>NC_060248.1:108363841-113363841 GCF_921293095.1 Ischnura elegans
TCGAGGTAGAGTTATCTGAGGAAAAGAGTCAACACTCCGAGTAATCACATGTTGGAAAGGTTGATGGAACGGACCGATCGCTCAAGCCACGAATATTACAAAAGAGGATCCTCAAGTCGGCCTCTTAAATGTGTTGTCAACCTCCGCGCATTCAGATGGGTTTACAGAAGTCGCCTCTCGCGTCGCTGACGGACAAAGAGTTTCACGGTGAAATAAGGTATTGTCAGGGATGTTAACAGAAATTTAGATAAATGATGATATGATCTATCAAATTCATAAAAGCTCAATATCATTCCTCTCAATTACAAACATTATACTGAAAAATATAAAAAAAGTGGATCGCATTGCACTAATCACCGCACCGCTGACATATTTGATTACTGATTAAAATGCGACCGAATTGGCAAAAGAAATCAGTCTTCTATGAGTTGGAATGGGTCTCCTGTATGAAGTCCCCTTGGCTCAAGATCTCATGATGTTATTTATGGAGACTTCCTTGTTTTCTCTTTTTTTTGAAGTATCGTCGAATTAAGGCGTTCACTCTATCGCAGATCAGCAATTCACTTATTCCTCCGACTAATGGATGGGTGGATTAGGCATTCGCATCATTCAAAGAGAACTTGCTCGAGTGGACTCGTCCTCCTGACTGGAATAACTTACCGAAGACGTCTTTTCCCCACCCTGTGGCGAAGCACCTCGTTCCGGGAGGAGGCAGGTATCCTTGGGGAGGCACGCAGGCGAAGCCGACGTTCTCTGCGGGGTCGAGCGGCTCCGAGAGGAAGAGGAGAGCCACGTCGTTGAAGAGGTTACCTTCCCTGAATTGCTCGTGGACGACCATGCGGACCACGTCTCTATCTTGGAAGCCGTAGATCTCGTTCTTGGTCTGTGTGTCCCACTCTCCTGCCCTCACCTTAAGGTGGAGATTTTCCTTCCTGTACCCCCCGAGGGAGAAATTGGAGAAAAAAGTTTCAAATCAGTGTGATATTAGTAGGGCTCTCAATATGGCTGCGCAATGGCCATAAGGTGAGAACAACATTGGCCGTGTCCAGCCGACCTATTAAAGTACAAATTTTCTGCCGAAACCTCTATGGTTGCACACCAGTCAGTATGTTGCGGTATTTTAAAACGCTGGTGAATCGACGAGCGACCTGTCAGTTTGACCGGTCACTTATCGGAACTATCGCTTTGAATTTAATCTAATGGTATGAGTAAGTACGGAAAGTGACGGAAAAAAAGTGATGGGAAAAGGGAATGTCCGTGGGATTCAGAAAATGATTCGCCGAGCGATCATTATTACGGCCCCTGAAAACCTATCACTGGAGACACTATTACTCCGAGGGAAGGAGAAAATGATCGCGTGATTTAGGCTTTACGGAAGAGTTAAGCATGTGTTAAAAGATGAGACGATGGGAGAATTGAGTGGAGAACTGCGACAAAAGAATATTAAGGTTAATGATGATGACGTACTTGATGATGATGATGCTTTTCAACTGTGGAGAAACTTACCCTGCGACGCAGTGTGCTCCGGTGAGCACCACCTGTGGGTGGATGAGGGACCCTCCGCACTGGTACACGTTCAGTGACTGCGTGGACACCTCTTCTCCCTCGGGCGGGTCCACCATCTCAACCCTCATCACGGCCACCATCCACGGGAACTCCCCGAACTGCGCCTCGTTGTCCACGGCGCCCGTGATGCGGAATCCCACGCCCTCTGGGTTGCGGAGCCCGCATCCCGCCTTATGATCCACGGGCGGAGGATGTGGGGTGCTGGCAACCTCCAGCGGTGGCGTTGAGCAGCACACGTCCAAGTAGTTGTCGCAAGTCCTCACTCTGTCGACGAAGAGAAAGAGTATTAAAAATAAAAGTAAAAACGTTTGGCCATTCCTAATATTGTGAAGTTATAAATATAATACCTAAAATAGCGATCCTGAATGGTTTTGCGTTAACAAGAGGAAAGGCACGGACGGCTTTGAGATCGCTTCTGAATTGAAGGGAAGCATCGTTGTGGTATTTCTTAATCAGTCTGACATTCATAGTGGAGGTAAATGCTGCATGGTGTAAAACATTTGTAATTTTCAGGAGTCGTTGCGTACAATGAAATTCGTGATCGAATTTCTTAATTCGAATATTTCCCCTAAGTATACTAATATTGTATCTGAAATTTATATAAGATAATGTTGAATTAAATTATTCCTTCTTTTATCGAGCGAAGTATATTTATTCATCGCTTACAACTCATTTGGTCGTGCATAAGCATCAATACTCTGGGAAAGAGATTATCAATCAGGGAGGGATTTGAACGCACGACCTTCAGTTTGAGACCACACTTGTAGTGATCGGCTAGGTCAGTCATAACAGTGATGTCTACCACCGTTTACCATTCAAATGACTGAATCAATGGCGAATGGTCGATTTTAGGTCACTACTAATGTCCATCGCGGCCAATATCGGTCACTATGATTATTTAACACTTTTGACACCAAATGATGAACATATGCAAATAATGGAAATTCTGAGAAGATACATGAACATTGAAGGAGATTATGATTAAAATAAAATGACTCCTATGGTATTTTATTAATAAAACTCAATCCCTAGTCTCTGAATGCCGTAATTGAAACAAAATACACGATAAACAGAGGTGTCGCATATGATTGAGAATTACATTCGCTAGCGACCGTTTTCGATTGTGATTGGCTGGAAACCTTACTCTCGATCACGAACGACGGAAACGGGCTTCGATCGCGATTGACCGAAAACAGACTTCTATCGCGAATGGCTGACCGAATTCAGTTGCGAATGACGAACCGGCATCGGGAGGATATTTCTGATTTCAGAAATACGTAATTATCTCCCACAGTTTACAATTTAATGAAATACATCGACGACCCACTTCGTGGACGCAAATTATGGAATGGTTTGCTTCATATTATGATGAGACCAAATAAAAAAAGATGAAATCTCTCCAGGAGGAGCTTGATAGTGACCGGAGTTATACCGGTCGCTTTTCATTACGAGCTGTTGATTCAGAGAGATTGACTAAGCTATCGGAATTTGGATATTTGAAAATTTTCTTTCTGAACACCGAAACCGCGATCGGCCAAAAAAGATAGCGTCGTTCTCCGGAGTGATCTCGTTCATCAATCGATCATACATTATGGGGCATCCATTAATTACGTGAGGCGTTTAGGGGGGCTGCGGGGGTCGAGGCGATTCTCACCCAATCTCACGGGGGAAAGGGTATCTTGTCAAGTATCACATAATTTTTATCCGCAAGAAACAGTGTAAAATTGCGATCTTAGTAATCTTAAACACTAGCATTAACTAATCTTAAATACAATAATTAAAATAGTTTTTTTCATAAATCCTACGCAATGAAGCATATATTAATGTATTTTAACTGATAAGACGCATTTATAACAATCTCACGTGAGATTAGAGGAGGCGGTCGAGCCAAATCTCACGATATCTCATGAAGGAGGGAGGGTGGGTTAAAAAAATCGCCAAAATCACCTCTCGTAATTTCCGCCCCATTGTATCTGGATCGCGCGTGTCGATCGCGACCCATGTCTACTCACCTGATGTCGATGAGCGTGGTTCCGTCGTCGATGATGGATCCGTTGGCGCAGAGGTAGTATGGCACACACTCGCAGTTCTCATCGTCCGTCACTTCGTCCTCGGCAACCGCTCCGTGTGCCACGAGCACCACGGCGAACGCGAACGCCCAAATCTTCATTCTGAGGACAGAAAAATGGGATGAATCTTGTCAGTTTGAGACTCTTTTCCGCTTAGATCCAAGGATGGGGAAATATCCACCTTTAAATGTTCGGCTCAAAGAGAAAAGGTTTTTGCTTACTTTCCCTGCTGTTGGATTACAGAAACGTGCTCTTGCATAATTGGAAAATTCTGCTTACCATCTCAAACTTGTACACACGAGGACGCACGTTTTTCCTTTTGCCAATGAGGTGTGTTTTGTTTGCTTTTTAATCGAAAGACGTCTTGAGAATAATAAAGACCGAGGAGTGTGAGCTTGATGGCTGTGACCATATATTTTCCCTTTTCCTTTGTTTTACACTTGAGAGGTGCAGTAAAGCTATCGACGAGTTTCCAAGAAAATATCAACGAAGGGTTGCATGTTTGCTCATTTTCTCCGTTGCATAATTTCTCGCAGTTGTTTAATCCTTTGTTTTCGGAATTTCATGGGTCCTGATCCATCTTCCGCATCGAATTTCACGTATTTTTGGCCTCGAGTCTACTTTGCGTAAGCCTTTCATTACCATGCTTTGGTATTTTATTATAGAATTCTTTAGTTTTTAACAAAACGTATGAATGAAGGCAAGTCGATGGCTTATTCCACCCTGAGGCTTATTTTTATGCTTTGTACCTCGACTGATAGCACTTTTCGTACGTCAAAGGCTGAAAATAGCTGTCTTGTTTGTCGAAAGACTTCATTCATTACTCATTTAAAATCTCTTTTCCAATCTTATGTAATTCTAAAGTTTAGTAACCTATTCCTGTTTTCTAATGATAATGTAGCAGAAGAGATGAGTTTCTATCATTTATTCCAGCTGCTTAAACATTGCTAATCATAGCGTGGTGCGTGATAGGAAAAACCATAGTGTTTATATTACTATAGGAGGCTCCACTCGGTACCAGTAGCAGTCCAAATGTGAACACGGTCCCCGCTAATGACATCGCACTCCCGAACTGTATTTACAGTATATAGTTTACCATGGTACAGAGACTTTGGTGTTCTAATCCCATTCCAAGGTTCCAAGATCAAGTCTCAACTGCGGTGCTATCTTTTTTCTTAATTTCTTTCTACTTTTTTTAACAGAAGCCTGCTATTCACAATTATTTTCTTGGTTTTCCCTGGAAATTTTATTTCTGTGCGAGGAAATGTTTTGTGCACATGCGGCGTCTGATGTCATCCCATTTTTTTCTCAGTATTCATGGGAAAAAAACTCACCTCGCTGCGGTGGCCGTACAAGGTCCGGCGACGCCTGAATGTTATGCAACCCCCAGTGCACGTCTCGCCCAACCCTTTCCCGGAACCGCAGCCAGGCCAGGCGGTCCGCGCTTCGTGATTAAATTGCCGCCGCGAATTGGGCATGTTTGCAATGAGCGCGTATGGTGGTGTGCGCCAGTGAGAGGTCGCTACTGGAATACAAGGTTAAGCGGGGAAGCCTCTTAATGGCTTATTAGCGGATGGAGTGACGGGGAAACCCCGGATCGGCGCGTGAAGCGAGACCGTCGATGAAATGAGAGAGATGGGAAGGAGAACCTCTAGCGCCCCCTGGCTTTCTCTCCTTCTCTGCTCCGCGATTCACAATGGGGAAGCCCCCAGTCTTTGCCCGTTTTATTTAGGTCAAGGGCCCTCTCTTCACCTTCGTTTTCATCCGCGCGACATTGAACGAGAGGGAAAGGGAGCAGGGAGAGACTTCAACGCGCGAGATGTCCGCGCGACCACAATCGCGCGCTTTGCAGCGGAGAAATTTGATTTTGTGCCTCACTTGCAATAGGGTAGTTTCCTTCATCAAAAGAAACGAAAGGCATTGATTGCGATTCGTTACCCACCATTAGTGTATTCATAATGTACAAATTAATTGGATTTAGAAATCCCAGTTTAGGCGAATGATTGATGGTCAATTTTAACCTCATTTGAAAAAGGCCAGATTGGCGCCCATGCGATGCCTCTCCACGTGACGTCACAAGGACCTAGGTGCTATACGAGTAGTCAGGCGCTTTACATCGTCTGAGATTACCAATGCATGAATGTGGCACGGAGCTCAGGGAAACATTTCTTAATGTTCACCTATTAAAATTGCCTGTGGTCAGAAAGTTTCCTTCGTTTGATAAGGTATTAATAATCCTTATTTAATACCTGCTAGCAGCCTGCATCGTAGCGGCGTTCATTGCCCCGCACCAAGGTGGCCTCACACAGTGGCAGCGGGAACCAGAATGGCGTCACACGGGCTTTTCCCAGCATTCATAGTTAGCCGTCGCGTTTTGGCGCGCTTGAAAATTTTCGTTCGATTCTCTTTACTTTGTACCAATTAGTGCCAGTCTACCTGGAGGTTTTAATTTGCCAGCTAAGCAAACATTTCATAGCTTAATTAAGGATTTGATCGACCCCTTTCTTTTTCACTATCACTGGTGGTAATCTTTTATATTCTTTCCCAAATTATCCTTTCCTATTTGATTATTATTATTGCTATTATTACTCCAAATTATTTGGTTGATGGGATCCCTAATGATCCCAGCTCACCGCTGCTAGCAGTGGTGGAAATTTGTTTTTGCTTCCTATTGCCGCTCTGGACTTCATTATGGAATTTCGAAGCTAATACCTGCTCTGCCCGCCAGATGGTAGCTGTTTGAAGATGTTAATCATGCGTTAATCTTAGTTGTAGGCGGAATCCGTTTAAAGTTCTGTGAAAATTTGGACTGTGGGAATGTCTTTACCGGTCTCCTGTTCAGAGAATGTTCTTAGGCAATCAGCACATCACATGAG
Organism: Ischnura elegans; assembly: GCF_921293095.1. NCBI lineage: Eukaryota > Metazoa > Arthropoda > Insecta > Odonata > Coenagrionidae > Ischnura > Ischnura elegans. The sequence continues at coordinate 108,370,353 of NC_060248.1, forward strand.
AACAGAGAGTTTTTTGTAACATTCTCAAATAACCTAGTCATATCCCAATTGTGAACCTTTTGATTTATTATACACAGTACAAATTTATATCCCTCTTAATTCGTTCAGTAAATAATTGTTGCCTCATCAGTGAATGCACCCACCGGTTAGTGAGGAAACGTGTGAACTGAAGAATTCTATGTTCTAATGCAGGGGTATCCAAACTATTAATCGCAAACTAGATGCAGCCTGCGAGGCCCTCCTGATCAGGCCCGTGGAGTCTTTTTTATCTACGATAAAAATACGGAATTCGACCCGGCCAAGATCAGCCGCCACTTACAAGTACGGTACGTTTTTACATTAATAAAATAGAGGCATACAGTATTACGCATCTCGTGGTCATTACAATTTATCTGATTTTTTATTGTTTGAATTATTAATGAAGGATCTCTAATGTTCCGAGCCCTTTCCATTTCACCGGGCTAAGGGATCATTTTAGGTTATTTTTATCAATTAAAATAATGCTGAGTGAACTATTTTATTTTACCATAGGGTTTTGTTCCAAAACATTCTAATTTATTTCTTATTAATAATAGATTCTTGTACCTCGTTGGGTTTTTTGTTTTGCTACGAGTGTAACATTATTCTAATAACCAGGACATGGTTCTCGTTTGTATCAAATAGCTTAATTATTGTTTTTAACAATCATAAATTTAATTTGAATGTAGGTGATTCGTGAAATTATTTGATCATTTTATGGAATAATTTTACTTAGCTTGCATATATGAATTTTATATTTCCTTTAAGGGGGAATTTTTAAATTATTTCATATTTGTTAATTTCAAAAATTAATTTTAAGCATCCCTTTGGACTGTAATCAGTCATAACTCCTTGAGACCCACCGCTGTAGTCTCTTTAGAATACTTGTGAATCTTTCGGACTATCAGCACGAATTTCTATGAGCCGTCATAAGTCATTAGGATTATAGGTGACTCAGTGTAGGCCTTACAAATCCCCTTGACTCCATTATTTCCATGAGAGTTCTAGGCACAAAATGTGTGCAATCGCGCGTCGCGTCCGTTTAAAACTAAAGTGCAGAAGCACAGGATCCGTAAGAATACAGCATTGAGAATTGCGTTCTTAAGAAATAATTTTTTGGAGATAAACAATTTCGCTTATCATAATCTTTGCCCCTTTTCGATGGGTTTTCTTTAGAACCATGTATCAAATGAGTTTACTTTAGTTCGGAATGAAGGTTCGTTCATATAGTACGAGTACGAAGACTACTTCATATATCAATAATGATCGTAGATCTTTTACCAATTCCTTGAAGGTAAATGGTTTTTGTCGTTGATGCGTCATTATTTTTATATGCCAGATTCCATTTAAATAAAACGGCATTTCTTGATCTTAGTAGTCAACTCAAGGGGATGGTTTATCAGATCTTGGTGGAACTCACCTAATACTAAGCTAATGATGTAGCATATGGAATCCACCCTCTCAATTTAGGCAAGTTTCTGTTGAGTATCTTAACTTAGGCCTCCTGCGATGTCCTCCCGAACTTCTGATAAAGAATGTTTAGTAGCCATTAAATAGCCATTTAAAAAATTTGAAAACTTTGATATGACAAGTGGGACTATTCGGTGTCATTGACCTGCACAAATATGGAGTTGTTTACCAACGGTTTTTTTTATAGCTATGAGATGTTTTCTTTTCCACTTTACAGACACTCTCTTACTTTTCGGCCCTTGGGGGAAGTCTTATGCCTAACTCAATCTCGGTGTCCAATATTCCGAAGTTATTCTGCTTCTTGAATGATTCACCATGTCAAAGAAATTCTCGTTAGTGATCGGGATTTGGCCAATTCTCATCGATGTAACTAATAATTGAAAGCAGTCAAACAATTTTATTTTCTTGGATTTTGCTCCTGATTTGTGCATAGATCTAAATTAGCTTCATCCCAAGCAACCAATAGTCGTTTTTAACCAAATACGTTAGATACGAGTTTTACTTGTGTTAAAACGTGTCCTGAAACATAATATTGCTTATATTTCTGCCCGTATCTGTAGAGAGCGATGCTTATTGATCCATTTTAAAGCCTAATGTTGGAATAAAACGTATAGCTTAATTTCCATATATTTACTACAGTTTCTTAATTTTTAATGTTAAAAAAAGTCAGCTTTAAATTGCTTAACTCCAATACTCAACCTCAGGATTGAGCGAAACATCCATACACACATTTTTACGGAAATCTTAGTCCTCAAGGATCAAAATGACTATGGATCTGAGCAACTCGAACTTGACATCGTTGGAATGGGATTGAGTTAGAAAGAACCTTTACGAAAAGGGATCTGAACCTAGTACCCTCAAGTCAATCATGTCGAATGCTTAAGAGCGTTTCTACGCGTCACTGACTGACCGTTACACCCTGTTTTTGTTCATGTATTTCCCCTTTGACTTAATACAAATCAATTTAGGAACTTTCTGGAGGATTACACCAAAAAAAAGTTAGTGAAAGCATACACTGGCTATGGTACCACCCTGTGACCCCAGTAGAACCGGAGATTTTAAACTTCAAAGTCGTCGTCACTGACTGACAAAAATGAAACTCCGTTTTGTGACGTTGTCACATTTCTTCGTATTGCTCTGAAATTATGCAAGATAAAGAAAATCCACGAAATACGTAAAATAGTTCTAAGTGTTGCCCAAACGTATACAAAATCGTGACTTTGTGTAAGTAATGGTTTCCTCTCTTTGGCCATAAAAATGGAGCGTCACTGACTGACGGGAATTGTCACTGACTGACACATGTGATTTGATGCATGTTAACTTTTCTTTTTCATGGAATGAGCATTGTAAAATATATGTATATTGAACACAGAAATTTATTTAAAAGAAACAATACAGTTGCATAGCCAGGGGTATGTCCAGGGGGTCCGGACCCCCCACCCCCCGAAATTATTTTCACAAAAGAAAAACACAATTATTTTCCTTAAAAAAAAAGTGTTAAAATTAGTTTAGAACCCTCTACCTAGTACCCTGTTTTTAAAACATTTTCCCCCTGTGTTAGACCCCCCCTGAACGAAATTCCTGGCTACCCCACTAAAACATAAGCACATAGTATGTATTTTATCCAGTAATTTTGCTTCGATTTCTATATTCTCGCTTAAAATGGTGAGTACTCCTAGCACTATGATCTATTGCGTAAGGAGACATCTTAATTATATTTATAGCAACTAACTCCACATGGTGAACAAAGAGTGTGTTCCGAATGGGTGAAATGCCGTGCCACTGTTAGTCCAGCATTTCATTGGAGGCTGAAATGCCGTGTACAGGGATCTCTGCAAATTTTATTTTCATGCTGTTTTAATTACACACTCATACTGCATTTATTACAGGAGAACCCGACTTAAAAGCTTCCCAGGTCATGTTTTTGCCTTTGCCCCCAACTACATCAACACCACCCTTTCCATGATCTGTTACGACTTCATTGCCGCTCTCTATTCTTCCTGTTTAATTCCTCGCGTTCACCTCTTTACTTTTTCCTCTCACGATGCTCGCGCTGTCTCTCTGCTCCCGTCTTTGCCATCTTAATAAATCCTGACATATGTTACAATTAAGTATTTCAGATCTCAACAATCATTCTGCTCCTATGTCCCGCTTTCACAACAAACGTACCGAAGCGACGCGACGACAATGAAGGTGACGGTGATACGCGGCATGCCGAAGTCAACAATTGGCAAAAAAATAAAATATTCCGCTGCATAAACAAACAATTTACCAAGAAAAATAAAACTGGTATAACATTATTACTCGAGGAACATATTATGCCACGAATTTAGTGTACCAGTCGGGGCCAATGAAGCGCACGCACCAAAATTTGAAACTTGAGCAATACCACAGGTTAAAATGTCAGTCAGTGACGGCCCTCAGGAACAAAAACGGTGAATGCTGGGGAATTTTTTCATTCTGATCTTTCATCCTTGGGATGGACTTGATTTGGATACGAAACGATTTATCTCCCGCATCCCTCGATTTTGGTCAGCGGAAAAAAATGTATGTCAATCGTCACTGACTGACACCAAAACGACGCACTGTTGCGTTACACTCCTCTGCATGACCATGTGGCTTTCAAGTATTGATGAAATGGATTGGTAAGACACAGTCATGATTGGGGAGAATGGTTAACTGTAAATTTTCATAGAAAAATCTTATCTTAGTTGCGAAATCTTCAGTAATATAATGGCTCTGTAAACGGAATCATTTGCTCATGTGATACGAGAGCTCAATTCTGCGGCGTTTTCGTAAAAAATGGTTGGAGTATGGGGAGAAACAGGTACGGATTATTAAAATTTGGAATATTTACACCATGTCAGGACTTTGAACGGTCCATTTACCTCAAATTGAATTTTTGAACCCTAGTATGACAGTTACGTAGAAACGCTCTTAACAAGAGAATTTTTTCTGCTTAAAATTGAAACCATTGTAGTGGTTACGTGATTGACTTTACTGGGCCTAAAAGAGGTCAATCTAAGTGTCATTTGAGTCGATAGATTGGCTAACAGAATGCATGTTTTTTTTTAAACGTCCGCATTGACCCGGGTCAAAGACATTAGCTGGTCATTAACTGCCGCCCAAGTTTTTTTATCGACGTGCATTTTGCTCCCGTTAAGTTATCGTCTTTTTTTGTTACGATCTCATCGCTTGTTTTTTAATCTTATGTGATTCATTATGGAAATTTCCTCACGAATAACATTAGCTATGTCGATTAGTTGGTGTGTTTTCCCCCTTATCATAATTATTTCATAACTCTTAAATACGTTAATAGTTTAACATTTAAAGAAATTTCTTTGTTATTGCGTAATTTTTACTGCTCCCTCCGCACACTCTTGCCGCATTTCTTGTACGATGACAAGTTTTTATGTGGAAATCTTAATTTCATTCAAGCATTCATTAAAGTTACGACGAAAGTTATGCCGTTGTTGTATAAATATTTAAAAAGCCTTTTGAACCCAGGTATTGAAATCTTTTTTATGATTCTACTAGTTCACTCATATTCCCCATTCGTCGAACTTTTCTCGTTACTCCTAGCCGTAGCGCAAAGTTTCGCCTTGAATTTTTGAGGGAATGGTCCCATTTCGATATTCGCGCTCGGAAAGAAGTTTTAATATGACTTGATGCTTTTCTGGTGGACTTAATTTATGAAGTTCTCTTGGGATAATAATGGCAGCGTAAATGACGTTTCGACAACTTGGTCCGCTGTCTCTTCTTCGTATCACAGCCACACCCATTCAGCGACAGCTTTCTGAGCGATCGAAACCTATGCCATGTAGTCAGTGATAGGGTTAGCATCCCGAGAGATAATAATCAACTTCAAAATCTTTTTTTTTGTAAAGAGTATTTATGGAATTAAATGGGAACTAACAAAATCTTAGGCTCCCTGCATAAATTTTCGTGGAGCGTCCAATTTTTTCCGAAAAGTTTTGCGTGAGAAATGGAGTAAAATGTAATTGAAATTTTTACAATGCAATTCAATCCATTGGGGAATTGGGATTCAAACCATCATTTCCATTATAACTTATGGGAATCCAATTGCATGCTGGTGATTGATCACCCCCTGCCAAACTCCCTAGAGGTGGCTCGTAGGGTATTATGTAGATGCACATAACTTTGAAAGTTATTTTATGATACCTACCGTATGAAGAAATCGTAATTTTGTTGTTCTGTGAAACCTTTATTGCGTGCTCAACATGTCGCATTTGGGGCTTAATTCTCCATACCATGCGCGGATATTCAATTCAAAACAATTCCTGGATTTTATTCACGCGCGCACTGAGAAAGAGATGTGCATGCATATAAACGACCAAATTACCCACTTACCCCTGAAACCGACAATCGCGTATATGGTCAACCGCGTTCCCGCATAACTTGATAGCTCGAGGCTACGTTGAATCATAAGCACTGCGTTGCTCAACCTTCCTCTAACTCTGGATACTTAGCACTTCGGAGGTTTGGTGGGAAGCACGCTTATGATCGATTAAGGCGTTGTTATCGCTTTCCGTGAAATTGGACGCGTTTCTGTGAGTATTCTTACTTTGCGAGTGTGCGACTTCGTCCAGTTAGGAATGATGAATGGAATTCCTAGCCTATTTGTTATTATTTTTCAGTAGTTTCATTGAAATTTTATTTTACCATTCACGGAAAGTAAAATTGCGTCAAAAAAAATTAATTATGTTTTGAAGAATTATCATAAATTGTGTAGCCTGAAATATTTCTAGTTTTAATTAATTTAAACCAATACCCGTACTTAAATCAAAATTAACAGCACGTCTGTAAAATTTTGCGAAAAAGTTTATTAATTGATTTATAGCGAAAAGCCTGGGTTGCAATTTGCGGTACGGATTTTAATGCGCCAGCTGTCATTTGATTGCATCGAAAGAAGCTTTTAATCGTCTATTTTGAAGTTCAAGTGCAGACGTTAACTATCCTTTTCGTAATGGTTTTCCTCTCCAGACTTGCGACTCTGCCTTAGCCTGTCCAAAATGGCTATGGAAGATTACATAGGCTATGATAAAGCAATTGTTTCCTGCGCCTCTTATCAAGTAACTTATACGGATTTCATTGAGTTTGAAGGAGATTTTTGGGAATGATATCGAATCGCAGTTATATGGTGTATATTTTCTTAAAAGTTGAGATATTCCCTAATTATGGAATCGAACTACAATGATGCGCCTGGAGGTTTTTGACATCTTCTTAAACGTTAAGTTATTCCCGAAGATTTAAATGGTTGAGCAGTTCATGCCGTGGATGGTATAAGGATGGTCTGATGACGTTGTATATAATGAAAGTCATGTGATATTAGAGTTTATATTTCGTTTAAAAAAATAGCCATCAGCTGTAGTTTTTATTTTCTTTTTTACTGGAAATCTACGACGATATAACGATCTATGCTCATCCAACAGAAGGATTGAAAATTTCCATTCCACGTTTAGTTATTCCAATATAGAATCGCACTCATGAGCCAGAGGGCTTGGCACTTCCTTAACCCATTCTAACCCAGAGCTGCTTCTGGGAGAACTCATTTGAAAAATAAGAAAATTTTCTATTCAATTATAATTATTGTGGCAGCTAAATACTTCGCCATTAAACTTTACATCGCAAAAAGGAACGCGTAGTTAATATATTTCCTGAATAGAGCTCAAAATGTATAATTTTTTATGTTACTTAGACGCAACATTGGGTTATAATGGGTTAATTGTTGGGTTACTCTCGAAAAGTTAGATGGTTGAACGATTCGTGTCGTGGATGGCTTTTAATTTTACCTGCTTGCGGTTGTCGGCAGCGTGTCTGAACCTCCTTCCTGCCCAAGAGTCTTGTCCGTGAGAGCTTGCGGCGGAGAACTTCCTTCCTGGTCGAGTTCTCCTGAGCTACTCCCGGGGTTCTTCTCGACAGTTCAGTCGGGTTGAGGTTGACTCCTAAATCCCCTCTTCTGCCATTGGTCGGCGTTCGCGTTTTCCTCTCCAATCGCTCCGCGTCGTGGAAGGCTCTCCTCGCTGAAGATTCTCTGGACCTTTGCCCTCTCCGCTGTGGGTGGGAGGGGTGGGGGGCGTGGAGGCATCCGCGTGTAACATCATCTTCCTCCCACCAAACCTCCCGCAGTGTCTCCGCCCCCTCTTCTTGCGGCTATCCTCGTCGCTGCTCTCAGAGGCGAACGTGATTTGGCACGTTAGGTTTTCCAATCAAATCGCCTATTCACGAAGACGAAGTCCGCCACCGTGCGAACCTGAGAGATGCACCTCGTCTTCCATAGCATGTTGGCAAAATATAAACGAGAATGAGTATTATAGTTGTGTTATAAATTGCTCAATAACGATATTTACTCCGAGCCTATTTGTTATTATTTCTCGAGTAGTTTCGTTGGATAATTAATTTTACCATTCTCGGAAAATACTTGTGCGTAAAGAAACAAATGAATTTTATTTCGAAGAATTCTAATTTGAAGAAGATTGTTCCTTTAGACTGAAGTGTTTCTGATATTGATTCCTAGAATACTAATCCTAAGTCTAGAATGTTAGTGAAATAGACTGGAAGTTTTCCTAAAAAGATATTCTTTGTGGAAAATTGTCGGTATGTTTCTTTAAGAGAAAGGATCAGGAGGTAAAGAGGCTTATAAGAAACTGTCTCTGTGGTTACTCGACGGAAATCTCACGTAGGACATAATGTAGTTCATCTTTGTACAATTCCACACACTAAGAATTTGACCCAGGATTCGCTAGTTAAACCCTAGTATCAGCACGACCTTTGAAATTGCTGTATTTGCCTAAACTGAGTGGAAGTATCGGATTATTCTTAGGTTTCTCGGTAATCAGTTGTGGAGTTATATATTTAGCTGCATTACTTGAATCGGCATTTTTCAAACAAAGTTTAGAATCATAATTCCAAGTTAAGATTCATTACCTGCTGTGAATTAATTGGCATTTCCGAAAACAGAATAGCCTTACGTTTTATTTAAAGAATTAACTTTCTGTCAGAAACTGCTACTTCTCGCATCCATATTCGTTTCAGTCACCTGGAACATTAAGAGTAAAGAAGAATACAACATTTGGGAGTGAAATTTTTAGGATTTAATCAATATTTTATCCAAGGATCTAGGATTGATGTAGGCTAGATACTTATTGAAGACTGAGGGATGATGTTATAAAATGGATCGATGAAACTGGATCATGAAAGCCTTTTTTAAGATTAATTTTCTTGGTGTTAGGGTAGAATTGTGGTATTATTTTTGGAATAATCCGCGCTTTAAACGTCGGAAATCCTGACAGGTCTTTGTATCGCGGATACACAATGCGAGATTATTAAATTCTTCTCGAGTTTCTCTCCTATTCAGAGCAGGTAATGGTTCAGGTGAATAAATACATTATGAGGATTTGTAAACACAGTTTATGCATTGAATTCACCGAGCATTGTAAAGATTTCTGCTCGCTTTTCTTCGTTACTCTTCCAGCTTGGGCGTCCCTGAATAAGTATTTATCATTTTATTCACAATGTTCATTTAATGATCGACTAATCCCTTAATTATCTCTTGATATCTCAATAATTAGCTTGTTTCAATGCTATTGATTCGTAGATATCCTTTTGTTGTCTATCTACAGATAGTTGCCTCTGTCATAACCCTTGGGCTACGGGAATTCACGATTTTAGCTGCCAGTCAGTGCAGAAGAGACCCCCTGTACAGGAGGCACCCCCTGCCACCAGGGTTGGTCTGGTAGAATTAAGCCCCTTAGCGATCCTCACATATACATAATACCCTGCGGGCCACCTCTACGGTGTTTGGCAGGGGGTTATCAATCACCAGCATGCAGCATTCAATTGGACTCCCACATACACACCACACAGTCCAAAAAACGTCACGCATACTAACAAATTATACTACGATATGCTGTTAGAAATAAAAATAAAATTATGAACATTAAGTTACACATGAGTTAATAGGCTACACTACAAGTTATCTAATCTATTTATGAGTTCTATCGCTGCCGTTATAATCTCTTATTGATCGTGGAAAAAAGACATTCTGAATCTGTCTGTTCTACAGTCTCTTACTTTCTTTACATGATCTGATCTTCCGTAGTATGTTGGCGTCCGTAAGATACGGCTAACTTCGTTAAAAAAGACACTGCTCTTGATTTTTTCTAAAAGGTTTAGTCTGTTCTTCAATCTACGGTCTGACGGAGATTCCAATCCGAGTTTATCTAAGAGGTCAGGTATCCTTATGGTAATGGAATGTGCCCAAGTGCAAGATATCTAGTTAGCAGTAATAATTTTGGGCGAATGCCGCAGTCCGCATGCAAAACGTATAAAAACGTTCCCGCACTTCCATTCCTCAAGGATTTAGATCGTATTTTGTCACCCGATCATAGTTTGATTTCGCCATTTGTGATTCTGGCTAGCAACGTAATGTTCATTGTGAATTTATTCTTAGTCATTTGTGGTGATAAACGTTATTGAAGTCTTTTAAATGACATTTCCTCTCTTTATGCTTTTATGACCGGTACATGTGTAGCGTAAGTATCTCCACCGTTCGGCACTCGATCGTGCAAGATCCAATTTTATTATTAATATACAAAATTTGCAATGGTTGTATTAATTATCAAAAATTCCTGGAGTATAGTTCGTATAATTCAAAAAGTTTATTGCCAACGTTTCGGTTTATTTTAAAATCTTCCTCAGGGCTTAGTTTTGAACGTATTTTTTTATTCTATTATATTTGGTATTATTACCATTGAAAAATTCTAGTCTTTGAAATGCGCTAAGCCCGTCTTTAAAATGAATGAAGATGGACTATTTTGCCTGTTCGTCTCAGGATCAGATTGATGTGTTGGCCAGAATAATTAAGGAACTCTACGTGTTTATAAGTTATAATCGCAGCAGAGGTGCAGTTTCAAAGTTCCATTCCATTTTTTTAAATTCTCTCAGGGGGAACGTGGTTGGTAGAGCGCTTGGCTGATGTTATAGGAGTCCCGGGATTGAATCCTGGGTGAAAAATAAAAACCGAATCAAAATCCTAACTAACCGAATCCTAAGAAATTTATTGTTCCCCCGTCCCTGAATGCCTAAAATTCACATGCCTGTGGTTTAGTCCGGATTGAGCTATACCCTCACTTGTACAAGCCAACCTTCGCGTTGAATTACTTAGTGAGTGCTTTGGGTCCGCTAGTGTGGTAATTTTCACAATGCATAAGACCTTTCGTTTAAGAGTTGGTCAATGCCGACGATGATCACCGCTCCTCAGTTGCCCAAATAAAACCTTCCTCAGTTCCCCTTCCCACCTGGTCTAAAATGACGCAGATGACCTCCGCTGGCGAACACCACCTCAAATCCAACCCACCGGCCATTTTTACGACGAGGAAAAACACCAACTTCTCTGAAGAGTCCATTTAATTTTTTTATTGCGTCTCCGTTGACCCTTAAGAGCCAACTTTTGACCTTCAGGGTTGAAATATTGCTTAGTTCTGGCGGTCAGGAAAAAAATTTTCACTCCAGAATTTTCGTTCCAGTGAAGTAAATGAATAATAATAACAACAATGAATCGGTTGTTCTGTTTTTCATAAGGCTTACACATGTATCTCACGCGGTCCAGTGAACAATTGTTAACACATTGTGAAAAATTGGTGAGTACCTATTCTTAAGGCCTGGTTACGCTTTATTGATAAGTACCTTACATTTAGAAATTAACCCGTTGGTGCTAATGTATCGTGTAACCAGGCCTTTAGAACGCTTGGCGAAAGACAGAAAACTAGCATGTTATTTAAAGAGTGTGGTTTTTCAGTGCCATTGATCGTATACTTCAGCCAATTTCTCTCAGTCATAAGATGTATCGTGCATCTATTTGTATAGTATATGTATCAATATGTATTAGTGAAAGGAGCTTCGTGGTAATATTATTTTATTGAAAGATTACAATAACGTTTAAGGTGTATCTACATGTTTCACGAGTGCAGTATTTTGGCCGCAGTTTCACTAAATACTGAGCTTTAGATAGGTGGATATCGAGTCGTGATTAATATTCACCTGAGGTCATGATGCACTCACGGTAAGTAATGTTTGCAACCCATGCATCGATTGGACGCGGTGGCTTTTAACTCCGGCTAACAAGCGATATTATGTTGACATTCTGTGATGCGGAAATAGTAATGCTGTCGGAAGTTGTGGAATCTTGATAGCTGAACGGGATCTTACCACACGAAAGGATGTAACCATTGGTTACCACATCCCCTCCTCCCCATTTTATTTCGTAATCTCGCCTAATTGGCGTTTAGCACTGAACTTTTGGGCCCACAGGTAGAATTAGATATATATTTTACATTAAAAAAGGAAGGAATTTTCCGAGTCTTGTAAAAAATAGTGCTAGGTATTTTTTGCGTTGATGGTGGTAAGTTTCGTATGGCCCTGCTTCATGGCCCCTACTCTATAGTAGGTTTCATTTCGCTTGGGAAGATCAGGAAGCAGATTAAAGGATTAATAATGCATGATATGTGAATCCTGGATTCCCTGCAGCGAATTCTCATCCCCAGAACGGAGCTACTGGAAAGATTGCAATTACCTTTTAATCAAATTGCGCGTCAAACTCAGCTCCTTTACTTAGGAATTCTGGGAAATTTTCCTTTGTATGAAAACTGTTTCATTTTAACCACTCTAAGGCGGGTTAGTTTATCCCTGTATTCGACTGCGTGTTCCAAGAATATTATCAACTGCGCAAAGGATACCGGGTTATTGTAATTGGAATCATGAATTTAGCCAAGGTAATTAATAATGAGTTGTAGTATCGGTGAGAACGCTGTAATTATTACAGAAAATGTATACGCCGCAATTTAAGTCGGCTTTAGCGAATCTGCCGTAAGTAATCCATGATTATCCTCGTTTTTCCTTAGCGTTTCACTGTTTTTAACATTATGAAGGTAATGGTGTGATTTTTAATGAAATCGATTACTACAGCGGTGAAAATATTTTTTTTCCTTCCCCAAGTCATTCCAGAATATCCGAATTTCAATAGATTTTAGCAATTTTGTAATTAAATTCCAAACAATGGTATCGAGATTGAGAAAAGCCGTTAGTGGTATAATTGGCAATATTTGTCAGTTATTCGGTGTATTCATTATTGTTTTCGACCCAAGTTACTATCGATCGATAGTATGCATTTCACCTCTTCGACTTTCGATTTAAGTGTAAATCATCCTCGAAAGTAACTGGTTGCACAGTTTCAAATAATTTTAATGTTTCTACTGTAGTATTTGAAAAATGCAATTATCAACTAAGATTAATAATGTTATTTCAAACATAGTTTCTTGAACTTCATGTATTTTTATTCGCAACATGAATTTTTAAATCGTACTTTTTTTCAAAATGTATATGAGAAAATGGCTTTGTGGTGTAACTGGTTAACCCACCTGACCGGCAATCGGGATATCCGGGTTCGAATCCCGGCTGAGTCAAATATTTTTTCATAGCGAACTTCATCCGTTGGTGTATTTAACTTTGCACCCGTGCGCGTACTGCGTATAAAGTCACTTGTTCCTGCAGTGCTTAGCCACAGAAAATTGCGTAAAAAATTTTGGTCTATCAGATATCGAAGATGTGATGAATCGTGACTTTGAGGCCTTTACCGAGTTTCATTTGATGTAAGAACACTTTGTTGTGCGCATGTTTTTCCCTTCTTATTGAAGTCATGGCCATCGTTCCTTTTCATTTTGGAGGTGAATTTCTCAGAAGTCTTGATCGGTATCGATTTTCCTGGAAAACGGCCGCATTAATGCCATCGAAGGATGCACTTGCCAGGCCGTGGGATGTTATTCTGTGACGGAGAGAGTAGCGTTCAATTCGCCTGTACTTCCTCCTGGCTCGGAAACAAATGCTAATGGTTATTTAATCACCCAAAAAATAATACTTGACTTTTACGGGTGAGGCAAGAGTTTTTCTTTCCTCTTTTTCCTCGCAATGAATAATGGGACACGAGGCCTTCAACGAACCCACGAAAGAAAAAACAAGAAGAGGCAGATGTCCGTGGGAGCTCTTTTTATTGAAATCATTATTATTATCACCGAAACTACGCCAAAAAGTCGTTGTTCTAGTAATTAATTTTTGAAATTCCACCATCTTTCTATTCTATGAAACTGTTTTAGGGCGATGAGGAAAGAACTCTTTGCGTTTAATAACTAATACACATCTGTAACTTATCTCCTTTGTGAAAGTGAGAATATTTTTATTGTTCCGTAAGATACTTCGTGGCAAAAAGTTAAGACTAATTATTTTCCATTAATCTATTGCCGATTGAGTAATGAGTAAGTCTTATTTTAATATTGTCTTACGTTAATCTCGTCCTCTTGGAATTATTATCATTCGCATACAGGCATATGCAAGCGGGGTGCATGTTTCCGTTGGGAAAATTGGCACAATAAGCATATAAAATATAATGATGCGTCCGATTCTAAGAATACGACCATTTTTTTCTATGTCAACTTCTACTCTCAGATTGGCATTCCAACGGAAATTTCTTAATAAACCTTATTATATTTGTGTCAATTTCCTGTTCTTCGTGGTCGACTACTTTCCTCATCAGATTTTCACTGTTAGATGATCTAAAAGCCGTTTTTCACGGTACACGGAATTGCGCAGGTTCGAGCTGCATTAATTTCTAAAATGGCATCGAATTGCGCGAATGCATGAATGAAATTAGAACAGGGGCTATTTTGCCGTCTCGCATCCACGCATTCTCGCATGTGTTCTAGCAATTCACCGCTTTACACGACGCAATTTTGATTGCTCCTTCACACGTACGTCAGAATGCGCAATTCCGTGTACCGTGTAAAACGGCCTTAACGACTCGTCGTGCCATATCGCCAGTGAAAAACCTTCATGTATATATTGCTGAAACCTCACCGCCTAGGTCTCGGCACGACGATCGTCTGCAGATTAATTAAAAACTGTCTGCTCACTTGATGTTGTGGCTAATTTAGCCAATAATTTTGTTTTCATGTAATTGTACAATGTTCTTATTCATCAGCGTTTTCATCAGTTTTTCACCCGATGGGTGCTGACAGTGTGGTGTGGAAAAAGGGCTGGAAACCGTTTCCAACCCAATGCTCACATTTTCTACTTAATGTCATTATGGTTTTATGTGACGCATTTAATAGTATTTTCTTGAGTTATGTGTTTAAATAAATAATGTAGGTACTCCATAGGTGTCGTACTTTCGTGCGTCGCTGTCCACAAAAAAATATTTGCAACTTTTTTCAAATATTAAAATTATTAGAAACTGCTGATGTTGCTGTGTTGAAATAATTGATTACTATTCTTTGTGTCAACAATTTGTAAAATTTTCATTGGCCGCAAGTCGCCCGCGAACCGTGGTTTGCCGACCCCTAACATAAAAAAAAACAATATGGAGCTATTTTTCGTTCGAGGCAGGACATTGTGAGGGTATTTTAGATATCAAATCGGCATATTTATAACTAACAAAGCTATCGTACTCTCCTCAGTCTCAAAGTTATATAGACTCATTTCACTGCCCCATCGTAATCACGAAGACAACTTTTTACCCTCATCATTCTACCAACAAAATCAGTCAAATACTGATTACATAAATGGCATTCTGTGTGCGAATTAATTAGTTCTCCGATATCAGTCGATAGATGATGAATACGAGACATGGAAACGCGTCAAAATGAAATGTACATCGTGGAAAGTACGATATATTTTTTATTCATTAGTATGACATGATTTTCCATCATATGCTAGTATCTCCTGATATCGTTAATTTATCCCAAGTCGGGAATTGTCACGGATGCACTGAAAACCTGCTATCAAACGTACGACATCAGATGGTTTTACTTACATGTTCAACACACGTTTGTTTTCCATTCTAATAAGTAATTACGTCCGGAATGAGATTTTTAAAAATATTCTCTTTATTGGTGAAGTTAAAAATTTTGTTCAGATTAATATCGTCCCCATTAAGTAATTACTTAACACTCGAATGGAATTCCTATTTTGTATGCCATTATTTATTATGATCTCTTCAGCTTCGTACGATTTCTATATAATGATTTTAAGATATGGATTTTCGCATGAGAAAGTCAGGAGTGCCTGCGAAAAACTGGATTGTCGCTGTTCCATGAACCGTGTACATGAGCTCGTTGCGTTCAAGAAATGCTGCTTTTCTTGTTTTTAGTCCCCCTCCCCATTCCTCCTCACTCCTTTTCATCCCCTCTCCCGAATCCATCTACACTCTCTCATCTCCCCTTCGTGCACGCCCGGTCATCGCGTAAAAGCAGTCTCACCTGTGGTGCCAGTTCGTCGAGGCCAAGGCTAAACGAAAACTTCCCCCTTCGTCGTCGTGGGCAGTGCTCAAATGCGTTTCCTTTTCGCTTTGTGGACCCCAGAGGGAACCCAACCGGTTATGCGTTGAGCCTCCTCGCGTGATTCCTTTATTTTCTTATCGCGATGTATTTTAATTGAACACGAGGTTCATCCCGTCATTATTCGCTAGGATTCCCCCCGCTGCGCCGGTCGGATGATCGCCTCACCTTGACTTTAGTTTGCCATCCAATTTAAACTGGCGAATTTCATTTTATTTATTTATTATTGCCTTTCGTTGCGTAGTTACGGCGGATCGTGTGACTCAACACTTTCGTGTTCAGAATTTCTACTTGTGGTGTACAGAGGTGAATTTTTCTCACGTATCCATCAGACTACTCCAGGCCATCTTGATTTTAGGCTTCTATCATTTTCCACTGTTATACTTGTCAATTTTGTGTTGTTTTCCTATCCCTTTCCATCCCCTTCTGCGATGTATTACTTTTTATAAATTTCTAAAGAGTAATATATATATTTAATAATGGCATTAAAATATTTTCTACATTGGAAGTCGGAAATTCGTATTAAAACCATGGGCTACAATTCCTATTTTCCAAAATATCTCATAGCATTTTGCTTTTGTTAATCCGCTAAACTCAAGGTTGTGAACCCAATTAAAAAAACTGGAATTTATTACATTTTCTCCATGACTTATCCTTCATTTTCGAAATAATGTCGTTGAGAATTAATCGTAATTACGGTACTTAGAAAATTTAAGTTGTCAACAATGAAGTATTCCCTAGAAATCGCGGTAAGCTGCCAATTTTTCCGTCCATTTCTGGTCACGTAGATACTTTTTTTTTACTTTAAAGAAAACCTTGGGATTACATATCCATAAACTTATATTTTTGTTCCTCTATATTTGAATCGCTGCATTTGCTCTAGTTAGTCTAGAATTTTGTGAGAGGGGGATTATGTTGAAACATTCATATCAACTTACTTTCTTGGATCTTACATGCAAAAAATATGGATGATAACAACATGTGGTTCGTTTAAAAAATCTTTTGATTCGTTTTTACAGCGCAAGTTTCACGTTATTAGTTCTTAAATTAAACAACGATGGAGTATGATAAAAGAACTTAAGTTTAAAAATCTTTTAACTCATTTTTAAGTAATATTTTCAAATGGATTTTGAACTCTTACAAAACCAACTTGTGTTCTGCGGAATCATAGAACCAATTTTGGTTCCGTTCCTAAATCATCCACGGTATTAGAATGCCACTACTATTTTGTAGCCTCCAATAGGCATTCGGTGATATTTTAAGAATATCTATGAAATATTCTATTTCTCCTATGGAGCGCTAGTTGTTATGTTTGTCTCACCTGATATTTCCATTCGATGATATAAGTGAGGCACCATTCACATTGGCTGAATTTGACCTCCAAGCAACAACCAAGCGAAAATATTCGATTTTTTAAAAGTGCTTTCAAAGAGAATTGCATTCCGCCCGTCCATCCTCAAGCGTGGGAGGTCAGCCCTGTTGCTCAGCAATCAGCGCTCACCCTCAAACGAACGTGTCCGTTGGTGGGCTGGTCGTGACATTTCCGGGTAACAATAATGGCTTCGGCGTCGATATTGGAAATCAATGATTTTACTCAATCCGCCGTGGGCCGCGGGTTGCAGTCATACGTTCTCCCGCGTCTCCCCGCTGCCGTGTTAAGTTTTGGCAGGGGTTCGATGGGCTCGTAATAGAAATAACATGTATGAAATCTGCAACTGTTTATTGTATCCCGGTTTATTAATTTTCGCTGAAATTAGGGGTCATCCATTAATTACGTGAGCCGTTTTGTGGGGGTCAAGTCGATTCTCACCCAATCTCACGTGGGAGATATGAGGGGGGGGGTGGTCCTGGCAAGTATCGCGTAATTTTTTTCGGCAAGTAACTGTGTATAATTGCGATCTTAGTTATCTTAATACTAGTCTTGACTAATCTGAAATAAAAATAAACGAATTACTTAAATTAATAAAAAGAAAGGAACCCGATATTTACAATTGTGCAAAATAAAACTTAGTGCATTGAATAATAGCTGTGATTGATTTGGTGGATATTTCCGATTCAAAGACTCTTATCTCATCAAATTTGGGATGCGTTGAACCATTAGATTTGAGAGGGGAGAGGGTGAAGCCGACGATCTCTTGAGGGGAGTTTACACCCCTGTTTTCAATGTGCAAGCTTTGCATCACTCGTAAAGCTTCGTCCGCCATCGTTGTACAATGTTATTAATCGAGTATTATTTATTTCCCGTTGCCCTGCAAACTTTGAGCGATTGTAATTATTTGGCGTACCCCCTCTTCCATGCATATTTGCCCAAGTCTTCCCGACGAATGCAGTGTGAGCTAAGCGGTTTTTGTCTCTCCCTTGATACAGCTATTTTCGGTTACATGGGGTTCCAATTTCGTTTGGTCTAGCCGTCTCGTATTTGTGTTTTATCGCAGTGCTCTTAGTTTCTGATAAATCTGTGTTCCAAGAAGGAAATTTGCAGGAAATGAATAATTCACCATAAAGTCAATGGATGAGCTTTCGTAATGTGGCCTTGGAAGTTTAATGAAGCTTAATTTTTGCGAGTGCAAATACAATTCTCTTCCATTTGTCTCTTTACTTTTTTTATATACCCTACGAAGGGGAGATTTTTTTCATTTGTTGGTGCTTTTTCTTAATCTGCTGTAAACAGCATATATGCTGAAATAAGGTACTCCTTGGTTATAACTCCCATTTTACTATTAAGGATGTCGATACTTCAGATGTACTGTTCACTCACACCGCCGTATGAGTAATTCACTTGAGATGTATAGTTAATGAGCAATCCTAAACGATAGCAGCCTGTGTAATAAAAACCATGCTTTGTTTGAGCTAGAGAAATGGTAACTCCATAAAATCCTTTCCCATTTTTACAGGGCTAAATAGGTAAACGCCGCAAACTATGTTTTCGACGATATCATTTTCATTGGAATTCTTTGGCGCATTGATACAATTATACCTGGATACACCCTTTCCAGAAACAATGCACTGCTGCTAAAAAAACTCATTTTTGACTAATTAATAACCCGACCATTTTTATGAGTTTGCGCGTTTTAGAAGACCCTTTTGTTATAACTCCCATAGTTTCATAACTTCACTCGAAAGGCTCCACGAAGCGGGTATCACATGAAGTGTATATCTACGATCTGAAGCATTCATTTTATCCTTGGTCTTTCCTGCCAGCTTCCCCGTATCGTACCGTGGTCTCTGTAATGAGTGACCATTGAAGATACACAAGTGCATTGTAAACTAACAATTTATGAGGAACTCATTGCGCTCGTACGCTGCGAACATTCGAATGACGTGATGGATGATGCGGTCTGTGTTTCGAAATGGGCTTGATCGAAGCCGATAGTGTCGCGTAAATAATCCTAACGGAGTGAGTGAGCCAAGCGTCTGCGAATCCACGTTTCCTGAACGTGAAGGATGCTAGGAGGAAGTATGCGGTGAGGTTATTTTCATGAAGTTACTGAGTAAACACCTTTGGCGCTCGATTTGGTGGAGCATGCGTGACTGGCATGGACTGCTCCACTCATTTGGAGACAACCATTTGAGACGCGACGGATGGGGACATTGTGAAGAGGGACTTTGTCTGATTTGTACTTTACTTTTTTCGTTATTTTACCATCATAGTCTTTGATCAGTTTATCAGAACTTACATTTGGAGTTTGCTTTTCTACGGAAGTGAGGCATGGGCAATGACATCCACGGAGAAATCAAAGATGTAGGCATTCGAAATTTGGTGCTATAGAAGAATGATGGGGATTAAATGGATCGACCGAGTGAGTAATCAAGGAGTCCTGAGAAGAGAGGGGAGAAGAGAAGCCTTGTGAAAACCTTGATAAAGAGACGGAACAACCTTATAGGCCAGATCTTGAGACATGATGGTCTGATGAAGACAATCGTCGAGGGACACGTAAATGGTTAGAACGGAAAGGGTAGACCTAGAATAAAATATCTGGAACAAGTAAAGAAGAATATGGAAGAGAAGAATTACGTCGCTTTGAAAAGACTAGCTGATAAGAGAATTGAGTGGAGAGCTGCGTCTAACCAATCATCGGATTGTTGACAAATGATGATGATGATGAGCTTTTGATATCTTTATCAGGGCTCCCACTTAACCGTGGAAACCTTAAAACCGTGTATAAACGGTGAATTTTGGGTACCGTGAAAAAAACCTGGAAAAAGCCGTGAATTTCGTCATAAACCCTTAAAAATCTCGCAAACCTGATTATAAAACTATGATTGACAGATCAAAAGAAAAATAGATATGTCGATCATGTTTCAAGGTCAGTCATGCGCAGAAACTCTCCTCGTATTTATCTGCACACGTACTTTTTAAGCGCAAGTATTGGTCCGTGTGCCATGACGACGCGTTGACCTTAAACCTGTGATTGGAAGACCGGCAGCCAAAGTGTTCATAAACCCCTTCCCTGGAAGATCTTCACTTCCCGGCCACCCTACTCCCTCCATATTTTACCACTCAAAACCATTAACTGGCCCTAAATTTCGCTAACGATAGGTGACGTCATAAGATATGATGGCTAAGTTGTAACAACACGTATCTCAATAATAGCAACTTTTCAGGTGAGCAAAGACACGATTAATTTTTTTGTACTTGTACACTGAAATTAAGAACCAAAAGTTCATAAAACTGAAAAATAAGCATTCATTTTCAAACAAAGAGTTGTTTTTTGCTTTTATATTATTTTTTTAATGTTATTACACTTTGTTTAAGATACCTGTCTCAAACCGGCCGAATTTGAGATACGTGTGGTTAGAACTTAGCCATCGATATGTCACTTTCATTGCTGCTTTTGCATTCGCGGCTTCTGTCGCGTTTGTTGATTTTTTAGTTGACGTGCCGCCGGTGATTGTCACGTGATCAATATTTCTGACTAAAATGGCTCTTCAAAAGACAGTGAATTTGAAGACATTTAGACCGTGAAAACCTGGAAAAAACAGTGCATTTTATATTTTAGTTGGAGTGGGAACCCTACTTTATTAAATGTCTCTGCTTTGGTGGCTATACGTTTGGTAGTTCTCGAGGATCTACTAGTTCTCTCTATGGAAGTAGGAATGCCCATGGATTCAGCTGAAAACCCGTGCGAAATGCCACCTCTGTTGTATTATTTACTTTTAAGGTCGCTAAAAGGTTTTTTTTTCGCCGAGTTCCGCGCCAGCAAAGGCGAATCGGAAGCTTTCGTCGGTGCGACTAATTAGACCATTCATACGTGGATACACATGACTGGATTTGTGTTTTCGCTTCGTCGAACGCCAGACAATCCTCTCTCACCTTCAGATATCGTAACATACACGAGTAGACTGAAAGTAACCATTGGAAGAGAAATGAGCAAATTAATGTTTGTGCTTTATTATATGGAACAGAACCTTCTATGGTGACGAACATATGACATCAGAGGGACTCTCGAATTGCTCAACTTATTCCACTCCGTCCTTAAAAAGCTGGAAATTGATAATTAGGATTTTGCTTCTGTGTATATTAAGTTTGTAGTGTGTCAGTCTATCTTCATTTTGCGTATTCATACCTTAGGGTCTATCTCAGTCGTACCAAGTGCTATAGGGATGGTGTTTGGTGCGTTCGACGCAGAATTTCTGCACGAACATTGTAGTCTTGATTCCAGCGCTGGAGCTCGGCATTGTATGGAGTTGCGGGCAAAAAAGTGCAAAAACGGACCAAAAATAGCCTGCCCACAAAACGGGAGACAAACAGTGGCAAGCCACAATAAAATAAATTCCTGTCTCCCCACTACAGTGGTTCTCCTTTGCAAAACTCTAGCGAAGGAGATCCAAGCACTGGTATTAATTCCAAGTCCCCCAAACCCTCCGTGACCATTTCTCGCGATTGGGCTATGATTCTCATGATTGGGCCATTTCAAAACTAACATTATTAGTGTGGCCACTCGTGAGGGGAACTTAGAAATTAATGTGAAAAATAAAAAAAAATTAAATAAACATCTGGAAAATGCGCATCGGTTGTAAAAGTCAAATGTTGATTTTATTTATTTTCCTCCTTCGACGTTCAATAATCTCATTCCCAATACATCATTCAAATAATGCTCCATGGTTGAAAAAAGTCTTTTCCACATGGTTGTTTTACTTAATAATTTAAGATTGAGATTTTCTGCTCTTAATAACGGGTCTGTCTCGTAAATATGAATAGCCATGAAAATAGAAATTATGGGAGCAAGTTTGGAAATTAGAGAAATTAGTACGAAAATTGAAAAAATCAGGTAACTCAAGCGTCATATTGCAGTGGCTCTTCTTTTTTTAAGGCCTTCTTCTTCGTATGTCAACATCCTCGATTGCTCCTTTTTGTATGAGTAGTATTAGTAGTAGTTCTTTCATTTCTGTCGAGAAGATAGCAAGACTGCAACCATCATTCAAAACTCCCTCGGCCGTTTGCGTTCTCTGTGCACTTTTATTTGTCGATGTTTTGAGAAAAAGCAAATGCGTCCACCTACTTCGTGTATCTCTCTCTGAATTCCGTATTGTACACTTTGAGGACAGTGATACTTGGTGGTTGCTAAGCATCCTTCCCCTCCTTGTATGGCTGAAATTCAACGGCTATGCAGGGAGGGAGCAACTATGAGCTTCAGTAGTGCTAGCAACGAATATAATGGCTAAAGGATTGGTGGTGGTCAAATGAGATTTATCTGACAGACCAAGTTGATTTTATTGTCCACGTCGTAGCGAGATGAGGGGAAAAGGATTCAACCTGCCCTCTATAAAGGTTTAAGTTAACCCCATCTCAATGAGCTCCCCTAGATGTATCCCTTCTCTTAATTATCATCTCCACTGAAACTTTTTTTGCTGCCTCGATTTTCTCTCCTCCCTCCTCTGCACGTTCTTCTATCTCTTTTCTCTCCTTCATGCCTTTTTTAAAGTCAGAGTATTTCTGTAGTCGATGGTGTCTATACTGAAAGAAAACAAAAACATTTGAACGAAACCAACACTGACTTTGATTTTGCTTGTTGCCGAATCCCTGGTACTGACGAGGAAAGTTCATCAAGTGTCACCACCAGATCTCGTTCAAATTTTACTAGTTGATAGGAAATGGATATCCATGAGGAGTATTTTTTTCAGCTGTCAACGCTCAATACTTTTCGAGATATTAGCGACGGAATGTACAGGGGAAACTCCTAAATTTATGCAACACACTTGACAACAGTACAACGTATTTGCTCTTCATCCTAGCCACGGAGTGTAAGGGTCTATTGTTGCGCAGCGGGTTGCACAATTTTAGGCGTTTTCCTTGTACTATGTGTCGCTTATATCTCGAAAAGTATCGAGCGTTGGCAGCTGAAACAAAAACTACACCTCATGGGTATCCATTTCCCATCATCTAGCAAAGTTTGAACAAGATCTGGTGGTGATACTTGTGGTACTTTCCTTCGTAAGTTCTAAAAACAAGATTGATGGCATCTTTATTGTCCTACTGAGTTTTTACTCATTATTCTTTGTCAGAATTTTTTGTCATTCATTTACGTTCAAATGCAAGTACCCACTGCCACACAATTCCTCTATAATTAAGGGGGGCAAAATTAGAAAAGGCAGCCAAGATGGCATGTATTTTGATTTTTTTTCAACTTAACTCATTATTTGGGCACATTTTTCATGCTTATGTATTGATTCCATATGCGATCATTGCTATCAAAGGAGATGCTATTACAGTGCATGTGAATCAGACTTTTGAAATGGTGTTTGAAAATTGTTATTCTTCTTTTATTTGCAGTACGGAATTATCTTTGATGCTGGGTCAACACATACCACGATGTACCTGTACAAATGGCAAGGTGATAAAGCAAATGGCACCGGTGTGGTAATGCAAGAGGACTCTTGCCCGGTGGATGGTAAGTTACATTTTATTTATTCCATTAGTTTCTCTTTTGTGGCTTTTATTGCCCTTTTTACTGCTGCATTGCTGGAGAAAGGTAAAATGCCACTGTTTTCATTCACTTATTTAACAGTAAAGTTAATTTCCAAAAAGTATCCCCCCTCTTTGACATGACAGATACACAATTCTGTATAATTTCTGTCTAGAGAAGACACAATTTTGAATGGAAATATTTAGTCTGAACTTAATCCCAGAATATGTGATATCTGGTGGACATGGAAAAAATAGAGTGGAGGAAGACGGGGAATAGGGAAGGTTTACCAGCATCAGGAGTTGTTGTGTGATTGGTTTGGTGGCTTTAGGAGTTGCGGAGTTGGTTAGCAGCTTGAGCTCCTGAGGACTGTTCCTCTGCCATGACAAGAGTTAAAATCCTTGCTGGTGTCCCCAAGTCTTACCTTACAGAGAACAGAGGCATGCATTGGCTGCAGTGCCAAATAGTTGAATAGGGTAGTTTCCTTCATCAAAGAAAACGATAGGCATTGATTGCGATTCGTTACCCACCATTAGTGTATTCATAATACACAAATTATTTGGTTTTTGAAATACCGGTTTAGACGAATGGCAAGGGTCAATATTTATCCTCATTTGAAAAAGGCCAGATTGGCGCCCATGCGATTCCACTCCGCGTGACGTCACAGGGACCTAGTTTCTACACGAGAGGATAGGAGTTATACATCGTCTGAGGTTACCAATGCATGCATGAGGCACAGAGCTCAGGGAAACATGTCTTAATAATCACCTATTAAAACTGGCTAAGGTCGGAAAGTTTTCTTCGTTTGATAAGGTATTAATAAACCTTTTTTAAGCCAAGCGCTACCATTCAGCAAGGTACTCAGCTATCCGCTAGCATCCTGCGTCCTATCAGCGCTCAGAGCCTCGATCAAGGTCACTTCACAAGGAGAGAGGGGGAACCAGAAATGCGTCGCACGGACTTTCCTACTTACGCGTCGCGTTTTTGCGCGCTTGAAATTTTTCACTTTTCATTTAATCGCAAAAAATAGATATCGTCATTTAAAAATCTAAAAGCGCGACATACGTACTCCAGGAGTAATAATCTTTCGATTTAGGCAATAAAAAAATAATAGGAAACCACCCTATTATCCCATTATGTCTCAATTGCCTCCCATCCTAGGGAATGAGTCATACTCCCCAAGTGGCATAAGATATCCATCAGTTAATTTAAAACTGACAGAAAATGAAGAGGTATCCTATTTCCCTTCCCAAAGTGATGGATTTGTGATGTTCATACATACAGACCTTTTTAAACATGAAATAAGGGAGATGGAAATATATTTCAGAAAATCTTGCTTAGAAATAAATGATGGAAAAAGTTGGGTTTAAAAAAGAGATTATAATTTAAATTATGAAGCAGAGTAAAGATGAATGGGCATGGGTAGAATCTAAGTTATCACCATCTTCATGAGGAGTAGTGAAGAATGCCGTTGTTTTTGAAGAATTCAGTAAAGAATGATACAAAGCATATGTATTTTTTAAATTGTATTGAAACAGCCCTCAGCCCTTAGGAGTAATGTTTTGCAGCATAATGCTACAATACTAAAGTAATCATGATATATTCTCATGCTCCAAGTGCATGGATGCTTCATTTAAAGTCTTCATTTATTTCTCCTTTCACAAGGTGGTGGCATTGCTGCAGATTACAGAAATTCACCTAAAGATGTGGTACCGTACCTTCAAAAGTGCCTGGATAAGGGAGTAGCAGATATTCCTGAGGATAGGAGGTCCCACAGTCCAGTTTATTTAGCTGCCACGGCAGGGATGAGACTTTTAGGGTACTTAAATGTAATCTAGTTTGAGTGGGATTTATATCTAATAGATAAATAAATTGGTGCTACCTTTGACACCTACCAAGCAAGTGTTTATTACAAGTATCATTTGGTATTGTGGCTGTCTTGAAGGCTAAATATCTTTTTATCTGATATTTAGCAGTGGGTGAGAATGATGTTTCTTTTCATTTCTTCATGAGCATAGATTTATTGGTTTTTGTTAAAGTGTTCATTTCCTTGATTTCTAATAATTTTAGTATTTAATGGCTGGAATTGATCTATCATTATTTGTTGCCTATTTTTATACATATATAATTTTAATCCCATTTCTTTCTGATTATATTGAAAGGATAAGCTTGAATTTAATTATCTTATTTAAGTATGTCACCTTAAGGACTATCCTGAGTCTCTTAATCACCATTGTGTTTTTATTTTATTATCATTTAGTTTAAATTATTAACTCTCTAATTGAGTATGATGGTGAAATACGAGATCATGTTATTAGTAAAGTGCATTTGTAATACATGGTGCAGATTTAGATAGATTTTATACTTGAAATAATAATTTTTATCTTACCAGATTAGTCCCAAGTGGGAAATTTTGTTACCTTACCTGGGTTTTAGGCAAAGTTTGCAACCCATCGGAGTTGGGAAGAGTGCAGTCCTTCATTTTGCCTGCATTAATTCGATTTTGCTCAATTATGGCTACTTGGGGTTATCTGCCTGGGAATACTGTCTCAGAAGTAGTCACTTCCTGTCCCTCAGTGTGGATATTGGCCAATATTTATTCCTTAACTTAGGGAAATCTATGCTTTCTTAGGCATTCCCTTGATCTTTCGAGGAAGGAAATCAATTCTAATACAGCTGATACATTTTTGTTTTCTATACTTTTTATTTAACATATTAAAGACTGATTACTCCTGTTGGTATCATTTTGGTAGGTCATCATCAAGTTACATGCACTGTTACATGGTAGCTCTTTTCATTCATTCGTGATACAATCTTATTAAATCTCAAGTTGCCCTTCTATCTGGGGTCCTTTCTGAAAGCTTGTACGTATTGTACTGTCCGGCTGGGGAGGGTTGTCTGTTGACGGGCAGAAGGGGCTTGTTCGGGGTAGAATGCAAGGTTGCCAGATAAGAAAGGAAACACCCACGTCACTGGTAAACAAAAGGGTTCCATGAAGAAAAGAGCCGGATGACGAACGTGAAGGACCCATAGGAAGAGTCCCTTATTTGGTGATGTGAAGAAAGGGCTTGTTTTGGTGGCCCAGGCTTATTTCGGTGCTTCATATGCATGTGACAACATTGTATGACTAGGCGAGGGTGTGAGGTGCCTTTGGGGGACAGCGATTGGCTGCAAACTTTGCTGTTGCATGGTTTTCCACCCTTCCTTTTTTTCTGTAATCAGACAACTCTCGCCGGCCAGACTGTAAATATTTACTGCAATTGTCCATGCAGAGTACACACCCAGTTAAAGATGGATTCAAGTTTGTTTTTTACTATGATTTTAGAATTGTAATTTCTACGAATAATACGCATCTCATTTTGAGAGGACAGCTTTTGGTGATGTATGGGGCTTGCCCTGTTCAATGCTTGCAGTACACATTATCCAAGTGAGAAGTGGACCCGTGAATTATCTTAGTGTCTGCACTTACACACTATCTCTCTCACCTACATAATGCTTTATTCAATGATGAAATGGCCATTCACGCGGTCTTTTTCCTTTGATTATAATGTGTCAAATGTGAATGGCAGTCAAATAAAAATTAAGCATCTGAAAACAGGCGCTGTATCCACACACAAAATCTATCCTGTTATGTGATTGATCTTAATGGTAAAAAAAAACTTTTCATTTCGCCATCTGATATGTACCTAATTTTATTTGTTGAATTTTTGCGAAACAATTCCGTACTATTTATATATACACAGAGAATTACGGTTGTTTATACCTTCATGAAAATTGTATTATCACTGATGTTAAAAATGCTGAATACAACTTACTGTCAGTGAAACATTAGCTTACCTTGTTTGTGAGAAATTACTGGTAGGATTCCCTCCATATTGTATGTGAAAGTTTGAGTGTACTCAATGATGGGTTGAAAATTGTTGGTCTATAATTCCAAGAAATATAGATGGTTCATTATAATAGGCTGAATATTTCCATCAAAAAGGTATGCTTTTTATTGTAATTTTCCTCAATTTCAGTGCTGAAGATCCTGAAGCAGAGAAAGAAATCTTGGGTAATATTACCACTCTGTTCAAAGGCACCCCATTAAAGTTTGGAGGGGCTCGCACCATATGTGGTGAGGAAGAAGCTCTCTCTGGATGGGTCTCTGTCAATTATCTCTCAGATACGCTAACAAAGGTGAGTTTTGGGAAAAAGGAAATTGTGTAAAATGACTGGTGTAGTTTTTTCACGGGAGCCTGCTAGCATAGCGGAAGGGTCCTATAGTGTAGCCACCTGCCTTTTCAATGTGCACATTTTATTCTCATGTGGGTGAAAAGTTGTCTCTCTTCATCGCATTTGAAAGCTCATTTACCTTACTTTGTCTGTTACCAACAACTGTTTTGAAGATGCAAAAATGATTGGAATCAATAGAAAAACTTGTTTTAAATTATTAATTTATTTTACTCTTTCACTTGCTTTTGTCAGCAAACTTAATATTAAGTATATATGCTGTTCTTCCACCTGTGTCATGCTTGCAAGTAAACAGCTTACCTGTGCAAGAGGCTGTTTGATGGCATTTCTTACCTTTGTCCTACTTTTATTGACTGTTGCCTGCACAAGCACCATATCTGTATGGTAGGGTGTTCAACTGTTTCTTCAGCAAATCTTACCTGGAAAGGCAAAATTTCATACATATCGTACATCATTTAATTCTTTTCATCTGTTTTGAGTGATTACTCCAGTGATAAGTGTAGTGATGGCTGAAAAGTAATTTTTGGTACTTATCAGTTATCGCCGAACATTTTTAAAACCATCTAAACAATTCAGTAATTAGGGCATTATATTAATTTATAAAATTCAAACTCATAGAATCTTAACTGGTGGCCACATCTTGACAGTCATTTCCAACAACGAATCGAATGGATCATCAGCCTTCCATCCCTTGCACACCATAAACTCTGCTAGGTATGTGTCCAAGAACTTAGGCTTCGTTCCACACTGCTTCTTGTTGCTCCACTTCGCCGAGGCCCACATTCTCTCCACTCTCCTTGGCACTCTTTTTTTAGAGCATTTGAACTCGACTCAACGTTAGATGTACATCATCATCTCGTGGCCATTCTTACAGATTCGTTACTCTGGTAATAGTCCTGTCTCCTGCAGCAATTTCATTGCCTCTTCTTGGTTTCTCAGCAAGTCAAAGGGGTTCATACTTCACCATCGAATTTGATTACAATAATTATTTGTTTTTAACCCATTAGTGCATAGCGTCCGATATATCGGACGTGTGCCATGTCTCACATAAATACTTCTCTAGTCGATAAATTCAATGAGTCAACTAAAATATTAGCCGGGGGGTGAAGACAGACATCCATTTGAACTTAATACAGTATTAAAATGCAATTAAAATGTAGCGCAAGTCAACTGGAGCCCATAAAAAAATAAAATACTCACGTCTGATATATCGGATGCTATGCACTAATGGGTTAATAGCAAATAATGAATTTCCATGGAGACCAAATAATTATGTGTAACGTTCTCAATGGTACCAATGGAGGGTTAGGAGGAGGTAAAAGAGAAGTCCATCGATCTCCTTCTATTCAGAGTTTTATTCAAAGAAACATCTACCCTCGCATACCGACGCAACTGCCGACGCCATTCTCATCGCACGCCTGCTCACGTGCTATCTCCATTCCCCCACCCCGCCACCCAGGAGGCCGCTCTCAGCCGACACTGCATGGATCTCACGCCTGAGGCGAGGTGAAGTGGGGTGCGTGACAGGAAGGGTGATGAGGCGAGAAGCAAACCGCCAACGCAGCGGCATGTGGGCGGTGGGTGGCGAGAGGTGGAAAAAGGGGAAGGGAGAATCTAGGAAAGAAGTCACGTCCCATCTTCGCGATACTTACATATGCTTTATATTTTTTTTCTTCATATTTCTCATCTAAAGTATCTTTTAAAAATTTTTGGCAATAAGCGATAAGTACCTAATTTTTTTATATTATCATTTGCCGCTATGGCTCCAGGGATGGGAAGTTCCATCCATTTTTCATGTCATCCCATTATGTCCATTTTTCCTTTGCTGAAACTATCGCTGGCACTGACTTTTCAGCCAATTACAATGCATGACCATTAACCATGGCCTTGTTTGGGTTTTGAATGAAGTGAAATAACTGTTGTAAAAATATGCAAGCCAGCACGTATCAAGTGGAAAAAGGGAATGGTAGAATGACCGTGTGACTTAGTGAATTATGGGTTGAGTGATCATTTTTTTGTCCTTGAAAAGGCAATTGCTGGAGCTATCGCTCACAAGGATGGAAAAAGTGATTGTGTGATTTAAGCTGTGTCCTAATTCACCATTTAAGCCTGAATCACATGGTCATTTGTTTTGTCCCTCTTAGTGATCACTCAAGCGATCGCTTTCTGGACCGGAAAAGTGATCGCTTGAGTGATCATTTTTCTGAATCAAACGGTCTCTCCCGCCATCGCTCCTCGCATCATTTCCGGTGTCACAGCTGTATTTTGTTACCTACTTCGTTCCCACGATTGTCAAATGTTGGGCTGCAATCACTCCATACGGGTATGCATTCTGATTGGCTGATATGGGGTTTTGGCGATGGTTTCAGCGACGGAAAAAGCGACCAGACGAGTGATGAAAAGAGTGATGGGAATCCTCATCATTGGAATGATCACAATAAACAATTGGGCATGACGAAATGACAAAAAAATGATCGTCTGATTCAGGCTTTATGTACCTAAATACCAGGATTTAGGCAGGATGCCACCTTAGAAGGGTGTCCCAACACATTAGGCAGCATATGGGAGTGACTTAAGCTACCTTCCTGGCCGCCAGATTTGGTGTGTGTATCCCTTTCCCATGATTCAAAGAAGCGTCCGAGAAAATCATTCAATTGAAAAGAACATCCTGAGTAAACGCTATCTTTTTGGTCAACACGCAATTGCATGATCACATTAACAATGTGTATTGTAAAGGGTGTTGTTCATCATTCCTTTGATTCATTCTAAATTTCTTTTGCTTCTCATTGGTTTTGTGGCCAGAAGATGGCAACTCCTGCGCTAGGATATCCCAATTCATACTCTCTTTTGGGTTGGCTACCCAAAATTTAGCCACCCAAATCCATGCTCCCTTATGCATAACAAGGCTGGACACAGCTTTAGGCTTAATTGTGCGTATGTGGACATTTCATTTGGTTTCTCGCCTCTTAACTAAGAAATTATCTTCTTGGGAGAGTGAAGTGTATATATCAATTTTTTCCATGTCTTTGCTTCTGTGTTTCAGGCTAGAAGTTTGTTCAGAGCAAAGAGAGAAGAGTTTTCGGTTAAAACAATTGGAGCAATGGATATGGGTGGAGCTTCAACTCAGATAACCTTTGAAATGCCTCCTCCAGCCAATCCATCAACTGATCTGCCTCCCTGTGGTGACAACATCAAAACTTTGAAGTTGTTTGGGAAACAGTACTATCTTTTTTCAAAGAGTTACTTATGTTTTGGGGTTGAGGAGTTCCTGAAAATGTACTACGTTCTCCTTTTAAAGGTAAGTGTCAAGATATACTCACATTATGTGTGGCTTTGGTCATAATGACCAAAAGCACATATAACATTATCATCATGCCACATTGATCGTTATGACTTGGAAACATATGAAACATTTACCACTTTTAGCATACTATCCATCACAAGTGCAATGCTGATATTAGTCCAGGAAATGAAGCATTTTGGCTTGCAATTTTTTCAAACTGAATCGATTTTCTTGAAATTTCCACAATAAGTAGGGAATATACCAAGAATCAAAATCTATATCATGCCGTCGGGCGCTTTTACCTTGGGGGTGGTTTCCACCCCATCTCGGGGGTGGAAAATTTTAATTACATTTTGATCACAGGAATCGATAGAAAAGTTAATTCTAAGAATAAAATGTTCTTTCCATTTTTTGCGTAACATCAATATTTTTCGAGTTATTTGCGATTGAAAGTAACAGTTTTTTGACGAAAAAATCAACGACTTTTATCGATTATAGGCAAATAACTTGAAAAATATTAATTTTATTAGGAAATTGTTAATTACAAATATGTAGCTTGTGAAAAATTAAATAAAAATCTAATTTTATATTTCCTTTATGACCAATTCGGACCGAGCTACAACTTGTTGATGGTTATCTATTGTTTGTCATACGCTAAATTTGAAAGATTCAATACCAAATAGCGGGAAAAATGTATTTTTAGAGGAAAACTTATGCAATCTATTTAAAAGCGTATTTAAAAAACTTTCTGAAAATGAGGAAAACAAAATTTTATCATGAAATTTGAGCGAGTTATGATTAAAAATAAGATCAGTCCCTACTTTTTTCTACGAAAAAATCAGTGAAAACAACTCCTTATTACCAGACTAGTCAAAAATGATCAATGCCCTTCAGAATTTCTCTTTATTTAAGTATTGTTAATTGATCCTAGAAGTTTGAATAATTTACAATTCTAAATTTTGAAAAAATTGGAGGAAAAAGTGAAAAGCCATTTTCTACAATTTCGTTAAAATTGCTCTTTTTTTCAAAATAACTCCAAAAAAACTGGAGATATGAAAAAATGCAGGAGTAATAAATTGTAGCTTCTTTACTTTAAAATATTTTTGTGTGTTTTAATTTTCTATACAATAAATATTTGGTGAGATATTGATAATTAAAACCTTTATTTCCAAGGGAGCTCCGCCTTATTTAAACCCTTAAATCCCTCCTCTTTCAAAATTAATGACTCGAAAATAATTTAATTCACATGACCTCGTAGTCAGTAACAACCCTACAAGATACAATTTAAATGAACTTTATATCATAAAAAATAAAGGAGCTATGTTTGAAACACCAATCAAATTTATTTTCCAAAAATTCGAAATCCACAATTCAGAGCATAACATTTCTCATAATCAGCATATACTTTGTGTACTTTACGTTCGAAGCTCACACTCAACTTTTCAACAAGCTCACTCGACACTCAATTTTTCTACAAAATAAACACACATACCCATAAGATGTATATAAACATACACATATGTATGTGTGCTCTTGCTCACAGTGACCTGCGTGCATGCATGTGGTGGGAAGGCTGGAAGCCATACAGTCTCCGTTTGATAGTGTTTCATGTAATGTCTACATAAATGTGCATTTATTTGTTTAAGTTACCATGACGAAGTTTGTTCTGTTTATCCTATTGTTATATGTTTTCTGTGCTGTGATTAAAATCATGAGAGAAAAAAGTGAATAGATAATAAAAGGAGTAAGAAAGTGAATAAGAAGATACAATGTAATAAATAATTTATATTTTTAGGGTAAATATTTTTTTACACTAACGCCCAATAAGGGTTGATTATTATGAGTTGAAACGCCTTAAAATTATTTTCCAAACAAAAAAATAATTGTACACATAATTTAAACTAAATTTTACCCGTATAGAGCTTTAAAATATAATTTTATAAGTTTTAGTTTTTAGGGGTAGTTTTCACCCCTAAAAAATAAAAAGCGCCCTTCGGCATAGTATAGATTTTGAAGAAGGGGGTATGATTAGTCTAATCCCAAATATTTATGCAAATCGATTCGGTTTGAAAAAAATTTTAAAGGAGGTATGATTAGTATAATTACAAATTTTTATGCAAATCGATTCAGTTTGAAAATCCTTTTTTACATTAACCCGAAATAAGGGTTGATTATTATGGGTTGAAACACCTTAAAATTATTTTCCAAACATCAAAAAATAATTATAAAAATAATTTAAATAAAATTTTACACGTATTTAGCTTTAAAATATAATTTTTTAAGTTTTAGCTTTTAGGGGTAGTTTTCACCCCTAAAAAATAAAAAGCGCCCTTCGGCATAATATAGATTTTGAAGTAGGGGGTATAATTAGTCTAATCCCAAATTTTTGTGCAAATCGATTCAGTTTGAAAAAATTGCAAGGTTTTTCACTTTTATGAGCTTCATTTCCTGGACTATATGATGTTTAACCAATGCTGTATGCAGCTACGTAAACTTAACCTAAATTAATAAATAGTTTTCAAATGGATGGATAGTAATGGGCTTAGTTAGCAAAATTATTGGGAATACAATAGCAGGCAAGTGTCGAGGATGAATTCCTTGTATCTCTGACCCTCATTGATTTGTTTGTATTTCCAAAATTGTTATCAAAAAGTCATACAATTTACATGTTTAATTGTTTGTTTATAATTGATGTTCTAATATTTCAATTAATGTTTGATTTCTTTCCTTACTTAGGATATTCCTGAGAGTAACATTGATTCTACCGTAACAAGCGTACCTAGCCCTTGTCATAATTCAGGGTATTCATACACTACGACTTTGAAGGACCTTCGTTCTTTTTGCAGTAATATATCTCTCTCGAGCAAGGTATGAACTCATGATAATACCTAAGCATGACTATTTGGTGTGGAGTTGGAATGAGGTTTTTAGTAATGAGGATGACCAACTTCCTTTGGAAACTTAATTGTATCTATTTTTTTAATGAAAACTGGAAATTCTCCTTTTTTATCACTTGCTTGTCTTTTCTTGCAACATAGCATTTCAAAGACTTAGAGAATATGGGTAAGATGCCTTACCACGATTATTCCGCAATTGCTTAAAATATTTTGCCAAAGCCCATACAATTACCCATCATGGTTACCTATATTCCCAGATAATTTACAGGGAAGTGTGATGGATGGGTGAAATCAGTATGCATTTTAACATTCTTCAATTCATTTACTTCCTCAATTTGCAAAATAATTTCAATGGTCACTCTGAAGATGCATGCATTCATCTACAGGGTTTTTCTGGATAATGGACTTGTTTGATCTGCATTCTGCATCTTGTCCTCAGAGCATATTTTCCTTGGTCATTGAGGAATACATGGATTGTTGGTGTAGTTACATCATAGCTAATCACTATCTTATGAACTGGATTTATTGTGCTTGCTTAGTTAAAGTCAGATTGGTGGCTACATAGTTGGAATGGATGTATGTTTCTAGTATCCATGGGTGTATTACTTCGTAAGGCATTGTCTCAGAGTAACAGAATATGTAAAGTGCATGCTTTTGAAGTGCATGGAAAAAGTTTTCAATGAAAAAAAATTGACTACATTTGTAATTTTATGAAGATTTGTAGAGATTTAACCTAGTAGTGTTAAATATGATAATGTTATGACAAAAAATATGTATTCGATTCTTGTAGGCGCAAAGTTCAAGTGACTAGTTTAGGGATGCAAGGAAGACAGATATATGTATTTCACTTATTTTTTACATTCCTGTTTTACCTATGTACTTGTACTACAAAAATAAGTGATTCTGCTCTACAAACCAAAGGAGCAATGGTGCAGAATTAATGATAACAAAAATAATCTAATTTATCAAGTACAATATTGTCCTACTGCTGCATTAATTTTATCAGTAGAGCTTAACATGGTCATATTTTTCCATATATTGATACTGATACCTTGCCTTGTATTGATATTCATACATTTCCATATATTTACAGATTTTTTTCCATGAGATTACGTCATAAAATTTGGGTTGGTTACAAATGCAGGGACTACTGCTGCATGTTTTCAATTTGTTTCAATTGATTTCAGTTCAATTAAATGCAGTATTCTGTTCTTTTTTATTTATTGCTTTAGTTTGAGAACAGGAACATAACATTTAGTGGAGCCGGAAAGTTCCTTGATTGTCAGAATAAAGTTGAGGCCTTGCTAAATGAAGACAGCTGCAACAAAACATTTACTTCGGGGAACTGCTTGAAACAGATACCTAAACGAAATTATAATGCTACATTTTCTGTGAGTATGAATAGTTTTAAAATACTTCGCTACCTTGGTTTGACAAGGTTCTAACTGACATTTTTGCAAAAATTTGGTGTTTTCACTCAAGATACCTAAGTTTATGTTTCTCTATGTGTTGCACCGGTTTTTATTCCTGTATGTAAAATAATAACAGATTTAGAACAGTGATAAAGTTCCAATTGCAAGGAGAATAAACTAATATTTGGTGTGACAAGGTTCTAACTGCATTTTACTTATTTTATTACTCATATAAACATGTAAAAAAATAAAATAAATAGCATATTTTCTTAAATTAATAATTACTAGTGTATCTAATGGTCAGTTAGAACCTTGTCAAACCAAGGTAGCGACTTGTGTAAGCATAAGTGTGTTAATATTATTTTAGTAGAAGACTTTAATATATCTCTTTTGTGATATATATTTTGTCGTTTTGACACATTCCATGCAGGGTGTGGTTTTTTGAATTCTTCCAATATTAGGTCAAGTACAGTTTTGAGTCTGAAATACAGCATAATCCCGATTATCCGGTCTAATGATGGGAAGAGGTGGCACAAATAATCGGAAAACTCGAATATTCCAAACTTTCACTTCGTTGTAATTTTCGTCATATACAGTGAGTCCTCGTTCTACATCATTTCGCACGTTTAACGTCATTTCGCGATAACGTCATGAAAATTTTGAGACCGTCATTCGTTTATTGCACCTACGCTTCGCGATAACGTCAAGTCTTTTAAATTTCGCGCAAAAAAAAGGCGAAGCGGCGGGCGTTGCAGGTTGTTCGTTTTGTGGGCGGTAATACAGTCAGTCTAAGCAAAGTGTAAAACGGTGTGTTTATTCTTAATTGCGATTACGTTTTTAGCAAAAATTTCTGCAAAATGAATTCTTACGTAGGTGCGCAAGGTTTTACTTGACATAATGGTTTTCAGGAACCATAAAAGTGATTTCAAGGCATTTTTCCGTGTAGAACTCGGAGATTTTGTCGTCACTTTTTTTGCCGAGTTCACAATAATTTTGGTTCCTGTAACTGCGACGATGTTTCAGCGATGATGATGCCCAGGCGACGCTCGCCCGGGCGACCACCATAGCGGAGCCGAAAAGCAAATGCTGGAAGATACAAAAATGGAGAAGGATTTATGTCACTGCTGCTATTGTCGTCGATGAAGACAGGAACTCGTATTTATGCGACAGTTTGGCATTCCCACCGTAAAAAATGCCCCAGATATGATACGCAAACATTTTTTTCGCGTAGGAGTTGTGAGGTATAGGAGCCGATATTCACATTTTACATTGTTTCTTATGGGATATTACACTTCGATTAACGTCATTTCGTTTATCGTCACATTTTTCAGGAACGGTAGGTGATGTTAAACGAGGACTCACTGTATATGTAAATCAATCAATTCATTATTATCTACACATATTTGATGTTATTTTAGATAGCTTTCCGAAATGATTAGTATCTTTATTTTCCCGACTGTGATCATTTTAGCGGTGATAACGTGATTGCACTCATATTCTTACTGCTCCGGATAATACCTAATTTCCGAAAACCACGAATCCATAGCTGCAAGATCACGGCTTCAGAAACGTGGTTTGCAGGAATGCTTCAGAAGCAATGCGTAACGTCAGAAACTACGCTGTCAGGCACCATGCCGCATCTCACACAAGTTGCCCGGGATGCAGATTCATGATCACTGAGTGTGATCGTGCTTAGCAATTCAAGGAAAACAGGAACACGGAATTCCCGCAATGGCAACTGGCACGCGATCACCCCATTGCCCAGATGTGCTTATAGGAAACCAGGGCTTAAGGCAAACTGTCTTCGCAAGCAAGTGCCTGGCTATGACTCATGCTATCTTTACTTTCACTTTCCTCGCTGCTTTCAGTTCTACTATTCCCTTCCTCTTCAGATTGACCTTGACTAGTCACGGTGTAAACATGCCCGAGTGCGACAAAATTTATGGTTCCCTTAGGCTGTATTCAACTGTTTGTGCGTCCAGGGCAATAATTGCACGTTTGGGGTATGAAATATACACCTTATTATCGTGGATAACATTTTTTGTCAATTACGATACATTTACAAATCAAGAATCTTCGAAAATTACTCTAGTTTTTTTTTCCCTTTGCTAATTGTCGTCTGCAATGCTAGATCAGACGTCAAAGTAAACTTGAAACTTTCCTTGTCGGCAAGTAAATAAAATAGTTCCATTTTTTGGTGGAAATTCTAATGGAAATAATGGCCCGGTGTAGCCATGCATTAAAATGCAGATATCCTGCTGATTTTGCCTCAGATTTTATTTTTTTTACAAAGATCGCGGAAAACATTGAAGAAGTATGAACTCATGCACAGATAATCCGCAAGATGGATAAGCCACACCCGAATAATCGGGAGTCTGTTGTAGGTCAAAAGTTAACTCGATAACAAAAGGGAGCAAAATGAAGTTCATAGCCAGCTCTGTCAGTTGACATTGTCCTTGCATTGTTTTAGATATGGGCCAAGTTATTTAATGTAGTACGTATTGAGTGTGATAGTGATTCAAGTGGATATAATGAGTGGAAATCTCATACTAATTTTCAAGTTTGGTATATGCCGCGTGGAAGTGGCTGAATATGTACATTTTATCGAATGGCTTCGCAGATATGTCCATTCCAGGGGCCAAATGGGCTGTAGTGCTGGCTATGGTGTCCATTTTGTTGGCTACTCATCCTGAGTACCTCTTTGATATTGTGCTAGTAGAAATATCTCATCTCATATTATGGCATGCCATCGAGATATGGCATAGAAAATGTATGTGAAGAGTGTTAAATGAAAAATCTTTGTAAATTCCATGACGTCATATGTGAAATTTACAAAGTTTTTTTATTAAACATGAAGTAATTTCTCCAAGTCATGCCTCAAACCATCAATTTTTAGAATGTGAAGAATGTTGTGAGCTCTGAGGAGACTTACCTGTGGGTTATCATTACTGAGTTTGCTTAGGTTTCTTATTCATGACTGCTTTCATCGTGTAATTTTCTGAGGAATGTGTGAAATTTGCAATATTCTGAGAAATCTGAAATTATTTTAGAAAAGTATCAAAATCTTTCACAGTGAAATGCTCATTGTTCTTACATAGTTATAGAGCTATAATACATGGATTATTATTACGCTTTTTTAATATAATCCCTTTTTAGGCCTTCTCATCATTTGGATATATGGCTGAAGGTTTGAACATCACTCCTTCATTGGGATCTGATAATTTTAAAAATGCTTCTAAAAGTGTTTGTGAAGCAACTTGGGATCAAGTGAAGGCAAATACTTATCCAGGTGAGTGTATGATTTTAGATGAATAGTTTGAAAAGTTTGTGTTTTGTTACTATTTTATGACTTCACCTTTTTTCAGGTATACTTCCTAAGTACAAGCAAGGTTTATGCTACCAATCTGTGTACCAGTATCTTCTCTTAAAAAATCATTATATGTTAACTGAAAGTGAATGGAAGAAGTTAAACTTTAACCAAACGGTTAGTATTCTCCCTTATTATTCAGTACTATTAGTAGCTCATTTTATTACACAGGTCAACAGTGGTTTTGGTGCCGGAGCTTTTAAAGCTGATTCCAAGTATAATTGGGGTGCTGAATCCAAATATGATATTAGTTTTTTCCTATCAGCTCTAGTTTTCAAGATACAGATATGTTGTTATTTACGTAAAAAAAAGTTCAATATGATGATATTACATAAATGATAAAACCCACAAAATAAAAAGACTTGATTTATTTATTGGAATGTTAAATCACCTACAATTACAATAGTTTTACAATACAATTGAATACAAATAGTAACATTTTTCACTGAAATAAAACAATTTAAAGAAAAAAAAGACGTAAAAACGTCACTAAACACTACGGAAGCTCCTTTTGCGCGATTTTCTTGCGTGCACTTTGTTAAAACAGTCTCGTTTTAAGCACCAGCAGTAATCTGCCATCATATATTTATCTTCCTTGGTAGCGATCTTACATTGTTTTGATTTCCTGGTGAAATCATTCGCCTTGTTTTTCACTTGTGTCGCCTAAATTTTCAGGAAAACAGTCTAAGTGACTGTGTATAGTGAACTTTTATGCTAATATTACATCCAAGTGGTTTAAAGTTAGTGAGCATATTGTTTACCTGCTCAAGATAATTTCTCTCGCTAGTGATTTCTCAGAAAAAAATTTATTACCTCAACAAATGAAAGCCAACTGTTTTTTTAATCTCATTCAATGGCTTGACAAAAGCAGTTTTGTGGCCCATCTGTGTCTGATTTGTGGCCCATCAAAACTACCAGCTTTAAGGTTTTCGATACTTATCTGCGGCATTTTTATTCTTATGTAACCGAAGCATGGTTCATCCTTGTCAAGAACCTTTACAAATTGCTTCAATAAGCCTAGTTTAACATGAAGGGGCGGTAAGGTGATTTTCTCCCGTTCACCAAAGACCTAGCAATAATGTTTTTACCCAATAATTAAGTTTTCTCCTTTTGACCACTCCTTAATCCAGTGGTTTGTCTGTCCCTGCTAGCACAGAGGCACCAGAAACAACGATATTTTGTGTTGCTAAATTGCTGCCCAAGAAGAAAGTTCACCAATTTTAAATCTACACAAATCACCTAGCGATGTCCCTAGTATTTTATCTTCTGTAAGGCCAATACTATTGTATCATATTCTTCTTTCGTTTCAGTTGAATGAGCGATTGGTATTGAGCCAAACTTGTTAACATTGTGAAGAACACATTTTAAACTACGCTTGGAGCTATCAATGAACAAACGCCAATCACTAGCTTCATATTGCGGTAGTCCCATTCCTTTCAGAAGATCTCTAACGTCTAAACAAAATGTAAGATTGTCTTCTTGAGTAAAGAGGGGTAGCAGATCCTTTTCAATTGTGGGATAAAAATTAATTTTTTGTACCTTGTTCCATTAAATTCTTTTCATGCGTCCTTGAAGCTAGTAGTTCAGATGCTTCCTTCGGTAAGTTCAATTCTCTAACTAGTGTGCTCAGTTCATCTTGATTGATGTTGAGGATTTGTTGATACTGCCTCGTAGTCACTGCCACTATCGTCAATAGAATCAGGCTCATATTTATCCTCACATACATCACGTAATGTCTGAAATATTAGGATCGGGATTTCTTCTGAATGGGGTACCGGGTGTCTAGCTGAAGGCAAATCTGGATATTTCCATTTGTGGCGATTGTTTCGATTAATTCCCGAAACATTTACCATGCAAAAATAACAGTCGTCAATATGGTTTGTAGGTTCTCTCCAAACCATTGTCACACCAAAATTTAAACTTTTCCTTTTTCCTGTAGTTCAATACCGCTGATGTTCTGTACATGTTTTACACACAACATGCGGTGCCTACTTTTTACCTTGGTCACCAAGCTGAAGACCAAAATATCCTAGGTATGCACGTTTCACATAGTCTGTAATGTTTTTCCTATTTTCTTTTAAAGTATATTCCCCACAAATGTAACAATACACATCACAATGATTTACACAGCTTCTTCGAATTGAGCTCATTTTTAGAGGCTACTTTACAAAAACTTTGAGAATTTGACCATTTGTTTTCGGAAATCCCCTTACTGCTTATTTACTCCCGCCTCTCCATTTTCAAAGACACACTCTCTCTTTACCCTATCCCCCCTTTTTTACTCTTTTTATAGATTGATTTAAATTTGAAAAACATTTTCTGAAATATATCAGAAATTTGAAAGAATCTAATCATAAAATGCACCGTATCTAAAAAAAAGTAGAGCTGTTACATAAAAACGGATATCATATTTGGATTCAGCACCACTAATATTGTTAATATCAGCTCAAAAACTCCCGGCACCAAAAAAAATGTTTTTTTTTGTTGGCCTGTGTTATCTATTCTGTAGAATGTCAAGGCCCTTTTATTATTTTGTGTTTTGTGAGTTATTATATCAGTTTCTTTTATACATGAAAATATGCCGTTGTTGTTTCTAATAGCCAAAGGAGTATCCATGTATTATTTTTAGTGTTTTGATTACTCAGTTTATGTAGTGATGACTTGCTTTGGAATACTTGCATGAGAATAATTTTTTTATTAATTAATCATTATGAATAATGTTTTAATGTTAGGGTGGTTAACTAATTAACGAGTCTTGGAGTCATCTGTGCTTTTTGCTTATATGAATTCATCCATTCAAATATATCTTCTTTCTTTGAATTTTCATTTAGATTGATGGAACTGATGTTGGCTGGACCTTAGGGTTCATGATTAATGGGACAAATGTTGTACCTGCTGAGGCACCCATCAGTTCACTCCTAAGCCTCACAGGATTTATCATTCTGGGGATCTTCTTTGCCTCCTTTGTGGCATTGGCTGCTGCAATTGCATCGGTTGCTCTTCAGAAATCCAGATTGGTGGCTGCTCAACCTCTCCATAGATCAGAAGGATCAGCTGACGGATCTAGGCAAAGGTTGACTTATGGTGCTATTGATGCATAAAGAGTGATTAAGTTTCTTGGCGCATGTCATAAGATCTGTCCTTGCGCACTCTTGTTTCTCTATGAATACCCACTGTAAATGCACTTGCCATCTCGTTTCCTTGTGGGGTTTGGCTGTGATACGATGGTGATATCTTCTCAGGAAGGAGCAATGTGGTTTACGTTGGGTGATGCTTCGAATGAAGTCTGTAGGAGAGTAAATGTCATCATTTTTATTGGTTTTTATGTGTATGTGGCACTTGTGGTAAACATGTTACTTGGAAGTAGTCTTTGGAATTGTCTTCCATTTATTGCTGTCAATCATGTCATTTTGTACTTTTGGGAAAGAGCACTTGAATGTGTGACTAGTCAGTGCACTCAATTATTCATGTGATTTTTGTGATGAAATTTTTGTGGCAGGATGAAACTTGAATTGTGTGATTGATGTTTAGATTTGTTTGATCTGGAACTGAAGTTTTACAAATTGCTTTTAAATTTCTTAGCTTATGAGGTGTAATAATCAAAGATTTGTGGGTGAAGAGGCAACTTAGATTTTTTATTTTGTTTGAAGATAGAGTTTTTCTTGTTTTTGGGGCTATATTTATACAATCTATTTTTAATTTACCCCTACTGGGCATACTTTTGATACTAGAAATCCTCTCCTAAAAAAATGAATCTCTCCTTCAGAATTTGGTACATGATTTGATGTATGAAAACAGTATGTACCGTAAAAAGTTTTTCATCATA
The DNA here is from genome assembly GCF_921293095.1 of Ischnura elegans. Lineage (NCBI taxonomy): Eukaryota > Metazoa > Arthropoda > Insecta > Odonata > Coenagrionidae > Ischnura > Ischnura elegans. Next base: position 108,413,171 of record NC_060248.1, read on the forward strand.
AATTATAGAAAACTATTATGAGGAAGCTTTTGCTATCCTAATGGGAGAAAGAAAATGAGCTCATTCATTATCTCGTTCATGGGGAAATGTCGGGGTTGTGCACTGGACTTATATGTGATTAATTCTATTTATGGCTTATTTTCTTCCATATTTCTCCAGTTTAGTTGCCCATAGTTGTCTCTAACTTCTATACTTAAGTCGAATCCCTTAATTAAAAGGCAGCAATATGTTCTGCTGTTTAAATTTGGCTCTATCATGTTTCTGTACATAAATAATTAAAATTCTCTTGGTAAAATTTGAGTTTAGGGTTCTGATTGTAATAGAAAGTCTATGAAACTTAAATTTTGAAATTTTTGGTGCTAAATAGGTGGCTTTATTTTAATGAGAAATTGTTCACACCAAGAATAAAATACTTCATTCTTCACCAAGGTAAATTTTAATATTACGTATCCATGCAAAGGAGTACAAGCATAGTAATTATTGTGGGTTTTGGCTGCGATAAGAAGTATGAATTAGAATGAGTAATCGCATGAACTTCTGGGGAACTACATTTAAATAAATGTCTGCATTAACATCACTATAAAGCTCTCAGTGATGAATATGATAAATCTTGACATTCCAAACATTGTCCTCTACTTTGTAGTCTTTTACGGGCTGGGGATTTAATTTTTTATTCTTTTGAACTTAATTTTTACTATTGTTTCCTTGATAATATTTGAATCAACTCTTTCATTCATAAACGACTGTCCCAGTGTATTATAGGCCCAAAAATTAATGAAAATCAATTTACCCTCATTAGATAATTTGTGCGTTGTGGTTATGAAAACTTGTCCCTAAAGGAAATATTTATTCCAGATTCCACTTTGTACTCCTTTTATACATATCATGATCATGTAACAAAATTTTTTTTCTGTGGTTTGTTTGGTGTTGAGTCAATTTTTAGCAAAGCTTCAATTTGTTCAATCAGTAAACGTGATAGAGAAAAGTTTGGCTGATTGTGGAATGTGTTATAATGCCAAGTTAATGTGAGCATCTCAGCTTTTCCTTCTTCATCAGTCTAAAGTAACATTTGTGTCAGGATTTTGCTCTGATTAGCAGCTGTGCACTGGCACATTTTCCAGGTTGCAATTAAATAATCACTTATTTTCCTAATGTGCCATGCAAATGGCCTTATCATGGACACCCAGGACTTATTCTGGAAATAAATTATGAATTTCAATCTATGCCTGAGAGAAAAGCCATCTGAATTTGGATTTAGTGAGTTAAGTTTATAATGAATGTTATCGAGACATAATAATCCAGCTTGTCTTTATTCCATTACATCCCCTGTAATGGTGAAGGCAATATATTATTAAACTTGTTTTTAGTTGTGTTGGAGTTATTTGCTGGCTTATGTTTTTTGTACCAATAAAATTAACTATACAGGTATTCCTCGGCCTTTGTGTACATATATTCTGTACATACAAAATTCAGACTCGGGTAACCATGGCCATAACAAAGGGAAAAAATTTGATTTTTTGCAGTGGTATCAGTCAGTTTGCTATGAGTTGTTGTTTGTGTTGCTGGCATTCAACTGTTTAACTTGCAAGTATTAGGAGTCTATACAGCATGAATACATAAATACTGGATGATTGTATGAAGAGGGTATTACATGTCAGTGGCTGATAACTATAACCTGTCTATTTTAGGTTACTCCTAGGCTCTCCCAACTATGTACTCCTATTTTTTGTCCAATCATGCCAGTAGTGAAAACAGAAAACAAGCTTTGTTTATTGGGGATATTAGAAATATGAACTCCTTAGTGTGAAGAATAAATAACCATGCAGTCTTGAAGTGAACCCCCAACTTCTATAATTATGATCAATTATCAGGTGAAGAAAATATGTACATTTATATTAGGCGTGGAATCATTGGGAAGAGCACAATTGGAGATATAAAAAGTGGATGCATATGAGATAATTTGGTTAGGAATTCTCAGGTTATACTGATAAAGTAAAATGAAAAACTTTAAGATTGCTGCAATACAGAATCAGTGAGGAATGAAGTACGTAATTGAAATTTTCTCTAGGTTATTATTTAATGCTTGATGAAATTCTTTCCAAGACTTTTCTATGAATTTTAGCATGGGTTAGGACTTGTTTTTTCACAGCAATTTTGACCTGTAAATTGTTTTTAAGTAGGGCATACAGTTGTAATGTGAATACGTATTTTGCTCTCTATGAATGTAACTCCAGATATATATAGAGGTCAAGTATTGGGTTTCTTTGCTAATGATTGAAGTGCACATTGTGTATACAAAAGTCGAGGACTACCTGTATGCTAAAAGATACACGTTCACAAAAAATATTCTTGATGTATGTTGTCAGATATGTATATACACCCAGTTCAATTAAAAATTGTGTCAATGCATTGTGTGGTTCTGAAATGTTTCACAGTTCAAGTTTATTTAGGATACATTTGGCGTGTGCATTTGTGGGTATGAAAACATATTTGCTCTAAGTTGCTTAAAGTTTTATTTATATTCTGGCTCATATATGTTAATGTCATGCCCAAACTTGTTTCCCCGCTTAGAGTAAATCTTCAACTGAATTGCTAACAATACACTGAAGTATGTACGTGATAATTAGAAGACTGCATGACTAATCTTGAAAGTCTTTGGACTAAATGCTTTAAGTATTGATTGGTAATATCATGGGAAATGAATATCTGTGAATAAGGGAAATTTAATTGTATGTATTTATGCAACAATTATTTTTCTTTTGCTCTTTCTTTCATTGATAATATTTGATGGAAGTAAATTCTAAGCAAATAAGTGCATTTACAACTTGCCACCAAATTCAATATTTTTTAAAATTTTCCTTGGTGGAATTTGTTTGCCTAGGTATTGGACAGTATCATTTCTTAGCTATTCATATTTGTAGAAGAGATGTTTTTAAGAACTAAGTTTTATATTAAAAATAAGTCGGGAAAATGAAATTATTTCTATCTAAGAATAATACATTAGGTCACTTTTTGACCCCCCTCTACCTCTTGTCGTGGGCACTTATATTCTTCCGAAATGGAATTAAGTTTTTCTGGCTTTTCACTTTCCTTGATCCTTCATTTGCAGTTAAGGTAAATTTAATATTCAAATTACCAAATAAAATCATATCAATTGTTTTAGAGAATCCCATGGAATTACATTTTTGGTTAGAATATTTTGCTACTTAACAGTGAAATTTTCTTTTAAAATCATTTAAAGTAATTGTGGCACATTCCAAATATTAGAATACTGTTTGATATTCTGGGCTGCATTGTGTACCAATAAGAATTGCATGCATCAAATCTTATTACATGCTGATTTAACCGTTACATGAAAGAGCGCTAATTTCTCTTAGTAAAATTTAACAAAAAGTAGAATTTGTAGCTTTGAATGAAATGCTAGGCTCGTCTACTTAATTTTCTTTCGTGTCATGAATCGAGTCACTCAGAACTGGCAAAAGCTGTTAATTTTCTGAAATAACATGTGCATACCACTGTCAGTTGCTGATCCAGCATTGCAGGTAACCAAATGAGCTTTTCTCTCGTGAAGTGTGAAGTTGTATGAATCAGACCAAAACTGACTTGAGTCTATAAGCTGTGAGAATTGTTTTAGATGTGTCATTGGTGGTGCATGAGCATGCTCCACTTGGTTGGAACATAAGTGAGAGTGGATGAATTCTTCAAAGGATTCAAATTTGTCAACACTGCAAAAATTGAGGTATTTATGTTATCTGAATTATATGCATTATTCTTCTTCCTGGCTTTTAGTGTGAATGCCAGTGGTTGTGTTACATTTGATATACGCTTTTACTGTAGAATTTGTTAATAAAGAAATATATTTTTTATATCCTTGGAAGGAAGAAAAAATAACGTTTAGAGAAGTTTATTTTGTGCATGTGGTAGTTTGTATATTGTTCTTCTCTATTGTTTGCTTTTTTATTTGTTTGAATTTGTTATTTGTTGTTGGGATTATCATTTATGGATTTCAAGAAGAGTTTATTTTTATCATAACCTATTCATTTGATTTTTCAGAACTGATTAAGTCTAGCTGAGGATTTTGGATTGATCATGGCCAAAATGAATGGAACCATTTTTATATTTCTTAGTCCTTTCAAAAGTATTATCTGTATGTAGCTAAGTAAGTTTGTTCTATTCAGTTCATCTGCTGAAAAAATAGATATTATGTATGTGCTGAACTCATTTTTTGTATTATTTACCGAGAAATATACTCAATTTTTACCTGCATTTATTTAATATTTGAAGTGATTTTGGTGTGCGTAAATGAGGCTGATTGGTTAGTATACTGATCCAAGATTTCTGGCATTACCTGGAGATTGTTAATGTATGACCTTAGCTCCTGGTTATCTCCTGAAAATACTATGCCATGCTACTAAAATTATGATGAGCTTGGGACTTGGCTGGGGGTGGGTGAAGATTGTTGGTTTTGGGAAGGAATTTGTCATCACCATTGAGGGGATGGCTGCTCCTGCCCATGAGTGTTGAATCCCCACTAGGATATAGCCTGACTAGCGGCGGTGGTAAAGGGAATGGAGAGATTCTTGTGCAACTCTGCTTGGAAGGTCTTCTAAAAACCCTTATTTTGGCAGCCCTATGGTAAAAACTTAAGTGCACCATATCACTGATGTTATAAGTTTTATTTTTGAATACCCTATCCTCAATTTATGGATATTGTAGAGGAACTTTTTCTTACAATATGCTAAGATTGGTTTGGGCAATAGCTATTCCGCTCATAATTGGATGCTGGATTGACATACAATGCCTGCCTTGTACGTGGGCCTTGGCTCAGTTTTGAAGGGATCCTTCCGCTTTGATTGATGTTCTTAACCCGTCAGTGCCCAAAGTTTTTTTTAAATTCACACATATTTCACTTTAAAAAAATATGGTACATATGAACTTAACACAAAGAACACAAATCAAACTGACTGAATAATAGAGGAAACCTTCTACTTAGTATGTGCATCGAAATATACGTTAAAATTCACATATTAAATGCATTGCCGGACTATTGGCTCAGCACTGCACTTGGTGCCATAAGGCACCCAGTGCACTGCTTAACCCGTCAACGCCCATGGGTGCTATAAGGTGCCCATGGGCGTTGACGGGTTAAGTGGGGGCTGGTACCTTATAATAAAGTTCTCTTGAAAACCATAGTAGGTACAAGGTATGCGCATCACGATATAACCATTAAAATCCACAAAATATATGCAGGGTAATATTTTTCACAAGAGAATCTTTCAGCATTGTTGGAGAAATGATGCAAATGTAGCCCCATCCAAATTGTTTTCCATTGAAACAAATCACCTGGATTAGCTATCAAACTTTTGGCTCTCTGGCCCATTGTGGTGACCATTACATTATCCAATCGCCCAAACATGTAAATTGATGGCAATTCATGTAACAGTTAATAATGGGGTCTTGGTGATGTGTTCTTAATGCATATCCTGAATGCAGAAGTTAGTTAATGTGGGCAAGTGAATACGTCTTACGTTGGAAATATCTACCGTAGCCAAACACTGTAAAAACAAAAATGCATTGGCTTGTTCACTTGAGAATGCCCCTGCATAGGTTTATGCTGGAATGCATGCCCAAATGAAAATTCAAATGTATACATGACACTGTGGTATATATTAAAAATCCTGATGGGTGGCTCTTTTAAAATAGTAGTTTTAAAAATAAGGTCACACAGGGCCATAGGGATTAGGGGGTGGGGAAGGTTAAGAAGTTAAAACCCCTATTAGATTTTTTAATGGCGAAATCTATTTTTCGTGATTAAATGAAAAGTGAAAATTTTCATGCGCGCGAAAACACGACGGCTAAGTATGAATGCTGGAAAAAGCCTGTGCGACGACATTCTGGTTTCTGCTGTCGCCATGTGAGGTGACCTTGGGGCGATGCTTAGAGGGCTGATACGATGCAGGCTGCTGCACGCGTGCTAGCAGGGTACCGTGCTAGCAGGATACCCTGCTACCTGCCAGCCTTGCCCAGTACCCTGTACCCAGCCCTGTACCCTGCTACGAGGCCAGCAAATTATTTAATGAAATTAGTTCTTGAGCAATTCACTTACAACGTTTGCTCAAACTCACTGCTTTACACAAAAAATTTTCCTAGTGTGTTTGTGATACATCAAACTTAATGTTGGAGAGAAACCATGTTATTACAAAAAATTATTTTATTGCCAATCATGTTGAGTGGAATTATTTGTATCTTAAGTTTATGTGAATCCACAGCACCCACTTTAGCTTTTGATATTGCGGCTGATTCCCAAGTTCCGTGAGTAAGAATAATAGGACGTGTCCAGCTGCAATCTGTGCATTTCCTCATCAATCCAGTTCCTGAAGAAAGCTACGCTGGCATACACACCCGGTGTTTCATCCTTACCGCACCCTATCCCCCAAGCAACTATCCCGGATTGGACGAATACTTCTTGCTTTTCAGGAAGTGGGCACAAGAGCGGGTTTCCTCCATCACCCTGCAATCGAAGAAAAAAAGACATTGTAGCATCACTGTAGTTCGCCAGCACGTATTAGGGGTGGGGGGGCACTTATTTAACAATTTATGTCTGAAACAGATAAAGAAGTGTTTATTATTTTATTAAAGCTGAGGGTATATCACTATACTACTAATTCGTTATTTTTAATAAATATACTTTTTGGGCCACTTAATTGTGGCCAAAGGGACATCAGCAAGGCGGAAGTGGTGAGGGGGTAGAGGTAATGGGTTTCAAGTAAGGAAGAGTCGATTCCAAATGTCGATTTTCGATTTCACCGATTCTCGTGCATGGAATCGAGAATGAGTCAAGTCGATATCTATTCCAGGAAGATGAAAATGTATTTTGAAAATATTCTGTAAGGGTGGCACATAAAGGCCGCCACACACATGTTTCATTGTGCAGTGTACATTATTAAGTTGACAATTTACGTTTGAAACAGATAGAAAGAACTGTTTATTAAAGCTGAGGATATATTACTATGACATCATATTGTTATTTTTAATAAATATATACTTTTTTGCTGCTTAACTGTCTTTGTTATTTTAGTCCATTCAATTGTTAAATTTCAATGACAGCAATGCTACTGACAAATCAATCACACCTGTTAATGTGAATGTGAATCTGGAATTATTTTTACGAATCGGAATTTAAAAAAGTGGAATCGACTCCTGCTTAGTCTCAAGTTTGCGAGATTCAGTTTAAGTGTACCTCTTCCAACTGACATCTAAATGAACCCCACTGAAATGTATTCCTGAGAATCATCAACTGCTTTTGAGGCAAATGCTTACACATGTATGTATTGGGATTACACTTGGTGAAACTTCCCCCCCACCCACTAATTTCTCCCTCTAAGGGTGAACTCCGCTCCCCCCCTCCCCCGAAAAATATTCCTGGCTACAGCTTTGGGTTTCAGGTCACCTCCCCCCTCTCAATAAATTTTTTTCCCGGAGAGGCGACTGCTTTTGAGTCGGTCGCTTAAATATTTCGGATCGCACGCGGTAAAATTGAAGTGCCTAATGTGTTGAAACGTGCGTTATTCATTATTTTCCTTTTCAGTATAAAAGATTAAGGACTAGTTGGTGTGATAGTTAAGAGTGTTGGCTTCCCATCCAATGGGCCCGATTGAAAACACGGAACTTTCAAATGTTACAGATGTAGCCCTATCCCTAATTGAATGCTAGACTGCTTCTGGTACAGCACTCCGTCCGTCGAATTGGTCGGTCAGCTGTGGTCACTTAGGCGCTTTCCCGGCGTCTTGTTTTCCCTCCACCCTACGTATCCAATCCTTCATGTGACGCAAATCACCTTAGACATTAGTCACCTCCCCCAAATACCCGCTTACGAGAATAGTATGCCAGCACAGAACTTCTGTTCTGGTGTTGGGAAAAATTATGGCATTGCTACAAGGCAAGCAGTGAACTTGGGCGAATGAATATGAATGGCCACTTGTGAAATAATGTAATAATGCTATTGATCAATTTTTCCCATGGGAAAAATTTGATTTTCGTTTTCCCAATGAAAACATTCCTACCTTCTTATGTAGACAAATAACCGCGGACTTTACAGCGGCGTACGTTTTGTACCCACGAGGTGCGAAAATTCCACCGAGGAAAAATCATTTGCCTTGTCCGGAATTCGATGCCGGATCATCAAAATTTGCACAAGGCTGCCATCTATTTGATGGTTGTTGGTGGATTCAGATTGTTGGAAAAAAACATTGGGGAATAGTAATGGATAGGTAGATCAGTGAATATTTTTGGCATTTCCCATTAAAATGCAAGTTTAGCCAACTCTTTCTATTAATTTTTTAAAGGGGAGCGGTCTGTGGTAGTCAGCGATTAGGCTGATTACTTTATTATCTCTTTACCTTGCATGCATCCTTGCCCTCCTCTCCTCCAGCACACATGAATGATTGATGAAGCTTGAAGTGCTTGCCCAGAATAGTATTGCGGAGTGCATCCTGGCAATCTGGATTCGCGACCACAGGAACGCCGATCTTCTTCAAAATACCTTGACTGCGGTTTTCATCATCTACGAAAGAAAGACGGCATTATTACTGGTTTCATCTCAGGTAAAAATTTTCTCCCCTGAAAAAATTTTTATCTTCAAATTAACGGACCTTTTTTTTACATTTGAAAATTAGTGACTTAATAAAATTTACTTTCTTCTACGCAGGGAGTGCTCATAATAATGAGTCATAAGGGTTATTCTTTCATTGAGGAAGGGACAAATATGAAAAATCGGGTCAATTTGTTGCACCATAAAAATTTTTTCACGTAATATTAAGCAGTGACGCAGTGAGGGGGGACTTTTGGGGGAACCCCCCCCCCCCCAAGAGCTCAGAGAATTAAAAGAAATATTTTAATGTGACAAATTTTGTAACTAACATTAGGGGGATGGATGACCCACAAACAAAACATCAAACTAATCAGACAGCTCACCATTTTTAACCATTTATCATAAAAATTTTATGGGGGAGGGTCCCCGCACCTTCCGTTTACCCTGGCGGGTATTCCATACTCCCCAGTATTAGTTGCGCCTAAAACCCCCCTACCCTTAATTCCTAGCTGCGCCCCTAAGTTAAGTGCCCACTGGGTGCGAAAATTGGAACTCATATGTATGCTGTATAATGATTCACAACCCTCAGAATGGTAAATTAATTATTATATACGGATTTCGTAATTCAGAAGTCATTTTGCCTTCACTTAAAACCTAGTGCATGAATTTAATTTAAAAGTGAATGAAAACCTCTCTACCATGTTTTCAATGGTTTCTTTTTCTAAGGAAAATTCAAGTTGGTTTTAAGATGAAACAAAGCAATCTAAGTGAACGAGATTATATTGAATTGCTAAGCCAAAATGGAAGCGTTCGTAGATGATGTATGACCTTTGTAAGTGCTGTAACTAACAGTAAGTTAATGTGTAGGTTGAAGTTTTGACTGCATCAATTGATTTTGAACTGAGCTCACATTTTTAAATTTAAGCATCATAAGAGTAGATTTGAATCTTTCGTGTAATATTGGGCATGAAAATTACGGTAGGCAAGAGTAAGGGTTTGCCTGGTCGGGTGCATTGATACTGGCGATAGTCCAAAAACATCATCGCTATAATTTGTTATCAGAAAATATTTAATTAACTCTGACCAGAAAATAAATTAGCTAAATTATTGAAAACGTGTTGTATCTTTTGATGAATAAAGATATACAGGTAATCTGAAAAGGGGCTTATTGATACAAAGCTATTCGAATGAAGATAAACAACCTTTGTATATTTTCACGGACTTTTTCATTGGCACTTCATTAGTACCAATAAAAATTCTGCTGAACCAAAGTTTACCATTCAGGAATTCTCTGCGAGTGGGAAACTTAATAATTTTTTAGCTTGGGTGCACAACAGTTGAATATTCTTTGTGCTTTCACATGAAATAATAATAATTTTAAAAATACTTCATATGAAAGCACGAAGTATCTTTTTCATTCTTCATAATGAATCGCTTTCACTGAGTTACGCCTCAAACCATCAATTTTAGTTGAATATTCGTAAACGAAAGATATGCGAAAAATACATGCCTGAAACGTCTTTTCCCCATCCAGTTGCATAGCACCATGCTCCAGGAGCCGGGGAATATTCTTGATCTGGCAAACAAGCGAATCCGATGTTTTCCGCTGGATTAACCGACTTCGATAGAACTAGAAGAGCCACGTCGTTGAAGAGGTTTCCGCCATTAAAATCCTCGTGAGCCACAATGCGTTCCACGTATCTTTCTTGAGCTGCTATGGGCTCATCATCGTCCAGTATGTTCCATTCTCCGGCGCGGATCTTCACTTGATTGGCTTCCTTCCTTAAGGGGACAAAAAGAAAAATTTCTTCGATTTATTTAAAATTTTACAATTTGTTAATACGCTATCGTGGGGAAGAAAGAATGCCCGTGGAAACAAGTGCCTATGAGCGAAGTGAATCGGAGACGGTTCAGTAAGTTCCTTGACAATTTTGCCATTGCTGAGCAATTGAACTACATCGATTTCCAAGTTGATTGGATAGGTAAAATCTGTAATGCTTGCCAATTACTAATTTCATTCACTTCTTAATCTCTACCTGGTATGGCGATGTTGAAAAAGACTAGATGAGGATATAATGTACCAAATTGAACGGGTCAATAGAGATGGCTCGAATGTACCCTTGACGTCAGTGATGAATTGAATTTGATTTAATGTCTATTTTTTTCCGGTGAACAATGGCTGCGAAGATTTCTTGGGTCTCACACCGGGTGAGGTCCTCCATACATCCTTCCGATGCTTCGATGTGCAACTCAGGGATTCAGGAATCCAATAGCATTTGTTTTTTGTAACTCACATCCTCTGCCTCACATCCTTTGAGGAATTCAAGACAAGAAGATTATTATTGAGGTGTCTATTAAGGGCTGGCTGGCTTTTTAGCTGAAGCATAGAAAATATTCGGTGGTGGCACGTGTGTTTGTACAGTTTATGTCACCCGTCCTCTGTCGCTTAGGTCTTCCTGGATATTTATGAGACATGAATTTGAGTTGGATTATGGAGAGAAGTATCAAAGAAGGAATTTGTGATCAGGCATCTAGTAGAGGAAACCTATTTGAATTTTCCAAACCTAAAAATTCGGACGATGATGATTGCCAGGGCCGCACACAAGGGGACGCAAGTTGCGCCATAGAAAAATTATTGGGGTAAATAAAAAAAATGGGAATTTTCAAAACCATACAGGGTAGAGTAGAATTTTTTCACGAAATATTAACCCTAGATAGCTGATGCCAGTAGAAACCAAAATGTCCAAAGATGTTTAGGTCGAAAATGCACCATTTTTAAACTACCGAAACTTTGAACCAAGTGCTCTGATTGGCCGCGAGTTTACCTTGTTGCCGGATGCTCTGGACAACTCATGATTTCGGATGCTTCGCCTGCAGGAGATTGTATCCAAAGCATCCGGCAACAGGGTGAACTCGCGGAAAATCGGAGCGCTTGGCTCAAATTTTCTGTAGTTATTCTTCTATTTTAGCAGAACTGAGTTTACTTGTTGTCTGTCCACGACAAATGAAGAAAACAATAATTTAAAAAAATGAAAAAGTGAAAAGAAAAAGTTCATTCTTTTTGCAATAAAAAAGAGAGGAAAAGAAAACTAAATTAAATAATTAATTTTTTTAATCAACAGTTAAATGTGGGCTATCTCCATGGGCAATCATTTCTATGTATTTTTGTTTTCTTTAAAATCAAAATTCATCAATTTTTTGGAATGTACGTTTATGCTAACATAAACAATACACCAACTCACAACACAAACAAATGGGCACAAGAAAATTTGTACTGTAATCTGGCTGGTTGTGGTTTACCGGCACAGCGGAAACGCGCGCGCTATATAGCATTAAACACTTAAACATCATCAGTAATTTTCAATCCTGCTGGCATCGGCTACGCGGGGTTAAAATTTCGTGACACAATTTTACTCCACCCTATACAGTAGTTACCAATTAATGGTACTTATGCCAGAACCTGACTTGAGTCACCACTGTTTTTTAAAGGCCTTACCTGACTTGATTCCTCACTGTACCTCAGACTCAAGTTGAGTTTGAGTTAGTTCGGCGACAGAGCAAACTCGTGGCCAATCGGAGTGCTTGGCTAAATGTTTCTGTACTTTAAATATATGTAATGCGTTTTCGAACTAAACATCATGAATAATTTTGGCATCAGCTTGCCACGGTTAAAATTTCGTGTCACAATTTTTCTCCACCTTGTATATCGGCAGAGGGGGAATTTTTTTCTTTTTGGAGGATTGGAGTAAATTCCCTGATGATTTATACCCTCCGCGCCAAGGGCGGATCCAGGATTCTTTCATAGGCAAACGGTCTTCTCATATTTGAGATTAAAAACAACTTACAACAACTACTATACGAAATATTCTCTTTATTTTAATATGAAAGTTATTAATGTGAAATAAAATGAATGAGGCTCCATAATACACAAAACAAAACGAACGTAATGCTAACTGTATTGAAAATTTTGTCTATTTTTTAAGCGTGTCCCCCTGGGAGGGGGACACCTGCCCCCGGACCCCCTGCCCCCCAAATCCGCCTATGCTCCGCGCATTTTTTAACGCATCGATGTAGTACAATGAGACTTACCCGCTGACGCAGTGAGCTCCCGTGAGCACCACCTTCGGGTGTATCAGGGACCCGCCGCATTTGCTCGTGTTTTCCGTCTGCGTGGACGAATGCCCTCCCTGCGCTGGTTTTTCCGACGTCATCACAGCCACCACCCATGGGAATTCTCCGAAGCGCGCCTCGTTGTCCGTGACCCTCCTGCCGCTGGCTCCGACTCCGTACGGATTCCGATACCCGCATCCTTTCTTCATGGACGGCCGTGAGGGAGCCAGTTGACGACGGGATACGGAATGAGGCGATTTGCAGCATACTTCCAAGAAGTTCTCGCATTGAATGCTGGGAATGAAAAAAAAATAGATCTTCAAAATGCTTCAGTACGTTCTTACGTCATACACACAAAAAATGGGGGAATTGGGTAGGGAGGGGACAGTAGTTTCTGGAAAGTTGAAAAAAAGATGGTAATCTTTTAGGTGGCTCTCCCGAACTAACTTTTTATGTCACCATCTTAATAACCAATAATTATAAATAATTGATGAATATTTAAAAACCACTTGTCTACGCATTTCAGGACATTGACGCATTATCGCTGACAGGTGTTTCATATCACCAAGGTGACGTGGAAAGTAATGAAAATACCTAAAGCCGCCCCTGGTTACAAAATTGCTTCAGAATATGATCTCTCCCAACTAATTTTCGTTATGAGGGTATTAAATCTGTTTTGAGATATGTTTATCTGTTCATCAACCAATTCAGCCCTTCGAGTTTACTGTTTTCTTTGACCACAAATTACCCCCATTAGGTGCATAATAAAGACCATTACAAGGAACATAAGGTGAAAAAAATGTTGAGGGAGAAATAGAAAATGAGATTTTTTCTTAATTTGGCTATCCCAAGAAAAAGTTACTGTTGACTGCGATGATGAAACTTACTGTACCGCATAATTTTCCGATTTTTGCTCAGGTGTAGCATACATAGAGTGACTGCGAAACCCTTTTTCATGACCGCAATATGTCTTTAACTCCGAGTTCGTATTAGAAATTTATCCAAATATCTGACCGGAGGGATTTTATTTTCCTACTGCAGTTAATGGAGATAAAAAGCATTAGTTTTCATGTAGATATTGGTGCTACATCTGCAATGCTCATCTGGAAGTTATTATCCGCAATTTCTAACCTCATTTCAGTTTGTCTCCCTTTCGATTAAATATCATAATTTAAAATGCTGGGTATATTGCTTACAGGGCTATTCTATTTAAATGATTCAATCTAATGGGTTACACTTAGCATCTTCCTCGAGTCATATCGACTTCGTCACCGGGAACTGAAATATCTACAGGGAACTGAAATTACAACTCAAAGGAAAATTAACCATCGGAATAGAGTTTACGTATTTTTATGTATTTACCTTACAAATTAAAGTACTGTAATTAATTGTGCTAAAAAGTCTTAATTTTAGCCACAAATGGGCGCGAAAATGAAATTAGTAAGTAAAGTGAAGTAGGTAAAGGCTCCCAAGTAACGTTTCTCTTGATATTCGGAAAGAGTTGTATCACTAAATTTTTTGCAACTGATAACGAATTATTTGGCAGTTGAGTTTCCAATAATGAAGAAGAAAAAAGGAATAAAAGAAGAGATTATTAATTTTGGATCATCTATATATACACGATAGTTCACTTCTTCTTGTATAGCCACCACAGGGTAGCATTAAAACACAATATATCCTTATCCCACCGCAACCAGCAATGCATGTGTGAACATTCGGCCCTTGCTCGGTCTATTTCGGCTAAAAACTGAGTTTTCGAATGTATGATACCTAAGCCAATCGGTTCCTCATGCGGAAAATACCTGCGTTCGGTGAGATTCAGTACTCATATTGACCTCAGAGACTGCGGGGTCGATTCCTTACCCTAAATTCTTGGACCCTTAGCTCAGTTTAATTTCTTGTCGGGGCCTTTTATCGCTCGCGAGTGTTTGCGATTTAATATAATATATGAGTGGTTTGGAAGCCAAGAGGTACAAGTGATTTTTTTCTCATCAGAGTTAGGTAATGTTAATTGCATGGTCCTTTTATACCATGTATATATACGGACCATGGTTAATTGTTAGAAGAAATACACAAAAACCTGGTTGCCAGGAGATACGAGTGAGTCTCTCAGAGTAAGGATGGGGGAGAGTGCGCTTTGGCTACTGCGCATGTAGTCAAGATCCCGCACTTACATCCCACACTTCCCGCACTTCTTCCCACAAGAAGAGTAAGGATTCCCGCACTTCTTCCCACGATCACGTGGTAACCATGTTGACCACAGAATCTGCTACTGCGCAGCCTGAAAGCGCCCTCTACCCCAATCCTTACTCTGAGGTGAGTCTCAGTTCTGTGCTGACATCAAGTGGAAAATCAAATGCACTACTAAACATTTAATTGATCTCGTTGTTTTCCATACCTAATTTTTGTACCTAACACTGTATAGAAAAGAGAAATTACGTGTATCCCTTGGCTTCCAACCCACTCATATATAGTATAAAATAATGGATTTCTTTTTCCCCAACCTATGTTATGTCACATCAAGATTTTTTTGTTTTTGGTCATTATTTTTCTGCACTTCACATTTTTATCTCCGGCTAAGATGATTATTCCTTAACTAGCAAATAATCAAACCGCCTGGAAAATTTCCAAAATAGTTCGGAAATTCTGGAAAAGCGAGGGAATTTGAATAGCCACCAATAGTTCGTTCAAAAAGGGACGTCAAAAATCTATCTTTTGATTAGGACTCTAGGAGTTGTAGGGTCTTACTGCACTGACCTCTCATCATTCTTGTTTCTTTCGTCTGATGCGTCCACTTCGGGGCATGTGTAGTAAGGCACACACTTGCAGGGTTTCTGCTCCTCTGCGGCGGCGGTGGCATTTTCTGCTCTGATGAGCGACCCATGGGCGACCAGCACCACGGCTAATGCGTAACACCACCTCCTCATCCTTTGAAGAGGCCTTCAGATGTGGCACTGGATTCAGGTTAGATTGAATCTGTGGGTTATATGATAAAAAATAGCGAAATAATATTTTCATGGCTTTTGCCGCAAACAATGTTCATACTGATACTTATTTCGAGGTATAGGTACTGATGTGCCCATGATTATTTTAGTGACAATAAATTTCATCTACCTTAGGCTATTGGGCTTGGGAAAACTCTTCAGTTTGCTGAAACTCTGCGAGCACCATAGACAATCTCAGTACAATACACTAAAGGATGCGTTATCTAATATAACAGAAAAATTCGAAACTAAGTATGTAATAGTAATAAATGTATTCATGGTAGAACAAAACACCCAGTACAGTTCCACAAACTTTTTGGTGCTGTCGACTTGTTTCGACGGCTATAGCGTCATTCTCAAGAGAAACAGAATGTTTCCAGACCGGAATCTGCCGGTCAGGAAACATTCTGTTTCTCTTGAGAATGACGCTATAGCCGTCGAAACTAGTCGAAAGCACCATAAATTTAGTGGAACTGTACTGGGCTTTTTTATTCTGCCATGGATATCTACTCGTTCCACCCAGTCACGCCAAAATCAGTTGATTTCATTCAGTAAAAATGCAAATAAAATATATTATACCATTCATCACAACAATGAGAACTACCTATTGGCATTTTGCTACTGATTAATTCTCGGTAATTTCTTACAGACAGGTGTTATTGGTTCTGCATACATTAGAAAAGTATACGAATACAGGATGGTGATTTCAACGTCTGTTGTAATGACGTATTCAAGGCTAAGTCCCATGTAACATGTCCCGCAGAATTCATTGAACGATAATAAAGAACGTTATGAGTAGAGTTAAATAGTATATAGAACTGTTGGAAGTACCTTAGTGCATCAATGTAACCAGTGAACGAAGAGATCATTTGATACTTTTCTCCAATTTTTGAAGGAATCAAACACGTGAACTGAAGGAGAATATTTTATTGAGGGTTTATAGAGGAAAGTTTAGATTTTGATGGATACAGTGGAAATTAAAACTTTATTATTGAGATACATGTCGTAAAAATTTATAATGCCACATTTTAAAAGCTCAAACCTGAATATTTAACTAGTCTATCTATCTGTCTACTAACCTATTCTAGAAATATGACATCATTGGACGTATAAATCAGCATACCAAAGCCTTATTTAACCTACCGACCAATTCCTCTTTCTTCTGCTACCTCCCAACCTCTCTCTTTAGCATCTTCTCCGACTTTCTTTTAATCTTAGAACCCGTTTACCTATTTTTATTCCTCAACCCAATCCACTTTTGTCTGGAGCCGCATTTTTCAGGCCTCTAATCTGGGATCACCTCCTTCCTTCATAGTCTTATTTTATTAAAGAGACGCATTTTAGAATCACAGAACAATATCCAACGTTTCGGAATTGTTTTGTAGTTAAATATTAATGCTTGAATTAATAGAAAAGAATAAAACAAGCTTGGTAATCTTGACCGTAAACGTTTCAATAACGTGTGGTTTTAGCTTACAACATTGGAATCGAACCTCTGTTCAATGTTTCCCTTGAACTGGTTGATATAAAAACTGTTGCCCTGATGCTCATGGTCGTATCACTTTCTACATAATATCCTCTTATCATCAATAGTATTTTTTTAAAAATATTCTCTCGTGAAAGAGAAAATCATTAAATATCCTCTGGGGACAATTATATTTACATTCCTAGTCCCCATAGAAAACCCATTATCCTCAACACCTTTCATGTTGTCAGCTGCGAGATTCTGAAATGCATTGCTGACAGAAACAAGACGGGATCAAAACAGGC
Source organism: Ischnura elegans (assembly GCF_921293095.1). NCBI lineage: Eukaryota > Metazoa > Arthropoda > Insecta > Odonata > Coenagrionidae > Ischnura > Ischnura elegans. The sequence goes on from NC_060248.1 coordinate 108,430,625, forward strand.
GTTTCAGTTAAAAATATACATGCTATTTATTCGTTGAAAGCCTGTTATTTAATGACGCAAAACATGCTCACTGATTGATATTATGAAATTACAAAGAGTAGGATTTCTAAGAGGAAAATAACAAATAGAAATATGTTATACAGTCAAACAGGATGCGTAAGAGAGGTATTAATATTTTAAACTTTTGGAAAACGAGGTTATTCGAGAAAAATTAAGCTTTAATGGTGATGATGATGCACAATATGTTTTACATATTTTTTTATCAAAATAAACGGAAATAAACTTATTTCTATTTTAGATTGCATGGCCAACAATGTCGTAAAGTAACGTCTCTTAAAGGCCAGCAATCCTATAAATTAACTGAGAAAAGGCTTGAAAATCTTATGTTGCCTGTTATATAAAAACGTCTTACCTGCTCGGGAGGAGTTCGGACGCAGAGAACGGCGAGGCCGGCTGTTTGCACTCTCCCGCGATGGGTCTTGCAATGTGATGATGACCTTCCCGCCGTCTCCTGCGAAGAGTGGGCGACGCCGCGTGGTTTGCCGGACCGCAGGGCGACCCGCTGTTCTCCTTAGCCTCCATTGGCCGTCCCCTCTCCTCCTATCCAATCGCATTGCGCCCCAAAAGACTTCCTCGACTGATCGCTGAGGTAATATCTTTACTCTGCTCTCTGGGCTTCCCAAGAAAAAGCTATCCCACCCCTTTTGTCTCCACCCACTCCTCACGTAGTTACTCTTTCCAAGATCTTGTTTATCACATCTCATGCCGCTCCATTTGCACCGGGGAAAACCGTGATCGAGTGAGGTTGAAGTCAATTCCTCCACGACATGCCCTACGATAAAAATTACTTTCTGACTATTTTGCATAGCGGGAATTTCCCAATTAAAGTGTAATAAAATATTTCAATACGCGCAGTGTTTGCAATTTTAGACATTGAATTACAGGAAAGTGAGAGACAAATTAAAAATGTCCGCATTTCACCCCGGAATAAATGTTCCCGCAGGGATATTTGCTGCTAAATTGAATTATGAATATTAATTTAAAGTGAATGAAAAATAATGATAGGAATAGCTAAAAAAAAACCTTTTAAATTACATTCTGTCATTAAAAGATATATTATGAATAGCAGGGGATAAAAATTTGTTCATTTCATTGCCAATGCGAAATTTCTATTAATAGAAAAAAATATCGGTCACTATCTATCTCGCAAGTGCGACATATATTTTCAAATTACGAGGGTGAAGTTAAAACTCACTGTAAAAAGCATTTTTCATCTAAGTAGATGTTTGATGTTGACTTAATGCCTTGCATTAAATATCCATTATTTTAGCGTCATTAAAAAAATAAGATTTGAATATATTTTTTCATATTTAATAATCCACGTGAGCTTATTCAATTTTGTTGTTATTATCGATGTAAGTAAATTGGGAGCAAATATCAAATGGATATGAGGTGTAGCTACTAATTTTAAGTTATGAAAGTGTTATAGAACTTATTGTAATTGGTTTTATGTATTATATTCAATTTTAGTGATCGAGTAATTATTTTCGGCCTTTCGGCCGGTACCTTGGTAGTTTTCGTAGTATTGGGAGAGATGAATTCTCGTTATGCGCAGTCAATCTTTCTCAGGTTTATATTTCTGGAGAGAATCAAAGTGGTTTACAATGAATGAGAGATAATCTAGGCGGGGGTTGGGAAGGTTTAACGCTGAGGTGATAGTTGAATACACCAGGGAATACTGGGTGGGAATATACTTGGCGGTACTGGTCCCCGAATTTTGAATTGGATGTTCGAGGGAAGAAGACAATCAGGAGAAAGAAAAAAGGAAGAGAAATTTTCGCTTTCTTTTCGATAACTCATATAGAAGCAGATGATTGCGTTAAATAACCATTTTTTTTAAATCATAAAAAAATAAGATTTGAATTGATTTTGTTTCATTTTTAATCGTTTACGTGAACCCATCGACTAATATTGAATGAAGGACGCCAACACTATTCCTAAAAAAATTAAGATTTTCTTATTTCTCTGGGAACAATTATTAAAAAGCCTGCATGTTGCAAAGTATATTATACGACCTTAATCAATTTTTGTCAAAAAATATTTCGAAGTAATGAGGAGCAATTTTCCGCCAAATGAATTGTAATACGATCCGGGGTTCTTTAACATTATCTTCAATGCAACAGAATCATCTTCATTTTATGTAAATAGCACCGTATTATTTCTGTGAGGACGAATTCCACTCCATCTAGAATCCTAAAATTTTATGAAATTATCCTTATTTATTGTAAATATTAATTTCTTAATTTTGGCACAGTGAAAAGTATCCCTCGTTCGTAGATTGAAGGTACGAGAGAGAAGAGTAAGAAAATTCAACGAGAAGTTCCGATCTCACTTCAACTGAAGGTTTAGTGACAAGCAGAGATATGACTTAGGGGTAAAACCACGTCAAATTTCATTTCAATCTTTCGAAGACCTTATGAATTTTTCCATCTAAATAATACGAGGGTAAGTCAATTATTATCCGCAATTTAGCAATATCTTTTTTATTTTGGTAGCACTGTCATTTTATGTTGATGACGTATGCTTTGTTTATTTGTTGTTATGTCTTAGCAAGTTTCAATCTGCTAGGTTAGTTTCGTTATTGCTGTCGTGCTGTTAACCATCCGCTCCGCTTTTTATTTGCACCTAAGAAGAGCAACGGTTTGCCTCAACGTTTTGAAATTATGATAAAAGACAGCGAAATGGGCATTTAGTTTTCTAGTTCAGAGTTTCCATGCAGAGGTGAGGTGATAAGAATCACCACGAAAGTCGCAAATTATGAAAACTATCATCCTATTGAAGCAGTTCAGTGATCCGTTTTTATTTGTGGTCGGAATCTTGCTCCCGCCCCGACTGAGTTGGCACGAGTTCTCATCTCTTAAGGCCGCTATACACGGTGAATGATCATGCTGAATGATCATGCGAATGAAATAATTCGCCGTGTATAACGAAAAAATTCGCGAATGAGCCGTCATGAGCATGATCATTCAGTGAAAATTAGAACATGTTCTATTTTGCTCGCACGATCCTGTGAATGATCACGTGATCATTCAGCATGATCATTCACCGTTTATAGCGGCCTTTTAGACGCGGTACTCGGCTTTCTGCCGAATGATCGGCCCCACGGTACTCTTGCCTAGATGGTGGAGGCTGCATTTTTTTTTCTTGCTGGTGGGGGCAAGTTTTCGTCGAATACAATCACTTAACATTTTAATGTCTCCCCCTCAATTTCTCGCTCGTGACCGGTTCTAAATCTTCAAGGTAAATGTCAGACCGTCTCAGGGGCCGAAATTCATCGAAGACTTTCGGAACAGTGTTTTGCCACAGCGGAGAGTCTACGAATGGATCGAAAAATTCCAAAATGGTCGCACAAGTGTTACGCACAATGAAGGAGCCGGGCGACCGTTTACCGCCACAAATGAAGAAAACATTTAGCGTTCACGTGAAATGGTTCTCTTAGACAGACGAGTAATTATTGAGGAAGTAACAAATTGTTTGCAAATTAGTCTACGAATTCTGTTGAAAATTGTTTGGCAATATTGTAGTATTGTATTTATAAAATTTTATAACTATATTGCAGATTATAATTCACTTACCCTTGCACATTGGATAAAGGATAAATGCCATTCATATAATGCTTACCTGGTGGAGCAGTGGAATAAGCGACTCCGTATTCACATATATTTTTAGACAATGATGAAATGTTTCCGAAACGAGGACATCGTCTGAAAAGGATTTTTTAGTACAAAAGCAACTTTGAGCGCCAGTGCCAAGTCGAAGAACTATGGAGAAAGCTATTGATTCAGGCGTAATTTGACAGAATTTTCTAATCATTTTGAATGAAAAGCGAGGACTAATTCCTCATTATTTTTTTAACCTTTCCATGCTTCCGACGTGGAACGTTATCATCAGGCACAAACACAGGCGTATACAATCACACACAAATGACGTTAATACCATGTTAAATAAATTATGTGAAAGAACGTAGTCTTTTGGTTTTGGTTCATAGGTACGTAAAAATCGCATATACGATAATTGCGATATTGATGCGATACACGTGAATAAATGCGACATAGGCGTGATGAAAGGACTTTTATGAGATTTAAACCGTAAATTTGCCTTTTCGATGGCAAAATTCGTAAATTTAGTGCCGAGCCCGTCCCTCGCTACGCTATTGGACGTCGGGCCTTATTGCTTCATAGATGGTTACGTGTATTTTCATCGGCAGCCACTAGGGAGGTTGAGAGAGAACCCGGGTAGCTTCTGCGATGTTAAGCAAATATTTCTCGCCATCCTCCTAGAAAAAAACTGAGTTTGATAATGCTGAATTCCACACAATCTGGACACCAGTTAGCATCGTGGATTCGGAGAGGTATTTCAGCCAGCACAATCTAGTTGTGTCTGACAGAGTCAACCAGTTGAAGGAAGAAAGTGTTGAAACTTGTTCAATGTAGATGTTCAACTAGCGTATATGATATTCAGACCACTAATGTAATTTTTATAATTTACTTTACATCTTATTTCTTAATTTATTGTTGTTATACCCCATTAATACTTACACTATTACGTATTTTTTCATCACACTTTGTCGCCATGTACTAGTGATACAATATGAAAATGGAGAAAAAAATAGATGCAACAAAATGCTATAAACTGTAATTTTAAGTGCTAAAAAATTAAAATGAAAGTGCTATATTCACGTATCTCTATCAAGGAATATAGAGATGTGAAGCTGAATGGCTGACCTCGCTGGTTCCAGGGGTAAAAGCATGAACCGTCTTTTCCTCTCTGCACCCTTGACCTCTCGCAGTTCATTAAACTCGGCGTCCGCACCCATCCACGACCACCGAGGCATGTTGCCGGTCGTGACCCCTCTCGACCGGCGACTTGGCTCGGCTCCCATTAACAAGTGAATCTTCGTTTCCTTCGCGCGGTCATCGCTTTATCTGTCATCCTCATCTAGGCCCGGAACTAGGGAGGGACAGAGGGGGCACGTGCCCCGGGCGGCCCCAGATTTCAGGGGGCGGAAATATTTGAAAAGTTTATTTGAAAAGTTATTTAATTTTTCTAACTTAATTATTCTACGATAATTATTAATTTATAAAATTTTAAACAATGATACTATTAAAAATTCTCTAGAGCAAACATGCGGTTCATAATTTCAACTACAGCATCTCAAAAAAATAGCTTACGGATGTATTATATCATAGCGGTGGTGGGAGGGTCAGAGAGGGAGCGAAGGGGGATCATGGGAGGGGTCTGCAAACTGATCTTTCCCCCCCCCCCACCCCGACAAAACGCCTAGTTTCGGCCCCGCCCTCATCCTTGTCTATTTTCCACATTTTTCCTTTCATGTGCATAGCTTTTCAGCCATTTTGCCAATTCTTCATCAAATTTTTACAGCATCTTTAAGAGGGTGAATTGTAGGGGTGTTCGTACGAATTCATCAGGTGAGATAAGAGAACTATGCAGAGATGCTCGGAAAAAGTTCCTACCACAATGTCAAAAAATGAATGTGAAGCTGGAGGTGTGGGAGTAATTCCCTCAGACGAGAGAATAGGTTAACATAGGAGATTTGAAACTCTTTGCTGTGAATAGATTAGAGTAGAAAAGTGATCTCATTATCATTATTTAAAAGTCTCTCCCGGAGTCTCTGTCAGAAGTCAGAACAGAATTTTCACAGTTTACATAGAGTATAGGCGGTGTGAATCCTGAAAAAGGTACATATGGTTTTGTGGCCTTTGCGATCATTGATGAAAATGGCTGGCGGTTGATCCCTGCCAAGGGAATGGATTAAATCATAATTATTGACAATGAAGGACATATAAGTATTTTTATTAATCCGTCTTCATTAGATTCATTTTCATGGGAAATCTTCCTTTTTCGCTTCCTTCTTAGTTTTTTTCTCTCGAGAAACAGGAATTTCCCTGGATTGGCATCAACACTTCTTAAAATCATTTGAAGTAAGCAGAATCTTTTTTTCAGATCCGCAAATGCCTAAATTAAATAATGACTGTTTGAAAAATAATTGGTGATTGTTAGTGAGTATGAAAGTCCGGTAATGTTCTAACATTATCGATGAATTGCATCATCATTGAAAAACGATGAAGGCAGCGACGACGGAATGACTTCATTGATCTTATTTTATCGTTATTGAAACCAATTGCGTGACTCTTTTAATTGTCCACTCAGGCATAGTCGGAGTTGACTCATGGTATAATCGGATGCCGTCCAGTTTGGTCAATAGAAAAATAGAATGTAGGCGACCTGATGCATTTGAAGGAATTATGGATGGGTATGCGTCGTTATCATCGGGTGATTTCTCGTTATGGGCCCAAAACTAAATTGCCACAGTAAAATTAGCAAGCAGAGATCCAGTCAGTAATATCAATTTTGGATTATTTAAATTCACTGCTCAGATTTTGAATCAGTCTCTGGGAGAGATGAAATTTTCTTTACAACTCACATTCTACCTAAAGGGAAGGTCAAACCTAATGGATATAATATGGATAAAATATGTATTCCATCATATTTTCTTTTTTTTAATTCGTATTAGGAACTTTTTCCGGGAATTTCTGTATGGCTCAAGCTTGTCGAGGCATAAAAATGATGTGATTATTTTCCTAGTGCTGAAAAAGAGGCACAAGGAATATCTTGTTAAGATTTAATGTTCATGGAAATGCAAGGAGTGTTGAAGGAGAGGTTAATGGAGTTGGGGGTGATTCAAATAAGCCGTTTTATGATACTCAAATTAAAAGCTAAGAGCCTAGACGTGCGTGCTTCAGTGTTTTATTTCCATAAAACGGATGAAATTTCACAACTACCGCGGATGAGAACCTGCTCAGGAAACTTCTTCCCGTTAAAACAATGGGATAAATATGCGGGATGAATGGGCTGTAATGCATATATTTATTTCCAGCATCGAAAGAACGCATGTCAGCAGGTTTAGGTATCGGAAATGCCGGTACATGAGGAACGAGGGGGGACCATTCCCCACGAAATGAGGAAAATAATGAATAGGGTGGACCGGATCAACGCGTCACCAGTCACGGCAGATTGATACCAATAGGGTAGTTTCCTTCATCAAAGAAAACGATAGGCATTGATTGCGATTCGTTACCCACCATTAGAGTATTCATAATGTACAAATAATTTGGTTTTAGAAATTCCAGTTTAGACGAATGTTAATGGTCAAATTTAACCGCATTTGAAAAAGGCCAGATTGGTGCCCATGCGATGCCACTCCACGTGACGTCACAAGGACCGAGATTCTAAATGAGTCGATAGAAGTTTTACATCGTCTGAGATTACCAATGCATGCATGAGGCACAGAGCTCAGGGAAATATCTCTCAATAATCACCTATTAAAATTGCCTATAGTCGGAAAGTTTCCTTCGTTCGATAAGGTATTAATAATCCGTATTTAAGCCAAGCGCTACCTGCTGGCAGGGTTCTCTACTACCTGCTAGCAACCTGCATCGTATCAGCGCTCAAAACCTCAGCCCAGGTCACCTAGTAGCCTGCATCGCAGCGGCGCACATATCCTCGCCCCAAGGTCACCTCACACGGCGGCAGAGGGACCCAGAATGATGTCACACGGGCTTTTCCCAGTATTGATACTTAGCCATCGCGTTTTCGCGCGCTTGAAATTTTCACTTTTCATTTAATCGCGAAAAATCGATATCGTCATTTAAAAATCTAAGAGCATGAAATGCGTACTCCAGGAGTAATAATCTTTCGATTTAGGCAATAAGGAAATAATAGGAAACCACCCTATTCCCCGCCGGTATTTTCACATATTTTTGAGCGTCAGTCGAGTGTCAGTCTAGCATGTGGAAAGGATAACCTGTTTTCTGTCAAGGTGAGAAAATTTTGTTTTTAAATTTATTGAAACTGAATTTGATCTAATAAAAATTAGTTAAGGATAAACAATAGTATGAACAGCAGCCGGTGGCGGATATATATGGGAGGCTCGTCCCCCCCCCCCCCCGTCCCTTCTTGTGGGGCCGCATTACCGAACATTACAGAACCACACTTGTTACTTTTTTATCTCATGAGATGGCATTGTCTTGTATATGTGTTTAATAATTTTTTATTTAATAATCAGTGCAAATAAAACTTTCTTAAACTTTGCATGTGACTTGATTATTTTTTTATTAGTACAAAAGTAAAGGTAGCTCAAGATATCTTTTACGCCCCCTTGAGTTTTTTTGGTATCCGCCACTGACAGCAGCAGAATTTTATCCTTCTTTGAGAACTGTATATGTATGAAAAGATGCGTTTTTACTTTTCTTTACACGTGGAAAATAAATACAAACATTGCGACGGGGCACGTTTACGTATAGACATCGGGCAACCTTTACACGCGTTCTTACTAAAGAGCTAACCTAATTTTTTACGGTTAAAAACACAAATAGACTGCAACTGAACACACACATTTGGACTCTATTAACTGCTTCATAAAACCACAATGTGGAAAATTTCGTTAGTCAAAGCATAAAAATCAGGAAATCAACCAAATAATTCCCAGAGAAAAATTTCATCAAAATTTAGAATGCTTCTCTGCATAGGTACCTTATTTCGGGAAAAAATAATTTAAAAAATATTATTCAAGAGGAACAATGTTTTTTTGGTGGCAACTTAAGTTTCTTGGCGTGTATTTTCGTTTTCCCTGATGTATAATGCCTTAACACATAGATAATTCAACATTACTCATGAAAAGTTTTCAAATAGGGTGAACAATGGATGATGACAATAATGAACTACTGACTTTCGTACAGATTGTTTTATTTTTACTTCAGATTACATGATTTACCACATTTTTTATCGGCCAATGTCAACAATGAAATGCCTCTAAACACTCCGTATGAAGGGCACTCCGGCAATTTTACATATCGATGGCTAAGTTCTATCAACACGTATCTCAAAAATAGCAACTTTTCAGGAGAGAAAAAAATTAGTTTCTTTTACCTGCACACTGAAAATAAAAACCTAAAGTTCATAAAATTGAAAAAGAAGCATTCACTTGAAAATAAAGAGTTGTTCTCTGCGTGTATTTTATTTTTTTAATGTTATTACACTTTGTTTAAGATACCTGACTCAAACCGGCCGAATTTAAGATACGTTTTGTTAGAACGTAGCCATCGATAAGAATGTCATTCGGTTTCCACCCTACACCTTCTTTGCTTTTTTTTCACCACGAACAATGATGTGGTTGGTTTTGTTTGCTTGTGGTTTAAAATCACCCGTGGAAGATGCTTTGGATCACCTGCCACCTCACCATCTGACGCATAGAAATCTTCATCGGTGACCACATCAGCTCCTTCCTTAGGAGGCGTAAATACAATTGTCTTGTGCCCCAAATCTTTGCAACTCAGGCTGCCAATGGGCATTAATGGTTTAATCGAGAAAAAAAATCCGCTTGAACGTGCCCCGGTTTACCCTGCATGTAATACTTTGTTTGCATTGTTTAAACGAATCATGTGCGTCGCAACGGTATTAAATGAAAATCACATATCAACATTGGATTGTATTATAAGAATAAAAATACAGCGTTTGCCACATGTGTTAGCATCCGTAAACCTCCGAAGGGAATCGATTTCTACGCGCTAACACATATTGCGAAGTCGATCTTCCCGTTATTGTGGATTACAGAAATAGAACGGTTAATTTTCTATTAAGATAAAAGATGCAATAAACACAATCACTTTTTATGATAATTATAGATTTCCTCTGATTTCAAATTATTTTCATTAATTTTGATAATCTACAGTGTGGAATTGAATCCTCACCCCACATCAATGACCATCGTGGCACCTTAGACAATCGTAGCACCAAAGACTGTCACGCATTTTAGGGAAGATTTTTAAAGCGGTTCCTATCTTTGAACTCAAGTTGGAATGCTTGCGGTCTTAAAATAGGCTCGTGAACAAGATTCTTTTCGTAGCTGCAATTTAAAGTGCTACATATTGATTGAAAGAAAAAAAAACAAAAGCTTTGAAAAAAAGGTTTGCATGGGTCACTATGAAGATGTATCAATTCCTCTTCCATTCAAATCCTATTTTTGCATATACAGAGAATAACTAGGTAAGATTTGCCAATCAAGCTTCATAGGATACTGATAAAAAATCATGGTTGTCTGGTTCAATCGAAAGAAATGATGGCCTGAGCTCTATTCTAATGTCACTAGGAGGCATTAGGAATGGAATGGGTGGACATGTAAATTTTCTTCCTAATTAGATACCAGGAAAAATACTGAAGGCTTATGCTGAATACTTAACCATAACCCTTCAACTGATTGTGAGCGTCATACCTCCCTGGGTGGACGATTAACGTTTCTTCCAAATTAGATATCAAGAAAAATACTTCAGAATTATGCAAAATATCGTGGTGGTTACAAGTCAACCTATTTAGATTGCCGCCATGATTACAGAAATTAAGTAATTCACAGGATCTGTATCAACAAGCCACCTAATTAATTAAATACCGGTGGGGACAAATATCAACCACGTTTTCCTCTGCCCAACGGAAGAGGAGGTAAACCGCGCCTTCGCAAAATCATCGTGGTTTTAGAGATATCCTGTTTTCTAATATTCCTTCCCTAAGGTGAGATTGACGGGGCTGTAGGGGCTCAAACCCCCCGAAATTTTCTGGGGAGACATTCTTAAGCGTACCCGCTTTAACTGAAACGCCTATAAAGGTGATTCTCCCCAAATGATTCCTCTCCAAACGATTCCCCCTCTCCCCAGATTTTTTCTGGCAATGGCTTTGGCCATTCTTGCTCCATGTAGGGGATGTAAGGGTTCAAACCCCTCGAAAGTTTCAGGGGAGACGTTATTAAGCGTACCCACTGCAACTGAAACCTCCAGAAAGGTACCCTCCTCCAAATGATCCCCCCAGATTTTTTTTCTGGAAACGGACACGGCCATTCTTGCTTCATTTAAGCAAAACCACCCGAATTCAATAAATAAAAAAAAAACAACAGGAAGTTTTGTCCGAGAACTCCTTCGTTCGAACCAGCTTTCGATTATTAAACGGAGAACGCACAATAAGTTGGGAAAGAATATTTTTTTTCCTCGAGGTCTTTCCGTCCGAGCGATGTCCTCCGATATGCGGCCGGCAGACAAATGAAGAACAATTGGCGTGCGATCATTATGAACCCCTCCACATCTCGTTTCCAATTGGTTGCCCAAGAGGTTTTCTTCCTTCAGGGTTAAAATGCGCTCTCCAGAGTGGACGCCTTGATTCCGAGACTGACCGGCGAACGTGCCACTTCACCTGCACGGAGAGATTCAGGAGCAGACTCTCGCCCCAAAACATCTGAAGACTCAAGAAAAGTATCATCTGACCGAGGATTAATTCGTAAAGGTACTCATTATATTCATACTATTGCAATCCTAAGACGAGGAACTGCAGCCCTCAATTTCTCCCTATCCCATGCCTGTTGTTTTACCTCCCCAAGGCTCTGTATTAAGTGTTTGTAAAAGTACTGAGAACAAAAAAACTGGGCCCAATTACTGTCGGTGACGAGAACCAGTGGCGCGGCGAGCACCCCCCCAGAACTCAGAGAAATTTTAAAAATTAATCCATTTTACTTAATTGTATTAATATAACTTTTAGAATAATGTAAGGATTAATAAAATATCCCCCAGAAAGTCGTAAAACTCACCATTTGAGCCATTTATCATAAAAATTTTCTGGGTAGGGCACCAGCTCCTTCCGTATTCCATTCCCCCAGTTGCTCCTAAAAGCCCCCCTTAGCCTTAATTCTTAGCTGCGCGCCTGACGAGAACTGACGATGTATTTTTGTGCTGTGGATCGTAGGCGTACCCAGCGAAGGGCCCAGGCGTACCCAGCAGCTGTCCCCCCTAGAAGCAAAAATCGCAGACTTCTTTCAGGAAAATCAGGAAAATGATTTTGTAACAAGTAATCGCTACAAGTAAAAATTACTGCAAAAGTAATCGTTACATGTAATCCGATTACTTTTATTCGATTGCTTACCAGCACTTCTTTTATCCTTCTTGCTCTGCCCTAGGTCCCTTGGTCTTCATCTGGGGACTTTCCCATCATTTTTTCCTTCGAGTATGTTTCCAACGTTAATTATGAGTCTCATTGCGTGGCCAATTCACTGTTTTCCTCTTAGTTGTACTTTGATCCACAGTATCCTTTCTTCCCCTATCCTTCTGTTTACCTACCTCCTCATTTCTCACCCCAGTGGCGTAACTAGGAATATGCTTTGGGGGATGGCCTGGGGTAGCGACCCCCAGCCCAGTTAGCGGGGGATCCGGAAAAAATTTTTGAAAAATGACATGCCTGGATATACATTTTAATTCATTTTGGCGTTAAAAATTTAACTTTAAGCAAATGCAGTCATTAAATTTAAAAACTAGACAATATTTTTAAATAACTTTTTAATTTCTCTGAGGCTTTGGGGGGGATCTATCCCCTTATCCCCCCATATTTACGCCTATGTTCCACCCCATCCGTCCATTTTACCTTCAGCATCAACCTTCACCACCAGATATCAGAGGGCCTCTATCGTTTGCTGATCAATGTTCCAATGGTTCAAGCTTCTAAACCATAGGCACTGCCCACCCCTAAATACAGTTTCAGGAGGAATCTGCAATACTTCAGCAGGTGTTTGGGGAGACAATTGTAAGCATTTTATTGTCAACAAACATAAAGATGCAACTCCTTAATCACTGAGCTATGGCAGCACAAACATATTATTTATGCATTTTTCAGTTACCGTGAAAGTGGTTTTTTTGGGTATCCAGTCTTTTCGATATTTTATTTAAGACTGATTTTTAAGGAAAAAATTAAGGTTGGACGAAAATGTGCGATTATAAATGTCTGATGAAACAATCTCAAAATGCGCAATTTTATTGTTGATACTCGCTGAAAACTCTCGTTTAATTAAGCTCAAAGGTAAATTGTTTCAGACAATTATAATCGCCCATTTTCGTTCAACATTAATTATTTAATGTCCTTAAAAATCCACGATATTAAATAAAATATCGAAAAAGCTTGGTACCCTAGAAAAACAGTTGTCATGGTAACTGCATAAGTGCATCCAAAAGTTTTTGCGTTGTCATAGCTCAGTAACTAAGGCGTTGCGACTCCATGTTAATGGGGCAAAAACTGCTTAAAAATGTCTCCCCTACCACCTCCTGAAATATTACAGCTTCCTCCTGACACACCCTGTATAAGAAACCTGATATGTTTGATAGCTCTGGACGCTCTGAAGCACCGTTGTTCATTCATTGCATTGTGAACTCTAAAGGCCGTGGCTCGAGTTAAACGGCTTTTCAACTTCGGTAAAGGAGTGATTGAAATGTGCTCGGATACAGGTATTCGAGTGCCATGATGTCACTAGAGTTCCAGTATAAATACCCGAGTGCCCAGACAGGTATATGAGTAGAAATGGATATATTTGTCTCAAGGATACCTACTCAAGTGAGCAGTTTTATTTACCCAGTGCCCCGTGTTGTATTCCCCCTATTATTCAGTTCTATTTTTATAATGCTCGAAATATAGTATTCATCAATGGAAAAAGAATGCGGTATCAACGAGGATCGACACCCGAACTATGTGCTTGGTAAACCCCTCTGTAAATTGCTTTGAAAGATGATGGCGTTTCTCGTATTATGCCTTATTGGCGTGGAGGTTTAGAGAATCCCTCGCGAGTAATCAGACCATTGAGACAAAAAACTGTGATAGAAATCATGAATAGAAGGGAATTCAAAATCTTTAGACAAATGTACCTATGTACTGATTGATTTTTTTCCCTTTTAATGGCCACAAATCATAGTGCGGGGTTGCAATGAAAACAAGGAAAATAAAGGAGCAAAAATGTGTCAAGGGAATACCACATTAGACTCAACAGTCGCCAACTGTTCGGAACGGTGTTCAAATAGTTTTTATCGCTAGTAAAATCAATATCCTATTAATTATTACCTTAAATTAATAATAACCCTGAATTGAGGAACAACTGGGATTCACCGTACTGAAATGAAATACCTACACAGAGGCTAATATCAAATACATAATATCTTATATCAAATATGGACCCCATCGTCTTAGCGGAATATAAGGCGAAAGTGGCAGTGTAATGATGAGTTGTGGCTTTCAGGAAGTTGGTAGCCAAATGCCTGAATGGGCTCCGTTCTGGAAATTCCCCGGGGAAGGATTGGTGATTGTGACTTGAAACATGATGACGTATCGCTTTTTATCGGGTCGTAAAAGTATTGTGCGGATACTTGATTTAAGGAAGGGAGTTTTTTTACCGATTGTCGAACGATAACTTGAATTTAATTCTGATATGTAAATGTTGATTGTGACGAATCAGAACTCTGGTAGTGATGGAAATAATATATCAAATTGCAGTTCATTACGTCAAATTCCATAATTTACACAAGCATACGGCTAACCATTGCGATATTCCATGCAAGAAGCAAGACTTGAAGTTTTGATTGTGTAAACGAAGATTTTCTCGTCTCCGGTTGGTGACCAGAAAATCCTAATTTGATGACACCGATTGCTGCAAAATGAGGCATGTGGGTATTTTTTAATTCTTGTTGTAGAAACATACTCGTATATATTTTCTAAAAAGTCAGAGAGTTTTCAAAAATATGGTTTTCCATGATCTTCACACTTTTATATTTTCTCCTTATTTGTATAGGGCCAAACTGGCATGAGGATAGAGCCATGATGAACAGATAATGAAAACATTATCTTCCCATATTTGACATGTTTATTGTTGGTAAATTTAAGCCTTGAATTAAAATTAAATGCGCCTCGATTTTTATTCCGAAAGAGTATCCACAGGTATAGCAAATCCTAATTAAAACCAACAGCAACTCCTGCTCTCAGCAGCAACGATAGCAGAATCATATCGTGCGAATAAAAGCGATTTACTGAATAATAGTAGCGTTAAAATGTTATGGTGGAGAGCGAGATTAATGACTTCTCTTGCGTCAATGACTGCATTCATTTACAATATAGAAGTTGATTACGCGTAGGAATTGTTTGCCATTAACATTGAGTATAGAGATACTTTTATTCCTAAAAAAATAGAACTGATCGGAGCAACATTATTTTTTAAAATTTTTTATTGATACTGCTGAAATAACTCAAAATTACCTAGTATTCACTGGGTTGGGTATGTCCCTCCTTGAAATGATCAGAATCATAGACAGTGACGTAGCCAGGACGTGTTGGGGGGGGGGGGGGGGGCACGACCCGGTGGGTCAAGGGAGTGGAACTCCCTCTGGGGAAATTGTAAGCATTTTTATCTCTAGAAATCACATTTTATGCTATTGAAAGCACTTAAAATTATACAGTTTTGCTTCCAAGAATTGATACAGTAGAATAAATTTTTTAATAGGTTAATATTTTTCTGTTTAAATTACATTTTTGGGGGGGCAAGTTCCCCCTCCTGGCTACGCCACAGATCATAAACAACATGTAGGGAAATATAACGATGAAATAGAAATCACCCTCTCGAGGCCAAGATCATGGTCATAATTTCCTTCTGTCTCGGTCAGGAATTAGTGAATGTTATCTAATCTTATCGTGGTTTCAAATCTGAACGGCCAGCCGCTTCAGCACGAAGGCCTTGCTGCGGGAAATCGCCATTGTTGAGTTAGGATTGATAAATTTATGGAGATTTAAGGAGGTTGGTTTGTGTTGTATGTTGGTGAAAACGAGTGTATATTATATTCGTGACAATAAAAAATACTCCTCTAATTACGCATCATCGAATTCCGATAAGATAAGGGAAAATTACATTTCCGTGCTATAATTTCTATAATTGCATTTAAAGATTCGCATTTTACACAGGCTTTTAGGGTAGAACTGGTCAAATCCTAGGCGAAAAATTTCAATAACTATTTGAATGTATTATGACTATTCTAAAACTATTCGAACTATTTTGACAAAAAATACATAATTTCCTATAGGTATGCCATAATAATTAATAAGGCAATAATATAGAATGTGGCACGTCACCGTGTTGCTTTTTGAGTTATTTGAAAATGAATGCTTTAATTTAAGTAAAATGCCTAGAGGTGGATTAAAATGATGCTGCAATCGCCTCAAATTGCTGAAAAATCATAAAATGTATGTAATATATTGTCAGTATTCAGTGTACCCTAATTTTATTGTTTAACGAAAATAGATGCTGGTTATGATGGCAAAACATTATTTTTTTTAAACATACGCGACAAGAATTGTTTTGGAACGCGCCGTATCGAACCTATCTCCTTGATGAAAATGAAGTGATTTCTTGGATAATTTCATAATAATAAATAACCATAATAGAATTCAAAATCTGTAAGGAACTACTTCGCTGCTATCAATATTACTAGTATTGCATTTAGAATATTTCTGTACTTGATGGTGAACGCGAAATTTTTTTACGTATTTCTGGATTGAATTATTTATGCGTCAGCATACGACAGTTTCGTTGACAATCCCTAAATGTCGAGGGGGAGAGATAGAGTTAAATACTTGCAGGAGAATAAAAAAGGCGGTGCGGATGTTGGATGCTCATTGGAAGTTGTCATTTTTCAAGTTTTTTTTCATGTAATAATTTTAGTAAGGTAAACAGCGGCATTATAGCATGAATGCAAAGCACATTAGCTTATGATTAATCTTGGAAATCTCAACAAGTTCATTATTATGAGAACGAGAGGGTGAACAAAGAATCAAAGAGAAAAGCAAAGAGAAAAAATTTAATAAAAGAAAGGAGAAGTTTTTTTCAATCCAAATTCTTGGTTAACCTTCCTGTAATTCGTATTTCGTGCTAATCATTTTTGCTCGACGCCATCTGATCTATGCACACGAGCACGAAGTTCCTAAGGTCATGTTGATCACGAAACTATTGTAAGGAATCCCCTTAACGAACTTCTTTCTTCACTCATTGACCTTCTTTGACTATACATCTCCTCAATGACAGGAAGTTCCGAAACTGTTATCGATCAAGTAATCAGCATTTTAATTTGCTTTGTTTTCCGGCTCGGATTAGCTACTAGCTTCAAAACACGATAGGGGGAAATAACTGTCGATTCCCAAAAGGGATGTTTGCGCCTACACATCAAATCTTATAATCGCGATTTTGCAATGCCACGTTTGATGTCTTTTTGACTTCCGTCAATAAGGCCCGAGTAACTATTATCGAATCAGAAAGAGATAGATTAAAGACATTTGATGAAGATTGGAATTATTCTTTCAGGGTTGGTAAAATCAAATAAGACAAACTGATAAAAAATTACGTTCGTGTTATATTCACAAAGAATTTAGACGGTATGAAACTATAGGGATCCGTTTTGTTTTCTCCATTGCTGACGAATTTTAAGAAAATTATTAATTTGCCAATATTTCACCTATAAAGTTATTTCTTTAGAGTTTGCTACGACTGAATACTAAATCGCTTTATTTGCTGGCCGCTGGTCGATTATTAGAAATTCATTACCGCTATAATCTCGACTTAAGTGATTTCAAAGAAACCTATTTAAGAAATTTTAACCATTGCTTTCACTTTTTCTGCATGATAAAATTATTCAGAATTAAAAATGATTCATGCCAATGCCGATATTTGCTCTGAATGTTATTTTTCTATTCTTCCTATTTCCTTTGATGAAGAAAATGTTCATTATAGGTCTCGTGTTTGGGTATGTGCAGGGCTTTTACATGGGGCAAGAAGAAAATCATGTACCCGGCCCAAAAACTCATCAGGCGCTGTAATTTGCATCCCGCCTGCCAGAATTAGTCCATCTCCGCTTATGTTTCACGGTGCACAGAAATTTCAGGAAGTTGACTCGGTCGTCGCCTTAGATTCAAAGGGCCATAACTTATTCGCACTATTTTTGAATACCGCCGTGATATTATTTAAACAAGCCCTTGAAAGGAGTGAGGCACATAGCGTGGAGATAATTAGCTTCATTTCTCTGTTCAAGGACTGGTCAAGGATAATTAAAAATGAAAAGGAAGCAACGATTTATGGCCGCGTGACGTATATATCATCATGTCGACGCATTCTATGGAAGCATATTAAAAAATGGATATCGCCTAGTGATTGAAGGGTTACTCTTTCATGATTTTTTTAATATTACCGTTATTACCTAGTTCAATCAAATTTAATTCATAACATTTTTAACAAGTCACAAAATAAACTTTCCGACTGTTAGGAGTGCATTTCAATCGCGAAAATACGTCGCATTCACATTTAGGAGCGGTGACATGCAATGAGAGGATAGCCTAGCCTGGGGATTGGGAAAGAACCGGGAAAACTGAGATTTATTGGAAACAAAGTATGGGATATTTTTTGACTTCAATGTTGTGGAATATGGCCAAAAGTAATGGCCAATACTTCATGATTTAAAAAGAGTTTAAAATTTAAAAATTAATGTCTGAAGTCATTCTTTCCGCTGGATGAAGAGACCTCCTTTGAGGGAGAAAGGGTTGTCCGTCCGTTTATCCGCTCAATCAGAACTTACCCTGCTCATAGCTTTATTACAATTTAGATAAATAATTTAAACAGGCTTCCTTCAAAATTTTCAAATTTCACTCATCGTGGATACCGTTTGGTAGGCTTGGGCGCCGAAGAAATGGATATTCATTTTTGATAACCTCAGTAATTCTAAAGGCCGTTTTACACGGAGCACGGAATTGCGCAGATTAGAACTGCATTGGTTTCTCTTTCTGACGTGAAATTGCGCGAATGCAAGAACGAAATTAGAACGGGGCCACCTTCTCAATCTCTCTGATTATCCTTCATCTTTCCCAATAGCCTCTACACTCGTTCCCTATTCTCTTGAGTTTGACGCCAATAGATTTACAATTGACTGACGGCAATCTGCTTCAATTCGGTATTTTGCCATCTCACGTCATGCGTTTTAACAATTCACCGCTTTACAAAAAGCAATTTTTAATACGTCTTCGTACACACGTCAGATTGTGCCGCTCCGTATCCCGTGTAAAACGGCCTTAAGATTTCTTTGTTTTCGAAGTCAATTTTCCAAAAGTATACATCTCTTATGCTGCAGTGATTTATCTATTCAAACGCATCATTTTTTATGGTGTAATCGAGGAAGCATATTCTTCATGAACGCCTTAGTTTATGGACTTGATTTTCACTTGATAATTGGCGGTGTAAGCCACCCTCTCACTCTCTCTGATTATCCTTCATCTTTCCTCTACACTCGTTCCCTGTTCTCTTGAGTTTGACGCCAAATAGATTTACTATTGACTGACGGCAATCAGCTTCATTTCGGTATTTGAGTTCACATTTATGAGATTACAACACATCTGATTTTGTACTAAATTTGACCTTTACATGGTAAATTTACGTGTTTGCCTTGAGATTTGTTTTTCTCCAAAACTCACAATTTGTTTATTATTTTCCAGATGAGACCCTGGATGGCGTTATTGTTCGCCTTCGTCCTCTTAGTCCAAACGAGAGGGTGGTCACCAAAAGATGAAGAGTCGAAGGAAGAAATTGATGACGAATCCATAGAAATTCACAAGAGCGGAGCCTGCGAGTGTATACCATATTACAAGTGTGAAAGCAGAATGACTGTGGAAGAAAGGTATGTGTTTGGAAAAGTTAATGTTGCTTTCTGTTCACAGTGATTGCAAAACTTTCTGAATACGAATTATTTCCACCTTGTGAACCCTCTTTTGTACTGTTTAAAATTAATTATACTATAATTACCTCACGGTCAGACCAGCATTCGATCCGCAATAACTCATTTCTAATACGATCGCAATCGTATCCATATCACAAATCTCATGATTCCGAACATTTCTACTGCAGGCAATTTGTCGATAGTTAGCTCATTGAAATTAATTAAAGTTTCGGGCTAAATAGGTAGATAATTACCGCATAGGTATTTGCTAAGTTGTAATTTTCTTCATGGGGTATGGATTGAGTTTACCAAGCTTTCATAGAGATGGACATACATCTTATTGGGAGACCCGATGGGGACTTGAGTAACTCATCACTAGATTCTGATGTTAATATGGACATTGTACTCATCAATGAGAATGTCCACCATTTCACTTTAAGTGTTCTCGATACTTATGTGAAAGAGGCCATATTTATATATTTGCACTTACAAGAGGAAGGAAAATCGAGAATTTACACGCAGTGTCAGTTCCGAAAATTTATTTAGAACGAATTGAATGAATTCAGCCTAAAATAGAAGAAGATTTTGTAACATTTTGTATCAGCAGCGAGTTGCGCAATCTTGAAATCTGTAAAATTGTTGTCGAACCTTGGGATATTATAATTTAGAATTGCATTCTTAATTGATAAAAAAAGTAGAATCAATTGACATAACGTGAAAGATTTTAATTCCTCAGGATATTGGAGGTAAATCGTTTGTAAAATCTTGATTCAATAACTAAAATTGACCCGCTATTCACTCCGTGAAGAAAGACCTTGTCTAAGAGTGCTCATTAGGATATAATTATTACATGAGAAAAAATACCCATCTTCAAATTGTCAGCAATGAAGGATTCCTCCTGCTGAAGTCAGAGAGGTATGTCATAATTTGGAGAAAAATACCCATTTTAATTGAGAAACAGGTATCGTCGTGGTTATCCATAAACGAACTGATTATACGAAAAATATCATTCACCTTAACCGGTATTCCGGTTAAATCAAATGATTTCTTCTCTGTGGACTTTTCGCACCATTTATGCATTGCGGGTGACTCCGTAAATTTCTCACCGTGGCTAGTCCCGGCATTTTTCAACTGGTTTTCTGTGGTTATGGTATTCGTCAAACTTAAAACTCTGTTCGTATTTAAAATCATACCATTCATTTTTAGGAAATAAAATATTTTATAAAGTCATGTGTGGCCTTCTTAAAATTCAATCTCTAAAATTGTTTTTTACAGTGAGGCAAAAGAAGACCCATGTCCTAACTATTTGGATGTCTGCTGTGATGTTTGAGTAATCTACTGTGCTCCGCCACCGATTATCTATGGCAAGTTTGGTATACAAGCAGGAGGATATTATCCTGTGGAGCCCCGAGAATGCTGCACTCGATCTAAAGAGATTCAAAGCAGAATTGTAAACGTCATTGCAACTTTATTGACGATGTAGTTTCGGCAATCACGTTTTAGTAGCTTCTCATATGGCCTTAAATTGTAAAACTCATGCATATAAATTGGGTCGAACGATAAATGCTTCATCATCATTTGTAATTAATTAGTAATAAAATCATGAATGCATTTGATTTTTCTCCAAATTACCCTATTCTCTGAAGAAAATAATCTTAGATAATATTTTTCACGATGACTTTGTAAAATTTGCACTACTTTTTCCCTAGTAAATACATATGTATTATTATATGATTTGGGCAGTCCTTCAATTTCGATACATTTACAACTATTCCTCTGTGCTATAATTGTCTATGAACATGGCCACGTTCCTTATTCTCTCTAAGAGGCATTCTTTCATCTTTTAGGCAGTCAAAACTAGAATCTCTTCAGGAAGTGAATGTATGTTCTTGATATTCTCTAATCGCAATGAAACAGGTCAATTTCACTATGCTATTTAATCTCATACACCGGTATTTATTTCTATAATTTTCAAGCAATATCCTCATGTCCATGCGAACAGGGGCTCATGAAGTGGTTTGGGAAGTGTGACGGAAAGAAGGGGGAAATACAGATGGTATAAGAGAGAGGAGGAATTCCTGAAGTTGCAAAAATTGCTTTGTCGACGTTGCGTTGCTGCGTTCGATATATGTTTTGTTCTTTGCCGGCGTATGATACCGGTAAAATCTTTCCGGTTTTTTCTCGTTATATAGGGGGTGAGTTGCTTGTAGGCCGATGTTTCGATGTTTTCTCCGATTTTTTCTCTGCCATCGCCCTCAGGGCATGTGGGCATTCGTTCAGGGCCTCGTCCTCAGGGAATCATTCCTACAAGCATGCGAGCAACTCACCCGAGTGTAAAACACGAGAATATTTCTCTTAGCTGCGTTTGTTCTTCATATGCTAGCTCTGTATAGGAATGAAATTCCATTATTATATATTTCAGGAATCGGCCTCTTTGGCTTGTATCATAAATTAAGGACTTGAAAATTTTTAACAACTTTTAAACAATTTTTCTTTCTAAAAGGTAGGATTCCGCGGCTAAACTTAAACACTGCACTATCATGGTCTTCGAGGTGAAACCGCGTCGAGTTGTCACTATTCCCAAACCTGGCCGACGTTTCGGACGTCGACGTTTTGCAGCACTCCATCTTCTTCATCAGCGCAAGCAATCAACAGGCTTGTTGATCTCAGTTTGCCTGTCGCGTCGGCAAGGGTTTTTGATTAGAGACAACTCTACGCGGTTTCACCACAGGATGGTGCAGTGATTTATTTGTTATTCATAACAATCAGTAACTTTAATTTATTTTCATTGAGTTTAAATGAATGATTGCGTACATTGCATAAGTTTCGTGACCAATGTACCAAGGCAGTGGCGTAACTATGGAGGGCGGTTGAGTGGATGATTCCCCCCTTAAAGTCTCAGAGGAAAAAAAAATATTTTAAAATTGTCTGGATTTGATACATAATAACTGCCTCTGCTTAAACTTAAATAATAAGCGCCAAAATGATGTAAAATACATTTTCAGGAATGTTAATTTTTCAAAATTTTCCTGAACTCCCTCTTTCCTGAGGGGATTGCCCCCACTAATCGCTCTCATCCCCCCCAAAAGTATATCTCCAATTCCGCCTCTGCCCCAAGGAAAAAAGACAAGTTACGCAGTCAGCGGGGAGTTTCCTTCATTAGTTCTTCCCTTTCTCACAACTGTTGAATGCACTCCCTGGATAAATATAAAAGATTGACAATGACATCATGCAAAGTCCCAGTTGAATGATCTTTACTGACTTGGTGAAAGAAAAGCATGATATGTACTACCACCAGTCGCTGCCTATTAGATAATGGTAACCCCAACACTGGATATCTTAGTGTGTTTCTATATATCTCCTTGAAATGTGATGGAGTTATACCACCTGAATGTGTGTATTTTGTTAACATGGAATAAAAATTATTATTATAATCTTTTTCATTAAATTTTATTCACTTTTCTCTGAGTGTTTTTATATAAACAAATTATCACCAAAGTAACTCTTCACTTCTGTTGAGTTGAGAAATTTTCTCGTGATGAGGCAAGTTGAAATAATTATGGCCTTTTGCAGTTTGATGTATGTATTTTGATAAAGGTTGAATGTTATAAAACAATTTTGTATTTGTTTAGGGATAATACCGATGGCAGAAGGACAAAAGGCGCGATAAAAACCTGTTCCATATTTCACATTATTTTTAGTTCTATTACCAATTCTTGGTACTTGTTCATTTTACCGGCTTATGTCTTTTCGTTGTTATATGAGAGTGGTACTGAAATATCAACTATATAAAAAGTACTTATTTTCTTGTTAATCAACATAATATCTAGTTTATTATCGACAAAGGCCTTATCTGTTTGGATCGGCAAATCGTAATATAGCTTATAAGAACTGTTTTCAAGCACAGTTTGGGTTTAGTGTTATTATTAGTACTTCTCACTGTGGAAAAAGAAAAGTGGATAACTGTGTAAGTTAACAACATCATGACATTTGTTTTTACTTTTTAGCAGTGGTATACTGGTTGAGAGGGGTTTAGATGGAATTAGGGTGCCATCACGAATGGAAGAAAATATATCGTTATAAATTTTTCCCATCATCTCGGAATACAACCAACATCTCTATGCCCAATCGGTATCCCCCTATGTCTTCCACCCCCTATCTCCCTTGCCAAATTGTCTGTCTACTATCACAGACTCGACGCCCCCTAGCCCCTCATTATCTCTACCAATTACTTACTTAATGTTTCCCACCGGACAATCTTCAACGACTGCGTCTATACATCTACCGTTATAACCTAAAAATTTAATGCAGCCTGATCATTTGTTTAACTTTGAATTTCATTTAGCACACTGTACTATCTTTACTGAACAGTATTCAGATTACCCAATCCGCCATATACCACATAGAACACTGGAGTGATGAAAAAGAAAGAATGAACCGATTTTCTTTAAATTTAGTTCTTTAGTTCTTGCTCAAAGAAAACAATTCAATAAACAACAACTTTAACCAAACCGATGCAAAATATTTTTAAAATTCCAGTCCAAAAATATCACAAAAGAAGCTTACAACGTTTGAAAACAAAGTTTTACGAAGACTATTCGGTCTCATGAAAGAAGGATAAAGATGGAGAATTGAAAAAAAAAACAATGAGTTAAGAGACTTATTCAAAGAACCAAATATCGTGCGAATCATCAGAAGCCGGAGATCAAGATGGGATGGGCCACCTCCATAGAAGAAATTAAGGAACAATCATGAAACAAGTTCTCAAAGGGAACCCATAAGGTAAAGGACCGGTAGGAAGACCGAGAACGCGCTGGGGCGACGAAGCAAAGAAGGATATGAGGAAGATGGAAGCCCAGGTGGATATGGCAGGCGACAGTAGACAGTGGAGGTGCTTGGTTGGTAAAGCCTGAATCACACGATCATTTTTTTCGTCGCGAAAAGTGATCACTATCGCGATCACTTTTCCCGCCGCGAAAAGCGATCGCTCTAGTGATTAATTTTCTGAATCACGCGGTCACTCCCGCCGTCGCTTTTCGCATCATTTCCGATATCACAGCTCGTTGTCATAGGACCCGCATCACGAAAATATACAGCGTGTTTGTTTATCTATGTCGTTCCCACAATTGTCAAACGTTGCGCTGCAATCGCTCCATAGGGGAATGCGTTCCGATTGACTGATATGGGGTTTTAGTGACGGTTTTAGCGACGGAAAAAGCGACCGGACTAGTGATGAAAAATAGCGATGGGAATCCTCATCGCGATCGCGAAAAACAATTGCCGGCGACGATCATTTCGCCTTGTGATCGCGATAGTGATCACTTTCGTGACGAAAAAAAATGATCGTGTGATTCAGGCTTAAGGACAAAGACCACCTAAGTTTCCATTGGCCACAGGAGTTAGAGTGAGTATAGCCAATCCGACTGGGGCTTCCATGAGCCTTGAAAAGTCGTTTTCAAAGGTAAACCTCGCTGTTGCAACAAGGGCGTACCCCAACGTGCGTATTATACGCACCTTGGGCGTACACAAGATAATAAATGGGGGGGAGCAAGCCATGGTCTAGGGGGGGAGGGAGCAATGAGTTGATATTTGGTTATGAGCAATGTCGGAAGCCAGCGAGGTAAGGACCGGGATTATTGAATTGGTTAGAAGCAATGGCGTTGGCCACCACAGCGTAATTTCTGGAAAAATCGAAAAGACGATGATAATGTAAGTGATAAGTAAGTACTAAATTGGAAATAAGTTCTATCAACGTGAAGGAGAAATATTTCTCGCGATAATTAGCCATATTCATTCCCTGCAGTTCACGCTTACTCAGTTACAGGTTGAATCAGGTCACTGGTGGACGACCCTTCAACCCTGTAATTTATGGAAAAATTGACAATATGGTAATCTTTAAGGCGTCTTTCCAATGAAAGTTTTTATTTCACAAGCTTAGCAAACATCGTTTAAATATAATTGATTAATTGCTTGAAAAACCACTTGTCTACGTATACATCAGAACTCGGACGCATTAAAGCTGAGAGGTATTGCATATCACCAAAACTCCGAGGATTTGTGATGAACCGCCCCCACTGCAAAAATCCCTTATCCACCCCAGGGAATAAAAAGTGATATAAGAGATAATTTAGTTGACGTCGTCAGCTTATTGAATGCGATAATATTAAAAATCTAAGATTTTTGTTGAGTACTAGTGCGAATGTATTGTACTTAGCATTGACTACAGGGCAAATGAATTGCCAACAGCCATGGCATTGCAAGAATTTTAAGTAATCGAATGTAAAGTTTGGTATGCACGTATTTGAAGGTGGTTACCGACAACAGTAAAACTTGAATTACACGATCTTCGGCCTCGGTGGCGGCGGGGTAAAGTTCTTTCCCACCTGAGTGGGTTGCTCCTAACCAGGATCCTGAGTATGGATGCTCTTGTACGTTTCATTGTTAAGTTATGAACCCCGATTAAAAAGGCCAATTGAGCTGTTTTTGATGGTACGTGAATAAATATATATTTTTTCCATTCTTTGGAAAAATGCCAGAGCAAATGCCCCATCTAAATTAAGATTAGCGGATGCACTGAGGTAACTCACGTCCCCGCAAACATCGGGCCGTCGCGTCGGAGTGTTTTCTTTCGGGCTCCGTGGCGAGGTTTTTCCGATATTTGGATTCATATTTGGACCTACCGCATACATCTTCCTGAGACGTGAATGTTATGTTTGCCATATTTCATCGAAAAACTAATTGATTGTAGAAAAATATACTTCGACGGATCGGATAAATTACGATAGAAAGTAAGATGAAGTTCTGGAGGTGGATTTATTATATAGCATGAGCTGCACAATTTATGCCGTACATATTAAACATTGCACATATCCCGGATACATTTAATGATGTTGTAATAAAAATACTGCGGGAGGTAGGAATGTTGTTCAAATTACCCTCCTACAGTTGCCTGCCTACCGAAACTGTTTCCAAACTGCAGCGAAAGTGGCGCTGCTTCATTCGTTGCAATACTTTTGAATCCGACTGTACATAAACCCAGTGGCGTAACTAGGACTATGCTTTGGGGGGGGGGGGGAGGGGAAGGGATAGCCTGGTGTGGCGATCCCCTACCCTCGTTGGGAAGATTTTTGAAAGATAAAATGTCTGGAAATACATTTCACATCATTTTCGTACAAAAAAATTAACTTTAAGCAGACGCAGTTATAAAATGTCAAAACTAGACAATAGTTTTAAATATTATTTTTATTTCTCTGAGGCTTTGGAGGGATCTATCGCCCTCATCCCCCCTAGATACGCCACTGCATACACCTCCACTTCAGAGGGCAATTTACTCATAGTTGAGATCGGTTAACTGGGAACAGAAGGAATAAATAATTGATTTTTAAAATTTAATTAAAATATCGCGTCGTTTTTGTACGTCAATGAACTTTTTACGATACAATGAGAATTTCAGTACCGAAAGTGAAATTTAATGCGATGGGATCAAGTGCCATACGGTTTTACGTACGTCTTTTTTAGCAAAAATAACTAATGTAGGCCATTCTACTAAGTGTAAGATTTAAATTATATATTATACACTGTGCAGGAGTTTGCAGAAGGCTAAGTTAAGCTTGAAAAATGAAGGCAATCTCCTGCTTATCGAATAACTTGCGTATATCCATCGCAGGTAACGTTGACATTAACAAGTTTCATTTCGTTTCAAACTTTTGCTCTTGCCATTTAAAAAAAATCTCGTCTGGATCTAGAGCATTACGCACGATTTTGGCGAGATTAAATTTTCCAGGTAAGTTCCTCGTTTTTTTTTATAGTTGATTTTGGGGCGAAGTGAAAGTTCTATGCGAATTCAGACTTTTCACATGTAACCATTTAAGCTTTGTGGATGTATTTGAATTTATGGAATTTTATGCTCGTAGATACTATATTTTCTACAGATTCCATAATAAATTTGCCTCACATTCAAAGGTAATTCCAATTTTAATAAAAAATACGCAAAAAGTATCATGGTAGTTATGAGAAAATTTTATGTAGTCATTTCAAATGAAAATGCAAATTTAATGTATATTTGACCCCTCGGGTTTCTAAAATTTATCGCAACACCCAATGATTACATTGCCGAAACCTGGGGTTCCAGTAAACAATAATCACTGAAATACGTATATGTTAAACTTAGCTCAGTACCGGTATTTCGTTCACCAAAGGCAAACTAGCCTTATTAATCATTTACTAGCAGGCCAGCCGACGTTGTGCGGGAAGGATAGTTCATAAAGAAGTGGGAAAATTGGAACTTGGAATTCATGCTCACATAACAGGATATTTAGGTAAAGGGGCAAAGCGGGTATGATTATGGTCAAAAGCGGATTTTGGGGGGGCACGGGAGCACTCCAAGATTTCTAATACGGTCTCGTTATCATTGCGTTCGTATCGTATGACAGGGCATCCTTGTGCCCCCTCCCCTCAGAACAAAATCCTAGATCCGGTCTTGATGATGGTATACTTATGAAACAGCAAACAATGGAAAAAAACGATTTCCATATAACGCGCAACTTACAACCCGCTCCACACCATTGATGGTAAACTGTGTCCGCACAGCCGCAGACCAAAAACGTCGAATGAACGCACACACCAGCAAAAAGATTTTCACTAAGAGGATTAATTTTTAAGTGTAGAGCCCTATGAGTTATGTTTTCCCTTCGAGGGAGTCGGAGGTTTGCCTACCCAGCAGAATGTCCAACCACAGAAGTTGTATGACGTGACGTAATAAACGGTAATGAGAAAACAGCGTAAAGGACGCACCGGACGCAACCAGAAGTCGCTCTACGGGCTTTGAAAGCATGAGATTCACCCACGTACTCGATTATGTTGAAATACGAGCCGCCGTAAGGAAATGCATAGCGGACAGACAACACAGACATCCTCTTTCATATACATAGATAACTAAAAATTATGCATTGGAGTTATTATATTATTTTGTAATTTTTTATCGTGTGGTGACGCTTGTTTTATCTTTCTCACGGACAGTGTATTTTAAACCAAGGATAAAGATGTGATTGGTATTCTCGAGCACCTGGAGCATGAAATGAAGGAGTTTTTGGGTAATAAATACCATTATGGAAAAACCTTGTCGGCATAGAAAGCGGTAGCGAAGTAAGGGCCGGTAGTAAATACAGGGAAAGAGTTTGGGAGGGGCATAACATAAGGAAGAAATAGTTGAGTTTTTTCTAGGAGAAACGAAATGGCAGAGGTAAGCATTTTTGTAGATAACGACGAGGTGGTATGCGCGCAAGAATAAATCAAGGAAAGATTCGGTGCAAAAGAGATCACATCGGAGACTCGGCAGCGGATTAATGATTGCGTCATTATTATTATCATAGATTCCTAACAATGGTTCCTAGATTCGGATCACAAACTGATCTTTACAAAAGGTGAGGAGAAAATAAAAAGGCTGGAGAAGAAAGGAGGCAAAGAATTAAAAGTTTAAGGTAATTTTTCTGTGGCTAGGTACTTCGTAAATATTATTGTAAAAACCGAACGTGTGTAGCTACTTCCTTACTCATTAGATACTTCCTTTATCGGTGGAATATCTGTCTTTTGGGGAAGAAATTCATTTAAGTTTAAATTATACATCCATTGAACATCCAAATTAAGACTTTCGTCTGT
The DNA here is from genome assembly GCF_921293095.1 of Ischnura elegans. Classification (NCBI taxonomy): domain Eukaryota; kingdom Metazoa; phylum Arthropoda; class Insecta; order Odonata; family Coenagrionidae; genus Ischnura; species Ischnura elegans. The sequence continues at coordinate 108,459,949 of NC_060248.1, forward strand.
TTGCTGTGTTCAACTTTTGTGAAGCAATTAGCCATTATAGCCTCGTCGAAAAAAGGAGCTTCCTCTATATTTAGAGTTTAATCTATGACGGTGACATTTCGACCAATAGCGATGCCCACAAGGTCAACCATCTAACATTTTAATTTAAAATCTGGCGCAATTTCCAAAAGCATTAGACTGTATTTGGATAATAATCGTGTCCATAAATCAAAAATCACATAAGGTCATTGAGGAAAGCATACAACGCTGTACTACGAGAATAACTAAATGAAAAATTGAATTAGTTCTTAGCTGTTATTGATATTATTCAGGAAAATAAAATACTCAATATGCTTATCCTATAAAGATTTTGCGGAGATAGATGCTGTAGAGTTTGTGCAAAAACAAAAAAAATAGAACAGGTTTTAAAAAACAGTAGGGCTTTATTTTTCGGAGGAATACGGAAGGACGGTATTCCAAAGCTTTTTTTTCAAAGAGGAAAACTTATAAACTAGATGGAGCTTAAAACTAAGTAGAGCAATTATTGTGGATACGCGAATCATGGTCGCAGTAGGGTGACGTTACCTTTGTTTTCCAAAAGATTTTCTTGGATAAAATATTTGGGTGCAACAATTAAGGTCAAGCTCATGATATCATAGGATGCCATTCGAGGCACAGTTTTGTCTCCATGACATTTAATGTTTGTTTTTTTCTTATTAGATACAATACATTCTAGGAGAAAAAAACGCGTAATCAATGAAAATTTTCCGTTGTTTTGTGTTGTGCGCCTTGGGAGTTTCATCTAATGAAATTCCTTTCGTTCGAAGGTCGTCCGTATTCGGCGAAATCTCTCACAAGCTTCCTCGACGCGAATGAGGAAAGGTCACGTAATCGCTGAAGGTTGAGCTTCTTTTTTTTATCCCTCTTATATACAGGTTCCCACACCAATGGCTCCCCCTCCAGCCGGGACATCTTCCTGCCACGAAGGATTTAAAAGTTTTCATCGGCTCGATGCTCCACGGCACGACCAGCTCCAAGGTGCCGCTCCTTCCTCCTATCCGAGGAGTCGGGCATGAGACGTTTTGCGAAGAGGTGAAGGAGAGGAAAACCAGTCTCGACTTATTACGCCCGATAACTCATGCTCCATTACTCCTTTGCCTCATACTCTGTGGCGAATATGAAGGAATGAGTTATTGTATTGCATGCACACCGAGTTGCGGATGCAGAAAAAACTCAAGAGGGGGGAGGGGGCGCACAGGATATCTTGAGTTTCCTTTACTTTATCGTTATAAAAAATTAATCAAGCCATCTTGCGAAGTTGAAGAAAGTTTTCTTCAAACTCAATGTACACGAATATATTGTATGTATGTAATTCTTATGCGTTTATGTAAGAAAGTTAGTTATCAACGTGTACATTTTTGAAATATCACAAGTGAATGCAATCGGTAAAATAACAAATCACTGAATGCAAAGAAATAAATATGAATAAAAAAAATATAAATGGAATAAAGTTATATTATTATATATATATAAGACAATATCTAACGATATAAAAAAGTTGCAATTGTGGTTCTACAATGTTCGGTAATGGGGGCGGCCCCGCAAGGGGTGGGGGGTGCCCCCTGTGCCCCCATCTGTATCCGCCACTGTGCTCATCTTTAGATGCAAAAAGTCTAATGCTGGTGTGTAGGGTTTAGGAGCGTATAGGTACTTTGAATTTATATTAATTTACACGTAAGTATACAAGTCAAGAGAATCCAAGAGTATACAATATTTATTCACGAATATATAGGGAACCACGGCCCTCCACGAAATAAGGAAAATTAAAACAAGTTAAGTTCTGTATCCTGTATTAGTTTAACGAATCATGCGCGATGGTCTGGCCGTGTCGTGCTGTGATACTCCGCATATTAATATCCGGATACTATTCGCATACATTTTGCCACAAAATATCATGAGCTGTCTTTCCAGAGATTAGGGCTTAACCAGTGGCGTAACGAGGAACATGCTTTGGGGGTGGATGAACGGATTGGGGGAGTCCGGGAAATTTTTTGAAAAATGGCATGCCTAGAAATACATTTTGGCGCTAAAATGTTAACTTTAAGCAGATTCAGTTATTAGATATCGAAAATAGACAATAGTTTTAAATTTTTTTTTCTCTGTGGCTTTGGGGGTATCTATCCCTTCATCCCCGACCCCCATAGTTAAGCCACTGGGCTTAACTAAGCGTTTTACCGACGCTATTCCCTAAATGGAAACCCGATCGAGAGTAAGGCAAATCCTCACCAAAATAAGCAATGCCTACGGCTCCTTCCTCTAACCGGCAACATGTCATAATAAGATCCCAGTGAGAAATGGGTGGTGGAATCCACGTGGAACCCACGTGGAGATGTAACGTGGATACCACGTGTTTTTGGTCGTGGAATCAACGTGGAATCCACGTGGAAATTTGGTGGAAAAATTAAAACAGCAGTAGGTGCTGTCCTAAAACCATTAAAACCTCAACCACTCTATATCTAAACCTTCTATATATGTGTCTACGATTTTTCATGTGCTCTCATGGCTGCCTTTCCACGAATTATATAAAAATAGAATGTGCGAAACATTTTCACATAACTAGCGTGGTTTCAGGATGATAAATGATGCAATGTCACCAGAGAGTTAAGTTCCACAAATTACAAATTCTGTTTAACATTTTATGCTAATCACCACAAATCCACTTGAAATCAACGTGGATTCCACGTGGGTCCAACCACTCAATATCCACCACCACCAAATATCCACCACTCAACGTGGATTCCACGTGGGTTCCACGTGGATTCCACCACCCATTTCTCACTGGGATATATCCCCCACCCTCCTTTCGGTTATCACGAAATATATTTCGTGGAAGAATATTCGGGATTTGGGGTCAGCTGTGATGGAGAACCTGACCCGGATGGAATCCCGAATTATCTTCCACCATATACAATATGTTGGGAAAACGTGTGGTAATTCATGAGATATATTTGCATCCTCATTATTTCACCCCGAATTTTGACCTCGGATCCACCACTGTCCTGGCAGTTATGTGGAGTTTACCTGATGTTATGGAGCGTATACGGCAAGGATGTATGAATGTTCTCATTTTAAGAAATGATAAATACTGACGATGAGTTTTCCTACGCTCTTAGACGCAATTATCATCTTTCCCATGCCAACCCATTGCTTCAAACTCCCTACTTTCTAACTAACAAGATCACAATATTAGTTCCTCTCCATTGGGAATTACGAGATAATCAACATAAGAGATATCGGAGAAAAGCTCCTTTCTGTTCTTCCTATCCGCCCTTTCTTTTTGCTTACGAAGCTAAGTTTTCAACGAAGTTTGCTACTCTACGTTGGTCCGGATTTTTCGCGTCGTTTTCTCTTTTTTAAAAATGTATTCCGTCGAACAAATTCGCGCGGAAGCTCATGCCATCTCTTGCCCAGCTTCGCAAGCTCCAAGTCGCGACCTCGGTCATCGTTGGCCGCACAAGAAAGCTCCGATCGGCTGAGGGCGACGGAGCTTGCCTTCTGCTGGTGTTTTTCCTTCCCCGTGACCCGATGGACAGCTCTCTTGGAAGGCAACGCCGATAATCCCGCAGTGGTTCGATGACGGAGCGGCGACGGGTCTCCACAACAACGCCGTACCCGGGCTTAGCCATAGTGAACAGTTGTGTGTTTATACAGTGAATTTTTACTCGAAGGCCGTGCCCGCCGTGCCGAAGTAGAAGGCATGGATCTTCACTCGCCGCGTTGGATTTTGCCGCTCCTCGTCATTCTGACGTTCGCAGGTTGGTTGGCATCAATGTCTCGGGAAAAGAGGTGAGCCACCTCTTGTTTACTACGTCGCCGATGACCCTGGGAAATCCACTCTTCATCGTTTTGAAACACGGATGAGTGTTCCCAGTGGGTGAACTGGGCGAATGTGATGGGAAGGATAAGTTAAACCAATCCCTTCTCGTAGAGGATAGCCATTATTTGCTGGAAATACTCGATGTCAGTCCGTAAAGACAATTTCTTCAATATTCAGTTTTATATCCCCAGTTGTCTACGGTACTAGCGCCAACTTCGAACGACCTTCCCAAGCTTTCTGAGCGTGCAGTCTTTTATTTTGGTGACGGTTTTGCCATTTGAGTCTTTTCACATTCCTATCTCTAGTCACCAAAAGCAGATATGTATCCAAGTAGTTGCTTGCTACACCAAATTAAAACCTCGTCTGTCGAAATAGGCGCATTAATCGATAGGGAAAGTGATGAGTCCTAAGCGTATTTCGTTGCTGACTGTCAAATTGAAGCAGTGGCTGCATATCCACCGTTTAAAGGTCTCATTCTTGTCTTTATCTGCATGTTTTCCTGTGTCCAAGGGGGCCGCCATGATCAAATAACCTGTTCCTTTTGGAGGAGGAAAGTTGGGCCCCAGGTGATTCTTGGATGCTTCAACGCCTAGCTTGACATTTTCTGTGGACGGTTCCCATATTTTCCTTCTGTAAATAATGAGTATGTTCCGATGGTCGATTCTGAAAGATTGTATCGCACGATTTCGACCAGAGAGTGGGACAGGGAGAAGATTGCACTCTGCCCCAAACGAATGTGTTTTTTGGAAATGCGGAGGCACCTTTGCTCCCAAGATTGATAGTGAGATGTCTTTTTTTAACGTTATGTGAGGCCTTATGGCGTCATCTTGATCGTTTCATTGCAAGGCCGTTGCCGGATAAATTTTCGGGGGAATGTAGGTGGAGAGGCGGCTCTTTTTAGGGGTTTTCTGTCAGGGGTGGATTAAGGTCTTTGTTGGAGTTTCCACCTGCCTTGCATCTCTCAATTTGCCTGATAAAATAATGCGTCAGAAAGCGGCTTTTAGATATTCATATTTTATTTTTAATCACTGTTTATTAATCGGGTGAAATGAAAAAAAATATATCATTGGAGAGCTGGCTTACATTCTTTCAATTTTCCATAAATAATGGGGGGGGGGGGGGCGCCGCCCCCTTAATCCGTCTCTGTTTTTAATTGGAGATGGTACTCTCGAGACCTCGTCTCCCGAACACTTCGGAGACTTGAACCCTTCTCTTACTCGCTACGTCCTTGTCTAACCAGCAAGGTTCGGAATGGATTTTAGGCATTTAATTCAATATTAATTTCGGGTGCTCATAACCCTATTGAGGTTGTGATAAATTCTCTCTTTCATTTCTGAAATCGCGTTTTTGCGTCGGGTTTTGTTGAATCCATGCACTGTTACTGTTCTTATCTGTGATTAACCAACGGATCTATGCAGGGGCGCAGCTAAGAATTAAGGCTAGGGGGGGTTATAGGCGCAAGTAATACTTAGGAGTGTGGGGGGTATTGCATACCCGCCAGGGTAATCGGGATTTGCGGGGGCCGTCCTCCGGAAAATTTTTAAGACAAATGGTTCAAAATGCGAGATTTAGGCTTTTTGAGGGATATTTGATTAATCCTAACACTATGATATAAGTAATACCGATCCAATTAAGTAAAATGGATTAAAATTAAAAATTTCTCTGAGCTCTGAGGATGGTTATCCTCCAAAACCCCCCTGAATTTATGTACTTCTACTTGATTTATTGTGTTTTCAAATATTATTTGCCTTTATTTACTTGAATGATGACATTTACTCCCGTGAGTTTCGTATACAGCATGAAGCCATTGAAGTAACTGATGCGTTTTGAATTCGGACTTTTAATATGTGAAGAACCGGTGGAGACAACGGTTATGACCGGCAGAGTTATCCAGTAACCTGTTTGTATCCCAGGAAGATATTTGTAGAATGGAGCAAGGAAGGGGAACGAAAATCGCTTGCATGCCCAATTCCCGTAGGCAGAGTTCAGGGGCCTGATTCTGGTTCTTTCTGGCTATAGCCAACGAGATTTGTCGAAAAGACTGGCGAACGGTGACTGAATAGGGTGGTTTCCAAATATTTTGTAATTGCCTAAATCGAAAGATTATTAATCCTGGAGTACGTGTTTCACGCTTTCATATTTTTAAATGACGATATCTATTTTTCGTGATTAAATGAAAAGTGAACATTTTCATGCGCGCGAAAACGCGACGGCTAAGTATGAATGCTGGGAAAACTCCGTGTGACGACGTTCTGGTTCCCGCTGCTGCAAGTGAGGTGACCTTGGGGCGAGGCTTTCTGCGCTGATACGACGCAGGATGCTAGCAGGTGGCAGAGTACCCTGCTAGCTGGTAGCGCTTGACTTAAATAAGGATTATTAATACCTTATCAAACGAAGAAAACTTTCCGAAGTTAGCCAGTTTTAATAGGTGATTATTAAGACATTTTCCCTGAGCTCTGTGCCTCATGCATGCATTGGTAATCTCAGACGATGTAAAACTCCTGTCTACTCGTATAGAAACTAGGTTCCTGTGACGTCACGGGGGTTGGCATCGCATGGGCGCCAATCTGGCATTTTTCAAATGAGGATAAAATTGACCCTTGCCATTCGTCTAAACCGGTATTTCTAAAACCAAATAATTTGTATATTATGAGTACACCAATGGTGGGTAACGAATCGCAATCAATGCCTCCCGTTTTATTTGTTGAAGGAAACTACCCAATTCGTATTCTCATTTTCATTCGCTAGCTATTTCGTCAGAAAAACTTCGCTTCGTCCCTCTTTCGACGAAAAAGTTATGCTTGTTCTGTCTGGCGAGCATACAGCGAATGTAATCTTTCAAACAGTCAAAGTAACTTCGCGTTTGGCGTGTTTTACTCACAATAATTCAGACCGGAAAAAAGATAGAAAATAATATTCAGTAAAATAATCTTTATTTTGAAGTCATATCCTCGTCCCCTCGTATTTTATTCTTACCGTCTTTGTGGAAATGGATGCGCCAAAGGCATTCGGCTTTCTGTTGTTTGAAGCTTGATCGCGCAATTCCAGGGGATTTTAGAATTGCTTGGTCAATATTTTGAGTGCCTAACTGACAATTTTTATTTTAAATGATGTAACAAAATGATTAAGAGCTTCCTATTGATGAAAATGCGGAGGATCACAGTGTCTTTCGAAATTGACTAGATGTCATAAGTGATTAAGTGTGAAAATGGAAAAAATCATCCTCTCTAGCGAAGAAAAAAATTCGTGTAGAGCAAATAAATGTTCTTTCGTAATGCCGTTATCCATGTTTACGTGGAGTACGTATTTTACGCTTTTAGATTTTTAAATGACGATATCTATTTTTCGCGATTAAATGAAAAGTGAAAATTTTCAAGCGCGCGAAAACTCGACGCGTAAGTATGAATGCCGGGAAATCTCTCCGTGTGACGTATTTCAGGTTCCCGCTGCCGCCCTGTGAGGTGACCTTGAGGCGAGTTGAGCGCTGATACGACGCAGGCTGCTAGCGGGTAGCTGAGTACCCTGCTGGCTGGTAGCGCTTGGCTTAAATAAGGATTATTAATACCTTATCAAACGAAGAAAACTTTCCGACCTTAGCCAGTTTTAATAAGTGCTTATTAAGACATGTTTCCCTGAGCTCTGCGCCTCATGCATGCATTGGTAACCTCAGACGATGTATAACTCCTATCTTCTCGTATAGAAACTAGTTCCTGTGACGTCACGTGGAGTGGCATCGCATGGGCGCCAATCTGGCCATTTTCAAATGAGGATAAAAATGGACCATTGCCATTCGTCTAAACCGGTATTTCTAAAACGAAATAATTTGTATATTATGAATACAGTAATGGTGGGTAACGAATCGCAATCAATGCCTTTCGTTTTCTTTGATGAAGGAAACTACCCTATTGTGGTAAGTTTTTGCTGTTGGAGAAAGTATTTATTAATATCAGTATTATTTAACCTGTGCTAAATCCCCGAAGCGTTGAGATAGGTCATTCGTATGGGTCTCTTGAGCGATATAGTGAAAGCCTTTATTTATTTGTTTGTTTCAAAAGCCCACATACAGCGATATTGCCAATTTATAGTGGGCCAATAACAAAAAAGCAGAAAATTTAAGTGATTGTTGTGTTTTAGTGTGTTCATTTAGTAATTACTCGTTAGTCTTCTGTTTTTTGATCGATTACTAATATGTGTGTTTAACATGTAAGGATATTCATTTAACATGATTATGCTTACGTGTGTTATGTCGCCGAATGGAAAAATTTTCTATTGAACGGTTCAATTGAATATTTTTCAATTGAATATTTCCAATAGGGAACAAAACAAAAACTGTTGTAAGTATATCAGAAGGTATTTTACTCAAGTGAATAAAGCCGAATATGTAGGGTAGACCAGGGCATATATACGCATCGGGCACTGGGGCAGGTTTACGCGGTGCTCTTTTCCGAACCGAGATATATCTAGCGCGCCACGAGTCATGACATATTAATGCTGCTTCTAGGGGCTCTTTTTCTAAGACCGTGTTCTATGGGCTATTTTCACGAGATATTGAGCGTCAGTCAAGCATCGGGCTAGCGTTGCGTAAACTTGCCCCAAGAACCGGACAAGGTTTAGACCTAAAAGCATTTTTTTACGGTTAAAAACGCAAATAGGCCTACTACTGAATGCATACAATTTTGACTTTATTAACTGATTTATAAAACCTCAATGTCAAAATTTCCTAAGTTAAGACATAAAAAGTAGAAAATTCATTGAAATAAATCCGCGTGTGCGTGACCCGGTCTACCCTATGTAGATTGAATAAAGAAAATATATTTATAACAAACCATTAAAATGCTTATTTTTGTAGTTCCATCGAATTATTTTTTCTTGAAAATGTTATAAGAAGTGAAAAATTCTTAAAATCAGTACAGCTTCTCTTGATTTACAAATAGTGTTACTAAACTATTCATTGATAATTAGGTGGTGCGACGTTAGCCGAGTCAGAGAGTATAAATAAGTAAGTATATTGCATAAAATTAATACACGCGAGCGAGTTTTTTAAAATGCCCTTCTTAACGAAAAGATGACAATGATGTAGTACATTATGTTTAAGGATTATTGGCGGGCTAGTTATGAGAAGGTTCCTTCCAGTTAAATATGATGTCCACGAAGTAACAAACAATCGAGCTGAAAAAAGACACCCTTCTTATACCGTGTGTATTTCTAACTACATAGGTCATATTATCGCCACTGGAAGCGGTACAGTTTTTATCGAAAGAAGAAAAACATGGCGAGTTTTTAAGCAGCTTACAGCCACTTAAGCGTAGAGCTCTATGCACTTAAGTCATCGACTGTGATTTTCTTTTGTTTTATCTCATTCAACCGTAAAGGTTCAGAACCTCTATACATTCTTCGATCTTACTATGCCGAATTAGGCATAATTCGCTAAACAACAGGAAGTACTAATAAGTACTTATAATTCATAAGCACGCTAAGGATTATTGATTTATTTACTCAGTAGTTTGATTTATTGAACTCCGCAAAGTTTCATTGAGCTAGTAGGAAAATTTTTCAGTTCACCCGATTATTATTTTTGAGTTTCGCGCGTAAGATGTGGCAACGCAGCATTCGTTCACTCTGGCGTGTTATCATAATGCCAATATATAATATGTGATACATGCATATAAATAATGTATTTTCGGATTATTAAAAATTACAAATAAATAAAAAAAAAAGTGTTGATAACAGTTTTATTTTTCCTTTCGGGTTAAACTAGTTATAAGACTAAATACTGTTTAAACATATTCCTTAATAGGGTAGTTTCCTTCATCAAAGAAACCGAAAGGCATTGATTGCGATTCGTTACCCACCATTAGTGTATTCATAATATACAAATGATTTCGTTTTAGAAATACCGGTTTAGACGAATGGCGATGGTCCATTTTTATCCTCATTTGAAAACGGCCAGATTGGCGCCCACGCGATACCACTCCACGTGACGTCACAGGGACCTAGTTTCTATAGGAGAAGATAGGAGTTATACATCGTCTGAGATTACCAATGCATGCATGAGGCGCAGAGCTCAGGGAAATATGTCTTAATAATCACCTATTAAAACTGGCTAAGGTCGGAAAGTTTTCTTCGTTTGATAAGGTATTAATAAACCTTTTTTCAGCCAAGCGCTACCATCCAGTAAGGTACTCAGCTACCCGCTAGCATCCTGCGTCCTATCAGCGCTCAGAGCCTCGATGAAGGTCACCTCACAAAGCGGGAGGGGGAACCAGAAATACGTCACACGGAGAGATTTCCTTACCCGTCGCGTTTTCGCGCGCTTGAAAATTTTCACTTTTCATTTAATCGCGAAAAATAGATATCGTCATTTTTAAATCTAAAAGCGTGAAATACGTACTCCAGGAGTAATAATCTTCCGATATAGGCAATAAAAAAATAATAGGAAACCACCCTATTATCAACAAAAATAATCGTTGTAAAATACGTCAAAGCCATTTTATTTATATCCATTAATAATTGCACCTTATTGTGGAAGATGAATTCTGTAGACTTCGTAGTTTTCCCTAGGTTGAGTTACAAAGTTCATGAAGTTATGAACGGCTAATTTTGAGTAGTTAATTTTGAGTTTGAGTTGAGTTAATTCAACAATAAGTTGAATGAACGGCTAATTTTACGGTGCGTGGTGTCATTTATTGTACTGGTGTCAGTGACGTCATGGCAGGAACGCACTTTCCTTCTCTTTCTTTAGATGTAAAATATTACTCTGTGCGTTTTTTATTACAAGTCATTATTTAATTTTATTGCTAAATTTTTTTTAGTCACCAATGTATAAATTAGAAATTTTGAGGCATCAAAATTGATAAAAATTTCATTGAAATGACATATTATTCATTATTTTACCATGTACTGAAGACCAGTTATAAATTTGCAAAGTACAGCGCGGCACATCATTTTGACGCCGACACACAGTGGGCTGAAATCGAAAAAAGCTGGCCAAAAATAGTATCTTCCATATTTTTATAATTAGCTCGATGATATTTTTCCTACCAATCTTGTTTAGGCGCTTTATAACATAAATATAATAACATTTTACCGAAAAATTGATCCGGGGAGTTTTTTAAACAAATTCGCGGAGACGGAAAAAAACCAAAAATCGACTATTTGGACCTCTTCATTAGAGAGGGAAGATTTAATTGAAATTAATAGTGAGGAATAAGAAAGAAAGTATTTTTCTAATTAAATATAATAATTCAAATAAGAAATTTCATATTGAATACATAAAATTATGTTTTTAAACATTATTAATGATTTAGTCAATTAACTTTGCGTCTACATTTTGTCTGAGAGAACACACATAAGAAATCACCTAGCAAACAATTTATACCATAAAACACAATACCACATAAAATTATTTATGGACCATAGTAAATTAACATAAATACGAGATATATATAACATAAGAAAACAAAGAATAAATTTACAAGCCCACTACCAGTTTTCATCGGATTCCCAGCCGTCACTGTCCTCATCAGAAGTTAGCTCCTCCAATACAAGTAAGTTACGTATATCCTTTGAAACATTTCTTTTTAGCATTTATACATACATAACTATTGGATATTAGAGGATCCTAAGTAAGGAGGAGCCTTCGGAAAAGATCTCCCATTTCAATTAAGCGCAAAATTTTTCGCGCGCGGTGCGCTCGGAATCTTCTGATATCTTTGTGGCGATATTCCCAAGCTTCCTCCGAAAGTTGGCCAATTGGAAGTCTTGGCAGTTGATGCTCCCTGAAACAGCAATTTGTGCACCGTGGGCGGCGAGTACCACGGATACAAATCTACAAAAAGGGATGCAGATTCTGAGCATTACTCGCTGAAATTGGCGTAATCTATCTCAAGTCCAGATGTCAGAGCTTTTAAAATTGAGGCAAACCTCGAGAAGAGTTCCTCGTTAATGCCTATTTGAGAAAGAAAAAAAATCCTCACCAAATCCTTCTTCCAAAAAATTCTAAATATTCATAACAAATTTTGGAATTAATAAATAAAAATCTTTATAATATGAGTTTTTGATGGTAAATATACCGGTAATGTTAGCTTAGGATCAGAAAAAAACGTCGGGTAGTTTTCCCATCATTAGTCGTGCCTTGACCATGCTTGAACAAGGAGTCCCAAGAAGATATTTATGCATATCTGTAGGGAGCGGTATATCCTTCACTAACCAACATCGAAATTTTACTTCAAACCTGACACTGGTTCTCTTGCATTCTTCCCATTTTTTGATCATCATCATCATCATCATCAGTGATTACTGTCCTTAGACAGGTTTCCACTGGACTTCTCTCCATCTTTCTCTATCCTGAGCATCCTCCTTTAGGTCTTTGTATTTTCTTCCTCTTCTTATATCATCCAACATTCCCATCCTCCTTCTTCCTCTTCCTCTCTTTCCTTCTATCTTCCCTTCTATTATTCTCCGTTCCAAACAATTCCTTCTTAATATATGCCCTAACCAACTTGCCTTCCTCTTATGAATCATATGTATTAATTTTCTTTCCTCGCCTATTCTTCTTAGAACTTCCTCATTCTTCACTCTGTCAGTCCACTTCACTTTCAACATTCGTCTCCATACCCACATTTCAAAACTTTCTAAATATCTCTCCTCCTTCTTTTTAACAGTCCATGATTCACATCCGTACAACACTACACTCCACACAAAACATTTCATAAACCTCTTCCTCATCTCTATTGGAATTCTTTTTGCTGTTACCAATGCTTTTACCTTTCCATACGCTCCTTTACCTATTGATATCCTTCTTCTTATTTCCTCAGTACAACTTCCATTCCATCTTACCAGACTTCCCAAATATTGGAAAGTCTGTACTTGCTGTATGATATTTCCTTCTAAGGATATACAAACACAACCTTCTTTTCTGCTGATTCTCATCACCTTGGTTTTATTTATGTTTAAGTTCATTCCAAATTCTCTCCCCACATCCATTATATCATCCATCACTTGTTGTAAATCTTCTTCACTTTCTGCCAGCACTGCCTGATCATCTGCATATTTAATTGTTTTTATTCTTTCTCCTCCTATTACAACTCCTCTAGCTTTTTCTAAAGCTTTCTCCATCATTTTTTCTGCATAAACATTGAAGAGCTCTGGAGAAAGGCAGCACCCTTGCCTCACTCCTCTTCCTATGCCAATTTCTTCTGTTTCATCATCTCCAATTTTTATAACTACTACCTGCCTACAATACATCTCCTTTATTAATCTCCTATCTTTCCAATCAATGCCAATGTCTTTCAAAATTTTCAATAACACATTCCAATTAACCTTATCAAATGCCTTTTCCCAATCAATAAAGCAAATGTACAAATCTCTATTCACTTCCATCATTCGTTCTCCTATCATCCTCAAGCATCCTATTGCATCACGAGTCCCTTTACCCTTTCTAAATCCAAATTGATCTTCTCCCATATTTTCTTTAATTCTTCCTTCGATTCTTTTTAATATAATCCTTGTAATTACTTTGGTAACATGGCATATAAGACTAATTGTCCTATAGTCTTTACATTCTTTGGCATTACATTTCTTTGGTATTGGTATTAGAATAGTTTTAAGTAGATCATCAGGCCAGCTCCCGGTATCATATATCCTATTGATTAAATTTGTTAGTCGACTCATTGCACTGTTACCTAGGTTCTTTAATGCTTCTGATGGTATTCTATCGCATCCCATTGCTTTCCTTTCCTTGAGATCCTTGATTGCCTTTTCCACTTCTCTTCTCAGTATGTTTGGTCCTCTATTCACCTCTTCACATTCCCATTCCTCTTCCAGCTCCATCTCAGAATGATCATCTTTACTATCATATAGTTCTTTCACATATTCTTTCCATATGTTTTTGTTTTCCTCAACACCTGTTGTTATCTTTCCGTATTTATTTAACATTCCTTGTTTACTTATTTTCTTTGGCTCTCTTTTTGTGAACTTTTTAGCTGTTTTATACATTTCTTCCGATTTCCCTTGTTCTTCTAGGACTTCCATCTTTTCGCATTCTCTCTCCATCCACTCCTCTCTTGCCTTATCAGTTAATCTTCGTAGTTCATTGTTAAGTTTCCTATATTGCCCTTTTCCTTCTTCAGTGTGAACATTTTTCCACTTTCTCCTTTCCTCCATTTTATCTATCATGCTCTGAGTGATCCATTCCTTCCTATTTCTTTCCTTTTGTACAACACCAACTTCCTCTTCTAAGACTTCCCATATTACATCCCTAATGTTATTCCATTCCTCTGATACCTCATTACTTTGTCTTACATCTTCCAATTTTTTCTCAACATTTTTATTATATGCTTCATTCTTCTCATTTTTCAGCTTTATTACATCCCATTTCCTTATCAACCTCCCTTTTTTAACAAGCTTCAATCGTGTTCTTATATCAGTAACTAGAAGATTGTGGTCAGAGTCAGCATCTGCTCCTGGGTAGGTTTTTGCCATTTTAACACTATTCTTAAACCTTTGATTGACAATAATAAAATCTACCTATTGAAAAAATATTTTACGTTTTGACGATAGCGAATTTCCACTTCCATGAACAATAACGTCATGTGTTTCTTTGCGGGTTACTTTCATGCGCTCCATTTTCTCTCATCTAAAATATCAACAATCTAAATCACGGGACAAGGAAAACGAAATAAGAGCATAATTCCCTGAATAATACCATACCATATACTTACTCTGATAATACACACGATTACTGAGATATTTAGCTTGGAAAACATACCTTTTCATCGTTCCGAGATATCCTTCACTAGTGGTAGTTCGGCCTCAACGCTGAAATGTCACGATATACAAATTGTAGGGAAAAGAAACCCAGGTTCTTCGCTTCCGTAGCACAAGCACTGAGATCCTCTCGCATTCAAGAAGACTAACTGACTAATTTCCTCGGTTTTTCAACCAATTGCAAAAAAGCATTTGTGGAAAACCCCGTGTGAGCTACTTCGTAGAAAACGTTTGCGCGGATGTCGATTCATTTCTACAAAAGGACAGTTATGAATCGAGTACAGAACTTCTTTAACGCTAGATAAGAATCATAGCACGGCGGTTGGGTTTTCGGGTACAATAGGGATTAACGCGGTCGGCAGGGTAGTGCCCGCCGGCACACTTGCAGTGCCCTTTCCTGTGTTTGAGGGTTTGAGCTGATGGGAGTTACAAAAGGCCTATAGGAGGGCGTGGAGAGCAAAATATGCGAGTGCATAGTATTTAGAATTTGGTTTTCTAAGAATTAATATATAATGCTTTGCAGCCGCCCGCTTCCCGAGACAAGAATTTGACTTGCCGGCGCAGTCCATTATATGTATTGTGAAGGAAATCAATCGTAAGGTTCCCTTGGAAAAATTGGAAGAATAAAACTAATATGACATGCTAAATGTATGCAGTGTATGTAAGTGTAGACAACTTTAATTTCGACTCACTTTTAGCGAATTATCCTCGACTACAGCTAGTCTGAACAAATGCTCGCATCTAACCACCGCGTCGGGGAGGTTGGACATTCACGCACATAACTTGATAGGAGAGGCGGGGTGGCAAATTGGGGCAGGATTTTTCAATTGATGAGTAAAGTTGACACTTTATTTTATGATGTGGTGCTAACCAATTCGTGAAGCAAAGTGAAAAACATCAAGTTTTTCTCTACATTACGTTGAAAATACGCGAAAAATAGGACATTTTAATTGTTTAAATAAAAGTAATAAAAATTATTGCTATAATAAAAAATTCACTACAACGGATTCTGAAAACGTTCATTTTTATGATGCAATGATTTAAATTTAGGAATTTTAAAACATCAGGCAACAGTAGCAAAAAACTTGAGTCAATTTTTTGAAAAAATGGGAAAAATTTTTGAGATAAATTTTCATTAAATTGACAGACGTCTCCTGTTTTAAAAAATGAGCTATAAATAAAATTATTTCAGTAATGTGGTCACTGATCATTTTTTAACTTGAAAATGTAATAGTTTTTCCAAATTAAAAAGTGAAAAAAAATCATTTTTGGCCAGCTTTTTTCGATTTCAGCCCACTGTGCGACAGTAGTATTTCAACAAGGACTTACGCTGCAGATGAGTGAACATAACTTGCAATACTGTCTTGTAGAAGGGGGAGAAAAACTGCTTGGAGCATATGTTGAGCGATAAACAATAGTCTAATGTTGAAAAACTTTCTTCAAGTCGAATTGGACCTTCTCAGCAAAAATCTCTATTGAAACTGCTACTAACAACCAGGAAGAAATATTCCTCTAATGCAATTCCAAAGGCTCATAAGAGGCAGGCATATGGCCACCATGGAGGGCTTAGGTGGCTTCAGTTCCCACCCCCAAAAGTTTTTGCCCTAGTGGCGACTTCTTTCGAATCAACTACTGAGGGGAACACTAGCCCATGGGCACCAACACTAACCCAATCCTACGACACTTGAGTTTTTCATATTGTCATGGTCATGATCCTACCCCACATTTTATTAAAAAAATATATAATTTTTATTGATTTTATAGTTTTTGTACCCTTGTAAAAGAATTAAGGTAGTATATATGCAATTGTACCGCTATTTATGTCCTAAATGTGATAGAGGTTTGAGTTGTATTTATCTTTGAATATATCACCGTGGGTGGAGTTTTGGGTAGGCCTGGGGGGAGCCTGGCCCCCCTTACTTAAATGGTAATTTGTCCGAATAAAAGTATGGACCCTGTAGAAATGCCAAGATATTTTAGTTTTAAATAGGCCTTGAAATGCTGCTTTCAGAGGCTAATGAAAATATATTTTCCTGGGGATCATCTTGGGGACATCTCTGAATCACCTGGAGTTATTCAATAACCTCTAAATTCCCGGCAGGATTGCTGTCCCCACACCATAAAACTCTAAACTCCACCCATTTGTAGAACTCCCCATTGTAAAAACACCCCTCTCTTCTGGGGGGCATTCCATACTTCCTATAACCAGATCATGACTACCCTCCATATATTTGATGCTGAAGCCACCCCTGGATATTGTTACCTATGTGTCATAATGTCTGACAATAATCAACGATGAATTTAACTTTCAGAAATGATAATGGTATTTATAGTGCCAATACATACAAATAATAATATTCCTTTTTCATGCAGTTGTTTTTGGCATATTTTACAATTATTCAGAATGCTATAAAATGCTATGTTTATAGCCAGGGGGCATATTGAAGGTCATCAGGAAAAAAAAATTTCCAAAAAATGTGGTTAGTCACTCCACTTTCCAATCACCAATATCTGCACTCCCTTCTTTCAAATGCACACCACTATGAAGGTGTCACATTAAATCAAACTTGGTAGCAAGCCTCAGTTTTTCCCCTTCCCACTCTAATTGATAGAGTTGTCCCCAAAAATTATTATCTAAAACCATCTGCAGGTTAAGTAGATGTGACATATGTAGTTCATTTTCAAAAAATTAATTTTGAGTTGCCTATTAATTATTCTCTTTCTTTTGACAATTTCCTGAATCTATGATGTGGAATTTTACTACAGGCCTTGAACAAGCTCAAGAAATTAATGACAATGACATTGATATACCCTTGAAGATCCCAAGCTTCCAATGTGGAAACGAAAAAACTGGTGTCGATGCTCAACAAATAGATCGTAACAAAGTATGTGATGGAACTGCTGACTGTAAGAATTCTGCTGATGAAGATCCTGAAATCTGCACACACATAAGGCAAGTCTTTTTCACATATGCATTTGTATTATACTGGTCACTGAATCACGCATCCATCCATCCAATACATCTTGAATTTTTTAAAATCAAAATCTCATTTGGAAAATTTGATTTGATAGTTTGACGCACATTATGGGGTCAAAAGGACAAAATTATAAAAGTTTGTTTGCATTCAACAAAATACAACCATTGGTGTAATGTTTGCTAAATTTCACCTTACTCACACTAGTTAAAGTGGCTGTAAATGGAGATTTAAAAAATTACACTCATTAATGAGACTGTCTGTACAGGGGCGGATCCAGGATTTCTTTCTGGGGGGGCATACCCCGTAATACAAAATGAATTCAATTACATATAATGGGACTGTATTAAAAATCTTACATATTTTTAAGGCTCTGGGGGGGGGGCACGTGCCCCCCCCCCAGATCCACCAGATCCACCTATGTGTCTCACATACTAAGTTGGTTTCACATGGATGCGGGATGTGCATTTTCTATTTTAAGCCCTCAAAAGTGACTTTAAATGTCCATGGTCCTTTTCTCAGTGTGTGCGATGCATTGTCTGCATCCTATGAATGCCATGCCTCAATCATGCATGGCACACCATAGGCGTCCGAATGTTTCATTAATAATTTCTTTCTCTTAACGCTTCCAAATATGTACTTTTAGTGAGTATAAATGTGAGGCATATCTGCCTGCTTTCATTCTGTGCCTCTTCATTGCCTTTGTTTGTGTTATTGTATTTTTTAGAATATTTTTTCCAGCTGATGCCCAGATGCTTCCTCTAGGAGCAGCATCTGGTGGATGCTAATGGAAGATTTTCTTCCACTCATGCTCTGTTTTATGTGCTTTCTTAGCGATTGTGTGTTCTATGCGGGGATGCTGAATACTTTCATCTGTGGTTCAATATCATCTGCTTTTCTGCCTCATTGTATCCTTTCTCTTTTATCGTGGCAGTGATAGTGAAGGCAAGGACCATCTAGGCATTGTCACTCAATGCTTCTCGGAACCTCAAAGACCTGCCAGCATCTGGTTACTTATTTATGACGTCTAAAGCTAAGGGTTGGGGTTGTGTTATGCCTACCTTACCTGAACCCCTCCTTAGTTGACCATGCCTTCTAGCTCTCGTGAGTTGTCCAATGAGCGTGTGCTTGATGCTCTGGAAGAAAGTAGTGCAGATTGTTCTGATACCACTTTGGAGGTTTCGATTGGATTTTCCCTTGACTCCAGGTTCATAGATTTATACCATCTTATTTTTCTGTGAATTTTCAAGAAAATAATTGGAAAGAGATTGGCAGAGAAGATGCACCTCTAACCTTTGCTTGTGATTTAGATGGAAAACAAATATTTCCTGTTCTGTGTAAAGATGATCCCTTGGCATATTTTGCTTTATTTTTTGATGGTGAAATAACTTCAATTATGTATAGTGACTAAGACAAACCGCTTCGTAGCACAGTTTCTTGAAAATTTATGAAGAAAATTATGAAGCAAAAGCAACTTCTTTCAAGTGTGGGTTTCTACGACTGGTGTAAATAAGAGTATTTCTAGGTTTGCTCATATTCATGGGAATAATTAAGAAACCAAGCTTCAGAATTTATTTTAGTGGAAAACATGTATTAGAAACTGAATTTTTTCTAAATGTAATGAGCAAGGAAAATTTTTCATTGCTCGCAAATTTCTCTGATTTGTAGATAGAAAGAGGAAGGATGTTGCAAAAATAGAGCCTTAACAGTTTAAAATTTTGCCAAGTTGTGAATACATATTTGAATCTTAGTGAACAAAATAATAGCAGGAC
Organism: Ischnura elegans; assembly: GCF_921293095.1. Taxonomy (NCBI): domain Eukaryota; kingdom Metazoa; phylum Arthropoda; class Insecta; order Odonata; family Coenagrionidae; genus Ischnura; species Ischnura elegans. The sequence goes on from NC_060248.1 coordinate 108,479,319, forward strand.
AGCATTTAGATTGGCACAAAGGACTGCCCTTGGATACCGAAACAGAATGTGCTCGATTGACCAGATGCATTTTCTTCAACAAAACCATCAAACTGAAAAATTTTAGGCTGAAAGAAGAAAGTGTGTAGTGAGTGAGAAAAACAGAAAAATAAATGATACAAGAAACAGATGTAAAAACTGCCCAGAAACCTGTGTAGGTCCCTGTTTTGAGCAACACCACAGACAGGTAAACTACTAACCACCGGATACAGAGAGCAAGCAAAAGTAAACAGCTTTGAAAGTTTTGAGTATGTATTGATAATTATCATGTTTAAACAATTTTTATAGAGCACACTGTTTTGAATTTTTTTCTGAGAGTAATTTCCATGCTAAAAATATTTTACGTAATGTCTGCACAAAATCTTCTATTCCTCCAAATTAAAGCACCATGGGCAATTTAAATATCTACCATTTTGCAACGCACACACGTCGCGAGAATGAATTGACGAGAAATAGGTGGTTAGGAGTAAAAAATTAACAAACAATATGGTTGATTTCCAACAGTAATAATACATATGGGAACAGAATAGCAAGTATGCATATGCTGCATAGCAGACGCTTGAGAGTTTAATGCAAGGTTTTTAAACAACTGCAATAATATTAATGTTTCATCTAATATCTCTTTACCTTTATAGGTGTCCACCTAACTATTTCCAGTGTGATTATGGAGCTTGTGTTAGCCAGAGAGTTGTTTGTAATGGGTTTAATGATTGTGTTGATCGATCAGATGAAGCCTACTGTGGTCGTGATGTTGAAAGTTGCAAGTAAGTTCTAATAAATGCCAATTATTTCTTTCTTCTTTTAATAGGCATACAAAATATCATTTAGAGCTTTAAATCATGAAAAAATTATTAATGGTAGTCTGAAAAAGTCATGTGAAATAGAGATTATTTCTAAATATTGTTAGAATTTAGAACCTTGGTTTTTTAATTTTTGTAGGATATATTTAGAGGCATTTTAATGCTTAAATTTTAATGCATTTAATATTTCTTTAGCTATGGAGACTATCCCTGCAAATCTGGACAATGCATTAATGCTAAATTGGTGTGTGATGGAAAAGTGGACTGTGGTGATGGCACTGATGAAACTGATGCTGTATGTGCTGGGTATCCGTAAGTTGAAAGAGTGAATGCTAATATGTATTTAGGTTAATCTTTGATTTTAATGTATTTTTTTGGTTTATTTTATCCAATTAGTGAGAGCTATGAGGCACCAGCTGAATTGCAATGATTATCAAATTTAGTGGGAAATCATTTGTGTGGTTTGTAAATTTTTTGTTAGGTTTTAAATTTCTACCTAAAGGGAAATGTTTTATTTTTGGGTTTTCCCTTGGTTGAATGCTATTCTTCCTGTGGACTACGTGGAGGTCAAGCTGCTGGCCACCTCTGTTAGCCAGCATTCGCGGTCTCTGAAGCTGTTGGAGATATTTGGAAATATTATTAAAGTACATTAGGGAATATTCAGGATATTCCCTCTACCTCTCTCAAACTTTCGCAGAGGTGGCCACAGAGAGTTCATTTTCATGACTTCTAAAAGGTTTCTTGCACTGGGGGTCATCTGAGGGTTACAACACACCGGGTCCTCTACCCAGTAATAACTGATATGCCCACTCTCCAAGGGAGGGGTTTGGAAAGGAAAGAAAAAGGAAGGCACCGTCGTGATAGGAGCCAAACGACACCTCTGGGATAGGGATAGGGTTGGAAGGGAGGGACGGAGAATACCCTAGCCATTATAGAAGCGACCACGGCCCGCTATTAGCGAAAGCTGGCTCAGCCATTAATGTGCCAACGATTTTGGAGGATTTTCCCATAAAAAAGAAAAACCCACCAATCAAATCGTTGGATGGTTTCTTACGCAGAGAATGAGGGCTCAAGGGGAGCCCTTCGAGGATACAACACACCGGGGCCGGGAACCAAGTCAGAGACTTATACGCCCAATCACCCGGGGAGGGGGAGGAGAGGAAGGAACAAGGAAAGAGGCGCCGCTGGGATAGGAGCCCGACGACACCTCTGGGGTAGGATAGGGTTGGAAGGGATGGGACGGGGAAAAACACCTTAACGCTATAGAAGCGAAAAGGGCCCAACTAAATAGGGAAACCAGGCAAAGCCATTAATGTGCCAGCAACTTTAGAGGATTTTCTTATGAGGAAGAAAAATCCATCAATCAAATCGCTAAAGGTTTCTTGCACAGTGAGTCACCCAAAATAGTGCACTAAATGTCGAAATTCTACTGAGGAAAAATCTTAAGCCTCGACCTAGATTCAAACCAGGCACTACCAAATAAAATGAAATTTTCTGAAAAAAAATATAATGTAGAAAGCTCAATTTTTTAAAGCAAGAGTTGGTGGAGTAATTAAGTAATGAGAGGGGCAAATTTTAGAAATTTTGATGACAATGCCTATGTACTATGTACTATATGTTAATTTATTTTCTTGGATGAACATTCTTGAGAAAACTGAGACCTGTTTTACATCATGGATGGATAATATTAAGAATTTAAAAAACTATATACTTTTTCATAACTTTTCACCTACTTACTGATTTTCCACAGATGCCCCAGCCATTCATACCGGTGTAGCTATGGAGGCTGTGTTTCATCTGAGGCCATCTGCAATGGTGTAGTAGATTGCCGGGACCAGTCTGATGAATTGGCAGCTCTTTGTAAAGGGAACTGCAGTTCAGGAACTCAGGGCAGTGGGAAATGTATTGAGGGATGCAAGTGAGTAAGCAAATATGTTGTAATAACCATGAACTATATATTTATTTATTTATTCAACAACAAAAACAGCACTCAGGCCTTTACATTAGTTTGGTGACAAAAATAAATTAATGAATAAATACCAAAGAACAATTATAGAAACAACAAATAGCGAAGCAGTGGAGAGAACTAGGTGCTGTAACTGAGAGTTGAAACTATTGCGTTAGTCAAATGTGTCAAGGGGTGAGTAAGTGATGGAGAGGCTTTTGAAAAGGGAGGGTAAATGGCACATAAAATAAAGATTGTTGAGAAATTGATGCACAGGCTTTAGTTGCTGTGAAGTTTCAATACTGCGGGTAGCATAGCCTGGAGTGTATCACCATTTTCTATTGTTTCATGCTGCGATAAAAAATAATTTAGAAAAAAATTATTTACTTAAATTTCACTTTTATTGTACATTGCTCATAATTAGGTGTTGTTCCTATTTCTTTTTGCATAGTGATCTAATTTATGATTTATACTGCGTAAAAATTATTTTACCAGTTCCAAATTAAAAACAGATTGGTCAGGTGCGGCAAAGTTTGTCATACAGTTGCTATAATGATGAGTAGAGATACGTGAAAATCACACTTTCATATTTATTTTGTCGCACTTTCAATAACAGTTTATCGCATTTTGTAGCATCTATTTTTTATTTTCAAAACGAGGTAGATGATGATAAAATGTAGTGAAACACAGTTATATGACAAAATACAGAATATTTAAAATAACTATGTTCTAGATCAATAATAAATTAAGGAATAAGACATATAGTGGTGGAGGTGTAGCTTGCCCGTGCTCACTTGTAGTTTGCGGCCATGTAGAGTCCCAGCCAACTAGTAGCTAGCCAGTCGCTCACATTGCTTTCTGCGGTGAGTGTCGGCGGAGCATTTAAACTGCACTCGGCACAAAATGTACGAATTTTTCCATCGAAAAGGCAAATTTGCGTAAAAAATCATAAAAGTCCAGTCATCCTATCTATGTCGCATTTATTTGTGGACATCGCATCTATATCGTATTTATTGCATTTGTGATTTTCACGCATCTCTTATGATGAGATGTATAGGTTCAATATTAACCCGTACACTGTGGGAACGTTTTTCAACGTTTTCTTTTCTGGGATAGCCAGGGAGAGTTAAGTGGCATTAGCGATCCATATAGTGAGGGAAAGTGCACTTGGACTCTTCCCAGGTAGCAATAAAAATTTTGGGAAAGCGAAGGAGGTAGTTGAACGTTTAAAAACATTGTTGTCTCGTAGTCTTCTGTGGCGTACAGATTATCCCAACCGATTAAACCAGATTATCCCAAAACCGAAAGACAAGATTCCAAATAATCTCAACGAAGGGGTATACCGCATACCATGCTCATGCGGTAAAGCATACATCGGTGAAACATGCAGATCCATCAAGATCCACCTGCAGGAGCACAAGAGGGCCACGCAGAACAATAAATTTGACCTCTCAGCAGTTGCCTAGCATGCATGGATTGAGCCTGGGCATAATATAATATTTGACAAAGCGAAAATCATCGCTAAAGAAAAGAGGTATTACCGCAGGCTGATAAGGGAGGCAATAAAGATCATCAAAACGCCCAAAAATTTTAATAGAGAAGATGGACACAATATAACCAACGCCTGGAAGAGAGTGTTAAGAAATTCAACCAATCACGGCGCAGCAGCAATGGTAACCGGCCAACAACACCGCGGCCGCCAGGAGTGGGAGCTATATATGCGGCAAAAACACGGAAAGCACCACTTCGACCTGAAGATGCTTGGTGGAATCCTGGCAAAACTGTCGTCACCTCTGACCGCAAAATGCGGCGGTAACCCGAAAATGGAGAAATCCACTAGTTTAAAAGCATTTTTCAACAGTCAGCCCACAAAATGTATAAAAACATTCCCGCAGTCTAAGAGTTAAATTCATTGCTAAGCTTTCTTTTTTTTACCTTGTTAATGTTGATGAATTGGGTATATTTTATGTATATGTATGAGAACACCTTGAAGCCAAATTCCTTTAAATATTTTTTACATGATGATATAAATATTTATTGTAATCAGCTTCACCTCTAATTTTTTTTTCAAATTTTAGGTCCTAAATACTGCTCCATTCATGCTAAAAGAAGTCCCCATGGTATTCTTATCTGGAAACCTCATTCTCTTTTTGGAATTAATTGCATGCTTAAGGAGTGGAATAGATGTAATATACTATTAATACAAGTGCATTTCAATCACTTTCTCTCTTTGTTTTCAGGAAGAATGAATTCAGGTGCTCATCTGGTTCTTGCATTCCACAGAATAAAGTCTGCAATGGGATTGCTGATTGTCCAGGTGATGGTTTCGATGAGTCACCTGTTGTATGTAAAACCTTCAAGTAAGCAACTATTTCCTAACTCATATTATTATAAAATTAGGCTTAATATAAAGAGTCCACTACTAACTGTAGAATCAATTTTAATTCTGTACCTGATTGCATTAAATTTGAATGACTACTTTGATGTCCAGGGATGGTGGGGAAATTTTATTTGTTTTGGCTATGAGAGATAACGTGGTTGCAAAAAGGTCTGCAGGCAATGCAGATATGTGAGTGAAGGCTTGTCAAGGGACTGACCGTAAGAGAATCCAGTGTTCCAAGAGCTGATGTTTTTTTGGGGTATCCTTGGTGATGATTGGTTTTTCATGCTAGTTTTGATTGCATTTCTCGTGCCATCTTCAGGTGAGATGACGCTTGCTGAAATGGTGGTGAAGCTTGAAGTAAAAAATGAATCGCTGTGGAGAATATCATCCTCGAAAAATCAGCAGCACCTCTTGTACCGTTTGCGACACACACGTCGACGATAACAATCGACAGAAAGCAGTTAGGAGTGAAGTATCAAAATGCAAGTCATATTGATTTCCAGGACGAAAATTACATTTTATGGGAAATAAAGATAGTTGGTTAAATAGGTGCAAACTTGGATATAACACATGAGAGCATTGAGTGTATCATCAGGTTGTCCTGTCACAACTTGTCTCACATGGTGAGGTTAAGTGGACAGAAGTGAGAGAAGATCTCAGTTCGGTGCTCGCTGGAGAAAGAGAGAGAGCAAAAAGTCGTTTTAGGGGAGAATCCAATGAGAGGAGAGGATGGTGTTGAGAATCCATTGCGTGTGACCTAGTTGGCTGCATAAGTACAGTGGTGGCAGCAGGAAACATCAGTCCTTTTCTGCCACGGAAAAAGAGACCACCATGGCTGAATTCACTGTCAATTACAAATGCCCATATGTGCTGTATTTTTGGCACACACTCCATAAAAACCTTTTACCATACATATTTTAATCTGGTGGTTGAGTAATGCAACATCAGATAATGGTAGTTGACGGATCTGGAAGAATCTGTTGAATTAAGTCTTCATTGCATTCCTAGGCACGTATATGCATTGAAATTTTTGAGATTCCAACATTATTTGGTACTGTTCAAACCATATGCATTTTAATTTTGATAAGTGCAATGAAATGACCTTTTATAAAAGTAATACCACCTTTTTATATGATTACTTCTCAGCTAGTACCCCCTTGAAGAGAGTAAATTACTTCTCAGACTTAGGAATTAAATTTGAAAATAATTCAGACTATAAAATGCACAATGAACAATTTACTATAAAAGCATACAAAATGTTGGGGTTTATTAACCAAATTTGTAGAGATTTAAAAAATGTAAATTGCATATCACTGCTCTATGCTAGCTTCTTGAGATCTGTTTTGGAATATAGTGCTGTGGTGTGAAAACCATATTATGATACTCACAACAAAGCTCTGTAAAGGATTTAAAACAAATTTATTAAATTACTTGACTATAATCTTAAGTAAAAGCCATATAATGACCCAGGACTCGATTCATATTTCTGAACGACATTTGAATTTGCAAACACTTTCAATTCGCAGAAGACACATTGGAGTGTTCTTCCTTAACCCTTAACTGAAGATGTGCAGTCTGAGAGACCCCTGCATTTCTGAAATTATGAATATTTTCAAAATTACTATTTCAAAATATCTATAATTCTCGTTAGTGTCATATTTTTGTAAAATAAGGACTCACTCTTAAAATTTAACGTTATTATTATTATTTACATATTTCAGTAAATTTGCAAAACTGAATTCGATTATAGTGGTCTGTGAGACCTCATGTCACTAAATTGGAAAAATTAACAAACGTAATACTGGTGGTATTGATGCAAAAAGTTTTTAAAAACAATTCTTGGTGATTTATCAAGTATAAGAATAATTAATTACTTGTAAGGAAGCATTTTTAGTTGCACAACATGGATAATTATAAGTTCTTCATTAAAAAAAAATACATTTTGTAAGAATAAATTAATATTCAAGTTGTTTCTGGAAGGAACGCAAAACAAAGGAAATCAGGTTTTTATTGGAAATATCCATTTTGTTCTTTAAATGTTAAAATTTTTTTAATTGTTATAAAATAGTGGTAATACAGTGGTAATACATATACAGTAAAGCAGTGGTAAATTTCTTGTACCCCTAGCCTGCAGTACGCATGTAATGTATTTTGTAATTTGGAACCAATGGAACCCTAAAATTTTGCATGCCCACATCTGGAGTGCAACATTCATTTGTGCCTATCTCTTGGTAGTCAGTCTCCCTTAAAGTACGTATTTGGAGACAGAACATCTAAGCATCGAGTTTTACCCCAAGAAGAAATTGAAAGGGCCTGGGAAATACCGAGAGTAAAATGTCGAAATGCAAGTGCCGATACATCTGCATTTCTACTAAGCATTTTATTGACTATTTTTGATGGATATTTTTTTCAAGCAACCAGAAAACCCTTGAGTGCATAGTTTTTGAAGTAGTGTGAAAATCTGTTGACTCATGCCAGCAAATACAACTGATAGTAAAGGATGGAGCACAGATGATAGCAGAAGTGATGTAGTTAAAGTTCTTCCCAGGCAAGGACAATTATTTTTTAAGTGAGAAATTGCTATTAGTAGCCGTCAAATTAGCCAAAGAGCATCACCTAGCCACAATTAGCCACCTACCAACACCACTTACACCTTTTCATAACATCATTACTTAGAAGCCTGGTTTGAAGGATTACATTACATCACTAGGGAAGGATATTGAGCCTCTTGATAAGTGGTCTTAGATTTTTGATGAGAGAATGTTGCAATTGATTCTGTAGTGGACAAACATGAACCTTCAAGCAATAAGGGAGAAGTATAAAAGGGATAGGAGGCCAGAGCTGCAAAACATTGATTTGATGGTGTGGCATTTTTTAGTGTACCCCCTCCCAAATTTCTGGTCCCCCCAGAAATTCCTCCAAATTCCTCTGAACTTATCCGCAGAACTTCTCCCTCTAAGGACTTTTCGTGCTAAGGTTTTTCGCACAAAGGATTTTTGCACAAAGGCCCTTCGACTCAAAGGCTCGGTGACTCTAAGTCTCGGAACTCTTGTCTCTGAACTCTGCCCTCCAGAATCTGCCAACCAAACCAGCCATACCTGGAGATCAAGACTTATATAGGTAGTACAGCAGAGGAATACCTGGAAATCAGGAGAAGTGGGTGCTGAGGCACAAGAATGCAGTTTGGAGTGAGAAGTACTGCACTTGTCCTATCACAACTCTCTCTCCCTCCAACACCTCATCCTACTTGTCTTTCCCCTCCTTGAATTCCAACTCTACCAGCTATCACACCACTTGGCTATGTCTCCAACCCAGGGGATAGAGGAGAGAAAACCCGGCGGTACGCGGTTCTCCCCCAACCCTGGCTTGAATGACGGACGTTTTGCAGTGGTGCCAGTCAACAGGGGCGTCTACCGGGAGATTTACACCGATGCAGCTAACTTGAACATCGCCCTATTACCCCTCCACTCCTTCGCAAATTCCCTCCCCTCCACCCTGACACGTTTCGGAGGTCGGCCAGGTCTCTTTTTGCTTCGGTGCTGGCGGTGAACAGATTGGTCGGCTGAGAGGGTGATTTCACAAAAATCATACAGCTTGTTCTTTGTCTTTGGTAATGTTTCCTATGACATTATTAGTTATCATCGTTGTTTTCTGTTATAATTCTGATTTGAATATTTCTACTTCTAACAGATATTTATTGAAAATGACTCGTAATGTTGTGATTATTGTTTCTTTGAGTGCTGATTATTCTTGTTTGTGGAGTCTTTCCCTCTACCAGCTAGTGACGATCGGAGTTCCCTATGTCTGGGGCTTACGTTCAGAATCTGGAAGATTTAAAGGTGTAATGCCACAATGGAATTAAAAGCCTTTCTTGGTCTTTTGGCTTATGATTTTAAAATCTAATGATGAAGGTATTTGCAGAATATTTTCCACAGATGGCACTGTCAGGGAAATTTTCCGATCAGTAATGTCAGGGCAGCGGTTTACTTTACTTTTTATGAGTCTCCATTTTGATAACCATTCGGATCGAATGACCTGATACCAAACTGACCCAGTAGCTCCAATTTCTGACTTATTATGCTCTCTAGTAAAGAACTCCCAATGCTGAAAATTGTTGGGAATGCTTACTTGCATTGATGAAATTACAATTGCCTACAGGTGCCGATGTAATTTCAAAATGTAGCAAGACCTCTAAGTATGGTTTGAAAATGATGCGTTTGACTGGTGCTGAAAGCTTTTATCTGTTTAAAACATATTTTTACACCGGAAAAGACGCAAATGGGATAGGTTTGTCAGACAAAGACAAAAAGCTATCAAAATCATTCCAGTCAGTTGTTATCCTCTATGAGCCAATCATGGGGTCCCACAGGAATATCGCAGCAGGTAATAGGATCACATCTATTAAACTGGTAGAAAAATTGAAAGAAAAAGGGCTGTTGTACGTTGGTACAATCATAAAAAATAAAAGGGAAATACCTAATGATTTTGCACCAACCAAAGGATGTATAATGAGCTCTTCACTTTACAGATTCTTGGCCAACATCTCTCTAACTCTAGTATCCCATGTTCCCAAAAGAAAGAAGGCTGTTTGCTTAGTTTCATCAAAGCACCACAGGTTGAATGATGATATAGAGTCAGGGAAACGAGAGGTTATTACATTTTACAACGCGACAAAGGGTGGCGTAGAAAGTGTATTCTTCAGACACAATATTCCCTAGCTACACATCCCGCCAAAGGACAAGAAGGTTGCCAATGGCAATATTTTTCAGAATATTAGATATTTCCTATGTCAACTCTTTGTGCTTCAGCAGTCTGCAAAAGATAAGAAAGAAATGGCATGATTTAATTTCATTAAATCGCTAGCTGCAGATCTAGTTAGACCCCATAGACTTTGGCTAAAATGGAGTATTTAACCTGGTGGGAATCCCGAGAAACGTTTGCCCTCATTATTCCCTAGGAAAACATCACATCTTATTTCTTGAGTATAGTCATTCAGGGTGCTGATAGGTTGAGGCTAATGGACTATCTCATCACGCTGGCAGCCTGAGAAGCCTTAACATAACGTGAAGCAAAATTATAATGGATATTAAAATTTTTAAAATTAATTATTCATGTAATAGGTATTGCATCATTTTGTGTCATTATTTTTTTATAGATTAAAAAAATATTGTTGCGGTGTTTTATAGTTTTGAACTGTGGTTTCATCTTTTCAGCTGCCCAGCTTATGCCTTTCGCTGTACATATGGTGCTTGTATAGAAGCCACTCTTGCCTGTAATGGAGCATCTGACTGTGTAGATGGCTCTGATGAGAGTACGGACCTTTGTGAGATACAGAGGCCTGAAAAGAGTTGCATATTGCCACCTTTCCCCACAAATGGGAGGCACAATGTCGCTACTGGTGCCTACATGGCTAACCTGGGTGCTCTTAACTTCTCATGCAATCCAGGATTTGAATTGAAAGGTGACAGTATCATCTACTGCTATGAGGGTTTATGGGTTCCTTCTGCCCCAACTTGTGAAGCTAGTGAGTATATTTTTCTCTACTTATCTTTCGCCTATAATTATTTGGGAATTATGCTTAAATTAAATATGGTTTAGGACTACATATATATAGGCATCTGGCATAGCTTTGCTTGGATCAATGCTCTGGAAATCCCTTAAACATCGAATATTGATGACCATATCCACATCCAATCCTGTATGCATTGAAACATTGCAAAAACCTCTTTGTAATGAAGTCATTCCTCTGGTCCCAGACCCTTCCCATAAGTTGTGCATGGTGAAAAACCTCCTGTAAAGAACTTCTTTAATTACAAAACCTCTTTGTAATGAATTCTGTATGTGGACTCCTGTAAGGAAAATGATGTCTCTGTGGTGAAATTTTTCCCTTTCAATTAGAAAATAACTTTTCCATGTGCTAGTGTGTTTTTACTTCAAAATTTTACTTCTACCTTATCGTAATAGTTTCTCAAAAATGTTATCAATAGTCTTGCTTCACACATCCAATCAGAATGGCTACCTACATAGGTACCATATTTGTCTGAATATAGTCCCCCCTTTTTTTCCAAAAATACCCATGGTAAAAGTAAAGGGGGGCTATATTCAAACCCATTTTTTTTTATTTTTTCCTGAAACTCAAGCCTCAAAATTAGGGGGGTGACTATAATCAGAGAGGGGCTATATTCAGAGAAATACTGTATATGGTGTGCAGTTTGATGGTGTGTATCACAAGCAGGAATTCCAGGGAGGCCTACAATGTTTTCTTATTCACCGTCTTTCAGCTTATCATGATATCAAACCTGGAAGGAGGCTAGCTTTGTGTAATCAGGCATTTATTTGTTCTTCATCAGACGCAATTTATATTTAGGTGCTAAGGGTGCATTAGCCGAAGATGCCAGCCAGCACAATCAGTGAAGACCTTTTGTTTCATTAAGACTCCCTTATGCTGAAGAATTCCCAGCATAGGAATGCCTGTTTATGTACTTTCAGAGCTTAAGAGGACATCAACCAGGGTCATGTGTGTATAATATTACGTGCAGCAGGTGTAGTGCGAAGAAGTACCAGAATGAATGCATTTTCATATTTTTAAGAGGAATGATATTTTTAGCGGAATATCAGGATATTGGATATTTGGTCAGCAGTATTGAAGTGCAATTTCTAAAATGTTACGGAATCACTAGTTGTTGGGGAAAAAATTTCCCGTGTTTTGGTCGTGAGGGTTGCGTGTGCCTAGAGAATGTTTGAGTGGCTCATGAAAGTTCTGGTTCTCAGACATGTTACTCCGACTAACTGGGGTAAACGGAAAGAAAAAGACAAGCAACTGAAGCTCTAATCCTCCCCCTTCTGGATAAGGAGCAAAGATAAAGACTCTGCGAGCACTCAAAAGCCAAGCCTATGCTGATTGTTAGTCTGGTCACGTGGGTGGGGACCGATTGAGGGGAACAAAGTGTGCCAGCAGGTTTTGCGTGGCATCATTCCTCGCTACTGCAGCTCTGCGGGAAACTTATTTTACGGACAACCCTAGTATCTCAGAAACATTTAAACCTCAGACATAATTGCTGAGAGGTATTGCATACATCCAAGATGCTGAGGAAAGTGATGAGCTGCCCCTTCAAAACAATGACCTTAACCCAAAAGTGTGCTGACTCAGCCTGCTTACAAACCAGTCTTTCCAAGTACAACTTTTGCGTGCCAACAGAAACTGAGATGGCGAGACTAACCTCAGTTTTGTCACTGATCATAGTGAAAGTTGAATAGGCAATACAGAGCACGGTTTTAAAATAATGTGAACTTTTATTCCAAGGCATGGCATATTACTCAAATAATATCATTATTCATAAATTTATGTGATAATTTCATTGTTTAAATCTCTGTTTACTTTCTAGTTAAAGGAGGAATTCGTTGCCCAGGTCTAAAATCCAGGCATCTAAACATGGAGTGCTTCCTTGCATCTGGTGCACAGCATCCTTGTGATCAGCCAGCTCCAGAAGGGACAGTAGCTACATATTCCTGTCGTCAATTCTATGAACCCAATTCAAACTATCCCAATCGTAGAAGTGTTTGCTCAAATGGGACATGGAGCAGAGAGCTACTTCAATGTGTTCCAGGTAGGAATCTATTTTTAATATGTATAGTTTTACCCTTTATGTGAATTCTATATATCTAAATGGCGAGCTTACCATCATGCTTTTTACTTACTTGTTTAGGTGCATAAAATATTACTCTTCTTCTGGTGTTATTAGTTAGGTTGCCTCTTTGCCAATTACCATGTCGCCATGGCCCAAAATGAGAGAGGAAGTCTGAATTTTGCTTCCAACCGTTGACGAAAAACCCCTATCCTGTATCAGTGGCGGCCTGCCTATAAGGACTCTAGGATGCTGCCCCTCCCAAAGATTTGAAAAAGGGAAAAAAAATTAAATACCCATTCAATTATAATTATACATTTAACCAACCAAAGTGTTTTTTTCAATCACATACATCGAAAATGTAGGAAAAACACGCAAAAATAGTGCAAGAAGTTTGTATTTGTAGCCGTGGGGCGCTGGCCAGAAAGTCCCAATCCATCACCATGCAGTTATATGAAGAGTAGTAGTGGTGGGGGCTGCTGGTGCTATAACACATCTAAGCTTGTGCCTTATGGAAGTCTTGGGATGCCGCCCGAGTATGCGCATATGTATCTAGCGAGTTGACATCGCTGCGCAGGCTGGCGGTTGTATAATCTTGGTGTTACAGAATACCTGGTTTTGGTGACCAGTTGACTTATTTGTGTAAATTGTTTTATTGAATGAGTGATTGGTATGTAAATAGGCCTATTTGTAGTTGAGTTAATCGAGCAAGTGTTTGTTAGTGTTTTAGTGTTTGTGATTGTTTTGTGTATTAATTAGTCATAACCCAGACGGCACAGGAAGTTTTCGTACCTTCAATACTAAGGTTGGACCATCAAGATACAAAAATCGCGCTTAGAAAGTTACTAAAAAGGTATGTTTCTTTATTTCCTTTAATGACGAAAAAATATGCAAGAGGACTGGCAAATTCATATGCATCGATAAAATTGTATCTCATCGATAAAACTGTATTCGGTCTGGGACTATTTTCTTTCGCGGGTGGTGCCATCGTGCCATATCCTCCTAGAAAGATCACATGCCTTCACAAGCTGGCACCAGCCGTTGGAGATCGCTTCGTTTACGTCACGTCTCACCACATTTCAGGGATTTTTGTGGTTAAGTTTGTGAAAAATAGAGTGTATGGTAATGGTGAAGTTTCCCTTATTCTTTAATTTCATTCACTGGGCTTCAGAAACGTGTTTGTGAGATATTTTTGTTAAAAATGCCTTTCGTGTGTGTATTGTCGGGATGTAATGGAAATTCCGGGACATGGTTCAAGTTTTTAGCTTTCCAAAAGATCCTGAGTTGAAGAAGAAGTGCATTTGGGCGATAAGAAGAAAACATTTCACCCCTACGAAAAACTGTGAGGTATGTACTCTTTCTCGCTGTAATTATTTGGATGTAATTTTAAGTTAGAAGTGGCTTCGGGATGTTGATGCATCAACATCCCGAACTATTCAGTACTAAAAATGGTGATTCAAAATATTGTAGCAGCAATTCTTTTGAAAATTCTTGCATTTTAGTTGTCTTTTTTGTATTAATTCATTCGGTGAACGTGTGGTTAAAGGAGAAACTAGGAATAAGCTGCCAAGTTTATAGGATCGAATATTGCTTCTTAGCTTGCCCTATATGGTGTATTACACGTCGACTTCCATCATTTCAAATTATCTTATGCTATAGTTTAAAACAATAAAAATATCAGGCATACAAATATTTACCATATATTACGAGCCTAGTAATTTGATTTCTCATGCAGAAATACCAAAAATTGGAAATGATTTGACCTAATAAGTTACATGGTATTTTATTATTTATTAATTTTAGGTGTGTGAGCTTCACATCGCACCTTGTGATATCAGAAAATAATCTGTGGCCTTGGACGAGAAGACGAGGAGAAAATTCTTGCTGAATTGAAGGTGCCCAGATTGGAGGAAGGTACCATTGCTTCACTGTTACCTGTCGCCAAGAAGACAGACATTGTGGCAGAAGTGACATATTTTTGGATGTGGATTTGATTTGTGCAAGTTGATGCTGTGATAGTGGACGTTCATCGGAGAAAGTATTGAAGATAGTTTTTATGTATCGACCAGTCCTCTTTTAAATAATTTTCTATTCGAAAGAGAATAAGAGTAATTGTTTCGCTAAATTAGATGTGGGATAGAAGAGAAAATTGGAAATATTATTGTGGTTGACAATAGAAAATACATAATATATGTATTGTATTTCTGTGGGTTTTTTCTTTCCTGCCTCTTTAAAATTTCTTGTGGTGGTGACTTCATGCAAAGTTAGTATAAAATCGGAGGTGTGATCTAAGAGATACCATGTTTTATTTTACAAGTGTTTATGCTGGTGATTTGGCAGGACTTTCATATTTTTAATAGGTTGATACATTTACTGCAGTGACCTAGAGACTTTTACTCATCCCAAATAATTTTTCAAATACTTTAGCGCCTGATATGGGTAAGTTTTAGTAGCTGAGACTGAACTATACGTTAATTTTTGCTTGCATTTTGATGAATTCGATCATACTAATAGCAGATGTGTCAGCAATCCTGTTTCATCGGCAATTTTTATTTAAAAATTTTATTTCGTCAGGCTTTAGGGTAAGCTTTTTAATGCTCGTGGGCTATGTGATGTCTTATTTAGTGTCAAAATTAATAAGAATTTACTCTTATTAACATCTCAAGGTTTCCAAGTAAGTACGAGCCACTAACAGTGGAACCTCGTTAAAGCGAGTACGGGCTATAGCGACACCCCCGCTATTACGAGAGATAGCCGATGCACCGTCAATTGACCCTATAATAAGCGTGTTGAAAAATTCGTTTTTACGAGACCCTTTCGGCGTTGGCTCTCGCCATAGTGAGGGTTTCACCGCCGGAAGACTTTCATCAAGACTCCTTAACCTCTGTAACTGCTAGCGATCTGTTAGAAATGAAATTAATGGAGTGCTCAGTCTCAAATTTATGTGGTAAACTCTCATTCGATAAATATAATGATTGACGAAACAATGCTTTAAATGATTTTTATTCAGTGCGGCGCTTATAAATTGTTTGAATAGTTAGTCGTTATTTGAGTAAGGAAATTTAGTGATGCAAAAAAACATCGCCTTTCGTCTGGATTTATGCTTACGTTTATCGGATAGATGTTTATCTGTCGCCGCACCACTCCTGTTCCTGTATATCTGTTCGCAACAGGTATATTGGCTATTATTTGCTCCACCTCCGGTGAAGCGACAATTCGCTATAGCGAGTGTTTTTTTAGTGCACCGTGGGGTGTCGTTATATCGAGGTTGCACTGTATTTTTGTTGAAAAAAACGGAACAAATGGCATCACAAATTTAATACCTAGATTGCCTTAAAAGCTCACTAAAATACACAAAATATTCAAAAATTTTGCCCCCCCCCCGGGGGCCCCAGCATTTGACTCACGAGCCACCACTGTCCTTTATCCTTGATCACCCTATTGCAACTAGCATGGAAAGTGATTCTTCTCTCTCATAGATTGTAGTAATGTCCTCAAATTCTCTATATGTAAATATATTCCTTTTATTCTATCCTTAACATTCTGCTGCACCTTGAGCCTTATGCTTTGGGAGCTTCAGTCCTGATTTGTATATTTTTATTGCATTTCTGTGGAACATCTGTTTGGAGGTCAAGAAAACTAATGACTTTTTTTACAAGGCAAGTGGCAAATTTAGCTATCGAGGTGAGAAAGGAGTGGAGAATGAACAAGTAAAGGCTTGATTATGGAAAAAATTGTGAAAAATTAAATTCAGCCCTTAACAATGGCTCTGGGGTATTTATAATCATTCTCCTGAAGACAAACACTTTGTATTGAAATTGAGTTTAGTGGTTATTTAGCCGGCTTGGTGTCTTTTCCACAGTTAACTTCTCCATTCCATAATATATCCATATTATTTTTCATCCCAAGTTTCCTTCTTTCATGATTCATGGTTTGAATGAACAACAAATGGGTAAAAAGTTCATGAAATAAAAAAAAACTACGAAGCTGCACATTCCTAAAATTTCATGATTATTTCCTCATTAATTTACAATTGGCAAAACTCCACGCTTATTTTTGTGCGAATATGTATGTAACTAGGTTCTTTACTAATTTTTTCTAAAATGCAGCCAGTGACCTTTGTGCGCTAGAATCTCAACATGCTAAAAGGTCCCATTGGATAATTTATCACTCATTTTTCTTCAAGTGGCCTTAAAAAACTAGCCTTATAAATCAATTCCTTAAAAGTTGACGAATGGATCTATAACATTTCTAAACATTATATAGCCTCCCCTGAAACTGCCTCCGAAGCTGACCAGCCTCCCTCTAAAACTGAGTAACCCTCCTCTTCTTTCCCCCTCTTTTGGTGAATTTCTCCCACATGCCAGGTTGGAATAGCAGAGAATTTATGATTAGCACAGGAATAAATCAGTGAAATTTTGAGGATAAATTCATTTCGGAAAACCTTTCTAATCCTTTGCATTCCGCTTATCTGATTTGTAGATTGTGGGAGAACTGTGGGTAAAGTGACTCCTTTGGTGGTGAATGGAACAGCTGCCGAGTATGGGGAGTGGCCTTGGCAGGTGGCCCTGTATGTTCGTATTGGAGGCAGAGACGGTGTGCCAGTCTCGTGGGAGTTCCAATGTGGAGGAAGTTTGGTGGCTGAAAATATTGTGCTCACAGGTGAATTTTAAATTAGGATTATATGATTATCGTCTGATGGAAGAATAAATGGCTTAACTTTGAAGATACATATTTATAAGCGTAGTATCAAAGTGAGAGAGGACTTTTTTTTAACTACCTCCATTATTTACTTTTTAGTCTGATCAAGGTGATTTTAGTGGGTAGTGCAGATAGTACCCAAAAAAAAACCCATTGCTGCGGGTCAATTATATAAATTTCATAGGCCTCTGAGATACTGTTGTAATGATGTGACAGAAAAAGTAATTGATGATTGGAGTTGTACTATACTACCTCATGACAAATAGCCCTTTTGGCATACATACATTTACATAGTTGACCTGGTGGCAGATAGCCTAATAGGCAGTGGCAGCATAAGCCTAGCATTGTAAAAGTTGCACAGTTGTTATAAAATGAACCAACTTTTTGTAGAGGAACATATCCATGGAAATGTGTTGCGAGGGAGGTGGCTACTCAGTGCCCACTGTACTTGTGCCTTGGTTCATTCTGCCGGGGCCATTAATCAGGGCGAAAAAACCATGGTGCAACCTTTTTCTGCTGGTTCACCTCCAATTTTATTTCCTGGAGATGACCTGTTTCTGGTCAGATTATACTCAAGACCATAACTCATATGATTGCGTTGTAAATTCTTCCTAACCATAAACATATTTATCATGGGTGGATCTACAATTTTATTCTGGGGGGCTCTAGGGTCTGAATAGACAAACGATAATCTCATACTTGAGATGAAAAACAAGATACTACAGCAATTACTGTATGAAATATTCTCTTTATTTTAATATGAAATTTATTAACGTGAAATCAAATGACTGAGGCTCCTTAATGCTCAAAACAAAACGAATGTAATGATGACTGTATCAAAAATTTTGTCAATTTTTTAAGCATCTTGGGGGGGGATGACCCAGTGGGCCCCTAAATTTTCCTATGATAGTTATTCATTTAGGCCTGCATTATAGGGATTGTATTCCTCAGTCCTTTTTATGATTCATGGCATGCATTTACTTTAATTTTTCAATCTCCATTTCTAGCGGCTCATTGTGTTTGGGAGGTTAAAACAGATGCAATGGTAGCAGCTCTAGGAAAGTACCACCGTGATTATACCAGGAGGCAGGAATTAACTCAAATAAAAGAGGTGATGTATTATCATTGAGTTTTATTGGAAAATCTTATTCTTACTGGTAGTCTACCCATGATGGTAGGTTTAACATATCTCTATCTTTTAAACAAAATTCTGAAGTTAATACCTAATAACTGAAATGATAATTTACTATTTTTTGTGAATTAACATTCTTGATTTAGCAGCAATACCATAAATTTCTACCTTCTGTTTTATCTGGGAATTGGACCTGCTCTCTGGAACTCAAAGTTATTTGTTTTCATTTTTTGGCTTTATTTAGTTTGTATTTTTTGTACTTTTTAATGCCTGCAGAAAGCAAATAAGTATATTCCATGTTTAAAATTTTGTTAATGCTTCAAATATTTCTTCATTAAAAAATGCTATTAGTAAAGCAGAGATGATGATAGGGATACATATACTGTATGAGTGAGAGGGTCCGCACTAATTCCCTGAGTGAATTTTTACTACCGTATAAGCTTGTGTAAGAGGCGCACACGTGTAAGAGGCGCACCCCTATTTTGAGGATCGAAGCTATAAAGAAAAAAAATTTTGCGACTTTTTTTGTTCTATCGTGCGGTGTTGCAGACGTATGCCTGGAATTTCGACAGTTATCGAAATGTCCTCTTTCAGTACTATTTGAAAGAGGAAATTTTGATAACTGCGGCGGCATAAGAGGGAGTAGAAAGAGTTCCGATCCTCTCTTTGCATACGCCATCGCTCTACATTGCTTGTTCTACTCACGAACAATTTTGTTTAAAAGCTCTCGCAGGAGTATTGCAATAGAATTGCAGCCGTGGAAAATTTTAAGGCAAAACACGACAGGCAAATGGCATGAGCTTTCCCCAAGAGATTGAACAACAATCGGGGCAATCTCAGCGCCGTAGGATAATAACCACGTCGTAGATTTAAGGCCCCTTGCACACACACCGATTTTGGACGGCCGGTAAAATATCGGCCGTCCACATTCCAATGGTGAACAATGGGAGAGCATTGGAGCTTGCACACGTACCGACCACACGCCGGCACCGGTAAAATGCCGTTTAGCTGCCGGCTATTGTCACTGTGGATCGCCGGCGCCGGCTCAAAAACTTAGCAACGTATCGTTTGACCGGTAAAAATCCGGCGTGTGTGCAAGCATCCCTTTGCCGGTAAAATATCGGCCAATATTTTACCGGCCGTCCAAAATCGGTGTGTGCAAGGGGCCTAACGGAACTACACTCGGCTCTCCATCAGCTAATGCCTCTGCCGTTTTTTTCCTTTCCGAGACTCCACAGGAAAATATCAAGTTACAGGGGAACAATGGAAACGTGTTTCATCCCTACCCCATTCCACCAACTGACCTTTTTCGGTCTACCAGGTTCAATTCCCCGAGTTTCTGGAGGTCAAATGCTACGTGAGTCACCTTCTGAGCTCGAAGATATCTCGATATCTTTCAGCAATTGTATGACACGCACGAGGTTCTAAAAAGAATTAGACCTAACGCGACGTATATCTTACAGCATTTAAGTTTTTTGAGCTCTAATTGATTGACACAAAGATTTATAGCTAAAATAAGGCTATTAATATTCAACATAGTCCAAACAGCACAATTTCGGAAGAAACAAGCGTAGCATTAGCGCATTCAAACAAGACGAGACGGACTGGAAACTCAGGCTACGCCAACTGCGTATATCACATTGCTGCGCCTTCGCCCCTTCGCTTTAAAGGCAACGACGTCACATGCAAGATCGGACGTGTTCTTCCCTTTCTCCTTCGCTCGTAGCTTTAAATACGGAGGGGAGGGAGCCCTCTTCCCCTCGACCTCTCCTTCAGCGCTCTTCACTTATAAGCATTTCCGATTTCTTCTATCCACCATTAAGTCCAACAATGAGCACACTCGTTCGAATTTTTTCAACCGGAGGTTTTGACACTAATATTACTATATGCAGTATAAATGCCGCGGGATGCCCACTCGCGGCAATAAATTTAGCGCGCGCTCCGGAGAGAATCACCCCGCGCGATCTTTTCAATGTTCACCTCTGAGGTACCGACGTGACGGCGCGATGCTTGCAAAAAATTCAAACAGGAGCATTTTAAAAATACAGTAGACTCTCGTTAATGCGAACAACGTTGTTACGAAGTTCTCGTTATTACGAAGCAAATCGTTGGTCCCGTCGAAAAGGCCTATCCAAGCCATAGGAAAAGAAACGTTATTACGAATTTTTCGTTTTTACGAAATTACGAATCTAAGTCCCGGTCCCGGCGGTTACAATATGAACTTTATTACGAAGTTAGACGCACAAATCACGGCATTTAGGTGGATATTCAATGCACTTAAGTTTTAATAATCGCGCCACGTTAAAGTTATTCTCGTGCACTGTGCCTAAGAGCGTCAATTATGGTTCTTTATTCAGTTTACGCGTTACATCATATAACAGCCTTCATTACTGTGAAGTCGTGGTGACCCACTCATAACCGTTAGTAAATTGGATGTACAGTCAATCCTCTTCCTATGCACATTCGATGTACGAATTTTCAGAGATACGAGCATTCAAAACTTTCAAATTTCAAATTTGGCGCCTTTGGATTTGGCCGATACTACGCGGTTTGGCGCTGTGAAACTCTCACTGTAATCACCATCTGAATAAGGTATCATTGAATCTGGTGTGAATTTAGGAACTGTTCAACGTTTCGCCCGTTCTTCGTTACCGCGGGGAGACATTTTTTCGGCTCCGGATGCATCGCAGGCCCCGATGGATCAGGTCGCCACAATCGTGAGTTAGCGCATACGTGTAATACAGTGTTGCATCCCGCAGGATAACCGTACTCCTTGATAACTTACATGCAGTCCGGCTGGCGAGGGGTGTCCGATTACGGCACAATAGGAGGGGTGGATAATCCTGCGTCAGCACGGTTTAAAGCCAATCGCTGTCCCCCAAACGCACCTCACACCCTCGTCTAATCATACAACGTTGTCAAATGCACATTCGAGCACCGAAATAAGCCTGACCAACCAAAATAAGCCCATTCTTCGAAACAATAGAACAAGTAATTATCCCTCTAGGTCCTTCACGCTCGTCGTCCCTTCCGGGTATTTTCTTCATGGAACACTTAGCGAGCGTTTCCCTTTCTTACCTGGCTCCCATACCCCCTACCCAGCCCATTGTCTGTTACTGGACAACTCTCGGTGGCCGGACTGTAATTTTATCAACCTTGGAACAAGGTCTTGGGACGCATCTGGTTTGAACATCGGAGTTAATGTGTTCGGGAAGATATCAACCATCGATTGCGTCATGGCGCAGTCTTCTGTTGAAAAACTGAAACGAATTTTCTTGTTTTTATATATTTCCGCGTAATTTAATAGCGTTTATAATACACTATTTCTTTCGACGATTCTTAAAAGAAACGTTCTTACGAACTTCGTTATTACGAACCTCCAATTTTTCGGCCCCGTGAACTTCGTAATAACGAGAGTCTACTGTACGTCACTAAGGGAGAAACTCCCCTGCCTGCCGCTTGATTTTGACCCAGGGTTTCAGATGACTGACTCACGCTGAAAACCAAGGCCACTCCGTTCCCCTTGAACTTGCAACCGGTGAAGGGGAGGGGGGGGAAGATAAGAAGTTTGTGTAAGAGGCGCACCTCCATTTTCGGCTGCAATATCTGGGAAAAAAGGTGCGCCTCTTACACGAGCTTATACGGTATTTTGAAATTATACATGTATCATTCATATTTTCTAAATTGATTTTCTGAGTGTATTATCTAAGTTCAGCCTGTTGTGTGTGGCACTCATGTAAAATCTCATTTCAGCTCAAGGAGATTATAATGAATCCATCATATTTGGATAGGCAAGGAAACTATGAGTCTGACATAGCACTTCTAGTGCTCTCCTCTCCAGTGACGCTCACTGCAGTGGCTCAACCTGTTTGTCTAGATTGGGATGATCTACGAGAAAACTTGGACCTTTCTCCACCTAGCATAGGAACAGTAAGTACATATTGTTTCTCTAATTTCATTACATTATGTACTTATAAGGCACATTCATTAACTGGATTGCTGTTTTACATTATTTTCCCTCCCCTCTCTCTTTCTTAGATAAATGTAGCATTTTCCCCAGCCTTCCTCCCCCCTCCAAAATGCAACATTGCCATTCGTTAGTGTTGCAGATCTTTAATCTGTGTGAATCTTCAGGGTTGGCCACCATGTAACTTGGTGTGGGAACTTAGAAGGTTGGCCACTAGGTTTAGATATATATCTGTGTATCACTGTGGATTGAAGTTAGTTTTGTATTGCAATAAGTTTTTACACCACAATAAAAAGATTAAAACAGTTAGGAAACATTCAACTTGAAAATATGTTTTCTCCACCATTGATGAGTTTTTTATCCAAAGGTCAAAACTGTAGTTTATAAATTAATGAAGTCCATGGAAGTAAGATCATTATAACTGCCTAATTCTAATGATAGATATGTTACTTGGGGTAAGTACCCTCTCCCTCATTAATTGGCTTAGATTTTTATATTACCACCTCCCATTCATACTGTCCTTGCAAAAAGTCGGAGTAACATAATTTGAAGTATGTCTTGTATCTCATTGTTAGTAACTATTGGATCTGCTGTAATCAGATTAATGGGGAATGGAAGGAATTTCATTTATTCTTTTCCTCAATATTATCCACGTATCATTACAGCAGTCAAAATATTTTTTTCTTGGAAAGAATTAACTCCAATTTTAGACCACTAATAATTTTTTAAGAAGTTCCAGACAAAATACATTCATTGCTTCCATTTCCACTTTCTTTTATTAAAATTGATGCCGTGGTTACAACTATTGCATACTCATGGTGTAGACAGTACATACATTTAAACTCCCTGCATGGAATTCATAAAGCACTAATTGCTGTGAGATTGGATTGAGCTACTTAAGAGAAGTACCTCAAAGACCATTTTATTAAGAGACAGAATCGCAAATTTAAGATCCACCATTTGTGTCAATAATGTTGTTTTAAACTTCTTTTGTTATACTTTTAGGTGGTTGGATGGGGCGTGACAGAAAATGATACACCCAGTGAAATACCTCGGAAGGCTAACTTGCCTGTGATAAATTTCAATCAATGTTTACAAGATCTTCCTCAAGATTTTGCGAAATACATACGCTCCACTACTTTTTGTGCTGGTTATTTGAACAGTATGTATTTTTTTAATATTTTATTTTCTCCTCATGCTTTGCGTTGATGATTTTTTCATTGATCAATTTTTATGATTGATGAAACTCATCCACTTTAGTATGGAGGCTCTTTTTTGGAGGCATGACTCCTCTATTTCTCAGATATATGTAAAACATCTATAAAATGAACCCCCATAACAGTGGGGTAGCCAGGAATTTTGTTTGGGAGGTGTGGGGGGTGGTGCAAAATCTGAGGGAAATTTTTTGAAAAACAGTGTACTAAGTAGTGAGTTTCAAACTTTTATCTATTTTCATAATATAAATATGTACTTCATTTTTTAAAGACATCTTTTGTAAACCCATAATTTTTAATACTTTGTTTTCTTTAACGATGAAGCAAAGTAATCGTGTTTTTATATTTTGGGGGGGTTGGGATCCCCTGGACCTTTGGTGGGGAAGGGCAAAGGAAGGAAAAAGGATAGGAGACACGGCCGCGATGAGAGCCCGATGATGCCTCCAGGGAAAGGATGGGGAAATCCCAATGCCGTCATTGGGGCGGTAATGGCAACTACTAGTGAAACTACAATTTAACGTTTCTACAGAGAGGAAAGATTTCCCTATGAAGAAGAGAAACCCATCAATTTTCCAATGACTGCCTGTATAGTGAAATTTTAGGGGAACTTACCTTTTTCAAAGTCATAGGCCTGGTCCTGGATCATGCATTGACGTCCTGGAAGTCCTGACGTCCAAGGTCCTGGATCATGCGTCAATGGACAATGCATTTAAATAAACGTATTCCATAAATATCTACCGATACTGTATTTGGGCGTCGGAATCGGTCCACTCCTACTTAAAACCTCAATTCAATGAACCCCCATACTAGTGGGGTAGCCAGGAATTTCATTTGGGGGTTTCAAAACCTGAGGTAAAATTTTTGAAAAACAGGGCACACACTAAGGAGAGAGAGTTTTGAATTATTTTATCTCTTTTCATAATCGAAAAAACTTAATTTTTTGAAGAAATCTTTTGTAAACCTGTGATTTTCAATGTTATGTTTTCTTCAACGATGGAGCAAAGTACACAATTTGTTTTTATATTTCGGGGAGGGGGTAAGTCTTGACCTCCCAGACTCCCCCCTTCGATATGCCACTGCCCCATACAGTGAAATTTTTGGGAAACTTACCTAATATGAAGTCATAGGCCCAAGGGCATACCCAGGATTTTAACTAGGGGGAGGAAGCCATGGTCTAGGGGAAAGCCGAGTTGTGACATTTTAGCTTGGAAAAGGTGAATGAAACCAATATGTTAAGAAAATTATTACAGCACTTTATTAGTTTATGATATATTTTCCTTGAAAAAATAGTTTTATTTTAGTAACATATCTTTTACTAATACATATCATTATTCGTGGGTGTAAAGAAAATTTGTTGAATACTTAAGTATCAATTCAGTGCTGATTTTGCTTAAAGACTTTTACGATAGCTGCCCCTTCACTCCTGCCCCTCGCTGGGTATGCCCATGACTGGATTACTATTTTCCATTATTTTGACCCCCTGGACCCTGGACCCTTATAATGGACAGTAAATGTAAATAAACCTCCTGTGACAAACCTTTTCTAGCACAAAAACTCTGTCCAACATAGTCTGCGCTTGGGCCCAAAACAGGAAAAATTTGCATTCACAATAAATATTTGTCAAAAAAACTTAATATTTTGCATTTACATATAAGTAATTTTGTTATTGATGTAATAAGCAGGGAGTAGAACTGAAGTGGATGGCACTGTGTCTTCATTGGTCTGAGCGTTACTTTCCTTGTTGCCGTGATGGTATGCAACACCTCTCTATGATTTTGCATTTGAGGTTTGGTAGTCATAGACAAGTGGTTTATACATATTCAGCAATAATTTTAAATAATTTTTTCCCTAAGTTCTTTTGTGGACATTCATTTAGTTGTCAAAACCTCATTCTCTTCTGATGGTAAATAGCAGCCAGTAAATATCCTTCAATTACTAAATTTTTTATAGTACTTCAGTGGTCATAACATGGAATATGTGATACCTACATGATGTTTCTTGATATTTATCATTGGAGAAAGAATATGCACGCTCACTAAACAGAAATGCCAGGTGAAATGCCACTTTGCCTCTTCCAGGGTTCCTCTTCATGTGCCCACGCACAGGGGTGGTCTGGGGTGATCAGGGGCCCTCGGTTGGGGCTCATGATGGGGCCCTCCATACTAGGGGATTCAGGGGTCCACCCTCGGAAAATATTTGGATATTGCAACCCTAGAAATGGATTTTGATGCTATGTATTTGCTTTTAAGCTCTGTGTTTAAACTCCCTCGGCAGTATATCAGTTGAAACTGTTAGAAAAATAAACTTTGGAGTAGTTCATTTGTCTGCAAGCTCAGATATGGTTCAGTTTCTGGTATAGTTTAATAGGTGGGACCAATTTAGTATAAAATATATTTATTGGTGTTATGTTTTAGCATGAGGGTAAATATCACCGAAATTAAATTGAGTGGAGCTAATTGTTATTAAAATTTTAAGTTAGTCAATCATCATCCAATGCTGTTCTTTATTTATTTTTAAAATTATGTTATTCCGTTAATATTTTTCCGGTCTACCTTAATATTGTTTTCTCTTTAAACAGGAACAAGTGTCTGCAATGGTGACAGTGGTGGTGGTCTCATGTTTAAAAAGGATGATGGATCATGGGTATTGCAAGGAGTTGTCAGTGTATCTCCTAGAAGGAAAGATATCAGCCTCTGTGATCCTCGTTACTATGCAATATTCACCAGGGTGTCAAGATTTATTAAATGGGTGATTACTATCATGGAAAAGCATTCTCCCCCTCCCTAAGCAATGTTAAGAAGTTGCCATTTATGGTCCAAGTAAGCTTGCTCATCCACTCCAATAGCTTGAAAGGCTGGTGCTGACTCATAATGAGTGACATTTGGTGTGAAATGTTTTCTGGAATTTAATTAAAACCACAACCCGTAATAATTGCTCCTTGTGTTCTAAAATTCATTTCTTCACTATTTAAGGAATTTCAGTGGTAAACTAGATGACAAAGAGTGGGTGACTAAGGGACTAAAGGCCATTCTACTGTAAGTGATTACTAATAGTAATTTGGCTTTAGTAGAAGGTAATGGCCATTCACAGGCACCTAAATTAAATCGGGGCCACTCCAGTACCCATTGAGTGATTATCAATGGCCATTTATGCATGGATAACATGTTGATTAATATATGTAGCGGTTATGAAGACCCTAGTTGAGAGGAACCTAGCATGACCAGGATTTGCATGCCCAATTTGTGGATTTTGAAAAAGCATTTGATAGATTGGACTGGGTACACTAGTTAATGGGCATTTTTAATAAAATATGGATAGATGGGATGGAAAGGGAACTCATTTGTATTCTCTATAACCAGGGGCGGTCTGGGGGTGATTGGGGGCTCTCTGCTGAGGCCTATGATGGCCGCCCCTTTACCAGGGGATTTGGGTGTCCTCCTCCAGAAAATTTTAGGAAATTGCATGCCAGGAAATGGATTTTGACACTATTCTGGCTCTTGAAAACTAGATAAAAGTTAATACAAATAGCAATTTTGTTAGGAAAAATATTGTGAAAAGTAAGAATCTCACAGCTTATACAATTTAATAATGCATTGTGGCTCTATTATCCATTACTTAGTGAATTTTTTCCTTGAAACTCTGCCGAAATCTAAAAATCCTCTAAAATAACCTTTTCGAAAAACCGATTTAAATAAGCATCAAGTTCCCTTTTATCTTCTAATGCCTTCAGTTTTTTTATTTTTTACATACATAATCTTTTTATACTGAGTATGTCGTAAATAAAGCTGCTAATGACAACATAGAGTTTTATAATTGCAAGAAAACTTTGGTTCAGGGAATCTTAGTTTTTTTTATCACACCGTTTTTAAATGCTTCACGATAGACGCGACCATTGTTGGGGGTGCCCTAAGCTTGGGGCCCTTGGCGATTGCCAACCGGCCGACCTGGCCAGATCACCCCCGTATATAACAGTCAAAATGCTGATGCTTAAATCAATGGGGTTGGCACATGATCAGACATCTATTTACCAATCAGCAAAAGGGTTGTAGGCACAATTTGATGTGTCAGATAAATGGTGTGAGGAATATGGCATGAAGATGCATAAATTACAAGATGACCATGGTTTTGCAGCTTTGCTTAGCATTGGAGGCAAGGAATGTGAGGCTCAAGATAAAAGTTGTTGGTCAAAAACTCAAGCAGTTGGATCAGCTCAACTATTTGGGCAGCACACTACAGGAAAATGGATCCTTTATAAACTAGAAGCTAGAAGTAAGGACATCAGGGGCCGTACTCTGTAACTCCAAACCGATCGGTGCGGCACCGATTCGTCGGGTGCGACGTCACACCGACTCCCGGTAAGAAGTCGTGCGATTCTGTACGAGCCCGATCGGTGCGGCACCGACGAGAGGACAGGAGATCGTCGGTAGCCGTACCGACAGCAAAAAGGTGTCGATATGGCCACCGACTAGTGGGTTTCATGAACTCCCCGGTGCGCATTGTACGTTTTATTTTGTTTTTACCTCATCACCGAGTAAATAATGAGGTTTTCTGCAATGTTATCTTTTTCTGCCCCTTTGAATACGCCTCTATAATTCACTGTGTCATCATCTATATTAATTACCTTGACAGAAATATAAGATAATGGTTAATAAACATGAGGTTTGTTAACACATATAATGACTTTCTCTCATTTATGTTACCACTTAAGTGAAATTTCACTCGCTTGTAATAGGCTTTATTTCTCTCTATCATCATTTATTTGCTCCTTTGACATAAAAAAGATATTTTTGATTAAATATGAGTTTTGCCGCAATGTTATCACTTTATATCACTCTGAATAGGCGACTGTTATTTCACTCAATCATCAATTTGGCGTTTCTCTCGCCATAGAAATAAGATCTTTTTATTTAAGTATTTTTAAAAGGTAAGTAAAAATCAATGCATTTAGCAGAGAACAGACAATGGGCATATATAAGGAACTTAAAATCGGCTTGTAGGTAAGTGAATTGCATTGTAATGACAGCAATGCAAATATATTTCAACCTTCATTAACACATCAAAAAGAAGTTACTTCATTGATTTACTGATGTGAAAATAGCTTCAAATTTAACCTTCAGTTTTACATGAAATGCAAATAAAGGTGCGGAAATATTTTTTTGCCTATTAAATTAACACCAATATACTCAATTTTGAAAAGAGAGGATTAAAGACTTTTGTAATAAATCCATGAAGCTGTGGCAGTATTACCATTATGAGAATACCTCCTAATAAATAATGCAACTCTCGGAGGCGGCTCTGAAGATGCCGTCTTTTGAGCGTATTGTACAAAAATCTGTGAGGTTCGATGGTAGCTGTTAAAATCGATAGTCAACAAGCCCAAAAGCTGCAGAAGGTGATGAAAAAACGTAAATAATACCAATAATACTATTTACGAGCGTTCCTCTTGAGATAACTTACAATACTAATGGCCGGCTTCAAAAATTCCCAATTTTAGAGAAAATCTGACGTACTAGGGGCAAAAATCTGCGAGATTTGTGACTTGTATCTCCACAGCGAGAATAACATATAAGGAGGTATCCATGTATGTTGCCCCGCTTGAATTCAGCTGTGTTGTCAGTGGGCGACTACACACCCTACTCCACTATGTTGTGTTCACTGTCAGCAGGCATGTTATCCAGCAAAGAGAGGCAAAGAGGGGTGCATTACAAGAAGCCAGCCGCTGAAGTCGACAGTCAACAAGCCCGAAACCTGCAGAAGGCGACGCAAAACGCCAAACAAATTCTAATGATACTATTTACCAGAATACCTCCTGAAATAACATATAACACTAATAGAAGGCTTCGAAAATGTCCATTTTGGAGAAAAATCAGACGTCCCAGAAGCAAAATCTGCGATATTTGAGTCTCGTATCTCCACGGCGAGAATAACATGTAAGAAGGTACATATCTCTAAGTTGCCCCACTTAACTCGTGCTGTTGCTGTTGACGGACGACTACTCACCCTTCTTCCCAATGCCCTGTTTGTAATAAGCTGGCGCGGTACTCATTGTCAGCGAAGAAAGGGTAAGCGGATGGGGTGCATTATGACCAGCCAGCCGTTGATGGAAGGCACGATAAGTCAGCCGGTCAATGGACAGTCAACAAGCCCGAAAGCTGTGGAAGGCTAGGAAAAACGTAAACAAATTCTAATGATACCATTTACGAGCAGGGGCGGATCCAGGATTTTTTTCTGGGAGGGGCACAAGCAAGGCCATATCCAGGATTTTGTTCTGGGTGGGGCACAAGGATACCTCGCAATACAAAACGAATGCAATGATAATGGGACCGTATTAAAAATCTTGCATATTTTTGAGGGTCTGGGGGGGGCACGTGCCCCCGTAACCCCCCCCTGGATCCGCCTATGTTTACGAGCATACCTCCTGACATAACATACGACACTAATAGAAGGCTTTGAAAATGTCCATTTTGGAGAAAAATCTGACGTCCCCGAGGCAAAAAATCTGCGAGATTTGCGGCTGGTATCTCCACGGCGAATATAATATATAAGGAGGTAGCCCTGTAAGTTGCCCAATTTCACTTGAGCCAATGGTGGATGACTATTCAGCATCCTTCACAATGCTCTGTTTGCTATTGTATGGCGTGGTGCTCGGCGAGAAGAGAATAAGGGGAGGGGTGCATTACGACTAGGCAGCCGTTCAGGGGAGGGACGATAAGCATGTCGTTCAACGGACAACAACCACAAAAGCAGCAGAAGGCGGGGAAAAACAAACAAATTCTAATGAAACCATTTACGAGAATACCTCCCGGTATAACATGCGATACTAATAGCTGGCCTCGAAAATTCCCCCCCCCTTTTTTTAGAGCAAATCTGACGTACTGGGGGCAAAAATCTGCGAGATTTGCGGCTTTTATACCTATCCACGGCGAGGATAATATATAAGGAGGTATCCCTGTAAGTTGTCCAACTTGACTTGAGCTGTTGCTGTAGGTGGACATCTACTCAGCCTCTTTCACAGTGCTCTGTTTGCTATTGTATGACGTAGTGCTCGGCGAAAAGAGAATAAGAGGAGGGGGTGCATTACGACTAGGCAGCTGTTAAGGGGAGGTGCGATAAGCCAGTCGTTCAATGAACTGTCAACTACCACGAAAGCAGTAGAAGGAGAGGAAGACATAAAAAAAGTTTCTAATGATACCATTTACGAGAGACTATGGTTTCTCCAAGACGAAAATTAAATACAAGGAGTATTACAGCCTAGGGCAGTGGCGCAGCGAGGGGGGGGTTTTGGGGGATAAACCCCCCCCCAGAGCTCAGAGGAATTTTTAAGTTTAATCCATTTTACATAATTGGATTGATATTACTAATAGAATAGTGTAAGGATTAATAAGATATCACTCTCAAAGTCGTAAAACTCACAATTTTGAACCATTTATCTTAAAATTCTGCATTTATTAATCTCGCACCTGCCGCTTATCCTGGTGGGTATTCCATACCCCCACACACGCCGATATTAGTTACACCTAAACCCCCCCAGCCTTAATTCCTAGCTGCGCCCCTGGTCCAGGGAACCTCTATTGCTTCGTTATATGGTCTTTCCTCATACTTAGGGAGATCTAAAGTCAGGCAGGAACGAGAAGAGACGACCAAAATGCATCGGCTGGTAGATATAAATGGATATAAATGCTAAAATCGTGATTTCTAAACGTATCACCTTTATTTTTGTGAGAAATCTGATCCTCCTGTCGTCAACTATATTATTACACCACATAACCATGAATCTTTTGGCTATAGATAATATCACAATTAGATAACAGCTTTTGATGACCATCAGTACCTGGATAGCAATTTGCAAAACCAAAAAAATGGGTGATCAGCTTATGTTTTTGCCTACGATATTTGCGAATTACACCATATTTTATGAAAAAAATTTCCAATTAAATACATTTTTAATTTGAAATTGTTCATTGTTAATGTAACAAATGTTATCGATTTCCTCATAGCAAATTTTATTTCTCACGCGATCAATGCGTATTTTAGCATGGTAAAAGAGAAAGTTTTTTTAATACTGGTATCACACTTGTGCGGACACTCACAAAATTAGACGGCAAAACCGACTCCTGGTATTCTAACGGGTGTATCCTGTTAGAGAGCGTGCATGAAGCGATGCGAGTTGATGCTATTCATACGCAACTCGGCCACCAATTTCTCCCTCGTGATCACCCACGACTTTGAAGGCTGTAGAGTTGACCCTTTACGTGGAAGTCAGGGCGTAGCGAGGGGGGTCCGGGGAGTCCAAACCCCCCCTGAAGAGAGAAAGTGTCTTCGTTATGGAGAGGGAAAGTGTCCAAGTGTCAATAAAAATATAGCAATGTAGCAATATCCAGGTAGCAATAAAAATTTGCGTAAATGCCGCAGTCAGCATACAAAACAAGTAAAAAAGTTCCCGTTCTCTAAGGGTTAAGCATGCCCAGTTGGGAATCCAGCAATTTCTTTCATTCTGTCACTATCCCAGAAAATGGCAGCAAGATGTTGAAGTGTTACTTGAAATCGGTTGGCTAAGGGGAGCAATAAAAATGACCACTCAGGAGTAAATTGGAACTCTTTATTGATCTTAGGGTTAATGAGATCCTAACATATTTACATAACAAGGCGTATGTGACTTGAGGCCAATGGACAACTTGAGGGTTACTTTGGGGATGTGAGGGGAGATAGTTTGTGGAGAGGTTAGTATTTTGGGGGGGTCTGAAGGGTCCGGACCCCCCCCAAAAATATGAAAACACAATTATTTTCCTTCACAAAAGAAAACAGAATATTAAAAAAATCATGAATTACCAAAATATTTTTTAACAAATGTATTTTTTTTTTCGATGATTAAAAATGTTTAAATTAGTTTAAAACCCATTACTTAGTACCCTGTTTTTCAAAAATTCTCCCCCCTGGTTTTGGACCCCCCAAGCAAAATTCCTGGCTACGCCACCGAGTGTACAGACTTTGAGGACTGAAATAATCCCTGGAAGCAGCAGATCTTTGAGGGCTGAAGAAGTCCCTAGAAGGAGCATTGGGGGCAACATTAAGTTACCCCTGGCCAAGGATAGGTCTGGATAGTCCCTGAAAGATGCTCAGTCACTCACCTTGAGGTAGGGATTTCTACCTGATAAAAAATATGCTCTTACAGGGCAAGAGTGGGTGGATGGTGGGTATTTGAGGTGGCTTGCCTATTTGCCCCTGAAAAAAATGATAGTAGGAGGGTGATTACTATGGTCCAAAGAGTATGAACGTGAAATCCATGATTTCTTATTGTAAGAATACTCCTTTCGCACATGCCCAAGGGTTAATAAGGTGTCCAGGGAGACAAGTCCGAAGTGGCGCAGTAGCATCATGACTCTTTTTCCCATTGCAAGGCTCACCGCAAAGGCAGCTGAGGTTTCTCAGTTCCACCAGAAACCTTTTGACTTTTGAGATTGAAAATAGTACGCATTTGAAATAAAGGTATCCTTGTTTGTCCTATGTATGTCCCATGAGGAAATTATCACAGTCATTAGATATAAGGAAGGGTTCTATTACAAGGGATGCATAAATAATAACTACAGGATTAATGAGATATTTTATAAAACTTCTCAAGAACATACAACATTGAGATAAACCCTTGTTTTACAATCATTTTGTGGTAGATTGTTTTGGTGATAC
Organism: Ischnura elegans; assembly: GCF_921293095.1. NCBI lineage: Eukaryota > Metazoa > Arthropoda > Insecta > Odonata > Coenagrionidae > Ischnura > Ischnura elegans. The sequence goes on from NC_060248.1 coordinate 108,512,809, forward strand.
AATTGGCTATTAATCCATAAATAATTCTGTAGAAACATTCACATCATTGCCACAGGAAGATTAATTTCAATAAGCACTGTTCCAATACAGCTCTGGGGAAGATTCTTGGAGAATACCGGTTTATTAATCATACATAATCTTTTATTTAAGATCATTCCTTGGTGTTACCATAGGATTGAGTGACGGTGAAATTGGAGAATGGATTCTCATTGATGATCAATAGGTGATATTTTACCCCTGGAATTTCTATTTTGCTCATTTGGATTTCATTTAATAGAAAAATTTGAAGGGGTTACATGTTATTTTTTGATCACTCAAGTATTTGTCCAACAGATTTCCTCGTAACTCAACTTTTGAATTGCCTGGCAATATTAAAATTTGGACTTGATAATAAAGAGGTTTCTGAAACAGAAATCATCCCTTAAGTTTTTAATTAATTTGAATGCGTTTTTATGTCACTCTTAACTTGTTCCACTTTTCCTCTCCTTTCAAGTCGCTGTGATGACTTCCAAGTATGCAATTGAATTTTCAAAATAATACTGATAGATGAAACTTAAAATGAATCCAGAAAGTGATAGACAGGCTTTAAACTTCAATACAGACTGGACTTTATACAGAAAGCAATGATGAATCTTGATTTTGATACAGCATCATGAGGTGAAAGGAGTGGATAGGAAATTGGAACGTGCATATTGGATATCACCTTTGGAGTGATGGATATATCTCTTATAAAGATATATGCAGTAATTAATGCAGAGAATGACATTGTTAGTAATTTCTGGAATTATAACTGTATCCACTATTCCCAACACTGCACAGGGACCTTTTCTGGACATTCTTCACAGATATGGCTTGATTTGATTAAATCAAGCCATAGGCTGATCCCTGGGGATCCCTGGGAGCTCGAAGTACTCTTCAGGATATCCTGGTACTAATGACGTCTCTTATTGATATTGGTTATTGAATGTGATGCCCTTGGGAGATTTTCTATTCCATAGAGCCTTTGCGAGCCCTACAAAAATTGGAAGTTACACTAGAAAAAGTATGAAAATCTCTGAGCACATATTGATTGGTACTTCCGAAAGAGTCCCTTCCTGTGATTCAATCAATCCAAATTGTTGCCTTTTCCTCATAAAATTTTTAAGGACACTTTCAATTGAGGATGTGCATGAATTATATTACTATCCTCTAAAAGATCAGCTACAATTACTCAATCTTCATGGTAGTTGAGAAAAAGGGGCATTGACATTAGAAATGCTGTGAAGAATTACTTTTACTCCCCAGGCTGATTGAGGAAAAAAACAATATGGTTTCCGAATAGAGGTCTGCTGAGAAGGGGGACAGTTTTTTTTCAGAGCTCCCCTTCCTGGAGGCTCTTAAGGCTTCTCAGAAGGAAGCTAAATAATATTCTCAGTATCTTTAGTCGGGGAGGAAAAGAGCAGCAGAGAGGGAACCAGGAGATCATTGCCTCAAGATCCCAGACGACCTAGGACAGCCCTAGCAGAATGTCAAAGAATAATCAAGACTAAGAGACTTGGAGAAGGTCCTGACGTGGTCTCAAGGACCATGCATGCTGTGCAGTATTGAATTAATTCAAAATCCTTGTTTTCAAAATGTGGAAACATTCTATCTCTGTTGTAGCATGGTGACGTAAAATCAGACTAACATCCTATTTCTCATTAGCAATTTTAGTGGCAGTTCAATGACAAATCGTCACTACTCAATATCATGTACACTCATAATTTAATATCTGTGCATTTTCCATTGCTTAAATTTCATCATACATTCACACAAACAAAAACAGCATAAATATACACATTTACAGCATCTTACCAAGCGCAACATTGGAGAAATTTCATGATAACAGAAGACTCATTCTGGGTGGAAATATAATAAATGCAATACACTGGTCGACAATATCGACTGAAATGAAAGAAATGCTTCAGGCATTCTTATCATCATTGGTATAACTGAAGAGTCACTGATTACTCTTACCATTCAAAAGTAAGTGACAATTAATGCAGACTTCAAAACTCTTTTGTACACGTGTGGATAATATCAATCATCCATTACCAATGCTCTAAGAAATACTTAATTTATATCATAGGAGCCATGGTGACTGAACCACCAGGAAGTCTGCATTATAAACTGAATAATTATGCAGGGTCACATATATACATTGCACTTTGTACTTTATCAATTATTCTGACCAGACACAACACTCATGCATTTTGAATGGGTATGGCTATTTTGTAACTATTTAACTATAAAATATGAGATTGCTTTCCAACTTACTCATAGTTAACTCTTGGAAATAATATTCCAATGACTATGACACTTAATACAAATCAGGTTTATACCATGAGGAGGTATATGCATTGACTAGTTGACACTTTACAATATTACATTAGGTATTCACAAAGTCCCTCCAATTTGAAGTCTCTTTTTCATTTAACAAGATGAATTTATTATGAAGTGAGAATTCCATGAGAATTATTCCTCAGCATGAAATACGCCACCTGCAAGCAATTTTTGGCTTTCTTGGAGGAATACAGAACTATTTCTTTCCCTCACCACAGACCACTCAACGATTTTCAAATTCCTCACTTGAATTTGTGTGAACACTAAACACAACAACACAATGATCCTTCCTCACAGACCATGGATGACAGACATCTGAAGTAAATATGGAGTCTTTATCTTCCAACAACAGCGTCTTTCACCCTTCCTGGCTGGGTTAGAGAGTGAAACTAATAGAGCATCATAGCTGTTCCACCAAATGGAGTTCATTTATGCCCCGATAGAATGGAGTCCACTCATGATGTGTGTTTGACATGATGGATGAAACAGTTTTTCACTGATGCACTGATTTGTGTCTTTCATTGTTTCCTTTCAAATCATGTGGATAATTTACAGGATATTGCGTTGAAATCAAAGCAGCAAAGAAAACTGACCTTCAACCTCACAACCTGACGATTCTTGACTTGTTGGAGGGGTGTCCAACTGCGGTAGTCCTAAATCTAAATATTCCTGCAAGTAATCAAACCATTAAATGATTAATAATTTACCAATAACTTTGAAATTGATGTGTCAAAAACATTAGGCACTAAAGGCAATCAATTTTTTTAAGGAAGGCTTCACAACCCTCCAAACTGCAGTCAAGCACTCTACCCACTCCGCTACCATGCTCCCCCATCATTTATTATAGTGTTTTTTTATTAAAATAATAGTTTATTGCTTAGGTCTAGGGAAAAGATATAATAACTCAGTAAACATACCTCATTTGCTGTTATTGTTAGTATTCTGTCCAAATCCTCCACCAATTCACTGAACATTGGCCTCTCATTTGGTTGATAGCTCCAACAGTCTCTCATCAACATGTAACTGAAACATTGAATGAGAACGCTTTAAGTTTCGAAAAGCATATATGAATTTTTGCTGAATAATCAGTAAACTAAAATCTTTTTGATGCAAAAGACAAGGGTATACCGAAGCCATAGCAAGATGAAGGGGTGCTTCAGTTAACTTCTAATGCAATGCAGTTAGAGAAAAAAATGTGATCATCTAAAGAGATTTCACAGACAAGTGTAATTAGCAGCTTACATTTCTAGAGAGCAGCATGATGGCTTTTCCATTCGATGACCACTCCTCAGCAGTTGAAACAGCTTCTCAACGCTTGGAACTGAAGGGTATGGCGTACCTCCAAGAGTCATAATCTCCCACAGTAATATGCCATAAGACCATCTGAAGAAGAATTTCCCACATAAATATAAGCTCCTTCAACATAATATGAGAGATCCTATGAAAACATTCCGAGTGATTATATATTTTAAATTGATCAAAAAGTATATAGAGCCGCAAGAAAAACTATAGCACTAGTTGTCTGAACTGGGCCTTCATTCAAAAAAGGCTATGAGGGATTTTTTAATTTTATCCATCATCAAATTTGGAAGTTAATTCCTTTTTATGACTAATGAGTGACCTTTCATTTACATTCAAGATGATCTCAACTAAGTACATACCTATATAAAACATTCAGGCACAAGATTTTGACTCAAATTAAAATTAATTTAAAATAATTATTAGCAGTGAAGCTTTTGAAACAGCAAGATGTAGTATAGGATAAATATCTTACAAATAAATGGATGATTTTTTATGTTATTTGGCCGATTAGAAACAATCTATTTTCTCCCGGAATATCTTTGTTTGGATGGTAAAAATACTTACACATCAGATTGCGTTGTGTACACTCTTCGAAATAAAGCCTCTGGAGCCATCCATTTCACTGGTAGCCTACCATCTGTTGTTTTTCTGTAGTAATCTTGGCAATTAATGTCCCTGGCCAAACCAAAATCAGCAATCTTGAGAACGTAATCGTCACTCACAAGAACATTTCGAGCTGCCAGATCTCGGTGAATGCACTATAAAGAAATGGTCATCATTAAAATTTAATTCCAGAACGAACTATTACATAAAGAGATTAGAAAACAAATTCTCGAAATCGAGAGTGAAATGTTCTCCATTATTCATTTATTTAAAAGTAATATACATTTATCGAATATGCACTCGTCACTTCTGTACTTGAATAACCATTTGCATCCAATATCGAATAGCATGGTGCAGACTATTCTTCATTATTTCTATTCCAGTTTAATCATACCTTCATTGAAAAAAGCATCCACTCTTTTTAATGAGATGACCCAATATATGCTTGAATGCATAGAAAGCCCAATTCATCCATTTTGTGAAAGTTCAAAGTACGAAGCTTTTATGATTTTAGAGGGCAGATGGTAGACAATGGAGGTAATTAAGCATTAGAAATAGGGGCGAAACCATAGGAAAATATTTTGGAGTAGTTAAATGCCATGGAGATACCTATAAAAAGCATAGAATTTTTCCAAACTTTGGCAGACAACCACCCTTTTAGCCCCTCCTAATGGCCATGATCCGGTGGTACGAGTTAATTACGAGTTAAATGATTATGCACAAGTTTACAGTCATGAGGGGTTAAAGTAAATTAGAGAACAAGAGGAAAATAGGCGGAAAAGAAAAAAATATACATATAACGTGGCCAACGATCCTGTAAATTTTGAGTCAGATGACATCAACCAAATTTTCACCCTGTTGCTGGCATAACTTAAATGGCATCAGCGTTATCAGCGCTCACTTAGCACAATGTGAATCAGCTCGAGTCAGTAAAACAGATGGCATAATTTAGTCAGGCTGATGACATAAGTAGCAAATTTTGTATATCATCAATATTAGCATTCACTTAAGGTGCATTTACACTGTGTAACATGTTATAGTTACATATAACTTGTTCTACAAAAAAGTTACAAATCTGTGTAACATTGTGTTACAAAAAAAATTCATGTTATACAGCAAGTTTTTGGTTTTACACAGGAAGTGGGAAAATGTACAACATGTTACAGAAAAGAGGTAAAAGGCATGGTGGGGATAGCCAGTTGATGGGTGGGCTAGTTGCCGTGTGGTGTTGATCTGTTTAGTGAGTGCTATATCGCTTTGAAATAAAGGCTACAATGGTTGAGTGGCAGCAGGCAGAAGTGTTTTGGCTCATCGAGTCATACAGAGAGCAATGGCTGCTGTGGGGTCCCTCAGCAGAAAATTACAGGAACAGAAACGAAAAGCATGACTCGTGGGTGAAAATAAACGAAACTTTTAGCATTGCAACTGAATCTGTAACATGTTATATGTGGTTTTTGGCTCCGCTAGACTCTTGTTGTAAAACAAATGTTACAAGTAACATGTTACATATAACATGTTACACAGTGTAAATGCACCTTTAATAATAATAACGAAATGAAAAATTACTGTGGGGTATAATTCCTTATGCTTACTTACCCTTCTAGATGCTAAGTACTCCATGCCTCGAGCAACCTGATATGCGAAAGACACGAGGTCTTTTTGTGTCAAGGTCTTGCTTTCTAATGGGCTCATTCCGTCTCCTCCGATCTCTCGCACTCCTCGTAGACCCTTGCCATTCAGTCCGGCTGGTTCCTCATAGCCAGATGATGGTCTATGCTGACGGAGAAAGTCTCTCAAGTTTCCATGGGGAGCATACTCAACCACAACAAACAATGGCCCATCTTGGGAACATGTTCCCAGCAGATTGATTATATTGACATGTTTTCCAATCATTTTCATCATCTCCATCTCTGACACCAAATCCATCATCTCAGCATCAGTATGACCCTCTGTAGGAGGAAGATGACACATCAGCATTAGACATGAGAAAAAAAATAGGTATACATAAAAATACTTCACTGTCATGGCCCTTCCATGGTACAGCCTAGCACATTCCATTAACGACTGCCTTTAGAGAGTGATTTTTTTGTCAAATTTTGTTAAAAAAAGTGATTGCACACACAATAGAAGGATTAATGAGATAAACATTAAAGCAACAATCTTTGCACAGGTCAATGACTTTTCTCTGAGAAGCTGTATATTTTTAATCCTGTAATAAGGATGATTGAGGGCATCGATATAGGCTTTCCAACTTCAATGTGTGCATTAAAAATAATTTTGCCACCATCACTGCTTAACAATCCTACGATTGGTTTGATTCAGATTCCCCACTCAATTCTTTTGTCAACTAATCGATCTTTTTACACATACATATATCTTCTCTTTCACATCCTTTTTTACCTTTACCAGATATTTTATTTGAGGTCTCCTTAATTTTGCCATTGTGCTACACACTAATACACATACTCCAACATCATAAAATTTTAATTCAAATGTCATCATGTGTTGATAGACTGACAGGTGTCAATGAAGAGAAAAATATGGCAAAGATTTTTTGACTTCAGCATAAGTTTCAGCAGAAGAAGATATATCCTAGAAAATTTTTGGTGGTTGTTTCACAAATCTAGACTGCAAAATGATATAAATGAACATACACAAAATGCCTAATCTATGCCTTAATTTAAGCTGATTATTGGGATAGTAGGTAACCGTGAAGCAGGCCTGGAAAAAGGGCAGGGCAGGGCAGGGGGAGGCATGTTCCCTGGGCAGGAAATTTTACGGGGCCGCAAAATTGGAAAGTAATATTCAAATTTTTGCGTAGTTACAATAGAAACAAATTATGTGTATGCATTTGTATTTGTAATGTATTTCGTGTATTGTAGCGTATTAATGTAAGTGTTATTAAAAAGTGTTTTCCAGAAATAAAACTTCTTAGTAGCATATATACGATGTGTAATTTCAACTACAGCATCTCAAAAAATAGCTTTGGGGGCATCCATTAATTACGTGAGCCATTTAGAGGGGGGAGGAAGTCCAGCCGATTCTCACCCAATCTCAGGTGGAGGTTCGGGGGGGATCCTGGCAAGTATCATGTATTTTTTCTGCAAGAAACAGTGTAAAATTGCAGGAAAACTGGGTTGAATTGACTAATCTCAAATAAAAATAATTGAACAAATTGTTTTTTTTAATAAATAAATCCAATGCCATGAAGCATAGATTAATGTATTTGCATTGAAAATACACATTTTGAACAATGTCACATGAGATTAGAGGGAAGGGTTTGAGCCAAATATCACAATATGTATCCAGTAGCGAGTACAGAAAAGACTCAAGGAGGGGGCACAAAAGATATCTTGAGCTGCCTTCACTTTTGTCGCAATGACAAATAATTAAGCCACATATAAAGTTTAAGAAAGTTTCATCTAAACTGATAATATGCATGTACAAGAAAGTGCCACCTAATGATATTAAAAAGTTACAACTGTGGTTCTGCTATGTTAGGCAGTGTGGGCGGACCCGCAAAGGGGGGGGCGTGCACTCCCTGTGCCCCCCATATATATCCTCCACTGTGACATCTCACTAAGGGGAAGGGAGGATGCAAAAATCGCCGAAATCAACTCGCGTATTTAGTGGAAGCCCCCTTACAGATGTATTTTGTCTTAGTGGTGGAGAAGGGGGGATGAAGGGAAGGGACAGTAAACTGATCTTTGCCCTCCCCTGACAAAAACTCCTAGTTCCAGCCCTGCTGTGAAGTATAACACAAATGGCTAAGACTTATTACCTTTCAACATTTTAACAGCTACTGTGGTGGTGACACCTTGTCGGATGATGCCTTGAGCCTCGGCGTGCACCACCTTCCCAAAAGCACCTTCACCAAGAGTCTTTCCAAGGCAGAGAAGCTCACGAGGAAATTCCCATTCAGAGTCCAATGGAAGCTCATACTCTGATATGACACCACCACCACTAATAATGTTACCGCTAATGCCACCGCTACCACCTCCATTACCAACATCACCATTGCCAAGACCAACAGTGATGCCATTTCCTCCCTGGTTAGCCCATTTTTGCTTCTCAATTTTTACAATTGGCATCAGCTGATTTTTCATCATGAGAGAAGAAAGGAGAAATTTGAATTAACAAAGCTGATAGGCAATAATATCCATCTAATGTAGTAGGTCTCCAATTGCAATGAATGTTAAATGTCATAGATGAGAGATGAATTTAAAAAATGAATGGCTACAATAAAATACTTACCAATGGTTCTTGTGAGTTTGGATTATTGGCCAGGTTTTGCTTTTCCACGATAACTTTCTTGGTCCACTGTGTGACCACTGCAGCTCTAGCTGTCTCTATAGCCATATTTTTCTTCTTTTTCTCCCTAAAATTCACAGGAAAGTATGGTAAGAACATGGTCTCACACTACATGTATGAATAGATTATTTTTTCTATGGAACAAAAAAATTTCCTTACCTTTTTAAACGTTTTACGATAATGAAGACGATTAGGGAGCCAATTATCAGCATCACACACAAAGCACCCGCTAAAATATGCACCAAAATTGGTTGCGGTCGAATTGGTTTGGGCTCAGGATCCATCATGGCTGTTGGATGATAAAAAAATAGAAATTGTAAGTAATAACAGGAGTTTAGGAATAAAGTGTTCGTTATGAGAGAACGGCATGATAATTATATGTAATGTAAAAGATACCAGGGCATAATGCATATTTCATTCTAATTGACAAAAATTTTGTGGTTAATTGTCGTTAAGTACCACAAAATATCTACAATAGCAGACCAGTATGAAGAGAGAAAATTATACTCACAGTCTACAACATCTAGATATGCACTGCTGTATGATATTCCAAGGCTGTTTCCAGCTATGCAGGTATACCACCCTTCATCTTCATAGGTGACGTTGTGTAGTTCTAAAACTTCAGGATTTTTGTTTTCCAAATTTCCAGCCTGCAATATCATATGCAGAGTAATTAGAAAATGAAAAAAAACATTTTATTGTTAAAGTGACCATTTAATGCAGTTTCTCACAAAGAGACGCAAATTAAAACTGATCGAAATTGGTAGGTACTCTACATTGAAGCTCTACATATGCTAGATATCCAACGCATGATGGTGAATATCAAATTTTAGTGATTCATCGAATCTGATCAAACTTGAATTGTATCAAAAACTAAGCACTTAGTCAATGTCGTCACATTCCAAAGAATATTTATGCTTTTTCTTTTTTCACAGTTTTACATAATTTAAATTACTGTTACTATATGTACATAAAAAGTAGCTTTAAAAGTTCTGCTTTAAAAATATTAATAATTTTTACTTCATTTTACATCAGATAGAGCAAAATATGATTAAAATATCTCTATTTCATTATTATATCTATTTCACACCAAATATACTCACTCAAAAAGCTCCAAAATAAGCAGAAGATAAAAAAAATGTTAGTGTTAGTGAACCATTCACAGAGTTAGGCACACAAAATATATCAATTATTCTACGTGCAGAAGTAGCAAGCATTGTGAGAGTTTATCCAGCACAACAAATTCAAAGAAAAAACTGGTTTAGAAAGGGGTCGTTCACTGGGACTCAAAAATTAGTCTTCACTATGTATGGAAAATGGGTTGATGGGAGAGAAGAATAGTCACGATGCAAAAAAAATTCCTCATTCAGCCATTCAAGGGCAGATTCAGGATTTTTTTCTGGAGTGGAAGAAGGGGGGGCACAAGGGTCTGACAGGTCTTCTCATATTTGAAATAAAAAAAATTACAGTAGAAAATATTCTCTTTATTTTGATATGAAAGTTAAAGATATTAAATTAAATAATTGAGGCTCCGTCCCAGTGAGAAATGGGTAGTGGGATCCACGTGGAACCCACGTGGAGATGTAACGTGGATACCACGTGTTTTTGGTCGTGGAATCAACGTGGAACCCACGTGGAAATTTGGTGGAAAAATTAAAACAGCAGTAGGTGCTGTCCTAAAACCATTAAAACCTCAACCACTCTATATCTAAACCTTCTCTATATGTGTCTACGATTTTTCATGTGCTCTCATGGCTGCCTTTCCACGAATTATAGAAAAATAGAATGTGCGATACATTTTCACATAACTAGCGTGGTTTCAGGATGATAAATGACGCAATGTCACCAGAGAGTTAAGTTCCACAAATTAGAAATTCTGTTTAACATTTAATGCTAATCACCACAAATCCACTTGAAATCAACGTGGATTCCACGTGGGTCCAACCACTCAATATCCACCACGACCAAATATCCACCACTCAACGTGGATTCCACGTGGGTTCCACGTGGATTCCACCACCCATTTCTCACTGGGGTAATACACAAAATAAAAAAAATGGAATGATAACTGCAATAAAAATCTTATCTATTTTTTAAGCATCTGAGAGGGGGCACAAGCCCCCATGTCCCCACCTAAATCTGTCTATGCAGTCATTCTCTCATGATTTTATCATAAAAAAATGAAAAAGTTACTTTCGACTTTTTTCAATGAAGATGATAATTAAGAGCATTTTCCAATGCATTAAATGGAATTAAGAATCAACTAAATGGTATATGAATTAGAGGACTTAGTCAAGAAACTAGCCTAATTTTTACCCACAGCTGTAATTCTGAATCATGCTCGTTGATGCTCTGATGTCACATGATATATCTCGAACAGAAGAGCTTTCAGTTTCAACTTATAAACTGATAGACATTTTCAGATTAGCAAATACTTTTGTGCTGATATCATGAATACAATATCAATTTCTGAAAACTATCTGCCATTGAAATAGAAATGAAGACAAATTTATTTGGAAAGAAGAGCTTGAGGAGCTATTTCCAGTGGTAGTAGGATCGATGCTTCCTTTCATAAAGGTTGTTTATGTAACAACCTTTCAAGGTTTTCTAAATGTAAATGAACTCAGAGAAATAGTCATTGTTAACTTCCCAAAAAGTTGAAATAGATGTTTTCATTCTTTTTTGTAGCAAGCTGGTACCTATTTTATATGAATTATTTGCTTCACAGCAGTGATAGAGAGAAATATTATTACTCAAGATTATTCAATCAAGCCACTACAATTCAACAAATGCAGTCAAAAATTCGCTGAACTAAATCATGCTTTATTTCCCCTTGTGGCACTAATTCTTCCACAGTCATGCAATTGCATAATACCTTCAATGTACTATTGGTATCATTACGATTCTGGATATCAGAATGTGTGGCATTTTCCCACTTGAACCACTCTATGTGAGGATGGAGGTCTGACAGGACCTCACAGTGGAAAGCTGTTGAGTGGCCCACAAGTACTGATGTGTTCTTCGGAGGTTCCGTGAAGATAGGCCGATGGTGAAGCCGTTCTATTGTGTGAGGATACACATATGTAGATAATCACGAGGAACTCTAATTCATAATAAAATAGTAACTTCAAAGCTAATCAATGAGGCGAACATAGAGTTGAAAAGATTATATGTAATTAAAAAAAACACTCATAAAAGGATTGTACAATGAATATTAAATGAGAAGTGAATTCCCAAATCAAATTTACAGCAACAAGCACCACAACCATAACCAGCACCACAGCTAAATAATACCAAAACAAAACAACGAAGACAATTTATTGGAAATGTAGCTATCTTTTTAGCTTATCTGACTGAATCCACTTTAACATAAGAAAGCACACTGCACACATAAATAAATAAATATATTTATATATATGTAGTATAAGCACAGGGGACAGCAGAATGGTAAAAGCCACCACCATAATATACTGCACATGTATGTGTAAAAGGAGTCTGCTTCCAGAGGAAAGACGAAAGAAAGTATGAATATTATCATCTAGCATCCAACACACTAACCATAAGTAGTATACTAGCTTCTGAAACAATAAAATTCATATAGTCACAGCTGCCACCAATAATGAAGCAAAGTAATGCTCCCTGTAACCCTCCACCTAATAGATTTGGCTGTGACAAACCTTTAATACTGTGCCATTCGGTATGTGCAACTCCTCCTCTGATTTTGCACTCCCATCCATGGGATACATAGGAAACATGTCTAATGAAACACGAATCCACTGCATATGAGGCTCCAGATCCGAAATTGGAGGGCATTCAAATTTTACATTAGATCCTGGGGTGACAGTTTCGTTACGTGGATACCCTTCCTTTATGTAAGGCTGGTGCGGGTATCTCTCTGGAGTTAAGCCAAAGAATTCTCTTTCAGGAAATTGACACTTTGCACAATAAAGTTACCTTCCAGCATCAAACCTCAAAATGAGCTATGATTATGATACACAGCTAATAAAGTAATATCTAAGGTGATACACAAATACCCACAAGAACTTTGTTTCCAGTCTAATGATATGGCAAGTTAGGTACCTAATGGATGCATTCACAAGACAAATGGATATTTCAACTTCATGGCAAATTATTTATTATAATATTTTGATTACTAATATGCAGTAAAATGGCAATCTATTGCCAACACAAAAACAGTTTTGATGAAAATATTAGTTGCATATTTAATGTATTTGTAAATTGAAATACTGGCATTTTCACCAAAGCCATTTGGGCACAGCAAGATGATGGCTGTTTCAAAATAATGATTGGGGCACTGCTTAAAATAACAATGCTACTAAAAAAAAGATATAAAAATAAAACTCACCGATGATTTCGACATAAAAGGTGAAGTCAATGCAACCCAGAGCATTGCATACCAAGCAAGTGTAGTTTCCGGAGTCACTTTTGACCAATTCTTCGAGAACAATTGACCAGCGATTTGTCTCAATGAGTCCCAGCTGTCTATCTAGGTATTTTCCATTCTTGTACCATGTTACATTTGGTGAAGGGTTTCCTGAAGAAAATATTAACAAAAATATATCAAACAAACAGTACAAGGGCATCGAATGAAATATTTCAGGAACAAAAGTATAAAATAATTCACTTATTCATTCGAAGGCAGGTTGCAATTATATTAAAAGATAGGCCTACATATCTTGTTTACCAATAATATTTTTCACATTCACTATGTTTCATGATATGATTTTGTGTGTCAAATATGATGATAGCCATTACACTAATTTAATTGTACCAGGACTAGCCTCCGTGATAGGTAACTTTATGGAGTCAACCCCAATGCAAAAATTCCATGGAGAAAAAAATTATTCACTTTGACCAGGATTCGAACCCAGATCCCCGAGGATTTCCGGTCGAGTACTTTAAATTTCCACAGAGGAGGATGACACCTCCATAACTTAACTGGCGAGACCACTGGCTAACTACCAGAAATTGTGGGTTCTGGGTTCGAATCCTGGTCACGGCAAATGATTTTTCTGTGTGGAATTTTAGTTACTACACATTACGTAACATATAATGCTTCTCAGTTGACTCACCATCAGCAGGACATTTGAGTTTGAGCATGTTCCCGGCTGGCTTCACAACTGTCCGATACATCTTGTCCATCCTATGGAAGACGGGAGGCATCTGCCTCCTGTCGGGGTCCAACACGCCAGGGGCCAGAGAACCACCATTGGAGGATCCCCTGGGCACTGCAACGTAGGGTGGGGCCAAGTGTCCCCCTCGGCCCCCCTCCTCCTCCTCCTCCCCATCCCCCTCTCCTTCCTCCTCATCCTCCTCCCCTTCCTCCTCCTCAACGTCCTCCGTCACATCCTTGTTCTCGTCCTCATCGTACGAACTCTTGGAAAAAACCCTCCTGCCCTCTTCCTCCTCCACCTCACGTGCTTCGTCCACAAGAGACAGGGAGGGAGGTGAAGTTCCACCTGACAAAGACAAAGCACGCAAATAATAATAGTAATTTAATAAATAATAACTTAGTCAATGTCATCACATTCCAAAAATATTTATGAAGGTAAGCATATCAGGTAACATATTAAGGTAAACATATTAAGTTAAACATATTAAGGTACATATAATTAAGGTAAGCATATTTTTACCATTATCAACATGATATGTATTATTCATTGCTAAGGTTGCTTCTTGCATTATGCAATCATCACATTTATTGAAAAATGAATGTGATAGTCTTCAGTTGACTTTTGTGGTACTTAGCAACCAAAAAATTATTTATGTAGTTATGTTGAGAGTTTTATAAAATAAGAAAAAAATCATTTTAAGTGTTACATGACATTACTTCATTTGCCATTACAGACATTTAATTTGTTGGTTTATTGTGCATAAAACTGTTGTGTATAATGTGGTGCCAACCAGTGGCGCCGACTCCATGGGGCCTGAGGGGGCCCGAGCCCCCTCAAAGATTCGTTTGGGGGGGCGGAGCCCCCTCAATAATTCAAGAAAATAATTAAGTTGTATTATGCCTTGTGAAATCACAAAAATATATTGGTGATTTTTATTTCCCATGCTTGACGATAGTTACCTTTTAAAATAAATTCAACAATGAGTGTTGAAACAAATAATTATAAGGTTAAGCAGGTTAACTGAATCAAGTGTTGTGAATCATGGTAGTGTTTCGGTGCTGCGACACACTTTCAATTTAACCTCTTCCTGGGGCAAGACCTCCGATATGGGCCCCCCCAATATTTTTTATAAGTCGGCGCCCCTGGTGCCAACAAGTATTTATAAAGAATGAATAAGAAGACCAATCCTGGCAGATTAAATAGCTTACTTCTTATTGCTTAAGCACTCAGAACATAAATAGGAATTAAAACTAACCATTTCTTTTGCCATTGTTGACAACTTCCAGCCATATACTGCTGACTCCCCTTTCTCCATTTGGACCCAGGACAACACATGAGTACCATCCTTCATCTGATTTCGAGACACTTTCCAGCACGAAAAATTTAGGATTGTTGTTTACATTGCCATCTTGCCGAGCACTGCTTTTGGACCGCTGGAGATAAAAAAAACAATTGTCGCATAAAAACCTTTAATTATGATATCTATTGCACAGCACAAGGTCTTCTCTAATGTAAGTATCACGAAAATAATCAGAGTGGACTAAAATGAAAACTGTAGGAATAAGAGAGCATACAAAAATATTTTTCAAAATATTCAGAACAACTTCTCATTGTGGCATAAATTCATCAAGATGATTTTATCCATCTCAATAATTGTTCTTTTTACAATTTCTCCATATGATATACGTAATTTAGAAATGAATAATTAATTTCCTTATAAATTATGTTTTCAAGTGATATTAATAGTCACATTTTGAAAATAAATATTGATGTAGAGGGAATCAAGATCATATAATTATGATGTCTTGTGCTGAAAGGCAACTCAAGAAGAAAATTTTGAGGGCCTAAGGCTTGAAATTTTCAAGACATTATGATATCTGCATGAGGATGTCTAAATTTGGGATTCCTATAAAGGTTGATCCATCATGGAAGATGTTCAGTCCCACATAGCAATGAATGTCTCGGTGATATCTCAGAGAGGTAATATGTTCAGAAAATAATTCTTTACGCATCTGAAAGCCTTCAACTCCTCCCATACCTATTTTTGGAGCAATTCTGAAGTTGTGATTATTAAAATCGTGGCATTTAATGTGGAAATCTTATTTTAAAAAGATCTTTATTCATCACAAATTTATCTTCATGATGTTTAAGAAAAGTAGAGGGACAGATCCGCCATGAACTAAGACCTCTCAGACTTCCTGACAGGTCTCAGGTCCATCTCTCATGAGACACTTCAGGGACTGAGCTAGAATTCTCACGTGACATCTCAGAGACCATTTTTTTGGACATATCTTATTGGAAATTTGGACATATCTATTTGGACATTTATTTGGACATCTCGAAGAAGTCTCAGAGATGTCTCCGTAGGTCTCTGGAATATCTCTGAGATATCGCCTGTGATGTTCGAGATGTGTCCGAGACGTATTCCTGCTATATGGGGTACTATTACAAAGGCTTAAAAACGAAAGCGTATTCACAATGCTCACCATGACTTCAAGCTTTTTCAACATGGAGTAGTCATCCAGAGAGCTCGATTCGTTGGACGGTGAAAGAGAAGCCACAATTTCTGAGCCCGGTTTGCGAACCCAGAGCACTTTCTCCCTCTTTCTCTCCTCCTCATCATGCGAGAAGGATGCCACGCCACAATTGAGCACAGTTCTGGCACCAGCCAGAACGGTCCTGTTGGGCGCCGGTGACTCTTCCACGCTTCTGTGGTCCATTTCATCATTAGGGAACGTTTCCAGGCTACGCACCAGACTCTGGGCAATCGGTCGTCCTCCGGAAGAGCTAGAATAGGCAGGGAGAGCCCGGGTTCGAGCTCCGCTTCTGCTCCTCACGGTCAAAATTGCGTTCCTCCACGATGACTCTTTGCCGCCTTCCTTGAGGATTCGGCAGGAATAACGTCCTTTATCAGCCTTCTGCACCGATTTTATCCTAAGCCTGAAAGAAAGAGTGAATAATGGGGGTAGGAAACGTATTTCTTTTTAAACCTACAAGAAATGAATTACAGCAAACCCTCGCTGTACGATGTTAATTTGTTTCGCAGGACTGATCGTAAAGCGAATTTCATCGTATTTTGAATCGGTTATAGATCTGCGCATTTATAGCGCATCAACACATGTAAATGCTGCTACGTTATAAAATGTGCTTCGTTGACAAATAAGGTGCGAAAATACATGATCGATTAAATTTTGGATGAGGTCATAATTTTTTGCAAAATACGCGCATTGTTTGGAAGTTCAATAAGTAAGTGTCCGCTTACGATGCCCCAAAACAGCTATCCCACACCCTTCACCCCCTTGCGCTGAAATGAACATCCGATGCCAAATCGTGAATGTAGCTCGTCATAAGATTTTCATAATTTTAACACTACTTAGGGGAACAATATATATATTTTGAAAGTTTAACAACATAAAAACGTCCATAATATACATAAAGAACTCCTATTTCATGAAATATGAGCTTTGGAAGTAATAAAATGATTTTATACGAGTAGCGATAGCTGTGTTCTCAATGTATTTAACCAGATACTTCACAATATGAAATAAAAATCACTTTTTATTTCACTGTTCTACGTGGATTACAAACGGCAAAATATCATTTAATTACCTATCATTCCTTTAAAAAAACACGGGAAAAATAAATAGAGGATAGGAGCACAATATTTAGAAAATAATTTGAAAGGGAAGAGATTACATTCGCATAAATTCAAGATTGAAAAACATTTAAGCAACTCGAACTAAAAAAGGGAAGATCTGCTATTTTTTAAAGCGGTTATTATTTATTTCAGCACGTAAATGGTAAGTGAATATAAGATAATTCTATCATTGGAACTTACCATTGCTTCATCACTTTTACGTGGGCCGATTGCGTGGATCGAATGTTTCTCCCATTCAACTGCCACTGTACTGTGTACGGAGAATCCGAATAGGGCGGAGCACATCTCAACTTGAGCTTGGATCCTTCATCCACAGTCAACGGCGTGGTTCCTGACTCTGCAAAGAGAAGAATCGCACATCATTAGAGACAAATTGATTGAAAGAGAAAAAAATAAACTAAGTAAAGTTTTCCCTAAAAAAATCACAAATAAAAACAAAGTTTTACACAACTTCTGAGCCACTATTATAAAAATTCTTAACGCATAGAGAGTAAAGAGTGGTGCACCAAGAGGAGAACCCAAGCAACAGACATAAAGTCACCAATGGATCGATTAGACAATTACCTTTGTACGAGATTTAAAGAGTATCGCAGTCAATTATTTGCTCGAAATCTTATCGTACCGCCGTCCCACCAGTTTCTTTCCCAAATAATCAAATGACTCCGGAGCTTCGGAGAAACACGCAGTACTTGGTGAAATGGAGATGGGATCGTCTTTCATTTACTCGCAAATATTTAGAAATGGGTAAGTAATGGGTTGTGCCTTATTATCCTAGTATGCAGTCAATACATGAAGCATAACGGAGGTACTTCCAAGGGTCATGTCTGACAAATACCACCAATACGAGTTCCATCAATGATGAATTGAATCGAAAACAGTTCGTTCAAAGTTTCTCGTATAACTCGTATCTTCCGAAGCGAAATATGTACATGAAGACGCCAACTAGTCTGTAATTATAAAGTTATCCTCACTGCATAGGACTTCAAGATATGGATCCCTCTCAGTAACAGATGAAAGGCCTGGAATAACGATGGGAAAATTTTTTTCACCTCAGTGGATGGTTAGGGTCGCATGAACAGTAGAGGCGAGGGCGAAACGCTGCATATAAGAGTCAGCGGTCAGGTTGCGAAGCGGGGGTGCAGACGTCCACTAGGCTGGGCTGTCTCCATCCCTATTAAGACATTTTAAATCAATTATCGCAACAATGGAGTCTGATTCCGCAGGGATGGGGCGTGTACACTCTGGGACACCCAGAACTACCCATCATCCCGTGGATTTCCATCACGAATGCACAATGCAGTCTCTACTCTGATGGACAATCTCACCACCATTACCATTACACGCCTGAAACCGCCACGCAAAAATCTTTATCAAGACATTAGTAAAACGTCAGGTATTAAACAAACACTGGCGTGTGATTTTCATAGAAGATACTTAAAATAAATCGTGCATAGGGCGTGTCATACTTTGGCGATATTAAAACATTGCGCCGAGAGTAAAAAAAGTATAAAATCACATATTACAGCATTATTGATCAAAAGGAAATATACAAATCTGAAATAATATTTCGGTAATTTTCGCCTTAAATTTCATCCCGTCTAGAAAGAAATGAATCCATTTCCGCTCTTCATCGCGTCTTTCGGGGTAACACGATGTCTTACGTATGACCCAGGCGTATTGGAAATACTATGACAGGAAAAGTAGTAATAAACTCAAATAGATCACCGGATCACCATTTGTTTCATCAGAAAATTCAAAGAGTAGAAAATCTCCAGGAAATGTTTCATTGAAGATATAATAATCTCTGTTTTTTGAAATATTACTTTCTGCTAATTTTTCAATCATCGTATTTCTAACGCGTGTCCCGGTGCCCCCCTTCGAAATCCACTTGTGCATATCAACGTGATTTATATAAAAATCGGAGACGTTTGCGGACGTGAACATTTATTCCCGCATCCTCACAGTCGAATCCATCCGCTCACTTTCTTCACTTTCCCATCCAATGCAAACATCCCTCCGGATGAAGAAACCCAACCGGTCACATCCACTTGGTTCCGCCCGGTGCCATTGGGTTGTGAGCGAGGGTAGCATTCAAAGTGCACGGCACAATCTTTGTCGCCCGTGGATGGAAGCCCAATTGCCTAGGAGGCGCTATGCATGCAGAGGACGAACGTACGCGAGCTTCCTGTAATTCAAGTTCCCCCTCCCGACCCAACGCCGCCTTTGCATTTGCATTCCAAATCCAAGTTCCGAGCACAAGCACGGAGAGCACAAGCGTGAATTCTCAATCCATCTTGACTCACTGGACGACGCAATCAATCCATGGACTTCTAAGGACCTCCGGATAACTTTCAGATCGTATACAGGCGATATTATTTCTGAATCAATTCAACGGTATGGGACAAGATTTTTGTAAAAAATTATAAAAATGAAGAAAACCAAAAATGTTATCATATATTCTTCGACATTAATTACATACATTTTCCAGACTTCGGCATTATTTCAATAATTTTTTAATTTCATCGAAAATTCCATTTTACAATGTTAAATCGAGCTTCCGATAACCGTGTAAAAAATACAGAGCTAAATTCATTTAATGATAAAAATGAAAAAAAATATTCAGATAAAAATGTTATCATGTATGTCAATCTTCGTCATTGCGTGCATACATTTTCCAGCTTCGGCATTATTTCAATATTTTTTTAAATTTAATCGAAAATTCCATTTTACGATGTTTGATCGAGCTTCCGATAACCGTGTAAAAATTATAGAGGTAAAACAAGCTGGAGGAAATCCTGTTCTAAAAAGAAATGAACCTACGATAATGAAGGTGACAGTAAAACGTTCAACTTCAACAGCAAAGCCTGAAATTTTTTCCCGGAAGTTTTGGGAGTAATTTATCGGAAATTTGCCGCTACAAGTGGCACTTAAACCTCGTGGTTCGGAGATATTCTTCTTCAATGATGAACTCTTTAATTAGCGAAATCAAGCTTTCGACATTCGAAGACATCATCAGCAGGTCCCTAGGGATACAATATGATAGACGAAGACAGCGGCAAAGCAAACCCAGATCCCATTCAATCGGCATAAAATCTGAAATTTAGGAGGATGCTCAACAGACTTATTGTAGGAGAATGTATTTTGGACGGTATGATGGCATGCGTAGGTTCACAAAGAGTTTTTACTTGATCCACTGCAAATGTTTTTTCTTCCGAATTCTTATATATCATTCTCATTAACTTTCCGAGGAAAAGAAAAAGATTTGAACTGATCACTACCCTTCGGTCTACGTCGATTAGGGCAGGCAATTAGTCACATCTACAATAAATTCCTCCCACACCATTTCATAAGGGACGAATTCCTTTCTACTTGTTATCTTCCTCAACTTCACAGCATCCCTCTATCAGAAGAGTTGTCTGACGAAAAAAAATCTCTCTTGAAGGCTACACCAGCCTATACAGCCAACGCTTTTCGAAAGCATTGGTAAGGGGAGTCTGTCCTTCCACGACAAAGGCGCCACGCAGTGCAGGGTAACCTAGAGATTTGGACCCTCCTTCCCCAACTCTGTCTCCTCCTACTACCACTGCACTAAACAACACCATTATGTTTTTCTCTACACAAGGGTTCCGACCATCAACCCTCATCAAACGCCAGTCATTATTGTAATCTTAGAACGGTGGACGAGAGAGTGATTTTTTCTCTCAATCTCTAACCCTTCGGCTGACCGACCCCTCGCTCCCATGTAACTTTGGATATCCGTCACGCATACTGCCACGCGTAGTTTGATGCGGGGTTGGCGCTTCAATCATGTATTTATTAAGATGTAATAGTGAGCCGTAAAAAAATCAAACGCTACAACTCTACATGGCCGAAGAACAACTTCATATTTAAGGCAATTAAGTGGCTGATTTATTCGTTCTTCTGTCAGAAACCGGATATTAAAATATGTCGTACTCAGAAACTGTATTTGATTGAAAATATTTATGCCTCGACGTTTCAGGCAAACATTCATTCGAAACACTTGTCCAGCATCACGGTAGATGTTTGCGCTTGTAATTTATATTTTTAGCTTGAATACATGCATAAAAGTTTTCATCATGAGCATATGAGGTAAATGCAACGATATGTTGTACGTGATGCCCAGGAATTCAACAGGATTGGCAATGATTTTATTGGGTTGGACGGTAGGATAAAATTCAGGATTTGGATGATTTTTTCTCGATACTTAAGATCCTTGATACAAAATATTCTATATCATGAATATTCTCCATATCTTCCAACGGTTACTTCCTGCGTACAATCCTCACGTGTACAAGGCAAAGAGTACATTCCTACTTACAAGAAACTGCATTTTTATTATTGCTGCGCATGAACTCCTTTCCGCTAAATAATTGTTCATTTTGGCACGATAGAAAGTCAAATACCAATGGGAACCAACATGAAAATATGAATTTTCCAACTTAGTCAAATGTGGATGCAAATGAATTTCGTAGTAAAAAACTGTCAACATCAATGATGAGTGAGGGAAAATTAACATGTAAAATCAAAACTAAGTATTTACAAACAACCGGAGGGGGTAATTCGATATTACATCAGAGAACATAACTAATAATGGGCAGGGGGAGTAAATTATAATCACGCGTTTCAAATATAGTCTTGAAACACAAAAATGAAGAGAAAGAAACACAACCCTCATGAATAACTTGATCTGTTCTCACCAAATCTGGTATCCCATCGCCTGAAAGTTTTGGAGGTTATTTTTTGTTGGATCGACAAGTTTATGGCCTGATGATTTCCACCCGTATGAACACGACAAGGTTTTGGGAGATCGTTTGAGTAACCAGAGAGAATTTTGTTGATCAAGAAGACACGGAAAGGAAATGGAAGAAGTGGAAAAACGTATGGCTTGCGAACTGTGCGCGCATTAGGAATTAGTCTCTTGCGAAAAATATCTCTCTCGATGAAGTGACTTCAAACGTAAGCGCGCGAATATTTTAATTACCGAATAGAAAAAAAAGCGACATTCCGACTCAAGACTGAACGACTCTGTCGGCTCACACCCCCGGTTGACAGCGATGAAATTGATAGGTCGATAGGAACTTATTCGTAATATGAGACAGGGCAAGACCCTCAGATTACCAATCAAATAGCTAGGCACTTTTTCATTGGTAATCTGAGGGTCTCTGTGTATGAAGTCTAATGAGCTATGTACTAATCTGAAGTATAATTAACCAGGTACTTTCCAAGCGCCCTATACCATCTAAAATAATTACGATGAATAAAAATAAATCCGAGTTTTAACAATTAGCTTGCAAATTAATAACGCAGTGAAGATAAAATGACGATAGAACACAGTAAAAAGATAATAATATATTCTAAAAATCAATTCCACACACATTATTAGCAGAGTGTGAATTTACCAGCTTTCCCACGAGTAGATTGATATTGACTGCTTGAATGTCTTCCGAATCTCATGTTACCTCTTTTTCCAAGCTACTTCGAACTTTTCGAACAGTCTTGATAATGAAATCACTATACCAGGGAACTTTCTCTGAAAAAACATGGAATATTAACGAAAAAACTGCAAATAAAATTATTATAAACTACAATTACTCGAAGTAGACGGTAACGTTGCTTCAAAAGGACATTAAATTGTAGCGGCGATCAAGGAGGAAAATTTGCAACACCATTTCTCTTCATTCATCGCGTATTAGTTAGAAATGCATTTAATACTTTAACAACACTTGTTGTCATTCATAGGCAACGTTTGATCCTCAAAATCTAAGTTTCTACGACATCGTAACGCCCTCACTGATATGGCGAAATGATAAATGAAACTAAATGGCAAATATTAGCGAGAGATTTTTTTTTTAAGATTCAGTGATATACGAGCCTCATCACATGTGGTTCCGATAAATACTCGAGCTGTTTAAGCCCAGAAATCGAGGGAAAAAAACAAAAACTAATCTTTGATGCTGAGAGATCGCCCTAGTCGTTAATGGCCCGAGTTTTTCGCACCACTTTTAGCTTGCCCGCGAGGAGACCCTTTTTAAATTGCTCCTTGTACTCTTCCACCAGACCTCCCAAACGCCGACCCGTGCGATGGATTGAAGGCCGGGGAGTAAATAGATCCACTTGGGTTTGTGTACGTGTTTACGTCCTCCGTGCTGGCCGCAAGCGAGAGTCTCCAGGCCATGAAGGCAGCCATTCACAAAAAAAATTTGCGGTCTCCAGCCGTGCCTCCCGAAATCTTTTACGTCCCCATCCCCATTCGTGCTATTTATCCCAGATTTTTTTCATCGCCTACCGCTCTGAAATATCTCTCCATCTTGTTCCGTTTCGATAGAAAAATACCGATCCATCCATAAAAAATATCATCCAAATATCTGGTGACCTACTGCGAATCAAATTGTAATGACTCTCTAAACACAGAGAAACGTGACCTCTCCCAAGTATTTCATTTTCGAGTAAAATTCAAATAGCCAATTCAGATGAACGCAAAATGGCTAAATTTCAAATTCAAACGTTCTTCAGATATTTCGACAGGGAAACAAGCATGAAAATAGGCTGGCAGAGTGAAAGATGCGGAAAAATACTAAGCTAGCCATCATCAGAACGTAAGTTAAGTGACTACGGTAGCTTAATTGAGAGGAGAGGTAATCCAGGGCAAATTCAGAAATGTAAATACGCTCCATCATTATAGTTTCCCATCATTCGTAGCAGTTATTGGACTGGAATACAATCCATATCAAAACCTGGAGATGTAATCCAGGCTAAATTCATAGAAATAAATCCTCTCCATCATTTTAGCTTTCCCATCATTCATAGCAGTTCCTCGGCCTGGAACATGATCCATATCAAAACCTGAATATTAATCCTCTCCAGTACTTAGCTCTGAAGCAGATTATTTTTCAGCGACACTGAAGTTTATCGTCAAATTTTTCTCACCATCTTCCCTTCATTTCCTTACAAGGGGAAGGTTGGCAGCTACCTTTCCCCTCCTTTCTCCTTCTACCACAACTACGTAGCGATCTCTCGCGCGCGCCCGGGCCCACAAGATTTTCGAGAGTGTTTTGGCGTCCTCGTTTTTTTTACTAGTTCGCGGACACGGCGCTAATGTAAATTTCCTGCCGCGGCCCAAACTCCCCGATCCCTCGAGGCGCCAAACCCTCCTCGCATTTTCTCTCTCTCACTCTCTCGCTATAAACTTCTTTTTTATTTTGCTTTATTTAGTTCGGCTCGTGGAGTATATTTAACTCCACACTCGTGTTGAAGTATTCTTCAAACTAGGAACGCCTTTCATCCCCACTGAATGCGATCCTTTCACACATTTTTTTGTGAGTACGGTCGTCTGCTTCGATTCCACGGTGGAAGCGTTCGCTTGCTCCCAGAGAGGAGGCTTGGTTCCAAATATTTTGCGCACGTGATATTATTCCGATCTGAACCGAGGGGGCGATGGACGTGTTTGAAGTGCCAAAGAGCCTTTTCAGTCTCTTTAGGGCTCTTTTTTCCAATTTCCTGGGAATAAAGAGACTGAGTGTATACCCACCTAATGCACTTGGTTCACGGAGATATAAAATCGATGCTTGAGACGAAAATGCTAATCGGCAAGAGCCAGAGCCATCTTGAACTTAAAAAAACTGGGATGGTCCACTGATATAGCGGGATGAAAATAATGGGAATACTGTAGTTTTAAGAGGTGAAAACTTAATTTGCAAATTGCATGGTATTAATGCAGTTTACTACATAGCCAGGAGCTGTTCCAAATCCAAATGGTATATACTATTCTCAAGATGTTAAAACTTAAACGAATGGTACGTACAACGATAGAGAGAAGACAAGTCGGATCAGAAGTCATATGACCATAAATATTCGTAATTTACTCATACATCAGATGCCTTTTACCACGTGAGTTTGTACAATTTATATTGAGCAACAAATATGTAAATGAAGGACTACGATCTCAATATTTGATTACAATTAATCCGCGTAGAATGTATGATATTATCTAACCGCTAATACCATATTTTATACATTGAAGGCCGCTTCTAACTGTGGCAGTCAAAGCATAGTGAACGGTATCACTCGACAAAGTGTTTAGACAAGAAGTTTGTCATAAAAAAATTTAAAAAGGCACGAATAAGTTAAAAAGTATTCATATTATATCTAAATAGATCAAGCGGTATTTCGCGAGTGGATCTATACTTCCTACACTGCATTATACCACATTTTTATGCAGTGTACCCTTCAAATACCACATAAAGAGGGGTGAAAATAGCACAAATGCGATGCATCTAGTTACGTTTCTCTCATTGCCTCTTAAATGATGCGTTGAGTTACGTTACAACCTGGCATTCGGTTATCGCGCAATAAACCAAGCTCGAGAGAGTTGGGCTCGATAGGATAGACGCCCATCCGTTTAACAACCAGCCCATCAAGTATCATCGGGGCTGTGAGCTCGAGATAAGAGTGCAAGTGAACAACACGGATTCCACACCATTTAGTCGGGTCGAAGAGACTACCCTGGCGGAGGAGAAAAATGCTTCGAAAGAAGTGGAGGAGGACAAGGGGGTTTTGGTTGCTGGTTTCGGTAACAGTGCTGTCACAGCTGCGTGCTGTGATGGCTCTATTGAGAAACTCTTGCTATAAACAATCGCAGCAAATTGATATTAAAAACCAGAGCGATTTCTTTCGGTTGCGGGTCAAGATTAACTTGGGCTACGGCCGAAAACTGCCGACCAAAATTATGAACAGAAATGGTCGACGAAATTGCAGGAATGTAATTCATGACATTCTTTTTTTCTCAACATAAAACTTAACACTTTACCTGCCGCGTGAAAACAAACGCTGGTAACTAAAAATCTCGGTTACCTATTGAGAAACTTAAATTTTCAGAAATTTAAGACAAAAGTAACTTTAAAGAGTTTTTAACTAAGGAACCTCTTATTAAAGTTTAATTAACTAATTATGTTCCTCTTTAAAAGTTTATGTTGCCAACTGCACAATCTCCACATTATTTGGAGAACAGAATGCTCTCAATTTTAGCTGATTAATAACTTCCAGAAGCCTAGATTTAGAACCTACTTTTTTCATAGGCATTACTAGGAAGTTAGGGGTATGAGGATGAGGGTTGAGGGGGTTTGTGGGGGGTGAGGGAACGGATATACGGTGGAGGGGCAGCTTCCTCGACTGACAGGCATCTGAGGATAATGGAGGATGGGGCCATGTGCTGTCCAGACATTATGCTGCTTCGACGCCTACCTCCCTCTCCCAGCCTTCGAAATCTTCTCACTCAATACGTGGATTAGCTCGCTCCGTGCACCCTCAAGGTCCCGATTAAGCCGCAGAATGTGCACGGACGCCTTCCTAGGATCACTAAGGAGTGACTCAAGACAAGATGACATCAAGATTCAGACGTCCAGGCATTATGCATGCTCCGCGAAATCTATCTCATGCCAGCGACGGAATATTATCTCTTTTGTCACAATCCAAACACGTTCGCATCTAATCGAAACCAAATGCGCCGTTCCCTTTGTCTTCTGCAATTCTCTTACGGTATCCAGTACCCACACACGAACGCCCGATTGCACTTACATAGAACCGGTTCGTGCCATGAAAGGGTCACGAACACGAAACTAAAACTGTGGAAAATAAAATGCATAAAATTCTTTTTTTATTTTTTATAAATGAATTCTTTTTTTTAATTTTAGATAAATTCTTATAGAATTTTATTGTTCCTATCATAATTGAAGGAAGTGCATCTCACGCTATAAAATAAATTGAATAAAATCAATCAAATGCATCATTCCGTCGACGAATATTGTTACATTAGAGGATTCTCGAGTCCGCCGCTAGAAATGTTGTCGCTCCTTGCGCACTAAAATCTTATGTAAAAATCGCCATTCGCGGCGCTACCAGTCGCCTATATCCACTTTTCCCGAAGAAATACACGGCAGTAATATGTGACTGAGCCAATAAATCATATTAACCACACATTTAATGCATGTAAAAAGATTTTCAACTAAAAAAAGACCACTTCTACTAGTGGCGCCGCTTAATAAAATGCCCGCGAAACGGCAACAGGTATAATAACGCTTAGAGCAATATGCACAGTTTTATTTCCCTTCATCGCAGGTCGCCATCGCATCTCTGATAATCGAAACCATTGACGAACATTTCTATTAATCCACGAAAAAAAGATGAATAGTTACATGAAAAGTTTGGAAATATTTTTTTCATATAGCATACGTAACTTCGATATTCATGTACTTTTCTACCCTTCGGAAATTGATATCTACTTTTCGGCCATTTCAAAATTCAAAGAATGGGTAAATTTAATTTTAAAAAGCTATTTGTAATGCGAAGATGTGGTTCTCTCCATAAAAAATACAATGAAATGTACGAATCAAGTATTTTTCCCGTGACAAGATGAAGAAGACGACCGTTTCACCGTTTGCATTGTTTTTCGCGTGTTCTTCTTCACTCTTTCGACCGTAGAAGATAAAACCTTCCGTTTAAACAATTTTTAATGATTTATTGTTGTAGTCAAATAAACAATGAGTAAAACCATAAGTGACAAGACCCTTTAGAGCTTCGGCAAAATTTCATGTCAATGCTTAAAGGCCAGCGTTCTATCCTTTTTGCGCCGATATTAGGTCGAGGGTCGACGGGAGAGTCTGCAAACATGCAACAACACATGCGCCTGAACACGATTTTCGTCGCTGTAATTAGAGAAACCCGATATGGACGTGGAGGAGGAGAAGACCACACGCGTGTGACGACGACGCAAGACTATGAGGAGCATGGAAGGCCCCCATTTGACCCCCATTCTTCTCGAAAGACAACACATCTTCGGAGACGGCCAAGTTCCGGAGGAGGGCAGAGACGGTGCAAGATTTATGCGAGGCCAAAGCTCCCAGTCCTCGAGGGAGAGAGAAAGTAGTAGTTTGGACCCCAGTTCGTGAACCGTTTGGGCTGCAAAGGGAGGGAAGAGGGGGGCACCACCTCAAAAGATATATCGCGCCTTAATAGGTCTCCCGTCGTGGGCTTTTTCAGGAGCATGGACACGAGAACGATAACGGTGGCCTTCGAGAGGCAGCATTCATGACTTCATCTAATGAGTGATCAGCGTCATCAATCCACACGCACAATCAGCACGATTACAACTTAATACCTGCGTATCCACAGACTTTATTTATTACATTAGGAAATTTTTTACTCGAGCGAGAGAAAAGTTAACTATTTATAGACGTTCTGACAACGCGACGAAGACTTAAATATTGGAGTACTTAAAATTGGCAATGAAAATCTTCCATAATGGGGACATTGCTAATGATTGGTTATGCAAGATCTGAAAATTAAATTTATTTTGCTTTCTTATTATGCTGATAAATTGACGAATTAAGCGTGATGAAAGCGACGATCAATATCATTAATCTTACCAAGGAAAGAATTTCTTCATTATAGCATCATGTAATTTCTTTTTAAAGTAGTGATCAAATGAAGCTTTCACGGCATTTATGTTAGTGACGATCTCTCCTAATACGTATGTTCTCATAATATCCAATCAAATTTAAAAAAATAACAACCATGTAAGCATGGCAAAACAAATTAAAATTACATGGAACAAAATATTCACGAACGTAATGAAGCAAATGATCAATACCCAACCGCCTTAGTACGTAATGAAATTGCGATACTGTTTTGACGTACAGGATATGATTGGTCCTGAAAACAAAATCACCCGGATGTCGGACGCTCATTTCGTTCTTCTCCCGCAGATGGCCTATGCAGTCCCACGCATTTACAATTGCGTGGCGAGTTTTGACGAAATGTTCCTTCAAACGTGTCCATCCGTTCCACGACGTTAAAATTTTCGGACTAATTTTTTTTTCTCCTAAGGAGAAAACGCACTATTCAAAATGCTTCGAAAACAGGGCGGGGGAGGAGAGCCCCATAGACATCTGCGTCCAAACCCCTCTGGCTGCCACGTGGGAGTAATGAATGGGATGCTGAGACGCCAAAAGATTAAAAAATAATCATTTAATGATACAGCATTCCGTGTAGATCCATTACCTGTAGATTTTTGAAATGAAAACGCATAAGATATCCTTCAGTATTCAACTTTGTCTTTCAAACGTTTTCAAAATGTAATCTAAAAATTTGGGGAGTGCATAAGCAAAGGGGAACTACGAGGTTCTAGAATAGGATAAAATTGACTTTTTCCCCAGTACATTGCATAGAATCAACTGCCAAGGCTAATCTTCAGATATTAATTGGAAACGAACAGTAAGTTTTTCGTGGAATTGTAAACAGAATGTAAATAACATTGATTTCCATCCCTGTATCACAATCTTTTCCCAGAAAAGATTGCGTTGACTGAATAGTAGACATCAAAAGATGCATAGAGCGATAAATAATTCATTATTTCAGAAATATGAGTTGCAGAGGTACTTTATGAAGTTAGCGGTATTTGACGTCACTATCCGGAATCTATAAATCATGACGATGGAGAACTGAAGTCCCTTCTATACCTAATTTGCAAGCGGAGGCACTCATAAATAATAATCTCTCTTTCGGTAGCTTTGGAGAAGACCTCTTATCCCTTAATTTACCTACCAGCCTTAATTTATCGAATTAATAGAACAAATACTGCACTCGCTTTCCTCAGATTGGTTGCAAAATGACAAACTTGGCATTGTTCTGATAAAATAGAGGCAAGTTAAATCTAAGCTAGGCTTGAAGAAATAAGGGGTAAATTTCTGGGCCTATATTTATGGAAGGATTTATCCAACAGATTTACATCCATTGTTATTTCTTCTCCTAGATATTATTTTCATTTTAGCTGAATTATAATTTTAGAAAATATTTGGTCAAGTTAAAGTGTGAATGAAATTTACTGAACCCAAGGCTTACGATTATAGAAATTACATCAATTTTTACTATTATTATCTGCAGCTGCACAAAGTTTCTTACCTGAATTCATACGTATGGACATATCCTTAAACAATACCTATCCCAAGCAATTTGAATTATGAACAAGTTCAAATTTATGTATTTAGAACCTATAGACTGATTCCATATATAGTAATTCAATTTATGGAATCAATTAGGAAAGATTCATCTCAGTTTAATTTACTGAGATTTATGGGTCGGCTAGCAAAACGCCTTAATCTTTTGGCCGACGTATTTACTCGTCATATAGGAGGGGTGATGCCCGGAACAAATCTTTCGGTTCCCATTCTGGAAGTTCTAGGAAAAACGAAAACACGCCACAACCATCTATCCGAAAAAAACGATGCTGCAGTCAGTTTTTTATTCACTCAAATAATCTTTAAGTTTTCCCATGGACAGTATTTCTCTAGGGAGTCACACGGATCTGAAACACTCCGGCTCATCTTCTAAGATTCCTTAACCTTCGCCTCCCTGCCAGCATAACTCAGTACTCTCATTGTTAATCTTCTGTTTTGATTTTACATCCAAAGAATTGGATGAATATTGATGAGTGAAATTCAATAATCAGTTTAGACAAAACCCGGAATCATGTTTCTATTGTAAATGGCTCTGATCTGGTTCACTATTCTGTGATTATATTTTGAGGTATTTTTTTGATGATAGAATGTTCCACGGACGACCAATTTAGTCGTTGAAGAAGATGGAAAAATTGATTAAACCACTGGTAATATTATCCTCTAACATTTCTTCCAGCAATATAATTTCTTCTATTGATAATAACTTCATCTTTTGAGATTGTTAGGATTAAACGTGTAATTCAATATTTTTGCCAGCTTTCCAAGGTCGCACTTAAAAATGGTTACCTACTTCAAAACGACCGGAATGCAGGTAGGCATCAATTTTCCAAGCCATGAGGTGGCCGTGGTGGGGACATGTGATGCTTTTTCAATTTAATCGCACAGGCATGGCGGGAGACGACCTTGGTCGTGACAGTATGCAGCCGTTAACGCTTCTCTGCATTGCAATACTCTTAGTCCCCATCCAGGATACTCTCCCGTGCATGAGTGATTCGAATCTTTTGTCTCCTCGAGCCATCTCCATTTTCAATGTCCACCACGAGCGATAATGATAATAATGGCTGTCCCACCTACGGAAGATCACGACGTCGCTAGCTCTTTCTCACGACTCAACGTCTCCAACGTTCCCTCTTTGCCCAGTTCTCACACTTTGGCACCAATCACCCCCACCATAACGACTACGACCAGAGTAAAAACATTCCTGCTCTCACCTTAATGTACTTACTCCTTTCGTATCTTTCGCATCATTAACAAACTAGTGTTACGCACCATGCATTGGGCCAGGCATATACCCCAGGGTAAACGAATCTATTGATATGCATCGACAGGTATGACCAATTGTCATGTGCAGAGAGAGTCCCAATGAGTCCGCCACCCTAGATTCTTGTAGCCTCATCCGGTGTATCATATCTCCATACATCCTTAGGCTAAATTAAAACAAAGTCAAGTTCATAACCCAAAAATGAAGTTACTAAAATGTTGTGAGATTTTGAATTAAGCAGCAGTATTTAAGACTTAACAGTAAGAGGATAAAAAATTAATAAAATATGTTACACATTGTTTTTGAAACATTTTTTGCCTGATTGCTAGTATAACCAGTGCTGTAGTTGGGCCGGTACGGCGTACGCCCTAAAATCCAAACTCGTTATAAGCGTACCGGTTAAACTACCTTTTTAAATATGTAAAAAAATAGCCCTACTGTAAATTGTTCAATGGATATCAGAAAGAAAAATCGGAAATGATTATTTACTTGTTCAGAGTTATCTCGTGGCACAACTTGGAACTAATGTAAGAGTTGGAGTTGGACATTTCAATCGCGCCCGGATGCATAACACATGTTCAGCTGTTGGCAAATTTTGGTGAGTACCGCCTAAATTTTGTTCCCAACTACAGCACTGAGTATCATGGCACCTATACCGCCACGAAAAGAATATGCGAAGGTACGACTCGAAACATTCACCTCCCGTGCGTGTGCGATATTTGTTTCATCGTTCTGCATAACCTTGGTCCTCCTCCGGCGCCCAAAACTTTACTCCAGACTTTTCCAAGAAATGCTCCTGCCGAACCTGCGACGCACATGACCAGTAGAGTCGAACCGACGGAAAACGCCTCCTGCTCATCTTCCTCTGTTCCTCTCGCGCGCCATCCATCTCCACACTTCCCATCATCCTCCCTTCTACCTCCTCCACCCCACCCTTAGCATCATATCACCCTTCCCTTCCTCCCCGGAACAAAAAAATAATCCCGACCGCATTAAAAAAAACAAGAGACTTCCATCCTTTTTCTCACACCTCTCGGTAGTATCTCATCGGGACGCTTGACTTCCTCAATTCTTGGTATCCGAGGGGGACTGTTGGATGCTATTCCCTCCCCCATCCTACTCCTCCTTCCCATAAGGCCCGCGCGATGGTTATCCAACTGTCAGCTAGGAGAATAACATGCTAATTCGACCCAAAAATGCATTGTCCGTTGCTGACTTCGCCCCCGACTAGTTTCGCATTCACCCTTCGCGCAAGGGCTCTGGGGGGTTTAGGGCATGTTCCGGAGTGACAATTAAGGGATGTCGCCGGAGATGACGAGATATTTCTCTGAAGGTGGGAAAAAATATGGTGAAAGGCCTTTTGTCCTACGTGGCTGCGAAAAGACGCATCCCGATGGCAGGAAAGGGTTTCGTGCGATGGAATAAAATTGAATGAGTTGGGGACGGGGAACGGCATGACAGAATCTCCATGGAACAGTCATCAAATAAAACTATGAACGATATGGCCACCTTGAGCTCAAGATCGAATACAAAGTAATGAAGAGATATTGAGGAGTGAAGACATCATCACAGATGTACCTTTGTATGGTCCACAGATTTTTATTGACAGACCCAGGTTTCGACAAACAATGCCATTATCAAGATGAAAATACACATGCCGCGAGCTTATTGATATACATAAACTGTGGTTAGATTACCTGCCATACGATTGAAAAAATACTGCCATCTTCCCTTGAGTTGGTTGAGGAGAGGATCCATTCTTCACATTTAGACTAAAAAGCTGTTAAGTCTAATTATTCTGAAATAGGAAAAATATGATGAATGTGAAGAATCTGAGCTTTTCCCGGTGAATAGCGTGGATGAAAGCTTCTCGGGTTTCAGTCATTCTGCAAGTTATAGTTTTCCATCTTCCCGGGATGAGGGAGAGAGACTGAAACCTGAGGTTATATGACCCAAGGGCCATCTACATTCTACCTCGCAAGCCTTCTCAATAGGCGTGTGGCGAGGGGTGTTAGAACACCAGCCTTTTAGACATAAAAAGAAAATGTTCGAACGAGATTACGCCTAGCATTTATTAGTCCTTTATGGTGCGGGGAAAGAAAAGAATTCCTATACCTATCCGTTCGGCAAAATATCTTTCTTAATGTATAGTTTCTGTCTGACCTTGAAATTTAGTGGAGTTCTTATATGATGTTCTCCGTGTCGCTCTTAAAGATATCCATTCTCAATTCAAAGCTCAAGCAATTCGAGAAGAATTTCTGGACCATCCTGTGTAAGTGATGATGCAGAGAATTTTCCCCTTACAATTTCGCAACACGAAATCTTGGCCAGTGTGATCTGAGCATTCATTTGGATTAATTGGAAATCAAACGATTTTGGTCCAACGAGAACCGTGCCTTACGGAGTACTAAATCGAATTAGAGGTGTCACAACTTTGACTCAGAGGACGAGCCCATTGAAGATAGCGTGCGGCGCTCTCATTTACGCTCCAATCAGTGCTCATGAATGAAACATCTCCGAGTCGGTGGTTTGGAGGGCATACCGGGCGTGAGTCACTAGATCCCTGCTTTTTTTTTAATTCCATCCCTTCACTGTTCCTCTTCAGCTTCCCCGCGGGGACGACGAACGCGACACGCGGCAGACAAAATAAAAAAAAACACACGACGCCTTCCAGATGACATGCGCCGGAATTTCCGGCGCAGATGGGACGGCGTGGGCGTCGCCATATTCGAATCGGCCAGCTTGTTTAGTCGTCTCCCGGAGTAACCAGCCTCGCGCGCGCGTGCGCACTATCTGGCGCCTCTAAGTTTGGGAAAGGGGCCGACAGGAGGCGGGCGCATCGCGCGCACTTTCATCCCGCATCGCGAAGAATTCGACTCTTGATTTCGGATTAACAGAGGGCTCAAAACCGCCATGCAGTAACACATTGTTGGAACCAGTATTGTAACCACGCGACTAATTCTGAAACTGCCGTGAGAATGGAGGTGTAGTTCACAATAATGGCCATGGAAAACAATTCTACAGGATCGGGAATCGAACCACGTATCTTGTCTTTCTATTTCCACTTCGCATTCCGTTATGCTATCTAGGTTTCTTGATTTATAAAATAGCCATGTGAATTCATGAGGCTGGAGAGAGTAGTGGTCTGAGCAACAGCCCGGAAAACTATATCGGTCATTGTTTCGATTGACGGTCCAGGGGAATTTAGTACCATGGAAATTTGAGTGACCTCTAACCTCATGATGCTTGATTAACCTCGAAATATTTGATTAAATTTGAAAAATCATAAAACCTATTATCATTGTATAAAATAGTTACTATGGTGCATTATTTCGCATTATCGGATCATAGCTTGATACCACTCCAACCTTAGTCCAAGTTTAAATCGGAATAAAATGTTCATTCAAAGCGCACAAAATCATTGCAACTAATCATCCAATCAGCGATCTCCTCTTTATCGGAAAGGCGGAGAAGTGGGGTCGGGTCTTGTGGTATCTGGATGTTTTATGTTTTCTGCCAGCGACATGGCCAAAAATCGTTCTTTCCTATACTTAGCCTGAGGAATTCATACGGAAACACTTGCGGATGCCTTTCCTCACAACGTAACTAGCCTAATGGATAAAGGCGGCGAGATCAGAGAGCGTTTTAAACCGCCAAGACGACATTATTTGCGAACTAAAGCCTTTCGCACCCAATCCTGAGGTGGAGAGGGAGAAGTGCCTCCGAATTCTTCCCTGGCACCCACTTAGATCCAATCAACTAGTGAAGGAATGGACAGAGGGCTCTGACAGCTGAAAAGGTTTCACAAAGCTTCCCGTTTCTTCGCAGCTTGGGAGTGCGCATTGAACTTTTCGAAAGAAGTTCCCGTGGACAAATATTTGTTGTTGAAAACTCCAACTGGCAATGAGATTTTTTCCCCGTGTTACTCATATTGTTGACTCTTTCAGTACCGGGGGAAACGTATGCTTAGCACGGAGATGATCAGATAGTTATCAGCATCATAACAGTGGATAATCAAAATAGTCCCTCATCAATAAAATAATCCCTAAAAACGTATTAAAATTTGTCGGAAATCCATAATAGTATGGAAATACTAAATACAGGATGAATTAAAGCCAGTAATTAAGAAAAAAAAATAATTGCCGGTCAGCAGCGCTTTGTTTGAGTCGGAAAGAGAGCTCACATCGTGCCCATAACCTTAATAGGTAAATTCAAAGAGATGTTGTTCTGGAGGCGCAAAAACGCAACTGGTAATGGTGACACGAAAAAAAATGAATTGAAAATGTACTGTGGTGAAATAAAAGAGAATAGAAAAAATAGAAAAAAGAAAATTCATCCTTGATACCTATCAGAAAATTTTAGAAAGAAACAATTTTGATATAAGGGGCTAACACACGTCGTTAAGAAGCCGGAGATACCATTATAAGTAAGGATTATAAAAAATAGGTGCAAATTTAACTGCCCTCAGAATATGCCTCCAATGGGCAGTGTACATATCAAGAGATGAAATATCTCCCACAAGTTAGCATCATTCCAGAAATTTTGCAAGCCTCGCCACTTCTGCCGCACAATGACTCAGAAAACAAAATTTTGTCCCTTCCATGAGTCACCAGGACGGGAACGCGAGCTCAGAAGCACTACCTCTTGTTTACTCCCGGCCAGCTATTTCATCATTTTAATCAAAAAGCTCGCCACACACACCTGGCTAAACGAAATTCTGAGTAAATTTAAATTAATTTAAAGACGTGAGAGAGGAAACACTTGACTCTGACAAGCCAAATTTGCTCAGGGCGTAAAAATTAGTATGAGGAAAAAGAAAAAAATACTAAAATGAAAGTCTATGACGGAAGGTAAATATACCATTAGATTCCTTAGATGCGAATACACGTAATGCGGAGTCATCAGGCTTCACAAGTATTTCTCACCTAGCCCATAACCGAAAGTAATCGGTCCTCTTAATTCTCATCAGTTGCTACTCGCGAATAACTGCATTTTAACAAGGAACTGTTTACGGACGTTTAAAAATGACTACAAATGATTTCAATTTCTTAAGCTGTGCGTTTTTTTTGGGAAGGATTAAAGTTTTTCGGAAAGTAATGTGCGCGAGTTGATAGCGAACAACACGTCAAAGAAACCATTTGCATTTTTTCTCTCTGAGACATAGAAGCTCGCTATCACTTCCACAGTGTACGTGAATCATGGGATTAAATCTCTTGCATGACCCTACTGGAGCCAGTGGAAAATAATAACACGTAGCTTCATCGAATCCTCGACTAACATGATTAAAATTATCGCACAGGAAGGCAATCTGTAATTTTACCCCTCGTCCAGAATTTAGATTCGCGGCTCTAGTAATTAAAAAAAAATTCTCCGAAGTGCATACTGTTTCTTTCTCACCTGATCGGAACATTCAAACTTAAAAAAAAACAAAGACACACCGCCAAGTCTAAAAGAAATAAAATAAAAAAATTCCGACTGCCGAAAAAAACACTCTGGGCAATTCGGCGAACTTAATACACCCCTTGGGCTTTGAAGTTTTCTCGCTGAAGTGAACGCACGAGTGCGCGGGAAAGAAAGCTGGAAGAAGTATTCACGCTCGCAAACACATACAAGCGGCATTCCAGACGAGTGGAAAATGTGGCCCTATACAACAAGTGAGTGAGCCAAGGTTAATTGCAACGAATGGGGGAGAGAAACAAAGCAAGGGGAGTCTAGACACACACGCACATGCAGGGAGGAGTCCGTTGGGACGGTGCAGGTTGGTGGGACAAGTGAGGAATGCCGACTTTAAGGATTTAAGCAGCGTGGAATGGAAGGAGGAATGGCGTCTGTGCTGGTGGTGTGACGAGTGAGGAGAAGAAGAGATTAAAAACAACATTAAAGGGTTTTGTGGGAGGGAAGGGCTCGTCTGGATGAGTTAATTAGGGCCTCTGAGTGTGAGGCGGATGAAGGGAATCGCGTCTGGGAGGAGTGGAAAACAACGGAAGATATATGGGCGACGCCCGCCTTCTCCGATCTCCAGGGAGCCTCCGAGTCATTCATTAGCTTATCGCCTGATTGATACGGAGACCGTCTTTGTTCTCCGGGATATGGACAGCCAAGCGTCAATCTACCGAAACAGCCAAGTGGTTTCTCTTTGGAAATGCCTCCGATCTCAGAATACGTTTAGGGTTCGATTCTTAAGATGGTGGAAGCAAGGTAGGATTCAGGATTTTTTTCTAGGGGGGCACAAGGGCCTGACAGGCAAATGATTTTATCATACTTGACATTAAATAAAGATACAACAGTTAATACACGAAATATTATCTTTATTTTTATATGAGAGTTATTAATATGAAATTATATGATCGAGGCTCCGTAATATATAAAATAAAACGAACGTAATGATAACCGTATTTGAAATTTGGTCTATTTTTAAGCGTCTGGGGGGGCTCGTGCCCCCCCCTAAATACGCCTATCGATGGAAAAATAACATTATACCTTAGAAATTAAAATATGGTCTAAATGATAAAGAAAAGACTGGATGCCTTTTAGTCTCGGAGTTGTCATGGAGAACATTTAAATGAGAGTTGTTGTCGATTTCGACCGATGAAAGAAAAGAAAACAGAAATTTTGTACATAAAATATTCCGAAGAAAATAAAGAGAAGAAACTTAATAAATCGCAAGTAGTGCTCTGGAAAATTGATTCAAGCACTTCAATACGACAAGATATCACATATTGTTAGTGATTTTACTCAAAGGCTTGTCTCTGTATGTGAGGGTAGAGCTCACCTCAACCCAAGCCACAGGCTTATGAATATCACACGGTCAGGATAGGGAGGCAGCTCCTTTCTTTGGACCACCTTACTCATCAAGGATATTGTTTGGGGTGTCTGAAGGATTCAATAAGAGCTATTCTAAAGTACAACAGTTTAACATTCTTATGTCGCTACGGCGCTGAAAGTAGGATATTTTGGACACAAAAATTTGGTCCTAAGCGAAGGTAAAGTCAGTTACGAGACAGTAATTTAGTTAAAATGCTTTTGGAATAAAATTTAAAAGGCAAAAAGCGAAATATATTTTTGAAATTAAATGAACTACTATTTAGTACTAAAAATAACCAGAAGAAGCCTCCCTCAGCCATAGGAAATGAAATGTATGTACTAGGCTTAGCTGATTGGAGCATTCAATATAAAAAAAACTGCTATTCTGACTAATAAAAAAATTGTGGTAATTCGACTGAAACGAAAAAAATAATTACTGAGCGTGATAAGGTTTCACCATATAAACAGCGTATGATGGGATGGGATAAGCAGCTTAGGAATGCAGCGGATCTGATGATACAGTGATAACCTCGTGTGATGTCACTTGGGATTAGTACGAAATAGAGATGGAAGAGTCAGTTGCTGATAAACACTGCACACAAAGGAAAGGAAGACTGACATCTTGCTGCAACAATCGAGCACGATCAAATCGGCTTCCGAACTTGTGTTTAAGCTAGAAAACCGGTTAATGCGAGAGGACAAGTTACTTATGCCTATACGACCTTCAGTTTGTAAACAGGAGGTTCTATCAACCCTAAAGGCTGCAGCATCAACCCGCGCATCGGACTTAGAGCAATCGAACTCCTGGAGAGGATTGGAAAGGGGTGCTTTCTCTCTCCATCACAGTATTCACACCGAAAGCGTTAAAGAGAAAGGGAGACCCAAAGGAGATTTATGGACGGGGTGAGAAAAAAGTCTTCTTTAAACAGCTCGGGAAAAAGACCTATAAATTCCCAGCCGACCAGAAATTTACGGAGTCAAAGGGAGGGAGACGAAAGAGGGGTGTCAGATCGGGGAGGCGACAAAGGAAAGCAGTCGTTTAATAGAGGAGATAGCGGGGCCCGAGGATTTAGGAAGGAAGCTGGCAACAATGGGCAAGGAGACGTCGAACGTGTTTTTGAAGCTGAGGGACCGACGACGGAAAGTACAATTCGCACAGGGGCGGTCTTCTGGCCAAGTCGGCCGGTCGGCAATCGCTGAGGGCCCCGAGCTTACTAGGGGGCCCCCATTACGCTCGCGTATACGAAATGGGTAATACAAGAAAAGGCTTCAGATTAATTGAACCAAGGTTTTTTTGCAGTAATATAATTCTGCGTTTTCACTAGTTGCTTTATTTATTATGGACTCAGAGTGAAGTATAAAAAAAAAGAAATAAAATTAAGGTCTCAGAAGGTAAAAGTAAACCTGATTCTTTTTTGAAATGATTTTTCGAAAAGGTTATTTTAGTTTTTTTATATTTCAGTTCAGTTTCACGGAACAAATTCACTAGATAGGTAAAAAACAATTATACACTATTCAATTTTATAAGATGTGAAATTCTCACTTTTCACAATATTTTTTCTTACGAAATTGCTATTTTATATTAACTGTTATCTAATTTTGAGGAGTCAGAATAGAGACAAAATCCATTTTTTGGGCATGCAATTTCCTAACTTTCCTGGTGGAGGACCCCCGAATCCGCCGTTAAAGAGGGCCCCCGTCATGACCCCTAGCCGAGGGCGCTCAATTACCCCAGACCGCCCCTGAATTCGTACCTTCCCCACCGAATATCCCAGACGAAGAGGTTTCCCGGGAGACGCCGGAGAATTCACACGGGATACACCGATTTTCTCTTTTCTTGATCGACAATCTATTCGGGAGAGACAAAAGAATTCCTCCGAGCGAAACCTACCATGAGAGTTCAGTTCTGCTAGAAAATTCTGGCCGGTGTAGTCCGTACTCCAAGTTTTGCCGCAGTCAACAGCTCTACCAAAATGAATATTATTATAGCATTATATTTGCGCTCCACTTCAGTTGTACTATCGAAACAAATATGAACGACATTACTCTCCGGCGCCCTACAGTTTTTCTACTGAGACTCATGACCAGGCATGTGGAGATGAAATGTATGCTACTTGTCGACCACTGGAATATCTGATTGTGATGGGTTTTCACAATGAAATAATTTCGTGGCAGAAACTTCACAGGCTCGTTAGTGGAGAAGTAATTCTAAAGTAGCCTATATTTCGGGTAGCGAATCATAACGCAATATTAACGCTTGGCAAAAACTTTCGACACATGTATTAAGGAATGAGTATTGTGCCCTCGCTATCCATCAACCTAAATTCTTCAAGAATCATGCAAGCTCGGGCTTAAAAGAGGCCATAGATAATAAAACTGTTTACACGCATTGAAAAATACATGCGTAACGAGAAAAGCCAAACATTTTTCACCGATGATGATTTTTTCCGGCGAATCAAAGTCAGCTACTACAGAATGACGCCCAAGTTGGACTATGAAACATTTGCATCGGTAACAAGCTCATGTCAATTAGAGATCACAGAAGACTTCCTTCCTTAATGAAAGTACATACTTGAACGTTTTTCTTTAAAATGTGTTCGGATATGGGAATGTGTAGAATGTGTTCGAGAATGGGAGTTCTAGCGTCGCATTTGGAGTGGTGGAAGGGGACAGAAGGATTATTTATTAAATGTAAGGGAAGAAATAGGTATTCATAGGAACAACGGTGGGGGAGGGAGGGAGGAGGGTGGTTACGCATTATGCTTCTGGGTTTGACAGCAGTGTACACTTCGTTTCGTGCCCGGTCGTCTTGGATACGTTCCAGGGTACAGGGGGAGGGGTGCGACAGGGGGAGGGGAACGGATAGGAGGACGAAACAAAGGGATCTTGCCGCGAGTGGAAGATGCAAGGAAGAGAGCACGACTAGTATATCCGAGAGAGAGGAGACGCGGTAGGAACAAGGTGAGGAGAATGTAGGGTATTAGAAAAAGGTGCGGTCGGATGTTTTCACAAACATTTTACCAAAATATTTCCCCCAAAGCGGTCCTGAAAATGCGGCGGCGACTTTCTCCCCCCCTTTCTTTAAGCTGAGACCACCACAACAATCTAGAGATGGAGAGCCACACCCAATTTATGTTCACAATTAGTTTTCCCACTTTGGTGCTCCGAGAAATTATTCTATTGGGTGGAAATGAAGGGTGTTGAAGAATTTAACAGTTCCATGCAAACGAAAATTGAATACGATGAAGAATTACCCTTTGAATTAAAGAAGTACTTACTCAGTGTTTTTAATGAAAAATGCATGTAGAATTAACATATCTTTGCTATTACTACTTTTCATTATCAGGAAATGCTAATTTAGTTACTTTAACTAGTAATGTTTAATTCTACTACGCATAAAAAGTTGCGTCGAACGATAAGGAATTCTGTGCTTATTTAGTAACAAATACGATTGTAAGGCATAGTTTCAACAGTTTTGCAACGCCCTATTCACAAAATATGTCAGTTTAGAGCAAAGCCTATCTAACTTACTATTTTTTTAAAGTGTACTGAGGGAAGATACATGGAGATTTCGGAAGGTGTATTTAAAGGTATTTTTTTTTAATATACGGTCATTGGATGCAAAATACTTGATCGTGGACATCCAAACACTTTTGTAAAAAATACTCAATTGAAAACAAATGAAACGCATTTAATATAAAATGGATTGAATACTACGAAATTAGTTTTTCGCGAAGTGGAACTCAACGCGGGATGCTGAAAGTTTGCGCGAGTTGATTGCATAGCGACAAGATTTTATCGCAATCTATCAGTGTAAACAAGCTCATTGCGAGCATTTCAAATACCTTCAATATTTAATGCTTTCCACCTGACCTTGCGACCACCAGGCCGACACCACACCTGGTGTCACGCGGATCGTCAAATTACAGGATGAATGACTGACTGTAATGGGGCATTTGATGTCACCGGGAATTTTTTTCACAAAGGAGAGAGAGAGGAGAGTCAAAAAGAGCGTTTGGCCGATAGCTGCCGGGACGGCCAGACTTCAAAGGATGTGAACCACAAAGGATAATGAGGAGGAGAACTTATAACCTCGCAGGGATAAGGCATGATGGGAAGATGTTTATGCGCTGATGGCGAAGAGACGAAAATTGAGGAGGTATTTAAGAATATAACGACGCGAACATCGAGTTTAAACTAGTCGGATGGATAAACATTCCTCTTAATCATCACGATAAGTTCTATATAATGAGCCGCTAAAATCTGAGAATTAAGTTGAAAAAAGAGTATCGCTATATCTTAAACTCGACTCATTATCAATTTCACGGACACAATAGCTATCGAGGAAATACGCTAAGAAATACGTTGGAATAATGCCACAAAAAAGTATTTATTTAACAGGTTACCCACATTGTGGAGCAGATCAAAATATCAAACTCTCCGTACTGTTCTGAGGTCGCAGAGAAAAATGTTTCTCACGTGGATAAACATTGTTAAGGCATCTTTTATGGCAAAAATAAAACGTAACCTGTAAATATTTTAAGGAGACAGACGAACCATAGAAAAATGATTGTCGAAAATGAATGTATTTAAAATCAAAACGAATAAAAGAAATAGTTAGCAGGTGTATTTCTTGAAGTGTAGCTCTATAAATAAAATACTTCTGTTTGCCAGTTCTTCAATTTCATAATTATGCACTAAATCCCTGAGGAAAAACATTACATTTCGTAATGTTGGTGGAGTAAAGAATTTTATTTATAGACATACACCTCAAGAAACACATCCGCTAATTAAGCCCGTTAGAATACCTTTTTATCCAAAAGAAATATTTTCTGATAAAATGGAATTTGAAATTAAAAAATAAAACACCAAGCCAAAATAAGAAGTTTCCTCTGCAAGGAGAGCATTCAGAGACTAGTAATTTTGAGATTACATTAACGAATATCACGCAATGCCGACTCAACTGCGCTTTAACTCGTGGTAAACTACCAGGAAATGTGATGAATTCTTGACCTCCTAAGTAAAGTTACGTTATGTCGTTGTGAACGAGTCATGAGGAGATATATCAATCCTTCTTGGTCATATTTCGTCTTTTTTTCGACTAGTTTCAACTTATGTCATGAACTTGAAATTTTTAATGTTTGAAAAAGAATTCCTGTATCTCGAGCATGTAAATTTTGCATCACAGAAAATACTAAGGTGTAAAATTCTCAAAACTGTGATGCACGCAAATGTTCGCTAGAATGTACTCTATTCACCTTGAAAGTTTCCAGATGGTAATTCAAGTCTTGAACGAGTAAATCGTCGCGAAAGAAGAAAATCGATCGAGGAGTAGGCGTGATGCGTCGTCTTAAGAAGAATGCGAAGGTGCATGGGATGCGAAAGGCGAGGGACTGGTCTCGGACGGTGGAAAAGAGACGGGGTGGAGCAAGGAGCACGGAGGGATGCTTTAAAAATGGTCCGCGGAATTCTTTCGCGACTACGCACACCACAACTCCTCTCCTCACACTCTTGGCCCGACACCTATCTCCCTCCATCCCCTTCCCACACCGTCGGTGCCCAGTCTGCATGTCGCCCCCGTGACCTTCCCAACCCACCGCGCACCCAAAAGAGCCAAAGAGCTCACTCGTTTTGCTCATGCCCTCCATCCCTCCCCCTCCCTTGGCTGGCCCTCGCCGTCTCCAAACCCCTTTCTAAACCACATCTCACCTCCTTCCTTCACACGCGTCGCCCGAGGAGCCAAACCCTCCCCTTCTCCTCATCCCTGCCTCCCCCTTCATCGCCAAAAGTCTCGAAAAGCTTCTTATTCTTGGCGACGGGAGGGAAGGAGCGGAATGAGAAAGCAAGGGTGAGACGAGGAGAGAGAGAAAGATCCCTCAAATAATATAAACTCACTTGAAAATTCAATTTGGGATTGCCCCTCTTTATTACACGTCTCCTCTCAGACTTATTTTTCCAACAATCCCCTTCTTTTTTATCAACAACACGTAGCAACGTCCTTTTAAACAAACAATGAAAAATCTAAAACATGATCATAGCAAAATAAAGTACCTTAACATATAAATTAATACAACCAAAAACGTGTGGTATAAAAATCACCCAAATTTACAAGAAGTGAACTCTGAAACCTCGAGTGGCTTTACTGTAATTATTGCTTTCTTTGTATTAATCTTCGCAGTCGTACATTACCTACCCATTCCCTTAAAGCGTTCACTTATGTATTTATCAATTTGAAAAATGCTATCACACCTATATTTTTTTCAACGCCGATTTGCGACAAAACTTTTGAAATGAACGATTTCAATTTGTACGTCATCATAATGTGACTGACGAAACGAGAAATCCTATTTCAGTGAGGAAGAAACAAAGTTCCTTTTGCTATCAATAATGATGAAACTTGTAAATACGTAATTAACATGAAAGGGAACATATACCATTTGGTATCAATAAAAAACTACGTACAGTTCAAAATGGTAAAAATGTCGTGAAGTACATAATTTTCCATTTCAAACCATT
Source organism: Ischnura elegans (assembly GCF_921293095.1). NCBI lineage: Eukaryota > Metazoa > Arthropoda > Insecta > Odonata > Coenagrionidae > Ischnura > Ischnura elegans. The sequence goes on from NC_060248.1 coordinate 108,557,791, forward strand.
TCTAAAAAACCAATAGCCGCGGTACAAATAGAAGATCTAAATCCTTGCCAATACCACAGCTCCGACTCTCAAGGAGGTGAGCAAAAACAGAAGCGCTCGGTACAGCGATGGAAATCTGCCCAGGTGGCCCAGATGGGAGTAGGTATAGAGAGGGAACAAATGGCTTACGCTATGCCACCTTGTAACCCGCGCGCGAACTGAACAACACGCGAAGTTCGCGAGGAAGAATCTCATCTCTTCATCGTCCCTTTCCCTACAAAGCGGAACGGTTAACTATCCTGACAGATGAGCGCGTGCTCCTGAGTTTATTTCTCTCGGGCCTCGGGCGGAAACGAGGAAATGAAGGCACAGCGGAGGGAAGCAATAGGAGGAGATCGGGTCGAAGAAGGATGGCAGTAAACAAAAGAGCGGCGAAAAGAATTATGAGGAGGCATAAAAGGGAGGACGGGGGAGGATTTCCACATGATAATGGACGGAAAAAGATTGTAGATGGAGTCCTCCGCGGAATAAACAAGAGGATTTGAAAGTTCTATCAAAAGACTATAACGCACAATAATACAGTACTAATAAATAGTGAAGAGGGATTTTGCGGATTTTCTATTCTTTCACTGGCTAATTTTAATGCGTGTGGTATTCCATTTTAAGGTTTCTTGGTGGTAGGATAACTATTACTTATAATACTTCTTTTTTTGAAGTAAGCGATCCGGGTTTTGATAAGTAATGGTCATGATCAGGCGTAAATTATTATCTATTATCTCGTCTTCCGTTACGTAACTAAGGTTACGATAATAAGATAAATAGATAATAATTCATGCCTGATGATGATTACCAATAAAGTTTAAAATATCCAACCAATAAAACCTTTTAAATATTTTCCCTAACTTAGGGGATGCAAAATGAATCGGGCACTTTCCTCACCGCATAATTTATACTGATTTTAAAGAATTGTTTATTCCAATCTCCAAAAAAACCAAACAGTATCAGAGGCTAAATTTATTTTTCGCTTAGTAACTTTTCTAATTTCAACGTCTCCCCAATTTAAATCTTCGTTTAAATGCTGATCAAAATAAATAGTAAGTTTATTTCGGCTCATAAAGTTGATATAATTCAATCCAAAAACTTAAGAGCAGCCTAAATTTTCTGCCTTCACTAAAAAAGGCGAAGATAAATTATCTAAGAGATAAGATAAATCGTATTCATGCTCAAATTTTAGCTTCAACTCTCCCGATGATCCGCGTTGATGCCATGAAAAATCTCTTAAACTTCAGTGTAGTGAAGAGCTCAGAGGAATGCGAGGATAGTTGGATTTTCGAGAGATAAAATGCAATATCGGGACGCGCACTTAATAGTTACGATCGTTGACCGAGTGCATGAAGGGAGAAGGGAAATTATTTTGTTAGCCGCGGATGAGTCAACCTGCGAGGCTCGCGAAGGTCCGAAAAAGACTTTCCAAGAAGAGAGGCGGACTATCTCACGTCTGGACATTTCACTTATGAGGCCGCCGCAGTTTTTAAAACAGATTATCACTGGAGGGGAACAATATTTTTTAACGAAAACCACATGGTTATTTGAGGAAAGGGAATGGTTTCGCGCGGCATATGGAAACGTGCGAAAAGAGTAGGATTTCATCAAAAAACTGAAAAAATCATTAATGAACCACGCCAAGATTCAAAAAGCAATTTCTCAACGATAACGAGAGTACTCATATAAACATACGCCTCATATTCTTCAAAATTACCTCAATTTTCATTGCATATTATCGTCCGGTGATTCACCATGAGCAATCGTTTATCAAACCCTATGCAGATGATGAAAATCGAAAAATGGTTAGCTTAACAACGATGGATTTTGACGGTTTCAACGGAAAAAGTAGCCGATGAATGAATTTCACGCCTCGTAGGCTGTACATTTTCAAGAACCGTCAATTGTTTTTTCTTCAATATATAACCTTTTCGGTTATTTATGTTCATCGATTGGCTGTAGATATTTTACAAACTCTCCAGGAACCACCATCGTCAATTTATTTCAATTAGTATTTGGTTCAATCAGTCCTATTTATGACCCTTTAAAATTAATCGAAACTCTTTTAAAAATATAGAGGAAAGAATTGGTTTTTTGTTTTGATTAGCACGCTTTACCGGTAATCGGGAGATACAGGTTCGTATCCCGGCTGCGGCAAATATTTTTTAATGCGAACTTTATCTTTGGTGTGCTACCTTTGCGCCCGAACGTGTGACTGCGTGCAAAGTCACTTGTTTCATGCAGTGCTGTGAAATGGAAATGGGCTTCAGGAGAAAACTCATAACGATAGTTTTAATCGATCGACCAATCGAAAAAAAATCAGTAGCGAGTGCTGAAGGTGGAGGTTAAGCTGGAGAAGCCCTATTAGGGACGGTGTGTGAGATGAGGGTTTCAGTGAGTGAATAGCTGGAGCACAAGGTTCGCTGGAAGAGGAAAGGCTGTCGAGGAAGGGAGAAGTCTGCTCTTCCTTGAGGTAGTGCGATCTGGGGTAGGGGAGGAGGAGGGAGAAAGTGCTGCCGCGCCGCCGCCAGGGGGCGGGGCAGGGCCTGGGAGAGGGAGTAGGGTGGGTGGGGAGGAAAAACAGCCTAAACGGAGGAAACAGGGAGGAGGGCGGGAAAGAAGAAATACGACCTTCGCGAAAACGTCTGAGGATCTCCTTAATGTGTGTGGTGTGAGTGTGTGTGCCCATGGAGTCGGAAGCCCCCGGCAGGCCTCGCCACCACGAGAGGTAAAGTCGGTCTGGCTCTGCGAGGATATTAGCCCCAAAAAAGCAGCGATTAATGTCAATGCGGAGGGATAAAAAATGCATGAAACATCGTATATAACAGTAAGCACGAAGGTAAATATTTTCGGATTCATCTGAATCCCGCAAAACTCACGCCATTTACGACGTTTAACGAGCAATACTCACCGGAGCACGGATAAAATTTTACGTTTCAACGGGGGAGATGAACAATATTTTCAGACTCCGATTCTTTACATCTCAGTCTTACACGGAAAATTTATTATTTTAAGCCGGACATAACAAAATAGAGAGCATAAAAAATAAGGGGGAGTATAATAAAAAAGATTCAGTCGAGTCTAACAGGCTAACTCATCATCTAGGACATTAGTTATTATTAGGAAGGGCAAATACCGGAAAGAGTGGCTATAATACGTCTCATCGAGGTGATTTATCATGGCAGACGACATGTGATTCGCACAGCGATAGGGGGAAAAAGAAGGAAAGAAGGAGACATAGGGGCCGAAAGAATCATGGTGGAAGGACTGCGGAGCGTTCGCGGGGTAAGACCAAATAGGATTAGAAGGTGACGTCACCCCTACAATGGAGGAATCCCACCGGCGAAAAGTCAAAACAGAGTAGATATTGACACGGACCGCCAGAAGCCGACGGAAAAGAAATTGAGAGACAGCTTTGAGTTATTCTCGATTCAAGCAAAACCTCCATCCACCCATCCACGGGAACTGAAAGCAATTCAAAGAGATTACAACCCTTTTTGGTGGAAGATTTTAGGGCCAAAGAGATAAAACTTTATACTCGTGTTCACCAGAGCAAATACTCCGGGAAATTACCTCTAGATATAAGTAACTTTAAGTACATAGCAGATGACTATAACGCAACTTAGTGGAGCGTGGATATGGTGGTACTAACATCACAGAAAAAGACCAATTTACGAAATTGCTGAATCCCAAAAAACTATGCAATATAAATTTTACTATTAGGTGTAATAACTCAACATTGCGAATAAACTTTGGTATACTGAGAAATATTAAGGCTAAGGGATGGGAATAGATGAATGGAATAGAAAAGTAATAGATTATATTCCGATTTTACTTATAACAACTATGATATCTCGTCACACACTCGTAAACCATCACTCGAGATCCACGTTAGTCATCTATTAAATAAATATTAAACCTCAGACATCGTAGTTCCGTCAGCCCGTGGAAATTCATTCTGATATGTGCGGTAAAATAATAGAAAAACGAAGAGGAGTTATATGACGTGATACTCATTAGGTGGAGTGATGTCATTGTCATTTTGCGACGTTTTTGAACACGTAAGAGGAGGAAGGAAAACTTGAACAAGCAATAAAACTAAAAAAAAAAACAACACAATCAAAGAATGCGTATTTTTAAGTGTCGCAAGAGCATCGCAGAGGGCTTGCTGCCTTCTACATCGACGAATCTTCGACGCCTTCGGAATTTTCGCGACCCGAATGGCTCGCACCGCAGATCCCCGAAGTTCTTGACTGGAAATAGTAGGGATGGAAGCGGCGGCCGGCTCGGGGCAGGGGCCTCCGCTGGATATCGTTGCGGAGGAGAGGGGAACTTAAAATCAGAGCGAAAGGGGGGCACACAAGGGAGTCACCTATACCATCGGGCCGTCCTGATGGAAATAAAAATAGCGTTCCCAGAAAAAAGGAGTCATTCATGACGTTCATTTGATTGACCGAACCCTTGAGGGCCTGGGGAGTTTATTCCTCCCTTATTTACGCCCAGGATGCTTGGAGCAACGCCCGCTTACTCGCCTGAGAGAGAGAGAGAGAGAGAGAGAGAGAGAGTGGCTGAGTGTGAAATGAAAAGAATAAGGAAGTTTTACGGGTAAATTGAGATCTGGGAAATTCACAGAGAAGGGAATAATCAGAAGACAAACCGGAAAGGGTTCATTGAAAATTTCACGAAAACACAATCACAGAACAGTAATAATGAAATGAAGAAAACGTAGAAAATTCTAAACTCTAAAGAGTAGAATTTATTTTCACGGCGTAGGTAGGTCTAGAAAGAGAGTATCATCTTTAAGAAAAGTTTCGACACCCAGGTCGTCGTAATCAATCCTATCATGAGGTTTACTCAAGATTTTTTTTCATTAATAAATAATGGAGAATCTACACCATATTTGTATCTCCGCCGGATTTGATTTGTACTCTCAAATGTAGTTTGTATGAAAAGCCGTTCACATTGGGAAGAGAGCAAGTGCCTGCAATGAGCAATAAGACCCTCCAAAAATAAGAGATGTACTTGAAACTTGCTCATAATGAAAAGCTCAAACTGTTTCGTGTGTATTATTGTTTCTTACAGCAATAGCACAAGATGTGCTATATGTTAAAACCGTAAATATCGAGGGGAAAGGTAACTTTATTTTACTTTCACTCGTCGTTTTCAATTGTCCAATCTTGACCCCATTGGCTAAGTAACTGGCAGCAATGAATTATTAATACCCCCATTCTACCATCTCACATACCTACACATATTTTTGCATTGGATTTCCAAGTTTGTCGCATAGAAACCTAAATGTATATAAGCCACCAGCCTGCCAGAAGTGACCGGAAGACGCCAGCACGATGGCTGGAGAAACTGTCGTCGCCTATCGACAACGCAACGCGAAGGAATACCCGAAAGCCGTGATTCATGTGGAGAAACGCCACAGAAACCTTTGATCCAACTTGAAACCCAAATGTAAATAATACAGAGCACATGGAAAAAGCACCTGGAAAGATTTAGGAATAAGAATAAAAATACAATTCTAAATCGGAAGCCAAAGTTAGTGAAAAATTTAGCCTTTAGAATCCGTGATGATTGGATTTGAAATATCCCACTTTTATCCCACTCAAAAGTGCTCAGAAATAACTTTTTTGGCTATGCAGTTGTCGGGTGAACGACAGTTTTTAAGGAACAGTTCGGAGAGTTAGGGGGGGGGGAAGGGGGTGAGATGTGCGTTGGTGTGCGTCAGGGAGGGTTGGGGGGAAGGGGGGTCGGGGATGACGGGGGTGTGGGAGGGGAGACGGAGGTGGAGGGGGAAGAGGGGATGCCAGAAATACACGCCCCTCCCCTCCCTCCGCCGCTGGACCCTAAATAGAACCTGGCACTCTCTCCCGATCGCGGATCCCGAGGGCGGGCCCCTTGCCCCCAACCCTCCTCTTCCACCCCTCCTCACTCGCGATGCCTGATGCCCATCCTCACTCTACCTCTTGCCCCCTAGACTATCGCGACTGCAGTCCGACACCACTCGCCTCGCATTCACAAAAGGCAAATGTAAGACATGTGAGTGTGTTCTGGAAATTTGAGGGAAAGTGTTATCCGCATTGATGAAAAAATTCTCGGGATTCCCACCGGGTGTGGTATTGGGTTAATTCTCCCAACGTTTCAATGTCTGAGTCTGCCATCGTCTTCAGGGGTTTACTCTAAATGGTACTTTTTACGGTACTTATTTATTTATTTATTCATATCCATGGTTGCCGTTATTGTTGTTTGCGGATGTAGCGATTAATTATGGCATTCCAGGCACTGCTCAGTTGGAAGCCTTTATCTTTGTTTAAGCTCTTCTCCTCAAGGCTAATAGCAATTGCCTCTTTTATTATCCGCATTGTAATATCTTATGCTTTCCGGCGAATATATTCGAAAAAGGCTATTCGGGCTTTCAGCCGGGTGGTCTCCCTCCATTCTGCCAGAATGGAGAGAGACCAACCGGCTGGAAGCCCGAATAGCCTTTTTCGAGTATTATCCGCATTGTATCACGGAGAAAATCTGTTAGCATCGAACGCTAACTTTTGCGGTTTCGCTTTTCGTACATAAAATGCCTTCAAGGCCTTATGTGAATGGGTAAATTTTCGAAGCCTGCCGTGTGAACGGCGGTGAAATACATATAAATTGCCGTGAGAAAAAAATCCCCTGTACCGGGAATGGAACCACGGGCTTTTGGCTATCCGGGCCACTGCGCAGATCACCACGCAGAAGTCTGCAAACCAATAACCCAACCGGTTGTGGCTTCATTGAAGTCCTTTCTCCTTCGCGTTGCCATCCTTGATAGACGGGGCGGGGGCCTAGCATCTAGTGCCATGAGCCTCGGTAAAATTTCCATGGGAATTCAGGAACCTGTATAACGTACTGGTCTGCGCAGTGGCTCGGAAAACTAAAGGTCTGTGGTTTAATTCCCGGTCCAGGGGAATTTTTTCTTAAGGAATTGCATGTATATTTAACCGCCGTTCACACGAAAGGCTTCGAAATATTACGCATTTAATATGAATGTGTAATATTTTAAAGGTGTCATACTTTATGTACGAACATGAGTATTCAACATATAAATATAAAATTCATAGGTATAACATTTTATGTACAAAAAACGTCAGCGCAACTGAAGAGCAATGCTCTCGACAACGAACTCTAGAATAGTCTAGGGTGAGCCTACCGTTGCCATCGAGGGCTACTCGACTTGTTTGTTTATCACAGGAGTTATCGGGACCTGAAGAGAATCAATTAGCCATCTGTTTTGTTTACGATTTCGAATAAATCCGATCAAAAGGTATATCGCGGTCTGCATGGAAGAAACACCTGGAAAGATGTACGAATAAGAATAAAATTACAGTTATAGGTAAATCCGAAGCCAAATTTACCGTTCAATGTTCAATGTAAATAGATTTTCTCCGTGATACACAGCAGATAATTTTTCAAGAACAAATTTCCAGAACACTGTCCATTGCATTAAATTTTAAATGATTTAATATCTCTCTTTACAAAGGTATACAAGACTCCCGATTCAAAGCAAATAACGTGAATTGCAAAGAGAGTGCGATTAAATATTTAACACTTCAAAACTATATTTGCTTGTTTTTCACAAAAACCTACAAGATGTCAGAGAGCGGAAATAGAAATATCTACGACTCAACCAAAACAAGCTAATGACGTAATCGCAGTCACACTTCAGTCTCAACACTTTTTGGCCACTCCCAGGAATTCACAACTGGACTGCCCAATCCGAGAGGAAGGCCAGTCAAGAGAGAGGCGGGAAATAAATAGAGGAGGCGAACACAAACATCGGAATAAAAGAGTTAGTAAAAGCTTCCACCAGTTCAACTGAACTCAGTGGAAATAAAAGAGTTCCTGAAATTCCACCATAACGTCATGAGAGCTTTCGCGCAGTTCATTTCCAACACCAATGGGAAGTAATAAAGTCCGAACTGAACTAGTCTGAATGAGTGAATATAACTGAATGTGAATAAATAGCATGGTGTGTTACCGTGACGTGATGGTAAAATTAGAAGTGCCGGAACCGCCGGAACGCACTTTCCTTAACTTTTTTGAAGCGAAATATTGCTGTTTTTTTAAATAAAAGTAATTATTTACATTTTATTACTATAATTTGTTTTTGGTTACGAATGCATAAATTGGAAATTTTGAGGCAACAAAATTGATACAAGTATTTTTTGACTATTATGTCTTTTGTTAACCAGTGCTGGAACGGCGTTCCGGCACCATGACACCTCTGGTGTGTTCTACAGCAAGTGTTTCAACCTGTGGCCCGCCGGCTAATTTATTGCGGCCACTTGAGCCTAAAGAAAATACTGTATCGCAAATACATAAACCAAATATCGATACTTTCATCAAAAATAAACAATGTAAAAATGACATTAATTTTGAACATTTGAACTTTTAAGCCGTAAATGTTATCGCATTTTGAAATTTTATGTTTTATGAAATTTTATTGATGTGGTGGTAAAGTGACGTAGAGCATTAAAATAAAAAAGGTAGTTCAGACATGATACTCTGCGTGGTCAAGACGTGCAGTGGTCCAAGAGCCGTTAAACTGAAGCCAAATAAGTGGAATAACACACACATGTGGGATGGCAGACTACCGTGTTGACGCAGGGAGACGGGTCGGTTTGGATATCGTGGGTGTGCATCGCTGCTCAAATAGACAGAGAGGACGGAAAAGGCATCTACTGGATTCCGTTAAGTCGGCAAACAAAGGAAGGAGCCGAGGACCAAGATATGAAAATAGCTTGCACAGGTCAAAACAGCGGCGGTACTCCTACTTTGGGATTCTTCTGATAATGATGAAAAAATTTTATTCAAATAAGACTGCTTTAAGTTGCAGTGAATGCCTAGTTGAAAGTTATAGGAGGCTTTAAGGGTAATATAAATATAATAATCATAAATATAAACTTGAACAACATTCAATTCACCTTAATTTCTCTTAATAGTGCCGGTCCAGTCCATCCAGACGAGAGGACTATTACATTAACTGTGGTAGTTTATTTATTGGGTACGATAATAAATATTTCATGCATGTTGCTTTCACGTTCAAAAATTTGTTTAAAAATAATTTACTTTAAATAATTATGTTCCCTTGACTTTCAAGAGAATTCTGTCGACTCGTATATAAAAACCATATAGGTAAGAAACGAAGGATGGAATCAACAGAAACATCTCGACATTTCCCAGCCAGCTCACTCAAGTCCAATGTGACGACCGAAAAAAGACTGAAAACGTAGTGTTTCCGCTCATCTACCTACTACTCCCACGCGTCCCTTTAATAACTGACAAACACAGGCAGTAATTTAACGAGTCTATAAATACGTTGCGAGAGGATTTGCGTCAAACGCATCCGACGCTCGTGCGATCTCGAAATGGAGACTTATGCCAATGACGCGAGGCATGTTTTTCCCCCGGAAGACACGCTCAATCTTCGTCGAGGAAACCCTGGGGCAATTCATATCCATTGACGCGACGCGAGAGAAATCAGAATCATGAAGAGGGACGCGAGTAATTTCTTCTGCCGGTGGCGGCCCCTACCTGGGCGGCAACCTGTGCAGCACGGATGCATCGAGCGACGTCGAAGTTCACGGGGACCGCCGAGCGCGCCATTATCTCTCTCGGCGAGTTTTTTTTTTGCTCTCGTCGCCCTCCCCCCTTCATTTGTTCCATGACTTTCTTTCTTTCCGCAAGAATTCTTCGTTTTCGTCAACGCACGAGAGATGGAGAAGGGAGGCAAAGAAGTAATATATAATCTGCGGCATGCCTCTGCGATGTATCGTAACATCGTTGTATTTCGCATATCGTGATGGCAGCATTGATTTTTGAAAATTGTCGACGTATCATGATCATCGCCAGTAGGTACTACATTAAATCTATTTACACGGTACATAAATATGGTGGTGATAACCGCGATATTTCGTTAAATTTCAAAATAATATACATCTTACAATTTTCAAGACTCTTTATTGAGATGTATCGTTACTCCATTATCACGATTATTTCGATATATCGTCGTCAAATTATCGCAACTCTCGGAGTAACGCGGTTTTGTCACACGCACGGTACATCGCCATCGTTTCGATTATGGTGTTGCAATGTATTTATATCATCATGTTTCGATACATCCAATTTGAGGTTTCTTCGAAGCCTCGTAAATGGAAGGGATTAAGAGGACTGGTCAATAGTGACGCGACGTTGGTCAAATGTCAGGCAGGCCTCTAAGCTTGGAATTGCGATGTTGTTGCAGTGAATGAGCTAGCGCAGAGGAATTGGTACTGGGAGGAAAGAGAGAGGTCGGCCTTGAGTGGCCTTGAGAATCCAGCCGACCACCACCTTCCCCCCCTCCTCCACCATCCCTCCCCCCCCCCGACCTTTTTTCCTCTTTCTTCCCGGCGCGAGAGCATTTCTTGCGCGCCAAGAGAGGGCAAAGATCACCTGATATGCAGCTACATACACCATTTTTTGCGCGAGTCGTCAGACCTTCAAACTCAACCACCTGCCGGGAGTCCGTGTATTTATATAACAAGAGGTTGAATCACACGGTAAAGAAGGCTCGCTATTATAAGCGAAGCAGATTAATTACTCCAGAGTGAAATAGTTTAAAGGTAACTTACAAATAAAAAGTGGGGAAAAATAATTCTACACAGAAAGAGTATCATAAAATGGATGGGAAGGCTTTCTAAAATAGTTTACGGAGAGAATTTTAAACTTTATAAAATTGTTTAGGACGACTTACGTCTCAAATATTGGTACGAAAAGCCAATGATACTTGCAGGAATCGCCATGAGGAATTCCCCTGCATCGGGAATAGAACTATGAACCAAAGGGTTTCCAGTTCCTGAATTCTCGTGGAACTTGGGAGCTAAAGTTTACAGCCGTTCTCGCGGCAGACTCGAAATATTACAAAAGCATTTGATTTCTCAGACCTAAAATTTCCAAATGAAACACTTGAAACAATGAGGGAAACCACTTTTTTTCAATCATAGCGAACAATATTGGTGAAGATCTATCGGGTTTGACACCGGATTGGGTTTTCCAAGGAAAATCGAATCCCTGTATCCATGAAGTCGATGAGTGTGTCGTTCGTTGAAACGTTAGGAGGAGAGATGGATCACCTCACCCGGAGTCAAACCCAATAGACCATCAACAATATTTACCCCTCGTCAATCGAGCCCTTCGTAAATTGTTTTTACACTAAGATGGATTTAATACTATCCCGGGGAAGAACAGCGATGATTTTTTTCTCGGGTTTCCCACCGGGTCTGGTCAATTAGCCCTTGGGACCATGAGAAAGGACTCCGTTTTCGAAAGCCCGAGAAAAATTCATCGCGGTTTTTGCCATTCTTTCCTCAACCGAAATATTTCGGGGATCGGGTTGGTGTGGTGGCAAGAGTGCGGTGGCTTCCCACTAAGTCGGTCCTGGTTCAAATCTCGGAGGTGGTAAAGATTTTTCTAGGGCTGCGCGGTCACTGCTTGAGTGTCCTGGGGAGGTGACTTCGAGTGCAGTAATCTGTCCGTCGAATGGGACGTTTAAGCCGTGGTCCCCTTGGCACCTTACTTTAAAGTAGGCTAATTACGAATCCGGGTTTTTCTCCACACTTCCCTCAAGGCGCTAATAACCTTCTCCAAATACCATACCATACCACGATATTTTATTCTCTTATGACTGGTTCTGACTTGTCTAATGTCTTTTTTTAAATTGTAACCACCCATTTTCCTTTCAAAACTAATTCCTCCTAGCATCCTTTGTGAAAACTCTATTCTTAAAACAACCAAATATATACGTTTCGAATGAAGAGGGAGGTAAGAAGGAGGAATCAGGATGACATCCACCTGTTGTTTCCTGCTCTCCGAGATGATTCCTTTGGGATGGCGTTATAAAAAGACGCGCGAGGGTGAGTTGATGGAATGAAAGAATATATAGCCACTAACATCCACCTCCTGATGAGGAGGAAAGATGCACACACTCACACACACACACACATGCGCAAATATATATATATATATATATATTTACCGGCAAAAACTCACGCACAAGTCCGACGGCCGTCATCCCCCTACTTCCCCACTGGCATGCTTTCTAAGAGAGAGAGAGAGAGAGAGAGAGGGAGCCGCTTTCCGAAAAACGCGCGCTCTCGTTTCTGCGACAGCTGTGTCGCATCATCCGGGCAGGGGATCTGCGGGAGGCGCGCGTTTGTTTGAGCTTTGCCGCAACGAGAAGGGATCGCCGTGTTTCTCGAAAACAGCTCACAACCTTCCCTTCGCTACTTCTCCGCACTCGTAACTTTTGCTTCTCGTCGGCTTCCCTCCATTAACTCCGTCGGCCTCCTCCACAGATTTGCCTCAGGGACTGACATCTGAAGCCGACTCGAGACGGCTGAAGTCAACGTATTCTGAAGGGGATACGTTCTCCTAATCCCAGCATATCACAATTCGCCGATCTCCTGAGCAAGGATGAAAGCATTTTTGGTTTTTATTTCTCCTCGTTGCCGAACTCACGATTTTTCATGAAATCAAATATTCCTCTAATTACACCGCAGCTTTTTTACATAAGCATTTCGTTTAAAAAACATATTACCCACAGCAAAAGAAAGGAGTCACAAATTATAATTATGTAAAATACTCGTGGTATGAAAATTACCTTGTAAATGCAATATCAATATTCAGTTATACTGACGAGGCACAGCATAGAAAATGATATAAGTAAGAAATATAACATATCTATTTCTCTCCTAAAGAAAACAGGGGAAGATAAATTCTATTATTGATAAAAATCTTCCAAATACCTACCTATTAATAGTTTAATGTAACCTGTACCGTTTGAACTCACGAATAGAATCTAAATACGGCTGACGATAAATGATTTCGAATGTGAAAGTTTCAAGGAATACTGGAATTTTCCCTCGACGAATATTATCATTCTACTTAAGACGCTAACAATGTTAACATTTTCAACGACATTCTAATTTAATAGCATCACTTATGATAAACATAATGTTTCTATAGACCATATCAAATAACTATTTATAATATTTACTTCAATTCTAAGGTAAATGGATGACTTTCAGTCTTCGACAATATCATCAACTTTCATAGAGTTCTATCGTGTTCAATGTTATATGGGAGCTCGATGAACTAGCTGATGCTGCAGTACAAATTATACTGCGATATAGAGCGGAGTAAATATTCAAAATCAAACTTTCCTTATCCAAAGGCACCCCTAGAAAACGTGTATATCACCTATAAATATCCCCCAAGCACGCTATCCTGAGGAGGTTATTTATGACTGAGGAAGTTATTTATGACCTACGATATCTTTTATAGCAGTCTCAACTACTGTTCCGTTACAGCAGACATACCAAAACCTCTTTGATCTCCAAAGTCCATGAAAATATTCGAGATATACCTTTTTTATAGACTCAATCAATTTGGTTTACCGTATATTTTTCACTCGGGATTGGGTAAGCATTTTCGCGATTGCGAAAATAGGGATTAATAAACCTTACACCACCGATAAAACAATCAATTCATTAACTACAAAATGCAACTATGTCTGCGCTCAAACTCAGAGTTGTCAGATAAATCTTAGAGTCTACTTTAATTCGACAAAGCATTTTCCTCCGGTCGAAAAATAGCACGCTTTACAGTAAAATTCCTTGAAATATGTTTCAATGCAATTATAATCTCTCCCAAGAGCAAGATAAACCATCGGTACCGAGAATGAAACCACGTTCTCGAGGTAAGAGCAAATTAGTGCATGAGCCATTTTTCCAGCGAGCAATGAATTACAAGTCGTTTAGATAGGTGTTTTGCTGAAGGAGGCAGCTATTCTAAAAGAACTAGGAAGATGATACTTGCACCTGGCATGGGGCCACTGTTTCACGGATGCTTCACGGAAACACAGGTCCTCGAAGCAATACATCCTCGAAGAAAGGTGATAAATAAATGAACGCATTTTTTGAAAATTTCCTGCGAGGACTATGCACGCAAAAAAAACGTTCTCACAAACGCAACGTTTTGAATTCACTTCACTTATTGAGGAATACCACCACGTTTTAATCTAATCCAAGTCTGTACATGAAGGTCAATTTTTTTGCACACAACTCGCGACACTCACGGCACAGACGAAGGAGGAGAATTGTAGCGGATAAACCTTAGTGATCATGACTGCTAAGGACTTGAGGGAGAGGTACAACAAGTGAAGCAGAGAAATTATTTCACCGGCATTCGAAAAGAAGATTGCATTTTTTTTCGAACTGTGGGGGAAAAGAAAAAAAGACATTCTTTAGAACAAGGCCCAGTCTGAAGGAAACCGTGAGAATCAACGTCCGATTTCAAGACGGCGGAAAGATACTTGCTGAAAACGAGAAGAAGAAAAACAAAAAAAAAGTTCTGCAGAATGAAGTTTAAGACGCAAGACACCTGTTGCCTCTTCGAGCTTCCCCGCTGGAAAATAACAGTTGGGAAGCCTTTCTAGAGGGGAAAATAAAGGAAAGCCAGTGAGACCCAACCATGGTACAAGGGGGGAGATCTCCAGTGATGACAAGATGAAGACGTGGATCCCACATACGGTTCCACGCAGTTAGTCAGTCAAATACCGAATGAATGAACTTACGCCTAGATTCCATGAGCCTTTGGCGTAAATACTTAAGTGTATCTTGCTCGATTAAAACTCATAAAATTAAATTAATTATTTATGCTAATGTCTACATGCTACTTCCCTCTAAGTTATCCCTTTGGAATATTATATTTTGGGAAAAGTGGCAATAAATACATTCTGCGCCCAGTAAGAAAATATCTATATTTTTCTATTTACTCATTACCAATCAAGTGCCTCATCTAACTGAAGCACAATTTCTTATATCGAGTTAGTTTATATCACTGAGTAAATAATCGGGAGGCACTCGACATAGATGCTACAATTTTACGTTTTTTTTAAGCGTGGATGTTTTATAAGGAGCTGGAGAGTTGCAACAGAATGTTCATGTAAGTGAAGAACAAAAATATACTGAATGCACAAGTTGTTTAGAAATCATTTGGAAAGTATCACTTACACGGATGATAAATCAGTGAATTATGATAAAAAATACTGGCGGATTAGACAAGGGTTATATTTTAGATGAGGAATTTTCCAGACACATAAACCAACCGGTCTAGATATACGTCACATGTGCATTGTCAGATTAATTCTTTCGCAATAAATCGCTCGTAGTTAAGGGCAGAAAGTTTTTCTCCCAATGTAACCAGTGAATCAAAGTAAAAGAATAACTAGCACATTTCGATCGGAGGAGATGGGCAGTACTGAGTATTAATTTTCTATTTCTTCAAGTGGAGAACAAACAAAATTTCAACAATGGGTGAATTTGGGGATCAATAGTTTGGTTTGAGTATAACCAGATAGTTCGTTCTTTGATACAAAAAGAGATAGGATGTTAATGTATTAAAGAGGCATAACAAAGCCCATGAAATTGTAGCATCTAGTTCATCTGCGTACGGCCTTTTAGTCAGTGATGTAGACAGGCAGGATAGAAGCAATTGCATTTCGGGTACATAAGGTAGACAGGTAACACGTAAATAGAAAGGTGTTGATATTTCCTTACTGGGCGCATAAGAATACTGATTGCCACTGTTTCCATAAAGGTAATATTCTATAGGGATAACTTAGAGGAAAGAAAGAAAAATTTAAACATCAACAAAAATAATCAATTTAAGTTTTAAGAGCTCTAATCGAGAGAGATACACTGCAACAGTTGCATTAAAGGCTTATGGAATATGGGCGTAAGTCTCGACCCACCATTTGGAATCTAAGCATCAACATATTTCGGCACTAAATTTCTCTACTGACCTTATTATACTGTTTAACATCCTCCTTCGACACAATTTCTATCACTACCCCAAGCTAGACATTTTCACCTCACGCAATAGTTTCACCTACAAACTGTTAAAAGTTTTTTATAAAAAAATATTATAAAGTTTTTCTTATTATCTCTCATGGTAAAAATTGTTTCATTTTTGTGATTAATAATATGAACTAATTTGTCATGACAATTTTTAAAGGCTACTACTGAGTTAAATACATAAAATAAAAATCCCTCGCCTCGAAGAGAGGTAGCTTATAAGCTCGTTTCTTTTCGAGAGAAACTATTCAATCTCCAGTCAAGAAGGGAGTCGAGAGGATAATGTTGGGCAAGGTCAAGGAGGAGAAACCAGTTTTCTTTGAGAGATCAGACGTGCACGAGGCAAACGTCGACTACGTGGACCACACGGTACAAAGCGCTTTAAGCTTAACGTAAATCAACGAAGGCGTGGTCCAACGTGTCTTGGGTGGAGCCGAAAAAGCAGGAAGAGGGAAACATCTCCTCGTCGGTTGTGTGGTCGGACGCGAGGGGATGTGGGCGTATATGTATATTCGGTCATACGGAAGACGGGGGCAAAAAATAATCTTTTGAATTGCATAACAATGGCTGTGACGCATCCGTCGCTGGTTTCCGTCACAGTCTATCCAGTAGGATTCTATTTTGGAGGGCACACGCTGCAATAATGGAGCACAGCATGGTGGACTGTGTCCATTGGATAGGGGCCGAAAGCAAGCCGTTTCTCCACCAGCATCGACGAATGATTGAATAAGAAAACGCTACTTTTTCACAATAAAACTAATCCATCTATCTAATATGATGCGTTCAAGGCGATTATTTATTTATTGCCTGCATCACGTATTGATTGTTCGAAACATAAATCAATCAATGAGTACACGAAATCATGAATCTTAAAGAAATTTTCAAGTGCATCTAACATTTGAGGGGCTGAGAAGCCAAGGGCTACAAATGATTTTTTTCTCAAAAGAGTCAGGTTAAGCTAATTGTTAGAAGAAATACACAAAAATTGGTTGCCAAGGGATACGAGTGAGTCTCAGTTCTATGCTGACATCGAGTGGAAAATCAAATGCTCTCTACTAAATATCTAATTCATCTCGTTTGGTTTTTGTACCTAATTTCTGTACCTGTGTATAGAAAAAAGAAATCACTTGTACCTCTTGGCTTCCAAACCACTCATTTGAGATTATAGTTTCGGTGACAGATGCTGAGGGCTTGTAACTTCGTGAGATGCTTTCATTCAGCTTGTAGATAGGGAGAATCGTCGTAGGTTATATTTTTCCAATATGAGGGCTGAAGGCTAACATCATTAAAAGAAAAATTTGGAAAAATGAAGGTCTTCAGTGAAAATGATCCAGGGAAGAGGACAAATAAAGTCAATGGCACCAAATCGCACTACCATTAAGAGAGTTGGAACACCTTCGCTTATCTGTGCACATCACGATACTCATTCACATATGGAGAGTGTGACACCACATTTTAACTAATAGCCAAAGCGTGGATGCTGGCCGAGGAAAGTGCCATCGATTAAAAAAAAATACGTGCGTGATATGCAGTAACATTGAAGATAATTTCTGAGTAAACTTAGCCATGCCTTTTCATAGTCTCTTTACTATCAGTTTTACCCAGAAATAACCTGGATTTCTGGCCTAAATGGGCTTTCCATTAATTATTTTTATGAAAGAGAATAGATAAAAAGTTGTTCTTTTGGCATCATAAGAAGAAAACGAATCATACCAAAATTATCGCTAACCGTAAAAATAAATCCTTGTGAAGCCACGTGGCCCGAGGATGGAACGGAAATGGACTTCCTATCCTGAATATGTAAATTTCACCCGCCTGCAGCTTATTCCGAGCTCTATCCTCACCATCTTCAGGTTGAAACACGAAGTGACAACTATCGCTCAGAATCTTGCACGTAGAGGAGCTTTCCACCAGTAACATTAGTAAAGGACACATTATCTCATCAGCTTATGAGCAAATTCATTTTCTATTGAGATCCCACGGGTGCAGCGGTAAGATAGCAAGTCACGAACACCAGCCTCAGTCGTGCAAGAGTGGTCACGTGACATGCCGCCCTTCCATCCCCAGCACGCGAAGCAATGAGAATCGCCATCAATCATAAAACACCCGCCACGCCCATTCGGGCAGGAGAAAGTTAAAGGTGAGGTTACTTTTAAGATGACACGAACCATCCATTCACGCGAGTGAAATTAGCTCTGAAAGTAAGGCTAAGTTCACTGTAAAAACACTGTAGGTTGTGCAATAGAAACATTACCGAATGCGGAAAACGTGGAAGCAAATTAGGCGTGTTAGAAATTAAGGAACTAATCCTAGGGAGTCTATGAGACAATCAGAATTCAAACAACCATTGTGCAATACACCAGGTGAGGTATACCGACAGAGATCGATATTCTAAAACCGAGCAAGTTTTATCTACGCTCATACACTGGTTAGCGCTGACCATATACCGTTTCACAGTCAACCCCATTCCCAATATCAGTGGTTAACACAGCTCACTGACGTGGATTAGTCGGTAATGCGGGCAGAAAATCGTCGAGCAAACGCTAGTTGTGTGACTTCTGCTTCTCAGATGGTCTTTTATGGTTCATCCCATTGATCCGAGAACTAAATTTCGAAATTACTCTTAATTCCAGTTTCGAAAAGACATGTCTTAATTTTGTATCCCTGAAAATACTCGGTTACTTATCCAGGGTCGCAGCTAGGAATTAAGGCTAGGGGGGGTTTCAGGCGTAAAAGTGTGTCTGAGGGTGTGGAATACCCGCCAGGGTAAGCGGGAGGTGCGGGGGCCCTCCCCTAGATTATATTTCAGATAAATGGTTCAAAATGGTGAGTTTTGCGACCTTCTGAGGGATATTTTGTTAATATTTACACTATTTTATAGTAATAATAATCCAATTAAGTGAAATGGATTAAACTTAAAAAATTCTCTGAGCTCTTGTGGGGGGTGGTTATCACCCAAAACACCCGCCCCCCCCCTCTCGCTGCGCCAATGTACTCATCCCTCTCGAACAATGGTAGGAATAGCGTCGGGCGCGAAGGTCTCGACTCGTGTGAAACGCAGGTCAAGGTCCCTTTCCGTGGGAGGACACTTGCATCCTCTCAGGCGTCTCTCGATTTTTTCCCGCCCTTTTCCTGCCCGCGCGCGGGAGGGAAGAGACCTGACCTGGCCCAAGCCGCCGTGCATTGTGGGTAGGCGGGTCACACTCGAGCGAGGGCAGCAAATCTTGTCTCTGGGCTCTTAACACAGTCTTCCCTCTTCATTGTTTCGCCTTATCGACTTCTTGGGGCGGGGGATGTTCTCCATCTTCTCCTCTTCCTGAGAAGTTTTAAGGCTTTCGGGCGACGCCCATCTTGTAAAGTCTTCTCAGACTACCTATCCCTACCTTTCTTTCCTCTGGATCGCGTGAGAGGCGTCATTTGTTTCCACTCTCTTGAAGAGATTTACGGAGTGATTGGATATCGGAATGGTAAAGAAGCCCTTGAACCTTAAAAGTCAGAGGTGGCGTGTACACAAGGCAAGAATGTCGAATGCCTCAGGGAGAATAACCTTCAACTCAAGTTTAACGAGTATCTACGGTTTGTAATACGCCTGGAATGTGGGAATTCCTAATCATTCTGCGGACAGATGAAGTTAGTTTCCTGCAAAAAATGCTAAAATGATATTTTCATCCATTTTGGCTAGCTGGTGCTACTGAATTAGTGTACAGTTATTAATTGTTAAAATTATATTCAATTGCAATGGTGGGTGGCGTAACATGGTGGAACTCCTTCATGATGCATAAAGGGTAAGAAAAAAAAAGACTTTGCTGTTCCACGAAATAAAATATATTTGCCAGATGATGATACGCCGTATCGAAACCGGTCGCAAATATATTTTATTTTGTGGAACAGCAAAGTCTTTTTTTCTTACCCTTTGTGCATCAAATTTCATTCATTACCTACTGTATGTATTAGTTAAACATCACGGAATCTTTTCGCTAAAGCGATTCAAAATTTTAATTACAAGTTGTATTTCAGGCCACAACTCAAGTTATTTATTAAAGAGTAAAGGATAAAGTAGGAGCGCAAGAATCATATTTCCAAAGGGTTGGCGTACTCCATTTGAAATTAAAAGACAATGGAAAATTCCCATACAAATAATATTGAATAGGTTAAAAACCGACCATAGTGCCAACATGTAGGACCATTACCAAGGCTAACAAGTAAATAAATCGAAGTGACAAACGATTTCTTATCAACGTGCGATTTTACTTTAGGCGATTTTCCTCTTCTATGTTTAATTTACGGATTGGAACACAGGCAATATCGATGATAGACACTGACATGAATTCTTGCGACACCGAGAATAAATGGGGTAACACTAACGGTATTCAATTACTATGATGGTTACATTTATAGTTTAGCAGGAATTACAATTAGATTTGTCATCGAAACACCGCGACGCGGAGTCTAATTGTGATGCTTAAAAATCTAACCGAAATGTCAGAAAAAAGGGATACCTGTCCCTTTTATGGGAATATAAATATATGATCATTAAGTGGCCATGACCATGACACACGGAGTAGTTGTCTCTCTTGCGTTTAAGTGTACGAATAAAGAATGTTGAGACAGATACTTGGAAGAGAGGGAAAGAGTTCTTGGCGAGGGGGTGAGATGGGGAAAGATGGCCGAAGAAAGAAAGAAAGAAAGAGGGATAGAAAGAGGGGATGGTCCACCACGGAAATAGCACGCGAGCGTCCACGTGAGAGAAATGGGAGTCAGGTGGGCAAGAGTGCGCGTGTCGTGGCACGAGTGTGGAGGGGACGGAGAAGCGGGGGGAGCGGTCAGGAAGAGGGGCGGGAGAGTCGGGTCCACCGAGACGATCAGAAAGACGGAGAAATAGTGGCCATCGCGAATAAATACATGGAGGAAAGTAGCCACGCAGAGGACTTCTGCCATCTCTTTGTGGAAGTCCATTGCACTTGAAAAATTAGACTTAAAACTAAACCGAAATTATTTTATTTACCACCTGGCACGTAAGCGGAGGAAGGGGAAAGAATATGATAAGAATTTTAGATATAAGAGCAATATAAAAATAACTTTTTACATTAAAACAACGTTTTTTATCGCGAACTAAAAAGAATTCAACTTTTCCAAACCGGTTGAGTTATAAAATCATTTTGGAAACTAAAAAGTAGGCTCTTTCATGTAGAGGAGATTAAATATTGATGGTTTCAAGCGTTACTTGTATGAAGGTGTGCTTGTTTTAAAAAAAAAAGCTAAAGCAACTTAGCGTATTCCACCAGATTTTTAAGAGTAAACAGCCCAGCTAAATCTGGAACAATTTGGAACACATTCATTTACTTGGTGAAATACGTACAAAATGAAATTTGGCCAAAAAATACATGGTGATATAATAATAATCTCATTTTTAGCCCCGCGCGACGAGACTGTAACAAAACAAAAGAGGAGCCGGCGGCGACGGAGGTCCCGCCGATAATGAACCATGTGCGCTCAGACGGAAGCAAGAATCGCTCTTAATTGGATCTCCACGCTTTACGCCCCACTCCCTTCAATTCTCAGACACCCAACGAGTCCCTGGCGAGTTGTGGGGGTGGTGTCGAGTGGGGGGACGGCGGGGAATCCCAGGGGATGGGACCGCTTGGCACCTGCCCAGTGCCCATCGACTCTGCATCCACGATGCTCGACGACGCTCCAACCCTCCGCCGCTACGACGACGTCCGGAGGATCTTGGCGGAACGGCATCGACAAATAAAATTCTAGTTGGGGAGGCGATATTAATGCCAGGGGACGAGGAGGAGAAACGGGCGGATAATAATACTGGATATGATGTGTCTGAGGAGAAGAAAGTCTAAGATGAGATGCAGAGAAGTCATAAAGGTGTGGATGCGACGCATACTGAGCGGGGAGGAGACGCTCAAATCCGAGTTTAAGAGAAGTATACATATAAGCGGGGGAAAGGAAAAAATGATAATAAGATTTTTAGATATAAGTGCAATATAAAAATAATTTTTTATATTAAAACGTATTTTTATGACGAACTAAGAAGAATTCAAGTAAATTTTTGTTCAATCAATTTTTCAATGAAGTTTGATGTAAACAAATTTATTGCTATGAGACTCGTTCGGATTTCTGAAATATAATGCCTTCGTTGAATAATTTTTCGGATGATTCTTCCTTCAAATACACTTAAATTCAATTTGAAGTTTGTCTAACAGTATGCAGGGATACGGAATCAACAGAAAATAGCTGGCGAAAGCATTTGTCTATTATGCTTCGTTTCAGATGGTAATGCATTGGTGGCTATTCACGTTGATATAACTTAAATAGCAAGTGGGAAAGCTTTTCTTTATGGATCTCCTTTTCAAAAAATCCATATAAATGTTTCAGTTTCCTTATTTATGGTCCATTATCTATAAAGTCGCGCCTTCCCCGTTATTATCCACGAACTTTCGGAAAAGGTACATGATAAGGACAACATAAATTCATATAAAAGAGGAACGAAATCCAAGCACACTTAGGTTGGAGGCGTCTGACAGATGAAACGAGAGAAAAATGAATAGAGTTTTGAGTATTCTGTCTCTTAAGAAGCAACAAAACGTTTATTTTACTGACGAGTTCTCCAACTTAAGTGGAGAGCGCCTGGTAATTTCAATTTCCTTCGGGAACGAAATCACCCAAGGCGGTTCTTGGTCATCGACGCAAACCCCTTCAATTGCCTCTTTTCATGAATAAAAACGCTATCCAAATAGAAAGGCCTACGCCTAGATTCAATGAATGCGAATGAATTCGAAGTCCACATTATGAAAATAATTTTTCGTCTCTCCATGTAATATCTTAAATCTGACGAGAAACCTCCCAAGTTGTCGCGTGCATCCAACTCCCGCTGTAATTCCACACCAAATGTATGGGCATGTCGAGGGTCCTTCAACTCTTTTGAGGAGGAAGGAAAAATGTCCTACCGTCGGTTTCAACGTTCAATAACCCGAAGTTGAAGTAATGAAGTTTTATGACGTCTAAACAAATTACGATATAGTTCAGTTTAAAATGCAGCCTATTTTAATATAAGTTCATGATTTGTAATGAATGGTCGCAATTATTTTCCTAAGGATAGGATTTTGAAGCAGGGAGGTACAAAACAACCATTTTGCTGCAAACTCCACAAAATGAATTGATGGCCTTCTCAAGTTTAAAATAGTAATTATACAAACCTTATATGGTTTTCATTCAAAAGTCTTACACCGCTAAAGAATCACTCGATTTCTCATCTTTCAGCTTTAATTTTTTATGCTTGAGATACGGGAAAGTATTAAATAATATTTTCTAATGGAGTACTATACTAACCCTGAAAGTTTGAAGATGATAGCGCAAGTTTTAAGGTACTAATCCGTGAGAAAACATACTGGTCGATGCGGGAGGTTTGCGTCCTCGTTAAAGCCAGGCGCAGTGCGCCGCTGTGGATGACACAGTTGGCAATGCCCTCACGGGTGGCAGCGGTCATCGGGAGACGACCCTCAACGGCGCAAGAGGTTTGTTGACTCCTCCCGCCCCTTCCGACGAAGCGTAAAGACTTGCGTGGGCATTTGAGAGGCACCTGACCTCGTTGAACTTCTTGTGCGGTCTCTGTCGGCGGGTAGCGTGAGAGGGCGGGTAACAGTAAATACTCATCATCGCCCTTCATACTTCCCAGTCGCTCTGACGCCACACCCCGCTCTGCCTCGTCTATCACCAATCAATCGATTTCTCCACGCTTTCAGTCTCCTCCAACGAGTTCAGAAATGATTTATCGCTGATGGTGAATAAACACTGACATCCCAAACTTTAAAAAATTTAGTCTCTGTGAGGTGAAAACTTTAAATGTCAATGTGTTTCAAGTTAAGAATTACAGGAAAATTAACAATTAATTACGATAAGTAGACTGGAAATAAGTTCATCAAACAACACTTTTGGTCGAGAACGTATTAGAAAACCTCTAATACCATATTTTCGGAAGCACCGTCGGCTAATGTTTGTATTCAGAACACTTAAAATTCTAATCATCGACCTGGCGTGATAACAGGAGAAACATCGTAACATAGAGGAGAAATATTTAAAGAAACTGCACTTCCCTAGTGAATTTCACTTCAATATTTTCATGCAATTCCGGAGTCCTTAAAGCTATCGACATAAAGGATAACTAAAATGTTGTTAAGGCCACCATTTACGGAAAAGTTGAGGTCAGTGACGGTTTATGGCCAATTGCTTCCCATATGGAAAATATTTAGTTCTCGCGGAAAAAGTACCGATAGAGACCTGAACTAAGTGCTGCTCAAATCCCAGAAAATATGGTAAATTGTTAGATTTAGTACTGGTGTCGCCCATAGTTTTTGCACTTGATTACTCATTCAATGGAAGAAAACTATAATGCCATTCCATTCTCATTGCTCAGTTTTTCTTCAAGAACGAAGAAAGGAAAGAAAAAAATCAAGATCCTATGGGACGGATTGCTGTCTCCTCTATGAATTCCCCTAAGGAGGGGATCCAGGATTTCTTTCTTGGGGGAGGCAGCGGGGGGCACACGCAAGGCCGTGTCCAGGATTTTGTTCTCGGGGGGAGGAGGGGGCACAAGGTTACCTCGTAATACGAAACGAACGCAATGATAATGGGACTTTATTAAACGTTTTTAAGGTTCTGGGGGGGGGGGGGGCACGTGCCCCCCCCGTAGATCCGCCTGTGATTTCCCTTATATGATATCATACCTACATCACGCGAAGCCTCAATGCATCGAAAGCAAAATAGAGAAGGCGTTGGATCAAATACACCCACAGTATGGAAAGTATGTGTTGGGACACACAGATAGACATCGCGAGAGAAGGACAGATGGGACGCACATGAAGTGCGTTTGACAGATCAGAAGGTCGCTCCAATCCATCGCGAGATCCCAGTTCAACGTCATGAAAAGTCTATTCAACCGAAGGGGTTTTGTCTGCGGAGATGCCCCGATCAAAGCCGATAAGCGTGTGGTTGGGTTCAATTGGATGATGGTGACGTTTAAAAAAAAAATAAGTGCCCCAATCACTTGACCGATCGGAGTATTCAAGACTGACCCTGAGTAACTCTGCCAACTTCGTTAGTTGACTGTGACAGGAGACCTAACGTTCATTGGCTAATTGTCATTTCATCGTAAAATGAATAAAGTGGGGCTCAATTCGTTTTAGATCATTTATTTAGGCAGAAAAATATAATATTAACTCGCCAGAGCATTTTATTTTTTTTAGCCTTGCAACCGCGATAAGCCGCAATAAAGACCACAATCGAAAATCACGGTAAATTTCTCTGAAAAAAGTATTGCATGTTTACACAAGACTAGCATGATTAAAATAGTAAAACAATAAATAATTCATTCAAATGCAATGAATTTTTATTGCAGAAAAATAGAATTTCAGCTTACGTTTTCAGTTATTTGGAATATGAAACCATTAACGGGAGATATTAATTTAGCGAGCGATTTGCTGCGGTCAATTCTTAAACTCAAATAAATTTAAACGCACTTCTAATGCATTCAAGGGATAATATCCGTATGTTGAGCATCAATTTTACTTCCTACAATAAATGGAATGCGGAAAAACTTTTTTTGCCTACAATTACGGATCCATAGAATGAACTTATAATTTTTATTCTAATAGCTGCGGTAGAAACTCCTCGAATAACTATGTGTTTGAACACCAATATTATGTTCGGTCAATTGAGACCAAGCCATTTTCTCAGAGCGTACCACGGGAGAGGTTTTACCGAAACCCATGCCGTTCTAACACGACTGACTGGCATTTGGGATATCCTGGTTCGAATCCCGGCTAAGTCAAATATTTTTTCATTGAGAACTTCATCCTTTGGCGTATTTAACGAGACAAATTGCTTTCGAGCAACGTACCCGAACACATACAGACGACTTTTCAACAGCCAAACAATTGCGATAGAAACAATTCGCGCGTACTTTCAAATGGTCCAACTTTTATGTCGTTTCACTTTGAGACATTTATTCCCGTCCACTCCTTCAGCCTCATCTTGACTCCTTTCCGTCCGCTGTCCTCCTCAAAATATTAGTTCTCCTCAACTCATCTCCAGCCCTTTTCTGCGGCGGCAGCCTATTACGACTAATGGGCAATTAGCATGGTCGGCCAAAGGCAAACAAAGTGCTGTCACAACGCGATAGGGCGATGGTGTTTTGGGCGAAAAAATTCTTAATTGTGTCTTAACGTTCGGAACTACTACGTTCGAATCTACGGAGGCAAAAAGAAAAATATTTTAATGAAATTTTTCGAAAAGAGTATTTTTGAGTTACCATTTCATGGGCATCAATATTGCTCCAGCTTTCCCCAATTTACGACGCACTGAAGTAGTTCCGGAGGCGAAACACTTACTTCTGCGCATCCAACCAAATCACTCAAAAGAACCTCTCCTTACTTCTCTGAGTAATGATTCAAACTTCCAGTTAGTATTTTCTCTGGTTTTCCTTTGCTCACTGTCAGGGCCGGTTCTAGACATTTTCATAATGTAAGCGAACAACATTCCGGCGCCCCCCATCAAAAATAGCCTGAAAGCAGTGGCGGATCCAGGATAGGGACAAGGGGGGGGGGGGCTAAGATTACGATTCTATCTAGTGTAAATTGGATAACCCACGGGGGGGCTATAGACCCTTCCTGACCCCTCTCTGGATCTAATTTTGAATTGTAATATACCAAAAGTATGTGAAATAGGCCCTAAGTTTAGATAAATACACCAAAGGATGAAGTTCGCCATTAAAAAAATTAGCCACAGAGCTTATATATTATAGTCTAAGTTTAGAGCTAATTTGTATCTCAATTCGTTAAAGGTGGGAAATATGTAGGAAAATATAACTAAACACTTTTGTGCAAAGTGGTAACCCCCAAATACTTCGATTTCACCCAGTCTGTGTTTCGACCCAATGGAGGGGGGCGGCCCTATAGCCCTCTTATCCCCCCCGTAGATGCCTGAAAGGTACTAGGGATTGTCTCTAGATACATTCAAATAAATGCAAATACTTCAGAAATAAGGGTCGAGATTTAAAAACCAGCGTGGACTTATAACGTGCTAGCTCTTATATGAGTGGGTTGGAAGCCAAGTGATTTCTCTTTTCTACACAGGGTTAGGTACAGAAATTAGGTAAAAAAAACAAACGAGATCAATTATATACTTATTGTTAGTAGTGCATTTGATTTTTCACTCGATGTCAGAACAGAACAGAGACTCACTCGTTTCCCTTGGCAACCAGGTTTTTGTATTTATTCGAACAATTAACTTTACCTAACTCTATTGAGAAAAAAATCACTTGTACCCCTTGGCTTCCAACCCACTCGTATATCAAATGTGATATTTTTAGAGCTCGTTAACCAATTAAATACATATTGGACTGACTGAGCGTTTTGGCGCCCCACGCGGCCGCGCACTATGCTTACCGCATAAACTGGCCCTGCTCACTGAGAAGTAAGCAAGTCGATAGATCAGCTGGACCAGCATCAAATTAACGGAACGCGCAACATAGAGACCGCTGCTACGGTTTGGATCGGCGCATAAATTCAGTCCTTTCCCTCTGCCCTCGCCGTGGGTTGACGCATTCTCAAGAGCCAGCCACCGGCTTGTGCGGTGAGATGTGGTGGGCAATGAGCCGTCAAAGATGGAGTCGCGTCCCTCCTCCACTTTCATCTCCAACGTGCAGCTAGCTTCTTTCGAGGAGACGGTCCTTTCCGAACACACACTACTTGGGTGGCGCGATGGCTGGTTATAAACGGATTAAAACGAAAAGACTTGGCGCTTAGTCTGAGGGTCGGCAGCAGGAGCACAAGACTTTCCCCACGCCGCCGTCGCCGGCTGCGACACAAAAGCGCGGAGCGGAGACCTTGACACTAACAGAGAGAGGGTCTAATTGTTTTTTCTTTTTGGTTTTATTTCTCGGAGTCACGGAGAAATTCAAGAGACCCCTTTACCCCTAATGCTAATGAGAGCCGTAATCTCTCCGTACACGACGCTAATTGCAAGAAAGGGGAAAAAGTGTACTCACAAAAGGTAGAGAGACAGTTTTTTTTCTTCTTTTCTTCTACCACCGTACCCAGACAATGATCGAGATCCTCGTGATGAATGGCACGGTTAAAACTTAGCCAAAGGACGTTTTCCAAGAAATTTCATGACTTAACGCCACGGAGCAGAAAATTTGGCTACCTTCGACGTTAAAAAAAAAGAATACGCTCATGGCAGCAAATTAAAATTAATACTCCTTCGAGCGGATAATCTTCTCGGACATGTGTGCAAACAAGGTTGGCAACATTTCAGGGCGGAGTAACGCTTCGCATCCATTTTCACAAGTAGGAAGACGTTCTCAGCTTGGTAGGTTGAAATGACATTATTTCACGATTGAACACGTTATGTCTACGAGTTGAACATGGGAAGATCTTCCACGCGAAGTTGTATGACAGTCTACGCATTGAATCTTAGCCACTGAAACAGAAATAAATGTTGCAGTACTCACCGAGAGTGACTTTGCGAAAGCTGGATTCCTCATCGGAGCAAACCGTAGAAGGATGGAGGCAGACGGTAAGAATCAATATGGAGATGATAGGGACGGGGTTGCACCGTCTAGACGGCTTCATTTTGACACTTATTCGGCAACTACCGCATCACCTGCAAGGATAAACAAGAAAAAAAAATTAATAACCATAGTAAAACAAATTTCTTGCAAAGTATAGGGGGAGAAAATAGGATTCGAATTTCTCTCCATCAAAACAATTTGGAAAAAACACTGAAGGACTTATTTTCATTCATGAAATGACTAAAATGACCCTTCATGACGATGAATTACATGTTAATATGTGCGAAAATTCCACAGAGAAAAAAATCATTGCGGGAGACTCCGTAATGTAATCACTGTAGCACTCCCGGTATGCTTAAATTACGTGTAAATAATTACTCAATCACGAGAGTCGCCACCGGTCTCTTGAATAACCATCTAGCTGGTATTCTTTCCTTTCCCAAAACTCTACGTTAAGAGAGAATTCTATCACTTCTCTATTTATGCTCAATTGAACCAAATATTAATTATACCCAGTGATTTAGTTTCCCATGAAGGTATAAGTATACGTTAGTCAAGCGTTTTAATTGCATAAGAAGATATCGATTTCTAGTCACGTAATAAATTATAATTCATACGCTAAAAAACTAAAATATGTGGAAATAAAATAAAAATTAGGCAGATGCAGGGCCAAATTAATAGGAGAACGAGCCGATGCTTCCGAAAAAGGGTGTTTATACGGAAAAAAGACATTTTGACCAATTAAACTAATTTTTTAAATTAAAAGAATTTTCACTTCTATGCCAATCTTCGTTTACAGAACTTTTCACTTAATTTTACTGCATTGAAAACAATTAATTTCTTGTTCCTTACCTTGGAGAGCATATTTGATAACCACAAAAAAACACAAGCATGGCAAATTATTTCAAACCTGTGGTGTGTATAGCGTGGAGAGGGCGAGACTAATCACATTTCATTTTCCTTTGAATGCGAAATGCTAATGACTTCGAAATTTACTCTCCCCTACATCTCCAAGCGACTTTGTGTCATTACTCATGCTTTTGTGGTGTCACTTGCTAAAATTAGGTTCTGAAGACATGAGACAAAGGCCTAAGCCCAATTAAATACGTGAGGTTCAAAAACTAAACTGTTTGAAACCACAGTATGGACGTTAAAGTTTTCTGCTGGTTTCTTAGTATGTGACTCACTAACTTCCTAATCAAAGGTATCGTTATCCCCAAACAGTATTTTCCAATGGCCTTCTGTGTGCGTGTCTAAGCAACAGCAATGTGAATATCTAAAATTATGGATGGCTGTTTCAACTTCTGCTTGTGCGCCGAGCAAAAGACGTATAAGGCTGCAGGTGGCATGGCTGGCGCTGCGGAACAAGTTGGCAATCGAACGGGAATTGGAGTCTATAAAGACTAATTGGCAATTGATCCACTCAGCGGACATACGCTTGCGGTTTTCCATGCATTGTTTCCCATGAGTCCGGAGAGAGAGACATGGCAGAGTTCAGCGGACGATGCCCTCCGGAGGACAGCATAGTAACATGATTTACAAAATACGTCAATTAGCAACATTTATCGAGAACTTATTCCTTAATATATTTAGAATAAAATGTACGGCTATTTCTTTAGTGTCACTTCTTTAAAATACGTTTAACCATAAAAAAATGAGACAAACTAAGATTAAACAAGATAGAATGAATTATTAAAACGTCGAGTTATTGAAGCATGCGTTAATGTTCCTAAAACGAAGTAGTGTATACAAATGCCACCAAATTTAGAATATAATCGGAAAAGAATGGGACGAAAAATATTTTTGAAATACGGAGGAATTCCGAGAGAACAGTAAATATTTAGTTTAGAAGGACAGAGACAGTTCCAAACCTCGATCACCGAGCTGCGGCTCTCAATTTGTACAACGAACATACTTTACGAGAGAAAATGTCAAACAGTACCAACTGAATTGAGGAAGCACCTGTACTAACGCAATTATTCCTAGCTGAGAGACTCTTCGGCTTAATAGAAAAAAAAACGAAACACTGTTGGCACACAAAATAATTTTAAATAGCCTTGATCATTTATTCTATAAAGTTAAATTAAATGGGCGACGAATTGAGTGATACCCAAAACAACACTTATGACTTGTTCCAAAACTTCCCCACGGGATCACGAAAGTTTAAGTTATTTTTTTAAGGAAACGCAATAGGTAATAATCTTCCTCAAACAGAGCCTGTGGCCACGCGTAAGCCCTTGGGATGAATTTCTCAACCCTTGAAAACGAAACACTTCCTTCCGATAAGGCGAACCGGAGGAGACGGACATAGTTACAAAAATTATTCTTCCCATCTCTCAAATTTGAGTATCTACATCTGCACTATACTCTGCGAACCACCTCAAGGGTGTTTGGCAGGGGTTTAGCAATCGTCAACAAGCAAGAGGATCTCCTTATGTACACTACAAGGTCACTTAAAAATATTACACACAATAACAGAATACCTCACACATCCCCCCCCCCAAATACTCTCTTCCTTCTCCGATAGTCCACACCCTCTTGGGCACAGACGGCGATGAGAAGCTTCCCTTCCGCCTTCTTCGAGCTTTCCCAAACATTTTAAATCTTCCGTCCGTTAGCATGTCTGGTTCCTTTCGTCAGTCATCAACTCCCAGTCTTCTTGGGTCCCTCTGCTCCTCCCCTCACGGGTGGCTAACACCTCTAGACGGCGCTAATTCCCTTACTACCTGCCATCCATTTTCCACCCTCAATTTCGGCTCGGCCGGTCCTAATGACACGATTTTACGATGCTGTTCCGGCGCTTCGCCTGCTGATAAACTCCATCCTTGCCCTCGCTGGAGACCACCCCTAAATAATTATGAGCTCCGTTCCTTCGATCATGGCAAGAAGATGATTTATATATATTAGGGGTAATTAGATGAAATAATGTTACGCCATTGATGAATAATAAAGAAGTCTCATTATGAACTGCAACATTCATTCACGATAATATCTCAAATTATTTCCTTACTTTGGATCAAACTATCTTGGCGAAAGACCACTAAATATAACCTATCCAGGAATACGGTGTATTAATTATAAGCCATGTAATACTGCAGCGGCTTCGGATTGCTTCTAATCTTACGTACTTACAATGATTCAATACTGTATACAATTACTCCTATTGAATACTTCAAAGTATTATCGCTATTGATTTATTTGAGAAATTTTAACTCAGAAAGTGGTTTAATTTTTACTTCAATTCAGAAGCCATTTCCAATAATTTTGAGAAAACAACATGATAAACTTGAAGTATCTATCTTTTAACACTATTTAGGTGCATTTAATAGTGTATTACTCACAAAAGAGGGTGAGAATTATGTTCAATTCTTGAAAATACTTATCATATTTCAAGCATTCGCAATTCAGACCTGGTCAACCTCTTCCGATGTTCTCACATTGCGTGGACACTAAAAGTGGATTCTCACGAGAGCAGAGGAGATAACACCACGATAAACATGAAAGATCGACCTGGTTAGGTGCATTTAATACTGTGTACATCACATATAAGGGTGAGAATCAAGTTTAATTCTTGAAAATATTAATAATTCAAACATCCGGGCCACCGATCTTGTCAACTTCTTCCAATGCTCTTCCATTGCGTGCTCCCTAAAAATAGATTCTTCTGAGGGTACAGAGAAGCACACTCTTATACGTCTTGGTCAACTCCTGAGCATCTCCTACAAAGTTACTGCAGCCACCCTGAACGCAGACGAGCTCCCTCCGCCCATCACAACCATTCAAACCTCCATTAGCGATCCGGCCGAAGGTTCCCCGTCTAGCCACCACTTTCAACAGCCCCTCAAACACAGAGCCACCGACCGTCTCGGGATTTCGGGGGAGGGGAGAGATAGGAGGGGGTGGGGCAGGGAGGCTTCCCTCAGGTAATCTCGCTTCACCCCCACAACCACTCATTCACCTCCACCACGCTCGTCCCAAAGCCCATCACACCCTCACTCGCTCAGATGCCTGAGTTTTTCAATTCCCCACGTCCACCTCTCGAAATCCCCAGGTGAGCACAAAAAAAATCCACTTCTACATATCGTGGGGTCCACTTTCGTGCCACTAAAAGATACTACGATACAAAGTAAGGAAATTATTAGAGACATTATCGTGAATGCAATTGCAATTCATGGTGTGACTTCTTTAGTATTTTTCAATGGCGTATGATAATTTCATCGGTATAATGTGTTGGCCATCTTGCCACCACATTGGACAGAACTGCTTGGACATTTGAGCGATTTCTCGCAGTGAAAAGACAATTTGTGACTCATGCGCAATAATCACGTCGTAAATGTGCAGAGTAATCAGATTGTATGGAATTGAAGTTTTCGGATAGGTTTCATCATACCCTTTTTTCAGTCCTATCATGCCTATTGTTTTAGAAATTTAGTGTTTTGTACTGAATCTACAGAAAAATGAATACTTATAAGTAAACTGTGGCCGTTTATTTCAATAAAAAATGCCTAAGGTTGAACATTACATTTCATTCTTTCACAAATTAGGCGACAAGATAAGATGATAGTAAGATGAATTCTCTCAATTTCCATTAGAATACCATGCTCTAATCTAATTTTAATTTGGATAAAGAATATAATTCATTGATAGCTATAAATATTTTTTTAAATATGGAGCAGAAACATCTTTTACAAAACTAACTGGCTCCATTAAGGCTACTTAAATAGTTTCACCTATATTCGGCTATTCACATCATTCAGGGTCACCAACGCGGCAAATGAACTATATCTTTCTAAGTAGCTGAAGTTGCTTTGTCCTATGTCCTTTGTCCTGACCGCACTATGCCCGGATGAACAACAAGTCATTCTATTATCTCACGATAGATCAAGAAATTTCCACGACAAGTTCAATCAGAACGGGCGTTTCATGACTGAAATCACTTATTGATCACATCTCATTCGTTATGATCCGTTTCTTTTCACTTCCGAAGAGAAAAAGGGAGTTTCTTCCACTATCCTTTTTCCACTAAGGGGAGGTCCTTCCTCCGTTTCTTTCTCGTTAAAAAAGCGTCGACAATACAGTACGAGCGAGAAAGAACGTCAGACACTGAAGCGAAACCCTCTCCATTGATACATCACGGGCCAAACTCGACAACAAGGGGAGTTATAAAAAAAGAGAATTTTACTCTGCGAGAGATCCGAGACGAAACAGATTTCCCGCGACGATGGGTCTCTGTGTAGGCGGTAACGAATCAAATATGGGTGTTGAAAATCTCGGAGAAAAATGGGAGGAAATTGGGCAGACGTGAGTCGACACGAGTTCCTCCCATTGCGTGAATCCATAGAGGATTTCACGGACGAGTTTCTCGAGAAAATCTTCAAGGATAACCCGGGTGGTCCCGAATTACTTTCCGTTTCATCACCACAGGTAAAAAGAGGGCACAGCAAAGCATTAATGAAATACACAACGCCGACAAAAAATATCTTGAATGAGTAACCACTGTGCGAGGGGACTTTTCTTCTCAATTTTGCACTGCCCGACAAGTTTTACAGAGCTCGTTGATAAGCTCGTGGAAGTTATAAAAGCTATGATGTAATCATACTAAAATAAAATGAATCAAGCAAAACAAAAACGCATAAGAAAGATAAAAGTGGAAACTATTCAATAGAAAGAGAGAAAAACAACAACCTTATTTCTTAGGGGAGGTCTCATTAAAAATAAAAATGTCAATTGATTGAATGAAATTTGTAGCATTGCCACAATATAATAATAAATAATAACAGTACTGAATCCATGTTCTGATTATGAACTGCTTGCTACACTGACTCACATCACCAAAAACATGAAGGCAATATTGAATGTAAGACGTATATTATATAATTTATACCCTGCCATATCCGACAGGAAAATGAAACCCTCTAATCAGGAGGTATTCTTGTGGATCGAACTTCACAAGAGTTGCGCAAGAAAAAGCAGCAACGCCACATTGTGCAAAGGA
This sequence comes from Ischnura elegans, assembly GCF_921293095.1. NCBI lineage: Eukaryota > Metazoa > Arthropoda > Insecta > Odonata > Coenagrionidae > Ischnura > Ischnura elegans. Next base: position 108,592,322 of record NC_060248.1, read on the forward strand.
AAACCACACAGGCATAGTATTAACCACATCTGCTAAAACAATGAGCAGGCGAAGACAAATGAACGTCACTTGTTTACATCAAGGGTGGTGATACATCAGAATATTTCTCTACGGCACGCGCCATCTGTCGGGACCAAATCAAAAAAATTAACGCCTTGAAGTCACACAAACTCCCACATGTAACACAACAGAAGGGTTAGAAAAATTCCTCGTCTGGCAGGCAACATTTTTTACTTCCCTAGAAAACAATATAAGGTACCGCCTGCGAGGGGGAAAGCTGTTAGTCCCTTTCCCTCGATCTGCCCGGGACGAATGCACGCTCGAGAATTAACACTTATTTCCGAGCAGAGATACGTCCTCGAACGATTTAAATGCATGCATCTACCCGTCCCAGCGCCTCCTAATGACTGAAGAAGGCATCCTTAGCGACGGACCCCACACACCGCAGACGTACCGGGCCGCTAGCTAAATCTCCTCCTACCCAGGCCCACCTGACAAAACTCACCACCCTATACACCCTCCTCCAAGTCAGTCTATATCACATGCAAACAGGATAACATCACCACCAAATCCCACCCCCTCATAGACCTTTGCGACCCTATAACGAAAAAAACTTTGTAGCGCTAGGGGTGATTTGAAACCACGCGCTACCCTTTCATCCCCCAAGTAGCCGCCCCATACCGCCCTCACCAACCCTTCCCATCAACAATGCACCCTCATCCATCGACTTCTCTTCACCTCGAGGCAACATTCCCTTCCCACTTGGACAATGGTGTGAAGATTCGAAATGCATGAGGCCTCCAGGGGGAAAGTTAATAGATGTTCACGGCGGGGGATCCTGACTGCTGAGAGGGAACAGGTATCCCTAAACGAAAAACAGTCCTCCGGAGTCACCTGAAACACACTAAATATTCAATTTTAATCGATCGAGATGCACCAGTTGTCAGACGAAATGCCTGAATGGATAATGAGTCAGACATTTTTGTACGGATTTCTATAAGACAATGGACAATGTATGTGCCTTCAAAGTTCATATGCTAGGACTAAAATCACTAGAATCTAATAATTTACGCTGATAGTTTCCGAAGCTGATTAGCAAGTGAGATAAACATAAAACGATTAATAATAAACGGGGATAAATAACGATTTTGAATAGTTGGCATTTTGAGATAGAAGTTAGTTAATCTTTCACAGAGTTATAACACTGCTACTGAGATGTAGTAGTTCTTTCCGTCAACTTCCACCCTTGTTTCTAAAAATGTACATCAATTTTTTCATTAAGAAAATAAAAAAATGAGGGTTTGCCGGGAGGAATTCATAGAATGAATAGTTTCCAAAGAGTTCCACAAAGCAGTATCTACTATGAAAACATTTAAATTCTAAGAAGGCCAAAATAATGATCTATCATCTAGGATCCATATTTAGCATGAAATCACACCTAGGCAATAGTGCAGCTCTCTTTCAGCATGGCATTAATGGCCTCGAGCAGATATTAACCTTTTAAATTTCATTTTTGAAAGAACTGTACACATTTTGATTGATTCCGTTAGGATTTCGCGCCTGAAAATACGCAATGAGCCTAAATTCAAACGCGGTGACGAACCTCCAAATCTAAATCAAGTTTGAAAGGCATCAAAACTGAGGACTGCTCAGCCTCGAAGATGGGTAAGAGGAAAACTCGGAACTCGAAGTTTAAATGGAACCATCTCCACGCGTCCATAACACAACCCGTCCCCTGCTTGACCCACTTGAACTCTACGAGTCGCACTTGAATAAAACCTCATCCAAGGCTTCAAGTGGTTCCCCTCGAGCATGCACGAATCTCTTGGACCACGCCACAACCTGAACGCGCACTCCCTTCCCCAGACGTTAACACCATGCCCTTTAGTACCACCACGGGCTGCAAAATTAAGTTACCCCTTAGCTGCACGCGCCCGCGATGATAGCGTCAGTGCACGCTTGCGGCTTTTTTGCCGCGCTTTAATATTTTTGGTTTGCCTAAATGTACATTAAACGTTTAGGGTATTTTTAACGCATTTGGATAACTTCTAATAATTAAGAGCACTTTAAATATTTTTATCTTTCATTTATAAACAAAAATAAAGCATGTTAATATGCAAATTTCTTCATAAATACTTTGAATAATTTTTCTGATGGATGCACAAAGTGTAAGAAAAAAACGGCGTATCATCATCTGGGCAGATGATGATAAGCCGTATCGAAACCGGTCGCAAATATATATTTTATTTTGTGGAACAGCAAAGTCTTTTTTTCTTACCATTTGTGCATCATGAAGGAGTTCCACCATGTTACGCCACCCACAATCGCATTTTCTGAAGGAATTGCAGACAATAATGTTCTTAGTCGAGGAAAAAGTACATAAATAGAACACCGAAGTGTACCAACAGTGATTTATACGCAGTAAACGCGCTATTTCGAATTTTCGAACAATAAGGTAAAATCCCCGCTTAGCGTGTAGGTAACTAAGGGTTAACCCATTTCCGCCCGGAAAAATGTCTGCTTGCGGTTGTGAAAATATGTAGGTATGTTGTTCCTACGGTCGTATTTAATAATCCCGTTAAATATTTCGGTAACATATCAATTTCAGAATGACGCCATGGCCATAGCTCCTACATTGGTTGGTAGCGAGGTGAGGATATAAAGTTGTTCAATGTCTGCGAGTGACCTTGATAGATAGAAAGGATTAATGTTCAGGACAAACATATTTTACGGATGATGGAGATTTCAAATAATCTAAAATATACCATTTCCTGTTTGCACGTAATTTGCATTCAGTAGGCGACCATTTTGAATTTTAGTTTCGCACCCATTCCTTTTCATTGGCTTTATTCGAAGGCTTAAAAAAACTAATAATGGATTAAGCTATTGAAAGCTTCAACAAAATATTAATGACAATTTGACAGGATAAAGGAGAACGGTGTTTTTTTCAAGACCCTCACATGCTTAGAATGGTCGGATGCGAAATGGCTACGATGGGCGGAAGTGGGTTAATACCGCAGCAAGAATGCCGAATGTACTCGGGTGCAGGTAATCGAATGTATTCAAATAGCTTAGTTGCTCAGATAGGCACTCCATTACACATAGATATACACGAGAGGCCATAAATTCTTCTGGAAACTAGAGAAGCGAAGCGACTGCATGGATAAATTAAACAAAATATTGACCGACCAGAGAAAAATACCACACTTTCTCTGGATTAATTCGGCGAGTACACAGCAAGGGCGTCTGGGTGAATACCGCCAATCACTCATACATTCTTCCAATTTCTCAAGTAGTCCCACGAAAACATGTGTACTCGAGCACCTGTCTGGGTATTCGATAACTAACTTGAGTACTTGAGTACCATCTAATTATTCTAAAAACGTAACCAGGTCTTCATATCGGTAGAAGAGACAACCATTACATTAATTGTTGAACAAAGCAAAAATAAAGTACCATTACACAGATTATTTAATGCTATCTACTAGTTTCAACGGTTTAGCGTCATTATCAAGATGAAACCAGTCGACAGCATTTAATTAACTATTTGAGGAACGGTACTTTGGATTTGATTTGTTCATCTATTAATAATACTTTGTTCCACCAATTTAGGTTTTTAGGCTTAGACTGCTTGAGCAAAAATATATCTTTAAGAATGACACGGAGAACATAATATTAGAGCCCCACTATATTTCCCGGTCCGACAGATGGAGTAATAGAGAGAGATGTTTTGCAGGGCGGATAGATATGGAAATTCGTTTTTCCCCGAATCATAAAGGACTCAATAAATTTCGTAATTTTGTTTGAAGATTTGCTTAATATATGCTGGTTTCCTAACACCCCCTGCCGCACGGCTTTTCAGTCAGCTTGCGGGCTAGTATGGAGATGCAATGCCGAAACCAGTTGGTTTGGCAACCATAGTATTATTTTTATGTTGCCATAAAAGCGAAATTTACTATTCCCTCCAAATTTTTCAAATGTATACCCTTTTACCCTCCCCTATCTCTCGGAGTATTCGAATTTCGGCACTCGAGTACATTTTCCACAGTCCTCGAGTAGACACCGAACTCCATCCACCCGATCCCTGAAGGCTCTAACCACTCCATCAAGGGATCGAGCACCACGGAGACCAGCCCTCAACGCGGCACCCACGCCAGAACCGAGGAAAATCCTTTTTAGAGATCAAGCATGTCGAGAGAAAAAAATGAACACCATCGCCATCCGAAAAAGTCCGTCCATCACAAGACTTTACGGTCGGAGAGAGATGAAAGGGCCACCGCTATATTCTCGTTTTCCGCAACCATATCCCGCACCTAATCTAAACTCCTCACACGGAAACCTCGACTCAACGTGGCCATTTCCTTTTCGCCTAAGCCATCTCATACCTTACCGCGCAGACTCCCAATTCCACTTTATGATTCCCTCCTTTTCCCCCATTTTTTCGTTTCCCACAAGTTTCGACCGACGGAGCTTATTAAATATTCCGCGTCGAAGCGTCCTCGAGCAAGGTCAGAGAAATGGAGAGAACTCGCATGATCTCGAGGCTCAGAGAGAGATATACAAAGGGGGTCCCTGCGCGAATTTAAATGAGAGCTTGACAAAATTTACCGCCTGGGAAAATAAATAACGTTATCCTCCTCGGGAGGGACGTTAAAATGTGCGTAGATTCCCAAACCTCTAGAAGGTGTCTCCAAGGTTTCCTCGGCCTTGGTGCCGTTAAAGTCATATTTTGTTAAAAATAAACTTAACTTTAGTAACCATTGTTTGGCGCTTTCCAAGTGGATCACATAAGGAAATTACTCCAGCTTGAGACCTCTAGAATGCGCCTCCAAGGTTCTCTTGGCCTTGGCGCTGTCAACGCCACATTTTTGATAAAAACGAACTTAACGTGAAAGTATGGTATTCCACGATTCATCAACCACTTTCTTATCAGACGGTCCCATGGTGTAATGGTTAGCACTCTGGACTTTGAATCCAGCGATCCGAGTTCAAATCTCGGTGGGACCTTACATTTTTTAACACCTTAATGGCGGTTGCGACACGACAGAAATTTGTATTACGCCCTTCTCAGGTGAAAACATGATCAGATTTGATCTCTGCATTTCTTCAGGGTTTTATTCCACGTCAGCTTATTTGTAGACAACAGTTTCGCTGCCTATCCTGTCAGCGTCTTCAGGCTGTTGGTTTCTACCTCGCTTATATGCTGTAGGCTGAATACACTGGCAGGATAGCCAGCGAAACTGTTGTCTACAAACAAGCTGACGCGGAAGAAAACCCTGGAGAAATACAGAGATCAAACAATCTCTGCGGAAATCTACGTTCTAAAATAATCAGATTTATAAAACGCGCACATATATATGGGTGAATTTTATCACAGTATCATCGTATATACGTTATCACATTAATTGATTTGTCTGCGCGCCTGTAGCTGCCTATGCCCACACGTAGGCTGTCCGCCACTTGCTCCACGTCGCGACGCGTCGGTTGTAGCGCTTATGGATGACTTCTGGGAATACTAAAAAGCTGGGATAGACGCGTGGAAGTCACGGCAGGCAATTCTTTCTCCGCGTCGTCGTTTGGACTGACAAACACGGCTACCACTCTTGGGAAACACGACCGTGATCTATTAAGTGGGAGAGGAGACCTCTTCGGAGGCAGCTATCAAGTCTGGTCAGGTGACTTATGCGGAGACCTGGTTTCCACGGTTTCCTATGCGCATACTAATAGATCCTTTTCTCCCCCTTAAAATTCAAGCAAAATAGGCACATGTGATGAGTGTTTTTTTTCCCTAAGCAAATTAAGGAATTAAAACGGTGACCTTCACGGACCATAATGCTCGCCGAAACAGATTTAGGTCATGCATACGATACAAGCAACAATAGACGGCCCCCAATTTTTCTGGCTCGAATACCCGATAAAGCCGACTAAGTTGGTAAGCGACAGACTTTTATGCCTTAAATCGTCCATTGGAATCAATATCATAACATTCATGTCTTCCATCTTATAGATCGATATCGAATATTTTTCTTTCATAGACAATCGCGTCATGGATCCCCATTACAGACCGTATCTCATCATCCGGTCCCATGGTGTAATGGTTAGCACTCTGGACTTTGAATCCAGCGATCCGAGTTCAAATCTCGGTGGGACCTTTCTTTTTTCAACCTTGATGGCGGTCACGGTTCGTAAATAACTTAAGAAACGAGTATACAAAACGACAGAAATTTGTATTACGCCCTGGTCAGATGAAAACAGAATCACATTTCTAAAACGCGGGCAGGTGGATGTGTGAATTTTATCACAATATCATCGTCGACCTTTCGATAACCTTGATTTACTTAAAAATAGGTCATTTCTTCACTTCGCCTACGGGAAATAAAACATGCATGTCCTACAGACCAAACTCCCTCTGGTTCGGTGCATTAGTGGACGCACTCCATTAGCATTTTTTCTTAACCTCTCCATTTCCCCGAATCCTTAACTAGAAGAGAAGCACGGGGCCTTTTAAAAGCCCTCTTGAGGGCACCGAACATAATCATATACCACTTCACCTTCTCCTTCTCGATGGTGCTCCAGGGAACACTGCACGCCGCGGGATAATGGAAAGAGTGTATCCACCGATGAGGTCGAAACTACTGTTGAGAGAGGTTGGAGGAGACCGTGACGTCAATAAATAGAACACACCACTCGCCGCCATCAAATAAATCCTCGCTCTACCTGGTAATATTTAGGACTCACCGGTACAGCTCTGTCTGTATACTCGCCTTCGGCGCTGGATCATGTAATTTTTAGGATCCCGGTTCTAGGATCTACTTGATTAATAACTGTCTATTTTTACATGCTTACATGTGTTTTGGGGATCGTGGTAGCCTACTTGGTAGAGTACTTGGCTACCGATCGAGGGGTCCTGGGTTCAAAAACTGGGTGAAGTGCGAGGTGGCCCAGTGAAAGGAACTGGCTCCCCAACCTTAATGTGTGATATTTACACGCCTAAGGCATAGTCTGGGGTGAGCTCTAACCTCACCTATCCAAACCAACCTTCCGGTTGAATCGCTGAGTAAGTGACACAAACTTTACACGAAAATGTCTGGCATATAGCTCTTTTCCTGAAGTCAGTGGAAAATTTTCATGAATAATGCCAATAATAATTGCCTAAACGCTTCGAAAGTCGGTTACGACGATGCAAAAGCTCTGAACTATATTTTCCCCAATTTTCAAATTTCTGTGACCGAAGTATCCTGTATCTGGAAAAAAATATCCCTCATATTTTTCCCACTGAAAAGATAAAGTATATTTATAATTTCCTTCTGCATTCGTCCGCAATAATAATACATCCACGAAATCAAAAGGAAAATATTACACACCGTGAACTCTTAAACTAGAGAACAAGACAAATCGCGCCCAATGAATAACACGTGGGTTTTAAACTAGGAATAAATTCCCCACGCATTACATTCCGAGAGCTATTTGAACTAGGAATGATATTAGAAGAACTTTTTTCTTCACGCCTGAACTTCAACGCTCAAAACCACCGCCGTCATTTCGTCCTGCGGCGCCCGATCTTCAAGAGGGGACGCCAAGGACCCTTAACCATTTCCAGACCTTACCTTATCTACCGATCGCGCGTGCCCTGGAAACAGCTCTTGAGAAGCCTCCTTCAGGGTAACAGAAAAATAGAGAGGGAAAAGAGTACGAAATACCGCTAATGGTCCCCCAAGATGGCGCAGGAGGGGGTAGGGGGTGTGTGCGAGTTGAATGAACCATATCCAGGGATACTGACTTACAAAAAATATTGGGGGGGCCAAACCGGGGATCTTGCCCCGGGAAATTTTATATGCAGTGAGTTTTAAGTTTTTTAAGCATTTTAGAAGAGTCATATGATCAACATTAGGACACTGATAACTCGAATTTCGGTATCTGGACACTCCAGGGAAAATCGACAAGCCTGACACATTTTTTTCCTCACACCCATAACGAATTTTCGAGGGGGCTCGGGCCCCCTAAGGCCCCATGGAGTCGGCGCCACTGACCATGTCCCGAAGGATCTCAGGCTTTTCCGGCAAATTGATAGCCGGAAGAGTTTTCTGGTATCCCACCGGGTCCAAGGGTTTATTTCTTCTGACGTTTAGAGGGCATATCATCATTGCCTTCAGGACTATGGAGCACCTACAAAATTCTTTGGTTTATGTAGAGAGGATCCAGAATAATTTAAACTTAGAATTTTGTTTAAAATATTTAGGATCCTTTCAAGGTTAACTAGGAAGTATTTCATCTGCTCCTCAGTCCTAAAGCCAATGGTAAACTAATCCTTCTAAATGACAAAAGAAATCAACAGTGAAATCAAATCAATGTTTGAGCATGAACTATATTTTTTATTGCCATTATCGCCCACTCCTTAGTATAAAATGAATCGAATACATAGCTAATATCAAATGAATAATTTTTAAAGGTCACTTGTTACTGCATGATCTCTAATTAAAGTTTTTCGTGATGTGACGATCACGAATAACACAATCTTTCAGGATTAATTGGCTTTTTTCATGGGAACATACTGTAACAGAATTCTCCATCCACTCTCAGGGTTATGTGCACATCAAGCAAGCAGTGTTCCCAATGCAGGCTCCAAAATGGCGTTAAAGTAGACTTTTACAAATACATACACATTTAAATACAGTCACATGCACCAAAAATAATAAAAATCGAACTTTCAGATCAATTTCAATTATTTTTAGGTGAATTAACCAATTATTTATCGAAGTTCATTGCGAATGAGGGCTTCAAGCTCATATCTAACGCAGCTTCACCTTCCGTCATCATTATTTCAGAATTATCTTTTATTCTTGATAGCTCACCTTCAAGCACGAACGAATGGCCAAACATAACTCAGTAAAGTATACCGCGTGAATGAGTGCAGCACACAATTTGTTCACCATACGTAATCTAATGACCAAATAATATAATTTTAAGTGGAATATTTCCGAAAGACCGAGATCTAACGTTATTACCATGCATTAGTCAACATGTTTTTCAAGGTCTCTCCCCAAAATAAACTCCAAATATTTCAGAAAACTGTCTCGCATATGTAGGACACAAGACCCAACGCCTAAAAATAAATAATGAGAAATTGTTGGAAAGGTGGAAAAAATCTTGTTTCGCAGATAATAAATACCGAAATGAATAAAATTAGGGAAAGAGGAATAATTCAAACCCCTTACAACGTTGGAATGAATAATGAAGTAAAATACCTGACGACAGCTCAGGTGCAACCGACCTTATGAAATTAATGCAAGACAAGATTTAGCATGACGCAGGATCAGTTTTTAACTTCACAATAAATTGTCACCGCCTCCGAAAGGTTCTTCTCACGTACCCAAAGCGGGGAATGAAGAATGGCATTGCTTCCAAATTCATGCACCTAGCCGCAGTCTCACGTACTGGAAGGTCCCGAAAAGGCATGGAAACCCTCCCAGAGGCCCAGGGCAGTTCATCATGGAGGCCTAGCGACCGACCCTGAGGAGCAAAATGGGCTGCCACCGCTAACTATCTTTCTACCGCACGCTCACACTTCATCATCTTGGCGGCATCTTTCGACGCTCGAGTCTTTTCAGCACCCCTGGCAATGAATTTTTTTCTGACAAATACGTAAAATTTCTAAAAAAGCGGGGTAATTATTGCAAGGCAATTCAGCCCTCGGTGAAGGGTCATTTAATACGTTTCACACCTTTACCAAGGATCATCGTATAAGGAGGCAGTTATAAGAAGGGTCGTTAAATATATATTTTTTTTGCATTTTCTAAAGATCGTAATTTAGGTAAAAGATTATAAGAAGGAAAAGGATCTTCGATAACTCTTACAAAATTACATTTACACCACTCGAGTGAATGATCAAATCGCATAATATGCGATAGATTAAAGAGGATACTTGGTTATATTACTAACGAAAAGAGTAGTTTATGCAAGAATGGTAATCCACTCGAAGAGAGTTAAGTGTTTCTGGAATTATTTCAAATTGACGCCAAAGGAAAACATTACATTTTAGCAATGAATCCCAACCTCAACTTGGTGAGGAAGTTTTAAAATGATAATGCCACAACATAAATTCGCTAACTAACACATTTTTTAACGTACTTCATGCCCTTGCTAAATAAAATATAAGTTAAATTAATGGATAATTAATGGATTAATATAACAACTTGCATGGTTCGACGCGCATAGAGTAAGATGGATGAGGAAATAAACTAACGATTAATGTCTCGATTTGGCTTATTATTTACGATCATCCATGCCAAATGTAATCTATGTGCACCCGTATTTAAAGAAGAGCTTCTTTTTCCCGTACCACGGTAATGCTTGGTGAGTAAGCAAACGAGCCATCCTCACTGATGGCTATTATTCCACTTCTTCCCTACTTCCTCTTTTTTTACTCACTTCCTCTTTTTTTTTTACTGCGGGTTGCAGGGTTCAAAATGCGAGACGGTCACCTGTTTCCCATACAAGTAGTGCTCCACCTACAATCACCCTAGAGAAAGGAAGATGTCCATTGAATAGTAAAAAGGAACACCCGGCTCTACCCCAAGGCTCTGGTAGCTGTTTTTTTCTGAAGCACCTGAATCGGCCCTATCCCATTTCACTTCTGCTTTCTGCACCTAATAATATTTTTTCTTCCAGTTGGTGAATTTATTTTTCTCAGTCTCTCCTTCCAATATTTTTATCTGATCCTTTCCCTCTTCTTCCGGAGGCTTCGAGTTCTGACAAAACACCTTTATCACAAATCCAAGCATTCACTCTCTCTAGTCATCGCCACTCCTCAAACCCGGATGGAAGAATGAGCTTTCTATTTGGACTCCTAAATCAACAAATCTTGGGACACATAAATATCCTAATACTCGAACGAAAAGGATCGAGGTTGAGGGAAGCAAGGAAAAATTATATGAATTATTTTTTATTAAACTTCCTCGACAAGGAAGCAATATAATTCGACAAAAATAGTATTTTGAAACACAACACGCGAATTATTTTGTAGAGACTACGGAAAATAAGACTTTGCCAATGTTTATCTTTGATCATTTACTTATCATAAACAAAATCTCGTTTCTGAAAATAGCATACGTTTTCTTTCGCCTTCCAAATCATTTAATTACCGCTGAAATAAGAAACATTTCTCGGACTCCCTCGCAGTATCACTATCTCCTTAAGTCTCTATCATTCGACTCAATTGACGCTAGAATCGACGAACACCAAGCCAAATGTCCCTCATTGTTAACGAAACTGCTCGCTAATAAACTTTTTGTGAATTATTCTACAGAAAAAACTATTTATTTCATTGTATCTTTTTCCATTTCTAGTCAATATCTACTCTTTCAACCAGTATGTAGCATAGGACTGCAAAAAAATAATTTTTTCACCTAATGGTATTCATCGGCTATAATGCACTTCTATAAGAAGAAAACGAAAATCAGTCAATATGAAGAACGTTCTATATTGATGATATATGCGTCTAGGCATGCAATAATAGTAAGAGAATTGACGAGGCATGAATATCTCTTTACTGTTTTGCTGAAGAGGTTATATATGCCAGGATCTATCAAACGCCGATTTTTAAAGCTATCGAGCGAAGAGTTCTTTAGCAGTTGAATAGAGTGTAGACGAGACACGCGCATGTAATTGGATAGGCACATTCTTCTGTAACAACAGCCTACCGTGATATCTCGTAAGACGAAAAAAAAACCCTCAGGGTCATCCTGATGCGGTCGAATCAAGTAAGTACAGCCAATCCTTTCTTCGAGGATAACTTTCTCTCCACGGGAGCAGCATAATGGGGTCGAAAACGATAGAAATAGACAACAACCGCACTGAAGCGGTATGAAGACAAAAGCAACCCGGGAAATTCCAAATATCAAATGACCGCCCTCAACTCACAATCAGACACGACGATTCCGCAGTCGACCTACACAATTTCAGTCTTAATCATTACCTGATTCTAGGGCATATTTTTTTACTACCATCCAGGGGCCGAGCAAGGTTAATTTTTACTTGGAACGTAAGGGGGCTGACGACAGGTTTAGCAAAACATAATGCCCGAGAGGACATAACATGTCACTCCACTTATGTCAACTCTCCCAAGCGGTTGCTAGGAGCGAGTTACAGCCACAAGCAGGGATATAGTTATGCTTTATCGCACTGAAAAAAGAGATTTTGAGTATTTTAAATCACAGTATACATGGAGAAAGATCTGAGGTTTTCCCGGTGCATGATATTGAAGTTGTTTCGGGTTTCCCGCCGGGTGAAGTTCTCCATATCGGCAGCGCGGCTGGAGGCTGAGCGCTAGGCTCAGATTGCTTGGACAATTGAGAATGGATATCTTTAAGAGAGACGCAGAGAAAATAATATTAGAGCCACACTATATTACCAGGTCCGATAGAAGCGATAAATTAATATAGATGTTTTGCCGTACGGATAGATATGGGAATTCGTTTTTCCCCCGAAACATAAAGGACTTAAATAAACGCTAGTCCCAACTTCGTTTGAGCGCTTCATTTTTTTTAGCTGTAAACGGCTGGTGTCCTAACACCCCCTGCCACACGCCTTTTAGGCGGCTTGCGTTGTATTATGTAGATGTAGATCTCTGCCGGCGTTTCGATGGCCGTGTTTAAGGGCTTGATGACGATGGACGGCACGGCCATAGAAACTTCGGCAGAGATGTAGAACCTCACCCGGTGGGAAACCCGAAACAACTTCAATATCACTGTATACATACCTGGAGAGGTCTATGACCTTCCCCATTCCGTTAATGGTCTCAACGAGCTAACTATCCTCTCATTCCGACGCATTTCTTCAAAAACGATCGGCTTTTATTTTCCTCACAAACACATACAAAACTCACCGCGACGCCTCATCTTCTCCACTTGGCCTCCTCACCTTCCGCTTCTTGAGTTCCGTGAATACTCGACCGAGCAACTGCAAAACCTAAACAGGCAATAGACCCCTGACCACGGTCCGGACCCTTCTTCGCTCGAGTTGGGTGGGAGGGGAAAATTCCGACGAGGGCTCTTTGGGGTTGTAATAAGAGGAGGAGGATGGGAAAAAACAGCAGAAGTGGATCGAGGGTTAAGAGAGTGGAAGGAAAGAGACCAAAAAGTGAGGAAAAATGGCGCGGAAAGCGTGGCAACTGAGGGAAAATTACTATTAACGAGATAACAAACTTGAGAAGTATTTTCTAGGACATGACGGACCACGTTTACTATGCATAAGGGGATGAGGGTATAAGGGATAGAAGTAAAATTGGACATTGCAATATTTCCACTGAGTTTTATTTTTGACACTACGCGTTTCGTTGCTACAAACAACACTAATCGCTATCAATGCCTTTCGTTTTCTTCGATGAAGGAAACTACCCTATTTCGCGGATTAACCGGCCGCGTGGGGGTGTGTAAACGGTGAGCGACCATCAAAATGTTGTCACGAACACTATTTCTATGCATAGATGGCCTCCGAAACGGCCGCAAGGTTTTTTGTGACGGGCTGTAACGATTTAAGTCCAGCGTGAAGTCATCTTATTTCTTTGGTCAGCGTTAACGCTTCCCCGAGCACCAATGCGTGTGACTCGAACTATTGTCTGGAGGACGCCCGTGTAGCCAAATGAGATGCGCAGCCAAAAGGACAACAAGAGAACGAACGAGGGCGTGTGGACAACAACAGACAGGGGGATAGGAAAAACAACAGGTAAACACTACGCTGATTGACGGGAGATCCGCTAATTACTCTTGGTCAAGGCGATGACTGCTGGTAAGCGAGCATTTGGTTACGCTCCGGGGAGCAAGGAGGAGTAAGGATTCCGAGACGGCGAAAAACGAGATAATGAACGCTGGGGAAGAACGGGGAATCCCCAAACTTCCGATGACGATGGCCAAGAGGCTGAGTAAAATATGCCGCGTAAACAGAAACGAAAATAGGACACAGAAAGCGAAAGGAACGAATTGAGATTACGATTTACGATTACGAAAAATAAGATTTTTTCAAGCAGAAAGAAGGGTCGACGCAAGTGCCGTGCACAAATGTATTTGATGAATCTTCATATCAAAAGTGAAACATTTAACATATCCCATAGTTTCACGAATTAATGTGTGCGAATATGTATATAGCCATGAAAGTTACCTTAAAAACGGTAAAATACACAAAATCAACGTAATGGCGAATAAAATATGCGTCTATTGTTTTCATTAATTAAAATCACTCAAGCACTGGCTTTAAAACAAAAACATTTCATTTATTTTCAAATATATTTTGCAATAAATGAAAAATAATGATGATTTATTGTTAAATATTAAATGAAAAATAAATTAATTTAAAAAAATTCCTTCCTTCCTCGAACTTCCTTCGCGACCTTGGGCTTTTCGGAGTACGTCCCAATTCGTATTCTCGAGGGCGCGAAGCAGCCTCGCCCCATGCATCAAATCCATTGAAGCAGTGCGCTCTGATGCAGAAAAAAAGCTGCGGCGCTTGAGGCTGCGGGAAAAAAAGAGAGCTCACGTAGGAGGGATCAACGCATTGGGCATGAAGCGTTTCCGCAGAATTCGAAAGCCAAAACTCTGAGAACGAGTGCTCTGGGAACGTAGAAAGGCATAAAGTCCGCCAATCTTAGAACATATCATTAATACGTTCCCACGCACGCAGCAAAATGAAAAATGACGACGCATTTGCAAGCAATAAAAAAACCGAGGTAATCAGCAAGTGCATTCGCGGGATAATAAATGTTTGAGTAATTATACAGATTTTATTTAAAGCAATTAAAATGCTCCATTTTCCATGAAAAATAATCCCTATTTAAAATCACATTATTCTTGTGGAGATACCACCGTCGGCAATACTTCTGAAAGCCAATATTAGCGAGCATATGCAAAAAGCTATGTGAATCGCTCCACCTATTCCAGCTTAATGAGTGCTCCGAATGAATTCTCGCTACAGAAAAGTGATTGGTACTAAACGGGCAACTTAAGCTGGATCGGCAGGGCGATAATGCCAATCTGTGCGAAAAATCCACAGGGGAAAAAATCATTCACCTTGGCCGGAATTCGAACCCGGATCCCTCGATTTCCCGCCGAGTGCTTTAGCCAGTTAAGCTACCAAGTTGAGCTTCTGAGTATACTATGTGACTAGCAGTCCAGGTCGTGCGCATGGCGCCACAGCCGGAGAGCAAAGCCCGAACTTAGAACACGAAGAGGTGTTCGCTCAAGACTTATTTAAGTATACCGGGACTAGCCACGGTGATAACTTTTACGGAGTCACCCGCACCTTGTCCGGTATATTCCACAAATTTCCACAGGGGAGAATGACGTCTCGGTAGCATACTGGCAAAAGCACTCGGCGGGAAATCGAGGGATCCGGGTTCGAATCCCGGTCAAGGCGAATGATTTTTCCTCTGTGGATTTTTCGCACAAGTTGTGCAATGCGGGTGACTCCGTAAAAGTTATCACCGTGGCTAGTCCCGGTTTACTTAAATAAGATAATGCCAATACTGTCTGTGGTCGGCCGAACATATTCCACCCCTTCCTTGACGCTTCCTGATGCGAACCCGTAGAGACAAAACATACGTACAGCATGTTCAGGCGGTGCCTGCCCTCTGGCAAGCATCACACTCGTGAAACGCAGACCAGTAGCATGAAGGCACCGTGGGAAAAGTGAGCCGGAGAAAAACTTGACCGACTGCCCAGATCGAGTCGGGACGGATCCGACCGTTTGCGTGGACCTTCTTCTTTCTCATCCCACTACATACCCTCCCCCAACTGATCCCCAGTAACCACGGCAACCGATTTTTTTCCTCCCATCATCGCGGCTGATTTCGGAGGGGTTTCACGCACAAAAAAAAGGTTTTTGCCCCCAAGTCCCGAAAACGGAGTGAAAGGAGACTCCTAGCGGGTCTGTTTTAAACTACTGGAGGGGTCACGGGGGACTTTGGTGGGAGGGAAGCGATGGTCCGTGTTCCGTGGAACGGGAAGAGGATTGGGGAGGAAACTGATGATGAAAATCAAAGATCCTCTCCCTCCTTTTTTTCCTTCGGAAGCTGCAGATACGCGTAAGAATTTTGATCAAAAACTGGTACTGGTTCAGAGAACGGTTCCGAGTGGAATTCTCACCGGTCTATTATTATTTATACAATATAATGTGGTGAAATTTTTTTTACATCCGGATTCTCGTTAAAAAAATAAGTCATAAGAGCTAAATGGAAACATGCCCAACCCATTTTTCTCACTAAAGCGCAACTAAATAAAAAGGTAAGTCGAAATCAAACTGATATCAAATTGCAAATACAAATATCGGGATCATCCATGAACAATCATTCTTCTGAAATAGCTCAAAGAAGAATAAATCTTGCGCTGGAATAATTATTTTTTCGCAAAATCAATAAAATTTTTATTTGAGTGAAGACATTCACTGAGATAGGAATGTAATTCTGTTATGATTACGAAAAAGACTGAAATATTGTAAGAAATAAAGTGGAAGCGTGTTGATGGCTTAGTCACTTCTGATTAGCAATTAGAAAGAACAGATGAATGAATACTCACGTAGGGAAGTTAATATTCTTATTGCCAAAAGCGAAAATAGAAGCCCATCCCTATATAATTAAAAAAATGATATCAAGTATTTATTATTTCTTTCTCTGCTTTCCTCAATGAACCAGTTATGTGCGCAACTGTAGGTAAGCAGATTTGCAATTTGCAATTACGAATTCCACTTGCCTTCTTAAAAACTTACATTTTTTAGCTCGGTATACGTCTTAATGCCCTTAATTTCCATCATTAAAGCCTCCGGGGTTAATCCTCTGGTATTCAATTCTAAAGGCCGTTTTACACGGTACACGGAATTGCGCAGTCTGACGTACGTGTGAAGGCGCAATCAAAATTGCGTCGTGTAAAGCGGTGAATTGCTTGAACACATGCGAGAATGCGTGGATGCGAGACGGCAAAATAGCCCCTGTTCTAATTTCGTTCATGCATTCGCGCAATTCCACGCCATTTTAGAAATTAATGCAGCTCTAACCAGCGCAATTCCGTGTACCGTGTAAAACGGCCTTAAGTATGATTTGCAGAAGCTTGAATGTTTGGCACTCTCCATTCTTCTCGTCTCTCCTCCTTCCTCTTCATTTTCTCGAAGCTTTTGCATTCAACATCCTTCATCATTTGGTCCATAAACTGGAGCCGTTGTCTTCGTCTGAACATTTTTCCATCAACGTGTCTCTCTAGGATTGTCCATAGGATCTACCCATGTCTTATTGTATGTCCAATTAAATGGGCTCTTCTATTTGCGATCGATTTCAATATGCTTCTTTTCTCTTTCATTTGATTCAACATTTCTTTATTCGATATTTGGTCTGTCCACTTAATTTTTAGCATTCGTCAGTTACATGATCATAGTTCGAATGATCTCAGTCTCTTCTTATCTTCTTGACTTAACTATCCATGATCTAGTGTAGGCTAGGAACTACATCAATACATTAAGCCGACATTGCTTCCTTGACCACCGACTCTAGTGGTCATCTGATACCGGAAAAAATTACGAAAGGAATGCCGCGCTGCGTTCTACACGGGTATGTATGGAGCAGGGGACATTCCTATTCCGCAAGGGTAGATTCCTGCGATTATGAAAGAGCGAGGGAAGGCAAATCCCGAGGCGAATCGCAGAATTTGAAGAAAAGGGAGAACGAGATACGGGTAGGCCCAGTGTGCCGAGTAAGGTGGGCTCAGAATCCGGGAAAAACAATTTTTTTTCACCAACTGCGGAAGAGTGTCGGCTGGATTGGGAGAAATGAGAGGGAAAGCAAGATGTGCGGTAAATTGGTGAACAAAAGGACGGATGGCATGGGGAATGGAAGATGCAGTCAAGCGGGAAAAATATGATTCAGCAGGCTGCGGGCTATTTTAAAGGGACTGGTTACCCCGGGTGCTCCGTCAATAGAGCCTCGCGATAATTCGCAGCATGGGAGGAAAGCACCATGCGCCACGAGAAATGTTCCAATAACTCCATCCAAGTTGATGGACCTAGAGGATACACAATTAAAACCATAAAAATGCTCGTAAAATTCCTTTGAGGGTCGCAAACTCTGGTAGATTCAAAAATAAACTTAACTGTATTCCACACAGCATTTATTGAAAAACTCAACCGGTTTCGACCTTTTCAGATAATTATGAAGAGGCAAAAGACTTCTTTTACTTCTTGAGTATGACCTGAAAAGGATGAAACCGGTTGGGTTTTTCAATAAATACTATGTGGAATACTAGAAAATTTATTTTTGGACCTGCCATGTCAACATCCCACAAAGTGAATTCGCAAACCATCGATTTGACACGCAAACTCTGGCTTTAAAGGGTTGTTCCAAATACGTCCAAAACCCTTCATCCCGGTGTGTGGGAATACTTTATCAGGTTAGCTCCACGAATATAATGGGTAGTATTTAAGAGTAAATCAACAATAAAGTGGGGACGAGTAAATGGTGAAGATTGACCTCAAATTGATAGTATACCCAACAGTTATGAAAACGAATCATGGCATTTATCAGGAGATCTATAAAATGGTGATAGTCAAAACGATAACTACATTTTCTCTTAAGAAGATTGAGACACCAATCTCCCTTATTGGTTTTAAATTGGAGCCCATGCAGTGCAAGGGAAAATTAACAAGATCAGCGGAGCTGCACACATTATTCCGGGTGATAGCATACAATTTCCCCAAGCACCGACCACTTTCACCTGCTCAAAGATAAATATTTACGGTCGGAGATGAAATTTTATAGCGTAAAACATAAGGGAGGAGGCAAAAGTCTTCGGGCCAAGAGTCAAATATGGCCGGGGGAGTGGTGAACACATAAATTAAGTGCAAGCGGGGCTATCATGAAAAATTTACGGTCTCCTAATTCACGCTTGAACTGGATGAAAAGAGGAGACTATTAAAGCGTGAAAAGAGACCGCTGCCGGCGGCTCAGAAGATATCGATCGGATCAATGTTTAATTCAAAGCGCGACGCACACGGGAACCCGGATAACTCGCGCCTCCGAAAAATAAGGCATTGCTTCACCTGTGAGCGTCCAAAAGTTTCGCTTTTAATGGAAGTAGCCGGAAGTGCCACTACGCCTTACCAACCGTGGGAGGTGAAGCTGTGTAGCACGTACTGATTCCGCCAAGGTAGAGGGCAACGCCCGTCCACGGAGGCGGAATTGAAGAAGTACCTGTTTTAAGGCTTAAGCAGCAGAGAAATAAATGCGATAAGATGCCACCTAAAAATGATCAAATATCTACCCATCGACCCACTTAACATTCAGTATCAAGTTCTTAACCACAGTTTGGTAATGAGTGTGAAATAGCCGAAATCTCAGCCGGTATGTAATAGCATTCATCTGGAATCAAGTCCTGCTTATAGTCCTGCTTTGAGATGATACGGATCCATAGCGTATCGAGTAAATACTCGTCCCTTAACATGTGCAATCAAATCAAAGAACATCCAGCTAATCAGTATCTTTAGAAAGTAAATTTCTAATGCGTTCTATTAGGTATTCTAAATTGCGAATGAATTTATGAGCGGCAAGAATTTTCAATTATGTGGTAAGCACTTTAGAATCAACTGATAATTTTATGGTAACGATTTACCAAACCGGCAATAAAAAAATTAAAGGAGCATTGATTCATCATTTTTCCGCCTATAAATTGCGGGAAAATTTCAGCCCCTAATTTAGTCGCCACCACCATTTATCCATATTAGAGATAAATGCTCTCACACCGGACTGAATGAGAGTTTAGGAATAGATTATCCCACATTCAATCACAATTATGTCACGTTCCATTCACTTAAATTAGCTACTTCTTAAGCTACCACTAGGTTTCCTCCAACAAATTCCATTTCCAACCAATATCGTCTTTAACAAGACACACAAGAATGAATATCGTGACCATGCGTTCTATCTTGTGATCGATAAGACCTGAAATATCCCACGGGCAAGCAGTGAAAATCTGCGAAGCGGATAAGGACACGTGGATCTCAAGATCTTGCGAGAGGGCCCTCCGACTTCGCCGTGCCTTCCACACGCGCGCACTCCCGGATTGAACCTGGTTCGACGAACGGCCTAGATCATCGACCTTACTTAGCATGCCTTTGTTGTAAAAAAATACAAATAATTCCACCCCTTTTTCTCTGTGGAAAAAGAGCGCGGCCCAGAGCCAAGGCCAGGAGACCTGTTTTCACGTATCAGGCCCAAACGCACATATTAGTTTGAGAAAAAATTAAATTCCAATCCTCTCTCTCTTTTTCCCCCATCATTATCTCGACGAGTTTGGCAGAAAAATATGTCGGCAAACCGCATCAGACTGTTCAGCCCCCCTCCCCGAGGCATTTTTGATACGAAAGACCTTATCTGGGACTAAATACCCAAACGGCTGTGTTTTCCAATACACATCTAAGAGAAATTGTCCACGGGCAAAGCAATGATTGACGTAAATTTACGTGAAATAGAATAGTAGATACAAAGAAAATAATTCCGGTATTTGGAAAGGAATGAGCCGAATAAATATTGAATTAAACACTTGAAAGCGTTGAGTATTGAAAATACATATTTAAATAAATACTTGAATGCATTGAGTTTTGAAAATACATATTGAAAATAAATAATTGAACGTATTTATTTCAATATGTTAAAATTCCACTCCATCACGCTTAGATTTTCGGATTTTAGCCAAATAAATCACCAAGAAACAGGAAAAATCATAAGGGATAATAAACAATGAAAAAAGGATGCTGAATCATTGATAAGGTTGATCCTTATTGATCACTTAAAGAGCGCGAAAATCCTTAGTTGAAGGAGCTAACTACTGCAGAGAAAAATCCGATTTTTAAGCCGAGATACGCTTACGCCACGCTTTTTAAGTGAATCTCAGATAATTCCCTTGGCTCTCCGGTAGAAAACTGCCTACCGTTACCACCACGAGGACCTTAAGAGAGGATATTCTTCCGTTCAATGAGACCGATCATTTTTCCATGTGCCCCCATTTCTTAAAAAAATAATAAAAATTACAAAAAAATGATGCAAGACGAGGATGATCCTTATTGATCACTTTAAGAGCGCGAAGATCCTAAGTTGAAGGAGCCGACTGCTGCGGAAGAAGAACCATAATTTTAAGCCGAGATTTATCATCTATGTCACGATTTTAAGTCAATCTCAATTATTCCCGTTCCTCCAGAAAACCTCCTACCATTACCACCACGAGCACTCCATGAGAGGATATTTTTTCCGTTAAATGATACCGATTATTTTTCCTTCTGCCCCCATTTCTTCCACATTCATTCAATCCCTCCCCATTTACTTCACTTATCCGTCCTCGTGGGGGAACAAATAAATCTGAGAGCTCCCTCCTGCTGATGACTCATTGCGCTCCACCGAGATTGTGTTCGCCTCGTCCAGACGGGCGCATTCCCCTTCTCGTGGTCCTTTTAGGAAGCACGTAAAAAAAAAGGTCTTGAGAGTCCGAAACAAGTGAGAAACGAAAATCTTCCAAACTGAGCGTCTCATTTATCAGGCGCAATCACACGGACCACCGCCTCTCGCCCTCACCGCCTCACACAGCGGAGAGCCAAGGGCTCTCTCTCTCTCTCCTAATCTGTTCCACGGCCTTTTTATCCTCTTCTAACTCAATCCCGTCCATGTACACCCGCTGGAAGCCAATGGACCCATTCATAAGGCAAGGGGAGACGCATAGCGAGAGAGGGAGGGAAAAAGAGAAGCACCAAAAGGGAGAAGCAGACGATCTCCACAGGCGCCCCACCAACTCTCCGTTCCTCCCACTGCTCCACAATATCTCACACGGAAAGAGAACGAATGAAAAATATCGAAGCGGCGGCAGTCGAAAAGAAACGATGAATTTTTTGAAGTCAAAAGCAGTTTGTCGACTTCCCTCTCCAAATCAAACCAAAGCGGACGTTTCGATAATAAGAGAACTCTTTCGTACCCGATGTTCGTAATCCTGGTTTACATGACGCTGAATGTGATAACGGTCAATCTCAGCGTGTAAATCAGCCTTTCCTCGGTCCAGAACGGGGACGTTTGAAAAATTATTATTCCCGGGAAAGATACATGACCGCATCACATATCACTGTGGCAAAGTTCAGATTCAGTTCGGGTCACTAAGAAATTCAGTTAACATAAAATATCACACTGACCAAATTTACAGAAGTAGCGCTAAATATAATTGTATATTTAGCGCAGAGGTTGTTAAGTATAGCACACCCCCTGCCAGACAACCTTAAAGTGGTAAGTAAAGTACAAGGTCGATACTGATTTTCTATAAGTTCGTGGAATACTGAAAATAACACGTGCCCGTGAGGTTATAGGAAAGTAATTGATGACTGCCATTGCCTCATATCGAATGCTACCTTTAACAAAAGGACAAACCGGAAAGAGTCAACATTATCCTCCGGTTGATAACAACGTAATCTTGGTATGGTATGGTATTTGGAGGAGGCGACCGACAGCTGAGGTCATTTTCGCCATAAGGGAAGGGTATGGAAGGAAGGATGGAGAGAAACCCGGCGTCGGCATTAGTCTTCTCTTAATGAAAGGCGCCAAGGGGACCACGGCTTAACGTCCCATCCGACGGACGGAGTGTTGCGCTTGTAATGTCCTCCACACAACATTCAAGCAGGTATCGGACAGTGTCCGAAAATTCTCTACCATCGCCGGGATTTGAACCCGAGCTCGCCGGGTGGGAAGCCAAATCTCTAGCCACTACACCAACCCGATCCCCAAAATGTAATCTTTCTACCCCATAGTACTACAACTCTCCTAATAATTTACAGTCCTAGCAGACATTCCATACAGAACCCAGAATGAGAGTCTTGATGAAGAGAGAATGCAGAGGAAGAGAATATGCTCTCCTCCGAAAAAACAGAAGCTACGGCATTAACCAACACAAACAAAGCGAACATTCACATATCCATCCAGACGTGCTTGACAGCAGAGTCAAGTGAGCGCATAGAGAGTGCAGTCGGTAGGAGGGCTTTTGTTGCCTGTGAAGCACTGGAGCAGCGAAAGACATTTTCCGTGAGCCCCAAAGTGCACGATCATCGCTCCCGAGTCACCGAGAGTCATTACCGCTTGTCGCTTTCTCAGAGCGGCATAAGTAATTGACTATGAGTGAGTGTGGAAGGAGGCGGATGAAGAGGGACTAATAGACGACGGTGCATTCCGTAAAAAGAAACAAAAGCCCGACTCGCTTTCTACTGGACGGGGTCCAAGAGGGTGCCTCGCTTTATCCATATTTGTCTTGCCCTTAAAACAAACTCTTTCATTCTCGGCTTTTTCCTTCTCCCACAATATACCTATAACAGCAGCCATTCAATAAGACAGTCCCGCCTCATTTAATCCGAAGGCGAAATTGTTTAGTAGTGAATAATGATTAGTCCAGTGGTGTAGCCACGGGGGGGGGGGGGGGGGGTCACAACCCCCCTTGCGCCTGTAATTATTTAGTTTATGTATATTTTTTGTTCTTTATCAAATACTCGTACAAAACCCTAAAAATTACATTCAACATCGAAAATTCCAAAGTTTTTCCCCCGACCTTCGCTCTGGCGTCTTTTTCCATACACCCTAGAAAGGCCCCGAAATCTCTGGTAAACCCCCCTCCCTATTTCAAAATCCTGGTTACGCTATTGGGCTGATACACTGCACTGCGATGGTTCTGAAACGTTTAATAGGTTATCTGCGTTTGGTTGAGCAACTTTTATCGGGGATAGGTGGAGAAGAGGAAGAAGAAATGTCTCGAAATATAAAAACCTGGTGCAGAAATTTGGCTATTTCCAACGTTTAGACGACAAAAATTTCAAGCGTCCGATTCGACGAGTAGAATACCCTGTGAAGGTCAGTTATTTGGAAATTGGAATATCACCACTTAAATCTCTTTAAAATCAAACTCGGGCCAGTTGGATGAGAGAACCATTCACCACAATAAAAATAAAACGGTAAAATTTGGTCGATAACAATTATTTGGAAATCACAGACAACGAACGAAGGTGAAAGGCCTCCACAATCCAGCGTTCGATAAAAGGGATGTGGCAATGCATAAAAATAGATCAGAAAATAATAAAGTAAATAAAAGTATCAACCTATACGTTGACATTACCACTGTGTATGGTAAAGTTTCATTAGAGCATAGAACCCGAGCATGAGGTGTATGGAATGCATCTACGCCATCGTACCTGCCACCATTCCTGGTATGGTGGTGTGATATTTGGAGGAGTACGACGGACAGCTGAGGTCATTCGTGCCATGAGGGAAGGGTATAGAGGTAAGGGTGGAGAGAAACCTGGCGTCGGCATTTGCCTGCTATTAACGAAAGGCGCCAAGAGGACCACTGCTTAACGTCCCATCTTACGGACGTTACGAGTGATGCGCTTGAAATGTCCTCCACACATCATTCAGTCTCTGATCCGACAGCCTCTGAAAATCCTCTGCCACCGCCGGGATTTGAAACGGAGCCCACGGGGTGGAAAGCCAACACAACGGCCATCACACCAACCCGATACCCCCATCACTCCTTCCGCACGCCTCCGATTAATTACGGATAAGATTAAAAAGGGACCACGAGCTAAATTGTCCTTGGCCCCATAATTACCTCTCGCCCACACATTGTAGACCCCGCCTTCTCCAACTTGATCTGCTCCTGATAACGACAAGCTCGACATATCTTCGCACTCATCAATTTAGCCACACAACAGGGACCGATAATAATTATTCGTTCGGCGGTGGAGTGAACGGCTGGACCCGAAGTTAAGGTTGAAAATCTCGCGGGGAAGACGCTCAAAAAAATCACAGGCGCTCCATAAACCCACGCACGAAATGGGACGAAGCATTTAACTTTCCCTTTAACCTCAACGCATTCCCTGCTGGTAGGTGTGGCGACCACAATTCGAGCTACTCCAAGAGGCTTCATCAAGATTTTAATTCCGGGCAACATGAGACGGTAGCAGATGAATCTTACCCTCGAGGAACCAGGCCATCAGGTCTGCATTACGCATCTCAAATTAGTGGAACGACTTCATTCCATGGGTTTAATGAGAACAGGGAAGCAAAGCGCAATCTTTTTTCCTCGAGATGAGAATCTCAATGAATATGATTGGAAAAAGCAATCATAACAGGCAGAGGGAGTAATACATTACATTACAGCAGTAATTAAGGCTAAGAAAACAAGCAAAATTGTAAGAAACGTAAGTGAACTCTGTTTCTAGCCCAGTTAGTGATTCTCCGAAACTCTTCACTTGGTACCCTCATCCATCTACGGTCGTAACAGTGCTACATCTTTTGTTTGGAAATCTTTTTGCGGCTCTTTGATAGATATTTGCATTGGAAAACACGTAAATGACGATACAATGCTAACTTGGGAAGTACTTATTGACTATCAGAGTACATTAAACGCCTAATCGAAGATAATTAAAATAAAAATCTACGTCTTACTTAGGTAAAAAGAACCACTTAAAGCAGTACCATGAATCAGCATTTAATCAAGCCTACTCGATCACCGATACGAGCTCCTTCATACGTGAATAGTTTTCTACCCTCACGTTCATAAAAAATCCAAAATTTTCCGCGAAAAAATACCATTCACGTTTAAAGCTACACACGTGCTGGGGTCATTGACCTTTGGTGTGGAAACTTGGGATCACTTGCTTGGATCCAAAAAATCCGCATGAAAGTCATTGGATCGTCTCCAGGGGCGTGACTGGAAACATAATTTTTCTCCGGGAAAAAAAGAAAAAGTATGGATTTCGCGCTTGATATTTCATCGATTAGCAAAATTTAAAAAAATAAAACGGAGAATCTTAACTGTTCCATCTATTTTCACATTCTTACTCAGCATTTCCTCTTTCCCCATCATGAATATGACCTCCACGAAAGGTTGAGGCCGACGGAAGCAGGTTTCGGAGCAACGTGGTTGCCTCCAAATGACGTAAGGCGAATAACGCCACCAGCTTTAGGATCTTCCTCTGTTTTTCCCGCATATTTTCGAGACCCGATACTAAAGTGGAAGCAATTTAATGGAGGTATAAATTAGGAGGAGTGGCCTTAAAATTGTTCCGATGCCGCAGGAACGCAGATTTCTAATCTGCGCCTCCGTAATTTCTCCAATGTTCATCAGGGATTTCGGAGATCCGCTTTGGCAGGAATTTTTTTACGCACGCAAACTTGTATTTAATGATCGCAAGTTTTGCATAAAAAAGGTTGAACTTTGACGGCTTTAAAAAGCTATAAATATGATATGTTTTGAGTCTTTTGAACTCTGATTAGGAGCATTCAACTGGGATGTATCAGACACATTTGACCTTGGCATTCCCGTTGACTGACGCCGGAAGGCACGTATCGCTCGAAAAAAAATCAATTTGAGAAAGAACAAGTTCCTAAAAAATCATGCAGAAAGCTGTATACTTTTTTTACTGCCATAATTGAAACATTCACATTGAACAAAATAAATTTGAGCATTTTAAATATACCATTTAACATACACTAATGACAGGAATACATATTTGAAACCCTCGTGAAAAAAAATTTCCTACTCCACGTCTTAAGTTGACGAAATGTACTTCAACGGGGAATAGTAAAAATTCAATGTTAGAGAGAGTGGTTAGAGCAGCGCCACATAAAAGGCAGCTATTCAGAGGAGGTATCAACAATCCCAAAGTAGTGAAAAAATCACAGGTTGATATAGAAAAATATTGGGATCTGCAGACGGAGACAAGATATGGAGGATCAACAATAGGTATATAATTTACCAGGGGCCTTATTCTTGAGGTTGCAAGCCCAAATAAAAAGCATGCTTCAGCTCTTAAATAAGCATTTCTTCTCATATCCACCGTAATGAAATAAACGATTTGTTAAGAACATTCGAGGAAAATATAATCAATGAGACCGAAATAAATATTACTTTTCTGGGTTGTACAACAGAGTTTACGCTCAGCGAAAGGTTTTGATGCCCAATTTTTTAAGTAGTTCTGTGGAACATTACGCAATATAAGTCACCACATTTACCTGGAAAAAGTTTTAATAAAACCGGCACTGCTCTTATAATAAAAATGCGATGAGCATTTAAAATTAGTTTACAAAGGCTAGATAGAGCATTTCATTTCATCAGGCGCATCCTGAGCTGTTATCGAAATTTTAAGCGACAAATTAACTCATGTGCGCCAAATATGCCTGCTTAGGCTGCCTCACCGATCGCAAACGAAATAATTTCTAGAGAAACACGCGTTGAGGAGCCGGAGGAATACTGGAAACGTTCGAAAACTCCGCCGAGGATAAGTCTTAGAGATAAAGGAAGATTGAGATGCAGAGAAATTAATGCTTTCTAAGGGAAACATAGCAGAGAGACAGAGTATAAAAGGCAAGGGGAAGAAAAACATAGGACGAGGGGAGGGAGGAAGGGGTAGTCACATTCGTCACTTGTTTCTGAACTGCGACTGCGGTGGCGCCCAGATGACTCGATAGAAACGGAGGGTAAAACAACGTTCTCTTATCTCACCGTCTCCTTAAAGCCCCGTTAAAAGCAATTTAACTTGGCGTAACTTTACTAAACATGATCAAAAAAAATCATGACAAATTTCTTCTATCAGAGCGCAAACCGTGCATTAACCGTGAAATGAAATTTTGAGGACTTACAATGGTTTTTGTTTCTCTCGTAAGTCAAAACTATTTTCCTTGCTAGTCGTTGAATTTCGAGGAAATTTTAGCTTTTCTCAACCAATGACTACCCGAAATAGAAGTACGCTTTAAGTTATCGTGGAGGACCAAATGCTCTTTTTGAGTTATCAACTCTATAGTTACGCCAAGCTAACTTAAGTTGCTAAGAATGAGATGTAAGCCTTCTAAGTCAAAATTCTTACTTAATTCCACACAGCACTTCGCTACAGGCGTCACAAGGCCCTCAGCTCCACAGAGATAGAGGTGAAAAAGAATACAACTGTTGGCCTGCACTAGAGGCAACGGTTGATCTTCTTACCAGAGAGCCATGGACAACAATTGGATATTAATAGATAGCACCTGAGCAACTTATAATAAAATGATTGAGTAATGGCATCGAAGATGAAGACTGGACGGAGAATGTCGATGAGCGAATGGCGAACACTGTGTGTGGCATGGTTTGTGAACGTAGGACCTTTTTCTACACCTATACAAAGGATAACGAGAGAAGAGTGGAGGCGTTCGAGAAGTGGGTCTGGAGATGATTGGAGGAGATTAAGTGGACGGAGAGGAGGAGGAACGACGAAGTGCTTGTCATGGTGGGTTAGGAAGAGGCAGCTTCTGAGATATGGAGGAGACAGGAGGTGTGGATAGAGCGAGTACTGAGCTGGGACACTGACAGTGAGCTCATGATAACAGTAGGGAGAAGCTTGAGCAGGTAGAACAATTCCACTACTAAGGCAGCACATTAGAGGAAAACGGATACAGTAATAAGGATATTAGGAAGCAAATTGCATTAGTCAAAGAGGCGTTCATGAACAGGAAGGATCTTCTGAGAGGATCTGTATGCAAGAGTTTAAAGAAAAGGTTAGTGAAGAGTTTGATCTGGAGTGTAGCTCTCTACGATGCGGGAACGTGGACACTGAGGAAGGAGGACGAGAGAAGATTGGAGGCATTCGAGATGTGGGCATGGAGAAGAGTGGAGAAGGTGAAATGGACAGAGAGGAGAAGAAACGACATGGTGGGTGAGGAGTGGTGACTTTTAGATGAGATTCGGAGATAACAGAAGGTATGGATGGAGTTAGTATTTAGCGGGGAGGGGATGTTGTGAACAGTGTCAGAGGGTAGAATGTTGGGTAGACGAGGGAGAAGAAGGAAGAGACTTAGCATTTTTTTAGATAGAATGAAAGGAGTTATGCTTTAATGTGAATTGAAGAGGGGAGGCCTTGAAGGTGGACGAGACTGCCAGAATATTTCGTAAATACTCCATGCAAACCTCACTTAATCAGTAGAATACTTTAATGATAATATAAATACGCAGACGGTGGAAAAAACCATTAAATAAGGTCCTCGTTTGAAAAAAATTGAGTAGGTATAGACTGGCGTGATTGGCGTGCTAATTCACCTCTCATTAGCGAGTCTGGAAAATATATAGGCTAGGGGAGAAAACAGGTTTCCCCAAATGACATGTCTTGGATTCCAACACGTAACTAGGAAATATTATTTCCAGGAATGGAACTCTCTCCTTTCCTCTCTCTCTCGATAAGGCACAAAGCTGGGACAGACCCCTTGAAAAGTATGCCGGAATGAGTGGGTCACAAGAATATCATATTTTTAGCCATACGGTTCGCATTTCTGAAAAACCAGAGGAGAATGCCGAAGAGCTTTTTTTCTTTTGCCATAATTTTCGACATTTTACGAAAAAGTCGTGGAAATACAGAAAAAAACTACTCGAGGGGACTGGCGCCAGGTTAGAATAAGAATGTATTCACTAGATATTGAATGATGTACAGTACGAGAGGAACTTCATGGAATCGACACCTGAAAAATCTTAATGAAAATGAACGAATCCTTACAAATTTATACCTGAATCCACACTGGAATTGTAAAATAAGCCTTAATACATTTTTTCAGAAATTTCACGTGTACTTCTACTGGATTCAACTCACCGAATGCGACTACGTTGGATTCATTTGTTCGATCGAATTTTAATATTTCCAAATATTTATCTATTATTATTTTATTCTCAAACCACCGAAAACAGCTCGTATGGTATGGTATTTGGAGGAGGCGACCGACAGCTTAGGTCATTTGCGCCAAGAGGTGAGGCAAGGGAAGGAAGGGTGGAGAGAAACCCGGCGTCGGCATTAGCCTGCTCTTAACGAAAGGCGCCAAGGGGACCACGGCTTAGCGTCCCATCTGACGGACGGAGTGCGCTTGAAATGTCCTCCACATAACATTCAAGCAGGGATCGGGCAGTCTCCGAAAATTCTCTGCCATCGCCGGGATTTGAACCCGAGCCCACGGGGTGGGAAGCCAACACTCTAGCCACCACACCAACCCGATACGCATACAGCTCGTATTGGCCATCTTATATCTAACAATTCCATTCAACAATTCAGCTATTTAACAGTTCCACTGTTTAACTATTACACGTGAACGAACAAACATGCCCTGAAGTGGGGAAACATACCCAGGCGGGACTCGAACCCGCGACCTCTTGTTCGACAGGCAAGGACTTTACCCCGCCGCCACCGAGGCTGGCAAATACCAGCGGTATGCAATGGTACTTCCATGAAGACGAAAGGAATGCCGAGGTCCCAACGCACCCTATGGTAGCCTTGCGTTAGGGGTACCTATCGAATGGACAGCTTGAATGAAAAGTTCCTTTACTCATCTAGGAAAAACAAGTTCCATCTCACTCGGTTATCTGAGTCTTTTTTGGAGTCATCGTCCTAAGGGCAATTAGTCACTTCTGGCTCGCTTTTTTCATCCCCATTCACCTAGGATGCCACCATTAGGGGGGATGGTAGAAAAAAGTGTAAGTCATTATTTCAAATCAAAGCAAAGCTCCGTTACCGCAGACGGAGGGAGACGGGAGAAAACGAAAGACAAACGCGGAGCGTCGGGATGAGAAAAATAGGTCGAAATGGAAATAGAACAATGAGAAACAGGAGGCTGGAGGAGAAACGAAGGGTATGGCCGCATTTAGGATGTGGATGTAATTTACTCCCGCTTAGAAATATGTATGAGATAGGAGAAATAGCCTTGAGTGATGACTCCAGCTACTAGATTTCCATGATTGCGACCTCTGATTCATTCAGAGAGTTCAGCCCCACAGAGAAAAGTGAAAGAAACATACCACTATGTGTTCTGTGTACGGATTAAAATATATTAACTATACAAATCAGGCAAAAATTAGTCAGTGATAAATAAAAACAGTTTTATTTTAACTACCACGGGAGATAAAACCATCAGTTAGGCGCAGCATCCTCAGGTTTGAATACGTATAAAATTACGATGCTTATACTACTTGTAAATTTTTTTCTTATTTTAATTAAACGTACAGTGGTCTAGGATGACGTAAAAATCTAAACTATGAGTCATATGGCAAGAAGTCACGAAAGGTAATGATAGTACATGTAAAAACACTTATAAACCATGATTCAAAGCAACTCTTTCGCGTGCATTTAGAAAAATTGTAGCGTACCTAGTTTTTAATTCTTTTCCAAAAGAAAAAAATATGTTGAACACTTCTAAACAAAATGTAAAAACTTAATATTTGATTTGAAAATAGTCTAATCTAACTCATACTTAGATGTTTTTCGATGAAAAAAATTTACAGAACACATTTATTTTATTTTCGAAGAAAAGCACTTGGGTAAAATTGGGTGGTGGTGGTTCAAAAAAGAATGATTCCGTGGTGGGGCAAGAAAAAATAAAAAAAAAGTGAAATATTAATAGCTTCAGAATTAAAACTCGCGACACGAAGCTAATAGGAAATCAAAATTTATGACAGCGTAAAAGGAAGGACGCCTCTTTGCCATTAATTACAAGACGCCCATTTAGTAGAGCTAGATATTTCGAAATAAAGCCTATGACTATCAATGTCAGGCTCACTTCAATATTTTTATCCCACACAAAAAAATCCCATCATGATTTTACCTCGAAATTCAATTCCCCTTGCATCATCTAATGATGAAGGACAGGCTTTTTTCCGAACGCCCGAGTACAGACAAATGACTCACGACCACCGCCAAACCCTTGTAAGGCGTATTTCTACTGCCAGCCCTCCCTTCGCGCCTCTCGAGGGCTCGTTGATAGATGGAGTACACGGAGGGATGGGGGTTGGGTGTCGCGAAGGAAATGGATGCATGAGATGGTTGTAGGAACAATCTAAATAGAGTTCCCAGATGAGCTGAAAGAGTAGGTGCATGCCCCTCCGAATACAAGTTATTTAGCGTCAGTAGCAAAAGCACGACATTATGTAGGTACCTCTGAATTATTATCTCATATGAGGGGGTTAGAAGCTAAAGGATAGAATTGAATTTTTTCTAAACAGAAAAAAGTACAGAAATTAAAAGAATAAATATACAAAAACTTGAAGGGCAAGGTATGCACGTGAGTCTGTGTTCTGTGCTAACATCGAGTGTAAAATCCAATGCACTACTAAATATCCAGTTGGTCTCGTTTGTTTTCTTTAATTAATTTAGGTAGCTTACTCTGTTAAAAAAATACCGCAAGTACCCCTTGGCTTCTAACCCCCTCATATCAAATTTGCCAATATTACAAACTATTGAATGGCAATTAACTAAATTTTAATGTGAATTAACGGGTCAAATCGTATTTATGATAAGTCAATATGAAGTTCTTCATACAAAAATTTTATCAAAACTTTTTCAACTGAGCAATTACTGATTTCATGTAATCTGGTATTTTTGAATACATGAATACGAAATTAAAGAAATATATGTCGTGACAAGCACCTATCCTCCTGAGAATAATTGCACAATATGTTTGAAATCTTCAATAGATTAAAAGATGGTTACATTGTTATTCGTCTTTTGATTACTAGTATGAATCAACTGAGTACGATCTCATTGATGCAGTTTTACTTTGCGCCCGTGACTATGAACTGTAGGGTATACGTAAGCCAAAACATTTACTCCTTTAAAAAATGCTCTTGGAATCAGTACTACCATGGCCAACATCCATAGAGAAGGGTTAGTAATAGATATTCAACGAATGCCCTATGATGTATTACATAGCGACTTAACAAAATAAAAAACTAGTTAATTTCATGTCTCAAATATTAATCAAAACACATTAATTAAGAAGGAATTGAGTTTGATAGAATAAGCATGGCCTTGGACGACTGGAAAACGATCGACAAATAGAACTCTCTTTTGGGACTCTATGTAACTGAACACGTGAGTACCATCCTACTCATGAAACAACAAAGGCACATCCCTACATCGGGTAGATAGTGGAGACTTTGAAATAAAATGAAAAAGGTGATAAACGTAGAGTTCCGTTTCTTTGACGCAATAACAGGCATTCGCTGTGTATTTTAGTGGTAATTATTCTATCCGAAAAAATACAAAATACACTTTCAGTTGTGGTAGTCCAAATGCCCTTCATATTTCGTCTGTGCATCCTAAATTCCAGAGAGGTCACTCACCGTTCCTTAAAAAGCTGTTATCCTACATCAAGCGGCCTGCTCCCGGGACTAATAATTTTCCAAGGTATTTATAGGGTTGAGTGTTTACAGGGAAAAACCTCGCTCTGCTTGGGAACTAAGAGAGCCGAGATGTTTTATCGGGCACCGATATATTCCACGTCGCCGAGTCTCTCCACATTTTTTTTCTCCACAACACAAATCCCTGATCCGCTTTCACGTCCTTCGTCCTTCTCTAGTCTCCACGAAAGCCCAAACAGATAGCTTCCCACAGCCTTTCTTTCCTCTACGCTGAAGCGGGATAAGCTTCTTCGCATTCCCTCAACCTTGGGCGTCAAGCTTAGAGGCGGCAGATTTATCGAATCATTGGGAATCACCCTGACCAGTGGCTGATCTATGGGGGATTGTGGGGGGGGGGGGCTTGCTTGTAGCTTGCCCTACCCCCATCGCGTCGAAATATGCACTAGATAAAATATAAATTTTGGAAGGTTACCACTAATTGGTACAAAAGTATTCAGTTATATTTTCCGATACATTTACCTAATTTAAGGAATTGAAATACAAATTAACTCTATAATTAGGGCCATTTTATACGCTTTTGTTATGTTACAATCTTGTAGATGATCTAGAGAGGGGCTAGGGGGGGCTATAGCCCACGCCCCTTGGTATCAAATTTACGCAAGATAGAATGGCAATTTTGTTTTGTACCCCCACTACTGCTGAAAGGTTAGTCCCCCCCCCCCTCTTGTCCCTATCCTGGATCTGCCACTAATCCTAACTACTGATGCCAACACCATAGGAGATTGCCTTGAGGGGAGACTTACAGGTATCCCATTCCGCAATTTTATTCTAGAAATCGAATCAGAACATTCGCGGATCTAATAGCAGCAATTTTAATCTCGAGAAATACCTACGACCGTGATCGACAATTCACGATGAAAGGAGAACGATAAGTTAATCGAGGAGATAAATCTCGAGAAATGACGCACATGGGATGTGAAATGCCTTTTTTATAGCGCGAATCAAGGTCATGACGTGCAGCCTCGCAAAAACACATTGAAGCGTTTATGAGTTTTTTCAGGAAATGAGTTTTTTTCAACACTCGGAATGTAATTTGACGCCAAAACATATTTCCTGGTTTTAAAGAAACTGCAAGAGAATTTGATTTCACTATAAAAAAAAACAAAATTTTCGAGCCAAATCTCCAGATTAGATAGATGCATGGGAGTTGGAATGACGTTTTACACGAAGGGAAAGGCAGGAAGGTAAAATAATTAATACGCTTAATGCACAATAAAATGACCATTAGCTGCACTCAAAGCAGCGTTCATACACACTCCGTCCTTTCCCTAATTTTTAACCAAAGGTGGTCGTTATCAAGGCATCCCAAGTGTGTGAGCTCAAGAAGTAGTTTTGGTAGAAGCAAATGAAATGCTGATGGGGTATTTTTAGCGAAGAATCATTTTCCCAAAACAGAATCACCTCAGAATTCCTTGGAAATTAAAACGAAACCTATTGTTAAAAAAAACTGAAAATTAACCGAAAGAGGAAAAAAAAATTCCGACTCTGGTCAACCCATGAGAAAACAATGGAAATTATATTTTAATGCAGGGGACAGTTCAGGCCACTTTGTTCTTTGGGGGAGAGAAGGTTAGAATCACGGAACGCACCACGAGAATATCAACTAAGCATCGCCCAAAATCTTCTCCATCAAATCTCACCCGGAGGAACTCCTCTTTGGCTTCGATTTCGTATCACGCCTCTTCACCTTCTCCTCCGTGCTCTCGCATCCGCGAGGTTTTCGACGATGCATTTGAAAGCGGCTCAAGGAGTCGTCAGGCCCACCATACTGCATACTCCTCACGCGTTCGTAACCGCCGACGGCCCAGGGATTCAGGTGGGAGGTGAAATTTTAATATCCCTGGCGCCGAGCACGAAAAGAAATATGACTCCACTTCGTGCACCGAGTGAGTGGGTGAACAGCACCTCTGGCGAGTTCATTTCCATCATAGCAACAGCTCGCCTCCACAGTCTGATTCATATTCTCGCATTAAAACAATCACACGATGACTGTAAACGTGAGTTACACACAAAAGCACTTCTAATCGAAATGGAACTTTTTTCTCGCTATATTTCGTTATAGACTTCCCATAAGTAAGTCTCATTGCACAAGCTTTACTATTTAATTAATATATTTACCACTCAAGGACCTAATCAAATAATCCACAGCAATCACTTGATGTAGAGCTTCAGACCGGTCTAGAATGAAATATTCTTTACATATCCGGTACCCGGGAGGTTCTGGGTTCGTACCCAAGTCAGGCCTTATTTTTACCCTCTGATTTATTTCTATTTCCATCTACCACAGCACCGTCCTCGTTCTTTTTCTGTTATATGTTCCTATCCCTTTATTTCCTTACCTATGACTTTATTTGTATGTTTGTGCTTAAGCCTGATTCATATTCTCACATTAAAAATATCACACGATGACTATAAACGTAAGTTACGTACAAAAGCACTTCTAATCGAAATGAAACTTTTTTCTCGTTATATTTCTTTATAGACTTCCCATGAGAAAGTATCATTGCACAAGCTTTACTATATAATTAAGATATTTACCACTCAAGGACCTAATCAAATAATCCACAGCAATTGGTTGATGTAGTGCTCCAGACATATTCATTTACCTAGAGCCGATCTAGAATGAAATATTCTTTAAACATCCGGCAACCAGGAGGTTCTGGGTTCGAGCCCCAGTCTGGCCGCATTTTTACCCTCTGATTTATGGCTATTTCCATCTACCACATTACCGTTGTCCTCGTCCTTTTTCTGTTAAATGTTCCTATCCCTTTCTTTCCTTACCTATGAATTTATTTATATGTTTGCGCTTAAGACGTCGTGTGAATGAATGAAGTAGTATATATTTCAAAGAGATAAATAAATATATATTTTTATCGAAATAATCTTTGTCGTTCGTATTTAAGTTCTTTACAGCGCACTTTGTGTAGATGAATGTAAACATTTTCGACCAAAAACAGTTTAAGGAGTAACTGAAGTAAAAACTGCAGAGTTTTGAGAAACACCTTGAGAATAGTTTGGAATAAGTGACGATTGAAGGCATTATAGGTGATTGAATAATTTTATTGCCTATCAATCGGAAGTTATCGCACCATCGTCTCTGTTAAGTCATCTTTACCAGGAACGACACGACTTCTGGAAGAGAGAGCCAGGTACAAGTTCGAAAGTTGGGCGTTAACGGATGCTATCCGCGTATTTTCAATTCCAAATCATGTCCAAGTATCAAAGAAATTAATAAATTATCGCCACGAATTTTCCATTCCCACACGACGTTGTCGAATTACCGGCACACACACTTCGGAATCTTTGTAATGAGATACTATGGACCTTTCTGTCGGTTGCTGGAGGGGGATTTGTTAAGTAGATAAATGGACCGTATTAAAAATATTGGCAATGGATGTTGTACCGGAGATGATTTACCATTTTGTCTCCGAATCCCTGCTGTGGAGCCTTCGGAATTTTTTTTATTATTTAGTTTCTTTATTCCTTCGATCGAGCCATAAATCCACCTGTTTCGGGAGATTAATCCTGATCGGTTTGGGGGAATGGCTTGCTCCTTGGCCGCGTCTCCGGACCCGAGGTGTCTCTCTACCTGGTGGTCCCAAGGTTAGCGTGGCAGTGGGGATTCTTGTCCCTTCGCAACCCTTCCGCGGTCGCAACGCCTTCGCACGATCTCATCGTGCCGAAAATGGCGAAAGGGGGGGAGGGAGAAGGTGGGTGAGGGGGGGGGGGGGGATTGGTCACACGGCAGCGACCGCTAATAAATATTTTTTTTTCAGTGGGGCAGAGTTTCACGGTCCCCGAATATTTTTCCGCTGCTCTCGATGCCTCAAAGGGGCCGAATTAATGATACGCTCCCCCTTTTTGTGATTGATTTTCAAACCTCGCAGAGATTTAGTACAGTTAATTACAGTGGCCAAAAATTTACAACTGCTTGCCAGATGCAATCAAGGAGAGTATCAGCATATATACGCTCCTAAAACATGTAAGATTTTCGCTATTTACAAACAAAAAATATATTACGGGGGATATCAAATAGACGTATTTACTAGCCATATTCCTTACCTCCATTTTCTTTAACTTAATGTATACTCCATTGTTTTCATTTACGGTATCATTACTTATATACATCACTACTTTATATTATTTATGTATCAAAAGTTCTACTTATGAATTAAGTATTACGATAGTTTTCTGAAGGAGATCCCAGCAACAGGAAAAAGCCTTCGGGGTCATTTAAAGCCTCTGAGGTCACCTCCGTGAAATGGCTTTCTCATGCCTAAACACATACTGACATATCTAAAATCAAAAGTGATAAATAACACTATTCTCCCGCTCTATTTTGTTATTGAAAAAAGCAGTAGCTTCTATAGTGCCTGAGCAACTTCCTGAAGACCTAGACATCGATTGACTGAGTTAAAACAGTAAAGTTTTACAGTGAAAACATTGAATGCAACGGCCACATGAAGGCAGAGGCAGATTCAACATAAAATTTTGGGGAAGGGGAGTGATAACCTAATGACTAACGAGTTGGGACACAGCTTATTTTATTTTTGACATCGTTTTCTTACATTAGGAAGTGCTACGCACCACGACAAATAGCCGCAACTTAGACTTCTCTCACTTTCGGCACTTGCCGCCATGTATTTACGTATTACACATTTACATAAATATACAGTTTAATAGTTTATGTACCATTTACAAGGGTACATAAACTATTAAACTAATCAAAATTTAAAAAGGTACAACTCAGACTTCTCTCATTTTCGGCACTTGCAGCCATGCATTAAAATATAAACTCCTTTACTCCTTTAAAAGGGTACAAAAACTATTGAACTAATATAAATTTAAAAATTTTTATAAGGGAATGGTCATAACCTCTGTAAACCCCCCTAGATCCTCGAGAAGGAGACACTCCCTACAAGTACACCAGATTGAAGGTTTCAAAAATCTAAGTTCTTTTCTTCATGTTCAGCTTCCTCGCGTTTCGCCCTCCCAGCTAAGCTCTTCCCCAAGGGCTGCGTCACCATCCTATGAAAAAGGGGGGGGGGTTTCTTCCCTCCCCCCCAAAAAGATCCCCCGACACTCCCCATCCTTGGCCGGGGTCTTCTCTCTCTCAAAGAGAAGGGGAGGAGGGCCCCTCATTGTCATTCCACTGGGCCCTCCTCAGCCTAAAAAACACGCCGACCGACCTCCGCTTCCCATTCCTTCCTGCTCACCCACGGGACTGCTAATATCTCACCTCTTCCGTTCCCTCTCCCCCCGCCATCCACGTAACTCCCCCCTCCCTCATCGCCGGTCTCGGTAGCGGCGGGGTTAAGCCACAGTGACATCGAACCACAGTGGTCGCGGGGTTGAATCCCGCCTTGACCGGTTTCACACCATCCTATGCAATGAAGTACGTGATAGTCCATTTATTAGTTGACAGAGAGGATGTCCTAATTACGGGTGGTTAAACAAGTTAAGTCAGTGATTCGGCCTCAGTGGCTGCGCTGAAAGGTTCCGGTTTGAGTCCCGCCTAGATAGGTCGCCCCAATTTAAGCCATCTGCACCTATTTAGGGATTTGATAGCTATGGAAACCCCTCTATTTATAACTGTTGGTATTTGAGATAAATAAAAAATAAATTTGATGAATAAATTAGGTTGTGAAGTTTTAATACCCTACTGAAGTCTACGGAAATATGGTCCACGCCTTGCCTAGTACAGAATTGTAAAATGTAAGCTTGTTCGCTATCTCGACGAGTAAACTCATTATCTACAGTTACGACCAGTAATTATATGATGGATTTTGTTATCCTGCTGAGGCATCGATAACTTCATTTACGATATTGATCGATTCGATGGAATCGTAGGACGCAAATATTCCTATCGGTTCCCACTTATTAATGTACTAAGCGAGCCTCTGCCACCGAAAACTATTAACGTATGAAATTCGATGGATAAATAACCCATCCATGAAGCGTGAACGCATGTGAGACCAAGAGTAATTTCCCCTCGGCAGCAAACGGTTTCCTCAGCGTCGGAAACACCTCTTCTTTTGAGCTTGCGTGCCCAACAGACAAAATAAAAGACGGCGAATCGCAAAAAGAGTTGATTTTGCGGTCTGAGTGACGACCTCGCTGGGTGAGCAGGCATGTTGCCCATTGCAGGATAATATTTTTTTTTCCATTTTTGATGCTCAATTGTTTGTCAACAGCTATTTATTGCTGGAGTTCGCTGGTAAATCTTTTTTCCACTTGTGGTGAGACGAGGGATCGGTAGAGCACTATGAAATGAATGACCAACAATTTAAACGAGGATACTGAGGATTGGATGCGACAAAGAGTTCACATCATAGTCAAAAGTAGAGCATACACGCAATCCCAAACTTTTATAGCGTCTCATGCAAGCTAAGCTGAAACGCAATGATTCAGGGAAAATGACAAAAAATGCACTCAATACTAAAGCAATTGGTCGATTTGTTAAGGTAAGTAATAGCATTTATTTCCACTTACATTTAGTCAATCGCATATGACGTCTACAAGTTTCGTTGAATTTTACTAACGACATTTTATTTGCTGGATTACTGAGAATTCTATTCCATCTCATAAACAATTTCATATGAAAAACAACTCGCTGTGATTAGGCAGCCATTCCATTCTAATGTGTGCTTGCGATCCGACTCTTTTCCGGCGATTTCAATTTTTTTCCACGGGCCAGAATCGAAACAATAGTGGGGAAAACGTGTTACTCCGAACTGCCCTTCGCACACACTGTGGACCACCAAAGGAGGGCATTTAAGCATAACCGAAGCATCGCCCATTTGAGGTTCTGCTGAAGTACGTTAACCGCCGGCAAAAAATTACACCGCACGGAGTGTCACTTTTTTCAGCGGGTATACCAAAGGAAACCCGATTCTGGGAAACACTTCACTCTGATACCTAGTGAATGACGCTCGAGAGGTGGATCAAAAGAGCTTCCATTGACTTGAGCATAAGAGTGATCATTGAATAGGAAATTATTTGGGGCCCATACACTTTGCTACCTCTAGGATGACGGTTCGAATTCCAACAGGCATTTTGAAGGGATCCCGGTCCTTGTTTGCTGAAAACTTTTAAGATTCTAAAGTTCAGCACTTTATTCCTCGGATGGGGTTTATTTTACAGTGGACCACTTTATTTCAAACCCAAAATAAAAATAGTTTTTATTCAGAGATGCAAGTGAATAAACATCCTGTGTTTGAGGGTCATTTAAAATAATAAATTTAATCATTAATAGTATATGTGATAAAAAAGTTTATTATTGGTCCGGCTCGTGCTCAATTATGTTCACATACTTTCATATCTGTACTGTGTCTGAATCTCTTCAAGTGAAAAGTCCTGTGATTATTAGAAAACGCTTGGTCACCGGTGGTACATGGGAAGCTGAATTCGATATTGCTTCCCTCCATCTTCCATAACTTTCCGGGAACCGATTTTCTTATCCTTAAAAGAGGAAACGACCCCTGTTGCTCAGCACCTCTCATGATGATTAAAACAACCTCTGGACGAAAGAGGAAGGTTTCTCTTCATTCTCCAGGAAATAAGGACATAATTCTTAACGACAAGAGGAAATCCGTTTCCGCGTTTAAGGACGAACCATCGGGAAGTAATAGGTCAGCTCTGTTCGTCAGTTTCGCCTGCGAACGTTTCGACCGTCGAGAGAAGGGACAACTTAGCCCACCTACACGCGTCTCCGCCTTCCTTCCGGTGGTCAGCGACGCCGAAATACCGCCACCACCCAGCCTCCTATCATCCTCTCGAATTTCCCTCACGACTCTCCGAACCCACAGCCTCCCGCCCGGCAATGTCTAAAAATTCACCGTCGAATCCCGAGGGGAAAAATTAAGATCGTCGATGGCGATAGGATGAAGAATCGCATTCGGAATAAGAAGACATAGGTGCGTGTTTAGGTAACGCACCGTCCACGTGGCCACATGTGGGATTCTATGGAATAATTTCTAAGAAAAGAAATATCCCTTCCAACAGTTGATGGACGCATTGAAATAAACACTCGCAAATTTCCACGAATATAAAAGGGGCGCAAAGGATATTTTGAGCTACCTTTACTTTTACGGTGGAGAAAAAAGTAATCAAGTCACACGCAAAGATTCAGAAAGTTTCATTTAAACTGATTATACACATGTACAATACAATGCCATCTTATGATATAAAACAGTTTCAATTGTGGTTGTGCAATGTTAGGCTATGCGGACGGTCCCGCAAAGGGGTGGCGCCCCCATATGTATCCGCCACTGGGTAAAGATGTAGTAACATCGAAACCTAAACGACTATAAAATTTATTCTGTCCTAGGCGTCGTTATTACCACATCATCTTCAAGGCAAAGATGCGGTAACATCGAAACCTAGGTCGGAATAAATTTTATAATCGTGGAAAATTGCGAGTGTTAATCTCAATATTGAAAAATTCCACTCCATCACGTTTGCATCTTCGGATTTTATTAGTTAATGGAGGCCACCGCGGAGTCATACAGTAGGCGTGACTAGCTTTTCGGGTGGTCCTACGCGTGGATTTATATTGCTGATGGCACGAAGAGTAATTGACGCCGAGGAAAACCCGGAAAACTAGATGCGCCACTTTCAAACAGACTATACACGAGTGCGTACTTTCCTATATTTACAATGGGCACAATATGGCAATGCTCCATTTGACTACTGTTAAGAAA
The DNA here is from genome assembly GCF_921293095.1 of Ischnura elegans. Lineage (NCBI taxonomy): Eukaryota > Metazoa > Arthropoda > Insecta > Odonata > Coenagrionidae > Ischnura > Ischnura elegans. The sequence goes on from NC_060248.1 coordinate 108,634,266, forward strand.
TCCATCCGTATCTCATCTAGAAGCTGCCTCTCTTCACCCACCACGTCCAGCACTTCATCGTTCTTCTTTCTCTCTCTCCACTTCACCTTCTCTATTCTTCTCAGTCTTCTTTCGTCCTCCTTCTTTAGTGTCCATATTCCCGCACCGTAAATCCACACTACAATCCACATTAGACTCTTCACTAGCCTTTTCTTTAAACTGCTACATAACGATCCTCTCATAAGCTTTTTCCTGTTCGTGAACGATTCGTTACAATAACTCGTAAAATCGTTTCTTCTTACAGCACGACTCGCACCGAACATGCATAAAATGCATCAGACAAAACAATGGAATAAAAATTAAGTAGAAGACGATAGATTAACCCTCTCAGTGCCACGGACCGATATATCGGCTTTTGCTCCAGGGCGAAAAGTGTCACGAGCCGATATATCGGCTCGAGCGTAGACCGGATACTCAAACTAATATTGTTGTAATAATTAAATATATCCTTTATCCAATGTAATAGAATATTGTAATCAACAAAAAATTCCTTTTTAGTAAAATAAAAAAAAACATTACCATGATGTCTACAATAGTAACTTCATATTGTTTTTTTTATAAAGTGCTACAAAACTCTAAAATTTAGGTTGATACTTTTTTCCAGTACCACCAAATTTCGGTGGAACTAAGAGGGTTAAATATTAATGGCGACCGAATTATAGAACAATTTGAAAATTGTATCGCATTAACCGGTTGAAATAAAAGATTGGACATGTCTCAAGAGCGAGACGCGCGTGAAATTAAAAACAAGGACAATATCCATTCCTCGGAGGCGTAGTGCTGCCTTGAAGCAATCTCCATCCATCTCCCCTCAGGAGGGTAAACACGGATAATTGAATAAGAACGCCAAGATTTCAACACACTGGGACGAACTGAAAAGCTCGGAAAAAATTGAATTGTTTTTATGGCCCCGAGTTTAAAGACGTCAGGAGAGGGGAGGGAGTAAGAATTTTAGAGACGAGAAAACATGTCTGAATCATCTCCATCTTCATCGTAATGACGCGTAATAGTGGTGACTTAGACCGAACCAACTAGCACGCAAAAGTTGAAAAAATATATAGAAAACAAAAAAAAATGTTGAGTACTGCAGAGAATCGGATAGCCCAAAAGCTTTCAGAAGTCCTACTTAAAAGACCTTTCTATTTCTCTAGGAGGGATAAAAAAAATAAGCATACCGTTTTATGTAAGAGAATAGCCGTCAAATAGCCGAGGTCCGAAGACACCGTGCTTTTTCCCCGCGTTTCTTTTTTTTCTCTAAAAAACTCGACGTTAAGGAGAGACCTCTCTCCCTCCCAGGACCCCCCAAACCCTCCCCATGTTACTAGCGATCCCTGCCGACCTTAAACTCAGCGGGGACACCATCATAACCATCCCCTGCCCTTCATCACCATTCTTCTAATATTATTCCGCTCCCTGGCAACGGACTCGAGGGACTTTAAATAAAAAAAACACACACATACACGGCGGTGATGGAAGCACCGAGGTACCCTTCGTCCAACTCTTTAAGACGACTCTCCAAGAGGCTTTTTATCTTTACATTTTTCTTTTTTTAAAGAAACAACACACGGTCTCCCTGCTAGTGTGGACGACGCCAATGCACAAACCACCCCATTCCTATGCTGTCTCCTTCACGCATCGCCCAGCCTTCTCTCTCACACACACTAAATCCTACCGCCACGACTTCTGAAAACTCTCCGTGTCTCCTCCTCCCTTGAATGGAAAAAACAGGGTTTTCAGACGAGGGAGGGACGCTTCAAGAGACCGGAAGACCAGAGCTTTTTTTGTGTTTAAGGGACTGCGGATCGTTTGTCCGCTTCATTACGAGAGGGCGCGGCGGGGCGTAACGACCGCGCGCAAATGAAAGTCGTATAAAACGAGATTGTCGCGCGCTCCACGACGTCACGGGCATGCTCGCAAGTCTGCGCTCTCTGTGACGGAGGGAGACACATTGGTGACCGTTTCGTGCTGAGAATACTCGCAATTTAAATGCTAAACGCTCTGGAAAAAAATGTACGACGCTTGACGTAATTGCAACATAAATTTAGGGTGATCTCGATCATCGGCGACGTAGCCTAGTGGCGATCAGAAATTTTGTGAAAATTAGAAAAAACGTAACTTTAACTTAAGTAATAGTTAATACCACAAACTTTTGGAGTATAACTTGACTTGTTTCTATTATTCCTGGTTATACCCATTCGTCATAACATTAGTTGAATGAAACATTGCAATATTTCCACGAAATTTATTGTTAATTAGCGTAGTGGAATTTATTCGAAATTCGATTTTTTTAATTTGACTCGATTAGTTGGTATTATTCCTAGTTGTAACCATTCTTCATAATATTAGCTATGTGAAATATTGCAATATTTCCACTGAATTTATTCGAACACGAACGTTTCTTTGTTACAACAACATCATCCAGGCACTTGATAATGCTGTCGTAACGAAACGCGTCGTGTAAATATTTCAATGTTCCATTTAACTACTATTAAGAACTTCCATCTGTATCCCATCTAGAAGCTGCCTCTCTTCACCTACCATGTCCAGCACTTCGTCGTTTCTCTTCCTCTCCGTCTACTTCGCCTTCTCCATTCTTCTCCACACCCACATCTCAAATGCCTCCAGTCTTCTTTCGTCCTCCTTCCTAAGTGTCCATATTTCCGCACCGTAAATACACACTGCCTACAATCCAGATCAGACTCTTCACTAGCCTTTTCTTTAAACTCTTACCTAACGATCCTTCTTTCCTGCTCTTGAACGATTCCTTACAATATCTCGTCAAATCGTTTCTCCCTCCAGCGCGACTCGCACAGAAACCACGTTCTCGCGATCAGCGCGATCCACGAGTGAATGGTTGAGGCTCGTCCAACATTCTCCCGCGCTCAATCACGCGAGAGCAAGGCGTAGAATTCCACGGGCACTCCATCTCTTGGACTCGGACTTGAGCTCGGCCGTAACGTCTGAATGATAACCAGGCTTTACGTTTTTTTTTCTCCTTCCAAGTGTATCCACCCTGGGCACCGCTGACGGGAGGAAAGCCCTCTTCATCGTCCACTGAATTTCGAAGCATTTCTCGATCGTGCGTCCAATACCGTTCCCGCCGCACACGCTGAGCTCAGAGTCCCCAATCCGACCGAGCATGTCCGCTGGATTGATATATAAGACAGCGAAAACTAGGGGAGACTCCATATTTGGCCGGACGCGATCCCAAAAATATGTGACTTAATTCCGACGGAATGTCGTAAATAAGGGAAAAGATTATCCACGGAGGATTACCTCCGAACAAGCAAGCTAGAGGCCTCAATAAGGCGGGGCTACGGTACGAGGATCCGTTCCGAGGACCTTTTAGGGAAAACAGTGGATGATTTAAGGTAATGCTGTAGTCAAAAAGGGGATAGTGATAGAGGTAAATAGCTCAATTTTGAGGAAATGTATCACCTTCTCATGGAATATATTCTTCCTACGACTCCTCAGACGGTTTCTCCGGAAGGTTTTATACGCACATCAGTTCTCTGGATGTACAATAAAAATTCCGAGGAATGACACGACTGACCTGCGATTACGTACTTTACCTCAAAAACATAGCAGGCTGGCATAGTTAATACGCAGTTAAAGAGAGAAAAAAGAAACGCATTTATAACACGAGAAGGAGGAAAGAGCTGACTCCATATTTTCTTTGAAGAATGTAGGGTTGTAAAGTATACCCAATGAAATGCATCGCTACGTACTGTACGACGCGGAAGGGAAATATAAGACATTTATTTATAGCACGAATATCGAAGAAATCAGGTTTTTGATGGCCTTATTATACATCTCCATTACTTTTTGAAACTTATTGTGGACGATAAATGCTGTAGACTTTGTAGTTTTCCTTAGGTTCATTTACCAAGTACAGGAAGTTTACAAAACGGCTAATTTTACAGTGCGCGGAGTTATTTATTGTACTGACGTGTCTACATATTTGACTTACAATTAGTCGTAAAAAAACCAAATCAGAATAGATAGTGCAATTTATTTTTAGATGACGTATAATTCATTATTTTAGCGTGTACCCAAACCGAGATATAAATCTGCAAAGTACGGCGGCACATTATTTTGACGACCTCAGTAGTTTTAAACCCACGCTGAAAAAAATTGGTAAAAACTATCAAACTGGTATGACAGGGAGTAGTTTTGTTAAATATACTTAAACTTTGATGCATGTATGACGCACTTGATTTATTTTATCAAACGTTCTTGATAAATTTTATCGAACATTTAGATATTTCGTTATTTGGTCAATTGAACGAAAGAGTTTGGTAAACATAACTGCACAAATTCTATACGCTTCAGAGTTTGGTAACTTTCATCGAAGTTATGATTAATTTTACGAAAACGCTTGCTTGTCTGATGACAATTATCAAACACTATTGTTTGGTTTGATAGAATTTTTACGAAGCGTTTTGCGTAATCTATCGAACGGACTGTCGTTCCAGTTTTGTTTATGCCAATACACAATTGTACTTAGTTGAAAGATTCCTAAACAGACCTTACCGAAAACATTGGTTGGTATAAATGATTTTATTTTCATTATTTGTTCGCATTTTCACTAGCTGAAAATTTCATTCCTCAAAAAGACGGCTCAAAACTACAGATGCCCCACTGCCCCTCCAGTTCGCTTCCATCACGGTCCTCCCCCGCCACCTCTCTTGGCCCCACCCCTTTGGCCACGGGCCCGAGCCACCGCCCTGCCGTATTTATTTACCCGACGCGCCGCCGAGGCAACGCCGGCAGAGTCATCTGGGTTTACGCGCGCTTCTGCGCTCCTCCTCCGTGAGCACGCACCGCACCGCCTCCTCTCCCGCTGAACACACACAGACACCGAGGCTCACGTACACAAGTGCGTGGGGAGAAGCGACAGGGAAGAGAGAGGAGGCAACAGAAAATGACGAGAGAAAAAAAAGGGTTCCAAGAGAGAGAGAGAGGTGGTCTGTTGAGCGGGCGCGCGTCTGTCCAGAAGCCGCTCTCGAGGCACGCGTTCACGTGGAAACCGCACCGCCCGCCCCGCCCCCGCACGCGTGTGGTCCACGGAACAGACTCCCTCACCCATCCTACCCTCCACAATATTTTCCGTAGTCTTCAGAGTTTTTGAGGTCGCGGGGTATATGACCGACCGGCGACGCGCGTCCCTTCTCAAAGGGGTTCTTCGGAGGAACTTCATGGAGGGGATGCCATGCGGATATGATGCCGAGAAGGAGTCAATGGGCGGTAAAAAGTTCCACCGGGATTGGCAGAATGCTCTCATTATGATTGGAGGGCCTTAAACATGTGCGGATATTTTTGTATGCTTCCACCTTCCAGATGCAGTGCGAGCGGGATTTTTTCGCGATCCAGGGATTCGGCGGCTAAGTCTCCCGTTCGATTTGAGCAGTCACCTCATTAGAAAGTGTCTTTTCTGACGAAATAAGTTTTAAATTTTTTGCCAAGCCAACAAATGGGAACAAACGCATGTAATGAGAGATCCGAATCTCGTTAACTATCTTCAAATTACCATAAATTCGAAGCCTTATTTGGCAAAAAGAGTGTCCTGTCCTGTCCTTATCACTATCACCTTATCCTAAAGAGTGTCCTTATCTGTCCACATTTGACCATCAAAAATGAATGCCTTCAATTCCGAAAGAATATTCACATTTCATCAAGTAGACGGACGGCATCAATCACACTAATTAATTTTCTAACTTTATGCCAACTGAAATTATTCCATGAATTTATAAGTCAAACGGAAATTTCGGCCAATGATAAAGATTAACCATTAGATCAAGAAACAGTCTAAGATTTAATTTGATTTATTTCCATCCTTTTATCGCGCTTCTTCAAAGTGGGAATTCGAAGGCGTTGCGTGTAGGCGTAAAGTGCGACATTGATCATTGAGACACATTTGTGCTTTTATGGACTTTCCACCTAAACAAAAGCACGAATCATTCCCTTAGGTTTGAGAATTTTTCAATCCATTAAATTTCAATAAAAATACCCTTCTCCTTAGCTCCTGACGACATTACCTCCAAATCGCAACGAGCGCTTCCATTGTCACCGGAATGAGGACGTCGCGTAAGTTTCCGAAAACGTTGGGGCCACCCAAAAATTGACGCGGCGACATAGCCCAAAAGTTTTTATTCAACATAAAACGTTTGAAGACGTCCTAGCGAGGAATGAAGCTAGATCGCAGATCTAATCTCGGCAAAAGAATCCCAAGGTGAGTCCCGAGCCCAAACATTCGATTTCGAAAGGCGTGGAGGAGTCAGTTGCGAGGCATAAAAAACGATCCAACGAGAACGGAGCATTAAAAAAAATGCGTATTATATATATACGGCTGTCTGGGGGAGTCTTCAATCGGGGAGTGTGCGGGCAATAACACAGTGGAAGGCGCAGTATTACTGCCGTGGGGAGGCAAAAAAAGGAAGGATAGCTTTCCTTGAAGATGAAGGAGGTTTTAAAGGCGTTGGAGTTTGTGGAGCATGGATGAGGCGGCGGTACACTTTGTTCTATCTTTAGACCCGCGCCCCCCCCTCCCCTAGCTTCAAGGGAAGATCTCTTCCCTTTGATGATAAGGTGAGAACCTCACGAAGCAAGTCGATTTCTTTCGGACGAACTTACCTTTTTCTCTGGGAGATTGGACCTTGCACAAATACGATCTTCCCTCCATTGAAGCTCCGATCCGATATTTTATGCCCTGTCTCACTCTTTTTCTTCTCCACCCACCAGACGGACCCCTTCCCACCCTCACTACACCCTCTTCAGATTGATCCGCCACCTGACACCTGCTCTTTCACTCCAGCTTCTCTTTTCCGGCGATCAAAACCGTGCGAGATTTATTGACTGCACGTAATGGTGCGTTTCTGTTTCTTTGATCTGGGCCAATTTTTTTTCAATGAATGTATTCAAGGGCACTCCAATTTTAATTTTAGCAATCACGACGTTAAATGGCTAAAATAAAACAAAAAAGAGACGATTACGATTTATAAATGAAAACCAGTCACTGTATATAAGACGGACGGATGATGTTATTTTTGTGTACCATCACGTAATACTTTAGTAAAAGGTGACTGACTATTTACGAACGTTTTACACGAATGATCACATGAGTATACCACGGCATATTTGTTTTAATTTTAGCAATCACGACATTAAAAATCAAAAGAAAACAAAAGAGGTGATTACGATTTATGAACGAAAACCAGACAGTGTATATCAGACAGAAGAATGAAGCTATTTTTGCGTATCATATCACGTATTGCCTTAGTAAAAGGCGACTCTTTAAGAATATACTACACGAATGATCATTCGTAGGGCATATTAGATTGTATGGTGTAGAAAATTATAAAGTTATAAAGTTATGGACGAGAAAAATACATGATTCTTGAAGTAAGACAGATAACTACTTCATCCAATTAATTATTTAAGAAGAAATTATGAAAAATCAATATCAGACAAAGGTGAATGATGACATTTGTGCGCTACTACATCGGATGATCGGAGATTTGTAAGGGCGTTAGGGGGAGGAAATTGATCGATGGATTACCCCCAAGACGAATGGTGGCTCCACCACCAATCCTTCTACCTTCTTCCTTTCTCCGGGCTACGCGTGAAATGTAATCCGATGATGATCCTGATGTCAGCGATTGGAGTACTCCATTTTCGTAACCTCTATAGGTTTGCAACCGAAAAGCCTTCATGAGTTTAGTCACCATACAGAATATAGATAATTGAACGTTATATGGCCGTTTAACAGTCGAAAGAAAATAAATTCCCCAAGACCGTACTCTTTGCTTGGCAAAAAGGCTGGGGGGTTGGAATTTGAAAGGATGGCAGTGGGGTATACACAAAAATAAAACTGAAACACAATGAAACAAACAATCACGCAGCTCACTTATAAGTTTTCTCCGAGGAACAAATTTCCGCGCAGGTCTCAATCACACATACACTTAGGTTTGCGAAGCTTCCGTTTACGCCAGTGACCCACTCACACCAAAGAATAGATCATACAGAATCATAAATGATCACCTATTGGGATGAATAAATATAAGGTCACCTGATGGATTAGACAAATTGACTGTTTTGTTCATCTTCAACCGTCCTGGTTCAAAAAATTTCTCATGCGGTAAGATTCCTTGAAAAATATGCACGCGAGGAAGACGACACGTGCCGGAATGAGGAAACATAACGGGCAGTGGAAAGGGTGCCTAACTAGCGTGATCCCCTTAGGATGCAACTTATTTCGCCCCAGAATGGAGAGAGATTATCTCTTTTCCCTTTCCGCCTGAAAACAAGAACTCTCCGATATCCCCTTTTTGCCTCCAATCCAGTCTTCGTGCCTGTCCGACGCACTTCCCGCTATGTCTTCCTGGCTCCGTTCTCGGCACGCGTCCAGGCGACCCGGTTTCCAGGACCTCGAGCAATGCACGCAACACGAATCCCTGATTTAAGGGCCCACGCAAGCACGAGGAATTCTCAGATTGCCGCGGGGAGGTCACCGCTCCCATTCGGACGAATGCGTTTGCCTCGCGCCCCCGTCGGTGAACCTCGAACGTGTGCACGAAAATAGGTATTCGCCACCAAACATGTCAGTGGATCAGGAAGGGAGTATAAAAGTTATAAATGCTATGGATCATGCCCAAGGAGAATTTTTAATTCACCACAATGCTGTACGAGGCTTTGCAAATTTCCTGGATCGAAAATGTATCTCATCAAACGTGGATTACGCAATATGAGCTTAGAACCCAACCTTTTTTTTCGAAAACTATTTCTTTTTCTGGAATACCCGCATATTGGTTTAAAAATTCGACTTTTCTCTTCTTGAGTTAAAGAATTAATCGAGATAGGTCTGGAACGATGTTTCTACCTAATTATTACTTGATGATGGAAATCCTCTCAACTTTTCTAAGTAAAGTCAGTAAGATACAGCTCATAATAAGAGGTGTTGACAGCGACAGAATCATTTCCCTCGGACTAAGCTTGAACCCAGATCAGTTAATCACCAGGTATTACTAACAATACTACAATTAATACCTTGCGAATGCATACGGGATTGTATTCTCGATGGATCGGATTGTCACCGAGGTTAAGGTGACAAATAATGTAAGGAGTACTCGCATCAAACTGTCACCTCTTTGTTGGTATGGGATGCAAAACTCGCATATGCTGATCCATGAGAGAGCATGTGTTGCATATGAAATTAGGCTTGAATAAGAAACTGTATATCGGGGAAAGCAAAAAAATAATGCAAATTTGATCTTTCAACAGCAAGTTAAGCGAAAATAAGACAACTTATTGTATTTTTAACCCAATGAAAGGATTTTTACTTCAGCGAATTCCATAAGGTACTCAATAGTCGTTAGTACTAGTAAAGAATGCAGGAATGATGAAAATATCCCAAGGACGTGGGATTAAATCCTTATCCCACGAAAGGTTTTTCACACTGTTAATGTCTCCTGGGAAGGAACTAACTCCCGTTGACTAATGGCAGATTAAGACTCCAAAGATGTTTGATTCCGCAGTGGGAAGGCAAAGCCTCCGCCGCTGGAGGCAAAATTCAAATCATCCGAGATGTCTCTCTCTCTCTCGCTCTCTCATGGCCGCCCGCGCGGGAGCGTTATAATCCCCCGCTCGAAAACGAATTTCTCTCGGCAAGGCCTTGTGTTTTTTGAAACGAGCCCGCTCGCTTAGATTGGCCTCTTCCTCCTCGCTCGCTGATCCGCTCCTTCGTCTCCATTTCCCTGAAACACGCGCGCACCCTCCCTTTCAGCTGTCATTCCACATCTTCCCTCCACGACGCGACCCCGCCCCCTTCCACGAGATTTCGCCCCCACCCACTCGCGACGTTCATCGACGCATTCCGCTGCCTGTTACGCGTTTCCCTCAGACTACTATCCTCTCTCAGACGATGGAATTCGACTCGAGGGGGCAGCTCTGGGAGGGAAAAAGAGCTGCTGAAACCAATACCTAAACCAAACTGTATTTAAATGAGCAATGTGACCTACAATACTCCAAAGGTAAACAAGATCCCGATACAATGATGGCGGTGAGTACAATTCGAGTTTATACGGCTACAACACACCTTCCTCCCGGTGTAGATGCGCTAAAAATATGCAAATATTTGCTTAACGTACTCTAACAAGTTCATTATTTATAATTAAAATTTTTTGTTTAACGTCTCCAGTTGCGAATATTATGAATTTTGAACTATTTTTTAGAATAGTATATATATTTGGGCAAAACCAAATTCGAGTTGAGTACTATTTGAGTTGACAAAACACCTTCCTCCCAGTGCAGAGGCGCTAGAAATATGCCAATCACTGCTTAACGCACGCTAAAGAGTTTGTTCTTTGTGATTCAAATGTTGTAGTCAATGTCTTCAATTGCACATATTATATTATTTATTAGCACACATTTCGTCCACCGCACCATCAACGTAGGCGATTTCATTGGAGCAAGTGGTACTGCGTGGCGTCACGTACCTCTTCCTCCAAAGGCAGCTAGATCTTAGCGCAAATCCTTGTATCTGGATCTGGTTTACCCCGTAGGCCACTATGTCCAGCTCGTAACATTTTTTGATCAATGGTTATGATAATCTAAAGGCCTTTTCACACGGGGCACGTACTTGCACAATCTGACGTGTGTACGAAGGCGCAGTCAAAATTGTGTCGTGTAAAGCGGTGAATGGCTGGAACACATACGAGAATGCGTGGACGTGAGATGGCAAAATTGCCCCAGTTCTGATTTCGTTCATGCATTCGCGCAATTCCAAGCCATTTTATAAATTAATGCAGCTCTAACCTGCGCAATTCCGTGCCCCGTGTAAAACGGCCTTAAGACACCAACTCATGGCAAGTTTCGTTTGGTACACAAAATATCTCCTCCCTCGAGATGTCCCAATATTTCACTGCACCCACACAGAGCAGTCGTCGACGCATTCCAATGCGTTTTACAGGCGCCTTTTCTCATGCCGCTCTTACCGTTCAGATATGGTAAAGGATGGCTCGCGGGGACAGCAGTGGGTGGGTTACAGGGGGCCGCGACTTATGCCTACGCCTTGCATCATACTGCCACTGCATAAGGCCGTCTTTACGCACGCCCACCTGACGTCATTTAGCGTACCAACCGTTTGCGGACACCAACCGCGGGACCTATTGCCGGCTTCGGTGCCGACACCAGCCAAAGACTCTGTACCACATCGGCATTGTTGGAATCAGATCATCTGGAATCAAAGTATGCCGAAAGGCAGCTCATGTCAGTAGGTACGTACTTCGATTCTAAATGTGATTTAATGGAGATTTTTTCTGAATTTAGAGCCTCGTCCTCGGCAACAGCAAAATCGGGATGCACATGAAAGTTTTTATTCAAAAACATTAAAACCGACAACCAGTGCCGGCACCAGTTTCCAACTTGCCGAGTGGAGACTTGGAAGTGCCAGGAAATGAGCCAGACATCTAGTAAAAGCATCCATTCCATTACACAGCATCTGGCACCGGCTACGCCGGTACATGAGTGAAAATGGCAATAAAGAGCTACAAATATTTCACTTATGCCGAAATAGAATGCTTCAAATATTATGGCTACTAAAAGGAATCTCTAAGGAAATTTCTGATTGACTACCTCAATAAAACCAGAACATTTCATTTTGGAATTTAATTAACCGTTGATGATTTCAAATTAAGGGAACCAGAGATGAATCCTGATCTGATGGATGCCGTTAAACGGTATACGATCCGTCTCGAAGATTTCCCAAGCTTAAAGGGTCGCAAAATGATTTGGGTTTTCAACTACCACACATCATTCTGCCACAAGAGTCAACAATAACATGAAAAAACGAGCCTCTCCTCGTAAATTTTGGTGGGAGACACTTCCCTCAACTTCCAAGAAGTATGAGCGGCGGGAACAGAGGGATGAATTCTCTTTAAGCACTGGTGATCATAAAAACGAACTTCTCCGACGCCCTTTCGTCCCACTACCACTGCTAGTTCTGATGGCGGGAGACTTTCGAACACTAATAGCAATCGCCAAAAGAAGGCCATTCTCCACAGACCAAAAGATTCATTATTGTCGTTTACCTCCCTCTCATCAATGGACACCAGCGAAAGAAACTAATCATCATCTCTAGCTTACAATCAGTGGCGGATTGAGGGGGTTAAGCCCCCGTAATTTCTGTATAGATTGAAAAGTGGGTGGCTTTACGGTGGCCTTCCAATGAAAGATTTTATTTCACAAGCTTAGCAAGCAATGTTTAAAAATAATTGAAGAGCATATAAAAGATTCTTATATACTCATATCAGACCTCCGACACAATGTTGGTGAGAGGAATTGAATACCAATAATGCCTCTCGGAAACTGTTGAGCCTCCTTACATCCCTAAAAGCAACGACCTTAATCCACCTCACCTTGGGATTCTGTTGCCGAGATTAGATCTGCTACATTCCTTCTAGGGCTTCTCAAGTCAACAAACGTTTTCCGAAACTTACGCGACATCTTCATTCCGGTAACAATGGAATAACTCTGCGATTTGAGATAGTGTCGTTAGTAGCTCAGGTGGATAGTGTAATTCAGGAAGAAAGGGTCTCCAAAAGATGGTGTCTCGCTCCTAAATAAGCACCGATATAAATGAATTGCAAGTGCTAAATATAGATGATAATTCAAGAAAACTCCCAAGTTTACTCTACGCACTTAACAAGACATATTAAGCTATCGGTAGTAATACTTTATTAAACAATCGCGACTAAAAGTCGGAGGCCAAATGTAACAAATAGATACACAAAAATGAGTGCCCTGGTAGGACGTGCCTACAGAGGGTGATCCAGGGAAGTTGTGACACAGTCAAAGTCGAATGCGAGGAGCAGAAGTCGTCGATATAATTCCCTTGACAGGTTTTTTTTCCCGCCAACCCCCTCTGGAGCCGATGCAGGCATGGAAGGGGAAGGAGGAGTCTGCTCTGTGGAGAAGCTGGAGGTTGGTGGTGACTGGGACGGCTGGGAAGGGAATGGGGAGAGGTTTTTGGGGGTGTGGAAAGGCGGGAGTCGGAGGTGGAGGAGGGGGCGTATCTCACAAATCCAGAACCCCGTGGAGAAGACAGCGGGAGGGGAAGGGGGGCCATGGTGAAGGGGAAGGCGGAAGGGGGCAGACGGATACGAAGCCAAGAAAGAACGGAAGGAGAGAAGGGAGGAGGAGGGGGAGAGAGTGCGTAGTATGCATTGTGCATATTGGTTAAGAAGCGAGCAGGAAGTGAACGGTGACGACATCATGTCCCTACCAAAATTTTGAAGACGTCGTTATCGTGGTTGGCCTATCGGAAAGAAAATATATATATTCCCCTCGAAATAAGATAAAATATCGCAACGTAAATGGTATAGCAAACACTCTATAGGCTGCTAGCGGGATAATTACTACATGGGTGCATGAAACTTACTACTTACTAATGGCAACATCCACAAAAGGGGTCATACCGAGGCACGAAGAAAGGAAAAGATGAGTAATTCAATTGGAAAGCTGATAAATTAGAAGACACGAGTAATCAAAGCATTTTTTAAATCACACATCACTTATTCATTGTGCATATCCGCTAATCCAATATGAATCGCCTCTAATCCTCTCAATAACAAAAACGGCGCCAAAAAAATAAACCAGGTTTATTATTCATCGTCCTCCATATAATTACTCACTGTGAGAAAGAAACGAGATAAGTATACTGAGCGTTAAAATATTCGTAACATCAGAATTTTTTCGCTTTCCTTCGAAGAAACTTCAATCTAAAGGAATCGAAATATGGCAATTATATTCACCAAAAAAACATTTGCATTCGGATATAGGCTTTTATTTCATATCATGAGATGATTACAACCACATTTTATTACCATGTGATCCAAGAGAAATCGTGGTAACTTAGTGGGTAGAGGACTTGGCTGCAGATCAAGGGGTCTGCACTGTGACTTCACGTGAGTACTTCGGACACCCCAGATAAAAATCCTCGAAGAGTGACAAAGGAAAAGATATTGGCCCACCTGCCCTAATCAAGGGGACTGGATACCACGCCAGAAAATGCCTTTGCAGGACGCTACCGTCAAGATCGCTTGGGGGCAATTTTCGCATGCAATCAGGAACTGTTTCCACTAAAAAGCATGGGATATATTTAGTCTTGGTTTGTATTTTTTTACAGTTTCGCATGTGAAACCAGTTGGGAGGAAAAAAATTGCTAACTTCCCTAAAATATAGTCTTTTTCTCGTGAGAATTACTCATTGAAATTCACATTCACACAGTGGCCCAATCCGGGGTGACCTACAGTGATGTAGCCAGGATTTTCATTCGGTGTGGGGTCCGGAGGAAAGTTTTTGAAATAAAGGATACCAAGGAGAGGGTTTAAGCCAATTTTAATAATTTTCATGAAAAAAACGTCGTTTTTCAAAATCTTCTTTAAGTTAATGATTTTTCAATATTTTCTTTTCTTTTACGACGAAGAAAAGTAATTGTGTTTTTATATTTCGGGGTGGGGGAATTTTTATTGCTGTGATACGAAGGAATTCACTGTGGGAAATCGCTAGATCTTGGCATGAGAAACTTGAAAAAAAAAATGGATTCTTATCGTTAAATTTCCTCGTAGGCTCAAATTATTCATTCAGACGAAGGACGTGTAGTTATTTCTTAGTATCTGTGCCGAATTATTTACGTTAGTAGTATGGTTCAAATACAATAGATATTATTTTTTCATGTCAGGGCTATTAGATTAAGTATTCAGTAAGATTTTACCCTGGGTATGGATAATAATATAATAATATATAATAATATATAATTTTAATAATTTTCATGAAAAAAACGTCGTTTTTCAAAATCTTCTTTAAGTTAATGATTTTTCAATATTTTCTTTTCTTTTACGACGAAGAAAAGTAATTGTGTTTTTATATTTCGGGGTGGGGGAATCCGGACCCCCCAGAGCCTTCCTCGCTACACTGCCGGTGAGCTCTACCATAACCTAACCAAACTAACCTTCGGGTTGAATCAATAATTGTGAGTGGGCGATCAAAGAGGAAGAGATGAGTACTCGACTTCAGTGCGACGAAGTGGCAGACATACTGACCTCGCAGGGGTGACTGTTGAGGAGTTTTAAGGTTACAGGGAGAGAAAGAGGCAAGCCCAGGGTAGCGTCTGTTTCTTTCCCGCACCCTCACGGTGCAAACTGCGAAAAGACCCATCCGAACACGACCATGCGGCCGTCCCACGCACAAAACCTCTTTCTTCTTCCATTTCGCCCCGATTCTCTCCCGCTTTCATGCCGCCTACTTGCTCCATTCATCAGAATTTGGAAGAAGAAATGTGAGTCCGTGAACTACGCAGCGTAATATGCTAGTTGAAGATGCGCCAGGAACAAGTAGTGCAACAGTCTTCCTTTCCTTCACAATAACCAACATATCCTTACGATGACCTGCGTTCTCAACATGACGGCATAATTTAAATCTCAAGTCAAATCTTATCCACAAGTACAGTAAAGTACTATTCAAAATAACAATCGGGTACTTCGCAGTACAACCAGACTATGATCGCACCTTGACGTCTTTAGCTTAAGAAGCAGGTTGGCTCACAAAGGGAAAAAGTATAAATATTTCACATGAGCCCTATTACAACAATTAAAAAAAATCAATACCCAGGGTAAAATCTTACTGAATACTTAATCTAATAGCCCTGACATGAAAAAATAATATCTATTGTATTTGAACCATACTACTAACGTAAATAATTCGGCACAGATACTAAGAAATAACTACACGTCCTTCGTCTGAATGAATAATTTGAGCCTACGAGGAAATTTAACGATAAGAATCCATTTTTTTTTTAAGTTTCTCATGCCAAGATCTAGCGATTTCCCACGGTGAATTCCTTCGTATCACAGCAATAAAAAACTCAGATACCTCAACAAAGAGTCATTAAAATATGGCGAAAGCTCATGCTGCCAATGAATTCCTTTTCGTTTGGCATTCTCTTAAATCGAATTAAAAAGCAGTTAAACTTAAAACTCGGGAGGGAAGCCTCCATAGAAAGAATATTGACTTCGGAGCGGGGGAACTTTTACTGCTTCAAAGAAATCTCAAGAGAAGGGGAATAAAACAGTGGAAGATCGTTTTCATTCCGTCATGCGAGTTCACAAAGTGTATCGAGTTTCATGGCAGCGATTCGCAGGGATTCAGATCCTTCAGTTTCAGTAGCCCGCCAACCTTACTTTCCGCGCGGAAAGCGCTTAGCAGACTGTCTCGCCGTTCTATGTGAATAGCCAGAGGTTTTACTAGGGTGAAGGCGCCGTTCAAATTACGAAATCTTGAAAAAACTCTCCTCTTCGTCGAACCTTCAGAGGACTTTACGGTCCCTATATCCATATATATATTGTCCACTAAATCCCCTTTTAAAGTCATAAATACCTGCGACACAGTGTGGAGTATTCTATCCATCGCAAATTTTAAGCATAAAATGTATTTTTTTGCCCTGAAAATTCCATGAAGCATTAAAGGCGGTAAATGATGATACTGTTCAATTAAATTTACCTTTTGTGCAAAAACCTGCCACGAGCACTGACCGAATGATATGTTTTAAGTCTGCGAAGGACCTAGTAGAACGAGATCCAAAGACTATAATAATGTTGAAACTGCATCGGAAGTCTCCTTCAGGCAGCAAGTTCAATAAACAATAAATAGTCATAGGAATGAGGCAGACACTTTTTTTCCTGGATTTTATTCCTCGGGAGAGAGCAGAGGGGAAAACCGTACCCACTGCGCGGTTTGTAACTACTCATCACATTTTAAACAATATTTCTATCACGCTTAGGCTAAGGTTACTTGGGAATAGAGTTGATCCTCCTATTATTACGTTATATTTGTGTAAATGCTAAGTTATGTGAGGGTTAACATCGCCTTTGATCAAGATGCGAATACATTTTACAGAGAGTGACGTATATGAGAGAACACAAAAGAGACTCACCATTCAGTGGATAAATATGAAGGAAGTTGTGGAAGGATTTCCTTTCTGAAAAAGAAAAAAATAATCAGTCAACATGAGAGTTGGAATAATATGAATAACAGGTTGATTATTTAAACTTTGTCAAATACTAGTGCAAAGTATTCAAGAACATATACAATCCGAAGATCCAAGCGTGATGGAGTGTAATTTTTCCATATTGAAAAAACACTTGCAATTTTTACTATAAAATTTATTCCGACCTACGTTTCCATGTTATTGCATCATCTTCAAGGTGATGATGGAGCCAATGGCATGATATATGAGTCTCCAGACAGACCAACTTGAAATTATATAGCAACATCTAAAACTAGGTCGTAATAAATTTAATAATCGTAGAAAAATGCAAGTGCTCATTTCAATATTCAGCAACGGCTCTTTCTAGCCGGGTCATTGTCACCTTAGGCCTCATAAGTTTCGGTGCATAAGTGAATACTCATTTCTCAGAATACGGTGCCTGAGTCGGAACACGAAATATTGGAGCCTGACAACTCGAGAGCAGTTCCTGAATATCATTCGTCGGGAAAGCAACACGTCATATTTCAAATGAAAAATAGTCTACCAGAGACTATTTTTCTTTTTAAATATGATACGTATTTTAAATTAAAAAAGAAATTTAAATTAAAAAAGAGAAATTTCAACGAATCTTAATATGTCACCTTAGGAAGTCCTACCCTACCCTAATAGAAAAGCAACAATGCAAATTCATTTATTCATTCAATGGAGTCCAAAACAGCACAAGGCCAATTACAAAGGACTCATAATAACAAAGAAAACAATTGACAAATTGCAAGAAAAGGTGAGCAAAAATGGGCACAATAATATTCAACTATTTTAACACATAACAAAAAGAAATGGAAGTATCCATGGGGTGGTGCGTAGGAGGAGAGGAAAAATTACGATGGAGATGGTGCAAGATATAAGGCTCAATTATACCGTTCCGAATTTCCTAATTAGCTATGCCCCCAAGGAAAAACAATGAGAAGAGTAAATGATTAACTTAACTCGAATCGCGACGGCACTTCCATTTGAGAAGACCCACATCTCGAAGGCAGATGGCCATCGTAAAAACGTAAAAGGGAACTAAAATCCTTCTTCAGCGGCTAAGGGGCTCTTCCCATGCTTTTTAGAGAAGGTACGACACCCCCGCATGGGCAGCTGACCTTTTGCCGCGCCCTGACTCACAATTCCCTCCAACCTCGTAAAACTCCTCTCAACCCACCAGCGAATTCACTTTGGCCCCATGGTCCATCCACTCTACACAGGCCTAGGATGCGTTTCTTCCGCCCATTCCAATCCTCGTGAAAAAAACTGGAGCGTCCTTGCGTGGAGATGGACGCCCACTCAGGCTTCTAATGAGCCCATCACTTTTAGAGCGATAAGATTTTTTCCGACCACCGGCAATTTTCACCTCTGATACCGCTCGTAAAAATGTTCCTTAAGTACGAGTGAAAGCGTAAAAAGGTTATCGCGGGGACTATGAATCTGGCAAAAGTTTCCATTCCTTGGTGTACTGCGTGAAGTATTGCATTTTACATTGTAAGCAAGCAGAAAATTGTACATGTACGAGATTAATGCATCCGAGTTCTAAGTTAAAGCAAGCATGTATTATTTAGAAAAAATCTCAAGAAAGCATTACAAATTTTTCGTTTATGTGAAGTATTTCCAAGAAACATACTCACTGCATAATTTAATGGGCATAATATGCAAAAATAAGTATTTTAAGGCAATAAAAACCTACCACAGAAAAGGCGATGAAATGGTAAATTAAGCTGATGCCTTGGAGAAGTGAACGCATGTTTCAGCACGCTAAACCACGGTATTCACCTTCCCCCCTAGCCTTTCTTACCAATGCCACTGACTTCTCAGTAGAAAAATTAAAGAAAAACTCTGAATTGCTTCCATTCTTCCTTAATAGCACTCGTAATGTCGTAGTTAAAAATGAAAAGTTGACTGTTCCCTCGTTTCATTACATATACTCAATGATAAAGAAATGATCACTGAAGCAGGCTAAAAACTTATTTAAATTGTGAAAAAAGTCCGCGGAAAGGAATCCCAGCTACTTAATTTAGTTCCTTTTAGATCTTATCCGATCGTATACATCGGAGCGAGATATCGAAGGAATGAATACGATCAAGCTCTTTCGATATCTCGCTCCCAACTCCTTCGGTATCGCAAAAGCGAGAAAAACCATAGTAATGCATAATAGAATAAATACGCGATAAATATCCTCACATAGAAATGAGCTTAATAATAACTCTTAACTACATCATTCTTCAATCCAATAATAAATATATATTTCATTTTATTTTTTTATATTTATTTCCAACTTCACCAGAAACAGCATTTTAAGGCCTTTACAACGGAGGATCAACAGAAACATCCATGCCCTGGATAGGGACCACCTACCCAGGTGGGATTCGAACCCACGACCTACGGTTTGGCAGGCGAGGAC
Organism: Ischnura elegans; assembly: GCF_921293095.1. Lineage (NCBI taxonomy): Eukaryota > Metazoa > Arthropoda > Insecta > Odonata > Coenagrionidae > Ischnura > Ischnura elegans. The sequence goes on from NC_060248.1 coordinate 108,653,783, forward strand.
TTTACCCCACCACCACCAAGGCCGGCAAAGTAATGACTATGTTACAAAAGTATTAGTAATTATTATGGAGTCAGTATTGAAAATTATCCCATAGAGGTTGAACCTTCAGAAATAAGACGCAGGTGATTTTTTTGAGCTATTATCTTGGAAAAAAAGGTGTGTCCTCTATGCCGTAAAATACGGTACATACCGAAAATGCAACACATAAACGTGGGTAGAGAGAGAAGAGGACGAGACGTGAGTGGAAACAAAAACGGGACTAAATAGGTGATGCCCCTCCCATTCCACGAATATTCCTCCAGACAGGAGGAGACCTGAATAGCTTCGTATCTTCGGAGGAATCGTTGGGACTTCCAACCTCCTTCGCGACACCATTCATATAACACGTGACGGAATACACGCCTGGGGAGAGATAAGGAGAGGGAGGTTGTGGAGTGCAAAGGGATGACGGGAATTTGTCATTACAACCTCACTTCCGATTCATTAACTTTTTCCTAGAGAAAAAGTAGCAGATGGGTTCCACATAAATGGTAAACAGTTGTTACCAACAACAAAATACATAAACTAAATATCGAAGATACAAATAAGGTACCAAATTATTGTCGAAAATATTTCAATATTAAAAGGGAATAATGTATCCCGTAACTTTATGGTAATTTTAAATACAGAGAATGACTTTTTACGTTACATGACCACCGCAAATCCACAATTAGCCCCGCCCTTAACCCTTTATAACCCAATGTTGCTTCTAAGTAACATCAAACATGTTTAACTTTCAGCTCCATTTAGGAGATTTCAAAACAAAATATTATTTTGTAGTGTAAAATTTAATGACAAAATTTTAGCGGCCAGGATACTTATCATTGAGTGTAAAATTTTCAAGTTTTCAAAATGAAAAATCTTGAAATTTGAATTCTCCCAGAAACAGCTCTGGGTTAGAAAGGGTTAAGCTAGCTGAAGTATTCAACCAGCATATTTCATGAAAATGCAAAGCAATTAAGGGGAGTTTCTAAAAAAAAAATGGGAATTTTCCTAGAATCGAATTATATTTCAAAGGGTAAGAATCTTGAAAGCCAAATTCTTGAGAAATTTTCTGAAAAATGCAGATTACGGCGTTAACAAGATAGCAAGGTCTAATGAGTAATAGGCCTAATAGTACACCCGAAAATCGTATTCACATGAAAGATTTACATTAAAAAATGAGTCCAATCGATTCAGGGGTGATCAAGTGGATGTTCGACTTATTAAAACTAAAGATAGTTGCGATTTTCTACAAGTATTTAAAGCGTGCGACAGAGGCCAACAGAGCCATCACCTGGTGCAAGACCACTTTGAGCCGAAACGCATCGTACGCATTAAATACTTGTGGAAAAGTGAAACGGCCTTTAATTTCAAAATCAAGAAATGACCAAGTTTCCTCTGAGTCTATACATTGTCATACAAGTGGAAACACATTGACCACGTCCACCTTGATGCCAGCCATCAATCACCGAGACCTGAGCGTCAACATCGGCTGGATGGGAAAACGGAAAACGAAACGAGGTCCGGAAACACTGCGTGACATCATTAGCACCCTTATCCGCCTTTTCGGTCCAGAGAACGGAGGAAGAGCGAGCGACATAGCGCCCGCAAGTGGAACACTGATACCCGTCGTCGTTTACAGCGCCATCTCCGAAAGGGGTCCATTGATATTCCGATGGACCACCACACCTCGACGGAGGGATGACGCAAGGAAGAGGGAGCGCGTGGGCGGTAGGAGTCCGACAATTAAGGACAGAGAGGAGGTTTACCGCATACGGCCCGCAAAGACATACGGAGAAGGGTCCGAGCGGTCACCGCGCTCGGTCAATTAATTAAAAGACGGGAGGGGATCAGCAGGAGTGGAAGGGGAGAGGTCTTTCCGGTCTTTCGGAGCGCCCGGTGGCTCTCACTTTTTTTTTATTTAAGCACATCGCAAGGCTAATAATGGTCTAAGCAAGCTAACGCACCCTCCTTAAATAATCTTCCGTGGATATTCCTCCGAGCTGGTGATAAACATTGGAAAGCATTGAGCGTTGGCGGAGAAATTTTAGGTTAGTGCGCACGTCAGCTATGCTGTGTTTCGTAAATTCCAACAAATATAAGTTTTATCTCCCACAGAACACAATTATCGTTCATAAATTTTGATTGAACATTGAATATTCCTTGAAATTAAATTACAACATATTTATCTATTTTCATTCTTTCTGTATATATTAAACGTATTCCCTATGCAATCATCATGGGTTACCTTGGTTGTATTTTCTTGTTTACAGTTTTAGTCGATATTCTTCAAGGTATATATAAGTATACGGTTTCAAGAAGGATCTGAGATTTTCCCTGCGTATGATGATGTTGACGTTGTTTCGGGTTTCCCACCGGGTGAGGTTCTCCATCCAACGTCGGCAGAGATGGAGAACCTCACCCGGTGGGAAACCCGAGATAACTAGAACATATACGGTTTCAAGTTTTCAGAGATATTTAGCTCATACCCTGCCAACCCGCTCTCTTTACCATTTTACAACTATACAGCATACACTTGTATATTCCCGGTGACGATTAAGTTGTTGAAGGAATGGTGATGAGGAAACCAAACTATATGAATGCGCGCGGCTACATCTTCCGAATCTATTACCACCAAAGGGAGTTTTGCCATGGGTTCTTTGTTGAATCTAACGGCCATAAATTTCGGTTTGTCTGTTGGATTCGAGGCGCATGTGAAAGACATCAGCTGGGCGCGAATGAAAATGCATGTGCATCAATCAGGAATGTTTTAAATAGCCACTCATTGTCAGTGATACCATCTCGGTCACATGGCGACAGAAATAGCTTTGCACATGAGCGTAGGGTTTCGTGATGAGCAGAACAATTGTGTGCTCATGTGTATTCGTGACTAATAAAGAGGGCACGCGTGGCCATTGTCTGATTGCAATGCATACTTATATGATGGAAGGATTTAACACTGTAATCAATCGATTTTCATAGCTGTACGGTAGCATGTCACTAACTAATCTGTGGGATAACCTACAAAAAGATTTAAGCAAAAAGCTTTCAACATTTATATGTTAAAAAGTTAAATTCAGCCAATCACATTCAAGGTAAAACCCTCTTCATATCTCGAATTGAAAATAAATTCGGTTTACTGCATGTCTGAATTTTTCCAGAAGTTCAAAATTATTTTGGTACTTCATTAAATGAGAAACAGACCACCCCCGTCAATGATTCACAAGACGAATAATCATTTAAAGAATGATAATTATTAAGGCTTGAATCATTAATTAGCCAACGTCCTTACCTTGTTGAAATAAAAAAATAAGGCTAGAAATGAACGCTTAGATAGTATTTCAAACAAAATAAAGATAAAAAGTTGTTCTAAGTTTCGCATACAAAAAATAGTTAAAAAAGGATCGAGATAAGGAATTATTAAGAGTAAAAAAACCTCCCTATTCCGACCTCTCGACTAGTTTTTCCGGAAAGGCAGCCATTAGGGTCATTTTGTGGAAGCCGTTAAGCGTCAATGCAGTGAACACGTGGTCGAAGGGAAGGACCTCTCTCACTCCGGCTGGCCGGGCTATCCGAAAAACCATTAACCCTGAAACAATACCGTTTGGGAAAACGAATTCTTGGGTTCTGGAAAGAGGCCCAATGACTTATATTGCTCGCCACTCGGCAGTGTTCGGAGACGAAATTTCAACGGTGGGGAAACCAGCGTCTTAAGGCCATTTTACACGGTACATGGAACTGCTCAATCTGACGTACGTGCGAAGGCGCAATCAAAATTGCGTCGTGTAAAGCGGTGAATTGCTAGAACACATGCGAGAATACGTGGATGCGAGACGGCAAAATTACCCTTGTTCTAATTTTGTTCATGCATTCGCGCAATTCCACGCCATTTTAGAAATTAATGCAGCTCTAACCTGCGCAATTCCATGCCCCGTGTAAAACGGCCTTTAGAAATATCAGAGACATGAGCGAGCAGCAAGTAAGGGAAAGTATTGCTTGAATGAGAATTCACGTTAAAAAATTAATGTTGAATTTCTAAACGCATTGGCAGTTCTCTTTTTAATTTTCTACATAGTGTATATATACAAAGACTATCGAAACGAAGCTCACATTTCTATACGGATAAATCTAAGTGATTCGAGCAGCAGCCGTGATACTTCCTGATACCTGCCACTTTAATTACTAAAAAATGAAACCATGAACTAGTTGATTTAAAAAGAGACATGTAGCCTTATTTTCCCGATTCCTAACCCGGAAATATAAATGGTCGGAAAATATGTCTGTCCTAAAACTTAGCCATCGAAATTTGAAAGACAGAAAAAAATCCACCAACAATGCACGAATTACCACCTTCAAAGTGAAAATGGCAGTCTTTTTCATAAAATTTGCAAAAATACCAATAATTACATTTGGGCCCTGGTAAATTTTAAACAAAATTTTTGAAACTTTTAGACGGATTCACTCCACAAAGGAGGCTACATGCCCTTGAAATTGAGTAACTGTAAAAGTTATTATTGATACAGAAGCGGGTAAAACTTCCAAAAGAATTAAATGGCACATGGAACTCAAGAAAATTCATAAGAAAGCAGAAAGAAAAGTGGGAGGAGTTTACCCGAATAAATAATCCCGTGTACGCTTCCTCTTGACTCGAATACCAGCGCATGTAGTGGCGCTACTTAATACTTGCCATCTGGAGTGTGACTCACATGATAGAGGAGGGAATGGTATCCAGAACCGCGAATGTTTTGGATTTCTAAATAGATTTCACGAGCAACACACAAAAATTCCTCGGCCAAAATTTTAGCATGTGAAGGAGGAGTTGGGGCGAAGAAAATCCGACACAACAACTTATTTTTCCCTCTCCAGTTGACATCATTCCACGACTTCTAGATCTTCTCTCCAGTTCAAACCGACTTCCAAGTCCGTCCCCCTTGATGGGACTCAGTGTAATTCTTCAAACAGTCCAGCACCCCACTACTCCTCCTCCCTAAGAGAGCATATTCCTCTCCACAGGCCACGCCCTTCTGTTAACCCTTCCCGACCCCATCAAACCCCTCCGCCTTTCACATTTTTATACATATATATATCCTTTCCTTCCCCTCCCAACAAGACTGACTCTCCAGTCAACTTCGTGCTTCTGTTCGGACATCCTCGTTATGATGCATGGCTTTTCACGCCCAAAACACGCAGATGCGACTTCCAGGCACGAAATTTCTCCTCGTTTCGGCCCATTCCAACGCCTCTCAATTCTCTCTCTTCCCCAGAGCTTTTCGTCACATATGCCCTCTTCTCGTTTCCAAATTTCTCAACGTATTCCAAACGAGGAGAGACGGAATAAAATCAAGTTAAGTACGCTAAAACCTACTATATGTACATTTGATGCAGGATATAATAACTGTAAAATAAGACAAACGATTATAAAATAGAGGCAGAACGTCTAATTTGCAAAAAATACACCATTTACCCCAATTTGCTGACGACAAAAAACATAAAACATAAAAGTTTTCTTATTATACCTTGGCAACGACGGCTAGAGCCATAAAATGGTGGCCTAGAGTACACAGAAAGCTTCTTCTAAAACGGTAAATACGAGAGTAAGCAACGTGACTCATATCACTGCATGAATCTAACAAAACCAATGGTGCATAGAAGAAATATTATATTACTTATGATCAAATGAACTTAGTGGGTGTCTAAGTGCAACATTTATAAAAAAAGAAGCTGTAAGAATTTTATAAACGCTCGCAGGATCTTATAGAATAAAAAAACCTGAAATGAACGAAAATAGTATAAAGAATCACAAAAATGGAGAGTTTCTACAGATACCATAATCGTTTTAGTCACCGTTTTCGTAATAATTGTTTATCCCGCAACGATTTCCGTGAACTCAGTAGAGAGAGTTAAGACGTTTCACGTGGTCTAAAAAATCCCATAAAAGCGTTTGAAGGCCTCAGCAAGTAAAAAAAAAACACTCGTACGGATGAGAAGGGTGAAGGATGGAAAAGGCAGAGGCGAAGCATTGATGGATGGATGGGCAGGAACCCTAGGGGATCGGGTGCGGTCAAGGAGAGGAAGGAAGGGTACGGCCGCAGATGAGAACGGGGAAAGGGGTCAAGCAGGGGGTCGTGGGACTGGACCTGGAGAGTCCAGCAACAGGTCTGCTGACCACCGGCTACTCCCAAGAGGAATCACGACCTGCTTATCTCAGGGTCGACTAGCTATCGGTCACTGAAAATACGACAGGGGAGCGAGCGAAATGATATAAACTATTATTTCGTGCAAATATATAAAATTCCGGCCGGCTTGATTAAATAGGATTAAAGTAAGACTATGGTAATGCCTTCATTTTATTCACAAACTCAATTATAACCTTAAGTGAGTACCGCGCATAAATCAAATGGATGGACACATGCACACACAATATTCTTGCCCCCCATCCTTCAGAATGGATTCTAAGACGCCATAAAATTGAAAAGTCGTTGAACAAGAATATTGATGGTAAATAATGAAGACTTCAAATATGTGAAAAATATAGGCGTAAAGGAGACAATCGTACTTAGATATAATCGTACTACAATAAAGGCACTTAGGTAAAAATCTATATTTCCTTTGGAAGCATTAAAACAGAATTCCTCAGAAGTGTTTTTATTCAAGACTACATTTTCATTTCATCTGTATTATCTTTTTGACGCCGTAAGAAGTAAGTAAAAACCATGAAGCTCATATTAAAATCTCAGATCCTTAAGTTTCCTAACAGGAAGGATAATGACGAGGAATATAGAAAACTTTGGATTACTTCTCTAAGTCTTATCTTCATATGTCACGTTCTATCACGGAAGTAATGGTGAAGTTCATGGATTACTTGCCACACCAATAACACTTCTAAAAGCCAATCTTTAATTTATGTAAATTGCATTTTCTATCCATCATGAAATGACTCGAGTTGTAATTTACTCATATTTCCTGCGTTAAGGACATAAAAAAACCTTTCATCACATGACATAAAAAACCCGCACGCGTAAGTAACTTCCTCGCATTTCCTTTCCAAAGAGCATTGACACTCCAACCATGTAATAGCTTTTCCACATCTCATTTTCCGCATTTAGGTCATACAACCTCAAGATACGAGACTTGCAGCTTGAATTACCTCGGCTACTTGAACTCAGTCGGTAGAATATTTTCACGCTAACACGATAAGCAGGCCTTCCATAGGATGTTAAAGCTGGAAAAGAGATTGTTGGCATTACTCTAAACTTCCATACTTTCATGTCTATTTTAATCTGCTAGTTTGATCCCTCGAAGCAAGTAAAATGGCTATTGCGACGCTGTTAAAAATTCAATAAGTCGTAATACTCTCACGAAATCGGTACTCTCAAAATCTGAAGATTCATTTGAAATATTTTCACAACACATTGGATTTCTTCAAAACAGAGAAGACAATAATGTATAAAAAAAACTTTGAAAACCAACCTTTTCTCTAAAAATCTTGGAATGTGTAGTCAATGCCATTTGCAGCAATTACAGTAATCTGTTCTGTTGCAGAATGAATATTAAAAACCCGAAGTGATAATGCTAACAGCTGCTGTAATTTTCGACGCTATTCTAATCGCTCAACCGGTTTCAAAGTTTATACGTAATCATCAAGAGGCAGCAAGCGAAGAAAATAATGTGGAAAATAACTACGGCTGTTTGTATCTTATTGCATTTAATTTCCACTTAGTGAACTCGTCAACAACCGATCTGATTCGTGGTGCTAGCACGGCAAAGAAGACGAGGTTATTTCTGAAGTGATAATATATCCCCCAACATTATTTTACTAAGTTTTACGTTACTTTGATCTCTTACTGTAATGGAAACAGGGCTGCAAATATCCGATTCCCTCACCCTCCACAAATTTCATTCGTGAGTCTGGGGAGGAGGACTGGATCGGCAAAAGTCGGCCACTTTGAAGCGAAAATCGACCGGCACCGAGAGCCACATATTACAATATTCTTTCCGCGGAGATCACCCGACCAACCGTTCAGAATCCATAGTGCAAGACGTCGTCTAGGAGGAGAGAAAGAGGGGGATCGTGTTTACGGTTTCCGGATGCGATGAATATGGCCGGGAGAGAGAGAGAGTGAAGCGGGTGACGCAGCTCACATGACGTGGGTGGCGGTGTCAAGCGGGGAGGGACAGGATTAGCCGTCCGCTCACCGCGGCCGGCCTCATACCCCCCACCCATTACATAATGCTTCAAGCCGATCGAGAGTCTACTTTACGAGGGATTGTTTTTCATACATCCACTCACCTTCCCCACATTAATATACGATGCTCGCAAAGACCGCCTTGCCTTAAATTGATCGTGGTCGCAAAAACTGCCTCAAACAGAGAGAGAATAGCTTGACTTTTCAAGTATATTAGGAAAAAGTAAAGCTCGGAAATTGTGAATAAATACAGAGCTATCTTGGGAAACTTTGTACGAAGATTTTGACTAGACAATCGAAAGGATGGACAAAATTAATCAGATTTCAATCCATATAATCATGCACAAAGTTACATTTTCTTTGATCATTCTATCATACTGTATTTTTTTCGGGAATTCGCATTTTTTTTAAACGAGGAGGTGTTATCCTCAGTTCATAGCCATATCCGTATTTACTACTTTTTCCATTTATTCCAGAAAATTAAGGATGCCACGGGAAACTCTTCCAAAGTACACATTGTACACAAAGACCAAATTGTACATGCCAAAACAGTTTCGCTAGTATGAGAGCCATACACAACAAATGTGATAAAAATAACGACAGTTTACCTTTACGATAACATTTCTTAAAACTAAGTAACGTGAGAATTTAATTTATGAATCTACATTTTTTCGAAGTCTTAATGGTTGGTATCTAAGAGGTCGCACATAAAAAACTTGTTTCATCCTGATAATTTCTAAGGCCTTTATTTTATTTGACTTCGATAGGTATGAGCCCTAAGATTTGTGCATACTAGCGAATTAAAAAAAAATTCCCAGAACTCGTACGCATATGATATAAGATTAGGCACATCTGAGCGTGTCTCTAACCATTATATGCAAGGTTGCATGTCAAATGCAAAAAATTGCATAATTAGATGCACCGTTCATTCATTGTAACTAACTATTTCAAGATGAGAATTATTACGTCTGCCGAAAATACTGGAACATATTATATATGTCTATATGAAAACTATGGAACGAAAAAAATAATAGCAATTAATTTTATTAAATTACGATATCTTTCCTTCGGATAATCGGCGCACGTTAACTTAAATAGAAACAGACATCGAAAGATTAATAACCGTAACGGGTGAAAACTGGATAGACTCGTTGGCTTTTGAGAGTAATATCAAAGTTAATCAATCTCCTAACCTTCACTTCATTGCGCCAAGTAGCTAATGGGTGGCTTGATTGCATCAAGGCATTCCATGCTTACCTTCATGGATGGTGCCGCAAAAAACACGCATTAATAACATGATATTCCACTTCCATCGCTAATGACTTGCGAGAGGTCGATCCAAGGAATGTGACCCATATATCTACATAATGCCATAATAATTTCAAAGTGATAGTTAGAAAATAGACCGTGTATTTACGCTAAGAGCACACATATGACGAAATCGCCTTTCAAGAAATTCTATTTCTCAAAAGATGCCTTGTCTGCTATTAGCAGGTGATTATTACATGTAAAGTTACGACTCTTAATCATTATTATTATTAATGTATTCTATGATTAAGGTAGGTTTCCATGGAGTACTTGAGAAGAATTCTGGGATCTTCCCTCCCCATCAACCGCTTCCCCCATCAATTCACAATAACGCCTACTCCCTGTCATTCTATCTAAAAATCCTATTATTTTCCTTCCTCTCCCTCGTGTACCCAACATTCTACGCTCTAACACTGTTTTCAACATAATAGCATGAATAATTACACTTTGAACGTTACATATGATCTGATGAGGAAATATTGCTTCGCTGTGACATGCCAGCATATCTTTTCCAGCAGCTGCTGCGGTACAGCTCATACCGTGCAGTATTTGAACACTCGATAGTATGATTAACAGAGTGCTTATCGCGCCTTCAAAACGGAAATTCTTTGACAAATTCTCGAGGGCGGAAGCGTCTGAATAAATTCCTGGTATTTCAAGATTGGATAACGGAGGCAAACTTCCCTTCGAGACGATTCTTGCCTCTCACAGCAATTTCGATCGTCGATAACCGATTGAAGAAATGGCTCCACTCGCTAAATACTAGACATGACGCTCGTGTGTACTCAGATTTTCTCATTCAAATGAGACAATACTTTCCTCACGATAGGAAAACAGTGATCGTTAACCCCTAGCTACACGCGCCCGCGAGGATACCGCCAATGCACGCTGGCGGATTTTTTTGCCGCAATTTTTGGTTTTCCTAAATATACATTACAATTTTTGGGTATTTAAACGCATTTGGATAACTTATAATTATTAAAAAGCACTTTAAATATTTTTATCTTTCACTTACAAACAAAAATAAAGCATATTAATATGCAAATTTCTCTATAAATATTTTGAATAATTTTTCTTAAGGAATTGCAGACGATAATGTTCTTGGTAGAGGAAAAAGTACAGGAATAGAATACCAAAGTGTGCCAACGGTGATCTGTACGCAGTAAACGCGCTTTTTCGAATTTTCGAACAATGAGGCAAAATACCCGCTTATCGTGTAACTAAGGGTTAAGTTCTTAAGACCCGTGATAAAAAATACAAATGATAATGCCAAGGTCTGAAATGAAAATGGCATAGAATGTCGAAACCATGGTTGGTAGTTGAGTTCTGAATTAAAGTGTTGAAGTTACCATTTGAACTTTTAATCATGGATATATCGCACTTCCACCGAGTTAAGCCTGAAACAATTTCATACGTTCTTGAATCCCAAAATATTCTTACTTGTTTTCATAAATTCTACATTCCTATCCAGCAGTCGGAATGTTTAAACAACGAATGCGGTGGAATGGTTGGTTGTATCATATCCTCTTTCCTTTCAGCAAAGGAACCATCGATTCTACCGATGGCATGCAAGTAGAAACGACTATCATGGTCAAAGTTTTCGCCGAAATAGTAATAAAAAGCAAAGACAACACTAAAAATATTTTATCAATGTTCGATCAACTACTGACGTAGAACGAAATGAGTAAGTGTACATTATCACACTCGAGTCAACCCGTGTTTCCAAAATTCTGAAATTAAACGTCACCTGTAATGATATATCGCAACTACTTTGTTTAAGCACTAATTGCAGTAGACAATGTATTAAACTCGATTGCTTTTAGGTTTTCGTAAGTTATTTAGTAATTTGATTAATTTTGACTGGAAAAATACTAACTTACTGGGAGTCATACCCGGCCACAGGGGTAAGTTCGAAAAAAAAACATTCGGTCTTTAATGTGTTAAGATCGCAATAAACCCTCATCTAGCGGTTAGTAGAGCTTGCAAAACCTAGCAGAGACGCCGCAGTCCCAGCGTCATTACAGAGAGGAGGAATGAAAACTGAGACCGAGGGAAACCTGTCCGTCACTTTGAAGATTCTAAAGTGCACCAGAAGTAGATCGGCGTCTCTGTCCGATAATTATCTCCCCGGAGGATTCCTCGTCTCCACGCTCCGGACAAGTGCACGGGGTCGGAAATAATCCTGCGATGGGCAGGCCCAGATAGAGGGAGCGCGAACCCTACCCGCCGGGGAGGATGACGCGGAGGTAAAAACAGGAGAAAAAGTGGTCATGGGAGACTTGGTGAAGATTACCAAGCGCCGACGTTGAGGAGACACCGGCAGCCTTGTCGCCGGGGACTTGACGAGCTGAGGCGAGCCTTCCCTTATTCTGTTCACGGAGTTCCGTGTGTGTTGAGAAAATCAAATGAAAAATATTATAAAAGCGGTATGACATTTGCATCCAGAGTTGTGTAAAACTGTATGAGAGTAAATTCATTCCAGTAGTAATTGCCCAACTAAAGCATCCAGAAAATGGGTTGATTATCAAAAGAGGCATCTATGACATGAAAAAAATCGTAGTTTTGATTAAATTAATGAAAGTTAGCGTGCCAATTGAAAACTTAGCTATCCACGCGTTTGAGACCGAGGTATGAAGAATCAATTGAAACACAATTGTAAGGTAAGACTACAGTTAAGGTCCAAATATTTACGAATCACAAAGAAGTTTTTTCCCGAAAATATGCTCAAAAACTCCCGATAAAGTAAAATTTATTAAATAACTTATATTACCAAATAATTGGTTCCAGATATATGCCACATCATTATCATTTCCGGGTATAAATTAGCAAGAGTTATTGCAATTTTTTCGCGCTGGAAATCCCAATTTCGGTACCCAGTCCAACCTTGACTATATAACGTAATGAGTCTCAAAAGATATCCTCCGACATCCCTAAAGGGATTGACTCTTAGCGATGAGAGAATATTCTCGGACAACTTGACTCGGCTAACGAGGGACGCAGAGGAACAATAACAGAAGGCTGAAAATACATTTAGTGTTCGCAAACCCTCTCGCTCCACGAAGCTTTCGGCGGAGGAAAACTGATGAGGGGAGCCGGTCGGTGGTCGTTCCCGCCTAGCCGTTCGAAGATGGAGAGGGCACTCACGTGCCTCACCACTGCTTGGCTTTGCCCCGAACGGAGATGAGAGAGGGGAGGGGGCGTAAGTAGAAGGAGCATGTGCAAGGAGGGCCTGCAAGCAAGGCCTTCTGGAAAAGGGACGAAAAAGAGGGGGAAGGGTGGCTGAGATGGGGCGGAGAAAGACCTCATCTGCGTCCCTCACGCTCCTTGGCCTGCATCTTTCTTGGCTTGCCCTCGCTGGGGTCGCAGTAATGGCCTCCGGCGCACCATCGAAAAAGGATCCTAGAATGCTCCCGTACATTAAGCCGGCCTCGGTGGCGTCGGGGTACCGTCCTCGCCTGCCACCCTGAGGGTCTTTGGTTCGAGTCTCGCCTGGGTAGTAAGCCCCAACCTGGGCATGGTTGTTTCTTGCTAATTGCTGTATACATCTGATGTAAAACGTCAAATAGCAATATTTGAAGAAAATAAATGAAAATACTTCTCTAGGTTTGTTCACTCAACAAATATAACTTAAAAATCTACAACGAGATCAAGCAATTGACACTTTTTCTTTGGAAGATTCGGGCATGTACCTCAGAAATTACGACCCCATACTACCATGGATTGGGCATGTAAGCATTCATTTCTACCGCTGTTCCTACCCATTAGTGTGATAAATACTTTAAAGATAAATATTTTGGGCTTAAATCTACGAAATCCACCAGACAAGAATTTCTACAATAATAACTGAAGTCTGTGAGAGTAATAGAAAGACTGTTCAATAAAGCGCCAAGTATTAAAACGGCCACCGAACGGAAAGCATGCTCCTTTAGAAAAAATCCGTAAACGAAAGGGAAAAGTACACTGCATGTTGAAGTGGAACTAAGCTTGGATCGGTCGTCATGCGCAAAATTCCGGCGAAAGTTATGAACAACTAAGCTTTTTTAAAATTGAGAACAATACTGTTTTAAATGTCTCTTAGAACCACAATTACATTCCATTTTTGGGTAGTACGTCTGCGTGCTTAATATTGAACTCGAAGTTTCGTCCATCCATCATCCCTATTATATTTATCGCCCGTTTAGAAATTTCCTCTGCCTCTCTATTTACCCTTGGATAATATGCAGATTTTCTTGCAACGGCTTTGGCCTCATCCAGGAGGATCTTGTGTCCTGGCCCCGACATGAAATGATCGGCGCTGGCTGAAGTCTCCCATTGTCTTGCCTTCAGCGCCCTTTCATGCTCTTTCAGACTTGTCACTCTCTTCCGTTTGGTATAGGTCTAGACTATAACTAGACCCACATGAACATGGAATCTCGTATATCCCTTCCATTTGTAACGGAAAGTGGAATTTAAAAGTGCATCTAATCGCTGCGGAAACCTTAAAACCAAAATATCTGAGAACCAGTTTAAGATTTGACTACACCACTTGGATTCAATGCTGATGTATCACCATCAGGTATTGATGTAAGGAACAGCACCGAAAATAATTCACAGTATGAACTTCAGGAGAACTCAGGCTATCGCTCACCCAAACCCCATCCCAATGAACCCTACCTCCACCCTGTACTCAGGATATATACTACGTCTTTTTTCCATTTAGTTCCGGCCCCGCCCCCGAATCCCCTCCAGGACTCAAACCGCCTGACATGCATAAAAACCAGCACCTCATCCACGCCCAGGTCCAAACGTAGGGATATTTTTTTTCAGGACTCTCCGCTGTCTTTTTTCTCCGGTACGACGCCTCCTACCTCTCCTTCAGCTCCACCTCCTCAAGATATTTCGGAGCCCTGACTACTATAGGACGTAAACCTTAGGGCCGCAACGCACTGAACGCGAAATCGTGAAAGGGTCCCAGTGTGAGCCTTTAAGGAACTCTTTCAAAAGGGCCGTCGGAGGCCTTTTCTGCGAGGTCACGTGCGGCTGACATTGTGGAACACTTTGCATCGAGGCCAACACATCCTTAAAGAACGGATTGGCCACGACACAAGACCACCCAAGTTTATACGAAAAATTTAAAATGGACACAGTAGTATTACGACGGGATTACTCTAAGTAGCCCGAGGGATTGTAAAATAATCGCGAAATAATTGTAACCCACCTGAAGAACATGCAGCAGCGGACCCAGGATAGGCACAAGGGGGGATAGGGGTCTCTCATCTCCGGTATATATTCGACAAATGAACAAAAATACCAGTTTATCTACATCTACATAATACCTGCGAGCCACCTCTAGGGTGTTTGGCAGGGGGTGATCAATCACCAGCATGCAGCATGCATTTGGACGCACACATGGACACCACACCGTCCAAGAAACTTCCCGTATAATAACAAACTATACTACTATATGCTGTTAGAAATAGAATATAGAATAGAAATTCAGAAACGTGCATTAAGTTTTACATAGGTTAGTAGGCTACACTACAAGTATTATCTAGTGTAAATTGGATACCCCCATAGCCCCTCTTTGGATCCACCAATGAGAACATATATACAAGGGACAAATCAGTAAATTATTTGAATCGCATGTGATTTAATATGATACGACTTTTAGCGATACCGATGGGTACAAGATCTATAGACAGCGATAAAGTTAATCAAATATACCTATTATTAAAGGAATACCACGCGTTTTGAAATATTAGCGGATTGGTAAGTTTCTATCTTTTACATTTTAAACAGTGTGGTCTTCCAAAGCTATTGAATGACAATCTTACCAAAGTTAACCATAAAACTCACAAAGAGAAGTTTATTAGATGAAAAAAGCTAGTTGAGGTAAGAATTAATTAGAAATTCATCACATGACATAAAATCTGGATTCTTAACTAAGTCGACTTAAAGGGTTCAAAGCCCTCATATAAAATAGACATATCGATATTCATTCGATATCTTGATAAGAAAATTGCTGGAGCTTATTTGAAAAACCGTTCAACATCGAGGTGGCCGCAGCATGGTAACTTGAGCAAAGCAAACAGGAAGGCTTCTGCCGACAGAAGACGTGTGAAGGAACGGGTTTGAAACCAAGGTGGACATTGCATCTGTTTCCTGCGGAGATTAAGAGAAGCCGGCAAAAAATCATTTACACGTCTGAGTAAGGAGAAAAGTGAGGGGATCGATCAAGGAAAGTTGACACCGCTCAGCTGTTCTTAGGCTCAAGCACGAACTACGCGACCGCCCACCTTCAACTTCCTAACAGACAGCCTTCCCTCCGCATCGAAGGCGCGAATATTAAAGGGTTGCTCCGTGAATGTACCGATGGATACCATGGAATCATGGGCGGGGAAACGAGTGTCGCACAAAAGCGACGGATTCCATTCTAAGAAAGAAGAGATCCGAGACATCGCTTCCGCAAATCCCTTTCAAAACAGCTTCACACCTCCTCCCCACTCCCTCCATCCATCCCAATTCAATGCAGGAAGAGGTACGTGCCTTTTCACAACGACGCGTAAAATGATTTCGCCGAAAAATAGGTTTGAGCTCGCTGCGTACGGTCGTGCATCGTCGCAACAACTCGGGAGAGCGCTGTCGAGTTCAGATTCATATCAAATTACGTGCCTGGTTTCCTGATATTGAGGACTTGGTGAGCAGGCACATCAGCCTTCCTACCGATTTCAAGAAGGAAAGTATGGCCAAAAAGCATGGGGGAACATCTGGTACTTTTCGACGTATCTGCGAAGTGATAAACTCATGTTTTTTTCTACCCGATAAGCAGCTAATGAGAAACGATTAGAACCACGATAAATTTAGCGAAAACATCCACCATTTTTCACACAGATAGATTGGTAAGTAAAAAAAATCTTGGAAAAATTTCAACACAAAAAACAGCCAATGTATTTATGTTTCAATTGATTGATCATATTGGATTACTAAGTTGTAATTATACGCTGATTTGGTTGTATCCTCTAGATCTTAGACTCGTATTGGACGTAAATTTTTTAATTTACTCGATAGTATTCATGCAAAAAATCCAAGGTGGAGTTGTGTAACCTTGTATTTCTTTCTGTGATATTAAGTCAGCGTTTTGTACTACCCTCTAAAGTCAAGTCATTCTCAAGGCAACGCGCGAGAGCGTGGTTACCATGTCACAGTTTTCATTACAATTACTCGTGAGGTTCCGCTGTGTATCACCAAGAAGTGATAGGTTTGAAAACGTGATATCTTTAAATAAAATCTACAATAGGGTCCTTACGATACAGCCAAAGAAATCTGTCGCAAGAAAGGCGAGGCGCACTCCCCTTCACAGAATGTACGTACAAAAAAATTTCCTGTGCCCTACTTTTTATACAACCCGTTTAGTTTAGGGTATCGGCATTCCATATTAAAATCGACAAAAAAGGCAATACAATCTAGTCAGACTTAGAATTCAAGGCCGAATCTTCCATGGAATGTTATACGATGTTTTCCAGTTTCTTGGCTGATTGCATGAACTTCACTCTAGCCAGTAGATGAGGCAGTTAAGACTGGACCAATCCACAAGATCTTTTACATCGGTGCCTTCTGGTGAAACTGCTTCCTCCTTAAAATTGAGTCTACATCTTTATACCTAGGAAGGGAATCGCTTCTACATCTCGTGCATAATCTACATCTACACACTACCTCGCAAAAATTCTCAATAGTACGCGACCAGCCGTTCACAAAAACAGATGTAGCTAGTCATCGGCTACCGAAATTCTATAAAAATATTTCGAACTTTTTTCTAAAATTCGAAACTTTTGGAGGCACCATAACTTGAACCTTCCACGAGACAAGTACTAGGGCAGGATAAAAGAGGAAATAAGGAAGAAGAGGAGTTCTGAAGGACAGGAATTAGTTAGGGGAAGTGACAAAATTTTAGGACTATGGTATCCTACTTTTAGGATTGCAGTACTCTCTCCGAACGGCGAAAAAAATGCTCGCGACCGTCACAAAAGGATTGAGATGCGGACGGGGATTATAGTGCGAGCCCAGGGCCACAGCAGTAGCCTTCACCGGATTTTTCCCGGGTAAGCACACGTGTTGAACACGTGTAGGAAGGGGCGGCGGAGAGGGACGTTTCCAGCACTCACACGCCCCCATACCTTCAGGGTTCCTCCCGTGCTTGGAAGTCACTGCACCCGACGACGCCCCTAAGCGAAGGGAGAGAGATGGCATGTGCAGCAGGGGGTTGGCTGGTGGCTTCGAAGGAGAAGATTTTCCTCGGCAACCCCACGAGGGATGGAATGTGTTTGGAAAATGAGCGCAGACGTTCAACCAGAGAAACGGAGAAAAGCACAAGGCAAGTTTCTCCGTGGTGACCGTTGAGAAAATGACGAAAATTAGAGGAAAGATTGTCACGTCCGAATATTTCGGATAGGAGAAACGGACGCGTAACTAGGATTTCCTTTTGGGGGATGGATCAGATTGAATAGCACGCCACAATGGGTAGTAATATTCGAAATTTTGCTTTATAATGCATGCATAAATCCAAGGAACCAATAAAAGTTTGATAAATAGGCAATAGATCGTAGGGACCTGTTAAAATTCGTCAAATAAGCAAAAAACAAATAATTTGAATAAATATGATTCGCAAATTTGAAACTAAAACATCTAGTTCATCCCCGGCAAAAGTACCAAATACTTTGGCTTTACCTGATATAACTGGGCTTAAATGAAGATACCGAAAATTTCGCAGCAATCTTAAACCGTTTGATAAGGCAAAACTTTTATAATATATGGGGAAAAGAAAGGATGGCTTGATAAGCGTACTTTAAATTTAATTGTCTCGCAAATTCTAAGTAACCAAGGAATGACGAGGTTGAAATTTCTTTTTATGAGGAATTAAGGCTGTAAAATGCACGTTTCCATCCACAGTGAAGTCGATAACATAACGGCTTCTATGCCATTGAGATATAATTACAATTAACATTAGCATAAATGGCGGCTGATGAGAAACCTGATATGCATATCTTTCGATCTGAGCTCTTCAACACAGTACACGACATTCACATAAAATCTGCAAAAACTGACTACGGTACGGCTTCGTTTTCCAAACGTTTCCCTGGGAGAGAAAGAGTGTGCGTTTGATATTTTCACGGTCATCTCCAATTGGAAGCTTCAAAGGTTGCCGTTTTATGGTTTCATATTACTCGGATGGAACGGTTTGACCTTCGTCCGGAAGTCGTTTTACACGCATCGACTCTCTGAAGCGGACGCCCTCCAAAGCACCGCCACCATCGGTGTTGGCCGAGGAGATCACGCTAGATTTGGCATGCAAGGATCACGACTAAAAGATCGAAGCTCTCGACAACAAGTGAACCTCAGTCCACAGATAGAATTCGGGATAAAGATGACGCTATTGATGCTAATATCTCTGCCCCCCCCCCATTTAGCACTTGATGGTAACCCACTATAACCCAATATTTCTTCTAAGTAACATAAAAAATTTCCATCAGCTCTATTCAGGAAATAATAATTCACAGATCTATTCAGGAAAGATGTTGCCAGTAACCTACGTGTTCTTTTATGCAGTATAAGTTTAATGGTGAAAAATGGCCATAATCATTATGACTGAGTACAAAATTTTAACATATTTAAAACGAAAATTATTGAAATATAAGTTCTCCCAGAAGCAGCTCTGGGTTAGAAAGCGTTAAATACAATGTCATCCATTTCTAGAAGAGAAATCACTAAACATGACTTTTTATCCTACGTTTCGCTCAGGGATTTGGCGGTTGAATATTTATCACAAATCTGCAAATTTCTAACTCAAGCCTTAAAAACTAAGCGCGTACGCAAGTGGATTCATAATAGTTCTTTAATTAGAGTTGCGACCGGCAATTTGAGTCTACCGTCCATCTCTGGAGAAGGAAAAGGGTGATACGATAGGCATAAGTTATTTAGTCCATCAAAGCAATACTGGAAATAAATAAATGCAAGCTTAGCTTCTCAATAAAAATTGGTTGTTCTTTCCAAGATAATTAATTATATTTAAGATCTTCAACAAAGAAATGTTACGTTATACGAGTCAGTGGACATATAATTTCATTTTAAATTCCGTAAACATGATAAAAAACTTTAAAACTATTTAAATTTTATTTTGTACATGACACTGGTCGTTCACTCGGACCTGCTTCTATGAGACACAGAAATTGAGGGAAAATCCAGCTTGTTATCAAGCTCGGAAGGACCACTTATTTGTATTATTTGTAAAAAATATACGCGTACCTCAAGAGACTCAAACGCGTCTGTACACTAAGGACAGTTCCACGCCTAATCTTGTGTATTTCCTAATGAGGCACGTGGCTCGATGGGACCAGGGCGTAGGTTGATACCTTTCCACGGAGTTAAAGGGGAGGGGTAGCGCCCACGCCAAAACGGAAAAAAAACAAGACTCGGATGAAAAGAAGGGATAATTCTGAATCGGCTAAAAGGGGCTAGGACATTAAGGGAAGGAGGACGGTCCAAAAGAGAAAAGAAAGTAAGAAGGGGAGGAGGTAAAAAGCGTGATGAATGATATGAAATGGAGAGGGGGATGGTAGAGGGAGGAGAGAAGGGAGGATGAAACAGCAGGTGGAACCGCATTTAATCCGAAGAAAATGTTGCCCTTCTTAATAAATCATCAGATATCCAAAGGAAAGAACTATTCACTATTTCCATATGATCGTTCTATCTCCATGCCGTACGAAGATCCCATTAGCAATACCAGTTTATTAAGAGCAATTAATTAGCACGAATTTATTCATAAGAGTGAAAGATACATTCATCTTGCTTGTTTATGATGCATAATTAAGGAGTGGATTACATCTGTCATCATTTACTCATGTTACATAACACAGCTGTTGTAAGTAACGCTAATTTTTGAGTCGCAAATGTAGTAAAAATCATCATGGAAATAATCATTAAATTCACCATAATTGGAATTCAGACCTCTCGGTTAAAAAATCTGTCATATTCAAATGATAATTTCCCTCATATTTAAGGCTGTTATACATATGCGTACAGCTACGCGCGAAGTCAGCAGTTCATGCAGTGCTTTGAAAACTCTTTGAGCTTGCGAAATCACCAGATGATATATGTTACGTTTACCTGTTCGCGAAGTGGAATGTGGATGAAGCTATAAAATTATACAACTTATCATATCAGGCTTAACTTTGTAAACCTTCACATTATGGAAAATGAAAGAAAGAACTTTGTTAGGTTGACTAATATATTTGAAAAACCACGACTTGGGTTTCATAACATAGTTACATCATCCTAACGTGACGATCCTGACCAGACGATGTAACTATTTTATGCAACCTCGGTCGTGCTTTTTCAAATATGTTAGTGAGCCTAACAGAGTGTATTTTCTCATTTTTCATATTGAAAAATATGTCGAGAAAAGATCAAAGCATCAATAAAATGCACTCGACTATAGGGACGAGAGATGTCTCGACTCATTTCAAAAGAACCAGCCCATTGGAGAGCGTTCCTTTGAGAGAAATGAACTGAAGAGGATCGAGGGAAGAGGCACACAAAGGAAAGCGATCGGAAATGACACGGAAAGAGAGCGATGGGCGACGGGAATTGTGGGGAGGGGGAGAGGTCCGAGAGTGAAAGGGGGAAAGACAACATGCGATTGGTCGCTAAGGCGAACGAGAAATTAAAGGGAGTAACAAGTGAAAACGAGAAGTGAGGAATTGGGGAACGGGAATAGGATGAGCAGCGCACAATTTAACTCGAAACATGAACAAGAAAGAAATTAACGACGAATTCATAAAATACCCGATAAAAAAAGGGAATTCTCTACGTAGAGATATGGGAGAAAATGGGAATAATACACGCTTGTAGCCTTGTGGGAAGAGAGTCGCAAGATACTGTTCATTTTTCTGAAACAGTTGAAGGCTTGAAAGCATAATTTTTCCATGGAAATAAAAATATTTCATAACTTAGAAAATATTTAAGAGAAAATAATCAAGGTTTATGCCATTATCAAGGCTGGATGTTGATAATAGTCAGTGGCGTGTAAAGGAGAGTGGAGCTTATGGATTAATTTGGAAACTTCATCCACAAATTTGTGGAGTATACAATATTAGTGTGCCTGTGATTATTTTTCCATCTACACAGTATCACCGAATATCGCCATCTACCCTTAAGATGGATTAAATTTTCCTTCCGATTAAGGGAGCCCACCAACCTCAAGCCATTAAACATTATTATTTGCTAGAATTTTATTACAATAAGCTAGACGAAGGTTTCAAAATCAACTGTAACATTAAGGTTCAATAGTTAATACTAAAATTTTCGGAGAACTTTCATTATTTTCATCATAGACACCACATGCTTACCGCATCTAGGCTTGGAAAAATATAGAAACTGTACCCTGTTACCCCTGAGCCCACTATCTCTTTCTTTAACTCTAAATGTCTATAACTCGAGGGTTTTTACACTCCTCTTATTACCCCTTGAATATGCCGGGGTTCCACTGCAATAAATTTACGGAGATAGGGTTAATAAATTCGGAAAAGAAAACAGCTGAAGGTGGAGAAAGGGATACTCTTAGTACAAAACAAGCACATTGAGACGACATCGGAGGCGGAAGAGGAGAGAGGTCTCGCTTTGTGCTCGCAAAAGATCGCCATCAGACATTCGCCGATTTTTCCTTTTGCTCCAATATATATATCCTCCAAACCGGCCGCTACACTACCTCCCCATCCCTGTACAGGGCGGGGGAGTTCTTAACTAATACCACCGCATTGACTCTGTGACACGCTGGCCAAAGAGACTCCCTCATTCGCCAGCAGAGAGGACACACAACTCACTCTTTTCGTCCGATTAAACTGTCTGAGTGCTGCTCTCACCCACCTCCCCAACACTCGGGGTACAGAATATATTTTTTTCAGGTCTCATATGCTGCATAAATTTGGTACACATATATGACGAAACTTGTGAAAATTCTCGGAAAATTTTGGTGATAATTATTGAACCTTATTGCTACAGTTGATGTTGAAACATTCATCTAGCTAATTGTGATGATCTTATAATTCAAAATATGGTCTAATTCACTGAGGTTTGTGAACTCTCTTAATTAGCTGTAACTTTAGTAACTTTACCTCTACTCCTCGCGCCACTTTATGGAATATACCATTCTTTGTTGTTTATTTGATAATACCATCGAATATTATTTTGTGCATAGTTATTTACGTTTTGCTTGCTATCAATCAATTGTTTTCTTTGTTATCGCGAGTCTTCTGTAATTTATCTCGTTCTGCCTTAGGACTGAATTAAGTAAGTAAATAAATTTTAAGGAAACTATTGTCCATAATTTCCACCCTCCTTTAAACTAATGAGACTATTAGTAGTAGTGGTGGAATAGGATGACTGGTTATTAACAATTATCTAGCCTTGATTATGGCATAAACCTTGATTTGTTACTCATAAATTTTTTAATAAAGTATCAACGGTAAAATATTTTGATTGTGATGTCGACAAATCATTCTATCATCAAGCCCTCAACTGTTTCGGAAAAAATCTAGCGGTATTCCACGATGCCATGCTGGCCAAAGAGACTCCCTCATCCGCCAACAGAGAGGAGGAGACGAACACCCTCCTTTCGTCCGACCAAACCGCCTGGGTGCTCCTCCCTCTCCCCACCCTATACCACGTCAACCTCAATTCATCCCTTGCGTCTCCCTCTCTCGTGATAAAAAAGCTCCTTTTCATCATCATACATACGGCAATTTTTTTCCACGACTCCACTCCGATTCCGTCCCGCCGCGAAAGGAAGGGGGGCGTCACTCAAGCTTTCCCCCCTTCCCAACCCCCCCCCCCTAGTATTTAATTCCACATGCCCACCCTACAACGCAGAGTCGCTCGTGCCCACTTCCTTGCGCGCACACGAAACCTCGTGTTTGTTTTTTTTTATTCCACTCGGTTGGATTGCGCGCGTGCGTTATTCATGTTTTTCTCTCCTTATTTCCCCCACTCCCTCCCGCCCCTTCTTCGTCCCTCAATCCTCGGCCGCGCGCGTCATCACATCCCGATGGACCGTATCGCGTTTCCCACATCCCTTTTTCGGGAAGGGGAGGAGAGAGAGAGGTGGGAAGGGGTGGCGGTGATAATGCAAAACAAGTAAGAGTGGCTTTTAAGTGAGTGAGAGAGAGAAATTACTCAAGAACAAAAAAAAAACATTGAGGGCGAATAATTGAAATCGTAATGCGATAAATATGCCACTCTTTCAGCCTAAGTGACCTGGATCAGCTAAATAAAGAATCTTAAAAAAGAAAAAAAATGCATATAACATTTTTAAAACTTCATTGGAACGACCCGAGTTAAATGAATTTCAACGCTTCGATAATGACTCCATAACAGATGAAACTATGATCAATTCAATTTTCTCAATGGGATGAATATGTTATACATAGTAATAGTTAACAAATTACTTAAACTTTACCTTCGTTCGCGACCACTTAACTGCGCTAATTCTACTACGGGCAGATAAATAAAAACTTTCCCAAATAGCAGTCCATGCAATTGACCTGACATAAAATCAGTTTTAGATAACTCATTACCGAAAGAAGAACTTTTAATAGGAACTAATTTAATGCTAGTTATTGACTACAGTTGAGAGAAATAAAAGCGTACCTCAATTCAAAGATATTCCTGGTCCAGCTACGGTGAACTAAGGCGCTGTGAATCAGAAGATGATCTTATATAGGTATAATATTTATGACGTTCTAGGAAATAGGGGCCAGAAGGAAATAGTATGCAAGACATCGAGTTCAACGTACCGCGTCCTCTTTCTTTATTTTTAGAAAACAATACCAGGAAAATCATCTGATGCCGTGTCAAGCCGTCGAATTATGCAAAACAAGTTTATGACGCCTAAAAAATAAGCCATGGTTTCATTATATAACGAAATTGGCATTTATAATTCTCTTGTCATAAAAATCAGAAAAATAAAAAGGCTTGATTTGCCAATAGGATGTAAGGATATCAATAGCATAAAACACGAGAGTATTATTGCCTCGAATACCGGAATAAGATAGCAGGCATTCTGAAAACAATAATTTTATGGCTTTCATAGCGGGAAAAAGCACCCATCTCGTTTATGGAACTTAAGCCATACTACCTTAATGACTTAGAACGGTATAGCCTAAGACAGAAAGGTTTTTCAAATTGGAAACCAAGCGATTTCCGTTTCGATTATGCAAATGAAGTTAACGGGTCACGCCTCCAATATTTACACAGCTTTCTTCCCGAAGAAAAACATTTATAACATTTCATGAACTTGAGAGGAGTATAATGACGCCATAATGAAATGAATGAATGACTAAATTGAAATTAAAATACTACATATAATCTTGACAGAATAAACATCATATGATAGCTGGCAATAATAAAATAACCAGCAAAATATCTCTTTGAACTCTTCATTAAGTCATTTGGACTCATACAAAAAAAGTCTGATTATACACCCGCAAAGCCATAAAAATCTATGACTAACAGTTATGACACCAATTTTGGGAGTTAATATGAGCGCCACAGGCTATCGGGGATTCGTATTGAATTATTAGCTTTTTTGTGCTGAAGCGAGGATGACCAATCTCACAACCTTGTAACATCCAGACGCGCCAGACGATCCCGAATCCGAGCGTCGGGCATCTCCGAAACAAGTGAGGAGGGGAGGACACAAACAGACGAGAGTCGCCATGGCAACTCCTTTTTATAAGTCGCGTCATCTTTTTATATACTGCTCCTCGGGGAATTTCCTCTTCCGTCTGGGAAGAAAAAAATACCCCGACTAGACGCATAGGCGCACGGTGGGACGTCCGAAGCTCGGAAAACTTCCTCCATTTTCCTCCAATCTGTTCTCTCATTCCCCATCATGCGGTCTTCAAGAAGTGAAAAGAGGCGTCATCCAAATTGTGCTTCTTCCCCTAGTTAAAAACAAACCTTAGTAACGATTGGCAAAGTAAACTACGATGCGATACGTGGTCAGATTTTTGATTGCCACTTTTATGGAATAAACCATTGTTCGTAAAAAAAAATCAGAAAATCGTCAACGAAACGTTTAGATATTGACCAATATGTTTGATTGATTCAAAAGGATAAAGAACTCGATAATGTCACACGTTGTTGATAAAAGAAAGTCTGATTTTGGCCACTATAAAACTGAAGCAAGGAAAATACGGTAAGCTTACTAGCAAGTTTTCTAACGAAAGGGAATTTATGTTATAATTTCATTCTTATCGCATAAGTAATAACGACAATTCGTGATATCTACCATTGTTCCAAGACATTTATTTCTTATGATCACTGCCGTGTTAAAAAAAATTAATGACGATTATACTTTACTGGTCGTCTGAGACTCGCCTAGACCTCTTACTGGGAAACCCTCCGTGAAACGGGAGTGGTGAAAGCAGGGGGGATTAGAACTTAAACACACAATCCAGGGAGGTTCTTGGAGCGAATTTTTAAGCTCTTACGCGACAGCTATTCGCACGCGTCTATCTCACAGCGGGGCGTAATGAAGACGTCCTCCCTTTCCAAGCGTCTACCCTCGAGAAGAGCGATTTGTGTCGCTTTTCTCCGCCAGCTCCCAGACAAGACTCCCGCTCGCTCTCCCCGCTCCGGATCATCTTACCGTCTCGCTCGTAATCTTCCCAGTGACCGACCGCGAACGCTCTTCATGACCTTAAAGCATCGGTCGGCCCGGATTGCTTTTGTCCCAGATCCCCCTGGGGCACCCAATGGGCTAGCCAGGCCTCTTGTGCCCAAGGGGCGAAGGGGACTTTGACAGGGAAAGACAGGGGAAACAGGCATTAGCACAAAGATAAATATTCTCTCACAGATATTGCTGACGGCTGATGAGATTTATCGCATATTCCTCGATTCTAATACTAACCGATGGGTTCGAGTATTTACGACAGTACTATCTAAACTGGACTGGGATTCCCAACCCCACAGCCAACATGGAAAATCATGGCGAGAAATTGTCATTTTTCAGCCATTATTATACTATGAGAGTGATTACTGGAGATACAGGTTGAAAGGATACAGTGATAACCTATGCTTCCACGCACAAGCCAACTGTCAACTATCCAACGATTTGATCTTTGGATTTTACTTATTTATAGTAAAATCTTCCAAAATCGTTGGCACAATAAAGCATGGTTTCGCTAGTAGTGGGCCCTGGTCGCTTTCATATCGTCGAGGGTATTACCCTATCCCGCCCTTCCATTCCTATCCCTACCCCGGAGGCGTCGATGGGCTCCTTATCGCGGCGGCGCCTCCATCCTTTTTCCTTCCCATTCCGCTCCCCTCCGCGGGCACGCGGGCGTATCAGTTCTATTACTGGGTACCGGTCCCGGTGCGTTGTAACCTTCTGAGAATCCCCCTTGGGTTCTTCTTCTCTGTCAAATCTCCTCGAAGCAAAGGTGTCACACCTACGTCCTGGAGACGATGTTCTATTCGTATGGTATGGTATGGTATTTGGAGGAGGCGACCGACAGCTGAGGTCATTTGCGCCATGAGGGAAGGGTATGGAAGGAAGGATGGAGAGAAACCCGGCGTCGGCATTAGCCTGCTCTTAACGAAAGGCGCCAAGGGGACCACGGCTTAACGTCCCATCCGACGGACGGAGTGTTGCGCTTGAAATGTCCTCCACACAACACTCAAGCAGGGACCCGGCAGTCTCTGAAAATTCTCTGCCACTGCCGGGATTTGAACCCGAGGCCGCCGGTTGTTCCATTCGCATGTAGTAAAGTCAGCTTCAATGAGCACTGCCACCCTGTGCGGACACCTTGAGAAACAATTGATTTACACATCCGCTATGGGAACCCTAAGAGCATCAATAAATTGAGAGAATTTTTTTTAATGGAGAATACGATTTCAAGAATAATGTGGAAACGACGGAGAGAACTTCAATCCAGCGTTGCGAAAGTCTCCAGAAGAAATAATGTTAATACTTGCTGCTGTTCTAGGATTTCATGAATCCTATAAGTACATCTACAACTGACCAAATTCCAAAATAAAATAATTAAATCCTCCAAAATTTAAAAATAAAAAACAATTTAATGTATCTGTTTTATCTTCTCCCCAGGGTAATAAAAAAGATGGAACGGTTTACATCAATCCTTAATTCATGACCTGGACTAATATAGTGTTTATTGAGCATGCGGAATGGTTTAATTAATAAAACGAGGCAATAAATAGTAACAAAATGTCATTAAAACTATCCTTTCACTTGAGTGAATACATTATAGAATGATGTCTAATGGTTAATCAACCCATAGTAAAGGCTTATGTACACGCATCTCATTACGTAATTCATAAAACATTCATCGAACAGCCATTCCAGAGACGGCATTCGAAGTGAACTGTAATAAAACAAGTACGAAATTGCATTCTCTACTCGAATACTTGCACCTGCTTATATCAGTTATACTCAGGACGATATCCATTTGGATGGACAACATTTTTATGCAAAACATTCCATTTTCTCTGCCCTCATACGTTTTCAATCACTAGACTTAACTAAATACCGTGACTAAAAGAAAAAAGTAATTACTATTCACATCAAATGCAGAACTTCAACGCTCGAATGCCTTTCATCCTAACGGAAATATTCCGCCATAATTCCTACGGACGACATTGTTTATGATTTTCCTTTACGTAATCTAACCTCTGATCCTTCTCAGCAATTATTCCAATCCATCATCCCTTCAATGAAACTGTCAATAAGCCTCGTTCTCTTAAGGTTCTGCGCGGAAACCAATTCGTTATCCCACAAGATCTCTTCAGTTAAGACTTCTTGCAGCTCTTTCAATAAATTTATTTTTAAAAGAAGTCAGAAATTATTTACGGAAGCCATGAACATTTCTAAGAGAGCTATCGGCCATCCTCCCAAATTTGGAAAGATTGCCACTAAGCTTGGTATAGTTTTTATTCCGTGCTCCTTTAATGAATGAACAGTTATTCTACTTTGGACCCGATTATATCCAGATAAAATGCTTTCTAAAGACATTCATTCACAGGAGGTGATTTAATTTACTCAATTTAATTTGATCTCAACGGAAGGCCATTGCCATATGTGGCTATGCCGTGAAAAGGAATCGATTTCATCTATTCTAATTGACCTTTAACCAATTGGCCAATAGACTATGATGATGGAATAGTTTGCATTATCTTATAGCCAACTGTGCCTTAATCTAGTAGCCCACGGACTAGTGGCTTAACATGGAATATGCTCTGAGGGGATGGAGGGATCTGGGGGGTGACCCCACCTCTCCCCCCCCCAAAGCAACGGGAAAATTTTTGAAAACCAACATGCTTAGAAATGCATTTTACACCATTTTGGGTTTCACCGGTAATTCTGCGGGAAATCACCACAGCAGGGAAAACATTAGTATACTACTCATCCTCCCATAGTTACGCCACTGCCACGGACTAAGAAGCAGGGAATTATTATTTCTTTTTAATTTTTCGGTCTACGTGTAAACTAAAATTTAGAATAGTGTATCAGAGCTAATGATTCCTGAACGTTCTGACCCGAAACGGAACAGGCTCTCAATATCGCGAGACTGACATTGCAAGAACACGCGACACTGGGACACGACGTAGATTATCCTAGTCGTAGTCGCAGCCTGATGCTCGATGATTAATCCCTTGATCGCGAATTCCAGCACTTTATGCATAGCAAATGTTTTCACAAGACACAAAAAATCTATCAAATGAAACAACTGGTCAAGAGTCACAACCGTGCCCAATCGCTCCTTATTTTCTCCCGAATTTACTGGACGCGTAACAAATGTTTCCGAGCTCGAACGACCAGCTCTCAGGACAATAAAGCTATTTCTGTGCACTCTTCTCTCTCCGTCCCTCTCTGCGTGTCCTTCGCGCCATGCCTCTCGCCTTAGATCCCACGCTCCCGCCTTCTGCCCTCTCTCTTCAATGAAGGCAAGGCAAATAAGACGACGGTTTAAGGCGGACGACGGGACAAGGGGAGGGTGTGTTGTGGGTGGATGGGCGAGGGAGAGACAGGGCAGTGGGATGAGGAGAGAATGAGGCGAGGGCAACGGGAAAGAGGAGTTTAAGAGGGCTGCACTTGTCCGCGCAGTCCCGTAGACGAAGTACACTTCTACTTTAGGAACTTCTTACTACAGTTCGATCTCAGTACACCGACATACATGCGACGGCATTATCGAGAACGCCGGATTACTGGAAATTTTGCAGGAAACAAATACAATTCGATAAAATACTTGGCATAATAGGAATAAATGTCGACTTTCGAGGAAAACCTAACTGAAAATTCCCCGTTCGTCGTGCTTTCCTTGTATTACTTTGTTTTCCTTTCCTAATACAGTGGGTCGCGTCACCAAACCTACATATAGATATGACGAGAAGGGAACAGATACACATTAAGTACTGAGTCAGAATCGTCGGATTACTGGACGTGCCGGATTACCGCAAGGCAGGATTATAGGAACTGTACTGTATTAATAAAGCATTCTACACATTTAAAATAAGTTTTCATGGAATGCTTAAGAAGCATTATGGAAGCCTCCCTCTCCATCAAGTAAATCCCTCTTCAATTAACAATAAGGCCTACTCTCTTCCGTTCTATCTAAAAATCCTATCCTATTCCTTCCTCACCCTCCTTTACCCAACATTCTACCCTCTAACACCGTTCTCAACTTCCCCTCTCCGCTCAGTACTCGCTCCATTCATACCTTCTGTCTCTTCCGTATCTAACTTAGAAGTTGTCTCTTCTCGCCCACCTTATCTAGCACTTCGTCGTTCCTCTTTGGAAAGATTTAAGTGAATGAAAAAAGCAGGTTCCGGAAATATTAGACAATTTTCGAAACCAAAGAATCACATTTATAGAGACTTGAAACACTTGTTACGTAAACATTTTTGAATAAGTTACATGAGATTAACGGAAATATTCGATAAATTTATAATTATCAGCGGAAAATTGAATGTTATCATCTCCTAATCCTTCACGTGTAAAAAAAATGCAGCCGCGAATCGCTAACACATTCAGACCCCTGGCAAAGGGAGTTAAGTTGGCTCGTAATTGCATGCACTGTACGAAATGATGGTCAAATTTTTATTCCCCCGAAGAAAGCAGCAACTTCAATCGCCAATAAGTCTAGAGACCGAACATGCCTGTAGATGGCGGTATGAGAAGAAGATGCAAGCAATTGGAGGGGTGGGTGGGTGGATTATGGTGGGAGGGGTGAGGGGGAGGAAGCACTGGAGGGGAAGGGTTGTTCCGTGCTCTGGATGGCGTGGTGTACGAAGCGGTCTGTTTGTTGGCGCGAAGCGAAAGGAAGGGCGGGGCGGGCCGAGTCTGGAGATGGCAAGGAAACACATTCAGCCCCACCATGAACTCGTATGCATATAAAGAGGAGATGGAGCCTTTGGGAAAAGGATGAGGGAGAATTTGGTTCCATAAAACTTCTTTAGCGGGTTCCATGGCAAAGATGGAGCAATGAGTATGGAGAGTGGGAAATGGAAGCATTCGAAGAATTTTACATCGTGCATATTAAATTTTACATTTTCTCTCCACAATTTCATCTTTAACGGAATGGAATGTTCAGAATTTTTCTACTTCAACGTGGACACACAATTTAAATTCAGTATTTCTTTGAGATGATCTTGAAAATACTGACATTTGCAATATGAAATGAAGTAAAAACAAAATTCGTTAAATGGAAACAATTCTGCGGCATCATTAAAGGGATTGGAATGTTTCGCATAAAACATTCTAATGAAATTTTTGATGAACCTGCATGAAAATCTTATAGGCTGACATGGGAATGTCATGGCAGTGAAGACTTTTTGGGTTACACATCCATCGTCCTCAGGGATTCAGGAATCCAAATCGGATGATGGGCGAGCTGTACGTCGAAACGTCGGAAGGAGATATGGAGGGCCTTACCTGGTGTGATACCCGAGAAATCTTTACTGACATTCTGCTCCAGGAAAGAAAAAAACAGACATTACATGGCAGTGTCATCATTAAAGACCGTAGAAAGATCTCTGAAAGACATGAATGTGTATAGCGTCCACAGTCAAGCGAGCCAACGTACACTAAGGAGTGAATGCAAGGGAAAACTCGCACTGCCTTCTCAGACTTCCCCTAAACTCTCCTCCTACTTCGCTCCTACTTCCGAGAAAGGACTTCCGAGCAATTGAATTAGTAGCAAGACGGCGAGGGAATCAATCGAACCGTCATCGAAGGGTAATCATAAGGGAGTTCGGGAGAGGGAAGGCCCCGAGGCCGGTTAATGGCCTCTACCCGACTCTTCACTTGTGAGGGCCCGTTGCTACCGTCCCATCTGCCTGGTGACAAAATGAAAAATACTCGCCTGATTATACCCCTATGAATTCCTTAATATATGTCTTGGTCCTAGCATTATCCAATATTCTACTCCATAAAATACACGTAGAATTGTAAAATAAAATAATATTGAAGAGCGTACTTATGAACAAAATGATGAAAAATGTTATTATCGATATAACCAGAGTGAAATCACTAATAAAATTCCATAATGCCCATGCGGTGAAAGTTCATCCAATTGCCTGATAATTGGAAAAAAATATCTTTTCAATTTAATTCAATTTAATCATCTATTACCAAACCATTAATAATTACGTTCTATTTTATTGATACATATAACCGGTTAAAGGCGTACAGAAAGATATTTAAGTACAGGTTTATAAACATAAATAAACGGAAGACAGAACGATATACTTCTAAGGATTGTGCAAAGTCAAGGAGAATACATTTAGATTGGAATCATAACAAGGCAAAATTCCAGTTTATGGCTGAGCTCGCAGTGGGCCAAAAAAATGAACCGCAGATAAGTCCGCGCCACAACAAGAAAAGAAATAAGACTTTGTGGCAAGGGATCTCCAAAAAACTTCAAGCTTCTTCCAAATGCCCCAGAGCCATATATTGATGCTTCCAATCCTCCTATCTTTATTTCTCGCGCTCCGAAAGTCAAACACTGAACATCAAATCTAGACAGAGAGGGTTACGGGGAACGTGAGCCGGATGGATTAGTGAGAATAGATAGAATGGGTTAAGAAGAAGATAAATGACGAAAATAGAAGCAAAAAAGGCGGGAAAAGAAAGAAACATGGCAACGTAAACAAAATTCAATTTTCGAGGAAATTGTATTTTAAAAAAGAAACGAAGCAAGCACCACAATACATTATAACCAGGCCCCTTTGGCATTAATTCTCAAAGTTTGATTTCGTATTCATCACGCAGAAATTCCTCCATCACACGCCAGATATCTAAATGGTTTACATAAGTAATGGCTAAAAACCACGCCACCTACCTACCGTAAGCAACGGGAATCAACGTTAATGATCAGCAATTGTTTGATGAATGCTAGAATAATAGTTCTTTCAAATTCCATTTAGTTTCGAAAAACTTCATTAATAGGAATATTTACATAAAACTTGTTTCTGCAACGTCGTTAGATTCATCTGCTTTTTATTTAAAGTGTGTCTAACAGCCAATGTTTTCAGATAACTTATCACCCTGAGTGATTATATACAGTCTCTCTAAGAGCTAGATTTTCTTCATATCTATGCCATATTTTTGGCGTAGTTTCGACTAAATAAATATTAATTAAAAAGAGGTTCCCAATTTCATAGTAAAATAATATCTATTGACACTTCAACGTCGAAAAATGAAACCATACAAAACTGCTGTTACAAGCTGCACACTTGTGACGTCGGGATCCCTCAAATACTACAAAACTTCCTTGAAATCTCAATTTGGTACTGCCCCTCTTTATTACGAGTCTTCTCTCTTAAAGTCTTTTTTTTAACAATTGGTCAACAAGTCAATTTTTAACAATGCCCTTATTTTCATCAACTACACATAGGAACGTTCTTTTAAGCATACAATAAACAATCTAAACATCAACCCTGCGAAATAAACATCAACATATAGAATTAATAGATACAATCAAAATCAAATTAATAAGTTGAATAATTTTTTGCATGATGTTGGGCACGATATGATGGAAGTTCTTAATATTATTAAAATAAGATATTGCAATATTTCCACTGAGTTGCCTCTTTCAGTTTCAGTTTCCACTGAACTCAAAGGAAATATTGCTATGTCTTATTTTGATAAGTTGAATAATATTAATAAAGATGGAGTTAGATAAGGCACGACGTTGCACATTGCAAATAGTGATCGTAAATGCGTTATCAACTCAAGGAAGCACCGTTGTGTGCTGATGCCAAACGCTTGGTCTTCTGTCAAATGGATACACGCACATAAACACAGCCGCGATGTTCCCTTCCCCCACCCCTCACCCATCTGGACCTCCCCCCATCCTCCCGCCCAGCGTTTACGGGGGTCCGCGAGTTGAGGAGGGACTCATGTGACAAGAGGAGAGGAGGTCAATTGGGGTTCACTGCCGCCATTCCCCTTTCGGCGATTGATTCCCTTTCCTAATGCGTTATAGGCCCATAATATGTCCCTCCCCACCCATCCCGGCATATTTCGTACTTAACCGCATGCAAAGGGAGAGAGAGGGAATGGTCCACCAAGGATCTTAGAAGGCGGGGGAGGGGCGGGTGGAGAGGGTGGGCGAACAAATGACTGATGCCGTTCGCTCGACGGAGTCTGCTGAGGTTAGGTATAGACAGTACGCCGAACCACTTCAACGCGGGGGCCAATGCTGAGAGATGGCATCGATGAATACAGGGGCGTAGCTAGGAATTAAGGCTGGGGGAGGGGGATTTAGGTGCAAGTAATACCGGGGTGTGTGGGGGTATGGAATACCCACCAGGATAAGCGGTAGGTGCGAGATCAATAAATTGCGGAATTTTAAAATAAATGATTCAAAATGGTGAGTTTTACGGCTTTCTGAGGGATGTTTTATTAATACTAACACCATTATGTTAGTAATATCAATCCCATTAAGTAAATTGGATTAAAGTAAAAAATTTCTCTGCACTCTGGGGGGGTTTCATCCCCCAAAACCCCCCCCTTGCTGCGCCACTGTTTGAATAGGCAAACATTCACAGGCAGGTATTTTTGCCCCTGACTGATGGCAGGTATTTGGAAATCCCGAAAATAATAAGTATATTTTTAAGATCATTAAGGCGCCATTCACTTTAAAAGCTCGATAATAATGAGTTAACATTTCCGTACGCTTAAGGACCCAATGAGTTTTTAGCCATATCCTCTGTAATACGAAATCGCATTGCTACATGATATACATTTTCTTTCCACAACCGAAAGATCACCTGATATTAGATGGTAAACATATGCATAGAACAATGCATTAGACTTGGGTTAAAGTTAAAATTCAGTAAACATCCAATTTCAGGGAACGAAAGAACACATTGTTTTTCTGATAAATTAATCTGTATCTATGTATAGGGCAACTATTTTCTACTTCAACCCTAAGCAATTCTATAAATTTTCTTTCCTCACGGAGTGGGAAGTTTCGTAGTAATCAACCCTGGATTGCTGCACACATTTTAAAGAAAATTGTATGTGGACGAGATAGCTCAAAGAATTTCTTGGAAGTACAGCGTGAAATACGACAGAAATGGTTTATGAAAGTATAAATATTTTTTGACTAAAAAAAGGCAGATAAAATGAAGGAAAATAAACATGAATAACAAGTAGTTCAATTGATCACGCACGAAAGGGTACTTTGTTTAGAAAGGAAATACACTTGGTATACTGACAACCCGTCTCACTCCGTCTATCGGATTGTTTTCTCCCCAAAAGAGGGGAGTACTTTGCGGCCTGCCTCCGGATGAAGCGTTGGGATTACTGCGACGAAACATTGGATGGGTCTCTCCCCTATCGAAGGGTGAGGAAAGGGGTCCCCGATGGAGCCCACCGACGTAGCCGGGATCTGGAGAAGGGACGCATGTTGAAAGACATTATGAGGGGGGAAGGGAGAGAGGGATAAAATAAGACAATCGACCGATTCGGACGGTCTGAGCCACTGGGACAACACTCATTTGTCTCGCTCGATACCAATTCCATCGTCGGATGAGGAGGGGATGGCAAGGAGCGGCGAAGCCATATTCCTTCGACATAGCAGCGAGATCGTTGATGGCCAACTGGTTATTGCGGATGAATGAGATATGGGGATGTGCCGAAAACGACTCTGGGGAGATTTTAAGTAATTGAAGTTATGATTTGCAAAATGGCACTAGTTCTCTTGGTAGCAATTTGGGATGAAGAGTTTTCTTTTACTGACTACTATTCCGGTGTCTTCGAATTTTTCCCAATGATTAAATATTTTAAGCTATATTCTCTGTATTACGAAAGCGCATTGCCATGGCATGCATTTTCTTTCCACAACCGTGAGATCACCTGATATTAGTTGGGAAACATATGCATAGAACAATGTGTATCTAGGTACAGGTTTAATATAATTTTTTTTCGAATGAATAAATATTGCGTAGTGTAGCGTGTCCAATAATTGGGAAAAGTTGAAGTGATAGCTTATTTTGCTTTGAATATGTGTAGAGAAAGTGGTTTGCTTCAAACTCTGCCGAATTGACCAGTGCTGATATTTAATTTATGGCTTCAATTATTCAACCATGATCAATGCCGAATGATAGAGCTCATTCATAAAAAAATATAGAACGTGAAATATTTCAATTTCATTTCTTATTTTCAAGATTCTTGATAATAAATAACCTGGAATCTAGGAAAGTCATTCGTCTTATTTTCTGGAGTCTCAGGTGTTGAAGCTACCCAGAGTTTACAATAACCAATGTCTCCAGAAGATATAGCATCGTAAAAGACTATAAAACTAAAAGCTATAACATTTTTGGAAAAACTTTTACAGGTGACTTAATTTTTCCTTGAGCGAACCTTAAGCTAAAATAAGATAAAAATTTTAAGAAAGAAATTTACTTTTGTGACAGTTGTTTCATCTCATCATCGTAAGCCAACAATGCGAAGATAGGGTTGACGCAGCTCCCCACTCGGCTCTCCCATCAGCTAACCTTTTCATATCCACGTGATTCTTATTTTTCACATCCTTAATGACCAGCTATTTGTAACTCGTTCTGGACATCCTTTTCCCTTCCTTCCAACCACTTGCGACGATTGTCTTCCTCCGGCCAGCCTACGGAGGATGACGGTGGTATTATGACACCTTAGTGGCAAGATTCACAGCGAAACAATTAGCATCACCCAACAGGAATGAGAACAATAGGGCGCATTAGCTGGAAATTGGTGGTAAATCGGGCAGGGGTATCCAAAGCCTGCCACTGGATATTCAAAGCGCGTATCTTGAGCATCTCAAGTAGGCGGACGGAGTATAAAGATGGAAGTGAGATCCTAAAGCTCACATCTTCCGCCGCTCACGCACTGCAGCTCACCCGCGGGTTGTTGCTACAAGGCAGCCAGGATCAGACTCCGAGGCCGCGACTCAGAATGTTAAAATGAACGGAAAATAGACCAGAAATGTCTGTTTTCAAGACAGTCTATACAAGAAGACAAGATTTTGAGATAGGAAAATATCAATGAGAACAAAGACTTATTGATACACCACAAGGTAGGATGCAAAAAAAGTGTCAATTGCCGCATTTTGTCGAATGAAATCATGATAAATCAATTAAAAATATGATTCATATTATTTCCGGTCATCAGGCAACATCGCGACTCCAACCTTTTCACACAGTATAAATTAAATAATCTGCAATAATTCCAAAATACTAACTTCTTTCGAAGCCGTTGAAAATGCCACAAGACATTGTAGCCCTAAGTATTGAGATAACGCTCATTTGAATGGAATAAAAGAACATTATACTTATCGTTCATTCATCGACACAATCGCACACATTAAAATAAAAAGAAGAGATTTAGATCGGTTCCTATTCTTCATTCAGACCTTTTTTTTCTACGAAGCGACATTCCTGACACAAGAGCACCCTCATGGACTCGTTAAAAAAGAGTACACTGTTTACAACAACCTTGAGGAACGAGGGCGAACACAAAAGAATCTTCCGTGAGGGATCATATCGACGTCAATAAAGCTCCGGAAAGAATCTGGATCGCTCGTGATGCGCGGCGCGGTCCAATGCATGCTGGGTCTGGGACTGTTTATGGAGGGGATGGGGTAGGGTGAATGGCGATTGAGGGAGTGAGGGGAAGGGAAAGATTGGAGTGAGCGAGGCGGGAGTATATATTTAGACAGGCCGCGAGATGGGCAGAAGGATATACATTTTTTTTTTCGAGGGGGAGGGACAAAGGAGTATTTTGAGGAGTGAATAAATTTCGAATTGGATTACATCGAACGCTCTGAGACGAACTAATCAATAACTCTGCCAGACATGTTTATCCCACTGCCAACTCTTTAAATCCGAGCCTATAGCCATGATATCTACTAGCAGGGGGGATGCAAAAGCGACTGGCAGAGACAGCAGTTGTACGCAAACACAAGGCGTCTGTCGGGAGAGGCATATCCAGTTCATAAATTTGCTCAGCAAAAAGAGAACCACGCAATCAAGATAACCTATAATTTGGAACGCCAATCTCAGAAGCATTCTTACTTGATGAATGAAGGAGACATTGTAGGTTTTACTAAAAAAATGTATTCACTACACGACCCGTTTCGTTGTTGCCACATCATTGCCAAGTCTTGCTCTGTAGAGTAGTTAATGGAATGTTTTTAGTTAAATCTGCAAAATCTCTTTCAATTATGATGGAACCATCAAATCTCATCTGAAATGACCAATTTCGTTTGAACTTGCTTAATAGCACCTTAATTTTACATTATAATAGACTGAACCAGTCGCACAAATATATATCTTCGGGTGTTTCAGGGGCTGACTGGAGCATAAAAAATTGCAGAAAAATAAGGTAAACCAAAACCGTGATGGCGTGACATTATCGTTGTGGAAGAGTTATTTGAAAATTGAGACGATGAGGAAATATGCATTGATGCCCGAAGTAAATAATGCCGAAAACACGGAGACTTAATCGCATGGTGAAATAAAAATAATTGGTACAAGATGATGAAAATATACTATTTTACGGAATACAAGAAACTCGGAAGGGGCTCGGACTTAGAATAATAAGGAAAGGATAAACGCTTTGTAAGTTTCAGGCTGACTCCAAGATAAAAACACACGGGAAGCGGCTGGGCCAAGCGCCATGGATATTTAAAAGCGTAATAACGGAGCTATCAAAATCCCAATGACCTCATCACATATCCAAAACATTGGTTCTATATAAATTGTAATGAATTTAGAGCTTCTTATAAAGCAGGCGACTGAAGACTAGTGAAAAAAATAAAGACACAGCTCAAAATAGAGGATCCAATATTAGTCTGCCAATGTCAATATTATTTATTTTAGTAATTTTCCTGTCTTTCGCCTACTTTCCTATAATTTCTGCGAACATGCTCACGATAAAGTTCCTATATAATTTGCAAAATAAATTCTTAAGATACTTTACGGCCTTACGGTAGAAGTAATTCAAATTGAAGTGGGTAATAAAAGTCTAAAGGTACCCTCACGGGATAAATAATCTCCGTGATACTCCTCGATAATAGCATTTGACTAAATGCCAAACCTATGGTAAAGCTGCTTCCATAATAGAAAGTCTTGAAGGCAATAACTCACTATTAACGTATAAGTGTGGAATGGTGGAATGCCTTGAACTGTGCATAAAAAAATATAATTCATGGATTTTCTATTTTATCCGACACATTATTATCTTAACTTCGTACAAAAGAATCATGCTTAAGTGTAAATAATACTTTTCCATTTAAAACATACTATATGCCTCTTAATAACAGCATTCGAGCGCACGAGACGTTTTTCGGCAAAAATAATTCATTGTGCATGTCCCACCAACGATTTCCCAATGCGATTTTCTGATTTCTCAGACAAAGATAAAATTTTGCACTGTTTACTGCACATAAAACGTGAAAAAAATGAATGAAATGTAGGAACGTTATAGTAACTAGTACACTAAAAATAGCGCACAAGAATACTTGAAAAAAGTACTATCTATCTTAATAAAATCCCAGCTCTCTTAAGGATCTGAATTGAATATCAATCAAATCGTAAACTAGCACAAAATTGTTTACATAAGCGCAAAGAACTAAAATGTGCTTCATTCTCAATCAGGGGAAAGCGATGCAAACGTTAACCTGTGATTTATATGCATTTGTAAAGAGTTATATGTGACACATATGACACAAGGAGAGACTCGTGAAAACGACCTGCATGGTAATGGCAGTGTGGAAGGAAAAACCTAGAAGGCCACGCACATGGAAAGAGAGAGAGAGAGATAGCGAGGAAGAGAGAAGGAAGAAGGGGATCGGGTTGGAGTGGTGGCTAGAGTGTTGGCTTCCCACCCTGTGGTCTAGGGTTCAAATCCCGAGGGTGGCAGAGAATTTTCAGAGACAGCCCGATCCCTGCTTAAATGTTGACTCGTATGATTATTTCAAGCGCAACACTCCGTCCGTCGGATGGGACGTTAAGCCGTGGTCCCCTTGGAGGCTTTCGTTAAGAGCAGGCTAATGCCGACGCCGGGTTTCTCTCCACCCTTACTTATCTACCCTTCATGGAGCAAATGACCTCAGCTGTCGGCCTCAGCCTCCTTCAAAATACCATACCAAGAAGGAAGAAACGGAGGCAGACAAAAAAAGAACAAAAGCAGTCAGGAGACGGTGAAGATAGGAAACGGAGAAATAGGGTGCGAGGGATTTGGAAGAGGCGATACGGATCCCTTTTGGACGTCTCCCAAGCGAAACTCGGAGAAAAAATGAAACAGCTCCGGCTCCAGCAGCGATGTGAAAGACAACAGATGAGGAGGATGGAAGAAACGAGGATGATTGGCTTTTCGAGAGAGACAGGGGGAAGAAGGGGAATGGTATGGATGCGCGCGAGTCAGTCGGGATGAAAACTCTTTAACAACGGCATCCCTTCTTCCCCTTATTATGCCTATCGATGTATTATCCTCATGTGTATTTAGCGAGGGACATGTAGAGTGCGTGACGGAAAAGGAAGACCCCGAAAAAATATATGGAACAGGTAAAGAAGGATGTAAAGAAGAGAAGAAAAACGTAGGTGAGAAAAAGATTAGCTGGTAGGAGAATTGAGTGGAGAGCTGCGTCAAACCAATCTTGGGATTTTTGACCAGTTATAATGATGATATTTTGCGAAACTACTATGCATTAAATATTTGTAGCAGAGCCTAGGATAGTACTGTAAGATAGATAGGAGGTACTAGGTTTCATCAAGCGTATTGAGTGAAGGCATCGTGGCATTCCTTCACTAACACCGTAAGGGTTATACTGGTCCCTTTACACTTGAATCGTCATATTTTCCCTGCATGTGCACGTTGCACACATTCATCGCCGCTGAAGAGGTGGTAATATCTATATACACACCGGCAGCTGGCCCTTTTCCGGCTATATTAGCCGGGCGATATTTGAGGAGGACGGACGCATTTGAGGAGGACGAAAAAGTGAAAGAGAGATATGCTACTTCGCACTCGCCAAGCCGCCCCTCGTATACGCGGTTGACGCATGGGATCTCACACAGAAAGATTTAATTTGCAAGCTAACCAAAACAAAAGAAAGTGGCGGAATTCGTCTAAAAATGGCTATCAGCTGTCAGAGAGCGTTACGCAGTCTTTACAAGAATAAGTTTGGGAGCCGTTTGAGACTCGGAGGCTAAGTGTAAGATCTTAGATTTTCCCGGTGTATCTGAATCAGGATGAGAAGATCCCCTGAGGATGAAGAGCAAGTCGTTCATCGAAACGTCTGGAGATATGAAGCCAATTATCCGGATGAAAACCTGAGAATCCTCTCTGCATCGGAGGCTATGTGCTAGGCCAAGAACAGATATATTTCAGAGCGACACGAAGAACGTCATATTGGAACCTATTTCCAGGTCAAACAGAAACTCTCACTTAAAAGAGGAAATTCTATGCTAATTATAGATAGATATTTTTTACTCTTACTCAGTAAGTTAATCTGAATTACTACGCGTTTAACTATGGAGGTCGTTTCCATTACTAACTTCCGATTATTCTAAGCACAGAGTGTCCGCATCGACCCAAAAGTCTGCTTTTTTAACGCGGCCTGTTGATATGCGGCTGCGTCCAAGATCAACACGTTTTGTTTTACGCCAATGGCAGGCTAATAATGCTACCCAGGTCTCTCAAGCTTCGAAAGACGATTTCAAACCCATCGTCGCAAACTGCTACACGCATCTATCCACCTAGATTTTCAACCTAATGATTGGCGAAAGTTTGAAACGGACTTTCGATTACAAGCCATCTTTCAAAAATTTAAATTTTTTTTCTCATTATTTTTTATTAATTAACCAAAATATTAGGAGAGCCCTATTATAAGGATATATATTATTAAGGATACTATTATAAGGATGTATATAGGAGAGCCCAAAATATTAGGAGGATTAACCAAAATATATTCCGATCTTTGCTGGAAAAAAGGTACGTTTCTAATGCGCTATAAGTAGTGTCAAAATGAGTTTTCCATATGTCCATACATTCCGATTAATAAATGCTTACGTTCGAACTAAGTCACTGGTTATGTATGCATGCATCTTTTACAAATAGCCTACCGACGCCAAATATTTCACCAGCGCCTTGGTTTGCAAATACGTACGCACAAAACCTAGCGTATAAACGGAGCATCAAAGGAAATGGATCAGTCCACCCAATTTCCTCAGTCTAGTTACGGTGCCGAATCCATTTCAGAGGTTGAGCAAAACTCTAGGCACTTAAGGATGCCTAAAGCGAATCGAACTCGAGACCCTGCAGTCATAAACCCAACGTTTTATCTGTCTGGTTGGGCGTAGCAGTTTTAACCCACGAGCGTAAAAAAAAACACTTTTCCCTAATGGGCGACGGG
This sequence comes from Ischnura elegans, assembly GCF_921293095.1. Taxonomy (NCBI): domain Eukaryota; kingdom Metazoa; phylum Arthropoda; class Insecta; order Odonata; family Coenagrionidae; genus Ischnura; species Ischnura elegans. Next base: position 108,696,243 of record NC_060248.1, read on the forward strand.
TGCGTCGAGTTTCACAACGGAGTTACCTCAATTCGATCCGCGTTAAAAATATGCATAAAGTATGACTTTCGTAACAATGGGAACATTTCTGGATGAGTCGCAAGAAACAAAAATTTATAAAACTATTTTCACCGAGGCCAGCTGAGAAAAACAGAGGTACGTACTTTGAAACGAGGGGTCGACAACCTTGTCCTTAACATTGCATGCTGATGTAAGTGCGCGGATTTGGCCCCTGATTTATTTTTCGCGAAGAGCCAAGATCTCAAGAGCTACTGACCACCAACTTGTTATCTTATTTTTTCGGAGAGGAGATATAAATCGGCTATAAATATTTCTTTAAATATACATGAACCACCCCTAGGTGCTGCGCCGCCGCGCCCTGGGGTAAGAAGAGTTCCTTCAAGTGTTTGAAATGAAGCAATGCATTGAATCGCAAATCCCTTCGAAAAGATTGCGAGAGGAAGAACACGAATTGCGCTGATTTTTGGGACCCGATAAGACCCATCTAAAATGGTAACGAGCAACAAGGGGACGATTCATCGCGATAAGCTCGTTCGACTCGAGGCTCGAGAGAAGACGACCGAAGGAAGACGTTTGAAGACGAACGAAGGCATTTGAAGGAAGGCGATGCAATGCATTCCCCAAAAAAGTCTCCCGCATCATACATGCATTGGATTACTCTATCCTGCCATGCCATGGTGCTGTTTTTTAACCCTTGATGATTGGATCCTTGGTGCGCTGAACAATTATGCGACCTTAGTTCAGTTCCATCATGCCAGATTTTTTCGCAATTCACATTGTGCCATATGCGTTATAATACGAAAAACATCGCAAAAATATGAGTCCTAATGAGGGGAGAAAAAATTTTTTTTTTCTTATAAATCGTATTATTTTCCAATGCGCACTTACTTTAGTTCCATCTCGTCAGACATTGCTGCAATTCCCATTGTTCCAAATGCGGTATGTGAGAAAAGAAAATCACAAAAATATGAGACCTACTGACAGATTAAAATAGTTTTTTCCGTAAAAAACCTATCATTTTCAAAAAACGATGAATAAATTCTGTTCACTCACATACTTTGGTGCATACGTCACGAAAACAGATGCCCACTAATGCGTGGACGAACCATCTTGACTTTTTACACTACAAGGTAAACATAGCCATTGAGACTTAACATCAACATCAGCTTAATTGGAAAATAGTAATAGACATGGAGGAAAGCGGACGGATTTCATCTTAGCTGAGGTGTTTTAGCTTGAGTACATCCTTTTACGCAATGAAATGTCTACTCAAAGATGATAATACGTTTGACTTTAATCCTTAGCCGATCCTCAGAGAAAATTGAGGAAAGAACCGCAATTTAATGATTTTTAAAGGATAAAAAGGCATGAAACAATCGCTGTCGTCATTGCGGTAACTATTGACGCATGAAGCACGCCAGCGTGAAAATGTGGCGAGAATGTAATTTTCATTATTGCTCGTTTCACGAGTGATGAAGTGTTTCTGAGAGATAGAGGGGAATATATCGGATGAATACGTTAATTACATAATACAATCCCATTCCACGATAAAACAGGCCATGCCGCATAGTGGCAATTTCAGCACATAAATAATGGGTGGATGTCATTATGGCTTGCATAGTTAACAATTGCGTCGTAACATAGAGCAAGCTCATAATTGAGCGAGGGAAAATGCTGTTGTTCACACATTCACCGGGAAATAGAATGTTGGCAAGAATTAAAGAATTAGATTGAAATAGACAAAATTTATATCTTAGGTCACCCAGACTAATATGCACACAAATATGATCATCAATGCAAATTTAAAGATAGTATAGGACTTTTTCCTTAAGCATTGATTTCCCATGGTGCCTTCATTCGCTACGCCTAGGAAAAGTAAAATAACAAAGAGGGATCTTTGATGGTCTCTTCTTAACATTTACGAGACGAAGTACACTAGAAAAAATGTCTAGGTAAGAATAATTCCTCATAAAATTGGGGATGGTAGAGGTCAGTTAAGGCATTGCTCCAAAGGCACCGATCAATAATTCACGACATGCAAGAAACATGTGTACCTACCGGAATCTATTTATCTTTAGAATGAAAGAAAGCCTCAAATACGACCTTTGTGCCATTATTTTCAGTGGTGGACACAAAAAAATAAAATCTTTCTCAATAAAATTCATGGGTATGAATAGGTACTTCAGGATCGAGAACAGAGAAAAGCCTAAATGATGCCTTACAGAAATCTTATTCATTTGGACTAATAGTTTTGTTTTCGAGATGTGAAGATGTCTTGAGCACGGCCATATAATTATACACAAATAAACTGCAAAACAAACACCTTGGCTCATGTATCTACCTAGAGTTGGGGTGTGTTTAAAAAAAAAACGGATAGTGGGCCCATGAAAATATGCGGCGGGGGCAGTATGACGTCCACGGGGCCGGAAGAGAGAGGGAGGGGGCGGAGGAGCTAAAGACGTGCTTCTGAGAATTCCTGCTCAGGCGAACCATCTAACTCCATCTCAGCTCCCTAGCACGCGTCACGCGAAGCCGACAGATCATCTTCACACGATGCATTCGCCCAAGGCAACTCCCCAAAGAACATTTGCAAGTGCTGCACTAGCTGATGCATTCGCACAATTCAACTGCCCTAAGAACATTGGCCGATGCTATACTAACCCTTAAGATTAATTTTCAAAATAAAGCATTCAAATTCTATTTTCGAGGTAGAAAATCGCCTACGGCTCAATAGAAACAATTAAATATTTAAATAAATGCTTTCAATTTTCCACGATTATGATACTTGCGATTTCCACGAACAAGCCAGAAATAAATTATTAAGTGAGGCAATGAAATCCTATTTTCGAAGAAGAAAATCGCCAAAGGTTCAACAGAAACAACTAGATATAGAAATATATACTTAAATATCTAATTGCAAGAATTTATTTCCACCGTTATCGTGGAAAAATCAAAAGTATTTATTTCAATATGGAAGTATTTCACTTTATCACGCTTGAATATTCAGATTTTGGAAACAATTAGAGACAAAAACTGAGGACAGATAACTGGAAAAACTGCTCTTGCTAACAGAGAAGCTGAAAATCTCATTTTCTAGTAATTTTTCAAGTGCAAAGAGTAACAAATGAAAAACATGGGTAAATTTTCGGTATTTGTTATTTAATTCATTGATTGATTCATGTACCTCATTGATTTTCCAATTGTACCAATAATTTGCGGCCTCCACTCATCGTTTAATTGGAGGGTAAGGATGGCCTGACTATTTTATACGAGTAACTTTTTCATATGAAACAAATCTGAAGCCTAAAGATAAGGTACTATTGAAAAAAATCATTATTGCTTAGATTATTTGTTATTCATTTGTAAATACCGTTGAATATTATTTTGTTTGTTGTTGGTTACGTTTTGCTTAATATTATTAAATTATTCTCTGTCCTCTGTAATTGGCCTCGTGCTGTTTTTGGGCTGAATTATAAATGTAAATGAATAAATAAATAACTATAGAAAATGGCATCGGAGATGACATAGAATAGAGACGAGAAAAACGAATTATATAATCATTTATATTTAATTTACATGAAAGAAACAACTTGTGGGGGATGTAAAAACGAACAGGCCAGTGCATTAAGCCACTCGAGGAATGTACAACAGACTAAAAAGCCCACGGATAATTCTCGAAGTCCTCCTACGCAAGAAAATTTACTTCAGGCGTCTTTAATAGCAATTTATATGCAGGCACATGTTGGGGTCCGATTAGTCCTCCGAGCGCATTGAGTGACTCACGAATGAATGCGAACGGAGTCTAATGAGACGAAATTTTCCCTAATTGACGTCAATGATTACAGAAACAGAAGTTAGACACACAACTTATAACCAACAGATTAAATAACTAAAATAACAGCGGAACAAAAACACATTCACTGTAACGTAGCAGAAAATACTAACACGAGCTGATTTTTGAGATCTAGAAATGTACGTTGATCCAACGAAATAAGGCAAGGGCCGCCACACTCGGCCGTTAACTATCCCACAAGGGCGAGTGTAGCCTGTGTATAAATGAAACGCAGATAACGCCGCGGAGAGATATATTTGGAGGGAACACGAGGGTAAGCGACCTGATGATGCTTATGCAAATTAAGATATTGAGTTTCCTTAGCTTGAAAGGACAAAATTATTCCGCATCTCATTTCCCCACGTCAACGGAATTTCATCCCCAGCTATATATCACGGTAATCAAGTGACTGTGAAACGAAACCCCAACGCCATTTTTTTAAAGTTTCAATTCCTACCCACGCTCTTACCCTTGCCAGTTGAACGACAGCATATCACGGTTAAGTGCAATGCAATTCAAAGTGATCTCTAGGAATGACGTTGCTTTTTATTCGCGTCGAGGTTGGAGGCGCACAAACACCACAGCCTCGCTCTTAACATCACCCACTACACCGAGATTTCACGAACAAAATTTCTCAGTTACAAATATAAAGAATTTAATTTATTGCACATCGACGAAAAGTTCCTTAACATCAATCACCAATAACCTCATACATAATAATTTGGGGTGATAGGTGATTTAGTCTTAAATGGCCAAATGCAACGGGGTAATCGTGATTGGTGCAAGTAAATGCGAACGCAAAATGAAGCAGTATTTTATGCATTTATTCGAGCATGACTTAAGATCAATCATAATAGAATGCTAGCAAGAGCAGGAAAGGAGAGTAGAAGAAGAATTCAGGCTTATTTGTGTAAATAAAGAGGTCTAGTGAATAGGGATAGACAAGGATATTTGTGTACGTTTACAATATTCTGTATGATGTTTTGTCCGAGACAAAACTATGAAAGGCCACAGGAATGACTTTAAAGGCTCAGACAAAGGATAAAAATTTTATAAGAAATAAAAATCTATCATATAAATAATTAAAATTTCCTATCAAATAAAATAATTCAACATTAAAAATTACTGAAAAACAAACCATAATCACGATGAAATAATTCTGTTACTGCATGCATTAAAAAAGTATGAACTTGACAATAACATCTAAATGAATGGTATTTACAGATTAGTTAGTAAGTATAAGTCATTAAGCGTTACCGTCAGAACGCACGAATTACTATTTTTTTAAGTATTAAAAACGTGCAAATTATTTGGAGGAAAATGAATACCTTTTTCATTCCTCCTATAGGGTACAAAAAATTGAGCTGTAAGCCAAGTTAATCTATATACGATCTGATAAAAAAAATCTAATAGAAATACAGTGGAAGTGAGGCTACTTGAGGATGCAGGGAGCTAACTGCAACTGAATACTGTCGGGTGGTGTTCCACATGAAAGGAAAAACGAGCTCCCACTCGAATTCACGATAAAAATTCATCATTTTTCCAAAGAAAAGGGCGTCCCGTATCCCATGGCTCCGGTGCGGTTGACACGCAGCGCTTAATCAAAATATCCAGAGGCGTATCACGCAACAATGGTCGGTGGATAATGGACCCAATTAGGCGAGCAGATGTCTGCTGCATTCACACGCTCCCTCAATGGACTGGTTGGTCTGCTGGACAAAGGAGGCCGACGGAGGGGAAGAGGATAGACGCCTCTTGTCACCCCACTTCTATTGTGCTGTGCCAAACGCACTTAATAGAGGCGGTCAACCTTATCTACATCCCAAATAACATCGGAGCTGATGCTCCCCCACTGATACCACAGCATTTAACCATCTTTAACACGGTTTCCTGAGAAAAGGTAACTGCAAATCCATCTTACACTCGCAAACATGAACATTAAAAATAGGCTCTTATGAGCCCAACCCATCCTCATTACGTCCTCCCTTTAACATGTGAATAACTTGGTTTTTCACAAGTATTCAGGGAATAGTCCTGGTCTCTTTACCACTCAATAACCTGAAGTTAGGCATGGACATTCCCACCATAAGCATAGGCACTTTTCAGGACCTTTCCCGTAATCAAATTAAATAATAAATCGATGAAATCATTTTTAGAAAACATTTAGAAAACATTGTTTAATACTCATATTTACACCACCGCGCTAAGGAACACCCTTTACCGGTTGGTTTATAGATTGCAGTTAACACAGTGCTACGGCAATTGGGGTCATAAGTTTCGTAGAAACCCTTGGATTTACTTAGGACCGGTTATGAAGGACGTGAAAAAGAAGAAGCACGTTGCTCTGAAAAGACTAGCGGATAGGAGAGCTGGGTCAAAGCAATCTTAAGATTGTTGACTAATGATGATGATGATGATGAACCACTGGTATATTCCTATCTCGGGGAAGGGAGGGAGATTACGAACCCCGTGAACCCTCACCCCCTCGTTGCATCCGCCACCCTCTTCCGATGGATCGTGAGCGGAGGAAGCGAAAATTACAGCACAGAGACGCGGCACGCGATCTTCGCACTCGAGAGAAAGCAGCAACGGGGAAGGATGCTGCACTGCTCGAGGACACACGCTGGGGCGATCAGCTGTGCGTCAGTGGAGGAGTGGTTGTAGCGGCGGTGGATCGAGTCCTCCCCCCATCCCTCCCACGACTACCGAGGAGAGACGCATGGGGAAGGGGGGGGGGGGGCGGCGGCAAGAGAGGCTGCAGTGGCGGCGGGAAAAATCGCGCGTGACGGGAGGAGGAGTGGGCAACTGTCGTCTGCATGTACGAGACGTGTGCGAGGTCAGTACGAGCGAGAGAGAATGGGCGGAAGAAGGAGCAATCGTTGGCGCATTTTCCTATTTTTTAATTGCCTAAATCGAAAGATTATTACTCCTGGAGTACGTATTTCACGCTTTTAGATTTATGAAACGACGATATCTATTTTTCGCGATTAAATAAAAGTGGAAATTTTCAAGTGCGCGAAAACGCGACGGCTACGTATGAATGCTGGGAAAATCCCGTGTGACGTAATTCTGGTTCCGGCTGCCGCCGTGTGAGGCCACCTTGGTGCGAGGCTATGAGAACCGCTACGATGCAGGCTGCTAGCAGGTAGCGCTTGGCTTAAATAAGGATTAGTAATACCCTATCAAACGCAGGAAACTCTCCGACCATAGGGAATTTAATACGTGATTATTAAGAGATGTTTCCCTGAGCTCTGTGCCACATACATGGATTGGTAATCACAGACGATGTAAAACTCCTGACCACTCGTATAGCATCTTGGTCCCTGTGATGTCACGTGGAGTGGCATCGCCAATCTGGCCTTTTTCAAATGAGGTTATAAACTGGGATTTCTAAAACCAAATAATATGTATATTATGAATACACTTATGTTGAGTAACGAATTGCAATCAATGCCTTTCGTTTTCTTTGATGAAGGAAACTACCCTATTATGCAGAAAATGCTAAACGGAAACAGAAACATCAGGAGTATCGTGGGCCATTGAATCCAGCATTCACCTATTGTCGTTAGGTAAGTCCTCTCGGAATCTCCACCGGTTTAATTCGTTGCACTTCGCCGGAGTTTCAACGGATGACTCATCCAGGGTGAATAAATCGTCGTCTCATAATTTTGGTTGAGATTGTATAAGATGAGAGAAAAATTACGTTCAGCATAAAATACTATGAAGATTGCATTAGACCTTTTACTGCAGCAAAAGCTTTAAAATTTAACGATAAACCACACGATGCATTACAAGCACAAGTTTAATGCAGCATGGCACATAATGTCAGACAAAAAAATAAACGCACATCCTACATTTTACGGATATCGTGATAAAAAAAATACAATTACCTATCCTATGAATGATAAATAATAACTCTCCAAATTAATACTTAGCCTAATGATCCAAACACTGCACGCAATGCTTGTCTCAAGCGGCCATAAAGCGGGTTCATGAGGTGGCCACGTCGCAAGTTCATTGGTAAGACGAGAGGGGGAAACTGAAAATAAGACGAGAGGAGGGAGCGCAGAGGGACGGAGTACTAGGAAGAAAGGGACGGAGGATGACTCCGCGGAAGACAAGAGAGTGACGACCAATTAAAGGCGCAGCAGAGAGAAGAGGGAGTAATCAAGTGGACGTCCCCGATGCGACACCCCTCCTCCCCACCCACCCTCATCCTCTCCTCGCCAATTTCGCGCTCCCATTCAGAAAGTGGCCGAGCGGGGGGAAGGACGCGAAACCGTAGACAAGATGCAGCGGCTGAGCTAACGCAAACATTCCCTCTTTTTTAGGGGAAGAAAGGTTATGAATATTTAATCATCATCATTAGTCAACAATACTGAGATTAGTTTGACGCAGCTCTCCACTCCTCTCTCCTAAGGTAAGACGAGAGGGATGTGAGTAGAATCAGTACCAATTTCCTGTATTTAAGTTCAATACCAAAACAAATACCATGTAAAGGAGCCCAGGCCCTGGGGAAGAGGGGACCGGATTGTGGCCTCACCTGGGCCTGGTAAAATAAACAGCAAAGTCAAGTCCTATCCTCCAGCCTTTTCTCATCGACGTATTTCTTCTCTTTTACATCCTTTACAAGCTCACCCATATGTAACCCTTGCCCTTCTCGCCTTCCACCTATCCTCCTACTATTGTTTTCATTAGGCCATCATGTGTCATAATGCGGGCAACTAAGCAGTCCCGCCTTCTCCCAAACGTTTTCAGAAGACGTCTTTTCTCTCACTCTTTTAAGCACCACAAAAAACCGTTATTACAGCTTTATCAAACCATTAATTAACATCAAAAACAGCCTATTTTTAGAGATATTGTATGTGTAAATCAACTTTAAATGAGCGGTATATTTTATCCATGATTTCGGTGGAATACAATAGTAAAATATAATGTTAATCGTTAGGCTTTTTCTACTCCTTGAAACAGCCTCAAATGAAGACATTAATCTTTCCCACTGGCTAGAAGGGCTATAGCACGCAGTCGGGGAACGGAATTTTTCTGTAAAACATTTCGGTATTAGGACGCTCACCAATGAAATTGGGAGCAAATTCACCACACGAATCCGATCTCCTAAGGTAAGAAATGAGACGAGGAGAAGCAAGAGCTGGACCAAAAGAGGAGTGAAGGGATAAGGGATGCAAGTGAGAAAGAAAGTGAGAATGAGAAGATAAGCGGAGGAAGAAGGAGGCGAGGGTAGATGTGTAAGACGGATGGATCCGGAATGTCTGCGGGATCGAAACGAAGTGGGTGGGGTGGGCGAGCGTGAGATGGGGAGGTAGGGAGGGGAGAAGAGGGGCAGAGTATTTAATGCGGAGGGGAGAGTGACGCAGGGCGCAAATATCGCGACGGAATACCGCGAATAAGAGAGGATTTTCCCGCCAGAGAAATATTTGGGTATTCACAATTACATAATTAAAGTCGGGAAGAAAAAAAAGGCCGCATTTGCGGCAGACTTGCTGATTATGGTTGATCGCAACCCAAAATCAAAGCTCATGTAAAAAAAAATAATGCGAATTAGAATCAGTTTCGAGCTGGCATGATACAAGATCAGAACTTCCACAATATATGTCGATTTTAGACTCACCACTGTTCTCGTATATCGATTTATCTGTACATGTATTATGTTAAATCTCAATAATTATGAGGTATAGTGGTATTATTTAGTTACTGACATAATCTAGCACATGATTGAAAATCCTCCAGCAATCGAAGCGCGGCAAAAAAATTCTGATTTCTTTTACCAGCGATTGGTGCATTTAAAAAGTGATTCAAAACATTCCTAGTGTGGACATAACTATGCTTCATAACCTGTAAAACAGACCGTAGATGTCTTATTCCGCTAATCCTTTGCTTCTGAGGCTCTTTTTTAAAATTTGTCAGGTGCAAAATGAAATAATATTAACATTGTTCCATAACTATAAATATAGTTACACATGGAGTTTATTGAGGTATCTGTGGATGTAGAGATATATTTTAATGAAGTTTATGAGCTCGAATTTAGGTGGGTACAATAATCTGTTTCATTTTCAAAAGAAATTTTATTTTTGAATTTACAATTTTGGCGGAAAAAGACAAACACAAAAGAAAATAGCCAATACGTGTTCTAGAAGCCAAAATCCAATTGAATAAGCGAGTAAACTAGCCATAAAAAGGTGCCCAGGCAAGGGTAAAACGCTGGAGAAACGCAAAGCCGGAAGGCAGCTATATATTTTGGAATTTATTCTACGGGATTTAATTATATTTTTGCAATGAGAATTACCGATTTGTAGCTATTTTATCTATTTAGCTACAAAAGCAATACAATTTCATGAAGTAGTATCATTTTTAAGTTCAGATTTGCTCACGAAACGCCCTTGGAGGTCACGCACAAGAAAACAGGCACACGATTATGCAAAGGATTTACACCACAATGGATGGAGATACAATCTTGGGGTTGCTTTGAGTGCTCGTACACTCAGAATACGCTGTGGCTGAGACTTGCTTCAAGGGATAAAATTTCAAATTTATCGTGATTCGTTATTTTTTGCGGGCCAATTCCCTCAAAGGAGCACACAGCTAACCACTTTTGAGGGTCAATAAACTTTTTTTTTTATCACTGCGCATAGTCAATCGGTCACAAAAGAAATTAACCTTAATATTTATAGCATCTCCCAAAATTTTATGACCGCTACGATCACTGTTCGAGACCGTTTCCAGCCCATCTCAATTGCGAAATCTCGAAATCACGGTAAAGGGGCCGCTTCAGAAGACGGTGTGAAATCCACCGGGGGCAATATAAGACATGGATAGCAACTGCATTGTAAAATGCACAAAAAATACGAGGCTCAGAGGAATGCTGGAAGGCTGAGTAACGACTTGTTCCCAAATACCTTATTTGCATTTTAAGTGGAGGAACAAAGCTGGCAATGGAAATTTTTTGCCTGTGGATAGTCTGTTTAGTTAGACAGTGTATCCGGCTGCGGTACAGCGATCTCTAGTTATTCTATCAAATACATGGTCATAATTATTATCCCTCAGATCCATCATTACAAAATATTTGCTACGCATCATTTCCTCTTTCGTATAATTAGTTACCTACCATGGTAAATGTGAGTGTAATGATGTTAAAATGTTTATTTCCGAAAAAAAAACTTATGACACCTTGCGAATAAATTACGTGAATTTGTAGTTTCAGCATTCTCTTGACAAAAAAAATCGGAGAATTGGTGAAAAAACTTTACTTCGGATTCATTAGCACCTTGCTGGCATTAAAAATCTCTCATATTGAAGAAGTAAACATTAGTCAGAGAAGACACGGAAGAACATTAGAAATTAAAAAAATGAACGTCTACTGAAGCTGACGCACAGTAATACATTTTGGCGTGGCTCTGTACAGGAGAGCCTCCCTATTCTCGTCGGTCAGGTAGAAACGGCGACGGTGTTCTCAGGAGCGAAACATCTGCAACGCATATCACAACTGATATCCTTTGAGAAGGAATCGACCTTGAAACTTTTCTCTCCTCGAGCCTCGCATTATGTCACCAGCAGCGTCACGAATTTGGGGCTTCCGGCGACATCCGGCCACTTCACGGCCGAAAATTTCTCCGAAGGTTTTCCCAGGCTTGGGTCTCGATAGGTGGATGTAAAATACATGACAACTATTTTCAAAACATGATTTTGAATGCTCACAGGCCGACTAACTGCATGCATACATCAAATAGATTTACTGCGAATTATGTACATATCCATTGAAAGCATTCATGTGAAACTTTACATTTTCCACAGAGTAACTTATGAGAAAGAATACAAACAGAAAATCTTCCCACAAGACACTCGTGGAAGCGACTGTCTACTGAGTGGAGGGGTGAGCAATAACCAAAGATTTTGTACTTTAATCTAGACTACCGGGTGGAACCGTAATTGCATTTTTCCATTGAGAGTGTATGTCAGCTTACACACGAGGGGAGACTGAATGGCTCAGGCAAATGAAGTTAATTCAATACCTTGACAGTATGTGTATCGCATAAAAACACAACTGGATTTGTGCGAGATGAGTCTATTCTCATCTTCCCAACCTGGCTTCCGGTTGAACTACTTGATTAGTATAGTTATTCCTCATACAAAATTGAAATATTTATTATCTATTTATTTATGTAAGTAGTTGCCCACGTACAGCATTTCTGCCAATTTACAGTGACGCAGTGACAAACATGAAACTTATGAGTAAACAATCAAAACAAAGAGTACAGGCAAAAGATAGTAAATCACAAAATACAAGACACGAGGAAAGGGAGGTGAAGAGGGAGGTTTATTTATTCGCCGGGGAATGGGACATGGCGAGATTGACAGAAAAATGAGTTTAAGGACAGAAAAAAAGGATCAATATTATCTGGCAATGAATTGAGCAGGTCCTTGGCCAACGGATAGCAAAAGGCATGATACCATCACCCGCAGATAATATCGCTAACGATAAAAAAATGTGTTCTCCCCAATCTTCGGTGGTAAAGCCAACACGAGGATTTATGCGTAATCACTGCAGGGAAAAAGGCTAGTGCTAACATGGCAAAAAATGGGAGAAATAATCCTCACAAGAGGTCAACCACCTATAATCAAAACAGCTGAAAAGAAGACGTGACAGAGACTTGGACACGCCTAAAAGAGGGGATTTAGCATTAAATCGAAAACGTGAAAATGAGACGCAAATATAATCCGACATTTGAAAAAGGTCAAGATTCCCAGGTAATCGTCTCAGGCCAAAAGGTGGATGACGCTTACGGACACATCACCTCGGGAGAGACCAATGAAACGAGAGATTTTAGTACCCAACGTCCATGGGCCCACGTCCGGGCTCCGTATGAAGGAGTGGAGGTGAACGCCTCTCTCTGCCGCGGTGTGACAGCAGTGCCGAGCATTACCCCCTTAGGCTCCTGCCCTGCCTCCATCTCCATGGGGATGAATACATCGATGGTCAAAGAGGAGTTTGCCCGCAACAAAGTTTCCAGCGAATTGCTGACGCATATAGAAAGTGATGACAAGGAAGAGGGAGGAGTGGCAAAATATCGAAGACCTGTCCCACCAACTTACATCGCACGGCATGCAAATTAAGATCTTAATCGTCAAAATAGCTTAACAGCGAATGAAATAAGCTCACAGCATGGTGTTTTTATAGGGTGGCCGACTCGAATTTTTTAACTGAAGGTAATTCCCGGTACAGCTAACTTACGCGCAATAGAAAATATGAGACTCCAGAATTGTCCCGAATAAAATGTTAAATAAGACATCTCCTACGGCCAGCGAATCGTAAAAAGGTGGATAAATGAAAATTACTTAATATATACCAAAAAAGCAGCGCAAAGGAACTATAATATCTTCACCAAAATCGTTGACATTAAGCATAATTTTAGATGATGGTGCTTGGTGGAATAAATAATTTTCAACTGTCTCAAACGGACATGTATCGATTTTATACTCAACCTTTTATAACCAAATGTAGCATCTAAGCACCATCAAAAATGTTTAAACTTTAAGCTCTACTTAGGACTACAAACTACCTATTATTTTGTGGTGGAAATTTTAATGACGAAATATTGATGTGCCGGGATAATTATCATTGAGTGTAAAATTTTCAAGTTTCCAAAATGAAAAATCTTGAAATTTGATTTCTTCCAGAATCAGCTCTGGGTTGGAAAGGGTTTAATGAGCTCAATTGCATCTTTAATTAAAATTTTAACTAGTCTTCGTTTTGGGAAACGTGAACGAAGAAGCGCATGGCTATAAAATTCTTTACAACGTAGAGCCAGTTCCTGAGAGGAAACGACCATTCAGCGCACAATGCACACAACACTCAGGCCATGAAAGGAAAAGAAAATATTGCGGAAAGAAAGACATTTCGATGAGAACCGGTTGATGAATGAGCGAGGAAGTCGGTCGCTGAACAGGAAGTTACCGGGGGGAGGGCAAAAGAGCGGTAAATGTTACGCGTGTTTGTATATTTATTCCACGATATTTCATAAGGAGAATAATGTAAGTTCTTGGCACCGTATTCCTTTGAAAATATTTCTGCTGAACCCCGACGTGATTCCACCCTAGGCATTGATTCAATTAACGAACGAGAAGTGACGTGAACGTTTGAACGTTGGAAAATAAATATTCTTTTCTTTGTAAAATATACTTTCCATTAATTTATTCTATGAAATTATCTCTCAAGTACTATAAAACTGTACAGGTAAAACCGGATTCAGCTAACTGATGATGCCTCAGAAACTGTGACAGGTTCGTATATGGGTAAAATATAGTACTGAAAACATAGATGCCAATGAAGAGTTGAGGAACAACGGTTTGAATCGTTCATAAACGAAATAATTTATGAGGCATTTAAATTCTGGTATTCTTAAACCCAATTTTAAAGGTTAGAATTATCAGGTTAAAGCTGTCGTTTAGCTGTAGCACCAAGACATGCTCGAACACAACATTCTACAATAAGGTGAAGAAGAGAATGGAAATCTCCCTATTATAATCGCGGCGCAGCGATGAAAATTTATGACCAATGAAATCTGAAGTCCAAAAAATATCAGTCATTAGGCATAGGTAGATCAACCAATCTCTTTCTCACTATAATAGACGGTTCAGATTGACATTAAATTGTGCTATTTGAACCATGCAATTAGGAACCAAACAGAGGTGAAATGGAATAACTCAACATTACTTCTTATCCCACGGGGTACATCATTGACAGACATACAATTCATTTTAGGGACAAAACTAAGGAATACGTAAAATACGATGAATGATAGAATTTGAGCAGGAAAGTTTTAATTATCCATTAAAACAAAATAACAAAAATAAAGTCAAAACCGAAATAAGAAGTAAGCTATCAATGTTGTTGAATCGTCAGTACTGTTAATAAAAGCAACAAGTAAGGTCAGTACTAGAGTCACAGGAAATTAGAATGTGTGTCCGAAAATATCACGCGCTCATTATCTACGCTTCAAACGGTGATTAATGATAAATTAAGGTTCACCAAAAAACCTTCGGCGAAGTATATCTTTATTATTTCCCAAAATTTATTTATGCCTGATTGGAATATTTTTTTGCTTTTTCGCAGAGTCACATTGAATGTAATTTCACATTAATTTATGATCGTTTTCCTAAGATAGAATAATTTATTTGGCGCCAAGAGCTTAAAGAATGGCACTGATGTTTCGAAATTACAGACATTATGTTTAAGTTCAGCCGATGAAATATATGTTTGAGAGAGAAAACCGAAAACTTATTTGCGGATTGGCCTGAGTAGACGCGGGGTTAACCACATTAGGGCGCACCCCTATTCGTGGTCGGAGGCGGGTAACTCACCGGTGTGTACCGGGGCGTCTGCCGATGCCTCACGCTGAGTCGCGCACGCCACTGTCAAAGGATCCAGACGTAGATGTCCTCGCCTCTCTCGCCTTATCTTGATCCTGGGGATGCGAAGTTTCACTTCAATGTTTCCCTCCTCTTATCACTGGTGCCACTCGTAGGTAGGAGGGCAGTCTCACTCACACGACACCGTCCTCAGAATTTAATGGGAGACAATATCATGTCGTCGCGAACCAGACAACAAACTAATTCCCGAAGACAAGTATCGATGAGAAATCTTACTCCACTTTCTCCAGAAAAAAGAAACTCTGGCGTAGAAAATAGTAGCGAATGTCACCACAACCTTTCCAGTCAATGTCAGTGGGGTTTGTCTTAAAGGAGAAGTTTTTTCCGAAAGATTTTTTTCTCTTCGCTCAACTGAAGATTTGCTTTTTCTTTGGTGTTTAGAATATCCTCCTCTTTTCCTGGACGAACACAACCCTCCGCGGGGAGGTAGGTATATGGAGCACTGTTATCACTCGGGGCTGCTGCCCCGCCTGCCTTGGGGGAAGTAGCGGCTTAAGGACACCGGCTACGAAGAGGACACTTCCCGCGCCTCTCAGTGGACGGGCGGTGCCGGAGGGAAAAACAAGTGTCACCGCTGATCAATTTGACCCCTCGGCCAGTCACTCCGCCGGTCTCCTTACACGACTGCTCCTATTTTATTGTTTTGACAAGAGCGATCGCCGAATCAATCGCTATCGGGAAACTTCTAGCCGGGAAGGAAAAACTGTTTCGTTCACTCGGAGCAGAAAAATATCCCAGTTTTCACGAACAACAATTGCGGCGACAAGAAAAAACACTTAAAAGTAAAAGAAGAAATAGTTTTCTTCTCCTTCGGATTTTTTCAAAATGGTCTTCACACTGTAAAAATTTTCTCACTCCGGAGAAAACTATTTCGTGATGGAAAAAGGATGATGCGAACTAAATTTTTCTCCGCTGGATGTGCTTAAAATATTTTTCCGTACGCAAGAAAATTGTCCAGTCAGCTTCGTTGAATACTCTTGAGGTCACCGAACGATTTCGTCGCACTTTTCGCCGGCCCGTAACTCGAGCGAAAAATCTCGGACGCAAGAGACGCTCACACGAGACCGAAACACGCACAAGAGAACCTCTCTCCGAAAACGTTCTTTCCACAGAAAGCCGCCTTCGTATCTGCCCGCGCTACTACTCGGTTCCCATCCCGTACGGGCGTTGGATGGAGAGGGGGTGAGTGGAGAAAACAGAAGGGGATGAGGACTGCCGAGCGACCAATGGGAACACTCCTACGCGAGAGTAGGAAGGGGAGAGAGAGTAGGGGAAGGAGACCCTTCCGTAGGCGTGCGTGTAGTATACTTGCCGCGGGAACCCTGGTGACGCGAGGCGGCGGAGCTCGGAACTATCCCGGCGCGCGCCAAAGACTCCGATAGTTTTCGTTTTATTCCTTCCCTTCCCTCTTCACACCCACCCCTATCATGTTTTTTATTATCCTCCTCCGCCTTCTCTCTCACGCCTCCAAGCGTATTCCGCTACTTTTGAAAATTACCAAGAACACTGTACCCTGTCACTACATATCCATACCTTGGAGACGGTAGCGAAAGGCACCTACTTGTTCAGCGCAAAAATACATTGTCATTCAGATAGCATCTTCTCCATACCTCGTACACAAGGAATGGTTTCCATATACTTGGAGGAGTGACGAGACTTCTCTCGCCAAAAAATTGAAATTTCGTCTGGTGTCAAGGAGCAGCTACGATTCCCGGTGATACATAGCGTGATATCATTGAGTTCGCAATCTGTGTACCATGTAGATGTAAATGCAAATTTGAATAATGGTACATTCGTTTCTCTCTTCCAACCACATTATGACTTCAGCTATGGGAGATGCCCTGAAGCACTATATCTAAGGAGTAAAGCTGCTGAGGTCAGGGAGTGTAATTGGGTAACACTTAAATAATCAACTGATCAACTAACATCAGAGGAAATAACTGCCATTAAAATCTCTCGTAATTTCTTAGAAGGTAAGACCTTCGAGAGCTTTTGCCATTTGATTATGAATTTTACCAATAAAATACATTTTATGCACATGGAATGAACTTTTATGTACAAACTTCACTTTGAGAAGAGTGTAATTTACTGCATAAAAGATTACTGCCTCAGCTTTCAAATGAGCGAAGAATAAAGCTGACAGTTCGTTAAGGTAACATTGGCGATTTACTTGGAAATTCGTTCTAAATAAACGTTACTTTAAATAGATCAGAACAGTGAAATAAATCCCTTCCATTCATCTGAGCTTTGTCCGCGTTAACCTTTCAAGTCAATGTCTTGACTATGAGGTAATGTTTACTGGAGCGAGAGGCAGGACTTCAAATAATGACTCAGCTTCACCATCCCCGAACCAATTTGTCATCCATCCGAAAAAAAAACACGGAAAAAATATAATCATCCACGAATAAAAACAGTATGAAATTCATCAAAATTGTGGTGATTATTAAGTTTTAGATTATTAGATTTATCATAGATTATTATATTTATTAGATTATTAGAGAATTTAGATTTAGAAGTATTAACCTTTAGAGGTATTTTCTTCCATAATTTGATTTACGCGGACACGGAACAAGTATAGAACGCAAGAATCCAATACGGCACAGTTTTGATCGAAGGAGAATCTCTTGGATACCGACGCAAGGGTGCAGCCAAAAACCTCTTCCCTATCCACCCCCTCCATCGCAAATCCTACGAAAGCCACTCCCACAAACATCCACACCCCACCCATCGTACCCCTCCCGACAACCCCTTCGATGCGAGGGCTTCGCAATACGCAGGCGTGATCTTTCGCATGCGCACTGCGGACTGGGTGCATGAGTGTGCGGGTGTATACGAGCGTGCGCAAGAGGGAACACGATGAAAAGAGAGAGAGAGAGAGAGGGAGAAGAGATTCTTTGTTGCCGGGGTTATACAGTCGCGATGCTCTGGAGCGTGTTGCAAAGAGAAATAAACAAGTAGTGCCGCGTTTGGTGGTGGTGGATGGCTTGGGAGTGTGGGGCGCTGAGAAACGCGTGTTTTGAGGGGAGGGGAAGGGGGCGATTGTGAACATTTTCCCCTCCCCCCCCACTCCTCCCAGTCCGCTGCCGTATTCTGCCGAGCACATTCCCCCATCCCCAAAAGAGCCTCGACCATCCGAAAACCCTTCTGGAGGGCTGGGATAATTCACTCCTCGGGCGGAATTATGAAGTAAATAATATCGGAGATGTGGTCGGGGGAGGTCTCCCTCTCGTCCTGACCCAGGCATAAAGCATATATATTTACAACTTTTTTCTCTTTTTTTATCGAGAAAGAAAAGGGGGGAGGTACTCCAGGAAGGGAGGATAAAAAACAGGCTTAGATGGTCGATTACTTTTCTAAAACGTATTTACAGCACTTTTTTTCTTGCTTCAGAATGTGAGGGCGAATGAATACAAAGCCAGTTTGCTTTCTTTACTTGCTTTGAATTTTTTTTCTCTGATTGACGACAAATTGGTTCCGGAAGAGTGCAGCTGAGTTTTTATTTGAAATCGTACCTACAACCATTACCTTGTCGTCATAACTCTCTACTTGAATTTCTCGATTCTGTTGAACATGATTTTTTTAAATAACATGTTGAACTGGAACGAGTTAATACGGGCAAATCTCTGAGTAATTGAAGGGAGATCGAGTTCACTGATCCGATCGATTTAGAAGTAGTGTTAATTTAGAACGAATGTAAAAGTGAGTACAAAAATGAGCGTACATATATCAATGGCCAAAAAGTTTTCTTGCGCCGCGCCGGTCAGTTACAAAGTTTCTAGTGACGCGCATTAGCAAGGCCACAAAAAGTCATGACGAAAGACAGATCAAGACTCCTTGAGAAACTTCTTCAGTCGAACCCCGGATACAGCCTTATTGTACTCGTACATATCATCGCACGAACTCATCACAGATTATATTAATCATTACTTGTTATCACACACTAAAAGATTCATTGGTTCGAAAATGAGTGCAGGGTAGTAATGATTTCGCATTATTTACATTATAATTCTTAATTAAGACCAAATAGATTGTTTTTTCGTGGATCATTTGATTTACTAATTCAAATGTACCAGTCGAGATTTGGTAGTAAAGCAGATTAATTAATGAAAATTAATACTTTTACATTGTATGACTCGATTTTCATTCCATGAAGACAATTTAACTTACAATCGCTTTTGCATGTCGTAATATTGCGTGGACGCCTCATTTTTATATACTTTCGAAGAAGAAAGGTCAACGAGAGGAAAATATAACCGATGATTTCAGATTTAACTTTGTGAAACCTTTCCATTGTAAAAAATGAAAGAATAAACATTGTAAGGTTCGCTAATGTATTTGAAAAAGCACGATCCGGTAACCTGACGATGTAACCATATTATGAAACCCAGGTCGTGCTTTTTCAAATAGTATATTGTAACGTTTTCTTTAATTTCCACTTCTCTTACTTAAAAAATGATTTTTATAACACTTTATAAAGAAACTTTACAATTTAAAACTCGTGAGCATAAACAACATCAACAAGCCACCATGACTATTATAATCCCATTTGTACTACCCGTACTGCCACTCACTAAACCGCTGCCATGGACTGCACCAGTGGGGATCTTGAGTTCTGCCGTATCCCTTTTCCTCCGGTCTCTTTCTCTCTCGTAGGCGCCTGCTTTTGGTCTGCGTCCTCTTCTTCTTTCTGCCGATCCTGAATTCTTCCGTATTTCTTCCTCCGGTCTCTCAGTACACCAGTACTTTAATTTATCTCCCAATCTTTTACAACACGTCTATCTCTTCCTTCTCTCCGTACACGACTGCCCTTTTTTTTGCGTCCCTCACTACCATTATTGCCTCTCATTATTGCTTCCTCACTACTATTGTTAATTTTAATTCATTTAAATAAACAACATGGCAGCTTGTTTACAATATCAGTGAACCTTATAAAGCATATTCTTTCATTTCCCATGGGAGCAAAATACTTCATATATATAATGTCGACGGAATGCATAATTATCTGTGCTACAGAATGGAAAGGCTACATTGTTGTGGTAATTTTAGGATTTAGACATTGGTCCAATGCCCTAGCACCGGCAATAAGTAACTCCCCACCAAGGGATACAAGACAAGAAAAAGGTTCAAAATGTTTCTCAGGCACGGAAAGACTGATGACCGATAAACTTCCGTTCGGAAGGTTCGATGACGGGCACGTCCGGGAAACCAAGGGTTCAGTTCGCAGGAAGGGATTGGATACGTGGCCACGTAAACTTTTGGCGGAGAAAAACAGACGTGAGGAGAAGTTGGTGGTGTTGGTAATTAGGCCCGGGCGTGGTGCTATTGGTGGGAAAGGGAAGGGGTAACTGAAGACAAGAAAGTCTGCTCCACAATAAGGAGGGGATATGAATGTTGGTGAAATGGTAATAGGGTAGTTTCCTTCATCAAAGAAAACGAAAGGCATTGGTTGCGATTCATAACCCACCATTAGTGTATTCATAATATACAAATTATTTGGTTTCAGAAATACCGGTTTAGACGAATGGCAAGGGTCAATTTTATCCTCATTTGAAATAGGCCAGATTGGCGCCCATGCGATGCCACTCCACGTGACGTCACAGGGACCTAGTTTCTACACGAGAGGATAGGAGTTTTACATCGTCTGAGGTTACCAATGCATGCATGAGGTACAGAGCTCAGGGAAACATGTCTTAATAATCACCTATTTAAACTGGCTAAGGTCGGAAAGTTTTCTTCGCTTGATAGTATATTAATAATCCTTATTTAAGCCTGGCGCTACCAGCTAGCAGGGCACTCTGTTACCTGCTAGCAACCTGCATCGCAGCGAAGCACATACCAACGCCCCAAGGTCTCCTCACACGGTAACAGCGAGAACCAGAACGACGTCACACGGGAGTTTTCCCGGCATTCATACTTATCCGTCGCGTTTTCGCGCGCTTGAAAATTTTCACTTTTCATTTTAATCGCGAAAAATAGGTACTTATCGTCATATAAAAATCTAAAAGCGTGAAATACGTACTCCAGGAGCAATAATCTTTCGATTTAGGCAATAAAAAAATAATAGGAAACCACCCTATTGTGAGAATATGGATATGCTATGCCTAGCCCTCAAGAGTGTCGGGGAGCGTTAGAACGCTCCTCCTTTCTCTCACGAAATGTGCCAGGAGCGCGATAGCGTCCGCTTACTCCTATATCAATGCAATGCCACTTATATTCAAAAAGAAATATTATGAAATATTGCTACATGTAAATTGAATATTGTAACTTAACTGATTATTGTGCTAGTGCTAAAGTTAACTGATTATTGTGCTGATGCTAAAGTCAATAAAAGCACATGCATTTATGAGTTTATACGTTTGTCGTGCTGATAATTATATATACATATGTATTTTATTTTGTTCTACCCTGTCATATATTTAGTCGGATTCAATAAAATCAGATGTATTTATGAGTTCATACGTTTGTCTTGCTGTTAATTATATATACATATGTATTTTTTTAAATTCTACTCTATCATATATTTAGTCGTATTCTGTGAAATCGATGTTGATGTAAATCTACTTATTCTTGTAATATGTCTGACTCTATTATATTTATAACCATATATGTTCCTAAGGGACAAACTTGTCCCGGAATAATAAATTTCATTTTCTAGTCTATTCTATATGCTGATAGTTCACTAATAATAATTAAATAGCCGGTATTCATTTTATTTTAACATTAAATATTTTCTTTAAATTGTAAAATTTACTCATATTACAAAAAATTCGAATAAATAATACATTGAAAAGGTGGAACCACATATAATAAAGATCTCTTAACGCTTTTAAATATATGAATGCAAACGAATTAGAATCGAAAACATTGAAGGCCTATTCTTTATGTACTATTCTTTTATTTTGCAGGTCATCTCTTTCAAAATCAACTATATTTTCTATTGGTACATTTGCATTAAAAATTTTGCAAAACATCTCCAAAAAAAAAGATGAAAATGACGAGGATTTAGGAAAATAAGCAGTGACGTTACCCTTAAGAGCCATTTTATTCGGGGCACGTAATTACGCAGGTTATAACAGCATTTATTTCATATTACGGCGTGCAATTTCGCGAATGCAAGAATGTAATTAGAACAGGGCCGATTTTGCCATCTCACGTCCATGCATTATCGCATGCGTTCTGGTATATCACCGCTTTGCACGACGCCATAGTACACACGTCAGATTGTGTAATTGCCTGGCCTGTGTAAAACGTTCTTAAGAAAACATTACAGTGGTAAACAGTTTTTGGTGCTAACCAGCGGCACTAGCGCCTTCATTTACAAGTACCGCTTTATTTACAACTGCCATCATTTATGATTATGTAGTGAAAAGGCAAGAGAGTTAAAGTAAATAATAAACGAATCATAAAATGAGAGTGTGTATCGTGAAAAAAGTGGATGAATCGAATTTCATACACGAAATTCTATATGAATCGACAGAATCTTCGTATCCCATCTTCACCTCCAATTCATTCTATTTGATGAGGATGCGGAAGACTTGAGGCGCTAGTGCGCTGAGTGCGCTTGTAGATAAATAGGAGAACAGAGCTGAATAATTTTAAGTATACCGGGACTAGCCACGGTGATAACTTTTATGGAAGTCACCCGCAATGCACAAATTGAGCGAAAAATCCACAGAGAAAAAAATCATTCAAAAAATCAATCCTGGTCAAGGCGAATGATTATTTTCTCTGTGGATTTTTCTCACAAACAGAGGTGAGATGGACGTTAAGAAAAAGAAACGTGCTTGACATTGTGTGAGAGAATAGGGGAACGCATGGGAAGACCGAGGGTTTGGATGGAGCGACTGTTAATCGTAAAGGGAGAAGGGATGTGGTAATGGAAAACGGCCGGTCGAAATCGATTTTCAATCGAAATGAAAAACCCGACTTTTCAACAAAAATCGAACTTGGAACCAAAAAAATTGATCAATAGAAAAATTAGACGGTTCTAAAAAATAGCTTGCACAAAAATATGTTCATTATTCATTACAAAAACACTCAAAATGCACAGTTGACTTGTGGAAAAAATCTACTTAGGATACACATACGAATTATTATTAGTGGCACAAATAAAAAATACACGCACATTAAAGTTGTGAAATCACCGCTTGGAACCATTCGGCTTCAATAAAATTTTTAAGAAAGATCAACTTATTGAGATGCTTTCTTGATGATCGAGCTCGTGTCTTTCCAATTTTACCGCCTTTGGTCTTCCACATGGGACGGTTGACGTTAGCATACGCCAGTAGTGACGCTGCTGAGATTAAACGAAATGGTCAAGATCAAAGTTAAAAAATCGAGTTTGGATCGAAACTCAAAGATAATTTCGATTTCCTCGATTTTTTATCATCAAAACTCGATTTTCTATTCTAATCCAAATTGATTTATCTATCACCATGCTGGACATGGTTGGAGATAACAGTGAACTTCATGTCGAGAGACTAAGAAGATCCTGGGTTTGGAAGGAGCGGAATTAATTGTGGCTTGCTACTGTTTGCTCCCGTTTTGTGAGCAGGCTATTTTTGGTTCGTTTTTGCAAGTCTTTTTGCCCGCAACTTTACGCAATTTCGAGCTATAGCGCTGGGACGAAGTCTAAAAGACGAAGTTTAAAATGTGCGTGCAGAGATTCTAAGTCGAACGTACAAAGTCCCATCCTTGAGGCACTTGGCACGACCCTAAAGCCTGACTGTACAAAATGCATACAGACTGACAGGCTACAAACTTAATATATAGAGGTGAAATATGTGCGTTCAGTATGAAAGGATGAGTACGCACAGAATATCAAATTTCATACTCGAAAATTCGATATAATCAAACAAAATCTAGTTTTTCCTGTCGAGCTTCTACTTTTTTTCTGCCAAATGCCAAACTGCCTATTCCACACACAACCAGATTGACCCTGCTGCGTTACCAGTCGTTGCCTTGTCGCCGCTCATTGTGGCGCTGTTGCCTGCCATAGTGTTGAACCTGTTGCTGGTTGCTAGAGTTTTGCAAAGGAGAACCACTGCAGTGGGGAGACAGGAATTAATCGTGCCTTGCCACTGTTTGTCTCCCGTTTTGTGGGCAGGCTGTTTTTGGTCCGTTTTTGCACGTTTTTTCCCGCACCTTAACGCAGTTTCGAGCTACAGCGCAAAAAGACTAGTCTAAAATGTGCGGATTGCGTCGAAGCACACCAAACCCTATCCCTGTAGCACTTGGTACGACTGCGATATACCCTAATGTGTGACTTCTCAATATGCAGAGAGACTTACGCCCAACAAACATCATACATAGAGATGAAATATGTATGATCAGCGTGGAAAGAATGAATATGCATCGTAAATCGAATTTCAAACTCGAAAATTCGATATAAAGAAATTAGCATTTTCTGTCGATCTTACACTTAATTTCCTTTTTTACAAATCGTAATGATTGTTCGTCAAATATATTTCCCTCTCACTGGCAGGGCTGCCTCGCCCAAGGGGATAGCCAACGTCCACTGTTGCGCGTGTGTTGATGGACACGACAATGCAATCTCCCTCGCGGGGGTGTGGGGGTGCATCGGCAGGGATCGAGGGCGGAAGCGGAAGACGGCCGTGAGAGGAAAGAGCAAGCAGAAGCACTCCAGTGGGGAAAGGGATGCAGCGACGAGAAATGCACGCGAATAATAAACCCCCTTTCCCAAGCGATTTCGCTCACAGAATGCATTAACGCCGCGGTTGACTGCTACCCCTTCCGAACGACTGAATCGTGTTGTACTAACATCATGTCCAACGCGTGGGGAAGTCGTAATATTCCATTCGTGGGAAAAATAATCTTACGGGCAGATTTTTCACGAATTGAACCCCTCTTCGGTGACAACTTAATCTTTTATCTCCGAGCTAAATGAAAACCTTGTGCTTTACATCGATGAAAATCCATGTATAATGGTACCTGCGATGAATTTTTGGTGATTTTACGACTGAATCATGTTGTACAAAATCATTTTCGACGGGTGGGGAAGTCCTAATGTTCCATTCGAGGGAAAAATAATCTTATGAACAAATTCTTTTACGAATCTAACCCCCGGCGTGACGATAACTTCATCCTTTAAGTCCAACCAAACCTTGCGCTTAACATCGATGAAAATCAATGAACCTACGATTTTTTAGATAATTTTCCAACGCATATCCACTCATACAAAAATAACGCATCACTGAGTTGGTACCATGCACGTCCTCAAGGGTTCAATAGCTAAAACTTTGGTAATTTTATTTTGTATTTAAATAAAGTACGGCAAAAAAGACTCAACTCTGCTTCTATTTTTTATGTTTAGTACTGATTTTAAATTATTTTCAGACAAATCCCCCAGTTAGAGCGGGCTAAATTTTTCTTATATTTACCCCCAAACTTTACACCGATAAGACGAATACGATTTCTTTTGAGTATCATTTGATTTCCAGGTACCCACTGAATAACCTTATGTTTATCTCTCACATGAAAATAGCAGTTTTTGAATAGGTTGCTACCTTGAAGTAACTGAAATGTCGCACTGCTCCACGTGATGCGGGATTAGATAAATTGCATAATACCAAGAATAACGCACTCAGTGGTATCCCTAGCTCTACTGCACAAGATTTTATACTTTGTTTTTTATCTTTACATTAAATGGAAGAATATTTTTCACATAATATTGCATGTGACTTCTCAGCCATATTTTCAAGTCACTCTTATTAAAAAAAAATCAATGGTTGATCAACTAGTGATTTTGTATTGAGCGACTATTGATACCGTGTCCTACCATAGAGTAAGTATAGGCACATTCACTCTATGTTCCTACCCAGTGATCAGTGAGATATGTGTTATGTCACTCAATGTATATCATTGTTCCAATGGTTAGCATACTGTATGAGAATTTACTCAATATATAAGTATTATATTGAGTGACCACTACTAGGGTATGCTAACCATTGAAACAATAATACGTTGAAAATGAAATTTGAATCGCCTTTTAATCATATCTCATTTACAATAAATCCAATGCTCAATCATCCCCATTTAGAACGAAACCAGCGTTTACATTTCTTTGCGAGGAAATGCAGTGAGAGCAACAGACGACCAAGCACAAAGAGAAGGTGGAGTTGAGACAAACTCAAGAGAGCTGAAGACATTACTGTCCTTACCAAAAGTATAGAGCCTCGAGTTAGAACGATTATTAAAATCATACCCTTTTGAAGCGATGGGCGCCGATAGGTAAAAAACAGCGGCTGTCGGCACCATGCTGTTGCCAAGTGACGGTGCAGCCAGCGCCAATCACTTCGCGTAAAAATATAAAAATCGTTATAAAATCAGCACATGATTGTAAATAATTGATGATGTATTTGCATAGTTATGGAAGAATAGCCAATGATAGCATTGTCAAAATTCACCTCGTACCTACAGGTAACCATTGGTTAGAAAATGTTATTTCCTAAAAAATATAATGAAAATTATTATAATTATGAGATAAGTATGAAAATTACGATTAATGCTAAAGAGCCTTACTCATTAAAATAAATAAATTTGCTAGAGTTAGAAATTCGTGTTCAACGTTGGCCAACGTTTAAAGTTGAGGTTTACTTGGAAAGGCTTAGAAAAAACCGGCACTTTTTTAATTTATGCACTAATATCTATATATGTCTGGAAGGTTAAAACTTTCAACCATATTAATCAACGCACAATATAACAAGAAAATTAATATTACCAAAATCATAAAAAAGCTTGTAGAGTATGATTTTTTAAGAGTTCAAACTCGAGTCTCTATACCTTTGGTTATTACGGAATTATGGAATTCCCTACCTATTGACCTGAAGAATATTTTCAGTCTGCGAACATTCAAAGCAAAAGTTTATTCTTTCCTACTACATAAAAGCATAATTCATCATTTCAGTATACAAAAAAATGATCTTGTACCCTTATGTTCAGTATTTGTTATTTGTCTCATATAATACAACAAAGAATCAGCGGCGATTTTTTCTGTCTTGTTATTGATCTATTATTAATTATAATGCCTGTAATTGTATTGATTTATAAATTTTTCTTTCTTCAGTAATCTAGTAGAGTTTCTGTTTTCGGTTATGGTCACAGTAGAAGAATTATGTCATTTTGTTATTATTGCATTACTCCCTTATGTTTATAGTACATGACGTATTCTGATAGTATGTTCATATTTAATTTTCAATGCTTTTCTCATTTTTTTCGCAATTACTTTAATATATGTTTGTCGCATAGAATGTTTAAACACCTTAAGCACACCACTATTGCTAAACTGGTGCTCTTAGGGGTATTGTACCCAGAGCCATTAATATTATTGATATTATCTTTTTGGTACGGACAGTAGGAGACTGAGGACACTGAAGAAGTATTATGGGATGGAGTATTGACTGCGAAAGCGTCCTCGATCGATATGTAAGGGCAGGAGGAACATGAGGAGAGGGAAGAGGTGGGCACGGCGCCACTGAAAAACAACATCGAAGGGGTGATTAAAATCTGCGTTAAGCGTCAACGGCGGAGGACCGAAACGATAGTCGGTTGAAGGTCCCCATTCCCGTTCGGATTACGAAAAACCAATGATTGATAGTGATGGATTGTGGTATGCACGTTCGATCTCTCTTGGGAATGTCCCCACAGATTCGGGACTTGAGTTAAACTCCGTGTACGGTAAGGAACAACACCGGGGCCAACGGACGAGGCCGATGACCTCGTCACCTAAAGGACAGAGAAAATAAAAATGCAGAACTAATTTCCAACCGCCTCGCAATATATGGAGGCAATAATCAACGCAGCATGAGAAGCCTACGACGTCCAGTGGATGCCAACTTGTAGGTTCAGCGAAAGCAAAATTCGTATACACTATCCCCACTCCAGGTGGTGGATTTTTTTATGAGTCCTTTATAAATAAGCTAAAAAGTGCAGAGTTGGAAAACGATAAAATAATTCTACAGAGGCTACAGGCTACACCTAAGTGAAGTCATGCTCCGTCTCAGGAAAAAAGTTTTTTTGCTAAAGAATTTCGAAACGTCGCGACTACTGTATTTTTGCAACGGATCAAGTTTATGTAAAAAAGCATTCAAATCCATAATTGACGATCATTTATGAGTATTTATGCTAAGTTTTAAGTCTCTATCTCAATAAAAACTATTTTGGACTTTTGTCCGGCTTTTTTCCACCACGGCGCGTCGTATTGTCTGATGATGGAGATACCGGGGGGAAAGAGTGTGAAGGTTAGTTTTAATACACGACCTTGCTAATTATTGCAATAGAGCACGAATTTCTTGATAAATTTATCCCAGCACATAAATTACGAGATATCGCCAATTTATTATCCTATCCTGCTCAATTATATCAGTCGTCACTCACTAACGAAAAATATGCATGATTTTCCATTTCTCCTTGGAATTTCCATCGATATTTCCGGTATCATTACCAGCTTCGTTTATTCCTTGCTCCTTTTTCACTTTCCTACTAATCCCACAAAGAAAACATCTTCTTCTCTGCTTTTTAAAATTTTAATTGGCCTCTAATGCGTCCACAATATTCTAAAAAAAAGAACAATTGCCAATGTGCAGGAATGAAACCAACGCTTCGATGCGAATAGTGGGAATTCATTGGTTTTCGTCATTGGAAAGTATTTTCTCAATTCATTTTTTTCTTTCAAACCCTAAATCCTGAACCAGACGATCATTTCTTCCGTCCCTCTGAATAATAGCTCCACCGATAGCTTTTCAGGGACCAAATAAATGATCGCTCGACCCATCTTAAGCCTGAATCACACGATTATTTTTTTCGTCATTTTTGAGTGATCACTCCAGCAATTGTTTGTCGCGCGCAATTGTTTTTCGCGATCACTCCAATGATGAGGATTTCCATTACTTTTTTCATCGCTCGTCTGGTCCCTTTTTCTGTCGCTGAAACCGTCACTGAAACACCATATCAGCCAATCAGAGCGCAAGCCCGCATGGAGCGATTGCAGCGCAACGTTTTACAATCGTGGGAACGAAATAGGTAAGCATAAACACGCTCTATATTTTCGTGATGCGGGTCCTGTGACAACGAGCTGTGATTTCGGAAATGATGCGAAAGGCGACGGCGGGAGGGACCGTGGAGAAAAATGATCACTCGAGCGATCACTTTTCGCGACGAAAAAAGTGATCGCGTGATTCAGGCTTTATGGTCATCTCCACCGTCCCTTTTTCCATCGCTTACTGCGTCACTTTCCGCAATAACAAGTAACAACTGTCATTCAATTATAAGCCTAGCGTGGCAGTAAAATATCTGTTAGGGGCCGTGTGTTCTGATAGGTCGAAGGACGGTGCAAGCTATGGTTTCAACGACGGAAAAAGAGACGTGCAGAATGATAGAAAAAGGGACGTAAATCCCATCCCTCGAGCCATCGGCGAAAATTATCGCGTGAAATGGTCATTTTTTCCGCCATCGCTGGAGCAGTCCCGCCAAAGGGATAGAAAAAAATGAACGTATGATTCAGCCTTTACCAATATTAAACAATTAAAAAGGTATGCTACACTTTCACAAAATGTATTTAAGACGACCGGTTTCGTAGCAGAGGCGACATCTTCAGGTACAGAAATAAGACATGGAGAGTGACCACAGGAGCGATTTTGTCCCTGAAATTCTCCACCTTGAGAATAAGGGAGGAAGGATGGACTGCTAGGAGGAGTTGGAGATAAGAAAGCACATAAGGAATGGAAATTTATCTAATGAGAATATTTTTGTCGACAATTCTTGGAAATTCCCCTGATGTTGAGTCACGATCCAACCCAAACGCAACCCTCCCCGACCAACGCGTAACAGCAACCAAATAAACTACACAATAATAACAAAAATAACAATTTCTGTACCTGAAGATGTCGCCTCTGCGACAAAACCGGTAAGTCTTAAATGAATTGTGTGAAAAACTACCATACTTTTTAATTGTTTACCATGGATTTTCACAAAGTTAAGCCTGAAACAATGGAGTTTACCAATGTTTCTCCTCGGTTTTATTAACGAATCAGCTCGTACCATCCTCTCGCGCGGCTTCTTCGTATTTCTTGAACACTCATGCTCATGGGCATCCAGGTGGTCAAGCTTATTTTTCAGTGACCAGACTTAACTTTATGGGATAATAAAAGAGGCGAGTGAGACAAGTTTACATATCACGAATAGAAGTTTACCGTTAACAGTGCTGTAGAATAAAACCGTTAGTGCCACTGGTTTTCACACAAAACTGTACGATCATTTACATGTTTGCTTAAGGCTCGTAACTCAGCAGGTTTCCAAAACATCCGAGGGAGGGGGTATTTTAGCGATAGCTCCTTTCTTCGTGCCTGAAAAAGAAATATACCATTAAATCGAAACTTGAAGGCTGTACGAGGTGGAACTGCTCCATCTTAGCATTGAAAAACACTTCATTACCTCCAATATATATTGTTAATATTTCATATCATTACAAGGTTTACTGTGGAAATAACGATGTGTTTTTCATTGTTAACAGAAGTACACCAATGAAAGCTCTCAGGCTAAGAGACTCTAAGGCTAGCTAAGGCTAAGCTCTGAGTAAAAGCTAGTCAATTTTCCTTCATGTGGAAAGTCATTCCAGGCTTTGCTTATCCAATTCACACCTCGAAAAGCTACAAATTACTACCCTGCGTAACTTCCTTTTCTGATTTTCACTCATGAATAATCTTAGCTACATAATTTGCCTTGCACAACAAGAGAGCCTCTTAAGTTTTTTCCCTTATTTTTCCATTTATAGTCACATATGAGGGGATGAGAAGCAAAGGGATATTTTTCTCAATATAGTCAGGTAAACTTAATTGATAGAAGAAATACGCAAAAGCATGGTTGCCAAGGGATACGAGCGAGTCTCTGTTCTGTGCTGACATCGAGTACAATACATCTACATCTACATCTACATAATACCCCGCAAGCCGCCTAAAAGGCGTGTGGCAGGGGGTGTTAGGACACCAGCCGTTTACAGCTATTAAAAAAAAAAAAAAAAGAAGTGCTCTAACGAGGTTGGGACAAGCGTTTATTAAAGTCCTTTATTGTTCGGGGGAAAAACGAATTCTTATATCTATCCGTTCGGCTAAAAATCTCTCTTAATTTATCGCTTCTGTCGGACCTGGAAATATAGTGTGGCTCTAAGATTATGTTCTCTGTGTCGCTCTTAAATATATCCATTCTTAATTGTTCAAGCAATCTCAGCCTAGCGCGCAGCCTCCGAGTCTCCAACGGCTCCCAGCCTAATTCGCTTAACATCTGGGTAACACTGTCTGTACGCCCGTAGCGGTTTTTGACGAAACGCGCAGCCTTCCTTTGTATCTTATTCAGCTCGCGGATTAAGTCTTTCTGCACTGGATCCCATACACTCGCTGCATATTCAAGGTGCGGTCGGACGAGAGCGAAATAGCACCTTTCTTTTACTTTCTCATCCGAAAATCTTCCCACAATACGCTTGACGAATCCTAATTTCTTCAGGGCTATACCGCAAATATTCTTTATATGAGTTCCCCACGTGAGGTTCGAGGTTATCGTAACTCCCAGGTACTTCACTTCGTCTGTTGCCTTTATGTTAATGCCATCCACTGCATAAACATTGTTAGTGTTGGACGAATTCCGCAAAAAATGTACCGCCATGCATTTGCTCAGATTAAGTTCGAGTCCCCACTCTTGACTCCACAAATGAACGTTGTTTAAGTCCGATGATAGATTTCCATAGTCAGAGCGATCACTAATTTCGCGATAGATGACAGCGTCGTCTGCAAATAAACGTATTTTACTGCTAATGCGGGAGCACAGATCGTTAATGTATATAATGAACAACAGGGGGCCGATTACGCTTCCTTGTGGAACACCTGATGTAACTTTTACAACATCAGAGCTAATTCCGTCAAGAACTACTTTTTGTTTACGATCTCTGAGGAAGTCGCGTATCCAGTTTACAACTGTTTCGTCAAATGCACCATAAATATCTAATTGATCTCGTATGTTACATATACCAAATTTCTGTACCTAAATCTGATTAGAAAAGAGAAATCACATGTACCCCTTGGCTTCTCACCCACACATATGTAATTTGCCATGGGATAAAAATAATTTATACGGGAGCTTTATTCAGTGTTTCATTACAAATATTTCACGCTTTCTTCGCGTAGAAACCCTATATCTTCACTCCTACCTTTATAATATTTATCCTGAGTTTTAAAATTATTTCACGGTCATTTTTCATGACCAATATTTGAAATAATTGCCATTTTTTTTTGGAAATACCAAATAGAGGTAGAGCAAGAAATAAATTCTTTAACGAGCTTTAAAGCCACCCTCACATGCATTGTCGATATTGTCCTCAAAACCTTCACAAAACATTCCATTTTCAACGACTCAAGTTCACTCAAATCAAATATTACCTAAATAAAGTCAATACTTTGAAAAGAATAAAATACTAGATGGCATCAATAACAGTTCTAATCACCAATCTGTCGTTTCCATCCAAAAAGTCTAATCAACAATCAATATGGAGATGGAGTATGCACTCACGCAGGGCGGATTCAGCATCCAATTCCGGGCGGTTATGACCTGGGTCCGGGGAGTATGGAGTACTTCTTACTTCCCGGCGGCTATACTCCCGATGTAAAGGTGCATTCTTCCGTGCAAAATTTTAATAAATATTACACGCACACTAATTGTTAATTTTAAAATTTGCATATACACTCCCTTAACTCCTTTACCAGGATACAAAAACTATCAAGCTAATGAAAATAAAAACTTTTTAAATAAGATTTGGGGGGGGGGGTCATAAAACCGTTTACCCCTCTAAATTCGCCACTGCGACTGACGTCATTACCCTATCTTTTAGCATGCATGGTGACACAATACAGTAAAAATTCGCCTCGCAGCTTAAAACGTTTTTCTATTTATCAGCAAATATTTCATTACAATATCCTTTTTTTTTAATTTATGATAATTTTTTTCCGACAGACACGTCAGAATTTCAATTGTCAGTCCTATGTATCGGAGCGGAAGTAGTGGATAAATAACGTATTCCGGCGATAAAGCTGCAGCGAAGTCACGAGTAACTTTTTACTGCGCTTTAGGTTGTGAAATGTGTTCGACCACTGCAGAGGCTCACTCATTCGAAATTCATCGCGCGACTCACCTCTTAATGCAAGCGAAGCCTCGATTCCACTTCCCATTTGATACCTCCGGTGCGAGGTGCATCAGCTATGCACATCCCCTTCCACACTCACACACACACGGGAACAAACAACCGGCCATCGTCGGATGGCTCCAATCAACCGTGCAATCTCTAACCCCCTCCTTGATGTGTGACTGCGCAAAACTTGGATGCGTGACTGACAACGCACGACAAGTTTCGTTTGCTAAAGAGGGGAGAAATTTATGACGAGCCCTTCTTCGACTGATCACATTTATGTGCGCCACGTTAATTATTCCCTTTTGGTTCCTTCCATTAATAATCAACTCATATTTACAGCTGATTGAGCAGATTTAATGTTATTATGCAATAAAATCACCCACCACGAAGATGAATTCATTTTCATTACTTGCAAACAATGAAAAAGAAATTTAAATAAAATAAGGAACAACATCGTTTCAAATTATCACTCAAAGTGAACTTAGAATTTGTATATGAGTGAATAAAGAGCACTGAGAAACAATTTTTCAAGATAAACAAGGAGGAAATATAGTTTCAACTTCACCTTCTCCATCCCTTGGCTTCTTCAGCAATGAATACTATTCATCATTCGAATTAATGCTCGAAATAAATTCCAAGAGTCTCAATGAGACTTAAATTATCTCACTAACCCTCCTCTATTTTCTTATGCCTCAAGCTCTGAGCGAGAATGTAAGCTCATCAAGTTCTCACACAACGCATATCGCTTCATTAGCAAGCCTTCGAATTTCCGATTATGATAGAGAATCTTGCCAGTATTATATTCCCATTTATTCATTACGGAACTTTTCCATTGCTTTTGTTATTAGCTGATGGAAATTGATTACACCACACGTCATAAAAAGGCAATTGTCTTTAAATAGTTCTACTATCACTACGTATCCTTCACCATTTTCCCAGATTCAACTTTTTCATTACCATTAATTATGAGATGTAGGGTAAAAACCTTGCTTCAACTCTACTCTCTACTTTTTCAAATGGGCAACCTTCACTATTCCACGTTTTAATTTAAACATTCCGCATAAATAGCTCGAAATTATATACCATTTAAGTTTCCTCAGCGATATAATAAATTGCTCGTTCAAAAATTATAAAAAAATATTCTGTACTCTATTGTGAGTAAATTCTTAGATATTAATTTATATTAATCAATTATTAGATAAATATCGAACAAAACGACTTACTGTCCAAATTTTTATTGAATTTTTAATCAGTCCCAAGAGTTTATCTGTTAGCATCCTTCAACCTCTTGGCGAGAATTCAATCTCACAAAGTATTCAAATTATGCATGTAGATATTTTTTTCATTTCTTCGAATTCCTGTTACACCAGGGAATATTGCCAGTACTATTCTCCCTGATATTTGTTACGGAATTTTCCCATTCAGTTTCTCAAATTTATCTTCAATTAGCCGATCCTTAGTGAATTATTTATCTATTATTAAATAAAAAAATACTATAATAACTGTAAGCATATTGATGACATGGAGAGAGGTAGGTCGTAACCTCAGGTGAAGAAAGATGTTAAAAGGTAATTACGACTGATCATTTATGATCAATTATATCTCACGCTGGGTTCCTAAAAGCATACCAAACTCATTAGATCATTATAAATACTAATTACGAATTATCCATAAGTACGCATTCTAATGCATCTAATGTAACTACTGGTGACAAACATCATGTCTATATTCAAATTAAATCAGACTTAAGCAGTAAGGTTCTAAATCCCTGATATAATACATGACTTTAACGTGGTTTGAGATTGCCGAGAAGAAAATATATAACCCAATAAAAATAGGATTAGTAGAAGACAATTGATATATTATTCAATAAATAATACAAATTTATTTCATGACAATTTATGAATAAATTATTTAGGCGGCTAATCGGAGATAAATTTGACTTGAACTGAATGGATAAGTTTCGTTTATGAAGAGTAATAATTATTATCCAGTTATAATATGTATCCATTTATAACTAATATTATTATTAAATAATAATAATAACAACATTAATTGGATTATTGAAGTAATACTAATTTTCATGAGATTTATTTCTTCCTCCCTCCTGATGTCTGCATAGCATATTCACTCTCCGGCTCCTCGCGACGCGAAAGAGCAAGGCGTAGATATCTCGAGCGCGAATGAAAACTGTGTTCAAGCGAGTGTCATTGCACTTAAGCGAGATTCCGAAAGGCGACACGGGCGATCGCGCGTCTCGGAACATGTGCGGAGACTGTCAAGGGCCGAAGGCCGGAAGTGCACTCGCGGAGAGGCACACTCATGTATCAGCCACGTACGAATGCGCTTTGGGCGACGGGTAAAAAAGGGAATGAATAGCAGAATAATCTTGGGCGCAGTGGACGCTTCGAGCATCATTGCAGAGGACAGGTGGTACCAGAGGACTCGCAAGGAAAAGCGGAAGCCCCTTGAACTCACAGAGAAATAACCTGTGCACCTAGATGACCAAAGTTGAGTCCAGCGCAGAGTAGGAAGTACTTTTCAATAGTTTTCACTAGGGATGGACGGATCCAGGGTTTTTTTCGCATCCGGATTCGGATCGGATCCTTGATTTTCGGAGCCGGATCTTTCGGATCGGATATTTTCGGATCCAAATGCATTTTCAAATTCCTGACGCTGAGATTCCACCGATGATTGTTCAATCTCTTGGGAAAAGCCACACTATGTGCCAGTCGTATTTTGCCTTTTTTATTTTCCACGGCTGAAATTCTCCTAAGTAACCTCTGCGAGAGCTTTCAAACAAAACGGTTCATGAGTAGGACAAGAATCGCATGCGACGGCGCATTTGAAGATAGAATCGGAACTCTTTCCACCCTTATGGATCGTTGCATTCACTGAAGCTATTATTTAAAATTTCGGATCCAGATCCGACGTCTTCCGCGACTTTGGATCCGAGGTATCCGATTCGACCATCCCTAGTTTCCACCTCTGATTTGCATTAGCGGGGAAAATAAATATTATCTAACGTAGTCCAATCTTACAAAGCATTGAATACTGCACCATCGTGATAAGAATACCACCAAAGTTCTTCACGAAGTTTTTATCGAGTTTCCGTCTGGGTCGCCAAAATTCTCTAATAGCCAAAAAGCCAAAATTCTTGCCACGAATGTAACCAGATAGAACTTCGTAAACATAATTCTCCACGAAAGCACCTCTTCCTAACTTATCATGTGGCCCTTAAGCATACCATTGGACTGTCAGCCGAATATCCATTGTATTCCTCTTAAGTGCCGTTTTATGAGATGATAGGAAGTGATTTCAATGTTTTAAAATTAAGATAGAGGCGGCGGACATGTATAGTAATTTGCGCTATAAGAGAAGGATGATAAGACATTCGATACCGTGCCGGAGTGCCGT
Organism: Ischnura elegans; assembly: GCF_921293095.1. Taxonomy (NCBI): domain Eukaryota; kingdom Metazoa; phylum Arthropoda; class Insecta; order Odonata; family Coenagrionidae; genus Ischnura; species Ischnura elegans. Next base: position 108,733,148 of record NC_060248.1, read on the forward strand.
GCTCTTAATGAAAGACGCCTGCAGGACATATTTTATTCGATTACCATACTTCACCGCTTTCAGATTCTCTCTCTGATCAGCAGAGGAACATATTCCATCAGTGAGCTTTCCTGAGTTGGTCTCAACACTGTATTATCTAAATACCTCAGTAGTCTAACAAGCAAGGAAGCTTTCATTGCGTGTATATAATGTAATCCTTCTATACCAGGTGATGATGCTTGCTACCTCCTAGACATGTAAGAGGACAAGTCCAGCTTCAACCTCTCCAGATCCACGTCAACCCATCCTGTTTTTCTCTTCCGCATGCCTACATCACATCCAATTTTTATTTCTTTGGACCACAAACTTGTTGCTTTAGATGAACTTCCGCGTTCCAATGACCCCTAGTGCTGGACCTCGGGGAGTAAATCAATAGCTACCAGCAGGGCCATCAACGCCACTAGGGTTAAAACCACGCAAAAGGTAAATATGATTTGATACTTTCTCGGCGAATAATGTGGGTAAACTTTTCTCGGGATTCCCACCGGGTTAATGTTTTTATAACGGCCAACGTTTCAGCCCTGATGATGAGTGCCGAGACGGTACTTGAAACGTTGGCCGTTATAAAAACATTAACCCGGTGGGAATCCCGAGAAAAGTTTACCCACGCAAAAGGTAGTCCGCGTTATGGTGACAAGATAAAATAACTCTATGGGATTGTACTTGGATAATCCTACCACATGATGTAAAAGAAAAATTAAGCTAGAGCGCAGAATGTTTATATGGATTACGTGGAGTAGGATAGGTGAAGAAAGAACTAGAAAGGAGAATACGACCAAACAGTTATGAGATATTATAGCTGTCTGCTGGGTTCCATAAAAGAATACAAAAATAACTAGATAATTATAAATACTAATAGAAATTTTCCATCAGTACTTACTCTAACGTATCTAATGTGCAATCTCGGTGACTGGTATTTAGTCTATATTTGGATGAAATCAGACTTGTTATGAAAGCATAAATCAAATAAGTAAGTAGTGAACGCTGTAAAACATCAAAATCACAAATGAGCAATTGTAAAAATGATCTGAAGACTATTTTGAGACATTTTAAATTTGATAAAACAGAAATGAATCGAAAAAAACGTGTAAAAAATCGAAATGCATCAATCCGAACATTTTATGAAGGCAGTTTGTCCCACCAATTTGTTTTTGAGTTCCGTAATCTTCGTCTGAGAGGGCTTTAATAGTAAAAGAAGTTGAAAATTGATGTTAATCAACACGGATGTAGTGAAACCTTCAGAAAACGCTGACGTTTGAGTATGAACATGAAATAGGTACGTCAAATTTGTATTTCTGGCGACAAGGGATGGATCGGTATTGTGACTCGTTGTGTAGATCTCGTGGATGAGACGAAAATAAGAGGAAGATTTACGGCTGAAGAATTCGTCATTCTTAAATATTCTCATATTTACGGCACCAGGATATGAAATTTTAAGTAGTAGTCTCGTGTCACTGATTATTATAATAAATAGACCTTTATCGATAAGACTTCTTACCTAACACAAGAATTATGAAAATGAAGACTCAACCATTCCATAATTTAAGGCCATAGTTTAGAAGTTCGTGTTCTACTTGGAGCCGAATATGACCTCGTCTTAAAAGTGCAGTTGCTTATTCTAAAAAATTCATTTCATAATTATATTATAATGTGGCCAACTAAGGCCAATATTTTATCATAGGGTTCAATAATACTTACAGAAGCCACCAAAATTCAAAACTCTTTCGTCATCGCACCAACCACCATGCGCAGCTAGAGGTAGTTGTGTTCAGCATCCTAAATTGAAAGGGAGGGAGACAATAGATATTGGCCGTTGAAGATAGTACAGAGAGAGAGGGAGGCAACGTAACACGAGAAGGGGAAAGAACGAAGCAGTTTCCACAGGTGGAGCGGTAAACCCACGTGGAAGAGGGACCTTTTCCTTCCGCCACAAACCGTCTACCTCTACTATCTCTCGTTTCTCGCCCCACCTTTGCACAACCTCCCCACGGCCTACCTTCAACTTCCCTCGCCCCAAACACCCACGCGCAAGCCTTCCCCACCCTTCTCCCCCACCAACCAACCACCACGTCGACGACAATGCCGCCAGCAGAGACGAGGCCGCCACCTCTACTTCCACTCACTCACTCAGATATCCTTCCAAGCCCCTCCTAGCGGTGCCATCTCCTTCTCCGGATGCAAAGAACGTCCGAGAGCCCTTGGGGAGAGAGGGGGGGAGGTACACAGAGGGGAGGGGGAGGAGATTCGTTGGACTTCGAAAGGTACGAAATCGCTGTATTGATTTGTGAAGGCTCTGACTGGAACGAGAGTTAGTTTCGAGAAAAATGATTAAGACCTCTTGTTTATGTGACAAAATATAGTCTACTTTGATATTATTACATTACTTTCTTCTCTCTTGCTTGTTCTCTTCTTTACCTTGAAAATGCAGATTATTCCTATCAAAGTACTTAACCGATAAAGATAGGTTTCCTTGGAGTACTAGAGAAGTAATCTGGAAGCCTCCTTTTCGTTCCGGCACTGCCATCTTCAATTTACTGTAAGACCTACTCCATTTCAAGCTATCTAAAAGTCCTATTTTCTTCCTCCCTCTCCCTCGTTCACCCAACATTCAACCCTCTAACAATGTTTTCGACATCCCCATCCCGCTAAGTACTCCCTCCATCCATACCTTGCTCTGTGTGAGCTTTGCTCTCACCAAACCTGACAACCATTGGTTTGAAACACTGAGAGCGACAGGCGCTCGAGAGCCCACGTTGAAATCAAAACCAAATAACTAGGTACACAGACAAGTAACTAGAGTGGAGATTTTGATACTCAAGAAATTTTTGTAATAACCCTGTACCGATGCTGCTTTCTCACTTTAGCCATGATGATCAAGTACTCAAGGAGGCATGCAAGTACTTAGAGGCATACGAGCGTAACTTTCATCGGCATTTGTCAAGGCTATTTTAAACGAGCCATGTAATTGCCCAGGTTAGAACTGCATTTCTTTCTCAACATGACGTGCAATCGCGCGAATGCACGAAGGAAATTAGAATATGGGATATTTTGCCATCTCACGTCCATGCATTCAGGCATGCATTTTAGCAATTCACCGCTTTACACGACGCAATATTGACTGCGCCTACGTACAGGTCAGATTGAGCAAGTACGTGCACCGTGTAAAACGGTATTTAGTCTAACCACCCGGGCATTCATGCTTTCTTGTGGGTACTGGAGTTTATTGCGGAGCTTATTGCAAATGCGAAGTATAACGAGACATCCCGCTTAGCTCAGAATATATCTAGTTTTTTGTAGCTTAACTACCATTTCGATAAGTCCTCTTCCTTTTACTTTCGGCGGGTAACGTAGGTATATCGAATATTTTTTCCAAGCCTCATAGGTATGTTCTCGCTGTAAATAATTTAAAAATATTTAATTTTATTTTGTGGTCTACATTCCATTACACGGGGAATTCGTCAATTTCACAGAGTTATTTTCAGTCTTATTGCCTATAAATATTTAATCAGCAGCATCTCAACTTTTTATGCAACTAACATCTGTGGCTAGTCCCGGTATTCTATTTTTTAAGATTAAGAGTATAAAAGATTTTACTCCGATTATGGTGTTTTTATCTGTAAGATGAAAAATAATTTGCTGCAGATGAATTAGAAATTACAGAGATCAGTTGTTTATACATTGCTCCTGTTTAGCCTTGTTCTCGAGTTCCATGTTGGTAAGTACTCGAATACCAGTATTCGTGAAAATTTCGCACGCTCCTTCCACTCAGAAATCCCCCAAGCCCCTCTCCACCCCACCCTTCGAAGCCTCCTCCTCCGGATGCAGGGGAAGTTCGCGGACCCTTGGAAGAGAAGGGGAGGGAATTGGAGGGGCAAGGGGCACTTCATCCCGAATCCTATTCCACGCACAACTCTCCTCCCCAAAGCTCACCTCCCCTCCATGAGCCCACCACCTCCTCCTCCTCCTTTTCCGGATGTGACCGGATGTAAATAAAATGCAAGCGGCGGCGCGCACGAGAGAGGAAAGCACTCCTCGCAAAATAGGGAGGGAGGAGGTGCGCGGTGGATAAAGAGAGAGGGAGATAAGGGGAGGTGGAGGAGGGGGTGGGGGAATAAACGAAGCGTTGTTGTGACAACGGCGGGAGGGCTCCCCACCAAGAGGTGAGACCCACCACGCCTGCAGGTCCTAGGTTCGATGCCCTCGGCAATGGATTATTTCCTTCATGTCCCACAAGCAGAGGGTGAATATTAATTATATCGATGCGAATGGCCTGTTTGGATGATTTCTCAACTACCATTATTGAAGAAGAATGGCCCTTAATGCACATAAAGAGGCATTTTTTCCGGAAATTTCAGCACACTAATCCATTATTCATTTTGCTATCGTGCCAATTGCATATTCTATGAAACTTTTTAAAGCACATACACCAGTTCGCATTATTAGAAGTAATAATCAAAATATAGGGAAAAATATTCTTGGGCGACTGAGCTACAATAAACCATACTGAAAGTAATTTAGCAATTCCGATTACTGATATCTGTATTTTATTATTCTTCTGTAGCCAATTATAGTTCGTCTCACAGATTAAAAACACCACCATCAGATTAAAATATTTTCTTTAGAATTATGCAACACGATGGAAATATATATTGGCACAAAATGTTGAGATGCTGCCGATAAAATATTTACTGACAATAAAATTGAAGAAAGGCAATATGGCATGAGGAATTTAAGGCCACACAATTTTAAACACAATTTTAAAATGAAATATTTTTTTATAAATTACAATGAGTAGATAGATTCTAATGCATTTTGGAAAAAAAATATTTGATATACCTACGTTTTCCTCGTAAGTAAAAGGGAGAGGGCTTATTGAAATGTCAGTTATCCCAAAAAAAAACAAGAGGTATTCTCAGGCAAGCGGGATATCTCTTTTTCTTTACTTTGATCACATTTACAAAAAAATACGATGAATGAAATACCTTTCCACGACCAAAACCTTCTAAAAATTCAATTAAAGAATATAATGGAAGGTTCTGTGGGAAGAAGATGAGTACAAAAACTAAGTTCATATAAACAATGGCTAACATTCATAAAATTCCATTTAAAAATCTCAAGTGTCAATAAATCCAAATGTGTTCAAATGAATTTGCTAAAAGTCAAAATAGTGGAAAAATTTCTCTGGAGCCGTGGTTCATAAACAGTTGAAGTGTCTGTAAATGTTGAAATGTCTGAAAATTTAATGAACAGAAATGAAGGTGAATTCTTATGTTCTCTAGGTACATGTTGGGAGAAAAAGAGACAACGAGATAGTAAATGGATCAAATAAGGTGCTTGGTCTGGGTACTCAGGATCGAAGATATCATGAATTACACAACAAATGGAATGATTCTAATATGAAAGGGTATGGCACAGGGTAGAGAAAACTGTTAAGAATCGCAGGAAGGTGACCAAAATGAGGAGTTAGCTATACAGACAAATAAGAAAAAGGAATTTTTTCCTGTAAAATTATCATGCTTAAAGTTCTCACGCATCTATTTTTATATTATTTAATTTTATAAGTTTTTACTGAAACTTCACCTCACTTCAGTGATATGCTGATATCATTATTTTTTTATTATATCATGTATATCCGCTTTTAGACAGTTATGTTTGCTATAGCGAACTATTGAAAGAGTTTGATTTCCAGGCCTTACAAAAAAGAAGGATAAACAATCAGCTATTTCTTCATGATGTCATCAATAAGGGACTATCTAATTAGTTATTGAAGGAAATAAGAATCATAGTTCCTTATGCTAGTAGTAGGTTAAAAAAAACTTTTTACACACCAAGGGTGAATATAATGTAAATTCGCCAATACACAGGATTTGCATAACGTATAGCAATCACTTTAAAGAGCTGGACTTATATATAAGGGGAGGCTGCTTTTTAAAAGAAGCAAAGAATCTGTTTAATGAAGTGATTTAGATTGATTTTGGTGCTTTTGGCGCGACTATGACCTATATAGTAAGCTTTTTCAGTATTTGTTATCTTCATTTTTATTATTTTGTGGCTGTGGCCATTTTATTTTTTATTTTTTTACTTGTACTTTTGGAACGTTCACGCTCAAGTTATGTATATGTTGGGTGAACGTTAAAAACAATAATGCGACAAAACTTCCTTCCCACATGTGAGGCAGGGGTGGAAACCAAGTTTTAATTTAGTCAGTCCTCCTTCATGAGAAGCTCAATTTGCCTCCGGCCCGTTAGCAGGAAGGGCAAGGCCCTACGCCTATGTTCGTTACTTCCTCACTTCCATGCGTTCTGCCTTCAGCGCTTCACTCTGTCAGAGCAAGCGAGGAAAAGATTACCGATGGACCAAGAGGATGGAAATCTTGAACGTAAAATGGTATGTTTCGGAGAAATACGCGCGCTAAATTATCTAAGCGAGGATCAATATTCATTCATGATGTTATTCACAATTTTTAAGTATCTTTTGATTAATTAAAAAAAAATATCGGAGGTGAAACACAGGCAAAATGCTTAGTTCCTTTACATCGGCTCATTTTGTGATCAATCGTTCGTACACGTTGCTCGACAAATAAAAAGGTTAATTTCAACGGGAGAATATCACATTTAAAAATTTGGAAACCTATACATATATATTGATGATGCTGAAATTTCGTAAGTTTAGCGCGCTTTCGCAAAAATGTGAATCGGTAGGGCTTTAACAATAAACACTTTGGACAGGAATTTCGGAGCTAATTCAAGAGTTCAAGCGATCTACAAAGATAAATCTACAAAATCTACGAAGAGAAATCAATTATTAAAGCTTTTGGGCCTAATATTTTTCAGCCAAAGTGAGCATTAGCTAGGTTCTACAAAATCTCAAATAGGGAATCAAATATGAGGACACGGTGACAGCGTTGATTAATCAAACAATGAATATATAACCAGTCCTGGTCCATCAATACTTGTTGCATTTCTACTTTCCATTTCCTATCGACGCAACCCATCGATAATCTACGTAGCTGACGTGAACTAGATGCAAGAAACTACTTCGCGCACATAATTCCGCTTTCTTCATAGATCAACGAGGCTGCAGTGACAATTTTAAGCCAAATGTGAAAGGAAATACTCGCATGAGTGGAGATTCAAGCGTATTGTTGTCGTAATCAACATTGAGGGCAATGGGGCGGATATAGCAAAACGCCCCAGTATAGCCAAGAGGCCATCTAGCACTCATAGATAAAGATCCCTTTTGAATTAGAATAGACATTATTTAAGTTTCACTCAGAGCTGAATACCTAACTACGCATAGGGATACCTGTAAATAATGTTGAATGAATATTTCGATACACAACGTGTAAACACATCAAATATATTTTTAGACAATAGAAACTATTTTGAGGCTTCTATTTCTATGCAAGCAGTCACGGAGAGTATAAACTTAAATTCTGTGAGAGCGGCAACGTTGTCTCCCGTAAATAATGTACATCTTTGCTAGCTGTATGGTGAGAATTTTGGCTACTTATGACAGGAAAACTAATTTTTCTCTCTCTGAAATAAAAAGGGACTCCTGAACTCTAAGATGAAGGATTCTTGCTATGAAAATATTGTTAAGTTCCTCTTAGAAAATAAAGACTCAAATATTTCGATATGGAAAAATGATGATTCATTTGCTTTTTATCTTTCTTCTTCCTTCCATATCTGAAATTGAAAAAAAGGTACTATACGTATAAAAAACATAAGAGTCAATGAATTCATACCTAAATAAGATGGGACTTTTTCCACCAGTTGAGGAAGCCGTTACGCCTTTGTATTATAATTAACGAATTTTTTTACTTCAGTCAGCCGTAGAGTTGTTGTATTATGTTAATGCCAAAATTGATTCAAAGAGGTGTCCACGCTAGAATTCCATCATGGCTCTTAAATTACGGCTCAACATCAGTTTAAATTTTACTCTGATCTCTCTGATGCTGGAAAAGAAGTCGAATGAAATATTTGGTTTTCATAAATACAGTATCCATAAAAATAACACGGAACGGCCAAATTATATGGAACGATCGGAAGGAATGAAATTTTGCATGAATTTGAAATTTGAATTATAAACGCGGAATAATTAATTTTTTTCCTTAACTGAGCAAAGAACATTTAAAAAAATGAAACAGAAATTGTCGGCAGTTATTATTCCGGTTTTTTTCTCTGTTTATCCATTTTTCTGGACAATGTTTCCCCAACTGTCGTCAGTTCCACTGAAGTGCCGATGCAGAATTCGGTCTTTTATATATACACCCTGTTTGGCACCTTTTTTTATGGAGTTGTGCTCCGATTCAGATGTTATGAAAATACGTTATGATCAGCAAATGCAGTGGCTGCCTGAAGCAAACTTCGAATGGACGACCACGACAGGAAATCACATCCGAACGCCGAGAAGACGGGCGGAGAGGGGCGTAATGAAATGGGGGCTACGATAGGAAAGGGGAGGGAATGGAGTTGGTGGTATAAGCAAAGCCGCGACACACTCGAGATGGGTCCTTGAGTTAGCACGAGAGGAAAGAGGCGAGAGACGGCTTGCTTGAGTGGGATGGACGTGAGTCCGAGGACGAATCTTTCGCCTCGCGGCCGCACCCACCCTCCCTCCTGGGGTCGCTCCAAGGGGAGGCCGGGGTTACGGGAGGCCACGTACGATTCCCCATCACGCATTGTAAAATTTTACCCTCTTCCTCCTGCTCCCCTCTCCTACTTCCCCCACTTCCTTCAAACGCAGCCTCTTGGTTCCAATTTTACTCGTTTTTTTTTAGATTTCTAAGTTTACTCGTTATTACTTCTTAACTAACCTGTTTTACTGATACCTATGCCAAACGAGAAATTATACAGACGACCCTTCAATTATTTGGCACGAAAATATTTTGCTCACAACCACCGGGTATGACTAAATTAAGAAGGAAAATGAAGTTAATGTAATCAGTAAATAATTGGTTGTTTTATACCACAGAGGTTGAGTTTTTGCTAACTTCTTTAGAATAGAATCTACCGCCTACACGCGAGGAGTGATGGAAGGATGATATGAAGTGCTGCAATACTTTAATTTTTTTCTTTTCTTTGTATAATTTGTACCCATTTTTGTGCACTGTATTTTCTCTATGTGTTTTATGTGACTGTTTTTTATATTTTGTTTTTGTTTTTGCACTCCATGAGTTGAGTGAAAGTGTAAAAAAGGGAAATATGTATGCAGCACAGGCCAAAGTAAATATTATTAAAAATTATTTATAAATATTATTAAAATTAAATATAATTTAATTTTTAAAAATTATAACGCCACACCTCTTTTCAGAGGTCCCCCCTGACGATCGCGATAATTTCCGCTAGCGTGAAACTCGCGTGGCTCTCGCTGGGTGCGTCCTCCGCTTTTCTTTTGTCTTCATCCTTCTCTCGGGAGACAAGGAGATTAAGTGAGGTGATAGGGCGCCAGTATGCATTATCATTTGCGGTGCCATTCAGCGGCGTTTGCATTTGCGGCAAGGAGAATGATGGGAGGAAATGTGAGAAGGAAACCGTATGGATAGTAATGATACGAACAACTGTAGTAATTTTCCAGTAATAGTAAGAGTAGTAGTAATTTAATGTTTGTATCATTATTTTAGATAATTTTCCACAAAGCGAACTCTTAAAAAATTTATCTGAACCTTATGGATACTGAGTTATGAGAGTGTAACTAAAGGTTTTTACATTCAAAATTCACTGTCCTTCTTTAACTGCATGGTATTCCATTTTTAGGCTTATAACTAAGTTTACAATAGTAAGATAAAGAGATAATGATGCTGATTATTTATCGAAACCCGGGTCGCTGTATTTAAAAAAAGAAGTGGTATAAGCAATAGTTATCCACCCAAGAAAGATTTTACTTTCATCTAGTAGTAGGAAAACATTTGGAACCTTCCTACAGCCGAGGTCGAAAGCTGCCGACGAAAAAGTCCAGCAGAATATAATTGCGATTGTTATTTTCGGGATTTATTTATAGGTTTTTGAATTTTTCAGAATATTATACATCAGGCGGCGTATGAGAAAATAAAATAGCTGGTGGACGTTTTTGCAGAATTTTAAGCAATTGAAATCTCAGTTCAATGGCATTTTAAAATTTCTCAAAGCGTCATTAGTGACGAAAGGCCATGGAATAGTTTTAATTTTGAAATTCCTTGTGACGTGTGGAAATTCCGCAAAGTGGTATTTATATCCGGTACTGAGAGCATTTATCTTTGAAAAATAAGATATAGCTTACATAAAATCTTTAGCTATTAAAAGGCTGCATGGCTGAATCTTAAAAGCAACCACTGACCTCACAAAATCTGGTTTTCTAAATATGTCAGATAGATATTTAACTTCTTAAAAAAAATGTTGTGGAAAATAATTATTGAAAATGCCTTCATTTTCCAATCAATCGCATATGTCCTGGCATAGTGTATTATTATGTAGTTCCACTGCGTACTTGTTCACTTCCTCTTTTGTTTGAGCTCTCTTTTAATCTCTTATTTCAATTTCTTTAACTTCGTCCTTTAATTTTCAATAGTTTAAAAAAAATTTAATCATTGGCTTGAACATATATACGGCAGAATTAATTTGTGAAAACGAAAATTCCACGCAGCAAAATACAATTTTCAAGGCAAATCATAAAAAAGAATGGTGAATAGTAGGATTCTATTAAAGATAAGCAACAAAAATTCCACGCAGTAAAAAATAATTTTAAGGGCAAATCAGAAAAGGAAAAGCAAGTCACAGGCTTCTGTAAAACATATACATGTATCTTATCGGTTAATGTTTGGCAGGTCTCTACGAACAAACGAAATTCTCCCTCTTTTCCGTTTTCATATTCCTTCTCGCCCTTTACGAAATAACTCTCTGCTTCACATTCCGTCTCTCCATCTCTCAACGCTCTGTGTTCTACCGAATCCCATCCTTGTTTAACTCCATACTTCAAAAATCCCTTCACTGGATCTATTTTCCTCTGCCACTAGTAACAAAGCCACCTTAAAATGACATCTGAATAATTCACCATTGTCTAATCAATAGCGCCCCTTCTTATGTTTAAAAATTATTCTTAGTTTTTCTGCTAGTTTTTATTTATTGTGCTATTTTTTGTTATCTTTTAGGTATTATTTATTTAAGGAACAGCCAATGTAAAAGCCTTTGTGCCGTTTTTTGTGATGAAATAAATAAATAAATAAATAAATAAATAACAAAATATGGCATTAAAAAATTCTTATCCGATCCGAGACTCCCCCGCACAGCAGTCGAATTTTATAACAACTAGACTACGGCGTAAGTTGTTATAGTTATGTTCTAAAGTCACTAACAGATATTTTATAATGATTGCAGCGCCTGAATTTTGGTGACCATTTTTGGAACTCCAGATTTGATTTTTATTCCTAAATATTACTTGAAATACTGTTCAGATCGTGGTAAAAGAGTAAGAAAATTGCATTGTCATCAAGTGCTGACCTATCCTGTAAAGTTCAGCGCTCTAGGTAATCGAAAAGTGGTCGAAATTTGAGTTGCAAGATTTTCCAGGACGGAAAAACAAGAAAGCGAGTATTATAAAACGTGGTAAAAAATATGCATATAGCCATTTTGCAGATATTATATGAATGTATTTGCTAAATTCGATCCACTGTGTCTTGGCTATTGAATTACAAAAATACCACATCAGACACACCTTTTGCTCGTCCTATGCGAAGGGTTATGTCCAACCTCCTGATTTGCACACGCATCTTTGTCTTTTAACTCACGTCACACGCCCCAATCCGGTGGTCGCCTGGGTGAGATGGAAAGATCTGATACGACACGGGTGGCTTCTCTCTCTCTCCCTATCTCGCCCACGGACACGTCGCCCAACGCGACGCGCTGTTGCGCAGGGAACTGGGAAGTGAAAAACAAAACGGATTCAAACGTACACACCTTCGAGCATAACTCTGTGGCAGCGATTTATGTTTGTGTGAATACTGCACTTGAAGATAAACTCAAACGCTGTAACATACTTTGTGCACCAAAAATATATATAATTAAAATATTATTATAATAGTATTCTACCGATTAAGGTAGGTTTCTATGGAGTATTCAAGAAGTGATCTGGGAGCCTCCCTTTCCTTCCAGCACTGCCTTCTTTAATTAACTGTAAGGCCTTCTCCCTTTCAATATCTAAAAATCCTATTCTTTTCCTTCCCCTCCCTCGTTTCCCTAACATTCTACCCTCTAACACCATTTTCAACATCCCCTCCCCGCTAAGCACTAACACCATCCATACCTTCTATCTCCTCCGTATCTCATCTAAAAGCTGCCTCTCCTCACCCACCATGTCCAGCACTTCATCGTTCCTTTTCCTCTCCGTCCATTTCACCCTCTCCATACTTCTCCATACCCACATCTCGAATGCCTCCAATATTCTCTCGTCTTCTTTCCTCAGTGTCCACGTTTCTGCACCGTAGACAGCTACACTCCAGATCAAACTCTTCACGAACCTTTTCTATTAAAAATATATAACATTAAAAATGTCTAAAATTCCGTCAATGGAGAAACATCAACTGACACCGAATGATTAAAAAAATGATTGTAAAATGTTAAGACCCTTCAAAAAGAAGAGACTTAAAGTTTTGAGAAATCGCACATGCATATGCACTAAATACTAATTCATCGACTTACGTTAAAAGGCGAATCGCATAGTATGAAAAGTCCAATGGGAGGGGAAGATGGCATTTGTTAGAAGGGATGAGAATAATTGCCACAGTGCTAAACTTTACGGGATGCTTTCATTTTAATAGGCGCGGATGAATTTAGTATAACAAGCGATAGACAATTATCCCTCTTGCTAATAACAATTCTGAGAACCGGACTAATTGGTTCGTTATTCACTTTTCATCGACATTTTTTTTCATCCCATCGGGTGTTCGCGTACCCCTTGGGTGCGGTGCGAGTGATTCCTTTGTCTTAATCCCGTACATGCCATAAGTCCTTCCTCCGTCGGTCGCCCAAGAGGGATGATAAGACTCGATACGACGGGAGGGTGGGTCCAATCTGTGGCGTAGACGGGACGCGCCGCCGTGGGCTGAGGTCATAGGGTGTTGGCCGCGCGCGCACGATGTGAATGCCTGCAGACGTGCAGCACACCCCCCGGTGACGGCGACAATTGAGCGTGGTGGAGGTGACGTAAGCGCGAGGGTGCGTTGCCTCCCGTCTGATGTGCTTTCTTACTTCTATCGCCCTTCCCCCTACGGTTGAAGGAAGAGAGGTTTCATCACGAGGACTATGAAGATGGCAGTGAGGTTGAGGTAATTGAAGAAGTGAAAGAGGTGATTACTTGTATCTACCGCGCTTCCCCTTACAAGTGAAGGGAGAGAGGTATTATCACCAGGAATATGAAGATGACAGCGAGGCCCAGTGAAATGTAAAAGCGATGATTTACTTCGTCAAAATTTGGACTAATTAGATTGTAGCACTCTGAACCACTCCTTCTGGCTATTATTTAACGTTCCTACAATACAACGTAGTAATTGGAATTGTTGAATATTTTTTCCATACAGATCAAATATGAAAATGATTGTTCCCAGGGAAAATACACCTAAGTAGCTACAGATGGAGGATGTTGAGACGGAAAAATATAAATATCACAAAATAGCAGCACTTTTCCATTGTTATTATAGCATGAATAATATATCAGCAAAGTATGGCGATTAAAATTCACGCAATATTTAAAACGAAAGTGAATCTATGTAAACGGACAAATAAAATAGGTTAATTTTAAGCTCCATGAGATTCATCTTAACTTTTAAAAATAATGGTTAATTTTTCTGGTTTCAACATCTAATTTTAGTTATCACTTCGCAACCTCTCGCAGTTCTTCATAAAAAGCAGAGATTTCAACGCTCGATGTTAACACTTGAGCTCTCTGAGAAGGTAAACTTATATCGTGACATGCATAAGAGCAATTAATTTGTATTTGTAAGAACTTGTGGAGAAAATTAAACTATATAAAGGAAATGAGTTGGCAAAGTTAAACGGGATGGCTAATAGCACAAAAAAACATCGATTCCCAAAGCCAAGAAAAATGAACAGAACCAAGGGCTAATCTTATAAAATTTCAAATAAACAATAGTCGTGAATTGAATTATCTCCGATCAAATATATCTTAATAAAATATCACACTAATGATGCACTCTTAAATCACTTCCAGCGACAATTCACTACACTACTAATGTCACCCGCTATTCATCAATTCCGATGGCACCATAAGGGCAAAAATTCATCACACAAAACATAGCGGCATTTCGTGGACACCAGCACCGTTAAATGTAGATGACCTCATGCCGACTTTAAAGTATTATTATTATGCACAGCTGAGTATGCAAACCACTTTTCGAAAGACTATAATTTTAAATCCAAAAAGACCTGCTCTTTCGGTCCTGGGTAATAAATCATATTCAAACGTCTTCGACACGCGGACATTAGAGCAAGATGATCAAAAACTCAGAAAAGGTACGTGACCCTCTCTCTTCGACGTATTTCCAGATTTTACCTGCTCACGAAGCTGAATAACAGGTTCCATTGATCGATGTCCAAAACAAATGAACTTTCAGTTGCATGAATATTGAAGCATCATATAGTGTCAATGCATGACTATTCGATCAGGTATTACTGAATTGGGCCCATTATGAAAATATAAGAATCTTTTTTCCCCTGACAAAGAGCAACTGGACTCTCATTCCCCAGACCTAATTAGAAAGTTATTAGGAGATACGCAAAAAAGATAGGCTTCGGTAGTTTGGTCTCATGCACTCTTCACTGACATTGTAGACACTATTTATGAACTTTGATAACATTTACCTTCATATAATTGAAGACAGACTTTAAACTTTACTTCTGCGCGGCAAAAATGCTGAAATAACAGAATAAGGGCTTTCGAAGTTGAATAGCATAAATTTCCTTCCTGCGTAACATCTTTATACCCCACATACACGAATTTGTACAAAAAATGCTCTTATCAACATTATCCATTACTTGGCGAAAATATTGCCAATTGTTTTGAAAAAGTAAAAAAAATAACTTGAGATTAATTTCGAATCTTGGCAAAAATTGCGATGAATTCGTATCAGCTGAAATAGAGATATTTTTATTTCAATGAACATGTGCAGAGACGTATTGATAATAATATTTCTTCATAGACATCTGTCACTTATTGAGAATACTCAGAATTTTTTTTGGTAAATTATGGTTAATTATTCTCGAATGCAAGTACATAAACCTTCAATATGTGAACAACTATCAATACCTCGAATGCATATTAAAAACACCAAAATGGACATATTTCATGACACATAAACCACTCAATGATCGTTTAGTAGAATATAAATTATTGAGAGCTGCAACATTCTCTTACAGGAAACCATGAAAAACCATGATTAAAGAACAAATGGTAATATCCATACGATTTTATTGATCACTTAACCGACCATGGTTTCGACACTTGGTATCATTTTCAAGGCAATCCAACAAAAAACTCTCTCTGTATATATATCCAGGCCAAGGTAGGTTGACATTATTCAAATAACATTATCTGTAAATTCAAACTTTTTGCCTTCTGGCCCTAGATTAAAACATAGCAGACATTAAAGTAATTGCATTGCATAATTGCAGGCTCATATTTTCCTTGGCTAACTATGGTTCCATGGTTACCAAGATTAAATGACTGTTGCATAAAATGTAAATCCCAGAAAATCGAACTTTTCCCCAAGAATTATTACCCTGTCGGTAATATGTCACATTCATATCACATGAATCTGAATCAAGTTTTAAAGGGAAGCTTACCTCGAGCCAAAAAGACACTAACGACTTTCATTCCACTCAGTCTGTCGTTCAAAGGGCACGCACAAACCCTGACCCTGGCCAACACCTGGATTGCATGCAGGAGGAAGTTCAGTCATCGACCTCACCTACCCCAATATCGGTCCTCGACAACTCCACTCTCGGCACCGCACAAAAGGAGAAAGCCCACCCACGCCAAACTCAAACAGACTCGAACCCCACTCATTCAATCCTCAGGTGCGAAACACACTTTTACTCTCGGAAGAACAGGGCGAGAATGGGAGCATTTGCGCGCGCTCTGTGCGTGGGTGTTGAGCAGAACAAGCGTCCGAAGTAGGGCAGGGATATTGGGAATAATGGATTCAACGCCTTCCACCTCATCCCGTCTGGGAGGGTTTTCCAGGAATACGACGCCAAAATCCGGGAAATGGTGGGGAAGGTAGAGGAAGATTTGACAGGGGACACAATGAAACGATTTAAGAGACAAAAATGGGTCTTTCTGTCCTTATCCTCCCCTCCATTTCCTCCATTCATTCTGTGCGCTATGGAGCCCATGGTTAACACCAGCTCCATCCCAGGGCTTCACTTATCACACCTATATCCAGGGATGAGGTTACACCGGACAGTAAGTTGACAACTGAGAACTGAGATAAATATTTTGTGGTGTATCTCGGTAAAATTTTAAGGCTAGAATTTTAAAATGAATAGAGGCATAATTTCCTATCGTTGAAGCCCATTCAAACTTATAACAACTCGCAAATACTGAAGAAAGCAAAGGTTTTCCGATGCATTCAAATAATTCCCGTAGATTAACTATTCATAGTTGCATTGAGGCCTGAGATTATCTCACAAGGAAAAGAGAAAATGCACAAGGATGTAAAAAGAAGAGTTTTGGGCGACCGGAAAGAGGAACGGACGATACCGGCAATATATATTACAGAATAATCGACAATAGAGAAGATAAAACTAATATTACCGTACCCAGCCTCAAGTCGCAATTAATTGCCGTATGAGTACATAAGTGATTATGAGAACATTGGCAACATGTATTAAATTAAAAGATGAGAAAATTTTCTTAACAAATACGAGCATAAAAAGGCACTATTTTCTGTCACAAGCGTTAGGTAAGCCTTTTCATCTATAAGTTATTTCTCCAAATTATGGGATTAAAGTTATTACCAATAGTTTAGTCGAACACTCTCATGGGTACTCAGAGTAAGTTAATTTAACTATAATCCGCAAGAAACTCACGCCAACACGCGAGATGACTCGGAAGATCCTTTACGCTAACACCAGAAAGATATGGAAGGTCATAAAGACATCATTATCGACAGAGAACGCGACAAAGGCTGCATCAAGGGGATTACTCACGTGAGTGTGGATTTTCGAGGGTCTCGCACAAAAGCGGAGGCTTGACAAATGAGTATCGTGTGAATTGGGTCGCCAATGGGGAATGGACCTGGGAACCAGGGCAATGCGGGACGCTCTCAGCTTTCCGCACGAAAGCTGCGAATTATGCGATCCTCTCACGATTGGAGGTTGCCGTGCCGACAACATTGTTCCATGTCATGTAAACGGTTATTATAGTAAGCTATTGGAGGAGGATACACTTAGAGGATGGCATTTCTTCTCGAGGTCATCGACAGCTGGGTAATCCGCAACTTTCATGTCGTTTACGCTGACAAAGAAAATAAGCAACGACATTTAGGGAGAAGGGAACTCAACTGTCCACAACGTAGGATGAAAAAACACATTAAATAATCCATTAAAGTTTTACGCTCTAATGGGAAATTATCGGAAAACACGGTAAATGTAGTTCAGAAATGGGCGAAACGAAAGATAAGATAATTAAGTCCGTCCACCGATGGTGATTCTGCTTTATACGGAAGTGCTCCATTCATTTGTATAATGAACAGTTCAATGCAAAATTTCAACTCAGGAGCATTTTTTTTGGAACATTTATATCTGGAATTGCGAACAGAACAGAATAAAATTCGTTCAAGCAGAAATAGTACCAGTGTTATTTTGATGCAGACAATATGCTTTTCGTTTTGTCTTCAAGGCAGCGAAGAGTCGTTTCGGAGGAAATGCATCACCTTCCTTCGGACTTCATAGGGATTTCTACTATATATCCGAAAATTCGAACACGTAAAGGATTAGCCTGACAAAAACTGTTCAAAATTAAAAAGAGTTGCTGTTCATTTTTAAATTAAGAGAGATGCGGTTCAAATTGTAATCATAGTTGCGAGAATTAATAAAGTGAATATTTAATTTTTGTGTACTTTTCTTTATTAAGTCGTCTTCATTGGTTTCCTTTACTTTATCCGAACTCCTTCCAAGAGTATATAATCAGATGATAAACTCCCCACGTAAAATTGTTCAACGTTTCCCTTAAGTTAACAGGAACCGAAACATGATACGTCCTAATTATAAAATTGGGGCAAAAAGGCGTTAACATTGCAATAATTGCAAAGACACATATATTGTAAAAATTCTGTATTAACATAAATAATAATAACAATTATATTGATTCACTAAAAAGTGGTGCATTGCAATTGCCTTTGGTGACTAATTCTATTTTTTTTAAACTTACTGGAAACAGAATCTTCCCACACGCCTTGTCTACGTACTTATACCAAGTACTAGACCTTATAGTAGTATATCTTTAAAAAAGGAAGAAGATACTTTCAATTAATAATATGTATTCCTCCTGGCTGTGAGACCTGATGCTGCAAAGGTCTATCTACAGTGGAATAATAAAACTAACTTCATATAGAATATATTGACAAAATCGTGGGTAACCTCATGACCAACACCAAGCAAGAGGCAGTTTTATTGTCCCAAATTTATTGATGAAGTATATAATACAAGAGTGGTTTATTGAATGATAATAGGTGGAGGCTCATATGCGTGATGAATAAATTCCAAGCTTCATCCAGCACGCATTATGGAAGTAAATGCAAAAAAAGAATCCCTATAAAATTCATACGACCCCGGCGGGAATGAACAAGTTCTTGCGACGTGCGGTGACGCAACTAACCAGCCTAAAAATAATATTTTTACGATTCCGACGAGGTAATGTATTTTCGGATGCATGCCTGTCTGGAAACGTAAACAATGACCAGAGATGTCTCAGAGGCTCACCAGTAGACAAAGCAGGAGGTCAAAGCACTACGGCCGTCGGATGTTCCCATTAAAGAGGCGTGAACCGGGGGAGGGGGAAGGATCCGTGACTTCGTCACCATAAAAAATCCCTTGAGTAGAAATAGAGAAAAAGTCGTTAAAAGAAACGAAATAGCACTAATTTTCTGGAGAAACCTTGGTCTCGCTCCGGATGACTTCCCTAAAGCTCAATCTTTTCTGCTCTCTCGTCTTAATACTCTTGACTCATCCTAAAAGTTTGTTCCCTTTTACGAGGGTGCAACGAAAAAACCTTCACTTCTTTTCTTCATCTCGAATGCCACACGCATCAAGGCTAGCTCATTCAACCCAACTCTCCTTGCCCTTCATTCTTCCGTCGGCTTCCGAATCTCCATCCCTCTGACTCCTCCATGTCATTGGGAAGGACATATTAAAGCCAAGCTTATTGGAAAAAAATGATCACCAGTTCAAAATAAAGTGCCGATCGCAAAGGGCAAATGAAAAGCAGTTCTCCTTATTGAACAGGGCCGTGCGGGTCTGGAACGACCTACCAGCAAAAATATTTGAACCCCTCCCGAAAAAGTTACGTAGTTTAAATATGTGTTAAAGAAGTAGAACTCAAGGATTTCTTATAATGTATTCAATTTTTTACATTTTATGTTCGTATGTTCATGTTACCACCAAGCCAACGGCTTACGTGTCACGATTTAAATAATAATAATAAACTGGCCTACTAACACAAGTTAATCGACACCAAGATCCCATACTATGAGTACCACCCCGAAACAGTGTTTGAAAACAGCGCATTTAAAATTTCCTACGATTTGCCTATCCAAACAGATAAATCTATAGTTAATAACAGACCAGATTGACAGATTGATTGACAGATTGATAATGTTGATTGACAAGAAATATAAACTTGTTACATAGTTGATATTGCTGTGCCAGTGCCGCATAACATCGAAAAGACATTAGCCGGAAAGAAATAAGTACCTAGAATTGGCAATAGAAATAAAAAGAATATGGAACGGGTTTATATAGATCCAATTGTCATCTCAGCTACCGGTGTCATTCCAAAACATACACAAAACAGTACCAAAATACTCAACCTTCATCCAAATACATACGTCAAATTGCGAAAGGCTGTAATAATTTCAACCTGTCATATCACGAGAAAATTTCTCAACGCAATTCAATAGTAAAGAGGCACGTTGGTGAGAACCCGTGCTCTTTACACTAAAACAACTCAGAGAAAACTGAAGAAAATTTAAAGAAAAAAATGATAATAGTGAAATAATGATATCCATCTCAGTTGCCCTTGGGGTAAGGGAAGACAGGAGCTCATCTGGCCTTACTCACTCCAGGTAAAATAAAATTCAAGTAAGTCCTCGCCATCAATGCGCCGGTTCCAACTACAACTCCTTGCCCATCAATGCATTCCGTCGCTTCGCAAATGGTGCGGTGCAGCAACACGTCTGCGTATTCCGGAATTTTCACGCCGGGCTCACAGCTACGCATCTTTGCTACTGCTTGCGCGTAATGTGTTGTTCGCTAGTTCTCATTGAAATGCGGGTGTATCAAAAGAAAAATCTGTGGAATATTTTAATTCCTTACGTCCTTATCCTTGCTATATCTACTTATTGCGTTTATTTCAATAAATTTCACCATGTTAAATTTTCGTAAATGTCCTCTCAATAATTATGAGCTTTTTATTAACTATTTTGTGTATGAATTGTATTATTTCGTTACATGTACCTGGATATATCAAATGATGATGCTTATGTTATTTGAATTCTTCAATTGAGCAGCAATACTGCAATGTTGTGCCTGCTAGACTAAAAGTCAACTTTACATATCCTTAAGATAATTCTTACTTGACAAGTTTGGTTTCGTTTTGATGACTTTGGTTTTATACTGTACCTACTCATTTCTTTTAATTATTCTACAAATAAGGAATTTTTTCTCATGTTATTATTTACATTACCCTACATTGTCATTAATTATGTAAACGTATACTTCATATATTATAGAGGAAATTATCGTAAGAAATGATTTAATATTATTATCCTTACCCTGGTGGCGTCGTCGGACTCTTTTAGTGGCGGCGCTTCCGTTCCTATTTCTCCTTCCTCTCCACCCCCCTCCCGAGGGTGATTGCGAATACGTTGTGTCAGCGAGAAGTAAGAGAAATTTTCGACATCAAACCAAATGAACGTCGACATTTGCTTTTACCAACTTGCAGCGTGCAATATGCGAACTCCATGCCCATACGCGGTTTCAGGGGGTGAGGGCACGGGGGAACGTGCCCCCCCCCCAGGCCCTCAAATTTATGCAAGATTTTTAATACGGTCCCATTATCATTGCGTTCGGTTTGTATTACGAGATCTTGTGCACCCCCCAGAACAAAATCCTAAATACGGCCTTGCTTGTGCCCCCCCCCAGAAAGAAATCCTGGATCCGCCCCAGTCCATACTGTACCGTTGACTCCAAATAGGTCTCCTCTTTCATAATATGTCAGAGCACTCTATGAGGTCACTGTGCAATTGATGACTAATTTTCATGATTCACAAATAAACTTCATCAAAATGTAGGTGCTAAGTGAAACAATTAGAATCAATAACGTAGCACCAAAAGTAGAATGCTATTTGCTGCATCCTATGTTTCAAACGCACGACAAGCCACGTAAGAGACTTGAAGTCAAGACAGCTCACTGAAAATGGTATCCGAACAACCAGCTTCTGTAGAACGGCACACGCTTCAACGCTCCGGCGTTTGCGAGGGAGGACGGTTAGAAACGACATTTCGGCGAAGTCTCACGACGGTGGAAAATGAAATTGAGCTGTATATTATTATCACTAAAATCCTCTTTTCCGAATAAAAATTTAAAATTTTTCCGAAACAGGTTCGTAAAAAACGATCCGGGAGAAGGTGGGATAGGGTATGGGAAAAAACGCAGACGCCAAATATCATTAGCAAGGTGAGAATCATTACTTGCGAGGAATGTCGACAGGAATGGCTTAGAGACGAAAGACGGTCGCCGGAAAGGATTTGGTGCCGGTAATCAGCTCATTACGAGTCGACACTTCAGTTGCCATTATTATTATGGAGAGCCGAGTCGCAGATTGGAATACAGAAGGCGCTTAGGTTCTTAAATCATCACAAAAAGGCATTGAAACGAAAGCTGTTATCCGCAAATAGCTATCTGATTCCCTCGTTCACATTTTGTAAAATATTTTAAAGAAACTTCATTATGATAAACTTATCACATGAACAACTCTGGACTCAATTGCATAGTGAGCATAACAGAAAGACTGAGGTATACGACAAAAATACTTGAAGCTGTAGCTGATCATATAGATGTAAATTCACCAACCGACCAGCCAATAGACATATCTTGTCACCTCATTACTGTACGATTCGAATATGATGAAGAGAGCAACGCAGATAAGATTAAGAATGATCACTTATGCATAGAATACATCCACTTTCAGTTATTTCACGAAAATCATAATTATCCCATACAAATATCGTGTGACAAAATACGGGCCATGATAAACGATTGATACCTCAAGTGTTTACTACCAACTGAATTAAAACATCTGGAAAACTTAGGATTAAGTTTTGAATCAGCCTTGTAAAATCGTACAAACTAAAATCGGCGCATTTTGTAAAAATCTTACTGATAAATATCGGAGCAAACCAACCTAAAACAGGCAGCTATACCAAATACCTTCATAAATCACTCTGCTTCAAGATTACGATAGGATAGAAATCGTTAAGCAGATTGTATCTATTGGGTGCGTATTTCTAAGGAAAATAATATGAGAATTTCATAGTTTTAGAATTGATGGAAAAATTTTATCATTTTTTCGTCAGCAAGAATTAAGAGAAATTTTCGGCATTGAGAAAACAAACGTGGCATATATTTTTACCAACTTGCGCATCCCCACATCGTACTGTTGTCTCCAAAAAAGTCTCCTTTACCCGTGATTTATGAATCTCCATGAGCCCTCCATGAGTTAGTACTGATATTTTGTATTAATTTTAGTCGATTCACAAATAAACTTCTTCAAAATGTAGGCAATAGGAGAGAAAAGCTAGAATCAATCTTTTCTACTTATCCTACCCTCCACCCACCCCACCCACAGTGACGCCTAACTCATGCGGATTTAACGTAATTACAGTCATGCGGATTAAACAGTGGTAAACTGGATACGCGACTTTCTCAGAGATCGTAAACAAAAAGTAGTTCTCGACGGAGTTAGCTCTGATGTAGTAAAAGTTACATCAGGTGTTCCACAAGGAAGCGCAGAATTTTTGTTCATTATATACATTAATGATCTCTGCTCCCGCATTAAGAGTAAAATACGTTTATTTGCTGACAACATTGTCATCTATCGCGAAATTAGTGATCATTCCGACTACGAAATTCTATCATTGGACTTGAACGACGTTCATTTGTGGAGCCATGGGTGGGGACTCGAACTTAATCTGAGAAAATGCATGACGGTACATTTCTTGCGGAATTCGTCCAACTAAGACCATGTTTATGCAGTGGATGGTATTAACATAAAGGCAACAGACGAAGTGATGTACCTGGGAGTTACGATAACCTCGAACCTCTCGTGGGGAACACATAAGGAGTATTTGCGGAAGAGCCCTGAAGAAATTAGGATTCGTCAAGCGTATTGTGGGAAGATTTTAGGATGAGAAAGTAAAAGAAAGGTACTATTTCACACTCGTCCGACCGCACCTTGAATATACAGCGAGCGTATCGGATCCGGTGCAGAAAGACTTAATCCGCGATCTGAACATAATACAAAGGAAGGCTGCGCGGTTCGTCCAAAACCACTAGGGGGTGCAGACAGCGTTATTCAGATGTTAAGCGAATTAGGCTGGGAGCCGCTTGAGACTCGGAGGCTGCGCGCTAGGCTTAGATTGCTTGAACAATTGGGGATGAATATCTTGAAGAGCGACACAGAGAACATAATATTAGAGCCACACTATATTTCCAGGTCCGATAGAAGCGATAAATTAAGAGAGATGTTTTGCCGAACGGATAGATATGGGAATTCGTTTTTCCCACGAGCCATAAAGGACTTTAATAAACGCCAGTCCCAACTTCGTTGGAGCACTTCATTTTTTATGTGTATATGGCTTGTGTCCTAACACCCCTTACAACACGCCTTCTAGGCGGCTTGCGGGGTATTATGTAGTTGTAGATCTAGAACCCAGCTCCTAACCCAACCTCTACTTTCCCCTAACCAACAGCTCCCGGAAATTTCTCTACCCAACCTTCTGCTATATATACTTGTCAATTTACCAGTAATTCTTTACCTTGACAATGCTACGCTGTAACTAAACCATGGTCGGTCACAATAAATTACCATGTGGAAATAGCAAAGTTATTATTCCTTCTATTCCTACGATTATGGATTTCCACCAAGTTACGCCCGGTACTATTAATTATAGAACCAATAACACAGTACCGAAAGTAAGACGCTATTTTCTACAAATATTATTCACACTGGCTGTACAACTGGAACACGAAAGAGTTGGTAGGAGGGCATGAACCGCCCACCCTCCGTCTCCACCGTCTCCGTCTCAAAAGAAGGAGCGAATTTCTCTATCTTTTACGACTTCGCCCCGTTTTCCAAGTGTGTCCGTCCAACGTGTCCAGCTCTTTCTCTCCACTCCTACTCTCCGGCTTCCTCATTTCATTCCCCATTTAATTCCGAGTCGTCTAGACAAACCTCCTTCACGGGCTTCCCTCTTTACTGCGTCCTTGGACCTCGGAAGGCCAGTTATATATGCCAGCCGCACTCACGTTGGAAGTCCCAGATGAAAATGAGCTGGGTAACATAACAAAACAACGCTTTCTCCGGCTTATAATAGGGACCTACTGGAGTCGCCGATCCTCATTCAGCGGGAAATGCGCTAGGGATGAAATGAGAAAAACGGCCTTGATTTTTTTTTACCGTGCACGCAGTCATCGCCTGAAATAATCATAATTGTTTTGCACGGGGTTGACGCCGAGGAACCATGAATTTTTGAATACTTCTACGCTTCACCCACAATTGCATTCGGATGTTATTTCTTCGGTGGAGTCCACAGATTCGGAGCGAATAGCGGTGTCTTGCTATTGAGAACTATTTAATGGCTCCTGAAATTCAGTTAAATTCCAAAACTCGTTAATTAAACTACTGCCACTAACATGATAGGTTTTTTTAATGCAAAAAATTTAATTTAATTTTCCTTACTCTCCGCTATTGACATTTCCATCTAGACCTCAATGCATTGATAATATTATGGGCTAATTAATGAAGTATGGGCATTTCCACAGCACCCATTGCATTTAATTATGCGAATCGTTATAACAGAAAGGCCCAACATAAACGATAAATTAAGAAAGATATTTTTCCGAAAGGATAGATCTGGGAATTCGTTTTCCCCCCGAACTATATAGGGCTAATATATAGCTATAATAAATGCTAGTCGTAATTTTGTTTGAGCATTTGCTTTTCATATGTAAAAAGCTTGTGTCCTAACACCCCTTGCCACACGCATATTTAGACGATTGGGGGGTAGTATGTAGAACACGACATAGAAGCTATTATAGGCACAATGGGTCAACGAATCAATACGTGCAATCAGGTCTCACATATTGAAAATTGATCGCTTTACAGTTCAATGCTCGCTCAGGTATTAAGTAAATTATTAAGACATTAATCACAAAAAAGGATTGATGAACAGACGAATATGACAGTTTCAAGGCACACCCAATCGGAAAAATTGCTATTTTAGTCCTCCACGTCCGCCATTCCAGATACATTTAATAATAATAATAATAAAAATAATAAATTGTTTTTATTACTCCAAAAATAAAAAGTACAGAATAAAATTGATTACATACAAAGGAGTAACTTTAGGTAGCCATTAAGGAGAACCTGTTTTATGGCTACCATCATTTACAAAAGGTCATGCTAACATAGAAACATTTTAGGCACAGCATTTGAATAGAAATAGGTACGTACATGTATCACTTTTCACAAAACAACTGGCTCAGATGCTAATTTTTCGAACTTCAAAGAGAATCCAAAGCAAACGTAAATAAAAACGCAAAAGTTAGGAAAAGCGGTATTTTCTACGATATTACTGGATTGAAACCCAAAGGCTGACTTTTAATGTTTCAATGAGAAAAATCCTTCACGAGCAAGATAATTTTATTTCACTACTTCCCTGTCGAATAGCAGATCAGACGAACATCAGGTGAGGAATGTAGCCTTCAAGGGGTAATGCTTGTATTTGCACCAAAATGAGCTCAATGGGACTTTGAACTTCAAAAAGCTATCAATTCTAAGTCATATGACGCCAATGAACACACGGCAGTCTTCTAACTAGCCAAAGATATCAAAATTTCTCTCGGCTAACAGCCTCACTTTGAAATTATTAGAAAGTTAAACAAAGCTGCTAATTCATTTCCAAATTTGACAGCTAGGATCATTTTATTGCCAGCCCCCATTGAGTGGAAGCATAAATACTTAATTTCCAAAGGACACTATAAACGGAAGTTTAGCTTCACATTTTTCTCCATCTCTTAACTACGAGCTCTTAATGAAAACAACTTAAAATAAAATAAATGAATAGTTGTAAAAAGCAGAAGAATGCTTAGGATGAAGCCAATTTTCTCCCTCAAGGCCACAGCACTGACAGAATTATTAAGTTCACCGAGACTGGTAAACCAGTTTCTCTGCTTCAAATACGATTTCGAATTTCAGTGTGACGATGTCTCTACGATCACGGTCGGCATTTAAAAGGTTTGCTTGCAAAAAATAGAAGCGTTTATTTTGTTTTTGTTCTCCCCATTTAATTTAAGCAGAGAAAACGGATCTAAATGGATTTTTTTCGGAAAAGAAATTTTATGCAACGGTAGAACTCACTCCGCGAACCAAGTATTATTTCACTGACCGATTGGACAGCAGAAAGCGGTCGGACGGCAAGAAGCGGTTCTGTCTTGCGGAAAGTCGTCCCATTCAAAACATCCCCATAGCAATTTGCAGCGAGATGCGAGGGGAAGAGGATGACGAAAAGGTGTGCAAGGCCATTCTGGAAACTGACAAGGCAATCATTTCAATTATGTGACTAAAATATGTCAAACACGGGGAAAAAACGGTCTCTTGCAACATTCTCGTTAGCAGCTCCCTCATTTTTGCACCTTTGGAATTCATCAATGAACACATTCCTACCCTATAATTCAGACAAATTTCAATAACAACTCATCGAGATAGTTGACTTTCCAAAAAGGCCTCTTCCACTCTACAAACGATAAAATAAACAAACGTTTCTCCGGTCTCCGCGCGGGTAAGATGTTCGAAGAGAATAATTTTTATTAGCGCTCTTCGAATATCTTACATGCGCGGAAACCTGAGAAAAGTTTAAAAATTCTGTTCGCCGGGGAAGTTTAAAATAATAGATAAAATAACTCATCTTATTACAAGATATGTATGCATTCTTTCCATAACTTCAATTGCGAGTTTTCACAGCATAAAAATTGCAACCTACGTAGGTTAAAATTAGCCAAACTCGGAAATGTAATACACAGTGTATTCGGCATAGATTGTGCATTGCTTTGTTGCATGTGAAACCTTATTGTACTTTCACTATTTTCACAATATAATGCACGCTTTGTTTTGCTTGTATTGATGGGCCTTAATATAGTTTTTATTGTTAAAAATTCACTAAAACTCGACAGGATTCTCTTCACAAGAAATTATGAAGGAAATAAATGAAAACTGGTCCGGAAAACAAATGATTTCTCTCTGCATATTTCAAGGGCGAGCTTCTTTCGGCCGTGTGGCCTAACAGCCATTCCGTTTGAGGATTGTCCTTCGGTAACGCACCGTTATAAAGCGATGACCCCTCGATGCGTCGAGCCATCGGCACTCGACGTCGATGACATCAGATTTGACGCTTGTAAAATGTACGGCGTGCGAGGATAGGGTCGCGGATACTGTTGAGATAGTCCTCCGAGGCATAGGGCTACGCGTACATATTTAATAGTAATAATTATAATGTTTATTGTTCCACATAAATATAAATTTTAAGAAATACATGGCTACAGCAACATAAGTACCCTTGGGAGTTAATACTCCGCTTTGGGGTTACCGACTCGTTCTTCACTACATATTACACAAAAAACGTTACCATGCTGGATCATTCGTATTGAGAAATAATAAGCTTCCTAGCATATTAAACATATATAATATGTAAAAATAATATATATAAATTAACATATAGAATATGAAACCACTAACTAACATAAAACAATCATAGCATCTCATTCCATTCATCACAATACCTCATTCACCTAAGCAAATGTGAAACATCATTATGAGCAAGCAACCACATCTTTACCCTTTTGTAATATCTGTATACATTCATTTCGTCAGTTATGTATTCTGGTAATTCACAGTAAATTTTCCCAAGAATAGGTAACTTTGTTTAAATAATTCTGTTCTTGGTCTGGGTATGTGAAAAGTATTACAATGTCGAAGATTATGTGATATTGGTAAGTTCTTTTTACCACCTCTAATATAAAACACTCTAAAGACCTTACAACAAATAAATAGCTCAAAGGTAAAATGTTTATTTACTTGAGAATCTGTTTGGGTTCAATTAGCCTGATTACATCAGCTTCACGCTCAAAATATTAGCTTCTTTATAAAATCCGCCCAATTTACCCTGAATATTTAGGCTAAAGAACTGGTACTTTGCCCTTGGTACGGAATATGTTTTTAAAATCACATCATTAGCAGAGGAAAATCCTTGAAAGAAAGGCGCAAAGTCTTTTGCTAACAAAGAAAAATCTATTATTTTTCCGTTTATTATGTAGACAAAAGTTTCTTGGATAGAGTTCTCAAATTCAAAGGGAGAATATATTTCCTTTGTCTTTCGTATCTCAACCAGGGTCTCCCGTTTTTTTTTTCCTCCAACCCGTTGGTTCGAGCCTATTCGGCCTCTCACCTTCGAGTTTCGAGTTAATGCGTTCGACCATAATTCCTTTGATCTACTCCTTTTAAAACACTTTTGACAATATTGTAGCAGGGCGAAGCGGATTTTAGGTGAAGCACTAGACTAATACTAGAATAATTTCAAGTTAAAATCCTGGAAAAACATTAGTAGTAGAAACATCGAAGTAGAAAAATCCTAGCGATACACCGGAATGAAAATTAGATTTGTCAAAATCACATGTGCGCCAAGGAAAGAAACTAGCCCTTCTTCCTTGCAGGAGTAATTTTTATGGCTTGGTCTGATTGAGATCACCTAGAGAAATGAAGCTATTGCTGTAAATAATGAGCGAGTGAAATTTAGAATATTCACTTAAATTGAAGATTCGTGGACTCCAAGAAAAAATAAATTCTTAAGCCTTACAAAATACATCGTTACACTCATGACAAGCCTTCCATGTAAGAAAGCTAGACGGTCCAAAAAGCGGATAAGCTTAAATAATGGGGAGAATATTACCTTTGAACATAATAATTGTTAAACATGACCTTTCTGGAGATTATAAAAGCGAACTGGCTCTCCGTCTTGATTTATTTCTCTTTTATGGAAATTTTATGCCACTTTTACAACTAATCTAAAAAAATCAAGTGTAAATACATTTGTGCATTGATTTAGTGACTATAAGACGTTAAGATGAAAATTAAATATTCATTAAAATTTGTAGACGCGTATATAATACCTACATTAAATTAGGCAATAATTAAAACGATTTTTTTTAGAAAGCTATTTTCCAATGTTAGTAAATACCGAACTAAATGATGCAGAAAAGTGATTCAACCAAATTTTAACACTTGGTCGTCCACCTTAAGGTTGCGTCAATACGTTAAACCTTTGGGATAAATATATTGATGGATTGTTAGAGTGACAATAAGAGGTTAATATTAATAACTGATATTCACCTAATATTAATTCCGATGGCACATAGATAATACCATAGAGTATGATACTTACTCTATGATAATACCTTCATTAAATTAAGCACGAATCAAACTTGATGTTTGTACTAAGAAAGCTACTTTCTAATGTTGGTAAATAACGATCTAATTATTGGAGAAAAGGAATTCAACTGTTTTTCAACGCTCTGCCCACGAGTTACGTGGTGCTCACCGATTTTAGCCTTGGCCTTATCATCAGAGAGCAGACTCCATCTCGATGTCTCTGAAGGAGAATTTCATCCCTTGCATGCCCCGCCACTCCCGTCGCGTCGGTGCGGCTCCCGGAAGGTTTAAACAGCGCCTCCGTCGCCTCCGTTTGGCACGACCGCTCTCCTAGTGAGCTCGCGCCTACCACCCACTCCAGACGCTCAAGAAAGAGGAATACGAAGAAGAGAGACTGGCGACTTAACACGACTCCGCCCTGGACCGCTCGCTACGTATCGGAGACTCCTCCCGGCGGAACCTCCACTGACGCCAGAACACGGACGAATTTTTCCCTACTACCAGTCGATGCTTCGACCAAGGGCCTACCCAAGATCATAACTAGGGGGGGGGGAAACCATGGTCT
The DNA here is from genome assembly GCF_921293095.1 of Ischnura elegans. Lineage (NCBI taxonomy): Eukaryota > Metazoa > Arthropoda > Insecta > Odonata > Coenagrionidae > Ischnura > Ischnura elegans. The sequence goes on from NC_060248.1 coordinate 108,763,726, forward strand.
AGAGTGGGCAGCCATGGGATTTATGAGATTGTTTCCTTGAAACAACAGTTTTATTTTAGTTACATATCTTAATCTGATATATATCACTTTTCGTGGCTTTAAAGAAAATTTGTTGAATACTTTCATTTTAATTCAGTACTGATTTTGCTTCAAGACTTTTGCTTTCTTTTTCTAGGGGGAGCAGCTGCCCCTCGCCGGGTACGCCTATGGCTTCCACTGCATAAAAGCTCAACAATCGATTCCCATCCAGTCCAACGAATCAAATCCGCTCATCTAGTCCGCTAGTAGCTCCAGTAGTACTACATGAGCGGATTAGATTCGGTGGGCAATTGCTGAGCGTTTGTGCAGTGGAGGTATCGCAGTCCTTGATTTCTAAAACTTAAGGAAAAACGGAAAGCACACCCACGCCTTTAATCTACAAATATAAGCCTCCGGCCCCCCTAAAACTTCAGATTTGAAAAAAATTATAATAAATACCACAGTGAGGAATCATGTTTTACCAAAAATATAAAAAAGCGATGACTTTTTGACACTACCCAATTTTCTCTGCGAGGTGCCGGAACTCCGTTCCGATACGTTCGGGCAGAAATTAAGCACTGCCTTCTACTTCTTGTTTGCTGTATAGCGAACCGTGATCATAAATACTGCGCATTCTCTGAAAACTAATAGACCAGAGATGCAGTAGCATAAGGCGAGCGAGTCGGCTGGCAACATAATGGAATCTCAACACCAACCTCACTTGACTTCTTAGGTGCCGAGAAAACGTTCATGAAACAAATGAGAACAATAATCACCACCAAGGTAACAAGTAATTGTGTTCGGGGAAAAATATTGCTGAGTAATACACAGAGAAAACGAAAGGATCAAATTTGCCCAGCGCTCACGATTTACTAATGCTTAATGACAAACTTAGAAGTCGAAAATTGATTAATTATTACGCGGCAATACCGACAGGACTCCGAGGACTCCGTGTGAATGGAAGAAATTTACACTATTGAGATGGAGTACAAAGACTTCTTGGGATATCTGCATTCAGGAGAGAACAATAGTTTATATCACTCAGGAGTTGTTACTTAATCTTAGTTAATGCTTTTGTTATTTATTCATTTACTTCGGCCAATTGTTTTACAATAATAAAAATCCTGTATGAGGAGAACGTCACATTTTAAAAGTTATTTATCCATCGAATGATAAAATAATGAAGAGATTATGGGTTTTAAGCCAAGTATGACAAACTCTATTCCCTCAACGTATGGGTTGCGCCGATACCTTAAGCCACTAAGCAACAGGATTTGAGCACAACCATCCACTATGCTCTAAGCTTCAATTAGTCAACCTCCTTCGGTATGCATTTGCACACAGGGTTAATTACCATGATAGCTACAAACACCCGCTAATACCGAGCTAGGACCCAGCGATTGCCCAGGTTAATTCTCGACACAAATAATATTTAAATGGAATGATATTCACTCAATGAGGGACTTAATAAGTAAGTAAAAATGCCGATAGATATAAGTGCATTGCTTACACTGCCAGAAATTTAGTACTCCCTCGCTCTTGGTATCCTGAACAACCATAATAGCTGCATCTTTTCTGGAGTTTGCTGCCCACCAATCTAAACTAAATCGCTTATACCGTCATTCTTCGTTTTCTCTAATAAATATTTACTTTTATTAGAGCGAAAGATGCCTCCTACCTAATTCAGTTTTTCGCATCAATATAAGGTGTAAAATTACGGTCTATATTATTATTTCAATTGCTTAAACAATAAAAGCTGTACAGAAACTAAATATCACTGAAATGGGGACAAATAATTTTTTTGGCCATATTGATAGAAATTTTTTTCATGCAAGCTTGATTCTTTTTGATTTTCCTTCGTTTGAATACTCACCATGCGCATACCAAAATAATCAGCACGAAGTAAGGCATAAATCCCTCGATATTTTGACGAAAGACGTCGCACCAAAAGAGCACGTTTAATTGAACGATAAATAAATGTATTAGCAAAATTTTTCTGTGCACTAAAAAAACTTTAATGCAAGACGGTACATAAATCTTGCCAGAGTATTTCGCTACTCCCTTGACAAGTGTGGTACAAGCGCAGCCCACCGCGTGAAAGGGCAGCATACATATCAGCCGACATTTGAATGGAGAGACAATGGACATAAAGGCCACCGAATGAACGCGTTGGCGTGGACCCGCCTCAAATGAAGAACGGGGTTGAGTCGGATTGATAATTAGGAAACTTGGACACGGTCGCACAGGAAGCCGGAGGCGGATCGCAATTGGCATGCGCGAGAAAAAAAGAAGTACTTATCGCGCGAGGATCGAGAGACACATTCGACCATTCCAATTCGCCCCTCAAACCCCTCCCTCCCCCTCTCCTTTCTACCGGCATCCTTTTCGAAATAACCCATCAGCGCCCCCCCCCCTCTCAAGCCTTAATTTTTTTCTTTCTTATTCAACCCCGCGAAGGTAGGTAGCAGCTCTTTTTCCTCCTTTGTATTCCCCGACAAAAGCTTCCACCTCTCCCCACCACTCGGGAGTGCCGCCACCTACGCACAGACCCATGAAGAGGGCGGGACCTCATCAATGGAGCCGGCACCTTTGGCAAATATCTCGTCGAAGGAGGGGAACAGAGAAAGAAAGCGAAGATAAAGGTGGGAAGGAGGAGAAGGAGAAGAAGAAAGACACGAGGATGGACGTGGCCGCGTCCTGATGACTTCCTTTGACAAGTGTTTCCTTTATTCTCTCCCACTGAAGACCGCCAGACGCCAAATCTTCACCCTCGAGGAAAATTTAATTTATACTTTGATGTCCAGGTTTTCCTGGAGATGAATTTTAAAGGCTTTCTCAGGTTGAACTCCGGATAATACGTCCCACGTTGGATACTGTTTCGATACTGGATACGAAGAGCGTTCTCTAGGCAGAGGTGAATTCTTCATCATCAATGTGCGAGCTACAGACACTTGCAAATACCGAGCTAGGACTCTGTGTTTGTCCAGGGTAATTTTAACTGAAGTGAGTTCGATGAAAAATACATTTTTAATTGCATGTGATCCAATCCATAAGGGACGTTATGCGTAAGTAAAAATTCCGATAGATATGAGTTCATCGATTTCGGTGTCAGAAACTTGAGTACTTACTATTTATTAGTATCCTTAGTCGCCATATCTTTTATGAAGGCGACGATCAAAATACTCGTATTTTAATTCCAAATCCTAAGAATTGGTTACTCATATCGAGAGGATGACGATATAGCAGAAAGGTCGAGATTCCAACGAGAAACGATATGCTCTACTTATTGTAATTCATCGAATGGCGATTAAATATTTTGGGCTTTCTATTATTTTCCGGAAAATATATTGGACGATCAAAATTATTATATAGGCCTCTAGAACGTTACTGGTCTTACGATGGGAACATTTAGATAGCAATTAGAATATAAATTCCGTTTCGGCGAAAAACCTGAAATTAAGTTCATTATGCAAAGAATATTCATGTCAACTCATGAAAAATTTCGAAGTCAAATGAAGTCAGTTACTTCATTAATTAAAACGAATTTTTTTGTTGTATATGCGAAAAGTATTCATAAGTTGTTTTTTCGCGTTAGAAATTCCTACAGAGTAATATTGGAACAAGTCCATAGGCAATTACGAGGAATTATGAGTACCCTAACCCTTCCCCTCCTGGCTTCTATTTAATGCGATTTATGCTCTTACTTCCAGCTCCACGTATTTGTGGGCCATATTCAATGCTTCAAATTGAATATTTGAGACCATTAACCTCTGAGGTTCAATATTATCAAATCGGACGTACTATAGTAAATAGGACTCGTAGATAACTGGTTATCGAGTTGAAATGGCTATTATGTTTTTTGTGCTATTTAAAGATGAAATTGCAAAAAAGAATTTTTTTAGGTAGAGTGCGCTATAGTTTTACAACGTTTTATCGCGTTAAAAATTCCTACAGAGTAATATTGGAACAACTCCATAGGCAATTACGCGGAATTATGAGTACCCAAACCCTTCCCTTCCTGGCTTCTATTTAATGCGATTTATGCTCTTACTTCCAGCTCCACGTATTTGTGGGCCATATTCAATGCTTCAAATTGAATATTTGAGACCATTAACCTCTGAGGTTCAATATTATCAAATCGGACGTACTACCTACAGTAAATAGGACTCGTAGATAACTGGTCATCGAGTTGAAATGGCTATTATGTTTTTGTGCTATTTTAAAGATGAAATTGTAAAAAAGAACAGTTTTAGGTAGATTGCGCTATAGTTTTACAACAAAATTCAATGTATTTGCCTCCATTACCTCAACATGATTTAGGATCTCGTCCTCCTCAGGTGTAATATAGCTCATGTGACAACTAATTCTTAGCAGGACAAGGTTGCTTCGTAATTAGGCGTTTATCCATATAATTATGACTGGCGTCACTATTAATATGATAAACGACGTGTCTTACTTGAAAAATATTCCTTAAGCTTAGCCAAGTACGTACACGTGTCAATGAATAACGACCACGAGCATGAGATGATGACCACAAAGAGACTTACGCAAGCATAAAATTCACTGCAACCATCTCTTCACATTGGCAGCACGTATTGACGCAATAGAAATGGCGTCGAAGAATGCCAATTACATAAGTAAAACAAAGCCTGCCTAGTTTTATCGACAAATTTCTTCGCAATAAGATAATCGCCAGTAATAAGAGGACGGAGGCGGGATTCCAACGCAACGAGTTCCGTATTATAGTTACCATAACTCTTTGAACACACAGCAACTAATAACTACTACGACCTCTACTTTCTAATGAGATGAAATTTTATGAACTTATCCATACTCCTCTCAATTTTAGCGAAAATTTTACCTTAAGCAGAGACACCCATGAACATATATAAATCATCTGTTTTATTTTAGAGTTGCATCTATGCTACGAGTGAATACATTATTTCCATGTAGGTACATTTACATTACTTTCGTCAAGGAATTTCAACATGTGATGGGAAGTTAAGAGCATGAACCTTACCTTAAGCATCCATCATTTCCATGCTAAAATAATAAAAAAACGCGTGCAGAGTTCTTACAAAAAGAGAACACTGATAATCATCAGCAACTAATACCGGATAGAATATTCTTCAATAACTTCTTAGAGTCACAGCCGTTCAAAGTCCTAGGTATTTATAGGTAATCATATGGGATTCACACTTGAGCTATTGATGACAAAGCCTTTGGTAAGGAATCGGTACAACCAAATTCAGTGATTGTGCATTGGTATACATATTTATCCTTCCTAGTTTATTTCGTCGGTAGAATGGAGGCAGATTTCCTTTCCGAAGTTCACAAACTCCTTCCCAATCCCTTCTCCTTTGCTCGGTCGTTTGGTCCTTTGGGGAGGCGACACACTGCCGACGGCATTAAGAAAGTGAGAGGACCATAAAAAAGGGGATTGCATGGCTGGTGTAGAATGAGGGGCGAGACGAACTCGGCGTCAGCTAAGGGAAAGGCGCCAAGGGACCAACGTCTCAACATACCATCTGACGGACTTTAGGTTGGCATTTGTAATCTTTTTTATTTTTTTTGCCAACCCACTGAAAACAGCGCTATTTGACCTTCACATAGAAGTTTTCACAGCATTTGGCAATTAAAAATAAACAAAGATCCATGCCCTGGATAATGGAAACCTACCCAGGCGGGACTCAAACCGGCGACCTTCAGGTGAGGACTTTTATCTGCTGCCACCGAGGCCGGCAGAATAACGATATAATGCAAATAATGGCTTATAACCCAGAATAACGATAAGGGGTTCAAACTTTAAGAGCTACCCGCGGCTAAAAGCAACTGATCATGCGAACAGACTTTTGCTAAATCATAACTAGATTCACTGCGAATAGTAGAAAATAAAGTGTGTAGAAAGGCTGGACAAAATAGGAATACGTTTCCATAAACGGAAAACCAACCCGATTGCTCTGCCAAATTTTACAATTCGCTTGCCTATGTTAAGTCTTTAAAGCTTTCAAAAAAAATATTCGCGCCGGGAAGTGACTAAGAGAATGTATTTGTCTCACCTGCCCTGAATTTGTGGCATTCTAATGTCAATGATATAACAAACTTGAGAGTAGATGGCGATATTTTGTAGACCCGTGTATCAGGTAGCTTAGTGACAGAAAAAATATGTGTATGATATAGAGAATTTTTAATATTAAACGACATAGGTTCCGACAACTTGAACCATTCTCAAGGCGGGGCCATGAAATCTGAATTGGGGAAGTTTCTGATTTTAGAAACAACTGCGGATTTTGAGTCGACCTCGATTACAATATGTAAAGTGAGAAATAGGAGAGTCCACTGTCTATTCAGGACTCATTAATGTCTCTAAATAAACAAATCAGCGGCGCAGCGAGGGGGGGGGGATTTGGGGGATAAACCCCCCAGAGCTTAAGAGAATTTTTTTAGATTTAATCCATTTTACTTTCTTGGATCAGTATTACTTATAGAATAGTGTTAGGATTAATCAAATATCCGTCAGAAAGCCATAAAACTCGCCATTTTGAACCATTATTCTTAAAATTTTTCTGGAGGAGGACCCCGCAACTCCTGCTTACCCTGGTTGGTATGCAATACCCCCACACCCGTAAGTACTAGTTGCGCCTAAAACCCCCTATCTTTAATTCTTGAATCGCCCCTGAAATAAATGTCTCTTAATAAGCTCAATTAAATTCTGTGGACCATACAACCGTTTGAGTGAGGGAATGAAGTGTAAAGATCCATAAGATGAAGCGATTCCAATACAATCGCTTCGTCCTACACAGCGCCAATGCAGTCAAAGGAATGCTGAACTTATCTCGCGGACATCGCAGTGGACAGGCAACGGAAGGTGAGCGCAGCCAAGGAATACGCAGGGCGTGTGGACACAACGGACTGCCCCTTGGCAACGGTGCCCCGGTAACTTCTAGCCACGTCTGAATAGTAACCAGGTCGACGGCCAAATAGGAGCTCGCGCGCGCGCGCGGGTAGAGAGAGAGCTATTCGAATTCCTTGAGAGGGATCGCTTGGTTCGGACGGACTGGAATGCTCTTGAATGGTCTCCACACCAAGCAGCGCGGCCACCCGGGCACCACCACCAGCACCAGACACACGTGCCCGCACAAGCACACGTACGATGCTTCAGTCTACCCAGGTCGCCGCCAATGGTACCCGCTCTCACCAACAGACCGTCAGGTGTGTCCCCCGTTATTCCACCTGTTCCCTTCTTGCCTTAAATCACACACCCCGCATACCAGATTCCTTCCCCGCCGAGATATCAGGAATCGAAACGTCAGACAAAGCTGATCGACGATCGAATACAAATAAAATGGTGGCATTCTCATTTAATCTCAAATTAAATAGATGAGGCCAACGTCTATTCGGGACTCCTCCGTAAATCTCTCCCTACAACTGATTTATTTATTGGGTTTCATTAGGAAAGGGTTGTAGTTTATGACTTAGAAACAACTAGAAGTCGCCTTCAAGAGTAATATGTTCATTGAGACTTAGGGGAGCCACGGCCTATTGGAAACTTCGAATCGTCACCCAAAGCTGATCAAAGATCGAATACAAATAAAATGGTGGTGTTTTAATTTAATCTGAAGGTGAAATAGAAGAGTCCAAAATCTATTCGGAACTCGTCCGTAAATCTCACTTAAATATGCCTAGTAAACAAATCAGTTGTAAGGACAGAGTGGCAAGTTTCTAATTCTAAAAACAACTGCGAATTGTACGTCACTCCTAAGAGCGATATACATGCATATGTAGACATAGGAGAATCGACTGTCTATTCAGATCTCATCACTATATTTCTCTTAATTAAACCCAAAAAATAAATTATTTATAAGGGAAGAGTTGCAAGACCTGCTTTTAGAAACAACTACGGACATGTCTGTTACCTTCAAGTTCAGCATAGTGAGAAGGTCTAAGCGGGAAAAATCATTCATTTTTACTCAAATTACATAAATAACCGCGGGTTACTGATCACTCTCAAGTTCCAAACGAGTATAAAGACATAGGAGGGTCCACGATCTTTAAAGAACTCATCCCTAAATGTCTCTTAATTAAAATCGATAAATAAATTAGTTGTGGGGAAAGAGTTGAAAGATCTGATTTTTAGAAATTACAGCAAACTGTCAGTTACCTTAAAAAGCAACGTGGCGAGAAGATCCAAGAGGTACCAATTATTCATGTTGGATTCGAGCCAGGATCTCCCGATTCGCGCGGTGTTCTCCATGTATTGGTAGTTGAATTGGCACTAGACTTGCTGGATTTCCTCTGTTAAATATTGCGTCATCAATACCAATTGAAAAATTAAGCTTGGAAGCTAACGTGATTGAGAAAGTGATTTTACGTTTCAAATCTGTCATACTTCCTTTTGATATATTACACTCAATTAGGGCTCTTAATCCAGCAACAGGTATTACACAGGAGACAGTCAGTAACATTTGCCGTGGATTATACCGATACGGCGAAAGATACAAGTGAAGTTGAGAGAGGAAAGACCCTCCATAATGACGTATTACGGGGCAATTATCGCGTTTAACTTATAAAGAAAAAATATCAGATGACAAATGGAGACATTGCGCACAAATAGAATTTTAATGTTGCTTGGTGTTATCTTATATAACTAAATTTCAACTGCAGACGTCAAAACCTACGTTCTATTCTATAAATAATGAGGAGTCTATTTTTCACTAAATGATCCTAGTTTTCAATATCCAAACGTGAATATGAATCCAAGCTTATAACCGCATTATTCTTTTGCTTCATCAATACACCACCTCTACCCCAAAATGGCTATCTTATTGCGCCTTTATCTTCCTTGACTTCTTAAATACGCTCTCGCATTGAAAGGTAAGTCACGTCCCATCTCCCTTGATCTGCTGCCAGCGAAAAACATCGCGGACTGTGGGAAACTTTGTTCATGGCGAAAAATACTTTTTTCGCGGACGAAGGGGTATCTGTGTGCATTCGTCGAGAAAAAGGACAAATAAATGGCCTTGGAAACCCACCAGTGATTGTGAGCCGCGATGTAATTGACTTCTAAACCTGCGCTGTGGTTTAAACTATATTTGCATGTATGACAATACTCTGCGATTACGTAACACTGCAGCAATATTGTAGAGATACTTAATATATTTTCTCCAGTAAAAACTACTCTATCTCATGAACAAATATCATCCTGACTACAGTATCCTCTAAGATTATGTTTGAAAACCATATAAGCCTGCAAGACATTGAAATAATGTAGCACTGCAGTGATATTGGGGAGATACCTAATATTTATATCTTTTCTACACTAACAGCTACTCTTCCTCATGTAAAAACCTAATATGAGGTGGCTTTTGTGAATGTCTTCTCACTGTGAGATGCCTCCTGACGGGGTATAACGAGTACCAGCTCACGCGCAACAGGCTAGAAGTCAGGGACAGCCCAGATTGCATTCTGGGCGATGAACCTCATCGCCTACGCCGTCTCACACAATTCCTAGAAAAACTGGCCATATAAATGCTGTTTAATTGGTTAAATTTTTATTTTCATATTCCTCAACTGCGGCCGCGTTAAATTGGGAATATAACATTATGATGCAATTAGATTGCGGGTGGTGCTAATGACCTTAGCTGTGGACGCACCCCTAACCCCAAACCTCCTCCTCAAACGTCATCGCGAATGAAGTAGCTATGAAATGAAAGAATTTACGAAACACTTATTCCTCATTGCAAGAATCAGAGCTTTAACTATCCTAAGTAGTCGAGGCATCATCGTTCGTAAGCCCCTTGACACGAGCAACTCGTCTGTTCTTGACGGAAACACTCTTGTACCATAGCCATTAGGTTTACGTTCGGCCTTCAGCAAGGTGACTCCACTGCCAGCCAGTCAGCGCCAACCGCGGCGTGAAGCTAACACAAGTGATTGGAGGATTGTCAACGCAAAATTTCACTCGAATTACTCTGTACGAAGGTCACGAAGGCGATGCAAACTTCGCAAAATTCATTCTTTTAACAAACACAACCATTTAGCAGATAATTAATTAAATCGGAAAGTTACGGCTTATGAAATCAATTGCTCGCAAGGTTACTTTGTGGAATCGTGGCATGGTAGAAGAAAAAGTTAACTTTGTTGCATTCCTCACAGTATTTGTGAAAATACTCGACCGGTTTTCAGTTCATTACAAAGCCTGAAAGATTATCATCTGAACCTTCACCCCTCTTTATAATGACCTGAATGTGTTGAAACCGGTCGATTTTTAAATAAATACTGCGTGGAATACAACGAAGTTTAATTTTTAATCTATGAAGTTACAACTTGTTTACGTTCCTAATCAGTCTTTTCTTTAAAAAACTACCGGAATCGCATGTGACATTTTTAGCTACCAAAAACCCATAAACATTTTCAAGGAAAAAGACGGATTAATAAAGGAATGCTTTCAAAGGAGAAAATATCGACTCACCGAAAGGATTGGACGATAGCGCAGGAGGACCAAATTTGGAATGCACAGGTAATGCCGTAAATCTCTCACCGCGGGGATCTTTTCTTCGCCTCAAACAGTGGGACCGCCCTCCGGCCGAAGAGAAAAACATAGCGGGGGACTCTACGTCACAACATCGGTTAGGCGTTGTTCTCCACATGAATTACAGGCGCCGTGCATCCCGACCAGGTTCAATTAATGTTTCGTCCTCCGAAAAAATCACGGGGCCCGGGAAAAGATGCCCTGGAATACAAAATGAGGAACAAAAATTATTCTCCACTTTCTGTATAACGTGCGTGGGATTTGGAGGAGGCTCAAACAGTTGAAATATTAAAAGCGTCGCTATTCCGGTAATTCTTCACGATTTTTTTCCGCAAATATCGTTATAACTGCCGAGGTTTTGATAGGACTGACTTCTTTCAAAAACTTACATTACTGTACACAAAATCTTAGTCAGATAAAATGCGTCTCAAATACGCCTAGCTCCGCAATCATTTAGTAAAGCCTGTTTACACGAATGATTTGTTTGGACCGGAAGGGAACATGTTTGCAAATGCATGAACCAAATTAGAACAGGTTCTATTTCCCGTTCATACATCGCACACGTTGGATGGGTACACGGTGCTTTTTGGCGTTCATTTTGGCGTTCATACATTTAGACATTAACTCGTAAGGGTTAATGTACCTTGTAAACAGGCCTTTAGAATCATTGAATTTACTACCAACATAAAAAGTTTGTATCATTCTATATGTATCTGAGATCAGCAGCTATGAGTTGTAGGCAAATGATTAAGATCTACCATCGTTACAAAACATTTCTCTGGAAAAAACCATGGAGTGAGGCACCACTCCAACAGAAAGGCATACACTAATGAAAATGATATAAAAATCATGACAAATTTGGATATATATGTGTATATTTCGTAATAACTAGAGATGGAACTTTTAAGCTATCCTTCCAGTAAAGTCATTACTCCTAAGTATGAAAAAGAATTGCTACAAAATATAGCCGAATTGTGTCAATTGCTGTTCAGTCAAATATAACACGTCATCGAATACAGGCCACGTCCATATAATTGAACAAAAAGCAAACAGCGAAGATAATCGAAGTTACATTTCCCTTATATTCTTTTTTTACGCAGTAGAAACTAAGTACACAGCTTTTGCTTCGTATCACCTTCATCGGAGACAGTTGACTCAACATTAAACTTACATTGTCAGCTTTTCTCTTTTTAACAAACGGTAATAAAAACCGGGGTGATTTTCCTGCGACGTATTTAATTTACGACTTTTACAACTCTATACAGCTTCTTTTCCACGCTATCCGTATGCGTGCTCAAAATACAGAACAACGGGTACTTTTAATGATTTTGTCTCCTCGAGAAACCTTTTATTTGAGCGCCAGGGGTGCATCGATCTAGAATCTTCGTTCCAGATTCAATTAAATGGGCGCATAAAACGGTCTTGATTTTAACGATGCACTCAATCAAGATGGAGCAGCGGGTACAACAACAGATTATAAATCTAAAAAGTCGAGCTCTCTCGCTAGATCACGGAATAAAGAGTATTTCACCCATAAAATTCGACTTGATATATGTGCGTGGCCCAGAAGGGGATCGTTAGAGTGCTCATGGGTAATTATGCGGGCAGGTGATTAAAATATTCCGTAAGCTACATTTTATTAATATTTCAATGAAAGCGCGCATCGGCCAGGTGTTGTTTCCTGGGACGGATCTGGTAGAAAGCCAGATGAAAAACATGAGCACTGAAACCAAGAGTAAACGAATTGTAAATCATTATTATCACCGAGAACATTTAAGGGAACATGTACACATTTATAAAATGGAATGCCTTCTATAATACTGATGGAAATAAAACTGAAAAGCTCATTCTACGTCTGTAAGCAGCTATCGCGGTGAGTCCGGATTCTGAAATCCTCCCGAAAGTTAAAGTTTATCCGTACGACGATGAGTCTGTCATTGATCTAGTGTTATCCGGTGCAAATTTACCCAAACCTACGAACCTATGTGTTCCTTCGATTTGTGCCTTCCGATCATTTGAGTGAAGCCCTTAACTGCCTGGTAGCTAGACGTATTCTAGTTTGAGAAAAGCCCAAGTGTGCCTTCAAAGTTGACCAGATTCCTAAAGCTTCCGGGGGGGCGAGGCTCATCCATGACCTGTCCCCATGGACTGAGTTCTACGCCCTTTTAAGTCCGTTTTATAGACGAGAGACTGGGCGCACGTCCGTCGCGAAAACCAACCCGTAAACTCAACAGTCAGGTCCAGCTATCCCCAGTAGATATATCCCAGACCGACCAATATGGCCGTCGCAGGCTAAATAGCTGCAGGGAGAACTATCCTAGAAGGACGGTCGGCCAGGTTGGCTTCTGTCGGGACGTACCTCCAGGACGCACCACGCGTCGCATTCTTCATTAATTCATTAAAAATCATATAGAATTCGTCATGTTCAAACAAGAGGCCAGTTCCTTTTCTGACGGAATGAAGAACGGATTGATTATCAACATAATATGCAACGTCTGAGAATTCGGGAACATTTTTGAACACGCCTATCTTGAAGCGATCTGGCCAGGTCGGCTGGTGGGCAATCGCCGAGGGCCCCAGCCTTATGGGGGGCCATAAGACGCTCGCGTCTATCGTGAAGCGTATGTGGAAAGTGTAATAAAAAAGACTCAGACTAGTTGAACCAAAGTTTTTTTCAATTATGATATTCTACTTTTTTATTAGTTGCTTTTCAGTGCATGCATACTCAATGTACAAAGATTATGCAAAAAAATAAAAGTGTCAGGAGATTAGAGAGAACCTTAATTAATACAAGGGTCATTCTAACAACTTATTCTAGAGTTTTCTTTTAGATTTCAATGAAGTTTCAAAGAACAAACTCACTTATTACTTAATAGATGATAGAACTGTAACACATTAATCAATTTTATAACCAATTAATCAATTTCTCACTTGATTATAGTATTTTTTCTTACGTATTTGCCATTTTTTTTATTAACTTTTATCTAGTTATTAAGAGCCAGAATATCGTCAAAATCCATTTATAGATATGCAATTTCCTAGTCTTTTCCGGGGGGGGGGATCCCGAATCCCCCAGTAAGGGGGGCCCCATCATGAGTCTCAGCCGTGGGCCCCCAATGACCCCAGATCGCCTCTGCCTGTAATTAGCATATGCTAAAACCAAGAGATTTTATGAACGTGATATTTCATTGTGATTTCACTATGCCATTTCCGCCCACCGTCGCCATATGGCAACATCTTAGTATTCTGAGCACATGACACTCTTGAAGAAAACCCGAACTCCTGGAGGACTGGTTGCACACCTTTTATGCACCATAAAACTAGGGAGCAAACACTGTCTTTACAATTTTGATTGAGACTAGTAATGTTCTTACAGATTCAAAGTTTGAATAGGCACTCATTTCATATTTCATAAGCTAATGAGCTATTTTACATACACAATACGCCCCGCTAAATGTCGTAAATGATCTATGACAATAATCACGCCCAGAACCAAGATTAATTGGACAAAGACACAGATTTATTGTGCATAAGAATAGATAAATAAGAATATATAAATAGTAGAAGAAGCAGTTCTTTCATAAATCACCAGAAATTCTTACATTACCTTGGATACGATAATCTTGCCTTACCTCATAACGACCAAACCGTAGTGGTAGCTCAGATCATGAAGCATTCAATCTTTAGCAGGCGAAATAATAGAAGGTTACAATCCTGAACTAAAATATAAAACACCGAAAGTCTAACATTTTATGCTAAGAGCCTGTAACTGCGGAAAGCTTTCTTCATCTTTAACCTAAAATCTTTATTTTTCCAACGCAATAAGGTCATATAATCACTTAAAGAACGAATGCCTCAACCAAGAAGGCAATTAAATATTCAAATGGAAAAAATAGTATTCAAAAGCGAGATTTCTGGTGGAAATACTTCCAAATGCGATAAAGGCAAGCCCGAAGGTAACCGCCCTCAAACGAAGGTCTACTCCGAAGAATGAAAAAGTGCAATATTTAACAAAACCATATGCTTCCAAGGAGGGCAACAGCTGGAGAGGAAAAGAGGATACTTCACGGAAACCAGAGGAGGAAGAAGAGGTTGCGGATCTTCCGAGTGGCTCTGGTTGATGAGGTCGACACCGCTGGCCTGAAACCGCAGTGACCACCGGGGAAAGGTCAACCAGCAATGCCCCATGGGACATCCTAAACCCAGAAGGATGGTTGTCATTGATGATGGACGGTAGCAGTTGCTTTGACAGATAGACTCGCTCCCAGATTGAAATGGATTCGAAAATGGACCACTCCGGGTGAGTGGACGCGACTATGAGGTGCTAGAGGGTCAATGAATTCAGGGGTGGGTGGACCCTCTCGAGAGACCGGCAGGGGTTCGCCAAAAAAGGGGGAAGGACTTGCCCTATCCGGTATCCATTTTAAGGATATATGCGGCGGCCTAAAGTGAGAAAAAAAGTCAGGAGGCCACTGAAAAACTTGGGGGAGTGCAACTAGTAGGAAGAGTCCGGCAGCACTTAATGACCACACTGGCGAATTCTATCCTTCGAAATGAATCGTGCCAGAAATGTTGATTCCTCTTTATAGCGATAAATATGCACATTTGGAAGATACCATTAGATCTCTTGAAGAACACCATGTCTTAGGTACATTAAAATCTCCAAATTGACCACAACTGTTGGATGAGATAATATAATCGCTGGCAATCCATTGCTATGGATATGAATCCCAAGTAGGATAGGGCAACCGAATACGGAAATCGGTTCGATCACTTTATTATTTACGACGCCGAATAAGCAGTTTCGGCGCTTTTAGAGAAGGTTCGTTCTTCCTGCTGCAGTCCCTGATATGATTTAATGCCACGACTTTCTCCTTATTTATTCCCTAAGATTTGTAACTAAGATTCATCACTCAATGATGCTAAAAATAATTCCCAAGCACACCATAAGCGCTAAAGCGTTTATTCTATGCCTTCGGTCAGGTATTACATCTCCATGAATGAACCGAATAATTTTAGCTTAAAAAAATATGACTTAATATCTCCAGAAAATATGGCGGATTCAACGTGACCGTATAATGGCGGATTCAACGTAACCTCACGTTGGTAACGTTAAGGTCAGACAACCGAGTCAAGATTCGAAGTTGCACAATAGCTAAATCACGAAAAGGCAACCATATAGACTAGATTTGCGAAAGAATTATTTCATTTTGTGACTAAGGCTCGGAGATCCAACAAGAACTCAATTGATATATTGCAAAGTAATCTTCAACATAAGCCAATTCACTAATATTTGCTATGTAAATAATAAAATATGTAAAACAATAGTGAGAGGTTTAATTATCAAAATTTTCGACAAGACTTTTACAAACGATGCGAATTTTCAGTAGGACACCTATTCATCTATTGACTAATTTTGAATATCATACCCTAGGATATGGAATTCCGAAGTTCTTAGAATGGAAAATAAATATAACGAAGACGATATGAAGAAGAAATCACCGAATAGTGAAAAGTAAAAATGATACAGCATTAAATGTAATCTGGTAAAAATCGGATTCTAAAAAAATAACTTTTTGCAAAAAAAATCATTCTAACGTAGGCGGCAGTACTCTTAGAATGTGGCGAAATTTATTTCAGCTGGAAAAATATAACCTGATGTATATAGAAATATCCGCATAATGGAGGATTCAGACATGATCCCACGTTGGTGACTTATTTGAGCACCAAGTGAAAGTTAGATACTGTCCTTAGCTGTTTCCACGGCTTCAATTTTGTAATTCGCAATAATTTTTGAACTAACTAGAAGAGTGACCCTCTCCCTTGCACGGTAAACTCAGCCTCATCATGAAATGCGCTCTGAGATACGTACCCACTCCAAATCTCGGGAGGAAAGCAGGAAGTGGGAATATCAAGAGAGGAGAGGAGAGTCGTGTCCACCATCGATCAAATCCGAGCAGGCGACCCCCATTGGAACGGTGATTACTCCACGAAATTCCAGCGCCATTACTAAAATTTCTCCAGGCCCGACCGCGGACATGGAAACATATCTTCTTTCCGAGCGTGCATCCGACGAACTGCGGGCGTCATATGTGAGGAAAGCAGTGCGGAGGGCACAATTCCAAGTCCTATTTCCGAGGAGTATAACCGAATTTACTCGCGCAAGTCGTGTCCTTGAATATTTCCCACTCTTGCATTCTTGGGTAGGCTCATGCAGTGTTTTTTCAATAATAATTTAACATTTTTCTCTATAACCAAACTTCGAACGGCGTCACCCAAAATCCATAGAATTGAACTCCGATTTCAGTATTGATAGCGCATGGTAAAGTACATTTCCATAATACACCAAAGGATTAAGTTCGCCATGAAAAAATATGTGACTTAGCCGGGATTCGAACCCGGATCTACCGATTGCCGGTCAGGCGTTTTAACCAGTTCCACGCTGTTGCCACGGCTCCAATATTGTAATTCGCAATAATTTTTGAACTAACTATAAGAGAGACCCTCTCCCTTGAGCAGTAAACTCAGTCCCATCATGGAATGCGCACTGAGTTATGCACCCACTCCAAATCTCGGGAGGAAAGGTTGTGTGCAAGGACACGTCTTGCGTCGGGTGGAACTGGTTAACACGCCTGACCGGCAATCGGGAGATCCGAGTTCGAATCCCGGCTAAGTCAAATATGTTTTCATGGCGAACTTCATCCTTTGGTGTATTTAACTTTGCACCCGTGCGCGTAACTGCGTACAAAGTCACTTGTTCCTGCAGTGCTTTGCATTTCCATAGTTTTGTCTCACGGGACGCGATTTGGCTTAATCCTGAATCGCACGATCATTTTTTCCGTCTCATCATTTTTTCCGATAGATCTTACGTTAATGAATGCAATTACAACTGCAACGATGGCAGAAAAAAAACGTTCCACGCAATAGCTTTCCGCGACGGCTCGAGGGATCCCATTCCTTTTCCAATCACTCGGTATGCCCTTTTTTCTTTCGCTGAAACCATAGCTGGCGCCATCTTTCAGTTAATAGGAACGGCCGCTAACAGCGATTCCCGCACGGGCCTTTTTCTATTAGTCCACTGAAGAAGTTTGCAAGACCTTTCACCCTATACGGTTAAAACACGGGCACGATTTTTAGCCGCATTGTTGCCGTCCAGTGCCACTGGGGCCATACGGCTACCGTATCGTCTTTCTGCTCAGTGATCCACGTAAAACTATGCACAATTTCACCCTAGACGGTTTCAGTCGTGTGAGAGTTGTCTCCAGAACTGTTGGTAATAATCTTTTTGTACGGGAAATTAAAAAAAAGATACTGGTTATCACGACAATGAGATCAATATGTCAACCAGGAGAGAATGGGAAACATTTACGATATTTAAATACGCGTGCATGGAGAAGGCCAAAAATGTCAAATAAATGAAAAGTAAAGAAACCTGATTAGGGATATTACCGAAATCCATATACGCGATGACGTAATCTATCAAATTCATAACTTTTCAATGCTGTGCCTCACAATTACAAACAATAGACTGCAAAATATTGGAAAAAATGGATCGCATTACACTCAACACCACACCGCGGACATTTTTATAAGCCGATTAAAATGCGGCGGAAGTCGCAACAGAAATCAATCTTTTATGGGATGGAGTTGTAACAATTAATTTTGAGTTTTATTTGAGTTGAGTCGGAGAATGTTGATGCGACAATTGGTGGGAGAGGAACAATGAGGCAAGTGATGGTGGACGGAGATTGTTATGAACGGCAAAGAGAGCGAGCGGGATTGTAATAGCCATGGCGTGCGGATGTGTTTTTGCTCCCGAGTTTTAAATTATAAAACTTGTTTATAAAGTGTAATCAAATTATTTGTTAAGTTAGAAGTGGAATAATAGAATAAAAACGCTACAGAATCGGGCCTCCTCTATGCAGTCCCCTTGGTCTAGGAGTTAAAATTCCCTTCTGTCGGTATCCAAAAACTTTAGTCGAAAATCCCGCTGCTATAAAGTGGAACATAGAGGAAGAGCACAAACTACGGCCGAACCATTCCGCAGCTAGTGGCGGTGGTGGTCGCTCCGAAAGCAGCGTGTGGGCGCAGTGTGTGGGGTGGGGAAAAGGACGGTGGGTGTATGCAGTTGTCAACCGACACCAGCGGGGATTGACAAGGAGGAGAGAGGGGGAGCCGAGAGGAAGAAGGAGGAGGAGAAAAAAAATGCAGCGCCTTCACCTCTTCCAGCAGCGCGACCGAACCTCTTCCCTTGCGCCCCTCAACAACGGGTGCATAACCGGAGAAGAGGAGATGGTATGGGGCGCAGGCTGGAAAAGGATATAGGATATTTGGGCCGAGGGTGGCGAGGAAGGGGAAGAAATGGGAGCAAGACGGTGGGCTCTCCCCGAATGCAGGAGGAGCGAGAAGGGAATTTCCTAGCAAAGCCCTCACTTCCTCTCCGTCCTGCCCACCTAATACTAGCTTGCCGCACGACACCACTACGGACGACTTAACTAGGAGAACCCTCTACGGCAGGATAATCCATGGGCTAGGAAGAAGGGTAGGCAAAAATACTGCCATCTCTATCACATAACGTAATCATTGAGAGTTATAACATGGGGTATCGACGATTATATATTGGACGGCCTCGGTGGCGGTGGGGTAAAGTCCTCGCCTACCAATCTGTACGTCGTGGGTCCGAATCCCGCCTGGGTAGGTGATCCCTAACCAGGGCATGGGTGCTTGTGTCGTGCTTTGTTAATGTTGAGCCACAATGTGCTGTTTACGGGGAAATTGGAAATAAATAAACAGGGGGTTTTAGACGGATACGAGGGCACGTACTCCCGTTTATAAGATAGACAAGATTTTTAGTACGGTTATCATTACGTTCGTTTTGTTTTATATATTACGATGCCTCAACTATTAAAGCCTTGTGCCCATGTCAAGAAGACAGATTTGCCGGTCATTGATCATTCGCAAGTCAGCGCTCAAAAAAAGCATCGCTCAAGTGGGAAAGGGGCACGAAAACTGACGTTAATATATACTCATATTGAAATAATTAGAGCATTTCGTACAGTAATTGTTGTATGTTGTTTTAAGTCTCTAACATAAAAAGACAGCTTGCCTGTCAGATCCCTGTGCCCCCCTCCCCCCCCCAGAAAAATCCAACCTCAGCCCCTGATTATATTGGATGATCAAGAGATATCTATGCAAGTGTTGTACGAAGGCACAAGTGTAAGATAAATTTACCTCCCACCTTAATCACCGTGAATTGATACCAGGTGTGAGTGAATACTTTCAAAGCTTTCAGCTTAAAAAGGCAGAATTTAGATAGAGTATTTATCCAATGAGCCAAAGTTCTTGGACTTATGTCAAAGTTTCTTCAGCCCTACGGTTTCTGTGTCACATTCATAAAATCCATGAGCAGCGAAAATTGCACCTTTGTGTAGGTTCCCCCTGGTAGTATATTTGAGTAAGCAGTTCTTCACAATATAACTCCGCGTTTGTGCTCCGTTGTTTCTATTGACTATTTCAGGTCAGTTTGACAATCGCTGCTTTGACCTCGGGGAGCCGAATGCTACATCACCAAAATTTTGTTCTTAGAAAAATGGACAAATGGTAATGTATAAAACGTAGCAAAGAAATAGCCGAAGGAATTACAACTTAAAAAAAAAATGCTGCGCTAAATCAGACAACCTTCAGGATAAAATGAAAAAAAAAATGAAAAATTCAATCCTTAAAATGATAGTTGCTACCTCTTCTTCGCATCAAAGATTTGTTTCTAACAAAAAACACAAAAGTATGGAAAATAGTCGGCAGTGAGGTACAGGCCTACGCGGCACTAGTACACACCTCAGTACCGCGGCACTAAGGTCAGCACGGCAAATGCTAAAAAAATAGGGGGAGTGCTCTTGGGAACTCAAGGGCAAGCATTGATAAATTTTAAAGCTAATTATTAATAATTTGTGATTGGAATTAATGAGATGTTAGAGAATGAAATTTCAAATAATAGGCAGCGGAGGAATTTCCTAAACCCGAATGGATTTCCTACGTCCATCTTTGGATTGAAGCGAAAGGGAACACTGTAACGAGTATACAACAAGCGTGAATTAACGCAAGGCACTGCTGCGATTCGAATGTCGCACCGTCACACGCACCCATCGAATCTCCTCAATTCCATCGTCTTAGCTTCCTTCGCAGTTTTGCGCACATCCGGTGCCGATAGGGCCTTTTTCCGCAGCCAAAACAAGCCAGTCCCGGAACCAAGTCCATGACCCACCCAACCCATCGGCAGACCAAGAAGGTGAAATATGACGGGGATCATTCACGGGGAGAAAGATGAGCGGGTGGGCTGCGAGCGGCGGCAGCTGTTCGCACGTTGCTGCGGGACGTCCCGAGTAATCCGCGGCCCTCACCCCTCTTTCTCCGAAACGGTCGGAAGGGATGGAGTTGACTGCAGAAGCGTGCCCTGATTACGAACGCGGCGACACCAAACCAAAAAGACCCTTTTGTTTACGCAGAAAGGCCCATGTTTACGGCCCCAACCAGTGCCGACAATCAGGGTACCTTATACGATAACAGAGAAGGAAAGTGCTCGTAATATTTGTGCTCGCAAACATCCCTACGAAATTCACGAACTCATTATTGACTGTGTAGTATTCCATTATAAGGTTTCTTGGTTTGTTCACATATACTTGTACCAATTCTTATTGCATTAAGCTATCAGGGTTTCGATTAATAGTCATCATTACACTTGATGATAATGATTACTCATCGAAATCTGGGTCGCTTTATGCAAAAAAGATTTGGTATAAGTGAAAGTGAACTAACCAAAAAACCAAAAAACAAAAAGCCCTCTCGTCTTCTTGGTCAGGTCAGGTCAAAAAATCTTCGTGGTCAGGTTTTCCAGATTAATCTACCTCGTTATGCATTGATATTTTCATCAATGCATATAAACTTGTTTCAGAAGAGAGAAAGAAAGTGATCGTAATATTTTTGCCAAACATACCTGTCTGCTTGGTCAGGTTTCCAATACTGATTTACCGCGTTACGTATTTAGGCATTAGCGTCAATGCATGTGAACTTTTTTCTATTTGGTCAGATTATTTGGCACTAGTAAAGAGATAATTTCAGTAATTTTGCCGAAAAGTCGTCTGAGAACATCGTATTTGACTTGATTGTAGCTGTGGCAGCATGCTACGCCGTAGAAAGGACTCTGAAAGATTGGCTTTCAATTCAAAGGCCTGATCAGGTATCCCGGAAGTGGAAAATGTCATAAGTTCATCTTGAATACCGCTTTTACGCAATCACGCGGGTGTGTACTCGAACGAGTGGAACAACGCTTGCATGGATTAGAATAGGGGCTTATTTATGGGCACGTGATCGTGTATCCGCGAAAACCGGAATACGATGCAATTTCAAAGGTGACTCAGTTCACGAAACTACTC
The DNA here is from genome assembly GCF_921293095.1 of Ischnura elegans. Classification (NCBI taxonomy): domain Eukaryota; kingdom Metazoa; phylum Arthropoda; class Insecta; order Odonata; family Coenagrionidae; genus Ischnura; species Ischnura elegans. The sequence goes on from NC_060248.1 coordinate 108,785,704, forward strand.
GTGCGGTTGTATACACAAATAAATCGTGTATTCATGGCTTTGGCGGCAGGGAGTGTCGGATGAGGTGTTTAACTTTGGATCTCAACGCACTTTTAGCGAGGCCGACTTAGGGTCTCTAATACACCCCTATAATTCCCTAAAGGCTCCACGGGAAGGGAAGAGGTTGACTGAAGAAGCGTGCCCCGATTAGGCACGTGGTGACACCTTCACACACGGCGCTTTTGTTTGAGCAGGAAGGGGCATATTCGCGGCCACGATAAGTACAGGAAAGGGAATAGAAAGGCCGTGATTCTTTTGCCAAATATTCCAATACTCCGACTTTTTTATGATTCGGCAGAACCAAAAGTTAAGTAGAGCGGATACCTTTTAAGACTATGAGACAAAATCGACGGTTGTCCGTGTTAGTTCCGGTATCGTACTCATTAAATGATGGAGAATTATCGTCACTAGAAATGAAATAGAAAAGTGCACGAGCAAATCTCAAATTCTGTAGCTGCTCTCATGCGGAAAGTGCTATGCTATGGTTCCATACTTACCAAAAAACAATGGGACTGAAAAAGGAAAAGATTCTTAAAATTATATTGAACAAAAACCAAAATAAATCATTGCTCAGTTAAAATTTTTGCATGTCATGTCACAAGTGAAGACTACGTTAAAATGAAATCAATCATCGAATGGTTAATTGGGTGGAAGTTTTCCATGGTGTGAGGAAGGAATATTTTTAGCCCAGCGTAGGTTAAATTCGAGTGCTTTTAAACCGTTTGTCACTTGCGAGCTCTGAAGTCACCCCCGATAAACGAACGTGAAGGCAAGTTGACTCCCTTTTACGTTTTTCATGTGCTAAATATAGATACTACTTTTCCATACTTCTGTACCTGTTTTTGGGAATCACTAGCAGATTTTGTTACCCAGGAAAATTGCTCTTTCGGCACTTTATGTGAAAGGTTCGAGGTGTGTTAGTGTATTTAGTTCTGTTTACACGGTACATTAACACATACGGGTTAATGTCTAAATGTATGAACGCAAGAATAAACGCCAAAATGCACCGTGTAACCACCCAACTTGTGCGAATGCATGCACAGAAAATAGAACCTGTTCTAATTTGGTTCATGCATTCGTACATGTTCCGTTCCGGTCCACAAAAATCATTAATGCAAACAGACTTTAACTCGTACGTGTTTATGTATCGTGTAAACAGGCCTTTAGTGTGCGCAATTTCAATGTTTATTACTCTGATCTACCATGCACATTGCTGCTTGTTGATTTATAATATCAGAGTTAGTTTGTGAATATTTAAAGCGGAGAATGCATGTTCTTTTAAGCTTGAATTAATTATTGGAATTAAGGAAATAAAACTTTGTTAATTCCAATATGGAGAGGTTTCACAAAGTAAAGCCTGAAGTTATTAGTTATATTTTGAATTAATTAATTAATTTCTATCCGGCCTAAAAATCAACCCACGACAACAAGGTGCACGAGCAAAGGGAGTTTCTAATTGAAGTGTTGGCATTTAAGAGCCTTATTCGGTGCCAAACCCGAATATATATTATCAATTGTATTCACCGGGAAATCCTACGATCTTTTAAAATTAAAGAGGTCAGAATTTAAAAATTAAGATAAGAATAATGCATTTGAACATCCCTTTTTTTCGAAACGAACTCGACAGCATTATGCACCTCACTAAGTCCGGTTCCTTCTCTCTAACGTTAACCACGCGCGGTGCAGATGCGTCGTTTGGACGCGGACGTGACGTGGACGGGAAGGGCAGTTTAGCACGGAGAAGCGGGGATGGAGGAGGCGCTCCCGCAACGGACGAAGTCCAACGAAATAGCTTCGAACGTGCAACAACAGAGACGGGAGAAAAGACAGATGCAACGAGGATGAGAGGAGCGGATGCAGAAAAGCCAAGATAGCTGTGTACGAAAGTGGCCAAACTTAGCGCCAGGGAGGGGTGGGGGTGGAGTGGAAATTACAAAATTAGACAGAAAATGAGAGAACAAGGCATCACGGAAGATACGTCTGCTCCTGCGTGACATGAAGCGTCGAAACACGTCGTACCAATTAATAATTTTCCAGTGAAAAGTTACCAGGGTTGTGTATTGTCATTTCACAAATAGATTATTGAACCATCATGCATTATTAAATTTTATTAGCAAATTCTCACTTTTCATTAATTATTTTTCTTACGAAATTGCTAATTTTTTTAACTTTTACTTAGTTTTCATGAGCCAAAATAGCGTCAAAATCCATTTCCGGGCATTCAATTTCCTACCATTTTCCGGGGGAGGGACACCTGAATGCCTCTGTAAGAAGGGCCCCATCATGAGGCTTAGCTGAGGGCCCCAGACACCCCAGACCACACCTGCCTGATGCAAAAAACAGAATTAGTTAAACAGAAATGATTTCCGCTCTCATATTCACTGGTCAGCGATGCAAAGATTGGTTTGACGCAGCTCTCCACTAAATTCTATTATCAGCAAACCTTTTCACACCTTTTTTCTTATTCATATTCTTTTTTACCTATTCCATATATTTCACTCGAGGTCTTCCTTTTGCGTTTGATTTGTTTAGGATTAATTCTTGTAAAATATTGCTTCTTTGAAATCAGCTGACTTTTCCTGTTCTCCACAAAACTTGGTTCATCATCATCTTCATCAGTGATATACAATCCTAAGATTAGTATGATGCATCTCTCAATTTCCCTATCAACAATCTTTTTACATATCAGTATTTGTCCTCTTTCACATTTTTTTTTTACCTTTTCCATATATTTCATTCGAGGTCTTCCTTTCCTGTTATTGCCATCTACTTTTCACTTGTTACTTGGCCATCATGTCTCAAGATATATCCTGTAAGGTTGTTCCGTCTTATTGTCATGGTTTTTCATATAAATAAATGGCTGGGGATACTCAACCAAACTATTAAATAGTGCGGTACCTGCGAGAAAACTGATTTTCAGTCTTAATGAATAGAAGAATATCTGACGACATCATTGGTGAACAGTGTTATGATTGGTTTGACGAAGCTCTCCAATCCGTACTCCTATCCACTAGTATTTTCTTAATGAGGTGTTTCTTCTCTTTTATATCCTTTACAATCTGACCTATTAAACTCATTCGGCCGTTCTTTGCCCTTCCCCCCTTCCACTTGTCCTCCTACAATTGTTTCCATCAGGCCATCATGCCTCGTTATGTGGCCAACTAAGTTGTCCCGCCTTCTCCTTAAGGTCTTTGGAACAGTTCTCTTTTTTCCCACTCATCTTACCAGTTTCTCATTACTTACTCGGTCGATCGAACTCATCTTCATCATTCTTCGGTAACACCACATTCTGCATGCTTCCACTATCGAATTCTCTGCCTCTGTCAAAGTCTAAGCCTCTGGCGACAGATAACAACCTTTTTTTTCCAAATATGGTTCGAGAGAATTTGATGGTATGTGTGCGACAGAAAGTAAAAATAAATCATCCAAAATTTTTTTGAGACGGACGAATACAGAGAGGGCTCTTAGGTTGAGAAGTAAAGTCGACGCAAAATTCGTAGAAATATCTGTCTTATCCCGAGCCGGCGCTTTGTATTCTGCGCGCGTGTGAAGCCACACGAGGGACAGGAGATGGCATCACTGTCACATTTGGAGAAAAAGGATTTATCAACGTATATCCAAAGAAGCGAAAAATTCCCCTGTTTTTGAGCCACAGCATTTTGAAAAGCCTCTGTTCCATGGAAAAAGCACCAAGGATATATGAACACCGTCTCAGTCTTTATCAATTGCTCACTTTATATGTGAGTGCGAGTGGAATAATGATAAATTTTCAGAACATACGACACTGGAAAAGTTGAAGTTACCACGAATGTGGAATAGCGCTTGTTGAATCTAGATTCGTAGAATTTTTAACCCCTTCCAGCGGTTTCTTTACCTTATCGAAAAACTGCACCATCGTTGAAAAAGCGACGCTTACTTAAACCGTGTGTCTTTCGTAGTCTTACTGTGTCTCTTTTCCACGGTCAAAATCTCCGCGTCTGGTTTGAAAAAGCTAATGAGTTTCACTGTGGCGAAAGAATGTTATTTTAATGTCGTAATATTATGACACGAGAGAAGCGATAACTAAAGTCGTTGACATACTAGACACTATATTTGTCCACAAGGACTTATTGTTTCACGGACTGTAATATCTCATTTAAGGCTCATTGCAAACACCAACTTATCCTTCATTTTTTCATAAATACTCTTATTTATATACGCGCATTAGGTGGCTCAAAGCTTATCATGCGGAGGTTCTATTCGTCTCCATTCCATATTTAAACAACATTAGTCTGATGCATCCTCAGGTAAATAATAAATACGGATTTTTTGCAAACGACCGAAATAAAAATTTCTAAATTAGAAATAGACTGAAGGGTCTGATTGGCTGATTACAACGATAGCGTTAGTTTTCATGCTGTTTATTTCGACAGTAAATTTTATTTCTATTGAGTTCAACGCCAACAAGAGGGGAAATATAGAAAATCTATTAAGACTGAATTTGCTAACTTTTCCCGTTTGTTAGGTAAATAAATAACTAGATTCTAAAACATAGAAACACAGAGAAAGGAACACTCACAATTTTTTGCTAGAAGTTTCGACGTTTCAGTGAGATGAACCACTATTCTCCTTGAGAGAGACTCAACTGACAAAAAAATCTGTCCATATAGCCGTACTTCCACCAATTATTTTAAATACGTTTTAGGTTCTCGATGTCTATTATTTTTTTAATTATACAAATTTTATGAAAAAGCGATATTTTCTTATCTTATCTCTAAAAATTCATTTTCTCGGTTTCATAAAACCTTTTCGCAAAAAGGAGTCAAATTTTATTCGCGAAACTTATCTTCACAAAGCTGTTAAAATATTGAGATAAAACGCGGAAAAGATTTTCATAAAATATTTATAATTAAAAAACGAATGAAAATCGAGTTGATTGATTATTGACCGATTGGTTTAGTAGTATTCTGACTTACAATGTATATAAAAGACTCAAAGTGACACATTTTGAGTTCGCTGCCTCTTACTGATTAGCATCAATCCGCTTTCTCGCTCTCTCCTCTATCCCTAACCCCTTAGTTATAAAACGATAGCTGAGAGATTTTAAGTTCGAAATTATAGTGCTAACTTTCTAGGTTCTCTCTGGTCATCGTCTTTACCTGGGAGGGGAAGGCGTCGCCGGGACATATCTTTATGTTTTTATAAATAGTCCCAGCCTACTGAGCTGTCTCCAAAGGATTTCGCTAACAATCATTTCAGGTATAAAAATCAGTTGGTAGTCGTAGTAGTGCAGGTAGTTAGTTAAGGGGAAGGGATGTAAGGATAAAATAATGGCATTCAATTACCTATCATAAATTCAAAATTTTGTTCCACTGTGTTCTAATTAATTAAATAAATTTTCATATGGATAAATACGAGTATGGCTGGTAGTTAGTTAAGACGAATCGATATAAGGATAAAGAAGTGATATTTAAATACCTATCAATCATTCAAATTTTTGTTCCATTGTGTTCTATTTAATTAAATAAATTTTCATATGGTTAAATAGTTTAATGAAATTTCTCAATAGATGGTTTTTGAAATTTTTTGGCAGAATAATCTTTCACACCTCAGGATTAATAGATTACATGATTAAACGATAAATATTAGGGTAAAAATAGGTTGAGAGACATACGCTTTATCCAAAGTAAGAAAGCGTAGTTGTGAGGTCTGTGCCTTGCAGCTCCCGGGAGGGGAAGGATTTGCAGCGGAATTGAGACGAGGGCGACGCGAGCAGTCTGGGGTGTGGAGGGCGTCCAGCGAAGTGGGGAGACAGCTTTGGTGGATGAGGGAGAGGAGAGCGGGAGATGGCGGTGCAGTTAATGGGTTCGCGCTGACGAGGACGGAGGAGTGGTGTGGGGGTTAAAGAGACCCCATGCGCGTGTCCCATTATTTCCATCCCCCCAACACTCCCCCCCTTCAAGGTCCCACCAGAGCAGAGGAAGAACTATAACCTCCACCACCTCTTCCCTTTTCGCAGCGTCAGTCCCGTCATTCCGCTGCAGCAGAAATGTCCACCGACCCGTACTCCCTTCGGCTCCGCCTGTCCTCTCTCCAAATGCTCCTCAGCTGTGGGTATCAGATGCCCCTTCTCGCTCATTTCCACGGAAGGGGTCCGGCCCATTCCCTCACCCGCCAAACGACGAGGGAAATACTTCTCTGTCTCCCTCTCCGTTTATTTTTACACGCTTTCTCTTAACTAGCTTCTTCTGTCTGTTTCATCACTGGAATATTGTAATTAATTTTTAATCCACTTCTAATTGTCCGATCGGATTGAAATTTTATACGCTTACTTGCTTCTGATGACTTGATTTAATTATGGGAGACTAAGGAGGATTGGTACAGTTTTACAAATACAACTTATTTTGAAAATATTAGCAGCTTAAATATTTTTTTTTGCAATTCGTAATTGCCTTGACCCTTCTAAATTCCTCAGGGAATTCCTCGAGAAATTGGAATTGGTGAGCACCAGTGGCGTAATTATGGGGGTTTGAGGGGGATAGATCCCCCTCCCCAAGCCTCAGAGAAAAAAAATATAATATTAAAAACGATTGTCTAATCTTGACTTATATCTACCGATTCGATCGATAGATTTTTCTTCCTCATAGGAAAATCTACTAGAATTGGTAGAATATTAATAGCGTATGCTTGGTTTCCCTGATGGTAGGACCTGCCCGCCTTGTGACGGTGCAGGATTCCTCGTCCTCTCCCTTCCTTCCCCGTCCTTCCCCTGGAGGCGTCGTCGGGCTCTCATCGCGGCGGCGCCTCCTTTCCTTGATCCTTCCCGTCCTTCCCCTTCTGGTGGTAGAGGAGAAAAGCTAACGCTTACAGTCCCTGCCCCAGGAGTGTACCCCGCGAGCCTGTCCTAAGGGTTTCGTTCCACATGGTGAGCACTGTGGAACTCAGCATTTTCTGAGCGTATGACGTTTGTCACAGTCCTACCTCATTCCGGGAGGAATGGGACGGTTAAGTGGGAGCAATGGGACACTAATGTGAATTTGCAAAAATCGCAATAAAAATAAATGATTGATTTATAATATATAAATAATAAATGTTGTAGTTATTTATAATCATATTTATGCGATGTTTTGTAGTAGTAGTAAATGTATCCCACCAAGGCCTTTAAACAAAATATGAGAATTTAGTTTCAGAATAATATCTTTTTTTTCTCTATGAAACTAATGTCTTCTTGCTGGGGGAATAAATAAAGTTTAAACTGGCTCCCCTTTTTCGTATGAATTTTAAATCATGCCCATCATCATAATCATGGCTAAAAATTTCCCCTGCCTATCATACATTCAAAATTTTGTTCCAGTCTGTCTTAATTGATAAAATAAATTTTCATATGGAAAAATAGTTCCATGAAATTCCTTAATAGATGGCTTTATTTAGAAAATTTTCGGCAGAATCTTTCACAGCTCAGTATTCATCGATTACAAAATTCACCAATAAAAATTATAAAATATAAATATGGTAATATAAGATTAATAGATGTATGCTTTACCCAAAAACAGCAAAAAATGAACTAAAAAGTCAAAAATAAGATTTTTATCCCTGGGATAATGAGGTGTGGGTAGTGATTAGGTATAGATATTAAAATTGCGTGCAAAAGGTTCTTCTGCATTCATTCCGATTAACATTATTATCACCGAAGATTTATTCTCCAAGGGATAAAAAGCTTATTTTTTGTATTTATCAGTGTAATTTTTACTATTTTTTTGATAAAACGTATGTTTTAATCTTTTTTATTTCATTTTCATTACACTCTACTGCCGCCTAAACCCAATCTTCCTTCGGCCACCGATCCTCTTGTTTCCTTGTCATCCTTCACGGACACTGTTCCAGGGAGGGTTACCGAGTGACTCTCCGATCCGACAAAGGGATCTCATGTCGAAAACTTTTCAAACAAAACGTCACTGGGAACACGACATCGTCGAATTTCCTTCAAAGGAGCGAGAGTAGTGGGATTGCCTCGTGCCGGGCGTCAGCTCACATTATGCGGGGAAAATATTTCAGCGAAAGGAGCGCGCTGAACATTATGAATGGCTGTACGATTAATTATTTTGAACCCAGGCTGTCTCGAAATGGGTATATTGTCTCCATATTATTTTATTCTTTGCTCTTTCATGCTATGTTACGCACGAAGTCAATCCAATAGTGCTGCAATATCCATGAAGTAATAATCTAAGACAGTTTCCGACGTATGACTCGACTGCTTGATCACCAAGTTTAACCAAGAAGCTTTCAGCCATTCCACTCCTCAGACATTCCTGTAAAAATCTCATGACCCCGTGGATTGTAAGGAGGCACAGCTCCACGCGTGGTCGTCAGAGTTACTCCCAGGCGAAAATGTTGTGGAATGGAGACTTTAGACGGACACAATCACCCCTGCGGAAAAGGTGGCTTTTGTCTGGCTGAAGTAAACTTTCCTCGCTTAAATTCACTAAGGGATGGGATTCAGCCATTATTCTCCTCTGCTAATGAGATCAATATCGAAAACTTTGAACCCGCGAAAAACACTCCAACCTGCCGTTTTTCTTTACAAAGAGGATTGAGTCGAGTCGATGATTCCATCATCCGACTAGTTACAGTGAGTTGATTGCGTGTTAAAATTTTCTTTTCTTTTAACCTTGACCCGGAACAAAGAGAAAAAATCATGGAATTATGAAATGGATGTTAAGACGGAAATGAATTGAAGCCAAATAAGACATCTTCCAGCATAAATAATAATGGTTAAAGCAACGCTTATTCATGTGCCGTGCAACATCGCTTTGGCAAAATAGTGTAAGGTTACAATCCTTAAACACCCGGGAAGCCATCGGACCCGACGACTTTTCACACCCGGTATTTCAACATTTTCGCGATTAAATTTATAAATAGGAAATTAATAACATTGCGAAAAAATAGATGTACATAAAATTATAAAATCGCCAAAAAGCTGCGCAGGAAGAATTTCGGAACTTGGTGTACGTCTTTCAATGTTAGATTAATAAAGGAGGTTATAATTAGCTTTTCGACGAAAAAAATCTATGACTATTTTCCTCTAACAGAAAAGCAAAGGTCCATTAAAATGGCAACCTATGTATCCGTGAAAGAGATCGTGAGACATCGTGACAGGTCCAACACGCTCTTGCTAATTCTACTTCCGCAGATGTTGATCATTATTATTTATTATCGTGTCAAAAACAGCAGATTGATCGATTCACTATACAGGCGGTGACACTTCTCAGCAACAGCTGTGCGAGTGTTTAACATACCTTGTCCCTCCGATGCTTTTGGATAGTCATTTCCTGATTAGACGAGAATCTTTCTCTACTTGCATTAACTAACATTTCAGAAATTACGCATGAAAGTGAGAATATTCATGTTCATAGGATTCCAATTATTTGATTATCCTATCCATTTCCTCCTTTGCTTTTGAATTTTTTCAAACTTTAACCTTGACCTTGACTATTTTTTTACATTTCATATCTGACTATACATAAGAAAGCAGAAGCTTCTTCCGGGTGAGTATGAGAATAATTGAAGGCGATTTCTAACTATCAGAAATTGGCGATGAAAAAGTTAGGTTTTTTTAAAAATATAAGTAGGTAAACATTTTTTATTTGCAAACTTCGGGTAATCATGAAAAAATTACACGCTTTCCAATTAAATATGTCGCTAGGAATGCTTATTAAGTTTAATTAAGTAAATTAAGTTTAATGAGGTAAGTGCTATTCGCCCGTAATACATGTGAGACAGTTATTTCATGCACCCATCAAAGAGGAATAATATTTTTGAAGCCACCTTTTAATGAAGGAATTCCGACAACGGAAAATAATTAATATCGAGGTAAACATTTTATCCCAAGAAAATTTGAAAAAATAGTATAATCAACGTTCGAATAGAAAGTTCCGATACGGAGTTGCGTCCTGCGCAGAAACCAAAACCCGTGGCCAACAATGAAACGACAACTGCAGTAATGTTAATTGCTAAGGAAAAAAACCACTAGGCATCGCGACGCTCAATACTTTCATCTAAGACTCCACCGAGGGTGTTCCACCGAACTGGTTTCCTCCCGAAGTCTCACACTACAAAAGAAGACCTCGACAGCGGCCTACTAAACTACAGGGCGTCGACGGTTATAAATCTAACGGGTGATAAGCGAAAGGGAGTCGCCTTTCCTTCTCAGTCCTCTCTCATCTGCTTGCAGCGGGACACGGGAAAGAGACGGGAGAGAAGTTAGAGAGCAGATGGGAAGAGAGGGAAAGAGTTTGTGGAGAGAGAGAGAGAGACAGGATATTCTCTCACAAATAAGTTAGCGTATAAAAGTCGGCGGGAGGGAGTGTCCCCCCGAATCAATGGAAAACAGCGGTGGAAACACGTGTACGGCGCTTAAAAAGTGCCTAAGATACAACTTATAGTGGTTTTTACTACATCCTCCTCCCGACAGTCGCTTCCGTCTTAACTATCCCTTGAATTATACAAGGTGTTTCAGCAATAATCTGCAATACTTAAGGAGGTGGTGGGGGAGAGAATTTTATGCATTCTTTGTCCACAAACATGGGGTCGTAACTCCGTAGTTACTGAGCTGTGGAACGCAAACATGTTCGTGGATGTTCTTCGCAGTCACCATGAAAACGGTTTTTCTACGGTATCTATACTTTTAGACATTTTATTTAATGCACTGAATTTTTAAGGACATTTAATGACTAAGGCTGGACGAAAATGTGTGATTATAATTTTCTGAAACAATTAATGTTTGAGCTCAGTTAAACGAGAACTTGGAACGAGTACCAACAATGCGATTTCGCAACCTCACCCATTTTAGATAAATTGTTTCAGACAGTCATAATCGCAAATTTTCGTATAGCCTTAATTATTTAATGTAATGAAAAATCCGTAGTTTTAAATAAAATGCCGAAAATGTTGGATACCCCAGAAATACCGTTTTCATGGTAACTTTTAAGTGGGTCCAAATTAATATTTGCGCTGCCATAGGTCAGTCACAAAGCAGTTGCGACCCCATATATTTATGAACACAAAATTGTCTCCTCTATCGCCTCCTGAATCATTGCAGATTCCTCCTGAAATACCCTGTGGTGAATACCAATTTTCCTTGATCGCTATATCATGTGCGCTTTGAAATAAAAACTGTAGCCGAAGAAATGAACTCTATCCAAGACGGCTCTTTCAATTATGACTGAACACGTGGTTGTGAAATCAACGCTGTGAGGCGAGGTTCTGTGAAAAAATAATGATTAAAAAAAAGGTTGCCGAATATGTCCTTGTTAATGTTGACTCGCATAACTGGTTTCGACGCACTCAGTCGTCATCTTCGTGTACCCCCATGGTTCCGGGTTGAAACTACTAGTACGAGTCAATATTAAAGTGGACATATACTTCATTCTTTGCATATTTCATTTTACCTCGGTATGGTTTCATTGCTGGAAAATGAAGGAAGGGGGAAATAAAACAATAGATCATCCTCGGAGAGGAAAAATAAAAAAATCACGTTCGGGGGTTTTCAAAGCCTTTCAAAAACTTGATGTCGCCAGGCAAAATCTCCTTTCCAGTACTGACGCCTATTTTTAACAGCTGGTAAAAAAAGCAAAGGTAAACATGGCATCAAGGGTCATTATATTCTAAGTATTAGTTATTAATCTAAAATAATACCACAAATGGAAGCTGATTTTGTGAACACCAGGATTGAAATAATTTAGTGTAAATTAGCAGACCACGCGCAAGGGGGAATTTATCAATTTGCGGCCAAAATTTTTAAAATTAATTTATGAATAATTTTTTAGTTTAAATATTAGGCCAGCTCTACCGTTGCTGCCATTCGCAGTAGCCGATTATCCGGCCAGAACATGTATACTTTGAGATTACACAAATGCACTACGCGTCGCGACGCTAAACACTTTCAACTAAGACTCCACGGAGGGTGTTCCACCGAACTGGTTTCATCCCAAAGTCTCACACTACAAAAGAAGACGTCGACATTTATATGAAATTTTATTATATTTTTACATAATTATTTTTTATTTTATTGCATTTTTATTATATTTTTTTAAATATTAGGCCAGCTATGCCGTTTCTTCTAGCATTAGATTCAGCTCAGAATATCCCTGTAGAACTGGGGTCTTATCTTCGAAAGCTAACACTCAAACAAGCCATCTAATATACTGCCAAGCTGTGATAATTTAAATTATGAGTGTTTTCAAGACGATAGTTTTTGAAATACCAGAAAGTTGTCTTTCCTATTGAACATGCAAAGTCCGAGTAATTTTCGGAGAATTTCTAAAATAGCCGAATTAGATGTTAGTATTCCAAAGCATTCGAGAAAAAGAATCATATGTGAGATATATGTACCCAGACCGTCTAATTCAGCGTATTCACGGTTAAAAATGAAATATTTCTAATTTTTTCCTTGATGGCTGGATGTGCTAAAAGATGCCAGAATTCTTACAACTATCCTCTTTTAGTTATATCACAAAAGGAATTCCATAGCTTCACTCTGTCGGCAACTGTTCTCTAATATCTGGATTACCTTCATAAAATATTGAAACTTTCAAATAGCTAAAATACTTTTTTGAAACTGAACTCGAGTATCACTGTAATATCACATCGCTTGAATATGCATTCAAAGATGAAGCAAAGGACTCATTAAATCGGTCTCTTTAACAAAATATATTGGGAACCTAGCCATTAAAAAAAGCGATCATTTTGAAACGTAATCAGCTTCGGGTGAACTGCGAAACTAATTCCATTCATAGATATTTCGAGCACGAAAATGAAAAACACAATAAAAAGGAAGCCGATTAGAGATAGAGCAAAAATCCGGTAATCAATGCATATATCATACTTACCGACAGGTTGCGCTCTTCTTGGCAGATCACGAGACATATCGTGACCAGGGATTATGGATTACGAAGCATATGGATATGGGACGTATTTATTTCGTTCTCTTCTTTTCAGATGAAAGTTCACGGTCCAATCAAATCATTTCACTCGCTGGTGCCTCCACCGCCGGTTTCCAGCCCTGGGAACGGAGAATCTCTGGCAGCAAAATCGGAGGATAAGTGAGCCAAGGAATGGCGGGCTAAGAAGTATAAATTACAACGCTTCGGGTGAGAAAGTTTTAGGCCCAAAGGAGACGTTGATATATAACGCAGCGTTGTGAGACAGAGGGTGGGAAGGAGAGATATCGAGACTAGTGGGGGCGGCCGGTCTTTTAGGATATCAGAAACATCAGAGGGGCCATGAGGAATAAAGGGCTGATGTGGATGGATGGCATTTTCTGTGAGTGTGACACGAGAAAAGCCTAAAGATCACCACTTTCAACGTGAAAGGAGCAAAGGATAAGAAATAGCACTTTTGGACCCATTTATTTTTTTTATCTTTCCTTAATCCCTGAAAGAATGGCAAGAATGGGATCAAAGCAGTCCAACTAACGTTTGGTAGGTCATATCAGAGCTTTATGAAGAGCACGGTTGGAGTAAAGCTTATTTTGAAAAAAAAAAACTTTGATTTTTATTCTGCCACTGCGCCCGTACTATAGCGAGGATTATATTTACGAGTGAGAGACGTGTTTATGAGCCGCACGTTCTAATGAGGTGTGAATGATGCGATTTTCTTATTTTCGGCAGTAGAATAATAAGACGCTGAAATTTATTCCGTTGCATCGGACATTTACAGGATTTATTAGTTACGAACCTTATTAGAAACATCGTCATCCGTCGAATGTCCATAGCGTTAACTCGATTCTGCTCTTGATATATTTGGCTGCATTAGATTACAAAAGAAAAAATACAGGTAAAGTTTACCAGCTAAAAATATCCCTTCGTGCAACAATTGCCGTGGGCGTTACTCTATTCCCTATGGATAAATTCAGGCAATGCGATACGTAGCTGGGTTGCAGCCATCGCCAACTTTGGTTAGAAATCCGGCTATGATAGAAGTTTAACGTATATTCAGGAGTGAGGTTTTAACAAACAAATAGAGACGGAATTCAGTGCAAACTTGAACGCAATTTTAATTAATTTTGCGTAAATAGTAAAGGTATGTTTATATGTAAAGGGCGTGACCATTTTTTATAATACCTTACATAAATTTGAGACATTTCTTACATAACACGCAATGAAGTTGATGAGTTGAAACCAATTACGGAATGAAAACATCTTTTTCTACGCAGCCATTTGGCATCCTCGGTCATGGTGAAATACACGTTTCATACGGTCCTTATGACCCTCGAAAATTGTGTGTATACTGTGAAATATTAGATAACTATACCGGTTTCCTCAGTACAGAAATATAGCCGTCGTTCAACACCGTTGTGACGTCAAATACCGTTTTGTTAATTATAATGAGGGATTTGAAAATTGATAAAAGCTCATTCCCAGAAATCTTCTAGGCCAATATGATTTTGTGATGCAGACCATCAAGATGAATTGTTGGCACGAATGTTAAATAGGAATAAAATGGATTCAAAGAATGAATTCATGCTTTCATCCATACGTACCATTCACGTATTACGATTATCAGAGTTATTTCTATTGTGAATGGACCGCACGCAGTGACCCTTGGTATTCGCATGAATCCGTAAATCTTTCTCTGCGAAGTTCCCCTCTCCTTTTCTCTCTCTCTCTCTCCTTTTAGGTAGTTATAAGTGGCGCTCTGCTTTTGTTGACGTCTCTTTACTCACAAACCTGTGACCATGAGGACCAGAAAGCTTTTTGACCACGCCTCATGATGAATGTTCTTCATTTGCTCTTAACCCATTTTAAGCCGTCCAAATAATAAATATGTTGGTATTAGTCGAACCAGTTCTTGAGGTATGTCGGATATTTCACCTACGATCGATGATTATGTATATCGGCAACCAATAGATACCTAATCCATAGAGCTAAATTGATAGCTGACAATTGATTGATAGAATAAAACTTTAAATCTCACATCATTCTTACCCCCAAATATATGCTTATCCCCCACGGAAACCCATAAAATGTACGCTCATATAAAAACTATTGAAAATTTATTTGGGCTCAAGCACGCCAAAGTATGACTACACTTACACGTAAGCCATTGAGGAATGAAGTACAAATCCATAAACAAATTAAATAGGAAAAGTAAATCCCGACAAAATTCCTCCGCAACTTCACCTCTAAGGATGGCCAAATTGGTTTACTCTATCATGTGTTTAGACATTCTATATATCGGATAGACTTTAAAGTTTTTCGAAATAAGAAGATTCAGAAGCAATGGAAAGATATAGTAACCAGTGAACGAGAGTATTTTAATTTTAACTCGTAAAAGAGTACTATGGGCAAATTCTTCTATTACCAACTGAACACATTCTGCCATCGATGGCATCTTGAATAAATTATGATATTTATTAAAAAAAAACTATTAGTACGTTCGCACAGAAATATGTAACAGCTGATTTTTGTCTTAATCGAATGATCAAATGAGAAACTTTTTAAACCTTTCTCCTGGATAAACTTGACGGAATTCAGAAAAAACACTGTGGCAAAGGCTGAGATTTATCTATTTTTCTCTCCACCCACAAAACATATATTTACTCACGCCCACCTTTTTTCCCTCACTTTGTTAAGGTAGAAACGACGATGGGGGTAATGAGCAGAAGACAGCGGAGAAGGGAAGAGGAAGGAAAAGATGGTGTACGTGCAAGAGCGGAATTGAGGCGGGGCGGGGGTGGGGGGGTAACAGTGGGGTTGGGTCGTCGCTAGAAACAGAAGGGGGTGGATGTCTCCTCGCTGGTAGGATGAGAAGCGGAACATCCCAAAACACAAATATTGAACACCCGCCGCGGAGGAGGTAAAACAAAGGACTCAAACAAAGGGTCATGACGGAGGGATGGAGAAAGTGCATTCTTCTTCCTTTAAAGAGAGATTGCGTCCTATTTACCGCTTTGTTTATCTCCCTCCATAAAAATACTGATAAGTATTCATGGTCACGACTCTATTCTCAGCTACCGAGTAGGTTAACTCTTTCTAATCCAAAGCTGCTTCTCGATGGCTAAGTTCTAACAACACCTCTCTCCAAAATGACAACTTTTCAGGAGAGCAAAAAAAAAAGATTTATTTTTTTAATTGTCTATATTATAATTTTAATTGAAATTAAAAACCAAAAATACATATAACTGAAAAAGAAGCAAACTTTCTCAAACAAAGAGTTCTTTTTTTCCTTGTATTTTAATTTTTTATTAACAGTGGTCGCATTGTTATCTCAGACCGGCCAACATTTGAGATACGTGTTGTTAGAATCTTAGCCATCGTTCTGGGAAATATTAAATTTCAAGACTTCTCATTTTAAAAAGAAAAACTTTTCCTCTCCATCATAATTTTTGTGGCAGATACATATTCCTTCATTAAAATTTATTGCATAAAAGAACATGTACTTCAAATCTTTCCTAAATGGAGCTGAAAATTAATACACTTTTGATGTTACTCAGAAGCAACATTGGGTTATATTGGGTGAAAATGGAATGGAGTTGGTGTTGTGTCTAGAGTGTTGGCTTCCCACCCCATGAGATCGGGTTCTAATCCCGGCGGTGGCAAAGAATTTTCAAAGACTGCCCGATAGAATGATGTGTGGAGGCACAACATTCCGTCCGTCGGATGGGACGTTACTCCGTGGTCCCCTTGGCGCCTTTCGATTAGAGCAGGCTAATGGCGAAGCCGAGTTTCTTTCCACCTTTCCTTTCGTACCCTTCCTTCACGGCGCAAATGACCTCAGCTGCTGCTCGTCTCCTCCAAATACCACATATCATACCGTAGGTTGAAAGTATGACGGAGGCGCCATATCCCGTGATTCTTGACGGTGAAATCCGACTCTTTTGGTTGGTACGATATGTTGGCAATTACGGATCAGCTGCTTGTAGATGTCTAGAGATTTTAGAGCACGTTAAGCGAATAGGAACTATCGCCATAATGGTTAACATAACAGTGGATCATCATCATCTGAAGTCAACAATCCTAGGATTGGTTTTTACGCAGCTCTCCATTCTTCTCTCCTACCCGCTGGCCTTTTCATAGCGACGTATTTCTTCTCTTATACACCCTTCATAAATTATCCCATGTAACTCATTCGGGGCCGTCCATTGCCCTTCTTTAATTCCACCTGTCCTTCTACGATTATTTTCATCAGGCCATTCTGACTTGTAATGTGGCCAACAAGGTTTTGCCGTCTTCCCTTCAAGGGGTTTAGAAGACCTCTCTTTTCCCCCACTCTTCTCAGCACTTCCTCGGTCGTTATTCGGTCGATCCATTTTATCTTCATCATTCTTCGGCAGCACCACATTTCGAAGACTCTTTGACTATTCTTCAACCTCCAAAGTCTAAGCCTCCCCTCTATAGAGAAATATAATTCATATGTAAGCATCATATGAATAGTTTCCTTACTTCTATGCTTGTATATTCAGCTGTAAGAAGATTGAGTAACGTAGCATAATTGGTAATAACCTCTTCATAAATGGATCAAGCAACTTTTTTCGCCTAGTGATCACGGCTAAGTTCTTCCAGTTACTGTTCCACAGTCGCCCATGAGACGAGGAGGGAATACCCCACGCATTCACTTTCCCCCTACTTGTCTGACTTTACATATCGACGATATTTTTCTCGAGTGTATCGTCCTGACTACGATTACTATTTGTATTTTAAGCTTGAAGACTAGAATCAACTGAGCACTTGTTTCCTCACTTTCCTAATGCCTGCATGTGACTTACACACATAGAGCTAGACTGAGAAATCTCAAGGCATATTGAATTTGGCATATGTTATCGTCTGCTGTTGATTGTTCAAAAAAAACTCCCGATGTAAAGGCCTCATTGTGCTTTTTTCGGGGGCAATGGAAATAAATAAATAAACATGTTAATAAAAATATGATAAAAAAGGAGTTCGAACGCAGTCTGTATATTTCCCACGTTCAGCGGTAGAAACACCACGGGAAGAAATTCGCTGAGAAAAAATTACTGCATTTGTCTGGGATTGGTATTCGGTCTCGCGTTATGATGAAAAGTATGCTACTTGATGGAGATTTAGCTAAATAATGCCATTGGCATGTTTTCATAAAGGCATGATTATATGGTGTATGTGAGAAAGTTACAATACTGTAGCAATAGCGGATACAGAAAAAAACGCAAGGGGTGGCGCAAAATATATCTTGAGCTACCTTTACTTTTATTGTAATGAAAAATAAGTCGCATGCAAATGTTAAGAAATTTTCATTTTTACTTATTATACACATACAGAACAATTACATCTTATGATATAGAAAAGGTACAAGTGTGGTTCTGCCATGTTAGGCAACGCGGGCGGCCCCGCATTTGGGGGGGGGGCGCCCCATATATATCCGCCTCTCTACTGTAGTGACGAATTTTAAAAGGTGAAAGAATACCAACATTTTGCTATGTCTTCCACAAACAATTTTCTTCGCGTAACGCTGTTACATTCAGAAGAATGTCAATAACTGAGAGCCTTCAAACATGATAAATCTTACTTGCATCAATGTGGTGCTCGTAAATGTTTCGCTTACATTATTCTAAATGGCCTTGGAGCAGTAAATACTAAAGCACAGAGTGGGACTGCCGATGGAACCGAAGCAGATGCGGAATGAATTTTACGAGGATGGAAGTCAGAAAAGGCGTCGACGTCCATAAAGCATGCCCAAGAAGGGATACAAGGGGAAGGGATGGACGCGAAACGAAAAATATCTGGGAGAAAACATGTAATGAGACGTAAGAGGAATGCAAAATCAAAGAAAGAGTTGATGCACGCAAACTTGTACCTTCGAAGAATGAATGCTCATAACAAAGATTACTATGGCTACAACAAGCATTGAAGAATCAATTTCATCATGGATCAATAGATAAATAATGATAACATTGAGATATAAAATATAAAATTCACAGAATCCTAAGTCAATTTATCAGGAATCAAAAATATATTTACCTCAGTACTGAAAAGCCAAACGAATTCTGGGAGCAATATACGAATTACTATCGAAATAAAATAGGAAGATCAACTGGACGCGTGAGAAAATAATATCTGGCATATAGCTGATAATTGAAGCAGAAGTTACGCTCAATGAACAAGAAAATTAGTTCTCCTTTAAGTGGATTCCCTCATCCTGTTTGTGTGCAGTGTGGTGCAGTATATAATATACCTATCCAGATTACGAGCAGAGTAATCCTAGGCAAAACTGAATAAATGATGAGAGAAGATGTACTTAGCTAAAAAATATGTAGCAAGAAAAAGGCTCAGAAAATATTTCTGTTTATATACACGACCAAGGGAAATATACTAGTGGTCATCTAAAATGGAGAGGATAGGCAATAAGTGATTCAGAATGGGTACGCTGAAGATGAAATGACCGTATTAGATAAGAAAAAATGAAGTCTACAAAACAATGGAAGAGCAGAAATCAATTTGGAAGACTAATAGGAACACAATTCCATTTCAGTTGGCCACACTGAGTAGTATCCAGCATATGAAAGAAGATTCACGGAGGCGAAAGCCAGCATACAAAGAAAGGCGGAAAATGCACACATCATAAGTGAAGTAGCACAATGAGATAGGATTTCACAAGTACTAAGGAGGTTTTGTTGAAGATAAACATTAAATAATCTTAAGATTACATCCTTATGATCGCATGATATTTTAATTCCAACTTAAACATTTTCATTAAGTGCATTTTATGCTATTTTGAATAATCGATACCCAAAAATGTACATTTGGGCGTGGTTCTGATCGGAGATAAGGGGATACAGAGATCAAACCATGTGTGCCCTTGAGCTCTATACAGAACTTATACAACCAATGGATACTGTTTGGAATAACAATTTTTTAACATCAAGGATATAAAAACTTAGATATCTATGTGACTTTATTTTTACAAATCGTCGTGAATGTTTCAAATAAGATATCTATGTAACGTTGTCAAAATATCCATCTTGTAATAAAAACGTGTTTTGAATTCATCAACCTTGTTTATATACTCGATGGATGTCGTCTGTTGCTCGGGTTGGTTCAATCCACCTCAAATATTAAGGCGTTAAAAGAAAGAACGAATGCATAGAGTGAAAGTGAGGTGTGTGGTTCAGCTTGCATGGTGACATGACCGTAGCCGTACAAGTAGCAGAAACACCCGCCCCTACTCTCCTTCCTCACAATCTCCCCCCCTCCCCCATTAAAAGAGCCCTCCTTCAAGACGACCCCCGAAACGCTTGAACTGGACCATCTGACACTGTGCACACACGCAAGTCCCACTCAACTCTCCCAGAGCATAAAAGACAAAACCGAGCACTAAAACAGGGGCTGGTGAAAATGTGGGGCTCGGTCGTAAGGGTGATGGAACATGGGAGTCGGACGGGAGTGAAGGTGAGACATGAATGTTTCACGACAAGAGCGAAGAGATGTCCTAAGGGGAAAAATATATATTGACTTCGTAGGACTGGGACACAGACTAAAGGGGAGTGAACCACGAGGAGTTTGACTGACAGGGAAACTCCCTAAAGTGTCATCCCCACATCTCGTTCAAATTTTCCTAGGTGATAGGAAATTAATATCCATCAAGTGTAGTTCTTGTTTCAGCCACCAATGCTGAATACCTTCGGAGATATTTGCGTCGGAGTGTAGCAACTTCCAACTTCCAACTTTATGCTACCCGCAGTACAACAATATTCCGTCAGTGCTCCTACTTCATCCTAGCAACGGAGTGTGAGGGTCCATTGTTGTTCTTAGGTTTGCAGGAAGAGTTTTCTGGTACTTACGGTCGAAACTATCTCGAAAAATATAGTGCGTTGGCAGCTGAAACAAAAACTACACCTCATAGGTATCTATTCCTCATCACCTAGTGTAATTTGACGAGATATGGTGGTGACATCTATGAGACTTTCCTTGCGAGGTCGTTCCGTAAGGGAGATTCCTTTACCATAAACGAGGATTTAACAGAGGAAACAATGGTTATTAAAAACTTAACTCTCCTCGAAAATGCGCTCGCACACGACAAAATTGCACTACATTCATTGGTAACATTTTTTTTCGAGGGCTTTTATAACGGCGTCAATGCCCTCGGATAAAATTAGATGTTTAGAAATGGAGCGGACGTAATGACTTAGAACACCGATGTGACACTCTTCTAAATCAGTAATCTGGGTGGTCACTGAGATAACCAAATAAGGAAATTCGGAGGCACACTGCGATAATCACATAGCTTAGTTTTTTCAAGAATGGTTTCTAAGATACTCATACAGTAT
Source organism: Ischnura elegans (assembly GCF_921293095.1). NCBI lineage: Eukaryota > Metazoa > Arthropoda > Insecta > Odonata > Coenagrionidae > Ischnura > Ischnura elegans. The sequence continues at coordinate 108,807,017 of NC_060248.1, forward strand.
ATTGGATTAATTATACGTTTTGACATAAATATGTGTGTAAATGCTCTTCAGTTAGGATCTATTCACCAAGAATGTAAACTGAGATAGGTATCAGGATGGAGTTATCGGTTTATCATACTTTCATTCCGTGAATTATTTGAATGAGCTCTATCAAAACCTTTACAAAACCATTTGCGGATCAAAGATGCTTCTCAAATTAATCGATATAATTTCTACATTGGAACTTGGAATTGGCAATGTATTAAATTATAATGATGCTGCAGTGCAGTGAAATATGTTGACTCAAATAAAGTTTTAACGTATTGAATGTAATTTGATAAAATTCATTATTTTTTCTGTCATTCCTACATCCCTTAACTCTTCGCAGTAATACATAACGTCAGTTTGTCAGGATATTGGCAGGCTACCAACGGCATTGATAAAATATACAGGGCGCTTATTTCTTCTAAGCTAAATACGCACTGCCAATGATGTTGAGATTAAGAGGTAATGTTAGAATCGCTGAGACTAGAGCATGAACAAATGGCACGATGCTCCTCTTGTTCTCATGAAAATTGGAAAAAATCCCACTCACTAAAGAGTTCAAAATTCTCAACAGAAAATGTCAACGCCAGCTGCTGCTTCTTTCAGGTTGAGACTGAGGGTTTTATTTCAGTCATCGACAAGACAGAGATACTCAATATGAGGTGAATAAGTGTGATCATGACGTCCTCGCTACTTGGAGATTGCAAAGATAGCTTGATTTAGGAGATGCGGGCAAAAAGTTTGGAATACCATCTCAATACACCAGTTCTCAGTGAGATAAGCTCAGCAGGGTGCATACTTTACAACGACTACTGGGGAGATATAATGCTTCAAAATGTAGTATACCATTATAGTATTTATACGCAAACGATTTTTTTTCATGTTTACCTTGAGATATCCCGCGTGGGGTGGCAGAAATATCATGCAGGCACATTGTAAACCATAATCCAACTGCAATAAAAGCGTAAAATAAAAATACAACTTCATTAACTCGCGGTAAAACTGCAAAATAAAAAACTGGATGTTTTAGGTTTTGCAATTTGGAAGCCATGAACATGCAAGAAAAGGTACGATAAGACTTCATTAGACTTTGAGTGAATAAAAACATTTTGGATGCTAAAATGAATTAGATGGCCCGTTATCAGTGCTTTATTTCGTTATAAACATTTATGAGTGTACAATGCTGGGTAATATACGCATACCTGTCAATTCTATGTAAACATGCTAAAAATGCGAAGTCGAAGATGAAGGATAAGTATATATTATTTCCTTGGTTAACCTTGAGGACACCGCTTAATTCAGTCTTTGCCACTCGATATCGTATGACACAAGGAGAATTCTCACTAGGGCATTCAAGATGCATGGTGCAGACGCTCAAAGAAGCGAACATTGTAAGCAGTACCTGCTCGGAGAGCTGAATAATGCCCTACTCTGAGCAGCATATCAAACGAGTTGAGCGCTGGATTAATTTTCCAAACGATTTAATCAGCGTCCCTCACAAGATAACAAGCAAAGAGTTTTATAAAACAACTCCGGATGAAACATTACTCCCGCTTCGTCCAACCGAGTCAAGGCAAAAACCAAACTAACGACCCACCCGTTTTATCGCGTGAACAGTCCCCAGGCCCGAAAAACCGCCAATCCTTCCCCTTCCCTTGAAACCAGTATAGGAGGACCGACATACGGGTTTTCTCGTCTCGCGATAGCGAAAGTCCGATCGAGGAGGGAAAAAAAGAATCTTAAAGTCTATGCAACCCTACTAATGGGCTTAATGTAACACACTGACCCAGATGACACGGAGCATAAACTACGTTCGTCTGAATTATTATCTCTGTCCTTTCCCCCCCTCACAATACACTGGAGGGAGAGGAGAGACTGCCGCGTGGGTGGCGCGCCTGCGCAGACAGACGAGAGGAGAGCCCGCGCGCGCCAAAAAAATAAACAAACAATCGAAGGGCGAAACCCGAAAGCAATGCGAGTTGCTTGCGCGCCAGACAAAACGCGCGTACACGATCCCTGCACGCGCTGCTCAGAATATTCGAGGCACAATTTATTGCAAGGCGGGACCTCCACTCATATCGCCGATAAAAAGCACAAGCGAATAACTTGTGTGAGTGTGTGTCTCATATCCGAACGATAAATTGAGCATGGCGTACTTCATCGGATATTCAGGCGAGGTCGGTGGAGTTTAGAAATATTTGAATGGGTACGTTACAACTCACTTCGAGTGACGTACCTCGCGTGGTCGGGGAAGAGACAATCTGCGGTAAATGTGCTCGCAAGATGTACCGTGGCAAAAATCGGTAACCTAAGCAAACTACTCCCAACCTTGAATGCGACTCAAAACATAGTCCTTAGATATCGCTCTGGTCTGCTGCAGCCACTTAAAATACCGATTTATACTTTCTCCTCTGCAATTTCGAGAAGAAAGAAAGAGTAATGTTTCCATAAGCAAAGAAGTAGTTTAATCGAAAGCGCAGCACCACATCCTATGTGGTACAAGTCAGCTTTAAAACGCACTAATAACTAGATTCATTCAGTTTTCCCATTGCTAGCTGCCAGCTTTGCTATCTGAAATCCGGGAACACCTACGGGTGTAAATCCTTCTTCAACAATAACAAATACATGACTGTATTGAATGGGAGAGTTGTCATTTTACAAAAGGTATATGAAATAAAGGATAATAATTAAGTAAATAATTACAAAGATTTGGAAATAAAGTAGTCATCTATAATTAATTTTCTTTGCAGAAGTTTGGTGTCACAATCAGACTTGAAGCCTAGGCATGTAGAAAGACAGAGATGTCACCGCTTGAGATAATGACTATGTAATGTTTTTTCAATAGAATTATGATTAAGTGAATAAGAAAGTATTTAACGACGAAAAATAAAATTTATCGGGGATGCTTCGCAGCTTAAATAGCTCAAAAATATATTAGGTGAGTAACTAAGTTCCCGCTGTTAGTTTTTAGATGGCTCTATTTAGCAGTGATTGCAGGTCGATTTCGACTTATCGGAAACGTCATGAACCAAGCTTAGACATTTGGTAAAAAAACCGCTTCACGACAATGGTGAGTTTATGTTGGCGTCGAATACTTATTGCTGCGTGAAAATGTCCGAGTTATTGCCAAGTAACCGTCATTTGCGGGTATAGTTGATTTTCTTCTTTAATTCGAATAAAACGGCGGTCGAAGCGCATCGAGGGCTCCAAAAAGTTTTCGGAGATGCTGCTACAAGTTAAACAACGTGCCGTGATTGGTCCCGTCACTTCAAATACGGTCATTTCAACGTTGACGGCCGTCCGCGTGAAGGAAGACCAAAAACCTTCGAAGACACTGAAATGGTGGCATTGCTCTATGAAGATCCACGCAAAACTCAGGAAGAGCTTGCTTCAGCGTTAGGAGTTACTTGCCTAGCCATTTCCAAGCGGTTTCATGCGATAAGAATGATTAAAAAGTAAGGAACTTAGGCTTCTTATGATTTGAAGCCAAGGGACGTTGAGCGACGTTTTGTCACCCATGAAAAAACAGCTCCATCGCCAAAAAAAGAAAGGTTTTCTTCATCGCATCATGACTAGTGATGAAAAATGGATTTATTACAGAAACTTAAAGGGGAGGGAAGTCTTCGGGACTGCGTGGTCATGGCTCTATGTCATCGGCTCGGCCGATATTCACGCTACGAAGGTTATGCTGTGTGTTTAGTGGGACTAGGTCGGTATTATTTATGCATTGTCGAAACCAAACAAAACAATTACTGGGGAACGGTATGGGCTACAATTGATGCAATTGAGCTGAGAACCGTGATAAAAACGGCCACAATACGAGAAGAAGTACGAAAATCCTCAAAGTGATTCTACAACATGACAATGCCCGACCTCATGTTGCCAAACCCACTAAAACCTACCTGGAAACACTCAAATGGGAAGTCCTAACCCACCCGCTTAATTCATCAGATATTTCGCCGCCCGATTATCACTTGTTCGGCTTGATGGGACATGGACAGGCTGATCAGCAGCTTCACTTACATGAAGACCTCAAAAAATGGCTTGATTAGTAGATAGCATCATAAGATGAACACCTTTTCCCGTAACGGTATTTAAGCTCTGCGAGAAAGATGGGAAAAATTTGTAGCTAGCGATAGAAAATACTTTGAATGATTATTTATTACAATTTGTTTTACAATGAAGTTGTGATTTCATTAACAAAACAGCGAGAACTTAGTTGCGCACCTGTAGTAGAAGTATTACGGAAGACGAAGTATTAGAAAGAGGTCTGGATGGTATAATAATAATAATAGAAAATAAAAACATTTTTTTATAAAAATGTTTTTATCGCGAACTGAACAGAATACAAGTATTTTTTTCAATAAACTTTTCCACGAACTTATAACGAACGAACTTATAGATGTGTACACATTTGTTTCTATGACTCCCTATCATTGACGTTCCTCAAAATGATCGCAGCGCTGCCATCGGATTTTGATGGCCATTTTTCGAACTAATCTCCATATTTAATTTTAAATTCTGAAATACGATCCAGGTACAGTTAAAATCATGATAAAAGTGTTCGAATATTGCATTGTCATCTGGTTCTGAGTTACCTTAAAAACTCCAGCTTGATAGCAAATCGGAAAGTGGGTGAAAATTGAGTTGCAAGATCTGACCCGGATAAGATGACAAACAACGAAGCCAGTTTATAAAAACGCTATGAAGAGAACTAATTATGCCTTCAAGAGATGATGATGATGAAGACATTTGATGAAATATTTAGGGGGAAGCGAGGAGGCGAAGAAATATGATGTCAATGAAGAAATACTACAAAATGGCATGGCGGACCGAGTAGCCTCACTTCAAGCTTCTACCAGCGGCCATCACGAACCCACGCGACGAGGAACATCCCCACACGGCTGCTTGTTTCAATGGCATCACGTCCGCGGTCTACGTCTCCCGGCACAGTCCCCCCAACGAGACCTCTCTTGCGTGGTGCACCGTGATTTAGTCGGCAGATATCTCCGCCCTGCCTCATACATTCAGGTGAGAAGTGGGCGGGGGAGAAGGGGGTTAGTGGAAGAGGATGGGATTAGAATGGAGAATCGTAATTTCCCCCTATACGACGTTCGACGCACGCTACTGCAGCAACAAGAGGCCTAAGGAAACAATGGCGCCCGCTGTGTCGACGATACATTTCTCGAGTATAATATCGTTACAAATAATGAGGACAGAATTAATATAGGAGGGAGGCGCCTTGGAGGATATTTCTCAGGACGCGGGTGGCGACAAAAATCTGTTTCCTTTTATGTTACCGAGAGAGAAAAAAAGGTTTTTCTTACGACGGTTTCGTGATCACGTTCTCCTTCTCTGTTTTTTATATGTACTATTATATATTTTACGACCGCCAGCACGCCGATGTTTTCCTATTTCCGAGAAGAAATGGGTTTCTTTCTCGCCTTGGTTGTCATCATGCGCGATGAATTTCAATGCGAAACGTGCAATCGAGAGTGTTTTTCCCGAAAGAAGTGAGAAAAAAAATTACCCAAGGGTGCCTTACGGGTACATACTATATATATAAGACTAATAACACTAAAATATGATTTATTCCCAAGAATTTGAATATTCGCAATAATGAGCAAGGTTATTTGTGCGCTGAATGGTTATAGTGTTCTAACACGATTCGAAATTTATTCCATGAATGATGAAATCATGTTTCATCAAAATCATTTTTATACCCTAAATTGGAATTTATAGTTAAACCCTGAATTTAAATATTGCAGTTTGCATACTTGAGGGCAAGAATTCAAGCACACACCATATGCACAACGTTTTCATCACAAGGCGGGTGAAAAAGGAGTAAATACAAATAATGCCGTTATGAATACCTCTTTAGTGTACACAACTTTCATTAATGAGAACCGAAAATGTTTAAACTAACCCGAGCTCTTACCGGTAGTAAACTTAAAATTCCAATAGTCTATCACCGCTTTATTTGAAGAATACAATCTTTAGTAGACATTGAAAACATGGGTACTCACGCCATACACCTGCCTGGCTTTCTCAAAAGATTATTGAATCACATTTATATTCACTTCTTGATACTAAAATTGGCTTCAGTTGCAATACATCGCCACTGTTGACGAAGCCATTAACAAGCGCAGGGAAGCTAAGCTGCGCAAATCAAAGCAGTGGCATTAATGCATGACAGAAATATTGACAAAAACCAGTAAATGAGATAAAAGAACCTTCGAAATGTAAAAATAAGATTATCCGTCGACTTAAATAAGGTGAAGGTGAGCTACCACTAACTAAATCAACCAGACCATTTTTCTTGAGTTTTCTCACAAGCACACACTTTCATTTCTCCATGATACTATTTAAATAGGTCATATATTTTGAGGGTTTACATTAAACCTTGAATGCAATTCCTAAACGAGGACAAACTGACACAGAATCATATTTTCCTCCCTCTATCTTGATAGTTTTAATGAACGAAATGCAAGACTTTACCATGCCACGGGCCAATTTACCAGATAGTGTGGATATCAAATCATTCAATTGTAGCAAGGTAGAAAATATTTTTAGTGATTCTGTTCTGCTATAAAGAAATGCTTAGGTATTGGGTAGATATAATCCTGACTCTGCATCGTAGTATAAACACAAAACAACATAAAATAGGCGGGTTGAAGCTCTATTGCTGCAACGCTTTAAACCTTTTTTTTTGCGTTAGAGTGAACGTACTCGTAGTAAGCAGTTCATTGGCTGCGAGTAAGCATTCAGATCATAAAAACTTTTGCGATTGATATCATCTAAGAGTAAAGACCAGTGGGACAATTTAATCTTGAAAATACAGAGATCGGAAGGCAAATACAGAGAGAGAGAGTGGCATTATCATAAAAAGGTGCAGGAAATGAATAAATTAATTCGTACAAGTTAACACCTCCAATGCAGTTTTATCGCAAGCATAAAATTTATAAATAAACTAAAAAAACAATGCTTTAAAAATTGAAAATATTACTTGTAGAGACCTCAATATTTCGATTAAAATTATACTTCTACTTGAATACTGCCCGGATATCTTTATGCCACGAAGCAGCGGCAAGCCAAATAAGCAGTTGACTCTACATTTATGTCAGCAATCAGTGCTCTCAGGAGGCATGCCACAGCTGAACAAAACAATAAAATCAATTTAGCCATTTGAAACATTTATACTTCTTTATATGTCTTCAAAATTGCACAAGCTTCCCCTTAAGGTTTCTGAACAAATAAGTTTCCTGGAACAAAAAAAACACGCCTTCGTAACTTCGGCAACGTCGCCATGTAACCTATACTTTGACCATGAAGACGAGAAGGGGACGGTATAGGTTCGTCCACCTATTCTTTCCCTTGACAAAATTCAGCTCACGAAATGGCCGCTGTATTCCCATTATTTCCAAAGGGTCCTTCTAGCACCAAGTTCGTGAGGACACGTTCCTGACAGACTACGACGGTTATTTCAGCCATGTTCTTCGGAAGCCAAATGGAGAGGTGAGAGGGGGAGGTAGAAAAACTAGCAATGGAAGAACACCATTCAACGCTATGCCCCATTCGATTGACTAACCTTAATCGTTAAGGGAAGAGTTTATCAATCCCCACGCGTAATAATCCTCTTTTATCAATGACAATGGTATGGAGTCAAAAAGTTAGCAGCGATTGTAAAGGTAATACATCACAGTAAATTAAAATTTGCTGGCAATTTTTCACAGATGCTATAATTTCACTTCACCACCGGTTTCAATACATTTTGTACTATCCACTTGGAGAGATTAAATTAACTCAAAGAAAATGGTCATGAAGTGGAATTAAATGATTTTTGGAGAATTATCAGTTAGTTATGATTTATATTTATAATATTGTATTAACTGTAATGGCATGGAGTCATAAAGGTAGTAGCAATCAAAAATAAAACCAGGAATATTGCCAACCTAAGGGAGATGTTTCACTACTGCGGCGAAAAGCGTTGCGTCGCGGCAAGAAATAACATGCGTATTAGTAGCTTCACGTTGGTGTTCATAAAAATTCATTTTTGAATGTACTCAATGAAGTCCTGGTTACGCGATACATTAACAGGTATGAGTTAATGTATAAATGCAAAGACGTGTGTAAGCGCCCGAATTGAACGAGTGCATGAACAAAGAACAGAAGCTGTTCTAATTTGGTCCATGGATTCGCTCATGCTCCGTTAAGGTCCAGCATAATCTTTTATGCATTTAGATATTCACTTATAGGGTTTAATGTATTGCACTAACAGGTATAATTAATATTGTATTGAATTCAGATTGTATAATTCATAGTGTGGCTTTATATCTCATTTATGAACACGGGATTGCACATCTCTTTAGTAAATAGATACAGGACCAATAGCTACCGTTACATCTCGAGCTTAACATTTTCCACCGAGCTATTTGACGTGCAGTCTTCTGAGTTACAGGGATGAAGTCACGAAAATAGATATAACCACCACGTATTCGAGTCTCAGAAAAAGGGTGAGATAAATGTTTTTAGGATAAAATGACACAAGCTGGAACTGGACTATAGAGAAATGTTTCTGGCCAGGATCTGGTGGAATTCCAACGCATTTGCAAATTAAAAGTTGCTGGCAATTTTCCACAAATTCTTTATTTTCACATCACGACCGATTCCGATACATGATGTATCATCCACCTGAAAATAGTAAAATAATGCATTGAAACCGGTCGTCAGGTGGAATTTTTGTAAAACATATTTGTGGAAAATTGTTAGTTACTTATTAATTTATCTCAATAACCCCGGAAAACAGCACAATGAAATATTTATATCAAGTTTCTCTACAGCAATTGGCAACAGACAATCGCATACAGCCATGCCCTGAATACGGATAAACCTACCCAGGCACTCGAACCCGCGACTTTCAATATGGAAGGCGAGGACTTCTCCCTGCCGTCACTGAGGCCGACAGTGAATTAACACCCACAAGAAGCCCTGAGAACTGGTGAATTACTGAGACAAACCTCTTAAAAGTATCTATCTTAAAACAAAGGCTAATGTAAAAGTAACTCAAGAGACCAATACATGATTAACAAGCATTTGAAAATTGATAACTGCTTAAGTAAAACTCAAATTGCATTGCATATAAGCTACTCTCGTAAGTCAGACTTCAAACTTAACCCCACTCTATCGATTCTTTCCAGTTGTACCATATTATATTCTTGGATTAGTAAGCCCCTTGAGGCCTCGGTGTATTGTATACGGTGACATCATTTTGGAAGTAAATCTGAATTTTTAATGGCTGAGATTTTCATTTTTCTCTGAAGAAAAATTAACTTGGTTGCATATTTTATATAGGCATTCGTAATCATCAAAACTTCCACCCCAGCAGACTGAACGTGACCCGGCAACGACTTGCGCTATATCCTTCATCTCCGTTCAATTTCAAACTTGGCAGATACACAAGTAAAAGAAAAGGGCTAATTACGTTTCACGGTGGTACTATATGAGGCAGGAAAACGACTGCGACAAAACTTTACGACCGATTCCCTGCTTCAGTTAACGTCAAATTAGTCCACCGGATGCTTCATGTTCCCTTTTCGACTCTGATCGTAAAATATTTCGAGCTCGTATGTGAGGCTCCCATGAGGAATTTCACCGTCTTTTAAGGAACGGCGAGGACCGGAATTGTCGGCGGAAGCGGGGTCAAACTCCGAGCACTTCTGCCTCAAGACCAAAACTCCTTCCGTTCGCGGCGGAGAAGTTAAGCTATGGCATCTTCTCGGTCTGCATGTGGCGAGAGAAAGGAAGTAAGGGAGGGAACCATATCGAAATTGGTTCCGTGCTCAATGCAGTCAGATGCAGTTGGTACTCTTTTAAGAGCCTAAGAAGGAGGGGGAACTTTCCGCTTTCACAAAGGCAGTAAAAAAAGTATAGCGTACAGAACCAGAGCTAACTATCTGGATCCTGCGGCATGGTTGACATTAGTCACGCACATATCTTTTTTTTCAAGAGGGTTTCGATATAATTTTTGGCTAACATCACACGATCATTTTTTCCATCTCTTTAGTGGGACATATCCAGCCAAGAGGACTGCGTAGAGGAGGCCCAATTCCATCCCAAAGAAGGCTGATTTGTGCAACGACTTCGGTGGCATTTTTATCGGTAATCAAAAATATCCGAGGGGCGGTGATAAGTTCACTGTGATCCACCTTTTTTGACCAATATTTTGCATAATAATGTTTTTAATTGTGAGGAAAAGCCTTGAAAAGTTATAAATTTGATAAATAACATCATCATTAATGTAAATTTTTGTTGACACACCTAATTATACCTTATTTTCCCGTGAATCTCGGATCAATTTGACCGTCAGCGACGCGAATGGTGACGTTTGTAAACATTTATATGCGCGGTGGATGACAACACATTAAGAGGCCGAGTTGAGGATCCTCTATTATAATATTCGTGGATCTAGCAATCGCTCCTTTGATGGCGGAAAAAATTATCTTTTCTCGTGATTATCTTCCACAATAGCTCGAGGGATAGGCTTTCCATCCTTTTTTCCTTAACTCGGCACATTCCTTTTTCCGTCGCTGAAAACATCGCTGGCATCGTCCTTCAGGCAAACGGGACGCACGGCAGCGAACAGCAATTATCGCGATCGGCTTTTAGTTGAACGGCAGTTGTAAATACGGAAAGGGACAGAATAAGTGATGGAAAAAGGGACGACGGAAATGACCGTGTAACTGGGAAAATGCTAGGTTGAGTGATCATTTCTTTGGTCCCTTGAAAGCTATCGCTGGAGCTATCATACTGAGGGACGGATAAAATGATCGTGTGGTTCAGGCTTAGTTCAAACGTGCTACTCACTTATTTTCACACGGACGAAATAACCCCGTCTCAATACGCAATGGGAAAAGGGACGGTTGGAATGACCGCGTGACTGGTAAAATTATAGGTCGAACCATCATTTATTTGGTCCCTGAAAAGCTATCGCTGAAGCTATCATTCTGAGGGACTGAAGAAGTGATCGAATGATCCAGGTTTAAGAGAAGATTTGATAGAGGGCAGATACTTCGCTCAGCGGTTTCTAAGAAAAACAAAACAGAGGAGACTAATGCCAGAAGCGGGACACGTATTTTGCTTGGAAAAAATACAAAGGTGATTTCATTTTTCGCTTGAATTCGCGTGAATATTTTGTTTTCAATGAAATTCACCATTCATAAGCCACATCAACGCTGCGGTGACCGCATAGGGATATATTTTCTGTGCTTTAGCCAATCAAATTCAAGGAATGACTTCTTGAATTAATGAAGATCATATTAGGTGGTGAAAATTTGGTAGATATTTGATCTCGTCAGGGATTTGAAGTTAGGAAACGATAAAATATTGCTTTGGGGAAATAGAAAAATAGCACGGGTTCTAATTTCTTCAATTATTTTATTCCTCAAGATAAATTACCGTAATATATCGTGATAAATAAAAGAAGAGTATCACCTATGAAAATACTAGTATTTATAATTTGAGCTTTCATTGCATTGAATTTATCTCAAGCAAGACATCGGTAGCAAAGTTTACCCGACAGTAGTAATGTACCACCTAGAAATGTAATTGGCCTATTCCAGACATTTTAGTGTCTAATATGAAATAGAGCTGTAATAAATGATACTGCTAAGTCACTGTTGGTTCGGAGTTCAGAAAAAGTATTTTAAGACACATTGCCTGCTCTCTAAAGGAAAGGTATCAAGACCTTTCCAGCGAACCAGTTTGATTCTAAAAAAAGGAGCAGCAAAAGTAAACGCGGAGAAAAAAAATGCACCTCCTCAGTTAATGACCTCCCAATGGAAACTTACCCTAATGAAGTAACGATTGTGCCTTCGCTTGGCAGGAATTCAAATTGCACTCATATCATTGCGTAATTTCATCGCCGCCGCGAGAGTGACATTGTTTAATTGTTAAGCACCGAGATGAATATGTAATGAGATGGGTACTCACTCCCTTACTTGAGCACGGATCGGCAAAGCCTTTTGCGGACGAGAGAATTGATTGTGTAAATCACGGCGAGAGTGTACACGACGGGAGTGGTAAAGGGTAATGAACGCAAGAAGATGGTCGGTCAAGTTCGAGCATCGCGAAGCTGGAATACGGCGAATGTTATAGAGACAATGATGAAAATTATGTAAACAACGAAAGAGAGATATGCAAAGGAATGTCAAAGCCTTTTTGTTAGTGCTATCATGATAAATACTCTCTGATTACACATTTATTCTTCGACACTATTACCGTAGAACAAAAAAGTCACAATGTAACATATGAACCGCTAACTGCAGATAGGCATCATGTCCAATTTTACAACTTTACAGGAGAGAAAATACTTAGTAAACCCATATACAACACAAAATTGTTTTTAATAATTTTGTTTTAAAAGAATTGGCATTTAGAACTTGCATATGCTAATACAAAGCTTTATATAAAACTATAAAGTATTAAAACTAAAAACTAATTATTGAATTAATAAGTAAACTATTTGAGTTTATACTTTACAAACTTTATAGTTGTTACTAGGTGCTAACTGTAGCGTCCTAAACTCTAACGATCGTTCAACTTGGACATGATGCCTTTCTAATGTTAGCGATTCATATGCGAAAGAAGAGTTTCAATGGACCCCGACGAATTCAGCATTCTTATGCCAAATTATACTAAGGAGCATCAAACAGGAGATGTACATGATATCTCATGAGCCAAGGAAAGTCCGTCAGTTATTTCACATGGAGTGACCTTACAGAGAGAATCAACTGATAACAAAATATACAATGGATGAGAAAAAATTTTAATACAATTTTCTTTGGAAAAAACGGCGGAAAAAATATTGACTGGGGTAAGAACAAAAGATTTTTACTTTTTCATTCATTAAAAATACCTAATGGAAATGCAATGTTTTACCGTGGTGATTTTTTATATCTATCTACAATATTATAAAGTATCAAAAGATGAAAATGAAACTATCAAATGCATTCTATTGGATGAATAATATTGTAATGACCCTTAAATAGGGGTTAGATGGAAAATGAGAATTTATAGTCCCAATCTATCCCAATAAAGACGTTTATTATTATTATTATTAATAAATAAACTCTACCGACTTAATTACATATTGAAGACTTTAATGCGCGCACAAGATTTGACTTTTCAAGGCTCATCATCTTTTTTCCCTCGTCACAGTTTTACCTCATCTTGTAACGCAGACCAACACTAAAAATGGCAAATACCTTTGACCATCTTGGCATGCAGAAACGTTGACTAGAGACACATATGGTCGGGTGATTGAATGGTCAAGTAAGTTATGCTTCAAACATAACCTTAGACTAGAATATTTTCAAAAATATTGTCCTAATAGAGAGCAGCCATCTTTGGGTAGAAGTTTTACATGATATGCGGCTGGATGCGGTGGAAGGTATCAATAATAGTTCAATAAGACATTGCAATATTGCTACTGAATTTATTTTTGTGCGACGCGTTTCGTAGTTACAACAATTTGAAAATTTTACCGTAAAGGTGCGTTTACACTGTGTAACATGTTATATAAACATGATATATGTAACAAGTTACTTGTAACATTTGTTTTATAGCAGGAGTCTAGCGAAGCTAGCTATCCCCACCATGCGCCTCACCTCTTTTCTGTAACATATTACACATTTTCCCACGTCGTGCGGGAAACCAAAAACTTGTTATATAACAGTAATTTTTGTTTCGTAATACAATGCTACATGCAACTTGTTACACGGGTTTGTATTTTTTTCTTAAAACATGTTATAAGTAACTTGTTTATGTAGCATATATAACATGTCACACAGTGTAAACGCACCTTAACAATGAAACTAAAAAGTGGAGGTAATTAAAAGTAAATGAAACTAAAAACTAAGTGCGAAAATAAATTCAGAGGAAAAGGTCCAATGTCTTATTTAACTAATTTTGGAACAAGGCAAAACGATATCGAAGAAGACTCATCGATCGAATCAGGATCACGAATAACTAAAGGAAGTCCACGTTCGCGTCAAGAGGTGGACGGAGGATGCGGACGGACACGAGGAAAGATCTGGTGGAAGAGACAGCGGATGGTGACGTCTTTGAGAGGAAGTTACTCGGGACGAGGTCGATTGATGAGACCGGGGTGACAAATGAGATGCTAGGAAGCGCTAATGGCTTTGCTATTCGAGGAGCGGGAGGATGCAGGCAGTCAACTCCACGCGGAACCACCTCTCATTCCAACTCTCCTACGTTAGGGCATCCATTAATTACACTTTCAGGGGGTGTAGGAGGTCCAGCTGATTCTCACGAAATCTCATGTGAGGGAGAGGGAAAATATCTATCCTGGAAAATATCACATAATTTTTTCCGCAAGAAACAGAGCGAAATTGCGAGAAAACTTGGTTGAACACAGCAAAATGTGCGTCTCTATTAAAATATGACAAAATTCTACGCAATGCGATTCTACAAATTGCTTTGTTTTTAGTAAATCCAACGCAATGAAGCATATATTAAAGTATTTACGCTGAAAATACGCGTTTGGAATAATCAAATGAGAGATTGGAGAGGGGGGGTCGAGCCAAATCTCGCGATATCTCGTTAAGGGGAGGTCTAGAAATAGCCAAAATCACCTCATGTAATTAATGGACGCCTTAATACCCACAAAACCTCTTGCTTCGATCTCTTAAGCATTTCCCCTCTTCTCCCTCGGGAGCAAGGACGCATGCGCCAAGACGGGCGGGGAACGTGAACGCTGGGATAAGCGAGGAGGAGAGGCGGCGAAAAGCGAAAGGAAGTAAATTGTCACTCCCCCAAGGTCATCAAAGACAATCCCTTAATGAAGACGCGTGAGGACGGATGAAAGGAAAAAAGGTTCTTCAATGGAGGGGAGGAACCGCGCGTGGAGACGAAAGGGTATGTGTTTTCGAAGGGATAGACAGACGCACACCCGAAAGGATGAGTGAGAAAGAGTGGAGAGGGGGAAACCTGTGAATAAAGGAGATGGAAGGGAACAAAGGGAGCGAAACAATAATTTGAAGGTAAGGTAAGGAACGAGAGGAAAGAAGAGAAATTATTTTTGAAATCGAGAGTTTTTCGGGGGAGGAAGGGTAAAGGGTAAACGCTGCCAAGGGTAACAAAGGAATTGGGAGGAGGGTCGTTAGGGGTGATTTAGGTGGGAATCCAAGGAATGTCAAAGGGAGATAATGGTGAGGGCAATTAGTGGGGGACTTCCGAAAGGGTCTGCTCTTAATGTTGCGGCGTTCGGGTTCATTCAGACGCTGAAATGGTCATGAGAACTGAGAGCACAACTCGTAATGACAATTAAACCAGATAGGTACAGGAGTAAAGAAGTACATGAGAGAAATACATCGCTTCTCTAAGATAAAACAACAACTTCGAAGGTGATAAAGATTTTGCTAAGAATAAAAATTGCTCCTTTGAACTTAAAAGAGTTCACAAAACTCTACTCGATCTCATAGCAAATAAATTTCGCGAAAATCCTGAAATCATAACAGTCAAAAAAAGGTATATATAATAAAAAGGTGAGATTAAAGAAAGAAAATTTCTATTCCACATGGTGCGTGAGTATAATTGCTATATTCCTAGTCCAATCTTTCTCGAGTAGTGACAATTCTTCTAAATGGTACCTAAAAACATTGTCTTAAAGAAAAGATACAAATATCTGTTCTCAAGAAATTTCTTCTCAGTAAAAAAATTTGAGAATGGCCAGCTAAATTTCTTTTTAAGTTTTACAGGAGCGCGAATAGTTTTCCGGAATACATTCATCCAAAATACATGTTGACCTTCCTTACGCACTTACTCTTAATTTCATAAATGCATTAACATTCATGCATCTTCCAAATTCAGGCTTAAATGGCTTTTAATCTAATGCCATAATTTATTTCAATAGAACAAGCCAGTAACCAAAAGTATTTCCACCACATTTTAGAATTTCGTAACGAGCTTACGAGAAATGAAAAAGTAATTGCATTAAAAAGGGCACTACGATAAATTGCTCGGTTAGGCAATATAGA
Source organism: Ischnura elegans (assembly GCF_921293095.1). Classification (NCBI taxonomy): domain Eukaryota; kingdom Metazoa; phylum Arthropoda; class Insecta; order Odonata; family Coenagrionidae; genus Ischnura; species Ischnura elegans. Next base: position 108,823,096 of record NC_060248.1, read on the forward strand.
ATAGTGAAGTATAGATTCAGAAGTGAGTAACGTTGATATTTTACTGAAAGCTTCCCGTAGCAATGACGGGTCCAGACAGTAGATTTCCCTAGGAAAGAAATATGAGGTTTTAAGAGACAAGCGTACACGAAAACGTTCTCCTCTTTCGGATTCTTTTTGTATTGCGAGGAGGTAGCAAGCAAAGCACTTCGATTATTAACCGCCGAAACAATGGGAGACGCTGCCAAGACAACTGACGACGAGGGGGTTGAAGGAGAGAAAGTCCCCTCCCTCTATTCTTTCGGTTAAGGTCTCAAGGCTGCAGATAAAAAGAGGTCTGTGTGTCGTGACAAACACACTCGCCGAGCCCACTGAACGGACTCAATTTAAATGCAGAGCAACCTGGAGATATGACTGGTATTGGAATTGGAGGAGGAGGTGGAGGTTGTAACGGAAATACAATGGACTATCGCGACATCGCGGTTGCTAAACAAGCCATTTCGACCGGAATTTTAAGCGAATACGTTCACCGATGTGTCGTAGAAATTTTATGAACCAACGTGAAGGGGGGAACCTGACTGCAATATTTCGCATTCGCTGTCGCCAGGAGACGCCTGTGAAGACGGGTGGTGAATTATCCATCGGCGGTGAGACCTTTGAAGAAAATGGCGCGCTCAATCTCAGATTTTTCCTCGATGTGTTCACCGATTAAGATTTTTAGATGCGAATAAAGGTATTTACGACTTGATAGAGATACAGCTATCTCTGTTTTCCTTCCCATAAAATTCGCACCTTTTTGCTTTATTACAAGCTAGTACTATCAAGTAAAACAAACAGTGAATAAATAGACATCGGATCTTCAAAAAAGAGTTATTGAGCAAAAATAAGAAATATTTATCAAATACGATAAATTTTGATGAAGCTGAGAATGAAATTGTCACTAAGGGCGGCGAGAATTATTGTCAACAATTGGGTACTTAGCTATTACAATGTACAAGAACATTTCGCGAGGTGTTAGGGTGTTCTGGACCCATTACCTGTTGCAAGTCTTAATTGAATTCTTACTTATCAATTAATTTCTTGCGGAGCAGAGCGTAAGAAAAAGTAATAATAATAATTTTCTTTGTCACAAACTTTTATAAGACGCGAAGAACGGTTACACTTAGATACATGCACAGCATAAAAAATCAAATATACACGTCGCACAGTGGTTCAAAATCGAAAAAAGGTAGTCGAAATTATTACCGCTTTTATTCGTAGTCACTGTTGTAGTATGAAGAGCGACGCGTCGCTCGTAGGATACGATATAGTACCCGTGGGCGTACCCAGCGGGGGTCTGCAGGGGGCAGCTTGCCCCCCCCAGGAGCAAAAGTAAATGTAGTTTAAAACGAAAATTTTGAACAAATTTTCTCTAAATTCAAGAATAGAGATATTAGTATAAAATATCTATCATCATTAGTCAACAATCCTAAGATTGGTTTGACGCAGCTCTCCATTTCTCTCTCCTATCCGCTAATCTTTTCATAGCTACATATTTCTTCTCTTTTACATCCTTTATAACCTGTCCTATGCAACTCATTCGGGGCCGTCCCTTGCCCTTTTTCCCTTCCACTTGTCCTTCAACAATTGTCTTCATCAGACCATCGTGCCTCAAAATGTGGCCAACTAAGTTGTCCCTTCTTCTGCTTAATGTTTTTAGGAGGCTTCTCTTTTCTCCTACTCTCCTTAGGACTTCCTGGTTACTCACACGGTCAATCCATTTTATCTTCATCATTCTTCGGTAGCACCACATTTCGAATGCTTCCACTCTTGACTTCTCTGCTGCTGTCAACGTCCAAGCCTCGCTTCCATAGAGAAACATACTCCATATGTAGCATCTGATGAATTGTTTCCTTACTTCTATGCTGGTATTTTCAGCTGTAAGAAGATTCTTCTTTTTGTAGAAAGCCCTCTTCGCCTGCGCTATTCTACTGTGAATTTCTTTCTTGCTCCGTCCATCGCTGGTAATTCGGCTTCCCAGGTAAGAGAACTCGTTCACCTCTTCAAGCTTATGCTTTCCTAGGTTGATGTTTGTTTTAGCCTCCTCTCTTTTACTGCAAACTAATATCTTAGTCTTTTTTTGTTGATTTTCAGCTGATATCTGGCCATTGTCCTTTCCATGTTTGTCAACGTCTTCTTCAAATCCTTCTCTGTCTCGGCTATGACTGCTATGTCGTCAGCAAATCGCAGCATACTAATTTTTTCTCCGTGAATATTGACACCCGAAGCTTTCTGCTTGATTTCGTTGATGGCTTTCTCTATGTAAACATTAAAAATTAAGGGGGAAAGCACACAACCTTGTCTCACCCCTTTTCTTATTCTCGCCTCTGCACCTATTCTAATTACATTTAAAATATTTTACTTTTAAGAAAACAATTTTAAGTCACTTACGCAATCCCACTGGCTCTTTCTATCCGTTCACTACTGACTTAAATTTAATTCATCATACAGTACATCTAATTAATCATACAGTGGTACAGTACATCTAATATCTTTCTCTTTTTTTACTTACGATAAGAAAGGTGATAACTACGTTTTTAATCTCCTTAATAACGTTACCATGCTTTTAAACTCTCCTGATCTGGGGAGCAATCAATCTCTCGACTTAGCTACTACTTTATAACGGCGGATGGACTCCCTAAAGGTTTGAACAAGCATGAAATTTGACTTGAGTGTTTATCAGTTTTTGTTTGTATCGATGACTTCCCTTCCGGCGCTTCTATCCAAAGATGCAACGGAAGTAATCAATTGAATAGGGCAATCTACTCGAGTGTTGAAATGTGAGCGAGACAAAGGACTGTTTACAGTTGCATAAAGGATGAGCTGAAGCAAACTTGTTGGATATGGTGCGGCCGGAAGGGAAGGTATAACCGGATGACGTGCCTAGCGGAGTGAAGGACAGAGACCAGTCTATTTGCTTCCTTCGCACGATAAGATAGAGCACATGCGTCCACCTTTGTGTGCGCTAATGGACACCCTTTGTTATGCTAACGAGGCAACCAAAAAACGAACAAGAGACATGTAGAATTTAAGTTTTTAGCGGCGAACGATCTGCATGAGTACTTCAACGAATTTTCCACCGGGAATTTTTGGGTCCATGGTCCCAAAGTTTCATCGGCTAAGTCTTCGATCGTCTTCAGAGGTAGATTATGGAGCCAAGTTCTCGATGTATGTACCCTCGAGTGCCGTTCGAATTTTTAACTTTACAGATCACCAATGCTTTGTCCAATCCGGACTCAATTAAAGGAGGCCCAAGAAAGTAGTGGTTACGCGTTACATCTGTTTCTGTTTCGCGCGCATTTTATTCGGCGGCGCCACTAGACAGCGGTATCTCTTTCAGTGTGACTTTCGCAATTAACCGCAAAGGAAATGGTCTTTTTTAGTTCAGTTTTTTTCATCTCACTTGCGTTTAATGTGTGGTTTATCTGATTTATTGGTTCAGTTACGTATTATTGCTGTGTATTTCCTCCTGAAAAGTGGAGCTAGATGACTGGCAGCGCCGCGAGTGGCGATTTTGAAATCGGATTTTAATGGGCGCAACAATTCTAGTGGAGGACTTGAGTAGACTCTATTCTATTTATTTTTTATTTTGCCGATCTAGGACATCCTTAAGGTAAGTGATAAATTCAATTGTTACAATACTAAGTGAGTAAGTGGAGTCTCGATAATAAATAACCCAATTGAGACATGTATTGAAGAATCTGGGTATCTTAACAGCTTTGTAAGCTCAAAAGAAACTTCTACTGCGACGTACACACTTATAAAGGATAGGAAAACAGTGTCCCATGGACATAATTATCGATTACATGAACAGGAGTACAAGTGAACTAAATTGTAAGCCCCAGAAAGTGATGTAACGCAGATGACGCAGATTTGGAGTGTTAGATGCAAAATAAATACGACTTGAAACCAATCTCAATCCTGCAATTCACGCATATTTTGACTATATACGAAAATTTAGATTAAGCTACAACAAAATAACTGATGAAGCATCACTAATATAATTGACTACTAAATACCACGTCTGGCCAGACGGAGTGCTTGTTTAGGAGACAAAATTTTTAATATTTATTGATATTTATTTGGCAATGATATTCAACATTCATGATTTTTTCGCTGAAAAAATAAACGAATGGACTACAACTTTTTTGGAAACGGTGTGGAATCCCCGTGATTCCATAAATTTGCTGCACGATGTAATAAGCGCCAAATCTATAGGTGGATGTGCAAATGAAATAATCACAGAATAGCTATATCAAAAATCTACATACTTTCAAAATTATTTTTAGGAATTGATAGTCTTTGAGTGTAGCGGTCGAGGAAGCATATGCCAAGACCGTTCATCTCACACTAATCCAATCAATACTTAGAAAATAAATCAGAAAAATAGAATAAATGCTTCTGCGGTGGTAGTTCAAAAAATAATACAGAAAAATGCAAAAAATAAGAGAGCCATCACCAATAGCATCATCACCAATACTTGCATCAATTCTGTCTTTGCGCAAAAATTAAAGTAGGCATTGATTCTTTCCACAGCAACGCCTGCTGAAGCGGTCACACATGAAGCAAGCAATAAATGAAAATACCCAGTCCTTAAACATGTTCAAGTCCCACTCCATAGACCCAAAGTATTCCATTCGATCTGCCTCAATGTTTTAGACCTGCCTCGGCCAGATCTCTCCTGCCAATTAAATCATTTACTCACACTGACTAGAGAATGCAAACTCGATTAACGCGTGCGCGACACGCACAGCTATGGAATCGAAAGTGGAAATTAGGCCACTCCGAACATGAATCAACCTCGACAGCGAGACAGGCGAGGTGGAAGCAGTGAGGAGCCGCTGAGGACGATATACGCCATTGGAAAGCGGATGAAGGAAGGTGGATGAGGTAATTGGTCGGGTCAGGACTGGGTAGCTCCAGAAAAGTGCTGGGGAGAAGAATAGGGGCGAGTAAAAGAAAGAAAGAAAGGTCATTGAATGGAGGACGCTTCCTCGCAGTCCGCGCTCGAGATGCTTCGGTGTGGGGCAGGTCAGGAGGGTCAGATTCGAGACGAGGGCAGCAGCGGGGGTAGGGAAGAATAAAGTGGACCGTGAGATGGCACCGCGAGATGAATAAGGGGAGCGAAGAGGTGGAACACGATTAAGCTAGCAACAAGGCAATACCCAAGAGGAGGATGAGAAATAAGCAGACAGTGGGGTTCTCGAAATCAGTGGGGGACTTTGTTCACTTGACTTAAGACTGTCCCTTAAGATCCCCTGAGTAAGATCAGCAAGTCGCTGCTCGAAACGTCGGGAGACATGGACGACATCAACCGGTGGAAAACCCGAGAAACTTTTCTGCACCTGATACGCCGGGAAAACCTAATATCATACACATCACATTCCTTTATTTAATTGGCCAGAAGTTTGAAAAAACTTTGACCGCGACAAAGTATGGCTTCAAGATTAACCGGCTGTGGGACGATCATGACCCGAGAACTGTGGCCCAGAGGGAGGAGGACCTGCAACCATCACCCGTGTATACCCCCTGACAGCATATCATTTACGAGCTACATTCCATAGTGTTAAAACCCACCAACAACATCATTAGTCAACAATCCTAGGTTTGTTTTTATGCAGCTCTTCAGTCTTCTCTCCTATCCGCTAGTCTTTTCATAGCTACATATATCTCCTCTTTCATATCCTTTACAACCTGTCCAATGTGACTCATTCGGGGTCGTCCCCTGCCCTTCTTCCCTTCCGTCTACGATTATTTACATCAGGCCATCATGCCTCATAATATGGCCTGCTAAGTTGTTCCGTCTTCTGCTTAAGGTTTTTAGAAGAATTCCCTTTTCTCACACTCTTCTTAGCACTTCCTCGCTACTTACACATTTATTATTTATCAAAGTATTCTACCGATAAAGGTAGGTTTCCATGGAGTGCTCAAGAAGAAGTCTGGGAGCCTCCCTTTCCATCATGCACTTCCCTCTTCAATTCACAATAAGACCTACTTCCTTTCAAACCCAAGAAATAATTTTAAATAGTAACTTCATACACTTCAGATTCATCGAAATCTCAACCTGAAGTTATAGGACATGTGTTTCGTGGCAGCAGTGAGCGAGCTTGCTAAAGCTATAGCAAAAATGTCTCCGACATATGTGCAAAAACGCGAAATCTGCCATCAAAGGGTCCTTTCTCTCTCTCTCCTTTCACAACCATCCCCAAGATTTCCTCCAACCCTGACTCACTACAAAGACCCAGAGCACCCAGTGCATCAGAGGGGTTATATTGTAACCTCACACGCACGTTTCTCCTCTTTTTTTTGTCGGGTCTCACCCAAATGGAAAAGAAGATAAAAAAACACCTTGAATCTTTCGGAGAAGAAAAAACTCTTCCTTTCTGTACCTCAGCCTTTCGCACACGTAAAGGTGCTTCCTTCTTCTCAGAATCGAACCCACTTCATGAATGGGGTTGAGTAATTTCTCCTCCCCTGCCTTTCTTCTGATTATGCCTAATACAAACGCACCATACTCTTCTCCCTTTGTAAGTGCTGACCTCGATTGAAAGAAAATTAAGCCGAAGAAAGTCCCCTGAGAAAATGTTCGACGGATTCACGCCATGGATTCGAAATGGCAGAACGATGTCAACCTGTTATGTGCACATCCCGGATGGCCAAAATCAGGTGGAAAAGGATGAGCATGGGAATTTTGGGAGGATTCGACCCTTTTTGCAGGTCTACATTGTCCGCAAAGAAAGGATATGAAGTTACCCAATGGGAATTGGCCTCAATGGGACACCACCTTATCACATTTGCTCGACAGATGCAGGAGCATGTGGGTAAAATTAGGTATTAAATGAAAACTGGGCCAAACCAATTTCAGAGCCATTGGAATCTGTTGGAATTGGAACCAATTGGACTTGCTGCGGCCTGGATAGGCAACATGTTTACGAATTAATTTACTTAGGTACTACCAATAGGTCAAAAAGTCATTTTAAGTTCAAATGAATATATTCGTACATTGAAAAACGCATTTTAAATTTATCTCGCTGCAACTCAGCTGGCTAAAAGTTTTTTTTGCATGCTTCTAGCAAGAATTTACGATTTTATCGAAGAGCATATCTAATGGTAGTCTGAAATCATAAAAATTGCCCCGGAATGACGAGACTTAGGTGCGAGAGAAGAATAAATGACTATAACCATTGTCAAAAACCTTAATAAAATTTTAAAGATCATACTAACAGCTGTAAGTTACATTTATTCAAATGAAATGAAATTCCAAAACGTTACACCAAGCAGCATTCGATCTTTAAAAAAAAGGTGGAGCTGAGTGATATCGGAATTCATTGCAGAGAATTTTGTTACATGGATGATCAGAATGTTACGACGTTAAAGATAACTGAATTAACAGAGCTCCGCTTTATTCCAAACAAAAATAGTAGGTTTCAAAGATTACACATTCGCGTAGCTTGTGTCTCAAAACCAGTTAGGTGAAAAAAACTCCATGACCTGTCTCATTGATACGAATCAGCAAATTATGTATTTCAAGTACATACTAAAACAAACATAAAATAGTATCTTTGATTAACGGATGATGGAAAACATTCAAACAAAACATTTGCCTCCATTTACACAATGACCCGGCATAAACCCCGTGACAAAATTCACCAACGCTAGCCTACGAGAAAGGCTCAAATCTTTAATCGTTAAAAATATTTCCAAGGAAGCGTGGTGTGTAATAAATAGGCTAAATGCATGACAATTCCACGCCAGCGGCTTACTTTGTGAGTGATTGCTGCTCTCGTTCATTTGGGTACAAAATCACTCCCTTCTATACGTCTTTTTTCTTGCAGCAGTACTCGTTTAACAATTATTGCATGAAAATGTTTACTAACATCATGAATTTTCCCGGGTAAATAGAGTGGATATTGGCAACATTTTCCTGCTTCTCGAAAAAAAATTTCTCATTATTTCTCTGAGGAAAATATTTTTAATTGAACCCTTTCTAACCCATAGCTGCTTCAGAAAGATACAGAAAATTGTAAACTCAAGCCTAATTGATGCCCCTGGCAATTTCAATGTAATGAATCAAGTTTTGAATGAATAATACGTCCCCAAAGGTGAAATAATACGAACGGTGTCGAGAAAGTGATACGGCCTCTAAAATTCAATCGCCCTTAATTCTTTTGAGCTCAGAAAAATATGGAACATAAATGCTTGAGCATATAATTTGGGTTTAATCAGACACCAAAAATGCACGGAGGGAATCCATTTTCGAGAGAATGCTTTCGTATTTAAAAGAGATAAAGGTAATATTGGTGTAGCGAAGGGTAAGGTCCGGAGGGGTCGCACATCCCCTCCGCCCCCGGAATATAAAATCATAATAACTTTGCTTCATCATGAAATAATAAAATGAAAAATCATGAATTCACAAAAGATTTCTTTGAAAAGTGATGTTTTTTCTCTTATGAAAAATGTTAAAATTAGTTTAAAACCCTCTACTTAGTACTCTGTTTTTCAAACATTTCCCTCCACGCCCGAAAGAAAATTCCTGTCTACGCACCTGGAAGGAAAGAAAGAGTTCGCATTCCGCAAAGTCGATTTGTTTTTATAAATGCTCAGGTATCGCTGTCGAGTAAAATTGCTTCCCAGCAAAACACCATTCTAAAAATATTCAAAGCCTTCAATAATAAAGAGACGACCATGCTATAGGAACATGGGTGGCACGCGTTCAAACTGAAGTTCCGCTCCGCTGATTCTGCGTTCACTCACGCACGAGAGAAATTAATTACACGGTAACAGGTTACGAGAGACGTTGCATGACCATCTAGGGGCGAGAGGAATACTTTCAATTGAAATTAATGGAGGGATATGAACGGAGAAACGTGTCCGCTTGCGTGACGTAAGGTCGCCTATGCTCGCCGACCCAATCAATGTTTTTCACATCCGTGTGCTGGGTGCCACACGGAAGACTTTACCACCTGCGTTCACTCGAAGGGACGCCAACGTCCGAGAAAGTAGGATTAAGATGCGCTCTTTAGAGGGAATATCACTGAAAAGACGAACCGCGCAGGTTCGAAGATGGCAAAAAAACGAAGAATAAGTAGAAGCTAGGCACGGAATAAATTCTGGCTAAGGATGGAGCATCGAACTTGTTGCGTTGAAAGTCTTCATATGATATCCGGAGATTTCGCGGAGAGTTTACTCAATGAAATAAGTCATTTTTTTGTTAAAGACAATTATCTTGAATAACTCCAGTTGGTGTCCGTGATCTATCATAGCCTCCTTTATGTCTACTAGTGCTGTGAGAGATCTAATGGATGGTTTTGCACTGTACCTTCACAGGGCCAGAAAATATTTGTTTCAAAAATAAAACTAATCAGTTTTCTACTTGGAAATATGCCTGACCCAAGTAAAAGGACTAATTTAAAAACCTAGCAAAAAAGCAATCAAGATATTGACGAACTATGCGATGTGGGAAACGTTAAGCAGCATCCACGCCAGAACTTTTTACCTATTCCTTAGTTATTCAGTTTCAGTGAGCAGTACTAACAAGCCACGATTGGAAATAGCAAGCAATCAATCATAATCAATTGATAGATAAGTTAATCACATGCTATTCGCAATTAAAACCAGAGAACCATTAATATACATGCCTATGTCTATTTATAGTGTCCATCATTGACATCAGGCTTCTTCGAGCCAACTTCCTTGTCCTTGTCACGCTGGGAAACATGAAGGACTTAAAGCAATCACTTCATTTCTTAATTCAACCCGACCGGCACTGGCTGGGTTCAAGCTAGGTCAAATTCATGTTTGTTTCACTAAACATCAAGTTGACAGCAATAAATTTTGCATAATCGTACACAAAAAGTTATTTTAACCTGTAATTAATAATACCTCGTTGAACGTCGTTTAAACTGACTCTTTACACTTCGTAAAATCGGATCACTTCATTGCATCATATACAAGGCGTACCCAGGATCAAAACTAAGGCGGGGGGGGGGGGCGGGGGCAAACAATGGTTGTTCAAGTTATAGGTAAGATTTAAGCATGGAAAAGGTGAATAAAATCAGCGTTTTAAGGAAACTGTAACAGCTCTTTATTATTTAAAAAAAATTATTAGCTTGAAATATATTATTTTCCTTAAAGGCATTTTCGATTTTTGCTTCTAGGAGGGGCAGCTGCCCCCTCCTGCCCCCCTGGGTACACCCATTATCATATATTTACCTACTTAGCAAAACAGGCATAAAAACCTGGACCGCCTTTAGCTATAGCATCAAGTAATTGACGTAAACAGATAGAGGCGGATAGCAGTCCCCTAACCAGCTTTCTGCTTGAGCGTCCCTTTAGCGAACGACGCGACGTTCAATGGAAAAAATTGCCCGTCGAGCAAGCTCAAGAGGACAGCGTCCTCAGGAGAGGAAGTCGTCAGACAGAGAGAGACCAGAGGAAAGTTAATGGACAGACGGAGAACATTGGCGGCGTCATCGCTCGTGGAGAACTGGAAGGAAGGGGCAAGGAGTGCAGCGGCGGGCCGAAGAGGGAGCAAAACCGGCCGCAAGGTGATGGCGTAATGGGAGGAATATGAGCAGAAGGGTGGAGGGGAGATCGGGGCCTCCGCTTTTCAAGACGAACCGAGGGATGAGGGAAGGTGTGGAAGCGAAGAAAGAGCACCTCATCTCCGACTCCTTCCGGTGGAGCATACTTCTAAGAGCACGTGCTCTCGGAGGCGCTGGAGTGAGTTGAGAGAAGAGATTTCCCCCTTCCACAATTCTCTTTTCATCCCCTTCTCAACAGACCACACCGCTCACAAGACTGCCTCGTTCCCTTCCTTCCGCGCGAAGGATCCCGGAAGAAGTTCTGCACTCCGGCAGAGGGCAGGGCGGGGGTGTGAGGGGGAGATAATTGAAGTGGAAGAGGAGAGGAGGGGGTTTGTGCTTCGGCTGGTGGTGGTGGAGAACTGGTTGGAGATGAGACACTCCGTGGGGGAAGTGGTAAGTGGAGGAGGGAGTGAGTGTGAGTGGGGTAAGTGAAGGGGGTTGAAAGGAAAGCAGGGTCAGCGGGGGAGAAGAAAAGATGAAAAAAACATAACCACCCTCTCCACACGTTTCCTCCCTGAGCCATCCTCAGCCTCCTTCGCAGTGTCGTAGGTCACCACCGGTCGCCTTCCCTTCCTCCTCTCATCGCCACTCCCACACTTTGCTATGCTAAGCGATGAAGCTATATCAGCCACGTGGCCGCATATCTTCCGCTATGTACGCATCTAGAAAGCACCGAGTAAGATTCCATAGATGCAGTGGCGGGCTGAGGGGTAGCGTTTCCGCCATAATTTACCACCTATGATTCCTGAAAGGTTACAAATTTGCAAGGGAGAACTTTTAAACGAAATAATATTGAAGGATGAAAATTACATTTTTATTAGAACCACGTTTTGCTAAAAAAAAAATGCGGGCTGCGGGGTAGCGTCTCCGCCCTAATTTACCACCCATGATTCATGAAAGATTAAAAATTTTCCAGGGAGAATTTTTAAACAAAATAATGTTAAAGAATAAAAATAACATTTTTATATGGACAACGTTTTGTTAAAAAGGAGAAAATAACTTCCTACGGCACCTTAAAATTTTGAAAATTTCAAATATAATTGATGAGATAGTCAAATAAGTTTTAGAATAAAATTTCCGATACCAAGAACGATGAACTTGTTGAACAACAGACTTTTGTAAAACCTCCACTAATAGGATTTTTTACCTATTTGATCAAACCTCTTTTGTTCTCGCCCTCAATTCTCTCATTTAAATTTAAAAAACAACTTAGAAGATTATTCAACATTTTTGTCATCATAATATAATGTTTTTTCATTATTCGACAATCAATTACTAATCAATGGTAACTGGAATAATTTCATGATAAGGGCTTGTACTTGGGTCAACTGACGATCCTACTTTCATTAGCAACACAACAAATATATCTCATGACTCGCTCTCCCTAGAATCACAGCTACTGCCTGGTGAAGTTTTTTGTGGTATTTAACCAGGTGAGATATTCCACAAATGCCTTGGTTTCGAGGATCGGCGTATTCCTCGTCATTAGATTCTGATTCTGTGTAAATTGGCTGTACTTATACCCGTGACTACGAAGTGCTGGACAAGGTGGGTGAGGTAAAACAGCTTCTAGATGGAATACGGAGGAGATAGAAGGCATGGATGGAGAGAGTACTCAGCGGGAAGGGGATGCTGAAAACAGTGTTAGAGGGTAGGACGTTAGGTAATCAAGGAATGGAAGAATAGGGTTTTTTGATTGAACGAAAGAGAGTGCGTCATATTTTGAATTGAAAAGGGAAGTCCATGAAAAGAGTGTAGGCTGTCAGAATACTTCTTAAAAAACTCCATACAAACCTACCTTAATCGGAAGAATACTTTTATGAAAATGAATAATAATACCCGTGACGGAACGATTTATAACGACTTAGTGCTGGAAAAATTTGCATCACATCGCCTTGGCTTTTGGTATGAACAAGTAGAGGAATATCTCCGCAATTAGAAGATTGCAGGAAGCGTGGAAAAAGTAATTCTTTCGCTTAGCACCGCATATGATGTGTGGCGGCCTTTTACCCTCAGCGTTCCCTGTGGGACGTTAACTTTCCGAAGGACCAGCCTAGAGAGCTGGTTGCTTCCCATTTTTTCGGCTTGAAAAGACCATTTCCTCCCCCGGAAGGAGGAACGCAGAACAACACGCGCGAACCATACGCCCCTCCAGTTTTTTAGATCACCACGCTTTTCCTGCCTTCTCTCCCCTAGTCAGAAATATTTTTCCGTATTCTTCCAACCCTAGAACTTTCCGTTTTTTTTGGAAAAAATATCGTGCCAAGGCCGAGGGAGATTTATTTTCCGCATGCACGGAATAACTTGGGTCCGCTTTCCTGTTTTGGCGCTTGGACCTTTTCAAGGATGCAAAGGAAAGCATTGAAAGAAAAGAGGGTAAGATAATAGGGAGCTGAGATTATAATGGCAGGGCTCATCCTTTCTCTGCGCATGTGCAGTTATTCCTCGGACGACGACGATGATTGGAGAAACGGGTTTTCAAGGTTCATCCTCAATTGGACTGGGAACCGCTAAAGACACAGAGGCTGCGCTCTGGGCTTACAGTGATCAAAATCTAGACCATAAAATTTACTGCCGTGACGAAGCCTCGAACCCTGCCCCCCCGGGTGGGAACCACCACTACACCAACGGAACGGTATATGATACTGCGTTATTTTGGGACTATATAACGCTTGTTAAAAATACCGCTCGAAAATTAATTAATTACAGCCAAACTAAGGCCCATTCAATGGAACCACTATCAGTTCACAGATTTGTTCGCAATTCCGAATTCCATTAAAAAATACGGCATTGAAAAAGGCGGAGCAAGGTACGTGGTCTCCCCTTGTTAGATTTCTTGAGCAATTGAGAAAAGATGCCTTTATCCCTCTTAGTCATATCCTTGTTCCTGGGGTACTGGCGAGTACTGGTATTTTAATAAAATGGGGTACTGTTATTTTAATAAAATGTAGCAACTAGGGAAAAAAGACAATATAAAGCTATTTTATTACATATACATACGAGTTTTTTTTTTTTTTTTTGATGAGGTTAAACTGGCTAATATTGACAAAATATTTCTACGTTTACTGAAATATAAATCGAATATATATTAAGTTATAGCGAATAAAATATTGGTCAACGTCAGAGCCGTTATATCGGCCCGCCGCACTTATCGCCCGAGCGGCTTAAGCCAATGTATCTGTGCGCCGCACTAAAAGGGTTAAGAGTGACACGGAGAACATCATATTAGAGCCCCACTTTATTTCCAGGTCCGATAGAAACGAAAAATCAAGAGAAAAAGAGATCGATTGTTGAAGAGCTGACCTTTTGGATATATATTTATTTAATCCAGCCCAAAAACAGCAGGAGGCCAATTACAGAGGACTACAATAACAGGAGAAATAATTTAATAATATTAAGCAACGTAACCAATAATGAACAAAAAATATTCAACAGTATTTACAAATAAATAACAAAGAATAGTAAATTTCATCGGGTGGTGTGAGATATTAATTGTAATGAGATATATGTAATATAAATAGTGCGGAAAAATGCTACAGCTGTTTGAATCTTATTTCAAGAGAGACATTTTTACCGAACGGATAGGTATGGTAATTCGTATTTCCCCCAGTACATTAGGACTTTAATAAATGCAAGGCGTAATTTCGTTACAGAATTTCCATTTCATCTGTGAAAGGCTGGTGTCCTATCACCCCCTGCCGGTTTTATGGGTACTATGTACATACAGATGTAGATTAAAGAAGTAGAAATCAAGCATTAAATCTAGCTACTCCGTAGGTGAAAGATGAGGCCGACAATAGCTTCTCAATAATGCCTTATTAGTATACAAAATGGAATGCGTTAGTATATTTTTATTTATTTATTAAAGTATTCTACCGATTAAGGTAGGTTTCATTGGAGTGCTTAATGAGAATTCCGGGAGCCTCCTCTTCCATCAGCGCCTTGAAAATAAATCTTGTTGAAAGACTGATATCTCATCTTCTTCGAAAGTCCTAAATTCAAAAAGAAAATCTCTTCGCGCAAAAAAGGTCACCACTTCGTAAATAAATGCTATCCTCGGAATCAACAAATCGCCAATCTTCCCTGTCACGAAAGGGTCAGGAGTGTGAAAGGGGGATCACGTGAGTTTGGGAACATAATTTCTTATTTTATCCGCAAGCGCAGAATACGAAAATTAATCCAGCCTACCCTCATTCCGTTCTCCATGGAATCATTACTGAAAATTCCTCTGGTGTAAGAGATGAAGCACTAAGTATTTTCCACTATTTAAGCATCAGTGCCCAACATACTTCAACGGTAATGTCATTTTCAAGGATAAAAAGGAGGTTTGTGCACTTAATTTGATTTTTCTATAAATCTTTAAAATTCGAAAATTTACTATAAGGATCATTTATGACAGCATGACAAAAATATTGAATAACAAAGACCCTAAAACACTTCTAGTGATGAAAAGTATTTTCCTTCCGGTTAAGTGAGAGTGACATATACCTTAAAAATATTATTCTGTGCCGTGCTTTGAATTATTATGACATAAATCCAAAAACTTCAAGTTAGTCTGGATTGATGAGCAATTAAGCACGAGTGAATTTAATATACACGCACACCTTGCCCATTCCTTTCGTTCATTGAAGTCTCCAGACCACCCGATTTTTGACATTGATGCGAAAACTCAATGACAACCTTTTTGGTCGATTGGTCGCCCAGACCTTCCTAAATCATCGTCGATGGGTGTTTTTTTAATAATAAAATCAATTTTTATAAAGATGTACACTAAAATTTCACGATGCTTGATGCACGATTCATGATTCGACGGCTACTTTATTCAGTCAGTTGACGATGAAACTTATCTGCGATTACTCGATGATGATACAACGCTATCGATTCCTGGGTCGCGTTTTGCTCTTTAATTAGTCACTCTGCATAACAATTTATGTTATATATGATGGAAATCCGGGAATTTACTCTTAATTTAGTTATATGCAAGGATGTGTTACTAAAGAGAGCTAATATCACAAGGAATACAATTTTTTCCTGAATATGACATTCTTCGTTCTGATTGGTTACCGGGATTATCGGCAAATAAATGTGCGAAATAGAAAATAAGGAGGCTTCTTTGACATATCCTAGCGTATACCGAGATAAATCAGACCTGAATTTGTCATACTTCTTGATAGATCCAAAAACATTCCTAAAAATACTTTACTCTCCTCTGGTTCATTTGAGGGTATTACATCGTTTCAGATTGAAAAACAGATAACTTATACATACAATTGCTTCTATGAAGACGATTTGGCTTTTAGGCTGTTGATCATGTAAATGCACATTGAAACCGAGGTCATGTCTTAATAAATCACGTTGAATTAGTTACAGAAATTACTTCCCATCGCTTCCTTGAGGGTACCTCTCCCGGATATTCCTCGCCACACGCCTTTTAGGCGGCTTGCGGGGTATTATATAGATGTAGATGTGATATTACATCTAATGTAGCTACAGTTCAGACGACATGAGCGACGGCAAAAATTCAGAGAATAAATAATTGTCCATTCTCCATTCCCTTTTAATTTTGCTGCTTACTAATTGGGTAATTATGTAACAACCCTAACTTCGTGCCCAGTTTCTTTCCCAAATACCTGTCCTGTAAAATCTTGTTCCAAGCAGTAAAAAATTGATAGAAGTAAAATTTCATTGGCTTGAAAATAAATCTTAATAGGATGCGTCATAGTTTATAATAAAATTCTTGGTTCTCGAAATAGTACTTTTATTGCTCTTCACACAGTTGGAATTTTTCACGTGACTCGTATTCAACGAAAAATACGTTCAAGCTTCTCGCGCGGTACTTTGAAGATTTTTTCCAACCAACTCGGAATAATGCACTAAATTTCCTTACAAATCTGCTTTAAATAATGGTTGCCCATATAAATAATAATTTAGAGTACTAATTCAAAAATCTACATATCCAGCGGGGTCACCAACACGAGTGTTCCAAAATAGTATCCCAACCCTTTTTGACGACCACGGATGTTTATTACGCTTGGGATGTAAAAATCTCTTCGAGCATCACATTCCTTTCAACAGCTCCTTTCATGTGGGAAGTTTTTATATGCGCCAACCGCACCTGACGTAATTGGTTAATATTAACTATTTAAGAGGTCCATAATTCCTAGAAAAGGTTTATTTTGAGAAATTCTCTCGAAATATTTCGCTCCTACGCTGAGGGACACGAATTAATAGGAAAAACTTCCGTTCGGTCTTTTCCTGCTCACGGGACGTCCATCTCGACCAAAAGGGCGGGAGGGGAAAAAACTAGCTATGCTCAACCATTCATCATCTGCCGGGGAAACATCATCATCCAAGCAGCTTCCGCCCACGCAATCGAACCAAAAAATTAACTCCGCCCTAACACCAAGAAATCTTATTTTTTAAATACCACTTCGCCTGAAGATACTTTGACGAATTGATGTTAATATCTATACAAAAAAATGTGCAAACTTTTGCTTCAAGCTGTAAAAAATAGATAGTGTAGAAGAATGTCAGTAGTTTGTAAGTACAAAGCATCCTTGTTTACATGAATTAACGAATAATTCATTAATTTTCCTGGGGCTACAACCCTCAAATCAAAGACGACGTACTTATGAGCAATATGCAGAGAAGAATCAACCACTTGGAACAATAGCATAGTGATATAAATCAAGTATTTTTTTCACGATTAAAATTCTGGAAGCAAAGTATTGTGTATATCATATAATAAATCCCTCTACTTTCATTTTTCTCCCATTATTAACAATAGAAAGACGGCAGTGAAATACTATCGTTAAATATGCAAGCACAACCACTACAAGTAATTACAACAATATGCAAACTATTAATAACATTTAGTTGTCAGAAAGTAACATATAATGATCATTTTAAATCATAAAAAACTAGCAACAGTGGAAATTTTTTAAGTCTTTGGGTGGGGTGTTCCAGAGATGACCTGCGGTGACCAAGAAAGAATTTTGGAACTTCGTTGTGCGATGAATAGGAAAGTAAAGATACTAAGGATCACATCGAGCGCAAATATCCCAAGTGGAAGGTATCACGGATAACATGTCGAATTTTAAATAAGCAGGACAAGTAGAATCCGAGGAAATACTTCCTTAACATTACAATTCTTCATGAGTGCCGAAAAACTTAACTGCGCTGTAAAGGAACGATATCTTTATACAATACTCACGTACTCACCTCAGCGTATTGATAAGAATGTAAAGAAACCCGGCATCTGCGTTTGCCTGCTTTTCACGGAGGGCCATTACAAGACCAAGTCAAAACGTACAATAGGACGGACCAAATACCGCCTTAGAAGTTTATTTATTGATTTAATGACACATTTCAAATAGGCCAATGGCTATGGGGTAAGTGTAATTAGCAGCTAAAATGTAAAACCTGTTCCATGACTACTCGATTAGGCAAGCAAAAGGAACAATATGAAAAATACACCTAGCGAGAAGCGCAAATCCAATGCCCAGCAACCATTTGATAGTTTACTCCAAGAAATATCTTATACAATCGGCATTTGAGGCCAAATCGTCAGAATGGAGAGCAACTTCGGGAAATGTGCGCTTCATTTAACAAGAATCATCGCTATAAACAGCATAATAATGGACACGAGGCAGCATTTTATTTTTTGCACTCCAAATAAACAGTGACACGTACTTCTAGTTCTTTGATGCATTATAAATACCTCTGCAGGCACTTATTCAATGAGTATTGCCATCGACACAGCTGGCCTGACAAATAATCTCTCTAGAGTACGTAATAGACGCTCCTCTTACTCCCGTATAGCAACTAGCTGAAACTGTTTTCACAATAATGAAACTAAATTATATTGTATCAGCAAATTCCAATGAAATTTCATCTTACTTAAGACACATCGCATCGTTATGTCAGGTACATCCATAATCTCGATATATGGTAACTAGAAGGAATGTCAATCTTAGGAGACTGAATAACTTCACC
This sequence comes from Ischnura elegans, assembly GCF_921293095.1. Classification (NCBI taxonomy): domain Eukaryota; kingdom Metazoa; phylum Arthropoda; class Insecta; order Odonata; family Coenagrionidae; genus Ischnura; species Ischnura elegans. Next base: position 108,841,695 of record NC_060248.1, read on the forward strand.
AAGACATTGTTTTTTTATCAAACGCACACCTTCGATCACCGACAAAAAATTTTAACCTAATACTGTCAAGTCCTGACTTTATGAAAATTATACATAGCACGGATGCGGGTGCCTATTTGAAATTTCCAAATGACGAACCCTCGAAGTTATATTATTTTTTTTTAGTAACTCTAATAAAGACCAAATAATTTTGTTTTCGTGCTATAGGACTAGGCAAAAACTAAGAAAAAATCAAATGCAAAGAAATTTGATGGACTGTATGGAAAAATGTAAATTAAATGTACAAGTTGACACGGCAAAGGCACATGAGCGTCTGGAAAATCTATAATTGAAACTATTGGCGCTGCCACTGGCGAATTTACGACGCGATATTTAACAAACAAATCCTAAGGGTGTATACAATCGTTGACCATCTACACTCTCTGGTTACCGCCAAGAAGAGAAAAACTGAACAAAACACAAACGAAAAGTTCGCTTCATCCACTGGTGGGCAAAGGAACGCAATGCAAACTATCTTGGCGTCAACAAATTCAAATGACCACACTCTGCTTGATTCATTGCGTCCGCTCCCGATAAAGGGGCGTATTATGGGGGCAAGAAATGAAAGAGATTTGGAGTGGAGAAGGAGGAGGGTGCGTTTGGGAGGGAAGGGTGAGAATATACACCCACACGCCAAATCCAAGAGGAGCGGTGCGGGTCACAGCCTCCGCCGCCCCCAGAAAGCCAGGGCCCCCTCTGAGGAACACCTGATTCCGCACTTCCGACCCGTTGGATCCTCCGTTGCCACCTGGCCGCCTTTAAACCCACCGAACACTTGACTGATCCACTCAAATGCCATCCCTCCCTCTTCTCCTCTTGCCTCATTCTGCCCTCCTCACTCAAAACACCCTACCGCTCCCACCCGCCTAAATCCCTCGCTTTCCTCCAAAATGGAATTGCTTCATTCCTTCGGCAAGTTTCGGAATATTTTAATTACGACTATTTAAAATATTGGAGTAGCTGCGACTCCTCCGACTATATAACCCTGGGATACACCCATACTACCTCGGAATGCCGTCGCTTTTAGTCCACGACTGCTTATTCGACAAATAATATCGCTATGATATCGCTGCTAACCTCTATGTCTGGAGATTGACCTACCATCTGCAACCCGGTGGACGTACTCGGACGCTTAAAGCTCAGCCGCGAGCCTTATTTCATGTCAAGATGGGAGTACAACTCAGCATCAATTCATAATTGATTATAGAACATACCGCAACACGTTTCGTAGGTTCAACGTGCTGCTATAAAACTCATTTACTTTATAAGATGAATAAAACATTTATAACTTCGTAAAATCGGGGATAATGGCCTCGTAGTGAGTATATCACTTGGCTGCCGACTAGAGGGACCAGGTTTAAATCTTGGGTATATCCTTCGAACTCTTCAACATAAAACACCTAGAGGTGCGACGGAAAGAGAGCTGCACCCCAGTTCCAGAACGTGAGAAATATCATACTCCGGTGTTTTAGTCACGGGTGCGCTCCGACTTTACTTATCACAGCCAAATTCTGAGTCGAATCTAGGAGAGAATGTATGTTGTCAATTGAGATTGCATGCTAGTATGCTGTCAATTGATTCTCCCCGTTAGTTATCTCCAAAGTGAAGTAAACGCTTCTGTTTTAACGAATGCATTGGGTTTGCAGCGTGCACGAAACAAGTGAAAAAGAATTGCTTAATACTTCGTAAACCAACTTATTAGAATCGGGTGGGGAGTTCACCCCACATTTTAGTTCAAAATTGTATCTTATGTAATAGTCATTTAATTTTAAGTAAAAATAAAGTGTCATGCCTTGCTGAGACCTGCAGTGAAGTGAGTTAACGGATTCGGGTGCATAGAATAATAGATTTTACTCAGAGGTATTCATTCACTTTCTTTTTTTACATCTTGCACTTAAAGTCTCTCAGATATTCTCATCTCCTCACCATATCTCTGCCTCTATGAGCATTACTTTATTTATTTATTAAAATGACAAATCACGCCCAGTCGAGAGGGAGTAATGCATCCCCTTAAGTACTTAAACTGTAAAATTAAGAGAGAAAAATGCTTTCACGCAACACCTAATGACACCTGTATTAAACCGATTCGTTCGGGTAGTGCCTCGACCGAAAAAAAATATTTAAGGAGATAATTTTCTGTTTAGCCTTCGGAATTTTAATATTTTCCATATCTTGGATTTAAGGTCTCTCAGATATTCTCATTTCCATACCATATCCTCTGTCAGCATTACATAAGGAATTTACTCAGTTGCCGGTCGAGAGGAAGTGATGTATCCTATTAACTACTTACACTATGAAAAAGAGAGAAAAATTCTCACCTTATCGCACCTGTATTCAACCGATTCGTTCGGTTAGTGCCTCTACCGAAATACAAATATTTAAAATGGTGTTTTTCAGTTTAGCCTTCAGAATTTTCATCAAAGAACGGATGTTGACTCCATTTTGGACTCTAGCCTCTTCCGGTGCCCACTTATTTCCACACTCCCGAAATCCATCTCGTTCCATCAGCTTTCCACTCCTCATCACACGCACGCAAGCCACGAGCCCTCACCGGAATCACCTCCTTGCGTAAATTCCGTGGAGGACGCAGCCTCCCAAATAAATTTGCCATCGCTGGAAATAAAAAAAATGTCAGAGGATGGCTTCGAGCGAGCCAAAAACTATAAACCGGTAGAGCGACAAGCGGAAGCGATCGTCATGGAGGAGGGGATGGAAGGGGTAGACGTCTGAAACTTATAAATGAAGAGAACGAAGGACGGAGGAAAGAGGGGAAAAAAGGTATCCGCATAATGAAGATGCGTGAATTGGGTGCCTCCTGGAAATATATTGCCCCAATTAACGGAGTTAACTGGTCTCCCTCAGAGCGTGAACGTAAGCCGCTGTCTTTCCCAAGTCAACCAAGAACCCATCTCCTGTGGGATAGGCGTTTGTCGATCGAAAAATACGGTCACTTTAAGAAAACAGATCGACCATAACTACGTCATCGAATGGCGCAATAGGGAATAACTTAGCCAGAGTAATGGTTCATCATCAATAGACTTCCATTTCAACTTCTCCTAGGTCATTTCCTCCACTTTCCTGAGGTCGTTTTGTCCACTGATTTACGCGAGAATGCCCTAAGAAATGGTCTCTCTAAAGGTATTAAACCTCTATTTTTCAACTTAGTGTTTTAGAATTTTATACTTCTCAAGACGTGTCCAAACATCCTGCTTTAGCGAAGGTATAGTAATCTATAGAGATCACCGTTATCTTCAACATTATTATATCTTGATTACATGTTGATACATAATATCCTGCTATAGCGCCAGGTCCGAAGATTACTTATGAACCTATTCGTTTCTATGTGTGATAGAGTTATTACCAGAAAGTAATTCCACATTGGTTTATTTTCTAGAATATTTAATCTGAATTAAATCATCAGGGGATGGACGATGCATACCCATTTCTTGGGCTGAGAACTATTGCACAATAGATCATTGGACAATTGGCACTACCTCAATGGATCAACATCGCCTCATCTTTAAGGTATAAGAAGCTAGCTAGGTACGGAGATATTTCCAATCTGTCGGACAAGATCTGAGACATGTAGTGACGTTGAGGCTCGACGAGCAGACATTCATATTCTAAGTCGAGAAGGCTATCTCGTGCCTATCAACGTTTTTTATTATTCTCATTCTGTCACAAATGGTCACGTATGCAGATTATTAACGCTACTTTTTCCGTGACATAACGTTGTCAAATTACCGTTATAAATCAATAAAACCCATTACCTAACTTTCCAATTGTAATACCAATTAATCTATTTTTCTATCTGTTATGAACTGGAGTCTTTCTCACCTTTTGCCTGTCCGCAGTCCACCTTTAGATGTGAAGGCCTGACTAAGCAAGAGGAAAACTATGAAAGAATAAAGAGAAAATGAGGAAGAGAAAATATATGCATTCACAAGGCGAAAATAGTAATAGGTTCGTCCATTTAAGGTATACTGGTTCTCTATCGAGATTACTTTCACAAAGAATTTCACTTCCTTTAACGGCAAACAGTATGTACGGATGTACGACGGATAGAACGAATAATACAATCTACTCAACTTTCATAGTGAGAGGCGTTATGTGATTAGATCTTTAAGCTGCCATAAAATCAATAAGAGACATGCAATACGTAAATTAAATAACTTTTTACGTGCATACACAAGTGCAATGGTGTATCACATGAATAAAGTGGACAGAATGCAATGAGCTAAGCTCTAATGCCACGAGTTTTAATGTAATCTGGATCGACAGAGGAAGAGAAAAAGCCATAATTGAACTCGAATTCCGCTTGTAATGCTCTGTGGCTTTTAAAAGGGTAATGATGACGAAATGATAATTGGTAACGAAAGAAAGGACAAAAAGAGTATATCCGTGCAACATAGAACATGCTAAGCCAAGAGGTGATGCTTATTTCCATTCAAGGCTGCTACTTCAAGCGAAGAGGTTGCACGATGTCATTTAGATATGAATTCCTCGATCCATGACGGTTCTTATACTTCCCTATTTCATTCTCTAGATTATTCTCGAATTCCTATGAGTATGGACTTGTCTTTCGGGCCTCCTTCGTGGAAAACATGCCGCGAATAAAACCAGTGGCGTAGCCACGGGGGTATGTTATAGGTAAAAACCCCCCCTTGAACCTTCATTACTTTATTTTATGCATATTTTTCCTTTATTTTAATTAATAGTCGTAAAAATGTAATAATTACTGTTATTAATTCGTTAAATCACGCCTTCAGCATCAAAAATCCCTAAATTTTCCAGGGAAGGACTTGTGGACCCCCCTTTGCCCTGGAGTTTTTCTATACACCCGGGAAGGGCCCCGAAATTTGCGGGGTACCCCCAATTTCAAAATCCTGGCTACTCCGCTGAAGAACTCATCGTGTTCTTTGTTCTTAGCCGAATAGTGCTCTACGTTATATCTCCTTCCACAGTGGCGGATCTTCGGGAAGGGGGCTAAGAGGGCTATAGCCCCCCCATGGGTATCCAATTTACACTAGATAGAATGGTAATTTTTTTTCGACCCCATTACTGCTGGAATTTTAACCCCCACTTAATCCCCCTCCCCCTTGTACCTATCCTGGATTCGCCACTGTCCTTCCATACTATATTTTTTCTATTTATTCCTACTTAAACCTTGGGTTGAAAGTACCAGGATAGGGCAGAAGAGTTTTTAAAATCGATTCCCAGATTATTAAAGTTTTCTTGCTGGGACTGCTACGCAGTGATAACTGAGGACTACGAGATGCGGACCAACTAGATGGGGGAATTTTCGGAGAGAGGATATCCCCTTCTATTTAATAGGACGAGTTCCTGAAGAGAGAAAAAATAGAGAGGGGACACCGGCACCTGTACAGAAATATATTTCCCGCCGCGCGGCAGGCCTAATAGAGAGGTTATCAGCCGGGAGAGTGGAAACGGTTAGGGCAACGGGTAGCGAAGGAAGCGAAGCGATAAAAGAGGAAGCTGGGAGGAGATTTATGGCTGACTATAGGTGGTGATTTTTCCCTTATGCATAGAAAGCCTTTTCCTGAATTTAATTAAGAAAGATTTTTCAATAAATAGTGGACAAACGCAGGTATTTCAACCTAGATTATTTTTATATGGGAAGAAATAAGGTATAAATACGATATCCAACTACAGGACCCGGTAGTTTTTCTCAAATATCACGGTGTGTAAGAGGTCTGTGCTGGGTCCCTTCTCAGGGCGGTGGTCGGCCATGGACAGAGGACGTCAGCACTATGGACGTGCAGGACTACCGGGAGGTATGGGGTGTGGAATATAATAAATAAATTTTGAAATTTCAATCCTCACCCTCTTGAGATAGAATTGAATCTTACCAGATTGAAATGTGTTAATTTAAATTATTATTTAGTTTATTCAAGACGGCGTTAATTATGCTGCTAAATGAAACATCGTTGAAATTATGTTAACTGAACAATGTTAGTATTTTGACTGTAAAATTTGTCAGCTTCGGAAAAGGAGGGCGCCAAAGATTTCCAGGCGGGAGGGCGCACCGGGACTGGTCCATAGTGTCTCGGCGGCTCGGCACGGTTCTGGTGTGTAATGGGAGAAGAAGGTATGCGCTGCGGTTCTAAATTATTTCGGGAGACCGCTAAATTTCATATCTCGCACAGAATCAATTAGTTGGAATGAGATCGGTTTCATAAAATTGATTTGCTAGTTACAAGAGAAAATTTAAAATTTACCTGACACATGTATAGGACACTCCATAACTAATGCACTCTAATTTCCTGGCACCATAACCATTAATAAAGGCCCTTCCAATTTTTACAGAGTATTAAAACATCCTTTTGGAACACCATGTCACTTTTCAACATATCTCCGTCCTTTTTAAATAGTCTTACGTTACCTTGAAAGTAAGTCGTGTATTTCTTTTCAGTAAAACTCTGAATCGGGGCGCTGAGCAATGAGATGTGTTTGTGCAGTATGGGGTCTATCGCTGCGTATACGATCTTCAGTGTTTACATACCCGTTCTCACCAGATACTCGTAATCACTGGCTAACTGTTCTACGATTGAAATATTAACACGATGAAACTTTCGCGAATATTTCCGGCCGTCTCATTCTCACAAAAAAGGAACTCAATAAAAGCGCGTTGCTTTAGACGGATATCAAGTTCAGCCGCCATCTTAAAATACTGCTGCTACTACGCCGCGATTAATATTGCATTCAAATAAATTTGAATGGAATCGGGAAGGATACTTCTATGCACTTTATTAATTGCAAGTGCCTAGAGTAAAAATTGTGGTGTCAGGAAATTTGTATGCATTAGTTTTGGAGTGCCTCTCGTACAAACTGAAAAATATTCAAATATTCGAATATAAGTTTAAAAATTCACTGAAACCACGGTGATTTTCCTTACTCATAGCAAGCCTTTTGTTAAGTTAAGTTTGAAAAGATTTTTCAATAAATTGTGGACGCACACAGTAACGGATACAAAAAAAAAACTCAAGGGGAGGGGGCGCAAAAGGTATTTTAAGCTACCTATACTTATATCGTAATGAAAAATAATGAAGTTACATGCAAAGTTTAAGATACTTTTATTTAAACTGATTTCACGCACGCACAAGAAAATGCTACCTTATGATATAAAAAGTTGTAATTGTGATTACTTATGCAATGTTCGGTAAAAACCCCAAGGCTCCCCCTTCGCCCCCCATATGTATCCGCCACTGGACAAACGCAGGTATCTAAATTTTTTTAGAGGGAGGAAATAAGGTATAATGACGATATTCAACCATAAGACCCGGAGAGATTTTCTCAGATGTTATCGCGTGAAAATACAGATGTATGCGCTTCGGTTCTAAATTATTTCGGGAGACAGCTGAATTATATAACTCGCGCATTATTAATTAGTTGGAATGATATCAGTTAAAAGAACATTAATTAATATCTGTCAGAAGAAAATTGAAAAGTACAAAAGTCAAATAACACATGTATATTCAACTGAGCGAAAAAAAATCCACTATCAAAATTGAAAATTTAAATTACGAAGCACAAGAAGGCCCTCACAATGCAATTTTTTCATTCTTGTCGTTAAAACCTGAGTTTTAGTTGGAAAGGGCCCCAATATTTCCTTTGATAAACTATTCCAGTCTTCTATCCTCTGATAGAGGAAGGAAAAGTTTTACTGTGCTTGAGAGCTACCTTGGGGGTTCCTTCTTAAAACTATGATCCTTCCCAGCCAAATAACTAGATCATTTTAAACTGTTTCATAGGTCCCTCCTAGCTGGATCACCAATGTAGGTTTTATACTTAATTCGTGCTTCTCCCCTCCTTGTCTCCTATGATCTCCAGCCCAAAACTTTTAACATCTCGGTAACTTTTGCCTTCCTTTGAAATCTTTCCATTACGGATTTTGCTTCTAAGCGCTGAATTTTGGTCTGCTGTTTGATGTCCCCTTTTAGATGACGATCCCAAACTGAAGTAAGGTGATGCATAAATATTGCTTCGCATCCGAAGATAGGTCTGTAAACATGATATATGCGAAATATTTATTTGAATCTGACAGCAAAAAGCCCAATAAATCGAATACGCCTTCACCACAGAAATCGCTTCTTTACTTTCAGGTTTGATAGGCGTACGACATATTCACCGCCAAAACCTTTATGCCGCATTACGATTGCTCATCAGAGGTACATAGGAATCATATAGGCTTGGTATCAACTCAAACCCGAAAGCAGACGATCACAATGGGTTGATGAACTGGATTAGGCGTGGCGGAGTGTATGCGGCAATAGTTTTTTGTTCAGCGTTTAGATAGGCGGTGAAGTAAAGCATGCTGTCAAAGGGACAACCGAAAGATCCAGAAGACAGAGAGGGAAGCGAAGCATAAACGAACTCCTTGTTCTTCCCCTTTTCCCACTTCTTTCATCTCAATCTCGGCTTCACGTCATATTTCCTCCCAGTCTCTCTTTTTCTCTCCATTTTAAAACCATATCTATTTTTTCAAGGCTCCACTCTCGTTTTTCTATTCTCGCCTGGGCGATATATGCGTTAAAGTCTGCCCCTTCGCTAAAAACCCTAGCGCCTCATAAGAAAGTTTTTTTTTCGGCCGTCTAAAAATGATGTGTTGAGTGGCTACGCACATTTAATTGGGCACTTTGTGAATAGAACAATGGAGGAGACATTATAGAGGCGGAAATAGTTCCTTTGTGCCGATGCCATACGCTAATTTACACTTTTTCTTTCGCCCAGGAGCCTAAGCGCTCGGCCTAATAATAGTGCCCAGAAGCGATTGAGGGATCTGGATATTGTCACATTAATGCGTTGTAGAGAGACCGTAAGCACAGTTAGATCAAAAACCTTGTAAAAAAGGGCGGTACCCCTAGGTAGACGGAACTTGGAGCACTCATTGCATTATAAGGCAGTAATTAATATATATATTATTCCAAAATAAAAATATTTTTTATAAAAAACAGTTCACATCGCGAAACAAAAAGAATAAAATAATGTTTCTATGAGTCTGACTCAGTCTCTCAATAATAGTTTCATAAACAACGAAAAACGTTGGATTCATGTTCCACTGTAACACACAACTTCTACCAAACACCTTAACATAATGAAACTACGAAATAAAATTAATCACAGATAATTAAATTTTTACTGATTTTCATATGCAAAAAAGCCATGAAAAATTTGAATTTCAAAAATTAGATTGTAAATTTCCTATTTTATCTTTCACCTTTTGTCGTTTTAACTCCTCCTTCCTCATTTCCTTTTAACCTTTTCTTATTCCATTCCTGCGACTTTTGTTTGTAAATTTTAGCTAGTTTAATTATTGAATAAACTTTGACGTAAACAAATTTGCTGCTATTATTTTCGTTCTCCTTCCTTTTGATGATCGCAGCGCTAACATCGGATTTTGGAGTCCATTTTTTTTTCTACTCCATATTTTATTTTAAATTCGGAATCAAAATTGAAACTCTGCTCTAATCATAACAAAAGTATTGAGGTAAAACATTGTCATCTGCTTCTGATTCATCCTGAAAATTTCAGCTTGATAGCAAATTGGAGAGTGTTGTGAGTGAAATTGAGTTGCAAGATTTGAACCAGACAAGATAACAAACAACAAAGCGAGTTATGAAAAAGTTGTAAAATAAGCGATTACCAGCATTAATTAGCAGGTTTCCAGAATTGAATGGCACCCTCACAAATTTATTTTCCCATAAAAATACAGGACAGCCAGCGTATAAACGGTTTTGATCCCTTACTAGCAGTGAAATTTTAGTCACTTTGCAGCGACTTGAGAGAAAGATGCTTTGTAATTAATTAGCCGTTTAATAGAGTGCTCTCTTCGTCAATTATGTTTATGAATATAAATATTAAACAAAAAATGAGCCTTTACCGTGGTCTCAGGAATAGGAGAACTGGAAAAATTGCACCATCATTCACCATTCACCAAACGCAGTTCATTCTCATTATATAACCACCAATTCGCAGATAAATTCTTGCTTTGATAACCCAAAAGAGTGGAAACAAACTCAAATAAATAATAAAAATATGTATCTAGAAGTTAATTAAATAATACAAAACCTCTTCTGTCCATACCAATTCTCGTAGGGTCAATGCATGCTCGCCAAAATCTTCATTTAATTATTTACATGAATCCACAGGACTCCATATTCTCAATCATCAGAGTTCAAATGGTTTCTCTCACATTTTACTTCTGGGACGAAACTCAAAAGATCAGATTAAGATATTTACGAAGACATCACACACTCCGTGTAAAGTCCGTATTTGCCGGCCCGATATAATAACAATCATCTCCATAGGGGTCCTACCCAATGACTGTGTGAATCCTTGGAATTATGACTGACGATGCAAGCATATTAACGAGCATGAGTATTCTCTGAAATTTTAAACCTAATTACAACTTCAGTACAGGACCGAGTATTAACCCGAGCACTTTTTGTATCCTTTAGTGTTGGTAAAATATACAATATCTCACTCTACATCCTATTTTCTCCTTATTTTAATTGAACCATTCAAGATATCACTATCTTTGAGTGGACCTTTTAAGAGTCCTGATTTAATCTTCGCGCCGGGCAACATTGGTAAAATCTTGCATAGGAGAAGATAAATTGAAAGAATAAAACTATACATTTTCCTCAGAAAGGATTCCCAAAAATTATCTTAGATTGAATAAAACTATTGCTTTGCGGGCTTACACCAGACATATCTCTTCCTCGTAGATGACCCTCTTAGGCCACCAAAATTCCATAATCAAATATCTCATATAATTTTCATTGGATTTATTTCTGCTTGGATGAAAGATAGTTTCCGGCGTAATTCGGTGGAAATATTTAACATAACGATACCTCGAAAATGGCATTATGTGTCAAAACTTGGGTCGGTATAAATTAATAAGAGAGTAAATAGAAAAGTGCTTTCATTATGCTAAATATTTCTTCTGAAGATAAATACATAGCAAAGTTGTCTTCATCCTCCGCATTATAAACTGTTAAATTGTTAAAATTTCATTCCTCTTCTATTCAAAAGGCTTATATCCTCCTACGATAACAATTCTGTGGTGAACACTTATCTTTAATCACAAATACTTAAGCTTGACATTAACGACAACTCGTTGTGGACCATTACCTTTTACCTTTTTTTCCTTATTCATGTTTAATTTTTTTGCTCATCACTCACGTCACTTTTTTCACTCTTCTCCACACCCACATCTAAAAAAAAAAACACCTCTCGCCTTCTTTTAACGACCAAGATTCCGATGCACAGAATGACAATGGATGCGATGTGACAAAAAATAAAAAAAACATGGCGGGGAGCGCACGTCGAGATGAGCTCCTCGTCCAGCGAAGACCGGATTCGCCCCTCCCTCTTTTCTGAATCAGATCCACCCGCATGCAACTCCGCCCCTGAGCCCTGGAGGAAGGGAGGGGGGGAATGGAGGTTTTCATCCACGTGCCACAGCGACACGTGGGCCCTTAAAAAAGGTGAGGAGACGAGCAGTCAAGCTATAGAGGATTTCTCCCTCACCCGACGCGCACGCAACACGGCCGCTGCCCCCGTGTCAATTCCCGTATATGTATCCCATCCGGCAGTTAAGGTTACATTCATGATATAATATCATTCCCCAACGCATAAACTTTTTTAGCTACAAATTAATCGAGACTTGATACAAACGGCAGAGGACTTCAGCTCTTGCACAAGGGATACTCGAATACAAGAATGAGTTTTCTTATTTATATGAATGCATAAAACTTTATAAACACCATGTATTCGTAGTTCAAAAGAGCCAGGTTATGATGAATAATTATTCGTATAATAGAACACATTCAGCTATTGCCCTAGGGATCCTGGATAACAAGAATGAGTATTTATATGAATATAATATACAGTAAAGGCCTGTTTACACGATACATTAACACGCACGAGTTAATGTACTTTTGCGTGAATGATTTTTGTGGACCGGAACGGAACATGAACGAATGTATGAACCAAATTAGAACAGGTTCTATTTTCTGTGCATACATTTGCACAAGTTGGGTGGTTACACGGTGCATTTTGGCGTTTATTCTCGCGTTCATACATTTAGACATTAACCCGTACGTGTTAATGTTCCGTGTAAACAGGCCTTAAAAATCGCTTATAACGATCACTCATGTAACAAAATTCCGCCTATAACGAAGTGAGTTCTAGGTCACTGCAGTGCACTGCAGGCTGCAGAAAGCATGCGTTTCCGGACCGAAAATTGCACCGCTATGAACAAGTGTACATTGCTCAGAAAATATTTTTTTGCTTCATTTGGTAATACGACCTTTCAAAGTATTGGACACTTTTTTCGAACACCACCCATAAATGTGCATAACTTCATTCCATACTTATTCAATACATACCTCAAACCTGACCCTCCTCCATTCCTTCCAAATTTGGCAAATTTGCGGCAGTTTTAAATCATGAAAAAATACAAATTAGCAATTTAAAAAAATCATTTAAAGAGGTATAAGCGTTACAGAATTTCTTGCTTTCTCAAACTAGTCTGTCAACCACACGCACTTTTCGGTCATATAATCATCACAGCTGCAGTAGAAACGAAGAGGCGCCGAGCATAATAAGCCCACCCAATGAGAGAGCGGTGTGAGATGGCTAAGTCAGAATTTCAAGTCCAGACAAATGACACTCGATTTCGAACGCGATTTGGACAGATGGGCGGACGGAATGAATCATACCAGATACGGTACCACGGATGGATGAGCGGAGATGGATATTTGGGGAAAGTTGACGGAGAAATGGGAGAGAACGACAGGAAGCGGGAGAGAGAGCATGGAGGAAGGTGCGCGACTGCCCAGATCAACTTAACACATTATGGTCCGCACACGTAAAAGTACGTGTTTCCGCATCCAGCGGTAGCGGTCTGGTCACGTATTTTTAAGTTTTTTGCATTGCGATAAGCGATTCCCCTCTATGTAATTATTTTACACTATTTGAACCAAGTTCTTGTTCTTGAAACAAAAATTAATAAAAAATTATGTTAATAACAAAAATGTGAATTTAAAATGTGCATAAGTTCTCGAGTTGTGTGAGTTTATCAGTATACTCGCAGCTTCCCCGCAGACAATTTAAAAATGACCGGCTTCTGGGGCTAGTTAAATGTAAATGGCGCCGGACCAAAAAGAGTTAATGCTTGATGGCGATATTTGGTTGAACTTGGTGACAGGAAACATAATAAATGATACAGTGAGTTGTATATTCCACAAAAGCTTAATAGACCGACCCAGGCTTCAACATGTAAACTGTGTCTTTATCTACCTTGAAAATTACATAGTGTTCATGTAAAAACTTGGGTTGGTCTACTAAAATTTTGTGGAACATGCTGCCCGGATCATGACCAAAAACAAATATCTTATGCGTATGCTTGCAGTGAACAACAGTTTTGCATAGACGACATCCATCGCGCCTGAAAAACAAAATTGTGTTCGTTAAAAGTGAACAAAACATCCGTTATAGTTTTATCTTATCACTTTTTCCATCTAATATATGAGTCGACTTGGCGCCACTTTCATTCTATTTATTTATTTCAACTACCCCCGAAAACAGCACAATGAGGCCTTTACATCGGGAATTTAAACAGTCAACAACAGACGATCACACACTCCCACGCCCTGGAAGGGGCAACCTGTCCAGGCGGGACTCGAACCCTCGACCTTTGGTAACGTTGGCGAGGACTTATCCCCGCCGCCACCGAGGCCGACAAACTACTACTACTACCAACGTGATTTCACTTTAATAACAGCATTCATTTGATAATTAAACTAAGCCTATGTTTTGAGCCTTTCCTTATTTTGGTTTTTCTTTTTCTTTTATATCCGACATTGCCGCATATACGTTACGTTTCCACCCTCTCCCGCGCCCCACTTAATGCCCATTAAATTATCCCCCACTCGCTGGTATGGTCCCCGTCTTAACAGTTGCAGTTATTCTCCCCGCCCCCGAGTAAACATGTGCACCGATGCTAATTTGGTCTTGTTGTCCCCCCCTCAAGACTCTCTCCCCCTCCCACACCAACCAACCCCATCCCCTTAGGGCGTATTTTACCCTCGAGGGAGTGAGGGTATCCGCGGGTGCTCCGTAGGGATTTGAGTAGAAGCTGAGGCCAGGAGAGAGAGAGGTCTGTCACCAGTCACCACGCGCACCACACCACAGCACCACCAGCCCTTCACCTTCCCCCGCCTGGCAGCTGCCATCCACCACTCATATTTCTCCAGATCCCTTCTCACTCCCACCCCCTCCTCCCCCCACCCTCCGTCCTCTCATCATCTCTAAGCGGTCCATCTCTGTCACTCGCCGCCCCTCGCGCACGCGTCCTCTCGACTCGACTCATTCCTATGGCGACCGTTACAAAACCCAGGGCTCGAAAACCAGGAGTCGGGTCCTCGTGTAATGCTATCCATCTTTATCTCGGTCGCTACGAAGTACCTACCCCTTGATATAATGCATCACTCCCGCGCGAACTATTTTTTTTCGTGACGTATTAAGGCCGTTTTATAGTTTTAAAAGATATCAATTCCTAGCCCTTAAACCCGTATGACACTCCACAATTTATTGGCCAATCCATTTGATATTGGATTGTGGTCCAACTGACACACACCAATTTCTAGTCCAATATCCTTTTCACAATATTGGGCAAGATTTCTTTGGGCCAATTTGGCCAATTAATTGGAAAGTGTCATAAGGGCTTTAGCGTGAGATTTTAGTACCCATACGTCAATGAAATCTAGAATTCTGTTCCGTAGGCTTAAACGATGAATCTCGAGCTCCCTCGTCTAAATCACAGATAACATTATCGAGTCCTTTTCCGTCTCTTGAACTTTGAAAAGTCCAATTTTACTCAAATTAAAATGGCCTCCTTACATATATACCGGTCAAATTTTAACAAAATTTTATGCTGATGTACTACTGTGATGGAACAAGAGTTCTTTACGTCGAAGAGGTATCTTGTATGATGTGCGGAACGGTGTGGTGGAAGTTATTACTATTGGTTGATTAAGAATTTGCAATATTTCCACTGACTATGTTTACGCGTTTCGCTGTTACAACTAGACCTTGTCTTCTATGCCTCTGACTGTGGCTTTTGAAGACACTCTCGTCGTGCTGGAGATGAGGCATCAGAAGTTAACTTTTTTGGAATTAGTACTATAAGGTTTAAGGGTGAGATTCGTAAATTATTGCCTTGATATTGATTGGTAGCATTTATCTTTAAACCACCCAATTATTTTAGTATTATTACTTATATTATTGTAACTTTTATTGACTATTCATTATTTGCTGAGTCCAGATTTTTATTTTTTGTGTTCTTCCAGAAGTTAATGAATCTATATTTCATTTTTATTATGTTTCTCATATTAGTATGCTGTTTTGTAAATGGTGGATCCGTAGACAATAAATAAATAAACAACATTCTCAAGTCATCCGTTGAGTATGTTATTGTGTCAACAAAACTCGTCGTGCAGAAATAAAATCAATGGAAATATTGCAATATCTTCTTAAACTCCTTGAGTATGCTTTCGCGATGTGGCGAAGATTCAACGAAGAGATTTAAGGAATTTACACCGCGTGTGTCCATCTGTGTAGATGACAGTTTCGCCGGCATTGAAGCTGGCTTCTTCAGGACACTGAAGTCACTGAGATTTTAGTTGTGGCCACAGAGTCAGGTGAAATGAAGAACCCAGCTTCAATGCCGGCGAAACCGTCGTCTACACAGATGCACACACGCGCGTGAATATACCATAAACCTCTCCGGTGAATCTAATTAAACTAATAAGCCGAGGAAGTAGGTATTTTTTTAAAACAGGGAAAGGAGCAACCGTACGTCACAGTCGGATGCTCCGGTCACATTCGATCCGGATGCATTCGGCAGCGCAACCGCAGAAAGCAAAAATCTGAGAGCGGAGTGGAAAAGACCGCGTGTGAGTGGGCGTAAAAAGGATATGTAACCGTAGAAGGAAGTGGTGGTGGTGGTTGGTGATGTAGGAGTGGGGGAGGTGAAAAGGGTTCTTGGGGGGGAAGAAGTGGGGTGACTTGAGAAAGTTGAGACGAGCGACTTTCGTGAGGGCGGGGGTGTAAATATGTGGACGTCCAGGGAGATCGGAATTATGAGGGAGGCGAATGAACTCAACCGAGAAAATTCCACGTGCATCAGGTGCAGAGGAAAATAGGGACGGAGGGCTTCCGGTTCAAACGCGAGCCTTTAATTCCGATGGACGGAATCCGGTATAAACTGAGGCATATTTCGACTAGAAAGAGTTTGACACAATCACGAAGAGATTAATATTCACATGATGAAGCTGGGAATTGTCTGGATTCATCCTTTATTTGATTTATTTCCATACCACCGAAAACAGCTCTACATGCCCTTTTATATCAGGGTTATTAACATGTTAATAGTTATAATGTACACAAGCAGCAATGCCCTGGATAGGGGTAGCTTACCCTAGCAGGACTCGAACCCCCAACCTCTTGTTTGGCAGGCGAGGGCTTTACCCCGCCGCCACCGGGAGCGGCACTGAGACCGGCTTTGGTGATTTCAAAACTGCACAGATTTTGCAGTGCCTCGATGGGCACAGAGATACATCGCGAGAAATTAATCTGGCCATTGATACACGTTTTACACGAATACGGCTAAAAAAATCCAAGACACAAAAGTCATAATTGTCGTGGTTATCATAAGGAAAATATTCGGAATTGAATGTTTACGGTTCCCAGGTTTTTTCAAGGAGAAATTTTTACAACCGACTATTTCCGAGAATCTACTTGAAGAAAAAGCGTAGCCGCTCAAATACCGATATACAGTCATAGTGTTAAGAGACGTCTGGAAATCAAGAGTTGGTCGCGTTCCTGTTAGACGGGAATCTACTTGGCCAACTGTTCAAATTTCGGTCAAATCAAGCGATTTCTTTCACGGAAAATTTTATCTTATGCGCATATGTGAGAACATTATTCCATGAACCATTCAATATGAAGAGAGGTTTTAGAAATATCCTATTACATCTCATGGATTTATAGCGATTGCAGTGAAAATTTTATACTTCCCTAATTCTCACATTAAAATCAATACGAAACCTTCCACGTTATTTCGATGGCAAATGTCCGCATATAAGTGCCTTAAATATCCTAAATATTTTAAAGTCAAAGCTAAATTGTAGAATTAATAACATAAAACTCTATTTACGATTCATTTAAATCCATAAACAATGTAGACCGCACGCACCTTTTTTTAAACTATTTTTACAGAATGCAGTCTTAGACGTCATTTAAAAGAACCCTTATTCGAGACTTTTTGGTAGTATAACCAAGGTTTATTGTTCGAAAGTAATGGCAGAAGTACCGGAATAAATACAAGGCATTCTTGTTGATAATGGATGACTACTATATTCCATTGATCTTCAAGCAAAATATAATGAAATACAGAAATACTCTTGCAGTCAAAGTGTATTGATCCCTTACTCTGCGATTCTATAAATATGATTTACCTACTATGAAAAATTTTCAACCAGATCTCACCATGAAAAAACCAGGACAGCTAAAAAAAAATCTCTTTCAAAATGCCATATCAAAATCAGAGCAGATCCAGGATTTTTATCAGGGGGGTGGGGCACAAGTATCTGACAGGCAAACCATCTTTTCACACTTGAGATTTAAAACAAGAACCAACAATTACTGTAGGAAATATTCTCTTTATTTTAATATGAAAGTTATTAATATGAAATTAAATGATCAGTGCTCCGAAATACAAAAAACAAAACGAACGAAATGATAACCGTATACAAAATTTTGTCTATTTTTTAAGCGTCTGGGGGAGGCACGTGCCCCCGTACCTCCCCCCTCCCCTAGATCCACCTATGATCAAAATCAATGTCAAAGCAAATTGACCTCGTACTCGACCATCGTATGAATATGAAATACATCGAAATATTAGCAACCAGACCCCAGCTTGGAAAACCTACGACTGCTAAGAAATACTGATCTTTTTCAAAAAGTAGGCATATCAGAAACCTTTCCTATTGCCATTGATGAGGAACATGCAGCCCTCATACCCCCATATCAGTGGCACGGAGTCGCGTTCCAAAAAAAAACAGAGCAGCTGAGGGGCAGAGGGGTATGGGACAGCCGCAAAGATGAGGGGATGGCAACTGCAGAGGGCTGATACTGACTCGAAAGATACTTGCACCAAACTATTTTATAACAGTTCAGCGGCGCGTGGATCATAAATTACGAGGCGTCTCAACGGTCGTCATCCGACAAAGCTCTCGTTTCACTTTCTGCCCAGCAGCCAATCGAGCGGCGCGGTCCTTTTCAGACGCTCCTGTCTACTTAAAAATTTGACATATTCCCGTAAAAAAAGAATGTTTCCCCGAATCATGTTAAAAAGGGAAACCGCTCTTTTTTTAACACGAGGCGCTTTTCATCTGAAACCAAGGCCGTGCTCATTTGAAAGGATCGCGCGGATGAGTAGAGTGAAATGAAAGCTATTCCAACATCTGACAACTATTTAATTTCAGCATGGTTCGCAAATTGTGTCACGTGCTTAACTTGGAGTCTATAAAGCGTTCATTCCACATTGAATGGGATAGTATGAAATCAAACCTATTCCAATATATGACAATTACTTACTTTCAGAATAGTTCTCAAACAGTGTCACATGTCTAACTCGCAGCCTTTAGGGCTTTCGCACTCTAGGCCACCATGGAAGCGCCATTTCGGAAGCGTGTTTGAGTGGCGAGCCACTTCATCAGCCACCACACTTGCTCAGTTCATTATTTTCTATTGATCGTGATGGATATGGAAGAAGCTTGTGGGTTCGCTTTTATGTTTTTTTTACTTTTGGAATAAAAGGAAAAAAAGAACCAGTAGAAAGTACTGGATACACCCGTTTTTACGCGATCGAAGTTCAAGAGGAGTGTTTTTTTTACTCATTACGTGGACCTCAGAAACGACTAAGGATAAGTTTTACATACATGCGAGAATGAGTGTTGGTACCTTTCACGAACTATTCAGAAGATTGAAAGAAAATATTACAAGAACCACAACCAGATTCCGAGATTGTATACCGCCAGAACAAAAGCCATGATCACAAGTTACACTGGAGAAAAACAAAACAGACAAAACTACTGGAATCGCCACGGAGTAGCGATAGTGTGCAGTGCTCCATTTGTTTCAAAGCTTTTCGACTGGTGGCGCGTCCATGGTGGCGAGCAAAGTCGGGGGCTCTGGCCACCGCAATTTTGGCCGCGCTTCCAGGAGCGCGACCAAGCCACCAAAGTGGCCCAGTGTACTGTTTTACATACATATAAGACAATGACTTTCGTGGTGGCGCTTGCATGGTGGCGCTTGCATGGTGGCGCCACCATGATGGCCTATTGTGCAAAATGGCGTCCATTCCATATTGAACTACTCTGACTCACAAATTTGACAACAATAATGTAACAACGATAAATAAAACTGTACTAAAATGATAATTCCCAGAAACTAGCAAAGAGAAATGATAATACCTTCCAACTCAACACATCTTCATCAGGCTCTTGCACTCTAGACTTGCAAGCCGTTAACAGATATGGACGGAGAATGAAAAACTCGATTAATATGCCCGAAATAAAACGTCAGGATTGTGCTCGCAACAAATTGCACTGAGATCTCAATAAAGGAATGCATCGCTGGGTACATTTTATTGCATTTTTTCGCACTAAAAGTGCAGGTATCATAATTCGCAATACCTTCAAGTCACACAATCAATTCACTGGTAACAATATGATTCACGATTCGCTCACCAAATAGGGACAGGAGACATTAAATACGAGATATTAACATCTTGTACTTCCTAATACGAAAGATGCAAGAGCTGGATGGAAGCAGTAAACTAATATCTTTCTCAAGGATTATGCGTTCATCAATACTACGAGAGTAAGCTCTTCCAGCAAGCATTTCCGACAATAGCTTCCTTGCAATAACTCTGCAGAAAATTTTATTACCCACAAACCATTAGCATTTAGAACCCAGTAATAAGCTATAAATTTTATATTTCCCACTGGAGGATGAAGGAACAAAGGCTGGATGCACGTGAGGAAGGCTTCGAAAGGCTTGACTCCTCACCGCGTTTATTTCAGTCCTTATCAGTCAAGGTCTCAAGCACAGGATAACCCCAAACATAATAAAAACATACTAGTTGTATGATATTAGAATTGATTTATTTTATCGAGTGTTTGAAATTGGGTTATTTGGGTCAATTATCAATTGCTAGTGGCATGATATTAGAATTTATGAATTATTTTTTTACCAGATGTGCCTTATCTGTTTCTTACTTTGTTATTAGATAGTTAGATTTGTTATTCATATGTGTAAATCTACTGCTGCCACCAGGCAATAGCCTACTTGCAGCAATATGTAATAATAATAATAATAATAAAAATAACATCAAACATTCCAGAGGCCGCATAAATTTTGAAGTCAAACTAAAAATTTCCTAAATTAAAGGCAGAATAACAAAATGTAGTGCTACACAAAATTAACTACAACAAGAGGTAACACGAGATGCAAATAATTATTAAAATGAAAGGTACAATCCCGAAGATGGCATAGCGGCCGAATCAATTTAAAAAGAAAGAACAGCAAAACATTCGGAAATTCTACAACGCCTCATCCGAATCCAATGAATCTAACTGACAATGGAGAAAAAAAAGTCAATAGGTAAAATTACAATAGAGTGATCACTTTAATTAGCAGACTGAATTCTCACGACAATAGATTTTTCCTGAGGGACGAGGAGGCAGACGTTTCCACCGCTGGAAAACGGGCGCTCACATCTTCTGCAGTAATTGTATCCGTTGCTTTGTACTCTCTTTCTCTCTATTGAACCAATCTTGAGCAAGAGTCCCGCTAAATCGTCTCTCTTACCGCTGCTCATATCATAAACAAATGCTCACGTACGTGTTTTTTCATAAATAATAAAAATGTTTATTTTTTTAATTTTTCATGAAAATTTTCATGTATTCTTCATGGTTAAATTTTATCTAATATTTAATCACGTATTCCAAGTATCAAATAGAGTTCTTTGTTACAATAAAACATCTATTTGTACATTACAACTAAATGCTCCGGATAAATGAGACAGCCGCTTATTAGGGGACCGGTCCTGAAATGTTACTGTCAACCGGAATGTACTCTAAATTTTATTACTATAAATAGAAAAAGTCAGTAAGCTCTACTATAACAACGTGGATTTTATTTAAGATTAGTTAAATAAGATATTCCAGTATTTTCACTAAATTTTAACGGAATACATTGGAATTATGGTAATATCTTATTCAGTGGCGTAATCAGGAGGGTACAGGGGGTACGTTGCCCTCCAAACCAATTATTTTAGCAGAAAAATATTAACCTATAAAGCAAATTCAAAACTCCAGCGTATTGGTTTTAACAAAACAGCTCCCCTGCGACCCATCATTTGTGTAATTTTAAGTGCGAAAATAGCATAAAATTTAATTTCTAGAGATATAAATGTTCAAATTTTCCTCAGAGGAATTTCCACCCATTGATCCCCTGAGTCGTGCCCGCCCTCCCACCGCATCGTACTAGCCACGCCCCTGGTCCGATTTAACTAATGTTAATAACTTCCAAATCATCGTACCACATAAAATATAACATTTCCTTTAAAAATTAAATTTAACATATATTTGGACTCTCACTCTCGTTGGAATCCGATCATCGTCTTTCTTTTTTAGTCAGAATATTTCAAATTTGTGGATTTCTCCATTTTCCGGGTTATCGCCGCGTTTCGTGGTCAGAGGTGACGACAGTTTCGCCAGGATTCCACCAGGCGTCTTCAGGTCGAAGAAACGCGGCGATAACCCGGAAAATGGAGAAATCCACAAATTCTGTACGCCACGGAGACTCCGAAGCAACAGAATATTTTAAACATTTTTTTTCATTTCCCATGAGTATAAAGTCTCGCATACCGAGGTTGCATCCGCGCGACTTCGTCGTCCCATTTCGAATTCCCCGCACGCGACTCGCCAGCGCATTCCATTGCTAATGCAGTTCCCCATGCGCAGTTCTTTATCCTCCCCGCGGATCGCATGCGCGACGAGAGAGCTGCGATCGCCGTCGTCCAAAAACAGCAGAGGGAGACGAAGCGCACGCTTTCAGCTGGCCAGAGGGAGCTATCTATGCGCGTGGAACGTGACTGCCTTTGATTGGGTGACTGAGAATCTCGGTCATGCATACGGTGTACCAACTATCCCTTTAACCTAGAAAAATTGCAGACCCACTATTCCTCAAGCGCTAATGCACCCCAGTACTACTAATAATACGCGTCAATAATGATGAATTTTAGAGCACTAAAATACTGAATGCATTAAATATAATAAAATAAAATAGATCACAATGAAAGTACTGGATTCAGGAATTGCTGGTTGGCATGATAACAACAACCGGAATGACTTTATATCTTCCATAGGACTTAAAATGTTGTGCGAACCTCCGCTTTTGTCAAGTTATGGCACCGCTGCACAGTGGTCCCAAATCGAAAAAAGCTGGCCAAAAGTCGTTTTTTCGAAAATTTTCAAGGAATTTTTGAACCTTATTTTCGGATTCTACAGGATATGGTCTACAAAATACACTACTAAGTTAGTATTTTTGTTCATCAGAGCGGCTGCAGTGATCCGTCAAACATGGAGCATTCACCGTAAAAATCACAGTTGCGTGAAATCGGTCGATTTTGAGGAAGTTCAGCGTCATGCAGGACAACCTTTACGCGATATATTTGGCCAAAAACATTTTTAACTACAAATATAAACATTATTACATAGTGGGACATAAATTTTATTCAGATTTTACTATGTTTACTATTTTATATATATTTTGTAACTTTTAGGGTTTTTTACCCGAATTTTCAAATAAAATGTACAATATCGTTTAGCGAGGCACGTGAATGCACGGTGTCTTTTGCACCAATACAAAGGGAAAAGTATATGCAACGCAGTAGTGAAGAACATTTTTGCTACTAGTTGCTACTCCGACCTCAGCATTGATTTAACTATAATGATGCAATGCGCTGACGCGGGCGGCGGCCTGGCTGGCGCGTGGTAGGGCTCGAGGAAATCCAGTATTTATGGGCGTTATTCAACATTGTTGGATATTTTATTTCTACAAAAAATATTTACCCTATGAATAAACATCTCTTGTCATACGTAGAACGTTTTATCATTAATAGTTTCCACTTGACCTTACCTTTTATTTACGCGTGCCCATGCTCTCATAAAAATTGCTTAAGGACTCGAGCGGAAGGATATATTTATGGAACGAAAGTTCGCAGCTGTGGTTATAGTAATCCTCAAAAACATGAATGCATTCAAAACAAAAAAGAATCCCTCAAATGCTACTCCACCCTTTCCTTCCGTTAGACGGGTTAGTTTTCGCCCTCACGCTGCACATTGTCCCTCTGTCGCCTCCTTAGCGGCCTCCTCAACCACATGCAGGGCAAACGACGGCTGAAAAGGCCTAGGCTATTGATTGCGCCCATCGGGAAAACACAACCACCGCTCTCTATACACTTGTTATGAATTGCACTTTGGCCACCGGGGATGAACGGAGTAAGCCTTTTCACCTTTCAAATGTGATATTTCCTAGAAAATGGAGATAATAGCATCGCGAACCTCACACTGTGGAACCCCCAAATTACTTCTAGACATCGCTTGCCCGAAATTTTCTCGCCAAAACTCAGTTTTACTCAGATTTTGCCAAATGAAAGACGTGAAAGTTAGTTTCCTCAAGCGTGAAGATCGAGTCTTGAAAAAGTCGAGTATCCTCGAACTTTTTAAAGAAGACTTGTAGGGTTGAAGAAGAGTGCCCATAGTGTTTTAGTTCGATAACTCTGAAAATTTTCACGCGTCTTGAGATGCATGAAAAATTTCTTGAAAGTGGAAGATGGTCCGTATCGTTTAAAAACCAATACTTATTGGATTGTGCGAAAAATCCACAGAGGAAAAATCATTCGCCTTGACCGGGATTCGAACCCGGATCCCACGATTTCCGGCCGAGTGCTTTAGCCAGTTAAGCTACCGAGGCGTCATTCTCCCCTGTGGAAATTTGTGGACTGTACCACAAATTTCCACAGGGGAGAATGACGCCTCGGTAGCTTAACTGGCTAAAGCACTCGGCCGGAAATCGAGGGATCCGGGTTCGAATCCCGGTCAAGGCGAATGATTTTTCCTCTGTGGATTTTTCGCACTATTTGTGCATTGCGGGTGACTCCGTAAAAAGTTATCACCGTGGCTAGTCCCGGTATACTTTCATATACTTATTGGATTGCTGGAGCAAC
The DNA here is from genome assembly GCF_921293095.1 of Ischnura elegans. Lineage (NCBI taxonomy): Eukaryota > Metazoa > Arthropoda > Insecta > Odonata > Coenagrionidae > Ischnura > Ischnura elegans. The sequence continues at coordinate 108,866,122 of NC_060248.1, forward strand.
AAGTTAGAGTTAGATGAGGACGTTAATTCAAAAGTTATCCTAAAAAAATTGCGGAGAAGTGTTTTTTCTCTCAAATTATCTTCGCCGGTGGAAGGAAAGAAAAAGAAATGACAGGTTTTTTAGAAGAAAGTTCGCTGACTGCCTAAATGAGAAGTTGAAATTTCCTCCGCCTTTATTTAAACAATTTGAGAAGTCCAGTGAAAGGGCCTAGAGATGGAAAACGGAGGATCTTAGAGCTAGCACATCGCCAGTAGAGCATCCATGAGTTATCGAAGCAAAGGTGATGAGTTCGTGGCGAAAATAATAAATGAGGTGACAACAACCACTCTCTCAAGAGCGCGGCGAGTGTTATCAAAATGGAGAGCCAAGGATGTGAGGCAAAGTAAAATCTCCCACGAAGAAGCCCTTTCCATGATCGTTTCTGGTAATTTCACGAAACATCAGTACTAGCTCCTCCGACGGACATCTAAAGAAGCTGCCCTTCCTATTGTCCACTTGTCCGAGGAGGCAATGGAGGCGAGGAATAAGGACATAAGAAGATTCAGGGAGCACCATGCAAGGAAATTTTCCTGGATAGCAACGAATGAAGACCTGTTTAAAAGATTACTCCTAACTTCAGATGCAATGATATCAAGTATTTCTAAGGCTCAAAGAAGGAAATTACTTCAATTACCAGTCGAGGTAAAGAGTTTATTAATCCTGGAAGAATTGAGTGGATGACGACTGTGATGAGGATTTGTCGGATAGTGATCATGAATGTATTTAATTTTTTTTCGTAACAATGACTGAGAAAGATAAGGATAAATGTTAACTTATTTTTTTGATAATTAAAAAAGCCCAAATAAATGGAAAATCTCATTTAATTTCTCGTACCAGATCATGTGCTCGTTAAATTGATGCCTCACTTCGTAAAGAGCTTATTGCAAGCGTATCAATAAATTTGGCGTTCAACTTGAGTTATAGGAGTTATGAAATATTGTTTATAACATTTCAATGATTGTAATAATGCCTCCGTTGAAACTTGTGAAATACGGAACCCCGTTTAAAATTGCTACCAAATCCATTGGCACGTTACAAGGAACTATAAAATTGTCTACTTAATTAGAATTAGATATTATAATTTTTAAACAATTAATGCAGTACAATAATATTAATAATATACTTATAATATAAATTTCCAATTAATATTAACTTATTTTTCGTATCAAATACGATCAAACATATGAGAAAGTAGAAAATGTTCTCTTGGTTCATTCAAAATAAGTTGTTCAAAATTTGTCCAAAAATAAACAATGCAGTCATTTTATATGCATTTATGTATGTTTTAAATAACTAATTCAGTTTTATGATATGCATAATTTTAATTTACTATCACCAGTATAATCTCAAATTCCAATGTTAAAAAAATTAATTGTTCAAACAAAATGTGAAATAGCAATAAAATTATTGCAAATACATAAAAATTAGTTATAAATTCAGAATAAGCGGGTCAAAAACAATAAGAATAGACCTTTAGGTCAAATATATACACAATAACAACGGCGTAATTAATTTTGGCCAGCTTTTTTCGATTTGGGACCACTGTGCGCTGGTGCCATTACATTGCGAAACCGGTGGTACGCTCAAAATTGTATGGCCTGAGGAATACACTAATAATATAAACGCACAAACTAACTAGATATTATGATTGTTCTGTTATAGTTACAAAAATTATTTTTAACATGCTTGTGCCATCAGCGATACATTGTGTTCGAGGGATTTAAAACTCAAATAATATTAGATAAATGAGGCATTGCAAATTTTCCACAGGATTTATTTAAACTCGAAGCATTTCGTAGTCACAATAACATTATCAAGTGGATTATCACGTTGCAAGAGCGAAACGCGTCGTGCTAAAATAAATCCTGTGGAATTATTGCAATGCCTCATTTATCTAATATAATGATAACAACTTCCACCACATTGGGCCGCATGTCACATAAGATACTCAAATAATAGTAAAATGAACAGAATTCCATAAAGTGGCGTAGCAGAAGCATTCTTTTGGTCCCCAGTAATTGCTCCAACTACCTTGGGTTTCCTAAGGATGAGACTAGAATGGTATTTTTTGGAAAAAAAATTTCTGTAATAAGAAAGACTAATATCGAAATTTTGAGGCTGGATAGATTTTCTGAAAAAAAAATAAAAAACCAAAATTTAATTCGCCACTAAGGGAGCGTTTACAGGTGGCCACTCCTTCCAAGAGTAGGATTCCGCGGGACGGTTTCCACAATATTTTAAGATCCAAAGGGTTTTAAACACTTCTGTGGACTTAATAAAATATTTCGATTGAAATTTCAAAGGGCAAATCCAAAAGGCCATAGGAAATGCAGCCTTTGGATAAAAACTTGGAATAACAAATGAATAAGCACGGAAACAATTTATTTCGTATTTATAAGTATTTATCTATTCCTCTTTTCATTCATCCCACCTTCACTCATCCCCCCTCTCTTCGTTTACAGTTCTATTTACCTTCATCTATTTCTTACGATCTCAACTCCGATTGAATACCATTATTCTCTCTTCTCCTGTTGAGGCAATTAGTCTCTGAGGAGCTCAGAGGAGCGTGTAATCTGACATTATTAGGAAGCCTTGAATGCAAGGAGATCCCATAATTGAGTCTAACCAGTTCTTTCTCCATTCCGGGGCTCGAACACCCAGAATAGGGACCTCTAGTAAAATTTCCATGAGAATGTGAGAACCGCGAAAGCGTAGTGGTTTGCGCAATGGATTATAATTTCCAAAGGTCCGTGGTTGAATTCCTGGTCCGTAGGGATTTTTGCCCATGGTAATTAATGCGAATCCAACGCTGGGCCTAAAATGGACCTAGTTACGCCACCAAATCAGAGTAACGATTACGTAGAATTCAAACAAATTTGTCACTCCGCGTTTCATTGCTCCGGCACCCCTATGATTTGAATCATATCGTTATATGCAGTGGCGGATACAGGATAGGGACAATAGGGGGAGGGCTAGTTGGGGGAATTGGGGCGGGGGGACCTTTCAGCAGTAGTGGGGGTCCGATCAAAATTACCGCTTTATCTGGTGTAAATTCAATACCGCAGGCGGGGCTTTAGCCTCCGCCGCCGGTCACAAGGGATCAATATTTCCATGAAAAGTTGGCCGGCCCTTATTTTTCAGAATTGCAAAAAGTTATGTTTTCCTAGTCTCAAAATGATCCAAATGAGGTTCATATTCACTTGTTAAAATTTGGTTACTTTAAAATAACGGCAACCCGTGCCCCAAGGGCCCTAAGTACTGAGGACCCTCAATTGAGTTTTTTGGAGCAGAAAAAGTGCTATTTCTATGTGAAACGTGAAAGTAAAGAACGTAAGGACCGATTTTCTGTTTGTTTTGACCTATCTCTAAGCGTTTAGGAGATATCGTCCGTCGTTATACAATCCACCCCGCGCCACCCCGCACCGCGGCGCCGCTGAGGTACGGCCCGCACCACTACTAGACACTTCCCCTCCACCCCTATATATGAATATGAACCTCATTTGGATCATTTTGAGACTAGGAAAACATAACTTTTCCCAATTCTGAAAAATAAGGGCCGGCCTAATGAATAGTGCCTGATTTGCAAGCAAAATATTTGTGGACGGACAATTTCTAACAATTTTTGGCGACTTTCCTCCACGAATCCACTTTTCGCCTGACTTATAGCTTTCTTTGTGCTTAGCATGATTAGAATTATTCAGATTAATACGCCCTTTTCAAGTTTAGCAAGGAAAGAATAGGCTAAAATATTTTGTGTATAAGACAATCCAGGAAAAATATTCCCTTTGCTATATGATTTAAGTTTATTTTTTCCACTTAAACTTGGTAGCATGACAACTCATTCCTAGGGGTAGACTCAAAAACAGAAGCCTTCACTTTGCCGTTAGACATCCCTGAATTTTGAATTTGTCCGAATATTTATCCATAGGATCATAGATATAAATAGTGCATTTGACAACTGCATTATTTCAATGCTAACTGTGATCAAATTAATTAATTTTGTACGTTTCGCAATCACCAAGAAGAAAGGAAGATGCTCTTATGTTCAAGCTTCTTCTTCTTGATGCTGTACATTATTCAGGGCGTTGGCTGTTCAGGCATCGCTCTCTTGCCCGAAAATATATTGAAATTAGTCCCCAGCATCTATAATTGCTATCCAATCTTTTCATTTTTTTGTGCTATGAACATTTCCTTCTCACTCTTGAGCGCTTTCCTTCAACTCTCCCTTCCAAGATCAGACTGAGGATTTCGTACTTTTACCCTCCCAGAAAGTAACTAATTGGAAGATTTAGTGACTAAGAAAGATACGAGATTTTCCTCTTCGCAGTTAACTTCCTGAGAGAGCAATCAAGGTCTGCTCTTCGCAGAACCTCAGTGTATGTTCATGCTGGATCATAAACATTTTAAAATAAAAGACCTGCTTAATTTGGGCCTACATGTAAAACAGGGTTATTTTTGGGTTTCCTCAGCGTCCATTATAAGAACGGCCAACGGCCGGAGATCTCCGGCATAGGAGAAGATACGTTATTACAATTGACTCATGGAAACCCAAAAATAACTCTCGTACACAAGTGGACAACACCCGCGAAAGTTTTATTACTCTGTCGGGTCTGCATTTTTCATTATCTCCAAACCATGTTGTCTCATTTAAGGTTTCTGATATCCCGCGAAGGGCTAATGAAGTCATTCTGACGAGCAAGCACACGCCGAGAGAGATTGAGAAAGGGCACAATGGCAAACCACTTGGTCTCTCCCTACGTTCCTTTCGTCCAGCCGAACCACGGGCAGGAATGTACGCTTGGAACCAAGAGACGAATTAAATCGAAAGTGCATTCATTCTCTGCGCTGCGTGACGTCAATGCAGAGTGGATCCCTTACGCTCGCAATTAGCACCCGGCCTTTGCGCAACCGCTAGGTATTCGATCATCCGCCTAAGCACGTGCCCCAATCCCAAATCGGAATGCATTTGCGGTTCCATAACAGAAGGGACCAGCGATCGGAAAGTAGCGCCTTCCCCCTTCTACCTTACCCAACCGACGCTTCGGCGCACGAACCGCGAAAATCATTCCGCGTGATCACTAATTCGATTGTTCGACAGAAGAATAGAAAAATTAATCAGAGAATCACTTTCCCAACGTGTCGGGATATCTACCGACTGTTCTAATGCTCACCATTATTTACGTAAATGGAAATCACCCCTTTCACTGGATTGGCTGTCGAGAAGCCAGTCCACTGTGGTGACCGATTGGGTCGCACCTGACCTTCAGGCAAGAGTATATACTATAGCGATCGGGTATGCAAGTGAAATTTTTGCCAAAGACAAAACCATCCGCAAAAAATTGGAAGAATTCCAAAATAAATCCATTCGTTCCCTCCTCAACATTGGCAAATTAACCAATATCAATCACGTTAGAGCAGTTTACAAACTTCCAACCATCAATGACTTCGTCAACCACCTAATTAGTAAGTTTAAGTCCGGGCTGAAGGGCTCAGGTAATACACTAATTACAGACTTATGGGACTACGACCCAAGTGTCCCAACAACATATACGCAGCCTCATCAAATCACTCGTCTATGAGTCTTTTCTATGTCTTTTCCTTCTTCAAATCACAGGGCCATCTGAAATGTATTGTAAAATCACTTGTTTATTTTTCTTAACTGTTAACTTGCCATATAAAAATATAAATAAAAAATATCATTGCAATGTTAAGTGCTTATTGTTAAAAAAATCCATAAAAATATAAAAAGATTATCATTTTTTATTAATAATATTGTTCAAAAGAATTGAAAAATAATGTTATACTAATAAACAATAATAAAAATATAAACAAATAAAAAGAAAAGGAAATCAATTATATTGTCTTTGAAATTGTTCCATTTTTTGTTTTTAAGTTTCCTCTTCGCACAAACAACACTTCAAACAACAACAGAACATACTTATGCGCACGTTACCTGTACTATTGTAATTCTGTCTGACTGATTGAGGTGAGGTTGACTCACCGGTACAGTAATTATCGACTCGCCTTTTCGGCGCGGCCAGTAAATGACCGGTCATCTGCTCGACTATCATCTGCCCTGAGGATGTCTATGTCGAGCATTGAAACGTCGGCCATTGAGAATCTCAACCGATGGGTTACCCGAGAAGAACTCCTTCAACTTGTTCGCAGGGAAGGTCACGATCTTATTTAAATTTTTTCTCTCATCACAAGTAACCAATCCTGAGATTTTTTTGATGCTCAGCTCTCCATTCCTCTCTCCTTTCCGCTAGCCATTCCATAACGACGTATTGCTTCTCTTTTACACCCATTATAAAATGCCCCATGAAACTCATTCGCCGCCGTCCCTTGCCCTTCTCCCCTTCCAACTGTCTTCCACGATCGTTTTCATCAGACCATCATGCCTTATAATATGTGGCCAAGTAAGTTGTTCCGTCTTCTGCCTACGGTTTTTAGGAGAATTCTCTTTTCTCCCACTCTTCTTAGCACTTACTCGTTACTTACTCGGTCGATCGATTTCATCTTCATCATTATACGGTTGCATCACATTGCGAATTTTCCACTCTTCAATTCTCTACTGCTGTCAACGCCCAAGCCTAGCTCCCACAGAGAAACACAATTTTCTCCAGATTCACAAACAAGCAATATGCGATGCCGCTACCTACTGGAGAGATATATGACTTCCATCTTGAACAATCTTCAACTTGGAAAATGTGGACTGACGTCCGCGTGGTGCGTCTACTCTTGGTGTGTTGTTTTACTCCGATTGCACTGCCTTTGAAGAGTGGAAATTCCAACTGCTTTACCCAGAAGGTGGCGATGACCGACTCACCCTTAACTATAGCTTTTTCTTGCAGGATAAACTCGATGAGAGTATTGGGCTGCTTTCACGGAAAACTAATGATTTGTCAAACAAAGTTGAGAATCAATTGCGCCTTGAAGTTAGGATATGAAGCTTTCACGGCATTTTTTTTGAAAGTATCAAAATAGAAATATTAAAAAAATAATTAGTAATCATGACATTCGACGTCACTGAATTACTTCGCAGTGGAGTGTATCAGTGCGCAGTTTTGTACTGCGAGATCTCTAATATATAAACCGATTTGCTATTGCCTACATTACAGAATATCATGATAACTACGACGCAAGAAGTACTTATATAATGGTATTAAGTGGAATATTTTTTAAATCGAGACATTGAATGCTTTGACGATTTAAAATATACTTTAATCTTAATGAAATAGCACAATAAAATTCTTGCGGAACTTCTGCCAACTGCCAAAGCTGTACGTAACACCTAATAAATATTTAAGGTGAACTAAAATACCATCTGGATAAGGGGAAACAAAAATCGCCATAAAATTAACATTAAATGTTTTTTAATATATATTTTCTTTTTTAAAATGAATAAATATACATTCAAATGATCTAATATCAATAGGAACTACCCAGGGGTACAACCGTTCGTAAGCTATGAGATTTTTACCAAAAACTTGAATATTTTAAATCTATTCAGTTCTTACAAATATCGATCGTAATACTTTCTTTTTGGTACTTATTTATAGATGCATCCAATTGTTCGAATAAATTCGTAATAAATTAAGGTTGAATTACATGTGAGAAGTTTAGAATTTCACGTTGGGGGAGGGGGCAGCAAACCTGCCGGGGGTTTAGGGGCTATGGAATATCCCCCAGTGAAACGGAGGGGATCTCCAATGCCCTGTCCCGGCAAATATGTTCAAATTAACTTCTGAAAACAGCATTTTCATTACCACCTCAGACTAAAATGTTTTGGAATCTACATAGCTTATGTACTTTTTCGGACGAATCGTCATTTAAGTTGGGGGGCCAGGCTCTCCCTGCCTCCTCTCAAAAACTCCGCCCATCTTGGGTAGCCTCTTCAGTGGCGCAGCGAGGGGGGGGGGGGGGGGTTTGGGGGTTAAACCCTCCCCAGACCTCAGAGAATTACTTAAGTTTAATCCATTTTACTTAATTGGATTGATATTACTAATAGAATAGTGTAAGGCTTAATAAAATATCCCTCAGAAAGCCATAAAACTCACCATTTTGAACCATTTATCTTAAAATTCCGCAATTTATTAATCTCGCACCTACCGCTTATCCTGGTGGGTATTCCACACCCACAAACCCCCGGTATTAGTTGCACCTAACCCCCCCCCCCAGCCTTAATTCCTGGCTGCGCCCCTGAGCCTCTTGCTTGTCGGATATAAAAAAATTGTGAATGTTTGAGCAGCGCAAATATCGCGCGGAGTCGCCTCACCACCTTGACCTTGGGGAGCAATCGGAGAAGACCAGTGGACTTCGCCAAAATTGGATCGGGTCATGCATATGCATCCCAACGAGGATCTACACAGGTGGGAGGAGGTTTCTGCCTGCTCCTCCTCAAGGCTCCAATTAAAAAAAAAAGAAACTGTCGTGCGCAAAACATATAAAGCGACTTGCGTCACGGCGATCGATCGAGTCGGCCCATACGGACGCCTCCAGTGGTCCGTTAAAGTAGCGGAGAGACGTCACACGCGCACATGCTACGTACGATATCGCGCGAGAGACAGAGAGTCTTTGTCGAGCGAGGGTTTGTGGTTGTAAGGGTAATCGGGAAACAATAGTTCCCTTGTACCTACGCACATCGGCTCTCGTGAGTTCTGAGAAGATAGAAAGGGATGAGGATGAAATTCCCGCACGATCTCATTTCGACTCAGTTCCTCCATCCATTGGGCTGTTCTAACCTTGGGATGGACTAGAGGCGACTCCATCAGTTGTCAACCCATTGCAAGCTCAAGGTCGCGGTGTTGGTGGTTAGCGAAGAGAGCTCTATAACGAGTGGAGTTTTTTTTTACTTTACGACATCATTGTTTTGCCTTAAATAGGGCCACTTCAACAGAAGCAGATAATAGGCATCACTTTCTATGTTACGTGATACGATGTATGAAAAAAAAAATATCTCAAGGACGTTCGTCGAGCAATATCGTTTTAGTCTTGTGGTCGAAATGTTCGCTGTTTTCGAATTAAACTATGACAGATTTTTCCTGACAAAAATGGCAGGGCCCTTTCAACAGCAGCAGATACTAAGGATCTCCTTTTATGCGTCGTGAAACGATATGTGAAGAAAATTTCAAGGAGGTTTATTGAGCAATATCGTTTTCTTGTGGTCGAAATTTTCGTTCTTTGCGATTGAAACTATGGCAGAATTGTTTTTATTGAGCCATTCACCGGCAAAAAAACATAGAGTGAAAAGTTTTAAATTTCATACATATTATACCTAAAGTATTCAATAAGGTATAATAAAGTATTCAATTTCATACTCCATATTCCGTAATATTTCAGAGACACGAAGCCATTTGTCTAAAAAAGCGATAGAATATCTTCGGTGCCATTTTTTGAGCAGCGCAAGTAAATAAAAATTAGAAAACTAGAACACGAAATATCACAATTGCATCTTTAGATCTGTTGCTTACACACTTTGAACCACTCGAAATACATAAAAGACAACATTGCCTTTTATGATTTCGTGTGGTTTGATATTATAATGGAATGCATGGGAGATGCAGTAACTCCAGGAAGAAATATGCAGCAGACTCCATTGGCGAACTCAATACTCCCGCTTGACCGATCTTATCACTCGATCAGAACACATCATTCGATTAAAATTTTTTCTCTAACCTTCAAATATTCAGATTATACAAGCAAACTGTCGCCGATATTTTCACTTGCGTAATATATGAAATTTAGACCTCAATCTTTTCTTGGAGGTAAAATTTTCATATTTGAGATATAGGTAAATTTTGACTTAGGTTTTAACTCTACACGCCCGGGCGTGTAGAGGGCGCGCCCTGAGAATTTCATGGTGAAAATTTAAATCAAATAATAGGCCACAAGAAGAAACAAAGAAACGACGGATCAAACGGGAGCAATGCGCCATCTTAAGCCTTATCTACCTTGTAAGAAGAGGACTCATTCGCGGAAATTAATTTTGAACCAGCATCCGAATTCGATGTTAAAAGGCGAAAGTTTCTCTTGGTCTATAACAGCAGAAAATTGTCACGGTTTTAAGTCCCGAGGAAACCAATAACAGTAATTAAGATGAATGTTCCAGCGTTATTTATTTCTAACTATCCTTACCACAAATTTCGGCGCTAGGAAGTCTTATACCAATGAAATATTTATTTCTATCGTTATGATTATATCAATTATTGGGAGGGTAGCCCATAATAAAAGTACCGCAATATATCAGAGAATAATTAATGCCCCATTGGCATGCAAATGAAATATAACTCTAGAAATATTGAGATTTATCTAAGAAATAAGCCCTCGCGTTTTTCTTGAGAAAGATTTCTGCTAACCTCGAGTTCCGACTCAAACTCAGGCTCGTGAAACAGGATTCGGTTCCAAGATTTTTTTTTTAATCAGGAAGAACATGATTACTCAGACGATCGTGATCCCGTTAAAGAAGACAACTTGAGTATCAGCAAAAAACTCCACTTTTTTCACCGAACACAGAAGAGAACAAGACGCACACGGTGCGCAATGTGATACTCACTTCACAAGAGCAACGCGAAGGCTTCCGGATTCGTGAAAAAAATACAGAAAGTGAATTTTACAAAGCGGATCAAAAACACAAAGATGCGAGATATATCAGTAGGTTTAGCCACATGGAGGATAACAATCACCAAACCGCAGGCCGAAGAAGACTGTATCCAAGTAGTTTCCAAACCTAACGGACGCCTTTGTGAAACGAAAATCCGAGAAGGTTTTCGTTACAATTTCTTCCAAAGGCACCATTGGAAGGAATGTCAAAAACCACTTCCTTGTTAAGATTGCACCGCCGAAAAGATCCAAGCAGTGCCGCAAGAGGAGGAACTAGGTGGAACACAGTGACCCGGAGAGCCTTTCCCAAGGTTGGGAAGGAAATGGCAGAGTAATTACGCCTCCCGTACGGCAAAATATTCCCAGAAACTTGCGCCAAGCCACGCCGAAATTTCCTTGCCGATTTATTCGCTATTCCCAGACTTTAGGTTGTCTAAAGGGGGTTTCAAAAATTGTCATTTCAGTAATCATCGTCATGGCTAAGTCACAGCGTGGCCGATAATAGAGTTAACGGGAATGGTTTTTGTGGGATAGGAGAGAATTTTAGGGGTTTTTGCGCTTTTCATTTGGATTTGGAATGTAATCCCAGAGATTTGTAATCAAGCTATTGTTCGTAGCGGCCAGGTTTGCCTTTAATTCAATGAGGATAGGAGTAATCTTCAATAATTTTCTCATGTCTTTATTTCTGATATACCAGGGAGCCCGGCAGCGATTTTCCGAACCATTTTGTTTCACGTATTTTAGATTTTATTCAGGTGAGCTTTTGCCGCCATGAGCCAGAACAGTGACGCATAAGATAACAAATGTTTCAGCGTACTGTTGTATAGTAGAATTTTTTATTGCGGCCGAAAATAGCACACAACGCATCATTTTTTAGCATTAAGTCTGCGATTCTTTCTATGAAATGAGCCAATACAGAAATTGGGTAGCGCAATGGCGCTAGTGGCTTTCCCTCTCCGCCCACGCATAACTATTAGGGTAAAAAAACTGTTTTTCCAAATTCTTGAAGGGGCGAGGAACACAACTCGAGTTTCACCAACTCACAGAACCCTGCATAGAACTCTGTCTGGGATTCTCCAAATCGGAACGCGCTAAGCCTAACAGGCACATCACGGAAAACATTCGTAAAACGCCGTATTAAATTATACCAAAATTTAATATACAACTGCAGGATGTGGACAATAAGGCTAAATATGTTTTTTTTTAATTTATGAGTATTTATTTCTGTTCTAGATAAAGTAAGTCAAAATATATGAATCGCCCGGATAAACCGATGCCTGTCAGAGCGGCCGTGCCCTATGTATGGTTAATGCTTCGACACAAAGGTTGGTTTGGAATGGCGTGGTAGCGAGACTAAGTCGAAGGGGGTGAAATCCACATTCAGAGACGGGTGAATGGGGAGTAATTCCTTTCTTTGGGTCACCTCGCACTTCGAGACTCCGTTTCGGAGTCTCCTAAGACTCCACTCCAGAATTGAAGCCGCAAACCTTCAATCAGCAGCGCTCTACACACTTTACCACCACTTGTCCTTCCCCCAGCATACAGTTATTTATAAATTATTCAAAAATATGGCATCGGTACCCCAAAAAAATTCAAATTATGGCATTCAAAAAGTTGGAAAACGTCGAAGTTGAGATATCACAGCAATAGGGAAGTGCACTAGTGTTTCAAATGCACCAAACACATTTTTTAAATTAGAGTTCAGAATAACATAACGTCGTAAAACCACAGTTTAAATCCTAATAGTGAATACTTTATTCGAGATGACCGTCTGAAATATGGAAAAATTCAAAGGCCGCGAAAACGGGTGTCCATGTTGAATATTGGCCGTGACGTCACAAGGCAGTAGCAGAAGGCAGCTTCTACACCGTTTAGTTCTACCACTATTATTGCATAGAAAAATTACAGAATTTGAGGGTATCCGTTTTTTGCTGTCATAAAATATCATCAGAATATATATGTGGCTGCTTCTCTTTTGAGTAAACGACTTCATCATTGCGTAATATATTAATATTCATTTACGTGTCAACTTCAAGTTTGGAAAGAGTAGTACGAATAGCACATTGAATCTTTAATAAATGCATGATGGCATTTATTTTTCGCTGGGTATATTTTGACACAATGCCGTTTATCATGCCAAAACTTTTTTTGTAAGAACCGAGTCAAACTAATAAACCTATTTCAGACGTTTGCTGCAAGACTTAGGCCTCGGGTACGATACGAGCGGCGAGCGGCGGGCGGCGAGCGGCAAGCGGCGTGAGCGGCGCCGCTCTGATATCGGACCTCATTTAGTTGCGTGTAAATCTATTGAGGGTGGGTACGATATGTTGGAGCGGCGAGCGGCAGTGAGCGGCGCCGCCCAGTGCCGCTCATGGTTCCAAGTCCAGACCGATTTCTTTTCCACTGCCGCTCGCCGCTCAGTAGATTCATCCTTCAGTGTAGTTGAAAATGTCAGCGTAGATACATCAAAGTGGTGAGAATACGGCCAAGCAAAGGAAGACTGAAGTTAAACTAAGTATATACTAATAGAAGTTTTAATTAGTGAGGTGCAGTCCAGGGTATTTATGTGGAATGATCAACATTTTATTATAGTATTCTAAAGATTAAGGTTGGCTTCCATGGAGTATTACAGAAGTAATCTGGGAGCCTCCCTTTCCTTCCAACACTAACTTTTTCAATACAATGTAAACGAACACATACGAGTTAATGCCTTTGCGTTAATGCCTAACGAGTTTGCATGAATGATTTTTGTGGACCGGAACGGAACATTTACGAATGTATGAACAAAATTAGAACAGGTTTTATTTTCTGTGCATGCACTCGCACAAGTTGGGTGGTTACACGGTGCATTTTGGGGATCATTCTCGCGTTCATACATATAGACATTAACCCGTACCCGTGTTAATGTACCGTGTAAACAGGCCTTAAGGCCACTGTAACTCCCTTTCAATATAGCTAAAAATTCTATTCTCTTCCTTCCTCGTTTCCCTAACATTTTACCCTCTAACGCTGTTTTCAACTTCCCTTCCCCGCTAAGTATCCCCTCCATCCATACCTTCCGTCTCCTCCGTATCTCATCTAACAGCTTCTTCTCCTCACCCACCATGTCCAGAACTTTGTTGTTCCTCCTCCTCTCTGTCCATTTCACCCTCTCCATTCTTCTTCATACCTACATCTCGAATGCCTCTAATCTTCTCTCGTCCTCCTTCCTAAGTTTCCACGTTTATGCACCGTAAAGCGCTACACTCCAGATCAAACTCGTCACTAACCTTTTCTTTAAATTCTTACATAACGATCCTCTTAGAAACTCCTTGCTGTTCATGAACGCCTCCTTTGCTTATGCAATTCTCTTCCTAATGTCCTTACTACTGTATCAGTTTTTCTCTAACGTACTGCCTAAATATTTGAATTGATTTACCTGCTCAAGTTTTTCCCCACCTATTTTATCTTGAGTCTCACATTCCTTGCTCGCGAAGTTTTACAAAACCGCATCACCTTGGCCTTCTTGTCATTAATCTTCATCCCATACTCTTCGCACCGCTCGTCTGACGCATCCACTAGAGCCTGTAGTCCCCTCGCTGACTGGCAAATCAGCGCCTGATCATCTGCGAGCCTTACCGATTTAAACATCATTCTTCCCACTTCTTGCCACTCCAGCTTCCAACTTGTCCCAAGCTTTCCTTACCATCTCCTCAGCGTATACGTTAAAAAGCAGCGGCGATAAAGGACAACCTTGTCTCACACCTCGGCCAATGCTTTCCCACCCAGTTTTTCCGTCCGCTACCCTCACTTGTGCAGTCTGAGCCATATAAAGTTTACGAATGAGTCACCTATCCCTCCAATCTACACCCATTCTCTTGAGAATGTTCATTAACTTTATCCAGTTCACCCTATCAAATGGTCCTCTCGACGAGGAACCTCATTATTGCTATTGCATCACGAGTTGACTTCCCTTTTCTGAAACCAAACTGATCTTCGCCCAAATACTCGTTTGCCCTCGCCTCCTCAGTACCAATTTCGCTGCATACGATATTGGGCTAATAGTCCTATAATCTCTGCATCCCACAGGTTTCGTCTTTTTCAGTAGCAGAATTATAACCGTCTTCACGAAATCCTCCGCCCAACATCCCTCCTCATAGATCCTCCGTACTAGTTCGAAAAAAATTCTTACTCTCCTTCCCTAGATTCTTCAGATGCTCACTCACGATATATTGTCCATGCCCACTGCTTTCCTGGCCATCATATCACGAAGGGCTCTCTTGATTTCCGCATCGAAGATACCCGGCCAAAGATTATCCTCCTCCACTGCACTTTCCTCATCAAAAATCAATTTCTCCGGCCTGTTCCTTACTTCATACAGATCCTCCACGTATTCCCTCCATCTACTCTGTACCTCTTCGCGGTCGGTTAGCATCCTTCCATCTTTAGCCTTAATTTTGGATACGGCTTATCCTCTTTTGCTGTACTCTTATCCTCTTTTACTTCTCCATCCTTCTGAAACTTTTCCATTTTCTCACACTGTCTTTTCCACCAAGCCTCCCTTGCCCTCTTAGTTTCACGTCGTAATCGATTATTTAGTTCCATATACATTCTTTTGCCCTACTCTGTGTCCACATTCTTCCACTTCCTTCTCTCCTCCATCTCTTTTACCACTGCGTCCGTAACCCAAGGCTTCTTTATCCTTTTGCTGTCTATGTAGCCAATTGACTTCTCCGCCGCTTTGACTATTCCCGTTTTAATATTATTCCACCCTTCCTCTACAGTCTGTGTACTTCTAATCTTCCGGGTACTATTGCCCACTAGTTCCTGATATTCCTTCCTCATAGTCCCCTTCAGTGCTTCTACATTCCAAATCCTCGCCTTCCAAACTTTAATTAGTCTTTTGAATCTTATGTTGCATTTCATGAGCGCTAGGTTGTGGTCTGAATCCGCGGCAGGGAAGCTGCGGGAGTTTTTCACACCATTCCTATACCTCTGTCTTACCATGACATAGTCAATTCCCCTACATCCCCTGGACTTTTCTATTTGTACCTTTGCCCTTTATGATGAGTGCTGTTTACGAGGAAGTTAGAAATGAATGAATAAATAAATGGCGGAAGGAACCTATGTAAAATTTAAAAATAAATAATAAACTTGTAGAACCTCTGGTTATCCAATATCCTATTGAGTACACGGGGAAGAACGTGTGGTAAATGTGTAACAGATATGAGTAATCTATAAGTCAAAGTAGAACTGAGGGTATGATACGCATTTTAAAAAAGCTAGAAGTTCTCGTGGAAATACCCAGTTAAGACGTTCAAAGGGTCCGCTCCGCGGTGTCATAAAACGACCGTTTTCGCAGTAGAATCCTGGGGGTCAGGGATCGGAGAGTAAAGAAGGTATGAGTCTCAGCTGGTGTCTTTCTGGTAGGTATTTTTGTCAAAGTCCCAGGAAAACAACTCACTTTTTCGAGGTTTGAACACTTTCAATAGAAGCATGGTCTTCGATCGTATCCAAAGAAAACGAAATGAACTTCAATGATACGTGCACTTACCTCGGCTGAAAAACCTCCACTGTATTCACCATAGATCATTTGAGAATCGGTATATTGAAGCAAAACATAAAAACGGTGAATGCTGAGCATTAAAACCCATACAGTTTCAATAACCTTACCGCGTCGCGGCTAATCCAACTCCCGACGTGCAGAGACGAACCTTGCCGCGCGATCGAAAAATCAATGTAATTTCCGGCGTCGCAAACTTATTTCACAGATAACTGCAAATCACCTCAAGAAATCTTCAAAGAATACTCTCATATAAATTACTCCGCGTGACTTTGCCGTAAACCCATTTTAAACTCTACCTAAATATAAAACTTTGTCGAAAAACAGTATCCGCCATTTTGTAACTGCACGGCAAGAATTAATCCATAATATTCTTATTTCCATTTATTTATTTATTTCCATCGCCCAGAAAACAGCTCACAAGGCCTTTTACATCGGAGGGTATAACATGAAACAACAACTATCACAGGATTTTTTAGATTACGGAAAATTAAAGAAAAAATACCATGCCAACAGATTATGTGGTTTTTTTATTCCGCAAGAATCCACCGATAATTTCACAATCTACTTACTTTAGAAGATTTTCAGAGAAAATTGAAGACGGGCGATTTTATGGAAATTTTCTCACGTTTGAGCATCTCTATCTCAGTAAAGGGAGGAATCTTTGTCAAATAAAGTACAGATCCATAAATTTCAATCATTTTTGAGTATGCCTGCGAAGTTTCAAGTTTATAACTATAATAAGTCATATTGTAATTTTGCCCGGCTTTTTTCGATTTCCGCCCACTGTAGAGCGGTTAGAAAATTGCCGCTCGTATTGTAGCCACTACTGCCGCTCACGTGCCGCTCAGGTTGCCGCTCGCCGCTTGCCGCTCGCCGCCCGCCGCTCGTATCGTAACCGAGGCCTTATTCGTTGCGTATGTATTCACGCCGGCCGGAACGTTCGCCCTTCGCAACTAGAATCATGGGATGTTAGCCTTATTCAAGTCGCTGTCCAGGATGGGTTCAAGAAAATATAATCTTGGTTGGGAGAAGGAAAATTCCAACGATTTATAAATGGTATACCAAACTTTGATGTAATTATGGTTACTGAATAAGGAGGACAGGTTCAACGCTCCATAGAAATGCGAGACGTTAAGGCTAACAAGGGGAGACCGCGTACCTTGCTGCATCTTTTTCAATTAGGGCGTTAGTTAGGCTGTAATTAATTAATTTTCATGCGTTACTCTTTACAAGTTATATATATAAATCCAAAATGTCCATTTCTTACTAATGGGTCGGTTGGGGTAGTGGTAGCGTGCACGATTCATAGGATAGATCTCACCCGAAGGAACGTGGTTCAAGACTGCGTCATGGCATTACTTTTTGTTGTCTTCATTGTGATCATATGGCATCAAGTTTATCATTAATTATAATTGCAGCAATCATTGACATGAGACAATTTTTTTATCATCATTACGGCGTTTAGGTATTTTCGCAGTGTCATTACAAACGCAGAGATACTACGACTACAAGGGTTGGTGTGCGCTAAAATGTTAATTTTTTCTTTGCTTATACTGACCAACTTCCACATTAAAAATGAAAACCACTCTTGCAAGAGCACATACCATTAAAGGCTCGCGGCAAGCAACAATATGCGTACAGGCATAATTAATAAGAACA
This sequence comes from Ischnura elegans, assembly GCF_921293095.1. Lineage (NCBI taxonomy): Eukaryota > Metazoa > Arthropoda > Insecta > Odonata > Coenagrionidae > Ischnura > Ischnura elegans. Next base: position 108,883,967 of record NC_060248.1, read on the forward strand.
CAAAGCGAATATAAAATTCCATATATCTCGAACACTTGTAATTCACATTACTCCAAAGGGAGTTTACTTACTCAGTACATACCTCAGTACCTACCAGTTTACCTCAGTAGCAGTGCTAAAAGAACCATTCTGAAATATAATTTCAACTAACAAATAGGATGAAATAAAAGTTGATAACCCTGGACCGGGCGCGCTGGCGTATAAAATACGTCAATCTTTGAAAACCAAGGATTTCGACATTGTACGTACATTCTGGGCTATAATGGTCTCGTGTATTCTTACAATGTACTTTGACTGCCTATATTGCGAGTTTTAAAAGTTCGAGGTATTGTAGCTAATTTTTTGGATCAGCAAGATGAACCCGTCACCAGTGGAGTACAAATTACGCCGCGCGACCTGCCGTGTACCTTTATATCTGTATCACCTATAAATGTACTAATTTCAACAAATAAAGATTAACTTTAACAAAAATCGTTTGTTATCATATATGCACATATCATGGGCAAAGTACGCATTTTGCCCGGTCGTGTAAAAAAACAGTCGCGCCATAATTCTTTAACCAAACTACTTTCAGTTTATAAATTACGTAGGTCTACGCGGAAGATGCTATATTTTGACTCAACACACTTTCTGATGTGACTGAGGTATCTATTAAGTAAATTATTATAATATAAATATCAATTTGATCTTACAATACCTTCAAATGATCTTCAAAACAGAATATCATCGATAGGTAAGAGTCAGGAGCAGCCTTGAACCATTTATTCCGTATAGCTTGTGCTTAAGGTACGGGAATGAATATCTTCTCCAGGCTTTTGTTTCGACGTCGAGATGAAATTTGGAACAAAAAATCATTTATAATTCTATTTTGAATTCATGTTTTCGGTACTAGACGACATTTTTAGGAAGCAAACTCCACCGATTCCCGGAAACTCTCGCCGCGCTAAAGAAGGCGACGGAATTCAGCGATACTCCACTGGTGACTACTGCCCTATGACGTCACATCTCAATCAAGATGGAGGCACTGTGTTTCAGCGCAACATGAAATTTTCCGACTTTCAAAACGTTTTAAAGTGCATACCCCAGATGCAGAAAATAAAAGTGACTATACTAATGTTTCTTTTTTAGGCTAAACTTTCAAATTCAGCAATAAAAAAAAATTAGTGCACTTCCCTATTCAGAACTAAAATTAAACGGATCGGATACAAGTATTTGAACCCGCGGAGCTTAAATCAGTTGTCTGTCTAAAATCAATTTCACTGTTGCACATCTTAATACTAGTAATGGGTCAAATCCAAAATTTGATAATCCTTCCTTTTTACATCCTAATTGGTAGTACCATTCCTTTTTAACTCAAATAAGAAACATAATATTCCTCATGTGTTTAAATCTTTATCTACCTTTTATCAGTAGATTTTTAAATATTGCTTCCACCTAATTCACTATTTGACAGGAGATTTTTCCCTTCCTGATTACTTTAATATGGCATTTTAGGGGTAAAAAGTATTACATATTTCCAATCAACTTTTCCAATAATTTACATTATACCAGTAACAAGGAAGTAGAGACCAGGCACGCCCAACAACATACTCTGCCCTTGGCGGAAGACAGAGACTAAATTGTTTGACGCAGCAGTTTACGTGTTAATTGTCAACTTCAATCCACCAGATATTAAATCCCCACTCTACCACCACTTTTCTTCCGACATCACATAATTATTTTGATGATAGGATTGATCATTGCTTGTAATCATTCAAATTACTTAGGAAGCTATGACAAAATAAAGTCGAGTGTGAAAGCTGAAAATAAGTGAGAGAGGACCAAAGCTAGTGACGAAAAAATTGATTTCGATTATAGAATTTCAATTACCAGAGGTCGAGGAAATCAAGTTCGAGCCTTACTCTTCGAGTTTTGATCTAAAAACGATTTTTCACCATCGATCTTGGCCATTTCATCAGATCTCAGCAGCGTCACTACCGGCCTATGATTACAACATCCGTTACATTTTTCTAATGCGGGTAAAGTTCGAAAGCACGCTCTCCATCATCAAGAAAACATAGCAATCAGTTGATATTTCTGAAAAATTAAGTGCAGCCGAAGTGCAGTAGTGATCCCAAAACTTTAACGTGCCTGCATTAGTAAATGTTTACTGCTAACAATTCATGCATGCATTCTAAGTAAATTTTTTGGGATTTTTTTCCTGAATATCAAATATGCATTTTGAATTATTTTCGAATGCAGAAGAAACGAGTTTTCTTACTAACTGTACTTTTTCAAAGTACCGTCAATTTTTTTCGATTGGTCGATCTTTCGCTTCATATTGCGATTTTTGTAGAAAAAGTCGAGGTTTTCACATCAATTGAAAATCGATTTTTACCGACATTTTTCCATCACCAGACCTCAAGAGGAAATAAAAACAGCTCTCACCCGGCGCGTCCAGAGCATGCAATCACTCGACCATCGTGCACTTCCGTCGAGGACTCTTCACAAACGATTTGCGGTCGCCGAAGAGCCCTTCCCTTTCGGCTGATTTCACATGTCCTCCGCTGCGGTGGCACGGCGATTGCTGGCGTCCCTTTCAGGTGTCACTCAAACGGAGGACTCTCCTCTCCACGGGACGGGCGATATCGCTTGCGTATGCGACCTTTGTCGAGAGAGAGGAAGAAATGTAATACGTGTCATTACCTGGGTAAACGGCCATTTTTCCAGCCTAACTGGCAAGGGAAGGGAAGTAGCTATTGCCTGCCGTGGATGACGGAGGAGCAGGATCGTCAAAGAAACGATATGAAGGGGGAAGACGGGAGGGATTATATTACCAGAAAACAAGGCAGCCAGGCCAATTTAGACAGGGAGACGCACGTTTATTGTCGAAGCTTGTCCTTGAAGGAGAACGTCAAAAACCAAGCAGCAATGATTCACAGCGGCTTCACTTTCGTATTTGAATTGTTCAAGAGTGGATGGCTCTCGTCATAAAGGCATATTGCAGGCATTCGATAGTATAACTTCTCATTCCCAAACGAAAACGTACGAATTATTTGAACTGTTTAACTCATATTTACATAAATTGTCTTACCTCAGTGGCAGAGAAGGGTAAGCCCTCTCCCGCCAAACTCAAGGTCTCGGGTTCGAGTCACGCCCGAATATCCTGGGCATGGATGATTTAAAATATATTTCTTCTTTGCTAAAATATTTGTTGTTCCGAAAACCTCAAAACATAATAAATATTATTAACTCCATAAATGTACACGGGGGTAGACGATATTTCACGAAGAAAAAACAAATTACTAACAAGCAAGGTAACACAAGGAAAAATGTGTTTATCGATACATAAATACTCACGAGTGCATTATATTGAAGGTCTATATTATAAATATGTCATAATGCAAAACGCATTTCAATAAATATCTAATATTCGGACAAGAATCACTTAAATTTCACAATTGTGGCAATTCCTTACATTAAACGTTAAATCGGCTTACTTCATTAAAATAAATTACTGAAAAAATGCCTGCATTTAATATATGTATAAAATAGAGAGTATAAGGAAGAAAATGTTTATACTGGATATAATTATAAAAAGGAGGAAATTGCGAACTGAACCCTTTCAGACCTGACTTCATTTTGAAAGATGAAAACCTTCTCTGATATAAATTACTGTCACAATACAAGGGTTGATCTGTAATTTTTTCCAAAATGTAATAGTTTTTATAAAAATCCAATCTTTTGATGATAAATTCCTCATGGAAGCCAGATATTGCTATTGAAACCCATAAGTTCATAGCAAATGCTTTCCCAATATAGGACGCCGGGTCTGAAAGGATAGAAAATTCAATATATTCCCTTGTCATAGTATAAACAAGTAGGAATCTGTAGAGAGTTTGTAAAATCTGGTAATAATTATACGAAATGATATAATTTTACAAAGAGTCAAAATAGTACAATGACTGGATCCGGGCCACAAACGAGGAAAGACAAAACACAAAAAACCTCCACATTGGATATTTATAAACTTTGTTAAAACATCACCATCATTGACTGGCTACGTGTATCCAAGAAGCGTAATCTGTTCATTAAGAGATGTTTCCCTGAGCTCTGTGCCTCATGCATATATTGGTAATCTCAGACGATGTAAAACTCCTGACTACTCGTATAGCATCTAGGTCCCTGTGACGTCACGTGGAGTGGCATCTCATGGGTGCCAATCTGGCCTTCTTCAAATGAGGTTTAAATTGACCATTAACATTCATCTAAACTGGGATTTCTAAAAAAAAATAATTTGTATATTCTTTGATTAAGGAAAATACCCTATTGGTATCGGAATGAGCGCCTCTTAACACGGTCATGAACGCGCTCACAGCCGAGTCAAGCCTCCATACATGATTACGCTCAGTTATTCCGGGAAAATTCGCGCGTGCCTCACTTCTAAGAACCTCTCTTTACCAGTTGCTTTCAGCGCTCGCGTTTGGTGCCAGCATATCGCATAGCGATGGAATCGAGACATCCGACACGGTGCGGCAAACGAGCGTATCCCGCACACATATACACGAACGCCGGAACTTTCCGTCTTCACTCGACCCTGTGGTCAGCCACACCCCTCTCGACATCCTCCGCTAAGGACGAGAACAACTTGCGTAAAAATCATTCTGCTTTTCACCATACCCTCCTCCACTTTCTTCCCCTTCTTCGGATCCACCCCCACCGGCCGTAGACGAGCCGCTAACAATGTAGAGCCTTCGATGACGTTGTAGTGGGGATGAGTCGATTCTCGATTTCATCGATTCTCGGGCACGGAATTGGAATCGAGAATCGATCGCTTATAGTCGATTCCGATTCCACGAAGATTCCATAAATATTTTGAAAATACATAATACCATTAGCTTGGTGCATAAGGCCCGCCTAACTCACCTGAGCCGTAGTGCTATATACATTATTAAATGAAGTTTAAGTAATTATTATTTTATTTAAGCTAAGGATAAAATTCTATGATACTAATTCACTATTTTTAATAAATATTAGGTATGAGTCGATTTCAAATTTCGATTCTCGATTCTATCGATACCCGGGCACGGAATCGAGAATCAATCATCTAAAGTCGATCCCGATTCCAGAAAGATAAATATTTTGAAAATATACTATAAACCTTAAAGCATAAAGGCTGCTACTCGCGTGAACCATTTTGCACTATACTACATCATTAAGTTAGCAATTTATGCCTGAAACGGTTGAAATGCTTATTATTTTATCAACGCTGAGGATATATTATTTAAATACCAATTCGTTATTTTTAATAAATATGCTTTTCGGGCCAATTAACAAGGTGATCTTTTTTATTTTATTACATTCAATCCTTGAATTTTAATGACAGCAATCGTATGGACAAATAAATATCCCACCTGATATAACTGATAACTTCAGGCTTGGCTTTGTGAAATCTCACCATGTTGGAAATACAGGAGTTAAACTTTGTAAGGTTCACTATTATATTAATATAGGCACGACCCGCGTTTCGTAACGTAGTTACAACACCTGAAGATGTAACTACGTTACGAAACCCGGGTCGTGCCCACATTGATACAATAGTGAACCTGACAAAGTTTTTGTCCTTTATTTCCAAATATCCCACCTTTTAGTATAAATAACAATCGATGGAATCGAGAATCGATTTGAAATACTCGGAATCGAAAAGAAGTAGAACGGACCAATCCTCAATAAAAATCATTCCATTATTCCCCTTTCCCTTCCCCATCCTCGGCCTCATCCCCAACGGTGCGGCGGTGGACGAGCCGCGAACACTGTCTAGCCTTCGATGGCCTTATAGATATCAGATATCAACCGCATCTGCATAACACCTCGCAAAGCCACTCTCTGCAACCCGAGAGAAGGAATCGGTGGGGTAGTGGGAGGATGGACGGCGAGGAGCGTTTTTTCGTAAAAGAATTATCTCTAATAAAGAAGAGCGTAGTTATATTCCTCGCCTGCCATCCCGAGGGCCGCAGAGTCGAGTCCCGCCTGCAGTGGAGTAGCCAGGAATTTCTTTAGAGGGGGTGTCCAAAACCAGGGTGGGTATTTTTTAAACAGGGTACTAATAAGGATTTTAAACTAGTTTAACACTTTTCATACACTCATAAAATTCATTTAGAAATGTCATGCAATTTGTTTGACGCTAAATTACCCGATATAAAGGCCGTAATATGCTGTTTCCGGAATTTATGAAGTGAATTTTTAAATCAACTTGAAGGAAATCATTCTCTGTGATTGATCACTTTCAAAAAAAATTTTTAAAATTAAATTCCCCGAAACATTGGCCGTAATATGTTGTTTCCAGGATTTATGAAGTAAATTTTTTAATCAACTCGAAGGAAATCATGCTGTTTGATTGATCACTTTCGCGTGTGTAAAAAGAGCAAAGATGTATAAATAATTATGCCCTTGTCCTCATTTTATAATACTCTCCGACCGAGTCTTAATCCCTTGCTGGATTTCCAGTAATAAGAAATAAATTTATTGATATCTTATGATTACCCTGGGTGACACAAATGACAAATTCTTCCTCTATAAAATCCTTTTGCACGATACAAATTTCGAGCTCACTAGGTATTCCTCGATGGTTGCCAAGTCTAAGACGCCCTTTGCAAGATGTCAGTTGGCAATGAACCGGCCGCGCGCTGAGAAAAGTTAAAGAGACGAATGGTAACACCAGAATTGTGAAGTTGTCAGGTGCGATAAATTCTCGATGAATCACTCCAATGATTATTACAGGAATGGTTAAAACTATTTACTTCATGAAGGAAGAAAGGGAGAGAAAACAGATTACAAAGTTTCACAGAGAAGGGGCACGATCACAACCTTGAGAAATCATCTTCTAAGCGACCCGCAGGGCATAAAGCGTTTTCCTCCGTAAGCGCAAGCAGCAATTGCTTTTTTTTTTGGAGGGAAAGTCCTTCCTCGTGCATAATCAAGTCTAGATCGGCCTCACGAGCAGACGGGGAGTCACATTACTAATCACTCAGAGTGGCAAATCCCGATGAGAGACCATATTGGATGCGGCAAAAAAAGACTGCGCATCGTACAAACACATTCGTCTTAGAGAGAAACAAGCCATGAGACGAGGAAAATGATGAGAACATTCTAAGAACCTCGATCCAGCGCCGCGGGATGCACTTAGAGCGCGCTGAGTGAATTCTGAGATAGTCGATCCACGAGTTATAAAGGATTACTCGCGGTAAAGTGCAAAGGTGCATACCTTATGTGTTACGCTGGGAGCATATGAGATTGAATGCAAATGAAATTCAGATTGAAGTCAATCTCCATTTTACCCGCTTTACTAATAAATCACATAAACAGCCGGGCTCTGTGAATACGTCAGACGACTGTGGTTTCGCATGCAAAAAGAATTTTCAACGAATATTGCAACATCGTCAACATATTTTATGTAGCAATTAGCGATATTATAATGCTAACAATACTTCCGCAACTTCACGCAGAAGTAATATCTCCTGCGTTTTTGACCAGCAGTATTTTATTTCGCCTTTGAAACGAAATTAAACGTTATGAAATAAATGTTATAAAACATGAAAAGAAATGAGCTAGTATTCTTGGTCTTAATACTTCAACACAGTTTAGGAGTTTAATATGAACGCCATTACACGCCCTTTGAATTATAATCGGTAACATATTTTCAATCGCTTAAATGAAATGTCATTAATCATAATGAATAAATGTATCCGGCATTATACAGCCTTTCATAACGTTTTAATATCCACAATATGTATCATCTTTATGCAGATGCGCTCTCCCTACGACTTCTGTCGTCGCTTTTAATGTTTACCCCTGCATTCCTTATGTCTCATTTTACATTTCTCCAAAACCTGTTCCCGCGGTGACTTACGAGGCATTTGCAGTGCGCAGCCTCTTGACGACACGGAGACACACTTGAAGATTCTCCGCGAGTCAAGAACCCGGCGAAAGCAGATGTCTCCCCGACTTCGCCTTGAGATGGAGGGAGTCGGTTGCAAGCGGAATTGCTCGCTGCATTTCAGACGGTCATGACGTGAGCTCGCCGAACCAACGCCGAAAAACTGCACGTGACTGGGAACTCCGATGCGCGAGATGCAAACTCTTCAGATTCAGGGTCACACGCAACAATTGTTTTATTTATTTTTATGACAATGGTCGAAACATGTGCTTTTCGGTTATTATACTCACGCTTCATGTAGCCAGAAATTGAGATGGCATATCGTCAGCGTACTAAAACCTGTCCTCCATCAAGGCTAATGAAAAACAAGCACAAATTAGACTGAAATAAGATAGGGTAAAATCAAAATACTATAATAACGGAAGGCAGAAAACTCAAGCTTACTTTAAGAAATGATTTCACGTAAGTCGTTCGTAAAATATACCCTTAAGTTCGTCGTTCCAGGAATAGGGCTTAAAGGCTATGCGCTCTAAAACTAGATCCTCTCAGTATTTTGGCCATCCACAGAACTTTTGCAGAAATTAACGCACGGCTTACATAACATAAAAGATCGCGAACACTATTAAACCAGAGCGTTTTCTACAGTGGAGATATCAATTCTTTAGAATGAAGAAAATGCAACATTTCCAAAATCGAAAATAATGCGATTAATGTTTTTTAATGAGAAACAATAAAAAGCGATGACAGAAACTGCTCAGTGCCAACGGAAATAAGGAAGGTAATACAAAGTACCTCGTACAATGAAGACGCTCATATATCATTATGAAAGGATCAGAATCCGTGAATGCCGATATTACTGCGTAACCATAGTTTCATTCACTTTCAACCTTCCCCAATGGCGTGTCAATATAACCCACTTAATCACACATTAATACAGATTTTTTAATGTAGCACATAGAAATCTGGTAACAAATTTTTTATGTTAAAATTTTTATGTTTGTTACTGCGTCACTATAAATTGGCAGAAATGCTGTATGTGAGCAACTCCTTAAATAAATAAATAAAAATTAAATAAATAGAGTAGTAAGGCGTATTGCTGCATACTCACTCCCAGACAAACACGCCTGGAGTTAGCTCAGCGCATGATGTCGAGAAATAACAAAGAAGTAAGTAATGGGAGATGCTAAAACTGACTATAACCTGAGAAAAGACAATAATAAATATACTGGTCGGATTGAAGGATTAGGAAAACACTGATAGGAGAATGATGAAGCGCAAAGCTTACCGTCAGTGGTCCCGAGGACATAGAATCCATAGGTAAATTATATTGAGTTTTTTTCTCTCTTGACATATATAATTACTATTAATTGGCGATTTGGAGTAAAGGTCAAGATATATCATCCTAGACGCTGATCAAAAAGTAAATATTCACATATGCCAGAAATAGTTAAATAAGACCCATTCGCTTAGTTGATGCGGGAATAAAATAAAACAAAGGATACTTCAAATGTAATGAGAACTTTCCCCAGCGGCTGAGAAGAAACGTTATTTGCCTAAGGCTTGGAGGCGGCGGTATGCGATGCTTTGAAGCAAAGACTAAAAAGGAACCGAGGAGTCATGTAAAATGTACGATTGGCGACCGCTTACCAAGCGAAAAACAAGCACCTCTTGGAAAAGGTTCAACATTCGCAATGTGAAAAGGAAGTTATCAGTATTTCCTACGGCTATGTCCGACGCTTTGGCTCAGAGAATAGTTAGTTTTCGTAATTTCAAGGTGAAAAATGGAACTCTGCCTCTAGTAAGCATGCGGAGCGGAGTCAAAATAAAAATAATTACAGTAACGAATAGAAAAATGGGTACTCATTTAATATCAATTAAAATTTCAGGTAACTGAACTAAAATGAAATATTTGGGATTCTGATTCTGTATAAAGCTTGCAATACAATGGTAACATTTCCTTTGAGAAAATCTACAGGTTTAGTATTAAAAGTTTACCCGATAACAATGTTGGTAAAACTATTATATTCCCTCCGCAGGGAAAAATTGCATTGGATGATGAATAACCTTTAAGCCATATTTATAGGCACGTGCATACTTATTTATTGCTAAGCCCACTCATTTTATTGATAGTAAAAACGATAGATCCTACAAAGTTGCTAAGGTTATTGGTGCGATTAGAATTCTCATAACTTTCGTAATTGGAACAAGACTTCTAGATAAAATGGGAAAGTCTTTATGACTATTAAAACTTATCTTCTTTTTTATTTGATTTATGTCATACAAAGCCGTCGAAATTTATTTACGACTTTGTAACTTGGTGAACTCCCATCACTACCTTTACCTACTATCATTTGCAGTCTTAGAGAGATAGGCTATCGTCTTTAACAAACACAATAAAAAATGATCTCTTAGTATTTTTAACTTCCATATTGAAAATTTTTACGACAATAAAATAATACATGCTTCCACAACCTACTATTATTTTCTTCATTAAAAAGTAACAACTCTTATGATTGACTGAAGTGCGAAAAAATGAGGTATTAGTCTGTCAAAGCCGAATTTTAATCCGCCTACTATAAATTCACTATCAAAAGCATTAAAGGGAACGATTAGTAAGAGCACAAATCTTATATGATACATTTACCCTCAACCAACGCCTTTAAAAGCTGACGCGTAAAAGACTTGCAAAACGACGATTCACCGAGCAATAAAATAATACCCACGCCTCGACTTGCCACCGCAGAATACAAAATCGATAGAAAAGCTAAAAAGAAAACTGCGGAGGAGTTCAAACACCACGAGAAAGAAAAAAAGCCAACAGAAAAATCACAAGGAAGGGAGAGAAAAAAAGACGAGTCCTTAAAAACCTAAAGGAAGTCCCAGGGGATACGTTCATTCAAGATTAAAGTTTGGAAGATGCTCGGAATGAGTGACACTCCAGAAAGAAAAAAATGGAATGTAGGATTGAAGCGGGACGTATGATAAATGGGAGAGAAGGGATAGGTCTCTGAAACGCAAAGAGGGTTGGATAAGAAGCTTGAGGCACGAGGGAAGTGAAGGAGCGTGTGGCATTGGAGGAGTAGTCTCTCCAAAGAAGAATGGCCCAAATAAGAAGTCGGCTCATGCCACAAACACTTCAAAAACTCGTAATCATGGAGACAGTGCTGTCCGCTTGCGGCGCCATTACTATGCCAGTAAGAGAGGAAGAGGGTTGAACCGGGCACTTTTTTTTTCTTTCTTATTTCACATTCATCCTTCAAACCCACACCCGAATACCATTATCCCTCTACTAGCAGCTCCCTCTTCCCCTTGACTCCATTCGTTCATTTACTTCTGATGTTAGACAAACCCGTTGGCGGATTTAGGGGGTCACGCTCATTCAAGACAAAATATAATAATTGCCAGCCCCAGACGTTTAAAAAATAGACAAAGTTTTTAACACGGTTGTCATTACGTTCACTTTTTTGTGTATAACGGAGCCTCAGTCATTTAATTTAATATAAATATCTCCCATATTGAAATAAAGAGAATATTTCGTACAGTAATTGTTGTATTTTGTTTTTAATCTCAAATATGAGCAGATTGTTGGCCCGTCAGACACTTGTGCCTCCCAGAAAAAATCCTGTATCTGCCCTTGGACAAACACTATCATACTTCTTATCCCCTGCCATTCAGTTGAACAAAAATTTTGGCTTCGATTGCGAAGATAATAAGTAAGACCCCGATATGTTTTCCTTAACGACGAATTCCTATCTACATTTTGATTTTCTAAGTGACCAAAATGTTTTCGTGGAAAAAATCTGAAAAGGTACCCCTTTCGTTGAAGCAATTGCGAATGCTCTTCATGTGCCACGAAAAGATTTTGGGCTACGTCGTTGGGTCAATTTTAGGGTAATCCCATCGTTTCTCAACTGATGCTCATTGCTTTGTCCCAGCATTGGCGCGGCGAAATAGTTAGCCCAAAAATTTTTATCACCATGAAAAGGTAACTTAGAGGATTTCTCACTCTCAGGAAATATATTTCAAAGACGAGGACAGCCACAAGAAGATATCATAAGATGATGGCGATGCTGAAAATGCCTCGATCGAGTGAAGTATTCCCAAAAGGCATTTAATAAATAATATACGTGTATTTTTTCGTGTTGGAAAATGTATTTATATTCCGCGAGAGACTATGATATCTTCAATCTACGTGTGCCTGTTAAAAATCTCTAGAATGTCAAGTTTAGGGTAATCCAAAAATTTTACGTATTAAAATTTTACTTCATGACATTTTCACAGTTTTCGCAGTTGACAACTTCGTCCTTTTGACAACGGAACTATTGTCATTGTACACATCTGTCAACGAATAAAAGCTACTTTGAAATGACTCCTGCATTAAATTTGACCATGAAAAAGTATGAGTATGGAGAATTCAATCACAGTTTCGATTATAATTCAAGCAAGAGGAAATAACTCGAGAATGGATGATTACATTTCCGAAATGTTGACCAAGATTGTATAGAAGGTATACTATCATTTCTAACGAAATAAACCTTGACTGACATGTCGTCCAATAAACGCACCATTAACGTCAACTATTACAATTAGTGGGCCGAGAGGAAGTAAAGCAAAATTCGTGAAGATGAAGAAACTATTTCAGTCAATCACCTGGCTCAAGATAGCCATGCATTTAACTACCTGGAAAAGTTTTCACGTAAAAGTTGCCATTTTTGACTGACAATTAAGTCGGTTACTGGTCACGAAAGTGGCATTTTAACCTTAACTAGTTATTTCTATGAGATATAAATTTAAAATGGTTAATATAATAATTTAAGAATAATAATTTCTTTGCTCCCAAAATTTTGTTTGTACAAACTAGCAATAGCAAATGAGAGGGAGTTTTAGGTGGTCTCCAAGGTCATAATACCAGACCTGATCCACCAGAAAATAAGATAAATTTATGACGCAAAAACAAATGCAGCAACTATTACATGAGTATTGTTACAATGAAATAACATTAAAATAAATATCCAATTTTTTCTTGAAAAAAAAACAGTCTTTGACAAGTTGTAACATTATATTTTAAAATTTAAATTATTGCTCATAATTTGACGCACTAAGGCCAGGATGTGGTGGATTGTGCGGTACAATCCTTAGATCTGCACCAAAGGCTAGCGGTGGAAGCGGAAACGCACGTCTTTCGTAAGCCATCACGCCTTTGCCGCCGCCGATAGCTCTTGCGCTCGAGGAGAGAATCATCACATCTATCCAACCGTTCATCCCCTCCACGAAATCCATGCTGTGCTCAGCGGGCTTTTTAAGCCTCGTCAATCCCTCGCGCGGAGCGAGGAGGCTGACACAGGTGCAAGCCTTCTGACGCCGGCCTACCTCCCTCTCATTACAAACACCGATTTCAACACTGGTTGCACGAGCGAACTCACCGCACCAATGGACACAAAATGTTACCTTCATTTTCATGTATCGATGTGAAATTGAGTGAAGGAGATTATTCCGAATGGACGAAAATGCAAAGCTCTCATTATTTGATGTTGATGGAGAAAAAATTAAGTACCGGCTGGGATAAAATCCTCGCTTGCCAAACAAGAGGTTGCAGGTTCGAGTTCCGCCTGGGTAGGTTGGCCCTATACAGGGCATGGTTGTTCGTGCACGTCTATTTGTTAAATTTGTTGAAAACGTCGCTGTAAAAGGCCAATATGTGCTGTTTTCTGTGGCATGGGAAAAATCAAATAAATAGTAACAATTACGAACAGTACGAAATCGTATAGCCTTTAATTCTCCATGTGATTCGATTTAAGTTAATGTCAGAAACATATAAACGAGGCCCGTTTTTTTTCAACCTCCGTTGGGTCATGATCAGAAGGCGAATTGATTGATTAAATATTATTTCATTGCTAAATATAGAGCACAATTGTGGTATCCTTTTGACATAATCGCCTCGAGGATTGAGGAATTGGTCGTGTCTGTGGACAAGCTTTACTATGCCTTCTTCAAAGGATAGTGCCGCCAATGTCTTCCTACGAATTTTGCCTTTGCCCTGAAGCTCATCGCCCGTTTGAAAACGCTTCCCTCCAAACCAAATCTTCATTTCAGCATGAAGATGGAAGAAACACGGCACTATGTCGACCTTGCACGGCGGGTGATCGAAAATGTGGTGGGGCTGCATCAGCACTGAGATGACAGGCGTTGTCATGGATCAGATCACTTCCAGAAGTCAGCATGTCTCCTCTTTTGTTTTGAATGGGAATGGACGTGATGTTTCATATTGTTTCACTCTCTAGCCTCAGTGCATTAACAAATTCTCTTTTATCGGCATGAAGGTCGAGACATTCCGAAGCCATTCGGCGAGTTTTCTGTCTCTCTTTCCGAAGAGCACATTTGACGGGAGAATCAATTGAGGAAGTGCAGTTAATGAGATTGCTACTGACCTTAAACTAACAACTTACGGTCAGAAATGACTCGAGGGTGTGGTACGGAGGACGCGCGATTTCCCTACCTGCGCAGCACCCGCCTGTCGCTTGCATGGTGTTTTTGCTGAGCGATCGTAGGTTGAAAAAAAACGCCCTCGTAAGAATTGAAGGAATTAATAACCGAAGAAAGCACTTAAAACTGAATCGAGTCAGGAGGCTGATGCTTTTGGAGAGGAAACATTGGCAAAGGATATATGGCGCATGTAACAATGAAAGATAAATTTAGGAAAATTTATCAAGGCTAAAATATGAGGTGGGTAGAAAATTAAACCAAAGGTCAAAATCATTATGAATGACGATTACACCGGAAAGGTTCCTCGGCAATGCAACCCGAGGTTTAGTTTGGCTTGGTGAGTGTAGAGATCGCCCCAGGCTTAGCCAGTGCGTGGGTACACCATACATTCAGGCGGTGTCCAAGATATTCACCCCGGATTTGGAACCGAGACCCCTCGTTCTTAGCAGCCAAGTTCTTTACCAACCAGGCCACCACGCTGGAATGGATGGAAATACTTTGTAAATATGTACTTGGGAAACTCTGAACCATCAATTTCAATGGTGAAGAAATGGTTCACTGTATTCCGTTGCGGTCGTACCAGCACAAGTGACGTCGAACTTTCAGGACGTCCGAAAGAGGACATCGTGCCAGAAATCGTGGATAAAATCCATGGAATGTTACTGGGCAATGAAATAATGAGTGTGTGAGATGACTGATGACGTAGCCATCTCAATTGAGCGGGCACATCACATTTTAAATGAATATTTGGACATGAAAAAGCTATCCACACGATCAGTGGCGCAGCGAGGGGGGGTTTTGGGGGATAAAACCCCCCCAGAGCTCGGAGAAATTTTTAAGTTTAATCCATTTTACTTATTTGGATCAGTATTACTTATAGAATAGTGTTAGGATTTATCAAATATCCCTCAGAAAGCCGTAAAACTCGCCATTTTGAATCATTATTCTTAAAAATTTTCTAGAGGCCCCCCGCAAATCCTGCTTGCCCTGGTAGGTATGCAATACCCCCACACCCGTAAGTATTAGTTGCGCCTAAAACCCCCCCTAGCCTTAATTCCTAGCTGCGCCCCTGCGCGCGATAGGTGCCGCGATTGCTCACACTCGAGCATAATCACAACCGTATGACCACTTCAAAGGAGTGTTCGGCGATTTTAAGTTGTAATCCGAGCGAGTTTTTGCGCCGTTTCTTAACCGTGGATGAAACATGGATCCATCACAACACACCAGAGCCAACGAGCAATCAAGACCATTTAGTTTCTGCGGGTGAACGCGCACCAAAGAAGGCTGAGGTGGTCACTCTGCCATCAAGGTCATGGCCACCACACTCCGCCAGGAAAAGTGTATTGAAAAATAAATGAGACAGGAAAAGGAAAAATTAGCTCCCTATCTATCAGGTGCGTAGCATAAGAGATAGCATATAGCATATTTTAAGAGATAGTGTATCAACATATACTTCATTGCAGAATTGTCCTGCGGCTGTTATCATCTTTTATTCTACCATATTGGTCACTCAACTATAGCCTTAATGTATAAAAACAACCAAATGATAATATGATAAATAGAGTGGCAAAAAGGGTACACCTATACGCATAAACATTTTCCATCACTGAAACTTTTTATTTGAAGATGAAGAATGAAGATTACTGGGCTGTGGCTATGAACCATGAATTGCACCGGGAAATCGTATGCAAGTCATGGACAGTTGATCAATCATGTGACTGTAATTGATTAGCTCTCGTTGGGGGATAATCTCTTTACTTTTTGTGATGGTCATTCCTCCCTCGGAGGCAGGGTTAAGCTCAGGTCTTTATTTTAATGCGCAGGCAGAAAATTGCATCCAGCATCGACGCTGATGAATCTAGTCATTACTTCCCCACACATGATTTTCTCTCAAGGATGCTTTACCCTGTATAACTCCTTCATTCCCTTACTACTGCTTTCCCAATTCCACCCGTCGTCTTTTTCATGAACAACATTTGCTTTCTGTCCTACACCTATCCCTTACTAGTTTCAAGGGTTAAGATTTATTTCAATGAAAGCTTCATTAAATATGTGTACCAATGGGCCACGAAACCAACAACCTATGGGCCACAAAAATAACATTGCACGATAATGTATATCAACATTCTGTTTTAATTTCCGTTACTGGCATTCCATCCTCATTTGTCGTTTATTCCCATTTATAGCTCTTGCACGAAAAGGAAAACTGTGAAACAACAAAAGTTGAGAAAGGCCTTATTTAAAGCTACTATATGCATGTTGCTTACGTATGCAAATAAATTATAATACTATATTTTCTTTCTGTTAGTAAATTGTAGTAGCATTGGTGTTTACGTTATAAATTTAACGAGATATATTAATTGCTGAAGAGAAAATATCACTTGAAGGTATTCAAGCGAACGAGAGAACGGAGTAGAAAAATAAAAACTCGTGAAATGGGAGATGTAACGGAAGTCGAGATTGCAGAGTCTTTGTTTCAACTATATTTTCTTTACTGTCGCTTACTGCCTGCATTCAAAGGACAAAATTATTACTCAGAATCACTTCCAATGCGGGTGAATTTATGTAAATCGAAACTTATCCTAGCACAGTAAAAACCTCAACATCCCTGTAATCAATTTCGTTCTTTTATAGTCTACATTGAGCTAATTATTCAGCCAAAGAATGATTCCCCTCGCAAATGGAATAGCTCAACTTTGATGAACCTGGTAGAAAAAAGAATTTGATATAATAAAAGAGCAAAAAAAGGAAACACCATATTTTCTTCAAATGCACAACTTTTGAGGTGATAAACTGAATATTTCTCCTTAAATAATAATGCACTCATCGCTGGTGTCGCTATCACATAATGATGATGAAAGATTTCAACTTCCAATGTCAACATAACTGTTTTTTTCACAATTGAATCACTACAATGACAATATAACTGTTTATTCACAAATAAAATCACTACAATATTTAACTTCTAACTAGCGCATTACAAGCTGAGAATGTACACGTCTTGCAAAGTAAACAGGCAGATATTTAATCTATATATATAAAAGAAAGTCGAAAATCGTGTTAGTTAGAACACTTATAACTCGAGAACGACTGCACCGATTTTAATGATATTAGGTTCTTTGGATTCGTCTCAGCCCCGGATAACATATAGGACATTAAAAAAAAGGATAATTTCACAAAAAAAATTCATCTCTTTCTTATTGATATGTTTTTAGGAGTTAGTAACGCAACAACAATTGATAAGTCGGTCAAAACTACAAATTAAATTATTTGTTTTGTTTTTAACCAATTTAATAACTAAACTTTGTAGCAATATAACATTTTAATTACTAAATATATTCAAAATATTGGAATTGTATTTTAAAAATTTAACTCGAGCTAATTGTAAGCCCAACTCTGGTTGACTCTTCACTACCTTGTTTGTAAACAAATCTCCAAGCAATTGTTGACAAACGGTAATATCCGTGTTGTATTCGTGATAACGATTAACAAATCGTATGGTCAGTCTTTCAGTTTTTGTGATGTTTGTGCTCATGTGCTAATGAAAACTCATGATTTTCTCATGATCAATTAAATGTGGTATGTTAACGAGTCGGTAAACCATCCGCTGTATTTATTCCTTCGCTTCAAGAGCGCAGCTAGGAATTAAGTATAGGGGGGTTTTAGGCGCAGCTAATACTACGGGTCTGTAGGGTATAGAAAACTCGCTAAGGTATGCCAGAGGTGTGGGGGTCCTCCCCCAGATATTTTTTAAGATAAATGGTTCAAAATAGTGGGTTTTGCGGCTGTGTGAATAGTTAAATATGTTTTGTTTGTTACTCATCCGTCCCCAGATATTACTAACATTTTTTTAATAAAAATATTCTCTGAGCTTTAGGGGGGTTTTATCCCCCAAAAACCCCCCTCGCTGCGTCACTGCTTCGCTTCGCTATATTTATTTAGCTTCATCCGCTTTATGTTGCGCCTGATAACAAAACAAAAACTGTTGTTTATCAGAAGGTGCTTGACGCAAGACATTCAACTCGAAAGTGTAGGGCACCGTGGTTCGTTTACGCATGCAGCACGCTTACGCAGTGCATTTTTTCCAAACAGAGATACTATAACTAGCGCGCCTAAAGTCATTTGATACGAATGCTGTTTCATAGGGACTTCTCTTACACGATTTTGAGCATCAGTCAAGTGTCGGTCTGGCGTTGTGTTAACCTGCTCCGTTAACGGGCCATGTTTACGCAACAGACTTGGACCTAAAAACATTTTTTTACGGTTAATAACACAAATAGCCAACGACTGAATCCGTATAATTTTTATTTCATTAGCTGCTTTATAAAACCACGATGCCCAAAATTTCTTAAGCTAAAACGTAAGAAAATTCATTGAAAAAAAACCGCGTAAACGTGCTCCGATCCACCCTATGTAGATTCAATAGAGAAAATGTTTTTCTGACAAACAATTTTGATACTCATTCACGTAGTTTTATTGAATTTGTATCGTTATCTTATTATAATAAATTAAACATGATTAAAAACGATACAGCCGCTCTTGAATGGTGTAACTAAACTTTAAGTTCATTGATTGTTAGGCGGTACGAAGTTCACCGGGTCAGCTAGTTTTTACTATGAAAGGTAAATTTATACATTAATTAAATTGCTCAATGCAAATTTGACGTTAAATGTAACATCAATGGCCATGATGGTTCTGCATTGAGCGATACTTGTTTCCTCAGTGAACGTAAAAATCTGAAGGACTAAATTCTTAAAATCAAAGATTCGAAAGAAATTAAATTATTTCATACTTAATTTCCACAGTAATGCAAAGCACTTAAAACTGATAATAAAGCGGGTCAAAGACAGATCACTAATATTAAAATAGATGTGGTTATTTGCGGATAAACGTTCGTGAAACTTATAAAGGCCGTTTTACACGGTACACGGAATTGCGCAGGTTAGAGCTGCATTAATTTCTAAAATGGCGTGGAATTGCGCGAATGCATGAACGAAATTAGAACAGGGGCTATTTTGCCGTCTCGCATCCACGCATTCTCGCATGTGTTCTCGCAATTCACCGCTTTACACGACGCAATTTTGATTGCGCCTTCACACGTACGTCAGACTGCGCAATTCCGTGTACCGTGTAAAACGGCCTTAAAAGAAACTGTCTTCGATTGGCTTCCGATGAGGCATTAGCATACATACGAACTATGTCGGAAGCAATGCTCTTATATCAGCAGCAATTAAATAGCACTTTTCCTCATCATTAGTTTACTTTCGGAAGTGTAAAGGCTCTTTTATAAAATACAAATATAAAATTGATAACACAAATAAGAGCAGCCTCAACGATATGGTGAGTGAGAAAATATTAGTATTCAATTTCCAAATCTATATTGCTGAGGGAATCATTCGGGGTAAATCGTAAAACATTAGCAGTGGCAACAGCTTAAATTGCAGGTATTCGTGAAGAGAGATGACCGCATGAGTGAGATTATAATATGATCGCCATTCCCCCATCTGGCAGCCGAAGCGCTATTTCTCTTGTCTCGCGTAGACGATAGAGTGAGTTTTGAATGCCGCGAGTCAATCCTGGGCTCTCCCCGACAACAAAGTGGCCAAGAAAAATTTTAAGCATGCTGAACGTATAACAACATAAACAACGCCGCATTGCCAAGACTATATGGAATCGTTGGCAGTTATACCCATATCTTCAACCGCATCGCTCACACCGCGGGGGTAATGCGCCTTCTGAGCGCTGGCTGTAAGGCAGGATATCTTTCTAAGCGATACCTCTCTCTCTACGCGTCCAATTCTCCCAAAGGAGTAAATAAAGAAGAAGATAAAAGAGACGGTTTGGCAAGAACAGTATATTTGCTACTACGACGCACGCGCGTGGCTTCGAATCGTCCATAAGTCAATGACATTCAGACTTTATTGCTGCAAGTAACAATGATGGTACAGCAAAAATACACAGTCCCCACACTGACCAAAGAACACGCATACTTACGTTTCGCAATCCTAATAATTGGTAAAAAAAATAGTTATATCTCAGTACAACTGTTTTTTTAATGCTGTTTCATATATCCAAGGACATCCTTCTTTTAACGCGTGGTCCGTGGCGTCTGCCAGACACCGGTACAATACGTTTATATTTTAATAGCCTTATGATATTCATCGCAAAGTTTTTATATAAGTTTATAATGTAAACGAGCAACTATTTAAAGCATTAAATCTTGGATATGCGTCTTTTGATGCGAATTTTTTATTGCAATCAATTTAACACCTGAATGAAACTATTATTTCGAAGAATTTACAATGATTCTCACATAATTTGAGTGAACTTTGGCGTATAATAGCTACACCGTTTTCTCCTCTGTTAAATACGTTCATGGTGTCTTATTACATTGATGTAGATACATTACATTAACCGTAAACATACACATAACAATTTTGTTGTTGCGTCGAATAATAAGTTTACAATCTAATAGGAGATATTTTGATTCAAGTCCAACTGAACGCGCTATCAATATTCATAAAATGTCTCCAAAATCAATAATTACCCCTGTAGTCAAAACTATTAGCAAAAACCATACTGTGAAACTGGGAGCGTTTTCAAGAGAATGGGCAAAAACAAATTTTAACAGTTTTTTCCCATTCTCTTGAAAACGCTCCCAGTAGGAGGAGTGAAAAAAAGAGCAGATAAGAAAAGTTTCTCGGGTTTTCCACCGGTTGATGTCGTCCATGTCTCGGGAGACATGGACGACATCAACCGGTGGAAAACCCGAGAAACTTTTCTGCAACTGATACGCCGGGAAAACCTAAGATCATACAAAGAGCAGATAATGTTACCAACGCAGCATTTCCCGAAAGCAACCTCCACCAAATTAAACATATTGATATATTTTTGATGAAAAAACTGTAAGGAACGTCAAAATAAGTAGTATTCAGTCTTTTTTTAATTGTAGTTAAGACAGTTATTTCTACTCTCATGCTTTTTGTTCAACCATTCCAAAATGGTGTCTGTGAGACGCCGCGCGACAAATAGCGGTCCTAAATGTGACGCGACTGACGGAGGGCTAACCCATTATAGCCAAATATTGCTTGTAAGTAACATCAAAAATGTGTACATTATCTGCTGTATTCAGGAAATATTTTAACCACGTGCTCTTTATTAGTGTAAAATTTACTAGCGAAATATGTAGCTACCGCAATAATTATGACCGAGTACAAAAATTTCTCATTTTTAAAATAAGAAATCCTGAAATTCAATTTCTCCCAGAAGCAGTTCTATGAGAGAAAGAGTAAAGCATTAGCCAATATTCTGACAGAATATGATTCCTAAATAATCGAGCTGCAATTATTTAAGGAGATATAATCTCGAGGTAAATGTGAACCAAATACAAAAATTTTAGATGTAATAATTAGTTGAAAGGTGATTATTTCAATGGACCAATAACAAAGCATGGGCAAACCACGTATTACCAAATGTGACTAAATTTTAAATAATATGAGGTTATTTAAAATAAACTGAAGCAGATAATTTAAATAAAAATTAAAACTAGGTACATGTTCTGCCATTTGGCTTTGGAATAAATTGGAACATATTTCTCTCAAGGTTTTAACTGTTCCCAAGAAAACACCTCGGTAATAATGCTAGGCCGATCAGTATATAAGAAAAATATTATAGTATGACACACTACGATTATTTCAATTGCAAAATTACGTTGAAATTATTAAAAAACAAAATATAATATCGGTGGGGTAAAACGTTATTCCGCTAAAAAGTTATCTACAAATTCCATTCCAAAGTTTTCATCTCTTTACTGTCATATTGAAACCGAAATAAAGAGATACATAGTCAACTAAAATTTCCCTGCTTAAAAATATTCTTTGTCTATAAATGAAACGTTTACAATGAGAGACATGAGTAGAATTTTGGAAGAAGTAAAAAGAAACTAATTTCCATTCTATATCACTCTAGGCTATAACTGAATACGTGAACTCACCATCGACATTTATATTTTCGTGGAACCTGTACGACTGTTAAGAAAGAGCCAAGAGTCTTTATCCAAAAACAGGCATGAAGAATATATTCAAACCGGAGATGAAATACAGAAGCTACCTCTCAGATGAAAAAGTCGTGAGTAATTCATCACTGTTAACGAACAAAAATGATAGATTTATCTCCCGCTGCGGAAAGCAATCACTTTTGTTTCCAAAATGCGTGATCGTTTGGTTGGTGTAGGTACGATTTTCTCATAGAAAATTCATACACTATAGAAATACGTTTTACAGCGAAAGGAAGAGGTTTTAAACAGATGCAGGCAGCCACGATGATGGCAAGTGGTGATAAAGTGAGGATACACCATGAAATCGGAATGACCAAGGCGGGCACTTAATGACCGGAAGAGCTTGAAAGGTAGGTAAAGAGTATATACGGTATACTTAATCCATGATGCAAATAGAGGTTAGGAAAAAAACCATAGTACCTAGTGATTACTGAATTAATGATCACATAATACCAGTAAACCTCCTTTATTACTCCCACTTTACTACAGGAGGAATGAACACTACGACCTACATACGAATTACTATGACATAGATTGAATGCCACTCACGAAATATGGAATGCAGACGTAAAAGATCGTCTTTTGAATGATAATGGGTATCACTTTCGTCAATCCATTGCCACATTACCTACGTTGTCAAACACCGATACCGAAGACATTCGAAATCTCATTGCCTGGCAAAGGCTGTTGAAGAATATGGTCGGGAATATAACAATGACAAATTTTCGAAACTTCAGAGTCATAACCACATCGTATTTAAGATCGTCAATTTCATGTGTTATAAAATGTTGGGTGCCTTCCAGCATACGTATAACTATTTTTTTGAGGAACAGGAAGAGGGACAAGTACTCTTCAACAAAGTGCACTTGAGAAGGGTTATCGACTGGTGGAGAATAAATTCTCGGTAGGACCGATGACGTGTGTATAAATGCATTGACGAGAGGAAGTGACTGATGGGGGTATGTGGCTAAGGAATAAATTGGAGGGAATGGTCGACTAAAGACGCTATAACTGAGAATAATTTTAGCATTTATTGAATCATAATCAATGTATGCAAGAACTGCTATTTGTAATAGACCTCCTGTGACTCTTTGTTCTAAAAGCAGACTGCATCTTACCAAACTTAGGGTTCAATCCATTTTTATGTCTTTGCGTGCGTTAATAACGGCAGTTCAAGATTATTTTTCAGAAATATTTACATGTAAAAAGCAAAAAAAGTGTACGTAAGTAGTAATCGTCTTCGCTGTAGCATTAAAATGCATTAATCTTAATATTTGCCAATGTTTGGCTTTGCCAAGCAAATTCATGTTAAGGTATAACACACAACTTGAATATGAAGTAATCCAATCTAATTAAGTGCTTGAAAAATATTTTACAAAATATTTTTTTCATAGAAATACCTCCTTTGAGTTTTAAATTGATTAACCTGATTACTTTAGCTAAAAGGTACGCATTCTTTTCTTTTATCAAAATAACCTTCAACAATATTCACTGTTCTATTCCCGAAAACGCGATTAAGTCATTGTATTTTCTTCATAAATCACCAAATGACTTTTAGACCAACATCCGAAATGCCTTTCCCACTTTTGTTGAAATTTTAAAATTTACTTTTACAAAAATATTAATGGTTTCAACCACTGGCGCATCCAGGATAGGGACAAGGGGTGGTGGAGGCTAGGTGGAGGGGCGGGGGGGGGGGGGGTTACCTCCCAGCAGTAGTGGGTCTCGAAGAGGCTACGAAACTTTTGAGAATTTCGAGGCTTGTAACGTTTTAAGATTGACTAAGGACTCTCCTGTATATGTTCGAACTCAACTGAATGAAATAACCATTTTATCTAGTGTAAATTGTATACCCCAGGGGAGGGACTGTGGCCCCTCTCTGCATCCACCTCTGGTTTGAACAAAAATTGAGATCTATGGAGTCATACTTGAAAACAAAATCATCCCAGGCGTGCCGCTGTGCCTCAGGAAAAAAAGGAACGTACTTAATCCCTTCCACTTCGATCAATTTCCTGAAAATCGTGTTCCTATTCTCCTTTTATTTTTCTTGTGGTTCTTTTTCAATTGGTAGGTAATGAAATGATCTTTTTCAATTTGTAACCAACGTACAACCGTGAAATAAAATGTGATTATTAAACATGGAGAACACAGCTATCGCTACTTGAATAAAATAATTTTAATCCTTCCAATGCATCATATTTCATGAAATATGAAATATTTATGTATTGTACGAATTTTTTAACATTTTTAAGCTTTTAAAATAATTATATTGTTCCTCTAAATAGAGCTAAAATTATGAAAATCCGATGACGAGATGCATTCGTCATTGCGCGGTTTGGCGTCGAAAGTTCATGACGAGTTATACTCGTCGTTACAGCGCAAGGGGTTAAGAGTGCCAATGGGTGAGTGTGAGACGATAGAGAGAGTGAGAGATACAGAGAGATCGAAAGATGGCGGAGGAATAAACAGGGGAGGGGGGAAGGCGTTGATGGGAGGGGCGTAAAGGTTGAGGGGGAGAGGTAACAATCGCCGGAAGCTAGATTTATTGGTATTCGGATGGCGTTCCGGGAGCGCCTTAGCCCCCAAGGGCTGTCACCACGGCTTTACGACCCACCCGCTGGACTCCGCACCAAAAAAATATCACCCCCTCCTCCCATCCAAAACTCCCCCCTCCCCTCTGTGCACTCATCCTCCAAATCTCTCCGTTCCTCCTTCAATTCTTCTCATCCACTTCGATCCTCGCCTCAGTCACGCAATCATATACCCACCATAGCTGTGAATGTCTCTCAGGCTTCCCACCGGGTTAGGCAATCCATTTCCGGCGACGCGTCCGGGGTAATTTCTACTTTTTCTCTACGCTTATGTAAAAAAAAAAAGGGCTGAAAACAGGCTCCGCCATTTTGTTATACACCTATGGTTATTGATGAAACAAAATCTTTAAAAACCCTTCAAATGAAAGAAAAAGAAGTGTCAATTAAGATGGTATAACAGTTTTGTCGATAAAACTGTTCATGAAAACACTGCACGAGGATAAAGTCGGCACTTTTCAGAAAAAATCGAGGGTGGTCGTTTTTCGCTAAATTTGTTCAACTTTGGCCTCACATATATTGTTAACGTGAAAACACAGAAAAAAATAATCTGGAAAGTTATGCAAAATTTATTTGAGGATATATATGCGAAGTTTCAACTTCCTAGCTCAAAAAAATCGATTTTGAGGTTTTGGCCGGCTTTTTTCGATTCTAGCCCACTTAGCGACGTTTCGATGAAATACTTTTTCATCGTACTCATGGCTAGTTGATGCCGGAAGCTCAGGTCGCGGTATCAACTGACTCGATTGTATACAAGCCCATAATTGATAAATATGTTTGTATATAATCATAAAATATGTTTGTATAGTAGAAAAATATTATAATAATGAGTTACCTACGACGGGAAACAAAGTAGTCAATGTCAATCTTAGAACTAATTTGTATGCTGAAGCAAATTTTCATTCTGGGAGAAAAAAGGTATTTTAAAAAACCAAGCATGTTGAATCAATTACCTAACGATATGTGCGACATGAAAAATATAAATGAAGTGAAAAAGTAAAGGAATGGGTATTAAAATAAATAGTCAGATAAATAAACAGCATAATGTACGATAAAATAAGAAAATGATATTATAAAATATGTAAACAATTTGATTAAGGGTATCAAGAAAATTCAAAACAGCAGATAAACTTTGAAAAAACCGGCAGGGGCATTTAATAGTACTAGACCTATAAATTAAATGCGAATATTCAAGCGTGATGACGTAGAATTTTCCTATACTGAAATGAATACTCGCGATTTTTCACGATTATAAAACTTATTACGATCAATGTTTCCATGTTACTATTCATATTCACTTTAATTTGTTGATGTGGTAACATTGAATCTTAGGTCGTAAAAAAATTTATAATAGTGGAATATCGCAACTATTTATTTCAATGTGGACCTAGAAAATTGCACTGAGCTGTCTAAAACCCGGATCGGTCAACATAAAAAAGTGTGGAGTCTGCAATGGCGTCACATTATAAAGATCACCCGCTACCACAAATGAAAGCCTAAAAATTGGGCTAAGAACATTCTTAAAGAAACATAATGGTACTCGCGATCAAAGTCCATTTCATTTCGTTGAGCTGCTAACTCAGAAAGTTAAACAGATTCCCTGCACATGTATCATCATGTCCCCATAGAGAAATTGCACATATAACCACGCAGAAGAGAAGGATTTCTGCTCACATCGACAGCTTCACTTCGGGCAATAAGCCTTTCGTCGGTTCAAAATTTCGATTTCTCGCTATCCGACTTAATGTCTCGCTTCTCATTCCGAATCACACCTCTCAAAGCAAGCGAAGAAGAATGAATATTTCTTTTGAGAAATCAGAGGCTTCTTTTAGGAATGAGTCAACGTAGTTAAAGTAGCAAAGGCGCCATATAAAAAAGCGCAGTAATGACATACGGGTTATTTTCACACTTGTGGTTAACATTCGACTCCCATCGTTTGTCTCAACATGTTCAAACCGACGACGTCGCATTCCTCGTCGGTTTATCAAATATCAAGATAGCCAATCCACATTCTTTTGTGACACACTCATTACTCACTCAATGCCTTCTATTCTTCACCGTGGGCACTTCTCAGAAACTCCAAGTGTTCAGGATCAATTTGATGCAAATGAACAGTGGAAATGAAAGAGACACTTAAATGATTGTAACACTGTAAACATTGCAACCTTTTCAGGATAAATTAACCCTTTATAACCCAATGTTGCTTCAAAGCATCATCAAAAATGTTTAAACATTCAGCTCTATTTAGGAGATATCTAAGCTAAATATTATTTTGTAGTGTAAATTTTAATGATGAAATATTAATTTGCCAGGATTATTATCATTGAATGTAAAATTTTCAAGTTTTCAAAAAGAAAAATCTTGAAATTTGATTTCTCCCAGAAACGTCTGTGGGTTAGAAAGGGTCAATGAGGATTAAACTGTTTCTTAGACAAACAGATATGCATGCAATGCATCAAATCATATCTTATCCGTTTACGGATGAATCGCGATGTTTTTTTAACTATCTTCTGCTTTTTTATATTATTAATTTATAATATAACTATTTCCTTCTGCTGTCTCGATTTTTGTAAGCTTTTATGAAGATATCTTAGACAGTATAAGGTAAAAAACCTTCAAGATTGCAATGAGGGATACTATGGCAATGAAGGTTTAGATAATAAAGAAAAATCCCAGATTAATGATACAGTGACACCTTTCGATTCTATTCATTCAATTTAGGAGACGATTACCATGGTCAGCCACCATATTAAAACTCGTCACTATTACATATTATGATATTACCTCCCCTAGACTATCCGGGGACGACCCTCGCACCCCCCGGAAAGGAGGGCCTCATCATGAGCCATAGCCGAGGGCCCCAAAATACCCCAACCCGCCCCTGGGTGTCAGGACACAAAAGGGAAAGCTATAACGAAATTACGTCTAGCATTAATATTAGTAATTTATTGCCCGGGGTACGTATGAACGAATTCCCACACCTATCCGTTCGGCAAAATATGTCTCTTCATTTATCGTTTCTGTTGAGGTTTGGAAATACAGTGGGGTTCTTACATGATGTTCTCCATGTAAAGATATCAGAAATTCTCACCGAAAGATTCTCAATTACTTGAGCAATTACTCAAGCCTAGCTCTCAGCCTCCGAGTCTCTAGCGGCTCCCAGACTATTTCGTTTTACATCTGCGTGTAACGATTTCTGTGTCCAGCAGCAGTTTCTGACGAATCGCGCAGCTTTCCTTTGCATTTTATTAAGTTAACGGATTAAGTCTTACTGCGCCGGATCCCATATACTTGCTGCATATTCAAGGTGTGGTCGCACGAGTGCGAAACAGCACCTCTCTTATACTTTACCATACGAAGATCTTTCCGCAACACGCTACACGTATCCTTGCTTCGGGGTAATTTCTATTAATCTGGTTCCTATCAATAAGGGGACGACCCTGGCGTGGAGTATTTAGGCCAGATAATAATAAAAATACAGTTATTTACTAAGACACATGGAGTTAACGGATTACTTGAATTAAGGCATGTTTATGATCCCAGTTGACAGTAGATGTTTATTCACAACACATTAATGAAAATGGAAAGAGTGGAAGAAGGGCACAAGATTATGGATAATTATATATCACGCAAATCTGAGGCCAAAATTTTACTAAAGGATATAATATTTTTATAATTTACACATTATTACTAATGATAAATACAACATTTGGATGAGAGAAGGAAATTAATTTGTAGCGATTTACCTACTACATTTCATTGATAAGAATATTAATATTTCTAGGTCACCACATGATTACCACCAGCCTGCAGCTTAAAGATTCCAAGTGATAAATGTAGAATCAATTTGTTTTGCATAACTGTACGGAATTTATAATAATAACTTAATTTCCATTCTTTGCTCCTCAATTTTCTTGTTTCTGGTATGTCGTCGTGGAGGTCATTTTCTAGCCTAGCCTCTATTGGGAAGGATGCCTTCAAATGATCAGCAGTTCACCTACAGAGAAACTTCTAGCAATCTCGACTCCATTTCACATCACACACCCACGGTTTCATAATATTATAATGAATATGTGGGTGCAATTCCAAGACTGCGTCCTTTGACGTGCGGCAAAAGGCCGACCCCAGGCGAGAGTGGGATAGCGCCGAAAACGGACGCTCTGAAGGCATTATCAATAAATCAATACATGATGGGCATGCAAAATGATATACCGACGCTAAGAAACAGACTATGACGTTTGACGTCTCGACTTTTGTAATAATTTGTTTTTCCATAATGACATTTTTCTAGAAGAAAGACCAATGTTTGTGAGGATCATCGAATTTTCTGATTCACTCACTTTTTATTGCGCTTCATTCTAACGAGAGGGTTGATGAATGTACTTTGAATGAGCAATATCACTTTCATGCATTTCATAATATATGCTTCCATTCTTTTTGTATGTTTCATTTTCTCAAGTTCCTTTGTTGTTTGTTGCATTGCTTTGCTTTTTGATTTTTTTAGTGTTTTGTGTTGAGCCGCCGCCTTGGATACATAGAGAAAAACAAGGGATTGTCGTAAAAGAAGCCATATTGATATGTAAGTGATAAAGAAAGAAAAAAGGTATCAACGGATACTTAAGTTTTTATTTTATATAATTGCTTTGATATATTAAGGTGCAAGGCAATTTATTTCTGCACATGGAAAATAACTAGAGAATTTCGGATTCCGGGAAACCATAGCCCGTGTGATGCAACTTCTGACTCCATTAGAACATCTTAGGAAATCATGCAGTCTAGAGAAAGAAATTCCCGCGACAGCTTCCATTCTTTATACATGATTTTCACTCGCCGGTAACTCAATATAAAGTTTCCTCAATCCTCAACGACTAAAGTGATCGATAACGAGGGCCCCGCTCTGTTTTTCAACGCTCAACGGTATTTTTTGTAAGGTGAGGGTAAAGTCCCCAGTTATCCTTAGATGATTCTGGTGGTAACCTTAATGGGTGCATTTCACATACGATAAGGTGGATAGTTATTCCTTTCTCTAGACAGCCTGCGGTTTAGTAGGAAGTTCTTGCAAGCAAAAAACAGAATTGATCTCAGTTATTGGAGGAGACGCCGAAAGATTTCATACAGGATTCCAACTCCATCCATATCAAAATAAGAAAGCTGGTAAAATTCCGTTTATTAAACGTTTATTAAACACCGACAATGGTTTCAATATATAGTGTCATTATCAAGTTAGTATCATTATCTTTATAGTGTCATATTATGTCTGTATTATTTCTGTAATTTGAAACCACGGTATGAATTCAATAAATGTTTAGCACGAAATTTTACCAGCTTCCTCATTTTAATATGGATATTCAGAATTTCCACAAATTAAAGCCTGACGTTATTTTATAAATCTCAGCCTCATATCTGCGGGTTCGAAGCCAAAGACCCTACTCAATAAGTCACGACGCGACGCTGCACATGCCCATTTACTGTCCGAATAATTGATATTCGGGTCACAATTTAAGTAAAGAAGGGACAAATGTTGTTGCTTCCACTCAATTTATGAATCTTAAAAATGAGTTTCCTAATTTCCGGCACCCTGTAACATTAACCAAGAGAAATATTGCCGTTGAAATTCAGAAATCTCTTATCTTGCTTCCTGCAATCTTTAAGAGACTCATGAAAGACGCGCAACAATGTCCCGCGAATTTCTATCAACAGCTCCCCCTCTTATGAGATCTCTGAATGAATTACCATTTTACGGAATATATTAGCCGTCTTCATCTTATTATAAATTGGATACTGTTTCCCATCTCACTTCCACTCAATAATACTAATTGATTGCATGATATAAAGCCATTAAGCGTTTTCGATTTCCTGTTTGAGCAAGATAAACCATCCCAAGGTGTCGGCCAGTTCATATTCAAGCCTCATTCGCACAAGGAAACCGCTGCTATAACGCTGTGGAAACTTATTCCTTTATCGAATTCTGTCATCATACGTTCCATAGCTTATTATTACGAACGCCGACAAGTGAACGGTGATCAATGTAACTCCAGTAGAATTATGAATACCCTTGCAGAGTCTATAGAGGAGGATATTCTCATAGAAAAAATATTGAGAGTATATCATGAGGAAACCTTTTACTTCAGCAGTTTTGCTTTAGGAAACATTGTGGTTAGTTGAAATAAAATAATATTTACTCATAAAATAAAGATGAAAGTTGGAAATCGGCTGTTCTTCATTCCTGAAAAAATACTCTCTGAAAGTAAATCACTTCTTCAACCCAAATGTTAATGCATGCTCAACACCTGAGGCAATATTTGGCCATGTGATATTTGATTCCGACTGTGGACCATCCGGATGACCTTCCCATTTCACTCAGTTACATAAAAATGTTTGCAACTCAGTAAATGCATTAGGGTCTTACAAAGCATTTCATTCCATGAGATTACTTTCTCAAGCAATGCGTATGTGGCAGAGTAATTTCTCATACTAGACTGTCAAAATAAGAAAAATAATAGATGTTGAGTCATTTAACATAGTTCAATAGGAAAAAGATCGCAATGATGTTCTCCTTCCAAATGGCTTAGACGTACGCGACATTAAAACTGAAGCATAAAATGAGGTATGTAAACGCAGAACTGATGTATACTCCACACAATGAGAACTTAGTGCTGATGAATATTTTGATATCACATCACCACCAATGTAGGACGGTAGTTTAATGAACAGAGAGGTAAGTATGAGAAGAAAGGGACAGGGACTCGTGAAAATATAAATGAAATCACATCGATTTATCTGCAACACTATTCCCGGTCTCTATATTACGAAAATAGTTACGGCAAGGAATTGGTAGACTTTTTCAGCCTTTCAAAAAATCAGCCGAGAGAAAAATTTCTAACTTACAATCTTGCTTCATTCCATAATTACTTAAATTATCCCTGATGGTATTCCCGTAATTTCTTATCGACCTACATCCGATTGACATCCCCGTGATCGTTATGGAGACCGCTAAGAGAAAGGAAAAACGAGCGTGTACTTCACAGGTCTTTGATCAATTCATTCGTAGTCTTTTTCTCGGCCCTCTCTGACAGCAGCGTGAAATGCTTCATGTCGTTAAGGAGCACCACTCGCCCATTTAAAGCACCTTTTGCAAGTAATGCCGTCGGTGAGATTAAAACAAAAAAATAAATGAAACCTCGAGCATGACGGCCGCAATTGAGACGACTGGAACGGGGAGAGGGGTGCGAGGCCGAAGAGGATGAGGGCACGATTCTTGGCACAGCATGGAGTCAATAGGCCGCAAAAACCAGTTTCGAGACTTATGCTAAAACGGGAATACCCTCGGGAACTTACCTACCAGTGTTGGTAAAAGTAATGAGAAAAAGTGAAAAGTAACGATGAAGTTACCGAAATAACAGTTAACGGAGTAACAGAAAAAGTGAGTAACGATTCTTGGCACAGCACGGAGTCAATAGGCCGCAAGAACCAGTTTCGAGACTTGTACTAAAACGGGAAAAGCCTCGGGTACTTACATACCAGTGTTGGTGAAAGTAACGAGAAAAAGTGATAAGTTACGGTTAAGTTACCGAAGTAACAATTAACGAAGTAACGGAAAAAGTAAGTTACGATTCTTGGCACAGCACGGAGACAAAAGGCCGCTAGAACCAGTTTCGAGACTCATATTAAAACGGGGATACCCTCGAGTACTACCTACCATTATTGGTTAAAATACTGAGAAAAAAGTAGCTGGACTCAATTACAGTTATTTCGTTAAAAAGTAATCAATCACAAATAAAAATTACTGATTTTAAAAGTTAATCAGTAAAATTACAGCTACAGTTACAATTACTTCTTGTAAGATTTTCCACTCTAGAGACCAACAGGCAACTGCCGAATAGTGCAGTAAAAATGTAGAATAAATGAGTCATAGAAATCGCTAAAGTTGCAATTTCGCTGACACCATACATACATTTGTGTGTGCTCTAGCAACATAAGGGGTGTCATAATTTGTACCCATCAAAAGGCTACAGCATAAGAGTGGCCGAACTTAAACAAGCAAATAATGGTACTTAGGGATTCGAGGTTATCTGAGGGCATAGATAAATCAGTGAAATCAGTAAAGCAATCGCTATACTAAGCAAGCAAACCCTACAACCTACACCATTTTTTTACGCGTTCGATCCAAAAATATCCACCAAAACGTTACATTCAACCTTCAAGTCCCCAGGGTAATCTGGGCACGCAGCACCAAGCAGGAGGACACGCCGCTGAGATATATTTCCTGATCCATCTTTTGATTCTGTGAAGGCCATAACATCGCCTCAACTAATACGCACAATTCCGTTAAAGTAATATAGGTTATGGAATGCAAAGGATGGCAAAGTTAAGGCCGTTTTACACGGGGCACGGAATTGCGCAAGCTAGAACTGCATTAATTTCTAGAATGGCGTGGAATTTAGCGCATGCATGAACTAAATTAGAACAGGGGCTATCTTTCCATCTCACGTCCACGCATTCTCGCATGTGTTTTAGCAATTCACCGCTTTACATGATGCAATTTTGACTGCGCCTTCGTACACAAGTCAGATTGTGCAAGTACGTGTCCCGTGTAAGTGAGAAGCCATAGCTAGCCCGCCTTGAGAAGTCATAGCTATGAATTTCGCATTGAGTGGCAGCCTAGTATCGCATACCATGTAAATCTGTCATTTAATATCTGTAAGTCTGTCATCTAGTATAATAAAATTTAATTATGTTCCGTATCACAAAACTTCAACGAAGCATGAGATTACCACGAGAGAGAGGGATAGACAGAACGAAAAGGATAGAATCCGTGAACCGTCAAAAACATCCGATGAAACAATACGGAAGGGTCCATGTGTACCGTGCCTAAGCACAGTGATATCAATAAAATCTCTCCAAAAATATAAGTAGGGATCGGTTCACGAAGAAAAAAGTATCCACCAGAGCTGATTTTCACACCTAGGAAGAGGTGGACCAGTCATAGCAATTGCGCACGACCAAGTTTCGTCGACATTACACAATATGAAAAGCAGTACATCGAAGATTTTTCACTGCTTTAGAATGTCATTCACTCAGAAAGATGCACCTGTTATTATTAATGTTATTTATCGGGTTAGTTAGGTGGCCTTCTCGCTTAGTGACACTGACGTTCCATCCTTCTCACCCGAATCCATGAAAGAAGATTTTTCGGAGATTTCCGATATGCTGCTCGAAGACATTCGATGGAAATTTTTACCCTGTATAGTGTACACTCCTTATCGTCTATCGTTAAAAGCGAAATATTTTCGGTGCTATGCTTTTTTCCTGCTCTGACTCCAGCTTCGAATATAATAATCTATTACTTACGAATGGTGGGGAATCTCCACGGATTCAAGGTTGTTACGTATTCACTATAATTGACCATGTTAAAAAAAATCGTTGAATATGTTTGAAATTTATATTTATATATTTTTCAAATCAACTTGGATTCAACCACATTCAATATTCTGTATGACTGAATTAATATTCTTCTGTTAACTGATCTTTTAATCTCTTCAAATTTCTATTGTGAAAAATATCAAATTTTCCCCTAATAAGCACAGTCTGAAGTAACCCAAAGATAGAAAAAAATGAACAGTAGCAGAGAAAAATTAATTATATGAAAAAATACATTTTTGGCGGCTCGCTGAAACAAAATACTATCCTGAATAAAATGCACGCGTTAACCCTGCAGACCGACGAACGGAAAGATTGACCGATAAGAGTATTAGCTCCATGATACTGAACCGTCCTTTTCTCCGAGCACGCGTTCGATTTAAGATGGTCGAAGAGGCAGAATAGAGCTGCTACGTTGTTTATGCCGGCGGCATTGCCATCTCTCTCCACAATCTTGACAATTCCTGTCACGGAGACGCTGGCTGGAGATTCTTTCCCTCCGTCTGATCCAACGGATGAGAGACACGATATACCCTTCGTTCCGACTCCACCCTCTTCAAAGAGCCTCTTCCCTCCCAATCATCTTTTCTCCATATCCCCCGCTCCTCCTCTCGTCCCTAGCACTCAACTGAATCCCTTCAAGTCGGCCACCGCCGAGAAATGAAAGATAAGTTTTCATTTTATAAGACTCCACACTACACTCAAAGACCCTTTGAACACAGGCAGATCACAAATGGCCGGCTTGGATACGAAAGATCACTTTCAAAAAACATGAAGTTTCCGATTAAAACGTGTAGTTAATTTGGGTGGCATTTGAATTTTCGGAGAGCTATTTTTTGTGGGCGCCATAACTATTTCAATTAAAATGCACTTTTCCCCTGCACTCATTCAACAAAAAAAAGTCACGATTCTCAATGAGAATAAGATATCATAAAAAAATCATTCGCAGGAGTAGTATGAAATGGAAAGTAGCCAGTATTGACGATTAAAATAATTAAGACATTGAGTTTCGGCAATGTCTAAGACAGATTTAGCTCACATGCATGAACATTCAATTTATTCTCCAATTAACTATCTTCAGTATATTTTTCACTGCTGGGAAAGTGCAGTGTCTACTTATCCGTCATCTTGGAAATGGCAAACGGTTTTAGTAAATGAGTTTAGAGATTGAGTACTTTGGTCAAGAAAAGAGAAATACACTTCCGTCATTTTGCCGACAATTCACCAAAAAAACTTTTCTCTGTTAATGTTATTTCATTTTTGTCAGTATTAACGCCTGTGCTAGCTGGGGAGCGGGTTGTCGATATTAAAATCCGTCGAGGAGTTGTCGATATTAAAATCCGTTGTAGAGGTGAGAATTTCAGGTAAATAAGGTAGAGAAAGGAAGATAAAAGGAGATACACTTAGTAGGAATGAAAGGAATTATGTCTCAATTTGTATTGAAAATGAAAGCCGAAAATGGGTGTGAATGGCAGGCACGGGAAGTCCGCAAAACTTCCATTTTAATCTAATTTAACAGGTAGAATAATAATATTTATATTGATGAAGGTATTCATCCCCATATATAATATTCATATATAATATTCATCCCCACCCAATAGTTGTCGTATTATCTTTCCTTCCACAGAAACTTACGGAAAAACTGCCGTTATGTATCCACTATGAAGGTAACTAAACTAATGGCTAGGACTAGTAGTGACAACTTGACTTTTACACAGACAGGTTGACTATGCTGCGCTACCGGTCGTTGCCTTGTCGCCTATCGTTGTAGCGCTGTTGCCTGTCATAGTATTGCACCCGTAGCTGGTTGCTAGAGATTTGCAAAGGAGTACCACTGCAGTGGAGGGACAGGAATTAATTGTGGCTTGCCATTTTTTGTCTCTTGTTATGCTGGCAGGCTGTTTTTGATCCGTTTTGGCACGTTTTTTGCCGGCAACTTTACAAAATGTCGAGCTACAGCGCTGGCACTAAAAAGGATATTATGCGTGCAGAGATTCTACGTCTAACACACCAAACCCCATCCCTGTAGCACTTGGTACGACTGAGATGGACCCTAAAGTTTAACTGCGCAAAATTCAGACAGACTGAAACGCTACAAAGTTAATATATAATGAATCATTGATAAAATACACACTGAAAATGGAAAATGCCGGTCATCGAAAGGGAACATAGGAAGGAGATAGGAAAGCTAGCCAAAATAGAGAGCGTAGTGGCATCATTAGCAATCGTGGAAACATGAGAAAGCGCTAGTAATTATTCTCTGGGCATTTTAGTCGACGGAGATATTTCATAGCAAACGCTAATGCAACAGTTCCACGGGGCGTGCTGGCTCGGGAGACGACGGAGCACGACGAAGTGTCCATTTGAAATAGTGCGCCAGCCGATTTGAGAGGGGTGCGTGGGAGGTTCGCACGCACTCGAGTCGTCGGGGATGGATCATACGAGCGATTTAAAGACGGTGCTGTTCAATCAGAAAGTTATTTACGACCATCAAGGTCCTTAATATGGTCACCATATTTTTAAACTGACTTATGGCTGCACACTACAGTGATTAGAGGTGGCGCGTAGGTCTGAAAATTTAGGTCCACAGTTTTAAGTTATCGATATCGTACTTGTTATGTGCTGTTATAGAGAGATATGAGTGATACCAGAATATTTATTGTTACTAAAAAGATTCAAATCTTTCCTGAACTGAAAAGAAAAACATTGCGCATTGATAACGACGCTACGGACATAATATAACCTATCTTTTTTGTGTAGCCTCCACCATTTGGCTATGGCAATATTAGTTTACGTAAATAAGTAATTTATTTACTCTCAGTAACAATAACTTCCTTATATGATGTTCTTTAAATGAATTGTAAATCGATATGAGTTGAAGACTTATTATTAATTTACACCATAGCCAGTGTCTTCCAGAGAGAATATATGCCTACGTTAAAGAATCTAACATATAGAACTGCAATAATTAAGATTATGTTCATCTCGATGTATTATTTCCGTCGTTGTTGATTCCATTCATAGATCTGCATGGCAGCGCACCATTTCTCTCTTCTACTTTTTTAGGAAGCGTAGCATTTCTTCCTCGCCGGACTACGAGCAAACATTTTTCTCATTTGCATTAATATAGGTGTAACTTATCCAATGTCCATGCTTATAATTCTATTCCAGGTAGGATGACCATAAAAAAAGGAGAACACCAAGGCATCACAAAAATGTATTCCCTAATTCATCCGGATAGAAAATTATATCAAACTATATCAGGGGTAAATATTCAATTTACTCCACATACATCAATGGAAACAGCTTCATGTAGCGAAGAGTTCTCGGGATCGCCACCGGGTCAGGAACTACATAACTGCCGACATTTCAGCAGTTATGCAGTTCCCGAGTCGGCCATCGTCCTTGGGGCTGTGAGTAGTGGGCTGATGTTTTTTGGTTTGCACAGAGATCTGCTTAAAAAGCCACTGATAATCTTTACACAGTTGCGTAGTGCACAAAGGTCGAAATCGAATAAGTCTAGTCCGTCCAACTCGTTACAGTCGTCTTGTATGTGCAACAGTCTCACGCAAGCTCGTCCACCACCAGGTCGTCCACGGCAGTGATGTTTTTTTTCTTGAGACTAAGAGAATGACAATACCATTGACTATGCTCTCTTCGTGATCGGGTTGGTGTGGTGGCTAGAGTGTTGGCTTCCCACTCGGTGGGCCCGGGTTCAAATCCCGGCAGCGGCAGAGAATTTTCAGAGACTGCCCGATCCCTGCTTGAATTTTGTGTAGAGGACATTTTAAGCACAACACTCCGTCCGTCCGATGGGACGTTAAGTCGTGGTCCCTTTGGCGTCGTTAAGAGCAGGCTAATGCCGACGCCGGGTTTCTCTCCACCCTTTCTTTCCTACCCTTCCCTCATGGCTCAAATGACCTCAGCTGTCGGTCGCCTCCTCCAAATACCATATGCTCTCTTTGCAATTCATTAGCGGTTATCCACCATTTGGCGGGAATATATTGGAATAGTGAACGTAATTTACAATGAAATAGGATTAAAATAATTTGAAGTGGACTAACGAAGGATAATCTAAGTCAACTTGGTATAGGTAGGTAGGTAGGTAGATTGCGGCCCCTTGTCATGGAATCATATAGCACAGCGAATCCCACCAGTTACTTTCCATTTGGCGGCAGAGATCGAAAGATGTCCAGTGGCTAGCCGCCAGCGCTAGACACAACCACGCGACAGCACATGAAGGATATTAACTCGAGAGGTACATGCATCAATTTAATGGCCCAATAACTGATGTGCCCGAGAGGAACACTTTCGTCACATTCAAGAGCATGACAGGGTGAAAATATTAACGATTATCTCCGTAAATCACGAGTCACACAGAGTGGCATTAAGCCACGTCACCCAGTAAAAAAAAAGCGTGCTTCGGAGCCGGCGAATACTTCACACAACATACACACGGCCTCGTTTCGCTGTCAGAGTAATTCACTGTTGAAACATGACTTGCGGGAGAGCAATGAAGTTTTCCTTACGGCCATTTCTCGTGAAACTTGCAAGTACCAATCGCCAATTACGCAATATGGGAGCTTAAGTATATTCTTTGTACTAGTTACGGCCATTTGACGTATGAAATATAAGTTGTCACACCTTGTGCTACAATTATTCATCGGTGAGTGATACCTCACCACTTCAATTTTGATTTAAATTCACAATGACTGCACATTTATAATCATATAGGAATACCTATACATAATTTTCCATCCGAATGGTGCACAAATATATCAATGAAATAATCAAGTATAATAAACAAAAGATGTCATAAGATATTATATTTATAATTTATATTTTTATGCTGGGGACAATCGCTCAGAAAGAGATCATTCAAAGGTAACATTAATAATTATAAGCATGATAGCATTTTTTCAAAACTTAAAATTTTTAATGTGATTGCTTTACACAACACATATGCCATGGTAATCCAAAATTAATTTCAAACATAAAAATGGGATTAGTATCAATCGTTTGCGATAAAATCATGCTTGGAAACCGGAGAAAAAGTTTAATATGTCCATGCTCTGTATGGAGGAAGGATCCGAATCAAATGGAGCTCTCTGAATTTTACCGTATGGTTTTAAACCAGGCTACACGTTGAAGAGCACAGAGTTACCATCACATGCAAGGCTAAGTCTTTAGGGTTAAAATAAAAATTTGAAAACCAAAAATATATCGTGTAAACCAAGAATACCTCACGTACTCAGCAGCTCGATAAATTTCAAGATTGTCAACCCCGCCAGCGACCAAAAATAAAAACTCGGTTACAGATGGGACTTATCCACCTGGGTATGGCGATCCCGCTTTTAACTGTCTAGGGAACATGAATGGGAGTGGCGTGCGATCGATAAGCGGGTTTAAAAAATCGTCTCCCTCGCAGCTGAAGGCTGAGTGCTGGTAAAGCGCACGTCCTGGCGCAAATCCATGGGCACAAGGACCTCATTTTGAAGTGCAATGACACTCCAAATTAATGCGACTCCGCGAATAGACTCGCGAAGAGCGGGCGAATGCAAAATTACCAGATGATCACGGCTAAAATTGGCGCGAGCAGAGTGTGCGTGCATCAGCTACTCCCAAGAGATATCCCCTGCCACCGATTTCAAGTATGACGATCCATCAAACGGCAATTTACGGCAGAGAACACCTGTAAAGTCGAAAATCGCCGCTTTTGAAATCTAGCCATGAGCTCGTGAAAAATAATCTAATAATTCAAAGTACGAAACTTCAACTGACACGACGACGGTTGATACTCAGCATCAAAAAATTTTATTCATTGAATCAACATGGTGAAAGGAGAGCATATTGATATTTCTAACGATGGAATTAGCTCATATTTTCAGCGAGCTAATGTTTCTAGTTATGATATGAACCGTAAACTGGCTGAATTCCGTTATTACAATTGTTATTAAAATTAACGTCCTTGCTATAAACGACAACAAATGCAATTTCCCTATAAGTATGATTATAAATGGATTCCGATGGTTGAAATTTTTCTTCGAACAGCCCAATTAACAAAGACTAAAAATGTATAGCAGATAGTCATTATGGGTTAATTATTACAGGAAGGCACTGCTGATTGCTATGGTGAATAATCAGCACATCATGACTTAAAACATAAGTTCTCCATAATTTAATTTCAGAGGATGGAAGAAGTGCGCTGCTTTTTAAGTCTCTTACAATCGGCAGAAAAGTATGTAGTCCAATTATAGATTTGAATTCTGAATTATCAAGTCTGAATTATCGAACACCTTCGAAGAAAAAAATTCAAGAAGGGAAGACGCGAAAAAAACTATGCAAAAGATTACGCTAGATAAAGGCATTCCCACCCACTTCTCGGTTCGAGAGAAGTAACAGTAGCATACAATTATAATTGGTCTCCATGGATAGCGAGCTCAAGCTCCCAAAGAAATTAAAAATAACTACGGCGTCAATTATTTTTGTAGGTAAACGCAAGGTACCCACTGATAATCCGTTTACCCTGTATCACGCAATGATATAACAAAATCACATTCGTCAAAGTCCTCAATGGTTATTGCTATAATCCAAAAATCCATTTATAGTGAACTTTGGAGCTTAAATGCTAAGACTTTCCTTCGGTTATACAGCAGATCAGCGTCAAAGAAAAGAATCACGTGAAAATTCACGGGAAAGAAAATCTCTCCGTTCCTTTACGCTAACAATGAAATTCGAATCACAAATAAAAGCCCAAAGTACGAATTTTTTGAGTGGGTCGTTCAACTCGGAGAACCCTTTAGGCTCAGGACATTTCCATCTTCACTTTCTTTTTAAATTTTAAAACCCTCTCGAGTGCAAATGTTAATCGGTCATCATAACAAGGGCCTCCAAAAAGGAACAACGCCAAAACGGCAGGGATGTTTGGGCATGCAAATTTTTCGCATTAGCTGAGTTCAATGCCGTTTCTTGAAGCCTTGTATACACACGTACGAGCAATGAGGTGCGACAAACGACACGCCCGTTTATTTACCTCCTCCGTCTCGGAGACGCCTCCCTCCCACAAGCCTACACTTCTCACGAAAAAAAAACGCCGCCGAAGTGGGCACTTTCAACGTACCTGACCCACGCTCCGAGGGAATAAATTCACGGAAAAATATGTATGGAAAACGACGGGGACGAAACCGTAATAACAATAAAGTGGTGGACCGCCTCTTTGTCAGATTTTACAAGGCAAGTTACGTTCCACGTGGCAGCTCATCGACCATGCGAAAATCTGTTTTTCATGGGTGCCACGAAACTAAAGCCCATTGCAACAATTTCTTAAAGAGAGTGGACAATTTTGAACAGTGGACAAGTGGAAAATTTGTATTTCACGGCTGTCGGAAAACTCAAACCTATTGCAACAACTTCTTCAAGACAGCCTGCACCGAGGAGAACCAGAGGACTGTGCTAGGCAGTGACGTAGCCAGGAATTTCGTTCGGGGGGGTCCAAAACCAGGGGGGGGGGGGGAAATTTTTGAAAAATGGGGTACTAAGTAATGGGTTTTAAACTAATTGTAACACTTTTCATAATCGAAAAAACTTCATTTGTTAAAGAAATATTTTTTTTAATTCATGAATTTTCAATGTTTTGTTTTCTTTTGTGAAGGAAAATGCTTGTGTTTTTAAATTTGGGGGGGTGGTCCGGACCTCCCGGCTCCCCTGGCTACGCCACTGGTGCTAAGTTAAAAAGCAGAGCAGTTACCGAAAAAATGTAAAAATGTTCGACGGCTCTGGCATCAAGAATAAACTGCGATTCGCAGATGAAAGCAGACGTGTGTGTGTGTTACGGGGCAACGGACAAATTGGAGGGGAACTTATTGTTTACTTCCAGCTTAGTCATCAGTCTTTCCGCATCCCATTTTATGCACTGCAGATCAGCGGCAAAGAGAATATTTAATCGATGTTTTGTCAAATAACAAGCATTAAACTAATAGATAATTCTGGTATATATGTACTAAATAATTTCGAAACTGCAAAGTCGCCTCTCCATCACTACGACTTAAGATAAATTTTATAAGAGAGCCATCACTAAGAAAAAAATGATTGGATAACAAGAGATTAAAAATATATAAATGTTATTAGATATTTGTTATTGCGCACTTTCCCCCTAGTTTTTCCCTCGATGAAATGCATGAATAAAATTGCGTTTTTTAGCTGCGGCTAATGACCCCATTCTTAAGTACGAAAGTGCAAGGAACTTTTAGCAGAGCTGTCCACGTGTCCAAAAAACACAAATTTAACTACCTACCCACTTTGGACCCCTCAATTGCCTTTCCACCACACCAAAGGAGGTTCGACGAACGGCTTACCAACACTTTCGCCTCAAACGGCATCCTCAAAACGTTGAACTCCTTCAAAACTGCAAATATCTGAGGACAATAAAGGGAAAAAACTCGGAGTTCGTGTTGATACCAAGGAAGGAGTCGAGGAGTCAAAGAAGTTAATTTACCATTTGTCCTTGCACGGACTGAGACGAGGGAATTTGTGGGTGTCATCGTGGACGTTATGCATCCCCACATCAGGTCCAGGCAGGTGGGCCACCTGCCTCGATTTCCAGCGAGCAATTAAACAATGAACTGGATGTGTGATAACGTCCTACATATCCCAATAAAGCAACAACTAAAAAATTAAGAGTTGTTCATCTATTTTTATCTACAATCGATGGAGTTGCATAATTAAAATTGTGATTTCGAGCTGCGGTAATTGATCCCATCCTTCAGTGGCGTAGCCAGGGGGGGTGGGGGCCCTGGACCCCTCCTCCTCCCCGAATATAAAAACACAATTATTTTCCTTCATAAAAGAAAAGGTAATATTGAAAAATCATGAATTTAAAAAATGTTTCTTTAAAAAAATGAAGTTTTTCCGATCATTAAAAGTGTTAAAATTAGTTTAAAAAGCATTACTTTGTACCCTATCTTCGAAATGCATATTTTTCCCCATGGTTTTGGACCCCCCCTCCCCCGAAAGAAATTCCTGGCTACGCCACTGCCATCCTTAAATTCATGAAGTGCAACGAACTTTCAGCAGAGTTGCCCACGTGTCCAAAAAACACAAATTTAACTACCTACCCACTTATAGGACTCCTTCATTGCCTTTCCCCCTTACCGAAGGAGGTTCGAAGAACGGCTTACCGACATTTTCGCCTCGAATTGCCTCCTCAAGACTTTTAACTCCGTCAAAACTTCAAATATCGGAGGGCAATAAAGGAAAGAAAACTCGAGTTGTTAATGCCGAGGGAGGAGTCGAGGATAGTGGGCGGGTATGGTTCGGCGAAGAAGGAGCGGAGTACAGAGTTGAAATCACTCCCAGCCTTAGAATGAGGAAGGAGAAAAAGGAGGGAGTTAAAACACAGCCGAGAGAGGTGACGAGTGTAACGACCGAGATGAATACAGTGGGTGGCTTAAGTCAATGAGCCCATCGAACGGACTATGGCGTTGACAATTTTTGGACACAGGAATGCAACGAAGCCCACGCAAAACTCAAAGAGACGGCGATGAATGAATACGAGTCGATGAAAGGGAGGGATCTCTCTTGTGCGAACCTAGCGGTGAAAACAATGCATATTTATACCTTGTTAATTAATGTTAAGCCGAATCGTTGCATGCATTTCAAGTTTTTGACGGACGAAAAACATGAATGGCGCACTGAGGCAACGGGAAATGAAGGTCTTACACTATGAATGAAACGTTTTCATGTAGATTTTCAGACTGTCATGAAGTATTTTGGACTTGAAAAGGAAAAAATCAAAATGAAAGAGTATCTTGTATGATGTTAGGCACGATGTGGTGGAAGTTCGTAATATTGTTGAAATGACACATTGCAATATTTCCACTTATAGATTTATTTTACACTACGCGTTTCGTCGTTACAGCGACATTTTCAAGTGTGAAAAAAGTCTTAAATATTTTCCTTATATATCATGGTGCTTGAGGGGAGGGTGGGAGTAAGATGGAGAATGGGGTT
Source organism: Ischnura elegans (assembly GCF_921293095.1). Taxonomy (NCBI): domain Eukaryota; kingdom Metazoa; phylum Arthropoda; class Insecta; order Odonata; family Coenagrionidae; genus Ischnura; species Ischnura elegans. The sequence goes on from NC_060248.1 coordinate 108,928,437, forward strand.
TGGGTGACGAGACACTTGAAAATGTCGCTGTAACGACGAAACGCGTAGTGTAAAATAAATCTATAAGTGGAAATATTGCAATGTGTCATTTCAACAAAATGAAAGAGAATAATGGACTAGTTCTAGCCTAAGATAAGTAAATAACGCTTTTTTCGCGTATTACAGGGAGGCTGTAAATTACTAAATGACTCTCAACTCCGAAATCGTGATCATGGGCGTATAAAATGTCAATTTGTGTTCGATAATTCCTTAAAGTATCACGCCCGGAAAATGCTCAAAATATTTGCTTTAACAAGCACTGAGATGTGCTGAAAATATGCCGATTATCCAACACTCCTATCACAAGAGAAGGTTCAGCATAGAAATATTCGCCTAATTGAAAAGGATAGTAAGCGCACCGTAACTGCCTAGCATCTTCCTTGGCTAACTTCAAGAGAAGAAATTTTCGGACTTCAATCTGGCATATCTATACTGAAGGTTGACCAATCTATCTCCCGTAACGATCCATCCGATATTCTGAAAATCTACGGGTTCTTCTTAAGAAAAGTCACGAAAGAACCAAAGGCACTTTGTAAGGGTAGATACGCTGTCAAACTTGACTTAAATTGGTGAAAGAAAAATATCATTACTTTTATTAACAGTAATATACTACATCAATAGTAGTATACTATTTCAATACTAACGTTCGGGCGAAATACTATAAACTTCAAAACGACCGCATAGTTGGCTGTGCCTGTCCTAATGAATGAATTGGCGTTTTTCTATCATAGCAACTCGCTTTCGATCTGCAAACAACGGATCAATCTTGTTCCCAACGCTAGCAGCCCTTCTGGACACCCTGCCAGTTCTTTGTCTGCCAATCGCTCTGTAAGTATAGTTTTTTTCGCTGATATCTAACCTTAGTTTGATTAAAAATAGAAAATTTTGTCGTATAAGATCTTAGATTTCCCCGGCGTGTCAGCTGCGGAAAGGATTCTCGCGTTCTTCTCCGGGTGATTGGCTGCATGTCTCCTGACGTTACGAAGAATGACTTGCTCTCCATCCTCAGGGGAATGTTTCAGAATATTCCCTTTGGAAGAAATTACAGGAAGAATAAAAAGTCGCTCTTCGAAACGACGGGAGACGTGCAGCTGCAATTTCCCGGAGGAGAAGCCGAGAATCCTTTCTACAGAAAATTTAGTTTCGACAATTGTACCGTTCAGTCGATTTTAGAGGGGGTCGATTCTGTAACATTTTGTCGTATCTCGTCTCGTTCATCCCAAAAATTTGTTTGAGTCTGTCAGATAGTGGTTGGAAGTGGCTTTTTATAGTATTCTAGCAGGCTACCCGGCATTGCTCGGAAATAATAAAACCCAGGAAAGTGGGAAACTTAGAATTCATGGTCACATGGCAGGATTTTTTAAGGAAAAGCAACAAAGCAGATATTTTTGATTTTTTTTCTTAACCAGACGTTACTTTTGGAATAACCCTCGTTGATAGATAGAAGATAGATGATAGTAATGTATTTTTAAATTTCCATGCATTAAATTGAAATGCTCGCTGAAAAGTTCAAGGTGAATGGAGATGGAACGTGGCGAACACCAAATAACGCCCTTCCATGCACGGAGTTGCGTTGTCACCATTCAACTTCCCCAGAGGTTGGACGAGAACTCAAGTCGCCACGCGGAAGCTCTCGTAGCTGCCAGCACGACCGAGGCGTCGTCGCTCAAAACATCTCTTAATATATTCCGGCTCCCCCTTCCCCCACCCGATAGCGGGTGCACGTCGGGTGCAACCAGGGTTGGTAGTGCATTTCCGAGTCGTAACACCTGGGAGCCTTTCTACGGAACATTTCGATTGTCATGCAAAGAGAGTAATGGTGGCCACGAATTCCTGTTTGGCTCCGCGCAACACACCTCACCATAGAGAATAACTGAAGCGACCGTAACAGAAAAGTTTTATTGCATTTATCAAGCCACCCAAATATGCGAGAAAATATTGCAACTGAAGGTGGTTCCCTGAATATTGTGCAAGGCTATAAAGTTCAAGCAAAGGAAATTACTATTGCATCAGTTATACTCCACGACGATTCGAGGCATAATGTTGCTTCAATTAGCACCTCAGTAGCCCCATCGCAAGGAGACGGGGTAGAATTCAATTTCGTCCATCTTACAAAGAAACCGGCACTGTTAGCGCGAATATTTTAAGATTTCTGTTACCACAGCGCACGATCACGCATCCCAAAAAGAGCGAAGTGGCTCCATTTTTTTATACAGCGTCATGAGTACTGAAGTCGTACCTACAATCTCACGGATTCGGTTGGTACAACTAACTTCTTACTCTAAATCATCATACAAAACCAACAGCTATGGTAATAATAGGAGTATCCGACGTTTTGATAACAATATTCTCATTTTTAACGCGTTATTTACATTAAGTTTATTTAAAAATGATGGCAAGGACATTGTTTCATGAGTTGATTTGAACTGATTTCAGCATTTTAAGGAGTAGTTTCTCCATAAACCGACAAATCGCTACCAACTTCTACAGCGACATTATCACTAAGCAGGCCTGAGGAGAAATGAATTCTCGCATTTAGCGCATTTATGGAATATCCCACGAGGATGCACCGTAAGCTGACGTGTTGCTGTTCATAAAATCAACTTCTACCACTTCAAAATTAACTAACTCATTACTAACTTTGAGATATTCTATTATAAGTCTTCTTGGATATTAACTATTACTTATATCACTTCTTTTATAATTAGCGCGACCCGGATTCCGATGAATTATCATCACCTTCAGGCGCAACTTAATAATTAATAAATAATTTGCGCCTGAAGATGATGACAATTCATCGAAACCCGGGTCGCGCTATTTAAAAAAGAAGTGGTATAAGTAATAGTTAATATCCAATAAAACTTTCTATCACTTCTGCAATTGAATTTCAGGCCGAGCACGATAGTTCCTACAGCAGCAAAGCTTTGACGCCCAGAAAATACAGTGGGAATTTTCTCAAGAAAATCCGTGATAAAATTTAAAAAATGTATTTTAAAGTTATTTTTTAACAGCTCTGAGCAACAATTCGACAATCCTCAACACTAAATGAAGGTGAAAAACCAGCACATACTTATAAAGTGGCGCGATTTCCTGATTATCGCAATTAGGTGAAAAATGACGAGTGGCCTATATATGTTATACCAGAGAGGAGAAAGGAGAAAATAGTATGAAGAAATTTATGCAGAATATTCAATTCAATACACTCAACGGTTAGGCGACAATTGCGAGAAGAAGATAAAGTAAAAAAATACACGTTTCTAACGGAAATTTAAGGAAATGTTTTTTATAGCTTTTGCTATAATTTTTATCAAAAAACTATTGGTACCAGTGAATGCAGCGACTCATCCTACATTAAAATGCATTTTTTAACTAATGCAGAGCGCAATATTAATTTTCATGCTGTAATTGACGGCTTGGAACCGCGCTCCCGGCCTTATGGAGATTAACATGGGAAACGAATCTCCATAAGAACCCATACTGTCAACTGAATGTGGAGCGCTCTTTACGACGAGAGTCAAATAGCCCGCGCGATTGGAGCTGTGAGCCTTAGAGCCATCTGGGCCACAGCTCCAGAACTACGTCAAAAACGCATACGCTCTGATAACATGGGGTTGGTCCTCCTCTCCTCGGTTATACCTAGTAAAGGGACTGGTCGCCTTACCCTGCCACTACAAATCTCTTAATCCAACCGCTGGGTTCGTGGTAAGCTCTTCCGTTATGCACCAAAAATTACCTTCAGTATGAATTACTGCAGCTTCGACGAGACGCGAAAAGGTCGGAGAACTTAACCCTGCCGGTCTCGATGGCAGCGGGGTAAAGTCCTCGCCGGCCAAACAAGAGGTCGCGGCTTCGAGTCCCGCCTGGGTAGATTTCCCCATTCAGGGCATGTTTTTTGTGTGCGTACAATTGTTAAATTTGTTAAATACCCCGGTATAAAATGGCCGATATGAGCTGTATTCGGTGGTTTGGGAATAAAATAAATAAATAAAAATAGAATCGACCCCCTCTAAAATTGACAGATTCTTTCTTTATTTCTTTTCAAACCTTATTCGAAAATTGTCGAAACGCTAAATTTTCTATCTTTAACCAAGCTAAGGTTAGATATCACCTAAAACAACTCAAGACACACATGCAGAGCTTAATAAAGTTTTAATTGAATTTATTACACACATAAAATACAATGCCATATCATGGTATAAAAAAGTTGTGGTTGTTCAATGTTTGGCGATTCGGGCGGGCCCGCAAGGGGGGTCGCGCGCCCCCTGCGCCCCCATCTGTATCCGCCACTGCCGCCGCAGTCGCCACCGAAGTCACTGAAGAGGACTACTTCACCACTGAGAAAATGACTGTTTTGTAGAATTCTGCTATCCCTACCCGTGAAATAGACTCGCGTCTTGGGTCATTGTCCCACTCCCTCTTTCCTTCAATCGGGAGACAAACCATGAATAAACGTGGGCCGTTTCTTTGGCTAGGGAGGCGGCGTATAAACGAAGGAGTTGGGAGGGGAATCGTGCAACGTGGGAGTGAGTGTCTGTCTTAGGACGGCGAGGAAGGCGGACACGGGTCATAAGTCGCGTCGCTAAAGGGTTCCGGAACACCCGTTAACTCTCTGCCTCGCACGTAAACCTTAACTTCGCCACCCCCACACACTACCAAAGAGGAATCCTCAACACCATATTGCTCATTGGTCGCGGTCCCACACGCAGCAGGGACCCTCTCTCTCTCTTCCGAGGTACTTATATGGAATCTCGAGAGAGGAGACGAGGGCGGGGTCGCAGATGACGTGTAGATGGAAAGGGAGTGCGGCAGAGGTCAAAGGCGGCTGGCGGAGGGGTGGCTTTATAGTTATGCCCAGTGGTGGTGGGGGCGGTTGAGATCTTCCGGCTCGCACCAAAACAAAGAGACGATAAATCACTTGGGATAGACGATTTGGCAAGGGTGCCAACGAAATCTCTTTTATTTATGGATAACATATAAATATGAGCAATGTTTCAATCCTACCGCGTAAACGGCAGTGAAACTCACACGTATTGCCATGCGAGAATAAAACCCTGGACCGAGATTTAACCGATTGACCTTTGGCTATCCGGGCCACTGTGTAGACGACTACGCTAACCAAGTTTCTGAATTCTCATGGCTATTGTACCAAGGCTGATACTAAGTCACTAAGTGCCAATGGTGGCGGTCAAATTTTTCCATATTACGATATCAATTACATCAGATGTGCCACGGACGTGAAAGAATTGAAAAATGGAGTGACAGCATGTCTCTGGCACGCATTCCTACCAAGACTCGAGGGGGTCGGGATCCCAGAAAATTGGTGATTTTTTTAGCAAAAAGAACCTATAGTGACAATTAGTTTTCTTACGAACTTCCCAAGAGTGGCACTAAGACTACAAAACATGACATTGCCATAGATTTATTGCCAGCCTTAGAATCTTGCCACCGGTACTAGATGCTAATCGGTGGTACTAGATGGAAATATTTTCTCCAGGCAATTCACGTGACCAAATAAATATGATTCAGAGCGAGCACCTAAGTCGTACATTTGCAGATTAAGTTTACGGGAAAATAATATTGAATACAGTAATCAAATGTAACCCGTAACCTTTTCCAACTTGACTGGAGTTTGGATATCATTCGCGTAGGCAGTGCAGAAGAGATTTTCATGGACCCGTTCATAGTAAATTAACCTTAATTACTGTACTGTTTTGAAACATATCATTAAATATAAATGAACTGGATCAAATTTAACGTAATCATAAAACTATGGAAAATCTCTTTTCGATAAACTAGTATGATTTCGGATGAAAATTGCTCTCGTTAACATAGGAGGCTCAGCTTAGAGCACGAGTACACAAAAAGGATCAAATTCATCCTGATGAAAGAATAAAAGTGACAATGCAGCTCTTTCCTCTTGCGGCCATATAATTTAATGAAGACAACTGTCCATTTTTGTATCATTCTACGATAGTAACGAGATATAACCCAGCAGCTTTCAATTAAAAGACCATTATCAAAGCCATAAGAAAGTAAGCAGAGGTTAGTGACAATAGATTCAAATTTTCTACTAAACCCAAATGAGAAAGGTCAAAATTCCCGAATTGGTACAAGTGGAAAAAACATCACTCCCGTTCGTGACAGTCAACTACGTCATCGATTAGACTCCAATTACCGACAATCTGAGAAAAACAAAGGTATAGGTATGCTGATAATAGGTATTAAATTGATGCCGTACATGAAGAAAAGATTTAAATTCATGCAAATCAAGTGTATAAATGAATAAGGATCAAATCCAGCTTGTGCACTCACCCAAAATTCTTCCTTTACTGTCTTCTTTGATTTCTAGGTGCCTTGATGTCGGTGGTCTGACCATTGTGTAGTCTGGAGACGAAAGAGAGGAGACTAAGATGAGGATAAGAGGACACTATAATTTCCAGGACAGTAATGAAATCCTGGACACCTTGAGTAGGAAACGTAAAATAAAACTGTCCTTATTTAACATTTATCTTATTAATATTGTCATATTTATTACTTTATGTTAAAATAAAGAGTATGTTTCGTACATTACTTGTTGTATGATGTTTTTAATCCCACATATGAGAAGACCGTTTGCCTATCCAACCCTTGTGCTCCCAAAAACCCTGGATCCACCCTTGATTTCTGGGAACCTATGTCTTTTACACACTTTTTAAAATCATAATTACCATTACTGAAACAACATAAACAATTTGAATGTGAAATAAGGTCATTTGAGCATACACTATTCGTCAAAATATAAATGCCAAAATGCATGAAAATATGGAGGAATATAGATGTTTGATTTGCTTTACCCACCATGAAAAAATTTTCTGCGCGATAAAGGGAATATTTTCCAAGCACAGATATGACACCAGCTGAAGTTTCATCCTTTGTTTGACGGTCTAGCTGAACCAACTGGAGTTGAGGTCATACGCCTCGCATTGCGTCAATGAATCGTGGAGCGACGCTTGACCCTAACACAATCCTACTATGCAGTGCTTCTGATCTTAATTCTTCCAACAATCTATTACGGACATCAATTGTCGCACGAATGCATATAAATCTCGGGCAACACGCACAAACTTGTTTTAATTCCACTTCAACGAGGATTGCGATGTTTTCTTCTGGCAATATTGAGATTAATGTCTGCGTGTAACGTACGACAGATGGGTATGGATTGTTATGACAGATACTCTATGCTATGATTTGGCTCAAAGGGTCAAAAACAGATTTCTGGAGAGCGTCTATAAGGAATGATGCCGAGCCAAATGCGGGAGACATAAAATTAATTTTCTGCAAACAAATAAACTGATAACTTTCATTTGCATTTTTTAGATCTGGAATCGGTTTGAGTGGTGACTAGAGAATCGTTTTTCCATCTTGTGGGGCCGGGTTCACATCCCAGCGGTAGCAGGGATTTCTCAGGTCTCTAGACCCCGCTTGACAGCTGTGGAGGGCACTTCAGCCCATCGCCGTTTTCTATCCACCCTTCCTCCTCTATGGTGCAAATTACCGGGGCTGTCGGCCCTCTCCTCCAAATCCTTACTTTCCTGCCTTTATCAAGTCCTTACCATATTTTCACAATTTAGCGAAAAGCGATTATTCATGAAAAGCTTTCATAGAAAGTCATCGGCACACATTTTTGAACTAGGCACGATTAAAACAATAATGAACACATGCAATCTTTAAAATGTTCATGTGATAAGTAAAAGTGGCGCAGCGAGGGGAGGGGTTTGGGGGATAAACTCCTCCAGAGCTCAGAGAAATTTTTAATTTAATTCATTTTACTTAATTGGATTAATATATCTTATAGAATAGTGTAAGGATTAATAAAATACCCCTCAGGAAGCCGTAAAACTCGCCATTTTGAATCATTTATCTGAAAAATTTTCCAGGGGAGGGTTCACCATAACCTCCCGCTTACCCTGAAGGGTATCCCAGATCTCCCAGTTTTAATTGTGCCTTAAACTCCCCTAAGCCTTAATTCCTAGCTGCGCCCCTGATAAGTAATATGACATCTGAAAATTTGAGATTTATATATTTTGTATTATATCATGTGTATCCGCTTTTCGAAAATTATGTTTGTTACAGTGATTTGTTAAGAGTGTTTGGTCTCCATACCCTGAAAAATAGAAGATTCATAAACGATCTGCTGTTTCTGCATGATGTCATCAATAAGGACCTATGTTACGAGTTACCGAAGGAAATAAAAGTGATAGTTCCAAATGTTAATAGCCAGTTTAAAAGAACATTTTACATATCAAAGGTTAAAAAATTACTGTTCCAATACGCCAATACGAAGGATTTGTGCAGTATATAACAAACATTTCAACGATCTAGACTTGTATCAAAAGAAATACTGCTTTGTAAAAGATGTTAAGAATATGTTTCGCGACTGTGATAGTATTTAGTTACATCTTTCAGCATTTGTTATCATGATTGTTACTATTTTTGTGGCTGTGACCAATTTATTTTCAATTTTTTGTAGCTATATTCATGGATTGTTCGCCCTATAATTATTTATATGTTGGGCGAACATAAAACACAATAAATAAACAAATAATAAATAAATATAAATGGCATCTACGACGGAGACTGGAGTCAAAGAATTGTTCATTATACGAAGCGGAAGATACTCAAATGTGGGAGGAGTCGATTCAGCGGCTCAAGAGCTGTAGCTAGTTTCTCGAGATATCTTCCGCGTAGATTTATCCTTAACAGGACAATTTCAGCAAGCGCCATATCTTAATGTTGGCGTACCTATTGTGAGGCACCAGAATCGAAGATGAAGGAATCCCGAAAATCGAGCTATGATAAAATTACTCATTTGACCACAGCCTTCACTGGGGGCAAATAGCGTAATAAATTCCTAAGAAGTTACACACTTGAAGAAACACAGGAAAAGCCCTACTTAAGCCCAAAAATGAAGCCTTCAAACATACATACACCTGTGCAGAAAAGTTTCTCGGGTTTTCCACCGGTTGATGTTTTCCATGTCTCCCGACGTTTCGAGCAGCGACTTGCTCTTCATCCTCAGGGGATCTTCCGAAGAAGGATCTACACATTCCGAAGAAGGACCTTCGGAAGATCCCCTGCGGATGAACAGAAAGTCGCTGCTCGAAACATCGGGAGACATGGAAAACAACAACCAGTGGAAGACCCGAGAAACTTTTCTGCACCCCATACGCCGGGAAAACCTAAGATCATACATACATACACTTTTCTTGCACCGAAATTGTTCTGTTCCATTACTATTGAGATATTGTGTCGAAACTCAATGGCTTTGTTTCTGGCTAAATTAAAACAACGGCTCCTGTCCCAAGGGAGTTAAAATATTGATTAATTGATATTAGTATTTTTTTAAACCGATCGGGTTCATTTTACCCCATTTCCTAACAATTTTTTCCTTAACTTCATTTTTTCCGTAGATTTTCCGCATTTCTGATGTGGTTGGCGCTAATCAATTGAAAATTTTGTGCGAAGATACCGACCGCTCCTAGCCGCAAAGTGGTCCCTCAAAAATCGTTCCATCTGGACGTATCTTGAATTTCTAATCCAGAAATTCGTTTGCGTCAAATTTGAGCCTATTAATCGTAACTGAAATTTCGTCCTTTATCTATGATAAAATCGTTCCATTATAAGAATAGCAGTATTTTATTATCGTCGGAGAAGTCTTTTCTCCGGAAAGAATCAGGAATATTGGAAGTTTTTTATAATGCATAGTTATTACATTTTTAACACAAATTCTTCAATTTTCGGCGGTGACCCCCATATCAGTGGTTTATATCCGAAAAAATGGAATTTTACGGACTTTTCACAAAAAGTAGTCAAATATCATTTGTGAAATTTATTTTTTCAAACTTTTTAAATATTGAAATGAGGCACGATAATGTTTTTCATTAAATATTTATAATTAAAAAAATGAATGAAAATCGAGTTCACAAAGCGAAAATTAAATTATTGGTCAATGTACGGTTTTTTGGACTTAAATATAGATACAGTTATATGTTTCACGTTTTGCACACGATTTTTTGGAGTAGGAATTCAAGATACGCCTGAACGGAATGAATTTTTGGGTTACTACTTTGCGGCTTGGAGCGTTCAATTATTTATCCCGGTTGCGCAGAGGTATCACGATGAGTGACCAAGTGAAAACGAGTTCTACATCTTGGCACAAAAATATTATAGGTATTGCTTTACTCTCAAAATATGCAATTTTGAAATCGTTTTCGATCAAATATTTCCTTAAAACATTCGCGCGCAGTTAAAAAGATCATCCCCACTTCCGATCATAAAGCATATTCAATTAAATCGAAACTTGAAGCATAACGTGGTGGAAGGGCTCCATATTAATAATGAAATACACTTTGTTACTTCCACAAAATTCATAATTTCTAATTTATTACCGGTTTCGGCTGTTACACCATTTTCAAATACATCTATTTGCAATGGTGTAATAGCCGAAACCGGTAATAAAATAGAAATTGTGAATTTTATGGAAGTAACAAAGTGTTTTTCATTATTAAAAGCATATTCAACCTCGATTGAAAGAACTGAAAGAACTTCACACTCGAAAGAGAAAAAAAATGAGAAACGAATTTACTTGGACCGAACGGCTATCGCACGTGCTCGGCATGTGGCGAAACAAACAGCGAGCTCTCTCTCTCTCTCTCTTCATCTCTGCGCTCCATCATCCAACCGACGAACGCTCCATCCAAAACAACTTTGTAGCAAACTCTCTGGGAGCCCTTCCTACACCCAGGAAGTTGGCAACTTGGGCGTGGAAGCAAAGGCTTTCCCGTGGCGCAATATGAATATTAGGAAGCGCACCCCGTGGAGGCAATAGACGATTCAGAAGCGGATCATTTACGCCCACCGATCCAAACGGTACAAACGCTCGCGCTGACGTGAGAAATTTCGCCCGTTGATGTGAAAAGCTAAACATTGAGCGGTGGACGGGAGTCAAACGAGCACATGAATACTCTTACGCGCATGAATTTGAAGACGGAGAGAACTGTCAAATCGTCCTTATCATCGACGAAACGAAAATAGGTAGAGATTCGCCGTTTCCCGAGAGGTAAACACGTTAACACAAAAAAACAAAGTAACAATTTCGAACTTGCATCTCATACGAACCCTTGCCATCTCTTTTTCTGTATCACTATACGAGCCCTTCGGCAATACCTGTTTCAGTGTTAAGGTGTGTTTACACTGTGTAACATGCTATACAAAAGAAGTTAGGTACACATAACATGTTTTTTTATGTAAAAGTTAAAAATCCGTGTAACATGTAAAATTGTGTTATAAGACAAAATAACGTCTTTTACAATAAGATTTTGGTTTCCCGCTTCGTGTGGCCAAAAATGTGTTTTACAACACGAATATTTGTTTTTTAATACAAAGTCACATGAAATATGTGACGCGGATTTGTAACTTTTTCGTAAAGCATGTTATATGTGACTTGTTTTATATAACATGTTACGCAGTTTAAACGCACCTTTACTTAACCACACAGGCTGACTATATTTCCTCAGCTACGAACCAACAGCACTGGGTGATAATTTCCGAATGTAAATGCAGTAAATATGTCTTCATTTTTTTACTTGTAATGCAAATACAGTGAAAGAATTATGAAGGATCTTTTACTCCTACAAATCTACACTCTCGTCAGTATCAATGATTTCTCCCCCTCAAAAGGTAAGTTTGTTTTTCGACGGTTAACATCGGAGCGCGCCGCATATAATTCTGACTTCAAAAAGCCTCTGTTGAATGCAACGGAATATTTTTCCCGAAAATGATGGAAAAAAGGACTGAGCATTAAAAATATTAGTTAGTTAGATATCCATTAAATTATATTCATGGCATGAGGGGAGGATACTCGATACCAACATAAGGCGAATATGAAATTGGCATCTTCTCCCTCCTCCCTCTTCAGTGCAGTCAGGGAATGTCGCAAAGGGCGTGGAATTATAGAGAAGTGATAAGTGGAGACTTATGGATTAAGGAAAGCCAAAATATGTAGTAGCATTAATAATCAAGTAGCATCTAATGGCGTTAGGCCGAACCTCTAATTCGTCCAACCCTACTTCGTATTCGATGTGTGGGTCGAAACTAAACTGCTCGCAGGTGAAGCACGTGGTCCTCCCGTTGCGAAACATAATCTGTGTTTCGTTTCGACGCAGAGGTTTGGTTTAGTTTCGACCCGAAGTAGTTTTGACTCCGATTTCCTTTCGACCCTGAATTCAGATCCCCGAGTTTGATTCTATTCCGTATCTACATTTCGCTCCCGGGAACGAAACTATTGAAATTTTACTGGTTTTGACTTTCGTTTCGTTTCGATTGCTATCCCTCATTTACGGTGCCGCATATCCCTCGTATGCCCTTTTTGCCACTTTGTAAGTCAGTGACGCCGACTCCATGGGGCCTGAGGGGGCCCGAGCCCCCTCAAAAATTCGTTATGGATGTGAGGAAAAAATGTGTCAGACTTGTGGATTTTCCCCGAAGTGTCCAGATATCGAGATTTGAGTCATCAGGGTTCTAATGTTGATCATATGACTCTCTTAAAATGCTTAAAAAACTTCAAACTCACTGCTTATAAAATTTCCCGGGGCAAGATCCCCGTTGTGGGCCACCCCAATATTTTTTTGTAAGTCGGCGTCCCTGTTTGTAGTCTTTTCAGTTGTAGCAAGTAGTTTTGACTTCAATTTCGTTCTTACCCTGTGTATAGCTCCCTGGGCTTTTTTCTTTTTCGATTTTTTCCACATTTCGCCCTCGGGAACGAAACTATTGAAATTTTAGTGGTTTTGATTATGGTTTGGTTTCGATTGCCATCCCGGCGTTCAATCCACTACCCAGTTTTCAAAAGGAAACACTTTTCACACTATTTATGGGTAATGAACTTCGAGGAAGGAATTTCACCTGCTGTAAACTTCACCTTCTCTTTGCTGTCTCCAACTTCCATCAGGGAAATACCGGTGAAGGAGGAGAGCAATAAGATTCCTTCAGAAGACACTGAAGCTTCTACCAGATGAGGTTGTCCAAGCTGCTGAAGAGAAACATACATTTCTAACAATGAATTCAATAACTAAGTTCTTCCTGTGAAAATAGAGCAAGGACGCAATGCTAAAATCATTAAAATATCGAAATTTTGGGACAAAAAAAGTAAGCATTTTTGATGGAGTTTTAATGAGTATTTTTGAAATAACGTTCCTCATTTAAATAACGCAGTAACTGAATTGGAAGACACTTGGAATAAGATGTAATGATTAAATAATTCCTTGAGTATAGGTCATATAATGAAAAAATTGTTTGCCAACGTTTACGTTTATTTTAAAACCTTTATCTGGGCTATGAATGAAAAAATGAGAGTACAATAAAATACAATAGTATACAATATTGATAAATAAATAATGGTTACAAAAAGTTTTTATACAATAATATATTTTTTTTATTTAAAAAAATGAGAACGGAATACACACTAGACTTACTTTTTTATTATATTACTCTAAAAAACTGTTTTGTAACCTGTATTTATGTATCAATATTATATATTATTGTATTTTATTGTACGATCATTTTTTCATTCATAGCCCTGATAAAGGTTATAAAATAAACCGAAACGTTGAAAAAAAAAACGTTTTGCATTATATGACCTATACTCCAGGAATTATTTAACCATTAATTAAAAGAGGTCAAGACAAGAGAAAAGAGAAAATCTAATGAGATGTAAGGGAAAAGGTGAAAAAGGAGGCGGACGGGATAAAAAAAATAATAACACGGCGAGCGTGGAGCTTGGGAGAGGATTGAGGAGAAGGCGAGAGAAGAGAGAGAGAAATATGAAAAGAGAAACAAGGTCTTCCGTTTCCAAACGCACGCGACCAAATATAGCGGATGGAGAGAGGGTGGGAAGGAGGGGGTGGCGAACCCTGGGGGGGGGGGGGGTTGTGAGGTAGGGAAAGAAGTGGGGGAGAGAAAAGGAGTGGGTGTATTGGCCAGCATAGGGCTCATAAGAGGGAAAGTGTGGAGTGAGGGAGTGGGGATGGGTGGGGGGAAAGGCGGAGAGGAGGGAGGGAGGAGGAAGAGAGGGGGTTAGGGTGAGTTGGAGGAGGGGAGTGGTCTATTCAGGGAGCAGAGTGCGGTGCGGGGGGATGCATGAGTTAAATAAAGTCAAAAGGTTGCGTGGAGAGGGATAGGATTGAGAGCGTTCGGAGACGGCAGAGTGTATTCATGAGATCGCGGCGCTAAGGCGATGTGAGAGCGGAGGACTGACCCTCAGGGGAGATAAGTTCGTGGAGAAAAAAAAACTGCGCTGATCCAAGTACCACACTAGAAAAGCATTACTACCGAAAAGCTTAAGGGGACTGGATACCACGCCAGAAAATGCCTTTGCAGGACACTACTGTTAATATCTTCAGGAGGTTATTTTTGCACGTAACTAGCAACTGCTTCCACTTAAAATCATGGGATATATGTAGTCTTGGTTTGTATGTTTTTACAGTTACTCATGTGAAGCCAGTTGGGAGGAAAAAATTGCTAAGTTCCCAAAAATATGGTCTTTTTCTCGTGAGAATTTCTCCGTTCCAAGTAGAGACACAGAACTGATCAAACATTTGAGTCAAAGCTGTGTCAAAGCGTTGATCTCGTCAAGCAATAAGCAGCAGTGGTGAAGTTCTGTATTAATAAATGAGGATGCATGTGTGTCTGTCCGCTATGCGTTTCCATACGACTGCACGGATGGCGACCAAAGTTAGTACACAGGTGCATCTCATTGGACCCTTTAGTACTACTTTCCATTGCGTCCGACGCGTACTTGGCGTCGTTTTCCCATTAAATTTTGTTACATCACATCATACAACTTCAGCGGTATTGCATACTGCCGGGAAGGCACACCCCTCAACATGCTCAAAGAGAAAACAAAACAATCCTTCATAATCATGAAAGCCAAGTTCCAAATTTCCTACATCTTTAAGTAACCTTTCCGAGCAACGCCGCGCCGGGCGGCCCGCTAGTGACTAATAAACTGAATGCCTTTGTGGATGCTCTTGGTAGAAAAATACGAGCAATAGGGAATGGTGGTTTATCACAATCACGTCATCAAAAGATTAAGCAATGATGGAAGACAAAAGATATTGAAACAAGCGTTGTCAGAACTTGGGCAGGTAGATGAACTAAACTGATTTTGCAGCACTTTAGAGGAAAATGGACACAAAAATAAGGTTGTCAGAAACGGAATGGCATTAAAAAAAGGCGTCGTATACATATAATAAAGATAATACGAACATTGTTGGGGTGAGATAGTAAAAAAGGCTGCCGAGAGGTTGGAGCAATAGCCCTTAAGGGAGCAAAATCATGGATGCTGAAGCATTTTAAGATGTGGATATTGAGGAAAAATGATGTGTACGGAGAGAATTAGGAACAAGAAAAACAAAACGAAGCTGAGGAGTAGACGATGTTTCTTGAGGAGAGAAGAAGGCAGAAGATTAGATCGTGTAATAAGGTCTAAACTTCCAAAGGAAAACAAAGAATCTTATCGATAGATTCAACAATTGAGTTCTACGAGTACCAATAAAAATATAGCTAGGAATGCAGTGCAAAAATCACTAAAATATCAGAATCTTTGAACAGCAAATAAATTTTTCTAAAATAGTTTTTAGGAGAAATAATTTTTTAAACAACGCTACTCATGATAAATAACACTAACTTGGGTCACGATATCAAGGTGCTAATTTATGCTATGTACTGAGAAAATAACTCTCGAAAATCTATTTATTCGAGTCAATTATCAAAATTTTTATACGTCATATGGACGATCAAAATTTTCAATCACAAAGACCAAGAATGATGGGCATCGTTCATGATGGTCATAACGTTCATGATGGGCGGCGTTATTCGTTGGGCTTCCAGAAATTTCGGTGCCAGGGATCCTTGAATACCAAGAGACGAAATTCTAAGAAGCGGGAGAGATGGTTCGGGAATGAGAAAGAGATGGGGTTGAGATAGGCGAGAGATGAAGGGAATGCCACCTTGGAAAGCAGACGCACGTCTTCATAAGAGCGTCTCCCTGGCGACGACTGAAAGGGAGGAGCGCATCAAGGGTTGTTCGGTTGAGTTGGAAGACGTGAATTTAGAGTTGGAGATTGTGCTGAGGGAGAGCATCATCCAGCACGTAGAAGCCTCTTGGAATATCTACTAATACAGACATGCGCAAAAAATAGTTTCAATCAATCAGCGTCCAACCTACAGGTAGGTTTCGATAGGTGAGGGTAGAGTAGTAGCGGATACAGAAAAAGAACTCAAGGGGGGCGCAAAAAATGTCTTCATTTAATCCTTCAAAAACAGCCGAAACGGCATTTACATTGAATGGAAAACTTAAAATCTGCAGCTTTAACAAATATAAACTATTAAAAAAACTATGAAAATGATTTTTCAAAAAAGATTCAGGAGATGGCTTTTCGAATGATCTGATGGGAATTGAAAGATCCAGGGAAGGGTGAGTAGTTGACATGGCATTGAAAAAGGTAGGGAGTTTGTAAAAAAAAGAGAGAAAAACGGAATTTAGATTGGTATAGTAGGTGATTATTACGAAAGGAGCCGGTGGGAATGTGGAATGAAAAAAGGGAGTATTTCTGAGGATCGGAACTTACCATTTAAGGCATTCTAAATGAAGAAAAGATCATGAATGTTCCTACGAGTGGATAGTGGGACCAATGATAGGGCAGAAATTAATTTTCTAGGGCTATCTTTACTTTTATCGTAATAAAAAAATAACCAAGTCACAGGGAAAGTTTAAGAAATTTGGATTTAAACTGATTAAACACATACAGACATTATCATCTTATCATATAAAAAAGTTACAATTGTAATTCTGCAGTGTTCGGCAATGCGGGCGGCCCCGCCAGGGGTGGGGGCGCGCCCCACATGTATCCACCACTGGGGTAGAGCTCACGCGGAACTAAGCTTCAGGCGTGAGAATGTAAAACATCCACTGTAGGGGTGTGACGTTTGACATTTTATTATTGGTGTTGATGTTGTTAGAGATTTGCTGATGGGAGGGGATGGAGGTTGATGAGGAGAGAGAAAAAGAAGGGAAAGTTTCTCGAAGTAGTGAGTCAAAAAGGAACAATATATTTAAGAAAATGAAGAGGACTCGAAAAGCAAAATAAACGTCTGACGTGAAAGTGGCTAGTTCCTTTTCCTTCGGCCACCTCATCTCGATGATTTTATTTTAGCCCAACGCTCATCCCGTAGCTTAGCGACCTGAATGCGTAAATGTTTTAAACGGCGCCACTTCCTCCTTTTCATCCAGACCTTGCCCATCCAAACCAACCTCCTGCTTGAAAAACAGGGTGGGTGAAAAGCAGTTTGTCAAACACAAAAGCATAGTAAAATACAGTTATTCAGCCGTTTCATTGTTCCGAGTATTAGTGTTAAACTATAATTTTCAATTTCTTAAGCGATGACTTCTTAGTGCATAATTTTCAATGCCTTTAACAAACACCCCACCTAAATGTAATGGAGTCACTATAAAGTATAGGATACTAGAGGATATGATAAGGAAGCAGTAAATTTGGATTAAGTGTGTACTGGAGGAAGAATATATCCTGAAAGCGATAATTCGATCTGTCAGAAGTTAGTTAAATGAGGAAGGTGCAGTAAATAGCAAGGCAATGATTAAGGTGCTTCCACCCTCTAAAATTTGGGATAACGTACGTGCATTCCATGACTTGAGACAATGAACGTCTTTGAAAGTATTTAGCAAGTATGCGGACTCTCGGCAGCAAAAATATCTGTAGAAATTTGAATATTCCAGTTGGCATACATTTCAGTCATACGAAAAAAATTCAAGTCAGCTCAGTAGAACTCGGTATCCAAGATAGAAAAGACAAAAATTATGGATAAAAACGACAACCGGCCACGCTTATATGGGCGATAATATATCTGGAAATGTTCTTTTGTTCATTTTATTTTAGCTATATTATTTTTGCCTGCCTTCATTCACACACACATGAGAGTGCTTCGTCCATTGATGGTTAACAAAATGGATATTTCCCCTGTCTTCCCACTCGTATCCAAAAAGATACTGCGCATCGAGGCGCCTTCATTGTTTTCGGCCGTTGGGACACAAAACATGCACGTTGAATACAGAAATACCTATGCCGAACAAAATGACTACACTCGGAATGACTGCGATGAAGACGCCGAAGAGAAAAGGACGGCCCGATGGCGGAGTATTCAAGGCACGCAAGCCCATTTTTCTCTTTCCCTGCCTCCTTTGAGTATGATTGGCCGACTGAAACACGTAGAGGGAAGTGCTAGCCCAACCCAGTGTCACTTTACACAACGGAGAGATAAATTTTGGACCTTAAAAAAAGTCTTTGATTTTCGTTTTTTTGGGCAAGATCCGTTATAGCATGGATCCTGAAAGAATAATGCAGCAGGATACTTTCCTGTCCGGTAAGGTGAAGCACAGCTCCAGACATGACAACGATTAGTGGCTGACCTATCCTTTAATATTTTGGAAGACAACTCAATGAAATCATTGACCGCTTGAGTTTGGTAAAACTATCTAGGTAAAATAAAAACACCACGCTCATTTTTTTACCTGACAAATATTCAGGAGTAGAGCACGTACGAAGTTAAAGTCTACCTGTAGCGATAGGCTGGATAAATGTATAGTATGTCCACAAAAAATAATCATATTGTAGAATTCTCTTTTGCTGCATAACTTATTCCATGCATACTGATACTTCGCACCTAATAAATGAAATTATGGGTATATAGAAGACATATTTCCGAACTCATCATTTTTATATTATTTTTCACACTAATAAATACTGGTCCAAAATACTTAAGTAAGTATAAAATATCAATTACAAAATTTATTTAATTTCCTTATCTAAACTGTGTTCGGCTGTGTATGCTGCCTAATAATTTAAAAAAGCAAATATAATGCTAAATGACCCGAGAAAAGGGCTGGAAACTACCAGCTGTTCACGCGCAAATTAGCTAGCTAACGCTAGTGCACAGGACATTACGATGCTTTTGCGTCCATGAAGAATACATATAAAAAATAATCTTACCTTTATTGCCATGGTTTACTTTAACTTTCAACGGCGATTGGAAACTGTACACTCAAATCGGAGAATATAATATTTCTTCGTAGTATTACTTAATGCTCATTATTCAAGTACATAGGAAAATTGCCCGTAAATGTCATTTTAATTCAGAGACGAGAATTTTACACTAACCCACCAGTGAAATAAAAGAAGAGATTTTCTTCCTTCCACTAAGAATCGAAACCATATTTTTAATGGCAGGAATGACTGCTAATAACTTCAATGTACTTCCCAAGAATGGCTTTAATGTACAGTAGGGCGGATCGCAAAAATCGATTTTTTTCAAATCCATCTGGCCCAATGAAAAAAAGTTGTGGGACCGATCAAAAATAAGGCCTGAAAAATTTGAGACCTGTACGTGAACCCCTGACCCTCGCTCAAATGCAATTTAGGGGGGGAGGGTCAAAATTCGAAAAATATAATATTTAATGGTCATTCCCTATAGATTTTGCCGAGTTACTGCCCGTCTAGGGCAAAAATTTCGTGCACTTTGACGTATCTGCCACCGTTTAGCCACAAAATGCCTAATTTGAGTCCGCGTCCGCGAAGAAAATATTCCAACGCCCACGCAGCGTCGCGGATACCAGAGCCGCAGGCCGATCCCTTCCCCTCCACGCTCGCTTCTCCCCCTCCCACGCCTCTAATGCAGCAAAATTCATCCCGCGCATGCTGCTAGGAGGTAGTTTATCTTTGATAATATAAATCAGAAGATGGTAGAAGGTAAAAAACGATGCGTAGTGAGACGACTTGTCCCTTATTTGGCGCCTCGTCGGCGTTAAACAAATCGATGTTACCAACTTTTACAGAATTGATGAAATATTTTTAGATCTGCGCACGCAGGAAAGGAGACTACGGTGTATGAAGACGCCTCTCGAGTGGCTATGAAGGTTCGGGAACTTAGGTTATACACTTATATTCCGGTATTGTCCGACAGCTGTGACTAAATGGATTAATAAGGGTGAAGGCCACCGTCGTACCCTCCCCGCTACCCTCTCGAACGCCCCAGATGCACCAAAATTCACACCAAGTGCGTCTTTCTTCGTTAGTCTTACTAATATTTGATGTATCAGCATCGTCCAGTGAGTCTAGTCTTGAAAATGGTACAGTGTACCGAAACTAGTCGACAATAAAGTGTGTGTTTTGTAGAAAAGCAAAGTAATTTTCTTCCAACCAGAAAATTAAGTTATTGGAAGCGACTGAATTTCATTACTTGTTTGATGCTCGTGAACTAGAAATTCCCATACTTGGAGAGTAATAATAATAATGGATTTTTAAAAAACACCATATTATCGTAAACATCGTATTACCAATACAATCCACCTGCCGTACTAGAGACAAATCCACACATTCTATACTCGGACAGACCGATGCTTATAGAGAAAACTATAGATTACAATAGACCTGATATTTTATTGATCCATAAATCACATCAAAGAGCAAATGTAGTTGATGTGAGAAAATATAGTTGAATCACAACATAGAGTCTACGGAAAGAGAGAAAATACAGAAATATCAAAATTTGGCCGATGAAATAAAAAATATTTGGAAGTTGAAAGAAGTCAGCGTACACCCACCAATAATCTCTGCGGAGGGAGTCTTATCAAAACGGTTCAAAAGAGAAATTAAATGCCTGGGAATTAAAAAAAAAAACTGATAAACCTTGGGCAAAAAGCTGTTTGACAGCGTAGGATAGGGTCAATTCTCTTCCTTTAGATCCGAGCCTAATCCTAATTTGCCCTTAAGATAGATGAATATTTCCAGCTGGTTTAAACCAGCTCAAGTGGTGCAAAAATTCGAATAATAATAAAAATAATACTAATAATAAAAACTACATAATCACGGAGGACCGCAATTTCGGAGACACTGAATTGGAAGAGTGTGGTGTCTCGGTGGAACAGGAGATTATGATGCTAAGAAGTTGGGAGTTGTGCCACCAGGCGGATAGTGGGCATAGCAGGTGAAGAGGAAGAGAGAGAGAGCCGTGATGTCATTTAGCAGGGGGCGTGGTCGTCCCACGTGACGATTGAGGACCCAGAATAGCCAGCATCCCCCCTGGCCCCCACGCATCTCTAAGAGGGGCAGGAGGGGATGGGAGGAAAAGGGTAGGGGGCTAGGGATGTGGTGTGAGTGGAGAGAGAAAGAGGAGAAAAGGCTACACGCGCAAGGGTAATTAGAATCGAGGGTAAGGGAGACAGGGGATACTAAGTTCTGTTGATGGACCCTTATTTCAGCCACTTATTTGGAAGATGGTTTCGGGAGATCATTTCCGTACTGAAAAAGTCGAATAATAATAAAAATTAGTCTAATAATAAAAAAAATTAATCATAGAGGACCTCAATTTCGGAGACACTGAATTACAAGAGTCGAATTATTATTAATTATTACAGTTAGCAATCCCTTCTCCTTCGTCTGAGTGGGAGTAAACCATTTTTCACCGCCGCTTTCGAGAATTTAGTCTAAAGAAACAGCGGTGACGGCCAGTATTATCGAGGAATATCGATTATTGTAGTTAAAACATAGGAACAGCCTATCTCTATTTTGGGGGGTAGTTCTCTATTCAATTCCAAGAAATATCTCGTATTCGTGCGGCCAACAGTCCGTTTTATTCCATTTTTTCAGTTTGAAGCGTAAAATGTAATTTTTATAATATTAGTATGAATGGATAATTGTTCTCCATTCAATTTGAAGCAACATCTCGAATTTAAGCAGCCAAGCATCCATTTTAGTCCCAAGGCCGCCATACACGGCGAATGATTTCATTCGCATGATCATTCAGCATGATCATGCGCATGATCATTCACCGTGTATAACGGAACAATGCGCGAATGAACCTTCATGTACATGAACATGTAATGAAAATTAGAACATGTTCTATTTTTCTCGTGATCCTGTGAATGATCTCGAGAATCATTCACCGTGTATAGCGGCCTTCAGCGTGAGAGTAATCACCTGGAGAAAACGCTATAGGGAGGACGGAGGCGTAGATGATTCGTAGGAAACACATTGAAAGAGGTGTGAAAGCAAGTGAATGCATAGGAGACAAAATGAGATCCAGAAGTGGAAGGAACAGGGATCAACCGCCCATTCTAACCCGCGACCCCCAACCTACAACCCTAACACTCCCGCCCCCTCCGCGCACGCCCTTTTAATACCGCTTAATTAGATAAAGGTGAGGGTGGAGGGAAAGAAATGAGGAGAGGGGACAGAGTCGTTCTAAGTATAAATCCACCTCGGAAAAAGTCGTGGGCGAGGGACGCGAGAAGAGGAGAGGGAGATGAAACAGGAGGGTGGGATGCTGG
The DNA here is from genome assembly GCF_921293095.1 of Ischnura elegans. Lineage (NCBI taxonomy): Eukaryota > Metazoa > Arthropoda > Insecta > Odonata > Coenagrionidae > Ischnura > Ischnura elegans. The sequence continues at coordinate 108,950,911 of NC_060248.1, forward strand.
GTACTGGATGAGGGGTGAAGGGGAGGGGGGTGGCGAATGTACGGCGAGAGTATATACGCATTTGTTTATTTTCGCTCGCCGCCGCCGCGCGTGGTACCGCATATTTCTGCGCATTGGTCCCGTTCGTTTTTTCTCCCTCCAGACTGCGTGACAACCGTCTGGTGTCTCCACCTTCTCCTCCTCCCGGCCATGGAGACGCGCCCAGGGCATTTATTCCGGTTCTCCCGTCGCTAAAGGGTTAGCGACATCTAACATTTGCTAGCCATAAGAAGATAATATAACAAACGTAACGAGAGTCACTAATTTGAGCGAACGACCAGTAATAAGAACCAGAATTAACGGCGATGCCACTCTTGTGCACCGGAGCAGTCTTTTTTCCCTTCAGCTTGAAATGTAAATAAGTACCTGACAGTGTCCAAGCAATAGGCAGTATCCATTGGGCATCAAAATAAGGTTGCTATATCCAAAGCACGTTTTCGTTACATGATGGATTACATGATATTACATGATTACATTACTAAATTTCATTTTTAGATGGTATTAAACTATGAGCTATGCTCATTATTTAACTCCGTTTTTTTAATCTAATGACAGTGAGTCAATGGCGATTCTTTCTCACGAATGCACGCGTAAAATTATAAGGTGCAATATGATTAAAAACACGAGGCGAGTTTCGAACACTTGGATTTCGGGTTGAAAAAAAGACAGAAGAATGACTCGCCTGACCAACAAAACGGAATGACGCATTCATGCACATGGAGAGGAGAAACAGCCAAAATAATTCGAGCAGTACTGTCGGAAGAGAAAAGGATAAAAGGTGATAAAAAGTGTCAGGGAAATGAGGAAGATAACTGATTCGAGGGTGAACCAAGACGGAGATGGCTTGTCCCTTCCTCTCTTTTAGAAGAAGTAGACGTGGACAAGGAAGCTGGAAAGAGGGACACGAAAAGGGCAGTGGGGTAGCGAGAAGGGAGGTGCAAGGGGTCCGAACCCCCCTCCCCTCCCCGAAATATAAAAGCACAAATAATTTGCTTCATAAATGAAAACAAAATGCTGAAAATCATGAATATACAAAAGATTTCTTTTAAAAATTATTTTATTTAGGAAAGCGTCAACATTAGTTTAAAACCCACTACTTAGTACCCTGTTTTTTAAAAACATTTAACCCTGGTTTTGGACCCCCCCCCCCCCTCTCCCGAACAAAATTCCTGGCTACCCCACTGGAAGAGGGTATATTAGCGGAGAGGATGGGGGTAACTGAGGGAGTGGAGGGAGACAGTCTCCAGAGAGTGAAGGATTTTTGGGACGACTCCCTCACTCCACAAATAAAAGAGAGCGAAAAAGCGACTTTGGGATGTGGCACCTGGTCCGAGGAAATTAATTGTCGCTGTCTTATAATAACCCTTTTCTTTAACAGACTTACTGTCTCGGGTCTGTTTTGTCTCACTCGGGCGAAGACGTCAGCAAGGGGAAGGATGACTAAGGGGTTTTGAGTGGAGGAAGATCCTTGATAGCGTGCCACCTGCCGGTTATTTTGTCTCCTCTGCAAAGCGGGAAGCTATTGGTAATAGAGAAAAAAAATTTAAGAGGTGCTTTGTTCTAATGAAGGTAATGTTTTTGAAATTTTACCTGGAAAAAGGTTACCACAACACACGGGACGGATCCACGTAAAAGAAGTAAGCGCTGCATATGTTTATGTTTCGCTAGTTAGGCTTATTATTTATTTCGGGTACGAAAAAAACCTTATTTCTTGCCGGTAAATGAATCACTAAATATAGTTACCATAGTTACAGGGTGAGTATGTTTACTACGTATTCAAGTCTTCACTTTTCCTCGACGATGTCTCAAAGCAACTGAAACTCTACCGTACAAACTTTTGGTTTTTGCAATTACTGATATTCTATTTCAGCCGTGATTCAAGAAAAAAAAATTCCCGTATCCTCTCAACTTTTCCACCAATGAAATCTAAAGTAAAATTCAAATTTTAACTCATTTTCATTAATGACGAGCTCTCATAAGGCTCAAAATATTTGCCAACTCACAGCGCTGCACGACGCTACACTTTAACATGAAAGCAGGGCGGTCCGCAAATCTTTTCATTCAAGTGAAGAAACCTGAAACCAATTCACATTTCATAAAATATGATTTTCAGTCAAGAATTGGCAATAAAAGATGCTTTTAAAGTATAAACATTCCTCATTAAAGGCCTGTTTACACGTAAAATCAACCCTTATAAGATAATGTCTAAATGTGTGAACGCGTGAATGAACACGAAAATGCACCGCGTAAGCACCCAACTTGTGCGAATGCCTGTTCATAAATTAGAACCTGTTCTAATTTGGTTCATGCATTCGCACATGTTCCGTTCCGGTCCACACAAATCATTCATGCGAAAAGACATTAATTCGCACGTGTTGATGTATCATGTAAATAGGCCTTAAAGAGGATATTGTGCTCAATTCAATGACTTCACAGATAATTAATTTCGCTAACGACCATATAAAGCTTTCGCATGCAATTAAAACATTTCATTCTTTCTTGAAGAGGTTTTGTGAAATATAGTGCTTGCTCATTGTCTTCCACTATAATTAACTGGTAAAATTGAGGTGGATGGATTAGAAAAGAAAGAGAACCAAAAGGCTTTCACAAGGTTTTTGCATTCGTCCACTCAGGACGATGGGAGCGCCAAAATACCGCGTGACGTCCAGCCGTTCCCCTGGCTCCCATTTTCTCGCGCTCACTGCCCTCAACTGTTTGGTTGGCGTCGTAAACAAGGTGGACAGCCCCGCTGCTATATTGTGTCACCGCCGCGTTTTCATCCCTGATGTTTTGCCTCACCATTCTTTTTTTTTCATGCCTTCGCATTGATTTAATTTTTAAATAATATTTTTGTGCAGTCCAGTTTCGTTTTCATCGTATTTACGTGTGATTTTTTATGAATATCCAACGGAAAAATAAATGTGCATCTAGTATATACGAGGCATTAACAGTTTTTTTTGTGCCATCGCAACAATTTTTAATTTTTCAACAGTATTTTTGAACAGTCCAGTTTAGTTTTTACCGTCTCAACGTGTCATTGTCCATGAGTATCCAAGGGAAAATAAATAAATGTTTATCTAGTATACGAGCTATTAACCTTTTTTTCGTGCCTTCGTAACAATTTAATTTTTCAATAGTATTTTTGAACAGTCCATTTTCGTTTTTACCGTCTTCACGTGCAATTGATCATGAACTTCCAAGGGGAAATAAATAAATTCTATCTAGTATACGAGCCACTGACCGTCGCGACGCGTCGATTTAAAAAACTACTAAGTTTTCATTCAAAGTAATGGGTAGAGATGCTTAGCTGTTCCATGCAAAAAAAACTTTTGTTTCAGAATCAGTCCCTCGTCTAGGCATTTCTAGGCTCGACTTCATCAGGTGATGATTGTAATGTCAATATTCGACGAAACATGATTCATGAAATGTAGACTTTAAATCTAAACTTGAAGCTTGTACGTTGTGTAAGGGCTTCATATTATTGATAAAAGACACATTGTTACTTCCACAATATATATTTTTTAATTCCGACTGGTTTCGGATTTTACACCATTATAAAGTGCATAAAATATTAAAAAATATGGTGAACCAACCCCACCCTCTATTAACAACAATAGTATGTGCAAACCTGTACTCTCCAATTTTTTTATATTCTCTGTACTTGATAATGGTGTAACAGCCAAAACCGTTCGGAATTTTTCAAATATATTGTAAAAGTAACAATGTGTTTTTTATTGATAAAATGAAGGCTTTTTTATTGGTCGCAGCTAGGTATCTCAGCTCCTAATTTACATGGTGGTAAATTTCCTCAAAGTAAATATTGATGGAGAGCACTTCATAAAAACCTGAATTACGGAAAAATAAAATTCACAATTGATCGATACAATTCCGCATAGCGGACTACTACTACGACACGTGTGACGCCAGGTGTCGTGGGAATGCTACGCAAGGGAGCATCAGATATCTCAGTCTCCATATGGTTGTAGATGGAAAAAAAATATTTCCTCGGGAAAGAGTTTGTATTTCTCACGATCGAATTAGATCCGATGTTTGATCGCCGTTTTTGCTCGAAAAGCCGCTCCCCGTGGAGTATCCCAACAACAACAAGTTGTCCTTATCGTCACGGAGATAAAGCGTTGTGAGATCTTCTGAAAATCTTGGACGAATAACCTATTTTTTTGAGAAATCAGATATCAACCTACCGTTAGCTAGGGAAGTTAAATCAAGAACAATTTGCAAACTTATTAGATTCTATTAGAAAGATATTATGTTCATCCTGCAGGGTTCTGAAACAATATTTGGTGGAGAATGCCGATTATGGAGAGAACATATGAGCGTGAGAATACGTGATGTGGTATATTATTATGCAATGGTAAGTTAGGGAACAAAAAAAAGAGATCATGAATAGTAGTAAGCTTGTTCACCTTCCATCGAAAAGCGGCTCTAACCAAGTGAATTCAGCGATGTATATCGATATTCGAGTTCCGAAAGAGCAACTTGCATAAGAGGATATTTTCTCTCTTTTAATCCTTTGCGGTCCAATGTCGAGGCAGGCTTGACTGGCCCAGTGTCCAACGTCGGGTTCATCGGGTCCAAGGTCGAGTTGAGCTCGACATCGCAAGGCGCTGCAATTACAGTAGGGCAAAATTTTCCAGAGATTTTCCACACATAGAAAAATTACCAAGAATAAACTTTGATTAAACATAAACAATATTACAACCAGTGGATTTTTACTTTAAAAAATAAAATAATAAGAACATTTGAAAGGTCAACACTAATTCCTTTCCATTATTTATTTGTTCCTAAGAATTAATTTGGACCAGAATACTTGAATTAAAAAAATTGGACCGCAAAGTGTCGATGAGAAAGGGGATCAATGATGGCTCAAAATTCAGCTCCATCTATAATATGTTTACAGATTATTGAATAATAGGATACAATGTGTGTATTCACTAAGGAGTTATGCTATGCATAGAGATATTACAAAAAAACTTAACACTTCCATAATTTATTGCAAAGATTTTAGGAAACAGATACAATAAATTTCACCATAAGTCAATCATATTTGAAGGACGTGAATTTTGAAATTCAATGCACATTACAAGGTGATAAGAAGACTGAACAACCGTATTGGCCATCTCTTTCGACATGATGGCCTGATGAAGACAATAAATGAGAGAAAAATAGATGGCAAGAACTGGAAAGGAAGACCTCGAATAAAATATATGGAATAAGTGAAGAGGTATGATAAAGAGAAGAAATAAGTGGGTGTGAAAAGATTTGCTGACGGGAGAACTGAGTGGAGAGCTGCGTCAAACCAATCTTCGTATTGCTGACCAGTGATGATCATTACAAGGTGGTGTACTATTTGTCAACACTGGTAGCCAGCAGAGACACAAGTCTATATGGAAATAGAGATCATGGATTAATATACGAACGATTAGTGCTGTTTGTGGACTGCACCCAATAAAAATTTGAAGTTAGAAAATTACCCTACAAGATCTCACAGACCTTCGGTACAGGCCGGAAATATCATCGGCAGCATATACGCTGAAATCTGAAAAAGATGCATGCATGTTTCTCCCTTTCCGCTGTTCCATCAATATCCAGTTTCATCCCCATCGTCTGCATCATCCGCTTCCACGAATCCATTCCTTTCAAACAAAATTACCTCTAGCCGATTCCGCGGTCTCCCTCTCTCTTCACCGCCGTTCTATTTCGACCTCTTTCGCAAGTCCTAAACTCACACTCCGATTCCATTTTCGCTCACCTCCCCCGTTACGTGGAAATCCATTCTCGCCAGAGTAAAGCTTTACCTCCCTCCTTATAACATCGTCGGCGAAATAAAGCGATGGAGACCCAATGTGGTGAGTAAATAAGTCCCGAATGGGTATTGCAGGGAGAAGGAGAACGTAATTCCGACTCGGAGGACTTGTTTACCTTTTCCCGTTTCCCTGTACGACTTTTATGATTCGTAACTGAGACAACCAAGTAATTTACACCATACGCTGTTGAATTCGGAACAGTATACACAGAAATGGAAAGCCCTCACTTACCATTTCTTTTATAATTCACAATAAGGAGAGAGATGGCCAAGTTACAGGCACGATTTTACAGAAAGAAATCGCATTTACAGGGTTTGTCCGGAAAGTAATAGGACTGATTTTCTTCCACCGCGACTGTTCTTCGGAGCGTGTTTGCACCGACTGAATTTGGTAGAAGGTGTTCCTAGCTAACGAACGAGCGGCTGGTCAGTTGTCTGCGAGCACCTGGAGAGTCAGCCATAATTTCAAGAGTCACAACAAGATTTCGATTTTCGAATCGTATTTTTATCATAACGAAGCGACTTTTCTGGTCGGTAAGCAAAGAGATTCATCATTCATAAAACATTGCAGCAGTTACTTAATTATATAGCTATTGGTATAGACACTAAAAATTCAAATAAGGGTCTTGCTGTGCTGAACGTTTTCACAAGGGATACACGCCTGTACTGAACATTGACATTACATGGATTCTAAATCTCTTTGCAGCACCAACACGGTTTTAGAGAATCGAAAGTAAAAACACTTTACAACCAGCCAATGACACAATCATATCTACTGACTCGCTATGCTCGCTGGGGGGGCTCTGCCCCCCCTAGGCCCCCCCGAAAAAGGCCTCCGGCCTGTTATGCTCACTGTGGGAGGTCTTACACTTTTTGTTTGCTACTTGTTACTTAAGGATCGTTTACTTTTAAGCTGGCTAGCTTAGGTATAAGCGATATTTCCACTTTCACATAAAACGAGCGCATGGTACGTAGGCTACAATATGAATGTAAATATTTATAAAGAGACATTTTTCTGACGGGCTAAAAAAGTAAAATAAATTTCTATGAGTTTCTCTAACTTATTCAATTCAAATACAAAAAACGTTGAGACCACGTTCCACTGTAACACCCAATGCATACGTAATATCATAACATAACGACTTCACGTATTACAATGAAAAACACGTTTATTAATTATTTCCACAAAACTCAACCAAATTCTTGATATACGAATAAGATATAACAGCTGTTCCCCTTCGTAAGCGAATTACGTAGGGACAGAATATCAATATCTAGAACTAATGCGCCTTAGCATGAATTGGGGCTAGTATGACGAATTTTATCGAAATATTATTTATCGTGATCGCGAATGATTTCACTTCAGAAATACCTCTATTTAATGTTTTAATGAATCGGGATACACAAATATCTCAGCTTTAATATCGCAATGCGCAATAAATCTGGCGAGTAACGGATCCCAACCATTGGTGTACAAGACATTGGGAATGTCAAGATTTCGATAATTTTCACAGTTGAATAACTTAGTCACTCAAGGAAACGTGATTTCCGCAAGACAAAGAATTGAATAAGAAATACTTTTATTTGCACTTATCTTCCATATTGTATTATTCACTGCCTATACACTCCTGCAGCTCACGGATAACATTGTACATTAAAAAGGATATTAACGGGAAAAAGAACGTAAACAAAAATAAAAAGTTATCACCATCACAAAAAATGAAAATAAAATCATTTTTACCTACCTATATTATGTAAGACTTGTTCAAAAGTCTTTCTACTACAATCGTGTATCGCCAACAAGATACGAACTATAGTCAACAGAACGAATCATATTTCTAATATGGCATTTAGAGCACTTGTTAACTTTGAAATTCATAACCACCACACTTTCGATGCAATATACCGAAAACAACAACTAATTTCTTACCTTATACTTCTCCGCTTTTGATTTGAATGCGCTTTGATTTAAACAGATGTTTGTTCCTGCGAAAAGAAGACGCAAAGAAATAGACACTTCAAATGTTACTTTCTTTATTTCCTTCCTTATATTTATCAGTTTTTCGTTTTAATTCCTTTATCTTCTTTCCCAAATTAGCTCCTCTTGTTTGCATAAACAAATATGTTGCTATGATTGTTCGTTTGTATGACTGCCGCGCCGCCATTGGAATTTGGTGGCCATTTTTTGAACTAATCCCTATACTCACTTTTAATTGAATAGACGGATAAATAATTGTAAATGTAGTGTTTTCATAATTTTTCCTGGGGTTTCAGACAATTTTAGAGGGGGTCTTCATTAGACTTTTTGCCGTATCTCGTCTCGTTCACCCCAAACATTTGTATAGGTGAGTGAGTGGTCGTAAGTGGTCTTTATTATATATAGATTTATTGAGTCTGATTTTCGTTTTTAATGTTGCTTTTCTGCATTGTAAAAAATTGGACTTAATATAATGTAAATTACGAGCAGCTCTTGATAATACTTGAATATTACTAAAACAGGATCGAGAAAGAATGATGCTCAAGACTGTAGATAGACATGCTTTACATATTATGTATTTAATTTACTGCCAATTTTCACTCTTTCACTAATTCCCTTGACGACCATAATTAAAAGAGACACAACAAGATTTCGAAAAAAAGCCTATTTTCCTGAAATCAACAACTGTAGCATCGCCTCAACTAATATACACGAGTCCGTTAAAGTAAGATTGGTTATGGAATGCAAAGGATGGTAAAGTTAGAGGATTTCGATTAAGAATATCGAATTCACCTATAAATGTGTGTGTCCGACACATTCATTACGAATTAACCTATAAATGTGTCTGTGTAGACCTCAAATTCTCATTTTACTTCGGTTGCCATTATGCACTGGAACATTAATGTTTATTTATATTAACAATAAACTGATTCAAGCACTTTTAACGAACTAAACTTTACTGGGCGGAGAGCGCTTGCAGGAAAGCGTGGAGGCCCAGTGGTCCACCGAGGCGTCCTGGGTTCCAACTCCATGGTGAGGCCTTCGGACAATTCTAAACTATTTTCCATCTGGCGGCACTTCTTTGTTGGTCTTGGTGGCGGCGGTATTAAGTCCTCGCCTTCATAACCAGAGGTCGCGGGTTCGAGTCACGCCTGGATAGGTTGCTCCTATCCAGTGCATGGCCGTGTGTGATCGTTGATTGGTAATTATCTAACCCCCGATGTAAAGGTCGAATTGTGCTGTGCTTTCTGAGATTTAAAAAATTAGTTATGATTGAAAGGAACTGGCCCCGCCACCCTGCATGAGTCATATCATACGCTTATGACGGAGTCAGCTGAACCTCACCAATCAAATCCAATCTTCGAGCCTAAACAATGAGTCAGTGAGTGGTACGTCGCTTCTTCATAAGCTTCCTTTCCACATTTATTTCCTTCCATTACGCATTCATAAGGCAGCATGCAGGGAAGGATGTGATGAACGGGGAAGGGAGAAGAAGAAAAGGGGATTTATCGATGAGATGACGGGAGGTCGTAAGAATGGAGTAGCACCGTAGACTGAAGTATACTCCTTGGCTTTTCAGGCACACAATGCTGTTTGAGTACTGGTTCACCACCCGGTCGCACGCTGCATCCGTATTCCTCACATTTTTATAAAATTCTCTGAAAAAGGGTCAAAAAAAAGGTCCACTAATTCGCACGTCTGTATTCCGCAAATGAGCAGTAGCTATGGTTGTTCCGAGCAGGGGTGGGGGTTGTGGCTAGGATATACCTTTTAGGTGCAATGTGTGCCAGGCGTACGACAAAGTGCACAGTTGTGATTTCGTAGTAATGTTGTTCTACTTATTAAAACTTATCTGAAACTTTGAAGTGAAATTAAATTTTGGCTTTTTGTTTTGTCAGTTATGCCTATTATATGCCTCGAATAGCGATAATTTTTTATTAACTATTCAAGATGCTCTTCCTATAGGTACCAGAACCATATACCTACTTAAGATCCGAGAGACCACCTATTGCCGTTGGCATAGCATCAACATGCGAATTTTGGACGCTCAAGGTTAGGAAAGTTGGGTTAAATGTAATGTGCGGAATACAGACAGGTAGCTTTGGAAAACGGACGTTCTTATCTTCAGAGGTAGATCAAATTTGCAGGGTACGGATGAGCCGGGGTCACATTCTGCATTCCTTCCAACGCGCCAGTAAAAAATGGTGACTAGGTGAAGCAGGGTGACTTGGTGACAAAGTACAAATCGTCTATCATCATTGAATGAACTGCCCGACAATCCCTGTGACAACGAATGACTCGTACCAAGCAACATATCAACAGGAGAGTGACCCGGCGGAGAAACCGGAAAAAACGACGACAACAGAATAGCGGTTTAAGGGCGTGAATGCAACAATATATTTTTGTGCGTTTAGCACTGGCTTCATCTGAATCTAAGGAACTCGGTACGATCATAGATAGAAATATTACGGAATATTCTAGCTCGGTAAAACCAGGGTTGGCAAGTGAAACGAAACGAAAGTCAAAAGCAGTAAAATTTCAATAGTTTCGTTCCCGGGAGGGAAATGTAGAAACTAAACAAAATGGATTCAAACCTGGGGAGCTAGACTCATCGGTATCGAAACTACTTCGGGTTGAAACTAAACTAAACCTATGGGACGAAACGAAACGTAGATAATGTTTCGCACCGCAAGGACCATGCTTCACCAAATGCTTCACCTTCGAACAGTTTAGTTTTGACCCACACACCGAGTACGAAGTGTGGTTGAATGAAGTAGAGGTTCAGCCTACCTGCATTAGATGCATGGATCGCTCATATTTTTGCCACTAACAGGAGAACGGTGAAGGCAAATTGGCCATTCGATTTTTAATCTCAAGATTTTAACCTCTCTACACGTATGTCAAACGTAATGGGTCGAAATTATTCCTTCTTACTACCACAAGGTTAATAAATAGATCTTATTCCCCTCCACTCAACTTTTGTGATCGAAAGTCAACGATGAGCAGCGGAGTTTCGATTGATTCAGTTTCATTCCCGGGAGTAAAGTTTCGTCCTGGGTCGAAACAAAACTCCTTGGGGATTTTAATTTTGTTCCGGAGCGAAACTAAACCTAGGTCTCCTATTTTCGTTTCCCTCCGCATCGAAACGAAACATTTTCGTTTCGTTTGCCAACCCTGGGTAAAACAATGCGCGAGGTGAGATTTGTGAAGAAAAAATTTACGAGAATTAAGCCTGACATTCTCTCAAGGAGGTCCAAATCCAAAAGACATGAAAGCAACAATATACTTGTGCATTCAGCACTGGCTTCACTTAACTAAATCGGTATGACGCTCTTAGGTAGCGATGTATACGCAAGAATTCTAGATCATTAAACGATGTGCGAGGCGGTATTTGCAAGAAAAAATCCGAGAATTTTACCAGACATTCATTACATGAGGTTCAAGTCCAAAGGACGCGATGACGAAGCTGGCACGAAATCGAAATGTTTAAGTGGCATTCAGCGATGGGCGAATCGTAAGAGAACCATCGGCACGGCTCTTCAGGTGCAAATCCTTTTAACCTTCGCACTATCGCATCACTTTCTTCTCTCTCTCTCTCTTACCTTCCTCGAATCTTTGTCATAGCCACGGCAGAGGAGCCCTCAAAGGCATTCATTCGCCTGATCAAAGGCAGGGCGAGAGTGGCAGTCTTCAAATTGCTGAGCGAGTCACTGCATGGAAGTATGCCGGTGTGGAAAGAACGCCGGGACGAGCGAGCAAGAACGTCATACCTACACACACTACCCCTGCGCACTTCCTAGTTCATTCGCTTCTCCTTTTTCATTTGAGTTTTGCGCGATGCTAATTTCAGGACTGGAATCCATACTGAACGAAACAACAAGCTAAGGCCGTTTCCCTAAGCACCAGGGATATTGATTTAATGTAATTATTGCACTTCCATGGAAATCCTATATAAGCCTTTCCCTATCTTATCTGTCACCGAACTATCTTTTTCCGGGAGATTGTTGTTGTCTTTTTTTGTAAATTTAATTCTTGTTTCTGCTTGTTATATTTCTCGTTTGTCCTCTAATTAATGTATTTTTTACCTGGCCACTATATAATGGCAACACCTCTGTACGACGCGTTTTGACCGTCCGGCCATTGTCAAGTAGAACATGCCTGATTGTAGTATAGCAACATTGTACTTGCTTGTACCGCTTGATTGTAACATTGCAACAATTAATCCGTGAAAAAATTGCCATCTCTCTTTTTCATTAAATCAGAATGTCATTCCACTGCATCTCGCCTTCCACAGTTACCAAAGATGTTTTTACTGAATTTCTTCTATCTCATCTTGAGTTTGATCGATGCATTATTTTATATTGCGCTAAACGACAGAAAATTACAACACAATCTCATCAGCATCAATGACAAAGTAAGTACTGGAGTTGTAACCGATGGCGTCATTTTAATGTAATTTTCAATTTATACACTGAGTGAAGATAGCATCGGAGGTACTATTAAAAATGGCACTTATGAAACAAAATTCCTGAGATGAGCGCTTCACAAGACGAATCCGTTCTGTTCGAGTGGCCAGTTTTCGTGATGTAATCCTTATTAAAAACTTAACCAATCACCTTGAATCACTAAGATTATAAAGAGTTGCCCTTAGTCAAAATTTACCAGAATCTCATTTTTGAAACATTTACCTCAGTGTTTTCTAAAATGCAACATATCTATTCTTGAGATGCAAGCAGATGTTTGCAAAGGTCTAGTAGTACTCCATGAAAGTTTCAAGTTGATAGATTAATTTTTAAACAAGAAATACGTTATCAAAAATTACAAACTACGACCGGTTAAGTGGAAGTGATGCATAATCTTAGTTTTGTTGCTCACGTATTTTTACGTTTTCTCGATTCTGACAGAGGTATAATGAGAGTTTTCCAACTTCAAAAACGCCCGTAAAACCCCTTCAGATAAAGGGTTGGGTAGCACTAGATTATGCAAATGAATTCGATTTCATTACGGAAATAAGATATAAATTGTTATTTCTATCCCATTTACGTTAATAAGCAGTGGACCGCAGGCATTCAAGCGACTAGTTGGGAGACTTACAACGGTACACTTTCAGAGAGGAAAAATATCAACACTATTCATTGTGCAACTACTGCACCAGGCTGAGGAAAATCGCAAAGAAATCAAACATAATACGGGAAGGGTGTCAATTGCTTTTATTTTTTAACGTTTTTTGTCCATCCGCTGAAATAAAAACTTATATTGGAGTTTAGAAAGCTATGATAATTTGTATGCGTTGTGAAATGAGAGATCGACGATTAATTGTAACAACCTGAGAGTGAACTGCATTGCGCATCGAGAGAGAGAGTGTAAATTCTCACGTTAACACTCTGCTCGTAATACATTCAAATCAATTAATTAAATATTCAAAATATTTTATTAAAAATTACCATCTTTTCATTTTTTTTTCCTGAGATTACGGGGAACGGCCTCCACTCCCCCTCCAAATCCTCCACTGCAATCGAAATCCCCAATTCGCACCGATTCCATCGCTGACAAAAGGATCGAATGAATCGTCATAACACTCTCCCTCTCCCACCTTACTTCTCCACTCACAACTCGGTACTTATCCCGAAAGGAAAGGCGAGAAAAGGGAGCGAGAGGAAAGAGGAACACGGAGGAGGAGGAGAGGTGGTCAAACCCAAAAATATCAACCCCAATAGCGAGGGAGATTTGTTACGCCGCGAGACTTTCTCGTGTTTTTTTTTCTTCCACCCTCCGGGCCGGCCGTGCGTACGGCAGCGGTACATTTGCGAGCGGCTTGAGCCAAATTACCGCCACCACTGAGAGCGCGAGGGGGCGCAAGTGGAATTCCGGAGACACGTGCAGCAAAGGAGGCAAGGAGTTGGGGGAAAAAGGAGCGAGGGATCGATCAGCCCCTGAAATACCCCTCGCTTTCTTGAGCATTAAACCATCCCCGCTTCTCTTAGTCCTCTGCCCCTTCCACCGATGAGCGCTATGGCAATTCGTATGCACTGCAAAGTGAAAGGTCAACCATTTATTGTAAAATCTTGAGAACGAACTGCATTTCACATTGAGAGAGGACGTAAATTCTCACTCAAACACTCAGCTCGTAATGTATTCAAATCACATAATTTAATATTCAAAATATTTAGCTGATTTACAACTGAATTCTTTTTTATTTTATTATTGTCAAAACAAATTTGATAATCTTTTATGCCTTTGTGAATCAAATTTGTGTATTCATATCCGTTCAATTCCCTGATGAAGATATATGAATAAGCCGAAACGTTGGCGAAATTTTGAATTTAAATTAAAGCCCCACACGCCTAGACAATACTCGTAAGTAGTCAACGTTAAACATGGAGGTCGAGAGAAAGAAAAAAAAATCAATTAATATATTCAAAGACATTGGAAAACTGTACATGCATATGGTTAATATATTGTAATATAATGAGAAATTTATTGTAACAAACTTTAAAAATTATACAAACGAATATGCAGTACTACATTGACGTGATTGACGCATTATTTACTTTCAGAAATATATTCAGACTCAACGACAAAAACTGATGCAATATCTCAGGACTCCTTCCATTCTTAGAGTGAGAGTTTGTTTGGAGAACAGGAATCATGAGGGTGAAGTGATCTTCAACTGTCGGGTTGAGCAATTTCCCCATTTGCAATATCAGTTGACCGGAACAAATTTTAACCATTCCCGAGGTGTGCCAAATTCATTATTGGAGTTTTTGCGCGATCTAGAAATAACTTACAAAGGAACATGGCTTTTACGCCTTTCTGCGCTGCTTGCTGATTGGTAGAATTATTTGCCCAGGAATACTTATTAATCGGCTTTCTTTCTCGTCGAATTAGTTGGTACTGCGCCAAGATTCCAGCAATAACAAACAGGACCAATCATAATATTTTACAGCAATATCTTCACATCTTATGGCAATATGCATCGAATAATATTTTTTTAATCCTATGATTCCATACTGAACATTTACTTAACATCACTCGAGTACTTCAGCTATTTCCTCAGCAAAAAATGGTTTTTACCTGGAATTATAGGAATTATTAATAAGCTCCCTCTGGAGTGTGGTGATCATGACAAAAGAACAAAGCACTCTGACCAGACACCATCCGTTTTCTGGATACGCATCAGCCAAGTCAGTCATGCTAGGCTGAGTACGTACATCAATATCGAGAAACACGACGAAAAACATCTTTCTCCATTCCCAACCCAGCAGGAAAGGAGAAATGGAAGCAAAGGGGATCGTATATTATACCAGTAGCGGATCCAGAATAGGAAGAAGGAGGGGGCTAGTTGCGAGGTCTGGGGTGTAACTTTCCAGCAGTGGCGGGGGTTACTAAAATTTTGAGAATTTCGAGGCTTGTAGCAACACTTTAAATTTGTCTCACTACGAATGTTCCAGAGAATTGAGTTTTTTAAATAAAAATTTACGAGCATTTTTAGAAATTAGGGTTTTCGGGCTCCCCTTTTCTGTGAATATTCTACAGCTGAACAAAATTACCGTTTTATCTTGTGTATGGTAAGGTATTTGAAGAAGGCGACCGACAGTCGAGGTCATTTGCACCATGAGGGAAGTGATGTTAAGGAAGGGTGGAGAGAAACCCGGCGTCGGCATTATCCTGCTCTTAACGAAAGGCGCCAAGAGGACCACGGCTTTGCGTCCCATCCGACGGACGGAGTGTTGCGCTTGAAATGTCCTCCACACAACACTCAAGCAGGGATCAGGAAGTCTCTGAAAACTTCTCTGCCACCGCTGGGATTTGTACCCGAGCCCAAGCGGTGAGAAGTCAACACTCTAGCCACCACACCAACCTGATTCCCCCGTTTTATCTAGTGTATATTGGATACCCCATTGGTGGCTATAACTAACCATGGGTATGGTATAGTATTTGGAGGTGGCGACCGACAGCTGAGGTCATTTGCGCCATGAGGGAATGGTAGGTAAGAAGTGGTGAGAAACCCGGCGTCGGGATTAGCCTGCTCTTAACGAAAGGCACCAAGAGGACCACGGCTTAACGTCCCATCCGACGGACGGAGTGTTGCGCTTGAAATATCCTCCACACAACATTCAAGCAGGGATCGGGCCGTCTCTGAAAATCCTCTACCGTGGCCGGGATTTGAACCCGGGCCCGCCGGGTGGGTAGCCAACACTCGAGCCACCACACCAAACCGATCTTTTAGTGTAAATTGGTTTATTTAGTGTATCGGTTTATTTAGTGTAAATTGGATACCCCATTAGGGGATATGGCTAACCATGCTAGGCTGAGTGCGCATATAAATATCGAGAAACCTTACGACCAACGAGAGAGGGGCTAGCTTCTCTCTGTGTCCGCTACTGTATATAACATCTCGTGCTTGCTTTTCTCGTCTTACCCTCTCGAGCTAACCCCCAACAAACCCATCTTCCTCCAAGACTCCCCCAGCTCCTCACCCGCCCTCTTGTCTCGTAAAATCCTCAACCTTTTCCATTTTCTCTCCTGCCTCCCAACAGGTCCCCTTCACACCCCACCCCATGAGGAAGAGGAGAGCCAAACTGTCTGGCGAGACCGCTCGCACCCTTGAGGTACAAGGCGCTCGGAAAAAGAGGGATGCTGGCGGCGTCTCCCAACCAGCGCGACATGGGGAGGTGGTTCCCCTCACCCCCGAGATCCTCGGACCAAACGGGTTTTTCGTATTATTTTTACCATTTTCCCATCTCGACATCCCACTCCCCCTCAAACTAATGTGTCCTCCAGACCTCTTCAATTTCTCTGTCCTATTTCCTCCGCCGCGCACATTGGACCCTAGTCAGCTTGCCAGGAAAGCCGGAAAAAAGATGAGTACAAAATCTTTTTGTTTTACCATAACCATCCACGAAAGCGATAGCTAAGGGATGTCCGGGTTTAGGTGGCAGGATACAGCGATAAGTCTTTCAGGGGGGAATTGGAAGAGAAATTTAATACTATCTTCTGTCTAGAGAAAAGTAGCCTCTGCATAAAAAACGAACTTCACTTAGAAGGCTGGAATTATGCGAAAAACTATTTGAAGGCGTGAATTAGTGAGCTACAAGAGTTATATGATCTGATATATATTTGATTTGGCTACAAGAGTTATAGCCAAATCAAATATAAAAAAACATTTCTCTCAGGCCAGTGGCATAGTGATACCTTGCAAACCTTACATGAAAATTACCGCATTTGAAAGAAAAATTTCAGTATCTAGCTGAGGTAAAAAATTAATAAAACAAATGAAAAGACATTAAGCCGATGCATCTTACTAGCGCTGGCGTACAATAGTTATTTAGTAAGTTTTATTTTCATAAGGAGGGATTCCAATAGTAAGCCATCAAATACCTAACAAGTAATTCAGAAAATTTTAAATAGTATTTAAGACCAATGCCGTGTTATGTGCAATAACGAGACGTCATAAATTGGTCAACTGAGGACGTGACGTATTATGATTTTTTAGAAGTCTCAAAGATAAATATATTGACCGCAGACTGCCATAAAAAGGGAGAGGATAGGGAAGAGTAAGTGGTTTCCGTAATGAGGAGAGATCCAGGATAATCGAAAGGAAAAACCAAAGTTCTCGGCTGACAGATAACCTCCCTAAGTTTCCCAAATGATACCGTCAAAGCCATGGAGTTTCGACTATAAACTTTTGGCTGCTCCCCAAACCCACGAGTCCAATTAGATGGGCGCAGGTGGCGGAGATAGCGTGGCGGTCGCGTATCACGGCGGACGCACGAATGCGGAATCAGCAGGAAAGATTCGTTTCTGAGGTTCGATTTAACGAGCTCTGACCGGGTAAGTGGAAATTGCGAATAAAATTCGTTCATCACTCGCGGTGCTCAAATGATTGCATAAATGACCAATTAAACGCAATGTGAAATCGAACACAAATCATATGCCAAGTGCTGTAACCGAAGGATATATCCGACTTGATGTGCGATTTAAACCGACCAGCATGCAGCGAACCAGAATGAATCACACCGGCAGCTCTTCTGGCTACTTGGGCATAAAACGGATAAACAAGAGCGAAGCATTCACATCGCGAATTGAAAAAGTCTGAAATGCCCCCCCAATCTTTTAAATTTATTTGTCCCCCATCGACCATACATCCCCGCGACCATGATTTTATCTCTCACGACTCGAAATACGCTATAAATAGGGGTATTAAAATACAAAATAAGAACAAAATGACAGGTGTAATCCAGAAAAAATCCCTATAGCCGATCAATATCAAGAATAGTAATTATTTAGGTACACCTAGTATCGCTAAATGGTAATGCCTCAGTGGAATTAACGCTTAAAAAGAGCGCAGAGGTGCGCGTGATAAGCAACTTACAGTTTAACGAAAGCAAGGTTGTATCGCTGCAAGTATTTTACTAGCGTAATTATCACAACCTGAAATCGCCACAGTTCCAAGATATCGGCAAGAATTCACGATGAAATACGCATTCACGCCCTATACGCATACAGACCTCAGCATAAGGAAATGAATGTTGACGACGTATGTTTTTGGAGCGTGGCATTATATGGATGTGAAACATGGGCAATCGGAAAGGTGGAAAAGGAAAAATTGGTGGCTTTTGAGGCTTGGTGCTGGAGAAAAATGCTTTAATTCAGTTGAGAATATGATGTAACAAAAGAGGAAATGTTCAGAAGAGCAGGAAAAAGGAGAAGCTTTATGAATAGCCTAACAAAAAGAGGAGAAAATATGAAATTACATACTCTCAGGCATGATAGCCTACTGACTAAAGTCATTGAAGGGACGATAGATATGCATCATGCATACATCAATCAGATCATAAAAAATATGAAAGCAGCGTCATATCTGAAGAGTATGATGAGGAACAGGGAAGAGTGGCAAGTTGCTACCAACCAGTTCCATGGCTGCTAAATGAATATGACAAATGCTGAAGGTGAAAGGTAAAAAGAAGGAAAGAATTCGTTGGTATGAAAAAGGATTTCAATCCAAGATTTCTCCTGAAAAATCAATGTTAATAAGCTAATAACGATAGAAATTCTTTTCTTACAAACCAGCAATTGATTCAAAATAAAAGCACGAAATTAATCGTACGTTACAGCGCAGCGTTGCGAAAGGATTAAAGGCCGCTACACTTGGTGAATGATCTTGCTGAATGATCATGCGAATTATTGCACGGTCATGATTCACGGGATCATGCGAGCAAAAATAGAACATGTTCTAATTTTCATTGAATGATCATGCGCTTGACGGTTCATTCGCGAATTTTATATCCGAACGCCCGTTTTAGTATATTCGCCGGTTGAACATGGCGAACGATTTCATTCGCATGATTATGGATATGCGAGTAGTAAATTTTGATCTCGATTCGAGTATCGAATTGGTAATTGTGTCAGCATTAGGAGATGAATGAAAATTAAAGTGTCTTAAAGGGTTCCATGAGCACAATTGAAACGAATAAAGCTCTGGTAATATGTAGAAACTTTAATTAATATATGTATTTAAACTGCTAGGAAGAGCCCCGAGCGAAGACATTTGCACAATTGTAATAAAAATTAAATTCGTAAATGAATCACGTAATATTGGATACTTTCAAATTCTCATGCAGAAAAACCAATTGTTCTACATGCTCAGGCTGCAGATTTTCATGTCTCCATGTTACAGTATTACTGCCAACAGAAAATTGCCTTTCGCTAAACACTTATATGCCTGGACAAGCACTTTCCAGCAAAAAATGCCAGATTTGAGAACCTAAGAAATTTTTATTTAGAATTATATCAACGATTGTTATGGAATATTACTGATAACTTCAGGCTTTACTTTGTGAAACCTCTCCATATTGGAAATAAAGAAATAAAAACTTTGTTTAACTGTTATTTAATTATGGGCACGACCCGGGTTTCGTAACTTGGTTACATCGTCAGGTGACTGATCTCGTGCCCATAATTAAATAACAGTGAACCTTACAAAGTTTTTATTTCCTTATTTCCGATTGTTATGGATCTTCTTGGAATTTATGTGGACGAAGCGAACGAAATCTAGAACATAGCTTTGGTTTTATAGACGATTTTTTTTTCTTTTTAGGAGAAATGGAAGCTTAAGTCGAACGGCTAGAACGAATTTTAAAAACGATATTATCACATGAGCTCCATGATGGCACTTCCTGTCGGCAGATTTCTGAACTTACTGATCTCGACAGCTCTGTAACCAAAACTAATCGACTCGACATTCGTAATGCTACTCGAAACACTCGAGTCGAGTACCAACTACTCGACTCGACTCGAATTTTCGAGTACTCACACATCCCTAATCGATATAGATCATCAAATAAAGTCTTTTGATAATTTTACCGAATGCTTACCCGCTTATCTTCATTGCTATTGTTATCCTCAGTCTCTATTAAATATTTACCAACAGCTCCAAGAGCTAAAATTGTGCTGGCAAAATGGCAATATTAATAATATATTTCTACCCTCTGCTCACTGATTCCCCCTATGTTAAGCCAGGCTTATTTAGAAACTACTCGACTCGACATTCGTATGCTACTCGAAACACTCGAGTCGAGTACCAACTACTTTTTTTTTCGAGTCGAATTTTCGAATTTTTTAGTACTCGCACATCCTTACGCATAATCATTCAGCAAGATCATTCACCGTGTATTGCGGCCTTAACACATAGCCTGTTTCTGGGAGCGGGCTTAATGAAACAATCCATTGTTTCGTACGCATGAGTTAAGAGGGGCGGAGAGAGTGATTTTTTTTTTGGAGGGAGGCGAATGAAAAAAAATCGCTGGAGTACGAGCGAGGCGAGAAATTAATGGGCCTGCTCGTTTTGCACACGTGCTGTTTCACCGAGAGGCAGACCAACGATAGGTGTCTCTGTCAGCGAGATCGTTGAGGTGGGGAGAAGGAGTATATTATCCACCTCTCAATAATAATAAATCTCGCGTAGCAGCGCTTCTCGCTTAAGAGACACAGGGCGCGTGCCCGCGTCTCACTCACACCTGCGACCTATACCGTATATACAACTCCTGAAAGGGGACGGGGGCTCCTTTCTGACAGTCTCGGTACGCGACTGGGGTAAGCAGTAGCGGGCACGCGCAGATATGAATAAGGGGGGGAAGGGACAAGAGAATCCGTCCATCTAAGGTCTCGCGATGCGGTCTCCCCGGGCCGACTCACTCTCGATTTGGCTGCACGAGTGAAACAAAGATGGCAGCTGCGCGAAACGTGAGGAATATGAGCTCCGTTAATTCATTTCTTGGTCCCCTCGCCCGACGGAACGTGACCGCGCCCTCTGTATATGCAGCTATTTCACGCCGTGGCTGACAGCGGGAGGAGAGGAGAAATATCGGGGGGGGGGGGGGGGGGGCACACAAGGATGGCCGCGCTTCTGTCTTGAATGAGACGTGGCGGCGGCCAGTTTCGGCTTCGAGCGAGGGCATCGTGCTCATACGTTTTAAGGAGCTAGTATTTGGGAGCCTCGGTCATGAACGCCGCTGCGAACGGATTTGTGTCCGAATGAGTGATGGTACCTCGGGGGGGGGGGGGGGGGGGGGGAGCCAGGGATTGCAGTTGGGGAATGGTAAGAAGAAGAGGAGAGAGGAGGGCTGGAGACAGAATTGAATCGGGGGGCCTACGCTCCCCGCTCTACGTTCGTGTAAGCACGAACTTGTCGTCTCCAGCCCAATTGATCTGAAATATACTACACCATATTCGCGTGAGTTTAAGGCCCGGTTACAACTGGTTGGATTGGTTTGACGAGGCTCTGACTGCAACCAGCTCAGTATCGAATATGAGTGTGTTGGAGGCCTAGGGGTAGAAGTGATTTTTTTCTTAATGAGTTAGATAAAGTTTATTGTTAGAATAAATACACAAAAACCTGGTTGCCAAGGGAAACGAGTGAGTCTCTGTTCTGTGCTGACATCGAGTGGAAAATCAAATGCACTATTAAGTATCTAATTGCTCTCGTTTGTTTTCTATACCTAATTTCTGTACCTAACTCTTTATAGAAAAGAGAAATCACTTGTACCCCTTGGCTTCAAACCCACTCATATAATTTTTTGATCCCATACCGTTGCTTCAATTACGACACTTAAACGTAATATAATGACTGAAAAGGAAGTTCTCGAAGGAAATATATGGAACATGTAAAGAAGGATGTGAAAGAGAAGTAATACGTAGGCGTGAAAAGATTAGCTGATAGGAGAAATGAGTGGAGATCTGCGTCAAACCAATCTTAGGATTGTTCACCAACGAATGAGGGCCCAAGGGGGGCCCTTTGAAGGATATAACACACCAGGGAAAGGACCCAATAATTCAATTGATGCCGCCGGACAACCGGGGAGGGGAATGGAGTGGAAGGCGGGAAGGAGGGAAGCGCCGCACAGTGGGCTGAAATCGAAAAAAGCTGGACAAAACCTCAAAAACTATTTTTTTGAGCAAAATTCACTAACTCTTGATTAACATTGTGGTATTCCATTTTAGGTTTCCTTAGATATCATACAATTACTTATACCACTTATTTTTTACAGAGCGTGACCCGGGTTTCAATGAATTATCATCATCTTAAGGCGCAAATTATGATTCAAATCATAATTTGCGCCTGAAGATGATGATAATTCATTGAAACCCGGCTCGCGCTCTGTAAAAAATAAGTGGTATAAGTAATTGCGTGATATCCAAGAAAACTGATATTTTTGAGTGCGGAAATTGAAACTTTGCACAGTTGTTGTCAATACAGTAGTACATTTTTTTTTTACGCAAACCGTTTTTCGTAGGTAAATTTTTTAAACAAATTACTTGGCCTCAAAGTTGAACAAATTTAGCAAAAATTGCACTCATTGAATTTTTTTCGAAATTCAGCTCGTTAAAACTAATGCCACACCTTCTGTAGTTATTCAATAGAAACAAAAATTTACAGTATTATTATGCGGTTTATTATTGCTAATTCTTTGGCAACTTTCACGACACAGTTGTATTATTTTTGGGCAATGCGATACAAAATGGCGGATCCTGTTTTTCGTCGAAATTTTGTGTTCATGTAGGACTATAAAAAAATGATCAACGAGTTACCTCGAGATATTTACACCACATATACAACAAAACCTATAGCGTACGATACCAAAAGGAGAATTGCGACCACCTGCGATGCCGATATTAAGATCGATTTTTCGAACGTGCGGCACAGTTCGGAGCATGCTGCTGGCCACGGGGAATACAGTGCTCGACTACTAGCGAAACCATTACTTGATATACCAACCCATTACTGTTTTCCCATTCCAATTACCGTTTGTTACATCGCGTCATACAACCTCTGCGGTTGAATATCCTGCCGGGTAGGCACACCTCTTTACACTATCAAAGCGAAAACAAAAATCTTATGTGACCATGAAATCCATCTTTCAAGTTTCCCACTTCTGCAGGTACCAACTATCCATCCCAAGCATCTCCGGTTGGCCTGCTATTTCCTAATAAAGTGGCTTGTTCGTCATTACTACAACTGAGAGAGGGACTGAGAGCTGTGTTCAGGACCGGAACTATTTTTAACGACTCCTTATTACATTCTCCACATGAGGCTACCACCCTAATCTCACTGGCTTAAGCTTCCTGTTGTTAAAAATGATCGAGGTGCAGGTGTCCAGCGGACCGTTATCTGCTCAACGGAAATCTTTCGCGGACAGCGAGGGTGCGAGCGAATGAATCATCGGAAATTATGAGGCAGTAGTGTTCCGCAGCGCGCCATCCCATCTCGCAAAGCAAACATTCATCGATAAAGCATAGAACGGTAAAGTGCGAAGATTTAGTCCAGTTCTTAGCTTGTTTTTTATAAAAATTGCTTCCGAAGACAATTTCTCCGGGTGGTTGAATCGGAGGTGAGGGTAGCCACCCGAACTATAGCGATGTACGATGAAACACCGACATTAATCGATGATTTACAATCACGTGGGTAACATATTTTACCTTCTGGCAAGCATATGTCAAATTATTACCTATCTGGCACAATAATAATGGCCTTTCTTATATTAGCGGTGTTTATTTCGGCACAGAGATGTTGCTACACTTAGTTTTTCAGGTCCAGGGTGAAGATTAATGTCTTCAGCAAATATATGAAAAGATTCTGAAGCGTTAAGAGTCCACAAAAGTTCACAAAATACATACTTTTAGGCGTAAAAAAAAGCATGGTAATATTATTTCATACGAAAATTTTAGGTTGCTGATTGTTGCCGTGTCAATGATGTAGTCTGGGATGGAGGCAAAAGTATATTGACAATCCTCTATATGGTCGGAAGAAAATGAAATCAGTTCCCAGTATTTATGATCGCATGACATTTTATCATCATAATCAAAGCTCTGGTGCAACATCTCCAATCTCGTTTTCTCTGTGAAATATTGGCACGCTATTAACAAAAACCATGAGTATAGTTGTACAACACATGTACATGGTACAATATCTATACTGATCTTCTTCCAAGAAATATCAAAATATTAATAGCACCGTAGCTTCCACAGATTGTTCATACCGATAGATGTTAATTAAATAATAGAGTTAGAAAGTAGTACTCTCTCTCTAAAATAAAACTTCCTTCTCGGTAGCCAAAGGGAAAATGAATAAAAAATAAGTGCATGTAATATGAAATACATAATTAGGGAAGAAAAATTATTGGAGACATTCATCAAACTGGGAGAATATTTGAATAAAAATGGTCATTATAGATATGATTTTAGAAAGAACACATAAATCAAGGGTCATTGAAAAGAACTTGGTGCAAGGGGAACATAAATAGATGAAGAAGGGCCGGAGCACAGCACGGTAATTACGTGGAGAAAGTGAACTCGAGAGCCAGAAGGATGAAAGCGGGAAGCAGCCGTTTGTGGAGAGTGTATTGGGGAGAATTGAGACATCAATCAGAGAGGAATCTCCAGGCTCTACTAGTATCAATGGACTATTGCCAGAGTCAGACAGTTGGGAAACACAAAGAAGTTACAAGTACATACGTGAAGCATTTGGTCGCAGCTGCCGCCAGTGGTGGAAATACAGAGTTTGAAGGAATCGGAGAGCAGGAAAGACAGGAGTAGGTAATTATATCAATAAAAAACGCAACCAAGTTTAGTGGAAGAATAATAGATAACAAGAATAGTTATTACGGGAATGTTAGAATTTGAAGTCGTCAAGACATCGGAAAACATTTAAAGCTTTTTCCCTAACCAACCAAGCCAAACAGATTTTCTGGTCCAGTTTTCTAATTTAAAATGTAAAATATACTCAAGTGAAAAGGGACATTTGTTACGGCTAATGGCTTAAATATTTTCATTTAAATATATAAAATATGTTCATTTTGAACATATTTCAAATATCAAAATTTCTTAACATATCCAACTAAAGCTAATGTCCATTTTATTTTTGGAATTGAAAACAGTAACAGTTATTCCAGTAGATGAATGAGTGTGATAAGGCTAATAGCCAGTAACTTTAAAATCTAAAAAAAAAACACTCCAAAATCTATCATAACCAATTATAAGTCATCCATCCACCGCGGGAAATAGTAGTAATGTTTTTTTTAAGTATACCAGGACTAGCCACGGTGATAACTTGACGGAGTCACCCGCAATGCACAGATTGTGCGAAAAATCCACAGAGAAAAAATCATTCGCCATGACCGGGATTCAAACATGGTCAAGGCGAATGATTTTTGTGTGGATTTTTGCACAAGTAGTGATGTGCATAATAATTAAAATACGTCTTTATTGAGCGAGATTGGGACTAGAAAGTCCCTTCTTCTATCTAACCCCTCGTCAAACATGAAATATATGCAGTTATAAATACATGATGAAGTTGCTCATGAAATTACATGCATAGAAATTACATAAAGGGACATACAAGTTCCATTTTCAGTCAACAAATAAAATGATAAGTTAACAAAATGACCAGTTATCAAGTGTAAAAAGATGTTAGTGAACGTGGGAAAAACCTAAGGATAATGACTGTCGTCCTTATTGGAAAAACCCACTGCAGGAAAACGCCCACGCAAGAAGGGGGGCGTGAAAAATCTGCGAAAACCTACTGAGAGAGCTAATGTAAACCTGGATATCTACAAATACAATAAATAACAAGGAAATGTCACCAAGTACCTGTAAAGAATGATGGAAAAAACGATTAGGCCTTAAGGAAAGGACTGAGGTACACTGGGAATCGTCTGTGAGGCGGATCAAGCGTTCGAAGGTTAAAAATTGCGAGGGAAATAAGGAGGAAGAGCAGGAAAAGATGGTGAGGGGGATTGTTTCCCCGTTCTCCACCCAACCTCCCCTCTCGACCCTCTTCCAACTCTTTCACGGAAAAAAATAGAAAATCACTTCCGGCCAGGCGGGTTTTTCTCGCCAAATCAATGAAAGCATCCACCATCCTCCTCTCCCAGAAGTTTCAGCCATCGTCGCACATGGCCAAACACCATCGAACTCCTGCGGTACGGGGAACCAATAAATAGCCCCTGACCACCAACGTGTGCCCATCGCATCTACTACGCGGCACGGCCTGTCGATAAGTTTCCCTCACCGAAAAAAAATAAAATTAGGAAAAGAAATATTTTATGCAAGGAAACCGAGAATAAATATTTCATCACAACTTCCGTAGTCAGTAGATCACTTATGAGGAAACGGAAAAGATGTAAGGGGAGGGAGTGGGAGAGGAAGCATAGAAAATCATATTTATGTATTTATTAGAAATCACTGATCCTATATTTTTCAGTTCTCTCTCCTTGGCAGAGATAAGGCAGCGGAAACGAATAATATCCGAGAAGTGGCGCAGAATATATATTTTGAAAAGATGTTTTATTTTGGTGGCAATTGGCCAGCGTAGAGAATTAAATGCGCCCCCACGAGTTTAAGTTCACGGATGGTCCAAATACTTTAGGTCTAGAAGAACTCTCATTCACTAGATCAGTTCAATTCAGATAATTCCCCTCTTTGCATCCAAGTCTCAGCTAAAGCAACTTTTTTTTTCACTAAGCAGAGATAATGACGATTACAGATTCAAGCACGCAAGTTAAGCTTGTAAAACGTTGCCAATATAAATTATATTATGTCTCTCAATCAAAGGTAGTTTGGCAGGATGAATAACAGAGTACGGAGAATAGAGTACCTATATGGAAAAAAATTATTCGAACAAAAAATTTTGATTCTCTTTAACGAGCATCCGCGGTGAAACCTTTTACAAACATACTGATAAAAATCCTCGAAGTGCGTGGCGGGTAGAGGAATGGGCCTTCCTATCCCAAATTTATGAATTTCACCAGTCTCTGGCTTATTCCGGGATGAGCTCTAGCCTGACATAATTAAATTAACCGTCGGATAGGATAAATAAGCGATTAGCGAGTATGAATAACTGATTTTCACCCGTATCGCTGAACGTATAATATGTGGTAGACCCATGCCAATATTACTCTTTCCTATGTAATTCGTGTACGGGGTGAAAAGGTAAGTGTTGAAGGAGCTGAAAAAATTTCTACATGCCATTGTGTATAGGATAAGGTAAAATACAATGCATTTAATACTCGAAATGAAACTTGAAAGCCTGTGGCCACAGTTTTACAACAAAACGTCGCTGTTCTACCGGAATGCATTTTACCTTTTAAATTCAAAGATTGAAGCAAGAAATCGGTTGGGTGAGTTTGGTAAGGGAGAAGGGTTATAATGGCTTGCGAAAAAATGACTTCGTGCGTGTAGTAATTTTTAGTCAGCCACAGCACAACTACAGTTACTAAAAATATAAGACTCTATATTTCCGCACTGGCGCCTTAAAAATAAACCAGGAGAATAATCTCATTCATGAATCGCAGGGCGGGCGTCATCAAGGACCGAGTTTGATCGATGGCTACTCATGTGGAGCCTCAACGCAGCTATAATGGTCCCCAAGACATTCGGTGGCGCATTCTGCAGATATCGCCATCCAACCGGTTCCCCCCCTACCCTCTAGAACCCACGGCGAGCAAGGAAGGAATAACCCGGTCCACCTGTTCCGACCCCTCAATTTCTCATATCACCCTCCCCCCACACGCTTCAAGACGTCCAAGATCTCCCAACCCCATTCGCTGGATCCCATTCTGTCCTTCCGGTCAAACCTACGCTCTCGGATTCCCTTCTCCGAAAGAGTCAACCAAGGTCCTCTTCCACCTCCTTATTAATTTCTTTTTCTTTTTTTTTTTAATTCTTCGACTCTTTTTTTTTTACCCCTCCGCGTCGCGTAATACCTACGTCCCAGGGCTGGTTGGTGACGTATTCCATTAATGTCATTGAGGCCGGCCTTTACGGGAGTCCTTCCCTTCACCCTGAATCGCAGGATCACTTTGACTGTCCGTCTTCGGGATCGCTCCCGCGATAGATTTTTCAGAGAGCGTGGGAATAATGGCTAAAAGGTAAACATTTCTAGACCACACGGTCATTAGCACCATCCTTTTTCCATCATTCTCACTATCTTCATATCGTTTAAAGATTTTTTCCATTAAAGAGCATCCCACATTCCTTACACCGGGTGTATTTCGCTACAAAATATTCGTTTTAAAAGTTGATGGTTTGAGGCTTTACTTTACGGAATTTATTCATATTGAATGAAAATTCGTTTTAAACTTTCAGAATATATGCAGAGCTTTATAGAACCGTATCGACAATTGACTTTATCTCAGATATAAAAATTTTACGCCTCATAAAATACAGAGGATAATTTTTTCAAGTTTGAGATACGGACATATATTGACAAGAACCAACAATTTATACCCTAGTAATTTGAAGATAATAGACAATTTTAAAATTCGTAGTGGAAAAAGGAAGATCGAGGGAGTGATTTGTCCTCATAAAGGTCGAACGCAGCGTCGCAATGTTTCTGTTTTGAGATTGGGTGGATGTCGCAATCACTATCAGGGAAATGGGCGTTTTCAGGAAAGAAAAAACGTGTTGGTAAGGTCAATCTTTGGAGCAATCAATGAAAATTATCGTATCTCAACTATTTTCACGCAACCATTAGGATTAGTGCTGGAGCTATCACTCCATTGACAGATCTGGGAGTTACGATAACATCGAACCGACCGTGGGGAACATATGTAAGAAACATATTATGGCAAATCCCTGAAGAAGCTAGGCGTCACGCACATCAAGTTATCCCAAGAAAGGTCTTTTCCTTTTTTATTAGTTAACCGATGGTTTCACAACACCCACACCACATACCTATTAAGGGGGCTTACGGGGTGGTTTACAGGTAAATGTAGTAGTGGCGTAACTATGGGGGGGGGGAAGAAGGGGATAGATTCCCCCCCAAGGCCTTAGAGAAATTAAAAAAATATTTTAAACTATTGTCTAGTTTTGACATGTAATTACTGCATTAACTCAAAGTGAAATTTTAAGTGCCAAAATGATGTAAAATGTATTTCAAGGCATGTAATTTTTCAAAAATTTTCCCGGACCCCCGGTTGATCGGAGGGGGTCCTCAGCATATTCCTAGTTACATCACTGATATGTAGGTAGACGTAGATAAAAATTACCGTGTGATTCCGGCTCTAAATTGGGAAAGGTGAAGATGTACAAGAGAGAAGATTGGGATGAGAGAGAAGATGATTTTTTTATTCTCGGAGGAGGCTACTGGAGACCCACTCTCCTTTGACTCGTTTTAATTTCACTTTCACGAGGGCGAAATGGCGGATCCCACCGACGCCATTGCGTAGTGCCTGAACACCTGGCCGCACACATGTATTCCTTCCACTCCCTTTCACTCTCAAGTTAGAACTTAAAGAGAAGTGGCCGCTTATACAATCCGCTTGTTATTAGCCCCATCTCCGCTCTTCCCAACCTCTTTCTTCCCTTCCTTCTCCCCTCCCCCCCTTCATGACCACGTCTCCATGGCGAACGAAGATGTGATTCGTGTGCAAACGAGGCGAGGAAAGCGAGGGGATGGAGAGGGGTAGGAGAGCTGAGTGAGAGGAAACTGGGTGAATACCTGCTGCGCGATGCGGAACAGATTAAGTAATTAACGGAAAGGGTGGAAGGCGTGTCTTTATTTTGAGGTGAGGGAAGCCCATTTATTTATAACTCTCAGGGGCAAGAAGGCATAGAGATCACGTGGAAAGGTCAAACATTACCTGCCAATTGGGTGGTTTTCTATTATTTTTTTATTGCCTAAATCGCAATATTATTAATCCTGACGTACATATTTCACGCTTTTGGATTTTTAAATGACGATATTTATTTTTCGTGATTAAATGAAAAGTGAAAATTTTCAAGCGCGCGAAAACGCGACGGCTAAGTCTGAATGCTGGGAAAACCCCGTGTGGCGTCTGGCTTCTGCTGTGTGAGGCCACCTGGGTGCGAAGCTATGAACGCCGCTACGATGCTGGCTGCTTGCTGCCGAGCATGGCGGTGGCGTAGACTACCCTGCTAGCAGGTAGCGCTTGGCTTAAATAAGGATTATTAATACCTTATCAAACGAAGGAAACTTTCCGACCTGAGGCAATTTTAACAGGCGATTATTTAGAGATGTTTCCCTGAGCTCTGTGCCTCATGCATGTATTGGTAACATCAGACGATGTAAAACTCCTATATACTCGTATAGAAACTAGGTCCTTGTGACGTAACGTGGAGTGGCATTGCATGGGCGCCAATCTGGCCTTTTTGAAATGCAGTTAAAATTGACCATTGCCATTCATCTAAACTGGGATTTCTAAAACCAAATAATTTGTATTTATTGAAAACCCTAATGGTGGATAACGAATCGCAATCAATGCCTTTCGTTTTCTTTGATGAAGGAAGCCACCCTATTACCTGGACTTAGGATTGAAATGATCGACGAAGATGTGCTGCACACAAATTTTACTAATTGCGCACTGCACGTGTTTCAATTGTCAAACAATCATCATCAGGTACTGTTAGCGTGATGATGATGCGTGTAATACGCTGTAAGTAAAATATGTGGGCAATACGATATCTTCTTTGATGAAAGCTATATATTCGGCATCAGCTTTGTGAAAATCCACGTTGAATGAATATAGACACACTTTGTAAATTTTCACAGAATTTTCTTGCTGGTACGACGCGTTTCGACGGTAATGCGTTCTAGAGAATGACTGACCCCTTAGCGTCGAAATGCGTTTACTAGCACATAAATTCAGTGAAAATTTACAAAGTATGTTTACATTCATTCATCTTCTTTGATCATTAGATATATTGTTCCGCGACATCTGTCGGCAAAAAGTTTACTTCGGAATTAGGGTTCATTGAGTTGTATATGCGTTGTTTGCGCAGCGGCGTTTGGAAGTCGAGCCAACACAGGACCATGAGATATAAAAGTAATTGGAAATATTGAGGGGTATTTAAAAAAAAGTAATAAAACGTAGCGATGGAAGAAGCAAGAAAGAAATTATCAGCAAAATAGCCCAGACGAAGAGAGCATTCCACCAAAATAAATTCCGCGGCAAATTTATACATATAAATAAGGAAACAGTTTATCGAAACTTAAATATGGAGTATAATTCGATATGGAAGTGAGGCCTGAACAGTAATGAAAAGGGTCTACACTTTCATTCCTGAAAATTTCAATATTATAACGAAAAGTGAACTTTGTTCATGCCTCACTTCCATATAGAAGTATACCTGCATTTGGAGTATTCTTCTCCACGGAAGAGAGGCATGGACAATAACAGCAGCGGAGAAATCAAGGGTAGAGGTCTTCGAAATGTGGTACCACAGAAGAAAGATGAGGATATGTATCGGCAGAGTTAGTAATGAGGGAGTCCTAAGAAGAGTAGGAGAGAAGAGTAGCCTCATGATAACCATGACAAGAAGACGCAACAACCTTATGAGACATGATAGCCTGATGAAGGCCGAGGGTTGAATACCCTTGCCCAAACCCCCTACATGCCTCACGCAATTAACTCTTTAAAAACCGGACTAACTTATCAACTGATTTTTTCATTTTTTGCACATCGTATTTATTCTACAACTAATTAAGAGATATTATGAAAGAAAATCCGAACAAATATTTGTAAATACGTTTTCAAGCATGTTCCCAAATGGATAAATGCCACAAAATTTTATTACCGCTTGAAAAATAAACTCTTGACCAAAAACTAATTTTAACATTATAATATTCATTGACATTTTGAATAAATGAGCAATTTTTACTGGAGAGTGAGTGTCGGGAAAAATATGGAATAAACCGCATGGTCACTACAGAGGTGATGAAAATAGCCAATTTTGAAAAGGAATTATTAACGACAAATGTATACACAAGTCATGCGATTCACTTTTAAAAAATACTACCATACTTTATTTACATTGCAAAAGCGATAAAAGTAATCACATAAACGAAATACAATTTTCATGAATTTTTATAAGTGAATATGTTCCCTAGTGAGAACATTGGACTGGGTGGCCCCTAATGCGTAAACAAACATCATGTGCAGAGAAGTTTCTCGGGTTTTCCATATCAAAAAATCATTCAGAAGATCCTCCTGTAGATGAAGAGCAAGTCGCTGCTCGAAACGTCGGGAGACATGGAAAACATCAACCGGTGGAAAACCCGAGAAACTTCTCTTCTACTGGTACGCCAGGAAAACCTAAGATCATACAACAAACACAATGTGCACCGCATTTTTACGGCCAGGATGATAACTTCGGCGGTAGACGGCAAGAGGTTCAGCATGGATGACCAAGTGACCAACAGCAGAGGGCGGGACCGCTCGAAGAACCGCGAAGACGCACCAAAGAGGAAGAAGGCGGTGACGGAGGCAGGGGGAGAAAGGGGGAATAAAATGGACGAAGCGAAAAAATCCACCACTCGCCTTCCAAATAGCGCGAGGCTATTTTTGGAATCCTCCGAGCTAATTTCACCGCTCTTCTTTTTTTTCCTCTCCACAACCTCCTCCCACCACCACTTTCTTTCCCACCCCACGGCCCTTTTCTCGCGGAGGAGGAAGGAAAAATATACGTTGAAGGAGGAGAGGAAAGCGGGGAAGGAGAGTGTGAGAAAGTGGAAGCTGGAGAAAAAGCAGAAGTGGGGTACAGGGGAGGAGGGGGAGGACGAAGAGTCCACAAGCCACTCTGTCGGAAAAGGAAGGACTCGGAAGGTACTCAGTGATTCCACCCTTAGGTTAGGTGAGGGCAGAGCTTACTCCGTACTAAGCCTCAGGTGGGATGTGAAATACACGCTGGATGTGGGGTGTTCAGTTTTTTTCACAGCATTTCACTCAGTCAGTGATTCCACCCACAGTTTATATTTGATAGGTGAGGGTAATGCTCACCACAGGCTAAGCCATAGGCTTGTGAATATCAAACTGTCCCTGAGCCACCTCGCACTTCGAGGATTGTTTTAGGCGGGGGTGTGTCCGAAGGTTTCACCTGAGATTTGAAGCTGGCACCCCTATATAAGCAGCCACTGGGCTACCACGCTCTCCCCTCCTATTTAGGGGTTCCTTAATAAAAAAAAACCCTCGAAGGTTTCCTCCGGAATTTTAGGCTCTACCTACTAGACTTCTACGCTCCTCTGGAAACTCAGAATAAGGACACGAAAAAGCTAGAATTGGATTTTTCACCCATAGCTAGGGTTTCGATCTCCCATTTAAAGTTTTTAGTTGACATAGGAATAATTAGGGCTCTCCTGAGATATATATTAGGGCTCGTCTGATGTATTAAGAGAACCATTTAATTTTTGTCATTCGTGCTTCACGTGCGAGGGAAAGTTGGTGATCGCCATATTCCGATCGTTTGAAAATCATAATCAGTTGGTTTATGCATGTACGAGAAAAAAATTCAATTCAATCAAATTTAAAACTTATTTGGAAGACAAAATATAAGGATTTGAATGAAACTGCATGATTCAAGTCTTTGATCAACTATCTATTTCCCGTTTCCTCATTAATATTTGCATCGTACCGAGTTCTGTGATTACGGGGGTGATCTCAGTAAAGTCAGCGAAAGTCAGATAAGGTTAGAAAAATAAGAAAAACTTTTTTTTTACTTTTTCAACTTTTAGACCAACTGCCAACTTTTACAATTATATCCGACGAAATATCAAAATTCTAAACTCCTCTCGAAGGAGATAGAGAAATTTATTCTCTTGAGAAAAAATTTTCTTTTGGAATGGAAATACGTTTCTTGTCAGGACAGAACTTGTGAGATTTTCTAGGCAATGAATTAAAAAAACAATGCATAAAGGAAATACATTCACTTTCAAAAACATTTTCCAAAATGGATATTGGGCGTGAAGCTTGACAGATTTTAATCTCCACTAATTCCTCAATTATTACTTTCCAGCAAATGAAGGCTCAGATATCATGACGTCACTTACTTTTTGAGCTAGTGACAAAAGTACGCAAATCCCAGCGTTATGAACGCCACATTCATACGCAGGGCCTTCAATAAATATAATGAAGCATAATATAAAAAACGGAAGCAAGGGAAATAGGACTACTATCCTTAATCCTAATAATCATTAAGTTCGTCGTATCCACCTCACTTCTATAGAAAAGACACATGAAGTGTCGGGGTGAATACGCCTACAAAAATCATCGTCATTGTGGCATTTATGATTAATAATTTACTTATATGCAAAGAGAGATTTTTTGGGCTAACCAATTCCACTATCATGAAAGGTATACGACAAACTTTAAGGCAGAATAAAGAACGAAGTATTGGCTTCAGATTAGGGAGGATTTTCACTCCATACAGTTCCGAAGCGTCCACGCCAAACTACACGCGATGTATCAGATGGCAGCCTAAGTACATCTTCCAAACCAATTGATACATGAGGAGAAAGCTTTGACAAATCACGGAAAGAGTAGAAAACACGAAGAATTGCAACATTCTTGATTATGTTTTACACAATTTCACGCCTTCATTCTTGGTTCATAAGATACCTAGGTGATATTAGGTGTTTCCCCATTCTAAAAGACTCGAAGAAAAATAAAATCGCAAATTCTAGGTATTCAACCAAAAAGTAGAATTCATTATTAAATAATCATATTCGATCCATATTCTTCAATGGGTTGAATAATTTAATCCGGAATAAAAATACTGATGGATTTCTTAAATTCTATTCCGCAGTAGATTTTCATCCAAAAAGGTTGCTAAATCCAAACTTTGGCAGGATTCCCGCTCTCACTTAACGTACCCCAGAGATTGGCAAGTAAAATAAACTGAGAAATAAATCAGGGTCCAAACAAAGGAAAAATTAAATGATGCTTAAATAATTGAAAAAAAGAAGTAAATGATGAATGAGTATAATTTATACAGAAGTTTCTCTAACAATGAGTACCTGTTGGAACATGCTAAATTTACAAATATTGGACACTGAAGTTTGTTAACGAAAGAGATTTCAACGGAAGTGATTTATTTTTATTGATCCCATTCAAAATATGTCTTGCTTGATATCATATTCAAACGCATTCAATGCGATTCTTACTTAAGCATGAAATGCACTATAGGCACTGGCAATTTGAGAAATTGCATCATTTCAACATCTCTATTTTGAATAATTGCCAGAGCTGAACAAATCACAGCAATAGAATTTCAGAAATCAAAATATCGAGGATAACTATTGCAAGTAGATTAATGACGCAATTATACAATTCCTTTATTTATCTAAAATTGAAATGAAAATGTATACAAGTTACCCTAAATGATTCGTATAAAGTATTAAATAGGTACAAAATAGAACCATCCCTAAATAACTTTCTCTGAGAGTGACACGCTTTACATCTCATTTGGTCAAACCTTTATCTCGATGTTATAGTATTTGCATGCACGGAACAGAAACCAAAACCCATTGCAATGAACCTCAATGGATTATTTTCTACGAGGCTGTGTGATAGGCATTATTTTTGCTAAATTTCAAGAATTTAGCCAAACTTTATCTTTTGGGGGTCATTTGAAAGAATAGAAAAAATTTTGCAGACGAAAATCAATCATTTTTGCATCCTTGATGTGGAAGAGTACCGTAGGTACCCGTGTAAATTAATATCGGAATGCTGATGCACATCGCTTTCCATATCAGTGCTACCAGTATAGATGTACACCCTTAGTCCTTAAATATTTATCTCAATTCTATTGCCGCAGAGTGATTCAAAATAATAGATTAATTTTGCAGACATGAGCGAAAATGATTGAAACTATTTATACTAGAATGACAAAGAAACAAAAATGTCCACTGAATATTCAATATTCGCATAGATAATTTTTCAACGCAATAATTGGGAAATCACGCATGACGTGTCACCACTGCTAGGATCGTAAAGTTTATGCTACTTAAAATGCGCCGTGTTGCTACAGAAAAATTAAATAATTCAAAGTAAGCCTCCGTGTGAAAAAATAGGAAAACTTCAGACATCGCAAGTGTCAAAACATTTCCTCACGCAGAAATAAAATTTTCAGTTAAAACCATGAAAATAATTGTGATAGGTAGACTTCGGTTAGAAAAAAAAATTTGAAGGAAATTATATTTAAAAAATATCAGGGAAGGGAATCAATCTTAGAACTTCGACATGGTAATCGAGCACCGTAACCATTGGACTACAGTATAGTTTTTCGTACAAATTTTTTTTGACGGGAATACGCCGCGCAGCGTATTTCTTGCGGGCTAATACATGTACCCAAGCGACTGGAGCGCCGCTCTTTATTGCGATCGGTGGGAATCAATGGAACTATGGGAGTGGAGGATACTGTGTAGAGTATTTAAGTATTCATGGCTAGGATATTCCGTCTAGGTGAAAAGGTTTCTGTGAATGCAATGAAGTAAGCTGTTGTAATTACTCAATTAGGATATTTTTATCTCAAAATATCTGAAAATTGCTTTCTGATGAATATGTTGGAACATTTTAATTTCGGTCCGCAGATAAATCGTAAAAATGGCATTAGTGAATGGTGAATAACCTAACTCTAACTTTTGATTTTAAAAAAATATCCTTCTGAAACTACTTCCTTCAAAAATTTGTAAGGGGTCAGAAGACCTTTACAATCACAGAATAATTTAGGGGAACGGATTGTCATTTTCAAGGTAAGCACAAACTAACCAATCAAAGTAAAGAATCATTTACGTTGCGAGGGCTTTCGCAACGCGAATCGCGTTGCATTCACTAAAATTCTCTTTAAAGTGAAGACAAAAAAAGCACTAGATTATTCATATTAGACGATTATAAAAGTGCGAAAATGTGCGAAACGGTTCGATATTTAGCACTTTTTAAAACAACGAATAATGTAATTAAACGCTTTTTCGAACGCGAATACACCGGTTTTTTCATAGCTTCGGGCCCGTGAGCTGCTTGAGAGGAGCGGAATGAGCCTGGGCAGAAGGAGAATTGGCACGGAATCCTGATATCCACATCTGCGACTTTTTGGCAGCGGCGATCGGTGAAACAACTCACGCATAATGAGGGTAGACACACCCATACAATGCGTCCCAGGGGATATATATACAAGGTACACCGGAGAAATAAATTAACTGTTTCGCAAGCCCTGTTTTCTCTCATAATTCTTGCTTTTTTTTAAATAAAAATTGAGAAAATGACGGAATGCTGGTCGAAGAAATTGGCGACTTCAACGGTCGAAATAAGAAAAAAAAATGCGGGTTGCCGAAGGAATTTGATCCAGATGGTGAATATCGTAGCATTAAATTGTGATTTAAAAAGCATTCATTTTTTCTGCTCCCCTCAATAATGTGTGAGGAGTCGGAAGATCTTTACAATCCCAGAAGGATTTAGCGTAATGGATTTTCATTTTCAAGGTAAGCATAAACAAGAATCATTCATTCTGCGAGGACCATTCACTAAAGTTTTCTTCAATGAATACGATGGGCGGGTCCCAAGGAAAATTTTTACGCCCTCTAGAGCGTAAAATCCACCATCTAGGCAACGGAAACGTCCAGAAAATATCCACGAAAACATTCTTCCAACTTGATACGCCACCACGCTCTATTGACCAGGAAAGGCCCTAAGCTCTAATTGAAAGGCTCTTCTAAATTCTCAATACAAGTAAATTTATGTGTCAAAATCCATTTTCACGGAAAGTAAATGCATCAGGAACTTATTCATACAGAATTTAAAATGACGGTTCAAAAAAGTTTATTTCAAAATTAATACCATTTCAAAAGTGGCCTTGCCGACACATTTGAGCGACTTCTTTGCGAAAAAAAAATCAAATTTTCACCAAATTAAATTTTTAGACATTTCTTGAATTTTCCGTTAAGTAGATTAGATTTGTTAAATACAGGAAGATCATTACTATTATATTCTAATCAATAACTGAGAAAAGTGAAAGGAAAGCACCTTGGGATGTAAAAAACAATTACCTACGAAATGTTTATTCAATAACGGCTTTGAAATTTTCCACAAAACGTTTATTTTACCCAACTAGTGATGCTAGGGATAGCAACAACTAAGAGTAACATGCCAATTGTCATAACGATGTTTCATAAAGTGGAATTAGCAATGACGGAGTCAGTATAATTCTAAATTATGATCACTTTGTAATTCCTATCACCCAGAAACTTAATGAAGAGCTAAATTTGCGGTACGTCAGCCTAAATTTAAGAACAATCAAGTTCAAACAGCAGACACTTACAGATCCAATGCATGCTTTAACTTCCGAAATTAAAAATGTGCTCATCCGAATGAAAGTATTTTCAGGTAAAGTCGGTAAGATAAAATTTTCAGCTTCCATCGTGAATTTCGTAACCCGCAAAAGAAGCAAGAGGTATGCCAAAAGAAGCAATGGATTATGTGCCTGGCAATGGAGAAAAGGCAGGAAAGACTGCGTTGGAGGACCAATTCAAATTATTTCGTGGCTAATGGTAATCGAGCTGAAGTTTGAATCCGGCATCAAGGGAAAGTGAAAAATTCTTTACGTGGGAAGAATTTAGCGAGTTTCGTGGGCAAAGGATTACGAAGAGGTTGAGATGCCTGATGAATTATTATCAGACAGACCTTGATTATAGCGTGATCTGTCCGTGAGCAACATCCGGATTAAGTCCAACCCTAAGCCCCACCCAAAGCATAGCAAAGCCACCGTATCTAAAATGTACGGCTAAAGATATTTCTTTTGTTATGCTAATACCACAGTTTACAGTTCAGCATAGCATTCGTCTCGTCTGTCGGAGAAGGGGCCATGTACGCCCACCGCTTTACGAAATTTAAGATCTCCTTCAAATTCCGCGTTTACCGCGCGGATATAATAAGGTGGTAGGTTCGCTATTATGCGATTCAATACTATTTCTATTCTTATTTTTCTATGTTATTGAGCTATTATCAAGACTTGTCTTCAATTATTTCATTAATTTTGTGGTATAACTGACTGTAAATTGAATGAATATCTTTCTCGGAATGACGTAGCAAATATTTTAGAGGTAATATTTTTTTTCCTCAAGGAATCCTAGGCTATTAGGTTACTCAAGTTGCAATACCGCATCTTTTCTCTCTTTATAAGTTGTTACCAAAGATTGCAACCAGAGAATATTCTTATTGCGTGACCGTATTCAATTGTTTTATTGCTTCAATGATTCCAAAACAAATGGAACAATTAATATCGTTTGATGCTGTATAAAAATGATAATTTTCGAATGCAATATCCAGAAATCGTAGCATGGAAAATCTTTAATAGTAAAATGTTTTCGAGTTAGGCAACGGTTTTAAGGCTTTTTAAGGCCGACATTTCGGCGAATGCTTCTTTCATCGTCATCAGAGTCGATACATATTGCAACGTTCTCGGTGTATGCCCTGCTTAAGGATATGAAAGGCAGAAGTTTCGATAAATGACTCTACTATCGTCATCAGGGCTGATTGCAACGCGTCAGCCTCCAAAAGCCTTACCCAATATCTAACCTGTAAACATTTTACAAATACTATTCGCCGGAAAAGTCGACGATCTTTCATTATGAAAAACCTCTTTTGTGGCCTACATGGTCAGTCGATAAGGTATGGCTGGAAGAGTAAACTTGAAAATTTAATGAAAAAAATTACTCCGATTCTTTCACCAACTCCAATTCTATCATCAACCTCCGTAGACATAGGCTTTGCCAACTGAGGCAAGGAGCTGTTCTTCAGCTCCAGTGCCGCGTTGTTTGAAAATAGAATATTCAAAAGTGTAATTTGACGTAACTGATGCAGACGAAAAGAATAACATTAGCTATTTCATGGAAAAAAACACTGGTCTCTTTCCATAATTTTCGGAAATAAAATGATTGTATAACGTTCTTCATTACCTATGGTCATTAGATGAGATCAAAATATTATTACAATGCCGGTAAATTCTCATTCAAGACATAGATTAAAGATGTCTCATGCATAACAGTGATATAAATTTTACGAAATTTATAATGAAAAATAAAATTCTGCTATTTTTATTGCTTATTTCTATTTTAACTCGAAAATAAAAGGAATTACAATAGTATAAAAAATAAAAGTTGCTTGGATATAACGCGGCTACGGTGATACAACCCGAAAAAGTAGTTAAATAGTGGGTCATTGAAGATTCTTTACATTATTTTCAATCCAAAATGTCTCTTTGTTAGTTAACTTAAATTTTTATATTTTTTAATTGTAAACGTATTTTGCATCCGAAGTCTTTATATGTCATTTTAGTAATGCAATTATGATCGGATGGACTCTTAATCAATCCGTTTTTTTTTTTCGATACAATTAGGCTTCACAAGTTGTGATTTCGCATTTTTCTCCCGCTTTATAAGTTGTTACCAACGTTATAATCACAGAATATTCTTATAGCTAGTAACATTCTTTTTTTCTATTTCTCAATTGATTCCAAATACTGATACTTTTCCGTGAATAATAGTAGATTGTAAAACACCCGAGATTTTATTCCTCGGATATCCATTCAAAAATCCATCCAACTATGACTGAGGTACCCTGGCAATTTGCCCAGTCAGCTCATTCTTTTGCGCGGGAACGAGTGAGAGACGAAACACTCAGAGGAGACTTTAATCACTGACTGAGCGTGACCATGTTGAATAAATGAGAAATTATTAGAACACCATAAAATCATATTCTATTTCTGTTCGCAACTGCGTGGGTAATTCGTTGCCATGACCAGGAGACTACATTTCTCTACATTTTTCCAAATCATTGTTAATACGTACTCTTTGTTTCCCAGTTGAACCTCCTTTCGTAGGTGGTTTCGCTTCTGGTGTATGGAGCTACAGGGTATGGAACTGGGGATCTTACTCGTCAATTTAAACCCACAAAACGTCTACGTCAGCCTCCTGTTCCCAAGATTCATCGTGCTGTTACATGATAACATTTAGCATAGCACATGATATCTCTCTCATGAAAGATATAAGGGCCGATGGGCAATGTGATCGAAAGTTGGCGAGCCACTGACCTGGTTCCGCTCTTCATGTGCCATATTGTCTAATCGGACACGTAAAACTTGCAATTGAACATTTCATTTTAATAATCAGTTCTTTCGTTACATTAAAAAAATTACAAGCGAAGAAAACGATTGAATAACACAATTTTTGACGTGAAAAAATTATTTCTCAAACCAAAATATTTGCGACGCACAGTGATCCTGATCCGGTAAAAGGCGGACAGAAATACTTTTTTCGTCTTCCTTGAAACTCGCTTTAACTGAGTAAGTCATGTAGTATTATGCCTCAGATATCATACTCCACGCTTACTTTTTTCATTAAAAAAATTGTTAACTTAAGTACACTTTGTCAATCTAGCACTATTATTTTTTATGTATTTATTTCTGTCAAAACTCTATGTAGATACATACAAAAATATATGGAACAATAGAATATAGTAATTTTAAAGATCATCATTTTCATACTATGTAAAGAATTCCTAATTATTTTCATATTGAAGCATAGCAAACGTTAGTCTTTGCAGACAGCGTTATAATTATCCAATTAATATATAATAGTTAAAATAATTGATTAAAAGTTTTAAAATTTAATAAATTGTAGTAATAGTATCTTTTATAAAAATAGTTTTTCGTTAAAATAATTGCAGAAATTAAAAAAGCACACAAAACATATCGAATGCAATTTTCATAATAATCAGGCAAAAATATATTTTATTCTCCCTCTTTTCCGCGATCCGGACCGCTGAGCGGCGCGTCGCGGTCGTCTGAGGCATACAGTCTCTTATTTCTTCTTAACCCTACGATCCAACTCTCGACGAGATAAAAAGCACCACGTTTTCCCGCCAAAATATTCTTATCTTCCTAAGAGCACCTGAGGAGTTAAAAAAAATATAAAAAACCGTCCCAGAAGGCTACGCAGCCATCGCCCTCCACTCCTTCCACTCAAAGTCTCCCGTTTGCGCACAACACACCCTCGTATTCGCCGCAAACATCCTTACGCCACAAAAACGTTCTTTTTATAACGCCATCTTTCATCTCTTGAATCTTTCATTTTTCCCCTCCCACCCAACGAAAAGCTAACGCCGACCCCATTCCACCAATCCCTGAGCTTCTCTTTTTCCCCACCTCCCACCCCAACTACTCTTCCCTCTTCAAACCACCGTCAGAAAATTCTCGATTTCTGCCAAGGGAGTTGAGAGGGGGAGAGAGAGTTAGAAAGAGAGAGCTTCGCGGGTTAATATTCGTTTTTTTTTAAGAGCGCCAAAAATATATGTATAAAAAAATAAATATTCTCCCCGAGGAAGGAGTGAATGAAGAGTGGGCGAAATGGGAAGAGCGAAGAGTGAAAGTACGAATCTATTATGGGGATCGGGTTGTTGTGGTGGCTAGAATGTTGTCTTCCCACCCGGTGGGCCCGGGTTCAAATCCCGACAGCGGCAGAGAATTTACAGACTGCCCGATCCCTGCTTGAATGTTGTGTGGAGGACATTTCAAGCGCAACGCTTCGTCCGTCGGATGGGACGTTAAGCCGTGGTCCCCTTGGTGCCTTTCTTTAAGAGCAGGCTGATTCCGACGCCGGGTTTCTCTCCACCCTTCCTTACCTACCCTTCCCTCATGGCGCAAATGACTTCAGCTGTCGGTCGCTACCTCCAAATACCGTACCATACGAATCTTTTATCTATATCAAGTTCCTGGATGAGGTGTATAACATGAAAAAATCCCAGGTTGGGCACACACGGTAAAAGACACAATTAAAGATAAAAAGACTCACAGCAATAAATAAATTTTCGGTGGTACCTAACACCTTCCTCGGAGTTTCTGAAAAACGCTGTCGGAGCGTGACAATGGAAGTGATCCTCGTGGCGTACCCAAATATTCAAGGAATCTTATCCGTGCCGAAGGCGCAGTGAGGAAGATAAGTAATTTCTTACAATTCTATATGAAAAATAAAAATTTCACCACCATACCAACCCGACCCTTCTTTCACGCATTGCTTCTTGAGGACATGGCTGTGGAACAGTCGTGGTCCACTCTTCACTTTTTCAAGGGAACTCCAAAATTATAACAAAAAAGTTTTAAAAAATAATGCTCTCTCCGAGGAAGGGTTGAATGAAAAGTCTTGCGATGGAGAGAGTAGGATCTTGACGAGTGAAAAGAGGGACGTTAAGAGAGAAAGATGAGTTTGGTTGACTCAGAAACCAAGAGGAGGAGGATGGGGAGAGGAAGGTGTGGGCAGAAAGATTT
The DNA here is from genome assembly GCF_921293095.1 of Ischnura elegans. Taxonomy (NCBI): domain Eukaryota; kingdom Metazoa; phylum Arthropoda; class Insecta; order Odonata; family Coenagrionidae; genus Ischnura; species Ischnura elegans. The sequence goes on from NC_060248.1 coordinate 108,994,359, forward strand.
AGAGAGGTCACCGAAGGTCGAAAAGTTTGAAATTGGAATTAAAAAAACACCCTGAGGGAGGGTGTGTTGGTGGAAAGGGAGAAATGTCCACTTCTCCAAAGATGTCGTGGCATAGGGTTATGAATCCAGGGAGCAGACTCGCAGTCTGGAAAGCGAGCAGCGAAATATTCCGAGTATATTTCCGCGACGATGCGAGGAGAGTGGAATGCAAAAAAAAAGAGACCAGCAGGAGCAAGGCCAAAATTAAAACTTGAAGCAGCGTGGGACAGAGACGATGAATAAGTGACACTGCTAGCACATGTGGGAAGTTATCAACTGCGATTTTTAGAAGTAAGAGCTAAAATAATCATAAATATGTCCGGACGATTTTATACGCGACTGGATAATAGAATAGCTAGATTCAGTAAATAATCATAATCTAAATCACTAGTTAGTAACTTTTTATCAAACGTTCTAACACAATGGATTCCTGTGTGAGCAGAGGCGGATCCATGGTGGGGGCAAAGTGAGGGGTAACCAAGCTCACAGCGGTGGGGGTCCGACCAAATTATACCACTCTCTCTAGTGTAAATTGGATACCTAAGGGGATTGCATTTCAATTCCTTGAAGTAGATAAATACATCGGAAAATATAAATGAATACTTTTGTGCATAGTGGCAACCTCCAAAAATTTCCATTTTATCCAGCGTGTGTTTCGACCCAATAACAGCCCCCTTTGAGACTGCACATATCCGCCACTGTGTCTGAGTATTCTTCCTGACACAATGGCCGTATATTTTCACGCGAAATGAGAAAAGATTTCTATTTTGTTTTCTACTCAAACTTATCCCTTAACAGCGACTGGAAAATTTTGTTGGATCCTAAACATAACAATTGGACAGCCTATGAAAATTTACCAAAAAAACACCTAAGCAGAGACATTTTTCACGGACGAAATTTTCAATATGCGTTTTACCGAACAAGTATCTAGACATAGATTTTCAAAATTATGGTAAATATTCCTATTATCGTATTCGATTTTAATGTCATTATTTTTGGCTTAATTTCTTGATCTAATCACTTACAGTATTATATATCTATAATTTTTGTTCAGCTAAAATTTTGTTGCTAAATTACTTGAAATAGTTTTTACAAATATGGAATTTTTTTAAATATAATATTTAGCATAACTACGAAAATAAAATCAATAACTTATCTACAAAAATGTATCGCTCTAGGTTGCATGTCAAATTATGTATTCACACAGAAAGTTAGGTATCAGACTCATGAAATTTAAAATTTAAAAAAAATTTAAGGCTTCCAATGGTTTTAAATGAGATATTACATTTTAGGGGACACCTTTTTTTAGGATATACATAAGAAAACAATAAATGAATGCCTACCGTGAGCTGAATGATTAATTGCACGTTTAAGAAAAATTGCTCTTGTGAGCGTAATGAGAAACTTCCCTTCATAAAACTCTAGAATATCCTACAAGAAGTGAAATTAATAGTTTAGAAGAATGAGCGAGGTCCACTTTTAAAAAAACACAAACTCTCAGATGGTGAGAGATGGCACTGCATTAACATTTGTATGTGCGGTACCGGAAGTTGGACCTGGAGACCTTAGGGGAATGAGATACGGTTTAATATGACGACGCATGAATGGTCTCCCCCATTGGAAATTTATGGGCAGGGGACTAGGGTGGGGGGGGGGCAGCGAGAATAAGGCGTAATAAGGGCGAAAGGGTTGAATAATAGGAAGGGAGACGCGGTGCTAAGAGAAGAAGGGGCACCGTTTGAATGGGGAGGGTGGAGCCGTCCAGGGAACCGTGAAATATGCCCGAAGAAATGCTGAGGGGTTGCCCCGGTCGTGTTTCTAGCCATTATTGGATCCGCGGGGGAGGAGGAAGAAAAATACTTATGACAACAGCACAAAAAAACCGAAGCTGAGGATGGAACTCTCGAAATTGAGGCGCAAACATTTTTATGAAGAAAGAAAAATATTTTAACCGCATGTATTCTGTTTCATTATGAACTTCCACGGGGAAATAGATTATATATGTCATCACTGCGCCCACCGTGCTTTCCGCTGCTTGTCTCAGTGGAGCTGAGTTCGACGATGAAACCAAATGATGTAGAAAATTACTACCTCAGTTGCGGTGTAAAGGGATGAACCAACTTACACGAAAAATCTTTTCTCGGTGCAGTCGTTGACCAAAGAATAAAATATAGAGCCAATTATACGTGCCATAGCCCAGAAAAATAATAATACGTATGCAACTGGGAAGATAGTGAAAATAATTTGCATACATTTTGTAGTCGTCGCCTACTAAACCAGAGGTCGCGGGTTCGAATACCGCATAGGTAGGTTGCCCCTATCCAGGGGATATATTCTCGCGTATGTTTAGTTATTAAATGGTTTGAATATCAGGATGTAAAGGCCAAGTAGCGCTGTTTCCGGTGGTGTGGCCATAAATAAATAAAATTTAGTCACAATGGTAATTTTTTAGTGACCAATGCCGCGAAACATTTACACGTGCCATTTCAAAGGACAATCCAACGGCTGAAAATAGTAAATCCGATTGTTTGAGCAACCTAACATTCAAAATCTCAAATAAATTTCTAAAGACTGTTTTACACAGGGCACGTCATTGCGCAATCTGACGTACCTACGAATAAAAATTGCGTCGTGTGAATTGCGAGATGTCAAAATGGCACATGCGAGAATGCGTGGATGCTAGACGGCAAAAATAACTTCTGCTCTAATTCTCGCAATTGCAACATTTTTTCTGTACTAACCTGCGCAATGACGTTCCCCGTGTAAAATGGCCTTAAGATTTTTTTAATCAGTCAAGATAAATTTTTCAGCCATATTAAATTGTGATTACGTAAAATGCTCAACCAGTTATCAACCATTGGGGCATCAAACAGGAGTTCATGGACCTTATGCATTCCACTCACAACACAAGAGGGCTCACTTAAATTTCCAGAGGCACTCTGAGAAAATCCTAGCTGAGATTTCGGCAGACGCGGTGTATTCTCGGGGTGTTACGACTCGGCGTTGACAGCCCCGAGGAACCGCTAGTGTCACAAATGACAGCGGCCACTGAATGCTACCAGAATGCGTATCTCTGCTTCAAAACCGCTTTCGACAAGCCCATTTTTTCAACTCATTTCCACGCCCCGTGCATGATAATATCGAGCTCTTGAAACTCATTTTAGAGTACCTAAATAGGAGAACATCAACATTGCATTTAAAGTTTACAACTAGCCTACATAAATGAGAGATATTTTAAGTATTCTTTTCGTGAAATTCCACTCAACTCTATCTGTACAATGAGTACCATTACATTTTTAGTCTAAGTTAATTAAGGCTGGTTAAACTCCTTAGATTTTTTTTCATTTTACCTATCCCTATTTTATACAGAAAAACTGTACTCGCAATTCGCTACATAAATTCAGGTAAAATTCAAAAATCAACATTGAAAAATAATACCTGGTATTAAACGATTTACTAGCGAACATTACTCATTCACACGCTAAAAGTATTGCTAATAATAATGAAAACGTTAACCCGAAATCTGGGTATTGAAAAACTAAAATATCATGGTCACACTTTTTTCTTTTAAGCATACAAAAATATACTCTAACGATAAGCAGGAGTGCAACATTTGTTAACTAGAGCAAATGACCGCCAATTAATTTGGCTATTTTTTCCTACCGTATGATTATTTAAGCCGTCGATTCAAAGTACAGAATACCTGATTGATAGCTATAAAAAATGCTACTGTTAAAATCGCCAATTAGTGCAAGCACCTTCCGTGCATATTATCTTTCGCTATTTCTTTGGTATATAGTACCAAATGTGATGGATAAAAAAATTGTGACGGTGCTGTCACTCGTTTAATTACAAGAGAAGAATTAAATGGAATCCAAAGTCATCAAATGGAGAGGGTTCGTCTCCTAACCTTTATATTTTATGAATATAACTACAGGAGCTTTCATTATTACATCTGTGTTTGGAATAAAATCTATATTTCGATGTATGAAAATCACTCAGTGTAGATAGCATGTAACACATTAACAAGTTGATCTTAATTAAAAATGATCTAAAATAATTATGTACCTCATTAAAATCATCTTTCTTTCCTAATTGACAGATGGAATGGATAAAAAATAAGGCTAAATTAGCCTCTCCATCATCCATATCGCTGAACATTTCCCTGGAGGCCATTTAAAAAATTTGACCATAGGCAATATAGATGATTATAAGAATGGCTTAGAGCAGATATTTCTCAGGTGTTAACCCAATGGTGAGATAGAAATGATCGTTATCGTGAACATTAAACGATATTTCACGACAGTGGCAGTGATTTCATGACAGTGAAATATCGTTTAATGTCTACTGAATATCTACAAATGCACTTCCAAAAAAAATAAAAAAATAAGTATTCAAAATCAGTATGGTCTTTATACAGTAGGGATTGGACATTTTTGTCGGTGAGTTTTGATGCTTAGGCTCACGTAAGTAGTATCATACACGCGAAAGATTACTAGGTAAAGTAAAGATCACCTATATACGAATAAATCTTGCAAAATTAAGACCATTGTTTATTTAGATAACTAAGAACAGAAAATTTGCCGAACCCGCGGGATATTTATCGGCACGTGAAGTTACAACAATGGTAACGGAACGCAGGCCGTTCCTAGGGAAACGTTTGACTTACCCCATTTCCAATAGACACTTTCGGCTGCACGGTTTTCCAAAATTGAGTCATGCCGCAAAAGAAATCCGTAAGGTTCACAGTGTTCCCGGTTCACGCATCAGCAGATGATGGAGAAACGTCGGGAGCTGACCGCACGGATAGCCAGTCGGCATCGGCCGAAAGGGAGTCAACCACACCGATTCAAGGACGCGAAACAGCAAACGGAGTTGATCAGGTCATCGATGAACCTCTAGACGTGATAGAAGATGAAGTGGTTCTGAGTGAACATTCTCTCGATAGTAATTTTGCAAATCGCGAATCGGGAGCAGTGGAAGAGACGGACGACACCAACGATCAGGGAGAACTCTCCTCTCACAAACTTACGGTAAGTACATTTGCACACAGCTGCATTGAGCCCGATGTGGGTAGTCTTTCAGAAAATTTCGAACAGCAGTTCGGCTGAGATGATCATGTGTAATATATATCCCAATTTTCTAAAAGAAATATTAAGTAATAGCAGCAACGGATCCCAAAACTTTGAATGAAGGACAACATATCTCATGCGTATCTAATACCCGAGTTTTTTGGAACAATAGAGAGAGAAGCAGAGATAGAACAAGAAATTGGGCTCTTTTTAGACTTCAAGAAATATTTTAATGTCACTTTTAATTTATGTACACAATAATGGCACAGCAAGAGTAATGTGAAAGAGAAAAAGTGAACAGGGAGCGCGTAAAAAAAAAACTTAAGTGCCATTTTTTTGCTGACCAAATCAAATCCATGAAATGCATTTTATATCAAAACTAGAAGGATTGGTCGTGTAATAATTTGTACTCTAGCAGCAAGGTAACAGAGCAAAGACATGGGTAACCTAACCCCGAAGTTCTAGGTAAAGAAATTACGTACTACATAATGGCACTTGCTATGCTTAGGAAATAAAGTTACATTTAAATGGCTAAATATTAAATTTCTACCACTTAAACTTTAATTGCATTAACTATTCATCTTATTTGAGCTGAAATGGCGTCATTCAAACTTCAGAAAACATATAAAAGCCCGGTGAATGTCATAACTACCTTGATTCAGCCTGTGGATATTGGGGGGGGGGGGGGTTCACAGCAAAAGTGAGAATGCTACGGAGGAAACCAATCAAAAGACACATGTTTTAAAATAAGCTTCTTAAAAAAGTGCGGTAAAGTAGGCAGTAAAATTAAAAAAGGAAAAATTCTCGAAGAAAATGAAAAGATTATAGATTGACATCGAGGGTTTCACTAATATAATAATAATAATAATAATCGAATCCTAGTTATAAAAAGGCAAAGAATGAAACCGATGAATATCTTTGGTGTGCTTCACTCTGGTATGACTGTTACAACATTACAAAGTAATAAACATCATAGCACGAGACGAAAAGTTCCATCCGCGCCTCATGCGCACAACTAATTCTGGCCTTCGGCATATCATTTTAACATTGATCAGAGCTAATGAGTTTTATTAAAAATGAACAAATATTTATTCTTTAGTTCGAAGAAGAAAGAGACGGGGTCGTGATTCGTACATGTATCAAGAAAAGAAATTCTGACATCTGCCGTATTTGCCACGAAGTATCTGGATCGGAGCTCTATACCAGAGTCCGCGATGTGCCACATCAATCCATGAATGAAGAGAACGTGAGGTCACTAATATGCCTCCCTGAAGATGATACTTTGGGCATGGAGGTATGAATCATAATACAAATTACGTTCCGAGTAGTTTACGTCATGATTAGCTTTTCGTAATTTCCTAGAGTTAAGCCGAATTTAAAAAAAGTTGAGATAGTTAAATTGGCGCTGTACTCATCAACATTACATCCGAGACCGTATTCAAAGTTGGATCGAAATACTCACAGCATTTTATTGACTGATTGACTATACAGCCACTAATGTGAATCAGATAAATTAATCAATGATTGGATATTGATGTATGCTTCTGTTAATCTGTACTTGCACTTTGAATTACTATTGCACTTCCATTTTAATACTTATGAAGAATATATTTCGGGCTTCACAGCATGTAAAACTGTTATTCACTACCAACGTTTCTGCGACTGAGTCCGCCACAATCATCAAGTCACGGAAACATTGACAGTTTGTGACGGATTGACCTGGTGTAAATCCCAAGAAAACTTCATAAATGCACAATTCAACCCATTTATACCTCTTCCAACGTTTCGGGCACCAACTGTCAGTAGCCATGGGATTGGGAAGCTAGTCGGAGCCCGAATCATCGACTGCCTTTAATTTTCTTGCCCTGCATTTGCGAGCCCGAGAGAAGTGCAAACATTCATTAATACAATGTTGGCGCGTAGTTTTCCGTGACGTTCTGGATTCGTGGATTTTCCGGGTTTTCGTCGCGTTGGTTGCCAGAAGCTGATGACAGTTTCGCCGGGATTCCACCAGGCGTCTTCTGAACAAAGTGGTCGAACAAGTGACATCTATTTCAAAAAAGAAAAAAAAACGATATGAGGCAATGGCCATCGAGGTGGGAATCAAAAACCACAAAATCAAACCACCACGACTCCTCGTGGAATCCCGTCGAAATTGACGTCAACCTCTGAAAACCAACACGGCGAAAACCCGAAAGAAGGAGAGATCCACGATTTCGTTAATACAATCCACTATATAAGAAATCACATACAGTAAAACTCGCTTATCACGATCACGCTTGTAACGAAAACCCGAGGGCTTTAACTGGGTGAGTTCTCGGTTTCTTGGACTTTCCTATGATCGCCAACGTTAAATTCCCCGCATGGAACAAGTTCGGATGATACAATATCCTAGCTATTACGAATTATTCTCAGGTCCATTGGAGAATTGTTTCCTCTTTTATATAGAGATTACGGCCATCTTAAGCCTGAATCACACGATCATTTTATCCGTCATTTCCGAGTGATCACTCGCAAATGACCGTCGCGGGCAATTGTTTTTCGCGATCGCGATCGCGATGAGGATTCCCATCACTATTTTTCATCAGTCGTCCGGTCGCTTTTTCCGTCGCTAAAACCGTCACTAATACCTCATATCAGCCAATCGGAACGCATGCCCGTATGGAGCGATTGCAGCACAACGTTTGACAATCGTGGGAACGACATAGATAAACAAACACGTTATATATATTTTCGTTATGCGGGTCCCATGACAACGAGCTGTGATATCGAAAGTGATGCGAAAGGCGACGGTGGGAGGGACCGTGTGATTCAGAAAAATGATCACTGGAGCGATCGCTTTTCCCGTCGCGAAAATCGATCGCTCTAGTGATCACTTTTCGCGACGAAAGAAAATTATCGTGTGATTCAGGCTTTAGCTACCAAACCGTTCCTTATCTCATCATCAGTTGTTCTAACGTGTGGCCATCACCACATAGTTGTACTGTTGGTCTTAAAATCCTTCCCTTTGCAGTCGTTTGATGGAAATGGAGGGACAATGGTTAAATTTTAGGGATCTGCTGCTTAAATAAAGACTATTGACGGAATATTAGCCGGAAATCCTGTGATTTATGGGGCAAAAACCTTTATTATGGATATAGCCGAATCCTGTTTATTACAAACTAGAACGATGATGCCCTGAAATTCGTTATAAGCGAGTTTTAATGTACTTGAATTTTTTATTGAAATCCTTATAAACGGTAAGATCCTGCAACATGTATATTGACGCAAAATAATTGACGATCTCACTCGCACTATCTTCAGTACAACGACGTTGGGCCGCTGGAGTCTCCGTGCTTATGCAAAGGGACCATCGGGATGGTTCATCGCTCCTGCCTCGAGAGGTGGCTCACGGAGGCACGGCGTTACACCTGCGAGCTCTGCGGGTTTCAATACGAGACCGTCAGAGTCCCAAGACTCTCCGTGTTCACGTCATTCTATCTATGGGTTTGCAGTCCCAGTGGTCGCGGGAAAATGGTATGTCCATCTTTATTTGGTCCAAATAATTTCTTATATATGGTATGCAGAGAGAATTTGTAAAAGAGAATTTCAAAGAGAATTTCTAATTGTACTTGCTCAAGCTTCATAGGCAGATTGCCTTCATAAGTAGGATATAGATTAAGCCCATAGCTTATGAGCCATATTTAGCGTAAATGTTGCGTACAGTAAAGTTGCCTAATTTGAGGTGGTTTTTTTTGGACGACTGTGATTTTTATGTAACTTCTTGTTTGTTCTTCTAAGTTGAATATATCGATACGGTAACTATCTATCTACCATATTATCCTACTGAATGCAAAAAACTAAACATTTTAGAACCACAAATTGAAAACAAAAAATGTACAATTACCCCGCATTAGGGATCCGGGTGCCAAATTTGGGAAGCTAATAAATTTACATTAAAATATATCTGTTAAAAAATATATTAAAAACACTAAAATAAATCTGTAAATTTATTTTATTGTTAAATTCATATTCATTCTAAATCATGCTAGCGGATGCGAATTTTAATCCTCTGGTGCATGTTGGTGACGACTCACCCCCTGTCGATCGCTACAGTAGGTGGCTTGCAGCGTAATATGAAGATGTACCCTCTGCTCTGTAGCGTGGTGTGCATGGTTCGTGTGGCCCCGTACCCGCGAAATCCGTTTCAAATTTGTAATATAAGATATCATCGTGGATTAAAGTTCACATCCTGGGTAACAACTCAAGGAACTTCCTATCTTCCAAATCCTTTTGGGCAGGAACTAGCATTATTTTCGTGTAAGCTTATCTAAACGTTATCTCTTTAAAATCTTGTAGTAGAACCTAGTAAAACCTTATCTAGTAAAATCTAGTAAAACCGTATCTCTTTAAAAAAAGATGAGGCTCGCGAAAAATTCTCATAACTTCTAAAAAAAACAATAAATATGCATTTATCATTATATTATTTCAAGTCGCATAATTGTGGCAAATATTTTGTCTACTATACTCACAGCAATGGAATTGAACATAAAACATTGCACGAAATTGAATTTCCAAAATTTACTCCACAGTTCCTATGGGAGCTTCTCCAAATTCTCGTCATTGCTCCACTGACTGTCGGATCGACATACGTCACCATGCTTTTCATCGCTGAAGCTATAGTCAGCGTTAATAGGTGCCTTTCAAATACACCAAGGGGACAGGTATGTACACGTGGTGTTCTTTAATAGCTTAGCACGCTGTGCACAAATCTTTTTCAAAGCAGGAATCGTGTACCGATTTTAAATATGAATAATACCATTAGCATTGCGTTGACCTATAAAATATTTTGAAACTGACAACATCACATCGAGAGTATTTATGCATAAGAACGCCTTTAACTAATGCATGCGTAGCAAGGTTTTCGGGTTGACCTCCGCGTCGATTCATCTTCATGACGACAGTTTCGACGACGTTGCAGCTGGCGTCTTCAGGTTCGAAGTGTTTGATGAAGGTTTTTTCCCGTCTTTTATAGGTCTTGGTTTTGGCTATGTGCGTTCTGATTTGTCCGTTTGGGTAAGAGTCTCTTCCAGACCTTTGAGAGCGAATAGCTGTCCTCCCTGTTGAATTTAGATGTTTTCGCCATTTCGACTGCCTCTCGTCTGAGTCGGGGAAAGTAATGCTTCTTTCTAGCGATGATTTTTTGACGATAATTTAACTTTGAAAATGCAAAAATCATCGCTAGAGAGAAGCATTACTTTCCCCGGCTCATACGAGTGGCTATCGAAATAGCGAAAATATCCACTAGACAAAACCAAGGCTTATAAAGGACGGGCAAAAACCTGCATCAAAGACTTCGAGCCTGAAGGCGACAGCTGCGACGCCGTCGAAACTGTCGTCATGAAGATGAATCTACGCGGGGGTCAACCCAAAAACCTTGCTACGCATGATGCACCACTCCGCAAAAGTCTCCAATTACACCTTTTACTAAGTTTATGTATTTTTTTCGTAAAGAGATTGAGTAACAGCCGACACTGCACTTGGTGGAGAGCGGCATCGTTTGCTATCCAGTCCTTGGCACCGTGGGGGGAAGGCGTCGCAGAGGTAAGAGCATTAGATCAAATTGCAAGTAAAATAACTCCTTATAAACATAACTTATATGCGCGAAAAATCCACGGAGGAAAAAATCATTGGCCTTGACTAGGATTCAAACCCGAATACACCGATTTCCTGTCGAGTGCTTCAGTCAGTAAAGCTACCACATCCACAGGGAATAATAGGGTAGTTTCCTTCATCAAATGAAACGAAAGGCATTGATTGCGATTCGTTACCCACCAATAGCGTATTCTTAATAACAAATTATCTGGTTTTAGAAACCCCAGTTTAAACGAATGGCAATGGTCAATTTTAACCGCATTTGAAAAAGGCCAGATCGGCGCCCATGCGATGCCACTCCACGTGACGTCACAGGGACCTAGTTTCTATACGAGTAGATAGGATTTTAATATCGTCTAAGATTACCATTGCATGAGGCACAGAGATCAGGGAAGCATCTCTTAATAATCACTTATTAAAACTGCCTATGGTAGGAAAGTTGCCTTCGTTTTATAGGGTATTAATAATCCTTATGTAAGCTAGGCGTTACCTGCTAGCATCCTACGTTGTATCAGCACTCAAAGCCTCGCCTCAAGGTCACCTCACTTGCGGCAGCGGGAACCAGAACGACGTCACATGGGCTTTACCCAACATTCATACTTAGCCGTCGCGTTATCGCGTGCTTGAAATTTTTCACTTTTCATTTAATCGCGAAAATAGAAATCATCATTTAAAAATCTAAAAGCGTGAAATGCGTACTCCAGGAGTAATAATCTTTCTATTTAGGCAATAAAAAAATAATAGGAAACCACCCTGTTATATCTCGGTAATTTAAATGGCTATAGCATTCGATCGGGAAAGCACTGGGGGGATCCGGGTTCGAATCCTGGTCAAGTCCGATGATCCTTTTCTCCGTGGATTTTTCCCACAATTTGTGCATTGTGGGTGACTACCGTAAAAGTTATCTGTGTAGCTAGTCACGGTGTACTTAAAACAAAACTTATATGGTTAAGGTAATGCGGTTTTGTAAAGCATCACGAGCGAGGAATGTGAGACTCAAGATAAAGGCGGGTGGGGAAAAACTTGAGCAGGTTGAGCAATTCAACTATTTGAGCAGTACGATAGAGGAAAACGGATACAGTAGTAAGGACATAAGGAAGAGAATCGCATTAGCGAAGGAGGCATTCATGAACAGGAAGGAGCTTCTGAGAGGATCATAGTGTAAGAGTTTAAAGAAAAGGTTAGTGAAGAGTTTGATCTGGAGTGTAGCTCTCTACGGTGCGGAAACGTGGACACTGAGGAAAGAAGACGAGAGAAGATTGGAGGCATTCGAGATGTGGGTATGGAGAAGAATGGAGAGGGTGAAATGGACGGAGAGGAAAAGGAATGACGAAGTCTGGATATGGTTGGCGAGGAGAGGCAGCTTTTAGATGAGATACGGAGGAGACAGAAGGTATGGATGGAGTTAGTGCTTAGCGGTGAGGGGATGTTGAAAATGGGATTAGAGGGTAGAATGTTAGGGAAACGAGGGAGGGGAAGGAAAAGAATAGGATTTTTAGATAGATTGAAAGAGAGTAGGCCTTACAGTGAATTAAAGAAGGCAGTGCTGGAAGGAAAGGGAGGCTCCCAGCTCACTTCTTGAATACTTCATGAAAACCTACCTTAATCGGTAGAATACTAATAAAAAATAAAAATAATATGGTTAGTCAATGGATTTTCATCATTATCATTCGTCAACAATCCTAAGATTGGCTTGACGCAGCTCTTCATTCCTCTCTCCAATCCGCTAGCCTTTTCGTAGCGACGTATTTCCTCTCTTTCATTTCCTTTAAAACCTCTCCTACGTAACTCATTTGGGGTCGTCCCTTACCCTTCTTCCCTTCCACCAATCCTTCTATGATTGTTTTCAATCTTTTCTACGATCAGTCCACCATGCGTCATAACGTGGCCTAGTTGTCGCGTCGCGTGCCTAGTTCTCCTTCAGGTTAAGTATTATCAGACTTCTCTTTTCTCCCTGTCTTCCTAGTACTTCCTCATGACTTACTTAGTTGATGGATTTCCTACTAGCACCACATTTTGAATGCTTCCACTCTTAGCTTCTCAGTTTCTGTCAACGCCCAAGCTCCCATAGAGAAACATACTCCACATGCGGCATCTGATGAATTGTTTCCTTACTTCAATGCTTTTATTCTCAGTTTTTACCAAATTGAAACGAGTTAAATGAATATGCTTCGTAAAAATCCCCGAAAATAAATTTAACCAGCTCATTTACAATCTCACGGGTGCAATAACTTGATTGTAAATTCCCTACTTCGTCCTCACTATTTGACATGTAAATAAATTTCATTATTCCGGGTCATTCAAATACATTCCCGAATCCATTGATTGAGTTTATCCACGATTTAAGAAATCGCCCCACGAAAGTATTTTACCCCCTATTCCTTCTTTTCTTGGCGGCTAAATCCAAGTAGTTCTAATAAGGAAGCTATCCCTCATTACAATGGCGAATGGCACCAATACTTTGATTGCATAAAAGTAAATTACAGACAAGTTTAGAGCGTAAAAATGTTAAGAACTTTCAAAATGAGTAATTTGACCTAGTATTCCTAGATTTATATTCCGTATAGTAATGAAAGAAAGCATTCTTTTGAAAATGTTAACATGAAAAAACACACAGTGGCGAACATGTGAACATACGTGGGCGAATTTACCGCGCTGACCAAATTGCTGGCCAATTTCAATACTTTTATGTTATTTTTTAACAACCAACCTTTTATACGAGGATTAGGTGTTTGGTATCATTTTAAAGAATGAATTTTGTTATTTTTTTCATTTGTTCATTTAGAGGTTAGAATGGGTGGTTTACCACTTTGTTAAAAAATGGCAAGCTACAATTTTTCAAAAGACAGATGGCGCAATATTACGCCCGCAGCAAAAATTGAAGGTTTTCACGAGGCGTAATATTACAGCTATAGCACGCAAAGTGACTTAAAAATTTTCGATTTTTTTCCATACTCTAAGATTTCGTCATTTTTTATTATTTCTCAGCCCGGATCGGGTCTTGGAGCATGGATATACGTGATGGCGAAACCGCTTCGGCTGTTGCTGTCGATAACTTCCACCACATTCCTCACATTTCACATGACTGCGACGTTGCTGTCTTTAATAGACCACTTCGACGCTTGGTGCAGGTGGAGACAGGCTGACTCGGTAGTACGGCTCCTCGAGACCCCGCCAGAATCAAGGGTTCGGGTCATCGCTGAAGCACCCTCCATCATGGACTTCGATCCCATATTATTTTAATCGCCCGACAGCATCAGCTACTCGCTTGATTGGAGAATCGTCCCCAATAAAAAAAATCAGCGAGGAAACTCTGAAGTGATCAATTTGTGAAGAGATCAAATATGAGCGTTCAGAATACCGCACGATCAGAAAACTAGTTTCCATTGTGATCTAAATTTATTCTACTGGAAATAAAAAATTATTTTGGTGACGTAATTCATGGGAATTTTTATTTGTGTGTCTACGCAGAATGCTGGCGAGTGTATCGATATTTCTCTTACGATAAGGAAAATATTCACCCATTGTAACCCAATACTACCTCTAAGCAACATCAAAACATGCATCAAACATTTTCAGCTCTTTTTAGGAAATATTTTTTAAAAACGTATTATTTTGTTGCGTGAATTTTAATGAAAAAATATTTACCTGCCACGAAAATTATTATTGAGAGCAAAATTTTCAAAGTTTTCAAAATGAGAAATCTTGAAATTTGATTTCTCCCAGAAGCAGCTCTGGGTTAGAAAAGGGTTAATGAGATAAGTAAAAGATCTTAAAATATTCCGCAGTAAATAATATACACTGGTAACTATGTTATTATCTTGTGCAAGGAGATGGTAGATATTCTAGTGTGGCCTGGTATATGGAAGCTTGGCTACCGAACAGAGTTCCTGGAGGAAGAATAATTGAGTGCGTTCCTTACTTATGAGGTAAGTTATGTCTTCACAGGTCCTCAAACGAGGTTTTCATCAGCTTTGATACCAATAGTTATAGGCAATCACCACAGCATTGGCAATAAAATATCTATCAATATTGTCGCACAAAAGAGTAGCCTATGAATGGTCGTTCGCAATGCAATTAAATAGCATTACTTCAGAGTTGCCCAATGTTCGTCCCCAATACATGCTGATAGAAGGCAACAGAAGAAATACAATGGTCTGACTAAACACTGAAACAAAATTCAGGGACTCATAGCAGACTAGCTTCCTGAGGTAACACGTGAACAGAACTGAGATATATAAGCTGTGATGTTACTTAGAGGTCTTCTACGGGGGAAAGTAGGATTACTTACATGGTGCATTTTGGTCATCACTCCGGCCTCCCCCCCCCCCTCCGATTTGAATTCCTCTATTTAATTCATTATAACGCTGATTCTTTTTCATCATATTATTCCCTTCTTCCCCATACCCCGGTTACCGAACAGTCTTCTCTTTACCATGATTGTTTACGCCCCATCCCAGCTACTACATGCTCAAAACAAAACCTTTGTCTCCTATGAATCTCTTCCGGAAATATTCTCTCCTTGCTCACCTTGCCATGCCCATACTTGTTCTTTTTTTCTTCCCATTTCACTACCGTGGTCTCTCAGTAATCTGGCTGATATCGGACCAGAGCACTGCCGGATTATCGAAAACGCAGGATACAGGAAATCATTAATAATGACGCAAGTGAACGCCAGAAACTGTTTTATTGCATTCATGCATGCATATAATATACTGTATTGTACTATATTAGTACACATGGACGTACATAGCGAGGGGCAGGAGGGGGCAGCTGCTGCCCACCCCCCTAGAAACAAATATCGCAATAGTCTTTAAGGAAAATCAGGACTGGATTGAGACGAACGTTTCAAACAAATTTTCTTTAAACCCACGAAAATGATATTAGTTACTAAAATATGTGAAAAAATGACGTGACTAATATATTTATATATATACTTAAAATGTTGGTTTCATTCACCTTTTCCTAGCTTCAATGTTACAACTTGAACAACCATGGCTTGCCCCCCCGCCCCATTAGGTTTGATCCTGGGTGCCCTTGTTAGTACATACATGCAATTGAAGTGCTAACTTAAAGTAAAATTAAATTAAGAAATATTAAACTTACATGAGAGTAATTAGTTGTTTCGGGTATGACTTTATGGAATCTACTTAACATAAGTAAAGTAAAATTTTGTAATTCAGATGATGACGTGCCACGCTGAAGTCTAGGTCGTACATTAAATATTTATGTGAGCTTACAGTTTTCTTTACTTTTCATTACATGACATTACTGTATTTTTTGTAACAACATTCCACATTATTCCATGGATGTGGGAGGCATTAAGTAGTTTTCTCTATTTTCTTCTGCTTTTTCCTTTAAATGACATTTTGAACACTAGCTTGCTAAAACGTCGGATTATTCGCAGGGCCGTAGAAGTGAAGTGCCGAATTGTAGAAGAATAACTGTTTTCTTCTCCCTACCTGCATTGAGAAGGCATCCTGCATTTCATGTCTTCTTTCCAAGCGTCCACGTTTCTGCGCCGTTAAAGCGCAACACTCCATATCAGACACTAATCTTTTCTTTAGACTCCCACACAACTAATCTCTCATAATCTCATTCCCTACATAACTGGACAATCATAACTTTCTTATTCTTTAGCCCATTTCTCCACCTGATCTTCTGTGTCGATCTAATTTTATATGAAACCTTGCATTCATTATTATAGATGCTTCACATTGGGTTAAATAAAATTAATCGTTAAACACGGAGATTAATGGTGCGTTAGACTAATGAAGGACGAAAATTAATCCAGATCCTCACGTGAAACTAGAAAACAGTCGTTAATCTGCATTTTAGAAAAATAAAACTCCCTTCACCAGCAGATATTTACAACCACTGCGATCGCTGCCAACAAATATACGTAGGAACATTCAGAAACAGAAACCCAAATCATCGCTTTCCCAGCACCGGAAGTTACTCCAGCCATCTGTTTACTTTCCAATTAAACTGAGGAAAAGAGCCAAAAATTTGTAAGAAACAGATGATCAAAAACCTTTTTTTTTAGATCACCAAAAAATGTATAAAATGGAGCATAATGTTTTGCGTTGCAATTTGAGATCTTTCTCAATGAAAGGAGGGATCTTAATTATGCGCCGGAACATTGCACCCAGAAAACGATCCTTTCTCATTAGGCAGTTAAAGAGATTTTCTCAAGAGTGTCTGGTATAAGTATTGAGTAATACAGTGAATATACAACTAAAAAAAATCTAAAACACTTCTTGATCTAGCAATTGCTTTTCCTTTATATCAGACCCGTGTGATATTTCAGTCATTTGTAATGACTTGTTTCTCCCGTGAAAGTTTCTCAAGCATTAGTTACGTAGAGTTCAGATCTCATAGTAACATTATTTTACAATATATTTCATTATTAGGAGATTGTGACTCGCAAAGGGACTTTTGACTGGCTAGGATCACCAAGCAAACTGAAACACTAAATCATTACCTCAATTTCCAGGACTAAAGCTTTGAAACCGAGCTTTAAAAAAGGTCAAATATCAGCATAAATTAATTATCAATGGAAACAGACTCAGCGAAAAGAATGCATTCTGTGATAAATATCATAAATAAGCTAATCAAAGTTTATGAAAGGGTTCAAACAATTACATCCATGAAAAGTGTCTTGACACATTGATAAACCAAAATCCAGAAAATGGCTAGAAATAATTTGATAAAATAATAAATGTAGAACAGAAAGTGTAAATCGGACAAAATATAATCCAAACCAATCCGTTGAAAAATGTAGCATTCAGTAATTGTGAACAAATTCCTATCGCATTTTATGAATAAAATTGGTGCAACTTTGATTAAATCTTCTCTAAAAACGATACAATAAAAAAATAAATGCAAGCAGCACGATTTTTCAGGTTTGACGTGGTGGAAATGCGATGTATCCATGATAAAATATAAACTACAAATGCTATTTTACACACTTTAATGTATAACTCCTCTATCAACCACGGTTTCAACAGTCTATGCCATTTTTGCACCTTGAAAATTAAGCAGTGTGTCAAAACCATGGTCCGTAATGGAGTTATACATTGATGTGAGGAAATAACTATTTGTATTTTTATATTTTATCACAGCTAGAAAAAACTTTAAAGGCCGTTTTACACGGGGCATGTCACTGTGCAGGTTATCTCTAATAAACGTGTTCGAAATTACGAGAATGCGAGCTCGGAATTAGAGCAGGCTATTTTTTCATCTCGTATCCACGCATTCTCGCATGCGTTCTAGCAATTCACCGCTTTACACGACGCAATTTTGTCTGCGTTTTCGCTCATACGTCGGATTGCGCAATGACGGCTTAAAACGACTTTAAGACACATTTTTCCTCAAACGAGGCTAAAAGATTTGTTCAACTTTCGCTCATTATCATCAATCCTCCAGCAACGTAGGTACTCTTCGTCACGGGTCGGTCCTCATGCCACGACATTCTATACGTCTAGGATTCATATCCCTTCGGAGGGAAAAATCCTCCCTTTCTAGCGTTCTGGGTGAGGATGCATGTTCCTTGCAGCGGATCCAGGCGTTCTATTTTTTAAGGACCCGTTCCACCCACACTACCATCCAGCGGCCATAGACAAGAAACCCTTTCTACCTTACTCCCCCTATCCGCCTGTCACCCGCGCGACCTCCGAAGTGATTTCTGACTTCCGACACAAGGTACCACCACGCAAGCTTATTTTTTTTACGGAGGCTCCCTGCGTCATCTCCTCCACTCCTCTTCGTTAAAATAAAAAAAACACTCAGATTTTTTTCTTTTGTTTCTCCGAGCGAAGAATGAGCAACATTATTACGTAAAACGATCATAATAGCAGCTCTTTTGGTGTCAAAGGAAATAAATTTCTTGAGTATTTCCTCCATCGAGAGTCGGTATTTAGAATTTTATTAACCTCTCTCATCGTAAACTCATGAGTAGGTACACTCGCAGGTTGGTTGCGGAATAAAGGCTCTTGTTGGGATTCGAACCTGCGACCCTCAGTCGAATGTGGTGCTACCTCGCCGCCTTCTCATTTTTCTCAGATCAACTATTATCACTATCCCTACCAAATATCTTTAGTTGCTACTTTGATGCGAGTTTTGGTTTTAGGGAACAATAGGAAATGCAAGTTCCCGTACGAAAATTAACTAAATTGCAGATTAAGTTGAGACTACTTCTCTCTGGTAAAATAATAACAAACGTTTGTCTGTGATTACGTTACCATTGCTACCTGGCACACATTTCCACAATATATCACCATGTACTCACGAGTTGGACACTGTACACGGGTAGCTTTTTGTGGAATTGCCGAACTGTGGCATTTTCCTTTTACTCATAAAATCATGGCGATCATGGCTCACCAATTAACCTTAAAGATGTGGGCAATAGCCGGCATAAGAGCATAATCTACTAAAAAACACTAATTTTTAGTTTATGAGAATTGGCTGCACAATTTGAACGAACGATCGAAGCTAAGCAATTAAGCACAATAATCAACGAGGCTCCTATGTACTGTAATCAACGCTACTGTCTAACTATATGAACAGCAACATGATTTCAGAATTATAAATTGTAGGTGACCTTAACTGATACATTTTCCATGAACAAAAATAACATTTAGGATGGGTGAATATAAATAAAAATTGGAAATGAATACAAATGGAGCAGTCAGAGACGACAGATCAAGAGCCAGCACTTAACGAAAGGTAACAAGAGAACCGAAGCTTAGGACTGAACCGTTACATTCGTTGAAAGGGGTTTTGAAAAGTAAGAACATAGAGGCATTTAATGAAAGGAAGGGGTTAGCCTGAAAAATGCCTTTGTAAACACCTTGATTTTATCCAGTGTTCACATAGTTTCAATATATTTGAATGTAATTTGAATGCATTACATTGTGAACACGATGGTCAAAATAAATTATATTTTCAATTGTTACCGCTATCGCGGATGATATTCTTCAATTTTAAAATCGCAAAGAACATAGAGTAGTCAATGCATTTATGTATCCATAGCTTTTCAAACTATTTGAGCAGACCTACACTGTCTTCAAACGAACGTATATTTGTTTAAAATTAAGCATAAATAAGCCAATACAAATGGCATATAGAGCTTCCAACGTCAACTATCTTTAAAAAGAAAGATGACATCTTAAAATTTTCAAAAAAATTAAATTCAATCAGATACTCTGGAGGTCGTCCTTTTTTTAAATACTTTTCTTATTAGTTTTTCGGATCGTTACGTAAGAGCTTAAAGAAAAGGTTAGTGAAGAGTCTGATCTGGAGTATAACGCTCTACGGTGCGGAAACGTGGACACTTAGGAAAGAGGACGAGAGAAGACTGGAGGCGTTCGATATGTGGGTATGGCGAAGAATGGAGAAGGTGAAGTGGACAGAGAGGAGGAGGAGCGACGAAGCGCTGGTCATGGTGGGTGAAGAGAGGCAGCTTCTAAATGAGATACGGATGAGACAGAAAGTATAGTACTTAGAGGGGAGGGAAGTTGAAAACTGTGTTGGAGGGAAGAATGTTAGGTGAACGAGGGAGGGGAAGGAAGAGAATAGGCTTTTTTAGATAGAATGAAAGGGAGTAGGCTTTATTGTGAAGTGAAGAGGGAAGTGCTTGAAGAAAGGGGAGGCTCCCAGAATGATTCTTAAGTACTCCTATCTAGAAACCTATCATTTTCGGTAGAATTTTTTAATAGTAATAATGAACTTTTCGAAATCCTAAAACGGGGTAAGAGAAGTATTTTTCAATACTTCTCTTCGCATTTTTTTGACCCCTTAGAGTTAAAAACTTCTTTTCCTGGTGAACCCGGAAAACTCTTCTCATGTGAAATGGACGGAATCGAGACACGAGTCATGGATTTTTGGTAATAGTGTGGCAAGCGAGGGCGGTCTCCACAGCGAGCAGTGTCTCCATTGCGTCGCCTCTTCCATTCACCACCACCTCCCTATTTAAGCTCCACGCTACAGATGACACCCAGAATGGCCCCCAACACTAGACCATCTTCCTCTCCACGCCTCATCGGCTTCACTTCGACGTCTCTAAAATATAGAAACGGTAGAAATACCCTCATATTGAAAAAAATAAATCTTTAAACCCTTAGAAGATTCCATTCTGACGAAGTTCGCCCTTCCAGCCGCGGTTACCTTCAGCCAAACTTTTACTTTATTTCCGAACAAAAAAAGGAAAAAGCCTTCAACTTTGACGTCATTTATTACAATCCATGATATCACAAACATTTTTTTGCATCCTTCGTCAAATGTTCTCGGGATCGCCACCGGGTCAGGAACTGCATAACTGCCGACGTTTCGATGTCCGACTCGGCCATCATCATCAGGGCTGTGGGTGTCGAGTGTGATATTTCCTTGCTTATATACAGTCACTCTCGTGGTCAGGTGATTGCTGATTTGCTATCATCAGCTTTGGTTGGCGTGTTGATGATGATTTTGCCTAGCCATTTTTATTGCTTTGAGGACAGGTTTTCAAGTGTTGCTCAATGCACATCCGGAATCTCTATTGAGTGTGTTTTTGGCCAGTCTAATGTCAATTGACTCTTTGATAAGTCGATCCCAAAAACCATCGGATCGGCAGAGCATCTTGTTGTTGTCGAACTCAACTGTATTTATGCATTCCATCTAATGCTCTGCGATGGCTCACAGCCCTGAGGACGATGGCCGAGTCGGGCATCGAAACGTCGGCAGTTATGCAGTTCCTGACCCGGTGGCGATCCCGAGAACATTTTACGAAGTCTATTCGTCACCAAATCTTTCTGCATTTTAATTGAGAATAAAACTGAGGCAGAAACTCGAAATTAAATTAGAGGAAGTTTTGATACATTTTACAACTGAAAGTTTTTGAGGAAAGAAAGTAATTTTATAGTTATTCTAAACAATAGTATTTGAGGACTGAATAAAACTCGAATTTGATCAAAAATGACCATTCATTGCCCTTGCAGCCATGCGGTGGAACAACTGAAGTCGCCTTTAAATCCAGGAGAGTAAAATTATCTCGCTAGGTAAAATTTTATATAGCAAAAGAGCTAACATGGTGTATAGCAAGGTCTCATAGGCAAGTAAATTGGGAGAATCAAGGCTCGTATGCTACTTAAAATATGCTTCACATCTCCTTTCTAATAGTATTAGGTTTTTTGTTACGTCAACAACTTTGGTCATCAGCCCTCGCCTTACAAGTATTGTGCATCTCGGTCGAGTAACTATTTAAAATTCACTTTATAACGGTATTGATTATTTTAAATAAAATATATCATTTGCAAGCATTAGCATAGGCTGGAACCCATAGGTACTTCCAAATTCATATCCACAAACACTGGAAGCGTAGAAGAAGAGAAGGCAGTCTGATTGTTTTAGATGTTTTAGATGAGAACGTTCATTAAATTTAGAAAACAAAGAGGAGAGCGCGTTACATATCAGGACAAAGTGACTACTTTTACATCTTTTAAGGCGGTTTTAATACAGCTCATTTTTCTTGAAGCAGCTTAATAAGCTTTTCTTCTGTTAAGTTCACCTTCTAAAGGTGTTACAATAAGGAAAAACTTAAGACAAACTTAGGACTTTGACAGCATGACCATACTACGATCCCTATTAGAATATCAAACTAGCAGCGATCCGGGAGGAATAATTTATTTTCAATCCCTCAGTTAAATATCCACACAGGAGGACTGCATTGGTAACACAAGCTCTAAGACCTCCAGGAGAGCAAAATTAGCTTGTTGGGTAGATTTCCTACAAAATTTTGCATAGTAAATTAGCTGACGTGGCATGTATAAAGGTCTCTCAAGCATGTAACGTGGAAAAATCAAGGCTTGCGTGGTACTTGAAATATGCATCACATCGATTTTCAAATAGTAGAAGGTTTTTGAAGATAACCTCTTCAAAGTAAGTCTCAAAGACCTCCGAAAGAAAAAAATTAACTTTTTAGGCATATATTTCAGCAACGTTTGCATAGTAGAAGAACTAACATGGCATACAGCAAGGTCTCTCTTGAGAGACCAACAAGTGGAAGATTCAAGGCTCAGATGGTACTTGAAATATAATATAATACTTGCAACATCGCCATTAAATTAGTATAAGGTATTTGAAGATAACCTCATTGAAGTACCTAGTAATAGCACAAGGCCTCCAGGAGAACAACATTAACTTGTTAGGTATATATCCAACAAAAGTTTGCGTACTGTGAGAGCTAACATGGCAAATAGCAAGGTCTCTTAAGCGAGTGAAGTGGAAGAATTCAGGCCCATAAGGTAAGTCCGGGTGAGATGCCCCACCGGGAGAGATGCCCCGATTGTGGTAGTTTTAAAAATAAACATCAGATTGCTCTGCTGGTGGTGTCCGTTAATTAGTTTGACAGCTAATATCAAGCCTCAAAAGTTTCGCGGAGATTCGTTATTTTTTACGATACTTTAGAACATCATTTCAAGTGAGACTCCAAATTTTCCGCTCTCTTATAAGGTAGAGCATAATGGTTATGGTCGGCATCAGTTAAAATGTTTGAATACTTTGAATTAAGGGGTGAAAACTTGTAGCAGCATGTTTATCAAATGTCCAAAAGCAGTGACAAGTCATCTTAGACCATTTGTTGGCCCGCTGGCTGTAAGGGCAACTCTCCCGTACTGAAAGGAGAGACGCCCCACCTCTCCTCGGGAGAGATGCCCCAGTGCTACCTTAAGGTATAGATGCCCTACCTGTATTGTTTTCAAGTAATTATAACCAATACGATAGAAGCAGTGGCTGATGTATCGGGGGAATCTTCGGGGGGGGGATGACTTTAATAAATATGTGGGGGGGGCCATGCCCCCCCCCTTGGGTATCCAATTTACACTAGATAGAATGGTAATTTTCCGACCCCCACTACTGCTAGAATTTTTAACCACACTTAGCTCCCCTTGTCCTTATCCTGGATCCGCCACTGGTTAGAAGTAATTAGTAAGTACGTCAATGGAAGAGTGCTAAAATGAAAAGTGCCTCCTAATTTTTTAATTGCTTTGATACAGTCTAATTTGTGGAGATGGGTATGGAGACTTTCTCCAATATTATCGAATCAGTTTATTGAGCTTTTTATGCTATACCCCTTACAATCTTAGCCCATGACTTATTGCTTAAAGCATAAAAAAATCAGAAAGGCCACCTAGGCTACAAAATAAATAATGATAGAACCATTCGCAACAGATTCATCATCATCTTCTAAAGGAAATCACTTGTTGCAGCAGGCACATCTCTCTTCTCAGCACTGCCTCCTCCTGACCAGCGTAATATATAAATCCCATCTCCATTAGTGACTGACTAAGTCGTTCGTTTAGGTGATGTCAATCATCGCTCACTATTCACTTGAGTGATTCAATCGATTGTTTAAAAAAAAATTCACTTTAGATCATGCCGAAGAGCAATTTAAACAACCTTTCATGAGACTGAGAGCAGGTGATAGCGGAATAAGTGAGGCTGCGAGGTACTTCTAGTCCCCTCTTGGACTCTTCACCGATGCAGGAAGAGGGTAATGCAAGCAAAAATTTCTTTGGGTCCATTTGGCATGCAGCAGGAAAAGCGACTTGTCAGTCATAATCAACGCCTGGAAAAATCTGGGTTTGCTCCTGATTGAGACACTAGGATATCAATAGCCTATCAGTTTGCTGAAAAACGAGTCCTTCAATGCAGAACTGAAGGTGTCGGGTAATGACTGGCTTAATTCATTTTTAAGAAAAATTAGTGCTAGGCAGTCTTAAGGGTTGTCAGCTGGTAGAGGTGAAGGTATAAATAGAGAAAGCGTTACTTACTTTTCTAAAATACTCTCAGAATTATTTCAGGAGAATGATTTCGTTACCAGGCCGGCCGAAGTCTACAAAATGAACGAGTGTGGTTGCCGGCTAAATAACGTCCTAGGGAAGATTTTATCCACAAAAGGTGCTAAAGATGTTCAGATTCTGACATCTACGGAGAGAGGAAAAAACAGCACTGTGATTTCGTGCTGCAACGCTGAAGACCAAGTTCTTCCTCCGGCATTAATTTTCAAAGGCCGGAAAAGGAATTTACAGAGTCTGAATGGACTCCCACCAAGTTCTGGTTTCAGGGAGATTGACATATTTCCTCAACAATACCTTAACATTATTCAACATAAGTTATGGAATAATAGCGATAGAAACCCAAAGCTCTTAGCGACTGTCCGGAGTACATGACCCTAGTTCAATGCCTGGAACACCAGGCATTGAAATAGGCTCCAGAGAAAAAAATCGAGAGAGGCCTTTAAGCAACTTTTAAGTCGTCAAAAGATCATTAGAATTCAAAAATGGCACCTAAAAAAATTGTTGAATCAAATATCACCATTCCCACCTTCGAAATAAATTCGAGAAAATTGAGACATACAGCGAAAGTACTGACGTTCGGCGAATATGTAAAATAAGGAAAGATAAGTACGAGGAGTAAAAAATAAAACGTTTCCAAAATAGCAAATTCGGAAAAGAATAAGGAAAAACTGATCATTGACGATGACCAGGACAGATTTTTGGAATGTGAGGATAACTATTTTACCACAAAATTAACTGTAAACTTGATCAAATGTTCGATTGCGTTTATTGGCTGCACGAATCACGCACAATTTACGGAAATCTCTGCAAACAAGCGTGGAACCAAACTGATCGAGGAAAAAAAAGACGAGCAATGTTTAAACAATTTTAAATTAGGTAAGAAGCTCCTGTAAAATATTATTTCTTTTGTTGTCGTTCATTAGTTCATACGAGTTTCAGTGCAATATTTAAAGAATATTTTCACTGGAATCATGCAATTCTGAACAATACTTTTACAAACGTTGATTAAAAATGTGTTTAAATGTTATATTACTACCATAAGTTTACGTTAATTTGAATGTGTTATTATAAAACAGGTTTAATTCTGATTGCATTCAGCTAGAGCTGCATGGGGCATCTCTCCCGAGGAGGTGGGGCGTCTCACCCGGACAGTTTTGAGAGATGGCAAAATGCATATTTATGGAAAAGTTTAAATATTTTGGGGTTAATATTTTTTAATCAAAATTTGCTGGTATATTGTTAATAATCAATAAATGTTGTATTATATCGTGAAGTCCTACATTCTTACTACTACCTCAGTCATAGATATGAATACATTTCCTTAGGTGGGGCATCTCTACCGGACTTCCCTTATGTTACTTTAAATACGTATCACCTCGCCATTCAAATAGTATTCATATTTTTAAGATAATCTCAGTGAAGAGTCAAAAGCACCAGAGTGAGAGGATGATTTTTTTTCAATCCTCATCACTTCTTCTTTTAAATGCTTTCGCTCTCTCACACCAATACCGGCCACGCCCCAGTCGTTGACGAGATTTATTACGCACAGACGACAGCTACAACATACTTTGACGGAGTAAGGCTACCGCTCGCCCCGACTCGGCCGAGATGGCTCCACTAACCGTGCTTGTATTACTTCCATGTTTTGGCTGCGAGAAAACCGAATTCCTATCCCGGGGGATGATGGGAAACTAAAGAAACCATAATATATACTGAGTTTCGGGGCAGTCAGGTGCACCAAATTTTTCACCCTCAAGACGGAGCAATAATGAAGCATCATCGCTCTAGAATCCGTGTACCTGCTCAGATTCGAGTGAAACTAGAATGTTACTGGAAAGAAGTCGTTAGCCCGCGAACGCCATTAGGAAAACAGTGACAGCTAATGATGTTTCTATGCAATCGCATGGGCAAGTATGAAGCATTCCCAAAGAATCAGAACACTACTTCAAGATCAGAACTATAATTGACCAAATTACGATGATCGAGAACAATAAGATGGCCTGCAAGTTCAGGGTTCCAAAACCATTTGCATGGGAATATTCTGCATGATCCATATCATTAATTTGGGAATCCTCGTCTAATAAGGAATGAACGATGTACGAAATGTACGATGATATTTCCTAATTCTTACTAACATTTTATAAGCCACAAGAAAATGTAAATGTAAACACTTCTCAAAGCTTATGGCATTTATTTCACTGAATAGAGGACTATGAGTTACTCCAATAGATTCACATCGACCATTTCTTCGGGAATCCTTAGATGACCATACGAATAGGCCAAAAAGATATACCTATCCATATATTATTCACTTTGAGCGTTTCAGTCTGCCTGAATTTTGCGCGGTCACACTGTAGGATCTATCTCAGTCGTACCAAGTGCTAAAGGGATAGGGTTTCGTGTGCTCGACGCCGAATCTCTGCATACAAATTTTAGACTTGGTCTCAGCGAGGCAGCTCGACATTGCGTAAAGTTGAGGGTAAAAAAATATGCAAAAACGGACCAAAAACAAACTTCCCACAAAACGGGAGACAAAAGTGGTAAGCCACCATTAATTCCTGTCTCCCCACTGAAATTTTTTTCCTTTGCAAAACTCTAGCAACTAACAACAGGTTCAAAACTATGAGAGGCAACATTGCCACAACGATAGGCGAGTAGGCAACGATCGGTAGCGCAGCAGAGTCAACCTGCCTGTGGAACAGGCACTGCTAGTCATGGGCGTACCCAGCGAGAGGCAGAGGGGGACAGCCCGCCCCCGTAGAAGCAAAAATCGCAAAATTCTTTAAGCAAAATCAGTACTGAATTGAAACGAAGTATTCAGAAAATTTTCTTAAAGCCCACGAAAATGATATGTATTATGAATTACCTAACTAAAATAAAACTATTTTTTCAAGGAAATACTCTCATAAACTAGTAAAGCGCGGTTATAATTTTCTTAAAATGTTTTTTTCATTCACCTATACCACGCTAAAATGTTACAACTTGGCTTGCCCCCCCTAAACCATGGCTTGCCCCCCCAGCCTAGTCATGATCCTGGGTACGCCCTTACTGCTAGTATTATACTTTGAAAGCTTACGAAGAGAAGTTTAATATCATTAGGGCTTATAAGACTATGCAGAGTTATTGAAAACGTTTTTTATCAACGCAATGCCAATTCACTACGCTTTTCCAAGCTTATCCATTCCTGACGATTCCGTCTCGCTGCCCATGAGTGCCCCGGATACATAACAATAAATCCAACTGGAAGTTCGTGTATAAGTCGCCTGGTGTGGTCTATTCGACCGCCATATTAATTTTCAACTGGATCATTAGCAATATATTCCAAAGCATGGCACGGATTTCTGAAGTGACTTGTGTTATGGCGTCTGCGAAATGCCTTTTGATGCGCAGTTTCTCCTCCCTTCGCCGAGTGCCTCCGCCGGCGATGGGAGAGACTGAACAGGCCTAAGGCGTGTCTGCTTGATTGAAATCCATGAGCACTTATGTCCACTCTAAACCGAGCAGTATAGAGCTTGGGAGGGCCGACAGATCGCGATGCGGAGGCGGAGTTTCACACAGCATTTAAGGACGTTCCACCGCGACCACGCCCCT
Organism: Ischnura elegans; assembly: GCF_921293095.1. Taxonomy (NCBI): domain Eukaryota; kingdom Metazoa; phylum Arthropoda; class Insecta; order Odonata; family Coenagrionidae; genus Ischnura; species Ischnura elegans. Next base: position 109,022,530 of record NC_060248.1, read on the forward strand.
GTCGAAAAGGAAGCGTTCGGGGAAGTGTCCGGGTAGTGTTGCGGGAGTGTTCAGGAAGCGTTTAACAGTACGTGAACGCTTCCCGGCAGCTTCCCGAACACTTCCTCAACACTACCTGACTGTCGACCCTTCGCTTGCCGAACACTTCCTCGCCACTTCGTGGTTGAAACACTTCCCGGACGTTTCCCCGACACTCCCGGAACGCTTCCGAAGCGTGGGAAACACTTCCTCGACGCTCGCTGGACGTTTCCCCGACACTCGACTGCGACCGTTGTCGACACTCCCCGAACGCTTCCGAAACACTTCCGCGGAAGCGTTCCAAGTGGGCCATAATCTGCTTCCCGAACACTTCCGCGACACCTCCTCAACGCTACCCCAACACTTGCCCGCCACTTCCCGAACACTCCGTCCGACGCTTCCCCAACACTTCCTCAACACTTCCGTTTCGCCTGGGGCGTTCTAAAACAAAAATAGTCTCTAAAAGTATTTTATTCTTTCCCGGCTAATTATTTGAGTGAAATCTTGTCGGAATTTCCACCAGTTAAATTCGTTGTATGTCTTTCAACAGACGACTAGTCCATCGCCATCAGGATGAATGAATGATTTTGATATGTCTAGGCACATACAAGATGCAAATATTCCAAAGCAGAATCAAGCATTTCGCAATGAAAATCAATGAAATTTACACCAGAGTGTCATTAGGAATAAATAATTTTGACATGTCAAGACGTATTCATGAATCAATTCATTTACGATGAAAATGACACCGGAGTTTCTGATGTAAGTTTTCACGGCGTTCAGGTTCTCAGATTTTTTACTGGGTACACCTCGAACACACTCTCGTGACATTAAAAGAAAATACAATTCACGATGCACATTAAAGATTCGAAGCGATTTCATAGAAAATTGCACCAGAGTTTCACAGCAAATGTATAATTTTTGCACATCACCTCATGCACCATATCGTGCAATCACTACCATTAGGGACAGTGAAATTTCGAAATAATTTAATCTTGAGAGTCCAAATATTGTGACAGGAGTCGGCGCTTAAAAATAGGGGGGACTTTTTTTTATTCGTGAAAATCACAATTACGACTTTCGTCAGCGTAAGCTCCACGTAAAGAAAATTACTATTGAATAAAATTCCAGACAGTTGGAGATCACGAACTATTTCCAAAGGTCATTGTAAAACATTGCATTCGGCAGGAGAAAACAGACACTGCATACGCTGACTGGGAGAATGTCGTTTAATCGTCGATTAAAGATAAGAAATAGCAAAAATTCATTCATCTATCCCTAAAATGAACCCTAAAAATCAACACACCTCGATGAATACTACCGTGAAACAATCAAATTCTTTCGTGAATCCCGTAAAAAAAGACGATAAAGCGAAAGACACTTCAAGGAAACGGGTGATCAATGGGATCATGAAGAGAAACTCAAAATAAACAGAAGAATTTAGACAAGACAGCATGAAGATGATTCATGCGGAAGTGCATGACATGGTGCAATAAATAATTCGAAGTCCTGAGTAGCCGAAAAGGCATTTCATTCAGCCGATAAATATAATTCATGTACATCAATAAACAACCGGTAAACCCTAAACTCTTCAGCTTTTAAAGCACTATTCACTTTCCACCCCCGCAACACCAGAGACGCACACATGATTTTTAAAAGCCTCTGAAAGCGCTTGTTTAACCTCGCACGGGGATATCAGTATTTTCTGCCGTGAGCCAATCCTTTTCACTCCATGCAGACGGCAAGCACCTTACCACATGGAGCGGGGCACACGCTCCACTCCTATGTGGAGTGCCCCTCTAACACCAGCTGGGAGTGGTTTGTTATTGGAAAAAAAACCTGGAAAGGTTGTTGGGGTTCATGGAGGGAGTGGGGCGTTTATCATGAGGCAAAGCAGGCGCGTCGTCAAGGGGAGGTCAAGCGGGATCCAAAAACGCAGAGCGAACCCTTCTGCACCATTCGGGAGCAGGCACCACACCACTCTCCCCAACATGCCGGCACCCGAAGGGCAACCCTTCCCCCAGACGGAAAGGATGACTGCTCCGAGATAAAAATCCCCTGCATCGCAATGATTTCAGATGCTGTTACTGCCTAAAATTTTTTAACGTCTAGTTTCTCTTCAGCCTGTAGACAATTAGAGCTCTGGCCATTGGAAACAGGTAAAATCTTTAACTTTCAGCCACAGGAGGGCAAAATTGTCGAAATTATAGCTTTTGCGTAGACACCAAGAGCTATACGCAATGGCCTGTAACTATAGATAATGTTTACACCAGTTTTTCCGATAGATACCTTCCAATGACTATTAATATCTGACAATCAAAAAATGATTATTTATATTCTCATGTAACTATATCTGACCAATCAGGTAGTACATCGTCATAGAAAGGAGATCAGGTATTAAGTATATCATACAGAAAGGAATATTCAGCTCGTAAATTGATCCAAGTTTTAAGTCTGTTGCACAGAATATGGTGAATAGCAAGTTGCTTTATAATTTCATTAAAAATACTCTTCCGTCGAGAAGGGTTAAAACCTCAATAAATGATTAATTCTGTACATTAAATAATAATTTCCACTGGGCGTGAGAAATGTTCAGTTATCCGTTCATTATCAATAATAGCATGTTTTCGCTGCTATGTTAACATCGGAATCCGAAACCTTAGTGCTACAATGTAATATCAACAATAGTTTCCATATGTATAAACTGTAAATCCTTTTCGGATTTTACTTTCAGTAACTGGCTTATGCAAGGTATATCTCCACTCATTCCACGATGATATTACGAACAATCCACTCACAACACCTGCATGTATCAGTATGGCTTAATTCATACGAACAGCTTCGCCCAGAGACTCCCAGAGATCCGGGCACAAAATTGCCCGGTTACACGCGAGAAGTAGACAGTGGGAAGATGGAAGGAAAGAGAGAGAAATCCAAATGCCTACAACGGTGTACAAGGAGTGTACAGAAAATAGAGAGAATTTTTAATTACTACGCGCCTAGAGAGCCCTAATGCAATTGTTTTATTATGTTGGTATTCATGCCCTTGAAATATGGTAAAATTTTCTGCAGCATAAATGTTTACTTTGTCCGGGGCAGCCGTTAAGTTTAGTCATGCCTTTATCAGCTCGGCGATTTTCGTTTATTACAAGAAATGGATAAAATAATGATTGAAAATCAAATAATGATCACCAAATAAAGTATTAAAAGGTGTATGACATGTTAGCAAAGGCCTCTGGTGAGTCTGCTATGAGCAAAACAAGAATTTGCGAGTGGCGAGAACAAGAATTTGAGTTCTTGATGATGCTTAAGATGATGAACGCCGCAGCACAACTAAAAATTCATGAAGACATGGAAAAGGTGAAATACATGATTATGAACAACTAATATAATTAATACCTAATTGAGAATATTTTGAAAGGGGCAATATTAATGAAGAATAATACATAATTTTGTTTCAAAAAACTAAAATTCCCGTTATTTTCCGAACATATCTCGTATATCGGATACTGATCACACGCCAGGAAGCTCGGCACACGAAAGTACGGGCCACAAAATTTACATCTACAGTTACTACCCCGCAAGTCGCCGAGTGTCCGGCGAACTTGTGTGAACGGGAGACTCGAATCTGGCTCCATCGTATTTCACTCACGTTTGTAGGCCTCCGGTAGTCCAGCCGCATCCCTTAATGGGATTGTTCACTCACAATCGCAATTCACCGAAAAAAAATCGGTGAACGGAAGGGAGAGAACAAGCTGATGAGGTAGAAAATCGAAAATAAGATAAGTTGCCTCTCACTTTTCGCGCTTTGGTGATGTCATTTGAGATCTGTTGAATTTAATCTCTCAGGGAGAACCTTTCATTAAAATACTCTTCCGAACTAGCTCACAAGTCTGTGAACAGCGACGAACCATGCGAGGCCCATGCACAAGGCCGAGTAGTACCGGAGAAGCTGTGGCCCGAAAAGCATGATTTTGTGACGTCATCATCTGCGAAGAGGACGAAGAGGCCCAATAAACCAACCCTCGGGTTGATTCTCTGTATGGGTGCGTGAGTCAAAATTAAATTGTGTTTTTTTTTCCTTTCTCTCGGTCTCAATTTTTAACGTTTATCAGTGTTTTGGAGCGTAGGTCTTTAAGAATTAAATACAAAATTAAGTTATCCATTAATTATTTGCTTAGTTACAATCAATAAACATATCATATACAAAAAATGGATTTCAAAATGCTTGTCCCTTCTTTTTAATTAATTTACTGTTGAATTATTATTCATTTTTCTTTTAAAATTGTAAAAAACATTTTAATAACTTTTCATGCCTTCATGTATCAAATTGATGTAATCATATTCATTCGTAGCCCTGAAGGAGGTATAAAAATACACAGAAAAGTTGGCCACAAATTTTGCATTTGATTCTTAAAGACATACCTACACTCCAAGACGATAATCAACGTCGAAACAAAATTGTAATTTCCTTATGTTTTTGATTTGCAGACGATCAAAGGAGATAATACTTACAACGTCTCCTCGGCAAAAAAAAGCCAACAGTGAAGAATGTGTCGATCTAAAATTTTTCTCCAGCTCAGCAGCACTCGAGGGACCGTGCCATTCCTCTCCACGATTCATCCTCCAGCACCGACGCCCGACACAAGGGAGAACGCGATCAAGCGAACACTCGCGTCCCATAATACCACCCACGCAGGCACCCTCTTCCCTACGCCATCGGGAGAAGCGTCGCGGAACACGTGCTGGCCCTCATAACTAAATACCTACTCCCCTCCCTGAAAACCCGCCGTCAAGATGGGGATAACCATCCAGGACCATATTTTCCTCCATTCTTTAGGCGTTGAGCTCGAGAGAGGCCAGACAGTCTCCACTCTGGTTTCTTTCAGGCTTCTTCCTCTGAACTAACTTACTTCGTAGCATCCGCCATCGCGCTTTTACCCAAATAAGGACTACGAACAATTTCACGTTGGATATGACTCCTTGCGCATTACCCAACCCGTGATGAGTTCGTGCTGATTTGTTACGATAAAAATTTACCGATACGTTTGGCGAGTTAGGAATAGATAAGATAGGAATACTTACAGGGGCTTAGAGCAAAGTTCATGCTAAATTTACCTTGCAAACTCGGAGTTTTTTTTCTTAGATGACATGAAATATATCCTTCGTTTACCGTTGGACTAGAGTAGATGTAATCACAAATGAAGGAAATAGACTGCAAAACTGAGAGATTGAAAATTTTGTTATTTTATCGACCTATTAGAGAAACAACGGTGCCTCGATTAATGATCTCGTTAATGAAATTAATGACGTCACTCGTTGCATGTTTTTATTTTTCCAATATTCTGCTCTTGAATGGAGTTGAAATAGGAATTGCTGACTGTGGGAAAGTTTTACCTTTGCATGGATGTGCACGTATATTTTATTATGCATCTTAATGCACGTATATTTTATTATATTTTTTTATATAGCTGTAATAATTAAGTGCGGATCCACTTGCCTGATGCATGCTGGTGATTTATCGCCCCCTGCCAAACACCCTAGCGGTGTGGTAGGCTATTCCGGAATTCCACCGGGTCAGTATATGGTATATTGAGGAAGAGCGAGAATCATAAAAATAAAGTTCTTAATAGTCATTTATTTTAATCCTGGTATCAAGCATTTCTATGAATACGTACAATCCTGTGCGTGTTGAAGAGTGAGAAAACTGCTAATTAGAAAAATAGGTATACATAAACAAAATATGCATAGCAGTTAAAATTATGCACAGTTAAAATATTTTTTGCTACGTTCGTCTCTGTCACGATGCATACATATTAAATCTCGCATGCCTCAGGGCGAAAAGGTGGAAAAGGGGCAAAGGAGATATTATCAGCTTTATTTAATCATAACTTATGGTAGTCGTAACCCAAGCGTGGTAAGACCAACGACTAGATGATTGACCCAGATTTATTTTAAGTTATCCAATGCTATTAAGACGAGAGAAGACTGGAGGCATTCGAAATACGGGTGCGGAGAAGAATGGAGAAGGTGAAGTGGACGGAAAGGAAGAGGAAAGAAGTAGTGCTGGACATGGTGGGTGAGGAGAGGCAGCTTTTAGATGAGGTACTGAAGAGACAGAAAGTATGGATGGAGCGAGTACTTAGCGGAGAGGGGATGTTAAAAACAGTTTTAGAGGGTAGAATTTTAGGTAAGCGAGGGAGAGGAAGGAAAATAATAGGGGTTTTAGATATAATGAAAGGTATTATGCCTTATTCTGAATTGAAGAGGGAAGTGCTTGAAGGAAGGGGATTTTCCCAGAATACTTCTCAAGTACTCTAAGGAAATCTACCTTAATCGGTAGAATACTATAATAATATCTAAAGCTATGAACAGCAGACTCTCTTAGCCCGAAAGGAACTCGATGGTGGTGGAGATATTGTCGCTGGCCTTGCGTGGGTGTAGACCAGTGTCAGGAAATGCAGGATGCGGGTCTCAAAAGGAAACAGACCGGTAAGGGTTATTCCGCAGGAGACACTCGGTCACAATAAATCCGTTGTACCTTATTAGACGATACTTAGGGGCTAGAATCATCGATATAACTTGAGGAGGGATAAGCTCTCAAGGCATTGCTTCACTCCCATCGACCCATGTCTCTCTATGAAATCTCGATTCAACAGTTTCCTTCCTTGGGAAGTTCCAGCGCGACTCCACGATTCCCAAGAAATAGGCACTTCAGTAAGTTGAAAGTTCTGGAAATCTAAATTAACTCTTTTAGAATAGCAGTTCTTTCTGTGAAGATCTGTAAGTGAGAGCTCAACGTTTATCACATCAATTTATTACAACCTTATGAAACCCGCCAATGTCCACTACAATTTCGATTCAAACATAAACAAATTTGCAAGGTGTCATTGGCGACAGTATAAAAGATGAACGGTTTACGGTCAACACATTTCTCTAATGAGATTCTTCGATGCTAAAAAATTTCTCCTCGGCAAGGCTTACAAGCGCAGTTAGATTACGCAGTAAGTCCAGCCGTTTTCTCTGAAGCAGATACAAGATATTTAATTCTCTTTATTATTATTAAACAATGGAGAACGTAAGAATGGTACATTTATAGAGTTTCAAGGAAACAGCAGACACTTCATTTCTTGGCGGCACCTGTTTGTTACGAAGTTTTTTTACAAGCCCTGGTCGACTTTTCTACGATCGACTCTAGTCTCGATTGCATGAAAAATAAAAAAGCGTTTTCTCAGATTAAATTTTCCGTGATATATCCGCTGGCCATCTGACTCCACCTTTCCGTTTTCCTGGAATCCTCTTTTCCTCCTATCCCAATTTCCCCTAGTGAATCAGGTACCGTAGGAAATTCCTCCGCAGGCAACAAAACTTAGGAATTTCAGGAAACACTAATAAACTATTCTATTCTAATATATTCTACAAATCCCTTCAAGATATTGCTATCCCCTTTTGTCCGATCATAAGAAAATCTGCAACATTCTCCCTCGCTACACGTTGCTTGTTCCTTTTTCATCGCGCGCTGACTTCGCCGAAGTCATTTCGTTTCTTCCATTTCCATGCCTCACAGCTCCTCCTCTTCCCGAAATGCACTCCATCCGCCTGTTTGGCTTCATGAGCTTCTTATTATTTATATCATTCTTTCGCCAAGGTAGCTATTGGCAAATATTTCGAAAATATTCAGAGCAACAATCCTACAGGCCTATTCCATAAAGGCTTCATATTTTCTTATAGCCGTCCTAAATGCTTATAAGGATGTAAACTCAACGGGGCCATTAATTTTTAAAGTATCAAATACCCATTTTCCAGTCCATCGTCAACGTAATAAACGTTAGAAATCATACTCCAAAAAATTATATTGATAATTTCAGTAGGCTCTCTCGCGAGTAACTCTCGAGCTTATTCCATTGAAATTGAAATGGAGATTGTTTTAAAAATAATTATACTTGACAGAATTTGGCTGTTATAATTGAAATTTTATATTATGAGAATAATCTTAATTTTTCCGAGGGTTCGACCATTTTGGACATGAAAAGGTCGAACACCAATTATTTTTTAATTATACACCTTCATCTTAGATTTATGTTGGATCATGAAAAAGTGATATTTTGTTAGTAAAAAAAAGTTGGAGGGTACAAAAAAATGTAAGTTTAGAAGCATGGAAAAAATATAAAATAGAAGAATATATTGCTCCAATTATATTAACCAAGCGAAACAAATGGCTGCACTCTAATATATGTAATCACTGCCCAAATATGGCCGAATTCCTCCGATTCATCCCAATATTCTCCACTTCATCTTTCCTCAATTTTTATTTCGATTTTATTCGTACATAACTCTCCTCTGAGAGGAGTCGAGGAGGGGAAAGTGTGTGCTCAAGTTTTTCTTCGGCTTCGAAATGAGAGGAGTCGACCCTCAAAAAACGATTAAACTTTCTTTAGAGGATTGGTCCACCACGTGTTTTTTTGGAGGTCGATGCCTTATGTAAAAGCGAAGGAGGCGCCGAAGGAAGGTTTTATTAGGGGAACAGTGCGGGCAGCCTCAAAAGGTTTGCTTTAATTTAACAAGGACATCCTCCCTTACAAGAATATCAACGATGATTCATGCGATATTTGATAATCGTCATTTAACATAAAATAGTGTGAAATGTATAGGACCAGCTAGATAATTTTAATTCTTTTGATATCAACTTTTAACAAGTAAAATACATTTTTATTTCATTGATAGTCATTGAAAATTTTATAGCCACATATGCACTTGAGTCCAGCATCCATAAAATTATAAAATGTATTTCAGCTAAAATAATTAAATTAAAGACTTCGGAGGCAAAAGTTTTTCCGATGAGGAAGCTAAAGCAATTAAAAATGTATGCCGGGTAGGTTTTGAAATGCAAGGTAATCTATAAAACCTCGAAAGAAAACAAATATTTCAGCTATCACCATACATCTAGAATATTTTCGGCATAGCCCGGAAGATATTAAGATTCGTCAAGCGTATTGTGGGAAGATTTTCGGATGAGGAAGTAAAAGAAAGGTGCTATTTCGCACTCGTCCGACCGCACCTTGGGTACCGCGAGTACATAGGATCCGGTGCAGGAACACTTAATGCGTGAACTGAATAAAATAATAAGGAAGGCCGCGCGGTTCGTCAAAAACTGCTACGGGCGTACGGACATCGTTACCCAGACGTTAAGTGAATTAGGCTAGGAGCCGCTGGAGACTCGGAGGCTGCGCGCTTGGCTTAGATTGCTTGAACAATTGAGAATAGATATCTTTAAGAGCGACACGGAGAACATAATATTAGAGCCACACTATATTTCCAGGTCAGACAGAAGCGATAAATTAAGTGAGATATTTAGCCGAACGGATTTATATGGGAATTCGTTTTTTCCCCGAAACATAAACGACTCTAATAAATGCTAATCGTAATTTCACATTTCCTTTTCATGTGTAAACGCCTGGTGTCCGACCACCCACTGCCACACGCCTTTAGGCGGCTTTTGTGTGTAGATGTAGATATCTCTTGCTATTTTTTCTCAGAGGTGGTAGCTTACGGATGGTAGAGATTATATACTTGCCTCATCTTTGGGACTTTGTACTTTAAGTGGGATAGAATTTTTTCAGCTTCAACATTTAATTAATTATGTAGTTATGATTTCCAAATGTATCTTGGCTATTAGCCTTGCGATGAAATCTTCGTGCTTACGTTTGGAACAGACCCGAAATTACGAATACGTCAGTGAGATACTTGTTTATAAATGCTTGTCTTTATATGAGTTATTATTTCAGGCATAGTTCATAGTTAATTTTTGTAAATTCCTCATTGTAAAAGGCCAAATTTATGCTGTTTTCGGAGAAACTGGATAATGAACAAATACATTTACGAGTCAATAATTCCATTAAATCTGCTACAGATTTACATTAAGTAATCTTCGAGTTATATAAAATTTACCATTTATCAATTAAAATATAATGGCATTATTCTTCAATATTTTCTGAAGGAACTACTGTCGGAAAATGCAGCCACGATCAAATTCATTGCCGTAACGAAGTATCAAATAATGTAATCTAACCTTATGGAGTTATCTATGGAGTTTAAAAGGGTGAATTTTTAACGGATCTCGGCTTCTAACCAATTTCGGCAAGATTTTTTTTTCAAGATAATCTTCCATAAACTACTCCCAATCAGAGCCCTCTTAAATTCCAATTTGGCGAAGGGGAACGATAAATATCATCTTGTATTTGATTATCCAATTATATCACCCAATGAGCTATAAATTATCCTCTCGTAAACCTGCCACTTCGATCCTTAACTACTCAGTAAGGTTGACATTAAGGGAAACCACCGAGACAATTAAAAAGACCAGTCAATTTCGAGGACCCAAAGTGGCCTCCCTCCGAAACAGTCTCTGAGAATTGATGAGTACCAGTATCTGCCGCAAACCAGATACATTCGACGTTGTGTACGACCCATGAATGAATACTACCCATTTCATGTTTACTTATTTCCATTACCAGGAATTTATCTGAGCCCGTAAATTTACAAAGTAGGAAAGAAAAAGTAAGTTATTTTTCAATGCACAATCTGCTTCAGACATGTTATTCAATTAAAATTATAAATCTTATATTTTTTCTAGATTTTTGTATCCATAAGCCAGCCATAACCAAGCTATATCTGAGCACACAGGAAGTGAGGCATGGGAGAAAAATTTAATTTTCTTACGAAATCGTTTCAGGCTTGACGTGTTGGAAATGCGTTATATCCATGATAAAATATAAACAACAAATTACCATTTCCACACTGTAATGATGTAACTCCACTACCGATCATGAATTCGACGCACTATGTCATTTACCAGGTTTTTATGTCAATTTCCTGGAAGATGACATGGAGTTTCGAAACCATGGTCGGCCGTTTTTTATATTCATCATCATCACTGGTCAGCAAACTTAGGATTGGTTTGACGCAGCTCTCCACTCAGTTCTCCTATCAGCTAATCTTTTCACACCTTCGTATTTCTTCTTTTTCACATCCTTCTTTATTTGTTCCATATATTTTGTTCGAGGTCTTCCTTTTCCGTTCTTGCCTTCCACTTGTCCCTCGACGACTGTCTTCATCAGGCCATCATGCTTCCCCCGTCACTAGTTATCTTGCTTCCCAAATAACCGAATTCATCTACCTCTATCAGTTTTTGCTTCCCTATTTTAATGCTAGTCTTGACTTCTTCCATTCTGCTGCATACTAATATATTGGTTTTCTTCGTGCTTATTTGGCTTTAAGCTCAGCCGCGAGAGTTTTATATCAAAGTGTTGAAATTGCCATTTCTTGTTTATATTGTATGATGGTTAAATTTTCTTATTTGATGGAGAAAGAATGGGAATGGGCAGCAGGTCTTCGTATACCTTGGTGGATAAAATTATCAAGAAGATGAGAAGTTACTACGCAATCAGTTGAAATGAGAAGGACAGCATCACAATGAGTAAAGGGAAAATTCTTGCCAAGTGATAATGCCCCTGCGCTGTAACTCGTGGCGAGATATAAATAGGGTGGTTTCCAATTTTTTTAATTGCCTAAATCGAAAGATTATTACTCCTGGAGTACGTATTTCACGCTTTTAGGTTTTTAAATGACAATATCTATTTTCCGGGATTTAATGAAAAGTGAAAATTCTCAAGTGCGCGAAAACGCGACTAAGTATGAATGCTGGTAAAAGCCCGTATGGCGTCATTCTAGTTCCGGCTCCCGCTGTGCGAGGCCACCTTGGTGCGAGGCTATGAACGCCGCTACGATGCAGGCTGCTTGCTGCCGAGCTTGGCGGTAGTGTAGATTACCTGGGACTTCTAAAACCAAGTTATTTGTATATTATGAATACACTAATGGTGAGTAACGAATCGCAATCAATGCCTTTCGTTTTCGTTGATGAAGGAAACTACCCTATTATGCGGGCGTTAGGATGAATACAAATGGTATTGAAGGCCACCTTGAACGTTACTTCCGTGTATAATATGATGTGAGAAAGGAAATAATGAAAACGTAGAAAATATACTGAATTCGTGTTTGATAACATAACGAGCACTGTTTATCGCTGAATGAGCACAGTTATGAACATTGAGGAAAATGCTTGAGAACTTCGAGTCAAAAATCGAAATGCGTACGCTTGCTCGTTTGCGGCTATTGTTAGCTGGAGTATCTAGTGCAACGCCTGGATAAACATAGGGGCGCATCATTGAGCAGAGGGTAGAAATATATTATTAATATTGCCATTTTGCCAGCACAATTTTAGCTCTCGCAATGGTTGACAAGTATTAAATGAAAACTGAGGAATACAATTGCAATGAAGATAAGTGGGTAGGCATTCGGTAAAATTATCAAAAGCCTTTATTTGATGAACTATATCGATCGAATCCTATAATAATTGATGCCGCACTTTCGATTAATAGGCAAAATAATGGACTGTCTGATTTATCGATGCAATAACCATCAACTTCAACGATAGGTTGTATGCTAGTGCCCAGAACCTAAATTATAATAACTGTTTGCCAATATTCATCAAAACACGCACGGCATCTCAGCTTTCGCATCCCTGACTATTGCCTGCTACTCAAAACGCGTCGCGGGAAAGCACACATCTGCGTCGTAACATTCATTGCTTTCCTACTGTCATCTCCAATCGTTGAATGCACGGAAAAACGCCACTCCCGCATTGGGCCAATTAGCCCTTTCTTTCGTCCCTTAATAAGCCTCCGTAAAGGATTTCGTCTTAACTTCTCTACCGCTCGGATTACACCCACTGAAGCCCCATCGCCAAGTTCAACCCTATTCCCTCCACATATTCCACCCTCTCCCCTCTTTCACCTTACAACCACACGCAACTCCCTCTCTTTCTTACCGCAACCAAGTCCTTCTCGTCTCAGACGTTTGGATTCAATAACTTATCTCACTCACAATAACTATACCGGTCCTGTAATATACCTCTTTCATGTTACAAGTAAGGTCAAGGCAGTATTGGCTCCGTTAGAAGATATCGAAATACTTCATTCTTACTGCGAACCTAGCAAGAAATTGTACAAATGCTGAATAACTAGGCTTATTGATGGACATGATCATTCAGATGATAATGCTGTTATGTTTTTTATCATCAAGGAAAAAAGAAAGGCGATAAAATTAAATTGATAAAAATTTCGTGAGTGAAATAAAACGCATTCACGCACATACATATGGGATACATTTCGTTGACACTTATGGTTGTTCAAACATATTTCTTGTATTCATGAAATGAAACATTGTAATCTTTCCGCTGAATTTATTTGAGCATGATGCTTTTTGTTTTTACAACAATATTCTCAACTGTGTAACGGTGAAACGCGTCGTCCTCAAAAAAATCCATCGGAAAGATTGCAATGTTTCATTTAACCAATGTAAATAAATTCCACCACATCGTGCTACATATCATACGAGATATTTCTTATAATTTACATTTTAAAGGTTATTTCAAGATAGTTCTGGCAATACCGAGTATAGCTACTATTAGTCATTAATCGGACTGTAACGAGAATATGTGATGAATAGCGAGCATGAAAAAAATGTAATGTATGTGAGTTACTGAAGTCATGCTTTCTGAACGCGATTTCTTCTTCTAAATTTAATTTCGAGTAAATGACATCAATACATTAAATCTAAACTAACCTTATTTAAAGCCTTTTAAAAGCTTTTCAAGGTTTACTTACCCACTAAGCTGTATAATGACTCATTTTGGTTGATGCTTGCGACCACATTAACGTTTACGGTCATGGATAAAATAAGCCACACATGAGAACAATGAAATTTTCCAGCAAACAGTAAAAAAAAAAAAAACTTTCGAAAGGAATGGAAATTTCTATAACTAAACCATAAAAATGTCTAAGTGCAATATTTCAATCCTACCCGAGCGGTTCGTCCAAGATAGAAACGCAATGGAAAAAGGGAGTAACAACCGGTTGAGAGCCTCTAACCTGCGCTAAAGCCGCGCGGGGCAGTAATGTGTAATATTTCAATACTGCCGCTTGGGCGACGGCGAAATCCACATGAATTGCAATTTTAAAAAATTGTAAATATAATATAAAAGTCCGTGATTCATTGCCCGGTTCAGGGGATTTTTTTCTAATAATAATTCATGTGGATTTCACCGCCGTTCACGCTATAGGATGGACATATTTCACATTATTGCCATGCGCAGATCTAGCGCAGGCTTGTGGCTCCCAACATGTTGTGACTTTATAAAACCCCTTTCTCTCCCGCGTTGTCATCTTGGATGGACCGTATGGGTCATCTGGTACCATCAGCCTCGGAACAATCACCATGGGAAATAGGGAACCTGGAGCCCTATTCACTAAGACAATCTCTCGGATAGTTCGTGGTTGGTTCTCGGAAAGACATCATAATTTCGGAATGAGGTATCCCTAAGGTCTATCCGAACTTTCCGTCACGGAAACTTGTCCGAAAGCGGCCGTAATGACGAATGTTCTCGGAAAAAGACTTCCCGTTTTTCGGAATCGGAAAGTGATATGCCAGCTGGAAACCCGTGGAATATATATGCAACAAAAGTGGTGATGCAGGAGCTGGTAAGAAGTCACATGTAATTTGCAGTACTGACACGGTACTGAAAATTATGGAAAATTGATGATTTTATACGGAGTTAGTAATTAAATAAAGCATCTGGTGAAACCAGCAGAAAAAGTTAATGCCTTTAAACGCAGTAACGCTTTTCAATAATGCAGTAAATTTAGCATAGTGGACAGCATACATGCGCTTCCGAGAGACGGAAACGGAATGTTCGATTCCGAAATTTCGGAAGCGTGGAGACATAGTTACTGGATAGGGCTCCTGGATAGCGTAGTGGTCTGCGATGCGGGAAGCCTAAGGCCCGCCGTTCGATTCCCCCTCCAGGGTAATTTTTTCTAATGGCAATTCATGTGCATAAAATACGCATTAAATATTTATAAATATCTTTGTGGGCTAAAAAAACAGCGCACCTCTGTAGCACTGAAGAAATAGAATGCCAAGATCAGACGCAAAAGCTTAAGGGACAGATTCGTCAGAACACGACTTGGAAGATTAATAGATGTCCTGTAGAAGCCTGGAATTCATCGAACACCATCGTCCCCTATACCCTATGGTACATCGACAGCTTAAAAAAGACGTCAAATCTGGCACCTTCCGAGGGCAACTTCAGATACAATGAAATGTCGTTAATCATAGGAGAGAACAGAGAAGGGCCCACTCATCGAGTCTTTTAAGCTGCTCAGGAAGCCGTTTTCCTTTCAGTTTAGTCGAATGTCACAATTAAAAATAGTATCCTAATTATTCGAAACCAAAAAGGCAGCCAATTACTTATACACTGAGCCAAGATGTCATTGTAGATGTAAAATTCAACAAAATTACGTTGCAATTTAGGACCCTACCGTTTTACAGCATATTCTTTATTATTTAGGAGTCATTGGACACCTTAATTCCCCGATTACCTGAAACTGACAGAAAATGCCGACAACACGTCCACATATGACTATCAAATGCGTCCCATTCGGTACTCTTCATTATTCCTTTATGCGTGATTCACTCTTAACTGAGGGGAGAATATTCAAAGAACTTTTTATTTGTAAATACTTAATTGCTACGACAAAGAAAATCATTTCTCAATCTATCTAAGATATTCACCTAAAATGACAATTCAGAGTATATTATTAAAACATTGAACAGTCAATTTAAGAAGTAGAAATTCCGGTAAGAATTTGATAGGGTCCTATCATTCCGATTTCATATCACCGTTCCACTAACATAAGCTTTCCTTTGTTATACTTCATGTTCAAAAATACACGCTGCAATGTCTATTTTTTATCTCATCATAATCTTGATCAAGTTCGGATTTTCCTTAATAATTACGAGAAAACTTTCCTTACTTTCAATGTCTTCTCTAATATGATGAAACAATATCGCCCCGATAATCAGAACAAAATTACAATATTTGTTAAAACATATTTCTGGGATTTTGCCATCTCCTCAGTTCTTTACGTGAATTTTGAAAAAAATATATATATCTAGAAGGCAATTTAAATTCCAACGTGAAAGTTAACAAAACAGTAGACAACTAATATCCCTTCATTATTTACAATCAGATAATGTTCCACGACACTTTTTCTGATACAATTGAGCATATTTTTTAACCCAATTTTCCCAACCTTTTGCGAAATATTTTCAAAATTGAATTCGAGTAGTGGTTGACATAGAAACATATTCTTTAAAACATAATGATTAATGAATTATTTTGGAGTTGGAGAGCATTATGAGGGAATGTGTATATAATGAGTCAGTCGAGAGAGGGATAGAAATAGTCCCCAAAGGTTTCCTTCGCTGGCCCTCCACCCCCCCACCCCCCTCACCAGTTCATTCATCATTTTCTCAACGTCCCATCCGCCACGATATCCCATTCCCCCGCTCCCAGACTCCGAAGAGGCGCCACCCAGGCCACTCTGCGTGGCTGACAGACGGGACAGGATGACCGTCCGTGGCGCAACGTTTGGACGGAGACACTCGAGAGATTTTTTTTCCGTCCTTCCGTTCACGTCGACATAAGAGCTCACTTGAACCGAGCCTGAATTGAATCGCCTTTCCTCATTCCTTTGGAACGCAGGTATCATTTAAGACGGTTCTCATAAACAGAGCGAAGAGAATGTCAACCTCTCGACTCTCTTTCTGCCTACATAACGACACAGTACATAATTGAATGTGACTACAACTTTTCACGACTCATAATTATTTGTTAGAGGCTATAAATAATGAATTTGAAGTGAATCGATTTCGAAATTAAGAGATGTTCAACAGCAATGAATGCGATCAAATAAGTGAACTAGTATAGACATTGACCCTATGGAAATGAATGATATGCACAATAAGTAAAACAATCACGTTGAAGCTAGTAGCAGTTACTCTGAGTGAAAAAAACGGGCAATTAAAAAAATGTTTTCATACTGGAAGACTAAAAGATTTATGGAGGGGAAAGTGCATAGCAGGACGCTTGGCGAGATGAAAAATGAAGTTTTTCATGAAGACTGTCCCGGAGATTTGATATATTGCTTTCAACAAATCATACCTTGAAAAAGTATTTATGGTCATTACAATGAGTGCTCGTATTCTGTCTCAGCAATGTCGTCACTCCTCCGTCAGGCATAGAAATTATGAAAATCACTAGCAACACTCTGAGTAAAGGTATATTCTGATATCATATATTAAATTTACATAAGTGTTTTCCCACTTATTTTTAGCAGAAACCCCTTTTTACCTATAGCATTATCTTGGAATGGCTTATTTACTCAATTTCGTCTCATATGGCTTGCGCCTTGTAAAGCCTTATGAATTCAGCGATAACATTTCTTAGCATAGGTTCTAATAAACATGTTATAAAATGAGCTGATTAGATGACGAATACATTTCAATTGTAGCCTTTCCATACATGGACAAAAAAGAAGTCATTTTCACTGAATTGAGGTCTTGGACGACTTTGTAAATGTCAGACAAGGGTTTCGAAACTCTAAATGGACAGAACCGTTTCACTTCAAGAGAATACATAACCTTTTGGGATGATTTTTGTAAAAAATGCTTCCGTTTCAACGCGATTGAAATAAAATATCTTCAGTTTTGATTGATTAACAATTGAAGTAAACAATTCAGTTCCATTTGGTCTTCTATATTCGACCTTAGTAATATAAATGAATTTATTCGACAGTCTGTACTGTGGAAAAAAAACTTTTCGAAGGTTTAAAATTCAAGCTTCTCCACATGAATAAGCCTTAGGTTTACAATTCTGAAAGGGAGAAGGAACCGTGTCCATAAACACGTCCAGGGTGATGTCAACGTAGAAACAATGGAATTGTCGACGATTTACCGAGAGCAGTGGACAGCGAACAACAAGCTTCTTGATATTCGCGAGCAATAATTTTAGGGAATTATCTTCATTTTCAGCTTCCGCACCATTTTCAGTTAAGCATCATTTGCAATTTTTCTCAAGTTTAAACAAGGTTTGTAGACCTCGCAACCTCATGTAAACACTGCAAAAATATAAGGAAATACAAAAATTCTCTTTTTCGAAAAGCAATTAGCCCCACTTATCAGTCATTTCTTTTGAGTTTTTTTTTATTAGCTATACCAATTCACTAAAACAGCGTTCCCATTCCACGTCGGTACCCATTCAACCTTAGTCGCCGTGAACCAAAGAGAAATTCAAATAATTCTCATTCTTCCACACCCACATTTATTCGCAGCGTCGCACCGGATGTCCTGGCCAGGAGAATGGCACGCATCCGGCATTAGAGAGAGATTCTGTGGGTAAAAAAAAATTGAGGAACTGAGAGCTGAGGGGAGTTTCCCTTAACGCGGACACAGAGGACGACCCTGCCGAAAAAGTACGAACCAAGTGGTGTCTTTCATCAAGCGCACCGCGGCACGGGGGGAGAAAAAGGAAACGAGGCCGTATCAACGACTTTATCAGAGAATAGCAGGACAAATAACTCTACGCGAGTGTTGACAATCCCGCGACGAGAATATCAAGGGTGATTCCGTCACCGTCGAGGCATCAAAGCACCGGATCTCAAGAAATGACCGCACGGCAGTAGCCAAAATTTTTTACTTTGGAAATGGCGTGACTTAATGCTGAACGAATTATTTCCCTTTGCAAGCATTAAGGGTACGGGATTTTAGTGCGAGAATTAAGGGCAACGTGATCAAAAGTATCCGGGCACCTGGCTGAAAATGACTTACAAGCTCGTGGCGCCCTCCTTCAGTAATGCTGGAACGCAATATGGTAGTGGGGATCGGGTTGGAGAGGTGGCTAGAGTGTTGGCTTCCCAACCGGCTCGGGTTCAAATCCCGGTGGTGGCAGAGAATTTTCAGACTGCCCGATCCCTGCTTGAATGTTGTGTAGTGGACATTTCAAGCGCAACACTCCGTCCGTCGGATGGGACGTTAATCCGTGGTCCCCTTGGCGCCTTTCGTTAAGACCAGGCTAATGCCGACGCCGGGTTTCTCTCCAATCTCCCTCCCATACCCTTCCTTCCATACTATTCCCTCACGGCGCAAGTGACCTAAGCTGTCGGTCGCATCCTCCAAATACCATACCTACCAATATGGTGATGGCTAGTGGTGTAACTATGGGGGGATGAAGGGATGGATCCCCCCCCCCAAAGCCTCAGAAAATATAAAAAATATTTAAAACTATTGTCTAGTTTTGACATAAAATAACTGCATCTACTTAAAGTTAAATTTATAGTGCCAAAATTATGCAAAATGCCAGCCATGTCATTTTTCAAAAATTTTCCCTGACCCCCCCTGGGGCGGTGGCCCTCTAGGCCATCCCATCCCCCCCCTAAAGTATATTCCTAGTTACGCCATTGGTGCTGGCCCACCCTTAACCTTGATGACGGCTTCCACTCTCGCAGGCAAACGTTCAATCAGGTGCTGGAAGGTTTCTTGGGGAATGGAAGACTATTCTTCACACTGAGTGCTGCAATTAGGATGGGTATGGGTGTTGGTCGGTGAGGCCTGGCACCAAGTCAGCGTTCCAAAACATCCGAAAGATGTTCTATAGGATTCAAGTCAGGACTTTGTGCAGGCCAATCCATTACAGGGATGTTATTGTCGTGTAGCCACTCCGGCACAGGCCGTGCATTATGAACAGCTGCTCGACAGCATTGAAAGATCCAATCGCCGAATTGCTCTTCAACAGTTGGAAGCGAGAAGGTGCTTAAAACATCAATTCAGGCCTGTGCTGTGATCGCTGAGGCCTATATTGATTTATTTAAGAAGACAAACGTCTGTATAAATATAGTATTATGTCACCCTCATAGTCAGCATAGGCAGTAGGAGTGGTAAACTAAGCGTAAAAAATAAGAAAAAAATGGGATCACTGGGGTACATGTTACTGGGCAGAAATATGATTTTTTTTAATTAAAACTGTTAATGGAGACATAATTACAAAGAGTGTCACACTTTCTCATCCGAAATCACAAATTAATTCATGAATTTGGGATACAAATGAAAAAATAAATTCACGGTTTGAATAAAAATTTACATTTAGCAACATAATTTTTATATTCGAGATCACTCGTAAATCCAAAATTAAGTTTCGGAAAAGTTGCCTCATACGCAAAAAAAAGTCGCGATGCCCTCAGAGATTTAGGGAGAGACCTACGCAGGAAAATTTGCGACGAAATCACTGAGAAAAAGTGCGTTTGGACATAACGGAGAGAGTACTGTTTTGGTTACTCACCTAAATCAAGCAACTGATATTTATCAATCGAACAAAATAAAACAACTTCTGCACCTGTACAAATTCCAACAAGTCCATTGCTATATCGTGGCTTCTACAAAGCCTTTTTAATCAGTTTTTTTAGCGACCGACAAAAATAAATTTTCCTTTCCCTCCTCTGCACAGGTCACACGTTTTTTGCCAGTTTTTAGGCGAGAAAGATACGAAAATGGTGAGAAAAAACGGGCATCGTCATAAATCTACAATATTGGTATGCATGGAAAGTATACTGTTCCAAGCGCGGGGAATAAATTAAACAGGAACAAGAGTAGATGTTCAAAAGGATTTGTCGCTGTCGCGGTCGTACCAACCCGGTTCTGAAAATCTCGTCTGAAATAAGTCGGGGCAGAGGTAACCGAAAACTTAAGAAGGGTCAAAGGGTCGAGAGAAAGGCCGCCTCCAAGGAGATCGACCTTCCCAAGCCCATTGGGACCCTAATCTGGGCGGTGATCAGAACAAGAACAGAGAGTGTAAAAATCTGCGTGTGCGGATACATGCGGATACGCAAGTCATTTGTCCTCAACCACCGCCTTCCAAAAAAAAACAACTCTACCCCCTTAAGTTGTCCTTGTATCACCGGTACCTTGCCATCCACTCAGGAAAGAGGAAAATGGACCTTACTTGGGTTGGCAACGAAAAGAAAGAATAAAAGAATTTAAGTCTCTGTTACAGCAAACATGCTTGCTTTGAGCAAGTATTCCGAGTACTTAAGTCGCATTACCAGGACGAGAGTATCGCTGGAGCCGCCAATTATGCATACAAGCCCACCAACCTGTTCGCGGAGATAAGAAAGCATGTAATCAAGAAAAAAAATGCATCGAAGAAAACTTGCCGAAACGGTGTACCTGTGGGGAGACTGTCTTAACGTCTCGTGTCCTTAAGTAAGATCAGTACCTCTTGAAAGGAACATCAGCCTTTTAAGCATTCATCGCCCTTGTTCTTCCTAATGCGGGACTGCCAAGCGTCTGCAGTCAAACATTCATTGTGAGCACATCCTGCGCGCACACAGAGGGATATTGAGTGGGGCCATTAAAACTCGCAGGCACGCATGCACATGTGAACTATGATGCAATCAACTAGCACGATTGGTTTCTCAAATCCACTCGTCAACAAGATTACAACAGACAGTGCCAATTTTAACTATTTACTTCAGAAAATGAAACCCCCCACTTTAATAAGAATATTGGTGGGCCTTAATGGTATATCGATTCAATTTTTGTTCCGGGGGAAAATATCCCGCACACATCCGTAAATTTTTAAATTCACTATCGACAGTTAAAATTCGCTAATACCCCCTCAATAAAGTAAAAAAGATTCTATGTTACTAGGTGAACTTAAAATGCCCAATTATTTGCTGAAATAAGGAATTATTAACAGGTCGTATTTACAAATGTACAGAAAGTGACGTACCTCAATATTAGGTCACAGATAAACAGAATAGCACCGCCTACGGATACCAAGCAGTGGGAATCCAAGAATGCCCCTAGTTGCAGAGGAATTAGGTTCAACTACAACTTTTTCTACGGGAGTATTAGTTAGTTCTAATATTGATATAAGCTATTGAAAAAAAATCATTAATTGCGATCATGAGAGACTATTTGTATTTTTAAATAGTTGATTCGACGCCACCAATTGGTAGGTGTGATGTAGGAGCCTCCCATTCTAACAGAAGATAACTACGAAGTAATGCATGAAACAAGTGACTTCGTACGCTATCACACGTAAGGGAGCATTTTTATAAACACAAACTACAAATGTATAAAATTTCGAATATACCTTTCATTCCCAATCCGACCCTTCGTCATTAAATCCACCGCAAGTGCACGCCAGAAGGACAATTGGGGCAACCGCCGTAAGGGAAGGTTAAAACTCAGAACAGGCATCGAAAGGTGGCATCGAAACAAACAGCTGAAAGCACGATAAAAACCGTAATGTCAGGTACTGCTCCTATTGAATCCTTACTCCAACATTGAGAGTAGTAACTTCAATTCTGTCACGCGCATCCAATTCCTGGAAGTTAACTAAGTGTTGGGCTACCTGTATAACAGAGCGAGGTGAATTTCATCGAAATTCATCTCGTTATGCTCACGGATCCTACCGGGGCGGAGTGTTTGCGCACAACCAAGAGGTATTTTTTTAAAGAAAGATTGATGACGACGAAAAGGTTGACTTCTAGAGACCTCTCAAGGACGCTGCGTTCTGAGCTCCAAATTCGGGACACAAAGAGGGAAGAAGAGAGGGATGGACGACACAAACACCACAGAGGTAGATGTATGGGTGTAGACTAATATCTTTAGGCGGCGAAGAATTTCAAGGAAAGGCGTGACGAAGTCACAACAATAGGAGAGATGCCACATGCTCGATGAGGAACACGGGGAGGGGCCAACACGGTAAGAATATAATGGATGCAAACATTCAAATGAGCCGAACAAAGCAGGGTATGATACGTGAGAAATTAAAAAAAACAATAATCAAAAGGGACGCAGTTGCTTAATCTCAGAATTGAGCTTTGAGTCACGAAGAATTGGACCGTTCTTGTAAAAGGGCAAGACATGCACGGATTATAAAGCCGATGAATGATCGATGCCTTCATGGTTATGCATAGATCGCACATCACAATCCTGCCCAGAATTTAAGTGTACAAAATTCAGTACTGAACAAAAAAAATAGAATCATAGAGGTTGCTGTTTGTCGCCGAGGCTAAAGTCGCAGCTGTTAAAAAATTATGATGAACTCCTAGCTTTTGAAAATTATATGCGTTTGAGCGCTGATTTATTCCTAAAGAAAACCGTATCTTATGAATATTTCTCGAACTAGAGAAGTTTCGATTTAGTACGCCGAGTATGCAAGAAAACTCAAATTATTAATCTTCACTGAGATGATAAAAATCTACCATAAAATAAAGATCTGAAGATAATTATACCCCATAGTGGTGAGTGAAATTACGCTACGATATGAATTAACATAAAAAAAATGAGAATGGGAACTTACACCTCTGTTGACAGAGTGCTGAGTATTCTACCAATTATTATCGTCGGCTGTCACGGCCCCATGCTGTGCATTTATATGGCCGCGATTGCTGCGCCTGAAGGGGAATTGAAAAAATACCACTCATATTAACTCAAAGGGGCAGTCCGAACCGGCCAACTTATAGGCTAGCTAATTGCAATGCACGTCGGCATGTCTTGAGTGCTCTGATCGCTGGCGTTTAACTGCAGGTGGCTATAACTCCACCTTCCACTCCTGTCTTTGGTATACATTCTTCCCGATAGTAATTTTACTCCCATCATAATTTAATTTCATGCCTTTCATGAGATATGAAGCGCTCTCGTCTCCAAAGGTGGCGACTTTGGTCTGAGATTGGACATCACCTCATTGCACCGTTTGTGACGCATGCAATGCATAACAAATACTGCCACTCTGAATGATTAACCCATCAGAAGGTATCGGGTTTATAGCATATTTACAAGCAAAAGAGTGTACATGCGGATCCTGTAATTTATTTCAGTCTATCTAAATAAATCCCGAGCATCGCAACTGAGCAAGCTAAACGAATCTTAATTTTATTGTTTCAATGATAAAATTCGTAAATTTTACTTGACGTATGGCATAATAGCCGAAGAAAAGGCTTCGTACCTTAATATCCATGGGGAAAAATTAGCATTCCGCCGTTTTCCTATCACAAAGAAGCTTTTACAAGTAGAGTTGAAGAAGTTTTCGATTGGAAATAACAATGACTAGGTGTCATTCATTCTGCGAATATTAATACATACTGAATAAAGGATCGAACGAACATAAGAAACTGGATTTTGCACGAAATTTACAAATACATTTGGGTGAATTCTTGCTAATACTGATCATCATATGGAGATACTTGAATAGGGTAACTAAAATCCTTGGAAATCTTTCGCCAAATCCCGATTCTATAGGATATAAGTTGATGGGTAAAGTATAAGTGAAATTGATACCATTTAAATACAATACGCTGAGAATGGTGGAATTACTAAATATAATTCGGAGAACTACAATATCGACCATAATACTGAGGATATATGAATTCAGCTAAGATCGATGTAATAGCGGTCAAAAGAAGCTAAATCGAACCCATTTGAAAGATAAAATAAACGTGATAGAACTCAGCACAGTTAACCCTCCCTATTAATAACTGTCTGACGGAGAATAGAGATAGGAAATGGAAACGAGGTAACATAACAGCATGGGTATTAACATAAATGCATCCAGTGTATATAATGTAAAATGATCTCTGTACCAATAAATAACTTCAATTTCTTCTAAACTATCATTATCATAATTACAACTATAATTATTATTATTATAAAGTTCGGGGAGTAAAACAAATTTTGTAGAGAGAAGAGGGGGATATAAGGTAAGTAAAAAAAGTGAACCTTGAAAAAAAACAGAGAGGGCAGCAGGGAGGAGCGTCACAGTAACATCTCCCACACGAGCAATGTGTCATCCACCCACGATGCATATATAAAAGGGGAAGGAAAGTGGCCACTAAATCAGTCCTCGAGAGAGAAAGAGAAAAGGCGGAGTGGGGAGGGCGAGCGGGCTATATCCAACGGGAATATGTGTGCTCAGCGACGAAATTAATGTCCCTCGGTTTATTTTTAAAACCTCCCCCACCGCCCTGAGAAAAAATAATACCTTCCACCCCCTTCACGACAAGGCCGAAACCCACCCCAAAACCGTCAAACTACGCCCCTCTTGCATCAATTGTAGCAGAAAGTACCTAATCTTGGGTTGGTATCCATGGACTTCCGGAATATGGAAAATGGTGAAAAACCTGAGGTTGGTTGCGGTGGTTACTTACGGTGTTCCCCATTACAGTAACCAAGCAGCAATCAATATCCCAACAGCATTGCTGGCGATAAAATATGACATTAGTGTAACATCCATGTTAATCCAATTGACGTTGTATGGATAGTAATAATACTGTTTATTGTTCCACACAAATATAAATTTTAAGCAATATATGGCTGAGGGAACATAGGTACCCCTTTGGAGTTATTACTCCGTTTTGGGGTCACCGACTCGTCCTTCAGTTGGAGCATATTGCACAAAAAATGTTACCATGCTGGAAGTACATATAAACTATAAAATCATTAACTAAGACAAGCATTGCATCTCATTCCATTCATCAACATACCTCATTCATCTAAGAAAATGTGAAACATCATTATGAGCAAACAACCACATCTTTACCCTTTTGCAATAGCTGTATTCATTCTTTTCGTCATTTATGTATTTTGGCAACTCACAGAAAATTTTCGGTCCCAAGAATAGGAAACTTTGTTTAAATAATTCTATCTAAAGTTTAATAAATATCCATCGTGTAATAACAACGGTTTTTTAATATACCAGCCTCATTCAGATATCCGAAGGATATCGTCTGCTGCTTGGGTAGTGTTTTGTATGGTGTGAGATATTAAATACATTCTTAACCAGCCAGCGCCGGCTTGCCAATTTGATTAGCATTACCCGCCTGATATAAATTGAAGCATGGCGAAGTCGTGCGGAATCGTTTCATTGAAATAGTTTCGTGTGATTAGAGACACACGCGCGATAACATCGGACCGCGCCAGCCCGCAAGGTACAGAACCTGAAGAAAATAGCTTCGCACGTGAGGCTATGACTTGACGTGCTCTATGACTTCAACGGCACAAGTGCTTACGTGGACTGGGTCAAATTCGTACGGGAATTTGAAAATTTCCTGAACACCGCAAAGCAATATGGTGATAGTGACGACGTGATAGTCGCCGCTATTCTTAACGTCTTGTGCGGGCGAGCATTGTCTACATTGTAGTCGACCATCGGCTTCACGGAAGCCGAAAGGAAACACCACAAAGCGGCAATAAGGGGATACGAGGGATATGCGGCAACGTAAATCAGGGATAGCAATCGAAACTAAACGAAGATCAAAACTAGTAAAATTTCAATAGTTTCGTTCCCGGGAGCGAAATGAAGAAACGAAATAGAATTAAACTCGGGGAGCTGAATTCAGGGTCGAAACGAAATAGCAGTCAAAACTACTTCGGGTCGAAACTAAACTAAACCTCTTGAACGGAACGTAACACAGATTATGTTCCGCACCGAAGGGACCACGTGCTTCACCTTCAAACTGTCTAGTTTCGACCCCCACACCGAGTACGAATGAAGTAGAGGTTCGGTCTACCGCCTCTAGATGCCTTGGGCGCTGATATTTTGACCACAGACATGAAAAACGGTGAACGCAAACTGGCCAATCCCATGCAAGGATCATGGTACCACTAATACAAGCTAGAACCGGAGTTGTTCATCGGTTTTTATTTCGAGTCGATTTTCAAGCTCTATGTTTTAACCTCTCTACAATCTGTCATGAAATAGGTCGAATACATTCCCTCTTTTCCCCCTCCATCTGGGATCGAAACTTAACTATGAGCAGCGGAGTTTCGATTAATTCAGTTTCGTTTCCAGGAGTAAAGTTTCGTAGTGGTTCGAAACTAAACTCCTTGGAAATTTTAATTTCGTGCGGGAACGAAACTAAACCTAGGCCTCGTATATTCGTTTCCCTCCGGATCCAAGAGAAACATTTTCGTTTCAATTTCGTTTTTTTTCGATTGCCATCCCTGCCGAAAATAAACGAGATTATTGAACAGCACGTGTTCAACTAGCGGATCTAGGAGGAAGGGGAGACCTTCGAACACTTTTTCGCGAACTGACGGAGGCTTCATAGACCCACCCCCAAATCGTCCAACTACGCCCCTCTTGCATCCATAGCATTAGGGAAACGGGATGCGCTGATCGTATGTTTTTTTATTCGCTCGCTCAGCTCCCGAGTTTAAAGACTCCCGAATGACTTCCTCCTTCCTGTGCGGGAAATAGTCATGTGTTTCCGCACGCATTGTGTTAAAAGCCTTCGGCGGACGTCAGTCAACGCCTCACTAGACAATCGATTGGTCGAAATGGCCATTTTGTCTTCTTTATGGCCGATTGTCCGGCGGTCTCCTTTCTGAAAGGCGCAACTTTGGGGTTGAAGCTGAACATCTGCGCCTCACCTGAGAGATCGTTTCGGGTTTGACGAGGTAGAGTGGTCACGACTCGGAGGCCATAGAAAAACGTTTTTTACATCCGCTACTTACGAGACTCCGGTACCAATATCAAACAACTTTACGATGGAGTCAAGATGCAAATTAAAGAGGACGATACAAAAATCGAAAGGGGAAGTATTAAATGTGGTAAAGTTATTGAGAGAATTAATGTGGGGGAAAATATGCGTTTGCAGAAAACGTGGATGGTAACGAAAAAAATTATCGAACGCAGCCGATATTAGACCGCAGACCGTACGAGAACTTAGACGGAAGAATAGAGATTAAGAGTTCCCCATCAGAATAAAATCAACTGATTTGGGCGTTACTTGGTGGAACGATGAAATGTTCATGGTGAAAAAAAAACCCTGTACTATTCCATAAACTTTTCATTATTAGCTGTCAACTAGTTTCGACGTTTATACCGTCATTATCAAGACTCAAGATTACTAGTTGACAGCTAGTAATAAAAAGTTTGTGGAATAGTGCTGGGTTTTGTTTCACCATGAACCTTTCCATTTGAGTAACAAAGACTTGAATTAATATAGAGAAAACTATTCAATTTGAATCAAAATTTAAAAAAAAATGCGTATAATAGTTACGAGCATTAATCAAACTTGAATGTTTTCCCTAATTCTAGCACTACTTCTAGCTCAATGGGGATAGAAGACAACAGATTAAAGCAACAATTTGGACGAGATCAATGTCTATTAGTTTCACATAAACCATGAGTATCTACCATTTTTAAAATAAAAATCTCCACTTTCTCTTGAGTTTTCTATAATGGAAAAGGGAAAGTTAAATAGCAACCTTTGCCTGTGGCCTTAACGAAACATCTGTTTCCATTAGTAATGGCGAGTGGATGACATAAAATATCGAAATCTTTCCATTTTTGACCATGACCCTGGAACCACCTGACCATATGATTGTTATACATTGCACTGTACTCCCATTCATGATATGGATTATCGATTGATTTCAAAAGACTGCGAAATGTCGAGTAATATATCGATGGCTAAGTTCTAACAACACGTATCTCAAAAATAGTTAACTTTTCAGTAGAGCAAAAAAACGATAAATTTGTTTTACTGATACACTGAAATTACAAACCGAAAGTTCATAAAACTGAAAAAGAATCATTCATGTGCAAACAAAGAGTTGATTTTTGCTTGTATTTTATTTTTTTAATGTTATTACACTTTGTTTAAGATACCTATCTCAAACCGGTCGAATTTGAGATACGTGTTGTTAGAACATAGCCATCGAAATATATCTTTCCATTTTTGACCATGACCCTGGAACCACCTGGCAATATGATTGTTATACATTCCACTTTACTTCCATGCATGATATGGGTTATCGATTTCGTTCAAAAGACGGCGAAATGTCGAATAATATAAACGTATGTACGATTGAAAAACAACGATTGTGAAGAGCTGAATATTAACTCAAAATGCACGCCTTCTTTATGAAAGGTTGGACAACCTTGTAATTTATACCCAGACCGAAATGTATGGAATGATGAGCGACTTTCCCGGAGAGGGAAAAGCACGAGGGACGGGAAGAATTATTCGATGCTCCTCTTGTTTCCCCCAGAAAAGGAGCGGTCTGTACTTCACTAAGAGATACACACGGGGCCCCAACCACAAAAGCCCGAATGTCTCATCTTCAAGGAGCCTGTGGGAAGAGTGCTCGAGCGATCCTTACCAGGGTGTTCCCAGATTACGTACACGAGGGCGTGGGAGAGACAACGGCGAGGTCCAGAAGGTCAGAGGTTGACTGAGACGATGGATGGCACCTTTGTTTCCATTGAGCATGCTGTAATTTTTTCCCATTTCTCCTCTTATTTCCATTCTTTAAGGCTGGGTGAAAATGACTGAACGAAAACAAGCATTTGCGAGCACCCGTGACGATTTGACTTGACAATGTAAAGAGTGAAATTTAACAGCTCATGAAACGATTACTTAAAATAAATTGTCAGGAGAAAAAGTTTCCGAGGTTAAAACCTTGGAAGTTATGCCTCCTCGTGATGTCACAGCATAATAATCCCTTACAATCATCCCAATGCTGTATGATTGTCAAGGGATAAATTTTCTGCCCAACTGAAGTTCTCCCTAAATCATTTTTTCAATTCGGTGGAATACATTTCAGTTAAAGATATATTTTGAATGTAATTCTTGAAGTTTGATCACCATTAAAATTGAGAAGAGAAAACAATTTCAAGAAAATACCTCAGGCACTGAACTTCGTTTTTTAATCCTTAGACAACCTCTTTGCATATTAATCCGAAAGGCAAGAGAAAAATATTTATCAAAGGGCAGAGACAAGGGACAAAAGGACGAAATTATGCGTCAAATTAAGCGTAATACATATTTTAATTGCATTTATTAGTTTAGTCTTTAAATTAATCTGGTAAAACCTACAAAAGCAAGCGATGATGAACTAAAAAAAGTACTAAACTAGTCTCTTGTTGATATAAAAAATTAATCAATTCATAAGATATGGTTTTACAAATAATTGCTATCCTGTAAATATCATGATGGCTTCATAAAGCTGAAGTTTTAAACTTATTTCTCCTACTCCATGGAAGAAACTAAATATTCATACCAATCCTAAAAAAATTCATTGAAAATTGGCTCTAGCGGCTTTGAAAGAAGGATAATTCCTTGGAATATTTAGATATTTCTACTTAAAAATTACATATATCAGATTACATATTTTATAAAACCTTGTTCACCGAACCATTCAGGTATTCTTATTCAACCAAGTAGTGTCAACATCTTGGTTGCCATCAAGGAGGAATCAATTCCACCTATTGGTATTTGTTCATTTATTTCGAAGCCATTAACATCATTTCCATGAATAAATCTTTAAAACGACAGTTTTACAGGAATAAGTCGCGATACAGCCATTATTCTACTGTTAGAACAAATTTATTCGCTCTGATTTCCTCGCTTATATCCATAAATCTTTACTTGACTGAATTGAATAACCGTAACATCGCGTGAGGACGAATAGGAAAATAAAACTACAACCAAAAATTAGCATTTTGAGAGAATTTAGTAAATCATGCACAACTCCGAAGAGACAAGCACCTCAGCAACATCACCCGAGAAAGTTGTCAACGACTGGAAGGATAGGGAGCTAAATGAAGGTCATCCGGTCAAATATGTCGGAAAGAGTTTTGTAAAAGAAAATAAAAGTACAAGTCACGCCGAATTAGCATTTGCGAATTCAAATGAAATATAAGGCGCCTCAGCCGGGTAGAATCGTCTTCGGCCACGCCCGATGAAAATGAGAATCCTGGTAGTCTAAGAGCCTCTTATAGCTTTCCGGCTGGTTGGCGGTAGGTCTCGGATGAATAAGAGCAGACCTGTCTTAACCCTTTCTTTTGAGTGGGGTGAGTACGGAGCGTAAGTCGGCTTCCTCCACACACTAGCACGCACCCCGTGCGTGTTTAAGGCTGAACAAGGTGAAGAAGTTAGGATTCGTCTAGCGTAATGTTGAAATATTTTCGGATGAGGAAGTAAAAGAAAGGTGCTATATCGCACTCATCCCACCGCACCTTGAATATGCAGCGAGCACATGGGATTCGATGCAGAAAGGCTCAATCCGTGATCTGGATAAATTACAAAGGAAAGCACGTATCGTCAAAAACTGAAACGTTTCGTCAAAAACTTTCCAGATGTTAAGCAAATTGGGCTGGGAATCACTAGACTCTAGAAGGCTACGCGGTAGGCTTAGTTCCCTTGAACAATTGAGAATAGATATCTTAACGAGAGGCACGGAGAATATCGTATCAAAGTCCCACTATATTTCCAGGTTCGGCAGAACAATAAATTAGGAAAGATATTTTGCATTAAGATAGGCATGGGCATTCGTTTTTCCCCCGAATCATAAATGATTAGCTATTCGTATTTTTTTAGCATTTGCTTTTTATATGTAAATGGCTGTTGTCCTAACACTCCCTGCCATACGCCTTGTGGAGTAGTAAGTAGATATAGAAGGAGGTGAAGTGAGTAGGTACCGGAATCGAGACGGCGCCTTGGCCATGGATAAACGCGAATTATCAAGAACAGGGAATTTATTTGATTCGCAGATTGTTTTTCTACGATTCAACCACTCCTGAGTGCGATCAGTGAAGCATTCTTAACACCACCCATGAGAATTTTACTTGTAACCGATGAGATTTATTTCACAACGATTCCATACCCTAAGTGAAACACGAGGTGGTGAAAAGCAAAGGGGTAAAAGTGATATTTTTAAGAAAAAAATAAAAATCAATAGATCTTTATTAGTGCATTTGATATTCCTCTCGATATCCGCAGATAATAGAAACTCACCCATACACCTTGGCCACCAAGTTTTTGCATATTTCTTCTATCAATTTCTGAGCTTTACTCTATTTTCTTTTTAAATCTCTTGCACCCCTTGGCTTCTCTAGTCTTCATTTGTAGTCAGAGGTTGTCTACTTGGGTTAAACATTTTTCATCAAAATTTTAAACTTCCTCTCTTTTTTTAATTCATGTTGTGGGTAAACTTTTTTCCCGCCCTTCCCTTCCCATCTGGGGTTCCCATCTGGTTAATTACTCAATTTTAGCCAGCGTTTCGATCTCCAACTTGATGCTCAAACTCAGAGCTGCTGACTGTTGTTTTATGTGTTTTTTGTTGTTAAGGCAATTAATTTTGACTAAATTAAGTCAATTAAGTTGATTAAACTATAAAAAATACTAAGTAATACTATCTCTGCTTCTTTATCGCAGTTATTTGAAAAAGATTTGGAGCATATATTAAAAAGATATGGAGCATACCCACGAGAATCTTTACCCCGCCAGTCCTTACATCTATTTCAGGCCCCATCAATAAGGATCAAAAGGAAATAGGTTGCTGAGGTATAATATTTTAAAGGAAGTTTATGGGAAACTGGAAAATAGTAATCATCATAACACCACAATTATCAAATTTTGTATTACCATTAAATATCAGCGTTGGGGAATACGCAAGAGGAATGATTTCTGAAAAAATCGTTAATGCTGACAACCATATTAAATAACTCTGATAAATAGACAGCAGGAATAATATCCATGAATCATAAAAAAACACGTGGGCACATCCATTAGTTCCACACCGAATATCTATAGTATTTCAACGCGGGAGATGTATTTTTTTAATATTTCACCATTGGAAATTTAGAAAAATGATTCAGCATTTCCCTACGCTTGACCATCACGTGAAAGTGATGGTATACCGAGAACATAAAACTCAGGAAGGAAAGGATATGTAACCAAACAAGAGGGCCGTGACCAAGAAAGAAAAGAATATCAAGCCACGTAAAGCGGAGGAGCGAAAGCGGGGGCGAGGTATGAAGGTCACTCTACAGGTATTTTGGAAGGAGTGTAAAGCATATGGAACTCTCTCGGAATCTCATTAATTGATCCGGCCTCCTGCGGCTCCCGGGGTTCTCTACCCTTGAGGAGATAACAAGGCATCCCTCACATTGACGGAATACAAAGATGTCCGACATCCCTGGGTCTAAAAAAATTCTCTTGAGCTTCACTCGTTATCCTGCGGCTTTCGACTGATATTTCGGGGGTTATCAATTTGCGGTCTCAACGTTCATGGGCCGTGAAAAAAATTATAGTAATCGTCCCACGCCTTTGCGCGGCCACCTGTTATTTCACTTGTTTGTTATTTCACATGTCGTTGCACTTAAAATCGGTTATTCAGCTAAGCAACCTTATTTACGACCGAAGAATGTTTACAGACCTTCAGTTCGTACTGTTCCAATTACTTTTTTCTCTTCCGACGTAACCATGGACACACACTTTGCGACACTTAAGCTTTGCGTCACGCAAGCTTTCGAAAATATGTTCCATTCTTTCAAAACATCTCTTCCGCCAATTATGTACTCATTTCTCCTAACAAATAATATCTTCGCCTAAGTTCTCGTAACATAGTATTAGGATCCATACATAAAAGTACATATGTTTTTTTTAAACGCGTCCATAAATCATAATTGTTCGACCATGGGCTTTCAATGCAAAGGCATCTAAACTCATTTAACATAACTGAAGAATAATTTTAAGGCCATCGAGTTTTTTTACAGTACCTAAATTCAATTAAAAAAGCGGCATAGGCTGATCTATGCCTAAACTAGAGATCCAATGATTATGACAGACAACAATATGTACAATAGCTTATGTAGCGATGGAATTTCGTTAGAGTTCGTTATAAAGAAGTTCGTTATTATCCACCTATTTTATGAAAATTTTAATTAAGATGGTAGTTTAAAACAATGAGTTAAATGATTTCTGGTAAGCGTTTCGGAAGCGCTATGAATAAGAAAGTCATCAAAGAATTTTCAAATGAAAAGAATTTTCAAATTTCATCAGAAAATAGAGGTCTAGAGTTCTATTCATTTAATTGATTTTACTCTAGTATATTCCACATCCTACTTCTAAATTCCACTCCATACCAAAGATACATTTCAGAGCCATGGTCAACTAAACATGTAAGGATTCACTCACGAGAACTAGTACATACTTTTCTAGTTAATGAAACAATGGTAGCAATAGTTTAGTTTCAATTGTAATATTCTTCCTCAATGATAGGACAGAATTATTGCTGCCGTCATCACATTTAACAATTTCACAAAAACTATGGCTTGACATACAAGCTCGTACCGAACCAGCTTTAACTTTTTTTTCACTTCAATCACGAGAAACGATAAGTAAGACTAACTACATTATTCCAGTCACCTCTCGCCTTATTCCAAACGAAAGCGAAATGAAACCGAAGGCGTTTCAAAAGAATATGCATTCCCAGTCATCGAGTGCTGTAATGGAGCAGCCAGGTTACTTACTTCACTAAATTAGCGCGTCATGTATCGGAAATACAAGCCATTAAAGTTGGCACAAGAAAGTTACAACAAACATTCCAATGAAACACCATATTAGCACGGAAGACATTCAGGGATTTATGCTCATGTTCAATTGGCGAGTGTACAAACTGCTGCGAGACATCACTAGAACTCAATAAAAGTATTTGCGATAAGAACGTCGCGAAAGAAACCTTTCATCTGACACGAGGAACAGCACTATAAAAGGACCGTAAAACCACGAAGGGTCTTACTCCGCGAGAAATACGAATGCTTCAGTTCACCGAATCGGACGTGATCAAGATGAAAAAGGTAAGTACGTGAGCATTGCGAGGAACCGAATTAAATCTCTCATTAAACCTGGTCCGAAAAAACGGAGGAACGTTCCCAATGCGAGGATAAAATGAAAGAAGAAATCATTTGCATGCTTAAGATGCTAGACCAGCACCCAGTGAAGGTTTTTTTCTGGGAAGGGAAAATTTTATGTGTTACTTCGGGAATAATTTGATTCATTAAAACTGAACCGGTCGTACGGGGATCCGGAGATGTATGGTCCAGTTAATTAAGAATAAAGACGATCGGAACTTGGCAGTCTGCCACGATCATAAAACATCAATTTGGCCGGGCTGATTGGCCATTCAGGAACGAAGCCTTCTAAATCCATTCGTTTATGCTGCGCGGGAGAAGAGTCTTCGTCATCGAAGAACGGCCGATCGTTAACTATTCCCCGGTTAGCTCCTCAGCTCCTGCCATACGGTGTAGCCTTCCTCTCCGCAAGCCTTTCCCCTTAAACCTCTTGCCTCCTACTTCCTCGCATGGTCTATTAATCAAGCGGTTTAAGCCTCCCAAAAAAGATCAAAAAGGACTCCTACGCTGAGTTATTGGAGACCGGTCAGAGCTTCGAACACCGATACGGACTCCTTATGCCCCATAGAGGGACGCCAGATAAGCACCAGGATTTTACGACCAAAAAATACTTTCCGTCAGAGTCTGTGGGTGCGTGCATACGTCTTCCACTTGGTCAACTGTAAGAGAGGGACGTATGAAAACAAAATGGGCTCGTACAAGTGTTTTGGCAAATCAAAGAGGTATTTCAACTTAAAACTTACACGCAATCTTCCAAGCACAGTTTTCGTGGAAAATTCCCATCAAATTATAATTTTGTTGTCATAATGCATTCAATTTATGTCTAAAATTCTGAAAAAAAAATGTTTTGGAAGTGATATTTGGTTAAATTAGAATTTGATTTTCGTCTTTGAATTTCAGAGAACAATATTTACGTCTGAATGACGTCCCTTATTTATATAATACTATGGTAATTTCAGCTCGTAGGAAATATTCTACACACATTTTTCGTGTAAATTTACCTGTGAGTTATCATTTACAAAATGCTACAATTACACCAAATTAAGCCTGAATCAACTCTCTACATCGGTGAGGTATATTTATAAAAAATCTGGAAGCACATTTTGGATAATTAAGGGATGCCATACAGACGTGCATGTTGTCCAATTAATTACGCAGACGACGACCATATTTTAATTCAAACGAATACCTCTTTCAAAATATTCGTAGCAGAAGCTTAGACATAAATTAAATGTCTTATGAAGACTAGGTTCTTTATAATGATAAACGATACCAAAATTCTAATTAAGGGGGCATGAATCGAGCAAGTCCTGAGGAAAATTCAAACTGTACGTTTTAGGTGACGGCACAGATATGCAAGGCTGAAAATTACATGAGTTCTCCAGTCTGGACGCTTTTGAGCATCAATTGTTCATTATCTGAATCTAATTTTTTAAAAACAAAGCCCACTATCATAGCATTAGAATTTAACCAGTAAGAGAAGAGTTGATTGTTAAAACACTCTCTTACAGTCACTCAGTGATTCACCAGTGCAGCACCAAATGCAGAAACAACAAATTCACCACTAAAATCAAAATTCACGATGGTGCCACATAAAATTCACAGCATACGAGAACGCAAATCAGCTCGAACTTCAAAGGCCAAGAAATCAGAGTAAAATTAAGCCGGGTAAAGCAATGCCGTAAAAAGGCGTCCTTGATGGGATGGGATGGCATAGAAATGGGGTCGTCCACACATACCCAAAATTTAATATTTAAGATTAATATTTAAGAAATTTAGTAAGATAATTCGGTGGATGAATCGGAAAGATGAGTTATTACAAAAAAAGAGTCATCCTTATTCAGCCATTTTCTCGTAACTTTAAAGTGATGAAATACAAAGGTTGCCACCCATTTTTTATGAATAAGTGACGTCATTAAAGTTTGGTTAATTAAGTCGTTCCGAACGATAGGATTATTGACGGGAGGGATCGCTCATTATATTGATAATGACAACGAACCGTGTGAGATACATGCGCGAGGTCGAAGAATAGCGGATAAGCGGTGAGCCGCTTCGCAAAAGTCAGTAATGTCATGAAATTATCAGCTAAAGGGGGAATCCTGTTGATTTTTCAGCTCTACAAGTAAGCGTTCGATGGAAAAATACTGGTCTTTTTATTTTTTTAACGCTATCGCTTTCGATAGTAATAAAAGAAATGGTGAAGGGCCAATTTTTTTACTCTTACTACTGTTTATTCTCGTACTAACTCTTATCCTAAACCCACAGTAATGTTTACCTACTAGATAGTCAGATAACCTTGACGATGTCTAAGTCAAGCAAAAATCCTCATTAACATTTTGAGTACTTTTCGAACCAGATGGTTCCTTTCTGACGGAGACAACCCTCCCTATGGTGTGTGGATTATCCTGCGGAATACTCAGGAGGGAATAATATGGAACGCATAGCGTATGGTATCTCCTAAAAAGTATCTGCAACCCGCGTCCGGAGAGGATAGACGGAGAAAGGTAGGAATACCAACCATCTGAATCATTAGCATACCGACACGATTATTTTTACACCTTTACAACATGACTCTCAAATAAGTATAACTCAAAAAAATGTTAGCTGACTAACATTCGAATAAGTTCAACAGATTCAGGCTTCAATTGGTGGAAGTTAGACATATTTAAGTAAATGGGACTCCTCACCCCCGCCTTTTTTCCTGCGTCGCTACTTACTCCTCTCACTTTCAAAAGACACGCGGCCTCTTTTTACCCTAAACCGCCCCCCCCCTTGTTTCACTCTTCTCAACACCCCCTCCTCCTGTTTTGCTATGGTCTTCCCCACGTGTCGTCATTTTACAGTTATGACCAGAACCCTCCCTCCAACGTGGGTTCTCCACATCCCGTAGTTGTATCTTTCCCCATTGTCTCTACTCTGTACACCCGTTCCCACCCCCCCCCCCCCCATCCTCAAAGATGTCAAATCCTCTCCTACTCCAATACTCTCCTTTCTCAAGGGTATAAAAGGGATCTTCACATGTGTTCAAGCGTCTTGTACCAGATGATGGCTCAGTGAGCCGAAACGCGTTGTACGCATTAAAAATTCTCGTGGAAAAGTGCTACGACCTTTCATTTACTTAAATATGATTAACATTCATTAAAATTGCAAAATGCATAATGCCCACAGGTAAAAATTATTGTAATAAATGCACCGCAATACTCATTCATACTTATATGTTCGAAAACATTAATGCTCTCGATGCAAAGAATAGAATCATTCTGATACGATGACCGACCAACGTCACAACATCAGCGAATCTAACTAAATCGGTACTCCACCCATCTTCAACCATACCGGCCGGCTTATCTAGTAGGTACTGGGACTCCTGTGTACGTCACAGGTCTTGAACAAACATACTGAATATACCCACGACGTTTTATAATCGCACTCGATCTTTTCATATCCCAAACTTACAGTAATGTCTACTGGACAGAGAGATTACCTAGATTGTGACTAATGTAAGTCAAGAAAACATTCTGAACGGGAATCCGAAACACAAACCTTTTCTTTCTAAATAATTTCTCGCTACAGCAATGCCATCTCAATTTCTCCCGCCATAATTATATCTGGCTTATCGATCCTATTTCGCAAGACTTTTAAGTGTTCCATACTTTGTCATATGGTGGACCATGGTGAAGACTAAGGTCACATGCGCACATGTGGAGAAGAGAGGATAAAACATGGAGAGAAACATAGGGATGCATTCGTCTTTGCCGAGAGTTAAAGGAAGGCGATTTGGAGGCGTTGACTTAATACCGCATGTGAAACATCTCAAATCAAATATAACCAAAAGCGACATCGGGATTCTGCGCACGGAACCACGACTTAAATTGCAAAAATCGATACCACGTGATGGGTATGAGTGGTTGCCCACGGCGATAGCGTTGTTTGTTTTCATTTTTTCCAAATGAAATTTTTATTTCTCACGAAGAAGGAGAGGATCAGCTTTTTGATAAAATCTATTTTTAAGTATTAATTTGACTATTTTTTCCACCTTTCACAGAAATTTGAAGTTGGGTGTTTCATTTAAGCATCTATGTTTTTACATTGCATTTTGTTATTAATGGAGATGGGTTATTGAAATATGGATATCCTAAATCAACTTATCCTCTGGCCTCATGATTTGAAAAAATACAGAGACCTATCTCCAAAAATAACAAGGCAGAATGCTACTTGATCATCCCGTAGCAACCAAGTAGGGATCGGATTCCATTACATACCATAGCTACCATTATTAAACCATTCCTTTAACCTTATAAATCTCCGTACAAAAAAATCGTACACATTTTACGCGCACCAGACTCACGCTGGTTTGAAGCAGTCTTTAAAAAAAATCATTCGCTAAGAATGGATCTCCCATGCAAAGTGTGTATATTTCAATAAAATCTTCATGAGTCGACAGTTCTGTGAAAGACCGAGGGTTTGAATGCGACGGATTGTGGCCATCTCATCTTCCATGTCGATTCCGCCAACGCAAAGGGACGCACGACATGTCCTTTGTCCCAGCGCGAACATCACATAGGAGCCGCCCCTCGAAATATAATAAAAAAATTTCCCTTTCATTCGAGTCCCATTGTTCCGGGTTGGTGAGTGGCAGTTCCTCCGTGATCACACCTACTTGGTCGCCATGCAACTAAACGTCGGCACATGGTCGAGGCAAATGTCGGAGGGCGAGGCAGAAATGACGAATTTTGACGATCATGTCATGATCCACGCACTAATTAGGGATCTTGGCGTAAAATCAATAATCGCACGTCAAAATTAACAGCCAAATCGATCCATAGATAACTAAAAAGGTTAAATGAGCTTCACTCAACCCATTTTATCCCTAACCACATGCTCACACGAGGCTATCGTAGGCATTTTCAGAAGGATACTAAATGGTCTCCGCCTGAAAATAATTTTTGCGTTCGAAATTTAGGAAAGATCCACGTATAGGCACATATTTTACTGGAGACGATCTATTTGATTGATACAGTTAGCATTTAATGTCAAATATTGTTTCTCAGTGCATTCTATCATTCATTTTGAAAATCAATCTGCACCCAAGTAATTGAGTGTGTACTAAATGACTAGCTTCGGAACGTAAGTTTTTCTCATTTTAACCCTATATTTCGAAAATATAAAAATTCATTGGATAGGATAAACTAAACGTGAAAAAAATATGGATATGTTGCAGGGCATACACTCAATATATTGTAAAATGATCAAACGAACGCAAAATTCGATAGCAAGGCAAGGCAATTGGAATGACAAAGCGCTTAAGCGCCCCTTTTGCTTGGCGACCTACGCGGCCGCCGAAATAAAGTAATTACTTTAACCCATTTCCGCCCATTAAAATTATCTGATTGCGATTGTGAAGAGACTTGGTTAAGTTGGCTCCCACGGTCATCTATAGTAAGTCAGTGAAATATTTTAGTGATACATCCTCTTGTTTTTCCAGAATTACCTGTAGCCATATGTCTACAGGGGGTGGTAACGAGGTCAGATTGTAATGTTCTTCAATTTCAACATGTGACCTCGATGGAAAGGATAAATCTTCCGGGAAAGCAATTTTTTTGATAAAGGAGGGTTAAAATAATCTATGCAATTACATTTCCTGTTTACTTTTATTATACTTCCATGAAATTTGGAGAGAGTAGGCTTCCATATTGAATTTCCGTTTCGCACCCATCTCATTCCGACAGTGAGCTCATTTCGACCGGATTCAAAAATAAATGTTTTAGGATATTGCGTTATTGCAAGCTTCGACTGCATATTTTTGCTAATTCGACTGCAAAAAGGAGTGAGGGTTTTTTCTTAAAGAGAGTCATATGCTCGAAATGGTAGGATGTAGTCCGTGGCTAAGGCATAGTGGCTATGATTATCATGAGAAATTCCAATTTTCGGCCGTTGGAAAAAAAATTTCTATCCAAGAAATCATATCATTTCTTACCGTTTTAAAGTGAAGGGTAATTTTAAATGGATGATATTATTATTTCAATAGGAAGCAATAACATTGAAAATATAATTACGCCAGAATTATGTGACATAATTACACTAATTTTCGGAATTACGTTACGTAAGCACATACTTCGGAAGATTATATTTTTCGTAGAACTTCCCCACACCAAATAATAATCCACTATTCAATCAGAAAGGCAGGTGGTCAGCACTGGCGGAGACCACTGGAAGTCAATCTTATCTTCCAGGTGTCTTTAAAAACACGCGATGGCTCGAAAGAGATATTGACACCTCCCAAAGAATATTGCCTCAAAGTCTCTGGTGAAAATCCGTTGCAATGACGATACCAAAAATACTTCTACAAGTTTCCCAACAAGGTGAAAAAATGCAGTCGCCCACTTCGTTTCCATCATAATATTCATATCGATCGAATTTTAAAACAGTAAATCACAATTTAAACTTTAAACCCTTCCCTTGAGAGTGAAAAGTTGTGTTGTAACATGGAAGTTAAAATAATTCATAAATAACTAACGGAGACCATGGGAATTATAAATTTGAATTTTTATAATTACAATGTATGCCTTATTTTAAATTAAAACAATGACGGAATATGAGTAACTCGTACTTTAGGTTAATCCCGATGGATTTGCTTAGAGAAAAAAGCTTAGTGGTTGAGAAAATAAGGAAAGAACTGAAGAATAAGGGAAGAAAGTGGAATAAACAGAGTAAAAAATGCAAATCATTGATATCTGAAATTGCACGGAGAGATAATCTTGGACAAAAAAATTAGAAAACCATTCTAAACACTATAGAGCTGAAAAATATTTAAAAACGATGGTGCGAGACATCGAATGACTAAGTTTGAGCTCAAGAGGTGTCAGTTGGTCCCATGGGATTCCTGGTGAGGAGGATATCTTCTTTGACAAGGATGTCGGACGTTACGAGTCGCTGAGGTAAAAAAAAAGTCTTATCACACGGTTGGCGAGGGAGCGAACAAGGGCTCTCTCTATTTCCCCGGGATCCCCCAATGTTTGCTCACCCCGGGACGTGAACTTCACTTCAACGAACTCCGAAAGAGCGAATGTAAAAGCAGATTCCGATATCTTCCGCAACACCGAAAGGTGCAACTCTCCCCTTCACAGCGTAACACTACAGCGCTCGAGCCTCGACGGAGATGTGTTCACTGGAAACACCAAAGCATTTAAACGCACTTAACACTTTGAGTGCTTATGACTTGATATTACGTCAGTTTGAATTTTTACCGTTTTATTCTAGTTTCTGCCATACTAATATGGTCGAATATCTATCTATAATTGCTCTTTACACGAATTAGTGCATAGAAAATACACTAGATGGCTGAGTCTTAAATATGGCAGTTTTATTTTATCTTTCCATGTAAGTACTGTTGTAAAATTACATATTGCTCCTTACAAAAGTAAACAGAAAACTTTGAAACCAGGGTGAACATAATCATAATCGAAGAACCGGGTGTGAATACTATATGGTGATACCATACCATGATTACTCCACGTTTTACATTGTACCTATAAAAATTGTATTTAATGGTCAACATTCTAGTAAACGATTAAATTAAAGAAATTATAAAAAAAATGTGAAAATTATACTTTAATGCGCCAATGGTTATCATTCACTATAGTATTACGTTCCTAATTCTAAAAGGCAGGCAGCCTCTGTTAAAAGTAATCACCGAACTACCTCCATTTTCGGGGTGAATCCGCGTCGAGTTGCCTTTCTTCACATACCTGGCCGACGTTTCGGAGGCGATGCAGCACTGCATCTTCTGGGCTCGCCAAGCGATCAACTGATTATAGTATTACGCTTTAATTGTAATGGACATATCGATGGCTAAGTTCTAACAACACGCATCTCAAATTTTGGCCGATTTGGTACAGGTATCTTCAGTGCTGTAGTTGGAAAAATATAGGCGGTACTCATCAAAAATTCCAACAGCTAAACATGTATTATACACCCGGCCGCGAAGGTATTTTAACCGGTACGCTTATAACGAGTTTGGATTTTAGGGGGTACGCCATACCGGCCCAACTGCAGCACTGGGTATCTTAAACAAAGTGTAATAACATTTGAAAAAAATAATATTCAAGCAAAAAAATTTGTTGGCAAATGGGTATGCTTATTTTTCAGTTTTATGAATTTTTGGTTTTAGCGTACAATTAGAAAAAATTAATGGTTCTCCTGAAAAGCTGCTATTTTTGAAATACGTATTGTTAGAAATAAGCCATCGATATATTCTCTCCACCAGTATTACTCATGATTTCTTGTGCATAAGCACGTTATCAGAAACAGAAAAATGCTCAACCTTGCTCAATCTATCAGTACCCACAAAACCAACGGAAAATTCAAATCTGAAACGTAATCGAATCAGCAATTTAGCTGGCAGCTATCATGGAAACTGAACCAAAATAGAGCCTAGAGGGAAATTACACTTTTGGATCTAAATCTGACATGATACTCAAGCGCAATCACCACCGTCATTTGAGAGGGGATTCGGCTATTCCCAACATAAACATACGAAATCCTCTGAGTGAAGGGAGGACGAATTCTAAGGGCTGCGGAAATAAATTCCTCTTCGTCCCCATCCCTCTGCTCTTCCTCCGATATGCTCCGCCTCGCCCGAAGTGGCCCTGTGCCGGATCGTTCCTTAACGTCAGGGGAGCCATGTCAAGCATCAATGTTCCCTCCAAGCTTCCACATTTTGGGACATCGAAGGGAGAGGAATTAGGAGTAAAGGGGGTAATTATCTCCCCGCAAGCAACGACATGCTTCGCGAGAATGGAATGAAACGCAATGCGAAATGGAAGGCGGAAGAAAATATGAAAAATTGTCGGAAATACAACCTTACATTTTTTTAAACAAATGCGAAAAGAGATGAGTCAAGAACGGAGAAATAACGAGGGAAAATGAATGGAAAATTATTGGGAAT
The DNA here is from genome assembly GCF_921293095.1 of Ischnura elegans. NCBI lineage: Eukaryota > Metazoa > Arthropoda > Insecta > Odonata > Coenagrionidae > Ischnura > Ischnura elegans. The sequence continues at coordinate 109,066,158 of NC_060248.1, forward strand.
ACCATGAGAATCGTGAGAAATGCTGGTGATTTAATATGTCTATTACCATTGAAATATAACATTATAGTTCATAATAACGATTGGGATCAAAATTTAAGCAAATTTATCAGATTTTTATAATTTCTTAAGATTGATCGTTTGTACTTGAATGCTGATCATTAGTTACCATAAGAACCTAATAGAAATGTTTTATCACGCGAAATAATTTCTACAAAAGTTCAAAGTTGTCGCATAATTACTATCACAGGTTTAAAAAAATAGAGAACTAAGCAAGCGCTCGACCTGGAAGAACCCAAGCAATGACGATTTGTCGACGCAGTCTCCAATAACGCCATTATTGCCTACAATCTAAAAAGTGCTCGACCTCTATTATAAAAAACACAACTTTTGAAAGCTATTAAATTATCATGCCTTATGACCATTGAGAGATGGAGTTACAAGACCAAATCATGCGCGGGTCGATATATTTCGATTTCTTTTTATCTTCTCGACGAGGCAAATAATCGAGATATCTAATGACACTCCATACAAAAATATCATAACTATACTTAAAAATAAAAAACTTAATACACGTACGTAATTGATTTTTGTATGACTTGATAACTTTTAGAGTAATCAGTTTTGTAATTATTTAGCTTAAAGAAATTAAATCAAAAATGAGAATAAAATTTAAAAGATTATTTTTTTCTATTATACAATCGGGCCTGGGTTCCCTGCGTTATGAGCCGTGGAAGCTTGGAGGCACGGAGATCAACCAATTGAGAACCGCTGGTGTCCACTGATTTCTAACTGAGTACTCGCCGCGGCGCGGCGTGCTGCTGGGAGTGGCTTGGAATCCTTGGATTTCTACTAATTCCTCAGAGTTGGAGAGCGGGGAAGGGAGGGAGTTCTTTCGAAAGATTAAGATCTTAAATGTAAAACTAGTGATCACTCGAGAGGTAGATGGCCGACTTTTGAACGTTTGCTGGTGACCTAGAAGATCTTTCGCCGTTAAATGTTGCTCGCCTATCCTACCTTGCCCAACTTATTAGCAATAAATCCTTCCGGACCCATTAGATATTCCATCTTGTAACTTTGGGTGTAGGTTAATGGACTGAGAAAGGTAAAAGCATGAGATTTTTTAATTTCTTTTCTATCCCAATCGATGATAAACGAGGTCAATCTCACGACACAGGGCGCATTGACAGTAAGTACAGTTACCTTGTTCAGAGTCCTCTATAATGCCTTTTAATAACTCTTTTTGAGGGAGTAAGGTTGAAAATGATTGTCTAGAGGTCTGCGACATTTTTGAGAGAACAGTTCCGCCAATGTTTACAGAAAAAAACCATCCATTTTTGTATGCAATTGTTGCCTGGTCATTGGAATTTTTTTCTTTAGCATAACGTTACTGTGCGATTTGCTCGAGGCACCATCTAACAGATAGTGGTTGTACTTCCAGCTACTATCAGCACACTTTAAGTGAAGATGCAGATAGTGATGCTCGAAAGCAAGGGGACTCCAATAAAGGAGGCCCAAGAACATGGCGGTTAAGCGTTATATCTGATGCCTTTTCGCGCGCATTTTGTTCGGCGGTGCACTGGGCAGCTGTATCTCGTTCAGTTTGACTTTCGCCGTAGTGGAAGTGGTCTTTTTAGTTGAAAATCTTTTCGCATGCGTTAAATGTGTGCTTTACATGATCTATTGGCTCATCTACATATTACTCCCGTGTATTTCCTCTGGAAAAATTGATATAAATGAATGTAGCGCCGCAAGTGGTGATTTCGAAATTTTGCGGAGCGACAACAATACTAGCGGCGGACTTGAGAATCCTCTAATGCAGCGGTTCCTGACATTATTTTCCTCCCGTAACCCTCTATATGTATATAATATAACTAATATTGTACCTCCAAATTGTAGCGTGTAGATTTTATTAAATAATTTCACTACGGGTAGATGACACATAGCTGTAAAAAAAATGCGCGTATGAATAGAAACTTTGTTTAAAATACCCCATGTAACAGATCTAGGTCTTTCCATGTCACTTCTTGCTAAGTATGGAATCAAATTTCAGGCGATGTAAAAAAAACTCTTTAAATGCAAGTCAATTCAAAAAGAAATAGAATTTCACACGGCGTCAGCCAATAAAAATACGTTTCGCGTCGTGGGCGTGGCCAAAGCTCCTAGCGGACTTTTAAAGCTACTTATCTCAGTTAAAAATCGAATTTGAGCTCTGAAATTTGGCGTGTGTGTTTTTAATTCATATCTTTTTGATTTAAAATAACGAAATCCAATTTCTAATTTTGAGTGTTCCCTCCTATTGCTATATGTGAATTAAATATTATAAGTTAACTTATATTGTGCTACAGTTAACAAAAGCAGATGTTTTTCATGTGTATTCATACGTTTGCCTTGCTGATAAATATTTTTTGCTGTATTTTTTCATATATTTAGTAGTACTCTTTGACATCGATGCTTCAAGTAAGCCTTCATATTGTGTGTAATAGTTTTGACTCTAATATATTTATAATCATGTATGTTCCTAAGGGACACACTTGTCCCGGAGTAATTATTTCCATTTTATATTCTATGTCTATAATGTGTGTACATATTTCCTGGTTAAGACATAGGCACATAGTTCCTGGCATCCGCCTATACCGATTATAGTTGGCGTACCCCCGACTGGTTCGCCGCGCACCACTGGTTGAAAACCGCTGTTCTAATGTAATATTTTAAGAAAGTTTAAGACCGACCAAATTTGCACATATTTTCTATCCCATCTCTCGGATTCCTATAATATGGGCCGTGGTGGACCATTTGGAGGCACGGAATCCAACCTATATAGAACCTCGGGTGTCCACGTATTTCTAAAACGAACACGCGCTGATGGGAGAGGCGTGGAATCCTCGGATTTCCACCAAATCTTTGGGTTTGGAGAGCGGGGAAGGAAGGAAGTTCTTTCGAAGAGTTAAAAAGTTAAATGTAAAACCAGTGATGACTCGAGAGGTAGATGGCCGATTTTGAACGTTCATAACCTAGAAGATCTTTCGCCGTTAAAACTGGCTCGCCTATCGTACGTTGGCCAACTTATGAGCAATAAAACTTCCTGGACACTTAAAATATTTTATCCTATTATTGCGGAGTAGATGGTGGATTGACAATGGGAAAAGAATTAGGAAAAGTATTTCTTTTATTTCTTGAAAAAATCAATCGACGATAAACGAGGCCAATCTCCCAAATCAGGACGTATTCTATATTTCCTTATAATAACTCTTGGTTGATTGAGCAGAATTGAGAATGATCATCTAGAGCACTGCGATATTTTTGAGAGAACAGAGCTGCCAATATTTGCAGGAACAAAATCCCCACCCATTTTTGTATGCTATTGTTGCATGTTCGCTGGCATTATTTTTGCGTACTGTTACGGTGCGATTTGCTCGAGGCACCTTGTAACAGATGTTTGCAAATCCAGCTACAATCAGCCAACTTTGAGGAAGTATACAAATAATGATGCTTGAGAATAAAAGACCCACCAAATTTGCATATTTTTACCATCGGAACTCTCGGATCCCAATTATATGGAACTTGGTGGACCCTTGAGAGGCACGGAAACTAACCAATTGAGAACCACTGGTGTCCACAGATTCCTAAAAAGAACACGCACGCTGATGGGTTAAGCGTGGAATCCTCGGATTTCCACCAATTCCTCGGGAGCAAGGGGAGGGGGGTGGAGGGAGGAGGTAGGCGCGGGTGTAATGGGAGGAGACGGACAGGAGGAGATGAGGCTCATGCCGAGAGAGAGTGAGAGAGAGAGAGAGAGAGGAAGGGAGTTTAGGAAGGAGACCGAGCGTGAAGAGAGGGCGAGTCTTAGGGAGATAACCGGAAGGAAACTGTCACCGCGAGACTTCTCCTCACAAGTGACACGCGACCTGCCACCCGGGAAGGGAGAGGGGATGGGGTGAAAACAACCCGGGGGAGAAAAGGGAAGGAGTTAGACCGATTCCCGCCCTTTCCACCGCCCCGCCCCGAACTTCCATCTCCAGTGATGCCAGTCTGGGATTTTTTGGCGGGACGGACGGAAGGCTGGGCGCGGGAGGAGGATATAGGGTTGAGGAAGACTCGCCAAGACGAGCCGGAGAGGATTTTTTCGGAATTGGGTTTTGGGAGAACGGGGGGGGAAGGGGTTTTGACTAGGAAGTCTCATGCTGTATCCCCTCACGGAAAATAGAAGGGCGTCAGTGGAGCGACGCAAAAAGGGAAAATAAAGGGAGTCAGGGAGATGATTTGGGAAGTAAACAGTGGATGGGAGCAGATCACGCCCGTCAAGCAGGAAGGAGGGCTCAAGGAGAAAGAAGGGTAATTTCCTGCCCAAGGAAAGATGCTCAAGTGATGCTCGAAAGAGTGAGGACGACCGAAAGCTCTATTATCACTTTTATCATTAAAGAAAACATGTATTTGTATGGCGGTTGTGCATTTAACAGAAAAATACGACCCTGTAATTAAGAGTTAGTTTTATAATAATATAATATTTTGAAGGGGCGACCGATAGCTAGAGAGATAGGTAATTTCTTGCCTATGGAAAGATGCTCAAATGATGCTCGAACATGTAAAAACGACCGAAAGCTTTATCTAAGCTTTTTTCTATCTATGAAGACGTCTATGACCGTCGTGCAATTATTGGAAAAATATGCCCTAGTTGTAAAGTGTTAATTTTATGAAAATATAACTAGCCAAAGTAGCCAAATCCTACCTACCTGTCCAACAGCCAGGTTGACTCTGCAGCGCTACAGATCGTCGTCTTTTCGCCTTTCGTTGTGGCGCTATTGCCTGTCATAGTGTTACACCTGTTAAGGATTAAGATCGAAAAAGAAAGGGATTAAGATCGAAATGCCGACATCCGAAATCACGTGATGGTTCTGATGAGTTGATTGAATGACTATTACAATTTCCATGTCGTGAATTACGATTGGACATTTTCTCAGCATTAAATTTAATACTAAAAAATAAGGACCGTGTCAGGGTTTTAATAAAATCCATTCATAAACTTTTAATTTGCGAATTGTTCACATTAACCAGAACAATACAAAAGTTAGAGGTTTCGATTTTGGCCTCAGTTTTGGCTACCCCACAGCCATCATGCACGCGCTTGTATCTATTTCCTTTGAGGTTCACTCTCTACAATTTCTGGTACCAAGCAATCACGAAGCGTATTCTTAATTTGCCGTATCCATGAAATATGATGATCATAATACATAAAGAAAGCTAGTGAGCTAGCTTACATAAATAGATGAATCCCACCTTAATGTGACACAAATAATTATCAAAAAAATTTGTAATTAATTCCAAATAACTGAAATTTTAAATTCAATAGGAGAAGGTTGAGGAGCTTCGTGCATCTAGAATAACTAACACTACCTATAAAAGAGCTTATTTGCATGCGCGTTACACTAGTAGTGAGTGGGCGAGAGGGACATTCTAAAAATTAATAGCCTATGCGTCGAGTCGGGTTGTTTTTTAACTATCCCGTACATACTGTAGAATGTCCGTCCACACGAAAGCAATGGAATTGTGGCCAACTGGATAATATTTGGATATAAATTAATAAGTTAAAATTATTTTGAAGAGACTCGAAGGTAATCGAGTAAACCCACCTTCAAGTACAATTATACTATAGTTCAATCTCCATCACAGTGACGTAACTATGGGGGGATGTTGGAGATAGATCCCCCCCCCCCCAAAGCCTCAGAGAAATTTCAAAAAATATTTAAAACTATTGTCTAGTTTTGACACATAATAACTTCATCTGCTCGAAGTTAAATTTTAAGAGCCAAAATGATGCAAAAATTCATTTCCAGGCATGTCATTTTTCAAACATTTTCCCGGACCCCCTGTTGCTTGATTGGGGGAGAGTCTCTCCCAAAGCCCTTCCATCCCCCCCTAAAACATATTCCCAGTAACGCCACTGCTCCATCACGATGTCAATTTAATATACGCATTTATGCTAAAAATAAATAAAGTATCAATTCCCTCTGAATGTCCACTCATCAAAGGCAGGTCTTGCTCTATTAGTTCGCGAAAAAAAACTACCTGCGTCACAGAATGTATTCATAACTTAAATAGGATCTCCCTCTCTCTATCTCCCTGAATCAGCGAGGAAACAGATATAACTTCTCCGCAATTTAGGGCCGGTATAAAATCATCAATTTCTCGCGAGAATTTCTAAATGGACAAAATGGGGTGGGTGGGAAATGAAGCCGAGGGAAGAGAGACGGGCCGAGAGTGCGTTCCAAAAAGTGACTCATTCACGATCCCAGGTGCGTCGCGCGACGGAACCAACCACATGGGGAACTGAGGGGGGAGGGGGGAAAAAACGTACGACCGAAAAAGATTCCAGGATAAAATAGGCCGAATCCACACTCCTGGAGACCAGAGGGAACGCAGTCTTTTTTTTTAATATTCATTTTTTTAAGGTCGAAATGAATGGACGAGACCCCAGAACCACGTCCTATTTTACGTCAGCACTACGTCAACACGTTCTCGCCGTAACCCCAGAAATATAGCAAGAGTTAAAGGCCGCGAAAAACATTTTTAAAAGCTATAATTAAATAAAATATGAAGATAAAAAAGAATGAATTAGTATGGGGTTGAATTTGTGTGGGATACTATAAGGCGTGTTAAAACCGAGGGATAGAAAGGTATTCAGGTAGGAATATGAAACTCAGAAATTATTTTACTCCGAATTTGTAGAAGGAGGTAAGGGATGAGTTTCCGGACTGAAGTACCCATAAAAGGTAGGGTGAAATGTTCTTTGAAAGGTGCCTCTGGGTTAGCAGTGTCCATCTGCTAGGCTCAACCTTGAAGTTTGGCAAATAAGATATTTTCATTAGAATAGTCCTTATCCTTGATTTGTTAGCACAGGGAGAGCATCTCAATTGAGTTTCAACAGTGAGATGGGGCAATGAAACTACCATTAATACTTTTCCACATTAGCTTTTTCTCCGCCATCCCTCCAAAATGACAAAAACGCAAGCGCAAAATCAACCATGAGGTCCGCATATCCTTTAATTATTTAAATTAGTCAATATAACAAAGAAACCAACCTCAAACTGTAACTAAATTATTGGTCTTACGAAATAAAATAGGCTAGAATGGGCAATGGCCGTCATGATCCAGAGAACTGGAGGTTCTAGGAATAGACGAAAAACCGTGATAAACTACATAAGTCTTGGTATTGATAAATGTAGAGTTTAAAATTTAAACTACAATCTGAATAAATTAAATAAAAAGCTCTAAGCAATCAAAACAGGCTTATAGAGAGCAAATTCCTAAATATGTAAGGCAATTACAAGGTTTTGCAAAATTGTCAAATTTTATAAATTATATCGTGATATTCTGAATATCCATGCCATCTCTGGATAGAAATTGTCGAAACTGACCTATCTTGAGTTGATTTTTTTTACATTTTGTTTCACGGAGATATTTTTATTTTGTACCCCGTAAATATCCACCCCTCTACTGAGTTTTATGAGCCAAAACATTCCTTGCCACACCCTGCTGAATTCAGGGTGCATGGAGAGTGTTTCGTTAAAGTTTCTCCGAAAGCGTGGACGATGAGGAATGAGGATTACGAAGGTAAAAGGTGAAAAACTCAATGGGTAGATGGAAGGTGGGAGAAAAAAATACGGATAAAGAGAAAATAAGCTCCCACCTTCGCCAGGAGGGGAGAGGAGAGCTACCATGCGCAGATGTGACGCTAGCGCGGGTACCAAGGGCGATTCAAGGGTGTGGAGGACATCTAAATGCGACAAGGGGTGGAGGGAAAGGGGCAGGGAGCATTTGAACACATAGCTATGGTGTAAGGGGAAGGGTTTGAGGGGAGAATATAGAGAATTTGCGTACGCAAGGAATGGAAAAGGCATGCGAAACACTCTTCTACACACTGTCTCTCCCCTCACGAACACGACGAACGGTTTAGTCGAATAGATTATCACTCCTATCTTGGATGAAACAGAATACAGGCTCGTTTCTCCCCACTAAAATGGTTATAAATTAATCAAAGCCTCTCTGCAAGTTAGATGGAAGTCAATTAAGCCATACTATCCTGAAATGGCAGAGCAATGGCAGTTTCTCCAGCTAATAGCACTGTTGCTGAAAATAACTGCGACACTAAATTGAGAGGAGCTCATGTGTTCCGTAGAGGTTATCGAGCGTTGTTAGGCTGGATTAGTTGCCAAGGTGGTCAGGAAGAATGCATGCACGGCGTGTTTAAACGCATATACCCGAGGGTGTGATGTCCATCGCTTTTTTTTCCTATGAGGATAGCCAACGGTATTGCTCAATTCAGGAAGAAGTGCTACACAGAATTGTAAGCACACGTCTAATTATTGAAATTTCATTCAAGAGTCATCTTTATGGATGGAAGAATCAACTGCAACTTCAGCATGGATGAAAAATACAATTAAAATGGAATTTGAAAATACGAGAAAACTGAATTAAACGAATTCTACGTATGAAAACTATCTTATGATGTCCTGATAATACTAGAGCAGTGCGCATGCTTCAATAGCGAACAGAATTCACTCAAATTTGGTATCAATGAAATAGGGATACATCAGCAAATTTGATTTGAATAGATATCATTCAAGGTTTAATAAAATTAACTGCATAAGTTATTTAAGAACTGTTTAGTTTCGGCATGAGTTTTTTTTTAAATATAAAATCGATTCGGTGGAATACGAAACGAAAATTCTTTGCATGTACGGCATCAGTTGGTGTAAATCAGCTATAAAAAATCGGATCTATACGCACCACTTGTACCCCAAGTACAGTGCATTTTGTTGACTTCAGCCGTCAGGATAACATTATCCAATAGATTGTATGATACACGACACGATCAGTTGGAAGTTCTTAATATTAGTTACCACAGCTTTTCTGTGGAAATATCAAGTGGTTCCAATCCTGTGGAAATATTGCTGAGTCTCATTTTACTAAAATTATACACTACAGTCTTATGACAAGGAACATCATTAAAAATGTAGCACAAAACCTATTGGGATGTTAAAGAAAGTAAAGAGAAGACACGGTGAAACTTCTTTGAATTAAAATGTGGAGGCGAAGGAAATCCGAGTGATTGATCCAGTGGAAGAAAAAAAGTCAGGTGCGGGAATCGAAACCGGTCAATATCCAAAAAACGTACATTTTTTCAGGCAAAATTTAAAAAAAATAATTTTTGTTTTTATAAGAACCAAAGTTTTCTAATTACAGTTTTTCAATCATACAATCTAATGGCATAAGTGGCAGAGATCGTTAGTATTATCTAATTATTTTTTATTTTTACTTTTGTGCTGCTTACGGACATGATATATATGTCCATTGTCCACAGCAGAAGAGGAATATCGTGTTTACTCGCGAGAAAAAAGTTTGTTTTATTTGTCATTGGACATTCTGTAACTAGTCATAGTGCATCATTATGTTCGTTAACGTCTGTCATATCCATAGACTGCAGAGTTGACGAACAGGATGTCCATGGACATGACGTTCACGAAAATGATGTCCACGGCATGACGATTTCTTCTAAATTAAGTTATATTAGGGGATGACAATAAGTTAGGACACTGTCATCCTTTCCAGTGTGTCCACGGACATTGCTTTTTTGGGTAGTACAAATGCTTTTATAACAAATTAAAGAGAAAAACATTCATATTATCATAACAGTAAATAATTTCTACCATAGAAATGAGAAAGGATAGTACATGGTTACGTCTCTAGAAATTTGTGAATGATATTTTAGCGAGAATCAAATAATTCTAGTGTCTTCAATATTGGCGACAAACCCGAGAATTAAATAATATACGCCAATTTTCTAGGATAACACCGCATTCTTAACGCTAGGAAATAATATTTAGAGGGATTGAATAAATTATTATTATATTATGGCACAACTATGGCACCTGTAAAGCATTTTCAACATTCTGTACCGAAAATTATTCCTAAAAACCAATTTTGACCATTCATTGGTTCTTATCAGTGGCACTGGAGGACTAACTAATAAAAATATACACTCGATCTGCATTTATGGAATACATATTTTATTCTGAATATTTCTCGTGTGCGCAGGGTTAATAATGAAATGTAAGTGATTCAGTTAAATATATTGTAACGAATCAATTTAATGAAATGGGTATCATCAAATGGTTACAAATTTCTCGTTCCATAGAAGAATAATGAAAAACTCTGAAGTTAACCCTGAAGAGATATGAAAATAGGATTTTTTAATTAGGCTGGAATGTTTTAATTAGGATTTTGAAATTAGGATATTTTAACGAGTTAAAACCACAATAACTATGAAACTTTTCGTATGACGGCCATCTCCTGCACATTCACTGAGGAATTAGAGTACGAGGGGAGAAAAATAGCCTGGAAGAGGTCTCCTGGAGAGGTATCTGGCGGAGCAGAGGAAACGTTTTTTTTTTTACTTCAAGACTCTTGTTAACGCAAAGTTTTTAATTATGCAAATGGGTATCTTATATAATTTTTAATTTTCTTATGTAATTGACGGCTTGCATAACAGTTTCCTCATGGGAATGATAAGTCCTTCGAATGTAAATTCATATAACATCGAAGCATGATAAGAAGACAAATGTGAGATGCTCACACGATTGTTGCCCAAGCATTGATGAACAACGGATCTCGGATTTCTCAACACCTCAATGTAGGTACCAGTATTTTCTTTTCTGGCATAAAAACCGCTTATTCCCATCCACTAAGTATTCAAATCCGGGTCTCAAACAATTTATTTTCAATAAGGAACAATATATCTTTTCAAAAAAATGTTCCGAACTGAAAATTGCACACTAAAATGTATGCTGAAATGCACCATTGCCTGACAAGAATACTACTTATTTCTATATGCAAAGTATTCATAATCGGGATCTCAATTTATGCGCAAAATTGAGCAATATTGCTTTTCAAAAAAATATTTCGATTTAAAAATTGTACACAAAATTGCGCGATAAAATGCATGTTAAAATTTAAAAAAAAACTTAAAAATCCTATACAGAATGTATTGAGCACAACGTCTCATATCTTACGAGATAGTTCCTTTATCATCAGTATATTTATGCAGAGTTAGGATATTTTAAAGAGTTAAAACCACATGCACCAAAAAAGCGTTTCATATAAAGAACTCGTAACTTACATCCATCACATATTAATTAAGAAAAAACGTGTTCGGTGTTATTTTCATTATTGAAATATAATCTACAAAATGGAGGATAGGTTTGCGACCACGCTTTGAAATCATTGCATGGTATATATAAAGATCAGTTTTTAACATTTGTGGCCACCTGTGGGAAAAAAATTAACTAAATATCCCCCAATCCCTTCTATTATTTTGGCCACATTATTTATTAGTTTTCAGAACTCAAGGAAATGCGGACTATCCGATAAATTCAAAATACTTCGAAAAGTATCATGAAATTACATCAATCATAATACTTTTCCTGCTCCTTTAGGCTGACATAAATGAACTATCGTGCGAAAGATCCACAGAGAAAAAATCATCCGCATTGACCGGGATCGCGGTCAAGGCGAATGATTTTTTCTCTGTGGATCTTTCGCACGACTGTGCATTGCGGGTGACTCCCGTAAAAGTTATCACCGCGGCTAGTCCCGGTATACTTCAAACTAAATAAATAAACTAATTTTTCTAGCAACACATTTAACGTTTGCAGTATTCAACTACTTGCGGCGACAGTACTGCGTCACTTGGCCACTATGCAAGCATTTTTTCCAGTCAAATAAGGCCTACCCAGTTCTATTTTCGAAATAACATTGACATACTCACCCTTTTTTCGGCTGTCTTGTTCAGAAAATTTCATTGTTTTTCTCATTTTACTACTATTTTCCCTAATTATTAGAGCAAAAAAAAACAAGATCAATAGTAAGGCGCGTCCCCTAATGCCAAATACTATCAGAAATCAATCGTAAAAACTAGAAAAAGAGTTTTCGTCAGAAACAGATACAACATAAAGTTTAATTTTAGATAGTAACTAAATAAAAATTCTTCATGCTAAGTTTTTTTCAATCACATCAGGCTTAAAATAATTTTTTGCGCAATTCACTCAACTATCATTTCATTATAAAACTAAATATTCTATCAAATGCATACTTAGCAGAGTCACAGTAGCTTTCAATTCTATACACGTTTCCATCTCATGAACAGGCTGTTCCGGGCAGTGTCGTGACTAGGAATATGCTGTGGAGGCGGGGATGAGATGTCCTGGGGTGGTGGCTCCCCCTCCCCCACGCATCGGGTGAACATTTTTGAAAAATGGCATGCCTGGAGATACATTCTACGTAATTTTGGCTCTAAATGTTTAACTTTAAGCAGATTCAGTCATCATATGTCAAAACTAGACAATAATTGTTTCTTTATTTACTTAAATTTATTTTTTTATAAATATTAAATTTTTTTTACTTCTCTGAGGCATTAGGGGGGAATCTAAATTCCCTCATTAATCCCCCCCCCCATATTTACGCCACTGGTTCCGGTAGTGAACCACGGTAGAAGGTAAGCCTTTCGAACAACGAAGGGCTCATAAATTATTAGTTTGTTGCTGCTAAGAGGAGGAACGTGTTCAGCAGAGAAGTTTACCGGATATGCACCGCGTGTGTCCATCTTCGTAGACGACAGTTTCGCCGGCATTGCAGCTGGCTTCTTATGGTCGATGAAGTGCAGAGGGGTAGTTTCGATCGTCTTTTTAACACATCCGTCGGAGTCAGGCGTCTTCTCATTGATCCATATAGGAGGCATGAGACTTCTCATTGGTCCGCCTTCCCTGGGGTTTCCTTTTTATTATCTATCTAGTTGGTGATCATAAGTATCTTGGAGTTTAGGTCAAAATGATGCAAAACTTTTATGCTGACGTTTCGGTTTATTTGTAAACCATCTTTTGGGCTTATTTTTGTACAGGGTTGTTTATTGATGGAACTAAACTTCAAGAAACTTCCTTAACTCCAAGATACTTATGATCATTAAAAAATATAGGTCAAGACCAGGAAAAGGCATATCTAGTTGGTTTGAGTACTCTTCTCCAGAAGTTTGATGCAGAATTGTAGGACACTTATTTCTTTCTAAATTCTGAGGAAATGCCCGGAGTTCTTCACATAGATGGTAGTCAAGCCTGTGAATGGCCTGAGTAAAGTAGTAAGATGTCTTGGTCACTCTTGAGTCGGGGAGTCGAAGGCGCTCACAGCAGGGCTGAGGCAGAGTCCTCTGGATTGACAATAATACGCTACAAAGTTGAACAAAAACCCTATGAGGGAGTAGTGTAGAGAACTGCCATCCAGAGGACTGTGGGCTGAGAGGAGTGTACTTGTGTACTTCGGGCGGCTCACAGACCCATGGCAGTATTGGTGCTGTCTCCATGGCAGTATTGGTGTATAAATAAAAATTCTTTCTTAGTGGATCAAAATATGATGAGTTCATTCAAACATTTATCTATGATTATACATCCACTAGGAACATTATTCATCACGGCTGTGGATTTAGCGAATAATGCTAAAGAAGTAGACACTCATCTGCAATTGCGCTTTGATATTCTGAATTGTTAATCCAGAAATTTTAAAAATACAAATTTACTCTGCGCTTATTATCAAGAAACATCGTTAATGTGATAACTAACCTTAAGTAATTCTTATTGGCCTCTTTCTCCAGTATAATTTCACGATTTTCCGTGCCAAATTATACCGCTGAGGGCCAATGCAACAAGAATTGACCCAAAATATCATGTCATAGGAAAACATTAATTTCGAATCCAATTCGATTTTGCACCAACACAATCAAATCATGTACCCAGTGGCGCAGCGAGGGGGAGGGCTTGGGGGATAAAACCCCACCCAGAGCTCAGAAATGTTTTAAGTTTACTTAATCCATTTCACTTAATTGGATTAATATTACTTATAGAAAAGTGTAAATAGCAATAAAATATCTATCAAAAGGCCGTAAAACTCGCCATTTTCAACCATTTATCTGAAAAGTTTTCGAGGGGAGGGCCCCCGCACCTCCTACTAACCCTGGCGGGTATTCAACACCCTCAGACACCCCAGTGTTTTGCGCCTTAACCCCCCCCCCCACCCCTAGCCTTAATTCCTAGCCGCGCCCCTGCATGTACCCACTCACTGAATTTTGGTCCATTCACTGCAAATACGCGCTAAATTGAACATTTATCTGGTACATTACTTAGCAGCAGAAATAATAACACCTGCTACTTTTTTAGCCCTAATTCCGACCTTTACGTCTATCACGGCACCTGGGTAAGCCGAAGAGGCGAGGAATACTACCTGTGAAGGACAAAATTGGCACATGCATGACCAAACGAACATGGCTGACTTATACAGAGTGGAGAAAAATTGTGTCACAAAATTTTAATCCTGTGTAGCTAATTCCAGTAGGAATCACAATCACTGATGATGCTTAGGTCAGAACGCTCCATTTTCAAAATACTGAAACTTTGAGCCAAGCGCTCCGGTTGGCCGCGAGTTTACCCTGTCGGCGGATGCTCTGGATATATCGCGATATCCGACAGGCTAAGCATTCGATTAAGATCAAGTGTTGTTCCGGAGATAAAAGTTACTGTAGTTTAAAAATAGTATTTTTTCGACCGAAAAATCATCAATGATTTTGGTTCCTACTGGCATCAGCTATCCAGGGTTCAAATTTCGTGACACGATTTTTCTCCACCTTGTATAAGAACGTAAGTCTCCATAGCACTTCACCGAGTTCATTTCAACCTCCTCGATCTTCGTCAAAACATAGCAACACTCCTTCCGCCACGATAAAAAAAAGGACTCGAGCATGTACGCTCGAATGAGATCGGGCAGCTCACACGCCGACTTTGACACGAAGAAGAATCCATATCATTATTTCATCCAATCCAAGACTCCTCTTACTTGGAAAGACATTTCACCCCCCCCCCCCTCCCCGATCGCTCCACTTCAAGCATCAAAAAAGAAGTACGAAGGAACTGGGGGGCGTAAGAGAGATGAGGGGTTGTTGGGAGGTGGTAAGGTTCGGAGAGCTTTTGTGAATGAACTCTGGAGGGGGAAAAAGGAGGAGGACGAGGGAGTTGAAGAGCAAGGGAAGGGTGGAGGGGATGGGGCGTCAAGTGGAAGAAAAAGAGGAGGTGGGTGGGTGGAGGAAAAAGGGTGGGTGCCGCGGTCTACTCTCAAGAAATCATGAATGGAAGATCAAATGGATAAATGAATGAATCCGGTGCCAGAGGGGGTAACGGGAGGGGGGGTTGAGGCGAGACACATAGTGGGGGAGAGGCGAGACCGACCTCGGCTGGAACCGAAGAGGGGAAGGCGAAGGAGAGAGAGAAAGAGGAGAAAAATGAGATGGAAGACAGGAGGATGAGGCTGGTAAAGAGAGAGTGGAGGGAACATGAGATGGAAATCGTCTCCGGGAGGCCATCGTGATGCCGAGCCAAAAGTAATGAGAAGAAAGGCCAGCGTTTAGCCCGTGACTGTAGAATCGCATCAAAGGTGGAAAATTAACTTAAATTCAGCACGTCTGATTCACAAAAGTTCTACATATTCACTCTACGCTGAAAATCTTCATGTGAGGGTGCATCTTAGTTGTGCAAGGAACAGAATTTCAACATATTTGATTCACTCAAATTCTACAATTACACCGGAATGGCCGGTTAAACGAAAAGAAAATGTTTATTTTCGACTGGAAGGGAAACGAAAATACAAGGCCTAGGTTAAGTTTTGTTTCCGCACGAAATAAAAATCACCAAGGAGTTTAGTTTCAACCCAGAACGAAACTAAATTAATCGTAACCCCGCTGCTCATAGTTAAGTTTCGATACCAAAAGGTCAGTTGAGGGAGAAAAGTGGGAATGGTTTCGAACTATTTCATGACTAGTAATATAAAGAGGTTAAAGAATGTAGCTTCGTCATATTGCGACTGAATACTGCGTTGCGCATTATGATTGGAAAAGTGATCCATCCATCTAGAGGCGGTAGGGCGAACCTCTACTCCATTCGACCGTACTTCGTACTCGATGAGTGGGTCGAATTTAAACTGTTCGAAGGTGAAGCACGAGGTCCCTTCGGTGCGAAACATAATCTGTGATTCTTTTCGCTCAAGCGTTTTAGTTTAGTTTCGACCCGAAGTAGTTTTGACTCCGATTTCGTTTCGACCTTGAGTTTAGCTTCCCGGGTTTTATTATTTTTCGTTTCGTTAAATATTTCGCTTCCGAGAACGAAACAAGTGAACATTTTCTGGTTTTCACTTTCGTTTAGTTACGTTTACCATCCCTTCATTTACACATTAGCCTGAGAGTTTCCACATAAGGGCGTGGCAGAGGGTATTGGAGAGGATTATACTTACTAGGACTTAATATTTGTTCCCTGCACTTGCTGATGAGGCTGGGAAGTTAGAAAGAAAATGGAGTACGGGGGGTGTCGAAGTGACGAGCATGACGAATGCTGGGATATAAGCGGAAGATTTAGGAATGCCTTTAGGCGCTTGCCGCTAAATCACGACACTTACCCAGCGGAAAAAAAACATTTAAAGATGAAAACTTGTTCAGCATCTCGGCTTGAAAAATTATTTGATTTTGATTACTAAAATACTTTGCAGGCTTTCTGTATTGCCGTGGAAAATATGTATTTATAATTTCTACTCATAATCCAAGACACTTCAGTAAGACACCGCAGCTAAATTTCCAGCGCACGTAAACGGGTCCTTCAACTAAGTCCCTAGCATTTTTTGGGGGGCTAATATCGCGAATAGCTTCTGAATTAGTTCACGGAATTTTCACATACTTTCAAAAAACAAATTAAGCGCTTTAAAATGATTTTACAGGAACTTTACTGTCATACATCCTTATAAACTTCAAAACGGCGCTAAATTATTCACGACGCAATACCGGCCTCGGTGGCGGCGAGGTAGTCTCCAACTGGGTATATTGCCTCTATCCAGGGCATGGATGTTCGTGTGGAATTAATAGTTAATTATTATGAAGACCCCGATGCTCGTACCAAATATCGCCGTTATCGGTGGTGTCGTGGTAATTTCAAAAAAATATTTAAAAAATTTCCAGGTAATAATCACATTTTTTTAGAATTAAACGCGTCTTTTCTTCTAGAAGTTGGAAGGAAAAGTAAAAATCAAGGGGGAGAGAAGACTAAGAAGAAGCATAAAAGAGAAATGGTGGGAGAAGAGGAAGTGAAAGGAGGGAGCGTTGGACAAGTGGGTGGGTGGTGAGACGCAAATGTAAGGAGTGAGGGAGTCAGGCTTCCGAAAGGGAGGAGAAGTGGGAAGGACACAGCAGCTGCCTTTGATAGGGTTTTTATTTAGATTCGCGGAGGAACCGCTGGAGGAGGAATGGAAGCACGGAGGAGGATGAAAGGAAAGGAGACATCGGGGTGCCACCGGACCACTAACGATCGTTATGCGGCATCAAAGGGGAGACATCGCCGAGTGATTTTTAAGCTGCGGCAGACAAATTGCAAGAGGCGGTATCAGCAAGCGTGCGCACGCAGGCATTCAATAAATACAGCGGCGGAAGCCATGAATTACCTGGAGAAATGACGCATACCAATGTCGAGTTAATGAGAGTAATTTCACCGGTTTCGAAAGGCCAAGTACGTATTTGTGCGTGAGAATCCAACGCCCTTTTGTACAGCCTGTCCCACAGGTCGTGTGCCATTTTTGACATCTAATTTTAGTAACTTCGCATCGAGCAATATGCATGAAAATTGGCATACTTATGGGGGAAGGTCCTAAGTTTTGTTGATTGAAAGTAAAATTTTACAATTTTGACCCTTCGACCTCGCAGTTACTGTGTGTTACCTGTATACATCTCTAGTAGGTCACCTGGCTTTGCTCGGGAAGGATAGTATCCAGAGAACTTGGAACTTGGAATCAATGGTCACATGGCAGGGGTATTAGGTAAAGGAACAAAGCAGGTATGATGAGGGCATTCATATGTAAAAGCAAACAATGGAAAAAACGATATCCGTATACCGTTCACAGGCAAGGGCAGAACCAGGATTTTTTTTCTGGGGGGGGGGGTTCTGACAGGCAAAAGGTCTTCTCATACATGGGATTAAAAAATAGATCCAAACAATACTCTACGAAATATACACTTAATTTACACAATGAAAGTTATTAATATTTAAATATGTTTAACTTTTACATTACGATAAAAAAGTCATTAATAAAAAAGCAAACTCGTTAATATATGTTAAAAATCTCGTCTATTTTTTAAGAGGCATGGCGGGGAGGCACGTGCCCCCGTGGCCCCACTAAATCCGCCTATGTGCATGGGATGACCTTACACCCCGCTCCACAAAATTGATTGTGATTTATGCGTACGTGCGTAGAGCATTAAACGTCGTGTGAACGCATGCACCAGCAAAAGGTTTTGTACCGAGAGGATTAATAGCTAAGTGCAGAATTCTTTTTGCAAGGTTTTCTCTTAGAGCGTGTCAAGAGGTATGCCTACCCGGCAGGATGTCCAACCACAGAAGCTGTATGACGTGAATTTCAAATAGTAATGAGAAAATGACGCAAAGGACACGACGGACGCAACCGGAAGTAGCACTACGGGGTTCGATACCATGAGATACTTATGTACTAAATTTGGTCCCAATCCGTGCTGCCGTATGGAAATGCATAGCAGACAGACCAACAGATATCCTCCTTTGTATGTATAGATAATAAAAGCATGTAATGAATCTTTTCCACTATTCTGACCAGAGAATATGGTGGGGTCAATTATCAGATAAGGAAACGTGATCTATAAACACGAATACGCCATCGAACAATTTGCTGTTAACTTTCATCAATGTAGTGCACCTTAAGAAAACATATTCAGCTTTTTTGGATCTATAATAAAATACAACGGCGCCATTTGACTAACATAAGTTGATTACAATTAATAAAGATGATCACGGTTGAGGCAGAAGAGCGTGATTCCACTTTCGCTGCAGGAAGGATAGAGATACCCAGATAGGACAAAAATACTCTTGAAATAAATGTTTCCTCGGCATGCGAAGGCGTTGGGAGGTGAAAATACTTCGTCCTAAGCAGGGAACGGGCGATGTCAATAATTCCAAATACCTTGTCATAAGCAGTGCACAGGCAATTTCTGTAAGTGCAAATACCTGGTCCTAAGCAGGGAACAGGCGATGTCAATAAGTGCGAAAACCTCGTCATGAGCAGAAAATAGGCTATGCCAATACGTGCAAATACCTCGTCATAATCAGGGAACTGGCGATGTCGATAAGTGCAAAAACCTCGTCATAAGCAAGGAATAGGCTATGTCAATACGTGCAAATAGCTCGTCATAATCAGGGAACAGGCGATGTCGATGAGAAGCAGCGTCAGAACGTCCATCACTCGTGGTAGCTGAGTATTCCTCACCTAAGCAACATACTACAGCACCGCTTCATGTAAAGCACCGTACTCTAGAACCTGATTGCGCGCAGAGCACTCGCTTCACCGGGACCCCGTTCAATCGGGGGTCAACCGCGGTTCACCGACGACTTTTTCAGCAGGAGTTTAACGAGCTGTCCGTGGCCACGATGAACGCCTCATTTATCAAAAGACTTCTGCCAAATGCGTCTTATGAATTCTATGTTACTAACACCATCGACCCATTTCATCGTCTCTATTCTGTAACACCAAATATAGGGAATATTTTGCCTTTTACACTACTGCAACTGACGTATCCCGTGCCTCACTACCACAAACAACCATGTAGAGCCTTGCCATTAGTCATAGTGAATTGCTGACTTATTTCACCGGTTTCACTCCCAGCTGCTAGGGGATTTATCTTTTTTCGAAAATTCCCTCTTAGATTGGGCTCTTCCGAGTATTTTATTTTTGCAATGTCCATCGCTGATCACTCGGATACCCTGATAACAGGACTTCGTCATCACCTCCTCAAAGTTTTGGTTTCCACCTTTAATATTGATGTCCTCTCTTCTGCTATATGCTTAAAATTTAGTTTTCTTCAGAATAAATTCTTCAACATACACCCAACCATTACAAACATATTTCACCAGAAATTTCTTGAGATCCTTTTCCGTTCCTATAACGACTGCTATGTCATCGTAAAATCGCAGCACGCTAATTTTTTCGCTGTGTATATTCACTAATTCTGGTTAATTTGGTTAGGGCAACGGGGAAATATCAACTGAAAATAAGCACGAAAAAAACCAAGATATTAGTAGGCAGCGGCAGAGAAGAAGTCAAGACTAACATTAAAATATAGAAGCAAAACTGACGGAGGTGGATGAATTCGGTTATTCGGGAAGCAAGATAACTAGTGACGGGAGAAGCAAGAAAGAAATTATCAGCAGAATAGCCCAGGCGAAGAGAGCATTCCACCAAAAGAAAGACCTGCTTACAGCGGGAAACTTAAATATGGAACTAAAGAAACAATTTATAGGAACCTACATTTGGAGAGTGCTCCTATACGGAAGTGAGGCATGGACAATGACCGCAGCGGAGAAAGCAAGGATAGAGGCCTTCGAAACGTGGTGCTACAGCAAAATGATGAAGATCAAATGGATCGACCGAGTTAGTAACGAGGAAGTTCTAAGAAGAGTAGGAGAGAAGAGAAGCCACATGAAAACCTTAACAAGAAGACGGAACAACCTTATAGGCCACATCTTGAGACATGATGGCCTGATGAAGACAATTGTCGAGAGACAGGTGGAAGGCAAGAACGGAAAAGGAAGACCTAGAACAAAACATATGGAACAAGTAAAGAAGGATGTGAAAGAGAAGAAATACGTAGGTGTGAAAAGATTAGCTAATAGGAGAACTGAGTGGAGAGCTGCGTCAAACCAATATTAGGATTGTTGACCTGTGATGATCATGATATTCACTAATGGCACTTCCTTTTTTATTTCGATGATAGATTTCTGAATGGAAACAATGAAAATCGTGGGGAATACTGCGCTGCCATAACTCCCCCTTTCTCTTATTCTTGCTTCTTCCCAACTGGATCCACCAGCTAGATTTTTTTCCAATGGTTATGGATAAATTATCGGTTACATTAGAACACTCCGATTTCTTTCAGAATTGCCGACTTTATTTTTGAATTGCGTTCCAATCCACGCATTTAAAAACACTCTGAAAGTCCCCCTACGCAACAGTTGTCGGTTTGTTCTTCTCCATTCCCTGCATAACATGCCATTTATTTTCTCTCACGTTTCCTTAAGGAAGTCAGCAACAGGGACATAGACGGATATAATTTTTTCAAGCGATACGAAAAATCAAATGGAAAAAATGACTGGCATTGCCCAGCTGAATTGAATTGAATCTTCTCTTGCACTCATCATTGCTGATAAGCCAGATCGCCACGAAAGGCGTAAACTTTATTTTTAAAATACCTGGTGGAAAATTAGAACGATGAATTGCGATATAAAGATGTGCTAAAAATATTTAATAAAGTACAACGGAAGTAGTGAAACGTTCTGAACAGGCTGAATTCTCATCGAAATAACTTTTTGGCATCCCAAAAGTAAAACAAAATGCTCCTCTAAAAAAAGTGATAACCGGATAACGTAAAACCCAGAAGTTTTACCTATAGTGTCGTTAAAATACCGAAATTTACTTGGTTGCATTAACTTTCATGGCAGGTCATTCGTCCGAAAAAATATATATTTTCAATTTACGACGTAGAGGTCATACCTTTAACGAAGGTGTTTTCCTTTTATCCTCCTATTGATACTGATATAAGTTCTTCTTTAATTTTGGACGAGCATGAAGGATATGCCGAATGAAAAGGTTTGGATGTGACTGTATTATGCCTATCTCCTATCCAAATTTACAAATATAACTGAAATTTCGTGAATTATCACCCGAAGTGGTGTGCTATTTAATCTGATCCTCGCCCCCAAAGCCCAGTCCCAGTCAAGCCACTACTCAAGTGCGTAGTTTTATATCCTCTCGTGTTTTCTCAAAAGAAGCTAGCCGCGGAATACGTGCCAGGACCACGTTCGCGTATTCGAGCGTCGCAAAATATGGAGACGCATGAGCAGAGCCATCTTCCGGCGGATTTCAAAACCTCCTACATCTCCTGGGCACGCGCACCATTTAACCTCCGTAGGGAATCGCTGTGATTTTTTTTCTCCATTTCATCGTTCGTTTTCGTTTCAGGATAACAAATTATGTTAGGAACAAAGAAGTTTTCCGCGGTGATGGTTTGATCTCTGCAATTTTTTCTGCAAATTTTCTCAGACTCAGCTATATTCGGCAGGATAGCCAGCATAACATGTCCACGAGCCAACTGACGCGGATGAAAACCCGAGAAAAAATGCTCAGATGAATAAGTAATTTTGATTGCAAAGCGGAGTAACCAGTGTAGGACCGCCGTTCCACCCCCGCCTCGTTGTACCCCATCCTGTACCACCTGAATGTAATGCGAATGCGAAAGTTCAAGCAAAAAGTACTCGGTGAATTATTCGAAGAAAACCCGAAATCCTTTTGGTCGTACGCGAGAGAGCTTCAGGGAAAACATTCAACCGTAGATTCGTTATTTGATAAAGATGGTAAACTTGTCAACGAAAATATTGGCAAAGAAAGCAAACACGTTAAATTCCCACTTCGAAAGTGTGAACACTACTGACGATACTCAATTTAATTTAGACATCCCATATACTGAGGAACCGATGGAAGAAATCTCTATACAACGTGATGGGATAACTAAACAACTACAATCGATTAAGAATAGTAAATCTCCGGGTCCGGAGGGAAGACCTGCCCGTATCCTCAAGTAGTTAGCTCCACAGTTGGCACCTTACTTAGATATAATATTCAAGAAGTCACTTTCCGAAAGAAAGTCACCGCTAGACTGGAAAATTTCAAGCGTCATGTGATGAGGGGGAAATGTGTAATGAGTGTGGCACTATAGGGCCAGTCGAAGGAGAGAGGAAGGAGAACCCATATTTAAAAAGGGAAACAGATGTGACCCAGGCAACTACCGTCCGATTTCATTAACATCGATTATAGGCAAGATACTTAAGCATATCGTCGTTAGCAATACAATGACTTTCTTGGAAAGACGTAACTTCCTCCATTACTGTCAGCACGGATTCCGAAAAGGTAGATCATGCGAAACTCAGCTCGTGCTCTTTCTTCACGATGTTCTAAAATCTGGTGAATCGAAAAGACAAATTGACGCATTATTTCTAGATTTTAAGAAAGCTATCGGCTCGTTACCTCACAACAAACTTTTATACAAATTACAGTCATTCGGATTAAACAGTGGTAAACTGGATTCACGACTTCCTCAGAGATCGTAAACAAAAAGTAGTTCTCGACGGAATTAGCTCTGATGTAGTAAAAGTTACATCAGGTGTTCCACAAGGAAGCGTAATCGGACCCCTTTTGTTCATTATATACATTACTGATCTCTGCTCCCGCATTAGCAGTAAAATACGTTTATTTGTAGACGACGCAGTCATCTATCGTGAAATTAGTGATCACTCTGACTGTGAAATTCTATCATCGGACTTGAACAACGTTCATTTGTGGAGCCAAGAGTGGGGACTCAAACTTAATCTGAGCAAATGCATGACGGTACATTTCTTGCGGAATTCGTCCAACTATAACTATGTTTATGCTGTGGAGTGTATTAACATAAAGGCAACAGACGAAGTGAAGTACCTGGGAGTTATGATAACCTCGAACCTCTCGTGGGGAACACATATAAGGAATATTTGCGGCATAGCCCTGAAGAGATTAGGATTCGTCAAGCGTATTATGGGAAAATTTTCTGTTGAGAAAGTAAAAGAAAGGTGCTATTTCGCCCTCGTCCGACCGCACCTTGAATATACAGCGAGCGAATGGGATCCGGTGCAGAAAGACTTAATCCGCGAACTGGACAAAATACAAAGGAAGGCTGCGCGGTCCGTCAAAAACCGCTACGCGCGTACAGACAGCGTTACTCAGATGCTAAGCGAATTAGGCTGGAAGCCGCTTGAGACTCGGAGGCTGCGCGCTAGGCTTAGATTGCTTGAACAATTGTGAATGGATATCTTTAATAGCGACACAGAGAACATAATATTAGAGCCCCACTATATTTCCAGGTCCGACAGAAGCGATAAATTAAGAGAGATGTTTAGCCGAACGGATAGATTTGGGAATTGGTTTTTTCGCCGAACCATAAAAGACTTGAATAAACGCTAATCGTAATTCCGCATTTCCTTTTTATGTGTAACGGTTGATGTCCCAACATCCCCAGCCACACGCCTTTTAGGCGGCTTGCGGGGTATTATGTAGATGTAGATGAATGTACTACACTCACCACAACATCTTGATCACAGAGACGTGCGATAGTAGATTATCACTGGAGAAATTTCGAAAATGACTTTCGACTCGGCATTCGTGCTGAAGATACTCTTTACAATCGTGCAAAGCAAAAGGTAGTGAAGAGTCTGATCTGAGAAGTAGCGCTTTACGGTGTGAAGGAGTGAACTCTGAGAAAAGAGGGCGAGAAAAGATTGGAGGCGTTCTGAGCTATGGATGGATGTGATGAGAGTGGAGATCTGGAGAGAAGGTCAACTCCAGTGGCGTAACTAGAAGTATACTTTGGTGGGTGGGGGGGATGGGATACCTGAGGGGGCGCACCCTCCCCATGCAACGGAGGTCCCAGGAAATTTTTTGAAAAATGACATGCCTGGAAACACATTTTACATAATTTTGGCACATAAAATCTAACTTAAAGCTAGCTAAAGCTACAGGTATTATAAATCAAAACAAGACTAGTTTTAAATTATTTTTTTAAATTTCTCTTATGCTTTGAAAGGTGATCTATCTCCTCCTTCCCCCCTGCCCACAGTTACGCCACTGAGGTGGAGAAAATACTGAGGAAGAGGAACGAGGAATTGCTAGAAATTATGAAGGAGGAAAGAAAACATCTAATTGAGACATGTAGGAGACAAAGCACTTGGATGGAGCGAGCACTAAGCAAATAGAAGATGCTGAAAATCGAGTGGGTAATAGGAAAAATTTTTAGGCGAAGGGGAAAAGGGGAGGAAGAGATAAAAAATTTTAAGGCCGTCTTACACGGGGCACGTAATTGCACCGGTTATAACTACATCAATTTCTCATCATGGAGTGAAATTTAGCGAACGCACGAATTAAATTAGAACAGGGGCTACTTTCCCATCTCATTTCCATGCATGTGTTATAGCAATTTACCGCTTTACACGTTGCAATTTTGACAGCGAGTTGGTACACTCGTCAGATTGTGTAATTATGTGCCCCGTGTAAAACGGCCTTTAGATAGAATGACAGTGAATGGGTATCCCTGAGAACTAAAGCGAGTTCTCTTTTGGAAAGGGGACAGCCCGGGGAAATTCGTAAATTACTCCATGTAAACCAAATTCAGTAGAGTACCTCCATAAAAAATCCACAGAACGCCTTTTCTGCGAAAAGCGTAAATAGATGGTGAGAGGTAAAAACAATTGACGGGTGTGTGAACTAATTATTTAAACCGAAAAAGTTTTTTTTCCATTCA
This sequence comes from Ischnura elegans, assembly GCF_921293095.1. NCBI lineage: Eukaryota > Metazoa > Arthropoda > Insecta > Odonata > Coenagrionidae > Ischnura > Ischnura elegans. The sequence goes on from NC_060248.1 coordinate 109,091,686, forward strand.
TACTTTTTTCATTTATACAAACATATTTTGGCTTTATTTAGCTTTTTTTGAATGAATAAGCTTTCAATTGTAAAGGAAAAATTACCATGTCGGATCTAAAAACGGTCTAAATGGAATAACCGAAGCTAAAACGGAGTTAGCTTTTGATTTAAGGGTATTTATAATCATGGTTAATTGGCATGACTTGATAGATATGCTAAAATATAATGTGAACTGAGATATGTTGAGATAATGTTTTTTCTCGACCCCTGTACTTACTACTAACACGAGGGAAAAAACTAAGGCGACATGAGAGCGAACGGATAGAGCAACAGCTCTTAGTTATAGTAATTGGCAACTTATATTGCTGTTTGTAAATATCACGATAAGAATGTAATACGCATGCGCGATATGCAGACCTCCGAAGAGCTAACTTCAAATCGCCACTGCGTAACGAAACAGAGAGGATTCGCTAACCGATTCAAAGACAAAAATGCAAAATAACAGAGAGTAAGGATCGCAACAAGAATGTGATATATATGCACGATATGCAGACGTCCGAAGAGCTAAATTCAAATCGCCTTTGCCAAACGAAGCAGTGGGGATTCGCTTATATGATTCAACGGCAAAAATGCAAAAAGAATGACGCAAAGAATGGACTCTCTGGAAGCGGAACACTCGGAAAGAGCACATTCTCGATTCAAACACACACACACATATGCGTTGCCTCAAGGCCCACTACATAAGCCGTTGCCATGGACCTCCCATGAAGTCCATAATGTCCATCTTGAAAGGAAGCATCCCCGCTAATAACGCTCCCAGACCTCGAAATACTCCTCGGAGGCGAACGGAGAAAATCCCGCGCGCCTCTCGGCGGATCAACGGCTAAGCTCGGAAACGAAATCACTTGTTGAACGCCTCCGCGGATTTTATTTCTCAGTTTTCCGGCACTTATCGCTTTGGCGGACAGCGATCTATCGGTGCCTCGTCTTCGAATGGCTCCACTCGGGGCGCATGACGTCTTCGAAAATGAGATGACACGAGATATTCTTATTCTTAAATCAAGTTTCTTCAACCCGAGGCTCGCCAGCTAATTTCTTGCGGCCACTAGGGGCTAAAGAAAACATCGTATCGCAGATACAAAAATAAAACCAAATATCGACACACTCGTCAAAAATAAACATCGCCAAAAATTGCATTGATTGATTGAACCTTTTAACCGACATAGATCATGGCAATTTGAATTTTTTTCATATTTTATTGATGTGCTAATAAATTCACGTGAAGCATCGTGGCTCTCCGGACGATGTGAAATCCATTTTGGGCCCTTGCATTAAAAGAGGTTGAAGACTCGTGTCTTAAATCCTAACTCCTTCCGCAAATAGAGTATATCTAGCTCACATTTGAGGTTTTTACCACCTACCTACTAACGTAAATGTAAAAAATATGTATATCAATATTACTAACAGTACTCCTTCTAGCATCTGCAAATTTTCGTATTTCTCTGACGGAAATGGGATTTTATTCCACTTCCATAGCGTTTCACCATATAACGTTGAAATGAACGCGGACACCCTCACCCTCACGAAACTGGAGCCCGGTAAGCAATATTGAGATCCATATTGTAACATATATGTAGGTAGGGAAGACTTTAAAAACTCAAATGTGAGATAAATTTACTCTATTTGCGGAAAGACGGAAACTTTCATCATCAATTATAGCGGTCGTTCGACAAATTCATAGTTCAAAGTGAAATTTGTAAATTCGAATGAGTCATTGTCCAATAATTAGTCGCAAAAATAAAAATCATAAAGGCCGTTTCACACGGGGCACAGAATTGCGCAGGTTAGAGCTGCATTAATTTCTAAAATGGCGTGGAATTGCGGGAATGCATGAACGAAATTAGAGCAGGGTCTATTTTGCCGTCTCGCATCCACGCATTCTCGCATGTGTTCTAGCAATTCACCGCTTTACACGACGCCTTTTTGATTGCGCCTTCGCACGTACGTCAGATTGCGCAATTCCGTGTACCGTGTAAAACGGCCTTAAGACTGATGAATCTGTGCATTCAAGAGCCGACTAATACGTTTCACCTAAGTAATAAGATAATTTTTCGATTACTTTATGATAGTATATAAACTTTGCATAAAGCTGAAATTTTCAAATTGTTATGACTCAATGCTATGGCGACGTAATCTTCCCAAAGAACAGGGATTTTGTTTCCCATGGACAGAAATAAAGGCACCACGATGTTATTATTGGCAGCAGCTTTCCCAATAAAATACGATACTTAAAAAGTTGATATACTTCCCCTCTGTTTTTCGTATGCGCCGGCAGACTCTGTTTGTCCAAGCAAGTCATAAACGAAAATGGGAAAATGGGAGAGGATCAACGGTCGAGAAAACTATGTTCGCTTCTGGAAAGAAAGAAAACCTCTCGAGCTATCAACAGGATTATTTTTCGGTGAAGACGAGGCAAGGAGCTTCAGTCAATTCCACGAAAATACGGAGAAAGAGTATAAATGAAGATAATGGAGATATTCACCCCGATGAAAGCTCTGTAAAATATTATCTGCTACATTCAAAGCTATCCTTGCAAAAATCCTCATTGACTCATTGGCGAGAATAGAAAAATGACTTCATGACCACTCGTATATTGTTATCAGAGTTTTCCTTGACCAAATCTACCACACAATGTTTTCTTACGAATTAGGTCGTCAACTTTTCTAATAAATAATTGCGAAAATTATGGCAAAATTATTGCAAAAGTTCATGATTCGAAACATTTCAATAAGTAATCCAGAAAATATCCAAGACCAACAGAAATACTTCAATCGATAGAGATACTTTATTTCCGACCACTAAAATGCTTATTTTACTGACACATAGCAATTAGTCGATGGCATGTGACTGTATATAAGCAGGGAAACGAGACACATCAAACATATACTCGTATAACAAAATAATTCATTCTCAGAGTCGTTTAAAAGTAATACCGATGGATTGATATTAACGAGCAATTAGTAGTGGAAAGGTTATCCTACGTAGTGCTATTTCTTACAGGATAAGAGTATGTGGAGCAACAACCAGTGATATACGTTAAATCAGAAATAATGCAAGCGAAAACTATGCACTAAGGTGCGAAGAAAAATTGGTCAAAACTCCTCCATGGTCCTCGTATGATTCGACAGGAGCTGATTGGAAGACAAGATTTTTTTTTAATATTACTGGTAGGTTTTAGGCCGCAGAAAAGCAAAAAAAATACTTTGAGAACAGGGGAGTAAACAAACATAAGTGAAAACGCCAATTATATTCTAAACAACGAGTATACTCTCCTCTCCAAAGAATATTCAAAAATTAGAAAAAATTAATAAAGTTCCTCTGCGACAATGAAGACCAATGAAGACATTATATAACCAAGAGAATTGAAAAGACTAGAACGTAATGAAAGATGCCAAATCGAGGAATCAAAGCGGATTGGCACAAGAGGAGAATGCCGGGTAGGGGAAAGCCAAGAATGAATACGATGACCGCAGAAAAAAAGGAGTAGTCGTCAAAAACTCTTGAGAAGTTTTCGTCACAATTGCAGGAGAGGCTGAAAGAAATAACCGTAATTCAAGTACCTGTCTGCATGACCACGAATGCTGGCAGCGCTCGTGGTATCACTCGCGTTCAATGCGCTCATCTGTCTTCTTTCGTCTGCCTCTCAACGCCTTCCCACGTCGATAAATCATTCGCCTCAGTCCTCCCCTTAATCCCAATCTGAAACGGACTCGAGAGCAATAATAGACGCCATTTTTCGACGCTTGCGTTGAGAGGAGCTAATCTTGACTCACTCATCTCTTGATATGGAACGGTGGGCATTACTCACTGAACTCACGTCAGGGCTTTAGAGCAGGAACTCGATTTGTATATCTGAAAATAATACACGACTCTTGGCAACGATTATCTTGGAAAATAAAACTAACAGCAAGTTACAATGTTTCTATCCAACCATTTTCATCAGCTATACGGCTCGTTTCTCCCGGCCCACCTGCTTCCAAACGATTATGATAAATTGATTCAATGGCACCTACTACTCATCCTTATACTTCCTCTAGGTTAAAAACAAATTATAGCGCGTTTATTTGGTGGGATTTTGATGATTAAAAAAATCGTGAAAACGCATATTCCACAAATATAGTTCATAAATAACATATAATGTTCACTCTCCAAATTAATCAATTCCCCAAACGTCTTTCCCATTATCAATTCCCTCCCCTGCATATTTTCCTACGCGAGAATTTCTTTTAGAGACAAAATATTACATTATACTCTTGAAAAGGAACTGATTAGTCCGAAGCAGGTGGAGTGTCTTATTCTTCGTGGCGGTAATTGCTACTAAGTGACTTAAAATCCATGGCTTGAAAGGGCTTGAAAGAATGTGATCAGAGAAACTTAGTCCATGCATTCAAGGGATGCTTTTTGTAAAGTCCTCACTTTACCAACATGTTAAGCCTGTCCCGCTAGAACAACTGACACCAAGTACGAGTGGTTCGCTTTCATCGACGACAAATATCCCTCACTATCCAGTATGTGGTTCATTTAGAGGCTCGAAAATTGGAAAAGTGCTTACTTCACGTCACAACTAGGTCGGATATTAGCAGCATGTCAGGGATAAAAACAAGAAGGTAAATGCTTCTTCACGGTATATCCTGGTTGGAGTTGGAAGGAAGAAAATCGCGTTAATTGCCATAAAGTGACTTAAAAGACATGAATTGAAAGTGAATGTGATCAGAGAGACTCAGCCGATGGATCAATGGGATAAAATCCCAACTTCACCAACATTTTTTGGTTGTTTGACAGTCAGTTAGTTTTTGCCAAACAGTTTGGGGGCATACCTTTAGAAGGCATAATCTTCTATCCATAATTTTGTGATTTTCTCCAGTAATCATATTGTTGATTTAGGAAACGGCAAATGCTCATGGAGATTACGCCAGCTGGTTACCACAGTGACTTTAGACAGGTTTTCTAGGAATGCTCAATTCTTTCCAATTTCACAGCAACCCTCAGACCCCTCAGAAAACCTGTAATCCCAAACTCCTTCCTCCAAACAGACAACTTGAAGCGCGCCTCCTTACTCCGACATGCGTCGCGTCGTCCACCAGAAGGGGAAAAGGTCGCACGTAGGATAGCGCCGTCTCGTTTCCCTGAATTCTCATCCGAGTGAATGAACGGAGGTTTGGCTTCGGACCATCCGATATACCTATAATTAACTCGGGACCGTCCCACCGCCGTTGGTTCGCTCTCTCTCTCTCTCTCTTTCTGTTCTCTCTCTTCCGTTCCCTCTTGTTGAATGGAGGAGATGAGCCTCTGAGAAGTTCTGTTGCGACAAGCGGCGGCGGTAGCGGCGGAGATGGAGCCTCTCCAGGCGATGCTGATTGGGAAGAACACGTTAAGGGTATTAGGAACACACTGTGGTAATCTCAGTTCTGCCGCACTTAAAAGAGCTCCCACGGCGACAAAGCAATTCAAAACAAATATCTAGTAAATAGACTGGTAGCAATCAACGATGACTGTACGTTCAGGGAAAAAGTGTAGGTAACACATTTGAAGAGGTGAGAAGCCAAGGGGAACAAGTGATTATTCTTCTAATCAGAATTAGGTAAAGAAATGGATAGAATAATCATACAAAAACTTAGTGGTCAAGGTATACGAGAGAGCCAATAATATGTGCTGACACCGGGTGGAAAATCAAATGCACTACCAAATATCTAGTCGATCTCATTTGTTTTCTTTGCCTAATGTTTGTACCTTACTCTTGTTACTTACTTACTTACTGTTTAGAATAAAATATCACTAGTACCCCTTGGCTTCTAACCCCCTCATTTAAGACTTCTCACAACGACTATGCAATTCAAAACAAATATATAGCTAGTTCACATGTTAGTAGAAATCGACGATAACTGTACCTTCAGGGAATAAGTGTACCTAAGGCATTTAAGAGTGTCCACGGTGACTATACCATTCAAAACAAATATCTTGTAAATATGCTGGTAGAAAACAACGATGCCTGTGCTTCCAGGTTAAAAGTGTAGGTAAGACATTCCCGAACTAGTTTTGCAGATAAAGAAACCGACCTTAGCCGATAGGGAGATGTTCCACCTTCAGGAAAGTAGATATTTGAAGAAGTTCACATCGGGACATCGACAACGGGATGAATAAGTAAATGTACTTTGATAGACTTTATTCACTCTTCGGTAAAATTTTAGAGATTGAAATGCTTGAAGGGAGATTTACTTCTAGATATTACAGGAGGAATTCGTTGGAACCTGGAATTTCCTTCCCACAATAAATACAATGGCAAAAAAATTATGGCTTTTTTTCTGTTAAAGAAAAAGTAGAAAAATATTTAGCATGAAAAGATACAATAGAAAAATATAAGCAAAATTAGTCTCAAATTGTAGTTTTATCTCAGTTACCATGAGTTTATTTCCTCAAGCTTCCGAAGTACTTTCTTTTTTCATTTTCTTACATATTAAACATTAAAATATAACAGTTTAATTAGGCATTTAAAATTTTCCGCTGAATTTATTTGAGCACGAAGCGTTTCGATGTTACAACAACCTTTTCAATTACATCATCTGCAGCCAAGTTATGAAAGTTTGGCCTGGTACTGCGAATGTCCCGTATGTTATGTGGATAGATGTAGTGGAAATTATTATTAGTTAAATAAGGCATTACTCATTAGTCAAGTTCTCAAATAATTTCAGTAGAAATATTGCAATGTCTTATTTAAGTAGTAATTACTTCCATCACATTGTGCCACATATCATACAAAAAATATAATAAAAATATAATAAGTTTTATCACGACATACAATAAATTAAATTTCAATGACAAAGGTGGAGTAATTTTAGGTATCCTTGAAGATGGAACCAGTTTAAGACTACCATCAAATAATAATTCATCATGCTTTAACTTAAAGATATATACAGCTCGTGTAGTAGTTATACCATGACTATCTCTTAATAATGTTAGTGAGCCTTGAAGTTACTTATTAACAGTTTATTTATAACTAATTTACATCAATTTTTACCACAACATTTGCTATACACTCTCTTTGGTTACTACCAATATAACCATAGAGCTTCTAGAAGCTCTATGAATATAACAACCATTTTAGGATGCATGTACTGAATACATTTATTCGTACTAAATTATGCCGAATAAGTTGTAGTGTGTCAACATAATAAAAACACATGTGACCAGCATAGAAATAAGGGTTCTTTGAACTTAATTAAAAATTAAAGCCCGAAATAATATCACCAAAACTCAACTTGAAACACAAATCTGACAGCGATGTCGACTGTCTTGTCGTCAAAGCTCGAAAGAATATTTATTTATTACAAACAAAATCATTTGCAGAGCAACAAAGTAAAGGTGAATAATGTATAAAATTATGAATAAAATAAACTATAAAATAATGAAGTAAGGACGCCGTAGAAACATTACATCCGATCTGAGGTTCCGTGGACGTGATGGCCACGCCTTGCCGAGTTCCGATTCTGCAGCCAGGGTTGGGAGGGAAGGAGGCAGTAATAGAGATTCCGGCGGCGTCTTGTGTACCTACCTGTCCCGGCCGTGAGGACAACGATCCTCTTCCATCTCTGCCCGCAGTCAATACAGCTGCCTGGCATTCGCCGGGGAGATTTATGCTTGCTTGGAAGCTTTTTTTTCCTTCGTCTTCCTTTGGGACAGATATGCTACCCACTTGGACGCGTGTTTCCCGTGTCAGCATGGGGAACAGGAAGCGATTTGTCCAAGTTCCACCGTTTTATAAGGTCGCCAAAATAAATTGACCGCTAATTGAATGTATTTCTGGAGATTGGAACTTCTATTTTGATACCATCCATTCCGAAAACAGGTTAGCCACCCGAACAAATAATGCCTGGAGAGAAAACTGATTCCCATACGTAACACGCGCTAAAAGAAGAGCACGTTCGTGCGCGTGTTTCAAGGCTTCAAAGTTAATAAATTCTCTTTTCTATTTAAAAAAAAATCTCAGCGGCAGACTTTCGACCTCATCACGGAAATGAAAACATGCAATTTTCCTAAAATGTGCTTCATTCCAAGTTTCCATTTAACTTACCGTCATTTTAGGTGCAAATATTGACACGCGGGCCGAAGAAATATTACGTTTCACCCATAACTCATTCTAGTAAGTAAAACATCCACTCGATTCGCAAGAATCCTCGGTTTTTAAGATGGGATAATTTTGATTGGAAAAAAATCAATGGATTTTTTTTGTATAATCATTTCTTCCACGGTAAGAAGGATTTAGAAATCAAAAATTCCAAACCAAGTTCCATAATTCCGCAAAAAAAAAATTATTTTCACAACCTAGGTGTTTGTGATAGGAAAGGATTATTGGTCGATGAACGTATGCTGCACAGAATCGTAAAACAAACTTATATATGTTGAATTGTTGTGCCACTACTTGACCATGAATGTATGTCACCATGTAATTCTAGAAACCATCCAATGCATTGCATTGCAAGAATTCGGCATGCATTGAAATTCAATGCATGCCGAATTCTTGCCCTCCTCAGGTGCCCCATAACCTGGCGACTAAAATCTTCCAAAATAAATGACTCACCCCCCTCACTCCCACAAGTTACCACGATCCCAGAAACTTCAACGGCACATTGTTCCTTGCTGCAACTCTGATCTAGCAGCTTCATTTACGATTGATATAGGATGACCCTCTGATTACCTCATTGATGCAACCATCACACTCTTACGTCACGGTTAATTTATCTAACAAAAAATATATAAAATAATTCACTGCAAACTTCTCCAAAGAATCAGGATGTATTTTTAGGCACACGCAAAAAATTAAATAAGAGATATCCCAAAGTCAAAACAAAAAGCTTCAAAGAGTCACTCATTTTTTTCAGGGGAAAAAAATGTGGAAAATTGGTGATTTTTACAGCAACTGTTCATTGCGCAAATTGTACAATTTATATTTCATTGCAAGTTTTCCATCTCGAAACCGCCATTCCAAAGCTTATCTAAGAATACATGGGCGAACATTATTGTTAATCACTGCCCGATTGGTCAAAACAAGATGTAATTGAAAGAATAGTTCAACAGCATTGTCCACATTGTAAAGGATCTTGTTCTTCTCTAATTTTAACGAGAAAAATCTTTCCATAATTCATCTGGTTTTTCAAAAGTTTAATAAAATTACCAAAGGCGACATAATCACTAATAAATTAATATTGTATTACATGTTCCACAAATTTTATTTTGAAGAGAATTATTTATATAATTTATGGAACGCACAAAATTGGTGCACCAGTAATTTCCCGTTACACTGTTACACCAAAGATACCTTTCACCCATAACTGCTCACTTCCAAAGTTAAAGTCACTTAATGTTTCAGTATGAAGTAACCAACAATGTTGCCAAATTCCCCACTATTTGCTACGGGTAACAACCTATATATCAATTTAACAACCTCCTTCGCAGGCCTGACCTCTGGCGGAAAGGAAAAAATCAGAGACGAAAGAGGTCTGGAAGCATTTTATGGAATAATATAGTGTCTAAATTCAGAGCAGGTCGATGGTGAAGGAGTGTGGGAGTTATATGAGGCGTTGGAAGCTATCCGTCGAATCCCTGTCGTAATTTTCTGCCAGGGGTTCTCTCGGCTGGCCAACTAGTTAAAGGGGTTGGGAAGCAACGCTAACGCAGGGGGATAGCGAGGAGGGGGTGGGGGGAGGCATCCATTCAGAATAGAAGAGAAAGAATGGATCCCAAGGGATCCAGGGAACGAAGAATGAAAAAAATAGTTACGAGGGCGCGTGGCACAGACGCGTCAGAAAATACTTGGCAACGCTGCCACGAGAGGTCGTTAGGCGAGGAATATATACGTGGGCAGTGGCGGGACCAGGGAGAGGAAGTTGTAAAAAACAAATAGAAGGAGGAATAAAAAAATTAAGTCTTGACGGCTTCATCCGCATTCTCTCTTCAAAAAACAACAGTATTACGTCCATATTACGAGCTCGTAATCCTTTTCCTAGCGACGCGGTAGCCCTATTAAAAAGATCCTGCGTCAAAATGCCGAAGGTTGAAATACAGAACAATTAAGAGCAGAAAAATCGCACGTGTCTATCTTTAACTGTATGAATTGTTGATATGAACCTTCGGCAGGGAAAAATCATGGATGTTTAACCAAAATTTCGTAATATAATTACGACCGTATTTACCCAAATTTGAATGAGCTGAAACTAATGGTCAAACAAGCTTTTTTCGGTATACCATTCGCGAAAGTTAAAAATTTATTTATATCCAAACTCCTTAAAGCGTTTTCATATTTTAATGGCTGCGGAGGAAGTATTCATTACATATTTATCATGTGCTCCGTAATTTCCACCGGTGGAAATAGGAGATAGATCAGGGAATTACTTAAGAGAAAAAGGTTATGAAAGTATGGCGTGTTAATTACCACTTGGTCACCATACAATCCTGTTCAAGTTTGGTTACGTATCTCTAATGAAATGAAATACTGATAGGATGAGTATTTACGGTTTACGCCCACGAATTATTCCTCATAACCGCCGATTAATCTTCACCCAATGCAAGAAAAATACCTGGAACTCCGTTCGACAATAAATAGTGCTATTGAAATAACCGTAAGGGGGTGGATACAAGTCAGTTTTTTAGTTTCTTCGTAGCTAAACTTTATAAAAAAGCGTATTCTAAATTGAATTAATACACCGACTGTCAACTGTGATTCAGACTAGAGAATACCCCAACTTGTTTTGGATAAGAAAGAGAAAAATATATTATTATTTCATTAAACTTTTTAGGGATGTTTGTGCAGTGATTTGTGCAGAATATCAATTCAAAATTCAAAGGTGGCGCTATACCCGTTAGAGGCTAGAAACTCAATAGATTTCACTGAGTTCATGAATAGAATCTTGTCAACCCCAATTCCATTAACTGACAAAAATTATGGCGTAAACTATGATTTTTGAGTTAACGTCCCTTTCCACTTTTTTCACGAGCACCAACAGTATCCAGAGGCCCGGTAATCATCAATTTCATGCCTTACAAAATCAATATAGAATTCAGGTGAAATACAGGTAAACCGTTGTCCTGGTTTTCATATAAAGAGTGCTTTCTACCTTTTCACCTGTTCACCTGCGCCTGTACAATTCACCTTGGAGTTCTTCACCGTTTACTTCGGAATTAAATAAAATATCGAGCAGATGGCTCCGAGAAAAGATAAGCCCTTTCTTCAAGGCATCACAGAAATATTTACTTTTTAGGGATAGTCAGTTCCTTTCTTCGTTCCACAACTTCACTTCGAAACTTCGATACAAATACACTTTTCGCGATGGAGAGTGCTTTTCTTCAGCCGAATCTTTTAACTCTAGCATTTCGATACACCAAATAGTCGAATTGGATATGTAGATAAGACATTTGGGGATCGGGTTGGTGTGGTGGCTAGAGTGTTGGCTTCCCACCTCGTCGGCTCGGGTTCAAATCCCGGCGGTGGCAGAGAATTTTCAGACTCCCCTGCTTGAATGCTATGTGGAGGACATTTCAAGCGTAGCACTCCGTCCGTTGGATGGGACGTAGAGCCGTGGTCCCCTTGGTGTCTTTCGTTAAGAGCAGGCTAATGTCGACGCCGGGTTTCTCTCCACCCTTACCTACCTCTACCCTTCCCTCTTGGCGCAAATGACCTAAGCTGTCGGTCGCCTCCTCCAAATACCATACCAGATAAGCCATTTTATGCCATTTATGAGGGTATAGTTTGGAGCACGAAGTTTTTAAAATGAATTTTCGCAATTTTTCGTTTGAAACTCCAATGAGAATAACTATCAACAAAGCTAGTAAAAATCTAAGTGTGGCTTAGAAGACGATACAGATAAGAGGCTGGCAGCGAAAGTTGCGAGCAGTAAATAAAGAATGGGTAAATTGTTAAGTCGGTCCTTCTTCATTCAAATTAGACGGCAATTTATTATCCAATTAAAAACAACAGACGTTATGCGTGTGATAAAATGTAAATGTTTCCGGATGGCTTTTGATGCATATAATAATTGATAATTGTGATTAATTCATAAAAATAATGCGTAATAATAACATAATTTTACTCCAACATCCATATCTATTCTAATATTGACATCCCTTATCTACTGAGCGAAGGTCGGGCACATGAGTATTTTATTTTAACGCTGCAAGAAAGCATGAGCAAGTGCAATACTAGCTATTGGAAACATAAAAGGAGTAATTAATTTTCAAATCGAATATAGCGGCATACAAGAGCTTAAATTGTCGTACCGATTTCTCTAGGACTGTAGATGGACTGTAGATTTTTAATTATTTTGCTATAATTATCAATTCGTTTGTTTTCTTTCTTTTGGATAAACTAAGGTGCACCGTGAGCATCATCATCCCATTGCGCACCTGAATGTAGCCATCGCATGTGTTACGCACCACGTAAAATTACCATAGTGGTTTTTGAGCTCTGTACACAATGATTCTTCGGATGACATTCCTTTATAAATGCTTAATGCCATTATTTCAACGTTGACAGATTAAAAAAGAAACTGAAATAACAGATTAACTCCGCACTAAAGAGAAGTTTGGTGACGTTGGAAAAAGTTTGCTTTTTTTAGTCCTTTAAATGGGCGATATCAGCAGAAAAGGGCTGATAAATAGGCATTTTTAGGCAGTAACAAATTGCCTTAATTTCACCATGAAATGAACTCATAACTTCATAAAATTTATTTCACTAATAAAAGAAAAAATAGGCATTTTAGGCAATGTCCTCAGCTTAGCCATTATAATTGTGTATACCCGATTGTTATTTTGTACTTGAATATAACGGATTAAAACTTATTGAACAAAAATCTTTAATGACAAAGTCGTACACAGTTGGTATTTAGCACTCCAACTGATTGCTTTAGTGAGTGATTAAGAAGAAAATAGTGAATAGGCTAGTGGCTATTGGCAAACGGAAATTTTGGCCGAGGTGAGGCCTGTGTACCTGATTACTATTGTGTTTACCTAATTGTTAATGTGTACCTGAATATAATGAATAAAATCTTTTTGAGCCAAAATAATTAATAGAAAAGTCGTTCAGTTTGCACTACAGCACTCCTGTGAACTGGTGCCAAGAATCAGTCAGAATATTTCTATTGCATAAAAATGACCCCTCAGCCTCACACGAGGTGATAGAGCAATAGTTAATTCATGCAAGCTTTTCTGCTGTGATCTTTGGTCCTGGAGCAACCAAAGTCCCTGATAAAATATCTGCAATTTTTTATTAGTGTATGTATCTGATTGTTATTGTGTACCTGAATACAATGAATTAAAACTTTTTGAATCAAAATCTTTAACAAAAACAGTAGTGCACAGTTTGTACTTCAGCACTCTAGTTCAGGGGCGGATCCAGGATTTCTTTCCAGGGGGGGTTCAAGAAAGGCCGTAACCAGGATTTTCTTCTGGGGAGGGGGGGGTACAAGGATTCCTCGTAATACAAAGCGAACGCAATAATAATGGACCTTTTTAAAAATCTTGCATATTTTTTCAGGGTCTGGGGGGAGGCACGTGCCCCCGTGCCCCCCTCCCCTAGATCCGCCTATGCTCTAGTTGATTACAAGCGATGAGTGATTAAGAAGGAGATAGGATATATGCTAGTGGTTATTGGCAAACGGACATTTTGGGCGCGGCGAGTCGGGCGAGAATAGATATTTGAATGGGAAGGAGAAGCGACGAAGGACAAGGACGGTCGGGGCGAGGCACGGAAGGAGAAAATATTGACAGGTGGAGAGAGGGGGAGGAGGAGTGGAAAGTACGTGGGCTGACTACTTGGAAGATAATTGGAAGCGAAAAAAGAATCCGAGAAACAAACAACTCCCCGAGAATCCACCATTTGTTATCCAAAAATAAATGATTTCCAAAGGTCACCCGCGCACTTTTCTTGAAACGCCAACAACTTCCTACGATATTCATTTATAAATTACCGAAAAATCCTTCATTACATTACCAGTACTTCGAAATAATAAAAATTGAAATAAGAAACGGGAATTCGTTAACCTGATCCTTGCCATTAATTACGGACGGCTTAACTGAATCTTTATTTGGAAAATTTACATACAACCTAAGTTTACCACCTAAAAATATTTATAGTTAAAAATACTAAATTGCTCGATTTAGGCTTGGTTTCTCTATCCTTTCTATACGTATAGTGAGCAAATAATGAATATGAAAAAGTAATTGTAAGAATATTTTTCCCCTACTTGCCATTGCCATTTTGCAAAAGAATATAATAATGATTTGCTAGCCCTATCAACGGAGACAGAATGAGCTGAACGATACTACACGCAACATTATTCAAAATACTACCCCCAATTGGGACATTAGAAAAATCGTCTATACCGGTAATTTACCCAATAATGTCATCCGTTCCAGTTAGAAGAAAATACAAAGTTAAGATAAGTAAGTCAGTAGGTCAGCCGACGAAGAAATAAAAAAGGAAAGGAACTTAGTATCTTTTCGAAACTTATTTTTGTAATGGGGAACTCCAATAGACACATGAAAAACATTCAAATATCAGGGGAGAAAAACTATTTCTTTCTATTGAATAAAATATATTTGGTATGACTGTAATTTAAAATATTCATTCTCAGCCTCTCAAATTTATAGATGCATAAGACCTCGTAAATTTGAAGGCATTGCAGAAAAAGAATTTCAAATTAAAATTTTTCACTCATTATTCATTTTCCTCGAACATTTTCCTCGAGCAGACCCCAGCAACAAATGAAATAAGCATAGACTCCACCAGAGAGACGGCTAAAAATGGAATAAAGAAGAGTGAAAAAAAGGAAGCAATAACGGTGATACGATTTGTGAAAATCTGGATTAAAAATGAGTCAATTAATTTTTAAGTAAAATTTTCAGGTATCTATGAGGAATGAAAAGCCGTAATTCATTTTTTCTCTGAGATACAGCAGTTTCTAACAGCAAAAGGGATTAATAGGAGTAAATCCTGAGAAAACGTAATCTTGGAAACGATGATGAATTTTAAGAAAGCTAAGAATACTTAAAATTGGATTGTCAGTGTCGGAATAGGGAGATGTTCGGATTTTGGGGTCCTGGGATGCCGAGGAACGCAAAGGCTGGAATGGGGGAAGAATAGGAAGGGAGAATAAAATTTACATGGAATACGGAGGGAAAAAGAATTCTGGTGAGTTAAAGAAGCGATGAAAGGTCTTAAAAAAACAGCTAGTTTGTCGAGAGAATGTTTCCCGAGAAGGCTATTCACTACCACAATTTATGAGCACAAATTACACCAAGAACTACGGAGGCTGCGTTACACACAAGCGAGACAAATATGGAACTAATCCTCAGGGATGCGTAATTTAACGTGAAACAAACGACAGTCTATGTAGAGAAGGTGCATTTAAAAAATTTCAAAAAATATAAAACTACATGCACGGCAAATCAGGACATTTATTGGTAGCAAAGACAACTGAAATAAACAATTATAAATTTACTTCATTGACAGAACGGATCGCACGTACTCCGCCGTTTGCATGTGACACCGTGAAATACCGATATTCAACTAACAAATATAGTTAGTGGAGCAGCATATATTTTGCAGACGTAAACCATGCTTAGTTACTGTAATTTTACTCATGATTGGAGCCTGTAGCGCTTGTGGTTGATGAAAGACAGATTGGCAATCCAACTCGTCTTTTTGATACATTGAGTAATGAAATCTTTGTTCATCAACAACAGGTAAATATGATATTTAGTCGAACACATTGGGTCTCCCTGCAAGCTATGAAGTTGAATTATCCAGGGTTATATAGCTGTAATTCGTCACACACATTGTTTAAACGCAGGTAAAGAATACAATTTTTTGGACTTCAGTCTACGAAAGTTATAAGTCTCTTGTTTTAGATTCCATAATTATGGCCAGTGATAAGGGCATACAGGAAATTGAACAACCGGTGAAACACAATTTTACTCGTAATCCACCCTGTAATAATTCTTGGGTTTCAATATCAGAATAATATTTCGTCGACACCGAATGGATTGTCGGATTATTCACAGCGTATTGGCAACTTAAGCCTCGATCGTCCCCAGGTTAAACAAAATCGTAAAATCAGGCTGTCAATGAAATACACATTTCTTACTAAGCTGTTAAAGCTGAGACTGAAAAGAGGTATTTTCCGTCATCACTTTAAGTTCAGTATTACATAGGAATAAAACTGGGATTTCAAATATAACGAAAATTTCCGTCAGAAAGAAATTGCGGCTGAGGTGATTTATTAATCTACACGCAATGCACGAGGATGCTGGGCGAGTAAATAATTTAAATTGATGAAGTCTAAACTCTTCTTTCCCCTACCCTGAGGATAGCATCACCCTAAATCACCGCAATAGCACACCCTCGCTTAAGCACCGAAATGGGAATGCAATGCTTCCACCAAAATAATAACAAGCTTTCCTTACTAACAAGGCTCGCAGATTCCGCCCGTTCAACGTCCCCCATTAATCCAGGAGCACGACAAGAAACAACAATAAATCCTCATTCTCGTTTTTGGACATAATCAGGGTTCGGATGGCTCCCCTAATCTTTCCACAGCTACAAGCACCTCGTTTGCTTCTTGAAAACCATAAATGCTTCATCAAGGGCAGGGCCTCGGAGACGAAAAACCGACGACTTGGCGCCATCTAAAAAAAGCCTCACACGGTAATTTATCTTAAGACCTGCGAAATTTAATTCGCAATATGGTTCTCTAATATTAATGAAAATATAATTATCGTTCATAGTCGTCGATTTACGTGAGGCACATGAATGCAAGCACCCTATTTACTAAGTAAAGGAAGGACTCTCGTTATAATTAGAATGATATTGCAATTCATTCGACGAAAATTAGTGGGAAACGTTCAATCGCATTCATCTCCTATTAAAAATTTTATGAGGTAAATTAACTCTCGGACAATTTTTACTAATAGGACGTTAGGACAAATATTACCCAAGTGGATGAATCCTTGTTAAATACCTTCCAGGAAAACTTGCTGGAAGCACTTGATTGATGCTCATATCAAATTTAAAAACAGTACTACATAACTGACAACGAGTAAAAACGCGTAGATTAAATACAGTTTTAATGCATATTTTACAGGCTACGGGCTTTTTTCTCCTTGTAGCATCCCAGTAATTGTAAAATTATTAGTGGAGTAAGAGAAAGAGGTGGAGCCTGAGGTCCTTATTATCTACTTACTCTCGCTTCGTGGCATAGCAATAATAACATAATTTATTATTCACAGATTGTTACATCGTTTTTGAACATTTTGTATAAATAGTTTTCAGATCAGCAATCATTTGAATGCATTAAAATAGTAATGAATTGAAATCGATAAAAAAATTAAAATATACAACAAAGAGGTAAAAATATTTTCCATTCAGGAATTAAACTCATTTTTACATCCTGTCTCGTCTTAGGAACAAAGTTACCATATTCATTACCTATTAATGTTTAAGTATAGAAATAAATTTAAAATTATTAACAAATGAAAGCATACAACGAAGGAGAAATATGAAACCACCGTACAGAATATATAAAAATGAATATGCAGCATTGAAAAGGTCAAAAAGTTTCGGCTAGTTAGAAGTAGATAAAATTGTTTTCTGAATTTTTGCAGTAATGACGAATCTTTCATTAGTTTGGGAAGGTTGTTCCATGTTTGTGAGGCGGCAACGGTAACTTTTGAAAAGTTGTGGACTGATAATGGGATACACGAAGATAGTCAGTGTTCAGCTTTAGTAACAAGTTCAGGCTACGTAATGCAATGGCAAGCCTTTACTTCAAAAATTAAAAGCAAAGGAGGTAGTCAGGTCGTGCGTTTAATCGAGCACCTTATGGCAATTACAAAAAAATAAGTCAATATTAACGTTGAAGCCCCAGTAAAGCCTATATAGGAAGCTAGTGTTAGCACGAAGGAATTCTAGAAAGTACGCCACTGGAAAATGGGAATGAAAGTGAAAATAAATAAAAAATGATATAAGATAGTCGGGTTCAGCTTTAGTAACAACATATTATCATGATGATTCGCAATCAATCGTTCATAATTCGAATCGATATGAATTGTTTACATGCCAGGAACGAAATATTGACAGAAGCTATTTAAGGAATGGCTCACTAACTCTATAGTGGCTTAATAAAAGCTAAAAATACTTTGCCATTTACCATTTTTATTTTTATTTACCATTTGCCACTTTTTTGCCATTGAATGACATTGCCTAAAGTTGTTACTAAAGCTGAACCTGACTATCTTACATTATTTTTTATTTATTTTCACTTTCATTCC
Organism: Ischnura elegans; assembly: GCF_921293095.1. NCBI lineage: Eukaryota > Metazoa > Arthropoda > Insecta > Odonata > Coenagrionidae > Ischnura > Ischnura elegans. The sequence goes on from NC_060248.1 coordinate 109,110,042, forward strand.
CATTTTCCAGTGGCGTACTTTCTAGACTTCCTCGTGCTAACACTAGCTTCCTATATAGGCTTCACTGGGGCTTCAACTCGCGTCTTCTCCGCTAACAACCACGTTCGAGACATCGACGTCTACGATGTGCGAGGCAGGCATCCAAATCGACCGCATCCGCTAATGAACCAACGTTGAAACTTTTACGACCTTCCACTGCCTCAAATCTATGCCGTTGAGTAAGTCGTGGTTGAGACAGGAACTGGCTGCTTTCAGCCCAGCGTTGGATGAGACAACGTAGGGCATAGGAGACATGAAGCGACATAGTTCACTAGCAATTTGAAATTTTCGCAGCAAACATTGGTGCCTAATGTGTCCTACAAAAAGGAAAACAATAACTTCGCAATAGAATGTAATTCATTCGAACATCAGTTATTATCATGATGATTCGCAATCAATCGTTCATAATTCGAATCGATATGAATTGTTCACATGTCAGGAACGAAATGTTGACAGAAGCTATTTAAGGAATGGCTTACTAACTCTACAGTGGCTTATTAAAAGCTAAAAATATGCAATAATAAACAATAAAATATAAATAATAAAAAGTACGTCAAATTTATCAATTTTCATCTAAGAGTGAGCCATAAAATTTGAAACGATAAATTTGCCTTGGTTGTGTTCCTCTGGAACTTAAGAATTCAAATTTCACTACATACCCACAACTACCGGCTTTTATGTTCTCCCGTTTGGCACTGAATGGGAAGTGCTCAAAATATGAACAAATTAACCACGCGTTGTCATTCTTCAAATTTTTGCGATCTGTTCCTATTCAAAACATAAGCTATGATTGTGCAATACCGATTTCACACCATGGGAGTTGAAATTTAATATTGATAACACATAAAACTTAGATAAACATACAATATCTGCTGTTCGAGAAAATGCTCACCGACTTCATTTCAGACTTTTAACATACGTTAAAATAAACAAATCTCTGACAACTACCGAGCTTAATCAAATGAGAAAACCGTCATGAGAAAAAAATCTCATTTCAAAGAAAAACTCATTTACTAATTTACGTATCATTTACGTAAAATATAAACAGCGCAGCGGTTCGAAACTCTGGCATTTTGAAAATGTTTGTTGTAAGGATATCGAATAAATTTTCAAAATGTCATTATGATCGCCAAACTCACAATCGAGTTCACTTCTCATGATCACAAATCGAGAAATGAAGACGGCGAATAGTAATCGAAAAAATTACACTCGTTAAAAGGAATATAATGGGTTACACTCCATGGAAACTTAGCTTTATGGCACAATTCTATGCACATACTGTGTATGCTTCGGCATCAAATCAGGATAATAATACCTATATTTATTTTTTCTACTTCTACTTCGGAAATTAATGATTAACTCTTTAAGAATTAATATCTAAAACATTACGTTTTCCACGGATTTTTATGCACCGAAGTGAAGTTGACAAATGGAAGAATGAAGTAAAAAGAAAGAATATTCGCATACTAGTGAGAGAAAAATTATAATCACCTAAAATTCCAAGTTTACGTTTTTAACTTTATAGTCACCTTAAAGGTAAACTAAATAAATGACTTTTTCCGAGAATAAATCAATATTTCAAACTAAAAAATGAACACAAGAGGACGAAAAATACAACTTATTTGAATAACATACAAATGCAATAATTGACGTGAAAAAATTTGCTGAAGTATACTCCAATTGAAAGGAAAAACTTCTATCGTAACATAGTGCTATTTTTGGTTTTCCTAATATTTGTTCACATTACCAAAGACGAAAGCAGCGTTAAAAGAATTAAAAAAGGCCGATTGCATCTGGAAAAAGGACAGCGACGTCTATACCATATTAAACTCAATCTATGTTTACAACAAAGAAGTCATTTGACAGTCCGCCATACCGTGAAAAGTGGATTGCTTCACAAAAACATAATTTCACTTTATTTATTTACTCTTATAAAACTGGTGAAAGGAAAGAGGATGCGAAGTAAATTAAAATTGGCTCGGGTTTACAACAAGAGCACTCACTCATTGACTAACTCGTTGTGATACAATCCTTATGTGTTTGCACTGCAGCTCGACATTTCTATCTTTCCCAATCTATTTTCTTCAGTTCCCTTATAATGAAAAAAAAACACCGCGGTCCACGCCAAGGTACTCAACGGAGGATGGATTTAGTAATCTTTGTATTTTTCTCTCCAGTTTTGACGTCTTGGACCACTCGTCCTAATATGTTCCTAAACAAGAAAATGAGCATTTTTCCGCACCATCGTCGACAAGTCGATCCTCTGAACTAAATCAACATTTTCAGCACAATCTTTAAGTCTTTGTATTGCAGCCCTGGGGTTCTCTCTTTCCCAATATATTACCTTCAGTAACCGCATAACAGAAAAAAATAAACGGGCCACGCCGGGGTGCTAAAAAGAAGATGGTCCCGGCAATCTTTGGATTGTTCATGCAAAGAATCTGACGTCTTTGGCTACGCATCCTAATTCGTCCCCAAATAATAAAATAAGCATGTTTCCGCCGCAACGTAAACCAGTCGATCGTCTGAACGAAACCAGCATTTGCCACGGGCGGACCCGGTGTCACCCATCAGGATGCTTCGCGCGGGGGCATCAAAAGGCACCCTCGATGTGTTGAGGAAGTGGCTGGAGGAGAAGATTTTTCGGCGGAAGGAACAAGAGGAAAATGCTTTACGGGAGGAGAAATATAGACGCGGGAGTTTTTATGAGAACGGAAGGAAGGAAGCGAAAGGGGTCTCTCGCGGCGAGATGTGAACGAGAGTAGGAAGTGGAGATGATTCGGTTGTCAATGGCGACGACGTCAGGGAGGGAGGGGGACGAGAGCACCGTGTTCTTGGTTATGTTTCCTTCGCTCCCCTTTCCCTCCCCCCCAACTCATCCAGACGAATCCTGTGTTCCCTTCTTTTTCAAACTCGCGTTTTAGGGTGATCTCAGAAAGAGGTAGAGGAATAGAAAAAAGGCTCTGATTAACATGCATTTTTAACTGTGCAGACAACTTAAAGGTAAAGTATATTTATTACTATTTTCCGAAAATAAACCAACATATCGCATTTAAAAAAAACGACCAAAGGAGGACAAAAGATATATCTAATTTAAGCAACTTGCATGTGCAATAATTGATGAGAAAAAAATTCACTAAAGTTTACTCCAATTTAAAGGAAAACAATAGTGTGGTTTCCTATTATTTTTTTATTGCCTAAATCGAAAGATTATTACTTTTGGAGTACGTATTTCACGCATTTAGATTTTTAAATGACGATATCTATTTTTCGCGATTAAATGAAAAGTGAAAATTTTCTAGCGCGCGAAAACGCGACGCGGAAGTATGAATGTCGGGAAATCTCTCCGTGTGAGGTATTTCTGGTTCCCGCTGCCGCCTTGTGAGGTGACTTTGAGGCGAGTTGAGCGCTGATACGACGCAGGCTGCTAGCGGTTAGCTGAGTACCCTGCTGGCTGGTAGCGCTTGGCTTAAATAAGGATTATTAATACCTTATGAAATGAAGAAAACTTTCCGACCTTAGCCAGTTTTAATAAGTGATTATTAAGACATGTTTCCCTGAGCTCTGCGCCTCATGCATGCATTGGTAACCTCAGACGACGTATAACTCCTATCTTCTCGTATAGAAACTAGGTCCCTGTGTATTCACGTGGAGTGGCATCGCATGGGCGCCAATCTGGCCCTTTTCAAATGAGGATAAAAATGGACCATTGTCATTCGTCTAAACCGGTAAAACGAAATAATTTGTATATTATGAATTCAGTAATGGTGGGTAACGATTCGCAATCAATGACATTCGTTTTCTTTGATGAAGGAAACTACCCTATTTATCGTAACATATTGCCATTTTATTATGCAAATGTTTTTTTTTCATATTATCAAAGTCGAAAGCAGCGTTGAAATAATAATAAAGCCGATGTCAGCCGGAAACAAATTAGCAATGCTATACTAAATTAAACTCAATCTGTGTTTATAGTCAAAAAGTCAGTTTACAGTCCATCATGCCGAGAAAATAAGGTAGTGTCACAAAAACATTGGTTCTATTTATTTACTCACTCATATAAAACTCATTTCTCCTTTTTTTACAAACTCGCGTTTTAGGCTGATCTCAGAAAGAGGCGGGGGGAGAGAGAAAAAGGGGTTTAACCTTAACAGGGGATAGGATTATGAAGGGTAGGAAGGAGAGTAACCGTGAGGAACCCTGATCCAAGATAACTGTTATGGGACACATTTTCACGAGGCTTAACGCATCGATGGAAGAATGAGAATGTGGTATCACCTCAAAATATTTATTAAACCTGAATAACGGGCGCAAGGACCTGCAAATACCACTGCACAAATTCCCCCTATGGATGGAGATATTTTGATTTCGCTGAATTACAAATCTAAATTTTCTACGAAAATTCCTGTTATCAGGAGATAATAATGGTTAATAACGAATAATAATAACGGAAATGCAAAAAAAATTGGGGAGAAGTGAGGAGTTTGGGTTTCAGATAAAATATCGAACTGAAAAATACTAGATTCTGAGATCTACGTTTGAGCATCTCCACTAACTTTCACTTCATTTCATTCAGACTTCAGGTTCACAATTATACATTATTTACCTGTGATTGTGGAGCAAAGAATAGATTTTATATTTCAGGGAGAGTGGTTGATATCAATTAAAGGCTAGGTTAAGTAATACGGCACGATTATAACTTAAATTAAGGGGAATCGACAAATTTGACGGAAAATGGTAATTTAATTTAAGCATTAATTACACTAATAATGTAGGCTAAAACTTAAACTAAAACTTACGTTAAAATAATTTCAACTAGTGGAATCAGGGGTCAATATTCATGAACTTATAAGAAATGATCCTATTTCGCGGAGTTTCAACTCGAAATAAACAAAATGAACAAGATTATTACCTCATAAAATTTGCCAAGGGGATTGCATAGAGGAGGCCAAATTCCATCCCATCGAAGGCTGATTACTGTTGCCACTTCGGTTTCATTTCAATCGGTTTTCAAAAATGTCCGCGGCGCGGTGACGAGTGAAATAAGATCCACTTCGGATCCATGCGGGTTAATGTTTGTAATTGCGAGGAACAGCATTGAAAAGTTATGAATTTGATGGATCACATCGTCATATACACTCATTTCGATTAAAACCTCTAATTATACCTTATTTCCCCGTGAAACTCACATCACTTTGTCCATCATTGACGCGAGTGGCAACTATGCAAAACCTATTTAAATACGCGGTGGGTGACAACACATTTAGAGGCCGACTTGAGTATCCTCTTTTAAAATATTCGTGAAATTTTCCATCTTCAGCCAAAGGTATTAATAGATAGAAACAGACACTCTAGACGCACGTTGATCCTTTTATGGAAAAATATGTTCTGGCAATTTCGCAAAGCTTCTATCGAATTGATATTGATTTTCTCGTATGACTTCGTACACCACTGAAACGAATGCTTGTAATTGAAGAGATTTATTTAATCATCAAATACCCATCAGCGGAACGTTTTGTCACCTCACATTTTTTTAATTTAAATTATCTATCAAAAATTATGCTCATGGTAGGATACATGGTGCAATAAAATTCTTAAAAAGTGCCCCGCAGATGCTAGCGGGAGTGAAGCGAAAACCCATAAGACATAGTAGTGACGGTTCTGAGGGATTCCAGAGTCGAAAATGAGAGGATATTCAGCAGGACAGGAATCCATAGGAGAAATAATGAATCTCATAAAACATCACATACTCTATTTGGAATACATAAAACTGTAATGGCCTCTGGAGATAGGGTTTATAAATATTTTTATGGCCCCAAAATTATGAGGCATAATTTGACTTTGTTTATTGGCCCCAAATGGTCTAAGTAGAGTTCATATCATGAATAATAATAAAAAATTGCTACAGCAGTGCACCAGAGTGGAAATATGCAGTCCGTCATACCCTTCACCAAATGAGAGAGATGTGGCTCGTATACATTCAGATCACACTCCTGCAATGGGAGTTTTACAACAAATGGACTTCAAGTTTGATATATAAATAAAATTATTTTCATGCTTTATATACGAACTCCATTTTAAATAAATGCATATATAATTTTCAATAAGCAAGATTTAAAAATTAAAACAATAATTAGAAAAAATAAATGAGGAGATTTTATGTTAACCGATATACCTTAACGAAAGTACGTTGAACAAGCAAACGCAGTTTTAATCCGTAGAGTTTCACCGAAATATTTGAATTCCCTTACTCATTCTTATTTCCAACGAATTCCAATGATTCTCATGGAATATTATCTCCAGTATATTTCTTATACCCTAGGTGATTTTAATTTATAAGTACCCAAAATAAACGCGTGAAAACTTTTGCGCCAACTTTTTTAAGGAGTATATGACTGGGAGTACATGAGAACTTCTCATGTAACCGCTCCGAAGACAGAGAAACATCAACGACATCCACAGCTGAAAAATATGATAACATCAAGGAAGAAAGAATCTTTAGGGAAATCGCACCTCAAGGAGAGATAAAATATATACATAGAAATATATTATTATACATCACATAAAAATTGAAATATTTCAATGCCCTTAATCATTATTTTTTCCAACGAATTCTACTGCTCAGTAAATACTGTAAGTATTTTAAGGAGTTTTCTATTTTTAAGTATATATATTTCAATTTATTTAAGCCCAAGGTGATTTCTATTTATAAGTATCCACGACAAACGCGTGAAAATTAAAAATGCGTCATTTTTTAAGGATGGTGTGACTCGTGAAACTTTTAATGTATCAGCTCCATTGAAAGGAAATATGTATCACTGACATCCACTGCTGAAAAACGTGATAGCAGTGAGGAAGAATGATCGTTAGGGAAATCGCACCTCAAGGAGAGAAATAACATATACACAGAAATACATAAAAATGGAAATGTTTTGCATATAATCATTCTTATTCGAACTAATTCTAATGCTCAGTGAATAATATCGTAAGAATTTTATTTCTTAAACCTTAAGTGAGTTTTATTCATTATAAACATCTGCAATGAACGCATCAAAATTAAAAATGCGCCATATTCTTAAGGAATATTTAACTTATGGGAGCTTCAAATGCATCTGAAAAGAAAGAGAAACATCAATCACTTCCACTGCCAAAAAACGTGATAACAGTAAGGATCGTTGGGGAAATCGCACCTCAAGGAGAGAAAAAAATACAAACAAAAAAATATATAAAATTACTTATCAATCGAAATATTTTTATGTCCTTAATCATTCTTATTTACGACGAATACTACTGCTCACTCGGTGAATAATATCGTCGGTATTTCATTTTTTTACCCCAAATTATTTCGATTTATAAGGATCTACAATGAGCGATCAGTCATGAAAATTACAAAAGCGCCAACTTTTTTAAGGAATGAGTGACTCATGGGAACTTCTAAAGCATCCAATCCAGAGAAACATAAACGACTTCCACTGCCGAAAAATGTGATAACAGTAAGGATCGTTAGGGAAATCGTACCTCAAGGAGAGAAAAAAATATATCCAGAGAAAAAGACAGAGGAAGTAGAAAAAGGATATTCCCCATGAGGGGGTGGCGCTTGTAAGAGAGGCGGGTCCGGAAGAGGGTTAAAAAAGCAACGAAACTAAATGCTTTGGTTTCGGGAGCGAGTGGGACAGAGAGGGGAGGCTGCAGTGGGGCCGGAAGCCGAGAAACCATTCATCGCCACGCCACTCCGTCTCTAATGAACCAGAACCCCTTGTTCCGGAAGCTGTGGCACGAATATGCCGCGGAGACTGTTATAGCTCACTCCTATCTAACGTCTATCTCTGCTGCGGATTTAATTGCCTCGCCAAGTAGTAGACAGGAGGAAATGGCATTTTAATTTAATTTTTCTTCAATGGAATCCTCTCCACCTGTTGTGCTCCGATGCCAAGTCCGGCCTGCTAATTTGATTTTCCTGATCTCTTAATTTTTCAACCACGGATTCATTAACTCAAAACCTTCTCGACTCAGGTTATAAAACACCAATCACAATCTTTTCAAATATCTCCTAGTAAAATGTGAAATTTAAATCTAAGGTGAAAGAAGTCTGATACCTAGAGAAGCCGATGGCTTTGTCTTTAGATATCTCAAGTATATAGAACCCCTTGAGGTGATAAAATAGCTAAATAGAATCGTAATAGCTTATCGAACCGTAAAGGGGATCATCAACAAACATTAATTATTATATATGTCCACATATACACTAGACTAGGTTTTTTTTAAACAGGCATGCTTAAAATATACTAGAGCCATTTAGGAAGCTAATGTGCCACTTGAATCTTTTCATAATCAATATTGATGAAATTCACCCCAAAATGGCACGAAATTAACTAATAAACTTCAGTAATAGACATGTAAAATATAAAGCAATTTTAAAAAAGTTTATGTTTTGAGTTGTTCGTCCAGATATTCCCATTTTCTCTAAGGAGATGCAACGAAAAAATAAAATCCCTCTCAAAGTCCTGAAAGTAATATTACATCAAACTATTAGTTAAATACTTCCACTCGTGAGATCCTCAGTATTATTTCTTGTGTTTTAAAGCCCGTACTCTAGCATTATCATAAAGCTTCATTTCTCCGTGAAACAGTTTTATCACTTTTTTACAGTCTTTATATCAACTCACCAACCTGTCTGTTTGTCTGGTACAAATCTTGTAACTGAAATTTGACTCACTTCCTGTGAAGCAAAAACGCTGAAATTTTGCACACTTCTTCATTTCCGATGACAATACATGAAAATATAACTTTTTCTCTCCAACCCCCCTTTAACCACCCCCCAGTCAACCTATAGCCCCCCAAAACATGTTTTTGATCAAAGAAGTTCCAAATGGTCGATTTTCGTGTTTTGCGACCACAGTAAAAGTTATCCACCATAAAATTTCCCATCGACTCAGCCCTAGCTTGGGGGATTCGTCTTGCTTTACCCGGCGAGACCCCCGCTTTCGAAAATTTTTCAAAGTCCCTCCGTCGTCTCGGGTCCGGCTTCGGACTTGGAAAAATTTCGTCCGTATTCCGTCGTCCCAGGTCCGGACTCTGGACTGAAATTTTTCGGCACTTAGATTTTTTTCGAAAATCGTCAAAAAAATTTTCTTCCCTTCGAGCGCCTGCAGATTCGTAGTAATAAATATAGTGACTTTTTTAATACGTCACTTTTGGTTTTTCGGGGTCACTGAGTTTTTTTGCTTTGTGTCATATATAAACGTTGCTCATCCCCTGTAATCTAAATATAAAGGCTGGTTTAAAAAAAAAAAATTTTTATAAGAGCTTATTAGAGAGTTCCAATGAGTTTCTTCCAGTAACAGGATTTTGGTCGTTTCCTACATTGCCTTGAATACGATGGCGGTGGTAACGATTGAAACCCAAATGGAAACTCGAGAAAACTTTATAAATATTAGACGCCGGGAAACCACATCATCCCTCACGATTCATACGTTAGGTGTTAACGACATTGTCTTCAACAACGTGGTTGCTCATTGTGTAGCGAACTAAAATACTTTCCCAGGGAAAAATAACTAGTTAATTTTTATTTTTCTTAGGTTAAATATTATCATATAATTTATTAAATATAAATTTCACCAACGAAAACATAAAAAAGCATTATTAAAGAGTGGGATGATTTGTAAATTTCCATGCAAGATCAATCTCGCCGGAGAGGATCAGCAATATGCCTCCAGAGATGCAAGCCATTCATAAATCTCAAGATGAGCATCCTCCCTAGTATAAAACTCAGCTACGTTTCACCACTCCATCACTTAACGACCTTGGTACGCTCTGGATCCAAGGAAGAAAATTTGTGCTCTTCCATAACAAAGGCATTATTCTTCCTAATAATAGATCCCATTCCGTATCTTAACTTTATAATCCTCCGGTTTTGAGGTATACTCAAGGTTTTTGACATAAAATCATCTTTCTCTAATCCTTTTAAGTGCCATGCCCTTATAGTATTTTCAATATGTTGCATATTAACACAAAAAAATAAAATCAGACAAATTTTATCCATCTACTTCTTTCACATTGGTTTTAAAATTCAAACCTAACTAGGAAATATTTTGAATTACTTGATTGTGATTGGTGTTTCATAACCGTCTGGATTTGCTTAGTCAAGAACTCAAGAAGGTTTTGAGTTAAGGCATCCGTGGTTGAAAAATTAAGTGATCTGAAAAATCAAAGTATCTGGACGGATTTGGCGTCAGGGCGTGGAAAGGATTCCATTGACGAAATTCTGTATGCGAGGTATTAATAAAATTTAAAATTGATAAAAAATGTCAAATGTTGTTTTCTATAAAGTATTTGTATTTCTTTCTCTAATTCTTAAATGAGTTGAAAGGTAGCAATCTGAGATGCAGACTGATTCATCGCAACGAAAAAGTTTCCTATGACTTTTCGTCCTTCGCGCAACAAGTGATCGCAAGGTTATCCGCTCAATCGGAGCATTTCATTTCTTAAAAAGAAGAGCACTTTCTGATCCCGCGCCCAGTACAGTGGAACCGCTACAAGGGGATTTCAGGAGAGATGGTTACGTGGCCGATTAGTGCGCGCGAGTAGAAATGAGTTACGACGCGTACACGAGTCACGGAAGCGAAGCAAGATGAAAGAAGTCTTCAAGAGACTCGGGAGCGATACGCTCCGTCAGGGAGACGCAGGAAATGTTTCCTGGATCCATATACGCGAGAGTAGGGACGCAGGGAATAAAATGAGGAAGAGGAATGAGTTAACGCGGAGCTACGAGTGCGACAAGAGAACGACTTCCGTCGTTATACTTTTATTTACCCCCAAGGCCTCTTTAAGGCCTTAAGAGCGGACGGGGTACCTTCATTTTTCTTCATTCTACACACGAGAAATGCAAACCAAGATACAATTTTATTTATTTATTTTGAATAAAAAACCTGGTAAATTTTACATAAATTAATTTAATAACGGCCATTTTCGTCGCTGTATGACATCCTCTGGTGTAAATACAGGATACAGATACTGATACTGATACAAATGCAGTATTCTGTATTTGTACCTGAGAATGTCGCACATCGACGGAACTGCCCGTTATTAAATTCATTTACGTGAAATTTTCAAGTTGTTTTATTCAACATGACGCAATTTCATTGAGTTACGCCTTAAACTTTCACTTTTATTATGTTATTTTCTTTATTTATTTTATGTATTTATTTTTACATTTAATGCAGTCCAAAAACATCACAAGGCCAATTAATAAGGACCCACAATAACAAAGCAAACAATTGACAAATAGTAATCAAAACGTAAACAACAGAGAGAAAAATACTATTCATTACCAGATAAATAACAAAGAATGGTGGTATTCATAGGGTGGTGCGAGAAGTAGGGGCCAAATAACGATGGATATGGTGCAAAAATGCGCAATAGCTCTCCATTACCTTAAAATGCGCAATTTTTTTTTTTCAAATTCTTTTTTATTAACAAACCAAAACTACCAATTTAGCGCACATGAGATCTCATCCTGAAATGATAAATCACGACGGATCAACATTGAAAAAACGAAATGAAATATTTTCTTTGCAAGCCACGTTAATAAGCTCTCCAAATACGAAGAAAACCCGTACGTGTGATTAAAATTTAAAAAAGTAACCTTGTTTTCTACGAAGAATTTCTTTTTCTTTCCTTCATTCTTATATGAGTTGAAAGGTAATAACTAGAGATGCTGACGGAAAGAATCCGTCTTTCACCATAAAAAATATCAATAAATATTATAAGTAATCATCAATAAATACGAAAGTAAAAACATGAAGATATGTAAATTATCTTACTAGCCACTGGAAAATTATCGCGGAAAATGAACGTAATTTTGTAATGACAATAAAAATGATATCGCAAATTTAGACTTGAATTTTTTTCGTGCAAATATTCTGACTAGCATGATACGGACAGTGGATACGAAACCCTACGGCGGGCTCGCGAGGTTACACTCCTGGGCTGAGTCTGAGGCCAAAGCTTATCACCTCTGCACCACAGAAGGGGGAGGACTGGAAGGAGAAAGGAAGGAGGCGCCGCCGCGATAGGAGCCCGACGACGCCTCCTGGGATAGGGAAGGAAGGGAAGGGACGAGGAATTCCGCACCGTCACAAAGGCGGGCGGGTCCTACCATCAGCGAAAACAGGCAAAGCCATTAATGTTCTAACGATCTTGGAGGATCATTCTATGAGGAAGAAGGATCCAAGGATCAAAACGTTAGATAGCATGATACGGAGAGCAAAAATCTCGGATTAGATCTATTTGGAATAAAATTCATCTTCGATGACATTTTCATGAGTTACTTGCATGATGGCAGTGTTTTCCTGACCTCTAAATGACACATCATACATGAACTCACGGCTTGTATGGAAGTAATGAAATTGAATCAAACAATTTTTATCCTTCTTAATTTTATTGAAAAAATCACCAACCAACAATATTTCAGCTGAACTGAGATAAAATATATTGTGGAGCTGTCGAAATTTAAAAAAATATATTTATACAAATTCACTAATATTGTATCTTTAAGAACAACATATTAAATCGACACCCCTGGCGTAAGTAATTACAGCATCTTCTTTGAAATTATTCTCTGCATTTTTTATCTATAAAGGTACTTTTTACTTATACCACAGTCATTTTATGAATGCAAGACGCTACAAAGGAAGTTGAAGAATAAATAATGTAATGACAAGGGTTAATGCACGCATTCAAAATCATATTACCCCTTCATTGAAGTACGAAAAGATAGAAGAAGTTTGCTCACGTTCCCTCCACCTTCGATTACTGTTACGCAGTGCTTCGCATACGCAAAATTAATGACGCCAAAAAAAATATTTAAACCCGTCGCCACATCAATAGAAGGGGCCGTTCAGATGACGTACGAAGCCCGGGTGCACTGCTAAAATAATATTTAAAACCAAAATCTGCTGACGCATCTAAAACGTCGGGCGCCCGTCCATTGTTGTGTCAGTAACCCCCCCTCCTTTCATGCTCCCCAACGAACTAATCTGAATGGGACAAAGCCGACCGCTTCCAAATAGTAAAAAAATAAACAGAAGCCAATTGATATCTCTCGACTCCATCTTCGGCAGAACCAAAATGGCTGCCAATGACACGAGATACCAACCTCTTCCCCTATTCACTACGCAGTATCGATCACTTTCATGCCCGCCAGCCAATCGGTTGTGCGTACGAAAAAGAAACAACTGAACAACGTATAGGAGTTTGAACCCTGCCGTGTTTTTTTTCTTCTTCTTCCCCTCCTCCTCGTACTCTGAATTGATTTGAAGTCAGAATGAGACCCTCGTGTGAGGGTACGAGGTGTAGCAAGGGAGGGTGGGAGAAATATGGATGGCCAATACTCAACGACTGTTGGTTTCAAATTCTGTGCTTAACAAGAGTGGAAGGGGTTTAGAAGTGCGCGTGCGCGGACTGTTGCTTGATGCGTGATACGTGTGCATGACCGGAAAGGGAAGGAAACAGGAAGTGCTGGGTGGAGGAGGAGGGGGTGAGGCCAATGAGAGTGATTGGCCGTTGGGAAGGCACCGCGGGAAGAAGCTTAATCGAATCGAAGGGGAGGAGGAGGGAGAGAGGGGGCAGAGGGAAAATCGAATCGCTGAGGTACACAACCCCGGCTGAAAGCGACCCTGGAGATTAAAATCCGAGGATTCAATTGAGGGTGTACCCAGGATCAAAACTGGGGGGGGGGGGGGGACAAGCCATGATTGTTCAAGTTGTAGCTTTTAAGCATGGAACATTTGAATCTGACCAAAATTTTAAGAAAACTATTACAGCTTCATTATTTCAAGCAAATAATTTTAAAAATTAATTAAGTTTTTAAAATTATCTGTTTGAACCAAAATGGCTGCCAATGACACGAGATACCAACCTCTTCCCCAATTCACTACGTAGAAGAAAAATATCTTTGTTACGTGTCTTATAATAATATCATTTTTCGTGAGTTTAAAGCAAATTTGTGAAAAACTTTCGGTTCAATCCAGTCCTGATTTTCATTAAAGACTTTTGCGATTTTTGCCTCCCGGGGGGGGGGGGAGAGGGGGGGGGAGCTGCCCTCTCCTGCCCCTCGCTTGGTACGCCCATGGATTCAATCGTGATGGAGTGGATCCATGATAAAAACTCCAATGGCAAATTCCACACTTTAATTCAAAACTCAACTACTGACCATGGTTTCAGCATATCACGCAATTTTCGAGGCATTGAAAATGACATAGTATGTTGAAATCATGGTCGAAAATTGAGTTTTGAATTTTCAAGGCATTGAAAATGATATAATATATTGAAACCATGGTCGGTAATTGAGTTTTGAATTGTCAAGGCATTGAAAATGACATAATATGTTTTTTTCAAGACATTAAAAATGACATAATATGTTTTTTTCAAGGTAAGTATTGAAAATTACATAATATGTAGAAAATATGGTCGTTATTTGAGTTTTGAATTTTCAAGGCATTGAAAATGACAATTTATTGAAACCATGATCGGCAATTTAGTTTTGAATTTATGTGTGGCAAGTCCTTTGCAGACTTTATCGTGGGTGCATCGAATTTCCACCAAATCAAGCTTGAATCGATTTTATACGTGATGGAGTGGAATTTTTCCACATTGAAATAAGGGAGCGTCCATTAATTGAGGTGCTTCTGGCGATTTTTGGATTACCCCCAGCTTGCCCCTTGCAATTAGTGAGACATCGTGAGAATTGGCTCGACCCCCTCCCTCTAATCTCACGTGAGATTGTTCAAAATGCGTATTTTCTGAGTAAATACGTAAATCAATGTTTCATTGCGTTGAATTTATTTTTTTTTAACAATTTTTAAATTTATTCGTATTTAAGATTTGTTAAGATTAGTATTTAAGATTACTAAGATAGCATTTTTAACCAGCTTCTTGCGAAAAAAAATTACGTGATACTTGCCAGGACCCCCCCTCTACTCCACGTGAGGTTAGGTGAGAATCGGCTTGACCCCCCCCCCCTTCCCCCACAACGCTTCACGTAATTAATGGATGCCACGGAAACACTTGCAATTTTCCAAGATTATAAAATTTATTACGACCTGGTTTTCACTGTATTAACGACCTTGAGGTTGGTGTAGTAACCTTATAGATTATGTAGTAACATTGAAACATGGATCGTAATAAATTTTATAATATCGGAAATTTGTAAGTGATTATTTCATAATAAGACCATAGAAACCTTCGACATTTCTCTTTTCGTAGCTTAAAATAAGCGCTGGTGCTTTTCTTTAAGTTCTCAGCATATTGTAGGGAAGCTTTTAACTGCTAAGCCGTTAAAAACATTTTTCATTTCACTGTTGACTTAGAAGAAAAATAAAATTTAAATAAATATTCATTTTTGTTATTTCAACAAGTTATCATTCAGCTTCTGAGCCCAAAAAATATATATTACGCATATGATTGCAAATAATTAACCTATATCTTAGTGAGAAAACAGCATTAATTATAAAATTTTAAAATGTAAAGATGCATTGAAAGATCGATATTTTACCGACAATTGCTGCAAAATTGAACGGAACCAAATTTTTATCATTTTTTAATCAATCTACATCAAAATCAGCAATTAAGAAAGAAGAAGAGTAATTCCTTTCTCTTTCCTCTGAGTATCTCTATTATCTTCAAGAAGTGCATTATTGGAATACCTCTACTTACAAAGTTTAAATTTATTAATCCTGGTCCTGCCTACATGCAAGAAGTAACCATTTTCATTACATCATGTAGGTTGGTACTAATCGCGTTGCAATGACTCTTGCAAGGTTCAGTTCATTTTGTAATATTTTGGGACGTGCTCTGGCTTAGAGGCTGCTGGCATAGAAATAGTTTATTGTTTTCTTTCGAAACAGTTTCTCATGAAAGTGCCATACATTAAAGTATTAGTCCATTTGCCTCGTATTCTTATTATACCACAATGAATGCTCAATTCCATTTGAATTCAAATACAGGTTCTATTTTCCCTACGCTGCTATTTGTTGCGATTAGCGAAGACGCATTGAAGGGAATTCATTTTGCAGTTTTCGTTTTTGAAACTGGATTTATGTTATAATCTATTGCCAATATGGCGCAAAAACTTTCACCCTTAATTGATACGAATCAAATTACCATATAGCATGAGGAAAAAATATACTGAAATGAAATTAAACATATTTGATATAACATCTCTTTGCATAAGTTGTTAGTGTGTATGGACTAGTGATGGGACCCTTCGCGTTGTTTTCATTCTCCATTCCCCCTCACTGAAGAGATTGCGGCGACGGGTACTACGCAAGCTCTGGGAAAGCTAAGCGAAGAGAATATTAGTGACCAGAGAAGTAGCTCTCATGAAGTTCACTTCAGTTCTCCTTAGCGTTATAAGATTTAGCAGAAGGAAGGTTGCACGCGGCGGGATTATTCCTCATGCTTCGATTCTTGCTCGGAGTAGTGATGAAAAATGTCGGTCGAAATCGATTTTTCGAGCGATCGATTTTTAATCGAAATTAAAAGATCTAATTTTTAACCAAAATCTAAATTTGAACCAAACGATCGATTAACAGAAAAAAATCGAAGGTTTTTTCATAATATTTTTTTACAACAACAAGTTTATTATCTATTTCAAAAACATTCAAAGTGCTCATTTGAATAAAAGAAAAAAATCTTATTAGAATACATGTTTGAATGACTGGCTGTAAAAATTTACAAATGCACGCACATTAAAGTTTTGGCATCACCGTTTGTAACCACTCGGCTTCAAAAAATTTTTTAAGATAGACCAACTGATTCAGATACTTTCTTGATGATCGAGGGCGTGCCTTTCCAATTTTACCTACCTTGGAGGAAATTTTTTCACATGATACAGATGACATCATAGGCCGATAGTAATGCTGCGGTTGAGATCAAACCTAATGGTCCAGATCGAAGTTGAAAAATCTAGTTCGCATAAAAACTTGATTTTTCATGTCCCGATATCGATTTTCTCTATGTATTACTCTTAAAACTCTATTTTCGACTTTAATATGAATCGATTTTTCCATCTATAATTCGCAGTGTGACGGTCAAAATGGAGATAATGACTGCGGAGAAGACTTTGGGATTGAGGAAGTGCGTTGCGATGTTAGTACCGTGCGTAAAGAGCTTCTCACTGAGTTGAACGAACTTCCGCGGTAGGCCTGGGACGGAAATTCGGCGGTGAAATGGATCCCCATGTCCGAATGACTGCGTGTCCGGGCTCACGTCGAGTGTGTACGGGTGAGCGGTGCATGCCGATGGGTCCGACCGAAAAGACAGCCTCCCAAATAAGGAGCGGCGTAAAAAAAAACCTTCCTCAATTACGTCGCCTGTTTCACTTCGACTCGCCAACCACTCACTACGCGTGTTTTTTCACGGTCGAATGTATTTATTCATTTTATTTATTTAAGTAGTACCTCACATACAGCATTTCAGCCAATTTACAGTGACGCAGTAATAATAAACATGAAATTAAAACTTAAATAATCAAAACAAAGAGTACATGCAAAAGATAGTAAAGAAAAAATACAGGACACGTGGTAAGGGTGGTGAAGACAGAGGTTTATTTATTCACCGGGGAATGGGACATGGCGAGATTGAAAAATGATTTTAAGGACAGAAAAAACGGATCAATATTATCTGGCAATCAATTAAGCAGGGAGTAAAGGCGGTGTTGGAGTGAGCGCTTAACGAGGGATAGTCTAGGGATAGGCGTAAGAAATAATGAAGTTATACGTGAAGGAAAGCGAATCAGGGCAATCAATGTGTGAGTTTAGAATATTGCAAATTAATTTTTAATCTGTTTTAATCCTTCTATGGTAGCGATCAGTGATTGACAGAGAAAATATAGGATTGAGGATTTATGAAAGATATGGAAATACTGAAAGAATTATTTACGAAATTAAGAATCGATTATTTTTTAGAAAATAATGAAATAATATCATTCAATTTTAATTATAATTTATTATAGAAAATAAATCATTTAATAATTACATATTACAGAAAGTAACGAAATTTACAAGAAATTTTTACAGCTACAACAACGAGAGAATTGGAAGTTGAGTAAACCTCAATCTTCATTATTTTACCTCCAAACATCCTCTTTTATCAGAGAAATTATTTCTGAAGAAGGGTTGATGGATTTAATGGTATTTTGTTTACGATGTATTCGTTTTTACTCCCTTGAAATATTCACCCCCTTTCATCAAAACATAATTCAATGTAGCATTCTTGGAGTTATATTTCTGTGAATCGTCTTCTAGAGTTTGAATTGATTGTTCATACCTACGCAATAAATTTTTATTTGTCGTTGAAGCATTGGATTGTGAATGCGCTCAATAGTTGCACTTTTTTGAATTATTTATCAATTTTTTGATGGGGATTTCTATTTCGTTAGAATATTCATGGCTACTAGTTCACTTATAGTAAACGAAAGTGACGAATGTACAAATTTGGATTCGCTCCCTCTTTCAAATTTGCAAAATTACTTTACTCTTAGAGGATGTTCGAGATGTTCTTTTAACCTTTTATGTACTGCTCTGCCGGTCTCTACAATGTGTGACTGGCCGTATTCACACTGTGTCTATTGGTAGTATAAATAAATAAAACTTAATGAAATGAGCACATTGCCTCGTTGGGAATGGAGGCGTTGCCGACACCTCGCCCATTGCATGGGAATCAATGTCATCGAAAACATCGACTGTTTGACTGAATGACTATCAAGCAGCCAAACATAAATCGATATTCGGCTTTAAAAATGACACTACGAAAGACACTAGGCATAAAATCTTCAAGGACCGACGCCATAGTCCAATCCGTGAGTTGGAGAATAACTGCGCATCAATAAAGTCGGAAAGAGAGGCTTTGACACCCAACAGAGGAAACACATATGCCCATATATTAAAACCTTAACTGCTTCCACTCTCCAAGAGTAAAATAATGTTGCGAATTTAAAAGAGGGAGCGAATCCAAATTTCTACACTCGGTACTTCCGTGTACCACAAATGAATTAGTAGGCATTAATATTCTAATGAATTAGTATTCCCCATGAAAAAATTGATAAAACATGCAAAACAAGTGCAGTTGGTGAGCGCATTCTCAAACCAATGCTTCAATAGTAAATCAAAATTTAAAAGTTATACATAAATATTAATCAAATCAAATTCTAGCGGACGATACACAGAAATATTTCAGCAAGAATGCAACATTGAGTTGTTATTAGATAGAAATCGGAGAAAATTTCAAGGAAAGCAAAATGAAGAAATGGACATTAAACATCCTAATGACGTCGCATACATGGACGCTGCAGAATCAGCGTGGATACAAAACAGGTTAGTTAGTACGTCAAAGCAGAGGGAGGCATACTTCGGTGACTCGAAAATAATCATCCGCACATTAAAATTTTATTTATTTCTTTCCGCAAACCATTTCATCACACTTGCTTCCCAACACTGAGGGAAGTTCCCGAAAAAAACTGGTACTTATGTTTAATAAATAATTAAAGGAGGAATATAGCTATAGTATAAATTGCCCTTGCACACCAACATTACTTCGTACGTTGGATGGAGAAGAGCAAACGGATACAATGCCCAGTAGATGAAACGTAAGTGAAATTAGAATAATTTAGAGAAGAGGATAAAATTTACTCGCAGTATAAAGTTTCAACGAGAAGAGAATTACTGAAGATAGCGTGGGATGACACGAATCAGAAGACCATTGCACCAATTCCAATCCAACATCCTAGGATGTAGGCAACCCAAGTGACCCCTCTAGTCACGCCAAAAATCTATGAAAACTTTTCCTAACTGTCGCGTTCTAAAAACACGCCAAAGCCACTTTATTTATCTCAATTAATTTTTGAAACTTATTATGGAAGATGAATATAATGTAGACTTTGCAGTTTTCCCTAGGTTGAGTTAAAAAGTTTATGTAGTTGACAAAACGGCTAATTTTATGGTGCGCGGAGTCTATTATTGCTCTGGCGTGTCTACATTCTTAAATTTTTCATTTAAAAAAATTCAAAATTAGGAATAAAATTTTCTTTTAAATGACGTATAATTCATTATTTTAGTATGCACATAACCTTAGATATAAATTTGCAAAGTACAGCGGCACATCATTTTGACGCCGATAATAGTTCAAGTCCAATCCTTTTCAATATTATAGTATCATCCACTCCCTTCTCACGGTTCCCCTAACATTAGTCCAATATAAAAGGTTCAAGTAACAACTCTAAAATTAGCAATCTCATTCAAATAACCGCACCATTTCAAAATACAAAACAGAGCTATAGCAAACATCTCTCGTGCATATTTCGTAGCCACAGCCTAAATTATTTTCTAGGCGACACCATGGTGAGAACAGCCTGTACTTATTTCATTTTAAGTTTAAAAGCAACATGAATGGTTTTTAGTAGAAGGGGTAATGATGGAAAACGAACCCACCCATGTGATGGACCAAATACACTGGCTATGCCCTTCCAATATGTACGGCCATTGTAATATAATCCACGGCATTGTTTACCACTAAAGACTATTATTAATTGCCGTTACCGTTATAATATTAACGAATAATACCGAAATAATAATAACGAATAATGATAAACGAGCGTGATGCGCCCGCTCCCAGCGGGCTTCCCCCGCTCTTTTCAATGCAGGTCCACAGAGGGATAGGCGCGTTTCTAATTTTAAAATGTAGAAAAAAAGGCAGGGTCTTATGTACAAATTTAATTGGAATGTTCATGTACAAATTGAGTTCAGAGGACCTCTTTAAACACAACATTGGAAGTAATTACACTATCCACTGTTAATGCTTGTTTAGCGCTTTCCTTAATATTTACAAAAATATTTTGAAAAGATCTTACCCTAGAGAATGCTACATAAAGTTGGCCATGAGAGAATACAGGATCAGGCAGGAATAAGCCAGCTCTTTGCAAAGTCTGACCCTGAGCCTTGTTAATAGTCATCGCATATGAAACCTTAATGGGAAATTGTCTGCGAGTCAAATTAAAAGGCATGGTGGGATCCGACGGCGTTAAATGTATTCTTGGGACGAGGACAATCTTACCGAAATCGATTATTATTATTTTTTATCGATTATTTTTTTAACCAATTTTAGGAAACAATAGCAATATTTAGGAAGTAAGATATGCCGTCGCATGTTCTTTGATAAATTCTGTGCATTTTGGTACCTCATTTGTAGAGTTTGGTTGCGGACAAGTTGAGAAAAAGGTATCTATACAGTAGAAATAATATAGAGGATAACGAAGAAAAACAAGGATTCATCGGCCAATTATTTTCAACAAAGAAGCCATCTACGACTGATTCAGGGGTCTCGATATGAAAAAACTGTTGAATATTCCGTGAACATCTCGGAGATTGCTCTTTGTTCTTCGGCCCTTTCGTGAGGTTGTTCACCGTCCTCTATTCGTGATCAACCCTCCCGCTTAGGCGACTGTTATCACAGCCGATCACAGAAGACCACCCCCGAAGTGGCGTCTCGAGTACACCGACACAAATTGTCTGAGATTGGCGTTGCCTGCGAGAGGTAAAAAAAAAACTTGTCGGTGTCAACCGCCAACATCTGACCACACCATCTCTTCCTATTGTCTTCTTAAATTATAATCTGCAAGATGCATGCAAGACTAAAATAATAAATCATTCATCATCATTGTCATAAGTCAACAATCCTAAGATTCGTTTCACACAGCTCTCCATTCCTCTTTCTATCCGCTAACCTTTTCAAAGCGAAATATTTCTTCTTTCTTAAATCCTCTATAACCTGTCCTATGTAACTCACTCGATGCTGTCCCTTGCCTTTCTTCCAATCCACCCGTCTTTCTACGATTGTTTTCATGTTTCATGATGTGGCCAACTAAGTTATCTCATCTTCTCCTTAAGGCTTTAAAAGACTTCTCTTATCGCCCATTCTCCTTAGCACTTCCTCATTACTTACTCGGTCGATCCATTTCATCTTCATCACTCTTCGATATCACCACGTTTCGAATTTCCACTCTTGACTTATCTGCTGCTGTCAACGTCACAATAAATCATTCAAGAAATAAAATTTGATAGGAGGTGATCATTTGCTCATCCAAACCTGTCTCACTTTGGTTGCTCATTGAAAATAAGACTATCCTACGTCGTCAATACATATTTCCAAAGGCATCACCCTAAACCCCCACCATCGTCCAACTGCCATTAAGCTGACGGAAGGAGCGCCGCGGAGAATGGTTGTCGTGATTTGTTAAAATTCATTCCAAAGAGCGGGATATATCTTAAATCAGGTAAGAGGATATACATATTCCACAGAATCGAACACGATACCTTCTGTTTAATGCATTTTTACTTCGACACTAACAAAGGGGTGAAAGTCGTAACAAATATCGATTTAATCGACGAACCTCGGAAACTATCTGCAACAATATTTTTTATTGAAACAAATATTTTGACGCAGAAATCCCGTTTCCCACTGCATTAAGACGTTGAAAGTCAACGGTAAAAATTCAGAACCGCTAATCGAACCAGAACATTCGAATTATCATTGACGATTCATCCTCTGTCATACAGTATCTCATAAGCTACGAAAACCTGAGCGACACTGCGGGTACAATGCAACTGAGAAGTTCACCCGACCACCCCGGCAAACCCCCACAGACTCGACCAACTACCCTCACGCAGTCGGTTGGACACAAAACGTGTCCGCACCGGGGTACTGATGGAATACTGTCGGTTAAAATCGATTTTTCGAGCGAACGATTTTTAATCGAAATGAAAAGCTCAAATTTTAAACATAAATCGAAAATTGAACCGAAATATCGATAAATTGAAAAAAATTGACTGTTCTTAAAAAAAAAGTTTGCTGAAAAAAAATTTATTCTCAATTGGAAAGGCAATCAAGTTACACATTTGAGTGGTAGAAAAAGTCTTATTCGAATACATGCTGTAATTATTAGCAGTAAATATTTACAAATGTACGCAGGTAAAAGTTTTGGGATCACCGCTTAGAATCATTCGGCTTCACTAAATCTTTCAATAAAGATCAACTGATTGAGATACTTTCCTGATGATCAAGGGCGTGCCTTTCCAATTTTACCGGCCTCGGAGATAAGTCTTTCACATGGGACACATTATGTTATCATAGGCGTGTAGTGACGCAGCTGAGATCAAACTAAATACTCAAGATCGAAGTGGAAAAAATCGAATTTGGATCTAAACTCGAAGATCATGGATCGATCCCGATTTCCTCGATCTTAGACTATGAAAACTTGATATTCGATTTAAATCGAAAGCGATTTTTCCATCCCTACACCCGGTGGCGTAGCCATGGGGGTGTTTTCCGGTTTAAAAACCCCACCCCTTTGAGCTTTTATTACTTTATTTTATATTTATTATATACTTTATTTTAATAAATAATCGTAAAAAATTACTGTTTTTTGAGTCCTAAAAATTACGTTTTCAAAAACAAAAAAAATCCAAATATTTTCCCCTTTTTTCCGTTTTCCGGACCCCTTTGCCCTAAGGTGTTTTCCATACCACATAAGGGCCCGAAATCTCCAGTAACCCCCCCGATTTCAAAATCCAGGCTACGCTACTGACTACACAGTTGTGGCCTCACGCGTCCATTTTCCATCCCGTCGCGTCGCCTACGATATCCTCGTACAGAGAAAAGAAATACTGTCGCTGAACTAGCGTACGCTTTGAGGTCATGAATGGAGTCGGTCGTGTAGACGAATGTAGCATGTAAGGTAGGAAGGGATTGATTCTCCCCCCTTCCACTTCATCACACGGCCGGTGACCAGACAAACCCCTCTCCTTCCCTCCCTTCAAATCGTCGGCGACGGGGTTCTAAAAAGCTTCCTTCCACCAAGGGGAGGGCGAGCATAAACACTTGGGGAGATGATTACATTAGTCGATAGTGGACTCTACGTGGATAATAAACCAAGCAGTATCAGTCGTCATCATATTCGGGCGTTGTCTCGCCACACCATGAAATATAATGCTCTTGGTTACGTTTACGACCATCAGACCCTTGCAAAATACAACGTACAAATTTTTCAACCACCGAAGCATATTGCAGTTTGCAAATAGGTTAGAGTAGCACGTTGGAACAAATATTGCGTCGCAAAAATGGAATGGAAAGTATATGGAAATAGCACTAGCCGCCGGATTACTCTTTCCACACGATTATATGGATTGTCAGTGGCGTAACTATGGAGGGGACGAGGGGATACATCCCCCCCCAAAACCTCGGAGAAATTAAAAAATATTTAAAACTATTGTATAAACTAAAGCGCTTGCTCTAATAAACGGCTCTTGACTGACAAAATGAGAATTTCACGTTCAGCATATAAAGTCTCAAGAGTCGGTACATATGCATTACTGGTAGGTTTTATGTAAACAATCACTGAATACGGAGTTCAAAATACTCAAAAATAAAAGTGTAACTTGAGGGCCAAAAAATAGTGTCCAGCATCACATTTCCCCAAATAAATTTATTTACGTGACCGATTTTACTTACTGGCACCACCCTTTAGATTTTATATGTACCAAATTACATTGGTAATGCTAAAAACATTCAATTCAACTATTCAAAATCTCTTATTAAAAATAAATAGCTCTTTTCATGAACTAGTAGCGCCAGGAATTCTGATCCATTTACTCTTTCAGAAGGAACCTTTCGTGCAAGAAAAAATGTGGGTATTTTTATTTATCAAACACTAACTTAGCCGACAGTGAAAAAAAGGTGACATATCCCATTGATTATTGTAATTCAGAATACAGTATAAGTGCATGTCCCCAGTGAGGAGATATTGATTGCATTGAAATGACCGAAATTAGGATAACATTCATTGAAATAAAATATGAGTCCTTCGAGGTGACGAGGTGGATGGCCGCGGAGAATCAATTATTTCAGGGATGTCCGCGTGATGGGGGGGAAGATGAGGGGGAAGTGAGCGTTTTTTAACCCCCTCTGCGTATCGGTTACTCTTTCCTACTTCCGGCTCGTGCAGCGGCGCGCTTCCCTAAGGCCCGCGTTTGCAGAACGTGAGAAGAATAACTCCCTGGGCTGTTTGAGTATGGGAAGAGGGGTGGGTCTCTTGCAAGGAGGAAGAAAGGGGAAGCGACAAGGACTGAAGTCGAGAAAGAGTTTCCCGAATGAAAAGCTAACACACAAGCTGAGATCAAATACTCAGGTTCGTGACATTAAAAGAAACTGAAACTGATCGAATCACACTATCAGAATAAATGCAATAAATGGGGTCAGCCAGTAGCGGATCTAGAATAGGGACAAAGGGAGTCAAGGGGCTCTCTTCTTCTGTATAAATTCGACAAGAGAAAAAAATTACTATTTTATCTAGTGTAAATTGGATACCCCCGAGGGGGGAAGGGCATAGCTCCTTCGCTGGATCCGCCACTGGGGCCAGTCAATTGGAGAATAAACGAATATTTGAATACGGAGCTCGAACTCTTACTACTCAATTTGCACGATGTTCACTCGCGTGTAGACTCGATAAAAAGTGAGATTGACAATTTCAAGAAACTTCTAGACCTCAGTATATTCCTCACATAATATTCCCCCTTGCTACAGGAATCGTGCGTACAACTCAGATGTGAGTTCACTATCAGGGGAAGAAGTCATGGAACTCCCCATTATGCCCTTATGTGGCTAGAAATAACACCTGATATTGTTGAATTTATTACATTCATAGGGTAAGGAAATTACTTTAAGTATTTAGTATCTAATGGGATAAAAATAGCCCTTTTTTTTAATATAAGTCCATTTCAAGTGCTAGTTTGCTAAACAGTGCTGGGTTAATAACTACTACTACCAACAGTCCAGACAAGTAACTGCTTCTACTCATAACTTTATCACAGTTGACCGATGTACCATCTCGGGTGATCCCCACCCGGAGAGGCCAAAGATGGACCAGTATACCCCTGGAATATTTTTCCTGAGGAAATTGCATCATGTCTGATATTAAAAAAATTAACATATCTCACTATGGGGGTGGGGGAGGATCAAAAATCGCCGAAATCATCTCACGTAATTAAGGGGGCGTTTGAATTTCCCAATTTGACGGCTCACGAAACCCTCTAGCCGCGGCGCCGGCACATGGAGACCGAAGCCGAAGCTCCGAGAGGGGGAAGAGAGGACTCCCCTGCCAACTTCGCCCGCGACAACTTCGAGGAGAAATTTGATACCGGAATCGCAGACAGAGTTGATATGTGATACCTAGAAGGTGGCGAGGAAGTATAAACTTATGGGGGGCATGCTTCACTCTAATGCGCTGAGAAAATAGGCCTGTGATTTCGAGGGTCCGTTTGAGCAAGCACATTTTCTGAAAGAGCCAACGATGTTATCTTCATTGTGTAAGCAGGCATTACGTCAAAATCACGAAATCAATAACAACTTCAATATTGAATTGTGGTTGATGACATTATTTTAACGTCATGTAGTCTGTCTGCGCAATTAAGATATCACCGCACGCAGTTCTCGAAACGGGGCCGGGGGGGAAAAACCAAATGACATACGAAAAATTACCTTAATTAATTCATTAAGATTCCGCATTTCTCAATCGGGGTAAATTATCTCCAATATACTTCGTAATACAAAAATGTTTCTCGGGTTTTACACCGGTTAATGTTCTCCATTCTGTACCCCTTCAGTTACCAATTCGAAAGCACCTGAAACTAAGAGTCTAATAATATTTTCAATGATAACTTCGTTAATCACTTGCCAGCAGGGGCGGATCCAGGATTTCTTTCTGGGGGGGGAGGGGCACAAGGATACTTCGTAATAAAAAACGAACGCAATGATAATGGGACCGTATTAAAAATCTTGCATATTTTTTTAAAGCTCTGGGGGGGGCACGTAACCCCGTGGACCCCCCCCCCCTCCTCTAGATCCGCCTATACTCGCCAGCGCACAAAGCAATCAAGTTTTTTTTTCGAGTATTCATGCATATATCACTAAATATTTTCTAAACTTCTCCTGCATTTTTCCATTGCAGTAAATTCTTTTTGTTGTACGATTTCCTTCTCTTGGACTACCGTCTTTTTCGATAGCGCCATTTTCTGTTGAGCTTGCTAGACTCTTCCATCGCACCAGCAAAAAAACGCAAAGAAAGAACGACGACGAGACCTCTAAAGTAAGCGGGTCGTGGTCCAGCGAAGAAAACGTGCGACAGGCAGGCCCGACTGGAGATCGGCGCAAAGTGTTCGTCGCAAATATCCCGGTGATTTTGCGCCCGATTAATTTTTTTATGAATATCGCGGAAAACATCGAAGAAGTGTAAAACTCATACACGGATAAGCATCATGTCATTTCCATTTATAAATCGGACCAGCGCACCTATATTCTCATTTAATAACATGCAAATCGATTACCATTATATTTACAGTAAAATATTAGGAGAAAAAAGTATTTGTAGAAAATTGCCAATAACTTTTAATTTACTATCAACCAGATTAAGCCTGAAACAACTCTTCATTTACGCGATTACATTATTATCCTTACTTCGACACAAAGCATTGAGGATGAAAAATAGGGCCCTTCCCAGGTGGTATAATGCCGTAACTAGCTCCAACCTATCTGTTGAAAAATCCCTAAAAAGTAATAGAAAATACAATTTATCTTTAAGTCTCATCACATGACTTGCTTGTAGGCTTGTCTTATTTCTCTTCACCCCTTCAAAGAAGCCTTTTCTCATCCTTAATCCCTTCCACTTCAATTCTGAATATCATTCCTATCCTCTGTTTATTTTTTCTCCGGTTCTTTTTAAATGGAATGGTAGGTTATGAAATTACATTTTGTAGCTAGCAACCAGCATAGGACAGTGAAATTAAAAGTGATTACTTCATATTGTAAAGTCTCTAGTTAAATACATCAAGAAGACAGCTATCATTACTCCGATAAAATCATTTTATTACTTCCAATGCATCACATTTCATGTAATATGAGTTCTTTATGTACATTACGGTTGATTAGGCATGTTTTAACATTAATAAACTTTCAAAATATTTATATTGTTCCCCTAAATAGTGAAAAAATTGTGAAAAGCTGATGACGAGCTACACTCGTCATTGCGCGATTTGGCATAGGAAGTTCACGACGAACTAGACTCGTCATTTCAGCGCAAGGGGTTAACTTTGCATCTCTTTCTCTCAATCACAGATTACAACAACGCATCACCTTTCACTAACTTCACCCATCACTTTCTCATATCAAACTCGTTCCCCTCTCACATAAGACCACGGCTCATTAAATAATTTTCCCCACCTAAATTCAACCACAAAGCCTATGAAGCATTTACTTGAAGATCTTCTTTTCCCTATCCCTTCCCAGAAATTTGGGTTACGTGATGGAAACCTAGTCATTTAATGGATTACTATATTTCGGAGAGCCTCATTAACTATTACACAAATTAAAGTAAAAACTTTAAGGTGCTTGGTGATTATTGCAAAAAAACTAGAAACTTCAAGATTTAATTCCTCATCCCTTATGTACCAGTATCAAAACCACCCACTTATAGATCTTAAACCATTATGTTTCTTAAGATCATACATCATATTCATAAAATTGTGGATGAAACACAAAATATTTAGCATAATACACCTTCCTTTCCATTATAATGTTAGGGAGTACTGTGCAATGATAACAATACATCCCAGGTATACTTACTCATTACCTGATCAGAAATGTTTCCATTGATAAGAATGTTTAAAACACAGAGGAGCGAATGATTTAATAGCATCAAGGTTTGTTGAATTTTTTTCTGATATATAAATGTTGAGGAGTGATGCTTGACTTTCATTGCCATAGCATCCCAATCCAAAAAAAACCTGATGAATGCAATCAGGAAGGTCAATTTTTGAGGGAGCCCGGCCATGTACATACTGTTTAACTCCAGCAAGCAATTGGTATATCCCAAATATCTAATGGATGTTAAAGAGGCACACACCACATCTTTCTAAATTATAAGTACTGCCTTCACAGCCACATGACAAGTAATTGAATAAATGCTCCACTTCCTTATGCCATTTAGCCTGGGCTACTATCCAAATTACACTTGTCAATTCTTCGTCAGGTGCGGTTTACACAGAAAAGAGTTCTTGCATGAGAATGAAATAACCAGAGGTTATCTCAAAAAAGTTACTGCGAAACCTTGAGGTTCTGCAACCATATATTGTTTACGAACAATCTCTGTACAGATTTTACAATTTCTATATCATATTTCAATTGAGAAAATTAATTGGCATATATATTCAACAAATTAGGATGTTCACACATCAACAGGATTCATCAATGCAAACATACCATAAAGAAAGCTACCACAAGCAAGGTTCATGAAAATATGAGAAAGGTCAAGTTAAGCTGTATTTTAAAATATAAAATGCTAATATGCTCATATTTAATAGATTGATTTAATATACTAATAAAGTTACTTAGCATAGACTCTAGTACTACACAGATCTGGTATAACAAACATTTTTCAAGTTTCACCGTACGATTAAATAACCCACGAGTTCTCAACTCTGCACCTACAATATATGCAGTCAAATAGGCATATGTCAATCCTCACACAGAAAAAGGTGAGTATTCTTAAGGTTTCACAATTTCATGGAATAATTACGTATTGATAAAAGTATTTTTCAGCATCTTTCACGCATATATACAAGAGAGATGCACTTTCCACCCATACAAACAGTCTAATTTTAAGTTAGACAATTTTTGACAATACTGATTGATGTGGCAGCTCATCTGCTAATATTGTAAATAATATAAGATGATTTCATTGATAAAGATAATAAACAATCATACATATACAAAATACCAACATGACTAATAGAATATTTTTCAAAATTACATAGTAACTTTGAAAGTGAAAAATTAGCCCACATATCCAGGCCTCAAAAACAAGAGACCACAGACTAATACATTAAAATTCTTTAAAGACTTGAGTCTTGAAAATCAGGGAATGACACAAACTCATGCACTTATAATGATATAACCACATCAATTAGAAAAGGTAAGAAACAGGTTGCAATACATAACGGGCTGATTTATTTGATTTTTTTTAAATAATTAAACAATAAAAACCTTGGAAATGATTGCTTCGGGGAAAAAACAATTTAAACACCGAATTGTAGGATTAAAAACAAAATTGTTACACATAATGTTTTTGGTCAACCCAATCTTCAGGTTCTATGTTAAATTATTCACATTAATTTCTTACTTGCCCTATATATTGCATGCAGAAGGGTGTGCATTCAACAAAGATAAATTGTATCATTCTTGATACATCATTGAGACCATCAAAAGTGTCACCCTTGCATAAACAAACATTGCAGCACCATGTCTTCAATAGGTATGTTACTCGCAGCCATATTCTCATCCATTGTGCAAAAATATTGAGGACTTAAAACTGGTAAGACGAAATGATAAAACGAAATAACTATTAAACCAACAACTGTAGTCTTGATACAAAGGGAAAGGAGCATAAAAATGAGTCTCTTTTATATACATAATATTCTCTAGAACATACACAAAAGTAAAATGCAGACAGAAAAAAGCATACATCATGTACGTAGATATACAAGTAAAATTATAATTTAAAAATGTATTCATATAAATACTTTATGGCAGTATCATTTAATGTAATGAAATCATGGGATGAGACATCAGCACAGTCTCAAAACATTGTCAAGGCGTCCATGCATCAGTTAATTTACCTCTGCAATGTCATGCCTCGTATGAAATACCATTCCAAATAATGCAGCTCACTCAAAGTGAGACTACATTTGACTTAAAACACACTAAATTCAGTCCTTGTGATATTGCTGACATTCCTTCAATATTTCATTGAAATCCTTAAACTAAAGGGAATGGTTAACCAGCAGTATTCAGCCCATGAACATGGGAATATCTCCCAACCACCACACCTTGTTGATTTACATCCAGCACTTTAGCTACAACCCAGAACTGAATGTTTCTTTTTCAACACAATGTCCTTGATGTTTAGATGAACCTTCTCCTTTCTTTCCAGGGGAACAGAGTTAAAGCAAAACCTTTTGAAGGCCTCCAACTCTCTTTCATCATCATCTATATCACCATTCTCCAAGTCAATATCCTCCTTTGGTGCAAATACACTATCTGTAATAGATGAAGAAGGCATGTGATTTCATTGATTCCAATCTCACTGCACTGAATACTGGAATTTATCAACACATAAAAAATGAAAGTAAAGCAATTAAACCTATATTAAACAATAGTTAAATAGTGTGACTGTCACAAATATCAAGTCCCAGTTTCACCATTAAATGGCAGGAAATTAAATTCCGTATTTATCTGAATATAGTCCCTTTTTTTCAAAAAATGCCTATGGTAAAAGTAAAGGGGGAACTATATTCAAGCATATTTTTTAAATTTTTTCCTGAAACTGAGGCCTTAAAAATTAGGGGGAGACTATATTCAGAGGGGGACTATATTCGGAGAAATACGGTAACTCCACATCTCAGGTAACTGGTTCAAAAAAGAGATAGTTAAGCATAGGGCTATATGTAAATGAAATGCCTATTTTTCTTGTATTTAGGATACCAATTCTATGATGTATGTTCATCAAGCATCATATACGGAAAATTACAGTCTTGGTACTGCCTAAAAATGCCATCTTACGTATTTTAGCCTTTTCCTACTGATAAAGACGACTTAAGGGCTTAAAAAAGCAATTATCTATTCACTGTCACCAAACTTCACATTATTGCAGAACTAGGCTTTACTTAAAAGTTTATTATACACATATTATGTTAAGGCTGAAATTATGCCATTAAACATGCATAAAATCCTAGGCAATATTGTATACGGAGTGGGAAAAACTACAGCGGATGAAGACCCAAAGGAGGCCTTTCAAGGTTGAGGGCTGTAGTGATGGACTTAGTCGGTCATTCTCATGATCCCAATCACGGTGACCATTCATTTGAGTGACTCTGTCATGAACGGCACGTCATGATTGAATGGGTCACGATTGTGGAAAGTGGACGGCTATCACGACCGAGTAGGCAATCATGACCGCATAGACAATCACGACCGAGGGGGCAGTCACTATCCTGTTGTCAATCATGACCCGCTGATCGCTCTCTTCTCAAGGGTTATATCAATGAAGCTTGTTAAACGAGAGATGAGTTGTTATTATTATTAATCTATAAAGTTGTTTCATTTATTAAAACCAGAATCTAGTTCGAAAAATCCACAGAGAAAAAATCATTCGCCTTGACCGGGATTCGAACCCAGATCCCTCGATTTCCAGCCGAGTGCTTTAGCCAGTTAAGCTACCGAGGCGTCATTCTTCCCTGTGGAAATTTGTGGACTATACCGGACATGGTGGTATGGACTGCCGAGCATATTATCACCGTGGCTAGTCCCGGTATACTTAAATTCAGAATCTAGTTAATTTTTATATTAATTACTTCCAAAACATTTACAAATATAGAATGTGCCTTAAATTTGTGTATTACACTCCTTTTATTGTTTTTCAAGATGCAGAATCAACAATAATTTCCAATCATTCGTGGGACATAGGGTTAATGATCAATATTTTATTATGGAAAGTCAATATAAATAATGGAACTGATTGAAAGGCATGAGAGAAAACTGGGCTCTCTCAAGATTTTCGGCATATCACCAGAGATATGAAGGCCATAGGTACCCTGAAATGTCGATTATAGAAAAATTTACAATTATTACAAACTTTGCCCCAAAAAATGATTGCAATACCATGCCATTCATCACCACGAGTGAAAGAGCAGTCAAATACGGTCAATTCAGGTCGCGAGTGACGTTCATCAGCCGCGACATCTTCGAAGAATGATAGCGATTGGACTGTGTTTGAGAATGACCTATGCAATGAACAATCACGAATGACCAAATGGCTGGCGATTGACGGAGAATGACCAAGATCACGAATGACATGCATCTGGATCCTCGCAATGAAACAATAATGAATGACCAATGATCGCGACTGATAGAGAACGTCCACGGTCATGAACGACCGACGTGGGGAAATGACCCTATCAGTCATCTGAATGATCCCGTTCACCGATCAATCTCAGAGGTGACCCTGGTCACATGATTCGATCGTTCATGACCGACCCATCACCACTGGGGCCAAGTACCAGAACTGATTTGCCCAGTCAACCGGGGAGGAGATAGGATGGGAAGGAAAAAGGAGGGAAATGCCGCCATGATTAGGAGCCTGCCGACGCCTCCAGGATGGAGGATATGGATGGAAGGTATGGCAAAAATCCATACCACCATTGGGACGATGGGGCCCACTACTAGCGAATCCATAATTTTATGTGCCAACGAAATTGGAAGATTAATCTATAATGAGAATAATCCATCGATTATTTCGTTGGATTAGAAGAAAAAACTACAGTAATTATATGTGTTGCATACATACCATAATTTCAATTGCTTATAACTTTTTCTTGAATGAACAGCTTAGAATAAAGATATAATGGCCAGAGTTGATCGGCCTTCACAGACAGGATTGAAATTGTGGGGAATGCACTCAAACACTACAATTATGTCCAGTCAATGGGTGCTCAAAAAGGGCCTTGATAAGATGGTTTTGGGGCAGTTTCAATTTCTTCCTCTCGTCCTCATTTTGAGGTGATGGATCCGAATCTGAGGTCTATTTATAAAATTTCACGACATTCAGAAAAAAAATAGAAACATTTTTTTATTTGCTTTTGGTAACTTAGCATCTCAGAACTTTATATACATATACACACATATTTTATCAATTGAAAATTAATTGCTGTACACAGTAGCATCCACAAATTTTGTCCCTTTTCTTATCTGATTATAGCCATTTGTGTTCCACAAGAAAATTGGGAATTTTTGCCAATCTAGGAAAAAACCCACTTCTCCCGAATGCACAAAAAATCCTAATTAGCTGTGTTATTTATTTTAGAAAAATGAATCAAACATATTTTTAGCCCTCATTCCATAAAATACCCGGGTCATTCCACCTTATTCAACATTGAAATTGCCCCTTGTGTCACCGATTTTGACAAAATTTGGCAAATCATCTTCATTTCAATAGAAAATGACTTAGTATTTTTGCAAGATTTCAGTTTTAGAAAATATTAAATCTTGTAAAACTGAAATTTTACTCCTGTGTCTTCCCATCAGACATCGTATCTCTGTAAATTAGGAAGATATGAAAGAATGCAATGGCTCATTTTACAGGTCTTTACATTTTCTTTGCATATCATTCATTCCCCGAACAAAATATATGGAACAAGTAAAGAGAGATGTGAAAGAGAAGAAATACGTAGGTGTGAAAAGACTAGCTGATAGGAGAACTGAGTGGAGAGCTGCGTCAAACCAATCCTAGGATTGTTGACCAGTGATGATGATGATGATCATTTATTCAAATTAATTGCCTGTAAGTTTTAGCAATAACTGGTTAATGAAGCCATCTTTTAGTCAGGCAGTTACTTGTGCTGGAATATTAATATAGAAACATTTAAATATATTTTACTTCATCTGATAAGTCTTTCAGAAATACCATAAGTAAACTCGAGCATTTTTGAAGGATTGTAAGAAGATATTTGGTTGGATCTATTTCAGCTTTTCGGAGAACTAGGTTTTCTGTTCTCATCAAACTCATTTAAGTCTGTTATTCTTACTTAATTATTAAATTCCTTAAATACATGCAACAATTTGAAAATAATGTCTATTACTTTAAACGACAGCGCAAAGTGATTCTTTGTTTTTGCGTGAATGGGACAGCAGAGATCAGACAATGATGGGCTAGTCATGCAATATTTTTAAGCACCTATTGTAATTGCCTATTTTGAAATATTTGGTGCCTATTTAGGTTGTACCATAAACAAATATCATAGACCTTCTGCATTAGACAAATAGCATAGACCTTTTGCAATGAAACCCTGCTCCTGTGGCCAAATCCATTAAATTACATCCATATAGGCACAGAAAATGGAGAGTAAAGGGTACTTACCAACAGAATTCCAGTCATCTAATTGCCCATTCTGCCCCTTCTTTTTCTTCTTCTTCTTATTCCGCAGAGCTGCCGCCACAGCTGCAGCAGCTACTGCATCACCCACAGTGCTAGTGCCAATGGTAGCAGTTATTCCATTTCCCATCCTCTGACATGGAGGAGCTCCTGTAATGGTCTGGCCGGGAACAGAAACACGGCGACATTGAGGAGCTTCAGGAATCATCTTGAATGGATATGAAGTGGGCACTACAACAGGGCCATGAGCTGGTGGCCCTCGGTTGTTATCCAACGGACGGCCATTGGTTATTCCATGAGGTATACCATTGCTCTCCGGTACCAATTTATTATTGGTCTCCTCCCGCCTCTTCCCCATTTGGGACACATTCTCTTTGCCTTTAATGACACTACTAACTTGAGGCACTTTGCGGTTACCCTGGATGACTTCACTCACTTGCGGCGATAAGTTTGGCTGGCTACGCACTCCCTTGGTGTTCACACTACTTTGTTTCTCGTGCAGTTGATGGCTGGATAAATTTTGATTCACCTCACTGGAACTCTTCTGAACACCATTTTTTTGAGCTGGGAGCTTAATAATCTGTCCTTTTGAACCATTCTGTTGATTGGAAACTTGAGATTGTTTCGCGTTGATAGAACTCCGAGGCTGTTGAATCTGATGCTGAGGAACTTGCTGAGGAGTGTCACTAACTTGTCGACTTTTAGGAACATTAATGACTCCCGGGTTAGCAACAGTTTCCACGACCTTTGTTCCATTACCATTTGCATTGTTGTTGCCATTGTTCTTTTTCTTCTTATTCTTCTTTTTAGAACCAGAAGCGAGCCCGTTTTCCTGAGGTTCTTCTTCATGAAAAGTAAAAATTATCAATTACCCAAAATTCCACATTAAAAAATTTAGACTACATGGTAGAGATGGCTCACGAGATCCTATTACTGATGGGCACCCAATTAACCATGTCTCAGAACTCGTTATTTTTTGTGAATTGGAGTGAGAAGTATTAATTTCATTTAGATATAATTTTAAAAAGGTTTACGCCGAACCCTATCATTTACATACATACACAGGTAACAATTGATACTCTGAAAATTGTTCACAGAAAAAAGCAAGAAGGAATACAATCACCAAACTATCCTATTCCCTATCTGTTCTATCCTTTAGGAGTAGCCAACTGAATACTGAAATCTGAAATTCAGTAAAGTGCTCTATAAGAAACACACCCAGCTAAAGAGAAGTTTGGATATACAGAAAGCTTCACCTTGTTCCCTGAAGTGATTTATATTCTCAATACTATTGCTGAGTAACTTTTTGGCAAATTCTATCTTGTTTTATTAGGTATTATTTATTGCAAGGTTCAATGCATTATGAGCTACCTGGAGCTGGCCAAAAAGATAGGGGCATTGTATTGCTGCCAAGTTCCAGGTTTCTCCTGCTTGCTCCATGTCCAAAACTTTTTTCTAAACTGATTAGATTGAAGCTAAATATTTTTGCCGTGGAATTTTGAGTTTGTAAAGTAGAATCAGTATCAGCTTATGGAATATGACCATACCTAGTCAATAGCATCTGATAAAATTAATTATTTATTTATGTAGCTTCAAATTACAACTTTCAACAGAAAGCTGATGTTCATTGGATAAAATCATCCAAATAAAGTATTAGGTTCAATAATTCCACAATACAGATTTTATGGACTTCAGAATCTAAAAAGAACTTCCTGCTGACTTAAGTAATGAGATTTCGTTTTATTTTTTCAAGTAACTAGGAAGCAAAACAGCAACAATATACATGTCATAATTATACCAACAATAAGCATGTTATTCATATAATCAGTTGAAGCAATAAATTGCAATCTCAACACACAAGGGTAGTGTCGTGCTTTCTCATAATTTATGGAATTATTGAAAACAGCAACCCAAAAGGAGGCAATGCATAGTCACAGCCAAAGAAATATTCTCCCTACGGAAGAAATTATAAATCAACCTAATTTCAACTTACCAGTGATATTATTTTGGGGTTCCCCATCCTCTCTCAGTTTTCCAGTATCAACAACGATGACGTTAGGACCATTAAGCCCAGCAGGAAATCCTCCAATGGAACCATTCGAGTTTCTTCCAGCCGGCATCATTGGTGCAGCTACGATTGACGCTGGTCCTGAGGGAATTCTGGGAGGGGGATCTGGGACCTTTGGTGGAGGTGATGGATTATTCTGATTCGAAGTCCCATTGAAACCAGGCTTCTTCTGAGGAACATTTGATGCTGAGGAAGGCGGACCCATCTGAGCATTTCCAGGACCATCTACTTTAGTGATGGTGATCCCAGGAGGTAACCTCAAGTTTTCCAAACTGAAGCTTTGAGGTGACTGCTTACTCCCTCTCTGAGCTACAGTCTCTGGTATCAGAGAAGGACCATGCATAATGACAGGAACTGATCCAATACCAGCATTGACTGCTCGGGGAATAGGAATTCCCCTGGAAGCATTGATGGCATTATTCACCTGAATGGAGGGACTTTGACCCTGAGTTATAGCTACAGCTGAAGAAACTAGAGCTTGAACTTCACTCGGACGTGCTTGGCCATTCACCAGCGCAACAGGAGCAGGGGTGCGCTTCTGATTAGTGGGTTGCGGTGCACGGGAATTGTTTGCTTTAGAAGAGTTGGAAGATTGAATGGAAACAGAGGACTGATTGCCATTATTAACTGGAGGTGCTGACTGGGAAGTCTGAGGAACATTATTGTTATTATTGTTGCTATTATTATTACTATTATTTGCACCCGATTTTCCTTTCTTCTTCTTTCCATTTCCAGAGGAAACATTGCTATTATTGGTATTACTATTATTATTATTATTAACTTGATTCTTTTGATTCTGACTGGAATTTTTATTGTTATTTGCACTTTTATTGTTAGAATTTCCATTGCTAGTTCTTCCAGAGGTATTAGCTGATGCCTCATCCACAACATCTTGAGCTTGGCAAACTGAAAACCAAGACCACAGAATTAATTCTTGCAGGTGAAAGTAAGTTTACCTTAGATTACAACAAGATGATACACTTGGACTCACTTTCACTTCTTTCACTACCAGCAGCCCTTTTACACCCCACTATGCCACCAGCATAAAACTATTTTTGAGGCCCATGGATAAATGTACATCCTCATAAGGGGATAATGCAAATAGTAAGACAAATCTCTATGAACTTTGACAGAGCCAGTCTACTAATGATAAGGGATACAAAACAGAAAATATGCTGAATCCAGCCCTCTAAACCATCAAATTATTCGTGATTGGAAATTACAAACAAAATATTCTGTTTACAACTGAGTGATAGCGAATGACTTACAGCCTGTATGGCCTAGTGGCCATGATGACCTGAGAATATATTGCAGACAAATGTCTATTCTGAATTAGATTTTATTCTTTATAATTCATAGATGACAAGTAAATTCTTATTTAAATAGCTAACCTTACCTAAAATGCCTAGGGTAAAAATAAAATGGACATTATGATTGCTGTCAAAGGGCTAATAAGGAGGCATTTACCTTATTATCGTCCATGAATAAAATAAAAAGCAATGTGGATTCCTTCACATAATGTTAAAAATAACAATACCAAAAAATGGTCCATAAATGTTAAGACATAGTAAGATAAAAATTAAAAGATACCATCTCCAATTATCAATCACAATTACACTTGCCAGTTGATTTTCTGTATTGGTAACAGGTGATATTTTTTAAACAATGACTGCATGCAAGATGTTCGTCAGAATCATTATTACGGTGCGACAAACAAGGTAAAATGATACTTCATGGAACTAAAGATGGTGAATGGTAATTGATCAGCCTTAGATATTTCGATTGCTAACAGGCAAGTCCATACCAACCACTCACTCAGCATGTAAAATTACTTATTGACCAATTAAAGTTTGGACTTATGTTATGGGACTGGGTAATATAGTGTTTTTGAAGAGTGAGAAAAATTGGAATCAGGTAATTTCAAAGTTAAAATAACTTGCTTTTCAATTTAATATGTGCATAGAAAACCTAATACTGATGCTGAGTAAATGATAAACAGACTCGCTCATCTAATGAAAAGTATGTTAACATTTAAACTCCAATATCCACTCAACTAACTTGGCTGAAATATACCTCATAAAAAAGCTGACATTAATTTTTGGAGCAAAGCAAATAAAATAACACTACCACAACATTTTTCCAAAAAAAGAACATGAAAATGGTACACACAAGTATGTGACAGTGAGTACCCAAAGTTATGGCAATAAAAATTTGATAACTATTGGATTCTTTACAGTCAAATGGTACTTCTTGCGTTTGAAGTAATTACACCTAAATTGCCTCAATCCATTAAATAGAAATACTTTAGTTAAGTAAATTAGAATACTACAATATACACTCCATGTTACACACATTCTTGGAGCTTAGTTGGTGTTATGGAGAATGAGTAAGCTATAAGATTCCAATTAATTCACAGTAAGTATCATGTCCGCTGAAAAATCAGGATGAGGCATGTGAACGTTAGTAAGTAATAGCTAAGCCATTGCAGCCGCACGTAATATATTACTACCACACTAACAATA
Source organism: Ischnura elegans (assembly GCF_921293095.1). Classification (NCBI taxonomy): domain Eukaryota; kingdom Metazoa; phylum Arthropoda; class Insecta; order Odonata; family Coenagrionidae; genus Ischnura; species Ischnura elegans. The sequence continues at coordinate 109,149,757 of NC_060248.1, forward strand.
CTCCCTTACCTTGCCCATTCACAAGTGTAAAGAGCACTTTGTCCTTATCAGGTGTCTCCCCTTTCAGTGTTATTGTGACAGTTGGCTCTGCACCATTTGATTCAATCACCCTCTTGATAGTAACCATCTGGGGAACAGGCCTCTCCTCTCCTGCATTCCCATTCACTGCCTCATTCGCACTAGCAACATTAACTTTGGAACCATTGTCTTTTTTATTAACAGTCACAGCCCCTTTGGAAGGAATGGCAGTTTTGACAGGGGGAATCACAGGAGTTGCTCCAGGGGCGTTGACCACAGTGATTGTCACTTCAGGCGTCTTATTGGCAATTTCCTCCAGTCTTTGCCTTTCAGCTTCTTCTTTCTCTTTTTTCATTTTTTCTTCAAGCTGTAAATTTTAAAAAACTTATGTTTGAAAATATTCCACACTCATTACAAACAGTCTCAAATCCTCCAGTGGAAGAAACAACTGACATAATGTATAAGAAGTGAAATACATTCACTGATTAAAATTGAATTGTTGAGGCTAAGAATTGTTCCGTGGAAAAATTAAGGAAAAAATTATCCATTAGTAGCACTGATCATAGGACTCCAACACCCACGCAGGCATTCATATAAAAACTTAATGCAAAACCTGATAAAATTAGTACAAAAATTAAGAGTGAGGTTTGGTTGATTATTAATTAATGAAAAAATTAGACTGAAAATGTTGGAACTGGTAGTATCATAGCCAGTTGTTTAAGTGACCCATGTACATTTTAAATGTGTTTAATTAACCCTTAGACTGCAAGAACATTTTTAAACATGTCGTATGCTGACTGCGGTAAAAACGTTTTTAAACATTTGACCATGGCTCGGCAGTTTCCCAAAATCTTTACTGGTACCCGGGTAGAGCCCATGTGCACTATCCCTCACTGTAGGGATCGCTAAAGCGGCTTAACTCTCCCTGGCCATCCCTCACGGCAGGGGGTGCCTCCTGGCATTTCTTTTCGTGCTGCCCATTTCGTATTATTTCCTTCCCACTCCACGCATCTAATATGCCTATGACAAGTGCCCAAATGTCCCCTCTGTTGGTAGGAGAGAAGGAAGGGTTGCCTCGGATTATAAAGGTTCACTCCTTGCAAGACACTCGACCAGGCTAGAGGGAAAAATATTTCTTGATTCTCTCCCACACAGGCTGGTAGCTAAAATCATGTACTCCCAAAGCCTTAGGGTTAATTCTAGGAATGTGCGAGTAGTAAATTTTGATCTCGATTCAAGTAACAAGTCAAGTTGAAAACTACTCGTGAGTATCGAGTTGAGTCAATTTGAGCATGGTAATTTCTGGACCAGGCAAAATTGCAATACATGTTCCAACATATTCTCATTTTTCCAATCCCCTTTCTGAATGATCTATTCTTAATGCTTAGCATGATGCAAAAAATGAGGGACATTTTTTAGTAATACAGCATAGATAGTAATTGTGTCAACATTAGGAAATGAATGAAAATTAAAGTGTCTTAAAGGGTTTCATGAGCAGAATTGAAATGAATAAACCCCTAGTAATATGTAGAAAATTCAATTCATATACATATTTAAACTGCTAGGAAGAGCCCTGAGTAAAGACATTTGCACAATTGCAATAGATTAATTTTGTAATTTATTAATTTTATATTTGATACTTTCAAATTCTCATGCAGAAAAACCAATTTTTCTATATGCTCAGGCTGCAGATTTTCATGTCTCCATGTTACAGTATTACTGCCAGCAGAAACTTGCCTTTTGCTACACACTTGTGTGGCTGGACAAGAACTTTCTAGTTAGTTCTTCAGAAGACTGATCAATGGCGTTGAAAACGCATATATTTTTTTCATAATTGCCCCAGAGCCAGAGCTAATTATTATGAGAATATAGCCCCATTCACAATATCTACACCTGGTATAACATAAGCCCAAACCATTAAGTATATTTTTCCACTGATCACAGATCCAGCAACATAAATTATTATATTGTTATAGAAGGGCTGTTCACAGCGTGTATGATTTTCATTAGATATTATTATCTTTCCTTACTACTGGGTACTAACAAGATAATTCTGCGCTTTCTTTATGCATGATGAAGTCAAATTCTAAGTTATAGTTGCCTCAAGTTGCTGTGAGCCAGCAGAATCTCTTTCCAAGTTTTCAACTCCATATATATGCATGTTAAGCTGTTATGACTGGCTAATAACCAATACTTTGAGTCATTTTGGAAGGGGTAAATTGAGGTGAGAAGCCAAGGAGTACAAGTGATTTTTTTTCTAAACAGAGATAGGTACAAAAATTAGGTTAAGAAAACAAATGAAATCAAATACAGTGGAACCCCGATTTATCGTTCCCGCATTCATCGTTCGCCGTCCCTGGTCCCAAAAAAGTCCCATAAAGAGAATGTAATTTTTTCCCGCATCTATCGTTCCCCGAAGTATCGTTTTCCTGCATTTGTCGTTCGAAGATCACGGTCCCGATGTATTTTTTTCCCGCATTCATCGTTTGACAAAAATGAAACGACGTATTTACAATGTGGCATTCGCGGATTCGACCGGCACATAGTATTAATCTTCCCCAAGAGATGGAAGCACCATAGGGCCCTCCGGAGCAGCTCGGGGCCGTGGGATTGTCTGCGTTGCACAGTTCTCACAATCAGCTACCCCCCTCCCGTCAGCCCTTGTCCCCCACCCCCTCTGACTCTTTCTTCCTCTCTGAAACCAACCAAGAGGCATTTAACGACCCGGGTCACAATTCGCGATGGGTTCGTGTTACGAAGACCATAACTCATTAGCTTTGAAAGAAAATATCAAGTTACCCGGGAATGATAGAAAAGTATTTCACCCCTCCTCCTTCCGCTCCCCCTGACCTTTTTCATCTTCAAAGCTCACATTTCTGGAAGCCAATTGCTGTCTGAGTCACCTATTGGCCTCAAAGGTGAGTAACAAATGACTGGTAAAAGACGAGGCAGACGAAACTCGATACCCTCGCATTTGAGCTTCTCCACTGTTGATTCAACATTTTTTTTCCGGAAACAATATCAGATAACAAACTATGACTCGTATAAATCTCTCTTGTCAGATTCACAAACAAAGGGATATCTCAGGATATTTTGTTACACACTTTGGTCGCGCTTCACCCTCGACAATCGGCTCAGCGTCAGTTCCGAACTTCACCTCGTACGAGTGGTTCCGTATTTTCCTGTGTTCGCTGAATTAAAGCCAGTGTTTTCTTTGAGGCTTTGTGAAGCCTGGTGTCATTTTTATTACCGTATAAGCTCGTGTAAGAGGCGCACCTTTTTTCCCAAACGTTGCAGCGGAAAATGGGGGTGCGCCTCTTACACAAACTTCTTATCTTCCCCCCCTCCCCTACCTGGTCGCAAGTCCAAGGGGAACTGAGGGGCCTTGGTTTACAGCGTGAGTCAGTCATCTGAAACCCTGGGTCAAAATCAAGCGGCAGGTAGGGGAGTTTCTCCCTTAGTGACGTGTTTTTAAAATGCTCCTGTTTGAATTTCTCGTAAGTATCGTGCCGTCACGTCGGTACCCCAGAGGTGAACATTGAAAAGATCGCGCGGGGTGATTCGCTCCGGAGCGCGCGCTAAATTTACTGCCACGAGTGGGTATCCCGCGGCATTTATACTGCATATAGTAATCGCTTATCAAACGTATAGAACCGCGTAGTTTTGAAGGACATACCTGATTCGTCAACATCTGTCTTGCCGAGCAATTTCCATTACGCTGAGCACCTGATTTTTCAAAAATTATCTTCAGACGCTAATATGAGGATTTTTGCAACTGAAAATTATATTGGTGTCAAAACCTGCGGTTTAAAAAATTCGAACGAGTGTGTTCATTGTTGGACTAGCGCTGAAGGAGAGGTCGAGGGGAAGGAGCGCGCTCCATATTTCAAGCTACGAGGCTATGAGCGAAGGAGCAAGGGAAGAACACGTCCGATCTTGCATGTGACGTCGTTGAAGTGAAGAGGCGAAGGCACAGCAATGTGATATACGCAGTTTGCGTTGCCTGAAGTTTCCAGTCCGTCTCGTCTTGTTTGAATGCGCTCATGCTACGCTTGTTTCTTCCGAAATTGTGCTGTTTGGACTATGTTGAATATTAGTAGCCTTGTTTTAGCTATAAATCTTTGTGTCAATCAATTAGAGCTCAAAAAACTTAAATGCTGTCAGATATACGTCGCGTTAGGTCTAATTCTTTTTAGAACCTCGTGCGTGTCATACAATTGCTGAAAGATATCGAGATATCTTCGAGCTCAGAAGGTGACTCACCTAGCATTTGACCTCCAGAAACTCGGAGAATTGAACCTGGTAGACTGAAAAAGGTCAGTTGGTGAGATGGGGTAGGGATGAAACGCGTTTCCATTGATCCCCTGTAACTTGATAATTTCCTATTTTCCTATGGAGTCCCGGAAAGGAAAAAAAACGGCCCCGCGCACACACACCGAATTTGGACGGCCGGTAAAATATCGGCCGATATTTTACCGGCGAAGCGGTGCTTGCACACACGCCGGATTTTTACCGGTCAAACGATAAGTTGCTATGTTTTTGAGCCGGCGACGGCGATCCACAGTGACAATGGCCGGCAGCTAACCGGCATTTAGCCGGTGCCGGCGCGTGTTCGGTACGTGTGCAAGCTCCAATGCTCTCCCATTGTTCACTATTGGAATGTGGACGGCCGATATTTTACCGGCCGTCCAAAATCGGTGTGTGTGCAAGGGGCCTTAAATCTACGACGTGGTTATTATCCTAAGGCGCTGAGATTGCCCCGATTGTTGTCCTATCTCTTGGGAAGGTTCATGCTATGTGCCTGTCGTGTTTTGCCTTAAAATTTTCCACGGCTACAATTCTATTGCAATACTCCTGCGAGAGCTTTTAAACAAAATTGTTCGTGAGTAGGACAAGCAACGTAGAGCGATGACGTATGCGAAGAGAGGATCGGAACTCTTTCTACTCCCTCTTATGCCGCTATTACCGCCGCAGTTATCAAAATTTCCTCTTTCAAATAGTACTGAAAGAGGAAATTTCGATAACTGTCAAAATTCCAGGCATACGTCTGCAACACCGCGCGATAGGATAAAAAAATACCGTAAATTTTTTTTTCTTTATAGCTTCGATCCTCAAAATAGGGGTGCGCCTCTTACACGTGTGCGCCTCTTACACAAGCTTATACGGTAGTTCAATTTTTATTCGTCTTCTGACCATGGCCGTCCCGATGAAGCAAAAGAGAACTTTGAAAGATCGTCACAAAATAATTGAAGAAGTGGAAAAAAATCTGGGGGAAAAGCGAGTTGACATTGCAAAACGTCTCGGGTTGCCAGCAAGTACATTAAACTCTATAAAAGCCAAGAAGAGTGAGATTCGAGAGCAAATAGACAGATGTGGAAGCGCATCCAAGAAGAGAAAGACTGGCAAGGAGTCTACATTTGCCGAATTGGAAACGGTGCTCTTCAATTGGTTCCAGCAGGCACGGGAGTCTAATATTCCCGTTGATGGAGTGGTATTAAAGGAAAAAGCAAAGATTGTTGCCACCCAATTGAACGTCGAAAATTTTAAGGCTTCCAATGGCTGGATAAGTCGATTCAAAAATCGACATGGTCTTGTATTCAAGAAGCTGGCGGGAGAGAGTGCAGAAGTAAATGCTGAAAGCACGGATGACTGGCTGGAAAGTCTGCCATCAATAGGGTAGTTTCCTTCATCAAAGAAAACAAAAGGCATTGATGGCGATTCGTTACCCACTATTAGTGTATTCATAATACACAAATTATTTGGTTTTTGAAATACCGGTTTAGACGAATGGCGAGGGTCAAATTTTATCCTCATTTGAAAAAGGCCAGATTGGCGCCCATGCGATTCCACTCCACGTGACGTCACAGGGACCTAGTTTCTACACGAGAGGATAGGAGTTATGCATCGTCAGAGGCTACCAATGCATGTATAAGGCACAGAGCTCAGGGAAACATGTCTTAATAATCACCTATTAAAACTGGCTAAGGTCGGAAAGTTTTCTTCGCTTGATAAGGCATTAATAAACCTTTTTTAAGCCATGCGCTACCAGCCAGGAAGGTACTCAGCTACCCGTTAGCATCCTGCGTCCTATCAGCGCTCAGAGCCTCGATCAAGGTCACCTACCAGGCGGGAGGGGGAATCAGAAATGCGTCGCACGGACTTTTTCCCTTCATTCCTACTTACGCGTCGCGTTTTCGCGCGCTTGAAATTTTTCACTTTTCATTTGATCGCGAAAAATAGATATCGTCATTTAAAAATCTAAAAGCGTGAAATACGTACTCCAGGAGTAATGTTCTTTCGATTTAGATAATAAAAAAATAATAGGAAACCACCCTATTCTGGAAGGCTACGATCCACGAGATGTGTATAATGCGGATGAGACTGGTCTGTTTTTCAATGTGCTTCCAGATAGAACATTGGCCTATAAAGGAGAATGCTGCCATGGAGGTAAATTATCCAAAGACAGGCTAACGGTTTTGCTTTGCGTGAATAGTGATGGCAGCAACAAGCAAGTGCCGATTGTGATAGGGAAATCGCCAAAACCGAGGTGCTTCAAAAACGTAAGAAAATTGCCGACAAAATATTACGCAAACAGTAAATCATGGATGACAACAGAAATTTTTATTTCGTTCCTCCATGCATTAGACGCGCAAATGGGGGGCAAAATAGAAAAATTATCCTCTTTGTGGATAACTTTGCGGCACACTCCAAAGACACATCTTTTTTGAGGAATATTAAAGTGGTACGGTTCCCAGCAAACTGTACAAGTACGCTCCAGCCACTTGACTTGGGGATTATACGCAGTTTAAAAGCGTACTATAGACAACGCCTCGTACAAAAATCCATTTGCCTTATGGAGTCAGGAAATGCAATGAAGAAAAAACTAAACTTACTTGAAGCACTCCACTATATTATGGCAGCATGGTAAAAAGTGAGCCAGAACACTATTCAGAATTGCTTCCGTAAAGCTGGGCACAGATACCCGATTGATAATAATGAACTTGCAGATGATGATATTGATGATTTTGATCAAGACTGGGAAGAAATGTGTAGAGCCCAGAAATACGATTTTCAGAGCAGTAGATCATTATGTGGTTACAAGTGGCACTGAAACCATTGAAGAACTGTGCGAAGCGTACACATCTACTGGGGCTGTAGAGGAAGAAGAGGAAAACGAAGTAGAAGTAATCCCAAGCTTTGTCGAGACTTACGAAGCTTTAGAAAAAGTGAAAGCGTTTTTCTATGCGCATAGTGGAAGCGACGAGGATCGTGAAAACACTTTTAAGTCTTGAAAAATCATATTTTCAACTACGTCAGAATACCGCTAAGAAACAGAAGACAATGCATGACTTCTTTCAAAAGCGTAGCGATTAAAATGTGAACAGTTTTAATAGTGTATCCTAGCCAAAAGTAATTCAAAAGGTACTATTATTTAATGGGTTTTATCAATTATAACTTGTGTTTGTTCGACAAAGTTTGTTTGCAACCAGTAAAATTCCAATATGCTTGAGGTACCTGTAGTACCATAGAGTATGTATGTACTTACTCTATGGTAGTACCAACGGTATTTTGGCGCCCAGTTTGAAGAGAAGTGATGAGCGATGCATTCTCGAGTGAATGAATGAGTGCATGGAAATCAAATAAAAAACGCGATAAAATAGGAAGGAATTATTTATTTTTTAAGCCTGATAATTTTGAAGAGGGCTTTCCTGATTTTATGACATTCCATCAATATTTGACTATAGCCTGAAGGACGCATTAAAACAACAAGGAAGTGCCGCACCTACGACTAAAATATTTTCAGATTGGTTACTATTTTCTTCAGTTTCACCAAGGGAGTTTGTGTGGGGATTTAAATACCCACTGAGGTAAGAAAACATAATTTTAATATATCAGCGCATGAAAACATTTCCCTCCTAGAAAATAAATAAAATGTTCCGTTAGTTGGCTCGTTATTTTTGGGTTGAATCCAGAACTTCTCATCCCAAGTGGACGACCGACGCTAGGTCTTGAAGACCACTGACGAGGGGAGATATCGTACCTCGATACGCCTTTGTCAATGCCATATTTTGATGGCAATCGGAATGCCGAACGCTTCTCAGAAAGGGTACGGTTCCATGGAATTGGCCTTAGTTTGATTGAATTTTTACGTGGTACATTTAACATGACTTACATCATTTAAAAATATCTAGCAACGCTCTCTCCATGAGGTATGGTGGTGTAATGATTATCGTTGTGATTATCCATCGGGGAGGCAAGGGTTTGCGGCTCCGAGAGAGCGATGTATTTTGTCGTTCTCAAATAATCAGTTTTGCCCGGATTCAATGTAATTTAAATTGTAGCAAGCCTAGGCCAGAGGATAAATTTTTTACCGTCGTAATGGCTTTTGGGTATTGAAGCAATCTCATTCCGAACGCGGAAGTAGGAAGACTACACCAGAAAGTGTTGGTGCCCCACAGGCACAATTCGTCTTCGGGACTCCGTCGAAAAAACAGGCCTGCAACAGATTTCGGAATACACTTCTGATGTGCCCAAGTTTTGACGCAAAGCATGCGTATTTTAGCATGCAGTTGAATTTTGGTGATGAGAGATGGTCGTAATGAGACTGCTGAATCCGTCGTGGCAGTGTGAATGCCAAGACGGCGAGCAAACATTTTTTATTGAGGTGTCGTATTCCTAAGGATTATTGAAAGATATATTAGTCGAACCAAGTATATGCCCAAAAGTATTTCATAAAATTCAAATAAAATATTCAAATAGAAAACAGCTATATTCCTGCATGAATCCTTTATAGAATATCACTATTACGCGCCAACATCCTGCGTTTCCTGCCGCATAGGCAACCGTGCCAAACTTTCCCGTATTCATCGTTTTCCCGCCTTCATCGTTCATTTCGTCCATCCCCTTGAAAAACGATAGATCGAGGTTCCACTGTAAATATTTAGTAGTGCATTTAATTTTTCCACTCGATGTCAGTGCAGAACAGAGACTCACTTGTATCCCTTGGCCACCAAGTTTTTATATATTTCTTCTATCAATTATTTTACCTAACTCTGTTTAAAAAAAAATAGAACCCCTTAGCATCTCATCCCCTCAATTATATTCCCAGTCAAAAACAGCAATACGATAAGTTAAAATGAAAATTTACAGCAGTCCACATTGAGCAAGCAGCTAATTTCCCACGTTAAGCCTACATCTAACTGAATAAATAGCATTAAACAGAGACTCACCCTTTTCTGTTTTTGCCTTGCTTTCTTTGCAGCCTTTTTAGCATCCTTGCAGCTTCTCTGAGCACCAGAACCACCCCCACTTCCACCTTCAATGAATTCTAATAACTCTTCTAGATCCCTAGTATCTTCTTTTTCCACTGGCTTGGCAGCCATTCCTAGAAAATTGTAAGGATATAAAATAAAATTTAGTTAAAAATATTGCCACAAAAAGAAGACAAATCATTAAAAAGTTATTCGTAAAAGGCCTTCTTTCAAGATGATAAAAAATCAAATATATTTCTTCAAAATTGTGTCCCTGTGTCATTGGTATCTGCTCATGATGACCAATTTATCACTGAAGTTATGCCTAACCAAAGTTAATCTGATGGTCACATTTTAATATATTATTTCCAAATATTTAGAAAAAGAATTTGCCAAAACATATGGCATTGATCCTATACAACCCCTACAAATGAGATGCCTGTGAATCGAAAGAGAAGCCTTTAAATCTGGTTCATCAGTCCTATCGATCAAACCATCATGTTATATGCATCTGGCTTATATTTTACATCATGGAACCAGCAATAAGGCACTACAAATGATACCAGCTTAACTCTTATTGGGAGATATACCTCAAGACATAAAACAGCTTTTCATTGCGTAAGTTTTTGACTGACATTAGTAAATTGATGAAAAAAGGAAAAATTAGAACCTAGAAGCTATTTTTAACATTTGTCCCACCTCATCTATATCTTCAACTACATTTTTAGTTGGGCTGAAATGCACAATTATGAACATCCATACTACTAACCAGTATCTCCAACTTCTCCAGCTAAGCATGCAGAAGATGCTGCTCCAAGAGCTGAATGTGATGATGTTGAGCTACTCGACATGCTGTTAGCCGATGACACTGTGCTTCCAGGAGCAGATGCTCCAGAGGAGGATGTGTAACCATTTGACAACTGAGGAGGAGCATTGGAATTAACCCCATTGGAACTGGAATTGGCTGGAGCTGCTTGACCAGCACCAGCTTTACATTTTGCTTTCTTTTTAGTCAAGATGAGACGAAGCCTTTCCCTCATTTCTTGATAGTTACGAGTCACTGGAGATACCGATGGCTGAAAAAATATAAAAACATCAATTAGATTTTCACAGAATTTTCATGAGAAGCTTAACTGATATTTTCTTCAGTTTGCTCAAGTTTTATTCATTTCAAAGGCAAAATCTGACAAAAATTTATGACTCCAAATACTAATTAATCACAAATGAAATCATAATGTAAATGCAGTATTTGACTCCTCATCTATAAATATGCTTATTAAATTTACAGTAGACTCTCATTATTATGAACAACTTTATAACGAAGTTCTCGTTATTACAAAGCAAATCATTGGTGGGGACGAAAAGGCCTATCCAATCTATAATAAAAGAAACGCAATTACAAAATTTTCATTATTACAAAATTACAAACCTCAGTCCCGGTCCCGGCGGTTACAAAATGAACTTTATTACGAAGTTCCATGAATGAGCAACTGCATTTAGGCTAAAATACACTACACTACATTATAATCATTGTGCTATGTTTAAGTTATCCTCGTGCACTGAGCCCAAGAGCATCAATTATAGTTCCTTCTTCAGCAGGAGATACTTCAGTGCACAAGTGCACAATGCACGCAACATCATACAATAAGCTTCATTCCTGTGGAATCATGGTGACCAACTCATTACCGCTCATTGATTCGACGTACAATTGGTCCTCTTCCTACATACATTCAATTAACGAACTTTCAGAGATACGAACATTCGAAACTTTCAAGCGAGCCTGAAAGTTTGAATTTGGCACCTATTGAGTGGACCAATGCGATGCGGTATGGCCTAGAGGAACTCACACTTTGGGCATAATCTGAACAAAGTATCATTGAATCTGGTGTGAAGTCAGAAACTGTTCAGTGTTTTGCCCATTCTTCCTTCCTGCGGGCAGCGATTTCTTTCAGCTCCGGCTGCATCGCACGCCCAGCTAGATTAGTTCATCACAATCGTGAGTTAATGCACATTTGTGATGCAGTGTTGCATTATGCAGGATAGCTGCACTCCTAAATGCCTGCATAGGTTTATCAACTTTCGAGCAAAGTCTCAGAACGCATCTTGTTCGTATGTTGAGGACTTATTGTAATCGGGAAGATATCAACCCTCAATTGCATTATGCAACATTCTTCCATTGAAAAAATGAAACTAATGTGCATGTTTTCATACATTTACGCGTAATTTAATCATGTATATTATGCACTTAACTCTGAAGCTATTTTGTAGTGCGACTGTAAGTTCGGGAGATGGAAGAGATAAGAAATTTTGAAAAACCATGTTTATGTCGACGATTCCTAAAAGAGGTTCATTCTAATTACAATATTATAAACCTTCGGTATTTCGGTCCCGTGAACTTCATAATAACGAGAGTCGACTGCAATAATGTACCCACTCAAGGAATACACATGCATTAGTGGCATAATAACCGAAAGAAAATACCACATATAGTTGAATGAGGAGACAAAAGCAAATGAAGAATATCATGAGTTTTAAAATAAAAAGTGATAACATAAAATTCACGCACTGTGGAGCCCAATTGTAATGGACCTGCTCATAATCAAGTTCTGTATTTAAAGAAGTTCCACCATACATCATAGAAATGAGAGCTTTCAAATCTGGTTCATCAGTCCTATCGATCAAACCATCATGGTATAAACATCTGGCTTATGTTTTACATCATGGAACCAGAAATAAGACATAATAGATGATACTTGCGTAACTCTTTTGGTAGCTATCCCTCAACCCCAAAATAATTCTGCTACTATTAGTTATATATATAGTTACAATGTCTAAAAATATGAGCAACTTACCACGCCATGACCAAAAACTTCACAATAACAGCAATCACAGTGCCTTGAATCCCTCTGAGTTGATGTTGTTGTTGAGCTTGACCTTTCAGAGCAGGAGTCATCTTGGCTTGAAGAATCTTCACAATCTATATTATTTTCACCAACTCTTTCAGGGCCTGAAATAGTATCCCAATAATAATTTTATTAATATTTTCTCATGTCAAAATGAAAACAAATACTAGACTACTAAGAGGTGGATACCAAATTATTAGTAAATAATTTTTTTTAACAACTCAGCTACGCTATAGATCATCAAAAGAAGAGCCTTTAAATCTGGTTCATCAGTCCTATCGATCAAACCATCATGGTATAAACATCTGGCTTATGTTTTACATCATGGAACCAGCAATAAGGCACTACAGATGATACCTGCTTAACTCTTATTGGGATATATCCCTTAACCCCTAAAACAGCTTTGTGTTACATAAGTTTTTGATTGACATTTGTTAAGGGGTCAAGGTTGAAAGTGTAAATAAATCTTGGAGCAAAGTAATAATTGACCAACCTAGCGATAATACCAGTTATTTTATGGCCATTCAGAGTGAATAAAACTTCATGCACTAAATACGCATAAAACCAATGAAAAAAAAAAACCTAAATCCCAGGAACCAATCAACTTATTAATTTCAATGGCGTTGAAGCAACGTCCATCTTCCGAGTACACATCAAGTCAGCTAACTCTTCTTGTCACCAGTTTTGTCACATTTCCCGAGGACGTATCCGGGACAGGGGACAAAATGATGTCACAAAAAGCCAACTGACGCCACGAGTACCCGGAGAAAGGATGTTGACACTAGACATCACAGAAGACTACAGCATAATGGCGTTTAATGATGGAGCACACTTACACTCTCCCCCTGGAACACGTTTTATTGGCTCTGGACCTCCACTCTTCCCTCCTCGATAACAAGCATGGCCAGATGACCCATTTGACGCTTTATTATGGACACTCTGATGCCTAACATTTGGTGGATTTGTGGCAGGTGGATGTGGAGTGCTTGCATTAGGAGGAGGACCTGAGGCAGGTTGGTTGACAATACCATTGCTGGCTGAGCCAGGAGTCCCAGAGTCATGGCTACACACATGGTGCATTGACCTCAGAACACCAGCTATAAGGATGAAAGTACAATAAGAATAAAGGATAAGGATAAAAGCAATCTTGATAAAAAAATCTTAATTAATAAAAAAATCTTAAGGATAAAAGCAATTTGACATCTTCTGGACAATTAACAAGAAAGTGCAAATAAATAATTCATCAGATACATGGGTACCATTGCACTGAAAAATCTACAGAATTCCAAAGAACTTGAATCGTGAGAGTAAAACCGACCAAGGGTACAACATAATATAAATAAAGATATTTTATTCCTTATGTTGACTATGTTCCCCTTTTTAGACTTCACCAGAAGTTTTACTAACAATCTAGTAGAATAGAATTTTTTGCAGCTGAATTACTTCATGCAGTGAATAATGATAATCTTGGGATCATGATGGACTACTTAGCTCTAGAAAAAAATCATGACTTTTCATCATAAAGGAATGGACTTATGGATGAAAATAAAAATCACCGTGCATTGCACGTTGCGGCACTTTAGGGGTCACGCCCAAATTTTAATTGATCATATTTCATAAGCAATTGACAGTTGGAGGCTAAAATTGCATAAAATCTCTAATCATACTATAATGACCATGTAAGTTTCATGAAAATCCAAGATGGTGTGTGTCCGGGCCTGGTTGATATGAAATGGAATGACCCCTTAGAAATTAAAAGCTGTTATTTTTTTAAATCACTCTCATAGGCCTACATCATATATTTTTCTAAATATCCACCATGGTATTCCTGATTTGCTACATGAATGTGACTGGAAATGGGCTGAAATTATGCCAGTAAAGCAAATAACCACATAGCCTTGCCGATTAAAAATTAGCCATAACAAGCATTACCTAACTACAGCTAACCCTTGACCTAAGACTTACAATTAAACTTAGTCGATAAAAATCATCAATTCTATTTAAAACTTTGACCCCTAACTATCCTAGACTATGAAGTAAGCTCGTAGATGCTATATTGCGAGGCAGCAATACATGGCACTTCAGTCCTATCGATCTTAACCGTCATGGTTAATATGGAAGTAAGTTTACATCATTGTGCCATGTATCACAGAAAAGAATTTTAAAAAGTCACATAAATGTAGAAAACATCTAACTGGAAATCACTCATTTTAATAAAAGATTAATTCAGGGTGGCCACTTAAATATGTACCAAACTGATATCTCCCGACTTTTCCAAATTTACAGAATATTTTTCAATTATTCCAGACTGATATTTTGTATCTTATTGAATACTAAATTTCTAAATAAAACAAATCAAGCAAAATCACGATATAAAAATGAATTTTTACAATCAAGGAGCAGCACCTAATAGACATGCTGAGAAAGGAATGTGTTTATATCAAGTATATAACTTTACTTAAGATGATGAGCAGAAATTAACATTTCATTTTTACAGCAAATATAAATGATATATTTTCATTTTCAAGGCTTTTCCTGGCTTTTCTTTAAAGAGATTTCCCACTGGATTCCCTACCAAAGACATATATATACCTAAATCTATTGCAAAACAAGTTTACACTTAACAAATTTTTAATAGAATGCATAAGTAAAATTTACTCACAAACACGATTTCCAGTCTGAGTGGTGGAGTGACGCACTTGAGTGTTCAGAGGCTGCGAATGAGATGACATAGGTGAGGAAGGTTGAGGACATCTAGTGCCTGAAGCAGCATTGGCTGGCGAAGCAGCACCAGTAAGGGAATGACCCTTAGAAGCTTGGGGAGTCAAAACGGGAGATATTGACTCGGGAGGAGTAGAGGGTGCTGGGGACTGGAAGTGGGGGATCGACGGATTTGGACACCAAGGTCCTTCACCCGACGAATAAAGTCTACGAATTTTGGGGCTGGTTTGGGTCGCAGCAGACGAATGACCAGAAGTACCAATCGGAATACCTTGATTACACGACGAAATGACCAGGGGATTGGACTGGGATATTGGTAGAAGGGGAGGGGGGGAATTCGATGAAGTCTTAGAGATCAGCATTGCTGAGGTGGGGGATGCTTGAGACAAAGGTGTGGATGGGAATGTAGGATTGGCTGCATGAAATTCAGTGACAATTTGAGGCAGTGAATCCATACCAGGTGCAAGGGTGGGGAAGGACACAGCTTGAGGAGGAGCAGAGAGAATTCCTCGGGTAGTTACAGTCGGAAGGAGCAAAGGAGCCGTAGAATGTGTTTGGTGTGGAGCACCTAATGGCATTTGAAGTGAAAGTGGATGCTTATGACTTCCTCCTGTGGACGGCTGAAAAATCAAACAAAGAGGCAGTATGAGAAGTTTGTGGATGAAGTAAAAATTGATTAGCCATTCATTGACCAATATTCTTCACCTCTGCATTTTCTAATGCACAGATCATTCAAAATGTAACATATGCACTTGCATTGAACACTGAATTATCATTATCCACCCCAAGATATTTTGGAAAAAATTAACATGCATGACAAAATTTTCACAGAGCAAAACTAAGCAATCAATTATAAGCTACCAGAAAATTTTTGTTAAAATATTGGAAGTAAAGCTTCCATTTAATGGATTTAGATTTTTGGGAAAATTAGAACAAAATTCTAACAAAAATAACCTTTTGCTTTTCTTCGAGTGCACCAATAAAATACAGGGATAGTTTTTGTCGGATGTTGTATACCTCAAAAAGTGATACATATTTCAAACACTACCTGAACTCGAAAAATTCTTCCAAAATACTAAAATTCCCCGAGTATTCCAGGTTTTTGCAGTCCGCCAGGTTAGTGAACACCCTGGTTTTTACTAAGCACTATCACATCACAAAGAAAGAGATGAATTAAAATAAGCGAACTGTTAACTGAAATCCTACTTTATATATAGTTAAGTCCTCATTTAATATCATGCTGTTTGATGTCTTTTCCCAAAACTGTATATAAACTTTTACAGCTTATGCAGGTTAAAGTCGGCACTGCTTCTAAAAAACACCAAATTATGTCATATGACTGCATGGGAGCAAACACAATTAATAAGAAAGTGACTTAGGTACATTTCTGATGGGCGACCTCCTCTTCTTTTCACACACTAAAAAAAGGTGAAACTCAATTGGAGAGCAAAATTACAATCAGTTTTTGTCAGTAATCCACTTGGAAATTTCCTTACAGTCAGTCACTTTGAAGGCATCTTTCGAGCTTTCTGTTGTCAAAATTAACCCATAAAAGGGTTGCGCAATTAGGTGACACTTCTAATCAATAATTTCTCGAATTGTTTCCATTAGATTTAAGTTATCATACAACTTGAATACACTTAAAAGTTAGATTCTTCAGAAAAAGTAAATGATGTTAAAAAGGACTTGACACATTGATTACAGGAAGAAATTATTTTAATACATTACTAATGAGGTATTATATAAAGCATAATGGTTATGGCTATTTAAGTACATATATGTACCTGTTGTGATTGGTCTGCGGGGTGGCCACCTATTTGGGGATTCTTGGTCCCAAGCTGAGTGAGCAGTGATGGATGGATATTGTACAAGTGGGGATACAAGCAACTTGTATCTCTTCCTATAAGGAATGAAACAACAGTTGTTTATGAAAAGCAAATCAAATAATGAATAAACCTGTCCAAAGAAAATACATGAGACACATCAGTCCTATCGATCCAAGCCATCATGGTGTATATGGCAACAAAAGATTCATCATTGTGTCACTTGATATGAACTTAACAACAGTTGAAAATAGACTAAACGAGAATAAATGGGAACCACCTGATTGAGAGGTTCACAAGTGATAAATGAGATTTAATATACTATCAGTTATCTGTTTTACGATCTATAATACCACATCACCAAATACATCCTAAAACAACTGTTTTCTGACACTCATTACTATGCAACATTTCATTCTTATCCAAAACCAATGTCTAGTTCAACTACTAATAATATGAGATAGAAAAAGATTCATCATCTCCTGTGACAGCAAGAGACAATCAAAAAAAGGCATACTGAAAACTCTTGGCAAAACAAACTTATCCGGTCTGAAACATTATCGCATTGTAATAACATATTATGTAATTTCAAGAAATTTTGTCCATAATCTGCCTTTACCAAATCATTTTAGCATCATTGTGTGTTAGGTGTGAGACTTTTATGTATCATGTAATTTACGTAGAAATCTTTGCATTATAGAATTAGTAAAAATAGGAGATGGAAAATGGAAAATTAAATTTCTACATTCTTCTTATCCGGTATCGATATGATGCCAACACAGCAGTAACATGTTTATATAATACAAATATCATTATTTCCTTCACCCACAGCTTGTGGTTGTACTCAAAGTAGCTGTCGCCATTAGTTCTGAATCTAAAAAAATGTACAATAACCTCTTCCTCAGCTCAACAAATGGAGTGGATTGATTCTATAGAAATTATTCCCTTTTTTCATGCCTATTTCCCAGTGAAATTTAACAACACTAACTCCTTGGATACCAAGCTATTGATATACACCTGTAGATACAAAATTGTAAATACACTTCAATGGCGTCATCACTGGAAATGATGTCTTCAATGTGCAACCTTCTATTGGTAGTACCATGATTTTAGATATGCAGCTCTTTCATATTTGAAAATTTGTGCATTACCACAGCATAAAAATAGCATTACTTGAACAAAAACACATATGGAAATACTGTGAAATGATGCCTATTCTTAAATTCTAATATATTTCAACCCCGAATATGCAAAATGATGTTTCCTAATTAAGAATTACTGAGGCCTACCTATTCCTGGGCCATGTATGTGAGGATAAAGATGAAATCCTCCTCCATGAAGATTTAGATTAATTCCTCCAACACCTGATGGAGATGGGGAGACAGAAGAGGATACAACAGGAGCAGGGGGTGGAATAGAAGAGGCTGAGGCATATGAGGATGATGAGGAGCCACTAGGCGAAGAAGAAGTCAGGGAAGAGGATCCTTGCTGAACACCACAACCTTGACACCCATAATTGTCCATCAATTCAACCTGCAAAAAAATGAATACAGAATGGTAGAAAATTGCTACTAATGTTGGAAATAATTCAAAAAGAAATAGAAGAAACTTAAGCATGGAAGGCTGAGGTATTCAGATGGGATTTAAAGTTAACACCAGGGATGGGTCAGCTTGATTCTTTGGTTCCGATCATAACAGACTCACATTATTTCTTAAGGAATACAGGGTAAAATGAAGCAAATAAGGAACTTAAATAATTATCAAATATATTCAACAAAGATAAAAATTCTTCATCGGCAAATTTGGATTATTGAAAAAAATTCAAGTGTGCTATACCAAGAAGCCCAAGTCAAATTGTCATATCTTCCCCTCTTGAAAGGATCTTTGGGTGCACTGCATCATCATTACTGGGCTTTCATTTTTTGAAAAGGGTAAGTATGGGTAAATATTGGGAAAATAATACACTGCGTTCTGCAAAAGGGGCTTAAGTCATCTATCCATTCCCAGCAAACTATTGTAAAAGCTGCCTTTAGAGAATAAATAGTGTTATCAGTTATCACATAATAATTCAAGGAGAAAGAAGCATAAGAAGGTAGCCCCTGCAGAACTCAGAATAACTTGTCACCATCAGACTGAATGTAATAAAAAAAAATTATCTGATTTGTCAGAAGCCTATGAAGCAGCCCTACCTGATAGATTCATTCAAATTTTGCCAATATTTTTTTGAGAACATTCTTTGTGTTATATTGTTATTAACAATTGACTATGAAGCTACTACTTCGCCTAGGCTCATGACACTTTAAGCAGCAATAATAGATCACTTCATGGAGTTCTGGGTCCCCTAACCCTTAGTGCTTCCTGCCTGCTCTTGCAGTAAACATATTAAGATTACAGACCAATCTAATACCATATAAAAAATTTTCTGCCCCTTTGAAGGTTTGTTTCATTGATGGTTTTGACTTCAGGACTGGTAATATAATCTCTCTTCATGTTGGCTCTGGTTGTTTTGCGATGTTTGCAGTGATACAAGAAGATAGCTTTATCAAAGATGCAGCTGATATTATCCCAGATATGTATAGGAATCAGATTAAAATCTCTTCACTTTTGAAAATTATGCTATTTCAGTGTTGCTTTAAAACCGGCACCAAGAACAAAAAAAAGTGGACCTGACCAATTCCTTGTTTACTTATTACAGTAAAATCAATCCCAAACATTTTTGAAACATTTAAAAAATCCATAAGGGAACTTCCTCAATCGGTGTACATCTGAAGTCACAAATGCATGGGATATGGGCATATTTGGAAGTCTATGGCTCTTTCTGTCACTAACTATCACTGAAAAACTACACTATTGATAAGACAAAATTTGGCTGGAAGATACCCGATACATCTGGTTCACACACGCAAGAATTTTTCCAGACATGGATATAAGTAAAATATGGATTTAATATGGTGGAATCTTTACTAGCCCCATGTGCATGCGAGTGGTGCATGACATTTAAGTTAACAAGCGATAAATTATTCTTAAGTACTGTTGAAATGAACCCAAAAGCAAAATAAGTAAAATAACATTATAAAATGAACTTAAGACACCAATCAAGCATAATCGAAATGACATATTGGGATAAGGATGCTCAAATATCAAAAATTAACTGAAAAAGATGAAGAGAGAAAATCACCTCTTGTCTTTTACAGTAAATACTTTCTATCTTCAAAAGTATAAAAAATTATCAGTCATGAAGTTCCACAACTTTCCAGACGTCCAAAAATAGTGGCCGCCCAGTATTTCTTTAGTTCAGCAGTAACAATTAAATGGAATCATTCCCAACATTTTGGTCCTTTTTAGATTCACAAGAAGTATAGTATTCATTCTACAGAAAAGAGCCATTAGGATTATTACCAATTCTAACGTAAGGGAACACTGCAAACCACTATTCAGGCAGCAAGGGATTATGACATTGTACGGTATATATATATTTAAATGTTTAATAAATGTAAAAGTGAATATTGACAGCCATAAAACTGGTGCTGATGTCCACCATTACAACACAAGGCTCAAAAATAATCTGTTACAGCCCCACTGTAGGTTGTCAACTACAAAAAATTCTTTTGACCATGTTAAACTTTGCATGTTCAACCACTTACCTCAAGAGGCAAAAATTGTACTTTAAGAAAGTTTAAAGGTGTTCTTCACTCGTGGATTGTGACTCAAGCTTTTTATTCACTCAATGAATTTCTGGAGAGCAATACTCTAAATTGTATATTCTAGATTTAGTTTTTCTTTGACGAAGACTATTACATTGTATTATGTTTAATGTTGAATAAATTATGATTATGATTATATGATCAAAATATTATCCGATGGTCTGGCAAGGAGTAATTACTAGACCTTAAAGGACTTTCAACTTAACCATGTTGAAACATATCAGCACTACTCCCTCCATAGCTACTTGCCTGGTAGCAGTCAATTATGGCAGTTGATCTTCAATTTTTGAGAACCACCGGTATTGCACAAAGAATGAGTGAATAATGGCAAAGAATCACTACCATTGACCCACATATATTGTTAACTACCAATATCCCTAGACAGGAGCCTAAACAGCCTAGACAACAAGATGCCCTGTTTTTCCATTTTCAATGATGATCTTTGGTATAATAAGACCAAATTTAGACTACTAAGACCACCATCAGCCGTCAAATAACAAAGGCCCATAGGAACCAGAGTCTCTCAAAATTAGGTAAAAAATCGATCCCTTCCTCTAAGAAATTTAATCTTTGAAAGTCGTCATGCTGAAAGAGGATGTTAATTTTACGTGATTAAAATGTGATACTTCTTTATCATCAATATGTCTAAATATATCCCCACATAATTGAGAAATGCACTTAATCAACTTACAATGATAGAGCAAACACAAGACCAGGCTGACTTACAGGTGACATAAGCGGTGCAGTGCATACATGGCACTCACAACTCTGCTGCTGTGGAGGTGGTGATGGAGGGGAGGCTGGGGAGGGAGGCGGTGTGGAGGAACTGCCTCCCTCATCCATTGAACCAGAGTCATCGCCATCATCACTACCAGGACAAGGAGACCCTTCTGTGGGTGAGGCAGGCCTATCCAGAACCTCAGTTGGTATATCCAGGGGTGGTCCAACTGCAACCCTGTCCTCCAATAACGCAAAAGAGGCATTCTCTTCACTGCCCTCACCAGCTGACCTCTGCCAGGGGTGCTGCTGATTAGATAATCCCAATTCTGGCACAGCATGCGTTACACTAGAAAAAAATATCAGAAATAATAAATAAATCCCGCTTCATCAATTTTCAATTTCCATCAAATTTCAATTTCCGTACACGTACGCACAATTCATTGCTGGAAAAAAAGAGGGACATCTGATTACCAGGATTTATTATAAACCGTTGAATGATGTTCCTTTATCATAGGCAGTTATTTATACAAAAGCTGTGGCTTTATTCAAATCAATAAAAGAAGGTAAGGGCAGTGATTGCTCGAAGACATTTAGTGGAAGCTCCAGTTGGCTATAGAATTTTAAACGGCAAGCTGGTGTTTTAGTACAGCGATATCAGGTGAATCTGCAAGTGCTGAGATCACAGTCGCCCCAATATTTTCTGATAGACTCCTAGCTGTGATTGAGTGGTTCCTTTCCCCCTCAACTAGTTTTTAATGTTAACAAGACAGGATTGTGTTGGAAGAGAATGCAATCTCGTTCATTCATTTTCAGGGTTAGAAAACCCTGGGACAGGTTTCAAGGCATTTAAAGACCGTTTCAAATTGCTGGTTGCTGCTAATGCCTTGGGGGACTTCAAATTAAAGTCAGTTAAGATTTATCATTTAAAAACTCTACAAGCAATGAAATAGTATTCAAGGTAGCATTTGCCTGTCATTTGGATGAGCAACAAAAGGGCCTGGGTGACTCAATAATTGTTTTTAGACCAGTTTGAAAATTTGTCAACTGCCGGCAATGCATTACAAACACTGCATTTTTTCCTCGATGTTAGCCCACCCGCACAAGCAGAGGGAATTTCAAAAGCACATGCAGTTTTTTAAACGAGAAATCTTTGAATGCGTGCCCATTATCTTTGAAGATATTTAAACTATAAGTGCTCATAAAAATTAGGTTTTCTAAGGCTAATAATAGAATTATATATGGTTTATAGGAAATTTGATACCCAACTATGCTACCAGGAACGCATCCCATCTTTCCCATGTTAAAATGCTCTCAAATAACGCAAATTTGATTAGCTCGAAGACCCCAATGAAGGCATCCCTTGCACTAAGCGAGGCATGAGTGTACAGCAAATGGGTGGAAAATCGGGACCTTAAACTTTCACTATTTGCTGTCTGTGGATGTTTCGTTACAGAGGTTTGACCATATAAATCAAGTCTTAAAAAAAAGATATAATACCCAGACAGAACACTATATGAATAGGATACCAAAAGAAAAAAAGCAACTTCAATTTCAAAACAAGTTGAGTGTCACATGGGAGTAGTAGTGAATGATAGTTACTTATTATTTGAAGGATTACTTGAAATGTACCATCCATTTGGACTGTAATTTGACTCCTACTATCCTACCAACATCGATGGAGAATACTTACTCAGAATCCTGTTGAACTATCCTCTGAGGTGTTGAAGGAGCCAATATGGAAGATGGACTCTGCGGAAGGTGGGGGGGCTGAGATGAGTTAGGGGGGGGGCCAACAGGTGACGCCAAACAGCAAGATAACATATGGCTCACACTACATTCCACACAAGGACACCTTCTCACACTGCATCCAGGACAGAAAAGCCCCTGGTCACTCCCTTCAGGAAGTGGGGGAGCTCCTCCTCCAACACTCAAAGCAAGGTCATCTGATTCCTCAAGATCTAGGCAGGAAAGTGGAGGACCAAGGCCAGTTGCAGGACAGCCAGGAATATTAGATTCGCCAAGTTCACATATCTCTCTGTATTAAATATCAAACAAAATTGCAAGAAATATTAGCTACCTGTTTCACAAAGTTCACAAAATATGGTAGTAAATTACATACATTGAACTCCATTCTCACCAACCACTTAACTGATTTGATACATTGAAAAATATCCATATGGGTTTAAGAATAACTTAAAACATAAACTAACTTTTAAAATTCACTTCAATGGACTTATCACAGCTGCTGTGATAAATAACTTGTTTTTAGTATAACATTAATTTTAAAGTATTCTACCGATTAAGGTAGTTCTCTATGGAGTACTTAAGGAGCATTCTGGGAGCATCCCTTTCCATTAAGCACTTCCCTCTTCAATTCACAATAAGGCCTACTCCCTTTCATTATATCTAAAAATCCTATTCTCTTCTCCCCTCTTCCTTGTTTACCTAACATTCTACCCACTAAAACTGTTTTCAACATCCCCTCCCCGCTGAGTACCCCTTCCATCCATACCTTCCATCTTCTCCGTATCTAATCTCAAAGGTGCCTCTCCTCACCCACCATGTCCAGCACTTTGTCGTTCCTCATCTTTTCTGTCTACTTCCACCTTCTCCATTCTTTGCCACTCCCATATCTCCAATGGCTCTAGTCTTCTCTCGTCCTCCTTCCTAAGTGTCCATGTTTCTGCACTGTAAAGAGCTACACTCCAGATCAGACTCTTCACTAACCTTTTCTTCAAACTCTTACACAACGATCCAGTCAGAAGCTCCTTCCTGTTCATGAACACCTCCTTTATTAATGCAATTCACTTCCTGATGTCCTTACTACAGTATCCGTTTTCCTTTAATGTGCTGCCTAAATAGACGAATTGCTCTACCTGCTCAAGCTTCTCCCCACCTACTTTCATCTTGAGTTTCACATTCCTCGTTCGTGATGCCTTACAAAACCACATGACCTTGGTCTTCTTGTGATTAATCCTCTTCCCATACTCCTTGCATCGCTTGTCTAACGCATCCACTAGAGCTTTCAGTCCCCTGGCTGACTGGGGGATCAACACCTGATCATCCATGAACCGAATTGATTTAAACATCATTCCTCCCACTTTTACTCCGGCTTCCAACTCATCCCAATGCTCCTCTCCTCAGCATATACATTAAAACGTAGCGGCAATAGAGGACAGCCCTGCCTCACTCCTCGACTGATGCTTGCCCACCCAGATTCTCCCTCCGCTACCTTCACTTGTGCAGTCTGGGCCAGATATAAATTTCGAATGAGTAGCCTATCCCTCCAATCTAGTCCTATTTTCTTTATAGTATCAATTAACTTTATACAGTTCACTCTATCAAATACTTTTTTGAAATCCATGAAACAGGCATAAACGTCCTGGTCACATTCTAGGTTCACTTGGAACATAGGCTTTTGGAGCGATGAAACATTATTCATCGCCTGATGATATGGCCTGCAATGGACGCGAAAGCTCGCACTACAGAGCGCCACACGCACCTGCTCCCGAAAGCTGTTGACGATGACATCCCAGGTTCCTCCACACGAGGGATCTCGCTACTGCAATTGCAAAACAAGTTGACTTCCCTTTTCTAAAACCAAATTAATCTCCACCCAAATACTCGATTGCTTTCGCCTCCATTCGTCTGTTAAATAACCTCAGTACCATTTCACTATATGCAATATTAAGCTAATAGTCCTATAATCTCCGCATTCCACAGATTTCTTCTTTTTCAGTAGCTGAATCAGAACCTTCTTCACAAAATCCTCCAGCCAACATCCCTCCTCATAAATGCTGCGTACTAGGATAAAAACGTTTTCCTACTATCCCTTCCTAGGTTTTTCAGAAGCTCACACAGGATATTGACCTTGCCCACTGCTTTCCTAGCCTCCATACCACAAAGTGCTCTCTCGATTTCCACATTTAAGATCCCCAGCCCAAAATTATCCTCCTCCACTGCACTTTGACTCCTATAAAGTCAATCTCTCCGGCCTTTTCCTTGTCATACAGATACTCCACGTATTCCTTCCATCTACTCTGTACCTCTTCTCGCTCAGTTAGCATCCTTCCATCTTTGGCCTTAATTTTAGACATGACTTGCCTTCTTTTTCCACCCCATAGCGGCTTAACTTTGGCATACAATGCGCTCCATCTTCTCCTCCTCCTCCCTTGCCCTCTTAGTTTCACGTTGTAATTGATTATTTAGTTCCCTATACATTCTTTTGCCCTGCTCTGTGTCCACGTTCTTCCACTTCCTTCTCTCCTCCATTTCTTTTACAATTGCATCCTAATCCACAGCTTATTTATCTCCTCATAGTCACTTTCAGAGCTTCTATATTCCATTTCCTCGCCTTCTTTTTTCATAAGTATTTCTTTTAAATCTTACGTTACACTTCATGAGAACTAGGTTGTGGTCTGAATCTGCATTCGCTGCAGGGAAGCTGTGTTTTTCACACTATTCCTACACCTCTGTTTTACCATAATGTAGTCTATCTGATATCTCCCCACATCCCCTGGACTTTTCCATGTGTACCTTCTCCTTTAAGATGATTGAACCACGTGTTCGTGATGAATAATTTTTTTCTCCTGCAAAATTCTGCTACTTTCTCTCCCCTGTCATTTCGCATTCCTAGTCCGAAATATCCTATTTCGTGTCCATCCCTCCCTTCCCCAACTGAAGCATTCCAGTCACCCATCACTACTAGTTATTTTTTATCCAGTTTCTCTAATTATTTCCTCGAGCTGTTAATACACTTCATCTACTTCTTCCTCCCTATAATTGCTAGTGGGCATGTAAACTTGAACCACCACAAGGTTGGTGGGTCATGCCTCAATTTCAGCCACCAGAATCCTATCACTTACCTGGTCTATACCTATCATACGCTTACCCATTTTCCTGTTTAATACTAAAGCTACCCCTCACTGACTTCCTCCCCACTACTACATATAACCCATTACTCCAATTATCCCTACCATCTTTTCACTTCGCATAATCCTAATACATCTATCATCCCTATCTTCTTTTTTTTTGTAGTGATCTGAAACTCAGAAATAGGGCATTTTCTTGCAACCAAATTTTTGTAATTGGTAGACATACATATTTTCTGTAAATAATGTGAGATCCAATCACTCATCTCTTACATAAAAAGTACTTTGCTTGATTTGGTAAATTATGGGCTAAACATAAAGGCTGTGCAAGCAAGGATTTTTAATTTTGCCGCTATGGAAAGTCTTGTTTGTCAAAATGTTTTTTATTTTGTTGGTACACATGCTCCAAAAGTACGATAAGATTTTCAGCTATTTCCATAGTTTACTTTGTCAATGGCAGCTAAGATTAGATATGTTTTTATGAGCTTGGCGATTTTCGTTTATTAAAGGAAATGTATCAAATAATGATTGCAAATCAAAGAATGAAGCATAACAAAGAGTGTGAAATAACAAAAATGGCCTATGTCGAGTCTCCGATGAGTAAACATGAATTTACAAGAGGTATAAGTATTTCCTGGATGGCCGTGATGATGTTAAAGGGATTCCTCACTTAGACAATGGGATATACATAGCACATGCATTTCAGAGAATGCTGATTCCAACAAGAAGAGATAAGCCAATCTAGTTACATACATACCCAATTCAGAGGTATTGTGGGGGCAAAGGTTACTGAGGCATGCGTCTGACTATGAAGGCACTAAGATATGGCCAACCTTTGACTATCAAGGGTGCCAAAGACAATGATTATGTACTTAGCTTCAAATTGCCCTACATTTGACCTTCAATGGTTATACAGAGGTCATAGGTTACTGAAGGCTGGACCAAATCATGGGGACAAGATGCTGCACAATAGGTTTCTTTGGGAGCTCAAATTGAAGGTAAGGTCTACTGATCGGTAATGTTCACTTGATGACCAACAGGGACTTTACTGGGGCAAAGGTCACCAAGGTATATGGTGGGCTATTAAACACCTTGTGATACCCCAGATATAAACTTTTATGGCCTAGAGCTCAAGTCCAGTACACAAACAGTTCTGCTTACAAGTTCCCAAATATGAGCTGTTAGTGAAAAAGTGGAGAATATTAAGCTACTATTCTATTAGAAAATTCTAGCAGTTGAAAGTTGTTGGAAGAAAAGCTTCCATCAAATTGATTCAGATTTGAGTGATTCACAAGAATTGAGCTAGTTTTTGCCGGATGTTGTAAGAAAAAAAAACCTGATAATTCCCAGTAACTCGCCAAGAATTCACGGAGGATTCCCAGAGTTTTTCCATGAGAATGAAAATTCCCAGAATATTCCGGGTTTACCAGTTTCCAAAGTTACAGGATAATAGTACTCTTAACCCTTTCGAGACCGTGGAGTTTTCGTCTTAGCTTGACTGCTGTACCGAGCCCCAAGAGACTCTTCTTTCTCGTGGTACGGAGCATTTTTGGAGGGCATTCGTTAAGAAGGGTCTCACTGAACCTTTTTCGACCTCTCCACCGTGGGACTCCGCACAATCTCGGACTCCGAGAGTAGTTGTGCTCCCTCCTTTCCGGGTTTACGACCATACCTGCGGCATTGTTTCGCGGACAACTTATGTATTGCTTATATGTATTTAGCAAATGGATAATTGTTGCTTGCACGTAAATTACAGACATAGAATATAATTCCTCATTTTTATCTGAGCATTGTCAAATTTTAAACGAAGTTCTAAGGCCATTATCAAAGCATTTAACGCAGCAACAATTTCCATGTTCATGTTTATACATAACTCGGGATATAAGTTAATATTTGTCGTAGAATTTCGTTTAAAAATTCTAAACGCTGCTCAAAAGACAAACAATTCAATTCTTAGTTTATATTTCTTGAGAAATGAACAAATATTTATTTCGAAAATTGACTCTATAAACAATTGTATGACCGCTGTCCCTTACCGCTGAGAGGGGTTATAAAAGACGAAGGGTCCGGGTACCTGCTCCTGGATTCGGAGGGTTAATCCTAAACCCCGAAGCGTTGGGTCCTGAGACAAAGGCGACCTAAACCCACGACCGTCCTGAAAGGGGGAGAGCTAGAAAACGTTTATATACGGGTTTCGTTTTCTTGACCGGGAAAATCTCACACGTACATATACGCCCGTGGTCTCCCGGGTCAGGAAACGTCCACACGTATATATACGTGTACGGTAGGGAAAAGGTTAATTAAAACCTAAGCAAGCATCCACTACACCATCTGACCTTCCATTCCTTCGTTATGCCATTGCTACCAAACAATGTGATACAGTGGAACCTCGTTAAAGCGAGTACGGGCTATAGCGACACCCCCGCTATTACGAGAGATAGTCGATGCACCGTCAATTGACCCTATAATAAGCGTGTTAAAAATTTCGTTTTTACGAGACCCTTTCGGTGTTTGCTCTCGCCATAGCGAGGGTTTCACCGCCGGAAGACTTTCATCAAGACTCCTTAACCTCTGTAATTGCTAGCGATCTGTTAGAAATGAAGTAAATGGAGTGCTCAGTCTCAAATTTATGTGGTAAACTGTCGTTCGATAAATATAATGATTGACGAAACAATGCTTTGCATGATTTTTATTCAGTATTTATTCAGTGCGGCGCTTAGAAATTGTTTGAATAGTTAGTCGTTATTTGAGTAAGGAAATTTAGTGATGCAAAAAAACATCGCCTTTCGCCTGGATTTATGCTTACGTTTATGGGATAGATGTTTATCTGTCGCCGCACCACTCCTGTTCCTGTATATCTGTTCGCAACAGGTATATTGGCTATTATTTGCTCCACCTCCGGTAAAGCGACAATTCGCTATAGCGAGTGTTTATTAGTGCACCGTGGGGTGTCGTTATATCGAGGTTGCACTGTATATGATAATTTTCACATAACTATCCATCCCTAACATCATTCAAATATTAATTTTCTACATACCCATTGTTCTTCTTCCACAACTGCTGATGGAAAAATTTTCTATGAGCTTTAAAAAGCTCCCAGTCCTCCCGTAACATACGCTGCTTGGCCTTGAGAGTAGCCTGTTCATTACTGAAAAAAAAATCCACAATCACTGATCACTTAAAAATATTATAATCCAGATGATATAAACACAATGAATTATTAGAATAATGGCTCTTCCAGCCAAGCTCCATTATGAAAATAACTTACTTATACTCCAATATTCGTGTTTCTATATCTCTCCACAATGTTCCTATGTGAGTCATTTCATCATCAAAGGCTAAATATTGCCTAACTAAATCTGTATATTCTTTCTGATCTTGCCCCGGCAGAAGTGTGGTACGAAGCTAGAAAAAGATAGCATTAAATTAATACCTTCATTACTCTTTGCTACATCATGTAAATTTGGACAAAATTATCTTACCTGAGTAATGAATGCTGGCAAGTTATTTTGAACTAAGGGGTCAGTATAAACACAGCTCTGATAAAGGTGCTTGTTAAGAACTTCCCATGACAAGCCAAAGCGACGCAGGTGCTCCGATTCAAGTTGATGAAGCAAGGGGGCCAATCGCAAGGAGGCAAGGCACAATTTCTTGTAACCCTCAAGTAGCCCTAAGAAGAATTGTAATACATCAAACAATGCAAACAGCAAATTCCACTCATAAAAAGCAAGTATATGCTCAATAATTTCTGACTAAAAGATCTCAATTATCAGAAAGCATTGACCAGGAGATAAAGAATAGAAAAGTGTTACTAAGATTCTCAACCATGTACATTTGCCACTGTCTGTACACCTTTTTCATGACTTACAATGAAGATAAACAATTGTTGAAGAATGAAGTACTACCAAAGAAAAGAGGCATTACATATTAAATTTTAAGGGCAATTTAGTAAAACCTTGATAATATGAAGTAGGATAATACAAAGTTCTGATAGTACAAAGTGAAACTCATGGTCCCAATTAAAAGCCTATGCTAAATTTGATAATATGAAGTTTTCAATAATTCAAATTTAATTTGAATTGGCGAACCACGGACACGGTCCTCTGGAAGAAATAATATTGTTTTTACAGACATGAATGAAAAGCTTGCAACTTAACTATTTATTGCAGCATATTGATGATGTTGCACCTTGAAGACAAAAGGCATATAAATAACAGAAGAGTGCATCTTTCGCCATTGATTGAAATTTTTGAAATCATGAAATTTGGTGTTACAGTTTTCTAATTCTTTGGTTACAATGTCTTCATATTATCAAGAGTTTACTTGATCTCCTGGTCTAATTCCACTTGTGTAAAAAATAACATGAAACATGACTCCATTCCACAAATTGCCAAATAAGTGGGATTCTTTACATGGTAGACAGACCTTTTTTGATGGGGAATAGATAGAACTTTGTTAAAAATGGGAAATTGCTAAAAGAAGGTACATCATAAGTGAGCTCCACTGTAATACAAATACCGCAAAGCCTATCTTACAGGAAATAGGTAGAGAGTCAATCCAGGTTTAAGTAAAATGAAATCGCAGGATGGTGAAAACAAAATGAATTCTCAAGTAGAGATTTGAGAAATATACCTACAATAAAAATGTAAGGACTCTTTAAGAATTTATGCATCAAAGTTTTAGGAACAAAAAAGAAAATGCATTCACAAGCCTCATTTACAAGGTTGTATTAAAAATAATATTCTAGAGCTATGCCTCAGAGAGAATATACCTGTAAGAAATATCTTTGCTAATAATGGTGTTTTCTCCTCACGATGAAGAAGTTCCAATAGTCTCACTTTTGCTTCTATCACAAACTCCTGAACCTGTGACTCTAGTCTCTGAAAGAGTTGGTGAGGATCTTGTATGCACAACCTGAAAAGTATAATACAGTTAAGAATCTATACACTTGCACATTCAAACTAATTAGGTCGAAATTTAAATCTATCATGTATTAGACACAAATCCTGTTTAAAGATTCCCTCTTTAACTCATATACCCAGAGCCATCAAGCTTGCATCTTCCCAATTGTGGCTTGCTATGTCAATTCACAATTCATTAAGTGACATGGAAAAACACTAAGTTTCAGGTCAAAACAGTTAAATCCAGTCAATATCAAATATTCAACTTCATTTTCAACATTAAGGGAAAAATGTCAATTGGAAATCTATAAGACCAAAATATGTATTTGGCTTAGAAGTACCATGGTTCAAATCTAGAGCATTACCCTAATATTCACTGAACAAGCAATCTGATCCAAATCTAATTACCACTAGCAATGCTTCTTTTTACCTTTGAAACTAGGCCAGAATCTTAATGATACGTGGCCAATTCTAGCCTTGACTCTGCATTGGATTTCGAATACAATAAGGTAAACATATTAGAAATAATATTCTTAAATATGTTGGAGATTTTCAGCATTCCAGTAAGAAAAAAATGTCACATTGAACTGTAACTTTCTCTAGATACTCAAATGCTTAGCATTGGTCTGTAACTAATCGCAGGCATAAGGACAGACTCCTAGAAATGAAACTGCAACAAGTGTAGTGCATAGGGGACATCTTAAACAATCCTGTTTGAAAAAAGACAGGCTCCCTAAAATAACAAATTTAAACATTAGATATTCGTTGAAAGAGGACAGAATATGCATAAATTTGCTTAAGAACATGCCATTTTATTTGCATGCATTTAGGGGAATGTGCTCTCAGGGAGCTATGCATAGTAGAAGCAGTGGACTCCTGAATGCATACACTCCCAAGTGCTAGATTTATCAAAGTCTTCTTTTCCGCTTTCAGTTGGTCGAGTGAAAAAATGCCCTATTATTGGGGTTATAGCAATAATTAGAATAATAATACATTGATTCAAAAGACACTGTACAAAATAAAGCTTTAAGTAAGCATATAGGACACATCAGAAAAAAGAATGAGGTATAAAAAACAGGTTCTTCGTTTACGTCATACAGTGCACGCGCCTCTCCTTCCTTCCAACAAGTTTCATTTACTCACACTGTTTCTTCCACTAAGCCTCATTTGCCCTAATTCAAGTACACCGGGACTAGCCATGGTGATAACTTTACGGAGGCATCTGCAATGCACAACTTGTGCGAAAAATTCACAGAGAAAAAATCATTCACATCATCCTGGTCATGTGAAATGATTTTTTCTCTATGGGTTTTTTTGCCCACTTGCCCTCTTAGTTTATCACTATAATTGATTATTTATTTATCTAATTTTAAGCTCAAACATAATGGAAGGAAAAATTGATGGAAAAGTCCACAGAGGAAGACCAAGGGACAACTACCTGGGACAGACCAAGAAGGATACAGGGAAGAACCTCAGGGAGATGAAAGAACAGGAAGAAATAGAGGTGTCCAGTACAACCTTAGAATTGCAATACTACGTACAAATGCACTGTAATTAAGGGTCGAGTACCAAAAATATATTAAATATGATGATTGCCTTAACTCAAAGAACTTTTAAATATACAGGCATCCCCCGAGTTACGTAAGAGATGCGTTCCGGCAGACTCTGCGTAAGTCGAAATTTACGTAAGTCGAACCTCTGCGTTAGTGCTTCAGAGATTGCGATCGACGCAGTGAAAGGCGTGGTAAATTCTCGGTGAAGTTTCATTCAATTCACTGCGACATTCGTGAACTCTACCGCGTATTCTTACGTCATTAGATACAAAATCGATAAACATTAATATAGTCTGAGAGTTGCATCTCGAGCATTGCCAATCAAAATGCGTAATATTATTCCCCGAGTTGACCGATCGCGTGGATTCGGGAAAGTACGGTATCTCAACGCTACATTACTAAACTGAATACTTAAATTGATTCATTATGTTATACTGCGACCTAAGGGCTCAAAGAATGCATCGTCTACCTACATGTACTCATTATATATTCTGCCTTTTATATATTATGTTGATCGATGAATCTGGTGGTTTCACTGTCACAGTTAAAACACTTAGGAGGAGTCTAGGATTACGAGCAAATAACACACAAAAAATACCAGTAAATTACTATATTCTTAGATACATTCACATGCACATACATTTAATCTTTCACGCACGGAAACATACTTTCATTCTCTCATATCTCAATAAAATAACATGAAAATATCGTCATTTGAATATTTACTTCGCTGGAAACGTAGAAGGGTATTTCCAAAGCACGAAGCTAATTAAAAAAGAGCTTTTATTCAGCCAACTCCATCATTAATGTGCAACAAAGTTAGTGGGGAAAAGCTTTCAATGACGCAATATTCATTTACAGTTGCACACAATATGAGAGAACGAGAAAATGCAGCTTAATAAAATTTTCCGCCAGAAACATGTAAACAATTACGCAATTAATATTGTGTGTCATCTTTTTCTTAACTTTTTCGCGGCGTTCATTGACAACACTCAAAATTTCAATGCCGTTACGTAGGTACTAATCAATTCTTTTCCGCAATAAAGATTTCTGCTTGAACTTGAACATTTTCTTTTAATTCCACAGATGGAAATGAACAAACTTAAGGATACAATTTTTAAATAGTTGAAAGTCGGAGTTTGGGTGTGCATCCTGTATAACAATTTGTATCGTATAGGAATGAGCGCAACCACATCCATCGCTAGAACTGCAAATTTTCACGTTAATTTTTTTCTACAGAAATTAATGAAAATTCCTTCGAGGAATGACAAAAATGGGTCACTTTGTTATTTTTAGTACGTAAAAAACTCGATAACTATTCGATATTTTATCTACCATAGGTTGTACGAGCGAATATCTACTTCTTCGCGCTCGCATTCGAAAATTAACGTAATCATTTGAAATATGGCTATCGCTTACGTAAGTACGGATTTACGTAAGTCGAGACATACGTAACTCGGGGGATGCCTGTACTATAAAGTTTGTGATGAGGAAATGATAAGGAATTAAATTACCAAAAAACAAATTTTCTAACAGCAATATCATCTATGGATGAGGTTAATATGAAGGAACACAGTTGGTCTAAAAGGCTCACTTGAAACATTAAATAATTATACTTTTCAAATTATTCCCATAGCAAAGGATAAAATCATTACAAGAAAAAGATACTGAACTTACTGCTGAATAAGATCCTTCATTTTGGATTCATTTGGCCATTCTTCAGTCTTACTATTATCTCCGATATTTCCTTCCATTGCCATTCTGTATATCTGCCGTATGTCTTGCCTCACCTCCAGCCAATAAGCTTGCAACCTACGCAGCTCCTCCATTTGCTCAGCAGCAGTATCCCTGAAAATGAATAGATGCTTTACCTTAAATTCTTAACAATTATAGCAATAATAATTACAGCATCAACAAAATGTGAATGCAACATGACAACAAAAAAAGTGAGAACTTCAGATAAGAAATCACAAAAAAGTTAAAAATAGGACAAAAGAAAATAACTTCCTTTTGCCAAACATTATCCTGTATAGGAATTGCACATTTGCCATTCCCCTGCTCCCTCCACAAGGGGCGCTGGGCGTATAAGTACATGGCCCCATAATTGGGATCTTTAGGTGATGGACAATGGCCTTCAAAAGAAAAAGTACGCAAAAATACAAAAAGTGTTCATTT
Organism: Ischnura elegans; assembly: GCF_921293095.1. NCBI lineage: Eukaryota > Metazoa > Arthropoda > Insecta > Odonata > Coenagrionidae > Ischnura > Ischnura elegans. Next base: position 109,184,397 of record NC_060248.1, read on the forward strand.
TGACACTCCATTTTCAACTTCCTTGTCTTTTCCTGATTTCTAGTCTGAATATTTCAAATTTCCCTGACTATATATCAAAGCAGTTATGCATAAGGATGTTATGGAAAAATGCAGCAAAATGTCAACATACCACCCCCTAAGCCACCTCAATAGGCTTGTAGTGAGGTTGTTAGGACACTGGTGGTCAGATAAGGCGTCACATTTCAATTTTTCTTTGTTACAGCAAACTGTTTGGTTGGTTACAGTTTTTTGCCCACATATTCATTTTCTTGCAAATAATTAGTTTTACATGGACTTAACAGTGATTACCTGATTTTAAATGCTTTTTGTACTATTTTTACTCCAGATGTAGATCACTTTTAACATTTGAATGACCGGGGATGGTCAATTGACCTTTCACCTTTTCTTTCAAAAGCCACTTTTTTTCCAATTTGATCCAAAATATTTAAAGTAAAAAAGCTATTTTTAATTTTAATTTTTTGGAAAAAATAATGCGAAAATTAAGTTACTTATGGGAGGAGGCTTCAGGTCACGGTCGATGGCAGCTTTTACCAATAATGACCGTAAGTGGCCAATTGACTGTTCTTGTATTTATAATGTTATTTAGATGTCTTCGTCGATTCTCTGAGCTGTTTGCGACCAATATTACAAGATGTACCTTACCACACACTCAAGCTACTCACCACCGCACCCCTGCTCGCCCCACAGACTGCAGGGATAGCATTTTGCGGCACCATATCTTAAAATGCTTGGAGCCAGGTCAAAACAAAATAAATTTAAGGCCTTAAACACTTGAATTCCAATTTTGTATACAAGGAGAGTTTTTTCAGTTGCAATAAACTGATTTAGGGTGCTTAATACTCTGTGCCTTAGGGGTTTCCCATTGTTTCCCACAGTTTCCCATTGTTTTAAATTAATCATAGGTAATCATGTGAATATAAATTCAATTTAGAGGTTTTGTGACTATAGAAACATAACTTTTCCAAATGCTACAGAAAGTAGGTCTGGCCTTCCCTACAAGCTTGCATGTGATTCCAAGATGTCCGATAGAACTTTCATTTTAGAATTAGCTGAGGAGCTATCTGCACCTATAACATGATAACCACAATTTTTTTTCATAATTTCCTAGTATTTACCTAAGTTTTTTTTCAATAATAACCAAAGAAATTGCTTCCTACAGGTTTTCAATACGTTCCAAAAGTTCACCTACATAAATTTGGGTAATTGGGAGCAGAAAAATAATATGTATTTAGATACATACTTCTCATCATAAAAGACACACATTAAAAAATAGTCCATTAGTCCATAAAAAGTGATCTAACAATTTATTTGAGGATATAGTTACTCCTAACAATTTAATGCCTGTTTTACAAGGGGCGTGGCAGTTGGGTGTATAAGTGCTACACTCAGGATATAATTCCTTATGGCATCATTTTCGTCTTCATTTGAGCAACTACATCCCAGTGGAATCATACCATGGATGATGAACAACTGTTTAGAAATGGATTGTGATCAAAGTGGTCATTATGACTACAGTACTTCAAAACAGAATAAAAATCATTTTAGATTCTATTGCAATTATATTTCAATGTGTCATTAACCACTAATACACAACACTTTCAGGACCAAGCCCGAGCATACGTGAAATGCCCTCCTGCCCGAACCCAGGTCTGGCTCGGGCTACTGTACTTCAGCTCCTGTTTTGCCATGAACGAATGAGTATAAGTCGGGTTTGGCCCTTTATAATTGCTTTGCCTTCTTTTAGTTCCACATTCAGCAGGTCATGATTGCACAGTGCTCCCACAAACAATGGATTTGCGAACTTCATGATTCAGTTTGCGTAGATAAGCAGTATATGGACTTGTAATTTTTCCCCCACCCTCTCAACCAGTCCATTCCCTTCCGATAGATTTCCTTACTGCCATATGTATGCATAAATATAAGATGCATGTAAGATCAGTCACCTGAAGATGTAACTACATTACGAAACCCGGACCGTGCCCATATTAAAACAATAGTGAACCTTACAAAGTTTTATTCCTTTATTTTCAATATGGAGAAGTTTCACTAAGTACAGCCTGAATCATATGAAGTTATCAGTTATATTTTTATTTTTCGTCTAATACATACAATGTTTACATGAAAACAATTATTCAACTGTTCAACAATTGTTTTCCAAATTGTTCCCTATTTTTATTACAGCTTTATTCTACAAACCTGAAAAATACTTTAACTATGTCATTTATTTATAATAAAATATTACCCATTGAAAAACAAACAAAAACGTCGGTCCTCTAGAAAAATAACCACTTCATAGGCCTGGGGCTGAAAGTGTTAAAAAAAAACACAAACAGCTATTATGTTCAAGATGCAAGGGGTTTCACTCGGTATGTATGAGAAACTGGGATGTAAATTATGAATTGACAGAATCCACAAGATCTTCTCAGAAGTAAAATTATTTGAGAAGTATAGTTTTACCTAGGGGTGAGCCGATAAACTTTTTTTTCCGATACCCGTTATTTAGAACCGATTAACTTGATCTGGTCCAATATTTCAATCCTAGATACCAGAGTATGAATGAATACTTCCTGATTTTCCTTGATGAGGTAAATACATAAATAACGTTGTGGTAGAGGAAAAATTATCGGATATCGGTGCTCCGATACCGATATGCCGATAGTCCAATATCGGCCAGTATTTATATCAGAATTAATTATCGGCTCACCCCTAGTTTTACCAATAATACATTTTGCTGAAAAAGCTATTTTAACCATACCAAGGTAAAAGAATTTTGATGTCCAGGTTACCGTAGTCCAGCAGTTTCCAAATCATTAATTTTATAGCCTAAAATAATGAGCTAAAATATCGATGACCTCAGGTAAGTGTACTTAAAAGATCAATTTTCAATTACCATTTTAATTTTTGGTTGCCATAGCATTCAGCAAAATATAAGCCAAAGAAGTCTATACATCATGATTGACTATTGTATTCTGCTCCAGAATTTTTGGATGGAAGGAAAAAATTCAGTCTTCCTAGTCACTTATAGATTCATTGAACAAGCTGTGCATATAGGAACATGTCAAGTAAAAGATTTCCCTATTTATAGCCAGATAACACATTTTCAACTGACTTGTAATACAAAATAATGTATCTTTTACATAATGTCTGGAATTAGATTGAAATATTAAACTCTAGTCTTTTGCTGATAATGAAATAAATACTAAAATCACACTACCTTTCAGACATGTTCACAAATACTTCAAGTGATTACATAAAAGCTTCTTTGTTCTACCCTTTGGTTCTCCAACAGTACGCTTTTACTTAAATAACTTCATGAGATACATACATTTATTTGCTGTAATGTAAATGGAAGTCAAAGGAATATGAACTTGCCATGAAAACCAGTCATCTATGCACTTACAAGTAGACTGGTAATTGGAATACTCAGAGAGCCAGAAACCCTCTGTGCGTATCTAAAGGTTTTACAGAACTAGGAATAAAACAACATAATATAAGACTCAAAATATGGGCACATAAGCAGCACTAACTGCCCTGAATTCATGGCCTCGGATTCTTGCCACTGTGCTGCCCCTTTGTTACATTGTATATATGCATAATTGAGCTGACATTATAAGTAAAATTGGACATTGCAATATTTCAACTGAGTTTATTTTGACACTACGAGTTTTGTTGCCACAAACAACATTATCAAGTGTAATTTTTTGTAGCAACGAAACGCTTAGCGTCAAAATAAAACTCAGTGGAAATATTGCAGTTTCCAATTTTACTTATATTAAGAACTACCACCACATCATGCCTAACATCATACAAGATGAGCTGACATTGTTAGCGAATGGCATTTTTATTTTGTATTGAAATACAGCATTAGTGTAAAGAAATATGGATTACAAACTAAGGTATTCGTTCTACGACAGGAAGACTTATGCCAAAGTAGAATGATAACCTTAACCACCTACACACCAAGAATCATTCCTTACTTTCCGTGTGTAGTCTGAGAAATAAACTTAACTTTCAGTTCTATCCCACTTCTAGCCTTCGCTTCTCTGTGTTACTACATCTGTCCACTTTCCCTCAAAACATATTACTATCAAACAATAAGGCTAGTTTATAACTTCATCTTCTGATTAGCTTTGTCTACATCCCTCACGTTCTACTCTGCTTTGACCAGTACTTTTGGCGCAAGTAACTGTGGGCAGAAAAACGTCTTAAATGTATGATATAGGTATGAGAATATTTGCGATCATCTGATCGCCGCCCACTCCGAAAAGGGAGACTTTGGCTGCTCAGGGTGCAGAACAATCTAAGATGCACTGCTCCTAGTAAATACGAAAGTACCCTCTTTAGTCTCCTCTAGTGCTCATCCTTGCATTTCCTAGGAATCTACATCAATAGTTCACTGCTGCACTTAAGTTAGGCTAAATTGCTTGCATTAAGTATACCAAACACCCCACAAGTTAAATAACTAACAAGGTTTTCCCTGTCTTATATCAAAAGAATTAATTACTCCTTCTCTTTTAATTTTTCTGTTTTTACAGGTTTACAATTTTCCATGCTGGGTAAGTAGTCACTCACTTCCAGTTCACAAAATAGTAATTCCTAAGAAGCAATGTTGTTCCCCTAAGTATTTCATACAAAATTCTTTACTTAGAGCTAACTTCAGGTTTGAATTTCCAATCCTTATACAAACATCCACATATAATAGGAAGTATAAGCATAAATTTCCTTCTTTCTTAATATACAGGTAAGGATCATTTTGTGATCTTGAAAAACTTAACTTAAGAATGAAATCTTCAAGTCATTTGTTCCATTATCTTGGTGCCTGCCTTGACTCATAAAGTGATCATATTAGTTTACAAATTGATTTTGAGATTTTGAAGAAGCCCGGCTAGTAGCTTCTAACGGATTTATTCCATAATAACTCCATATAGATATGTACTCTAAGCATCTATGACACATGAAATATGATTCCTTTCATTGATTATTGCCAGTACAATCCTGTCATTCTTGCTGCAGGTGCATAAGTTTCTGTGTAGTCAAATCCATATCTTTTTGAGCATCCATTAACTACTAGATGGGCTACGTACATTTTCATTTCTTTGTATTCCTTTCACTTGATTGTGAATACGCATCTATTTAGAATTGCTTTCCTACCAGGTAATAGTTCAACAATTTCCCAAGCATTATTTTCCTTTGGTGCACATATTTCTTCCATGATGGATTCAAATCATATTTGTCTATCCTCACACTAAGGGCCGTATTCTTAGTCGACCCTACATATCCGTCCCTACACGACAAAAGGCCCCTACTTGCGTTTCTCAGTCGACCCTGCATAAGTGGTGGGAGTGATTGCATCGTCAAGTTCTCTGAAATGACGAAGATGATGGCGCAGCACTGATTTTTCACTCTGTCAGCGTAATGGGAACTAACTATGAAACTATGAAAAGACGTCCGATAATTTTCGGGCGTATTGTTAGGGCAACGGCTCAAGGTAAATAAACAATCAGTGCCATCCGCCAGGTCGTGTTGGTACATTAATCATCACTACAAATACTCTCATATCGAGCCAAAAGTAGAACCTTACTGACTTTAAATTACTTCAAAAGCGGTCTGTACAAGATAGTAATAAGTACGGAGCAAACATGATCATTGACGTGGGAACTTACGTTGCATCATCAAGGTTCGTCTTTCGCTTTCACCTTCCCTAGTTAAGTTTATTATGTGGCGAATAATGGCATGAAAATACATTTTCCATGGTTATACGTAAACGAAGTATTAGTTTACCAAAAGCATACCAAGTGCCAAGCGTGAAAAATATTATTATGTATTCGTAGAAACATGGTGCATGTATACCGCTATGTTATTCTTATTAGTTCAGTCAATTTTATAATTTATGTAACTTGGTGGCTATAATGTGGAAGTATTATTACCTTTCTGCTGTGTTCCTGAACATTTAAAAATAATTCGTGTGATCTAGTCTCGCTTAATATGCATTACGATGTAGATTCTTTAATCGAAGTGATCAGCAGACGAAATTTGGCCGCCATGTTTTGTAGGGTGCAGGCCTGGTTCAGCTACCCTACATCAAGTAGGGCCCGTTTAGTTCCACAAATGGCCATATGTAGGGCTTGATGTGGCATATGTAGGGCGAGATCAGTTTATGTAGGGGCTGATGACGTATCAAGGGTCGGTTGGCCCTACAGGGTCGAATAAGAATACGGGCCTAAGCTATATCTTCATAACTATAAGGATTATCTTCAACATATGCCTCTGCACTCAAGACCCATACAATTTCATAGTGTTCCACATATTTTAGTTGCTTGATGGTCAGTACCTTTTTTAAGGTTTCTCTTTCCCTTTCTTATCGGAAGATTCTTTTTCTGATCTTTCTTCTACCAATTCCCCATATTTACATCCACCAGCATTGACGTATTCTTGCTGTATCCTGAGGTTGTTATATCTACCTTCATCTAATGCTTTAGATCTAGCTCCTTCTGCACCGATAAACTCTTTGCTGTATGCCACTCTCATAGTTCTAATCTTTCTCCATCAATTATTACGTTTTGACCAATGACAACTCAATTCTTCATATGATTCCACAGCCTGTAACCATTATTTGCATAACCAAGCATATAACATTTGACTGATCTTGAATCAAGTTTTTGTATAAGCTTTTCAGGTGGCACCTTCAAATACGCTAGATTTCTAAACAATCGCATTTTGATTCATTCTCAAGTTAAAGTGAGCTGTTATTAGAGCTTCCTATTTCATTATGGCTTAGAATACTAAATACTTGGATACTAGAAGGTAACTATTGTAAAAATGTTGTACTCATCAATGAATGTATAATGAAATATTGTTATTTCCATTCTGGATCAAGAATTATCACTATGAACCCACTGCAGGGTTGGTTTGGTGCATGATCTTGTTGAAATTGTTATGTTAAAATCAAGTTGAATTCCCAAGTTTACAGTTTGACTTCGAGATGGTGCTGCAACGCCGATTTTGTAGTTATGTATGTTACTAAGAGAATCAACAGAGGGAATCTAGAAAAAAAGACTAGTATCTGCAGCTAAAACAGAGTTATTGTAATGTTTCTTAAATACATTAACGTGCTCAAGAATATAAATTTCAAAAGATCTCTCCTGATAGGAGGTTGTTTTGCCTTTTAGAACCACTTAGAATAAGAACACTAACAATAACAATAAACAAACAGCTGTTGCCTGAGGACAATGTCAAAACCCATAATTCGGCAGCAAAACTTCAACAGTCTATTCATGATAATCACATTCTGATGAGCTGAATCGATAATTTACAATTTTAAATATGTGAAAAATGGATCCCTAAAAATCTATAAAGTTATGTTGACAAATGGAAAAAGTACACATTATTAAACTTTTCCTTGCAATTCAATATAAACATAGACCATACTACGGAATTTGTATGTCTCCCAATACATCATTTGATGACTGACAGGAGATGATGGATGAAGTTTAAATAATGAATTCTTACAAGTGTTCAAATTGATTTTTTTTTAAGGAATCCCTATTCTGTATGACAAGAGGCATTCAGGATTCTCAAAATTTAGCAAATGCTAATGCGTTACCAAGACATAATTTCACATCCTATTCATAAATTTGTTCACTTAAGTAAATAATAAAAAATACTATGCAACAAAACATAATAGGAAAATGAAAGAGGACAGCAGTCACTCCTTACAAACTCTGAGGAAGGAGTGATGTTTCATAAATAAAATGAGTATCTAATAAACTTATAACTAACCTAACATTATAACAGCCTAATAAATCACGTCCATCACTTAGCAAAAATGGCAAATATGAAATAGCGAATGGCAAAAATTCTCCAAATATGGAGGTAAAAATGGCTGCAAGGAATATGAACGTCAAAATTTAAAACAGCACAATAGTAGTACAGAGGAAACTGGGATGCACTTAACCATAAGATTACTTTGAGAAACACATCAAGTTGCTCAATATCTAAAAGCAGTTGGTAATACCGCAAGTTAAAACTTAAAACGGCCCACAAGCCTAAAAACCTAATTCCAACTAATATTTGGTGGGTTCCCAAGACGAAGCAGAAAGCATAGAACATTTTCATTCATACTATGCGATCTATTATAGCTCGAGAAACTTATGGCAAAATATCTAGGTGTATTGCAAGCACTGAATTTGACAACTACCAAGTACAACCAAAGATTTCGATATCCATTTCCTTCCTAACATCCTAACACAAATAAACTAAAGAGTCACTACCAAAACCTGATATAAAACATCATATGAATGCAGAGCAATTTTTAATGCATACAAAATATGCGAACTTGGGAATCAAATAACCACTACATGATAAAATCGATATGATAAATTTTTTCATCCCTTTGAGTGACCACCAAAATATCACTAACAAAGAAACAGGAAATATAATTATTCCAGACATTAAAAACTAAACACTAAGTTAAATTACACAACAAAGATGGTGAATCGATATTAAAACAATGAAATTCGTAATTTCCTACCTCCTGTTCTTGCAAGCTTCGCATGAACACTGTTTTTCGTCCCGAACAACACTGTTCGACGGATTCACAGCAGATGCAGCCGTTTCTTCGGGTACAGCTGCCGCTCCCTTCAAAAAATGAAATAATCACATGATAGAATGCTCAAGTTTTACTCTGTAGCACTTTTCGCATACGTAAGTCTTTAAATGAAAGATTTATTTATGAAGAAAAAAGAGTAAATTATACCAAATGAAGTCAATTAAGGCTATTGACATACGATAGCAATTGCACGTAATTGCTTATTTTTTAGAATGAGTCCCACATTGAGACATCCCTATCGGCCTAGTTCCGTACCTTAGCTTCATCAGCTTGCTTGAACTCATACCCCACAGGTTGCCCACAAGCAAGTGGCGTTTGCTCATCAACACTCGGAGCACCGTCAGCTTCCTCACGCACTTCATCAGCGAACTCATCTTCATGAAGTTCATCTTTTTCACCATCCTCACATTCTTTTCCCAGAACGTCACCCATGTTACCGCTCTCGGTACACTTATGTTCGGAGGATTTCATTAGATCCGAGCAACTCATTATAGCACAAATAATTGAAAACAACACTACAGCCTTGATCAGAATTCCGAAAATTATCCAGAAAACGGGATGAACATAGCAAACATTGCCTTAAAAATTACTATATTCCAATGAAGCTTGACGTATACCCACGGTCAATATGGCGTAAGTCTAACTAAACATGATTATCAGCAGATGTCGCAGCAAACAACGGAATTGGAAGGAATTGTCGTTATTGTTTTTTTCGACTTTTGGAAAAGTTGGAAAACATAATGTTTGATGTGGTTTTCTGTTATTTATCATTCCATTGTGTGTTTCGTCTTTAATTCCTATTTTACCCTTAAGCTAAAGCTCTAACATTAATTTTTCTGTGGTATATATATATAGTGTCAATTGTATTGCGCTCTGTTGACAAATACCCCTGCACTCGTATGCGATGTCACCGCTGTCATGCGTATTGATAAATGTTTCCCTTCCTGATTTACTTTATGCATGATGATAGTAAAATCTGTATCCATTCTGGTCTTTCTCTCGATTTTTGTGACTGTTCGTGGCGATGCCAATAACAAAACTTCCCAGGGGGAAGAGTCACAGACATACTTACCCTATGGGCCCTTGGTGCAATGTAGTTTCCTGTAGGTAAAAATCATTATTAAAGTTTTTTTAAGATTGTATTTTTCCACTCAATTAATACATTTTTTTCCCATTCAGCCCCTTAGAGTTTTTGGACTGTGAGCAGCCGTTGGACCTCAAAGGCAACAAGACAGCTAAAGAAGATACCGGATTGGGATGCGTCAAGGTAATTTAAAATTGTTATTCATTGATAATTGATTGTCTTTTCAGATTGGCTGACATAATAATTTTTGCTGTTTAGTACGGTGGATATCGTTACGAAGACGTTGAAAAGGCTAATACTACGTGTACGGTTCTGCAAGACATAGAATGTTACGGTAATAGGACCTTCATCCGCGGAGGATTCCCATGCATCAAGTAAGTTACCAGCTGTCAGTGGGGGATTCAGGTTTTTGTAATCCTTTTACCTCATGTTTACTTCTGTATTTCCAGATACGCCAAAAATTACTTCGCCACGACCCTTATTTATAGCATTCTTCTGGGATTTCTTGGAATGGATAGATTCTGCCTGAGTCATACGGGCACGGCAGTGGGTAAACTTTTGACCATTGGAGGAGTGGGGATATGGTGGATTGTGGACATTGTCCTTCTCGTCACCAATGGACTGCTGCCAGAGGATGGAAGCAATTGGAATCGTTATGTGTAGTGTGACTTAAAGACAATTAATACGTACCTGATTGCAGTCACTTCACTACAAATAGGTTGATGGGTTTACCTGCCCTACATGTGGACTATTGATTATCAACTAGAGCAATAAATGCTATTGTTTTCAATTATTTTTTTAAACAAGTTTCCTTCAAATTACTGGTTACACTTACCTTTGTTATTTGAGATTGACTAATGCAGATCTGCTCACAGAGTGAATCCTGACAAACTATTAACTTGACCGTTGCAAATTATGCTACAACGATGTTGAAGTATGTGACCAGGGTTGCCACTCCTCAGGAAATTCATGGAATGCCAGAGTAAATGATGAAAAACTTTGGTATTATCATATTTATTTTAAATTTAAAATGGTGACGTTACTCCCATTTGATTAGAAAAACATTTTGAAAGTCATTCAGGTGGTCCTATGTAACTCTTAAATTTTTAAGTTACTTTATGCAAGAAAGTCCATCAAATCATATTTTACTTCTCTCACGGTTAATATTCTTTAAAAACAATGTCAAATAGGAAAATTGCAACAGCATTAGTATGGCAAGTTATTTGATATTTGAATGGCCACCCGGGTTATATATACCAAAGCCAGCATTTAAATTTCTTACAGCCATTCTACATGACATACCTAATTGCACAATCTACTCCGTGAAAGCACTGTCAAAATCACAACATGTCAAGTGGTGAATATTTGCGAGAATGCATGGATGTGAGATGGCAAAATGGCCCCTTCTGATTTTGTTTGTGCAATTGCATGCTTTAATGAGAAATAAATGCAGTTCTAGTATTCAAAATAACATGCCCCATGTATAACAGCCTTCATATTCATAGCCTGTATGTAGCCCTAAATTTTTATCTTATTGAATGCATCACAAAATTGAGTATAGTACAGTACCATCCATACCATAGCAAAAATGACCGCTCATTTCCCTGCCTCAAGAAGTATTCATACTCTCCTTTCGGTCTGAGTTACATTGAGGAGTGAAATCTTTTTAAGTTCAGTGTCCTGTGTACATTTCAATTGTTTGCTGGGCTACGGCGAGACCACCAATGAACTGAATTTTTTCACAATGTAATGGTTGCCCTCATGAGCACACTATAAATTCCCATTTGTGGTGTGTTATTGCACATTAATTGATTACACACATTGATAAAAACATTTCAAGTACATTATGTACTTCATGGAGGGAATCGTTTCATACCCACACAATGTCAGTTACATTAGTTTTTTCTCAGCATATTTTATTAAATGAACATCCGAATGGTGACTTCCCACATGAATTTGGAGATTCCTATATAACGATTGGGGGGTGGGGGGGCATGTGAACCCCGTTAACGTTCCTGGTAATACATTCACCTACACCCCAGCCATTGTTCCTACAACCCCGCCATAAATATAGGATTACAACATTTTCACCATACAAACAATCACAACTGGTTATGTCTAGCAAACTGCTTCCACAGGGACTCTAACCCAGACAACTCTTGGTTAAGTTGTCAGGCGACTCAGCCAGTGGCGGCTTGCCCATAAGGACTCTCAGATGCCACCCCTCTCAAAGATTTGAAAAAGGAAAAAAAAATTAAATACCACTTCAGTTTTAATTATACTTCTAATTAACCAAATTGTTTTATCAATCGCATACATCAAAAATGTAGGAAAAATAGCGCGAGAAGTTTGTATTTGTAGCCATGGGGCACTGGCCAGAATCTCCCAATCCATCACCATGCAGTTACTATATGAAGAGTGGTAGTGGTGGGGGCAGCTGGTGCTACGACACGTCTAAGCTTGTGCCTTATGGAAGTCTTGGGATGCTGCCCGAGCATGCACACAGCGACTTAACTAGTGATCTCTGCGCCGGACGGCGGCCATATGATCTTGGTGTTGCAGAATACCTTGTTTTGGTGACCAGTTAACTTATTATGTGTAAATTGTTTTATCGAATGATTGATTGGTATGTAAATAGGCCTAGTTGTAGTTGAGTTGATTGTTAGTGTGATTGTTTTTTTTCATGCTTATTATAGGGTCAATGGACGGGGCATCGGCTATCTCTCGTAATATCGGGAGTCTCGCTATATCCCGTACTCACTTTAACGAGGTTCCACTGTACCTAGATTGCCTTAAAAACTCACTAAATCACACAGAATATTAAAAATTTTAACCCCTTCGGTGGAGTGTGCCCCCCCCCCCCCCAAGGCATGTTTCCCTGAGCTCTGCGCCTCATGCATGCATTGGTAACCTCAGACGATGCATAACTCATATCTTCTCCTATAGAAACTAGATCCCTGTGACGTCACGTGGAGTGGCATCGCATGGGCACCAATCTGGCCCTTTTCAAATGAGGATAAAAATGGACCATTGCCATTCGTCTAAACCGGTATTTCTAAAATGAAATAATTTGTATATTATGAATACACTAATGGTGGGTAACAAATCGCAATCAATGCCTTTCGTTTTCTTAGATGAAGGAAACTACCCTATTAGCTGAAGTAAAAAATGAGATCCAAAAAATTTTCCCTTGAATTGTTGGAGCCACTACCCCTCTGGTTCCACAAACTTGTAGACAACACCTATGCCATCCTAGTACTGTAATTTTGAAAGCAGTCTTGGCAGTATCTAGCCATTTGAAAATTTAATTATGGTCACATCCTGTGACAACCAACTCCAGCTCCTTCCTGGTGCCTCATCTCAATTACTTCCGTGCCCCTTCTTTACAGCAACCCAAGTAGGTGGTATCATCCACTTCATAAGCCACTCATTTCGAACTAGTATCAAAAAAATTACGACATGTAGTAGATAATTCTCATGATTCAAAAGAACATTTTCACATCAAAAGATATTGGGATAAATAGGAAAGTTTAAATGAAAACAAACAGGTGATGCTCAACACTTTTACACAAAATAGTCGTACAGAACAATCCATCACAGATAAATTCTCTCTTGGTCATTTTTTTTCAAGTACAAACATTGAACATTGAGTATTTATTTTACTGCGCTGACAAAAATTTGCACATCTGAGAGAACTTAGTTAATTGCACCATAAAAATAAAGATAAAGCAAACAATTATGCTGCTCAACAGCATTTATCCAACATCTCTCAGAGTAAAAAATAAATGTATTAGGATATGCAATAAAACAACCAATAATCAAACTATGAAAACATCAACATGATATTTCTGTACACTATTTAACAAATGCAGCTTTAAAACCAGAATTCCATAGATACAATTTTAGGTAATACTTTTTCTAACTACATTAACACCTAATGCCCCTACAAATTAACACCCTAAATATGTATATATATTCTTTGCTATTAAAAAAATGCTAACATCAGAACTATCACTTTTAATAACCCTTTAAATATTTCAGTGATATGATTTTCAACAATTTTGATCAATAGAATGACAAAAGTAACAGCAAGACATAATTATCAACAGATAAATCGCAAAACCCAACAACTTGATGGTAAGGTGATATAAAATTCACACCACACCATTCCTTTATCACCACTTTGTGCTTTGTAAATAAATGCATCCAATAAAAAAGGATATGAGCATACACAAAAGTTCAGTGAGATGACAAAAATGATGGGGATTTTGAAACGGGAAATGTGTATCAAGCTTCTCAAACTATACCTTGCAGTAAATTTCAATATCAATTCAAGCAAATATGGCAAGAATAGGTTCAAAGTAAATGCTTATTGGAGTTCTCAAAAATGCAAAGGTACTTAATTTCAAAATGCAATACGTCATGGATATCTAATTGAGGAGCTTCTTTCACTGACAAATGTACAATAAACACTACAGGCAATGATAGAATATTACTCATTTGACACTGACTTATTACTTCACCATGGTACATGAGATTCAAATGATGGGTGAAATTATAATTCTTCATCTGTACACAAATGCTTCGACTCTACCAACAATAATTTTCTGTCATGCTCTTGTGGATTATTATTGCACAAGGAAGACAATTACACTGATTACAATCACTTATTGTCACGGAATGTCTAATAGATACGAGAAAAAAATGGAAATGGTTAAGTGTCAGCAAGTCTACTACTAAGAAATACATAAGCAGGAATAGATACACAGTTGTATGAGATGAAAACCCTCCCAGTAAGGTAATGGTAGTTGCCACAATTATGCATAAACATAAAACAGATAACCAGCAAGATGAAACCCCCCCAATAAAAAATTAAATATTCTTTATACATGAAATTGAATACCTACAGAGAGATGCACCTTTCCATTTTCATGAAAAAGACAGCAGATCTTGTGTTTCTTGTGTGCAATATTTGCCGAGATTCTCTTCAAGCCAACAGGAGTTCAGTTCTAAAATTTTTTGTCACCATTTGAACAAGACTTCCATTTGGAGGTCTATCTTCTCCCCTGCTCCAACGGAGAAACAACCTACAATATAATGAATTTTATGTTATAATTGGGAATGCACAAGTCAGGATCTTAAGTTTTGGGTCAGGTCGCTTAATGTTTTTGACCCTCTGGACAGATCACATTCTTAATTTCAAATATTACCTGTTCTAGGTTAAACTGGGTCTTTGCAATTGGATAATGAAGACAATGCTAAATAATTCTGTTGCATTAGCATAACCTTTTATTATAACCACATCACACCTTGCTTTTGTCAAAAAGAAAATGGTATGCATGAACAAGTAGAGTTTGTCAGTTTCATCCATGTTTACCAAGTGGCTAATAATGCTGTGCCTTTAATGTGTATTAATAAGCTACTTGTTCAAGGTTCGCTTCACATAGGGAAGTAGAATTACACCAAAACATACTAATTTAATGTTTACATAGCTATGAAATGGTTACAAGGGTGCATTTCTTTTAATAGAAAATTTCAGATGCCCTTGAGATATAACGAAGCTGTTCAGATATTTAACATATAATTGAATTTTTTCTAGTTTATTACACTAAGTATACTCAGTTTGACTCATTCATATCAATTTATCAATTTCATTTAAATCATCAATTTTTACAATGACCTTTTTATATAATGGTGTCACCATTTGTGTCAAATGTCAACATTTAAATTTACATACTATGTAAAGTTTGACGCTCTTTATGATTGTATCTCTTTACATATGCAATAATGCATTTGTATTCTTGAGCATTGCAACTTATTAGGCGAAATTGACAAAGTGGTTAGTTTGTGGTTAGCGTTATGGTTATTTGATTAGACAACACAGCATTGAGATGCTTCCCCAACGAACAAATTTATCCTCTAGCAACATTGCAACAAGCGAGGCATGGGTGTAAATATATTTAAAAATTCTCTGTAAAAATTCAGTTAAAACCTACTCAGCAACAAATTCCAGTGGTGTCCAGGTGGAAAAATCAGCACTTGGCATCCATTTCCGGTTCATTGGGGTGTCCAGGGTAACAGGCAAAATTGCCACAGTTAAGCAGTTAGGAGGGAGGCCACTTTTATCTGCAGCAAGTGACTTGGTCAGCTGGTGGACAGCTGCTTTTGCCATTCCGTATCCAATCATGCCTAAAAATCACATAAAATGAAAAAATATATCAAAGAAAAAGCAAACAATCAATTAACACAATGTGTATTTATTTGGCAAATAAACCTTACAATGAAGCAAATAAACATACGGTACTCGATAAGAAAAAATACAAATAAATAAATATTGAAGACTAGTTTCTCTCATCAATTTCTTGCTTACAATTTGTTTTTGCAGGAAAGTTGGGTCTGCTAATAGTATCATGCTGATTTCATGACATAGCTGCACTTCTAAAGACAGAACAATTAACCCTTTTTATATTTTTAGAGGAAATAGTGACACTTGGGGAAAAAATTTTTTCATCAAATGTTATGACATATTCCAGGTCAATGTTTGAAGTCATTAACCTTTGGTTTAAATTGTTAAACTAACACAACACATTGCACATAGGTCTTTTCGTTTCCTTCTCATAAACATGCACTTAAGTAACCCTCTATATAAAATATTGACAAAAGGCAGAGCCAAAGTGATATTTGGCCTACTTTTAGCCTATTTTATGGATTTCCAATGGACATACGAGTGGAAACGCATAGGCTCACAGGCAATTAACATATTAGGTTTAGATTAGAGATGGGTCAGTTTGGGTACCCAGTTCTCAGTGCCGCTGGTTCTAGGCTGTGGAACTGGTATCGAGAACGGTCGCATAAAGTCAGTACTTTGGAGGATTTTAATTTGGAGCCCAAAGCTGAAATGGTCAACATTGTATTTAAGGCCAAAAAGTGAAAAGAGATTTAAAAACGCATATATTACTTTGAGATTGTATGGCTTCTACATTTATTTTCTTTTGAGAGTTTCTGGCTAACTCGTGCATTTAAGTGTTCATCAGTTTGTCGCTCTCGTCAACTTTGTAACTTTTCCGTAGCCACGGCCGCACAGGCCACTTTCAAACGAGACTTTTCGCCTTCTGCCGCCCATGGTACGGCACCATTCTTACAACTTACCATCAGTCTCTATGGACTTCTCCAAATGAGTCGAATCACACCATTGACGGCACGGTGCCCATTTGGCCCAGTGATGTGCCGTCTACGGTGTGAAATACAGACAATGCTATATTGAGTCCGCTTTTAGATGTAACACCTTTTTGTCGGCAGCCATTCACATGAAATTCGGCAGGCTTTCAGAAGAGACGACTTTCTGCAACGCTGGGTGCCGTGAACGGCAGCTGGTAGAAAATTGTTTTGTCTGAAAGTGGGTGATCCCCTTCTATTCCTCATTAATTGGTCCCTACATGAGGGTCTATTTCCAAAAGCCTTGAAAACTAGTTCAACTATGCCAATTTACATAGATAGAGGTGATAGTGATAATTTAAATATCTTTCGTCCCATATCCCTGCTCTCGCAGTTTTCCAAAATATTTGAGCAAATCTTTTTAAATCCTTTAATTCCATTTTTGGAAGATCATAAACTGTCATCTAATAGCCAGCGGGGTTTCAGGAAAGGGCGATCTACTTCTCTTGCCCTCTTCCATGCAATATACTTTATTTTCAACTCTATTGATGAGAAAAAGTGTACTCTGGGAATGTTTTTGGATTACTCCAAAGCCTTAGACATGGATGACCATCAACTGCTGCTTAAGAAATGCAATGCATTTGGTATAAGGGGTGTGGCTTAAAACTGGATTCTATCTACCTAAGCAACAGATACCAAATTGTGTTGTTTAAACCATGATAAACATAAATATGTCTGATCCTTTATCAAAACTGGTGTACCACAGGGATCTGTAGCTGGCCCAATATTATTTATAATTTTTATAAATGACTTATTAGGGATTGGGAACAACAGCAATGTTGGTAATGCAACTTATGCTGATGATACCAGCTTTTTAATTTCATCCCCCAACATTGACTTATTAGTTCCTGAAGCCCAAGTTTTACTTGACTCAGTATTTGAGTGGAGCACTAGAAACTCTCTCAAGCTAAATAGCAAAAAACTGAATTGGTTTTATTTACACATAATTGCATGACAAAAATTCCAGATATAATGCTGGATGGCAGCATAATAAAAACAACAACATTAATTAAACTTTTACATGTACATGACCAGTACAACGGAAAATGGGATGTCCATGTCTCCAAACTTATTTCACTACTGCACTCCTCAATATTTTGTCTATGATATCTAACATCCTCTGTGTCCAGAAATATTTTACTTGCTGTTTATTTCGGCCATTTCTATAGCAGAGCTACCTTTTGCATCTTACTCTGGGGTGGCTCACCCACCCTATTGAATTAAGTCTTTCTCCTTCAGAAATGTGCCTTACGTATCATTCTAAACTGCCCTATAGAGAATCATGTAGACCCCACTTCCTAGCTCATAAATTACACACATTACCCTGTGCATATGTCCTAAATCTGTTACTCTTCATCAAACAAAACCTTCACCTAGTTAAATCAAATGCAAATATCCATACTCATTTCACCCGCACTAGTAAACATATTCATCAGACCCATCATCGCTCATCACTAACATTACCTCAAGTCAGTAAAAGAACTAAATGGATTCAAACGTAATCTCAAGAACTATCTGTTATTAAATGCTTTCTATAGCTTGGACGAATAGGGTGGTTTCCTATTATTTTTTTATTGCTTTAATCGAAAGATTATTACTCCTGGAGTACGTATTTCACGCTTTTAGATTTTTAAATGACAACATCTATTTTTCGCGATTAAATGAAAAGTGAAAATTTTCAAGCGCGCGAAAACGAGACGCTTAAGTATGAATGTCGGGAAATATCTCCGTACGTCGTATTTCTGGTTCCCCCTCCCGCCCGGTGAGGTGACCTTGAGGCGAGGCTTAGCGCTGATACGTCGCAGGATGCTAGCGGATAGCTGAGTACCTTGCTGCATGGTAGCGCTTGGCTTAAAAAAGGTTTATTAATACCTTATTAAACGAAGAAAACTTTCCGAACTTAGCCAGTTTTAATAAGTGATTATTAAGACATGTTTCCCTGAGCTCTGTGCCTCATGCATGCATTGGTAACCTCAGACGATGTATAACTCCTATCCTCTCGTGTAGAAACTAGGTCCCTGTGACGTCATGCGGAGTGGAATCGCATGGGCGCCAATCTGGCCTTTTTCAAATGAGGATAAAATTTGACCCTTGCCATTCGTCTAAACCGGTATTTCAAAAACCAAATAATTTGTAAATTATGAATACACTAATGGTGGGTAACGAATCGCAATCAATGCCTTTCGTTTTCTTTGATGAAGGAAACTACCCTATTCAGTGCAAAATGCATATGGACATTCTTCTTTTGTCTATATGCTATTAATCTTGTTTAAATCTCCATATTTTTTTTACTTTTGTTTGTATCACCTGATTTCCTTATGTTTGAAACAATCATGTGGTTCATTTTGATGTTTATATCATCTTTGTGTTTATATCAATTTGCTCTCTTCTGATGTATCCCATGTGCTTTACATCTGATAAAATTAAATGTATCATTTTGATGTGCCCTATATTTGCTTTTTGCAAATCGTTGGGCAAATAAAGATGTTATTACTATTATTATTAAAATTTACTGTCACAAAACTATGCAAATTTACATTATTTAATGATTTACAAGGGATGTATGACACATTTGAAAGAAAACAAAGAGGACCAGATTAATTAGTGAAAGTCACATAATTTTTATACTTGCAGATGGAGGATACCAATACCATTGCAAATTATCATTAGCATGTCACACACCAAAGTAGAATGAGATTTAGGGCAACAAAAATTCAAAGCAAACCTTCAAAGTAAGATACACCTATTTGCAGGTCATTTATAAATTAGCATTCAACAAGGTAGGCCCATCAATGACATTCAACCTTATAATAAATCAAACCAGAGCTGGAACAGAAACTATTATTTGCAAGTGCCATAGCTGTATTATGAAGTCATTACCTGGTGTAGGGCCTAGAGCTGGCTTGGCACCTGGCAGTGTGACTAGACCACCTTCTTTCAGATTTTTTACAGCAATGGATGCCGCAATAGCTGCACTCCAAACACTTTGCCTCCACATTAAATCAGCAGTCTTGACTAACTCTGAAATTAAATAGTGAATAGGGGACTCAAATTTCAACCAAAATACAAAAAGGAAAAATACCAACAGATTGAATGAAAAATATATGCATAAGCTAAGATAAATATGAAATATGTAGAACAGAAAGACCAACAGGAAGTCTAGCATCTCCATTGAATCAAGATTAGAACTACGTGGTACTCTAAACCATTTAAACCTTATGAAGATTAAATATCCCTGCTCTGGGTGCTGGAAACCCCACCCAGTCAGTATGAAACACCTTGTGGCATTAGGAGTGAGTATCAAACACTTAGGGTCGTATTCTAAGTCGACCCTACATAACAAAAGGCCCCTACATGCATTTATCAGTCGACCCTACACAAGTGGTGGGGGGTGATTCCGTCATCAAGTTCTCTGAGATGACATAGAAGATGGCACAGCACCAATATTCCACTCTGGTGACATAATGGGAACTAACTATGAAACTAAGAAAATTTTTTCGGGTGTATTGTTAAGGCAAGGGCTCAAGGTAAATAAAAAATCGGTGTCGTCCGCCAGGTCGTGTCGGTACCTTAATTGTCACTACAAACACTCTCATATCGAGCCAAAAGTAGAACCTTATTGTCTTTAAATTACTTCAAAAGCGGTCTGTACAAGATAGTAATAACTACGGAACAAATATGATCATTGACGTGGGAACTTACGTTGCATCATCAAGGTTCGTTATTCGCTTTCACCTTCCGTAGTTAAGTTTATTATGTGGCGAATAATGGCATGAAAATACATTTTCATGCCATTATTCGCCAAATATCGCGAAATACATGGTTTATACGTAAACTAAGTATTGGTTTCCCAAAAGTATACGAACTGCCAAGCGTGAAAAATATTATTATATATTCGTAGAAACATGGTGCATGTGTACCGCTATGTTATTCTTATTAGTTCAGTCAATTTTATAAATTATTTAACTTGGTGGATATAATGTGGTAGTACCTTTCTGCTGTGTTTCTGTACATTTTAAAATAGTTTGTGTGATTTAGTCTCGCTTAATATGCATTACGACGTAGATTCTTTAATCGAAGTGATCAGCAGACGAAATTTGGCCGCCATGTTTTTGTAGGGTGTAGGGCTGGTTCAGCTACCCTACATCAAGTAGGGCCCATTTAGTTCCAAAAACGGCCATATGTAGGGCTTTGACATGGCGTATGTAGGGCAAGATCGGTTTATGTAGGGGCTGATGACGTACCCAGGGTCGGCTGGCCCCACAGGGTTGACTAAGAATACGGACCTTAGTGGCAGGCATATCTAAAAACTGCAGAGGAGCAAACCAGAGATGATTAAACAGACAAAAGTAAACTATTTTCAGCACCAACAAAATAATACACCTAAACCCCAGTCATATCACAGGGTAAGCCAGGTAAGACCTCGCTGCAGGCCTCACCTGAAAATTTCAAGGTTTTTCCAGTACAGGTTTTGGATGGACACAGTTGCTAAGTCTAAATGGATGCAGTAACCTCAACTAAAGGGCCATGTTTTCCTGTTAATATCTCTAATCTTTCATAAGAGAAAGCCACACATGGATTGATGAAGTCTTCTCGGGTTCTAAACCAGGTTAACTAAGTCTTTAGGCCGACGTTTTGGAAGATGACTTGTCTCTCATTTTCAAGGCGTGTGTCACTCAATGAAAGTCCCATTTAACACTGAACCGGAGCGACCATTTAGCAAAGCCCATCAATAAGGCTCAGGTGTCGTCTGAATGGCTGAAGGCCTTTTGAAATTCTCTATGTGCTTCCTTTATGTTTTTTATGCAGCTGATAACAGGTCTCCATGTATTGCTAAGATGGAAGCCAGTATCACAATTGAAATTTTTGGGATTGAGGCATATGTCGATGGCTTCCTTAATTTTGCAGTCCCAGTAACGTTGTGCATGGCAAAGAATTTTTGCATCACCCCATCTAATGGCATTGTCTTCATTAATGCTGCAAGATACTGTGTTATTTTTTTAACGATTTTAGCGTTAAAAATAACGTACTTCCGGACTTACAGTCTTATTACCTTCTATTTACTAACTTTGTTGTTATTAATGCTAGAAATCCTTTTAAAATTCCACAATGCTTAAAAAAATGTTTGGTTGAAAAAAACGCTGGTAATGCAATAAGTTGACCGTGGATTCGTGCTAAGATTGGATTAGAGGGTGTAGTCCAGTGGCCGGGGCAAGGGATGGGCAGAGCTGGGTCCCAAATCTGAGGGACAAAAATACAAGGGTGACTCCACCCCAAAAAAGAGCCCAGTACAGAGGGGTTTAAAATATTGTTGGCACCGGCAGGAAAGGGTTAAGAATTGAAATGGAACAGAAAAAAGGAGTCCAGACACATCCCGAGGCAGATCATTTTTCTACAAATGCACACAAAAAAATGTACAGCACATCACCGCAAAATTCACTGTAAGGTTGCAGGTTTGCAAAATCATAAAACCCTGGCTTTTTCTTCTTCTCCTACGCTTCTCATTTCCTACTACATCGAATCACACAAAACAGGCTGAATACTACATTTTTATCACTGTAAACATCAGCACTAAGCTTGCTTCTTCACAATTACATGTTTTGTAATATTTCACATTAGATGTTTTGATATTTTCTAACTAGCAGCTGGTTATCCCTTACTCCTTAAGGTTGGGTTTGTAAGCCTCATGTAACCCCTTAAGGCCACGCCCACATGGTCACAATATGAGCTTCTGGGAGGGGGAAGAGGGGCAAGAAAGAGGAAGATGACCAAGAAATACCCTGAGTATGCGTTCACCTTGGTTTATTACTTTTCTATGTATTTGTACTCCTTCCTTAATCACCATTCCCTCATTTTTTTAATTATTTTTTAATCCAAGGAGGGCAAAGTTAGTCTTCAGGCTTTCTGAATTGGACTTAAAAACTTAATTTTACTATGCACAAAGGTTAAGAAAAGACTTAGCTGTTTCACAAAATAAAATATATTTTCGACCGGTTTCGATACAGCGTATCATCATCTGAAGAGCCCTTACCCCCTCCACCAAATAATACACCGCAATTCACGACACCACTTCTCTCACAAACTATCAGGAATACATTGTATGCTTCACAGATTATGATTGATTCCATTGTCGAATTACAACAAGATGAAGGAGCTAAACACAATCAAACTAATTGCATCCAATAATGGGTACTCCAAAGTTCCCCCCTTTCTCCACATCCACTCTACCACCCCTCTAATGCCTTCAAGGGTATAAATTCTATGTACTGATACTTGTAATTGCCAGATGATGATACGCTGTATCGAAACCAGTTGCAAATATATTTTATTTTGTGAAACAGCAAAGTCTTTTCTTAACCTTTGTGCATCATGAAGGAGTTTCACCATGTTACGCCAACCACCATCGCATTTAATTTTACTACTCTCCAGTATAAAACATCAGTACCTAGTGTGTTTAAAATTAATGTTATGGAGTGAAATGTGTGAAGTAGGCATGGCATGAAGACCTAAGACAAAACTAGGTAATACGAAAATGATCATTAAAAGAATGTTAGCCTTTTTCAATTATCAGATTGGAGTTCTCTTGTAGCCACTACTTATAAGCATTACTGTGTACACTGGATGCAACAAAAAATGCTATCACCACTATCCTGTTGAGTCGCCATATGATGCTTCTCACATATAACACCCAATATTTACAAGATTTAAATTTAAATGAGATGAAATAAGAGCACCAATTATAATAATTAACAACTAAATCAACATAATAAAGTGATAACTGTACTGGTAGGCATTAAATTGAAATGCTTCAACAGGCAAAATTGAACAATACTGGAAACTAAATAATTCATCAAATCTAATACTGTTTACCTTAACGTAAGAAAAAATTCAACACTAAATGGAAAATTTCAATAATTCAAATGGAAAATGTAATAGGACATTTGAAAACAGCCATTTTTTAAACAATCACAATTCACTGTCTCCGTGAAGTACCCACACAATGATCACTCAGATTTTTTTTTAACTACCCCCCAAATATTACAGCACTCATAAATCTAGGACTTAAATATTTTCAAGTCCAAAGAGATAAGCAGACTTCAATACCCGGGGATGAGAATATGATAAAACACCTTATCAGGATCACATTATCAGGATGAGAAGGTCAAAGGACTGGACAGAGCCTGACACAGGGGAGCAAAGTTCAAGATATATATTTTAAGAGATTTCAGCCCACAATCAACTGCTAAATGATAATGTCGTCTGGCTATGGCAGTGATAAGAACTAATACATGACTTCATGGGCAGATTCTCTTGACTTATTTACACCATAGTAAAATGAATAAATGCAAGGAATACATAGCTGCTGAGTTTAAAAGAACCAAGTATTTTACAACACACTTTAAAATTCAAAGAAAAACACTCCTAATTCCAATGTAATGAGGAGAATCCAAGAAAGACTATAACTTAACAAAACACAGACAATGTCCTATATTCCTCTCCAAAACAACATATCAACAAGGTCTCATTTTCTAGATTATCCCAAAAAGCTGGTATATCCTAAGCCACCATGGAGACCAATCTGAAAATTTTGGGAGTTGATATCAGAAGAGAAATACCATACCACAGATTTCTTCAAAACAGGGATATGTTAAAGGACTTTGGTATTTTGATCCAGTAACCTCACTTTAGTAAACCCAATGTAGATTTTGAACGTTATTACACACGATGTATTATCAGAGGCATTGACGCAATACCCAAAGACAGAATTCTTTTCAGTGAGCCATCTATACACCAGGCATCATATGCCACAGGCCCCAGTCGCTTAGTCCCAAGATCTCTAACAGAGACTTGGTTTAGTGTGGCTGGGCTAAGTTAAGGCAGAGCTTTAGCAGATGACCCTTAAGATGCTCATCTTTTAGAAAATCTTTTACATGAAATTAGATTTCTTTGGAAAATGAATGTCTACACCAACCTTCTAATCAAAGAATTAATTTCCAAATATATTTTTTAAGTTGTACCATAAAAAGTAATAAATCAGATATCTCAAAATAAACAAACTTTATTAACCTATTTACAACGCCAGAAACCTTCCAGAGAAGAGAAGTACTGCATTCAAACCAATAGCAGAGTTTAACTTTTTTCAGCACTACTTGTAGAATGTCTTGTGAATGTCTTGTGAATGAACTTGTAAAATGATAGAAGAAATACAAGAAATGACACAGCAAGCACCAAAACCATTTGAGTGCATAAATATGCCACATTTTTTTTTACCTAAACAGTAGGATTCTCATAGTACAATGTTTGCTCAGTAAGCAAATGGAAGCCTATAATGCTGGTATATGTATCTAACCATTTCACGCTGAAAATCAACTACAGTAATCATGAAACTTTCCTGAGCAGAAAAACAAGTAATTGTGATCATCACAATTTGTAGTGGCTCGATGCTGTGGGACAATTAAAAAATCCGGTGACATTCGATTTGCAACATTTCGGTTTCTCTCTTTGGACTGAAAAAACTGCACGATATAATCAGGCTGCTAAAAATTGAAGAGTTTATATAAAAAGGAGACAAGCATGCATTCCTTCCTTGTTTTAGCTTTAAGCCATTACCACTTAGAGAAATAAGGGGATATAAGTTCATCTTTTTTAAGATCATAATGGAACCTGACACACTTATTTAATTGCGGTTGATTCAGGGTTTTAATCTCTTCAGTTAGGTCATGATACACAGGACAGCAGTAATCAATATGGGGGAATATTAGCAAAGATACAAGTTGTTTGCGGGTATGAGAGGGCAGAAGGTTGATATGGGTTTTTTTTAGCTGAAACAGGATCATGTTAATCTAATTGCTGATAGCTTGATCATGGTTTTGCCAAGACAAATTATACATCAATATGAATGACCCCAAGATTTTTAACGGAGTTTGCAATGATATTTCAGCATCACCTACAATAATCTTCGGCAAGACATCAAAGTCAACATAGTTGAGTAGTTTTGAGGTAGGTACTGAGTAATATAGATTTTGTTTTTCTGGAGTTAAGCATAAATTTATTGTCTACAGTCCATGAATTGATGGCTTGAACGTCCTCATTGACTTTTGAAATAGCATCATTCAGTTTCAGCAAATGGTAGTGAGGATAAATCTGTAGGCTGTCAGCATATAAAAGGTATTTACAGTTTAAAAAGCACTTAGTCGGATCAAGGACATACAGGAGAAATATAACTGACCTAGAACAGACCCTTGGGAGACCCCACAAGGGAGAGTGGTCCATTGTGATGACCACTTTCCATTATGATATATTCCTATTCACACCCTTGACTGCCTGATGAAGATCTTTTACCAGTTACGTGACGAACAGGAAAAGTTAAGGCTTTTCAACACGTGGAGAAGTTTGGCATGATTAACTAGACCACAAGCATTGGAGAAATAAAATAGGACTAGAACTGTAACCATCCGTTTATGAATTGCTCTATGTACATCCGTTAATTTGAGTAGTGCAGTTTGCGTAGAGAAGTTTTTCCGAAATACAGATCGATATGGATCATGCAAGTTGTTTTGGTTCAGATAATTTGTAAACAGCTGAAAAAAAAACCTTTCTAAGAATTTAGAAAAAGAACAAAATAGTGATTGGCCAATAACCACAGGGAGAAGATAGTTTTTTAACTATTTGAATAGGTGTAATAAGTGATGATTTCCATAAAAACAGAAATTCAGATGGCATTAAGGAAAAATTAAAGATATCTTGCATTATAGGCAGAAGTACAGTTGACAAGGCCTTATTAAATTTAACTGAGACTCCATCAATCTCAGTTGAGTTGGATTTAGAGACAGATCACGTTTTACGTAGGTTGTGTGGGGTTACATATTGGAAGAAGAAATTACTCTCCTTTTAGGGTACGAGTATATCAAGGTTAGAGAGACCAAATATGTCTGCTATGCTATCTCCCTCAGAGGTAAAGGTGGGAGTGAAATGCTTGATTAGATCATTGATACAGAATTCATGGATGGGCTGCTAAGGATAGGGTCTTCCCTTCGAAACTTCTCAGCACAGAGCTACACTAAATGCCTAATAAGAGTAGTATAGTGAGGATATTTGTACATTGAATTCTAAGGAGCGAACAGGTTTACCATGGTGAGTATGTACAAAGAAGTTATCTCAATGTCCTCTAGCATAAAATGATTCGTTTTCATAAAGCCTATGGGCATGCTTTCAGGAATCCATAACAGGATGAAACTAAGAAGTATAAGAACTTCAGTTATGTTGACGAATATTACATTAAAAAAATAAAAATATAGGAGTATGGTTAGCATTCATGTCACTATCATCTGAAGGTAAGGGTCTGAACAATTAAAACATGGGTGACCATAGCTACCCACACTCAATATTCACCTTTAATAAAGACTACTATGAGCTATGAAGGGAAGTATATTATGCCCACTCAATTTTGGAATTTTACCCTTTTCCACCTCACTATTTCCTCCAAATACGGTTCCATCAATTTTACCGCACCCTACACTCCCAACATATACATCTACGAAAAACATAAAAGTTAGAATTCACTCGAAGCGAAGAAATGACGGCTTCCTTGTTTCAATTTTCCTCCTTCATAATAAACACTTCAGCATCGATTCGAAAATGTCTTTCATGGGAAATCATGCTTCAGAGCCAGATCAACAACTACGGCAAAGAAATTTAACTGCACCGTCTCCAAGTTTCTCCATTAGCTATCGCGCACCTATGGCCAAAAATGTCAAAAAAAAACAAGAAAAAACTTCCAAAATTATGGAAATAGCACTGAGAAGATCGGGCACAATCTTAAATAGGCGGTCGCATTTTAACTAATTTAAACCAAAAATGACGTTTAATCAATGAGAAACCTCATCCAATTGATTTCGAGCGTAGCAAGAGCTAACCTTACCACAACTATCACAATAAAATAGTTAATCGCTTCTGACATAGTACGATCACCTTGACCCTGAAATACGGCAATTTGACCCTGAGAGAACCACTACCACTACATCGAACCGAAATCAAGTATCATTACGGAAGCGACTCCGCGAAAATTCTTACTTCTTCCTTAACGAATTGACAGTGATAAATGAAACGAATACTCTGCCCACAACGAGAATATCTTGAGCATTGGACAGCACGAATGAAAATCCAATGGCACCGCGCCATCAAGTAGAACTCACCTTCCGACGCCGCGTTTCCGCCGGCCCATCCCCCCGCAACACATATCACAGCATCCACCTTCTCTCCTTTCAAGAGCTCAGCCACCATCTCGCAAACGTTGGCTTCCTAAATAAGCCCCAGTAAAGATAAATACATAAGTCAACCATACTCTAATCTGCATCCCAAGCATTATCACTTCAAAATATGCTACCTCCTCGAAGTATTTCGAGGGGAAAGGGTGCAATTTCTACTAACCTGCTCGACCCATCCTTCTTGATTTTTCACCAAAATATTGGCATCAGCTTGATCATTAGCGACGAGGTCGATAGAACCGACCCACTGGAATAAATTCACAGAAATTGCATGAAAAACATCCTGAAAAAAACTGCAAAAACTAGCACCAATCAGACTAAAAATGATTCAACAGTTGCGTTGAGCCCACTGTATCCGAGGCGCCAAAAGGCGGAATTTAAGCCTTTCACTTCAACGGTAGAAGTGAAAGGATATCGGTCTAGAAATTGCGTGGCAAGATTGACACGCTCGATTAAATGTCCTCGGGCCGCGGTTCACGATGCTCAATACGATTTCTAAAAAAAATAACCGGTTCTATTCCATAATGGAAAATTTTTACATTGTGCTTCTACGGACATCCGGGAAAATTAGTTTCGGAAAATTAAGGCCCTGGAATACTTAAGATGAATTACACACATTAGAAATTTACTGGGACAGAATATGTTCCATCGTACCATCCAACCTTCTGGAGTCCCTTTCACTCGTCGACGATTAGTATTGATCGAAATAATGGACATAAAATATGTTTTATATCGCAGACTAATGATATCACAAATAATAATACATATGCTTACCCAATTGTGCGCTTTGAAATGTGCAACACATGCCGCTCCCAATGCTCCCCTGCCCCCATATATGAGCACCCTTCCGAGCACAGAAGCCATGTTGATCTGCGATTTACGACGAGTGGAATGCTGGGGCCACAGAATGTGTGACGTCATGATGGCCTAGTTGGGATAGGATTAGACATGGGAAACCACTGAAATTTCGTCGTTATTGGGGATGTATTTTACGGTATAACTTAACATCGTTTCCCAATAACATAACTAGGATATTTTAAGTGCATAAAAAATATAATTATAGACTTGAAACTTTAGTGTGCACCCCGAAATGTCTCGACATGAAGGTGAGTTCAGTCGGAATATAGAATTCTGATATGTCCTGCCCTGGCTTAAGTACTGATGTTAAATGTTATTGCTATCTCAGTAAACATGGATTTGTTGATATAGTCAATTGTAATATTAGCTGCTTCATTATTTTTCTTTGAATCATGTTTATTTATGATGTTAAACTGGATATTACTCGGAAGTTCCTACACTTAGTACAGGAAAATATCCACTACGGAAGACGTTTTTGTCTTAATTT
Organism: Ischnura elegans; assembly: GCF_921293095.1. Lineage (NCBI taxonomy): Eukaryota > Metazoa > Arthropoda > Insecta > Odonata > Coenagrionidae > Ischnura > Ischnura elegans. The sequence goes on from NC_060248.1 coordinate 109,213,937, forward strand.
ATATTATATATCACCTGTTTGCTATGGACTTAACTTTATTTATTCCACCTGCTAAATGTGATAATTCTACAATTCTTACCTTGGTCTCTTTCTGAACAATGCAATATATGATATTGTTCATGAAACGGGAATTCGGAAAGGGAACTTTGATTATGTGTAAAGGGATCAATGTATAGTCATGGAAATATGAACTTTATATCCCAATGTGAATGTTTGCATGCAATAATCTTAATGGCTTATGTTTTAATTTAACTTGGCTTTGATTGAAATTGATTCATTTCCACCATACTTAATTCCTTATATCAACTTTATATTACGAAATTCTCAGTTCTATGTTGTTATTGTTTTATACAGCCCTCATATCTTACTTGTTTAATAGGTGTTAGCTGTGATTCGTGTTTAAAAGGAAATTTTCGTGGACGTCGTTATAAGTGCTTAATTTGTTATGATTATGATTTATGCGCATTATGCTACGAAGCTGGAGCAACCACCACACGTCATACAACGGAGCACCCAATGCAATGCATTCTCACCCGATCGGATTTTGGTAATTATTGTTATTTCATTATTTTCTTTTTCAGTGTATATTCCTTTATTGAGAAGCTCTAAGTTTTTCTGTGATTGTTTCAGATCTCTACTACGGGGGAGAATCCCTCTCGGTTGAACAACCGCAATCTTTTACATGCCCGTATTGTGGAAAGATGGGCTTCACTGAAACCACCCTTCAGGAGCATGTTACATCTGAGCATTCGGAAACTTCATTTGAAGTCGTAAGATAAAATTAATTTAAATACACCTTTTGACGTCGCTTAGTTATAAGGCGATAAGTCAATGACAATGTGCAACCGCCAATGTTTTACTTTGGGTTGATATAGGTAGGTTTTTATTTTGAAATGTCTATGGGAATTTAATATTGTTACTAATTTGCAAGCCATATTCTACATTCGATTATTTGCCAGAGCATATTGAGAAAAGGTTTGCATCGAGTTGTATAATTTAATTTCTATTCATTCATCAGGTATGTAACGTAACTTACTGGGCTTTGAAATGTGTCCTTTGTTTATTCGTTTCAATCAATGAATGGCAAATATCGATTTTTTTAATAGAATAGTTCAATCAAATTGTATCTTCACGGCTCATATTTTTTGCTATTCATCTTCATCTGCGGGGTAATATGTGGATGTATGAGTATAGATCCTTTATTCAAGGGGCAATACTTGGGTTAGTAATATGTGTGCACAATTTAGCTGTGTTATCTATTATTATTCATTTGCTATATTTATATGGTGTTAATGCTAAGTTTACACTCCTTTTTGACTCTGGAGTAAGTGGAATAACTAACCATTTTTGCTCCCGTGAGGCTAATGCAGCAATAAGCATAAGATATTAATAATTCCTAGAAGTGAGACTTGTGGTTTGCTAAACCCTCAGTAAAATTTACTTGTACCTCCTCAATCGTTATTTTCATATCTAAATTTTGTTTGCACTCATATTACATTGTTAATTTTTTTATTTTTTGAATGTTGATGTAACCATTTAATGCAGAAGTTTAAACCAGAGATTTTGACAAATAACACGTGATATTTCTCTTTATGGAATATGTATTGAGACATTTAGGAATTCCTAAGTATCGATTTTGAAAGTTATTTCAAGGACCAGTTTTTTTATTGTTAGGTGACTCTTGTGTCTCGGAATGTCGTTTTTGTAATGCATTCAGTTATTAGCATGGTGGCTAATGGCGGTTATAAACTCAGACTGACCAAAGAAGAAACATGAAGTAGATAGCATAAAAAAGACATAATCAATAGTGGTGTGGTATTGGATTTGAGCTCTCATCAGAAGGTAAAAATGGCTTTCCCTGTCCAAGTTTCATTTTTAATTTCTGGTTCCAACTGTTGCTCCATCCATCAGTGTTGAACTTATGCATCATGTGTTTGAAATACCTTTCTCCTTATAAATAATTACATACATTAATTTTAAGTATCTAGAGAGATACCCGTATCTCTCAGGCATCCTGAAGTGTTGTCGTAGCAAAGGTAGGAAGCAATTTTCAGGAAAAGTTTTAGGCACACATTATCTCACATGATAAATATAATTATTATGCCATGTTTTTCTGGTTTATCTCATTTCATTTTTAATAATGTACTTGGTTATGTTTTTTTTATCATGGAGCTTCTTTGAGCTTCAATATCCCTAAATGTATAATCAACATTTTACTTCCAAATTCACTTATAATTTACCATTTCTTCCATGGAGATTTTAGGAAAATGTACGATCTCTAGAAAAACTGATTTCATGAGATTAAGTAGTTAATGCACAAATGTTCACGCTTAAAAGGCTGGTTATACTATTTTATCAAGTTCAAGTTAATTTATATTCTTGTAGATGAGGTTCTTGAATCCATGGCTGTGCTAATAGTGAATCTATGCATGTTTTTTTAGTATTCAAAGAAGCTTCGAGTGTTTATGTTTATTTTTCTTAAATGATAAATTATTTATTCCTAAACATATGACGTTAGAAAATTGGAAATATTACTATGTGCAATAATTTAATCTGTTCAGAGTATTCTTTGATTTTTTGACAATTAATTGTGCTAATCATAATTTTCCCTCTGATTTTGATCTTAAGAAGAGGTGTAGAATTGGGAATTTGTAGGGGATTGTTGGGAATAAATAGGCTCATAGTCACTCAACTCTAAATTAAATGTGTTTCTATCTTCATATCTAAGTCATTTCATTTTTGCTGTTTCTCTAAAAGTAGAACTCGTGAGATTTCATGATAAATTCAAAATTGAGATGTGATTTGAATAAGAAGTATGATTGCTGAAATCTCTTACGTCCAGTCTCTTCTTTACAATTGATAATAATATTCCTCCATTTGACATTCTATTTTGTTTGCACAACTGTATTCTAAGTACAGAAAATAATCTGATCATTGTTGGTGACTTACGGGTGAAGAGAGTTTAGTATGGAACATGAAAAACAAACCAATCACTCTATTCTGTCCTCAATCCCTCATTGAAAGTCCTTCAGTTCAATACAATGCCTAATGTTGTTGATAGTGGGTGAATTTACTTTGTAGAAGTTATGCATGTTAATTATAAAGACTTTTTGTACTTTACACACTTATTTTAATACTCTGTAACCGGTTTCGGTGTATTCTATGCCATTCTCTATCGCAGCTACCTTCTTTTTTTTCTTCACTTTCTCAGCAATTTCTCAACTCATTCAGAAGCACTGCAACATAGAATACGTCAAAACCGGTTGCCGAGTATTAAAATAAGTGTTGAAAGTACAAAGTGCCTTTATAATTAACAGAGCCTTATGAAGCTTGCATTGAGATAAATGGTGTAGATTTTGTAGGAGATTCCCTATCATAAAATGAGTTGTTGCACTTTTTTGTTCAACACCTTTGAAATTCATTTGATTTTTTGGTATTTGTGTGAATCTTAGCTGTAAAAAATACTGCCAAATATTTTCCAAAGGGTGATGCTCAAATCCAGCCAGTTTTTTTTGTACTCATGTCACTTTCAATTGTTATTAACCAGTCTCTTGGTAAAGACGGTGGACTGCATAGTGCAAGAAATATGACCACTTGCTGAAGTCTTCTTCATAGACCTATCCCTCAACAACACAAACTTGTAGATTGAGCTAATGATCCTTAGAGGAAACCAACTACACCCATGTCTCGTATAGCGCAATTTCGATTAGCGCAATTTCGATATAGTGCAAAGTCGTTCCTCGGGGAAACATTGCAACGCAGTGTAGCCTAATCAAAAATCTTAAACGCTCTCGTGATAAAACGTGAACTTGCGCTAAGTACACACGAAATTTCTATCATTTTACGCATATTAATATTATTGCTTGCCTCAAATCTTCTTTTTTGTTTATATATTAATCGAAATCCATTGCTGTGCAATGGCCAAAAGTATTACTCGTCATTGGGTCGAGATAGCCGGCCTACCGAAGTAATTTATCTCGTCTCCTTAACAGAATGAGTTAATTTAGATCATTAATTAAGCGTGGGGCTAGTGGAAATGAGTTTTTTTAAGCAATACTGGTTGAGACGTAATTTTTGCCGTCATAGGTTATCGGGCGATTGACTTCCAGGTAGAGGGTCAACGCTTAAGCCTTCAAGGTCATCGGTATTCACGGGGGAGAAATGGAGCGGTGGCCGAGTTGCGCATGAATAGCATCAACATATAAGAGGGTCCGCTGTAGAGTCTCAAACACAATAGCTTCGTTCCCCACCCCGCAGTCATAGGCCCTGTGCGTCTCAAGAATACAGTTCAGCAGTAGAAGGTGATGTCGATAGAGCCATGCAGAGTAAAAACCAAGATAAAATGGCAAAAAATAGGAATTCGGGTAGAAAAATCAAGAATTTATCAAGAAAAACCATAAACCCAGAAGAGAAATTGATATAGGTCAATTGCTTTGAAAATGGAGAACATCAAAGCGATATTGCGCGGAAGTTTAAACGCACGATGCCTTATTCTGAATAAAGACGAAGTTAAAACATCTGTGACCTCAGCCGCACCAACTTCAACCAAGCGGTCTACACATACGGAAAGTTCATAGTGAATCTGTGCAAAAAGACGAGAGTGGTAATCGCTCCGAGACATTTAGTGAAAGCGGTTGGTTCCAGAATTTAAACGGCAAGCAGGTATTTTCAGTGCGGCGATATCAGGTGAATCTGCAAGTGTTGATAGCGCAGTCACCCCAACATTTTCTGATGAACTCCAAGCTGTGATTGAAAGTGGCTCCTTTCCCCCTCAACTAGTTTTTAGTGTTGATGAGACGATATTCTTTGGGAAAAGAATGCATTCTCGTTCATTCATTTTCAGGGAAGGAAAACCTGGGTCAGGTTTCAAGGCATTTAAAGACTTTCACGTAGCTGCTAATGACTCGGAGGACTTCAAATGAAAATGATTTATCATTCTTAAACTCCGCTAGCTATGAAATGGCATTCAAAGTAGCATTTGCCTGTCATTTCGATGAGCGACAAAAGGGCCTGGGTGACACAATAGATGATTTTAGACTGGTTTGAAAAATCGTCAACTGCCGGCAATGCATTACGAACCCCTGAGATAGCAGATGTTAGCCCACCCGCACGACAGGAGGGAATTTCAAAAGCACGTAAGAATTTTTTTTAACGTGAATAAAAGTCTTCAAATGCGTGCATACTATCTTTAAAGATGTTTTAAACTATAAACATTTATATAATTAATGTTTTCTAAGGCTATTTATGGGAATATATATGTTTTAGAGGAAATTCAATACCCAGGACCTATGCTACCAGGAACGCATCCCTATCTTCTCAATGTTAAAACGCTCTCGTATAACGTAAATTCGTATAGCGCAAAGACCCCAAGGAACGCATCCCTTGCGCTATACGAGACATGGGTGTATTTAATAGATAAAAATAAGTAGCTGGCTGAGAAGTGGAACCAAGTGACTGACTCTTTCTAGAAAATACTTACTTGAATCATATAGACAGCTGTTTTTCCTTTTTGCTTCCTTTGCATTAGGGTGGCTCAAAGAATTTATTTTATTTTTAACTTGGTGGGTGCGGATGATTTTTTGGTGCAATTTTATTTGCAAACAAACCACAGAAAAAATCAGCTCAATAATACAGTACATATTTTGTAAGGCTGCACGAAATGTTTGCAGCTTACCTCTTCCAATGAAATTCAGTGTCAAGTATTTTTTTAGTAATTTCTCAAAGCTACTGGCATTAGCCAAGCCTTTTTGTCAAAAGATTTTGAATAGTAGTCACAATAAAAGGTAAGGTTGGCCAGTTAGATTAAGGCTAAGAGGGCATGTCCTTTCATATCTTGTGAAGGTGAAACTTACCAGTATGTATAAAGTCAACTTTTAGTGGAGAGATGTTATGGAACGACATACATATCTAATGATCAACTAAAATATTGTATTTCCCACAAATTTTATTATACAGCTTATGTGTTTCAATATAAAGCCATCATCAGGTACTAATGATGATTGTGTAACAATTGAAACACTTGCAGTAAGCTGTATATTGAAATTTGTGGGCAATATGATATCTTAGTTGATCATTTCCAGTAGGTAATATGCGCGAGACAGTTGACTACTTGTACATTGTTCGTATTCAGATTTTCTTAAATACATATATATTTTATATTATGGTGGGGAACAGGTCAGCATTAACATGATCAGTTTTTAACTTAGTCAAAGTCAAGGTACTCATTGGGAAAAATTCTCTTGGTGCCTAGGGTTGTTTATCTAACTGGTAGTCAAAACTTCTGTGATAGAAATCTTGATAATTCATAGAATAGTCCCTTTAAAGTAAGCAATTTTTTAATTACATTATAATGGAATGTTCAACAGTGAATTGTCAGAATCAAAGGTTTGTTAACACGTTGCGTACCGGGGTATTTAAATTCCAAGGAACGCCGAGATTGGATATATGTGCCTATTAGGGCATAATGCCTTTGGTTTAAACAAGGTTAAAAAGCTAATGTTTAGAATATAACTTTACCCAATCATTATGATGATGAATCAATTCATTATGAATAACGAACAACAGCTGAAAACGTACTAACGAATACGTATTGTACGCTTTCAAATTGTTTAGGTTGACGCGCTTAAATGACGAGAATCTTCGTCATCCGTCCGGAACGCTCTGGGAAAAATGACGAGAATTCTCGCCATCCGTACGCAACGTGTTAAGTCATCATTATAAAAAATTCAAAAGTTATATGTATTTCAAATGATTTTTTTGATTCATTAATATGGACACCAAAGGATGGATAGTAAAAAAATGCTTATTGGATTGGAATGAATGTTTTCAAGAATTGGAAAGGAAAGGTAGGATACAATAAGGAGGCTTTTGGGGTATAAATTTCCATGAATGGGAATGGGGAGTGGAATTAGAAGTTTGGAGGAAGGATCATATTGAGAGATAATTTGTTTACTCTTGCTAGGCCATTGGTGCCTCCAATTAAAATACAATATTTTTTTAAAAGTGAGCCTTTCCTCAATCTGCGACATAAAAAACAAGTGTAGAAGAAAAGATGGTTGGAATTCCACACTGCAGAAAAATATTCACAAACTACATTTGTTGACAATAAATAATTCTAATGTGTGTCTTTTAGTGCCTCTTGAATTTTATGAAATCCAGGTGTGTGAAGAGATCATAATTCCTTTGATAATAAAAAGTGCAACTTGGTCTGTATGTCTCGTCAGTTAGATTATAGCTGCTATTAATGATGGTAATTCAGGGATAAAAATAGGGCTATATTTTTCTGTGGGTGGAAAATATTTTGAAAGAATGAATCATGCGATGCTGATACAAGTAGGTACTCTAAATTAGCTTGCCTCAAAGATCTGACGAGAATTGCATAGTTACAACCCTGTCCCTTTTGCCAGGACTGTAAACATCCTCTCTCAAGACAATTAAAACAAATCGTGAATTGATTCCAATGATGAGAATAAATGTGCATGTTGGTCTTTATATTATGATATGATATATGATAACTATTTATTTTGATGAAAAAACTTGGTCTCTCATGACTGATAAACACATTTTCATCTGGTACTTTACCTCAGAAATATAGGAAAAAGAGAATATGTCTTGTGGGTTACCTGCTGCCACACTTCAAACACTGTTGGCCACGATACGAATTCATCACATTCATTAAAAATTGACGTAGGACTGGCAAGTTATGGTTTTAAATTTTAGTGATAATTGCTCTATTTGAAAAATGGTAGCATTAATTGAAAAAAAATTGATGACAATTTTGTTGTTTGTTATCAAAATTTGGTGGCATTGAGGTTTAATTTGTAACTGGAGTTATTAAAAAAGTTGCATCTTTTATATATTTTCAAGGTTAGACAACTTCTGTGCATAACAGTTTGCTCTAAAAATTTTGTAAAGTGGAGACAATTTAGTGCACTTCAAGCTTTTATAAATTCCAACCTGCAGGCTGAAGTGGTTCACATTTTTTCCTTTATGTACAAATATCCTTGGAGGTCTCAAGGATAGAGAAATTTCTGCTGAAAGTTTCATTGGATTTATGAGAAAGTAGAGATGTTGAAGAACTTAGTATTGTTGTTGTATGCCATTTTTTATATCCAGCTGTGTATTTTGTTGTGTCTATAGTATTTACAAATTTTCGTGTTCAAACAGGTGTGCCCTGTATGTGCCTCATTACCGGGAGGAGATCCAAACCATGTTACGGAGGACTTTGCTGGACACCTGACTTTAGAGCATCGCAGTGGACCTAGGGACCTGATATCCTTCCTCATATCCTCTTTATACAAAATTTGCCCAACACAAACTAATTTCAACTTTTGTTGATGTGCAGAAGTGACTTTTTTCCAAAATCTATTAATGAAATATTACTTGCTCTGGACATACATTATTTATTGCATGTTGCTTAGTAATTACGCGTAGAAATTGTCGGTATGATTGCTTGTTATGATATTTTGTAGTTAACAGTGATGTATTTTATTTTTCTCTTCATAAGTTTTTGATTAGCTGAGGTCATATTGTTTTTACAGGCATATGATCTCTTACTTTGCCTTTATGTCTTTAGAAGGAAGAAGATTCAACCTCAAATATTAAGCATGCCATCATTTTGTTTATATGATCAGAATTAAGTTGAGGACACTTTGAAAAATGTAGCATCCTCATGTTGACTTCGACTTCTGTCAGGCAGCATCAATGTTTTCAGTCTATCCAGCTCAAATGTTCCATCAAACATTGAGGCTTATAATCTTAGCTAAGATTATGCCTTTCCTTCATTCAAAAAGCAACTTGATTGAATGTTTTCTACCTACGTATGAATTGGTTATTTATAAGCCATTTTCAAATTTTCATTATTGATGGTGTAGTAAAAGGTGCTAAAAAGGTCTGCTGTCATATTGGTCTAATTTTTTTCTAACTTTGACGGTGAGTGTATGTATTCTAAGTTACTGCTTATGACCATTCGTAGGATCAATTTAAATGTCCACTTTAATAACTTCACCGTGGCACTAGTGTTCATTCCTCATCTTCAGGTGCTACTACATCTACTGTTGCTGTGTAATGTAGAGGCAGTAGTACCCAAATACTTAATAACTTCACCATTAATCCTTCACTCAAATCATGCATGAATCACTTGCCCAACACATGCAAACACTAAATATGGGCAAAACACAACATAAATCTGAAACGCGCAGTATCGGAAGAATTGCTCCCTTCGAAATACCTCGTCAGGTGTCATAAGTTAGTGAGTGTTGTCTATCTTCCAGCACCACAACCTCACACTTGGATTGTGCCTCTCTCATGACTGTCTCGGGGTGATTCACTTGGCTGCTCCCTTGCTAACACGTCTGACAGCTGTTCACTAAATTCATTGCTCACCCCTCAGGAGCTCACTGTGCATGTTGCACAATTTTTTTAATTCATCATCATACTATGCAAGGTAAACTTATTCCTAGATGGTGTGTCCTATAAATCTGCTCTCCAGTATTATGAGGTTCAGTGCTTAGAGTTTTTCAGAAAATCCCGATGCTTGACATGCATTGGCTTATATAGCAGATCGCCGAGGCATTATCCATGTAGAAGCTTTTCTACAATGTACTCCCATTTATTTTGAATATTCTAAAAACTTACATGGATCCAGTTCTTACCTATTGTTATAACTTTTACATGGCCATTAATTCCTCCCAGGTGATGTAAAATGTGGACAAATGAACAATATTGAAACACTTTGAATTTAAATAAGTGGGTTTGAAGTTCAAATATGGGCTTTCTAATGATGAAAAATCAATATAATGGAACAATCTGCATCACCTTCCTTACAATTTGGCTGCCAGATTTAAAAAATATTCATGTTTTCTGTGTATGATCTTACGTTATGAGTACGTTATATAAGTTAGTAAAATGGAAAGTGAGAAAATTAGTTGAAGGGCATGTCCAGAAGTAGCATGTATTCAAAACCATTATGCCAAACTCCTGAGTAGAATTTCCTTTTCTTTGTACTATTCCTTTGCTTCTGTGGCTGTTGTCCACTACTTGAACAGTAGGATGATTTGATTTTATTGAAAATATTTGTTGCCCTTTTTTCAACGATAGAGGTTCATTGGGTTTTGTAGTTTGAGATCATGCAATGGATGATCTAAGGTGGTATTGTTTTTTATGAATGGTAGTAGTTGTGCACTTAAGTGTTTTCATAGTTTACTCATTTATGCATGAGAGTGTGTTTAGTTTTTAATAGTATCGCTGTAAATCTGTTGTGGATTTTCATGAGATAGTCAATTAAGCCTATAACTAGGACAGTATTTTGAATTTTTTTCCACTCGACTATTTTCTCAAAAAGGGATTTCTTATTTTAATATTAGAAAGATCAGCATTTTTTATCACAAATTATTCAATAATCACTGTTTGAGTCTTAAAATTGTGCTATAATATTAGCTTTATTGGTTAAACAGAAAGTGTGAGAATAAGGTGGCCCATAGAAATGTTGATATCTTCATCTCTTATGATGTATTCAGTGAAACTAGTTGCCGTTAGAAAAATCTAAAAATTTGAGAAAGCCTTCACATTATCATTATGTTAGTCCCAAAATGTTTTTGCGTGAGTTATTATTTCTTAACATTACTTGATATTTTCATAGGTTGTTTTAATCAAGATTTTATTATTTTTTGGTAGTGACACCAAATAAGTTTTAAATTTTGAGGATTCTCCATGCATAATAGACATATTCATCAATCGAGATTTTATAAGTTTATTTGAAGCTAAGGGCATAAAAGTTTGCTTATTTTTTTCAATTTGGTTTCTTTCCAATTAGTGTTGTTTATTTTTAAAATCATAATTTCCTTCAGTTCATTTGCTTTCAGTTAGCATTTTAAGTTCATTGGAATTATTTTTCCTTGCATTAAATTTCAATTTATTTTATATACATATTCAGAAAATAATTGCTGTTTTATTTATCTTCCCTTGTATTACCTTCATTGTTTTTTCACTAAAGCCATAAATATTCATGAATAATTTATATAGCTTGTGTTGGGCAGAACATTTTTCTGTACTGACTTATCTTCTATACTTTTTATTCCATTCACTTTTATTCCCCTGACTTACATTCTAACTGCCCAAAAAGTTGTATAGCTTAAACTGTCTTTTAATGTAACCAATTACCTACATTCAATTAACCTCCATTTCAAGACAAAATCACTGTCCTGTTGTGAGTCAATAAATTATGGTTCCTTTTGAGTTTAGAATTTTAGTCACAGTTTATCAAGTGCTATATGAAAATTTTATTATTTATACGAAAAAATGTTCATACACGATGAAAAAACTGTGAAAAATAAGGAATTGCATTCTTGATGTTTCCCTTATCAGTCTTCTTTGTGAATTATTTTGTCTTCAAATGTCCAGTTTCTATTTTTCCGATTAGCATTTTTAGTTTTACTTATTTCAGATAATGAAATCATTGCTTTTGACCTTCATTGATTGAAATGTATTTTGGATTGTTGCCTTAACCGTTTTTCACGATGAACCAGTAGCCTCCAGGCATGGAGTTAGAAGAATACCACATCCATCTCGGGGAGTGGGAGGGCCGAGGACTAGAAGATCAAACATGCATTTCAGGTGATTTCTTGTTTTGTATCTCATTTAAATGTTGTGATGGTAAAGGTCAGACTGTTACACCCAATTTTTTAATTTTTGATAATTTTAAATTGCTCCCTAGCAGCTAAAATATTTCCTACCATTATTTCTTTGATGTCTGAAATGGGAGAAGTAATTTTTAGGTATAGAGATGAACCTAGTGCCAACCTGAAATGCTAGTGACTTTGACATTTTACATATCTTGTCTTGGTTTAAGTGCGACACATATAAGTTATGGCATATAAGATATTTTTTGCTTTTCTGTATAATAAAGTTGAATAAGGGTAAGTGATAAAAAAGTTGGTTTGATTATGTTAGTCATGTATTGGGGAGGGTGGTAGCCTAGTGGGAAGATGCTTGGCTGCTGACCAAAGATTCCCTGGTTCAAATCCTGGGTGAAGCCTTAGGGCAACTCCAAAACAAAAGCTGCGAAGTGTGAGGTGGCTTAGGGAGAGGAACTGGGCCCCCCACCCGAAATGTGTGATGTTCACATGCCTGTCGCTAAGTCTGGTGTGAGCTCTACCCTTTCCTATCCAAACCAGCCTTCAGGTTGAATCTCTGTGTCATGTATTGAGTCAAGTTCTGTAGCCTGTTTTTGGAACACTTTGGGGCATTCTTGTTGGCATTAAAATTCACAGTTACGGAAGTGAATAAATTCATAAACCACCCTTGTAACAACATAGGGAGTGACTCATAGGACAAAAAAATGAATAACACAATGTGTCAAGTCATCTGCATACATTCCCATTATGAGTTACTTCTTGTCATCACAATATACACTTGGATCACTCATCTATCTTTTCAGTTTTAGATTACGAAGTATGTTATCAATATGTTCATAACTTTCTCCCCCACTTTATTTAAGACCAATAAATACTCGTAATTAGTTTAAAAACATAATTTTGTCCTCCCTATTAAAATATTTGGATTGTTTCCTGTTACTACCTCATTCAATGGACTGTTCAAATATGCCGACAGTACACCCACTTGCTCTTGCAATCATCCATTTTCTACTGCTAAACCCATTAACTAACTATGCAATGCTTTTACATTTAACCACTGGGGAATATGTTTCATTGCAATCCATACCAGTTATTTGAGAGAAACCTTGAGCTCCAACCAAGTTCTATATTGTTCAACTGTACTGCCTGGTTTTTGCTTTGCCTTCAAAACCTAGGTACAACCAAGAACATTCTTACTTTCAGGTTTCTTTACTTATTATGAATATACTCCCAAATTATTAATTTTGTGGAGGAGGTGAGAGTAATTTACATAATCAAGTGCCTCATAGAAGTCGTAAAGGTTCCCTCAGTTTTTTTTTCAAGCGAACATTATGAAGTCATTGGCTTGAAATGAAGCTGATATAGTGGATAGCTGACACAAAAATTATCCCCCCAACACCCCACAAATTATGATCAAATGATGTCATAATTTGCTGGCCCAGGTGGCAGCGGGGCGAAGACCTCGCCTGCCTAGCAGGTTCAAGTTCTGCCTGGGTAGGTTTCCCCTATCCAGGGCATGGATGTATGTTATTGTCCTATAATGTTGTCCTTTAAATTCACTCACTGTAGAAGTCTTTAATCCACTATTTTTGGGGCAGTAAATACAGTCGGATCCGGATTTAAGGTCTTCGCATTTAACGTTTTTCCACATTTAGGGTTTATTTTTTTGGGTCCCGATTCATTCCCTATTAGGACAATGTAAAAATTATCCTTATTTAGTGTTTCCGCATTTTGCGTTTTTCCGCATTTATGGTCGTAAAAATTTGTCCCGCTCAAGATTTTTTTGCCCGATTTAACGTTTTTTCATGACGGTTCATCCAAGTCTTCGAATTTATATGCTCATCAACAAGAACAGTCTCATGAAAGTTTACCAAGAGTCGATAGAATCAACCGGGGAACGCTTCTTCAACTGCTTTCTTCCGCGAGCGCAGCGCTGCGACCTTCAACTCGCAAGTTGGGTGATTTGTCTTCTCGTAACGTTTCGCTCCCCTTCTGATCCAAACACCAGGCTTTTTTTGTATCAGATCCGATCTAATGGAGCAAAGTCATCCCTTAATTACCTCGAACTACCTTATCCTTCACTTCATGAACTTGACTTCGATGATACGTGACGACTGAGGACACGAGTTATCCTCCGAGGGCCGCTACAATAATGGTTTTCTCGTTATGTTTTCAATTGATGGCTTATGCCCCTTTTAACTCTACTTCCTACGGGCAGTCGATTATTAACCCAATATTTTTTCAGTCGGCTACTTTCTCTGTTCAAAAGAGGAGGCCCAATATCAATTGCGCAGTTCACTAGAAGATTCTCTCTATAATCCATTCCAAGGTCAGTTTCCACGGAGGAATAGCGAAAGAACAGAGGAAGTGTTTCCCCTGTCATGACCGTGAGTGAGAGCATTCTTTCCCTACGGAACAACATTATTTTACATCGTAATTTAGATATCTCGGAGCCAATTTATCGACATGCGGCTGGTTGATATCGCTGTCGATTCAAAAATATTTATCTGGTGCTAACTAATGTCAAAAGAGAATGACAATCGGAGTTTTGACGAACTATCACGGTCCATGACTAAATAAATCGCTCATACTGGAAAAAAATCACCGCATACTCACGGTAGAATAGATGAGCGCGGAAAAATACGAAAATCCGGCAGGTATCCCTTGGTGGTTGACTTCGACATCATAACCCTGACGAAATTGCCAAACTCCAGAGGCTCTGACAATTTTTCGGATGAAATCCAGTCCCGTTGAAGATTAAACCTTTTCACGTAACAGAGTTTAGCTAATCGTTATTCAAGGTCCAACCAAATTTTATTAAAAGCTGCCGAGAAACAAGGCGAGTCAGAGTCAAGGTGATCAGCGCGCCGCGTAAGCAACTTCTCCCGGCTCCATTCGACCTGCATAAGGCCGCGGATATATGACAACGAATCTGGTGTTATCATCGAGTTGAATCACCATCGACTTGTACGCATAATAAAATAAGATTCTACTTTTTTGAATGACCTCGAAATCCAAAATGTGCGCATAGGAGGCTTTTTAAAGGCTCATAAATCCCTTGTTTCGCCGAGGCAACAGATAACGTTAAGTTGGCAAAATTCCAGAAAACCTCCCTTTTACTAGATATTCGGTAGTTGAGAATTCGGGATTAGCGATCTTCTGCTGTCCCTTTATTTCACTCATTCCTCATGATTTTCCGAGTACCTACTTACACCTTTTCTTATTATATTAGAAATGCTATAGTCACCTACATGTCACTTTTACAGAAAAAATTCTAAATTTCATCGAGACCACTGAAATATGCATAAAAATGGAATCACTAATGTCCATAATAATAATCTGTGTGGGAATGCTTTTAAGTTGATGTTTATTAGAATTTTCTTAAAATATTTCATTAAAACAATTGTCATCCTCTCATTACTTATTTTTACTACCCATTTTTTTAGCTGATTCCTGAAAAGTATTATCCAACCTTCACAGGGCAGAGAACATTTCATTAAAGAATTTTTTGCTGCATTCAGCACCTTTTAGTTACTTAAAATAATATTTTTTATTCATAAAAAGCCATTCCAATCATTACAGACCCTAAAACCTGAAAAAAATGGCAGGTCCTCATTTAGTGTTTTTCCGCATTTAGTGTTTTAAATTTTGTCCCCCCTGAAAAACCTTAAATCAGGATTCTACTGTATTTTGCTCATAGGTGTTTCTTTTTACATTCTGAATTGTGATCTTAGTCTCCTTGATTCCCCAGAGAAGTACATGCCGTAACTAATGTGTACAACATTGATGTAAATATGATTGGTTGGTAATATTCCAAGCATACGGCAACATTTTGATAAAAGCATCTATAGA
The DNA here is from genome assembly GCF_921293095.1 of Ischnura elegans. Taxonomy (NCBI): domain Eukaryota; kingdom Metazoa; phylum Arthropoda; class Insecta; order Odonata; family Coenagrionidae; genus Ischnura; species Ischnura elegans. The sequence goes on from NC_060248.1 coordinate 109,229,422, forward strand.
AAAACTTCTGGTGCTTGGTTAATCTCTTGGTTAATTAGAAGTCTTTAATCCACTGTTTTTGGGGCAGTAAATATTTTGCTTATAGGTGTTTCTTTTTACATTCCGAATTATGATCTTAGTCTCCTTGATTTCCCAGCTGCAAGCATACGGCAACATTTTGATAAAAGCATCTATAGAAAAACTTCTGGTGCTTGGTTAATCTCTTGGTTAATTAGAAGTCTTTAATCTACTGTTTTTGGGGCAGTAAATATTTTGCTTATAGATGTTTCTTTTTACATTCTGAATTATGATCTTAGTCTCCTTGATTTCCCAACTGCAAGCATACGGCAACATTTTGATAAAAGCATCTATAGAAAAACTTCTGGTGCTTGGTTAATGTGAGGTGGTATAATAAGTAATCAGGCGTAGCATTATGATTCATGCATAGATTTCCGCAGAGACTTTCATGATGAATACCAAATCCGGATTCTCCAGCTGTGTTTGTCGTTTATGATTGACGGTTGGCATCAATCATAAACAACAAACACGGCTGGAGAATTTGGAACCCCAATAGAACCCGAAATTTGGCAGTCAACATGAATGTCACTGCTGTATTTGTCATTTATGATTGACTCGTCGTTTATGATTGGTGTCAATCATAAACAACATACACGGCTGGAAAACCCGGAATGTGGCAGTCATTGAAACGTTATGAATTTATACTCTTTCATGATGCTTAAAGAATTTAATCCACTGTCTGCTTTTTCTAAAATCATGTTTTATAAGTGGTTGGGTTACTAGAAGTTAGCAGTTACTGAATGCAAATTGATTCTTACCTTTAGTCAGTAAAATGTACAAAAATCAACCAACTTCCCGATTCACTATATAATGCTACATGGCAGTTTTTGGTGAGAGAGTAAAAAAGTATATTATGCTTTGTTGCTTTAAAAAAGTCTCCTCTTTTATAACAGTTTTTTTGTTTGTCTTTTGCATGTTAGCATGTTTTCTTTGGAGCACATCTATCAATTTGCAGGGTCACTTTTAATGTAAATGGTATAATATAAGTTGTATGTTAAAAGAACTGCTCAATAATCAAAAATAAATGTTACCACGATTACTTTATTATTTTAAATCCTACGTAAGAAAAAAAGTCTAGTTTTTTGTTAGTAGTACACTTTTTGCTATTCGTGAGAGAATCCGGGTTTAAATGGGTGAGTTAGAAATTTGCACTTTCAATTTGCCAAAATTTATTGAGATAGAAACAAAATTTTTCTAGAAATTGTTAAAAATTAGTGTTGCTTTAGCTTTCATTACTGTAATAATCAGCTATCTTGCAATCATCATGCATTAATTTGACCCTCCTATGGCTATTGTTGAAGTTACCATGTGCTTACCCCTGTCTGAAAGACTCCTCATTAGGTTTCTCTCTGTAGAAATTTTCATTAAAAAATCCCAATTATTGTTATCTCCCAAACATTTGGACCATTATTATTTCCGTTATGTGGTTTCCTCCAGTTCCTCTGGAGGGCTGTCCTCCCTCTCACCATCCAGCCGAGAGAATGTGGATCCAATTGCAGAATTGTTATCTCAGCTATCTGGAGTTCGGCGGTCAACAGTGGCAGCTGCTGCTGCTACAGGTAGCACCCAAGGTGCTGGTCCTTCTCTACAGCAGTTACAAATGCAGTTGCAGTTAGAGAGACAGCAGGTATGCAATGTATTTCCTATTGTTTTGATCTTGATAGCTGTCTTTTTAATGCTCTTGGTAATATAATGGCCATGTAACTACTTTCATATGCCACAATGTTAAAAGCTAGGGTTTTCTCTCTCTTTGTGTGCACTAACAGTTACTGTTGTTGTTCCAAGTGAGGCTCTTATGAAATTAGTTTGGCAACATCTCAAGTAGTTTAAAAATAAATTTCTCAGCTGATCATTAATCGAAAGGAAGAGCTGGTAGCTTCTATGAAAGTTTTGCAGCCTCAGTTTGTGATATAGCAAACCAGAAAGAAAACTTAGTGGTTTTATTTTAGTTGCCATCTTTTCATTTATCTGAGCTGTTTGATTTAACAATAATTTATTAATATTCATCATTTCTAGGAGTATGTCTTTCTTGATTTGCACATGATTTTATATTGAGAATAGCTTTTGTCTTGATATCACAAAACTGAATTTCAAGTCTTATTTATTTCTTCCATTCGGAGATGTGTGTTGATTTTGTAAAACTTTTCTTTCCCAGGCTGCCAGGCAACCTTTGGAAAGGCTACCTAGGCGACAGGCCCAGGCAGCAGCAGCGGCTGCAGCTTCTGGTATTGTTGCCTCTGCAGCTTCATCTGCTGGTGCAGTGGAAGCATCTTCAGCCACGGGGGTTTTAAGCCCTGGAAGTGGTGGAAATGGGGGCCAACCTCAATCACAGTTCCTTCTCTCTCGCGGCATGGACCCAGTCCCTACAGAAGCGGAGAGAAGAGCTGCTGAAAGGGAAAGAGCAGACCGTGGTCTTTTTGCAAGGGAGTTGATCCTGGGAACCTTAGGTGTTGGTGTGGAAGAAGCTGTACGCTTAGCATCTCTCTCACTGAATGGTAAACAACTTCAAGCAGACCTGTCACTTACGAATCCAAGTTCCCAAGCACCCCCAAACAAACCTTCCTCAAAAAAGGACGGAGGTGCGAATGGAGGTACATCATCGGGTCGTTCTTCTTCCGGTAATATTCAGTGTACGCAGCAGAAATGGGCGCCAACAGTCCCAGCTTCAAAGCGAGCTTCAGGTCCTGGGGCTGGGCGCACCACAGGTGTGGTGGTAACAGGTGGCATGGCCAGACCTCCAGGGAGCATTGTACCTTCAGCATCAGGCTCTGGTCTGCCTCCTCACCACCATGATATGCGCTCAAATGCAGGCCCAGGGCTAAGGGGAATGATGCCTTCACTTCAGCGGGTCCTTACTGGGACAGGCACGATACGCGAGGTTGTTTCACCGCCACAGCAGCCTGGCAGTGTGGTGACACCAGCAGTGGGGGGAGTAGGCAGGGGTAGCTCTGGGGTAGTGTCTTCGAGAGGTGGGGGAATGAGTGGGGGAGGTGTTGGGGGAGGCAGTGGTAGTGGAGCTGCTGGGCCCGGTGCAGGGTCACCAGGCACTGCCAGAAGGAAGCCTGTCCGACCCATTGAAGGGAGGAACCAGTCTACGGAGCCTCCACCCCCTCACTAATACAAGATGAGCTAGTCGATAACAATAGATGTGGCCCAATTCCCCATCTCTGCGATACCTTGGCCCCGTCCGCTCCTCCACCAATTACCGCATTTTTACCTTTGCAAACCCTTAATCTCGTACCACTGCAATTCTGCCTTAAATGGTTATTATCTTTCCTTCCCCTCTTAAAAAATTAAATTAATTATTTAGGTTAACTTTGTGTTGTAATAATTATTATTTGCAGTCATTGTATATACCTGTTAAAAAGTTGGTGAGACTGTAAGGAAATTTTGTATTCCTCCTGTACTTGAAGTGGTGTGGTTTAAAGGAGGGGGGATGTGAAAGGTTGAATGTAACTGTGTAATGCTCATGGGCATGTGAATGTGGAATTGTGGAAGAGGAAATAGCTTTTTGATAGTCAATATTTTGGTTTTCTCTGGTGTTTTTGGACATATCCCCTTTAAATTTTGAGAATCGAGGGTGAATTCCCTTATTGACTGTGTTATGGAAGCCATGTGAAGGACTTACGTTGGGAGATAATGTTATCTCCTCATGCTAATCAGCATATGAGCATTGAATCTGTGTAATAAAATGCTGCTTTATTAAGTCATTATGGCTCCATAAGAGGGATGTTTTTGCCAAGGAAGTGATTGAATTATATTGTGCCACAGACTGCCAACACTGCTGCTTCTACACCTTCAGTCTTGCCAACTTTTTTCTGTGGCCTGTTGTATAATAGCTTGTTATTTGTGTGTGTGTACTTGGAAAGCCGGCAAGTATAATTTTTTAGGGGTGGAGGAAGGGAAGGTGAGGGGTGTAAAAACAGAAAAGCTGCCAGTGTGTGCTGTATTTGGGAACTGTTACGCCATGTTTATACTGAGTTTTCTTGTTTTCCTGTGGAACATTATTGTTTGCCTAACAGTAAATTAAAACCAAAATTGTGTGATGTTGGGGTTTGGCAGGGTGCTCCAATCTTAGGTATTTTTAATAGACAAAGGCCTCTCTTCATGTTAAGTGAAATCATTTCACAAAACTTTGGAAATACTTCTAAACAGTAAGAAATGAGACGTCTCACTTATTTGTGCAAGACAAGGCTTTTGCAATAGCAACTGTTAGGCATGCACTTTGCATAAAAATGTTTAATTTAAAAGTCAATTGGTATGCATCTATCAACACAAGTTATCATCATTGCACTACACCTACATACTGTACTTGGTTTCCTTTCAAGACTGCTTGAATATTTTGTTAGTTAATGCATACTTTATCATATTGGAGTGATGTACTTCATTTCAGGTAAATTAACAATGTCTTCTGTTTGTTTCATCCGATATTAATAAAGCAGTTATATCCAATGGCATTATTTTCATGGTTTTCATACTAGTAGAAAACCAGTTGTGTACTGCCGATAGTTATATGGTATATGAGTGCCAGGCGATAAACTTTTATAAGTAATCTTACATTTGATTGCTGTCCGTAACAGTTGCTAACAAAACATTTTTAATGCATGAGTCAGTATACCGTTGGCAGTGTTGATCAATGAGGAAGTGAATGTAGCCATGATGAAATTAGCCAATGGCCAATGAGTTCATTTATCCTAATGGGTGTTGCGTTGTTACATATAAGTGCTCTTTAGCACAGAATTGGGGTTTTAAATCTTCTATTCATGGAGCAGGCCATTAACAGTTATGCCGATAAATATTATTTTCTGTGTGTACATTTATGAAAGCTGAGTCAATTTTAATGTTTTCTTGAAACATTTTATTGTTGCTTAAAGAGCTAAAGAAGTTACAGAGTGATTCAGCATGGCTTTTTGTACATTGTATTCCATGATATGAATGTTTCTTTTTTCTTGCAAGAATTCTTTTTCTTCTGTGAATAAAATTTGAGTCAGCAAGTCTAGTCACTTGAGCAAGAAGTCCTTCTACATTTCAAAGCACCTAAAATCCTAAATGACACTGGAAGTTGGCTGCATTGGCTATTTTAGGGAGTCACTTCTACGGAATTCGACACTTACTATGTCCAAAATAGGAACTAGTATCTGTTTAAGGAGGCATCCTATAATGTCATATTGGAGTTAAGTTACTCGTAAAACTAATTAAGTTACTTCAGCATTGCCAAATCATGATGTCTCAGGAAGATTTTTATTTGTCTTCCAAGTTTGGCTAATGACAAGAAGTGTGGGGTGCCTTGATTGGCCTTGGGATTGTGTAAACTTAGTTTTTCCGGTCGAAATTGAGGAAAGGCTAATGATAGTTATGTGGTTCCACTACAAAAAAAAAATAAAGCATTCTTGATTATGATGTGGTATGGTGTTGCCCTGATACAGAACTATTATTCTAAGTCTTACAAAATATTTCTATTAGAGATGAATTACTTGGAGTAATATGATGTGAATATATGTATATCTATATCTTTGGGAAGTCATGGTGTACAGTGATTTAAAAAATATTGAATATGCTAAAAAGCAAGTTAAACCAAAAAGTACTCCATCATTGTTTGATACGAACGTTTGGTATTAAATATAACTGTTTATCTTTTTGGTATTAACCTACATGCTGCCTTTTAACAGTAATTTTACTTTACATGTCTTTTGTGATGAACGACTTGGATAAAAGGTGAATACTAGTCCTAAAGCCCCTTGCTTGGCAGTTTCATGACAAATTATGAATGTCAACTTCTGCACAGTATAAAATCAAGATTATTGCCTCCTGCTTTGGTGGTGCATCCGATATTGGAAATCAGATAACTATATGTACTACCTTTTGTGTGAAAGGTTGTCAAGAAATAAAGGTTAATTATTTCATGATCCATTTGGCATCCTCAAAGCCATGTAGGACAGTGGTTCCCAGTTTTCAGTGAATATGAGACACACCAATCTTATTAAGGCCATTTTACACGGGGCACAGAATTGTGCAGGTTAGAGCTGCATTAATTTCTAAAATGGCGTGGAATTGCGCCAATGCATGAATGAAATTAGAACAGGGGCTCTTTTGCCGTCTCGCATCCACACATGTGTTCTAGCAAATTCACCGCTTTACACGACGCAATTTTGATTGCGCCTTCACACGTACGTCAGATTGCGCAATTCCGTGTACCGTGTAAAACGGTCTTTAGAATTGCTTATTTCTTGTAGAGATTTACGAAATAATTTTATTGCCTTGATTGAGGAAATTTATCTTTAACGTAGCATTCCTCAGATTTAAGAGAATTCCCAAACTTGTCATTTAGTGAATGATGTTTTCATCAACTTGGCTGGGACCCACTAGCCTATTCACTATGAGCATTTATACTCTAACCTTCATTTATTTTCTCCTTATTTTGAATTGTAAGAATGCTTTATTTTATTGGGCATATTTCATAAAAATGAGACTGATGAACGTTGCTCACTCAATAAGATTGCTGCTGAACCTCATGGCTCATCACCCCCTAATCGATATTACTTATTTTTTTAACAGTGTCCAATCTAATAGAATGCCACCTGCCAGCATAGCATTCAAGATCGAAAATTTGTAGTACTACCCACAAACTATTTGTTCGAGCTACTCAGCTAATCCAAGTAAGGTAAAAGCAGCATTTCTGATATTTTTTCCTGTTTTGATGTATCACATTTCCATTGTGTCTTTAATAAACGCTAACTAACAAGTGTGTCCAAATTACAAGCTATCACAGTATGGCTTCCTTGTTGTTAATACAGGAGTTTTACACGGAAACAGGTGTGACAGTAAAGATTTTATTGGCTCTCCTTAATCACATATGTTAATAATAACTCTTCCTGGGATTTGAATCTTGCAAAGTGGCTCCCATACTTGCCTGCATAAACACGAGTGTGCTCGTTCATCCTGATCCCATGTCAGCTTTCGGGTATTAACATCCACAGCAGCCACTAGGGTGTCCACCTTGGCTAGAGGTAGCGTAGTGACCCCTCTTTTCTGTTTCTGTTGCAACATGGATTTTTCTGAGATGAAACTGAATTAAATGTTCCACGATGCTTATGCAAACCATCATATTTTATTCACTTTCGTAAAATCACCAAGCTATAATTTCAAGAAAGTTGTTTTTGCATCACTATATTTTCAATCGCCGAATCAGGTTTCAATTGCTCTAATTACATTGGAATTGGCTTAGGCACAAACATTCCAAAATTTCTCGAACAAACAAATTCATTGCATTTTTGCTTAAATTGCAGTTTCCATTTTAAGGGAAGCCCCAGCGTCAAGGGTTAACTTCGAAGTAGTGGGCCAAAACACTGGCTATACTATCAGCTTTCTTATAGTATTTTAGCTTATTTTGCTTCTTGTGACATTGATGTAAATCCTTCAAATTATTACTGTTATTGGATAATTATTGAAGCTACATCAGGTGTGTGCTCCTGATGTTTGAAAGATATACACATTTTTTTATTCACGTCCTTGCAAGTCTATTCCTGCAGATGTCTTTGGATTGGAATGATGATAATTTACAGGTCTGTCACCTCTGTTAAATGCTTTGGCATTACATTCTAAGGAAATATGTATGAACATAAGCGAAGAAATATAGGTAGAAGTCTTGAAAAGAGAGGTGTCATTTTTGAGATGCAGCCATAAGCATTATTGAAGCACGAGCAAGCTAAAATAGCAGGAGTGATATTGGCAACTATTCAAGTAAGGTAAGATTTCTTAGACAGCTGGCTGAGCATGAACACCCTCGATGATAGTTGTCGAGTACAGTGCCTAATTTTGGTGCTTAGTGTCTTCCATGGAAAGGTAGAATCTACAGGAAGGTTTCAAAGCTTTCCTATAGAGTTTTTCGGTAACCGCGTGATTAAAAATTCTACTGAAGACCACACTCTTAGTAATAATAACCAACTCTTTTTCTACCACATAATATTCGGTGAAATAAACTTTGAAGGTTCACTCACGTTAGACCCCAATTTCTGGTGGATCACTTCATAATACATGCGGAGAATTTTCAAGCATGCTACTCTTACATCTCACACACTACTCGGTTCCTAACTACACACCATGTAACTAACATTGTCAATCACTTGATCATAGCATATTTAATATCTTAACACCATGCATCTATCATGAAATGAAACTTATTTCTTGCTATTATTCTAGTTCAGTTCAAAATAGAATTCACATGCTATGTGGCATCACCATTAAGGAGGGATACATACACTATTTTTGTTTAGTTAAATAATTGGTCTTTTCGAGGAAACCGATTCTTACAATTTTTCTTCCTACTGATTCTGATCAAGTTTGAAACATTTTAAAACCTTTGTTTTAAAGCAGTCAAGTTCTGTATTTAATTTAGCCATCATCTAAGTTCCAAATTGGCTCTGAAATACATATATGCACTGAATTTTTAACTAAATGTTCTCTCTGCTAAGAATGATGTTTACTGCATTGCACTAGTCATCTGTTTTGGCACGTGAGGTTGGCATTGTGTCACTAGAATCTGATGAGGAAAACATCCAATTGAACGGATTCAGGATTTTTTAAATAACTCATAACAATAATTTTAAATTCCATCATTGGTTATGGATTATGTCCTTGTGCCATACATGCCTTTTTCTATCCTTATAAAATTGTTTGATGATTGCATTGCTTATATTATGCTGTATGGCCAATTCATTGCCATTGCACACTCCTTTGGTGGTTACCCAATGATTCCATATTTTCGAGAGAAGTGTTATTCTTTGACTGTATTGAAGAATTGGGCTTTTTCCAATATGCAAAATGATAACTTTTATATTTATGGTAAAAATGTAGGCACTTACAAGCACATAGTATTTTATAGATTTAAATTATGTCCAGTAACTTAATTGTAGGTATTGTAAGAAGGCAAGATAAATAATAACTTAACTAACAAATCTAACAACATTAACTGGAATTTAACTTTCTGCGATAATTTTGAAAGATAAAACTGTATCAGGGATAGCTATACATATCGTAATATCCTTCTAGTCATGGCCTGGCTGCGGAAATCTACACTGAAACTTTTCAGTGACTGAGAAGTAAAGTGATCAAGCATGAAAACTTGAGATTTATCTAAATATTTCTTACTCTCAGCTGTAAAGGAAATAGCCAAATATGTATTCCATTTAAATTAAGTGGCTTCAGTAGTTTTCCCTACTTAGATGGAATAAGTGGCAGGAGGCCATAGTCACCCCTCTGAAAGGGTTAATCCATGTTTTTTCATCAAATTATTTGAGCCTGACGGCTAGGAGGTGTCTAGCTTAAGGTTTCATTTTATGCAAATGTGCCCGATGTTCTCTTAGCGTTTGAGGCAGGTGCATCCTGGTCCAAATTATAACCATATTTTTCAGGTGTCCAGGGAATTATGCCCTAATTCTCAGAATATCTGGGATATCCTGCAAGTTGAGGGCAATCAAGGGGATCCTGATCCTGGTAAATGCAGCTTGTACACAGTGCATGATGCCTCCAAGACTGGGTGTATGTATCAACTCTGGCTGGAGCCATGTCCAAGTTAGAAGTGAAATGAATTCCAGTGTTCCTTCTGGGCAAGCTAATGATGAATACAAACATTGTGGATTCTTCAGTTCCCCCCCCTAAAAATTTTTTCTGTGTGATTGGTTACCAATAATATTTTGGCTAGCAGTACACGAATAATGTTTCTAGCTGGTGAAACAGAAGACAGGAGAGTGATGCAGGAGAACAGAGAGAAAGCCATAAATTAAACTATTTAAATCCATGAAATTAATAGCAGCAACATACAGTTTGTGTTGAGGGACATGATCTCATCTCTATCTTTGTATCTATGGGTGCTATACTGGAACACCCTCTGGAAAAATCTCTCATCAAAAAGGTACCAACTTAAATAAAGTGACTTCATTGTCTCTTTTCTTTTATACTTTCCTATAGTATCTAGTCTGAGATATGATGTGAAAAATGTTGATACGATGAGTCATGAAGAGTACTTTTGACATCTCAGAAAGTTGAAATTGGCTCTCAAATAAGAAGGAATCTATTGAGATGACATATGAGGACAAAATGTTTGTGTTCCAGAATGAATTTAAAATATTATTCAAGAGCATACCACCCAAACTTGGTGATAAAGTGCCCTTAAACTTGTTTTATGGTGTTTCGAATGCAAAAAGGAGAAATTTTTTATCATATTTTTTCTATCACATAGAATATCTACTTATTAAAATGTAATACATAATTCCTTTCGATTCCCTCCACCATCATGCTCATAAATTATCAGCTTTCAATTCCATGGAGCTCACAGTATTATCTATTCCATGGTCCTTATATGCTGGTTGCTAATCTCCCGACATATTCCGGCTCGGGAGTATTGCCTGAGATTCCGCTTTCACTCCTCAAACCCCTCACACGCCTCCCCTCAAACACAACTCTGGGCATAGTGCGCTGTCACTAGGGGAAATACGGAAAACTGCGCTGTCGAAAGCATAGACCGCTGCCGATAGCACAGTTAGTTCCATATTTCCCATGGTGATAGCGCACTGTGCCCAGAGTTGTGTTTGAGGGGTAAAAGTGGAATCTCAGGCAACAATCCTGAGCCCAAGATTAGCAACCAGTATATAATAATAATAATAATAATAATATTTAATTTCCTGTTGGCTATACAAGTATAACATAGGATTTAGTCAAAAAAGAAGAAAAGTTTATACAAAAGTTACATAGAAATTACAATAAATGATAAGCAGTTAAATACATACATAATTATATTAATTTGTCATTTAGATACTCATCAATGCTATAATAGCATTTCTTAAGTAGCAGTTCTTTTAGCTTATTTTTAAAAGTATTATTACTCACTGCACATTTTATTGCATTTGGAACTTTATTGTAAACCATAGAGGCTGAGTGGTGAGGACCTTTTCTGCTTACATTATAAGGCTGATTGTTCAGATGGACATTGTCTTTACTACGTGTCCCGTGGTTATGGATTGACGAGTTGGGCATAAACAGGTGCCTATTGTTTCTCACAAAAGTACAGCAATTCAAGATATAAATACAGGGGAGAGTAAGTATTTTAAGTTCTTTGAATAGGGGTCTTCCTGGGGTCCTAATTGAGACCCTTAGCATACTCTTAATAGCCCTCTTTTGTATTGAAAATGCCTTTATTGCAGCACTACTATTACCCCAGAATACAATTCCATAAACTAAAAAAGAATGGATTTTGGCGAAGTAGATGAGACTTAGAATCTGAGTTGAGGTGGTTTGGGCAAGTTTCCTGATCATATAGATCCCAGTATTCATTTTATTGATTAATTTGGTTATGTGAGGCTGCCAGTCAAGGTTCATATTGAGATATAAACCGAGAAATTTAGTGGTGTCACAGTGAAGTATAGTGATATTTGAGTCTGTTCTGAGAAGAGGGCTTTGAATTGGTGGGTTTGTTTTATTATGAAAATGAACGAAGCATGTTTTGTTTTCATTAAGAAGTAGGTTGTTTGACCGGCACCATTTGGACATAGTTGTTAAGGTTTGACGGGCAGCACTGCTAGCATCTAGGAAATTGTCACTTATGTTCAGTGTGGATGTATCATCAGCATATAATATAACTTCATTGTTTGGAAAGTTATTATGTAGATCATTAATGAAAATGATGAATAAAAGAGGTCCTAATATAGAGCCTTGTGGTACACCACAATTGGTTGAGGCCACATCAGATCTGAAAGAACGAGCATTTGAATTGAGGTTGAGGTTTACCTGCACAAATTGTTTACGGTCTGAGAGATAAGACTTTAACCAAGATAAGGCATTGCCATTGATCCCAATTTTCCTGGGATAAGGGCCATGATCTATTCATATGTTTAATACTAATGCCATTTTGAAATAAATTAGATCAAACGTATTGCAGAGGTTAACGGCTACAACAGCAACATAGAGGAAAAGATTTTACACCGTCAACAATGGAAAATGTTAAAAACTAAAAGCTAATTAATAGTTTGCCCACACCTTAGAAAAGCATTGTTGAAGAGGAGCAAAATTCTGTCCATTGGCAATTTATCGTGTAAAGTAGCTAATTGTACACCAAAACACAAATTCAAGGTTTCTTTTTGTAATCAACAATATTTGAGTAAGTTATTAATTCCAAATATAAATTTTAAGATTTAAATACCAGTAATGGGTATTTAGTGTATTGTCAAATCTCTGTAATTTCTCAGCAGTATACTATGTTGGTCAAACAGGACACGTCATCCACACCTGGATAAAATAAAATAAGAACTGTTTCATGAAAGATGATTTCATAAGGACTCAGAGAGTGATTTCATACCAACAGTCATTCATTTCCAATGCAAAGGGATCAAGCTGGACTTTCTTGAAAACTTAGAAATTAAGTTGCATTACAAAAACCAACAATGTACATGCTTTAAATGAAATGCTCCCTTCCCGCCTGACCTTACCTTTCTCCCCTGCCCCCGTGATGCAATTCCTTAACAATGCTCCCCGCACCCCTCTCATCATGCATTCTTTGCCTGTTGACCCCTTCCCCTGCCTTCTTACTCTGTATTTATAAGGGGCTCGCAGTGAACCATTTGGTCACCTTGATAGTGACTATATACTAGCCAAAACCCTAGGTCGGAATAATAAAGTTTTAGTGGAACGCTACAAAGTGATTTCACACTAATGATTTGTGGTTGAAAAACAAGTAAATATATTTTGTGAAACTTTTTGAAAATTCTTGAAATTACATAATTCGATATTATGCATATTCAATATGATATTACGAAAAGTTGATTTTTCAGTGTGATGACTTCGTATTATCAAGATTTTATAGCATATCACCCTTGTGGGCAGCCCTAATGGCAATCACAGCACCATATTTTTTAACATAATCTCTATCTATTTACCTAAAGCATGACTACTCATGAATGACTAGGTACACTTCTTTTGAGTCCAATGTTTCCACCTCTAGCAATAGGTGGCACATTTGTCCTGAAGGAGATTGCACGTTACTTGTATGGAATCCCAGATAACCCCTCTGCTCTCACGATTGCACAAGCCAAGATCAAACCAGCTCAAATTCTGAACACATAGTGCTACAGAAAAAGATGGTAAACACATGCAGGAGACTCAATACAAAATTGTCAAATGCATACAGGAAAATCTACTATACAGGGAAACTGTAGCAAATTTATGGGATTGAACATGACCGTACTGTTTGTATGGGTGAACAGGAGTCTAGTGGGGGAATACTCAAGTTTTATGACTTCCCAGCAAGTAATCATGAAACTTCCACAAAGGTATTCCGTTTTTCTAAGAGCTTCAAATATTGATGTGAGCTTTTAAATTACTAATAAGTAACCCAGTCAGCACAAAAGATAATTTAGATGGAAATTATTTTGGTAATTTGGAGCAAATTTGGCCTAGTAACTTTTACCCTTCCTTTACCACGTAATTACTCGAATGCAGAATTGCCAACATTGAAGCATAAAAATATATAGTGAGGCATTTACTTAATTGTATGAGGTTGAGAAAAGTTTAAAGTAGAAAAATAAAGTCCAATACATCCACAGCGACACTAGTGATATTTTTCAAATTATTTTAGATTTCATTTTGCAAATGGTTTCACATTGTATACACACTACCGATGAAAGGCTGTGGTCATTAACAAAAATTCAAGTACTTCAAAATTTCCTGATTATTTTCGTATATACATAGAGAAGATTTTCATCGGATAATTATTTTTCGCTAAAATGATTATATGACAGATGTAATTCACATCTTGATGGTTGGCTATATTGGATCCTCAACTGCGATTTGCGAATAGTGGACCAAAACGTTGGCTACGAGTGGACAAATAAACAATGAAGGAGGAACATGAACGCAACTGCAAAAGTAACGTGCCTGGCAATTATGATTTCTAAATATTACTGAAGCATGAATTAAATTAAACTAAGTTACCTGATATAATGCCGAAAATAGTCAAATTTAATTCAGTGGAAAATTTAACCAGAGTGTAGTATTACTTTTTGCTGCAATGCCATGGTGAGACAATACTTTTTAATAACATTTATAACTGAAATTTGATTCCCTCAACCTCTGCTAAAATATAGCACTCTTTATTTACAGTGATTTCATTGGAAAATTCAGGTGAAAAAAGTTTGGAAAAGCAGTTTTTAGGATTCTCGTTTGGGTGAATTTGTTTCCTCGTAATCCTGCCCTGAGGAGTTTGGTGTGGAAGTTGTTGTCACCGAGAGCTCAAGGGAAGAAAATTAGTTCCAAGTTTAACATTGTTTCTATTTTAAAAGAAGTCAAATTGTACAGCTGTTATTTATTTCGATCATTTCTCTTTCATCGAGTACCTACGTATTTCCTCATGAATGTAGGTTTCATTTTTGTTATTACATATTTCACTTTCACCAAGGGGTTAATTCCTAATACAAATGTCGTATTTATATATTTAGTAACTTTTCGTTGTTCAATAAACAGTTATTCTTCGAAAAATTGATGGTTTGAGGCGTAACTTTGTGAAAGCGATTCATTATGAAAAATGATATGGAAGAAACTTTGTGCTTATTAAAGTGTACCGGGACTAGCCACGGTGATAACTTTTTACGGAGTCACCCGCAATGCACAAATAGTGCGAAAAATCCACAGAGGAAAAATCATTTGCCTTGACCGGGATTCGAACCCGGATCCCTCGATTTCCGGCCAAGTGCTTTAGCCAGTTAAGCTACCGAGGCATCATTCTCCCCTGTGGAAATTTGTGGACTATACCGGACAAGGTGGTATGGACTGCTGAGCATATGATGCGACTAAGCAGTCCATACCACCTTGTCCGGTATAGTCCACAAATTTCCACAGGGGAGAATGACGCCTCGGTAGCTTAACTGGCTAAAGCATTCGGCCGGATATCGAGGGATCCGGGTTCGAATCCCGGTCAAGGTGAACGATTTTTCCTCTGTGGATTTTTCAAACTTTGTGCTCTCACATGAATATTTATTCACACATTTACACGACCATGGTTTCAACGTTAGACGTCATCATCAGGTGACCTTTTTCATTTCTCGTTATTCTTCAATACGTATCAATGTTGATTTCGTTCATGTCGATTCGACCATGGTATCAACGTTAGACGTCATCATCAGATGACCTGAGGAGCCTGTGTAAATGTGAATAAATATTCATGTTAAAGCACAAAGTTTCTTCTTTCTCATTTTTCAGTTATTCTTCAATATCAATGTCGATTTCATTCATTTACCATGTATATGAACGCCTACAACGCATTAAAGCTATGTGCTCTTAGTTCACAATAGCACCGATTGAGGGGGTGATGTCATGTTTCTTTTAAAGCTCCACAGACGGCTCTGATGTCACATTGGGAAGTTTAGCCCGGAAAAAGTTCCAATTTTACCCATGTTTTACCACCAAATTACCCAAATTTTACCACTTAAATTTACAGATATTTTACCCGTTAACATGCAGGCTACCCATCATTTTCCACAATGAGGAACTTGCATGGGTCGTAGATTGCTCTAAAAACTATTTTGAATAAGTCAAATGGATACATTAGCTCGCAAAAATACCTTCAGTTTCTCCATTCAACATCAAAAGAAATAAAAAAATTGCATTTAAAATCGAGAAAAATTTCTCTGAGCCGACCACTGCGCGAAGACACCCGAGCGTTGCCGAGGCCAGGCGTGACGTCATAGGTGCCTAAACAACCGTAGGGAGTAGGGAAATACGCTGAGCGCATGGTGTAAAATTTGTTTTGAGGGAGTATTTAGCCGCTCATCGTCACTTTATTTTGTTCTGTTATTCTTGGGCAAGTTCTCCTATTGCTATTGTGCCTAGATTATTACTTGGGATATTAATAATGCGGCATCGGGATTATGAAATACAAGCGTTTCACTTCGTGTGTTTTGGTTATCAGAAAAATGGATGATAACGTTGCCACTCGTTCGAATAGTACACCTGAAATTCATTTACGTCTACATAATACCCCGCAAGCCGCCTAAAAGGCGTGTGGCATGGGGTGTTAGGACACCAGCCTTTTTTTAGGACACCAAAAATTGATGCCACGACCCTCATGGAATTTGTTAAGACAAATTATTGCTATACGCCGGCGGCAAATCGAGTTCTAAAAGAAACTTGTAATACTGGAGGATAACGATCGTAAGCTGTGCTGTTGACATTAGAGTAAGCTGCGCTGTTGAATTTGGCAACGCCGGATTAACGGAGAAGGTAGTCCTATCCGTCCCACGGTACGAATTCACAGCAAAACAGTCTGCACACAATCCACATGTGAGATCGCGAATCGGTTCCGCTGCCAACACACACACAAGCTACAACCTATTTAAATAATATAGGTAAATCCATAAACAATATACTAGCATATACCATAAAAATATAATGGGAAATAGGCAAATACTCTTATCAAAAACTGGATGTCACTATCACATTCTTATATTCATCACGTACAACTTACAATAACAGAACTCGTTATGATGAATACAACTATTTATTCACTGATTTAAACCCTTAAATTAGCCCACACAGGTGACATTTCTCACTACTATTCGTTGAAATAATGGAATAACAAACTTCACACACAGTTTTTATTTCAATAGCGTGATCGTGAAATGTCATATCTACGGTGAACAACGGAGATTAGCACGCCACTGACAATTTTTACACTACTGTTAGACATTTATCGATAGCGTAATAGCACTTTTTACAATTCAATCACGATGGAACACTGATAACTCTTGGCCGATATTTTTCAACCTTGTCAAACTTCGTGCATTACAACAACTGGCACTGTGATTATTAGCAGTAGCTTAACGGGAGATGTCACGTTGAAAATAACACTATTTTGGCACAAAAATGTTTCTGGATGTCTCCAATCAGCGAGCAAAAGTTGCATTGACTGGAATTCACCCCATAATACAAGCACAGACAGTCCTTAACGCCGAATTCTCCGGTACCTACGAATAAACGGATGAAGTTATTGTATATAAAAGCTAATCGGACATTAGTAAACATCAAAATCGTTCTAATTACATACTTAAATGAATGATATGCCGTCGATAACATCAACTTACAATTAACGTATCCCCCTTCCAATGGCCGTGGCTCAGACTCCTACAACGATGTTATTTAGGTATTATCAAATTTTTGGTTTAACTGCTCCAGTTTTATATTTTATGCCCTTACTCTGATATTAATATTATAAATAATGCAAAATACGAGGGCTTCCAAGCCTCTATCGTCGGATATTTATCTTTAAATATAAAATAATCAACACGTCTAACAAACGAAGCTCTCACAACTGCTGGAAACTATTACAAACAATCACAACAATAGCTTCGCGTGATGTTTAGGCACCTTTGACGTCATCGAGGCTTCGTCGGCAGTGGCTTGGGGGGTGAGGGAGTTTTTCCCGCGCTTTAAAATTCGTTATATTTATCATTAAATATCTCGCGAAGGAAAACTCAGATTTACATGCGGTTTTCTTTGTTGTATTCAGAAAATAATTTTCTGTCTGCCTATGAAATAAAAAAAATTCATGCAAGTTCCCCATTTTACCCATGTAAAATAAGGGTAATAATGGGGTAATTTATCTTTTGTGATGACTGGGAATACACATTACCTTGACCATACAGAGAATATGCATTTTGTCTCTCAGGTATATGAATCTTCAGCATTGCATGAAGGAGTTTTAACTTTCAAAGAATCAAAATCTTTTTACATATATTATAGCTAAAATATTTTTCAGTCAATACAGAAACATTAAAATAAAAGTATCATTATTTGATTGTTATTATTTGATTGAATATTAAGAGCCTAAAATAAATTTTAAATAAATATTCTACAGTTAAATCATGATAATATATTTTTGTTACATATTGGCAGTATGTACAGCTGATCACAGTTCTCCCGAGTTTAACATGTAAACTGTGTTTTACCATACACAAATTCTAGAATATATCCTTCAGAACAAATAAAAATGTCAACATTATGTTCTGAAAATAAATTGGCTTCAATTATAATTTGTAATAAATCCAAATATTTTCAAGCTTAGATGTGTTTTCAGCAGCTTGTAATTATTACAAATATCACATGCAAGCATTTATGAGGTCAAAATGAATGTATATTATCAGAAAAACATAGTTATACACAACAACAAAATTCAAAATATCTATGCACTTCTTTCACACCAGCCCCTTCAATACCTAAATATGACTAGAGAATTAACTTATTGGTACAATGATTAAGAGAACCCACTCCAAATTTAAATTTCAATAAAAACCAATCAAATGATATGCCAAAATGGTATTGTATGACTAATCAGTGAATGGCAACTAGAAGAAAGGCCTACACATACATATTTATAATAATAATGTTAGTGAATAATGATTTGGACAGACTGTCAAGGAGCCCAATCATCTCTATAGCCACCAATACTCATAGTGATCATTTTTATGCATGCTCACTAGGAGGTGGCAGTGAAGATGACAACTTTAAGCAATATAGAGATTTACAGTATGAAATAATGGTGATACACTCTTGAGGTATAAAAAGATAAAAGCTGGGATGTAGAACATGGACTTTGAGCCAAGGTTTTACAAAATATGTGACAAAAATATATTACAATAACCACATAATATCATTTAATACAGGTACAAGTAATAATGAATAACTTAATGAGTCATGAGAAACTATAGATTTATCACAGTTCAGGATTTTTATAATAGAAAATCTTGGAATCATTAATAGTTCACATGATATAAAATGCATCTTTCCCTTATTGAAATTGATACAATAATCTTGAAACATAAGTGTAAATAGCACATATATAAATTTCACAATTAGATAATTCAACACATTACTCTAAGGGTGAAATAATTTTAAAAGTAGAATATATTAAATTACGAGGGTTAACAATCACATCTGAGTGTAACAAATGTTATAAATACTAACTCAATATGTAAGTTTTTAATGGTAATCTCAGGTATATATCCAGAAGATTCCTTCAGCAGCATATTAAAAATAAAATCTGGCATAAAAACAATTGATAGATACTAATGGAATATTTAGCAGTCTATAAGGGTATTTAATTTAATAAGAAATCACAGAGCTAAATACTTGGTCATTCATTAGATGATGACAACAATTCTAAAGCAAATATCAGTGAAGTAAATAAAACTTTGAACTACAGATAACTGATTTGGAAATTAATATCATCATATTTGATGCTAATATCCATAGCTGTATGGATTTCTTACTCATCAGCAATCAATTCCAATTCCCAATCCAGTCCACTGGTCAGGAACTGGCAAAAAGTATTTGTGCATTGCAGTTATAAATCGTCCACGGTAGAGATCTGGTTCAATTATGGTTGGAGTTTTTCCACCAGCAGACTTCACCATATTTTCAAGGCGTTTATCCCAAGTGAAGGTGCGGATATAATCTATATTTGGATGAAGAGAAAACATGGATTCAGCCGGGAAAAAAATCGTACATCTGTACCTGGACACCGAGTACATAATGCAATGTTCAATTTGTTTTAACTCAGATATTTGTAAGAATTTACTCAAATACAACCTCCTCCTCCTTCATATCTCCCAATAAACTCCTTCATATTATCATGAAAATTTTGCTATTGTAGGCATCATGAAAAACTGTTCATTCCTAGTCAAAAAGGTGCAGTAAAACCATTTTCACTCCCAAATCATACATCCCTACCAATTTTACAAAGATACTACTTATGATGTCATGGCCAATATCTTATGACCATGAGGTGTGTCTATTTAACACTTTCTTTGACTTTTCAATCTTTTTGTAACTCCCTGAAGGATAGAGTATTAAAACGAGGTTTGAAAGCCATAATGTAAAGACTGCATACCCTTATAACGCTATGCAACAGAGAAAAAAATTTTTCATTGAAGTAGGTGTTTTTGATGTGTTCTGAGAATCATTTCCATGTTCTGGAGGTTGGATTATAAGAAGGATACCTAAATTTTCATTGAAAGTTTTAGTGAACTAGCAATTTGTTGTGATGTCCTAATGAGCCCCAGGCAAATTCTGTCTTGCAGCAACAGATGGCAGTATAGTTGATAACTGATTTTATGCTAATGAGTGGTGAAAAGAGATTAGACAATCGGGATAAACAGTCTAATAATGCTGTTTCTTAGCTCTTTTCCCAGTTATGTGTACTTAAAAAAGTTGAGTGCCTCAGAAAATACCACGTTCCGTTAACTAGTATATGCACTGTGCATTAGTACTTCATCGAAAAAAAGAATGTGAAAGGACTGTTTCATCTGCATACAGATCACGGCAAGCTCGAGGGGTAGCTCAAAGTTTAGAGTGAGATATCACTCAGAGATACACGAACAATCTGCAGGCCAGACACAGATAATATGAATGACCTCTCACGTTCTTACAATGGTGGTTCCCTCTGAAAGGATCTCATTGCCCCAATTCATCCCTCACCTCCCTTAACAAGGGCTCAGAGGAGGAACTACGCAGCTCCTTTCTCTCCCAACCCAAGGATAGTGAGTGGGCACCAAACGCCTGCTTATAGAGTAATCCCCAGCTCAACTTGAAGGAACCGACGTTCTCTGGTACAGCCAATGCCCGAATGAAAGGTGGAACGAGGACCCAGGATGTGCTCGTGGGGTTACTCTCCCGATAGCCCGGTCTATAAGCCTTCGATTTTCACCCACACATCTAAGAAGGGAGATGACAGGGATGGGAGGCACCGCCAAGATGAGAGCCTGACTTTGCCTCTAGGGTGAGGATAGGGATGGAAGGGAGGGGATAGGGAAAAACCTGTACCGTCATTGGGATGGTGGGGCCTACTACCAACAAAATGTTTCTGCAGAAAGGAAAGATTTCATATAATTAAAAAAAAATTTCTTTAATTACTTAGTTCTATTCCACACTTTATTTTAATTAGTACGACCGGGGTATCTACATCTCATGCTATCATCAGGTGCATGAGATGCAGAAACCCGGGTCGTACTATTTAAAGTAAAGTGTGAAATAGAACAAAGTAATTTTTTTTTATTCTATGATGAAGCAGTTCCACAAAGTAACGCCTTGGGTAGAGTAAAGGTGGGGTAGGAAGTCAAGGAGAATATAGGTATTTGGGGAGGAGCGGAAGTTGAGAAGGTGGTGGGCAATGTTGGGTAAAACCAAAAGTCATGACAAACTGGAGACGGCCCCTATCCTTAAAAGTCCCTAGAAATCAGTCTTGAGGTGATTTAGCCTGTAGCATTAAACATCTTAGCAGACTAGAGCACAGCATAAGATTTCGAGGTGATTTTAGAAAGACAATTAATTTCCAGGGAGAATGGCTTCACTTTCCCAAGTTATCAAGTTTCCACTACAGGCGAAATAAATTACTGAATTCCAGGTTAAGAAATAATAACTAGATAAAACACACAACTTTTATTAGCTTTAGCCATTATTGATAAATCTTACCATGTAAACATTAATTTAGCACAATCTATGTTCAAGCGTTCACCATTGCATGGCTGTCCATTTAAATCCGATTGAAAAATATTAAAAGACTCAGATACCACTTTGACCAATACATATCTCTCCTCTGATCAAATTTCTCGCTATCTTTAGCATCGAACTCTGAATCAATTACAGATAGAGAAACTCAAAGCACATATACTTACCAATTATTCCCACGATCAGTTCTTTCTTTTCTTCATCTAAGCCCACTAGCAAGGAGTAGTCCATCACAGACTGAGATGCTAGAAACAATGTATCATTGCTGATGGCTCTAGTAAGCACAGCCTTGGAGTGAGATTGTATATAAAGTGGAGATTCACATGTCACTGTATAAATGAAAAAGAATTAATAACACCAACCACAATTAAAACCATTAAAAAAATCAAAGTAGACTTTCATTTTCACAAAGGTCATATTATTTACAATATCAAAGGTTTACCAAATTGAACTTGTGTCACTATTGTTTTAGTATACAATCGAACCTTGATAAGTGAAAGTTCAAGGGACTGGCATTATTTTCTTGCTTATAGAGGTTTCTCACTTACAAAGGTTCCGGAAAGACCCCTCTCACTAATAGAGGAACAAAGAAGGTAGTATAGGAAGGAGAGTCCAGGGAATCCACAATTATATATGAACTTATAATGTATGTAACTACAGTTTAGGGCCTCTAATCCGGAAAGCTTGGGACCAAAGGTTTTCTGGTTTTTCTGGATTTCTGGTCTTCACGCACGCGGAAAAAGTGATACACTTTTTTTTGAGAATTTTATTGCAATAAAACCATAACTCAGAAATTACACATGACAGGGGTTTTAACATTAATTAGCATAAACTTTTAGGCAGTATTTCAATTTAATATATATAACTTTACTTTAAAATTATCAGAAAAAAGTAGTACGTGATTTATTATTCATACAATTCAAAACATTAGCCTTAGATGGATTCAAGTACACTACATTGAAGGAGGCAACAAACTTGCCAGATAAGCCGTCAAATCATGACCTTAGCTTCCGCAGCATAAACTATACGTGCTTAATACTGGATGAGAACGAGCAATAAATACATCTTTTTCTTCATGCTCAATAGCTTTCGTTGATAGCATTCCCTAGCCGACGTTGAGATATCTATGGATACCTTCCTTAGTCGGACAGTAAATCTGTACAAATGCTTCTGCATTTTGTTAATTAATTTATAAATCCGTTCAGGCTTTTGTGCTCGATATTTGAGATCCCTACACATAGGCGGATCTAGAGGGGGTAAGGGGGGCAAGTGCCCCCACCAGACTCTTAAGAAATATACAAGATTGTTAGGTCCCATTCTCATTGCGTTTGTTTTGTTTACGAGGTATCCTTATGCCCCCGCCCAGAAATAAATCCTGGATCCGCCCCTGTCCCTACACATCCCTGCCAAGGTTGTTAGTGTATTTTCACGGCATGTGCTAACTTCCCACACGTCCCAGAACAATGCTCGGAGAGTGGGGCCACGAGGTGGCAAGTCGAAACACTACACAGAGGAATTTTCAAACGTTCTGGTTTTCTGGTTTTGCTGGTTTCGAGATTCCAGATTTGAGGTCCTCAACTGTATCTATAAACTTAAATTATTTACTATGCTTATTTTAAGAAACACTTGCTGCATTTTGAGATTCTCTAGTGGCATCATTAACATTACTTTGAACTCACTTCCCTTTCTTTGAAAAATAGATTGTTACCTTTCTGAAAAAAACTCAACAACAGCACGTCTTGACTCACTGGATTCAAAGATGCAACAATGTAAATTTATGAAATTTTCTTCCAAAAAATATCAATTTCTTTTCCTCTTGACTTCTGTCAAAGTTTGCGTCAGCAATTGATTGAGTCATGAAGAATGTGTTCCCTTCAAGTCAATGTTAACTAAAATGTATACAAATTAAAAGTTTGAGTGTGTAATGGCCCGAAATTCAGAGGCCATTTACAAAATATTTCGTGAAGGACAGGGCTCTTTGCGAGGTGGAGGACGGTGCGCAAACAGCCCTGTTTGTCATACAATAGGAGATCCGGGAGAATGGAGAAGGAAGGCGATGACCAAAGGACTGGCTAATAGGAAATAAACACAACTAATAGAACGCTCGTGGGCTCTAACCTTTCGGAAGGGGGGCTTAGTTTAAAGATATACTTTCACAAAATACCCCCACCTTTGCTTTTTGAGCGTCTCTACGTCATTCGAGAGACACTACATAAAGGTAAAACTAAAAGAATAGATGACCTCCATTGTTAGGAGTTGCGGTTAATCGTGATTGTGCAAGAGTGAGACGGCGTCGATTGACATCTTTATTTTAAAAACCTTGCCTTGCACGCACTACTTTTCTTGTCAGTACCCGCATCACGGGCTCTCTTGCTTCTGCTTCAACTTTCTTCGTTCCTTGCTCTCGGGCCCTTCTAGTGGGCGACATTAGCCGTTAATTCCCTACTTACGAAATTCAAAGATCAGCTTCCTTTCCCCTTCGGGAAATTGCACGCACTCTAGCTGCAGCTAGGCAATTATTCGCCAGTCGATCCTCAGCCGCCGCCCAATGCCAGCCTTCTCCCGCCTCCCGCATCTCCGTGGTCTCTCAGTGCCAGAGAGACACCAAAAGGTAGAGTTCCTTTTCCTTTTTTTCATCAAAATGCAATCCACGTGCTATCATTGATACCCGATGCCAATGGCAAGAGCCCACGTTAAATCTAGCTCGGACTCGAGTCCCAGCTCATCCCGGGTCCGGGTCACGACAAGTGCAACAAAGGCTTCCTGTCGTTCTGCATGGAGTCAGACAGCATGCACACATTTCCCAACCTGAAGTGGGCCAAAACATCTCTCACATCTAAAGGTTCTTAGACTCTCCCTGATAGAGGCTTTTAAGGGTAAAAATGACAAGACTAGTCAATGAGTCTCACTCACAGAGATTTCTCACTTATTGAGGTTTGACTGTATTAAAAAATATTGCATCAATTTGTTATTCTATTCTAGACTTTTTCATTTAGTCTGTAATAATAAGCAATGGATAAACATCTTAACTAGTGGACTATATTTTCCAATGGCTGAAAATAGAAATAAAATGTCCCTCTTGATAACTCATTCAATTTAGAATAGCTACCCTAATTTTTTCATCACAAAGACTCATTTGGTTTTTGGTGGCAACAGGGATTATTACATTTTTTCCTGAAAATGTATGATTAATCTGGAAAACAATTCAGGCTGGTACATAAAAGCAAATATTATTCTGTGGCATTACCTGAATTACATTTAGGTCAAATTCATAAACATAAATACAGTTTGATCTGATGCTTAACATTGGTTTCTATCATGTAGGTATCTTTTAAATGTTAGCTTGGAATAATTCAACAATGGAAATTTTTTTACAAAATCAAATATGTGTACCTATTTGATTTCATAGACTTCTAGAAATAGAATTCTTACTGAAATTAAAAAAAAACTAATCAAAGTCAACGTAAAAAACAAGACAGACACAAAATAATAATCCTTAATTATTTTCCAATGCATTCATACTAACTTTTCAGAAGATTCTCATCAAGAAGAACGATTTCAGAGTCGGCAACATTGGGAATTCCTCCGTTGGCACCAGGGTGCAAAGAGCCTGAACCTCCACTACTGGCAGCAGCATCCACCAAACGGTTCCTCATGGACCCCTTCAATTATGAATGGAATTGAAATAAATTGATGGTACATGAATTACACTACATTATAAATCACTTACTCAGTGCTCCAAGCAAAAGGTTGGTTTGGATAGGCAAGATAGAGCTCACCCACTACTAGGTCATTAGAACCTACATTTCAAGCATTCACAGTGAATTTCATTCAGTTTATTTCCTCATATTCCATGCATACTAAAATATCAAAATTAATAAAGGATTGAAAATGATGCTAATAAAAAATTTAAGGAACAAATAAAAAACTTGATCTTTTAATGACATGGCCAAATGGCAAATTTGTAAGAGTGATAATAGTCTCCTGGCTAAAAGTATAAAGAACAACTGACAAAAATATATTACTAATAATAAAAATAAAGCTCATCATAACATCATGATGTGCCACACCCACTGCAGCAGAATATGAGGAAAATAATTTCATCCGGATTCTTCGCCAATGGAGTTCATCAATCATTATCACTGAACTTTAAGATTGTCATTTCAATACTAAATTAAATAAAAACGCATCAAAACTTCTTTGACAAATGCAACTGGGTTGAAAAACATGATGAATTCTTTGTGCAGGCATTTTTATAAGGAACAGTACGGAAGTCATCTACCAACACAGACACTCCACTCCACTAAGCACACTTTGGAAAGTACAAGATATTCTGAATTGGCTCAAGAGGAAAATGTGGATCGAATTAATGGGTAAATGGTGCAAAACCAAACATGGCATTTAAAGTATTAGGAGTTTCTGGGAAAGTATAAAAATTATGAACATAGCAAGTTGCTCTAAGGAGAGTTTTAAACCTGCCACTCATTTAGGCTATTTTGATGATGGCTGGATTCAAAAACATAGGTATGCTTACATTGATGTACACTCGATAATACATAGAGATAACAATTTAAAAACAGTAGCAGGCCTAGCCAAATGAGGTCATTATGATGAGCCCAAAAAATATAACTAAAATTATGTGACATACTTACCATTCATGCGTACCTACTAAAATCAATCATGGAAATGAAATCCTTTGTTATTTTAGACAAATGCAGAGGCCAATATTTCAGACAATCCTATAATATTAAATATAAGCTGCTAGACAGGTTGGTAACTCCATTCCATAATGGTAGCATTTATCCCTTGAAATAGGCCATCACACCAATCCACCATTTCATACCATTCCAACTGGGTACATACGTGTACACTTACTCCACTTTACTGATAAGCAAACTCCAATAGCATCCTCTCAAGCATTGATCAAAAACTTGTAGTAAGCTTGGACTATGCAAATGCTAAGAGGTGAAATAAATTTTGACCGATGAATTTCAAACTGGTGAGTTGGCCCATCAGATAATAAAATTATTTATTGCACTGTTTGGTGAATGGTGACACTTCAGTGCAAAAATGACATGCTGAAAAGGCATACAGAACGTAAAGGGAACTGTTGGGGGATACACATGTGTATAGCATTACTAAGCATCTTGTACTTTCCAAAATGTACCAATAGGAGTCCACCCTTGTTGCTACATTTGTGTATTATGTCTAGGGACATGCAAAAGGTGGGGTTATTTTATAGCCAAAAGTGGTGTTATTTTTCTACAAAAGCGATATTATTTTGCCCTGAAATCGGTGTTATTTTAACAGCAAAATAATTGATGTTGATTGAGAGCCATCCCTCCAGTGGCCCACCTAATGCCCTAAATTTAGGATATTATTTACCGGGAATAATTTAAGCAATAATATACGTAGAGTATTGACTGAATTCACCTATTTTACATATTTATCCTTTGCGTATACATATATCTAGCTTACATAGAGAAATATTACTTTTAAATGTCTGTAATTTCAAATGAAATATTGCTATTGTGATCAAGTTGTCATCTTTTACATTTGTTCTCTTATCTGTTAACACAGTGTTATAGCAGGAAAGAAATCTTTCTCAGTCCATGTTTGCAGAAGGGATCCAAATTGCTTAAAGGCACTTAGATGCAAACGATGTCTCAGACATTTGAGCTCCTGGATTGCTTTAATTACATCCACTGAACCCAGGGAATTTAGCTTTTGTAGTACATAATTTCTGTAATTCTCCCAACCCCAACATCAACTTCTCTGTCTCCATTGATTCCAGGCCATGAATTTTTTGTTTTTAAGTCAGGGTTCATGTCTGTAGACGGAACTTCTTGGGGATCAAAAACTGAGATCTTTTCAAATACCTATTTTTCCGCTTAGGTCTTCTACCATAAGAGAACTAAATTTGGTTGATGCTTTTTCAGCCATCTGCATAAGTATTGACTTTACAGCAGCTGCTATAGAGGTTTTCATGTTTTGCAGATGTAATAAGTGGTTTTATCTAAAAAAAAAAGTACTCTTATGAATTTTCTCGAGGGTCATTTTTAACTTCCTTAACTCTTTCAAAATGGTGGAGTTCTCTCCTTAACATGAATGCAGGACTGCGCTCCATGAGACTCTTCGGTCCCCTCTGTATGGGGCATTTATGTTGGACATCTGTTAAGAAAGGTCCTGCAGATAATCAAACACTCTCAACGCCAACCTTTTCTGATCCTTCCTAGTGGGCATTTTGCATTATCTTGGACTCTGAGGGTAGTTGGTCTCCCTCCTTTCGTGGTTTATAACCCTACCAGCGGCATTGGTTTGCTGTCAACTCATGCTTTGTTCATGTGAATTAGCTATATGGATGATTGTTGCTTGCACGTAAATTGCTGACTTCCAATTGAATTCCTCGATTTATTCTGAGAATTTTAAAATTTTGAACGAAGCTCTACCGTCAGCATTAACGAATTTAATGCATTAACAATTTCCATATTGATTTTATACTGAAATCAAGATATGAGTGAATATTTATGGTAGAATTTCGTTTAAAAATTGTAAACGCTGCCAAAAGACAAAGAATTCAATTCTTAATTTATATTTTTTGAGAAAGAACCATATATTTATTTTGCAAACTAACTGAATGAACAATTGTATGACTGCGGTCCCTTGCCACAAAGAGGGGTAATAAGAGACGAGGGTCTAGGTTCATGCTTCAGGATTTCGGCCGTTACAGATTTTGCCAGTCCATGGTGTTGGCCTGTGTTGGGTCCCGAAACTAAGACTTTGTGAACCCACGAATGTCATAAAAGGAGGAGAGCAAGGAAACGTATTTTCGGCATTAGGCCTGGGTAGGAAAATCTCAGACGAAAATTTTGGCCTTTGGTCTCCCGGGTATAGAAACGTCCTGCCGCATATTTTCGTCATTAGTAGCGAAAGGGTTAACTCTTTATAGAATGTGAGCATTTGGTTAGCTTGAACCCTCCAGTAATTTTATTAAGTCAACCATCAGATTCCCATGGCATTTTGGCTACTTTGTAGACATCGTGAATGCGGTTTAGACATTCTCCGGACAAACAAGTCGCCTTATTTCCTCGAGTGTGTTTCTTTGTGGAAATCATGAATTTTCTCCAATTCATGGGCGATTTTCACCAACTGAGACGCAATTTTCATCATTTTTTTCCTTCTGCTCTGCATGAAATTGTTTTTCGAGGCGTATATTTAAGCCGTAATTTTTTCACGACATTGGCCGCTCACCGACGCGACTAATTTCCGCGGGCCGCCGTTCCCGCCACAGCGCCGCGAAATCCAGAGAGTCGTCTTGTCGGAAAGTGGCCTGAATTTTACGGCGCTGTGCCGGGAACGGCAGCTGGCGATAAGTCGTTTCGGCTGAAGCTGCCACAATGTAGCCCCGTGTGTATTTCACGGAATAGAAGGCGCACAGCCACTTTTTGCCGCTTTCGGACTTTTGCTTTGCTCCGGCCATCGTAACGGCACGGCACTGTGCTTTCAGATAACCATTGGTCTCAATGCATGTCTTCAAGCTAATCGAATCGCGCAGTTGACGGCAAGGCGTTGATGACGGTCAGCAAGGCAAGGCTCAATCCGGCCCGGCGGTGCGCCGTTTATGGCGTGAAATACACACCGTGCTACCTTGAGGCTACTTTCAAATGCGACGACTTTTCGCCGGCCGCCGTTCACGGCTTGGTTCAGTGAAATTCAGGCCACTTTCAAACGAGACATCTCTCTCACTTTCATACAAGACATCTCACGGCGCTGTGCCGTGAACGGCGGCCCATGGAAATTCGTCGCGTCGGAAAGCGGCCAATGCAGTGAAAAAATTACGGCTTAAATGTACGCCTCGAAAAACAATTTCGTGGGAGGAGCATGAGCAGAAGAAAAAAATTGGTGAAAATCGCGTCTGAGTTAGAGAAAATCGCCCATGAAATGGAGGAAATCGCAATTAACACGAAATTCGTGTATTCGCGGGAAAACCCCGGAATTCGCGTTAAAATTCGCGTTATCGCATTTGCGACTTTTGCATGTCCCTAGTTATGTCTGTGCTAAGCTCCTACTTTTGAGGGGAAAAATTCAGGTTTTTTTATTACAACACTCATGCTACGGGGTTGTAAAGCTTGCAAATGCAATGGCAAATGAAAATGGACAAATGGAAAAAGTTAACAGTTGGAGATTTTACGAATAATTCCATCCAGGACAAGGTCTAACAAAATCACTAAAATTCCAGTTTTTTTGTTCAATCTTCTTATGATGCTCGTAATAATGGCAATCTTCTACATTGTAGTAAAATCCATGTTCACGGTGAAAATAATTTTTATCGTGTAATCAAATTAACCACTCAAAGGATAGGAGGAGATGGAGTGGAAGGAAAGCATTCCTATATTTTCTGGCTAATGGCAAGTAAGTGCTGCAGACCATGGGGTTGGTAGAGATAGAGAGCAGGAAATGGCCCACTGAGTATATGCATGCGGTGGGCACCCATGTTTCGTCTAAGCACACAAAAGTCTCAAACTTTGCCATCCAATGTAGCAGATGATCTAAATAGGAAGGCAAGGACTATGTGCTACACAGTGTGAAGTCTCTTTTCTTATTTTTATAACATGATTAGCAAGCAACCATATTTCTCCAGAACCTTAACAAATTTTCACAGGACTATCAACTTTTTCCTCAGCCAGGAAAGAGCAGAATCAGTTGCCACAAATGAATAGCTTGATGCTCATTTTTTATACATGCATCATTATGCACAATAATATTATCAAAGTGAGAAGCTGAAACATGGTCAAATTGAAAGGAATTGGAGGTCCCAACAGTATTCTTGCTCTTGAATGACTTCATGGCCGTTAGCAAAGCAAAACCAGTTTCATAAAAATAGGAATCAGCAGGAATTCCTTCTAAAGACATTTCTTAACCATGAATGACATGAATGGAGTGAGGCTATGAGTTTCCCATAAATAGGAGAAAATAAAATTTAACAATTGAGAGGATGGTTATAAGTAAATGTTGCACTAACAACATGAAAACTGTCAAAAAGAAGGCCTGAATACAACAAATACTGATCATGTTTTCCTCATTAAAAGTGTATTCCAAAATGAACCTTTATTATACAGTAAGCATGAGTAATATATACTAAAATTTACCTTGAGGTCGAACCTCTGAGTAACTCGGGATCCTCGACCGTAGAAAAGATTCTCCATAACAAGAAAATTTGCACGTAGAATACTTCCAGTTGAACCAGTATTTCGAAAAGCAACCCTATATACACCTATAATCTTCCCCAAAAGTGTTGGAGGAGGAGTAGAAAAATTTTTAGGATTCTCAGCATTTTGTGACACGCTTGAGTGTTCATAAGCTCTGCGCATATGCTCAAAATATCCAGGAGCAAAACTGAGAAAAATTTGTACCTCCAACCGAGACATATTTTTCAGAACAAAACGATCATCTGTAAAACAAAGAAAAGAAATATGAACATAAGATAAGTATAAGCTAATCAAAAGTCATATTTTCAGTTTTTTTCATTATCCACAAGCAAAACTGCGCAACAAACAATGATATTTTTCAATCCTATCAACAAACACAATACAAGAGACTTCTTACTAAGAAGTTCACGGGACCAAATATTTGGAGGTTTGCATTAAGGAATGTCATAAGAACGTTTCTTTTCAGAAACATTGAAAATAATACATTGTAATTTTAATGATATACTTGTAAAATACATATATACCTCATACTTTTTAAAAGATTTTCATGTTATCATGTGATTACTTTAATTATAAGTATAAATATTGAATAATTTAAGGCTTCCAAATATGTATTGATATGATCAACATATGCCATGGAATTCATTCCAGTGAGCAATGAGAAAAATCACATGCTGCATCATTCTTAATCCAAAGTTTCATACCTAAAAATAATTTGACTCTGAAGGGTATTTCCCCGAGTGTGCAGCCATAATACCCACTGAGTTTAGCGGTTATACAATGAAAATATTCTACTGGCGGGACTGAAGTCCAAACCTTAACGAAAATGATGAGTACAATCAGACAAGAGAAGAAGCATGGATGCTGTATACCGGCACAGTGACTTAATTACTGATCATATTAAAATCTATCACAAACTGTTATATTAATTTCAGCCAGCATAGAATTCATCAAGGAAGTGCAGTAAGTGGGCAAAAATAGCCTATCAAGTGATATAAAATGCCTCATCTTAGAATTCTGCCACTAATTTTTGAACATGACCACAATAATTGCAAAATATGCGTTGTGCTTCTGCACAATGGGATGCTATTATTGCATGGGACCATGAATTAACTTGGTAATGACGGAAACTTCATAATTAAGTTGTTCGTAAAAAACGAGAGTTTATTGCATTCCGACATACCAATGGACATACCTTTGGTTTTATAAAAAGATGATCCTGATTTGCCACCACGAGCAGTCCACTTCACACATCTTGATAGAGATCGTACATATCCTTCTTCACCATCAGGCAAAACATGCTGTCTCAAAGCAAGAAACTGCTCCGCAAAATAAACCCGGCAGTAGAAATGAGCACTAGGGTCATTGAATTGCACTTCAATATGAGCCTGTGAATAATTTAAAATTATCAATCACTCCTAAATATAAAAAAAATGATGGTAACGATAAACATTTTTGGCAAGGAAATACTCAAAACAAAGTCATCAAAAGGAATACAAATAAATATAAAATTATTACTTTATAATATCAAATAAAATAAAGTAAATTCCAATAAGCAGGAATGTCATTTCTAGAATTGTGAACAGAAGGTAGAAATTTTCCTGACATTTTCAACATTCCACTTAAACTTCCACACTATGCACAGTCGGTAAAGTGCTCACTCTTTGGGATCAAGACTTTTCAGCTGTGGGAACGTTTTTAGGAGTTCAGCATTTTACTTCATTAAGTTTGCTTTAGTCTTTTGGGCATCAATCACTAATGAAGCACAGTTGACCCCAGCTTTGTAATGGGTTTGACTGATGATAGATGCAACATACAATCTAGGCTGATTTTGCAAGTGCTTTTTAAAATTTCAAATGTTGCCAATTTTATTTTGCTTCTACTTGCACAATATGTCATCAATTATGTAATTCTACACATAAGTAGTTAACAAAACACATTTTTAACCCATCAAAATTTACATGCACTGATGCTCTTTAAACTTGATACCTCTTCCAGAAATAATACATATGCAACATATGATGTGATTTGCTTTACAATTGGTCCTTCGGAATTACAATTCAGAATGGATTAATATCATAAGGTGAGGGTATGATGTACTGCTCTTTCTTGGGTTCACTCCACCCTCACAGTGGGAAGCATAAATGGGTAAAAGACAAGCTCCTTCTTGGCCATCAAGATGAGGACCATTCGCACTACATTGAACTACATATTGTCACAAAGGAAAATTATGCAAACACAAGGATTACAACAGAGTAGGGAGCTGTGATTTTGGGGCAGACTGTCAAGTATTTCTCTGAAAATCCTCAATTTCATGCATATATGTACCACAATATTCAACTGGATATACCTCATCAAAGCAATATGTAGAGGTATATACCTGTTGTTGCAGTTGCTGAGGAACAGGAGTACTAGTTGATATGCCTTCACTCTCTTGATTGCTTGAACTATCTAGACCTGCATCAGGCTCTGATGTTCCAGCATTATTTCCACCAGCCTCATTGCTTGGGCGAGAACTTTGGGATGGACCAGAATTATGCGTTCCAGTGCTATTACTGCTGCCACCACTGTTGACAACATTTCTTCCACTTCCAGAACTAGAACTTCTTTTACACACAATAAATAGAAAATTACTTAAACAAAAGTCTAATTAACACTTCAGTAAGTAAATATAAAATAGTAAGTAAATATATAATGGCAACTTATTCCTTGCAAGAGATTTATAACAGCAACAAAAATACCTATATGTACACAATTAATACAGTAGAAGGTCAGTATAACAAGTGCTCTGAATGCCCGCAAAAATCTCATGTGATAATGGGTGCTCACTTCAAGGCAGAAGTCACTAAATTCCAATAAAAGCCAGCCTTGGTGGCAGTAGGGTAAAGTTCTTGCCCATCAAACCCAAGGTTGTGGACACCAACGATGAGTCCTGCCTGGGTAGGTTACCACTGTCCGGCACAAGGTGTTAGAGTTAGTTCATTGCTAACGGTAAAGCTCTGATATAAAGGGCCAAGGTGCTCTTTCAGGGGTAATTGGAATAAATTAATATTCATCCTTACTTACAGCCTTTCTTTTCTATACATGCAATTTCACAGAGGTAGAAAATCTGTTTTTGCTGACTTACAAATTTAACACGTTGACAGCCGTGCCGGTCAAAGTGACACATTGAAACTTCCCATCTCACCATACCAGTCAAAGTGACCAGCCACAAAACGACTGAATCCCAGGGTATTTCTTATGCCACAGGTTACAAGGAGAGATAAATTTGGCATTGACCATGATTGAAGTGGGCATTATTATGACTGAACTTTCTAATTAATTAGTAATGCACCGCTCTGAATAAATATACCTCCAGTGTTACCATGGCAGGGCTTCTTTGCCATGCTATAACCATATTTTATACCATGCTTATGATAGGCCATTTGACGGCACAATGCCAAGCACTTGCTACAATGCGATTCTCACTAAAAGACATACTTAAATGGGCTCCTACTGGACAATTAAAGGATAAAAAACATCAGCTTCTTCCAATCCACGGTCATTAGATTGATAAAAAGATCCAGATGATCAAAAACGCTGAGACCGGATGGCTAAGAATATAATTTATTCATGAATAAAATAACTATGACAAAACTCTGTACTACCTTTTGGCAGTAGGCGTAGTGCAGACTCCATCCTCACAATCTGAATGAGACTGAGTTGAAGAGGCAGTGTTGTTCATATTTTGCCATGGAAAGCGGCGAGGCCCCACACTAGTGATTTCCTGGATACAACGCTGATATTCAGAGTAAGAGAGGGCATAAGCAATAACAGAACTAGGCTCTGATTCATAAACAACCACAGGAATCCCAGTAGCACACATGGGAAGGAGGTGATGCTCTCCAGCATCCAATGGACACTGAAA
Organism: Ischnura elegans; assembly: GCF_921293095.1. Classification (NCBI taxonomy): domain Eukaryota; kingdom Metazoa; phylum Arthropoda; class Insecta; order Odonata; family Coenagrionidae; genus Ischnura; species Ischnura elegans. Next base: position 109,264,138 of record NC_060248.1, read on the forward strand.
GAAATTGGAATCTTATATTTGAATTCATTCATTAAGCTGATATTTTGGATTGTAGCGCGACCAGATCCATAATATAATCGTTAAATTTTAAAAGATTAATTTTCAAATTTCCTAGCAACAACCATTTAGAACCATTGCGATGACTAATTCAGGCTTACCTGAATAGGAGTGAAGTTTGAATTTGAAGGAAGCAGCTGGGACAAAATATTTTTCACTGTTCCCGATTGGCTAGAATTTCTTTTCTCATTGCAAGATATATTCACAGCTGTGATAATGGACCCCGCAGAAGAAACTGTTTGTTCATCAGCAGACATCGAATGAGTAGGTGGGGCAGGAGATGGAGGGGCAGAAAGAGGAGGTATTGAACTGCGACAACGCCCATCACCCTCAGATTTAGATCTTCCATGGCCTAAGACTGAGCCAGGAACAGTGCTAACATCACTCTTGCTCTCATTCAGAATGTTGTCTGAGTCCTTGATGCTGGATTCAAAATCACTTTCAGGACCTGGAACTTGAAAAATATGAGAAACTTCAATAATTCGTAGATGAGTGATCAAATTTAAAGAAATCAACAATGCTAAAGAAACACACTTATTGAAACATCTAACACATATAAATTTACTAAAGGACATGTTATTAAATTGGAGGGTAATTCAGGCTACTAAGGTAAATAATTTTCACAAGCAAACTAAGATGCAAACTAGCAAGCATAAGAATCAAAGAGCATCAATCAAAAAATTCCTACTAATATATAACAAAGATGGTTCAAATGCAAAACATCAAATCCTCTACACACCATATTTGCATATGTATCATGCCCCACTAGAAAAATTAAACCTTGAATATTTAAAGAAATGCCTCAAGAAAAAGTGCATGAGTCACACAGTTAACAGGCTAAAGGCAAGCAATATAGAAGTTCGAAGCATCAGGATTAACAATTGTGGAATATGGTGTGACGTTTATGTTAAATTCTACTAAAGATTGAATGTTAATTAAATTTCACTTGCGTTGAGACTCTTCTTTTAATGATTTTGAATGGATTTAAAACACAATGTGCCAACATATTTTTAATTCATACCTTGAAATGATAAACTCCACAAACTTCCATTGAACTTAAGCATCCTCTAATTTTTGCTGTGATCAATCCATTTCCAGCTACAGTTGGATTTACCCATTCACATTATTAAAGAGCAAGTAGGTTAAAAAACATAACCTACATAAAATAACCTTTGGAGGGATGTTATTCTAAGTACATGAGCACAAATAAAGCAAAACGAAAAACTGTACAGCATAAGATAAAAAGCAACAGAGATACATGAAAAATAACTATGAATTTTGGTGAACTTGCCATGGTACATAATTAGAAAACCTGAATAGCAGAGTGCTCTGTGTAGAAAGGCTTAGGGATATATGGCTTGAATTTCCAAGCAGTGGATTATATTCCATTGATTGAAATGTGACATTCACCACCATTCTCACGGCAGGCTTAAAAAATACCTAATCTGTACATTTTGTCAAACTTCTTCAATAAAGCACCTTTTTCATCAATACACCTCATGTGTTGGTGTCTATAAAACTGGAAAGCATACTAAAAGGCCCTCCCCGGGATTTAAGTTAAGTTCGAAGTAATATGAGCTAGAGTATTTCTATTTCCTTTTCAAGATTCATTTTCACCAAGGCAACAAAAAAAATCTGTAGGGGTCAAGATAGGACTGCAGGAAGTCTGGCAAACCTATAGGGCTTGTGCCCTGGCCAGGAAGTTCTGTGATGAAGCTGGTTTGTATCCTCAGTATCACTACCACGATGTATACCTCTTTTTCAGTCTTGTAAACACTTTCAAATAGAGGACTACATTCTAAGCCCCAGTAAACACGGACTTGTGGTGGACAATGCCAATGATATAAAACAAATCAATGGTTTTGATTCTGACTTTCGGATTGATGGTTATCCACTGAGGGGCTTGTCAGCAATTTCTACTCAGTCCTCTTGAATGTCTACTGACATAATCACTTGCTACCGCCTGAATAATTCATATAAACACTTAAGTGACAGACTTCCTCAGTGTAATAAAAAATTTTACAGGGCAGAAGTAAAAGCAAATTCTGTTCCCCTCCACTTAACCCTCACCCCAAAGATATTTTCCTCACAGTCAAACTTAAGGGTAGCCTTTAGGTCCATCTATAGAAAAGATTAGTGATAAATTTGAATTTAACAATAAATGAAAAATTAGCTTCACAGCTATGGGACGTTTACTGTAAAAAATTATCTCACACTCGAGGCCATCTATCATCCTGTACAGAACTATGTAACTGCAAACTGTTGCACAGAAGGTATGTAAGCAAAATTCACTAACTCATTATTAACTTGGATATTACACTATTACTTATACAAAAAAAGCAGTGGTATAAGTAATAGTATAATATCCAAGGAAACTTAGGTATGTAAGCTTTGCAAATATATTGAGTTTTTCCTTAACTACATCAATGTATTTTCAAGATTATACTTCTCAATAGGGTAGTTTCCTTCATCAAAGAAACCGAAAGGCATTGATTGCGATTTGTTACCCACAATTACTGTATTTATAATATACAAATTATTTCGTTTTAGAAATACCGGTTTAGACAAGTGGCAATGGTCCATTTTTATCCTCATTTGAAAAGGGCCAGATTGGCGCCCATGCGATGCCACTCCACGTGACGTCACAGGGACCTAGTTTCTATACGAGTAGATAGGAGTATTACATCGTCTGAGATTACCAATGCATGCATGAGGCACAGAGCTCAGGGAAACATATCTTAATAATCACCTATTAAAACTGGCTAAGGTCGGAAAGTTTTCTTCGTTTGATAAGGTATTAATAAACCTTTTTTAAGCCAAGCGCTACCAGACAGCAAGGTACTCAGCTACCCTCTAGCATCCTGCGTCCTATCAGCGCTCAGAGCCTCGATCAAGGTCACCTCACAAGGCGGGAGGGGGAACCAGAAATACGTCACACAGAGAGATTTCCTTACCCATCGCGTTTTCGCGCGCTTGAAAATTTTCACTTTTCATTTAATCGCGAAAAATAGAAATAGTCATTTAAAAATCTAAAAGCGCGAAATACGTACTCCAGGAGTAATAATCTTCCGATATAGGCAATAAAAAAATAATAGGAAACCACCCTATTCCACATAACTTCCATGTTATTTTTTCTTCTGAGATATCTTCTTCCACAATTCACGGTAACAGCTAACAAAACACAAATGAAAAGTGCATTTAAAGAAATGACTATGACACTGCGTGTTCCAAAGTTTCATGCTAATTTTCCAGTTAATACAAATTTGAACTAACACCATGCTAATTATTGCTCCAGTTTCACCAGATTCCAAACCAATTATTTTCTATGTACAAAGCCATTAATAAATGGGTACTAGAATCTCCAATAAGTTCTCTCTACTGATAATTTATAAGTAGTTGATTTTTTCTATGAGCCCGCCTTTACTCTAGATAATTTGATAGAGTACTGCTGCACAACAGAATGATCTATCATGCACACCTTAACTCTCTAGAAGCTCGAAGGCAACTGAGACCAAGTACATTTAAAAACTAACACAACCCCCTCCACCAACACCAGGGCATTAGAACATCCTGCCCACTGCAGTTATCACCATCTGGAATAAATTGATCACATTTCCTACAGAAAATACCAATTAGGTATTTCTAGTACCTAATCATGATTTCATGGAAAGAACAGGGCATATAAGTCACAGGTTGATTGGATAAAAAAGCTAGAAAATTTTAAGAACGAAAGTATGTAAATAATTGTAATACCATTAATAAAAATATTAACAAGGTTCCCACTCTACCTAAATAATGAAATTCATCTTTTTTTTCAAGTTTTCTCTGCTTTTTTTTTTTTCAGGTTGTCACGGTCTCAATGTCGTCAAATTCACGGTCCGTTTGTAAGTCAACAATAGGACAATCACCGGCTGTATATTAACTAAAAATTAATGTACACGACAGACGCCGTGAATGTAAACGCAGCAATGAAAAGTGATATCTATTATGACGTCACCTATTGTTTGCAAAATTCAGGGCCAACTAAAGGCCCAACCCAACCCCACTCTTGCCCGAATGCTGAATACCATGGCCTCCTTTAATATGCGAATACCCTTAGGACCTTATTCCCTCTGGACACCTGAAGTCCTTTTTCAATTCCTCGCCGAGAGATTGTTTTTTTGCGCACGTTGTTATTGCCGCACAGTAATCAAGTTTCCCTCACCCAATCTTTCTGAGATCGCAGAAATTATTTTATTAAAATTGTTTATAGAATGTAATAAATGAAAAAATCAATTTCATATAATTATAAAGCACTGCAGGAACAAGTGACTTTGTACGCAGTCACGCGCACAGGTGCAAAGTTAAATACTTAGTGACTTAGTCAAATATTTTTTCATGGCGAACTTCATCCTTTGGTGTATTTCATATAATTATAATGCACTTGGTTTGAAATATATAAAGACAAAATAAATACCTTCTGATACACATTATTTTCACTTTCACTTTGTTATTCACATAAACTCAAATGAGGTGAGCGCAGTCTATTGAGAGCAATTGCTATAAATTGAAAGCCTATTTGCCGTAGAAATGTTTCCTTAAGTAAAATTCCAAAGGCAAACTGATATTTCGAAGCATATGGCATGTGCCCTCAATTTGTGTGAGAACCGAACTTAGAGTGACAAATCAGATAGTTTTTGTAACTGGTTCATTCTGGGTCTATTAGAAATGCAAGTTATTTCATTCGTCCTTTTTCGAATACAAGTCCATCCCAAGCTATCACTGAAATTGAAATGCTTGGACAAATTAACAGACTTCTACCATTAAAATGGAAAATATCGGTCAATGTGTCGTTATATAGTAAGGACCAATTACTACATTATGAATATTCGTGCGTAGATAAATGCGTAGACTAAGAGACTGTGCATGCCTGACCTTGAAACGAGATTAACTTGACGAATTCGATCAGTCAATCGTAGTATTATTATCAAGATTGAGATATTTTTAAGGTCTCATGGCAAAATTCACTTCTTTTTCCAGGTTTTTTCATGGTAGACAAAATTCACGGCTTTAAGGTTTTCACGGTTTAGTGGGAACCCTGATTAAATATAACTTTAAAATTACAGTTGAAAATAAATAATCAAATACCTTATCCCTCTCACTCCGATAGGAATGTAGTACATATTAGCCTCAATATTTGCCAAACAGTAATTTTATCACTGTATAGCTGCAAAATTGCTAAACTATGGGTATGAAAATGAGTGACTGGCATATTTTAAGATAGCTTGAACCCTAAATTCACCACAGTGAATCAAAGGAAACAGTATGAATTACAACAGCAATAATGAGCCCCAAAGCATTACATCAAGTGACAGCACGACATTGTGATAGATCAAAAGTAAAGGTGGCAGAAAGATATTAATACAGGATACACAACTTAATGCTTAAGATGGCCACATTTTCACAATGTTTTTTGTCTAAGCATCAATCGTAGCAAGAAGGTAAAAAAAAATTCTGCATTGGGGACTGAAGTAAGAAATATGTTCCATACATAATCGCCTCACTAAACTTACCTTCATACAATCTTTTCATGATAATCTTACACAACTAAATATGAATTCATTGTATACCATACAAAACCGACTATCAGTTTACCACATATATAGAATCACACCTTCTTTATGGTGGATGAGTACAAATTCATTCTCATCAGCCCAGGCTTGGCATATGCCAAGACCAGCTTCAAGGCCTTCAGCTGTCGGTGAGGTGAAGCTCAACCCTGATGGAGAGGGTACCCTTAATTCAACCTTGTCACCGTAACTTTGTGATTTGCCTTCTTCACTTGCATCTCCCTCACTACAACTTACACTAATCTCTGAAAGGTATAAGCTCCAATAAGCATAAACTTTTCAACGCATCTATAAATATAATAAAATATTATCCATCGCTTAAATACCTATCATGAAGTAAAAATTAAATTAGATAAGAACTGTGCAACAAAACACAAAAATTATGGAGTTATTTTTAAGCCTCAGGCAGCAAAGGCATGCTAAAAAGCACAAAAAATTGATTCTAAAGAGAATGTGGTAGTGAATAAAAACAATGCAACAAGAAGTACTGGATAAATCTTTATAAAAACTAAAACTTGTTTAACATTGATCATTCAATCATGCATGATAATAATAATAATAATAAGCAGAAAAAATAATAATCTAAATTCATCATATTAAAAAATCATAATGATGAAAACTACTGAGTTAAAAATATTCTTACCACCCCCTTCACTTGGACACGCATTGTTCTTTTTCTGAGGTCTCAAAAATGATGGTGAGGATGGATCCAATGATGATGATGATGGAACAGAAGCAATATCATCTTTGGATTCTTTGTTGTTAGAACTGGTTGGTGAAGAAGAGGTCAAAAATGAGCTGTTGAAATCCTCATTCATGGCACTGTCCAAACTACATCTTTCAGGGATTTCCACATTTTCATCTGTTTTAATACTCTCATCTGCCTCAACACCTTCCACCAATGTGGAACAATCATTTTCTTGAACAGATTGGACAGTAACTTCCTCAGCAGACTTATTTTGAACCTGGTAACAAACAACTATCATCAGATGTGATCAGACACACACAGCTAATAAATAAACAGATTTGAATTAAATCAACACCGCTCACAAAATTAAATCGAAACTAGAAGCTAGAACATGGTGGAAGGGCTCCATAATAGTGTTGACAATAAATAATAGAATTAAAATTTTTTGTCACGATAGACAATATCACTAAGCACTACTAAAATAACATTTTGCAAGTGAGCAAGAAAGAGAAATTCGACATGTGAGTAAAGCTTTTGGATATTGCTTCATCAAATACATTGTCAGAAAAAAAGCCTGAAAAAGGATGCATTCACCTTTCCCCAATCTCTCAATCACTTTGTTCACTCATACCTCTGAGTTTGTAGAAAAGGATTTGGGCAAAATATTAACGACATTATACTAGAAATGACTAGTCCTTATTAGAATTTCAGTCCCTACAAGGACTTGATCTCTGAGAAAGGGTGCTTAATTCAAATTGTAAAGAAAAAAAATAGCCAGCTATAGAACCTTGGAACCAAGACAACATGATCTTAACTACAGTGTAGTTGAATGTTTACACTATGTATTTTATGAAGTGTTGACCATACATACCAGAGAATCAGAAGATGGCACCTGTGGAAATGGTGTTTTGTCCAGGTTACCGACAGACTCAATAGATCGACGAGCTTTTTCCTCTTTTTTCTTTAGGACAGCTAAATCAGATAAGCGGGAGTTCCACTCAGACACAGCCTCGGCAATCAATCGCTTTACTTGGACCACACAATCTTCAATTTTCAGCAGCAAATCCATGACTTCTGTAAATTAAAACAAACAATGGGGTAGTTTCCTTCATCAAAGAAAACGAAAGGCATTGATTGCGATTCGTTACCCACCAATAGTGTATTCATAATATACAAATAATTTGGTTTTAGAAAACCCAGTTTAGACGAATGGCAATGGTCAATTTTAACCGCATTTGAAAAAGGCCAGATTGGCGCCCATGCGATTCCACTCCACGTGACGTCACAGGGACCTAGTTTCAACACGAGAGGATAGGAGTTATACATCGTCTGAGGTTACCAATGCATGCATGAGGCACAGAGCTCAGGGAAACATGTTTTAATAATCACCTATTAAAACTGGCTAAGGTCGGAAAGTTTTCTTCGTTTGATAAGGTATTAATAAACCTTTTTTAAGCCAAGCGCTACCAACCAGCAAGGTACTCAGCTACCCACTAGCATCCTGCGTCCTATCAGCGCTCAGAGCCTCGATCAAGGTCACCTCACAAGGCGGGAGGGGGGACCAGAAATGAGTCGCACGGACTTTTTCCCATCATTCCTACTTACGCGTTGCGTTTTCGCACGCTTGAAATTTTTCACTTTATATTTAATCGCGAAAAATAGATATCTTCATTTAAAAATCTAAAAGCGTGAAATACGTACTCCAGGAGTAATAATCTTTCGATTTAGGCAATAAAAAAATAATAGGAAACCACTCTATTTACAGCACTTGACTTAACACTAAAATAGAAAAACTGCATTGGACAATCTTCAAAATAGTCAAATAAGCACAATAAATCCATTTTTAACCATACACCACCATTTGCCACCTCACATGGCTTTGAATTCCATTTCATGAGCTACCATATGACATCTTTCTGGATCTGCTGGATAACATGCTCGGCACATGCATAATAGCAGCCCAATAATTTAGGCAATGGCAACATTACATCCTACAACATTTCTTACCCATGGTTTAGGTTTTACAGGGGCACAAATATGGTAGTTTTGAATAATTTGACTGGTGCGCAGAATTTTTGTGTGTGCCTCATTGACTTCAAACAGTCATATCTTGGAAAATACTTGCAATGGGTCTTTAATATTTTGGACTTTTCTTAACTAAGGTTGAAACTAACGGGAAAAAATGATCAAAATCTGAGATGGTGGGCGTGGGACCCTGGTTGAGTTGACATGGAATGACCCCCATACAAAATTTGTCGTGCAATATACATACATGTCAAATAAGTCCTCAACTTACAAACATCCGACCTACAAACTTTCAGAGATATGAACATTCATGCTCAATAGAAAAATTCAAGTGTGCCCAAAATTTCAAATTTGATGCTTTTGGAGTTAGCTGATGCAACTGTCATTGCGGTGTGGACAATCTCTCACTTTGGGCCTAAAATGTGTGATGAATTCTTTGCCTTGACAAATTTAAAATGCATTGATACAACATTAAGTATCAATTCAACCAATGTGAAGTCAGAATAATGTTCAGTGTTTCACCCATTTTTGTTTCCCACAGACGGCAAAATGTTTTCAGTTCCAGTCGCATCGCACATGCAGGGATCAGTACGTGATGATCATGAGTTTGTAAAAATTGTTGTGCTGCACTGTACAGTGCTGCATGCAGCAGGAAAACTACAATTTTTGATGCCAAACCTAATTTTTTAACTTACGAACATATTCAACTTATGAACAAGGTCTAAGAATGTATCGTGTTCACCTGTGGAGGACTTACTGAATATCTATTATCATATCAACGTAATTTATGCAATATGGTCTCTACTGAACACGAGCATTAACTTCTTTTTGTGAGCTCTTCTTTGAGCTGAGGAATTTGCCAAAATGGTTCAGCTTTGGAGCAGGATAAACAATTTGCATTTGATCCACAGCTGAGTAATAAGTCTTGGTGGACTCCTTCAGCACTTTAGAGCAAAGTGATTAAGAAACGGGAGGCTCTCCTCCACTTTGATTCCCTGATTTACGATTTTAATTCAGACACAACTTGAAGTAACATAATACTGGATAATAAGTCAGTTTCATTGCATCACTTTCAGGGTATCCAGTGGGATAAAATAAGTTACAGATATGAAAGATTCTAGAAAACAAATCAAATGATCTTACTTTTTCTTTTGCCCAAAAAGTTTTGGAATGAAAAAAACACTTCAAATAAAGATGAAAACTTAATACAAATTCGCTAAGAAGTTCCATACCTTTGGCCACAGCAACTCCTTGGCTTGCTTCCAGCTTCTTTGACTCCAGTGTAGGGGAAGTCAACTTTAATTGTATTTGCTCAATTTTAGACTTGAAATAAGTTTGATCCTTCTGCAACTGAGCCATCATTGAACCACCTGGTTTTAGGAAATAAATACCTCTTGTATAAATGACAATGGGTGCTACAAAATTACCATAAAAAATGTGAACAAAGTACAGCAAACAATTTACTCATAACATCTATAAACATGCAAGGCCCTAAAATGAAACGATAGCTTCCTATTATGTACCCAATAGTATATGACTAAATAATCATTATAAATTAGTATTAAATCATTACCAAATGTGCTGAATTAGATTTGGAATAAAGAAAAGAAGGATCTGCAACGATCATTTTCACACATTTAACAAACAAAATTTCCTGAACATCAAAACTGCTAGATACACTAGTTTCCTCAGCATATTTTGAAAGTAATTAATCATTCAAATAATGACGCTATAAAATCGGGTATCAAATTTAAGTGGTTTATTTACAGCAATACCTCACTATGAAAATCAACACATTCTCCAGGCTAGAACACACATTCTTCTACTGACTAATTTTCATATGCTAATAAAACTAGCCTGAACTAATCAGGATAAAACTCAAGAGAACTTACATTTTGAATTTATGGCTCTGGCTAAAGCTGTGAGACATCAACAATTGTAGCAGAAGAAAAAGAAAATTATAAGAAATGATGGGAATGGCATGGGAACCCAAAGAATGATAAAAAAAATGAGAAAGCTGAGGATGGAAACACTTCTGAATTTCGGAATTTTCCAGATCCTCACTATATTTTATATGAGCTATAGCACTCATAAATACAATCATGCATGCAGTTTTAGGGCATTATGATAGGGTAACACTTGAAAAGGCAAATACGGAGGGGCCCTTTATAGCAAAGCTGAAGGGGTTATTAGGGAGTTTAATTCATCATGAATGGTCTTCATTATACACGCACACCAGTTGAGCCTCATATTACATATTAACTTATTACATATAATTACATAGGTATTATATTAACAGCCGTTAAATTGCAATTTGACAAATAATGGAAAATAGGACATGTATAAAGGTATAAAAGAAATTAGAAACCATTAAACAGAGAAAATGTATTTAGGAGACTGTTTACTAGGTGGCACTTAGGAGTACACTCTCACACAACAGCTATTCATGCTGTTGAGCATAGGTAAAGAAAATATAGAACAGGGGCTTTCAGTCCTTTTGTACTCATGCATTTTTTTCTCAGCATACCCCACTTCACTATTTGAGCATTCAAATTGCACACCAGTGAGCAGGAGTGAGAAAATGGAAAGGTTATAAGAGATATGATGAGATGAGAAGAGATCCTTGAACTTCAATAACACAAGAGGAGAACAGATTTGACCTTTGACGATAACATCAGTTTCCACCATAATACAAACAGTGCATCCTCAATTTTAACCCAATAATCCCACGGAAAAATATTTTCTTAAAAATCAGTAATTAATTAATATTTTAAAATATATTGGTTTCAGAGTTATAACGTCTAAATTTTATTCTTCCAGTACCAGTAATTATGGAGGTACATACATACATTTAACATAATGAAATAACTTGGATGGTAAAATAATTTCTAAGAAAAATATTTAGCTATATGATGATAAATGATATGATATTTAGTAGAGAGGTTATTTCCATAACTAGAGTCCATGTGTACACTTCATCATATACCATAAGGTTTCATAATTTTGAAGGTACATTGTGGGAGATTTTTCTTCATGAATTATGTATGGGGAGGCGACTGAGTGTAGGACTTCATTATATGGAAGTTTTTGTAGAAGGTCATACTGTACTCAAATAGTTTACCACGAGCTCCCATGTCTTTATTCATTTTATCAGGATTCCCAGTTCAGGTATAATTTTAAAACGATAAGTATATCATTTAACCCATTATTTGGGAGATATCAACACTAAACTGCCTGGATGCAGGGCCGAACATAATTTTCAGGGGTCATTCGTCAATTTAAAGAAATAGTTAGTCAATTAGGTCATTTTTAGTTGCTGGAAAGTCTTTCAGACTTTCCAGCAATTAAAAATGACCTAATAATAAGCTAAATTAGAGAAGTGTTGAATTTAGTTCGATTTTTTTTATCTGAGAAGTATTTCAAGCTTAGCAAAGTACAGTGAGTACTCGTTTAACGTCACTTACCGTTCCTGAAAAATGTGACGATAAACGAAATGACGTTAATCGAAACAATATCCCATAAGAAACTATGTAAAAAGTGAATATCAACCTCTAGACCTCACAATTCCTACGCGAAAAAATTTTAGCGTATCATATCTGGGGCATTTTTTTACGATGGGAATGCAAACTATGGCATAAATACGAGTTCCTGTCTTCATCGACGACAATAGCAGCAGTGATGTAAATCCTTCTCCATTTTTGCATCTTCCCGCACTTGCTTTTCGGCTTCGCTATGGTGGTCGCCCGGGCGAGCGTCGCCTGGGCATCATCATCGCTGAAACATCGTCGCAGTTACAGAAACCAAAATTATTGTGAACACGGCAGCAAAAAAAGTGACGACAAAAACTCCGAGTTCTACATGGAAAAATTCCTTGAAATCACTTTTTAGGTTCCTGAAAACCATTATGTCAAGTAAAACCTTGCGCAACTACCTAAGAATTAATTTTGCAGAAAATTTGCTTAAACCGTAATCGCAATTAACAATAAACACATCGTTTTACACTTCGTTTAGACGGACTGTCTACCGCCCACAAAACGAACAACCTGCAACGCCCGCCGCTTCGCGTTTTTTCTCACGCGAAATTTAAAAGACTTGACGTTATCGCGAAGCGAAGGTGCGATAAACGAATGACGATCTCAAAATTTTCGTGACGTTATCGCGAAATGACGTTAAACGGGGTGACGTTGAACGAGGACTCACTGTAATACGATCTGAAAATAGAAAAATCAACCAGACAAATGCTAATGGCATGATAAATAGATTACGAACCCCATTCTTGTCACTAAGAATGAATTTCTCAGTAAGCACATATTAATACATCAGCAAGCCATTATTAATATCTATCATAAGTGTTGACATACATATGCCAGTAATGATGGTTAAGCTTACCATTTTCTGCCTCAGGAGTTAGAGCCACGAGTTTCTCCCTTACTGTAGCAAACACCTCGTAGCCTTTCAGAGCCAATGTTTTGATTTCCTCCACCACCAAGCCTGTCTGATGACGTATTTTCTCCTCCACAGCAGCTCCACCTTCCCCATTGATGTTACCTGCAGTTCCATTCCACTGAGGGAGTGAATGCCGAGGCAAGATTTGTGGCTGAGGCAAAGAAATTTCCCAAGGAGAAATTTTGGTGTACCTATGGGAAAATACAATCTGAATAATCACAAGAGATGAATTTGTGATGACAAGCAAAGAACAATTAAGTTCTATGACTTCACCAATCAAAAACTATGCTCCTTTCTTTAAAATTTTGATAGAAATGTATGAATGCAAACATTATTAACTTATCAGATGAGAAGCCTCCCACTCACAGAAAGATAAACAGCAAAAACAGCCCATTAAGCTCAGAAACAAGTTTTCACCGTACTAACAAGGAAAGTGGCACAAAAGTGGGTCCCAGATTTCAATCAAACTTTATAGTGTTGTAATCCATTGGGAGCTGTCCACGAATCACCCCCCATATGGGGTTACATAACCAATAGTTTAAACAAAAAATGCAGTTAAACATTTACAGGGTCATTATATCCCCTTAGAAATACTCTATTAACAACAAGGAGCGGTAGCCCTGCTGTTACAGCAGTTGACTCCTACCCGGAAGGTCATAGGTTTGATCATTGGATGCATCACTTTTTTTCATAATTTGTTTCTTCCTTTCGTGTCGCAAAACTGATTATTTTTACTTTGCATACGCACTTAGTTTCCTATTACAGTAAACTCCCGATTACCCGGGCTAACGATGGGGAGAGACGGCACGAATAATCGAAAAACACGGATAATTCAAACTTTCACCTAGAAATTACTTTTTCTTTTCCTGGCCACGATCTTTTTAGTGGCGATTACGTGATTGTTAACTTTCACTTTATTGTGTGGTAATGTTCATAATCGACGTAAAGCAAACAATATATTATTATGTATGTAGCTATTCTGTTATTTAAGAGTGCTTCCCGGACTCGTTGAGATCTTTCTTCGCCAGTGCACGATCTTTTTAATGGCGATAACATGTACTTGTATTATTAATGCTCCATGTAAGATCTGGTTTTGAAAACCACGCATCCGTGGCTGTGTGATCACGGAAACAGAAAAGTGGTTTGCACAAATGCTTCCAAACCACTGCTCGACGTCGGAAACTACACTGTCAGTCACCACGCCACGTAGTCGCGTCTCGAACAAGTTGCCCCGGTTGCAACTGCTGCGCGACGTGTATCCGTGATCAAGGAGCATGGTCACGCACTGCGAGGCTTGGAAAACAGGAACAGGGTACTCTCGTGAATGCAGCTAGCGGGCGATTTGTTCCGTTTTACGAAGGGGATTCTGAATGAAATTATAAGCCCAGTGTACCCTGCAGTAATTCCGGCATTAATGCAGTAATTCCAATGATTTTGTGTCTGATTCTGTTTTTTTATAAAGATCGTTGAAAAAATTGAGCGAGAGTGAAAATCATGCACGGATAATCCGCAACCTGGATAAACCCGAGCCGGATACACCCATGTCTCGTATAGCGCAATTTCGATTAGCGCAATTTCGATATAGCGCAAATTCGTTCCTCGGGGAAACATTGGAACGCAGTGCAGCCTAATCAAAAATCTTAAACGCTCTCGTGATAAAACGTGAACTTGCACCAAGTACACACGAAATTTCTATCATTTTATGCATATTAATGTTATTGCTTGCCTTGTATCTTCTTTTCTGTTTATATATTAATCGAAATCCATTGATGTGCAATGGCCAAAAGTATTACTCGTCATTGGGTCCAGATAGCCGGCCTACTGAAGTAATTTATCTCGTCTCCTTAACAGAATGATAATAAATAATTTAGATCGTTAATTAAGCGTGGGGCTAATGAAATGAGGTTTTTTTCAGCAATACGGTTTGAGACGTATTTTTGCCGTCATAGGTTATCGGGCGATTGACTTCCAGGTAGAGGGTCTACGCTAAAGCCTTCAAGGTCATCGGTATTCACGGGGGAAAAATGGAGCGGTGGCCGAGTTGCGCATGAATAGCAGCTATGGAGTCTCAAACACAATGGCTTCGTTCCCTCCCCGCAGTCGTAGACCTTCTGCGTCTCAGGAATACAGTTCAGCAGTAGAAGGTGATTTAGATAGAGCCATACAGAGTAAATCCCAAGAGAATATGGCAAAAAATAGGAATGCGTGTAGAAAAATCAAGAATTTATCAAGAAAAACCATAAACCTAGAAGAGGAATTGAAAGAGGTCAATTGCTTTGAAAATGGAGAGCGTCAAAGCGATAATGCGCGGAAGTTTAAACTCACGATGCCTTATTCTGAATAAAGACGAAGTTAAAACATCAGTGACCTCAGCCGCACAAACTTCAACCAAGCGGTCTACACATACGGAAAGTTCATAGTGAATCAGTACAAAAAGACGAGAGTGGTAATCGCTCCGAGACATTTAGTGAAAGCTCCGGTTGGTTCCAGAATTTAAACGGCAAGCAGGTATTTTCAGTGCGGCGATATCAGGTGAATCTGCAAGCGTCGATAGCGCAGCCACCACAACATTTTCTGATGAACTCCAAGCTGTGATTGAAAGTGGCTTCTTTCCCCTCAACTAGTGTTTTTAGTGTTGACGAGACGATATTCTTTTGGAAAAGAATGCATTCTCGTTCATTCATTTCCAGGGAAGCAAAACCTGGGTCAGGTTTCAAGGCATTAAAGACTGTTTCACGTAGCTGCTAATGACTCGGAGAACTTCAAATTAAAATGATTTATCATTCATAAACTCCGCTAGCTATGAAATGGCATTCAAAGTAGCATTTTCCTGTCATTTCAATGAGTGACAAAAGGGCCTGGGTGACACGATAGTGGTTTTTAGACTAGTTTGAAAAATCGTCAACTGCCGGCAACGCATTACGAACCCCTGAGATAGCAGATGTTAGCCCACCCGCACGACAGGAGGGAATTTCAAAAGCACGTAAGAATTTTTTTTAACGTGAATAAAAGTCTTTGAATGCGAGCATACTATCTTTAAAGATGTTTTAAACTTTAAATGTTTTTATAAATAATGTTTTCTAAGGCTTTTTATGGGAATATAGATGTTTTAGAGGAAATTCAACACCCAAGACCTATGCTACCAGGAACGCATCCCTATCTTCCCAATGTTAAAACGCTCTCGTATAACGCAAATTCGTATAGCGCAAAGACCCCAAGGAACGCATCCCTTGCGCTATACGAGACATGGGTGTAATCGGGAGTCTGCTGTATTTTAATTCTCTTAATTTACATAAATCAATGAATATATACCTAATTATTTATGCACATAGTTTGTTGCTTTAGATTGCTTGCGCTAAAAAGATTGAGGTCGGGTGAAGAAAGCTCTCAATGAGTAAAGGAAGTACAATATGCTTCCAGACCTTCATCACCACCAGAGTATTTGTCCCACCAACACTCACCCTCCTACTGGGTAGGCCATGCCACAATCCTTTCATTTCTTCCTATTTAGAAACTTTACACCCATAGCTCTATGAACCTTTTAAAATATTTGAAGGCTAGGAGTTGGGCTTAGAATTTTTGATGTACGGTGCCTTTTGTTACAGAACACAACAGTTTACAATAAGCCAATCACAGCTGGCTATAAGGTATAGGTTGGCTGCCATTTCCTTCAGCCCAAAAACTTTCATGCTGGCCAGTATATTAATTTTTTTTGGAGATTTAGAGCATGTAAAATCATTTAAAATAGCAATAACACAGAACATAAGTGTGACATACTATACTTTACTTACTTAAAAGAGGCAACCATTTTCTCCTTGCAGAAATACTGATAGTGCTCCTGATGCAGGGAATGTTTACATCCATTGGGTCCACGCCGAGTGTAAACATAGCCATGAAAGCGCAGCTCAAGATACTTGGCAAATGACATAGACCATGACTCTGATGTTAATGGAACCACAGGAGATGCCTTTCATTTGATTGAAAAAAGAAATTAGTGTTTTTTAAAAGCAAGATACATACACTCCAATGTTGTCTGAACTAATAAAAAATCAAGTGCTTTACTGTAGATAGCTTAGCATATCATTTATTCCTGGAATCTGGCATATAGTACGTAGATATATATATGAAAATAAAACAATAATTTTTTTTGCTGTAATAAAACTGAAATTTGTGTTTTATCACATTAATTCACATAGCAAATAGAGTAAAACCTCTTTTCATGGTCACCTCTGACAATTGACAGACTTAGATTCCCTGGCAGAAGAATGTGCACTTGAGTAATAATTGAAACTAGGATACAGACATTTACTCTAACAGACATGACACACAGATGAACCACACAAAATAACAATGAATAAATAATATAGCAAGAAAACAAAGGATTTTATACAAAATAAGATGCTACCAAAGCAAAAGGAATTATTAATCAGAAATGATGGATGACTTAATAGCTAGGGTTAATCATTTGCATAACTTCAAAATAATACCTCCATTTACAAATTATATACTGACCATTTTGCAATCAGGACACCAGCTCCATGACAGAATAGGATTTGGCCCTCTCAATTCAGGATTTTCTTGACCTGCTGGTGAATTCCCATACACATAAGGAATAGTACGATCCAGTTCTTTTAAGGCTAAATGCACACATCCCCCACCATGCACAAATCGACGAATGTGACTGAGCATAGGGACATCACAAGTATCAGAAGGACACGAGTACGTTGAGCTGAAGCAATACCGTTCAAGGAATTTCCCTAATGGTATGTCATAATGTCCATAAAATTCCATGTGGCACACCCTAAAAAGAAAAGGTTGAATCATACAACTAATAAAATAAAACTAAGCAATAAAAAAATTCAATTTTAAATAACTGAATAAATAAGTTTTCCATAGGCTATATTTCAAGTGAAAAGGTGCTGAAATGCAGTTTAGAGGCATTCCTTATGAAATAAGGCCCAAGGCTCACTACACATGCACAAGTGCCAAGAATGGTTGTGTTTTTCACAAAGATTAATTTTTAAACTTAGTTATTTAGCAGCATACTTTGCAGGAGTCTTAGGTCATGGCCAAAATGACATTGTACGTTGGTTTCCCTTATGTTACCCCTCTTCCAGCTGCCACACCAAGTCAGGAGCTTTAAAATGAAGCAAAACCTTCCGAGATTGATTATAGCTGCTTCCAATTGGATAAAGAAGGCAATCCTTAAAAGTATGCCTCGGGCAACTTGCAACAACAAAACTAGGAACAATAATTATATCAAATCATTTTCAATCACAGGACAATTTTGATGTGTCTCAATTCAAAAACTAATTAGAAACAACATTAGCAAAGCCAACCCCACCTGTCCTTTCAAATAATGATACGCCTAAGAGTTCTCAACCACCACTAATTCTGAAGTTTCAAAGAAAAATATCCTTTGGTCTGAAATTTCTTTATTGCAGCACATTAATAGTTCATGAAAATTTCCACTTTATTGCAATAAGTCCTTGGCTAGTTTTCCAGGTAAATAATAATATTATCTAATCTGATACATTTTAAAATGGCATAACAATCCTTGAGAAATTATTAATGAGATAGGTATAACAAGAAGGGAAGCACCTCACATAAGCTCTGAAATATGTACTTGAAAGTTGTTTGGAAGCCCCTGAGTTTAGACAACACATCACACATCTAGAGGTAGATGAGCCATATTTGAACTAATACGATTTCAATACAAGTTGAACTGAAGTAAAATGAGTTCACCGATAGTTACTTACCCTTAATGACTACAGGCTTTTTTTTATCTACAATTAGATTTTTTGGCAACTTCCCCACTTGCCAGAGGTGATTTATCAAAGTTCTTAATCATCATGGAAGGAGTGTAGGAAGTTTTTTTACCTCACTCACTGCTCTTATACAGTATATGCTACCCAGTGTTCCAGAGATAAATTGGACGGATGATTCGGCTTTCAGAGAAGTGAACATTCGAGAAATTCAAGTGTGCTCAAAATTTCAAATTTGGCTCCTATGGAGTTAGCCGATGCAACGCAGTGTGGCGTGAAGGTATGCCGCAGCATGTATGCAAGCATTGATTCCTAAAAGAAACGCTCTTATGAAGTATGTTACATCGACCCTCCGGTTTTTCAGTTCTGTGAACTTTGTAATAACAAGAGTTTACTGTACCAAATTCCACCTCTGATTATCCTGTCTATATTCTTCCTCTTTCGGCACTATCTCCATGGCTACCCAAACTGTTTCTTCATTGGTCCTGTGTCATCTCACCGCCATGGCAGTTAGTTCCCTAATGTTCTTTTATCATAAGGAAGTCCTTTCCCGTACCTTCCTCTCATCAAAAAATCACATTTTGTGCCAATCTGCAACTCTGATACTTTCACTCACTTACAAGTGGGCAGTGCCAATCACCAATTTTCATTAAATTGATCGGTGAGAGTCTAAATATAGCACTAAAAATTTGCCAAAAAGTTTTTTCCCATTTATCTACTGGATGCATCCAACTGAAGTAGGTTAATGAACCCAATCTGTGTAGTGCAGTGGCTGCATCCACACACCTGTCTTCTTTACATATTCAAGTTTAACACTTGTGTTGTTAAATACACCTTTGCATAATCCTTTCTCCAGATAAGCAATTTCACAGATATATGCTTAAAGATTACAAAAATCAAAATGATTACGGTAATCTGCACCCCTAATTTTTCCCATTAAAGTAGTCAACATTTTGATAGGCCACAAGGATGGCTGCATATTTTAACAACTTACTATTTTTATCTCTAATAAAACCTTTACTCCACATATTATTACTGCATGCACTTTTATAAGAAACAATTCCTAATCATAAAAAAAGCAATGTACTCACCATGGATTAACACAAAAATACGGGGCATTATTTGAAGAATGTGAGTAACTGCATAGCAGAACTGGTAAACACTGATGGTTAAATGGATCAAGAGCATCAAGTTTGATTGGCCAATGGCCAGCACTATCATGGGTCTCGCCAATTGACCCTCTGGGTCCATCCAAGAGTCCATACTTGTATGTATTTCCCCCTTTTTCTCGTTCAGGCTGTTTCTTTTCAGCTTCAGCACATTCTTCGTCTGATTCACCTCCAAATGGTGGAACATGTCCACCACAAGCTCGAAAGTTGGCAAGCATTGTTTGCACTGCTTCACTGTTGATACTGCCTGTTAATTTTGCCCTCAAAAATGGATGGTTGTTCTTGCATCGAGTGAATGGCATAACTTTTTCCACCTGGGACTCAACTGCGGAGCTTGCGACTGGCTCTTCCCCTAAAGAACACATCTGGTTATTCTCAAACTGGGCAGACCAATACAATTCTGCTGGAAAATATTTCCGCAGAGGGCAGTTTCGTCCAACTTCAGTATCAAGGTAAGGAACGGAATGTCTTAAGTATGGAGAGGCAGACAAAACGATGTCATCTAAGGCCTTGCGGAACCGATTTGACTCTCTAGGATTTGATGCAACAGAGAGTCTATTTGAGGAAAATACTTCATCAATGAGGTCTTCAACTTCCGACTGCTGTGGGTTTTTTTCAGCATCACCACCTTTTTCTGAATTTAGTACATCTGGACTGGTTGCTGACCCAACACTTAGATAAGAATGGAGTGGATCGCTGAAATCACTAACAGTTTCAGCTGCAACAGTTTTCCTATCCTCAGCAGCTTTTTCTTTACCAGCCATACGGATACTTGGAGATGGAGTGGATTTTTTCTGCAAAAATAAAATAGAATGAAAGGAACTGAGAAAGAGAGCATTGGGAAAAAATTAAGCTACTAAGAAGGAAAACAGTGGAAGAAAATGATATCAATGAGAAACTTATGTGAAAAAAATGATATTAAAATTGGTATAGATAAATGAAAAAGTAAAGTTAAAGGCATTTCACAAAAATATTGCTTACTGAAACAAAATTGCTGATACCAAAGAATGGGCAAAAACTCTTAATTCCTCTAACTGAGTTAGGTGACGAAATATATTTCATCCAACTATGGATGAAAGCTTCATGTAAGAATGCATATTCTAATGCTTCAAAATATCCGGGAACATAATATGTGGCATAATAAAGATGATGAATTGAATACATAAAAAAGGAGAAATATTCTAAGTGGTGAGGTTGGGTAAGACCTAAGGGTAGAGTTAAACAAGGATGTACACATACAATATCCAGCCAATTGCAACAGAACATTGATCAAAAGTAAGGTACATAGTAAATTGTGATTGCAGTATGTGTAGTAGGTGGTTTAAAGCAGAGATAGTGAAGGCAGTCATGGGGATACAGTTTACATAAAATCGCCAAGGTCGTCAAGAAATGACTGGTCAATTAAAAGCTTGCCAACAGATGCCAACTGCACCATTACAAAGTGACTCATGGAGCAATGTACATATGTACATGCAAACTAGCAAAAGAGCACATTGGCAAAAAGGCACCAAGAGAAACCTAAGGCATTAGAAAACTAAAAATATCCAAGCCTAACCTATGACATGGAAGCAAGCACTTGAAATTGTTAAAATCTGAACCATGGGTGCCAAAACCTTTATGTCGCATGGGAAATTATCAGCTACCACATCCAATCCACACAATGAACAGAGAACATTTTACCTATCACTTTTCGGCTTGGTTTCAAGTAATTTGAAATGAAAACCACAGAATACAATGTTACAGCGTTCATACCAATATTCCATTATTAATTTTGCCAACTCTTCCCTGATTTCCAGACCAAATTCAATACATATCCCTGACTTTATATGAAAGGCAAACCACTGGTGCAAAGGGATTTTATAGAAAAATTCGGCATAGTGTATTGTGAAATAAAGTTAAGTCATACAATGCAGAAATAAAGTCAAGTAGAACCAAGTCTGCACCTCGTGCCACCCAGCCCAGATGGCAACAAAACACCCAACTAGTAGCCCAAACACAGCCATGCTACAAATGTGCAACCCCAATTTCTCTTTTTGCTATGCCTCTAGAGCATTTTCATGGCCATAACCCGATTTTCCTGACACTTCCATGACATGCAGTCCCAATTTTTATTCCCCTACTATACTTCCCTGACCAGTATGAACCCCATGCTATTTCCACTTTGTTCAATTGCAGATGCATCAAGTTTTATAATGATATTACTGAAACTACAAAATGAGTATATGTATTGAATAACTTCAAGTAACTTCGGTTCTTAGGCAAGAATATACTCCTCTATCAAAAATACGAAATGATAAATAAAATGAATCAATGGTATACAATTCAATGCACTCACCTCAGACTGTAAAACCTCTCTGTTGTCATTTTCTTCACCATTACATTCAAGATTTTGATCTTGGGTTGGAGCACCATCGGTAGAACACAAGGAATCCCCAAAAAGTTCGCTATCAGGTGGCAGAGGGGCAGGAGGCATGGCAAACTCATCCATAAGGAAAGACTTCTCAAGATGCCAGCTGTAGTGAATGTAAACCATCCTCGAGACAACCCGTTTCAAGCGGGCTAGTTCTGGTTTAGTAGCACCACGAAGAATTACTGTACAGCCCAGATGTGCAGGGCAACCATCAAAAAACATCAATGTTTTGGTGGCTGATGACTGAGAATTTAGGCCATAGAACTGTTTTTCACTTCCACTAGGGCTTAGATCATAAGTCTTTAAATAGAATGCTCTGCATGCCCCTAACCTTGGGCGTCCAACATGGGCATCCACTGACCCAACAATGTCAGCTCTAGTGCAATGAGCAACACGATCTAGCACAGAAACTTTCATATTAGTCACTAAGGTCACACCCAAATCCAAGAGGAAATCCTGGGCCAAACGAGAAACATTTTTCTCCACTAGCAAGAGATCTGGCTGAAGGGAGGCAATTCTGGCAACAGCATTTTTGAGATAGTCATGCTCCTACAGATGAAACAAAAAAGACAAATATGTAGTATTAGAAAAATAAATGGAAAATCGGAGAAAAATTATCCTATCCACACATTCACCGATATCCAGGCAAGCATTTCAATTTGATTATGATACACTTATTTTAAACACAGAACCAACTCAATAATTACATCCATTTGAATCAAAATTAATAGAGAGATATATCTATAAGAAGCAAAAGTCATACATTACATAATATTTTCTAGAAGATCAATAACATTTTTGTACATGTTCATGTATCAAGAGCTGATTTTAGATCAATAAACCAGCTTAAAACATTCGTTATGGAGCTGAATACCCCTTCCCTGGGTCTGATTGTGGAGGGAGCCACTGGTGGGTCATGGGTGGACTTCACTCAGAGCAGGGATGCCAACTTACAAAAAATATTGGGGGGGCCCAAACCGAGGATCTTGCCCCAGGAAATTTTATAAGTAGTGAGTTTTAAGTTTTTTAAGCACTTTAGAAGAGTCATATGATCAACATTAGAACCCTGATAACTCGAATCTCGATATCTGGACACTCTGGGAAAATCAACAAGCCTGACACATGTTTCCTCACACCCATAACAAATTTTGGAGGGGGCTCCATGGAGTCGGCGCCACTGATTCAGAGTGATGTGACCCATTGGTTGGTATTTGAGACCTTCCCTGATGGTATGGGAGGCAGAGGGGAAGTGGAGGATCATGGAGTAGCCACTGCTCGGGATCTCTGCAGCAAGAGGCATCTTGTGAAGGCCTCTCAGGGAAGTGGCTCTCAAATACAGCATGTATACATGCCCACTGGCACGAGGAATTATGGCATTAGCATGGCACTGGAATTAACTTACCTGCATCATAAGAGGCTCAAGAGACAGGAAGCGTCCCTCAACTCTCTGATATGCAACAGAACACCCAAGTAGTAGTATTCTAGGATTGGTGAGCCGTGCAGCCATGGCTCGGTGAGCAATATTCTTTGTGCATACCACTCCGCTGATTATACCACATTCAGAACGATTGCCACCAGGAACTTTTTTAAACTGCACATACCTATAGAGAAAAATTAATGTATTAAGGTCCACTCGTAAATGCAAAAAACTTGGATTGAAACTTGAAAAAAGAATTCAACAGAAGAAATGAGAAATTAGTGAAGGTCAGAAAAATCGATTTCTTTTCAGGGAAGCTTATCACATTGAATAAAAGTTGTGGAACTTACTCCAAATAAGGCCCAAAAAATATGGCACCTTTAGGTCAACCCAAGACCCTGGTATTGTGAGCTTATATGCGGTGAAGAGGTTGAAAATACAAAAATGCATGATAAGAGTAATTGATGAGTCCTTGAGATAAAAATTTTCATCCATTTTATCCTATATGTGACTATTAAGGCACAAATTGACAATTTAGATTTTGTGAGTGTGGGTGTGCAGGAAACCTAATTGCAGCACAGCAATGTAGTGTGAAGTGATGGGCAGCAGGCAGCTTGTATCTCCTGCCTACTAGCAGGAGCATCATTGATGCTACTCATGTATTTTGTTGCAGATCTAACTCATTGTCATTATTAAACAATTTTAGGGGATAAAAAATAAAACACATGTCATTGCCTCATGGAGCCCTCTGTGTAACATAATTTTAGAGGCTATATTGTCCCCGTGAACATAGCAGGAAACACTGACAATTTCTGATGGGAGCTTTGTGCACCATTATTGCCCCTTTTTTGTTTCCAAGTGACTTCAAAATATTGCTGTAACCAACCTCACTCAAACACAGAAATTGTTTATTCATTTTAAAAACATTTTGAGACTCAAATTTGTATATTTATCAGGTAAGGAAAACCTGGTTTCTCAAGGTACATATTTGTAGTCTCCTACTACTGCATTCAAGAAAAAAAGGTCACAAACTTAAGAGACAAGTCTCTATTTCAACCATTAGTGAAAGATGTTTTTTAATAAATTTTACAGGATTATGAGAAATTTGTTCTGCAATTCAAGAAAAAGTGTGAGAAATTATATATTTAATCTGTCTCATTGGAAAAAATGATGGATATTTTAATGAATCTCATAAATTAGTTTAAGGGGCAAGGAGTAAGGTAAAGTTCCTCTAATCACAGGGTATTGTAGTGAAATTTAAGTACGGGATGGGTGATGTGGAATAGTGGAGTGGATGCAGAATAAACATGTATGACGGAAGAAAAAACTTAAGGGCATCATAGGAGAGTGGCAAGTCAAATTCATTAGCTTGTAGTGGCTTGGATATACAAGCATTCTTCCAATGTTAAGGGTTGGGGCTGGTCACATAAAGATTGGCTGCTAGAAAGAAGAAATGTGACCACTGACTGTTAAATGAGATGGTTGGTGAAAAGTCACACAAATTGTACACCTCTGATTTGAGAAATATGTTAAGTGCATGGGAAAATTAGCAGGTTAAGGATGTGTAGACAGGACAGAAGTGAGCATTTGGTTAGTTTTCACTGTACTTACTGGCGAATATCCATTTCATAAGTATCACTTCGGACATCGGGACGAACCAGTTCCACAATCTGGCTCACCAAAGGAAGAACTACATCTCCCCAGGATTGAGCCAACCCTTCTGAAACCAAAAGTTGACGTAGAAGGGCTTCTTGATGAGATTTGTAAGCAGAACTATGAAAGAAGAAAATCATTCCAACATTAGGAAAATTGACAAAAAGTAATTAGGATGCATTAAGATAATTCATAACAAAGTACAAACAGCTGCAAAAAACAAGTGATACCGAGATAACAACTTCTAATTCTAACACAAATTATACATACCATACACGAAGGATAATAAAAGTCATACTTTTTGATACCTTTTTAAATTTTAAAAGTTGAAATCAAACTTTCTACTATGCCAAAAGTTAAGAATTAGATTTTTCTCTCACTGTTCCAATCATTGTCACAGTAGATAAAGTAGCATGTGATTAATCCAAATCTTTGATAATAATAAGGAAGGTATTCCTGCATAAAAATTAACGAGAGCTTTGCTTATGGGACAAAATAACACTAAGCTTAATGCAATAACAAATTTGCAATTCAAGCCTACATATCCAATTAGGAGAAATGATATGTGTACATTGCAATGAATACCAATTAATACTAAAAACTGCATAACATAAAACAATAAATCACTATAGCTCATGTTCATTCCAATTAGCCTTTTTCATCATATATAACAGAGCAAAAAGAGGAAGCATTTCAGTAGTGCTTTCAATCTATTTCACAGCAAATTTTAGTTATACATAGTGATTTAGTGAGTTAATGTGTTCAGGAGCACAACAACATGAGCAAATCGTGATTGGGAGGGGAGACAAAATCTTGATGCTTGGGAGACAATGACCCCCTGCCTCCATACCTTCCCATCTCTCCTGCCCCTTTGCTGTGCACCTGGATCATATAAATTATGCCCCCCTGTTTTTACTACTGTTTATTTTTGGTGAAATATGACTAACCACTATTACAAAATCAGCAGACCAAGTTGACTGTCATTGTTAGGAACAGCTGAGTGATATGCACACCTTCCACTATCCCACGCTTTCCCCATCAAGCGTTAAGCGCTCACAACCCTAATTCCACACAATTTACCCTCCACTGACCTTTAACCCTTTCTCCCCTTAGCATGACTGCTGTACTGAGCCTAAAGAGACTCTTCTGTCCCCTCCGTACGGAACATTTTTCAGGACATTCGCTGATAATCACGCACTCTCAGCACCAACCTTTTCGACCCTTCCTAGCGGGGACTCTGCATTATCTCGGACTTCGAGGGTAGTTGGGCTCCCTCCTTTAGGGGTTTATAACCCTACCAGCGGCATTGGTTCGCGGTCAATCATGCTTTGTTTATAAGAATAAGCTATATGGATAATTGTGGTTTCAACGTAAACTGCAGTCTTCAAATTGAATTCCTCGTTTTATTCTGATAATTGTAAAATTATGAACAAAGCTCTACTGTCAATATTAACGTATTTAATGCAGCAACAATTTCCATATTGATGTTGATTTTTATACTGAAATCGAGATACAGTAAAACTTCGATTTTACGCACTTCGATTTTACATCAAGTCTCGTTTTTACGCAGCGGCACTCAAGTCCGGCCGGAAAGCATAGGGAATTGCAATGGTGAAACTTCGATTTTACATATTTTCTTGATTTTACGCAGTTTTTCGATTTTGCGCAGCATAACCCCATCCCCTAAGAGGTCGCTAATCTTGATTTTACGCAGTTGTCTTTCGGCTTGTTTAGAAAATCCGACTGGAGCAATATGCAGTTAGGTTATTATTTCGTCTCAATGAGTTGCAAAAATGAATACAGGAACGGTTGAAATGACGTCGCGCTGTTGAGCGTGAAACTAAAAACATCGCGAATCTAATTATTGCTTCCCCGTGAGCCCTCTCAGTAATATTTCAGGCTCCATTACGCACGCGAATGTCGCTCTTAGTTCAAATTCGCCGTAGAAGGATATAGAACCCTAAAACACACGGCAATCGCCGTGTATGCGTAACTACTTTTGATTAAGACATGATCGCTGGAGATATTAACATTATCACCTTTCGTTTATTATTCGACTTATTGATCGACGCTGTTTATATCCAGAATTATGAGCTACGGAATATCTATCCCCAACGCAAGGCTTTTTAGAATTTTGCCAACGCTATGTTTTCCGTCGCCCCAGCGAAATATGACGGCGAAATGAGTCGTTAAAAATACTCCCGTGCCAAAATTTTGGCTTCCAAGGTGATCCATAAAAGATAGTCGTACTTCTAGTATGGACGTAAGTCGACGGTGATTCAACACGATGGTAAAAGCAGCATGCATTGTCTCATTCCCAGGCTAATCCCACAACTGCGGGACAAATGGAGGCGGGGAAAAATTGCTTGCGCTGCGCGCTTATCAGAACCGACTCAACTTGTATCTCGTTGTCAGAGGGTTTAAATTAAACATGGTTGGAACTTGAATAGCTATTAGCTTAACTCCGCTAGGTGGCAAGCGTTTTAACGGAACGGGAGTTAATGCCCTCAGAGAATAACTCGAGTCGTCAATCGTCATGTAATAATTGAAGTCAAATTCAAGACGTGAGTGATAAGGTAGTCCCTTTAAACTCAGGAATGGCTTGGTACCATTAAATCGAAATACAAGTGTCCGGTGTTGTTACCAGATATGGGGAAGCAAAATATTACGTGAAGCTGAGTCACACGGCTTGTGAGTCGAAGGTCCCGGCGCTGAATTCGCGGAAGAATGCCGACAGAGAAGCTATTCCCGGTAGAGTCAATCTACTAATGCTAAAATTTCATGGGGAAATGCTTTTTTAATGCGTATAAATTATAAAGAAGGAAATTTTTTCCGGACTATTAGTCATTTGTTACTCATCACGGGCGGCATGACGGCAGTTATGCGGTCATTTAAATAGCTCATTTAAAAAAAGTGATCTAAGCACCGGAAAAATCTGAATTTCCGAATATCCCGGGTCCTGTGTGCTCCGTATTATCTATGGTATGCTATTTGGAGGTAACCAACGACTGGGATCATTAGCGCCATGAAGTAAGGGCTGGGGGGATAGGAACCCTATGTTGGCATTAGCCAGGTTCTAATGATAAGCTCAAAAGGGACCAGGACTTAACTTCCCATCTGATGGACAGAGTGGTGCACTGGAAGTGCCCTCCACATTAGACTCAAGTAGGGATAGGGCCAACTCTGATAAGTCTCTGCTACTGCCAGGACTTGAACCCAGGCCCAGAGGGTGTAAAGCCTTTGTGATGTATTAGCAAAAGTTTGCTCCCTGTTAATGGGGTTAATTTGGATGATTATCCTCAGGTATCGTGCGAAAGTTGCGGGTGACTCCCGTAAAAGTTATCACCGCGGCTAGTCCCGGTAAACTTTAAACTAATCCTCAGGTATCTCATTTCTTCAATCTCCAATCTTTGTTTGTCTGCAGGTGGTTAAACAGATATCCTGAAAACTGCTTTTAATGAGAATATTTTCGAAAATTAGGTTCTCTGCGACCATTTAGTATCACCATTCCGAAATTTCTCCTGGGTAACAGAAGTAATCTTAGTGCCAGAAATGCTGGAATTTCAACCATTTTGTTCAACCATGGGAAACACTGTTCAGGAATGCAGCGTTGTTTCTCTTAAGGTAACACCTCATCTGTGGTGTTGCTTTTGAGTAAATAAGATTATTAGGCTTCATTTTCCGAGCAATAATGAGCAAGTGCTATCCTGAAAACTATACTCCTCCTCAATACCAACTCTTGATTTTACACACTTTGATTTTACACAGTGCCCATATTTCGGTCCCTCCAACTGCGTAAAATCAAAGTTTTACTGTATAAGTTAATATTTATCGTAGAATTTCATTTAAAAATTGTAAATGCTGCTCAAAAGACAAATACATAATTCAATTCTTGGTTTATATTTTTTGAGAAAGGAACGCATATTTATTTCGCAAAATGGCTGGATGCACAATTGTATGACTACGGTCCCTTACCGCTACGAGGGGTAATATAAGATGAGGGGTCCGGGTACCTGCCCTGGATTTCGAGGGTAAAGCCTAAGCCCCATTGTGTTGGGTCCCAAAACAAAGACATCGCACACCCGCGACCGTCATAACAGGGGGAGGGCTAGGAAACATATATATTCGGCATTTGTTCACCTGCATAGGATATCTCGGATGAAAATTTATGGCTTTCGTCACCCGGGTCAAGAAAAGTCCTGATGCATATTTTCGTCTTTAGTACGGAAAAGGTTAAAGAAGAGTTATCAGCTAAAATTAGGGAGATTTGATAATCGTCCACTCATGAAGACAAGGCAAGAAGGGTGAAAAGCAGGAGTGACGAGAGAGATGATAGTGAGAGGGATGAAATACAAGAAACTGTAGTCTTTGCAACCTGAGAAAACTACTGCCCGTGACAAACCCCAGCCGTGAGAGTCATAAGTATGCACTGTGAATGAACCGGCATCAAGACAAGATAACCAAACCTCATAAGTATTATCTACTGCCATAAACACCTCTCCCCCTGTGAAGATAAATAATCACAAGTGACATCCTTCGTCAAAAACACCTCCTTTGTGAAGTGTGAGCCTGATAAGAATTGTTCCCAGTTGGAAACCGACCTCACCCCCCATGAAGATACATCTACATAATCTACATAATACCCTGCGAGCCACCTCTAGGGTGTTTGGCAGGGGAAAAAATATCGAGAATCGATGGGGGAGATCCGGACCAGTACCGAGAACCGAAAAAATTAAGGGACCGACTCATCCTTGTTCTTAATATTAAATTAAATGTTTGAGGCTCCGTAATACACAAAATAAAAGAACATACAGATAACCGTTTTTAAAATCTTGTCATTTTTTAAGCGTCTGGGAGGGCACATGCCCCTGTGACCCCCCCTTATTCTGTCTATGAACCCAAGTATCCTTTATTCCAATTTAACATGTTGTCTCCACTTTTTTCCCATGCTTTTCTCATGAGTAAGATTTCACCTCCTCTTGCTTATCTTATGAAACTTCAAACCTCCCTGATAAAAACACAAATGGTAATTTCCACATATTTACAAATCCACACTTAAAAATGACGTAATACGCTGAAACAATGGTTTGTGGTTGAGTTTTGCATTAAAGTGTGTAAATTACTAGTTATGTTTTTAACATGGATATATTGAACTTCCACAAAATCAAGCCTGAAATGATTTTATACGTTCAACCCTCCCACTTCAAGTTATGTACTCCTTTCAAAATCAATTTTAGCATAATTATTATGGTTTAGAGCTAAAAATCATTCTAGCAATTCTTGTTTCACTAAATTCATCTAGAAGGAATACCTAGAATTCTCTTACACAGCCATTTCCAATATTAATTTTTAAAAAACAACAGGCAATAGCCATTTTCTCACACTACACAGATTTTCCTTTATACATATAATTAACTGGGAACATATTAAGCATCAATTTTAAAAAGGTAGCTTCAAATAAATTTTCTAAACATAAATAATATTTTATACTGAGAATAAATGACCTAGGAAACAACCCTACTGTGAAAATTCCATGGTTGATGATGCATTACACACAAATGTAGGTGCAACTGATAACAAATGGAGACTCCATCATTGCGGCAATTAATTTTTCAATGGGTTTCATGAAAAATCAATCATAACCAAATTTCAGTCAGTTGCTAGAAATCACCATTTAAATTATTTAATTACTGACACAAGGATACCTGAAATACTTGTGTTTAGCAAATAATGTTATACGTACACGTGTATATCTATGTATAGGTATGGCCAAAGATTAAAATATTAATTGAAAGAAGTTATTGTGTCATAATTAAATCGTAAAATAAAAAATGATTAAAAATGCCTGTAGTGGATTAAAAAGCAAAATTTTGTTTTCTACACAGGAAACCTGAAGGCAGGAATGTAACGGCAAAAGGAAAAATTTACGTAGACAAAATCAAAATTTAGCATCCTCAACAAAAAGTATAGAATATTAAATAAATGTGCCAGAAAATCAAAATTACTGAAACAAACTATACTAAAGCAATTATTCATAATTAAACTCTACTATAAACAGAAGCAATGCCACCTTAGTCTCAGGAATGCTTCTCTTTCCCCATTGTCTGGATTTAGGTGCTTAGCATCAACTAAATGCCAACTGTGAGGTGGACTGGATGTGACTGTGTCAGAAGAAAGCTGGTCTTGAGGAACACAGAGGAAATTAGGAGCTTCTCCATGGCAAAAAATATGCTGACCATTGTACAATGAGGGGTCCCCTGGTGAAGATAATGAAAACAGATATTCATATTTCCATAAATTAATGGTTAATATCTACTATAGCATATGAACAGTTGACACAGCAAATCATAAGCATGCAGACTTAGTTTACGTCATTAAAATGTTGAGTACGGGAACCACAGTTGGAAATTGTTTCTGGGGAGAAAACTTCTATTTGAAATTTTATATCTTACAAGGAGACATCGCGAGAGTGATGTTCGGGATCTGAATGCTGATGTTATTTCTGAAACTTTATAGGTAAGGTAAAAAAAAAAGTGTCACGGCTTTCTTCCACATAGGCACGGGTTCGAGAGATATTCGCATGTATTGATTTCACGCATCTTCACTTCCCTTGAGTAATCACTTCCTTTCAACTACTGCATTGGCTGAGAGGTTAAACACTCTCATGTTCAATAGGTCCATTGTTCCTTGACGCATGGGGCCTGGGTTCGAGTCCAGGTGAGAGCTAATTTTTTTCTCTCACATAATAATAGAAATCACTATCACAACTCATCCCCATTCATTTTATTTAGTTAATTGGCGATTTTTTAATTTTCATACTAGTACATGGATTTTAAATGGAACTCCGAATTGTGCCTTAACACGCGGATTGGCCTTTGAGAGTGCCCACTCCTGCTAAGTCCATCGGTGCGGTCCACCGGCAGAGGTGAGAATCGGTGCCCACTCCGGGCACCCATTCACACCTCTGCCTCGCTTCAATGAACCGATCGTACACCCATACATCAATTATTCATAGTTTTTTGAGGTATGTGCCACCACTTTCAATGTATATCTTCCATTCCTGATACACAGGTATTTTTCGACTCAACATTATTTTATTCATAACATCATTTCCACAGGGCTTTCCCACCATTACATTTTCTCCACAGCCCACCCACTGTCTTCCCAACAAATCTCGCTCCTTAATACAGAATATCCTTCCATTCACACTATCTCCTTCATGACATGCCTTCTAGCATCCTTCAAAGAGTTCCGCCCCAACAACCCTCCCTCCACAGCTGACCCTCGCTAATCCCTGAATGAGACATCGAGGCCCAACTGTGTGAAAACAGATGCAAAAGGTAGACAAAGAATATTTCCACAAAGAACGGCTAGAGCAGGCTGCTGGAAGGAAGGGTCATTGCACTCGACGGGCCATAAAGGGTTGGAGGGGAAACTGACAAGGGTCACTAACTGAATGTGAGGATAGCCAACATGCTTATTTGGTGAGAAGAAAGAATCGAGGTTATAAATATACAAAGAGGCTGTGGGAGCAATGGCTGGGGTGAAGATGAGCACATAACCCAGAAATTCACGTGTAATTATATACGTCCTCACATTACCACGGTAAGGCACAATTCGGACTTCCATTCAAAATCCATAAACTAATACAAAAATAAAAAAAATTCGCCAAGTAACTAAATAAAACGAATAGGGATGATTTGTGACTGTGATTTCTAAAATTATGAGAGAGAAAAAAATAAGCCCACACTGGGACTCGAAGCCGAGCCACACACGTGAGGGAAGAGTCTATAAACACTTGACCAACTCGATGGTTGAGAGGGAATGATTACTCAAGGGTAGTCATGGTGCGCAAAATCTTTACGTGCCTGGGCCTATGCAGAAGAAAGCCGCGACACTTTTTTTACCTTACCTATGTAGTTTCAGAAAAAACATCGGCATCCAGATCCTGAACATCACTCTCATGATGTCTCCTAGTTAGTCGGAAATTGATTAGCAATGAAGGAATCAATAATTGACTACAAGAGAGCAGATGATAGATAAGAAAGATTTGGAAATTGCTTTGATGACAACTTCAAGCTTCAAAATTAAATTCATGCATGCATAAATCACTACATACTTAGCCATTACTGATACACAATAGCCAACATGCAATCTCTGAGAATGGGACACCAATGACTCATGTGTCAAGTCCACCACACTGAACATATTAAGTTCAAATGTACATGAGCTTAAGCCAAGATCAGCTACCACACTAACTACATAATATGTTATTTTAAATTGCTTCAAGGACTCTTTGAGAGCTTTCTTCACCTGACCAAATATCTTGTTACCGGCAATAATGTTATTGTACTTGTATTTCCCATGCTCCATTTACTCCAGCAAACTGTCTACCTGGCTGACTCATGTGATCTCTACTACCTGCTTCTCTGCTTCCACTTTTGCCCCCATTGCCGGTACTTTCACTACTCCCTGCCTCTCTTGCTTAATCTAGACTGGACATGGCATACACATGCCTGAGTGTGATGAAATTCCGATTCCCTTGGGGTGTATTCAACCTCACGCAAGGCTGCGGCAGTACCAGAGCATTTTTAATATGAAAAATACAACTAAAGAATGTAAAAAATATTTTCTTAATTTATGATTGGTTTTTCATTGAGGATGGGCAAGGTAGAGAATATCAAAAGGGAAATGGAGAAAGGGATGATTTTAGTGGTGGTCAGAAAATTCAATCAGGAGAAGCTTTAGTTTTAAATGAGAAGATAGTGGTAAGGTGGTGGGTATAAATCAGGTAAGAGAGTGGTAGGTATAAATCAGGTAAACGTTAGGATTCTAGTGGTAGAAATTGAGGTGCAACCCATCAACCTTGCAATGATTCAAGTTTACATTTTTTTGCCTACTAGCAATCATAGGGGAGAAGAAGTAAATGAAGCGGTGGACATGGACAATACCGTATATGAGCTTCAGAAGAAACTAGAGAAGGCTAGCAAGAGAAAGCTTTTTGAACTAGTATGGAGGGTCTATGAGAAGGGATGTTGGTCGGAAGATTTCCTGACAACAGTTCTAATTCCACCATCAAAACAAGAAAGCTGAAGAATACGGAAAAGAAATGAATACAGGACTATTAACCTTATATTGCACGCTAAAGTGGTACCAAAGATATTAAATGGACGAATGGAGGCAATGGAATTTTGGCAATGATAATTTTGGTGTCAGAAAAAGAATGCCAACTAATGCAAGATCTAATAGCAGTAATGAGGCCCCTAGTGGAGAGGAATCTAGAATAAAGCAATGGCGGCTAGAATATGCTGGCTTATTGGATTTTGAAATACCATTTATTAGGGTGGATGGGGTAATGTTAATGGATGGTCACAAGAAAATAGGCTTGGGTTGAAGGGATTCGTTATCTGTATACCACCCAGACTGCGCAAGTGAGGGTAGCGGACGGAGAAGAAGAGTGGAAGGAAAAGAGGAGTGAGGCAAGGCTGTCCACTACATTTCACAATTGCTTTTTAATGTGTATGCTGAAGGTAATATTAAAAAAATTATTAAAGAGAACATATTACAAAGTCTTCCGATACTCAAGTCATTCTTCCATCTGCTCCAAGGCAAGCCAACTCCGAGTGTCAAACCAATCTTAGGATTGTATACTAATGATGATGATCATCATGGAAAGTAGAAAAGACAGTATGAAAAATGGCCAATGTATACTGGAAAATAATCAAGTTTGGCACTTCATACTTAAGGTAACATAAGCCTTAAAGATTGGACCTTGTAATGCAAAGAAACTATATTTCTTTTAATGAAGACAATTTATGTTCCCAATATTTGCACTAGTTAATTAATTCAATTTAGAAAACAATAGTTTCATAAAATTAGCAAACTTAGGCTAATTTTATACCTCTCTACCAAAAGTGCCCCCCTTCAAATTCTTAAAAATTAATATAAATGGCATAACATATATATGATATTCCGTACAATGGTTTTTCATTATGGGTACATAAGAATCCTACAGTTGGATAAAAAGTAAGTGCTTAGGTAAAAAAAATTGGCTCACATTTCAGCAATTCTGATTGAATCAACAGAAAAATACACTTGACAGAAATGGAACCTGGGTATTTTGCTTAAATTATTGCAAACTATTGAACAAAATAATAAATTAATATACACATGAGAACAAGATTACCATCCAAATAGTTTAGCATTCCACTAAAAAGAATTAAATTGTGCTATGAAAAAATCAGTATGTTGTCACTTTTCTTCTATACATACTCGCTTTGGCATACACCCATGTCTCGTATAGCGCAATTTCGATTAGTGCAATTTCGATATAGCGCAAATTCGTTCCTCGGGGAAACATTGGAACGCAGTGCAGCCTAATCAAAAATCTTAAACGCTCTCGTGATAAAACGTGAACTTGCGCTAAGTACACACGAAATTTCTATCATTTTACGCATATTAATAATATTGCTTGCCTCAAATCTTCTTTTTTGTTTACATATTAATCGAAATCCATTGCTGTGCAATGGCCAAAAGTATTACTCGTCATTGGGTCCAGATAGCCGGCCTACCGAAGTAATTTATCTCGTCTCCTTAACAGAATGATAATAAATAATTTAGATAGTTAATTAAGCGTGGGGCTGGTGGAAATGAGGTTTTTTTCAGCAATACGGTTTGAGACGTATTTTTGCCGTCATAGGTTATCGGGCGATTGACTTCCAGGTAGAGGGTCTACGCTAAAGCCTTCAAGGTCATCGGTATTCACGGGGGAGAAAAGAAGCGGTGGCCGAGTGGCGCATGAATAGCATCAACACATAAAAGGGTCCACTATAGAGTCTCAAACACAATGGCTTCGTTCCCCCCCGCAGTCGTAGGCCTTCTGCTTCTCAGGAATACAGTTCAGCAGTGGAAGGTGATTTAGATAGAGCCATACAGAGTAAAAACCAAGAGAATATGCCAAAAAATAGGAATGCGTATAGAAAAATCAAGAATTTATCAAGAAAAACTATAAACCTAGAAGAGGAATTGAAAGAGGTCAATTGCTTTGAAAATGGAGAACGTCAAAGCGATATTGCGCGGAAGTTTAAACGAACGTTGCCTTATTCTGACTAAAGACGAAGTTAAAACATCAGTGACTTCAGCCGCACAAACTTCAACCAAGCGGTCTACACATACGGAAAGTTCATAGTGAATCAATACAAAAAGACGAGAGTGGTAATCGCTCCGAGACATTTAGTGAAAGCTCCTCCGGTTGGTTCCAGAATTTAAACGGCAAGCAGGTATTTTCAGTGCGGCGATATCAGGTGAATCTGCAAGTGTTGATAGCGCAGTCACCGCAACATTTTCTGATGAACTCCAAGCTGTGATTGAAAGTGGCTCCTTTCCCCCTCAACCAGTTTTTAGTGTTGACGAGACGATATTGTTTTGGAAAAGAATGCAATCTCGTTCATTCATTTTCAGGGAAGGAAAACCTGGGTCAGGTTTCAAGGCATTTAAAGGCAGTTTCACGTAGCTGCTAATGACTCGGAGGACTTCAAATTAAAATGATTTATCATTCATAAACTCCGCTAGATATGAAATGACATTCAAAGTAGCATTTTTCTGTCATTTTGATGAGCGACAAAAGGGCCTGAGTGACATAATAGTTGTTTTTAGACTAGTTTGAAAAATCGTCAACTGCCGGCAACGCATTACGATCCCCTGAGATAGCAGATGTTAGCCTACCCGCACGACAGGAGGGAATTTCAAAAGCACGTAAGAATTTTTTTTTAACGTGAATAAAAGTCTTTGAATGCGTGCATACTATCTTTAAAGATGTTTTAAACTGTAAACATTTATATAAATAATGTTTTCTAAGGCTTTTTATGGGAATATAGATGTTTTAGAGGAAATTCTATACCCAAGACCTATGCTACCAGGAACGCATCCCTATCTTCCCAATGTTAAAACGCTCTCGTATAATGCAAATTCGTATAGCGCAAAGACCCCAAGGAACGCATCCCTTGCGCTATACGAGACATGGGTGTATTTGCCTTTCTTCCAAGCTAGCTCTGGAGGAAGTCAGTACAACAGGCTGCAGTATACGCAAGAATATATGTAGCAATTTTCTCAAAAAATCTAATTAAATAAAGAAAAACTTAAGTTTCATGTCTCATCATCTATATAGTGTAATTTTTTGTATTAAATCACTTGTATATCATTTCAAGGTAAGCCGATCAAAGTTAGTTTAAAAATAAAAATTTCCTTAACATGAACACAGAATTTATGCACTTTTACTCATGTAACTGAGATATCCATAATATCTCAATTTAAACAGCAATTCTAAGCTGGCAGCTATATTCCTAAGTATGTAGACAAATAACAAGTCTAACTGCTGTTGTAAAATTTCATCTTCTAAATTTTATGGATGGATAGTATTTCACTATAATTCTGGGTGTATCCTGTTCATGTCTAATAATGCTTGGTCTAATACAAAATTATATTAGGTATGGTAATTCAGCAATATTCGGACCAGTCTAAATTTTCAGATTAAAGGCTCTTAAACCACTATGCATGCGCTTTAAAAAATAAAGTTAAAATGAAGAAAAGCTGAGGAAAACATATTACATGGAGCTAAGATTTACCAGAATTCCTGAATGACAGGTTGCAAACATTTTACATCCATCTACATCTACATACTACCCCACAAGCTGCCTAAAAAGGCAAGTGACATGGGGTGTTAGGACACCAGCCATCTACATATAAAAAAAATTACGGCTAGCATTTGTTAAAGCCCTTTATGGTTGGAGGAAAAACGAATTCCTGTATCAATCCGTTCGGCAAAATATCTCTCTTAATTTATCGCTTGTCGGACCCGGAAATAAGGGAAGGGGGGCTCTAAGATGATGTTTTCCTTGTCGCTCCTGAAGAAATCTGTTCTCAATTGTTCAAGCAGACTAAATTCAAAATCAAAATTCTACCAAAAAAATTTAAATCAATTTACTTGTAAACATGATGAATATTGTAGCTTAACTCCATTTGTTCACAACTATTTCCAATATAAGTAACAATAAATATAGAGTAATTCTGATCTGAAGAGGCAGGCTCATAAATGTATTTCATCCTACATATATCTTCCACCTTTGTCAATTTGGAATAACTTAAGCTATAAGAGCTGGCCAAAATAAATAGTGAAAGCTTGAAAACATTTCAATCATATTTACATAGGTGAATGGTCTGAAAAGTTCTGACCCATCTTAATTAAGTACTTGTTCAGTTATTGAACCCAAAGGTTGATTTGGGTAGGTGAAAGCAGAGCTCATCACCCACTAAGCCACAGGTGTGTGAATTTCACAATTTCAGGGTAGATGTGCCAGTTTCTTCTCCTGGACTACCTTGCAAATCTTGGATTTTATTTAGGGGTGTCCGATGTCATCACTAGGGATTTGAACCCATGCCCTTTCAGTCAGCAACCAAGAGCTCTACTCACTAAACTACCACACTCCAAAAGAAAGTAATAATCATTGGATAGCTATCATAGTGTAAAAAGAGATTTAAAGATCAAAAAGATATAAAAAGATAACAAAACTCTAAAAATCATTTTAACAACCAAGCAGAGAACTTTTCATATGAGCCCCACACAAAAAATAATTTTGCCAAAATTATGATCATAAACTAATGCATACATTCATCAATTCTAGCCAAATAGTTCAGTCACCTAACAAGTACAGTCCATTACATCTTAGATCTATCATAAGTTCATGCTATACAAGTTTACTGTAAGCCAAAGTGAAGTGAAGTAGAAAGGAAAAGATGATACAAGAGATCTAACACACCCCAGACTCCCAACAAACCTGAATTGTGACTGACTCTTTTTTTATTAACAGCAACCTCTTTACCATTTTTTTCCTCTATTTCCTCTCGTTTTGGCCGAGATAATGTTACTTTGTTTTCCTGAAGATTTAGGTCCAAGTAAAATGAAGTTGAAGATGGAAGTCTATACTGATCTTCATCTGCTATAGGATTAGAAGAATCTGAAAAAGACCACAAAATTGATTTTTCATTTCTATAGTTATGTTTATAACAATATTCGAGCATGAAATCTTATATATATAAAAGAAAGTCGAAAATCGTGTTAGTTAGAACACTTATAACTCGAGAACGGCTGCACCGATTTCAATGAGATTTGGTTCTTTGGATTCGTCTCAGGCGGGGTTAACATATAGGCCATTAAAAAAAGGATAATTTCACCAAAAAAATTCATCTCTTTCCTATGGGCATGCTTTTAGGAGTTATAGTAACACAACAATTGATAAGTCGGTCAAAACTACAAATTAAATAATTTGTTTTGTTTTTACCACTTTAATAACTGAATTTAGTAACAATATAACATTTTATTAACTAAATATATTCAAAATATTAATTAAATTGAAATTACATTTTAAAAATTTAATTCGAGCTGATTGTAAGCCCAGCCGTGGCCCAGCTCGAGTTGACACTTCACTACCGTGTTTGTAAACAAATCTCCAAGCAATTGTTTACAAACGGTAATGTCCGTGTTCCTGTCGAGGAATCGAGTAGTTTTGACTCATTTCCTTAGAATGATTGCAAATTAGAGTCAGCGGAAGGTGAGCTCATCAACAAAGAGTTCCAGAATATGATTGATCACCAAAAGAATCAAAGATGGTTGATTTAGCGAGCAAGAACGAAGATGTGGATGACTAAAACGAGGTAAATTCAAATAGTTCGTACTCTGCATGGATTCAAATCTTTTAAATGTGTAACAAACGAAGACGAAATCACCAACTATCTATCTGAGTATTTTAAGTCCTTGGACGTACCTGGCTTACCAAGGCACGATTTACAGAGAAATGTAGTTTCTGTGCTCATGATCTTTCGAAGCCTAAACCAACCATAACTATCCAACGGAACGTGTTTGATCATTAAAAAAATTGGCGATGAATGTGATTCACGCAACTTTACTCAAAGGAAAATTCAAAGGTTAGGAAGTCCTCATTCCGTAGATTCCATGATCTCAACTCATATGCCCTTTTGAGCCTAAATGTATTCAATTTACAATTCGTGTTGCATTCGTGATAACGATTAAAAAATCGCATGGTTATTCTTTCAGTTTTTGTGTTGTTTGTGCTCATGTGCTAATGAAAACCCATGATTTTCTCAAGGTCAATTTAGCGTGCTATGTTCTCGAGTCGATAAACCATCCTCTGTATTTCTTCCTCTGTACCATCCCCTAGAAAACTCGCTAAGGTAAGCGGGAAGTGTGGGGGCACTTCCCCCAGACATTTTTTAAGATAAATAGTTCAAAATAGTGGGTTTTGTGGCTGTGTGAATAGTTAAATATGTTTTGTTTGTTAGTCATCCGTCCCTCAAATATTAATAACAAAATATTTCATAAAAAAATTCTCTAAGCTCTTGGGGGGGGGGGGGTTTATCCCCCAAAATCTCCCCTCCTGGCGTCACTGCTTTGTTTCGCTATATTTATTTAGCTTCATCCGCTTCATCTTGCGCCTGATAACAAAACAAAAACTGTTGTTTCTCAGAAGGTGCTTTACGCAAGACATTAAACCCGAATGTGTAGGGCTCACCGTGGTGCGTTTACGCATGCAGTACGTTTACGCAGTGCATTTTTTCCAAATAGAGATACTAAAACTGGCGCGCCTTAAGTCATTTAATGCGAATGCTGCTTCATAGGGGCTTTTCTTGCACGATTTTGAGCATCAGTCAAGCGTTGGTCTGGGGTCGTGTCAACCTGCCCCCTGAATGGGCCAAGTGTATGCAACAGACTTGGACCTAAAAACATTTTTTTACAGCTAATAACGCAAATAGCCAACAACTGAATGCGTATAATTTTTATTTCATGAACTGCTTTATTAAACCACAATGATCAAAATTTCTTAAGCTAAAACGTAAGAAAATTTGTTGAAAAAAATCCGCGTAAACGTGCTCCGATTCACCCTATGTAGATTCAATAAAGAAAATGTCTTTCTGACAAGCAATTTTGGTACTCATTTACGTAGTTTTATTGAATTTGTATCCTTATTTTATTATAATAAATTAAACATGATTAAAAACGATACAGCCGCTCTTGATTTATAAATGGTGTAAGTAAACTGTAAGTTCATTGATTGTTAGGCGGTACGA
This sequence comes from Ischnura elegans, assembly GCF_921293095.1. Lineage (NCBI taxonomy): Eukaryota > Metazoa > Arthropoda > Insecta > Odonata > Coenagrionidae > Ischnura > Ischnura elegans. The sequence goes on from NC_060248.1 coordinate 109,305,517, forward strand.
AGTTCGCCGGGTCAGCTAGTTACTTTATAATTACATATACTATAAACATATATATCTTTCTAAATTTACATGTGTCATAAATATTCTCAATTTCTCAAAGGGTCATTTTGCAGCGATAACAAGCACCTGCACAGACCACCTATAGTTTTAATAAAAATTGGTACACATGGTGATTTGAGCCTCATTATCTAAAACATGACGGATGAGATATTTGAAAATACACTCGTATTTCAATAATTAGTCATCATTTTTTAATTTGTTAACTTATTTTCACATCTTTATCTTAATAATAGGAACTGTCACGTTTGGATCACTAAAAGGATTACGTATTTTGAATTTCTTCACACAGTAATTGGTGAATTGGACATCAATTTCATTTCATCGACTGATAATGGTCACAAAAGCCTTTGATTAGAAAAGAAATTCCCTTTTAGCTTGACTACAGACTGGTGAATTGTTGCAATGCAATAACCTAATATCGTGCAAAATATGAATATGTATTAGAACAAACTTAAAAATTCATTAGTATCCAGTAGGTGAGCATGTGAATGGCATTTTGACCAACTATTGCACTGTATAAGCCAAATTTTCTACTTATAGGCTACTTTTATTGGGCCAACCTTTGCATATTTTAATACCTCTGCATTTTGCAAACCATTGACAAGGGTATAGCATAATCAGCAATGCTTCATACTTTACCTTCAGAGTAATAATCTCCTTTCTGTTCCAATTGCTTCACCCAGTTTGGTTCTTGGCCTTCACCAGAGCAGACCTGCCCAGGTGACAACTCAGATCCTGATGGAGAAGATGAAGGAACTGATGAAGAGGATGATGATGGACATAGGTGAGGAATATCTCCTACCGGTTGGTTTGAAGAAGACGATGACGAAGATGATGAAGATGAAGGAGAGGATGTTGACAAGGTGGTGGGTGCCAAGAGAGAGGCAGAATTCCTTGGCCTATACAATGCATACTCATCCAGGAAAGTCCGTTCCTCAGGATGTGAAATGCATTCAAGGAGACCAGCTTCCATAAATGATTGTGCGGTGGCTACTGCTTGAACTCTATGAAATAAGCAAAGGTTTCAGAGAAAGGTACATCAACATAAAATCTTAAGGAGTCGAACATGGCCAAACTAAGAGCAATGGGATCCAGTAAGGCACCACATGTCTAGAGATTTTCATTCATATGTGTACAAATTTTCATTTACCAAATGACTTTTTCTTTATAAATATTAACATACAAGAGTGTAAGTTAAACTTCAGTTACTCTCATTTTCATATCAACCACTTGTGGGTGAATTACATGAAAAATCATTACAGTCATTACATTGTTTCATTCCCAACTCACCTTGATGAGACAACACCATGAGATATTAGCCAATCGACTATGTCACTTCCTGCAGTGCATGATTGGAAAGTTCTCAAATGATACCTATGACATCCAAGATTTATACTCCTCCACATTTCATCAAATACATGTCGCAACCCCGCAGAGTGAGTTTTTGATTTCCCATTGACGTGAGATACCAATCCTCTAGATATGTTATCATCTGCATTCCTGTAAATTTCAAAATTAAATCATCATTAACATAAACATCATTAAGTTAACATTAATACTAAAAATCTTATTACTCAACTATATATATCATTCATTGAGCCTTTAACACAGACAGGAAGAAACTAAAAATCCTTGATTTTACTAAGGCACACTCAGAAGCCTTAGCTGTAACTCATACATAATATTGCACTCCTATTTGTAAAATTAATGAAATCCAAGACAGACTTTCAATATGTTCATGGCCATATTAATCTATGAAATAGCTAGAAATTAAAGATTATTTGAACGAGAATTGAGAGCATACTAATTTGAAAAAAGTGAAATTACCTGACTCCAGGATACCTCTCCTCTTGATAACCAACTGAAGTCTTTCTTCGAGACCCTCCCGTCCCAAGATGATGATGGTGGTGGGTATGGTGATGTGACCCTGTATGAGATCCCCCAAGTGATGGTGGAGCAGATGCATTGGTAAAATTGTTGTTCCCCCGAATTCCTTCAGAAGGGCCTGCTCCAGGTGTAGGAAGTTCCAGGACATTAGTAAGATTTGTTCCTTCACCTAATCCTAATTTTGTTTGCAAGTCTTCTTGAACAGCTCTCAAATCAGCCGAAAGATCTGCTCCTGCATCTGATGACTGTAAATATGCTAGCACCACTTTGCAGCAATATGTGCAAACACGAAGATCACCTGAAAAGTAAAATCTGCTGCACTACAAAGAACGGTAACCCCCTACTTTCAATCAATTATTCTCTCTTACTTACAAAAAATTATTCCTTGACTTATATTTAACACTTGAATAGAATTCCATCAAAAAGTCCTATCATGATGATTAATGAAAAGCACTAACCAGTACATCCCATTATTTTTCCAGGTATCTCTTGACTGCAACACCGGGAGCAAAATATTTGGCCGCATACTCTACAATGATGCCTCCTCCTGAATGTAGTAAATTTTTCTCCACATTCATAGCATTCCTTGCTCACAGAATCTGGCATCCAATACTGCTTGAATTCAGTGTCCTCATAGGCTTGTAGGTTCTGATATTCACAACAGAGAGAATATTATAATCACAACTAAATTAGAACTTTGAAATTGATTTTAACCACACAGAACGCAAAAGCTGGGAATAAGGAAACTTTACTCACAGTCGGTTTCATAGCGAGAAGATTACTTATTCTTTTCAGGACATTGGGAAGACTTCTACCATCAACACTCATAGTTGAAGTGGTTGTTGACGAGATACTAGACAAGCGGCTACTACTCCTTCCTCCAGGTTTCTGCAATGCATTCAAAATAACTCAATGAATATTCATACCTTGTAAGGACCAGCTAAGTTCATGAAGGGTGGCTAGAGATATCCAATTGTTGAATTCCCTAACTTTTCTTTGAATATGTGGCGTTACGTCGTTAATCTAGGAGATTGTTCACGTAAGCCCAGACATAGGGAAACTCCAACCGTCGGTCACAAGCTGGTTCAGGGAAAGACTCCACAAACAAGAAATCAGCACACAAGAAAAAAATTGCCAAAAATATTTAGGAGTTATTTTCATCAATATCTATTTGAAGTAGAAGTATTCAAAATCAGAATTATTACAGAAAACAACGATGATAACTAATGATCCCAGAGGAAACATTACCAAACTAAATACCAGCAGTATAATTTTTCTAAGATCACCCACGTCAGTCCACCCATCCGTGCAGTACGGGCGCTCGAGCAGAACAGACCTGGGTATTCCACGACGAGGAAGTGTGGAGGGGAGGGATATTGCAAGGAGTGGGTGGGTAGAAATGACGATGTTAAATCTGCTGCGTAACTGCCCCTGTTGACAGGCTACTCCGCAAAAAACATCATCCCTGGGTTGGAGTGAACAGCATGCAGGGCCGGAGTTTTCCCCTCAAACTTCTGGGTTGGAGACATCAGTCGAATCAGAGGGATATTCATTGGAACACATGGAGGGGAGGGACATAGTGGGGTGAGGTGTTGGAGGGAGAGAGAGTTGTGATAGGACTATGGTAATACTTCTCACTCCAAACTGCATACAGTAAAACTTTGATTTTACGCAGTTGGAGGGACCGAAATATGGGCACTGTGTAAAATCAAAGTGTGTAAAATCAAGAGTTGGTATTGAGGAGGAGTATAGTTTTCAGGATAACACTTGCTCATTATTGCTCGGAAAATGAAGCCTAATAATCTTATTAACTCAAAAGCAACACCACAGATGACGTGTTACCTTAAGAGAAACAACGTTGCATTCCTGAATAGTGTTTCCCATGGTTGAACAAAATGGTTGAAATGCCGTATCGAGCCAAAAGTAACAGCCAAAGCAAGGCCAATTGCTAGCATTTCTGGCGCTAAGATTTCTTCTGTTACCCAGGAGAAATCTCGGAATAGTGATACTAAATGGTCGCAGAGAAGCTAATTTTCAAAAATATTCTCATTAAAAGCAGCTTTCAGGATATCCGTTTAACCACCTGCAGACAAACAAAGATTGGAGATTGAAGAAATGAGATACCTGAGGATAGTCATCCAAATTAACCCCATTAACAGGGAGCAAAATTTTACTTATACATCACAAAGGCTTTACACCCTGTGGGCCTGGGTTCAAGTCCTGGCAGTAGCAGAGACTTATCAGAGTTGGCCCTATCCCTACTTGAGTCTAATGTGGAGGGCACTTCCAGTGCACCACTCTGTCCATCAGATGGGAAGTTAAGTCCTGGTCCCTTTTGAGCTTATCATTACAACCTGGCTAATGCCAACATAGGGTTCCTATCCCCCCAGCCCTTACTTCATGGCGCTAATGACCCCAGTTGTTGGTTACCTCCAAATAGCATACCATAGATAATACGGAGCACACAGGACCCGGGATATTCGGAAATTCAGATATTTCCGGTGCTTAGATCACTTTTTTTAAAGTGAGCTATTTAAATGACCACACAACTGCCGTCATGCCGCCCGTGATGAATAAAAAATTACTAATAGTCCTGAAAATTTTTCCTTCTTTATAATTTATACGCATTAAAAAAACATTTCCCCATGAAATTTTAGCATTAGTAGATTGAATCTACCGGGAAAGCTTCTCTGTCGGCATTCTTCCGCAAATTCAGCGCCGGGACCTTCGACTCACAAGCCGTGTGACTCAGCTTCACGTAATATTTTGCTTCCCCATATCTGGTAACAACACTGGACACTTGTATTTCGATTTAATGGTACTAAGCCATTTCTGAGTTTAAAGGGACAGTTCCGTTAAAACGCTTGCCACCTAGCGGAGTTAAGCTAATAGCTATTCAAGTTCCAACCATGTTTAATTTAAACCCTCTGACAATGAGATACAAGTTGAGTCGGTTCTGATAAGCGCGCAGAGCAAGCAATTTTCCCTCGCCTCCATTTGTCCCGCAGATGTGGGGTTAGCCTGGGAATGAGACAATGCATGCTGCTTTTACCATCGTGTTGAATCACCATCGACTAACGTCCATACTAGAAGTACGACTATCCTTTTTGGATCACCTTGGAAGCCAAAATTTTGGCACGGAAGTATTTTTAACGACTCATTTCGCCGTTATATTTCGCTGGGGCGACGGAAAACGTAGCGTTGGCAAAATTCTAGAAAGCCTTGCGTTAGGGATAGATATTCCGTAGCTCATAATTCTGGATATAAACAGCGTCGATCAATAAGTCTAATAATAAACGAAAGGTGATAATGTTAATATCTCCAGCGATCATGTCTTAATCAAAAGTAGTTACTCATACACGGCGATTGCCGTGTGTTTTAGGTTTCGATATCCTTCTACGGCGAATTTGAACTAAGAGCGACATTCGCGTTCGTAATGGAGCCTGAAATATTACTGAGAGGGCTCACGGGGAAGCAATAATTAGATTCGCGATGTTTTTAGTTTCACGCTCAACAGCGCGACGTCATTTCAACCGTTCCTGTATTAATTTTGCAACTCATTGAGACGAAATAATAACCTAACTGCATATTGCTCCAGTCGGATTTTCAAAACAAGCCGAAAGACGACTGCGTAAAATCAAGATTAGCGACCTCTTAGGGGATAGGGTTATGCTGCGCAAAATCGAAAAACTGCGTAAAATCAAGAAAAGATGTAAAATCGAAGTTTCACCATTGCAATTCCCTATGCTTTCCGGCCGGACTTGAGTGCCGCTGCGTAAAAACGAGACTTGATGTAAAATCGAAGTGCGTAAAATCGAAGTTTTACTGTACTAGGACCTCAGCACCCATTTCCCCTTGATTGCCAAGGAGTAAGTATTCCTCCACAGTAGTCATATATAAGTCTTGCACTGCAGGTAGGCTGGGTTTCGGGGCTGGGTTTCTAGGTGCTGGGTTTCTGGATGCAGGGTTTTCCAGAGACAGGATTTTCCAGAGACAGGAGTTTCCGAGACTTAGTCTCTTCGAGCCTTTTGTCGAACGGCCTTTGCGCAAAAATCCTTTGCGCGAAAAACCTTAGCACGAAAAGTCCTTAGCGGGAGAAGTTCTGCGGATAAGTTCGGAGGAAGTTCGGAGGAATTCGGAGAAATTTCTGGGGGGGGGACACTAAAAAATGCCGCATCAATTCGCTAATATTCCAGACCGTTCACCAGAAGGGTACTATAACAGGAATACATCAGACTCCTGATTATCCGGCTGCGGTATATCCGTGTTGTGGATTATCCGTGCATGATTTTCACTCTCGCTCAATATTTTCTGCGATCTTTGTAAAAAAATAAAATCAGATGCAAAATCACTGGAATTATTGCATTAATGCAAGGATACACCGGGCTTATTATTTCTGTCAGAATCCCCTTCGTAAAATGGAAGCACCTAGCTGCATTCATGGGAGCACAGTGTTCCTGTTTTCCAAACCTCACAGTGCGCGACCAAGCTCCGTGATTGCGGATTTGGAAAACCAAGTTAATTACCGGGTGTCCATAACGTAATTCTAATAGTAATCAGTATTTTCTCATAAGTAAAATTTTTACATGTGAGGTAAATGCAAATGTTAATAAAATTTTGCTTTATAAACCCAGATTAATTGAAGATGATAACGCAAGTTTTAAATGAGAATAGGATTGGTCAATAAGACGTGACACATATTCTTAATGCAGACATGCCAATCAAACATTGGAATTAAAAGGAACTATGTCAACATATTTTTGAAATTGATAGATAGCATCGATTAGTAATAAGAGAAATTATAAAACTGTATTTTGTTAATTAAGCTGTTAGTCTAATGCAGCATACAAAGGTGATTGCAAATTTGTTCGTATTTTACCTATCCATTAATGAAATAGAGTTTTGGTGAGAGTAGCTGCCCCTGTGGATACTATTTCTGCTGACAGAATTAAGATTGAAACATCTTACATTTTTATTGTCTTCCCAGTTACAAGGGAGAGTCGCATCTCTCTTTGGTAAGGCATCACTTCCTGCAGCATTAGCCTCCTCAGGATTAGGAACTTGAGATGATCCATTAGAAGATGAAAAACTCTCCTGGCTTGAACCTGTAAGATGTTTGCTAAATTAAATTATTTGACATTCACCACTTTATTTTTGATTTAAAGTACAACTACAAACGTCAATTTCAATCCCAGAAATAATTAGGAATTACAAACAAAATAATGCCCAGTACAAACACACAATTTTTGTCGTGATATTTCCATGGCATTGAATCAAAGTTCATACATAAAAAGGTGTTTGATGATTTAGTTTTATGGTTATTCCTTGAAAATTTCCAATAATAGCATCAAAATTTTGCTTCAATAATTAATTGCTTTAACTAGTTATTGTTACTTAAATAATGAAATTTTTACTACTATGAAGATTGTTATTTTTTATATTTTTACCTGAACTTGATTGATCAGTTAAGCACATTGTACTACAAATTTTGGAGATTTTTATTCCAATTCATATAAAAAAGGGATAAGAGATTTATGAATTTCCATGAGATTTCAACAAGTATCACCCAGTTACCCTCAGAGCAAATAAATAAAAGGGAAGAACCCAGGGGAATTATGATCCTCTAAAAATACCGAAAATCACTGTGATCTGATGCCAAAAGGAACTACGTAGATTTTATACAGCAGAAAAGAATTATCAATTTATAATTTAAAATATCATCACTGAATATGTACCAGTTACTAAAACACCAAGAGAGAAATACACCAAGAAAAATCCATTTGGTTTACCAAGGATTCAAGCCTGAACTTCCCGATTGCCGGTCAGGCATGCTACCAGTTATACCACCAATCCATCTTTCCTCTAAGGCAAATTTCAAACTCGTTTAACCAAACAAGGTGCTGGTCTTAAGTCCGCACTGACTCAGGAGATGGAAGACCTGCTAACTAAGCCACTGTCATAGTGGCGGGCACAGAAAAAACTCAAGGGGGGGCACAAAAGATATCTTGAGCTACCTTTACGTTTACCATACTAAAAAGAAATCAATTCACATGCACAGTTTAAGAAAGTTTTATTTAAAACCGATGATACACATATACAAGACAATGTCATCTTATGATATAAAAAAGTTAAAACCGTGGTTCTGCAATGTTCGGCAATGCTGGTGGCCCCGCAGGGGCAGTGCTCGACCCCCATATGTATCCATCACTGCCGTCAGGGAGAAAAAAATCTGCTTTGTCGCTATTTAGGGATTGTAGCATACCTGACTAGCAAACAGGAGATCTGAGTTCAAATCCTGTTGAAGTCAAATGATTTTTTTCTCGGCATATTTTAACCTTGGTGAGTAATTTTACCAAAGCCTATGTACAAAGTCACAGCAGCGCTTTGGTTACTAATTATTTGTCAATGTTTGGCCAAATATCTTTTCAGCTAAGTATTCTTGCCATCACAGTGTTTCATACATGCTTAATTGTAAAAGTTAGGGGTAAGAACAAGAGAAACTTGGACTTTCTTCATGTATGGACTGCAAAAGCACACTGCCCTGGGAAATTCACAAATCTCTCATCCCTTAATTTTAATAATACATAATTGGAAGAAAAAGCTCCAAAATATATAACGCAATTTGCTTAATTGAACAAGGAAGGACAGGTAAGAATGAAAATAATCAAATCTTTATAATAATAAGTATTTCATTCGAAAGCTCGCAATAACTTTTTAACCCTTTCCTGCCGGTGCCTACAACAGGAAAACGTTTTCAGTGCAATGAGTAGCATGAGAATATTTTAAACCTCTCTTTGCAGAGCTCTTTTTTAGGGTGGAGTTTTCCTGGTATTTTTGCCCATCAGATTTGGGACCAGGGGTGCCGACTTATAAAAAATATTGGGGGGGCCCATATCGGAGGTCTTGCCCCGGGAAGAGGTTAAATTCAAAGTGTGTAGCAGCACCGAAACACTACCATGATTCGCACCACTTCATTCAGTTAACCTGCTTAACCTTATAATTATTTGTTTCAACACTCATTGTTAAATTTATTTAAAAGGTAACTATCGTCAAACATAGGAAATAAAAATTACCAATATATTTTTTTGATTTCACAAAGCATAATATAACTTAATTATTTTCTTGAATTATTGAGGGGGCTCCACCCCTCCAAACGAATCTTTGAGGGGGCTCGGGCCCCCTAAGGCCCCATGGAGTCAGCGCCACTGTTTGGGACCAAACTCAAAAGGCACCCGTCCCTTACCCCTGCCACTGGTCTAAATCCTCTAACCCTATCTTCGCACGAATCCACGGTCAACTTATTATGCACCAGTCTTTTTTTTAACAAAATATTGATCGTGATTTTTAATGATTTATTCTTCTTTAAGAATTACGAATATTTTTTTATGCAATGGGGAATTTTAAATTGATTTCTAGCATTAATAACAACGAAGTTAGTGAACATAAGGTAATAAGACTATAAATCCACGAGTCCATTATTTTTAATGCTAAAATTTTGTTTAAAAATTGCTTATGCACAGAACAAAACAAAGAATTCATTCCAAAGTATAAAAAAATTGTATTATGCAACAAAATATATCAATGCAAAAACCATAGACAATATAACCATTTTGCAAAGGATTCCTTCAGTAAGGATGATCATGAATGCGTGGGAGGGTCGGGCTTTATTGTAGAGGAGCAGCCCTATGGTCTCGCTAAGTTGGGTCTCAGGCCGGGCCTGAATGCATCCGACAATTGCTACCTCAACGGTAACTACCATTCCCTCGCATCGGCTAGAGCCGACGTCCAGTCATTAGGGTTGAAAAATCCACGACAGCTATACCCAACGGTAGGTCTTCTGCGTATGAAAATGCCCATTGGCTCCACCCAATGTTCGGCACTAAAGGATGAAAGCAATTAATCGTTGATGCAAAATTTTGGTGATATTATTGGACTTCTCAAGGAATTATGCATAATACTAAAATAAAAAACATCTTTTTATGTACTTTGATTCATTGCCATTTTCCCTTCCGTTAATTGGATTCCTTCAATTTATTACAATTGTCAGTGATGAACCATACTGCTAGACCTTAGAACCCAGCACATCAGCTTATAATCACATCACATATAATGATACAAAAGTCAGAGAAGACTGGGATGCACGGATAATTCTTTTAAGGCCAATACATCATTACCCACCATCCATTTTGCCCATCGAAAACATTAAAGACGATGCCCTAGATGAGTTAATATCTATGTGCTGGCCTAATCAATTTTAAAACACTGACTGCCACTTAATTTGAGAGTAAGGGGAGGGAAGAGTAGATGGTTAAGCAGAGATAATAATATTTCCAATGTTGAGTCTGGACCATGACTGGGAGAAGACAAGATCTCTTAATTATCCCTCATCTTGGAGTCTTAAAGCTGTTTTAAATAGGGCATGTAATTGCACCTTTCTTTTACTTAGACTTTCTTTTATTCTCAATCTGGGGTGCAAATGCATAGATACTTGGCCAAAGTTAGAACAAGAGCTCTTTTGCTACCTCACATTCATGCATTCTTGCATGAAGGGTCATAGTCAGGGTAGGGGGGGGGGGGCAGGTCAAGCAGCACTCGACCTGGAAGAATTTTTGCCCAATTTCAGCAACTTGAACTGCAAGCATTTTACAATTACATTCGTTTTACCGCCCTCCCCACCCCCCAGGAATATATACTTGTTCCCCAACCTGAAAAACTGTCTGCCCCCCCTTGCCAATAATCCTAGCTACAGAAGTACTTTAATACATTCCAGCAGTTCACGGCTTTACAACAATTTGACACGGGCTCCTACATGTAAATCGGGTGGGGAAATACATTCCCCATTTAAACTGGGCTTTAAGTTAAAAAGATCCGATGTTTATGTCCCAAAAGGGTGCGGATGTAAGTTATAGATCCCTAGTGGGAAAATGGGATATATGTTAGTTGACTATGGTAATTACCATTTTGAAACAATAGAATATATAATCTACATCGCATACATGAGAGGTACATTAAATAATTTCTTTCACCAACTATGAGTATCATAAACAAGCAAGTATTGGAATGTCCCAGGCTAATTTACAATGATTTCAATAGGAATGGGATACTGAGCACTAAAAGAAAGTGTACATGTATATCACATGGATATAGAGGATATAACGATAGAAACTAATAAATCGTCATTTTTATCTTAAAATTATCTTTCCCTTCCCAACAGCAAAAATTCTGGGGTAACATTCACGAAAATAAGTATATTATCTGACAAGCAAATAGAGAGAAAGATATTTGAAGAGAGAAAAAAGCTTAGTGAAGCCCTAGATATCATTTGAAGCAAAATTTATGGCGTTACCACCAACTAATCATTATTTGGCAATAAAAAAATGACTTACCCCGTTTAATCTTAAAGAATCGGGATAAAAGGAATCCAACACCAGGTTGTCTTCCCTCTGGGCTCAATGGAGCAAATTCAGTCAATTTCGTCGGGGACTGCAAATTACTCATTTTCGCACTGTCTTCCCAAGTATTTAATGGCGAAATTTATTCACATGACTAGATAAGATCAGGCAAACACATCAAAACAATGCTCTGACCTCGAAAGGATCTACTGCCTTCATAAATGAAGTCGGCTGATTATGAAAAACAAGACATGTAGGATTTCACTAAAGTGGGACAGAAACTATTGAAAGATCACATTTATCACATATTCATAACTTTTACGTAATATTCCGTCAAACTAATGTCAAATTCTCCACAGCGTCGCCTTGCGAACGTATTTTGTTAACATATGACAGGAAAAAAATGAAGAACGAATTATTTAAACAGAATTTAAATTATTTGGAGGGAATGGTAACGTTAAACAAGGAATACGCAATATTATTAACGTTGATTAAATAAGAAGGTGAATTTTAAACGATAAAATGGTATATAAGCTCAGGAAAGATTTATGTTGAATTTATAGGTATTTAAATCAATATTTTGACCAAAAATGTTGTAATATATCGCTGAGCATTCCAACACCCTGTAGGTGGGTGTCTTTAAACAATTAAAACTCGATTGTAATGCAGTGGAGAATTCATCATTTAAATTTGTTTAGGAGAATTTATATCATTATCTGAAACGTTTATGTACCATTATAGTTACGACTGCTGGAAATTGTTGTACCGAAATCCTTCCTCTGGGCAAAGTTTCCGTAAAGTGGATGAAGGAAGGTGAGTGTATGCAGGTGGGCATAATTTTCATATCAAGAAATGAATATTCAATATGGGGAGATCTTTTCAATTTTACTCTCATGTCTTTATCCTCTGGTATTCATACATTAAAGTTATGTAATTTGTTTATACTTTCTCTTCCTACACCTTATCTTGTGGCTTTTTAATTGCTTTACCAAAGTGATACAGATAGCATTATCAAAACTTTTATCTTCTTTTCATTGAAAGTTGGGTTATCCATTCAACATGTCAGCATCACGTATGCGTAATTTTGATCATTTCACAACTGTGTAAAACAAATCTTCCCTTTCAACTTTATAAAACAATTCTTCAAACAAGTAATCGTGCTTTGAAACTTAGCTGGGGCAAAATGCTATCATTTTGAATAGGCAAGATGCTTTTTATCCTTAATTTTTCTCTATCCATGTTGCATTCCTTAACTGACAATCTTGTCAAAATCAATGACAATGTCATTGAAGCCAATGTACTGCTTAATTATTGTATTACCGTAAGCCAAAGTTGGCACTGTCATTTGGCACAATGACATTGCTTACCAGTTATGTATGGACCAATATACTGTGCACTTACTCAGGCCGTAATTGGTTATGTTTGCCTGACACTAACTATCAGCAGCCAGCATTAGACCAATGTCTGGCCTGTATATGATGGTTACGCCTTCTCCCATAATACTGCGAGCATGCATGCTACTCCCCGGTATTACTACACCGCGGTTTAATTATATTCAGAATAGCAGCTCTGGAATGTCTGCTGAAATTTTTGCAAGTCTCACCACCAGCATACAAGACTGAATTTATGCACTAATAATGGTTATTTCTGGTGTTTTATAAATATGAAAAAAATTAATAAAAGCACCAAAGTTAAAAGTTAGTGGGCACTACCCTTTTTGGTCTAAATTTTGTCTCTTACTGAGGTCTCAACATCTGCTGTTGCATTTTTCCGCACCATTACTCATTAGAGAGATCCAATTCCCATTATAGACTTACGCTGTCACTCATGACCAAGAACTCAAGATTTCCGCTTGAAAAGTGTTCTACAAATTCTCTTGTACTCTCTGTCAAGGCATTACTGACTGTGTGAGGGATCCTACAAAAATGAGTGAAGATTAAGTGGATTGGAGCGCTTATCTTCTGGAGTGGTGGTTATAGAGTCGTATAGGTACACAAGAAGCGTGCACTTACATGAAGCAAGGAAAACGCTGCTTCTATCTTAGTATTCAGTAATTAAAATTACTTGCAATTAATGATTAATTAATACAACACAACTTGGCAGGAAAGGTATGACCATTACCATAACTTACCAATCAGAAGCTACACTTACTCTACAAACTTGCACAACAACCAATTGGAAGCTAACTAAAGCAGAGGCTAGGAGTTTGGGGGATAAAGCACTTCGAGGAACTTTTAAGTTTAATCCATTTTACTTCATTTGATTAATATACTTATATAAAAGTATAAGGATTAATAAAATATCCCTCAGAAAGCCATAAAACTCACCATTTTGAAACATTTATCTTAAAAAATTTCTGGGGGAGGGGCCCTGCACCTCCCACTTATCCTGGCGTATACCACACACCCCAGGTTTAGTTGCACCTAAAACCCCCCCAGCCATAATTCCTTGCTGCGCCCCTGCTTTACACTCTCCAACTTGGTGGGCTGCTTTTGTGTTATCAAGTCTCAGGTAGCCTTAACAGTGATAGACAAGTAAGCTTGTGACAAGTTGAAGTGAAGCATATTGTTGTGCACTTGTCATATCAGCCTTTTTCTACATATTTGGTGAAAAGGAGTAAATTATAAAACTTGGGTAACGACTGTAGCAAAGAATTTCATTGCCTTCCCCTATCTCTCTCCCAGCTCATTGTCAGCCGAGGCCCCCTTATACTTCACCTACTGTAACTGTCACTGAAGAATCTGAGCTTTTCCCCGTGAATAGCATGGATGAAAGCTTCTCGGGTTTACGACCGGGTCAGGGTCATTGCACACCACTGCATAGGCGGATCTAAGAGGGGGCATGGGGGCACGTGCCCCCCCAGAACCTTAAAAAATAGGCAAGATTTTCAATACGGTCCCATTATCACTGTGTTCATTTTGTATTACGAGGAATCCTTGTGCCCCCCAAAACAAAATCCTGGATACGACCTTGCTTGCGGCTGCGGCCCCCTCCCAGAAAGAAATCCTGGATCCACCACTGCATATACTGCACACACTGTGTCACTGCACTCCACTGCATATACATAGTCCAAGGATAAACAACTTTTAGGAGTTGTAAGAACTGCTAGTAGGAGTGAATGTGTAGTGACAGTTCTTTGAAATGATAATGGTAGCCAAGAGAAAAGGGAATGACAAATGTAATGGTACAGTTATACAAGCCAATGTTCTATCATTAGAGGAAGAAACTGAAATATTAAGGTATGAGCACCAAGAGAAAGTCATGAGCTCACAGGAAGGAAAGGAAAACCTGATGGTATTGATGAATTGAAATGCTGTGATCAGAGATTGGAGTCTGGGCTGGGGAAATGGAACGAGAGAAGAGAAAGTCTCGAAATTCTGCTGTGGAAAGACATTTGTGGTGGCATTCTTCATGGTTATACAGCATTTTTAGAGCATATGCACACAGAAGATGTCAAGAGATATAGACTGGTACCAGAAAGAATAGATTATGGTGAGGTCAAGGTTGAAGATCCAAGTGAAATTGGGGAAAAGGCCTCTACAGTTAGTTGAACTTACAGTAACAGATTTAAAAAATCTTCACTCCTCTCTGTTTTACTTTATTTTTTGAAAGAAGAATGATGGTGTTCCTCTCAAAGTCTTTTGGTATACGTTATGTTGCATTCAAAGGAAAACACATCCACACAATGGAGGTGCTAAGGATTCTCCTCTCCCTCCTTCCGTCCACACTCCCCCCAGGCAAAAATTTTGGTGGGGCCCCTATATAAGCCATGTTTGTGTAAATGGATATGAATTAAAGCCTTACCCCTCCCCACCGTGGGGTCTGTGAGGCCCTTATCACCGCCACTGCAACCACAGGCACTCGCCCAACAGTATTTCTTGGATAATAGTATCTGCAGGCCATATGCACAATTCACCGTAACAGTGTGTGATAAGTAAGTCGTAAGTAAAAACATTGAGCATCAGATGACTAAGAATTTTTCTCGAAGCAGAGGTTCAAGCTTGACGTGCAACAGGCTGTGGCCATATAAAAGTAAATGTGCCTGCCATTTCGAATATCTCTCAAACACGTCTAATTTCAATTTTGCAGGTATAAAATGTAGTTTTAGTAAAAAAGGCTAATTCCCAATAGCTACTAGAAACATTGGCTACAGCCGATGTTTATATAACGTTATGACTGATATGTATGTAATCCGCATATTTGGCTGAGACCATCGGTCACCATTTTCTCGGACTATTCGACAGATTGCGTATGGTATCTACCATCTAGTTTACGTTTCATTCAGTTATCAAGAACGTCCAATCATTCGGTAGTGGGTATATTATTTGTATTTACCTTACTTAATTAAACGACTTATCAATTCCACGAAAGTTACCTATCGGTAAAATATCTGTGATATTCTAACGGAACCGTATATACGGTGACATTAAATAATTATATACGATCGTTGACAACACGCATTCTCGTTCAGTAATACCTCAATTTTGTTTTGTAAGTTCTTTTAGTATCGCTTGATTCATTTATTTAGTTAACTATTGGTTAGACGGATAAATTAAATGGGAAAATAGCGAAATAAGTTGCAGTCGAAGCATTGTGTTGTTGTTTTACCTATTCGTTTTCCCGCTCTGTTCGCCATCGCGATCTCAACTGTCTTGTGACGGCGTTTCCACTCCTTCGCTCAAATGTGCGGTTTTTTTGTCGGCATGTTCTTTTGTGGGTAGAGAAAAGGTCCCGGCCGTAATTAGGTTAGTATGCTAATTATTGATTAAAAATTCCAGTATCAGTTTGCTATGAACGTAAACCGTCTTGCAAGCGGAATTTATTTTCTGTTCCTTGGCCCACTTATTAGGCCTGGCTATTGACAAAAATAGACCTTATCGCATCGCCTATTGTTTTACAAAGGTTATAGAGGTGTAATTTTAATTTGTTATTTGTATCGCTTGGTGTAATGTGCTCATTGGGAATTGCTTCTTCCTCGTTGGCTTGGAAGTGACGAAATGTACCCTTATTTATCTTCTGCTTACAATCGGATTAATCAAAGGTAATCGTACAAAATACAGAAATGTCACTTTGCTGATGTATTCTCCATCTGCATTCGTGATGCTATCTCGTGGCTGTCAGTGGAAATATTTTATGGCTTTTATTCGTTTATAATTTGCCCTGATCGAATATGTTCTTGGTTAAATTCGGAAAAATGTTTAGTTGCACTTTATCGGTTGCGTCTTTCAGTCCTATTCAAGGATTGTTCCTAATGCATGCACCTGTGCCAGTAGACCCTCCTTGCTAACACGGTGTAACACGTAGTAGTTTAAGACAAGTGTTACATGTGCCCTGAATCAGGTTATACTTTAGGACGACTGCATGCCTTAATTTGTTTCTTTTGTCATGTATAGTTTTGAGCACATTTATGATGTATTCAATATATCGGATGTATAGGGTCAACTTGTGTAAACTTAAACTATTGGGTATCAGCCCATCAAACTTGGTTTTTGATGACTTTAATTATCACACAATTTTTTAAATGTGCCTTTATTATTCTATTCAGTGAAATAATACTCCAGGTCGGGGAATGTCAGATCCTCCTCGCTGGTTGATTGGACAGCGAATAGCATGGCTTGGAAGTGGAAGTGGCTTGCCTCGTACAGCCACTGCGAGATGGATTGGTCGGCTTCCTGGAATGGGAGCTGGTTGGACTTTAGGAATTGAATTGGTTAGTTGACATTAAAAATGTAGCTGACATGTGGCATGAAATCGTGGGAAAATTAATGGTGCTTATTTTATTCACCTAAGTAAAGTCTATTTTGTTCAACAGTCAAAAAGTTGGTTCAATCTTTTTTAAATCTCTCATTTCTTTCTCTGAACCCTTTCCTCCTATTTACATTAAATTCTATTTATCTTCTTCTATAAGATATTTCATCAATTGAACCATTTTTCGTGTATGGTGAAGTATTGTTGACAAGTTTTGGTCAACTGTAAAGAACTCTTCTTGGTATCTTGTTTTCAGCATCTGGAATGACACTTTCACTGTATGGTGGAATGGGTGCTTTTCATCAATTCTTTTTTTCTTTGGATGGAACAGGACGAGGCTCTTCCTTTAGGAGGTGTTGACGGAAAATGGGCTGGGCAAAGGCTGTTTTATTGCAAACCATCTCACGGACTTTTTGTTCCTCTTGCCAGTGTGATCCCAGAATCGGATCTTCGGACACGAGCCAAGCAAGGATTTGGTAAGTAAGAAAAATGCTTTTTTGTCATCATCCTCATTCAAAGTTTAAGGTGGAGTCACTGGAGTGGTTCATGTTGGGCTATTGGGTATGACTTCGATATTGCTCTCTTCCTTTCCTGCTTCTCGATTAGCCAATGACTCAGCTCATTTTATGTATTGTTTATAGTGGGTTGTTACTTGACTCTTATTACATGGTTTTAGATCTAAATGATATCTTGTCTAGATGGCAAAAGTACGTCCTTGACATGTTTTCATTGCTGTTTGGAAATGGGGAGTAAATGAGATATTTTTTTTATACAGCATAAATTCATTACATCTTCTATTTTCAAAAAATGTTCTTATTCTGGCTTTATTAACATTATATTATCCCTTTTATTAGTTTGAAAATCAAGTGTAACACGAAATTGTTTTAAAAATCATTATCAATTGTAAAAAGAAATTGTTTTGATATTTTAAAAGAGTTAATTAATTTGATAAGACCATGATCCCCTTCTCTAGTGCTGAGAAATATATCGTTTTCTATCTGAATCCTACATGATGAATTGATACCTCCACTGCACAAATGCTCAACAATCGCCCACTAAATCAAGTCCGCTAGTTCTAATGTAGTACTACTAGGGCTTTAAGATGAGCGGATTTGAGTCAGTGGGCAATTGTTGAGCATTTGTGCAGAGTAGGTATCGGAGTGCTCCTCTTTTTTGAATCAGTATTTGAAATAAAGTTAATCCCTTTCGGTTTTTCACGATTATTGTCTCCCAAGGTGCTGATGATTCCCCATATTTTTTTTTGTATTGTTAGCATTTGCTTGCCAAATCAATTAAAATTTTATCTTATCCGTATGCTTTGAGTGCATCATTCTACATTATCCAAAGCAAGAATATGTGACTCTATCAGGCATTTGTTCAATTTTGTATTATATTCTTGTCTGATAAAATTCCTCTGCAAAACATTTTGTACTAAGGCAGAAGTTTGCCGGTACCTAACCAGTTTGAATGAAACATCGAAGTTGGTACACCAGTAAAAATGCTGTAATCTAGCTCCTTAATTTAAAAACAGATTTTATTAGTAGATTTTAAGGGGAAATAAGGAATCATTGGCTTTCATGCAAATATATCAAATTTTTCCTTTACTGTTAGTTACTACTTTTTTTTGGGTATGGGGAATAACCCCATACCCAAAAAAAAGTAGTAACTAACCCCATACCCAAAAAAAAGTAGTAACTAACCCCACAGGATAGCCATTAAGTAACGACATCCCTGAAAACAATGACATAGAGAAGCTGAATGCCAAGGTTGATTGTGAAGGAGGGTGCCTAGGAGATCAGTATTTTATGGCCATCCAATGCAATCAAAATAATTCTCCTCATGGTCCTTCTCTATCCTTCCTTTCTGCATGGCACCCACGTAAAGAAAAAAAGCATCATAAAATCTTAGGTGCCCCTGAAACAAGCTGGGATTTAAGGAAATCATCT
This sequence comes from Ischnura elegans, assembly GCF_921293095.1. Lineage (NCBI taxonomy): Eukaryota > Metazoa > Arthropoda > Insecta > Odonata > Coenagrionidae > Ischnura > Ischnura elegans. The sequence goes on from NC_060248.1 coordinate 109,324,550, forward strand.
CTACTTGCAGAGAATCGTGAGTGTCTACCCCTGCCATACACTATCGAGACAGACGTTGGTTCTAACAATGGGAGTGGCAGATACCTTACCGAGTCGTTTATTAACTCGTATCCCCGATATTTCACGCTCTCGCGTCCCTCATTCCTGTCTCCAGGAAGTGTTCTCTCTCCCCCTCTCTCGATCTTTCGAGGATGCGCGCAGGCGTGGTGGTTGGTGTTCCTTCAACACACCAAAAAAACACGGAGGGCACCTTTCCAAGTTTCCGCCCCGCCTCCCGCCCCTCACCCGAAGACGTCTTCGTCCGCGGGTCGTCCCAGTCGCCTGAAGACTTTTCCTCCCCGTGACGCGCTCCGTCGCCCCTTCGTCCCGCCTTGGCCTTCGTAACGCCAGTCGCTCGCGCACTTCCGGTGCTTAAGCATTTTTTGGACGAAGAAAAAGGAATGAAAAACGTCTCAAATTCTCTTTTCGGTCTCTCTCGAAATTAAACTTTTCGATGAAGGGGGAAGATTAGCCACAACATTTCCACAGGTCGTCTCCCGCATGTGGTATCCCCGCTGTCGCTCGTTCGAACGATTTCTCAGCAGCGATGTAACATTTACTGGTTTGCTAATTCGCCTTTTTGGAATCAATTGGTTAAATTTAATGTAAGTGCAATCCCTCATCATCAAATCCGTCGACGTAAGTAGTTGGCGTTTGGTTTTTAATTATTTGTAAATGTATTCAATAGCAATTCTAAGTTATGGGGGACTCATTATTTGTGAATTACTGATATCCGTTATTTTGGTTTAAAAGTTCTACTGGTAGCTTCTTGTTATTTGCGTTGAAAACGTGGTTAGTTGAAATCAAGGAACATATATGTGTATAGGCTTCTGTGCTTAGTTTAGGATTCGATGCCGGAGGATTCCGCAGGTAATTTTGCGGCGTGCGTTGGCCTCGACGACGATGGTCTTCAAGGTGCTAATTGGCAACTTCCGAATGATGATTGAGCTGCAGTCGATTTGATGCACTAACAGAAAGATTAATTAATAGGTATGATTCGTTTATTGGCGAATCTCGGCGTTTCGATGGATAACTCGTCCATTGTCCCTATGGCGCTGTATGCCTAGCTAACCAAGCGCCCTGGACGCACAGGGCAAGATTAAATGGAACGTCGGCCTTCAAGTTCCGAACGCGGTGAAAAACCCGCTAAGCCTTCGCTAGGATCACATACCGGGGAAAAAAATAAATTCTATTTCATGGAATATCTGCCCTCAGTTTCATTCTCGAATAAAGTATTAATATATTTTAAAAGAATCGGAACATAGGCCTGAAAATTAAATAAATGGACTTCCCCAATGACGTACTCTTTGATGGGCGTATTTTAAGGGGTTGAGTGTGGAAGAGGAGCGCATGCAATAGAGAGAAAATATAGGAGAACAGATCATTTATGAGCTCACCTTGCAGAATGCCGAAGAACCGGAAATCCATATAGGACTATAATTTGGAAACCTTCGGAAACTATGTGAAGGATTACCCCAACACCATTGTCATGAGTTTGGAGAGCTTATTGATTGCTACTCGGATTGTTTGCGTGAAAGTGATCGAAGGATTGCTTTGACATGCCAAAGTTTCCAACTTTTCGTGAAATAAATAAATAAACAATCGTGATAACAGCGTGTATAGTGTGCCTGAGTTCCCGCCCCTTTCCCCAGGATCGATTCCGTATGCTCCTAAAACCCTGATTGCGCCCCTCCTCCACTGACGTACCTCCACCCCAGTACCTTTCTTATATCCTGCCCTTATAATCATGTACAAAAATTTTAATGGCACACCTTGCGCCTCTTTTAGCGATTCCTGGTGCGGAATAGTTTAATGAGATACGAGTTCAAATTCCTCTTCCCTACCACCCGCATTGAGCTTTTGCTTATTTGCATCTCTATATTGTTAAACGTCAGAACTCCTTGTCCCCGGAAAGGAGGAGGGAATTTCAATAGTGTAAAATTGATCTTAAGATGTAGGTAGGTCAAGGGGTGGTCGCCTATTTACTCTCATTTCGCCCATCTTCCAGAGCAGATTATGCCATTTAATATTGGCGCGTAGCCACTTCAGTCAATTGTTTCGTTATTAAACATTTTTATTACAAGTTTTTTGTCCCTTCAAGAAGGTGTGTGTTGATGGATGAGTTGAAAGTTATTATCAATCGTAGGAAGCATATCTGGTGATCAATCTTAGTTCGTATGGTAATATAAGTTTGTTCATGGGGTGATGCCTCATGCTAAGCTGAATAGCTTTTGCTCCGTACATGAAAGGTACGTTACATTTTCTCACTGGTATAGCCTTTAATTTTATCCAGAAGCTGAGTGTCTTTCGATTTTGCGGAGAATTACTATAAAGGGAGATAGGGGGATTTAGGAAAAATAATATAAGGACTTGAAGCATATCAAATACCTTAATTTTTTATTAGTTCCTGTATTTATCTTATCGTAAATATTCAAAATATTATTAGAAATTAAAGTAAAAACAAATCGGCGGCTTCGCTCCCTAAATTTGCGCACCCTCTCTGGAGTCCTCGAAGTCGTTTTTGGAAAGGTGTGGAAGTATACATTTTTTGTTCGTATGAATAAATTTACCGTTGATCTTCCAGTTGTCTTATCAATTTCATTATGTGTTCGCACCGCTGGGTCACGTGAAATACTGAAAGTCGTCTATCAGAATTCTTGTCTCTCCTCTTGTAGCCTTTTGATGTTAGAGGCAATCAAATATCCTGGAATTTCCGCAACCATCATATCTTTCACTGTTAATTCGCCGTATTATAAAAATTCACCGCAATACCATATTAAAGTACATTTGTGGGACCAAACACATTGATTTCCACGGACAGGAAACTAGTTCTTACCCTGTTCTTTCGTTAGCTTGCAAGACCAACTTTTGGCAACACATTGTAGTTATACAGATAAAATCGCGCTATTTACCAGGCACGCCAAAGGATTAATTAGGATTCTTATTATACTTGTTTCCTTCATGTTATGCACTTTTTAGACAAAATATTGGGAATTTTGTTTTTACCGCACGCAATGCATGTTTGCGCAGGTCAACGTGATTTCTCTAAGGTTATAAAGCGGTTTGATTCGAGGTGTTGGGCATACTGTCCATTATAATGATATTTGCTGTTTTGGAAGTGATAAAAATTAGTGAAATTTATCTCCTAAAATTTATTTGTTATTTTGCCTGCTAACGCTCCCTAATTCTCTCAATTAAATTTCTGTCGTCAAATCCAACACTTAGTAGCTATGTATTACACGTATCCGCTTATAAATCGTCATGTATTAGCGTGAGAAGAGTATCTGTTGAGGAAAGTGGTACTGTGTCCTGGCGATATTGACGAAAGGATTATATTAAAATAGTCTCATTACTTCTCATTTCGGACAAAATAATCCATCGCGATTTTTAGGTTTGTGTTTTTTGCAAACGTTGGGGAAGAATATTTTGTGTGCCCGATGTATTTCGGAGCTAGGATGTCTCTGCTTTTTACCTTGGAAAACAAGTGACGGAAAGATTCCCCCTCCAACTGTTCCCGAAACACCGCATCATCTCTATTTAAATCGGTGTGCTCCATGTGATCCCCACCATCTTTTTGAGAGTACCACCAGAATCTCTAACTCCTCTCTCCTTGCCTTCGGCTTAGCACTCAGATTTGCACTTAATCTCTCCTGCCACGCACAGGGGCATTTCTACATTGCGCAAGGAGACGCGGAAGTACAATGCCGTCGGCATACAGTGTGCGGAATTTGACGCCTCGATTCGTCATCGGGTTTCCTTTTAGTTCTCCGTTGTGATTCATGGAGAAACACTCTTGCTTCATTCACAATTAAAAATAAATTGTACGACATATCGTCTGAATTAGTAGGACAGCTTTGCTCGGTAAGTGTTTGCGACACCTTCACTTGCAAGTTAATTTATTCAAATATAATTCCGCAATGTTTTTCTGTGGAGTGTTAAAAAAAATAATTTATTATTAGAATGTGCTAAATTTAAATGCAGTTGTTTTATGCATCTGTTTCTTTCCGAATTTAAATTGGGAGCGCGGTAGCGTCGTGGGTAGAGGGCTTGGTCTCTGAACGAAGGGTTCCGGGGTCAAATCCTGCATGAAGCCTTTGGGCATCCCCTGACACAATCCATGTTGAAGGAAGCCCGTGGTGTGGAACTATCCCCCCTGCCCTTAATGTGAGTTGTTCACTTGCCTGTCCATGGGCAGTGGCGCCGACTCCATGGGGCCTGAGGGGGCCCGAGCCCCCTCAAAGATTCGTTTGGGGGGGCGGAGCCCCCTCAATAATTCAAGAAAATAATTAAGTTATATTATGCTTTGTGAAATCACAAAAATATATTGGTAATTTTTTTCCCATGTTTGACGATAGTTACCTTTTAAAATAAATTCAACAATGTGTTAAAACAAATAATTATAAGGTTAAGCAGGTTAACTGAATCAGGTGGTGTGAATCATGACAGCTTTTCGGCGCTGCGACACACTTTGAATTTAACCTCTTCCCGGGGAAAGACCTCCGATATGGGCCCCCCAATATTTTTTATAAGTCGGCGCCCCTGTCCATGGGTTGAGCTCTATTCTCACCAGGGATGGTCGGATCGGATACCTCGGATCCAAATATCCGCGGATATTGCCCTTCATCGGATACATCGGATCCAAAGTCGCGGAAGACATCAGATCTGGATCCGAAATTTTAAATAATAGCTTCAGTGAATGCAACTCCCCGTAAGGGTTGAAAGAGTTCCGATTCTCTCTTCGAATGCGCCGTCGCATGCGATTCTTCTCCTGCTCATGAACCGTTTTGTTCGAAAGCTCTCGCAGAGGTTGCGTAGGAGAATTTCAGCCGTGGAAAATAGAAAAGGTAAAATACGACTGGCACATAGTGCGACTCTTCCCAAAAGATTGAACAATCATCGGGGGAATCTCAGTGTCAGGAATTTGAAAATGCATTTGGATCCGAAAATATCCGATCCGAAAGATCCGGCTCCGAAAATCAAGGATACGATCCGAATTCGATTCCGAAAAAATCCTGGGTCCGTCCATCCCTAATTCTTACCCATTCGAACCAAATTTCTTGTTGAAACACCGAGAGAGTGAAATATGGTGTAAAAACTCTTCCTTATTTTTTGCGTCTTATAAGTCATTAGCATAGTAGTTCTCAAGAATAAGGAATGAAACCTGCAGTCAATACGAAAGTTTCTATTGCTGATATTATCTTGTAACAAGAAATTTATAACAAATTAATACGCGAAATTCCCCAACCTGTGTGCTAAAAATGTAACTAGAAATTTATTAATTCTTTTTCTTGGAAAGAAACCACGATTTCTATATCTTCTCTTACCTTGTATTTTAATTACTCTGCCTCAGCTTGCTCGTCGGAAAAGAAAATACATGAAACATTGCAGAGATAAGTTTGAAATTTATTGGACAAAATGAAATAATAAATTTACATGCAATTTAAAAATATAAAAATAATTCCTTATACCCTTAGGTCATGACCAACTGTATACTCTTATTTAGACACAAATTCGGTGTATGAATAATTATTCCTTCTTTTGTCTAATCATTTCCCTCACTTCATCACTTAAACTTTTCACAAAATCCAATTACTTTATACAGAGGGATACCAGTTAATTCAGTTCATAGTTAACAAACTTAATTCCTGACCAATGAAAACCTCTTACCTTATGGCTTCTTGTATCTTGTATGAAAATAAAAGTTTTTAGTTACAACTCAATTATTGGACGACACAGGTTGGTTTGTCCCTCTGTGGTCTGGAAAATCCTCTCAGCCTGCGTGGTGTTCGTCCTTGGCGGGACCTCAGCTTTTTGGGTCTCGCCCTGTTGTAAAATCTTCGTTCCTCTCCTTAATTCCTGCTCCTTTTACAACGTCAACCTGAATTTTACACGATGAGATTTTCTCGAGGATTAATTGAAAGAGCCCGTTAATCGCGGTCACTTTATCCATTCAACTTGTTGGCTTGGGGCAGACACCGCGAGAATTTTCTACAAGCTCGGAGCTCATTATCATGCAACTTGGGTCGACCCTGTTGTACCTCGGATAACTCTCGTCATCAAAACCTACAGTGTTTTTGTAGGGTTCGAACCCGCCCAGCAGGTGGTGACCATCCACTATACCACCTGCCAAGTTTATTTTTACTTTTGGAAAGTTAACTGAGAAGAAATGAAGTTCTCCGAGAAAAGAGAATCGGATTAGTGTTTTGACTAATATATTGGCAGGGCCCCGACTCAACCGTGAAAACCTTAAAACCATGAATTTCGTCTGCCGTGAAAAAAGCCTGGAAAAAGCCGTGAATATCGTCATAAAACCTTAAAAATCTCTCAAACTTGATTTTAGAACTGCGATTGAAAGAGCAAAAGAAAAATTGATATGTCGATCATGTTTCAAGGTCAGTCATGCGCAGACACTGTCCACGCATTTATCTCCACATTTATTCTAAGCGTAATTATTATTGGTCCGTGTGCCATGATAACACATTGACCTTAAGCCTGTACCAAAGCCATTAGACTGGTAACCAAAGTGTTCATTAACCCTGGCGAAAATTCAGACACTTCTTGATTTCCCTGGCACCATGGTCCCTCCATTTTCCCGCTCACAACCTTTAGCGGGAGCTGAATTTTGCAAACGATGTATGATGTCAGAAGATATAGCACTTTCATTGCTGCGTTTGCCTTCACGGTGCCTGTCGCGTTTGTTAAATTTTTAGTTAACCTGCGGCCGATGATCGTTACGCGATCAATATTTCTGCCTGAAATGGCGTATACAAAAACCGTGAATTTGACATCCAGACCGTGAAAACCTAGAAAAAACTGTGAATTTTATATTTTAGTTTGAGTGAAAACCATGATTGGCTTCCCATCCAGAGGTCTTCAGTTCGAATCCTTGACTTGGCTACGCTTTCTTGTGGAAGTCCGAGCCTTGCTTGCGTACTGTGTGGGTGACACTTCAAGTGCAGCACTCCAGTCTCATTCAGCACTTCAAGTGCAGCACTACAGTCTCATTCGTAACATTACTCTGATTTTTTTATAAATGCATAATTTGTTTTTAAGCTCTAAAAATATCGCATTCAATATATAAGAGCAATCACCGTATAAGTTTACGCTGACCCTTGTTCCTAAAATATTTTTATTTATATTAAAATGTATCCAGAGAGAATCCCTACTACCTCTCAGGTTATTTTTGAGGGGGGGCGCCGAAATGTTGTTCACTTACTAGAAAAATCTCGAGTACCGGCCCTGATCCTCTCCAATCACTCATGAGTGAAGTACATCATAGGCAGGATGTCGTTTTTCGTAATGTGGCTTCTTTTCCCACTTTTTGACATTTTTCGTCGCTCGTTACTACATCTACGTTTCTTCTTGGCCTCCATTATCCCCTTATTTATTTGCCTTATACTTCGGTCGTACAGAAAGCGTTACTCAGATGTTGGATGAATTAGGCTGGGGACCGCTAGAGACTCGTAGGCTACTCGCTAGGCTTAGATTGCTTGAGTAATTGAAAATAGATATATTTCGGATCGATATGGAGAACATCAATTTAGAACCCCACTTCATTTCCTGGTCCGACAAAAACGATAAATTAAGAGAGATATTTTTTCGAACGGATAGGCATGGGGATTTGTCTTACCCCATGAAAAATAGAGGACGTTACTTGGCAGAAGTTTTTTAGTGCATTTTCTTTTTATTGGCTAACGGCTGGTGTCCTTACACCCGCTGCCGCACGCCTTTTTCGGCAGCTTGAGGGGTTGTATGTATGCATAGATACTTGTTCACTTTTTTCCGCGACGTTCACTATGCCTAATTTTCTTAATTTCCTTATTCCGCCACCTTCGCCTCCTCCGGATTTCCACCTGATATTTCCTATCCTTACATTTTTATTTTATATTGGTTTTAGGCCCCTGTCAGTGGCGGATCCAGGATAGGGACAAGGGGGGATGAGCTAAGTGGGAGAAATCTCCCAGCAGTAGTGGGCGTCCGAAGAAAATTACAATTCTATCTAGTGTAAATTGGATACCCACGGGGGGGGCTGTGGCCCCTTTTGCCCCCCCTCCATAGATCCGCCACTGGCACCTATAGGGGTGTTAATAAGTCTCCTAGTTCACCCTTCACTTTTTTTGTCATAGCCAATATGAAAAACGACATGAATATACCTACGCTTACGAATCGATGTTTTAATTCGTATTTTATTTATTAAGAATTTTAAAGTTTTAGTTATTATATATGGATTATCGATGCATGCACTCTGTAAAGATACTTTTAATATCTTGTGTCGCTAAAGCTTTAAATGCCACATATTTTAATGCCTATCATTATGTTCCATGTGTTGAAGAAAAGTCAATATTTAAATGGGAATTATTATTTTATAGCAAATATGTTAAGCGTTATAATTAAAAACTTCCTGGACTAGAGATATACCGTGGCCTCCGAAACAGCGTCTAGTAGACCGCACGGCTGTGGGGTATTAACTATTTTAGGGCAAAATATATTGTAATTACTAATAGGTAGGGTTTTGTTTGAAATATCAATTTTTTATTGCACCCTAAGTACTAAGAGCATTCTTTACGCAGCCGTAAAAAGTTGCCAGCACCTGCACTATTAAATGCGAAAAACCGCCTGGTCTTGAGTTCGAATTTAATTTGATTTTTTGTCGTAACTGCGCATATTTTGTCGTAATTTATACGGTAGTATGTTTTATTCACTTCACTGTCAATCGGAGCCAGTAATTTATTTTGTGGAATCACATAAATGAGAGTGGGTCGTGCTTCAATATTGTCCAGCCATGAGGTCGATGAAATGGATCGTGTCGTCTCGGATAGCTGCCTTTATCTCCTAAAATTAGCTCTGAAATCTACCCCGCGGGATATTTTTCTAAGTGTTGGTACAAATAATGTTTATTGGAGGGCGAAGCTTCGGCGTGAAAGCTGCTCTCAATGCCGCGGTGGCATTAAGGTGCATCTGAGTGTTATCGCTGTAATCCGTGATCTTTAAATCTGGACGTGTTTTTTTTTCTTTTCGTGCTCATAACATCCCTCTTTTAACCTCGTCTATTTTTTAACCGGTGGGCATACTTTATATTTAAGATCAGTGGGGCTTCGAAGGGACACAATTTTTTCCACCCCCTGCGCCGACTCTACGTGTAATAATAGCACGGAGGAATAGGGACGTCCCGAGGACGAAAGGGTTTGAGATGTCTTTCCGAGCGCCGTGCCACCAATTCTCCTAGGGGTCTCTCCAATGGTTTTCTTTGAATATACTTTATAGATCAGTGGGCCGGAAAGCCATTGTCCTAAAACTCGGAAAAATACACGAAATGAGACGGGTTTTGCAGCACTGATAACTAGTTTTTCGATCATACACCTAATAACTTATTAGCCTTTACATTTTTTTATTTTTACGCCTAGACAATATTTCAGTTATTTCAAGTGAGTAATAATTTATGGAGATATTAGTTTCGACAACATGCATTTTCAAGATTTTGGGTTCTTAGTGACCCTAGATTTGTCTAATTTTCCTAATTTTCTTTCGCGCTTGCAACCATTTTCTCGTGCTGTTTCTTCAGACATGGAAACATGGCTAATTTTTGTTATAATAATTTTTTCTTAATATTTTTGCGTCTCTGTTGACACAGGTTTTGTACAACAGAAATTTGTTATAATTTAGGGTATGACTTCTGACTTTGCTGATGCATACACTGGCCGATAATTTTTTCCTATTACCTTAAGGATTCAGCCTCTGTTCTTGCCCAGTGTTTTAGGTAAAATTTACCGTAATCTTCGTGGGTTTTGTATTTTCTGTTTACGGTCTGGACCATTGCGGTGAAGTTAGGACTTCTATTGCTGAATTGAACTTATCGGGAAGCCCATTTTGTATTATATTTCATATGTCCCGAGGCTTCGGTTAGATAGGCACTCTAAGATCGGATTTCACAATGTTGCGAATTATTTGCAAATTTGGGTCAGGGTAAGATTCTGAAAAGTAAATCGACAATTTTATATTTATTTATTTATTATTGTTCGGAATGACTGTTTTATCTTGTTAATGTCTTAGAAATAAACGGAAGTATATGCTTACAAAAATCCTGTTACCACTTATGAAATTGTTTTCACCACAGTTTCGCATGTACTATAAATTTGTTCCTATGTCTTAAAAATTTATAGTTAACTTTTGAAAATTCTTGCTTGCAATCCTCAATAATTTAAATGACGCATATTATTAATTATGATCCTTCAGATTAAATTTCGCAGTAAAAATTCATTGAAAAATCGTATGTGGAATTCAATTTTGACGTCTATTATATCTCCCTATGTGTTCCTATGTTCATATGTGTTAAACATTTATAATAAACTCTTGAAAATTCTTGCTTGGAATCCTCAATACTTCAAGTGACTTTATTTTTGTTTCCTCTCTATGTTGGCACAATATTCGCAGATTTTACATTGGAAGGGTAAGAAATTATGGATGAATAGGGTTTATACCGTACTCTGCGAATCGTACATTATTATAATTATGATCCTTCCGATTAATTTTCGCCGTAAGAATTCGTTGAAAAATCGAATTTGAAATTCAATTTTGACGTCTATTATATTTCCCATTATTCTCAATATTCATGGAAACTTTTACGACCTTACGCAGGGTTATTGTAGTTGTCGAGAGAAATTCGGAGCGCAATGTCTTCACGGTCACGGATGTTCTTCATGAAAATTGTAGACTCAACTGTTAATGTACTAAAGATGAATAATTTAGCGGTATAAAGGGACTCCATTGTTTACATTGGTAGCACTTAAGGTGAAGGTTGTCGTCGGCAGCTTGGAAAAATAAATCGATCGGTTTCAGCGTCGCCTCTGGAATCGGCCTCATGGAAGCCTCTATAAACAGTGCGATCATCTACTCGATCAACTTATAAAGCAGAAATCACTGAACAGTGACATGAATAGATGTTCGACCATCGGTAAATCGACGAAAGTCAACGTTATCATTCGATCATCGTTAATCGGCCATTAACAATCTATTGATCAGCGATAATCGTGATAAATCGGTCTCTGTCTGCCTTCGAAGTCAGAAGTAAGTCAATATCCTAGCGCCGATGGTTACAATCTTGGCTGATTGTATGTATCGATCAATTATTGGAAACTCTTAAAAGTAATGTGTGATTCATTTTCCTTTTGGTGCTTATGTAATTAAAAATTTCTACAGTTTAATTCTGAAATCCTTTCTTCACTTCGGACCAGAAGGATCCGAGTGATAATATTCTCTTGATTTGTTGCGTTTATTCTATGGCCACAAATTAATATTTTTATCGTCGGATTGATGCATATTTTAAGGCATAATCTTCCTCATGTATTCGTGTGCTTAATTACCTACTCACTCTTTTCTTTTGTAAATTAGCTAACACAACGTGGTAGTTGTTAAAATCTCGAGAGCCTCTTCCCTTCCATATCAAGGATAGGCGTCATGGCGAAGTTTATTGCATTACGTCATGCGAGACTTGGTGGTCCAGTGCCAGGGTCTTCTCCCGTCTCCACTTGCTTAGCATTCACTCTCTCTTCTGTCGTTTTACTCTCTGAAAATATCGGTTGCTCATTCCTGATTAAATTAAACTACCTTTATTATTAGACACTCAAATGAAAGCGTTCTGTCCCTTTTCCAACTATTACCATCGGATCACATGCATCACCTCAGCCTGTGGCATCCTCAATGCGTGCGTGTTTGTCGGTGTTCTTGTTGCGTGCCGATGTTATTCAACCTTCTTATTATCGTGTTTCCGCGTCTTAGATTGTGATGATGCTTGAGGAAATTATTATAATTTAATTTTTATAGGGACATTCTGCGTAATCCTTATTTAATTTATCGATGGAAAATTCTCTATGAACAGATTATACTTATTTTTTAGATAGCCTCAAAAGTGATTTCTTTTGGAATTGCATCTTCCATCACCGAACTCTTACCACTGACAGGAATATCCGATTACTATAATTCCCATGCAACCTACTCCTAAAGAATTTTATTCCCTCTGCACAAGGTGATGTATTTGAGGAACTGATTTATTAGCTCTTCTAGTCCTATTTGTGGATTAATTAATTGATTAACCGTATTAACTTGCAATTAATGCGTCTAACGGGTTCTTCGGCTTTACTTGCTATCGCAATCATTGGGAGTGGTTTATTAGTAAGCATATAATTCATTATTTATGCTTGCGTTGCTAAATTTTTTGCATGTCTGCCGATAGTATTTTCACTTTCACTGTTTGAGAATAGCATACGCCTGATCTTCCTTATAATTCATCCATGCCATCTTCTCAGGAAGTGTGGTTTTTATTTGTTAGCTCGCAAAGGCGCTTCCTTGAGCCGTGGACTTGACTGAAGAGCACCGCCGTTTTCAGAGGACGTTATTTTAGATTTTTGGCTTGGGGTTTCTCCCAAGTGCAATTTCAGGATTCATTTTGAGAATGAGTCACTTTGCTGTCGTCGCCTCAACCAGTCCATGTGGCGGAGAATAGTTGTCGACTCTTGTCTATGAACCTCGTGCCGCGCTGCCGTGCGTTTAGGGCCCGCTAATGCTTCGCGAAGGGATTTTCCTCCGATTTGAAGGAGGTCTGGAAGGCAGAAACTAAAATTAGCATGTTAGGAGCATCATCTCAGCCTTCCCTTTTTCCCCCCCTTCGTCACTCGCGCCCACCCCTTCAACCCTTTCCCCCTCGCCCCTCCCTTCGGCGCTCACTAATCTCGCATTTTTTTCCGTACTTTTCCCCTCCCCCACCTCCCTCGGTACCAGTCCCTCGGCCCCGCTGTTCAAATGCTCCCTTCCCCGCGCCGCATTCCACCACCGCCCTTCGAAAAATCATGTTTTTTTCCCCGCCGGCACCCGACACCACCACTTCCCGGCCACTCCCCGCGTGCTTTCTCGACGCCTCCCTTCCTTTCTTTCTCATTCTTCCTCGCATTCGCTCCCTCCGTCTTTCACCCACTCCCTCTCGCGTGCGTCCCGTGGGAGCGGGCCCATCGTGTGTCATTAACTTCCTTCTCTTCCTCCGATCCCAACCTATTCGGCCCTTCTTTCCATCCTTCAATCCTGCCCCATTCACGGGTCCTATCGGGGGAGGGAGGGGGTGTTTTGTTTCATACTTTAGAGATTTTGGGGGAGTGAGTGTGGGAGAGCGAGTAGAGAGGGAGGGGAATGAATGGATAAGAGATGGAAGTCCATACCCTTTACCCTGGCCATTTGCCAAGGCATCTCATACCCTTTTTGATCAATCCCATGTGCCTGTGCAGGCGAAAAGCTGTGGCTGGAAGAAGAGTTCAAGCAAGTTCGCTATGATGCAGCCAAGAAAAGGAGGGAGAAGAAAGAGCTGAAAGTCCTAAGAAATGAGGCGAGGAAAGAACTTAAAGAGAGTAAAATTGAACTACAGAAAGATGTAAGTTGAGTTTCTCTATATCATGCATCCTCTCCCTTGTTTCCTTTAATCACTTGCATTTTTCATGACTAAACAGCAGTACTCCCTGATGCTTATTTGTGATCTGCTTTCAGCCACCTTCTATCGTTCCTGCGTCCCAGGAGGAGGTAGTTAATCGGCAGGAAAGCAAGAATACTGTGTCTCCTCCCAATGATGAAGAGGAGCCTGAAACCAATGGTGCATACCAATGGTATGATGCCATAGACCACACTGCCGGTGAAACCCAGGGACCTGTTGTGGAGCACCTATATGAAGAGGTGGGTGGGAAAGTTTTAGGAAGGGGAGAGTTGGTGAAGTATTCTTTAACCGTTCCCCATAGGAGGAGGAGGGGTGGGAAGAAGGGAAGGGATAGGGTTGAGACAAGTGATGGCAGTGGGGGGACTGCTATGACTGGGGTTGGAGCAGTAGGCCCTGTGGGTCAGGCGGAGAGTGTGAGTGGAAGAGGAGGAGGTGGTTTGTCGTCGTCTGTGGGGGAGGGAGAGGACTCTTATGGGACTAACTCTACACAGCGGAGGAGTGGTTTTTTCTCCTTCCTGCGATGGTTCAAGAGGGGGAAAGAAGAACAGGCAGAGTGTAGCCGAGATTGTGAGAGAGAAGAAGCTGAGAAAGAAGAAGCATTTGATGAAGTTCTCGACCTCCCGGCTTCTCCTCGCCTACCCTCAAAATTTGGCACGTGGTCGAGCGTTGATACACTTGCCAGCACGAGCAGCTTTGCTTTTGTTCCCCCCACGGATTACCTCAACAGGGGGGTGAATCACTTTGAGTTGGGGATCGATAGTGGCCCAGACACAGATACATACCGCCATAGGTTAAGGTTGAGGGAGAGGAGTCGCCATTTGGATCAAGATTTAACTTTGAGACGAAAGTATCGTTTGCATGACTTTGAAGTGGAGCCCACTCCAGAACTAAAGAGAAAAATCTTGCTTTTGTCAAGTGATGTGGCGGAAGATGTGGAAGGGGAGAGGGAGGAAATCAATAAGTTAAATTTGGAAAAGTGTGTTGTGAAATCAAGTAAGGAGGGATCGCTGAAGTCCCGAACATCTAGTTTTGGTCGAAAGAAAAGGAGAGCTCCTCTGCCTCCTGGATTTGACCTTAGTCTTCCCAACACCCTGGAGCATCCTGGTAAGAACAGTGAAAACCCTGAGCATGGTTCACAGGGCTCTCGACATCGACGAAGTGCAAGTGAATCAAGGACTCGTGGTGGCTATTGTCATGTGAAGGGAAAACGGAAGGCACCCCCTCCTCCTCAGTCACATACCCCTGCAATCCCTGCCACTGTCATTCAACCTCAGCCTAAAGAAGCCCCTAAAACTCCACTGGTAAAAAGTACTCCTCCAACTTCACCCCGTTATGGTTCCTTTGGTCGTAGGAAAAGGGCTGCTCCCCCTCCCCCTGTGAATGCTTGTGTTCGTGAGGATAAAGAAGTTCAGGCTGTTGATGGATCGAGGAGTGCTTTTGGTGAAGGGGGTCACTTGCCTCCTGATGAGAGGAGACGACTTATTGCTAATATAGCTATTCTCCGTGCTCATGCGGAGAAGGGAAAGGTTTCAATGGGTGGTAATAATGTGTCAGCAAGGGGAATGGGTAGCCCACCTGGTAGCCCCCGTATCGGAGAGGATATGAGTAATTTCAGTAGGAATGACTATTTGAGGTTGGAGAAAGGACAGTTATTGCCATCGGTGGAGAAGGCAAGTGAAATTGGGATGGGTAATGCTACTTCAGAGCAGAAGGCCACACTTTCCCCTAGGCCTTGGTATAAAAGAAAAAGCGTTTTACGGGATTCTCCAACTGCAGCCAAAAAGGATTCTGGCCAGTCTCCGACCCCATCTTTTTTCAAGAGTCTTGAGAAGAGGAAACCTTGGAAAAGAAAGGATGAAGATGATGGTGTTGGTTTTGGTGAAGATGAAGATGATGATGATTGGATGCCTGAAGTGGGATATAGAAGACCAGGTGCGATTTTAGGTGTTACTAACAGTCCTGAGATTTCAAGTAAACATGTTGTGGATGAAGCAGCAAGTGATATTGGTGGGGACCAGGGGGAGCAAGGAAAAAGACGCTCCCAAGTGATTTCACTATTGGCCAATATCAGTGAACTTGATCGAGAGGCAGCTGCAATTGTAAGTGAAGAGCGGAAGAAAGAAAGAGAGGCAGCATCAGCTGAAGATGAGAAATTTTACACGGAACCAGAGTTACCCTCTGTACTTGCAGCTGCATGGTCTGGAGGTGTAGCCCAACCCGAACCACTTCCTTTAGGCTCTTCACTAGTCAAAGAAGATATGGTTGTCCAAACTAAAGGCAACACAAAAAGTCTCATTTCCCTGTTTAATTCCATTAGTGGGGGTTCTGTGGTGAGTAGCAGAGAAACCAGAGTGACTACTTCATTTGTGTCAACCACAGCTGCAATGGCGATAGAAGAAGAAAATTCTGAAGAGGAAGAGGAGCGAAAACGAAGTACCGCTGAAACTGTTCAAGCATTAGTGTTAGATGCAAACCGTGCTAGACTCAATAGTCGTAGAGTATCGAGAAATGGAGCAAACTCTTCTGGAGTGGATAAGGTTGATACAAATTCGGTTGGGATAAATAATTCAGATTTGAATGTAGGTCATTCATCTTCTCCTGCAAAGGAAGACCCACCTAAAGTTTGGGTTTGTCCTCGATGCACTCTGGAAAATCCAAAGTGGAGGCTTACATGTGATGCTTGCAACATGTGGAGGTCTTCACAGGGTACAGCTGAAAAAAATTCCTCCAGTGGAGAAGAAATGAAGAGTAAAGTAGTTTCCCAAAGTGGCGATAGAAGTACCAATTCTGATGCAAAAGTGAGTGGCTCAAGCATAAACTGGGAGCTAGAACTTCAAAAGTATTTTCCAAAGAATGAAGAAAAGAAAGGAGAGAACAAGACTGTTGGTGATGTAAAATTAGCATCGTCAAATTCCAGTGCAGACACAAAAGATAGTAAAGTGGATAATAGTATCAATTCTCAACCACCTTTGGGAGATTCTACTACCAAGAAAGAATTTACTGTTCCAAACTTCATCGGAAGTAGTGGGAATCATCAATCTGTAGATGCATTGAAGAAAACAGAGAAAATACCAGAGGAAACTTGTGGTAAAGATGTGATAACTGATGTAGATGAAGTTCGAAAGGCTCGCTTAGCATTTTTTTCTCTCAAAAAAGAAGACGTCACAGAAAATTCATCCTCTAAAGTAGATAGTGAACCGCCTTCTGCTGATAGTACCTCTCAAAAAGCAACGAATTTGGAATGCTCACCTGAGAAGAAAGTTGAACCAAAAAAATTGCCTGTAAATATAACATGTGATAAACCTGAAGATGATCCATCCCGATTTGGGTCTGAGAAGAAAAAAGTGATTGTTAAGCCTGCATCTGTCTCTGTTGATACTCTCAGCAAAGACAAGAAGAGGATAGTTGATGGTGAAGAGAAGCAAAAGCTTCGAGACATGCTGAAGGAGATGAAAAATTCTCTCCCTCATTCTCACCGCTCCAAAGGAGCTATAAAAAAATCATCGGTAGAGAAACAGAAGTTGGTCGAACAATCGTCCTTGCTTGCTGAAAATCCTCCAGAAAAAGTTGCAGAAGCGTATCTAGTCACAACTGAGACAGTTTATGAGAACATCAAGGTTCGTCCCCATCCTCTTCCCCCAGGCACCAAAGTTTCATCTTCAGCTCAAACTAGTGCAGCTATAGTGCGTAGAATCCCTCCTGCTGGTGGTATTCCTCACAAGAGCATACTTTCCTCCATAAATAGCCCCTCGTATCCTTCCCCACCTTCAGCCCCATCACTCTCAACGATTAATAAGGGAGAGGTAGTCATCAAAGATGGCATCTTGTACACTTCTCTTAAAAGGAAAGTCATAGGGGCAGGCACCTTTGAGCTAATCCAGGCGGGAGACTTTGCCAGTATTGAGGCGACCAAGACTGAAGCCAATGGCCTCCCCGTGCATGTGTACGCCAACCTTCCACCACCTGGGAGGGTCCGTGTGAGTGGTGCTGTTGGTCAGGTCCGGCAAACATCAATGGGCATTCCCCCAGCTGGGCCCTTTCCTTCTCCTCGGCAGGACTCCTTGCACCCGTTGAGTGATGAGCAGCCAAGAGGTAAAGCTGTGGAAGCGGATAATGCATGCCCTCCAGTGTCATCCAGTCAGCCCTCCAAGGGCTATTCCACAGGGTCAGAAGACAATAAAGATGAGGAGGATCGACTTGCTGCACAGCTGACACTACCAAAAGGCTTGGCCAAGTTCAAAGGTAGAAGGGCTGATGTTTTGTGGTGCAGAGGTTGAATTTCCCTGCATTGTGTGGAGGGCATGTCAAAGGTTTATCCATGGTTTGTGACCCAGTTTGGCTTCAGCTGTCCATCTTTAAATGCTTCCTTGTACTGCATGAGCAGTTCTGAGGATATTGTGAAGTGTTTGCTGCCTCATCTCAGGGAAGCCACTAACTACCATGGTATGTTACTAACACATACATTTCTTTAAGTATTGCGCCTTAGCAGCTTAATTTATGGCATGGTTGTATTAGTGTTGAATATGAATATGGATCATTTATACTTTGACTTTTAAATCAGTCTCTGTATTTGAAAATTATTATGACAATAGGAAGTTAATGACACTGAGTTTGACATAATTCAAATACATGATCATTAGTGAAATAACCAAATTTGAATGAAATTTTTGTAGCAGCTTTCACCTGTTTCAATTCGTTCTATGAAAAACTTTGTTTCAAATTCATTACTGTGAACCCCAAACACTTAATCCATTATGTTGAATGAAAAATTACAATGCAAAACATGAAAATCACTTGATCTGTTAAAAGCTTTTCAATTGTTTGGAAGCAATTCTAATGTCACCTATGAGATGCACTCATTTGCTTGTGAGTTTGGCATAAGGAATCAAACATATGAAATGAAAAGTTATCCACTGAAATTAATTTAGAGGAGCCAGCCATAGATGCCCCTCAAAATGACTTAAGTCTTTTGGCTACCCTTTGTTGAACTTATTTTATGGTTATTGTGATATTTTCAATTTTTTATTTTCTATCTCATTTGTTACACTCACTATAGGGTAATAAGTATTGAATCTTTAAAAAGTAGTGCAACCTAGTGTGCTAAAAAGCTAGTTCAATGCTATTTAGCCTTACATTGTCTTTCTATCAGGTATGCATTATTTTCATCTTACATTTTGGATAATTTTATCGCTAGTCTATTTATTAATTTATTGAGCATACGTAAATTTAGCTAATATTGCTAAACAATAGTAAAACAAGTCATAGAGAACTTAACCTTTTGTTAGCAACCTATATAGTTAATTGTTTTAATATACTTTTGTGTGAAGAAAATCATTTAAAGCCAAGGTTATATTGCCTACCCTGGAAACCTACAACCTAAGGTTTTGCAGAAAATGATTTTTTTAGCTACTTCCAAGGCTGGAATTATATAATTATTGTGAGCATATTTTATATTGCATGAAACTGTTTTCCTGTTATTGTTTCTTCTTTAATTGTTTGTGTGATTTATGAAGTTGTGAAAATTTTGGCATTAGATATCTAATTTTATAATTTTTTCATGCATGTAATTTATAAAGTTTGATGTTGATATCTCCATGTAGTGGGACTTCAACCTTTGCTTGTGCACTTTGATGACTCAAAGCATTTAACTTGCTCAAAAAACTTCCCAGCTAGCGCATTATAAGTCATTGAGATAAGGTGAAAGGAAGAAATAAGGAAGTTGCTTCTCAAGTAAGCTTGTTATGGGTTTCTTACGGCCTGGGCGACAAACATCCAGAGTAATGGCAAAATGGATGCCAAACTTGAGGCACTTCCGTAGATGCTGTTATTATCCCATCGTTTCAGAGTGTTATTTAAGGCCTTTATGTATTAAAACAATGTTTTTATTATTGGCGCTTCTAAATTATGAGGAGAAACAACATCATACCGCCATAATTTGAAAATCATTCACATTTATGAACTGATAGCGAAACGAAGGTCGTAAGAAAAACACAATTTCACAAGAATACCGACGTAGAATTATATAAAAATGCGGGAAGGAACATCTAATATACGTATTGTAGTCATCGGGTTATCAAGCCATAATTTAAAATTCATCAATGTTTAAATGTATGGACCTTGAATAATTTCAGCTTTTCATGCACATGCCAAACAAGTTTTTTTTACATAATTGGATATTTAATTGGTAGCTATGCCTCATGCTCTTAACATCTGCCGCGGTGTAGGGGATAGTGTACAGGACTTCGGGTACGTAGGTCGCACGTTCGATTCCACCTCGATGTTATTTTTTTTCTTTCCGCCGCATGGATAGAGTACTTGTATTATGCTTTATATCTTCACTAGCCGGTCGCTTGCAGTTATTAAATTTTTTCTATTTACGGGAAAATCTGTTTTCAGTTGTTAAGCCCTTATAAAAACTCGCTTAATTTCACCAATAGCCTTTAAATTCATGTCGAGATGAGCCGCGTAGCATGTGTAGTACGCTGTTCAGCCGCCTTTGGCGCTCCAACAGAAGTGACTTACATTGCCTGAGGATATTTGACGGCATTCCTTACCTAAACGTCCCTAACATCTTACCCTTGCCTTATATAAGTCCCTTAGCTTACGATAAGCTGCTTATCAATTTTTTCCGTAAGAAAACCATAAGAAACGGTTAACTCTCTTACTTTGTGCTATCTGGGTTAGACCACACAGTGTATAACGTTTAGTAACGTTTAATGTAACATGCTGCTAATGCTGCAGAACTTTTTTTAAGTTATTCCCGTTGCATTATTCACTTGCTCTTTGGGATTGTTTTAAAGTCTATATTCAATTAATCATGGTCAACGACCCGGCCCTATTGCCCATGTAGGACTCTGGCCTCTGACTTTTGTGGTCTTCTTCTACTTCTCCCTCCTAGAGTGTTAGCAAAAGCTTTTTCGATTGCCATGCTTTACCCCATTTGCTATACATGACCTGTCCAACGAAGTCTTCCTTGCTTCATAATTGATATAATGTTAGGCTCTCCATACAGCTCGTATGCTACAGGATTTTTTCATATTCTCCATATTCCTCAGTCTATCACAGCATACATCCAATAGTTGATTGATGAAAATTTAAAAAAAGTTTCATCCATTTGTATTCGGTGATTTTAAAACCAAGACAATTATTATCTGCAGCCACTAAATGGAAAGTAGTGTGTCATGCAAGGTTGCATACCCAGCTAGATTACTGAAATTTATTTTAATAATATTATAATTATTTATGCTGCACATATCTCTGCATTGATTCATTAAAGTTTTTGCAATCAACCAAGAAAACTACAGCCGATAAAAATGAAACACTTATAGGAATATAATTCTCAAGTTTTCATGCATTGTATTCCTTTTAAATTTTAAAGGCTTGTGTTTCACAGTTCATGCTCATTGTTTATAAATTATGTATCTGATTTATTGTCTCAAAAATCATGGGAGTCTTTAATGCTAACCAAATATATTCTTTAATATTTGATGTTGCTCCTATTACCGTGAGGGCAACTTTTTCTTTGAATTAAAGTCTTAATTTGGCTACTAAGATGGCACTAGTAGGCATACATTTACAAACATATAATGTTATTTTTTTATAAATTTACAATCTTATTTAATCTTATGTAAATTGAAGACACTTATTTTTCAACTATGCAGCATCTCTCTTACCTGAGGATGGCGGAAGCTTAACAGATCAAGAAGCACAAGGAAAACTGAATCCTGACACGTTAGCTGTTGCAAGACTGCTTCGAAGGTTGGAAGCTGCAATAGCTGGTGGACAGCATGAATCAGCTGCAGTTTTAGCCAGACAGTTGGCCAGGCTTAAGATTAAGTGCTCAGTAACAAGGTGTGTTGAATAAATGCTTGATTAAATTTTCCAATCAATGTGATTTGTAATATAATCCTAGTTAGACTGTGGTTACAGACATAATTCATCATTCAATGTTTTTAATTCTATCATCACCAATCACTCAATCAATTTTTCCATGAATCCATGATGGAACATGGTAATATTCTTATTTGCTATCATAATTACTCAAATGGTACTAAATTTATTCACATAAACCATGGGAAAAGAGGCAGTTCTTGGCTTAAATGAGTCCTAATAATGTTAGTAACCTTAAAAATTCTTCTAAGTAAAATCACATTCTTTGAGATAGAAGCATGTGAGAGTATACTCGACCAAAGGGAAGTGGTAATAATTTATTAGTATTTAATTACTGTGTATGTATAACTCTATGACCTCCAGGCCGAATATCAAGTAATGGCATCAAAGATATCTGTCTATGGTTTATAATTATTACTAAAATGCCTGCAATGGCAGGGTTTTTTTGTTAGCATCAACTGCTGCAGAAAAACAGAACACATTTTTATTTGGGATCCAGTGATTGTAAATGTAAAAATGCTTAATTTGAAATTACAATTTTTCTTGAAGAGCCTGACTGTGACTAATGGTTAACAATGACTTGCTTCAGATGGATTTCAATAGACCTGACCATTGAGGTCATCCATTACAAGAGAAATAATCATGTCATGTCTTGCAAATCTCTTTTAACATTTGTCATTTGCTTGAGCAACTTTGGCAAATTTTTCTCCAGCTCCAGCTGATATTTGTCTAATTTATTATTTCTTTAAATTCTAATGCATTACATTCATAACGTATTAATATTATCTAGCTGGCATCATTTGTTGTGCATATGTGAATAAAAGGTAGGTGATGTCATAATGTTGCTACTTTAATGCCCCAGGTATTGATGCTTTGTACTATTTCTAGGCATGCTAACAACAGACGAAATTTGGTTGGTAATTCACACGATCCAGCAGGAGATTGTGGTGCATCCTCAGTGGGTTCATCTTCTTCTGCATCAACAAAGATCACGTAAGTTAGTCTGTGTTTTCGTACTACTACAAAACACACTGGCGATTAGTTATGTATTGTGGCTAGGATGTCAAATTTTCAATTTCCTCCAAAGTGCTCCTACTATCCCTCAATACCTTTCATATATTCTCTCTAGTGTCATTTCTACCTCTCTCATGTATTCACACTCACCTCCTTGATCCTTGCTTACAAATGTAGTTTTTTTATCACCTTAATACTTTACTGTATCCACGTACTACATTCTTAAGTCTTTTTATTCATAATGTTTTTTATATTCATGTTTCATCCACACACTGCATATAATATACTGATGTGAGCTCTTGTGTATACTAGTAAACTTATCCACCGTGCTGAATGCATGATAAGGCAAAGATAATTGAAAACTATGGTAAAATACTGGAGTTAGGTGGAACTATATGTGTATATATATCAGAGATGGGTCGAATAGCAGATTTCTCAAATGCGAATATCGAATTTGATTATTAAATCATTGCTCGAATATTCGAACACCTCGAATATTCTAATGCCGCCAATACTAGAATTGTGCAAAGAATATCAAACGTATTTTCTTCTATTTCACATGATGAATGTATAAATAAAAAGCTATATATCAAATACATTTTTAAAATAAACTTTTTTATTTGGAATAAATTCCCCACATTGATTGTTGTTGCTTTACATCAGCTATTTTCGGTTGCAATTTTCCTAAGGTATCTCTTTTTGTTGGGTGACTTTGTTTAGACAGACTTGTCATCTCCAAAGCCAACTGAATTTTTATCATTAACTTTATTTGAATCTTGGAAATCACTGATTTGAATCGTACATCAAGAATTGTGGCAAAAGGGAATAATTGTTCTTTTTCTAGAAGATTAAACCAACTTTTACTGGGAAACAGCAAATCGTTGACAAAACCTTGTAGATGAAAATTCAAAAACTTCTTTATAATTTCTAGAAAATTAATAATGCTATTCACAAGTGGGATAACATCAATCAATTGCTTGATAGCATCGCGCTGTGGTATAGTTATGTCTACAATAAACTTTAGTCAGAGGCAGCTAATGTTATGGCATGCTTCTGTTCCGGTAGATGCCTCATCATTTGAAAAAGACTGTTCTTGTGGGTTCATCCTGGATGAGCATAGAATGAGAAGTGGTGAAAATAATTTTTTGAATGTTGGTGTATTGATGCATTCAGCCAAGGGCCCGGGCATATGCTGTTTTTTTTTCCAATATTTAAATGAAAATTTCGATCCTTTATCAACTTTGATGTGTCATTGCGGAGCCGTCATTTAGTATATAGAAACATAACTGACGTCAAGGGAAGCCCGCATTCTTGTAGTCTTCGAATTCGTGATGATCTTTCCGATGAGTGGAACGGTTCGGGAGCAGTAGCTCAATGCATAGCGGAAGGTGCCCCTAAAGTCGATATTTTTGCCCGCCATTTTTAATTTTTTTGAGGGATTTCATGGGGAAAACCGGGGATTTTCAGATTTTTTCCTCCGATCATTTTCGGTTCTTCACGTCGAACGATATCTTTTCATCACTAATCCGTGAATTTGATGTAATTTGTCAATTTGCCTAAAACGGTGCTGCATGCACTAAACAACTAGAGTCCCCTACGCTCTTCCGAGTTAACTACATACGACGTGCGTGCGACAGTGTATGGCACGAAATTCAAAGTACATATTAGAGGTATTCAAGATCGTACTTTGAGCATAATTATTGGAGAACGTACTTTGAGCATAATTATTCGAGATCTCAAATATCAAATACTTTCTCGTATTGAAGGTGTTTGAGTATTCACGGGTACTATTTGTGCATCTCTAATATATATATGATCTTTCGCCAAGCCATGTTGAAGGCATGTTTTTTGTGTTTCTACTGGGATTAGGTATACAATTTTTCTATATGCTTATAAATTCCCTGTAATTTTTTTCTCCTTCCATTGATGTACATTTTATGTAGACCATCATTTTGATTCCTGCATACAAAATTTTACTACAGAAAACTTTGTTTGCACTAATTGAAGCCTACTGTAGAATGTAGATGGCTTTAATTTTCCAAAATTGAAATAATTTTTTCAGGCTGCTAATAATGATAAAAACCTTTGTTTTCCTAGCAGAAAACAAACTGTGTCATGATTTATGAACAGTTCAGTTCTTGTGTTTTTATTAAATTTGTAACCTCTATTAACTTACAGAATAGATATGTATGTGGAAGATAAAGTTTCACATCTGGGCCCTATACCTGTGGTTGTTAGTCCCTCTATGACTGTGGGTGAACTTAAGGCACGAGTTGAACAAGATTTTGAAATTCCTATCGGTGTACAGCGGTGGATAATTGGACGGAGACTTGCTTCCAATGATGAGCTAACATTGCTTCAGCATGATGTAACCAGTAATGGCACCCCTGTCTTCTTATATCTCGTTGCTCCAGCCGGTAAGTTTTGCCGTATTGGGATAAGCAAAAAATGTTGGTTTTGAAAACTTGTTATAATTTTCTTCCATGCTTTTGTTATTTGGGTACCATTACTTTATATTTATGGGGATAATGAGCCATGGTATGAATATTCTCTGATACCTCCATTGAAGCTTTATAATATCCTATTCAATTTTTGTGATCCATTAATATTTTTATTGGTCTTTCATATTTCTAAGATATAGAAGCCAGTGCTTCTGGAACAGCTTCATCTAAAGAAAGCAGATCCAGTCGAGCCTCAGAGAAGGGTGAAGAGAGTGACCATGTGGATGCCAATGAGATGAAAGAAGAGCCATTGCCAACTCCAACTGCTCCTGAGGAAAGAATAATTGCACGGCCCCTAGACGATATGCCCAGGGGCCGAGGCTGGTATTACAACTTTGAAGAAGATCGATACAGCTATTGCTCAGACAGTGATTCAGATCAAGAAGAAGTACAGCAGCCTTTGTAAGCTATTGAGAATTTTTATTAAATATACATACATACTTTAATTTTTTGCTGAAATTGATTGAATTGTTTGGGCTCTAGTATTGATTTGTTAATGTAATTTGCAAGTATAAGGCTGAGATACCCTTGAACTAGATTAAATTGATCAACATTTCTTGGTAAGCTCCACTTCTCTCAATGGCCATGCCTTCTGACAATTGTTATCATTAATTAATCCCAGATTTTGACTCAGTATCTTTACCCATTCAAGAAAGCCATGGAATTTTAATATTATTGGAACCGTGTGAGAATTATCATAAAGCTGGTAGTTCGATTACTGCTTTTCCATAGCTTTCTTGAATGCTTAAAAAAAATAGTCGCGTCAGTCATTGAAAGTCAGCTTCTGATATTTCCAGTTTGCTATCTTCCTGTGAGGGGTTACACAGTGGTGTCATGGTGCCGGAATGGCGTTCCAGCACTGGTTAACTGAAGACATAATAGTCAAATAACACTTTTATCAGTTTTGTTGCTACAAAATTTCAAGTGTATGCATTGGTAGCAGAAAAAATTGTAATCAAATATAAATAATAACTTGCATTAAAAAAACACACAGAGTAATATTTCTCTTCTAAAAAAAGTTAAGGAAAGTGTGTTCCAGCTCTGCTAATTTTGCCATGATGTCACTTGCCATTCCGTGAGCTGCTATAGCACCAGGTCATGCTACATACTATGTACTAATTAACCTATTGTGGTTTACCTTTTTGGGGATTCTTGTTCTATGAAAGGACACCATATTGGTACTAAATGTTATTCATGTATAAATTGGGAATAGACTTTCCTCAGCTGAGTTTTAAATATAATTAATTGCCTTGGCATCTGCTGCTACATAGTTATGTTAATGAGGACTGGGTCTTGATCTCTGGTTTTATTGTCTCTTTGAGGAATAACTATCATTTATTGTCTGTTGAAGGTATAGGCATAATATAAAAGGCATTCGCGATACATTCATTGCCACAGAATGACACAATCAACAGAGATGTTAATTGTAGTATTTTTGTATGTATTATCCTTTATCATCCTTAATTTACGGCTACCTCGTATGCCACTTTGATTTGCTAGAATGTACTTTGTCTTCTAGGCAAACTTCTCAGGTCAGTCAAAATCTAACGAGACTCGACGGTCAAGTTGAAACTACTAGTAATCCCATTTACCAGCCTCAGGATGGGGTTAGACTAATAACAGCTGATGAAGAAAGTGAGGAGGAAGAAGAGGTGGAGGAATATGAAGAAGAAGAAGAGGTTGAAGAAGTAGAGGAAGAAGTGGAAGAAGAAGTTGAGGAGGAAGAAGAGGAGGAGGAAGAGGAAGAAGAGGAGGAGGAGGAGGAAGAGGTAGTCGAAGGTGCAGCAGCTGTGAACACTAGTAATGCTGATACTGAAAAGAATGTCGCAAAAAATATAATTCAAAAAGATCAACCAACCGGCACTCTTCAACTAGGTATGGCTTTTTTTATTACTTTTTCAGTGGTCTGGCTTTGTTTTCATTCTGTTGCATCTTTGCTTCTTTTATCCTTCTTTCATCCTCCTTTTCTTACCCTTTCCATCTCTACTACCTGCTACCTATTTATGTAGTATTTCTCTCTTGTAGAGTGTGGCCATATTCATGCCTACAAACTTGCTTAATTTTGTCGGCATATAAGATTTTTTTGCATTTTGCCCATAAAAATGGTTTACTTACTGCAAGGTCTCAAATTGCCCTTTTTGCAATATCATATAACTTCTCTTATTGATAATGAGTGTTAAGATTCATGATCACTATCTGCATGGCCCAGGCAAGCAAGTATTTATTGCCTTCTTGGTTCTGTATCAGGGATGAACTGATATCAATACAAATATTTAATTTTTGCTGATATTTTTGTGAATGTTAGAGTAAAATCTCCATACAATGAATTTGTTGAGATCAGAAAAATCATAACTTTGCCGTGAGGGGTTTCATTGTATAGTTAGTGTTAGGGATGATCGGATCAGATGCATAGGATCCAAATATCCGCAGATGTTGCCCTTCACCGGATACACCATATCCAAAGTCTTGAAAAACATCACATCTGGATCCAAACTTTTAAATTAATGCTTCAGTGAATGCAGCGTCCCATTAGAGTGGAAAGAGTTCTCTCTTGGCATGCGCCAGTACCCTGCTAGGCTTGTCCTACTCATGAACCATTTTGTTTAAAAGCTCTAGCAGGGGTTATGTCACAGAATTTCAGCTGTGGAAAAATTTAAGGGAAAATATACAGGCATAAAGTGTATCTTCTCAAGAGATTGAACAGCCATAGGGGAAGGCTCAGCGCTGTAGGATTAACCAAGTTGAAAGTAACTACGTCTAAGATTTCACAAAATCACGAACCCTCGGCCCTCTGCCTCTGACACTTTTTTTTCCTCTCCGAAACCAAGCAGACCATAAATCATTAGCTTTGAAGGAAAATATCAAGTTACTTGAAAACAATGGAAACGTTATTCATCCATCCTCTGTCTCACTGCCTGACCTTTTTTAGTCTACGTGCTTCAAATTCACCCCATTTCTGGAGGCAACTGGTATGTGAGTCACCTATTGGAAAAGATTGTAATAATAGCTTTTGGAAATTTCGTGTGTACTTCGCGCAAGTTCACGTTTTATCACGAAAGCCTTTAAGATTTTTGATTAGGCTACACTGCGTTGCAATGTTTCCCCGAGGAACGTATTTGCGCTATATCGAAATTGCGCTAATCGAAATTGCGCTGTACGAGACATGCACGTGATTCAAAATAGAATGAGATTAAACATTTCTGACAGTATATTTGTTTTTTTAAGCTCTAAGTAATTGGCTCAAAGCTTTCTAGTTACAACAAGGCTATGCCAATATTCGATGCTGTCCAAACAGTACAATTTTCTAAGAAATAAGAGTTGCATGAGCACACCCACACAAGACGAGACAGGCCAGAAATGCAAACTGCTGCCCAACCCCTGTCAAGGTTCATCCAGTAATTAAGTATAACACAATTAGCTATTTATATTTGAAGAAAATTTTAAGCCAGGTTTTTCCTTTCTCATTCCTACAACGCAGCAAGAAACTATCCCTGTGCATGCACAGAAATGAGTAAGAGCAAGGAGTGGATAGCTAACTTAACCCTCCCAAACGTTCCATACCAAAATGCCTATTATTCAATAACCTTTTCCCTCTGGAAGGAAAAATAACTACACCCATGTCTCGTACAGCGCAATTTCGATTAGCGCAATTTCGATATAGCGCAAATACGTTCCTCGGGGAAACATTGCAACGCAGTGTAGCCTAATCAAAAATCTTAAAGGCTTTCGTGATAAAACGTGAACTTGCGCGAAGTACACACGAAATTTCTATCATTTTACGCATATTAATATTATTGCTTGCCTCAAAGCTTCTTTTTTGTTTATATCTTAATCGAAATCCATTGCTGTGCATGGCCAAAAGTGTTACTCGTCATTGGGTCCAGATAGCCGGCCTACCGAAGTAATTTATCTCGTCTCCTTAACAGAATGTTAATAAATAATTTAGATCGTTAATTAAGCGTGGGGCTAGTGGAAATGATTTTTTTTTCAGCAATACGGTTTGAGACGTATTTTTGCCGTCATAGGTTATCTGGCGATTGACTTCCAGGTAGAGGGTCTATGCCGTCTACGCTAAAGCCTTCAAGGTCATCGGTATTCACGGGGGAGAAATGGAGCGGTGGCCGAGTTGCGCATGAATAGCATCAACACATAAAAGGGTCCGCTATAGAGACTCAAACACAATGGCTTCGTTCCCTCCCCGCAGTCATAGGCCTTCTGCGTCTCAGGAATACAGTTCGGCAGTGGAAGGTGATTTAGATAGAGCCATACAGAGTAAAAACCAAGAGAATATGGCAAAAAATAGGAATGCGTGTAGAAAAATCAAGAATTTATCAAGAAAAACTATAAACCTAGAAGAGGAATTGAAAGAGGTCAATTGCTTTGAAAATGGAGAGCGTCAAAGCGATATTGCACGGAAGTTTAATCTCACGATGCCTTATTCTGAATAAAGACGAAGTTAAAACATCAGTGATCTCAGCCGCACCAACTTCAACCAAGCGGTCTACACATACGGAAAGTTCATAGAGAATCAGTACAAAGAGACGAGAGTGGTAATCGCTCCGAGACATTTAGTGAAAGCTCCGGTTGGTTCCAGAATTTAAATGGCAAGCAGGTATTTTCAGTGCGGCGATATCAGGTGAATATGCAAGTGTTGATAGTGCAGTCACCGCAACATTTTCTGATGAACTCCAAGCTGTGATTGAAAGTGGCTCCTTTCCCCCTCAACCAGTTTTTAGTGTTGACGAGACGATATTGTTTTGGAAAAGAATGCAATCTCGTTCATTCATTTTCATGGAAGGAAAACCTGGCTCAGGTTTCAAGGCATTTAAAGACTGTTTCACGTAGCTGCTAATGACTCGGAGGACTTCAAATTAAAATGATTTATCATTCATAAACTCCGCTAGCTATGAAATGGCATTCAAAGTAGCATTTTCCTGTCATTTCGATGAGCTACAAAAGGGCCTGGGTGACACAATAGTTGCTTTTAGACTAGTTTGAAAAATCGTCAACTGCCGGCAACGCATTACGATCCCCTGAGATAGCAGATGTTAGCCCACCCGCACGACAGGAGGGAATTTCAAAAGCACGTAAGAATTTTTTTTAGCGTGAATAAAAGTCTTTGAATGCGTGCATACTATTTTTAAAGATGCTTTAAACTATAAACATTTATATAAATAATGTTTTCTTAGGCTTTTTATGGGAATATAGATGTTTTAGAGGAAATTCAATACCCAAAACCTATATAGCATATGCTACCAGGAACGCATCCCTATCTTCCCAATGATAAAACGCTCTCGTATAACGCAAATTCGTATAGCGCAAAGACCCCGAGGAACGCATCCCTTGCGCTATACGAGACATGGGTGTACACCCTTACTCTACTTTTTATATTTATTTCGTTTGTTTCTGATGGAATTGGCCCAGTAGTCTGCTACTCTTTAAGTGGCCCAACTGGTTTGGTACACTGACAGAAAAAGTACAAAAATTCCTGTAACAACTAATCTGGTTTTCTATCAATCTCTTCTTCACTCACCTCCTCACAAACATAAACATGTACAGGATCATCTACTATCCTCATACATACTGGCAGCTTTCTTGCTACTTCCTGAAAATTATGTAAATATGGATGGAAAGAATTACCTTTAAATAAATGCAAAATACTAGGTTTTTTCTCATTAATTCATTCAAAGGGGGTTCTTTTCATATTTTGG
Organism: Ischnura elegans; assembly: GCF_921293095.1. Taxonomy (NCBI): domain Eukaryota; kingdom Metazoa; phylum Arthropoda; class Insecta; order Odonata; family Coenagrionidae; genus Ischnura; species Ischnura elegans. Next base: position 109,355,176 of record NC_060248.1, read on the forward strand.
GACCAAGCGCAGAATTCATTGCAGGGAGTTTTCGTAGTCAGAAATGTTCATTACAGTAGGTTTCTTTGTGTGTGTTGACTGTTGGAATGGTCTGGGACTGGAACAATGGCTTTGCAATTGGGAGGTTTCCTTCAAATTTTGCTGTCTGGGGGTTCGTTTTATGGAGGTTTTATTGTAGTATCATACATATCAAATGCAATACTAAGGAATCTAATTTTTAGATTTTTACCATAATTCAGTCTTGAAGCATTGATTTGTGCCACTAGAGGGCTCTAAATACTGAATGCAGTCCGGCCTCAATTCATAGAAATGGTTCCAGGTTCCAAAACTTTGGTTCTTTGAGCTATTTTTCTTCATTCAAAGCCAAGCATTTCTCTTCCATTTTTATTTTTTAATCTGTTTGCAACTTCAAATCCTTCAGAACTTTCCTTCAAATTTTCTATCCTGCATCAATTATATGACGGCCCACTTCTTGGCAAAATGAAATACATGTATAGTTCTTGACGGTTGAAGATCATGTCTTAAATTATGCATCTCTTATTCCTATTGCTCTGCACTCCACTTATTTTTTTTCTAATTAATCCATGAGCAGTTTACCCTGTGCTGTTTTTTCAGCCCCTGGTCTTCCACTTCGCTGTGTAGGAGACCCAGGATAATTACCGTATATGTCTGAATATAGTCCCCCCTTTTTTTCCAAAAATGGCCACGGTAGAATTAAATGGGGAACTATATTGAAACTCATTTCTTACATTTTCCCAAAGCTGAATCCTCAAAATTGGGGGGGGGGGGGGGGGGCACTATATTCAGAGAAATGCTGTGATAAATTCTGTAAATAATGTTGATTAATTTTCCTCAAAGTCTTAGTCAGAAAAATTTTGGAGAGGGGGGTACGTTTTGGGGTTTTCAGCTGAGGGTTCAGTGGAGTATACTGAAGACTCTCCATAGGGTTTCAGTGCGTTTTGAACCTCAAGATTCCCCTGCTTGCTGTGGCCTTGATTTTTTTCCGACAAATATTAGACTTTCCCTCTCCTTTGTTTTGTACTGATGGTTCTAATTAAACACTCATTTACCAAAATTAAACACTCATTTACCAAAATTAAACACTCACTTACCAGTAATGTATACTGATGACTTCATTTAAACACTCATCTTACATCTTTTTTCTCTCTACAATCATCTCTATTTTCTTTGTGGTCAGCTGTGATATGATATAAAAGGTTATTTTCTTACTGTATAAATATGTATTTTCCATATTTTTATTCTTCTATCATTTACTTTTATATCTCATGTTTTTTTACCTAATTACTTTTACCCCATATTGTTTTTTATCCAAGTATTTATTTTGGTAATTAATATCAACTTTTAAATACTGCTATTAACTCACAATGACGGAGATAGCACTTTTTTATCTAGCATCTCATGTCTTTACTTGTGCTAATAATAAAATTTTATCTATTGATTTCTTATATGTTTTGGAAATATGGAGTAATTTATTGCTTGTTTAAAAATGGAGTGCAGTTGGTCATTTCCATTCTTTCTGCAAACTTTTAGAATGTGGAACATGGCCTCCCTTTCTTAAAATCAACTATCACTGTAAAATTGGTGAATGTATATTTATTTAAATACCTATTAGTTAATTTCTTTTTATGTAATTTATTTATCCAGGCTGGAAATGTCCACTATGTACTTTGGTCAACCCACCTACCAGGCCAGGTTGTGCTGCTTGTGCCTCTGAAAGACCACAAACTTACCATCCACCATCTGGATATAAAGCAGGAAAAGAAGAAGCTGAAAGGCTAGAAAAAGAAAGAAAACAAACGGTGTGTATTTTTTATATTATGTTACCCGCAGTTTTTAGACTTATTTGCTGTAGGTCTCCATTACCGTCAAGAATGTCAACAAATAGAAGAGTATTTTCAAATATGTACCATATAATTTATGATTGACTTATGAGCAGTCATTTGATAAAAAAAACTTATTGAAAGTAACAGAGGAATGAAATCGAAATATTTGGGTGGAGGAGGCAGCTGATCTGTTGACCTAGTGAAAATATTCTCATGTGAAATATTGTGGGCAGTAGGCAAATAGTATGAATTTTTTATTCAGGGCAAAAATGGTATGATCCTCCTATAAAATGGACTTCCTAAGCAATTTACAATTTTATTAAAATACCACAATTCTTACAAAATTCCCACCTACCTCAGATTTTAGTCACCGCAGTGTCTGATAGTACTATGAATTTTTTTATAATTTAATGTTTTATGTTTGTTGTACTCCTTACTAGCTTTTTCTGCTTGTTTTTCTTTTGGAACATGTCTGATATTAAGCTGAAATGGTATTGTTACTTTATTTTCAGTATGTATTTCTTTTTAAGAAAATTACACTACCCTCAAATTGTATTTCCTTCTGGGTACACTATTTCCCTTCTGTCCTAAAAAAGTTAAAGGAGGTGTTTTTACTGCAGACCCTATTGGTAGTTACTTTGACAGATCACCTGTAGAAACTGTAGGCAATACAAGCAACTGAAAGAGGACAGACTGAATGCACATATGTTTTGTTTGTGCAGTTTATTTAATTTTCACCTTTTAAATTCAAGTAAAGATATAATTAGTCTGCTTGTACATGTGTTTATTCCTCATAATAAGGTGAATGAACAAGATATCAGGGAGGTTAGGGGAAAAATTTCCTCAGGGTTGGGGCCAATGGGAGACTGCCTACTTTCCCTTTGCTGGGTCTGATGATTTAATACTTTCTGCCTCCATACCATTTCTTAACCCTTCACCTGGGATATCTGGATCGCAAGTTATCCACTCTGTGTGAGGAAAGTAAACAAGTAGGCCAGAGGTTTTTTTTCTGCTGTTATGGGAAAAGCAGGTAAAAGACCCTTGCAATCCCTTCCAGACCCTTTTCCTAATGGCCCACAGAGATTCATTCATTAATTTGGTGAAAATGTTTCATAGGCCAAAATTTACATGACAAATTTAATGTGAAATTTGTCTGTAATTTTCTGTTCATTTTGATACCAAGTACCAAGGATGTCAGTTGGTATTTACCAACTCTTTCATACTTCCTACTTCTTGCATCCAGTCTGGAGGGTGTATTGAGAGAAAAATGGAAGTATAGGCTAGTATCATAAGGGAATGTTATGCTACCGCTAACAAGCAAGGGACAAGATTGGGTAAGAAGGGAGAGTTGCCTCTGCTCTTTTATGTTTTTCGTGAAGTCACTGGTACTCTTTGACTTGAACGTTTTCCGCAGCTGAAGGGTTAATTTGTGTTCCAAAAGAAATATCAACTGTCTTTTCAAAGTATATATTATACATATATAAGTTTTTCCTAGCACATATGCTGTAAAAATTGTTAATAAGCCTTTTTTACAAAAATATTATATCAAGTATTTTGAAGTTGCTTTTTTTATGAAACCATTTCAATTTAATGTGGCAAAATAAAGTTTATATAATGGAATCATTGACCAAAATGGATTAATGTTTTGGTAGAAATTGAATATTTCATTCATCTTTGCCTTTAGTTAATGGAAATTTATCTGTATTATAACCATACAAAACCTGATTTAGCCTTCATCATATCAATGGGAAATGATTTTCTTGATTCAAGTAAGGCAGGGGAAAATGTTATCTTGCTGGTTAAATTCAACACTTTTCTATAAAAATAGATGATAAAAAAAATTGGCAATGCTTAATGTTAGCAGCTAAATTAAGCTTAAGTTGATCTTTATGGTTGATTGGATCAACTGATGATGTTTAAATTTACTTTTTGAACCTTTTGGTGTGAAATGTTTTGTTAAAAACTACCTTTTATTAACAATCATTTGAAATTGAGTCCTGGTGAATAGTTGTGATGGATTTCTTTTTTGATTTATCATAGACTATAGAGTATGGCAGAATATGAATGAACATTTCTGTGACATAATTTTCAAATTGATTAGGATCCAGAAGAAGCAAAGAAAAAAGAAGAAGATGAAAAAAGACGTGATTATGAGCGGCTTCTACATTTGGAGCGATCAGAACTTGTGCCGAACGCTGAAGATTTTGCATGCCCAGTATGCTTTGTGGATGTGGTTGCTGATGAAGGTGTAATACTGAGAGATTGCCTTCACTCTTTTTGCCGGTATGCTGCAGAGGTCTGCAATGCATTCCTAGTTGAATGGGGTGGTGAAATATCAATTATCGTGTTTTTTACGCTATAGAAATAACTCCTGGTAATTTATGCTTGGATCAAATTGGTTTTTTAGTTGCATGTTTAATTTTAAATTCTTTAAATGTGTTTAATTAATTTAATTGAACACATTTAAAGAATTAAAAGTGTGCTATCTGTTGATGTCACCATTACATTTCATAGGGATTTTCGTCTTCTTTGGAAAAAATATTTCAAATGAATTAAACATTATTTTTATGATTTCAGAAATACATAGTTTCTTAGGAAATTATTTTCTCCTGCAGGTGTGGTTAAGTCAAATTGTAGGTCCGTCAGTATCGGCCAGTTACTTAGATTTCCTCTTGTAAATGAAGTTTGTGCATCAAGGAGTTAACTTGCTTTACGAGTGTGCTAGCAATGGGTTTTATGTGTTCAATAGAGGCTAAATTCTGCTATGCTAGGAAAGACTAGATTTGTGATTCTTGTTTTGTGCTAGAAGCACCTGGCCAAGGCTCTAAACTCAAGCAAGAAAGATTCTGAAGTAGCTGGACCATCGTCATTACAGATTTTGCTACACACTTTAAAAAAACAAACAGTCTAGAGAGAAGTTTAACTACGATGTAAAAAAGGTATTTATTAAGGCCAATGTACCACTTGAAAAATAGAAAACCTTAAGGGTTTCTCAAATACTTGTGATTTGTAGGAAGTAAGTCGTTATTTTTCTGATTTGGGAAAAATTATGTTAAAAAATCATGGTGGCCAAGTGGATCATATAAATTTTCAATATGCTTTTGGGAAAGGTTGTATTTAACCATTTTATATACTACTTATGTTACAAACTGGGTCTTTGTACTGACTGTCTTTGCCATTTTTTCGCCCATTTTTTACCACTTTGTGAAGTTTTTATTTACCACAATATGGCAGCCCTAGCTATTAATTATATAATCCCATGTGGTCGGGTGATTTGTGGCCAGTATCTGATGCACTGCTAGTGTATAAAGTTTGATGAACTGACACTCCTCTGATAAACTACACTGTAATTTTCCCATTCTATCTTCAGGGTCCAATGTCTTTTTGTTCATAAATTACAATAAAAGATATAAATACCCTTTGACTTATGACTCTATGCCCAAGGTTTGGCTCGACTCGTCTTTCATAGCCCCAATTTCCGTCTCGGTATATACACCATTTTGGCCTTCCTGAGATCTTCTGGGGCAGTGTTCCATTTGAAAACATTCGTTTTATTAGCTAAAGCTTTTGAGTGCACGTATACTTTCTTCAAGTCCTAGAGCTCTCACTAATTTGCTTCTTGGTATCCTTGAATGATGGATGTCTTCCTTCATTTGTTAAGTGTCACATTCTAAGTTTTCCAGTTACTAGGCACTTTTAAAGTGAAACATTATTGAAATGGTAAAATATTTTATTAATTAGGACAATACAAAATTTTGGAAATAAAGAACAATTCAAATGTCGATTTAGTTATCGGTATTCCAAAATTCACCAATGTTGAAATTTCAAACATTGATAAGATTTATTGATGTTTTTCTGACTTCAGCTCTGTCCTTCTGTTCTTTGTTTTGGTATTGACATCATGGTTATCCTTGTTGATGTATTCACCCTCATCTAACTATCACTTTCCACTTCCCACCCTTCTGAACAGAAATTACTCACCTTTTGTGGTTCCCCCTTTTTTATATCCTCCTGTCGTATCGTATTTCCCCCTCCCACCTTAATTTCTAAGCTTGTGAGCTTTGGACTTAAGTTATTCTGCACCTTAAATAAAATCATGATTATTATTTAGATCATAATTTTTTGAGAATAAAGGCATGCGGAATGTTAAAAAGCAAAATTTACCTTCCAATCTTGTTGTTTCTCTGATTTTAAATCCTTTAATCTTCACATTGGGCGAACATAGCCTTCTCTTTTTATGATTGATTGATTACCTTTCACTTATTGCTTCTTGATTATGGTGAAGGAATTTATTCTCTCAACTATTATGAATGAAGTTATCATTAATGTATTTATTTTCACATATATGTATACATATATTCTGAATAAATTTGTATTCACCCAAGTAAAATTTCAAGTATTCACAATTTCCCTTATATTTTCTTCTCTTTTCTGTTAAATTGCAGTCCTTGTCTAGTCAACACTATCCAGTTCAGTGAGGAAGCTGAGGTTAAGTGCCCTTATCGTGATGATGACTATGCCTGTGATAGCACACTCCAGGATAGGGAGATTCGTGCGGTGAGTTAGTCGATGATAAATATCGTACAGGTTACTTAACATAGAGTGTGTTGTTTACATTTTGATTTTTTTGTTACACAGCGCACATCTAATGCTTAAATACATAATGATAATTTGTAAATTACAGGATTTTTATCTAATACCTACATAGACTCTGTTCATTTTATCTTTGTGGGTGCTCTGGTGTGGCTCCAGGGGAGGGAAAGTTTCTCCCTACGTAACTTTCCCTTAGCCAATCAGCAGACAGTATGGGTGGCCTAACGCTCCAAAAATTCAGTCACAGTAGCAGGCAATGTGATGGTCTTCTGTGAATGGATTATCCTCAATACCTTCCAAATGAGTAGGTATATTGTCTCGATGCTGGGCCCAAAATACCTGTGGCCACCCATGACTCAAGCGTTTTCAGTTACAAACTAAACTAAACAAACCAAACTAGGGTGACTATGTAAATTTGGCAGCGTTGAGTTTGCTCCTGTTCTCTCCCTTGGTAATACCCCTCCCCCATCAGCAAAGACCTCCAAGAATTACCGGGATCTCATGAAAGCTCACCTGCAAATATAAAGTGAACAGATAACAGTAGTTAACGGGATAAGTTGAAAGAGACTGGTGGAACAACATTCTGTGAAGTAATGGAGATGAAATTTTCGGAAGTGGTGGCTGGATTTATTGCAGTTACTCTTCTTCATTGTTATTATATTATAGTCAGCAATGGAACTTTTCAAATAAAGTACATAATATATACTTAGTTGCAGTTACAAGTAGGGATGGGTTGGTTCCCCTTATTTTTGGGTCTGGTTCAGTTCTTGGCTATGGTTCTCGGTTCCTGTTCTTAATTTAATTCTCAAATATCTCAATTTTCAATAGCATAAGTAGTTTTTTATCTGGTTACTATGCTAATTGAGGTTAATATTTACTGTATCTTTGAGAAAGCTTCCTTTTTTCCTTTTGCTGAAAACCTTGTAAATGATCATAGCCATCGTGAAGGATGAATATCATGCCGGACCCTTTGCTACAAACAGCATGTAAAAAAATCTAATTTGCAGTTGCAAAAAAGTTGAAATTCGATGTCTAAACTCGACTTTTGATCAAATTTTAAAATAAGAAATCAACCTCTATAAAGTAAATTTTGGAAAAAATTCGACTTGAACTCACGTGTTTTAACCCAGCTCATCTAAGATGACAAGTTATTTGAATTGTTTGGAGAATATTCAGGTCTCATAAGTTCTTTAATATTGATCATTGTGGTTTATTTGCTTTTTTTCTTAGATGTCCCGTTTACTAGGTAATCGAATTTTCCTCATTTCAGTTAGTTCCACCTGATGTTTATGAACAGCTGTTAGCTCGTTCTATGGCTCTCGCAGAAAAAAGGATGGGGGCCCAAGCATTTCACTGTAAGACTCCTGACTGCAAGGGGTGGTGTGTCCTTGAGGACAATATCAATGTATTTCCTTGTCCTGTGTGTCGGAAAACCAATTGCCTCACCTGTCAGGTAATAAATTGCATCTTTTTTATAATGTTCGTTTTTACTGAAAGATAAATCACGTTGGCAGACTAAATTTATAGTTGTATTCTAAGGTTGTACCTCACCATCTGTAAAAAAATATCACTCCTGGTCATTCCAAAACATGAGTGATATGATTTACTCATTTTCCCAAAGAATTTTAGATTGAATGTTGTCAATTGTAGAAAGCATTGAAAATAGCTCTCCAAACGTTTATGCTGCCAGACTCATTTGACTGTTATGGTTCACCTTCTAGAATAATTTCACCTCTCCTCCAGCTGGACTCTTTTGCTAATTGTGTACAACAGTGGATCCAGGATTTTTTTCTGGAGGGTGGGGCACAAGGGTATGACAGGCAAACGGTCTTCTCATATTTGAGATTAAAAACAATATACAAGAATTACTGTATGAAATAATCTCTTTATTTTAATATGAAAATTATTGATATGAAATTAAATGAATTAATAAATCTGGAGGCTCTGTAATACACAAACAAAACGAATGTTATGATAACTGTATTAAAATCTTGTCTATTTTTTAAGTGTCTTGGGGTGGGGTTACAATACAAGATTGTATTGGGGAGTTGAAATGCTGAATGGGAGAAAATTTTAAATGTTTAAATATTTTTCAAAAACCATGTAAATGTTTACTGGATTTTTTAAAATAGGAAGTTATGTTATAAAACAAAGTTTTGGCGAATTCTAATGTGGAGTATTAGAGAAAATTATTTAACAATTTTTTAACATTTTAATATTACAATGGGAAAGGAAATTTCATTGTGGAGGAGAAATAAAAGGAATGTTTCATTTGAGGTTATTTATTTTGCAATATGCAATGCCAAAAAAATTAAAATGAACATAAAAATTAAATTTTTAAAAGCCATCTTGTAGTGTTTAGTTTGAATAAATGTAGACCAGTGCAAAAATTATTATCAAAATCTTAGACCTTAAGGGGCAAACTTTTGTTGATTAGAGGTGTAATGATCGAAATATTTTTAAAATCATACGAGGGTCATCCGGAAAGTAGTACCCGTTCGTGAAATAAAGACACAAAAGTAAATATTAACAAGCATAACAAAATTTATTTGAAAGAGGATACTTTAAACTACACCCATGTCTCGTATAGCGCAATTTCGATTAGCGCAATTTCGATATAGCGCAAATTCGTCCCTCGGGGAAACATTGCAACGCAGTGTAGCCTAATCAAAAATCTTAAACGCTCTCGTGATAAAACGTGAACTTGCGCTAAGTACACACGAAATTTCTATCAATTTACGCATATTAATATTATTTCTTGCCTCAAATCTTCTTTTTTGTTTATATATTAATCGAAATTCATTGCTGCGCAATTGCCAAAAGTATTACTCGTCATTGGGTCTAGATAGCCGGCCTACCGAAGATTTATCTCGTCTCCTTAGCAGAATGATAATAAATAATTTAGATCGTTAATTAAGCGTGGGGCTAGTGGAAATGAGTTTTTTTTTCAGCAATACGGTTTGAGACGTATTTTTGCCGTCGTAGGTTACCGGGGATTGACTTCCAGGTAGAGAGTCTACGCTAAAGCCTTCAAGGTCATCGGTATTCACGGAGCGGTGACCGAGTTGCGCATGAATAGCATCAACACATAAAAGGGTCCGCTATAGAGTCTTAAACACAATGGCTTCGTTCCCTCCCCGCAGTCATAGCCCTTCTGCGTCTCAGGAATACAGTTCAGCAGAAGAAGGTGATTTAGATAGAGCCATACAGGGTAAAAACCAAGAGAATATGGCAAAAAATAGGAATGCGTGTAGAAAAATCAAGAATTTATCAAGAAAAACCATTAACCTAGAAGAGGACTTGAGAGAGGTCAATTGCTTTGAAAATGGAGAGCGTCAAAGCGATATTGCGCGGAAGTTTAAACTCACGATACCTTATTCTGAATAAAGACGAAGCTAAAATATCAGTGACCTCAGCCGCACCAACTTCAACCAAGCGGTCTACACATACGGAAAGTTCATGGTGAATCAGTACAAAAAGACGAGAGTGGTAATCGCTCCAAGACATTAAGTGAAAGCTCCGGTTGGTTCCAGAATTTAAACGGCAAGCAGGTATTTTCAGTGCGGCGATATCAGCTGGTGAATCTGCAAGTGTTGATAGCGCAGCCACCACAACATTTTCTGATGAACTCCAAGCTGTTATTGAAAGTGGCTCCTTTCCCCCTCAACTAGTTTTTAGTGTAGATGAGACGATATTCTTTTGGAAAAGAATGCATTCTCGTTCATTCATTTTCAGGGAAGGAAAACCTGGGTCAGGTTTCAAGGCATTTAAAGACTGTTTCACGTAGCTGCTAATGACTCGGAGGACTTCAAATTAAAATGATTTATCATTCATAAACTCCGCTAGCTATGAAATGGCATTCAAAGTAGCATTTTCCTATCATTTCGATGAGCGACAAAAGGGCCTGGGTGACACAATAGTTGTTTTTAGACTAGTTTGAAAAATCATCAACTGCCGGCAACGCATTACGATCCCCTGAGATAGCAGATGTTAGCCCACCCGCACGACAGGACGGAATTTCGAAAGCACGTAAGAATTTTTTTTAACGTGAATAAAAGTATTTGAATGCGTGAATACTATCTTTAAAGATGTTTTAAACTATAAATATTTATAGAAATAATGTTTTCTAAGGCTTTTTATGGGAATATAGATGTTTTAGAGGAAATTCAATACCCAAGACCTATGCTACCAGGAACGCATCCCTATCTTCCCTATGTTAAAACGCTCTCGTATAACGCAAATTCGTATAGCGCAAAGACCCCAAGGAACGCATCCCTTGCGCTATACGAGACATGGGTGTACTTCTCAACATAATCTCCAAGCAAATTAAGGCATTTGTCATAACGTGTGACAAGTTTCTGTATTCCTGCTGCATAGTCCTCCGCCGCCAGCTCATTGAGATACAGGGTCACTCCTTCTTTAAGTTCTTCATCGCTGTCAAATTTTTTTCCCGCCAAAAAGTCTTTAAGCTTTGTAAAGAGATGAAAATCTGAAGGGGCCAAGTCCGGGCTATACGGTGGATGGTCGAAAGTTTCCCATTTGAATTGCTGCAAAAGTTTTCGTGTTATCCCAGCTGCATGAGGCCTGGCATTGTCATGAACGAGAATGGCACCAGTAGACAATAGACCTCGCCGCCGATTTTGTATTGCCCGCCGTAATTTCTTTAATGTTTCACAATACGCATTGGCATTAATAGTGTCTCCACGGGCCATAAAATCAATAAGCAATACACCTCGTCGATCCCAGAAAATGGTTGCCATGAGTTTCCTGGTGGACAGAACTGTCTTGAATTTTTTTGGTTTGTTTGGTGAATGGGCATGATGCCACTCCATTGACTGTCGTTTACTCTCAGGTGATGCATAACAAACCCATGTTTCGTCACCAGTAATTATGCGATTCAAGAAAGAGTCTCCTTCATCAGAATAACGTCCCAAAAACGTCAGTGCTGCAGCCATACGCTTGGTTTTGTGCTCATCTGTAAGCATGCGAGGGACCCATCTTGCACAAATTTTTGCATAATGCAGATGGTCTTTAACAATTTCATGAACAATTGTTCGAGAAACATTGGGAAAATGTTCACAGATGTCATCAATTGTGACGCGCCGATCGTTCCTCACGAATTCGTCAACTGAGCTCACCAGTCGGTCTGTAATGACAGACGGTCTCCCCGAACGCTCATCGTCGTGTGTGTTCCCCCTCCCCATGTTGAAGTTGCGACACCACCGCCGAACAGACGACTCGTCCATTACATTGTCTCCATACACCTCCTTTAATTGGCGATGAATATCACATGGGCGAACGTTTCTTGCATTGAGGAATTTAATCACTGCCCTCACTTCACAACTGGCGGCGTTCTCAATTTTTTTAAACATTGTAAACAATCACAGAAACAACACAGGCAATGCTAGCGTCACGCAACTTGGCTCAGAGAAGGCAGACAAGCCACTGAAGCTATCTGACCTTGTCCAGCGGCTACTCGCGTCGTCAGCACTTCATGCGGCACGAACGGGTACTACTTTCCGGATGACCCTCGTACATTACTCGCCATTAAATTGTATTTTTGGAATAGTAAGGTAAACATTGTAGATGGCTAGGTAAATTTTTGGGCTGATTTGAAGAAAAATATTTGAGAAAATGTTACTTATTATTTAGTGTACAATTAAATATAAAAATAATAGGAAATAGAATTTCATACATTTTTCAATGCCAAGTGCAGTGAGCAAAGCCTTATCTTTTAAGTGAGTCATAAAAAATGGCTCTACACAAATTTTATGGGGAGATAAAAGGTTCAGTCACGTTTTTCTGTCAAAAATGTGAAAAAATTAATGTGCATAAATCCCATGAATTTTTTGTCACAAAATGGTCTATAGGTTAGAGTGAGTACACCCATATGCATACACCCATTTTGTTTTTTTTTCAAAATCTGAGACCCTACTGAAGAATGCTTGTTGAATTGAGGTGGAATTACCCATATATGTTTTGTTGTGTACCAGGAAATATGGATAGAGATATGAATTGAGTTGTCTCAAATAAGTTAAAGCCCAGTAATCATAGTCATCAGAGAATGCCCTGATAAATTACCTAATGTTAAAACTTAGGAATGAAACTTCCATTCCCATTAGGCAATTACTATCATGTTGGAAAAATGCAGTTTCATTGCACAACATATCCCTTCTTCTATATTTCACCTCAGGAAGATTATCTATTTTAGCCTTAAAAATTGCTGGAAATGCGTTTAATATATTTTTCAGATCTATATGAGTTGCTTAACAATATGTTTTTAGTATTCTTCATAAAATTATCATTTCATTCTAAATGGCTGATCAGTTCCCATTTTTTTATTGAGTATTAAATATTGCATGTGAATGAAAACTTACAGGTTCTCTAGAAAGATTAAAACTTAATCATCAAGATTACATGTGCTCATGAAATATCAAACTAAAACATTTAGTATGTAATAATTCCTTTCCTAATTAATAATTGATTTCATCTATTTTTTATGAATTAACTCAAATAAACAAATTTTAATTTTTGACCTTTTTTATGTATGCAGGCAATTCATGATGGTGTCAATTGTAAGCAGTACCAAGAAGGTTTAAATAAGGATTCAGAAACAAATGTTGATGCAAAAAGGACGAAGGACATGCTTGAGGTAAGTTTGTTCACTATTCTCTCTGGCATTAATAGCCACAAATAGTTTTATAAAAACTGAATGTGTAGTGGAGTGAATGGCATTGCTAATGAATTTCTTTAGATAATAATAGACTTTTTTTTGCCTCTTACTTTTGGCTTTTATACAGTTTTAGCATGATTCAGTTGATCTTTATATGTGGACAAACTATTGAATTTTATATAGCACTGATCTTTAGAAATAATGCCGAGGTCCATTTTAAATAGTCTCTTTTATCAGTCACAATGGTAGGAAAAGTAGTAAATTTGATCTGTTATAACATATTTTGGTATGGTTATTAATCATCAGAAGAACTGGTTTTGGTCACCTATGTATCCATACCCTTCATATCCATTTTTTTATGGGTATCACATAATTTAATTATTTGCAAATGTTTGCTCGTTCTAATAGATAAAAATATGTCATGTTAACTATCTTTTAGGATTGGAAATCTATTTATAATGATCTTTTTAGTAATAGGTTTTCTGAATTAACACTACCTTTTTCAAACTATGATCATTGGCAGTTTTTACTTAAATTCATTTAATACCAGATGTGAGTGAATTTTTGTGATTTTTCTAAAGAAATGTTCATACTACTTCTCTATTAAAGTATATAATTTACTGCAAATCTGTGAATAACTTTCAAATAGATTCAGATGAAAATATTCTAAATTCATGTGGGAGAGCTTGCAGTTCATCTTGACATCATTGATGTGAGATGATAGTTGCGAGAAGATGTTATCAGAATTAACTACAGTATTGTAGGGTATTGGTAAGTCATTCTTTGTGAGGTGCTGTCATAAAATAGTGAAACAAATTTGGGGCTGCAAAAAAATATCAAAAAATGAATTCTTCAAATAAAGCTGAATAACACCTTAAAGTCCCGCCGCAAGATGAGTATATAATTCAATTGCAGGGGACTTTTTGAGTGGTGACTCATGATGGCTAATGCCTTGATTTTCGGCTGTATTTCGACTTGAGGCTCATATTTTGGTGAGCCCAAGAATACTACAAATATAATTTGTCAGTAAAGAGTGAAATCATTCATGTAAATGCTTCATTTCTAGAATAGAGATTAAATTCCAAAATTCTAATTTTTTTACATTGTTTCATGTAATTATTATGCATTTGTATTACCAGAAATAAAATTTTAATTTTTAAATGAAATTCTTCATTAGTGCTGTACAATTATGAATTGGCATGTTTGTTCATCCACAAACCTTCAAAATCATGCACTGTAGAGATTTCAATAACATACCTTGTGACTTTTCTACTGTTAAATATTCCAAAGACCCTTGTTGCTAATCCTTTTATTGGTTTTTAAATCCTCAGTAATTTCTACGTATGTATATACTTCATCTACAATAAAACTTACAAGTTTGAATCTTTAGGGCACATTTTCATTTTTTTCATGTGAATATGAACGAGATCTCATGAAATTTTTAGCTCGATCCTTGACCCTGCTGAAGCACATCCAAATTTCCAAGTGAGGATGAAATGTGTGTTGCCTCATCAGTTCAGGGGTCAAGTTGAGCTTAAAATCAAAACCCTCAGTAAGAAAATTTTATTTTATCAGTTAACAGCTACTACGTATAAGCACACAAAATCACTGGGAAAAGCATTTTGTGCAAAAAAAGATTTCTTGTCTCTTTTGTAGTACAGGCATTTCCATTCACAATCGTGTAGGTTCTAATTCAAAGTGCATGGTCACCATCTTGGATAATTAAAATAAAGCTGTAACTTGTGAGACATTTCCAAAGAGAAAAATATCATTATAATAAAGGCAAGGGTAAATTAATCGCAGACTTCTCATTATAAGGGAATCAGATGTGCAATTAAATAGCTTGTTGTAAGAGTGGGTGAAGTCAGAGTTTCAAGTTTGGGTTTTGTGGACTTCATCACAGCTGCTGATCAGAAAAGGCAGCTCAGTGTAGGAAGAGGAATGGAAAAGGAAAAATAGCTGAGGAAGAGTACAGCATCTTTGGAGATAGATTAATGATAATAGTGCTCTAATGTAAACCAGCACATAATACGTTCACTGTAATTCACCAGCAGTTCTACATTTTCTTGGTTCGGTTATTCATAGTTAAGCGAGCTTCTAAGACCTCCTATGTCAAGCAATTGATAGCAATTGTTATATATTTCAGGTTTTGTTTAATTCAGCAGTTATGCATCTCCCACAGGGTACTGGATGAGGAGTTTTAAGATGGCATCTTTTCATCAAAAAAATCATTTTGGAGAAACAGTCTTCTATGTCAGAGCTACCCTTATCTCCTAGTTTAACACTTTTTTATGTGGTTTTCTTTATACTTTGGACTTCTTTCGGTAATTACTGTGATATTATTAATATTTCGTGTAGTTTGGTCCATATTTAATGAAACATCAAAAATGTTTCGTATTTCAAGGCCACCTTTGGTCTTAGTTAGTGATGAAAAAAATTGTTAATGATATACGAGGGTTATTTGATAAGTCCATGACTTTTTGAATTTCTCTCATAGTAACTATAAATACAACAATATTCTTGTTAGTTGCCATCAATGTAAACAGCTGAGAAATTTTAAGGCAGTTCAGTCGTTTAGTTTGCATTTGACAGCCATGTAAAGCAGACTACCTTGTGAACTTTAACGATAATTGAAAAAAGTGAATTTCATGTGCTAACTAAACAATTTTTGTGCTAAAAAACTGTTGTCCAAACCAATGAAAGACCTTATAAATATGTAATATGGAAACTCTGCACCATCTATTTCAATGGTGAAGAAATGGTTCCCTTAATTCCATTGTGGTCATATGAGCACAAGTGACGTCGAGCATTCAGGATGCCTGAAAAAGGTCGTGATGATAGAAATCATCAGTAAAATCCATGGAATGATACTGGATGATCTAAGAATGAAAGTTCGTGAGATAACTGATACATTAGGCATCTCCAATGAGTGCTTACATAACACTTTACATGACTATTTGGACATGAAAAAGCTATCTGCACTATGGGTGCCGCGATTGCCCTCACTCAAGCATCAGCACAATCATATGAACACTTCAAAGGAGTGTTTAGCAATGTTCAGATCCAATCCGAACAAGTTTTTTTTTTGCCATTTTGTAGTCATGGGCGAAACATAAGCCATCACAATACAGTGTGTACATACTCAATATGGGTAAACATTCCCCAAAGAAGGCTCAGGTGAGTGCGTCGCCCAACAAGGTCATGGCCACAGTTATTGGGATGCACGCAATGTCATTCACATATATTATTTTGAATAGGGTAAAACGATCACATGCTTATATTATTCAGAGCTTTTGGACAGATTCAATATTGATTTGAAGGAAAAACGACCACATTTGAAGGAGGAAATACAACTCCGCCTTCAAGACAATACACGGATGTACTTTTCTTTAGTCACCATAGCAAAAATCCATAAATTAGGCTATGAACTGCTAACCCACCCAATATATTCTCCAGATTTAAGCCCCTGCGAGTACTTTCTGTTTCCATGTATGAATGAATGGTTAGGCAGTAAGAGATTTGGGTCAAACCAAGAGGTTATCGCTGTAACGAATGCCTATTTTGAGGGCCTGCATAAATGCTATAATTTAGAAGAAATAAAAAATTTGGAAAAACGTCGAACAAAAGGTATTGGGCTAAAAGGAATCTATGTATAAAAATAAAACACTTTTTTGCCGAAAAAAATATATTTTATTCAAAAAGTCATGGACTTATCAAACCACCCTCATACCTAAAATGCATTAATAGGAGCTCCACCAATATTTTCCACACAAAAAATCTTACCACTTGGGGGCCAAAAATTTTCTAACTCTCTCTCTAAACTCCAACTCTACTCTAAATTGGCAACACTACCATACCACACCTCTGTCTCGGATAACAACTAACTCTCTGAGGAGGGAGGATAGTCCTTTTCATAAGATAGGTGTGCATAAAAAGAGTGCATATGTAGCTCATCTAGAAGAGGAATTTGACCAGCAAATTGATTTTTATGTTGGGATGCTCATAAGTTTTGGCCTTGGAGTGAGTGCAACTTCTTAGCAGAGTTAGGTTATGAAGTATTCAGTGGCTACCTTCTTCTCAGTGGAAGGCATTTTTGTGTGTATTGCTAGGAAGAACATGTTATAATATAATTGATGCCAAATTGACTTTTCCATTTTGTTGCAACCATCAGATGTTTTGTATTAAATATTTGAAATTCCCTCGCAATCTCAGTTATGTGGGTTGTCTAATTGCCATACTTCAACTTTCAGAGGAGACAAGAAGTTGTCAATCAAAGGCCAAGGGTTAATACATTTATTCCATGATTTACCATGTGGCTGAGGTTTCTGTAGGTAGAGCATTCTTTAGCTGTGATTATATCCAAATAATTATCCGAAGTAATCCATTATTTATCAAAATATTCACATCGCAAATCAAGTTCATTTTATATTTAATCTGATAGTGCAGCACCTTCGTCATCTGCCATAAAACCCTCCAGAAAGCCTTTGGAATCATCCTTCCTTGACATCCGTTTCACCATTCTTTCCATAATTGACCCACACTTCATTTGCGGTCACACGCGAGCCATTAATCTTCATCCAGGCTGGCCCTTTGTAACTCAAGCAGGTGTGAGACGGTAATTTAACGTCTTCCTTATATTCTATCTTGTTTGTGGAATACCAGCTCTAAAGACCTCAAAATTGGCATAACTTAGATGAAAAACATTTTACACATAAATGATTAAGACGAGTCAGCTATGTAATACCAATTTAAAAAATTGGTTATTTATTGAAAATGAAATTGAGACAATGACAGTAGGGGTGATAGGATGTATGAAACTTTATATCCCCAAAAAATGAAAGTGGATATCCCTAAAAGTAATTGCTCATCTCTGGACACTGAAATTTCTATTGCGTCACAATAATTTTGTGCCCTTTCATGTGTATAAAAATGAAGATATGTATATTTATGTGAAAGAGTTTGCGATTTACATTTTTGATTTCTTTAATGGTTATTTTGGAAAGCATTCTTTTCTGGAACTCAATTTATTGATTAGGAAGATAATATCAGATTTGAGGTGTTTTATTTATACTGTGAATGTTGATTGAATGGAAAATAGAGCACACCAAATGGATATTAGACAATTTGAAATAGATAAACATAGCACGAGTGATTGCACACCAGATATGATCAATGTAGACAAACATTGGTTTACTACTTCTAATGTGGTAAATTTTTTTCGCCTTCTCATCTCATTCTTGGTCAACTATTTTTATTAAATACTGCATTGAAACAATGGGGTCTCAACCATAATGAAAGTTTGCTTTATTATTCAGTTTTTTGGTCATGAATTCCATGTTGAAGAAAAATTTCTTTATGTAATGGAGGATATATGATGGAGAAGGAGAATATAAATAACTCAGAGTAGTTCAGATGGGTTATTCAAGTGAATGTTTCGCAGAACTAAATGGCCATTACATCTTATGTAATTTTTCTTGTGACTGTTACCTTTAAATTATGTAAGCTGTACTTGCTATGTACTATTTTTCCTTAAAAGTAAGTTATAATTATGTCTGCGGTTAAACAATTATTCTTTCTCCCTATAACTGTACTGATTATAGAGGGAAGATCATTTTTTTGTATAAAATGCTAATTTATGTTTCGAGAATACTTTTTTTGCAAATGCAACTTTTAATACCTGTCTATTGAAATTGTATAAAATGTTAAATATGTACCTATTTCATCCTCAAGCATGAGGAGGCATCCGTTAATTGCATATTTAAAAAAAATTACATGATATGTGCCAAGACCCCCCTCTCCCCCATTTGAGATTGGGTGAGAATTGTCTTCTCTGCCCCCCTGCCCCCTATACGCCTCATTTAATTAATGGATGCCCCATGAAAGTGTGGGGAATGAAAATTTGGTAGAATTATGAGCTTGGTTACCTTGGTTGCATTCAAGTTGTCGTGGAATAATTGGATGAAACTGACTACTGGAAAGTTTTACATATGCTGCAAAAGTTAACATTGTGGAATGACTAGCTACTTACTGCATTGTAATAATAATACATAATGTGTATCTTACAATTACTGTGCCAAAGTAAGTTCACATGGAATTGAGATACCCAGTAACCAGTGGTGTGAGATTGTTGGTTCTGCACTCAATCGCTGTTCTTCAACTCAAAGATATAGTTTGGATATGTGAGGGTAGAATTCACTCCAAACTAAGCCACAGGCATGTGAATTTCATAAATTTATGATAAGGGAGTGGTTTCTTTTCCTCTTCACCTAAAAAATTTTATTGGAGGGGTCTTAAAGTTTTGCCACTGATATTACAAATCTGCTGCTGAGGAAAGTTGATAATTTTTTTGATTGAGAAAAAGCTCAACTTGCTTCTTCTTCTTTATTCACATTAGCTTTAGAAACCTGGGACTTCTTTTACTTGGATATTGTGTTATATTTCATTTTATTAGTGGTGTTTTTTTTAAATGAGATCCTGCAAGCAATGGATAGGATTTAGAAATCAATCTTGTTTTCTTGGTTATCACATTTTCACATATTTTTGCCAAGTCTTAAATTAATAAATAGATGCTAATGTAAATAATCTTATTCAATTTCAGTTTATGATCATGTATCAAGGAGAGATTTATATTGCCTATTTTACTATCTTTACACATTATCATTGATAATTGAGACCAATAATTATCTTCTCTCTTAAGTATTGTTTTTCTTTGTTATAATAATATCAGCTAAGACTTATTATTATTTTGTTTTGATATGTTTGTAAAATTCTTTACATTAACTTTTCAATGTGGGTTTTAATAATCTATATTCCTTAATTATTGGCCTGCACTACTTTTCACATTTTTTTGCTTTGATAAACATATTAACATTTTTCAACACTTTCTTGTTTCAATGCTAAATATGATAATTAAACATAAGCACTTAAGATTCATGTGCTTTTCAGTGTTATTGATTTAAAATAGCTACTATTGTAATGTGAAGCACACACTGTGTGTGATATAAAAGACGATTTATCTGAAATAATGTTATTTATGCAAATTTATTTTTATCTTTTTTGAATCAAGTGGTTAAAATTTGTGGTATGTTCTTGTCACTAAATTTGAGTTTGATTGATTAAATGAAATATCTAACTTAATTTTTCTGATCAAATCAATGCTTTAAAATTGATAACTTCAGATTTAATTAACCTACAAAGATGATGATCCTTGGATTTCTATATCACCTGCTTGTGTTGTGTGTTTCCAACTCAATGAAATTATTGTTTCTACTGCTAGCAATCAAATTGATTTTTATGATGTGCAGTCATTATCATTTGGTTGGTCTAACTCCATGCAGACAGTTATCCTCTCACATTGCCGTAATTTTTTTCTCTTGTTAAAGTGAAATCCTCTGACTACAGTGGAATACCCAAAGATTGCAATGGCAACCAATTCAATGGATGCTACTTGAAAAGTCCTGCATATTCCAGTAACTGCAATTGCCTCTTAATGAGTAATGTAACACTTTTCCAACAGTCCAATAAATGATTGTAATAATGAATTTATTTTGTTTTATTCCCATTCACCTACATTCCATTGAGTTTTCCAGTTGCATAAATACATACACATTGTGTCAGCTTTCTTCATTGGACATGACTAATGCATTGGGAAGTTCGTTGAAAGTTAATAACCAAGATGTTACTCTCTTTTCTTTGGATTTTAAGTTATTAAGTAATTCTTATAATCATATTTATTCTACTTTTACTCTGTGTTATTGGTTTATTAGAGATAGAGCTGTTGAATGATGCGAAGGACCACGACAGAGTTCATTGAATAGAATATTTGGTTTATGAGAGTTATGAAAGAATGCTTATTCTTGTTGAAATTTTTCATAGTTGCTTCCATTGGGCTAGCCTCATAAATCTAATGTGACTATGGCAGCATTTTCTCACCTTTTGACTTCAGCCAGACCATATTCTGTTGTCAGTTGGCTTTCAATGATTACAGGCTGCTTTGGAGAGACTTAAATTGTATTGCACTGAGTAAACATTGAAATCATTTAACTTCATAATTGTTACGATAGGCTGATTTCTACTCATGTTGAAAAATTTCTTGGCTGCTAGAATGTTTAATTAATTACACAGAAGAATTTGTTTTCACCAAAACAGATTTTTTACAATTTATATTTTTCTTAGCCTAGATCACAATGTAGTCTTTCTTCAGTACCATGGTAAAATGTCCTTAATTTATTTTTGTTTATTTGTATGGTAATTCATTTAAAAAAATTATATTATTCATTTTGCTCACTTATTCATTGAAAATATTTTTTCTCTTCGTTTTTGATCATATGTAACCATGATTAGAACTTTTGAAGTCTTTGTTTTTAACCATAGTTTTGTAATCTGATTTCCATTCTTTTGAGCAATTGAATAAGATCATATGAAGTTGTTTTTGCCATAATCCCATGTATAGATGTATGCAAAGTTGAAATTTACAAAATAATAATTGATAAGATATAGAATTGATGATAGATTGACATTTAGTGATATCGGATGTGTAATTATTTGTTAATTTCTTTAGCTGTAAAAAAAATTGGCAATGTTTCCTATGATGACATTTGTTGAAAGCATCAATTAATTAGGTTGAAAATAATATTAGGATCAGTTTTTATTGCCAGCTACATAATTATTTATACATATTGTTCTAATTTAGTGTACAGTTTGTAGTTGATGGTGATTTTGACTTACTTTCTCATTACCTTGCTTCTGTGGACAGGAACCTAGTCACATTGCTAAAGTGGTCCTGCAAGGTCCTCCTAAGTTACGAAATGTTGGGCCTGGACATGGTTGATTGGGTTACAATTAATGCCTTAACATGCTCTTCATCAAGTGTGTGGGCATTTGATGAGGAATCCCCCTTATCCACCTTACCTCTCAATTTGTATTTTCTATTTGATTATTTTATTTGTAATTTTCATTGTTGCCTTAATGTTGCATACAAAAAGGACTGGTATATGTACTGAAATGGTGCATTGAATTTATGACAAAAAGTTGCTCACGCATCAAAATGTATTTATATCCTGATTTCTTCGTATCAACGTTTTTTAAATTTGTCTGCTCTTTAAAAAGGATATTGTCTCCTTCGCTAAGGCTTTTTTTTTTACTATCACAGGAAATGGTGACCCGAGGAGAGGCAATTGTCTGTCCAACTTGCGCTGTAGTTCTAATGAAGAAATGGGGCTGTGACTGGTTGCGTTGCTCCATGTGCAAGACGGAAATATGCTGGGTTACAAGAGGCCCTCGGTGGGGTCCTGGGGTAAGTATTCTATCAAGTCACTTATTACTTGAGTTGTCCACGAGTTCTCATTTGTAATATCATTTTATTATGTGCGTAAAATTTTATTGGATACCCACCAGCTAAAATGGAATATTTAACCCGGTGGGAGTACCAATAAAAATTTACCTGCATTATTCGCTGGGAAAGCATCAAATCTTATTATATCATTTTATATCATTATATATCATTATACCATGTTGTATAAATTTCTTCTTTCAATTTAGTCTCTCCTTTAGATGTGTATATGCATGTTACTTGAGCATAATTGATGTGAAAATCTTCGTTCATAGGAAATGATTTTGTTTAATTCATCATCTTGAATTTAATATGGGTTAATGAAAAACACACCAAAGCATTTGTGCTGTATCTTTAAGAATAATATTTTTTTGTTTTAGGGTAAAGGTGATACAAGTGGTGGATGTAAGTGTGGAGTGAATGGAGTCAAGTGTCATCCCAAGTGTAATTATTGTCACTAAATTTTTGAGAGAAGTAAATATTATACCTGAGTTCCAAGTCTTGCTCTAAAAATGATTCAGGGTACGCTCAGGGAACATTCTATCAGAGTTTTTTGTACTATCTTGTCCATATATGATCATTTGACATCGGTGAGGACTAGGCAGTACAAGAGGAGATCTCAGAAGTGGAAGTAAAGTGGATATTGTACATAGTGGGCAGTTGTTTGCCAAGCAACTGGTATCAATTCTTCAAGTCTAACAATAATAAATCCAATTAATGGTTTAAAAGTGTTATAGCATTTGCCACATTTTGGAATGATGTTTGATGAAATTTACTCTTTGTTCTCTGCAATTAATTGAGTGATGATGCATATTCCAATTGGTTCAATATTTGGCTGATTACATATTCAACAGTATGTGTTGCCGATGTTCTTAAGATAACGTTTTAGGATAGGTATGTGATCAATTCCATTATGTCATTCAAATTTTTATTTATTGTACAGATGTTTGACTGTATTTTTAAGCTTTCTTAATGTAAAATGTGTTGATAATAAATATTGGAAATGTGTGATTCATCTCTTACTTTCATTCTTAAGAAGTAAAAGAAATTTTGGGACTCCATTTAGTGGAACTTATTCTAACTAGTCCATTCATTGAAGCTTTTCACTTCTGAATTCTTTGAAGCTAAAACAATTGAATTTAAATCTTGAACATAGTTAGAGAATGTGTCAACAAACGTTAGGGACATAGTGCCGATTGACACTTTTACCCTTGAGGTGGTTTCCACCCTTTTTTGCAAAATAACCCCATAAATAAAGTAAAACATTTTAAGCCAGTTATGTAAAGTTTTTTTGATAAATCAATACTTTTGCTTTTCATAATTAAACACTTAGAATTTCTATGGGAAAAAAATCATAATTTCAAACTGTTTTTCACAAATTAGACAAAACTAATGTTTTATCAAAACCGTTGTCAGGAAAAAAATGTAGCTTATTAAAAAACAAAGAGAACTGTCTAGAAATTATCTAAGAGGAATGCCAAGGGATCAGTGGTGCAGCGAGGGGGTGGTTTTGGGGGATAAAACCCTCCCCAGAGCTCACAGAAATTTTTTAGTTAAATTTATTTTACTTAATTGGATTAATATTACTTATTGAATAGTGTGAGGATTAATAAAATATCGCTCAGAAGACCGTAAAAATCACCATTTTGAACCATTTATCTTAATTTTTTTCCGGCGGAAGGCCTCCGCACCTACCACTTACCCTGGCAGGTATGCAATACCTCCAAGCCCCCCAGTATTAGTTGTGCCTGAAACCCCCCCTAGCCTTAATTCCTAGCTGCGCCCCTGCAAGGGATGTATAGTTGGTGAAGGAAACTTCCTTTGGTGAACACTCGAATCGATGTATATGGCATCAAATTAATGAAAAAGGATTGATTCCATGGGTATGATGGCAGGTGTAGTGCTTAATGAGAACTTCCAAATATCACTAAAGAAGTCAAATAGAGTAAAATTGAAGGAGTTAAGAGAAATTTTTGCTTGTCTTGATCTTGCAAAATGCCTTCGGTTATTTCTATGCTCAGTTAATTTTTTAAGTTACTGTAGCCTATGTAAATGAAAATTTGAAAGATAATTTCAAGAGCAACGAGATCATGTTTTTTTTAAATCCTTCAAAAATAACCCAATAAATAAAGGACAAAATTTTAAGCCAGTTATGTAATTTTTTTTTGATAAGTCAATACTTTTGCCATTCTTGATTAAACACTTTTTTCTTTGGGAAAAAATCATAATTTCAAACTATTTTTCACAAATTAGACAAAACTAATGTTTTATCAAAACCGGTGCCAGGACAAAAATGTAGCTCATTCAAAAACAAAACCAAGTTCTTTGTTTCTACAGAGAAATGATCAAAGGGCTTGGTACAGGTTGTGTGCCTGATAAAATGGAAACTTCATGTGGTTATATATATCCATTACCTTTTAAGCTGTAAAAACAATTTTAAAAATTGATATATTTTTGTTTTTCATGATTTTTGGACATATTTCTTATTTTCAAATTTATGAAGAAAAAATACAATTTTTGGAAAATTATGAGAAATGCATATAGGATTTTTGTTGTACTTTTTTTTGCATGAATTCTAAAGCAGTTACACTTTATAATCATATAGAAATCACTAAAATAAAAGTAATTGTGAAATGTATGTATTTGATTAACACTAATTTTGATGTAAATGTTGCTGCTTTAAAAGCTCGTTTTTTCTGATAAATGCAAGTTAGCCATCTGTTTTTTAATGATAAAGCCTCCAATTTTATTCTAATTGGCTTTTATCACTGTTAATTTTACTTTTTAAACTTTACAGTTAAATTAACTGTTAAAAGGTCTTTTAAAGCACCATATAAAAATGCAATAGTCAACATGCTTGTGAAATCAATCCTTATTTTTGTTATTTGATGTCTGCAGCAACGATTGGAGTATGCGCTAAAAGAAAGTTCCCTTCGACCAACCATATACAGTAGAATCTCGTTATTACGAAGTTTACGAGACCAAAAAACCAGAGGTTCGTAATAACGAAGTTCGTATGAACGTTTCAGTTAGGAATCTTTAGTTCATAAAGCCATGCAAGGCAGCGAGATGTGCGGCTATCCCGCAGAATGCAACAAGGCATTACAATTGTGCAGCCGGAGCCGAAATAAATCGCTGTCTGCTGGAAGAAAGAACGGGCGAAACTCTGAACAGTTCCTGGCTTCACATCAGAAGTGAAACTTTGTTCAGATTATGCCCGAAGTTCGAGTTCCTTTACTCCACACCGCGTCGCATCGTCAACGCGAAAGGCGCCAAAATTGAAATTTTGGGCACGCTTAAACTTATCCAAATTTCGTATCTCTGAAAGTTCGTAAATCGTGCATTCTTAATAGGAGGACTTACTTTACGTTCAATTCACGGGCGCTAATACTGAAGTATCTCTTAATGAAGAAAGAGCCATAGTTGACGCTCTTGCGCACAATGACTGAGGAGAACTTATACGTAACGCGATAGTTATAACGTATCGTTGTGTATATCCACCTAAATGCCGTTGCTTATTTGTAAAACTTCGTAATATAGTTCTTTTTGTAGCCGGCGGGACCGGGACTGAAGTTCGTAATTTCGTAATAACGAAAATGTCGGAATAGCGTTTCTTTTGCCATTCGTCGGATAGGCCGTTTCATCGGGACCAACGATATCCTTCGTAATAACGAGCGTCTACTGTACCGATTAATGTTCCTTCTAGATCATTCCTTTTATAACAAACGGTTTTCTTTGCTTTTTATGGTTACATTTTTGTTCTTTCCATTTTATTTGATAATTTTCATAGCTTTTGAGTTACTCATGATTTTTACTTGGTTTTCAATTATGTATAGGTAATTAAAGCAGTATTCACTTCTTTATTGAAAAAAATTCCTACCACGAGAATTGGTGGAAACCATTCTGAGGGTGGAAACTTCATTTGTTGACACATTCTCTAACTATGTATGCTCAAAATTTCACATCAATGGGTTTAGTTTCAAGAATTCAGAGGTTACACCTGATTTTTAGCTACATTGACTGGATTAAACTACAAGGGATCGGTTGATCAAATATTTTGAATTACCCAAAAATTTGAACCGTAGACTTTTTTAATTTTACACGCATAGTTCAAAAACTTATAGGCATTCTGTGAAAAAATATCTGCAACTCTTTCAGTAAATTATTGCTTAGTGATTTATTTA
Source organism: Ischnura elegans (assembly GCF_921293095.1). Taxonomy (NCBI): domain Eukaryota; kingdom Metazoa; phylum Arthropoda; class Insecta; order Odonata; family Coenagrionidae; genus Ischnura; species Ischnura elegans. The sequence continues at coordinate 109,381,801 of NC_060248.1, forward strand.
TTTTTTTTGTTTAATTTTGAGTTAAAACATTGCTAAATGTAAAAATATTATTGTTAAATACTGTTTCGATACATGGTGGTAATGACAAAGCATAAAGTATGAATTGCAGACCATTTTATCTCATGGAAGTCTAAATTATCCAAATTTCCCTGCATTTTGGAGCTAGAGTGACCACTCCCTTGGTGATTCAAACCAAAGGTTGGTTGGGTGAGGGTAGAGTTCACCCCAGATTTAACCACGGGCCTGTGATTCATACAGTCAGTCAATGTCTCCTTTCCCTTATTTATCTTTCTCTTAAAGAACTTCATTGGAGGGTGTCTGAATGTATCACCTGGGATTTGAAACCAAGACCCTATTTGCTATTGGTAGTCAAGCTCTCTACCCTCATGGCTACCATGCTCTCTAGCTGGAGTGGTAGGTAATTTATAAAAAAAATTATTGCCGCTGAGCTTCCATAATTTAAACATCTGTACTCTAATTTTTAACGAATCATAACATATCTCAGCCTTGGCAAATGCCAGCCTACATGTTTCCCATATCCCCATAAAGCAGGGTGATTAGTGATGTTTCACTACATCACTACAATATTTCTGCGCAAAACTGAGAGTGTGGAAAAATATATATAAGACTACATGCCTGTTACTATTAAAATGAAACGCTGAAAGAAATTTTCATGTCTTCTTAGAATCAACCATTGAAAATAGAAAAAACTCATTCTTTTTGGGACCTATTACTCAAAACTTTGGTATCTTTGTGCTATTTTTACTGAGTAATACACTACCTACCAATGCTCAACGATAATTTATTCTCAGAAATTTGCATTAGTAGGAATATTTGATGAATTTTTATTACTCTGTATTTATTAAGACCATCTGGCATTGAGAACTGTCATAAAGAGCTAGGAGCAATACCAATGTTCTATCATTTCATCCTGTACTTTATATTTCCTGAAAGTGTGTGAAATAGACAATGGTTCATAGTTGGTGCGAAGGCTTCCCACCACCACCCTACTCAGAAGGCAGCTCTAATCTCGACATTAGTGCACAGAGCATATTCCATCTCTGACCAACTCTCACTTCCAGCTGAAAAACGACATTTGGTGACGGCCTTGGCCAGCAATGGATATCACAATGACATGGTCCTTAAAAGGACCACAAAGATAGAAAGAAAACTCAAGAATAAGACACCAAGTCCTAAAACGGAGAAACCCAAGGCAGCAGGTTATGCGACAATCCCCTATGTGGCTGGGACCAGTGAAAAAATTGCGAGACTCCTCAAAAAATTCGACGTTACAACACGCTTCAACTGTGTTAAGAAGACTGGAGAACTTATTCCGACTCCAAAGGACCGTATCTCACCTCACGCCTACGAAGGAGTTTATGAAATTGAATGCAGTTGCGGTATGTCATACATTGGACAGACCGGGAGAGCTGTGAAGTGCCGCATTCAAGAACATAGAAGAGCGGTGAAAAACAAACAATTCCATCTGTCGGCTGTGGCTGAGCACACTCTCAGTGAACCTGGACACGACATCAACTGGGAAGTTATCGCCAGAGAATCCCGATACTTTCTGAGGATCATCCGAGAGGCGATTGAAATATCCAAACATCCTCATAATTTCAATCGAGAGGATAGCTACGCACTCCACAGCACATGGAAGAGACTCTTCGCCCCATGCCCCTATGCTATTGGCCGCAAGGCGACCAATCAGGGCGAACCTACACCACTGGGCTGCCTATATAACGGCGGCCAAAACACGGCATAATCACTTCGACCTGAAGACGCCTGCTGGAATGCAGGAGAAACTGTTGTCACCAACGCAACCACGACGCGGTGAAACCCGGAAAATGCAGCCTACAATGGTTCATAGTTTAGGTAAAACCAACTTTCCTCTCACTCGTTTGTTGCCGTAATATTTGATACCATTATGGAATGCATGCTTTCATATTGTTGATGCTGTTTCCTTTCATGGTGTGAAAATACGAATGATAATTAATCTATGCATTAAAGAGACTGAGTCAGATCCATGAAAACCTGTGAGTAGCACAAGTTAACCCTTTTGCGCCAACTGCCGCACATTTGCGGCATACGACACCTACAACTATTTGGAAAGGTTGTGTAAGAAAAGGAAAGCAATGTGGAAGAGAGAACTCCTACCACTGATGGATCCTCATCATTCCTGGACGCCCTGTGGTAATATGCTCCTTCTTTCCATGGTTGTTAATTTATTATGTTCCTTGGGTTGGCCCAGCCTAGGCCGATGACAATTTTTCAATGGTCTCTCTTTCCATGGTCTTTTTGGATCCTTTCAAGTCCTCCATATGTGATTTGGTTGATAATTCTGAAAATAGCAAATTTTGGATTCTTCTTCAGTTAATAAAGTATGGAGTTCTTCTTGTTTTGGGTAACAAAAATTCCATCCCTCCCATCTACAATGCCAATTCAGTTGAGGGCCATGGCTCCCATCCATAAGGAGGCACTATCTCCTGTTACGTTACCAATTGTACCCCACGTAACGATTTGGCACCTTTCAGAACCCCTATAAACTAAATCACTCAAGCAATTCAGGGTCTTAGGCAATCATCATCATTAGTCAACAATCCTAAGATTGGTTTGATGCAGCTCTCCATTTCTCTCTCCTATCCGCTAATCTTTTCATAGCTACATATTTCTTCTCTTTTACATCCTTTATAACCTGTCCTATATAACTCATTCGGGGCCGTCCATTGCCCTTTTTCCCTTCCACTTGTCCTTCAACGATTGTCTTCATCAGACCATCGTGCCTCAAAATGTGGCCAACTAAGTTGTCCCTTCTTCTGCTTAATGTTTTTAGGAGGCTTCTCTTTTCTCCCACTCTCTTTAGCACTTCCTGGTTACTCACACCGTCAATCCATTTTATCTTCATCATTCTTCGGTAGCACCCCATTTCAAATGCTTCCACTCTTGACTTCTCTGCTGCTGTCAACGTCCAAGCCTCGCTTCCATAGAGAAACATACTCGATATGTAGCATCTGATGAATTGTTTCCTTATTTCTATGCTGGTATTTTCAGCTGTAAGAATATTCTTCTTTTTGTAGAAAGCCCTCTTCGCCTGCGCTATTCTACTGTGTATTTCTTTCTTGCTCCGTCCATCGCTGGTAATTTGGCTTCCCAGGTAAGAAAACTCGTTCACCTCTTCAAGCTTACGCTTTCCTAGGTTGATGTTTGTTTTAGCCTCCTCTCTTTTGCTGCAGACTAATATTTTAGTCTTCTTTTTGTTGATTTTCAGCTGATATCTGGCCATTGTCCTTTCCATCTTTGTCAACGTCTTCTTCAAATCCTTCTCTGTCTCGGCTATGACTGCTATGTCGTCAGCAAATCACAGCATGCTAATTTTTCCTCCGTGGATATTGACACCCGAAGCTTTCTCCTTGATTTCATTGATGGCTTTCTCTATGTAAACATTAAAAATTAAGGGGGAAAGTGCACAACCTTGTCTCACCCCTTTTCTTATTCTTGCTTCTGCACCGTTTGGTCCACATTTGAACACAGCTACTTGGTTTTTATACAAACTATGAATAATTCTACGATCATTGTAGAGTACGCTGATTTCTTTCAGAATTCTAAGCATTGAATTCCATTCCACGATATCAAATGCCTTCTCTAAATCGACAAATGCTATGAAAGTCGGTTTGTTTTTCTCCATTCTCTTCTCTATGAGCATTCTAAGTGCCAAAATTGCTTCCCTTGTGCCCCTGCTTTTCCTAAATCTGAATTGGTCCTCATCCAGGAATTCTTCTGCTCTTCGTTCAATTCTCCTGTAAATGATTCTTGTCAGAATCTTCAACGCATGTGTCGTCAGGATGATGGTCCTAAATTCTTCACATTTCTCAGCTCTCTTCTTTTTGGGTATGGGAATGATAATGTTCTCCTCGAAGTCACAAGGTAAATCTCCTGTTGAGTACATATCGCAGATAGTTTTATGCAGTTGAGTTAAGACCTTTTCTCCTGCATTTTTATTAGCTCTGCTGGAATGTCATCTATTCCTGGGGCCTTATTCTTTCACAGGTCTCTTATTGCAGCGTCAAATTCCGATCTTAAGATGCTTGCTCCAATGTCATCCTTTTCAACTTCACTTTCCTCTTCGATAACTTTTGAGCTAAGCTTGCTTCCGTTGTATAATTCCTCCAGGTATTCCTTTCATCTCTCGGCTTTGTCTTCGTTTTCAATTAGAATGTTTCCATTCTTGTCCCTTATGGTATTACATTTTGTGTTTCGTTCCTTGAAATGGTTCCTCACTATTCTATAGGCCGCTTCCACTTTCCCTTGTACGAGGTTATTTTGTACTTCTTCACATATGTTCCTCATCCACGCTTCTCTGGCTTTCCTCGCTTTGCGGCAAATCTCGTTCTTTATTCTCTTGTAGCAAGCCTGTCCTTCCTCAGTACTTGTATTCTTATATTTTCTCCGTTCTTCAATGAGGTCTAAGACTTCATCCGTGATCCATGGCTGTTTCTTAACACATTTTCTTATCCCTAGAACTTCTCTAGCGGCCTCCTGAAACCCACTTTTTATGTTAGTCCAGTTATTCTCAACTGATTTTTCAGGCTGATCTAATCCTATCTTGCGCTCCATTACTTCTTGAAAGGTCTGTTGATTCTTTGGCTCCTTTAGTTTCTCTAATTGCCAGGCGTTCTTTGCTGATTTCTTTAATTTCTTGAATTTCCGATGGCATTTCATCATCACTAGATTATGATCACTGTCGATATCTGCCCCCGGGTAGCTTTTACAGTCCTTTATCTGGTTCCTAAACCTCTGCTTCACTAAAATATAGTCTAGTTGAAATCGTCTTTTGTCTCCTGGCATTTTCCATGTGTATCTTCTTCACATGTGATTCTTAAATAGTGTGTTGGCAACCACTAATTTGTGTTCTGTGCAGAATTCCAGGAGCCTTTCTCCTCTTTCATTTCTATTTTCTAATCCATATTTTCCGGTTATTCTTCCATCCTGACCTTCGCCGACGACAGTGTTCCAATCACCGAAAACAATAAGGTTTTCTTCACCCCTTACCTGTTTGATTACTTCCTTGATTTCATCGTAGACGTCTTCCACTTCTTCATCCTCGTAGTCTGTCGTAGGCATGTAGACCTGTACCACTACAGTATCTACCAGCTTAGTCTCTATCTTTACCATAACTATCCTTTCATTGTACTGTAGGAAGCTTTTCACACGCATTCTAAGCATTATCCCAACCCCAGCATTACCATTCAGGGATCCTGTGTGTATAATCCTATAGCTTCCACTCCAAAAGTCTCCCTCCTCAGGCCATTTCATTTTGCTGATTCCAAGCACGTCGATATTCAATCTTTCCATTTCCACTTTAAGGTTTTCTAGCTTACTGCAAGTCCTGAGTGATCTCTCATTCCATATACCTATCCTCATAACTTTATCACAATTGACCGATGTACCCTCTCGGGTAGTCCCCGCCCGGAGATCCGAATGGGGGACTAGTTTACCTCCGGAATATTTTACCTGAGAGAATTCCATCATGTCAGATAATTCAAAGTTGGAGTAGCTGCGACTCCTCGGGATAATAATGTGGTGGTTTCCCCTTGCCTTCCACATCGCAGTACTACAGCCGTTAAAGTAAATGTTACCACGCCTGAAGTGTAATGAGTGTCGCTGTACTGACCATCATGATCTCCACCTTCACTCATATGAAGAAGAGCTGCAGCCCTCTCCTCCGGGTGATGTGTGGAATAATTGTTGGCGGCCTCTCATCGCCAAGTCACGGTATCTTCACAGGTTTAATGTATCAGTTATAAGGCCTATCTCACCCAGGGATAGACCCATACCACCTTGGATTACAGCCGCTTTTAGTCCACGACTGCTTATTCGTCAAGTAAACTCGCTTATATCGCAGCTAACCTCTATATCTAGAGGTTGACCCACCATCCACAACCCGGTGGACGCACTCGGTGGCTTAAAGCTCAGCCGCGAGTCTTAGGCAATACCTTCTATATTTGGGGTTCTCTCCCAGACCCCTTCCTCCACCTATAACACTTTCAGTGCGGGTGTAAATTTTGAGTTAATATTCAATGGTAAATCTATTATTTCGCTAGTTTCATGTTTAAAAGACTGATTACTGTTCAATTATGTCATATAATCACATTTCTGCCGAAAAAACCTTTTTCTTGAAAAAAACTTCTTGACTTCTTAAGCGGCCATTCGCCATAGCTTATATTATACATGTACGCCAAGAATGACTGCTTCCTTAACGATGCTAGGGGTTCAATTGATGATGACACGCCAAAAAGAGAACCCTACCCAGTGGTGACAGGATGAGGGAATGGAAAGAACAGTCATAGGCTTCGTGACGGTATAAGGAGTCATTCACCATGGGTTGGGATGGCAGTATGACTGCTTAAGAAGCCATCTGCATGGGAAGTATTAACAATGCTATCAGGGTCCCCACTGGGATTTTCTTAAAATGGAAACCTAAAGCAAGGAGTTCCTCTTGGCCAACTGTGCACATACAGCCTTGCCCCTAACTCGCAACTGCAATTGCTTTGAGATAGATAATTTTGTGAAAAATATAATAACCTTAATGAGAGAAGAGCATGGGCTTAGCCTTGGAATTTGGCACTGGGTCATGGGACTACACCAGGGCCACCTACCATCCAGAGGGTACGTTGGGGTTTACCTCTAATGCAAGAGGGAACGTTTCTCTCCAATAGTTTTTTTAAAATTTCACCTTTCCAGAATTTAAATAATTTATTTAATAGGCTTAAGCCTAATTTCGGAGGCAATTTTGTAAATTACTGAAATAATTTAAAAAATTAATTTTGGGGGAAACGGTCTCCCCAGGACCCTCCTTATGTATAATAATGTATAGTACTTCTGCTCTTGAGGGCCTTACCGCAACTGCTTTGAGGATTAGAGGCGAGGTATTGAGAGGAAGAACTTCTTGTTGCTGGGATGAGAAAGTTGTAACATGGCCGTACTCCTATGGTACGGTGAAGAACCGATCTCTTAAACAATTAGGCGGATGAGGATGTATAAGTCCTGGTCCCGAGCAAATTTTTTTTCCGCGAGTGCGCGGAGCTCGAGGGTCTCGCTGCACGTCGTTGGAGTCGAGTTAATTCTCCTTAACAATTAAACAGCTTCGGCTATGCAATTATCGCGAGCAGAATATTGCCATAGGATGGTGATTTTTCGGGAATCTTTCAAACAATGGTTCTGACAAATGTTCTAACAATTTCTTAGCGTCGGAACTCCATTTCCCGCCGCTAGGCCGCACCGCGGGAAACACGGGGAATGGACTGCTCTGCAGACTGGACATCTCCGCTGTTGCGCTGTTTTGGCTGGAATGGATTACGCGAGGGAGCGAGTGCGTGCAAGATTCTACCGCTGAAGGCGTAGACGTATATGCACATTCACTGCGTAAGGATTTTATATTTTCAATCCGAGAAGCTTATGGTGAGTCATCGAGGTACAATAATTTCCTATCTTATGGATTTATTCCGACTGATTTGTAACGAAATAAATTTGTATCCGCCTTAGTCACCATGTCACTGTGAGAAATTTTAGAAGCAAAATTTGCTTTAATCATATTATCATTATGTAGGATTCTAGTGCTTACATTAGAATAATTATTTTTACCCATGAATGAAATTCATGCACCATGTTTTTCGACGCTACAAGTGATCAAGTAATGAGCGAATGGAGTGGTTTACTCGTGGGCTGCTGTGATAATATTTTTCATCTGTTGTTTGCTTGTTATGTCTTATATTTCCTGTTGATTTGTGTTGACACTACACATATGAGCCCACGTGGATGTTTTTGCGAATGAAGTCTTCTGCGTTGTGTACCGGATGATATGATTATTATGGAATATCATGATTTACATAAACATCCAAGATTGACTCACCTTTTATGGTGGTACGGTACCGTATACCCCATATATTATATTCTCGGTACTGTCTTTCTGTTGTGCTTAGCAAATTCTCACACTGTAGCATTCGTTTTTAGAGTTTATGCTTTAATCACGCGGAAAATTTAACTGTTAAATTGATAAATAGACGTAGTTACGCTAAAGAGTTATGTAAATAGTATGTTTCAATACTTTTTCAGATCGGCAGGTACCCACGGCGTGCTCTTTTCGGTCCAGTTATTGTTTTTTTGCCTTCTTTCGTGGCTTGGCAGAAGCACTTGATTTCTTGAAAGTCATTGGACATTAATATTTGTGGAGACTAATTACAATGGAGTTTGATATCCCTATACAAGGCATCAGAGAGCCGAAAATGGCAAGTGATGAGGAAGTAGAGTACGATAGAGAGGTTCAGGAAGATGAGGTAGTTCTTGATAATGAAAACCAGCAAAAGAATAGCGCAGGAATGGAAGGAGATACTGAAGAAGACGCAGAAGCTAAAGCAGTTGGGAATGAAAGATTGGTGACTGATGGTCCTATTATTGAACTGGATAGGTCAGGAAGGGAAGAGAATGCTATGGAAGAAGTTGAAGTATTAGGAAATGAAATATTGGTGACTGATAGACCTATTATTGAATTGACTGAAGAAAATGCTGTGGAAGATGAAGAAGTGTTAGGAAATGAAAGTTTGGAGGCTGATGGAGCCATAGCTGAACTGGATAAATTAAAAGTGGCAGATGGAGAAATTGTGCCAGAGTTGGAAGGTGCAAGCGTGGAGGAGACTGCTGGGGAAGCCCAAGATGAAAGGAGAAAAAGAGGAATAGAGGATGGGATATTGATGAAAGGGAAGGAAGAAAGGAGAACTGATTTAGACAAAGAAAATGAGGCTGGGGTGCAGTTGGCGGTGGACTCGGTCAGTGGAACTATTTAATTAATTTTTCCTGCCATTTTATTTGATTTATTTCTTTTCTTTTTAATTGTGTATTGCTTGGAAACAGTATCTGCCTCACAGGAAAAAAAATGTCCAATGTCATATTCTCTTTGTAGACCATACGTATAATCATGTAACCTACCAGTACCTTACCTCAAGTCTTTTGATCAAGTTTTCTCATGAAAATTAATGAGCATGATGTAGATACAGGTCTTACTGTGCTGTATACTTGTAAAATGATACTTTTTTTCCCTGCCAGTTAAGGCCAACTTTTATGAGCAGGAAATACATTCACAGAAAGCCTGTGTGGTCTACACGGGCTTTCTTCAATGTAGCTACCTACTCCATTTGTGTGTATCTAATTTCACAACCAGTGAAGGGCAGTATCAAAAATATGTATTTATCGAAATATTCTACCAGTTAAGGTTGGTTTGCGCGGAGTGTTATGAAAATTAGCTGAGCCATCCCAGATTGGACCTATCTGTTAAGTTTTCATTGAGGTCTACGCTCTAGCATTCCATCTATGAATCTTATTCTCTTCCTTTGCTTACCTAACATTCTTCCTTCTAACATGGGTTTTAACCTCCCCTCCCCGATCCAAACTCCCTTTGTCCAAACATATTGTCTTTTCCGCAACTTGTCTAGATATTTCCTCTTCTCACCCACCCACTTAGTTGTTCCACTTCCACTCAAGATCAGACTCTTCACTAGCATTTTATTTATGCTCTTTCGTGACAATCATCTCATCAGCTCTTTCTTATTCATGAATGCCTCCTCATCTAATGTAGTTGTCTTTCTGAAGTCCTTATTAGTGTATCCATTTTCCTTTACTGCTGTCCAAATAGTTGAGCTTCTCCACCTGCTCAACTTTGTGATCACTTACTTTTATTGTCAGCCTCATGTTCCTAGCTTACTATGCTTCACAAGGCTGCATATATTTGGTTTTCTTGTGATTAATTCTTGCGCCATATTCTTCACACAATTTATCTAATTCGTCTACCAGGGCCTGCAACCCTTTCGCCATCTGACCAATCAACACCTGATCATCCACAAAGCTCACTGATTTAAATATCAATCCCTCCACTTTAACTCCCACCTCTGTCTCATCCCACACCTCTCTTACTGTGTCTTCTTCCTACATATTAAAAAAAGGGTATGGAGGGCAACCTTGCCTCATGTCTCGCCCAATGATTGCCCACCCTGATTATTCTTCGACTACAGTCTGTACCATGTACAGATTACGAATGAGTCAACTATACCTCCTATCTATGCCTACTTTCTTAACCTAGCTGTGAGTACTGCTCTCATTTTCCCAATATAAATGGTCACATGGGGTGTCCCAAGTTTGAAATTCACTGCAAATTTCAACAAGTACTTGCAGCAATATACACCAAGGATGAAATTTGCTGTGATTTCCATCCTTGGGACACCCCATGTGACCATTTATATTGGGAAAATAAGAGCAGTACTCAGCCGGGTTAAGAAAATAGGCTGGTTGGAGATAACCTTTTTGGAAATAACCGCCTAGTCTGAGAACTTTTGCAACCACATTGTAACACAGTAATATGCTTTTTCATGTTCTCTTTCATCCTCAATTGATCTCCATTTGCATGCACACACAAATGGATGAAATAATTTGTCACATTATTAAAAAGAATCTAAAATTTGATTCCCCATCAATGGTTCTGTTTATTTAGTAGTAAGCAGTGACAATTTTGTTCTATGTTTAGCCTGTCCTAATCTTTCATCAGTTCTTAAATTCATCTGAGGGGTGTAATGTCATCTAAATACAGTGGAACCTCGTTAAAGCGAGTACGGGCTATAGCGACACCCCCGCAATTACGAGAGATAGCCGATGCACCGTCAATTGACCCTATAATAAGCGTGTTAAAAAATTCGTTTTTACGAGACCCTTTCGGTGTTGGCTCTCGCCATAGCGAGGGTTTCACCGCCAGAAGACTTTCATGAAGACTCCTTAACCTCTGTAATTGCTGGCGATCTGTTAGAAATGAAGTTAATGGAGTGCTCAGTCTCAAATTTATGTGGTAAACTGTCATTCGATAAATATAATGATGACGAAACAATGCTTTGCATGATTTTTATTCAGTGCGGCGCTTATAAATTGTTTGAATAGTTAGTCGTTATTTGAGTAATGAAATTTAGTGATGCAAAAAAACATCGCCTTTCGTCTGGATTTATGCTTACGTTTATCGGATAGATGTTTATCTGTCGTCGCACCACTCCTGTTCCTGTATATCTGTTCGCAACAGGTATATTGGCTATCATTTGCTCCACCTCCGGTAAAGCGACAATTCGCTATAGCGAGTGTTTAGTAGTGCACCGTGGGGTGTCGTTATATGTGTCGTTATATGTCGTCGGTTTCACTGTAGTTCCTTTGCATGGCCAATGAGGGGTTGAGAACTAATGCATGGATTTTATATTGAATCATTAAGACCTGAATACTTTTTCAGATCCACTATGTGAAAAAAATGAAAATGTGGTGGATGCTATGATGTTTATAACCATGGTTACCTCTTTTTGGATCGAGGCGTGCATCCGAACTCGAAATATGGTCACTCACGCCTGGGTAGAAACATCCAAGAGATAGAGAGATACTCTCTATCTCTTGCATGTTTTCTCCTTTCCTCACCCTCTTCCTGGAAGTGAGGGCTAAAAGGGTAGAGGGGGTGAACCCCTCCAGAGGCAGTAGCTTGTTACTTTGTCCCTTAGCTATGCTGGTCTCTTTTTGGAGGATCACCTTTGCTTTCCTTAGCAGTTTCGGCTTGTAAGATGATCGTTCAGCTGGGTCCCGGATGACTGGTGGTCATCTACGTCAACGGGTTTGAGTGAATTCAGGATTGGCTATGTGTTCAGATGGGCAAGCCATGTTCTGGTTTTCGGACTTCCTGCTGGCCTGTAGCATTGAGCAGAGCATAGTTGGCAGTGATCTTGACATGTATACAAAATGTTGAGTTCTTGGGATCAAGTTTGAGGCATATTTTAGTAACTGTTTACATGATTTACCCTCATGAATTAATGTCTAAATGTATGAATGCATGAACGAATGCAAAAATGCACCTGCTTGCGTAAATGCATGAACAGGAAATAGAACCTGTTCTAATTTTGTTCATGCGTTTGTACCTGCTCTGATCCTATCCAGAAAAATGATTCATGCTCTCACTTATTAACTTGTATAGTGTAATGTATAATTGTATTACCAGACCTTTACACACTTTTGAACACTCTGATCATCATCCATTTATCTCAGTGTACAAGAATGTAGCTATTAAAGTACATATTTTATTACATTTGTAGGAAGGCCCAATATTGACTACCATAGTCGCGAAAAATGATTTTTTTGGACGTCAACATTATTTTTTTAACAAAATAGAAGGCAAAAAGCCATGAATTTTATTTTTACATGTGGTGGGCCATATCTTGAGGAATATTAGAAAAATAATTTAGCTTGATTGACGTATTGCCTTCAGGCAAAATTTGATTTTTTATAGAAATAGGTATGTTTTTTATGCTAAACTTTCTAAAATCTTATGAAACATATTAGTTTAGAGAATTTTCAATATCTCTTAGGGCATTTTTCAATTAATATTTTGAATATTCATGCTTTCTATGACATTACTGCAAATGTTTGCAAGAATTAGACGAAAAATGAGACTAAAACAATTTATTTACTTCTTGAGGTACAAGTGCCCTCGGAGACCCCATTCAGTGAAAAACTGCAGTTTTACCCAAACTTCAAAGGATCATGAAAATAACTAGTAGAGATAGCTAAGAAAAATTTTACATGCTTTCATTCCTTCATGGAAGAATGAAAATTGCCCAGTTTTATTCATCCAAATCCGTGTCGGTGGGTGTCATGCCTGGATGAACTGACATGGAATGACCCGTATTAATTTGACTTGGAAATGGTTTTGTCATCTACTCTATGTACTCATATGCACATATTTTATCATTTTTATTGAAAAATTCTATTCTAGTGAATATTTTGTCCTCGTAATTAAGAATTAATTAATTATGGTGTAAAGTCATAGTAATCGGCTTCAAAATTTTTCAGGAAAATGACGCAGGAAAACAACAAGAGTACGAACAACTCCTTTATTTAGAGGAGTTAGAAGTTGTTCCAAATTCTGTTGATATTACATGCCCAGTGTGCTTTGTTGACGTGGTGGCTAACGAAGGTGTTACTTTGCGAAATTGTCTGCATTCATTTTGTTGGTAAGCTATTAAATGTATGTTATGAATGCATAATATTAATTTTTTTAATATTGTAAAAACTAGGAGGTGCCAGAATGCTCTGTACTCTGAATACATGGTTAGTTGATTTCAGTATAGGCAAAAACTACTCAGCAAATTTGATGCACACTTTTAGATGGTGTGAAAAAATCTTGTAATGTTGTACTTACTGTGGTGAAGGGGTCCACAAGAGTAAGGTAAAGGACATAGAGTGAGGGATGGAAAGATTTCAGATGCTCTTTTCTTGAACTATCTGGGATTGTATCAGTTGCACCCTTTATTGTCTTAATCATGGCACTCTAGAATATTGGAAAGCATTTTTCCTTTTACTCTGATGAATTTTTTAGTTAACTATTTCCTAGAATACATTCTGAGTAAATGGTCAGATACATGACTTCATGCAGTGGCGTAACAATGGGGGGGGGGGGGGGGAATGAGGGGACAAATCCCCCCCAAAGCCTCAGAGAAATAAAAAAAATATTTAAAACTATTGTCTAGTTTGGACTTTTAATAACTGCATCTGCTTAAAGTTAATTTTTTTGTGCCAAATGATGTAAAATGTATTTCCAGGCATGTCATTTATCAAAAATTTTCCCGGACCCCCAGTTGCCTGTGGGGGGCACCACCCTAGGCAATCCCACCTCCCAAAGCATATTCCTAGTTATGCCACTACCTTCATGGATACTCATAAGTTGACTTCACTTTTTCTTCGAATTTTATGGCATTACTAACTAATGATAGATAATGTTGAGTCAGTTATCATACAATTACAACTGGTATGTCCTTCTCTACTGATCTCAGAGATGGACTTCATTACCATGATTATTATACTCACATAGCTCACGGACATCTGCAAAACATCCGGCGACTGTCCACCAAGTCAACTGCAGATGTCCGTAGGCTGTCCGCATTTATGCCAGAGGATGCCTGTTGTACGTCCGCATGTAAGTAATTAAGACTGCCTTTGGACTGCTGTAAGGTGTCCGCTGCAGACACTCAAAGGACACATTTAGGCTAGGTCTGTATTTTGTTTGACATTAATGAAATGCTTGGTCCGGAGTGGAATTTAAATAAATAAGGCATCAATTTCATGTGCAATTCATTTGGTCTTCTTCAAGGCAAGAATCTGTCACCGGAAATTACCTTAGCATGCCATAGCCAATTTCTTCTGGCAACCTCTATATCTTTCTTGGGGGCATATGTCCCCTATGAAGGGAACGATAAGTCCAGAATTTTTTTATTGATTATCCCTGTTTACTACATTATACCTTAAATGATGAACATATATCAGGCACTTTATAAAACCTCTATGTAATGATTAGAGATACGTGAAAATTGCACTTTGTAAGAGGCGACTGTCGTCTTCCTTACCTCATTTCCTTTCCCATCCAAACTCAGCGATAACTACTTTCCTTTCGGCTCCCACAATTCCCAACCACCCTACCCCGACAGGAAGTGCTCGCATGGCCACGTAAGGTGAGACATCTTTCTTAAGAACGTGAGCCTGCTACGCTCCGGAGAATAACAGAAAAACGCTTACCAGAGGGAGACGACAGTATACTGGGCAGTCGACGTGTGTATTCAAATGAAGGAAGAATAAAGTGTGATTGTTGACGACATGAGTTCTTTCCTTCTTCTGTGCGATTTTCCCAATCAATCCCCGGGCGAGACGACGAGAGGGCCTTGGCGACTTACACAACTTTCATTTTTATTTTATCGCAATTTCAATAACAGTTTATCATTTTGTAGCGTCTATTTTTTATTTTCATAAAAGTAGGTGACAAAAAAATGTAGTGAAACCCAGTTATATGGCAAAATACAGAATATTTTAAATAATTATGTTGTAGAACAATAATAAATTAAGGAATAAGACACATAGTGGCGGAGGTGTAGCTTGCCCGAACCCACTTGTAGTTCGTGGCCACGTAGAGTCCCAGCAACTAGCAGCTGGCCAGTTGCTCACATGCTTTAAGCGGTGAGTGTCGGCGGAGCATTTAAACTGTGCTCAGCACAAAATGTACGAATTTGAAATTAAAATATCATTAAAGTCCAGTCATCGCATCTATGTCGCATTTATTTGCACACATCGCATCTATATCGCATTTATCACATTTGCGATTTTCACGCATCTCTGGTAATGATTTGCAACTCTGAGAGACCTGTGTGACCCCTGGCGATGACAATATGCGCAAAAATGTCTACTTTTTGTTGATATTTGCTTTTTTCTCCCGATCTATGCGTTATTTAGGGTAACTAGTTTTTTATACAATTTTTAAATATGAATACATTTTTTTAAATGAGATCAAAATCAGCTCGGTGCATGCAAAAGTTTTGGATGTACAGTTCTTCAGAAATTGATCATCTTTTGAAAAAAGTTAATTTTTTTCGATTTAGTCATGTTTGAAGCCAATTATTGGCCAAAGTTCTTGTACTCTCATAAAAATATAATAAATTACAATGTTCATACTTTAATTGCCTTTAATTTGAGGGCTTAATTATACCTGTAGGTTGAATAGTTATCATGAAAATGACTGAAAACTGAATGTGTATTTTGGTAGAAATTGAGGTGAACGCCATGCATGATTACATGCAATTTTATAGACAAAAACGAATCAACTGACAAATTTAAAGCAACCCACAGCATTTCAGTAAAATGAAAGAATTTATGACAGACTGCCTGTGATACCGTATAAGCTTGTGTAAGAGGCGCACCCCTATTTTGAGGATCGAAGCTATAAAAAAAAATTTGCGACATTTTTTTATCCTATCGTGCGGTGTTGCAGACGTATGCCTGGAATTTCGACAGTTATCGAAATGTCCTCTTTCAGTACTATTTGAAAGAGGAAATTTTGATAACTGCGGCGGCATAAGAGGGAGTAGAAAGAGTTCCGATCCTCTCTTTGCATACGCCATCGCTCTATGTTGCTTGTCCTACTCACGAACGATTTTGTTTGAAAGCTCTCGCAGGAGTATTGCAATAGAAATGCAGCCGTGGAAAATTTTAAGGCAAAACACGACAGGCAAATGGCATGAGCTTTCCCAAGAGATTGAAGAACAATCGGGGCAATCTCAGCGCCGTAGGATAATAACCACGTCGTATATTTAAGGCCCCTTGCACACGCACCGATTTTGGACGGCCGGTAAAATATCGGGAATATAATGGGAGAGCATTGGAGCTTGCACACGTACCGACCACACGCCGGCACCGGCAAAATGCCGGTTAGCTGCCGGCTATTGTCACTGTGGATCGCCGACGCCGGCTCAAAAACTTAGCAACGTATCGTTTGACCGGTAAAAATCCGGCGTGTGTGCAAGCATCGCTTCGCCGGTAAAATATCGGCCAATATTTTACCGGCCGTCCAAAATCGGTGTGTGTGCAAGGGGCCTAACGGAACTACACTCGGCTCTCCATCAGCTAATGGCTCTGCTGTTTTTTTCCTTTCCGAGACTCCACAGGAAAATATCAAGTCACAGGGGAACAATGGAAACGTGTTTCATCCCTACCCCATTCCACCAACTGACCTTTTTCGGTCTACCAGGTTCAATTCCCCGAGTTTCTGGAGGTCAAATGCTACTTGAGTCACCTTCTGAGCTCGAAGATATCTCGATATCTTTCAGAAATTGTATGACACGCACGAGGTTCTAAAAAGAATTAGACCTAACGCGACGTATATCTTACAGCATTTAAGTTTTTTGAGCTCTAATTGATTGACACAATTGTGTCAATCAATTAGAGCTCAAAAAACTAAAGTAGCCTTATTTTAGCTATAAATTTTTAAAGACTATGGATATTATCCTACTTTAGCTATTAATCTTCAACAACCATTAAGCTATAAATCTTTAAAGATTTATAGCTAAAATAAGGCTACTAATATTCAACATAGTCCAAACAGCACTTTTTCAGAAGAAACAAGCGTAGCATAAGCGCATTCAAACAAGACGAGACGGACTGGAAACTCAGGCAACGCAAACTGCGTATCACATTGCTGCGCCTTCGCCCCTTCGCTTTAAAGGCAACGACGTCACATGCAAGATCGGACGTGTTCTTCCCTTGCTCCTTCGCTCGTAGCTTTAAATACGGAGGGGAGGGAGCCCTCTCCCCCTCGACCTCTCCTTCAGCGCTCTTAACTTGTAAGCATTTCCGATTTCTTCTATCCACCATTAAGTCCAACAATGAGCACACTCGTTCGAATTTTTTCAACCGCAGGTTGTGACACCAATATTACTATATGCAGTATAAATGCCGCGGGATGCCCACTCGTGGCAATAAATTTAGCGCGCGCTCCGGAGCGAATCCCTCCGCGCGATCTTTTCAATGTTCACCTCTGGGTTACCGACGTGATGGCGCGATGCTTGCAAGAAATTCAAACAGGAGCATTTTAAAAATACGTCACTAAGGGAGAAACTCCCCTGCCTGCCGCTTGATTTTGACCCAGGGTTTCAGATGACTGACTCATGCTGAAAACCAAGGCCACTCAGTTCCCCTTGAACTTGCAACCGGTGAAGCGGAGGGGGGGAAGATAAGAAGTTTGTGTAAGAGGCGCACCCCCATTTTCGGCTGCAATATCTGGGAAAAAAGTTGTGCCTCTTACACGAGCTTATACGGTATGTCTTTTTCTTCTTTTTTGATGTGAATCTTTGGTGGTTAATGTTGATGCCACCCCTGACGAAGGCTAAAAATAAAGAAATCATCAAATAATGATTGACAGAGTTTTTTTTTACTATTTGAAAGTAATCCAAAATTAAATAATTATTTTAGACTTACCAGTTCTAAGATTTTAATAATGGATAGTGTACCAGTGTAATTGTTGCCACTGTAGGATCACCCTGCAGCTTTTGCAAAAGAGGATGGAGATGTTTGGCATTGTGCAGTTTTTGAAGTGCAAATAGTGGCCGGACGTCGTAGAAACTCGACAAATTGGGTCCCTCCTATCTATACCTATGTAGAATCACTATGCAGCTTTTGCAAATGAGGATGGAGATGTATGGCATTGTACAGTTTTTGAAGTGGCAAATAACCACAGGACATCCTATAAACTCGACACATCAGACAGCAATAACGCGTGCTAGGCAGAGAAGCATCATCAGCTCCAATAGCTGATGCCTGCTAGGTAAAATTTTTTCATAACTCTTCCCTTGCCCATTGAACTTATAATTTTGTTTTCCCACCAGTGTCACCTGCATAGGTGGATTTAGGGGGGAGGGGCACGTGCCCCTCACCCCCTTGATGCTTAAAAAACAGATAACATTTTTATACTCTTATCATTACATCCGTTTTGTTTTGTGTATTATGGAGCCTCAATCTTTTAATTTCACATAAATATCTTTCATGTTAAAATAAAGAGAATATTTTGCACAGTAATCATTGCATGTTGTTTTTAATCTCAAGTATGAGAAGATAGTTTGCCTGTCAGACCCTTGTGCCCCCCCTGAAAAAAATCCTGGATCATGGCAATTCTGCTAAACGGGGTCATGCGTATGGCCGGCCATAAGTTTGGTATGGCCTGACCCAAAATTACGGCCTATACCGATTTCACTCTCGAGGGGCCATATCCTTTGGCCCAGCCAAAAGTCTTAAAGCCCTTTCTGTAGGCGAGTATGAGAATTATAATTAGTACTATAAGTTGGGTTCACTTTTTTTAAAAACCAGTCATTTTTTGACAAGAAAGTTTGTTCCAACGTGGGTAAAAAATTAATTCTGTGTTCTTTAACCGAAGTGGACTCTTATTAAAGGATAAATTTAGATTTTCTTTAAACACTGATCTGGCGGCAGACGCTGGAGAGCTTTGAAAAAAAGTGAAGAATGCAAATCACGGACGAGAAGAAGCAGAAGAAATTTGTACCGTACAGTGTTATACTATTCGTGAATTGTACACGTAATGAATAGAGTTAGAACATGACATCCTCTTAGTTCTAGCCCCCTTCCTCTCCTTCCTATGATGTAACTATTGTCTCATGGCTGCAATCATTTGCCCCCAAAAGCCTTAGAAATCCAGCCAATGCACTAAATCTAAAGATGAAATTGAAACTTTAACTTTCATTAATTTTATTATCAGAGGCTTATATTTAGGTAGCTGTATAAAATTATAACATCAATATGAGACTATCATTCTTTCCTTGATTTGTGGATGGCATTTGTCCTTTACGCATCGACTTACTGAAGATTGCCATACTGCCAAAAAAATGTCTTGCCCTGTTTCTTTGATATTATCCCTCGTGACCTGCAATGCAACGAGAATCTTAAAATATAAATCAATTCATAGCGTATATTTCAAGTTACCTACAGCTTTTCGAAACAAATAACTAAGAAATCTACTAGCAAATGTAGCACAGAAAGCAAATAAAAGCCCGTTCCTCTGTTCACTTCAACAGAGCATCCATTTAAAAAGTATTTCTAACTTTTTAACAACAAGCGAACTTTTAGTTCATCCATTATATCTACTTACAAAGTAAGTAACAACTTCTTTTGAAGCGCAGAAATATTTTATGCAAATATCATCGTATACGAACGGATTACACGTATCCTGTTTCCTCCTTCTTTCCAGATGAAATTGACATTTTTCTTTTATACATCTAGCCAAGGCCTGTTGAATCCGTACATGCTCCCCTGCAATATTCACATATTTATTGAAAGAATCGCTATATAATCGATGACACTTCGTAAATTTCTTTTATAACTCCTTAGGCAAGCAATGTTATTTCGTATGGCCCGTGTTGTAATGGCCTCCATAGGTGGATCCAGGGGTGTACCCAGGGGCACTTGCCCCCCCCCCCCCCCCCCAGACCCTCAAAAATATGCAAGATTTTTAATACGGTCCCATTATCATTGCGTTCATTTTGTATTACGAGGTATCCTTGTGCCCCCCCAGAACGAAATCCTGGATACGACCTTGCTTGTGCCCCCCCCAGATAGAAATCCTGGATCCACCCCTGATGGCCTCCTAGGCAGGCAGGCAGGCCTAGTATTATGGCCTTTAGGCTATGGCACACCACCCGACTTATGGCCTTTCGCTCAGAGTAGAATTGTTCGAAGCCATACATATGTCTCGAGGCCATAGTTTTGGTGGATTTCGACTTATGGCCAGGCCATGTGATTGGCGAAATAACCCTGCTGGTCACCTTAGCTTTGGCAGTTGGTCACTGTTCTTTTGTCTGCCTCATATAAATTTCTACACACTTTTGGCTACAACACCCTTTGCCTCATGTTGTAATTTTTCATTTTATTGGAAATCGGGAGATGGGGGTGGGAAGGGGGAGAAGAGGGGGCAAACGCTTTACCATTTGAGAGTCTACTCTGGGGGGAGAGACTGGCCTGCACTGCACCCACTTCAATGGCCACAAGTCACCCTTGAAAATATGTATGTATGTATTTAAAAACAATCTCGATAAGGGTTTTTAGCATGAATGAATCATGTTAGGCTAATCTATGAATGCAATGGTGATATCATTTACTCTCATAGTATTTTTGTCAAGAAATTTTTCTTTGATTTTGAATTCAGGAATGAGGTCATAGCTATCTATTCTGTTTTGAAAATAATTTTTACATTACCTGTTAATCAAATTTTTCATGCATAGGTTACCTTCCTGAGTACAAAAAATTTACCAAAAAATCGTTGGTTGTCCTAGTTTGTTCATCAAATATTTACTGTTCTCAACACTTCCATGTAAGGCTTCAGAGTCTACTTTTAAAAAAGGGAGCAAAAGCAGATTTGAGTTACCGAGCCATTAAGAGTGAAAGGGCATTAGAGCGCACAGATTACTTTCCTTGATTGAATCATGATATCCTATCTGAGCTAATCCAAGGCCTTTCTAAAAAAATAATAATTACATATTTCAAGTCCTGTGTTTCCAATATGTTTTCTCTTTCTCCTATGTTTACATGTAGCCAATGTCTAGTAAGCACGATCCAGTACAGTGAGGAAGCAGAGGTAAAGTGTCCATACCGTGATGATAATTATGCATGTGACAGTATTCTACAGGATAGAGAGATTCGTTCCGTAAGTATTTTGCTCGTTTAGTACTATCAATTAGTACTTAACGAGAAAAGATTCTTGGTGATACTCAGTATATAAGGTTAATTATTAAAATATTGGAGGTAGTGATCAAGAGATGATGAAAAACAGTGTTCACCTTTTGTAGCATTCAAGTTATTCTACCTTCTAGTCTTACTGGTGACTAGAAAATGGATTGCTCTCTCTTTTAAGAATTATCACGTAGCTGGTGATAGTTTGCATTAGTTGTGGCAGCAGTTTGTTGTCTTCTTTATACAGATGTTGTACACATGTATGCGAAGCCCTATTCACGCAATGGCTATACCAATGTGCATACTTATGATAGTAAGTGCTGTTGTTGCAATCTGTGGCAGTGGAACTGTGGGGAAAATTTCCCATAGCTCTTAAATTAAAAATTAAGTTTGTTGGACAAATTGGTTTTAAGCTAGTTCTTCGGCTGAGATTTTTAATTGGCTCATTGCGTATGCAATATTTTTAAAAGATATTTAAGTATGCAATGAAAATATCAGTTAATATGGCCCGGGGTTAGGTGAAGCATTGAAGCGTGTAAGTTGCTTGTTGGTTCTTTCCATCTAAACTGTATCTGTACAGATTTTTCACATAATATGCATGTTATAATAAAATAATAATAATAATATAACTTTTATTCCATTTACATTCAAATATATTACATTAGGACATACTTCAATAATTATGGAATGCAAATTATGCAAATGTTTTGTGCATAAGTCAACTGCACTTTAATCGAGTTGCTATGTTCTATTATTGAGCTGTTTCTACTTACTTATGAGAAACATGAACTTACTTTCTATCAAACAGTTAACCACTTTATTGATGATGATACATTTTTAGCTTGTACCTGAGGAAGTAAAAGAACAGCTTCTAGCTCGATCAGTTTCTCTTGCCGAGAAGAGGATGGGAGCTGAGGCTATTCATTGCAAGACTCCTGACTGCCAAGGATGGTGCGTTGTTGATGGAAATATAAATGAATTTCCATGCCCAGTTTGTAATAGGACCAACTGCCTCTCTTGCAAGGTAATTTATGTAACCTACTTAAGCCTTTCATATCCTCGTTTAAAATAATTTCCTTGAGATTGTAATCCCTGACTATTTTCCAGAAGACATTGGGCATATATACATTAGACATTATTGCATACTGTGGCATCCCACTCCTGTCTCGCCCGGATACCAAAATAGAACCGGGGGGAGATGTCTCACAAAAACAAAAGAAAATATATAAATCCGCGTGGATCCCCCCGCATGGGACCTATGGGACAAAACTATGCCACTCTCTTTGTACAATTCACATAAATTAAAAATATTACCCTTCTTTGGAAATAATTGCGGGTGGGTGGTTCCCGATTCAACCTGATGGGTAACGTTCGGGTGCTTATGCACTCTTCCAACACGCATTCACGGAAAGAAAAACGAACGGGACGAAAGGAAGGGCGAGGGATATTTTTCCTTTAGATGACCCGTGAAGGAATTAAAACAAAACACTTTCTCAACACTTTCAGCGAAACAAAATATAATTCAAACAATAAGACTGCGTATGACAAAACAAAAAGAAACCCTCTGATAAACTAGTGATGTATGAGTTGGTGAAAAAAATTTATGACAAATCGATGATAAAAAGAAAAACACAACAATATAACTTGATTTTCAAGATGAAATTGAAATAGCAAATGATAACAACAAAATATTGTTCGGTTGTGAACACGTAAATAATGATACACTTTTTAATTATTTCTTGATGGGGGAGGTAAATGAAATTCCATCCCAACGAGTGTTAATTTTACTTTGGTGATTAATTTCACTTTCACTTGGGATAGTTGCGATCTTACTTGATCGTTGTCCGTGGTCAGACCAGGTTGGATCCAACAAACTCTCGTTCCATTTACTGCACACTCCTTTCTCCCTTGTTGGAGGAAGCTGCATCCGGAACGGAGGGAATGCATCCTCTTCAGCTGGTCCTTGCTCCTTCGGACAGGGGGGGTCTCTTATTTCAGGCCAATCAGTCGCGTGATTTGTTAGGCCCCTCGTCTTCTCTGCCGTGTCGCACCCAAATTCGGGCATGGGCTCCGCCCGACACTCACTTCACTCTACTACTCTATGCTCTTTCTACACGGCGACACTATGCTCTTTCTTCCACGTGCACAACCTTTTTATAATCCCCATCTTGGGGTGGGGTAACGCACAAGAAAAGGAGGAGGAACACGTTATTCACGGGAAAATGCGACAGCTAAGTATGAATGCTGGGAAAAGCTATAAAAGCTGTGTGAGGCCACCTGGGTGCGAGCCTATGAACACTGCTACGATGCAGGCTGCTTGCTGTCAAGCATGGCGGTAGCATAGAGTAGGTCCCTGCATGAATTGGTAATCTCATTGTCAGACGATGTAAAACTCCTAACTACTCGTATAGCATCTGGGTCCCTGTGATGTTACGTGGAATGGCATCGCATGGGCGGTAGCCATATCTGGCCTTTTTCAAATGAGGTTAAAATTGACCATTAACATTCGTCTAAACTGGGATTTCTAATACCAAATAATTTATATATTATGAATACACTAATGGTGGGTAACGAATTACAATCAATGCCTTTCGTTTTCTTTGATGAAGGAAACTACCCTATTGTGACAGATCCTTATGCTCTCCTTTACAATTAATAGTATCATCGTCCACTATATGTCTTATTTTCTTGCCTGGAGACCCCCACAAAGATATAGATGCAGATAAAAGCAATATCACACCCAAATGTCCTGCAGATTGTGGCACTATTCCTCACAGAATTGCATTAAGTTTTTGTGACGATTATCCATGTCATTAGAGGCTTTCAGGCCTCCTGTGAGAACCCTCTAGAAAGGTGAGTGCTTGCATTGCCTATACATGGAGCTCATCTGATGGTACTCGGACTCCGCATTCTTGCAACTGCCTAAATAGTGATCTTGGTGCCAGACAGTCCAGCATGTGGCTTTGTATCTTCTCCCCGCACAGGATAATTTTCCTTATCTAACAGATTGCCTAAAAGATACTCTGTGCCCTCTGAGTGGAAGTCACTATGCAATGCCTTGAGAGTTTAATGGTCAAGTATTATCTTCAGCAATTCTTTTAGTGGGAATGGATGTTAATCCACCGCTGGTCTTCTCAAAGGGGCTTTGGAAGATAATTAAGGACAAAAATATTGAGTGTTTTGCTAGATTTGCTCTTAAGAAAGCATTTCTCCAGAAAAGTTCTCATAGTAACACATCCAAATATCAACTCTACACTTTTCATATCTTATATCCTTGGGATTATGGAATGAATACTCCTTGCTGGATAGAAAGCAAAACTAGTCCAAATGAGAGGCAGAAAGGGGGATAAGCCTCCGAGGCTAGTGAGAGTATGGATGTCCCCATCTCCAAGATGGTCTGACACTTGGAGACTGAGCGCTCCAGCTATGGAAATTTGAATGTCGCCATGCATTCAACCATTTCGTAGACACTCATTTGAGTGCTCGCTCATTTTTCAGAGACGCTTTTTGATCACTACATGCTTGAGAACTCATTGCTGATTGCCGGGAATTCAAATATTCGTTCTCGGCTACCAATGTTGTGTTTCTAGATTATATTTAAGTCCTTATGTCGACATGTCTATTCAGGGAGGTTGAAATAATGCTACGCAGTTGCCTCTGTGCTTTAGCAAGAGTTCTAAGGGAAAGAGGGATTTGATATTGTGCCTGGGAATAATGGGTGCATTCAAGGATAGTGAGTGGTCTAGCCATGATATTTTCCCACAACTGTGACCTCTACTGTGACTGTGATTGCAATGAAAATAGGTATGTGTTAATATGTCATGTAAACTACCTATAGAAGGTGAAGGATCACAAGTGAAGAATAGGGTAGAATAATGATTATTACCTCTAAAAATACCTATGTGAAATTATTCCTATTATGTGGCATTTTAAGGGAAAATGATACACTTATATGTATTCCACTTGCAGAGCATTCATGATGGAATAAGTTGTTGGCAGTATCAACAGAGAATCAATGGGAACCCAGAAAATGATCAAGGTTTATTGACTGAGGATGTTCTTAATGTAAGTTAATATGCATGAATTTTTCGTGTAGTCATATATTTTGTGAATGGTATACCCATGAAATAATGAGTGTTTTCTGCTCTGTAACCATACCAGATTTATTTTCTCATTTTTAAGTTCAAAGTTATTTAAGTTGATGATGTGGCTATTTTTGGTGATTGTGTAGTGGATGTTATTCTCTATACCAAACATCATACATTTGAAAGTGGATGAGATTTGCAACTATTTTATGTTTTACTTTCATCATCCCGCTTGCCAGCTGTTCTTTTTGCTCTAGTGCCCTTCATATGCTTCATTATTTTTAGATGTTAATTCCATGCGTTAAAAAATTTATTTCCTGCTCGTTTCTCTCAGTAGTGTGAACTTAGTATTCATCCTTAATTTCAACATCCTCATGATGTTTGTCTTTTGTTTCAGGATATGCTAGTGCGACAGATTGCTATGTATTGCCCATCTTGCATGGCTGTCATTATGAAGGATTTAGGATGCGACTGGATTCAGTGCACATTTTGCAAATTGGAAATTTGCTGGGTTACAAGAGGTCCCCGCTGGGGTCCACTGGTGAGTTTTGTTTCCTATTTTTTTATCATTCAAAGTATTAATTTGTTCAGCATTTCAATACAGTGTTGCTCGTGCATAGGTCAAAGTACTTTCCTATCAAAAATAAATTTAAACTCTGAAATTGGACTGTGTGGAATGTTGTTATCATGGAAATGGTAGGGAATCAGTTGGGAACTGGTTGGGGCAGCAGCTTTTTTTCGCATGAGTGATGCTGGAGACCACATTGGTTAGTACAACAGCACTCATTTCACTGCAGGCATGGTAAAAATTTTTTTTGGCTGTAGTACTGAGATGCAGCAAGCAAGGGGAAACCACCACATATTAGCTATAGTGCTCGCAGAGTCTCTGTGCACTAGAGAGTTTCCCCAAGCCCAGTTGCCCATGGTAGAGGCACAGCGATTGACTACAAGCGATCAATCCCATTAACCGGTTCTTGACGCAGTGCACGCTGGGTACGAACCTTCAAAAGTGGCAATGCGAAAGAATCGCCAAAAGCAAACTAATGCCTCACTAGCATGCTGGCCTTTCATGCAGAAATTCTTCTGCCTTATATATCGAATGTAAACTTCAGTGATTCATCCATGGGGGTTGAGAAGGTTATCTCCATCGAAGGCACGTCTCCATGATTACGCAAAGGAATGAAAAAACTCAAAACCTCTTCACCAACCTAATAAAAAAATTCAATATTACCAGCTGAATTTAGGCATAGGAAAAGGAATGAGAATTAATTGCACAAGAATCAATTTTAACAAAAAGGGCTGCTATAAGTAGCGTGGTTAAGATCAGAAAAATTATATTGTAGCATAAATCTTTTATCGTGTAAATCCCACTAAATACCTCTCTGGTTTTTGTAGTTCAGATCTTAATGTAAGCAGCAATTACCGTATATCTCCGAATATAGTCCCCCCTTTTTTTCCAAAAATGGCCGAGGAAAAGTAAGGGGGGGGGGACTATAATCGAGTATAATCCAATTTAGCATACTAAAGGTGACCATCAAGTTATAAATAACGGCATAATGGCTAATGTTCTCGTAGTCTTTCTATTTGAGTATATTTATGAGGATTATAATCGAAGATATGACTATATACTACCACGTTTTACCGGAAATTAAGACAATTTTTGCCACAAATGTTGTAAAGATACGATTCTTCCGATTCAAATAGCATATCGAATACGCGTTTTCACGGAATCCATGGGGTAGCCGTTAATTTTTCTTGGAAAAGTATTGTTAGAATAATTCAATCGACACTGATCACTTAATGACGCAAAACAATAAATAATTAACATCAAAACTAAACACACACTATCACACTAATCGAACACTAGAATTGAATCAATAGTATATGTACCCGTCGCTCATTTAATAGTAACACGATTTAAATCATTGCGAAAAATAAACAGATAAAGTAAACCTTTCGTGACGATTTCGCATTTCATTGCGGCCGTAGCTACTATATGTCCATGTGCCCGTGCGGTTCGTGTTTACAACCACTGCCTTTACCGCCATCACAGAACAAGAATGCGCAATGGTTATGCATTTGTTTCTGAAAAGGCGCAATAATCAATGGCTTTAAACCAGAAGCGCCGGTATTACTGCATTTGATCGAAATCCAGCAACTCAGCATCGAAAGTGCGATCAATTTATGGAGGAATATCTTCAATTCGCCAGGGTAAGTAGGATCGATAAATAACGTCACATAATATTTCGCAATTATTTTCGCGATATTTTCTTTATTAAAAATAATTTTACGTTCAACAGTGAGGTGATGGATCAAGTAGAAAGATGAGGATCAATCCTGCGGCAGATTAGAAGCCATCAAAGACGGAGTTTCGATGCCAATTTAAACATAGCCGTTGCAGAATGCGCCGTAAATCATAGTATTCACATGACGGCTGAAAAATTTGGCGTGGAAAGCAAGTCTTTGGAAAGATTGCAAAGCGCTAATACATCGCGGAAGTCATTTCGGGGGTCTCGATGCAGCAGATTCATAGAATTAGAGGAAAACATCGTCGAATTTGTGCGCAAATGCAGAGCAGAAACTCTTTGTGTAACTTATGCAATGATTCGCAACGATGCATTGAAAATTGAAAGCATATTTTTTCAGTGTTTATGTTTGGTGGAAAAAGTTTATTTCTTAATTTTATTACTTTGATATTTGTAAGTCCTGTAGTTTAATTATTTTGCTTAGCAGGCATTAGATGGCAATATTTTTATAATATTTATAACTCATTTAACACAATTTTATTTAGATTTCCTAAATTCTTCTAGTCACTTGGATTTGACATGACTTGTGATGGGTGTGTTACACTGGGTCTAAGGAAGTTTCAGGGCCAAATGCAACACTCTTTATGGGCTTTATGTTAAAGCTTATATATTTACATTGTCTGTTGTCATTTGGAAATCAAAAATATTAATAATTTGCGAGTGTTTAAAAATATACAATAGCCTTGGATACTTGAAAAATTTTCTCATTACTTCATTACATCTGGTTAAGGAACTATAAATTACTGATACATACATGCAATGGATAACAACATATTTTAGGAATAGTTATTTTGTTGTGATGGAAAATGTGTGAACAGATTTGTTCTAATTATTCACAGAAAAAAATAGTTTTTATTGACTCTAGAATCTTAACTTGCTAACCACAGAAAAACTGCCTTCCTTTGCATTTTAAAATTTTTCCCAAAACTGGGGTCTCAAAACTAGGGGGGGGGGGACTATATTCAGAGGGGGACTATATTCGGAGATATACGGTATTGTTCTGGGAAGGCAGGTTCTTGCAGATATTTTCTGATACTCATTGGACTAGTTTTCAGTTGTCATCACTTGTTCAATCACTTGGTTCATCACCAAGGGGAATTACACCTCAACAAGGGGATATAAGTTGATTCCAAGTATTTTATAATGATTGATACTCAACACTTCATCTTAACACACTGTTTCACAATCTACCACAGAATTGTCACTCAGAGTATATGGGCAAGTTGTCATCACTATTTCCTTGTATATGTATTGGAAAATGCTAATAGCGCATTCCCATAGCAATGCAGATAATTCCTTAGGCAAGGTAACACCAGAGAATAACACAGCACCGACGAAGACGGGATTTGCTTGGAAGGTTTCAGTTGACTGACACCTGCAATGGTTTAGTCATAGCTCGCCTTTTGAAGGTCCAGAAAGCTCATTAATAAATTTCGTAGAAACCCAAAAATCTATTGAATAAAAAAATGACCTTGGAAGCAGACTGGTTTCCGAACACTAGGGTCAGCGTGGATTATCTTCATTTTGAAACCCCAGTGGGACGACCCTGCAGAGTGCCCCGTAGCCTTCCTTTCACGGTCGTACGCGATTATCTCAAGGGTTCCTGCCCACCAGGGGCACAGCTAGGAATTAAGGCTAGGGGGGTTTTTAGGCACAACTAATACTGGGGTGCCTGGGGGTGTGGAATACCCGCCAGGGTAAGCGGGAGGTGTGGGGACAATCCTTCAGAAAAATTTCAAGATAAATAGTTCAAAATGGTGTGTTTTACGGCTTTCGGAGGGATATTTAATAATATATTAATAATATTTACAGTATTTTGTAAGTAATATTAATCGAATCAAGTAAAATGGATTAGACTTAAAAACGTTTCTGAGCTTTGGGGGGGGGGGGGGGGGGGGGTTAACCCCCAAAACCCCACCCTCGCTGCGCCACTGCTGCCCACAGCACATAGAAAAACATTACCTGCTAGTGAGTTTTTCAAGGCCACTTCTTAGAAGAAGAAGTTGTTTTGGTGGTGGTGCTATGTGAGCAAAAAATCGCCAAGTTAGAATGTCTGTTGAATGCCTACATTTTGTAAAATTATTTGTGTGTTGGTATTATGCTGCAGAATACTTGAGTATGAATGTTTATGCTTTTGTATTTCAGGGAAGAGGAGACAATACAGGCGGGTGCAAATGTAATTTCAACGGAAGAAAATGCCATCCAGCCTGTCGGAATTGCCATTGAAAAATAAGCAGATAATATCAGGGAAGTTCATGCTTATTTCTCACTGTTTTAAAACTTAGGACCTGATGCTAACCAAACAGATTTTGGTCAGTTTTTCCTTTTGAAATTGTAATGTATGTTCCATTTTGTATTATGTATCAAGAAGAGAAAATATGTTCCTGTTTGTAACCAACAGAGGTGTACTCTTTGAACTAAAATATTCCTCTGTGCAAGGGCATTAGGTTATGTATTTTTCAGTTCATTGGTAAAATATAGGTAAAGAATTTGTAGTTTTTTTATCTAATATCCATCTTACAAATCCAGTATCATTTATTAAAATATTTTGGCCAGGAAGTCAGATGCTGTTGCTTAGTTATCCATTTTATGTTCATCATGTAATTACTTGGATTTGAATAAATGCAATATAATTTAATTTTTGGTAGTGAAAACAATTCTCATTTGAGCTCACAACCTAGACTTGGAATCATGCTATATGTATGTTTATCAGCAACTAAAATTACTAGAATTACACTATTAGCCTGTAAAAGTGAGTATGGTTTATAGCCAGAATTGTGTTTTGGTCAGGAAGTTTCTGACTTGCTTCATAATCAATCCCACGAGGAGAGGATGTAAATCTAAAAATCCAAAACCTGAATTGCTGTACATTGAAGCACCGCATATTCAATGAATGTAACTTCATTGATTGATTTTCCAAGCACAACTCTACTTAATGGCAAACCCACCAAAGGGCATGGGATATTTATGAGAGATCCACAGCATGTAAGCCAGTGCAGCAATGCAAGGGAGAAGAGAGGCAGTGTGTTGACCTGCTTGAGGCCACCCTCTGTCATGTGGAGAGTTTGTGGAGGCCACTTGCGGGACTGACCACTGCTGTACCAGAGCAGGGGATAGAACTTTCCAAAAACTCATGATGTTTTTTATAGGGGTGAGCCGATAATCTTTTTTTCCGATAACCGATATTTAGTACCGATAACCGATATTTAGAACCGATAACTTGATCTGGTCCAATATTTCACCTTGATGAGGTAAATACATACATAAATAACATTATGGTAGAGGAAAAATTATCGGATATCGGTGCTCCGATACCGATATGCCGATTGTCCAATATCGGCCAGTATTTACATCGTATTTAATTATCGGCTCACCCCTAGTTTTTTCGCAGTATTGTTAGTCTGCTACATCTCAGAATAAGAAATTGGTACCATATCTATGTCAGGAAAAGACCAATTTATTAGGCCTGACCATTTTTGTGATCTTGTTATCTAGTCCAAGCTAAACTGCCAGCTCCAAGTCCACATGTCACTGTGACTTCCTCTGTGTTTAAGCATTCCCATGCAATCAGGTATATCACTACATAAATATATGTAATTATAATAATGCTTTGCAGAATCACAGAACTGATTGAAGGGAGTGCTAATGTGGTGTAGGAAAAAAAATAAAGGAGTCTCTCTACTGTCTGTAAAAAAAAAGCAAGACACCAGAGTCTGAGGAGCTTTAGCTTCTAAACGAAGCAATCAATATCAATGCAAAAAAAACATGCAAAAGAGAATTCACTGGAACAAAAGCTATGGGAAATACTGAGCGCTCAAAGTTGGGAAACTTTATTTTACGTGCCAAAAACGGGTACTTTTTAGAGAAAAAATTAAGTACAGGAAATACTATGGAGCCGATGATTTTTAAAAGTATACGATCAAATGTAGAAATAAATTTTCTTTTGCATGCTTTTTGTTGCGTTGATATTGATTGCTTCATTTAGACGCTAGAGCTCCTCAAACTCGGGTGTCTTACTTTTTTTTACAGACAGTAACTCCTCATGCTTGTGTTACATACATACATACATCCATTTAACAGTCTAATTCTCTTCAAGGAAATTAATTCACCTGCAGGTACTATCCAAGGCAAAACTCCACTCTTTTGAGACTAAATGGGTAAATCGACAAGCCAGTCACATTTTTTCCTCACACCCATAACGAATTTTTGAGGGGGCTCGGGCCCCCTCAGGCCCCATGGAGTCGGCACCACTGGTGGTGCCACATGTTCCTTTCTGACTGCGCAAACGTCCAGTGCCAGGTGGGTACCCAAAGAGCATACAAAAGACCATCAGTGGCAGCACCTGGAATGTGCGGAAGAAGTTTTCTGCCATTTTGAAGAGGAAGGAGATGATTTTTTGGACTCTATCACCCAGTGATTTCCACATGTTGCTTGCTCTTACGAAACACCAAGGAGGGATGAAGTTCGTGATGGACGACAAGGTGCAAGAGGTCAAACTTACCTTCGCAACGCAGACAGAAGCTAGTATGACAATGGTATTCAAAAGTGCATTGTGCAAAGGAGAAAAGTCATCGAGTGCCAGGATGACTACATCGAAAAATACCTCAAGCTATGACCTTTCCAACGGTATATCCAACAATTTAAATAAATGTCATATTGAATGACAAAGATAATTGGAGACCTTACTTTTAAGTTTACCCTCGAATGGGCTTTTTATAAAATGCTCTCCACACATTTTATTAATCATTTCAAATACAGTGGAACCTCGTTAAAGCGAGTACGGGCTATAGCGACACCCCCGCTATTACGAGAGATAGCCGATGCACCGTCAATTGACCCTATAATAAGCGTGTTAAAAAATTCGTTTTTACGAGACCCTTTCGGTGTTGGCTCTCGCCATAGCGAGGGTTTCACCGCCGGAAGACTTTCATGAAGACTCCTTAACCTCTGTAATTGCTAGCGATATGTTAGAAATGAAGTTAATGGAGTGCTCAGTCTCAAATTTATGTAGTAAACTGTCGTTCGATAAATATAATGATGACGAAACAATGCTTTGCATGATTTTTATTCAGTGCGGCACTTATGAATTGTTTGAATAGTTAGTCGTTATCTGAGTAAGGAAATTTAGTGATGCAAAAAAACATCGCCTTTTGTCTGGATTATGCTTACGTTTATCGGATAGATGTTTATCTGTCGCCGCACCACTCCTGTTCCTGTATATCTGTTCGCAACAGGTATATTGGCTATTATTTGCTCCACCTCCGGTAAAGCGACAATTCGCTATAGCGAGTGTTTATTAGTGCACCGTGGGGTGTCGTTATATCGAGGTTTCACTGTATCATTTTGGGAGCTTTAATCAGGCTAGGTTGGTTATATCACAGTCATATGCCATGTAGTTATGATTAACCCAACTCAATATTTCTGCCCTGAAGCTCTAAACGTTAAGATTACTCTTTCGATGATGAGTGAAAAGTACGCCCATAAATTTGAAATGATTGGTTTCACATGGACTTCAAAAAATTATTTTCAGAAGTGCTTAAGTTTAGGATATATGTCACAAACATTCAGGACCTGACTTTAACTGATGAAATTAGATGAAATGTGCCCTTAAAAATAAAAATGCATGGGAAATACCCAAGTAAAATAACATATGAGTCAGCGCCCATCTTCTGGGTTTCCGTTGCATCAGTTGGCTTTTGTTGGTAGCAGTTTCCTCCCCTTTTCTTTCATGTACTTTGGACCATAGGTTATTGGACAAACAATTTCAAGCTTGGCAGTGCAAAGACATTGATAAACAAATATTATTATTATGATAATTTTATTTGAATTTAATGAGAAATAGGTTCGATATGCTTCAAACTTTACGGCCAAAAATTAATATTATTTGGTGAAACAAGTTATAGTTTTTACACTTTATTTTATATATAACTTTTGGAAATGTGAATACCTTACATGCCACTTATATCCCATACCTCTGGAGTCATAATTTTGAGGTATAAGTGAGATCAATTAGTTGTATATAAATGCTCTGATATCTTCTTAATGCACATAATTAGAAATACAGCCTTCCACAGCTACACAACTCATGAACTGCATTCTTATAATTTTTTATATGAGATCCAGTATTACTAACTACTTGTTTATCAAATCAGTGATTTAAAAGTATCCTGATGCTGACATTATCTTCATCTTTGGAAAATATGTCGGAAAATAAATAAAGAATTTCTTATTGTGTGTCATTTCTGAGTAGAACAAATTGAAAGAATTTGTATTCCTGCAATTATGGTGTGAAATGTTAAGTCAAGATTTCATTGAATGTTTCTGATTGATACAGATGCATATTTAATTGTTCTACAAATTAAAATGTGGTATCGTCATACATACATATATTGTGGATAGGTGTGGAGTTGTATTTCAATGAATGTGAATGAATGTTTCAGTGGCCTTCAGGGTCCATAGTGCCTTAGGTAATTTAGCTCTTGATTCTTTGTAATGTAAAATAATTTTCAGTTTTAAGTTATACTAGCATCACAATTTTATAATATTTCAGCCCCCCACAGGTTTAACAAATTTGCAGGATGTAGCAAGTGAGTTTCTTTAGGGTGGATTTTGTTTGTAAAATGGGTGTTCAATGAATTTTCTCTATCACAAACTATGCTAATTAAACATTGCTCTGAAGATATGCACCTATAATCCACATATACACTATGTACAGTAACGTAAACTCACCAGAATAGTCACAGAGAGTGTTGGGGAGAGGGTTTAAGGAAAAAAGTTTCATTTTCAGGTAACATCAGTAAAAACTCAAAAGGTACTCTTTCTGTTCCGAGCAACATCCACTGAACAGCAATTGTATGATTATTATAACACCAAAGTACAGTAGCAAATGTACAATACCTCTTTTGAACCCCACAGAATTTTTGCTTTCACACTTGAAATGTATCTTGAGTGAGATGCTACTATCTGATTTTCCATGTAAACTATTGAAATGTTTTTCATCTTCTTTGGATGAAGCTGGGCAAATGGAAGGTAAATGAAAAGGTTCAAATCATGGAATTTCAAATGTTCTTTCCTGCTCACGTTTTAGGCATCTTCCATTTTCACATTTGCACCATCTAATTTTGTCCCATTCAACTCCAGGAACTAGAGAAACACTGTTGGATATTATTTCTGATGTTGGTAGTTAGTAAATTGCACAACAGCTCATTTAAAATGTGGGCATGCAGGATTTTTACTTTTCCGAATCGGGAATAAAGTTTCAAAATGAAGTACTGTGGGTTTTGAAACTTTTCCTTTAAGAGGATATGATTTTAAAAAGTTCCTACCACACTCAAGAATATACCAAACACTTCTTTCTGTTCTTTTATACACATCTTCAACAATCTTCAGCCTTACTCTTTCAATTCACCCTCCCGCCTTTTATCTTGTTGAACAAGTCTTGACATTCTTAGCAGAACCCTCGTAAATGGTGTAGTATCACAGAGAATCAATTGTCTTCAATAAACTTAGGATGGAGGAGAATAGGGAATGGAAAGGAGTGACAGAAAATTAGGACTTCAGTAACCCTTTTTTTCAAATCACTATGATCAATCTCCATGGGTTCATAGAGTTGTAAGTGCTTATTTTAATTGCTGCCACAAAGCACATTCCGTATGAATCTCATGGAAACCAAGTCACTCGCAGGCACCTTTAACTCACCATGCATTTTTATAACTTTTCATTTACACTTATTTTTTCTTCATTTGTTCATATTTCTATTCCGTCTCATTTCATATGAGTGTAAATGACCTCTGAGAAGCCATTGTTTCCTAGTTTTCACTAGATAATATTTTTACTGCACTGTTATTGTTCCCTGTTTGGCAATTGAGATTCAAAGTTTTGGCAGAAGCAGAGCTTCATGTTTCAGGAATTGGCTGACAACTAACCACAGCTGTGTTAAATTGCTCACAATACTTTCAAAATTGCATCCACATTGGCATATATAAACAGATCTACACATAAAAATCTTTGTCAGCTGGAACTGTTCAATAGCATTTTGTTTTTAAATGTCAACACCATTTTATTCACTTCCTTCCTTACTCTCAAAGTATTACATGTTGCACAGGATTCCCTCACCCCCATCTCTTGCACATTAAGACTAGTTTCAAAATAGGAACATTGCAGCAGTGAATTCAGCAATTAACAAAAAAATAATTACAAAAAAAGTTGAAAAAGTAATCAAAAAGCCACCATGATGGGAAATATATAACAATTTTTCCTATATACTTGATACCATCCTCTCACTGTAACTATTCCACCAACCTTGCTTAATAAATAAACCACATTAGACGATATGTAGACTCCATTTCAACTTTCAACACAATCACTCAGTCTCACTGTTATGCTTATTCTATTAGTTTGTCTCATATCTTTTGTCTGCCACTAATTTTTCAGTTTGTGCCTCTAGCCACAAAAGGGTCATGGCGGTTTCAATAGCAGAATTACATAAACATGAGTTGACTAAAACCAGCCTTTTGATTGGACTAGAACCCATTGGCTTCAAACACTTATTAATGTTTCCTCCTTGTATCAATTCCTTCCTTTTTCCTGCACTAGATTCATCACACAACTAGGCTCTCTTCCCTAGAGGTAACCATCGGAGAAGGGGTCGACGGAGAAGGGGCAGGTGAACTGTCCATTAGTCCTTCACTATCCCCCGGCACAGATGACCGTTGCTCCCTCTCGAAGTGTAGGTCCCACATGGGGGGAGGGCTGTTCGGGGATGAGTTTCTTTGGGCGTTAGAACCACCACTGAGAGCATGTTGGTGCTGTTGGGACTGCTGCATGGATGGGGACGGGGGGGGATTTAAGGATGGTGGTGGAGGCGATGACGCCTTGAGTGCTTGGGGTAGCGGAGGTATTGGCTGCCTCAGAATTGGTGGAAAGAGAGGAGAGTGCGTGGGTTCGCCCGACGGAGCGTGGTGATGAGGAGGTGGGGGTGGTGGATGGTGAGGAGGAAGGGGTTTGTCGTATCCAGCGAAAGCAGCCAGGGCTGCGTACTTGCTCACAGCAGCTGCAGCTGCAGCCGCAGACGCGTTGGGTCCACTCGTTGGAGGAACTTGAGGGGGGACAGGCATGTGGTTGCTGTTGGCACTCTGTATTACCGAGATCTCATTCAACTGTGAAAAGTCAAATAAATTTGGTTAGCCACTTTCATGTTAATTTTGAGAATATTTTTTTAACCCTTTTAGTGCGGTGCGCCGATATATCGGCTATTACCGCTCGGCTGAAAAGTGTGGCGGCTTTTACGTAGTTGTTGTTAAATTTGAGGACATTGAAAGAAAAGGACTTATATATCAGTAAACGTATAAAAATGTTGTGATTATTGTCCAATATAATCTCATTAATTAAAAAGAAACCGCTTAAAGATATCTAAAAAATTAACTATATAATGTTGACTTTTTCCTAGTCGCTACATTTTATTAAAATACCCTCTGCATTTTTCGACTGTACCCTGGGAAGAAGGATAGCACTAAAAGGGTTAAAGATTTAATGTAAATTTTATGTTTAAAGATAGGATTCCCAGTGTTAGGGATGTGACTATTTGAAGTTTTACCAGGTTTTGCACTTACTCAGCCTGGTCTTGGCTTTGCACACAAACTAAAAATAATTATTTTGAAAATATTTTTGTTTTTAAGGCCTTGAACTTTTAATTCCACTTGTTTTTACATTATTATCAAGGCTTCTTTCAGCATGTTGAACTTTTGGCTGACATTACCAATGTATCCTGCTATAGTTTTAGTTTGTAGTTTAGCTGTAGGCTTGCTCCAACTGATTTCATTGAAATCCAAAGTGTCCCATGTTCATGGTGCATATGGGCCATTACCATAGACACCTCACAAATAATTTCCCCCGAAGTCCGCCCAATTCCACATGAATCCTTGAGGAAATTTTTTTATGGATACTGATTTAGTATGGGGCTTAAACAGGGGTGCCGACTTACTAAAAATATTGGGGGGGCCCAAGCCGGGGATCTTGCCCCGGAAAATTTTATAAGAAGTGAGTTTTGAGTTTTTTAAGCATTTTAGAAGTGTCATATGATCAAAATTAGACCCCTGATTACTCGAATATTGATATCTTGACACTCCGGGGAAAATCGACAAGCCTGACACATTTTTTCCTCACACCCATAACAAAGTTTTGAGGGGGCTCGGGCCCCCTCAGGCCCCATGGAGTCGGTGCCCCTGGGCTTAAATATGTAAATCTAGCACTGGTTATGGTTCTCTTCAATTAGATCAAAAGCTAACAAATAATTATGGTGTGAAATTTTTACTATACCTTTTGCTGCATTCCGTTGAGGAAGGGAGCTGGGAGATAAGGGTAGAATAGATCAGGTCTCCTCTGGAGAAAATCTGAGTCTTTCGGTGTCATGGGAATGGGGGGGAGATCCAAGGACATTCTCCTGCCCCTCCGAGATGCTCCGTTGCTCCACATGTGTGTTCCCATGTGCACCTATTCATTAAAAAAAGAGTTATGAAAAAAATTATCATCATCCGTGAGATAGGTTCCATGCCTTCATGAATAGTCGTAACTCATTGCTAGAAAATAAATTTTACCCAATGACAAAGTTTTATAAAACTGATTAAACTAACACATGAGTGAAAATGAATGGACATAGTGAATTCAAAGGTTAGTGGGGAAACAAAAATAAATGAAGAAAAACTATTACTCAATGTGACAAAATTATTTTTGGAACAGCCTTATGGATAGGTAGGAATAACTTGCGTGATTGAATGAGTGTAATTACGAATACAATTATTAAATAAACCAACACTACATAAAATAGGATTCAAGGATTGTTAGTCAGATAGGCCAAGCATTAGTAAAAAGCAGAGCATGAGTAGCTATATAATTTTAGCCTTCTGCAATCCACAAGAACTTGGCCACACATTGGGCACAAGATTAAGCCAATAAAATTCATCTAACAAACTTATGGGAATGTTAGGGAGTGGAATTTTTATTTGATGTTCTTAATGATGAATTTATGCAACACCCAGATAAAAGTAATATTATCTTCGAAGGGGATTTTTCACATTGATGCTGCAATGCAATTTTTTTAGGCATGGGCTTCAGAGTGATGCACAAATATTAAATCAGTAATGAAGCTTTATTTTTCTAATGTGGTAACAAATTTCAATTCAATGATATATTACTTAAATGGCATTCTGTAGTACATAATGCAACTGCAGTTGGGTGACAAGTTGTTTTACTGCATCTTAGTCTTTAAGTATTCTCTATTTTACTGTGCTAGATTCCAGATTTGTGCAAAATGGGGATTCAATTTTAAATGCCAATGGTTTGATTAAAATTTAATAGATATGCTGTTTTACGTCATTGGAGTGGTGGAACTCTTAGAAAACATGTAGGTCAATGCTTCTAGTACGCATGGAACAAAAAAATTCAGTGATTTGCAATTGGAGAACATATTTTTCTGGCCCTTGGAAAGTGTACAAGTGATATATTAAAAGACTTGCATTATAGGAGATTCAGCCTGTAAAGCATTACGGTGAATTCTCCATTAATTTCATGAATTGTCAGGTATTCATTATTTTATTGCTTGGATAAATGGAATAGCAATTTCATCATTGACTCTTGAAACCTTTCCAAACATATTTGAACACGACATCTCGTTCTATTCATTTTGGCAATTCTAAAATTTCATGTGTATGAAATAGTTACAGATTGATTTTAAAATTTAATTTATCCTAGAACATTCCACTCCCTACTGCTGAAAGGGGATATGTGCTTGTAGATATTGGATTTTACAGTTATCACAACATGGTGATGGGCACTAAAATTTAATCTTTTGAAAAATTTCTCATAAATTTTACTCATATTTACCTTCAAGTTCCCCTTTGTGGTGAAAGCTTTTTGACAGATTGTGCACTTGAACGGCTTGTCCCCAGTGTGAGTTCGCATGTGAATCTGCAGTGCTGACGATGACGAGAAGTTCTTATTGCAAACGTGGCACAAGTGCTTTGGCAAGCCTGCAAGCACACACACACACACGCATTCATGTATAAGGGAAGATTGTAAGAAGGAAAGTATTTTGGGGATTGGTCGGAGGAGAGGTCAGTTAGGGTTCAAGACTTCCCCCTCCCCCAATAATAGCATCGAAAGAAAAAAAATTCACCCTATGCTAGTTCTGAATATTTAGAAAATTTTGTTCGACTTGCCCACTTAGCAAAAAATTTCTACAAAATATCTATAAAATATCTAATACATCTTTTGCTAAAATGTAGGAAATATCTTGTAATAACTTATAGACATCTTCTAGACAGGTTGTAGATACCCGATTGTCTGCTTTTCCTATATCCACAAGATATCTTGAGCAGATATTTTCTAAACATTCATATTCAAATTGAATCCGCTGGGAAAATTCAGGACTGTGTTATAATATGTTTCTGTGTAACAAGAGTTTATTTTTCAGTTTACAGCCTGCCTTTCATGTTGGTATTTTCGAAGTCCAAGCAATAGCCATACT
Source organism: Ischnura elegans (assembly GCF_921293095.1). Classification (NCBI taxonomy): domain Eukaryota; kingdom Metazoa; phylum Arthropoda; class Insecta; order Odonata; family Coenagrionidae; genus Ischnura; species Ischnura elegans. The sequence continues at coordinate 109,421,829 of NC_060248.1, forward strand.
TTTATAGAAGAGAGATATTCTAGACATCCAGTAGATATTTGAAAAATGAGTTTGCGTAACTTTAAATTGCTTTTATAAACATTTGTCATAAGAGTTGCCTTCGGTTTCTGAGTGCATATGTGTACAATGACTTCATCTATCCATCCGCTAAAAAGCATAGCAGTCACATTTTTTCCTAGATTCGGGTGTTTTTTTGTATAATTGCACTTGAATCATACAATAAGAGTCCTAGCTCAAAATAGATATATTTTAGACACCTAGCAGATATTTAAAATATCCAAGACATAGAAAACACGCTGGAGATATCAAGTAGATATTGTGTGTTATGTGGGTTATAGCGCTCATTAAATTTGTATCAATGTTTGGGAAACTCTTGTTATTTTATTTCTCCTGTTCAGTTTATCAATATTTTTGATATCTTTTCAAGTCAGACCTCATTTTGGAGTGACATATCGCAAATATTGGAATGAAAACAAGAGTTTTTATTCTATTTACTCCTTTTGGTTCTGAATAAATTGCTTGATTGAGTTATTGTTCCATTATAGTCAATAATATACCTAATAATACAGCAAGTTTTTGAAACTTGTGTATACAATAGGAATGACATAAAAGATGAAAATTTTATCCAAAAAATAATATTTTCTGGTATTTCACTATTACGATAATGTACTCATAATACTATTGGTACAATTTTCCTTGCGTGCTATTAAAATTATGTGTATCTAAGTTATTTTAATTTAAAATCAATCAGAAATATTCTGGAGAAGAGAATATCAGAATAATATATGTAGTGAAAATGTTTTCTGATGTACATGATTTTATTTATACTCTTGAAGCAGTGTGTGGTTGTATTTTATCTTTTACCTAGGCATTCTAAGTGAAATTTTTATCTGTAACATTTCATTCTGCTCATCATGAAAAGCTGTTTATAGCATTTAAGATAAGGGTTGTCAATAGTTAGAAAATGAAATTACTCCTGCCATATACATACTCTACAAATTGTGCAGTCCTAGCTCATATATGTTGAATTTTATTGGTATTTAGCTATAATAAACACTTATTTTCATGGTAATTTTTATTCAGCAAAAGTCTTTTTCTTAACTCACGAAATCTATCTGGAGCTGATCTGGTGAAAAATTGAACCACTTAAGAGATCTTTAATGGGGAAATATGACTGCTTTTCTGAGTTAATGTTTCCTTGAAATTCCTTTATTATTTAATTTTAAAATTCGGTAAAAAAATTTCTTGAGCTCTTCATTAATGATTGGTAAAAATTTTGTTTTTAAATGTCGTTATCTATCGCTCTTTACTGTTGATGTCAAATAAAGGGCTTAGCTAATACATGATTGGATTTTTTTGACAAATGGAATAACATTTTTTTGAAGGCGCATATTTTGAGTAGTAAAATTATTGCAGATGGAGTGTTTTGCATGGTGGAATTTCTTATCAATGTAAGATTCAATGCGTAGTCTGAATCAGGATTTTTTATTTCTCAGTAATAGGCAATAATATCAATGAACTTGAATTAACAATGACTCCAGTCCTTGAGGATGTAAATTACCCTATTTTTTAAGTGTAAAAGTAAAAAGATGACCTATTCCAAGTTCCCTTCAATGACCATGACCACTTTTATATAGAGACAAGTTTCCCATGGACTACAATTCTGATTGTCATCATGCAGGATCACCAAAACCACTTTTGGGAATACTGAGCACACTTTGAAATGTTAAGGCAGAAGAGGGCAAAGCATAGCAAAATGTTATAATTCTAACAAAGGCCAGGAAATGGTTACTGGAATCAAGTAGTTAGCTTTCTTTGAGAATGGTCGTTAATTGTGAATTACCATACCAAATTCAAACCACACAAATGAGGAAAAAATCTTAAATTTTTAAAATGAGATATGTTAACATTAATTAATTCATTGAACACACTAATAAACATGTATTTTAAATAATTTTTCTTGTAATGTAATGCAATAGAGTCACAGTTATACTGAATAATTATGGATATTATTTTTATTATTATGTATGAGAAAACTTTGACAAATTTACTATTTCTATCTATAACAATCAGAAATGAACTCAATTTCTATGACTTAAATTTGTGACCAGCCCTGGCAAAAGGTTAATAAATTTTGAAAGTATGTGTATAGGGTTACATATGTGCTAAGATATTGAAGCTAATGAAAAGATAACTACTCTATTTTATTTATGGTATCACAAGTCGAGTTTCCTATGATAAAAAGATTTATCAAATTTTAGCGGCTGGTTGCAAAATTGACTGATGTTGATTCCAAGATTTTCTTTGAAATAAAATCTAGGTGCATTTTAAAAAGACTGAATGAGAAACTAATGTAGGCATTATTAAAAAAATAATACATTGCCGAAAATTTAAACCTGTTCATACCAGTGGTAACTGACTGGCCAAAATTATACACGGCCCTGCATCAGTACTTGCCTGGTGGTCTTTTCGGGACAGGAAGAGTTCCTTCGCTTTCTGGTGGCCTCTTGATGCTGGAGCCATCCAATGCTACTGGCCCTGGGTTAGATTTAACATCGCCAAGAGGTCCCATGTCATCTGGTTGCATACTGGAAGAAATGCTACCATTGCTCCCACTTCCACCATGGTGATTGGCATCTTCACTCATGGGCAGCCCTTGGGATCCTGTGCTTGGGCTGCGGCTGCTTGCTTCAAACAGGTGGGGAGGCATGTCTCTTATTTTATGTGTTAGCATATGCTGCTTCATGTTTCCCTGAAGAATAAAACACACATGAATGAGAGGTGGTACTTTCGTATCATAACTATTCTGTTAGGATCTCTGCCAATAATTTTTCCGGATAATTTTATAGAATTAGTGTTTCTATTCAAAATCGATTTTTATTGCTGAGCTTTAAAAAATAACTCAAAGGCATTTGGTATGCATAATTAATATTTTTACTTTTGTTAGAAAAATCATTGACCTTCATAGCTTAACCATGTGACTTTGAAACTATTGAAGTTCATATTAGTTAGAGCATAATGTTCAGGAGATGTTAAGTTCCACAGTTTTTAGTTTTCTACAGGGACTTGTGGGATACATTTAATAAAATCTCACAGCCATTTTAATTTTCTACATTTTCACGAATGACATATACTTCAACTACACAACTCTTGGAGTGACATTTTATACGGTGACAATAAAGTATATTTTTGAGAAATAGCTCCACACAGCAAAGCAAGTTATCAGTGCAAAGCAGGATGAAAAAACTTTTGATATAGTTTCATGTATGATATCATGCGTCGCAGTTATCATAGCTGGGTTAGTTATCATTCATATGATATTTTATGATGAAAGATAATATTTATAGAAGCCACGCCATTCAAAAGCAATTCACAATCACAACTGCTATATTATCATTGTGAAAATCCTTGTAAGAGATCGAATTCAAGAGCTAATCCATCTTTTTGCTATACTTTGCAAGATCTATTTGCAAAGTATTGAAAGAAGACAATTAGCTCAATGTACCGGTATAATTAAATTTGGATGCCTGCAGAAAATTATTGAGAGGCTGAAAGACAATGTTAGTTTGTCTCAGAGTCTTCACGAATTTCTGAGGAGGATCAACTTCATTTCTGCGAATCTGTTAAGAGAAGTAATCAGCAGCAGTCTATAATAATTTACTCTTTTTAAGTCGTGAGTTGAAGGATAGTACATAATTAAATTAGCAAATTATTTCAATTTTAGATGCTCTTTATCTGGTAACCTTATTTTTTGAATTTTCAGCTTTTCATAAGCATAAGCTTTTTCTTCTGGAAATATTTTATGTACGGTGGCAATGCACTGCATTGTTATTGAGATTAAAGTTTTACTTTTTTGTTTACTCAATTTAGGTTTGTTTAATTTAATTCTATAATCAAATGCACTGTTACTAACTGTAGTGTATTAGTTGAAACTGATATTTTGGCATTTAGTGAATTTTAAACTGTCCATATTTTGAGTTATTCTAACCTTATCAAAACCTTATCCTTTCGCACCCAAGAATAATGTCCAATTTCTAATTCCCTAGAATATTTTCATCAGATATTTGAGTTATTATTTTATAAATGAAGCTCAGGGTAAATATTGCAAACGGAATGGAAACCTAATTGAAAGAATTCATGCAAGAAGCAAGATCTGTTGAAAATTAGTCATGTCAATAATTATTGGTAAGGTTCATCAGTTGGTATCATAAGGTACTTGGGATACTGGTACAATTTAATAGGAAGTAATTTCCCTCCCTAACCTTCAGTTTATCCATCAGGTTAGAAATTTGGAAATCTTTGCCGATTCTCATTGGGCATTCCATTGGTTTGATGTCTAAACAAGAGATGATCGGTTACATGAAGAAAGCTACATATAAAGTTCTTGTTATAAAAATTTGGTTTTTAAGGTAAATGAATGCTCCAATATGGCAGTAAAATTTACTGGCACACTACATTAGTAGCAATTATTTGAGTGAGCGCAACTACTTTTCACTAGAAAACAATATGAAATGCATGCATTGTTTTTTCACTCATTTCCTGTTCCACGAAAAAGTTGGCATTTACTCATGTAATATGCTACACGAGGCCAACCGCTATAAAAAATAATATGAAAAGTTTTTCAAGTGACCAAGGCCATGCTTGCCTACAAAAGCTGATTTAAAAGCTGTTTGTGGTTTAGTTGCTCTGTGATGTGACAAGAGAGGGGAAGATAATGAAGGGAAGTGGTCCCTTACCAACCAAGGGTTCCAGTCAGGGGCGTATCCAACAGGTAGGCCCAGAGGCAGGGGGGGCAACCTTGACACTTTCTCGCCTGCCCGCTTACGCCTTTTAGGCCTTGGTCTTGCGGGTGGAGGCAGCTGGCGCTGCAGGTTGCCCCCTCCGCTGCCGTTGAAGCCTTGGATACGCCTCTGACATGAGAGGCATACACCATGGTTGGCTTGGGCATTAGGGTTGAGAGGGTCTAGAAGTTCGGTTATTTCCTGAAAGCAGCGCAGAACAACATTTTCGAAAAAATTCTTTCTCACCCAAAGGAAGGGCAGAGAAGGTGTAAAAATGCATTTCTATTATATTTAGCATACGAATTCTTGATTATTTTCCAATGAAAGCTAAAGCCTTTTTTTATAGGAATATAACTGACATGTATGTACATATTTTAAAGATTTAAATAGTTAACTAGAGGCTATAGGATTTGATCAAGGTTTAATTAAATCAATTAATGTGACATTATCAGAGGCGTGTATAGCTTATGCATATGTAAAAGGGGTATACTCTTTCATGACATTGACTCTTTTGCATTCCATTGATTTTATGAAGTATATAAATATATTCTTCTTTAGTTGTCTCTGGTGTAAATTTTCAGATCCAAATTACATACTTTGACATTATTCTCTGATCAAAATTCTTTCAAAAACAGTAATAATGTAAGGAGATATGATGGGATTAATAATATGTGATTGTAAAGCAGCCGTATAACAAGAACAACCTTTTGATTATGGGAAATATGGTGAAAGGCTATCGAGGTTGTCAACTTGTGTTTTATCTGCCTGTAAGGTTTTTTATCTTTAGTGTCTCATTTAGGAATCATCAGGAATGGTGTAGTGTCAAATTGTTTGAGATGACATTGTCAGATGAGAATATGTACTGAATACTCAAATAAGATTAGCAACCCGATTTAGCATAGTAATAGCTGAAACTGTTATGTGTACGCAGGGGCGGATCCAAGATTTTTATCTGGGGTGGGGGGGCACCAAGGTCTGACAGGCAAACGGTCATCTCATATTTGGGATTAAAAACAACATGCAACAATTACTCAAATATATATACTGTTAATTTTAAAATAAAAGTTATTAATTTGTAAATATTTATAACTTTTGTAATAGAAAATACAATTTATCAATATTTATTTTAAAAATCTTAACTACTTGTAAAGCGTGCCCCCCCCTCCCCTAAATCCGCCTATGAATGTATATGAAATTAAATACTGCATTTGCAATTGCATTAAGCAATCCTTAAATCATTCCAATTAATTTTTAGTCCAGCCTTAATATGTTCAAGTAAACAGTGGTGCTGTTTTACCCTTCCCACCACTAATCAAAGTTTAATATTAATGACCTTTGGTTTAAAAATTCATAAAAACAGGTCGCATGGTGTATCACTTTCTACTATTATTCATTCCTTTTTCAAAAATGTTTGTTTATAAACCACACCTGAATTAAAGATTGAACTATAGACATTTACTTGTTGATAGATATACTAAAATACCACAAATTTGACGTCATGTAACTTTATTATTAATGCTGTAAAACTCCATAAATTAATTCCAAGCTCTAAAGATACCCTAAATGTGCTAAATTAGAAAGGGATCAGGGAGGGTCATACTGTAATTACAAGGAATGGCCTTGTATTTAGGTGTACATACTTTCTTTGTGAAAATATTAGAACAAGCGTCTTCAAGCTTTATCTTTGAAAATGGAATTATCTGCCAAACCTCGGTTAATTTTTCTGAAATGAAGGTTGGGGCCATGCCAAGATTGGTTTCATCGTCAAGATAGAATATTATTTCAAATGAGTAGGGGAGTATTTTTATTCTGATTTCCTAATGCATGAGATGTACTATCTATAACGGAAAAAAGGATCATTTGAAAAAAATCACCTCAATTTTGACAATGGAAAAACATGCTAGAAAGATACAGGAGAGGAGGAAGGGTTAGAAAAGAGAATCAAAGGTGGAGGTGGGTGGGGAGACCGTGGAAGGGGTGTGGAAAGAATGGCATTAGAGATGGGGGGGGGGTGAGGTGGGTGGAGGTATGGAGTGAGGGTGGTTTTTGGAGGAGGAGGAGGGGGTAGAGAGCGTCAGGACTAGGGAGGAGGAGTGGGGTTGGAGAGGGCGATGGAAGGGGGGCGAAAACTCCTTCTAAAATAAGCAGTATCAGACGACGGTCTAGCCGAGGCTTGGGTCAGCTCCAACGACGGCTAATTTTGAGATGGGGGGGAGTGGTTGGGGAGAGAAGGGGGCGGGGGAGCCGTGTGTATGTCTGTTCGTGGGGGTTGGGGAGTCTCGAGAGGGGTGGAGGAGGAGGGCGTAGCCGGTGCCATCTACTCACCCACACCAGCGCCCAAAAAGATTGAAGACGTTTTACAAGGCAACAAAATGCGTCGCCGTTGGAGCAAATGCACTCCTCCCCTCACTTGCCGCTTCTTTTTACCTTGCACCGACACTCTCCCCATCTCTCCTCCCACAATCAACCCTCTCCTCTTCCCAACCCCCTGTCGTCGGTCGTTTGGCATGTCGGAGACCGGCACAAACACCACCCAACGGACGGGACATCAGTCAACTTCCTTCGACTAGAGCGCCACCCTCGGGTGTTCCCACCAAAAAGCTATAAAAATTCCGCGAACGGCTTCATTTTATTTTCCATGGAGCTCTTTCAGAAATGCGTAATTTACCGGAATGTCAAGGTGATTCGCGGTACATTTTTTGGAATCCGAATGCCGCGGCTTCGTTGTGGAAGAAGCCTTTTACAACGTTTTTTCTTTTTCTAACGATGAAGGCAGCTCGTGATGGAGTTTTTGGTTGGCATATTTTTTTTTTCATACAGAGCATTTTCTGGCATTTATCTCCAGGGAAATAAATACGATTGTGGTATACATATGATTAAAATATCTGCTTCATTCAGAGTGAAATACTCGGCTGTAGTGAGCTGCAATTCGTTATTGAATTGATTGGTTATCATTCAGTAAAACAAAATTACTTATTGGCTTCCGCGGGTGACGCAAATGATAAACTGCGAGCATAGGCGGATCTACCTTGCCCCAGAACAAAATCCTGGATACGGCCTTGCTTGTGCCCCCCCAGAAAGAAATCCTGGATCTCCCCTGACTGCGAATGTTTTCGCTATTGTATGTACTAATTTAAGGTAATTTTATTTGATTCTGGTCGACGCGATTCCTGCTCTTGGGTGTGATTCTATGATTATTATTTTCTGATTATGACGCGCACAATGAGAGCGCTACCTGGTGCAAAAATGCCACGAAAGGCCTCGCGTAGAGCAATGGGAAAGTGGAGAGACACTAAATTGTACTCACCTTTGTCGAGAAGCCTCGGTCACATATGGTGCACTTGAAAGGTCGCTCCTTGGTGTGACTCCTGTAGTGGATTTCCAGGGCTGAGTTGCATGCGAAAGTCTTGTAGCATATATTACATGTTGTATTTCCCCGCCCTGAAGTGAAAAAAAGAATCGAAATTCGATGCGCTCGTTAGCTTCAGAATATTCATTAATTCACTCTTAAAATATCATAATTTGTATTTATTCAATATTCGCTCATTATTTACTTTCAGGCGAGAATTGCGGCCATGGAATCTGGAAATTCTCATTTCTACAATTTTTCAATCACTGGTATTTCTATGTATAGCAGATTTTCAAGATTTTTATGATCACATATCTACCAAATACTAATTACCGTATTTTTTAAATTCTCGCTTACGAATGCGTTACAATGCTACTGTACTGTTACCGACGATGGTGTTGAATTTGTAACAAATTGAATAATAGAATATATGTCAATACCCGACAGTTTTTAAGTAAAGTTTTTTACATAATTGGAAAAATTATGTGGGTTAGTTCGCGTTTCAGTGAGCCTTTTATTTTACGATTACCAGTTTTGATTCAGTGATTGGATTTTTAAAAGATAAAATCAACGTGGAAGAAGGAAGTTCTACATTTGACGAAAGAAATTTTGGCAGTTTTACATGCAAGTATAACTGGTTACATTTCTCCTTTGGCGGGGGGGTAATAGTGTGAGGTAGAGAAAACATGGGGAGGTCAAATCGCGCTTGCAAATGTATTTGGAGTACACGGTGCCTAATGGGGGAGGCGAACCGTGGCGAGGAAATGGTTACCGCGGTCGCTAGTTGGGTGAGAAATTAACTCATATGGTCGTGGGTATTACTAATTGCCTTCATTAATTTAAGTATTTAAAGTCTCCTGTGATGCAACCCTTTTTGAGGATTATGAAAGTATGTGTGAAAGTGGTTACCTGAATCTATTTTTCAAGAAGAAAATACGCGGCAAACTTCCCGACCAGCATTTTAAATATCATTTAGGGATGAATTTGAGTATATCAAGACGATCAATCAATAGAGAATCAATTGCTAGTGGCAAAGAAATGGGTGTCTTACCTCCATGTCCCACGGACAAGGCCATCGGGCTGAAAGCGGTCGACGTGAGCACCGACGATGTTAAGGAAGAGAGAGCAGACGTCATGAGTGGAGATCCGGAGGACGGCGGCATCAGGCCGAAAGCCGAGAAAACCGGAGGATGGTGGGGTCCGCCGCCAATGCCGCCCATGGGGCCCATGTTCCCTCCGGCAGCGCCACCGCCTCCGTGCCCACTCCCGCCTCCGCCACCACTTCCCCTCGGCGTGAGGTCCAGCGCACCCAAGGAATTAGATTCCGACACTGCTGGACTCACTCGGGAGGGTCCATGCGAGGGACTCCCGGCCCGTCCCGGGCTTCCTATGGAACCGGGCGACCGATCCCCCCTCGCGCCCCCCGCTGACGTATCGTGGTGGTTGGCGGCAGCCGCGGCTGCAGCGGCGGCGGCCATCGTGGTGATGGTTCGCACTTGGTTTTCAAGAGCGGCCAGGGAAGTGGAGAAAGACGTGACGTTGGAAACCGGCGGAAGGGACGCTGGGAGAAGGGCATGCTGGGAATGCAGCGCCAACGGAGTGCCTTGTCTCAGGAAGGAAGGCTGCTGCAACTGCAGAGGGGTCGTGGCCGCGGCCGCGGATTGAGGACGGGCCTCCTCGGCTTCTTCGTGCCAAGCGTGCTTTCTGTCCTCTTCCTTGACTTCCCTGTCGGTAGCTCCCTCTTCGCTTGCCCTGCTCTCATCCTCTTCTCCGGCATCCTCTTCCGCCGCCATCTGCGAGCCGTCCCCCAAGTCATCCTCGTCTTCCACATTCTCCTGCCTCCTCTGGCTCTCCTCCTTATCCTCTGCGTCTTCGGATCCTTGCTCCGGCTTTGGGGATGTTCTGGAGGGTGGCGTCGGCGGAGGGTGTAGGGATAGAGGTGGCGGAGGCGGGGGGTGCAGGGGGGACAGGGCGGCGAAAGGGTGGTGCTGCAGGTGCGGAGGTGGAGGCGTTTGTCGGAGGAATGAAGAGGCGAAGGCGGCGGCCGCCGCGGGGTGTGAACCGAGACTGGGCGGGGGTGGAGGAATGGGAGACGGGGAGAAATCCTTCACCTCTGCCGCCCTAATCTGGTCCGGAGTGAGATCTGTCGGCTCTCCCGTGTGCAAGCGAATGTGTTGCTGGAGCACCAACGAGTTTGTGAACCTGCGGTGGCACACGGGGCACTGGTGAAGCAGACGGGTCGGAGGTTTGGCGCGGTGGACGCCCATGTGTGTCTTGAGGTTGCCTTTCGTCGTGAAGGCTCGCCCGCATATCTTGCAACGGAAGGGTCGCTCACCGGTGTGGGTTCGATAGTGCATCTGTAACGCGCTTTTGCACGAAAGCACCCTGTGGCAGATGACGCACTGATTTGGATCTGTTAGCTTATGTTCTATGTTGTCAACCAGCTGCTGAAGCTTGGAAGTTTCGGACGTCTTGGTTACCTCTATGAGGCTCTCCCACGAATTGTCGTTACTTCCTGGGCGAGGTAGCAAGGAAGTGTATATCGCGGGATCCTTAGCTGGATCAACATCTCCCATGAGATGGGGCATTCCTACTCCTGAGTGGTGCATTAGGGTTGGAGAAGTGGAGGCAGCACGCCCTCCCAAGCCGCTGGAACTACCTAAGGGGAACGGTAAGGACGCTGGTAAGCGTTGGACGCTCTCACTAAAACTTGCCCTTTCGCCAACCGATTTAGATAAGTTTTCTGGTTGATCTTGCATACTGTCTCCATCTCCATCAACGCCGGGAGTGCTACGACTTCCACTGTGTCCGCCTTCTCTGCTTCCTCGCTCGTCTTGACACTCATCGTCGTCTCCATCCATTGGCATAACTCCATCGTCGTCATCTCCCATATCTTCCACACTGTATTTACTGTCTAAACTGAGATCGCCCCCATACACTCCTCCTGGGGAAGGATATCTTTCTGCTTCTGAATCGGGTTCAGTTTTGGGGCTTGAACGCGCTCCTTCCTCGCCAGTGTTCCTGCCAAGTTGCTCCTCTTGTTCTTCTCCTTCGTCTTCCTCTCTGGCTGCCGATTCTCTCGCTACAGATTCTCCTTCGTTCGCGTTATCAGAGTCGTCGCTTGGCTCTTTCTTGCATGCCCCCGGTTGTATGCCAGGGGTGGTCGAGTGAGGAGGTGGTGATGTGGCCTGTTGCTGAGGCTTGCTCAGGTTCTCGGGGGTGTCCTGATGCGTTTGGGGCGGCGGAGGCGGCGCCTGCGGGGGAGGCACTGCTACGTTTGGCGGGGGCGGAGGCATGTGCGGTCCTCCGAACATGGGGAGATGGTGAGGGAGCGACGGATGGGGTGGCATGTGAGGGTGAGAGCTGGATTGTTTGGTAGCCTGCAGGTGCTGTTGCACGAGGTCGTGCCGAAACAGTGCCGAGGAGGTCGTGGGCGGGGGCGGGGGAGGGGGCGGGGGCTGATTTGGTGGGGGTTGGAAGGCTGCAGAAGCGAACGGATTGATGTGGTGCGGGTGCATTGCGTGAGGCGGGGGAGGAGGGGGAGGGGGTGGTCCCAGCTGAGCAAGCAAGGGAGGGTGAAACTTATCCAAGTGCTCCGGCACTGGATTAGGGTTCATCTTGATGTGGGGGAACTTGGCGGTGTGTCTCTGGAAGTGCACCTTGAGGTTTCCCTTGGTGGTGAACCGACTACCGCAGACATTGCACTTAAACGGGCGCTCGCCCGTGTGGGAACGGATGTGGATCTGGAGGGCAGAGTCGCTTCCGAAAACCTTACCGCAGTAACGACAGCGGTGTTTGAAGAAGGGTTCACTTCTCGGTGACAAGCCGCCCGAAGGTTTTCCGCTCCCGCCCTTGCGTCCGGATGCGGAAGCGAGTTCGTCAGCTAGCCCGTGACCGAGAAGGCCCTGGCTGGCGTTGTCCAAGACTTCTTCCGCTCGCCTTTGAAGCATCTCCAGAGTATTTGGCTCAGTTGGAGGAGGTGGTGGGTCGGAATTGGTGATTATGGTCGATGCAAGTATGGAGGCTGCCGTTTGCTGCGCAGTCTGACTTGAACTCGCCCCTCCTTGTGCCATGGAAAGACCTGAGGACGTGATTGGGGGTCTCGGTGGCAGCGGTGCTCCCGTGGCCGGCAACGGAGTGTGCGCCATCGTTGCTAAAGAGGATGACGGCGCGCTGGCCGACGAGGGACCGGATGTGGTCGGGGCGGACGCCGGCAACCGTTGGCTTCCTAGGAGGATAGAGGAATGCGGAAGCTGGTGCGATAGGAGGGGGGAATGCGAGTAATGTTGAATAATGCTTTTGGAGGCAGTGGGTGGTGACGATACGCTCCCGAAATGCCTCTGGAGGAGCTGTTGGGTTTGTGACGGGGGCGGGTGCGGTGGTGGCGGAGGTGTGGTGCGTTTCGAAGCCGAAGACACGGCCGCAGATGGGGAAGATTCGTCTGAAGAGGACGGCGAAGATGCTGCGCGTGCGAGAGATGTGGGGCTTCTTCTGCCGCCTTCGACCTCCTCTGGTCCGGGAGAATCACCTTCCGCACCGCCCATACCGCTACCTCCCTCATCCCTTTCGTCCTCGCGCCCTCCATCTTCGCCCTCCTCTCCATTCTCCTTGTCTTGTGGATTGCACCTCGTGATCTGCAGTTGTTGTTGTAACTGCTGTATCAGTTGCAGTTGCAGCATTTGCTGGTGTTGGAGTGTGTACAGTGTGGACTGCAAGACGGCCAGTTCTTGAATTGCTGCGGCTGCCTTTTCTGGATTGGCTGCGCCTGGAGTTCCGGGAGCCCCACCTCCGGAAGCCGCTAGAGCGGACGCTGCGAACTGGGCGACGGCTACTTTCGTGTTTTGCAGGGCTTCCAGGGTCACGTTCGTGGCCGGTAGTGATAGTCCGGGTATTCCCATCTGAGTGAGCAACCCAGCTATGGCCGGACTAAGATTAGCAGTCGCCGCTGCCGCCGCAGCCGCAGCCGCCGGGGAACCCAAGGGCGCACCTTCGGACTTGACGGAGGAGGAGTCCGGAGACACTGCCCCTTGCTGGAACTGGAAAAGCGGTGCCAGGAGAGCCGCTCTGTCAGCGGTGGCCGGAAACTGCAAGGGGAAAGCCGGGTGCACAAGTCCGGCTTGTACGGGGTCGACAACGTCTTTCAGCGACACCGCTTTCCTCGGCTTTCTGCTGCGTTCCTTTCTCCTGTTGAGTATCTGGGTGTGGACCGTCTGACCGTCTTCACCCTGGACTTCTCCCATGGCTCCCTCCCTCTCGTCTTCCTCGCCATCGTCCTTCTCGAGATCTTCGTTGTTGTTGTCGTCGGCGTCCTCGAGCCTCCGGCGCACCGCCTTGCGCATCCCTTCCTCCTCCGCCTCCATGTCGTCCTCATCGTCCGCCCTGTCGTCCAGCGGCCTGGGGATGCCCTCGTCGGCGTCCATCGCCTCGGAGGCCTCGTCCCGGTCGCCCTCCTCGTCGTACCCCTCGCCCTCTCCGCTCTCTCCCCTTGCACCGTCCGGAGATTCCGCCGTCTCCCTTCCCACCCTCTCTAGACACTCGTCGTCTTCGCCCTCGGCGGACGTGGGCGTCGAGGCGCCCTCCCGGCATTGCAGCCGGTGCTCCAGCAGTTCATCCTGGGTGGAATAGTCCTGGCCGCACCGCCTGCAGGTCAAATCGTCCCCACCGGTCACCGACACGCCGCTACCTCCAGCGACGTCCTCCTCGGAGCACGAACCCGACACTTCCTCTGCGAAAAAAAAGAAAATCCAACTATTAACATTGGTGCACACTTTGAATTCATGAGTGCTCATGCTCCGTGAGCAATCTGCCAAAAATATTTTTTTCTCTGAAATGGATAGCTAATATGTATTTTGACGCACTCGCTGTGGTGTAATCACTATACAATTGCTCTAAACTTTACAATTATTTGACTACACATTGGTTTTCACACCCATCTCATACTTTTAATATTTATTGCTACCATGCCATTGTATGCATTTTTTTATCCGAAAAAATATTAAAGCAATCGCTGGTGAAGGAGCCCAGTATGATATTACTGGGATCTAATTAAACAGGGTAAGGCTGAGAAAAGGCTATAATAAAATATGGAGGCGAAAGGAAAAGGAATCACTTTTGCATTTTGCACACCGTTCACTTTAACTTCACTCGTTTTCCTCCACAACTGTATCCTTTTTCTCGTCATGTAAATGTGTCTAGCTCACCTGGTGCTGAAACGTTGTTATATCCGAGGCATTTCTTCGAGCGCATGGGTTACTCCTGATGACGTGAAGTGTGGAAAAAATGCTTTTCAGGGAATTTGAATTCGCGGAAATACTCCCTATGTAGCCTTTCTTCGCAGCGAGCACTCGTAGGCGCGTCTTCTCTGCTGATAATTCTACCTAACTCTGAGCGCGAGTTTATCGTTCTCAAATGCGGCTTCAATCGTTCAAGGCCATGGAGTTGAATTAAAAGTAAATCATCGTTTGTAAAATTTATTACGTAACGGAAGAGCGATATGACGGGCAGGCAATAGAGAAAAAGATAACTCCATCACTCCACCACCTGTATGAATCTCAAAAATTCTCGAGAAAAGTCAACAGCGCATTTCCTCTTATCGCTTACATGATGTTATCTGGCCAGAAACTTATGCACTGCAACGGATTTGTTGTACCGAGCTATTTCTTTGCTATCACTCAGACTTGCGGTGGGACGTTCATTTATCTTCGTTTTGACTATTCCCGGTAACCTTTAGTGATGGTTATCCCGTACATGGCTCTACCTTGTGAATGAAGCCACCGGAAGTCCTCAGAAAATACGGGGAGAGTTGTGAAGTAATACCTTATCAACACTGACAATTACGGAGAATCGTCATTCATACCAATAGGTATATAGAATGTTTGATATTCGAAAAGACACAATAAAATGCTCTCCTGACTCATAAAAAATAGTTAAAAGTGAGGAGCGTAATATTAATGAATATTATTTGCCGATCAAAATTCAGACTATCATCTTTCGGCGAGGGGTATTTACCGCGAAAGCGCTGTTTGATTTTCCGTGATCCCTAGCATTAAAAAGCAATGGTATATTTATAATCATCGTGAAAAATTTTATTTTAGGTATGTGGGTGTCATTGAGCTATGATGGCCTCGTTCACTATTTTTACTTTTCAAATTGTCGATTTGGATGGAATTCGAAAATTCTCTCTCTGAATAATTAAGGATCCAGATATCTATTGTCGTCACCAACTCATGGATATTGTTCGTCAACTTTCGCGTTTTTTTATTTTAAACTTATAAGAAAATGGCTGAATGAGAAAGACTTATCTTTCCCGTCCATGTAACGAATTCATTTTATGAATTAATATTGCGGCTCTACGTTAACGACCCCGCTGTAATTGACACATTCGTGGCTCTAAAGCTAGGAAAATTGTATTACAATGACTACTATCAGCGTGAATGTTTCAAGACGAATAGGATTAGTTCCCTTAATTTTTTTCAGTATTTTTTTTATTAAATCAACTATTATTCCTGGAATGGATTTGATGGACTATTTTGTAACTACCTCCGAGGGCCGTAGATACTTTTTGGAATATCCCTCAGATAGGATGTTTTATGCATTATACTATGTAATTTGTGGAGACATAGTTGTAGTATTATTATTTGACCACTGTTTAGCGAACTGCTCTAAAATTGTCTCAGGAAAAATGCACTTGACCGGAAATCGATTCAAAAACCTCTGGTGTATCGGGCGAATGTGTAGACCATTGTCAAACTTATTTTCTTTTGTTCAGTCATCCTTGGTGGACCTCAAAAGCATGGAATCCAGCACCATGACACTATATAATTTCCGTAGGAATTACAAATAATGGATAAAAGTTCACTTGCGCAATGAACGGGAAAGCCTTGAATCGCGGATATATTATGTTCCGATGTGTGTATTCTCGTTGCTCTTCGTAGTGGTAGCGGATCTACTATTTTAAGTTAGTGATATTTAAATTGGATATGTCTTCAACCAACCTACATCAGTGAATCACGTAAAAGGGAAACAGTCGCGACATTATTTTAACAAACCGCACGAGCTCTGGCTTTATTCTAGAGCTTTACACGTAAAATCTGTGACGACACTCTCGACCACGTTTAAAAAAAATATGCCCAATTAATTTAATGGACTGCGAGCAAAGAAATTTATAAACCTACGCCTAGAAGTACGTTCACGTAATTCTCGATGTAGGCGAAAATTTCCAAAAGGAATCTGAAAAATATGTTTTTAAATCATGGAAATGAATTAAATGGAGTCATTTTCAGACATTTTTTCAGTAGTGATCATAATTGATTCGACCATTGAACCCGCGGGTGGATTTCTTCTTTCATCTGTTACCATGCCTGCGCTACATCTCTTCACCCCCGCCCCTTCCCTTGTCTAGGCGCTCGCTATTCGTCATTTTCGGAACCTCGCTCAAACATAGCCATCGGCCTCGGCACGCTCCATCTGCCTTGCTAGGAGGTTTATGGGAGGAGGGGTGGGGGTTTGTATCAGACTACGCGCACGAGACCATCCGGCAGCAGTTGCTGGCTGTGCCTCGTCGGGAACGAGGGCAGCAAATATCTTCAGATTCCAGAAAGCCGGAAATGACTACGGTAGGGATGGATGGGAGTGTTCCTGAGGATGGGTGGGAGTGTTGGGGGAATCCTTTGGCACGTGGTTAAGCCCTTTTCCTCGGGGAAGAGGGCGTAACAGGGAATTGTCTTCGGAGGAGGGGGCTTGTTGTTCAGGGCAGGCGAAAGGAGAAGCGCGGGGAAAGAGCGGGATAAATAGACACTGGCACGAATATTACATTAGAGGATCCTCAAGTCCGCCGTTACAATTGTTGTCGCTCTGCGATTATTTATCCTTTCCAACCCACAGCTGCTTCCGGGAGAAATTAAATTTCAAGACTTCTCGCATTAAAAACGTGAAAATTTTCTGATCACAATTATTGTGGCAGCTGTATATTTAGCCATTAAACTTTGCAGCACAAAAGAGCACGTGATTTGAATCTCGCGTGAATAGAGCTGAAAATGTAGATATTTTTGATGTTACTTAAAAGCAACATTGGCTTAAAATCATACTTCAAAATCGCCACTCACGGCGCGGGCGCTACCAGACATCGATTTCCCCTTTTCGCGAGGAAATACACAGAAGCAATACTCAAATGAGCCAATATATCATACAGACCACGCATTTAACGCATGCGAGACGATTCTCCACTAAAAAAAGACCACTTCCACTGCGGCTAATGGCGAAAGTCACAGCGAACGAGATACCGCTCCCCAGGAGCGCAGCTAAGGATTAAGGCTAATGGGTGTTTTATGCGCAACTGAAACCTGGTGGTGTGGAGGTGTTGCATACGCGCCAGGGTAAGCAGGTGTTGCGGGGGCCCTCCTCCAGAAAAATTTTAAGAATAACAGTTCGAAATGGTGAGTTTTACGGCTTTATGAGGGATATTTGATTAATCCCAACACTATTCTATAAGTAGTACTGATCCAATTAAGTAAAATGGATTAAACTTGATTAAATTTCTCTGAGTTCTGGGGGGGGGGGGTTATCCCCCAAACCTTGCTTGCTGCCGCTCTCTATAGTCCGGCCGCCGAGAGTTGTCCGTTGACAGCTAGAAGGGGTAGGGGGCAAGGTTGCCAGGTAAGAAAGGGAAACGCCCACATTACATGTAAACAAAAGGGTTCCGTGAAGAAAGCAGCCAGAAGAGACGACGAGCGTGAAGGATCCAAAGGAAAAATCCTTTGTTTTGGCGATTCGCAGAAGGGACTTGTTTTGGTGGTTCAGGCTTGTTTCAGTGCTTCACATGCATGTGACAACGTTGTATGACTAGGCGAGGGTGTGAGGTGCATTTGGGGGACAGAGATTGGTTGTAAACCATGTTGGCAAGGCCGTAGTAGGGATCAAGGGGGATTGATCCCCCCCCAGAAATGAAAATAATTAAATAGATACTTTATTCTCGCTTGATGCTCACACCACGATATTATGTAGCGGCTCAGGGACATCTAGTAGTCCATTGCGACTTAAGTCAATAATTATCTAAGCGAATTTGTAGGTGCAGTGTGTTTAGTTGTAGTGCAGTGTGTGAAATAATAGTGCTGTGAATTAGGAGAGAGGTGAGTGACTTATGAGCCTCCTGAGGGACCGCAGAATTGACATCGACACCGAGGAGTTAATTCATTTGGTCGCTGCAAAAGAAAGCTAGAAGGCAAAATTCAATTTTATAATAATATTGTTATATTTTCCTTTCAGGGTTTATAATAAATATGTATATTTAACCGTATACGCTTTTTATTTATCTTATAAAAATAATTTTATGTTTGCCTACTATTCCATAAACCCTCCCGAAAATATTTTCTGGCTACGGCCTTGCATGTTGGCGCAGGGTTCTCCAGGGTTGTAGTGGCGCCGCCGAATAAAATGCGCGCGAAAATCTCAACAGATATGTTATTGAGCCTCCCGTAATGGAATCCCCTCGGATACTGCCTTTCTCAGGATGATCGGCGGGGCACGGAACTATAGCATCTCGGTGCACGCGCCTCGACCTGAGATGGTGAGAGAGTTGAGACGTTAGCAGGAAGATGGTTATGTTAAGGATGGAGGGCTTGGAATGGCTGGTGAGGGGAGGGATCCTAAGAAGCGGAGAGAAGGAAAACAAGGCTCGGATGGTTTTCCACTTATGCCTGCGGAACCGCTGCAACTGCGTTCCATCAATAAGCCCCTTTGTCTTTCCTTCTCTCGCTGTTCATCTTTTTCAATGTCTCCGTCGCGTGCCGCGAGCGTTGAAAGGTGCCATTTTTCATGCCCGTTGAAGATACCCACTAGCTTTCCATGCCGTATTTTTACGATAGCTGATAATTCTTATCCGTAATGAGTGGATTCATGAAATACTCCAAGAGTTTGAACGCTTCATTTTAGGTCCAGAAAGAGTCTAAATAAACAATTATTTATTCGACAATAAAAAATTAAAATATTTTGTAAGATGAAAAATATATTTATCCCAAAATAATCGCAAAAATTGAGCTTTCACCCCGTGTAGCCGTTTGGCTACAAATAATTCTGACAAAAAGGTTTATGTATCACCAAAATATTTCACTGGACTACTGAAGACGACTGTAGGAACAACGTACTTAAATATCTTCACAATCACAAATTTCAAACTTTCTGGGTGGAAATGGGTTAAAATTAAATTGACCTTATTGAGCACCATTCATACAAACGTGAGGATGAAATAGGGGAAAGAAGTGAGTTGTGGTTGCGTAGTATTTGTATTTAGTTACCGATCCAAGGAGCCTTTTGAGAGGCATACGGGCCTAGGGAGGTGAGCTAGGCGTCTAGGGGTGTGGGGGAAAGGTGTCAGCTTTTAAAACAGTTTTAAAGGGAAGATCGTGGGAGAAGGGGGTGGCGACTGGCGACCGAGAAAAGGGACCATTTCTCACTACCATCCCTCCCCGTCTGTCCACCCCCCCCCCCCTCAGCGGTTCGATCTTCCCCCACCTCCTTCCCTCTCTCTTAACCGCATCCCCGCGTTATTAGTGCATATATCGTCCGGCACTTCCTGCTTCTCATAAAATACATAAATTTTCGGCCCGCCGCAGTGCTCCCGGAACTTTTAAAAGTCTACTCTTACAGAAATGGGGAATAGGGGTTGAAAATTAAGGGGAGAGGCGCGTGTCCTTCTATAAATAGGAATTTTTCCTCCTCTCCCTCTTTCTCTTCGTGTGCATGCAATAGGGTGGAGTCGAAAGGGACGTGGGGTATTTGGCGCGTGGGTTTCTCATTTTGGAAATTTTTTGAAAGCAATGCGTCAATAGCATTCGAGGGGGAAGCTATACCATCTACGTATAGCTTAGGGTCTCCCTTCCGCGCTCCACTCCAGACCTCATCCCCCCACCCCCACCCCTTCTCTGGAAGTCATCTGTTTCCCTTTTCCACGTTTGAGAGAACGCTGACTGATCCTCGTCGACCTGCTGCAAAAACTCTGCCGCGTATTATTTTTACTCCGGGTTCAGAGTTTTATGTCCAAATGCATCGATAACGGGAAGGTTGAGGGCGACGGGTGTTACTTAATGATATTTCCCCCCCTCCCCTTGAATTTCCGCTTGCTGGGGCAGTGTGGAAAATTACGCTCATCTGTGCAAGTTTTTCTACAAATATTGACTCAAATTTTCTAATACTTCCCGGTTACTTTCTTTAACTGTTTAGAATAATACTGTGATTTATAGTACCCGCGTCGTGTTAAGGCAGATAACAATTTGGCGCTGAATGTACGGAATTCCTATTTAGATTTAAAAATTGATTACTTTAATATTTTAAGTATTCATGGTTGATTGTCTGATGCCGTAAGTTTTATATATAATCTTGGCTGAATGGGACGAGTTATTTAAATTTATTCCTAATTTACTCTATTTATCCCAACTCTATCTTATCTACTGAGCAAGAATGGAAAAATTGTAAGTGGTCACTGATGAATAGTTTCGCGTATTTCCTTGCGACTGAAAACAGCACACATTGCTCTTTTACATCGGGATTTTATTACAGGTTAAAGATTATACGTGCACGAACAACCATGCTCAGGATAGCGAACCCACCCAGGTGGGACTCGAATCCGTGACCTCTTTTTTTGACGAGCGAGGACTTAACACCGCCGCCACCTGGGCCGGCAATACCCGTTGTTTAAAAAAACTGCTCTTGGACTACTTTCGATTTTGTTCGTTTATTGTATTTGTATATTATTTGGTACACATTAGGCGATGTATCAAGTTATATTATCGCTTAACACGTTTAGGAAACATCTAGAATACATTTTATATTTACTCTGTGGAGTTAGTTGCGAATATATCGAAAAATTTATCGGGTGCACTGAGCAAGAAAAGACTTTTACTTGCTATTAAGAGAACCTTCTTGACCCAAAACACCTAATTTTTTACACAATTATTCACCTGAAATTTTAAAAGCATTTAAACATTTTTTCTCATGATTGAAATTTAGATGCCTTTGCGATAATTACTTCTCGGTTAAAGCTTTGCGTGAGTAATCTCTGTATAAGCATTTCGTTGTAAATTAAATATATAATTCCCTTGTAATATTTCGAAGTGCGAAATAACTCACTTCGTGATGTTCCAAAAAATTTTTTATCCCGACTCTGGGTTTCAATTACTAGAAAGTCATTATTATTAGTCAGTCAGTATTATCAAACTATCTAGTAGTTGAAACCCAGGATCTGAATAATAACGTTTTGTGGAACATAACAAAGTGAGCTATTTCGCATTATGCATGAGTGGTTCCACCAAGTGAAGCCTGAATTCTTCATATATATATTTAGAAGTCTTCCGCGTGAACGGTAGTGAAATATACATGAGTTGCCATTTTTTCTCGATCAATCAATCAATTCATGCATGTTATGCCCTTATTCATTTTTACAGCTGTCCGCCTATATAGCTCCGAATTCAGCTGCTCCACTCAGAGCCAAAATTTATTTTCGTCTGGATATTACCTCTACGTAGTGGTCTAACATACGAACAATTGCCTGCGACGTAGTAATTGCGTATTGAGAATAAATCGAGAAGATTCTTTAGAATGACCCATCTATTATACACCCCACTGTTGTAGCCGGCGTCCATTTACAGCCTCTGCCAGTTCCATTCCAACTGCCTAGTCTCCTTCGTGGATAGGGCCGTGTCATTAGGGAAGGGACGCTCGGGAAATTAAGCTATCTCGCTGGCGTGCGCGGTGAGACAAGGGCGAAGAGAATTTCGACTGGCCGCCGACCGCGTGGCTAGGACAAGAGAGCTACGAAATGATGGGTCATCAATCTCGGCTGCGGTCCGACCTCCAGGCGAAGAGGACGTCCACCCAAAAGTCTTCATTACCCGGACATTGTTGAACAATGGCTGGCCTTTCTCGAATAAATCCTTTTATGAGCCAATTGCCTCTCGTTCCTTTCGGAAGAACAAAAGTGATTCACACGGATGATTTCGCCTCGTTTCTCTTTCTCGTCCACTCTCGCCAAAAAGCATTTCAGAATCCCATCGTTAGAAACAATTTCGCCTGGAGGCTGAAATGGGATGAAAAACCTTTTGTTTGGTGGTGCTAAATTCTATCTAGGGGAAAGACGGGGCCCTCATTCCTCTCCTTTTCCATTGTTACTTACCATCGGCTTTATTTTGTGCTGAATTCCTGGTTTCATTCGTATCATTTCTATGATCTCAACCATTTGTCATTCGACGGGCCTCTAAACTAAGAAAGGCACATGGATTTATGTTTAAGTGTTATCATCTCTTCGTATTTCATCACTAATAATATATGGACATTTGATATGCCGTGATTTGATACACGGAAGCTATTTGGTACAATGTTTGGGAAAAACCCATTTTCTTTAGGTAAATACTCGGCGATATCAGTTAAATTTAGCCGTGTAGGTACGTACACCTTATCAATAGATAAGACTCCTTCATTTCCTGTTTTTGCGATATTTTAGTTTCTTTTAGTGTGCGAATGACAGCGTGTTCCTAGTATACAATATGTAGCTAGGTGTGCTTTAAAGTTTAATGCATTGAAATAGGAAAACATAATTGAACACGCTCTATTTTAGCACTCATATTTTTACAGATTAAACGGAATCAACTCAAATTGGTTCAATGTAATGACTAAATGCGAATGGATTAGGATTATAGACCTAATAAATCAGCCAGTGATATGGAAAAAACAATATAAGACGCCTCCAGCGAAAAAGATCGATCAGATATGATTTTACCACTCCGGTAAGAAGGTTGCACTGACGCTATTCTCACAAATGATTTCGGTGCCCTGATTACATTTGCAGTTCAATCAGGAATATTTTCCCTCGTGAAAGACGCCCTACCCTAAATCCCTACCCTGAAACATTCAACGGACTCATTTTCCTCGGAGTTGACATCGTTTGTAAAACGACACCAAGCTAGGTACAATTCGACGGAAACATTGTTGGCGATATGCATTATGGGTATTTAGATAAATTTAATAAGAGAAAACTGCTATCATTTTTTTAAAATTGCAATTGCAGCCTTCCTTGCTTTGCAGTAATCCAACCTATCCTTTTGATACTGTATTCATTTCTTGAGACCTTATATAGCGTCTTCGAATAAAATATCTTATCCATATCCAGGATACGGGTTTCTGCAGTTGTCCAACCATGATCCACGAGTCTAAAAACTACTCAAATATAGGACCAGATGGTCGTAAATAAGCTAAGTTAACTTAAGGAGGAATAATTTTTATGAGTCTCGTATGGTATGCGGCACGATGTAGTGTAAGTTCTTCATATTATTTAAATGAGGCATTGTAATATTTCCACTGGATTTATTTTAACAAGACGCCTTTCGTTGCTACAACAACATGATCAAGCGCACTAGATAATGCTATCGTTACAACGAAACAAGTCGTTTTCGAATAAATCCTATGTAATATTTCAACGTCTCATTTAACTAATATCACACAATGATTGCCATAAATAATTTATTTGATTGAAGACGAGAGACGTGCTCCCTGTATAACTGTTCGTCTTCCCCATCTCATTTTTTCCGTAATCCACTCCTCGTTATGACAAAATTATTAATGCAGCCGATGAAGCCATTCCATTCGACCTCAACACTGCTCCCGGCTCTTTCCCCTGCTCCTCTTGAGAGGGAGGCACCCAACCCCGCCCCCTTCCCTAAGGCAACAGCTGCCGCCCCACACCCAGGGCGCGCGCGCGGGGGCGGCGGACCGATGAATGAATGGGAGTGTGGAGGGCGCACTCTGCTAGTGTGTTGTCGAGAGGGTGTCGCTGCTCTTCCCTCCCACACTCCCTCTTGTTCTTGGAGGGCACACTGGTCGCACACGGCGTTTTTGCGGGGGAGGCTAGCGAGACCAATTACTCCAGCGAAAGGGATGACGAGTGGGCGGAGGAGGAGGGGGTTGTGGTCGGCTAGAGGAGAGCTAGAATTCGTCTTGGGCAGAGCGGAAGGAGGTGGATTGGCCGTGGAAGGCGGAAGGAAAATAAAGAAGAGGCTCGCATTGTGAGGGGTGAGGATTTAGAGTCTAATTTTTCCAACCTATAAGTGAGGCTTTCCCAATATTTTTCAAAATTGGTTCTTTATTGCCGAACTGTATACTTGTACCGTACTAGAGGTTGATTATATTATATAAGTTTTGGATGTACTGGAAATGAAACCTTTAACTCCTCGTTTTGACAGCAACAAACACTTGTATTCTCAAGTCTCAAGGGCGTACCCAGATTCAAAACTAGGGGAGGGGGACAAGCCATGGTTGTTCAAGTTGTAACATTTAAGCATAGAAAAGGTGAATTCAATCAGCATATTAAGAAAACTATAACAGCGCTGTATTAGTTTTTTACATTATTTGCTGGAAAACAAATATTTTAGCTACATGTTTTACACTAATATCATTTTTCGTGGGTTTAAAGAAAATTAGTTGGAAACTTTCGTTTCAATCCAGTCGTGATTTTCCATTAGGAATTTTGCGATATTTTCTTCTAGGGGAGGGGGAGCTGTCCCCTCCTGCTCCACGCCGGGTAAGCCCATGTCAGGTCTTCTGAATCACTTCTGTCATAATGGGGAACGATAGTTTTAATAGTTAAATTGAATTTCTTGCGAATATCGAAAGGTGAGCAGGAAAGTGAACCAACGGGGAAGAATTTCAGGAAATTTTTGGAAATTTCAGGAAATGCATTTTGAAACTTATGAGAATTGGTGCATTCCTGGAGTACGATGTGAATGGATTCTTTACAGGATTCACACTAGGTGAGCTGTTCTGTCAGAGCCCACGTTTCAATGGCTAACTCCACGAGGCGTCCTGAGGACGATAGCACAGTTAGCCATTGAAACTTAGGCTCTGATAGAACAGCTCACCTGGTGGGAATCCCGTAAGGAATTCATCCACATTTAGAAACTATCTTTCCCAGGCTAAATACTCAATTTCACTTTATTTGCCGAAAAGGCCCACTCTGTAAAATTGCCTTAACTGCCATGAATACTTTATGAAAGCCATTTGAAAAGAATCATTACCCTATAAAATATTCATGCCAATTTCTCTCGTTAATTTAAAGATTGATTTTTAATTAAAACGTTAAAATATCGGTTCTACTTAACGACAATTTCTAACCTCTTTCAAAATTGTTAATTATACTTAGGAATGGTTCGTTAGAAGAAAACAGTAGGGATTGGAAACAATTTTTCTATTATGAAATCATCGAGGTTGAAGGTGGGATATTTCTTTTTTCCGTGGTATAAAGTTTTGACTATAACTAATAGATTCGGCCTTAGTCTTCTACATCACCATTGCATTTGTTCTCTAGTATTGGCAATTATGTGTTTAATTTTTTCAGATTATGTATTACCCGCATGTATATATGGAAGTTGGTGATTTATTTTGATATTAAATGTTTTTTGATCTTTTTATTTTTTTCAGGTGCAGTACGGAACCAGAATAGAATAATTAGTACATCATTGGGCATATTTTTAACAGTAACTTCACAAAAATATCGACATTTACGGTATTTGACTGGCCTACGAGGTCTTCTGTGTGTACCCACTTAGAAAGATTAAGAGCAGCATGGTAAGTAGAAGTGAACTTTTTATCGTGTCGTGTCTGTACCTTGTGAATCTTAAATTCCTCATACTGCGATTGCAATCAGTCGTCTCAATTGAAAATATTTTCCATTTGAAATCGCGTCATTACCAGTCGTGCGTGTTCCCATGAAATATTTGGACAATGGGATTTAAAGTCTAATTTTGCCAACATATAAGTGAGACTTTTTCAATATTTTTCAAATTGGTTCTTAATTGCTGAGCTAGATATTGATATCGCACCTGGGGCTGATATTATTTTATAAGTTTAGGGTATACTTAAAATGAAACCTTGTATTGACAGCAGCAAACACTTGTATTATCAGGTCTTCAAAATAACCTCTATCGTAACGGTGAACGACAGTTTTGATAAGTTATCAATTCTGTGTTATATTTATTTTTCGGAGGACCAACCCTCGCGTCTTTATTTAGTCCGAGAATCGAGATGGCTACTTTTTGAAAATCACACCACTCATTCATTGCATGAAGATTAGCATTATTTTATTCGTTAGAATTAAATACCCCTTGTAGTCGAGCGAGACGTAGCAGCGACTGGTTTTTCACTAGGTGTGGCGAAATTTAGTGACTTCATCCATTGAGCAACCAGCAAATATTCCCTGCAAGAGTTTTTCTTGGAAGGGAACAGACGGAAGAAGGAGATGGCTTGTAGCGGGTGTTGGTACTCGAGCCAGCCACGAGACGGTTCGAAAGAACCGAAGGGCAACGTCACACTTTATGACGCGGGCCTTGCCCCCACCCTCGCGCCGGCTTTTTCCCTTTATGGGCCGTGAGTCAAAAAGCCTCGTCCATGCTGCTCGGAGAGTGGACACGGGGAGGAAAATGCGAAAATGTGAAGTGAAAGGTGAGGAGGCAAGGTGGTCGTAAGGGGCCTGGAGAGAATATTCCCTGCGCGTGCTCACACCAGGGGAGCCCCTTTCAATTGTCCAGTTTCAGTGACCCCTGTCGCATAAACTGTCGAACCTTCTCCCGATGAAAACCCACCGCCACCCACACCGATCGACAATTTTGACGACCGACCAAACCTTACCCTCGAAAATGGACAAGCACTCGTGAAATCTTTTCAAAACCACTGCCCCAAAAGTATAATGGGACTGACCTCCCTCGTACCCATCTTTCTCCGCTCGGACACCGCGGCATTACCCAATGGCACCACGTTGTGATGACTCCTCTGCTCGCCTCTGTCGTAATTTATTGCCATATTTGTGTTGGAGAGACGGGTAAGGCCAAGGGTGTGTGTCAAAGGGGATGGAGGAGGTTATTGAGAGCTCGTGGGGGTTGTAAAGTTTGATTCTTTCCCTAGTTTCCACCAGTCCTCGTTAAAATTTTCTCTCAGTTTCCTCCGGATGTGTCAATATACCATCGTTTTGAACTCTACTCCGCACTGCCGTGACATAATCAACATTCTTTTCGATAAATTCAGTCAATAACCCTGCGTATGTTGCGGTATGGGATTCTCCAAATCGTGGCGCGATGAGTCTGAAAGGCGGAATGACGGAAAAATATACCTAAAGCGCCGTATTTAGTTAAGCCAAAATTTACTAATCATCTCCGGGATGTACAGGATGTAAAAGGAATAATAATTGAAAAATATTTTTTCTGAGTATTTATTTGTGTACAAAAACAAAGCAATCAAAATATGAAAATCGCAAGTTTCGTTTGATCCTCTGAGGAGAGGGGCATCAAAAACTAATGCCTGTGCCGGTCAGATCGGCAGCGCCCTAAGCAGGTTTAGTCACTGACATTCGAATACTCAGTCCTCATCGGTGGACAATCTAAGATAGACCATGTAATTTTATTGGTGTGAAGGAGATATTACGGCCTAATCATGTTACTCGGTCATTTACATTACTCGTAAGGGACGAGACGTATCTTTGATCAGGCGAGTTACAAAACCATTTCTTTATTGACACAAGGCAGTCCGATAAATGTTAACCTCAAGTGCTGTTAAGAGAATGAAATGAAATTATTGATATGATTGAAATGAAATACAATTTGATTCCGTAAGTTGGAAAAGACAAATAATTTCCAATTGAGTCTTATTTCATGTCACTTTTGAAAATTTTAGCAGAAAATAATGAGTTTTATGTGACGAGTGTGTTATAAATTAGATAGATAGGGATAGATAGTCTGATTTAATGAAAAAGAGAGATGGCAATTTTTCTTCAAATTTATTCAGTAATGCGCATCGCGTTTCGACCGCAAGGTCATTTTCAAGTACATGGACGAAGAACGGAAGAGCATTATATAAAATGTTTTCCCATAAATCATCCAAGTCATTTTAATATTTACTTCGACATCTCGCTTTCATCAGCTTATTTATTTTCACCTCATTAGCAAAGGAAAATGGATTAGTTAACATGTTTCCTAACCTATCAATAAGAAAATGGCTAAAACTCTAATCCATCCACAGAAATACCATTTTTCTCTTTATATAACTTCATGCCTTAATTGAAAACCTTTAATGACGTTATTAAGTCCTTCTGGAAATTTTAATTTTACATCTTACACGACGGGATATCATTTTTAAGAATACTTTGAAGCGGTATTCATATAAGTGGCGTAGCCAGGGGGGTCCGGACCCCTCCCGAAATATGAAAACACAATTATTTTCCTTAATAAAATTAAACTAAATATTTAAAATAACCATGAATTAACAAAATATTAAAAAAATGAAGTTTTTTCGATTATTAAAAGTGTTTAAATTAGTTTAAAACCAATTACTTGGTACCCTGATTTTCCAAAATTCTTCTCCCTGGTTTTGGACCCCCCCCCCCCCGAACAAAATTCCTGGCTACGCCACTGATTCATATGCTCTTGATATCAGCGAGTACGTTGCCCGTGGTAGAGAATGTAGCTGTTGCTCACTCCTCATCGTCCCAACGAGAATCCACCATTCGTGAGAATCGTTTTGGCAGGCACTACTGGCATGTGACCCGTTTGACTCAGAGAGTTACGTTTCAGTAAGCTGGATTGAATCGTCATTTTTTTGCGGGAAAAGGCTTCAGATGGCGATGACGGAAGAACGGTGTCATGCTTTGGACAATAGCGCCTTCCGTGTTAAGACCTGAATTTAAATTTTGGGCATTCTCTCCCTCGAAAGGATCGACTGCCAATTTATTTACGTCGCGCTTAACTATTTGCACAAGTCCACCTATCCCGACTTTCGCGATCGTTGAAATGAAGACTTTAGCATCAGAAATGTATTTGATGAAATAAAACTTACATGCATGTTGTAATGTACGTGGTTACGGCGTTTTACAATAATATGTTACTGAACTAACAATTAACGTGCTTAGTTTAATTTACCTTGGCTAAAATAAGGCTATAGTACTTGACCAGAAATCGGGGGATCCGGGTTCGAATCCCGGTCAAGGCGAATGATATTTTTTCCCTGTAGATTTTCGCACGTGCTTGGGTTACTGGAGTATCATGTCTATCTAATATATGTGAAGTTAGAATTTTTTCTGGTAAATTGTGTATTTACTTTTGGAATACATTAAAATCCTGCGTTTATCACTGGGGCTTCTGGCGTTCCTGCGCAAACATATCATGTCTACAAACGACTATTCAATGAACTAGAATATAATTTATGGCAAACATTTATGTCAACCTATCTCCGTAAAGTTGAATTTATGAGCTGATGTTTAAGTGAGGGATTATCGTATATCATAACTACTGGGAATCCAGAGGAATATATTTCGAAGATTCTTGAGATGATGATGATGACATCAAGGGATTTAAGATGCGTTTAGCGCTTGAATCCGTGAAACCGACGAAAGGGGACAAATTACGTCTGAGCTGTTAGCATGGGACCATAAGGCCGAGAAGCAAGATATTAATTCCTTCTCCCCATTAAGCATGCCATCTGTTTTGATACACGGTGCATCTACACCTCTAAATCATACGTAGCTGTCAGCAACAACCTTTCCCACTCTGCTTGCAGCAGAATCTTAACTCCAACGATGATTTACTCCCTGGATCACAGCCAAAAGCCTCGAGATTAATTTCCTCTGGACGAGGATATGTCCTTTTCTTCTTGGTGTTACATTCACGGTTTTCTGGTATGAAGCTTTGATCAGAAGCACAAGGAATTACGTAACTGCAAGGAATTATTTATTTCGTATTACTTAGGCCATGAGCTTTGGTTAATGATCGACGAAAGACATAAGATTTTGGAAATAATTTTGACATCAATTGGGGATAAGAAGCAAATAAAAATCCTCTTCCAAGCCGTTGTTGGGCAAAGAATCTTTTCAGTTGAACATAAAACGATTTTTTCAATCGGATAAAAATACACTTGAGCCTGTTTTTCCAAAAAAAAAAGCTCCAAAAATACTCCTTGAAAGCGGTTTCTTCCTTCATCCCTATATTCTCGCCGTCAAACTTTTGAGCAAAATCCTCTCCTCAGACACCAGGAAGAATCAGAGTACATGGAAAATATAGCAGTTAATGTTGCTCCTTAAGTTGGCATTTTGCTATATATTTGGACGCCTAAGATCTTAATTAAACTTGATTGACAGAATGCTATATCGTAGATTCATCGCTCCAGGTTGATCTAGCGCCGGGAAATACATCAGCACAGATTTATTTTAATAAAATCTCATTTCTTAAACGCTTGCGGATTGGTAAGATGTTTTTTCCCCCCTCGATCAGACTTGAATCATGTGATAAAATCGCATTATAAATAGTGCGGGCAAAAATGTGCCGAGATTTAAAACGAATCGGGGTAAGGACGCAGGGTGTTCGTTTATATGCCCTCATGCGAGCAGATTATGCTCACGGTGCCAGTGTTGTGTATGGAGGTTGAGGGAGGTAAATAGGTGCGTCACCTGGGAGACAGGTACTTATGAACTCCGCTGCCATCATTCCCTTAAACAAGGTATTTCTTATTCCTCTCCCACTCCTCCTCCTTCCTTTTTCCTCGCACCTTTTTTCCCCCTTGCCTCACAAACCTCCCTCCCTCCCACTCCTCCTAGTTTCCCCAATTTACGACCTCTGCATTCAGGCTGTGGACATGTTTTCTCCCTCCACTCATTCTCAGCCCTTTTCTTTCTCTTTCAACCATCCGATCCCCACTATGCCTAACTCCCCCACACTTTCCCCCTCCCTTTATTTTTTTTTGTCTTCCGATTCGTTCAGATCAGCGTTGCCAAATCTTACTAAAAAGTTAGAACGTAGGTTTCCGCGGCGATGGTTTGATCTCTGCATTTCTCCAGGGTTTTCTTCCGCGTCAGCTTGTTTGTAGACAACAGTTTCGCTGGCTATCCTGCCAGCGTCTTCACCTGAACTCACTCACCTCACCACACCTTCGACCTGAAGACGCTGGCAGGATAGCCAGCGAAACTGTTGTCCACAAACAAGCTGACGCGGAAGGAAACCCTTGAGAAATGCAGAGATCTTACTAAAAAGGATGAGACATTTTTTACATGTATTCATTTTGCTGCTTTAAGGATCTCGCGGCCGAATTATCGGAAAAGAATCCTATTCGCCCGATTAAATATTGTTCGAGAGGAATATACTGGATCTCTTTACGAATCTTACGGGCGAATCATCGTAAAAAATTCTATGAGCCCGTTTAAATATAGTTCGAGAATAATCTTCATACATATACATCTGAGGAGTTGATGATCATTTTAACTCGAATGTGCGCAATCGGTTAGGTCTGAGTTTCAGGTATCGGGCAACAGTCTACGGAACCATTTAAAATTTGAGACAAGCGTTGTGGTAGTCTTCTCCAAAGGGTAGTAGTTACATCTGAACGGTTTTTCCTGGTATCCCAAGCTCATATTTTACAATAAAAACATCGTGCATGAAGTTAAAGACTCCCATCGTTGATATTAAGTATTCACTTCTGGGTAAATCCAGCCTTGTTCCTTGGGTTTCCTCTCGATATAAAAAACATTTCAAGGACAGTTTTGGAAAATTTATCTGCAAATCGATATGAAGGCATGAATGATAATGATTTTAGTGCAAATAAGTATGGACAAATTGTAGCCGGAAATCAATACTTGACGCTTTAACGTATGTTAGAAAAATTATCCTTGGTTACTCACCGCTGTCATTGTTGGGTGACAGTGAAAGAAAGCCTGATATATTTAAAGAAGTAAAACATTGAAAACGGGGGTGAACGCATAGTCAAAACTAATTTAAGTAACGAATTTTTAATAATAACGAATAATGCCCTAACGATTTTTTTCATGTTTAACCACGGGAAAAGGCGGAATGTATTTAGTCGGTTTATTTGTTCCGCCATTTAATTTAATTTTCGACGAATTCCTGGTTTGCTTCTTACGCCATTTCCGCAAGATAGCTTGCCAGTATCTATATCCTTGATTGCCTTCCAAACTCATATTTTCGTATTCAACCAGTTTTCAGTGGCGACGTTATAGTTTGATTTATTCATTTGTGAACACACAATCATAACTAATTTAAATAATTGGAGAAGAAGCGGAAATCATTATATTTTTAGCGATTTATTAGCGTAGCTAAGAGTAATAGTATGCTAAAGCCTGGGGAGCTCTAAATGGATATCACGTCTAGATTAAAGTCACAAATTAAAGATAAAAAACTACTAAAAAGTTACTGTTTGAAATGGTTAGAGCTATGGAGTTGCCAACAGTAATGAAGAATGCGAAGCGGTTATCTATATGAAAGACGACGCGGTACTACTGTCGTCATCATTGATATTTTTTTTTAATTTAGAGAATACAACAATTGCCTATAAATATACGATGAGGTTACAATATTCTAGTGTCGAAGGTGTATCAGAAGGGTATCACGAGGGAAAAGGGACGTGTAGGAAAAAAAAGTTGGGTTCGAATGTACCCAGCGAGGGTACACACTTATTGGCACGTCACCTATGCCGTGTAATTGTTTCGTGATTCGCGTCACTTTTATTGATGGACCAAAATTTTATGGGAATGCGCGACTTGGCAACACTGTAGCCCCCTCCCTCCCTCCCATCCTTCGGCCGGCGATCTCCTCCGTTATCTCGCATTCGAACCTCCTGCGTCCTCCCCTCCACCCCCACGTCTCATTCCCACCTCCACCCCATCCTCCTCACACTCACTCCGACTCCTCCAGTCCTACCTGCCCGGGTTGGTCGACGCCAGGCGCATTAGCCTACGATTTATGCCTCCCAATGGGCCCGTGATGCTCTTCTGACGGCCCGAACACGGACGGACACCGCAAGGGTGGAGGGAGCCGGCCGGGGGCTGAAGGAGAGGCGGGAGAAACAGGGTGGAAGAAAAAAAAAAAAGAAGAAGCATTTAAATTACGTCCTCCCCTCATGCTCTTTTTATTCTCAGATCCACAAATATTTTCATGTCCCATCCGAATATCCGAGAGAATAATGTACATTAGGGAGGTATGAGATGGAGGTGTTGAAGGAGGCTGGTTAGTTATTGGCGTGAGTGTGGGAAAGACAGAATGTATTTTGTCGGTTTATTTGTTCCGCCGTTTAATTTAATTTCAGGCGAAAAAGTCCTTGTTTGATTTTTTAAGCCAGTTCCGCGAGGTAACTTGCCAGTACCTGCATCCTTGATCGCTTCTCAAACGAATGTTTTCATATTTAACCGCGGGAAAAGACGGAATGTATTTAGACGGTTTTTTTGTTCCGCCATTAAATTTAATTTCCGACGAACTCCTAGTTTGATTTTTACGCCATTTCCGCAAGATAGCTTGCCAGTATCTATATCCTTGATTGCCTTCCAAACTCACATTTTCGCATTCAACCAGTTTTCAGTGGCGACGTTATAGTTTGATTTATTCATTTGTGAACACACAATCATAACTAATTTAAATAATTAAGGTCTCGAAGGTTTAGAAGTGGAAATTATTTTATTTTTAGTGCTTTATTGGCGTAGCTAAGAGTAATAGTATGCTAAAGCCTTGGCAAAGCTAAATGGATATCACTCCTAAATTATAGTCACCAGTTAAAGATAAAAACAACTAAAAAGTTGCAGTTTTTCGTGTCATAGTTATTAGAGTTATGGGGTGTGCCAATAGTAATGAAAATACGAAGCTGTTATCTACATATATGAAAGACGACGCCGTACTACTTTTGTTATTATTTATATTTTGCTCTTTTAGAGAATACAACAATTGCCCATGAATTTACGATGAAGTTACAATTTCTTTGCCTGAGGAAAAAGACGATAATTTTTTAGGGATGGAAGACTCAATTTAAACCACGAAAAGCTTATCCTCCCTGCCGTATCAAGGCAGCCGTCCTGTGAGCTGCGTTCGTTCTCGTGCTGACGTCACATTCTTATTATTGTTAATTGCATCTGCATTGAGTAAATATAATGATCGAATTCCACCGTATCGTTGAGTGCATATGCGGATGTAAATTGGCATGTGGCTATAATAAATCACTCGATAACGCGGAATTAATGAGGCCGAGAAAGTATTTATAAGTTTTATCTATTGGCATTTCTGTCCGAAGGACTAGGGGGATTAGTGAGTTATGTTTATTCATGAAAAACGAGGGCGGAATAGATAATCAAGGCCATTAAGGAGCTTTCGTATTGGGAGCTCTTAACAGATTACTTAATTTCTTTATTTTGCCTTTTAGTAGGCTTAATGGACTATTCTGTATTTACATTGCTTACATGAGGCTCCCCGCCGCCTGGAAAAGGAAACGAACTTCCCAGATGTCACCACAGGATATATAGTTTGAAAACTGGAGTTGAATTTTATTTATGCCCTTTCCCACATTCATCCAAGCACTCGGCTCTGAGTATACTTCTCAGTGCGTTATACTATCGGGCATTTTAAAGCTATCAAACGGCTAAGTTAATCTTGAAACCTCGTAATCCTTTACGTAACACGCATATTGCTGCTCTCATCCGGGGGGACTTCTCTCACGTACTTTTCATGGGAAGCGTCGAAAGTTTAGAAGTAGAAACTATTTTTATTTTTTAATGCTTTGTTGGCGCAGCTGAGAGTAATAACATGGTTGAGCCTGGGGAGCGTTAAGTGGATATCACTTTTAGATTATAGTCGCCAATTACAGATAAGAAACAATTAGAAAGTTACATAGTGAGAATTATGGTGTACTTTAAACATGCCTCAAATTATCTCACTTGCCTTCTCCTTTCAGCAGAGATTAAGATAGAGTAAATTATTTGATTAAATACATTTTTTTTGCGGAACTGACTTCATTATACTTATTTTAAAAGTTTTAAAAATATCGCGTTTTGACACAGATGAAATGTCAGTTACTACACAGACACGCTGTTTCTTTTGGTTAAGAAAAACATTCCTATTATGATATTTTATGCCATATCTCAACAAATAATTATGAGCTTAAATTGATAACCATAGCAACGACCCTGGGCAGCAGGTGATCAATCAATTGATTTATGATATCAAAACATCGACGCGTACTTTTCTTAAACATGCTAAGATGCTGGTGTCGCCGGAGTAGGTATAGGAAAGCGCTCGGTTTTTCCCGCTTTAAAGCAGTAACAAACTGGACATACGTAGTTTTTCAAAGATTATTGAAACAGATATTCCGTAAAATTATGCCACTCGAATCGAACTGGGAAGGTGGCAAGAAATGAATAATTCAAAACGAAGAGTCCATGTCTAATTCTCATTAATGCCGATACGGACTCGTGAGTGTATTGCTCACAACGTGAGGATAGGCAGGTCATGAATTCGAATCTCATAAAAGCGGAAACACGATCGTGTGTCATAAGTATGCATTCATCTTTGCCAGATCACTTGTCACGATAGTTCGTTTATTTATGATACATTCATGGCAATAGGTCGCTACCGAGCAACGCACGCCGCTTTGCTATGCCTTTCCATTCCGCGTCGTCTCCACGGATTGGAAAGTGAGGAAGGATTTCATCACCTGCATATCATTTCAGACGTACATCATGGCTATTTAATAAGAAGTGCGAAATAGAAATTTTAAAAACGTGGAAAGACTGTTCTTGAGTATCCATTCATAGTTTCGACCTTGGTTTCAACAAATGTTGTAATAGGATTAATTTTCTGTACATGTTAGAAGAGTGACCACAATGATACATAATCGACTACGCAGACAGTCGAAAGACTGTTGTACGTTGATATAAAATTATCCGATATTTTATATAAAAGAATAATTTATGTACAAAGGGATATAAATTTCACGTTCGTTACAATCTGAATTACCAACTCAAATCTGTTTAGTGAAAATAGCTTTCCATGAAGACTTTCGTCATAGTGTACCTCAATAGGCATGAGACCATTTCACAGAACTAAGCCTGGAAAATGTAGAGACGATTCTCCCCGATGGAAGAAATTATTGCATTTATATTGCTGAATAAATATGCATTTCTTAGAAATTCTTGATTTATATTTATATGTGCCATTGTATTTCAATAGGTCCTATTTTAAAAGGGTCAGTATATCCACACATGCTGTATGAAGCTATGAAGTATGAAATGTTGAAACAAAGCAGTATGCATACGAAGTTTTATGGTTAGAATAATTATTAATTATTCAAAATTTGATACATGATATTCGATGTGGAAGTATCTTAGCGTCGTTTTCTAGGTATTTTGATTAATTTTAAGCAAAGATTTGATAAACACGCACTGGACATCGAAATCGATTGTATCAAACATTTTTAACAATTGTCTAACTCTGTAAATCCATTATCTTCAACGTTAGCCAAAACTCTTTCTAATTGCTAGAAAGCCTTTTTATTTTCTTGAGTTTCTTTGTATTATTAGGAGATTTTTGAGGGCGGATATTAACGAGAGAAAAGAATCGCTGCATGCACTTTGAAGAACCGACATCACTTATATATATGTTTTCATACACGTTTCCCGTATTTGAACGAGTTTCATTTTTGAAGTTCATATATTGTTTGTTGCATTTAATTTTTCATAATTTAGTGTTTAGCGTTGAGTTGGCGCTTTGGTTACAGAGAGAAAAACAAGGGATTGTTGTGAGAGAAGCCATATTAATATGAAATGTTTTAAGAACCCAGTCAACACAGCAATTATGGCCACAATGTAGCCGAACTGTGGTTTATCTGTGGCAACTATGCCTATGGCTAACCACAGCTTGCCGTATTATGGCCCGAATATGGGTGCCATCCGGCAAGCCGTAGTTAGGCTTGCCAAACACGTGCGCAACTATGGCCACACTTTGGTTCGTCTCAGGAAGGCCACTGATTGTCAAACCAAACATTAGTAAACATGAGTATATTACGGTTGCCATTGATACAGGTTTGTTGGTGAGTTATTAAAATGGAAGTTTGGTTAATTCTAGTGTTATAAAAAAAGTGTACTAACCATACTTAAGTCACCTTATGGCGGGCCACACGTTGGCCACAACATGGCCGGGGGTCAAAACCATTGTGGGGCCATCTTGGCAACCCACTATGGCCACAGTACGGCCACATTGTAGCCACAATTGTTGTGTTGACTGGGAAAGATGAAATAGTGTCTAGCGATATCGAAGTTTTTATTTTACGTAATCGCTTTCATACATTGAATTCGACCTCAAGGCCAAAAGGTTCAATATTGGTACAACGAGAATTCTGCCAACTACATGGCAAATCCCCGAGCTTGTGGAGCGCATGATGGGTGTGCGAAGTTCTGAATATCGGACGGAGGACGCGCGTTAAAGCGACGCCACGCCGCGCGCCGCCTCTCTTTCTCTCCATGAAATCGAATTACGATGCGTAAATTTGTTGGGGGTGTCTTTGGTGTGAGGCACGCGGATGAGAGATATATGGGGAGGAGGAGAGGGGTGAGGTGGGCGGGGAAAAAAAATGAAGGTAGGCGTCGAGGGGTGGGAGTGCGAATGAGAAGAAGAGGAGGAGGGGATAGAACTTGGCAGTGGCCCAACCTTTTTTCCCACTTATACACACCGTCTTCTCTTTCCATCTTGTTTTCTTTTCAATTCCCTCTCTCTCTACGGCTTTCTCCTCCTCTACGTTCTCATACCTTCGGTCGTCGTCGGGGGAAATTAGCCCTCACGCTAACACTTTCCTCGTTATCCATTTATAACGCGCTCAATAGCAAGTATGAGGACTCGATACTTGTAGAAATCAGGAAGGCGCGCTCGGATGATGTTGCCGGTGGCTGTTCTCGTCACGCTCAAACGCGCCGGTTGACCGAGGCGAACGACTCGCGGCGGCGAGATGTGTGGCGGTGAAGGGAGGAGGATGGGATCAACGATCAAGTTTTTCCGTAGGTTATATTGCGATGTGCGGAATGCATTTACCGATTCTCATTGGGAATTATTTGTTCTTGTGAGCATCAAAAAATATATAAATAATTCATACAGTTTAATAGTGCGTATAATAGAAGTTGAGAAGTTAAGACTAATACATCGATGGATAAGTTCTAACAACACGTATCTCAAAAGTAGCAACTTGGCATCCGGAGAGCAAAAAAACGATTAATTTTTTTACTTGTACACTGAAATCAAAAACCAAAAGTTCACAAAACTGAAAAAGAAGCATTCATTTGCTATCTTCCTAAAGCTAAAACTTCCGGTTCATACGCAGGATCTTTTGTTTTTAAACATAATTCTTTCATTCTATCATTTTCATCAACAAACATTTTTTGATAATTTGAAAGTCTGCTTATTTTAATATTTATTAGTGTATTAAATCATAGGATCAAAGATTTCTTTTGATGCCACACAGAAACAATTTGCTTCATAAATTGGTATTTCTCACCTCGATCATGCCATATTTTTGCGAAATCAATACGGCGTTAGTTTCTTGAGATACCTCCAGTCTCTGATTGAAATACTCTAGTTAAGTACGTGAACTATATGTACCACTGTTTTATTACTCTTTGAAGTCGTGATGGTGAAGTTTCTTGACAATACGCGGTTTTTCAGCTCGAAACAAAGTGGTTATTTAGGCTTGCCAAAAAAAAGTAGTCTGATTTCATAGCAACACGTCTCAGTTTATTGGTGAAGCACTGTATGGAACTAGTGACTTTGTACGCAGTCACGCGCACGAGTGCAAAGTTAAATATTCTTAGGATGAAGTGCAATTAGGAGATCCGGGTTCGAATCCTGGCCAAGTCAAATATTTTTTCATGGCGAACTTCATCCTTGGTTTATTTATCTGATTTTAACGAAACTTAACCCATACAGTGCCGGGGAATTCTATGGCGCTCTTCCTCTCTCGCGAAAAGTGTCAGGAACGCGTTGGCGCTCGTCCTGCAATGTCACTCTTAGATGCTGATAGTACACTAATCATTCAATATTCATTTTTCATCTTATTTTAACATTAACTATTTTCTTTAAATTGTAAAAATTAACTCGTATTACAAAAAAATTCGTCAAATAATACCTTTAGTTGTTTATGAGACTTAATTTGTTTACGCAACCTACTTCAAAATAAGAAAAAAATGCCCCGGCACTTCTGGCACAGTACCTAGAAAATCGATTGACACTCAAAGGGAGAAGGTGATAATTTAGTTTAACCTTTCTGGTAAGAGCGTTTTTCATGCTGCAGCATTCCTATTTAATTCCGAAGACGCATATTGCTAGACCAAATGGATACGAGTGGGTTAGTAAGACGCAAGAGCGATCGCGTTGTCAACTTCTTGTCATGCACCGAGGGAGGAGGAGTTCGATCGAGGGTGCAGTCGTCGTCTCAGAAGGAAGGAAGGAAGGAAGGTATTATTGTTGAAGAGAGGGGTGGGGGGCACCATTCTATTATAGGTCCACCCCCATCATCATGATCCCCCTCTCCATTCCTAACATTCCCAGGGGTACTCCGTGCATCCTCCTCCGCCGACCAACCTTTCCCTCGATCTGCCAGACAAGCAGGGCCCCGCACTCCTCGTCGTCTTTGCCCCCCCCCTCCCCGCGCTGTCAACCCCATTCTATTTTCCCCTTCGTCTCCCCCCATTTGCCTCCTCGCATCGGATTAGAATTTGATCCCAACATCTTCCCGCCCCGGTCGTCCTCCCCTCCCGTACGAAAACATTTTTATTTTTCATTCAGACAGATTCCTCGCGGCTGAGCTGCTAGTTTTAGTGTGCTCTGAATTAGGGATGTTTCTTACCTGCGCCCTCACTTATAATATCAGCCACAAACACGATACCGCGATAGACTTCCGCGGGTATCCGCGAACCGTTCCTAGTTAGCCTATATTTTGTGGCTCATTCAATTAATCAGGTCATATTCATCTGTACTGACGTAATTATCAAATTGCAGTGGTGTTTTT
The DNA here is from genome assembly GCF_921293095.1 of Ischnura elegans. Classification (NCBI taxonomy): domain Eukaryota; kingdom Metazoa; phylum Arthropoda; class Insecta; order Odonata; family Coenagrionidae; genus Ischnura; species Ischnura elegans. The sequence goes on from NC_060248.1 coordinate 109,461,798, forward strand.
GCCTCGTTTCGGAGAATTATGTGATTTCTGCTATGCTATCGGTATCTTTATAATGGTTCATTTCTGCTGCGCAGAAAGAATCTACACTGAGTATTGGGCAGCACATTAGAGAAAAACGGATACAGTAGTAAGGGCATCAGGAAGAGAATTACGTCAGCAATGGAGCTTATGTGAAGATCGTTATGTAAGAGCTTAAAGAAAAGGTTAGGGAAGAGTCTGATCTGGAGTGTATCGCTTTACGGTGCGGAAACGTGGACACTTAGAAAGGTGGACGAAAGAAGGAGGCGTTTGAGGTGTGGGTGTATAGAAGAATGGGGAAAGTAAAGAGAACGGAAAGGAGGAGGAACAACGAAGTGCTGGACATGGCGAGTGAGGAGAGACAACTTCTAGATGAGATACGGAGAGGAAACTGAAGGTATGTAATGGAGCGAATGCTGAGCGAGGAGGGGATGTTGAAAATAGTGTTTGGGGTAGAATGTTGAGTAAACAAGGGAGAGGAAGGGAGAGAAAAGGATTTTTAGATATGATACAAGGTAGTAGGCCCTATTGTTAATTGAAGAGGGAAGTCCATGAAAGGAGGCGATGCTGCCGGGATACTTCTTAAAAACTCCATGTAAACAAACTTTGATCGATAGAATACTTAAAAATTCATCTGTATCTAGGTAATTACCGAATTGCAGCGGTTTAATGGAGTAAATACCAAAATTAAAGTATCAACAAATAAGCTAATTCACGCTAAAATATTTACCTTCCATTTTCGAACGAGGTGGTGAGAGTTTGCGTCATTATACGTTGAATAAGTTATTATTAGAATTATATCCTCAATTCTCCCAAATTTATGTTGAATGAAGGGCGTATTTATTTTTGTAAGGCATAATATTAACTTGAAACTTTTATTGTGTACATTAGTTTACTTGCTCTAAAACTTATTTTAGTTGCTTAAAATGTAGCCGTTTTTAAAAATTGAGAATGTTAAAAATTAATTTTGCAAATTTTCCTCTTTTTAATATGAAAAGTAAATTAGCGAATAAAATCATTTGTTATGAATTTCAGATATTATTTTTCCGGACCCACGTCAGCCATGGCGAAAGGAATAAAGATTTTGTGCGTGTAATGTCGCAGGAGTAATTTCTTGTGTAATCACCCTAGAGCGATGCTCAACTCGAACCCCCCCATTATATGAGCGATCGGGATCGCATTACCTAGCCCTATGAGACGACCACATCGGGGAGTGATCTCGACATTGATTCATTAGGGCCTCGTTATTTGCTTTATATGCCTCAGGGAGGCCGCTTATGAGTTCATGAAAGAGAGGGAATGATCGCCTCGGCCAGACATGAGCTTCTTCAAACACTCTCCCCCTCCCCCTTCTCTCTCTCCATTCCTCCATGGCATTCCTAGTTCGGAGTCCACCCCATCTCCCAGTCCTCCATTCCCATACGCTCCTTCCTCCCTGCCTGCGCTCTTACAAAAGGGAAAAACAAGGGAGAATCACAAAACCGCTAATGCTTCCATTCCTTTTGGATTGCTTTGTGCGCGCTCTGGCATCCCTATAACTCTCCCCTCATTTGATTTCTCGTCCCTCCGCGTTCTCCACCTCCTCTTATTTTTCTTTCCCGCCCCAACTCCATACTTACCTCCTCCCTACCTTTCCCCCAACCTACCCCTCCCCTATCCCCCATGGCCGTTTACCATTCCTCCCCCCGCACCCCCGCCTTCTTAGCACCTCCTTATTCGTCCCCCCCGCAACCGACGAGTGCTCACCGAACTGATTCATTCGCCGCTGTCAATGCGGTCAAGCTGGTATCTTCCCGGGTGTTGTCGTCGGTGTGCACTGCGGTTAAGGTGGCACAGTGTGGGGAGATCGTGGAGGGAGGGGTGGGGTGGGGAAGAACGAGGGCAGCATTCGATTGGTGGAGGGGTGAACACACAAGGTTTTTTGTGTCTGAATAAGTGTAACAGATTCAGGCTTCAATAGGGTGGTTTCCTATTATTTTTTTATTGTCTAAATCGAAAGATTATTATTCCTGGAGTGCGTATTTCACGCATTTAGAGATTTTTAAATGATGATATCTATTTTTCGCGTTTATATGAAAAGTGAACATTTTCAAGCGCGCTAAAACGCGGCGGCTAAGTATGAATGCTGGGAAAACCCCGTGTGACGTCATTCTGGTTCCCTCTGTCGCCGCGTGAGGTGACCTTGGGGCGAGGATATTGTACGCCGCTGCGATGCTGGTTGCTACCAGGTAGCAGAGTACTCTGCTAGCTGGTAGCGCTTGGCTTAAATAAGGATTATTAATACCTTATCAAACGAAGGAAACTTTCCGACCTTAGGCAGTTTTAATAGGTAATTATTAAGACATATTTCCCTGAGCTCTGTGCCTCATGCATGCATCGGTAATCTCAGACGATGTAAAACTCCTATCTACTCGTATAGAAACTAGGTCCCTGTGACGTCACGTGGAGTGGCATCGCATGGGCGCCAATCTGGCCTTTTTCAAATGAGGATAAAAATTGACCCTTGCCATTCGTCTAAACCGGTATTTCTAAAACCAAATAATTTGTATATTATGAATACACTAATGGTGGGTAAGGAATCGCAATCAATGCCTTTCGTTTTCTTTGATGAAGGAAACTACCTACCGTATTGGTGGAAGTTAGACATATTTAAACAAATAAAAGATCGTAGCACTTTTCCACGAGAATTGTTAATGCGTACAACGCGTTTCGGCTCACTGAGCCATTATCTGGTACAAGACCTTGGCCGTTTACCATTGCCCGGCCATCATCTGGTAGTGGTCTTGTACCAGATGATGGCTCGGTGAGCCGAAACTAGTTGTACGCATTAAAAATTCTTGTGGAAAAGTGCTCTTTATTTATTTAAATTTTGTGTGACTGGTTTGTGGGGGTATGCGAGAAGTGGATAAAGTCAAGAGGTTAGGCTTATAGATGGAGGTTGAAGTTCTTGCTTGATTTCTGTCTCACGAAAATGGTGGAGATACATATATACATATCGACCGCTCCTAACCGTAACACACCATATCAAAAAAATCATTCCATTCAGATATATCTTGAATTCCAAGTCCAGGAAATCGTACGTGTAAAAATTAAGAGCCATGTAATCGTACGTGAAATTTCGCCCATAAAATCGTACGTTAGAATACCCGCCCAAAAAGCTGTACCTGGAATCAGTCCAGATCGACCTATTATTTAATTTTCGTTTTGGGATCTCGATTTACATTATTTAAAACAATTTTATTCATGTTATGATTAAAAAAAAAAACAAAATTTTCGTGTCTTTTATATCTAAAAATCCAATTCTCGGTTCTACAAGAACTTTCCACAAGAAGGAGTGAAATTTCATTTTCAAAACTTATCTTCAGTAAACTTTGGAATATTGAGAGCGCGAAATATCGTAAAAAAATTTATAATACAAAAAATGAATGAAAATCGAGTCCACAAAACGAAAATAGAATTATTGGCCGAGATACGGCTTAAAACTGAAAGAGGAGTAAGTTTGAAACTTCAGTCGTCCTAAGTTTCAGGACTGTGCGAATCCGTTTCCTGTGAATCAATCTCCAACGAAATCTCGAGTTAATGTATGTGCATGGGGGCCGCGGGTGTTATTTAACCCGTGTCCAACCTCGAATCCAGAAGGACATGTTGCTAATGAATCGATTCGTTGAGAATTTTCAGCAACTATCCCTTCAAATACAGCTTCCTATGCGGATGAAGCGTTGTAAATCTAAAATGGGGAAGCTATGCTATGGGGAAGTGATTGATGTGTGGAAGCCGACATTCCGATCTTCATATAAATTTGAACTCCTAAAAGAATTTAAGGTCTTATATTATTCAATCCGCACAGGTTAACCTTTTTCCAAGTTTTCCACCGTAGGAACTAGTATTATTTCATCGCATATCTTCTACTTATGACCAGAAGACCATCATGCTTACCTGTTTTAGCTCATAGAAACCATTGAATTGAATAAGTAAACTTAATTAATTGTAAAATTAACTTTTGTTTTTAACGTGTAAAAACAGAGTAAAATCAATTCGGGCGACTTTTATTGCAAAGAGAAGTTTATTCTTTCGTTGCTTATCCGCTTTGACTTGGAAGGCAGTAATGACTGATAACAAAGTGTACTTTTTGCTGATATCTAGCTATTTACTTTCAAACCTCTTCATTTAAAAAAGGAGAGCGATAAATGTATTCTCTTGACACTATCTAGACATCTGAGTTCTTACCATAACATCAATAAGATCTTTATTTTTTGTGCCTACATTTATAGGATTCTATAATTGTCATCCGTCTCGTATATTGCCACCAAAGTCCATTTAAAAATAAAAACCTATTTCCTTCGACACTTTACGTATCATCGGATAAGTGGTCAAATTATCAATATTCACTGCGGATTCAGTTATCGATCACCATTGTGCTCTTCATGGGACGTTGTGTGGACAAGGTGATTCTTTATCAGTAAGTTGAATGAAATACAAGATGTCATGCAGTCATTTCGCAAAATGAGATGTTGAGTCAGGCATTATGATTAGTGACTTTATCGTCATTATCTTTTGATTAAAGTTTGATATAATCATCGGAAGTTGAATAATTTTTTTTCAGAGAACACGGTAATATTGGTGTGAATGTGAAAAGTTTTGCAAAGAGTTCCTTGTCATTAAATTGAATATTTATATTGCTGAGCGATTTGTACCAAGTTTTAGTGAAGGAAACACTATTCTAATTCATGTTGGAAATTATTTCTAGGAATACATCATAATTGCCGTTCCCTTTTTCATCCTCCAGTTAAGATATGGATATTTTTGGTGTGTCTTTTGCGATCGACATGGTGGTTAGGGCACTATTGAGAAAGATTAGTGCTTTGATTTTTGAATGCAGATTTTTAACCACAGTTGAAGAAAGAAGTGAACATATTTGGGCTGTTTAATTTTGATTTCTATGTATTCATTAAGGCATTGATATAATTTCCCAACATTCTGCGACAAATGTAACTAATATCAGCCGACATTGGTTATTATTATGCTAGAGGGAATAAAAATACTTGATTCGGTAGCTTGTTATATCAGCCTATATCTCTAATCTAGTTTCACGAAGAATTTTATACTTAGCAGGAAATTTAATGGGATCTGTATTTTCTAAATTAGACAAGTCATTGATGGAATAGTTCCTATTTTACTCCTGTCATACTTTCTACTTTTTGCCATATGTAGATGAATTGTAGTATTACATTTAGTGTACTTGCAGGGATGAATTTTCCGTAACGTTTAAATTTGAAAATGGAGATGAAAAAAAACATCATTTCACTCTGGTCGTAATTTCTGAGCGATACTTTATCATTTAAAGCCTGATGCTGCTTCATTGAAAATATTCATTGCATTAGAGTTTTGCTAAGTGTCCTCAGTGCAAACTTCTGTACCGCCGCACACAGTAAACTCTTTTTTTTATCTTTCGTCCCATGATGGCGGAATTTGCGCCATTTTCGTCATCCCTCGGCCAATGGGGAGGAAGGAACGGACATTCAAAGCGCGGCTATCGAATGGCGTGGAGCTTGCTTCAAGAGGTAAAATAAAAAGAAATGCTAAAAAAAAAAGAGCGCGCTGTCCGAGAACCCCGCGCCGAAAACGTCAAACACTTCGATGGGCAAGTTCTGCTTCAGAGAAGAACAACGGACGCCGAGACCGCCCCCATTGTGTTAGCGAGCTGCGAGGCAATGGGGGCCATCGCCTTGGGTTCGAGTCTTGTCAAGGATGTACAACTCGGAGCGGACGCCTGGCGTGAAACAAAAGATTCTGGGGGGGGTGACGTGGGAAGGGGAGGGGGGGGGGGGGTGAAAGAGTAATGGAGAGAGTAGAACTAAGAGAGGATGGTGCGAAAGAGATTCTCGAATGGATTGTGAGAGCGCGCTTGGAATAATCTGAGAGGAGGATGTGGGAATGAATAGGAAAAAAAAAAGATTTCGTATGGGGATTGGGGAAAGAAGGCGAAAAAGAGAGAGGAAGAGAGGGAAAGGGGTGAAGTGGCTGGAAGCAGTGGCGTAACTATGGAGGGGTGGGGGATGAGGGGATAGATCCCCTCCAAATCCTCATAGAAATAAAAATATATTTAAAACTATAGCCAAGTTTTGACGTTTAATAACTGCATCTGCTTAAAGTTAAATTTTTATTGCCAAAATTATGTAAAGTGTATTTCCACGCATGTCATTTTTCAAAAAATTTCCCTGACCTCCCGTTGTATTGGGGGGGGGGGGAGTGGGGGCGGGATAGGTCGCTACCCCAGGCCATCCCAACCCCCCAAAAACATATTCCTAGTTACGCCACTGGCTGTAAGAGTGAAGGATTCAGTGGGGGTTGGCCTCATATGTCCTGATACTCAGCTCGACCTGGGTCATTCATTAGCCCTTTCTATCCCATAGATGCTTCTGGGAGAAATCAAATTTCAAGATTTCTCATTTTGAAAACTTTTAAATGTTCACTCAATCATAATTTTCGTAGCAGCTAAATATTTCGTCATTAAAATTTACGCCACTAAGTAATAAGTAGATTAGATATTTCCTAAATAGAGGTGAAAATTTATGCATTTGTGGTGTTTCTTAGAAGCAACATTGGGTCATAACGGGTAAAACATCCCCGTTTATAATTCAGTAAAGCTTATGAAATCGTTTCAGGCTTGACGTAATTGAAATGCGATGTATCCACGATAAAATATTAACAGCAAATGTTAATTTCCGCACTTTTATGTGGAACTTCACTACCGACCATGGTTTCATCACTCTTTATGTCATTTTCTAGGTCGGTACCGTAGTCGAGTGTATTTATACATTTACATGTGAAAATTACCATTAGCTTTTTATCTTTTCACATGATTACCTGTAGCCTTTTTGAGTATTGCCCATTTGGATTATTACTTAATCGTATTTATAATTACAATTTTCACAAAAGTACCTAGAAATGCATTATTTCATAAGACTGTTGCAGCTATCCTATATGAAGGTAGTCTCAATGCAGTTTGAAGGTTTTTAGAAGTCTCCTCATATTTTCCAAGTATTAGCGCGAACGGTTATTTTTATGAGAAGTAATAGTTATTACAATAGGGAAAGACTAGTAGATATTATTTAAAATATTTTGTTTTTGCTTTGAGACGGAACATTAAATGTCTTCTTCTATATTATTATCATTTGTTTCTGCCTCCAGTGAACTAAAGCGGCAGTAATAATGCATGAAACTGGAACTTCCGACTAATGTCAACCGTGGTTGAAAATCTTGTGCTGATTATACTACATATACCGTTACCACCACCACCACCCGTAACGGATTTTTTAAAGTGGAGGCGTGTGGGAGGCCAAAGTCTATTTTATTGATAGTTTCTGGAAACGATAAAATGGAGAAATACTGTCTCTGGTATCATTTATTGTACACAACGAATAAAAAAATTGACAAAAATGCGGGACAATTACTTGCAGTGATTCCACATTGTGTAAAAACAAATACGTACACACCTATACCTATTCTATAAACTTGACCATTTCCAACTTCTTCGATTTTCTCCTGTGAAAACAAAATTGGTTCCTTAATATTTTAGCGTCAATATAGAAACCTTTCATTTTAATTTCTACTGACCATATTTTAAATCTTATTCTCTTATAGAAACAAAAGAGTGACGGTGACTACAACGTCACAAAACGGGTTAATGATGGTTGAACGAAGTTCGTTTGAACGTGGGTTGGTTACAAGAGCCAATCCTATGGTTTTAATGCTAGTGGTGGGGTGAGCGGAGAGAAATAGGGGGCTGCTGGATTGGATGAAGAGAGTTAGTATGGGGGTTTTTACATGTGTGGGAAAGAAATGGAAAAATAAAACGCTTCCTCGACTCGATATGTGGGTAAGGGGAGGGAGGGGGATGGTGGAAGAATAAGGCTGCTTTGAGTGGGGTGAGGGACGGGAGGAGGCGGGTCCGTTGAGGGGAAGGGCAGGTAGGGACTGGATGAAATGGTTGGGCCCTCCGAGGGTTAGCAGAGGGAGGGAGGGGACGCGAAAGGGTTTGGCCTCCTGTTGTATTTGAGGGAAGAGAGGAAAGGAGGCGAGTGGTTGGTTTGATAGGCTGGCGCTGTGAGTGCGTGAAGGTCTCTTTTTTTTTGTTTGAAGTTTCAGAGAAGAGGTGAAAGAGCGGTCGAGGCCTTTAAAAAAAGTGGAGTCTCAATGCCATGGAAGGAAATATGGGATGTAGGGTTGCGAGGAAAGAAAATGAAGCGGCGATAGCGATGGGGAGAAATATAGGGGCATGAGGAGAATATTTTGAATGATAGAATTGTCGGCCTCGGAGGCGGCGGGGTACAATCGTTGTCCACCAAACCGAAGGTCGCGGGTTCCAGTCCCGTCTGGGTAGCTTTCCCCTGCCTCGGGCATGTTTGTTTGTGATAGTTCATTGTTATTTGTTGTAGCCCCCCAGAGCAAAGTTCTAGTAGCACTGTTCTCGGGGTGATGAATATGAATAAGTAAATATTACTTACCAATGGAATGGTATGGAAATTCTTTATGGATTCGTGAAGGGCAGAGAAAGAGATTGCTTAGAAAACGGACGGAGAGAGGCTATTGGTAACAATTAATAATTCAGAGAAAGATGAATAGGGATGTATTCCTTTAAATTGTGGGGTAAGGTGGCCACAAAGGAAATTTATATGTATTACTATGAAGACTAATGAAAACTCGAAAATGGGTGGGTTCTATAATAAAATAATGTAAAGACGAGAAAACCAGCATCAGAGAATGATCAGGTGGTTTTAGCGATGATTCAACGACGAAATGTACCGCGAATATTAATCCTCATTAAATATTTGAGGCAGAAATAAAAAAAAGAGAATGGTATTGCGTGATGATGATAATTAACTGCTTGTTACGACGAGTTTTTTTGCAACGTAGTGCACTTTTTTAATTCACGAATGCTTTCTGCACTTGTGAGAACACTTGCAGAATTACACTGATGCATTCTAAACCCACAATTATCCTCCTCTATTATCCTCATCAATCCTAGTCGCTGGCGACAATATTAAAATTTCTTACGGATTATATAAGCTTCAAAATTATTCGAGGTTCGGCTCACCAGGGCACTAGGACTCACTGTTGCATGTTCTAGCTTCATAGGCATATTTCCGTCATGAGTAAATGGCAAGTTTAGCCTTTTCATGAGTGTGGATGCATATTTTTTTATTATGCGTAAGATTTAAATGAGGATATGGTGTGCATGTGGGAATCCTCTTTCATGCTGGTTATTCATAATAATTATAAATCGGCTTTATTGGGCGATATTGGGATTAGAAAGTCCATCTAACCCATCACCCCATGCCAAACACCCTACAGGTGGCACTCAGGGTATTATGTGGATTTTGTAGACAAAGAAGAAGAAGAAGAGAGAGGTAGAAAAATGCGAACAAGTTGGATGGCGCGTAGAAGGCGATGAGGAGGGCATAGAGAGTGGTTTGTCAGAGGAAGGTTGTTGCTTGGAGAAAGTATAAATGTACAGCATTTGGAAGAAGAGAGGCAGGAGGAGAGGGTTGGAGGCTTGGGACTGAAGGGGGGGGGGGGGAGGAAGGAGTGAGCCGAGGGTGCACATTAAAGTCCGAACATAGAGTTATTACCAGAGTTACAATCGACGCCGACTTCCCAATATCCTGTAGTGTGTGTGTGGAAGGGGTTGAAAGTGGGTGCACGATGGGGAGAGAGATTGTCGGGAAGGGGGTGGATGGTCTAATGGGAGGAGGAGGGGGGATCACAGCGTCCTTCCTTGAAATATTTACTTGCTCGCCTCCATCCATACGATTCCACCCCGCCAGAGATCAAACCAAAGCTCCTCTTCTGCACACCGCACCTTCCCACGTAAAATGATGCTGCAGAACACGAGGTTTCGTTTGGTATTAACACCGAACTTGCGCTAAACATTTAGTACATCATCATCATTTGTCGACTAGCTCTCCATTCCTCTCTCCTATCCGCCTAGCCTTTTCATAGCGACGTATTTATTCTCTTTTACATCCTTCATAACCTGTCCTATGTAACTCATTCGGGGCCGTCCATTGCTCTTCTTCAATTCCACTTGTCCTTCTATGATAGATTTCATCAGGCCATTATGCCTCATTACGTTGGCAACTAAGTAGTCCGTCTTAACTTTTCTCCCACTCTTCTTAGCAATTCCTCATTACTTACTCGATCAATCCATTTCATCTTCATAATTCTTACGTAGCACCACATTTCGAATTCTTCCACTCTTGCATTTCATAGTACATAAAGTATTTAGTACTTTTCTAGATGGCAACAATTTTTCTAGTAACTAAACGGTCTGTTTAATAAAGACAGCTCGTAAAAATATTGGAATATTATTTTCCGTTAATCGTCATTAATGTGCTAAATAATTACTACTATCCCAATTACTAACGTGTAGGTATTGTGGACAGATATACAACGTAGCAAAAACTTAACCTCATTCGCGAGGAATTTTATTTAGACGAGGTTAACTGAGACGGCAGCGGAGAAAGCAAGGGCTAGATAGAGACTTTCGAAATTTGGTGCTGCAGAAGGATGATGAGGATCAAATGGATTGACCGAGTTAGTAATGACGAAGTCGTAAGAAGAGTAGGAGAGAAGAGAAGCCTCATGAAAACCTTAATGAGAAGACGGAACAACCTTATGGGCCACATCTTGAGACATGATGGCCTGATGAAGACAATCGTCCAGGGACAAGTGGATGGCAAGAACGGAAAAGGAAGACCTCGAACAAAGTATATGGAATAGGTAAAGAAAGATGTGAAAAAGAAGAAATACGTAGTTGTGAAAAGATTAGCTGATAGGATAATTGAGTGGAGAACTGCGTCAAACCAATCTTAGGATTGTTGACCAGTGATAATGATGATGAGGTTAACTAATTCGTTACACAACGAGAACGTATTCCGAATGATAGTCCCACGGCTACATTCGTATTCGAGATGAACCTTTGGTGATATATTAAGCTAGGGAAAGTTATTCGGAGGAGTATGATAACTGTAAGTTTCGAATTTGGTGATAAATTGCTTTTTTAGTTTTCATTTACGTTAACACGCGATGATAGCAGTTGTGATTTTGGCTGGGAAGTAAATTGGAGAAAACGAAGTCAAAGTCTTTTCTCGGTTCGCGTTCTCTTGCAATGTTATATCATGCCATCATTTTAAAATTGATTTCCCGACGTTATCGCATCTATCGAGGAAGAACTGTGATCTCTGTACTAATGAGTGTGCTCATATCTAAGTCAATAAAATAATTCAAAAGTGGATTCTGACTGATAACTTATCTTTTTATTAAAAATATCCGAATGAATTGAAGCGCTTCATAAAGATTAGATGAATTCGTACGGGTAAACAAGTTTCTTGTGTTCTTGAGAATGAATTTCACGTGAATAATGCCATCGATTGATTCAGTATTTTGAGGGCAGATAGTATCACGATAAGGACAACTGTTTTCATATCGGTTTGTATGATTAATAGCCTCGAAAACCGAGGAAATCCGCATTGGTCCGGATGGGCGTTCACCACCTTCATAAGTCCCGTCGACGAGTTGATTCTGGGGTTTTCCATTTCTCTCAGCGATCTCTCTGAGTAGACCACGTAGGGATGACAGCCACCTTACCTGTGAAAAGGAAAGAATTGGATTGTTGTTAGCTTATGGATAGTTATGAATTAGAATCATGTTTATTTATTAACACTGACAATTAGCATAGACTGCAATTAGGAATCCATACAAACAAATTCGGACGTTCAGACAAGTTGTGATTAAACATGAGCCATATTTTAACTTTATCATTAATCAACTATTAGCCCAGAAAACATGTCAATCATTGTTTACAAATATGAACATTTGAAAGTGGCGACTGGTTGCGATTTTTTATGTACAAAATTAGAACATATATGTTGCCTCTCGAGTTTTCCTAGTATCAAAAGCAAATTCACTTGAACCATCATCTCGTTTCAATGGAGATCACAATTAAAACCGACAATATAAACGAAGAGAAATATTTTTTCATCGCAAAGAAGTTTTTTTCTGACATTGGCGTAGTACAGCATCGAAAAACTTAAATTGGAATTTGGTTTATCCTAGAAACCATATATAGCGCTCGGCTATTTCTAGAAAAAAAAAACTAATAACATCCTGTTAATGGTAAGATAAATGACTGAAAATTCCGCCTACATGTTGTCATAAGTGACGGCGCTAGTTATTTAACCCATATCTTGTCAACCATACGGTTTTACTCTTTTAAAGAAATATCCGTAGTTGCTGAGTGTGTCGAGAAAGCAGTTGTGTTTCTTTAACGCTCCTGACGTCATGCTATTTTGATGAGATAGTTAGTGTTTTCACCATAAACGATGACAGTCCCATGGTTTTACGATGCTCCTTCTTTCTTTCTGGAGATGGTATCGATGAGAACTCAAGTTTACAAAACTGGGGGACTTAACGAGCGTCTTTCTATTTGTCTTGTAGTCATGGCATGGGCCGATCGACAACTGCTTATGCAACTTTTATGCCACGATTAAGTATTTCACCGGTGAAACCTGTATGAAATCTATAACGCTACGAAAGATGCAATTACGGGGCCAGACGAAATTAAATTTTGCCGAGGATAAGCCATCCCTGCTCACACAGTAGTGAACGTTGGGTAGTAATGCTAGAAGCGTCACCATTGTATTAAACTTTGTAGGTCCTGTTAAAGAAATTTCCAGGGAATAAAAGTCTTATATAATTAGTTCTTTCGGTGATTTCTCAATGAAAAATAATTATAATATTCAGTATTACCTATGAGCTACAGCATCGCTAAACTTCGTCAATGTTTCGCATCAATGTCATGTTTCTTGTATCGCTACAAGGTCGCTATCGCAGATGACGATTTTCGCTTTTGAAAGAAATAAATCTTTGGCCGAGAAAGGAATCCGAAGTCTTTGTTGCCCAGGCGAACTGTTTAACTCGTCCAGAGTTGGCTTCAGTGACTTTTTTCTCACATGCACCAATATCTCAGCATGTTCTTAGGGCCGTAAAAAAACACGTCCCATGGTGATATGTCCCGCACTTTTATTATTCCGAAGATATTTTACTATCGAGGGCAAGGAAATTTCAACGATTCAGGTGGGCTCACGGCAGCCGATGCGACCGCATTGGTTACGGGGGGCGGGGGGGAGGAGAGGGACGGAGACTCAAACGCCATAAGGTAACGTCTCAGGAGACGGGACCGTTGACGACGCCCACTGAATTCATTATGACACTACATTCCCGTCATCGCCCGCGATGACGATTCCGTATTCGCGGAGAATAAATTTTTGTCGCCTTCGGACTGCGGAGACGCGTAATAGCTGAAAAATGCGCATGGAATGATGTTGGCGCTGAAACCTCGGAGGAAGGAGGGGGTGTTCGAGGCCATAATGAGACGGGGAGAGATCGAACAAGAGTTGCGACTGTGCGAGGAACTCTTGTTCACACTAAAAATACGACTAGTAATACAGATAAAAAGAAAATATGATAAGAGAGAGGAATCTACATCTACATCAAAATACCATGCTAGCCACCTCTGGGGTGTCTGGCAGGGGGTGATCAATCACCAGCATGCAGCATACAGTAAGTAGGATCCCCACATGCACACCACACGGTACAAAAAACGTTACGCATACTAACGCATTAAATATACCATATTCATTCAAAGTTAAAACTTGCCAACTACTCATTAAGGTTTTCTGCCAATAAAGCAAGAACGCGCAAAACATGCTGTAAGAAATAATAAGAAAATTCAGAAACATGCATTAAGGCATGCGTAAGTAAGTAAGCTGCAGTACAAGTCATCTAATCTATTTGTGAGTTCTAACGCTGCCGTTATAGTCTCTTAGTGATCGTGGAAAAAACAACATTCTGAATCTATCTGTTATACAGTCTATCTCTCTTATTTTATTGATATGATCTGGAGGATGGAGAGCTGCGTCAAACCAACCTTAGGAATTTTGACTAGTAATGGTGATATTGATGTATCTCATGTGGACCTTTGATGTATTTTATTGTATTTCTGAGTCATATTTGTTCTTCACCTCGAAATAAATAACAGAATTCCCGTAGAAGCAGCAATGGTTCATGTAAGGTAAATATGTTAGTTACAGCGGAAAATGAATGCGTTGTTAAAGCTTTTTTTCTTCATACAAAACTTCTTTCATGTTCAACTTCGTAACGATTTTTAAATTGGCTATGTTCATCTACTTTAATCGTCTCGGAGGTACTCGTCATGAAGTTGGTATCGGAACGTTGACCTTTTTACTCAAGGCAACCCTAAGGGGTCATAGAAGAGAGGGGGAGAAGAATAGGCAGGCTTGAAGGTGGTTCCACAGGAAGAGTGTAAGGGTTGATCACTCATTTGTGGAGAGCACAGAAAGAAGGAGCAAGGGGGAGGAAGGTGAGACCATTGTGATGAAGGGTTCTCCGACTGATGGCTCGGAGGGTTGTAGGGGTAAGAATTGCGAAGGATACGGGGTAAAAGTGCCCCTCAGTTCACTTGAGCTGAATATCGAAACTTGGTTAACCGCAGGCGATTTTTGTACTTGACAGTGAATGGGGGTTGCCAAGGGAGCAAGTGAAAGAGTTAGGAATGGTGATGACTGGCAGTGAATAGTAATACTGGTCTCGTTCTCATGAACATGGCGTTATGAAAATGGCGGCTTCGTTGCCTGGAGAACAGGAGATTTCTTAGGCATGATGGGCATTTGGAAATGTTCGCTGGACTAAATGTAATTTTTGAACATTCTCTCTTTAATATTACAGTATACCTAATTGAAAAATCATTTTACTTGTTGGCATATTCACTTGCTTTGTTTTAAAAATTAGATGATGTGTAGACACCAATTTTGATGTAGATGTATTGAAAAACATAGTCTTAAATCAACTACACAACTATCTTAATAAAAACCGTAACTTCTTTGAGCTGTACTGCAATGCATCCGTGTATATTACAGCGATAAATTTGGAAGAAGATAAGTACGTACAGTAGAAGTAAAATGTCGTTTCCCTTATTTAATTCAGCGTGACACATGAAGGTTGTGGTAAGCAGTTAATTATTTATGTAGAATGGTCTTTATAATCATAGTTGTATGTATTGGATACAGTTTCAACGCGTCACGATGTAAAACTGAAAAGGGAGGTGGTAAATTTCCAAATTATTAAACAAGGAGAGCTGCTCGGTGGGGAAAAATAAAGATATTCTCTCCTGTCCTTGAGCCGTCGCCTGATTGGACTCCGTATTTCTTTCTCCTTTTCCGTCTCAGCGCCCGAGACAACCATTGTTATGAGCAAAGCCTGCCACCGCGGTTTGGAAACGACTCCGTGACAGCAACGATTGACATGTCTGCTATCACGGGATGCCATCAAAGCTTCATCCCTTTCATCTCTACCCTTCTTTTTCTACCTTCGATTTGAAGACCATTTTATTCTTCCGTCCTTTCCAAATGCCGCAATTGTCACTACCTACGCTGCAAGGCCTCCGAAGAGGACAGAGAGTCCGTACAACAACAGCCGCGTTTCGGAAACTTCATTCAAGGGAAATTCGGTTCTTGCAAATTATGTTCGTGAAGTATTTCGGCCTTTCTGTTGTCTACTCCGGAAACCAAAAGGTTAAAGGCAAATTAGGGAAGCCAGCGCCAGAGCAACTTGAATGAAATGGTGATCTGAGTTGGTTAGCTTTATAGGGATTTTTCGATAGACTGGGTTTGCCGTATACTTTTGGCGGATAAAGTAATCGAGCAGGGATGCCGACTTACAGAAAATATTGGGGGGGCCCAATCCGGGAATCTCCCCCCGGGAAATTTTATAAGTAGTGAGTTTTAAGTTTTATAAGCATTTTAAAAGAGTCATATGATCAACATTAGAACCCTGATACCTCGAATCTCGATATCTGAAAACTCCGGGGAAAATCGACAACCCTGACACATTTTTTCCTTACGCCCATAACGAATGTTTGAGGGGGCTCGGGCCCCCTCGAGCCCCACGGAGTCGGCGCCACTGTAATCGAGGGATTTCAATGTTAGGCATCAAAAAGTCGAATGTTGAATCGATAGTCCTCCATGACTACCTATTTTCTATGGGCGTTGACTGTCTGTGATTATTGGCTGTCGTTAGCCAAAGTTTGTCGATAGCTGCCAAATTTTCGATGATCATCTCATGTCAAGGATTTTCGTTTGCCATTTATTATCTTCACTTTTACGCCGTTACCATCTACAATAGAAATTAAAGGGGCCGAAGCCGGCCATCGCAATCGAAACACATTATCACGTCATCGATGCCTTGAACCATACATAATGGGTTAGATAAATCGCACGAACGAACAATCGGGGAGGGTGCAGGTAGAAGTGACTGTGAATTTATCGCTGACTTTTCACGGAGGAGTGCCACTGCTACTCTTTTGTCCCTCCACCTCCTGTCTCACCATTTCCCTCGACGCAAACTCCGCGATCGGAATTGAGGCAGGGAAATGAACGGGACGTTTTGCATCTCCGGACCGGTTCTTGCTCTTTTGTAACTTATGCCCACCCACGGTGGAATTTCGTTTTCCAGTAGTGGCGAAGCCGAGAGCCCAACGGGGAGAGGGAAAAAGCGCGTCGGAGAAAAAGAAGTCCGCGTGTATGCAGTCGGTGGGGCCAAGATGACGACGACTTCTCCGCGTGACATTGGTCTCGAAGCTACATGCCGATCGCGTCCGCGGTGGTTTCATTCGACTGTCCTCGTCCCCTTCGCCCCATTCCCTTTGTCGCTTGGTCATCTCTGTTTATAAGGGCAGTTTGATGTTTCTTTTTCAGACTGCGGAGGTCAGTTGGAAGGTAGCGATGATTAAAAAATTACATCGCGTTTGGTAGCTAGGAATTCGGTCAGGATATCTAATTCATTATTTACCGTATCCTTAGTGTGTGAACACCATCGATTTTTCATTAATTTCATATAAAAAAATTATCATCCCATCTTTATCCAAAAAACAATAAAATATTCCGAATAAAGATACGGGTTTGATAGAAAGAAAGGCAACGCTGCCTCATCTCCGGTTGGTCGCGTGTAAGTATTTGCGCCAAAGTAAGAAGCGAATATATGTAAGTAAAGAGGCTGCTAAAGCTTCTGTGGAGTTTGAAAAATTAAGAATGCGTATCTCAGTTGTCCTATGTGTCCTTTGCTTGAGCTAACAACTCTTAAAGATACCAGCTGCAACGCTGGTGAAACTTTCAGCAGCTCACGTTAGTAGCTCGAATGATTCCTGGGAAATGAATCCTAAGTGTTTTATTTGAAATTATAATCAGAATGTAAGCATAATATGTAAAAGACGAAGTCCGACTTCAGGGCATTCAGAATGTCAGAGCGGCACGTCAATTTGTCTACCGACTGCTGTAGGGTAACGATTCCTGGTTCGTGGAATATTTATCTTATTGTCCTGTGCCTCATGTGGATCTGAAGTGTATTTTGTTGCATTTTTCAGTCATATTTGTCCTTAACCACGTAATTAATAATAGAATTCCTGTAGAAGCAGCAATGGTTCGTGTAGGGTAAATATTTTTATTCTTACTTACTGCGGAAAATCAATGGGTTTGTTCTTACTTTGTTACGATCACTGTTGTATTTAGGTTATTAACGATTAAATTGAAGACGATGATATATAATGGAATTCTTACTCGATTGACGGTCCATTTTTATCTAGTTTTCAATGCCTGAGTGTTCATTTGTCTGGAATTTTCGTATTTGGCTGCTTATCTTGCGCTCGACGTTCTTACGAGATGTTTGAAGGATTTAAAACAGGAGAAACTAGATCGATGTTGGGGAAGGAATAATGGAAGTTACAGGCGAAAGTTAGGTGTTATTGAAATTCGTCTTAAAAATTCCAAATCTACCGCAAACGGGAGAAAACAATTATTGGGGAAATATAATGGAATTTGTACTGAAAATGTCCGAATTGTGCCTCTCGATATGCATAGAAAACATATAAACGTCCAAAATCGTAGACACGGCTGGTAGCAATCCCCTTGTGCTTGAATGAAGGGAAGCGAGGCGGCGTGAGCAGAAGCCGGAGTTTTGGAATGGTGGTCGGCGGTTGAGACCAGAAAACCGAGTGCCTGTACCCATAATGGCCAACGGGCCTTTTAAAGAGAACACACATGCGCTTTGCGTGGGAAAAGAGTGCGGAATATTCGCTGAATATCGACATAGAGTGATGGCCTGAATACATAAAAGATTATAACTCAAAGAATGGTCATCTGTGTTGACCGTATCTTGAAGCAAATAAGCAGACGCTCTAGGTCTTTGAAAAAGTATACATTGAAAAGGAGAAATATGTAGTCTCGACGAAAAACCAGTTGCCTTTAGGGAGCTAAATATAATGACATAACTATGTTTTTGAAGTGAAGGCATGAATTGTTGTTTAATGAAATTTGGATGGCGGAATTTCAATTTCCTGAAATTATGAAATTAAATTGGATATGTATTCAATTATTCTATATACCTTGAAGTATGAGTTTTAAATTCGCTACAAAAACAGGGAAGTGAGTTTTGACACAAGTTATGGCTGTGCGAGAGTTATCTTAAAATATTTAAATGGAATGCGATGAACAGGTTTTTGAACCCAGCTGTCATTTTTCAAAAAGAAATGCCTTCAATTTGTTAGCTATTGTCCGAAATTGAAATTTTTTGCTGTCTAAAAATTACGCGAATCAGCGAGGAAATAATAATTATCAATTTGGTCAATAATAACTATCTAGACTGCGCAAAACAAGGCTTAAATGCACGGATGAGGTTAATTATTTATAACGCAATGGAAGTGACGAATAGATAAATTTTAGTAATTTTAATGAATACAATACTGTTGTTGTTAATCTGTTCAGGAAGAGCGTTCATTAAAATTTCGATCGCAGAAAGTAGATGTTGCTGAAGCGCTAACCAACGCTAGCCTAGAATTTTTATATTTATTTTATAAGTCTCAATATCAACTGATTACGAAAAATAAGAAGTATGAAACAAGCTTTGTATATGTTAGTTCTAACATTTTTACTATTTTGAACAACGTGATACCACTACCAATACCACTCGGTTGTCCAGAATGATTGACCGTGTTCTTGCCCACGAAATATTTCATTTTTAGTCTAATCCTACTTTTAACTTACCCACTACGGTAAAGTGAATCGAGGTCGTATGAATAAAATATACCTTTCCCGATGATCAATCTGTAATTGGCAATATTTTCGCTCGTAATTTAAGTGCACGCTGTTTAGGGAAGGATTTACCATAAAATTTGAGCCTATTTGCCGAAGATGGTTCTTGTAGAGGACTTCACACACGATCGGAGACAAGCTGCCTATCATTTGAGTTGACATGACCTGCTTCTGAACCTGTTATTCCCTGAATGGTTTATACCCAATCCTACTTATGGATACTGTTGTTGCGGCTGCCATTTCTATGAAACCAGGCTATGCTGAAAAGGGCTGTCGGCGCAACATGAATGGATTTTATAATTACCTGGCGCTCGACCGTGATTCACTTTAGATCGGATATAAAAAACGTTCAACCCAAGTAATTTCTTAGCCTCGGTGAAGGAAAGCATGCTGCTAGCTTCTCCTTTTAACTTCTGTTCAATTTATTTTGTTTCATGGAAACCTAAGCTAGTAATAGTAACTAAATTTATACTAGTAATGATTATATTAATTTAAGGAACCGAGGAAAAAAAGGATTTCATCAATTTTACCGTGTATTAACGTGTATTCGAAAAAAATGATCGCCTTTCAAAGATCTATTGAAAAAAAATGAACTGTCTCAACGAGCCATTGAAATTTACCGATTGGAATCTTTTTTTAAAATTCTATACGAAATGCACAAGTGGCGTTGACTTCGTGTCCCTCCTCGACTATGGAAGAGAAAGCTAAAAGGTCGTGGTGGAAATTATCTTCATGCTGCTTTATCGTGATGTACCGTCACCGATTGCTAGAATACGCAATCTAAAGCCTGCGCAGCTATGAACCGACTGCATAGCGAACTTATCAGTAGTAGAAGTAATGTCAATATGTGCTAACAGTTGTATTTTATCTCAACAGTTTCCGGAGAGTTTTGTATAACGTGAAACTTATCGCTACAATTTCGATGTAAACATCCTTCGGACATCTGGGCTTCATTTTCCACTCAGAAAATGCGGTATGAGCTTTCTTATGGGGTCCCAGCCGTTGAAGTCCCCAACTTTTCCGGCGCGCATGGGTAATGAGTTTGTGCACGTGGGTGGCGGGCGATGATGCTAGGCTCTCGCTAGAAAGAATGGTGGAGGCAACACCGATGCACGGACCGGGGGAGGAGATAAAACAGAGGAGGCAGGCGAAAGCAAGGTGGAGAAGAGGGAGAGAGAGAGAGAGAGAGGAAAGAGGGTGGATGCTTCCAGTCTAATGCTATGAATTATTATAATCCGACGTCCCACCAAAACCGGTTGGTCGACTTTTTTAAGGCTCCCTCTTCGCCTTGCCTCTCCCTCCATCCCTCCCCCCTTCCACCCAACCGGCACAAACGTATACACACCCATACCACCGCGCACAAAAAAAGTGTTACCTTGATCGCCATTGGCGGAGGGAGGATCGTGGCCGTCTCCGAACCACTCCATCCTGCCCACCCCGAACCACTCCTCACGGTCAGACTGGCCGCGCTTCGATACATCTTCCCCAACGCAACATATCCCGCCCCACCACCATCACGTCATATTCCTCCCCAAGCCTCCACTCCTCATCCTGTTCCTCCCCTCCTCAAAGATTCTCTATGGGTGGGTTATGACTCTAATAATCTACGGATCCACCCGCCCGCCGCGGCCATTGGTCCGTGAGGTGGGGAAGGAGGCTGGGGGGAAAAAAAGGGTATCCTGCAAGGGAGGGTCGGAATTTTTCGGTGGTGCCACCCTGTCTTGAGGCCCCTCCTCTCTTTCCCGGACCCTTTCGAGTGGGTACCCCTCCCCCTCTCATTCCCCTCTCCAAATTCTTTTTTATTTTTTACACACCTCTTCTTATACCATTCCCAGTCGCCCACTCCACTCGGTGAGCGATGGCCCAAGCTCCGCCCCTCCCACAATAACTCTCCTTCCAGCCTCCCTCTCCGCTCTTGTTATTGCCTGCCCCCACCACCTCCTCCTCCCCCAATTATTTCTCCCACTCCCTCTCCTATCCCCTCTCCTCCCTCCACACGCCCCCGCTCTCTTAGTCCACCTTTCCGGCTGCACGCCTTCCCACCCTCCCCCCCTGGGATCTTTGCAGACAATCAACCCTCCTAGCCTCTCATTTTTTTCTTAACATATCGTATTATTTTTGTCTCCGCTCTCCTCCGTCATCTATCTACGACACACACACAAGAGGGAATTTTCTAGGCTATCCTTTCTTTCCTCTTCTTACCTTCCCCACATTGCCTTTGTCTGCTTCTCACGTGTTTTATTCCACCCCTTCTGGTCCTATATTTTTTTGTCTTTTTTTTCACCGTCCATTCGCCTCTCCAATGCAGCCCTGATATTCTCCTCCTTCCTCCTTCCCCATCTAGTTTTTGGAGACCGCTGAACGCCCGCCTGCCCTCCGCGGCTTGGGTTTCCTTTGTAATCCTTTAGCCTCTTCCATTACTCCTTTCGTGCATCCCTCTTTTAACGCCAATTACTCAACTCTCGTTCCCTCTCATTCCCTTAGTCCATAAACTTTATAAATGCCAGATTTTTAGTCTCCTGAGCTCACACGAGTCACCTCCAGGCTTGCCTCATTTTTGAGCGCCATGGTGGTGAAGCACGTGGTTGAGATGTTTATTCATCTCGTATAATTTGGATGGGATCTCATATATTTGGGTTGTTTATTCATTACTTATAATAAAAACATCTTGTAGGAGATTTGTAATTTTCTCGCTTTTGATTTAATTGTAAGCCCTTTTAACACATTATATCCAATGTTGCTTCTAAGTAGCATCAAAAATACGTGCATTTTCAGCTCTCTTCAGGAAAGATTTAAGATCTACGTGTTCTTTTATGATGCAAAGTTTAATGGCTAAATATGTAGCCGCCACAATAATTGTGACTGAGTAAAAAATTTCCAAATTTTTTGGTGAGAAGGCTTTAAATTAAATTTCTCCAATAGGCAACTCTAGGTTAGAGAGGGTTAAGCAGCACTTTTAAGTTGGAAGATTTCGCTATGAGGTATTATGATATCAGAGTATTATATTCCAAAAAGAAGATTTCATTCTTTACATCGATCTAATGAGACCGGGGTTGAGCAGTGGTTCAAAATATGAATCAGAAGTCAATGTTTTTAAGAAGCAAACATTCTTGTACTATTAATTTTCCTAAATTACAAATTGATAGCACGATGGAGTGACTTTATGCACGAGCTTACCTATATTTCTGGTAGAAATTTCATAGAATCTCGTAGAAAAGTAACCATCGCTCACGTAATACCCTCCTACCGTTGAATAAAAACCAACTTTACAGCTTAGATTTATACTCGGATAGCATTGCGTAATTTTGATAATTTTAATACGCTGTAGATCAATAATTAGTTAACTGAGAAGAGCGATGTTGACGAGAGAGTGAGCAGAAGATGATCAAAATCCCACGACACAATATCCTCAATGGTTTTGGTATTTCCAATGTTCATCCTCACGTCAATATCGCTCACCTTACATGAAAACTAATCCACCTGCCTGATCGCTTCATTACTACGCTCGTAAAACTTTCTCTTTACAGCCTCTATGTGAGCCGAAAACACAAAAGTAAATTTAAATTTCATCATTGACCTTCCATCTTTCCGCTGATCGTAAATAACTTCCGCACGTCTGATAAGTTTTCCCAGCTAGCAAATTCAAGACGTATCAATTAGCATTAAATATCTTAGAAGTGAATTTGGTGATATTTTTTGGCATGTTTGCTACTTTAACTAATGATCGACTCAGTTATTCTTTGTGATGAAAGGCCATGGAAGTCTTCGCAGCGTAGTGCCTTCTTTTTTTTCTATGTCGTTCACCTGATTGGCAGAAATGGCCTTGAAGAATCTCTTCTCGACTAAGGGTATAAAATTACAAACTCTCTTTCTGCCTTGAGCATTAAAATATATCTATATATTGCATGCTATGGGAGGATACCGTGTCCTCTCAAATCTTCACTCATCTTTATGGTTTTTAAGGACTTGGTAGGGAAGTGTTTACAAAAAATGACCCCAAGCTTTTCCATGAAGATTTTTTTTCTCTCGTTTTTTTTTAAACACGTCCCTACCCATTCTTTCCTGCGGTGAGATAAGAGGGGAAGGAATCTTTTGAGCAACGGAATGGGACGACTATAAAACGTAGGGTACTACAAGAGAGTAACTCGTTTCACATCCAGTCAACGATCCTCTTGGGTTAATTGGGGTGGCTGCGTCTTCCGTCCTTAAGGGCAACAAGGAGTTTCCTTTTTATGATTAGCCCTTTATTCAGTGGTTCGTGTGCTTGGTTATCATAAGCTTCAAGTCTGTCAATTAGATTTCTTGTCTGAGTTGATTTTTTGCCATCTTTTTCGACAATGTTGCAGCATTCCAGTCACCCCTCCAGCTTGAGAAGATGATCATGTGTCACCTGAATCAATACGCAAATAATATCTTTCTTACCGCCGATAATGCAGTGATTTAAGGAAGCAGTTGGCTTTTCTAGTTTGAATTAAGGTTAAATCGTGCTTCTAAGATTTCTCTAATGGGGAATCTTTAAATACTCTTAATGCATCTCAAATGTGTAATTTATAAGCCTGATTCTCCGTTAAAAATTATAATTATTAGCATTTCCCATCGGTTGGCTACTAAAAATCAGTCACTATTTGCTAGCAACATGTGACCTAATGTGCTTAACATGTGATATATTTTTTAAATTATAAAACGTTATCAACAAAATTACTTTCACGAAAGTATATTTTTCATTTTGATTCGTTGATGGCGGTAAACTATTTCGTTTACGACGTGGTGAGCACACAAATCTAAAGTTTGATCTATACACCTAGCACTGAGATTCACTGAAACTGTTATTTAGCTTTTAAGAAAACGCTAATAAGTGGCGGAGTTTATTTTTAACTTGAATAATTAAATAGGAAAAGCTAAGGAGGGAATATTATATCTCAAATTTATTGGAGAATAGCCCCTTATAATCATTGCCGCTGTGACCGGCTTAAACCAAAGAAACATAATGAAGAGCAACGATGCATTCATTGACAACTTGTGAAGAAAAAACGGGCCATTTTCTTCGTTCAGAATACCAAGCATCTCTTACTGGTAGGGTCGTTTTTATTCAAATGCAGGTGTGGGCAATAAATTTGAAATTATATCAAGGTAAAGCACTAGAGTATATCTTTTATGACTCCCAACGTATCCTTGCCTCGGCTATAAAAAATTCCAATAGCATCTTAACGACCTCAAGACTTCTTCTTTCCTCCCAGCCTCCTCTTGAGACACTATAAATACTCAATTTTATTTTTTTACGAACGAGAATTTTTTGTGATCAGCATCATCAGTGGAATCGGGTTACATATCAAAGGAGGACCAATTATGATCCTCCTGTAAGTGTGTCCGTATCCTTTTTTACATTCTTTCTGGACCACCTCGTGTCGTCGAAATTTCTGCTTGACATTGACACACCCGGGTGGCGGAGCAAGAAATGGTGGGCGTAACTTTCCTTCTGTCTTTTATGACTGATTCATGTGCGCCGGAGTGCATTCCGCTATATTTACGTTTAATGAAAAAAGCGAATCGTGTTGATTCACAGCACAGGTTCAATTAAATTCGGAGCGAAATGGTGCAGATTAAATGCATTTTTGCACCCGTGCGAGGAATTTTTCGAGGTTATCGCAGTATAGAAAAATATGTTTGCTTTTGGAAGTTGGTGACCCAAAATTTCTTGCAGTTGGCGGGAAGTATTATCCTCCATTTCTTCCGTAGCTTGTATTTGGAAATACCGTTTGTGAATATTTCACCATGGAGCAATGATGACAGTTAATAACGATTTGAACTGATCTATTAAATTTAATCTGTGATACTTTTCGCTCATTGTCTCATTTATAGAAGTTTTTCCATCTCTTTCAGTAGCACGGTCGAAGTTATAGTGTGCCAAAACCGGGCTCAAAATATGCGATAGTTTATTTTTCTTTTCTCGATCGTATTTGCAACAATAATCCATCCAGAAAAGGTAAATGGGAATACGGTATGACTTGAAAAAAATCGCATTTTTTAGAATGGATTACATGATCGCAACCTCTCAACCTGACAAATCGAATCGCGATGATTATAAATCAAGAGTGTATTTTAGGGTGTTGTCTATTTTTTTCCCTCAGACTTTTGATTTCTACTTCTTAAAATATGCTACAAGGTGTAACATGGATCTTTGATAAGTTTCCGCCCGATCGTTTAAAATTTGGAGGTCGCTCAAAGAGCATGAGAATGCAATAACATTCAATTTTCCCGATTTGAGGAAATAACATAGATTTTTGGGGGTAACGCACAATTTTACAGGCTCTTGGGGCCGAAATTAGCTCCGTAATTTAAAACTTCAGTTGGCATTCATATTCCACGTATGAAAAGCTGTTACAAGAAATGATTTACTATAAACAGTGGTGAGATGCCCAGAGAAATACCGTATATTAGGATCAGACCTAGTTGAGGTTGTAAAGACAAAGGGATAACTATGGGACAAATCATACAGGTACCTAGGTGATTGAGACAAAGGTGCTGGTGAACGGCGCGCGGATCTGTAGTTTTCTCCGCTCGGTGCGTGCAGAAATAATAACACGGGGCCACCGTAGTAGGAGGGGGTGGATGGGTGAGGATGTTGCGCGCAGAGACTGGGCCTCCATTCCGCGCAATTTAATGCGCAACACTTCATCGCCATTCTGCATCGTGCTCGCACGGCCGGGTTGCCTGGGCTCGAGCCGTCAGACCAGCCCATAACCGATCGAGGCGCGGAAAGCGTCGATTCGAGAGGAGGAAAGAGTTCGGCGCTCAGCTGCATCGGAAAGGGGGGGAAGTCTTGTCGCCGCGGGGGAGTTGGTATTGCTCTCGTCGACGATGGAAAAGGAAAAACCAATGGTGGACCGTGCGCGTGAATGGAATGGGAGGAGATTCTTCCAGTCGAGTCTAATGATTTGCGGCCTCGTCTCTCCAGCGCTCACTACTCGCTCCACTGAGCCCCAATGTGTTGCTCGCAAGCGTGTGATATTGATAGGCTGGGAGGGTCAGTCGAAACGGTCCACCTTGCGACGTTGTCTTGAGTGCCGTGAAAGGATGAGTGTCGGTTGGTTTCCTCAGCGTTTGAAGCCTCAAAGAGATGAGATCGGGAAAAGGGGAAAAAAAAACTTTCGCTATGAGCTTATAAGCTGAGAGGGAGGCAATATAAAAACTCGAGATTTATGAGGGGTGAATATGTTTCAAATGGGACCTGGTTTGCTTAGAATAGATAGGAGGAGGAGTTCCCTCAAACACCTTGAAGTCCAGGCCTCGTACCTGTCTTATCTAAGGCTCCGAGATTTCGCTCCTCCCCTCTCGCCATTTCTTCTTACCCTTCACTCGATGGGATTCTTGAGTGTCATGTGAGAGAGCCAAACCGTCCATTGGATGGTCGAGCGGTGAAATAATGGCGTGATTTTTTGGATGAGCTTTCTGGATCGGAATGCTGCTGGCTGTGGAAGATATGTTACCCCCCTGCTTCTCTTGTGAAGGCGCAATTTTGACGTTTTTTGTTGCGAGAGCTATCAATTTTGATTTTTTTCGCATTCTGTCACGCTTGTCAATGTATTCTTTAAGGACAAGGAAAAAAAATTCACTCCCTTTTGGATGTTTTAAAAGACCGCCCTAAATTTGGTTTAAATGGATGCAAATGTTGTCACTATCTTCGTTAATGCGAACCAGCAAGTCCGTGAGGATTAACCGATGGATTTTAACTATACGATAGTTTTAGAGATAAAAATCACTGGTTCTGTAAAAGGTTTTTTTTGCATATATAAAAAAATACAAACTGCTGTCCAAAAGAATGCTTTGCGTTAGTTTTCGAGATTTATTTCTATTTGAAGAATTTCTGTCATTTTTTTGTCCCGTAAGATCCATTTTATTTAAAGAACGGCCAACATACACCATTCACCAAATTCAGCCTTTGCTCCACATTTGTTGGAAATTAGTTGTAGCTACCTAATGGGTTATTTTAAATCTAGAGAACCAATCTTCATTGAGGGTGAATCAATTCATTGGAACGCCTTTTTTACGATCAAAAATTTATAGCGAACGTAAAATTATTTTTATTTTGCGTTATATAATTGGAAATTATAATGGTTCAAGAACTGCTTGTCGTTTCATGAATGCTTCAAACACATACTTTTGTCAAATTTGTATAAAATAATTTGAATTTTGCTGTAAATTTAATCCTGGTGGTTTTCGATGAGACGTGGACAAAGTTGCTCGTTGATTCATTGCGTTCACTCCAGTGGATTTGATCTTCAAGTGAGGCTTAAATTGTTTTTTTGACGTCGGCCCCCCTCGGTAGTTCGTGTATTTAGTGTGAGACTGAATGGATGAGAAAAAAATTTATTCAGTATCATCGTTCAAGACGCATGGAAAACCTTGGAAGAGAAATCAATTCAAAATATACCGAACGTTACGTGTGATTACATTTTTTATTTAGCTACTTTCGTTTTCCTCATGATGCATGCGTTGCTGTGTATATTTACGACGCATCCATTGAAATATCAATAACGTTTTAAGTTATGCATTCATTTTGTATTTATACGTCTTTCCTTACTTTTTCTATTACTGCTTGGTTGAGATAAGTATTTTATATTGATCGTGTGGTGTGTGGGTTTAGTTATTTGTACGGGGAACACTTGCCATTTTCAATAGTTGTTGCGATAGCATATTTTGTATCAGCAACATTTTTATAAGATATTTATTGCTGTATTTCAATCGTCATAAGACTACCCAATTCACTTGGTCGTTGGATGTTGGAAAGTAGGCGCGAAGTTGTCCATGGAAGAAAATGAGTGGGTGGTGGCGTAAATGTATGAACCATAGCTGGGAAAAGAGTCTCAGATACATGACCGCACGGCGTGCGCAGATAGATTGTTCGTTTTCGAAGATCCATGAATCGCCCAAAGACAAACATCCTTTCAAGCCAGACAATCATGCAAGTCGCCGCCGTTGGGTGATACACGGAGCAATTGTGCTTCAACCGTAGTGCCACGACCCTCCTGAGTGGACTTTTCAGGAAAGTGTCCATCATCAGTGGAGTTCTATCGTGGAAATAATCTATAGACTCCGTAGTTCAATGAATGCCTCGCCAATCTTCACCGTTGATTTTTTTCGATGATGGGAACGATTCTGATTGAATCGAATAATTGAGCAAACCTCCTTGTCACAGTTTGAGTCCCTTTTTAACTATCTTTCTATACTTAACCGAATTCTGGTATTGAAGAATAAAATTCATTTTGCACACTTAATTTCACTGCTTCGCTGACTTATTTTTACCGACCATGATTCCGGCTTGTGGTATGAATACTTCAAGTATAAGCAATATGATTATTGAACGCTAGCATAATTTATGAGGCTCACTTTTCGTAACGAGAACATAAAGTGCACTGCATGTGGATGAAAACACACCCAGTGTAATAGTATGGACGCGAATTACCGGGTATTTGCATGGACGAATATATTTATCAAATCGGAGGCCAGATGTATCTCATATGCCGTCTCTTATTACGTTTTCACGAAGGAAAGTGTCAAATAAAAAAATCCTTGATGATAAGAGTAGTAAAAGTTTGGGTTTTCATTTGGAAGGAAATCTTTATCATGCATATCAGCAAGAGTAGGGTCGCACAATCTTGCCTTTTCGGCAGCCTTCCCCTTAGCCAAGAGAAAACCAATGTATGCCACCCTTCGCCGAAGAAACAGCGTGGAGGACACATTATTTTTTTTTATTAATATCCTACGTCGCCGTAAACAGCATGTAACGGCCTTTACAGCTAAGGTTATAATATAAACATTGCCCAATACAAACATCCATTCCCTGTAAAGGGACTCGAACCCACAGCCTTCGGTATGGCAAGCGAGGACTTTACCCCACCGTCACCTAGGTCGGCCATGATTTGGAAAGCATCCCTTCATCATACATATCAGCAAGTGGGGTAGACGCAATCTCGCCATTTCGGCAGCCTTCCCCTCGGCCCCACCTCTGTGCAGGGGGAGTCCTTGGGACAGGTGTGGGCGGGAGGCGGGAGGGGTGCTCTTCGGCGTGCTTTGCTTGGCAGTGTCGGAGGTGGGTGGAAGTCTCCGGGGGAGAGGCGAGAGATACGGGCCTGAAGGGAGAGAGGAAGGGTTATCCAGAGTTGGGCAGTGTGGGCAAGGACGAGGAGGGGGACCAAGCGTATAGAAAAGCCCTGCATAAAATACGCACGTCAATTAAAGATTCAAAAACCCGTCCGCTTCCCCGGCAGATAAAATATATTACGGCCAGGAATCCAATGACCTCCTCCACACTCTCTTGAGCAGTGCGCCGACGGCGAGCGGCGGAACCAGTTCCCGTGCGAAATAACCGCGTTGGAAAAAAAATATAGCCACGGTCGGTTATTGGATGGGAGTTGGTGGAAGAGTTAACGATGAGGAGGTGGGATTGAGGAAGGAGGCTGTGGAACACGGTAAAGGTGAGCGGATATTGTCGAATTATGACTGTCATGCGATCGAAAGTTTGCCTGTTTATGCGCCGAATGGGATTTTTTTCTCGCATTCAGTTTGTGGAATGACAGAGGTGACGACGAATTTCACACCGAAGAAAAAATAATTTTTTCAAGGCTCCTTCAGGTTATCCTTGAGGTACCTATCGAAG
This sequence comes from Ischnura elegans, assembly GCF_921293095.1. Taxonomy (NCBI): domain Eukaryota; kingdom Metazoa; phylum Arthropoda; class Insecta; order Odonata; family Coenagrionidae; genus Ischnura; species Ischnura elegans. Next base: position 109,491,696 of record NC_060248.1, read on the forward strand.
CGGCGTTCTGCGGTTACAGTCTCGTGTGAAATATGTAAAGATAAATCAAGTCGATCAATGGGTACTGACGTGTTGAACCGGCCTATAATTCTACAGGTATGCAATAAATTGTGACTCTCTCCAAAATGAAAATAACTTCTACATTCTCATTAGGACTATTCTCACTACGTTTACTTTACACTCTCACTACGGACGATCGTTAAAAATTTCCTTATGAAAGGCCAATATTTACAGATGCGCGGAATAAATTTGCTCTGATTTAATGAGTTTTCTGATGATTCCAAAGTTCCTTATTGGTATTTTAGGCTTGTAATTGACGGATTCTTCGTTTATTTTTACATTATGAAGCAAGGGAAATCAACTGTCTTTCCGCAGCGGTGTCTCAACAATTCTACCGTTGACACAGTCCATGTAAATAGACTGTTTATCTCCCAATTCGAACTCGCATTTCAAGCTAAACGAGGCTCTCAAAATTTGGTTCATGACCGAGTTTTGGTTCGATAGCTAATCTCTTGAAAGTCGAGTCCAGGTTTTTATATCTCACATTTACATAACCTTAAAGAACGCGCGACTTTACCATCACTGAAAGCAATGGCAGTGCTGAGAAAACCACGATAAAAAAAACTTGAATCGCTTCCTCAAATAAAATATCGAGTTTGCGCAGGCGATGTGATCCTTATTTTTATTTTGTAAAAGAAGATTGCATTTCATGGGAGACCCTTTAAACACCAACAAAGCCGTCACTCTGCATTGCGTAGAATGAAGCGTAAATCTGGCTCCCATTTTCATTTATCCCCATGCAACGAATTCGGTCCGACAGTTACGACCACGTTCGCGGAGTCTATAAACATTATTTCCGCCTAGGAATGGTAAACTGGTAAACGTTACGGGGAACGGAATGGCATTTTAAGTGTCCAAAGCGGGCATAGGACCATTTTTTTACTCAACATCCGCACAATGATGATAACGCTTCCGGTGCATCGAGGGGGTGGGTAAAGATCCCTTCCCATTTATGGCCGTATGAGGTGGACCTCACCCACTTGAGCGAGATGGCGTTATGGACACCGAGGAAAACCACCGCTTTTCTCCCCTTTTCTCTCATACCCTCTCCCGAGTTAACGCTCCAATACCAAACTCCTGATCCCCTGTTTCCTCTAAATATGTGGCCTTTGTGGGCCATTAAAAAATCTTTGGGAGCTGTTGGAATAAACATCACGTCATTCGGCGCCGTGCTTCTTAAACCCTAAACAGGAGGATTCCAGAAGAGGGGAAATGTGTTCGTCTCCGTTGAGGTTTTTGGCGTCCTTCAAAAAAGACCACGATGCACCGAGCGGGAGGTTGGCTTGTGATTTTGGTTTGGAAGGTTTGTCTTCGGGGCTGGTTGGAATGGCGTCACGTGGTGGCGAGTTAGGCTGGCGCCTTGGTGAACGCAGACGCCATATGGGGACCTCCGCTGCCTTCGGGTGCTACAGTGTTAGGTGTACGTGTAAAGGAGAGTTGGTTCTCTTCTCCAGGAATTGATTCCGTACTTGAGAACCAGCATGTTACCTGATTTCGAGACTAGGTTTAGTCATTGCGTAAAAAAATAGTTCTGAATTGAAGTCGTATCTTTCATGCCTCTTAAACTCAGCATATAGACCGATATTTCCTCTCAAGATTTTTTAGCCCTAGATTGAGAACGTCGTGAGTGTCCCATGTTATGAAAAAATGGTTTTCGTTATCTTATTTGCGGATTAAATTTGTATTAATTTATTATTGTACATTTCATTATGATATTAAAACCTAGTTTTTTCCCCACAGTTTATGCATAGCATGCGGGCTCAGTTTAGGCAATGTATGTTGTTATCAGGGTAACGCTTATTTTATGATGAAGAATAGAATCATACCAATATTTTTATCCTAGCATGAAGTTAACAAAAGGTTTACTCACAGTAATGCCAGAGACAGCCTTGTGTATTACTTAACTGCCCATTAAAATATCCTAGAACAACTGCTAATAATTTTAATTGCGTATTAAAGATTTTATTATTGGATATGGGAAAGAAAATGTTTTGTGGATATATATTACGTGTTTATAAGTTAGGCTTTATCATTGCAAATGGTCGAGCACCTATTCCTCTTCACGATAGTTAGGAGGATCGTAATCACTTGAACGCGGGCTGAATAAAACACACATCATTAAATTTCATTGATGTCGTTAATTGCGACTTAAACGCGTCTCACGATTTATTTCCGCCACAGTATGCAGTTAAGTACCTACTCATAATTGAAGGAAAACGTTGTGGGAGGGACTTGAGCTCATTCGAGAGAGCATGGTAGGTCATAGCACCGGCGCTGTGCGTGCTCTCTGAGCCTTGAGCTTTGTGATTGGAGCGACTGCCCACACGCATCCTCCAGCGCTGCACACTTCGATCACCGTGGAAACGGGTGGTTTGTTTTAGAGGGAGAGGACGGAGGCAGATAGGATTATGGAGAGAGAGAGAAAGGTGAAGAGGAGGGTTTGCGGAGGTTGAAGCTGCTTGGTCTCGTCCACTCTTTATGCCCTCTGATGGTACCATCGGGTCGAACAATGGTTGTTACTCCGGCAGTGGAGAGAGAGAAGGAGGGATTTGGTGGGGGAAAGGTAGAAGCATTGTCCCTGTAGTTAATACTCGCTTGGATCATGAATTTTCCTGTCATTCCAGCGCGCTGCATGCTCCTTGACTCTCAAAGGCGAGTGAGTGCGCTGCGCTCTTTAAAGCAAGGAAGCTCTCTTCCTTCTACCGTCCGTGAGATAAGACACTAGCGGTGGCGGAACTTGTGAAGCTTTAAAAAAAAGAAAAACAATCTTCACAATCTCTCTGCACCCACCTTTCTTCTCATTCCATTTCTAACAAGTCGGGAGAGAGGTGTTTGAGTTTTTTTTTCCTAAGGGAATTCACTCCCTTTTTTTTGTTCTCGTGTGCAATCTGAAAAATCCTTTCCCGTCTCTAAGTGGGAGGGATTTATTTCTTTGTCTAAGCGCCGGCATTTGTTCCAGCTGAGAGAGAATGGGAGCGCGGGGATGGCGTTTCTTTAATTGAGATTAATTTCACCCACGCTTTTCATTTTGTATAAACGTCACCGTGCTATTGTCCCTTGCAATTTTACTTACGGAGCATGGTGCCCATCACAAGCTTGTGATCGGATGATTGATTTTACTTTATTTAGATCATTGGTTATATTTCAGAATATGACTGTGAATAATGCGTAACGTCGAAAGGGGTAGCCGGGAATTTCGTTCGGAACGGGGGGCTCTAAGACCATTGGGGAAAGTTTTTGAAAAACAGGGTACTGAGTAGAGGGTTTTAAACTAATTTTATTTATTTATTTATTTCCATTACTCCATAAACAGCACATTTACGGCCTTTACAATGGGGAATCAACATTTAATAATGGAGGACATTCACACACGCCCATGCCCTGGATAAGTGTTATTTACCCAGGCGGGACTCGAACCCGCGACCTTCGCTTTGGCAGGCGAGGACTTTACCCCGCTGGCCTCGGTGGCGGCGGCGGCGGGGTTTCAACACTTTTCATAATCGAATAAACTTCATTTTTCAATGAAACATTTTATATATTCATGATTTTCTATATTTTGCACCCTTTTAGGAAGCAAAGTGATTGTGTTTTTATATTTCGGAGGGGCGGGGGGGTCCGGACACCCCAAACCTCCCCCCTCGCTACACCACTGGTGACGTCTAACTGTATAACTTCTACCGGCTGTGATTTCTGTCAGAAGTTTTGGCACTGTAATAATACGATCTTATAAAATAACGTCATTGCCAATCTTATTTTCATTAGTCATTTGGGAGGGTCACAAGACGAGGTCGTTCTGGTTGTAACACAGAAAAGGTTATGGAAACCAACAGCGCTTCATTAGTTTTTAAAAATTATTTGCACGGAAAAATATTTTTATTTTAACTACAGGGTTTATACTAATGCATGTTTTAATTACACGTATTATATTACATCACTTTTCTTGGATTTAAAGAGAATTTGTTCAAAACTTTCTTTGAACTGAATTTAATTTTGCTTCTGGGAATTGATTCCTTATTGGGGGGTAATCTGCCCCCTACTGCCCCCCCTGTTGGGTGCGCCAATGCTGAGATCATACATGTATTTCATATATTTTGTCCGAGGTCTTCCTTTTCCGTTCTCGCCATCTACTTGTCTCTCGATGATTGCCTTCATCAGTAAAAAGTAAATGTCATTAGCTGAATCTACGTAATGCTTACACTTGTATGCTTAGCTTTCTTTTTCTTCTTCCCTCCTATTATAAATTCCTCTTGTTTCATTCGCTTAGAATCGGCTTAATTAATGGATAATACGCCACGATTTCATCCCCCGTTCCACTGCGTGTAAGGTTCACGTTTTATTACCGGGATTCCGCGAAATGCGGAAGAGATGCCGCCCCATTGAAGACTTCCCATTCACACAGCTGAAAACTCGGAAACCGAACTCACAACGGTTTTTGTCAAAGGAGTTTGTGGCCAACTGTTGCTTGTTTGCAATGGACGTGGGCCAGATAGCGTGTGTTTTCGACACTCGTCGCCCGGAAACCGCCCCTTTGCGGGATTTGACACCAAGTACTCACCGAGCACAAAAAACTACGATGGAAAACAAAAAAGAATCGCGCTCACCCTCACTTTGTTCACGCCGACGAACCCCTCAAAAACCTTAGGAATATTTGGTAATGTTTGCTGAGGTTTAGAGGGTTCCTAAGGAGCTACACATCTATGAGTGCCGCGTTCATACAAATGTGAAGAAACGTGTGAAAAAAACCCTCCGTCGACTTCAAAGCGCCTTTGAAAAAAAAGTTTCCTAAAACAACAAGTCGTCCTAACTCAATGATCCCTTTTATATTCTTTCATTTATATGATACGACCTCACACAAATAACTCATTCATTTTTATGTTCGAAGCTTCACCGAACGTCTTCGTAAAGCATAGTTGAGGGTTAGCAACATTAGGTTAAGCTCGTATAATTTGTTTTAAGATTTACAAAGTGGTCAAAGGTTATTTCGAGGCCTTCAACAGCGCGGAAGAATATTTTGATGTATCAACATGTATCTAGGAGCAATCTAAATGGTTAGTCGTAGAAAAATCCTCTGCCAATTCCCCTAATTTTTATCGGGAAAACTTACCTACACTCGTGGAATATCGGTACCTATTCGTGTGTAGAACAGCGACCCGTAGGAAGACATAACTTCTAGCGAGAAATATAATTGGACATCCAGAATTCTTCCTTTATTACCCTCGGTTGTAAACGAGTAAGGTCTCAAAAAAAAAAGAAATACCGTGGCATGTACAGGACAAGCGCAAGCTGTCTATTTATATCAGGCGTAAGCATAAGCATCTTGCCCTTTCTTTATTTGCATACGGGCGGACGAATTTTTAGTTACCCCGAGGAGGGAGAGATATCCATACAGCATTTTCCTGGAATTTCCGATAAATGTTTACGACGAGTCGTGTTCCTTCAATTAAACTCTCGATTTATGGGAGACGGGTTTAACCCTTCCAGGCACCTCCTTATCCTAGCCTCTGCTTTCATTCTTGCCTTCGTACACTCTCGCATCCTTCCCCTCTCTCATTTTCCGTTTCCATCTCCTCCGTCCTATCCCCTCTTCCCTTCTTTCTAACCTCCATTTCACAGCCTCCGAATCCCGCAGTCTTCACAGCACAACGAAGGGAAATACTCTCCTGTTTCGCATTTTCTTTCGTAGCCTTAACTGTAATATGCCACGTTTTTCCTCATGAATATTTTAAACCGACGAAAATGCGTGATTAAAAGTGAATTTAGCTCTTCCTCATTACTTACTTGGTCGTTTCATCGTATCTTCATCATCTTCGGTAGGTGTAACTTTTATATCACCAAGTGACGCAAAAGCGATAGTGGTGATAGAATATTTACAACTTTTAGACTTAACAATGACATTTCATTCTTGCCTTCGACCACTCTCGTCCTTCCTCTCTCTTATTTTCCATATATATATCTCCACAATCCTTTCCACTATTCCCTTCATTCTGACTCCCACTTCAGAGCCTTCAAGTCCCGCACTTTCTTCACAGCATACTGAAGGAATATCTCGTTTCTGTTTCGCGTTTTATTTCGTAGCCTTTAATTTTATCTATTGTGTTTTTCCTCTTTAATACTTTATACCTACCAAAATGAGAAATTAAAAATGAAGAACTGTTAAAAAAAAAAACCAAGTGGAGCTCTTGAGTTCATTCCATTTGACATACCCGGATGAGGTTCTCTTGTAATTTTTACGTGCCTCTATAGTCGTCTCTAACACGGTAATTCTGATATTCTGCGATTAATTTTTTCAGTATCCCGACCAAACTTTTTTCATAGTCTTGAAGAGGGAGAAAGGACTATGCATGAGGGATGCGTGAAAAAATTATCACTCTTCAGCCTTAACTGGCAGTTAACTAAAAGGGATGAGATAAATTTGGAAGCTTAATCATCTCTGTAAATATTTAAATAAACATAGGTCAATGATTGAAAATAATAGTCTGATAAGAAATAAAAGGGGGAACTCTAATATGAACGTTTAAAAGCATCGATTAAGTTGCCACAAGTGTGTCTAGTGCATAGGTGGTCCACTGAACTTAATACATTTGGATGTTGTGTCGCTGAAGGGAAGATATCGACCGTCGGACGCTGAAATTGATACGCGATGACACACGAGGAGAGGCGTTCCAACTCTTTTGGGCTGTGGAGAAGTAGCCTCAGAAGAGCTGGACGTGTTTCTGTCTTCAAGTTGGAGATTATGCCTATCATTTCTCGCACGCATCGTACAGGAGAGGGCCGGAAGAACTAAGAATGCTTATCCTCGATCTTCAGTGGCTAGAATGAACATCTGGTCGGGGAATGAAGTTTGGAAGACTGCTGTGAGGTGGTGAATACAAAATCGAACATCGAATAGGTAATTTCAATCGATAATTGAAGTCCATCGTAAAACAAATTATTTGTAAAGAACAGCACAAAATTCGGACGCGATTGATTTCAATTTAGAGTTTTACCTCCACCAATGAACTTTATCTGACGGTGACTTACTTTGACCGTTATGCACTTATTACATGTATATTATTTCTAAAATTAAGATAAGCTTGCTTTGGGAAACTCATTTTTGGGATATAATTCATATCACGTGGTATCACTCAAGAAATTCGAGCTTTGTAACAAAAGCTGCCTCTAACTTATTCTTCGCGCAATAAGAACGATATTCCTATCCGACAAATTTTCCGATTTACTCAAACTGATAGCTTTACTTGCAGTGAGTTTTCCATTTGGATAATGGATTTGGTCGCATTCATGAAGTACTTCTTCAAAGATATCCACAACTCTATAAAAAGCCACCTGAGGTTTTCGAAAATAGTCACATCATTAGTCAACTATGGATTGGTATGTATGAGAGATGATCAACTGAATGGAAAACATTGAACTAGTTCACGAACCCCTATGCTACTCATTATCATTTACGACTGTTGGACAATGCATCTTTTAGAAATAAATCCACGACCCTCATGTTTTGAAGGAATTTTGGTATGCTGTGTAATGCTGTATGACTTAACGAAAGAAAATGGCCTTAAATGCTGTATCCAAACATTCACTTAACACCTTCGATTTCGGCATTTTTATTTCCCACAGCTTTATTTTGGCGTTGTTAGCAATCCTTTACACAAGATCAAGGGCAACTCACTTCGAGGCGAAGGCGCCGTGGACGTAAAAGAAGACTTTGTGATTATGTTATTGACGACACGAGCGGCATGGAGTAACGAACAGTTGACGGAGCGAGGGTTGGAGCGTTGGAGGCGAAAAGGGATGTCGGACAGTGTTTACGGACCGGCGAGATGTGGGAAAAAGGGGACGAATTTTGGGAGAGGGAGGAGAAGTACTGGGAGTGTGCACTTAATTCGGGAAGAACCGTGAGGGAGACGAGGGGGAGGGCTGAGGAAAAGGCAGATGATGTCCGACGCACGGATCCCTGTGTCAACAATCAAACACCCATCGACACCCGCTACAACGTGCGATCTCCCGTCGTCAGGGGCGGTTGGCTTCATAAAAGTAGCTTTACATTTTGTAAATTTGGATTCCATCACCTTCCTACATTCGCTCAAATGTCTAAAAACATTTCATGAATTGATTTCTATCCTTCTTTACATTCTTTTTGTGTAGGCGTGTCCTTCAAAGATTATGTTTCTTCAATTTTGAAATAAATACTCGCAATTCTCCATTATTATTATAAAATTTATTACGACCTAATAGATTTCAATGTTTCCATTGAGTTGATCATCTCTCATACATACCAATCCATAGTTGATTAATCATGTGACTATTTTATTTCTGAAAACCTCTGGCGATTTTTTTATAGAGTTGTGCTTCATGGCATGGCTAATTTGGATCTCTCGTTTGCCATCGACAGTACCGTGCCCTCACTTCAGCTCTTTAGCTCATTAGATGACACACAAAAGAAATGGTTCCAGAGAGAATTCAGTGTCGCATCCTGACATCGGATTTCAGCCCTGGTTTGAGACAAAGTTGGGTATATTTATGAAACATTGAGAAAACAAATAAAATCCGAAGATTCAAGCGTGGTGAAGTGGAATTTGTCCATATTAAAATTAATACTTCTAATTTTCCACTTTTATAAAATTTATTACGACCTAGGCTTCAATTTTACAACTTCCTTGAAGATGAGTTCAACTGATTCAGGCGTTATAAAGTGGAAGTTCGACATATTGGAATGAAAGGTTGTAGCCCTTTTTCTCAATAATACTGTGGAAAAGTGCAATAGTATTGTGCCAATGCAAGTACCTTTTATTTCAATATCCTTGAAGATGGCGAAGTAACATTGAAACCTACTAGGTCGTAATACATTTTATAATAACAATGGAGAATTGCGAGTATTTATTTCAGCATTGAAGAAACATAAACTTTGAAGGACACGCCTACACAAAAAGAATGTAAAGGATAGAAATAGTTTAATGAAATCTTTTTAGACATTTTAACGAATGTAATGGAATCCAATTTTAGAGAATGTGAAGCTACTCTCAGTGTTCCATGTACAAATATCATCGGTATGCTGAAGGGAATAAATTATATGATATACGGCACCATGGTACGATGTAGCTCTTATTATTATATAAGTAAGACTTTGCAATATTTTCACAGGATTTAAACGTTATAGTATAAGATAATATTTTAAATAGGATTTACATATTGTAATGTATTACTTAACTAATGTGAAGTGGACAAGGGTACTTTTACTGAAGAGTATATTCGTAATTCTTTTAGAAACTTTTTTAATAGAATATATTAGTATCCGATTGCTAACTATGGTATCAAAAGTGAACCGAATTATCCCAGATAAGGAATTGTGAGCTCTCAAGTTATCAAGTTAGGGACGAAAACGAAATAAGAGAGATGAATGGGAATATTAGAAACGCACCGTTTACCAATTTGCACCGGACTGAACCGTTTTTACGTTCAGCTGTCACACTCTTAACACCGAAACATTTACTTATAACACGAGGTTTGAATATAAATATTGTGTGGTAGAAGTTGAAGCTGTTACTTTGGGAAATGTGGATTGTATGCATAGGCACAACAAGCAAAAACAGGGGTTTGTCCAGGGGCCTGCCAACCCCTTTTGAAGCGAGGGACGAGCGGATCGGATTCCTTAGAATTTTGGTTCTGCGTGTCCCTCCATAAATTTACCTTTGCTTGGAGCTCTCACACGAAGTGGGGTTGGAATATTTTTCTTTCATTCGCACCTAATGCAGGATCTGGAACCAAGGCTTAGAAAGGGTTTCAGTTGTCGTGTCAACACTTCAGAGCGTTTCAAGCATAACCTTAATTAGTCAACTATACGAAGGGATTCGATCCTTCTGCGGAAAAGAACTGAGAACGTAATGCGTGGTACAGATCACTTTGAACACGTCCCTTGCAATTAGAGGAGAAAAATTTGATATTTCCCTGGAAAACCCCCCTAGAATTAATCATTGATACTTGACCGCTTTCTTCGTTCCCCGTTCGTGCGGTACGAAATGTTCAGTATCGATATAAAAACAGTGGTTATCAGACTTTAAAGTTATGAAAATAACTCATAAATTAGACCTATAAAACGAAATCGAGCATTACAGTGTCATTATTTACCAACTTTATTACATTTCAATCCTCTTTCTTACTCATTACTATACTATGTCTGAGGCATGGGATTCAAACGCTTCGCATTCAATGCTGGTCCTAAAAATATTTACCGTATACGGATATTGTATCTTCATAATATACCTTGTGCACATATATACATAGTGATATACATTTATTAGGTGATATAATTTGAGTTGAATGAGTTCAGCGGGTTGGATCAGTTAGGAATTTATAAATGCTTTGTTTAGCCAACCAGTCCACGGATCTTAGCCGGAAAACCGCCCGAAAAGCATGGCAAAAAGGTTAAACGATGGTATTGTCTAGGTTACAGAATTTAATTGGCTTTAAAAAAATGAAAATAAGTTCTTCTGGCGTAGGTCAAGGGAGTAGATGAGTTATCTCTTGGAAGGTGGTGGAAAAATTTATATTGCAGGCCTTGTAGTTTCCCTCTTGTGCGCCCTCAATGGAGACTAAATGGACCCATAAATGACCCTTCCCGGGCAGGCGAGGAAGGTGAAACCGTGTTGAGCGTGAAAAGGTTTGGAGCGTTGGGGTGGGTATTCTCGATGCTAGGGAAGGGGAGAAAAACAACCCAACGGGATAGAATGGCAGTGATGGCCCCTTGAGGGCTAGCATGGCTGCAATTCAAATCATAATCGTAAGGCTACCCATCTACTAGCAGAGGGAATTTTGTGGGCACATTTCTACGTAGATCGCACCCGAAGTTGTGCTATTTTTTTCCTTTTATTTGATTAATATTGCAGGTCCTGTAAATGATGTCACACAGGCATAAAGTAAAAACATCTTCCAACGGCAATGCTTGTAAAGTATGAATAAACTTTAAGTAACGATTTATATAATTATTTTTTTTGTAGTAACATATATATTAAGTATTGGAGGTGAATATTGAAATTTATAAAAAAAAATATCCCTTCGATTGTCAGAAATTATTGGGTGGACTTAATGGCAAAATCGATGGAGCACGACGAAATTGACGAGCAGTAGATTGTAATCCAACTAAAGTGGCTAGTTTTGCTCTGCCTAAGCATTGGGTGTGTTCGGCCACACTCTGCTCAGTGACCACTAGATCATGGCGTCATGATCACTCATCAGTGCACATCAGTTGCACATACGTGAAGTATGCGGGAAAGCTAACCGTAAACTTGGATTTGTAAAAAGAATTCTCGGTAAATGCCCAAAAAAGGTGAAAGAAATAAGCTACATGACTCTAGTGAGGCCTCACTTGGAATATGCTGCTAGCGTGTGGGACCCTTACGAGGTAGGACTAATAGGTGAAATTAATCGAGTAAAGCGCAGGGCGGCCAGATTTGTGATGAGTTGTTACGACAAAAAGTGCAGCGTTTCAAGTATGTTAAACGAGTTAGGATGGGAATCTTTACAGGAGCGTAGATCGAAGTATAGGCTTAACTTACTTAGGAAACTCGAAGATAATATTTTCTCAGACGACGTGAAGCATATCCTTCGTTTACCATCGTACTATAGTAGACGCGATCATGAGAAAAAAATAAAAGAAATAGACTGCAAAACAGAGAGATTTAAAATGTCATTCTTCCCTCGTACTATTAAGGATAGCAATGTTGTCTCAATTGAAAGGATTAATGGCAACGCTCGCTAGGATCACCCATTGCATGTTTTTTCGTAGTTCTAACCTTGCATGTATTTGCTCTAGGAATTACTAACCATTAGCAATTTTTTATGAATAAGCATATGTATATTTTTCTAGTGTGTGTAATATTTCTTTGACTGTGTGGTGTGCATGTGGCGGTCCTCTTGCATGCTGCATGTTGGTGATTGGTCACCCCCTGCCAAACACCCTATAGGTGGCTCGCAGGGTATTATGTAGATGTAGATGTAGATCAGTGAGAGCGCAACGAATGCTACGCAGCGTGGCTCTTACTTGTTTTCCTCGTTTTTGATCCATGGTGATCAGAGGTGAGCGAAGATTTACTTGCTTTCTAAACGGCTGAGCCCTCAGTTCCTTGACGCCACGTCGCTCAGTCCCTTGACGTCACTACACAATTGTCATCAGCATGAGTTCTGGTAGCGACTGTGTTCTACCCATGGTGGTATTTCCTCGAAAATACATTAATGGTCAGTTACAAACAGGAGCTACTCAAGGTGCTGTCTCTCACGTATAGCTTCAGGATGGAAGAAATGTTTTCAAATGGTTCGATCATTTTCTGAATCACCTGTTCTCCTAGTCTTTGACGAATATCCAAGCCACACCAGAAATTTTATCGAGGAGGCTAGGCAGAACCATGTCACAATCATCTTCTTGCCACTTCATTCAAGCAGCGCTCAGCCCCTTGACGTCACAACGCTCGCTGATCAGAGGTGATTGCTCAGTGCGGCTGATTGCGCCAATTGCTGAAATGCATTAGCCTGTTGGAACGCAGTAATTTGGCCAGTGAGGATGTTTAGGATGAGCTGAGCCTAGATTGGGGAGAGGGGGGGGGGGGTTGAGCGGCAAAGAAAGGTTGCGGCTGTGGGCGAAGACTAGTTGCCGAAATCCTCCTGGGGCCAGTTGTGCAGGAAAAAAAAGGTTTCGAAGAGTTCGGTTATAGTCCCAGCCAAGAAAGGAAGGGGATGACCGTAAAGTAAGGGTCGTTGCTGGGTCTAAAAATTTTATTACTCATATTTATAACGGGGTGTCATGAAGAAAGATCTGGCAATCGTGGGGTACACACTATATATTGTTCTGCCTGCCTAAGAAACCGATATATGCCAAAGCTTGAAGGAAGGCATCTTTATTTTCTGAGTGACCGTGGAAAAGCATACTGGTAAGTGGGGAAAATATGTGAAAAAGCTGTCCAAAAATTTAACCGAATATGGCGGAGGAAAGAAATATCCTGTATTTTGAAGGATCAAAGGTTTTCCCGGCGAATAGACTGGAGGACGAGTTCTCGGGTTTCCTTGGACCCGGCTGGAAACCCGAGAACTCTTCCTCCATCCTGTACTTTTATCCGAGAAGCCGATGGAATGGAGGCCCAAGAAACTCTCGTAGAAACAATGGTTAACACGATCTTAGCTGTTCTAACATGCTATTTTTATTAAATAAATCACATAATTTATTTACGTCCAATCCCTTTGTTTCAATGGCGCCTCCTATAAAATACCCACGCATGCATTTTGTTGAAACTTTTGGATCCCTTACGCCTTAAATGGGACGTGATGGCCCAGAAAATACTTTTTCAATCATAAAATCCTAGTTTCATGGAAGGTATTCATAGCTGTTATTTTAAAGTAGCATGAGGAGTGGAAAGGTTAACTCGGCCAGTGTGCCATGTCAAATGTGTAGTGCATGACCTACTATTGAAAAGAAGGGTAAACAATTTTTGTATGCCTTCCTTCAATTATTTTACCTTGCCGCATCCTTATTTTCACCTGATTTCCATGGTCTAACTTTATTAAAGAATGCTGAATTTTCTTTTCCCCTGATGTTCCTGTGTGTTTTTTCTTCTCCGCGTTCGGTATTAGGGTGTATTGGTGCAAACGCAAGGTGAATTATGAATGCAATTTTTGTTTGACCTGCCGTAAGTTAACGATGTGAAACGATAGTGTTAACACATTTTAAAAACTCTTGTGTACATTTATACATTCACCTTATTGATGAAAAGTCTTCAAAGTCTTATGAACTCTTTCCCTGAAACATACATTTTTCTTGTTAGCGATCGTTGATATGCTGCTGAAAGGCCCTTCTTTGCTTCGTCTCTATTTTAGTGAAGCTTGAACCATCAAAATTCATGTGGTGTATTCTATTATATTCAGATGATACTTTCGAATGGTTACTCTCGAATTACATGCCGCCTCCTTTTTCCTTTTGGCCAAAATATTCATTTATTTATTTAATGTAGTCCAAAAACAGCAAAAAGGCCAATTACAGAGGACACAAAATAGCAAAGAAAACAATTAACAGTTACTAAGCCGAACGTAAACAACAATCAACAAAATAATATTCAACAGTATTATCAAATAAAGAACAAAGAATGGCAGACTCCATTGGGTGGTGCGAGGACTAGGGGGAAAATTACGATGGAGTAAGAACGGAAAAAAGAACCCTTTTTCTTCCGCGCATTATCTTCCATACCCTCGTGGTTTCCACCCTTCCCGATGCCCTGATGAATCCTGCATCATTGCTATCAATATTGTCCGAGACCTCTCCCCACTATTCATCCTCATCCACGAGCCGAGAGAAGCGAGAAATTCTGACTCACCCCACCTCCACGCCTCGCACTGAACCCAGCGAGGAGATTGAGATGTTTACGGCCCTAACGCAGACTATGACAAAGGACTACACAACTGCGCACCTCATTTCTTTATTTTTCTCCTCCCCCATAGACTCTTCTTTGTCCGCCCTTATATTCCTCCACCTACCTTTTCGGTGCTGAACATTGTGACGTCACGGAAGGAGGGTGTGGCGCCCCCAAAGAGGTGATACGTCTTCAATCCCCTCCCCCTCCCCTCCCCCGACCCCCACCACACCCCTATTCCCTTACACCACGCCCTCTCACTCCCTCGCCAAACGACCGGCACCTCCCGTGCTACCATCTATCGCCTCCCTCGCAAGAGATGAAGATATCCTTATGTTTTTTTCCCCTTTGCAGCCCTCCTGACAGGGCGCGAGAAATGCCCCGGTACTACTCTCGTTCGCTCAGCTTTTCGTTTCGCCTGCGCACCACCGCCCTCCATAACCTCTCCTCCCGTATTATATTTTTTGTTCGACGCGCCTCCTTCCTTTATTCACCCTCATCATGATATTTTTGTTCAATCTTTTCGTGTAATCTATGTCCGCACGCGATTGTATGCCTCACTGTTTATGCTTTCTTTCGAAAGAAACGAGGGGATCGGGTTGGTTTGGTGGCTAGAGTGTTGGCTTCCCACTCCGTGGGTTCGGGTTCAAATCCCGGTGATGGCAGAGAATTTTCGGATTGCTCGATTCCTGCATGAATGTTATACGGAGCGCAACACTCCGTCCGTCGGGTGGGACGCTAAGCCGTGGTCCCCTTGGCACCTTTCGTTAGGAGTAAGCTAATGCCGACACCGGGTTTCTCTCCACCCTTTCTTCCGTACCCTTCCCTCATGAAACAAATGACCTCAGCTGTCGGTCGTCTCATCCAAATACCATACCATACCTTCGAAAAAACACTAACATCATTATTTTCTGAACGCTCAAAGCACAATATTTTCCATCATAATTCTTGATTGAATGTTAGCCTATCTAATTTTATCGCATTCCATACGCGCAACGAGAATCTTGCTGACGTCATACGAATCAGTCACAACCTTGTGCGGGAAATAGAAATGCCTTGGGATCTGATCATTTCATTGACCAGATTGTAAACGTGAAGGTTTCACATCCACCAATTGAGATTTGAATTAGGGTTTCATTTCTCAAATCAATCACTTTTTTGTACGGAACATTTCCCAATGATTCATTTAAAACATGGAAGAGCATGTCAAGCTATAAATTCACTTTCCCTTATTTTAGTTTATTTTTAAGGAAAATGTCTTAGCGACGACTTTGTTTTAAAATATTATATTCAGAAAATCATTTAAACTCCGTAGGAAAATTTTCCATACTTCCATAAATTAACCTAGCCGAGTTAATTTTCCTGAATTACTTTAGAGGAAATCGTCACCAAAGAGTATGAATTAAGAAGTCCCTTTTTTATTTCTCAGTTCAACCCTTCGTATGCTCTTGAATTAAAATACTAGGCAAACATTATAAATGTAAAGGAAGCGAGCGTGATGCGCGTTATGGCAACATCTTCGCGCTATCCGAGGTATTTCTTTGAATATTTCATTTCGGTAAACGAACGTCAGAATGCCTGCACTTTTTTTTACTTACAAAGTGTATGTTGAGGAAAAATTACAATGACAAAGAAATAACGGCAGTATGCCTGTATTTGTAGTTAACTTATCTCCACAAAGTATATGTTGAGGAAAAATGACAATCACAAATAAAAGAATATATATCAAGCTAGGAAATGGCATAGCCACTCCGAGGATATCAATGCCTCTTGCATCGAGAACTTTCAAAATATTTTATTCATCCGTCGGAGCTCGCCATAAGGCTTTTGAATCACGTCGAAAATAAATATATATTTCTCCGATGCGGGAGAGGGAGTAAAAAGGGTGATGGAGTGGGAAGCGGAGCTCACTCCGCTTGATGCATTGCCACCTCCATTTTTGCCTCCCACTCGTATTCTTCCGGAGTTTTTTTTTTATTCCATCCCTCATTTCTCATCCCCCCCCCCCTCCCACTCTTATGAATGCCCGCCTCCCAACTCCTAAAAATCACCGCGAAACCGCCATTTTTACCCCCACCACCTCGTCATTTTCCCAACCCTTCTCCTCCCGCCAATTTCATCTGCGCCCCTTCCCCTCCAGTGCACTGAATTTATCACCCCTCCCTCCCTCCCCCCACTCCCCTTCCCCTTGCGAACACATGCACACACACATACAGCGCCACATCTCGCAGTTTCCATCCCACACACACAAGTAACACTTCTCCACTCGCTCGCTCCTCCCATCTTTCTCTCTCAATACCGCGCGCGCACGCCTCCCCGTTCATCTACTTGCTCGTCTTGCATTTTTCCCCTGCACCCACATCAGTGCGGTCCAACTCCTTCCTTCTCATTTCTCATCCCTCGCATATATGTATATACCTGTGTTACCCCCTAGTTCTCCCCAGCCAGAAGGCGGAGGTGGGATAAGAAAATAAAATATAAAAATATCCTCGAAGAAAAAAAAATCTCGTTTCGTCTTCATCGACACCGTTTTCTAGGCCAAAACCCATTTTTTTCGCCCCTTTTTCCGATCTCCCAAATGCCTTCTCGTTTCCCTCCTTTGCTCACTGTTACCTACTCCTCTCTCGTCGTTCGCCGTACACTACCATGGTTTCTACCGTTTCTACCGAATATATAGGGTGGTCAGCGTGTCTTACTTGCCGATTTAAATTCCTATACTTAAATCGAGATAATCCGCTGTATGATTGCGTTTAGGTTGGGCTACAATTTTTTAATGCGCATTATTCAGGTTAATGAAACCTTTCCGTCGTATTCAATCTACCGATTGGTCCATTGTAGCTCTGGTCTATGATTCCGTGTGAGTTTCTTTTCTTTCGGATAATTATTAATTATGGTACGGCTTCTAACCAAGTCTTAAAAGAAACTTGGTTCGTTGAAGCTTTGCTCAACGCTCTCATCGTTTTTTTTATTTCAGGTAAGTAATGAACTAATAATTTCATGCCTCCCTAGTGGAATCCAACTGGGGAAAATATCATTTACATGGGGTGTAAAGAGTAGCTGAGGAAGGCTCATAATAAAAATGTTGCAATTGCCTAGTCTTTATGTTAAGTTCTTGTTTCTATCGAGCGAATGATTTGGCCATCGTGATCATTACCGTGGTGAATGTCTCAAAACCGGCCAGTGCACACAGTGAGGATATACAGAGGGGATAACATAAGAATACGCCATTATTTTATTGTAATGGTAATATAGATCTGCAGAGCGTCCCGGAAATATTGGAAATAACAATTTACTTTGCGTTCGCAACCAGTCCCGCAGTAACCCAAAACTTCGCACTTGGTGTACCTATACTTCATCTCAGTGATATTTTCCCGAACATTTCCAACTTTTCCTTTTCGACGGAAAATTTCACCTGCGCCTCCGTGAGCCGTCTTTGGGTGTCGTGGGTGTCTTCTCGCGGGGTTCATCGTCACCGAGCATGAAGTATTTCGCCGGCGTATTTTCCACCCCAGACATCCTTTTCGACAAGAGATAAATGATGAGGCCGATGGTGATTCGATTTCTACCGAATGACGCCCCCACCCGCACCTATGCCTACCAGACCCTACCCCCGCGCCCCCCACCGCCGTTAACACTTCACCCCTCCTTACCCTTGTACCCACCACCCTCAGCCTCTCTCCTCAATATCTCAATCCCCTCCTCCTCCTCCTCCTCCTCTGAACTTCCCCACCTCCAGCCCCGTATTCTCTCCACCATCCTGCTCGCACCCCCATCGGGTTCACCCCTACCCCCGCCTCCGACGTCAATGCACGAATGCAGACCCCATAACTCTTTTCTCAAATGACTTTTGTGTCTGGATGTTGGTCGGGGGGGTTAGGGAGGGCGTGGGTGGGTGGGTTGGAAGGTGGGCTAGGTGGTAGTTGGTGCGGCGGTAGGGGAAGAGACGGTCTGCGTTACGGGGTGGCTGGAATGACGGGCTTTATAGTATGTGGGCAACATTTATTTTTTTTAGCTCGGGGTGATAAGGAGAGAGAGAAGGGGTCTTGAAATGAAGGAGTTTGGATGGCCGGTAGAAGTATGGAGGATGGAATAAAAATGTCGAGGAGAGGAAGGATCGGGTCAGATTGGGAAAGAAGGGATGCGAAAGATTGCGGGAAAGAATATGACCCTTAGGGCTCACGGCCGAAAGATTTCATTTGAGGGGTTATCTCGTAGTTAGATCACAAGGGTGGTCAGGTTAGGGAGACCCACGCGCACCAGCTACGGGCCTAATTTCTTTACTTTTTTGCACCATATATGCGGATGCTTCAATCAAGTCTTCATCGCGTAATTCAGGATCGTATTATTTCGCTCTGAAATGCAGGACCCTTGTTTTATTGTTGAAATGTTCACTTTAAGAATATCAATCAAGATACTGCGTGGTTCCAATACGACGTTCTCCGCGGCACATGGAAAGTACTTGTTATGAAGCGTGTAATCATTAATGCTTACAGCGGAGCCATGTAACATTTTCCGGCTTAAGAGTACTGCATTTTTTTATTAAACCTACGTGTTAGAATATACACTTCTGATAGCGATGCGGTTGAAGCATGGAGATGGGAGGATGAGGATAATGATTTTTACCCTAGCATTCATTTACCTCTGTTAATTATGGTCCGTGGCTATGAATTGACGCCATTACGCAATACAAGGACAGGTGCAATTCATACCATCTCATTTAGGCAACTCGGGATCAGATTTGCAGGCACAATGTGTTGCTGCTAATTTCACAAGAACACGAGCGCATTGCGTTCGAAGTAATAATCCTAGCCGCGACACTTATCTGCCCCTCAGATTTAGGACTTATAAAAAAAAACTCATTCTAAATCATCTCTTCCATATTTTCACTCTTCTGCACTAGAACTTTTATTTATAAATTTAATTTCTCTTAATGAGGTGAAAAAGCTTACAAATGATCGCTGTTAATTCCTCTATTATATGCGGCGCGATATGGTGGAAGCTCTTAACATTAGTTAAATTGAACTTTGCAATATTTCCCCATTATTTATTAAAAAACGACGGGGATCGTTGTTTCAACAGCATTAACAAGTGATTTGATAACGTTCTTGTAGCAAAGAAGAAACAAAATTATCAAGTGATTTGATAATGTTGCTTGATCTATTACTTGATAATGTTGCTATAGCAACGAACGCGTCATGTTCGAATAAATCCTGTGGAAATTTTTAAAATTTCATTTAAATAACAGTTGACTCCATTTATCAAGTATTATTTGTCCAAACTAGAATAGAATCATTTTAGATAAGTAGTGATAGATACGTCATTACATGGCCATTACTGTATGGCCATTGAAGTGAAACACATTACAAATCATCGCCATTAAGAATTAATCACGTATGGGCAGTTAGTTTCTGCGCCACAAGGTGGGGAGGATGAAGAGTCAGAATCGGTAATCCATATATATCACCCGTGTGCGGAGTTAGTGTTGGCCTCTCTCGCTTGGAATAGGGGTGCGTTGGTAGAGGGTTGGGGGGGGGGGGGGAGGGAAACGTTGGACGGTTATGATGTTATATTCCAAGCGGGAGGAGTCCGGGGGAGAGGAAGAGAAAGATTGATTCCTAGGCCAAATGCTATTCTTCTTATCCGCTTCTTTTCGGGGCTTTTTCCGTGAGTTACACCGAGTGATTAGATGTGAGTGTATTAGATGGAGGGCCGTAGCTCATCCATGATTTTTATTGGCCATAAAGAAAAGTAAGCCTTAATATCCAAAGAGAGAAATTGGAGTGATTTAAGGTGGATTGGAAACCGAACCGAAAGGAACTTCGTGATTTATTCGCTATTTTCGTTTCCGGCGCACTTCAAAGAATTACGTGATGGCCGTTTTTCATCCGATTGATAATATCCTAAATCACCTCTCCAAGAACCTCTATATATCGAATGGGTTTCCTTCGTTGAATATTCCGTGAATGCAGATGAGCACTAGTTTATTCACTCTGTCAACTCGTTGAATTCATCATTATCGGAAAAGTTACAAATTTAATTGTTCCATGGTTTTAAACCGCTTTTTAAACATGATACTCGATCTTTTGTTTCTTATCGAATTCTTTTAGTATTTCATGTATTGTTCACTTAAAATGAAGAAAGAATAGTTAATAATTATGTCTGTTTATTAAAGCCCGTGAAAGCATTTACATTTTCTACTAGCGTATATATTTAGTAAGACTTTTTGCCAGTAATGAGAGGAATTCTCCGCATTGAGTATGCAAATCCGTCTCCTTTACAAGATATACGGGTTTGTCACGCCGCATGTAACAATCGCTCAATAAACAAAAAAAAGGACTAGAAATAGCGGAATAAGGCACTTATTTCATATGATAGGCCGCCGCTCGGACAAACATCGTATATCAACCCAATATATATATGATGATGCGCGGTATCTTGTGGTGAATAGTGTTTCCTGGCTTGCGTTATCGTTCCAGAGAGTAATTTAAG
Source organism: Ischnura elegans (assembly GCF_921293095.1). Classification (NCBI taxonomy): domain Eukaryota; kingdom Metazoa; phylum Arthropoda; class Insecta; order Odonata; family Coenagrionidae; genus Ischnura; species Ischnura elegans. Next base: position 109,512,632 of record NC_060248.1, read on the forward strand.
TGTAACTATCTGAAAGTTTAATCTAAGCGTAAGAACTCTCTATCTAAGTTACATAAGATTCTTTGAAGCCGAATCCTTCTTTGTATCAAACATGTATTCGGTTTGACTGCTTAGCAGTTTGCGTCATCTTTTACGTTACGTTGAAAGGAATAATATTTAAAGAAAAGTATATTTTTTCTGAATGAGGTTTCATACTTATGGAGAGGTGTGTAATAAATTAATGTAATAAATATAGCAATTTTGTCAACTTCAGGAACTTTGCAACTCAACCTAGGGAAAACTACTAGGTCTACAACGTTCATCTTCCACAATAAGTTGCAAACTTTAATGTCGATCAATAAAATACCTTTTGCGTATTTTTAAAACGCAAATTTTGTTGTAAAATAACGAAAATTCATTATTATGGCATGCGCTGAAGTCCAGATATGAATTTGCAAAGTACAGCGGCACATCATTTTGACGCCTACAGTGGGTAGGAGACTGTATAGTCTCCTACCTAGCTCTGAGGAAGGTGGATGTATACCACCGAAAATTTAGTTCAGTGAGTGAGTTTAAAAATCTTTTTGCGTCCTGTGTTTCTGCCCAACCTGGGATATTTTTGTTATTCACCTCATCGGGGAACATTTCTATCTAATATTATTATTATTATATTCGTCTTTGCTTCATTTGCTACAACCAGAGAAACTTACGGTAGGGGTGGGGAATCGGTATTGGGGAAAAAAGGTGTAGGGAGGCTAATCTTCGAAAAAAATCCCCATGCACTCGATCATCCTTCTCATCCATCTCGTGAAAGAATCCGCTGCTCTCCAAACCCCACTCCGGTGCATATAATAATGCTTCATTTGTCCATGCAAAGGCTTGCTTCGGCCATCTGGCGGAATTATTTACGACCGCGGGTAGAATTTTTATCAGGGGACAATAATACGGGGAAGATTTCTGTTCTGAAGTTCCAGTCAATTGGAGTTTTGCTGTCCAAGAGCTTGGAGCGTGACGCTTACTCTTTTTTTTTTAAACGGGAAGCGATAGGAATTAAAATATTTTCGCTAACGCCCTCCATGGCACCAAAACATTCTCATGGTGCGGATTTGCATATATTTTCATTGTCCGAGTCAACTTCTCATCATGATTCACGAAGGGTAAAGCTATCTGTCACTCCGTCGCATTTTTATCACTCACGCTTGAACGATTTATTCCATAAATTGTATTTTTACATTCGAGGTTGCCACATAATTCACCAACGCGATTTTGCTTGCATAGGGGGGTGGTTTGATGCCAAAAAGGTGTTGCACAGTGCACCTGTAACGTGTGTTTTGCTTACCAGCGTATTGGTATTTTGCATGAATTCTTTAGTTGAGTGAGCATTTAATTCTATTTTATTTTTGGCGAAAAATATATCCCTGTGAATGACAGCGGAAAATATATTATATCATAGCGAATTAAGGATTTAACGACTTTGCAGAAGCTAGATCTACTGGGATTATAGGGAGAAATATCATGTGAGATCATAACTCGAGACTTTCATAAGCACCAGCTTATAAATGAATCGTGCTTCGTGACTTTGTGCAACACTAGAGATATCAATCGCCGCAAATCTCTCATCCCACTCGGTATAACATGCATCCGTGTCTTCGAGATGAGACTCGTAGTTCCGATGCATGATGAGAAGAATAATGCTAGAGTCTCAAATACCCTCACACTGCCACTGAAATAAATATCTAATCACATTCGTCCTAGGATTAATCACAGTTCCATTTTTGCATAGTTATTTTTTGAAAGTGAGGAACTTCGTTGAAAACTAAAAATCCTAGTCAATATATCATCATCATTAGTCAACAATCCTACGATTGGTTTGACGCAGCTCTCCATTCCTCTCCCCTATCCGCTAGCCTATTCATAGCGACGTATTTCTTCTTTTACATCCTTTATAACCAGTTCTGTGTCACTAAGTCGTGGCCGTCAATTGCCATCCTTCCGTAATCCTTATCTCAATCATATGGCAGGGGCTAGCTATCTCTTGACCTGTGTTTCCCATGTTGACATTAGCAAGGATAGCTGGGCACAAGACCTTGCATTTTCGCGAGATAATTGAATAAAAGTAATACAATAAGAAAATGGAATGGGAGGTTACAGTGCCTATTCCGCAATCTCACACTGGTGATTTTTCAAATTATATCCCAGAAATTTCATCAAACCCTTCCTTAACGTCCAACCATTTGCTTGCCTCCTCATATTATCCCTCTTTTATCACGCCTATCCACCCTTGTTTAAACCCGAAGCTGCCTTGCTTATTCCCTTAAACTCGATCAGTCAGTACATCTCCTGGTTAATCTCTCGAAAACCTTACACACACTTCTCTTTCGCAGTGACCACGTTGCCAGCCAGAGGAGGATTATCTTTAAAATACCCATTGGGTAGTTGAGGCTCGAAAGTGCAAAAATTCCACAGAGAAAAAAATCATTCGCCTCGACCGGGATCGGGACCCGATTCCAACGATTTCCAATCGAGTGCTTTAGCCAGTTAAGCTACCGAGGAAAAACTACCGTGGACTACTTGTTCGGATGACTCCGTAAAGTTTTCACCGTGGCTAATCCCGTTATACTTAAATTAAACGAGCCACGAAAGGTCGTCGAACCCGGGGCTTTCTCACCAATTTAAGAATGGCAGAAAGGAAAAATCCCCTTAGCCCATCAAAAACACCTCAAGTACTTAACTGTTTTTTTATTTTTGAAGTCGAGTTATTACCTTCGACCCTTAATTCCTTCTCTCCGCTCTCTTTGCCTCCGTTTTCGTCGAAGCGTTCACCCCACTCGCGGAAGGCAGACAGTTGCGCGTGACGGTCACTAAAATGGCATCACACCACCGAACAATGCACAAGGTGCCCTCCCCCCTCTCTCTCTCCGTTGAGCGTTACATGCAACTGCCGCCGGATCCGCGTCGAATGTTGCAACGGAGAGTCGGGAGGAACGGTGCCAACCCCACGGGGGCCGGCCGCATCCCTCCGCGTCGCGCATTGCGATAGGCAGCGCTGCTCGCAACACACACGTATACACGCACATCTTGTGCTAACTGCTGGCTGCTGGAGAGAAGCCGCCGTTTGTTCGACTTGGCCGCGGGAGGGGACGTTCAACCCAACTGCGGAGTGGGTACTTACCATCCCGGAAAGCTCACTACCGAGGTGCACTCTCCCGTTCAATCCCTATTCACATTGCTTGCGGTCAAGTCGGCCTGGGGTTTCGAACACCCAGCGGAGTTACAGTCAACAGGGAATGAAAAAAAATGAATTGCTGTGGTTTGGAGGTGTCACTCTGGTGGTTTGAGGGTGTGCTTTATGTAAGGTATAGCTCTCGCGTCGCAGTGCAATATGGCGGGCAAAATTGAATGATGGAATAACTTTCTATTCGCAATCTCAACTTTCGCGGAGGATTTTTAAAAATACTCGATCGGTTGATAATATCAGGGTTCATCAAGTATTTCAATCCTTCCTTAGTTTGAGGCTATGATATACGTAAGGTTTTCCTCTCGCGTCGCAGTGCAATGCAGCAACAAAACTTCCTAGTCACAATCTCAACTTTCACGCAGGATTTTTAAAACTTTCGATCGGTTACTGAAATATCAGGGTACATAAAGTATTTCAATGCTTGTGTGACGATTTAGCGTTTTTGTGCGCTTTGCGTAATTCTATCGCCGGGATAAAACGTTTCTTAGAATTGAAGAAGTTGATACACGGTTTCACCAGAAGTTAATTGGAATTGTGAATGATATTTTAATAGGATCCTTTTAATTTCTTTGCAGGTTAATTTTTAGATAAATCGCGCGTAGGTAGTCAGAGAATGTTGGCTTACGCACCGTTATTACAGATGAAACATGTGTAAACGTCGATGCAGATTGCTGAAGTAATCAGAGATATTGAAATAACGCCCTCAGAAAAATAGGCGACAACCGCCTTCATAAAACGAGTATTTCCATTGCCGCCATTATCCCGCCAAACTCTTTGAAACAATTGTTTCGAACTTGTTTGGAATTCGAACATAATCAATAATGTGGACTTCCTCAAAAGTGAGTTGGACTTAAAAATTCCACAGAGAAAAACCATTCATCTCAATCAGGAACTCGGTGATTTTTTCGCTGTGGACTTTACACACATTACGTGCATTGCGGGTGACTTAGTAAAGTTATCACCGTGGCTAGTCCCGGTATACTTAAATGAGTTAGACTCCTTATGAGGCTGAATCAAGGTTTTGATTGTGGTCTGAAATCTGCCTGTGCGGGTATATGCATCGTGTTATCAAGACTTAAGGCCTGGATACAAGATACATTAACACGAACGGGTTAATGTCTAAATGTAAGAACGCGAGAATGAACGCCAAAATGTACCGTGTAACCACCCAACTTGTGCGAATACATGCACAGAAAATACAACCTGTTCTAATTTGGTTCATGCATTCCTACATGTTCCGTTCCGGTCCACCAAAATCATTCAAGCAAACGTACATTAACTTGTACGTGTTAATGTACCGTGTAACCAGGCCTTTAGGAAGGGTGGAGTCACCATAGTAACTTACTGTGCTCGGGAGTCTTGGTTATAGTATTGAAACAGGAGGCATGGGAACGAACGGTCACATAGCAACAATTTGTCTGTACCGATCTTTCGGCTCTCCGTCTCCTCGAAACCCTTTCCAGAAAGATCGACTTTCACTTCGCGCTTCCTAAAGTCTTTACAACCTTTCTGCCGAGCACGTGTTCAGACATCGGCCGCTCTTTTTTACTCGCCCCTTCTCCTCCTTTTTTCCTTTCCCGTCGTCTTGCCGACTCCTTTACTTCATGCCGACCGCTGACGTTTTTACTTCGCTTGACTTATTCTCGATACATATTTGGCTGCCGGGGAGACCGTAATTTCAGGGCAGCGCGATTGGTGCGGTTTCAAATGCCTAACTTGACCGCCTCCCTTAGATTCAGTATTCTGGGTTCGTACAACGCGGGTAAAATGTTCAACCGGTGGGTAAAAGAAAAAAAAATGTTCCATCTAGGATCTTTTAGAGCTCAGCTTCACCTAGAAGGGTATATGTACACGCTCTGCGTGGAGTATTTGAAACTGTCGCTCTTTAAGGTATGAATTGTCTATTGTTGCTCGTTAGCTTTGAAACCGGGGGCTGGGGCATTTTAGGAATCAGCAGCACCTATTGTGGGACTGAAAGTATACTCCGAATTGTTATATCAGTTTTGACTCGGATTTTAAGTCAATTTTCTGAGTTTGCATTTCCGTCTTTAAGGACATAATTGACATCATAATGCGCAACAATGAATTCCATTTAAATTTGCGGGAATTTTCGGACAGCAGAAAACGAGAGCTCGGCAGATATGCCTTACTTTATTAAAAGTAGCCATTTAAAATAATTCATAATAAATATAATTAAAGAATATAAAAATTATCTTTTGAAGATAATTATCGAAGGACGAGTGGGGGGGAAGAAAGGCAAAGGAGACCCTGAATTAGCTACTCAGGCCAGGTTGATAGGAATGCAAAAGAAAGGAAACACTCAAATAAAAAAAGGTTGGCAGCTATGAGAGCGAAGTGGAGAGCTGCGTAAAATAAATATTCGGATAACTGGCTAACGATGATGATGAATAGTATCTTTACTGGAGCGTAAGGATGGAGTATGGGAGGGATTGGGTATTGGAAATAAGTAGGTATTTGTGAGACGGCACTTAGGTCGTACATATTTAGCCTCTTTTCGATTAAATCGAAGGTAGTGAGTGTTACGGCGTAGAGCGAGTCGAAGTTGAGGCCATTTCTATGGCGAAAAATTGTGCTTATGGTTTTGATCTCTTATTCGGGTGTGGTTTCAAAACAATTAATGCATAGAAAGTCACCTTATTATTGTCACTAACCATGATAAGTAGTAGCGAAGAAAAGCCAGAACGAGGCTTCAAATCTACCTCGGGCAAAGTTTCAATGCTGTAAGGGGAATAAAATAAATTGTTGCTTCGTAAATGATGGTCTGATGAAAATTTATCATTAATGAACCTGAGAGAGAAATTCTACCAATATTTAATAATTTACTATCACGATTTCTAAACTATTGCATAGCAATAAGTGTTTTCTTTTGAGAATGGTAAAAAACGGTTTCATAGAATTCACACTTCCTCCTTGATAATATATGAAATACAAATGGTAATCTCCAGGCTTTAGTGTAAAAATTCACTACCAACCATGTTTTCAACATTATATGTGATTTTCAAGGCATGAAGGTATGCAGAATGTCAAAACCGTGGTCGATATATGAGTTTGATATTTAAGTGTGGAAATTACCATATATAGTTTATATTTTGACATGGATGTATCGCATTTTCATCACGAAAAGCTCCGAAAGATTTCATGCGTGAATTTTCCCTTTTGAAATCACGCAAATGAACAAATATCGGCTTCGATAGTATTATTATTATTATTTATGGAGTGCAATTGCCGTCTCCTCCAACAAGTGATGGTCATCGCTTATTTTAACGAGCGTCGATCGCAAAAGCTAAAAGGGTCTTATAATTTACGGCCAGCCATTTTATTGACGCGCGGAATCGCCAAAGCAGAAGATTTCAAAAATTAATGGCACGATTCTTTTAAAATATTGGACCGTTCTATATTTTTTTGCAAAAGTCGGAAAGGAAACGTGGTTTTTACTTTTTTATGCGAAAATATTCTGGATTTAAACTAACATCGTTTTTTTTTGCCTCGCAAACAATCAAGTTTTATGGCGCTGCATGTATAGGCGGATAAAAACTCAGTTTGGTTTTGGGATGAAAGAATGAAAAGAAAAAAAATAAAACGATCCCATTTATCGGACGCTTAAAAAAGAGATTTCTGAATGAAAACTGGGAATGGGATAAAAACAAATTTTCTTCATTTCAGTTTGAGCCGTAAAATTTGTTGCGATATATGTCAAGTAATTAATTTTCGGAGCGGCTGTAAATGTGATTAAATGCAGCTCATTTTGAAGATAAATGGGTAATATGGTGCGCAACACACAATTCAATATATGGAATAAATAGTAGTCGTTAAACTATCTCCATTACCAATGTAAGATAAATGATTCATCGTTGTGTGAACGACTCATCGGTCGAAAGATCCGTTTGGTTGTATGTAATTCCGTAAATGAATTTCCTAAATCTTATTCCTCCAAATTCTATAATTATTTAATATTTTTAGCCAATATAGTTATATATGTATATGTTTGATATAGCGATCGTTTAACCATTTTTATGAATATGTCAATGTTTGATTCATATTTATGGCAGAACTGTGTCATTTGGCATTTTTTATGTTAATATACTTGAAAGATGTTATGTAAGTACACAAATTCTTACTCCCAAGTTTTTTTACGGCAGAATTTCCAAAGAAAACCCTCAGAGATTTTCTCATAGCCGCCAATCTATGATCACTTGCACACAGACTTCCTCTATCTTTGCAGTGACGAAATAATCGTGCATTTATTGTTGCCTATTAATTATTTAATTTAATCTATCTTTCCACATTTTTAGCAGCTAGTAAGAGAATATTCCTCAGAATTGGGTGCCGAATTAAGAAATAAATATCTGGGTAAAGAAATTAATATCTATTTATAGTTATGCATTTAGAATCTGTGTTTTCTTACCATACTTTAATGAACTAAGCTGCAGTAAGGCCTTAGATTACGCTACGTGAAATGTACATGATTTTCAAACTGCCCTTTAAGTATGACCATTGAAAATGGTTAACGTATGCATTTCTACATTTGATGCCATGTCATTTTGGGCAGCTTAAGGTGTGGATATCAAATCGATATTAGCCTTTCGTTTCTCTTTGATGCTTAACTTTTTTGTTCACTAACCAGCTTTGGTCTAGTATAATAAGAATAATATTTTTACTAAAATTATTTACGCGTTATTCTTTGAGATATGGGAAAGGGTGGTAAGAAATGAGTTCGAAGTGGTTTGGATCAAGATGGGGCAGAGTTATAAAGGAAGTTGAGGGGTTGGTGGGGGGAGGGAAGTGTTGGAATAAAGGATATGTGGGGCAAGAGAAGGCAAGGATCTGCGGGGGGTTGGAGGCGTGGGGGGGAGGAGAGGGGGCTAAGGGAGTCGTAAATTCGTGTAGATGTCAGTCAGACGGACGTGAGGCTAGCATGTGTGCGGGCTGCTCGTGGTTTTGAGGGTCGGGCGGAAAAAGAGCTGCTGCTGCCTCTGAGAGAGGGATTGTGCGCTGGTTTTTGTGTTTGTGTGCTTACGCAAAACTTTGAAGGATGTTTTATATCCAACGGGTATAGTCCGACTCCTCCCCACTCATCGACACTCCCTCTCCTCTCTCCACATCCTCTCCGATACGCAGCTAACATCCTCAACTCCAACGTGTTCCCTCCCTATTCGCCACTCATCCATCGTAATGACTAGAGATGCGAGAAAATCGCAAATGCGATAAATGCGATATAGATGAGATGTGCGCAAATAAATGAGGCATAGATGCGATGACTGGACTTTTATGATATTTTTACGCAAATTAGCCTTTTCGACGGAAAAATTCGTACATTTTGTGCCGAGCGCAGTTTAAATGCTCCGCCGACACTTACCGCTTAAAGCATGTGAGCGACTGGCCAGCTGCTAGTTGGCTGGGACTCTACGTGGCCGCGAACTACAAGTAGGCGCGGGCAAGCTACGCCTCCGCCTCTATATGTCTTACTCCATAATTGATTATTGTTCTACAAAAATAATTATTTAAAATATTCTGTATTTTGCCATATAACTGTGTTTCACTACATTTTATCTTTCACTACACTACCTCATTATGAAAAAAAAAAAATAGACGCTAGAAAATGCGATAAACTGTTATTGAAAGTGCGATAAATAAATAATTAAAGTGCGATTTTAACGTATCTCTAGTAATGACCGTAGAGCAAGGATCTTCAGCCCACGGCCCACCGGCTAATTTCTTGTGTTATTGAGGCTATTGAGGCTAAAGAAAATATTGTATCATGAACCAAATATCGACGTACTCGTCAAACATAAACAACGTCAAAATTTACATCGATTGATTGAACTTTTTAGCCTATAAAGATTATAACATATTTGAAATGATGTTTTTTATATTTATTTTATCAATGTGAAGGTAAAATGACGTTGGGAATTGTGGCCCTCCGTACGATGAGAAATCGATTTTCGGCCCTTGCATGAAAATGGTTGAAGACCTCTGCCCTAGAGGGTCTCCTTACCCTCAATAACTGAACATTTTCACCTGTGTATATATTCCTATTATTCGCCCAATCTTTCTGATTAAGTGTGCCTTGATCCTTATTCACTCATTTCGGCTATGACTTCGGCAGAGTCTTAGTGTCATTTACTCATTCCTTCGTGATACTTTTTACAGCTTAAGGTTATAAGTCACAGCATAGGCGTGGAAAACAGTCCTTTTATTTATTTCGTGAGCAGGCTTTACTACTGACAATGAGAAGCGACGATTCTTCATAGATAAGCTATCCGGGTAAAAAGCGTTTTCATTCTCCTGTTTTTTTGTTTTCTCTATACTGAGGTAAAGAAATAAATATTTAATTATGGTTTTTACTCTGGCAGTCTTTTCTTACAATCCTTTAATTAACTAAGCTGCTATGTAAGGCCTTTGATTAAGCTACGTTAATGTATAGTTTTTCGAACAGCCAATTAATTATGGAAATTGAAAATGTTCAACGTATGCATTTCTGCAATTAATGCCTGTTATTTTTGGTAGTTTATGGCATTATCAGTTTTACATTTGCCCTTCATTTCTCTTTGCGGAAATAATAAATGTTGATTTCAGATACTTTTATCTACTTCCTAAATCGGTGGTTTGTTCACCTCAACATAGAAGAGGACGATTTGAATCCATGTTATCATTAGAACTCCGTGGTAATTAACCGTTTCCTTGACAGATTTCCTATCCTCCGTAACTCTTCCCATTTTCTCCGTAAGTAGTGAGGTAAATAATTTTGGTATTTCTTGTGAAGGTATATCTGGGAATGAATAAACAATGGGGATCGAATGATCCCCATTGTTTATTCATTCCCAGATATACCTTCTGAAATCTTCGCTGAAAACTTCGCTGAAATTTTATCCCCTTGTGATTGATAGTGAAGGTGACCTTTTCATCTCAGCTAGTTTGCAATACATTGTGGGTATTGAGTAATTTTTATGCCTCATCTTGTGCCTCATGGAGAACTTTCATTCGAAAAAGTTTCATTACTTGATGGCTGATCGATTACATGCATTTGATATATTTTTGTAGCCGTAATATTTGTAATAATTTTTACGGTTTCTCATGAACTACGTGAAAAAAACTATATGCTCTCAATTTTCTTACGAATTGAGATCATTAATGTTTTATGTTTATTCCCGGAATGTCTAAAAACGCTATCTCACCAAAATAACTATGCTTTTTCACTGGTCTCGAGAAGAAAAAAACTCATTAATTTATGAAATTGTAAGCAATTATCTCATCAAGTGGCATAAATTTTCCGTTCTTGCCACGAGACAAGCGTGTTGTATCTTCATGGTCTGATGAAGCTTGTTAGACACTTATTGAATTACTCGCTATATTAAGGTCAGTGATTAAGTCGTCATCGCTGAAATTTTATCCCCTTGTGATCAAACACGTGGAAGGTACCTCGATACGAGTCTTTAAAACCATCGAATGCGTGTTTTTGGCACTTTTGATTACATCTAAAACGGAACGTCTCGAGCCCAGGACGACTATCGTTTTCTTCCGGCCGTAACTCATACCATGACTTTTATCTCCACCTGTTTTCAGGTATTATCTTAATAATGGCCTCAAAATGACGTCCTTCCCCTTCTCTGTCTTTCGCTGTATGAAGAATAGCTCCCTCTCCACTACTCGCACACTTAAAAATAATAATGGAAGGAAAAAAAGAAAGATCAAGAGGCGATAATTAGTAGGCTCAGACGGAGCGAGCAAACGGGTGGATGGGGTGGTTTGGAGGGGGGGGAAAGGGGAAGTGCTGTAGAAAGACAGCAGTTTCAGAGTGTAAGAGGTTGAGGCGGAGAAACAGCTGGGTAGTTTCACTATAAAGGATGTGGGGTGAGCGGAGAGGGGAAGGAATATGGGGAGGATAGGAATATGGGATATGGAAGGTGGAGCAGCCGTTTTAAAAGGCGGTGAAAGGGTTGGGGGAGTTCAGGGAAGTTAAAAGGGGGGAAAAGGCAGCAGGCTGGAACTCGTGGAATGGGGGGGGGGGGAGAGATCGCTAATCTCTCGTTCTTCCCCTCACCCCTATGCTCCGTGGTGCAACACCAAACATCTCCCCACTCCTCCCCATATACATATCCTGCAACACCTTTCACTTAGTAACGCGTAACAATGCTCGTATTATTTTCCAGTTTTCCCGCCCTCCGAAATTGACAACTTCCGGACTGACGGTCTAGCGTTTCGAGCGTAGTAAGTGGGGGAGAGATTGAGTGGATGTTTTTATTCGTTTTTTTTTTATTTTTCGTTGGTGAGGGGGATGTTAGAAAAACGAAGAGGCTCGTGCGAGAAGAGAACCGAGTGTGATATGACTACTAGGAGGGTATGACGTATCACAGCAGTATGAGACTCGGCTGACAGAGAGGAAGAGGAAAACGCTGTTTTTTCAAATCAGCTTATGAAAATAAGGAAGGGTTTTGAATGCGTGAGAGAGTTTTTCTAAGAAATTGTACGATGCGAAGTACTATTCTGAGAAATTGTATAGTTCTTTTAAAAAGAAATAATCAGCCATAAATTCTGGGATGCTAACCTCACCTCAGTTATTTACTAGAGACTACCTAAAGCCTCCTTTGTATGTAAAAAAAACTGTAAATTGTTCGTGAATATTGTTTTTCTTTTTTGGGAGGTAATTAAAATTATTATTATTATTAAGACGTTTTGAGGTGGCGCTTGAATTTGGCGCTGCTTTACTGTTTTTTTTTACGGAATTTGAATATGTCGAGCTCTAGTGATTGTCACTTGTATTTATTGGAATTAGGAAGAAAATACTTAGGCCTAGCTAAATAAATTCGGTAAATGGAGAATAAAATCGGTCTTATTTTAGTGGGAATATTGGAAAGAAATATATTTAAAAATTTGTCGGCAGATTTAATTTGTAAGTCCATGCGAAATTGTGTGATTACCCTCATAGGATGTTTATTGTATTTTGAAATGGATAAAAATGCGAACTAGTTGGAATTCTCATAAATTATGACGGCTATATGAACTAAATTAAGTCGAAAGCTAATTAATTTTTTATCACCATTGTATATTGCAATTAACTATCTTGGTTTTGGAAGTTGATGATATAACTTCTGATGATGGTGGGTTAAGGATGATATTTTTTATTTTAACCATTTATGCCTGGATGGTAAGATTGTTGGCACCTAAGTTTAGCTATTTTTTTCAATTACTTATTCTTCTGTAGGAGGCTGCTGCGTCTAGTCACTGTGACTCCCTCGTGAATTTTTACGGTGACATAGGTTACTCTTAGTTTAATTTTGTGAGTCGGAAAGGTTTTCCACTTTCTTTTCATGTTTCAGCTGGTTCATCGCTTTTAACCTCTGGCGAGCGAATGTTTGCAGTAAAGAGTCTTTACTACGTAGTTCTGCTACAAGTTATCCACATTTTGGCGAAATAAGGTGACCCTTAATATTTAAAACTTAATTGGATGGCATTCTGGTTTCTCAGCGCATATATGATCACTTTTCGCGAGTCTAATGCGCGGCACAATCTAAATTTAGGAGGTCCTGTTGTGAGTACTTAATGTCAGGCCAACTAAGCGTTAATAGTTTTAAAATGCATCTAGTCCTATTTAATTTTCCGTCCTCTGGAACTAACAGTTAATCACCTCCTTGGGACATGAAGCCATAAGACCAGCATTCGGAATTAGAAGGCGGAGACAGCTAAGCAAGGAGAATGTCTAATTGTATTTATGCCAGTTATTATTCAAGTCTTAAGGTGGTCAGGAATGCTATATAGCTAGCACTGTAACACTTAAAGTATCTGGTTTTATTGCTAATAACTATGAAATTATAGTTTAATGTCCACTATCTGCCCTGAAAAGAGTTCTCTGCTGTCAAGCTTGTAGCTGATTTTGGGAGTACGAAATTTTGGAGTAATATGCTATCCATTTTGGATCTTGTTTTATGATTCTTAAAATGTTAGGCAGGTTTTAACTCTTAACGTTAGGCGCTTAAATTAAAATAATTCGCCATTTATTGATCGCAACAATCAAGTGGAACAAATTGGGTTAGTTTATAGTAATAGGATATTAGAACAAAGTAAAAAGCAATTGTAACTATAGTGTATTATAACAGTGAAGAGGGGTTTTTTAGAAATGACTGTGTTCCTTAAGTTACGTCGTATGTATGATGATCAGTGGTGGACTGAAGTTAAACACTTCTTTTAGCTGAGTGGCTCATGGAAAATGGAAAATTACTGGCAAAAGTGATGTGGAGTATGCCCTTCGTCGGGAAGGCGCCAGGCGTATCATTTTCGCGGCTAAGTAATTTCACATTCATTTTGCGCGTCCCGTTTGGCTCGGACCGCGTGCTCGAAAATGCAGGAGCTTAGTAGACGTAAACATTAGGCTACGGAACACTTAGGTAGAGCTCCTCACAACCATGAGTTATTTTGCAGTACTTATCAAGTCTACGCAAGCGTAATCATATGTTAGTCAAAATATATTTACTCAGAGAAGGACAACATCTCTCTCAATGGCTGGCTAAGGAATGGTGTTTGTTTTCGAAGGTCAAGTATTTCATAGATCTCGATTCGATGTTGTTTTAGTGCATAGAGTCTATAATTTCCATCGTTTCATAATTTTTTTATTTTAATATCTAATTTTCATCCGGTTGACTTAGCTATAAAATGGCAATGTTACACTATCGTTATTCATATGCTAATTACAGCGATTGTTGTAATTAGCTTCACGGAAGCTGAACTAAGTGAAGCTTAAAAAATACAGACAGTGTTTACAAGTGAAAGTAATCATCTGTCATGCCTCGACAACTAAAAATTAACCTTGATAATTATATTGATAATTAAATTAATATTTACTATCTGAAATATCGGAATATTGGCTCATGGTGTCTGGCGTTTAGCTCATAAACCCATAATCTTGTCCTGAAAGAAATGTGGAACTGAGAAATCTGGTATAAAAGCTGAAATTGCTAACTTCTCTCGAGAGCGCGGAACTATTTTGGCGCGAGAATGAAGTGGTGAATCAGACACATAATGCTAAGCGTATAGGGAGAGTCGTGTGTGAGAGAGAGAGAGAGAGGCACGGTGCCTGGGAAGTTGTGCAGTGGTTATGACGAGGATGCGACGGAGTGACATGAAAACAAGCCGCGAGGAAGAGGGTCTGAAAAATCTCGGAAACCATTTTAAATTTTTCGGAAAAAAAGAAATTAATAGGGTAAGGAAGGAGCGGGAAGGAGGGGCGAGGTGCTAAAATTACTGAAGGAGTAAAGTGGAAGGAAAAAAATCTCGGGAGAGAGGAAAATAAAAGTGGTGGGAAGGAAGAAAATTAGGGGCGGATGGAAGGTGGAATATGGCTGGTATGCAGGGGGGCGCAAGAGGGATGAGTGATTGCGATGAGGGGAGGGGAGGGGAAGGGCGCGAGTGATGGCAAGGACGCGAGAAAGGGAGGGAATGTAGATAGGGAGGGGGCAGAGGGTTAATATGAGGAAAGAGTGAGTGGAGGAGAGGGGGGAGTTATGGAGGGGAGGGGGGGGAAAGCCGTGCAGTAAGGGTGGCGTCGACTAGGGAATCTCATTTCGCACGCTTTCGCCAACAGGTGCCGCGCGTTACTCAAAAGTTGGTGTGAGGGAGAGGAAGGCTGAAGGGATAATGGGAAGAGGTGCGGAAGAACTGGGGAAATAGTTAAAATAACAAAAAAAAATCATGGTTGATAACGGAGAAACGGTTAAGGATTCATCAAGTTAACGGAAAGCCAAAAGCCATTGTAAGTAAAATGGGGCATTGCAATATTTCCACTGGGTTTTCTTTTTGAAACTACGCGTTTCGTTGCTACAAACATCATTATCAAGTTTATGTTTTTTTTTTCGTAGCAACGAAACGCGTGGGGTCAAAAATATAACTCAGTGGAAATATTGCAGTGTCCAATTTTACTTATATTAAGAACTTCCACCACATCGTGCCTAACACCATACAAGACAAAGGTCAATGGTTCGATTCCCGGTCCAGGGGAAATTCTTTTCATGACAATTCATGTATATTTCACGGCAGGCTTAGAAATACTAAATCCCCCTAGTTGATGAAGATGCTTCAGAACGGCCTCCACGAATTGTTGTAAGGCGTGGAAATCTTCAGCGTTCCTCAACCGATGAAAGAAAAATATGAAACAAATGCGAACGAAGTTTCAAAAGGATGAAAGTAGTATTTGTGCCAGGATCTCGATATATATAATAGCAGTCACAATGGTGCACTTTATGGTCCCATCATTTTTATGGCTTTTTAAGCGGGAGTGGCTTAGAATCCTGTTTAGAAGAAAAATAGTTTTGACGATCTACTCAAAACGAATACCCTATTATTGCCTTGAGAGCGTGTGAATTTAATTTTATTATGACGTCTTCACGTGTAAAAAATATAGTTACAGTATTTTATTTCAATTTGGTTCGATGCTTACGAAAGGAGTTTTTCCAATCGTCTCCTAACTGCGTGGAATTGGGACCAGACAACATCGGCAAACACAATCACGGACGAGACTCTTGCGATACTTACCCCTAAAACCAAATGGCTTCAAATGAGTGTGGCAATAAAACCATAGACTACCGCCATTACGCGAGAGAATTAGTCTTTCTAGACCCGGAAAAACTCAAAAAGCAAACGACTGAGGCCAATTAGGCGGTGGCTGGAGCAGTAAGTCTTCGCCCCCTTCAAAAGACTGGGCGGGAGAAAACCGCCCTCCTGAGCACACTTCGGCAACCAGATAACATCACGATGCAAGATGAGCAAATCGATTGAGAAGACCTTTGTCAGTGCCGAAGTGAGCGGAGGAATGGGGAAAGGCAAAAAAATAAACAGAAGGCGAAGAGAGTGGCGTTCTGAAAACCATTTGTCAAGACTTTTGAGCTCCAAAATAATTTCCGACCACCAGAGGTGCAGGGAGCGGACGTTTGTTTTATCCCCTTTTTCTCTTCGCTTTCTCCCCCGATCCTCGTTCCCACAAGACTATTTTGAATGCGCAGTCACCGCAGTCATTTAAAATAAATCTCTCCGGCTCGCGCATTTCTTATTCCACATTCATCACGGTGAGAGATATGACAGCTAAGGATTCGCCTCATAGACTTCCTTCGCCACAAAGGCTCCCTTCTCCCTCTCTCTCATCCCGTCTCTTTCTTCTCCTCCTCTTGCCGTGGAAACTTGCTCTCCGAAAGGGCGGGGAAGGACGGAGACGAAACTCATCCCTCATTTTCAGCTTTCTTAGAGACTTAACGATGGCTGCCGACGCTGGTGGGCATTGGGACGAAGCAATCAGTTTTGTTACTTCTGTTCGTAAATTTAAATTAAGAAATCTCACATATAACAACGTCCTCTGTGTTTTGAAAAAAATGCTCACTGTTTCACGTTCGCCTATGCCCATATTTTAATAAGTTTGTTGATGGTAACTAAGCAATCAGTATAAAATCAGTATTACTTGAAATATGTGAGGAATACCCGTAGTAAACCATAATGATCGGTTAAATCGTTCATAGGTTTCAGTTTAGTCCAATTCCCTTAGAATATCTTGACTTACCAGTTATTAATAACTTTTTGCTCTTTAAAATGACAGTTTAGTAAAAAATTGATATTATTTTATTGAAATATGTGTAAATCGATGTGAAGAACCATATCAGCAGTGTTTGTAAAAACGATTGTGATAAGAGATTTGGGATTACCGTGAATCGAGCCTTCTTAGTGCGAAATATTTATGAGAAAGTTATCGGTAGGCTTCAATTTCACCTTGTTTATCTTAAAATAATGTTCTTCGACCGCTTGTTGGCCAACAATAACGTATTTACTAATTCGTAATTGGTATATACACATATTTATGAATATTTATCCATATCTTTTACAGGAATCCTGATGAAAAACATACTCGAAGTGCTTAAACATCCAAATTATGGTCTCTCAATCTTTCCATCCTCGTACCAGTATGCATTAACAGGATAGCCTGGTGTAATACTATAATACCTGAGGGTTTTGATGGAATCAACCTGGAAGCTTAATGAAAATTGGCTAAATAAGGTGAGTGTTGAGTTTTTATTTGTTTAAGCGTTATTGTATTGTTATAATGTTACCATTAGGTCACGCTGTTCACTCTTGTAATCAGGGCATAATGATGTACAACATACACCTCGAAATGCTGGAGGTAAAAAGTGTGATCCAGTGGAGAACTCGAATAGAATGCGTCCACATCATGCTGGGAAACCGTTGAATGAAAAAGTGTATACTTATTAGGCAAAAATATATAGTAAACACAACCGCTTATTACCTGAATCATCTTCGCGTACCATTAGCCGTCTCAAAAATAAGCTTTTTCGTGCGAGGATTGTGATTTAGAGGAAGATTCTCACAATCGAATGTTAGGCATCAGTATAAATTCAGAAAACCAAAGCGTGATGGAGCGGAATTAGTCCGTATTGAGATAAATATTAGCAATATTCCACGATTTTAAAATGTGTTACGGCCTAGGTTTCTATGTTACAGCATCATCTTCAAGGTGATGTAATAACATCGAAACCAAGCCGTAATAAACTTTATGATCGTGAAAAATTACAAGTAGTTGTCTTTATAAGGCATCATTAGATGGTAAGAACGGAAAAGGAGGACCTCGACTGAAATATATGGAACAGGTAAAGATGGATGAGAAAGATAAGAAATACGTAAGTGAGAATAGTAGTACTAGAAGCTGGGAATAATTAGCCATTAGGAGAATTGAGTGGATAGCTGCGTCAAACCAATCTTAGGATTGTTGACCAGAGATGATGAAGGAATCTGAGTTATTGTTTTACGCTCTTATGACAAATATTATGTTTCCGGATTATAGTTGAGGGTTCAGTCACCGAACAACAATCATCGAAGCCCTAACAGCCGGTGGAGCGTGATTTGAACAGAGATTAAAAAAAAAAATCAGATAATACTAGAAAACTGACATAGTATTGCTGTATGTTGTGGTGCAATAAGCGATGGCTCACCCGAGCATCTCATGTGCACGTACCCCCCCTCGTACCCCCCCTCCACCTCCGTCCCGCCCCCCTACTCCCATCCCTTCGCTTCTTTTCCCGCCTCGGCTCGCGAGACCACGTGCCAAACAGGCTTGGCTCCACCCCAGGTCCCCTGAAATTTACAAGCGCGATAAAAGAGTGCTCTCTCTCTCTCTCTTTTCCTTTCTCAACCTTCTCCCCCTTCCCACCGCTATCTCTGACCCCACTCAACCCAACCAACCCGCTCACCATTTCCAAACATACCCCCCCCTTCCTCCCTGAGGGAAACCCCTGAAGAAAAAATCCGTCTCGGCTCCTCTGTGCACATCCCCCGCTGGCCCCCGAACCGAATTCTCCGAAGGTTATAAGGGTTGCTAAGGTATAGACAGCGAGCGAAAGTCAGCAGAGAGGTCGATTTTTTCGCGATATCTCTGATTCCTATTTCAAAGTAACTTTATGTTCATTAAGCTGTGGCTTTAAAATGAATGCGGCACTGTACGGACGACTTGGACTGCTAGTCGCATAATATGCTCATAAAAAAGATCATCTTATCCAGCATAGTCGTCAAATTTCCACGGAGCGCAAATTTCAGCAATACTTTTTGGTAGTTTAACTGGCTAAAGAACTCGACCGAAAATTGGGGGATCCGGGTTCGAATCACGGTCAAGGCAATTGCTTATTTTCGCTGCGGATGTATCACGCAATTAGTGTATTGCGGGTGACTCCGGAAAGTTATCACCGTGGATAGTGCCGTCATACTTAAAATAAAAAAATGTTTATTAGTCAGTGCGTGGTTGGGTGCCAGAAAAGATTGTACTTCTTGCAGCCAATATCAAACTGAGGCCAATAGTTTTACTCCTTTCTATCACTTCTTAGGGATACGACATATACCGCGCTACATTCTTATCTGATCAAGGTGTAATCTTTATCAATTATCTCAGAATCAAAGGTTAAAATTTTTTTAAAATTACTGCCGAGGATGAATTCAGCAGGTGCTTGCTCTCTTAAATGAATTAGAAATTTAAACATTCAAGACATAAGATCTGTTCTCTTAAATCCGTCTTGAGAAGTTACATTTAAGACGGAACTTTAGGCAAGGATTGGCTGATAATAGAGATATTTAAAATCCATAGTTTGAGAATGATGAAACACAGTAAAGTTTAACATCCTTTTAGAATTCGGTCTTTGGCGCGTTTCTTTGCCGCTCGTTTCCAAGGCTTCAGCTAATAAGATACCAACAGATGACTGACGGAATTTTGGAACGAGAATGCCTCCTTGGCGCGACTAATATTTACATAACATCTCCATCGTTGATTTGGAAGCTGGCACTATGTAGCATTGTTCGGAAACGAAAGGATTTAATGATCTACGGGATAATTTCCAAATCCTGGAGGTGATAGTTTAACCTCTAATTGCTTAATGATTACTGGGTCATAGGCGTGTAATTGATCAAGTTAGTATGATAAGAGTAATAATTTCGAAAATTTTAGTGTCTTCGTTTAAAGAAAAGAGGAGACAAAAACTAATGGGCCGGAAGAATTTTTAGCAGAACTCGTCTCAGAGTATTAACATGATTTGGTCCCTCGAGGGACAATACATTGTTCCGCGCGGGAGCAAGTTATGATTGTTATAGAAAAATCTAATGCGACTCAGGGATGAACAAATTACACCCATGGCGGATTTAATGACTGAGACGACTTCCAACACCAAATTAAAGCGTACTTTATGCCGCATCAGAGATACAATGGCAGGCGAAAAAATATCCTGACCTTTGGGTATGGCGAGCAGGGTGGAAGTCCTGTGTGCGAGAAAGATGATCTAAACATCCTCTGCTGAATTCTCCGTCTGTGTGGTCTTCGTGGGAAGTAAATACGATTGGTGTTGGCTATGAATCGAGGAGCGGGCTGAGTGGATGGGGAATGAGAGAGAGAAAGAGAGAGGTGTGACTGGAGGATTGAGGACCAAGGGGATAGGAATCATTTTCGACCGTGGATGAGTCGATTCCAAATGTCGATTCTCGATTCTACCGATTCTCGGGCACGGAATCGTAATCGAGAATCGATTGCCTTGAGTCGATTCCGATTCCATCGATTCCAAGAAGATAAATACGAGGTGTTTCAAAAAGAATATTCGTTTTTCGGATCCATATGTTAATAAACTTTAAGACATAAGCGATCGCTGGAACAATCGTGAATTCACGCTACGAAGGTTAGAACTGGTTAAAACCTGTGTTGCCCTCCAGTGCTGAAATCTAAATTGAACGAGAAATTGACGGTTAGTAAAGCTGTTGGGGTATGTAGGGTCAAGGAATTACTGTGTTCAACGTTTATTTAACGCATAATTTTTCTTCCGCCCATATTCTTCCTTGCTTGGACAAATCCATGAGAAAAAAATAGAGCGATGGGAGCTTCACGAACTTTCCGTCTTATTCTTGCCGCTCCCTCTTCCGGTGTCGCAGCGCCTAACCATCGTAAAGTGGCAACGCTAGGAACAACGTGAACTATTGCCCGGACATGCATGCACGCAACTAATTCTGCCAAATATCGTTAGTACGATCGCTGGGGCAATCGTAATCTGAACGGGGCATTACAGATGTTCAATATGTCCTCCATTAGCGATACGAACAATATCACATAGATATTACTCAAATTCCTAACATCCCCTGGCAAGTATGTCCTTCGTTTCTTCACCTCTTCCAGGTTCTGTGGCAGTGGTAGTACATAAACGTTGTCTTTTACGAAACGCCGCCGGAAGAAGTCAAATGGTGTCAAGTCCAATGACCGTGGAGTCCACCTGAGACATGCTAAGTCAACAGCTCCTTGACGACCAATCCAACGATTCGGTAGAGTTTCATTCAGATGAATGGGTGAGAAGCCAAGGGGTACAAGTGATTTCTTTTTTATATACAGAGTTAGGTACAGAAATTAGGCATAGGAAACAAACGAGATCAATTAGATGTTTAGTAGTGCATTTGATTTCCCACTCGATGTCAGCACAGAACAGAGACTCTCTCGTATCCCTGGGCAACCAAGTTTTTTGTGTATTTCTTCTAACAATTAACTTTACCTAATTCGGTTGAGAAAAAAATTACTTGTACCAGTTGGCTTCTAACCTACAAGATATTCACGCACTTGGCGACTGAGCGTGAATATTTGAATTATAAAAGTATCTAAAATTCGCAATCATACGTATTTCTTTTTGGCACTGATTTTGTCATCCAAACAAAACCTGCGCGCATTTAAGTTAAGCAGGCTGCTAAGCACTGCTTTTGCGTTGTAATGACGAAAAAGAGAACTCTATCTAATTTATTTAAGGGGAAAAAAGGACCTCCTCACCAAGAATTAGTGTTTATTTAGGCCTTCTCTGGAAAAAATGAGACGCATTACAAGACCATATGGTAATAAACGAGCGCATGTATTCATTATTGCTGTTGCATTGAATTCAAGAGCTAAATGAACAGAACAGACTACATTATAGTGAAAATTTCCCGTCTTGTTCAAAAATGAAGTTGTCTTCGTGTAGTTTTGGAAAAAATCGAGGCGCAACGATCGATGATTTGAACAAAATAATACCTAATTAGTAATGCGTATATTCTTTTTGAAACATCCCGTGTTTTGAAAATAGACTATAAGCTAGGAGCATAGAGGCCGCCACACACTTTAGACATTTTGCACCAACATTATTAAGTTCACAATTCTAGTCCGAAACAGTTAAAGAAGTGTTTATTATTTTATTAGAGCGGAGGAAATATTAATATAATACTAATTCGCCATTTAAAAAATAAATATACATTTGGGCCACTTACTTAAAAAAACATTATTCCATTCAAATTTTTGAATTTTAATAACAGCAATGATACTGACGAATCAATATCCCACCTGTTAGTATGAATAAGAATGGATGGAATCGGAATCGAGAATCGATTTGAAGGAATCGGAATCGAAAAAAAGTGGACTCATACCTATTTTCGACCCAGTATCGGAAGCCATCTCGATCGCTCACAGATGCTCACACTCTCGTGCGGCATTAAAACGGATAATTTAGGTGCCCCTAAGTGTGACAAATCATGTCTCGTGGAGATATTAAACGGTGGAGTACCTTCGGGATGGGCGCGTAATTGCTAAAAAAATAAGTGTCATCTCCGACGTCAGGATGGCCTCGTCACGTGCTCATCTGGGATGTAAAATTCGTGACGCACGTCCACCGCAACATTCCCGATAAATAAAGTTGTCGGGTCTAAGCGCGGCTGGCCAGGATTTTCTGGGCGAAGGGAGTCATAAGGAACGTATTTCTCTGAATTCATCAATCCCCTGCTTTATAGTGAACTTAAATACTTGGCAGAAGCGAATTTCTGATTCTAATTGGGTTTCTTGATGATTAATCAGTGAGATTTTATAATTTGGTACTTTGAAAACAAGGCTTTTAGCCTTTTCAACAAAAAAGATATTTAAATAATTTAGCATTGAAAGGGATAACTAATAGAGTTCTCAGCTATGATTTTGACGTTATGACTTTTTAATTCAGTTATTATGATTACGGTCGCATGATGTGACGTCTTGTTGCTCGTGTATGGGGAAAAAATTTCTTCTGAAGGTTTATGAGTCATTCCAATTCTGATTCATTTGGGATAAAATATCTATGTTTCGTGTTTCCTTACGGTTATATAAATGGTGCGTCTTTCCCTGTTATTTATATCATAGTTAGCTCAGAAATGAATAATTATCGCCCTCACTTCCTCCAAACCTCGCTCGGTCATATTCAGTAGAGACGAGAGTGAGTAAGTATTAGTTTCATATATACCTACTGTCGCTTAGGCAAGGCATTCAAGAAAGAGGGGGTGAGGGGAGAAAGAATGCGAGTGGGAAAAATCCGGAAATATGTTAAAGAGTAGCGGGGAGAGAGAGAGAGAGACGGAGAGGGAGCAAGGATCAGATGGCAGAAGTTCGAGGGACGAGAAAAGCGAGGAAGATGTTGGATATGTCGAGGGAGGAGGAGAGGGAAATATAACGAGACCACCGAAAAGACTAACTTATGAGATGGGAAAGAAAAGGGTTTACTGTCTCACGTTTTAAATTCGTGGAAGCGGGCCAGAAATAAAAACGGTCGTCTTTCTCCTCCACCCTCTCAGCCGCCAATCCTCTCGTTAAAATCATCTCTTAATTATTTTCGTGCCTATTTTTTTTTGTAAATCGCTCACTCGCCTGACTCCCTCAGCTTATAGTCCACTCCCATTCTCTTTATTCCAATTAGTCGGGCGTAATTCAAGCGCCATCGACTGGTTGATTACCAGAGGCGTAGCCAGGAATTTCATTCGGGGGGGGGGAAATTTTTGAAAATTGTGGTATTTAGTAATGGCTTTTAAACTAATTTTAACACTTTTCATAATCGAAAAAACTTCATTTGTTAAAGAAGTATTTTTTTAATTCATGATTTTTCAATATTTTGTTTTCTTTTATGAAGGAAAATGATTGTGTTTTTATATTTCGGGGAGGGGGGTCCGGACCCCCCCCCCCTCTGGCTACGCCACTGGGTATTATACGTGCGGATACCACAGGAAAATGGAGGCGGTTGGATTTTTTGGGGACTTGCTAACTTTGATGCGAATGTGTGCTTTTCTAGAATTAAAATAGCGGCTGAGAGAGAAATGAGGCTCTTCAGTTTTTAATTCATTTTTCGGTCCTGTCATATTGGCAACGCTGGTTAAAAATGTAGGGAAATTTACTGACATTCGAGCTCTGATTGTGATGCATGTCCTTTTGTTTATTGTATGAGGATTTAATATGCATTCATGAACATTATTGTGATGTGAAAAGAATGTCAATACTCATGGCATGTTTCAAAATCCTGGTATCATTTCCTCCATTGATGCATCGCATGTATAATTCATATTCATTTCCCTAATCTAAATATCAGTTCTTAGAGCGAGGAGACTAGGTTAGTTCGAAAGAGGAGAAATGATTTCTGAGTGGTTCGTCGGTTCGTGCTTGGATTATTATCCATTCGAATGCATTCAAATATCCGGAGAAGCAACTATTTCGTCGTGTTTAAATGTATGCAGCTGTATTAGCTCATGCTCAGCATGGAACGTTCACATTTAGAGCTTCCTGTTGTTTTGCAATAGAAGGGCAGTGCGATTATCTCATGCCGGTTTCTCCCTTGCGCTTTCTCTGCTATCAAGCAGTCCAGATTCATCACCCTTGCAACATTAGGTATTGTTCAAACTGGTACCACTTTCCACAGCAAATTCATTGAGAATCATTGCGCATTCTTCCTGATGTCAGGCAACTCTGCAAAGAATTCGTTTTCGGTTTTCCCATGTCTCATGATGGTTATAATGAGATTTAAAATAGAATTGAAATATTTTGAATTATTATCAGCAGCGAATGTGGTCGATAATTAGAGAAAAACTATAGTTATAGTATTTTTAATCAATATAGTCTATTTCTATTGAAATTTATATTCGAAGGTCATAAGGCAAAGGAGTAAGGGAGGAAGAGCGATTAAGCTTACAACTATATTAATTTTTTCTTCTTTTATATACAGTGGCATCTCTGTTCTAGGACACTTATGGCTTAAGGACAGTATTCATATACCTGGTAAAAGGATATGCATTTGTACGTATAAGGGTAGAACTTCTAGTATATGTACTCTCCCACTTACGAACACTTTATAGGTACAATTTTACTCTTTAACGAACACCATCGCTATGAGTTTTCCGAACGATCTTTAAAAATATTGAGAATTTTTAAAAGGAAAATATTTCGTTCAGATGGTTATACCATAATACTTGCGAGGTAACATTAAGCGTAACAATGAGCTTTTATTTAAGTCACTTCCAACTTACGGACACCTCTTATTTACGGACTTATTTTTGAGTACCGTTAATGAGATGTTTCACCGTATTTTATATACATTTTGCTCCGCGACGCCCGCCTTATTATTATAATATAATATTATTATTATATAATAATATATAATAAAGCCCAACAACAAGGCGGATATAAGGGCCCAATAATAAGGCGGACGTCGCGTAGCAAAATGTATTCAAAATATGTGTACCAGGAGAAATAGTCGATATGGCTGTAATCATTTCCAGAACAATGGTTCACATTGGTGCACCATATACGATTACATGACGTAGTACACATGTTCTAAATTGATGTTCCTTGTCCAGAGAGGAGCGAGGAGTTGAGGGAGGTGGGAGTAATCAGATTCAGCGGTGGTTTGGGATCACTCTAAATACGCGTCTTAGAGGAGGGGTCGATGGAATCTCGTGACTCGTCCGCTGCACCCCGGGGGCACCACCACAACCTCGCCCATTCCCACCTCTTCCTCCTCCGGCGAGGTGAAATCGGGCCGGACGGTTTTGATTAATGCATGAAGCAGAAGCCTCCGCTCGGAGGAGGAAGAATGCATGAGTTGAAGCTCTCCGCTGCTTGTTGAATGGCTGGCCGAGGCGTGTATATTCATGGCATGGATGAGGAGAGCTCGCAAGCCGCAGAGGGAGGGGCGCGCGTGTTACATGCCGCAGTGACTACCTCCGTCACGTCCGAATCGACATTTTCACCGTTTCCCCCTATTCAAAATTTCTCAGTATCGCAGTTTATTCTTACATATCGTAAATATTCCGCTGTTTTCCTTTCCTTCCTCGGCGGTTTCCTTTTTTTTTTAATCCTTTATTTTTTTGGCCTGTCAGACGGATGGATTCTGGACGTGCAGGTGGGACTTGCGGATTTTATTGATGAGACTCGCATTGAGAAACCGCAGTTGATTTCCTTTTGTTCTCCCAGTCGCGATACATTTACATTTTCTTGGTCGCGGTGAATTATTTACGATAGATCGAAGTTTTAATTTTAAGCCTGCTGGTGTTTTCTGTTTCTCAATACTGAGGAGTATATGAGTCCAATGCGATTGGTAACTTCTATTGATGAATAGTGAATTTGGCTTTTTTTTTAAATTCTTCCTGCCGCTTAGCTCTCGACGCAAATAAATACAGATAAAAGTGTCAAATGAACGAGAGTTTTTGTTCCGGGAAATATATCTGCCACATTCCATAAGCTTAATCGTCTGTCGTCAATTAAATGTCATCCGTTTATAGGGGGCGCTGGCTTAAAGTTATCTATATAAATACAATCATCGGTGTTTGTTAAGGATATTATTTCAAGTGTAAGGCTCCCTCACGTGAAATACCAAATACTCCAGCGAGAGAAGCATAAATCGTTAAATGAATACCGGGAACAAGCTTTCAATTAAACCGTACAATTTGAGCGATAAATCTTTCCGGAATTGGAAAGTCACGGATTGATTAATTACCGGATTACGTATAAGAGCGTACATTGTGTCACTGCCGCCGTAATTTGCATTGTTTTAATGGAAAATATTCCTATGAAACCCACCGATCAGTCTAGATCCCCAATCCACTTTTTTTTGGACAGCGGCGATAGATTTCTGCATAATCCTGGTTCCGTCTCTGATGAAAAAATGTGGCCGATTTAAATAAATAAAGACCGGATATCTCTTGAATTTTTAAAATTCACTGAAGTATAAACTACTGGCATGCTTCAATTGATCGTTCTTTCAGGGATACCGAACGGAAAAATAGTGAGGAACGAGTTAAAACTTGAAAAAGCTTGACTCCGCTGCGATGATGATAGATTACGAGGCGGTAGCTCTCACATATCTCGTGATTTAATCAAAGGCATGATAAATTGGAACTACGTCTCCCATCATATACCCATTTTATAAAAATGAGAGGATTTTAGGGGATAGGATTTGATGTCTTTTTCTATTCTGTTTGCTCCTCCAGTGAATTTAATCATAAAAATGATGATATACTATGATTACGATAAATAATTATCGTAATAACGTAGTGTCATTTCTAAAATTTGCAATCATATCGTATTTCTTTTTAGGAATGCTTTCGTCATCCTAACAAAATCTGTGCGCATTTAAGTTAAGCAGGCTGCTAAGCACTGCTTTTGAGTTGTAATGATGAAAAAGAGAAATCTTTCTAATTTATTTAAAGAAAAACAAAGGACTTCCTCACCAAGAATTAGTGTTTATTTAGGCCTTCCCTGGAAAAAATGAGACGTATTACAAGACCAGATGGTAATAAACGAGCGCATGTATTAATTATTGCTGTTGGATTGAAATCAAGAGCTAAATGAACAGAACAGACTACATCATTGTGAAAAAAAGCGGCGATAGCCGTGGGCAGAACGCAGGTATAAAGAATCATTATGGTCGAGCAAAAAGAGAAAAAATGGAGAGGAAGCTTTCAGCCCATCCAACGAATAGCTTTCGTTTTCCGTTTTTCCAATGGAGTTTTGACATTGTACCGCCTACTTCATTACCTACCCCTCAGTCGTTGTGCGTGCAAACCATGCATTAAACCGATTTTTAAAGTGAAGGAACTGCTAGTATTTCTCGCAAGCAAGCGTTAATAAAAAACATGAGAATAACGGAGAGAGGAGAATAAAACTAGCAAATAAAAGAAAGAGGCAAGGCGACTCATTTGTTCCTAATGCCCGGCTGACATTTCACGGGCAACTGCATTTATAAATTAAAAGGGGTAGAAGAGGGAGTAAAGTAGGAAGGGGAAAACGAATTTTCGAAAGAAAATAAGAGTATGCAGAAGGAAGGAAGGCAGAGAGAGAGAGAGAGAGGACAAAGAAAAGACGTTTAGGTGTAGAGTGCGAGAGAAGATTTAAGTCTGAGGAGAATTTTGTGAGGGCAAGCGGAAGAAAGATACCTCCGGAGGCTGAGGGCGGCACACTGCTCGAAGAAACAACAAGGAATAATGCGATAGGCGTGCTGTGGGGAAGGCCGAGCATCAATCACAAGGTGAATATTCGGTATCATTTGTAATAATATCAAAACCAAAGAATTCAACTTTCTCGTACGCCTGATTATTTCGAATTCTTGGACATTTCCGCTAGCAAGTTGCTTTCATTTCCAAATGAAAACACAAATGAAGAAATGAATAACAGAAACTCTATTTGATACGTCTTTAATAATAATAAACTGTAAACATTTTTATTGGCTACACGTTAATGCTGTTCGTTATTTTCAGTTCCTATTTTTCAACTTTTTTTTTACATTTCTATGCCACCGAAAGCAGCTCGTAATGACATTTAAATCGGGATTTATTCAATCGCCCAGCAGTTACTCATGCACGAGCAACCATGCCATGGATAGGGGCCATCTACTCAGGCGAGATTCGAACCCGCGACCTCTTGTTCGGCAGGCGAGAACACCAACCCGCCGCCATGTACGATATCAGGATAAAACCGAGATTTTTTTTCAAGAGCTCGGTTATATTCTTCATTTCCGAGTACGAATATGTCGGGATACGGAATCGAAGGTTTCTTTTTTGAGGGTGAATGTCCCGCTGCGTTGAACAAGATGTATCTCTTGTTTTCAATGGGCATTTACCAAGGGGAAAGCGCCGACGAATACCTTTAGTAAGACAGGATTTTATTAAGTATCAGATTCAACACTTAAAATTGATCCTTGCCTTTTAATCAACATCTGCTGTGGAGAGCGGCGCTTGGGCTGAGCCCCCCCCCATTTGATGGGCTGCTAGATACGCCGCGAAAGCATGCAACCCGTTCCGTTTGCTGCGTTGCGGGTGGCGGACTACCTGGACTACCCGGACGTGTATGACATCCCGGTATCACTTTGATGCTTATACCACGCAATCGGTAAAACATGCGTCCAACCTCGGCGTTTACATCAACTGATTTGATTGTCGTCGGTGGTGAGGATTACTGAGCATAAAAATATGTGTTATTTTAACAGAAAGACACTCTTAGTTAATTTATTTTCCTTACAAATACTTCATATTGTGAGTTTTACGTTTGCATCTCACGAAGTACTTATTGAAAAACATATCTCAAATTGAAATAATGAGAATTTCTTGGCTGCCTGTTACATTTGTTTTCGCCGCATGTGATCCCGAGTGAAGTAAGTTAGCGCTCGTTTTCGATGAAATAATTATATATAGAACGCGAAAGACATTAAAAAAAGAACCCCTTGGTATAATTAACTAACATCTGATTTCTCTGGATTAGATGAAATTAATTAATCAAAGCGATTACATTCCTGTATCAAGTCAGTAATTAAACAATTGATTCCATCAGTAATCAGTGAATGCAGTAAAAATCTTTGGATATTTTGTACGGGCTAAAAGGAATTTGTAATTTTCTGCCTCAATATGGTTGATATGTACGTATGGTTTGAATGAGTTGAAGCATAATATTACGGGTATTTGATAATCTTATACTACTGATAGCATCAAATAACAATTTTTAATGTAGACATTTTTATTTATCACAGCCCTTAGGGAGTTGCGATGGTGTATTATAATTAACTTACAATTTAGGTGCCATAGTTGATCTGTGATACTACGATTTACATTACGTTCTTAAGATAGGAACCTTAGTAGCCCAACACATTTATCAAGGTACTAATATTGTCATTTAACTTTATGAAATGGGGATCGAGTTGGTGTGGTGACTAGAGTGTTGGATTCCCACCCGGCGGGCTCGGGTTCAAATCCCGACAGTGGCAGAGAATTTTCAGAGACTGCCCGATCCCTGCTTGAATGTTGTGTGGAGGACATTTCAAGCGCAACACTCCGTCCGTCGGATGGGACGTTAAGCCGTGGTCCCCTTGGCACCTTTCGTTAAGAGCAGGCTAATGCCGACGCCGGGTTTCTCTCCACCCTTCATTCCATACCCTTCCCTCATGGCGCAAATGACCTCAGCTGTCGGTCGCCGCCTCCAAATACCAAATACCATATACCATACTTTATGATTACATTAATAAATGGCTAGACTGAGGTATTTTGGCGAAGGGCACCATTTATAATACGATCTTAAAATAAAAACCTTCGTCAGCCTCTTACGGAGACGTGAGAATTTTGCGCGCGCGCATGTTTCCGAAAAATTTTCGCCTCCCGCATAAATCAACTCCTGCCAGGCATTCCTATTCTCAAAAATTCTCCCTGCACGACCAATCTCATTTGAACAAGTCATCTCCGTTGTGCAACGCCCAGAAATATCCCCATGTCTCCTCTGCCTCATTATTTCGACTGTATTCATTTCATCCTTGGCATGTATTTCCTTCGTTTTTAGTTCGCGGGGGAAGTTTTTGAGCGGGACGACGGCGTGCCATGCGCCCACCTTTACACTCTTGCGTCTGCATTAATTATGCCGATTTTGCTAGCTCCCATTATTCCTCCGTTTGGAGTGCCTCAAAATCTACTCGTCCCTTCTTTTCCGTTTCTATTTTTACGCCTATTCCGTACGTATCTATCTGTCGTTCCCATTTTCCGATCCGGGATGACTTCTTTCCTTCATGATTGTATTTTCCAAACCGCCCGCATCGCATCATATTCATCTCCCTGTCTCGACTCTTAACGTTTCTTCCGTATTCTTTCGTCTCATTTATAAGTGCTAGCTCGAATTTATCTCTCCCTCCTTCGAGTCTGTTCCCGCTCCGCGTCATATTTATATTACTTTTTTTCTTTCCCCCCTCGCCGGCCTGAGAAATGCTTGTTTTCCCTTTTTTCTTCCTTTTTTACTATTCCTCTTCTATTTTATTTTCGTCCCACTCCCTCCCCCCATAGCTTCCCATTCTCCCCTCCCCCCCAACACTGTCAAATCTATCTTCCGCAATTATAGTTTTCGTGTTTCCACTCATGTCTTTTTCTCACTTATTCC
This sequence comes from Ischnura elegans, assembly GCF_921293095.1. NCBI lineage: Eukaryota > Metazoa > Arthropoda > Insecta > Odonata > Coenagrionidae > Ischnura > Ischnura elegans. The sequence continues at coordinate 109,543,582 of NC_060248.1, forward strand.
TCCCTTTACCAATAATTCATCATGCTCCATCCCCACATAATTAGCGTGCCTGATAGCTTAAACAGCCCAGAGAAACAAATTTTGTCTTTTTACTCCATGCAATCTGAATATCCTTATCATACACATCTCAGCATAATTTTATCACGACTATTGAAGCAGAAGGTGGTTTATTTTGGCAATTCTCCTCACAATTTTGCTGTAGCATTGTTTTATTTGTTAAGTTAAGAATACAAGAGTTTTATTTGTGTTTGTATCAAATTTGCCTTGGTGCATAGCTCCATTTGCCGTTTTTTTACTTAGGTGTCATGGATTTTTTATGTTATGAAAAGGAAAAACATTCTGCGTTTACTATAATTTTTTATTCTCATGGATTTTTCAGTCTAATTAACTCTTTACATTATCTAAATTTTTTAATCCATTTTTTTAGAATTGGGTGATATATTACTTGGCTGGAATAGGTACTGAAGCAATGAGTACGAATTTATTTAAAAGCCATTGAACGAGGTATCTTTACATTCACGAATTGCGTCAGCACGCTTTTATAAATAAATTCGTGCCCTATAACGCAGCGAATGAAATGGGTGATTGCGAGATCATCTGAAACAAACGGAAATGTACGGGAGATAGCATCCTCTTGGTTATCATTTAGCGTAAAAACGGTTTAGAATGAATTTTTCGGCAAAGAAGCGTCTGCAGAGAGTTAAAATAACTCTATAGAGAACTATAATCTTGTTTCTCTATTTAGCATGATTAGAGCTCGTTGTTTCTTGTACTAATCGGTGAACGTTCACCCTCTCATTGTAATAATGAAATTCTCTTGACGACTCTTCTTAATATAATACCTGGGCATAACCATGACCTGAAGATCATAAAAGCCATGCCATCTGCGTTTCTCACGGCCGCCTTGCCGACTTTCACGCTACGATCCTGACGTTCGTTCGGAGGTTACCTCTGCGGCGGCAGAGCGCGCGTGACAACAGTCATTTGTCGTGTCCCCTCTTTGTGTTCTATTTTATTTTATTTTCCATCCTAGATCCTCTCTCCTCCCTTTTTCCCTCTGTCCTACCACATTCAACGCCATTTGCCAATCAATCATCGCCTTGGCGGAGAAATCACATGTCGCAACACGGCAATATTTGGTGCGAATGAAAACAATGGCCGTTGTTTCTCATTTCACCTAGGAAAATTCAATCAAAAAAAAAGTGTACTCAACATCTAATGTAATATTCATAAAAAACGTTTATGTTAATATGCTGGCTTAATAATGAGTTACTCGCTTATAGTGAATATTAATACCTAGTTGTGGCCAATTCCGTTTCTGATTTTGTGCATGAATGATTTTCCACCGTACACAGTTTATGCGTGTCGACGGGGAAATTTATAGGCGATTTAACGGACAAAATTTCACATTAAAACTGTCACTGGAAGAACGTTGGTAGAAGTTGGGGGCGAAAAATTTAAATACGTGTAGTTTGCGAAGGCATTTAATTTTGGGAAAATATGATGCTTTTGTTAAAGCATAGTAGATTTTGGTGCTCTGATACAGACATTCTTTTCAAGGCTCTTGAAATGGCTCTAAGGCTGTACAGTTTAGAGTGGTAGTAATAAAGGCGGGAAGCAAATGCCGCGATTTGAATTGTAAGTTATCGGAAAAAGAAATTTTATTAGAAAATGAAAAGGTCGCGATTAGAATTATAAATCATCAAGAAAACAGATTTTATGTGTGAATTAATTAAGCGAATCTCTCATTAATAAGGGAAAGAAATCATGCGGGTTCTCATCCATAAGCCCTCAAGGTTAAAAAAATAAAAGGTGACCAAGGAACCTGGCCACTCATTACCGGAGATCAACAAATTAATCTCGCCCGAGCGCTCGGGGTTGGATGAGCAGGATGGAGATGCTTCTTGCTCCCGCTTCACGGTATGATGCCCCGGACATGCTGATTAATTACTGCAATCAGTATGCTAAGTCATCTCCCGGATAGGAGTTAGAAATTGTATACCTGTTCAAAGTCGAGACTTTGGTCGCAAATCTTTTGCCGCTGGCGTGATTTAGTGGTTCTTGCTTGCTTGGATAGACGCAGATGCATAATTAGAAAGGTGTAGCCTTACATACGGCCGTCCTTCAACATTAGGTTGGTGGGACTTAGAACTCGTAGAGTCATGCCTCTGCATTGACATGCATAAGCATTGAGAATAATTTTCACTATCCACATTTTTCTTTTCAAAATTCACTGTATGAATAAAAAGAAAGTATTTTAAAAATACCATTATGATATAGGAATGCCTACGCTTCATTTTTATAGCTTAATTATTTGTGACTATCTAATCGTTAGATATCTCAAATGTTTTCTGATGATATTCGATCCTTGCTCGACCAAATTATCGTTATCAAAGGGATAATTCTAATAGTGTATTGGGCGATGTAAATATATTTTACCAAATTATTAAAATCGTGTTATAGCCTCGAGAGCTAACTCTTTCCTGCAGTTATTAGGGTTCATCCCTAATCAAGAATGTTATTATTTTGTTCGTTGCACAAACTCTAGTTGGATACTGCAATTATGACCTCTATTAAATTAAACAATGACTGCTATGTGTGAAACCAGTTTAGCTCACTTTTTAGGAGAAGCTCATGCTTGGTAATACCTTAATTTTTTACTAAAAAATTACATCGTCAAACAGTATATTAGTCTCAAGTTGGAATACTTATCTTTACTCTTATGTTTCAAACAAAAATTTTAATTAGGAAAAAAAGAAATAGCGCATTACCATCGTTAGGTAATTACTGACAACAAGTAGTAAGGAATCTTAGAAACTCAGCATCATGACTTAATCTGATTACGTGTTTACGAGTTGTAGAGATCTAGTTGGGTTTATATTATTTTTTTGAAAAGCAGGAATAGAATATTTGGCTGCGATTTAAGTCGAACGAAAGCAACGCGAATCGTAAATAGGATAGTAAATTGAGCGTTCAAAATTCCTTTATCTTCAATCTAAAATTTCGACTCGGAAAAAAAACAAAATATTCCGATAAACGAACCGAAACTAAAGAGCTAAGGCTTCGCGATCGTTTTGGAGACAGCTTTTGTATCCCAGCCTCGGCAAACAACGTAGAAACCTCATCATCTCTGTCCAAAAAATCCCTTTGTTTCCATCAGATATAGTGGTTAAAGCATCGTCCACTATAATTCACGCGGCAGCAGCCGTGGGGCACGGGAACCCAAACAAGTTTTCTCCCGGACTCACTTGAATCGTCTATTTGTTTTTCTCCTCTCTCAAATACGAGTTATAATGGGTTACCCCATGCATTTATCACGACAATATCGGGCATAAGGCTACCCTTTACCACCATCAAAACTAATCCTTACCGCTTTCTTTTTCAAGATTCTCATTCCACTAGCTGATTTTATATCTCGGCAAAATATTTATCTTAAATCAAGTCACGCGCTCAGTATCAATTTACTGCCGAGCATTCAGTGGACGATCTTCTTTGTAGAGGATGTAACAGTGAATAATAGACTTGTCCTCTCAGTGACGATAGGAGGTCATTAGTGAGATGGCCAATCGAAAATTATCAGCCCCCTTTCTACGAGGGGAAAATAAGTTCTGTACATAATGACCCTTCATGCTTGCCTTTCTTCAAGTAGAACTCCGAGTGGATTTAACCAGAATCACGAGACGACCAGCGGCTGTCTATTTTTGTTAATTTTATTGCCCGCAGAACGTATATGCTTGTGTGTTTGAAGTCTACAACGCCATTCGTAGTAGCCTAATGAAAAACCGCGTAGCAGATGCACGCTGATTAAGAGCGCACTTTTGAAGTTTCAAGACCGGCTCCCATTTGTCTCCATGTTTTACTTTTGAAACGTAAGAGAAATGTCTTTGTGCCCACTTCAACTACTAAGTGTGACACGTAGCCAAGGCAATCGTAAATTTTAATGTAGAAATGACCAACGAGGCGTGCTGAAAACATTTTCTTTTTCGCTCTTTCCGCTGCCTTCATAAAATTCGTCTGGGCCTACGTCGTTGCATTAATAACCCAAAGAATTTCTTTGTGGCTGGAAGTAATGCTGTCTTGAAAGTGAGAGAAATGCAGCGACCTTGTTGTCAAACTAACGGCGCCAGAGCCACAATAAGGCATCCGTTAAATTGTATTCAACTGACAAAATGTTGATAGATTTTACTGGAGCCTGTGTGCTGATTCGACTTAAGCTAAATTTTGTGGTAATCCATTTTTTATAGATAATCGAGACACAATGACTTCTTTCTTTAGGGTGTTGAAAAGCCAGATATTTTATTTGAACTCATTTATCCGCTAGGGTTCTCTAGAAAAGAGTTACGTCCAGTCAGTCATCCCGAATTAAAGGCACGGTAGATGCGACCGGCCTTCATTAACACAGTCTCAGGAATTTATAATCCAGAGCCCGGATATATTCAGGAAGTGATAGAGGAAAGAATTGTGCGCGTTAAGAGTGGGGGGCTCGGTAAACAAATGTCTATTTCTGTCGACTAGGCAACCTCTGTGCTTGCCTGGGTTCCTAAAACGTCACTATTACGCCAACATGTTCTTGGATGGTTCTTAACTCGTACCCATTTCGCACTCTGCTTTCCATCTTGAATCTTACCTCCTTGAGTTTAGAAGGGATGATGAAGGCACATGAAGACACAGGGTCTATAGAGTCCGCGGTGAGGAATTAGGCCAACTTACCTGCAAAAAAACAAAAGGAAATAAATTTAGTGAATTACGAATGATATACCGATGACATAAAATCATTATTGTTTTGTCGTTCATTTTTTTTGAGTTTCGACGAAGTGTAATATCAATTTATTCATTAGATACTCTGTAGTCACCATTTTCCAAATACCAAATATTGTAATCAGGAAAAAATGAGATGGTTTCCTTATTCATATTCTTATATAGTAGAAGTCATAAGTTAAAATAAAAACTCGTTTTGTGAATTTCCTATAAGCAGAATTAATTTATGAGCTTTTTGAGGAATTTCTCTCGGAAGGACCGCTGAGATGGACTAAAAAATAGGAAGTGTTTTGTTTACAATCGACTGACATGAGTACTAATTTTCCGTGCAGTATGCATTTACGTACTCAACAAAATGTCATATTTACTGGTATCAACAATTCACGCCAGATTTCAAGTTAAAGAAAAACCTAAGGAATAAAGCGCCCCATCTATTGTAAGGGCAAAAAAAATAGCCAACTGATTCCGAAGGAATGAGAATAAAAAGTTTTCTCACATTAGGTTCGGTAACGAGGGGGTCATAAAACCTTAGGTCGAAAAATCCGTTCATGTATTCCTTGGGAATTTCTAATTCCGTCTGTCGAACCACCCCTTGCATTAGACGGGGTCACCTATCTTACTCCCCTTGTAAAAATTACGCTTCTCTTTATGGGCATATATAAAAGGGCGATTATGAAGGAGTAAAAATGAGGAAATTTTCGATTCAAAGGTGGCGACTGATCGAGTTTGTTTTAATGGCAGTCCTGACGCACACAGAGAAGGAAAAATAGAGGCTCCTAAATTTCTCGCCTTATCATAGGGATTCTCGGTTAGATGGGTGCTTTTTTACGAGCTCCCAATTTTTTTCTTGCTTCCCACCGTCGCTCGTCTCCCCATCCCAATTAAAGCTCAATGGAACGGGGAGGTAGAGGATACTATTCATGGATAAAATATCTGTTAGGGCTAATAAACATCCTCGGCTGATGGTCGAGAATAGGACGCCCATTCGGAGATATAATGAGCAATAGTCCAGAGTTGGTATATATGCGAGAGAAGGTCTGATATGAAGGCTTTCCTCATGAAAGGAGTGATATGCCTTCACAGAATCGACGCCTCGTTAATTTCTCCATTTCAAGGTTTATCTTACGCGTTACGCTATCATCGTCAGAAGTTAGATAGCATCTGCATAAGCGTTACACTCACTTGTCCGCCGTCTATCCAGCATATTTACCTTAAATTTTCAAAAATACTAGTCTCTTCTGCGTATGTACGTAGGTTCATGCAATATTCCGTTGATGCAGTAGAGTTAAGCTCTATAAATATAAGTACAACTTAATTACATATGAATTTAATCTGGTCGGTCTTGAATGTTGAATATATTTTAACAGCTCCATAGCAATCTCGCTTATTCCAAGCTTTATTCCAGTAATGATCAGCAATTTATTTTGACTCGCAATAAATTGAATTTTAGTTTCCAAGCCGGAAGTCTCGCGTAAACAGATATCACGGAATTGGGGAAAGAATATTGGAAACATTGGTGGCCCCTTTTAAAGTATTTTTTTTAATTAGATATCGTTGACGGAAAGAGTGGACGTTAAGAAAGGCTAAGGCCGGCACCGAATGAGCATGAAAAAATTATTAAAGTCTATTTAAAAGAGAAGGAATAGGTAAATATCAAAGGTTAGTGGATAGGAAAGTGGAGTGCGTACAACCAATTTTCGGATTGCTGACTAGAGATGACGAGGAGCCCATTTAATCGTCCTAGTTACTTTTGCAATGGAAATTTTCACAATTTTATCGTGAAAATTTTCTAGCTTCTCATCTCATTATTTTAATCCGCAACCTTCCTCTTTGAATACTTTCCTTTTGGTGGGGCTTTGTGGTTTTGGGAACAATGATAATGACTAATGGTTCCAGTTGAATAAGGTATCTTAGGGTAAGTGTACAGAGAGGTTTTCCATTATCCGCTCCAGCCCTTTATCATGGGAGTCCGTAAATATTTATTTGACCGGAGTGCACCGGGGGCTTTTATGGCTCAAAAGTTCTGCTCCTCCGGATACGTGATTGTTTTTCATACCTACGGAATGTATGGCGCAGAGGTAGAAGGTACAGCGCCGATATTTCCTTCACCTTTTTCCAATTCCCATCGGGCAAACATCTCATCCATTCGGACCGCGATTCCATAAGGCTTGATGCTTTTGGGGGTCAATAAAAAGACCATTACGATACATCTTCCAGTCTGACTTGCATCATTCGATCTCCTTTGTCCCCCTCACCCCCTGTTCGTCCAAATACACGAGCTCCCCCACCCTCCACCAAATGCCGAATCCATTGATGTGCTCCCTCAACCTCCCTTAGTTCTCACCCCTCCGCCGCTTCCAGTGTGCTATCCATTATATATCTCCGGGTCTTGGCATTCTTTTATATCCCCATACTTCCCATTCACTAATTATTCATGACATAAGTCTCTTTTCCAACGCCTTGGAATGTCTTGCCCAAGAACATATTTTTCTCCGCTTACTTAGATATTTATATGCCAGCAGTGATTTAGTTTCAATATTCTTGTTAATCGATCGTGAAATTATTTTTGGCGATAGTTCAATGTTAATAGTTTCTCACTTCATATTCTTGAGGTAGTAAATTGGATGGGCTTCAAAGATGTGAGTGAAATCTTAATATCATGGAAAATTTCTACCGGGCAGTGTTTGTTGCTCTAGAGTAAGTAAGTAGAAGTATAAGCTTGATATCATTAATGATTGTATTTTTTCTAAGTATGTTCGGGTTTGAGTCAATGTAATTTGAATAGATTATAGCACACCTCATGATTCTTAGTGGATATATATATGAATTTCAAGTGGCTCACTTTAGTAGATTAATAAAGGTGCATTATTTCGATAGTAATAATAAAGATACTGTGAATGCATACCTTTTTTATATCGGCGAAATAAATTATTAGCATTTTTTAGATACACTCAGTAAACGTTGGAAAGGGAGCATTTGTGCTCTAAGACATTTAAGATCAACTTTTTTTACAGCGATTTTTTGCGTATGGGTCTTTGAAGAGAGGTAATGTACTTGAAATAACGTCGATTGGTGCTGTTGAATGGGAAATTTCCTTAAATTGCCGCGTATTTCCATACTCCAGCAAAGTGTGCTTAAGTGGAGAAAAAATATTTTGCGACAAGGACGAAAAAAAAAGAAATAAAACGAACTCGACGTGAATGTGTGTCGCACGGATATATTGTGAGCAATCCCATCCAATTGTTAGGAGGGCTGAAAAGCAGGGTGAGTTAAATAAAAAAAAGTGACATTAACCTGTCACGCAGATGGCTGGGCGTTTGATGTCCGCCTGATGGCCTTCTTTTTTTTCCTTTTCCCCGCGTGAGCTCGCAATGGCCCGAATGGCTTTGGCTGTTGCGGTAACGGGGGTAGGAAGAATAGAGCATTGGGGAAAACAGAAAATCCTAAGTAAGAGGAAAGGTGGTGTGGCAGTAGTTCTCTACCCCCACCCAAATCTCCCTTCCGCAAAATGCGGCATTGCCCTCGTTAAGGCAGAGATGGGAACGCTCTTGAGGGTCATTTGTGTGGATGCGAGAGGTCGGGGGGGAAGGGAGGGGGGGGGCGGGGTGTAGGGATACGGAATTGGAATATGGGTGGGGGGGGGGGGCGGGGGTGGAACGGACATTACTGCCTAATGGGTCATTTTCTTATGGAGACGGGGTGAGAGCGAGGCGAGGGAAATAGACATAGGGTGGAATCCTGCTCATATTGCGCCGTCCCCATTCCCTCACCCTCCCTCTCTTCTCCGTGAACGTTTCCCGCCGTATTTCGCCAGAATCTCGTCGGCTTACTGCGCCGGGGATGTACTCATATTTTTCGACCATTATTCCAAAAAAAACCCGAAAGGTGCTTCACGTGACTGTGCTGAGTCTCGAATTGTTTTAAGCCGTACTCACGCAAGGTGAAACTAATTAATTATTAACTAAAATCCGGCTTGTCTCTCGGAGGTGAAGAGGTATTTTGGAGTAAAAGAACTTCAATATATTGAAATAAATACTTGCAGTTTTCCTCGGTTATAAAATGTATTACGACCTAGGTTACAATGTTACTACAGCATCCGTATGCCAGGTATGATATAAGAGCGTTATGGCTATGTCCTAGATTACCACAACTTATTCCATAGTCAACGGCATACTATCGCAACAATACATAACGTCGACACTACTAATTTATTTAAATTATTTTTATGAATTGCCGCATGAATAGATCATAAATGAATTTACGTGTGTGATATTATTTGCGAATTATATTAAGGCTTAACGAAGAGCAAGGACTTGAGAATTATTTCCAGAAGGAGTGAAAAAGGGTATTGACACAGAAAAATTCTTACCATGCACAATTTATAATTTTACTTACACCATGGAAAATTCTTTGAAAAATTTAATATGTCTTTCATTAAGATTAATCAGTGACTGAAGCTAATGATTAAATATCTTAAATTACTCATCCGGCTATTTCCTCAGAGGAATCCTCATTCGCCTCCAATGTTTAATTTAAACTCCAACCGTGCTATATTGAGCAGGATTGTTAAAACGTAAGAAGAAATAAGTTTTAATGAGACATAGTGTGCCTCGTGAAACTGCCGCGATGTTCAATTAAGGATCCAAAAGAACCACTAATCATGGCAGTTAGCTCCACTAAAGGGAGCTTTAACGGGTGAAATTTGAAGTGACGTATGAGGATAGAGAGAGAGAGAGAGAGAGAGGGAGAGAAGTAGAGAGGAGTAAGGAAAGTATACCAAACAAACGACTCCCAATTTCCATGGCCTACACACCGTGAGATTTTCCTCCGCGCACAAAATCTCAAAACTTCGCTCCCCTTTCGCCTCTAATATTTCACACGCCCCGTCCTCCGCTTTCTCCGTCCTGTCTCCTCTCAAAACAGGAATATCCTTACACCCTTCACCTCTCATAATTACATCCCTAACCCTTCATCATCTCTCACTCTCTTTCGGGCCGGACTCCAAAAAGCCGACACCTGCACCGCGCCTTCAAAAACAATTTTCCCCTTGCTGATGCCAGGGAACCCTACTCCCCCCCAGTAATAAACCCATTTCTTGCTCCTCTTCACTTTTTCTTGGGCTTACAAGTCGACACCGTTCCCAAAGTTGCCTCTAACTCCCTCCCACTCCTCATATATCCACATACTTTCACTTCTCTTTGTTTTTTTATGGATCGTGGTGGCTCGTTTTCTTTACATCTCTACTCCATTTCTTTGCTATTCTTTCTTAGTCATTTAAGGGGAGCCAACTTTTAAAATATCATACAGTCAACTAAAATATGAGGGATATTTACACTTTTACGTATATAGCTGGCAAAAAAAGCCTTTACCCGTGAAATTGCGATTTTTTCCAAGAAGTAAGCAGTTTTTAAATGCGGACCAAATAAAAACTTCCGGGATATAAGGCTATCTCTTGACGCTTGACTCTTGTTGAGCAGCAGATGCCTACCAGCGTGGTCAATCACTTTGAATAAAAAATAAATGCCTCTCAATTAAGTGGAATTGCCCTTTTATTGATTGGTAGATAAAAACTAAGGCATTCCCCAATGAGAAGTTTTCCTCATTAATTTTGATAAAATGCTGAGATGCCTTGCCTTCAGAGCAACAATCATTGCTTTCGCTCCGTGTGCTTGTCTACATTTACAAAATACCCTGCGAGCCATCTCTAGGGTGTTTGGCAGGGGCTGGACGTTGATAAAACTAACGCATTACTCAGAGATATACCACGCTAATATTTCGATGCGGGGAGCGTGGTGGCTCAATTAGTATTTTAATGGATCACTGACCGAAGGATCCCAAGTAGAGACTCCGCTGGAAGTCCTTGAACACTGCGCAAAAAAATGCTCTTGGTGCGAGGCGGTAAGGGAAAGGAGCTGCACTTCATTACCCTGAGCATGTGACATTTGCACGACTGTGGCTTGGTCTGGAGTGAGCTCATTTTATACTTTCCCTTGCATGTCGCGAAAAATATAAAAGTTTCATATAATTGCATAGCTCTTCAGAAAAAAGCATAAGGCAATTGGCGTACAATCTATATACTTGAATTTTTTCGCTCTATGCTGCAACACAGAAATGTTCAGCGTCCTCCAATTCCGTAAGCGTCATCATTTACTCCTTCCCTTTCTGCAAACAAGGACGTAAGAGTGTTGAGTCAGTGCGGGGCTCTCGGAGCGGATGAGATGTTGCGTGGGCGTTGTTGGGAGGAGGTGGGCGGGTGGAACGGAAGGGATGGGATGGCGATGGGGGTGAGTCCTGCGTCGGGAGATGATGATGAGGAGGAGGAGGGAGAAAGTTGGCCTAATGACCCTGGTGATTATGAGCGGTTGAGATGGAGGGTGGCGGCGGCGGCGGTTGGGGGAAGGAAGGGAAGGTTGAAATGGGAGAGCATGGCATGACGTTAGGGTGGGGGTTGGTTTGGTGAGGAAGGCGGTGGCCACTCGTCCCGAGTACGAGGGGGTTTCGAGGGTGGATCTGTGTGGGGGATGATTAGGGATGCATGTGTTGTCGGGAGGGTTGTAAGCATGATTGTCGCGAATCACGGAATGTTCGGGACGACGTAGTAGGTATATTCAGCAAATGCGGTCCTTCACGGTAATGATGATGCAGCCTGCGTGTAATCGAGCTCGTATGGATCGGAGAAGAATACTCTTTAGGTGAATCATTTGGCGGTGGGTATTTAATAATCACTGAAGGCATTGAAATGACCATATATACTTATCGCCTAAATTATCTTTTGCCCGAAGAAACAATCAATGGGTTTTACGATTTTTTTAAATTTTGATAACTTATCTTTTACTTATTGAGGAATAAAGATAATTAAGGCTGCAATTAGATATTTGAAGATGGCTACTATATTTCCAGTACTTACGTCGAATTGGGAATAAATAGGTTTTTACTATAGGCTATATACTTCATTGCACATCCACTATCTTTTAATAATTAAGGCTACCGTTGGAATTGAGATACTCAGAAATTTTTTTCTCAGTGATCACCAAGGGTAGAAGTGTCAAATGCGCAAATACTTTATCCATTTGCTAATAGAATTCTCCCAGTGTTTGCTCTCCACCCGGTCGGCGAGTAAAAAAAGTAATTGGTGGACTCGTTTAAAGAATAAATGAGATACGGTGATTTTTTTCTTCCGTATGAAACATAATTTATGAGAGATTTATACGATGGAAAAATACAACGATATTGATCTCGAGGTTGACTGATGTATGAACTGTGAATATGGATGCTGTTTTTTAGTATTAATTTTTCAGGAATCCTGCTGCTATACTCGCGTAAATGAAGATTTGACATTTGGCACGATTCCATAATAATGAAAGGTAAATCGTTGTGAAGGCACATCAAAGTTTATTTTATTACCATTTTACTTCATAGAATTCACTGGGAAAATAGTATAAAAAGGCGGTATAGTAATGATATTTATGATAATATTAAAACGAACCATATCTTCTCCGTTTACCTATGAACTATATTTTTGGAATTAAGGTTTATTGGGGATAAAATTATCGCAGAAAAACATTTACCATTGAAAATTTATTTGGTATGAAACATGGATTACTACGAAATCTGATACGAATTAATAATATGTCACAACTAAATTTAAGATTCGATATGTTTTCAAAGGAGATATTTTCGAAGATAAAAGAGCATACAAGGCGTATTGAAAATGTTAAATGGAAAAGAGGTTATTTATAGACTCAAGTGATATCAAATATGAGGAAAATGTGTAAAAAAAAAGATCCCTTCCTTTGATTCACCCTCCTATTTGGGAGTACAAAGCATCCATACAGGCTTAACCGCATCATTATTCTGAAGGCGACAAGGCTCCACTGTCACAACAACCTCTGGCACGAAGAATAACGATTCCATAAAACGAGGAACAACGAGATGTTACGCCACGAGGTTCCATATCATGGCCAATTCCTCCGCTGCAAATTTTCCGCGCATACCTACCCAGCGGGTCAGCCGAGTTGTGTGTAGGTCGTTTGTTCGTCCGCTATGGTTTGTGCGGGATGAAAGGTGTTCAAATACATAACTTTAACGCTTCCTCTGCGACGACAAAAGTCGTTGCCTTTATATGCCCTGCAAAAGCACGCTCAGACTAGGGTAGATAAAAGCTATAGTTTAAGTGCAGCATTGATTGTCGTTTGATAGAGATTCGCCTTCAAAAATATAGGTTTATTTTCAGAAATCAAAGGAATTTTTCATATAAATCGGCTGCTTATTTGCTTGCCACCGAGTTTTGAATAATATTTCATTTAACTGTATTCGACAATGGGTAGCCTTGATGTTTAGATATCGAGTAATTAGAAAATTCTGTTAACTTCAGTCTTAACAAATAAGAAGTTAACTTCATCACCCTACGCGTAAGAGGTCCAAATAGTCGATTTTTGTTTTTTTTTTCGTCTCCGCGAATTTGTTTAAAAAACTCCCCGGATCAATTTTTCGGCAAAATGATATTTTATTCATGGTATATAGCCTAAACAAGATTAGTAGGAAGAACTTCATCCCACTAATTATAAAAATATGGAAGATATGATTTTTGGTCAGCTTTTTTCGATTTCAACCCACTGTGCTACGTAGGTATTTCGATTGATCTGAAGAATAACAATCCTATATACTCTGAAGGAAATGTAAAACTGAATTAATTTTATGCCTTGTGAGAGAGGAACCAATGCAAAATAAATAATTTTTAAAATTTACAATATGTCATTGTGAAGCACGCGTGCGAATCATGAGAGTGGCAAAAGAATTGAAGGAGGAAGCTAGAAACGCAGATCGTGCCAAGTGTAAAATATGTAACTTAGCTATCCCTAGCGTAACTTATTATAGCTTTTGCATTATATGAGCAAAATATGTCAAATTTTGCAGTTTCGAGTTGTCGAAACTATGAATTCACACTTAATACGTTCTTATAAGATCTTCACGCACCCTTATGTCGATAAACTATTGGTATTAAGGAACTAATGAAGGGATCGTTAAGTAAGAGTTCAAAGAAAAGTCTAGCCTGATATGAATTGTAGCTCTTCACGGAGCGGAAATATGGGTACTTAGGAAAGAGGACGAGAGAAGATTGGAGGCATTCGAGATGTGGGTATGGAGAAGAATGGTAAAGGTAAAGTGGACGGCGAGGAGGAGGAACGACGAAGTGCTGGACATTGTAGGTGAGGAGAGGTAGCTCATAGATGAGATACGGAGGAGACAGAAGGTATGGATGGAGCGACTGCTTAGCGGGGAGGGAATGTTGAAAACAGTGTTGGAGGGAAGAATGTTGGGTCAACGAAGGAGAGGAAGGAAGAGAATAGAATTTTTTTTAGTTGGAATGTGAGTAGGCTTTATTGTGAACTGAAGAGGGAAGTGCTTGAAGGAAGGGGAAGCTGCCAGAACGATTCTTAAGTACTGCATGGAATCCTACCTTAATCGGTAGAATACTTAAATAATGATCATGCCCAAAACTAAGCTACAAATAGTTTTTAACATGTGTTAATGCAATCGAATATAGCATTAGAATGAGAAAAAAACTGTAAAATTATCAATAGCGGTGTGTCAGATGGAACACGGAGTTTTATTTTGACGCATCGTCGAGCTTATGGGAGTATGAAGTTCATTGCGAGACCTGAATCTTTATGCCTTCTGTTGGGGAAGGGGCGACGGGTATGAGTTAGGGGATGAAGGGGTAAGAAGGTCTCGAATTGGAAGGGGAAAAAGTTTTATTATAAAGGGGTGGACAAGGGATGCTCAAAAGGCCGGAAAGAATCGCTCCGTTTTTCCTCTTCACCATTCAAACTTCGTGATGCGAAATGGCAATGAGAAAAGCCCTCGCGAACCCCCCCATATTTTTCTGCGGGCCAATACCGAGGCACTAATTCAAACACCCCACCCCAATAGCGGCCACCCCTTACCCTCGGTTGCCCACCCCTTACCCTAAAATCCCCCCTCGCCTCGTGTATCGAATGCTGCTAACCCTTTCGATGGCCGAAGCCTGCTCAAAATATATTTTATTCCACTGTCGTATCTGTCTTTTGGGGCAATATCTTCATTAGTACATTTTATTTCGCTTTTATTTTTTTTTGAATTTTTGACGTGGACACACAAAGCATCCCGTCCATGAGAAAACGAATCCCAGACTTAGCAAATCATTCCTCATCGATATGTAGCAGCCGGAACGTAGTCCGGAGCTCTCGATGCCGTGATGAAAATATTGAAAGCCAATCTTCGTATACATCCCCGAGTGAAATGTTGGAGCCGTTCCAGTCCTTTGAAAATCATATATATAAGCTTCGCTTTTGAGCAGAAATGAGAAATATAAGTATACATTCAGGATTTTTCCGCTCATGCATGTAAACCCTGTCCTGAGGAAAAAAATCGCAGTGATGCAGCATTTTGGACAGAATGATGAATAGTCTTTTGAAGGTTTTAATTCATCTTCAATCCATCTTATAGCCATGAGATATTCGCAAAAAACTTGAATGTTTTTCATGTATAAGCCTGCATTGGCACGCGCTTCTCATGCGTACATAAAGGGTTCAAACGTACCTACAGGGAGTATATTCGAGCAGTGTACCGATCTTGACACAGCGGGTTATCCGGAAAGTAAAAAAATGCTCTAAAATCAGTATGAGAAGCGCATTTGCGCGTAACGATATTGACGTCATTGGGTGTAGTGCATATGATAAGGAAATAAAACAATCTAATTGTTCACTTTGATTCAACCTTAAAATTTCATCTCGTCAATATGTATAAGCTAAAATTTCGGCACAATCGAAAGTTATTCTCCAGATCACTAACGTTGAATGGTTTATTTTAGTGCTATCTCGCCACTCACTGCTACATTCAATAAATATATGTAAAAATACACGCGTCAATTTCTCTTTGACAATCTTTCGTCACGGAATTATTTGAGGTACCACTTTTCAGTTTTTTTTTACAGAACCTACCATGGAAAGAACTCGGACACGGTCTTCAACGCTCGCTTTGATGCATATACTTTGTATGAGCGACATCACTTTTATAAATGTTTTTTTTTGTACTTTTACATTCTTTTTACGAGTTTCTTTTTCTGGGGCTCATTTGTTGTTTCATGTATTTGCGTTTCGATTTTTTTAGGTTTATGTGTTGAGTTGGCGCCTTGGTTACAGAGAGAAAAAGAATGGATTGTCGTGGTAGAAGCCATATTGATATGTAAGGGATAAAGAAAGATAAAAGTGTGTCAAGTGATATTGAAGTTTTTCTTTTATATAATCGCTTTGATACATTACCTTCATGCCTACCAAGTTCGTCTTTTTTACGATTCTATCCACATGCTACGCGAGTCTTATAAAAGCACATGTGTCTATTCGTTAGCGAGGAAACTGAAAGATGTTTCGTTTTCGGGACTTCAAAAGAGAGTGGGGTGATGGAGGTATAAGGGAGTTGTTGGGAGGACAAGTTTTGATCGAGGGAGGAGGTTAAACCAGGGGGTGGGGTCGGAAGGAGGTTGAATCATAGAGGGGGGATGGTGAGAAGTCGGACTTCGCATCGAAGATGGTGGGAAGGGATGGGGAAAGGACACTAAAGGACCGGGGGGACGAAGATTGGAAGAAGAAGAAGAAAGGGACAAAAAATGTGTGCTGGCATTTGTGTGCGTTAGTGCTCTTGCGTGCGTGTGCGTGAAAGGCTTTATTCTATTCCTGTCACGGAGCCCACTTTTTTCCACTCCCCCAGTCCATGACCCATCCATCGTCCATCCCCTGTCCTCCCACCATTGTCTTGTTTCCCCTAATCCCCATAATTCAATCTCTCTTTTCATCATTTACTCCATTTTCAAAATCTATATGGGATATTTTATACCGCCGCTTGACAATTCCTACCATCAACGGCACTTGTCTCGTATGATTTTTGAACAAACAAGTAACGACGTAAAGACATCTCCAGATCGTCCATTGATATTGGTTTATTATTTTGCTATTCTACCTTATTATAACTTACTGCCTTGCTCTATCTTATTACCTTACTAGTGCAGCTTGTTCTAGAGCGTCAAAACATAAAATTATAAATCAAATTGTTGTATTCCATAATTTTTAAGTATTAAATTATGGTATACAACATTAATTTGCATTATGATGTACCAATTCTGAATGGTTTACATTTCTCAGCTTGTAAAGGGTGGAAGGTTAGTAGGTCAAGCTATTCCAGGGTATTTTGCTTCGTGTAGTTGTATTTTTTTTAATTCTCCAGTTCGTAGCTGATGAATATTACAATGCATACGCAACGAACCATCTTCTGGCTCGTGGCCCTAGTGCACTGAAGAATTAAAAATAAGCTACGAGTCCGCAATCCTTGTCAAAAAATCGGACGTCATCCGTTAGTCATGGTCATGAAAAAAACAGCATGGTCGAAGAGACAAAAAAAAGGATGGCATCTGGAGAAAGGAATGGAATGTTAGAATAATTCGTGAGATGTGGATTGGGGGTGGTTAGGGCAGGGTGTCGGGAAGGATCGCATACTCGTCACTTGTGGTGTTGTTTCCGATTATGATACACCACTTCCCCCCTATCCCCTCCCCCGTTCTCTGAGGGACGTGATCGAGTCGGGAGAGGAGGAGAAAGAGGGCCGACTGCTAAGAATGTATTCCAAGCCTCCCTGCACTCCGCAAGGTCTCTCTCTCTCTCTCTCTTCAGTTTTTCTCCCGTTTTTTATTCTCCTCGTCCAAAACCTCACCCTACCCTCCTCCTCGCCCCCACCCCATGGACACGGCAGACTCATCTCAAGCGTTCCACCCTTTTTCCTTTTTTTCTCCTCCTCCTTACATTTCTTCTTCGTCCCTTTTCCTCTCTCTCCTGTTAGCTCTTCCACCTCACCCAGGCCACACGCAAGGACACGCACAACCTTGCACTCACGCTCGCATGGGCACAAACACACGGGCCGCCCCCCTTGTCCTCTCGCGGGTGGGACACTGCGGAGACGCGACCGGAAAACTGAAGAAGTTATATGGGGGGAGGCGGTCGGTGAGGGAGGTGGGGGAGAGTGGTGACTTCGTATTGGG
The DNA here is from genome assembly GCF_921293095.1 of Ischnura elegans. Taxonomy (NCBI): domain Eukaryota; kingdom Metazoa; phylum Arthropoda; class Insecta; order Odonata; family Coenagrionidae; genus Ischnura; species Ischnura elegans. The sequence goes on from NC_060248.1 coordinate 109,561,409, forward strand.
CAGTGGGGTGGGGTTCGTCGGTGGGTCTACGTTTCTAAGGAGTGGGGGGTGGAGAGCGGAAGAAAGGTGGGAGGGGTAAAGGGGGTGGGAGGAGGTAGAGTGGGGGAAGGAAGGAAGACCTTCCCCTCCTCTATCCTTTCAAGGAAAGACGTCACCTTGTCTCCGATCGCGTAATATATTTGACGCGCTTTATTGATTCGACATGAGTTGTTTGGCTTTCGTAAAAAAATATGAAATTTTCCTTTTTAATAATCCGAAGTCGACTCCATTGGGGGTAGGGAGGAGATTTTATTTCGTATAGATTTTCAGTTTCCCAATCGCAGTGCGCGAGCAGTGAGTTTTCAAGTGTGCGGATAAACTTGTAATGTCGTGCCTTGTCCAACTCTATTTTATCAATTCATTTAACTTCATGTTTTTAAATTTCATTCGTTATTTGGGTTTTTGATTGTAATAATTAATGAGTCAGTGTCTGTTTTGCAGGGTGGATGTTTTGAATTATTTATTGTTTTGTTTAAAAGAGCGTTGCTAGGTGCTGTTGATAAAAAGAAAGGGGATTTTTAAAAAAGAAAGTTTAAGAGAGAAGATGTGCAGTAAAGAGGGGCAATGCCAAATTGAGATATCAAGGAAGTTTATGCTATATGAGGGATCCCGACGTCACTCTGTAAAGAACTCGGAAATTGTGGAAAATTTAACTAGTTCCACTAGTTTAGCAATTAGTAAATTCATTCAAATAGTTTGGTCACTATTGTCCCTAGCATGCACGTATTAAAAGTATGGTTCCAATAAAATATATCTGCATCGATCACATGGATAAAATACGATGTCGAGGCACATACGTTTGTTCGCAAATTATTTCCCTGTGGAACGGTTCCGCAGTAAACAATCGCGGACTTCTCCTTTTGTGTTAATTTTCACCGCCAAAAAATGAGCTTTATCGAAGCGAAGAGAAAACATTTCTGAGATAATTTATTTCCACACAAATTACTCGCGAGAATATTGTAAGCTTGTTTCTGTTATCTTATTTGCGTATGATTATTTCGGTACTTCATGTTTTTGAATTTCATTCGTTATTTGGGTTTTTGAAAGTAATAATATGCCAGTTTTGCTAGGTTGATGTTTTGAATTATTTATTGTTTTGTATAAAATTACTACGTTTTTCGAGACTGATATACGTAATATATGGGGTTTTTGATATATTTTCCATTTTTGATAGTTTTATGGGAGTCCTACCCTCCTTTCTTGAGGTTTATCTCGCGTTTGTTGAGCACTGATAACAAAACAGCATATCTCAAACCGACACAACCAGTATTTTACAAAGTTAGTAAACGTCATATAAGTTATACGATGAGTTGATTACTTCTGGAGTTTTTTTTCCTGATTCCAATATCCAGATATGGCATGAAATCCCAAGTCTCATATTTGGATACATTCCTCAGAAGGTAAGGCATTATCTTTCCAGAAGAAATCTCCAAATATGCCGTGCTGAAAATCGAAGACAGGTATTCTTGAGCGTTTTGACGTATATAAGTTTGCTGTGACCATATATGTCTGCCCGTGTTGACATCCCTCTCAATACATCAATTGCGAAAATGTCTGGACCTAATGATTGAGATGTGATGTCAATTACTTCATCGAAAGAGATTTAGTTTGTCGGATCAATCAGTTTAAAAAATAATTTATGCCAATCATTGTGTACGATAACTATTGTCTATATCCGCTACATACTCAAATATATTAAACCTGTTATCTGTTGTCTGCTTCCTATCCACAATTTTTATTATAATTTTTGTAAAAATGTCGTTTAATGTGCAGAAAAGTTTTTCGGGTTTTCCACCGGTTGATGTTTTCCATGTCTCCCACTTCCGAGGAGATATGGAAAACATCTTCATGGGAAGACATGGAAAACATCAACCGGTGGAAAACCCGAGAAACTTTTCTGCACCTGATACGCCGGGAAAACCTAAGATCATACATGTCGTTTAATGGAGGAAGTGAATGACGAATAAAGTCATTTTATTACATTCTTCAATTTATCCTGTGCAAAAATGCGGAATTGTAGTTTGGGGTGAGTGCTTGGTTCCGTTGCTAGGATGTCGCCGTTCCGTCGCGGGGTCAAGTCGTCTGGTCCCTATGCGTCCATTGGGACCGATCTCCGGCCTGCGGCGAAGGCGCACCCCGATCAGCGGAAGGCGCCCGTACGCCCCCGCAAGAGACTGCCCTGTCGCGAGACGAGTTCCAAGCTAGCGAGATACGTCGAAGGACGCGCGCCGCGATTCCCAATTAGCAGAAAGTGTGGGAGGGAAGCCAGCCGACGAACGATGTTCGTAACCTGTCGCCAATCGAAGCGGGTCTGAATGGTGCGTCGCTCATACTACTCTTCTTCATCGCCTCGGCGCCGCGGCGGGACGAGTCGGGAAGTTATGAACTCGCTCAGCGCGTGCAGCGGCGGACGCGAATGTGATGCAAGCTCGCGGAGTCGCGAGAGAATGTGATATGGGTCCGCAATCACGTGATCGTCTTCGAGCAGATGATGGAAGCATATCATCCAACACCGTGATGAATGTCTTTATCGCTTCCCACCTTGAAAGGGTGACAATATTGCTGCTGGCACATGCTCTCGCTCTAAGCCGAGGAATGTCAGTTCCATTTGTCATCGCCAGAGTTTCTTTTTTTTATACTCCCCCCCGTTCGTTTTTCCCGGAAAAGAGGTGGCCCCATTTCTTCAACTGTTTGACGCATGTCAGTGGGATTTAATGCGCAGAATGAACTCATTTAAAAGGAATCTTTCTCCTTGTTGCGAGAATCGGGTACAATGCTGCAATTATTAATAGCATTCGTTCTTTATGATCACATGCGGGATTCGCTGCGTATATGAGCTTATTATTTCACGTCTTTTACTTTTGTGGTGAAGCAAATTGCATCGATGGATGAATAAATCTCGAACCGTTGCAATCGGCATGAAATTTATGTGTCCTTCTTGGAAACAGTGCAGCGAGTGGCTGATAGAATGCAGAAATTCTTAGCCAGAGTATGTCCATGAATAGAAATCCACTTCCTGTACTGGGATCGAATAATCTCGCGCTTAGGGGGAGAACCCTTAAAGAGAGTTGATTTAATGCCAGAAAGTCCGTTTTCAGGTCGTTGGCTTTTACGTTGCCATACTAAAATGCTAATACATAACGTAGAATAATTTTACCTATCATACCTGAAAAATACGAATAGGACTCGCGTGCTTATCTTTATGATAATTTTGGGATAATGACAAAAAGACGTAATTAAAACTCTACCATTTCATTATTTTAACAAAAAAACAAAAGTACCTTGAATAATTACTCATAATCTTGACAATAGGTGAAAAGGGAAGTCGACTTGTACCATATTGGTAGTCCCAAGGCGACGCGCACCATTCTGTTTAAAAATTTTAAAGGATTATTATCACATTAATAAACTAATATATAGCTGGAAATTAAAAAAAATGTTAATTTTTATGTTTTGTATCTGTAGAAAGGCCTGAAAATAATGCAAAATATTGATGTAGCATAGATTTTCTTAACTTGTTATCTCACCTATTGAAATTTTCCTTCTGGTGGATCGATTGTAACAGGAAGTTCCCGAAAGTTCTAGGGAACATTGTACATGAATTTATTGCATTCAAAGTCTGTGTTTGACCTTTTTCTGCTGAAGATATCCTGCCTTGAAACGAATATATATTTATTGACTTGAGATCTGCAGCATGTCAACAAGGGCCAATATTCGAACACTCTCCGGAAACAGCCACTCTGTAGGTGCTACTCCACATTTAAAACGATATTTTTTGAGGATTCGGAAACAGTGACGTATGCTATTCAGCCAACTGACCGCAGACGTAAAGGTGGAAGAAAATGTTGGTGGCAGTAGGAAGTGGGCAAGGAACGGTAAATAAAGCCGAGGGGAGATCGAGGAAAGACAGGGAGGGGGAGACGGAGTAAATCAAATCCTATGCGAGTGACCTCGACCTCCTGGAATGGCTCCCGAGTTACGGACATACCAAATGCTCATCACGGAGCATTCTCTTTACGGTGGGAATGATGCGACCCTCTTTCGAGGGATTTTAAAACGGAGGTGTCACCGCGGTGACGTGCGCACCATACGCGTGGATGGGAAAGGTCGATGCTCGTCTCAATAAGGTCGTTCTCGCGAAGAAGAGAGTGGGATATTTTAAGAACACCACGGATCCGTTACTGAAATTCCATTTTTTTCTCCTATCGTGCATCTTAGATTGCCATGCAGTCAATCGATCTCCGTTATCCCGAGTTTAAATTTTAACTTTCTCATAGTCCGTGGAAATGTGCGAGTGTGTTCGTTTGCATGCGATTTCCACAATAATTTTAAATGATCCATTCGTGTGGAATGAGTAACGTGACAAAGAAAAAGAAATATTCATCATTGGAATTGATCAAGCATTTATTAACAAGATGGAGTCAGAGCGAGACAAAATAGTTTCGATTGCATTAGTTGTAGATGGAATAGTTTTTGAATATTTTACTAAAATTGATCATGAGTGGAATTGCATTTTATGTGTAATTTAACTGATTTTATATGTAACGGAGAGCAGAAGAGGTTGTGCAATTCCTTTTTCATTTTTTATGATCGATTACAAAATTTAAAGTCCTCATCACATAATCTAATTGACAATAAAGTATTGCTGTGGCTTTGTGTAGCATAAATAGATTGCAGAGTGAAGAAATTCGAGGGGGTAAATATCAATGGTTTATTTGCCTGTTTAATCTTAAAACTTTTTTTGCCTGTTAACTTTAATTTATGTTCAACCAATATATCTGACATACTATCACCTATCATTTCTGCTTGGTGAGTCAGAATACGATTTTTGTACAAACCTGTCAGCGAACGTGGCTATTTAAGTCATGAATAAAAATAATTTTAATCATGATTATCCGAATGGCGACACAAATTTGATAAAGGAAGCTGCTCTGTGCATAAAGTTATAAAATTATAAATTAAGCTAATCATAAGAGCGTGTTGTAAATTGTTAGGCTTTTATAAAAAAATATATTTTAGGGAACCAAGACATAACTCAACCACTTATTTTTGAATAGGCGGTGAAAAATGCTAGAGGCGTACCATACCAGTAATCGCTTTATAAGTATAAATTGTGACAATAATAACTTTCCACCGTTGCGTGATCGTTATGATTCTCCAAATTTGGAGCCCCTTTTGCCCATGATGTCTAAATTTACATCCCTTTATTGGTGGCCGACCAGTAGCGAGAGTTCTCGACTCGCTCGGATTACAGGGGGACTCCCGAGTGTAAAATATAAAACCGCCAATCTCTTCCTCGTTGTCCGGAAATAAAAATAATCCCTCTTGTAACGCCTCTTTGCACGCACGCGTGGTATTATTTTTTTTTACAGAAGAGCCCGCCTCTTTTTAGACTCCTCGGCTACGCCGCGGTGTGGTCGCCGCTTGTGAGGTATAGCTTCTCATTGTCACGCGATATATACAAATAATCTCTCGCCTCACCCCATACGTGCATACGAAGGGAGGGATGAGGATCGTTATCTGACATTTCGGCTCTCTTTACGCTTGGTATCTCCGCGGAGATAAAGGGTTGGGGGGGATGATATTTTTTTCGGGTGGTTCAAGTAGGCACAAGAGGGATGGGCGTCGTCTGGGTAGGGAGGTTTTCGGTGTAATCGGAGTGTAGAGGAGGATGGCGAGTAGGGAAGTGGTAAGTCAGTGGGTGGGGTAAGTGCGAGCGAAGTATGTGGAGAGGGAAAAGGGATTTAGAAGCAGGGAAGCCGAGATGAGGATGAGAGATGATATGAGAAGTTTAGCTGATCTCAAGTATGCCCAGCCTCAAATAGCCATCGTTTGAAATCCTTCGAAATTATTTATCTTTTATTTATTTATTTTGTACCATCGAAAGCAGAATCATTGGCCTTTAAATCCGGATTTTTAACTTATCAATCAAAAGCACAAGAATATTCATGCCCTGGATAGGGGCAACCTACCCAGGCAGGATGCGAACCCGCGATCTCGTGTGTAGCAGTGTGATTCCTTCCGTACGATCACTCGTTTCAACCCCAGAACTCTGCATCATCCACTGGGGAACGTGTAATCTTACATTATACTTGGACTTGTATTCTAACTCAAGGGCTATGATGTTTTGCCCGCCGTCTACAATCAAAGGCCTTTATCCAAATACGCGTAGGCATGCTCAAAGTGTAGGTTTGACCTACCACACCTTGGAGAAGTTCTTGTCACATTCTAGAATTATGTGATTTACAAGAATTCTCGGGTTTAAGGGAACAGTTGGATAATTAGGTTTAATAACACTTTTATGGTCAGATCATTTCAGAGTCACATTCTACAAGTGTGTACATTTAGGAAGAACCAAAATTCAAGACTTAAAAAAAATAACCCTCAACCATTAAATTATTTTCGCATAAATTTGGAGCCCTTTTGGATTTTTACGAATGTGGCAGATCTATAAGATAAGTCGCTATAGAAAGGCTAACGACTAGAAGAGATAAATGGAGAGCTACGTGAAACCAATCATAAGGTTGTCGAATTATGACAATGATGATTTTTGGATTTATAATAGGCATAAATACTACCAACTCAAAATGAATCCCACGCATGGGAAATTTCATATTTTAGGCAAGACAATCGTTGTTAATGATAAGTACGTTCTTGAGGAATTTCTTGCTCGGTGTCGCTTCCGATCTGCCAGGTAAATAGTTCGTCGTCGTCGTTCTCTGGAGACTCGGGGCTGGTAGGGAGATGACAAGAGGAGGGCATGGGCCGAGTGAAATTTTTCGGTCAGGTGATCGGCCATCGGCGGGCACCAACCGCGCGTGTCGCTGCTCCGGAGAGTCCCCCACACTCGCGCATGTTCGCATGTCTGACGGGCGAAAGGAGAGAGGAGACGAGGCCGCCGCTTACCCCGCTTGGTTTTATTCGTTAATCGCGCGCTCATGGGGAGAGGTAAGCAATCGAGACACCGGGCTTGTGTTTTCCGTGCCACGTTGACATTTTTCCCCTCTAAATTTACGCGTCCTCATTCAGGTGCTTTGCCTCGCGGCGCTCTCTTTTTTTGTCTCTCGCGAGGGATTGTTGGCGGTATCATCCGTTAAAAAATTTCGGTAAAACTGATACGGGGAATAAAATGAATGCATGCAATATACCGTACATCCCTATCAACGAGTTGCAACGGCAATACTTCTTCGATGGGTAAGGTTACGTTCCATTTGTGGATTCTTAAGCTAAAGTTCCTTTTCGTTTTGGACAGCCTTAGTTCTTCTACCGTCAACCGCCCATTTTATCTGTATTCTTTTTCTAGTTTCCTGTCGATGTCGACCTATGTCTTAGTCTCTATGATTTCCTTCTCAGTACGGATTGTTCCTGTTATAATGAAAAAATAAGCATCTTCGTCCTTACTTGAGCAGTTACTCTTTTTATACGGGAAGAATATTTATAGTTAAACCATCTTATTCCGTGAGCGTATTAAACAAGTCGGTGGATGCATCGGTAAACAGTCTTATCTTATACATTATTATCAAAGACTTGTCCTATGCGTGATTTGTAAATGAAACAAGGCACCTTCAAAGTGATCGTTGGATGCGTTGAGCCCGGCTAGTAATTTTTAGTTATATTAATAGAATTATTGCAATTACTTCCTCTAATTACGAACTCGCTGGTTTTCCACTCATAGGAAATGGAATTGGTCACTCCAAATTAATCGTTTCGTTCGAATTAACTCTTAAATATCTAGGAATCAGTCAAACGTACATCAGTATATGTAAAATATAGTATATACATCAGTATATATAAGAAAATATCTTCGAAGCGGGCAGTAAAAATAAATCGTATTTCATTGGCCATGAATAGAATATCCGCGGAAGAAGTTAATTTTTAATAATTTTTTTACTTTTTAAATATTTTATGACTTCATTTTCGTAATGTTTTCCCCACATTATCCGGTACACAAAGAATGTGGCGACTTGTGATGTATGCTTATATTAACTTATTTTAGCTATTGCGTTTGGCCTTGGTTACCGCTCAAAATCCAGCGAGTGCCAGCAGACACCTAGAGAAATAAATGCATGCCTGAACGTGTAGCACTGTCACTGCGTATCGAGCAAGGTGGAGCTTGATTTTTCGGCGACTAAAAATGACGTCCTCGGCTAAATCCGATGATAATGCCCTTACGATGCGGACGTGTATCGAGAGGAGGAGGAGTGGGGGGATGGGGAAAGGGAGCGTGGAAGGGGGAGAGCGCCGCTGGCATCCAGTCTGCGACGAATAAATCACTCGGGCTCTGGCTTACCTTCTGGTCTAGCAGGAGAAGCACTAAGATGGTCGGAAAAGAGAGAGAGAGAGATGGGGGCATAAGAGGAGAATGGGAGGAGGGAATGCGGGACGGGAGTAAGACAGAGAAATGTCCGTCTTTCGGGGAAAGCGCGACTGTTATTTGAGGCATAAGTGTACGGCGGAAGGAGTGTAGAGGGAGACATTGGCGGAGTCGAGGATATTGGAGGAGGAGGAGGAAGTTTTCATGATGCTGCCGCTGCTGCTCTCTAGCGTCGGTCGGGAAAGGAGATATCGTTAGACACACAAAATTCTGAGAAAGCTGAAAAAGAGTATGAGAGCAGGGTGAAGGAAGGAGAATGGATACTTTCATGACATTTTTCTCTCTCTCTCTCTCTTCCTACGGTAGGAAAAGGTGAAATAAAGGGGTAAGTAAGCCTTTCTGGTGTGTGGTTGGGGAAACTGAAAGGTCTGGGATGAGCGTGAGATGAGGAGAAAAATTTCCAGACAGGGAGTTGTTAAAAAGAGGAGGAGCGTGTGATGAGGGGGGTGGGGTGGGGGGTGAGGGGAAGGCGGAGAGGGGAGGGAGGAGAGGGGGAAGGACGAAATTGAGAGGGATCGGGGCCAGAGGAGTTTAAAACAATGCCAGAGAATGCCACGCCAGATTTCCGGGGGATCTCATCGTTTCTTTTTTTTTCTCCTTTCCTCCGTTATTTTAACACACTTTCGACCCATCCCGCTCCCCTCCCTCTTCTTACCCCATCTAACCACCCCTCGTTTCCCTTTACATGCCCAGCCCTTTCTTCACATGCGCCCTTCCAATACTCAGCCACCCCCCCCCCATTTAACCTATGCCCTTCCAAAAATGCAGAAATCCTGGTTGGCATAAGTCTCCCTCATCAATGCCATGCCCTATGCTCATTTCTAGACAATTTTTAGTTTTTAAGAATAAAATCCGAAGATTCAAGGGTGGTGGAGTGGAAGTTTTCCATATTGAAATAAAGACTTGAATTTTTTCCATGCTTTCCATTTTTCACGATCACATATGAGTGGGTTGGAAGCCAAGGGGTGTAAGTGATTTCTTTTTTTTTCTAAACAGTGTTTGGTACAGAAATTAGGTAGAGATAACAAACGAGATCAATTAGATATTTAGTGAAGCAATTGATTTTCCACTCGATGTCTGAACAGAACAGAGACTCACTCGTATCCCATGGTAACCAAGATTTTGTTTATTTCTTCTAACAATTAACTTTATCTAACTCTGCTGAGAACAATATCACTTGTACCCCTTGCCTTATCATCCCCTCATATAACATTATATATATAATCTTGGAATATTGCAAGTATTTATTTCAATGATAATCTTTCTCCTCCTTCTTACGGCTGGGTATTTGAATCAATGTCTTGTCACCTCTAATTTTAAGGTTTCATCATAACCGTAGTTCGATGGGTTTATTTCTATTTACTCATCACAAATAAGTCAAATATAGATTCATGAGGATTTGTGTGATGGGTTTAATTTTGTAGTCTAATCAGGTGACATAATACCGATAACCATTCGGTAAAACTTCTGCTATCGCCTCTGCAATCGCCAGGGTCCTTGTTAGAGTTTGAATCATTGCATATTAGTAGAGATTTTTACATTTCGTATTAAAAATATTAGTGCACTAATACTTAAGCTCTACTAATACTACTACGTGCGATGGATTAATCGGGTGCTTGCTCCATTATACGGATTGGCAAGTTCCAACTCTTTCGATAATATCAAATGTGAAGGATTCCAATTTTTCTGCAACTGTTGTATTATTACTTCAAAAAGAGTGAACTGTGTGAGTCAGACATTTAAACTTCTTCGTACACCTAAGAGAAATAGCATTTGAGAAATAGGTTTATTTGTGGCTTATCGATGATCTAAAATCCCTTCTTCCCCTTCCGTCACAATATTTAATAGCAGTTCCATTATCTTATTAAGATATCGCTTGAGATGCAATATTTTCTTTTTGGATAAAATGAGATGTGATGTGCTTGTGCTGAAATTCTTAGCTACTTCGTAATAATTGTATTTAGAAAATAAATTTCATTTTAAGTAGGTACTATTTCAATGAGATTTCAGTGAAAAGCCACCCCTTCCAAGACCATTATTGGCCTAGGGGACCTAAAGAATTCCCTTAGCGGCTGTAGTGTGCAAATGACACTTATGATTAATATGCGGGGCTGCTAAGGGCAGGATATTTTCTAGAAAACGGCAATGAGCATGGACTTATAATTAATAGGGAGTTGCTGATCTCTGCTCATTTTCCGTCTTCCGTTGCGACTTTCAAGCCAGACTGTTTCAATCCCGCGTGTATTGCAAAGGTGATTCCCCCAATGTCTCTCGCGAATGGGGAAAAATGCAGATATTCGTCGAATTAATGGCGGGGACGCTCTCGCTCTGAAGGAAATGAAAAATACCTTTCCAAAGACAAAAGGAGGAGGCGATCTTTATGCGAATGCTCTCCACCCCTTACGGGAGAGATAACCTCGTGACGTGCCCACACTCCTCCTCTCTCTCCCCGTCGCTTGCTCGGAGGAGAAAACAAAAGAAAATAAAATGGGAAGGATGAGAGGGAAAAAAGGAGAATTGGGGGGGGGGGGGGGTGGGTGAACAAAACAGAGGGAAAATCCGTTTTATCTCCGTGCTAATATCCCCCAGCATTCCACTTCCTCCCATCCCTGACTTTCCTTTCTTCTCGCGCGGACCCTCACCCCACCTGGTTTTCTCACGAGCCCATCCTCAATCTGCAGGCGCGCACGCACAAACACAAACATAACCACCTCCCTCTTCTTTTTAAAACTCTTTAACCCCCTTCCTCCCATCTACTTGCACTTTGCGCCGCAAGCCTCCTTGCCCTTCCCAACCCGCGGGGTCGTACGTTATAAATTCTCTCTCCGAACTCCAGCTCCCGGCTCATCCCCTCGCTAGCTCTTCCCCTCCGCGTTCGTCCTTCTCCGCAGCCACCACCACCATCCTCGTATTTTTCCAATTTACCCTCCGCCTCACCCCCATCTATCGCAAAACTCCACCCCTTTGGCCTCTTATCCATTTCCAACTTACCCCCTTTCCATTCCTTTCCCTCTTCTCGTTTTTTTTTTACTTTATTTCTCTTCCTCGATCTCGCCTCAAAAAAATCCTTTGTTCTCCTCCGCGGACAATTTATACGTCGGCGCGGAGCCGTATACAGATTCGGATGCATAGTTCATGTCTTTTCCATTTCTCACCCTATCTTCCCTCTTCCTCTCACTCCCCCCTCGCCCCTTATTACTGCCCCTTCATTTATTTTCCGTCCCTGCATGTGCGTTCTGCGTGAGCGCAAAGTAAGATTTCTTACGGGCGCGGTGGCGGGCTACCGAGGCACGGCCGCGGACGCGGGGTGAGAGGAAAGATGGATGGCCGGAGAGGGGCTTTGTATGCTCAGCATGGGACGATCCGGGAAATAACAGGATTCACCCGATGTTGTGACGGATATAACATATACGCCCTTTGAGGAGATGCCAAGATCAAAGAGGAATTTCAGTCATATTCGCATCATTTCAGAATGGTTCTTAATTTACGATGCGATCGAGTAATACTGTAAAGTCCCTCGAAACGAATAGCGAAATTTCCAGGCTTATTCACATGTGTTGTATTGGTGTGTGTTTATTGAGATTATCAATTTAGTACAGCGCACATTCGCTATTATCAATATTGTCGGAGGCGACCACATCGCCGGAGAGTTTTTCTCACACAGAAGAACTAAGCTTGTGGTCAAGCAGATGTATACATACCGAACTTAGCGAATAGGGATGGACGATAGAAATTTTAAGATTTTGTCCACGCTATTGAGAATAATGATGGTATCGTCCTTAGAGCTTATATTTTTTACTATGCTCCTCTTTTTATACGAATAATCATGCCTATCAATAAATTGGACGCGCAATTTACCCTTACATTGTACAAAATATATTAGATTATTTTAGCCGAGTGGACTCACTGTTAAAAATTCTAAGAAAGGTTTATGCAATTTTTTCATCAAGGAAGAGCTTGAACGGACCTAATCGATTGGGCTATCTTTAAACCGTCGGATTGTAGTTTATTTCTGGATTCCCTTAATTATAATTATTTGATCATAATGCTTTCGTTGTTGCCGTCATAGACGTCTCAAAATTCTTGGCATGTTCCGACAAAATTAAATTTCACCGAAGACGAAGGAAAATAAGTCTTATGAAAAAAAGAGATATTTGTCCCTCATTAGTCAAGTGGAAGTGGCCCATTATTAGGATGGCTAGACTCATGGGCGTTGAGGAGGAAAAGTCTGCTTGGACGGCGCCTACACGCATAGATTAGTTCGGAACCTACGACGCGTGAGACTTGGTCTGATGAAGTATAGATTTTCCCTTGATTCTCCTGGGAGAGAAAAAAATTCTTTTTGACGTAGATATGTGGTGCGTGTAGAACGCGTTGAAATTGGTCTGCTTTAAATGCTATAGTGTTTTTTTCTTCTCTCTCGTTCTCCTCACTTCGTCACTAGCCGGGAAAAAGTCTCAACTTCGGACGCGGGTCTAACATGTTTGACGTAACCAGGGGGTGGAAGATTTCACGCCACAATATTTCGTTGGCAACCGATAGATTTCCTCTCACTGCGGCTTTTTTAGGTATGTATTCAATGATTGTCCGTGATAATGCATGATTTTTCACGGTCACATAATTTCTTCGGTTCGAGCCTCATTAAATTACGAAAAAGAGGTGATTAATCAAATGTAGCGGCAGTAATATAAGGGCTCAAACATAAAGGCACCACACAGCGGATAGTTGTATTCCTAAATGGAAATGCCATACGTGCTAATTTAGTAGTCAGGAAAAGGTTGGGGGGAATAATTTGAGTTTTGCATCACAGGTTTATGAAGAGACTTTATATAGCAAACCAATCAGACCTGATTAGAAAGTGTAATATTTCGAAGCCTGCCTCGCAAACGGCTGTGAACTAGACATAAATTGCCGTGAGAAAAAATTCACCTTGACTGGGAATGGATGTTCGATTTTGGTCCAGGGGAATTTTTTCTCATGACAATTCATGTCAGTTTTAAATTTTTAGTGCATTTAGCTTCAGTTGCACTTCGCCTCACCAATTAGCCTTCGAATCTTCGATCGCTGATGGTGCTATGCATCGTGGCGAAACCCATGCCGAACCGAAGCGTACTCCCCGCGGAATCAGAAGGTGTGTATTATATTTATTAATGTAACCTTTCCTACGACCAAATCTGACTCCACGAGATACCTTTTTATTCTTCGCGCCGGCCAAACCGCAAACAACCAATTGGCTTATCATCGCGTGGTCTTTTTCAATGGTGGCTCTCGAAGAGGGAGGTGGGTTGGGTGGGGCTAAGCTTTTTAATCGCATTCCAAGCGCTCGCTCCCAGAGGGCATCCGGATGATCTCCACCCCCCTTCCGAATGCCCCCACACCCAACTATGCAAGGAAGCGCGGAGGCACAATGGCTGGGAGGAGAGCATCTTCTCCTTTCACCTCGCGGGGGATGCATCGGATCGCGGAGGGGGAGTGGTGCCGGTTGGGGCAGGCGTGGGTGTTTCACGCGGCGACGGGTTGAAAGCTTTCCTTGCCGGCCCACTCATCCTCCTTCGGCGGTTGGCGAAGTACATCACAGCGGGGAAATGCCGGGGACTCATTCCCACCCCGACGGGGATAAAAACAAAAGGGAAGGAATAAAAAGGACAGCATCTATCCTTCTTCCTCCCCGGCCTCCCCGCGTTTCTTCCCCCTCTCCCGTCTACTTATTCCGTAGCACGCTACTGCTTGCTGCTGCACCCGGATTAACCTTTCTCTGTACGCATAGATTGGGTATAATATGTGTTTGTTTCTAATATCTGGACGCATTTAATGCAGAAATTAGGGCTTTAGTGGCCATAGAGCTACTCAAATTGCGAAATCCATCCGATAGCCGTTTAATAGCTAGACCTTGATCAAGTAAAGCTAAATTTGATCGTAACTGAGAAATTGTAAATAGATGTTGTTACTACCGCTTAATTTGTAGGTTATTAAATCAATTTTATTAATAAAAAAGTTATTAAAATTTTTAAATATATTCAAATGAAGATTGCATGGATTAATACTGGAACACTAACATCTATAAAAAACGGTATAATTTTATAAGTAGTAAGATGGGAAGTAACAGGCACCGGCAAGGTATTATGCGTAGCCTTATGAAAGATAAAGACAGATAAAGCTTAATAATTGCTAAGTGGTGTATTGCATTCTGATTATCGGGGGTATATATCGTCAGGCATGGCATGACTACGCCGCGGGCTAAAAATTCACTGGAGGTATATTAAACGAAAGTTAATGAGCCCATTAATAGTTTCTGCACTGCACTTAAATATTTAAATATTTGAGAAATGCGTTAGCGTCGTCAACGACATATTGGAGATTCTTAGTCCATCAGTGGTGCTCTTCCCATTCCTTCCGTTCCATCTCATCGAATCTCTTCCCTCCATCTATTTTTCCTTTTCTCGCTTTCTCCTTTTGCGAGTCTTCGGCGGCGGCGGTGGCTATTCCTGCCACCCCCGCCGGAGCATGCACCACCACTTCATCCCCCACCCTCATTCCATTTCACCCCCTGCTTCTTCCCCTTCTCTCCCGATCACTTCCCACCCCCCCGTAATCCGGAGAGCTGCCTACCTCATGCATCCCTTCACCTACTCTGCTACCTCTACCGGTATTTATTGCTGGTGATGGTGCGATGGTGGATTTCGGAGTTTAATCGTCGTAAGGGTCAGGGTTAATCATCCAATCAGTGAAGGATTAGCATTTTTATTTCGTTCCTTCCCCTACCCCAGGTGCAATTTTCAAGTAAGTGAGTCACATTCATTTTTAATGGTTCTAATACCGTGGGAAACTTTGGTGCGGTTTGTTCAGTGAAGGACTGTAAAAAAAGTTGAATCTTTAAGATATTTTGCCAGTGTCTGTCAAGGATTGCGATAACTTTTAATACTTAGAATCCAGTGAACCGTTGACGTAAATAGCCTCATTTGCCTAATTTTATCTCGATTCTATATTTTTATTAGCAATTACTGGTTTCAAAATAGAATTCCTGGCTAAGATAAAGTATTTCTTAAAATTAGAGGGCTCTTGCCCGTCTCATTTACATCAGCCATCAGTCTTTCTCCTTTTTTTTAGTCGTCGGTATGATTCCCCTATTTTAAATGAATTTCGCCCCAACATCAAGAATCAACACCTAGGCACATTTCTGATTCTCCATTTATGAGACGTAGTAAGAAAGCAATGTTTATCATCCTCATCTCAGAAACTTTTCTTCTTTTTTGTGGTAACTCTTTGAAATTTCTGCACCACTCTCCACTACTCAAATAGGACTCGATCATGTGATGCGCGAGGAAAGAGAGAGAATATCTCACCTGGACGAAAAATGACGACGGGAAGCTGTTCAAAAACACATGGATGCATGCTATAAGCGAAAGAAACTCGGTTGCCAAGCCTCGCTTTATCCGATGGAGTGCACTTTACGGTGCGGTCGCGTAGGTGAAAGAAGGGCTTTTAATAATGCGATGAGGAGAATGGACGACGAAGCGAGTGGTTTGGGGGATGAAAGAAAAAGATATGCGTAGAAGGAAGATTCGAGCGATGAGCGAGAGAGATGTTCGAGGAAGAACCGGTGCTGGAAACAAATGACTAAAAAAAAAACGCGGAGTGATTTTGAAGGGGGAAAAATAGTGGAATAGTATTTATTTCAAGAGCCTAGTCCTTTGAACTCAACATCAACATCTACATCAGTGGCGTAACGATGGGGGGGATGAGGAGATAGATTCCCCCCAAAGTCTCAGAATAATAAAAAAAATTAAAACTATTTTCCAGTGTCGATATTTAATATTTGCATCTGATTAAAGTTAAAATTTAAGCACCAAAATGATTAAAAATGTATTTCCAGGCATGTCGTTTTTAAAAATGTTCCCGGAACCCCTGATGCAAGGGGGAGGGGGGGAGTCGCCACGCCAGGTCATCCCATCCCGCTCAAAGTATTTGCCTAGTTACGCCACTGATCTACATACTACCCCGCCAGCCGTCTAAAAAGGCGTGTAGCGGGGGGCTAACTAACGGCTAGTCTTAGGACACTAGCCGTTAACATACATAAAGCAAATGCATAAACGAAATTACGACTAGCATTTATTTAAGTCTTTTATGATTCGGGGGAAAAATTAGGTTCTTTCTAGGTTCAACTTATGTTACAGTTACTGCATAAATTAACTCTCCCAGTTAAAAATTACGCAGTTACATTTCCAAAAAAAAATAAGGAAATAAAAACAGACAAATATGAGAAAATGGGTGAATGGTTGGCCAGGGTACCATAAAAAAATAATCCTCGTCACCTACATCCACCGCACCAACCGAATTACTTTCTGGCTGCAACTTTTAAGTTTACACATTCAATAGATATTTTATCGTACATTCGGTAACATGCGATTCATGTTAAAAAAATTACTTCGACCATTTCTCATCGCTCAAGAAATACTAGTAAAAATACAAGGGGAACGGAGGAATCGATCGAGGCAAAACATTGAGAGTGGAAATGGAGGGTGTGGGCAAGAATAGGAAAGGGTATAACGAAAGCTTCCTCGACGAAGGGCACGAAACGCGATACCATTATAATAAGTGTATAAATAGAAGAGCGGGTCTTCGGAAGGGGATCTACGACGCGTCCGTGATGGGCAATTGTTGTCACCATCCCCCACTCCCCGCTCCTCGCGCGCGTAGCCGTCGTCTTTAGCCAGTCAAAGAAACGAAGCCGAAATATCGCGCCGTGGCGAGACAAGAAGGGGCAAGGGGGGGGGGGTAAAGGAGGAGGAGGGGAGGGTATGCAACGGGTGTTCGAAGTGAAGGGGATGATGCTCTTTATGGAGAGAGAGAGAGACAGAAGGAGTTAAATACCAATAAGGACGCAAGCGGAAGAATTGGGAAGTACCGAACAGCCATATGGATACGGAACAAACGCCAAGGGAGGCGAATCCATTTCGGTTCATGCTTTATGAACGCGATCCTTTTTAATCCTTGTGACTTCTTCTCATGATCGTTACCCCACGGCATTCAGTATACTTAAGGATCTAGGGATAAACATTGTCGCTCTTAAGTGTGCCATAATTAGGCACAAGATCTTCTCTCGCCAGTGCTTAGTTTTTACAGAAATAGTTTACGAAATGCCTAGGAGGAGTAGTAGTAATGGAAGGGTTATGGATCCTCAACTGCTAGGGATAAATATACTGCCTAAGCTAACAAGAAGCTCTCCGACAAGTAATAATATTGTATCCGGAAAGAGTATTTCTATTTACGAGTTGAGTTTATAATCCTCGAGCAGATTCGTCAGGCTATTATTACCAGCGTGACAGCTACAATAAGGTATATGGCGAGAGCTGAGAAAGAAAAGTTAGTAACAATTTTCAATTTCTTACGAAGAAACTTAGTTACTTTTAGAAAGAGCTTGCCTGAAGTGCAGGGCTCACAGTTTGTTTAACATACTTTGCAAAATATGTCACGGGTGCAAAAATCGCGTGAAAACTAACGGTGTACCTGAAAACCTGTTGCTGCATGCCACTTGTGCGTATCTACAATAAGTAGCGGTAACCATTGGATCAGGATTGTATGGTGAACGTAATGGAATGAAGTTGATCAGGATTCCATTCCCCACGAATTGGGTCGGCCACGAAGAACGTGAGGAACAATCTGACGTGCCATCTTGGTTTCCTAAGCGGAACCCAGAGCGATTAGCCCATAGCTTAAAGATATACAGCGATGGATCAGTTGGAATATTTCTCCCAGTCGAGGTCACGCTAATCGAGTAAAATAGTGGAGATTCCTAGCTCAAAAGATAAGGACGGGAATGAAATTTTTAATTGGCTTAATCACTTTAGTAAAAATTACGTAACTACAGTTAAATAATAATTAATAAGTGATAAAAATACTCTCTTAATAAATATGCTATTTTCAATTGCCATAGGATTATGATAAATTTCACCAGTGTACTCGGTAAATCATCATTGAGGGAAACGCAAGTGTTTAATGATTGTTAAATGCTATGTCTCGTCGGAAGCTGAGCCTGAATCGACCAAACTTTACTCTTCCCTCTTCGAGTCACACGGCATGCGTAAAACAACCCATACAACACGATTATGCAGCGGTTCGAGGAATAGTACGTCATCACTAGTCAACAATCCTAAGATTGGCTTAACGCAGCTATCCACTCAATTCTCCTCTCAGCTAATATTTTCACACCTACGTATGTCTTCTCTTTCACATCCTTATTTACCTGTTCCATACATTTCATTCGAGATCTTCCATTGTCGTTCTTTCCATCTACTTGTCCCTCGGCGATTGTCTCCATCAGGCCATCATGTCTCATGATATGGCCTATTGCGTTTTTCCGTTTTCTTATCAAGGTTTACAAGAGGCTTCTCTTCTCTCCAACTCTTCCTCGGACTTCCCCATTCCTCTCTCGTTCGAACCATATGATCCTCATCATTCTTCTTCAGCACCACATTCCTCTATCCCTCATTTCTCCGCGACTGTCGTCGTTGGATGTCACAGGAATAGTATATACATTGAGATATTAACAATTTTCGCTTTGGCCGATTTTGCACTGACCGACTTGGAACCGGTGATTAAGAGGACTGCATCGCGATTGAACGGCGAGAGGTATTCGCAAACGAAGAGGTCGGAGAGGAATAATAATGAAGTGCCCTATGGGAGGGGAAGCGACGAGGATAGTGAAGCCTTGAAGGTGTGCGAGCGTTGTGTGAGTTTGTTTGAGTGTGTGGCAGAGTGTAGTGTCCGCGTTCTTCGCACCCTTTCTCCTATGCACCCCTCCCCCCTGAGGACACAAACTCTCCATCATTCTTTCGGCCCCCTCGCAGTCACAGCCCTCGGGGATTCTTCTTCTCTACGATTCTCGATCTTTTCCTTTTCTTTACGAAAGGCGCATCGCCAATGCCACGATCAGCAGTCAGAAGAATGCAGAAGGTGGGTATGTAGAGAATCTGCGCTTTGGATTTTATAATAATGCAGTTATTGAAAACCTATGGATACGAGGAGTTAACCCTTTTGCCATAGCTTGGTGGTCTGGTTAGGTGATAGCTTAGATAATGAGGGAACGATTCGGTATCAGCAAGAGGAATTGTGAGGGTATTTTACCGCCCAGAAACCAGTGCCCTCACAATATGAAGTAGATTTGCTAGCTAATGTCCCATTTAAATATCCAACTAAGAGCATTAAAGTATTTTCCATTTAATTATCAGTTCTCAAGTCTCCTTTTCCACTGCTAAATGATTCATCTTCTAAATTCACCATTCGAGTAACTCAAAGATATATTTGGCCACTTATCGTTACCATAAGCTATAGTTCCTGTGCATTTTCTTCCTTATTCCGCCAGTACTTGTAACTGTATGCTAATTTGTACTTATAACTACCTATTTTACGAAATCCTGAAGTTATGCTATGCGAAATAACTTCAGAGGCACAGATTGAGTTTTATTAGATGAAAGCATGCTTATTCATCACTTGAAAACGATTCATTTCCTATCAATATGTACAACATGAGTTTATGCCAATGTTTACAGTTCACATAAGAATAGCTGGACTTCCGTCAGAGCTTAATGTGTATTCGGTGCCTGTACTGTAAATACGAAACTTTTTGTTCTCAATATAGAAGAAAATTGATGCTTCACTGCCAATAATTTTAGACGTTGGTTTTATCGAATTCTTCGTACTTTAATATTGAGGCAGGGCTTCAAAACTTAAAAAGTTAGCGAAATAAAATGGATTATATATCAATTTAGATCTATTCCAATGTGATAAAAAATATTTCCTCTCATAATATTCTTGAATTAATTTTGTTTCAGAAAGTTATCTACGCCATGTTAAGAGTACTTCCAATGTCATTATAAGAGTTGCTAAGGCTCTCGCTGTTGAAGTCGAAGGAGGAAACGAACAATCAAATGAGGGAGGAAGAACAAGGCTGTGAAGGTAAGGTATATTCTTCTTTCTAGTTAGATTGATGTTTGGGAACATTGATTACTCGCATCATAGGAATGCACAACGAGATTGAATAGGTAGAAATGTCATTTCCGTCTTAAATTCCGTTTGACTCCGTTTTTGTTTCCTTATCTCCTCACAGTTTCCTTGCTTTGTACTCTTATTAAGTCTCGAATGTAGCATTCGTCTGCTGCCGTGCATCTTCGCACAGCAGTGTTATTGCGGGTATAGAATAAAAGGCGAGGTGAAGATATGATTTTTTCGTTAGGAGATTGGACTTAAGTCTTTGTGTTTTTCGAGCCTGTTTTGTGCGTAATATCCGAATAATGCCGGTAGCAGAGCAATTATTTTTCCTCGAGATTTTAGAATTTTTATTGAGCAGATGAAAAACCCTAGCCGATCAAAATGTACGAGAAAGGGAATTAGTTGGTGAATTTATAGGCACGTCTTAATAAATATATTTGAATCATTCGAATAAAATTATATGAAAAACTACTTAAACCCATAAGTTTATATAATTCACATTATTTATGAGTATTGTGAAACGGCAATAGCAGTAAAGGAAAGTACACGAACATCAATTATTGGGAGATTTCATGAGAATTGCGTGGTGATCGTAAACCTCTCTTAGGTTTAAATTTATTCTAGCGCATGATATGATATGGAGCCGTAATAGTTCAAATTAAATCAAAAGCAGGCTCTAAAACTTTTCAAGTTATGCATTGCGATCGTTCAAAAAATCACTCAATTCCATGGTTCTAATATCTGTTACGCTGTAAGTGGCCAAGAATATCAAGGAAAGTGCGTAACGCGCTCGAATTTCCGAGGAGGAAAATTTATTCCACTACATTTAACTCCTGGATCCATCTCTCCTTGAGGGAAAATATCTCCGGAAAATTTCATCGCCCGATTTATTTACGACGTCGGGGGAAAAGACAAACTTTATTTAACTCCATTACCTTCATAATCCCTCTCTTCCTCCCCCTCCGCGAAGAGCCGCCTCCTCTCTTGCACTTACTACCCCCCGCCGACGAATTCCACTTCCGCCCTTCCCACCCCATCCCCTGGCCCAAGAAATCTTTCCCCATGATCTCCCTTAAGTTCCTCCCTGCCCGGGAGAAGTCGAAGATCTTGAGAAATATGCCTTCCGCCTCAGCGTGTCTCCTTTTCCATCAACCCAAAACCCTCCTATGAAATCCTCCTGCCTCCCTCCCTCCTCCCTTACCCGCGCGCCGCAGCCACCCGTCTCCCTCATCTCTGCTGCTCCAAGGGCCCACATTTCGGGGCACCAATTTTTTTTCTTTTTAAAGAAAATGTGGAAGGATGAACTTTTAAGGATGACGTAGGGAAATTTAGCTTAGATGAAGGTTTCAGCTGAAGGAGGTAAAATCTTGTTTTCCTGGGTTTCCGCAATATGGTTCAACTTTCAGGGTAATATTTCGCCCGTTATCTCCGTAGGATGCTTCATGTTTGGAGTTTATTAGTTGTGGAACTTATAAATGAGCAAATCCTTTCCATAGTCGGGATATATATTGGCTCGAAAATACTGCTGCGCGGAAAACACCCCGAAAAAACTTGATTTGACAATTAAATTCCTAGGCGCCAACCTTTGTTTGAAGAACACCTATCTCGTCATCAGTATGCTCGTAGAATTTCTACTCCACTTTCGAGTATAATATTTAGGAATGTAATTGTACTTCATTCCCATGCCATAGGGATGAAATAAACAGATTGCAATACTTATTTCTGTTTACCTCATATTCAAGCTTTTAATTAACTCATGCTTATTTTAAAATTGTCGCGAATATTTTAACATTACTGAATTGAAAATAAAAAAAAATACCGTCAAAATTTATCACACATGATTATAGAATATTAAGCCTTATCATGAGACCATTAAGAGTTAATTTGCCATATGAATAGGTATTTGGAAAGAAATGCCCTATTTTTCCCGCGAGTACCTAAGGCCTTTGCATTTTATTCGGCACAGTCTTTACTACGCAACTGCGACTCAACTTTATTTCTCTCCAACTAAACGTCAACTTCTAAGCCATTACATTTTTTCTAAGTGTTATAAAAATATTGATGAAAAAATTAACCTAAAATTTATTCTTGATAATAATGTGTCTTTTTATTTCAAACATAGCATCCTTGCCCGAAAATTCTCCTCAAAAAGACATGATGAAGCTATTAACCACCTGGTAAGGTTTTACAATTACCAGTGAGAGTCAGCAGGGCTCGTTTGCTGCTTTCAGCCACTTGAAAAATGGGATCAGGATCATAGAAGCATAAGAATTTCGCCCGTGCTCTAAAACTAATGAAATCTATTCATCAACAGCCGTTTAGGAGAGGCAATGAGCGTGGAATGTTACCCCTTTCATTTCTCACGAAGTTGATCGAGGAAAGAAAAAGATCCACGGTTCACTTTAATCATCGCATTATGTCATCTCGAATAATCCATTCGACACCATAGGCCTCCCCCCCCCTCTAACCCCTGGTACAAATAAAACATACGAGGCTTTTACACGCTTTAGTGCCCTCGAACAAAAATTAAGCCACCCTCTCCCCCCCCCTTCAATTCCTCTTTCCCCCCAACGGCCTTTGCATAACGCCACCCCTTTTATTCCATCCCCTTAAAACCACCTTCGCCCTCCTATCCCTCGTTACCCTTATGCCGAACACGCCCCTTCATTCACCCGCTTCCCTTAGTTACCCCGTATAGCTGCCGCTCCTACCAGAAGCGGAGGGGACCCTTTTAATCAAAGAGAACCGAGGCAGGATAACTCATCATATTACCCAACCCTCTTCCCCCCACTCCAACGCTCCCTTCTCCGTGGACTTCTCCCCCTTCCCTTTGCGCGACGTCCTTCATCCCCCTACTATCTGCTGCCGTGCCCCTCCACTCCTTTCTAATAATTTTCCGCCCCATATCCCACTTCGCTTTCGCCCGCCCCCCCCCCTCCTCCTTGATTCAACGTTCTCTTATCCCCTGATGCCCCCTGTCGCCCGTCCCATCTCCGTCAATAGTTCATTTGAGACTTGCAATTCACTCCCTTTGGCCATCAAACCTCAGATACTTCACATATTCCTCCTCTCATTCACGGTACCGTCTCCTCACATCACCCATATCTGACTTCCTAGAGTAACTCGAGCTCTCATGAGACGTCACGAGGTCGTTGAACTTTTCTCTGGGTTTGGCCTATGGTAAATTCGACCGATTTTAGGCGTTTATATAGTGAAATTTCAACGTATTGATATAAAAGGTAGCTGCTATTTCCCACAGTCTTGCATCAGATGATCAGCTCTGTGAGCCAAAGCGCGTCGTACGCATTAAATAAGTGAGGAAAAGAGCAGCTAATTTTCATTTCAATAGACCTATGTGATTGAGATATCGGTGGGACACCTATGCTACGGGGCTGGTGTCACTAATCAAATATTGAAATCAAGTTCACAGCTTCCCCATAACTTATTATGCAAGTTGCTTACTTCGTTACCGCGTGCAAGCTGACGACGCTGCTTGAACTTTGATAACCTGCGTTCGTTGCCCCTTGACTGCGGCGGGCATGTGGGGTTTGAAAAGTTGATTGATTTAATTTGAGTTGGAGACCTACCTAATCAGAAAGATTTCCTCCCTCGTTGTGTTTTTCAAGGTAAAGCGCTGTTATGAATTTGTTTATTCATGGTTACCAGGTAGGCGTAAGCACTACATGAATTTCAGTATTACAAATTAATAATTTACCACCTTCGCATCTCGGAAAACCTTTGGTATGCCATTCAAGTTTATCTGAAACAACCATCGGATGATGACTTAATGTGATGATCGGAATGATCACATAAAAAGTTTACAATAAATTTGCATTATCCAAGCTTTCATGTCTTTACAATTTCTTATTATTTTAGTTTGAATTGTGGATATATCGAGGTGGGAATCCAACCTAGCTAACTAGTTCCAACATTCACGATCTGTTACTTCTTTGGAGCTCTACGCAATAGTATATCGGGGGACAAAAAAGAGTACCGAGTCGTCATTCAGTACCTTTAACGATCGAATTAAAAATGTGACGACACAGACTTCCAGGAGGCCTCTTTGTCGATGTGATTTGCATTTCACCTTCAGTGTGCAGGAAAAAGAAAAAAAAAACTACTTCCTTCTTCCTCCATGTCTCCCTCGAGTAATTTTAATTTCCTTCCGTTCTTTTAACTAAGGCATCCTTCCTGGCAGTTGAACTAGATTCATTTACATTTCTCTGGCAGTAGGAAGAAGAAAAAACAAAAGAAATGGTTATCCCGCTGAGCGAGATGAGGTTTTAAGGAGAAAAAAATGTGAAGACTGGGGGAAAAATCGTATTTATCCGTAAAAAATTGGAAATGTAGGAAAAAGGGTCGGAAATGAGTAAATGGCGGGGGTTTGAGGGTGCACTCGGAGGAGGGGGTAAGGGACAGAAGGAAGAAGCCATGGAACACGAAGATTGAAGTGGATGAGTAAACAGAAGGCGTCATTGATCTCAGTTCCGCTCTTGGCCACGCCAAAGGTGGGGGCGTCGATGACGTTCCGCGCATGCGCCCCCGCGTGAGGGACGTAGGGAAATGAAACCACGTGTGCCCATTGGTCCGGGATTAATCTGCATACGCATACTCTGTCTGTCTCTCTCTTTCTGGAATAACATCGGAGGGGGACATATCGGAGGACTGCGAGATGGAGGAGGTATTCACCGTCCACCCTTATACTTTTCCAGAACCCTTTTTTCCCACTTTTTTTTATGCCTCCCCGTCAGAAATTTCCTCTCCCGCGGCGCGAAAAAAATAAATGAAGGAGATATAATGAAGCGGGAGGTGAACTTGTTTCTCTGTGTGTGTGCATGAGTATTTATATATCTTTTTTTTCCTTTCCCGTCTTCATGATCGAAATGAGGAAGGAAGAAAGTGCGCGAAAGCACTGCCGTGGGGAATTATTCCGTCGGGTTCGGAAAAAGGATGCGGTCGCAGTGCTATCTTCCTTCCACAATGCGATGCCATTTCATTCCTCACCCTTCCCACCCACACTGCGGGAGAAGGAATAAGGAAGGGGGTAGAGGTGGGGAAAAAAGCATGTCCCGAACCCCAAATTGCGACGGATTTCCCAAGACGCAAATCGCAGGGAGCGAAATGGGCCTCGTTTTCCTACGTAGAGAGAGAGAGAGGGAGGACGGCAGCCAATCTAAAACTGAAGTGCCGGGGATATCCTGTGCGACCCAAGGCGTCGTAGAGGTTAAACTGGATACACATACCTGCATGCACATACACATATAAATATATATATATATATATATGTATACATGCAAAACAAGCGCAAACGGTCACAACGAATGGGATGAGAAGATGGTCTTATCTCGCTCACATCCGTCCCTTACATCCGGCCTTAGCGTTTAATGTCGTCGACAAAATGAGTTCTCCTATTTTTTTTGTTCCGAGTGCCCATTTCGCCATCTCTCTTAATTTGTGTTCCATGTTTCTTCCTGTCCGTTCTTTACCCTCTTTTTTGTGAAAATGTGATTAAGGCCATTCCGCGAGGTCTCGCTTTACGTAAATTTAAAATCCAAATTATCTGAATGAATGCAGGTCAAAACAAATGATCTGAAATTGGGGGAATCCATTCCAGATAGTTCGTAGATACTGTTTCGAATGGTGCGAAAAACTACACTTCAGGATACCTAAGAATCATGGACAAGAAACTGATATTAAAAGTCATGCATGTATTTCAAAGCTGGCATTTTAAGTGCAAACTAAACTTTAATATTTCTGTGACATTTACTAAAATAATATTTTGAGAAGAACATATGGGAGAGTTGCACACCACCATGAAATAATTGGCTTTCAAGGATTTAATGACCAAAGTTGCATAATTATCCAAGAAAAAACGGCAAGGCATGATACTGAGTCAATTAATGCCTCAAGGAGGGCTATGTTTTGCGTCTATTTATGATAGCTATTGAAATTACTAAATTTTACTTTTAAAGAATGAAGTTATTATGAATTAGGGTATAAAAAACCTCCATTTTACAGCACGTAAGTATGCAGTTTCTGTGTAAGCGTGGATTTTGCCACAGTTCTATTAACAATAGTTGGAACTCAGAAATTATTTTCATGAATAGATTCAAGGAGGTTAAAAAAATTATTGACTACCGCTTTGCAATGCGCATAGACCAAGGAATTTTGAAGTCAGTAATGAGCTAGTTGAGAACGAATGATAGCATTTATTTCATCATGCTGGCAGTCTTAATAAAACAAAAGTTTAGAGAATTTCGATCTAGTGTCTTATGTAAATATTTTAGATCAGGCAAGGGGTCAAGAAATGTTTGATAGCGTTTTCGTTCCTATTTCTGGTGGAACCTAGTTTATAAAAATTTCAAAACTTCACATCTTCTGGATACAAATCGTAAGATGAAAGAGACTTTATTCATTCCCCATGGAGGTTGCATATCCTCTTTTATGAAGATACAAGGTATAAAACTGAACCAGGAATAGGGAAGCTGACCGCATAAAAGTACATTTATTTTATGCGCTGAAAATCTTTTTTAGTACATCACCATGCATGGATTTTTTTGTGAGCTTCCGCCCTAGGCCAATAAGATTTTATGTTTGACTGCAATATGCAACGCATATCCTTTTGGAAAGGGAGCGAGAAGGAAGGATGCTGACGGCGAATAACCGAGAGGAGAGTTGAGGGCTTTATGTATGCTGTTCGACTGGACAGAATCCCAAGGGTCAAGTAACCCCTTGTCGGGCCATACCGCTCTCCCTATCAATTTCATAAAAATGCCTTCCACTGAGATTGTGGCTCGAGTAAGGTGACAGGAGAGATTTACGCTATAAAAAGGAGTTAGGAGATGATAATGAAAATTCACGTTATTTTGCCACCTCGTTACGGCTCAGTAATTAGTTGCAAATGGTTTTATTTACTTATTTATTTAATCCAATCCAAAAACAGCACGAGGCCAATTAAAGAGGACTCACAATAACAGGATAAACCATTTAATATTATTAAGCAACGTAACCAATAATTAAGAAAAAATATCCAACTGTATTTACAAATAAATAACAAAGAATAGTAAATTTCATCGGGTGGTGTGAGGAATAGGGGGAAAATTACAATAGTGATGGTGCAAGTTGGATGAGGGATGAAAAAAAGGATCAAAATTTGGAACACATTTGGCATAGGAGTTAATGGAAGAAGGAAGTCTGAATAGAAAAGAATGCTAATGCATTGAAAAGGATTTTGTTTCTTAATGGACCTTTGATATGACTGTCCTCATTACAACACTATTCATATTTTTGTTTCTGATACTTTTCTTACACTTCCCGCATAATATATCCTCATTCGCATACGATGTGGACGACTCGGCCAATGTTGCATGCTTGCTGTCCTCATATTCAAATACAATTCTTGTGACGGGTGATTTCAAAATTAAAGATGGATTATTATTTGCGACATTAAATCTCCATTTATGCAGTATTTTTTCCTTACAAGACTACCATCGCTTTGGTATTAAAATAATTTTTAAGCCATTCATTCACTGTGGTGAAATCTTAAGACTGGTACTCTAAGGCCCTCCCTTTCTACCTCTCTCAAGGTAGTTAGCTCCCTTATTTCTCTAAATTTCTTCTTCCTTCTTTATCTTCTTTGAGTCCTCCTTGTTTTGAGTCATACTATGTTGAAGGGGTCGAATTCAATTTATGCAATGAAACTCAAATTATAAGGTTGTTTTTTTCATTAACACTAATAAAAACTATTAATATAGAGGGAGCAGGGTATACAATAAAGGGCTAGTTTAATAATTGACGGAGAATATTTAATTTTACAACTCCATTCCTGTCTCGAGATTCATTTCGTTTGGATATAGAACTTCCACACTCATATTACTCACACGAGACTTCAGAGAAGGGCCAAGAAAAGGGTAAAGCGGGAAGCTCAGTGGAAAAAATGGATGGTGTAAAAAAGTAAAAGAAAATAATGCACGTATGACTGCTTCGGACGCGCATGATCCGTTGTCCGTTACTCTAGCTCCGACGCGAAAGGTCGGTCGTGTACGGAGCTCTTGGAGTGGTCAGTGCCACGGAGTTCGCGATGTGCACGCCAAAATGCTTGACGGCCGACGGTGCGGTAGACGACATGGGGTACGGCCATGTCTTCCATATAAATAAAAAATAAAATATATTCGTTTGCTACGCTGATTCTTTTCGCGTTTCGCGTGGAAACGGTCCAATGGTTACTGAGCAAAAAATTATTTACAGAGGATTATCATAACATTAAAGACAATGTGCGAGGAACCACCGACAGTCTCATTTATTGATTACGGACTATTTCTATAAAATTTCTAAGTTTGAAGCAATAAACTCATTGCTCAATTATATCGAAGATTTGAGCGCAAAAATTTCATCCTAATTCGGAGGACGGTAACCATTTTATTTGTTTGTATGCGTGAAAAAACTACACCAGAGGAACAATCATTAAACCGAAAAATTTCTTTAAAAAAACTAAGTGTTCTTGTATCTAGAACATCATTAGGTGAATACAACTTAGGATTTGATGGGATTTTGCCAAAACGGAATAAACGATCCGTTGAAAACCTGTCTAATTTCACGGACCACTTGGTCCATTAATTTTATTTTTTCCCTAACTCGGACTTTCCAATAAAAATTGGTGTTTCTACAGTTGCGTCATCTTTGTGGAGCAACGATAAATAAAAATTGGCATTCACAGACTCTGGGGAGAGGGTATGAAAAGGGCAGTGTAAGCGGGAGAGAGGAATTTGATGATGTAGGTAGGTGAAGCGAAACGCGTTTTGCGCGGGTGGCGGGAGAATGAGTATTGGTTGCTGGGGATGGAAGGAAGGAAGGAAGACGAAATGGAGAGAGGGGTTGGGTGGGGTGGCCCTGGGGTAGACGGAAATGCCTCTCCAGGGAGTCGCATCTGAACTCCGCGGGGGAAAAAGACTCATAGGACGACGTTTCGGTGTGTGGTCTCCCGGCTGCCCTATGACATACCCAACACCGCCGTCGTCGTGGTAGTGTGCTCTGGTGGGATGTCATGTATCCCTACCGGCAGCTAAAGCTTTGTTCCTTTTATTTTTTTCTCTCGCTCCGCGAAAATCCTCGTCAGTGCGGAATAAAAAACTTCTCTCGGTAAAATACAACTGAATGATGTGGAAAAAATAAATTGCCACCTCTTTCGTCGGTATATCGTTTTTTTATATCATAAAAAAATTGTGGATGCGCCAGAAACATAGGTGGCGTTTTACGCGGAAGGTTTGTTTTATATTCTGTTCGGTAAAAAAAATGGCAACAAGTAAATGACGGGTAGGAGTAGGATATGACAGCGGGATTGGAGGATTTTATTCCTCTGATTGTGAGTGGTCGATCCCTAAATTTTACTCGACGTGGAATGATACTTAAATCTGTAATTCAATGGCCTTAGGTAATGTGGCTGTAATGTGTTCCCTGATGAGACTAAACAGAATAATAAGCGTTGTTTCCGGATTGGCCAAACCTCTCGAAATAAGTTATGATTTTGAATGTGGTTTTCAATGAAAATTTCTTTGATCGGATTTCTGCTGGCGCGTTTGAAAAATTAGGTAGGTAATTTGGAGGTAGCGTAACAATTTTCGTAGATGGAAACTTACTTTTGGCATTTGGAAAAAACTGAGATACTGAATCTCGAAATAAATTAGCTAGGAAATGATTTTCTGGAATAAGATTCTTTGAGCCAACGTATTCTCCATTTGCACTCAACTTACTTATAGAACTCCATATTTTGTTTACGCGATTAACCATCTTATATGTTCTTTTCTGAATGTTGAGCGGAAAATGAATGATCCCTTGTTTTTCATACTTATGTCAGCGATATCAGTGATATATCCACGCTTTTCAAAGTGTGCAGTTAGAATTGAATATGATCACAACGAAAAAAGTAAAAACCTAGAAACGGTTGAAGCCATATGAATCCCCGAGGCACTGCCACGTAATATTTAAAAATCCAAACGCTCCCTCTCCGGCGGCCATTTCTTTTCTCATGTCAGCCAAAAAAATACAGGACCCCCTGTCATAAAAACAACCATTTTTTTACTTTCGGACTGGGCAATATTTGCAGAGAGGAAGGGAAAGAGGACGAGGAAGCTTACTGGCTGCTTTTGTGTGTACGCATGTGTGGTACCCCAGGCATATCCTCACGCACGGCCGCAAAAGATACATACGTTCATTCATATATATGTACAGGGTGTTCCAGGTGGAATGTGCAAAACTTCTGAAGGTGGTAGGGAAGACAATTTTAGCATTTTTTTGTCGATAAGAATGGGGTCGCAACTCCTTAGTTACTGAGCTATGGCAACGTACGCATTGCCTAACAGTTACCGTGGAGCCAGTTTTCGTCGGTATCTATCTAGCCTTTTCGATATTTTATTCAATACTCTGGATTTTAAGGACATTTAATAATTTATATTGGAAGAAAATGTGCCTTTATAATAGTCTGAAACAATGTATCTCAAAATGGGTGAGATTGCGCAATCGTATTGTTGATACTCGCTCAAAGCTCTCATTTATTTACGCTCAAATATTGTTTCAGACAATTATCATCACACGTTTTCGTCCATTATTATTCATTCGATGTCATTAAAAATCCAAAGTATTGAATAATTTGTCAAAAAGGCTGGATGCCCTAGAAAAACTGTTTTCATGGTAACTGCAAAGTGCATTAAAAAATGTTTCCGTTGCCATAGTAACTAAGAAGTTGCGACCCCATCTGTATGGACAAACAATACTAAAAAATGTCTCCCCTACCACTTCCTGAAGTATTGCAGATTCCTCCTGAAACACCCGGTGTATAAATCTATAGATATATGAATGAACGTATGTATCTTTTGCGACCGCGCGTGAGGACGTGCCCGGGATACCACACATGCATGCGCACAAAAGCAGCCTGTAGATATATATATTTGTGTGCATGTCCGTGTGTGCTCGATTCGGAGGAGAAGAAATGGAAGAGTCGTAAAGAGATGGGCAGGATATGAGGAAGGGGCGTGTGAGAGGGTTTTTGTGTTGTGTGCTCTTCGACGGCGCGGAAAAGATTTTTGAGTTTTAGAGATGGGAGAGAATGGAGACGGGAAAAGGGGGGAGTGATGGAGTCA
This sequence comes from Ischnura elegans, assembly GCF_921293095.1. Taxonomy (NCBI): domain Eukaryota; kingdom Metazoa; phylum Arthropoda; class Insecta; order Odonata; family Coenagrionidae; genus Ischnura; species Ischnura elegans. Next base: position 109,592,945 of record NC_060248.1, read on the forward strand.
CAGCCAAAACATCCAGATCTCTGAACTCTTCCCTCTCTCTCTCTCTCCATCACCGCACGTATGCCCGCAGGCGGTTTTTTTGTACTCTGGGCGGCGGGTGAGAAGGGAAGGGGGAGAGGGTTTTTACGAAGCAGTCCACTCTATTTTCACGTTCGGGAGAGCCGCGGAAGGGAAGGAAATGAAATGGGTCTGGGCAGAAGAGGGCATCGGCGTATACCTACCTAGATATCGAAAAAAGGGGAAATCTTATGGCCGACCCTGGGGGGAGGGGGAGAATGGCTGCGCCGAGAAATTGGGGATATGCGTTTGAGAAGGGGTGAAAGATGGTTTGGGGGCCGGGGGGTGGGTATACATTTCGGAGACATGATCAGAAAGAAGGGGGTGTAACAAACAGCTGTCCAACTCTTACCGAAATATCATGATTTATCTGAGATAATAAATTCGCTTTCACGATTGTATTCGTCGCATTGTTTTATTTTAGTCTAAAAATGTAGCAATAGCCCTTTATTAATTTCCCGACAGAATACATTTTGTCAGCATCTTCATTCCCGAATTCTTGGGAAACGGGTCAATAAAATGCCGTGTTGGATCCTTCATAGGCACATATGAATATTAATGCCAAGGTAATTATTGTTAGAGGAGTTGGAGGATATATAGGCAGTAAAGATTTTGTGGAAGTGCATTCATTTATTAATAATGATATTCAATCAATTGAGCCAGCAGCTATTTATATTCCAGTTTCTTTGCGAAAGAATATTAATGCCGGTGTAATTATTATAAGATTTGGAGGACGTTTAGACTTTTAAGGTTACATCGAAGAGCATCCCTTGATTAATATTGTAATAAAATGGATAGGTACAGCCAAATGCTAATTATTTTATAGTTTTCGCTGCCAATGCATGCTTATAAATCCAACCTAACAATATAATGCTTAGGGCCGAAAGAAAGGAGAACGCGAAGAATGATCGCGAAATGACCACGTGAAAAATTAGAATAGACCAAAAATTTCCATTGAAAGTGAAATCTTCTCATTTGCATTTTCCTATTTATTTAGCCAGTGAAGTGAAATTCAATAAAGGCTGAAACTTAAATTGTGTATGTACGTATTTTTTATGGAATTGTAGAGGTACTCTAAAAAATTATAGTTTTTTTATATAATTTTTTACGTTACTTTTTATAGTAAAATATTCTTCGAACTTTTTGCAGCATTATCGCCATGAAATATTCAGTACAAATTTAACTTTTAGAGGTTTGATATTATTTTACTAACTGTCGCAGGTTAGTGGAACTACAGAAAGAGGTCTTAAATCTTCCACCAACGGCACAGAATTGTAGCGACTCACAGTGTATTTGACGAGCTAGCATTTGAAACGAAGAACCTGCTTTCCGATTATCAAGGATCGTGGTTGACACATAAGTTCAGGTGGGTTTAATTTCAGTCCCCTCCAGAGGGTCATAAATCCGCCTGGGGAAGGATTTTGAGGCCCTGAAGGGGACCGTAACGAGTATTAAGTGAGAGTGGGAGAGATTCGCCGGCGCCGGATGGAATGGGTTTTGTGGGGACGTTCGTTATTAGGCGCGCAAAAGAGAGGGGTCTCTCTCTCTCTCTGGCGTCGGGAATCACGTGACTCTGTTGCACTCACGCAACTGTGTGAATTTGTCTCCTTAAGGAGGAGGCAATCCATCACGGCCCTCTTTCCCGACCATTAAGCTTTCTCTCTCTCCCACATTACCCTCCACCCCCTCCCTCTTATATATGTGTGTATATATATATATACGTGTGTGTTTGTATCTTGGGACATTATTCCACCCGGAGCGATAACTTAGTCGTCTGACAAGGTCGCTGTGATTCTGTCATGATAGGGTCGGAGGACCTTCCACGCCCAGCTCTGAAGAAAAAGTGAAAAATCCTCGCGGCCCATATCCACGCGACCTTTTTTGCCGTGTGTCCAGAATAAAACGAAGTATTTTCGTCGGGAAATTAAATTTATTTCGGGGATGAGAGAGAGAGAGGTGATATTTTCCTCTTATCGTATACTGTGGAAAAAGATGGTCGTGGCGTTGGAGGAAAGAGAAGGGCTTGGAAACGTCGGTTTGGGGTACATTAAGACTACATTTAAAATAATATCGCTTAACGATTATGAATAGAAATTACCGCTTTAGCTACAGTAAAAGTCAAAATAGTTATATCTGGAATTTCATGCATTAAAAATCTTACAGGATTCTGCACACTCACGGGACGAATGCAACTGCTTACGAATAAACTCGAGGAGAATATAGCCATGATCATAGGGATGAATCGTTGATGAATGTGTCCAGAATATAGCAATTACCTGAAAAAAGAGAAAAAATAATTAGAATTAAAATGTTTTACTTAATTACTGGAAATAAATTAAGATAACACTGAGTAATGATTATGAGAGTTACTAAAATATTTGATTTTACATATTCTATCTAAGAATATTAAAATAATTTTCCAAAGTTATAGGTTCAAGTATGATACTCATAAATGGTAGCGATAGGTTACTCCGTCGGATTGAATTATTTTGAAATGATGATTTCCAAATAATTCAATTAGCTATGAATAATTAAATTGGAGAGAATTAAATTATTCTTTTTCGTAGCAAGTATAGTCAAATTTAAATGTATTTTAGGCGAATTATAAATTTTTTTGGTCACATTTACGATATTCTCTGTTTTAGCTAAAACTGAAGCATTGAAAACAGTGACACAATGGTGTCTTTATAAATACGCGAGTCGCGTAGTCATTAGTTACTCCGCCCCAGACTACAGGCTGGAAGGGAGCCGATGCAACAGAAGGAATCGTTCAAACAGCCTGAGAGCCTGTCATTCTCTTTAGCGGGTAATAAGGTCTTCATTAATGGCGCCACCCTGACAAATTGTTCTCGCTTGTGATGGACGAGAGATATTCAAGCCCTAAAACCCCTTTCCCATGCGGGTTTATAAGGGATGGCCGAGCGTGGCAGCGCCTCCGTCAAGCAATACAAAACAGCCCGAGGACGAAAGGAGAAGCCCCGCTTTGCATCCAGGGCAGCCAGGGTGCTCGCCCCCGGAAGGAGATGGGGGTGGCAAAGAATTATTATTCTTTCTCCCTCCCCCCACATGAGCTCACACCGAAACTTCCCTCCCCACCACCACGAGAGAGAGAGAGAGACGCCTGAGCCTCAAGAGGCGCCACGTTTGCATATGCCCACCGTGGGGGTGAGCCAACATGGTGTCCCTCAAGGGAGTGGTTTGATAAACAAATGAGTGGATATTAAATAGGGCGCACGAGAGAGCTTCCAAACCCCCATAAATGCTCGGTCGTGTGGTCTCCAAGGGTGGGGGCGTGAAGGAGGAGGTGGTGGAAGGGTATGAGGGGGGAGGAATAATGTGGCGCGTGCATGGGATCTGCCCGGTATGGCTGTGAGGGGTGGAGAGGTGAGAGCAAAGAAAGGATTTGGATGGGGGTAGGTGGGAGAAGAGGAAGAGCAATATCGCTCAGGGAGAGTCCCTATGTTTACTCTGCACGCGATGGGAGGTTTGTTGGGTGCTGCCCCCGGGGAGTGGGGGAAGGCGAGGGGGGTGAGAGGGGTGTTTCACGGCTGCGGGAAGCCCCTGAGGGGGTGGTGGTATGGGTTGAGCGTGGGGGTGATATCTCTCTCGCGGGGGGGGGGGGGGAATGGTAAGAGTGGCGCTCCGGGGTTGAAGGACTCCCTTCCCCCCATAACGCCGGGGTTTGCGCGGGGGCGGGCCGCCGTTGTTGCTGCTGCTGCCTTCTGGGAGGTGTGATGGTGATGGAAGGGGTGTGAAAGGGTTGGGATGAGAATCAAGATGAGTAGGGCATAAGGAGGTAGAACTGTCCCGAAGGGAATGCCTCCAGGAAAAGAGGCGCTGTTGGCGATTTTTTTGTGCGAGAGGGGCAGCAGAAAAAAATGAAAGGTTCCACCTCGTCACCTAAAAATGGCGGTAGAGAACTGACTAAAACGGAGTAAGAGAGAGAGAACGAGATGAGGAAGTAAAAGAGATAGGGAAGTCGCAGAAAAAAGCGTATCCTTGATGTAGGAAACGGAGTATGGTCAGTTCGCAGCAAGGGAGAAGGCTGAGGCATGATTGCTATTGGCAGTTTTCTGACGAATCGGATGAAATTTGTGGCAATAAAAAGGCCGATAAAACTGGAGTTTGCTTTCGGAGAAGGCATTTAATATTTGTAGAATGCGACCACCCAATCGTTACAATCCATCCATCCGTTTATTTGCGCCGTTCCTCTGATTGAAACAGAATTGTTTGATGTCCACAGAAATTTCAAATCTCTCTCTTCCGAGCTCAAGTTAGTTCATGTGGAAACAATGTTGCGTCTATAAATACGTCCCTCTTGAGAGAAAATACTTTTGTTAAAACATTGCCTTAGGCTTTTTATCCCTTAGATTCCTTGGCTAGGTCCAGCGAGGGCTAAACAGAGGGTGTTCCACCTCGCTTATAAAATGTACGATTTTTTTTCTGTCCGAACTTTTTTCCCTCATATCAATATCCAAGCTACATGTGCGACACCGATGTATAAGTCTTTTCACATTGAAAAACCTTAACTTGCTAAAATTCTTCCGATACATTTCACCATTGACTTATTTCCTATTGGCTCGGCGCCTAACTTACTCTGAATCGCACAAGTAGTTGAATATCTTGGTTGATTATCTCTTATGACTGTTAATTTTGAACTAAGATTATTGTAAAATCAAACTTAATTTTGAACTAAAGACAATTTTTTGTAATCTTCTATCAAGACGATGTATTACAAGTATTATGTTGCAGCTCCTGTGTATCCGCGAGCTTCAATATTACGTAACTATCAAGGACTTATTGTTTGGTGCAAAAATGAGTCTCTGAAGAGCAAGTTCAACCAGCAGAGAGCAATTAATAATATTTTGCGTGAAATCAATATGAAGATTCCTAAGAAGGTTTAGGATTTCTAAAACTAATTGAATTGTAGCTTCTAGAAGTTTTTAATGATTTTCTGTCATGGAAAGTACCATGCCGTAAGATGAAGGATACACAATAACGCCTTATTTCAAAGTGCGCATAATTCATTTGGATTTTGATCATTTGAGGGATTAGGCTTATATTATCTGCGATCTACGCAAAAGAACTGACACTTAGCGAAACCTTGCTTTTTACCGAGAGATCCTGTCATATATAAGCGTTGGCAGGATTTTCTGCTTTCAAGCAAGCGTTAGTCAAACACTCTTCCCACATACGGTATTATGGCAGACTATTGGTGACTTATGAAGACGTAAATCATGCAATGCAGACGTCTTGGGTCGGGTTGAATTCTTGTCCATGATGTAGTAGCCGAAGAAACCCGCGAGGGCATCTTCGTGACCAGTATGACAATACATTACGACTGGTATTATATTTCCAGCGATCACGCGATCAAGGTCACACATATCTTCGGTCACTGTGATGCGAGAGCCAACTTCGTCCATCTTGGTCATTAAAAAAATCGACAAATAACGGAAGAGGATGTAGAAAAGCTTTATTTATTCGGACGCGGCGGAGGATTTGGCAGCATTTGAGAAACAACGGATCTCTCATCAAAAGTTTGGCCGCGTCTCCTTGACATCGCTGCGGACGTAGAGGGGAGGGGGGAGGAGGGGTTCAGAGGGTTGAAACGAGACGACGAAGAGGGAGACAAAGAGTCAAGAGCAGTCGAAATAAGTGGTATCTCTCCTCTTTTTTTCCTCCTCTACCAACGGGCCGTAAAAACAATCTAACATGTAAGATATGGGAGAGGACCACGGGTGTAAAACCTCAAGCTTTATCTGAAACAAAGGAATATATCAACCTTTTAGACCCCGTTACTCGCTCGATGCGTGCGCTAAAGTAAAAAAAATTGATGGGATTAAGAGGCATCGGCATGAGCTTTTCTCTGCTATGCTTCATTGCTGACCTAAGAACTGGGCAGGACATACATTGCTGCCTCTGTCAAAGACCAGACAGAGAGAAAAATTTTCGCGGATGTTTTCCGTCAAAGCATCTTAAGAATCTGCACCAAAGAAATTTAGAAGAGATTCTAATGGCACCGCGAAACTAAACGTATCCTGAGCCTGAAATCTTAAGAATTCGCTCTGATTTGTCGTGCAACCTTTGCTTACCTCAAGTAAGTCTCCTCTTTTTCTCCTCCTCTCCCAACGGGCCGTAAAAACAATCTAACATGTAAGATATGGGAGAGGACCACGGGTGTAAAACCTCAAGCCGGTATTTCGTCATCATACACCAACCCTCGGCTACACCGTGCAGTGACCCATCAGCGACGTACTTCCCAAACCTACCTTCCCTTCCCTTACCCCCTCCACCAAATAATACACCGCAATTCAAGACACCACTTCTCTCACAAACTATCAGCAATACATTGTTGCTTCACAGATTATGATTGATTCCATTGTCGAATTACAACAGGATGAAGGAGCTAAACACAATCAAACTAATTGCATCCAATAATGGATACTTCGAAGTTCCCCCTTTCTCCACCTCCACTCTACCACCCCTCTAACGCCTTCAAGGGTATAAATTCTGTGTACTGATACTTGTAATTGCCAGATGATGATACGCTGTATCGAAACCGGTCGCAATATATTTTATTTTGTGAAACAGCTAAGTGTTTTCTTAACCTTTGTGCATCATGAAGGAGTTTCACCATGTTACGCCAACCACCATCGCATTTATCAAGTAAGTCTCTTGGAATACCATTTACTGCGGATTTTTTTCATCGTCGTTATTTAGAAAACTCAATGATATGACCCGTTGGATGTGATTATTTTTATTGAAAATTTTCTTTATTCCTACTCCTTTTCTGACTTGCGCCACGTTGTCTCACCAGATACATTTATGATCGTGCAATCTTTGGTTGCCAAATGTAAGTCACTTGGTATATGCTTTACTGTGTAATTTTTTTCGATTACGGCTATCTTGAAACTCAGTGATAGAACCAATAGGGATGTGATTTTTTTTCTTGAAAATCATCTTTATTCCTACTCCTGTTCTGAATTGTGCCATTTTGTCTCACCAGATATATTTATGAATCATCGGTTGAGTGCCAGTTATACATTAAGTTGGCTCACGTTTTTATGGTATCGAAGGTGACATGCATTTTTCTCCGTTCGTCGATTCTTTCGAAGGCGACTATGGTGCCGAAACAATAGAATATAATCGATATCCACCTGTCTCTTACAAGTTGGTCCTCGGAATATTTAGTTGGAATCGTAAAAATACGAGGGGACAGAGCCATGTGCGAATGATGCGGAGGAATTCCGGCAGATGAAGAGGTACGGCTATTTTCTCTCTTTGGTGGAAGGCTGGGGAGAGAGAGAGCGTCGAAGGGAATACTGATGGGCATGGCGACGATAAAAAAAAAAACAGAAAAATTGAGAAACGGAAGGAGATTCTCATGGGAAGGAATGAATTGTTGGGCACTGTTGTACTCCTTGCTTAATTTATTTGAAAAAAATTGCTTTACGCGAGTTTCTGCTTGCTATTGATAGATTATTTTTTTAATATTCTTGCGTTAAAAATATGAAACGGATATTTAGAAAAAAATTACGAATTAATTCTTCAGCAAATGATTCCTTGTAACGCTCAAAAATTGCCTCTTTTCTAAGAAGGTTTCGGGGTTTTTAATTTAATTTAATTTCGGGGTTTAAAATTAATTGGGATTTTGGGGTTGCATTCAAGTCTTGAAGTAAATTGTAGGATTTTCTGTATCTCAATTACATTGTTGAGTAATTCTTTCGAATTAAATATATTTTCTGGCACTTAAAATACTGTTGAGGCATCCCTTACTATGTACTTTCGTATAGTTTGTACTTTTTTCCTAAATATTCTTCAATTTATACGCCGAAAAATCTCGGTACAATAACCAGACCAACGAATAGGGCAATGCGAATTGTAAATATAAGGCTTTTCAAGTATTTTTCTGCATAACTGAGAGGAAAGCGGTGGAAATAATCGAAATGAGGGCGAGGGGAAATGAGAAGTATGTGTCGATGTAAGAGAAGTTAACAGATGACTCTTGTAGTATCATCTGGTACTCTCCTCAGGTCGGATCTTCCTCCTCTTTCCATCGCGGGCTGGAACGCGAGCAATTTTTAAGACGGGGTCGCAAGTTGATTCTTTCTCTTTCTCACCCCATCATCCACAGGCCAATCGTCCTCCTCCGAAGCCATTTCTTAGCGCGTACATACTTTCCGCATTCTCTTCTGCGCCGCGTGCCAAATTCGCCAGGAGCCATAAAAATTCCTGTCTTCGTCCCGATCTTGACCCTTTTTATTAATGTATTTATACGGTTTTTCTTTTATCCCATCGCGATTGGATTGCAGGGTGATTTAAAGCCGCGACGCTCGAAATTTTTGCGAAAGCTTACCCGGAGAGGTCTTAAATAAAATATTGAGAGAAAAATAAGATAAAAACATGAAGATAAAAAAGAACAGAACACAGGAAAAGCGTACCCGAATAGGTCTTAAATAAAATATTGCGTCATTGATCCCATGTGTATGCCTTTTTAAGTCGATCTTGAGCAACTTTTAAAGTACATTGTCTTCCATTTTTTGGCTGCGTTCTAAATCCCAAGAATGTTGAGAGAAAATAAGTTCCAATGGTTATCAGAGTAGATAGAATCGTTTTCTGACAGGATATCTTTTGAAATATGTAAAAAAATCCATATTGAATATTTAATGCTGTCCGATTAACAGAAATTTTTAACGTAATAGAGTATGTAAAATGTAAAAAATCTTTGTCATCGCTATGAGATGTCTGGATGTCTGACCGATGTCTTAATTGTGTACATAATATATTAATGTTTAGTATTCCGCTTGCGGATGAGGCTTGAATGCATTGAAGTATAAGGTATGAAAATTTTCAAAATTAGCATATGGATCCAATTAATAGATTCACCGACGTATTGGAAATTTCTGTCGCATTTAATTAGTTATTTAAATAACTATGTAAATACATTGAAATTCTTTAATAATTCAGTTTTTGTCTTGCTATGACATCCCTTTGATGTACAACTTCCTCATCACACCGAGGTATTCATATCAAGGGTAAATAATGAACTAAGGCGTAATATACTCGAAAATTGTTCAGTTGAGTTTTACCTTAGGGGCAGGGTGAGTAACTCGAAAGCCAATTCATAATTACTTTTGAATTTTATGGAATATGCTTAGTCGTCGTCAATTCAAAATAGCAATTTTATTCAAGCAATTTTATTTAATAGGAATCCGCTTACAAAGCCTCTTTTACTACCTAAAATTAGAGAGGATATTGACGGAATTCATTACCTACTTTTACTTGATGAATCGGTGGCGAGGAATGTTGGAAGAGGTTCAAAATTAACTCTCTCTTATGCAATGATTTCTTCCATGCGGAAGGCGTGAGCATTTGTGTTTCAAGTAATAGCATTGCTAAATCCGGAAAAATGAGGCTTTCTCGTACAGTCTTAATCACTTTTATGTTGTTAAATGTTTTCAATAAAATATCATTTAGAAATATATTTTTATTTCTAACTTGTACGTTAAATTGATAGTACGTATCTTATAATTTTATTGACTGTCTCTTTTTCTTGTGCAGTAATCATACACAGGTAAAAAAAATCAACTAGTCTTACTGAAACGATTACATTTGAGGGGTACAAGTGATTTTCCTTCTAAACAGAGTTAGGTACAGAAATTGATAGCAGAAATATACAAAAACTTGGTGACCAAGGGAAACGAGTATCTCTCTGTTTTGTGCTGGCATCGAGTGGAAAAGCAAATGCACTACGAAACATCTAATTTATTTTCTTTGTTTTTTTAATCTAATTTTTGTACCTAACTCTGTTTAGAAAAACATCACTTCGGCTTTTCTTTTCACTCCTTCGTATCTGAACGAAGCGTGTCAATACCACTATGGACATCCGCGGGATACCCAGCGCCTACCTCCTGGCGTGGCGGCGCCTGCTCTGCCGTCACCGGCGTTGGAATCGTCTTCCTCCCGTACTCCGCAAAAACCCAGACCCATTCCCTCCCCACTTACTCTTGGCCACTCATCCCATCGTACTCCTCCGCACCAGAAGCGCACCCCCTCCCCCACACACCCTCGTTCTCTCCTCCCGCCACCGTCCTACGGCACTGGCCTACTCCGTCATTCAGCACGCGTCACAATTAGCTGGAATGCGTCCAGGTGCCCACAAGGAGACAGATGCCATCATATACGTGAGCGAGCGCGATCTAACGCTACCTGCTGGAGGTGGCGGAGGCAGCGCGCGTCATCCTGTTCTCTCTCTTTCTCACCCACTCCCTTCGATGATCCACCATCGACTTCTCCCCAACCCACAACACAGCTTTTTTTCTCTCCCAGGGGGCTTTATTGGATCGCGTTAAAATTCTTAGCTTTCGTTTTCGCGCTGAATGCTAAAAGTGTCTTTCACATTTCGTGTTGGGTGGCAACAAATGTCGATTTTAGGGTTTGATTGCGACTGAAAAAAATTCCCTTCCAGATGGAAAAAATATGGATATGCCACCCACTGCGTTCCCACAATCTTTGAAATGCTACCCAAGCTCTTTGGTGCTGGTTTTATGGAAAAGCTTTAATAGTGGCAGCGATATATTTTTTGCTAGATTAATGAAAATAATGGTCACTGATAATAGTTCATCTTCTTTATTTCGGCTTATCAGGCATTTATTCATTTTCTTCATCAGCTTAAAATATAATATAGAAGTAAAATTATGCTGATACATTATATGAATTTTTATAAAAGAGGTTGAAAACTTAAATGTGTCATACGAAATGTAAGCCACGGAAGTGTTTTAGCTATCGTGTGAATCATTATTCTACTTATCTTATCATGTACAACTACTGAGAAACTTTAACGTTCTTTTTATTAATTTCAGTCAGCGCGCTCCTAATTAGAGCTGGTGCATGCTATTTATTTTTGTGCCATTCTTAAGCTTCTAGCGTTCCCATTAGGTATCGTCAATCTTGAATTGCACCCATTGAGATAGACTACCTATCCTTAAAAACGTGCCCAAAATGACATACCTGGCATTGTACTTGTTCACTCAACGTTTCCCCTTCATCTTATGTCGTCCCGTCCGTGCTTATCGTACGTGTAATCGCGATTCTGTTTTTCAAATACGCATAAATGGGTTGAGATATTACAGGCAGCCGTCATCTGGCGTTCATTATGGAGCGTTAAAAGGGTGAGCAGGGACTGAGAAACGGACACAAAGTGTACTCAACCGTGTGAATTGGCGTGAGATTTGATTGTAAAAAAAAGGTGTACCTTGTTTGTGGACGAATTTTGAGAGCCCATCAAGATCATTATGAAACAACTTATTTCCGCGTCGGACACCAACGTCCCCTCTCGGCTCGTACCCACTCGGTTGTATGCTAAGGGAAAGAGAGGAGAGAGATAGCGTAGCAGGAAGCGAGGGATATGAAGGGAGGCCATTATGACTCTTACAAGCCAGGCATTCGTCTAAAAGAGGGTTGAATGCTAATAGAGAGCAAAAAGGGCGTTTAAAAAAAAAGAAGTGTGCTAGCGATGAGAAATGGAGCAAGATCGTTCCTTTGAAAGGATTGGGGGGAAAGGGGAGTATAAAAAAAAACTGAACAGCTTCCTTGGATGAAAAGGGGTGAGGACTAAGAGGGTGGCTGAAGAACTTAAAAAAAAAGGGGTTTGAAGCGGGGATGGATATGATGATGGGGGTCATGTTGGAACTCAGGAAGGGGTCACGGGGTTGGCTTCCAGGCCCCGAGCAGATCCCTCATCGTCTTCACTTGCGAAGGTGGGAAGTTTTTTCGGAAGGAATGCACTCGTGTGCGTGTATACCGGGGAGAAATGATGATGGGGTTGGTTTCTTGGGAGAGGATCAGGGTTGTTTTAGAAAGGATTACGGGGAGCAGGTTTGTTGGTAGAGGGTTGGAGTGTTTGGTGAGGAGCGGTAAGACGGGTGTCTTATCGAGAAGGTGTGGATGTGCCGCGTAAGTTATGCACCCGGTTGGTATCCATAACGAAGGGGAAAGCATGCTTAAGGAAAGGAGGAGTGAGAACCTGGGAGGGATACAATTAAGGGAAGGACATTAAAGGAATCTTATATTTAAAGTAAGTACAGTAAAAAAACAAGTGGACGGAGAGGAGAAGGAACGACGAAGTGCTGGACATGGTGGTTGAGGAGAGGCAGCTTTTAGATGAGATACGGAGGAGACAGAAGGTATGGATGCGGTTACTCAGCGGGGAGGGGATGTTGAAGACGGTGTTAGAGGGTGGAATGCTAGGTAAACGAGGGAGAGGAAGGAGAAGAATAGGATCTTTTGATAAAATGAAAGGGAATATGCCTTAAAGTGAATTGAGAAGGGATGTGCTTGAAGTAAGGCGAGGATCCTAGAATTATTCTCAAGCACTCCATGGAAATCTACCTTAATCGGTAGAATGCTTAAATAGTAACAGTAAAATCTCTGTAATCCGGCCTTGCGGTAATCCAACACGTCCAGGAATCTGGCGTGCAGGGCTGGCGACCTCCCTTCGGCTAATATAATTTCGTAGTTTTAAATAAAACATTTCTTTAAATAATACGCATTTGTTTTATTGTCATGCATGTATATACCCTGACTCACACCTAAATCAGTAAGGAGAGTTGACGTCGCCATAAGCATTTCATTGCAAAATTATATCTTAAAAAGTTTTTTTTTGGGAATTGCGCATGTTTCCTGTTCGTTTCCAATAATCCGGCATTTTCGATAATACGGCTTTGCTACGGTTGCATATGTGTCGGATTACCGAGATTACTTGCACAGTATTATTTTGTGCTATACTCTCACCCTTAACTCATACCTCGCCCAGACAACTATCCTCAGCCCGCGAGAAAACTGGAAAGTTTTGAACGAGGTGCAGAGAATGGTGAATGTTTTTCTGCTGGGGATGAAAATCTACATCTCGAAATATTGTTTTAGGAGTTCAGAAATTTGAAAATGTGCTTTCATAGCATCGAACCCGCCGAGGAACTCGTGGGCAGAAGCTATGAGGGCTATGAACGAAAAGTGGCGACAGTCATTTGTTGACTCAGTGTGAGAGGATTATGTTTTGCTTGTTGACGGTATGTTACATCAGGGATGGGCTTTCGGCGAAGGAAGTTTAGCCCTCTTGAAATGATCTTGCTTACACTTCTATCATGCTTATCTTCTGCGCTGGAGATGAGTGAAAAAATATATGACCGTAGCAGGGGTGAAAATAGTTGATGGTTGGCGATGCGCCAGTGCTATGATCTATCGTCAATTATTTTATGTACCCACTTGCGGTCGAATTGGTTGTTAGAGGTTGAAGAAGTAGCACGAAAATATTATTTTGATGATATTGAATTAAGGAATAAAATGCAATTTACAAAAGTTGGGGGCGATCCTTAAATCTGTTTACTAGGTCAAAAATTACTCATTATTATAAGAAAATTTCCTGATGAAGCTGTTATATAGGTGATACATTCAATTATATTTTTAAATTGATTTTTTGAGTCTTGGTGTATTTTGTGAAACAGCACCGAAAGAAATGGATAAAAGTGTGTAATTCATTCTCATTCTTTCATGAAAACATCGGAATTCACGAGATAAATCAAAATTCATTGCCCATTAAATGGATAAGTGGATGGACCTAAAAAATTTCTCGACAACTCAATTACTTTCTATGCTTGAAGATTGATTTCACAGATGTTAGAATTAGCTATTTTTTGGAAATAGAATGATGATGAATTTGTAGTTCATTTGCGCGCTGGTATTCTCACATGCACTGCTTTCTGTATGCATACTATATAATACTTTCTTCACTGATGAGTTCTAAATCAGCACCAAGAAAATTATCGTTGGCACGATGAATTTTCTATTTTATCCATAAACAATTATAAACGATTCTCTTTCTCTGATGAGAGTATCTAAAACCTTGCGAGGCTTTAGATGGCTTTATTTGCTTTTTAACGACAGTGCTTTTGTTTAGTGTCTCCTTTGTAGCATCACTATGCCAATACCTTCTTATTAAGCACCTCATTATGGAAGAGGGATATGCTCCATTGTAATACATTGGGAAAACGGCTCAGCTCTATTGAAGTCTGAGCAGACATTAACGGAATAGCTTTTCACGCCAACTATTTTCTCCATGATGATCGATTCGAGAGGCGTTAAAATAACTTCCGGAAACCTGTAATAAGTTCAAAACTTCAAACGTCGAGAGAGAAGGACATTTCGAACGAATAAACTCTCCACTTTTATACGCGGGTAAGAAAATTAAATTTCCACACAGTTTTTTTTCTCTCTTTGTCTCTCATACCTATCCCTTTCGTTGTCCGTTCGGAGAGACTAATAGCTCGCGGCGTGTGAGCGGCGTGCGAAAAAAGTCAATGAAAAGTTTCAATTTTTCGACAAAAAAAATGCGAAGAAGTAGGGGTCAATGGAATGGGGAGGGGGTGGTTCCGGAGCTATTATGGGCAGTAACAGTGTGGGTAAGGCATTGAGGGAAGGCTCCCGAGGGGATGACGGTTGTGGAGAAGCTGAGGGGGTATGAGGAGATGAAGTAGTAGTAGTAGCTCGTTGGATTTATTTTTGAACTCGATGTAGCAAAAGGTGTTCCGGGAGTAGTGGAGGGTTAGGTAGGTACTCATTTTTATTTCGCGCACTCTTTTGCTTCGTTTTCTCTTATCGTTCCCCGACACGTGCTCCGATAATTGGTCGATCAATCAGGAGGGGGAGGGGAGGGGGTAAGGATGGTGGGGGTAGAGCTAGAAAAGTGAGCAGGTCCTCTCATTTGAGTATTAGGTTTGGGGAGGAGTGTGTGTGTGTGGGAAGTTCCCATGGCTTCGCCAAGGGGTGAGAGGGAGCGGCCTCTAGTGGGGATGAGTGACTCCGCACACACTCTTTCAGCACGACCGCAACAGGGCGAGTCGCGGAAGGTTTTACAGCGTCACAACTCCTGTTTCTGCGTGTCCCTCACTCTCCCCTGCACCGCCCCTCGCTTCGCTCTCTGTTCCCACATCGAAGCAAACCACTCTTCTCTTTTTTTGCGTCATTGTGGTCATCATCTGATCGTATCAACGCAGGTGACGTTGTGCTCTCTGTCTTATTGATTTCGGGCTGGTTTCGAAGTGTCTGCGCTCACCGGAAGTTTTCTTGGGGATATAGAAATAGTTTTCACCAGAAATTCCGGGATCGGAGCCTCGAAAATAATATTAAATCACGTTAGAATTAAGAATATTTATATACCTGCTTTAATAGACTGCCTTAATTAGGGAAAGCATGAGATAATTTCCTGGAACCTAATATATATTGCTACTTTTTACCACCATCAGGTGTAGTAAGGCTGAGAAATACTGAATGGCAGTGTGTCTTCATAGTAATCTGGGTAACAAAGCAGACGTTCACATTTCTAATTACCGCAGCCGGCATGCTAGTTTTTTAAACCTATGGAAAATATTATCAGCTGCTGTGCTTCTCATTTACAGGAATCAATTCCTCCTCGGCTCAGTCGCGAGTGATTGTCGTTAGACTTTCTGCTGACTTCTTAAATTTCACTATGAATGCTTCTAAGTTGTTAAAAATCAACGAGTGGATTACGGAAACATGAAAAATCGCCTATAATGAAATGAAAATCATCGGTTACTTGGGAATGAGAGTGGAGAGAGTTGGAAATTCTGTTATGCTAACAGCAAAACATGTTTGTTCAAGCATGAAAAAGCATTGGATCGGACGTGAATCATTGATGTTCCCATAAAATGCGAGAGAGGCGGAAAACTATTATATTTCTAGTAATAATAAATTTCCTACTATATAGTATTAGAACTATATTAAGTATGACAATGCATGAATTAACTGCAGTATGTTCTGTTTTCAAAACGTTGAGATATTCAAATCTATGGTTGATGGAGTCGCAAAAAATTTTGCTAGCAACTTCCACGCCCTCAAGCACCTGACCCCTTAAGATAAAATCGTCGGCATCCCTCCGCATGAGGACCGTTCGAACGGAGCCCTTGCCAAAATCGCTGCTGCGTCTGTTTGCGCGTGTCTTCGCTTTATATGGGAGGAGAGTATGCGGACTTCATTAGTTCCCCGTAAAGCCGCCGACAAAAGGTGGGAGGGACCCATGGGGACAATTTTTTCCTCCCCGGCGGAGGGTGCCAGGAGGGACGGGTCCACTCGTGGGACCCTCACCCCCTCCCCTCCCTTATACCTGCCATCTCGTCCGCCGGAAATTTTTATGGAAGAAGAGAGCAAAGGACAACAAAGTAGTGGAGATGAAATAGAGATGAGGAAAGGGAGGAAGAGGGGGTCGCGGCGCTGGGCCCGCTAGCGTTTAAGCCAGGGTGTCGGCAGGTAAGAGGACGGGAACGGGCACGCTGAGGGGTAAAGAAGGGGAGGAGGCCTCTGTGGAAACTAGGGGGGATGGTTTCGCTCGCGTCCGACATGCAAAGAAAAGAGGAACTTGAACTTGGAGAGGGATGGGGGCTGTTGTGCGGCGACTAAATGATATCCTCTTTTGGGAAGGTGGGTGTTGGATAGGTGAGGCAGGGAAGGAGCGCGCGCGAGAGGGTCTCTCTGCCCTTAGCCATTCGGGCGGCTGCCTCACAGCGCTGCCGCCGGCTTCTCCCCACCTCCCGTTCTCTCTACGCCCCTGGAAATGCCGTATGGAGACAACCGACCAGAGAGACATCAGAGGGAGAGAGGACCCCTATGGCCTTTTAACATATATATATGTCCGCGGCGTGGAGTGGGGAAGCTGGAGAAAGGGGATGGAGTGAGGGCGGTCGGAGGATTAGCCTACCGCTTGCTTAAAGGGTGGTGGGTTGGGGGATGAGCGAGATTTTCTTTCGGAGCAAGGAGTGTAGGACAAGGTAGCAAATCGTCCATTCGTGTCCATCCTCCCGTAAAATCTATCCTCGCCCTCCTGTCCCAGCCCCCCATCCTGGTGTCACACCAGTCTTTTTCCCACCCTCTGCTGTATAGCTCACCCGATGAAATGCGCCTCGAAAATATCTCCGACGTCATTCTCTCATCTCGGAGACGACCCAAGTTCGTTCCAATGCGCGGGTAAGGTTGAAGAAACCTCTTCTTATACCAATTTTTCGGAGAGTTTCACTAGCATAATTTGTTTGTAATGTCTTGCAGATTCAATATTAGCATCATTTCGAGCATTATTAAAATAAGAAATTGAAATATTTCCACTGAGTTTTATTATTACATAACGCGTTTCGTCGTTACAAACAACATTATCAAGTGTGACAAGTCTTAAAGAGTTCCTCCTTGTATATATCTTGGTGCTTGAAGGGTGGAGGATGGGGTTTGGGTGACGAGAAGTGACACACTTGATAATGTTGTTTGTAACGACGAAAGGCTTTGTGCAATAATAAAACTCAGTGGAAATATTGCAATGTCTTATTTTAATAATATTAAGAACTTCCACCATATCGTGGCCAACATCATACAAGATATTATTTCGAGCGTTCAAACCAGTGGGAACGAAGGAAAAAATTAGCGAAAATTTCATGCCTTCGGCATAAATGTTCTAATGAATCTCCGAAACCTGATGGTTACACGTAGAAGGTGAAACACGTTTAGTAAAAGCCATTCTGTTAATAAGGTAATAAGTAATAAAAGTTTATAGTTATTAATAATAGTTGAATGTGTGCATGAATCTCTGCAGGTAAGTATACTCCCTCGATGGAATTATTTCTCAAAACCAATTATTTTCCTATCCTTTTTCTAAATAATTGTAAATTATGGAGTGAAATAGTATCAGTGATGTATAATGTGGCTAAAGAATTTTTTGCCTGACGGACATAGGTTTAAAATACATCTCACGAAGAGTCGCTCTCAAAAACAAATATTCCAGGTCCTAACTTATAGAAAACTGAGGTATCCATACAAAAAACTGAATAAATATTACAGTTCTACACTTTTTTTCACTACCGACCAAATTTTCAGCTGTAAATGCCGCCTTTACATTGTGATGAAGACACTATATGCCGAGACCTCGGTTTCTGGTGGTTTGCAGTGCGATACTGTAACAGGATTTCTGTTTTTTTTGTGCCGGATATCAATGTTTTTTCCTCGTAATATTGTAGTTAAGGGCGGTTAAAGTTCCTCTTAACATTCCCACCAAGAATTAGCAGCGTTACTCATGTTTCTAGCTTCCCAAGCATTGAACAGAAATAATTCTTCTCTTTGCGTCAGTCAAGGTAGTCTGACATGGTCAAGCAGACGTATCCTCGCCCCAGTCTCATGCATGTGAATGCTCGTCCGAAAAGAGGTCGCCACGGCTTTAAAAAAAAAGTGACAAAAATTCGCAGGAAAGGGTAAGAAAAATGTCTCTCAAAAAAGCCTGGGCCTTGGTCATTTATTTTGGGTCAGCGACATGTCCTGGCACCACCCTTGTCCCTAATTTACCCCCAAAAACCCTTTTCCGCCGCCTTAACCCTGAGCACTCGCACGGTGCAGAAGGGTTTTTACTCTCGCTGATTTGACTCGCTCTCCGGCGTGACAAGGGTTGTGCGCATGAAATATGTTGTTTTTGAGCCGCCGCGGTCGGAGGAAAAGAGGTTCGGGCACCTTTATGCCAGGGCCGAGGGAAAGTCTGCTGGGGAAGACATTAAGAAAGAAAGGCCCAGGGTTTTCACTACCTGCGTGCATAACTCTGCTCTAGGGAATGAATATGGCGTTTCCCCGAAGCAACTGTCAAGGATTTTTTGGCGGAACACGTCCCATGGCACGTGCGAACACAAGTCACATGTTTTCTTTTGTCAGTCGGCATATTTATATTTGTCATATTTTCCCAGAGCTTCAACATATTTGGCAACTTTTGTTGTGACGGTAAATATTTATGCTGTAACGCATGTCACAAAAGTAGGCATAACTCATCCTTAATTGGAATTCTCATAGAAACTCACGATAAGTGTTAGAGGTGCGGTCTGAAAAGAATTAACTCTCAATATACTTAGAAATTTGTTCAAAGGCGCAGATGAATCAGTTCCTTACCGGTAATTACCTAACTATATTAAGTTTTACCGTTTCCTTCGCCATGTTGAGGAAACATGATGTGGACGTGTAAGTTATATTGCATCAGTCAGCTTGCTTGTAAAGGCCTGTTTACTCGATACATTAACACGTACGAGTTAATGTACGTTTGCGTGAATGATTTTTGTGGACCGGAACGGAATATGTACGAATGCATGAACCAAATTAGAGCAGGTTGTATTTTCCGTGCATGCATTCGCACAAGTTGGGTGGTTACACGGTACATTTTGGCGTTCATTCTCGCATTCATACACTTAGACATTAACCCGTACGTGTTAATGGACCGTGTAAACAGGCCTTAAGGTCTGCCGTGGAAGACATCTGTAGAAGTCTGCCTAATGACTATACATTTATTCGGGAGGAATTCATTCATTTAAATCAAGATATTTGATTGCCACTGGCTAGAAAGAATATGACATAATTGGTTGATTAAATTATCTATGTTTACAGAGTAACAAGTACATTAATAAATTCAGAGGCCACACATTCCTCTCACGCCAAATTTCGCTCGAAGCGATATTTATCAAGTGCCGTTCTCGCGATGATTAGCGAATCTGGTTAAACCGTTAGATGACAGAAAGGTGTGTTGCATAAAAAAGTGATATACCTTTTGCGTGGCCGTGGGGGAAAATTGGAAGTTGACGAGCGATCTTTTACAACGCGGTTTTGAAAACACGAACATTTAGGTGTGTAAGTGGGAGCAGGGGGGTTTATATGGGCGGGATGGTAGGGGAAGTGTCATCCGTTCGTGCTCATAAAGCCTCCCCAGAGAGCATATGGCGAGGCAAGCCCGTGTGTGTGCAGTATGACATGCGTCGCCCACGGTCGACTACCAGAGAGCGAATCTCGGCGTAATGGTCCCGGAGGGTGAAGCTGAATGTGGATCGCGTAGAAAAATCAACCAGGGCGATATGGGGAGTGAGGAGGGTTGAAGAGATGAGTGGCGTGGCCCCGAAAAAAAGATGGGCGGTTGGATCTGTGACACGAAAAAAGATGTCCCGCCGCGGGGGAAGGTAGTTTTGGAAGAGGAGGCAATCCCCTTCGAGAGGAAATGTACATTATATACATCCCATACCTCGCTCACACAAACAATGTGCCATGCGATTTGCCTATCTGCTGTTATACATGTCTCCCTTTATGTAATCCCCCCTTCTTATGCTTTCTTTTCGCTTCTAACAACCGGTCGTTGCCGTTCATATGCCGTTTCCAGTCAGAAATAGCGTTAAGTCTCAGAACGTTTTACTCACATTGTGTTAAGTATTTATGGAATTTGGAGATATAGTATGTGTCGTTGTCGAATTTTATTGGCTGAGTGCTCATGCTTTTGCCGCAACCATTACTGAATAATCTTGCGTCAATGAATTCTCTAACATCTACCATTCAAACCTGCGATCGACAAATCGCCACAAATAGAGCAAACGAATGTTCTCTTAATACGAGGCCAGCTTTCAAAACGGAATAAGGAATGGAAGTTGGAACTTAACTATATTATATACGCTTTCTTGAATAATTAGTTTCTAATTTACTCTGTTTTACAACCACGCCACTCCAGCTCTGACGGATGGCATTTCACTCTCGTACCAAAAGTCGTATAATTTCGATTTTCAGTCAAACTGATCCATGTTTGGGCGCTTCATACCATATCGAAGTTAATGTCATAATTAGCAAGCTAAGATTCATGCCGAGAAACGGCTGAGAGAGATTCACAAGGAAATGTAACGGAAGCTACTGTCCTTGAAATAAGCACAAGCAGGTTAAAAATAATTTATAAAATGCGCTTCTGCAATTTGATCACTTTCGATAGAATTTCACGATTTCAATGGCTGTGTCGCTCTTTCTAGTGTTCTACGTGAAATCATCTTTGCTGGCTCCGTATGGCGTAATCACTGGAATGGTGCTAGGACGACGGGAGTATGCGTTCCTGAGACATGGGAAAGCACTCCCAACTCATCTCTGTTCTAATACTCCGACTGGCCCTGTCACATTATTCTCTGTCCCATTTTGTAACCTTTGTGACAGTTACGTTTCATTTAAAATGGCCGTCGTTGAGGGATTGAGGGGTTGGAAAATTGAGACGGGTTCTTGTTTGGAGTTTGCCGAGGGGTGGACTTGTTTGGCCTTCCTTCCTCTCTAGTCCTCTATTTTTATGCGGGTACAATAATGGCCTCCTCGTTTATCACGGTGGCATAATGGCTTCCATACTCGCTACAATATTTTCTTATACGCTCAATCTAACTCGCCGTGGTGGGCAGCTGGGTGCGACGTTAACTTACACATGGGTATAAAAAATCATTTCTACTCATGTTAAAATATATGGTGATATTTTGCATATGCTTGATGTCAAACAGCTACAGAAATTCTCCTCATGGTTTTAATAATTACGAACATTTTAGATCCGGAAATGTTTTATGAAAATTTTTACGATATCTTATTTTACCTGTATATATATTACGGTTACGTTCTATTACAATAATTGGTAGTTACTTTCACGGCAATTACTTTTTTTTTCAATCGAATACTCTAAAAGATTTAAAATAGTATTAAGTATGGTGCCTCTAGAAACTACTTGCATCTTATTCTGGGAATTAAATCACGCCCGAATTTGTGTGATTCTATGGTTTTGAGTGAAAAACTAATTCTTGATACGGAAAGTTGATGACTCGAGCAGCACCCAGGTAAGAATGGAGAATATAGCTATATCCGTTTTTTTATAACATAGCTTCAATTAGTTAATGGGACTCCGGTAACCACCATCACCGCATTTATCTTCTGAACGTTGACTCAACATCAAGTTAATCTAGCGTAGTAATATGATGACCGTTTTCAGATGTTATAATGGGCAATAATTGCACTGCCAGGTGAAACACATTCAAAAGATTGCTATAATGTTTTACGTGAGCATTGATTTTGCTCACCTTTATTTTTATCTATACAATTTATTGAGCGTGTCAATTAAATATTATATTCTTAACATGGCGAAATGAATAAAGTGAATCTGTGCTCATTCTATTTACTTAATTAAACCATCCACTAGCCTTATGCAAAAATAATTTGAAATGAAGAATCCAGATGTTGCTGTGATCTTTCTGTTTGTACTTATTTTGATTCACCGGTCATCTGTGAAGGTTTTTATTACCTCACGATGCAGAAATGGGGCAATAAAATTTAAGAGTCTAAGGAGATAAAAAGATAATTGATCTGAAGTTCCTTAGTCACCATTAAAATAAATTCATGCGACCAGCGTCTTTAGTGACGTGTGCCGTCTTTCTTCAATAACCCAGAAAAGGAAGTCAGTCCTTCAACGGCAATTGTATAATTGACAACGGCTATCTGTTACCGTCCATAAAGGCCTTTCTGCGTCGTTCTCAGTGAAAAAAAAAAAACTCACGGAGCCGATTTCTTAATATATCGAACCATTCACCTTTAATATTGATAAGCAACGCTTAAACGTACTGTAATAAGATCAACTGCGTTTTCAAAAATGATTGTATTTGCTAAGATCTGGCGTTATTTTCCGCGAGAGACTGCCATGCACCAAATTCACAATTTAAATGACTCTTAATGGCTAGTGTACAAACCTAATCTATATTTTACACTCAAAGATGTCGTTATCCGTCGACATTGGCGTCGTTGAAATTAAAATAATGAATAGATACGCAGCCAATCTTATAAGTATCCACTACGAGTGAATTCCAAAAGGCACACCTTAAACGTCTAAACCATTTGAATCGTTTAGGGATAGGATACTTATTAATTTTAGTTATATTCTGCAATAAAGCTGGTAGTCGAAAATTTTCATTTTTTGAACCGTTAAAGTGAAGCGAAATGATGAAGGAGTCTGCCCTGAGCCTAATTGCAATGGTACGCATAAGACACATTGGAAGAGCGACTGAGCCAATAAATTTTATAGTTTACACTCAAAGATGTGATGCATCGATATTGGTATGAATAAAACAATGAATAGGTACCCAGCTAATCTTTTAATTATCTACTAAAAGTGATTTCTAAAATGCACAGCTTAATCGTTTAAACCATTAGAACCGTTGAGGCATAGGATACCTAATGATTCAAGTTATTTTCAGCTATTAAGCTGGTAGTCGAACATAATCAATAGTTTTTAACAGCCGAAATGGCGAAATGTCGAAGGGTGCCACCCGTCAGGCCTGATCCTAATTCCAAGGATGCGCAATGGATTCATTGAAAGTGCGAATATGTGACAGATTTCTTTTATATATTTTAATCGAAGAAATTGGCTTGTGAAGCGCTTCATGGGCGTTCCTAGCGGGGGGCACGAGGGAACAGCTGCCCACCCTGGAAGCAAAAATAAATTTATTTCAAATCGAAATTTTTGAACAAATTTCCTTTCGATGCAAGAAAAGTGATATTAGTATAAAACATGTATTCAAGATAAATATATTTTTTCCGAGCAAATAATTTTAAAAACCAACTAAGCGCTGTGATAATGTTTTTATAATGTCGGTTTCGTAACCTTTATTCTGTTACAACTTGAACAACCACGGCTTGCCTCCCTCTAGTTTTGATCCTGGGTACGCCCTTGATGCGCTTGTTGGCGGACGAATGCGACCTTTTAAGGAATATAAGAATCCCGATCCCTGATTATATGAGGACCTTTATGCTAGTGGCGTGCGTTGTTTTGTTTTACGATCCTGATCCCTAGAATGATTTCACTCACACTTCCTTCCTTCATCGCCTCATCGTATAAGCCTCGCAAACCACAATACGCGTGCCCAAGCTCTCCATTTCCATGTAATTGGCGCTGGTGTTTGTGGGACGCGAGATTTCTTTTCGTTTCAGGGTTGTGATCTCGGGGCTGCGGGGGAATCAGGCAATTTCCGCCCGTGTCACACCGTCGTCAAATTAGAGAGAGCGAATTTTGCCTGATGGACAAATAGCCCTCCTTCGTTTATGCATCGTGAAAACACTTGGCCGTTGTTATCTCCCAATTCTATCATCAATCTCTCTTGCACTTCCCCCCCCTCGGAAAATCGACAGTATGATTAGGATGGACGCCTTTTTCAATCCAACGGAGCTTTCTCCGCCCTTACCAACACAAACCTTTGTCACTCTACCCCGCGGGATGTGGACGAAACCAAATTTGAAGTTTCCCAATTCCAAAACGAGTTGGATTAAGGCCATCCTTAGCCCGTGGCCGCGAACGCTTTTGATGCTTTTCCGTGGCGAAACAGCTAATTGGCTGCTGAAATTCCAAAACAGTGCAGTACTTGCTGAAAATGCCCGTAAGCTTTCTATTAAGTGTTTTTTATTTACTTTTCCATATGATTAGAACTAAAGAACGGTCATAACATGACTGAGGTATGTTTATTTCAGTACCATCACTATTTCAGCTATTATTTCGAAATACAAAAATATAAAATTGGAGAAAAATAAATGAAACTGCAAGATTGGTAATCCATCAATTTATAGCCTAATTTAAAAATGGTTTCAGTTGGTATCGCCTTTTAGCGGTTAGCATCATTTCAAATTTGGTACTTTTATTTCACAATGTTCATCAGGCCACTTCAATTTTTCACAACATTGGAATCAGAAATACTAAAACTGAGACCACATCTTCAGCTGAATTACATTCTATTAATCTAATTTTTTTTAACGATATTTACTGCATTCAAATAGCCATTATTTCCACTTTTCCGCTCCCATTCCTCGGTTGAATAACCCACGTATTGAATTTATGATATTGAGCCATTGAAATATCTTCGTCGAGTCATCCCAGAGGCATCTTTTACCGCCGAATTATATATTTTAATATGAGGCATACAATTTCCATCACAGAATTCCACTGATGATAATTTTATGGGCAGTTAAACGGAAACACAATTTTTTATGCTAAAAAGGTGAAGACCCGCCCAACAATGACGGATGCTATTAGTCAAAACTCATTCCTCCCAAGAAGCAACGCATCTCCTTATAGAGTTTCGGCGGCACCTTTTTGATTTCGCTTCAAAGAACGCAACTTGAAATCCGCCGAGTGTATATAAGTATTCACAAACTCATTGTATGTCTCTTGCACGCACGCTGGAGAATATTTTGAGGAGGCATTTCGATTCCATTTAGAATAGGGAATTAATATTGTTAGACATGACTGAATGAAATTTCTGCGGCCATTTTTATTCCAACGAGGTTTTTATGACGTGCAGCATTTAACGAGCGCCCTGTAGAGCAACAATGCTCCTTACCTCGCTTACTCGGATGATTCGCTTGCTAGTTCACGCTCACTGCGAGCGGTCACACGACATGTGGCCGAAAAAATCGGGAAGACTTAAAAGAGAGAGGTCAGCTTGACCTCAAACATCCGGAGTTCAGTCAGGAGGCTAAAAGGGGAAGGCAGTAGGAAGTGAGAAGGCCTGGTATGGCCTTGTTGTGAAGGAAGAGCGTGAAAAAATAGTCTGTTATATTTAAATGGCTTAGTATGTAGTTTCAAGTCCTTGTTAAGCCTGCTAAACCTCTTTAAAATTTTGGTAGACACGCACCTCCCACTGGCTTTCTATATGCCTGCTGGAGTTTTATTTTCGAACATTCAAGTTAATATCCTGATAAAGTTATTTAGATGCAAAATCCGTGAAGTTTTTATAAGTTACAGGCATTATATTAGTTGATCAGATTGAAAATGCTGGCCATCTTCAATCGGTACTTTATCCAGAACGAAGGTAAGTAAATTTTACAACAAAAGATAATAGCTGCTCACTCTAGAAATATTAATTTCTCTCTGAGGCCATGGGTTGGTGAAGATAATCAGCGCCCACTTTCGCTGAAAGCTGAGCAAGATTGAAGATTTTTATATGTAACGCTAAAACCTTGACGAAATAGGAAATCGTTGACGTTACTTTGCAATTTTGACAGGAATCTCTTATTTCATAGCCACATTGCCGTGTATATCTTTGCCCTTAAGCAGATAAGTAACACGGGATGCACGATATAAATGTAACAAATATAATATCTGTTGGCGCCGCAAACTATGCTTTTTCATCTCCTCAACATTCGCCTAAACCTGTGGCAGCTCAGTTAACGCTTACCGTAATATCTTTCTATCAAGACGGCTTTCAGGAGGGCACGATGCAGTCTGCTCCACCGTCAGTGACGGTATCTTCTTTCCGGCAACGCCCTAGTACATACATATGGAGGGCTGGTGTAAGTCAAAAATCGTAGTGTTTTAATAATTAAACCTTTGTGTTTTCCATTCTTCTCCGCATCATAATCCTTATCTTTATCGTATCATCTCTATTCATCAATAGATTTAACATTTTTTCACTATTGTGTTCCATTATTCAATGCTGTGATTCAGCTATCACTATCAGCTGCTTAGATACGCAATGATGTAAGTCATACTCACTTCACTATGATTCGCAAAGAATTTGGAACCAGATGGAACTGTGTTGAGGGCTCCCAGTGTGTGCTGCTATATTGCGTATCTATGCCTTACACAATTTTGTTTCTAAGTGGATAGACTATTTTGGAATAGCTTGTAATGGATATCTGAAAATGAACAAAAACTGACTTACACCAATATTTGTATCTATGCCTTACACAATTTTGTTTCTTAGTGGATAGACTATTTTGGAATAGCTTGCAATGGATATCTGAAAATGAACAAAAACTGACTTACACCAATATTTTTCTCAGCCCTCCATATGGTTTGAGCATAATATTCTTCTTCTTCCAAGCGCTGGCAAAAAAATACGCAGAGGAGGTCTGTCAGGCGTCTTGGGTTATTAAAAGGGGGGGAGAGGATATGGTCAAGGCGAATTTAATGGGATCGTCCGTGAAAAATACCCGGTCGTAGTGTTCCCTGAATGGTGGGAGGATAGACGCCCCCAGTGTCGCAGAGGAAAGGACATGACATGGGTTGGTGAAGATTGTCTGCGTGCATTTTCGATGACTTCTGAACAAGATTAGAGATTTTAATATCTAACGTTAAAATATTTATTCATCCTCATTGTTCCATGTGCTTGCATATATCATACTTACTCATTCCTCGGAAAAGGAACACGAAGTGCTGGATATGATTGGCGAGGAGAGGCAGCTTTTAGATGAGATACGGAGGAGACAGATGCATGGATGGAGGGTGTACCTACTTAGCGGGGAGGGGATGTTGGAAACGGTGTTAGAGGGTAGAATGTTAGGGAAACGAGGGAGGGGAAGGAAAAGAATAGGATTTTTAGATAGATTGAAAGGGACTAGGCCTTACAGTGAATTGAGGAAGGCAGTGCTGGAAGGAAAGGGAGGCTCCCAGATCACTTCTTTAGTACTCCATGGAAACCTACCTTATTTCTTTTATAATAATTATTATAGTACCTATCGTATAGTACCTATAATAATTATTATAATACCTATATAGTACCAGTAGTAATAATACCTATCGGTAGAATACTATAGTAATAATATGTGCTGGCAAACAAAAATTCGTAGAGGAGGTCAGTCAGGCAACAAGGGGAGAGAGGATGGTCAAGTCGAAGTTTATGGGATAGTCCGTGAAAAATAAACTTGCCGGTCGTAGTATTCCCTGAAATGGTGGGCGGATGGACGTCTATAGCGTCGCAGAGTCATGACTAGCACCCCGCGGCGACGATGGAGTCGCGCGGTGAGAGTGTGCTATGGGTGGTGGTGCGGCGTCGTTGTCCCTTTCGGACGGACATGGGCGGGTGAGGTCGCCGTCCGATGGGGTGAGGAGGTCCACATCTGCGGAGTCGTAATGGTGGTGGTGGAGGGCAGGTGGAAGAAGCGAAAGGGTTTTGGGCCAAAGAGTTGTTGTCTGCGGGGGGAGAGGAGGAGGAGGAGGGGAGAGGGTTGAAGGCCGCTCCCCGAAGGCACGTCACTCTTCCCGGGAAGATGACTTCATCCGAGTCGCGTAAAGGTTCACGGGGACGAGCAGAGTCATTTCTCTGGTTCCTGCGCAGCGGCGGCGGCGCCAAAGGAAGAGGGACATAGTATCCCACACCTTTTTCGTGTTATTCTCGTCCCAAAGTGGCGCTTCAAGGGCGTACCCAGGACCATAACTAGGGGGGGGGGGCAAGCTATGGTCTATTGGGGGGCAAACCAAGTTGTGACATTAGTTTATTAGATCATTTCCTTGAAAAATAGGTTCTATCAGTTAGGAGTTACATATCTTATGCTAATACATATCATTTTTCGTGGGTTTAAAGGAAATTTGTTGAATGCTTTCGTTTCAATTCAGTACTGATTTTGCTTAAAGACTTTTCCGATTTTTGTTTTTGGGGGACAGCTGCCCCTCGCTGGGTACGCCTATGTGGCGCTTGTGAACATTCGGTAGACCTTGCGTGCCGCGGACGCCGCTTTGGAGGGTATACAGTGGTCTCTCCATAATACGGCAAATATCGAACCTGAGCACTATCGGATTACCGAAAACGCCGGGTTACTGTAAAGCACTAGTGATGACACAATTAAACGGCAGAAACTTTTCAAATACTATCCTCAATGTACCATGTCATTTCGGAAGGCGAAGATCATTCAAATCTGGGCGAAAACATCAGATGAATCGTTTCGTCGTTTACATGTGAATTTTCAATCATTTATCTTTTAGGAAATATTATTAATTTTTAACTTTCCTATCCTAGTATGACGATTATTTGTTACATTTGGCTAATTAAATCGTAGGAATTGAGGTATTAAGTTGATGATAGAAGATTGAATTTCATGCTGTAGGCACCATGCAAAAGGTATAAAGAAATATGTTTAATAGAAATGAAATCGTTTACTTATAGTTAAATGAGTGAAAATAGGTGCAAATGAATCTTCAGAACGTAAAAAAACTTGATAACGCTTATTTTTATGGTTCTATTAAAACAGAGTAAGCTGAAAAATGCTAAGTCTGATCTCACATTTGGTCTTTCAGATTCTCAGCTTCAGGTCCGCACAATTGAATTGTCAAGCTTAATTCTATTGATGCCACAACTTATAATATATAGCTGCCCTGAAACATTCTTTTCGTAGATGTTTTTATACTCACAATGAGCAAACTTTGAAGCAAGTCCACGTTAACCGAGCGGATAATTTATTTCATCAATATAACCACGACGGTAGGTGATTTGTTCGAAACTTGCTTCCCTATAAGTCTAAATAAACATACAAGTGCCTACGTTCTTGCATTAAGCCATGAAAATATGAGGGAAAGTGTTCGAAGCTGCATTATCCATGCTATCAGTTCGTGAGTGAGCGTTCGTGGCTGAAATTAAATCTGTTCATGCGGTCCCTCTACTCTTTTCCTTCAAATGATTATACCCCAATGTCTACATTCCATTTGCGGCGTGCTTCGAGTAAATGAATAGATAATGAATTACATCAGTTTGTATGTGTTCCTGAAGGATATATATATTCCCAATTATCTCGTGCCATTCCAGCTGAGGTTCATGATGATTTTTTTGAATTGGGAAGAGAATAACGGGCCCCCGATGAAATTAATTCTCTTTCCGTATCTGCTTCCCTGTGTGTCGCATCAGTAAATTCATTTGGATTCCCACAGTAGCCGGGGGACGTCCATTTAGATTCATTTATTTGCGCGGAATCCACTTTTCTTCGAAAGGATTATGTGTTTGGCAGTCATCTCATATTTTCGTTCCTTAATGCGCAGATCGGTGAACAATAGACGTGGGACCAGAAAATTTTCTCCAATTACGTCGCACGGGTATTATTTAGGGACTCATGAGTCTCCTACATCTTGTCGATCGTGCTTTGGAATAAATGCTTGGAGTAGGAGGGTGGAATTTTAATAAATATTACTCACTATATTTTTTTCGCAAATACACGCACTGTCACTTCTTCCCGTTGCGTGGCAATACTAACAAGTGAGCTGAAAAAAATCTTCATCCATACAAAATGGATTATTTCCGCACTGCACAAAAATACCGCACTTGCGTCTTTTCTCTGTAATAGATCTTTTTGGCATCTTTGCTTTTCAGTCTCGTTCCTCTAGCTAGAATGGCGGGACGTGAAAGAAGGCCGGAAAAAATGTCGGGAGAGGAAAGATGAATTATTCCACGAAACAGTGCTTAGAATTCCTCTCCGTATCCGTTTGAGGGCGTCGGTTTTTTTTTGTTTATCAGCAAAACCTAGAAAGACCTTTAAAATAGAGGCAACTCCGGCAATTGTTGGGTAGGAAGCCAGTAAGAAAAGCCCGGGGCGGCCTTGAAGGGTTTTCGAGCAAGGCTGCAATCCCTTGTCCCCTTCAGGATGTTTTCGAGGAAGAACCAGTTCGGTGCCATAAATCCGCTTAGGAGAGGACCTTAGAACCAAGACACCAGTATCTAGCGGTGACAATGCGTGGGATTGCTGGGCACTAAGAAAAAATATTCATTCAAATATTCTTTTAGTCAAAAATTCTTGTTTGGTACTCAAGATTTACAACTGTTCTCAGCATATAATGGTCAGGACTACATCTTTCCGTTTAATTTGCGTCTTTGACCTAGGCTGTGAAGTAGAAAAGTAGATATTAAACTATTTCTTTATTCTACACTTTACGAATCGGTCTATATTCATAAAAGTTATTCGAGCACAAGCAATATTATACTAACGTTTAACTTCCATAAGTATTTTTTTCCGGCATAATTTAGGAACGCTAGTAAATACATTGAGTTAAATATTATTGGCGTATAATTTGGTATTAACGGCAGTTTGAAAATTTTTGAGCTCGTAAAGGAGAGCTAAACCGAAGAACTTCTGAACGGCATAAGAATTGAAAAGGAATTCCTAAATAATAGCGTTTTTGCCAATTTAATGCAGTATTATGAACAACCTACGCTAAACGGCGAAAAAATGCATCGTGTAAGACGTAAAATGAGGTTTAGCAATGCAGCGAAGTCATAATATTGATATCTTTTTGCTAACAGAGTAAAGAATAAGCAGCTGAATAATATAGCCTTGATCGGGTAAAAGAATTTAAATGCAAAGATCATTCGTTCCGATAGAAGCATAAATTAAAATTCATATGACTCGCTTACACAATTATTTATCTTGACCGTGCGCTTTTCACTTGCTCTATCTTGCGCTAATACTTTATTGCATTGAGTTTATTTTAACTAATTGGAAGAATAAAAAAATCTTAACATTAAAATTCATGACGTTTGAGAATTATTTTTCATCGATTGTAAGCGCAAATTTAATGTATAAAAGAAATAAAATGTATATGGTTTAGGAGGATTCCGTAATTTTCCATGGCGCCGGGTATCCTATTAAGGCAGCATTTTAAAGGGTTTAATTTATGTACGTTTTATGTAAAAAAATTTTGAACTGCTGTTTTGCAAGCAAACGTGCGGAGGCGACAGGTTAAAAATTAAGTTCATTTGAAAGATATTGACATCATCTAAGCCTTCGTTATCGGTACCTTCAGTACCACATTGTGTTATATTGTACATAGAACTGCATTACGCCCTTTGTGTGACTATCATTGACACATTCTAGGTTGTCATGAATTGAAGCCACAATGAGACTGCAGTTATTCACTCGCATTACTATTACATCCGCGAAGGCGAAGAGCAAGGCGAATGCAGCGGTCTCTCATGCAGGCGTTTGGGGTCTGACTGACTGGGCACAGTGACCATGCTCCGGCCGTCAAGTCAATTTTAACATGGATGAATTTTCTTTTAGCTCATAGTCCCTTTTCCTTGTGTAAATATAATTACCGTATTATTTGGAGGCGAAGCCAGTTTGAAAATTGCTGAACTCGTTTGAATCGATGAATCTAAACAGGATAACTGAGTTACAGCATTAAAATTGAAAATTAATGTATGATGATTAGCAAGATATATATATTTGTGCGTATATATATAATCATTAAGTTCATTTGTTCTGAATAAACGGAATTAATACGTCTCCAAGAGACTTCCAAGATAATTCCATCAGCTTTATTTATCGACACCTTTCCTCTGAAGGTTTGGCCCCAATCTTGTCAGGCAATTGGTCCCTGAGTAGTTATGCAGGAATAAGGGATTGTAAGTAACTCATTTCACTTAAACATCCTTCGTAATTTATTAAGTGCCAAACTAATCTTAATAAGTGGGTAAATAATGTATAATTAGGGGTGTAAACCGTAATTCATATACATGATGATGAGATTAATCAAATTGATAACTTTTCAATGCTATTACTCGCATTTACAAACATTATACTTACTGTAAAGTATTGTAAAAAAAGTGGATCACCGCACCGCGGACATTTTTGGAAACCGATTCAAATGCGTCCGAAAAGACAACAGAAATCGGCCATCTATGCGCTCCTCGATGCAGTCCCCTCGGTCGCAACCGCTGTCCCGCCAATCTTTTCCTCGAGGAGTTGGCCCAAACCTTCCGCGGATGATTGCGGGCGCCCCTCCCTTCCGCGCCCCGGGTACGAACGCGGCGGTCTCGCGGGAGCGAACGGAATCGGTGTCCGCGGAAACGTGTGTGGGCGTGTGACGGCGTGGGAAGGGGGAAAAAGAGTCAGAGGATGTAGAGGTGGAGGAAGGGGGGGGGGGAGAAGATTATTGGAGGGTGGGAGGGATGGATTGTCGCATGTGGAGGGAGAGGTGACCGAGGAAGTGCGTGTGTTGCGTCGGTCGGTGCGTGCGACCGTGAGTGTGTCTCCCCAGACAGGTTTCGGTGGTCTCCTCCGAAAGAGGGAGTGGCGATAGCGAGTGTGGTCGGGGAAGGTCGACTCTTCGAGCGAGAGAGGAGGAAATGAAGGACATTCCCAATCGAGCGATTCACGGAGATTCAAACTTTAACTACCTTCCATTTCATCCTACCTATCCAACGATATAGTATGCCAACATGTGCCTCTCCTCGTCTCCGTTTTTAAATACGGATAGTGGTTCGATGGAGGTGAGCATTTTGTGTGCAAGCTGACGATGCCGTTTCAAGGAAGGAACGATGCCAAACGTTCGTTTATCGCATGCTTCCAGAAGTTTTGCTTTCATAAAATTACCGATACCGAGTCTGTATTACCTCTAGATATCGAATTTATTTTCTTTTTAATACGTTGAATTGTGATATCATGGCCAACGCCGGACGCAATGTTGCACGGATTATGGGAGACGGGCTGTTTTTTTTCATTCCAAGACGAGGTTTTCATTCATTTCAAGAAATACCGTTTCTGATTCTTGGCCAGTATTCAACTCTTGCAACTTTGTTGCTAACAGCTTCGACAATGACGCTGTCGTGATGTTGACCGGAAGTGTAGTTTAGGGAAATCAAGTAAATATTAAATTAAGTATTACCAAGTTATTCATTGCTATTACGTCGACAAAAAACCTTTTTCTCAGTCAAATTATGAGAAGAGACACGAGATTATTTTCTTATTCTAATTAATGCAAAGCACAGGTTGTACCTCGCTCGTATGCTAATATTGCAGGTGGTCTTGGGCTGTTTAAAATTCGTAACTATGATTTGATATATATTTTGTGCAAATTCAGCAGAATATCACTCATATTATTCTTGCGTACCACATATGCGAAAAGTGAGTTACATTTTTTAGCTAAATAGAATGGCCTGAATAAGTTCAGTAAAGAACTCCGTATTCGGTATGAATAGATTGAATCAGCTGCTTGAACGCGCCATTTGGCAGAGGTTCTACTTCAGTGCATATTTAAACACTAACTATTCCAAGCTATTGTGATTCATGTGTTCATGATAGTGGAGAGGAATATTTGGTTGAGAAATCAGTGACCTCAGAAAGAGCAATTATTTCATAGATAATGTGTCTTCCCCCGAATACGCGAGGCAGTTTGCTGAAATCTTGATAGCATTCCGTGGTATGCATACATTGATGTGCATACATGCGAGGTAACTTAAGTAAAATATTGGATGCTCTTACGAGTATCCTTTTACGTAGCCGAAGTTGGAGAAGATCGTTGGCTTCAAGTTTCATATTAGCATTCTAAACACGCAGAGATGACGCATCACGAAGTGACACACGACTGGCAGTTTGCATATTGGTAATTATGCACTTGCATAAAAACACGTCAATAATATTCTTTTGCTTCATATGAAACTACGGTTACATAATGTGTCATTGGGAATCTTCATATTTCTTGCAACTGATTTCAAAGTATATTCGATGTAGTGCTCGCTTAGTCTTCTTGGTTATGTTTCCGGTGACAGCGTTTTTGAGATAGGGTGATTAAAGGATTTTTCTAGAGTTTGATCGACTCCCACGAAGCACCATCGAGGAATGCATAAAATGGGGAACCGATTTTGATATAAGATAACACGTTAATAAAAACCTCAAGGGAGGGAATTCAGTCCGCGCTACTTGAACGGGTATTGCTGCTGACGGTCTCCCGGCAAATGAAGTGGCCGACGCGCGGCAAAGCTCAAGCGTTACCTCCCCTCAGTGATGGGAACAAGATCACGGCAATCTGCTCATCGCCTTAAGACGAGCGTTTGGATGCCGTATTGCTGTCTTTTTGAAAAATTTAATGGTAAAGAAATTATGGCGTCTAAATATATTATTTAGAATGGTAAAAATCAAGCTTTCCATACCGATCGTCGCTGCGCGTAGTTAAAAACTCTAAAAATAATGGAATATATTGGCATTACATTCGTTGCGTTTGTGGACTTAGAGAAAGCATTTGACAACGTGGATTGGAGCACAATGCTTGGAATCCTAAAGGAAATTGGGGTTCTTTATAATGACAGAAAAATCATCCACAGTTTATACAAAAACCAAGTAGCCGTGATAAAATCAGGGCCCAGCTGTGAAGAAGCAAGAATTAAGAAAGGAGTGCGACAAGGCTGTACAGTGTCACCTGTAATTTTCAACGTTTACATTGAAAAAGCCATTAATGAAATCAAAGAAAAGGAATTGGGAGTGAATATCCATGGAGAAAAAATAGCATGCTAAGATTTGCCGATGACATAGCCGTTATAGCAGAAACAGAGAAGGATTTGAAAAATATTCTGGTTAATATGGGTAGGGTAATGAGTAGATATCAACTGAAAATAAGCACGAAGAAAACCAAGATCTTAGTATGCAGCAGAAGAGAAGAAGTCAAGACCAACATTAAAATAGGGAGGCAAAAACTGATAGAGGTGGATGAATTCTGTTATTTGGGAAGCATGATAACTAGTGACGGGAGAAGCAAGAAAGAAATTATCAGCAGAATAGCCCAGGCGAAGAGAGCATTCCACCAAAAGAGAGACCTGCTTACAGCGGGAAACTTAAATATAGAAGTAAAGAAACAATTTATAAGAACCTACATTTGGAGAGTGCTCCTATACGGAAGTGAGGCATGGACAATGACCGCAGCGGAGAAAGCAAGGATAGAGGCCTTTGAAATGTGGTGCTACAGAAGAATGATGAAAATCAAATGGATCGACCGAGTTAGTAACGAGGAAGTCCTAAGAAGGGTAGGAGAGAAGAGAAGCCTCATGAAAACCTTAATAAGAAGACGGAACAACCTTATAGGCCACATCTTGAGACATGATGGCCTGATGAAGACAATCGTCGAAGGACAGGTGGAAGGCAAGAATGGAAAAGGAAGACCTCGAACAAAATATATGGAACAAGTAAAGAGAGATGTGAAAGAGAAGAAATACGTAGGAGTGAAAAGATTAGCTGATAGGAGAACTGAGTGGAGAGCTGCGTCAAACCAATCCTAGGATTGTTGACCAGTGATGATGATATTGGCATTAGTAGAAAATGCGATAGAGTAATTAATCAGATTTCTCCGGGTAATTAAACATCTGCAAATGGTACCGCAACCTATTCTGAACTGGGGTTCACCGTTTCAGTACTTTTCATAATAGGCAAAGAAGGAAATTATGAATAGATGGAATGATTTATACGAATAAACTGAGACACAATTAAATGTTTTCCAAGCATTGGTTCATTATTCAATTTTACGGCTGCCAATGAATTAAATTCATTTTATTCGTGGTATTTATTCAAAAGTATTTTAGTTTCATAAATTGCAATCCATGCAAGAGGGTCAGTGATATTTTATATGGTTATATCACTTGGAAAAATCTATGATGCCGCATTTCCGACACCACATAAACACGAATCGTTGCTTTCTGTATAATTCTATACCTTTTTTTTGAAGATTCATAATAAACTTTATGGAATGCATAAGTATTCTTTCGCAAACATTATTGTTTTTCTAAGTGACTCATTAATTAATCTCCTCTATTTCCCATAAAATGCGATAGCATTTAGCTAATTTTTATTCTGTATTCTTCAGTTTATCCAACATAGATTTGAACACGTAAAATCTTGGCCGCAGATTGTCCTGGAGGACAGAACTCATTTCCCTACGTTGTATTAGGTCATTATTACATATTCCAGGCTTTAACTGTTAATTTTGCGTGATTCAGTTCGTTTACTAGATCTCAAAATGTCATAATACATCCCTATCCAGCGCTTAAAA
Organism: Ischnura elegans; assembly: GCF_921293095.1. Classification (NCBI taxonomy): domain Eukaryota; kingdom Metazoa; phylum Arthropoda; class Insecta; order Odonata; family Coenagrionidae; genus Ischnura; species Ischnura elegans. The sequence goes on from NC_060248.1 coordinate 109,629,411, forward strand.
ATTTGCTTTCATTGTCAGTAAAAAGAAAAACCTATTTTAGTATTTTAATTTTATTAAAACCTATTTTTGTATTTTAAAAGTATTTTAATTCCTGCGAATTGAGGATCCAGACGAGGAGCAATGAGGATACTACCGCACATTTGTATTTTATCTATCAAAAAATATCATCTCCTCCAAGCGAAAGACCCAAAAAAGCGTTTACTTATGACGGTACCTTTCCGCCTTTCATGTAATTTGTACTGACAATGGGTGGACTCATAAAGTGCTGATCATAATCGCATTTTATTAACGTTTTTGGTTGGTCAAAACAAGGATTTTGAGTATTACATACTTTATTAGACGAAAATACAGATACAGGTCAGTATATATAACTTGCGTAGATAAGGATTGCTAAGTTTCATCGACACCCCTGCGTATATGCGTGCATTCGAAATCGATTACATGGATCTAAAGATGCATTACAGTGATCTAATGATCCTCCCATAGCTGGAAACAAAATTATTCTCGTAATACAAACTAACCTTTACCTCGGAACGATTCCTAACGGCTCTAATTGCCACCATCAGCGTTCAGTTGGCCACCCACTCCATTTAAGGCCTTTTTTTCATTGTTTTTTTTCCTCAACCTGCTTTTATTAGCCTCTCACACCGCCGGAATGGCCCATAACAAGCAATGCCCCTTCCCATCTTTTACTCTTACATCCTACTTCATATCACGGGAGAAAAATACAAGCCAGACGGAACGAAAGGAGAGAAACAAGTCGAGAATGAGGAGCGGAAGATATTTTTTTCCTCCCTGTTTTAAAGAGAGGGAGAGTGAATTTACGTGCGGTCACATTATCGCGACGGGCCGAAGGCTCCCAATATAAAAGGCTTTTGGACGTCAACTTTGAGCGGGCGGAGTCCTGCACAACCGCACCTAACGAGCCTCTCTCTCAGCGGACAGGTTTGAAAAGGGAGAAAATACGCAAAGAGAGAAGAGGATTGAAAGAAAGAGAAAGGAAAGGAAAAAAGAGAGGAAGAGAGATACAAGAGTTCGTGTGGAAGAAGTCGAAGAAGAAGAAAAAAAATATCGCCGCGGATATAATCAGAGGAGGTAAGAAGAAGAAGGAGGAGGGACGGAGGGAGAGAAACTTGAAGATTTTTCTCATTTCGCCCTGGTGTGTTTATATGCGTGTACGGCGTGTCCGTGAATGCGCGCATCGATGGGCAGAGTATATCTCATGAGCCATTGCCGATGTCGCGCGAATAAGATTCAGTCCGGGAGGAGACGAAGAGTTGTATTGCGAGCGGGGGAATGAGGAGAGGCTGTTGTGTGTTGGAGTGGAGGGAGGGGGAGGAGGTATGGGAAACTTGGAGAGGGTGAAGGGAGGAGAGAGGGGGAACGGAGGATGAGGCTGAGGGGAGGGAGATGGAGGAGGTGGGGGATATCGCCTGGAGGGTGGCGGACAATGGACGCAGGAGGTGGGCCCTATATGCGATGGGGAGGGGGGGGGGGAAGATGCTGAGGGGTGGGAGAGGTAGTGGGCCGACGGGCAGCAGGAGGGTCTGTGAGGAGGCAAGGTGGAGAGAGAGGATGGCAACCACCACCGTATTCAAAACCGGGCCCCGGACCAATGGGAGGCGTTTCCTGTTCATGCTGGTTTGATATCTCGTAGCCGATTGGCGGTCATGAGGGAGTGAGGAGCCCCTCGAGGATCAAGGGAAGAGTGGGGGGAGGGGAAAGGGAGGGCTACTCTCTCTCTGGTAGATGCTGTGTGTGTGTGTGTGTGAGGAGAGTGTGTTCTCCGTTCTCTCTCTTATATCTCACGGCATGCACACTCACACACTCTCTTGGAAATCGAAAGGAGACGGTAGGAGGAGGCTGGAGACGAAGACGGAGGAGGTCTCCGCGGAGGATATCAGTGGCGGTGGGCTTGGAGGCGAAGGAGGTGTAGCCATTGTAACGCGTCGTGCCTTGACCAACTCCATTTTTATATAATAAAAAAAAATTGTTTATTTAATTGCGTTCGTTATTTGGATTTTTCATTGTTTATTGTTAGTTTAAAAGAATCTTGCTATGTGTTTTTGATAAAAAAGGGGATTGTTGGAAAGAAAGTTTAAGAGAGAAGGCGAATAATTAATCCTTTCTAACCAAATGTAAAAAATTCGCAATTATAATTATTGTGGCAACTAGACATTTTGCTATTACACGTTACAGCACATAAGAACACGTAGATCAAATCTTTCCTGAATAGAGCCGGAAATGTATCGAGTTTTGCTATTACTTGGAAGCAACATTGGGTTAAAAGGGGCAATGAGCGGGCTGAGGGGTCATGGGTTAAAAGGGGCCAAATGCCAAATTAAATAATTTCAAGGAAGTTTATATTATTTAAAGAATACCCACGCCACAATATGTGAATGTCTGCTTAGCAAGCAACGTTTCTCGATAGATCCTAATATTGATGGTATAGAACTGTTAAATATAGGAACACTGATATCAATATTGGACATGAGAAAACGAATCCTACAAAGATGGCTCTCGATTGCTGATGATCCTTGTACTGCCATTGTCCGCCTCGGTGGCGACAGGTCCTTGCCTGCCACACAAGAGGTCGCGGGTTCCGCCTAGCTAGGTTGCCCCTATCCGGAGCATGGGTGTTCGTGTTCGTTTAATTGTTAAGTTAAAAGCCCCGATCTAAAAGCCCAATGGTGCTGTTTTCGGTGGCACAGCAATAAATAAAAAATATTAAAAAATGAATCGCAGCGTCGCCAAATGCGAATCTTTTTTTCTCGATCAGTGATCGAACCACGGACATCGGGTTTTCCACTCTGCGTTTACTTCGCGGACCTCTACGCTAACCGTGATCCTTAATTCGAACGACACGAAAAATTTTCTATCTACAAGAAGTTAGGCGTACTAAGTTGCCTCTTTTTATTACTACAAATTTCTCCCTCAAGTTCCCATAATATGCACTCGTCTGTTCCCATGGAAACACTTCACCACATCGTCTTCATGACATTAAAATGCATCCGAGTTTATTTTTCGGAAAGTCTTGATAAGAGTCTGTAGAATGCAACTTACTCGGAATCGCACATTTTAAATGTGGGTATACTTTCCTCATGTGCAAGAGCTCGTTCAAAGATTTTATCTTGAAGTTGGATCGCTTGCTTCGCGACGCTATCTGAATATTTTAGAACAGCTCATTATTAGTCACTCGTAAATGTATTATCTGCGCGGATGGGAAGCTCGTGGTTGTCCTTGTAAGATGTAGATAATGGCAGCTTTAAAGCCATTTTATGTAGTACCTCAACATGCCACAAATTATCAGGATCACATTCCGAACACGAAGTTGGATGGAATATCATTAGCTGCACTTCGAATCTGGTCTTCATTATCATGGAATTCCTTCAGATATTGAATGCATTTTTTAATTTCCAATTCAGTTTCATTATTCATGTGAATAAGGGTGTCTATGAAAAAGTTGGATTAATTTACTGTTGGCTCGATCAGCTATAATCAATTATTCGGATTTGAGGAATATTCATCAATACGGAAAGATCATACATGAAAATTACCCAGCTGGCATATCCAACCAAACCAGAGCAAAATGCAGATATGAAGAGATCATTTCATCAATGCGTCCGGTTGTTGATAATTTCGTCAGTCAACGAACATGCGAAGCTTTGCCTCACACTCGACGTTTTTATTGTACATAGCGTTTACAAATCGTGTCATCAATAATCTGTGAACGTTACCTATGGTAAGAATAAATGTCTAAGAAAGATATAAAAATATTAATAAAGGAATTACCACTCCATTAATTGCGTTGCGTTAATCTTTGGCACAACAATGGGAAGTCTGGTTTTCCAATGTGATCATACTTAAGTACATTATTTGTTAGGTTTGATATATTCTTTACTTTATGCGACAAAGTATAGTTCTTGATAATAATGGCTTTCGAAATGATTCAGTCGGCGCGCGAATAATTCTGGACATCGATAGGTGATGGATCCTCTAGGGGAGCTTCATTTTTTGGCATAAAGAGGCGCTGCGCGCGGAAATTGTCTCCTCCCTCTCTAACCCACCGTTTTTCTGTCCATCGCGATTCACACATTTCTCTCCCTCTCTCTCTCTATGTGCGACCCTCATTCTCGCGTTCATCTGCCGGGCGCGTACGAGATTATATACATATATATACGTTCCACGGGTCCCAACAATTCTCTCTTTCACCATTTATCGCGCTCTCTCTCTCTCTCCATCTCCTCAGCAGATTGCTAATTCTGCCTCTCAACCTATAGCATGGGATGGTTATACGCATCGCTCTTTCTCTCTCTCTCTATCTCCACAACCCTGGTTTTAACCGAGCCCTTCCCGAATCAGTCGACGGAGAGATTTTGGCGAAATGGCATCATTTCGGGCGGATGGAAATTCGATTCTCCGCGTGGGAACATGGGGCCGTGACCTGAAATTATTCGATTCCCATCCCCCTCCCACCCCAACCTCCCTCCATATATATACCCTCGCGAACGCAGCCTATCCCCCAAACCCTTTTTTTCCACCCCCTGCTCCACGCGCTAAATTTTTCCCCCACATCCCACCCCATTCTTGGCTTTCCACCACCGACCGATACCACCAACAGCCCATGCCATTCTCCCTTTTTTCGCGCCGGCTCACACACACACGCTCCTCTTACACCCCTTTCTTTTTTTTCCTCCACCCTTCACCCTCTCCTCTCTGGCTCTTGCGCCTAAACGCTCTTCATCCGAGAGCGGCCCTTCAAACTCTTTAACCCCGCCCCTATGCAAAAAGGCCTCACGAAAATTCGATGTAAATAAATTTGAATGAATTTCACGCCGCATACACTGAGAGGAGGAGTAGGAAGGGAGGTGGAGCTAAAAATTTTTTTTATTTAATCCTTATGGACGGGCGTTACATACGCTATGGGGGATATCACCGGTCGCTTAGTTCGCCGTATTTGATGGATAAAAATAATTTTTTTTTGGAATGCTAAAGCGTGGGCGGAGCTACGTTAGAAAGGACGAAATAATGCAAAAGAGTTTCTTTCTACTGACTCTGTTCATTTTTTAATTCGTTCCGTGTGACTGGAAACGACTTTTTGAGTGTCCTCAGCCGGCTGACGTGAGTTAATCTGAAAATTTTTAATCACTAGACTCACTCGATAAAACCTACTTCAGAAAGCGTTTAATTCTAGTTAGGATTTATATTAGTGTTTTTTTACTGTTTTTCGGAGTTGCCTTTAGTGTTTAGAAACTTTTACCAGTCTCTTTTTTAGCTAGGTGTGGAAAATGTACAATTCTTATCACTTTGAGAGTATATATTTGAATCATACCGTCATTACGAATGCTTAGTGCAGTAAAAAAGAAGTTGGACATTGCGTAAATCGAATAACATTGATAAGCGCAAACAAACTCTGGTTGCAGTACCTTCATATCCCTCGATGAATGCTCAGTACCTATGTAGTAAAAACTCGATAAGAAGAATACATTATTTATTCGAGTGAAAAAGTATTAGAATACAACTAATTAATACGAAGGTTTTTACTTGCGAAAACCTTTGGAGAAAGCCGGTTTTGCTTTGCCATATGTGTCGACTATTCCAGAGCTCTCGGTAGCAATGGAGCTTAATCCTATTCCTCCATTTGCCTCAAACCTGGATTAGTGTATGACGGCGGCAGTTATGCGCCAAACGCTTGAGCTTTCTGGCGGATAAGAACGAACGGATTGGTGCGTAATCAGACATGGTGGTGGGATTTTCATTGGAAATGATGCGGAGATAAGGGGCGCTCGAGTAGTTAAACGTCAGCTGAGGGTCTGGCCCGAGCACGCATGAGACAGTTGAAGTTGCCGTGGAACTGAGGGCAAAACCAATACATAATCTAGGCCATTCGCGTGGGCTATCCAATTCCTACGTTTGATTCCAAGCTCGCAAAATGCGAATAGTCAAATTCGGAACTCTACCTATCTCTACCTATCAGCTTCAGCAAAAATTATCTCCGCATTTCAGTTTATAGAATAAAGCATAGAATTTTCCTTGACCGGTGGTGAGAGCATGATTCATACTGAGAGTAAAACGAAACAGATACGCAAGTTTACCCTTATAATTAAACGGAACAAATGAGATGAATATTCAATCCCCTGTTCGGTTGGAAAGAACTCGATGTTAATGAAAAGCCTCCATTTTAGTATTCTTTTTACGTAGGACATGAATCCCATTCGGTGAATTCTAGGAAAGCTTAGCCGGAGTGGAGTCCATTATTTAAAATATATTAGGTCTTGTAAGTATTGATTTAAATGATTCGGATAAGCGGAACACAAAATCCTCAAAGATGGCTAATTGACTGAGTGGACTGAAATCGGGTTTATATCCATCGGGCTCTTTGGAACACACTTACTCGAAAAATACGCCTTCAGGGAGACCTGAATTTTATTCCAATGCCATACGTAGGTGGGATAGGGTTTAATCTTTTTGTAGATTAATGACCATCGATTTAATGGAATGCGAGAAATCCACAGAGGGAATTGAAGCAACTTATCAGGAAAAGAAAAAAAAGTATAATTAGTGAATGGTTAAGTCTTCTTGACCTCTATATAGTTAATAAAGTTGCAGTTAATTAGCAGATATATCTCTTGAGGTGTAGGTATATAAACCTACCAATATTAAAAGACATTCAACTCCAGAAATGCGTCTGCTAAATAATATAATTAGTGTTTCAGGGAGAGAAAAAGGGAGGAGCGTCGAATCTAATACCACAGAAAATTATCAAGAGCTCTACAAAAACAAAAACTTCCGAGCAGCATCACTACATTAAAGGCCAGCATGTTTACCTCTAATCTAGTAGGACATCAGGCATACTCGGAGCCGGCCTCAAAAGAGCAAAGATTGCCCGAGCGATCGTGATCCGAGGTCTGCTCTCGAAGAAAAAGAAACTTTAAACGGTGAACGAGCTGGTGTCGTCGGTGATGGCTGTCATAAAAATCCCCTCAAAAGGAGAGGGGGGGGGGGGGTTGGGTTGATGGGGGCTGGCGTTCCGGAACGAGGGACGAGGAAGAGGAGCGGGAATGAAGACGAATACAAGTGGAAAGCGGAGAGAAAGGCATGAAGTAGTGAGAAGCGATAAGGTAATCGCTGTGGAGAGAAGATTTTAAAGGGACATATAGGCAGGAATTGTGGAAATTTCGTATCCAACCCACTGACGATACTTCAGTTTTCTAAATAAAAAATTCATCTGGACCAAGAAGTCAATTTACTCTTATCACTAAACGGAACACATGAGATGAATATTCAGTCCCATTTACGATTTAAAATATAAAAAAAACAATGAAAAACCTCAATTTTTTAAATCAAAATATTTAGGACTTGAATTCCATTCGGCGTAATTTAAAAGGCTAAAATAACCTTTTGATTTGCGTATTGAAATGAACACTAGCAATTTTCCACGATTTTTAAATTTATCACGACATAGGGTTCGGTGATACTTCAACATTTTCAAGATGGATATAGTAACATCAAAACGTAGGTAGTAATAAATGTAATAATCGTGGAAAATTGCAATTGTGTATTTCAATATGGAAAAAGAAAGGAATGAGATTGAGTAGTGAGAGGCGACAAGGTAATCGTAGTAGAGGGAAGATATTAAAGGAACACTGGCAAGTATTTTGGAAATTTCGGATCCAACACTCAACCACAATTCAATTTTATGAGCAAAAAAACCACTTGGACCAGGTAATCAACCAAATCTTTTGGAAAGGAAAAAACCAGACCTTTTGAAAAAATAAACAAAGATATCGTACTGTTAATCTATATCAATTTCAGGTACCTGATGATGACTGCAAGCCATTTGAAATACGCGTGGTACAGTTTCTGAAATAAAAGTAAGTAGACAGTACAATATCTCTGTGTACCTTTTCACTACTCTCATGAAAAATATATATTCATAGGCATCTTTATTTCCGGGCCAACTCTTATGGACTTAATGCATCTTTAACGACATTGTGTTCTTCAAATAAGTCCTGAAAATATTAAGGTCCAGCACAGTTCCGTGTACAAGTAAAACTTTTTCTCCAAGAAACAAATATGCTTTCGAGTTTTTGAAAAAAAACTCGAAAAAATATTTAGCATATATTCTAAAACATTTTGTTTTAATATTTTTGGGAGAATTTATGAATCGTCATCATCCATCTCTCCTCCCGCATTTCTTTATTTTTTTCTGTAAGGTTCAGAATATGTGCATTCTAAGGTAACTGTACTTTCGCTCACTTCTGCTCTTATGTGATTGGTCTGCTTCCTTGGAATTTAAAAATATTGAAAATTTCCCTCCACAATCAGCCCCCAGGTTATAATTATTTCAAAACCAACCCAACTCCCTTGGCTCGTGGTATTTAAGTTCGCATCATTTTTCTTTCCTTTCAGCGATCATTAGTTTTTGTTGCCTTATCAGCAGCTAGGGCTCCTTTGTGGCGTAATTATTGATTTGGATTTGCACTTACATATTTCTATTATTCTGTGTATGGTTTCACTATATACATTTACCCTCTCTTTGCACCAAAGGCACCTTGATTTTAATCGTTGGCACATCCTTCATTTCCTTTCTTTTCCACGTTCCGCAACTCACCCCAATTCCCGGCTAACGCCTTCCCTTCAAATTGGTCCTTGTAATGGTTCTGCAGCGCCAAGTTGCGACAGTCGAAAGCAAGATAAGGGTATGTACTAATACGCAGGGGGTGGGGGATGCAAAGAGGAACGGTGGGGCGAGGAGAGATGGAATAGGGCGGAAAGTAAAGAGATGAGGAGAGAGAAAGAGAGAGATAGAGAGAGAGACGCGACTCGGCGGAGCACCTGCGGATGTTCGGCGGGGGATGGGGAGGAGGGAGAGAGGGGAGGGAGGGAGGGGATGAAGGATGAGATAAATGGGAGGAGGAGGAGGTGGTCGGGGCAAAAAGGGACTTTGGCTGCCATATTGGAATTGTCGTGTTTAGCAGAGCAGCAATATCAACTCGTCCTTTAGCCGCTTTACCCTCACTACGTCTTTTCCTTCTGTCACCCTTTTCCTCTCACAGTACTACCCTAACCCTATTCATCCATGATAACGTTAAAGATAAATGAATGAAAATTTAAAAAATTGTGTATGTCTACAGTATTTATTATCGTAAGACGCGTTTCAGCGAATCACCTCGCCATCAGCGAATGGCGATGGTGATTCGCTGGAACGCGTCGTACGATAATAAATACTGTGGACATACACAAAGTTTTTCAATTTCATTTATCATTGAAATATGTTATACAACGTCTCGACGAACACCGTTGAATACATCAATGATAACTTTTTATTTGCCGAGGGTAATCTTTTATTTTGTATGAAATGCGGCACGATGTGGTGGAAGTTCCATAGATTAGCTAAATGAGACATTGGTTAATGTAAATTAGTTAAATAATAGTAATTATTATAAATAGTAATAATAGTAAGGTGAGAAATTGCAATATATCCACAGCGTTTATTCAAACATGAAGTGTTTCGTAGTTACAACATCATTTGTTAGGGATAATTTTGCTGTAGCAACGAAACGCGTCGAGTTCGAATATATCCTTTGAAAATATCTCCATGTCTTTGTATTGTTTCCACAGGATATTTGCGAAAGTCGCAAACTGCAATATTTCCACAGGATTTATTCGAACCTGACGCGTTTTTCATTGTCACAACAACATTTTGAATGATAATGTTGTAGTAGCAACGAAACGCGTCATGCTCTAATTAATCCTGCGGAAATATTGCAATGTTTCATTTAACTAATAATGAGTGTTATCTCATTGGATGTGTGATTTCCATCATCGAATAATATTTATCGATAGTATTCGATACATATAATTAAATTCGAATAATTTATTTCAATAGCCGTCGATCATTCCATCGTCGGTGTTCAACCCACGACCGATTATTTATCAACCCTTAGCGGACGGTCAACCGATGCTTGATAGTTGGTCGGTGTTCGACGGTTTACAACTGGTGATATTAAACGATGACAGTGGAATGCCTCTAGCTAATGAATGTTATTATACTTGTGAAGTTGGAATTCAAGAATCAAGGACCACTGATTGTCACCATTGGTATTCGAAGTTTGCCCTCACTATCGGTTATCCATACTATCAATGGAGCGGCAATCTATGATCAAGTGATATCCAACATCAAAGGACCTTCGCTGATGAGAATAATTGTAGAAACTAGATGGGCGGTAGGCCATGGATAAATGGTGTATCGAAATGCTAGTGTCGATGTCTGCCATCGACGTATTTAATACCACATCTTAGATGGAACGATTTACTCTCACCGCATTCGCTCTTTCTCGCTTTCCTACGAATTTCTACCTGCGTTATCATCGCTCCACCGTGTCTGCACCCTCTCTTATTAGCGGGTACAGACGGCAGCAGCGGCTGGGAAGCCTAGTTGCGCGCGTTGAGCTTTGCGTGAGGATACGTCTCTCTTTGTGTTCGCGCGAGCACTAAGCTACCGCTCCCATGGGGGATGGCAGATGCGGAATATTCTCCATCTAAATCCGTTCATTTTGCGGCGAGTGAACCAAACGGTAAAGCCCTGCCCTCCCCCCCCTCCTCTCCCACCCTGCCGGCTACTCTACACCCGCTCCCACCCCAACTCCGCTGTCGCTTTTTTCGGTGTGGGGTTGGGAGGGGGGTTTGCCGTTTTGATTGGGAGGGTGGAGTGGGGATGGGACGTGCGATGAAAATTGGTGTGGGGTGGCTCGCAAGGGATGCGACGCTTTAAATCATCGGCTGAATCCAAGCTCCGAATTCGATTAGTAGTAAATGTCATTTGGTATAGTTCCGGAGTTTGACTATGGATTGCGGCTGAATCGGGGTGGTGGGTATATGCATATATATATAAGGGATGAGTTGATTCTAAGTGACGATTCTCGATTCCACCGATTCTCGGGCACGGAATCGGAATCGAGAATCGATCGAATGTACTTCATTTGATTCCAGGAATATAAATATTTTGAAAATTGACTATGAGCTTTGGGCATAAAGGCCGCCTCACACCTGAGCCATTGTGTACTCTACATTATTAAGATAACAATTTATATCTGAAACAGTCAAAGTGCTTATTAATTCAATAAAGTTGAGAATTTATTATTAGTAAAATATTAATTAGCTATTCTTAATAAATACACTTTTTGGGCCACTTCATTGTCTTTGTCATTTTATTCCATTCAATTCTCATATTTTAATGACAGTAATGCTACTGACAAATCGATGTCCCAGCTGTTAGTACGAATAAGAATCGATGGAATCGGTATCGATTTGAAAGAATCAGAATCGAAAAAAAGTGGAATCGACTCATCCCTGATATATGTATACGTATGAAAGGGGCGGAGAAAGTCGGCAGGGTCCAGAGACTCTTTGTGTAGTTTTTATGGCGTAGCGATATCCAACCTTTTCCTCCTCTCCTCCTATGAGATCGTATGATCACTCCCCGTTTGAAAAACTTCGAACGGATTACTATTTATTTATACATATACACCCGCCCGTATAAGTGTTTTTTTTTAGAGAACGTTTTAATTGGGCTGGGCGTGAAAATTTATCGCCAAGTTGCAAGAGGAAACGGGTTTTAATTCACGGCGAGAGTGGATCAAGGGGAGAGAGAGAGAAAAAAAAGATTGAAATATGCGTGGCTGAAAGCCATAAATAAATCGTATGCAGCCTTAGATAACATAACCAGTGCGGTGCTTTCCACTATTTTATTCGATGGGAAATTATGCATATTTTATTTTAACTCCTCAGCCGCTCGGTTTCATTTTAAATGGTGGATTTGATAAATAATTACTCCGGCTACTCTCGGTGAAACCAAAAGCCGACACGCATTAGCCGAGAGAATTGGGAGAATTTCATAATTGCTGTACCTGCTTAAAAGCCGATTTAGGGCTAGATCAGAGATTTAAATTGTGAAACTATTCGTCTGCGCTAATCAAAGCCACGACTAATGTGCTAAACGAGTAATTCTAATCTAACTATTATTATTAGGAAGAAAATAATGAACCACAAAACAAAATTTCATTATGCTGATTTCAAAAGATTGTTATAGCACGTAATTGAACAAAGAAAGTATTTCATTGACGAAGGAGAAGAGATTTAACTGGTAAAAATATTTGCCTGCACTGATCAAAGACTCTGCTAATATGCTAAACGAGCAAATATACTCGATTTTTACGAAGAAAATAGTGAACCACAGCACAAACGTTCATAAAGCTGAGTTCATAAGATTCTAATAGCTAATGCTTGAACAAAAAAGTATTTTATAGACAAAGGAAGTTAATTTTTTTCGCTACTGACACATGAAAGATCGATACAGCATGGGTGGTGTGAACCTTTATTCGAAAAATGCGATTCGATTTAGAAGTACGTCGCCCGCTTACTGGTGATAAAACTACTGCTGTCGTATTCCATCGATTTCTGCGAAGGAGCAGAAATTTTAGAAGTCTTCGCACGCAAGTTTACTCTAGCGAATTTAAATGGTCGTAAAAAATGAACTCCATCTCTCTCTCCCGAGCATTTATGCGCATCAAGGAATAAACTGAAGATGATAGCATTAGTCTAGAGAGTCTGGAGAATGAAAAGAAAAAGAAGTTGAGCGCGCAGAATCCTGAGAATACAGCCAGAGTCCTCCAAATGCCTACTGCCATTTTAACTGCGCGGGGCATAAAACCCCGTCGCGGCATATCCTTCCTCTCCGAGCCATTTATCATTTTGCAACATCTTTCCCTCGCCTCGTGATCCCATCCCTCTCCTCCTCCATCAACCCTCTCTCCCATATCTCTTCCTTCATTTCCTTCTCCCCTCCGCATTTTTTTTTCCCTCATTCCCATATTCCATTCTCTTCCGATCTCGTCCCCATTCGGGTGACATCTATTGGATGGCTGCAGAAACACCACGCCCCTCCATATCTCCCACACCCCTTATATCCCTCTCGCCGTCATACCACACGGATCCACCCCTGGTTCGAAAATACAAAATATGGCCCGGATTAAATTTCGGTCTGGGAAGGGAGGAGGGATTGGATAATGCAGGAATGGGGGGAGAGGGTAGAGGGGGAAGGGGATGGAAGGTACAAGGAGTAATATATGTATGTACGTGCTTCGCATATCTGTAGGGGAAGCGGAATAACAGAAACTGGAGCGACAGGAATGGAAAAGATGGCGACAGCGGTGAGGGAAAGAGGTGAATATTATCGTCATGGAGGAATATTTTGGGTGAAGCAGCAGATAGCAGTGAGGAAAAGTAATGTTCTACGTTAAATAAGTTCCAAGGCAAAAGACTTGTATGCGTGTCATTGCATTTTATCGGAATCATGATAAATAATGTGATAGATGGTGAGGTAAATGATGGTGATCTTAACATGGAAGTCCGTGACGCATATAAAAATACAGATTGGGCCGCAGATTGAGACAAAGACAAGGCTTGGCTACACAGATTGAGCCAAAAGTATTTGAACGTCGAAAACTTATTTAAACTTAAAAACTATGAAAAGATAGTTATGCAGAGAATTCCTATTTTACATCATATTTTAGTGATACCATAATTTTCCGTTCATAATTATCGCGATGGAAAGCTCCATGAATGCCACACAAATAAAAAACGCGGAGTCAAATTAGTGCGCTATTTCTGGTATAATGCTCAAAGAGAAACATAAGCATTTAATTAACCATTCAATTTTACTACGAGCATACCCATATAAAATATCTCTGTTGGTAAATTTAGAAATATATTTTTTTTGTGATAACTTCAGTTTCAAAAAAGGAGGATAGACCAAATTAGTGGATTTTATAGCCGTAGAATAAATTAAAATTGATCGAATTACGCTGAATTGTGTGAGTGTTAAGTCAACCATTCATTCTTACTACGAAGATGCTCTTACAACTTATACCTATTGCCAAATTAAGAAGTAAGTATTATTATTTTCGAATAAACTCAGTTTCAAAATAGCTGAAAAGACAAAATTTGTGGATTTTATTAGTGTAGAATAAAATAAAATCGAATGGTCTACGGTGAATAGTATCAACGTTAAGCCACGTGAAAGAAAAAGGTAGATTGTAGTTTTGTAATGCACGGCCAACGCCGAAAATCTCTCCTCACTCCACCAACGGGAACCATATTTATCCTCATTCGCGGAATGAAAGGGCTTGGGCAAAATTGATTTGAGATGATAAATCTTCTCCCAGAGAAATAAAAAACGGGCCTCGATCAGTTCGCATGCGAGTCGAAATGAATCCCGGGGATCGGTTTTGGAGGTTTCATCAACGGCGGCGAGCTCTCACAACGCGAACGGGACAGTTTTTTTTACCTACGTTCCCCCCCTTCCCCACCGGTAGCTGCGGAACGCTTCGGTTTTGAATGGCGGACTGAAAATGGTACGTTATCCCCGGTTTAGATTCACAGTTTGCGAGGCAAAACCGGCGTTAACTTTCTTTCCACAATCCTCGGCTGGGATGGGATGAGGGAGGAGGCATTTGGAGTTGGTGCGCGCGGGAAAGGGGTTGTGGGGAGGGGGGAGGGGGTAAAACAACAGTTGACCCCATCGCCCGACGGACGCGAGCGTTCATTAGCATCGGTGCCGTTTAATTGTGGTGGTGTTTGGACGAGCGGGGGTTGGGAGTGTGGGGATGGCGGCAATTGGAGGTGGCGCGAGGGGGTGAGGCGAGAGCGCACGGTCGGGAGAAGACCGAAGAGGTGAGCGTGGAAAGAGAGGTGGGATGAGGCCTGGAGCTCTAACTTTCTCCTCTCCTTCATTCCCTATCCCGCCGAATGACTGGGCGGACAGCCGTTGACGCAGGTAACTAATGCCTTTAGACGCTTGCGCGTTGCCTGCCTCGTTGACATCATGCCTAAATTTCAGAAGGCGTAAACCAAATATCCAATCGGTTTTGATGTGAATTATTCTTTTCAATTAAAATAAACCTTAACCATACACCTTTGAATTATTAACTTAAACTTTTTTGAATGAAGGTTTCGCGGCTCATGGTGATTAAAGAGAGACATACGGGTGTATGCCGCGTGATGTATCAGGAATTGCCCCGACGTTTCGTGACCGACTGCTGGCCACTTCTTCAATGGAATGACCATTCCCTTGAAGAAGTGACCAGCAGTCGGTCACGAAACGTCGGGGCGATTTCTGATACATCACGGGGCATACACCCGTATTTCTCTCTTTAATTAAACTTCGTTTTTCCTCAGAATAAAAAAAATTACGTCCTTGGTTTTTACGGATAAGTCATCTTCTGGTGACGATTCTTAACCGTTGAACGTCGTAACCATAGTAGTGATTCAATAAAAATATTCTGTGGAAAAACAAGTTTTAAGTTACCTATTCATTCAATACGTTCAGCGAATTCCACAAAGTATCGCCGGAAACCACCAACTTAACCTTACTACCAGATTTAATTGTGGATTTGCAAATTTAATTCTCCTTTACGTAAATTTAAGACCATATCAGAATAGACAGGAAATTCTCTCAGGCTTAAGAGTTAAGATTATAATTGTTTGTACGCGATAGTTGATTTTAAGTATGTTATTTTCCACGTTTTAACGATTAAATTCATATTACTGGTTCGCTCATCTTATCTCCGGTAAAAATACAATTATATCCCTTTCGGTAGGCACCTCTACGCAGTATTACACTCAAAGTTCGGCTTCTCGCGGGGAGCCTAGTACTAGTATCCAGTCCTTAAATATATTTAAAGCTTAAGTGATAATGTAAGTATAAGTAAGTGTTACATTCTATTTTACTAACCTTAATCATTCATATTAAAAGAGATAAGTATTGCAATTGCAGACGGTGTACTGAGGGCTGTCCCGACGAGCCCCGTATAATCTCACCAATCTACCGATTGAAAGCTGCAATCAAATATCTAAATAGATGAATTATGACTTAGAAAAGTTTTATGTTTGGAAAAGGACCATATGCATTGCTAATTATTTGCTATTCAAGGAGCACTTTGGAGTAGTGAATTTTTAAGGAAATGAATCCAAAACTGTTTCCTGGAATCAAATCCAAAAGAGGCGTAGTGATATAGTTCACGTTCAATTCTGCTCAGCTGTTGATTTTTCCTAGCTTTATATCCTATGAATACTTCTCGCTAGCTGGTTCTGAGCTTCTGGTTTCACTCATGGCCGCCATAAGAGTTCGCTCGAAGGGTATTGCGCATACTTCGAGGGTTTTAACGGGAGAGTGGAAGGGATAAGGCGAGGGGTGTAAAGGGAGTCGGGTGGGGGATATTACAGACGGATGAGGAGAGGTGATATGGAGAGAGATATATATATATGAAGGAAGGAAGGGGCGGAAGGGGGGAGGAGAAACAGCGGTGCGAGATATGGTAGGAGGATTATTATTGGTGTACGTCACGCGTCCGCGGGGTGAAGCTCTTGTGAGGGTAGCAGGGGGAGGGGTTTAGGAGTGGGGTTTTTTGATGTGGAGGACATGGTGCGCGCCAAGGGGTGTGTATTATGTGCTTATGAGTGAGACGGAGATAGGGGGGAGGGTAGACAGGCATGGGGGTAAATACAGATTTCATGCAAGGGTAAGAAAGGGGGCGGAGTTGCATTCTGCCTCCAAAGGGGGGAGAATGGGTCTTTATGTATTTTATCCCCCGGGGGTGGTGGTGGTGGCACATTTTGAAGGGGTGAAGGGTAGAAGCGACGCGTCTGGTTGGCTGGGCCGCCGCGCATATTGGTTGGCAGGCGTCATAACCGATGGCAGGGCCCAGGAGGACCTTTTTGATCATCCCAGGGTGCTGCTGTGCAAGGTTTGCGTTGCTCCGAAAACCCCTTCTCCGCAAGGTGGCGATATGATGGCCCCGGAGTGGGATGGGGGACCGCTGGTCGGCTGTGGGGTGGGAAAACTACCCTGGGGTGGGATTCGGAGGTTGAAGGGAGGGAGTCAGAGTTCAATTTGAGGGGCTTTGCTTCTGCCGCGATGGCGTATGCGAACCAGGGAGGTGGTGGTCGGGGCTAAGCTCATTAGCCATGCCCCAATGGACCAAAATCTACCCCTTTTTCCACCGTTTGTATTCTCACCCCGTCTCTGCGTGCCTTCCTCCCACCCTCACGGACCGCTTCTTCGCTTTTTGACACTTAAACCTTTCTCAGTGCGCTGCCCGTATAAATGGGGGACGGGATACGGTAAATTACGTTTCTCAGTCCTCCATTAATGAGTAGCACCGAATATAAAGTGCATACTAATAAAAAACAATGGATTCCAGCTTATGTTTAAGAAACAGCAGAAATATAACAATACTTTGTGTCCATTTTTTGATGTTTGTGGCTTAAACCTTCGATGGTAAAAAAAACAGTGTCCGCCACGAGACGAGTATTTAATGTTAGAGAAGATCTCTTGCATTTGTAGCATGCTCTTATAGAAAGAGGACTCGGGTATTGCGGCATTAGGCTAAATCGGTAAATTTACGTTTCCTATTTCTCCATTAGTACGTACATAAAGTGCAAACTAGTTATAAGCGAAGGATCCCAGCTTATCTTTAAGAAACTGCAGAAATATACCAGTACATTTTCCTATCTTTAATGTTTATTGCTGAAACCTTAGTTGGTCAAAAAATGGTGTGCACCATGCGAAGTGTGATTAATTTTAGTGAAGAAAGTCTCTTTCAGTTCCAGTATACTCTTATAGAAAGAGGACTCAGGTATTGGGGAATTTGGCCAAATCGTATATAAGATTATTTGGAGATGTGGAAAACTCCTGAATTGCATCACTATTAATAATATAGACTCATGGGTATGACTGTAAGAGTTGGGCTTATTTTAGACGCTGGATAAATAAGGGCGGAGGAAGTTTGCTCCGATAGTAAATCATTTTGCCAGTAAATTCGATCAGCATTTAATGCCAGTGCTTTTTCTCATAAATAATCACTTAAGTTTAATGATGTTTTCATTGATTAGATTTGACGAAGTGTAGTAGAGTGAGGGGATTAAAAAAATCTGTATGATAATTTAAATAGCTGAAGCCTCATGCATCGGAGGCCAAGTACTATCTATAAAACATCCATTAAAATATATACGATTCCGCGACGCACTTGGAAAAACTGCTATGAAATGTTGGCAGACGTCAGTAAAATTTATAACCCACGATATACTTTTTCATTGACGCATCGAACATAATTAAAATGCAATGAAAATTTACGCACTTACTTTTTGGAATTAGTACCGTAAACAAGTATCGCATGGCTAAGGATTGCTATCGGAAAATGCGTTCTTAGTTACTCCTCATTTAAATACAGCATAAATTTATCCTTAATCAATGAGTATGAAAAGATTATTGGTTTATCCTCTATTTTTGCGGCTTATGGTATGTCATTAAATGTTATAATGAAGAAATAACATGGATAATTAAGTTGTTTATTGTGTTGTGTTGTTTATGTTGCTGTGATTAAATGATGTTTATTAAATGTTGATTATTAAAACGGAGTTTTATGATGATGTTTATTAAAACGGAGAAGGCTTTGTGCCTTCCATATTGAGTAATACTTGATTATGATGTGTAATCATGACACGTTTATAGTTCAAAGAAGCGCAGTGTATTCATAGATTGTTGTATAATGAATCTGCTGCTGCTGCGATCCGCCGCCTGGGAATGTGTCAGGGTATTTTTCTACCTCCGGCCGTATGACATGGAGGGTTGAAGTTGAAATGAGGTGTTGGAGTTCTTGAGTGCAGCTCAATTTACAATATGGCAAATAAATTACATTCAGAATACGCATTCAATGTGAGACCACCTGGAAATCTCAATTGAAACCATCGTTATATCATGGCACCCTTAAAACTGTATCTCTGGTGATCTTCGATGGAGATAATGGGTTTTTCAATATATAATTTGCAAGTTCCAACTCTAGGAAAACATTTAAGGTAGTTAAAGACAGATCTCGAGGTCGGAGCTCAGTAAATTGCTGCATTATTTGGAATTAAAGAATGCAACATAGTAAAACATGTTTAGGGCAGTACTAGGTATGAGAATGTGACAGTGCACGTTAACGTATGATGCGTGGCATAAATATAAAATTCCATCCAGTATAGCATTCGAAGAACATCTAGAATACAGTCTGGTGGATTTTTGTCCACGAATCGTCTGTATGCGATTCCCAGGCTGATCCGGCGGCCATTTTCCTACACGCGCGGCAAATTATCGCGGGCCAGTGCCTTAATCCCAATTCCTCAGTGCCCAAGGACCATGGGCCATCCACCACCAACGGTCAGAGGATAATGGCAGCGGGGTGAAAGATAAAAAAAATAGCAGCTGTGTACGCGACGCTGCTGCGAAGGAAGACAAGAATCGTACATGCGCTCTCTGAAGGGAAGAGTGGGGGAAGGTATATATGGGATTTGAAAAAAAGGGACTCATGAGCGTGAGTTCCCCTGGCGAATCAAAACGCCTCCATCTCCTCCTTTCCGATTCGCTTCTATTTTTTCTAATGCCATACTCTCACGCACACGCATATATAATACGCAAATGCAGATGACCTCTCTCTCTCTCTCTCTCTCTACGCAAGTCCCCCCCACCATCCAGACTGAACCCCAACCGTTCTCACCAATGGCCGTCATCAACACATGTCCGCGCGCTCCCTTCCTCGCGAACTTCGTTTTTCATTCGTTTTGAGTCGGAAGCCAGAGTGACATGAAGAATGGAGGTGGGAAGCTAGGGGAAAGAAGGGGGCGGGGGGAGGGCAAGGAGGCATTATGCCTGCATACGCACGTGACGGCCTCTCTCTTTATATGCCCCTTTCGGTGCGAGTGCTTATTCTATTTGTTTTAAGGTCCGAGACCAGACGAGAGACGGGCCCGATGAAATAAAAGGTGGAGATTCGCGGGGTGTCCTGTCTGCTTTGGCTTCCATTATGCATATAATCCCCCCTCTGCCCACTCTCGTCGGCTCGCGAATATTCTTTTCCGCCTTTATTTCATTTCCCTCCTGCTCCACAAGCAGCACAGGGGGGTGGATGGGGGGAACAACGAGGTTTGTTCCCTCATTTGTCGTTTCATGTTTTCTTCTTTGTCTACTCTCCCTCTCACTGGTTGGTTGGCTGATGTCGACAGGCGTTGGAGTCATCGTGTACGTCTCCGCCTGCTCCAACAGTAAGCCGTCGTGCGAAATTAAAACTCTCTCGTTGTTCTCCTATTATTTTTTTCGCGCACGGCCGAGTGTCATGCGTGTACCCCACTCCCCGCTTCTAACCCTTGGACACCGCAGCATGAAGGTTTTTCGCCTTAGACGTATTAAGTACAGCCTCTCTCTCTCTCTCTCTCCCTCTCCATCTACAGCCCTGAAAATTTTCGCCAAACCTCCAACCCCAATTTTGCTCTCATAATGGCCGCATTGTCTTTTCTTTTATTTTGAGCGCTCCCCATTGTTTGCATCTCACCCCGGGACGCTCCCCCTCCCCCCAATTCCTCTCCCCCCACCTCACCCCGGGGTCGCTCCCAAAATGTCCCCTTTCCGAAAATTTTCACGAGGATCGCGAGAAGAATGGAGGTGGTGGTTGTGCCCGCCGCTGCAATGTTTTGATGGCGCAC
Organism: Ischnura elegans; assembly: GCF_921293095.1. NCBI lineage: Eukaryota > Metazoa > Arthropoda > Insecta > Odonata > Coenagrionidae > Ischnura > Ischnura elegans. The sequence goes on from NC_060248.1 coordinate 109,649,991, forward strand.
TCGGGATGGGGTCGCCCTCCCCAACACCACAGCATCCTTATTCCCTCTCCCGACGAACAAAAGCAATCCAAGCACCGCGAAAACTTGCGATTTCCTCCTTTTTTTCGGGGAAAAAATGTATAACCCCCCCCCCTCTTAACTCCTGTTATCCCACTTGCCGTCTATGCTCCTCACGGAAAGCGTTATTTGCTTTTTTCTTCTTCTAATTTTCGTCCGTCGTAGGCCGTGAAGGGCGTCGAAAGGAACGTGGAAGTCCACGCTCGCGGGGGGTACGGCAGGGGGGGAGGATGGAGAAGGAGACACGTGGGAAGGGGGGGGAAGGCGGAGTGTTGAAGAGGGTGATATTCACAATGGGGGTGGTCGTGTAGAGAAGCAGCGGAAAGAATGGACGGGTGGTGGGTTTTTAATGGGGTCGTATGATCGAGCCGTGGGGGGTTATTAGTCGGAGAATTGCCAAGGGATGGGACATGCGGAATTGGGGGATTTACTCTGCCGTGTAAATAGGGAAGAGAAGCCATCGTGGTTTTTAATAGCTCCAAGCTGTACCATACTGGTGGGGTAGTTATTCTAGTCAGAGAAGATGTTTCTAGAGCCTGCAGTGGCGGACCGATTACGTTCCTTCTTAACTCATCACCCTTTTTAGTAATATTCTACCTGAATAATATCTAATATTTCTTTTCTATAAGCACTGGATCACTGGTAGTTTCAGGTAATCACGGTTCTTTAACGTACTATATTGTCTCTTAGACCACCAAATTTCTCATTTGTACTCAATGGATGATTATTCATTGGAGGAAACCGATAATTAAGTTTTTGCGCCATTGATGAGTAGATCGGTGCGGGTAAGGGTGGCAATCTACAGCATCGGCATTAGCCTACCCGGATACGCTCATTCCATCCAAAGGATGAAATTATGCGCAATCTCATCCACTTCCGTGATTTTGAAACTTACACCCCCGGATGGAAAACCAAGATTACCGGCCTCGTTGGTGGCAGGGTTTAATCCTCGCCTGCCAAACAAGAGGTCGGGAGTCCCGCCCCGCGAAGGTTGAATTTCCCTTATCCGGTTCACGGTTGTTCGTGCACGCGTAATTGTTGAAATATTTATCAAACCCTGATGTAAAAGGCCAATGTATGCTATTTTCGGTGGAATGAAAAAAAAGAACTCCAGTCACTTCATCGGACCGACTTCTCCTTGGGGTAAATCACTAGTTTTTCGCGCGAGTTCACACGCGAAACCTACGTGGCACCGCGTCTCGTTCCCCTTCCCTTCTGGACGAGAGAAAATTTCAGTCGAGCGATCGTGAATATCTGGATCGGCCAGGAAAGATAAAGGAGACGACATGTCCGCAGTGGAGAGGCGTGAAGAGTTGAACGTAAAAAGGAAGAGAAGGTGTGGGAAAGCAAAAGGGAATGAGAGTCGTAGAGTGGAAGGGAAAGTGGTGGGGGTACAGTGCATAACTAGTGCGGGTGCAGTGGGTGAGGAGAGGAAGGAATCAGGCGCTGGGAGTGGCTCCCGAAGGCGTGAGGGGACAAGCGGGGGTGGAGCAGCGAAGAATGGCCTGGGGACGGCGGAGAGGAGAGGGCCCGGCGGACATGTGGGAGAGAAAGGCGTGGATAGGTGTTCGCGGTAATTAAGGCGGAGTCTTCTTCTCCAGCGCGTCAATGCCTTGAGATCCCCTCGGTGGTAAAGAGAATCGAGAAAGGCGAGAAAAAAAATAGGGGGTGGGGTGTATAAGTAGGTGACAAGGGGGTTTTGTGTGTGTCTGCGTGTGAGAACGAGAGAGGAAGAGTTAAAAAAAAAAGAGAAAAAGAGATTGGTAAGGAGGAAAAAAAAGAACAGCTTGTGAGGTCCGCGTGGTTACGGTTGGTGAAGAGGAGAAGAATCGTGGAGTGGTTGTAAATAGGGAGGCCAGCGCGATTCATGGATATCTAGCCATAGTCTGCGTCTTTATTATTGCCGCTAAGACCAACCTTGTCTTCAAGAGGTTGGAATTTTCTGGAAGAAAACCCTCTACCTTTCCCTCCCTTCGTCTTTCTTCCATCGCTTCGCCCTTGTTTTTGCGTTTGGGAAGAGAGACGAGTCTAGCTCTGGATGCGTTGCTTCGCCATGGGGATCGTCTTGCTTAATGGGATTGGAATTCATCGGGCGTATACATCCGAGAGTCTCCTGTTCATTCCTTTCTCGCTTTCCTTTTATCTTCCCCTCTGCGACCTCCTCTAGTTCCTCGAAAAATCGTGCGCGCGTGACACTGCTGAAGCTTCTGCAATGAGATATTTTTTTGGTACCCGGGCAAAGTTCTCATGAACCTTCACGTTGAAACTAATGGAGTATCGTAATGCTATTCGCGGAGCAGTGGCTGTGATTGATCAGTCTTAGAGCGCTCAATTATTTTCTTTTCGGGTATGATATTAAGCTGAACACATATTGTTCCGCACTTGTTTTCTCTATCGAACCATCTCTTATATTATTACATAAATGATGCTTGAGAAGTTTACCAATTTTTCCCAAAAATATTCCTCCTTTCACCAAGCCATATTGTAAATCTACTTCTTCGCTTTGTCGAGTTACTGGGGCCTAATAATGTGTGGCATGGGTTTTAGGGGCATCACCTATTGCATGAAAATTGAATACAAAGATTGTGTTTACGTGAATTGAAGGCCCTAATGGATTACGGCGTTACAGTTGAGTTTGAAGACAATTTTAATATGCTACACATTTGGAGAAATAAGCTCGATACCAGCCGTATCCAAAAACTAATTTGATGAGGCCGATAAATCCTGATTTAGGTAAATAAAAGTTATTAAATATTCAATTGCTAAAAATAATTTCATTCCATTCAGCCATATGATTGTAACCGCGGCGAAATGTCTAAAAATATTTAAAAAATCGAAAATCCCAGCGTGGAACCGCTGATGATTTTCATGCACTATGCAAAATGCGTTACTTGCGAGACAAGATATTAAAAAGACAGATTCCATAGACCGGGAGACAATTTAAAATTATGACGTAAATATGTTTTTAAAATGGTGATCGCAAGGGCGTAAGAATAAGTCAGTCAGCTCAAAAAGGCAGACTCCCTCAAACTCCGACCACGGCGTTATGTACTAGTAGGTATTTCATTCTTTACCCACGAGTTCTAATGAGACGCTCGAATTCAGTGAAGGTTGGCCGTCCTTGCTTACCCCTGTGAAAGGAATGCATTATCTCGGTGGTCGATCCGCCATAATAAGGACTACCTCAGCTCTTGAATAGCTCTCCTTTCCTCTCCACACCCCGAAAAATTCGCCTGCAGTTTGCATTGCCACCACCGTCGTTAACTCCTCCTCGACGGGCGATTCTCTCCCAGTCAGCCCTCGCCACCTCCTCCATCGTCCCAATGGCGAGCCCCGCCCTCCGCGGGGGAGTCTTAAATCTGACTCGCTAATCTCCGTGTCACCGTCCGGGTGTCGAATAAAAAGCGTCAGCCTCCGTAATAAGAGGGAGGTATAGGCAAGAAGGTGTTGCCGTCTCACAGGTCCACCCGTCACGAGCGTGCGGCCACCGGCATAGTTAGTAGCATCCCTCAAAGCTCCACCCCCTTTGGGAGAAACAGTACCGTGCGGACTGCGAGCCATCTCAACACCCTCTGTTAATGTGGTGCGCGGGTGGTGCCCTCTTGCGGGCCGTGCGCAGTAGCCAGTGTGGGAACAAAAGGGCCGAGGTGCGAGCGGTTGGTTCCCGATATCGCCGCGGCAGAGGTGTGAAAGTACGTAAGCAGCCACGAGAAATGGGTTGGGAGGTATTTTTTTCTTCTCTCCTCTCCGTGCTTGAAGGGAATAGATTAATTAGCAGCGTGTGGGAAATAGTCGGCGAGAGTCCGGACGGTCATTATTCATTACCCCCCTTATTCGCCCCTTTCACTCACTTTGATTTCGTGGCAATATTCCCCCCGTGCATACGTGAGACTATCTTTTTTTCCGTAGTCTTAACGCGGGCGTGCATCTAGCCTTATCACGAGAGTAATTATTTTCAGCAAAAAATATTTCTCATGGCTCTTCCGGCAGGTGACTATTTATCACGTAGTTGCGAGTACAGGAAGCGATATGAAGATATTAAAGTATAGCTATTTTTGACTTTGACATGGTGCTGGGTAAGTATTTACATTAATAGTGACGTTCCAGAAGTTCCATGCATCACAAATTTGCAGTACCGAGAATGAGGAAATTTAATTGGGGTTACATTTCTGAGAAGTCTACCGAACTGCAGTTTAAATTTCTTTCTTTACAGTTGCAATTACAAATCGCGCATGATATAGACTTTAGCCGCTGATAGTGTAATTGCTTACATTCTAAGCCTCCTTAAAAACTCTAAACATTTTCTTTGCGGGCGTAGTCCTGTTAATTTTTCACGTGCAAAAAGGCTGGGGCGGTTCAAAGGACGGTGGAAAAGGGGCGGTGGGTGTTTCCTCTAGGCATATCTTCAAAGCGATCAAACTTCCGGAGAAACCGCACTGTCCTCGGTGGGCCAACAGGGTCCTCCAAAACGAGCCCCGAACTACAACTCTCAGCCGGTCGTTAAAAAAAATAAAAAACACGAGAGGAGTGCGCGCTTCATTATTATTATAAAAAGATTCCCCACCCCCCAAACCGTTCACGCACCGCCCTAACTAAACCGCAAGGCGTAAGTTCTCACGGACGCGGTAATGGCCGTTTGCCGAGAATATGCGAGATTATTTATACAGATTGTCGCGAGGCGAGGGTGAATAATAGGTGGCAGGGAGTTGAGTAACGAGTGGGGGGCAACTGATAAGATTAAAGCAAGGAGTGGGAGGGAGGGCGTAGCGAGACATGCATGGGAGAGTGCGTGAAGAAAGAACGCGTCGCTCGTAGTGGGAGGAGAGAGAGAGAGAGAAAAAATAAAAGAATGACGGCGGCCGAAAGATCTCCTGGATGAGATTAGGGGGCAGTAGTGGTGGGAAAAAAATAGAGGGGAAAAATAAAATGGACGCTTTTACTTTTTGAGCAATGAGTGTGTATGTGAGCGTGGTTTTCCCCCGCGTGGAACTGCGATACGAGGCCTTCCTCTGCGTGAAGGACAGGAAGGTATTAAGAATGGGTAAGGAGGAGGTGGGATTGCTCGTGGGGGAGGGTGGGAGGAGTGAGAATTTAATGAAAGGAAGTCTCATTCCCCTCCTATCTTTCTCTCCGCGTGCTGTCGGTTTGTCTCCGTAGCTTGTGCGTGCGTATGTGGAGGAGGACGCATTTTGAAGAGCCGAGGTTTCGACGTGGTGAACAAGGAAACGTGAACGCACACACTCTCGAGGGGCCTTCTATGTGGCGGTGGTGACCGGTGACACAAAATGGAGGCCCCGAAGACAAGAAAATCGTGTGTAAGAGGAGAAGAAAGGGAGGAAGTTGAAGTGAATTGTGCTGGGGGCGGGTTTTTCGATGGATGTCATTCAGGAAGCTGAGTCGGTCAGAGCTGCGGGGGCGGGGGAGGAGGGTGAATGACGAGGGCCACAAAACGAGCGAAACAATGGGGAAGAAATTTGAGTTGTTAGGGGAGACAGGAGAACAAAATGGCGGACGAGGACATTGTCGTGATCCAAATATTTAGCTTCAATCAGTATGGTCCTTCAATTTGCACGGGATCTCTTTGCATTTAATATGAAAGGCATACGGAGAAGGCGCATGGGTATGAAGATACGAATAAATAGATCCGAGACTCGTTCGGATGCATATGATAGAGATTCGAATTCCATACCGTTGACTATAACCTATTAATTCATTTCGAGCTTTATATATAACTTTTTGTGCTATGTGCGTAATGTTACGCCATCCGTCTTTTGAGAAATCGTAGATCGCCACTTTTTAACAAAGTGGTAAACCTCTAAATCTAACCTCTAAGTAAACAAATGGAAAAAAACAAAAAAGGAAAATTCATTCTATAAAATGATTCCAAATACCTATTCCTCGTATCAAAGGTTGGTTGTTAAGGAATAGTACGAAAGTATTGAAAATGGCCAGAGCTGGGGTACAGATCTACAGTACCTACTAAGGTCAGCACGGTAAGCGACATAATATTTGCAAATTTCGTTAGAATTACTAATTGATTTTGATTTCGAGTCTATCGAAACATTATAATCGAGATGTAATTTACGTAATTATTATCTATTTGATCAGGACCGTGGAAGAGGAAGCTAGCAATGGATTTTAAAATCGAAGCTTAGGAGCGACTACTCTATTAGTCTGAATTAAAAATGGCCATACTAATTTCACTTCTGCGTACAAAACCTTATGGCCGGCATCGGAATCATTGCTATTTGCTCAACAATAGCCACGAGATTTATGAACATAAGGAAGAGAAAGAGGGAGAGAAGTACCATATAGAGCTATTCCTTTCTTTGCTTCGGAAAAGTTTCTGTAACTAGAAAACTTATAGATGAATTTTTCTCAGTAAACGATATTTTTGAGAAAATTATAAAAATTCAATTGATTAGTTGGAAAGAAGGTGAAGCATTATTTTATAATAATTTTGGAAGTTTCGTAATGAGAAATGCGATAATGAGCTCAAAATATGGAGAATGTAACAATCCCTGTACTAACTATAAATTGTATTTTTGCAGTAAACTGCCCATTGATCTCTCCGTGGAATACGATAATGATAATAATTTTGAACTAGAGCAATTATTACTTTTGTAAGAGATCAACGGCGAAAATAGCAATCATTAATTCCGTGGGAATACCTAGCCTTGAGGAGAGATTTTTGGAATTATGGTCGATCGGTTGAAAAAAAGTATATAAAAATCCCGAATGTTTAGTACATTAAATCGGTTTCTCGGTATTAAAGGCTCATTACTGGTGAAATACGTATTTTTATTTCAAACGGTAAGAAAAAATTGTCGAATTTAGCATTAATTTAATTGATTCATGCAGCTTCAGTGGAACGCCCTTAAGATAGACGAGCCAGAGCGAGATAAAGGTAATGAAACTTTCATTGGTTCTCAAAAATCGGGCGCGAAAAACAGACGGAGGGGGATTTCATATGAATGCTCTCTAAGCGGAAGCACACAATGCGATGACGTCTCGGGAGCGAATGGAGGTTTTAAGTTTTGACTTTCCTTGCTTGAGGTATCCCAGATCACCCCTCGTTCTCCACATCTCGCGCGCAGGAGAAGAATCTAAGTCCATCATTCATGATCACAGGGAAGAGATTGAGGCGGAGGTTGAGTGAAACATTTGGCCCATCTGTTTCAGATCAAAATGGGGAAGCAGTGTCTGGGGCTGGTTCACTTATCCTTACCTACCTGTAAAATAAAACGAGAAGAAGATAGCGTAAGTTATATTATGCATTACTTTTACCAGCGAGCTAAATAGTGAAGTAATCCAAGTGAAATATGTCTTCCAATACTTTTTCTTGGAAGTAAAAATTTCTTTTCAGTAAAATATGCAGTAAAAATTTTAGAGAAAAACATTTTGTTTTTAATTTGAGGACACTTGTATTTCAGAGGCATCCAATGACATTTTTGCTCAGTGAAATATATAATTATGGGAGTTAAATATTTTTTTAAAGATACCACACTCCTCTTTCATCAAATCACAGGCATGAATTTGGAGCACTAAATGATGATTAAGTAGATAAGATTAATTTAATGAGTTGAATTTTTTAACGTGAAAACTTGATGGGGGCTGGATCAAGCATTTCTCGAATCATTTGCAAACAGTGACATGCCTTAAATCTAAAAGGATAGAAAAACAGGCAGGTGGAAAAGAAAGCAGGAAATGAGAAGTGAAACATTTTCAGGTTACGCCGAGGTGAGGGTGTAAATATGCTGTTGAGCGGATGAATCGACTCGACAAATAAGTAGTGAGGGGGGGCCAGGAGGAGGGTGTAAAAATAAAAAAAGAGAAGATCGCGGCTGCAAAGAATGAGAGAGGGTTGGGCAAGAACTTGTATACAGCTAGAGTAGACAGCGGAGGTTAAATGGGCTCAACAAAGGTTCTCGTTCATGAAATAAAACACTTATTCACCCCGCCGAAGGTGTGGGACGGAGGATAAGCCCTGGAGGCGCGAAATTTCCTCCCACCGCCACCGAGAGAGGCGTATGGTTCTGATTTTTGTTTTGACGTCCCGCGGACGCCACAATACTCGCCCCATTCTCACAGGGAACACCGAAACCCCTGGCTTCGACAGTAACTCACCCTTCCATCCATCCGGGTTTGAGCGGGTGGCCACAAACAATTTATTGTTTCCCTCCAAAACCCCGTCCCACTCCCCAAACCCAATCCAGAACGGCGTTATTTTTCGATCTCCCACATTCTTGAAATGTTTTTTTTTTTGAAGAATTTCCTCTCGCTTTTTATTTTTCTTATACTCAAAGCTTCTGGAACTGCCTCGAAGCTATGATGCATCTTCGGTCTGAATCATCCGGTATTGTTATGTCGGAGGGAAGAGAAAATAAAACGGGCCGTTGGAAGCTGACGATTTTAATCCACGTTTCTTTACTCAACGCCCTCTTCCGGTACGGTTAAATAGTCATGTGTCAGAGGGTGGCTGCTCGGTTGTCTTTCATAAATCCCGCGCATTTGTATACTCAACAGGAAGACAGGAAGAGAATGGTTTGGTGGCTGCTATGGGGGACGAGGAGGAGGTTTTGTGATGCCGCTGTTTTCTCTGCTGATGTTAGCGACGAGACCTTTCAAGCCATACGGAATGATGTATAGTCTCGACCTTTTGTAATCGCTATTTGGGATGCATAGTTATATGGTGGATTCTCTGCGTTTCGGGAAGGAGAGACTAAATATACCCACGCCATGGCTCCATCCAGATTTTTTTCATCCGGGAATACGATTGGTTCAGTGTTGATTCAGTCGAAAAATTTATTCTTTCTAGATGCACTTAGTTTTACCTTGTTTCCGATACTAAAATGGTCGTTAGGGTTGTAAATTGTCTGCCCTGACACGACCTGGTTGAAGAAATTCACTCTATTTTCCGGACGCATAAACTACGCAGTGAAATAGAGGGAATCTTGACAGAGGGAGGGATTGCTTGGTGTGCTTTCGTGACAGGGATCGAAACATACTCCGGCCGTAACAGATGGTTTATTTGTAATAAATTATTTTCCTCTAGGATCCAAAGATACCCATGTAGATAGGCATAACTAGCTATAGAAGGATATTTCGCAAATGTTTGCCTTGGTTTCAAACTTGATTCGCCCAGATCGTTCTTAAGTTCCTTTTATTTATCAAAGTGCTGTCATTCGAATAGTTCCAACTGAAACTCATAATATAGTGGAGCAACCTGGCTTATGGTTACTTTTGTGGTGATCAAAGCTTACGTCACTGTTACCTACTAAGAAGGAGGACTTCATTGAGAGCAGAATGTGGCTTTTTCACGTCAACATTCAAATATACAGACGGCGTAAGAGGTAAATAACAGAAACAAAACTAGTAGATATCGTAACCTTTTATCCCTATTAATGACTGAATAGGTTTATTTAAAGTTTCAATCAAACCTCCCTCACGTAAAAAATCTCTATGAAATGTCATTTTTTCATTTGAGCATCTTCAGAGATAAAAATATAATTCCTGTTGTATCAAGTCATTATTATTTAAACTTATTTTTGATTACGTTTTGGAGAGCTTGAGCTATTAGATTAAATTTTCATCATCGTCCTAGCAGACGAATAAACGCTTTCCATAGCACATTCTAGTTGAAAATTATGCGAGGGACTTACTTCTTTGCAAATTATTTGCATTTTCCTCACGAGTTTCCATTTATTAGTTCCATTAATTTTGATGCAATAAATTGTTATTCAAATATTAACGAACCAAGCATCTTTTATTACCTCCATTTATAAACTAAATTCTGTCCTATCATTTGGGAGAAGGCGTATGAGTGTAAAAAATGGACGATTAAGATCGGAGTTGAAAATTCGATGATAAAAACTTCAAATGGTAAATTTCCACACTGTAGCACAACACTCACCTACAGACCGTGGTTTTAACCTATTATGCCATTTTCTAGATTTCATAATACATACGTTGAAACCATGGCCAGTAGTTGAGTGTTGTATTACAGTGTGGAAATTCACCATTTGGAGTTTTTATCATGGATATATCGAACTTCCGCAAAATCAAGCCTGAAAAGATTTCATACTTTCGAAAATTCGAGTTTGGATCGAAACTCGAAGATCATGTCTCGCACTCGATTTCCTCGATCTTTGACTATTAAAACTCGATTTTCGATTTTGATCGATTTTTCCATCACTCTGCCCAACAATGACGGGTACATCATTCCTAAATTTAATTCCCCTCACTGCTCGGACTCGGAGGGACCTCACCCTTTTCGGTATCCATCGCATCCCACGTAACCTCGGCCTCACTCTTCAAATTCCCGGCATCCCCTCACCACACAGTAGTTCTCTTTTTTTTTATTATTTTTCCTCTTCTTCCCCCGCTTCGAGCTTTCTCGGAACTCGATCGTCGAGGGAGGGGGTGGTCCTTGGCCGTAGTTGAGCTCTCCCGCTAGCAGATGTCGCATCATGCCACTTCCCCAGACGACGCGTCGCGCGGACCGATCTTTTTCCATCTCCAGTCCTCGACTGAGGAGGAGGCTTCTTTCCCTCCGATCTTTCTTTCCTTCCGTGGTGGCTCTCTCCCCTGCGACTGCCTGCAATTCATCCTCGTATCTCTCTCGGTTGATAACCTAACTCTTCGCTAACTCCAGAACATCCATCCCGTGATGCCTTGCCTCTTTTCCGAGATTTCCGTTCTCATTATTATTACCAAGGATTCCACTCGAAGCCAAAAGGGACAATCGAACGGAGGATAATCTACCTTCATTTCCATCTACTACTTCACGGCCGAGTCTTTCCCTCGTGAATTTCTTTTCTTTGCGACATCGCGTATTTTTCCACGACCGAACGCGGGCAAGAGGAGGTTAAAAAAAAAAAGAAAAAAAAAAGCAGCATCGAAACCTGTTTTGGTGTGATTGTCTCTTTTTGGTCGAAAGAAGAGAGAAATTGTGAATACTTTGGGACAAAGATGTCCTGTGCGAGAAAGATTTGTCGCTAACTATCGAGATAATGGGCGGAGCGTTGAGCGATGAGCAGCTGTTGCGTTATGACTCGATCATTCGTTCACGTAACATCTGGTCGGGAGAATGAAATAAGAATCACCGCAGTGTTAACAGAAAATTGAGGTATGAAGTAGGTTCACATGACTTTTTAAGGATAATTACAGTGCAAAGCATGTCACTAAAATACTTGGCGATTAGCCATGAAGATATTAGTCACAATTTTGAACTATCAGGTACCAATTGAATATATTTGTTCGTACCTCAAGGAAATGACTTATGTCTATTATTCAAGCGCTTTCACGAAGTCTAAGAGTAGCTATAATCTGAAAATTATGATGTTTTCCAGAAAGTTTAATTGTTTTTCTTCACGCGAACCTTCGTCAGTCACGCGACTTTGCGCCATCTTATTAAATATAATTTCCACTCTGAAAATTGGTTTTGTGGTAAACGTCTTCATAATATGCCGTGAGGGCTTTATATTTCTTTCCTGTCGTAATTTTAAATGCCCTCACCTGACTTCATTATTTCCTCATACGTTCATTTCAATATTCGACTCGTTCGGTAATGTGTTACATGGAAACCGAGAAAGATTCGTATGTATCGTTCTATCACGCGTCATGGAAACTTATAAAGCTAGCATGCCTCACAAACGTATTTATTTATATAACACCAAAAACAACACTACGGCCTTTATATCGGGTTTATAAACAAAATAAATTATGCAAATATAATTAGAAACACGCATAAAAATAATATCGTGCATAACAACAATTTTCAACATATATAATACATACAAAAATGTGGGTGTCGAAAAGATAGTCTTTTCAGTTGGTTATTAAAATTGGTGCGGGAGGCAAAGAGGTCAAGAGAAGAACAAGTATTGCAGTATGAATGATCATGTATAAAAAATTGTAGTATTATCGCTGATTTTTGTCGATCCATCGTTAATCGATAGGAAAATCAATGGCATTCTTCATCTCTTGAAATGAGATGCTTAGAATTTCGCAAACAAAATCCGTGCACGAACAAAAGGAATCAAAGATATCCCCGTGATTTTGATTCATGCTGCCGCTCGTAATATTATCGCGCTCGCAATGAAAAGCACGCCTTCAGTGGTGCAATGTGTTCAGCGCTACTTCTCCGTCGGAATTAGCGACGTCAATCCGCCACATTTTCATGCATAACACGACGTCAGCTGCGTTTAATAGTGACCGCCTGAGCATATTCAAGCCGGAAGACTCCTTAACTCACCCTTCATAAACATCTCACCTACGTTTCCCTACCCATCCCTCTTCCCCTCAACCCAGCTACGAAATTCCTCTTCACCCCCTTTCAACTCCTGTGCCCCCCCTGCTTTTTAACCCCCTCTCTTACCACCCCCCTCCTCGCTTACTCTTTGCTTCGGGCCGTGTGCTTGGGGGAACGGCAAACATTCCACCTCGCGTGATGAAAGCTTGAACAAGATGATGATAATCTAGCAATTTAGGGAACTCCAGGAAACCGCTTTGCAGATGAGAGAGGAGCGCTTATGAATTTTTCATGGCTTTATCATGATTTTTTTAATTACTTAATGTCTCATACGTGTCGGCTTGTTTATGTTGTATATGCTAAAGGGGGAATTCTTTTGTTTTGTAGTAGTAATTGGCGTCTGACTTCACTCCCCTCCTCTCATATATGACGTGTTGTAGCAGTCTCGACACAATCGGATAGATTTTTAAATGAAAGGAGTTATAAAAGACGGAAATTGCGGTTATGAGCCCTTGACACGCGATGCGGAAAAGTGTGGCGAGGTCTTAAGGGGAGAAATGAGTGGTGTGAAATCTTGACATAAATCAATTTCCGAGATAAGTATCAATAAGTGGTATGAAGCGTTTTGGTTATTTCATCGTTTATCTCTGCCCCTTCTGCTTCTCTTTGGTGAGGGGGACGCGTTATACGGAGCGCTTTAAGAGGGAGCGAGCTAGCTTTTCCTCCCGAAATAAATTTACCATGACGAAATGCGTCATATCATTTCGGATCAACAAGCATATCTAACACAATTTTATCATGCTCGATCAAGATATCCAAACATGTGGCTCAGTAAAGAACAAAAATATGTTTGAAGACGTCAACCAACCTTGATTTAAAGCTCCGCTGTTTATCGAAGAATCCATTTTGTTGGAATAACTGCTCTACCCTTGCTTTGACGCTCTTATTCGCTCCACATTTTTTCATATAATTTACCTTATCAGATCAAGGTTTACTCCTGTGCTCCAAAAGAAATGAATTGGCGGTGCTTTATCATAAATATTTGTTTAGAGTGAGTTTAATAAGTATTTCACTTGAATATAAACTTAGTTTATTATTATGAAGTTAAATGCGCGAATAGACACTTCCCATGTTGGGTTTATATTATGCTTTGCATCTTATTTTTTTTTAAGATTATGGGCTTTCTCAGGCAGTCTTTGCTGGTAACAGAATCCTTTAACCTTGGAAACTAAAAAATATCGTCAAACGACCGCAGAATACAAGCGAGAGGGGGGGAGGGGGAATCGAAATCGCTGAAGCGTCGGACTATTAAAAAGCTTGTTGCGTGTACTTTTAGGTATTATGCAACGCAGGAAATCATCACTCATTTAAATACTTTTGACTTGCGCATGGGCTCTTGCGCTAAAAAGACGGATGCATTACGGAAGCAACCATTTAAGAGCGCCTCATTTTCTGTTGACTGACTACGCCAGGAAAATTAGAAACGGAAGTCCGGTGACAATATCAATCAGTTAAGGATCTGGGCGTATTAAATACCCCAACAAAATATCCAGCTAGAACGGATTCTTCTCCCGTACTTAAGGTGCCAGTCAATCTCAGTAAAATTGTGATTACTATACCTTCATTGAGGTGAATGTAATCTTTCTGTAGGGGGATGGAGAAGAAGGAGCTTAGTAGGTGATTATAAGGTGTTCGGGAAACTTGTGAAAAATTGTACATATTCAGAATAAGTCAAAAGTCATTTTGGGTTTCAATTAATATAAGATAAATACATTTTTTGTTCTAATTTAAAATTGAATGCTCTCATTAGAAAGCGCAAAAGAAAAACATGTTAGAGGATTGTAGGGAGTAATGTACCAGTAAAACCAATCCTAACTTTGCCCATTCTTATTCAGCTGTATCCGGTAGTCATCCAGATTTCCGAATCAGTTCTTGATGACCTGGAAGTGAATTTAGCCTACCAATATACCGACAATTTGCTCCTAATATTAACTTATCATTCTTGTCAGTGTCAAGAAATAATAGCGTAAATTTAGTCTGAACCTTACTCCTTAATTTGTCGACATAATTTCTCACACAGAATGATTTTTATACACATTGATTCATATCCTTTCCTACCCTATTTCCTTGGTTTAAGAATTATGTTGAACAGTTTAATCTGATACAATTCTGAATAAATAATTCTTAACGAGTATTACCTTGAGAATGTTCGAGGTTGTTGACAAATAAGTTAGATGACCAACCGATAGTAAAAGGTGGTGAAAGTCCTTGATCAGCCCCAAATTTCACGATATAATATATTCCGGAGTTTCATAGGTACGATCCTAGTGAACGAATCAACTTGATATTTGTGCTTGGAAAGTAATGAGATCCTCAGTAAGTCAAATATATAAAACGCAATTTTTTCGTATAGGATGGTAATAACTGTCATTCCCTTTCTTGTACTCAACTACTAATTCGCATTAAATGGCAACGTTTTGAAAAAAGTGGAGCATTCATGGAAAAATATCGACGATTGTATTGCCAAATCCATGAATGTATCGATAAAAAATAGTTTATTAATTGGTGTGTGATGTAATCTTTTATATTAGATGTAAGCATGAACTTAATTCGTGGGATCTTCATTAGGACTGCGTGAAAATGTATTAAAACAAACCTTAAAAAGAGAGCAATATGGATAGTATAAATTCCCAGATACGGATGCAGAAGACTGCTATATATCCGCTTCTTAGCGCAATTTTTCTGTCAAACTCCTTTTCATTTCCCTGCAGAATTATATAGACATGGGAAATCAACCGAGCAAGTCATAAAAATTGTAAATTCCCGTACGCTACAACTTGTGAGTGAACAGTTTTTTCCAAAAATGTCTTTGACTACTTGTCCCTTGGAATAGTAAATTAAGTCCCATTCTCTCATACTAACCGGTCGTGCACTAACTCTTGTTCTCGTTAACAGTAAACACTGTGGCGCCTCAATCCCGTGGCGATTCACACGCTAAGTCGTGACAGGTCGCCCCACCGATGCCCGCCCCATCCCCCCTCCTGCCCGCTCCAATCTCTTATTCTGCCCGCCACCCTCTAGTCAGACCACCGACAACATCGTCGTCACGTTCATCTCATTCCGCACTCCTTCTCCATACATATATTTCTCCCTCGAATCCACACCCTTTATCTTGCCCCCCTGTCTTTCCACGTTAAAGGCTCTTCGTACATCTCCTGCAACTGCCCACTACTGTCGCATTTTTCCTTTTCACCATGCTGTTATCATTTTCCTACTTTTTTTTTCAACTAACCCGCGTCCAATTCAGAAAATATCCCATGCTCTGGGTTCACCCTTTCGGTTCCTCCTATTTCAGCGTTTTACGTATATCATGATGCATTTAAGGGGATAGGAGACGGGATATGTTAATTTGTTAAAGCGTTTGGGCCCTTACCTACGACGAGGTTCAAATCTCGGGCGAGACCTCATCACTCCCAAAAATAATCCTCTTAGTGTGAAGTGGCTCAGGGTAAGGAACTTGTCCTTTTAAGATAAATGTGAGAAATAAATGCAAGGAATTTTTATAGTAGAACGTCACAATTAGTAGAGGACTTCAATTGGATGTAGAGGTATAGGTAAGGAGCAGTCACTAATCAAATCTAACTGCTATGAATATGAAGCGTTTTAGAGTTGTTGAAAATGATAGCGAAAATGCACTTATAAAATGAATTATGACCTGATTCACTAATTGTTACCTTCAAATTGTATTAGTTAATCGTGAAAATTATGGAAACTTTGAGGTACAACGCACTTCTATCAATTTTTGTTCAGACTGAATATTGCTCCACTGATACAATATCAGTGATAAATAGTGTTGCTGATGGTAAAAATTCAAAATGTGATTGAAACTATAAACCGTGGAAAAGCATCAATTTATCCATAGTTTACGTGTATATCGCCTATAATTATTGGAAATGTTAGAGGTGAATTCTTAACCGGTATATAGCCACGTCCTGGTCGCACCGAAGGCGCGATTTAATGCTGTACCGGAGAACCTTGGATCACCCCAACCAGCCAGTTTACAATGATCAATTTAAAAATGGCGCACGTGTTCTATTGTGGGTGTATTGTGTTGTCTTTGTGAAATAGAACCTTATAACTAAAATATTTTAAAACAGGAATATTGGCTTTTTTGGTAGCCATTACATTGGTACAACATTACAGATGTTATTACATCATAAAAATATATATTTTTTGGTTATTTATTATTATTATTATATATTATTTTTTCAAATGTTTTATTATTGGTACTTGGATATTTATATTTGGTTATATTTGAATATCATCATCATTAGTACTTTTCATTGCGACGTATGTCCTTTCTTGCATCCTTAATAAACTTTCCTATGTAACTCATTCGAGGCCGTCCCTTGCCCACCGGCATTTACACGTGACCTTCTACGATTGTATTAATCCGGCCATATCATATTTGAGCGAAGGGTATTCATATCATCCAGCCATGAGCGAAGGGTAGGTGAGGAAGGGTGGAGAGAAACCTGGCGTCGGCATTAGCCTGCTCTTAACGAAAGGCGCCAAGGGGACCACGGTTTAACGTCCCATCCGACGGACGGAGTGTTGTCCTTGAAATATTCTCCACACAACATTCAAGCAGGGATCGGGCAGTCTCTGAGAATTATCTGCCGCTGCCGGGATTTGAACCTGAGCCCACGGGATGGGAACCAACACTCTAGCCACCACACCAACCCGATCCCCTCCGCGCAATCTTTCCTCCTCTCAATCCCATCTCATTTTTGCCTCTCTTCGATGCATTTCCTCTTTCTCTCTCTCCCACGTACACAAAACCACCCATTCCCCCACCCTCCCCCTCCTTCTTCCTCCAACCCCCTCCTTCGTCTCGCCTCGGAGAACACTCGCGCCAGAACCAATCGATTAGTTTCGTTCTAGCCATCCCCCTCCCACTCTTTCCTTCAACCTGCCCTCCCCACCCCACCCTTACCATATCTTTCGCCTCCTCCCCACCCCACCCCCTCCTCTCCATCCACGACGAGAATGCAGGGAAAGGGGGAGGGGTGGGCGAGAGCTCCTGAGAGGATGTGGAGGAGGAGAGCGTTGAGCTTAGAGGGATGGGCGAAGAGGGGAGGCTAGTTCACTGGACGTTCGCAGTGGAGGAAGAGGGCAGTGAGGAAAGGGTGGTGGTGATATGAGGGTGGGCAAGGGTGCTGGAAAGGGTGCGGAAAGAGCCGCGCCGCTAGGAGCGAAGATATGGGGTGGTGCCTCCTTCTCCATGGAGACTTTGGGGGTGTGGTTCAAGGGGTGAGGACCAGGGATGGATGGATAAGTGTCTTCTAAGGGTTGTTTTTCAACTGTAATAGGGGATATCTTCCGGGAGAATTGGCAACTGCAAATTTCAGCATAATTAGTCAACAATCCCAAGATTGGTTTGACGCAGCTCTCAAATTCCCTCTCCTATCCGCTAGCCTTTTCACAGCGACGTACTTCTTCTCTTTTACACCCTTTATAACCTGTCCTATGTAAATCATTCGGGGCCATTCCTTGCCCTTCTTCTCTTCTACCTGTCCTTCTACGATAGTGTTGATCAGGCCATCGTGCCTCAAAATGTGGCCATCTAACTTGTCTCGTCTTCTCCTCAACATTTTTAGAAGTCTTCCCTAGTTTTTTTGCATTTAAATTTAATGTACCTCTCCTGGTTTAGGATTTATTGTAAAGGAACTTGTATTCTGAACATTCAGGATACATTTTATAATTAGAGTTTTCAAAGGGAGAATTTTGATATTTCTAAGGATAAATCTTCACTTTTTTATTTCCAATTTAATGGAAAGAGGAACATAAGTCTTGATAAGTGGATGGGACAGGTAATTGACTATATAAGACGCAAGTGAGAATTTGTGATTGACGCCAGAAATACCTTGAGTTAGAGTGTGCATGCCAAATAATCTAAAACGGTTTTTCTGTAGAAGCATTTCATCCACATTAATCAATGGAAAACATGAAATTACTATTATTATTTTGGTTGCTATTCCTACTCAAAAATCGTTTGTAGGGAGAGCCAATGCTCCAGAAAGTTTTCACCTATACCCAAGACGATGTCCTACCTATCGTCGTCCTCTAGCTGGCGTAATTAACAAAGATAATCGTTTAGGATAGGAGTTGCTGAGAAATAACAAGCGTAGGCGTTGAGAAATCCGGTGCTCTGCGGGGAAACTAGACTGATGAGAAGGAACTTCACATAAATAAAACCTCCTTTACTGTGGTGCTCTCTTTATATGGCGTTGCATTTTTTTCTCTTCATACCCTTCCTGTATATTTTTCGGCCGTGGTTCTCTTTTCAGTGAGTGGGAGTGTGCAATGTTCAACGATCTTGCTTCCGTGTTTACAGCCTAGCACATTTATTACTCCTCCTTTTGCACCCATTTGCGAGCGGTTGCCTGTTTTCAACCTCTCGTCGGGAAAAATGGAAATTTGTGGTCCAGCTGTTAATCCACGTCAGAGAGCGAAAAAGGAGTTTTTACGTTTCCAACAAAATGGAAGTAACAGTTAATTGGATCAAAGGAAGGGATCTTAAGTATTGCATGTATTAGGAAATTTTTACTTGTGCATATGCAAAATTATTTTCGTAAACATTTTGCTGGTTTTTGGTGCTAGCCGAGTGATTTTCTCTTGCGGACATTTAAATATATAATTTTTTTATATAAAGAAGTGTTCACCAGGAAAAATTCAGCGACTCACGACCATAAAATCCGCCAGGAGTACTATTTTTACATGTTAATGCATTTAGTCTCCCTTTCGAGTGCTCCTAAATTCTTGAGGATACTTTTATTTTGTTGCACAATAGGAATCTCGTCGTCGCGTGCAATTCTGCCCCATTTCGCGAATTAGCTCTTACTTGGTGGGCAATAATTTAAGCCAGGCCTCTTTGCACTTTTCGTGGTGTAGAGAGATACTCAGGTAATCGGTAGCTCACCGAGGTGGGATAGGAGAATGGCTGGGAGAGCCCCCTCCTTCGCCCCCGTGTGTATTTTTACCGTCCGCTACAACAATGCATCCGTTCCAATTTGCCAGTAAACCTGGCATAAGGCGGCCAAAAGCAAACAGCATAGAAGACGGATCGTAGATGATGGCCAAGAATTCAGATTAGGTTGCAAAATAGGGTGAATAAGACTAGGAATAATGAGGTTAGGTAAGCGTCTTTGGATCTGGACGTTAGAGATGCGAATTGATCTGCTCTTGCAGCTCCTAGGACATGGACACATAAATTAAGCTCCCTTTTTCTTTACTTCTCAATGTACCTAAACCAAAAATTCCCCGGTGTAGCCTATATAAACTGTTGGAATGGTCACCGTTTTGAAAAAAAAATCACATACTGAATGGCCAAATTATTGCCCTTCATTATGGAGACTGATAAGTTATTTTTGATGTATCTGGTTCCAAAATATTTCTCGTAATGCAATTTTAATATTCTGGGTACCAGAAAGAAATATTCATTTTCGAAAATGTCGCTCATATTCTCAAAAATGTGGCCTTGAAGAGCGAGGTGCTTCTGTTTTCAATTCAAAAGTCAGTTTTTACCGACGTGGAGGAAATGATTTACAGGTGAAAACGTAAATATAGTGTATCGATGGAGCGTTATAAAGCGAAAACCGGTGCAGTTTAGCTTTCATATCTTAGCGAGTCACTGTATATGAAGCCTGGTAAACATTTTCCTATGATAATTATGATCTTATGAATCACACCGCAACCCAACAACATTCGAAGAATATTCCCCAATCGGACATGAAACACGAATATCATAATTTTGCCGATAAACCTTGTGGCGAAAAAAGATCGGAATAGATGATAGATGAATAAGATATTATGTTTTCCCTTGCGAGTAATGTAGGTTAACTCTTTTCGGGATTCCCACCGGGTTAAATATTCCATTTTAGCCGACGTTTCGACATTCATCAACCCTGAGGATGAGCCCCGAGTCGGAGCTCGAAACTTAGGCTAAAATGGAGAATTTAACCTGGCGGGAATCCCGGGAAAAGTTTACCCTCAAAGATCTGAATTGTTTACAAAATATTTTGGGGAAAAATAAGTCTCAGTATACGCTTCAAGTTAAGCGCTTTCCTGAATCAAACCATTCCCTGTTTCGCGGCTGGCTTAGAATATTTCCAGAACACGAATCACGAGGCTCGGTTCCAGAAGAGCTACGATCGCTCTCAACGTCAGGAGAGGAGGCAAAATAGAGACAGGGAGTTGAAAAATGGCCGGGTGATTAAACGCTTAATGCCACCGTTCATAGTAGCTGCTCCCATGGTGATCCCTCGAGGTGCGGGTGTACGTGCATGTGTTGGAGGCGCCCCCACTTGCACCGCACCCCGCCTTGGCCAAGTTTACTCCGCGCCCAGCAAGGGACTATATATAGCGTGGTATGCACTCAGCTGCCTGGCCACTCATTCCTCCAAGTCCCGGAATCGATTGCACAAAAGTAGGCTAAGAAATGATGGGCTGTTGGGTCGGGAAGGGTTTTGCTAGCTCCCCCCGCCTTAAACCTCCCCCTTACCACGCCCTTTGTACCCCTCTTTCTTCACTCATGACCTCTTTCGTCCCTCTCCTCTCCTTGGGTACCTCCTCAGTCCCTCCCCTAAGAATATATATATATTTTTCCTTCTTTTTCCAAGTGTTGGGCGTGCCCATTAGCAGCGGGCCATTCCTGGAAACTTATCCATTTATCAACGTGTAGATGTGTGAGAGATGTGGGTGGTGCTTTTCATTTGTTTTTTTCCCTCCCTTTTTTCTTTTCGCCCACTATTTTTCCTTCCATCACGTATTTCCAGCATACCTCCTCCTCCGCCGTTCATTTATCCTCTCTCTCAACCTTATGAGAGACCCGGGGGCCATTTTGAAAAAAAAAATTAGCGAGTATGCTTTGCCAGTGAGCTTATTTCCTGTGACGAGAAAATTTTACCTTTTGAAGTTCCATTTCTCCCTCATTTTCTCTTTAGAATAATTCCACTATTCAGTAGAATTGGGCGCCTCTCATGCTGCTTGTTTGGAAGGGGAAAGCGCTTTTAGAAGTTGTATTCATTCTGTTTTCATGTATGGATGAGAAAATATCAATGAAACCGTTGCATTATTAAAGCAAAAATAATTAAGATGGACCCTTAATCTCACAAAATTTACAGGATTCGTGAAATTCACATGCTCAAAACTCGCTTTGTTAGCAGGGTGCGCTATGGCCAAAGAATCATATCATTTACGTATCATACAGGGATTCCCAAGAGCGGAAAAGGAAAAACTCGAGTGAAATATATGGAACAGGTAAAGAAGGAACTGAAAGAGAAGAAATACGTATGTGTGAAACGTATATGTGTATACGTATGTGATTAGCTGATAGGAGAATTGAGTGGAGAGCTGCGTCAAGCCAGCCTGAAGATTGTTGACCAGCGATGATCATGACAGGGATTCCATATGAAACTGGAGACAGGAATCAAAGTCTGTCCAGTGGAACAATATTAACTCCTTTTATTTCAATTAATGTTCTGAATATCATGCTCCTGTCTTCTATACATTTTTTTCTGTGGTTATTTTTAAATGGAATGGTAAGTAGTAGAATGGTATTTTGTAGTTTGTAATCGGTGAATGATGAGTGATTGTTAAACATCGAGAGCACAGCTGTCGCTATTGGCATAAAATCATTTCATTCATTCAAATGCTTCATATTTCATGAAACATGAGTTATTTGAGTACATTATAGATGTTTTGACACCGTTTAACTTTCATAATATTTATATTATTCCCCTAAATAGTGCTAGAATTATGAAAATCTGGTGAAGAACTACAGTCGTCATTGCGCGATGTGGTATCGGAAGTTCGTGACAAGCAAAACTTTCATCGAAAGGTTAAAAGCGAATTGGCACCGATTTTTTTCTGAGCACTGCCTTGCTTCGGGACGGGCGCAGGTGGTAGTGGGAGATTTTAAGGGCAGGATGAAAAGTTGCTGATTTTTTTTGCTATTGTATGGGGGAATCATTTTCGTCGACGGATGTATTGGGGGATTCGGGGTTCTGGGCTCCTCCAGAGCGTGGCGGATTCGGGCATTTTTCGTCGACGGGAGGAGTGGGGGTGCGGTGGCGGGCAGGGGTGTGGCCCTCCTTCCAACTCCTTCTCACCTCTTGTCGATGTGAAACCTTCAGGGCCGTTAACCTTTCCTCTACAAAAATCCTGCGTCGTCACTTTCCGCATCATACCATATCATAACCCAAGGAATCACGGCATCGTTTTAATATAATGAGGTATGAAACTCAAGATCCTCCCGAAAATTTTTATCTCGACACCAGGGGAGAGGTGTTACAGTCGCCATTACTCCCTCACATATGAGGGGCACAGTTAACTTTTTTTTCTAAACATAGGGCCAAAAACTGATAAAATATACAAAAACTTGGTGATCAAGAGATACGTGAGAGTCTCTATTCTGTGCTGATATCGACTGGAAAATTAAATGCACTACTAAATGCCTAGTTGAAAACGTTTATTTCCATAACCTAATTCCTGTACATAACTCTATTGAGAAAAAAAATCGCATGAACCCCTTGGCCTTTAACTCCCTCATATGCTATGGACATAACGAAAATTTGGCATAGACAGCTAATTCTGTTAGGTTTAGATATAAAGCCTGTGCTATAATTTGGTTTTACACAGCTGCTGGGCATTATCGATCGATCGATCGATCGATTAATAATTTTAATCTTTCCCATGGATTAAAACATGAAAATAATTTCTAAACTAGTATAGCATCTTTGTCGCCATTATCTTCGCACTGATTTGATCCCGTCAATTCTTATGAGTTCCTATATCTTTTCTAGTAATGCCATAAATGGTAATACTAGGTAAGAAAGTAGACATTCATGCAATTAGATTACCTTCAATATTGTGAAAATGTTTGAAATCACATTTAAACTACAACGAATTATATCAAAGGGTGAGGTTAAAGAAAATTGTAAGGAACTTATACTGAATATACTCAGACGACTCCGAGATATATCATTTAAAATGTTTAAAATAGGCCTCGTATGGCGAAGAAAATTTTGGCTTCCTCCCCAGATATTTTTAGGAGTTAATACATTTTTTGTTTCCAGTCACCAAGCCATGCGGGCGGTTTGGTCTCATGGTTTATTCCTCTCATTTTTTCATCGGAAATAATATTTTTGAACCCCCATGGAGACGACGGATGACATGGAAACTTTTGACAATTGGAAGTCCGCTGCATTTCCTTTTCGGGAGATGGGAAAGCTTTTCTTCAGGCAGAAAAAAACACATCCTGATTCTTTTCCCTCCTCTCTTTTGCGATCTTGGAAGACACGATTTTCGGGAATCACTCGACCCCGCTATGACACTTCAAAAATCGCTCATCCGATGAATAAGGACGACAGAGTCCGCTCCGTAACTTCCGGAGAAAATGCATATTTTTTTACACACCGTTCCTTCACACGTTTAAATCGCGCTTTGGAGACTATTTAAAAAAATTATAAGAAAGTCAGGAGTGGGTATTTCCCTTCATCCACCCCAACCTATAGGGGGCGTTGTTCATCCCTCGCACAACCCCCCTAAAGCGACCCCCTCTCTTCAACCCCGTCAGCTTTTTTTTGTGCGTCGGGGGCCAACGCGCCACCGACCCCCTTGGCCCCCTCGGCCGACCCCCCCCCCCTTCCATTCCCCACTGTTTTCAGGGTGGGTGAATAATCAGAAGGGCGTGAAGCACGAAAAAAGAGCGAGGGTGTGTGGTAGGTTGGGGAGGGAGGGTTTTTACATGGGCTGGGTTTGGGGAAAGGGTTGACGTGCAGTCGAATTTAAAGTGGAGGGGGATTGAAATGGCCCCAGAGGGCGGAGATAAGGACGGGAGGGGGATAGGGTGAGAAGGGGGGAGGGTTGGGGGAAGTGTGTTTGGAAGGGTTGAAGCAAATGACGAGTTGTTGTGGCCGATAATAAGCTGCTTTTTAAGCGGCGGCGTTGGGACTGTATTTTTTCCCCTGGGGTTCTGTGAGGTTCCTCGTTCACGGGGGAATATTTTGGCATTTTTGACCTCCTATTTGTAGTTTAGGGTGCAAGGAAACACCTCCAGCCAATTTATATGGGTTATTGCGCTGAAAACCCTTTATTCAATGCTCTATTCTTGATATTTAATCACAAATGGAATAAAGCTTTATAATAACTAATGATTTCAGGATTTATCGTGTTCAAACTTTCAACTATGGAAATTGAGAGGACATACAGTTGTAAAGTTAACTAATATATTTGAAAAGGCTCGACCTGGGTTTCATAACATAAGTATAGCGTCAGGTTTTTGTAACCCAACGACGTAACTATGTTATGAAACCCAGGTGGTGGTTTTTCAAATGTATTAGTGAGCCTCAAAAAGTTTATTCTTTCATTTTCCATAACGATTTACTGAATGAAATACCTGGAATTAGATATTATTAATACTTTCCTACTGCCATTGTTTAAGCCAAAGGCGAATGAATGAATGGCCTAGTCACTGAATGTAAATAAACATATTACGAATTAGGATCTCGAATAGAAAGGAAATATTATTTGTAATC
Organism: Ischnura elegans; assembly: GCF_921293095.1. Taxonomy (NCBI): domain Eukaryota; kingdom Metazoa; phylum Arthropoda; class Insecta; order Odonata; family Coenagrionidae; genus Ischnura; species Ischnura elegans. Next base: position 109,674,900 of record NC_060248.1, read on the forward strand.
GAAGGATGGTAAAGATGAAAAGGCAAGCGGTAAAGAATGTCTCAGAGACCGCAATGCTGAAATAATGAAAGGAGGTAGGACCTACGCAGCGCTGGGGGAAATGGAGTTAGAAATTGATCGTTCTACATCCATGGAATATTGGTATGGTTGCATAACTTTGCATGGAAACCTTCCATAACTTATATATCGTTTGTTACTTAGAGTTCAGTTGAAAAGGCAAACTTTAATTTATATTTAATCATATTTTTATTGATAAATAATGTACACAACCCAAAAATGAAGCCAGTTACGGACTCAAGTATTGAGATTGCAAGCCTCGATCATGAATACACGAGCAAGTTCCGAAAAATGCTGCCCTTCGACCCCATTTACTATATTGTTGACGAAAGAAAAGTGTTTTCACACCTGTAATAGATAAAATTAAATTCATCGAGATAAGTACAGCTTACAGCAAGGTGCATAGACGTTGATGGTGAATAAGAGGTCTTTTTCACGTCAGTGATGGACAACATAAATTGAAGTGATTGGTGGTTTTGAAAGTGATGAAGTTAAGGGTAGATTGGCGATACTTGGTGGAAATGTGTAACATGAAAAATAATCACAGAGACACAAGTATTATATTGTCCGCAAATTTTTATTGGTCTGACCCATGTTTCGACACTGTACACTATGTCAATATCAAAGATCACTGTGCACCATAGAGAACGACATAGAGTACATTGTAGAAATCAGTGTCAGACTAATAAAACATTGTTGAACATACAGTATTACTAAAGCCAACGGAGAGCTATCGTTGAACAGCATATCGAATGATAAACAAAAGTATCATATTGCTCACTAATTTTATCATAACAGCAATCGAAAAACGTGCTGTAAGCTATTATAATAAAATAAGTGGGCAATACGATACCTTTGTGTATCATACAATATTAGTGTTTCTGTGATTATGTTCCATGATTTGAAAGTGATTTATTAGACGGCTATGAGGCGGATTCATCAGGGAAGCCGCCGCTGAGTGATTTTCGACAGATTTAATGTGCTTCCCCTCCGCTGGTGGCGCGCTTCCTAGCTTCGCCCGCGGCGGCACAAAGCGGCCCCGCGAGGGAGGCGAGGCGGCCGAGGCGTGGAGCGGCGGAACGGAGTGGCGGTCTTTTGAGCGATTCGGCTCAGTGGCCGGCCCCAGGCGTTTTTGCTGTCATCTTCGAACGAGCCGTCATTTTTCTAGACTCCAAACACGCTCCCGAGAAGGAAGGGGAAGGAAAGGGGGAAAAAATGGGGAATATCTCGGTTGAATCCCATTGAGGGTATCTTTTCGTCCTGCGATCGGGATTTGTTATTAAATAAGGGCGAGTGACTTAGAGACAAGAAGACGGGGCAAGCGAATAGGCCACATCTTGAACTTGATGGCCTGATGAAGACAATCGTGGAGGGACGAGTAGATGATAAGAAGGGAAAAGGTAGACTTCAAATGAAATACATGGAGCAGGTAGCTTGATGGCCTGATGAAGATAATTGTCGAGGGACAAGTAGATGGCAAGAACGAAAAATGGAATACATGGACCAGATAAAGAAGGATATGAAAGAAAAGAAATAAGTAGGTGCGAAAATATTAGCTGATAGGAGAATTGAGTGGAGAGCTGCGTCATTCCAGTCTTAGGATTGTTGGCCAATGTTGATCACTGATGATGAGCTTACAGTGAGAAGGCAGGGAATTCTTGTAGCAATCAGGGACATTGTGGAGGTTATTTATACACTATATCGCAATCTAGTTTCAGAGAAACTTAGCAGACTTATAGCCCAACATTCATTTTCACTCACTTCGTACAGCAACCATGTTTTAAAGCTGCATTATAGGTAAAAGTTACTACTTATCATAGGCGTGTTACCTTGATACAGTGGTGTAACTATGAATATACTTTGGGGGGATGGGATTGCCCGGAGTGGCTATCCCTCTCAGGCAATCGGGAAAATTTTTGAAAAATGACATGCGTGGGAATACATTTATCATAATTTTGGCACTAAAAATTTAACTTTAAGCAGATGCAGTTATTATATGTCAAAACTAGACAATATTTTTAAATATATTTTTCATTTCTCTGTGGCTTTGGGGTGGGGAGGGTTCTATCCCCTCATTCCCCTCCATAGTTAAACCACTGCCTTAGTGAAATATACAAAGATAATTTTTGTAGCGGTTATAATTAGTAAAACACAACACACACCCTGATTTAGATTGAACACCTGTACGTGGTACTGATTAATTGATTCTGGTAATGAAATCAACGCTTGGAAGAGCATATGTTTTCCTTAAGTATAGCATTAATCTATTAAGTATTGCATGGAATACTAAGCCTATCAGCTCACACGAGTGTGTGAATAAAAGAAACGATAAATGCGATTGCACTAAAAAGGTAGTCAACCAAGAGCCATCAAGACGTTAATTATTATAAAAAATTTCCAAGGCGAAATGAAAATTAGAAATTTTTTACGAATTCATGGACGCTAATCCAAACCAACCTTCCGATTGGAGAACTGAGTAAGACACTAAAATTACCGCATAATCATTATACGTGGTTTTATAAGGTGGTATTCTCCATGATTCAACGGTAAGGTATGGCTTTCTTTATGCAGTCGAACGATTAAAATCGTCGATTACCCTGTCGGGTGGAGAATTCGAAAAAAAATGTGTTACACTAACCCGAAGCCCGCCTTATACCTGCTTCGTCCGGCCCTCTTGACTAAATTCATTCTTTTTTTTTCCTCTCGACTCACCTTTTCTCCTTCCCAGCCGCCCGCCCACCCCAGACTATTCCGTCCCATCTCACGCGCATCTCCGGCGGCTCCCTGGACCCCCGCTGTTTCGGGTCCATCTCCCACAGCGTAATACTGCAATATCACTCGCACCTTTCTGAGGGCTACCAGGCTTTAAGAGAGAGAGAGAGGCGGGAAAAGAAAGAGACGGGACAGATTTTTTTCCCTTTGAACGCTTCCGATGGAACCGATTCGACGTCATGGTGGTGAAAACATGTTGGATTAATTTTTATTACGTTTCCGTCGTCGGTGTTGCGAAGTCGGGGGTGTGAGAAATGGGACGGGGACGAGGGGGAATCTGTGCATTCAGAGAGAAACAAGAGGCGTGAGGTAATGCGCCATGTTTCGACGTCCGCGCTCGTTAGTGCAATCGCATATGTGGTTTCTTTTATTCATATATTCGTGTGAGCTGATAGGTTAAGTATTCCATGCAATACCTAATGCATCAATGATATAATTCAGTTAAACGTATGTCCCTCCAAGCCGTTGATGTCATGACTAGAATCATTTCATGAGTACACATGCCACAATCGTCAATGGCTGGAATAGCACATGCATTAGGTATTAAATACGGTCTTAAATAAATTTATAAGGTATTATATACCTTGTAATTTTATCCTCGAGAATCTGAGACATTTTTATATATTTTTTTGATTTGGCTTGCAAAGCTCAGGTTCATATAGCTTTTTAATGACAAAATGCTGCCTTAAACGCATGCACGACTGTTTTACGCCGATATGAAAAAATTCAGAGAATTTCGCTGTTAAGTTCCTAAATGGTAAATATAATGAAGAATCGTTTTACATTAAATACCTAAGTACGTTTACTTCAGCTGCGGATAGACATATTCAGTGTAATCAATAAGAGGTAAGTAGTGGCGGGAGTTGTCACAAAATTTGGGTAAGTGATGCAGTTCCTTCTCCCCGTCTGAATTCTCGATTCCTTAAGACAATGTCTGCTTAAAAATTGTGTTGCGAGATTTTGGGTTGCTTTTCAGAGACGTTATTCAGAATCGAACCGAGGACTTGTCGGTTTGTTGTGCAGCGCCCTATTAAGTCAGGAGAAGAAACCTATTCTTGTGGACCTAATATTCAAGTTAGTTTACCTCCCGGGAACGCTAGTAGTTGTATTTTCAAATTAAATATAACATAATTAATGCTATAAATCAAGCATAATCCTCTTTTTAACCAAACACATACTTTGATTTCTCGTAACTCAACAACAGGCCGAAAACAATTGGGACTGACTATTTTCAGGATTTGCCCGGGTGGCGATTTTCAACTCTTTCATTCGACAAAAAATAATACACTCGTTTAAATATTCTGTGGGCGCTCTATTTCAAATTGACTGGGTATCGAGACTCATTTGGATCGTACTCAATTCCTCCGAACGTTTTACTCAGGTGCTACATAAATAAGGGAACAGTGGAAGAAAAAGAGATAAAAATCACCTCTGGATGGGCAATTGTGAAATATCTTTGACATCTCTCAGAAATATGACCCTTGATGGCACAATGCGGGCGTCAACACGAGGCATGGAAGCGAAGAGCCCTCGTGCGACACAACAAGGTTGCGAAGAGGAAGAGCGACGACCCCCGAACAGGGGAACAGGGGTGTGTGGCACGGCGGAAGTTTTGGTGGGAGCATGGAGTCGAGGAAAAAAAAGAGAGCGAAGCAAAGGGACTCTTTTCATTGACACCACGGCACACTTTCGTCTCAAAACGCTGAATAGGGGGCGTGAAGAGGGTGTGTATTTCGTGGCGGTGTTTCCCCCCCCCCCCCTGTGGAAAAAAAGTTGCGGGCAGCAGTGGAATCCTTGAGAAGGCTAACACAATTCGCACAGGTGAGAGGGACGGAGATGTGAGGAGAAAGCGTGACCCTTGTGGAAAAAGACGTGAAGACGGACTGGCTGTAAAATTGGGTATGTCGAAGAGAGGAGTTCTAAGTCTATAGCAGTTGTGATCATTGGAGTTGAGCCCAAAGAAAACAGTCCTCTGCTTACCCTACGAGTGCGGATTTTCAAGAATGGAACTGTGGAGAAAAACATGCTCGGTGCGGGATGGAAAAAATGTAATCACGACGTCATAACTTCATTATCATACAGTTCATATTTTAACTTAATTACTATATTGTTCATCTAGTTCCTGATTTTATTACGTATGGTCATTTTCATATTGTTGCTGAGTAAAGGATTTTGTTTGTAAAAAAATAAACATTCATCTCTGGCCTTAACGACAATACAAAAGACCTCACTATCAGGCTTGTATTTCAAGTTGAGTTTTGGTATTCTTATTTCGGGATTATATTTTTAATTAAGCTCTAATGACCCTTATAATTCAACCGTTACGTTTTGGACTACTAATCCAAGAGATTGTTTCCCCAGAAACTCGTAATGGGAGTCTTGATGCAAATTTGGATCACCGTCCGTATTTATTGAATTCATGCACCATCCAGTAATACAACAACAGAGGAATATATACACTCATGATCTTGCGCTGCATCGGAGATAATTTATGATCAATGCTTGAGCTGTTAAATTATGGATGAAGGCTCGATGTTGTTCCCGAAAGGAAAACGGTCGCTCAGTGCATTCTGCAAGCGGACGTTCCCGAGATATTGAATACGGACACACCACGAGGTGATGCAGAAATGATGTGAAGTGATGAACTGAATCACTGCTGAAATATTAAAAAAAAGTATACTTCACCGTAGACGTATAATTTTTTTCTTACTTTTTAAGGGGGCTTATAAAGCATTTCCCAGAAGCATTTACTTTCCATAAACTATGTATTCAGTAGAGGTGGATTTCGCCTTGTTACTATATTAAGTGTGCACTACACAAGACTCGGGGGATAGATTATAGGGAAAAGTTTTCTTATTAGCTAGGAATAAAATCTGATTTGAAATGTTGCATGAGAATGGTTCGTGTAAGCATGGCCATGAGAAGATAAAGACTGCACGTCAGGGTTTAGAAAAAAATGAAGATAAAATCATTATAATATTTATACAATTTAGTACGGATTTTGGAGTTTCGTGGTATGGAGTGGATACTAACAATTTTGAAGGCTTAGAAATGAATTAGGGTTGGCGCAGAATCGAATCATTTTATTCATTTACCTAATGCCTACTCCTTTGATCTATCCATTATCTTATGGGGAAGGCTGGTTTCTTAGACGGTCAGCATTACGTGTAGAGGCTACCCGTATTTTCTTCTCAGAAGCAATTTTTATTGCGGTTATTGGTGGTTAGGGCAGCTTTTTCAAACTGAGTTAATGTAAACGAGCCTAGAATGAAGTATTCTATGTTTTCCATATTTCAGATGGTTACATTAAAAACTCATTGTGAATTAAAATTATTTTTCAGGAGAGCGATGGTGGATGTCTTGTAAATCCATTATCCTGGAGATTTGGTCAGTTGGAAGCACCATCGAAAAGACCCATCATTCGGGTTTCCCATGACGCCATTTGTGTAAGTAAGAACATAAGTTGAAACCACTTTCAGCTAGTCATGAGTCTGTACCAATTTTTGCCCAATACTTTTACCAACGCAGCTAAATACTTAAGGATTGTTGCGTCGAAAATGTATCTTGTAAGGCTCATCTAATGGCATAAATATTTAAACAAATTATCGAGAAAATACTCCTTGTTATGGGAAGATTTATTCAGGCAAATGTTGACACTTAGTCTGGGTTCATGCTTCATTACATTCTTTTTTTCGGGTGAAAGTCGGAGTACTTAATATTTAACTCGACTTTCCCAGCAGGAGGAACGAAACGTCGAGTTAAATATTAAGTACGCAGACGTACGCCCGAAAAATGGAATGTAAGAGTGCATCTAATCGCTGTGGAAACCTTAAAACCAAAATGGCTTCATGCTATTTATTTATCAATTACATACATTTATTAAAGTATCTGCACGTACCTATGCAGTACTCGCAACTCAATAAGAGGCATTTTATTTGTGAATATAATCCGTCCTTTTTAAATGATGCAGCTATGCCATGGTATTTCGTACACCTGAAAATTTAGACAGGGGGTAAATATCCAGTGGATTCGATCGGGCTCTCGCATATAGGAGGGACTGCATCAGGATCTTAATATTTAAATTTAAGCTTACTTATTCATAATTTTTTTCTTCAATTCAGTGCATGTGAAGGACCGATTATTCATTCAAGGGAGAAATGAATTGAAGGGAGAATCTACCTCTATCAGCCCCGAAACTCAAGTCCAAGCCACGCATTTACCAATAAGCGAACTAACTGTTCGGGAGACGGACAGGCACCGTGCTTCCGCCCAACATTTGACCTGTGTATCAGCTTTTATTTGAGGCGCGCGATTCTCATATCTCCAGCTTTGTGACCAGTTCAATCATATCCTAAACCTCATTTTTTCGTTATTCTCATCGACTCCTTTTCCATCCCGCACGATGTCCTATCATTCCTTCTGTCTTCCCCTCTCATCTCCCGTATTAGGGAGAAGCCCTTCGCCCTTCCTCACTCATAAGATTCTACTGAATTCTCTTTGGTTTGTCACCTTTACCCTTATGAATTCTCTTTGCGCAGGGCGTGATTGAGAGGGATTGATTGAGATTGACAAATGAGAGAAATTCATGCGATCAGAAGACGCCATTGGCGAATAAGATATTGACCAGTGAACAGACATTTAAGGAGGCTGCGCGAGATAAGTGAACACCGATAAAATAATATTAATCTGATAGAATTTTAAAATATGATTACTTGTCCCTTTTCCTATGAATGATATTTCGTAATGGTTCGTTAAATCATTCTGTATCGGTAAAATAAACAGATTTGAGAACCAGGCGCTTGTGGTCTAATAAAATATATGTTTCTATCATTTTATATCGGTATAATTAATGGATTTGTAGCTTTACATCATGATTTTTTTTTCGTAAAAGTGGATTACACTTTAAATTGACCGGAAAGTGGGAGATTGGCTCATGATATTATTTTGCTCATTACTTTTTTAGATTTATGGCGCCATGTGAGCTTAAAATAAAGGCATTTATTATATTTAAAATAAAGACATCGTGCCCTTCTCGTGCATGGAGAATCCGTGCGCTTGAGCCAATGTATCATCGTACCATTGTTTGGGGGTAGACACAGCCGGAGATCCCACAGCCATCGCTTCCCGCGTTGCAGAAAAAAAAGCGAGGGGGAAACAAAAGAGGTGAAACCTTTTCGCGTCCGCCATTACGCTTAGGGTCTAAGCCGACCGGTTGTTGAGCTAGCGGCTCGCGAGGGAAAAAGAGTACAAGCGAGTGCCAAAAACGAGACAGCTAGGAGTGTGGGAAGAGGGATGAGCGCGGAATGGAGGGAGATTTTGAAAACAGGAGCGGCGGCGGCTGTGGAGCCAGAGGAGGGAAGGAAGAGATAGTGGCGGGCGTGGGACGAAGGGAGGAAGGGAAGCCGACGTTCGGACAGACACAGACGAGGCGAACGTATTAGCGTAAAAGAGCCAGCCACTTGTTGAGGCTCTAGTTCCAGTCGTGAGGAGGGGGACTCCTCTGGAAAATAGCACATGGGGCTGAAAACTGTGGGTGAGGGGGCGTCGAGTGGAGAGCGGGGGAAGGGGCTGAGGGGGTGAAAAACCGATCAATAGGACGAGTTATAATGAAATTCCGATTAGCGAATTGCCTCCACTGTTAATTTTTTCGCGGGCGGAAAAAGAGTGGTGAGCCGAAGGGGATACAGCGACCATGCCATTTGCCTTTTTGTTCCTCTCCGCGGAATCTCTGTCTGCACCGACTCGTTGAATGAGCAAGCTCACATATCCACTCGCGGAGAAAGACAAGTATGGGCCCAGTTAGGAGGCATCGGTGGCGGCGGGGTAAAGTCCTCGCCCGCCAACCCGAAGGTCGCGGGTTCGAGTCCCGCCCGGGTATATTAACACTATCCAGGGCATGGTTGTACGTGATAGTTGTTGCTTCATGTTATACCCCCCACATGTAAAAGGCCTTATGTGAGCTGTTTTCGGGACGATGAAAATAAATAAATAAATAACCCGAGGAAAGGGCAGTTTTCAGTTCCGTTGATTTTTAATCATTCAAGAGCGTATTCAAAATCTCAGATGTTAGAAAAATTCCGTCCTCTCAGATAAATTTTATGTTTCTAATTTTATTCTGGAGTCATTTTCCACTTACGCGCATCTCACGTGAACCATATAAAATTGAGCATGTTTGAAGAATGGTGAAAAATATAATATTTTATTGTTTGAATTTATGTGTTCAAGAATAAGTGTTGAAAATAAGACACCGCGCAATGAAGGGCAGACACAAGATGATTAATTTCCCTGATAGGTAATAAACTCATCCTATACTATGTTAAATATTTATACTTAATCACTCAGATGTTTACTTTAAATGCTATTTATCGTTAAATAACCATTTTGATTGACTGACTTGACCTTAATTTGGCAAACTCTCAGCCTAAATGCGTCATCACGTTAATTGCAGACCCTCATCTGAATTTTGATGGCAAAATTTAATTCCCTGAATGTATTATGCGGTTCCTGTAATGGGATTTCGGAATTCAATGCGCTAATTGATTCCAGTTTGAAAGAGATTTGATGAACTTTCTTATTAAGCACCTATGATTAATTTTTTAGGAGAGCGATTTCCTTGAGTATATTATTTTCGGTCGAAGATTACCCGTGGGATAAATTGACCGTGTTATGGCGTGCTTATGCTGTAATAACAGAGCAATTGGTTCTAAATTTGCATGGCAAAGAAGAGAAAGGGAGGACCAGAATGCATTGCGAGGTGCTTTGATGGACTTATGTTTATTTAGATTATTGTACGGAAAATAACAATCATCCATTTCATGAAGCAAAATGTGTTTTCCAATAACGCCACCATCCTCTCAAATGCATAAGGGATTGGGTGATTGACAGCAACATCCTCTTTTAACATCATAGCGTGGGATAAAGTTTAAGGTTTTAGTTATTGTAAATTTTATCATTGATCATACAATAATACAGACAAAAGTTTTTGGATGCAGGAGATATTTGTAAAGTAGTTTTTATGTCAAAACAGGCGTAATCGTTGTTGTAACGTTGGTAATATTATGACATTTGTTTTCTTTCTCAACGTTGAACGGCTGAGGGTGCACGAAATGTGAATGAAGAATCACTGTTTTCAACATTTTCTGCTCTATGTCTGCTTAATAAATAATTACCTTCAGAGTTAAATGCTACAACAAGGAATGAATAATAGTTAACAAGACTGTCTCCTTGCTTTTGCGCATTGTCTGATTACCTCGATTAGGATGTACCATATTGAAGTAATTGTAATTCCTCCAATAAAAAAAGCAGGTCGAAACGCTCTTAGAAAGGTTAACATAGGTAGTTGTGGCTGATTTTTTAAAGGAGCAGAATGAACACCGTAGAGATAGCGAAGAATATTCATCGATTATGAAAGTAAATAGAGATGTAGTTATTAAATGGATAAAATAAAGCAGCCAGTAACTGTCTTAAAAGACACTATTCAACTGGAGTATTTCGTTATACCAATGTTGGAAAAAGGTTTTTGATATTTAAAGCGAACTTGTTGCAAATTTTCTTCCACTTATTATTTGATTTTAATGGTGTATAACAAATCCATTTATCCTCCATTTCCATTCTTTGTTTTTCGACTTAGAGTTAAAATTGTGAGATTGATACTGCCATTCGAATGATCCAAATACCGTGCAGGATATTGTTGAATACGGGTAGCTCAGTAGTAATTAATTAAAATAGTGTTAAACTACATTTACTTTTGCTGGAACTTCGCTAAATTCTAGGAATACCCGGATTCGACATCTATTTTGAGTTTAATATTCTATTAGGAAATAACTGTGTTCCCTACTGTGAATAGGATATGAAATAGCTTTGTATAATCGATTCAGCGCGGCAGCACACAAGCGAATATATTGTGGCATCGTTTCTGATAACCGGGAAATCGTGTAGTTCATACGATCCAATTATCTCTCTCTTGCGTTATTTAGAGGGAATGATTTTAAAAACACTTGGACGGCCCCAGTACCTCGCGATATCAGGTTCACATTAAGTATGAGACATGAATGTTGCTCACAGAATCAGAAGCTATTATGTAGAAATAATGTTTAAATATAGGGGGAAAATTAAAGGAATTCATGACTTTCACTATAAAAAGAGTGAATAATGAACTAGTATCTACCATGTTTGATATATAACCCTATTTCCTAGCTTGAATGCACTGTACGAAGCTAGATGGGAAAGCAGTAGCAAAAAGAGGAAGTTAGAATTATGAAATTTGAGGGGCAATGAGGGATTAAATAATCATTTTGAAGTTACCATGTGGTGCAAGTGGTTTCTAGAGGTGAAATTGAGCGAGAATCATTTATCTCCTTGGGAATAAAAGGATGTCCTCTCGATTTATGTGCGCTGGTGTGCTATAATTGGCGGTCATTCTAAAATCCCACCATTTTCGCCGGTTTACGGGCCGAAAACTATTTGATGACAATCCTCGTACCAGTAATTCCCTCGATGCAACGTGAAAAACAAAGCTAAGGTGTAATTAACGAAATCTGAGAAAAGGTTTTAAGTGTGGATTTATCGAAAGATGGGGAGAGGGGGAGCCAAAGGGCAGGTAGAAAAGTTAAAAGAGCACGGCAAGAGAGAAAGGGAGGTAGTAGTTAAGATGGGATGATAAATCCTCAGCCAGCATTGGATAAGGAGGACTTATCGGAAAATCGACCGAACAAATTAATACCCTTCCCCAAGCATGCACCCAACTCCTTCCATCTCTTTTTCAGCGGAGAAGAGGATATCTTTTAAATCTACTTAGGCCTCTCCATTGGTGCCTACTGTAAGCAGGAAGATACGAGCATTCTTAGGCCATTAATGCTGCGAGAAATATATGCCGACAGGGCAGTGAGAAAAAGATGGGAAAACACTAGCTGTAAAAAGGTTCCCACAAATTTTGAAAAAGCGAGCTGCAATTGTTAGAGCATTTTATTTTGATTCGCGATTTTGAAAACTAAAGAGCAACACGGAATTTACAACGATTGGCCGACGCAAGAGGAGTGGAGAGGACGATTTAAGTGAGTCCAATATGGTTTAACTGTTCGATCCGTAATTGAAACGCCAAGTGAGTAAAAAAAGAGTGAGTGAATACGTTCGTGCACGTTCAAAAGCCCGTGTTGACGAGCATTTTTATGCTCCAGTAATTGTTTAAGTAGTGTTACAACACCGCAAAAAGCGAATGAGTAAGTAGTCTTGCATTATTTTCGATGCATTTAGGTGCATGTCCTCTACCGTGATCGCGGGCACCTAACTTTCAGCTCTTCATTTCGATGTGGGAATGGGAGGAGTTGAAAAATCGTGAAAGCGATTACTGCCAAGGGCCAGAGGGGGTGGGGTTCCCTAAAAAAAAAAGAAGGGATGATCGGGAGGGGTGGAGGGAGGTGTGGGGGGGGGGGGGGGGTTTGAGCGCGGGGGGGAGGGAGATGGCGCGGTGAGACGGGGTAAGGACAAAGATTTTTCGAAGGGGGGAATTCGGTTGGCGGCCGGGGGAATTACGGCAATCGGGTCTAGGCGCTAAAGAGCGGGGATAGGAGGCGATTACATCGGCTCAGTGGGCCTAAGGTTTAGCGAAAGGTAAGTGAGCTGAATAAAGGGTGCTACAAAGGTGGGGATTTGGATTGTGGAAGTATTGAGGCAACGGTGGAGATTTACTGAGAACACATGCCCCCCCTCTGGCGATGGGAATGACTTCGAAGCAGCGTATAAACTATTAAGAGTAGAAAGCATAGTTAAAGAGTTTAGATGTCAATGTTACTACAGTGTTAGCAAAATATCCGTCACTACTTAATTAGCGCAACAAAAGACAGCCAAAAATCACCTCTCCAGAACACTGGCTTCAGTAATTCTCATAAATAAACTAGTGACTATGTATATTCCATCGTATATACTGTATATTTTGAAACCTTTCATGTTTGATGGTAGTTTTAACCCTGATATACACAGCTTTGCTCGATACTTGGTTCCATTTATTGAATGCAAAATGCAATTCTTGGAAGTATGCCAAAAATTTTAATAACCCGAAAGTTTTCAACACTCATATGTCATTGTAAGGGGAACTTGAGTAATGCTCCCTTGATGAGAACACTCAAGTGTTTTAACCAGTCGGTTCTAGAGTATTTACAATCATTTCATTTAGTAGATTTTACGGCGAAATATGAAAACTATCTACGAACTATCACGAAGGACTCACACGGAATCAACTATATCGACACTCTAAATCCGTCACACGCCAGTTGCTACAGAATGGAGTAGGGTGGATTGATGGATTGCAAAAATGGCGTTGAGAATTGTGATCAAGACGCCGGAGTGAGATTGCCGGTGGGTGCCGTGAAGGCGATGCTACGTACGAACTTTGGGTTAGGCCGGTCTTTTCAGTATTCGTGTGCCGAGGCGGGATCACTCATCCCTCCCGGCGCTGGTGTCTCCCAAGTGGGACCACAGTCATTTTGGGTGCGGGCCAAAATCAAGAATTGTGGCGGGAGTAGGGGTGGAAGACGCGGCAGCTTGGTGCGGGGGTGAGTGGGGGAAAGATTTGTGCCTCGAGGGACGAGAGCGACCGGGGACCTTATGTTCAGTGCGAGGGGATCGCGAAAGGGTTCGCGCGGCGGAGGAGGCCAGGGTGTCCGCCGCCACCGCCTCGGACCTCATCGGCGAAGGGGAGGCGAGCGTCTCGGGTCGAGTCTTACGGCGCACTTAGAGACTCAGGAGAATATTTCGCCTCGGTACCACTCTCTGGACGAACCCCCCCCCCCCCCAAAAAAAAACAGACTCTAAATATCTAGAAACTCCATTGGGGACATAGAATACGTTTGCAAGGAAGAATTTCTAAAATCATTTTAGAAATTCTTTTTTTTTAATTTAGTAAAATGTCAAACGGAAGTTTTGACAGTTTCAAAAATAAAACTTAGTAATTTTTCGATGAGGGCAATATGTCAAAAACATACGTGGTATCGAACTTACCGTCTTCAAGCGTGTATATTATTTGTCTAATGTAAATTGTTTCTAATGACAAAAACCTCTATTGTCCTTCATCACTGGTCAACAATCCTAAGGTTGGTTTGACGCAGCTCTCCACTCAGTTCTCCTGACAGCTAATTTTTTCACACCCACGTGTTTTTTCATTTTCACATCCTTCTTTACCTTATCAATCTTACCTTATCTTATAACCTTTACCGTATCAATCTCATTTTATATTAATAGAAACAGAATGAGACTAAAATATTTATGAAGATATATTAACTGCCATCCCGTTAGCAGGGTCATAGGACGATTTCGACTCTCTGCAATCCTTCGTAATTATTCTTCTGCTTTTTCCATCGGTACTCTACCTTTGACCTTATAATCCCTTCTTCTAAGATGTCAAGGACATTAATATGATGCAAAAGTAATAATAAAATTAAGTACTTTTACCATAAAATATTGTTTCATAGTCTCCTATAAGTTCCTCAATACAAGACGTAGAGTAGTTTCGCGTAGCATTAGCCTGAAGAACTATAACACAAACCACAAGATCGGATTCAAAGGTTACCCAGACGCTGGCTGTACGAAATTATGTGATCCTGAGAGGTGGTTGGTAATTGCCTTTTGCCTCAAGTCTACTTGCTTCCTAATGTACCTTCCGGAGAGTAACTCCTCTTTTATTAGCTGTAACCCGGTGCAAGACAATTGCCGAATTGTCACTGACTCTTGAGGGTATTTTAAGAATACAATATGAATTAGGAGCTAGGGAGGCTGGATGCCGCATTAATCCAGCTGTATTGAAGGTAGCTCAGCGGCGACGGGGCTATCGTCGGTAGGCCATGGAAAATCTCTTCCTCCTTCCACGAGGAGTTACAAAGGCATTTCCGGGAAAAGGTAGGGATGAGGATAGAGATGAAAGTGTTCTATCTTCATTGTGTCGGGGTCGGAAGATTGGGGTGTTTTCTCAGGCTTGAATGATTTAGATTTTCAGTATGGGTCTGGGAATATTTTGTCTGGACCACATCTAAGCGCTTTCAGTAATATTGCCCGTGCAACTACTTCGCAGGCAGTTATTTTAAAAATCGCTCGCCATCAGAATTCCCAGACAATGTATAAAGATTTTGAAAATCATGAAGTTTTGCCTGATAAACTTTTAAAATTGCGCTTTTGAAAAATTACAGTATTATTTTTTCGTGTGGGCACAAATTAAGCTTTGTAGACTTATTCAATGATCTATTTAGCTTATGAGTTAAATATGACATTGAAATATTTCCCACTGAATTTATTTCCTCACGACGCCATTTTCATTGAAACAACAACATTATCAAGTGTCGTGCCGAAATAAATTCAATGAAAACATTGCAATGTCTTATTTAACTAATATTAATAACTTCCACCACATCTTGCCTCATATGATGCAAGATATGTTCGCAACATTTACTTTTTCTACCGTATTTGATTATTTGACACAACATTTTCAGTAATTGTGATATGAATGCAAATAATCACTAAACGTTTATGCTGTTCATGAAAAATTGTTCAGACGTGTAGAACCCACATAATAGGGGATACGAAAATGAGTGCATATCTAACACGATGATTAGGCGCATTAAAATGATAAAAAACGATAAAAATATGACTCCGGCTTCAAGGTTTATCTCGGATAGACTGATACTTAAAGGATTCCTTGCGGATTTTTCAGCTTCGAAGGTTTGTTCAAGTTTAGTTGGTTTAAAAATTGTTGAGACGTGTGGCACCCGTATATTAGGGAGTACGAAAAGGAGTACCTATCCAGCACGATCTTTAGGCGCATTACAATGAAGGAAAACGATAAAAATTAAGAGAAGACTCCGGCCTTAAGATTTATCCTTGATAGAGTGATAGATATAGGATTCCTTGCGGATTTTTCAGCTTCGAAGGGTTGTTCAAGTCGAGTTGGTTTTGGTGTTTAAGTGCTGGCTTAAAGATTGGCACCAAACGAGGCAGGTCTCGTCTTTGGTGTCCTCACAACTGTCCCCACAATCCCAACCTATAGTGTCGTCCTCTTCTCAAACCCCCCCCCTCTCTTCCGGAAAATCTCGAATCGTTCCCTCTCTCAGCCTACCCTTTTTCTCCCAATAGAGGCATATCCTACCCTCATTCCACCCCTTCGTTCTATCCCCGACCCTTCCCTCACTATCCCTCCGAGCTGATCCTCTTTCAAGCAGCAAAAGGGCGAGATTATCGCCGGGGCGATGCGCGCACGGAAATCCCTCAGCCCCACCCTTTACCTCCACAACATCTACCTCATGTCCCCACTTCTTTTTTCCCGTAGAAAAAAAAATAAAGGCTCTCTTTCCCTGCAGGCCTCTCCCGTTCCAAATCTCTCCCCCTCTTCACCATCCACAAGGCTGGCCGGCTAACACCACCGACACCGCTTACGTCTTCACTATTACCGCCGTCTCCGTGGTATTAACATGGTGGCTTCAATTCCCAACTTCCGACTTCTCTCCTCCTTCCTTCCTTCCCATAAGCCATATCTTGAATTCGGTCGGATGAAGACACGGCGATCCTTACCTCCCTCTCATTTTCAAAGCGTTTCGGAATCCCCTTTACTACTTCCTAGAGCGCCCCAACTCGGGCGCCATCAGCCCCCCGCCCCCCCGCCGCCCGAAATTCCACAGTGATTCCCCCTTCCTATCTCTGATTGGAAGGGGAAACGCGGCTGTGAAAGGTGGTGGTAGAGGTTTGTGGTGATGGTGGAAGTGAACATGTTGAGCGAAGGGAAATGTTCGTCCGAAAGCGATCAAGAGGGAGAAAGGGAGTTAGGCGAAGGAGAAATGGCGGGTAAAGGGAGAGATTTGTCTCAGAATCAACTCCTTTTCGGTTCCAACACGAGTTTTGGCGATTGTTTTTTACTTTCATTCGACCCCTCTGTTGCTGGCGGCCATTTTACAGACGAGTAGTCTCCTCCGCTAGTTTTACTCCTCTCAAAGAAGGCTTCGACAAACAATTGGGAAGGATCGAGGTTTCTCTTCTTAGTTTCCCACCTGATTTAATCGAAGGAGATGTTTCGCACGAAAGAGAAGTCTCCTCAGCAAGGTGGTGATAAAATAAAATAAAGATGATGAAAAACTTACAAGTGTTAATTAATTGATAATTTTGTATAATGTGTACAGTTTATCTTAGAGGCTCCACAAGAGCAGTAGGATTGACAATTACAGTGCACTTCATAGTAAAGAGCGACCAATGATGAGCTTCGAAGGATCATGCGATAATTAATTTGAGGCGTTAACCATAAGAACTTCTTTCCTTTCATCGGCCATCTTTTATGATTGCCTATGACTTTTATCCTCTGTGAATCATGTAACATTAATTCTAGCGAAGAAATGTTCAAAGAAAATTCTGCTGAGATTGCTATAAATTCATGAATGCAATAAATGAATCAGTTCATAACATAATTAGCTTGTTTTTGAAAAAATTATTTCAGAAAAATAAGAGAGAAAATGTATTAAAATGATTTTGGAAACTTCCCTGTTTAATTAGGGAGAATGGAATTTAGATGCTTTTCCATCTTTGATACGTGCGCAGAAAATTCTAAGGCAAGTTGGTGTCACGAAAATAGGCTCATACAATTATTAAAAACTAATAGCCTTCAAAAGTTATGGCTCAAAACAAATTTACCAGTCTCTAAACAGCAAGATTTTATCCACGATCTCTCGAAGTCAGATTTCATCCAAATTTTCTCTCATCTATGTCGATATCATGAATCCAAATAAAATATTTCTTTCCGCTGCATTTTTGCTTGCAGAAATTTCTTATTGGGGAAAAACTTGATGTTTTTCGATGCTCGCATGTTACCTAATATGTATCGATTATTCTAGCTGCGCGTAAGCAGTGTATTTCAAAGAGAGCTGGTATAACCAGTGTTCGTTGGTGGATATATCACGCTATAGATATCTTAAGCAGTAGCGTGTACATAAGATCCGTGATTGCGCCCAGAGTGTGATATGATTACTCATTGCGTGCTATTGGTATCCCCATCTACAACGCCGAGTTTGATTGCTGCGTACTGCGTGTAGTCTCAGTTCTAGCGAGTCGGTTTGCCACGCAAAATCAGTTCACTAAAGAGTAGCAGGGCTATTGCGTATTTTACGAAGGTAGCTCACAATCAGGACTAAATTCGACGCCGAATGGGATGAAATCCGTCATTACATCCGACCAGTTTTTAAGCAAATGAAGGCGTCAAGTATTAAGTGAGTCTCCCGCTTTACCTTCTATTGCTAATGTATAACAATTTGAGGAAATTGCTATAAATAACTCGCTTACACGTGAGAAGGGAATAATTTTTCCCCCTTTTTCATAAAAATTTAATTGTTATATCCATCTTTTTAAAATGTTCTCCATCGTGATATTCGCTGTACATCTTAGGCAGCGAATTTGATTCTTTCCAACTAACTCTTTCAATGGTATTAGGATCAACCATGCGGAAGTTAATACTCGAAAACAAAAGGGAGACTTCGTAGGTACTCGATAATGACCTCTATGGTTCGAAACATGTCGTACGGGCGAAATAAATCATTGGAAATCTCCTTTTCATTTTCCAACTAACTCATTTACCGACGAAATAGGCTCATGTGCTGGTATTCCCTTGCTCTTTCTAATGGTATTTCAGATTTCTCCTGTCATTTTGAAAATTTTGGGATTGTGTTGGGAGGATGTGTTATTTCTTTCCCTCGACGATCTCATCTTGATTCTATAGTATATATATTATATGAATGCTAAAAATCATGCGAATGAATGGTTGATCATGGCTCCCCCTAAACACCTCCTTTCGTTGCTCCATACCTATTTCATATGTTTCCCATGATTTCCTAACCTTTCCCGAATTACATGCGCGTTACTGAGTAGCGGTGAAAGCCCATGTCCCTGCGTGACTCCTCAGCTTATCGCCGCCAATCCTCACTCGCCACTCTCCATGTACTCGTGCATGTTGCTACTGTAGCTCCGTGTCTCTGTAGGCGCCTCTCATTGCTCCAGGCGTAAAAAGTGCACGCTGCCCTATTTCGCTCATGATTTTGAGGAAGGAATAAAGAAAGAGATGAATAAGACTGTCTTGAGAAGGTTAAAAGACTTGAAACAGGAAGGACGAGATTGACACGAGGGTTGGTTGTTTACTTTAGAAACGGCAAGAATATACTGAAACCATAGGGACGGACAAATCAGCAAATTTATAACATTATACACTTCTATTAATTCCTCAGTATTAATTCAAATATTAATCATATTTGAAGAGTATTTTCGTCGCTTGACAATAATAAGTTGTAAAAAAATTTCTCGGGATACCGCGCGGGTAAGACTATACATATAAGAGCGCCGACGTTTCGGGTACCGACTCGCTACCCATGCTCACGGCTACCGTAGCATTGTAGCCGTGAGAATGGGTAGAGAGTCGTTACCCGAAACGTCGGCGCTCTTATATGTATAGTCTTACCCGCGCGGTATCCCGAGAAGATTTTTTACATGTTGTTCGCCGGGAAAGAGTAAAATCATAAATAATAAGTTGTCGCAACGTGGGTCGAATGGCATCTGAGCAAAACCGCACGAGATGATTCAATGGGATTAATAGGATGTATCCTTTGTAGGTAAAATACAAAACTATGGAAGAATTTTTTGAATTCATTGTTCCTTTGATGAGAAATCTACGTTAGGCTACCTCAACTACTTAGAAGATATTTTCATAAGTTCACTCGGCAATAAATACAGTGATAGTAAATTGCGTAAAGCTACAGTTGATCGAATTTACGTATTCGCACAATAGGTAGATTCGTATACCCACCCGCCAAACTTCTGAATCAGGAAGTTTGTGTTAGATGCTGGGAAACAATCGAGTGATAATGGCTGGAAATTGAATGGAGTCGACGAGTTTGCTGCTTTGTGTGCAATCGTCGATGATATTTTTTAACGCGATCCGTGGGGATTGAATGGTGGCGTGCTATAGCCTCAAGAGATTTTGGTGCTCCTACCGAATCAGTCACGCACTCTTCAGAGGGGCATTGCGACTTCCTGCACTTTGTGGGGTGTATAGCGTCACTGGACGGTTAGATGGTTTCACTAATTGTAAGCAATCAAGTTGTAGGAATCAAGCAAAACAGGCTCTAATTTTTCATTGACGGCTTAGTATTTTGTTCAATACGAAACCGCTGACTCTGCGATGACATTTGAAAATATATATTAGACCTTATACTGAGTAGTAATTTGGTAAAGCACATCAGTACAGTCGAGTTACGATACCAAGCTTATAAATTTCTAAAAATTGGGGGATAAGGCATCTGATGAACTTATCAGAGAAACGACAAACGAACACCTTTTTTAACACACGAAAATCATTCTGCGTCCACTTGCAGATATTCAAAGCAAATTCGTACCTTCTACTATTAAAATAGCTGATAAGAATGTGGTTTATATTGTGGGTTCATTCCATCATCTACTCTGGTTTTTAGGTTACTCAGGAAACAATTTTATGCATATGGAAACGTCCAATATAATATGGAAGGGTTGCAAGATGAATAATACCGAAAGTTGAATGTTTCTGATTTATGCGCCATTGGAAGTTCTAATACAATACATTGATGAAAAAATATTTAAAAATCCAAAATATAAATTTTTATTTAGTTATGATGGTAACCGCACAGTGAAAAATTTTCATCTGCGTTCCTGAGCATGCATTTAATAAAACCTCAGTGATTTCATTCATACTTATTACTTTTAGAAAAAATACTCAATATTTCCGTAATAGTTTCTTGTGAGTTGACGTAGGCTTTCATTCATTAATCATTGTAAATATAGTTTCATTTTTAAACCGTTCGCGTCTTATTTGGTAATCACGACAGTCTTTTGTAATCGTGAATATCTGAATTACCTCCATCAGTTATTGAAACCGTAGCTCCTGCTACCGGGTAAATTGGATGATTATTTGAAAATAAATAAGATTAAACTTTTACTCGAAGGAGAACGAGCCATTGAATTTTCTTAACTGGCGTTCATTGCGTATTGGTTGCTATCGATTGGTTCGTAATTCGATACCTAATCAAGGAGGCATTTTTATGGAAATTCATTTTGATCGGGGATTTATCTTACCGGAGGTGTTTTTTAAAGAACGAACTGGTTCGATTCGTGATGATTCGTGGGTGAGACATAACTTGATTGAAGGCACGCGGACAAAGTGAGACTTTTTTCCATATCGAGATTAGAATGATATTATTTCCACTGGAATTGCTTGCAGCAAACCTGGGAGGCATAGCGATCGTTAAGAGTCACTAAATGAGTACACAGATCGTGTCCGGGGCCGTTGATATGCAAAACTTATGCTCCTAATTCTCACTCCCGTTTCATCAAATCCAATAAAAGTCGGTTCAAAATGCCCTGCGTGTTATTGTCATTACATGGCTCGTTTGGACAAATTGATTGCGAATATTATTGTTTGCTCTTCATGTTTATCGGACAAATGAGGACGTAATAATTCTCTCCCTTTGATCACCGGGAAAGGTTGTTTTATCCTGAGTAGATGTGATAATTTCAACATTAATCTGCGCCGATGCCATCTTCGTTTTCTGCTCATGATCTAACTTCTCCTTCTATAATCCTTCACTACATTACCTGAGTATACCCTACATCAGATGTAATTTTCCATCTTCTTAAAAGGTTTCAACGTACTACGAGAAATTCTGTGCTAAATGAAGTTTATAAAATTGCATGATGACGCAGTTAACCCCTACGGAGAAAATTCAAGAAAAATTTTAGGACGTATATTATGTAATATGATCGTCAAACGACATTAGAAATCACATATGTAGTGGCGTTCTGGTAGCTATACTTAGTTGTAGATGCGATTTTGCTTATTATCAGATGAGTCAGAAATCTTGTCACAATGTATATCATACTGATTTTGTCGTTTCTGTGGGGAAACATAGATAGACGAAGTAAACATTCTCCTGCTTCTCAGATTGGTCTAATCTGGAAACAACTATCTAAAGAATTTCCGAAAGATAATAAGTGAGCAAATACGTCAAATCATATCAACGATGCATGGGATGATTTTAAGGGATTAATAGGATATATCCTTCGTAGGTAAAATACTCCAATACGAAATAATATTGCGAATACATTGTTCCTACGATGAGGACTCTAACCTAGGCTACGTCAACTACTTGTCTGTGACAAGGCTCTTGTTGGGATGTATTTCGAGTGATTTAATCACTGTCTTGGAGTTATAGTCGTGATGGTGTACTTCTGTTCGGAATGGATGAACGATAGGAATGAAGACGCTTATGAATGGATAGGTAACGATAGGTAGCGAGTAACTATGAGCCCAATGCATCCTCAGCTCACGGGAAGTTTTATGTGTTGGTAGCGAAGTTGCAATAATTTGGCCGTTCATGATAAACCTCGTGATGCTATTTCTTTCATACTTTTAAGTTGATGAAGTTCGTTCTTTTTAATGGATGGAAAAGAGAAACTTCTGTCATCGCGTGGAAAACTTCATAATACTTCCGTCGTATAAGCTTTGCACTTGTGGCAGTTTTCCGAAAAAACTTGCGTATTTCTTCATTTTTTCTTGGCAATTGCATTAAAGACTGTCTCAAACACTTGATAACGGTCCTCACTGAATCAGTCCCATCAACTACGCACAGCATGAACACTGCTTATATAGCATGTTCAACTGACTTTATATTATTTTCCCTTGTCCTTCATGCTGTAATGATGAAGTACTTCACCATTATATTGAGTCAGTGGGAAAACAGCAACGACAGCTCAAATAATTGCCAATATAATTATTTCCATAGTATAAAATGACAAAACTATGTCATCATTGGTCGATTAAATGGTAGATTGGATCAACATCTTGTCCAATGACAAAGAGAAAACATCAGGGTATAAATGGATCGGCTTAGGCCATAACAGGTGCATTCTAATGAAAAAAATACCATTAAGTCAGAAGTTTAGTAGACGTAGAAGTGATAGATCAATGGTATGAGATGCGTTATCAGCAAACTTCTTGTATTGGGCCGTATATATAAGGGACTTTCCATATGAGGTAACATTTTGTTTCAAAAATAAATTAAAATTTCACGAATTGAATCATTGTGCACAAACCGGACTGAATCAATAATTTCCCCGTCTGTAACTGAGGATATACAACAACGTAGAAATCCTAATAGGACAACGCGTTGTTGCCAAATCAGCAGAAATAATAGATATATTTTCTTTTGTGATAGCTTACGCTACGCTAATGTGGTAAACTGTGTAACACAGTTATTAACTCGATACTCCGTCGTAGCTGGCGATCGGTTTATGATGTCTTTATGTAATTATGGCGTTTTTGTGCTAAGTCTAAAATTTTGTCTATCATTCGTGCAAGTACATACTACTGTGTAGATTGTGTTATTGCCTTTCTTCGGTCTATTGTACCTGAAATGTGGGTTTTATTGAGAGGACAACTACTTAGTTCTCATTTTAATTTCAAGAAGTGATTCGCGAGGGATGTGGTAGGATTACCGCCGGCGCCTTCGACGCCGTCGGCCGGTCGCTCGCCTGCTTCCCGGCCGGCAGTGGCTCTTAAGGACTCGGTATCTTTTCGGTTCCTCAGTTCCGGGCGAGTGGTCGGCCACCCGAGGCTGTCTCGGCCGCGAACTGCCCATCGGGGTGTGGCCGCTGCATTGTCGGCGCGCCGTCGGAGGATGCCGAAGGGGGCGTAATCTCGCGCCTTCACTCCAACATTTTAACCTCTCGGCGGCGTGCGGTAAAGGCCGTCGGTGCACTTGGGCCCGCCTCTACGGCGCGGCTGGAGAAAAAAGGGGGCGGGACCATGGGTGAGAAGTGAGCGTGAGATTGAAATGGAGGCGATGGAGAACGAGGCGGGAGGGGGGGGGGTCAGAAGGGGGGGTTCTTCCTCCCTCGCTCTATTGTGAAGAGATAGCAAAGGCTTGAGGGGGTGAACTGGGGGGCACGAATGTCCATCGTCTTCTTTGTCTCCACTGCAAGAGTCTCAACGCATATCTAGCGAATCGTCCAGGTTCAAACCTCCAGTTCCAAAGCGCTTCGACTGGATAAGTCGGATTTGAATACCGGCTGAATCAAATATTTTCTTCGCAAATCACATCATGTGGTGGATCTAAATGCACGCACAAATGCGCGTGATTGGCTCCTATACTGCTTGGAAATCATAAAATGATAAAACTTATTGTGCTGTCCGCTTGCTTATTAATAATATGATTGGTTATTTCTATTTGACATGATGATGACGCTAAGCGTCGAAATGTTGTTATTATTATTAAACCAGTGGACAGCACAATACGTTTTATCATTTATTCCACATATTGTTCCACCATATCTCGCCAATCATAGTTGAACTCACTGGAAATCATTATTGTTCGGGGTATCTGGGGACGCGAATGTCCATCATCTTCCTTGTCTCCACTATGAGTCGTCTCAACGCTCATCCCGCGAATAATCCAGAGGAAAACCTCCAGTTTCAAAGCGCTTCCTCTGAATTACTCGGGTATGAATCCCGACAGAATCAAATATTTTCTTCGCGAATCACATCCTTTGGTGCGTATATAAACGCTTTCACAAATGCCCGTGATTGACTCTTTTATTCTTTGGAAATAATTATTGCTCACCGCTGCGAAACTGCAAAGTCGGCTCTAATCTCCCCGAAAGTGAAGCACTGAGTTAGAATCCGTCCCACATATCAATCACGGAATTTAGATTTACGCACTTGTTCGGTAGAAGAAGAAGGTTTGGCACTGCGACTGGCTCACCTGACAGAAAATAGGTAGAATTTAGTTCGCTTACCGGTCAAATGAACTGATTAAAACAAATAATTGTACACATCTGGAGAGAAGCTAGTTTACTATAATTAGTAATAATTTAGTCAGTTTTATTTGGCAACAGAATTTTTTCACCACCCCACCAAGATATGCTTATTCATACTATTTTATTCATACTCTCGGAACGCAGCTAAAGCGCCCACAAAATTTTTAAACCCACAAAATTACTTCCTAATAACAACTACTTTTTAATATTCTACCAAATATGGACATTTTTCTCGAAGTGAACTCCGAAGGATTTATATTTCTTTGTCATCGTTTTAGACCCATGATCACGCTATTTCTTAGGTTGTAGAAAAGTCGCATCGAAAATTATAAATTGGGAAATTCGGGAACGATTACCAAGGCCCGGGCTGAACCGTTTTGATTTTTATCAAAGAAACGATCAACCCGCTATCCTTTCCGGTTTCAGCTATCTGATTAGACAAAATTGCGACGCCTAAGGCATTCGTAACTTAGCACTGATTTGCGCCCGATTTTGTCTGTCAACCTATCATCACGACTGCTCAATGCTTGTCAAACTATATGGCAATGCATTATGAGAATTAAAACTTTTGTGCTAATTATTGAACATTTCGTATTTCCGAAAATTAGCCTTTTATTGTTTTTTGGTTTCGTCTGTTTCATTCAAGTCATATAGAGGAGAAAATTGAGAAAAAATATTAAATTTTCAGGATAAAACGCCTGCGTAAAATTTGAGGCGCTATCAAATTCAAACATTTTTAAAGGATTGTGGTACCATTGTGGCGAATAATAAAATTATTTTGATGACGAACTGCCTTATTTTTTAATCTTCGTCCACCATTCTTTCACAAAAACCTACAGCTTCACGCTACCACGCATATCGGGTTGCTGTGAGACGCCGGGATTTGGGGATGTGGTTGAAGAGAAATGTTAAGGGGCTGACGAAAGTGAAAAATACGATGAGGGAGTGATATTATAACCCAAGTCTCTTGATCGCAGTCCCATTCAATGCGGAAAAAGAAGACATTTCACACCTATCAACGGTTCAAAGTAGCTTATCCCAGTACAGTTTTGTAAGCTCTCAACATATGAAGCTCTTACGGATCAGCAATATGAAAATATTACGAAAAATTATCGGTTTCTGTACACACAGCTTGGTACCGCTGGCAATCAAAGTACTTATTGCTCATCAATAAAGTTAATGTAACAAAAACACAAAGAAATAGATCAAATTAAATTTATATTTTATGTCTTTCTCATTTACATTACCAAATCATTCAAAATCAGTGTTATTGACTTGATGTCACACGAGTTACGTTCTTGACTTATTTTGGAGGGGGAATTATGTTGCAAAAACGAGCGAAATATAACTAATGTCTCTTCTTTGGCAAAGTGGAAGACTTTTGTTTCTGAATAGACCAGTTTGATTACGCCCTGGTATTTTTTACCTTCATTCGCTTCCAAAATTGTGTGAGCATAGGTGATGAGGGAGATCAATGGTGATGAAGTTCCGTTAAATGTGTAGTACAAATCAATGTAATAAGAAAATCACATGGTTGAGACCTCATGAGTCGCGTTACTCGAATAAAACATTTTACTTTATCTATTTTTATCAAATTACAATCGTGAAAAAAGTCCAATTTTTCCACAATTTTCCTTATAAATTCATAAAGTTATACGGGTGAGGTAATTTTACTTGATTTCTGGTTTTCCATCGAGTTTAACCGGTTTATCTATGATTTCACTAGAACTTTTCTTGAATGAACACAATGCACTTGCACAAGATTTATCATGGGATCAGTTCCACTGATTTCCGTACGTTGGACCATCGACGCTCGGATTATGTAGTTGCGTTTATTTCTTTCGGAGAGTTTTTTGTCTTTTAGCGTTAATCAGGAAAAATCCCATCAGTTCGTACTCCACGTACTCTGTAAAAATTAAATATAAATACAACGAAAAAGACAGCAAAGACGCTATTCAAAATTGGTATTTTACAGTATTCTCATAAACTAGGAAGCTGAATAAATGTTGTTAATTTCGAAATGCAGCGATTAAATTAGCTCTCGTCATACTTAGAATTGATAAAATTTTAAAATTAATTTATAAAATAGCTTCCAGATCACGCTTGCTCCATAATAATGCTTTAGGACTGAGATTGGAGATTGATTGTCTGTTGCAAAACTCACGTGTCAATGGGTTCGGAGGCTGATACTTCGTACCACTCACCCCGCTCACAGAATCCGTTGAAACACGTCTCATGGAATTATTTTAGATAAAAGTCCTCCATTTATGCCTAGTATATACATGCGCGATGGAAGGAGTACTTAAATAACCATACCTTTATCCGGCACATATGCAGTGACGTCATGGCAAAATTAGCGGTGCCGGAACGCACTTTCCTTAACTTTTGTTAGAAGCGAAATATTGATTGCTATGTGTGTTTTTTTATTACAAGTTATTATTTACATTTTATTACATTTTTTTGTTTCGGTTACGAGTGTATGAATTAGAAATTTTGAGGCAGCAAATTTGTTTAAAGTGTTAATTGACTCTTGTCTTTTGTTAACCAATTCCGGCACCATGACAACACTGCACATATATTTAATAAGCCTAATCAAAAGAAATCAAAGTTATATTGAAATTTTACGCTCAGTTACGGTATTTGCTTGTAATTTGGTTTTATATTTAGTCATCTGGAGCAAGATAGCAATTCAGTTAGTCGAGGCAATTGCGTAGTGTACCTGCCCTGTTATTCATGCATATTAATCCTGAGATTTGTCGTCTGCATTTGCTCCGTTCGCTTTCCCAAACAGAGCAATCCACAGTGGTTGACGAAACAATGTATGCGAACTTACGTCTGTAATACAGATATATACTGCGGGAATAAGGGTATATTTGTAGTGGGGCTCCTTCACCATAATTTATATCGAAATCAAAAATTAAATGGCTTTCAAATTTTCCAATCTCCTGCAACTAAGTTGCTACATTGTTGCACCGCGGAGAGGGAGACGTCGGATTTGAAACCGCACGGTCAAGTCTACTGCAATGACATGCCGATATTAAGTAATAATATTTCCTTTCCAATCAGCTAATTTCAAAGAAAATAGTCACCGGCGTATCGTCGTACCAGCGACAATGTGAAACACACTTTTGTATTGTTCAAAA
Organism: Ischnura elegans; assembly: GCF_921293095.1. Lineage (NCBI taxonomy): Eukaryota > Metazoa > Arthropoda > Insecta > Odonata > Coenagrionidae > Ischnura > Ischnura elegans. The sequence continues at coordinate 109,702,724 of NC_060248.1, forward strand.
TAAAGTTCGTGACATTTCTGGAACATCGTAACCTGCATGCTCAAAAATCCTCCATCATTTCATACAACTATATTATAGGCGAACGGTTGGTTTCACCGTTTAAAAGTATATCATAAAATCACTTTTTACGCGTGACGGATAATATTTGGGATGAGAATAGACTAAAAATTAATTAATCTCTTGCAGCAGCTACTGTTTTTAATTTTCGTGAGAGATACGCTCTTTTAAAACTCTGCAAACGCTCTCACCATAATCACTCCTTGCTACTCATACGGATCAGCAAATTGAAAATATTACGAAAAAGTATCGTTTTCTGAACACAGCTTGGTACCGCTGGGAATCAAAGTATTTATTGCTCATCAATGAAGTTTATGCAACAAAAATAAAAATAAATAGATTTAAATGCAAATAAAAGGAAAAAAATTGTATCTCGGGCATTTCATGTTATTTTATTTAAAAGATTTGCTGAAAAAAATTTATCCCTAAATTACTGCGTGAATTGTTTCTTGAGAGTTTATTTCGCAAGAAGGATGTGTTAGAAAGTATCTGAAAATATCCTTAAATGCATAAATTAGCATGCTTCATTGGGATATTTTATGACAGGGATGAACTTATGTAAATCTCTCTAGACAAGAGAATTGGACTGCGCCGAGTTACACGTGATTGAAGAAGACCCGAGCCCAGTCTATTATTCACCGCTTTATTCCACAGTAATCTCTCATTATTCGGCAAATAGATATGGAGATGTCATTGACCGATACCGGAAATAAGCAAAATCAGTTTGCGTCGTTTGCAATAGCAAGATGCCATGTCCCTCTGACAATGAGGTAGATAACGCTAGTCCTAACTCTTATCGCATTTTGGGTAGGTTTTATAGTAGGCATCTTATGTCAAACACATTACTTGTTTGCTTTCTAGCGAAAATCAACAGATCTGAACAATGACTGCTGAGGGCAGAAGCTAAGTTTAAGCTGGTGAGGTCGCATTGATAGTGTTGGCGATCGAAGGATTCTCCTTTCGCCAATTCAAGGTGCCGTGGCGCGGAGATTACGAAGTCGAGAGCGGAGTAATATAAGTTTCCGTGTTACACCACGTAAAGCGATCGAAATTTTACTGACGAACTTCAAGAATTACGGAATTTCGAGTACAGTCACACTGAGCATATAAAAATACATGTGGTCATAAAATATCTTCCTCTCGTTTTCACTTCACTGTCTTGGGATAATGAGTTATCCTTGAACAGCTGAAATGCTTTTCCTTGACGCCACAGTCAGAACATTTGTTAGGCTTGACTTAATGTTAAGCCTTTATTCATGTATATTTTCTATCAGAACCCACTAACGTGATCCCTATCTTATATTCTTGGATTAATCATAAATGAAATGAAATTCTTTCTGGGAGACGTGAACTGAGGATAGAGAATTATTTTATGGGCCTCGAAATCATTTACTTTCGGGATTGAATCCACTTATGGCAATGCCAAAAACCTCACGGAATCCCGTTGATTTCCCCCAAAAAAATAAACGGAGAGGGTGTAGCCGCTTTTATTCGAGGGGAAGATAGCAATATAGATAGATACTTTTTGGGAAGTACCGCGGTGACAATCAGCTACCATTACATCCTACAAGTGGCTGTATGATGGGACAAATGCTAGGCAATCGTATTTCGGTGTTGATCTGAGAACCAACAAGGCTGTCTCGGTCGGCAACTCCTTTGGCGACAAGGCGGCCTGCTCACTTGGCGAGGCCAACCGGGTCCGTCAGCCGCCCTGGGAACGGCCGGGCACATGCCGGGCTTCCCCCGCATCGCCTCCTGGCGTCTCAAGTCCTGCGCTCGGTCAAGTGCTCACGCATACATGTATTGCATTTCATAGGAGGATTGACGCACATTTACTACAGGGAAGGAGCTAACTTTAGGACACTTGGGTGTTTGGACTCACCGTTTCGGGGTGATGCCGGGAAGCCATCTCCCGTCTCGAGGACCCTGATGGGCCGAGCCTGCTTCCGTCTTGACATCTTCTTTCTTCTCTCGTCGCCCCCGCTATATATCGAAGCCACACCTCACAACAGAAGAACTTCTTCGATCGGAAATAGACGTACCCTGACCCCCGTTTCTCTCGAACAATCTCTTCCCTTGTTTCCCTATTACCGATACGATGAGAACTTGCGTTTGGGAGGGTGTGTGGAGAAACTTTTTCGTCACATGAAGATGACTGTCCGCTGCTTCACCGATCGTCACTTATTTTTTCTGGAGATTTTTGTCCGTATAATTGGTTTGTTTGTGTTTTGTGTTTGGTTTTTTGTGTTGTGCGGGTATTTCGGCGATCACTGCACGATCACTGTGTGAAATGTCTTGCAGTGTCTCTTTCTCTGTCGACTGTTGATTAATTCATTTTTCTCCCTTTCCCGCGAGCCTGTCACCAGATTAATTCAGGAGGAAGGGGTTGTTGGATTTTGGATTTGGCACCAGTCCCCCCTCCGTCGTACGCTCCAGGGCCGGCGTTTGTCCCTCGACCCCCCCGCCGCCCGCCTCACTCCTCGCCCGGCCCTTATCACCGGCCGCTCGCCACCGGAGATCGACTCGTGATCACAATCCTTCCTCCGTGCACTGACCCCCCACCCCCGCCCCGAACCCTGGTCCACCATCCCACCCCCGCATGTCCGAGGTCCCTCACGAGTATTCCAACTCCCTTTATGTATAATATACGTCAGTTTATCAATCCAACCCTCCTAATAGCTCTTCCTTGGCTCACCGATTCACAAAAAACACACAACACGACACGTTTTCAAATCCCACGCGAATCCATCTTCGCGAAGTCAACTAACTGGGAACCCAAGTTTGTCCACAAGTTTTTTTTTTATTTTCCGTATACTGAGCGATGATTAGGGAAAAGTCACTCACAAAACCCCCGCACGGGGAATCACATGGGGAAATGTTCCAACTTCGCCTAAAAAGTCCGTGGCACTGGGTAGAAACACGAACAGTTCGGTGTTTTCCTCCCGAGAGATCCCGCCGGCTTTGTAACTCCGCCGATGCGGCCAACTTCTGGCGGCCGACGTCCCAGCGAAGCCAGCTGACTGATCCCGGCCGGCAGTCCCTTCTGAGCCGCGTGCCTCTTCGCCCTACAGATCCTTTCTCCGAGCGCGTCGACGTCGCCGCGCTTATCCGGCTCCTCGCTCCTCTCCCTTCGTCGTCGGCGGCGGTGGGTGTGACCTTAAGCGGTCCACATGGCCGAGTGCGCAGGACTCTTAGCTTATGGATATCAATATGAGGAGTGGCCGGTTATGACGTTGAGAAGCCCGCCCCGTTTCTCTCCCATCCCTTCCTCCGATTGGCTGAGAGCTTCTTCGAGGTGGGAGGGATAGGTGCTGCAGGGAAGTCGCTTCTTTTTTTTCCGATTCCTTTTCTTCTCGCACGAAAATAAAAAGGTGCTATTGTGTGTTGCAAGGTGTATGTGTGAGTGGTATTGTCTCTGGTCGCCTTGCTTCGCGGTCTCGATGTCCGTCTCGTCTCCGTCGACTCCCCGGCGATTTTCTCTCCGCTTTCACGTCTCCTCAGGTGGCCGGAGTCGGGCAGCGTCGATTTTACTCCCTCCTGCGGCGGAGATGCAGATGACGAATTTTGATTTCCAGCGAGAAGGAAATTGTTGCTCAAGGGGAAGATTAGGCGCTGGCGGGGAAATCAGCCGATCGACGAGTTTGTTGATATGTGGGGAATTTCGGGGATGCTCCTACAGCCTCGGTGGAATTGATTTTTTGGGTGGAAAGCAAAATGGTAAAAAAAATATCTTGCTGATGATTTGGGGTTTGACAACAATCCGGAAGGGTGGCGGCGACTGCTCTTTCCCTTGTCTCTTCTTACGGACGATCACGGGGAGTCTTTGCGGACTCAGTTGTCAACAAAATATCACACCGTTGGAGGAGGCGACGATGATAAAAAAAATCCCTCCTCTTCCCTCTCGTAATTTTTCCACCACCGCGTTGCATGCACACAAACGACACACGACTACTCTCGCAACGGCGCCGGCCGATATCACACACAACAAGCGGGACTAATACCGCACCTCCACTTCTACGAGGCCCCAACACTCTAACGAGAGAGCCCGACCGTTCCCCGCGTCAGTCAGCGGCGGTATACGGCGCTCTCCGAGCAAGGGGGGCCCCCGGCCTCCTCGCCCCCCCCCCCCGTACTCTCGCAGCATACCCCTCCCTCGGTTCGTAGCCCTCCCTCCCGCTACTAACCCATCCCCCTGCTCGCACCCTCGGCCGTGCCTTCCCCCACTCCAAGAGCTCCCCCTTCCGCAGTTTTTCTCCCCTCCCCCGTACCTTTTCTCTCTCTCCCTCTCCCCTGCACCCCCACCCCTCTCCCTCCAAATCACCACCCCTCGCGGTTATGAGTGCGCACATCAAATAATGCACGAGAATCGTGGCCGGAGTGTCAGCGCTCTCTCTACCTACACCCCCGTAACCATCCCCCTCCTAAGCCTTTCTCTCCTCCTCCTCCCCCTGGACCCCCTCGTAAGCCAGGGTTCCCCCACTCCTCTCCGATGCTCGAGTCCACCCTCTTTCTTGTATCCCCTATAGCCGCCAGACTTCGGGCGTTTCCGGCCCCGCTTCGGGTGCCTCCGGTGCCCGCCCTTGCCCCAGTGGAGGGGATCGAGGAGCAAAGGGGTGGGTGCCTTCGCTTTTGCCCATCCCCCTTTCCTTTCGGGTCGGTTAAGTTCCGCGGCGGCCGCTGGGAGGAGCTGGGTGTTCTCTTGTTGTCGTTTTGTGAGCCGGGGGAAGGCGGGGAAACGGATTTTTTTGTTGATTGTCCATCCACAACTAGGCTGGCCGCGAATTGAACGGTGCGCTGAGGCGATGGGAGGAACTTGTGCACGCCGCCCCTTCAAAGCTTCATATCCGGTATATCTAACAATAAGTGCGGGCGCAAGATAGTGGAAGAGAGTAGTGGTTTTCGTTTTCTTTAAATTCTATTGCCACTTGTGCAACCTGAAGAAATATACTTACCATAATTCACGCTATCCAATGTGAAAAACATGATTATTACCTAAAGAGTACACGATCCGCACCTGTGAAGAGTACTTATCGATAGTGAAATATACTTAACATTATACACGCTTTCCAATGTGAAAAACATGATTATTACCGAAAAAGTACATGATAATCACCTGTGAAGAGTACTTATCTCTAGTAACAGCCAGACAGCCAGAAAACGACCTCTTTAGCAGGGGAGCATTATGTAAAGTGCTCGTGATGATTTATATGTAGGTACTTCTGCGGAGGCTATTGCGGATGCATTTAAAAAAATGTTTATTATTTAGATAATCTCCTCGATCAAATCCCTATTTCATGACACTTAGATCCAACATCCATTTTGGCTTAAAGCGGCAGGAGTTCTGCAATCGTACGTGGTTCCTCTTGGTTAAGCCTGTGCCCATAAAGCTACTTTGCTGATCTGAATGGCAATAAACCGATATGTATTGAAAATGCATGCATGTCAAATGGGAATTTCTTGGAAATTAATTTCTAATCCTGACAAGGCTGAGGTCAGTGTGGCGTTTTAGGTAGAGCTGTAGACTGGTAGTCAAAAGGGCACTTGGGTATCTGATATTTGTCTGGCAGAGCTCAGTTGAGATTTGCCATGTGGTTCATCTGAAAGAAAAAAAACCTTAGATGTGCGAATTTCTTAGACGAATGGCCCAGTGCACCATCATTTCTGCGCCGATTTAAAATATATCTTAGCTGCATGCGTTATATAATTTGTAAGTTAGTCAGCAATGTGTACATTTTTTGAAAGGGATAACAGATTTTAGTTTCGAGATCATATATGCCACTTGGCGAGAATATCGCAATGCAAATGGGCATGTTCTCGCCGACAAAATATTGCAAAAATTGTCGGCAAAATATTGCAATATTTTGACGACTATATAGCTGTATAAATAGAGACGTATACTTCTCAGCTGGAGAGGAGTTAATAATCGATGTTGTATTATTTTGCCAAACATTATGCAAAGCGTGTTTATATTTATTTCATCATTGTGTTTTAATTCTACTTGCTTTCTAATGATTCTGTGTTAAGGACAGTGGGATCCAGGATAGGGACAAGGGGGGGGATCTAGGTGATGGCCTGGGGGTTAACCTCCCAGTAATAGTGGGGGTCGGGAAGGTTAGGAAAATTTTTGAGAATTTCTAGGCTTGCGACAACACTTTTAAGATTGCCTCATTACTCATTTTCCAAAGAAATAATCGTTAAGAATAAACATTTGTGTACATTTTTAGTGAATCAACTCTTGGTAAGGTAATGTATTATGTTTTTATATTCGAAAGCTGAACAAAAATATCATTTTATCTATTGTAACTTGTATACCCAAGGGGGAGGGCTTTATCCTCTCCTATCCCATCTCTGGATCCGCCACGATTTACGGATAGGTAATAATGATCCCAAACTGAGGATTATACAATAAGGATACTTACAACGCTCTCTTAATGAACTCTAACGAGGGAAAGTAGTACGTTTTTATCATTGCGTCGCCGGTCGTCACGGTCAATGTTTGTGTGGATGAGATTATTTCACGTAACAGCGTAAGTTGTACCAACTGCTAGGTATTATACGAATCTTGCTATTTTAAATTCACTCACACCAATGGAGTCAATGTACTAAGGGGAAATCGAGGGAAGTTATTCTTTTTCTCGAGATTCATTGATACGCAGTCATTCTGATCTAACTCCTGCTGTCCCGTCAAGCGACTTCTTAATTGACTCTGACCTTCACTGGGACTAGGAATTATTATCCCCCGTGCAAACGAACATCTTTATATATCTTTGCTTCCTCGTGTTGTTCTATAGCGTTAAGAAGAATATGGTAAGTATCATTTATTCCATTCCAATGAGAGATCATGAAAACCTGACCCTCAAATCCGGGATTACCTTAAGCCATTTTTATTGTTATGGGTGAGCATTTGCCTGGTACTTAGTTGATATCATGTAATCCCAAATTATGACATTTTTCTTAAACGATACTCATTTGGATAGGAATAAATTTGGATATAAAGATATGTGAATTTCTTCGTTGTTGGTACATTTGATTCATGACGTAGGTCCTGTCTCTCGGAAAATATATTACTACGAAAATATCTACCATCTATTGCTACACGGAAATAATGAGATAAACTGTCTAATGTACTTTACTTTGACCTCTTTAGATCCAAAATTTTACGCCACTGCATTGAAAAACGGGAAGCAACAGTTTATAATATTAAGATTGTTATTAAATAATAATCGTGGAAAAATGGAACACAGGAAATGCCCCACCATACAGAATTTTTTCCCGCTTATAGTTATTCCAGACAATGAGGAATGAAAAAAATATCTTTCATTTTTAAAACCGGTCTTCGCGGAGGTAACTTAACGAATGTTACGAAAACATTTCGTGGTTAAATGAAAAACGACCGAAGAACTCGTTCAAATTGCTCATGAGCCTGCTACTTGGTTGTTTGCGGGTAAATTAATTGCAGTGGTACAGGGGTAATTATAAAAGAAATATATCGATACAAAGTTTTTATTTCTGTGATGCCAGTCAATGAGTGGATCCCTAATTAACGTAACAAATACTGTTTATGCGTCTCATAATTTTCTGCTGCACTGATAATGCCGTGGAAAATATTTTTTTGAATGAAAAAAAAACGAGAAAATTTCTTGGAAGAGCGTGATCTCATTGGTAATTCCATATAACAAGAATTATGAATTTGCAATGATTTGCTGCAATTCATTGATTCTGATCGAAAAAAGAGATACTAAAGTGAAGTCTTGCGTAAATCTTACCTTTTTTTACATTCAATGCTTCGCATTCAAAGGTCTGATTCGTATTTGTAATGAGTGGAGTCTTGCATTACATAATAATATCTGTGATGGCTGGAAATAGGTATATTATTTCTGAATCTGTTTTCATTGATTTGAAATGAGAAGGATATCTGTGAGTGCTGGCTAATGTTTCAGAAAAGTAACATTTATTTAAATAGTTTATCTAAAAATTCTTGTGCTTGATTGATGTGCTTTCTTAATATGATATTTATTTTCTGATATCTTGTTTTGTAATAGGCAAGAGGTTCTACTCTGACTCCTTGCATTAGGAAGAAACCTGCGAAAATGTAAAGTTTTTTCATCAATCATCATTTTCTAGCAATAATTTCAATATTATCCAGTTTGCGTCAGTAAATTAATTTAAAATTATCTTTTTGGAAGGGTTGAGTGGAGAAGTACTTTTCATACAAATATTGCACAATTATATACTTGTGTTCATTGTGGTAAACTCCATCGCTGTTATGAATTTCTCTAACAATGAATTAGCTCTCACCGTTTTGAAATGATCATACAATCATCATTGTCAATATATCTTCCTGCATAATCACTCGCTTTAACTGTGAACTTGACTCACCCTCCTGCACAGTGACGGCTTAGTTGGGAAAAGGCGTAAGGATTTTAATTTTTTCTTTCCAATATCAGTTTTCTCGTGAACAAAAATGGCAACGATTTAAAATTTGTATCGTACGCGATGCTATTGATGGACGTATCATATCCGATTACATAATGCACCGTTATTAAAATTGACATGGTAATTTAAATATCCTCTGGCACTTGGATGCATCGCCTTTCCCTACGTTGCACTTCAACTCCCAACTCACTCTTCCCTTTTTTCTTTTATCGATTGTATTCCGCCTTGGTCTTTGCACCCTTCTGCCTTCGTTGACCGTCGGGATTTGCCCCAGTTTTTTTCTTTGCCAAGGGGTTAAGCTGGAAAAGGGAAAGTAAGAAGCACGTCTATTTGAGGAAGAAACCTGATTGGTGTTCAGCTATATTATTATTATTGCTATTGTATTGGAGTGTTATCTTCATAACCATTACATATAAATACTACCCATACAGCACAAACGGTCGCAAACTAGCATATAGGCCGTGTATTACACGTGTTTTATCTCGTATAAAAACCGTTATTACCTGAGTAAAAACGGAATAAACCTCGTGTATAAATGGTCTTATGTCCGCTACAAACCGGATAATACAGGTGTTTGCTCAAGGAACCCAATTAGGGGATTGTTAGAGTTATTCCATTCTCCACCAGGGATAGGGCTTCTTGAAATAGTATAGTTGATGATGGGAAAATGGCTGTAACTACGCAAACGGTGGCACTTCACGTATACGAAACAGGTAATAAGACACAGGCAACATATTAGTCCAAATAATTTCATTTATTGTCTCAGAAAAAGGCTCAGTATAAAATAATTCATCCGAAAATACTTACAGGACAAAACACGAGTGCTGATGATGTGACAAAAAAGTGGTAATGACGTGTAAAATGAATGTGAATAACATAATGGACAGGATGATAGCGAATATGAGATGATGGATGAATCTTTTAAAAGAACTGATGGATAGTTAAAAAAAAAAAACACAAAATCTTGGGAAAACCGCAGGTCGTTTCACTGAGCACAAGCACACGAGGGAAAGAGAGAGACCGAACCTTGGTGTTTCCAGTTCGAGTCGCACGAGTTATATCGTTACGTGCTTGTTTTCCCAGCGTTCAATCCGCGTGGTGCGAGGCTATGACGCAAATAATTCGAAATTATTCAGAATTTTAAATTGATAGACAACATTCTAGTTGCAATTGATGATTAATTCGTTCATACCTCCATCGAAGCAATTATATATATGCAGTCATAAGAAAATATATACCTGTATAATATATGTTACATGCTGATTCGTAAAATGATTTTAACCAGATTTCGTTGGGAAACTTTTGCTGGTATTAAGGTAGACGACTCAATTGAATTATCTTTCTTGAAACTTTCATCATGTTTAGATTACTGCTGACCACAGCATATGCAGTACTAAATTTTGCTACAAATTTTTATGCATAAAGGGTCAAGGGAGTTGGCCCAAATTTACACAGCAAGTACACGTGTAAAAACGGGCAAATTCTCGACTTATTCCTTACACCAAATTTCGACTTATTGTTAGTATACACGAGTAAAATTCTGCCTGTGCTGTACGGATGTAACCGTTATTAATTATTTATTCCGGACAATTTGCTTTACAGACGTCCGATCACTAAGTTAGTATAAAAACGGCACCTGCTGACACGCTTTAAATGGCTTATCAGGACGAAACCATCATGATCCATTTATCATTGTAATATTGTTATGACTTGGCATAAATTGTTGTTCTCCTTGTCTATCTTTAGTTGATATAGTAAATGTATTATCATTATTATTATACCATTCAAGTAACAAGTTGGCTATTTGCCTGGTGATAACAGTTAATATGTAATGATAATGGAATAAATAAAAATTAATGACCAAAATGGAATTAGATCAGTGAAATCGAAATTTTAAAATAAGCAGTGAAATTAGTTTTCTACGATAAATTTTTGCATCTCTTCTTGAAAATCTTTATGTTGCTAGGATACTGGATTGCTGAAGCAGTTCTGCAGGAAGAATCATTGAATAGGTTGAATCGTGTGGGCTACAGTTACTTCAGTTTCTTAGTGTACGAAATGGCATTGATAATATCCTTCTCCTGCGCTGCCCCCTATGAAAACATTATATATATATCTGTTTCAATTTTTTATACATTCTTGTACATTGCTATGGCCATTGCCAAAATTTGAAACAGGTTTATACAATACAGGTTGCCACCAATATGATGGTGAAATTACATTGTATTTGGCAACGGACGTTAAATCAGAATGTTAAATACACCAGAGGTTAGATTTAAACAGCTTCAAAAGTTATGGTAAGTATTCCAAAATTTTAACCATGCTTGTGTAGTAATGAACTTTAATGTAGATTACTGTGGGTTTACGTGGGAATTTTATTTTTTGGGTGCAATGCTTTCAGTAAAAAAGGTTCTAGTTCCTATTTAATCAGTGCGTGGGTTCAAATTGAAAGAACAGATCTTTTCTTCGAATTTAATAGGTACAATACCCTACATAGGCAGACCATATGTTGCCCACTGAAAGTTGATCGTCGAATTTGATCCCCGTAAACGACTTGCTCAGCCTATTTTCAAATATGAAAAGGTAAGAGTTTTTTTCTGGAGTTGGGTAAAATTGAAATAAAGTTGATGGTTAAAATCCAAGATGGCAATTGAATTATGGTGGAAAAGATGTATTTGTGCCCAAGAAGAACGAGTAGCTGTATAGTTTGATATGACTGGGTATCATGATCCTTTGGTAATAAATTATATTACATCTATTTTTTTGGGTTAAATGTCATGAATCAGTGATGGATCCATGGCCAAGCATCCTCACCATTCGTAAAGTTCGTTTGAAGATAACTGTGGTCAACAGGTGATAGATGTGTGTTGCCAAACGCCTCTTCTTAGACATTGAGGTAACCTTATTAGTTTCTCATTATAGTTCTAATTCCCTCTAAGTTTATCTGTATTCGGTTGGTACGAAAAAGGATCGACCTTTATCTCTGGGGACGGAAATACTATTAGGGATTCATCTCGTTTCTACAGAGGGTATATTTGTACGCCTTTACTCAATGGTTATCGTGTTTTTATCGTAACCACTTCTACCCTATGGATAACTTCGGGAGTGTGCAGTTGGGAATTGCTATGCCAACGTCTTGATATACTATTTTGTCATTCACTCCAACTGCGAGTTTTACTGTTAGCCCGATCTACAAAATATATTGCAGGCAAATCGCAAATAATATTTGAAACCAATCTTTAAAATAAATGCAGTATATCGATGGCTAAGTTCTGACAATACGCATCTCAAAATTTGGCCTGTTTGAGACAGGTATCTTCAGCAAAGTGTAATTACATTTAAAAAATAAAATTCAACCAAAAAACGACTCTTAGTTTGCAAATGTATGCTTATTTTTCAGTTTTATGGATTTTTTCGTTTTTAATTTCAGTGTACCATTAAAAATATAAAACGTTTCTTTGACTCTCCTGAAAAGCTTCTATTTTTGAGATACGTGTTGTTAGAACTTAGACATCGATATGTATAATTTATGAAACATTAATGCTGATTAGGGTCTTGAAGTGTAGGTCTTGGAAATTTTTTCATTAATTTATGAAACTCTCTGAAAATTTACGACACACTCTGAAACACAATGCTTTCCTGATGAACTGATGGTAGATATACACCCTTAAGTGATGGCTTCAGCATGTCGGATAAAAACTGAACCAATGACCTATATTCAGTGAATTTGACCTCGTCGCTGAATTATATCGCGAAAGAACCCTCCTTAGAAATGCGCTTCATGAGGCCCCCTTTAAACTCGCCTTACTTATCGTCTTAGCAGCCCACCCTCCCCCCAATCCCCTTCCTGGGCCATCGCTTTCGGAAATTCTCCAACCCCTCTCCCTCCCTCCAGCCCTACGCCTGATCTTGCTTCTCCCTCCTCAAAAACCCCATAACAGCCATTCGCTCCCCCATCCCAGAGCCGATCGGGAGGCGGCTACGAGGAATTTCCCCCTCCCCCCAGAATTCCCTTCGAATTCTCCGCATTATGACGATCTCTCCATCTCCAATTTCTCCCTGCCTCCTCCCCCCCGAATACTTCCCCCCACACAAGACCCCCCTCATTCTGAAAAAATACCCTCCCAGGCGAAACGGAAGTGTTGAGGAAGTGTTGGGGAAGCGTCGGACGGAGTGTTCGGGAAGTGGCGGGCAAGTGTTGGGGTAGCGTTGAGGAGGTGTCGCGGAAGTGTTCGGGAAGCAGATTATGGCCCACTTGGAACGCTTCCGCGGAAGTGTTTCGGAAGCGTTCGGGGAGTGTCGACAACGGTCGCAGTCGAGTGTCGGGGAAACGTCCAGCGAGCGTCGAGGAAGTGTTTCCCACGCTTCGGAAGCGTTCCGGGAGTGTCGGGGAAACGTCCGGGAAGTGTTTCAACCACGAAGTGGCGAGGAAGTGTTCGGCAAGCGAAGGGTCGACAGTCAGGTAGTGTTGAGGAAGTGTTCGGGAAGCTGCCGGGAAGCGTTCACGTACCGTTAAACGCTTCCTGAACACTCCCGCAACACTACCCGGACACTTCCCCGAACGCTTCCTTTTCGACAGGGCTGGTATTCCCTTTTTCTCCTCCTACCCCTCTTCCTTCTCCGCCACACCCACACAAACCAGCCACCGCTTCCGATCAAATCACTTTTGCCGTCGGAATTGGAGAAGCGGTGGTGGCTTAGGTTTTTTTTTTCTTCTTCTTACTTGGGGCAAAAGTTGCGATTCAGAGATGAGTGGGGAAGTGGGGGTGGGGATGGAGAAGAAGATGGTTTAGTCGGTGGATGTTATGGTTTCAGGTGGGGGGGGGAGGGGAAGGAGTGAGTCTAGTTGGTTAGGGGTGCAAGGCAAGGAGGGGAGGTTTGGGTTTAGGAATTCACCATGATCGGTTCTTTTGCGCCGGTGTCGATTCCCTCGCAAACCTCTTGAATCTTTGATACGGCTCGCGCTGGGGAAGTACTCCTCCCTGCCCTTCCTTTGCTCGCACCTTGTCTCTCGATCCTAGCCCATCCCCTTCCTCATCCTCCGCGTATCAATTCCGAGTGATGTTAGGTGGATACATATGGTGAGGATATGATGAGCCACTTCATTCACTTTCAAACGCCGTAAGTTAGACAGAGCCATCATCATCATTAGTCAACAAGCGCGAGATTGGTTTGACGCAGCTCTCCATTCCTCTTTCCTATCCGCTAGTTTTTCAATAGCGACTAATTTGTTCTCTTTTACATCCTTATAACCTGTCCTATGTAACTAATTCGGGGCCGTCCCTTGACTGTCTTCTCTTTCACCTGTCACTCTCAATGTTTTTCATCAGTATAAGGAATGATAACATTTCGTGACTTCCACAATTATTTAAAAAAATAACGGCCAGTTTCGTCTAGATCAAGCCGTTGTCATGTACACAAATACCATTCTTCGGTATTTATTATAGGTTGGTGTTTATTTACTTGATAATGGCTTGATAGCCGAAACCGGCCGTTATTTAAAATAAATAAATTTTGGTAATCACGTCAAGTGTTGTCATTGCGAATAAGGAATACTTCCACCCACCACGTTCAGGCTTCAAGTTTGGATTTAATTTTTGTTTTCTTCAGGTCATCATGCCTCATAATGTGGCCAACCAAGTTTTCCGGTCTTTTTCAGAAGAATTCTCTTTTCTCCCACTCTTCTTAACACTTCTTCATTACTTACACGATCGATCCATTTTATCTTCATCATTCTTCGGTAGCGCCACATTTTGAATGAAGGAGCAATGGAAACGAAACCCTAGGGCGGGTTCGCGGATAAACTCCTGGGGCAGGGATTGTAAGCGCTAGCTTTTCTCCTCTGCACCCAGAAGGGGAAGGACGGGAAGGAACAAGGAAGAAGGCGCCGCCGCGATGAGAGCCCGACGACGCCTCCGGGGAGGGGATAGGGAAGGAAGGGAGGGGACGAGGAATCCCGCACCGTCACAAAGGCGGGCGGGCCCTACTAACAGCGAAACCAAGCGAAACGCAATTAATATGCTACCAATCCTAGTGGATTTTCCTATGAGGAAGATAAATCCATCGATCGAATCGGTAGATTGAATGAAAGAGCAGAGTAAGGCAAAGTAACGTACGATATTTTGCCTAAGTATTGTCTGGGAACATTAAAAGGGAAGGATGTTTTCAAGTGAATTGCGAGGCTGAGGTTTTAGGCGATTATTATTCTTTGTATTCGACCCAAAGTTTGTAGAATTGTTTTTATGTACGATGTACATACTTAAGCGTTTACACCCAATTCGATAAAGGGAATCTAGTTACATTTTATTCCTTTTATTAAAAGCAGTAACAATTTATATCGCTTATATAAAACGAAAATAAAAAAAAGAACGTTGGTATAATCCTCAGCCAACTTTTAATGATGCATTGCCTCGACAGTGTTGTGATAGCTTCTTACAATTATTCATGGCTCAAAAAATTATGATCTCCCCCGATCAAAAGATTTCGTTACATATATTTGTAGCTGTATAAAATTCCTTCCATGTGTTCCTTCAGTATGCCCGAATTTATTGCATTAACGAAATGAACGAAGAAAGTACAGCCGTCAGACGGTAAGGAAGTGTAGAAAATAATAGATGATTTGCAAAATGTATGGACAACTGGGCGAAAATTGATTTTAATTCATTCTAGATGGTATAAAGTATGCATTTTAGGGGTTGGCAATCTCTACTGTCTTTAGTCACTGTAGCAATTCTTTTTCGTTTGGTGTAAATCCACACGCTTAAACAAGGAATTTTTTCAGAAGAATTGGATTTTTTCCTTATTAATGAGTGAAGATTTATTTTTAACCGATGGGCTGATATCTGAATCATAGTGAGCATTTGCGACACTATGTGCAAGGGTTCCATTCTTTGAATGAAGGATTGTCAAAGTTTATCTCCTTTATCATAAAAAAATAACCAGGAATGACTTAAGCCTGAATATACCGAACGAAGCGCGGCATGGAGGGCCTGGGATGAAGGCTCCACATCAGATAAAGACTATTCATTTAGCGCATCGCAGTAAATCGATAATTGGCTTTAATAAGTTTATCGAGAAATAAATACCCGAATGCCAACAGAAATACGAGCAAAAAGCAGGTTTTTCGGCTGACCAGCGAACTATTTTCGTGGTGGAGAATATGCATTTAAAATTTCAAGAGCCTGGGTTTGAGCGAGGAGCCTTTTCTCAGCCACCAGTGTAGGAATGACGTCACGTCCCAAGGTGTTCTATGAATTCGAAGGTTTTGACACCGATGACGTCAGAGTCTTGGCGGGAATAAGCTCCCTCCGGCGGTGAGTTCCGCGTTGGCGGTGTGTTACGCGTTTGACCGTGAGAGGAACATGTTCAGTGAGTGATATGCATTCACTAATACGTGTTTCGCTGAGGTTTCCGATCGTGAGAAGGAGCTTGCGATAAATGATTGATCGCTCATTATTTAATGCTATATTCCTACGAAAGTGTGCATGCAAGGCTCCTGAGACATCTGATTAATGGTTTTCTGTGGCTTTCCATAAAGTGAGATCTCCGATAGTGAATTAGTGCTCCGATTCCAATTGGTACATCACGGCTGTGAACTGAAAGAATTTTCCGTTTTAATAGTGCGCCGAGTGTTCCTTGAACTGATCAGGATTGTGCTTCGTTTATCCTGTTTGCCATTGATCGTACGTTCTACATAATATTTGGCAAATTCCTGTCTGCTGCTAGAGAGGGGTCTCATTCGTCGGATTAAGGCGATTATCTAGTAAGTATTTTCTGGTCATGGCATTGCTTTCGCTACACTCGTTTGATATTAATTTATATAATTACGCCAGATTTTTTATCGTTGTTATTTCCAGTTTGTTTGTTTTATTTTAGTTTAGTTTCTTGTGTCGTACTGACTTAATAATGTCGTTGCTAGAACTATCCCTGGGATGGTGAGAGTAGTAAAGAGAGTATAGAGGATTGCTAACTAATATCTAAATTTTCTAAATAAAAAAACGTTGCTATATAGTTACTTCACTCACCGCTCGGATATAATACTTCAAGAGTGTGACACACAGAATGGGGTTATATTCATACTGATACATTGAGCCAGCTTGTATGTCCGAGTAAGTTGATGCCATCAGACTTTTCATGTCTCTCTGAATTATAGTTAATGTTTCAAGTCAAAGGATCGCTGGAGGAAGAGTTCTCGGGTTTACAGCCGGGTCCAAGGGTTTATCAGCACCGACTTTTCGAAGGCTAAGTCTGCCATCGTCTTCAGGATGAATTCTTCTGCCATTCACCATGAAGACGATGGCAGACTTAACCTTCGAAACGTCGGTGCTGAAAAACCCTTGGACCCGGCTGGAAACCCGAGAACTCCTCCTCCAGTCTATTCGCTGGGAAAACCTTAGATCCTTCTAAGGATTGCCATCTTATTTTTTTCTAGCATTTTTACATTGTAAACCCATCGGTATACTCACACTATATTTATTTCTCGATTATTATACTTCAGGTATGTGTCAAAGCAGAATCATTTTTCGCTGGTTTTCAATGCCACTTGAGCCATGGGAAACACTTCCTGCGAGACTTATTGCCATCCCCTTCCTTCCCTCTTCAATCATGTTTTACCACGCCGCCATCCCATTCCAATATTCTCGCCTTTACCACCTCCATCGCCTCTGTCCACAAATTCCCACTCCAAATTCCACCTCCCAACCTTTTCCCACTCACCCCCAAAATGTCTTGCCCTTCAAAAATGTTCTCTCTCAACTTTCCACCCTTATTGGGGGCAGAGTGGGGTGACTGCCATCAAAATCCCCCCGCTGGGAAGGTAATAGTGTAAACTCCATCGCCTCCAAATTGAAAGCCCGATAAAACCTCAAACTCCATCGCGTTATTAATTTGTAGGTTAAGGGGTGGCGGATTCATTGGGAGTTGTCGGATGGCGTGGAGAGGAGAAGGGTGGCGTTCGAATTGGGGGTGAGAGGTCGGATTTGAGTAAGTAGTTCTTCCCTCTGTGATGGGGGAGTGGTTGAAATGCAAGGGTAAGTGGAGAAGGCGAACTGTGTGTGTGCGTGGGGGAGTTAAAAGTGGGTTTAGAGTCCCCAAGGGTTTTAGAGAGGGTGGGAAATCCATTCGTCAAAGGAAAGCGACCCCCCTCTCCCCCCGCGTTTTATGACACTCTATTCCTCCTCATCCCTCTAGTTCCTCTGTACCCGACGTCCCTTCATTTAGTCAGTCGCCCCAAACAAACTCCCCCTCCCCCCACTGTCTCTTTTCATCTCATCCCCCTCCTTCCGTCGCTACAGTCCCATTCACAATATCGGAAGATTCACCTCTCTCCCTCCTGTGTCTCATCATCCGGTTCTCCTTACCTTTTTCCATCCCCATACCTAGTGGCGTAGCCGGGAATTTTGTTCGGGGGGAGGGGTCCAAAACCAGGGGAGAATAGTTTTGAAAAACATGGAACTAATTAATGGGTTTTAAACTAATTTTAACCCTTTTCATAATCGAAATAACTTCATTTGTTAAAGAAATATGAATTATAATATTTAATGTGTAATATATGTAATATAATGTAATATAATAAATAAAATTTGGTAAATTCATGATTTTTCAATATTTTCTTTTATGAAGTAAAATAATTGTGTTTTTATGTTTCGGGGGAGGGTCTGGACCCCCTGGACCTCCCCCCTGGCTACGCCACTGACCTCCCGTCGACGCAATCCCATTCACAATATCGGACGATTCCCGTCTCTCCCTCCTGTGTCTCATCATCCGGTTCTCCTTACCTTTTGCCATCCCCATACCACACACTAACTCACTCTCCACTCAATCCAACCTCACGCTCTCCACATTACTGATCTTGTGTCCAACAAGCCGCCCATCTCCTTCAATTCTTATCGATTATTCGGGTGGTTGATCGCTAACCTATTTGGTCATTTTCCCTATTTGAAAGCCTGCGGAATCGTGACACGAGTGTGATGGCTAGTGAAATTAGGAACTGGGTAGGAATGCGTTTTCACCCTTCTTAAAAATACGTTTATCCTTGTGCTCTTAGTGATTTCTCGGCAGGACGCGACCGTCTCTCCCGCTCGACAAGTTTTTTTCTGGTGACGCATTACTCGTTTAACACTAGAACGACCAGGGTCGTATGGCTACCTAAAATGACCAATTTCCGTCATTTTCATGGGTAGTAATTATTTTGAATATTTCCTCGTTTATGTTGAAATTATTTGATGATTTCATTAAATATAGCGTTTTCCTTTTTTATCGACAAAAATGATTTATTTTTGACAAATAATTTTCCAATGAAAAAACTAAAGTGGACAGGTATCACATCGCTCCTGGTTCCTCTACCCTTGCCTGTCACACGCCAATCGGTATGGTATGCTGCTTCCTTACATTCAAAACGTAACAAGGAATTTTAAATGCATAAACGTGCTAAATAAAACATCAGAATGGCCAGACGTAATATAGCGTAGTGATTTCCTGAATAAAACACGCGTTACCGTAGCAAATAAAATATGAAAGCTTAACCCGTCGTTTTGGCTAGTGTTAGCATTTTAAGGTAGATAGGTATTACCCCATTTCTATGTGAAAAAATCAAATTATATTTACGGGTCTGTTCCTTCTATTGTTAAAGCATGGGCTAACTTCTTGAACGTTTCAGGGTATTCATTGCTTTCCAGAGTGCGGTTTTGTGAACAATTGTCTCTGCCTCGCGTTCGAAAAGATTGCCGAAGTATTTCCTTAGACGTACAATTTTTATATTTGCGATACGGGGAAAGATTGAAAAAGAGCCTCTCCGTATGACATGAAAATTTTAGGTTGACAAAAGTAATTATAAAGGAGTAATTTGTCGCTACAAATTAAAATTCAACTTCTGAAGAGGGTGCGATAAGTCCTCTTAAACTAGTTACCGGAGTGCCTCTGAAAATTAATTGCTGTATCGAGTGATTTGACTCTAACCTTCAGAAGGGGAATTCATGAATTGCCCCTATGAACCATCGACCATCGGTTATCTCCTTCAATTCGGGGGAGCGTCAATGTTGTGTTATTACGCTTTGCTCCGCTACGCAAGGTCATGCCGAGACAACTCCCGTGTTCGCGTCTACCGTGTGAAGGACATTCATCATTCTTTCACACATATGACGGCTTACATTTGAAAGTCCTTAATGTGTTGCGGGTTCTCCAACCCGAAATGAGTGTCACAAAGAGGCAATTTCGGTTTCCTGAAACAATTGGTAATCGTAATGACTTCTATTCAATAGGGATAATTTTGTGAGCTCTGGTGAATAGTAGCTTTGTAATTAGATCAATTTTAATAGTGAGGAATAAATCTAACTAGATTTCTTAGAACGGCTATCTTACGAATAGGAAGTCACTTGCGATTAAATGCTAGAAATTGATTTTATCTCATATAGGCCTTCGCGCTCGTGAATCAACACCTGTTGGTTTAATTCATGAGAGAGACATTCCATGTGATCTGATGCAGAAGGAAAATCCAGGTGTATCTGAAGTCAAAACTTTTTTTTACGTTTTATCTATTTAGAAAAACAAAGGTGTGCCTGCTCTTAAATGTGCTCACTTCGTCCATCTCACGCAAATTAAAAATGGGAGTCAGGATATTATAGTCAGTCAGGATAAAATGGGAGGAGGAAAATCCTCCCTTGTTTATTCCCAGAATTAGAATGAAATTCACTAGAGGAACAAATCTTACCACTCCATGAGACACACGGAACATTAATTTAATTATAACATTAAATTTTAATCGTATATTCATTCCGGTTTAAAAAAATAAAATACGCTCTACAGTGCTGTGGTTAGATGTTAAACGCAGCGTATGCGATAGAAAAATCACCACTCTTATAAGTGTTTTCATCAGTAAAATATCCGCTGAGCTGCTCTTCCCTAGTCTGCTTGCACAATTCGCGTACAGAGTCAAACAATCTAGGGCCCCTAATGCGTACTTAATGTGGTAATCGGTTCACTATTACTATATTTTCTTAATTTTAACATCAGGATAACGCTTTCCTTCTCACTGTTTACTCCGGCTTGTGCTGAATAAGATAGAAATAGTGAATGCGGGAATTTTACTGGACGGGTATTGTCCAAGTCTAATTTCTAAGTCTTAATTTAAAAATAAGAGTTAATTTTCGAGGCCTGCGTAAGAACTGTTCACTTGAACTCCAAGAGCCCTCTACGCATTTAAGGGCCGCTTGAGCATACCTTCACTGTGGACAGTGAGAGTTAGGTAGGTCAAATAAGGGTGTATTTGTTCCGAGATTTTTGTGGGGAATGTGAGAAAACTTCAGTGCTCTTTCTTTACAACCTTTTCCGTTAAGTCTCTTTCTTAGGGACGAATGACTTCTCACCCTTAGAAGAATAGCTGCGTATCGTCGGAATCTGGGCGTCCTTTTCATTGGGGCTCAGGTGCATGGAGGCTCAACTGAAGGGTTTCTCTGGGAGAGTTGTTGCGAAAAAGGAGCCATAAAATGGCGAAGCGAGATTTATTGCCCTCTCCTTTTGTGTAAAATCTGCGAGTTTTGAAATGCAGCAATGGAGTTCTTTGCGAGCCAGCTTTTCTGGGTGAAATTTGGAACAATTTAGAGTAAAATGTTGTCGGAGGAAGTAAACTCATTGAATCAAATAAGGATATCTTCTTGAATTTTATTATTTAGACTTATTTTGCCGTAAAATATGGCAAATGTTTCCTTTTTTTATTAAAATATGGTAAACTGAACCATGTAGAGAGGGCATAATGCTGTTGACTATAGAGAGTACTCTGAGTTATGGTTGAGTTCGAAGGTATGTCTTATCAAATGGTTATATTTCTATCATTAGTACATGCAAGTTTGAGTCGATAGATTAAGGTTTTAGGCTCCGCCATTTATTGTTTTGTGCTCTGAGTTTCATACCATGTTGACAATGATACTCTCTTCCTACCTACGATTAAAATGGCAATAATGAATTTCATTTCTCCAATCGATTGTGAAAGGTTTAAATAATCTTATTCAAACGTTTAAGATACTAACCGTGGAAAAACTGAGGCAGATTTTACTGCGAAGTAACTATTGCACTTTTAACTTCTAACTAAAGCGAGCTCTGTCAGGCCTTATATAAGAAACCATGGCATGAAAAATGGATGATAATGAAAAAATTACCTTCGTTGGTTCCAAATAGAATAACTTATCAAAAAAGTTAATAATACTAATGAATTATGAAAGCTATAGTGCCAAATACTGCTTTAATTCATAAGGGAATCCAATCTATCAGTATTTTACCTTTAATCTCCTTGCGATTTCTTCGAAGTTTATTGACATCGAAAATATTCGTGAGTTCCTTGTGTAAATTTCTTGAATGTGCGTATAACAACTTTGATTTCATTAGTTTCTAAATTCTTCCTTAATGATGAAGCGAATCGTTTCAGTTTGAATCCGTTCAACCATTTACCACATCATTTTTGGAATCTATATTTGTTCTGTTTTCCATTTAGAAGCTTCGCTTCAGATTATTAATATTATTATCATAATTAAGGTTATGAAAACAATAAAAATCCGCCAAGGCCAACTAGGGATAAGGTAGAGAGTTTTTCCCGGTTTATATTGTCAAATCCGAAACTAATGAAAAGTCCATCTTCTCGATGTCCCTACTCTCTCTCTCTCTCTCTCTCTCTCTCTCTCTCTCTCTCATAACAACGTGTTTAACGTCTTTTCTTTTCTGAGTGATAGTTTTATTTTTCCAAACCCATTATCCCTCCCCCTTCGCTTTTCTTTTCGAATATTCATCCACCCATGTCATCCGTGCTCGGTTATTAAGCGCCGTTGAATTTCATCCGTGGCATCCTGATTCTCTACCTTTACCCTTCCGCGCGTTTTTAATTGGAGGCGTGGAAGGGGTGAATGGCGAAAAAATGGTCGGTGGTTGATGAAATAGTTAAACGCGGGCTTCATAATTGGTATTGCCCGTCGGAGAGACGAGGTCGTAAATGTCTCCGAAAAGGAGGAAGGAATTATTTGATATCCTTCCTTCAGCTCCTCCGTCGCAAGTTTGTCGGCATCCATGACAACGGTTTTTTGATGGCATTTTGTTTTCATCATTAGTTTCCTGCCGGATGAATACCTATCCTCCTGCGACATTTTTATGTAAAGGCAATGCCGTCATATCGAAGGACATAAAATAAAAAGCCATTCTGCTCAACCCTCTTCCCATTCCCAGCCGTGATTAATAACTTTCGAGGGGGAATTATGTTTTGCCAGTTGTGACTGCATTGCTCGAAAGGTCTGGGCCTGAATATTGATACTACCAACATCATCACCGACTGGCTATACGGCAGGATCGGGGTTCTCCGAGACGCGGTAGCTCCGAGGCGAGGTGTTCAATTGAAAGTCAGGGATCCCATAATGTTTCCATAGATCCCATGTATGTGCGTGCAAGTTATTTTGTGTTTTTCCTTCGCTGTGTTTTAATTCTCCTACTTTTTATGTTCTTTTTATGTCATCAATCCTGGAATATTAACGTTGATTTGTTAAAACATTTTTATACGATATTGACATATAAGACAAAACAAAAAAGTGACTGAATATGACCGAACCTACCGATACCTCACCATTTTTATAAATATACTAATATTTTATTTCATTCTCTCATTTCTGAACTTATGTTGCTGACTGGATACGCAACCATTAACCTCAATATTCGTTTAATATACATTATCGAGCGCAAGGCCTGGTTAATGGAATACCTACTTTGGGTGTTTTGTTCGGCGTAAATGATGTTGAGGGGAAAGAAGTGTGCTCATTAGCGTTTATTTCAATTTGTATTGGCATATGAGGTGAGATCGGCCGTCCTCTAAATTGCCGATTTTGATTTGTTTTTTTTTTTTTAGGCCAAGGCACTCAGCTGGTATTATTTATCAAAATCCTGTAATAATTCGGCATTTACTGCCGCTGCTGCGACGCGGGGCGTCAATGGAACAGACTCAATGTATGTGGCTAGTGACATAACTATGGAGGGGGATGAGGGGATATACCCGCATCAAAGCCTCAGAGAAACCAAAAAAATATTTAAAAATCTTGTCTGGATTTGATATATAATAACTGCATATGCTTAGAGTTAAATTTTAAGTGCCAAAACGATGTAAAGTGCAATTTAGGCATGTAAGTTTTCAAAAATTTTCCTTAACTCCCTGTTTCCTGGGTGAGTAGCCCCCACTCATCCCCATTATCTCCCCCAAAGCATATTCCTAGTTACGCCACTATGTGGCCATTGTATTGCTGCTGCTGATAATTAGATTCCAGATACCCTATTAATTTTCTCGCATATTTTTTACTGAACAGTTTACATCTCAAATTCTCGTAAAATTTACCAACGTTACTTGTATGCATTCGCTTTTGAGTTTTTTTTTGGTGTCAAAATGGTCATGTAAATGTTGCCCTTTTATGTGTCAGAATTTAGCTGCTCATTTGAAGAAGGTAAATTTAATTGAATGTATATTGATTTGACCATGCCACATAAGTTTCTATGTGTCTCTGCCAACTTTTCATCGCCCTAATGGATATGGTTTGTTCACGTCTTTTATATGGGATAATTGTTGCTTAAAATTGTATATATCGGTCTGAATGAGAGAGTAGTTTTTATTCGCCCATTGTAGTCAAATCCACGTTATCATCGTTCACATTTCCCTTTGTTTTTCCCGCGTTTATTTTTCTTTTCTCTTCCTTTGCCATCTGCCTAGCAGTCATCGCGTTGTCGCCACATCGTTTTTAGAGTGGCGGAATGATATTCCGAGCATTAATTATGATCCCGAGTCATGCTCGATTCATCCTCGAGTCCTCTTCCCCCTCGGCATATCAAGAGGAGTCTTTTTCTTTCGGTCGGAGGAGCTGAAAAGAAACGGGGGAGGGAAAAGGGGAAGAAACACGGCGTGTCCTTTGATTTGTGGCGACGGTAGACAGTCAGACGCGCAGGCGGACGAGGCGAGACAAAAGAAGGGAAGGCGGAGGGGGAGGGGGGGGGGGGGAGGAGGGGAAGGTTGGAACTTATAAATGGTACGAACAGATCTCGAGGCGACGCTGGTTTCTTGATCGGAGGGAAAGGAAAAGTGGGAAGGGAGGGTCGAGAAGCCAAACGGGTGTTGACGAGTGGCAGCAGTCATTTTCTGGTGGTAGAGCCAACCCTTCGTCGCTTGAGGAGGATAGCGTAGTATTCTCCTCTCTGGTAGTATGCATGTGTTTAGGTAGGACCAGGCTAGTACCTGCGATTGTTTTGCCGAACGGATAGATATGGAAATTCGTTTTCCCCCGAACAATAAAGGACTTTAATAAACGCTAGTCCCAACTTCGTTAGAGCACTTCATTTTTTTTAAAGCTGTAAACGGCTTGTATCGGACAGGTTATAAAGGATGTAAAAGAGAATAAATATGTAGCTATGAAGAGATTAGCGGATAGGAGAGAGAAATGGAGAGCTGCGTCAAACCAATCTTAGGATTGTTGACTGTTGACTGACTGTAAACGGCTGGTGTCCTAACACCCCCTGCCACACGCCTTTTAGGCGGCTTGCGGGGTATTATGTAGGTATAGATGTAGATAAATCCGTGATAAAAACTACAAGTGGTAAATTCTGCCAAATTATGAAAATTTCAAAAATAAAAAAAGGTCCTCCTTGAAAATGACATAAAATGCTGTAACTATGGTGGGTAGTTGAGTTTATTTTATTAAAGCGTGGAATTTACCATTTGCAGTTTTATCATGTATATTTTTGAACTTCCACCCAGTCCAGCCTGAAACGATTTTATACCAGGCTATTACATTTAATATTTTCAGTTTCTCCTCTCATTGAACTAAAATCAATTAGGTCGTCGTTTCATGTTCCATTGGTAATGTTGAGGGTTTTTAAGATAGAGTTCTGTTGCGAATTTTTGTTTTTTTTAATGTGTGCCTCTGCGTAAATTTTAGTCCCAGCACTTGCCACTAGGGAGATTATCTCTACTGCGCATATTGTTTGCGCACCTGCCTAGTTACCTCTCAGAGCGCTTGTTCGCTTTCTCTCTCTCTCGTGCTGTCCTCTCACTAGCGCACTTCAACTCCGCGATATTCTCTTCCGCTTCGCCTATTTTTCTAATCCGGATTACACTTGCTTTGATAGGAGCTGATGTGACTTTATACTTAAATTTATTATGGTTTAATAATCCGAAACAACTTTTTTCATTTGTTATTTTGTAAGTTCTTATCTTCTCGTAATTTTGTTTACTTTTTAATGTTTATAAGTTAAAATACTAGCTAGAAAAACAATAAAAAACCTCATTTTGTTGGTTTTAACAAGAGACTCAAATTCCTGATGATGCTGAAATCCCGGATTTTGGTGAAACGAGTTGGATAAATAATATAATTACGGTAGAAGAATCCGAAGTTTATTCCGAAATGAAAGCAAGTACATACACACGTTGTTGTTGGAATTCCATGTCCTCACCACAACAGAGTAGACGTTTACGGTTCAATACCTGCGGTTCGATTGATATTGACTATCATAGTTGTTATTGGCAATCGCCAAAGTGAAATTGACCTCTTGATTGTGGGATCGACTAGATTATTTCCGGTTTGCATTGATTACCGATTGCCAGCGTTCGTGAAATGTAGCAGTCTTGTTGCGTATACTGTGCAATCGTATGTTATCATGAAATACTTTGCAGCTCCATCGTATGCAGGCAATTACGTACATTGCGTATTGCTGTGCTATCGTTTAAGCCAGCAAAAATATTCAACGGTAAGAATTTCACTTAAAATAACAACAGTTCGTGATACATTTAAATAATGTACACCACTGACGATCACGGACGACGGTCAAAAAGTGAAAATAATTGACTGTCGGAAATCCCTTCCGAAGCATATTAGCGGTGCGGGACGCGTGACTCCGTCGGATGGGTGATAGACCTTTCCTTGGGCTACTTTGTCATTTTCGGCTCCTTGATCTTTCATCGCTCGTGACTGATATCGTCTTGTGCACGCATAGATGGGCGTACGCACGTACCCACTCGTTGATGGCGGCGTTTCCAAGTGATGTCCCGCCCATCCACGAGCCCGTTAATCAAAAGAAAAGGGGAATGGGATGTTTTTCGTCCCGGGATTATGGAGTGACCCACGCCGAATTTATGACACTGATTTTGGTGGCCTGGTGTATGTTGCTTTTTGAGTGGGCTGTTTGGTCATGAAAAAGGTACGCTTGCTTGCTGTAGTGAATATTATGTGGTCTTTGTCAGAGCAATAGGCATTGCGGACCATTTGCCCGGTGGGATTATGTTTATTTTTCTTTCATGCATATATACTGTCGAGTCAATTTTGGCGGCAAAACACCCTTAATGTAAAATGAATTCATGGACTACCTACATTTTTCGTTGAATCCTGAAAATTCCGTCATGAGAAAAATTAGGAAATGAAAAAAGTATAAATCCTCTGAGAATAGCGTTAAAATTACGTCTCAGTGTTATAGTCACATTAAAATTGTTATTTATTGTCCTCACTCTGTCACTTTTTGAGTTACTTCGCTATTTTGTTAAATATCAATAGAGACCAAACGACCGGATATACCTATTGTTAAATTAATTTTAAAACGTCATATTCTCACGAGATTATTATACTTGCTTCGAATCATCAGTGGAGGCAAAACATCCTTAGTGGAAAAAGGAATACATACGCTATCACCAGTCAATAATCCTAAGATTGGTTTGATGCAGCTCTCCATTCCGCTCTCCTAACCTCTATTCTTTTCATAGCAACGTATTTATTCTCTTTTACATCCTTTATAACCTCTTCTATGTAACTCATTTGGGGCCGTCCTTTGCCCTTCTTCCCTTTCACCTGACCTTCTACCATTGATTCATCAGGCCATCATGCCTCTTAAGTGAGCCAACAAAGTTGTTTCGTCTTCTCCTTAAGGTTTTTAGAAGACTTTTCCTTTCTCCCACTCTTCATATAAGTTCTAGTTCTTTTCATTGTACTTATAGTACTTCCTCATTAATTACTCGGTCGAACTATTTTTATCTTTATGATATCTTTTTCGTTAAATTCTAAAATATTCAAGTTTTCAGTTATCGCGGCATTTCTTCTATTCTTATACCGTTTCCTAATATACATTCTCGTCAATACACTCTGGTGGACCCTAGCTCTCCACTTCTTTCTTCAACCCCCAGTCCGAAATCTCTAATTGTTTATCTCATCTCCACTATGCCGCAAAATTTCAGATCCTACTTCTTCATTTACGTTGGCTCCAATCTCAGTTTTCATTTTTCAATTCGAAAACTAGAAATGGGAGGTAATTGAAAAAAACCGAGCAGAGAAACGTTATTTATCCTGTACTCAATTTCCAATAGCAATCCGATGACGTTTATTATGTAACGTTCATTGAAAATTTTAATAAATTCTTCTCAGAATTTCCACCGGATTAAATATATGTATACAGCACCAACGCTTCCGCGGATAACTCATCCATCGTCTTTAGAGTGACTGAATTAAAGCTGTTGGGATACATCCGTAAACTGTTTCTTCAATCAGGTTAATACTGTTATTCCTGATCGGTAGGAATGTTCTTTGAAAATTATAAAAAAGGAGTTCTTTCTCTATTTAAAAAAATATATATATTTTCGGTTCCTAGAATATATAATTGAGATTCATGCACTTAATATGGGTAGCAGATGTACTTAAATAGTTTCAAACTAAAAAAAATGATCGAATTACAATTTTTCAGTTATTCTTCTAGTGAGGTAAGGTACTTGGACTAAATCGGTAGGTGTCTCAAAATATTGCTATCAATCGTAAATCATCATTCAATCAACCATAAAATTAGTTTAAGCGAGAAATCTGTTTTGAAAATGATATTGAAGTTGGTAGTTTAATTAGTCACGTTTTTCTTTAATATACTCTCGCAAATCAGAACAGGTGTTGGTCTTAAGTTCATGTCTAGAAATGTTAGCTCAAGGATAGTACATAAAGATTTCTTCGATTTCTAGGTTGGAAACGATAATAAACATCTCATTCCTCAGGCATCGCATTCACTCTCCGAGAAATTACTATCGGATCAATTCTGTTTCTCATTCTAATGCAAGTTTTATCATATTTTTTGCAATATTGCTCGGCATAGGCCAAAGCATAGACTTGCTATCCTATCACCAGATACGTTTTTCCTTTCAACACATTCCCATATCATTTTCAAAGGGTTTGGTACCCTTTGACTGGATCGAGGAACGCGCCGACTACAGGCCATTAAGATCGTCTGGAGAAAATATCAAAAGAAGTTTAGACATCGGAATCTCGAGGGAAGAATTTCAATAAAGCGGCTCTGTTGCTTTCCTATATCGAGGTATTAAATTTCATGCATTTATTTTTGTATTATGGCTAAGTCTTTGTTCTAAATAGCAATATCACTGGATAAATTAATTACAATTATTCCATTGCGTTTAACCTTGGGAAAAATTGCAGAAAAGTAAATTAGGATTATGCTGGCTATCGAATGGTTTGGACGGCGCTTTTATAATGGGATGCTTAAATTTATTATAGTGAATATTTTATTCCAGGTTAAACCCTTTTGAAAGCTTTTTCTTAGCTGTTCAGATGAAATTAAGAATGCAGAGGTTTCCTATCAAAGATGCGCGTGATCTGATTTGAATTTCGCTGCATAAGTTCCTTGATGACTTGATGTAAAAATCTCTATTCTTTACTTTTAAAAAGGCAGCGTAAAGAAGCGAAAATCTGGAAAAATAAAGAAGAGAGGTTTACTTGTTTATCTAGGATATTTACAGGAAGCTAATGTGAAATTTGTCCAAAATTGGTGAAAACTTAAAAACAGAGGAACAGAAAGCAGAGGAACAAAAAATAAACCTCTCTTTTCTTAATTGTCTTGGAGTAGTATATGCATCGTCATATTTTCGTAAAAAGGTTTTCGCTACTTAAATGCGTGCATATACTCAGAAGCTTAGGCGCATCATTTTACTTTTTGTTGGCGTAAGCTTTGGGAAAAAAGGACGTGATCAAGTTAAACTGCGTCATTGGGAAATAAAAGCAAAAGCAATCCCCGGCCATTACCCATTTGCGCACATCGTGCTTATTAAAGGCAAAATCCCCGCAGAATGCTTTCCATCTCAATTTCCTCTGATCTTCCTAAAGGATTTGTTTTCTTTCAATCTGGACGACATTTCTCCACACTCCTCCTCCCTCCCCAGTTCTTCTCATCTCTGCGGCCTCTCCTCCTCCACACCTCCCTCACCACCACCCTTTTCCTCAATTTCCACGGACTTCCCCACGCACTTTCCCTCTCTATTTCCGTTCCATTTCGAAAAAGCGGCGATCTTTAACGGCGTTTTGATTCCATTCCCACCATTTAGTGGCGCACTCCCTCATTCTTTTGCCGCCTCACTGTTTATCATCGCGCGAGGCCGCCCAGAGTCTGGCCTGGTTCGTTCTCCGAACTCTTTCCACCCCCCAGTTTCACCCCACACCCTCCTCCCATATGATTACCCATAGTCCCCCCCACTCTCTCTCTCCTCCTCCCCTCATCATCTCAGGGTCCTTACTCAGTGATCCCAACTCCCTCTAACCCCACCCTCCACCTCCCCTCCTCCCCCTTCCCCGCCTTCCTCATCTCTCAATTTCTCCATCGCTCCCGGCGCCGCCTTACTTCTTTCACTGCCTTTCTCCCTGCCACTTCATCCCCCCATACGTCTCTTTATCCCCAAAAAACTCTCCTCCTTTTCCTTCATTTTGCCTCTATCTCTGTTTAATATTCCTACCGTCTCACTTTAGTCATCTTCTTATGTTTTCTTTTCTGAGTCATCGTTTTCCTTCTCACCACATCTATTACAATTACGATTATTATTATCTATTATTCTATTTATCATTTCTATTGGACTAGGTGTTTTTTTACATTTCCGTCGTTTGATTTATTTTTTTCTATTTTCACTACCAATTGTTTTTCGTACATATCCGCCATTTGATTTAAATTTTTCTATTTTCACTACCAATGTCAAATTCCTGGGGTAGTAAGAGAATTTTAACTGTTTCCTTACGCCGAAGGTACTCTTTCATGTGTTTTTCATGAATTTATATTTGCAAGGGAGTTTCATAAGTTTATAAAAATAATGATGAACATTTTTGAGCAAGTATTTTAAGTACACTCGGTAAAATCGTATTTTTCTGAGTATATAACTGAATGAAAACATTTTATCAACGGATACATAGCTAACCTTGCATGGCGATTTATGAGCATGAACGTCTTTTGAAGTTTAAAATTAAGGTATTAAATATATGCTGGCTTATATTATTAATATTTAAGGACAATGTGAAGTCAGTAAATCTATGCTGTTCATTAATGCATGTCCATTTTGGACATAATTTGTTTAGTTCCCTTCCTTGAAATCCAGAATTAACCTGAGCTGAAATTGTCATGACAAGGCTTTCATTCCTGTTTTATTCTTGACCTTGTGTAAATTTAATATTGCGTTTTCACCGTAGTTCACATTTTTAAATTGCCTAAAAACAAATTTTCTCTCATTATGAATTAGGACAATGTAGTTTTATAATTCTCCATGATTCAATAGTATTCCTGTGTGTCACTGTTGTTTGATAATCGCATGAATTTATAGGAAAAGAAGAATAACTTTAAAATATTTTCCCCTTGAATAACATCAGCCTACTCAATGTATAAGGAACCAGCATTTGTCAAAGAAATTCTGCTTTCCTTAAGTTAAGTATTTGCATTTGCAATTGATTTCTGAGTCTTCTTCGATTAGGTACAGATTGCGGTGAAATATATTTAAAGCTAATATGTTAGTTTCCATAAATTTCGTAGCTAGTTTAGTAATCTTGAAATGTCAAATAGAATCACACTGTAAAAGGCAAATCTTTTATTTTTGGGCTTAAAATGAAAATGATTTTGAGCTCTATGTTAATTTCTGATTAAAAAACCATTGGAGATATCTGTAAGTTGACTTATTTTTTAAAATAATTGGTGATTATGGCGTTATTACTAGCCATATTTTTTATATGATACTTACAGATAAATGTTTCGTAAACCGTAGATTTTCTTTTGCATAAGCATCGGGAATATAATTTTACCTTATGTAAATGTAATTTATTTTCATTTTCAATCCATATACTTAAGCCTTGTAATGAACAAAAGAAGGGATCGGGTTGGTGTGATGGCTAGAGTGTTGGTTTCCCACCCTGTGGGCTCGGGTTCAAATTGCTACGGAGGCAGAGAATTTTCTGTGATTTCCCGTTCCCTGCGTGAATGTTGTGTGGAGGACATTTCAAGCGCAACACTCCGTCCGTCGGTTGGGACGTTAAGCCGTGGTCCCCTTGGACTCTTTCGTTAAGAGCATAATGCCGACGCCGGGTTTCTCTGCACCCTTCTTTCCATACCCTTCCCTCATGGTGCAAATGATGTCAGCTGTCGGTCGCATCCTCCAAATACCACCATGAACGAAAGATAATGTTCGAAAGTTGGCCGAAACGATATTTTTCATTTTTCTTTCTGGTAGATCCTCCATTTTTAAGTTTCACAGATGAAATGGAATGAGTTTGATTTTTCTACCTCATTATGGTGTCTCCCGATGATCCTTTCACCGCAACGTCCACATGAACTCCTAAGTCAGGCCAGGGAAACACCGGCCTCGTGCGGAGACGTGTGATGTATCCCGAAAGAAATGAATGAAAGAAGAGACTGGGATCGGCGCTGCGAAAACGTGTACATCTCGACAGAATACTCACTCGTGAGAATTTCATGCGGGGATCTAGACAGAGAAATAGTGCAGGGGTAGATAGATGCTTCTGTTGAGGGATTCGGTGAGAGAGAGTGGCAGTAGTGTGGAGGAGAGTCGATGGCCGGCGAGAGGGCGGAGGGACGTATGAGGTCCTTTCTACGGAGGGTGTGAATCCGTCCCAGCCGGCCTCCTTAACTCAGTGTCGTGAGTTTAATGAAGCCATTTGTCAGTCTGCCCGTCTCCTTCAAACCTCGTCCTTTTCCTTGATGCTGCTGTTCCCCTCTCAGCCCCCCCCCCTTCCCAGAGTTCCACTCCATCCACCCCTTTGTACCGGAGATGGCGCGGAGATTTTATAAGGGAGAGGGACATCAGGTCGGAGGTGCAAGGAAGGAGGAGGAGGGGGGGGGGAAGGAGGCGCCAAGGAGGGGCTCAGAGGGTGGGGGGGGGGGGGGAGTTTGGTTTCGGATGAAGTCGGAAGTGGGGCGAGTAAACGAGAGGACGGTGAATGATGGAACGGCGACGTCCCATCGGGAAGCGAGTCGCCGATAACTCTCGCTATTACTCGGTAAATGCTGAAGTTATGGGCTCTCTCCGCTCTTTACTTTTCGTCTCACCGACGGTTAAAAGGGAGTCAAGTTGCGATCTAGCACATTTCACTTTAGGCATGAAATTAAGCTGAAATTGATGCCTAGAAGGACCGTATTCACTGGTTTCGTATCACGAGATGGTCTTTTTTCTGTTATTACATGCGAAAATTTCTGAAAAAGTGTCCAAAAAATAATGGGAACCAATTTATTTTAATTTGGTACGAGTTTAGAGAATCCGATTGTCAATTTTTTTAATCATGTTGGTACGCATTTCCCTGATACTAATAATTATCTGGATTTCTGCTTGTCGGCAGGTCCCTTGCGCCAACGCTGTTTCCACTCTTATATATTTCCGGTCATTTCTTTTAAGTCTCTATATTTTCCCATCGTTAAATTGTCAATTAACTTCAGTCTTCTCCTTTCCCTTCTTCTGCTCCCTTCCACCGTTCCCTCCAAGGCTCCCTTCAGAATGCCATAACCTCTCATCACATGCCCCACCCAGTCACCCTTCCTTTAATTTATTTTAGCCATCGATGTTCTTTCCTCGTTTACCCTGTTCAGCACTTACTCATTCATTACTCTATCCGTTCACCGAACTCCCTCCATCTTCCTCCAATCCCACATCTCGAACTTCTGTCCTTGTCTCGTCCAAGTCTCAGATCTGTACCATAAACACATAAATTTCCCTGAAATATGATAAAATTTTCAGCTGCGTTCATTGTTTATTTTGGATATAACAGCAGCTAAGGTTTTTCAATCAAACGGAAGTATATATCGATGGCTAAGATCTAACAACACGTATCTCAAAAATAGCAACTTTTTCGGAGAGCAAAAAACGATTATTATTTTTAATAGGGTGGTTTCCTTCATCAAAGAAAACGAAAGGTATTGATTGCGATTCGTTACCCACCATTAGTGTATTCATAATATACAAATTATTTTGTTTTAGAAATACCGGTTTAGACGAATGGCAATGGTCCATTTTTATCCTCATTTGAAAAGGGCCAGATTGGCGCCCATGCGATGCCACTCCACGTGACGTCACAGGGACCTAGTTTCTATAGGAGAAGATAGGAGTTATACATCGTCTGAGGTTACCAATGCATGCATGAGGCGCAGAGCTCAGGGAAACGTGTCTTAACAATCACATATTAAAACTGGCTAAGGTCGGAAAGTTTTCCTCGTTTGATAAGTTATTAATAATCCTTATTTAAGCCAAGCGCTACCAGCCAGCAGGGTGCTAGGCTACCCACTAGCAGCCTGCGTCGTATCAGCGCTAAGCCTCGCCTCAAGGTCACCTCGCAGGGCGGCAACGGGAACCAGAAATACGTCACGCGGAGAGATTTCCCGGCATTCATACTTACGCGTCGCGTTTTCGCGCGCTTGAAAATTTTCACTTTTCATTTAATCGCGAAAAATAGATATCGTCATTTAAAAATCTAAAAGCGTGAAATACGTACTACAGGAGTAATAATCTTTCGATTTAGGCAATAAAAAAATAATAGGAAACCACCCTATTGTAGACTGAAATTAAAAACCAAAAGTTCGCAAAACTGATAAAGAAGCATTCATTTACAAACAAAGAGTTGTTATTTACTTGCATTTTATTTTCAATTTTATTGCACTTTGTTTAAGATGCCTGTATCCAACCGGCCGAATTTCAGATACGTGTTGTTAGAACTTAGCCATCGATATGTGTATTATCGATCGGGGAATTTTCAGCACTGCCTCTCTTAGGCATAAGCAGTGTGGGGTAGAATGAGAAAACTGTGATTGTCGAGTCAAAACGAAGACATTTAATACTAAAGTTTCCAAGTAGGCTTTCGCGGAGATTATGACGGTGGGCAGCGATTCTTACGGGTTTTCTTCCGCGTTTATCCATTTCACTGGAAAATATATCGCCAGCGTTCCAGTTGGCTTCCTCACTTCAGTGGACCTAAGGAAGCCAACTGGAACGTTCTCCTAATATTGTCCAGTAAAATGGATAAACGCGGAAGGAAACCCGGAAGAATCGCTGCCTACCGATATTTCATACTAAGTTGACGAGCAATCCTATATACTGTTATGCCAAAAAAACCTTATAAGATCCGTTAAAAATGCTTTTAATTATGTAAAGTTTTCTCATATCCCTTTCAGTTCAAACATTATTTTGTTTGGTCGCCGTTACTAATCTGTAAATTGGTAATTCCTAGTTAAGGTTAAACAGCCTCTTAAACGTTTGAATGGTGAAAATTGAAGTGCTAGGTTTCATTGACTGAGACCATTATTTTCTTGTAATGATGCAGGTGATATAAGACCGTTATTATATCTTACTTCTATGCCATGTGTAATGCATATAGTTTTCTACTTTATTTACTTATATGACCCACGCTCATAAATAATGCAGATTTAGCCCATGAATCTAATTATTGGAATGGAAATAAAAAATTACTGTAATGCACTTGAGTAATTTCTTGTGATGGGAATAATGATATTGGATGTCTTTCTTTTAATGCCAAGAGGTATACCATGGCTGTGCAGCTCGCAGTGCGTGAGGGGAGTGTTACTACAATTTGAAAAATGTGCCGATTGGGTTTTCGAGGAAGTGGACGTAGAAACACCATGAAGTCCGTATTTAAGTCCATTTAATCTGAAGAACGATTTCATCTCTTTCTTATTGTAGCAGTGGCCCTCAAGTTAGGAGATTTGTTGGCGAAGAAAACAATAGGTAAATGAACTTTAAAAGCCAGGACAAAGGTGTATATCGGGATTTTAATATTACCAATATTGATTACGTATTCATTTTTCCATGTTATTAAGTTTTCACCTTTTATTGCCTAAGGAGAATCGAATGAATATTTCTCATTCGTACTTTTATTTTTTTATTGCATCGTAATATTGAATGTTTGTGATTTTTTATGCCTTTAAGTAAACATCTTGCATACATTAATTTTGTAATTTACTTTAGCCACAAATCAAGTTCGTCGTAAACGTCCTCCACACGCTTCCAACGGCCTCGTTTAACTCAATCCGCCTCTCTCGCTCTCCCTTCCCTATTTTTCCCGCAAAATATTCTGCTCTCGCCGATCGCGAGATATCTCGGAAAGATACGTAAAATCAGGCAGATGATATTTACGGTCGGTCGTGCGGGAGGAGAAGGGAAAAATATGCGACGGTAGACAATATGGGGAACTTTCAGATCTCACTCAGCAGTCGCTCGATTTTTCTTTGGGGAAAGTGATCGTGCGGTTCGAGAAGCATTTCGAGAGAAAGAGCTGAGTACTATCCTCTCTAGGATAATACACTGAATGGTTTGACGGGGGTAAGGGTTGGTGTTAGTTCCACATTGGTGAATTGCCTCTGCGAAGGGATGCCGGAGTCATCAAGTTTGTGTTGTGTTTCCTCAGATTTTTATTCGCGGTGCATTTTTTTTCTTCGAAATTTATTGCGCAAACGCTTACTTGAGTGTAATTGCATAGCATTTAATGGCAAATTATGTGTACTCTTGGGTATAAGTCTGAATGCCTGTGCTATAAAACATATAGCTTGTATGAAATGGTCTTAAATTATTTAGGATTTTTCAATTGACCTCAGGTATTTTCTTAAAACTCACTATTCTTGAAAATCTCTCGGAAGGCCCCTGCCAACGCTTGTTAATCATAAAAAATGTAAGGTTTCCTCTTAATTTTATAAAGAAATGTTAAAGTTCTCGGAGATTTTCATTCAAATCCAAAATAGTGTATTCATATCTGGTTTTTTACTTTTTTAAGCTTAATATCAGCAATAACTCCATTAAAATATGTTGCTATTTTATTTGAGGTGAAGTTTTCTACCTTTTTCAAATGAGTTGATGGAATATTATGCGCGAGGAAGGAAGGTAATTTTTCCTACAAGAAATCATTTTTAAATCATATGATCACGGTCATAAGCTCTCAAAATGAATGAATAGGTAGCTACCATTACTAAAGCCATTGAGTTTCAGAATTCATTCAGTACGATTCTTTCTGTGAAACATTATACAATCGTCGGGCATATTTTTGTAGCCTCCTACACTGTGTCTCAACGATATCAACTATTTGTGTATGCGGAGTCTTTTTCAAATTGCGACTGCCGGGTTTCGGATTTCCAATTGATGGAGCAAAAGGCTATGCCCTCGCTTTGCAGTGGGAATGAAGTGGCAGCTGGAGGTAGGTGACTCTTATCAGTCCACAGTGTATGAGAGGTATTTTCTTTCCTACCCTATTCTTGAATTTTGTGAACCTACACAGACCACTAATATCCTTTGATCGATATCCACTAATTGGAGATATGGATAATTATGCACTCTCATTATTTGCCATTGTTCCTTTTGCTATACAGGTGTTGAACTTGAATACATTACGAACTATTATAGGAATTATGGATTATCGTATTCGTAATTTTATCTTGTATAAAAAATGGTACTAGAGTTTACTAGAACGATAATAGAATATACTAGCAGTCATCCATACGTTCTAAATCACTATAAATCATATACGTCAAGTTATCAGGGCCTTTGAAATATTTTTTCACATAACATAGCATTTTTTTGGAGTATTTACGATTATCGTTCGAAAGTTTTGTGTAATATACATCTAAGACATGCCATTGTTGTATGGAAATTGCGAAGTTGTTGGAAGGAAAGTCCATTTTTTTCCTTATTTGGCCTTTCCGTTTCTAATGAGGGCCCAAAATTATCTTTCTCTGTTGAAGGACCTTCCATCACCGTCTGGTAACCAGGTTTATAGTGCGTAAAATAAAAAAAGATTTGGTTCGGTTTGAAGCCTATTTCTCTTGTATGTGATATACCTTTCGCATTGATCCCGACGTTAAGTATCAGCGCAATCGAGATCTGGGCATTAAAGTACTGCAATATGTGTCCTAATTGTTATCATTGCCATGATTGTAAATAATCTCCGTGTTGAACTTGAAGCCACATGAAAAAATGGACTGATGGAAATCTTGGTATAACGTTCCGAAGTGGATGCTGGTGTACTCCAGCAGATGCTTTAGGCTAACTAACTAGGTAATGAACTCAAGGATCTAGAGAAATACAATTGGTGATAGCTTCTTTGGTATATGGAATGTCTTTCGTTATGATCGCGACGTTAAGTTGCAGCGTAATCGACATCTGGATATTAAAGTACTGCAGTATTTGTTGTAATGGTTATCATTGCCTCTGTTGTAAATACTCTCCGTGTTGAAATTGAAGGCACATGAAAGAATTGAATGATGGAAATATTGGCATTGCTTTCCGGAAGGGTTCGGTTGAAGTTGTGATTGTGGTCAGGTTCTCATATGCTGGTGTACTCCAGCGGATGCTTTGAGTAACCAGGTAGCCAGACGATGAACTCGAGGAGCTAGGGAAATACGTTTAGTGGACTTGCGCAGCATCGTATTTGCGCGCGAACGGCGGGTGGGGAATGGGAGTGTATTTTTATGACTTGGGAGATGTTGTGTGGTGGCGCTAGTTGTCGTGTCGGTGGATGCAAGGAGGAGGAGGATGGAGGGCTGTCCTCTCCACCTTCGCATTCTATTTTCCCTCCGTCCCTCTACCGGTCACAATGGAAACAGGACAGAAGAATGAGAGGGAAATTCAGAGATGATTTATTGCCGGACCCTTCCGTTTTCCGAGACCATCCCAAGTATTTGGCCGTAGTCATGGTCCACAGGTCGAGGAAGATTTCATCTCTTGCGGTGTGTATGTATATGATAGTTTTGAATTTCATAAATATTTTCCAAGACCCGATGCTGCGGTAAAGTTGTGTGTTGCGGATGAAAATCTGACAGTGGATTTATACCGTCGTGTAGAATCTTTTTCCTGTTTTGGCAGTGTTTTGCTGCGACTTTAATGTGAATTTTGGTTCTAAAGTTAATTTATAGAATTTTAATACAAGCATATTTTTAAAATTCTGTTGAAATAATTAAAATTTTAAGTAAACGAACAGAATCACTGAAAATAGTATAATATGACGATGGTTCCTAGATGATAGTCGCCTTGTTATGTGTATTTCCTTAAATTACGCCTCAGGAAAGGGCCGATTGTTTGCCTGTTTTATAATTCCCGTAAAGATCATATTTTGATTTATATTCAGTGCTGTACTTGAAAAAAAATTTAGGCGGTATTCCACAAAAATTCCAACAGCTGAACATATATTATACATCCGGCCGCGAAGGTATTTTAACCGGTAAGCTTATAACGAGTTTGTATTTTAGGGGGTACGCCGTACCGGCCAAACTACAGCACTGTTTATGTTTGAAAGAAAATAGTTATTTCGTCTCAAATTTTGAAGAGATCACAATACTAATGATTTTTATAATTATTCTCAGAGATTTTGACTGGCGTGTGCTCAGTAGCGTGCGACATTGTCTCTGATATCTACCGATTAATATCTTTGGCAAGTGAGCGGTTGAAGCCTATCGACTAGGAGGCCTTGGGGGGGTTATCAGGCCTCAGTCTTGTCGATTGCCATGTTTAGTACTTGTTTGCATCCTCTTGTTTCACTTGATTATATTAATCAGCTGGGCACTCGAATAAAAATTTCGTACTGCTATCCGTCCTTGTATTGGTGACATGTACCGAGTTCTCTTGCCTTTAAATCTTCCCGAGGTGACTTCAACGGGCGAATCATGAGGCTTTTTGCCTTTTTATTCCGGCGAATGCTCTTGCGATGTGATGCATCCTTCCACCGCTGCCTTTTTCCTCTCCGTGGCGAAGGAAACAGAAAATAGCTCCGCCATTCCTCCGCCTGCTCCTCTTCCCTCGCGGCCCCAACCAACACCGCCCGCACGACCCCATCGAACCCCTTCCTCGGTGATTTAGGTGCCGGAGGACGCGGGGCGTAGGTGCCCGCGGAAACAAAAGAGATAAGACCCATTTTCCCTTTGAAGCGGAGCCGCGCGGCGCGAAGAGATCACGACCGATTCCCGGTTGCCCTCTCTGCTACCTGCCGGCATCCCTCCACCTTGTCCTTCCTCACCCCAGCCCCCGGTGTTCCTCATTGAAGAATGGTCGGGGTCGTATCGTCCCCATGGATCGAGGCGATTCATACGCAACACCCCCGCCAAACGGGGGCACGCCAGGCTTATGTGCCGTGCTCACGGGAGAGGAGAGGCAGCGTTTTAGCAGTAGCTGCTTGAACTTGAGTCACTTGCTATGGTTTTCTTTGATCAACACGGGTCACGAAGCTATCTTTCTGTGGCCTTTTGCTCCTCCTCATGGAATGGAGATGTCTTCCTCTCCTTGCCTCGCCGTATTCCTAGTGACGACGCGTTTTCTCTCATTTCCCGGCCCTTCTCCTCTCTTTACCTCTCTACTATGGGAAGAGGCAGAGGGTATAGGGAAAAGGTTATGAACTCTTGAACCCCGCTCCGAGGAAAAAAAATGACTAATGTTTTCGCTCGTCTGACTCCAGCCGGAGTGACCCTACCCAGCTCTTTTGTTTGCGTCTTTTCGTCGTCTTTTTTTTCCAGCCCGCCCAAGTACACTTCTGCTTTCTTTTCTGCTCGTTGCATGCTACTTCCTCCGGGAATAGAATGTATATCAAACAACATCTTCATATGTGACGACCATTATTTCACATGGAAAACAGGTTTGCTTTTCGGAGAGGTTTAAAGGACATTCGGAAAGGAGGTATCCTTGTCAGCAGTTATGTAATGGAGTAGGGTGGAAGGCAGAACGCTTAATTTTTTTTCGCTACTCATGTTCTCTAGGAGGAAAATTTCTGTGCCTTGACGCCTGAATAATACTGTAAATCATGGCATAGCAGCAGAAGCAGAGTGCATTCAAATGAGGGACTTATTGTTTTAATGGTTCACTTGGCAAAAACAAGCGAGCGTTTTGTGAATTTATGACGCGAGTAATTAGAGACCTCAAGGATACTATGAGTACCTATTTTTTTGCCGAAAATGATACATATAGCAATCATAGCAATTGCGAAAGCAATCTGCTCAATCATACATCATGAATATTAGTTTTACGTTCGCATATGCTTCAGGTGTACTATTCCTATTTGCTTGGCAAGCGACTTCGGTTTCTTAATCGATGGCGATTAGCTAAGTGGGTTTTTATAAGTAGGATTATTGGGGAGTTGAAGTGATGTTTTGAACTTATTTGGCGGTCGCTTAGTTGAACTAGATACTCCATTGTGTATTACCAAGTTTACATCGTGATAACTAGCTTCACGATTCAATTGATGAATATTCACTCTCCCTGGAATCCGGTCCTTTACACATAGGATGAGAATACACCTCGACATGCTCCACCGTCTATATGGTACTACTCCCACCTTGAACCGTTACATGCATACTCCTTCCCTAGTTCAAGTTCAAGTATTGGTATAGAGGCTTATCAAGATCATCGTTAAGCAGGTAGTAATTTTACAAATATTGTAAAATATTTTATGTAAGCCATCGTCTTCAATGTAACCTCCGTAAGTGAATATAACCTCTGTTAGTTTTTCTGAAAAAGATACTGAAATATACTTATTTTTTTCCTCGAGTGGAATTTAAAAATTTTTTTTCTACACTATGCCGCAATATTATTTCAAACCAATTCTATTAATTAATTTTTATTTTTCAATCTATTGTAATTGATTTCTCCTTTATGAGCAGCTATGTTCCTTTTACGAATTACGTATTCTATTGAAGGAAAGGGAGAATATAGGGAAGTTTTTATATGATGATACTTTCATAATTGACCAGGAGGGACTGAAGTAAAAAGGCAGGGGTCTTTCTTTCGAGGAGTAGTATAGTATGTAAGACATCGTTTCTAGATCATGCAAACAAATGTAGCCTATGTTAGTTTTGTGAATAAGAAACTGAAATGTATGAATTTGTTTCCGCCAGTTAAATTTTTTAGAAATGTTTTGCAAGATATACCGCAAGATTATTTCAAACGAATTCTATCCATTCATTTTTATGTTTCAATCTAATATAATAAGAGTTCCCTCTTATAAGCAGCTAGGTTCCTTTTTCATTTATTTATTGTGTTTAAATTATGTCAAACGTATAAATTCAAATTACAGGGTACACAATTTAACAAAAATAAATACAATTTCAATGTAATAGAGTCAAACTGGTCGTGTGCATACGTTATTTTGATTTATAACCTCATCTTGTGCAAAACTTCCATCACCTCCGGGAAAAATTTCCTCCTATGCTCCAACAAATTCAGGTCGTTTCATAGTTTATTATAGGAATCACAAAATTCTATTTAAGAAAAAAACATTTTTACAGTTGTCACTTTTAACATTCAGAACATAAAAAGTCCTCTTGTACCATAATTTGTTATTTGGAACATTTACACTTATCCTACGAGTCAGACTTCTACTCTTACCTTTACTTATAACGCCATGCAAATAATTATTTAGCAAGTTACGCATTTTATTGGAGGAAAGGAAAAATTTTGGGGTGGTTGTTATATGTTGATACTTTCGTAATAGTCCATGAGAGGGCTGTAATAGAACGGAAGAGCTCTCTCTTTTCCGGAGTAGTTCTTGAGTCGGGCATATTGTTATTGCGTGGCGGGAGTCTTTGCCGTTTGAGGAAAACGTTTTAACGTAACATGTCACTCCCTCCCTCACTCTCTTCCCACCGAAGAAGCTTGCTTCCTACCCCTTCAACTCTTCTCCATCCTGTTGTTTCCCTAATTTATCATTTGGAGAAGGAGACATGAAGGAGAAGAATAGTCCTCTCCCGTTTTGGAATTGGACATAATGATATGCGTTTGCGTAAGGCAGTGTAAGAGGGAATTTTCATGAACGTTCGCTTTCTTTGGAGCGTTTTATTATTAATTACTTGGGCGAATGAGAAGCTGGACGACGTATTCGAAGCCGTTTGTCCGTGTTCTTTTCTTCCTTGCGGAACGTTTTTATTGCTATCA
Source organism: Ischnura elegans (assembly GCF_921293095.1). Classification (NCBI taxonomy): domain Eukaryota; kingdom Metazoa; phylum Arthropoda; class Insecta; order Odonata; family Coenagrionidae; genus Ischnura; species Ischnura elegans. Next base: position 109,745,421 of record NC_060248.1, read on the forward strand.
AGCGAAACGTAAGAGACCCCCATGTCCTTCTAGACATGTTTATCGCACCCTTATGTCTTATTCAATTTCTTACAACTTTAATATAGATTTAAGACTGGTTAGGACATCGTAAAACTTTCAGGGACCTCGAGTGCACCCACAAAACCTTGCTGGTTTTTTTTATGAAGCTGTTGTAAATAATTGCGCAAAAAATCTGCATTCTTGTCTTGACTAATCTATTTTGCTCTTTGAAAACGGTCTCTTTGAGTAGTTGACGGATTTAAGTGATTGCTTAATTCAATCATCTCCATACCAAAAAATTGCAAGTACTAAATTATTCAAATTAAACTCACCGAGATCAGAGTACACAGAGTAAAGGTTCGTTACTTTACTGCTGGCTGGTATTATTATATTTTTTACGGCAGGAATCATAAGACAAAAAATAATTGTTTCAATGATTGCCACAGGATTTGCTTGTTGATGTTTAATATGGCTGTAATACTATATCATATTTAGGGCCTGGTATGAGTAAAAAGGCCTTATTTGAGGTCTAAATGATGTGTTGAATATTTTAAAATAATTTCTAATGCTTGTATTTTACCTGAATTTAATATCCAATTGGATACGGCCATCCCCAGCAATATCTCCGATCTTCTCACTGAGATGGTTTTAAGGCCTTCATTTACGATCTTCCGTGAAGAAATGGAAAATTGAAACTCACGCATACATGAGAGATCCTTTGTTGTAATGTAATGCGTCTACGGATAATTTAAATGTATTTTTTTCTTTGTTTTAATAGGTTTGGATTGTGATAATAGGGGAATAAATCTTTATTTTTTGATGTGTGAGAATTATAAAATGCTTGCACAATCACGATACTCGTATGAATAGTCTCTATAAAAGACTGTCCATTTTATGCTTGCTTTAATTGGCCAAGAGTCGTCTAAACGACTTGCTTACCAGTATAATTTATGTTCGAAATGAGAACCGATATCTTTTGGTCTCATCCGCCGATATTAAGCAAAAACTCACCTACATCTCGCTCACAAATCACAGATAATGCATTCTGTTGATAGCACATCTGAATTCGAACTGCAGTTGCATTATAAGGATAATTATGAGGCGAACCGGTGTCTCATATGTCTTCTTCAGGTCGATACAACATGGATCCTTGAAAGCGGCGGGCGTAGATAGCAAAGCTTCGGAGCACGACTAACCATCTAAGGTTATGCTATTTGATATATTACAAAACGTGCATGAAAGTGAAACAGGTTTTCCATTATCCGATCAATTGAACAGTCGTCCCACTTATTGAACGGGCAGTTTGGCTTATCAATATGCAATAGACGAGATATATTACTCCCCATGCGAACTCAACTCCCAGTGCTTCGAGCGGAACGATAACGTCCCGGCAACTTTCCATTTTCTCAATGGAAAGAGAATGGAATATTTGTGAGAAAAATAATTTTATTGCACATTAGAGTGAAGAGAATAGGGTAAATAATTATCTTTCTTACGTGGTTTTTAGGGTAGTTTCCTTCATTAAAGAAAACGAAATGCATTGATTGCAATTCGTTATCCACCATTAGGGGTTTCAATAAATACAAATTATTTGGTTTTAGAAATCCCAGTTTAGACGAACGGCAATGGTCAATTTTAACCTCATTTGAAAAAGACCAAATTGGCGCCCATGCGATGCCACTCCACGTGACGTCACAGGGACCTAGTTTCTACACGAGAGGATAGGAGTTTTACATTGTCTGAGATTACCAATGCATGCATGAGGCACAGAGCTCAGGGAAACATCTCATAATAATCACACATTAAAAATACCTAAGTTCGGAAAGTTTCCTTCGTTTGATAGGGGAATGATAATCCTTATTTATGCCAAGCGCTACCTGCTAGCAGGCTACTCTGCTACCTGTTAGCAGTCTGCGTCGTATCAGCGCTCAAGCCTCGCCTCAAGGTCACCTCACAGGGCGGCAGCGGGAACCAGAAATACGTCACACGGACTTTTCCCATCATTCCTACTTAGCCGTCGCGTTTTCGCGCGCTTGAAAATTTTCACTTTTCGTTTAATGGCGAAAAATAGATATCGTCACTCGAAAACCTAAGAGCGTGAAATGCGTACACCTGGAGAAATAATCTCTCGATTTAGGCAATAAAAAAATAATAGGAAACCACCCTATTTCGTGGCTCCCTTAACCTTTCTAATTCTATTTATTCTTCGCTTGGGTTTCCCGAATTGTAGTTTGGAGAACTAGTACTCTATCATCATTTTGTGTTAACTATAGCCTACATGGAAAAGTCTTGATTTATAATATTTAATATTGCACTACCTGGTTATTTTCTGACGTAATGTGTACCGAATCCCGCGCCTATCAATTGCCATGCTTACTTTTAATGATTATTTATAAAGAAAAATTATAGTGTAGTCAAATAAAAATTAATTACGAAGTATTTTTATGCTTTGGTTCGCACTCATAATCGGATTCTGAGAAGAAGGCGTCGACACAGGGAGGTTGCAGAGAAAAACCTTTGTTTTCACAGTCCCTGTTTTATTTCCAATATGTTAGTTTGATGACTATTTCTATGGTTCAAGATGGCAAACATACAATTTTACTTCAAAATCGATCACGTTTACATTTTTGCTCTCTGCCTTATCTTGTACAGCATGTTTATTTGTGAAATAGATGTGACACTAGTTTTTAGCAGGCTTTATGCGAATTTTGGCGATAGAAAAGCACTGGAACCTTATTCAGAGTTTAAAAAGTATGGAAATAATGCATGCATGGATATTATTAAAAATTCAATCTGAAGTAAATTAAAAACTTAAAAATTATCAATTCGGAATATCAATCCGCATATTTAGACGACAGTTTACCCGTGGCTGAACGCTCAACTTAAATTTAAAATAAGTGTATTGTAGATAAGTTAAGCCCTAATTGGCTGTTTCATTAATGCTTGGTTTAAGTAGACATCTGGGGTTTAGATTGTTTTGATTGAGAAACTCAAATATTTGTAAGTTATCTTTTTTTAACGAACCTTCGCTCGCGATCAAAATTTGTGTCTGTTATATTGCAAACGAAAGGAAAAGAGGCGATTGAGAATGAGGTCGAAATCTTCTTAATTTTGCTTCTCTGTAAATATTTCTGCTTAGTGGTATCTATTGTTTGGCAAGCCGAAGGAAGTGTTTGTTTATTATTCCTAATTTCGCTAAATTTTATAAAATATTTTAAGAAATTTGATCATTGAATTATTGAGCGGCGAGTATTATTTCCGTTACGATGAAAACTGTTATTAGGGGTTGGGAAATTTTACTCGGGATTCCCACCGAATAAATTTTCTAAAATTGCCACCATTTTTCAGAATGGAGTATTTAACGCGGTGGAAACCCCAGAAAAGTTCTACCCAGAAAATTTCTACCCACTTAATTCGCCAGCATCAAATATTATTTGGGGTAATTGGTCAATCGATGTAGTTATTTATGCATTCCATGCTGAAATAGGTGGATTACTTTTCAAAGAAAAGGATGGGAAGGAGGATGAGTCAGTGTAGGAAAAATATATCGCCGAGAACATTTGTTTGTAGAACGGAGGGAATGGAGGAAATTGGGAATATTGTTGCGTGTGGGTGGGAGAAGGAAGAACAATAAAAGAATAGTGGGTGGAGATAAAGAGGGAAAAAATAAAAAAAAGAAACTTTCTTTTTCTTCCCCTCCCCTTGATCCCCGCCGGTCGTCATCTGTCCTCACCCACCCCACCCCACGTACCCCTTCCCCTCCCTCCCCTCCTCCCCACTCCCTCCCATTCCACCACCCCTATAGATGAGGGTAACTTTTATGTCTCGGGACGCCGTTTGGCGGGTAAACAAACGGCTTGAGCGTATTTTGAAACTCAAACTGCCCTTGCATAATTGGGCTATTCATAAGCGCTGGTTGACGTTAGCTACGGGTGCGGGAAATGGATGGCCCGCCCCGTGGAAATGTCCTACTCGCAAGCCGACGAGAATGGTTGTGTAGGCCCTTTCTTTCTCTCTCTCTCTCCCAACCCCTTCGCTCCTTTATATCGACCATTCCTTTCTCCCTTCCCCCTTATCCCTCTCTCCCTACCACCCCTTGCAACATTTTTCTGCCTTAATGCTCAGTTACCCATTTAAGACCAAGCCACTTCCGGTTGGAAGTGTATTATGAGACGCATATTTTGGGCGTCAAGTGGAAGATTTTATATAGTTTGATGATCGCTTCAGTTTCCGATGTATTTTATGTTTTGGCTGTTAAGGAGAGAGGGAGAGAAAAAGAGAGATAGGGATAAGTAGTGAGAGTTTAAAGATAGTTTATGATACCAATGTGATACCATATTTTTCTGGAATAGAACTCGAACTTCTTTTTTAGTAAACATATTCGCATATCAATGGGAGATAATTTATTTCGACATCAATCGCTTCTCCGACTGTCCTGCGGCATTTTTGAGGTAGGGATAGTTTGGAAACAAACTTTGGCATTTAAGTAATCAGGGTGTCCCATTTATCTTGACCACCCGAAGTAACTTTATGTCCAGATGCAAATTCAAAAATATTTGTCAAGCAAATGTTCATTAGCCGTCAGGGGGACATTTAATCAGCATGACTGCCTTCCTTGTAGATTTGTTATTTACAAAGATATGAACAGCGGTATGTCTTTTTTAAATGGAGGAATTGAATTGCCGAACAAAAAATAAATGATGCTATTTAAAAAAGAAATACCGCTGTTCATATCTTTGTAAATAACAAAACTACAAGGAAGGAAATCATGCTGATTAATGTCCCCCTGACGCCTAATGGACATTTGCTTGACACATTTTTGAATTTACGTCTGGACAAAAAGTTATTTCGGGTGTTCAAGAGAAATGGGACACACTGTATTGTGGTATATTAAACCCATTGACTTAGACACCGTGGCTTTAGAGTTCAACGAGCCGACTGGCCGGCGGCAGGGTAAGGAGACAACTTCTTTCGAGCTGAACAAGTGAATCTTTAGAAGCCGGGGTAGGTGGCGTGCCGATCGATCCAATCGAGTCTCAATTATTGAAAAACTTCATTATTACAAATACAAACATAGCACGTATATTATTAAACCTTTGAGTGCCAACCGATTTTCTAGGCACTATGCTAAAAGTTCCGAGACATTTTTTGCTGATTTTTCAGTTACTTTCAGTCAGATTGGCTCACTATTTGCTTCGCAAGGATACCTAATAATGTAACCATGAATATTGGTGCCTTGGAGAGTTTTCCTGCATCTGATGTTTTGTGTTATAAAACTATTCAAATGAATAATTTTCAATCTTATCAAAAGGAGCATTGTACTACTGTTTCCTCGAATGTATTAACTTCTAAAAGGTGTATGAGATTTAAACCTGAAGATCGTTTAATTGTATTTTGTAAAAGTAATTTGACTCCAGATTCTGCCTCCATTGGAGTTTTTGGTGATGTTAAATTTTATGTTAAAGGTTAATAAATAGCTTATTTCATTAATACGCATATGTTGTTGTCATTTGTTATTGCGCCCAGCGCCATCTTGGAATCTCTGGACTGGAAAAATTTTGCCCCGTAAGTACACTAGAATAACTGATGTACGTACGGGAAATTCGAACTTAGAAATTTTTCAAAGAATCGTGAAAAGTTAAAGTCCACAAAAAAAATAAAGGTGCATATTCAAGAACTTTAGGAAATCTTTATTATACGTGTTTTTACCTTTTTAATGCATAATTTGACGGAATTTTGGTCATATGAGTTGATTTTTGTGATTAAAAAAAGTTAATGCTAAAATAAAATGATTATTGACTATTGAAAGATTGGCGAACTATCAGCATCTAAGAGTGACATTGCAGGAGGAGCGCTAACGCGTCCTGGCACTTTTCGCGAGAGGTAGCGCTCCCCAGCACTCTAGGAGTTAATAATTATTATTCGACCCTCAGCCGTCATAATCTAATTATTTACCATTTTTGCAAGTGAGTACCAACAAGTTGATGCGCAGAATCCCCATGTCTTTCTAAATAAATTTACTACCACAAAATAGGATGAAAAATTTCTCCGTTGAAAAAGGAGAAATGTCTTGAGAATGTTACAGTGTATCGGAACTAGTTGACGACAATAGAAGTTCGTAGAAATGCAAAGTTGTTATTTGTCCAAACCTCACAATGGATTTCCACAAAGTTAACGCCTCAACCATTCAGTGCATCATTTCTCCGCTTTGTGCTCAAATCATATTGCGGTGATATCCTTTTTCAATGAACCATCCTTTTGAAGTCAATGTAAAATTTGTGGTCTCTCTGATAAATCCTGTAGAGTAATTTCAGGAAGCATGCAATCAGGCCCTTTCTCAACATTGTAAGTTTTGAGAAAATCATGTTTAGATTTTTATAATTACTTTAGCTAATAATTAGGCTCATTAGTAGTATTAATTCCACAGATGTTCTTATCAGATTGATGTGACTAGTTTGTTATTTGACTAGGCCGCTGAGCATTATATATTTGTATAAGTAGTACATATGAAGGATAAATTCATATGTGAAGTTCTGTTTTCTATCCAAAAATTCCTATATTTTTAGCAAATGAAAATCAGATACTTTGAGAGGGAAGGCAATAGTGCTTAGAGCTTATTTGAATATTTTATATCAACCGTATACCATAGGAGAGAAGATTAAATTAATAAAGTTAAAAATGATTAGAAGTATATTGTGTTATACATTTTTACAGGCCCCCTTGGCTGAGATATTTTAAGCGATACCGGAAAACTTGAGCTAGATTCCCAACTCATCAGGAGGTAGCTGGATAGCAATTCTGTATTCATGGAGATTGCAATTAAAATGATATGCAAAATTTCACGGATCGGCTAATCATTTGCCTTAACCGGAACTCGATCCAGTATTTCCTGTATGTGAACCAATTGCTTACTCTTATCTAGTAAAGCGCTGTCTTACCCTGGGGATTTTAGTGGCATTCGGGAATGCGGTGTATATGTTCCCGGGTACGCAGTTATATGAGGCAGCTCGATGATAGCTATTCTGTAAATAGTTTATCACCTCAGTTCTCAACTGCTGCCGAACATTTAACATGATGGTGATTGGTATTAATGAGTCTTGGAGACATCGGCGGAATAAACAACAGTGAACCGTTGTGAACTCACTCGAAAGTGCATTTGCATTGCGATAAAGCCTCAGGGTAAAGCATTCGGCCAGAATTTAGAGGATAATAGTTCGAGTCAAAGTCTTTTCCTAAAGAAAATTAATGACGATGACATGATGATATCCCCTATGTTTTCAAAAGAAGGCTAATGTAGGAAAAAATATGACCAGGTTTTCTTCCATTTGACGGCTCATTTTTTATGTGATGTCCTTTGTAAGTCTTCGTGATTAAGTAATTTAAAAAATATTTTTTGCCCTAAAAACTCATTTTTTCTCGTGTTTAAGAATTATTGGATTCTCTATGTATAAGAATATTTCATAAAACCCGAAAGACTGTGGCGAAATTATGTAAATTTAACAAGGAAACTCGGAATTGTGAACATTTGGCTTATAGATTAGACTTACTGGTCAACATTTTCCTCCAATGAAACCCCAGCGATTTCACTTCTTCCACTGGTCAAAGTCAGCTGCTTAAAACAATGGATTCATTTCTCCCAAGCCTTTGTGTACTCGAAGATCTGTTGCGTTCCGCAATACCAAGCTTCCGCTGTATGGGAAAGTGATGCCTATTGTGGGGAATACAAATGCGTGCCCTTTTCTGATATTATCAGTTATCATCTTCAGTCTTTTACAATTGCGGTGCATAACATTGTGGGTATAGACTGAATATGAGTAAAAACAGAATTTTATTCTTGTTTTTCAGTTTTCGAATTAATGTGATAATGCCTGATTTTTCTAAAGCAATATATTATTCCGTGTATAACACCAAATCCTAAGACTTTTTTGACTAATTATTGTTGTATTTATCTATTATATTTACCGTGAGACAGTGTAATAAAATAATGTTCATATTTAAACGCGCAAACGTTTAAAAAAATTGCACCGCCTGGGATATTTATCATTCAACGTAGACTGGTAGTGTTTATTTTAATTTTCCTGAGATATTTGTTTTTGCGTTATTTTTGGAGAACAAGGTATCCTTCGAGAAAGAAACATAGAATACAAACCTCGAAGTTGTATCACGTCTCGTGGGAGAAGGAAGATTGACCGTTGGTGTGACAGTGGCAGCTGATTGTATAAATGGAAGGGGGCCGGCGATCAGATGAAATGGGAAAAGAGGAGTGGGAATCAAAGCCATCACGGTGTTCCTATCTCTTCGGACGGAATAGCGAGTGAGTGGGTGTAGTAAAACCCTACTCTTACTCTTAACTCACTACGTCTGTCTCCAAAATTTGCATCCCAGTTAGGCAAAGACAACGGCGACCTGCCGTAGAGAAAGCAGCGGATTCCTTAAATTCAGCGTGAAGCGAGAGTGAAACCTCAGGTTGAGCTACTCAAGGCAAATAAAAAGGAGAATAAAGAAGCTCTTCGTTGTAAGAAATTCTCGCTTAAGAGCATTTTAATTTTCGCATTCTGAGTACTCCACGTTGGGGGTATTTTATGATTTGTATCGTAGGGTTTGGTTTAGGAAGCCTATCTGATTTGTAATTTCTGGTGACGAATGACGCGTTTAGCCTCTGGGCATTTTCACGAAATGCAGTTTTGGCTCTTTCCCCTCTACGTTCACTGTGCGTAACAGTCTCTCTATATACATATTAGCGTATTGTTTAGATTATACTCCACAAACAATTTAATTATGATTCTCTTGCGGGATTCAGTACATCTCTTCTGCGTGTGATCTTAATTGCACGGGGATGAAAGGTAGTTAACGAATTAGTTCAGTTTTCAGAAAAGATCAGTTTTTTTTCACAATAATTTAATTATTCTAAAGATCGGAAACATTTTCTTTGACAGATTCCCGACATAAAATGGTTGCTTAGTAGTGAAAACGCGAGCAGGAGTTTATTCTTAAAATTATCGTACTCTTAATTTGAGGCCTTGAAGGGAACTGCTGCGCCTTGAATACATTATGTTCTGCGCTCAAAATGTTCTCAACGTGCGACTTAATTAGGCATAATCATCTTTGTATTAAAATCCTCGCGATTGCTTTGACTGGGTCTCCTGCCCTATTAGAAGGTAAAAGGTCGCTGCTGCTATTACGCCTATCATAATGTTTACAACCTGTGGTAAAACGAAGACCGCATTACAACTTATAGTGAGAGCAGCAGAATCTCCGTTGTTATTATGCGATCAGTATCATCCGTGAATAAATCCTTTTAATAATCGTAGTGATCTCAGAATTTATAATAGCTATGGGAAGAAGATAATCAACTTCGAATATGCAGGGGAAATGTCACAGCATTTTTGTAGTTTAAGGGACATAAAAAGAGAATTGCTTACAAAGTGACCCATTTTACCTGTCAATTGAACCCCTAATGATGTGGTGATACTAATGATTAGCAAGAAAATAACCAGCCTGCGAATCAATTGTGGAACCGAGACTGCATTGCTTAAGAGTTAAAGGTCCTAATGGAAAGGAAACACACCGTAAAGGCAGGAAGCGATGAAAAGTATGCATCAATTGAGCAAAATGTGGCAAACTCGTGATGGTCGGGAAATAATAATCGTTTTGGGGGCAGAGAGAGATAATAAAATGAAAATATGGCAGGCATTGGTGGGGGCGAGAAAGGAAGGTAGTGGCCGGCGCTGTCTGACGGGAGAGCTGGGATGAGGGAATAGCCCAGCAACAAAGGCCTCCCGAGTCACACACAGTCGTCACCTGCTGAATTTTAATGCATTATGACGGACGGCGGGGAGCTTCCGAGCCTCCCCTGGGGGCGTTGAAGGGGATGGGGGACGCGGGCCGTGGGTGGGGGGGGGGGGGAGGGGTGGTGGCAGGGTGGTGTGGGAGGAAGTACGGGCTGGTTTAAAGGGTGAACGGGTTAGCGGTAGGAACGGGGGTTTTCTGCGGCTGTATTGGGGGTGGCAGGAAGAGAAATATGACTGCATTAAGCGCCCACATGCTCGCCCTGTCTATCCCTCCGTCTCCTCCTCCACACACCAGCTCTCCCAGTTCACGACACCTCTCTTTTTTTCCCTCCCTCCCTTCCTATCTTTCATTCTTCTCTCGTGGTTCACTCTCTCTCTCGTCCTCGTCTCTTTGCAACCTGCGTAATATTTTGCCACACAAAAAGTTATACTTCTGTCGCTAATAGTTATATTCGTCTCTTTGCTACTCACTCCGAATCGTATTTATCTCTCTCTCCTTGAGCACTATAGCCTGATCGAAGAAGTCCAAAAAATAGGGGTACCCTCACATAAATTCACAAAAAGCTGAAAATTTACAGGAATGTTAGGAATAGCTCCCTTATCCTGATAAGTCCACATCGATCCCGTGTGTGTAAAAAATTTTATTCAAGGTCAGTGGTCACAGAAATGGGTTTTTGCATGTTTTGGCAAAGCGGTTAGTTTTACGATAAAATTTGATTAGACAAAAATTGTAGATCAGGAAATCATCTACAAAATTGTTATATAAATTTTTCTCTAAGATTTACCATTTCTGAGCATTCGAATGTTAGCTGGCATTTTCCGATAATGATCGGAGAGGGCAACAATATTGGCAATATCTACAAAATTGTCAAGTAAATTTTTCTTTAAGATTTAGCATTTCTGAGAAGAATGCATTCGAAAGTTAGCTGAAACTGTCCAATAATGTTCGGAGAGAGCAACAATATAGTCATGCACATTACGGAGACAACAGCTGACCGGGCTACTGCTGACATTCCTGCCATTGTTGCTCCCAAGGGGAAAGCATAGTGGAGGCCCAATTCCACCCCATAGAAGGTTGATTTCTGTTTCCACTTCGGTCGCATTTTAATCTGTTTTCAAAAATGCCCGCGGCGCTATGATGTATGCAATGCGATCAAATTTTTTTTCTCAATACTTTGCAGTAAAATATTTGTCATTGCGACGAATGTATGCTCTTATTTTTTCTCTTTTTGCAATTCAATGTACTTCACGTGATATCTTTTTGCTTCGTGTCATATTGGATGAGATATTTTATTATGCATTAGAAATTGATATTTTTTCTTTTTCGTAGCTAACATTTTATTCAACTTTGAGTACGGTAACACACTGGTGTTAACCACTGGAACTACCTAAAGCTCCTTTATTTTTCTGTTACTAATGCTGTAAAGTTGAGAAATTGGAATAATAAATTTATTATTATTATTTCTCCGAATCGTATCTATCTCTCCGTACACAATGCTAATATTCCTGTCATTAGTGGTAATCCGTGGTTGCAGAGCATTGCTTGCACCTCGGCCATAGAATGAATTTAAAAAATGCGAAGATTCTAAGCCGCACGAATAATTAATTTTGTGAATGCATTGTAAGAGAGGCGATTGAAATTAACCTGGAAGAAAAGAACGTCAATAGAGACAAAGGCTTCCAACTAAGCAATACGTGGAATATCATAATCATCAATTACCGGTAATCAGCGGTAGCAAAGCATTGCTTGGACTTCTGACTTAGAATAAATTTAAAAAATACGAATGTTCTATACCGCACGAAGGTTCTAAGCCATACGAATAATTAATTTTGTGAATGCATCGTAAAAGAAGCGATTGAAATTAACCTGGAAGAAAAGAATGTCAATAGAGACGAAGGCTTCCAAATAAAAAATACGTGGGATATCATAATCAATTACCATATACGAAAACAAAATTCGAGAAATCACGAATCAGGGCACTCAAAGATATAAATAAATAAAATACCGACAAGAATTTGGCTCCACATGCTACCGCTGAAGACGATGGCAGTCTCAGCCATCGAAACGGTGGGACCAATAACCCAAAACTATACCAGGTGGGAAACTTAAAGAATCATCCCTTCAAAGTATACGCCGGAAAACTTTCAATTGTGCAAATCTATCACTGTTGCTCTACTCCCGCGTTAGTTTTATAGGTAGAAGCTCGGAATCAGTTCAGGAGATACCTATGTAGCTATTATGATGGAAATGAGGGCAAGGGTGAAGTGCTTCAAATCATTCATAATTGTATGATCGCTTTTTTTATATCACGTATAGGTGAAAAGTCACACACTCCAATGAATGAAGTTGGTCATAAGGAAACCATTTGACCGAATTGAAATCAGAGCTGGAGCTTTCTCATGGCATGTCATTTATGCCTTGTTATACGTTGGTATCCCCGTGATGTGAAAATGTTTTTAGGCAAATTTCAGAAAATAATATTTTCTCCCTTTCCCTCAGGCTACATACAACCTTGTCGCGGTGGAAAGGCTTGCGCGTTCCTATGAACCCTAGAGCTGCGCTGGCGGGATTAATTCGCAATTATTCCCGGTAGGTATGCCAAATAAGTCGAAGAGTAGGAGCCAGGCGAAAGGTAGTCCACGTGATGGTGTCACGTAAAAAACAATGTTGGAATGGAAGTAGGAAACCTTACCAACTATCTCTTCTCTGAAAACATGAAGTTTGATCGAACGAGCTTCGGATGGAATCGCGGGACCAAGACCTTAAGGGAAGGTGTCGTAGGTGGCAGCGAGGTCGGCAAGGTCCTCGGGGTGGGGGATGCTTTTTTCGTCTATACATATACGTATATCAAGTCTGATGAAGTACTTGGAAGAGTAAGAGAGAAGAGAACCACATGAAAACCTTGATAAGAAGACGGAACATCCTAATATGCCACATTTTGAGCCATGATGGCCTGATGAAGGCGATCGTCGTGGGACAAGTAGATGCCAAGAAAGGAAAAGGAAGACCTCTGATGAAATATACGGCCAAAGAACGATGTGAATGAGAAGAAATACGCAGGTGTGAAAAGGTGAGCTGATGGGAGCAGGGGCGCGGCTAGGAATTAAGGCTGGGGGGGGGGGGGGGGTTTAGGCACAACTAATACTGGGGTGTCTGGGGTGTGGAAAACCTCCCAGGGTAAGCGTGTTGTGCAGGGCACTCCTTCAGAAAAAAATCAAGATAAATGGTTCAAAAGGGTGAGTTTTACGGCTTTCGGAGGGATATTTTTTATTAATATTTGCACTACTCTGTAAGTAATATTAATCCAATTAAGTAAAATGGATTAATCTTACAAATATTTCCGAGCTCTTGGGGGGAGGGGGGGTTTATACCCAACCCCCCCCCCCCCCGCTCGCTGCGCCACTGGATAGGATAAATGATTGGAGAACTGCCAATCTTAAACTTATGGACCAGTGATGCTATCAAACCTGAACTGACGGAGACGCTTACTGCTGTATCGCTATGGATGTACTCGGCGAAAGACATTAAATTCATAGCTGGCCTCTTTCGAGGAATAAATGACCCCTTTTGCGTTTCCGCTCATAGAAAGCTGAAGCTCTGTTTAGCCCTCCTCGGAAAATATATCAATGCTTCCTTCCTAGGCGTTTGAATAAGATTCTAGTAACTTGCGAAATTATTTCTTGCGATGATCACATCACCTGTGGCACAATCTCATGCGTATACACCAGCTCAAGCGATTGAATCATATTAACTCCTTTCTGCGAGTGAAGCTCACTGTCATCAATTATACAATTATGCAAAATAGGCGGCATTCAATGAGTAAGGTGCGATACTTCGATTTTCCCACTTTCTGGGCCCATTCCGTGAAATCCCTCTTGATATTCTTGTTGTACTTTTAATAGATCAAAATTAATTTTGACTTATTAGTTGGTGCTTCTTATATTTTGGTTTATTCTTTTTCTGGTAAAGTTTGCAGTTTCACGCTTTGCTTAAATGTTTGTACGCCTAGCTTATGTTTTTTAGGACGGTCAAAATAAATCAAGACTTTTCGGCCGAAAAACCTTGGCGAAAAATTCTTAGTGGTTATTACCTTGTTTTATAAATTTTACATTTCGCTTAAGTGGACTAAAAAGTGAGATGGGTGATCTAATATATTATGTTTTCATTCTCAGTGCTAAGATATTGTAAAATGCTAAAAGTAACATAATTTCATCGAATTAAAAGAATAGCATGACTATCATTCGCTATCTAATTTGTTTCATATATTTTCATCTCGAAGCCTGTCTGCGGCATGAGGGAATTCGTGGCATACTTGGGAGTACTCCTTAAATATATTTCTTATTCCTGTCGTTTCCGCTGCAAGCAAATGAGTATTCGTGTCTCATTGCGCGCGTTAAATTTTCTTTATTAGCATCTCGAGTCTGTCGGGCGCTCGAAGTGGGATCACTCGTGCTTATGAATAAAGAAAGGAGGGAAATGTAGGAATTCCTCTCGTTCCGTGGTTAGTATTCTCTCCGAGGAAGGAAGAGAGACGTCCGAGGAAAGGGGACGGGAGACAGACGAGCGTCTGCGCGACCCAATGAAACCGGTCCACATGAGCTTTCGTGAGCCTTGACCCTCTTCCCCCCATTTTCATCACGCCTTAGTACTTCTCACCGCCTTCTTTCCCTTTCTTTCTTCCCACCTTCTTCAAAGGTCGCTATACACGGTGAATGATCATGCTGAATGGCCATGCGAATGAAATCATTCGCCGTGTATAAACGGAAATATTCGCGAATGCACATTCATGCGCATGATCATTCAGTAAAAATTAGAACATGTTCTATTTTGCTCGCATGATCACGTGAATGATCACGTGATCATTCAGTATGATCATTCACAGTGTATAGTGGCCTTTAGTCTCCTTTCGCTCTCGTCCAGATCCATTCGTGATAAATCGATTTCTATTTTCTTTCTCTTGAGCCCAATTTTATAACTTTAATAAACACTTTGTGGTATCATTACGCCTCGAGAAATCCTCAGGTTTTTGCTACGAGCGGGTCATCCGTCAATTGAAAAAATCGTTGTCTGCCATTATTTTTAACAAAGTGGTAGTTCTATCTTCTAAATAATTAAATGAAAAGAACAAAAGCAAAATTTATTCTTTAAAATGATGTCAAACTCCTATTCCTTGCATCAAATGTTGTGGTTAAGAAATAACACAAAAGTATTGAAAATACCCAGCATTGTTGCGCAGATCTACTGTACAATGGTCAGCACGGGAAGTGATAACGTCTCGGAGCATAGGTCTAAGAATGATATGTAAAATTATTTGCTAACGCTTTCATTTATTTTTATATACATTTTCAGGGCTATGAGTGAATATTATTAAATTAAATTAAATCGATACATTAATTTATGTACGACTGGATTCTTTTTATTTTTATTTTATTGTAGTAAAACATATTGAAATAATCTTTCATGCCTTCATGTATTAATTTAATGTAATCATATTCCCTCGTAGTCCTGAAGAAGACAAAAAATATATTGCGAAAATAGGAACGTACTACTTGCCAATATGGTTGCTTCCTATACTACGTGAAGTGAACCAAACACGGCAAAACGCTCAAATCATTCAGTTTTGACATTCAATAACTGCATCTGCTAAAAGTTAAATTTTTAGCGCCAAAATGATGCAAAGTGCATTTCCAGGCATGTAATTTTTCAAAAATTTTGCCAGATTTTGCCTGAGTGGGGAAGGGGGGGAGTCATCACCCCTAAGCATATAGGTAAAATACAGCTAAATATACACATTAAATTAAATCGTAAAGAGCACTTACCAATAGTATTTCGACAGCTCAACTTTTTAAAAATTAGAAAAAGGTTTCCCAAAGGGGAACGCAGACGACTAGTCGCTTGAAACTTTCAGTACTAACTGGTGGCCACGAGCACAACTAACAACAAATATCACCGATGGCACCCCTGCCGTCAGAACAGAAAACCTTGGGGGGACGAAATTAGGCACTGGGACGAAATTTGGCAGCTTTACCTTAATTCCTAGACCTGTACTCCGAGACGTCAATCAACATAATTCGCGAGAAAAGAATTGATGTGCGAATATACCTCTCTCTACGTGAATGGAGCGATGGAAATGTACGATTTTGAGGAAACGTATGCGCATACGTTTCGAGATGCCTGTGCATTCATAAAATCTCAATCGAGTATTTATTCAGGCCGATCGTGTGAGAGGGTTGTATGACATCTCTCTCACTTACTCGTATTTTATCACCCCATTTCTCCCTCTCTATCGAGGTATACCTTTTTCTAGGAATGTGTCGATTCCAAATGTCGATTCTCCATTCCACCGACCCTTGGGCACGGAATCGGAATCGAGAATCAATCGCCTATAGTCGACTACGATTCCATCGATTATAGGAAGATAAATAAAAATATTTTGAACTTAGACTAAAAGTAGGGGGTATTAAGGCCGTCACATACCGGAAGCATTGTGCAATGTAAATCAGTGGCGTGACTGTGGGGGGATGAGGGGATGGATCCCCCTCTAAGCCTCAGAGAAATTAAAAAAATATCTAAAAATATTGTCCAGTTTTGACATTCAATAACTGCATCTGCTAAAAGTTAAATTTTTAGCTCAAAAATGATGCAAAGTGCATTTCCAGTCATGTAATTTTTCATAAATTTTGCCAGATTTTGCCTGAGTGGGGAAGGGGGGGAGTCATCACCCCCACGCAATCCCATCCCCCCAAAACGTATTCCTAGTTAGGCCACTGCCATACATTATTAAGATAGCAACTTATGTTGGAAACAGTTGAGGTGTTTATAATTATATTAAAGCTGAGGAATTTATTATTTTATTGGACCTGGAATCGGACTAGAGAATGGGAAATCGAGTTGAAAAAATATGAATTGGAAACGGAATCGAAAAAAGTGGAATTGATTCATGCCTACTTTTTTTCGTTCGTAATGTTGCGATTTCGTATATCTTCCTTTTGGCGCTGGGAGAACGGGTCATTTGAATTGCTAACCTCTCGTAACTAAAAAAACGTAATTTTTACTTGTTCTTAAAAAAAATCGTGCGTTAGATAGGTAGCAATGATTTATTAATTATAAAATATACGCCTAACAGTTGTTGCTCAATTTATTTTTCTCTGCGCTATAAAGAGTTCACCCACACGTACTCCGTTCATTCAGCGTGTGCATTTTGTTTCACGAAGTAGGTACACGACTCCTCGACGGCGCCTCATTGACGTTATGTATATATTTCATCCATTTACCTTGGTAATCAGTCAGATGTGTTATGACTTCTTATTGTGACCGATGAATACTGCGGGTTCGGATGCCTCTTTAATGTATGTATGATGCAATTGACATTAGACGACGACCTCAATTTAATGTAGTTTGATGTCCTGATTTAGATTAACGTTGATATGCATGTCCTCTAAGTGTTTTCGGTCATTTATACGCTCTGTCAGTGATCATGAGATTCAACGATTTGCAAATACCGTATTTTTTCGCGTCTTCATGTAGTTGAATAGAATTTAAAAAAAATTTACAATAGATAAATATTTAAGTGAAAAGAATACTAAGAACTGAAATTATATGCATGGGCTAACGCCTTAATAGATTATTGCGCATTTCTGTGTTGTACAGTGCATGCAGTGTAAGCATATGCTACTTCTCCATATTTCCGGTGCAACCGCGTCGGTTTGTTGGTGATGACAACAGTTTCGCTGGCAGCAGTGCCAGCGAAACTGTTGTCATCACCAACAAACCGACGCGGTTGCACCGGAAATATGGAGAAATTGGAACCTGAACACCGCGGAAATCTACGTAGTCATATGCTACTTCTTCTCAACTGGCCTCTCTCTAACCTGAGAGAATATTTTAGTGAATAATAAGTGGTTGATGATCTTAATAATTAATATTGAAGTAAGTAATGACTCCGCAATTTCGCAATTGTGCAACTTAGTGGCCCCATGTAAATCTTAACCCATTCAATAATTAAATCTGTATCATTAGTATTTTAAATAGCCCTAGATATTTAAATAAAGCCTCTTCAAGTGTGAACTATGGATCTTTTTATTTGGCGCAATAATAGAAACAAGATAAAAACGCCAATTACGTATCATATATTTAATTTAGCAAAGATCATTTTGGGACCACGTGTATTTTATTTTGGGCCACTCCTCGGGCAGTAAATATAACGTTACTAAATGATAATTATACCCTCCAAAGCGCTGAAAAGGTTTCAGTGAATTCCTCATCCTGCGAGTCGACTGGGAGGGAGTACCATGAATCCGTTTCGCGTTTGGCTGAACTTGTCAAACCGGTCTCTGTCGTTGTCCATGGAAAATATTTAGAAAGGAAATATTTTCATGTTTATGCTATTAATATGGGAGCACCTCAAAATCAGCTTTTGCCTTGGTTCACGAGGCAACGACTCTTCTTTCATGCTTGTTGGAGATCACATTCGAAGTGTGTCGTTCTGTCCCCATTGCTTACCATGCGTCCAAACCTTTCTCTCCTATTGCTTATCATACTGAACCCATATTGTGTTCTGTCTATTCGTGGTTAGATTCAGTCTCGGATATCCCTTGGCTATTTAAATCCTTTGCTTTCCCATGTCCAACGCGCGAGAGAGATGACTCGTATTCAACTCAGCGGCTGTTATGTAAGGATTTCCTTTTCGAGAACGGCTATATATATAAATGTATCTTACGCCATGATCCACACTCGTATTCAAACAATATATCTGTTGAGGCATACCGAACAAAACACAATAGAGTGCTCCCCTCATTCGCATCGTGAACATAAACTGAAGCCACGTCTCTCAAAATGACACGTGTATAAAAAAAATCCCCGGAAGTTCGAACAAAAGGAGATCATTTGTCTGAAGAACAATTCTGTCGTAACTATCGTAGGCGCCTCATTTCTGAGTAAGCTTCGGCCATTTAAATAGAATCGTTGTTTTGTAAAATAGGAACCGGAAGTTTAAAACTTCCCATCGACCGATCCCATTTTAATTGGGTGAGACTATAAAACCCACCCACACCCACACACACACACCCAGCGCGAACTTCTAAACACCGGTGATCGTATAACATAGTAGCTCAACGGGAAATGAGAAACGAAACGGATCGGGAGAAAACTTCGACGCATAAAATATAAATACCGAACGAGGATTATCTCCGGAAGAGGGCGAAGTGAGCCGACCGGGGTGCTTCAAGGGAAGCATCAAATGGCAGCGGCTTTTGGGGGATTTTATTTTCCGTGGGAAAAAAGATGACTCTTGTCTTCCTTCTTCAGTTTCGTTTGTTCTCGTGCAGTCCTACCAACATGAGCAAAGTTTTGAGTGGGGCCCTGGGTGAGCCTGCCATCCCCCAACTTAAATGATAATATTTCCGAAACATCTTAAGTTTAAATAAATTTTAGTCTAAAGCCTGAATCACACGATCATTTTTTTTCGCCGCGAAAGTGATCGCTATCGCCATCACTCGCATAATGATCGTCGCCGGCAATTCTTTTTCGCGATCGCGATGAGGATTCCCATCGTTATTTTTCATCACTCGTCCGGTCGCTTTTTCCGTCGCTAAAACCGTGCCTAAATCCCCATATCAGCCAATCAGAACGCATGACCGTATGGTGTGATTGCAGCGCAGCGTACGAAAATTGTGGGAACGACATAGATAAACAAACACGCTATATATTTTCGTCATGCGGGTCCTATGACAACGAGATGTGATATCAGAAATGATGCGAAAAGCGACGGCGGGAGTGACCGTGTGATTCAGAAAAATGATCACTGGAGCGATTCTGACGAATATTTCTCGGGTTTGCAGCCAGGTTAATGATTTTATACAAGCCGAAACGTCGGCTTGTATAAAATCATTAACCTGGCTGCAAAGCCGAGAAATATTCGTCAGAATTCACCATCTATTTTTTCGCCGTGAGTCCTTCATCATAGACATACCCGGTTTTCCAAGACATCGATCCGGCTTTTTTGACACGCCAGAGGAAAGAGGTTGGATTTCTCCTTGCTTTCGCGGCAGAGATCATAACTCATCAACACACTCTCTCGCGCGCGCCCACGGCAGAAATCCAAGGAGCGCGAGAGGAGAAGCAAGCAGGAGCAGCAAATACAAAAACACTGCACAGGGGTTTTAAGTTGGTTTGGCCGGCGGCGCCACGGGGGGAGATAGCCCCGGAGGCCGTGGGGCGCCACCGAAGGTAAACAAACCAGTGTTTGGGGGAAGAGGAAGGGGAGTTGGGTTGGAGGGGTAATGTAACGCCCTGCTCTAGTCATATAAGACGGAAGGGATTGGTTCTGCTTGTTGTTCGTGTACGTGTGAGAGAGATGTGGTGGTTTTAAGATGCTCCAAACGATGGTCGTGGCGTGAGGGAGACGTTGTGAGGTAAGATTCGAGATCTTCTTCCCCTCGGAACGGGAGATAGGTTTTTTTCATCTCTGCTTGTTTTTTTAAAAAAAAAGAGAAAAAAGATTTATGTCGTAGCTCGTGCCACTAACACCTCTTTTATCCACCAAATGTCTCCTCGCTCATTCTTTTCAACGCCTCTAAAAAAACACATACACTAGAATTTTGATTTTTTTTCAACTTCTTTTTTTTCCCGCCTACCTCGCTGTATCTTCGTGGAGAATGTTTTGAGGGTGAAGTTTTCCAAGACGTTGCGATTGCTGTGCCTCGAAAAAATTTCGTGGGTAAAGATTTTGATGAACGGTTGGGATGATACAACGGGAATTAGACATTATAATACTGAACGTGATGTGTTTTGCCTAAATCGAACGAAGGGCACCCGCAGTCTCGTAGCAACGCTGAACAATCAATTGCTCGGGGTCACCTGATACGGGCGAAGGAGATTTACCACGCTGTGCACACTAATCGTAGGGCAGTTCGCCCATTATCCTCTACTCTTTCATTCATCATTTCCCTTTTCTCATCTTCCTTCTCATCTATTTAATAAACACGTAATCTTATCATAGTTAACGATAGGTATCAAGTAATATGGTTGGTAAATATTTTCTTGTCTATAGAATCTCAGCAGATTGATAGAGTGTTATATATAATTACAAACAATTTTTTGTTTAACTTGCATTTATTACTGTCATGCTTGAAAATAGATGAAATATTATGTGTGAAGACTGTGTGACTGGATATACGTGCTGCTGCAAAGGAGTGATTGGTAAAAATCTTATGTTTGGCGTAAAGGACTGCAGATGACTCTTTATTAGATTACATGTTAGTGTCTCCATCAGTACTCAGCTACGTCGAAATCAATTCAATTCTCTCCATGTATGGATTACATGCCTTCGTTATTCTAGCTGTTTTGTCGGCTCTTCATCCCCGCCTCTTTTCTTTGAGGTCAGCTTCGTCCGCGTCCTACCCTCTCTAGATTTCCTCTTTTCATGAAAAGGTTTCACCTCGTGGCCGGGAAATCAGGATGGCAGCGGTTTTATTGTCGCCGACGTCGCTTCCCTTGTCCTCCATCGTACCACCCCACACCACATCCCATAAATTCATGACACCCTCTCATAAAAGCTGCTTGCATTATTATTGACGAATGAGGCGTCAAAGCCTCTCGCTTGGTATGCGAGCGTAGTCTTATTACATATTCATTGTCCTGCAAGGTCTTGCCTAGGAGATACTATGGCGTTTTTACTTTTCGTTCACGTTTTGCTGTTGCGTTCAAAACTGGAAAATAGCCATTGTGGCAATGACAGCTGCGTTGAGTGGCGAATAGAAAGATGAACGTAATGCGGCAAGGAATTTCCATCTGTGCGCCGTGAATCGTGCTTGAATATAAAGACTATGGTGACATCAATTATTTCAGCTGAAAATTCCACTCATTGTCATTTTCTTGATTTACATCGCAATAAGTCTTTAGGAACTTCTGTGCCCTTCGCTTAACAAGGTCTTGATTACATTCAAGCGACTTCATTTTCTGTTTGTTTCAAAGGTCTTGGATTCTAGCCTTGATTGCACAGTTCATCTAATTCTTGGGGATTGGATATTGGCGACTTCATGTGTGTATGTTGTGTGAGTGCTTTTAAATTTATTCGAGCTGAAGACATGATATTTTTTTTTTAATTTATCGCATTAGTTTCATGCTCTGTCTCGTAAACTTCCTTTGTCTTACTTATTTGCCTATTGCCATTCCTTTCCTATCTTTCCGTAAATCTGCGACACACGCGCTTTGAATCCGTCGATTCTTTACCATATGATTACATGAAAATATGGAACGGAATTAAATTTCTGCTCTTTGAAAGCTTATGATTGCTCTATATTATCATTATTATATTTTGAAAAGAAGAAAAGGCTCCCATTAATTTGTCATAAAATGTCGACAGTGTTTCGGCTATAGGTCATCTAAGAATGCACGCAAGGTATGCAAGCAGTTTCCATGGAAAACTATCGATGTAATTTACTCCGATATAGGGGAAACACAACGGAGAACACGATGCCGCGCTGCCATCGAGTTTGTGGATACTTGGTCTCTCTCTGGAGTGATTGATGAGATGGTTTTAATCTCGCTTTGAAAACGAGTTTTTACTACCTCAAATCGACGGAAACAAAGCGCCTCTTGTTTGGTTGCACTCAATCCATTCGAATTGATGAGTGTTTATGCGTTTTCCTGAGCACCAATGACCCCTGAATGGAATGAGGGGCCTCGGAGGGGTTAGATGACTCGTAATACTTTGGCTGATGAAATCTCGCGTTGAAAAAATAATCCCACTTTGTCAAATTTGGAGAGCTTCGATTGTTTATTTATTCAGATCCGTTTAACAGATTTAGGATAACTTTGGAATGGGTATGTTTGGTTTTGATCCAGTTTTTTTTATATTTTTAATTTTATCTTTATGCAGATAGGAATTTTTGGACTAGGTTTGTGTAAAGGATTCATTTCTTTTTTAGAAATGTGAGCTCAGCTCAACGGTCCCGCATTCGTTTTTTTGGGAATCCAATCGGGTTGAGGCAGAAAAAAACCATCGTGGGATGGGATCGCCTGCATGATATACTTAGATCACATCCGTTATCGATACCTTAAATATATGTTTGCTGTATAGAGACGATTAGCTCATTACCAGTGAAAATATGTTTAATTTACTGGAATTTTTCAGGTCATTTCACAATTTATCTGAGATACAATCCTATTTCTTCACAAAAATTTATAGAAAAAAGTTTATTATTCCGGAAATTATTATACACGAGCGTGATGCGCCCGCTCCCAGCGGGCTTCCCCCATTCTTTTCAATGCAGGTCCTTAGAGGGATAGGCGCGTTTCTAATTTTAAAATGTAGGAAAAAAAGGCTGGGTCTTATGTACAAATTTAACTGGAATGTTCATGTTCAAATTGAGGTCAGAGGACCTCTTTAAACACAACATTGGAAGTAATTACACTATCCTCTGTTAAACGCACATGATGACTCATACTTACGTATCAACAGGAGACTTGAATGTGCAATCAGCTGCATTTTGATAAAAGTTATTTAAAGAATGCGAGATATTGTTGCAAATGAACAAATGTATCATTTTGTGCGTAATTTAAAGTTAGGTATATGTACCGTTTTTTTTAATCATTTAAAAACCAATTTTAGGAAACAATAGCAATATTTAGGAAGTAAGATATGCCGTCGTATGTTCTCTGATAAATTATGTGCATTTTGGTACCTCATTTGTAGAGTTTGGTTGCGTATAAGTTGAGAAAAAGGTATCAATACAGTAGAAATAATATAGAAGATTGTGAGGGAGACTTTAATCCTAAAACTTGTGACCTTAACAGAGACTTTATGATCCATTCAACCTAATAGTTATAGTAAGAAAAATAATTAAATTGATGAACTACTAATATCTTAGATCGTGCGCCAATTGTGACTCAATATATTATTTAGCTGGGTTTTTAACCAGAAGAGAACGGATTAAACAACTCCTGAGGTGTAAATTTTAAACTAACGTTTTAAATAATTATGTTTAAATTGATTTAACTGATTATCTAATCAAATGTATTAAATAGACGAATATAAAGGGTAATGCATGATGTGTCAGACTTAGTGGAAGTTATTAGGTAAAATAATAATTATATAAATCATTTTCTATTCGCAAAGGAAATCGTAGGAAGCCATTTACTGCTTACCTTTTATTTTACAGTCATTCAGTATCTAACAATCAGTTTCTTGTAATGACTGCCTCTTAGTTATGTAATAACTCGTCATCTTTTGCCAATATTTTTTCACATCAGTTGTAGGTAGAATTATAAACTATATCAATGGCACCCTTTACGCTATGAATGCTACGAAAGTATTGGAAATAAAAGCGAGGATAAATTGAACTTATAACGTTTTTGAGGAGAGTGCGAACATTTCCGTGAATTTCAGTCTCCAGTCTCCATTTCATCCCCATAAATATTATTGACATGCTTATAATAAATATAAGCATGTCAATAATATTTATGGGGGTAAAAAGATATGTATTTCCATCGATATTTGATTTTCTTGAGAATATATATTAACGCTCCTGGGTGGGTCAGCGGATAAAGGTTATTTTTTGAAATCTTAATCTTAATCACATGAGAGAGCTCTAAACTAAGAGTTAATGATGATATTTCATTTCTTTTAATTAAATGAAATACTTTCATTTATTTACTTTTTATTAAGTTACTATGTTGTCTTAAATCGTTGTAATTTTTCTTATAATAAAAAAAACGGGGCAGTCGTGGGACTGGCCGACAGAAGTGAAAACTGAAATAATTATTATCCATTTATTTTTTATATAGATTTAATATTATCAATGAACTAATTTTTCCAGTAATACTCATTTTTCAACAAAAATTGAAATTATTTTTTCAGCAAACTGTTTATTATTAAATATGTATTAAAAATACGATGTGTATGAATAGAAAGTAACGTCATTTATATAATAAAATATAATATGCTTTTATTTCTTTTATTTAATATGCTTTAAACCTATAATTGTTCACTATGCAATTAAAGAAACTGCCTTAAATTGTACTGACCTGTATATTTATAGCGTGTACACTCTTCTGCACGTTCATGCGCGAGCTCTTTATATTTAATGAACTTATACAATATACACTATAGATTTTTATTTTCAATTTTAATATTTTTAAAACCAAAAGACTATAACAGTCTATATACTAACAATATATTAACAACGTTTATTTACTATACCTAGTCAGCCTGCGTAGTTGAAATATCTATTGTAAAATTTTTTTAATTTTATGAGATTGAGAAAAAAATCCTCCCCGGCGGGGAATCGAACACCGGTCTCCCGCGTGATAGGCAGGGATACTGACCACTATACTACCGAGGATGTGATACTAAGAGATGAATTTTAAGACGGTAATTTATATCTCGCTGTAGCGATCGCGGTGTCGGGTCGGTGACGCTCACGCGAATTCTATGCTTTTTCCCCATCCCGCAAAAGTGCTTAACGCCGCTAAAGAAGTTTTCACTTCAAAAATAATAAATTAAAATAAAGACCAAATTTTTAATCAAGAACCCCCTCGATCAATGGTGTCCTGCTCTACGAATGTTAAAAGGTCACCTTAGGTAAATATATCGCTACGTTTAATGTTCTCGTATTACGTGTTTATATATGACATTATTAATCAATCGCGTTGTAAGTCGCGTATAGTTGATTAGTAAAGGAATACTAACGGTATTTAATATTAACGGAATTGTTTATTATTATTACAAAGATAGAACTTATACTTTATTTATTTTTGAACATTAGAATTTTCAAATGTTTTGTGATTAAGCTTTTTGAAAGCTGTCGAACACGCTACCTTTGTATGAATCTCCTGCACACTGAAACATAGGGAGAGCCGCGGATCGGGGAGCACTCTACGATATGTCGTGACCTACACGTTCAGTACGTATTACCTCAGCTACTAAAAGACAAGTAGGTCGTGAGCAGACAATGATCAGCTTATTCTCGGTCTAATGTTTTAGATTTGGTTTTTCAAATCGCTGGAGCGTTGTACCTGCGGATTAGTCTTCCTATAGGCACAAGTCGGATGAATAAAGCTTGGTGAATCACGAATGAGAGACATAAAAGCATTTACCTCCCCTCTTCCCACCCATAATTTCGCCTGAGTGCATTCTTCTGCAATTGGCTAACATATGTCTCACGGCTTTTCTTGTCGCGCATTATATCATTGCGCCATTAAGCTCACTTTGTAGGGCAGCGGAATTATTTTCATTGAGTTGACGGCATGGAAATGGAATGAAATTTATTGAAATCTTCCTCTCCTATTCTATAGCTGATATTTTCCTTTCTGAATTAAGTTATCAAGTATTGAATTCGCATAGTTACTGATAATAAAACTATCTAGGTAACAATTTAAAGTTACTTGAGAAGAAATGAGATCAGTTCTAAGTTTTCAATTTGTGTTCTCTGGTATTTTAAATCTTCGATGAGATACGAAGTTAATTCCATGTGTAATGTGAATTTGAACTTAAAGCTTTCATAAATTACCTACGATTTTATTCCAACACGACTTCAATAATTTCCATTCCTCTCCATTTACGGGTGGATAGCATATTGTAATATATCTCAAATGAGTAAGAATAGTTTATCCACGTTTGGAGAATGTAAATTTGCGCCTTGTCCGCTTATGCGCTCACATCAATTATGACTTGATTTACTCGTTACATTACCCCTGGATGATGAATGGGTGACCGATAAAATCATTTTACAGACCACGTTCCCACGTCCACATGTTTCATAGTGGGAATTCTGATCGAGTATGTGCTTATGAGATTGACTCAGATATCACGAGTCATGTATTTGCTTGCCCATTTTCTTTTACGAAACGTATCAGGGCATTGATCTCGCTACTTACGTAAATTCAGTTGTATTATTTGTGCATTTATCGTATGGATTGAATAAGGGATATGCTATCGACAGTTCGGGCATCTATGGGTGAGTGAACTTGTAAAATCGAATGAATTGGGAGTGCGATGGTGGTTGGCGTAACATGGTGGAACTCCTTCATGATGCACAAAGGTTAAGAAAAAGACTTCGCTGTTCCACAAAATAAAATATATTTGCGACCAGTTTCGATACAGCGTATCATCATCTGGCCAGATGATGATACGCTGTATCGAAACCGGCTGCAAATATATTTTATTTTGTGGAACAGCGAAGTCTTTTTCTTAACCTTTGTGAATTGAGAGTACTGGTTGGAAATCATTGTGGCAATGGATCTTCTGTGTTATTGAAGATTCATTCATTATCTTTTAGATTTCTTTCACTGAATTTATTTGCTGGTACGACGCGATTCGACGCAAAGTAGTCATTCTCGAGTACAAAGATAATGATCTTAGAACTTAGTCAAACAACCCAACCACTCCCCCAATCCAACCCCGACTACACCCCAACCTGCCCTCCCCCTCCCATTACCTCCCCTACTAGCGGATATAAATAGAAATTGGCCCAATTATTGTATTTGTACTCGAGAAGGACGCCTTTGCGTCGAAACCCGTCGTACCAACAAATAAATTCAGTGAAAATTTTTCAAAGTGTGTTTATATTCATTCAACATGAATTTTCACAAAGTTGAAGCCGAATCTATAGATTTCATAGTTAACTATATTTGGCAGCTGCATTTGTGAAATTCGCTTTAGGGAGAGGGAATAGTTTCTTTTCGTGGTGCACCTGGCATTATACTCCAAGTTATGATCGTCAAAGAATCATCGAGAGAGTTTGAGAGAGATTGAGAGCGAAATCTAGAATTTTATTTTGCCAAGCTCTCCACCCCTTGGGCCACTATGTTATTTTTACCACTTTATTGGCATCATAGGTAACGATTTCGTCACAGTATATAAGTAAGCTGATGCTTAGGTTTTACCGTTACAGCCATTGCTTGCCAGGTCCGACAAAATAAATCACCTTGCTGAAAAAGCAAAATTTTCATTCCTTCGAAAATTAAAGTCGCACTTATTGTTTCTGCGCATTGGGATGAGCGTCTAAGCGGTCGCGTCTCGTTGAGCGCAGCTGGCGAAAACGCTCCCACGAGGCGGCGGGAGACAACTTGTTTTCTTTTGCTGCTCATTCGATAACTTCAATATAAGTTATGTCATTCTTTAGGTGCCCGAGAGCCCCCAAGGGGGGTTGTGGTACCTTTGGGATGGGGCGGAGGCCGTGGCGTGAGGGGGAGAGGTGGTGTAGGAGGAAAACAATGGCTGGGTTCGCACAATGACGTTTCCGTGGGCACGAGGAGTTGGAGAACGGCTGAGAGCCGTTGACAGATATATTACCATAGCTTGGTCGACAAATCATCGGACAAGTCACCTGCGATAGCCAGCCGCTCTCCCTTTCACCTCATTACCGTGCGTCCCCTTCCTCCCAACCACCTCCTTCCTTACGTGTGCTTGCCTCCCCAGAGGTGGGCAACACCTCTGCACAGCCGCCGGTGCCGATAGAAGCGAAGGCTTATGCGCTGCCGGCGGCGACTCCTCGCAGACTTCGTGTTCCTCCTCCACCTCCCTTCTTTCCCGTTACACCTTTACCGCTCGAGTTTCTGGCCTGCTTGCTCTGCTTCTAGCACCCTAGGCAAGAGTGTTCGTAGACGCGATCACGGCTCTTTCCTAAGTGCCGTCTCTATCAATACCTATCATTGAAGCCTCCTCAGTCGCTCAGCGGTTCTCTCTCGTAAATAACGAGGCTATCTATCTATCTATTGTTCACACACTTTTTATTCATTTTATTGATTGAATAAGGACCCAGTTTTCAATCATTAATCATAAATGAGCAGCTTTTGTTTAAAACTATTTTGAAAATTTTACTGCCGAGCATTGTCTTATTTTCATTGAATAGCAACCCCTGCAAAAGATTTTGTCTTCTTGGGTGTTTAATTTCACTGATTATCTATGTATCTAGGTGTAATTTTTGCGCAGTGAAATAATATCTTTATTATTTGCAGTTCAAGAAATATAGAATATCGGCACGCTAACTAGGCTACCATGGTTTCATTTGGTATGGTATTTTGAAGGAGGTGACCGACAGCTTAGGTCAATTGAGCCATGACGGAAGGATAGGTAAGGAAGGGTGGAGAGAAACCTGGCGTCGGCATTAACCAGAAAAGGCGCCAAGGGAACCACGGCTTAACGTCCTACCCGACGGACGGAGTGTTGTCCTTGCAATTTCTACCATATAACATTCAAGCAGGGATCGGGCAGTCTCTGAAAATTCTCTGCCACCGCAGGGGTTTGAACCCGAGCCCACGGGGTGGGAAGCCAACACTCCAGATACCACACTAACCCGATCCCCCTAACCCGATGGTTTCGTTCCCAGAGCTTTATTCAATGGAGCTGCCGAGGTGTCCTCACCTTCAAAATGAACAAAAAATAAATAAAATGAAATTGATAAATTAAATAATTAATAATATCTCTGTGGTTTTCGATCCATCTCTATTACTATAACAAAACGTCATTACAAGGTGTAGCCGTATGTATACTAAAAAAACACTCGTGCAAAAATAATTTTATAGTTGAAGTTAAATTCGCAAGGCGGTAGAGGTTAAACTGACCATGCAAGGCCGGAATCGAAGACTAAAATATTAGGTCTTTGCTCATTCTGCTGATTGAAAATATTCGGTCTACTAAAGCCGAACGATCTTTTAAAGAAGGACACGTTTTCGTGAAATATATTTCTTTTAGGAATTAAATAATGAAATAAATTTCCACGAGAACCTCCAAGTACATCCATTATTCAAAGTTTAAAAGAATAAATTGCCCTGATCGCGTTAACCACTCCGCTGGCCCTGGGTTACGGATCACTGCTTTGAGAAGATCAGATATTATGTGGTGATCAACTTCCCAAGGAGAGGTAGTAATGTGCGCTGCCGCTCGGTATTGCAGCGATTAAGTTTAAAGCTCTATCATGTCATCATTGAAACAGGTGCAGAAGACGTGGGTTGTCGCTTGCCGATAATGATCTAGCCATCAGCATCAACCAGCATCGCTAAAACCTATATTTCCTTTTGATATTTTGATAATTTAAAATTTCAAAGGCTGCGCGCTAGACCGGAGGATAATTCAATTTTTTTCAAACATTTTATGCCATTGCAACGTAAATATAAAAAATGAAGAATGTTACAGAATATTTCCTTGTGTCGTACTTAACGGAATAAAACACAGTAAAATGTGCGTACTTATCTCGAAGAAATTGACACTAATCCGAGATAAGTATTAAAAAAAGGCATTCGCAGAATAATACTAGGTTTTATCATTCATATTCCACACATAATTTAAATGTTAAGATATACTGAACGTTCTTTCTTCCTACCATTTATTTTCCTCCATAAGTAAAGTTATATGGTTATTATACTAGTCCCAATACATTTATTTTCCTGAGCAACATAGAAGCACTTTCAGCGCTTTTGAAATCTGGTTATTGATACAGTACAGCAATCCAAATTATAATGCCGACGCATTGAAGATGCCCTACAAATATCAATCACATCGGATCAAGGACGGTGGGACATTATTCCAAGGCGTCAAGAGCTATCCGCAAAGAATTACCTGCGCATTACCGTCACATTTCCCGAAGAATATTCGTTAAATACATAAAGAAGGGCTTCATAAATAGAAAAATACTCAATCGGACGCCCTTCTCATATTCCACTTGGGAAGCAGCGAGAGAAAGAGAAATATTCGACGGATAATTTCGACGCGCCTACGGTGAAATACAATCCCGCTAACGAGATGACGAATCCCGCGAGCGAATTTTATTTTCCCGCAACTCACCAAGGCTTATAATAATTCGCCCGGGCACTACCCCTACTACAGCGCCTTTTTTTTACATTTCCTGCGGGGGCGATACGAACCAAACCCCCTTTTCACCCCACACTGTCCATTTTTTCCTGGTTCCCCCCCTATTTTTTTGTCATGCAGACCGTTATGATAAGTGTGTCCACGGCGGGGGGAAAAAAACGAGACGATGACGACAAGCCGATGTATCGTACGAGAGCTTTTTTCGACGCGCGCGCGCGCCCCCGTCTTGGCAAATCCGGACACCTGGGAGTCTCAGGAAGCCCCAAAAAGTGTCATCGAAGGCGAGCGGGTTGAGCGAGGGCCGACTCATCCGGTCTTATCCGTCGAAATAATGTGAGAAATTGTGGGGTTGGAGTGGGTGGGTGCATTTCCATTGGGTCGGCCTCTCCGAGGGGGTGTCTGGCCAGTTTTCATGCGCGCGTGGGAGGCGATGACGGGACTGGAGTGATCGGAGCATGAACGGATATCATATCAGGCCATGTCGGGAGCATAAACGGCAAATCCCGCACTCGGAGCGTTTGTCGGGATTCCTTCCCCGCTCGTGATGATATACTATATATAATGGGTTTACAAATTCACGGAGTGCTCCGGCGCGGTGCAATCACCTTGCTCGACGGGAGCGGGATGGAAATAAGATATTCATATGGGAAACCCTGCTTTTTCACCGGAAGTCCACGGGGAGCTGTTTACTCTGCAAGTCTTCTCTCTGACGAAATGAAATTATTTCCGGTGTCAGTTACCGACCTTTTTCCCCCATTCTTTGACACAACTGTTTCCAGTTACCAAAAAAATCCATTTTACTGCGTACCTAATTATTACTCCTTATGAGCGTCAATGAGGTGAGGAATTCACCTGGCAATGTACGAATTTCGCGGCTTTGAAGAGTGCGATTGTTATGTTTATTTTTATATTTGTATATATATGCTCTTGAATTATGATGACATTTTCAGTTGTAGGTATTCATTGTTTACATTGCCTGTAGCAGTCGCTAAGGTTATACCGGTTTTAATTACATCGGTGATTTTTGTTTTCTAAAAAGAACGAATCAAAGAATTATTGCAAAGCAAAGAACGATCAGCAAATGAAGTGTAACAAAATGTGAGAAATTTTAGCAAAGGCCTATGATGATTGATAAAACAAGAATTTCCGTGTGGTATATGCGTTTCCAAGATGTTCGTGAAAACGTTGAAGATGACGAGCAGCACATCAAAAGCCGATGGAAACGTGGAAACTGAAGGAAATGGTCATTCACATGAATTTATATGAAATGGGGACTACTTTGAAGGCGACAACATGAATGTAAACGAATAAATAAATATTGTTTTAAAAACACTATAATTTTCTTTATTGTCTGAACTTACTCACTCTGTTAGTTAAGGAACTCGAACTCGGTACGATTTCATACCACATAACATACCACATTCCCTAAAATACCACATAAGAGTAGAATCATGAGGGAGTTCAATTTTATAATAAATTTCTCGAATTATTTCCACAAAGTACCACTTGAGACTTCTCATGAGCTCTCCTCATGTGGGAAACTGAAGCAAGAATTTAGTCATGCAAAGGTGCCTAGCATATTTAGATTCACTTTTTTGATTCAGATTTTTGACAAATACAGAAAGGACAATGGCCAGATATCAGCTGAAAATCAACGAAAAGAAGACTAGGATATTTGTATGCAGCAAAAGAGAGGATGCTAAGACAAACATTAACCTAGGAAAGCATAAGCTTGAAGAGGTGAAAGAGTTTTCTTACCTGTGAAGCCGAATTACCAGCGATGGACGAAGCAAGAAAGCCGGGAGAATAGCGCAGGGGTTTCCTACAAAAAGAAGAATCTTCTTACAGCTGGGAATACAATTATAGAAGTAAGGAAATAATTCATCAGATGCTACATATGGAGTATGTTTCTCTATGGAAGCGAGGCTTGGACGTTGACAGCAGCAGAGAAGTCAAGAGTGGAAGCATTCGAAATGTGGTGCTACCGAAGAATGATGAAGATAAAAGGGATCGACCGTGTAAGTAACGAGGAAGTGCTAATAAGAGTGGGAGAAAAGAGAAGCCTCCTAAAAACCTTAAGCAGTAGACGTTGAAAAACTTAGTTGCCTACATTATGAGGCATGATAGCCTGATGAAAATAATCGTAGAAGCACAGGTGGAATTGAAGAAGGGTAATGGACGGCCCCGAATGAGTTACATAGGACAGGTTATGAAGGATGTAAAAGAGAAAGAATACGTCACCATGAAAAGTCTAGCGGATAGTAGAGCTGCGTAAAACCAATATTAGGTTTGTTGACTAATGATGATGACATTTACTATAGGTGAGCGTGGTGGCCCAGTGGATAGAGCACTGGACTACCGATCGAAGGGACCTGGATGAAGTCTTCGAACACTCATAAACGAAATGAATCCATGTCGAATAGACGTCGACTCAAGAGGAGGAACAAACCTGAATGTGTGAATTTCACTCGCCTGTGATTCAGTCTTGAGTTAAGTCTACCTTCAGCTATTCTAACCAACCTTCCGTAGGCATCACTAATTGGTAGTTTATTACTATCATTTTTAGCAGTAACTGATTCTGAATGTAGTGATAAATCCCAACAAGAAAAAAGAGGTAACAATTCTGTTGTAGTCTGACGTATTATTGAATCTTTTGGTCACCAGATTGCAATAATCGTCTCAGTAATAAACATGATCATATCAAAATTATCAAAAATTCAAACTAAGCTACAAGTAAATAACTATTGCGAATTTTGGGTTCAATCATAAACCTTTAAATGACAACATACAACGAGATGATGGGAAAATAATAGGATTCATTGATGAGAATAATTAACAGATGACAGCTTTTAAAAACAAAAAATAACGTTTCATGCATGTCATTTTTCCCGATCGTAAAAAGAATTATAATGGTAGCTGTCCGTATCGTCACGCCACGAAATTTCATTGCTCTCCCATGGTGGCAAAAGTTTTCTTTCTGTGACGAAGAATATTTTATATAAAAATTACATTTTTTTCCAAAAATTGTTATTTTTAGACCGGCAGTATATATGAATATCCAAAAAATAGTATTACATCTTAGGATTCTCTTACATGGAGCAGTTTTAACTTTCCACTTGCCTGGAATGAGGCAACAAAGACATAAAGCAGTAATTTATATGCAGGGTGTAATTATGATGAATAAAATTTATATAACTATATTCATAACAACTCTTTAATTTCCCACCGGAATTCACTGACATAAACTACCATAACAGAAAATTAAACTTAACTGTTTGGAGCATTAAATACATTACAAATAATAAAGACTCACATTTTGGAAATTTAAGATACTTAATCCCTTACATACATGCAATCTCACGATAGCAACCAAACACGTAGGATATCACGAGAAATTTTAAGTTATGATGTCCATGTTATCTCACACAAAAAGTACCTAAAATTCCATGAATTATTACGTTGCCAGATAAATCAAACCCGAAGAAAATTCAACTCTGAATATTATATTAGAGCTAGGTTGCTAATTGAAGGAATTTTATCACCAGTTACCCCATTCTAGTAATTCTATTGATTTGAAGAAGTGATGAATCGTGACAATGTGGTCCTGGAAGAAATTCCTGATTGACAGGTGACTTTCTCTGAGCCACGCAGGATGCAATAGCCACGGCCTATAGTGCATAGTATCATGTTCTCCAATAATGCCTCCACCCCTGCAAGTGTTGGGTCCACGTATTGTAGGGTATCTCTCAGGCAAAACACTAATTAAATGTGACAAATATTCTTTAAATGACTCACATAACTTTTATACATGTTTTATATACTTCATCATTCTGTTTTATTTTATGAGGGTTATTTGTTGATGTTTTAGTATTCTGAATGAGTTGGCAGCTTGGTGATAGGAAAAAAAACAAAGGATTGTTGTTAGAGAAGCCATGTTGAGATGTAAGAAATGAAGAAAAACTATAGTGTCAAGTGATATTTAAGTTTTTAAAATCGCGTAGATAATTTAAATGTTGCTGTAGTTGACGTCCTAAGAGGCATGATGGCCTGATGAAACCATCGTGGAAGGACAGGAGGAAGGGAAGAAGGGCAAGGGACGGCCACGAACATAGGAGAGATTATAATGGATGAGAAGGAGAAATGCGTCGCTATGAAATGGCTAGAATATAAGAGAGTGGGGTGCTGCGTAAAACCAATCTTGGGATTGTTCACTAACAATGATGATGACTTGAGAAGGACAGGTGGAAGAGGAATTAGTTGACGTCTCACCATTCAAGTCAGATTTTATGTCAGGTATGTTCTCTCAGTATAGCTTAACATGCGGTTTATATATTTATTTTAAAAACTTTTCCCCCAAGAAAATCTTAAACGTTTTCATTCAGTCCTCTCTAAATTAAATTCGATAAGACTTCCATTAAAAATCTATATTGGCTGTGGGGAGTCTTATATCAAAACCCTCTTTGGTTGTGCCACCGTATTAGTAACCATCCCTTTGATGCGACCGCAAGTAGATGGCCATGTAAAAAAATAGGAAATCATTAACTCTAATTGATGCCTCGTATCGGCGTATTTATCCGCGATGAGCTTCATTAATGAACTCGTTTATGTCAGCCTCTGTCATTCTATCGCATTTTTCTCTGAATAATATATCGGCTAGGTGGTACAGTATTAATATAGTCTATGGCGATTCAATGATAATTAAAAGAAAATGGGTGAAATAACAGTATATTAGGAGTATTTTTTCTTGGAAAAATGCCATTATTGGGCAAATGGGTCTTTGTATTTGAATATCAATCTCATTGTCGCCTTTACAAAAGGTGAACATTTTGTTCAATTATTAGTTTAATTACGTGCGAAAAAGTATACATACGAGCACTTGCTCTAAGGGGTAATTTAGTGCACTATCTGATTAATGTATAATGCATAGAAGTGAGTAAATTAATACACACATTACGACTTTTTTCTTTCGCACGATACGGAGCTTGGTTACATAAGGATTCATCCCAACATTAACCACGATAATACGTTTATCGTTGCATCAAAATAATGAAATCGGCTGTTAAATCTTATGACGCACATTAAAATTACATAAGAAAAAAATTCTGCTCATAACACGAAAATTGCTGACTTAGTGATGATTTAATGACAAGACTCCCTATGATGGCTTTGAAACCAATTATAAACTGAAGGATACAAATATTTATAATTAATTCGTGTCGCTTATGAAGGCTGAATAAATTTGTATTTATATAACTAATAGTTCGTGGGCGTGTTGGCCTTGGTTTAGCGTTTGACTTCAGGTAATTAAGTTTAGGGGTTCAAGAGAAGATGTGTCGTGGGACACTCCCTATTGAAGTTACTGCAGTGCGATTTGAGAAATCGTAGGTGCCCTAGGTTTCAAGAACGAGACCACTTCTTCAGTAAGTTCACAGACGCAGGCATGCCATAGTGGAAGTTCGGCGTATTGAAATGAAAGATAGTCTATGAAATCGGTGAAATTTTACCATATATGCTGCTCATTACTCATTGCTATGGCGTGTTATTTGCTCAAAATTATCGCTTTCTTTTTATACGTACACATTTATCGTTGTTTAGTAATTCCGATGTGCATTCTCTTAAGTACGATGTTTGGAATTTGAATTCCAAGAGGGAATATATTTTCCTCATTTTGCGGCTATTGTGATTTCGTAGGTGTAGGATATATGACGCATGACTGCGTCGCTAACATGCGAGGCCGCGGAGAATTATAAGTGGATACGTCTAGTGATCGAAGAGATATCGCGAACGTCAAAGAAATGGCTCTGTTGCCAATGAGAGATTCCCTCGGTAGATATATCCGGGAATGGAAAAGGTTGAATAGGTTCAAGTTACAACCTTTCGATGGCGATTTCTTGTAATTCGTAAAATATGGGATATTTTTAACAGAAATTAATTTTTTAATTCACCCGAGTAAGATCGAATTTCCTTAGGTTAGGGATTTTTTTCATTCGCAGTGTGCATCTAAGGGACACTTCCCTTATTCATCGAAACTCACCAGGTTTTTCTCGGCACAACGCCAGTGGCTGTAATCAATCGATCTCTGTTTCAAAGAAATTGCTGAAGTGTCAAATCATCATTGGAGTGTCAGAATTATCTCGGATAGATTCATAAATGATTGCTTAGCATAGATACTAACTCCGCAATTGAAATTTGAGAAGCAAACTGGTTTTCGAGTCGGAAATATATCCAGCAATCTAACCTGAAACTGAGGTTGACACCTAGGTATGGGGAAATTTTTTTTCTTTCATCAAAATAATGATACGTAATGGTGATCACTGAATGAAATATTCGAGTATATTCGTTGGAATACCGTTTATCTTTTGACGTCTATGGTAAGAGCATGCGAATTGAAATAATTAGCCCGCTCTCGTTTTTTTCTCCTGGATTTTAGTCATCTAAGATAAAACTTGTCCACTTGAAATAACGAACTCGGCGGATATGCTGTTTCAAAAATAAAAATAGCTAGTAAAAATAATTTTTAGGGATAAAATTGCTGAAATTAATAGTATTAATAAATGTGAACATTAATCAGCAATCGCCGTAAATTTTTACGTGCTTCCTCGTAAGGCACCTGTGTGAATTTTTTTTACGGCAAATGTTGATAGCGGTATCGTTATGCTGCATGACAGCTCCGCGTAATTAATGAAGTGTGTTGCCACAATCCCTTTATGGTATTAAGCTATAGAGTGGTATCGCTAGTTTCTTTGGGGTCAATAGTTGCAATTACGGTTGAATCATGCTTCCTCAACTCAAAAAATTAATGAAAATTCTCAACCTGTTTAACTTTCTATGGATATCGTCTTTGCATAAATGGTGGAGGTAACCTCAATTTTGACGAGGTTTTTCATGATTTGCTTCCTCAAAAATTATGTATTTTATCCATTTGGCTCAACGATGGTGCCCAGTTTCTGTGGATGTGTCTCGTATGAGTCAGAAATTTCGGTACTGAGTCGGAAATGAGTCCGGTATAACTTGGTTCTCGTAATGGAATTTAGTCAGCATCAATTTTCACTTTGGGAAGGGGAACAATGATGTTATTTATCATTCAGTCTAATTACAAATGTCCCTTTTGATGGCATGGTATTTGTTAAAACTCGCCGCTCCATTGATTCCATTTTCTGATGTCTGTATGAAATCCAGAGTATGTTGACGTTATATAAGCATGCATGAATAATTGTAGCTGTTGATGATGCTTTGCTATGATTACTAACCTATGTTGGCAACGTTGTGAAACGGTATTAATTATCTCAGAAATCCTCTTTTAATGAATATAGATCGATCTGATATCTATTTCCTGTGGTAATGATATTAGCCCAAATTCAGTGAACTTGACTTTTTCCGCCTTGCTTGTTTCCTATTAGTCCCATGGCTTGATTGAGAAAAATTTTAAATATCCACTCTCTTAAACATACATAAATAAATAAATAAATAAAAAGTTATCTCATATAAATATAAATTCAACATGAACGTTTTCTTCATTCAATATGCATATTTAAATTCTTAATCTTTGTAGGCTTATCTTCTTTGATTATTCCTTTTCTTTTTTTGCTCCATTACACATTTTTGAAATACGTACCAATACCCAAAGGAAAGACGACTTATAGAAAATCATATTCTGTAATTTCATTTTAGCAATGGGAACTAAGTGCCAATTACACTTTTCTCGATTCGAGCTAAGTGAAGTCTTCTAGAGCTGGCTCGGTAGTAGTAGGTATGTCGATAATACCCTGGTGACTCAACTGTCGCAGATTTGTGTCCTGCTTCTGCCAATTGATTTTTTAGCGTTAGTACTTACGGAAAAAATAATGTTGGATTGTAAAAAATCCCATTTTGATTTCACTATTTCGATAAAACTTTGACCGAATCATCAACCTCACTCATGTTCTCTCAAGAAATAAATTGACTCCCGCCCTGGAAAAAATTAAATGGCACAATGATCTCTCCTCTATCAATTGCTACAAACCTAACATTTGTTTTCGTGATCCATGAATCCATAAATAACCTTGCAGTGGATATGTGTTTTGCTTCCCTTTTACACAAAATCGATAGCTTATCATTTTCCCCTTTTCCGGGTTTTCATATTTGGATCAGAATTTCAGAAAATAAGGCGAAAGAAATATTAAGAGGGTCGGCTTCCAAGTCCTGCATCATGTCGCGTGCGAACTTTCCCATTTTTTTCTGCTTACCTCCGAAACTCCGTTACTCCGTTTAAATTCCATACCCTCATGCTCTGTTGCAACCTTGCCTTTATACATCATCCGCGGACCGTTATTACAGCGCCATCCACTTGACTTTCCGGAATCGGCAGCCAGCCTTTCCCCTCTATCGCCCCAACCGCGTCCTAGCCTTTCGTCCTCCTCCACCTCCCCCACTCTTCCCCAACCCTATTCCATGTAAAAATTCTTAAAGTCCTGTCCGCCGTATTCGTTTAACAAATTTGTAGTTAAAATAAATGTACAGCAGCGTTCTACAAGAACACATCTATCGGATCTATTGATCCCACACCATCCCACAGAGATATACACCATAAATCGTTCGTAGTTTCCATTTCCCACAGATGGAATTCACAGCCAGATGATTTTTAGGCTTGTAAATCCTTGGAAAGTTTTGAAAGGAACGTTTTCAATGTAATAAATTCTAACATGCTAAAATGAAAAGAGAAATTGATTGTTATATTTTTGTATTTTGTCATTCTCATTCGCTTTATGTATTGTCGTATATCTATTCACTCTATGTGCACCTATTATTCAGTATTATTGAGTTGTATTTTTTTGGATTCTGCTTCATTTATTTCTTGTTTCTCTAATTGGTTGTCAATTTATCAATATATAAAGAACCAAGGAATCCACGATAATAAATGTTTATTATTATTTTTCCACTCTTTCTATTTTGTCTCTTCAGTCACAACCTCCGTGAAAATTCCTCTTAATCTTTGAAAAGGGGAAGAGGGGACTTTTTAGTTTCAACCTCGCCTGAATAAAGACATCGATTATTATTATTATTACTATTAATGATACATCGCGCTCAATGGTCGACTAATATTTATTTTTCTCTCGTTCTAATTATGGTTGTCAGTGAAAAATAAATAAATTTAGCCCTCAATACCGTGGTATTATATAACTTAACAGATTTTGCTCACCTTGCCTCCTACATTTCTTTTCGTAAGTGATTCACGAATTCGAGGCGAGTTGATTTGGTGATAAAGTGGATTTGGCCGATGTAAGGAGATAGTTATAAGAGTCAGGATAGGAATGAAAAGGACATACCTGATTATTTAATTCCAAAGTTTTGCCAATTTATTCATCCACGTATTTGGAGAGCAGACGCTCAAATATATATTGACTTTGATTTAATATTATGCATCTAAGGAAATTCCTTATCCTTCCTGAATCGAATTAGGGTGTCAAACTGCATGACGAGATGGAAATGTTTTCGTTCCATTAACATGTAAGGCTGTAGTGCTAGAATTCATTTTCAAATCCTCGAATATCAATTCCAGTTTTCATTATTACCATGCTGTTGCTCCACAACTTTGTCGTTGAGCGTCACGGGGCGAGTTGCCAATTCGCAACGGAATCTAAATTTATCGTAATATAAAGGTAATATCTGTGTTATGTGATTACAGTTTGCAACTTTAACGAATATGTATGTAGTAAATCTGGATGGTGAGTGAAGGTAAGCCATCGTGATTTGGAATACAGGGTATAAGGATGTTGTACTGCTTATAAGAGAAGGTGGA
Source organism: Ischnura elegans (assembly GCF_921293095.1). Classification (NCBI taxonomy): domain Eukaryota; kingdom Metazoa; phylum Arthropoda; class Insecta; order Odonata; family Coenagrionidae; genus Ischnura; species Ischnura elegans. Next base: position 109,785,803 of record NC_060248.1, read on the forward strand.
GATTATTTTCAGCACAGTTCCCTGAAATAACTAAATGTGGCCCTGTGGTTTAACAGCACTCTCTATTGTTTTATAACCCTACCACTTAATACTATTACCACGTTCATTGCGAAATGCGATGTGATCTACACGATGAACTTGAGCCTGGACGGAATTTCAGTTTCGGGTTTATTTTCAAAATAAAGATGTAATCCACAGATTAAAGTGTTTTAATCGATTGAAATGACTAAAAATATCCATAAAAGAAGTTTATGCTCTATTTTTTTTCTGAAATTACATGGCTCATTTACCCTTTTCTCCTGCTACTGTCCCTCAGGGCTCTATAAATTATTATTGCTATGTCTATAAATATATAAAACAAGGTACGTTTCGTCACATTCAGGGATATCAAGTGTCAAAAATCAATTTAAATAGCATGAAATTTGGTTGTCAACCCCGAAGTGAGTAAATAAAAAATTGTTTTCATAGCATTTTAGATGACTTTATTTGTTAAGTAAAATAATAGCAATCACGTTAAGTGAAGCACATGAACAACACTTTACCAATTGATATTTGAGAAACATACCAACGTAAACCAAACAAAATGCACAGCCTTCCTCCGAATATTATCTAAATAAGTGGAATAAATTATTAATGCCCAAATTTCAAAGTAAATTTTCAAATATATCCGAGCCAAACAGTCAACAGATGCTCCTGCGATTTACAAAAAAATCACATTTCTTCTGATAAACACTTTTCATCCCTTTCTGTACCAGTGGCCGCCTCACTCAGCTTCATCCTTCCTCATTGAAACAAACACTTGCAATTATCCACGATTGTAAACTTTTATTCCGAATTGGTTTCGGTATTACTCACAATCAGTTATATATCATCTTCAATGTACAAAATGGTTCTACCTTGAAGATCTTTTGCCTGCAAAGATTTGCTGTCTTGAAAATATCTTGTTCTACATCATCTTCAAGGTATAAAATGATTCTACCTTGAAGACGATATGGTGGCATCAAAACCAAGGTCGGAACGAAAGTTTATAATGGTGGAAAATTGCAAGTGTTGGTTTCAATATGGAAAGATTCCACCCCATCATGCTTGGTAGTTCTGATTTTATTTCCTCCTCCCTCATCTGGGCTCCTCTCTTCCCTTATTTGCCTACCACCACCTCACCTTCCTCAGCCTCCGTCCTTAAACCATGCTTCCTTGTCGCTCTCACGCCTTTCCCTTCTTCCCGTCCCCAAACCCTCTCCCGCTGCGGCGTGACATCGCCCTCTCCACTGCTTCTTCCCAGCGCTCCATCGTGCATCATCCGTCCCTCCTCTCCGGCAGCTACTGTCGTGCCCTTTTGTCCCTCTGCACACCCATCCACCCACCTGCCCATGTCCGCGCTTCTTTTATATTCGCCGCCACCCTACCAAACGGCTCCTCCTCCCGCCAGCCTACACTTTCAGCGCACACATTATCTTGTTTTTTTTTTCTACCCCTTTCGGCGAGATTTAATTTTTTTTACAATGCCCGCTCGTCCTGACTTCCACACCCTGGTCCAACCCCCGCCCGTTCTTCTCAAAATATTTCCACACTCCCCGTGATCTCAAATGTTTACTCTAATTTTTCAGTTCCTATTCTTTTCCTATCGAAAGTAGCAGAGCGGTTGCAGAGTATTAGATTAACAAGGAAAGAGTTGCAGATTATTACAAATAACTTTATTTTCGCTTTCTCTTAATTGCTCACAGTGTTCGATAGTGGTAGTATAGTCCGATGATAATCCAAAATTTGTGAATAAATCGTTAATAACACCACGTATGCTAAAAAATTTAAAAAATTCAAAGAGTCTGAGGCCGCAAATATCATTATTCACGAAAATCAAGAAGCCCTTCACATTACTAAGTGCAAATCTCCTGAGGAATTTTCCGCGCTGACCGTCTCATTGAGCAATAGCATTTGGGCTTTCAAATATTGTAACTGAAGAGCGAACATTTATTCTCTAAGGTTCGTTGTCGAGAAGCGCATCTGGCCTTGAAAATTTCCGCTCAAAGCCATGAATGCGATGATGAAGTTCAGAGTTCATCCATCTATTACCGATTTTGAATAACAGCATGAGGTTTCCTCATGACTTGATAAATTGACTTTTTTCGTGCCCGTAACATTTTTTATTGTATTCATTTGATACGACCTGGTGATAGGTACCAAAATATTGGGTAATCTCATTGGATTTTGCAAGCCATGTTTAGACAATATGCTTTATAAGAATCGTATTGTTATTACAAACTAATCTGCGATGCAGAACAAACTTTACATCATGGAAGTTTTTACGATTGATCCTTACCAAGACCAGTAAGAATATATGTTATCATAAATCGTTGGGTTAATGCAATTTTTAGTTTATGCTACCATGCATTTGAGAGAAATTGGCTCATAAATATAATTATTTATGATAAATATATATTTATGTATTCAAATTTACCTATTCCAAAGGAAGTGGTTATCATCATCATCATCATCCTCAACCCCATAGCCAGGTATGGGCTCCCTCTACGATGCACCGTCATTCACTTATTCTTGCTTTAGCCCTCCATCTCGTGACTTACATCGCCTTTATATCCTCATCTAATGCTGTAGTAATCTCTTCCTCTTACTCCATACCTGAACCCTTTCATCGTGTTATTAGGAATTAAATTTTGGCATTTTTTCGATTACCATTCCACCTACATTACCCAGCCATGCCAACCGTAGTTCCTCGAACAATCAAAATACATTCTCCCATTTTAGGATATCATTTGCTTCCATGTTCATTCAAATCCACCACATTTCTCATTTAATTTAGACATAGATACCCCTCGTTTTTTTTCTTTCAAATTACATGAGGATTTTTTCACCGTGTTTTGATGAAGTGCACGTCTCATTGTCAGCCTTGAAAGTCACTACTGGTCTTATCGTAAATATTCTGTCACGTGTATCTTTACAGCAAAGTTGATTTAAGGAGAGTAACATTGACTAGTATTTGGATGTAGAATCCTATGAGGCAATACGATTTGTAGCCTTCCGCTACTCTATTTACCTAACTCTATTTATTTAATATGACACCAATCATGCATAATCATTGCTCTTTCACTCGAATACTTAATTAATATGCTTTAAATGTTACCTTTGCCGTGTGAAGATGGAATTTTCAAGTATTAAAATATTTCCCTAAGATCAGTCAGATTCCGTGCTGTCATTGCTAGGAAGATGAATGCCTATAGTTCATCATTAATCTACATTTCGTAATTAATATGCAATTATTTGGTTTATTTCTTCTAATTTTTTGGATGTCTTGAAACAATTATTGGTTTAATTATCAAACTCTCATCTCAACACCTCAGTTATATAAGATTATTGGGGACGTTTTGCATTTGGTATGATTCCGATTTATAAGGCGTTACGCATGCCGGGATAAAGAATCGGCAAAAATATTCTGCGTGTTCCGGTTTTTGAGTAAGATATGCTGTTAGTCTTTGTTGCTAACTAAAAGCTTTTCTCTGCCTTTTTCAAGAAAGGTCTTTTTTTAAATTCATGATTATAAATTGCTGCATTTTTTTTGCATTATTTCGCCTAGGGACTTGATTTATTTGTGTAAACTCATTTCCGTACTCGTACAGCTATCACTGGGAAACCGCATGTGATAATTCATGGGTGAATTTTCAAGGCCGTATATGCGCGTCATTTTGAGTGATAAAATATGCCCTCTAATTCCTGTATTATATGCACCGCCTGTGTCAACTCTTTTAGTTCCTTTTTGGCGGTGCTGTTATCGCTAGTGTATTGTTCAGTATATTTGCTTTTTCCTGTTTGATGAACTGGGTTGCTCGCCGTAATCTACAAATTAATTATTCACATTTATTGAAGATAACTTCTTCTCTTTTTTAGTTGTCAGAAATATGTTTCCTTGCGGAGAATGGCAAATTTGTGTACTTTATTTTTACTTGTTTTTTGTGATAACGCTTACTTAATGCATTTGTACGAGGATTTTATCAGGATTTTAGTCATAATTTATGTAAACATGGGGGCAGCGGGCTTTTACCGGAGCATACCAATTTCTTTTGCTGAGTTTGGCTCATTTTAATGGTTGATAAAATATATTAGAATGCATATAACACGAAATAAAAATGAAATGAGGTTCGTTGTGGCTTCCTGTTTCGAAATGTCATAAGCGGTTAACCTTGTACTGTTCAATTAGAGTTTTATAATTTTCCTGAGGAGAGAGAAATTTTGCCATATGTATGCAGATGAATTTTTTGTAATTATTGTCACCGTCAAATGATGTGCGGAGACCATTTAAAAAAATTGTTTGCGTGATTTTTTTGATACAACTGTAACAAATCGTTGCGTAACCATTTTATATTGATTTTACAGCAATGCTTCTATTGCATCAGCTATATAAAATCACATGACTCGGAGAGTTCTCTAGTTCTGGTATTTGATATGAGCATCATTACTCAGATAACTGAATAAGTACCATGTCCAATTTAACTATCCAATTTTACTTAAATAATTAGTGTGATTCGTCGTTTACATCGCAGTCTTAAATTTTGGAATTGTAAAAAATATACCTTATTTATAAACTAGGTGCAATAAAATCAGAATGGTTGTCAAGTTTTCTACGTTCTCGAGCTAAGATGTTGGAATAGAGATAAAAAAAACTTCCCCGTAGCACTTTCTTGCATTTTTTGTAGCGAAACGAAAGCGTTGCATATAAAAGCTTCTGTGTAATAACATTCTATTCTGGAGATTTTCAGGTTCCAACAATCTAGTCTTATGCATCTGTATATAGGTCATAAAATTCCTGTCAGTGATATATTTATTATTGCAGCGATTAAATGGCTTAGTGTACGCGTACACACACGAGTGTACACCAGGGCGTGTTACCAGAAATAAAACTTGCACTCTTGCTGAGGGGAGAGCTATTTTATGAACCGACAATTTACGCCTAGTATCTTCTCGTATCTTTTATTATTTCGTTTCTTAGACTCTCTCTTATCACACATTGGTTTCACTCGCCTTTCCTTGCTGACGAGAGACCGTAGAGCGATCGTGTGAGTAACGCCGATCCTTTGGCAGAGTAGAATTAATACAACCTCTTGTTTATGAATGTTGCATTCATTGTCTAAACTGGGTGGAGTGAATATCATTATTTATTTGCATTATTAAGGTGGCGGTAACTTAACTTGGGGTCGGCATTATAATGCACTTGGACTAGTGGTGGTTTGATCCGTAATGATTTTCTAAAAATTCAAATAGAACGGTGAAAAAATTAATTTCACAGTTGGAAACAAAATATGAAACTAGCAAATGAGAGATATTGCTTTTTGGAGATCCCAGAGGTATGTTGTGATAGATATCATATACCGTATATGTATTTAAAAGGATTTGAATGAATCATAAGGGCGTTTCATGGTGCAATGTCAATTTCCTTTTCAGTGAATGTAATAGAATAGATCCTGATGTTTTTAGAACAAAATTTCTAATCCGAACATTCGTGTGTGTGTAAATATAAAGAAGAGGGGGATATTCTAGCCCTTTTCTTTCAAGAATTGCGGCAGCCTCACCATTGCTCTGTTTTGCAAGCTGTTCTGGGGTATGCGTACATGTGTCTTGATTCCGTCTGACGCATTTCGCGACACTCCCTTCGGGGCGTGGACGCCACTTGCTACCGTATCCTATGCCGCACGCAGTAGCCCTTCTCAGAAGAGGATGGCGAGAGCGCGAAATCCCGACCGCGACTCGTCTGACTTCTCATGAAACCCCTGTTCATTCCTTGTGCCTTTTTTCTCTCACCATCCGTATCTTCGGCTCTGAAGTTCCTTTACTTTGTAATCATTTCAGCGTATGAGCGTACCCAGCGAGGGGCAGGAGGGTGCAGATGTCCTCCCCCTAGAAGCAAATATTGCAAATGTCTTTAAGGAAAATAATATATTTTCAAGCAAATAATTTTAAAAACTAATAAAGAGCTATTATATTTTCCTTAAAATGTTGATTTCATTCACCTTTTCCACGCTTAAACCTTACCAACAATTTGAACAACCATGGCTTGCCTCTCCCCCTAGTTTTGATCCTGGGTACGCCCTTGTTTCAGCGAAATCATGAAATGTAATAATAATTCGTATTTATTGGGCGAGATTGGGACTAGAAAGCCCCATCGTCCATTTAACTCCTCGTCATACCTTAAAATGTTTGCAGAGGAATATATTGTCAAGTCACTATGTGAGTTTTAGTGCAACATCCAACTTGAAGGTACAGTTATGAGCACCAAACGTTGATTTTTCACCAAGATGTTTTGTGTTCCAGCAATTAATTGTCCATTCACGTTTATTTTTTCTATACATAATTTTGAAAATGAGCCGTTCTATTTTTTTCCAAAACGCCTTTGAAATCATTGTCATCGATCTTTATAGTCTTTTATTGATTAATTATGATTGAAAAATGTTTTGTGCGCCAATAATATTTTGCAATATGAAGAACTTACATATATGTACAATATATCGCCGAAATATCTCGACCTCAGTTTGTTTAATTTTTATCTGTTGAATTTAGCCTTTCTAAAGTCAACCTTATGCGAAGATATATCGTGGAACAACATATTGAATGATAAACAAAGATATCGTACTGCCTACTAATTTTATTTAATAGCTCACAGCACGTGCTCCAATTGCTACACAATCATCATCAAGCACTGGCACGTACATAAACAGGAGTACCTGATGAAGTTCATTGTAAAGCAATCGAAACACGTGTTGTGAGCTGTTAATATAAAATTAGAGGACAGTGCGATATCTTTGCATATCCCTCTTTAGTATTTCTATTTAATTTATTCTTGGAAACGAGGATTAATTGAAGCAAATCCTCTAAATATGTGCTGTTTTCTTAGGTTTCGAATTCAATTGTGAAAAGAAAAGATGGGGAAAGCAAAAGGCGTTTACCTGAGCATCTCAAAGGACACCGATGTTGCTTGCGTGGCTGCTGATACCAAGGAGCAGCGTATGTCAAGTATGCGGCAGCGCTAGGCGACGGGAGAAGGTATGGCCTGGGAGACTATGTATCTCCCGCAGGCATTGTAGTCGTCTTGAGGGCGTTCGGAGATGGCGGAAGGTGAGGGGAGGGGTGTTTGTACACGGGGGCGTGTTTGCGCCCCTCTCCGTGCACATGCGGGGTGCACGTATGCCTACTGTAGGTGGTGCGACATCAGTCTCTACGTAGGTTAGAGATTAGGGGTCTTAAGCGTGTGTGCCGGGGTTAAGGAAACACCTGCACGCGGTGGTAATATGGTCGCCTCCGTTTGGTAGATCTGAAATCATTATGTGCCATTTGCGGCGCAAAAAACGCTCCTTCTCCCTTCTCCATCCTCCTCGGGACTCAATTAAAATTATCTCTTCCACTTCATTCTCTATCCTTCCTGACTTTTTTCTTCGCTCTTCTAAAGTCAGCATTGCACTGCTCTTTTCCATCCTGCAACGTTTCTTGCTCGTGGCTGAGATAGTGGCAACTTAGTGCCCGCTAAGGCTATAGCAGTTTGTGTCGATAAAAAGCTTTTTCATAAGAAATAAATCCCAAGAGGGTGGCTTAATGCCAAGTCTGTAATTACGTGACCGCTGTGCATCACCTCGTCGTACGGATTTAGTTTGGAGTTTGAATTCAAAGGCTTTATATGGTTATATATTGCAAATACAATCACCATCTAATATCTTGAATAACCAGACACTGAATGAAAGTGATATCTAACGTTTCTTTCTCGCTTTTGAACTCGCATCTTCGTTCATGCTAAGGCTTTCGTAGTGTGTGCCGCTAAATAAAAACCCTTCTCATAAAAAATAAATGAAACAAGACTGGCTTAATGCAAAATCTGCAATTACGTGACCTATGTTCATCACCTCTTCGTTTGAATTACGTTTGAATTTTGAATTGGAAGTATTTATGCGGTTATATTGGAAATACAATCACCATATAATGACCTGAATAACCGAATACTGAATACGGCTGAAACATCACGTTTTTTAATCGCTTTTGAGTTTGTTTATGATCAAAGCGTATTGCCTATAAAATGGTTTCATGGCTTGAATGATAATAATATGAATGATAACTTAAATTACAATATAAGTTATATCGTCGAAATTTATGAAACATTTTTCAAACTTTGTGAGTTTCCTCCAGAAACCTACGTGTAGTTACATCGCTCCGTAATTTCTCTACTGACGAGCTGTGATTTGAACAGTTTTTCTGAATTTGCGCTTAATTTCAATTACCAGGGAGATTCCGCGAAAACTCATCCGAAACGGTCCATCTTCAAAGGTGTCGTGGGAGAGATAGAGCTAGCAAATTTCACGGAAGCACCGAGGGAGCGACTCTAGTGGAGAAGAGATGGAAAAAAATGCCAGCTTTACCCATACCCTCCCCAATCTATCACCGAGAGTTTTTACTTTGCACCTACACACTCTCCGGGCACAGCCCTTCCTCGGCTTGAGCCCTGAAGAGAGGCAATTATATCTCGGGGTTTTGCGTGGGGAGGGGGATGGATTTTTTTTTCCTTGCTCCCTCCGGAGTGGAGATGGATGTGGAGATACATAAACTTAAACTTGGCGGACTCCTGAGGGAGACGGATCCGGGAATGAAGTGGAAAATTTAAAGAGATGCTGAAAGTTGTGGGAAGGTGGAGGGGATCCAAGGGGCTTGATCGCTTCTTCCCTCGCGGTCTCTTCACTCTTACCAGACACTGGGGAAGATCTCATGGTCCCGTTGGAGCTCGCGAAAAAAATTAACTCACTCCGATCGCTTGCCCTTACCGCTGCCCTCTTCAGTCCATTAGCTTTCGTTAAGTCCCACAATCGTTCCCCACCTTTCATCATTGGTTGCATGTTTAAGACGTTGTGTTAGTTACAGTGATTTGTTAAGAGTGAAAGTGATTTGGTAAGAGTTAAAAATTATGTTTGCTATAGTGATTTGTTAAGAGTGTTTGGTCTCCATACCCTGCTAAATAGAAGAATCATAAACGATCTGCTGTTTCTGCATGATGTCATCATTAAGAGCCTATGTTATTAGTTACTGAAGGAAATAAAAATTTTAGTTCCAAATGTTAATAAATAGCCGGTTTAAAAGAACGTTTTACATATCAAAGGTTATAACAAATTATTGTTCCAATACGCCAATACGAAGGATTTGTGTACTATACAACAAAAATTTCAACGATCTAGACTTGTATCAAAAGAAATACTGCTTTGTAAAAGATGTTAAGAATGTTTCGTAGTATAGTAGAAGAATAGTATTTAGTTAATATTTTTCAGCATTTGTTATCATGATTGTTACTATTTGGTGGCTGTGACCAATTTATTTTCAATTTTTTTGTAATTATGTTCTTGTATTGTTCGTCCTATAATTATGTATATGTTGGGCGAGCATAAAACATGATACATAAATAAATAAATAGTGCCGGCGTTTTTTAGGGCTAGAATTTAGATTTCCTAGTCAATTTCTACCTCCAGTTAACTTTCTTCAGTTTTTGCAGTTATTTTTTCAGTGTTATTGCAAGCACCCATTTGATCTATTTCATTATTTCTCCAGTCTATTAGCTTTCGTAAATCCCAAAATCATTCCACACCTTTCATCATTGGTTGAATGTTGAAGACCTTCAATTTGTTTTTTTTTCAGAGCTAGAGTTTTACTTTTCCCGGAATTTCTTCCTCCCGTTAACTATCTTCAGCATTTAACTAGCGTTAACAACCTGCGTCTCTTACCTATTGTGTTTCCCGCAATTCTTTTAATTTTCACTGGGATTGCAGTCATATATTTAATGTATTTCATTTTGTAAAGCACAATTCTTGACTTGTCAACTAGTTTTGCATCGGTAATAGAATAAACAGCCCTAGAAAAATTACGCAGGCCAATATTTTCGTATCCTGCACCGATAGTGAGAATGATCAGTTGCTTTCCTTCTTACCATTCCTTTCTTCAAAGATTATTTTGTTTATTTAATTTTTGCTGAACTCTTTGCACAGTTAATCTGTTAGTAATGTGTTAGCGCCTCTTCTTGTTAATTTTTTAAAATCTTTTGTCTCCTACGCTTTTCAAGTTAATTTCATTATATGAATATATTCAGTTAATAATTTTCTGTTGAAGAACAAGAAATGTTAAAGATTTAGCAACATCTCTTCTTGCCCCACAATCATCACCAAATGACAACACCGAACTAGTTCTATGTCGAAGTCGTCCTCTTCGACTCCAAATCTTGTTTCATATCTCACTACTGTTCGTGTCTTCCCTAATAATTCCTATTTCATGCACTGAATATGTAATTTGGGGTATTTTCGTTTGTTGAATTACAGAGTAGTGGAGACGAGAACAGCCGAAATTTTCAAAAAGACATTTTCACCGAGTCTTGGCCATCCATTTCTATTTTGCAGCCATCACGAAATACTCTTTTATCCTCTATCCCCCATTTTGAGTTCAAAGTATGCAGTTGGATAATTTAAGCTATTGTTTCTGAAGATAGGCAACTCTTTCAGTACTTTGTTTCCGTATTTTTTCCTCAACAATGTCAAGCATGAGCAGGCTGAATATTCATTGAGAAGTTGAGGAAAAATGTTGATTATTGGCTTGAAATCGATTTTAAATACGCATTTACTGACTATAAATATTAATGTGAGAACAGTAAATGCAGTAGCAAAACTTCTTTCATATGGTATTTATTTGGTAACCCATATCCTAAATCAATCTTACTGATGTATGCGTTCTCATCATTGGAAGTACAACAATAAATTATGCGGCTTGATTTCTTTCATGAGTTATAAGTAGTCTATGGCGTGTTCAGATACTATCTCTAGAATTTCTATTGAAAATCTTGTGATTTCGTATGCATGTGACTTAGCACAAAAGCCTGGGAATTCTGTTAATTATCAGCGACTTTGGATATTTCCTAATCGTTTCTTACCGTCTTTAGGGACGGAAGGAGTTTTTCTCTTCATTTTATTTCCGTGCTTTAAGACTTTTCTTCGTTTTAATTAAAAGCACAAGTTTTCGGATGGAGGATTTTGTTTGACCTCAAATCGGTCCATAAATGAATAGTTTTGCATGCTTGATGAGACACGGCATCTTAAGAGAGACCATTTTTTGCACTTTTTTGGTTGATTTGATTCGTAATGAGAAGAGCGACGTGACCAAGGATTAAGGTTCCCGAATTACTAGCATTCGTACTTTCAAATACTCTAACGTGTGTCCATGAAATTTGAGGCTTAATCTTATTAGTGTTTATGCTATCACCATTATTTGTGCAGCTGCTGGTGGTGTTATGCTCCTAATTTGCTTTTGATTGTCGCACGGTGGCCTAAGCAAGGAAAAAATAGTGAGCGAGGGAAGTATTGAATATTTGTTCTAGAAATATGTAGAATTAATTTAGTATTTGAATCAAAATACTTCAGTGAACATTTTTTACCTCAATTTAGGCAATAAGTTTTACTGCGGGACCCATATTATTGTTTATATTAATTGATTTCATGAAGGATAATGCAGAAAAGTGCAACCAGCGCGATTCATGCTGCAAGAATATTAAGTATTAGGAAGTAATTCTCTGATCATATTATTTTTATTTGTACCGGTGTCATTGCTTGAATCACAAGTGATTGCATGATCACTCGTCCTCTTCAATTCATACCGACAAGATCGTAAGATCTGAATAAAAACTAACGGTTTCGGATATGGTATATGCGATTTATTATGCATTGAAATTCATGTTATGTTGAGGTTGGTGACGTTTTATTTTCCGAATTTGCTCATATACATCTATTGACTGTTTTCTTAGAGCCCGTTTTTTTCCTTGTCCCACGATTGATTTATGTAGCATCTCATCGCTTCTCATTATCATGTGTGTTCAGTGTTCGAGAATTTCACGGTGTAAATGATTCGTATCGAATCCGGAACTAATTCATCCTTGAAATACGCAGAGACGATGACCTGAGCCCAGGATTGCTGTTTTTTATTGACTCGTGGGACTAAAAAGAGAGGGACGATCTTATTTAGTTTACCCGCTATAACACACTTTTTTTGCTCCAAAAAAGTTTATTTTATTGATTTCATGGAGGATACGGCAGTAAATTGCACCAGTGCTTTCATTCTGGACGAATAGAAGAATTGGGTAGTTAATTACTACAAAAATCTGACATTTTTAGCTACTATTTGGGACCCATATTTGGGAAATATGTAAAATTATTTTAATATTTTGAATCAGAATACTTTTGTGAACAATTGTTACCTCCATTTAGATTATAAGTCTTACTACTGTACCCATATTGTTGTTTAAACTTGAGAGATAATTAAATGCGCGGAATTTATTTTGCCATTTCGGAATAGTTGGTTATCTTTTTATTTATGCTGGTCAAGCAGTCATCTTGTTGAAAATATTTTTCTCGTAAGTAATTCATCATTTGTTTCATCCACCTACTGCTGCATTTATACTCCATATACTTTTTAACGGGAATTCGCGAGCTTGAATCTGAAGCAGTTCGATTCCATCGTCAGAAGATTTTCTTTCATATAATTTAACGTTCAATTTGGAGTGACACGGTGGTTCAAATATTCTTACTTTTACAGTTATGCGCGAAGCTGGGGGAATATATATCATTGATTCTGACATTCTCAGTGTACGATGACGGAAATATCCAGTCGATTGACTTATGAGCTACCATGAGATGAACCGTACATATGCGCCGTCACAGAAAAAGGTATGATTCCTCATCCCACTCATTGACCGTGCTCTCAACCTGTTTTTTCCGAGTGCAGCCACCTGCACTGCGCAGTGAAAGGGCAATAAAATTGTAGCAGCCGAAATCTGAACTGAGTCGGAGATGATCGAAGATATTAGTGATTTAATTTGGGAGATGTGTAAGATTTCAATTCAGGAAAAGTCGAGAACGCATTTCATATTTTTAGGCTTTCAACGGGTTATCATATTGAGAAATAGAGGCTCTGTCCATGGTGTTTTTTTTTTCTATTAAGACATACTCCTGCTAAATGGATGGGAAAGTTTTATCCGTCTAATTTTGTGCTGATAGTTAACCAACGTTTTAGTTAGTAGTCTTCTGTCCCGTCTTACCTACTGACTTCAACTTTGTTTATATTTGACAATGGAGTAACAGCTCTGTGAAATTTTTTACCACGTACTAATTTATTTCGTTTATTTTTGTTGCTTCATTTCGTTTATAGATTAGCATCTGCTGTTCGATTCATTGTCTACATCTCGTGAGTTAGTTGCTTTCTCGGCAGTTTCTCCACTTTCTAGTTTAATTTGCTTTATCTTAGCGAAAATCTTCTCATGAAAGCACCAACGAGACAGTATTGACTTGGATAGTGTTTGGCATCTTAATACGTACAAGTTTAGGATTTATCTGTTGTAAATCGTGGCATTATGAATGACGTAGGAGATTTTCAAGTAATGCGGTGATTCATGTGCATGTGTGTACAGAATACCTCCTTTATTTTTAATGCCGTTTTACTGCTTGGAGACTTAAGCTACAAATTTTTATTAAGAAAGAATAATGCCAAAACTGTACTTGTCTTCCTCTGATATTTATACTTTGTTTGCTAAACTCATTTTGCTGCTTTCATTAAAGCTCCTGTAAGATATGGCTCACTTTTTTGCGCTATCAACAATATGCTTTTCGTGCTAGTAGCAATAGGTATAAAAATCATTTTCAAATGACAAAAAGCGATTTTTTTTGCAGAATTCAATTCTATAGAATTGCTTTGTTTCTATAGTTTTATCACTTACGACTGAATTTTAATGTTACAGAGATGTAAAGGATTTTTACTTTGATTGATTGATTAAGAGTGAAATATTTTTCATTTTTGAATTATTTTTATCGTGGGTAATGAAAAAATATGAAAATAAGAATCTCCAGTGTCTCAAGTTGACTATCTTTTTGAAGAATTGAAGTTGACTCTTTTTACCACCTCTACTTTATAAAAATTTACTGAATGCAAACTATTTCATGATACACCTATAGGGCTTCACCTTCCAGTGAGATTGTATCATTGAGCTTCCTCAGTAATTGCTTTTTTTACCCCGTGTTGAGGTCCTCCATCTGACTTGAACAAAATTTCTCTCCTCTTTAGATCATCTGCTCCAAAGAATACGTCCCTTCCTCACCGAACCGACTGCATCAATGAAAATCCCATCGGCGGCGCTTGATGAGAGCGTTTTCATTGCTGTGGAATGGCGCGTCATTGCCGCCATCGGCCGCTGGAGTCATTTCCACTTCGGCCACAATTTTATTTTTCCTCTAATTTCCCCCACAAGATTGCGCCTTATCCCTCTCATTCCAACTCCCTCATTGAGTGGCTCTCTTGCTTTCTACTTATATATTTACATCTTACTGCTTTTATCTACGTATACATTCTACGCCGTAAGCCTCCTAAAAAGCGTGCGGCAGTGGGTGTTAGGATACCAACCGTTTGTATGTGAAAAGAAAATACACGAACTACATTACGACTAGTATTCATTAAAGTCCTTTATGGTTCGGGAGAAAAACGAATTCCCAAATCTATCCTTTCGGCTAAATATATCTCTTAATTTATCGCTTTTGTCGTGCCTGGAAATATAGTGAGGCCCTAAGATGATGTTCTCTGTGTCGCTCTGAAAGATATCTATTCTCAATTGTTCAAGCAATCTAAGCCTAGCCTCCAAGTCTCTAGCTGCTGTCAGCCCAATTCGCTTAGCATCTGGGTAACGCTGTCTGCACGTCCGCATTATTTTTTGACGAACCGTGCAACCTTCCTTTGTATTTTATTCAGTTCGCGGATTAAGTCTTTCTGCACCGGATACCACATGCTCTATGCATATTCAAGGCGTGGTCGGAAACAGCACCTTTCTCATCCGAATATCTTCCCATAATACACTTCCAGTGTCTCGCCTGATGATGATAGCATAACCTATCCAAACGGAGACTCGGAACGCATCATATCCCCCCCCCCCACCCACTTCCATCCTCCTCCTCCTATTCCCTTACCACTCCCGTCGTCCGGCAACTGGTTTCCTTTTGAAAGGGTCGAATTTATGTGGGGAAGATTTCAGAATCTCGAAGTGTCCGCTCTTTGAGAGAGAGGGAGGGGGAGGGAGGAGGTGGGGGGAAAGAGGGAAAGGAGTGCGTTTAAGGGATGAGGAAGAGATAGAGGGTGGGGGAGGGGGTAGTTTTTTTATTTTATTTTAAAGGAAGGTGGGAAAAAGGGTTGTGTGTGGAAAACTTTTAAGCCATCTGCTTAGACTTAAAGTGCAATAAACAAAGGAGGGTAGGAAGGCGATGGGGATCGTATGAGGAGGGGTTGGAGAGATGGCGGAATTAGAGTTTTTATTTTGTCCGTGTTCCAAGTTTTTTCTCTCCCCTTCTTTTGTCTCCGCTGATCTCTAACTTTTTTTGCGACCTCACCCGCGAGTCGCCTTCGCGTTTTCAGCGCTTCGGAGTTCCTACCGTCCAACGGGAGGAATTTGCGAATATAGCGGCGCTTCTATTTCCCTCCCTCTGTTTTCGCCGTGTCCTTTTCTCGCTCTGCCTCCCGTTTGTTGGGGGGAAGCCGATGAGCTCCATTTGTGTCTTATAACGGGCTTATTTGTCGACAAGCTCTCAGCCGGCGCGGGGGGACAAAAAAACTCGCAGGAGATAATTCTATCTTAAGCGCACTCCCGATGGAAAAATTGCCGTTTAAGGATTTGAGTTCCTAATATCCTTTTCCGTCTTCAATGAGCCAGGAAGCAGCGAAATATTTAGGTTTGTGTACGGTTCATTGGATTCCTGCTTATGCATGATGTTATTTCTGTGTCTCTAAAAATTTTCATAATCGGTATTTGGATAGTTGGGGAACTATTTTAATTTTCCCGTACAAGCCAACAACTACAATATTCAAAGGCAAATATAGTTAAGCATCACATATTTCCTTATGTATTCTTGCGATTTGAACAGGAATTTGTGAATTAAGTTGAATTGGTCTATTTGGTATGCTATCAGGAAATTTTACTGTCTTTGAAATGTAGGTAGATTTCAAGCATCAAACTATTTTTTGTTGTCCTTTGATAAATTTTTAGCAGCGAAACGTTATTAATGTTATTTTTTCACTATTTTGCGATATAATTTGATCCTTAATTTTCTCTCGATTTGGGTTTAATTCTTAGATTTTACCTTGTGGCAGAAGACAGAAATTCCTTGTAAGACTGTGTTTCATTTTATCCATATGTAGGCAGTAGGGGTTTGTGTTTCACCGTACTTATTGGAATGTGATATTAAGTCATCTTTGACGAAAAAATTTTCGAGTTCTTATGTCACTTATAGTTGAATAGCAATGCACGACGAGATAACTAAGGCTAACATTTACATTGCGTGCAAATGGCCTTTGAAGCATAGAAGTCTTCTCACCGTACGATTTAATTGGATCTCTGATGGTTGCATGATGACCGCCAATTACGGAGGAAATCGATTCATTTTAATTGACCTGTTATCTTCCTAAAGACTTAGTTGGAACGGGGGAGGAGGTGAAATAGCAAGCATAACCAGGCGATCAGGGTATCTAGATCTATACACTACCCCGCAAGCCGCCTAAATAGGCGTGTGGCAGGGGGTGTTAGGACAACAGCCGTTTACATATCAAAAGCTAATGCTCAAACAAAATTACGACTAGCATTTATTAAAGCCGTTTATGATTCGGGGGAAATACGAGCTCCCATATCTATCCGTTCGGAAAAATATCTTTCTTAATTTCTCGCTTCTGCTGGACCTGGAAATATAGTGTGACTCTAATACTATGTTCTCCGTGTCGCTCTGAAAGATATCCTCAATTATTTGCGCTGAAAGATTCTCAATTGTTCAAAAAATATAAGCCTAGCGCGCCGCCTCCGAGTCCCCAGCGGTTCCCAGCCTAATTCGCTTAACATCTGGGTAAAGCTGTCTGTACGCCCGTAGCAGTTTTTGACGAATCGCGTTGCTTCACTTTGTATTTTACTAAGTTCGCGGATGAAACCTTTCTGCACCGGATCCCATATGCTCGCTGCATATTCACGGTGCGATACGACGAGTGCGAAATAGCATCTTTCTTTTACTTTTTCATCGCAAAATCTTCCCGCAATACGCTGGACGAATCCTAATTTTTTCAGGGCTATGCCGCAAATATTCCTTATATGTGTTCCCCACGATAGATTCGTAGCTGTCGTAACTCCCAGGCACTTCACTTCTGTTGCCTTTAAGTTAATACCATCCACAGCATAAACATGGGGATAGTTCGACGAACTCCGCAAAAAATATACCACCATGCATTCGCTCATATTAAGGTCGAGTCCCCGCTCTTGGCTCCGCAAATGAACGTTGTTTAAATCTGATGATAGAATTTCAAAGTCAGAGTGATCACTAATTTCTTGATAGATGACAGCGTCGTCAGCAAATAAACGTATGTTACTGCAAATTCGGGAGCAGAGGTCATTATTGTATATAAATAACAAAAGGGGGCCGATTACGCTTCCTTGTGGCACACCTAATGTCACTTATATACATGGTAGCGAATTCCGTCAACAACTAATTTTTGCTTACGATCACTAAGAAAGGCGGGTATCCAATTTATCACAGTTTCGTTTAATCTACATAACTGTAATTTGTATATAAGTTTGTTGTGTAAATATTCCTTATAGGAATAGATAGGTAATCGAGGAAATCTATCACCTCGTTGACGAATCCGAAATATTCACCCGGAAGAAAATGCTATATTGGATATGACCTTAGGGTTTTGGTTAAAAATTGAGCAAAAGCGCTCATGTGTTGCACAGTGGATCGAAAACGAATACCACTGGCCATTAATAGCTGTAATCTTAAGTATAACTAGGTTAATTAAAGTTTTTGCTTATTGCATATTTTAAAGATGGAATGAAACTTGTTTCGGATGATGTTGTCCACGATATTGTTTAGGAGAGTAATAACAATTAAAAATGGGGTAAAATTATGAGGAAAGTTGACGCGTCGTCGCAAGTATATCACAAAAGAAGATCCTCAAGTTGTCCTCTTAATGAGTTGTCATTCGACGCGCATTTAAATGGGTTTACAAAAGTCGACACTCGCGTCGCTGATGGACAAACTGATACGAGTTTCGTGGCTAAATAATGTATAATTAGGTGTCTTCACCGATATTTATATACATAATGATGTGATCTACCAAATCCAAAACTTTTCAATGCTATTCTCCGCAGTTAAAAATGTTATACTGCAAGCTATTGGGCAAAAGTGGATCGCGTTGCACTCGCGGACATTTTTGAAAACAGATTAAAATGCGTCCGAAGAGACAACAGAAAGTAGCCTGCTATGGGATGAAATTGTGCCTGCTCTATGCAGTTGCCTTGAGATCCAGGAAATCTATCACCTCGCTCAGTGGCGTAGCCAGGAATTTTGGTCCGGGGGGGGGGGGGGGTTCAAAACCAGGAGAGGGAGAAGGAGAACCGAGGGAGAATTTTTGTAAAACAGGGTACTAAGTAATGGGTTTTAAACTAATTTAAACACTTTTAATAATCGTAAAAACTTCATTTGTTAAAAAAATATGCGATATAATATTTCCTGGAGTTAAGGTTAATTTTAAAACAAGTTTCAGCCAACGTTTCGATTTATTTTTAAATCATCATCAGGGCTATGTAAGAAAAAAGTATGAACAGTATAAAATACAAAGATTAAAACGATATACAATATTTATGCATAAAAAAGGTACAATCGGTTTTTTCAATACAATAATATAATAAAAAAAATATATAGGCATATATATAAGAACAGAATGGAATACACAAAAAATTTTGACATACCTCTTAACTTTGAACATATTTATTGATCTTTTGTTGCTAAGGTATTGCCACACCTAGGTTACCATTAATTTTGATGTAAATTGATCACTCAGAAAGGCGGGTATCCAATTTCATATTACATTTCATATTCAATTTCAATATCCAAGTTTCGTTTAATCCAATCCAATCCAATTCGTTGTTGTGACAAGGTCAAGAAAAGGAAAAAAAATAATAAAAAAATATTTTGTTAATTTATGAGTTATTTAAAATAATTGTGTTTTCATATTTCGGAAGGAGGGAGGGGGACCGGACCCCCCGGATCCCCCACCTGGCTACGCCACTGACCTCGCTGGCGATAACGAAATTCGTCCGAGAGAATATGCGAAGTGGACATGGCGATAGGTTTTTGGCTAGAATTTGGGCAAAAGCAATCGTGCGTCGTCGCACTGAACGTTGGATGGTGCGCGTCCCTTCCCAGTCGCCAATTTCACGACTGAAATGTAAAGCGGAGGTCGGGGGACGCCTGGAGTTTTTCGTCTTCATCTCTCCACGTGGAACCTCACTCTCTGCCTCGAGTGCTCGGTGGCATATTTATGGCTTCGAAAAGCACGGGCCTCATTTCACTCCCCCAAGTGCACGGCGAATGAATCAAGCGTGACATTGTCGGTGTTTCCGAGCCGGACATGAAAGAACGGGTTTACGTCATGCTCGCATCATGTTTTCTCTCGGGACAAATTTCTGGAATGAAAGGGGGGGAGAAAAAAATATATATAGTGTGGTTGATTTCTTCTTGTTCGCGGATGGTCGCGGAAGTTCGAGTTTGAAAAAAAAAGATCTTAATTGCTTCCAAATACATAAATTCAACATTTTCGTCGATTAATTTCATAGCCGACGCGAGACAGGGTCTGGTTCGAGTGAAAGAAAAACCGTTGTGAATGATTCGGAATCCATAGGTGGAGAGAGGTGGAGTCTTCATAATTATGAAATACCTTCCAGGTATTTAAAAAAGTTTCAAAAATGCCGAGTGATTTTGTAAAGCAAAATCTTCTGTTATATACGCGTTTTGCAAATCTTAGCTTATTTCTCTAATTTCCAGCGTTGTCTTTTGGCATTTCAATTTTATTTTTCTTTCTGCCGTTTTTCTATGGCTACTTTTTACTCATTTGAGTATCCATGGAACCGTATGATGATGGCTATTTAAATACATCATAAATAAGCAGATGTAAAAGTGGATTTTTAATATATATTTTCCAATTTTGAATGCATATTTAGCGATATTTTGTCTTACACCAATAGCGACTGTAAGTTAGACTTTCATAGTAATGCGATGCAGACGAACGTCACCAACTTAATTGGAGAAAGCGTGCAAATGCAAATAGAATCGTTGACGTTGTTGCCATAACTTATGGGACCTACTCACTCTTATCATTTGTCTGCAATTCTTTCAGTGGCATATTTTTTCAAGGTTGGCGGGGATCACCTTGAAGTCAACTTTTATATTAATGATTCCTATGCTTTGTTAGAAACCATTCAACTTTTTTTTTTTAAATTTCGAGAAAATATTTCAGTCGATTAAACCGTAATCAATTTTATCCACTTATTGACAGTTTTCCACTGCTTGCTTCCAATTTTGCGTTCAGAGATGTTGATGAAGGGATCTTAATTGTTGTTATAATAATTAATGTAAGTGAGGCCAAAGTTAATCTTACTTAGAAAAGGAAAATGTTTCAAACTATAAATTCCTACTTTCATTTGATAAGCTAGTCAGCATTGGGGAAATATTTACCTTAATCAAAATGAAAAAATAAATTAATAAGATTATGTTAAGTTTTCCTTAATAACCGAGTTTCAAATGAGCCACTAGAAGTTTAGAGAAGGAAATTTGAGAATATTTATTTATGCCTGTTTAAAATTTATATTTATACTTTTATTTTTTCATGTTACTTTATGGCTCATGACCATCTGGAACCGAGAAGAAGCTTCAAAAGAGTAGCGTGGAAAAATATTTTGTACTTCTATGTGTGGTTTGGCAGTTTGAATTATTTCCCTTTTACAACTAAGAAAAGTTACCTACTTATATGTCTGGGCTGGGCTCCCATAAAGGCGACTGCAGACGGATTGAATCCTAGGAAAGTACTCACTTTCTAGAAAAAATTTGCTTCATTTTGTCACATATTTTTTCTCTGCGTAATTTCTTTCTCTGTGGCCTCTTTGGGGTCTTATTCATTGAAATTTACTGTAGTATAACAGTGAAAGATCACACATACACTTGCTTGCACGAGGAAACTCACCCGTCCCGGAATCGAACCCGCGGCAGATTGAACTGAGATTGGCAGACCAGAACTTGGACCGCTTCAACTGCCGCTGGGAAATCAGTTTCACTTCACGAGGAGTTTTTGATATTCTTATGAAATATTCGCTTTTTACTCGTGGGCATAAATTAGGGCAGTGGAAGTGATGTAATGGCTCAGCATATGTCGTCGCAAAATTCTCATATTTCTTTGGAGTTTTTAATCTCGAACGTTGCTTATAGCCTCATATCCAAAGGTGATTTTCTGAGACTGAGACTCGAGGATATTACCGTGCACGTTAACCGCAGACTTTTATGCGAATATTTCATCGTATTGGATCGAGTTATTTTTACTTGCCAGCCAAAACTGAAGGATATTTTTCTCAGAAACGGGTGTCCTCTTTATATCGTCCCGCAAAATCTCCGTAGCATTAATGCTACCTGTGAGACAAGGTTTGGCTTTGCTTCCCAGGTGGAAGAGCCTGGGAAAAGGTTCGTTGAGCTTAGCTGGAGGTTGCTTGTGTCAAATGCGGTTCTGGGTAGGAGTGGTGGTTATTATTATTATTATCATCCTCTAGAAATTGCTTTCCAACATCATCCGGGAGCCGTTCATTTTTTTAGTTCGACTGTGGCACAACGCTTTTAAAACTTCATGTTGAAAACTTTGTCGATGTGTAAAAAAAACCTCAGTGTTCCGAGCCGATATCCTTGTGAGAAATGACTTTTCGTTGGGGATATCTGTTCTTCCCTAAATCATTTTCCGACCCTTCTTCCCTTACGCGAACAGCTTGATGGCGTCGATGATATGCGCAGTTAACGCTTCCTTCCCCTTCATAGCTCTCTTGCTTGAAACCACGCCACTCCTCTTTCTTTCGAATTTCCTTAATCCATCTAAATATTGCTCCTCGAGAAAAATTATCGTCTCTTTTTCCAGCTTGCGTAACTGGCTACCTTAACTCTGACCAGTTGCCTGATCTCAAAAATATGTATTCATCCTCATAAATGTGTATTTCTCTCAGCTCTTTTTTTGATAGCTTTTTAGCAAATTATTATCCTGCGTTATGATAAGCCGGAGAGAAAAATGAAATTTTAAAAACATTGCCCTTTTCCTAACAAACATATATTCTGCGAAATCCTCTCATGGCGTTTTATATATCTCTAGTGGGATTAAAGCAAAAGACCTGTAAGACATTTTAAGAAGGAAGAGGACATTCAATGGGATAGCCGAATCATAATTACCCTTGATCATTACCTTTTTGTGGTCTAAAAATTATTTCTCGCAATTTAAGATTGAGACTGTTAAATAAATAAATCAATGATTAATGTTTTTATTCACTTTATATAAAATAGACATTTTCCAAAGATCTTTTAATGATTTTAGCTTCCTTTTTCCATGACGAGGTATATATTTCATCTGATAATTACCTAGATTGCCATTCCTCTATTTAAGCAGCAAAGACTTACACTGTTATGTTCTGATCAACATATTCTCTAAAATTATCGGCACTTTCATACTAGAATTTTCATTATTCTACCGGAGCTTTTATCATCCTTGGGTTAATGAAAAAAAATCAATGCTACTTATTTCAAAAAAAGAAATTTTTTCCTCGAATGAGAATTAATTAAATACATCCAAAAACTGATTTAAAATTTCTCAAATATTTGAAAGGGTCTGTATTAAATTTTTTGTAGGAACCGGTATGTAAATATTGATGCTTTTTGTGAAATAAGTGCAGATAGCTCAAGCTCAAGCTTAATATATTGCGTAGCTCTAAAAACGCAAATTAGGCATTAGCTATGAGTTAAGAATTATTATTGAGAAAACTAATTTATATTAAGTTTTTCTGCTAAAGTTTTGTCATTAGAAAGCACTACCAGCACGAAAAATTAAATGGTTTAAGGTATCCTTCAGATTTCCTCATTCTCATTTCATACTCTTTATTATAATTTACAAGTATATGGTGTTCTTTGCAATTGAATTTGCCTTTAAAGTGCGTAAAAATGAATTATCTACGTCAATTCTTCGTTAATATTCATCACTATTGTGATTGAAATTTATATAACCTGGAATTACTTTCCCAAAAACTTACAAGAAGGGTGGAATAGTTTTAGTCATATAATCCTAAAATAGGAATTTGATTCGAAATATTTCCAAACGAATTTCATTTATTCAAACGAACGTATAAGGGGGCAAGTATACGTTATTTGTTTCCAAAAGCAACCAGTGATACTGGCATCTAACATTTTATACTACGTGTGTGGGTGAAGCTAATAAATTCATAAAAACGGCTAATTTTTGGCGAATGGAGTTAGTTTGGCTCGGAATACATTTTTTGTGTGCTTCTTTGGTGAGTATTTGAATATATTTCAGAGATATATATTATATTTCATGCGATTTTAGTTATATAACATCTTGAAAGTGTATTTATTCAGTTTGTAGCCTCTAAACTCTAGAGTCAAGTTCAGAATTGCTGTTTGTTTTTAACAATGAACTGTAGTTGTTTCAGCAGGTAAAATAGGGCTCGCCAATGGATTCCAGCGGTTTTGCACCAATTTTTTGAGCTTTTATTTTGACGTACTTTTTGGTCATTATAATGTGAATACTGTAAACGTTTTTAGAACTTGTTAAATTTTTCAACCTGGTCTATCATATCTTTTTGAGAAATATATTTGGGTTCCAAGAAATATTCAGAAAACTTCCGTGTGCTCTTCATGCTGTCTGAGGGATCAAAGGATAAAACACGCGCAGACGCCTTCAAGATAATCTGTAAGTGTTTTCTAGGGCTGTGTAATCATTATAACTCGCGGGAGGATAATAATTTGCATGAAAACTCGAACGACCGCGCAACTAGATGGGAGGAATGCAGCCTATGAATTGTCTCGGCGAAAACAATACCGCCATAGAATATAATCCACCTTTTCTGGCACTTTGTTTGGACACCGCGGCAGTATTTATTTGCCTTCTACTTAAACACCTACCGTTTCTGATTCTTTAGCATCTCGTCTTTCTTTCTCCCTTTCCCACCCGCCCGGCCGGCCCTTTTTTTTTATGTTACTCGCCGTGCGCATTCTGAAGCACACACAACACACACACACCAATTCTCATCTTATAGTGTGGCGACAGAACATACATCCAGTCCCCCTCCCACCTCCTCTGCCGCATCTGAATGTGAGGTCCCATCCCTGCCTCTCCTCCTCTCCTCCACCCTGCTTAACCCCTTCGCTTCCCCCCTCCCTTTCAACCCCCTCCCCCCCAAAAAAAATCCACCCCCTCCCAACCATTCTTCTACCTTTTTAACCGCCGCCTATACCCGAGCCACTCAGATGTTATCGGGGTCGACATATTTCGTTTAAATTATGACGATGGCTGCTAGGAACTGTTTGGGTTCTCACGTGTGAAAGGCACATGGGTGGACTCTCTTCGCTGGTGGGTCGGGTGGGAAAAAACGAGTAGGGGGGGGGGTGGGGGAGGCTTGAGGAGTGAACGGGAGGTTGGAATGGGGGAGAAGGAAGGATATGGGGTAGGTCTCATGCGATGATGAAAACAAGGTTTGGGGAGGAAGGTTGAATGAGAGGGGGGGGGGGGGGAGATTTGAAGGTGAGGATGTCCACCCGTGGCGTTATTGCTGCTGAGAGGCAGTTTTCGTCTCGCTGAGCGTTCGCTCCTCCGAGTTCGTCGTAATGCAATACAGTGATGCATTCGCTCGTGGGGGCCGATGCGTTACTTTATCGCCCGGAATGACCCGTGGATGAAGTGCGTTGCAAATTTCAACCTCACTGTGAAGTGATAAATACTTATATTTTAGTAGATATGGCATACTGGGTACTGATAGGCCTTTTTTCCTATGGTCTCTTTTTTTCTAAAAATGTGCGGATATGCCAAACAAAATCTTCAGATTTTTCTCACAACATGCATATTTTTTCGCACATTTTATGACTATCTTGTTCTATTTCAGGAGACTGTCATCTTTTCTATGTGGGTTATTGATTATAACACGATGTACTCTGATGCAATTATTTTTTATTTTGGACTGTATATTATTGTATATTTTATTTTATAATTTTCATGTATAAATTTTATTAACTTAATTTATTAGAAATAGTTTAATTGCAAGGGATTGGATGGAACAACGGACTTCATAGTCGCGATCTTGCCCCTATAAAAGCGTTGATTTCATTGTGAATAGGTACGTGGGAATAGATTATTTTTATTATTATTTTGTTATCATTATTTAATTTTTATTATTTTTATTATGTTATTGTTATTTTGGATACACTTTAAAGTGAAATTTACCTTTGTGAAATGATGAATTGGGAAATATCATGCGCATTGATATGATCTGTATTGTGTTTAAACATGATATGTGTCAAAATCTACTATTTTCATTCTTGCGATCATTCCTCAAAGAATCGAACTTCTGCTAGAAATGTGTCCAATGTGGGTTTTAAACGAAGGAACCGTCTTTCTTTGTATTGAAAACGCTTAGAGAGGGTGTCTAGAAATTATGTTTTTTACTGTTTTTAACATAAAGAAAACATGTTCACTTACCTCCTCCCACATAAACTCTGCTAGCACGGTTTCTTTCATTCATCCGAATGATTTCACGCACAATAGAACATTTCAAGTAATTTCCGTGGAATCCATTAAATTTAGATATTGCGTGCTGCTGCTTACAACAAAGCATTATAAAATGCTTTGTTGTAAGCATTCGGATTTCATGTACATTTGTGGCTAAAAAATGTTTCACTCGCTTCCTTTTTTTCTTTACAGAGTTTACCCAATCGCTTGCCATCTATGGAACGACTGGGCAACGGTGAGTACTTGAATTGTCAATATTTCGATCGACAACGAATCTTCCTCAAAGACGTTCAATGAGGAAATTTACTAATTAAAATTACTAATTTTCTATTTCATCCTTCATGAATATAACTATTATATGTATTTTTTTATGTTCTGAATTGGGGTAGATATTAAATTATGTCATGTATATTCCATTATTAGCAGACCGTAGGGTGTCAGATAATATTTTAAACATAAATTGTGCGATAACTGTTCTTGGTTTCATGAGTAATTTCCCTCAGAGGTTTTTTCTATATTTCCATCTAATTTTTACAAAACCCCAGTATTGAAATAACTATGGTATATTAATTATTGAATTTCAAATAAACTGGGGAATATTTACAAAATTTCCCTGCCCCCTTTAGGCTGAAAAAGCATTATACACGATTACTAAGCCGTTAGATAATGATCTTGTATTTATCTCGTTTCTCGGTCTTCGTGTGGTTGCTTCTCACAGTAAGTTTGTTAATCTTTACGTGTCAACAGTATAGTTACTATAGCTATTATTTTTCTCATGAACGTCATTGTTATGTATTCACGTTGCATGTATTGTCACTCAATTTGTCTTGAGCGTGGTTTTGAAGCCGCATGTTGAATTTCGTGTTCCGCACTGTATCCAATTTTTTAAAATGCGTAAGTTGTTTCCATATTTCTTCTTGCTCCATATAGAAATTCTCCACGTGTCTTTTATAGTGGTTGGCGTGTGAGCCACGGTGCCAAAAACAGGTTGCAATGCACCGAACGCGGAAGGTCTTTTTGGTAGAATCCGTTTGATGATGGACCAGTTCACGCGGGGTTAACGTCCCATTATGACCACTGTTGGTGGCTTTCACCTGAAATAAATCATTGGTTTTTCGATTCGCGCACTTCCTGCATTCCATTTCTCTTCATTCCCCTACCATAATGAATCGGGATTTCATTTCTGCACACAAGATTCTGCTCGCATATTTTTTCATTGCTCCAATTTGGTAGCGAATTTTTTAAAATTAATTTTTGGAATAGACTTTCGAATACTTTTGGGCTGAATGGAGAGCAATCATTTTCAAAGCTCTAATTCAATAGAAAACACCCATAATAACTTAGAGTACAGTCCGAGAGGTGGTCTCCAACCACAGACTGCACAACCGATTCATAGTGAAAATGAATCACTCTCTTGTCCCACTTAAGTGTACTTATCTATTTCCACGGCCTTTGCTCCAGACGTCATCACGATCATTTGTACACGTGCATACTAGGAGCGAATAAATTATTTCATGAGAATAAACAAAGTGATTTATTATCTTATAATGCTGAAGTCTTTGCCTTTGGCGAATTATTTCAGCGTAAAATTCTTCTGGGTCATAAAGCATTACATTTAAAGCGTTCGGTGATGGCTTCAAGCCCTTTCAACTCGTTTGTTTGATGCAAACGGTTATAGTGAGCAGTAATTGGGCTGAAAAATATATATTCATTTAAGAAAAGGAATAATGTTGCCATCAATGGCGATTTAAAGCAAACACAATTTCTGAAATTTCTCCATGTTTCCGGTGCAACCGCGTGGGTTTGTTGGTGATGACAACAGATGGCAATAGACAACAGACAATAGTGCCAGCGAAACTGTTCTCATCACCAACTAACCCACGCGGTTGCACCGGAAACATGGAGAAATTGGAACCTGAACACCGCGGAAACCTACGTAGTCACAATTTCTGAAATCTGCTTTTTCCATCATCTATGATAAAAATTTTTAGGGAGAAGAATCAGGACGTTCAAGCCCGTGAAAAGGTACGGTTTTAAAGTACTCATGAGGGAAGAGGAATCCCTGTTTGAATTTTCCTCTAGTAAATGATCATAAAATGTTTGGCATTATTGGGTACTAGTCAGAATTTATCCCTCCCTAAACAAGGACGAGCCGCTAACTGAGAGTGCCATACATGAGGTCACGCGACCTCTCGTATAATTGTTGACAGAGGGGTAAGAAATACTTGTTTGAAGCTCATCGTATTAAATCACCCTACACTGTAACTGGAGTAGAATACTTAGGTGATTTTTCAGTACTGTATTACATACGATGCCTATGAATTGTGGCTCCCAGTAAACTATCCAGTGTGTTTATTCTGATCGATTTCACTGTTTATGAAACAGTTTTAAAATATTAATTCATAGTTAATACTAATACACTCTAAGGCTGTTAGTTGTGGCGGCTGTGAGTCTTTAGGCTTTTACATCCCATTTTTCGCCTGAATTTTGAAATTGTTAAACTTTGGAGTTTAGGTGACGATGGACAATCCATTCAATTTTTAGTAAAATTTTCTATTCAAAACCAATGTGTCAGAAAGGAAAATTTTTCTAAAATGGAAAATTCAATCCGAAAAGTAGTCTTTCATCGGCTTACCCTGCCTGAGGCGACCAGATTGACCCGTGCGAAGGACGATGTTCCAAGTTAACGCTATCATTTAAATATCTTCGTAATGCATTAGTATAGAGATATCAGGAAGCATTTACTTTTTAAGGTTTTGCTCTTTATCTATTGCCACGAGGGCGGATCCAGGGTATTTTGCTGGGGGGGTCACCAGGGTCTAACAGACAAATGGTCTTCTCATATTTGGGATTAAAAACTACATGCAACAATCCACGTGCAATTCCACGAAATATACTCTTAATGTTAATATAAAAGTTATTCATATGTAGATATTCATAACTTTTACATTAAAATATAAATTTATTAATATTTTTATTAAATATCTCGCCCATTTTTAAGCGTCTGGTCTCACAACGTGCCCCCGCACCCCACCCCCCTAAATCCGCATATGTATTGTCCTATATGCGAAAGAATGAATTAATTCATTCCATTAGACCTGTAATAAGCATTTTTTCTGCGCAACGAGGCAAAATATAGCTGGTATGTCTTTGTGCACCTTCACTTTCAGTAATTCGTATTCATTCCAACGCATGCATGCCTCATCATATGCAGATCGGTAAATCGAGAGATATTATTTAAGTTTCCTCTTGATACATCAGTTTATTGCCAGTGAAAACCAATAATCGTATCGGCTGTAAAGCTTTCAATTGTCACTTCTTCCATCGCGCATTCCCAAATAAGGAATATAGATTGCAGAGCCCTGAAGTAGTTTGGATTTATCATGCGTATGTGGGAAGATTTTCGGTAGAGAAAGCAGTGGTGCCGACTTCATGGGGCCTGAGAGGGCCCGAGCCCCCTCAAAAATTCGTTATGGGTGTAAGGAAAACAAGTGTCAGGCTTTTCGATTTCACCCGGAGTGTCCAGATATCGAGATTCGAGTTATCAGGGTTCTAATGTTGATCTTATGACTCTTCTAAAATGATTAAAAAACTTAAACCTCAATACTTAGAAAATTTCCCGGAGCGAGATCACCGGTTTGGGCCCCCCAATATTTTTTGTAAGTCGGCATCGCTGAGAGAAAGTAAATGAAATGTGCTATTTCGCACTCTTCCGAACACACCGTGAATATGCAGCAAGTATATGGGATCCTGTGTAGAAAGGCTTAATCCGCGAACTTAGTAAAATACAAAGCTGCGCGATTCCTCAAAAACTGCCTCGAGCGTATAGATAGCGTTACTCAGATGTTAAGTAAATTAGGCTGGGAGCCGCTAGAGACAGAGAGGCTGCGCGCTAGGCTTAGATTGCTTCAACAATTGAGAGTAGATATCTTTAAGAGCGACACGGAGAACATCACCTCGGAGCCCTTTTAAGTATATTTCCTGGTCCGACAGGAGCGAAAAATTAAGGGAGATTTTTTCCAAACGGGTAGATATAGGAATTCGTTTTCCCCCACAGCATAAGACAATAGGATTCAGGATAGTAACCATAAAGGACTTTAATAAATCCTAGTCGTAATTGCGTTTGAGAATTTGCTTTTTATATTTAAACGGCTGGTGCCCAAACCCCCCTGCCACATGCCTTTTTAGGCGGCCTGCGATGTAGTATGTAGATGTAATTATCTTATACCTTGTGAGGTAACCATCTCGTATTGTCCAAGGTCCGTCGGTTGATGATATAGTGTGTTTTATGTTTCTGAGAGTTTCAGACTTTCTCATAATGAACTCTCCTATTCGATCTCAATATAATTTTCAACCTATCGATTTTTATTTATCCCCTTGTTTATATATATATTGATAACTCTCCTTCGCCCCTGAGGTGGCCACCACCACCACCACCGCCGCCGCCGCCTACTCCCCCTGGCCGCCTCCCATTTGCGTTCAGATCTCACACTAAATCCCCGAGAACCAGACTGCGACACGAAGCTGCTGCGGTCCGGCCGACTCTCGGCATCTTGAGTTATTGGCGTCGGGAGTCGGGAGAGTGGAAAGGGGAACTCGTGAATATGTGTGCGTGTGTGTGTGAATGTGTGCATGGCTGTGAGAAAGCGGGAAAAAGGTCCCTCAATGCGATCTGCATCATCTCCTGGAACGGGATTAAGGATTCCGTGCGTGGAAAATAAGTCGGGGGGAAAAAAAGAAAGAAAGATGTACGGAAAGAGAGAGAAATAAAAGGAGTGGAGTGGAAGGAGCGGAGGAATTGTATCACTCGATTCGTGGAATGGCACCAATTAAAAAGGGAGCTTGGTAAGAGGATGTCCGTAATGAAGATGAGCCGAAGGTCTCGATAACAGAGAACCCGGGCATAAAATGGCAGAGGGTGGGGGGTTTGGTGGCCGCCAAGGGATCGGGAGGGGGAGTTTTGCGATGCAGGCCGAGCTCGGATTTGTTTAATTTATTTTGTGGCATTGTTGCGCTGGTGGTGAGGTTGTGAGGATTGTTTTTCCCCGGAAGGGCCTCCTGATACTTTTACCTGAAGGTCGGTTGGGTGAACTGGATTAAAAGTCTATCCCGGTCCTTGAAGATAAAGAGGACCGTTGAAGAAACCTTGGTACATTCAATGGTTATACTACTAATAAAAAAGAAAGGTGTCCTGTGACAATACGCCATAATGAGAATACGCAAAGCAAAATTCTTTAAAATTTTATTTTTAAAAATTTTTAAAATTCATTTCAAATCCACCGAAAACAGCACACTTTGGCCTTTTACATTGGGGTTTTTATAAACGTTTCAACAATTGCACAAGCGCGAACAACCATGCCCTGGATAAGGGTAACTTTCCCAGGCGGGGCTCGAACCCGCGACCTCTGTTCGGCAGGCAAGGACTCTACCCCGCGTCCGCCAGAGGCCGGCAAATCACTCACATCATCACTAGTCAACAAACCTAACCCTCCGTTGGGCGCAATGGATCAGACAGGCTCAGCGCGAGTGCTTTTTCATTTCTTCGCGCTATTAGGCGGCATAGACCCTTGACGCTCGCAGTAGCTGTTTGTTTTGAAACGCTCCATGTATCCTTCTCGCTTAGTTTGACTTCGGCCGTCCCTTCGGGAAGTTGTTTTAATTTGGATCAAAAAAGCTCATTGCGCCCGGAATCGTCACAATTTTAAAGGGATGTATTTTTGATCATCATCATCATCATCATTGGTCAACAATCCTAGGATTGGTTTGACGCAGCTCTCCACTCTATTCTCCTTTCAGCTAATCTTTTCACACCTACGTTTTTCTTCTCTTTCACATCTCTCTTCACTTGTTCCATATATTTCGTTCGAGGTCTTCCTTTTCCATTCTTACCTTCCACTTGTCCTTCGACGATTGTCTTCATCAGGCCATCATGTCTCAGGATGTGGCCTATAAGGTTGTTCCGTCTTCTTATTAAGGTTTTAATGAGGCTTCTCTTCTCTCCTACTCTTCTTAGGACTTCTTTGTTACTAACTCTGTCGATCCATTTGATTTTCATCATTCTTCTGTAGCACCACATTTCGAAGGCCTCTATCCTCGCTTTCTCCGCTGCGGTCATTGTCCATGCCTCACTTCCGTATAGGAGCATACTCCAGATGTAGGATCTTATAAATTGTTTCTTTACTTCCATAATTAAGTTTCCTGCTGTAAGCAGGTCTCTCTTTTGGTGGAATGCTCTCTTCGCCTGGGCTATTCTGCTGATAATTTCTTTCTTACTTCTCCCGTCACTAGTTATCTTGCTTCCCAAATAACAGAATTCATCCACCTCTATCAGTTTTTGCTTCCCTATTTTAATGTTAGTCTTGACTTCTTCTCTTCTGCTGCATACTAAGATCTTGGTTTTCTTTGTGCTTATTTTCAGTTGATATCTACCCATTACCCTACCCATATTAACTAGAATATTTTTCAAATCCGTCTCTGTTTCTGCTATAACGGCTATGTCATCGGCAAATCTTAGCATGCTAATTTTTTCTCCATGAATATTCACTCCCAATGCATTTTCTTTGATTTCATTAATGGCTTTCACAATGTAAACGTTGAAAATTACGGGTGACAATGTACAGCCTTGTCGCACTCCTTTCCTAATTCTTGCTTCTTCACAGCTGGGCCCTGATTTTATCACGGCTACTTGGTTTTTGTATAAACTGTGGATGATGTGTATTTTTGATAGGCAGAATATTTTTTAGGCATGTTCATTCGATGCTTCTACATTGTTTACTACTCGATGTATGAATACATTTGGTGAAATATAATTACGTAAAGAGCATGTTAAATCACACCCAGCCGATCGGAATCACATCGGCTGGATCGAGAGCTGTATGAAGGGGTGAAAAGGGGTGTATATATTACACGTAAGACATTGTGTAAGTGTTAGACTACACTGATAATAGTGCATTAACGTTTCAAGCTGCAGTTTAATAAGAAAGATTTCTCCAGGTGTTGACTCATTATGTGTCTCAAAATGCAAAAAATAGTGGCAATCACAGAAGCTTAATGTTTTTCCATTTTTCTGATGCTGTTAATGGCTTCATAATAGGGTAGTAATGGGAAATGCTCTTTTCCTTAAATAGCCCCGAAATATGATGTAGGAAGCTAATTGTGAGCAGGTTACAGGTTATAGCTTCTTTTGGTCCGTCATCATTAAATTACTGAGCTGTGATGAGAGCACTCCATTGTAGCCACTTCTAGACGCAGTCTTCTTGCATGAGCATTAGTATGTTTAGTATGTTATATTCAGTAATAATTTGTGTTTTGATAAATTTACGAGTGATTATAGCATTTTAGTCCAAGTGGTATATAATTTTAGATCGTTAAGCCTATAAGTAGATCATATTCCGCAATCCGTCCAGTCAATGTGCATTGTGCAAGGTACTGCATCGCCACTCATTTTCCTCTCCAAGGCCCTGACTAGGTCAATATTTATGAGATGTTTTCTCGCATTTTGCGGTCGATGTCTCCACGTGTGGATATTATTCATAGATAAATAAGGTATGCGACGCACGAAAGCTTTTGCATAGTTAATTACCTTTTGCTAGAGATACAACATCGTCATAAATATGATGAGTGTACAGAACATGGGAGTCAAGTGGAGCGATAGATTTCGCTGTCGCCTTTAGCGCCTGAGTTAATACGTTAGCGTAAGATTTGACACATCGTGTATATTATGCATCACCGAGTTTTTATATGTGCACACTATCACGCTCGAGTGTTAGCCTTACGGACTGCCTGTGTGAGGAGGGAAAAACGGAATCTTTGCAAACCATGAGTTTGTACACAAGCAATGCGATGCTGCAAGTTTTCCTGGCTTGCCATGAACAAAAGCGACAGAATTTCAGGTTTATGTCCGCCCAAAAATCTCATTTATACCTAATCTGATATCCTAATAATTGCTCGCAGAATATACCTATGGTGATGAATATTGAAAATCAGTGACCCTGACATGGCACCGAGGTATGGCAGTGTCGTTTTTTAATGAAAGAGTTGTCTTTTGGGCCACATTCAATGCCTATGTCTATGACAGAATTCCTAAAATTATAAAATATTTAATTCGTTAAAATAAAAGTAGACAGGTTTCGCATATACTTACAGAAAAGCATCATTTCATCCCAACAACGAAAATTCAATTTCCTAAATACTCTTTTATGGCTCTGAAAGACTTGGAATTGGCAGCTTCATATTAATATTGTCTAATTCAACTTCATTCACTTTATTATAAAAGTTCAACCTGATCTACATTGTATGCGTTCCGAGTACATATGTTATCTAGCATAAATAATATTACGGTCATTTTATCCTAGGTTTGAACAATGATTTCGAAGTTCTAAAATCTTGAAAGGATCCACGAAAATGTACATTAGGGTAGTGATAAGGATCAAATAGCAATGAATAAAGTGTAAATAATTTAAAAACAACTAAGCTGACAAAATTTGTATAAACCTTTCTATATCTTTGTTGTAAATGGTCAATAGTTTTGAAGCTAAAATAATACTAGCGCTGGCATGGTAGGTGTCAAGATGGCATGCTGATTATCCACATTATTGGAATTAAGCCTGATGTTTACACGGTCTTAGTGGCTGTTTTTTCATAAAGGCAGTAATAGTGGGAGATATGGTTTTGGGATGAAATATGAATATTCTAATAATTGGGAAATAGTATAAAATGGATCAACAGGGTAAGTAAAGAAGTGTTGATATGAGTGGTAGAAAAGAGAAGTATTCTAAAATCCTTAAGGCGATGACGGGACATCTTTGTTGGCCTCAATGTGAGACATGATAGCCTGATAAAAACAATCATAGAGGGACAGGTGGAAGGGAAGAAGGGCAAGAGACGACCCCGGGTGAGTTACATAGGCTAGGTTATAAATGATGTAAAAGAGAAGATGTACGTCGATATGAATAGGCTAGCGAATAAGAGGGAGGAATGAAAAACTGCATCAAACCAATCTTAGGATTGTTGAGTCGTGATGATGAGAATCAATCACGAATTGAAGTCATTGCGAATTCTTCAGCGGAGAACGGTTTCTGCGAAAATGTTTCTAGGTCTTTTATCCGCGTTATCTGTTAACTAATTAACAGTTAACTAGTTAACTGTCTTTTAACCGCGTTATTTGTTGTCGGATGTCGACAGTTCATCCGGATATCCCGCCAGCATCTTGAGGTCAGAACTTCTATCCTGAAGGTATTGGTGGGACTACCGCCTAAACTGTTGTCAAGGATCAAAAAAACGCGGTGGAAACCTAAAAAGGACGTATTCAATCATGAATCAGTGTAAATTAATAATTAACGCAGCGTAATATTGCCGATATTTATCGCTTCTGTTTGAGGTTGGTAAAAAATTACTTTTTAATTCGATTTGTTCTTGTGGTTAGTTTTGCGTTATGATTCCGTCAAAAGTGCAATTCATCAAATGAATTGCACTTTTGACGTGTGTCGTCTGGACGATGAAATGGAGGGATTTCTCCCTATTTTTGTTCATGTATTATGTTTTCCCGAAGATATACTATAGAAAAAAAAGCGATGACATGCCATTTTAATCGAAGTAGCATATTCTTAGCCACAAATTTCAATCCAAAACGGAATTCAAAAACTCAATCTTATTCGATATTAGTAGCAATAAAAAAGCGCTTGCTTATTTTTTTGCAAATTTGATATATGTTTTTCTTTTTTCATATTCATGGCTGCATTTCTCTTATAATGTAGATAATTTTATGGAATTTTGTCAAATATATCTGCTAATATATCTTGAGAAATGTTTCAAAACTAGCTGGAATTCGGTCTATTACCTCGATTACACGTCATTAGGTGATACTTTCACATCAATATGAATAAAGATATATTTCAGAGGTAGCTAAAAAAGCTATATCTGTATATTTTTCATGAATATCTTCTTTTCCTACCAAAAGATTTGTGTTCAGAAATATATTTTAGGAGTATGATTACAAACTTCTACCCACTCACTCTCGTTTCGAAATTGTCGTGGCGTTGTCAACGATTACAGACTTTCAGGCTGATGTGAAGCCTGTACTAACTTTGCATATAATTCTAGTTGGTTCAGCATACTATTGTCGTGTAGTATGGTTCATTACAAATAGATTCAAAGGAAAAACAGTCATTACTCCAACCTATATTCTGTATTTGGCGATTAACAGTATGGATATTCGACTACCAATTCTTTTTGCTAGTAATCGAGCCTTTTCTTAGAAGCTCAAGGATTTCGAATACATGACCAAAAAATTTTAGATATAAGAAGAATGTTCTCTATTTACTCCCTAACTGGCACTTAAGCTTCGAAAGAGAATGATATTCTTGTAAGAAAGGGACTCTTTAAGGGTTGGAACACAAAGTGAAAGACCTGAGATCACTAAGCTTGACTATGAATGGAAATGGGCAACGTCCACTGTTTTCTCATGTATGCCATTTCGTTTTATTCTCCTCCTATCCCATGCGGTATTATTTTAAAATTGCATGCCCTTATTGATATTGGTTTCTAATGGATCGCTGAGAGTTCTTGGCGTATCTTACATCTTCTCCCTTTACGTTTTCATGTTGCCTATAAACACGGCCAACTGATCGCAAAATCACACCATCGTTTTAATATACCTTTAGATATATTAAAAAAGGCTAAAGCCATTTTTGGATATTATATCTTCATTCCATTCGCGGGGTAAATCATCCAATGACTAGTACTAAGCATTGCAAATAATTTGAATACAATGTTCTATCTGCTCAATGCCGTTTACAAATTGTCACATATGTGAGAGCAGTAAATTGAGGAGCTTGATTGGATAAGTCTTGAAAGCTGGATGAACGTTTGCTTGTTAGGTAGCCTCTGCCTCTGGTATTCAATTCTAAGATTGATTGTCAGCAGCTCGAATTTTTGGCACTCTCCTATCTTCTAGTCTCCCCGCCATCCTCTTCATTTCCTCGAAGCTTTTGCATTCAGCATCCTTCATTATTCAGTCTATAAATTTGAACCGTGGTGCTCCTCTGGGCCTTTTTCCATCAACATGTCCCTCTAAGATTGCCAATAGGATCCCTCCAATCCCTCATTATATGCCCAAAAATTG
The DNA here is from genome assembly GCF_921293095.1 of Ischnura elegans. Lineage (NCBI taxonomy): Eukaryota > Metazoa > Arthropoda > Insecta > Odonata > Coenagrionidae > Ischnura > Ischnura elegans. The sequence goes on from NC_060248.1 coordinate 109,822,599, forward strand.
GGCTCCCCTATTTACGACCGTTTTCAATATGCTACTTTTCTATTTCATTTGATTCAATATTTCTCCGTTAGTTATTTGGGCTATACACTTAGTTTTTAGCGTCCCTCTATTACACTATAGCTTGAATGAACTCAGTCTTTTCTTATCATCTTGACGAAGAGTCCATGTGTCACAGCTAAATAATATCACTCCATAAGCTGGTTTTGATACCATTTATCTCCAAGTCAAACATGTCATTTCTACCTTCACGCCCGAGTTTTCCGGTAGGAACTCACTATCGACTCACAGTAATCACTTCAATCGACTACTAATGGCAGGGCCAAGAGATTTTTTGAGAAATTGTGACTGACGCAGGGCATTCTTTTAGAGGTGTTGGTGGAGGAGGCTCGATCTACCCGAGTGAAAATCACCTTGCCTTGTGCCCAACCTGCGAGCGATCTCAAGTTAGCTTTTTGGTGACATTGACGGGTCTGTTACTGCTAAGATCAAGCAACGTGAGACGAGAAAATACCTAGCAAAAAGTTAATTTGTTAAGTTCGAATTTTCCTATTGCTCTTGATTCTATTAGATTTAGACACTGTAGTAGTAATTTTTTTAGCGATTGTGCGATGCATACATTGGTAAAACTTAAAATAGATAATAGGTGGTTTACTCTTCGAGAGAGCATTTTTTTTCTACCATCGTAAACATTTAATCAGTGAATTGATTCCGCAACTCTGAGGGCCGTTGTACACGGGGAACATAGTAGCCCAATCTGACGTGTGTACGAAGGCGTAGTCAAAATTGCGTGGAGTAAAGCGGTGAATTGCTAGAACACATACCATAATGCGTGGACGTGAGATGGAAAAAATAGCCCCTGTTCTAATTTATTTCGTGAATTCGCACAATTTCACGCCATAATGAGAAATTAATGCTGTAATAAACTGCGCAAATATGTACCCCATGTAAAACGGCCTTTAAAACACGCACGTATGCAACCCAGATTGAATTACGCTTTGCCGCTAAATTGAAGGGGAATTAAAGTAGTCCATGGCGGTATATATTCGCACTAACTATTGATGAATAATAAGTATTTTTGTGGACTACCCAGGTAAATACGAAGAGTATATACAGGGGATATTGTATATCACTGGCACGTGATGAGTAGTGTGGTTAGAGGAAGGATAGGAAAGAAAAGAGGACGGTTGCAGTTGGCCACGCAAAGGGCTCGGATCTCTCTTTCTTATTCCTCTCCGGCGCAAACCACTCGCGAGGCATGATTGATTTATTCAGAGCCGTAATTGGAGAGGTCTGACTTGTTTTAGGTCCTTATAGTTTCCCATGAGATGGTGGAAGATGATGCTGAGACCGAGATAAGGAAGGACTTGAGGACATGAAGGGCGCCACTTATAAGATCGCTCCGAGATCCTCCTTTCCCTTAGAGCGGATAATGAGTGTTTCCCCTCGGACTACCTTACCCCTTCGACTCCGGACGACCGTCTTTATAAAGTCTCTTCTGCTCTTTTTTTTGCCCCTGATAGTACATTTTTTTCATTTTTTGCTAAACGAAGTGAAGTACCTGGGAGTTACGATAACCTCGAACCTCACGTGGGGAACACAAATAAGAGATATTTGCGGCATAGCCCTGAAGGAATTAGCATTCGTCAAGCGTATTGTGGGAAGATTTTCGGATGAGAAAGTAAAATAAAGGTGCTATTTCGCACTCGTCCGTACGCACCTTGAATATACAGCGAGCGTATGGGATCCGGTGCATAGAGACTTAATCCGCGAACTGAATAAAATACGAAGGAAGGCTGCGCGTTTCGTCAAAAACTGCTATGGGCGTACAGACAGCGTTACGCAAATGTTAAGCGAATTAGTCTGGGAGCCGCTGGAGACACGGAGGCTGCGCGCTAGGCTTAAATTGCTTGAGCAATTGAGAATGGATATCTTTAAGAGCGACACAGAGAACATAACATTAGAGCCACACTATATTTCTAGGTCCGATAGAAGCGATAAATTTAGAGAGATGTTTTGCCGAACGGATAGATATGGGAATTCGTTTTTTCCCCGAACCATCAAGGACTTTAATAAGCGCTAGTGCCAACTTCATTAGAGCACTTCATTTTTTTAGCCGTTGACGGCTGGTGTCCTAACCCCCCCTGCCACACGCCACTTTCCTGAATTCCAGCCTTTTAACCCCTGCGAATTCTGTCGTTAGATTCAATTTTATGCCACAATTTGCTGATGGAGAAGAAATGAATATGATACTGGTACAAATAAGTTGTTGTAGGTACATACAGAGAATAATGGGAAAAGTATTCTCCAGTAACTTTGCGATTTTATACATTTTATTATAGCTCTTTCATTGAGAATGAATTGGATTTTTAGGATACATTTATTGTAGGGCGCCAGAAATTGAAAATAAGTATAAAAAAGAATGAAGATAAAAAACTGTAAATTTTGATAAAAATTTTTATTGGCACGACGCGTTTCGATGCTAATTGTAAGCGTCATTCTCAAGTACAAAGATAATAGCCGGATAAATCTCAATTTATATTTTCCCGGTAAATATATTTGTGCTCGAGAATGACGCCTTGGCGTCTAAACGCGTCGTATTGATTAAATTGTCTGTGAAAATTTACGAAGAATGTTTATCTTCATTCAGCATGAATGTTCACCACATGAAAGTCGAATCTATCGATTTCATCAAATATCAAGGAATTGATCACGATTTTTAATCTGCTTCTTAGTATGTAAGTTTCATACTTCATTCATATACATAGTTATTTATCGCGAACTCTGGTTTGAATTGGCGAGGATAGAGCTCAATCACAGAGTAAGCCAGTGGCGTGTGAATATAGGGTTGTATGATGGGCTAGTTTCCTTTCACTGTACCACTTTGTAAAGCGAGGAATTTTGTTGGAATCTGTGGAAACTTAAGAGGATTTTTGCGCAGTCTTACGATTGGTGGCTCATTGCTTCACTCACTAGGCCACCACGTATAATTACATAGTGAACTCATGAAAGAAGATAAAACGCTAAAACTACACGAATAATCGTATATTCTACATGTTAAATGGCTTTGAGTAATTATAGTTCTTTTTTATTTCGTGATTTAAAAATCTCATGTTTTAATCTTAATAATATGAATTTAACTGTGTTTTCGAAGAGGTTTATTTTTGCCGTCACCTTGCTCCATATTGCATGATTATTGGAGGTCTATTCTCATTCATATTCATAGCTCAGACAAAAAAAATAAATTCAAAATTAAAAGTGATCAACAAGCAACCAAATGCCGCGAAATTCTATGAACTTCAAGACATTCAAATGAAATCGGGAAATAAGCCTTTACTGGATACATATACAGTGTAACCATCTTCTTCCGTTGGATATTCTCCTCAGCGGAAAGAATCACCCCTCTCATTGCATTCAAATAAAAAACTGGTATTAACTGGAATTAGTCACAGTTATGGAGACTTGGTATCACCCTACTCTAATGCATATTTGAAAGTTTAAAATTTGAAAAATATCAAGATACTACTTTTCCTTCACATTTTTTGTCAATTTCACATGGATTTCACTATGAAGAACTATAAGTATGCAGTGATTGAAACTATTTTTACATTACAATAGTTTAAAAACTGATAGAGAAAGCTGACACCGTGTTAGAGACGTATAATATCTTCGAAACAAATTTTAATTCACAAATATTGAGATACTTATCAGTTTAGGCGATTACGAGACAAAAATGTCAATGGCTATGGAAAGTTCACGGAGGGCTCACAGCAGGTTTGGCATTGAAATGACTAGAGTGAATGATGATATAATTGTAAAGATCCTCTTAATCCAGAAGCATTTGAGGTTGGTAAAAGATATATATGCACCCTATATCTCCCTCTCAGTGGTGCCGTAAACAGATCATTAAAAAGAAATAGCTCAATGTGGAAGGAAGGCTAAGAAACTTGCATGCTAGCCTTGAGTATAAATTTATGTGAAAATACTATTGGCATTAAAACAGGAGATGACGCTTTTAATGTCTCCACTTATATCGGATATCCGAAGTATTCGAGCTGCACTATTTTCAATAAACCTCTGAGAGGGTTTCCATGTTAGTTAATTTATGCCCTTTGATTCCTTATCTCTGTGAAATGAAGCATTATGTTCATTACATGTCCTTATACCTTGCAACTTGATGCAAAGAATATCGGGATCGGGAAAATTAAGCTTATGCACATCGTCGGCAGCGTGATAGCTGAGTGATGGGTGACGTTAGTGAGAGATATTATATTAATGCATAGTTTAGAAATAAGCGTCCAAAAAATGTTTACATATGGTTGCAATTAAAAAAGTCATTACTTTATTGATATTTTAATTTCTTTCTCTACGAGTATTAAAGTTGATGTTGTGGTGTCGAGAACTGTTGGCGAATATTATGACTCCTTGCTTGAATCAAGAATGCAAATGAGTTACTGAAGCAGTTTTCATGTATAAATTGTTATGTCCCATTAGATATGAATTAAATATCCTCAGCCGTATTCATTTCTTTCATTCCAGAGGTATAACTGATGTACTACTCCGGTGTTCAAATTAGACGGAAGCATTAATTCACTCCTATTAATTTCTACGTTACCAAATTAATGAAATGTAATACCGGAGACATCGAAATCAATAGAATAAAATTGATTTCGTTTTTTCAATTGCATAAAAATGTTTTGCTTCTAACCATTGTTATTTCATTGAAAAGCTATCTGCGGTCCCAATTTTACTTTTTTCTCTCTTGTGTGGTCAAATGAAAAGAAATCGGTTCCGAAGGCAGGTAAAATAAAACTTAAACAAAGTTCAGAAAAATTAATAAAAAGATTATGATGCCTATATTCATCAAGTATCACAAAATGGTTAGATTTGGACGGAGTTAAATTTAAAGGTTATGGTGCAGTCCTTTGGATTAAACTCGCATTTATTTGCATTTTCCATGAAAGTATCATAAATTTTTCCATTTGAAATGAATTTACTGGTCCGTATGTTTACTCAGTCGGTTCTATTGCTATTCGCACAAGAAAATACTATGCAGATTGATATATGAAAGAATTTTTACCCTTTTTTTACTGCGAATTCCCCTTAAACATAGGTACCACGAAGGTATACACACCACATTCCTCGCTTTTCCTCCTTTGAATAATGCCAAGCAAAAGATTAGTTATAATACTACGTCAATATGATTAATTATATGTTTCACCTTGACACTGTAGCATTTGTATTCTTCTGTGTTTGAGACTGCTTAATCGGCCATCGGCTCTAGAGAATTTTTTAAGTACCACATCCTGGAAACTGAAATCATTGATACAGTGGGCATATGTTTTGGTAGAGAAAGATTCTCGTATTTTCAAATTTGGTTTCCAAGGTTTCTTGCGAATTTCCCTCTCAAAGATATTTCCATTAAGTTCACTCACTTCTATCAAGTATTGTACAGAAATTTTAAATAAACGGTGCGCACACAGTACAGTTAATGAACTTCATCTGGCAGTTAACGTTAACTGTTAACTAAATGAACTTTAAGTGCTCAAATTTTATTCCTTCTCCTGGAAGCGCCGTCAGGAGATACTTTCGAAACCTCCATGAACCCAAAAATGGTTTTCGCTTAACTTTCATCATTTAAATGAATTTTTGATAATAATAAAAAAGGATTTAGCATTTTCATTCCTTGCTACGGGTGTTATTTGCTGAAATAATGGAAGAATCGTAAAAATACCTTCAACAAAAAAAGAAGAATAATGCGATACAATTCTCTTCAATAATTTGAGAGAAAAACATCATATCGTTAAAACCGTGATTGATTTTTATGATCCATTTGATATGGAGTTAAACTATAGTTTACTTTTCCCTCGTTTCCTTATAAATCGAGTCCATTATTGGGGTTGGCATCGTGTGCTGGCTTACCTGGCCACTCGGCAGTCTCCCATTACTTTTTGCCTCCTCTCAACCCGATCTGAAGGGCGTCACGGAGCCGGGACGACGAATGAAGAAAACCCCAGTTAAATGAGAGGGAGATAGGAACGGAGGGTCTGCATGGGAGAAGTGTATGTGGGGGGGGGGGGGAGGAGGAGGAGGCGTTGGGGAGGATCTGAGTAAATCGAAGGGCACGATGTCGAAGCGAGAGCAGCCAATCAGATCCCTCCTCCACCCTTACAGCCCAACCCACCCATCTTTCCTTCCTCACGAAATGTACAACAGCCGGACATAGAGAGAGGGAGGAACAGGGCGATGTACGGAGGCAGAGGAGACAGGGTTCGATTCCCTTCCCCTCCCAGTCCCGAGGGGGGGATTGAGGGTGGGAATAGCTTGCTGGAAGGAGGTTCCGGATGGAGAGGATGCTATTCGCCGACTGTTGAGGCCGCGCGGATCTCATAAATCCATCTTCGAGGCATTCCCTTAAAACCCACCCCACCGTGGTGGTGGTGCCGCAAAACCCCGACCCTCCGTACCAGCACCTCGATATGCGACCAACCCTCCTCCCCCTATGCAGTCACGCCTCTTCGCTCCGATACACGAGGTCGCACCCTTGCCCCCACCCTCTACCCTCCCCCCTATCTTCGTACCCACCCACATTCTTCCCGTCCACAAGATTCCTTCCTTTTAGTATTTTTCCTTTTTTAGCCTTTTTCTCTCTCCTCCTCCTCCTCTGAAAATTTTCGTTCCCTCCCCTCGACGATTTGCGTCCTGCACGCCCTATTTAAATTATCCCTCTTTTGCGGTGGTTTTCGTCTCGGAACAAAGAGAGATTTGTGACCCGTGCTGCGACTTTGGCGGGTAGGTACGCTCCGTGCCATTCGTTTCGACCGATGCATTACTCTCTCTCTCTCTCTATCTCCCCTTTTCTCTTCTCTCTCTCTTTCCTCCCCACTTCACGTCACGCACGGCGTCGGATATTTGTATTTCGACGATGCTCATTAGCTTTGTTTTTTTTGTTTTATTATTTTCTGAACCTCATTTTTTATCGAGTGGGTTACAATGGAGTTTGAGCAGGTTTATTGCAAAATTATGTAAATCATTTTGTGTATTTGTTTTCGGTTTGGGCTCATGCTATACGCCATTGGAGTAGATATACTTTTTAATAGGTCTGCTCATATCTATCGTTCGATTTACTACAGAAAGAATAAGCTATCCTTCAGTACTGACTGACCACGCTCGGTATGTTTTTTTTTAACTTAAAATATGTTGTTATATAAATTTTTAACAGTGGTGACCAAATTATATTCCATTTAGCCTGAATTATATTTCATTCATCAAGAGGTATATTTCAAATGATTAATTTGTGCAATGATTGTTTAATCAATATTTCGGTTGATAGTTTTGCTATATTAAATACTTACATTAGTCTGAACTTGTGAAGTACATAGAGGAATTATGTCGGAGTTAAAAGATTGGCTATCAGGAGAGCTGAGAGGAGAACTTCGTCAAATCAATCTTCAAATAGATGACTATTAGTGATGACGATCCTAAACTTGCCCCTTCAATGCAGGTGATAATAATGATTTGTTAAAGTGGTTTCAGTAATCTTATTTGATGCTTTGAAGGATGTTGGGTATTCCACTCGAACGATTTTATTGATTTGATCTTTGAATTTTCTTAACTTCAGGGAATCAATATATTTTAAAATAACGTGCTTATTTGTTTCTTCCAGGAATTTTTAGTATCCATATGACAAAATAATTTTGCTGATATTCTGTCATTCCTGCGTCAGTATAAGCTTTCTGACTTTCAATATAAGCTTACTGACGAGGAAATGACAGCGTTCCTTGCCAAAGCATGAACATTTCAAAATCCAGAGAAAAAGTTCCTTCTCCTCCCCCCCATTTGGTATTTAACCCGTAAACTCTTTCGTTTACCGAAATTTCTCTCACTTGCGGTGGCATTTATCTGTCACCGCAGCAAGTGTGTCAACATCGCCTTTCGGAAAGAGTCCTCACTCGCCGCACGTTTGAATTCATGCCTTGTGGGCCACACACACACACGCCCTGCCGAAAATCTAACGTTTTCTCTGCTGACTTTGTGGGGACTCAATTTGCAAACAAAGTCGGAAACAAGTGCTAATCCTTAATTTTGCTTCTGAATGGAGGGAAGAGGGTCATCGGGGAGGGGTCCGACCTCATTTAATCAATCCTCAAAAGCCACTTTTCGCTTCCCACCTTTTATTTGTCCATCCCATCTTCCCCAAATCATCTGCATTTTCACCCTCACGCCAGCCAAACTGTCCTCGCTCCCTTGCAACACGTTGCCAGCAAATCTCCAGCCTTTACTCTGCTGGCATCCTCCTCCCTATGTGGTGAATGCCTCTCTCTCTCAACACCTATTCCTGCGTCCTCCCTTTTAGTGGACTCTATGCGGCTCTTTCCCTTATCCTTTGGCGTCGTCATTTTCCGAAAATTTTTTCTGGTCAAGTTTCCAACTTGGCTCATTTTCTCTGGATGTTTACAACGCCATTAATTGCACACCAATGTCTATTCATATAAATTTTCTCATTATTCTTCGCTAAAGTTTTTATCTGCATTGCATCTGTCGTATATTTCCATTCTTTCTATCCTTTTCAGTCTTCTTTCATTCTATCCAACATTTCTGCGATAACAGTTTAAAAAATAAATACTTCTCTCTCCTCCAATGCATGAAAGTTTTTATTTTTAGCAGTTATTTTTGCTACAACCTGCCTACTCGAAAAATTATGCTAACGTATTGTACCCAAGGTTATCGCATGTTTTTTCAAAACAGCTTTAGTCCTAAGTTGGTCAGGTGATTTAAATATGATATTTCCTATGGTGATAGTTAAAAGTTTGCTAATACATTAAGGCTAAAATGTTTTGTGTTTTTGTAATTAAAATAAGCGAAAGAATGATTCACCTTCGATTATCATGTCCAGCATTCTTCGATCGCACTATTTCTCTTCACGTGTGAACTTCTGAGCCGATTGCCTATTAGTTACCATTTTGATGATCATTACTTATTTGTGAAAATAGATTATCAATGCAATGAAAAAATTATACTATGTGATAATTAGGTTTCTCACATATCGTGGCGCCATTTTGAGAATTATATCCCTTACGCTTAATTAGTGGTGAATGGATGAATGTGGCGAAATTTTTGTTTAGCTGGTAAAATTATCGCGATATAAATTCGCGAAGCACATTTATTTATTTAATCCAGCCCAAAAACAGCACGAGGCCTCAGAGGACTCACAATAACGGGAGAAACAATTTAATAATATTAAGCAACGTAACCAATAATGAACAAAAATATTCAACAGTATTTACAAATAAATAACAAAGAATAGTAAATTTCATCGGGTGGTGCGAGGAATAGGGGGAAAATTACGATAGAGATGGTGCAAGATGGATGAGGGATGAAAAAAGGATCAAAATTTGGAACACATTTGGCATAGGAGTTAATGGAAGAAGGAAGTCTGAATATAAAAGAACGTTTGGAGACAGAAAGGCGGAAGGTGAAACAATGTATTTCTATTAGGGATGGTCGGATCGGATACCTCGGATCCAAATATCCGCGGATATTGCCCTTCATCAGATACATCGGGTCCAAAGTCGCGGAAGACATCGGATCTGGATCCGAAATTTTAAACAATAGCTTCAGTGAATGCAACACCCCATAAGGGTGGAAAGAGTTCCGATTCTCTCTTCGAATGTGCCGTCGCTTGCGATTGTTGTCCTACGCCACTGTTCAGTGGTTTATCCGAAGATTTTTCCTATTTTCATTTCCAAACCCAAGCGTAACAGTTTGGGTCCTGAGCATGTAAAGATGTTTAAAAAAAAACAACTTGAAAGCCTATAAAAATATTAAAATGTGTATGAACATCTATAAAGCATTCCTTTGATTGTACGTACCCAGAGTAAACTGGAATAATTAATTCGTTTAATTGCAGGAATTTGAAAATGCATTTGGATCCGAAAATATCCGATCCGAAAGATCCGACTCCGAAAATCAAGGATCCGATCCGAATCCGGATCCGAAAAAAATCCTGGATCCGTCCATCCCTAATTTCTATTGATGTAAACGGCTCATTGTGCTACTTGCTTTACATTATATTCTCTAATTACTCTCCCTCCGCCCTTATTTGTCTCCACCGTGCAATTTTTCGCTCTGATTTTTGCACCCCGTCGCGTTTTGCGCCCATCCTATTTCGCTCCCACGACTGAAATATCATGGGAGCGAATTTTTCCCGTCCTCTCGCCTTTCGACCCCATTCGTGTGTTCTCGCTTCCGCCGAGAGAGAGAGAGAGTCACCCTTTGCTATCCTCCCATCCTCTCTTCCCTTATCACTCCACATATATGCACTCCCTCCCCCACCTCCCTCCTCTGGCGTCACCCCAGCCCACCACGCCCCCCTACCACCCCTCACCCCCGCCTCCGCCGTCGTGCCTGGCGCTGACCGCTTCATTAGCAATCGCGCTGGCCACGCCCCCTTTCGCAGCTAACCCCACCCAGGCCATACCTCCCCCTCCCACCCTCTCTCCCGTAGGTGAGGGAAGGGGGAGGTGTAGTTAGTGGATGGGGGAGGGGGTGGGGAGGATAGGAGAGTGCTGGAATGGATTTATCCGGAGGAGGTGGAGAGTTGTGTGCAGCGGGAGCAAATACCTTTTTGTTTCCATCCCTCCCTATGAATATTGATGCGTCGTCTTGCCTCCCTAGTCCCTCTCAACAACTTCCTCCCCCCTCCCTCTCTCTCTCCCACTCTCCCGAGCCGAAAGGAAAACGACCCGAAACGGAGGATGGTAGAAGAGAAATAGGAAAAGGAGGAATAAGTGGAAGTTAATGAAAGATGCGCGTGTAAGAAAAGAGGATACTAATATAATATGTGTGACGAACGATTTAGACGGAGAAGAGGAATTGAAATTAAATGTGACAAAACAGTTTTTTTCACTAATAAAAGGGTAAATACACAAAAGGATGAAGTTCGTCATGAAAAAATATTATTTTATTTAGCCGGAATTCGAACCCGGATCTCTCGATTGCCGTTCAGGTGTGTCAGCCAGTTACACCATCAACTTCGAGATGGGTTTTACCGAACAAGATGTTGACGTCACAAATAAAATTCGAAGAATCAAGCGAGATGGAGTGGAATTGATTCATAATGAAACACTGACTTGCAATTTTCCACAAAAATAAAATTTAATTCGAATTTTAAGTCGAATTAAATTTTATTTTTGTGGAAAATTGCAAGTCAGTGTTTCATTTTGACGTCACAAGTCCACACCGTGGCACATGTGGCCAGGGTCGTGCTTACAAAGCCACTGTCAGAGTGAAAAAACCCTATTTTGTCGCTGGTCGACGACGACGAATTTCAAATGCTTCTGCAGTGCTCTAATAAAAGGGTACTGCATAATAATGTCTATTGAGCCATGAGTTGTTTTATTAATTTCCGATAGTTTTTCAACACATGATAAATAAATTGACCATAGTATTAATTATTACGTTTGGCTAATTCAACCTCCTTATCAATAGATCCTTAATTATTAATTTGAAAAGCTATTTTTTCCTACCGGTGGCCCACCCTGTAATCTTATGATACTAGTTTAATTTAACCTATTTCTCGCTGTAATGAAGTAAACATAATTACGTAAGTAAGGAAATAACATAATTATCCATTCCTATCCGTGATTTTATAGATTATTGTTTTTACAATCAAAATATATCAATTTGGCATCATCATTTCTTTGACCAAAATCTCTTTCGCACATGAAATTCATTCGTTTCTTACCCAGTATAAAGTGTAATTTGTATAGAATTTCATGCTAATTTATTCCCCATATTCACTATCGTCTGCTACGTCCTTCCTCTTCATCTACTGCTTGCTTTTGAGTTTCTTCCGCTAAACCTCAAACCCTTCCACATTCAACTCCCTCTCTTGGTTCTATCTCTAAAACCCATGCGCTAACTGGATTCTGTCCTGGATATCCCCCCGCCCCCAATCTCCTGATCCCCTCCCCCTTCGCCCTCCTCAATCAGTCCGCAAACTCGTGCAACAAAACCCTCTTGCCACAATCACATACACTCGCGTTGGGGCGAAGGGTTGAAGGTTCTCGACGCCGAATAGCTGGCCTCCTCCCTCAACGCTTAGCCCTCACATACACGCCAACGCCGAGCAGGTCCTATGTATTTCAGTTACCCCGCAAACCGTGCCAGTGTGACCGTTGGCCGATGTGGCGCATGAGGTGGACTCTGCACGTGCGTTTTTGGCCAACCGTTACGATAATACTCGACATGTACCTCATGTAACCAGGAGCGCCCAAGATCATTCCCCCAACAATATTTATCTTTGAGATATACTCACTTTTGGATGAAAACATTTTAAACTTCGATGGTTTCTGGTGTCAATCTCAGTATTTTCTGTCAATTTTAGTGCGGCTCATGGATTATATTTTCCTGTTTTCAGATATTATTTTCCCTAGCTTGGAACGTTTTTCAATGAAAATAATTTTGAGCTGGAGTGAACTTCTAACGAAATGAATCAGATTTTAGCCGGAAGATATTGTGATAGGATTATGTATACAAAGTAGCTAAGATGTAGATGTAATAATACTATTGGAAAACGTTTTCATTTTCCTCATGATCTACTTCACCGTCTAATAAATTTCTGAGGTACTTCTTGACGTGCTAAGATGATGAATTATTGAGATGAGAAAGCTATAATGTGTTTTTCTTTATTCTCTCCATACTTTATTTCGTATTTTTCCTTTCTTCATTTTTCTTCCATTGAATTGTTAAAAATAAATGATGATTTTAACGTGGAATTAGGTAATGTTTCATAGGTAAGAACTGGAAGTACTATTAGGGAATGGATTCTTGGGGTAGCCGAGTTGTTTACATTGATATCTGCATAGAATATTTAGTTTTATTTTGTATTCCGAGATTTCTAAGGAATAGAATGGACGGGATTAAAATGACCAAAAATCATATGTTATCCCTAGCAATGGGTTGTTTCCTTATTATTTTACTTTTTAAACTATTTTACTAATGCATGAAAAAATTATGAACGCTTCTCAGGTATTTTCATTTTAATTTATTAGTTTTCATCCTCATTCAGTGAAACTCTTTTTTTCCATGGAAGCATTTTCGTGGTGTTTTCTTTATTTTTTCCTATTCTTCATTTTCCTTTTCCCCTACCGTGGAAGCCATTTGCTGATTTTTCTCATTTTATTGTCGGAGGATACTGCCATTTTTTGGCATCGAGCCCTATTTATTCAGATCTTTGCTATGATGCTAACACTACATAATTTAATTCTCCATCATTCTGATTTAACGGAAAATGAAATCGCTATTTCATTGCCATTTAAATTTATAAAGTATTCCAAAGGACCTTTGCTTCGTGCAATTCCTCCCTGTCTACGAGACATGTACATTTTTGTTTTACCTTCAGTATGAAAGCCTTTTGCTTTCTTTTTACACTCTTACGGTAGGGTTCCTGCCTTTTTCATTGTTGAAGTCCTGGTATTTATGCACTTTTTTGCTTTCCAACACATAACAAACACCTCACTCTCTTCTATCGCCCCTACGGCTGCAGCGAAAAAGAAAATCACTACTCCATCGCCGTTTAAGTAAAAAAAATAATAATCCAAAGGACCGTCACCTTGTTCTCCTGCACTCCCTTCATTCCAGCCATGGCCGCCTCGGGCTTCTGGTCGTCACACATTCGGGGGCGTGTGTGATGTTGGTGTGTATGTGTGTCGGCGGGGCTGTGCCGTGTTGAGCTTGTCATCCAGGATGGCCGCTCCGATGGATGCAGGAAGGAAGGTGGAGGAGGGAGTGTGGCGGTAGCCGCGCCGCGGGAGCAGAAAGGGGGGGGGGGTGTGGAAGGGATGGCGAAGGGGAATTAGGCGATGGCTTCGGGGAGGGAAAGGGGTGGGATGCGGCGTTGGACGAGGAGGTAGAGTCACCGGCGTCCATGTGTGCGGTAGAGTGTATGTCAGCACGTCCCTATTTACAAAGTGTAAACATTTGACCAATGGCGCGGCTCTTCTTGTACCCTTGCCTTATCCCCTTCCCTCCCCCTTATGGTGTGCCGTTCCCTATCTGCATGGTGGGCTATGTTCGGGGCGTTTTGCGTCCTCTGTCTATCTCTCCTCCTACCCGACCTCTTCCGATGTCCACCTCCACCGCATCGCTATGTCTTGTCCCTCATTCCTTTCGGATCTAATACTGCCCATTCTCCCTGTTCACGCTAGTTACCTAGGGCTTTCGTCCTCCTATCTACCCGGACTTCCGTTTTTGTCCTGCCCATCTTGATCTTATCCATCTCTATTGAAATAAATATTTGTAATTTTCCACGATTATAAAATGTATTGCGACTCATGTTTCGATATTACCTAAGATTCAATCGTGATGGAGAGGAGTTTTTCCATATTGATATGAATACTTGAAAATTTCTATGATTATAAAATCAATTACGAATTAGGTATCAATGCTGATACATCATCTTCAAAGTCCGAAGGACAAAAGATAATAAAAAAACATTTAATAACGGTTTTTACTTGATACATAACCTCTCAGGAACAACAAGAATATACGGAAACCAAGGAAATGGATGATAGGATAAAGGAGAACATAATATTCCTGTCTTAACATATCGAAACACAGGAGCTCAAGGAGAGATGGATAAAATCCGAATATTTTAAGCGTGATGGAGTGGAATTTTCCCTACTGAAATAAACACTTGCAATTTTATACGATGATAAAATGTATTAAAACCTATTTCAGTGCTACTACATCATCTTCAAGGTACAAATGGTGCGTAGTGCACTCAATATACAATAAATATATAATGTAAAAAATATAAAATAAATACATTATATTAAATGTATAATATGTTAAACTGTAGAGGGAGAAGTAAGGGTAGAGATCAGCGGGAAGAGATGGGAAAACCTGAAAAAGTTAGTGAACGGAATTCTTCTTTGCTCTAAATTAGTTTTTTTTATATTGCGTTCGAAGTATTTATTATGCAAGCATTCCCATTTTCCAATCATTTATTCAGAGCTTGCAATGTTTTTGTGACTATATGACAGTATGATCTATATGAATGTTAGTAAATTTTAAATTCTAAATTGACAATTATGAGTGAGGAATTCCGTGGTCTTTCGTTCGTAATGATTATATATTTCGTACGTCTATTCAAGTATTCGTAAGAATCGTTTCTTCGGTAAATTCCATATGTATTTGGTATGAATGCCTTTGCCTTCAAAATAGTGGAATGCCTAAATGTATAAGCTATTTTTTATGTTGATAATTTGTTGTAACATTGTGTTTTATATTTCATTCTGATTTTTTCCACATTGTATATGTATGGAGTCCTCTGACAAGCTATATGACTAGGAGGGACCTTGTTTGTGAATATGTAGAAAACGAGTGTTAATTTTAAAAAAATCAGAAAAAAAACACAAGTAGTGCAGATCTTTAGCTTGATTTTACCAATATTTATTGCTGATAATACTTTATAAAATAATGACAAAGGCACATTCTCAACGGGGTCTACCATGAGATATTAGCGCTCGATTATATCAAAATTTATTGCTGAAAATACTTCATAAGCTAATGACAAGGTCTTATCCTCAACTAGGTTCACCAAGTGACATGAGCGTTTCATTACATCAACATTTATTGCTGAGAATACTTCATAACATGATGGCAAGATCTCATCTTCAACTGGGTTCTTTCAGTGAAAACAGCACTCAATTATATTTGCTGAAACTTCTTCATAACACGATGACAAGGTACCATCCGTCACTTGGTCCACCGAGCGAAATGGGCGCGATCAGTGTTGCTTGCAATCTATCCAGCAATCGACGGAGGTAGATGGAGGAAGGTGAAATTAAATAGGGTTAAAGCGCTGCCCTAAAGGTTTTTAATGAGTGTTTTATGGTTTAGAGAGCATACCTTCGACAGCGGGGCTGGGAATCGTCGCGATCGGAATGGATGCTGAGGGTGGGGAGGGTGAGTCGTGGGGTGAGGGAGAGAGGAGGGAGAGAGTGGGGTGGGGGAGGGTGGGTTGGGAGCATGGAGGGTGGGAGGGGGGACGCTGGCGTTCCTCCGCTCTCTCCTCCCATCCGAACAGTGGAAGAAAGGGTAAGAGAAGGGTGAGATGACAAAAAAGGAGATGGAATGTGGCGAGAGCGCCTTATTTGCACGGATGGATGGCTGAGGAGGAGGGAGGCAGAGAAAAGTGGTCGTGGGGATTGGGCGCTGGACTGCCTGCTTGCCCACGGTGGTGAGGAGGTAGATTGGAGAAGAATAGGGGAATAGGGGGGTTGTCTGCAATGAGTTGACTCTGCACATCGCTTCTTCTTCTTCTCCCCAGCAAGACTTCGGTCCTCTTATCGCTTCTCTCTTCTTCCTTCCCAGCTATCCCACATATCCTTCAACTTCAGGGCCGGTTCAAGACATTTTTCTAGGGTAAGCGAACTACAATATTCCAAATGAAAAATGAACAACCTTGGTTAGTTTTCACTGGAAATTTTTATTGGTGCGACGCGTTTAAACACTTAGGCGTCATTTTCAAGCACGGTATTAGTAGTATTTCAAGCCGAATCGATTGATCTCAACAATATTCCACCTCCCTCCTCTCAAAAATAACCTGAGAGGTAGTAGTAGTAATAATAGATGCCTTTATTCGGGCGAGGTTGAGGTTAAAAAGACCCGTTTTCCACCGAACCCCTCTTTAGCATCAATGCAAGCATATATAAAGTAGTAGGGATTATCTCTGGATGCAGTTTGGAGAAATAAGGGTCAAGACATAAATATCAACGTGAACTTATAACGATATACCCTACCTTCTACAATATTTTTGTGGAGAAAATTAACCGTCAACCTTTTATATCCTTGTCTGATTAGTACTGATCATTAAACTGGGTACTTAGGTGCCCCCTTTTGCTTGGCGCGCTACGCGGACGCGTACTTTGCTTACAGCCTTAAACCGTCCCTGTTCACCTTTCCCTTATTTCTCCTCCTCCTCCCACGCTTGCGTTTAGTCTGCACGTTCATTTCTCCCCGCAATCATGGTTCTCTTCCTTTAAAATTTCAGAGAAATCCTACGAGTCCATTTCCCCTCTGCTGTTAGCGTCCCCTCGGTGGGTCGTTTTGTAATAACCATCGCGTGTTTCAGTTTTACTGCCTCTCATGAGTTCGTAAGCACTTATTTGACCGTAAATACTGAGATGCACTCATGATATTTATTGCATTTTGTTACTCTGGTGCAATCATATATTCTTCATGTCAATAATATTACACCAGTAAACTAAAACGACACTCAGTGGCACTGAGGATGAGCCCCGAATCGGAGCATGATACGTTGGCTAATATGGAGAATATTTAACCCGGTAGGAGTCCCGAGAAGAGTTTACCCACATTATTCGCCGGGGAAGCATTAAATCTTATTTCACCGGTAAACTAGCATTATCGTAGCAATTATATCAAATTTTTCGGGAGCCTATGAAAGCAATAAATGATATGACTCAATCGTTCTTCCATTTTTTCCGCTCTAATTATGCTAATCACTTTTTACACCACTTGCGATTTATTATGTACTCATGTATTATGCAAGTAGAACATTTTCTTGCTAAATCCTCTTCAGTCATTGTGTTCTAATGAGTAATGATGCGAATACCATGTTTTAGAGGCGATTTCAATGATTTAGAGTACATACCTCTATCCCATTCATAAGGTTGGCGCTTTATAGCATTGTGGGATATACTCCTGTCAGTATTCAATTATTCTTATTTTACTTTAACGCTACCGTGCCTATGATTCATTGCCTCTTGTGGTACAATTATGATTTAAATTTATTAGCCGATTAACCGTTATTTCATCAAAGCATCATTGTATTTATATAGCTTGTCATACCTAAGGCTAAATGGCTATGCTAACTTTACTAACTATCAGTTATACTAACTTTTCTTAGCGTTAATGATCCGTATACTCGGAACTGTGAATGTGGTCATTGGTATCATAGTTCAACCGTGAAATGTTTCGTCGATAATTTCAAATGCTATGTGAATATTCCTATGTTAAAAATTTTACTCTCTTCCTAATGTATGGTTAAAGGTCGTGTGCGGAATGCGGAAATACGCTATTGACATGATCCGCTAAATCGCCACAACCATCAGCTCTACGTCCTAATCCTCATGGCCATACTCACAGGTCAGTTGGTCTTCATTGAATCAGGTTTAGTTATCTTTTGCTTTCCATCACTTTATCTACTCTCAGATTTACGCTCGGGAAGTGAAAGTAGCTACCCGAGACGTTGCTGAGACATCAGGGATTACTTTTAAAGAGATATGAGAATCGATGCCACTAAGTAGAGCGCTCAGTGATTCAAATCAACTAGTGATTTTAATTCGTTGCGCTATCATTTTCCTTGAAATCGCTGACGATTCTTTGGGAGTATAAACCAAGGCCAAAAAAGCCAAGTTAATAAAATATTTTCCTTGGTTAATTTACTTATATGGATTCATGTGCTTGATAAACCTAATACTCATTTCTTTGGAGTCTTTACGTTTGAAGATTACAAGAAAGATAATGGCGCGAGGTTACGAAAAAAAATCCAATTGCCTTTGTTATTCATATTTGGAAATACGCTTTTGGAAATTAATAGTATGAAAAATATTTTTGGAAGGGTGAATCGCAATGATATCTCATCTTCGTGAATTTTTAATGCCATTTTTGATATATAATCACTTTTTCGTCAAAATTCAACAGTTCACGTCAGTGTAAGTGAATAAGACCATATAGTGGCGATTCTTTCTACGGTCTCGCATTTCCATCGCTTATTGTTTGGCTTTATATCCGTTGCTTCGCCGCGTCACCTGTTCACCTCGGGAGGGTTTTGCATCCGTAGAATGGAAGCCTCGTAGCAGCCGCCCTCAACCCTATTTGTTATTTAAAACGGTTAGTAAATAAATGGGAGGGAGTTCGTTAAAAGTTTTTAGGGTCGCGCGGTTTTCTATAAAACGTGGTGCCGTAGGAATCACCCGTCGCGCGTGTATAAATAAATTCCGCAATTTCGTCGGGGTGAATCATGGCATAACTCACTTTTCGATTGTATGCAAAGTGGTTTTGAGGGACAATTGAGACAGAGATCGAGGGCATGGATGTACGAATCTATGAAAAGGTGGGAAAGGAGAAGAGGGGGGGGAGTGGTTATGTGTGGGTGAAAACGAAATAAAGAAAAAGAAAAACCACCACCGGGACAAATAATGAGCCCATTCAAATTCGATTTTTTTCTTTTACCATCCCAGAGGCGTGAGGATATAATGCAGGACGAACAAAACACTCGCGCCGCGCGCGGTCCCAGCATGCATTTCTCTCTCTCCCATGTCACCCTTCGCCCCCGGCCAGCGATTTTTTTTTCTTTTAAACCTTTATTTTTGCGAGTCGGCCGTCTTTTCTTCAAGGAAAAGTAATGACTCTAATGTTATACGATGTCCTTCTTGCAATTTACGATATGGTGGCAATGGTGAAATAATCAGTGACTTATGCAGTATTTCGTGGTGGTATTCTGCGCAGTACGGTTCCTCTCGAATTTATGTCACGAATGCAAAAAATATTCCATTGCCTACGTACGTTTCGGAAATTTAAACTTTATTGTCAATTTTACCATCAGTAGTAAGCTTAACAAAATTTCTTTCAGCAATGAACTTTTGTGAGTATTTCTTATTTATAGAAGAGGATTTGTTACTTTCAAAGGCCCTCACAACGTATGGCTCACCGATATTGGTGAAAGAAAATTACCATAGAATATTCGTCATTATTTTGTAATTTGTTGCTACTTTTTTTCGTGGTCCAGAGCAAATTACAATTTATATACAAGCCTGTTGAAGTCACAAAAAAGGCGGTCTGCAGGTTAAATACATCAAAATTATGGTGATAAACAGTTTAATCCTTCCGTTTCTGTTGTGGAATGATCTCTGTAATCCCATGCAATACGTATTTTTATTTACTCTTTACGATTTTCTAATTCCGCAAGTAATTTTAATCCTTCTATAAGTGAGAAGAAGTAAAGTACGTAATGAAAAATTTGCAGTTGCACTGGGTCTAGGCGGTAATGGAATTCCCCGTCTGCAAAGTTTTTACGAGGAACGTTGTAGGAACTTCGACAAATTCAAACTTGAGTGAGAAGTGAGGTCCTTTTCTTTTATTAATCATTAGCTTTAATGCGCTCCTATAATTTGTCTCCACTTACGTAAGATTACCTCTGTTAAAATCTAAAACCATCCGTTTTCCTGGGAGATCGTTCAGACTTTATACGTTTACCCTCTTGGCTCCACTACATATTTGGCACAATATATTTCTCATAGGTACTCATGTGTAGATGGAGATATTTTGTTGTACCGTGTAACAGGTAACATGATGATGGATATACATTTGAATGGTCGACAGAATTTTATTACTAAACGACATAGGTTTCGATAAATTCTTTTATGAAATAGAAATAATTTTTCGTGACCTAGGACGGTTAAAGATAAAATTCTCTGGACCATACAGACGTTTTTATGTCGTAATGTTACCTGTTACACGGTAAACTAAACAGAATTTTATTACGAACCACCTCAAGTTTCAACAAATTGTTAAATGAAATTGAAATAATTTGTCGTAACCTAGGACGTTAAAGATCAAGTTCTGTAGACCATACAGGCGTTTTTATGTCGTAATATTGCCTGTTTTAAGGTAACCTTCACTGAATTTTATTACAAACCACCTCAAGTTTCAACAAATTTTTAGATGAAATCGACATAATTTGTCGTAACCTAGGACGGTTGATGATGAAGTTCTGTGGACCGCACAAACGTTTTTATGTCACTACGCTACCTTTCTCAAAGGTACCCAAGGAA
This sequence comes from Ischnura elegans, assembly GCF_921293095.1. Classification (NCBI taxonomy): domain Eukaryota; kingdom Metazoa; phylum Arthropoda; class Insecta; order Odonata; family Coenagrionidae; genus Ischnura; species Ischnura elegans. The sequence continues at coordinate 109,843,460 of NC_060248.1, forward strand.
CGCCACGGTCTAAGCACCTTTCCAAGTCCGAAGTCTGGCCGTGAAAACACGCCGAAACGATTTCCCGTCTCATCCCACACCTCTGATTTAGATGTTATACACTATTATGCGCTTGCAATATATACGCCACGCGGTAGATGAAAAAGACCAAAGGAAAAATAAATATATCCCGAGTGCGGAATGCGATCCCTTTTTGAAGCTTCCCGACTCCGCCTTGGATCGCGCAGCAATCGTGGGCGCACACAATCACATATGCACGAACCTGATAGGATGGCCGTCCGGTGTATTTTGCTCCCATCCATTTTTTCCACTGCTCTCAGAAGGACTCAGATAAATAGCTTCACCTCTGCGACTTTTCGGTCGCGTAGACCGAGGAATCGTGGACAGGCGTGGAGTTGGGGAGGGGAGTGAGAAATTTTTTTTCTTTCGAAAGGGTATAAGGTGAAGAAGTGGTAGGATGGTTTGGTACAGGGTATGGGAATGGAAGGTATTCCTCCTGTTTTGAGCCTGGAAACTGGAGTGGGTTGTGAAATGCTGGGGAAAGGATGGAGAACAAGAGGAAGAGTTAAGAGAGGCAAATGCATGTTGCATAGAGAGTGATGGGGGTGAAGTGGGGAGGGGGAGGAGGAGTTCGCCATTGTGCATCGGTGATTATTGCTGCCGAGGGACCGCATGGTGGACATCAGGGAAGAAAGTTAACTGCCCGACCGAAGAGAAGAAGGCAAAACCCATGGGAGGCAAAGAGAAATGGGGGCTAGATGAAGTACTAAGAGTGATTGCTTCGTGGATGCTGATACTTTTAAGAAACCTTTGAACTCACCCCCACGCTTACCTACCTCTCCCTACTCCGTCTATCTCGAGTGGAATTTACACCATCCCTCCACCTCGAGAAAATATGCTTTTATGTTTTCGAGTCAACTCGGATAATTGCCTCAACAGGGTAAATGGTTTTATCATAAGAAAATCGGTTTCGTTTTTTATTATTTGTTCCGGCCGTGAGTTTTATTTTTGAAAGGGAGGGTTTTTATGGCGAGCAATAAAAAGGTTTTAGTTGACGACACGGCGAGAACGGTCCGTAACCTGGTGCCTGCAAGCTTAATTACTGTCGGATGAAATATGTCCGACTTGTTTGACTCGTGGTTTTTAATGGACCCTCGCTTTATTCCCGGTTAATAAAAGCGAGTGCATTTGGTTAAAAAGGATTCGCGGAGACATGAAATCGGAGAACGAGAAATTATGAAAACTCATGTTATCTTTTATTGCTCAAATTTTATGACCCTTGTGGTCATTTTTTCGACGGTAAAAACTTAAAACCGAACATATATTATGAGAATTCTAAACATCATCAAGTGCTTTCTTAGTCTGTAAGTGTTACTTTCCCACAGAATTGGGTTTCTTTTTCTTAAGTATCAGGTCTACGTATAGCCCCAATAGGGTGGTTTCCTATTATTTTTTTATTGCCTAAATCGAAAGATTATTACTCCTGGAGTACGCATTTCACGCTCTTAGATTTTTAAATGACGATATCTATTTTTCGCGATTAAATGACAAGTGAAAGATTTCATGCGTGCGAAAACGCGACGGCTAAGTATGAATGCCGGGAAAATTCGGTGTGACGTTCTTTTGGTTCCCGCTGCCGCAAGTGAGGTGACCTTGGGGCGAGGCTTTGAGCGCTGATACGACGCAGGGTGCTAGCAGGTAGCAGAGTACCCTGCAAGCTGGTAGCGCTTGGCTTAAATAAGGATTATTAATACCTAATCAAACGAAGGAGACTTTCCGACCTTAGGCAGTTTTAATAGGTAATTATTAAGAGATGTTTCCCTGAGATTTGTGCCTCATGCATGCATTGGTAATCTCAGACGATGTAAAATCCTGACTACCCGCGTACCATCTGGGTCCCTGTGACGTCACGCGGAGTGGCATCGCATGGGCGCCAATCTCGCCTTTTTCAAATGAGGATAAAAATTGACCATTGACATTCGTCTAAACTGGGAATTCTAAAACCAAATAATTTGTATGTCATGAATACACTAATGGTGGGTAACGAATCGCAATCAATGCCTTTCGTTTTCTTTGATCAAGGAAACTACCCTATTACTGGATTGTTTTTACCTGCCGTTTCGCCGTGATTTTTTTCATGAAACGAATATCTTTGAATAGGCTTGCAGTTTTATTTTCTCCATTGCCAGCCGAATTATTGGGTATTGAAAGCTGAAAATGAGTCCATTAATTTATCATTGAAATCAATTCACGTTGAAGAAGATACTCGTATGAATAATAATTAATCATACATATGCCTCATGCCATCTGGGTCTGAGTGTTTCCTAAGTTCACCTTGATGTTCAAGTATTGCCCGTGATGAAAAACCAATGCATGAGTTGACCTTGCTATCAGAGGCCCAACTTTCGGAGAGGCACCACCCACACTGCTTCCCCTACCTGACCTCAGCCGAATCCGTAATATGCACCACCCTTTTGTGCCCCTTTGGGAACTTTCTCACTCCCACTCATCACTTCATGAAGCCATGGCAGGTGAAGTTTAAAAACCTTGCGAGTCTCTGGTGAGCGTAATATTAATTGTAAGGATGAATCCAGGAGGAGTATAATGTTTCACGTGAATGAATGATTGAATGAAGACATAGATGCCTCTGAACATATTGAAAAGCATGCTTCTTCCATGTACATAAATAATATACCCTGCCGTAAAAGGTAGATATACGAGTCAGAGAGTGGCCCTGTTTTTGTACCATCCGTATCAATTTTGAAGCAGAGGGGTTGTAGTTGGTAAAAGCATCTAAAATTTTATGTAAAACATCAGATTGTTTATGAGAATTACATAGGTATTTAAGTCTCATTTGCTCGCAAGAATGTAGTACAGATGTTCATAAATTTCTTTACACTATTGTATTACTGAAATAAATACACGTAGAATAAGATTATTGAATGAATATATTTTTTTCGTGCGCATCCCTCTTGGCAATTCGGTTTGAGGTATTTTAATGCTCACTGGAACCATTGCTGTTAATCCTATCGGATCATGGCTTCTGCAGCAAATAATATTTTTAATTTTCGAGCTTCTGAACCATAAACTTTGGAGCCCATCCAAAACATTGCGTTCGACGATCAGTTGTGAGAAATTCGAATTACACGGACAAAATATCACTTGGGTACATTTTCATCGAGGTTCTCACTACTGGTAGCGCTTATTTTGTGACTTTTTCCTTCATTCAATGGAAAAAAATTGCAAGGCCTTCAAGTTATATCGGTCTTTAGATGGGGAAGCACTGACATGAAGATACATGAACTGATTGATGGCATTGATCGTGACATTGACGATATGTTTACTGCTCATTGGCCTTCGCTGTGCTATTCTTCTGGAACTTCGAAAATCCGACGAAATTAGCACCTCATAAGACGAAGTTTTTCGGTCTATGTCGAAACTTCAACGCAAAGTGAATCCCATCATGTCAAAAGAAATTCTCTCCTACCTCCGTTGCGGGCGTCTAACGGTCTGGTGACGAAACCCACGGATCTTCCTTCTCAACCCAAACAGAAGCGGAGACCCTGGCGCAGACGCAGAATCAGCAGCTTATATTTTTAAAAGACGATGGGTGACCAGCGGATCCGTTTCCTTTTTGTTACACCCCTTCCCACTTGTCAACGGCGAGGGAGGGAGTGGGGGAGCTGGGGGAGTGGTCAGAGGATGGGGTCGGGAGACTTAAAGAATCGAAAGAAGTTTGGGGCGTGGATGGGCGGGGGAGGTGGGTAGGGGGGGTTTGTTCCACGCGCCCGACTGTCTGATTCGTCTTCGTCCTTGGAAATATAAATGTGATGTCGGGTATTCGACCCCAGGGGCGGATGTCTGGGTTTCCGGGCAACAGAGACAGTGGAGACGGGAGCATGTGGGAATGAGTGAGAATGGATGGGGGCAGGGGTTGGTTCGATTAATAATCGAGATGGCGGATGAATCGCTGTCGCGGGCAGGAGCACTGGCAAATTATTTTTGCGGATTCGGTATGAAATAATTTTCAAGGGTCGACCATTTACCTTGCATGATGTTGGGTACGATATGGTGGAAGTTCTTAATATTAGTAAAATAAGAAAATGCAATATTTCCTCTGATTTTTGTTATCACAATACGCGTTTCGTCGTTACAAATAACATTAATGTTGTTTGTAACGACGAAACGCGTAGTTTCATAATAAAACTCAGTAGAAATATTGCAATGTCCTATTTTACTAATAGGCCTACCATTTGTTGATAGCGTTTTATTTTATGATCGTATGAAGTGGTTTATCATTCGAAGTGGTGGTAATGCGATGTACCCATGATAATATAATAAAAAATGCTAATTGTCACACTTTAATGCATAACTCGTCGTTTCGGGCGTGGCTTCATGGAATCGACTTGAAAGAATGAAATGGCGTCCCGACGTGGCAAGTCATCGTCTGATACATTTGCAGTCTGCGTCGTCGATTTTGACGCAAAAATATACAATTTACCCACCCTTGTGCATATACCAGTCCTTGAAAATGATAACGGTCGGTAGTGGATTTATGTATTAAAATTTGGAAATTACCATTTTTGTTTTTATTTTTTCACGGCCATTTTATGATTATCAGCTCATATTAAAGACTTTATTCACTTTCGTTTCAAGTCTAGGATCGTCCATCTCATCACTGATCGTGAAAAGTGAGGTAATAAATAGATAGTTTGCGAACAAATAATGTCAGCTGTTTTCCTCACCTACTTTCCTCACCTGGGGATATTTGCGTTGGCCGCCTGTGGCTGTTGGACATGGGCACAATAAGCAGGATAGCAGCGAGCATTTCAGGAAGGGTGATTCTCGTGACCTCAAAGGTAATGCTGACCCACCGGGTGACATTTCAAACTTTTTTCAAAGTTGTCACTTAGTTTGCATTACATAAGGGATGACCATTGTTAACCATCAGCTGTCAGTCAATCTTGGTTCTACTAGCGGTATACAATGGCGTTGACGATATGTAGCTGTTGACAATCGATTACCATAGTTGACAATCGTCCGATAACCGCTATCGATATCGGAGCCCATCGATCACGTTGTCATCGGACCTTGTCTAAAAATTTTATTATCTCTGCCTATTAAGGTTGGTTTGCATGGGGAATTTAAGAACTATTCTTACAGTCTCTCCTGGCTTCAATTACCTCCCTCTTCAGTTCGTATTAAGGCCTACTTACTTTATTCCTATTCTCTTCCTTCCTCTCCCTAGTTTTCCCAACACTCTATCCTCTAAAACAATTTCCAACATCCCCTCCACGCTAAGTGCTCACTCCGTCCATATTTTCCTTCGCCTCTGTATCTCATCTTAAAATTTACCCATCGAATATTCTGAGTATTGGTTTCGTTGTGTAGAGGGATGACAAGTAAAGCGAAACGAAAATGTTTCGCTTTGACCCGGAGCGAAAAGAAAACATGAGGCCTGGGTTTAGTTTCGTTCTAACACGAAATTAAAATCACCTAGGAGTTTAGTTTCGACCCGGAACGAAACTTTATTCCCGGGAACGAAACTATTAATTGAAACCCCGCTTATCATAGTTAAGTTTCGATCCCAGAAGTTGAGTGGAGGGGGGTAAGAGGGAATAGTTTCGACCCATTACGTTTGACATGCGTTTAGAGAGGTTAAAACATGAGTGCCCCTTGCATCTAATGGCGGTAGACCGAAACTCTTCTTTATTCAACCATACTTCGTATTCGATGTGTGGGTCGAAACTAAACTGTTCTCAGGTGAAGCACGTGATCCCTCCAGTGCGAAACATTATCTGTGTTTCGTTTCGTCATATAGTTTTAGTTTAGTTTCGACCCGAAGTATAGTCTGTATACCGTAGGGTGGTGCACCGGTCCGTCAGTTGCCTGAGTTGGTCCGCGAGCCCTTAGCGCTGGGGGGAGGAAAGGACCGGCCATAAAAACTCTATAGGACCGATTCAGGTAGATAGTGGGCCCGTGCGGGTCCCCAAGCGCCTGGGGAGTGGGGAAAGGACCGACCCTAAAAACTCTATGGGCCCGACTCAGGTAGCCGGCGGGCCCATGCGCCACCCTACGGTATACAGACTATAATTTTGACTCCGATTTCGTTTCAACCCTGAGTTTAGCTCCCCGGGTTTAAATCCATTACGTGTCGTTTCTACATTTTGCTCCCGGAAACGAAACTATTGAAATTTTACTGGCATTGACTTTCGTTTCGTTTCACTTGCCATTCCTGGTCGTGTCAATGGGGAAAGAAATGGCGCAAGAATGAAGTGGGCGTGTTGTGGGTGTGTATTCTGCCCTCTTATTCTGCTTATCCCCTCCCTCATTCTTTTCCTTCACCATCCGAGTCTCATTTGGTAGGGATGGAGGGTGTGAGGGTGGGTTGGGAGTTAGGTTAGGAGCCGCTCTCTCGCGTTCTTTTGTTTATTTTTCGCCTGGGACCCCATCCCCCTCTAACCTTTCGACCAGACATGCCCGAATTGAGGCCCTTTAAACCCCCCACAAATGGGTTGGATCCGTGTATAAACGAGAGGGTGGGGGCGGAGGTGTTCCTCCTGATAATGCAGTCGGAAAGTGCCGGAAGGTCTCCTCCTCCCTTCCATCTCTGGGGCGCCATTCCTTCCGCCACTTCCTTTACGGAGATGAGAATCTTTTCGTATACATTCGTGTATATACCCTTCTGCCTCCTCTCATTAACGATTGTTATGCTAACTTATTTCGAGAGTTTCCACATGCGCTGAATAATTCAGACCTATTGTTAAGTTATTGTTAAAAATTACGCTCAATATTAAAAGCTGGTATAATTTTAATATTATAACTGCAAATAACTGTTGCCATTGAAGTTGAAAAGTCTAAAATTCGAGTATTTGTCTTCATACTAAATTCATCTTTCTGTATAGTAATATGAAAGCTAACAATTAGCAATAAAAATACAAGGATGATTCTCTTGCATGACTTAATGACGAAGTAAAATCTTTCACATTGTATTAATATAATTATTAAAATGTAATACTCAGTTAAATGAACCTTCTCAGTGAATAACTCTTATGACAGAGATTCTTTTGCGCTAAAATTGTATTTAAGTTCGTTGGTATAAAGTGTATAACTTATATAAATATTACCGGCGAAAAAATAGTCACTACCTCTTGAATTTCTCTTTAGGTGTTATAAAAGCAATCTTATTGCTTATAACTCGTTGTAATAATTATTAAGGAATTTTTCCATAAGGGATGATGTTTTTAAATTATGAGAGTAGATGTAAGTGAATAATCATTAATTTTATGTGACAATGCAAGCAAATTGCAAATGACTTCCAAGGGGTGAATGAGAGAAATACAAAATAAAGCTTTTTTGGGGGTTGAGAACTCTCTGTAGGTGGAGAATATGCGTGGCATTTTGGTAAAGACAGTATAAAACGCCTAATTGTTTCCTAATCAATTATTAGTTGATGGGCGTACCCAGAATCAAAACTAGGGGCTGACAAAACTGGTTGTGGTCGTTCAAATTGTAACTTTTCCGTACAGAAAATGTTAATGAAACCAAAATTTTATGGAAATTATGACAACAATTTGTTATTTTTTAATAATTTGCTTGAAAAAATAATGTTTTCTGTTTTAGTTCCATGCCTTATACTGATATCATTTTTTTTCCAAAGAAAAATTAGCTCATAAATTTTGTTTTGAACTAAATTTATTTTCGCTTCTAGGGGGGGGGGGGGGGTAGTTGCACCCCCGTAGCCCCGCTGGGTACGCCCATGTATTAGTTTTGATATTGCTATTCAGAAAGATGAATGAAGAATTCATGTGAAGACAAATGCTCGAATTTTGGATATTATGGACATCAATGGCAACAGTTATGCTGATGTACAAACTGGGAATGCTATATTATGTTGATAGGCGAGTTTAATTATTTTTTTCTGCTTGCCTTCAAACATATAATTCCAGAGTGTATTGTCATGGCGATAATTGAGTTTGGTTTAAGTAGCCACGTTCCTTTAAATTTTCTGAATTATTTCCAATTACCTGAAATGTTTACTTTTGCCCGTATTAATTGTACTCATATTTTCGATACTCATTTATCTAGGAAGACGTAACTGATACAAAATGCATGATCTAGTTCAAAATTTTAAAATGAAAATTTCCCATGTAAGAAATTAAAAACTCAGCGAAAACAAATACGATATCACGTAATTTTATTTGAAAGATAAGTCAGTGTCAATATGTGCATTTCATTCAGCCCCTAACTCAAGACTTTTATTAGGTATTGAAAAAAGGTAAAAACTTATGCAATCGAAGTACATGGCATTTTTCACGGTTCGAAGTCTTCTCTTACCATTTCATTCATGTGATCCGCATGAATAGAAGTTATGGTTTGAATTGTCAGAACTCCAGATAACCAAATCGATTCCTCCGAGCTATTCATAGCACTTCCGCCGCACATGGGGAGAGTAGTATAGCAATCATCTGCCTCCGATATTAAAGCATCTCGAATCCTTTGGCTGGGCCTCTCCGTATAATAGGAGTTACTTATACAAGTCCACTGACCTGCACCGTTCCATCCTGTGTTTGACCACCCGGGCCTCTATTATTGCCTCAATCAGCTGATTTCATTTTCCGTCTTTCAATCTGGTTTCTCGAGGCTTTTCGAGACTTTATTTGATATAAGTATAAACCATGAAATACTATAAATGTAAAATCGTCATTAAAATTAGTTTCAAATAAATTTTTCCTTAAAAATGTTAAAATTTAATGGTAAAATATTGAATGCAGGTGGAATATGTAACCTCCTTATGTAATACGCTAACGTATTCTCGAGTATTTTTATAAATATTCTGCCCTCACTTCATAGTTTCTCGCTTCTTCTTCGATCCCTAGACATCCCCTCCCAACTTTTCCGAAGAAAATAGCATGCAAATGTCGTCCACCTGCTGCATATGCTCCGAGGTCTATCTGTCAAATGGATACAAGGATTTTTTTTGGTAGACTTGAGGCATATGTCAAAGATAAATGTGGGTGATAAGGATCAGTCTAGACGAAAAAAAATATTTAAGTCGGCGTGTATTTTTCCTTTGTCTTGCCCCGCTTCAGATCCCGTCATTTCATCGTTTTATTCTCGCAATGATGTCCTCTCCTCTTTGAGTTGCGAGTCGGTGCTGACAATTTATGACGCTTCTCAGTGATTTCACGGCCTCAGTGGTCCTTGAATTCTCACGAGAGGAGTGAAATATTTTGTTCTGCAACGCGAAAGACTGCATTGCAGGCAAAATTTAATTTCATTTCTGATTTGTCTCTATTCATTCAAGCCTTCAATAAATGCGACGATTTTTAATGGAATTATTTAACATGCTGGATTGCTTTATTGCACCTCTGCCCTTCCGCTTCCAAAGTATAAATTCTTTGACTTTTTTTGATATTGTTCAATCCTGCTAGTGCTCCAAGCTAATGAACGATTATTTTCCTCCAGCCTATTGCATTTTTACTCCAATCAATTCACGTCCATTCAATTAAAGGGTGATTTATTTAAGACTATAATTGATAGGGTGAGAGGGTACAAGTGATATTTTTCTCACCAGAGTTAGGTACAATAATTGTAAGAAGAAATAAACAAAAACCTGGGTACCATGGGATACGAGTGAGTCTCTGCTCTGTGCTGACATCGAATAGAAAATCAAATGCAATACTAAATATGTAATTGGTTTGTTTTCTAGACCTAATTTCTGTACCTAACACTGCATAGAAAAAAGAAATCACTTGTACCCCTTGGCTTCTCACCCACTCAATTGATATAATTAATCTCATATTTTTAGGATTTTTTTTCAAAAATAAGTAGGCTAAACTCCGCGCAGGTATCCTCGAAAGTAATTTAGAAATGAAAGGAACAGGAATGATTAATACCCAATTTAAATTCACTGTATAATTATAGTGTTGACCAAATTATGAGACACCTGGTAATGGCTCACTTGATAGTATTCTGAATAACATTACCTTTTGTTTTAAATACAAATTTTTAAATTCCAAAAAGTAACCGGGTTTTACAGATTTGCCATCAACTGAATGTCGATCTGGTCTCAAAATTATATTTAAACCCTTTTTCGGTTGTGAAATTGTAATTGTGGGTTTAAGACAAAGTTAGTTTAAAGTATATCGGGACTAGCCACGGTGATAACGTTTACGGGAGTCACCCGTAATGCACAATCGTGCGAAAGATCCACAGAGAAAAAAATAATTCGCCTTGACCGGGAAACCCACAAAAGTTAGTTTCGTTATGAATGTGAGCAAATTCTGCAAATTAAGCCTCAAATGATTCTTCACGACCGTAATAAAGTAAAATTTTATATACATGAATGTAATATAACCCTCAATATAATATTTAGGGGTATCTTAATCAGTTCACCGTATGATAATAAGTTGCATGCTAATTCTTGGCATGGGATTACTATATTTTCATATCACCTGGAGACAAATGAGATGTGAAATATATTCCCAGAGAAAAACATAATATAAGCAGGGCGTATTGAAAATGTTCAATGTATAGGTGTGTTAGTGAAGGTCACAGCCTTTCAACTTTAGTTGGCTGAAGCTGAATACCATGTTTGAAGATACATGAAGGAGCTTCGCCTGGACGACGCGACGGTAAATATATTCAAGCGCGCTGTGCATCATTACACTTTTTTCCAAATTATACTAATCTGAAATTTAATTCAGCGTATATTATGTAAAATTGGTTGATTGTGAGATATTAGTCAATTTTGTTGATTACTTGTCTATTAGCTGCTTTTTAGTACGTACGGTGAATTCCGATTAAAGAATACTTCTTTGCCATTTTTTTATTTGATGGTGCTCCTTATTATAGGAAATGTTTCTTACTATTAAACTAATTTCCTATTATTGAAATTATTATTTTTCTTTCTATTAAAAAGTTGCCTGATCATACTCATCCCTCAATTTGCTTATCAGGAAATGTGCAAAATTCCAATTGAAAACACACAGGCTTTCTTTTGTTTTTCCCAATTTTTTTACTTGAAATTTCTCCATTATTCTGCATTTATAACATTATTTGGCTACAAGATCCCATGAAATACTTTTCATTCTTGAATCATGTTCTGCCCTTCTCCATGCAACTTTTATATTCCGCGACCATTCCACGGCGGCGGGGTAAAGTCCTCGTCTGTCAAACCAAAGGTCGCTTGTTCGAGTCCCGCCTGCTACACTTATCCAGAGCATGGATGTTTGTGCACGATTGATTGATAGATGTCGATTACGAAAAAATCGATTATAAGGCCGAATAGTGCTGTTTTCGGAGGTGTACAAATAAAAAAATTAAATTGTGCGCTAATAAATTGAATTTCCATCTCTGTTCACTCGTCTATACTTAAAGTTGTCTTGTATTAGGTATCGCAAAAGTATAGAAAAACTTTGCTATATTTCACCACTTTATTTTTTACACAGGTTACCAAAGTTCATCCGTTCATTTACGATAAAATGAAATTCCACATGGTTGAACCTCAGACGATAGAGATTGTCTATTATTATTATTATAATTCCTAGTTTCGCCACCTAGGCACCAGATCTTGGCAGTACATTGGAAAATATGTGTATTAATTACACCGGCGTTCTCTCGTATCAGATATTTTCCTGTTCATCTAAGGAATAGTAGCTGGCGTGACTTCGTAATAATCCTTTATCTTAGGATTTGAAGGAGGTGGTGATTTATTTTTCTATTTTTCCGACCACGGTTTCGTTATGGGGTAGCATTTTCAAGGTGTCCATTCTCGTCTCGTATGTGTCTTCACTTCAGCCCACTATCATCTCCCACCTGTGATACCCAGAGCCTCTCATTCTCCTATCTTTTATTTTTCTTCTCCGTCATCCATCCCTTTCTCCTACCCGGTTCTCATCCAACTTCCTTTCGGCCTGGTCTTCTCGCGTCCATCCGCCGTTTCCTTTACCCCACTGCTTGAAATTCCTTTGTTCGTCTGTCCTTCCATGTTGCCCTTAATTTTTTCCCCTTTCTACCTTTTCTTTGCCTCGTCCTTTCGACTTCTCGTCCCTCTCGGTCAATCGTGTCTTCCAGCGTATCCTGTCATCGTGTAAAACTTTCCGTGCGCATGCGATAATCATTAAAAATTCCGCGTTTCTCTCTGTTTTCTGTTTTCTCGTGAATAAATATGTCGCGTTCCGGAATGCGAGCTTGTGTCCTGGAAGCCAGTTGAAAGACCGGAGAAACTGCTGGAATCATGCCACGAAAATCCTCCGACACATGCGTCGAATAAGTGCCAGAATTGGTCGATTGGTCGTGACGCTATTCCTAATTTAACTTTTGGCGAAACTTACGTGTTAATGAAAAGCAAAATTTTACAAAGCGCTCTAAATTTAGGGGATATTGAAAAATATAGTGCGATCTAACATTGCAGTTTGCATCGAGCTTTTGCTTATCTATTTGTGGTGACTGAAAAAATGTCAGTTGTAAACTTAGCCCCAAATGTTAGCAACATGATGCCGACGACTCTATTTTGTGTTTCTTCTTGGAGTAGATACGTACTTGCCGAAGAATGAGTAAGTCCCTTGGAATCTTAATACCAATGTTACTGTCAGTTAAATGTTATATGTACCACTTTGATGCTTTGTGATTTTATCCGGCCAATGAGTAGATTAATGATGGAGGTGGTAAAATTTTATCCTTTTTCATAGGAAATGATTGTTATTGATTTTTTCTTTTTATTTTTTCCTTTGGGAATTGGTTATTAAGTAAAAACACACGTTAACCATTGCCGCCTTCTCCTTTGAACCTGTGAGACTGTTACATATGCAGTCGTAATGATAGATAATATCGCATACCATGCAGGTTTTGCAGTTACTTAAATCTGTTCAAAGTATTTTCCTAAAATTAAGTCAATCAATGATTAATTTTAAACCAGGATAACTGGGAGCTTATCGTAGTAGACACTACTGAGAAATTTTAAATGTCGGTTCAGTAACCCATAGCCTCTACTCTGTCTCCTTAAGGCTAGTTGAATTATTTACTATTGGTTAAATGATGTGCACGTTATTTGTTTTTGAGTCATCTTTAACTTTACCCGGTAAGTAATTCAAATATAAACATTTGATTGTTATTTCAGGGACGGTTGGTGCAGAAAAATATTGAATGCCATCAAGGATGATAGATCCTCCCTGAAGTTGCATGGCAGTTTGTACAGGGTCAAATGAAAGGTGAGTTCAAAGTTTTTCTTCCCTTACTTGCATCAAACAGGCTATGAGTCTTTGATTTTTGACGTTTGTCGTATTTTAATTTCTCCTCGTTCCCTTAAAATATCCTCAATTTGTGGTTCATGCCATAGAAGGTATCCTATTCTTATCCTTGTTTCTATATAGTGGGGTGATCAATGGGTACTTTAGCGACCAACTAATGTCGACTGTTTTCCTCGCCTGCGGAATTATTGCGTGGGTAAGCAACTGTGGCCTCCGGACTATAAACAGAATAGCAGCGAGTATTTGTGGTCAAGGAAGGGTGATTCTCGTGACTTCAAAGGCAATGGTGACCCACCGGGGGACTATTAAAACTTTTTCCCAAGAGGGAAGTTGTCACTTAGCTGTCCAATCGGCCAACCTGACCCCGATATTAATGCCCGCCCAACCCACCCGTCCATACCGAAGCCATTTTCATAAGCTTAGGCCTCCCCATTCTTCGTGGGAGAGCGCGTCACGAACGCCCATCTGTACCCAATTGAGATCAGTTTGTTGGTGGATACGCGACAGGTCAAAAAAATATGAGTGCAAGGGAACTCAACGAAACAGCTGAGGTCAATTGCATGAGTAGCACGCTTTTCTTTTGGGAGCTGGTCTCCTGAATTTGACGTTTTTTTTAACATTTGCTTCGTTTTGTTTGGTATTACCGTATTATAGGCGAAAATATTTGACTACTCAGTCGGTGTGTGTGAGCATTTTGTTTAAATATTCTGAGTGGATATAATGTTATCTCGTGCATTTTTATCAATTTTGGAAAACGTTTGAGAACCGCGAGTTATGAGGTAGAAGATAAGTCATGACTTAATAATTAAATTACCGTTTATTTATAACATAGAGGAATAAATACTAATTAATTATTGTAACCCCATCGGTAGAAAAAAGCGTAAAATCCATCCAACAAATTCTGTCTCAAAATTACATCAGGCAAAACCAAAAGCTTCGGAGAGGTTGGTGAATCAAAAATACCTTTTAGGAAATTTATTTCAGAAGAAAAAACTTATGGTTTATGTTTTGGGCTAGAGATTTTAATAAAAATTTGATAGTATCTTTTTTTGGGAAAAAATGAAATAGGCGATAAAGAAAGCCAATGCTCTATTGCGGAGTTACTTTGCACACTACACAACCTACCGAAAAATTAGTACAATTGCTTTCGAAAGGGCTTTATCTATGTGTCTATTCCTCTTGAGGGGCAAGGACTTAGGCCATTGATTCCTTCGTCTGAATTAAAGTCACTTGGCTTTTGTTTATCCACAAACCATCTTTGATGTCGTGGGTACACGTATATAAGTATTTAAATCGTGTTAGTGTGTAATTATTGCATGTAAACTGCGCGGTATCTTCTGTTGCCGAAATTCCCACAGTTAAGAGAAAATGATGGATTAAATGAAGACCGAGGGATAGTGCTTAACCGAGCTCAATAAATACGTAGACACGAATCTTAGAAGCGTGAAGCTAAGAGATCATAGTACAGGTATGTATGTTCAGATTTTTAGAAACTCTACCATTGCCTTTGTAGCCATTTGCAACTACATTTTCTTATTATTATTTGCAACTACATTAGCTATATTATTTATTTTTGTTATTTTTGTTTAATCATATCCTATAAAATTCGAGGAATCAAGCGAGATGGAGTGGAATTGATTCATAATGAAACAATGACTTGCAATTTTCCACAATAATAAATTTACTTCGACTCGAGTTTCGATGTTACTACATCATTTTCAAGGTACAACTGAGAGGATCTCGCAGTGGAAAATTGCAAGTCATTGTTTCATTAATTATATCCCACCCAAAATAATATCCATTCACGTAAGTGTTTTAAAACATAATTTTTCCTCAAAAATGCTATCCTTGTTTTGATACCTGTAGCAACTATTCTCGGAAAGGGGAGTCTAAGTTGTGTCACTATTATCTATTCACCATTGTAAATGTTCCTTTAGTGGCCTTTTCTAATATGTTAACTTCCTGGCGAAAGCATTGCGACCATTTATATTCAGCTGAGAAGTTAGTGTATTATAAATTCTATTAAAAAGCCTCTTTTCCCGGCTTCATCACCTCCAAACTTTGCGAAACCATCCCGATCGTTTTCATTTGTTCTCTATAGATAACCTGTATTAGGAACTGTATATTCACGTGTGTGTGAAGTTATTTGGTATGGTCTCTTTTATTTTTTACGCAAGTTTCGTTTTTTACGTTAATTTTCCTGAAGTGACTGCAACTGTTTAATAAACGTATATTTATTTTATAGGGATGGGAATTTATCCGCCACCTATAGATGTTCTACCGATATATGTGTTCTACCGATAGATGGCATTAAAATCCCTTGAAGTTTCGATTGAGTAGTCTGTTGTCGCCTTTGTGATCATCCACAGTAAAATCCAAGCGCTGTAAATATCGTAATATTATTCTATTTGGTGTTTTCAAAATTATCCTATTTCATCCTTAAATATATTCAGTCACGACTATTAGCATTTCAAAAACGAATTGTATTCCTTTAAAATACCGTCATTCTACGTAGAGAAAGTTTCAATAGCAAAACGTTTTCTTATTATAACTACCAGTTGATCACTGCTTTCTCGGTTCTTAAAAGCTTCATGTTGAGAGGAGAGATTATTTTTTCGTTGATTTTCGAAAAAAAGACGCTTTTTCCTGGGATAATCTCGAAATTGTCATTTCTTTCTTCATGCAACTTTTTATCAATAGTGAAACGCCTTTTTTTATAACTACAATAGTTGATCATTATTTTTTTCGGTTATCGAAAGCTTCATGTTAATAGGAGAGGTTGCTTGTTCCATGATATCCGAAATTAAGGCGCTTTTTCATGGAAAAATTATCTCAAAGTTGACACCTCTTTCTCCATGCAACATTTTATGGACAGTAAAATGCCTTCTTTTTATGACTGCTGGTTGATCACTCTTTTTCTTTCGGTTCTTGAATGCTTCATGTTGAGAAAGGACGTTATTGCACGTTAACTTCCGAAAAAAGCAGCTTTTTCCTGGGATAATCATCTCGAAATTGTCACCCGTCCGAGTCATTTCTACGTTTTTCATTAGTTCCCTCATCCGGATGCATATCCCCCCTCTCATTCGTTGAATATCACCGCGATGCGGTCCACTCGCGCCCTCCCTCCCTCTCCCTGCCTTCGGATATCTCCGCCACCCCCCCCCACCCCACCCCAAACGGTTGATGTCCACTGATTCGCATATGCCCCCTTGCCGCATACGCTCCCCACCGCAGCCAGCGCTCTTTCCTATCTGTGACCGAAAAATCAATCGACCAGCGAGGCACACACGCGATGGAAAGAGAGAGAGGTGGACTTTCGACGTCAAAACTAAATAGCCAAGATCTTTTTTTTTTCTCTCGAGCCATTCTCTTTCCCTTTACCTATCGGCGGAGATATTTTCTCTCTCAGTCTCTCTGCATCGCTACCTTAACCATCTTCATATCGTCTCTTGTTACCACTTCTAATCCAGCAGCATCTCAGTAAACTTTGTGGGGTTTCTTAATAACTTTACGGCATCAGAAAAAAACTGCAAGATATCAAAATGCCCTATTTTATTTGGTCTCTTACGGATTTGTGTATAACCTAAAACTTTTCGTTCCAATAATTTTAAAAAAGCAACCCCTACTATGCTTTAATGGTTTCAAATTCGGTACCTATTTACCTTTATTGAAAAGCTTCTAAACAGTTTATGTCCTGTGGACCCATCACGCACTGTTCTATATTCCAGGGAATAGTGTAAATTTTGCATTTTTAGATACGAAAAACTACAAAAATAAACCTTACTAATTAGAGCTAACGAAAACGTTAACACCAACAAATATAAAGTTTAACATAAAATTCATACGAAATGTTTAAGCTTATTTGTAAGCCGTATCAAGGCTGAAACTTTATATGCCTTTTTCCTTGGGTAATCGAAGATTCGTATATTTGTTTTCACAACATAATATGAGTAATTTTTGTTTCGATACAACTGATTATGTGCATGTGTAGCCTTTTTTTAAAAGAAACTTAAACTTGGTCTCGAGTAGCAGTACTTTCTCCTCTTCTTTTATGAAAGCATCTAGATCACTTTACCAGCGTAGTTCAACCCCTTGCCACCTCGGCGTTCCACTATAACCACCACCACTCCTCTCCCTCGCCGTGAAAGAAGCTCGCTTTTAAATTGATAAAATCAAATTAAAGGGATTCAAATCCTGTATCAGGGCGGAGAGAGAAATTTCAGTGAAGTAAAGGGAGATGTAAACAAAACTAAGTAGAAAATGAAAGAATGAAAAGAGAATGACTCTCTGCGTTTGATTGTGTGATGGGAGAAAAGGATACTGTCCGAGCTTTATAAAAGAGCTCTTATCCGGGGATTTATTGTGTGCCGGTAAAACTCAAATGGCATCATTACTATTGCAGCGTGGGAAAAAATCTATTCCTCCCTGTCGGCCACGTGGCCAGGGGAAGAGGTGTTGGTTGTGGGAGGGGAATGAGTATATAGGAGAGGGAGGGGGGGCGGAACCAGCGGACTGGATAAAAAAAAAAAAAAAAAAAAAACGTGAGGCGAGGTAGAAATTTTTTGGAGGGCAGGTGTCAGAAAAAAAATCTCCGTATCCCTAGGAAATTATCCTTTACTCATTGAAACAAGTTCCTCTAACTCTAATTTTTTCCTCCCCGTTATAATGCACTGTGAAGGAAGGTTTTGCGGAAAGAAGAATTTTGAATTTTACGAGTGAAAAGTAGTGGCTCTAGTTATGCATATAATTTGGTTGGTCAAACCTTTGTATACTCACGTCAAAAATCCTCGTTGTGGGTTGTGATTATGTGAAATCCAAAATTTCTCTGAAATCGTAGGTCGAATACAGAAATAAATAATGTTTGAGAACCATAAGCCTTTAGCTTAGTATACGTTAAACTTTGCCATCATGTATCCAACCTTCGGATAATAACTTTTATGAGCTGCGCGTTTTATGACAACTTTGGTTACTTATTTCTTTGATATTTCTCGCTATCCATTGTAGCAAATTCCTCTGTCACTAATTTTTTTCGCCCCATTTTAATACCTACAATGTGAAAAAAGATTTTGTGGATAGAGGAAGATGAAGTTTACGAGTGAGGAGCAGTGGCTTTAGATATGCATATAATTTGCTGGGTCTAACCTTTGAACTTTCCCGTCAAAAATCCTTGTTGTGGGTTGTGATTGTACGGAATACTGGACTTTGCTGAAATCCTAGATGGACTAGAGAAAAACAGAATATTTGAGATCAACCTGACTCTACCTTAGTCTAGGGTAAGCTCTGCCGTCATGTATCAAACCTTCGGATTAAAGCTTTTATTATGCGTACATTTTATGACAACTTTTGGTTAATTCTTCGATATTTCTCGTTCTGAAAATTAATTTGTACTTAGATTTAAATTTGACCAATATAAAGATATCAAGAACCTTATTGGACTCTACCGTCATATGAACCATAATCACTTGTTATTGATTTACGCAATATAATTGGTTCCAATGCCATTTTGCTTTATTTTATGTTTACTTGTTTGTTAAGCTGCATACAGCTTTTCTAAGAAAACATAATTTCGTATTTGTCCATTATCATGTTGAATTATTACAAATTATCCAGTCGAATTGACTTGTCTTGCATTCTCACCTAATTCAATAAAGCGAGCGTTTGAACTAATGAACCAAAAAGTTTGAAGAATTACCTTACATTTTATGCGGATATCTTTTGTTTCATTTTGACGGAATATGGCATGAAGGACCTATATTATTTAAAGTAATCCCCTCAAATGCAAATAAAATAAAATAATTTGTTATTCCCATTGAATCCTTCATGGAATTTGAAATGGTTTGGTTTTAATTTGAAATCGCTGCTATTTTTGATAAGTAAGAGCTTGTAGAAATTTGGGAGAACAGTTCCCATTCTAAACAATCTAATGGCATTTTAAATCATTGTGAAATTTTATGAGAAATCTCTACTTAAGACTCCCAATTTTCTTATCATACCTTGCTCTCACCTAATTTAATGGGAATGAAAGTGAATGGTTAAAGAACGGATTCTCTGATCTCAGTTTAACATGGTGAAAGCACTTCTCTATTTCCACACGTCTTCATTTCTACCGACCCAGGTTGCGGCGAATAGTGCCATTTTCAACGAATATTTACTGCAGTAGAAGTGGCTTATAACAATCCCGCATGTAACGAAATCCCGCCTATTACGAGATAGTTTCCGGTCCGGTAGTTCCGGTTTCCGATAGATAGGTCCTTTGGATTGTTCTATGATTGCCAGTGTTAATATCCCCGCATGTAACGAGTTCGAATGGTAGGAAATCCTCGCTATTACGAACTATTCTTCGGTCCCTTGGGGAATTATTTCTTCTGTTATAAAGAAATGAAGGACAACTTATCTACTCAACCGTTCCTTAAATTATCGTCAGTTGTTCTCACGTGTGGTCATCACCACACAGTTACACTGCTGATTTGAAAATCCTTTACTTTATAGCCGTTTGATCGCAAGGGTAGGACGATAGTTATTTGTAATGGATCTGAAAAGATGACTGATTAGCCGACAATCCTTTGAGGTATAGGGCATATTCCTGTATTATTGATGTAACGAAATACCTTTTATAACAAAGTAGTACAACGATCACGTTAAATTCGTTGTAAGCGAATGTTACCATTCCTTGAAAATGGATGTATGTGCCCAAACTTCAGTCAGTTGAAGTAAAGAAGTGTGGGAAGGGAAAAGTTCTTTCATAATGTTAAATATCTAAGATTTCCATCGAATTACGCCGGAAACTGTTACCTTTCATCCACTCTGCTCCCAGTTTCGAAGTTGTTGGGAGGAGGGAAGGCTGGGCGGTGTCGTGGGATCAGCGGCACTGTTCTATTCCGTGAGGACCTCTCTCGGCTCCAAATTGAATCACAATGCTCCCGCCGATCGTTCGTTACCTTGGTTCCGTGTGCTGTGATCACGAATGCTAGGATTGGTGGAGGGGGAGAGGAGGAGGGTGGGTGGATGGGTGGTTAGGAGAGGATTGTAGGGGAAGGGGAGGTGGAGTGGGGTCGAGAACACCCTTTGAACGTATGTGTGCGGAGAGATGGGGAATTTAGACGTGGAATGGCGTCCGTGAGATTTGCTGCAAGCATATATGTATAGCCATGTACTCTCTCGTGCTGACAAAATTGCAAGCGAAGTTACTGTTATATTGCTACTTAACGGGCATAAATAACGGCATTTTGAATGAATCTGATTTTCACAACCAGGCATTCAGGGATTAATTTAGATCGTTATTTCGCCAGAAAATACTCCATTCCACGTTCGAGATTCCACCTTATTGACCATGGTGAAATATTTTTCATAAAATGTAATGAAAAATGTCTTTTTTCTGTTTTGTTTGCCAATTCTGGTTATTTCATGTCATTACTCTGTCCGTAGTGATGTAGATGGCTTTTGGAATTTCAAAATATGTCTTTATCTTCCACAACTGGCTACTTTATCGGCTCGGTTCTCTTGCCAAAGAGTAAATTCGTCAAGCTAAATTTGATTACGTTCATGTAATCAACATTTCGTCAATTAAATTCTAAATTTTTATTGTTCAACGCCGTCTGTCTATATATTAACACAATAAAATTTGAACCAGATTACGCGAACATTTTTTATCGTGATGCTTTATCTACACCACAGTGGCCAGCTGATAAAGTATTCAGATTTGTTGATGACGATGCTAGACTGGTCTTATACCTAACAATGCTATTACGGAAACTTGCGATTTAATGCAAGGTCTTGAGTTTTGAAAAACAGTATTTCAAACGTGTTTCCAGCATTCTTATCGAGACAGATTTTGATATATTTCTTTTCTATTATGGCTCATGAATAGCTATCTGTTTTCGATGCTTCCTGACCTAACTGGCCGTGTCTCTAGAAGTATGAGGTGATTTTTTATGCTGATGTCATTGAATATCGGAGATAAACCGATCCTGATGCTGAAGATGTGATTGTCACAATATTATGCACCGCTAATTATGTGCATATGAGCACAAATAGTTGAGAATTTCTCATTTACAAATTACCTAAGTCCTAGAAATCGATCACACTCATCGCAGTATTGGTATAATTTCAAAATTATCTTAAGAGTGGATTCAACTTTATCCTCTTAACCACAAATCAGTTGCAGTAGAAGTGCTGAATTTATTGTAATATACGGTGTCGTTCAGATAGTTGCTGTTGAAATTTATCTTATATGTTAATGCCATTAAACATAAACTATTGATGCTGGGAAGCAATATTAATATTTTGATATCACAGAGATTTAATTAAACTTTGCAATATTGCACTCAATATTTGCGGCGTTTTATAACTATCTGTGATAATGGAGCTCCACAGTATCGGACTATTGGCCGCTACAATCCTTTATATTATTATTTAAGCTACGATATGTCACTGGTGAATTCGTCAACACATTACCGTCATTTTAGGGAAGAAAGACTAGTTGACAATATAGATCTTTCGTTATAGATTTAGATAGATGTAGGCTTATCGGAGAGAAAACATTTCTTGAATGCTGTCTTATTGTACAATGTATTGATTTAGAAATGTACACAATAGGTAATGAACGTATTCCTTCCCACATAACCCACTTCACATACTGCAATACATTGGACATTAGTTTAAGTTTCAATGCACTTCATAAAACCTCTCTATATTGTTTTATGATTTGGCCTATTTGCTGGTTGCTAGTTCGTAGTACAGACAATAGGATTGGATAACCCGTTGTATTTGTTTAACGGGAAGATTGAGAAATGTTTTTATTTGTGTATAACTTATTAGCAACCCCATCCTCCTCTAAAATGAGCAGAGTACGTAAAATAAAAAAATAAATACGCATTAAATACGTATTATTCGGTTTCTGGTAGATTTTTGATGATACTCCTTACGAGTATTTTGTCCCGGTCAATATTGGCATCAAATGGACCCCAAGACCTTTGCAAGGGCGATATTGTCTCATGCTGTCAAGGCTTTCAATTCGTTTGTGTAGATTTAAGTAATCCTTTGCACGGTATTCATACCTATCCATGCATACATTAATGTTTTCAATGGAAAAAGGGAAATCGTTAGCGTTTTATTCGTCATTTAAATCCTATTCATTTATGTGGACCGGCAATCTGCGTTAAGTTTCGTAACTCGCCCTCGTTAATGAGGTTTTTCAAACGGATGCATTTAATGAATGCCCGTCCACTTCATGGGAGCGATATCCATCTTGCTCTTCTCTTGTTTCCTTTGTTTGCTCAAGCTCACATCCCGTTCATCCCTCCATTCATAGTAATTGCATCATCCTGCAGCTCATTACGACTATTCTCTACTTCTACCGCAACAGTCTCGGTGCGTAATGGATTTGACCCATGCAACTGTGCGTTCCAATGCATTCGATGTGCAAAATTGCGCATTAAAAACGGTGTTAAATCGCTTATTTCCTGATGTTTATGGCCTGTAATTTAGCTATCGGACAAAAGTGCAACTCACGTTGTTCACTGGTTATCGCATTCATAGGGATGGTTATGATGATATCATTATCGTTAAATCATGTGTTTACCTACTTTTTACTCTCGATAGTCTATAGGTATACGTTATCAGATTGCGTGTTTTGGATGGTGAAATGTTTCTCTAAATATCTTCCTCCTCTCAAATATACTATTGTTTCCCGACTTGTATACCTTTTACCACAACAAGTACAGTTTTACAACAGAATTAAATGCCACGTTTAAAAATAAATAAAATTGAAATTGAAACCTTTGTAGGTGCACGCTCACACGGAAGGTTAAATTATTTAGTAAAATACGTGCAAATTTCCAATAGAATTTATAGTTTGATTCACATCCCTATCTATAGTCATCATACTATAGATAGGGATACTATATATTTAAGTCCCTATCCTCTACTTAAATTCTCATTCTCAGCTTGGTCCTAAAATAAATAAAAGGTATGGCAATAGCATTGCAATCTTTTTCCAGTTAGCGTGGGATTCAAGGGGAGAAGCTTAGAGCATTTTAGATGTCAAAAAAATACATCATTATATTCGATTTAATAAAGGTAATGATTGGTGATTGTGAATGATTATTGATCATACTCAATAAGCTTCTGATATGTAAGCATATAGTCCATATCAATTACTGAGATCCGATGTTTGTTGACGTATTCTGTGAGTTTAATAATTTTTAAGACTTATGAAACGATCGGTTTTTACTTTTAAAAGGAGGAGGATGTTATCCAAACTTATAGTCCATACAGCTAGGTATCCAATTATTTGTTTATTTCCAAATTCCCCTTAAAAAGTACCTAATGGCCTTTATGACGGGGATTCCAACATTAGCAACAAACGACTGAAATATATATGCACTTATTTGGAAATTTGTACGTATTTTAATAATTTGACCTTATCCCCTAATGCCCTTAATTAAACTGACAACTTCAGGCTTTACTTTGTGAAACCTCTCCACATTGGAAATAAAGAAATAAAACTTTGTAAGGTTCACTATTATTTTAATATGGGCACGACCCGGGTTTCGTAACGTGGTTACATTTTCAGACCCTTAATTAACCTACCCTGGTGGGACTCGAACCCACGATCTTCGCTGTGGCAGGCGATGACTTAACCCTACCTCCACCGAGGCCGTTAATTATTATGGAGATGGGCATAATTGAATTAACCTTTCTCCAAATAGTATGTTAGTGACGGCCCACAATCGTAATGGATAAGGGAAAGCTGGTACTCCGTGATAATCAGCATGGGAAAGTAAAGATTAAAAACGAGAGGGAGATATTGTAAAGCGAAAGGTAGGGGACCCTTCTGACGATAGGGCCATTGAGTGATCCGGTCTCAATTTCATCCGGCAGTGACGGTGACTTTTCCTTTTGAAGAACATCCCTTCAAATTCTCTTCTTTTTTTTCGAGGGAAACAGGTGAATTCCCAAACCGAAATCCAGCCAGCACTGTAGTTTCTGCCGCGTTAAATCCGTGGCTAATGTCTTTGTGGAATGCATTTGATCTTTCTCGGCGGGGCGGAAATTTTCCACCAGGTCAAATGCCATTCCAATATCTCCTTTTCCAATTCATGATAACAACAAAAACTTTCCTTGACCGAGCCGATGCCGCCCTCACTATACCATACCTCGCTGGTCACTCGAGTACCGGCGCAACATCCCTGGAATTCTCCACCACCGCCGTCAGACGAGGTGCCCTCCCCCTCCAGTTAACCCCCTCTCACTCCCCCCAACAATGCTCTCCCTACCCTCCCCCGCTGCCACCCTCCGTCAGCCATCGCTAGAGCACGGATGCGACCACGCCATCTGACCATTCGGGAAGGAATCCCTTCGATTCTCGTGCAGAGGAGGATTTGCACCAATCGGTTATGGGAGAGAATATGCGACTTATTGTTGCTCGCAAGGGATGTTTTCTTTCCTCGCAAAATTGTATTCTCATTTGGTACACCGCGTAGTAATATTAGATAAATATATGATATAGATTTTTACCCTATTCATTTGATAAGAGGATGATTTTCAGCAATCGGTTGTAGTAGATAATAGCCGGCTTATTGTCTCTCCTAAAAGAAGTTTTTTTTTCTTGAAAAATTGTGTTCACATCAGGTATACTGCGTAGGAATATTAGAAAGATTAGATAAGCATACGATATAAATTTCTACCCGATTTATTTGATAATAGGATGATTTTTACCAGGCGGTTATAGAAGAGAATAGCCGGCTTAATATCTAGCGCAAAGGAAGTTTTTTTCTCGCAATATAGTGTTCCCATTAGGTATAACGTGTACTAATGTTAGGCCACAAAAAATAACATGAATTCTACCCGATTCATTCGATAGTATACAGATGAATTATAAACACATTGGAGCTGGAATAAGGTGCCCTTTTTGGAAGAAACTCCCATGTTGAAGCCACCGGCTCAACTGTTACAGAGGAGGCACTATTAAAAGAGAATAAAATGCTGCAACAACAATATGAAAAAGCGATATCATTTGAGCTTGTCAATTGTAACACGTATTCTATACAAAATACAAATACAATGAAAAACGAACTATATTTTGTATGTGTAGTCACAATAATTATGATGTATTTATTCATTCAATGAAACGTGCAAGTATTGTTTCTGATGCTTTCAATTTATCGAAAAAGTCTTTCTAATTTGGCTGCTAATTGATCAACGCCTAAATGGGTATAACCATTTGCCAGTTATGAATTAAACGTTTATTTTAGGTTTTTATCTTCAAATGGGGTAGGTTTCCTCGCAAATTCTTTGAGGCGCTTCATGAGGTGTTTTATACTCTGATTTTGTTTGGAATGAGGGTTTCATTGCATTCCCTGAGGAGTGGAAGGAATGGGAAATTGACTAAGCACGAGGTAGATATTTGCTTGTACCTTCATCGTTGGGATATTGTGTGGAATACCTCAAGACAATCTTGTCGATCTCCATTACGTTTTAATCCACTAATTATATGTATTTTAAAGCACAGGATACAGTAACTTCGATGTGGTGAAATTCAACTAACGAATTTAGCGACAAAGTCTATAATAAATTCTCCAAGCTCCAAAGCAAAATTTATTGCGTGAGCAAGATGCATTACGTTTATCAGTTTTTTCGCCAAATTTAAATAAATTTTTAAGTACAATTAATACGTTAGATAACAATTTTTATAGCACTCTAAAATCTGAAATTTCAAATGAACACCACCGTTTCATGGTTGTGAATTCTTCACCGTTTTTCATGTCATGGGGACCGACCCAACAAATGGCGTGAAGTTACTTTTTTCACACTCTAAGACATTAAATTATCTTGAAAGTGTTATAACTTCTTTACAGAAAATATTCCCATATGGTATTTAATGTAGAAAATTACTTCAAGGCCTATTGCATGGGGAACTTATAATCCGCGGCCGTTACTGATGTGGAGAAACGCCGTGGAAACCTCAGGTCCAATCTACCTAGAATATATTGGATTGGAAGCCAAGGGGTACAAGTGATTCTTTTCTCAACAGAGTTAGGTAAAGTTAATTGTTAGAATAAATATACAAAAACATGGTTTCCAAGGGTAATGAGTGAGTCTCTGTTCTGTTCAGACATCCAGTGGAAAATGATATTCACTACTAAACATCTAATTGATCTCGTTTGTTTTCTATATATATTTCTCTTCCTAACTCTGTATAGAAAAGAGATATCACTTGTACCCCTCAGCTTCCAACCCACTCATATAAAGAACATTTTTTTGAACGAATTGATAACATTTGAAGGTGTATTTTTGTGTCTAAATTCAATAAGTACCGTATTAATTCCTGCACACAAGCCCCTTCTCTCCATTCTGTCGGTTTGAATGTGTATGGTAGAACAAAAATCGAGAGATGGAGTTTGGCCGTGGAGGATGGCAGCGTGTGACGTGCGGTGGGTGTAAAGGGATCGCGAAGGGAGTCCAGCGGAGTACACGGAGAGGAGGATGGACAATGCCTGGGGGCGGTCGATATACGGGGGCGCAGATTGCTTCCGAGAGCGTTGGGGGGTGAGGCGATCGCCCATGGACGGAGAGAGTGGGGCGGGGGAGGGAGGGATGGGTGCAAGGGGTTGGCACAATGGTGGGAATGGTCCAGCAGCAGGGCGATGGGGATCGGTTTGATGAGCCCCAGGCGTGTGTCGCTGCTCCGCGCTAATATTCACGACAGGAGGATAGCCATCGGTTGCTCGCTCACCCCCTTCACCGCCTCTCTTCCCCCCGCGCGCTCGGCAACACAGTGTGCATCCTCCCACACCGTTCTCAATATGTCCTAGTGCCGCACACCCAACCCTTTGCCCTTGCTACTCAGCTCCCTCTAGCCACCAATCTTCTCTCCCTTCTCCCTCTCTCTCTCTCTCTCGCACACAGATGCATTAGCTTCTCCTATGTTCGTCACATCGAGACCTTTATCCCTTCCTACCAAAGTATTTATTTTTTAATTTCCATTGAAAATAAAAAGCAAAGAAGTGAAATAAAGTGGGTCTACTTATCATGAGCTTGGATAGTCTTAGAGAGAAAATGAAACAGTGAAGTAAAACAATCTCAACAGGTCTCTTTGGTAGTGGAGATTATTTTTTAATCTTCTGGATAAAGTCAATATGCTTTGGATTTAGTGTCGCTGAGATTCAATGGCGCTAGTTAGGACTTTTTGATGATTGGTGCATTTCCTTCACCTAAAACAATTTCTAAAGGTATTTGGTTGTGGGATTATTTTATTTTTCCTCGTATAACGTGATTATTGTGCTTTGGAATTAGTGTCTTTGAGATTATATGGCACTTGTGGGGAACTATCATCGACGATTGGTGGAATTCTTTTAGGTAATCGATGTGGTATTTTTATCAATCACCTTTTTTTCGTCAATTCTCTTCACATGGTGATGGAATGGTGATGAGAATTGATGTTTTAAGTGTGCTTAGCGGTTGGAGTAGAACTCTTCAATCGTGGTATTTGTTTTGTCTCTGCTTTTTACTATCTTAGATAATCATCACATATCGGAAGATTAAAATAAATTTATGCTTGTATTCATTGATGTATACGTTATTAGACATTTTATGTAGCCGTAGGAATGTGGTATAAATGTCGTGTTTAACCTTCGGTCGGTGCCTCACGTTAGCCATTTTCTCTTAATTTTTTCCCTGACGAATATTTTTCCAACTGCTTAAAATGTATTTCCCTTTCTCTTCGGAATTTTCATTGCCACCCTCCTTTTTAATACCAATATTTTTTCATTTTTCTGGTAGAATTTACCTTTAATATAACGATTTATGTAATACTAGTTAAGGCCTATTTGAATGAGGATGCAAAATTAATATCTGTTGTAGAGGTGATCTTGTTGGTTTCTGAGCAGAATTTATGTGCCCTTTGATGAAATAATGCATGTTGATTGTAGTCTAGTTTCTTTGTCTGAATAACCCCATTTTGGTAAATTAGGCGGAAACGGATGGGAAAATTAAGGGCAAATTGGTCAATGACAAATTCTTCTTTTTCTTTTTTCTCCTCTTTCTCTGTATTTACGAGGGCCGTTTTTTTCAACCTCCGATGGGTCATGAGTAGAAAACGAAGTGATTGGTTAAAAATTATTCCATTGTTAAATATTGAGCGCACTTGTGGTGTCCTTTCGACATAATCACCTCGGCGATTGAGGAATTGGTCGTGCCTGTGTACAAGCTTTGCTATACCTTCATCATATAATGTTGCCGCCAATGACTTCCAATGATTTTTGCCTTCGTCCTGAAGCTCATCGCCTGTCTGAAAACGCTTGCCATCTAGCCACACCTTCATTCCTGCGTAAATATGGAATTCACACGGCACTAGATCGGCATTGTACGGTGGATGATCAAAAGTGTCCCATTGAAATTGCTCAAGGAGCAGTTGGGCTGCATCAGCGCTGAGATGACGGGCGTTGTCATGGATCAGAACGCTCCAGAATTCAGCATGTATTTCTTTTGTTTGGAATGGGAATGGCCGTATTGTTTCACACTATAGCCGCAGTGCGTTAAAATTTTATCTTCCACCTGCATGAGGATCTAGACATGTCAATGCTAAAGCCATTCGGTGAGTTTTCTGGTTGTCGCTTCGCAGTGCAAACTTGGCGGGAGAATAATTTGAGGCAGTGTAGTTAATAAGATTGCTACTAACCTTAAACTAACAATTTACGATCAGAAATGACCTGAGTGTGTGGTGCGGAGGACGCGCAGTTGCCCTATCCGCTCTGTGCTCACCTGTCCCTTCTATGGTTTTTTTAGCTGAGCGTTCGGAGGTTGAAAAAAGACCGCCCTAGTATATGTTTATTAGCCACCGCCGATGCATCCTCTGGCCGTTCTCCATTGCTCTATACAACGTCAGACGATTGTTTTCTTTTCCAAAAACCTCTTTATTTTTTTTTAATATAGTTTTTTTTTCACACTCCTTCATACAATTTTTCGTTTCCCTTTTCACCTCAACAATCCCCCTGTCATTTCGTCAACATCTCCCTGACAAGAGTAAATAACAGTTTGTTTGAAGACTTTCGTGCTTCTTTGCTCTGTCTTATATGTCCCTTTTGGAGAATGATTTCCTCGTAGCATTTCCCGAAATAAACGTGTAAGATATTATATAACAGTGTTTTAATATCAAACGTTTTCATCTTCTTCTACAAATTACGCATATTACAACGGGCTCTCCCGTCTTCTCAGAACAGGTAGTACTGCTTCTATGTACAACACTGATTTCTTCCATGAATCTGCAGCTTCATTCAGAAGACTAAAACAAAGAAAGAAAAGACAGAAACTAAGTATCAAAATTTTTATATCGCATGTTATCTATCTATCTCATGATATCTAATCAACCATTATGCATTAATTTATCTTGTATGGGGTCACTTCATAGATGTAGACTTATTTTTTTGAAGTAATTACTTGTTGTAGATAAATTTTTGTCTGTGGTTTTTAGATGTTGTTGCTTTCTTCATTTGATCAGTATTGTGAAATGGTGTTATCCGTTTGAAATAAAAAATTAATCGATACCTCCACTGCATAAACGCTCAAAAATTGCCCACTGAATCAAATCCGCTCATCTAGATAGCCCTTATAATAGTAGATGAGCGGATTTGATTCTGTGGTTTATTGTTGAGCGTTTATGCAGTGGAGGTGTCGAAATAAATCTCAGGTTCTGACACCTTTAGCCTAAACCCCTCCAATCCCTCATACGCCCTCTTCCCTCTCACCAATAGTCGTAGTAATAGTAATAGTATCCTCTTCTTGTGTCGCCGCTCCGTGCGCACCAAACTGCAACCCCCCTCCTGTGAAAACCAACCCAACTCCTGTGATAACACGTTACGCTGTTCAGTCGCGCCGGCTTACGGTTCAATTTTGCGAGAGATGGCGTTATGTTCGGAGGAAGCATCTTGTGCCCTCGTAGTGGATAATGCTGGGCTGGTCGGGTGCGTGGGTAGGGCCACCTTCGTGTGGGAATATATGGAGTTTTGCGGTATCTACGCGATATGAGGGGTCAGTCATCGATTATATGAGTTCGGAGACCGTGGTTTCGCCGCCTCTGATTCTGCCTGTTGTATCCCATATCTCTTTGCGTCCTGCCCGCTCTTCTTGCTTCCGAGTGTTATCCGACCATACCAACGTTTTACTATCCCACACCTTTCCCTTCCTGTACGTCTCGCAATCCGACGCTGTATTCGCAAGGATCGCGCCGCAAAAATGTACTCATAGCACGTCGGTCCAATTTCAGCTTCGTAGGGCGTCTCATTTATCAACTTTATGTGGCACGAGATTGCAGAGCTTTGGCTTCTCACAGCATTCGATGTAAAGACATATTATATGCCTGCGAATATTATATTTCTATACAATTGAATTTCAGCCATATGGTGATAAGGAGTCGTGACTACATAATTTTGATTATGAATGTAAAATCCAACAAACATTGCGTAGAAAATCAAATGAAATCTGTTACGAATTATAAGAAAAATGTTTGTTATTCTCAATTAGATTGGTATTGCTTCAATTTTTTCTTATTTCTCAGAACCTTATCTAGCTTAATTTTTGGGGATTCGGTTTGTTGCAAATTTCAATATCAGTGCAATAACAATCGCTTGAGCTTTGTCATCTGAATTTTTTTTAATTAATTTTTTTTAATGCGTTGGTGGAATGTGATCGTGGAGCTACTTAAAGAAATATGCGATCAAATCATGGGAGGTTCATCAATGTGCGTAATTTTATTCATCTCGACTTTCACTCTCAAGGCTTTGATCTCACAATGGACATCTCACAAGGCTCTGATGCCTTAGATCGGTATTGATTTCTTGGGGAGGAGAGGTTTTCATCGTCTTATGATGTCATCTGGTAAGTTACGCGAGAGTCGAGGGGACTGCATAGAGGAGGCCCAATTTCATTTTAATCGGTTATCAAAAATGTCCACGGCGCGGTGATGAGTGCAATGCGATCCGCTTTATCCCCAACATTTTGCGTAATATTGTTTGTCATTGTAAGTAATAGTATTGAAAGATTATGAATTCGATAGATCACATCATCATGTATATAAATTTCGGATAACAACCCTAATTATACCTAATTTCCCCGCGAAACTCGGATCAATTTGTCGATCAGCGACGCGAGTGGCGACTTTCGTAAACTCATTTAAATGCGCGGTTGTTTACAACACATTTACAGGCTGACTTGAGGATCCTCTTTTGAAATATTAGTGCTGAGAGTATTCATTTTTTTTTGTCAAAGAATTCCGCCGTTGCTCATTTCTGCTCTCACTGACAGCGGTTCTTCGAACGGGAGAGCTTATACCGAGGCCGAAGGGGTGTTGGGGCGGAATATGACCGAAGGGCAGTCAGCGATGGCCATGCATGCATGCGCAAAGTGCAAAGGAAATGCACGAACGCATATCGGTTATCTGTCCACCTCTCTCAACCCTCGCCTCTGGTCAAATGGGCCGAGGGAATATCGCACTCCCAGGCATGACGTGGCGGCGGCGGCATTGAAATCTCTGCGAGCCGCGATCGCAGCGCCGCCGACGGGGGTGACTCTAACCGTCATCGCATCCCTTTGTACCTCCCCGCGCGGTTGTTGTGTTCGTGTGGTGCATGCATCTCCCTCTCGCTCACACTCCAGTCTAATGCACACGGCGAGAATTGGATAAGTGGTGCGGAGGGAAGGAGATGGTTTCGGGATGGGGGGAGGGCGTTTGGTGCCGTTCTTGGAGCAGCGAGCGGCGTCCGCCCTGCGACGACCTCGGAGTAATGCGGTTGCTGGGCCGTTGAGGATGAGGTGGCCATTTGGGAGAGGAAGCGAGGGTGGGTGAAATTCCTATGCATGCACAGTCTGTGCTGCAGCATACTACACTCTCGGCTCCCATTTGAGCCTGTGGTGGGGATAAGGCCGGCATTAGTGTTTAAAGCCCCTTGGGTGAACCCGACTGCCGAGGTGGATTCGTGGGGGCTGGGGACGAGAGAGGTGTGCAGCTTAGGACTCCGTTGGAAGGATGGGGAGGGATGATACTCGAGATCGGTCCGATTTTGGCGGAAAATCTTGTGGTGTGTTGCCGTGAATAGGTTACGGTCCATGTCTTATTCTCATGCCCCAGAAACTCAATATTGTTTCAGTGGAGGAGTAAATATTTTTCTCCATGGAATCCATCCATAATGATTGGCTTGGGTATTAACTGAGCGAGTAAGAAGCGAAGGAGTTTTGGATATTTTTTTTCGAAATAGAGTTTGGTGCAGAAATTGGGTGAAGAAAACAATCGAGAACAACTAGATATTCTGCATTGCCTTTGATTTTCCAATAGATTTCAGCACAGAACAATCCATTTCAGCTGAGACCCATTCGTATTCCTTGGCCCACCAATGCTTAGTATATTTCTTCAATCGATTTCTGTAACTCTGTTTGGAAGAAAAATAACTCGTACCCCTTGACTTCTCAACCCCTCAATTATGCAAGACAAAGCTTTGTCAACGATTCAACTATATTAAATAAAATTTTGAAAAGTTATTCCATAAATAATTAAGTTTCTGAATCTGCACGGTATATTGCCATACCATGAAGACGAGAGGATGAAATCTTTGTCAGCCATGGAAATCAAATAACTTATTTGGTTGGAATGTGGGAAGGAAATGAATATTTTGGCCGTAAAATCAAAGACGAACTAGCATAATTCTATTTAATATACCAGATTTTCCATAATTAGAACTTCTATAGCTCGATATTTTGAACGATAAGTTTTACCCCAAGCATGATCTGCGCCTTTAACCCAGGAGAGGGCGCGCGGCGAAATTTAACATTAGGAGGCGCGTGGGGTGTATTCGATACCCTAAAGAAAACATTTTTTTTTCTCTTTTCCTGGAATGATATAGTTGTGCTGTGTTCTTTTTTAAATAGGCCCACCGAATTAAATTGGCACTAATAATTATTCTTATTAAGTAAAGAATAACCAAGGGGTGATATACTGCCCGCACGGACTTTCCCAGGTTAATAACATAAAAAGCGAAAAAAAAAATTCCCGCTGAAATAAGCGCAATACATTTTCCCTCCCTTGAAGGTTTCTTTACCTTTAGATGCTCTTCGGCTAAAGCAGGTATTTACGGTATGAGGGAAACTTACACATGAGGGCATAATGGAAAGGCTGGTGGAGCGGCTCATGTGAAGTGCAGGAGTGCATCAGCGTTGTCGTTACTGAGGCAGTGAGGTTAGGCGGTAGAAGAGAGTGAGGTGACTACAGCTTTCGGAATAGAAAGCAAAGAGGAAATTCTGGAGACGGTGGAGAGAAAAAGCTTATGGAGACATACACGAAGCGTTGGTTAAATGGTCATCTCATGAATTCTAAAAATACAATGGCAGAAGGATAAACCCAAATGGAGAGAAATATATTCCAAAAAAGTTGGAAAATGATTATATCATTCAATGGACAAAAAGCCTTGAGGAAAAACCAGACATAAAAGTGTGAAATCTGGCAACGATTGCTTTACCGTCAAAATTCCCTGAAAGTTATAATTGAAATTGCGCAGTATAAAGATAAAATACACAGCGTATTTTTGCTCTCACCTTTATTTTCTTCCCTCTAACGATGGCGACAACAACAACAATAATTAACTATCTGTTTACAATTAACGGTTGTTTCTAGTTCCTGATACATGTAAGTTTTCGCGGCGTTCAGGTTAACAGTACGGTAGATCTCCGGGTTCCGTTCGTGCTGTCATTTTGATGGCGATGAATGTTGGTGGCTTCAAAATGGGAAACTTGGACAGAACCCGGTAATCTACCGTACTGCGAAACTGTTACTAGTACTTTCAACAGTTATGTCATGAAAACTTATATTAGATACACGCTCAGTAGTGACTTGGAGGAGGGAGAGGACACGTTGGGGGTATGGATGTGTTGTGTGGAAGGAGGAGGAGGGGATTTGGTGGGAGGGGTACGGATAGCAAGGGTGTGTGTTATGGAGAGCGGAATACATAGGCAATCAGGAGGGAAGGGTGGAATTCGCTGGCATGGCCGCCACCTCCCAGCAGCACGGAGCTCTCCTCTGCACCCCATCTCACCTCACCCCCTGCACCTTCCGTCCTCGCGTGTGTAAGCCACGGAAGGAGCGGGAGGGGGGTGTGGTCAAGGGAAAGGGGCTTACGTGTGCTGCGTCGGGGAATGCCCCTGTATATCTGTGTGTGTACCCGTGTGATTTGAATCGGCGACGGATATCTGTCCTTACCCACCTTTCCCCTTTCTCCATTCCGCGTGGCTATAGACCCCGCCTCTCGCCGTGCGTCCTTGCCCTCCCCTTAAGCCCCTCACGTCCCCCTTCCCCTCTGGCTCCACCCACCACCACTGCCACCACCCATACATGATGCCGCCCCCGTACTCCCCTTCCCTCCCCTTGTGCGTACGTTGTAATTGCAAATCTCGCCTTCTCCCTCCTTTCTCTTCTCGCTTTCTCCATTACTATGAACCCTCCTGTATCCATCCAATAGTGGAGATAGACCAAGCTGTGTTGGCTGTTCTTTTTTCCATGCCACCGTTCCTTTTTAACTCCACTCTCATTACTTCCCTCTGTTGCGTTTGATGTTTCTAGGATATTTATGTAACTATGTATATTTATTCAAATTCATGTACTCTGTGGGTAAATGGTTAATAGTTATGATACCATTGATAGGATAATTATTATAGTTATAAGGATTATTGTTATTATTAAAGTATGCTACTAATCAAGGTAGTTCCATGGAGTATTTAAGAAGTATTTTGGCAGTCTCCCCTTTCTTCATGAACTTCCCCCTTAAATTCACAATAAGGCGTACTTCTTTTCATTTTATCTAAAACTCCCTTTCTCTTCCTTACTCTCCCTCGTCAGGTTAATATTATAAATATTCAAAATAAATACCCTATATAATTTTCATAACCCGACTATTGCTCATGTACATTTGGGTAGATGAGGCAAAAGATGGAATAGCAGAAGACTTTCACTTTCCTTAAGCAGTTGATCCAGAAATAAGCAATAATTCAGTCCTTACGCATGTAGCTTAAAGTCGTCGAATAGTTCTGAAAAAAATTATACTCAGATTATAGAAATTTTAGCCTGGTAATAAAATATCAAGATCAAACCCATAAATGGCATAATTTGAATGATATATCATGGAGGTTTTGGGTGGACTGAGGCATAAAAATCTAAGAAAGTGCTTTTTTGATAGTCTGACAAGTTGTGAGAATTTTGATTGATGATCGCTGCTTTTTTCAGATACGTATTTGCTAAGATTTTTGGCAATGAAGGCTTTTTTATAGGTGAAGGAAGGGGAAGGTGTTGGAGCAGTAAAACCAATCCTGATATTGAAGCACTATTACGAGTAGTAGCGGTAATATTATGTTGCCATGATAAAAAATTGTTGAACAATCCTGTAGGTTGCAGCAAAGGGTTAAACTTTCCACTTTCCGAATTTCCTCCTCCCTCTCCCCGGATTACTTGCCCACCTCCCCATCGCCACCTTCCCCCTCCCACGTCACCCCTCACCCCCTCACCCTTTGAGCGATGGCCATCCGTCCCTCTGCTTGCCCATCACAATCCTATGTCCGTCAGATCGGCACATCAACCAGTAAACTGGATGTTGCGGGGCTGGTGAGGGGTGGGGGTCGTAGCGCCGGGTGGGGTGATTGGTGTGGAAAGACAAAGGGGAGGAACGGTGGTGGTGAAATGACTCGCGGGATGCAGACTGGGGTGTGCTTCGCTTGGACATGGGGAGGAATTATTTTTGGATGTGACCGAAGCTCTTTGGTGGAATTGTGTGCAGTGGGTGGCAGAATAAAAAACAATGCAATTAAAAAAGAAAGAATTTCTAAATAGAATCTAAAAAATATATATTAAGTAGTTATTCACATGCCACTGGGGCCTTGGCAAAAGGAGTGATTTATCCACCATTCCTATTAATTGACACGCCGCTGCTATTTGACCTTTATACCGCGGTTTTTCATAAATAATCAGCAATTAAACGCACGAGAAGATCCCTGCCCTGCATAGGGGCAACCTACCCAGGCGGTACAACTAACCCACGACCTTCGGGTTGGCAGGCGAAGATTTTACCCCGCTGCCAACGAGGCCGGCAAATTGCAATATTTAGAGGTTGGCATAATTTTACGCCATGGAGACAGGGGTGTGTCCATTGGACAAAGTGAGGAATTATGTTTGGAATTGACCGAAGCTCTTTGGTAGAATCGTGTGCAGCGGGTGGCAAAAATTCATATTTCTTAAAAAGAATTTCTGAATAGAATCTAAAAAAAATATATTATTTGCTCCAAGACTTATGGGTCCTTGGCAAAAGGAGTGATTTTTCCAACGTTTATGGGGCGGCGAAATGTTATGCCATTGAGGTCGTAACCAAGATTTGTAGGAAGAATAACACGTCACCTGATTTTAGATATAATATAGGCGCAAAAATTTACAAAAATAAATCCTGTGTGGGAGAACATTTCTAAAGGCAAAATTCAGTTTTATTGCTATTTTCAAGATATTCATTGTTGTAATAAATGTGGGAAAGTAACTTGGCTGTATATAAACGATGTATTTCAGGAGTATATGTTAATGAAGAAAATGTACACAAGAAGTGTATTATTAATTAATTGAGATATTTTTGCTATATGCTATTTATTTGCGTCACTCTTTGTTATTTATGCCATTTCTTCTATATTTTTGCTCTGCCAAAGTGTGTTTTCCCAATCAGGATGCCCATTGTCACCATGCTATAAAAACCAATGCAAAAAAATTTTGCATTGGTTTTGTGGCATGATGACAACCGATTACTGTCCATATAAAAGGGACTATCGTGGTAACCGAATTTTATAGCATTACATGTGAGGGTTACAGTGAGTAGGATTAGCGTGCATTTAGGTGTTACCGATTTTGTTGTGACTTTTGAGAGCGATTAGCAATTTTATCGTAATAAATTTGTTTGCTTGCGTGGAATTATTTGCCGGGAATGTTTGCAAATGTATTAATAGGGGAAGAAAAGGGGTTGGGTCGAATGGGGCGTGTCAGAATTGACGTTTCCAAAGCATGCTCCGTCCTTCCTAGCCAATCTCTCGCCACCATTCCACTCATGTCATCAAACGCCTGCCTCCGTGCCTCTTTCAACTTTCCCACCCCCTTTCTCCCTGTGACTTTCTTCCTCCCTACCACCACATTCATACTCCCAGCAAAAATCTGCACGATAGGGGTGGAGAGACAATGGCGAACGGATGAAGCCGCTGCTCTCTGTGCTGGTGCACGGGCTGTGGACTGTGGAGTAAGGAGAATAAGAGAATAACAGCCATTGTAGCTGTTTGGCATCGACTGCAGCGGTCGCGAATAATAAATAACTAATAATCGCACAGCGCCTTCCTCGAAATGATTAATTAATGGTTTGCGCGGATACGCTATCTTTCATTTTGTTTTTACTCTTTGAAAGATTTTGCTACTTTTCTCTATATCTCCCTTTTTTCTGAGGTAATGTCTGTTATAGTCACTCTAAAATGCTCCCTAAGTACATTCAAATTATTGCGGCAAAAAAGTAGAGTGACCATATGACCAGGTTTTCTATGAAAAATTATGTATAGGTATTTATGCTAATTGTTGAGCCTTAAGTAACTTTTGTCCTTTGATATTATAATTCATTAAAATAAATCAATAGAAGGTTCATTGGAAAAGCCGTTGCCATGATTTAAGTGGTTGGATTTGAAGCAATGGGAGTAGGAGCTGTTCTTCATTGATTTTTTTCTCCGTTCTAGTCATGATCCTCCTTATTGTGCATTAACTCGTGTGCCTTCTTATGGTCAAAATGTATACGATGTCATTATGTTTTCGGCCGCCAAGTTATGGTGAAAGTGGAATATTTTCTCTCTGCCGCTGGAGAGAAATACTCAGAATTTATGCTATTTAGAAAACTCTGGATTGCTCAAATGAAATCCAGTGCATTCAAATCCATACCATACACGACACTTAAGTAACTGTGGTCACTGAACCGGGAGAATGCGTCATGTGACGTAAGGAGAAAACATACTAATTTATGTATACCGGAACTATCCACGCTGATATTCTTTCGGAATCAGCCGCAATGCACAAATTGTACGAAAAATCCACAGAGAAAAAATCATTCGTCTCGACCAGGATCATCCCAGGATTTTATCTCACGAGATGTGGATATTTCGCACGAGAAAATATATTCTTCCCTTCTTACAATTAATTCACTGCTTATTGATATCTGCAATTGTTAAACAGAGTTGCAGTAACGTTTCCTTACATCGCATCGTAGTTGTCGCTAATCTTGTGTCGAATTTCCCCTGTACTAAAGTATTTACGTTAGCACCATGCATGCATTAGAATATTTGAATATCCTTTGATGCTGTCTGCTCCGCAGCGCGGTTTTAATAAATCAATCAATGGCAAGGGGTTGTCGATCATTGATGTAAACTGATGTTGTGATTTTTGTATTTATTGAAGAGAATGAGATCAACGAAAAGTTGGTCGTTGTGCGGGACTCTGAGTCCACACCAACTGTTTTTGTAACATATATTATTTGTGCTGGCAAAATGAATGCCTGCAATCCCATTCCACATTTGCCGCTCAGTGCCGCGGATTTTCTGAAGAGTTCTTTTTTCTTAATTATCTAATTAATAATAATCTAACTAATAAGGTAATTTAATTAATTACCTTAATCCATTTTATATAAAATCCGTCGTAAATGTGCTTCTTTCTTACTTTCTTAATGTTAATCGTGAATATATCATGGGATCATCACAGGGTTGAGGCTGGCGGACGACAATAACTTTGAAGTAATAAATAGTGGAGGGCGTGGCTAGGTGGAGATCCTTTATCGTAGGAACAGAAGAATTAAAAACTTGGCTATTTCCACATGGTTATTTATTGAAACCGACCGTGGTTTCTATACAGCGTAACATTGACAACTACTCATCTTGACAATGCTACGCTGTATCGAAACCATGGTCAGTCACAATAAATTGCCAAGTGGAAATATCCAAGTTTTTATTTCATCTATTCCAACCTTGAAGTAATTGCTGCACTTGGAGTGAGTGAAAAGTTACCTTATGACCGTTCAATAATTATTTTTGCATGTCGTTCGAATGGGCTAGTTTTGATGGAATAGGATTGATTTGAACGCTGGAAATAATCAAATCTTGGATCAGAATCATAGGAAAAGAACGACGTTATTACCTTTGGCGAACGTTACCACTGGAATATGCCGAGAGTAGGAAATCATGCCTTAATATTTGTGTCACGTCCCCAAAAGCCGTGAA
Organism: Ischnura elegans; assembly: GCF_921293095.1. Taxonomy (NCBI): domain Eukaryota; kingdom Metazoa; phylum Arthropoda; class Insecta; order Odonata; family Coenagrionidae; genus Ischnura; species Ischnura elegans. The sequence goes on from NC_060248.1 coordinate 109,883,017, forward strand.
TTGGTAATGTTTTTTAGTGCATGGGTTATCGCAAATGGCTTCGTTTTAAATGTATTCTTCAATGGAACAATGACAATTATTTCACGATGAACAACTTGGTAGCTATTTAAGGTTAAATAATTTGATTATATATATATATATATATATATGATTATATTATGCTTCGCTTCATGCTATCTGGAAGAATGCACTTCACTGGTAAAATGATGGTTGATAAAAACTAAGACTGTTCGATGTTCCAAGTTGAAATATTTTTTTAGAGTCTTTGTGCGTTAATGATAGTGTAGAGAGCCGAGGTTGATTGCAATTTATAATAGAAAATATGCTGGATAATTTTATTTTGTTTCCTGAATGTGGTATTCATATTTAAATAAAATGAAGTAAAAATTAAAATATTTTGACGGCTGAGGGTTAAACGTTTGAGAAAGAGTCGAGTGTCGAAGCGAACAAGAATCTATCATGAACCTAATCACCTATTATTTAGTTTATAGATTTATAAACCCCGCTAGGAATATAATAGAAAAAATTGATGGAAAAGCCCCGTGAGGAAGATCCAGAGATAGGTTCTTAAGACTGACAATGAAAAATAACATCAGGAAACTCAAAGAACTTTCTTGGGAAAGGGTGAAAGAGAGAGCTATAGAACACCGATCTCGTGAGAGTTTTTCTTATCAACTCATTACATTCCATAGGTGTGGCACAAGGTTCTAAGAACCTTGGGTGTGGCAGGTACATTCCATAGGTTCAAAGAGAAAATATGCAAGAAAGCAAAATATCAATGAGGTTCAATGTTTTATAATAGTCTCAGTTCGGTATAGCTACCTAGAGGTAATACTTTATTTAAAGATATTGGCCGCGTTAGTATTACATTGTAGGGGCTAAAAATTATCCATTACTAAAGTGCAGTCAAGAAGGATGAGTATCCAGCGTTGGGCAAAATACAATTATTAGTTTAATGATTGAAATGAATATGAAAATACACAGAACAGTAATGAAACAAAATTTGAGTCTTTATTGTGAGTGATAAATTAAAAATAACCTTAGTATTGTGGAGAAAAGGCTTGATAGAGGGTTTAAATACTAGGAAAGATCCTGATGATCCAATTAAGAGCAATACCAGAATTCTCTGGAATACTAATACGCGATGAGGAAATGGAGAAAAAATCAACACACCCTCCCTCCCTCCCCCCCAAAACATTCGGCTACAGCAGAGTCGTGTTAATACCCCGAATTTCGAGTCTCCCGCTTTGGTCCTCAGTTTTTGGATCGCGTTCTCCCTCATCCCCAGCCACCGTATCCTGAGCGCGAATGGTTTTTGAAGGGAGGCGAGGTTGTTTATGGGAGAGTGGAGGATATGAGGCGTCAGCGCGCGGTGGTGCTAGGGGAGGGGGATAGCATTCGGATTATGCACATGCACTCACACGAGGCACGGCGCGCTGCGCGACCGTCGGATGAGCGGAAGGACTGAGGACAGAGGATGGGAGGTGGGTGAGGGCTTCAAAGCGCAGAGGAACAGGTGCGGGGAGGGTGGGGAGAGTGAGAGAGAGGGAGAGAGAGAGAGAGAGGGGAGGAATCTATCGGAACGAACGTTTTTGTCCATTTCGAAATCGACGTTCGGCTTTCCGGCTTATACACGCCGGAGGTTTTTAAGAGTGCACGAATGAGATAGACCGCGAGAGGAGGACGCGGAAAAGGGGGTTAATCATAGGCATTTCACGGAATTTCCGAGGGTTTGGGTGATTAAAAATGATTCGCAACGGTCGAGCACGCGGTAAAAGAGGAGAAAGGGAGAGAGAGAGGGGGGGAAGAGAAAAAAAAGGAGCGGTGCCATCGTAATCTGTCGACCCTAGTTCTAAAAGCGTGCGCGCGGAAAAATATCTCTCGCCGAAAAGGGCACGGTGTCATTCCGGAGTTGGCTATCTCATTGCAAAGCGCGTTTTTGTGTGAGTCGGGATTGAATTGAAATTGAGACCGGAGGCGTAAGTATTTTTTAATCATCTGTCCGTCGCAGTTTTAATTTTATTTTTGTTTTAATACCTCTCATGCCTGAGTTACAAACTGCTCAGGAACGTTTCAGTCAAAAAATATCAGGTATTACCGCGTATGCTAGCGTTTGATTCATAAGCTTTGTATCATATTTAATTTTTGTTTTTTATCTTTTATAAAAGTGAAAGAAAATATTTTTATTGTTTTATAAGCATTATAAAATAATATCTTAATCAGTATATATTAATATTGCAAGCATTTTCACATTGGGTGTAATAGAAGCAGTACATAATTTCTCCTACATTTTGGGTCCCTCTGAACCATATGCGTCATCAGAATTGAGAAAATATTGAAAACTGAGAAAAGTCATCAGAAAATTTTGTTAACATTTCTCATTTTTTCAATTAAAGCATTAAATTAACAAGTGATAATATAGGTTGCGTTATATAAAATATTTAACACTATTATTTTTCTTGTTCTATCATGAAAATGCAGTTTAAACATAATATAATAACGCTAGTTCACCTGTCATCACATTAAAATTTCAAATCAAAAATTTCTATTAATGTAAATAAATTAAATCGTTGTTAAAATTTCATTCAAAGATGATTTTTTAATATATCTAATTCCATTAACTTGTATTTTGTCTTATAAAACAGATTAATTTTAATCAAATAACTACAGTGATGAAACTCATTTGAATCATTAATGTGGATTATAATTATTTAAGCGGCAAATAGGGTCTATTTCTAAGGCAATTTAATGTAATACCATTTTTGGATTGAATTTTTACCATTTCTAGATGCTACCATACGTCATTAGGCGCATAAATGTAGTGGTATTGCATTTTTTATTTCTCTTCAGAACACTCAATTTTAAAATTAATCTACTACTAGTATGTAATTCTTCGTTAAAACTTTCGCGGGTGCTCGTCATTATGATTAAAAAATTTTGGGCTCTGTCGCCGCGTCAATGCTTTGGGTGGCCCCAACGTTTCCCGACCGATGATGGTCGCTTTTTCAAGGGATTAATAATTATTAATAATCCCTTGAAAAAGCGACCAGCATCGGTTGGGAAACGTTGGGGCCACCCAAAGCATTGACGCGGCGACATAGCCCAAAAGTTTTTAATCTTAATACTAGTATGTATTTTTTATGTCAGTATTTTATATTTTAATTGCAAAAATGAGAAAAGTGGAAAGAACTTTCTGATGAACCACATATGGCTCAGAGGGACTCAACATGTAGAAGAAATTATGTTCTGATTCTATAAATTTCCTGTTACAACAAATGTAAAAATGCTTGCGATGTTAATATATGCTGGTTAAGATATTGATAGGTATGGCTAATTCTGATATTCAATTTATTTTTTTTAAACTTGTTTTACTTCGATTTATTACCATAGGTTTAGAATTATTGATAAAAATTGTTATCGAACACAAAAATTCATGCCTTCCTCTCATGCAAACGAGAGATTTAGGATTCGTTCATGTATTTATTCGAGGAATAGTTATTGCACGAGAGATCTCAGAGATTAAATTTGTTTTGAAGCGAGAGCATAAGCCTCTCATAATGCCGCAAGCACTAGAGCTGGTCAAACGACTGGAATTATTACCTGTTGTGGAGATAGAGAGAGAGAGAGAGAGCGGGAGATATTCCGCAACCCTTCCGTTCCACCGTCTATGGACACGGCTCGCTTCAAATGTGGAAGGATGGACGTTATGCAGGTTTGGCTGGGTGGAAATGAGGACGTTTTAGTTAGGGTTAGCGGGATTTAGGGAGCGTGGGGAAATGCAGGAGAGTGTGGGGAGCATTGGAGACGGAGGAGGGGTGAGAATGTGTAGCGGGTGGCGGCGGTGGGTTTTAGTTAGGCTTTTGGGGCGGAGGAAGGGTACGCAAAGGTTTTAGAGATGCTGAGCGCGCGGCGAGTCAGCTCTCGCACACGCCTAGCATGGGGCTCGCTTTCCACTCCAGATGAATCCTGGGAATTGATGAAACGTACTCGATTGCGTGGCATTCCGGAAGGGCTAGTGATTTTTGTTTTAGTTTTTGATCCTCCCCTTCCCCATTTGGTTTTTAATAAAATTTTTCCCTTTTTTTTGCTCCTCCACCCCAACGCGGAGCTCGCGTGCTTTTTGTGTGTCGGAAATAGGGAAGGGGGGGGTGGGGGATGTATCAGAGGAGGGAGGTTAAAACATTTGGTGGGGGGGGGATGAGTATAGAGGGAGGGGAAATGGAAAAGGATGGAGTGATCTGGATTTCCTCTTGCACTGAATGTGTGTTGGTGTGTGTGTGTGTTAACTGGGATGGAAAAATATCATTCCGCTTGTTGGAGTTGCGATCGCTTTGGACTTCTCTATACGCGGATAGGATTTCGCGTTCGTTTTACCAAGGGATTAGGATCCTCACGTTTCCATGAATATGTCTAAAAAAATTCTCGGAGGGAACTCATCCTCTTGTTGGTGAAAATCCTCGGCACTTATTTCAATTACATTTTATTCTTAAGTAATCAGTCCATTTTTCTCTCTCTTCTCCTCTGGTAGATTTGACTACATAGTCATACACACCCATATGGGTACATTCATCGCTAAGAGTCAATCCCTTCAAAATATTATATTATTTGAAAGCTGGAGATTAGACAAATGAATTGTTGTACTCTCAGAGTTTCTATCCATATGTTGTTCACATTTTTAGTTCTTTCGCCGCATCGCAGCGCATTGATTCCCCTTGAGTTTTTATTCTGTATTTAATGATAATTACGGTGGATTGAGTCCTGATTTTACATGTGTGTGGGTGCTTAAATTCTTTTTCTAGCGGAAGTATTTCACCCCAGCGTTCGCAAATTTAATTTTACCTAATTTCTGTTTCATAGTATTTTGTAATAATAACTTACATGGCTTCGCAAATGAATGCATATTTATTTAATGATAACGTACGATTCGTAGGGGGTGACCAACGCTATCACTGACGTTAGATATCTTGTTTTTGGAATAAGAATATATATCTGAAATTTTTGGTCCCATCATCGTATAAGAATTATGCATTTTCATTCGATCACCTTTTTCTGTAGTAACTATTGTATATAACATTAAGCTACCTCAAAGTAAGCTATTTATAACAGAATGCATATTGATCTTCAGTTTAAATCTGTTTTTAATCTTCAAGTTTATTTTTGCTGCCACCTCAAGATGTGTTAGCGTAAAAATTTCAGTGACCATTGCTCCCATAATATGCCCTAGTTAAATTAAATATGTCACGATTGCCATTGATAAGTGAATAGACCCTTAAGTGCTAAGAGCCATCAATTTTGGTTCAAGCATCTTCATATGTGCTCTTTCCTTATTTTATGTAAAGGATGAAAAAGATAAGGAAAAAGCCGTGTACTTAGCCGACTCCTGGAATCGCATTGTGGTATGTCTCGGAAAGGATGGGAAAAATGCTCAGTCATTTTGTTTTCACAAGGCGTGGTGCGGATAATAAAACCCGTGCTTAAGCCACTTAAATGATTCCCGGCGAGATGCTTCCGTCGCAGTTCGTTAAATTTCCATGTTAATCATTCATCCATCCTCCATCAAACGAATTATTCACTGTTCGTGCTTTTTTTTTCCCTCGATTGCGTCACCCAGAGTTGAATCCCTCCCCCACGAATATTACATTGGAGAATCCTCATTTCGGCCTGTAAATGTGTTGTCACCCACCGCGCATTCAAATGGGTTTACAGAAGTCGCCACACGCGTCGCTGACGGACAAATTGATCCGAGTTTCACGGGGAAATAAGTTATAATTAACTGATATTGATACACATGATCAGTGGCGTAGCCAGGGGGCCCAGGGGGTCCGGACCCCTTCCCCCCGAAATATAAAAATACGATTATTTTTCCCCATAAAAGATAACTAAATATTGAAAAAAATCATGAATTTACAAAATATTTTTTTAACAAATGAAGTTTTTTAGACTATGAAAAGCATTTAAATAAGTTTAAAACCCTCTACTTAGTACCCTGTTTTTCAAACTTTTTTCCCCTGATTTTGGATCCCCCCCATCGAAATTCCTGGCTACGCCACTGCACATGATGACGTGAAGTATCAAATTATTTTTCATTTCTCACAATGACCGACTGCCGGCCTCGGTGGTGCCGGAGTAAGGTCCCCGGCTGCTAACCTAGAGGTCGCGGGTTCGAATCCCGCCTGGGTGGATTGACCACCATCCAGGGCATGGATGTTTTTGATTGTTAATCAAGTTAATTGTAAGAGAGGACAATGCGGTCCTAAATTCGCTTGAAAAAATAAAGACGAAATAAATGACTAAAATTATCTAAAAAAATATTGAAAAAAAGAGAGGATTGCATTACACTCCTCACCGCGCCGCGGATGTTTTTGAAAACAGATTAAAAATGCGACCGAAGTGGCAACAGAAATCAGCCTTCTATGGGATGGAATTGGGTATACACAATGCAGTCCCCTTGCTTAAGCCACTTAAATGGCTCCCGGCGATGTTCTCCCGTCGTAGTTCGTTAAATTTCGATGTTAATGACTCATCAATCCTCCATCGAACATGCTATTCACCGATCGTGCCCATTTTTCCTCAATTGCGTCACCCGCAGTCGAACCCCGCCCCTTCCGATTGTCGTCTCCGCATTCACATTCCTTCGCATCCACTCCGAGCGGAATCTCCTTCCCGTAACGCGTGGAGAGGAGGAGCAGAAGGAGAGATGTGAATAGAGGGAGAGAACCTCCGCCTTTGTGTGGCCCCTTGTGGCTGTGTTTCTCGGCTGAGCCCTTTAGCTGCTCCGATGCCCTTAACGCCCGTCTCCCTCTCCCGTCAACCACCTGAGCTGCCCATCTCGCGCTAACACGGCGTAAGTAGTGGGAATTTGGGGAGTCTGGCGCATGACGTCACAACGTTCCCTTTCGCTCCCAGTGAATTCCAGACACGTGCCGAGACCATAGCTTCTCCCACTCGAGTTGGATATGTTCCTATTGGCAGTTACCAAGGTCTAAACACGTGCGGTTGCAACGTGAATCGTATTTTCCCGTCTCGGCATCGGAAATAACCGAAATAATACCTCTAACTACTTTGCTATTGAACATTTTTGAAAATAAATCCTTTTTAGTAAAAGAGCAAATAATTATCAGTAAAAAAGGTCTCCTACACTTTTTCGATACAAGTCATAGTTATGAAGATAAATAGTATCTTGTCTTATAAACAATTGTTGATTATTAAAAATCGCAATAACTTTGTTAATATTTACGCTATGATCACCATTCAAATTCCTATCATCATCAAATTCAATCTAGAATACTTTAGCATTTCCAAAAATTCGTCACCACAGCGATAAATACTCATTTTCAGAACCCTCCTCAAAAACTGCACATATTGTCTATGGTATGAGGCAAGGCTATAAGTGAAAGGCGTTTCCAAGCGATCTAAGTGGGATGGGTAGGTTACGCCTAGGAGACAAGGCTATAAGTGAAAGTCGTTTCCAAGCGATCCAAGTGGGATGGGTAGGTTACGCCTAGATTTGCCCCTTCCACGGTACCTTCTAAGCAGTATATAAGGCCGTGAAGTCTCTGAGAGAATCACCAGCGGTCTCAGAACTAGTCTGATTCCATCGGTCCAACTGAATCATCGAGCAGGTCTTCTAGAAGTGAATTCTGTAGGAATTCTTTATGAATTCTGATTGAATTCCGGAAGAGTCATCAGAGACCCGGACGCCGAAGGAGTTTGCCGCTTTAAGGTAAATATGATCCGTAAAACTGAGTTTTTCGGATTTTTCCTATTTTTTCTATTGCTTTTAGAACCGAGAAAATTCATGAGCGTGTTATGCTCAATACCCCCCTTCGACTCCCGGTCAAAAAACAGGATGAAATTTTTTAAGTATCCTAGGATACTAAGGGTATGGTAGAAATCCTGGTCCTAGTAATCTCGTTTTCTCCTCTAAAATTCGGGGAGATGAGTAAAGGAATAATTCCGTTTGAAAAATTTTGATAGAGCAAATAGTTTAGATTCGGTGGGCCAATATATGAATGATGGTATTAGGAGAATATAGGTTAGTAGCAGGTATCTTTGTAAGAAAATCTTTAATAACTCCCTTATTTGAACGAATAAGACCATAGTTTAAATTTGAATGTTGATGGGTAAGTGACCACTCATCTTTTGTGTGTAAAAAAAATCACCTCACTCCAAGGGCGTGGCCCCTACACTCTGGAGATACTTCCTGCGATTGTCTATAACTCCCTTATTTGAACAAATACGACCATAGTTTAAATTTGAATGTTGATGAGTAGGTGACCACTCATCTTTTGCGTGTAAAAGAAATCACCTCACTCCAAGGGCGTGGCCCCTATACTCGGGAAATAATTCCTACGACCATCTATAACTCCCTTAATTGAACGAATAGGACCATAGTTTAAATTTGAATGTTGATGAGTAAGTAACCACTCATCTTTTGTATGTAAAAGAAATCATCTCACTCCAAGGGCGTGGTCCCTATACTGTGGAGATAATTCCTACGACCGTCTATAACTCCCTTATTGGAGCAAATAGGACCATAGTTTAAATTTAAATGTTGATGAGTAAGTGACAACTCATCTTTTGTGTGTAAAAGAAATCATCTCACTCCAAGGGTGTGGCCCCTATACCCTGGAGATAATTCCTGCGATGGTCTATAACTCCCTTATTTGAACAAATAGGACCATAGTTTAAATTTAAATGTTGATGAGTAAGTGACAACTCATCTTTTGTATGTAAAAGAATTCATCTCACTCCAAGGGCGTGACCCCTATACTCTGGAGATAATTCCTGCGATGGTGTATAACTCCCTTAATTGAACGAATAGGACCATAGTTTAAATTTGAATGTTGATGAGTAAGTGTCCACTGATCTTTTGTATGTAAAAGAAATCACCTCACTCCAAGGGCGTGGCCCCTATACTCGGGAGATAATTCCTACGACCGTCTATAACTCCCTTAATTGAACGAATAGGACCATAGTTTAAATTTGAATGTTGATGAGTAAGTGTCCACTGATCTTTTGTATGTAAAAGAAATCACCTCACTCCAAGGGCGTGGCCCCTATACTCGGGAGATAATTCCTACGACCGTCTATAACTCCCTTATTTGAACAAATAGGACCATAGTTTAAATTTGAATGTTGATGAGTAAGTGTCCACTGATCTTTTGTATGCAAAAGAAATCACCTCACTCCAAGGATGTGACCCCTTTACTCAGGAGATAATTCCTGCGGTGGTCTAACTCCCTTATTTGTGGATTTCTTACCCTATTTGGGGTGAAAGGAAATAGGGAACGACTTTGCTATCCACCCGAGGATAATTTAGCTAGGTATGTGCCACACTGCTGGCGTCATTCAGTAGCAGCTTTGCGCATTCCTTACCTTATTTAGGTGTAAGGAAATGCATAACTTTGTCATCTATCCGTGAGGATTGACCTCGGTTTTTTTTCCACTTAGTTGGAATACCTCTGTAGCTGACATCATACAGTCATCTCAACCCACTTGGCAGCCATCCGCTGAAGAGTAGGAGGAGAAGATTTTCTATTAAAAATACCGATCGAAGACGGAAACTTTCATTGCAATCTCGTCATTTGATCCGAGAACTTCCTCTTGGTGACTACTCCTCAGACAACGTCATCTGCTCTCTACGAAGACAACATCATCGTATCTACATCTGGGTAAGTCCAACTTTTTAGTCATATTCCAAGTTCCCGACATAAAATAACAGCTTGAGGAAGTTATCAACGCAGAATAAACTAACATTTTATTTAAATTGAGATTTTAAGTAGATGGTACGCGTTACGAGGTTAGAATCGAACGTTTTTATGATCCTACAATTGATCCAAGACGAAGAATGAGATAAACTTTTCTCTATTTTTTCAGATTTCTCACATTAATCATGACATCCATTACAGACATCATTTTTAACTTTAAAAACAATACATATAGAACTAAAGAAGAACTTGAACAGGCTTTAGCGTGCATTTACAGAAAAGTAGCTTTTGAAAACGAAAGCATTGATGACATGGAAACATATCATGAAATGAAAGATGCATTAGATAAAGCAAATGGTAGAAAATTTTGCTCTTACTGCGAAATCTTCTATAGCCTTGATGAGGCTATGCCTCATGAGAATACTAACGCACACCGGATGAAAATTAACGAGCAAATAGGGAGAGGGTTCAATGAAATCGAATCGGCAATTAGATCCAGGCTAAAAACCTTTTGGATAACTCCCGAGGGGGATGCTCGGGACGTTGTAACTTTTCTCGATGGAATAAAAAATCTATTGATTGAGAAAATTAGAGAGCAAATAAGGACGAACAGAAGTATAAAGTTCAACCTTGTATTGATTTGCAAATTTCGAAAAGGAGAACACGAGGAGCTAGATACCTCATTTAAGACTAGTAATCAACGAGTACTACTTGTTGATCAGTTAAATGAGATTGTGGGCGAGAAATTTTCCAAACTTTTAAAAGAAAAGTCCGAGTTTCAAGCAAAAGGGTCAGGATGGACTTTGGGTGAAGTTGTAGGTTTAGAGCTCCGTATTAACAAGTACACCCCCCTTCGAGGTTCAACGTATATAGATTTGCCACGAAAGATAAAAAATACCAAAGCAGTTATAAACGTGGAAAATGAAGACCAGTTTTGTTTCAAGTATGCGATATGGGCAAAAAATATCGCTAAAGACCCCCAGAGAGTTTCAAAGTATAATACTAATATATTTCATGAAAGTTACCATTGGGAATGTGTCGATTACCCGGTTGATCTGAAGGATATCCCTAAATTTGAACGTACAAATAACATTTCAATTAATGTGTTTGGACTAGATGATAAAAACAATGTGTATCCTATAAAAATTGTAGATTATGAGCTTGAGGATCATCGCGACCTCCTCTACATTACCAACGAAACCACTGCTCACTATTGCTGGATAAAGAATTTTGAAAGACTCGTGCGATCCCAAATTACGAGACATAAAACTAGAATTTTTATTTGCAAACGGTGTCTAACTTATTACCATGACGTAGAAAATCTCGAATCTCACAAAGACTTATGCAGAGGAACGGGAACTCCAAGTAAAATAGTGCTACCAGACGAGGACAATAAATTATTAAAATTTACCAACATTAATCGCACTTTCCGTGTACCTTACGTGATATATGCCGATTTTGAATGTCTACTGAAAAATGTAAACACATGCGAACCGTGTTCTAATACTTCGTTCACTAACATCATACAGAAGCATGAGCCATTCAGCTTTTGTTATATCATGATGACTCCAAACGGATGCGAGGAGCCAGTATTGTATCGAGGGCCTAATGCAGCACGTGTTTTTATTGAAAGTATAAAAGATGAAGCCCAGAAGGTTTTCAAGTTGTACAAAAATACTATTCCTATAACACCACTCACAGAGGAAAAAGAGAGCGCTTTCCAAAACGCATCGACGTGCCACATTTGTGGGAATGAGTTGAACGAGGATAGGGTTAGGGATCACGATCACCTGACGGGACAGTATCGAGGTCCAGCTCATTCGTTTTGCAATGTTCAGTATAAGATGCCTCAATTTCTTCCAATTTTTATTCATAACCTGTCCGCGTATGATGGTCATTTCATTGTACGAGAGCTAGACTATGATGAGAGGGAAATATTCATTATTCCAAATTCTGAAGAAAAATATATCACTTTTTCCAAGTCTATAGAGGATAATTTCAAAATTCGTTTTGTAGATACCTTTCGATTTATGCCCGCTTCTCTTGCTTCTCTAGTCTCGAACCTGACTGAATTTAAAAATACCTCAGAAATTTTTGGTAACAAGACGCGACTAGTTACACGAAAGGGGGTTTATCCCTATGATTATACTGATTCGTTGAATAAGCTCGATGAAACCTTGCTCCCGGACAAGGATAAATTTTACAACAGGTTGAACGACGAGCATGTGTCAGATGAAGATTATGGTCACGCTTTGAACGTATGGTCTTCGTTTGGATGTGAAACACTCGGTGATTACAGTGATGTTTATTTGAAAAGTGACGTCACTCTTCTCGCCGATGTTTTTGAGAACTTTCGCGACGTGTGCTACGGAGCCTACAAGTTAGACCCGGCGTGGTATTACACGGCACCAGGTTTAACATTTGATGCAATGCTAAAATATACCGAAATAGAGCTAGAGCTTTTGACTGATTACGATATGATACTCATGATTGAGAACGGTATCCGTGGTGGAATTTCACAGTGTTGTAAAAGATACTGTGAATCGAACAATAAGTACATGTCAGGTTATGACCCAGGTAAAGATTCAATATTTTTAACCTATCTTGACGCGAATAATCTCTACGGATGGGCACTCTCCAGACCCCTTCCTTACGGTGAATTTCGGTGGTTAAAACAGGAGGAAATTGACGATTTTAGCGTGAAAAATGTTCCCGATGACAGTGAAAATGGATTTATTCTCGAAGTGGATCTTGAGTACCCACATCGGCTGCACGATACGCATTCAGATTTCCCTCTTTGCCCGGAAAACAAGACACCACCTAACGGTAAACATGAAAAACTTTTGACCACCCTCGAAAATAAAAGTAAATATGTAATTCATTACATGAACCTGAAACAGGCATTAGAATTAGGCATCATACTCAAAAAAGTGCACAGAGTTATCGAGTTCAAACAGTCTTCGTGGTTAAAGACCTATATTGACCTAAATACAGATCGTCGAAAAGTTGCTAAAAATGAGTTTGAGAAGGACTTTTACAAGCTCATGAATAACGCCGTATTTGGCAAGACAATGGAGAATGTAAGGAAACGGATGAATATGCAATTAGTGACAAGCGAAAAAAGACTTCAAAAATTAATCAATAAATCGACATTTTTGGATAGGACAATTTTCAACGAGTCTTTAGTAGCCGTTCACATGCGGAAAGCCACCATCAAAATGGTTAAGCCAATATACATTGGTTTCTGCGTTCTCGATCTCAGCAAAACTCTAATGTACGACTTTCATTACCGTACCATGCTGCCCAAGTACCAAAATAAATTGTCACTCGCCTACACAGACACTGACAGCTTCATTTATGAGATTAGAACGGATGATGTATACAGAGATATGCTAGAATACCTAGATGCATTCGACACCTCGAATTATCCAAAAGAACATCCGTGTTATTCTGAAAAAAACAAGAAGGTCATTGGAAAGTTCAAAGACGAATGCGATGGTCTCATTATGACGGCTTTCGTTGGATTAAGAAGCAAATTGTACTCATTCAAGATGGAATCGGGTAAAGAAAAAAAGAAGGCAAAGGGGATAACGAAATCTGTGAAGGAAAAATGCCTAGAATTTGGTGATTATATTAATTGTTTAAGAGAGAACTCGACGCAATTTCGAAAGATGAACGTAATCCGTAGCAAAATGCACGAGTTATACACTGTTAAAATAAATAAGGTGACACTAAATGCATCCGATGATAAACGATATATTTGCGAGGATGGAATGAATACGCTTGCTTGGGGACATTACAAAATTCCACGGAAACGTACACATGATCAGGCATTTGGTAATGATTGAAGTTGATAAAAACTAGTTTCATCGTAATCATAATTTCAGTGTTAATCATGACGTTAGCCTGGAAACATCCTTTCACATGCATCTGCGCGGGTCCGTCAGGTTGTGGAAAAACCACATTTGTCACGCGGTTTTTGGAAAAATTGGATTATATGATAGATAGCCCGATAGAGCAAGTGGTTTGGTGCTGTGCCCCAGGGAGTGAGCCTAACATACGAATACCAGTTGAATTTTACTCCGAAATACCTCCTTTCGAAGAATTTGGTGGTGTTCCTACTTTGTACGTTATAGATGATTTAATGAGTGAGGGAGCCTACAGCAAAGATGTGTGTAGATTATTCACCAGAGGTAGCCATCATTTTAACATTTCGGTGTTTTTGATCACGCAGAATATTTTCTATCAAAGCCAGCAATCGAGAAACATATCATTGAATTCAAAGTATATTGTAGCGTTCAAAAATCCCAGAGATAAGTTACAATTTGGTCATTTAGCTAGGCAGGTCTATCCGGAAAAATCGGGGGAATTGGAGAGGGTATATAAACAGGTTACGCAAGAACCATTCGGTTATTTGGTTCTAGATCTTGGTCAGGACACGGACGAGATATTCCGCTTTAGAACCAAAATTTTTCCCCAAGACGGGGCCACTGTCATTTACATGCCCCAACGCGATGAAAAGGTTGAAGAACAATAAACACTTGCTCCACGTCCTAAAATCTGCAAAGCCTAAATTACGTACTGCCATATTGAATAGCTCGGACGAGGAGTTGATTAAAACAATTTGCGATTGTTGCCTCAATACTCTAAACGGAAATCATAAGATCGATAGGCGATTGAAACGAAAATTATCCAAGCATCGTAACACACTGAGAAAGTTGGCTGAACGGAGGACGAGTGTAAAAAGAAAACGAGCGCTTCTCGTACAAAAAGGTGGCTTTTTGCCATTACTACTGGGTTCGATTTTAAGCGGTGTGATCGGTAGCCTGCTGGGAAAATGAGTTTGCAGAAAATGCTCGTAGTGAGTCCCGAAGTCTTTGATCGAAGTCATGCAAAGGCTAGGTTGAGTAAATTGGATAAGGAAATGAAACTTGTGTTAGCGAGTAAAGGGCTCAAGGATATTGACAAGTGGCATTTGTATAAAAGAATACTCGATAAATATCTCGACTCAGTGTCAGACTTTAAATCTCCCGTACACGTTCCGATAGTGAAACACTCACCACCAACACGGCTATATGAGGGTAGCGATGCAATGAGAAGGCGGTTAGACGAAATTAGGAGGACAAATTCAGAGTTGGATTCGACATGGGCACGAATAAAGGAACAAATCGAAAGCGATTCTCCACCGAGAAAAATGAAGCGGATAATAGCAACTCCAAGAGAGCCAAGCACACCTCCAAGGGAGCAAAGAACATCTCCAAAGGAGCGATGGACATCTCCGAGACCAATTCCAAGGCGAAGCAAGCGAAAAAGGGTACCAAAAATGTTCGGGGCAGAGTGGGACACGACGTAATAGCTAGCGTGTACAACAATCCCGCACATCCTGCTGGTTTTTCCACAGATAAAAAATTAAATAAAGCGACTGGAATCCCTATAAAAACAATTCGCGAGTGGTTGGAATCTCAAGAAGCGTACACGCGTCACAAGCCGGTGAGAAAAAAGTTTGTTAGAAACCGTTACGAAGTAAACTATATAGATGAGTGTTGGCAATGTGATTTAAATGATTTGAGAAGTTTGAAAAAATACAACAACGGGTTCTGTTACATTTTAACCGTAATAGACATATTTTCCCGTTATGCGTGGGCTAGTCCTCTCAAGTCAAAAAGACCAGAGGAAATTATAGAAGCATTTAAGGTCATATTTCGCGAGCGCAAACCATTGAAAATTCAGAGCGATAAGGGAGGGGAATTTGTTAATAGCAAGTTTAAAAGTTTTCTCTCGAATCAAGGTGTAAAGTTTTACACTACAAATAATCCAGAAATTAAAGCTAGCCTCGTGGAACGCTTTAATCGAACTCTCAAGACAAAAATGTATAAATATTTTACAAAATACGAAACTTACAAATATATCGATGTGCTTCCAAAACTCATCAGTTCTTATAACCATAGTACGCATTCTAGCATTGGGATCGCTCCCTCTCAAGTGAATGCTAAAAATGCATTTATCATTGCTAGTCGGAGAAAAAGCTTAAAGAAGACGGATGCAAAATTTAATAAAGGTGATTATGTGAGGATTAGTAAAGAGAGGATTCCATTCACCAAAGGATACACACCAAATTATACCAAGGAAATATTTCAAGTTACAAACATTGATCGAATGAAACTAATACCAACCTATAAATTGAATGATTTGAACGGGGAGGATATAAAGGGTAGTTTCTATGCGGAAGAATTAGTCAAAGTTAACGTGTCTCCTGACACGGAGTACAGGATCGAGAAAATATTGAGACGTCGGGGGAGTGGTCCTAATTTAGAGTATTTTATCAAGTGGGACGGATACCCACCGTCTTTTAACTCGTGGATTTCAGCTTCTTCCGTGCGTAAAATATGAACGAATTTTATCTTACACTACCCAGCGATAGCTCGAGGGATTTTTTCCCAAGAAATACAATCGCTCATTATCGTACAAAGTTGAGTCATCGCATCGATTTAGAAAATAACGAGTGGTATGTCGGTCTAGCTGAGATTTCGATTCCTTCTATTGAGGTAAAAAAAGTTTCCGAAGACACACCAGCTGTTATCGAAAACTTTACTCCAGCGCCTCGCGTAGCAGACGAATTGCCTCCTAAGGATAATAGGACCCGGACTGAAGAGGGATTAGTTCGAGGGGATAAAGAAGTTATAAATGTGAAACTTTTAGATGATTCATACTTTACAATTTCCATTGGTACTTATGACAGTATTGCGGCGGCATTTGCAAAACCATATATTACCTCCAGTACACAAAAACAAACGTATATTTCAAATGAAGTAATGCGTTATATTGATAAACTGAGTGTAAGGATTAACCAGGTTGGAGTTGATGAACGCATATTACCACGGTCTGCGCAAATTTTTGCGAGCGGAGTAAAATACTCGTTGTCTCCGGGAACGTATGATTCGTTTGCTAACTTATTCAATAGAACTTTGTCAGGCTTTAGTGGAAAAGGCAAGGAAAAGATAAAAAATGACCTATCATTATTATCGGCTGTTCTTATTAGATTATCATTTAAAGATTCAACGTTGACAGATGATGAGTTAGCTGAAATCATCGATGATGCCAGGGTAGAGATTAACACTAAAGAAGACAAAGGAAAAAGAGGAAAAAGAAGCATTGCAACCTCCTCAAAAAATGTTTACGTTTACACAGATATAATAAAACCGCAGTTGGTGGGTGACACTTTGAGTCGATGCATCCGCATCATAAATGTCAAAATTGGTGAATATCAAACTTTCAATCCGATTTATTACTACCCCGTCGAGAAAAACAATATCGAGAGTGTTGAAATTCTTTTTGCTGATAAACTCGGTGAAGCAATTTCTTTTCATAGTGGGGAGCAAAGCTCGATAGTTGTGCTACACTTTATAAAAAAGAATTGATTCACGTTAGTACATCATTTTACGACGAGATGGCGCCGGTGATGGATCGATATTATAGTTATTATTCAAAACAGGTGGGAGGAGAGATTGGATCCTTGTATAGAGCTTCTTATAGGGTGCAAAAGGGACGAGGTATCGGGAGTTTCCTCGCGGGATTGTGGCGATTTGCAAAACCTTTGCTATTTAGCGGGCTTAAGACTGTTGGTAAGGAGGCCGCGAGCGCTGGGGCAGCAGCTCTTGGAGACCTTGGAA
Organism: Ischnura elegans; assembly: GCF_921293095.1. Taxonomy (NCBI): domain Eukaryota; kingdom Metazoa; phylum Arthropoda; class Insecta; order Odonata; family Coenagrionidae; genus Ischnura; species Ischnura elegans. Next base: position 109,900,397 of record NC_060248.1, read on the forward strand.
CAAAACCGGTTAAGGAGATACTGCGCAGTAGAATAAACGAGGCAGGTCAGAACTTGAAACGCAAGGCCGAGGAAAAGATAAAAGGCATGTCTGGGGGTGGGTTGAGGATCGCGAAACGTCCAAGGTTAAACAAAATAAAACATAGCTGCGTAAGAAAAAAGCGACAGTCGATGAGAAGTCGAAGAGGAAAGAAGGTTGTTGGAGGAGATATTTTTTCGCGATAATGGCAGAGCATATGCTGACTTCGTTGGATTTATTTCAGCCCAATCCGCCGGTGCAAACTAACATCTTGGCAAAAAGACTCGTGTCCTACAAACCCATATCTTCGCTAGATAATCGATCGGTTATAGAATTCCTGATCAAAGACTCTGGGGATGCGTATAAGGATTTGAATAGTATATATCTTAGACTTAAAGTGAAACTTTGCAAAAAAGACGGGACTGATTACAATGAATCCGCTACCAATCAACCGGGAGTAGTGAACAATATTCTGCACTCTCTGTTCGAGCAGTGTAACGTTTATTTCAATGGGACGTTGGTCACACCATCAGAGGATAATTACCATTACAGAAGCTACCTGGAAAATGTGTTAAATTATGGAACAGATGCGAGCAAAACACATTTACGAAATGTGGGGTGGGAGTTGGACACGGGAGACGATATTAACTTGACAGATACTTCAAATTCTGGTTATACAAGGCGTAAGGGTTGGTTTAAGAACAGTGCAGAGGTTGAGTTGTATGGTAAACTGCACGTAGATGTTTTTAATCAGATACAATTAATGATGGATCGAGTAGACATCGGTATAAGACTATTGCTCTCTAATCATGCTTTCCATCTTATGGGAGGGAATGATGATGGACTATTGAAAATTTTAGACGCAACTTTATACGTTCAACATTTCGATATTAACCCATCCATTTTAGTTGCACATAATAAAATCCTGGAAAACAACAATGCCAAATATCACTACAAGCGTACTGAGTTGAAAACCTTTACTGTTCCTTCTGGTGGACGAACTTTAAGCCTTGACAATGCGATCGTGGGTCGAATACCTAATGTAATTATTTTTACAATGGTGGATAATGAAGCATATGCGGGAAGTTTGAATAAGAATCCATTTGCTCTCTCTCACTATTCGCTCGAGAATTTTTCACTCTTTGTGAACGGTGTGCAAATTCCGTCCGAGGGATTACAATGCAATTTTTCAAGTAAAAAGTATTGGGCGCGAGCGTATGACACAATATTCTCAGGAAGTGGGATAAAGCATTACAATCGGGGTAATCAAATCACTTACGATATGTTTGGACACGGTTATTTTATGCTAGTCTTCGATCTAACACCCGATGATTCGGGTAATGAGGACTATATAAGTTTAGGAGATAGAGGTGTGGTGAGAATAGAGGCGAGATTTGAAAACGAATTATCGAGAACGGTTACGTGTTTACTTTTCTCAGAGTATGATGCAACAGTGGAAATTGATAAAAACAGAAACATTATCACAAACTTTTAGTCATGGATGGAATTCAAATTAACAGGTTACTAAGACCACTCAATATATTTCGCGGAGTTTACGCATCCGATAGGTTACCAAAATCACCACGAAATGGAGTTTACATAATAAATTTAGATCCATCTAAATTACCGGGTTCACACTGGGTTGCAGTCTATTTACATAATAATTATGCAGAGTATTTTGATTCCTACGGCTTACCTCCTTTTGTTTCAAATATAAGTAATTTTTTAAAGTCATTCTCAGTCACTCGCAATCACGTTCAAATTCAAAGCTTTCGTTCGGATATTTGCGGTGAATACTGCTGCCTCTATACCGCTAGTAAATCATTAGGTCAAACACTACACAAATTCCTCGCACACTTTCATCACACCATCCCTCATCTCAACGACTGTCGAGCCCTGAAGCTGTTTCATCAGACCTTCAAGCGGGTTCGGCGGGCCAAATGTCATCCCAGAGCTCAGCGGTGCTGTTCCCGAATAAATACGATGAGCAGGAAGAGGAGGTGATTATTTGAGAAGAAACAGCCGCAGAATGCAGATCGTGGTATCTGTGACTTATAGCCAAGGCGGGGTGACGGAGCTTGCAGCCGTCGACGTGGATTCAAATCGTTTATTTTGGGGCAGTTTCAAGAAACATGGGAAGCTCATCGCTGGAGGAAAGAAGCTACGTTTCCCAGACCCCTTACAACGAGATGAGACATCCTTCAACGAAGGATTCATTTCACACACCGAACTTTCAACTATCCTGGAAGCTATGACTGAGGGTGCAACCGCTCTCTACGCATTCAGCGAAGCAGAGTGTGAGTTCCTGACCGATCTGACGGGACGCACTTTCATCTCTCTCGAAAAAGAGTTAAACTGTCCCCCTCCCGAAAAATGTTCCTTTCTTGCCTTTTCCTGCCTCAATCCTTGTCACAAATTGCGCAACAGCACTTGCGCATTGAGAGATGCACATTCTCTCGCCCAGTGGTTCCAGTATAACCGTCTCAAAACCGAAGTTGATCCTTGCCCGGATGACTGTTCCCCCACCCCTCCCCTACATCAACCTCTAAATAAGGACGGTTACGTCACCATACGCCAGTCGTCATGCAGTCATCGGTGGATGCAGACCATCAGTCTCCTCCGGTGAAGAGAAAGAAACCTGCTGGAAATTTTATTCCTTCTATTGGACAATCGGACAATTTACTTCTTCAAACTGTGTATTATTTGAACAAAACAAAGACAAAGAGTGTGTGTATTGGTTACGATCCTGGTAGAGACTTTGAATCAGTTGTGCAATTTAATCAAGTTGGAAAAAAAAGTGTAATTGTTTCACAAAGCGAGTGGGCAAACATCTTGAACTGTGAAAAGGATGTGGATTTGTTCTTTTACAAAGGAGAAAAGCATTTTTTAACTTCCTGTTTGGCTTATGCGAATTACTTTGGGAAGACTCATTTGGTTATTAAAAAGACCTTTAATTTAAAGCAAGAAGAGTGGTTTGCATTGGTGAAACTCTTCAAGCTGATTGATTTATTTCTCCAGAGACTTTCAGCTAGTCGTGACAAAGTGAGACATTTTCTCGCCACAAAATTAGCAAAGAATATCACAGATTGTGATTTTGAAAGACTTGAATTAGAGATGGTACTCATAGCGTATGGTTCGGCTGATGAATAGCCTGTGTGAGTGAAAGGCTTTCTAACCTCTGGCGTGAATGAAAGTTCCGTAAGTTAGAGAGTCTTGATGTAAGTTCAACCCCTGGCATTGGGTGTAAAAACCTTGTAAGTTGGACATACATCACGATGGGTGCCATTGTCGAATTTCAAGGATTTACGGGTAGCAATGGACATTTTATTGTCAAAGAATTGGCAATTATCGCTGTCCAGAATAAATGCTGTAATACGTGGTTATTTAAATCACCACAGAGATTGCTCTTTACAAAAGAGTCTTCTTGGCTGAGAAACAACTATCACGGCTTGTGCGAATACTCTGGAGATGTGGATTATTCAGAACTGGAGAGTATACTTCACAATTATACTAAAAATTTTAAATATCTATTCACAAAGGGTGCTCAAAAAGCTGCCTTCTTAACAAGTCTTCTTCCCAAGGGAATTTGTGTGGCTAATCTGGAACTTTATGGGTGTCCTTCATTCACGAAATTGACCACGAATGAGGGTTGTTTAATTGAAATTCATATGGATGGTAATCTACAATGTGCCAGAAAAAATTGTTTTAAGCTAGCTGATTGGTGTATACGAAATAAAATATGTTAGATTTTCTAGTCAAATGTATCATTTTATTGTTTTACATCATCATGTTCACTTTGATCATTTACGATGCTATACAATTGAGACAATATGATTGTATCTGGGGATATTTAATCGAATGTGGTTATTTAAACGAGAGTGCTAGAGAACTGTCTGCGCTCAGACGTGCTGTTCAATTGTTTCAAGAGGATTATAACATAAGTATGAGTGGGGAAATGAACTATGAAACCATGTATATGGTGAACAATGTAACAAACTCATCTGTGTGTGGTTGAAGAAAATAAACTTTTGTTGTTAAAATTTACCCTGGTCTTTCATTTCGAAATAAAAAACACATAGTATAGTATTTAATATATTTATTGTTAATAAATATACATATCAACTTCAATTTTGAGTATAAACTTTATCACTCTCAGACGGGTACCTTTAATGGCGTCTGTGGTACCATAATCCACTTTTGATTTTCTATGGTCTGTATAACAAACAGGTTTTGGTCCGTCAATACAATCACTTTGAGTCCTCGTTCCTCCTCCTTTTGCGTAGACTCGGGGCTGGTAGCACTCGTACACATCCAACCAGATGATTGGGTGCTGCTTGTCCGCGAGGCGTCGCTTTTCCGGATCGGTGATGTCATCCTGGTTCGTTATGTTAAATCTCTCCACTACACCATTCTCATTCTCGAAGCCGGAGAAAGTCACTTTCTGTCCGATCACTTCAAATATCTTTCTCTGGTGTCGGAATACGCAGTAGTAAACTTCGTTAAAAAGTACCGAGAGCACAAAATCTGTGCCTCGTTGAGGGATGTACACGATGTAAGTATCCGGATCTGACTGCTTCTCCACCCGGAGATTGGTGTCCTCCAGGGAGGCTTCGGGATCTCTTCGCAGCTCAGCAACAGTTCTGGAGGTCATGTTAACGTTGAATGAGGTAATAATCACTCGGGAGTCATTTATATGCGGGAGTGGGAGGAGTCACGTTGCAACCACACGTGTTAAGACCTTGGTAACTGCTAATGGGAACATATCCAACTCGAGTGGGAGAAGCTATGGGCTCGGCACGTGTCTGGAATGCACTGGGAGTGAAAGGGGACGCTTAATTTGACCTTGTCCCAGCTTCGGCATTTTGATACTACTGGCGTAGCATTGCAACCATGTTATGCTGTCCATTCCGCTCCATACCACGGAGAGAGCCTCGTAAAACCCTACGACCCCGTCCGTGCATCTAGTAGTGTATGCGACTCCGCCGCGCCGTGCCCTGGGAGTGTTATCCTCCTCTCCCGAAGCGAAGAATGCCTCTGCGGTTGTCCGAGAAACGACCCTCGCTTACCAACTGTGAGTTCCGTGTCCTTGATTATTTTAAACGCTCTGTCTAATGGGTCCCGACCCTTGGAGTAATCGTGAGTCGCCGTCCAGTGTTTATTAAGCAGCTTTCACAAGGCCGCCGCCGGAGTTAATAGTTTTGTTAGTGTAGTTACATTCGTATATGCCTTGATGCAGGATATATATTTTTGGTAATGCATTCACAGGATATGTTTTATGATCAGTTTTTTTTAATCGACGAAATTAAATGTAGAATGTAACTCATGTATTATTCGTCACAAGTGTTCAGATGTTATCTGCTCTGCCTTTACATCTTCTGGAAGAATAAATTCTCCATTTTAAGAAAAAATATTCCATCGTAGCCGTAATCATTAAATCAAATAAAAATTATTACCGATTTTATCAATCAAAATTTATTACTGATCGGTGTTATTGATTCTTGGAATCGTCATAAAATTACTAAGTAGTTACTTGTGGAGCCGCCTTTAATTTACGAAAAATCTATATCTATTCTTTGACCTTAAGGAGCTAAAGAGTATGTTATCCAAATTACCATTTCTTCACATTCCTTACCATCTCCTTCGTTATCATGGTTTCTTATTCTTTGCAGTTTCCCCGGAGTGAAATAAAAATATTTTCTCTTTTGTTTCTCGTCTGAGCTGGGAGTATGAAAATTTTGATTGCTTTAGAAAGAAACGGAAAAAACTTTGACGAAGTTTATAAATGCTTACATAATCCTTCCAAAAATAGATCCTGAGACTTGGTCAACCCGTGGCTCTCTTTCTCCGTTTTGGACCTGCGAATTCGTATCATCAAAATTGCGACTGAATGCGACTCCGCGCGCGCATTACACACGCTAATCCCTAGTTAACGCCCCGAGGGAGGGGGAGAGGGAAGCTTTAAATTGCCTATTACTGTGTCCCACGCCAGATGCGTAGTTTTCGGCCATCACTATTTTCCCTCCTTCCGGGGATAAAATTCAAATTTCATTGTCCGCGATTCCATTGTTCCCCACGCGATCGACTCATGCGGCGCAATCGTACGTGTTCTCCCGCTTCCCTTATGCCTCCTCCGACTGACCCTATCCTCTGTGTCTGTCTCTCTATGGCCATTCTCCACCCGTTGTCACGGAAGCACACATACAGGGCGACCGATCATCCCGCTACAATTCTCTCTCTCCCACGCACACATCGAATCTCATAGAAATGCCACAGACACACTCACATACGGAGAGAGATAGGTCCGCCGAAAGCGCTGGGAGTCCGGAGGCGGCTCCTCCCCCCTTACCCCGGTATACCCTCTCTCTCTCCCTGTGTCCTCCGCCCGACGGTCGACCATTTGCACGCCCCAATGCCCGCCATGTATTCAGCGTGCATTGCTATGACGGACTCGCTCCCTCGCCAGTCCTCTCTATACTCCCACACACATATGAGCCGGGGAAACACACACATACATATACACGCTAATGCCGAAATTGGCGATCAAACCACCGGTCGCTCCGAAAGGGGTGAGTTGGTGAAGGGAGGAGGGTGTTGAGGTGGGCGGGCGTCAGAGGGGTGGATTACGTTCGGAATTGGGTTCAAAGAGGGCGTGGGGGGAGGGAATGGTTTTTTTTTTGGGGGGGGGGGAGGATTTCGGGAGGGGTAGAGAGTAGAATGGTGTGGGAAGAGGGGGAAACGGTGAGCGTTTGGTATAAGTTTTTCATTTATTTTTATTTCGGTGGCCATCTGACCAGGGAGGTAAAGGAGTAAAGTGGGAGGAAAATATTTGGTGGTTTTCCGGGGATTGAATTTTTGTTTCTCTTTGTTTATTTTATTTATTTGTTTCGATTCTTTTTCCTCCTCCTCTCCCTCCTCCCCCATGCCCCTTTTTCTCTTTCTCCACGGTCCATTGCGCACGACAGTTTTCGTCAGCACGTGATGCTTTAGGAACCCATGTGAAATGCCTCTCGATTTTTAACGCCGCTCATCTGCTCTCTTTGCTGTGATGGGAATGATATGTGCCTTTTTCATTCTGTCGCTAACGGTATCATTCCAAAATACGTGTTTGTACATGCGTGCGTATTAGTTTGGTTAGGTGTCTGAACCCTGGCGTGTTCACTCAAATTTGTTGAATATTTATATTTTTTCACAAGAGTGGTTATCATGAAACGAAGCTAAATATTTTGGCAAAGGTAGGAAATGAATCCTCTTGCGAGGTTTCATATACCCACTCTTAAAGGGAATATTGGTGTTAATAGACCTCCCCTCGGAGTAAAAAATGGTATTTAATCGAAATATTCATCAAATGCGAGTAGAATGAAGGCTAACTGGACATAATCGTGGTTCTTTATAATTTCATCACGGAGTAAATGACAGTAGTACCTATATATTTAATACTATTTATTTGTTTCATGAATGATCGATTTCTTGTTCACATGAATGAATGATATCGCGTGAACATTATATCACTCATTTAGATTTCATGATAGAAGAGCTGTTTTGAGCATTCTACCCGCTGTGGGGCGTCCTAATTTTTTAAATGGTCATTTACTTGATTGTTTGTGGAGAAAACAGTTTTCTCTCCTTACACATTAATCAATGTTTTTACCCTATTTATTGTTTACATTGGATCTAAAAATGTTGATGATATCCTTTGAATACTCGTGTTTATTCAAAATGATTTATTTTTACTTTCATAAGTTTTTAGATAAAACTGTGGCGAAAATTAATTCTGACCAGTTCATGCCTTTATCTTGTCGGATGACTCTGCCTATCCCAGCGATCACCTGGTGTTAATGGCGCTACTGATACTGCATTGTATTATAATGAAGCCACATTTGAATGAAATATGTTATATGGTTGTCTAAGAGCCGACTGTGACATCTAATGGGCAATTATAATTCACAAAAAATATTAGTATATAAATGGGAAAGAATGGGTCGTGTATTGAATTTAAATTTGGTAATAGTGTAATTCAACAGATGAAACTGAATATATAATGGTAAAGTTTGTATAATAGTTGTTATTCTTTATTCGCTGTTATAAAATGTAGTTAAGAATCGATATATTTTGTCATGAGTACTCTTTTCACATTGATGCTGTGGAATCCTGAAAATTTAGCGGTTGGCGAAATTGTGGGGTGATTTGATCCAATAGTACTATGAATACTAATATGTTTATCGAATACTTAGGCTTATCTCGTTCAAAGGAGAGGCAATCTTGGATTAGGCTTTTTAATAAATATATTTTAACTAAAAATTTTTTGTTGAAGTTAATTGGCCGTTGTGTATTTTCTCAGTCAGTATTTCTTCTCTATATTAGGGATTTCGTCATGTTTTCGCGCCCTTACTGGGAAAACCTTATGTTTTCCGGACGTCAGCCTTCTAAAGATAATTCCATATCATAGCGCAAGGAAATTGATACTACTTGAAAACTGAGACGCTCACTCATTCTGAGTGAGTAAATTTATTCTCTCCTCTGATGAATCGAATATCCCAAACATGTGCGATTGTTAGAGTCACTCATGTTATGCACCAATAAAAAGATACATGATGTTAATGGAATCGGTATAAAATATTTTACTTCATCGTAAATTAATTTTTAATGATTTCAGCGTCAAAATTCCATCGTTACTTATTTATTACTCAACGAATTCCGAATTAATTATAATTTGATTTGAAATCTTTTAGTTTTTATGGGAACGGTTATCATTCATTATAGGATGCGGTCATACAACTTTTAATATGAAGGATGGGAAAATATATAAATTAGCCACATTTTCCCATAAATTATCGAATCTCTTTCTCCTGTGGTTATTTTTGAGTCCATTTCAGAGAGATAAAAGCAGTTGAGTGGTTCTGGCTATGGAATGTCGTTACAAACTCGAGTTCCGCGACTGGCGGCAATTAATCTTGCCCGCGACGCATTTCTTTTTGATTCAATTATACCTGCGAGTCCTCAAAATGAATAGTCTGGACCGAATTCCTGTAAGACCTGACTTAAGAAGCGGGATTTTGGACTATATTTCGGTGGTATTTACGGGTTTAATCATCTAAAAAATAACTGCAGAGGTTTTCTGTCATGAAAAATGAACCCATATGCCCGAGGTTCAAGTAACGGATACCGTTATCACTCACAAGATTGTCATGCTTGTGATTCGGCGAGGAAATGCGTTGGTAGAGATAGAGATTGCCTTTTAATACCAATTGTGAGACAGGGAATGTGAAAAGCATGGGCACGGTGAGGGTATGTACTCAAGAATTAATGTGTGTTGTTGTAATTCCTATTTTTCATGCTTCAATATGATATCGTTGTCGGTCGCCAATCTTTGGAATGGCTTTTTCTTATTTTTTCCATGCAATCTCAAAAACGTGATCTAATATTTAAGTTTGTCACTTGAAACTTTCCGTATTTGTCCTTCCTGTCCATTAAACGACAAGAGCCTTCATCTGGTCATCACATGCCATGATATGGCCGATTAAGTCATCTCTGAATTAGTATAGAGGTGAAATTGCTTACACTATGAAATAAGAATTCGAGGCCTTTAATCGCTCCAGACGTCAACTGATCAAAATTCTATTTTGAATCGAATATTAACTAAACTGTGATTTCGCCTCACAGATAATATTTAGAAGTTGAGTTAGGGCAGGAAAGACGACCAGAGACCAGACGACGTATGCACAGATGGCAAGTAAAACGAAAGGAAAATGTTTCGTTTCGACCCGGAGAGAAACGAAAATACGAGACCTAGGTTTAGTGCTGTTCCTGCACGAAATTAAAATCACCAAGGAGTTTGGTTTCGACCCGGGACGAAACTTTACTCCCGGGAATGAAACTAAATTAATCGAAACTCCGCTGCTCATATTTAAGTTTCGATCCCAGAAGTTGAAGGGAGGAAAGAGTGAATAGTTTCGATCCATTGCGTTTGACATACGTGTAGAGAGGTAAAAAAATTCTACTTAAAAATCGAATGACCAGTTTGCGTATACCGTTCACCCGTTAGTCGTGAAAAATATGAGTGCCTCATACATCTAGTGACGGTAGGCCGAACCTCTACTTCATTCTACCATACTTCGCACTCGGTGTGTGGGTCGAAACTAAACCGTTCTAAAATCGAAACTAAACGTGAAGCACGTTTTTCCTCTGGTGGGGTATATTATCTGCGTTTCGTTTCGTTTCAGAGTTTTACTTTAGTTTCGACCCGAAGTAGTTTTGACTCCGATTTCGTGTCGACCTTGAGTCTAGTTCCCCGTGTTTAAATCCATTTCGTTTCGTTCCTACATTTCGCTCCCGGGAACGAAACTATTGAAATTTTACTGGTTTTGACTTTCGTTTAGTTTCTATCGCCATCCCTGGTCATTACTGACATTAGATACGTTGCTTTTGAAATAAGAGTATATATCTGAAATTTTTGAACCCATCAACGTATTATAATTATATATTTTCATTTGATCATCTTTGTCAGGTTTGGTTGCCATCCCTGCCCGTATGGTGATAGAGAGGTGGGGTAAGGATAAAATATGATGTATAAAAACAAATTTAATTTTCACATTTTAATATAAATCTACTGTTAACTCCGTTACCAACCGTGGTTTCGACACCTTATGCCGTTTTCAAGGCACTTAATGTCATTTTTCACACCTTGGAAATGATATACGAGGGAGGACCCAAAAATAACGGGACACAATAAAAAAAATCAAAATTTAATTTTTTGTGTTACAAACGCTAGCCACCTTCGAAGTACTCTCCATTTTAACTGATACATTTATTTAAACGTTTTTACCACTGCGCGAAACACCATTGGTACTCGTTGTTTCTGATTCCTTGCAGGACCGCCTTCGATTCCATTTTCACCTCCGCAATGCGATAAAAAACATTTCCTATCATCACCATTTTCATCCGGGAGAACAAAAATAAATCAAAATGTGCGAGATCTAGTGAGTAGGGTGGGTTAGAAAGCAGTGTCATACAATTTTGTTTTACCAAAAACTGAAGTTGCGGCAAGCAGCAATACGTGCCACATTTTCATCAGGAGTCAGCTAACGTGGGGTGAATTTCGCCGCGATTTGTCTCGTTTGCTAATCTTCAGCTTAAATTCACTGCAGTGACTCAAAGAAGAATGACCAGATTGTTCAGCAAATTCGTAAATAGTACGTTTGTTATCCTCGTGCACAAGGGCTAGATATTTTTTCCTCATTGTCATCAGTTCTGGACCTGGAAGGCCGACATTGAATGTCTTCGATCGACATGTTGCCGCGTTTGAATTCCGAATACCACTCGAGCACTCCAGTTCTTTTTAAGGCGTGTTCTTCATAAGCTGTTGTGAAGAGATTAACCGTGTCCGACTTAAGTTCACCAAGCAGAGAACAAATTTTCAACGCTGCGCGCGGTTCTAGAATATCAGCCATTTACAAAATTGAAGAGATAAAAAAAACTCTTCGAAAGTAAACGGTCACAGGGGCTCATGGCAACCGCCTAAAGCCACACCGTTTTGCATAATGACTCAGAAATGATGAAATAAAACCTATTCAGTGGGAGAAGCACAAAATATTTAAAAAAAATATTAATGTAAAGAGTTACGTGCACAGCGACTTCCGTCCGGTTATTTTTGGGTCACTCCTTATAGAGTCCAAACCATGGCCGATAGTGCAATTACATGTTTAAGTGTGGAAATCATCATTTGTTATTTATATTTTATCATGGATGTTCCGCATTTCCACCTCGTCAAGCATAAAACAATTTCACACGTGTGGTAAGGAATCTCATCAGACAAAGGATACGAGGCTTTCATACTTGACAACGGATCTTACTTAAGTAATGACTTTTTCTGCCAGGTTAGTAGAGGTAATGTAATAATAATTAATTGCCATTTACTTGCATTAAATGTTATTATAAAGTAATTCCCTTAAATTTAAAATAATTCCGAAGTAAGCATAAAATTGTAGAAATTATTCATACCAAGGATTAATCATCCACAACCTTAAAATGCCTAAGCATAAAAATGAAATCTATGCATTACGCGCTTTGAAGTTTACGGAAAATAAAGAATAACCGATGTACATTTAAATTGCTGTGATGGTGTACCATACTATTCGGAAGAAAATAAAAATTAGAAACTATAAAGATAAAGCTTTTCGTATTTATCTGACGTGGACTATAATTTATTTTTTTACCCGTTCTTTTAGATGCGTAGCAAAGAATTCAGTTCTAAACAATGACGGTAATTGAGCACCTGGTTTAGGTAAATAATTCATTTCTCTAAGCATCTGAATTTCTATGTTTCAATCCTGTTGAGAATCCGTGCATGATATGATAGCTGCCTCTGCCAAGTAGTTGAATTGATTTGTGGTGAATATGACCGATGCTTTTACAAACTAACCACACTCGGAAAGTTTCCAATGAAGAACCATCCTGTCGTATGGGCTTTCAGGAGTCTAAGAAATAATTGGAGAAAATTTTCATTTTGCAGGAAATGTATACCACATCAAATGTTCTGTTTCTGTATATTTATGAAGAGTTTATCATTATTAATTGCTGAATTTCTATTGTATTTTTGCAGATGCTCTAAAAAAACTCTTAATTTTGTTTGTGTAAGAAGTTGCTACTCATACTCAGTTTACTTTTTCGCAACTCGGCAAAAATAGTCCAAGGGCGATGATATATCGCCTCCATGTTTTTCAAAATATTTTTAAATGTTTTATCTGCAAAATTCTCCATATAAATGAGGAAAAATGTCAGTATGTTTATTTTTTTACGACATTTTTATTGAAATGGTGCTCACTGCTCATTTAATATCTCACTTGCTGTGCTTAATCAAACTTCACTTTCGCTTCTTAATTTCCTCTTCTCCTGTACGTTGTATTCGTTAAAATATCTGTCTATTTCAACAGAATTTGCTTGTGTTTGACCATTTTGTTAGAAAATACAATAATAAGAGTAGTTATTTCGATTTTATTAACATCATGTAATGCTGGCCTTCTATCTGAATTTTCTTCCCGATATTTTCAAAGGTATTTGTTACGCATTCTTTTTTATGCAATGTTGCCAGAATTTTACACATCAGATATAATTGCAATTGATATTGTGTTACAACCAGTTACAACCAACGTATAGTTAGGTGTAAATAATATCCCTTTTGACCGTTGATTCACCGATCCATTTTCCAGAGAAAAGGGGACGGTACATCACTTTCCTTTATGACCGTTTGAATCGGGACCTAACTCTTGGAGAAAAGGTTTCATTATTAACTTCTGCCTTTCTGAAAAGGCTTTCACTTGGTTTGAGCGGAAGAGTCATGGAGGGAGGATGGGGGGAACTGAGTCATAAACTGTGAGAAAACCCATATGCTATACCTCTCGCTTTGAGACTTCACATGTATTCTCCACCCCACAGAGTCAAAAGGTTTGAATTTAATCATCCCACAAAGGTGGCGTGGAACGATAACGAAAACCGTGAAACAAACAAAACTACTCCTCCACTATGAAGGAGGACGGCCCTCGGGAAAAGGGAGATTGGGGGGAGAGGGATGTTATATCTTCCGCAAAGGGTAGCACGCATCGCGGGGTCGGAGAGGAAGAGGATGATGCCGGGGAAATCCGGAGGGAGAGACGCCCGCCAAAAATTGAAACCTGACCTTCAATAGCCTCCCAAGTCGGAGCCAAAGCACGACCGCCCTTGTTTCACTCAACCCCACGCAGGAAGAGCAGTTATCCCTCGTCTTCTCCTCGCATCCTCCCCTTTTTACTGGCGGTTAGACTTTATCATCCGGACTTTCCCTCGCTATAAACCATATGGCTTTTCGGTATCGACATCTTATTGTTTTTCATGATGATTTCGAGCTGCACATGATGGAATTCCAGAACACTAGGAATTAAATAGCTGTAATAACTAAAAGCGGAGCTGCAGAATTTGTTCTTTAAATATAGTTCGTAATTTCTTTGAATTAAAGAAGTTAAGATTAAGTTCATTCATTCTTGGTCTATGGATTTACTTAATCCAGCTATGACTGCAGTAATTCAATGGATGGATTTTCATTACAAGCTGTGTACATTATTTCTATAAACTAGTCAGTGTCGCAAGGTTTGAAAGATGCACAAGTTAACATTGAATCCGTTGAAAGGGGTAATATAAATGGTCGAAATTATTACGCGAAGTGATTTACATAGTTGGAAGACAAGAGTCTCCTATGTTTTGCGTTGAAAGCGGCAGTTGGCTTCGGTTGACGTTTGAATTCTAGCTATCCCTCCCATCTCGTCTTCTCCTCGCATCCTCCACCTTCACCGCAGGCATGCCCAAAAGGCCAGAGAAAGAGAAATGTGGACGCAGGTGCTGTTCGAGGAATGATACGAAGGAGAAAACAGAGAATGTTGAGAGGAGGAGGATGAGGATGGTTTTGAGGGACGATGGTGGGTGGCGCCCTCTCGGATGCTGGAAGCATTTCTCTTGATTCCACGCGGAGGGTTGTGGGGTGGGCGTGGACCACTGGAGGGAGAGGGAGCGATATGCGTGTATGTGGGATGCTGCGTTGGAGCAGGCAGGCAGGGAGAGAGGGAGAGCAATATGGTGTGGCACTCGGGGGATGGACAGCTGAGATGAAAAGCGATTCACTCAAGGGTTAGCACCCGCTGGAGCAAAAGCATCCTCCTCCCTCCTACCTACCATCCCCTCACATACACACACGAGTTTTCCCTCGGCAAGCTTTGCGGGTTTGGGGGTCACACAGAGAGAGAGAGAGAGAGAGAGAGAGATGTGCCTTTCCATCCGGAGTCTCTCTTTCTGGGAAGGTCTGCCTCTCCCCTCGCAATCAGTCATTCGACTCGTGTCACCCGTCTTGAAGAGTGCGACGCTATATGGGCGAGAGGAAGGTTGGGGGAGGGGAGGGTAAGCCGAGGGCACTCTTATTGGGGGGAGTAGTGGGAAAATATTAACCCGTGGCCACCCGGTAACCTCTCTGCCTACTTGTCTTCTTCTACACTTTCTGCGCCCTTGGGTTAACTGCCTCCCCGACCCACTAGATATGCTGCGGAGAATTTACTTATTTGTTATCCAGTTGTCCCAAAAACAGCAAAAGTTTGGTCTTTTACGACGGAGATTTTTTCAACATTCAACAATGAGCGATCATAAAAACACACATCCTAGTTAGAGGCTACCTTCCCAAGTGAGACTCGAACCCGCGACCCTCGGTTTAGCAGTCGATTGCTCTACCCCGCAGCCGCCTAGGCCGACAATGGTCACATCGAGGCTCAGAGCGGTCATATCAAGGAAATGTAATTTTGAAATAAACGCTTCCAATTTTCCACCATTATAAAAATTATTACGAGCTTCGTTTCAATATTACTACATCATTTTCAAGGTCTCCACATCCTAAATCCTCCATCACCTTGAAGATGATGTAGTAACATTGGAACACAGGTCGTTACAAATTTTGAAATCGTGGAAATTGCAAGTATTTATTTCAGCATGGAAGTATTCCACTCCATCACGCTAAAGTCTTTTGATTTTGAATGTCATTTTGTTGAGTTGCATAGGACTGGTTTGTAAGGATGTAAAATAGAAGATTTACGTCTCTATGAAAAGGTTAGCAGCTAAGAGAACGGAATGGAGAGCTGCATCAAACCAACTCTAGCAGTCTTGACTTGTGATAATACTGATTTTGTTTGGCAATGAGTATACTCTTTGACTCTTGATTCTTTTTTACCTCGAGAGCTCGCAAAAAGACTATCATTCAGGAAGTCTCACATCGATAATTTTTGGGATTTGATTTGAGTCTTGAGGCTGCACTTCATGGATTTCCGTTACATCAGGAATTAAAAATGAACTAGAATGTTGAGTTGCAGGGTTCTTTAGTTCTGGTTCTAATTTTCCTTGAATTGAAGAAGTACAGACTACTTTTTAACTAGGCTTAACGCAAGAAACTGGACTTGCGTCAAGTTTTAAAACCTATTGGTAAACACTACACTCGATAATGTTGTTTTTAGCAATGAAACGCGTAGTGTCAAAATACAACTCATTGGAAATATTGAAATGTCCAATTTTACTTATATTAAAAATAAGATTATTAATTTGGGAATTTCTTTTTGCTACCTCCTTCAGAAAGGTTTCCCAGTGATGCTGGGGTGAAAGAAGGATAGAGGGTTATAGAGGGGGCCTCGGGTGTATCCCGATGCGGAATTCGTGTGGGTGATTGACAAATTGGAAAGACCTTAAAACCCGAACTCATCATCGTATCCGATCTTCTCTTTTTTCTCCTCCTACCTTTCCGCCCGCGGCGTCAACAACGAATAACTTCCCTTCATTGCTTCGGCTACGGATTTATTTTTTGGAACGGGATGCGCACGCGGCGTTTTTTGAGTGTCAACGAAATCAACGAGTCGATTGGTCCACGAGTTGGTTGGTGGGTGAGAGAGGTTGAAAGGATGCATCAGAGTAACTTCCTCCGGAAACGTCACGCCCGTTCGGAGCGAGAGCATATACTTCAAATTTTCCCAAAATAGTGAGTAAGACGTGACTAATTTCTGTCAAAAGCGGAGATTTTAATCCTTGTTTGTAGCTAGAATCTATAATTCGCGTTCCTCCCGCCAGATTCGAGCTGCTTGAAAGGGTATTCTATTCTCGAAAGAAAGACGCGATTGGCAACCTTATATTGCTCTCAGTACCTCGCTACAGTAAAGTAACCGATAGTATGAGTTTTGCAAGCTTAACATCTACCTGTTTTTCAGTGACAATGAAATGCAACGGAATATTGATCCAAAGTAATATATGGAGGAAATATATCAAAATGATATACGGGGAGCTGTTTTTCTTAGATTATAATCGGAATTTTATTATTATCTTGGTATAGATTGAGGAAGAAATTTTTGAGGCCATAAAGCGTTGGAAAGATCGGTGTTATATTCTCTAATAATGTTTCGTAGCCAAATTTTTTCGTTTCCATACTTTTCTTGCTAATGAAATCTATGGCTCGAAGACCTAAGAATAGGTATTCATTGGATAGTTTTATTCTATTCGATGCTTGCAAACCATTTTCCTCTTCTATGAGAATAAATTGAGGACTGAACATGTCTTCGGAATAAAATTGGTCGAAGTTTTCATTAATCCCAAATTCATATGTGTTCCAAGGAGCGGAGTCACTGAT
Source organism: Ischnura elegans (assembly GCF_921293095.1). NCBI lineage: Eukaryota > Metazoa > Arthropoda > Insecta > Odonata > Coenagrionidae > Ischnura > Ischnura elegans. Next base: position 109,917,588 of record NC_060248.1, read on the forward strand.
GCTTCCATTTCAAATGGATCCTGATGCTTAAAACTGTGGAACTAACAATTTTAATTCCACAGTTTTTTATATTAAATATTACTCTAGTTTTAACTACTAGCTGTGCGGTAATGTACTGTTATTTACTCTAATATTTTAATTCAGTGCTAAATAACTATTTACCTGGACGTGCATTTCAGATTGGAGTCGACAATATTGCTTCACATGATCAATAGCTGATTGTAAGCCACTAGTACTCGTACTTGTAGTTTGCTGATTCAAGTATATTCTTTCAAATGCTCTAAGAGAGGAGAGGATTCTTAAGAGAAATTGAGGGGTTGTGCCTACCTAATGGAAGACAGAAACACTCATAGTATATACTTCAAATCAGTTTTCATACCGAATATCTCTTATTTGAAACGGAACCATGTAGAAAGAGAATTTTTTTAATGCTCATGTGGGCTGAAATTGGGGTCAGTTAGTTGCTGAGGAAGTTAACTGCCGGGGTTCAGTGTCTAATTCCCCGGAAGATAAATTTTGACCACCTGCCATTCCTCATTTCCCGTTCTTTGAGAACATTGAGTACAGCCTCTCTGTACCCTTAAAGAAGTGGTCTTCGATTTGCCTTTAGTTGAGGTTAGGTCAATGCCGGTGGTGAACCTCTCTCGTATCTTCTTCTTCACCTTCAAAATCTATCTTTTTCTCATGTCCTCCACGTCTTAGATATCAGTTATGCGGTATGTACTTGATTTTTTCAGATATTGTGAACTGTCCATCTAAGAAAGGTACCAATACGGTGTCTTTTCCCATTTAATACAACAATTTTAGCCGAGTACTTTACATTGTTATAATTGCAATAATGTTACAAATGATATCTAAGGTTAGAAATACGGAATCTCCAGGGCACTGTCAGAACTACTGGCGTATAAGTGTAAATAATGGTCAGTTTTTATCAATGGTTAATTTTTGCCGGCCTCAGTGGCGTCGGGTTAAAGTCCTCGCCTGCCAAACATGAGATCGCGGGATCGAGCCCCGCCTGGGCAAGTTTCCCCTATTCAGGGCATGGTTGTACGTGTGTGCTTAATAGCTAAATTTGTTGAATACTCCGATATAAAATGAGATCTGTATTCAGTGGTTTTGGGAATAAAATAAAATGAAGAAATGAAAAAGTAAAAATTCCCTTGCGTTCTCGCTTATTCAATATTAAAAGATGTAGTCATTGAGTTGGATAGCGTCATAGAATACAGAGTTTATATAATACATGACCTAAATCCTGTATTCCAAGGAACTCGTTGGACAGTGTGGGGATGATGACATAAGTCTCCTCATCCTTCATTCTGCTTCAGCCTCCTCATAACGCCTAATCACTGCGTCATGGGGTACGTGCTTCGTTAGATGAGAAAATTACGGCCGACCAAGAAGTGCGTGTGTTCGATGTAGCGCGCGGAATGACTCGAGAGGCCAACGCGTAAGATGGGGAGGGAAGGAATTGTGTCTAATGGCGCGGGAGGGTGCTCTCGAGTGAAGGGGGTGGGTAGCAGGAAAAGGGTGTATTTTTATATATATGTATGCGGGGAGAGGGGAGGGGGGTTGGGCGGGAGTCGGAGATGAGTGAAAGGGAGAAGGGGTCCCGCGGATGAATCTGGTTCACTAAGAGGGTTCCGTTTCTTTATTCAAGCGACTCATATTTCTAATCACTGCCTCGCCCAATTTAACATCAACGGGTGCTCAGCAGCTATACACTCCGCTCGGCTCCCACCCCGCAGGAAAAACCCCTTCCGACGCAGTCAGCCCATAAAAACCTATCTCTCCTCCCCCACCCTCACCCTATCCTTCCTCACCACCACTACTGTGTGTCCCCCCCCCCCAAAACCCCGCCTCCTTTCCGATAGTCCCTGCATCAGCCAGCAAGCAAGTATTGGGAGTTTCTCTCTCCTCAATACTCGACCCCTACCCCCTCGCATATAAGCTTTTCATGCCGCTGCTGCCTCATACCGATTTCCATTTTCCATTTTAATCTTCTCCTCTCGCTTTTGTCCTCCGCAGTCAGTAGTAGTTACCCCCCCCCCCCCCTATACTCCGTAGTTCCCCCCATTTGCTCCACGCCTTCCCTTCTCCACGGCCAACCAGCCCGTCCCAAAGGCATCCGATTTCCTACTCATTTTAAATGGGAGTTATTCATTTGGATTTTCATCCATGTACAATCCCCCTAGCAACCTCCTCTCCTTACCCTCCTCCCTGGAAATAATCAGTTTGTTCATTCGTGAATGATAAAGCGGCCGTTCGATTACTCAAATTAATTGCTTTTTTGTTTCTCCGCATTCATTTCCTAGTGGCGCTCTTTTGTTTTTTTTCTCAATTCACCATATTCTTGTTTCATTTTGGAGGAAATGGGGAAATAAATGGTGCATATTTCGCTGCATAAATCTCGGGGATTTTTTTATATCTAGTTTCGGGGCCGAACTGTAAAAAAATGAGTGCGGGACACAATTTTTATGGTGCTTTTTCATTAGTCGGGAATGATTGATCAAATTATACGCGTACTGATTTTATCCTGGTGGTACAAATGATTTAATTAATTTAGGTTGAAGGAAATAATTCCACCCGGATATTACTAAAGCAGCGCAGCGGTCAAAATGATGCAGAAATTTAGATTTATCACCTTGCATGTCATTAAATCGAGGGAGTGGAGTCAATACATGAGCTTGTTTCGTGGAAAAATATTTTTTGCCCAATTTTAATTTTCTGGGAATACAGGGAATGTGACTTTACTAAAAATCCAAATAAACATCATCCCTTGAATTACACCGCACCAAATTACACTCGAACATGCTTCGTACGTCACTTTCAATGCAAATGTTTTGATTGAAAGAGTTTTCGTTGGAGATAATTGATTATATTTGCCGAACAGATAAGTAGATTATAAATTAAAGTATTGGTCTCGTAAAAATCTATTTGATCGATTTATGGTGATCTTTAATATAAATCGCATCAATCAATTTTGGAATTTTTTAATGCTTAATCCGTGCATTTTATTAACTCTTTAATTTATAATTATCAATATGAATGAAGTTCTACATCAAGCTCTTCTTGGTAGAACCTTTATTATAAACTGTACTTTGAATTCGCAAATGATCATCCGATGGAATACAAATCTTTTTATATCGTATATTTATTCAATGATTTAATGAAGTCAACGCCCAAAAAAAATTGGTAGTTTTAAAATTTTCCATTTAATTACAATAAGTTTGCGTAAATTCAGTGCAAAATAATATATGAAAATTTAATTCTTTTATATGAAACTTACGAAATTTAATTCTTTTAATTTGTTGAAAATTTTTGAAATGTGTCTTAAGTCATGATCATTTTTTTAACTGCCGCATTTCAATTTTATCTAGCTTACCATCTAACAGGGCAAGAAAATCCTTCTAATTTACTGAAAAATCGAGTGAAAAGACAACATTTGAAAAATAAATTGTTATTGTGCTTTTAATGTCTATTTTAGCGTTAACCATTTTTTGATTTTTAAACGAAAGCTTAGGTTATTTGCACAATGAGGGAAGGGTATGGAAGGAAAGGCATGATGAAACCCGACGCTGATATTAAACTGCTCTTAACGAATGCCGCCGAGGGGACCACGGCTTAACGTCCTATCCGAAGGACGGGGTATTGCGCCTTAAATGTCCTCCACACAACGTCTAAGCAGGGATTGGGTAGTATCTGAAAATTCTTTGCCACCGCTGGGATTTGAACCTGACCCTACGGTGTGGGGAGCCAACATTCTAGCCACCGCACCAACTCGATCCCCTTATTTTTACCGTCGAAATAGGAAATTTGATTTTTCCGATAGAAGCCACTGATGTCTCGGCATCACGAAATGCTAATGGAAAGCCTGCTTTCCTTCACTCGATATTCTGATCACACAATGGACTAATAAAATGGGCGGATCGGGCAATGACGAAATTCCCTTCCTCTTTTCTTTTTATTACCTTCATCCGTACCGTAGAAGTAATTTGGCAATTTACTTTTGTTTGCGATCAACAGTTCCCTTACCGGCCTCATTGACATTCATCGCCTCCCGACGGTGTAATCGTAAAAGAATAAAAATGAAGGAAAAAAGAAAAAAATAGTGAAAAAATGTGGTTTTTTTTAAACTTCCGGCCATTTCCCGCGTCAAGCCGTCTAACCCATTCGTCCTTCCGCAATTTCCCCTCCGAAACTCCCCCTCTACTTTTTCACATCCTTCAAGGATCCCTCCCACCAAATCCCTTTTGGTGCAGAGAAAGACAGAAAAAAACTCCCCTTCTTCAACGGCAGATTCATCCCCTTTTCGTCCGTTCGGATCCCTTTCTCTCCGTGTCCCCAGCAATCTTGAAAAATTAACATCCCCAAGTCGTGTGTGGGGTCATGGGAAGGGGAGGGGGTGAAAAGAGACTTTTTATTATTTTAACCCTTGGTTGGTTCGCCCCCCAAAACCTGTCAACCCCTCCCTCTCTATGTCTCTCATATCTATCCTATCCCCTGCCCCCTTTTGACCTCGTGGACCACTCATGCCAACGATTTCCTATGAGCAATCTCATCGCATCCCCTAATTTTAATCTCTCCCCGTACCCCAATAATTTTAACTTCTGTCCGTCTCCCTTTAACCATAATATTCCTTCCCGTTCGAATCCGCAGACCTTTTATACCCACAGTTCCGGTATTAAAAAAAATCACTCCCCATTGCGTGCCCATTTCATCGCGTCTAGTCGTCGGATCTGTTTTCCGATTTCTCTCCTACTTCTATTCTCTGAAAAAATCATCGACTATAATATTAGTGACTTTGAATTGAAATCCTGGAATTCTTAGGGTATGGCGTAGATATTTTCTACGCTCTTTAAAAGTAGAGAGGATTTGTAATAGGCCGCCTTATATTCTGATTGTATCATAAAAAGTAAACTTGAGGAATTGATCACATTAATGTGAATAATTTGCATTCAAGAGTACTTTTATATGAGATTTTTCCTCGTGAATACTAATACAAATACTTAATGAAAGGCACAAGAAGTATTTCAATTTTAATTATTATAAAAGTACGGCAGAGAATCAAAACGTTTCTTTTGAACGATAGCCTGTTCTGCGTGAATTATGGCCTGAAATGTTTCATTTTCATTTTTACTTCGAAATTTAGTGGTCGCATTCCAATACTCTAGTCCAGTCTTTCCGAGATATTTGATATTCCTTTCTGATATTCCGAGAACAAATTCGTGATTGCCATCCGTTCAATTCTTGACTTTAATTGTCCATCGTCAATTTGGTTGTGTATTTTTAAGGTATTTTAGGAAAATAAGGCGGGTAATAGATCTTAGTAATGGTTGATGATAGGATAATAAAATTTTCTTGCGTAAAATTTGATGCTTGATTATCACAATTTCACTCGTAAACTTAATGACAAACGGAGACTAATAAACGTCATTTAAACTAATAATTTCATTCAATTACCACAATTTAATTCCACACAATATCGACCTCCACCATCGATTCATCAATCTAGTCTACTTTAGCTAAAATTAAAACCCTGAAATAAAAGGGACCGCTCTTTTTTTCGAAAAATAAATCTCTTTCGATTTTATTTGCCTCAAGATCTTATATTTAATAATATTTCAATTCCTTATAGACTTTTAAGCAGTTTTGATGTGATAAAATAATTTAACTTATGCGCACCTTTTGGATTCATTTCTATGTTTCTTGGTGTCTGCAAGCAAACATAACACGTCGGTTGAAAAGTGGTGTTTTCATAAGGCGTGAATTCCTGAGAATTACCTACTGAAAAACTAGCTGTAAAAATAAATCTTCAAATCCATTCATATTTTCTATGTTTCAATTTCTTCAATACTTCCGTGCTTTTTTTCCCTAAAAAAATGATCTGTGAAGTAATTTTAAGCCTATTTCGTTTAGCGAATGGTTTACATCTGGAGAGACGACGGAATGTATGTGGATACATGTATATTTCTTTCGATGCGACTAAGACGCAGTTCGTAAGGAGAGGAGTACGGGGACAGCCTTATCCGGCCAATCCGCCGGGATTTTTTTGCCTCAATATCTTTTATTTGATAATATTTCAATTCACTTATAGACTTTTAAGCAGTTTTGATGTGATGAAATAATTTAATTTCTGCTCATATTTTTCATTAATTTAGTCTATGTTGCCTGGTGTCTTCACGCAAAAATAAGACTTCGGTTGAAAAGTGGTGTTTTCACAAGACGTTAATTCCTGAGAAGTACCTAATGATAAACTAGCCGTAAAAATAATTCTTCAAATCCATTCATATGTTCTATATTACAATTCCTTCAATACTACCGTGCATTTTTCCCTAAAAAAAGCTTATTTCGTTTAGCGAATGGTTGACATCTGGAGAGACGACGGAATGTATGTGGATGCATGTATATTTCTCTCGATGCGACTAAGACGCAGTTCGTAAGGAGAGGAGTACGGGGACACCCTCATCCGGCCAATCCGCCGCAGCGAACTTTGGACATGGCTCGAAATCCGACTGAATAACTGGAGAGGAGAGATCATTTTCCACTCCCGGCGCCGCTTGTCTCGACCTCACTTTAATCCCCGTACGGAACTTTCCCTAAAACGATTCTGCAAGCTCTCACCGACTGCGAAGTCTTCCCATTCCCACCAACCCCCCCGGCCATCCACCGCTTCCTCCCAAGCAATCGCGACCCCTTGCTTCAATTCGCATTTCCCCCGCCTCGTCCGCCCATCTGCTCAAGTTAAATCTCCGTCAATCCGACCGCGCCGGCTCCTTGCAAGAGGATCACCCGGATGGGACCATCTCCTCTTCCTTTCCTCCTTTGCGACACGGTGCATAACATGGCTTTGGAGCGATTCTTTACAGGAGAGGTTAACACTCTGCCCTTAAACTTCAACCTTAACACCGCGCAAGGAGAAGTCTCTTACGAGGGTGAAGTCACACGGACGGGCGCTCATCTCTTGCTCCTTTTTCACTTCACCTCTATATGTTTTTTAGTCCTCTCCATCACCGCATTTCTTTCCCATTGATTTTTATCCGTCCGTGTCTGATCATTCAGCGCGATGCTGCAACATCCTTGCCCCTAGGGTTACCGCCAAATTTAAATATAGCATGGTTTTTTTGTTCCAGTGCAGCGTACTCGTAAGTGCGGTTCACAACGCTTTAATTTGAAATAAATTGACCCTACCTTGACCTTGCTATAGCCTAGACCAGAGTTGGACAAATTGTGGCCCACGGACCACATGCGGCCCGCCAAAGAGTTTGTGATGGCCCGACACAATGTCAAAAAAGTGATAGGGTACACTTGTCTCATTAAATTGATTATATAATTAAATGTGTTGGTAGCTAGAAATTTAGCTAATATAAAATTAACCAAATAAATGAGTAGAATAGAATGGAACTATAACCATCTTCCAATTTTTATTACACAATTTTTATTTTTTTATGAAATTAAATGTAATTTTAACCGATGAATACAATCATTGTAAACGGTGCGGCCCTCCGATAGCCTCCGCTCATTCAAAGTGGCCCTCCAGCCCGAACAATTGCCCGCCTCTGGCCTAGACAAATGAGTGAAAAAATTCACCCATAGTTGCTCTGGTCATAAATTTATCGTGAACGCACATTAAGACGACTATTATTAGAGTATGCGACTATCAAAAGAAGTATTTTATCTTCTTTGCCGTTGGCCATGTTTCTGATGAAATTGTTCTTTTCTAGACTAATGACCATTCTAAGTCGAATGGAGCCATTATTTGTTATTGTAATCCACCATACGCTCTTCTCAGGTCTCAATTCCTTAGTTACGCCGATTCAACTCAAGTGTTGTTGTGTCTCAATGGATTTGGAGAAACTTTTTGTAATTTCCGAGAAAAAGTGAGACCGGAATTTCTCTTGATAATTATTTCTTGTGCATCATTGATTTTTCTTCGAACAACACTTCCTATTTTAGTTTATTAGTTCCCAATCATTTTTACAATATCGGTATTCTATTTTAGCTTAAATTAATTGGAAAAGTTGCGGCCGAGAAATAATGAAACTGATTAAATATACTTTCAAAGTAGGGTAAGGGTGTGATTGAATTGAAATGGGAGCGAACATCTTCTAAATATTTTGCGTCACTTATTCTGGAGGTTTGCTCTATTTTCCTTGAAATTTATCCATCTGGTTTTAGTAAAATTCAAGATATTTTAGCCTGAATTTGTATTCTGGAGGTTGATTAATTTTAAGGATGCCGTATAATACAGCGTATATTCTTTCAGTTGATTGTTAAATTTAAAGTGGAAGACTGCTGTCACATTAAATTTACTCTTTGTTAGATATTTTTTGAAGAATCGACTGACTCGTTACATCCTACACACCCTCATCAACGTGAGTCTTAATCTTCGGTGAAAACATGTTGTAGTAGTTTATTCTTTGCCAAAATTATTAAATCTCAAAAGTCTAGCTATTTTTTACATTGGATTTTTAAAATTACGCTCTGACAAAAAAATGTTCGATTATTTTAAGCCTCTATGATCATTCAAAATTTTTTCCATTTTAGGGTAATTTCCCCAGCAAAAAGCATATTATGTAGTAAAGTACAGTATGAGAAATTAAAAAATGACTTCGTTGGTGACCCAGCCAGTGCTGTTGTTTTTTTCGAATTTAGTGGCTGCGATAGTGTTTTCGAAAATTATGTCGGCGTTCTGGGTTTCAGAGTAAATGCCGCTTTTCCATGCTTCTTTTCTAGCCACTATCTCTTCTTGGTGTGATTGATAAGCAATATCTTTGCATGAATGCTTCCATTAACGGTTTATCGTCAATTTCTACATGATTTTAGCCTACGAAATAACGGTAAATTGACGTCAATGATCAGCCAGTCTGATCAGTCAAGGTTATTTTTTCTCATACAGTTTCCTGCCTGTTTTTGCTGGATGTTGGCCGTTACTGTACCCCCCTTTACATCCTATACTTATTCTCGCCATCCTTTGTCTCGGGAGATAACCCGTGATTATCGATTATTTCTCCCCCCCCCTCTCCTCCACCCGCCAATCGCCTTTACTTTACCTTAGCAAGCCCGCTAAGCTTTTCCACTCTCTCTCCTAATCCTCTCTTCCTCCATCTCTTCCCCCCCTCAGTCTGACTCTCGGGGACGGTTTTTCCAACCACCCCATCCCCACGTTTACTCCTCACCGAAAAACGCCACCCTCCTAACTTGCCATTGTTGTCCTTACCGAAGGCGCTGCTGGTGGCCTCCTTATCGCTCCCAGTTCCTATCCGGCCGGTCCTTTGGATAATCCGGCCCTTTCTCGTCCCTCTCCTCAACTAAGCCGCTTGCCTCCGCCTCCTCCTTATTTCTTCTTCCTCCACAGATCGCCTTCATCCCCGCCTACCAACGATGGAACTCCTCACCCGCCCCCAATTCCTGCAATTCCCTTTTCTCTTCGCTCCCGTCCTTATCCTGCCGAAGGTATTGTTCGGCCACAAAACCAATCGGCCACAATCCCGATTTTCTCTCCCGAAAAACTGATTTCCGATCGCTTTTGTCTCCTTTGCACCTCCTCTACGTTTTCGATCGGTGGGTGGGAAAACTTTTTTTTTGCCATATGAGGGAATTTTTATACTCTTAGAACCTTAGTTTTATAATGAATAATGATAACGAAGATGTCGTATCGCCCACGAATTTCACTATAACAGCTTACTGCACGTGTTTCGATTGTACCTGATGATGGTTGTGTAACAATCGAAGCACGTCTAGTAAGCTGTTTTAATACAATTTGTGGGCAGTACGATATGTTCCTTATCATTCGATATTGCCAATTAAAAAAACTTCTTTACTTCCACCATTTATTTAAAAATGACTAAAATTTTCGGCTGTAACACCATTATCAAGTATATAAATACTTTTTTATATATTTGGGTATTTATGTACATGATAATGGCGTCACAACCGAAACCGCTAGTAATTTTTGAATAAATTCTGGAAGAAACGAAGTGTTTTTCGTTGCTCATAAGGAACCCTTCCATCACGCATAAGCATCAAGTTTCGATTTAACTTATCGTTAGAATTGTGGTTTCGCTATATCTCCCCGCAGATAGTTGACTTTATTAGTCTTATAATGTTTGGTAAGCGCCTATCATAAGATGATTCCACTCTCAACTTTACCGTGTGGTGGCTGTAAGTTCTGGTTTGCTTGAAGTCTGATGTTATATAGATACTGTCCAGAAATCACAACAAGAAAATAACAACCACCTCCAGGCAAATTTGACTTGCTCTTTCGGGTTGTGGTTGGCGCTATCACCAATAATGAAACAGACCCTGAATGCTCCTGTAAGTTTTCGGTTTTTACGAACTGGACTTAATATAATTAGATATGTGTGCAATATAATTACGGGAGTACATTCGTAGATGGATTTATGAATAACGCACAAAATTTTTTCCTCGGTTCGAATACTAATTCGCCAAGAAATACTCGAAAACAATTGGCTGCACAGTAGGGTATAGAAGAAGTATATAAACAGAACTGTTCATCCTCTGGTGTAAAAAGATCAAACCCTTGGTAAAGTCATCAGAAAATGTTAAGAAAATGATGGCCAAAGAATTACCTTCAGCGTAATTGTATCATGATCATGCCGATGTGATCTAAAATGGTCAGTAGTTCTTTACAGATTACTACCCTTCGCTCGCTCTCATCCGTTTATATTTTAGGCCCATATTCCTAAAAACTCTTTAACCGTTATTTTCGGTTTTACCTGAAAGTTACACAATGGTATTAGGATGGAATTAATATTTCTATAAGAAAGGTTTTAACTATTTTATGCATTATAATCGAGTAGAAGTTTTAGTAACACAGTCTTTTCATGCAAAAATTTTAAATACGGATCAAATGATTGCATAAAAGTTTTGGTCGAAAACTTTTCCCTGCCATCTGAGTTTGTCGATCATATCGGTGCATTAGAATACTCACTTTTTAATGACTAAGGTCAAAGAATATAATATAAAACTTTCTCTTTGTACACAAAACAGTATGTACCTTGACTTGTTCTCCCCAGTATTCATTTTGCAAAATCCTAAACCATTGCTGTTCCATATGACTGGATTATAAAATGTTAAGTTGTAACTAGAATGCCGGAAGGAGGTTGTCATGGCGTGTTTGGTAAGCTTCCAGTCGATTTATTGTCCGTCATTAGTGCATACTATGAGATTCATTTCATATACTTTTTCAAGCTATCGTTATTTAAGCTATTGCTAGAAGATGCTAGGCTAAACAGTATAATTTCTCGCCTCTTTAATGCTCATTTTACTCAGCTCTTAATTATTTACGTGAAATTCGCTATGTTCAACCTGGTGTCAATACAAGTTGGATTGGAAAAAGGTGCAGCGAGAACGAACTCCATGAGGTTTCCTCGAATCTGCTTACTCTTCTGCCATGAGGTCAAGATTTTCTCACCGGGAGGGAAATACCCTCGGGTGGAATTAGAAGGCTTTTTCTCTAGTTTCCTCCGTAATTTTTCCTTCTCTCTTCCGCCAGCGCCGATCAGCTCCATTCCCTCTCTTCTACTCCTACCATCTCGCTTCATTTGTCCCAACACAGTTTCGCCCTGCTAACTCTCCTCTCCCAGGACTTTTTCTTGCGAGCATGTCCGCCGATATGGGAGGGGGAAGATGGAATGGTGAGAATAATCTTTCCTCACCCTTAAAAACTGACTCCCCCTCTCTCGCTCTCGCCAAATTTCTTCCGCTTCGTCTATCAGGCAACTGCGGCTTTTCCGACCCCTCTTTCTTCCTCACTTTGCCGCCGGAGGCTTAATAAGCCTCCTATAGCTATACGTGCGTGCCATGTCCCGAGCGATTCCTTGTTCTTTAACTCGCCGCACACAAGCGTTATATACACCCGGCTCATCTCTTCCCTCTATATATCCCCCTCCCTGTCGAATCTTCAAATGAATACCCTCAAGGGAGGTGGATAGGCTAAGAGCTCGGAGTATCTTTGCGGCTATTTGGGTTGAGTGCAGTGGAGGAAAAGCTTGTGGGGTTTGATGTGGAGAAGGCAGCTAAGAAAAGGGGCCACCGTGCTTTTGATACATCGTATTCCTTGATTTTGCGCCATGCCAATTTCTCGTGCTTGGATTTCCGTGTTATTTAAGTGGAAGTTACTCTGATGTAGTTGGCAGTTCTATTCGAGGTTGCATTAATAATAGGGGGTGTTCCATTCCATTGTTTAGCATTCTCATCTTCCCATGCCCGGGAATACGAGAAATAACGCACTCTGAACTGCTGAAGGAAAAAAATAGGCAATAAAAGATGATAGGAAATGAACGCTATACTAATTTAAATAGGCTAATCTAATTTAATATACTAATACAATTCGAGCATATTAAGGAAGAAATGCACAATATGAACACTAAAAATGTATAAAAGATATAATTTGTAATATTGGTCCCTGATATTGGCTTTTTGTTTTCCGAGATTTATGATTAAAAGAAATAATTTTCCTCGGTGAGAAGCAGTCACGTTGTCATTAATTATGAAGGAATTAAAATTGATGCTCTTACTTAAAATTATTAGAATTGATTTGCTTAAAGGTAATAATAGCAATTTTAAATAATTGTGCATGAAGTATGTGGAAAAACATGCTAAAATATGATAAGTTTTTAAAAATTCAGGTGAGTGATATTTTTGTTGATAAAAAATTAATCGTGTAATATCTTACAATGCCTTGTATTTTATCTTGTTAGTGCAAAAATTCAAACATTATTTTGAGATACGAGGATCTTATTTATGGCCAGTCTTGATTTCGGGGTTGAAATTTTATTTAGGGTTCTGTAATCCAGAGATCGTAAACCTTAACTCAGAATTTGATGGTAAGGGGTTGGGTGTATAAGGAATTGAAGGGTGTGGTTTCAAGGGAATGCAAGTGCCCACCCACGCGTGTATATTCGGAAAAGGTGAGGCCAAGCTCTTACTGTGTTTCCTGGGAAATAAAGGGTAGGGATTATGTTTCCGTGTGCCCTGAAAATGTTAGAAGTTTGAAATTGAAGATTTTCTTCCTCTTTCCCTTTGTTTATGTGCGGTGTTAAGTGATTCCTCTCTGCAACAACTCTCCCCTTCATTTTTAGTAACCTGAGAATTAAGAGTCGAAAGCTTTGGAAGATGGGGGGTTTGAAACGAAATCGTGTTGCGGTGGTAAGATGTGTTCTTTCTTGAGAGATATTAGTTGGAATTCGGAAATATGAGAGAGCTTGTGTTTACAAAGTCCCAGAAATCTTTGCTTGGCGAGCATCAAGAAGTATCCGAAGTCTCAAATAAATGAAAGGCAAGTTGCCTTTTCATCCTAATTTCGTTGAATTCATGTTCTTTTTTATATAGAATGCATGCCTGCTGTTATGAGGTGCTTTAAAATGTCCTTAAAAATGGCTAATTTTGAGTTACATTGAACCAATTACCATGAGTATGTAACTAAATGGTCCCAAATTTTTTTTATAGTATCAAACTTATTTGTAATTTTGACTTTCATTGAAGCTAAAGGTATTTAACCAATTTAAACATATTTTTCTGGCCTTTTTTTCATTCTAAACTATTTTGGGCATATTGTAGGCTCATTTTAGGATCACCATGTGCATTTTATTGTCTACAATGTCCTTTTGTAACCTGTAATATTGAGTTTTGGTGAAGGTCTGAGCAAGAGGGGCGCATAGGGATTATCATTTCAACTCAAAAATATTTCATTTTCAATTCATCTGAGCATTCGGCATAAGTTGCCGAGCCAATTTTTAACTTTATTTCCGAGGAAATAATTTATAATTTTTAGTTATTTTTATTGTAGTATCCTACCGATTAAGGTAGGGTTCCATAGAGTACATATGAAGCATTCTGAGAGCCTCCCTTACCTTCAAGGACTTCCCTCTTCAAATCACTGTAAGGCCTATTCCCTTCCATTCTATCTAATAATCCTTCTCCTCCTAATCAAATACTCTTCCTTCCTCTCCCACGTTTGCCTAACATTATACCCTCTAGCACCGTTTCCGTCATCCCCTCCCCGCTATTTTGATTATTACCGGAATTAAAATTATTATTGCCATCATTTATTTCCAAAACTACGTCATAACACAAAAAATTCTCTTTAATGTAGGAAACGGAATAAATTACGGCCAAAAGGAATCAATCTGCGATGCGAAAAGGAATTGTTGTCAGTTGAGGTGTTTGAAGACGACAGACCGATGAAGTAAAAGTAGGAAAGAGTTTTAAAAAGTGGGTGAGGCTATCGTCTCCATGGGACGCTGTGAAGGTGAGATGATGTTTCTATATAAGTGTGCCTGATCTCCAATCTATTTATTTTATATTTGAAGCCAGTATGTGACGAAAGTAAACACGCAATGTTTTATTTTTCAGAAATACACTAGAAACGTTTATGTTTATCTTATGATGGCGTTCCACCAAACTAAGCGTTTTAATTTGATATTAATTCGGTTGCTTCTTACTTTTTATTCTAAGTTATTTAATTTTAATTTATTTGGATCCATGGCATTTTTATTTTAAGATTGATCGGTACACTGGGCTAAAACGAAAAAAAGAAATTAGTCTGAAAGCACCGAGACATTAAACGAATGTGCGATTACGCTTCGGTTTATATATTTTTTATCTGGATCCTTCTCTGAACAATAATATGATCTTTGAAATTGCCTAGTTTACCATTTTAGAACTCGCCACCTTGAGTGGTTCGCGTTAACGTAAACACGATTGGTGCATGAAAGAGCCGCAAAGAAAAATAAGTGAGGCCATCAGCACCGATGCACATAATGAAGGTGGTGAGACACGATGCAGGGGAGGCTGTTATATCTAAGGAATGCTTCGAGGCGCGAGAAGTTGGAGAGGGAGGGCGTGATATGGGCGGGGAGAGGTGATATTGAAAGAGGATAATAGCATTCCTTGCGGGTTGAGTGGGGGGGAACGGTTGTAAGGGGAGGGGGCATGTGCTCTGGGTGATGAGGAGGGACAGTGCGAAACAAGAACGAGGCGAAGACTAGAAATCTCTGCAATGGCTCTCCTCCTCCTCTGCCTGTCCGGGCCAATATCACCCCCTTCCACCTCCCCATTCACCCTCGACAATCCCCCCTCCTCCCCTCACCTTCTATGGCCGATCCCCTCTCCCAAGGGACGCAACGGGTGCTTCCTCTTAAGCCTTGGGGAGCGAGGATTCTGCGGCATCTTTTCTCTCCCGCCCGGTTTCCTTCGCATTGCACATATCGCTTACGCTTACGAGTGGTGGGGTACGTCTAGAGGGATGTTTTTAAGGGAAAGGAAAGAGATGTGGATGCAGTGTGAGGGGAAGATCTGAAAAAGTTTTTGCGGGGAAGGTGGTTGTGTGGATAGGATTGGGAGTGGATATCTTTCCGTTTGTCGGAGAGAGAATCGAGCGAAGAGATTGCGGGTAGAAAGTTATGCGTCCGCCGACGCATCGAGCGGAGTGCACGATGGGAACGTTCGCACTCTTCTTTTCATTATTTTTCTTCTGTTTAAAAGGGATATGGGGTGGCGGGAGGATAAGGGTTTGCCTCTTTGTCTTGCTTTGAAATTATCATCGCGCCGAGTTTGGACGCGCTCATGGCGGGGCAGATGCTTTGTGTCTGTTCCTGATGTTCATTTAGGTTGATGTTTTCTTCGAGGAATCCTTGTTATCCGCGTCAACTGTTGCTTGTTAACATTTTACATTGAAACCCAAGGAGCATTTTCAAAGTGTATGCAAGGCGTTCATTACTGAGGCGTTTCCATGCCTTTTAGGAGCTCGGTGTTTTTAAGGAAAAGTCAGGTGTACTATTTGGTGAATGCTTGATGTCTGAAACAAGGCAATGGATTTAATTCAGGAATAAATTCTCATCTAACTCTATCAATGGCTATATTCCGTTAGGTAGTAACAGAATATAGCATATAGTCCTAACAGATTAGAATGTTGCTTGGCATTTTTTTCCATGCAACTGAAGCTCTCGTTCGCCAATTTGAATAATTACGGAATTGGAACATGAGCGCTCAAAGAATGTCCAGTGATGAACTTTAAGTTCTTTTAATAGCAAACCCTTCTAAATAATTCAGGAACTTACTTGAGCGTTTTCATTTCTTGATTTTACCAGAAATGGACATTCTGCTTGCCATCACAGAAATATAGTTTATTGAATAAATATTGAGTATAAAGCTAATCGAATCTGCCAAAATAAACACAGATGAGGACTACGCTCATAAAAGCATAATATGTACGCTCACACACTGATCGAATAAAGGACCGCTGCTGTTATCGTTTGTGAGAGTATAAATCTGAAACGTTAATTCATACAGTTACCAAAACACTGGAAGGATAATGGAGTCAAATTAATCGGGCTTACAATTAATCAGACTAAATTAATTAGCGGAAGGTTTAATTAAAATCGATTATGGCTGGCGAGCGACTCCTGAATTTTGTAGCTATATGATTAAACTATGCAAATTTGAACGACGCATGATATCCTATAATAATAACTTTCTAAACTACGAAGATATATGTTTTACCATGTACTATTTTGATTACTAAAATTCCGATAATTTCCAGTAGTTATTTGTGAATATTCTATCACAGTTATTTTTTCCCAAGAGTTGCAAATTCCACGAGCATCAGATATGATGCTTTTAGAAATATTTACTCGGATAAATATTGTGTTTAGCGGTGGAGGGAACAAACACTAGCAGGCATTATGTGAACGTAAATCCAAAGACTATATTAGGGTAAAGTTAGTAAATTAGTTAAATACTTTAATAGTATTGAACGTAGCTGCCTTTCTGCAAAGCAGCGTGTTGTTGTGGAAGCCATCTCAGGATGATATAATTACTTAATCTATAGATTTAAAAATGCAGTTTCACTGTATCTCACAGTATTTAATTAATTTTTATGCTCAACTTTATTTTAAAGTAAGTATATGATTACCTTGATTTTAGTTATTAATTGCGGTCGAACTTCGTCTCTTCTCTTTTTATGTGTTTATTGGTTTCATATAGCTTGCATATGACTATGTCCATCCCACCGTATATTTCAACATATTTTTTCCAGATCTATCCTAATTTTGCATAAACTCTAAGATACTGTTGTAGATTGGTGGGAGACACAAGGTTTGATAGTGTATATACCACCTTCCCATTTCATTTATCCTATGGGGGATGCGATGTTATAGACAGATGTGCCTAAAGAACGCACTTATATTAGCTCAGGAATCAGGAAGCATTGTGGGACAGAGGTAAGGGGTGGGGTGGGTGGTATTGGAGTGGCCAAGGGAACCAAAAGTGACGGGGACCCGGTCGGGATGAAAGGGAATTCCATAGTGGTTAGCCGGTTGGGAGGGGTGGGCATTTGGGGTCGGGGGGCGGAGAAGGAGGTTGAGGTACGGCATGAGATGGGTCGCCCAAATCGTGTGCTGTGGGAGTGAGACAGGAGACCAGAGAGAATGGGAAGATCTCAGGCCGGGGGGGTCGGGGAAGATTTCTCCCCCACTGTATATGATATGATTCAATGGGGAAGGAGGTTAACATTTGGTCTTTGATTTCCAGGAGCGAGCATCGTGGGAGGAAAGTTTTATCTGTTGGTGCCCGTGCGGGGGAGCGGAGGTGGGATGGATGGGCGAGATGGGGTGGACCATCGACGGGGGTGTCGTGGGTCCCGGGCTCTGTTGGGGGAACGGCCGGTCTTTCGCATCAGACACCCTCCCTCCCCCTTCATCCTTGCCAGCCATCGGACCCTTAGTCCTCTGTAAGACGATACCCCTGCCGTTTCTCTCCCTCGCTCCTCGTATGGAATCTCGCAGGGGTGGGACGGGTCAAGGGTCAGGGTGGTTCCGCGCGGTGCCCTTTGTGTTGCGGGGGTGGTGGCAAAGTGGCCTATCGCCTCGTTGCACTGCTGACATCCCTCCTCCCTTCCTTCCTCTCGCTCCCGGATTATTTTGATAGTTCTCGGAGAGGTGGCGGCTGCCAGCGGGTAGATTTGATCGCAAGATCGGGATTAATTGGGCGCCACTTCCATTCCAAGGTGTCGCCAAGTTGCTTGGGGTGAGTTACATGGCATACTGGAGGAATAGGAAGGAGTTTTCAGTATCCCTTGGCCCAGCGCCGGCCTCGGTGGCGGAGGATTGAAGTCCTTGCCAGCCACACAATAGGTCGCGGGTTCGAGTCCTACTTGTTGGTTGCTCCTATCAAGGGCATGGATGTTCGTTTGCATTTGATTGTTTATTCAAATGAAAAACCCGTTCAAAAGTCCAATAGCGCTGTTCTTCGTGGTTCATGAAAAAATAAATATTCCGTGACAGCCTAGGGGAGATATCATGATAAAGATAAATCAGTTGTTTTATTTCCTCCGATTTTAATTCTTAACTGATCTATATTTTGATAATATACTCTGGAACTACCAAGGTCTCTTGAGATACCTTGATAATGACAGACTATACTGTCAAAACCTGCGTTGGATAAGAAATAAAATCTGTATAAATGAAACAACTGTTTTCTCTTTATAATGATATCGATTCTCGATTTCCACAAGGTATCGCCTAAGACGGCAAGTCCAGGGGAGGTTCGCAATGATTGCTTCGATTGATACTTCTGTGACATTATTCTTGGTTATTTCTCTCACTTGAAAACTTTACTTGGGATAATTAATTCCAGCCTTATCTAACGGATTAATAGGGGTTTTGAGTAGTGTGTTGGATTTTTATCCAGGTTTGAGGTTCAAAACTCGGTGTTAGCCCTTATTTGTCAGTATTGACCGGTCGATTTTCATTTTTGACTGGTCTTTACTTGAGTGTTATGTGAAGGGCAATTTTAGAGCTAGATTGTGCGCGTCGAATGGCACGTTTATCCACGGTTGCCTCGACATCTTCTGTTTATAGTTGGTTAATGCCGAAGCCGGGTTTTTCTCCACCCCTCCCAATTCCTAATCACTCCGCATGGTTCAAAATCCCTGGCAGTCACTTCATCCCTGTACACCATTTGAACATTAATTATATTCTTAATTGTCTCTTCAACTAGAGAAAATTCTTCAATACCATAATTTCATGTGAGACAAACCAATCTTCAAATCCAAGGGTGTGTTGCTCCTTCTATACTTCCTAATTAAAAAATGAAATATCATTGCTATTATCACCATAGAAATATTTATTTAGCATAAGTTGAATTTCTCGTTACTGAAGTTGCTCTTCCACGGCTTAGATACATTCTCTCACGATTTTGTTCATGAGGCCCGCATTGGAATTACGTCTCCGCAGTCTCAGCAATATATCACTCCTCCGAATGCGGTTCAAAATTGACATTTTTCTCGATCGTTTGTGTGATCATAACTGTTCCCCGTTGACCAATGTGTTATGATTACTTTTTATGATTACTCCCGGGTGTTCATCAGGTATACCTGAGGACTTAGAATTTCATCTTCATCAGATAGAAAATTCCGTATCATCACGGGAAATCAGACCATGATTATTTTTTTTTAATCCTCTTGCCTTCGTCGCTCCAAACCTGATAGGCAGGGGACTCGGATGACACATTCTGAAGGGAAAATACTTTATACAAAGATTTTAGAATGCCTCCTTGGTTTCCATCTGTTTCTTCCTTTGAATCTCATTAATATGAGATGGAGGAGAAAAGCAGTGGGATTGCATTCTTCTCTTCCTTCTAGAAAGACTTAAGGTGAACCTCGTCAACTATACGTAAAATATTTCATGTATCTGGATACGATACACATCACCTCTTTTCAACATCTTTCTCATGGCCCCGGAACACCATTCGAATATCAGGTGTACGCCGCTTCGGAATGAGGTAGAAATTTGAATCTACCTTTGACGGAGTCAAAGTTGCCCGTTATTTTGAAGGGAACCGGGCGATCTTGGGCGTTAGCGACGTTGCTCCATGGTGCGATTGTGGAGATAAAATTGTCACGGAATGATGAGGAAAAGGAGTAAACGTCTCATTCCATAGCTATTTTTTAAGAGTACCGTGAAGGTTATGTTTATTTGCACGATTAAAAACGGTAACGAACCAATGAGATGTGCTCCTTATTTTATATCTGCCAAAAGTACAAGCATCTGTAAAATTTTTTGTTACCATGAATAATTTCCCATTGACATTTTTATAGATTTTATTGCCATTTTCACGACAGAATGGCCCATGTGTTAAACATTGTGTCAAAGTTGTACTATTTTTCAAATACCCTTGATTAAACGTTTAAAATTACTATAGGATAAACGTGAGGAAGAAGTACAGACTTTACCGGGAAACCATATTGGAGGAGTGTAAGAAACCTCAAGCACTTTTTTTATCTCAAAAAGATGATGTTTCATCGCATCTGTGACTGAATCACTTACGCTCATGATAGGTAGTTCATGGGTATGGATTGATTAATGTTTTATTCCTCTTTGAACAGTGTTTTGAACAGTCGAATTTCTACAAAATTTAATGAATACGCATAATTTGTGCTAAAGAGTTTCCATACTCCCTTCAAAATGCGCTCATAATATACGAATGAAACCTTAGGCAAGAGAAATAGAATTCAGGCCGTGAAGGCCGTGTTAAAAGATGATAAAAAAGTTAAATTAAACCAATTTCATGAATAAAATGTCTTTTTTCATGTACCGGCATGTTTATGGTGACTAATTTAGAAAGCAACAACGAAATCAATCCGTTTTGCCTGCTATAATTTTTTCATGCTTTTTTTGAAAAATATTGGCTTCTTGATATACCAACCTCGCCATATTTCCTATTTCTTAATTTTAACTCATATGCTAATTTTCTCTTACCTTTCCTCTTCAGTTTATTGTTCGTTAATTTTAAAGCGTCTCTGTTTCATTTAAGTCCTAAAATTGATAACGCGAAATCTTGTGGAAGGCATGATTTAGCTCACAATCAGTTCAAAAAAGTGCATTTGACTGCATTGGGTTACGTTTTTTTACACAATCAGGCCCCACGACTCGTGCATTAATTCCCTCTTTTTGAACTTCTTTAATGTTTCAACGGTTATAAAAGGTAATATGAAGGTCCTGATAAGTCCTTAGGAAATGTAATTGTTATCATCATCTTAAAAGCTTGTCATTTGTCATTAACAATTGTTATCATCAATTGTCCTCTTCGCTTATTCTGGATAAATACTTTATTATATGATGAATCATGTGCATTGAAATTTTGGAACCGATTAATTAAAACCCAAGAAAGACAGCTATAAAGAGTCAGAGAGGAAGTAAATTAACTTATCATGCATTGCTTGACTAACTTCGTTAGCAATTTTGTAATTTACTGATTGTCATTTAAATATGCGTCACAATTATGATTCCAATAAAAATATTCATAATAGGTTTTTTGGAGTGTTATTATTTCATACGCTATACTCGTCTGACCTATTCCATAAAATTTTGATACAATTTCGATTATTATGGCCGGAAAACGAGTGAAACAATTTCAGTCTGCGTAGTTGTGAATGCTTGGCATTACTTCATTTCAGTGCTGTGGTTGGGCCTGTATGGGCCGGTACGGCGTAGCCCCTAAAATCCGCACTCGTAATAAGCGTACCGGTCAAACTACCTTTTTAAATCTGTAAAAAAATAGCTCTACTGTATATTGTCCAATGGATTTCAGAAAGGAAAATTTGAAATAATTATTAACTTATTCAGAGTTATCTAGTGGCACAACTTGGGACTAATATAAGAGTAGGAGTTCGACATGTCTATCGCGGCCATATTTATAATACAAGTTCAGCTGTTGGCAATTTTCGGTGAGTACCGCCTAAATTTTTTTTTATCAACTACAGCACTGCTTCATTTTTTGCTTACCATTTATTACCGTTCTCTTGAGTCTACTGTCGTTAAATGATATATGACGGCGTTTATGTGCGTATTTCCTTGCACAATCCAGAGATATATCTTATAATTTTGTTAACTTAGTTGGTGTCATTGTTATCATACGCAATAGCACGAATTTTCTCTGTGTATTTAATTATATTCATATAAGTCAGTATTTACTTAATTACATCCTCGGCGCTAAAGCCCGGTGTTGTCTTCGGCCTTCATTTCATTTCGTTCATGTTGATGCTCTTAAGGTTACACCGGTTTGCTTTAACTGGCGTCTATGTTTCTCTATCCTCTTTTTGAATAGGTATTTCAAGGGTTGTTTTATCTTTATTTCCAGTTAAACATTTTGAATCCCATGAATCTCGTCTTCTAAGGTCATATGTCAGCAATTAACGCTCAGACCACTCAAGGATCTAATGGTATTTATATTTACTTACTCTCTATATCATGCTCTTCTACTCATACTTAAACATTTAAATGTATTAATTTTTCATAGCTCTATGTGCTCACTATTTTTATTTAATAGATTTATTTCCCAAAATTTATGATTAATTAATCATGTTCCAGAATTCGCCAAATAATTACGTTCTTTCTCCCTATTAAAGCTTACAAATTTTAGTTTTTGATGCAGATAATATAATCATAGTCAGAAGTTACCAAATATTTGCTTAATACCTTATCAAGTTATCAAATAAATGCCTTATATTTTTGCGGTACCTTTTCCACCAAAGGTGTTTGTAGTATTCTGTCTTAGAAATACGTTTTTATATTTTTTTGTTACTGATTGTGAATCGTAATAAATTACTTTTATCCAATTGAAAATGCACATACCTCCACAGATTTGAAGGTTCGTTGGTACTGTAGGAGATAATTTCTTTCAGCATTTGATTCACAATACTCTTGTTCTCTGGAAATATCGTATTCTTTGGATGGATTACATATTCTGAGAAAAATATTTGTGACCAATTTTATTTTTTAGCAAATTTTCTCCGTATTTTTTTCAGCGAAAGGATATAGCTGAAAGGATTAACAGGTAAGGGAATAATGCCTCTCGAATATCTTTTCCTTGTTTATTCTTCCCGAGTGAACCCTTGCTTCGGGAGGGTTTTATCTTACCCTAATTTACTCAGCGGTTGACGCATCTTCCCTATTTATGCAGACTGCCTCGGGCAACATCCGCGGCGGCGGGAAAGGAGGCGAGTCATTAATGCAGGAATGGGAGGAACACACAAGCCGGGGAGAAAGGGTGTGTTGTATTGAGGGGGTGTCGAGTACCTTCCGTCGAGTACCTCTCCACGTAAGGGAGGCGCCTCCATCGTGATGAGGCTTACTGAGGCGGTACGTACCAAAGGTGCGACGGTGTTAGGAGGATAGATGTGCAGCGACCGGCGCGTAATTGTTGACTATATTGGTCACGACGCCGAGGAAGTTTAGAACGTACACCAAGGTTGGCTGTCCAGGGTGAGATGTTCTTCTCCACCCTCTCTCATGGTGGCAAAGTACGGGACCGATATTGACCCTGTTCGTATCCCAGAATTCCATCATTCCGACTCGCCATCCAACTTCGTTACTTTTCACTCATGTAGGGAGCAAAGACAAAGAGATAGGGGACCATTGCGTCTGAAAATTGTCTCTATTGTAAAGCCTCTATCCTAATGAAAAAAAATGAAAGTCTGTCTTTCATGAAAGCCATGAAATATTTCTGTTTGTTTTGACCTATCTCTAAACGTTTATGAGATATCATCCGTCGTAATGCGATCCACTCCCCAGGGCGCTGCCCCGCACCGCGGTGCCGCAGAGGTACGGTCTGCACCACTTGCTAGAGACATTCCATCCACCCCTTCCCCGCCCTCAACAAAGTCTATACTCCTGCTGGCTGGCAATATTTACATTCAAGTGATACAGTCATGAAAATGTTGTTCCTCTTGTGTCCTGATTAATATTGTTAAAGCCTACAATGTAACTTCAACCCTCCAACTTCGTCCTACGTGCTAAGTACCGGCGGACCCTTAAACCGTACTTTCTTGCCGCTATACGGCCGCGCACCATTCCAGCATGTTTTATTTTAAAGTGCTCTTAATATAAAACATATTATAAATTATGGAGGGAGGAAATAAAAATAAATCAATATGAGAGAGTTAATATATAACCTGTTTTAAGGGTTTTGGTAGGATTAATAAAAGCTTCCGAAGACGGGGTAAGGACATTTATGTACAAGAGAGCTTTCGTCTGAACGCTTTCTTCATGGAAAGAAAAGAAAACTAAATCTAAGTGAGAAAATCAATTAATAACCTGTGTTAAGGGTTTTTGGTAGGATTTATAAAATTCTTCCAAAGTTGGGGATAAGGACAGGTACAAGAGGTCATTCATCTTATTATGTTAATTCTGATATATCAACAGTACCAATTTTTAAGGGGTATTGCCGCCGCTTCACCACTCCTCCATGGCTGAACCTAAAATCTAGACGTAAATATTTTAATCATCCATTTTTATTATTTGCAATAAGCTAGCAATATCTTATACGACGGTTTTTCATTCATAATAGTAGATAAAAATGAATGTAAAATAATATTTTGTCTAATCGGCACTTGAACCCAATAAGAAAGTGATGTCTACACCCCAACCTCATGCGCATATGACTTTCCGTTAATCAGTTAATTTCAGTCAGTAATTCTGGTATTAGTCTATCTTGTCTAGATGATCTATAGCTTGGAAACAATGTAAATGCGAGGTTTTGCAAACCTTATAAACGAAAAATGATTTATAAAATATGTAAAGCAATTAAAAATGCTAAAAATTTATGAGCTTAATATTTGTAATCTTGTCGAACTGGATTTAAATAGTAAAGGAACTTCTCTTTAATAGGAGTTGAATTCTTCATAAAAATCAAGAATCGTATCGAGTCCCACGCTCCTCATTTCAAAAGATTATTCAGCCATACACGTTTTGGTAATGCAATTAAAATAAATTGCCGTCTGAATGTCAATGTTCTGATTATAGAGAATGTTAGTCGCGACGTCAATGTCGTCTGACGTCCAAGGTCGGGCGCTCGCAACATGAAATATGGCTGCATACTGCTGTCATTTATCGCCTGATTTCTGGCCCTTTAGGGTGTGTGCATGTTATTTTTTGAGCACGTTCATTATCAGTTTTATGGCCCAACGTTTATGATTTCCCAAGTATGCATTGCTGCTCAGTCACTTTCAGTCGTCTATATGACGAGACAGACTCACTCATATACTCACTCATTAACTTTCGAGATTTTTCGGATTTTTAAAGGAAATTTATAAATGGCAAAAGTGGAATTTGTGGAATGGAAAAATGGAATTTGTAACCCTTAAAAGATTGAGCATATTATTTTTCATCTTCTATAGTAGTAAGGAAATTAGGAAGAGAATTGCATTGGCAAAGGAGGCGTTCATGAACAGGATGGAGCTTCTGAGAGGATCGTTATGTTAGAGTTTAAATAAAAGGTCAGTGAAGAATTTGATCTGGAGTGTAGCTCTCTACGGTGCGGAAACGTGGACACTGAGGAAAGAAGACGAGAGGAGGTTGGAGGCATTCGAGATGTGGGTATGGAGAAGGTGAAATGGACAAAGAGGAAATGGAACGACGAAGTGCTGGATCTGGTTGGAGAGGAGAGGTAGCTTTTAGATGAGGTACGAAGGAGACAGAATGTATGGATGGGAGGAGTACTTAGCGGGGAGGGGATGTTGAAAATGGTGTTAGAGGGTAGAATGTTAGGGAGACGAGGGAGGGGAAGGAAAAGAATAGGAATTTTAGATAGATTGAAAGAGAGTAGGCCTTAGAGTGAATTGAAGAAGGTAGCGCTGGAAGGAAAGGGAGGCTCCCAAATCACTCCGTTAGTACTCCTTGAAAACCTATCTCAATCGGTAGAATACTATAATAATAATACTCAATTATAAATCGTCATTCGTGACGTTCAACTTTGTTTCGAGCAAAAACCTTGAGTGAAAAAATAGGTACCAAACTAATAATTTGTTTTTATTTGGTATTGGAAAAGAATGACTAAAGGTACAACCAGTTATTTCGTACTGCGCGTGGATCTGAGAATAGTGATAGAAGATCTGTGATATAAGCTTTTGCATGAATAAAATACTCAAAATAAATTATGCCATTAGCTGACGATGAGCGCTTGAAAAAAGCATTAAATGTAACGGCTTCTTTATTGAAAAAATAGTTCTAATCTTTGAAAATCATGCAGAGCCCTCGATGAAGATAGTATGATTAACCGTCGTTCCATAATTTATTTGCGATAAAAAAGTGTAAGAATTTTTTCCCCTGAAGAACTGTGACGCTTTCAACTTTTCCGACTCCCGGTTGAGAACTTAAGCGAACTTCTTGGCGTGAAAAGGATTCACCTAAATAGTATCGGCGAAGGGAGTTGGGGACTCTGTTAGAATTCTGGAGGAAATAAAGACGTACACAAACCTCAAAAGCTTTCTTGTGCCGTTCTCTCCGTGGGTCCTCACCCTGAGACGCGTTTCTCTTTATTCTACCCCGCGATGATATCCCCTTTCCCTCCATATATCCGGACACGTCCCTTCTTTCTCCTCCAAACCGAAGTGGTCACTCCGGAGTTCGGTGGAGTGTGACATAACTCGGTGTATTCTATGTGCTCATGCGCTGCGAGCACACACGCGGCCGTGAATAAAATAGTAGCTTGATTTTTTTCTTCGAATGCGTCTGCGTGTATATGTGAAGGAGAGAGGGATGAAGATATCCTTTTTCTTTGTCGAAGCCCCCTGGCGAGTGTCCATGTGTATAACTTCCATCTCCCCCGACTCGATTTCCAGGCCGAAAAGTGTCCTTGCCTCATCTTGCGTCTCTCCTTCCAAATACTCGTTGGTGTCTCTCCGCTGGAGTTCCATAGTCTTTTGGTCGCGGTCGATGTCCTCCGTTGAAAACCGTTTTGCTTTTACGTCCCAAAAACTCATATCCCTTAATGATTTGAATAAAAATGTTACATACTATATATTATATACTATACATTATATACTATTACATATAGTATATTTTTTACCCTTTTTATTGACCTAACTTTACAGTATTTATTTAATCCCCACATATACAGCTCAGTCGTCGTCATCATCTGGTTTCGGGGGCAAAATTTTAAACCGTTGCATATGTAAGAAAAATATCTGTTTTTCGTAGAAATTTTCAGTTATTATAATATTTAAACGTTTAAATCAGCATTAAATATGAATAGAAACCATACCTTTTTGTTTTGATGCATTCTTGTCGGGATATTTGTGAAGGTTAAAATAATTTGTGAAGTATATGAATTTAAAATTTTAACAATTTGGATGGAAAATCCGCGGTTTTGATCTTTAATGGGTAGGTTAATGTGTATTTGGTTTTGACTGGTCAAATCCTTCAAATTAAGGTTCAATACAGGTGTTCGATGAGTTATAGTGTTGATTGAACTTATGGAATTTCTGTGGAGTTAATGATCACAAATTCACAATGAGTTTTTAATCAGTATACCAAGAGTAATGGTATTTTATGATATCGTATTACGTGCGATATTTTCTTCTGGAGGATATTTAAAAGAATACTACTCTCTTATTTACCATTAATCTCTTATTTATGAAGCTATTACCTCTTTCGGTATGCATCATCTCTCTAAAATCATAATATTTCTCTTGTTATGTCGATGTCATTTGTTTAATGTTGATTGAGCGATCCCATTAAGTGATTGGAGTTTCAAGTTCCTACCTGGGTGTAAAGTAACACAAAAATGCTATAATTTTCTTGGAAAAACAATAAGAATAGCCATGGGAGGAAGGTCTGTTTATGTTACTCCGGCCATGCGGACACCTCTTCGTGAAAACGCATTTTTTTCTCTCGGAGAACCTGGGATGCACTTGAATTTCGTGAAATGAAAATCTACAGAGCAGCACCCTTTTCCTTGGACCCTTTTTTCTTTCCTCCGCGTCCCTTAAATTCTGGCGTCCGTCCTTTAGGGGGTTGGCATGACCGCAGGCCGTCATGAAATGGAGGAGAGGCGCGGGATGCGGAAGAGGAGCGGTGGAAGAAGGCTTTTGGCGACGGTGGAGGCGGAAGAGATCCCGGATGGATGGGCCTGGATGCGGCGAAGAAACCGATCTCCCCTCTTTCTCATTTTATTATTTTTTCCCTCCTCCTTCCGCGCCTCGGGGTTTGTCCTCAAGGATGGTCCATTTGGGATATACTCTTGTTTGGGTCCGGCTGAGAGCGAAAACGTGTCCGAAAAATATACAGCCGCCTTACTTCTTCTACTCCTACCCCGCGTCTCCGCACGCCCATATCGGAGTGAAAAGGGATGAAAAAAAATCCCTCTCCGTCCGCAGCTTACTGCAATTCTTTTCCTTATATTTTCTCCTCCGTCCTTTCAAATGCTCACTCTCTTTCCATCTCACCCCGTCTAAGGTTTCCTTTCCCATTTCTACACGTAATGTAGATCTCGCTTATTCTCCTCCTTTTCATCCCTTACCTCATCACTTTATTTCCTTACCGCGGCCGTAAAATGCGCATTCAATTCCGGGGAACTGGCGATTTGAATCTTTGAGAGTGTGGAAGTGGATAAAATTGGGGTGATATTCGTTTGGACACTTTATCCTGCTGGAATGTATTCAGAGTTTGTATGTACTATATCAATTTCGGAGATAGGTGACACGTCACCTTAGTGTTCACCAACTTCAATCAATGAAGCACTCGCAACTCCTTTCCCCATTTTTCAAAGATATTTTGACCCTCAAACTGTTATAACGCACGGTTTTTTTATCTTCTTAGGTTAAAGCTTTTATTGACTCAAGATATTATCTTAATTATTTGAAGCTCGTCCGCATTCGTGCAGAATTTTCGTGATTTTACGATTGTATTTAATCGCCTCAATGTGGTTGCTTGCAATTTTTGGTGTTGTGCTAGGATGACAGCTAAGATGAGTGAATGTCCTCCTGTATAAATCATCGATTCCTTAAATTCATATCTATGATAAAAACTTAGATTCTTCAATATACCGTCTGAATTATTTGAGCTTGTGTATCTTTAGCATACATTTGGTAGTCCATTTATCACGGGTATGTCTACATTTATTCATGATCTCGCGATGTAAAGTTTAATATTGCGACTGTTCGCCAATATTCCAATATGCGTCTTTTGGCAGGTCGTAGAAGACTGAACAACGCTGTATAAACCCGGAAATTGAGAGACACAAGATTAGGAAACACTAAAGGAAATTACCAGCATTGTATATTCAGTACGTATAATCCATACGAATTGAAAATAGCGGCCTGAAAGCCCTCTCTACTCCGCGTGTGCGTGACGACTTCGTCTTTACTGGCGAGTTATATCCCGCTGGCTTCCTTCTTTGGAAGCCTTCGTCCATCCAAGTTTTCGGTCACTACGCCTACGCAGCGGCCCTTCATGAAAGGAATGCTACGCCTGTGAGGGAAGTTTCCTTGGAAGTCTTACCTTTTCATCCCATTTGTGGAGAACAGAATCGATAGCTATTTGTAGTCGCAGTTGAAAGCTCCCAAGTTCTTGGAATTGGACGATTCCTGGAAGCTATGGATATACTCGCAATATTATGCCCATTTATGGATGCAATAACGTTTTTAGAGAGTGGTTACCCTTGTAACAATGTTACTTCAATGGAGATTCTGGGAAAATCTTTGGAACGGTCGAGGAACGCATTTTTGGACATGATTTTTCTGAGATGCCATCAAGAGCTTAACGGGCAGATAAAATTTGTTATTGTTCGCTAGGAGTATATATGCGTTTAAATCATCTCGTGGACTAATATTGTTAAAAGTTTTTCATGTGTCTGCGGGAGAGTGGGCGGGTTGGAAGGATACCATCCAAAATTTTCGTCTGGCTCCCTTCAAGGATTCGATGGTATCCGTTTTTAGGAGCACGAGGAGTCTATACTCCCTTCACGATCTACCATGGCCGATTTTGGAATCACAGTTATCTTTTCATCATTTCAATCTTACATCTTATTGTTTATTTTAAGGATACATGTATGATATCTAATGATATACTCAAAATGACGCAACGGTATAAATATCTACAACGGTTAAAATTCGTATTTGTAAATTTAACTTTCGGAAATTCGTAAATATGATTTTTTTTTTAAATTTGACTGCTCGCATCCGCTTAAATATTTGATTTACTCCTTGCACATTTTTCAGTGATTAAATATGAGAATTATTTCTGAAAAGTCATCAGTGGAGAAACTTTCTCTCAAGATATAATTAGAGGCTGCGTTTTCCTGAGCGCAACTAACTTTGTTCAGCGAAAGTATGCCATAGTATTTATGGCTGCAAGTCCTCTATTGATAAATTGATAATAGATTTAAAAAACTGACAAATGGAACATATATTTGGTATTGAAGTATTTTTATCGGTAATTGTTTTATTTTCATGCTATAGTTACAGGAAATAGTATAAATTATGAAATTAAATTTGAAAAAGCGATATGTCAAATATATTTTCCAATAAGTGATAAAATTAATCGCTCTCAATACTCCTTTAATGTAATACTAGTGGCTAGTAGTAAAACCTGTCGCTTCAAAATTTATATCTATAAAAGTATACCGTTAATACCTACGTTAAAAGGTCTACCTTAAACGTCTTTGAATATGGCTTCTGTGCCATATGTGCCACATTGCGCATTGAATAATGCTCTGTAGTTTAAATTGTATGATGGAGGGATGATCTAGAGTGCTTTCTTTTACGAAGGAATTGACTTGAATGCCCAGTACTTGGACTGGCTTAACGTTGCGGTCGTGATTCCCCTGAGAGCCAGGAATTTTCCTTATCTATTGTGCCTCCAGGTCTGGTGGACCCATCTTGAGGGCGGAGGTGACTAGGAAAACGAGTCCTGCGGCATTAAACACGTGGTAGAGGAAGTGCTAGATGAGGCGATACAAGTGGAATAATATCGTCGGGACTGGGTGTGGACGTCGTGGAGACGTTGGGGACGTGTGTGGGGGCGGGAAGGAGAGGCGGCTGTAGGTACGTTGATGCCTCCTCTCCTGCGCTCCTCATAAACATATGAGTTCCTCCGATCCTCTGCTCACGGCTAGGAGTCAGCGGGGGAGGGGTTACAGCAGATCTGTTGCGAGGGAGGAGGAGGTATGGGCGGGAAGTGGGGGGGGGAAGGTGTCTCTCGCCCCCAGACCACAGCTGGCATCGCGGTCTAACTCGGAGTCCGCTCCGGAGGGTTACACCCGATCTGGGAATCGGAATGGTTGGCTTGGGCGGGTTTATGTGTACCAAGGCCCTTTATACGCAGGGCATTGCCGAGCGGGAGTATAACAGGCCGGGTTTACTGGGGGTGGGGGTGAAGGCGGTTGGGGTAAGTATGGGGTGGGGCGAGGGACGTGCTGAGGTATGGGTGGAGACGGAGGTGGGCAAATTCCATGTTTTGAGGAGAGATTGGTAGATGGGAGAGCAAGGAGTGTATGGCGATGAAACTAAACTACATTACACATGCTTCGTCTTTCCGTAGTGCTCGCACTTAGGCCAAAAAGTTTGTCGGACATAGGAACACAAACAAAAAAGCTGAAAATTTTGCAGATGTATATTGTTCGAAGTGGTGAGAATTAAATGAAATGTCCCAGTGAGTCCCCCTGATTTTCATTATTTTTTCATCGCTTGAAGTTTTAAGTGTTCCAAAGTTATAAGCATGGCTTTGGTAGTTGCTGCACGGTTATTTTACTTAAGATATTTTACAATCCAGGAAAATTTTCAGTTTTTGTTATTTTTTCGAGGTCTAATTGTAAGTTAAAAGCTCCTGGGCTCTACCCAACCTGCTGGTTTAGTCCAAAATACAGCTTCGTTGGCGTTAAAATTACCGGTGGCTTCTAACAAATGTAGGTCTGTACTCCTTGAGATTCTTTATTTTCTGTTCACCAAAAAATTATCAAATCAATGGCAGAGACAAAGCATTCTAATCCTTCTCACTAATTGTTGGTGCTCGTGGAATATTCATTTGGTCATTTGCAGCATTAATTAGTGGTAACCCTTATATTATACGCAATGACTTGCTCTATAAATCAGTGTTTGTGAATAATGAAAATAATAGGTTCAATCGTGCTTGAATCTTCATCACCCCTATGGTCGTGGGAAATTTATTCAAAGATTATATTTTTTGCCTATGAAAGCTATGCTGTACCATGCATACCATATAAAAATTGAGAAGAAATGTTCTGTAGGCCGCCATTTAAATATGGTTTGGTTTATAATAAATAAAGAAAGTAAGAAATGGTCTTACATAGGTGTTCATTGCATGACTCAAGAGAAAAGAGTATCGTCAAAAAGTTTATTATGCATAACACATTTTTATAATATTTAAAAATTGTTTCTTGAAATTATTTCCAGTTTTTCGCGTAGGAAAAAAATTCAGGATATTCCACTAGCCTAATGTTGACACTAACGAAACCACAAGCAAATAAAAATAACAGCAAAAAGCAATGAATTTTGCCCGGACCGTGAAGTATGTTTCCGGGAATGAAATTAGAAACGTGACTTATCAGAATTCTTAATTTGACTCCCACTTTTTTACGGAAAAATTTCAATTCGAATGTTGAAATATCACGGAGATAAGCTCTTTAGATGTAGTGAAATTCTAAAATAAACTGCTTTGCCGAAACCCTTTCCTTGGTGATAATAATTGTGGCGAGGCACTGAAAATAACGAATGAATGAATGTTCTGTAAAGATGAAATGGCAGTACTAAGTTTTCCACGTCTATCTCTTTCCTTAAATTTATGATAATCACAAAAATTTATTTTCTTGGTAAGTGATTGAACAAATTTGTCAACATACGAGCGATCATAGGTCTACCATGATAATATTTACACTTCACTATCGAGATTTCCCGAGAAATAGACCTAGATAACAGGTGCCGGTGAGAATACATATCTACCAAAATCTAGCATCTTTTTGTAATGCGAGATTCGGTTACGATTACTCTCAGGTAACCAGGCAATTAATAGTAATAATAATTTGAAATAATGAAAAAAACAACTTTATCCCAATCCAGAGATTTATTGGATACTGGTTGTACTGAATAAAACTCTGTGGGTAAAAACAGCTGCTTTTATCATTATTTCATGATGGCCTTTGTTATTCCCAATCTCTTCACAATACCTCGATGTGTATTATCTAGTCAGGAAGAGACCTGAGCAGAATGAGAGGTGGATGGATGGATAATGGCGAGAATGGACGAATGAATCCGGGCGGTCGATGCAGCGGCAAAACGTGAAAATGACCAGGGGAGGAATAGGATGTGGTGGGATAGATCATCGTAGATGGGCGCCCGGGGATGGCACGAGAAGTAGAAATGTGAAAGGCATCGTTCGTTGTACTGGACGTTTGCGGGGGAGCGTCATGGAGGAAATTTATGTGCCGGACTCACATTGAGCTCACGGTACGTACGTGTGATACGCATTCGGAGCGGGGGGGTAGGGGGGAGGCTTGTGTTGGGAATTGGGAGCAGGGGTGGGAGGAGGAAGGGAGGGGAGAGCGGATGCTTTTAATGTCTTTATTACCACCCTCATTCTGCCGCCCACGCCTCATGCTCTATGGGTTTTCAATTCTGGGCAGGCAATCACTGCATCGTTCAGTTATTTTTCCCTCTCTCTACATACCCCACCTCCCCTTTCCCATTCGCGTCCGTACTTTTCCCTCCGTGTGTGTATATATGTATATCTGCGTCGACTGCCTCCTCCGCAATGCATTTGCCCCGGCGCATCGTGAATTGTGTACGTGGCCTCCCTCTCCTTGATGAAGGGTTCGTCGCATGGGGGTAATTAAGTGGCCTCCCGGAGAGCGACTGCATAGCCGGAGCCCGTGTTATCGGCGCGGTGCGCTTCCCTCCGCGCCTGATTACTCGTCTCATTGGCCAAAGTTTGAGCTCCGGGGGTAAGTCTTTATTACGGTCGCGATAACGGATGAGTTGCTCCCGTCCCATGGGGGTTGTTGTATGAGGGAGCTCGGGAGAATTGAGGTCCCCTGGTTTATCACGAATTAATTTTTCCCGGAGGACATAAAAATTGCGTGCTAACCGACAGTCCGTGTATGGGGACACCGGTTACTTGTGCAGTGTAGTAGTATCCGTGCGGTTGTGACCACAAACCGCTCGGATATATATACGGCGGTATTTTATGTTGCTATCTCGTCTCTTGCTAATCGTAGGTATGAAAGCTTTCCGTAGGGAATGTTTCTTTCCTATACAGGCTTATTGATGATACCTCATGATAATTGTCGCCATGACGTTGAAGTTGTATTGAAGTACGAGGGATTGGCTTTCTGTATACTCTACTGCTTCCATCTCCCATCGTAGAACAAACTGGAGCCGTTGTGAATATGGGAAACCATTGGTTAGGAAGATCAAAATGCGCGTATAACAAAGGATTGATAAATGTGGCATTTCCGTAGAGCTTTTTCATCGTGTGATTTTTATGCTTTCAAAAGATTAGGCCAAGGATAATCAGAATAATCTCGGCATTTCGATGACATTTGAACTTTATTCATTCCAATGATACACGTATCATTATTTTAATGTATGAATTTTGTGGATTAAAATTTTCGCTTGATTCCGGGATTCATCTGCAACATTGTACATTTTGTTCAAGCATAAGATATTTACGCATGCCTTTCTAGATTGGGTTTTTCGTGTTGATTTTGTTAAATAATTATTTGATACAGTTCCCCAATATTTAATTCACGCGTAATATGACTTTCGATCATTTCATTTGTCGGCAATATTAGTTTCACCAAGAAGCTTTTTCTGTTAAAGGTTTCCGGCAGATGATTTGGAGAATGACGCTATACGCTACCGATTGTGCTTGAATGCCTAATCTAAATGAATGTATATTTGGAATAATCATATTTGTTGGGATTTTTCCCGTATCAGCGTTCTAAATAATATATTCTTAATATTAGTAATTATAGGCTGGTATGGTATGAGACTCATTATGAGAGTCAGTAAGTATTTTTGAGGTCATGTCGATATATCAAATGAAATGGGAAAATCCTTATAGACCTGCGTTACATATTAAGACATACATGGAACTAGAAAAATGGATGGCAAAACATTGATGCTAAAATTAAACCCTCTCCTGAACGATGTAAGGGTGTAGTAACTGTCGAGACTTCATTTCCATTCCAACGCCAGGTAGTGCAGTAATGTTGCTGATACTTTACCAAAAACTCTACCAATGATTGATTGGGCGTGACAAATGAATTAAATAAATATAGTTGCAATATGAGTAATTTACAAGCTATATTAAGTTTTCAATCGCAGGAAATAATGCATGGCGAGAGCTAATTACAGTCGCACATTTAGATGACATGAAGTGGTACTTTCTTAAACAGTTAATTTATGATGGACATGAAGGGAATAACTTACTGTCTATAAGATACTATTCCGTAGGCTTGTAGTGGGACATTTAGATGGAGATTCTTCGTGAGTGAAATATGTTTTATATGAAGTAAGTTATACTTTTGGCCCACCACTGCCAGATTCTGTGCATGGAGTAGGTTTGTATGTTTGGAGGACTGGTGTAGATCAATTTTTGTTTATTCTGAGATACCCATGGCAACCAACTTCAAAATTGTCTATATACCTAGATACACAATGGTGTAAGGCATTATTACACATAGGACTGCCAGGTAGCAGCAAATACCGGAAGCCCTGAGCACAGTTCTAACTTGTTTGAGGATCATAGGGACGTGAGTCTGACTTACACCATTGTTCATCAAAGCAGCTGACACTGATTGCTGAATCACAACATTACATAATGGAACCCAATAGTGAAAGACTGTTAAATCTATTGGTAATACCGATATAGCGATGATTAAGGATTACACCCATAAGAACTATGGCAAACGCAAGAGTTTAATTGCTGAAATACTTGATTTTTCATTCGTTCAAAAATTTAATTTTTGACTCACGAGGACTCCCTCGAAACGATCACAACGCTAAAAAAGACAGTGACGGGGTGCGTGGTACCCTCACCCACCCTGGAACCTTTCTCCTCCCCCCTTCACCTGCTCTAAAAAACGACCCTTCACCCACAACCTTCAATATCCCCACTTCTCGACAACCGTCTTACCCCTTCCCCGTAAGCACCAAGACGTATGTAAGGAATAACTCTTATGACATATGCTGCACTTGATAATGGTGTTTGTGACAACGAAACGCGTCGTGTTAAAATGAAATCCATTGAAAATATTGCAATTTCTCACTTAACTAATACACCAATATGTTTCTAAGCCCTCCATTTGTTCAACCGTGTGATATCGTTCAGAGATCGTCATTTCACTAAATGTTCTACTCCCTCCAGAACATTCCAATTGCGCGCATTCCGTCCAAGTTTGCTCCCACATTTCCACTTCCTCCAACGCCCATATCACGATATTTCCCTTCTTCCCTCCAGCCGCCCTATCCATCCCGACTCCGGCGGGTGTCTCTCTCCTTGACGTCGCGTAAATCTCTTCAAAGGAGTGACGCCAGACAGGCCCGCCTCACCATCCTCAGGGAAGAGAGGGAACAACCCAGCCCATTCAATCCCATTCCCTAACACCTCCACCACCGCTCTCCATTCCCGCATCGTTTGCTTCATTCCTACACTCCCTTTCATCCGCTTGTCTTCATACGAACCTCCGAGAGGGGCGATGGCCATCTCAGCTTAGCAGTCAGATTTGCATATTTCACCTCGGTCTGCCGCGGGTATCGAACCCCACCCTTTAACCTCTCTCTTTCTCTGCGCAGCTTCACGCGTCCGACGGGGGTGATTACCCCCTCCTCGATCGTAGGGGGACGGAAGAATGTGGATCCATAGACATGGTTGTATCCTGTAGTGGAGAAAACACGAGCACTACGGGAACATTACCCCTTCGGTAATGAAACGCATCGGAAGAAATGTCGGGGTCCTGTAATGGTGCCATTTAGCGCCCGAGAATCTCATTCTTTAGCATAATCTGGATCCTACGCACCTATTTTCTGTAGAACAATGCCGTAAATTTATGTTTGTAGCCTTAACAGTGTGAACGTGATTTTGATGACAGATTCGGTTCTTGCATATGAAGGAAAGTGATTTTGGGGCTATTTTTATTTCCTTCTGATTTGAATCTGATGTTGAAGTAAGCAGGACCAAAATTGGGACGATTATTTATAAAAGAGACAGAAGTAATTAATATCAGAAATTCATTTGTTTATACATTAATTTTGCAATATATCATACTACATGCTCATGCTATATGCTTAATATTTTACATTGATCATAATATATTCTTAAATGTTAAATGTCGATTGCGAATTTATGTCATTATTATTGAAGAAAAAGTTCTTTGTCAAGCAATATAGCTGAGCTTTCCTAATTGTGAAGTCTATAAAACAAATTAATAAATAAAAAGGAAAATGGGAAGCAAAGTACCTATGCAAGAACTTAAGTTACTCTCTTTAACTCTTTTTCCACCTCAGTGCTAATTGCTTATCTCTTAATTGAAAACGTGATACATGCGATGCATCTATATTGCAAACAAAATATGAATTCCATTAAAAATTTAAGATATCTTTAGTCACATAGATATTTTATCCGCCCCTTATTTTAGTGTTGATCCCTGTTGACAACATTGAAAGAAAAGTTATTTTTTTCTGTTGACATAATAATTTAATCCTGATGTTCTAAAGCACATTTGATATATCGCTTGCTCTATAATCCATCGCCATCATTTTGATTTACATAGAATTCTATGCCGTAATGCCATGTGCTAAAACTCTATGCCGCAGCCTTCCCGGAAATTGATTGTGCTCAGCGTTAAAATGAATTGGAGTTGCGATCGCATTTCATCGTTTTTCGTGTTTAAATGTGTTGTAAAACTTTTTCAATGTGATGAATCCATTTTACTGCCAATTTGCGTTAAATTCAACTGTGTATGCAACATTTTGCTACGCCAAAAACTGTCAAAACATTTTTATTGTTGAATTTTTCTCCCAGTTCCGTGCGGTGGGAGTGATAATTAATCAGTGGTACGCGACGCGAACGCATTAAATTTGCAGATTGCATCCGCAAAGCAGGAATGCGCATAGTGTAATCCTTCATAAGGGCTTTAGTAATGTATTTTTCAAATGACGAGATGAAACTAAATCCAATTAAAAGGCATTCGTAGATCCAATAATTCCGGCGCTGCATATATTTGCATCGTGAGCGGGAGGCTAATTACGCTTCAGTTTAGGCCCGGGTATGAAAACACTGGCGGTATCACGGGTGAGTTTTCCCGATGCAGGCTGCGGTTCGGGAATATCTGGCGCGAAAAATGCCAGAATAATCCATCTTTTTCTCCATGGTGCAGGGTGATGGTTGATACACTCAAATAGAAGCAATGGGATGCATTTTACTTTTTTCGGGATTTCGATTTTTTACAGACATCATCGATTTTTGAATTTGGTGCCATGGCACGTTTCCATGTCGATATCATGAATCGATAGCTTTATATAGCTACTTTTTTGGTGCAATGAATACCGATAATTAATCATATACGTTCTCTCATTAATCGATCATTAACGACCATTATCTACAACCATTTGGTCCTTTTAAGAATACCATCTCCATCAAAGGGAGACATTCGATAATCAATGCATATAGACGATATTTAAGTTGGCATATTTAAGAATAATTATTCCGGAGAGTTTCCAAAATTTCTCCTACCATAGTTTTTTTCAGCCTACTTAAGTTTTGTTATGTCGTGCGAACTAGAATCTAAAATAAAAATTAATAGATTATGCGTACATTTTTATTTCTTTTAAATTCTTTATAAATTATATTCTACGAACCCAATTCAGTATTTCCTCGATCTAAAGCATATTTCGGATCGTAGATCGGGTAATAAACGGTGAAAAATCCATGTGGCTCTAGATCTTCTATCAACGGCAAAGAATTTCGTAGCTCATTGTTGACAGCGGACTTAAGTAAACATCGACAATGACTTCACCATCGCTTATCAATGTTCAGCAGTCAATGGACATGATAATAATCAAGATCCATCGATTAATGTATTTTATATGACGAAATTCGTCCATCAGCATCATCACCATCATCATTAGTCATCAATATAAAGATTGGTTTGACGCAGCTTTTCATTCCTCTTTACAATCCGCTAGCCTTTTCTTAGCGGCGTAATTCCTCTCTTTTTCATCTTTCATAACCCGTCCTATGTAAGTCATTCGGGGCCGTCACTTACCCGTCTTCCCTTCCACTTGTCCTTCTCCTTTTGTTTTCATTAGGCCATGATACCGCATAATGTGGCCAACTAATTTGTCCCGTCTTCTCCTAAAGGCTTTTAGAAGAATTCTCTTTTCTCCCACATTTCTTAGCAATTCCTCATTACTTGGTGTATCCATTTTATCTTCATCATTCTTTGGTAGCAACACATTTTGAATGCTTCTACTCTTAACCTCTCTGCTGCTGCCAACGCTCAAGCCTCGCATACATAGAGAAACATGCTCCATATATAGTATCTGATGAATTGTTTCCTTTCTTCTATGCTTGCACTCTCAGCTGTAAGCAGATTCTTCTTTTTGTAGGAAGCCCTCTTCGCCTGCACTATTCTGCTAGCACTCTTTCTTCTTTCTTGCTTCGTCCGTCGTAGGTAATTCGGCTTCCAAAGTAACAGAACTCTTCAATCTTTTGTTTTCCTAGCTAAATGTTTGTCCAGGGCTCCTCTCTTTTGCTACTTACTAATATTTTAGTCTTCTTTTCTTGATATTCAGCTGAAATATGGGCATTTTTTCCATATTTGTTAAAGTCTTCTTCAAATAATTCTCTGTCTCGGCTATGACTGCGATGTCATCAGAAAATTGTATATTATTACTATATTATTTTTTCCGTGGATTTTCACACTCAAAGCCTTCTCCTTGATTTCATTGATGGCTTTTTCGTTGTAAGCATTAAACATTACGGAGGAAAGTGCACACCCTTGTCTCACTCCTTTTCCTATTCTTGCTTCCGCAAGGCTGGGTCCACATTTTATTGCAGGTATACATATCGATGGCTAAGTTCTAACAATACGTATCTCAAATTCGGCCGGTTTGAGACAGGTATCTTAAACAAAGTGTAATAACATTAAAAAATAAAATACAAGCAAAGAAAAACTCTTCATTTGCAAATGAATGCTTCTTTTTCAGTTTTATTAACTATTTGTTTTTAATTTCAGTGTGCAAGTAAAAGAAATCAGTCGTTTTTTTTGCTCTCCTGAAAAGTTGCTATTTTTGAGATACTTGTTGTTAGAACTTAGCCATCGATATATTAACTGTGCGCAATGGTGCGTTCATCGCAGAGCACTCCAATTTCTTTCAGAATTCTAAGCATTGAATTCCATTCCACGATTTCAAATACCTTTTCCAACTCCGTCGAACTAATTATCGAAATTTCAAAAGCCGCCCATCGAAAAAGCTTCGGTGTATGTGCGGGTGAGTTCAATGATTGCGCAAGCAACAGACTGCCACTCTATGGAGTTCGGGCGGCATGTGGCGTTGGACACTCTAGCGCGAGGGGTTATGGAGAGGGTCGCTTAGATGCTGGGAAGTTATTGAGAGTTGAGGGGATGAGATGAGGATATAGCCGCGGTGAGGAGGAGGGGAAGGGAGTTTGGGAGGGAGAAGCGATGGTGGACGATGGGCGGCTTGTCATTGGGGCAGAAAGAATGGGGAAGTGGGAGTGTCAGTACACTTCCGGTGAATTTGTCACTTCCTGCCCCGAGATTAATTCGCCCTCGTCCCTCTTACGATCACCCATCCTCCTCATTTAACCCTTTCTCCCACTTCTTCTATCAATCCAACTTTCCATACATGCCCGCCACGCCCCCTCGCGTCACCGTACTCGCATTGATCCTCGTTTTTTTGATTTTGTATAGAGCCATCGCCGGATTCAAAAGACGCTTGGATTCATAGCACCGTGAATTAAGGTGTGACTGAAGTAAAATGAGGTGGAATTCAGCAATTTTTTCATTCATTTATTCGAGAGTCATGGAGTCAGATGAATTGATTCAAAGAATACACAGCTACAGGGAAATTTTCGTGATCCTTTTTCATCATTAAAATTATGTTGATACATCTAAGTATTGTTTCATGCCGCTTGGAGTCAGTAACACGTCCAGTGGGACTGAAGTGACTCAATATTTCCGAGATGGATTCATTTGGAATTATCATCATTCGAAGTTGCTGTCGAGTAGCTGCATTTTTGGCAGCCTGAACACCCAACCGTTACATTACACTATTTCATAATGCCAGACAGAGCTATAGAAAAAATTTAGTTCAAAAGGCATTCAGAGTAATGAAAATATAACGACCTTTTTTGCATCAGAATAAAATTTTTCCGCGAAATCCGCCCACGGTGCTCACTGCTCATGGTGTTAGCGGCATGCCTCTTTCCTGACGTTATCGAGGGAAGAGCCCTTACATATCGAACAGAATGTTGATACTTCTTACTCGAATATCTTAGTCTCGTAGAATACGAAGAAATATATTTTTGCACTCACCAAAATGAAGGAAATGTGATATGGTATTTGAAGGAGGCGACCGACAGCTGAAATCATATACGCCATGAGGGAAGGGTATGAAAGGAAGGGTGGAGAGAAACCCGACGTCGGGAGTAGCATGCTCTTAACGAAAGGCGCCAAGGGGACCACGGCTTAACGTCCCATCTGACGGACGGAGTGTTGTGGTTGAAATGTCCTCCACACAACATTCTAGCAGGGATCGGTTAGTCTCCGAAAATTCTCTCCTACCGCCGGGATTTGAACCCGAGCTTATGGAATGGGAAGCCAATACTCTAGACACCAAAATAACCCGATTCTCAGTAGTCTCATTATTGCGCTTGTTATATTGGAGAGCATGGCTTTTCCAAAACAATTTTGATAAGCTGTTGTTGCATTGAGTGTGACAGAACGGGTAGAATATAAGATAAATACTAATAATCTTTGCCTCATTTTAAGAGACGTACTCTCTCTCTGGAATAGCGGAAACAAGTGAAGTATTGCTGGGGCACTTAGAGACTTAAACGAGGTCGGTTGGGATATTGTCGAGGATTTCAAGTGCATCAGGGATTCAATCGCCGATCCGGGAGTCCCCCTACCGTCCGCCCGAGGCCATCCGAGACTCAACTGACGGGAAAGCTGCTAATCGTCATTCATCCCCTAAAAAACACTTCCGACCCGCCCTGCGCTACTCATTTCGGCCGGGATCCGTTTACTTTCCATCCACCCCCCCCCCCCCGTCCCGTCGAAAAATCTCTCCGAATCGGTCGGATTGAAACAAAAAAACAAAAAGAAAAACTCGTGGAGGAGGATGATGTTGAGCGAGAGTGAGGGAATCAGATAGAGAGGAAGAGATTTGGAAGAGTATTCGCGAGAGCGAGGGTGGGTGGGTGGGACGAGGAGGAGGAACAGTTTGGTGGAGATATCCATCCTCTTGCAGTTTTGTTGCCACCTCTGAAAAACCGCCATTCTCTGGGCGTGACCATCCCTCCCTCCCTCACCGCCAGATTTACCGTATATTTCACGGCGAGAGCGTGAAAACGGACAAAAACGCGAATCGGATAAAAATTCACTGCTAACGGGAGAGAAAACAACTCCGAAAACTGCCCTCAAGGGAGGTTTTTGGTGGGGGGGGGGGGGGTAAAGGGGTGACCATACGTGTGAGTGTGTGACACACAGTGGGGGGTTGGTCCGAGGACCGTATGTTTGTGAGATTTTTTATTTTTTTTAATTTTATTTTAAATGCTGCGAGGGGAATATGTGTGTGCAGGAGAATGGTGTGTAAAAAATAGATGTTGGGAATGGGATGGGTGGGAGGGCTAACGCTCTGAGGGTTAAAGGAGAGCGAGGGGGGGTAAGTGGGGGGGGCAAAAACTAAATGCACAAAAAATATGCACACTGGGTCGGGCGACAGAAGCAAAAACGGCAAGTCCCTCTCGCACGCCACACCCCCTCCCCTACAACCCTTTTCGGGGGGGGGGGGGGGGAGGGGGGGAGTGTGTGTGAAGAGGGGGGCGGTCGGCAGGTTTTTTGGCGGAAAAAAAAAATTTGCACGTGGCTCAAACGTACGTGAAAAATCCCGCGAGTGGCGTGGAGGGAGTGTTTGGCGAAAAAAATGAAAAACGGAATCACAGCGCGCTGCTCCTTCATTGGTACCCTGGGCTTGATTGATTGTTTGATCAACTGATTGGTCAAACGCTTCATTAGTGCGGGAGGGTGGCGGGGAGTGGGGTTTGGCCGAGGGAGGAGGGCGGTGTGCAAAGGGGGTTGCAAAGTCCTGCACCATATGCGATAGGTTATGTGGGGCGGCGAGGTACCGTCAACTGTCACACTAGCGACGTGACTCCACCGATATTGGCGTCAGGTATAGGGATGATGTGAGAAAAGCGATGGATTGCAGGTGAATAGGTTGGGGAAATAGAGAGAATTATGACATCTGCTCATCTTTCATATCCTTTCATCGAAATAATTGCGTGCAATTTTTATGGAGGATAAATTCATCGCACACATTTCAAAGATAACTTCTAAAAGGTCGAAATTTCGGAGTGAAACCTATGCTTTGGTTCGTAAATATATAGGTTTATGGCATTAAAATTTGTTTAAAATACATATTAGGAATGCACTTTCTGACTCATTCATTCAGTGGGCTACTTAAATTTAGTACGCAACACAAATTATAATGTACCACCTAGACCCATGTAGTCACGGAACACCAATTAGCACAATGTTTGCAAAATATTTATTGACGTAAACGGTAATATTGGGTGCGATTTATGAAAATAGTGCTAAGTTTTAATTCAATAATATTTAATTCGATATCCTGTATTCATATATTAACAGTATAGCATCTTTTTCAATTTGTCAATAATGTCATTTATTTATGAAATTTGAAAAGTATGCATCCCATTGTGGGTAGATCGTATGTGTTAATAGTGTGCGTAATTATTGAGTGAAAATAGAATGCATGCTTTGTAAACAGTTTTCACAACATAATGCTTGTAAAGTTTTAAAGCAGACGCGCAAAATTTTGTAAAGACTCGTGTTTATCAGCTAGCCACTACAGATTTTTACTAACTATCGGTAGTTAATCCTCCGCATTCATGAATAAAATTGTGCGTTAAATTCACATTGATCGCAATTTATGTACAATGCATGGATTCATTAGAGCAAAATTTGCTTACCATAAGTAAAAATTGTTCCCAAACTTTGCACAAATATTCATTCATTTGATCGCATACCGAATAATCATCCGGGTACGTTTTCCCCTTTTTGCTATGGACCATCTCTTCATTCCGCATCCCATTAATTTTTTTCGTGCGGCGTGTGCACCGCCCCTCCATCACCTTGCCCATCCCTAAGCCCTTTTATTTATATCTTTAATTTTTTTCTCCTTTTTTTGCATCCTCTCTCTCCCGTCGATGTGTGCGTCTCTCTCCCTCTTTCTGTCCACGGGCCGTGCATTCGTCATTGGGTGTAAATAACGCTGAGCAGCGAGAATTTGCATATGTGTTCCGCCACGCCAAACAACAACCACCCACTCCCAAACCTTCTCATGCCGTACCAACCCCCCCTCTCCCTCTTTTCCTGTGTGCGTAT
The DNA here is from genome assembly GCF_921293095.1 of Ischnura elegans. Lineage (NCBI taxonomy): Eukaryota > Metazoa > Arthropoda > Insecta > Odonata > Coenagrionidae > Ischnura > Ischnura elegans. Next base: position 109,962,057 of record NC_060248.1, read on the forward strand.
GGTAAATCTGCGCAGTGTAACTCTCCACCATCCCAATACCTTCTTTTTTTCCGTTTCGTATCGGGGGACGGTGCGGGGTAGGTGGGTGGCCGGAGAAAGGGAGGGTTATAGTATGGTGTCCGCGAATAAAAGGGGGTCCTGTCGGTCGGTCAGTGCACGAGCGTGTGTGTGTGTGTGAGTATTCAAAACAGTATAGAAAAAAAGATGCTAAAAGGGGGTGGGGAGGGGTGAGGGAGAGAAAAGATTTGGGCGTTTATATGTGTGCGCATGTATATGAATGCGATGAGGAAGGACATGCATATGCAGGGAATGGCCCCCTTAACTCGGTGCCACCAGCGGGGCCAACCATGATGATGGTGGCGCCTCTGCCGCCGCCGGCCTGACTGGATTCGCTGCTTTAGATTTCACAATTAGAGTCGCTGGCCCGTGATTCTTCATTTCCTACCACCGGACCACCCATTTCAATAGGGCTGTTATTTTTATTTTATTTTTTTCAATTTCCCTCCCACACTCATTGTCGTTGAGCAAAAGGGGCGTGTGTATGTGAATCTATATGCATCCATCGGAGCATTAAAACTTTTTTCTATCATCATGGAGTAGCCGCGATGTATATTTGTATTTAACTCTACCTTTTTTATTTTTTTACGATCAATTTGAAACTGAGGTTGCAATGATTTCTGGGAAAAAATAAATGAATTCAAACGCAAAAATGTTCCAGATTATCTATCCGTTAAAAGAATCAACTTCATTGGGATGTGAATTCCATTCTGTGATGGCAGAATTAGATGTGCCCGTGGCTGCGTTCAGCTTATCTTTTTTTCTCTCTGCTTCAATGTAAACGCTTAATGCCTATCCTTTTGAAATGAAATCGCCAACGCTTCTTAATAAAGTGAACTAACTTCTAGAATAGGAGTTTGACATGTATGCACATGTTTAATTACAATCTTTCACCACGTCAAATTTTATTGTCAATGAGGATATATGAGTCTCATTTTAAACAGTAGAAGCTCAGATGTTTGATTTAAATTGTTGCAATTAGATTCAGTGTTTATCAATGGGATTTACTCTTTATTAGTAAACCTATAAAATATTGGACTTGTTGCTTGACAAAATCGAAGGCTCTGAATAGCAATTCAACCATCTTTGTGTATATGTATCTCATTATCCATGGATTATAGTTGACGATTACATCTGCAAAGCATTATATGAGCAGTTCAAGAAATAATCTCGGATAACCTGGCGGCTTAGCATCTCCATGGTCTCCAACGTTTTGGCTTCTCACTCGGGTACAATAATCTGGGAAATAAGTGTCGAGGGTGGTTTACTGAGCGGTATTTATACCTCCTCATCTTACACAGGTCCCGCGTGATTTAGTGTTGCTTAATTCGGCACAGTGAACTTCGCATTGAGTTTGACCACCATTGGAATTTTGGTGAAACCAAAATACTTGCCCGCTACTCTGGATTTTGGGACCTTGTCAGTGAAGGGGTGAATAAAAATTAGCCTGGAGGAAAACAGCATTAACCGAGATTCAGCCCTTTCACGAAGTGGCATCTGGAAACTTATCTTGACCACTCTATGCAAAAATCTATCAGCTGAAAATAAGGACAAGGAAAGCCAAGAAATTAGTAAGCAGCAGAAGACAAGAAATCAAGACTAATATTAAAATAGGGAAGAGCCGGATGAATTTGTTATTTGAGAAGCAGCAAAACTAAGTAGCAATGGGAGAAGCAAGAAAGAAATGTTCACCAGAATAGCCCAGGCAAGAGAGGATTCCATCAAAAGTTCTTACAGCGGGAAAGTTAAAGCATATAAATAAGGAAACAGTTTATCAAAACTTAAATTTGGATTATGCTTCTCTACGGAAGTTACGCATGGAAAATGACATCCGCGGAGAAATCAAGGGTAGAGATCTTCGAATCGTGGTACTACAGAGGAATGATGAGGATAAAATGAATCAACCGAGTTAGTTATGAGGAAGTCCTAAGAAGAGTAGGAGAGAAGCCTTATGAAAACCTTGGCAAGAAGTCGGAACTACCTTAAAGGCCATATCTTGAGACATGACGGCCTGAAGAAGACAATCGTCGACAGACAAGTAGATGGCAAGAACGGAAAAGGAAGACGTCGAATGAAGTTCATACATGGAATAGGTAAAGAAGGATAGGACGAAAAAAATTTCTGATCGAACTGCACAAAGGTGGAGAAGGACATGGAAATAAACATAGAAACTGTATTATGAATGTGTTTTGGCTTCCTATTTACTGCGTAACAAGAATGGCTACGGGAACAATCATAGCCTTCAATTTCAAGTGCAAAGAATAAGGGCTTGAAAGGGTGAATTTTAATGCACGACTCCTACAGATTAATACGGTATTATTGAAATTATAACGCCTAGTGATATTACTTCCATTCGCAAGGCAGTATAAGTACATGAAGGACCTCACTATTGGCAAACTTGGTCATTACCTCGTTTGATACCGTAAAGGATAGTAAATGGACGCAATGAGCGGAGGGCTGTGCATATTTGACCTCCATTGATCGACGCATTTCCACTGCAATCATCCCGGCACTGCCTCATATTTTATTCGCCATTCTCGTCTGTGGCATTTTTGGCGTATTTCTCACGTCGCAAGACTTACTTCAGTGGCATTTTTATCCCTTATTAGTCCATCATGCTGAGTGGTGGAAGGAGCATTAAGTTGTTACACGGAATTCAGATAGCGTAAATGATTTTACTGCATGAGCCAGGTCCGAGTTATTACAATTTGAAGTCAACCTCTGAAAAAAAAGTACTGAGGAAATGTTTCAACCGTTCTTAAAATGTTTACGTTCAAGTTTTGCTTTATAGTTTGTATCATCTTACTTATTTCGACTGTTATTCGACCTCCGGTCCGTTGGTTTTTCTTCCCCGTTTGTTTGGTCGAGGAATAAATGAAAATGGCTGTCATCACCCTCAACCATTTTCCACCGTATTTTTATAGCGTATTTCTTCCATAAGAAAACGTAACTGCCTAACTCAGCTCCTCGCTCGTGGCCAGCGGTTTAAACCGTGCTGTTACAGATGGCCATTCTCTCCTTTCACGGTCTCCAACTCTTCCCAATTACTTTTTTCAACGGCCAACGCAGTCATTAACATTTTTTCCACAGGGATTTTATTTACATTTTTGTTGAAATTTCCTATACTTTGTTGCGAGACGTCATCTTATCTTCCCATATGATCTCGTCTGAATGTATTCCCTTTTTATCACATCTGTGAACAATTTTTCATTCGTTTTATGGATCCATGGTGCATTCAAAATGTGTAACAATAATGCTGAAAAGCGAGAGAATGACAAGACGGCTAAACAGAGCTCATCTTCTTCCTAGCACATGGCTGTTTTCCTTTAATAATTTGAGCTTTCTATGCAGCTGAGCCGGAATATAGCTAGACTTACCTGTTAAATATTTTACTCACCCTACTTGACCCTGAAAATATGAGGCTTTTCATGTATGCTATGCGTTGAAGGCAGCAAATTACATTTTTTATGAGACTTGAGGTTATTGTCTATTGTATTTACATCGCATAATTATTTTGACGAGTCATAAAATTTGATGCAATAGATTTGACTGTTCAAGATGTTCGTCTGACCTTTGGTTCATTATTTCCTATGGTAAATACAATAGACATAGTGAGATTCTGTGAAAGGAGTAAAATACGAAATGTAGACATGGAAATATCTATCTTTGGAGGTCACTGCTTATGACATCGGAGGGTGAAAGAGCTACTTTGTCCGTTTGCCCCTGTAGATTAGCGGCTTCATAAATATATTAGGGATGTGCGAGTGGTACTTTTTGACCTCGAGTCGAGTTGAAAACTAATCGCGTGTATCGAGTCAAGTATCGTAATTATTGAACTGGGCAATTCAGCAATGCGTGCTCCTACATATTCTCATTTTTTTTCAACCCCCTTGCGAATTTTATATTTTTAATGCTTAGCTTGATACAAAAAGGGAAAGATAACGAGGAGCGTTGGTGGTAATCGAGTCACAATTAGGAGATGAATGAAAATTAATGTGTCACTAACAGTTCCATAAGCACAATTGAAATGAATTTACCTCTAGTAATATGTCGTCAATTTATGTATCCAAACTGCTCATAAAAAACCCTCAACGAATATATTTGCACAATTGCATAGTAATTAAGATTGATACGTAACTGTATCTTGTAATATTCGACCCATTCAAATTTCCATGCAGAAAAACCAATTGTTCAGGCAGGCAGCAGGTTTTGATATCTCCATGTTACAGTATTGCTGCCTGCAGAAAAATTTCTTTCGCAACACACTTGTGTAGCTGGACAAGTAGTTTCTTTCCAAAGTTGCAAGGTTTGGGAACCGTTGGAAGCTTTATTAAAAGTTATATCAAAGATTTAAATGGATCTTGAATATTCATAGAATTTTAGAGGACAAAGCGACTGAAGTATAGAACTTGGCTTATAAATTACTACAAGAGTCCATGATAGCGCCTTCTGTCGGCAGATTTCTGAACTTAATGACCCCGACGGCTCTGTAACCGAAACTACTCGACTAGACTCGAAATTTGTAACACTACTCGTATCACTCGAGTCGAGTACCAACTCGACTTGACTCGAAATTTCGAGTACTCGCACATCCCTAAAATATAATGATCTTATGCATTATTTTTTGGCAATGGAAATTGAATAGCAGCTTAATGTCGCCGAAAGTAATGCTATTTATTCTATGAAAAATTAATCTTGGAATCTCAGCTGGGATCTGTTGGAACCAATGAAAGACTTGCTGTAAGATTACAAGGGCAAATATGGGATATTACTGTTCTTAATCATGTAAAGAGATTCCATCAAGTGCAGATGGGTGGCTGTTTTTGCACAAAGTAAGGCTAAAAGAAAAAGGGTAGTTTTCATAGGCGGAAATAAAGGTGGCCAAGATCTAAGACTCATTGTCCACAGAAGCTTATCATCTGAATGATTTGAAGCACCTTTATGGGGAAAAAATTTTATGAGTTATCGAATTTTAGATTTCAGTGAAACTCTGGCAAGCAAAAATATATTAAGAGAAAAGTGTTTTTATCGCGAACCATACCCGATATGAGAATATAGGTTTTTAATTTACAAGTTGCATGTAAATTAGCATATTTTCTTGTGACATTGAAATTGAAAATATTTTTTGATAGGTTAATAAAATATTATTTATAATTGTCTGAATCTATTCTGAAATCAAAATGTTAAATCTGCTTGCTTTTCCATTTGAAACTGAGTGAGACTATAGTTCTTTTCCATGAAATAGAGAAGTTCTATACAATAAGCTGGCTGCCATGTGGCTGTCTGGTTATATCTTTACACTTGTTTGAAAATCTTCCTTTTCTCATCCGGTAGTTGCTTCTTAATTAATACATGCAGGTCTAATTTTTTATCACGAAATTCGTTTGAAATTCATTCCTGGTCTACACTGGGACATTTTATCTGCGTAATTCGTGGAAATATTGCGTGTTTGAGGCAGCGATATATGATTAAGTTCATTTTGTTCACTTCACTATATGGATATAAGAAAAGATAAAATACAAAATACTTTTTCATCAGGAGGAAGTAACTGCCAAAATATTTTGCACGTTATTCCAAAATTTATTTCGTAAGTGAATAAAAAATATAGATAAAAGCAATGGCCAAAATAAAACTCTCGTTAAATGGGAATAATTTCGTACTTAGATTGCTAGGAGGTTGCACATGAATGTGAAAATACCGGCTTTAATATTACCGTATATGATTTGATATAATGAGTCACGAGAAAACCACGACATTACGTGAGCTATCAGGTAGAACTTCCACCTCCTTATGTAAGGTCCAGTACTAAAATTTAGTAGAAGCATTTGCATTTCTTTGAACAAAGTACTCACGGAAGACGATATCCCAGCGAAAGGACTGGCCCTCATACCTGAATTAACCTGAATATATGAAACTCACGCACCTGTGACTATGCTGGGTGCGAGCTCTTCCCTCAACATCTAAACCAATAATGTATTTAAATCACTCATCGAGTTCTGCGGGAGACTTCTATAAATCTAGTATCCAATAAAACTATCCCACTTAAAATTTTGGGAAACTTCGTTATGGAAGTTTGAACATATAGCTTTTTTGAGTGAAAAATGTTAACTTTTAATGATTAATATTTTTCTTCGCTTTGTGTACGTATATTTATAACCAGTGGATTTTTAAATTGACTAATGGTTATTTTTAAATAACTCAATACCGTGAGCTTTCAGAGCTAAGTTAGCGGCTTGAGTAGCATATATTGAAATTTGATCAAACATCTGATGCGTCATGTAACATGCTTGTTTATACATTTCCTTTCCCACGTAACTCTATTAGTTTATTCTTGTTTTATGAATTTTCCATGTGCCAAAATAGGGAAAGATAGCAAACACTTATTAACGAGAAGTTAATGTACATAAACGAGTGTTAAAAAATCGCTTGGTGCCCTTTTTAAATATTCACTTTCCCTAATGTGATTACAAATCTTCATGGCTTCATAAGCGCGTGTTAGTGCGTAAATTCAGTGTTAAATTTGGGCGAATATTTTCCTTCTAATTAAGTTTACAAATTAGAGCTTAATGATTTGAATAATCGCTTTATTCGTGAAACATTCATGGAGAGGATAATTGAATAAAATGCTGGCCGATAGCATCAATTACTTACTCCGTGGATTTTATTTGTAACTTTTGCCCCACGCGCTTTTGGTACATTCCTGAAAATGACAACCAGGGATAGTATTGATATAAATTAATCCGATTCTGACATTGGTTTTCCATTCAGATACAAATAAAACTTAAAACCATAACTATAGAAAAATTTATTCCCCTTAAGTCATTCGATCTCTGCATTTCTCCAGGGTTTTCTTCCGCGTCAGATTGTTGGTTGACAACAGTTTCGCTGGCTATCCTGCCAGCGTCTTCAGGTCTAAGGTGTCGGCTGTTGGTTTCTGCCTCGATTATATACTGTAGGCTGGATGGGAGCTGCACTGTGATTGGCTGTCTGACTGGGTGCTTCTCTCTGGTTGGCTCTCTCTTTGATCACTCTTTTCCAGGCGCTGTGAAGGAAGTATCCATCTTCTCTATTGAAATTCAAAGGTGTTTTTTGAATTTCTATTGCTTCCCTGATTTGTCTAGGGAAGTATCGGCACTCCTTAACTAATAGTTTCTTCTCGTCAAATTTAATGTCATGGCCGGGTTCCGACCATGCATGTTCGGCGATGGCAGAGAGTTGAAACTGCTTGTTCTTGGTCGCCCTCTGATGTTCTTTAATCCTCACATGTTGTCAACCAACAATCTGACGCGGAAGAAAACCCTGGAGAAATGCAGAGATCAAACCATCGCCGCGGAAACCTACGCTCTAACCTTAAGTCATTCGTTTGTGTTTTCTCCACTAATTTAATGTCCGTATTCTTTATTTAACTTAGACATTCAGGATTTTACTGTCCCAGCTTACTCAGAATTTTTACCTAGAAGTTAGAACGCTCTTACGGTATCCATATATTCAGTCAAATGGTGTGTTCTACAAGCCGCTATACTGAATGCTATTTATTGCTGCGCGGAGTAAACGTATAAAATTCAGTTCGAAATGGCATCTGTTGATTTGTATGTCCATCTTTAGATTTTACGAATTGTATGTACTCAATGCCTTACTTGATTCATTTCTGCATTTATTCTTCGTCATGTATTTGTACTTTTACTTTTCTCATTTTCATGGAGTATACGATCTTAAGAATATTTAAAATTTAGCTGACGTAATTATGAGAATATTAATTGTTAAATTCAAAATAATTATATCACAAGAGAACTATGAGCAATTTGCTTCACGAATTAGGCAAGGTATTTTCATTCTTAAAATCTGATGGAAAACATGGGTAAATCTTTCTCGGGATAAAAACTCCTTTTCTATATTTCCAAGTTTCTCCAAATGTCGAACTCCAACTTGAGGCTCATCCTCGGGTATGTTGATGCCGTGGCATTGGTAATACAAAGCAATAGATTTTACTTCAATAAACACAAATACCTGAAAAAAGGAACTGAAATTTAGATTTTAGTAAATTTATCATAGTTTAATCCACCAATTTATTGTGACAATGTGACATAGCAACCAAAAAACAAATTACTCCGCGATAAGATAGCCAATTTCCTCAAAACGACATTCAGTAGCCCTAACGATGAGCCATGAGTTGGAGGCAAAGCGTAGGCAAAAATGGAGTCAATAACTCGGTAATAACCCCGAGAAAAGTGTACCCACATAATTCGCAAGGAGAGCATCTTATTTCTAACGGAAAATGTTCACTTAATATGAAAATACCCTCAGAGGTAGGATGATTCGGTGTCATTGTTTAGTAAAATAATACTCATTTACCCCGCCCAGTTCATCGAATGCAAAGAATGAAAAACTTATCAGAATAATTAGAGAGATCACTCGAGCTCAATCTAAGCGCAGGAAGAACCATACGGCCTCTGAGAAAGAATATAAAATAGGCGCAAGCGTGCGCTTCCTTTCTTTTACCTCTCCGCCTGCAATTCCTCCATCGCTCGGTATGCTATATCTTTTTATCTTAGGCTTTAACGCGCCGGCCATTCCATTATGCGTGTGTCTGCACTCCTTATTCCCTTTTATTTTTTTAATGCCCCTTTAACCTTTAACTCCGCCCACTATCTCTCTCTCTCTCTCATACACCCAAACTCCTCCCACTCCTCGACTTCTCTTCACAACACACACCCTTCTCTTTATTCTTCTTGGATTTTTTCCGAAATGAAAAAGAAAAAGAGAAAGAATATCCCTTCTTCGACATTGTACAAAACCTTCGGTTCATCTCCATCTTTTCTTATTCCTCCACCGCCATTCTTTTTCTCTTCTTTTCTCCTCCTTTTAAAAAAAGTGTGCGCTGCCCTCCTCACCACCGTCTCCATCCAAATCCTCCCCCTCCTCTTGTCTTTTGCCTTTCTGCTTCGCTTTCTCACCCCCACAGATCACGCTTTATTCCTGCTTTCGTTCTCTCTCCCAGCCAGCCAGAGCCAATCCTCCCCACCCGATCGCCGTGGGGAACCATTAACGAGCAAAGGGGATGTGTTCTTCGAAAGTGGAGTGGGCACGCGGAGAGGAGGTACAGAGGGAAGCGGAGTGGGGTTTAAGGAATTGGTTGTTCCGTATGTTGGTATGAGAGCGTTGCTACGGAATGAGGAACGTTCCTGGAATGGATAGGCTGCCACACACCCAATACGATGCTTCTCCCGGGAACCATACTTTAAAAATATCCTGAAATTTTCGCTAGGCCTTCATTTTTATCTAAATAGCTGAATTTATTCCAATGGAATTCCTCATTTCGAAACTCTGTTAAGGCCGTTTTACATGGTACACGAAATTGCGCAATCTGTCGAATGTGCGAAGGCGTAATCAAAATTGCGTCGTGTAAAGCGGTGAATTGCTGGAGCACATGCGAGAATGCATGGATGCGAGACGGCAAAATAGCCCCTGTTCTAATTTCGTTCATGCATTCGCGCAATTCCACGCCATTTTAGAAATTAATGCAGCTCTAACCTGCGCAATTCCGTGCCCCGTGTAAAACGGTCTTTCCAGGTGCTTCTAAAAATTTAGATGTGAAGATAGAATACTACACCAATTAGTGTATTTCACATATTTTTCAGCAATCATCATACTCGGAGACAAGGTTTAAAAAGATTTTTTTCACTGATGCTGAAATCAGTAGTAGGTCGGAAACAGTAGATGGCCGGAAAAGTCCTGGCCAAAACTGTTCATAACCTTACGAGTTTAAATTACAATATCTTTGCTGGCCGCACAATGCAGAGCCTGTCTTCGATTATGGACCCGAGGCCAGGATGGTCTCAGTAAGTTTCCAATATGAAAGCATTGTTTGTAATGCAGCACGCTACAGCCAGGGTAGTGACGATCTCTGTATCGCCTTGCCAAGGTATCAAATGGTGACTGGTATAAATTACTGAAGGTAGAATGTTTATAAGGCAATTTAAATTGGTGTTCCAAGGCAATAACTTAATTACATCCAGTAATTGCGTGCATTAATGTGTTCCAGATTCATGTTAAAAAAGATTCCTATATTTTGCATACTATAATCACTATATTCTCGTAAAACGATACGTAAGCTATACATATTTTATTAGTTATACTTAACCGTACTTGAGAGCCATTAGAATTTTTCTCCATCACATATTTATTCACAGCGCACAGCACCAGACCACATATTTACGAACATTCCTACCTGTACTCAATGGTGAAAACACATCACCCTCCAGAAACACTAAATAAACCATTAAATTAGAAGTCTTACTATCTCAATATTCCCTCATCATTACAACCAATATGTACGCTGGTTCGTTTCGCTGGATTTCTTTTATCAACCAACTTCAACTTCTAATGAAACATTTTCCCTGTTTTTTTCATTCGCAGTAACGAAAATCTATGTGATGCGGATAGGAAATTTCTCAAATATGATGCATGCATTGTTTTTTTCCAAAATATTAATAATTCTCGCACTTTCAAAGTGAATTAGGGAAGAGAAGAAATTTTGGTTACAAATTTATCCCTTGAACTGCTCGAAAGCGTCATTATATTCTGTACTATGATATTTTACTTCTATTTTGTAATTTCCAGTTAACCTATCATTCCCCTATCGATCTCTCTTTTCAAACTCCTTTCACTTCTCCTATAATCTATCTATGTCAATCTTAAACTCAGTTTATAAGCTTTCTTCTTAATTTTTTGTGGTATGTACAAGTATGTTCAGTGAATTGACATTATACGACAAAATATTTTTTATTGGCATATTTAATTATAGAGTATACATTTTTTACCACGTTAGTCTGCAAGTCTGCAAATAGTTGAAGCATATCTCCCTGAAAACTAATCATATTCATAAGTGTTTTTTTTCAATCAAGGACATACCTATATTTAATATGGCAAACCAATGGTATGCGAACGCAATGGATCACTCGTCACAATTATCAACTGAGACACTCGGAAATGAGAGTGTACCTACCCATTGAAATTTTTGATTTGTATATTTAACTGGATGAGACACGCGTTTAAAGGATTTTTTTCAAACAATACAAGATCAATGTAGTAAAATATTTTACAAAGTTAATTTATAAACAAAATAAGTTATAATATTCATTAATTATGTATATTTTATTGAAAATCGTAGCAATTTTGGTTCTGCTAAGCCCGTAAGGACATGTCAGCACATGTCGGTTTTTGCTTAGTTCATCTACTGTGCTGAATTATCATTTTTATGTCCTTTATGAAATTGTTTACGTTTATTATTATATAATTTAGTTTTATTTTATCGTGCAGTAAACAGTTGATTTATCTGATAATTTATTTTAATAGCCATTCCTTTGCTTATTTCACTTCATTTATGTTTTTGATATTTCGAAAATCTTTAGGCAATTGGTTCAACATAGAATATAATTTACAACACGACGCATAATTTCAATTTCATTATTCATTTCATCTCTTCAAAGCTTGGAATCCCTACTCTAGGCATAAATGTGGCGAACCTAGCGGCTAGAAGATGGAAGCAGTGTAGTTGTAGGGGTGGAATAAGACCTGCGGGACATAGGCCGAGGGAGGGGTGGCTGTGTGGTCAACGGTGCTCTGTGAGTGGACCGCGATGGGTGAGTTGGTTGGTGGTGGGGATGTAGGGAAATGTGAAGGGGTTTTTTAAATTTATTTTTATTTTCTTTTTTCCAAGAGGAGGGATCTTCGGGTGAGGTGGAGGGTGGGAATGGGATGTGAAGGGTGGCTTCGCCGGGAAGGAAGGTGGGCAGGCGGCGCGGCAACATGAAATTTATGATCCAATTACGAAAGCATACAGAGAAAAGACACACAGTCACGGGCATATGTCAATTCCCTCCCGAAGTATCTTACGGCACCGAGGATCCTTTTCTTCTTCTTCCCCGACGAACACTCCACGATTTCACCTCCCTTTATATATTTTTTTACCAAACATCCCTCTTGTCTCTCTATTTCTCCCAACCTTTTTTTATTTTCATTGGTATTTCTTTCGCTTTAATTCTCCCCTTGCTATGTTACTCACTTTAAAAAATCAATTCAGTTACTCCGGGCCTTTTAACTCGGTGATTATTTCATTATACACCCCATTGTTATCCAAGTGGCTTGACTATGATTATTTTTGTTTTCTATTGTAGGATATAGGATTTTTATTATCCTCTAGGGATGGACTTTAATCAATATCACGGTCAAACTGGGAATTTTTCAAACTTAGTGTACTTTATACCATAAACCTACCCATAGTTTTTTTTGTTACTCCCTTTCTGCTTCTGAAAGACTTTGATTATCATCACGGTCAAAGTGGGAATTTTTCAAAATTATTGTATTAGCTTTAGCTTGAAAGATTACCTGTTAAGATCCGAAAATTACATTTTGAAGGCTTTGAAGGCTATTATCATTTAGACTGCAGATTCATGTGCCTTTCCATATCAATTTCAGGTACAGCCCGGGACTCTGATTGTCAGGACTGCATATGAAATGAATGAAAATTTAAAAATGCATCCCCTATGTGTGAGTTCAACTTTGAATTTTACGTAGGTACAATATATTCAATATTTTTAAATTTACTTTTCATTAACTTATTCTCGTATTGGTATGCTATTTATTGTAAAGTATTATTTTTTATGTACATTTTTATCTAATATTAATATCCTAATCATTGTGGTATGCTATGGCACGGATGGGAATGCAAAGACGTGACTAAGTAGTCAATAATACCTTGCTGATACAAATAATTCAAACAAAGTCGAAGATTTTTTAGGGGTTTTTACAATGATAAAAATATTCAAAATTGTGAAATTTTAACCAAATTGTGTGTCTGCTGGACTCAGCAGGAAATATGACCACAAGTACCTTACAGATACAAATAATTTAGACAAATTCGAAGATTTTTTAGGTTATTTTTACAACGGAAAAAATATTCAAAACCGTGAATTTTGCTAACCAAATCATGAGTCCGCTGGACCCAAGAGGAAATAAGACATGTGAATACAAAAGAGTTCACCCATTTTCAACACGTATTGGGCTCTTATATAAGTTCTAAGCTTGATACATTTTATACGATGAGCAGGAGCGAGGAACAAATAAAATGGGCATAATGGTGGTGCTGCGATATGGAATGACGGCTCCGCATAAAGGACGTAAATGAAAGAATCTGGAGGTAGGCCGATCCCAAAGCAGCGTCTCTTCCGCTCACGATACCCATCGGATTAATCCACTAGTTTAAAGCCTTTGGAAAATTTACATGCCGGCTCCTTTTATTTTAATGACCTCGGGATGAAAAATCTCTCATGAATATTCATTCAAAAGTTTCCGATATGAAAGTTTTATGCTCATGTGCAGGATCGCGTAGAAACTTCGGGTGATGTAAGCGACGGGCAGAACGGATAAGCGGCCATAAAATAATTCTCCTTTCCCATTCGCTCCCCGAGTCAGCCTCGCTCTCCCCCGTGCTACTTGAGTTACCATACCTCTCTCCAAACTTTTGCTGCGTATTCCATATTTTCGATGGTCTACCTAATTAACTCCCCCCTCCGCTGAGTGCGTGTCCTGTTGCCGACCATGTCTTCCTTTTATCGCTTTAATCTGTCAGCTTTGGACCAGGCGGCTGAGAAGGAGAAGGAAAAAAATCGCCCTCTCCGAACTCCCATTAATAATTCTACATTTCCCTCGATATCACTCAAACATAAGGGTCCTTCCCATTGGTTGGTATCTCCTCTGTGGGTTAACCTGGCGAGAGAGAGAGAGAGAGAGAAAGAGCCCAATTATCTCGCGCAGTTCCACCTATTTTTTTATACTTCCATTTTGTTCGTCCCTTTCCTTTTTTGACCCGCCATCTTTCGAGGAATGTTGGGTCGATTATTTATTTCACATATGCATAGGATACGAGTATTGGAGGCTGACTTAAAATACGCTGGAGAGCCACGGATCAATCCCGTATGTATCTCCCTCCTAATGGGACTAAACTAATGGAAGGAAACTATGTCGTATCGGAATGTTTTAGCCTCTGAAAGATATAGTGGGACGCTAGAGAAAATCATCCGGTTTTGAGTTTCACATGTGGCATAGTGGAGGAGAGGAGTTTTTCATTGTAGGTACTCGCGATAGAAAGAGCCATTGTTAATATTGGTATAGGTAGTTGGTATTTATATAGGTAGTTGATGTGCAGTTTCAGTGACTTTTTGTTCATTGGTATCCTCTTATTGATTGGTATTATCTTATTCTTGCTCTTTGGTAATATTTTCTTGATTTAAGATACTAATAAAGATTATTTACTTGAAGCACCATGATACTAGTCTTGCCATGCATCTATTGTCGCACTAATATCGCCACTACAATGAATACAAGGTGTTTTTCCATGCCATGTAATGGATTTGATAGCCTTTTTGAAAACCTCTCAATTGCAGATACAAGATTGAAGTAATTCATTATCTACATATCCAGGAAGTACGTTAAGCTGAGTAGCCATAGATGTATTTTAAATACAACGTATCTGTTGACGCTGTTCAGTCCAGCGAAATACAAAGCAAAAACTTACCTTTGGACTCCTTCAAACAGAATGGTAACGGTGGCCATCAGATCCTTATAGAGTGATTTCATTTCCCATTAAGTCCGAATTGGGTTCCAATACGCTAGCAACCGCACAAGCTCCATCTCCATTAACAGACTACTTAGTCTAATGTTGCCACCGTTAAAGCAGGCAAATTCACCCCTCAACTGCCCCGTCGAAATGACTAGCTAACCTAATCGACGCGACGTGAAACGGGACTCGCAGACGAGCACCAACAATAACAATCGCCCCTGTCCCGATTAATTTGATCTCCGAAGCGCAAGTATACCTCAAGGTCCTCGGAAGGTTTCCCGTCCAATTGGATGGCCGTCGCATTCTGGAAAAAAAGGGTGACCACCTCTTTTGCCGAACTCACCCGCTTACCTTCCCAAAATAAACGCCCGCGAGTGCAAAGGACGAGTGAATGATGTGTCCGTGAAGATGATGGTCTCTTCAGTGCCTTCACCCTTTTACCTTTTAGTTTTCCCTTTTACCTTTAACGCTGGATTGAGCGTGGAAATTAGATGCTACCGAGACGAGGGATTAAGGGCGTGAGATGGTCCGTGTTAATGGACGGAGGCTGGGTTTTAAGGATGAGGGAAGATGCTTGTTATTTGGTGGTCTGAGGAAGGGTTGGTTCAATTGGGAATGGAGTATGTGTGAGTGAGGGGAAAGGTTGCTAGGGTAGGCTGGAGTGTGTTAAGTGGGGTGAGGTTTAACGACGTTTGAAGTGGAGTGTCTATTGGTCCAATCGCCAGTGGGAATGACTGATGTTTCAACTGATAAAGTAGAATATAGATGAGAATGCTGTTTTCAAGAATATTTTCTTGGTGATTATTATACCACTTTTGCTTGATGTATTTCTCTTCATCTTAGAAGTGTATTGTGACCAGTGTATGCTCGAAAACATATTTTTTTCCTGTACTGATGATGGTTCAAATTATGGAAAGGCAGTTGCCATATTTGGATTTTTAAAATTAGTTTTCTGGCCGTATGGAACGCATGTGTAATGGTGACTTTGCCAATTTTTCTTCCACTAATTTTAAATTCACAAGTTATTGTTAAGGCAGAAAATAGGCCCTTCAGTAATTTTTTTGGGAATGCTGGTTATAAAAAATCGTTGTTAAGCTGAAAATTTACGTCACAATGTAATAAACCGTTGTTAACTTCGGCAAAAAATAATTAGCCTTTGTACATATGCATATGCAAATGCATAGTCCATACAATTCTTACGAAAATTGAGACTGAATAGGAAATATGACCTTTTGGTAACGTACGAATGTTGATTCATATGTATTATTTCGCATAAGATATTAAAGCACGTTGTTAAACTTCCCCAAAGTGCTGTATCCTGATTTCCATTTTACTTCCCTAAATGGAGATCGTGATAATGCGACGTCTTTTGATGGCAGTTGAAGAAAATGAATCCTGATAAAGCTCAATTGATAAGTCTCCATGAATGTCTCTGGGGCTCTCTGGGATCCGGGTTAGGCAATCCATTTCTGCCGACGTTTCGATGAAATACTTTTTTAATCGTTCTCAGGGCTGCTTGATGCCGGTTGCTAAGATATTGGGCTTAAAAATCCTGGACAATTGAGGCCGGTTCTGCTAGGAGGAACCAGAATTGGATTATTTTCTGCCAATTTTATGATGGGATTCCAGGTGTTGCTGATGTTAAGTCCTTTGTCTTTGTTGATTTTTTTATTGGACAATCGTATTTCTATCGCGTCCTTGCTGATGATATCCCACACTCATTTGGAGTAGCAGAGCAGTTTTGCTTTTAGTTTTTCAGTTTAATTAGTTTTTTTAGGAAAATTTATAATTACACTTTTATTTTATAATTTCAGAATTTTTTCCTAAGAAGCCTCGATTTGGTGTTGGCGAATTATAATAAAATGAAAAAACTTTGCTCTATTCCACCAATTAATTTAAAGGTATTACTAGTTTCGACACAGCGGCGTCATCGTCAAATACTATACTGACGTATCTGTTGATGAGGTCGCTGCGTCGAAAAAAGTAACACATTTAAATAAATTGATGGAATAAAAACATTTTTTTTTCATTATTTATTGGAATGAACTTCCACAAAGTTGAGCCTGAGGCGATAGAGATAATTAACGAATTATTCCTATGGCGTCAAATCTCAAACGATCAGAAAATTTGGAGCTCTAATTTATGCTGATGTAAAATGTATGGTTTCGGAGTGAACGCGGTTAAGGATGGAGCGATAGGATGAGAATTAAGCAGCGGAATATTTGCTTAAATGAGCGCGGGAGGAAGGATAGTTAGTATTTGGGAGTGATAGGGACGTCATTGTAGGCAGATGAAAGGGTGCCGATTGGCCTTGAAATGGACTGTTCTTCCCATATGGCCTTTCCGAAGGCGCCATAAAAGACACACTTAGTGTGTGCTATCGCGACCTCCCCATCTCGAGACGTATATCTTCTTCTCTCTCCTCGTACCTCTTTTTCCTTCCACGCTCATTGTCACCTCATTTTATTCCTTCGCTCAGATTTTTCATTTTAGGATTTATTTGGCGTGGCCTCTGTTTTATGGGACGACGTTCTTTCGCCTCTTAACTTCTTCCTCCATCCTACCTCTAAGAAGTTTGTCAACGCACAGTGAGTGTTAATGTTATTCTTTATGCCCTTATATAAAATAGACGCACCATTACGAGAGCATTAAACCTTCGAAGCGCCCCTAAGCTAACGACGCAATAGCCGATTTTTAGCATTCCTCTATTCAGGATCTACCTTAAAATTTCAGCCATCATTTCAGCTCCAACTTTTTTGGAATCATAACAGGCTTTGATGTGCGGTGATGTCGACATCCTTGTTACGTGATAACATTTTTTGTGTCATGATTAAGAGGCTAACAACGATTTTGGTTTTCATAAGTTACTAGTCGCAAAGTCTCTACGATGTTAGCCATTGTGTCTAAGTAGGCATTCGTGCTTTACAATCCTGTTGGTTGTATTTAGCAAATATTAATGATGGAACGAGAATTCTCTTTTTCTCATCGAATCTTCTTAAATTTTGACCATCATTCAGCTCCGACCTTATAGGAAGTATTACTAACTGGTTTTGATGTAAGGTGAGGGAGACATCCTTGTTATTTAAAAGCATTTGTTTAGGATACTTAGCGACTAATAGAGATTTTTGGTTATCATACGTTACTAGCTGCAAAGTGTCAGCGTCGTTAGCCATTGCGTCTACAAGTAGGTACTCGTGCTCATTAAAACCGTGCTGGTTGTTGGTAGATATTAATGATGGAACGGGAATTCCCTTACCTGACGTTGAATCGTATTAATCGTAAAAAAAACTTAGTGCCAGAGTGTACATCGATTTTCACTTAGGCATCCTTTAATTTAACGGTATTAATCACTATTTATGAGATAAATTCCTCGAGGGGAGTTGTTTAATTCCTGGAGTAAGAGGCTGTTTATGACGTCAAAAAAATAAAATATAACCTTGGGATTATGACCTAGTCATTTCACTTTATTGCCTTGCATTCGATATTTCTGGAAGTAATAACCTAGCTTAGGCCATAAAGCTGAAGATTTTACGCCTCATTTTATCGGATCGAGGTAATCGTTTTACATATTCGAGATTATGATCTCGAGCTGTTAGGAAGAGGAGTTAAAATGCCATCTTTGCTATACAAAATGAAAAATTTTAATGGAAATTTTTAATAAATATGCATTCCGCGATTTCGACTGTCGTTGCGAGCACCAAAATCATTGGCTCCTCGGTGGAATAAACAGTTATACTTATTGTTAGTTATCTATTTGAAGATTGCTGGTGTTTCATTCCAAAACTAAGAAGAAGCAGTAGTTTCACCTTTGAAATGATGATGTTGCTACGTTTCCTGAACGTTTCAGCTGTTCATTCTTGTTGTTCGTAACTTCTTTATTTTTTATTTATTTTTACATCGAGGAATTCTATCTAGCTGACTGTATTTTCAATACAGAAGTCGGGAGACGATTCTTCGTGAATATCCATTCTGGAGTAGTGCATGCATTAATATTTGTCTTTCCCCATATTAGCAAAAATTTTCCAGTCTATTTTAATTCTTCAACGAGTTAAATTTGAAGAGATTCATTTCATTGTGATTGAAAGACGAACGTATCATTTTCAGCACTTAATTTTGCTTAAACCCATACGGATACAATACCTTGACGTCACTTTAAAGAAGTATTATTCCCTGGAAAATGACTAAAATGGACGGGGACACGTAAAATTAATTAGGATGATACAAATTTGTATTTCATTTATTACGGAGCTGTTAGGAAGAGGAGTTAAAATGCCATCTTTGCTATACAAAATGAAAAATTTTAATGGAAATTTTTAATAAATATGCATTCCGCGATTTCGACTGTCGTTGCGAGCACCAAAATCATTGGCTCCTCGGTGGAATAAACAGTTATACTTATTGTTAGTTATCTATTTGAAGATTGCTGGTGTTTCATTCCAAAACTAAGAAGAAGCAGTAGTTTCACCTTTGAAATGATGATGTTGCTACGTTTCCTGAACGTTTCAGCTGTTCATTCTTGTTGTTCGTAACTTCTTTATTTTTTATTTATTTTTACATCGAGGAATTCTATCTAGCTGACTGTATTTTCAATACAGAAGTCGGGAGACGATTCTTCGTGAATATCCATTCTGGAGTAGTGCATGCATTAATATTTGTCTTTCCCCATATTAGCAAAAATTTTCCAGTCTATTTTAATTCTTCAACGAGTTAAATTTGAAGAGATTCATTTCATTGTGATTGAAAGACGAACGTATCATTTTCAGCACTTAATTTTGCTTAAACCCATACGGATACAATACCTTGACGTCACTTTAAAGAAGTATTATTCCCTGGAAAATGACTAAAATGGACGGGGACACGTAAAATTAATTAGGATGATACAAATTTGTATTTCATTTATTACGGAGCTGTTAGGAAGAGGAGTTAAAATGCCATCTTTGCTATACAAAATGAAAAATTTTAATGGAAATTTTTAATAAATATGCATTCCGCGATTTCGACTGTCGTTGCGAGCACCAAAATCATTGGCTCCTCGGTGGAATAAACAGTTATACTTATTGTTAGTTATCTATTTGAAGATTGCTGGTGTTTCATTCCAAAACTAATAAGAAGCAGTAGTTTCACCTTTGAAATGATGATGTTGCTACGTTTCCTGAACGTTTCAGCTGTTCATTCTTGTTGTTCGTAACTTCTTTATTTTTTATTTATTTTTACATCGAGGAATTCTATCTAGCTGACTGTATTTTCAATACAGAAGTCGGGAGACGATTCTTCGTGAATATCCATTCTGGAGTAGTGCATGCATTAATATTTGTCTTTCCCCATATTAGCAAAAATTTTCCAGTCTATTTTAATTCTTCAACGAGTTAAATTTGAAGAGATTCATTTCATTGTGATTGAAAGACGAACGTATCATTTTCAGCACTTAATTTTGCTTAAACCCATACGGATACAATACCTTGACGTCACTTTAAAGAAGTATTATTCCCTGGAAAATGACTAAAATGGACGGGGACACGTAAAATTAATTAGGATGATACAAATTTGTATTTCATTTATTACGGAGCTGTTAGGAAGAGGAGTTAAAATGCCATCTTTGCTATACAAAATGAAAAATTTTAATGGAAATTTTTAATAAATATGCATTCCGCGATTTCGACTGTCGTTGCGAGCACCAAAATCATTGGCTCCTCGGTGGAATAAACAGTTATACTTATTGTTAGTTATCTATTTGAAGATTGCTGGTGTTTCATTCCAAAACTAAGAAGAAGCAGTAGTTTCACCTTTGAAATGATGATGTTGCTACGTTTCCTGAACGTTTCAGCTGTTCATTCTTGTTGTTCGTAACTTCTTTATTTTTTATTTATTTTTACATCGAGGAATTCTATCTAGCTGACTGTATTTTCAATACAGAAGTCGGGAGACGATTCTTCGTGAATATCCATTCTGGAGTAGTGCATGCATTAATATTTGTCTTTCCCCATATTAGCAAAAATTTTCCAGTCTATTTTAATTCTTCAACGAGTTAAATTTGAAGAGATTCATTTCATTGTGATTGAAAGACGAACGTATCATTTTCAGCACTTAATTTTGCTTAAACCCATACGGATACAATACCTTGACGTCACTTTAAAGAAGTATTATTCCCTGGAAAATGACTAAAATGGACGGGGACACGTAAAATTAATTAGGATGATACAAATTTGTATTTCATTTATTACGGAGTTGTTGAACGTAGACTGACTTCTCTAAAATGAAGTAGTTTTTCCTTTATCGAGATAGAATTCCATGAAATATTTGTCTATTGTTGGAAATGATTCCTGTACTTTAAGTCAGAAAAAGTGAGTTGACGCAAATGACGCAAATTAATCTCTTAGAACTTCGATAGTCATTCCAGCTACATATTTAAAGAAGGAATCCTGCTTGAAGTATTCGACTGTTTAATGGCTGAAATTCGAAATTCGTATTCAATCTCAAGCTGAAATTGATTTTTTGGACTCAGTCCGCTTGAACTCATAGGAAAGAGAAGTTTAAATTGTTTGTAATTCTATTGGATTTTTAGATATTTCCTGGTACTCTACGCATTAAAAAGCAATTCGGTACCTGTGACACATGCATTCATTGTAAGTGCTGGTGAAGGTACCTATGATGAAATAAAGTTTAATTTTAAGTGATTTTTTTGTAAACAAGGAAAAACGTTTTATGGTGATTTAATAATAAGACAACTTGAAAAGCATGCAGTAAGGACTTAACTAGCCACCTGGAATGGTACGATTGGTAGCGAATGGTACCTCTCCTACTGTGCTCCCTATGCAAGTTTCAGAAGTATATTGGGAGGCATATATTAAGGATTTCAAACTCGCATTCTTAAATATAAACGATAGATTTATCCACTCCCTGTGATCATTCTATGTTTCCTCAAACTCATCACGAAAACGTGATTCCCATTTCCATTTTATGAATTATACAGATAGCAATTTTGAACATTATTAGGACTCTTTACACTGAATTTTTTATTTACCATATCAGCTTTTATATTTTGATATTTATAATAAGGCTACTTTGATAATTATTCTGAAGAATTTTGTATTCGGCTGGAAAACGATTATCACGGTTTCTAAATAATTTAAGTGCATGCCTTGATATTGATTCAACTTGATATTTAAAAAAAATGAAGGAACTATCTTCAGTCAATTCTTGTTACCTGTAGTTTGGAATTCATTCATAACTCTAAAATGAAAGTAATCAGGATTCTCTTGTCCAAATGAATTTGAAAAAGTCCTTTTTGAAAATAACCTCTCTAATCACCCAATATTTTTTCACTTATATAATGAGGTAATTAATTGATTAAGTAATTATCATTAACGAATTGACAACACCAAATTGGAATCAGTCTGGATTGCCTTGAAAATAAAAATTGATAACGCAAGCATCAGACAAGGTAGACGACGCACCCATGCATTGTTACTGGAATGAATCTATTAGGCCGTAAATCACTCACTTTGGTCTCTTAAATGCATATAAATCTGGATAAAAAAATCCAGGGAAATGGGTGGGTGGAATGAAACTTCTCTCTGTGCAGCGGACACCCTTCTTTAAATTATGTTTCAGGAGAGGGACGGCTACGGTGGACATGAGACGATTCATTCTCCTCCCTTTCGCTTACCTTTCTCTTCCTTTTCTCTCTCTCTCTCTCTTACTCTCTCTCTCCGCCTATCCGAGAGAAACGCACCGTATAAGGGGGTGTTCTCTGTGTCTTCGGACCCTCTGCTAATTGGTTGGGAGGGAGGAGGCATTCGGTAGCCCGGTTACTGACACTTATGGCCCGGCACCACGCCTCGAGGGATGTGTTGACCGAGACGAGAAGATTTCGCATGTTTTATTTCCGTTTTTTTTTTAACGCATAATAGGTTAAAATAGGATGCATATAACGCGATCGTTTTCTGGACTATTGGCTTCATCTGAGAAGTAACTATATAATATTTTCGTGAAAATTAATCATAGATTAAGTAAATTCTCCCGCCTCGCTGATGACGGGGTACAGACCTCGCCGATAGCACTGGAGGTCGCGGGTTCGTATGCCGCTCAGCTTGGTGATTTTTACATTTTTACTTGCTTGTTTTTGTTATTAAATTTACGCTCGTAAATTAAAAAAAACTTTTATTTCTCTTATTACCTACATCCTGCTGATGATTGGTGAATTTTTGTTTAAATTTCCTACGGCGTTTTAAGAATTTTTTCCATCATGCGCCTGTAAGGTTCACCGCGCCCAGATGTTGAGAATCTCAGACCGTGCCCTGCGCAGGGTTTACGGAATTGAAAACTTTACGACGTTCCACAACATTCATTAAGAGTACCATCCTGGGCTGTCACGGAAAAAATTTTAATTTTCGTCACCGAACGGCAGCGCATCCTGATTCCCTGTATCAGTAAATGTATACAAGGAAGCGAGCCGAGGGACCGTGGGTCCCTCTTGTATCGCTTGAACCAATTAGGCTGGGTTCCCTCACAGGTGCGTAGCTGGTCGTCGAGACTACCACAAATGCGCATCAGAAATATGGCGAGCATTCAGGACACGTATGTGCGGAATTGAAAGAAAAAAAAATGAACGTGACAGTGAGGTAGGTGAGTGAGGTTTTATACGCCCGGCGAAAGGGTTTTTCCATTCCGGCCCATTTTTCCTCATCCATGGAAAGAAAAGGAGACGGGGACGATCGCAGCGGTCGTCAGGATGAGAAGTCTCCGCAGGTGGGTGGAGAGGTTCTTGCCTGTTGTGAGAGGACGAGCAAAAAAAGGAGAGTAGCATGTGGGGATGGGGGGAGTGGAGGGAGTGGAGGAAGGACAAAAACGTCGGAAGCAAAAAGTATATATCTCAGATCGAGGACATAAATATAGTTTGACGGCGTCCCATTTTAAGTGGAATGTAGTTGCGTTATTTTTTTTCGCTTCGATTGACGCGTATTTATTGGTGTCGCTTATGGTTGGGGGCCGTATTTTTTTCCATCTTTCTGGATTGTTTCCTTGCGAGAAAAGCAGCCAAGTTTTTTGGTTCTGATTTCAGATCATTTCTTAGATATAACTACTGGTTTTATTGGCAGGATGAAAGACGTTATGAATGATGCTACAGAACCGCGGATGACAGCTAAGTATTCATGAATAGTTACATTTCGTGTCGAACAAGAGGAGGGAAGAATTATCGCCATTGAATGCTACGATCGATGGCCGTGATACAAGGAAATAATTTTTAGATTGTGTCGTGGATTACAAGGATTTAAAGGCGTATACACCCTTTATGGGTATTGCGCATTGGATGCAATTCATGAATGGTGCGAGCTAATTTAATGAAGTAATTACTTACCTTAAAAGTGTGGGAAAATCTGCAAAGTCTCTGGTTTCTTATCAAAATTTCAATCAAGGTTGAGTAACCGGATAGCTTCATTTGTTTATGTGGACGATATGACTGAACAGTTATGTTTTAAATGTCATCGAAATAACTCGAATCATCACATTTTTAGCTGAAAATGATCTGAAAAACCAACGTAAGTTTTGTATTTAATTGAACTCAGTATAATTTTTTCATCAGATTTAAAATAAAATATTAAACTTTAATAAGAATTATACAGTTAAACAGTTACATTCGTATCGGACTGCCCATTTCCTTTTCTCGCGAGAAAATTCCTGAATTTAGTGATGCTGAGGTGAAATATTTAGGTTAGAGCGCGGAACAAACTCATTTCCATAATATATACACCATTATATTTGAATATGTCACTCCATCTTCAAATCAGTGTTGATCCCTTCTCAGCAAAATGACTAAATCGTCGACCACCAACGAACTTATTTTAAATTGTAATTCGGGAATGTGGGGTGAATAGAAAAAAAATAATACGACGCTGGGCTTTCGCAAAATCTCTTCGAGGGGACGTTCGTCGTAGGAAGCACGGGGGACTTACTTTGGTGACGGAGAGTGGGGGAAATCTTTTGACGCAACGTCCCCCGATAGGAGGGACTCGAATTCCAGCCCGCCCCGTCATATCTCTTCTGAGAGGAGTTCTCTCTTTCTTCCTCGGGCCTCACGCTGCCGTGTCCGCCTCTCCACCTCTCCCGTTGAAAGGACAGAAAGGAGATTGATGTATTTATCGTTCGACTCCGTCCCCGTCCACCTCGCAGATCTCCATGCTCTTTCCCTGCGCCGTCTGCAGAAATGTTAGAAGGGAAGGGTGACAAACCCGTTCCATCCCAGAGACGGAGCTCGTGATGGACGGAAATTCGCTCGTCCCATCTTGGACGTGAGGACCGAAATCCGGAAGGGGCAGTGTTGGGGGTGGGCTGTTTGGAGCTTAAATATCGGAACATCCAGTAGATGAACTATATGGTACAATGTGGGAAGTGGTGTCATGAAGAAAGACATAATGTGGTGAAGAAAAGACATAATAGTCAAATAACACTTTCATCAATTTTGGTGCCGCAATATTTACAATATGTACATTCGCAGCAAAAACAATTTTTTTCGATTTGTTTATTCTATAATAGCTGAAAAAATTGGTGGTTTGGTGAATTGGTTGAGTGAATCGTTGTACTGTTCAGTAAGTGCGTTCTGGCACTGCTAATTTTGACATGACACCACTGTTTGTGGGTAACTTTTCTCGGGCTTCCCACAGGGTCATATTATCGATTTCAGCCAACGTTTTAAGCTCCGACTTGGGGCTCATCTTCAGGGCTGTTGAATGTCGTTTTATTTGTTTTTTTTTTTTTTTTGGTTGCCGGTCTCATCGTTACAATTGATTTTGTTTATTAAAATATAAAAAAATACTGAATAGTATGATGCCAGTTCCTTTATCGCAACTATATGTATTTTATAATGATAATAATTATTTTCTTATATATATAACTTTTTGTGAATTATGTTCTTCAACTGGAATGACGAAGAAATTTGGTAAAGTGCATCATGCTTGGTTGGCTCTGTGTCGCTTGATGACGTAAGTTCCGGATTTTTTTCGTCGCGAACTTTCCCTCATTTCTGATATTTTATTCAGAACGGGTGTACAGGTATTGTCAATGGAGTACCCAGAAACTCGATTGAAATTATTTTCCCGAGAAAAGTTTACCCATATTATTCGCCGGGAAAACATCGAATCTTATACGGTCATTTTGTCTGCGTTCCTCGTCGAATTTCGTCGAATCTTATGATACTCACGGCAAGACGGCTATTCTGGTTGCCCATCGAGTGATTACTCACATAACTGCCAACGTTTTAAACCTCGAAACAGTTCCCATCATCAGGGCTAATCTTAGGTCCGTTAAGTCGAGTCAAAAAAAGGTTTATTTCCAATGCTGCCAGTGTAATATGGATATTAAAATACTTATGTAGCTTTTAGACATATATACAGCATGAGCCCCGTTTAGGAAATTTCCTCTTCGGGGCTTGTCTAATTTTTATTTCAAGCTCGCATATACTTGAGAGCATGATGCAGGTATTATAACATTTTATTGGATGATTGGAAGAGATTGGTAATTTCCAAACTTTTTAATTCAAAAACTCAACAACCGACCAAGGTTTCAACACATTGTATCATTTTCAATGTGTGTTCAGATGCGCAATCAGATGTGCAATGTGTGTTACAATGTGTTGAAACCTGGGTCGGCTGTTGAGTTTGGGAATTAAAAAGTTTGGAAATTACCAATCTTTTCCAATAATCCAATAAAATGTAATAAACAATTTCAAAAAAATAATAGCTACTTCAAGCTCTCAAGCATACGTAAACTTGAAATAACAATATGACAAACCCCGAAGAGAAAATTTCCTAAACGTGGTTCATCGTGTACATATGTCTAAGTATAGAAAGCACCAATATTGTTCTTTCATCATGGATATATCGAACTTCCACCAAATCAAGCCAGAAACAATTTTATACGGTATTATGTTCAGCTCTTTTTTCCGGGATGGCCATTGGTCCATCATTCGTCCGAGACGTGAGGGAAACCACAAAACCCCACGTAGACCGCCGTCTAATAGATGATGATTAGGTCGTCTCAGGTCCGTGAAAATGTCCGGTATTTATATTTATTGTTGCTCCTGCTATCGAGAACTCCTCTGATTGGCCGGTTTATGTCCTTCGCGGGCTAATAGAATCCTTGTCAGTGCCAGCTTCCATGCGTTACTGAGTGTATGTCCTGATACCCATGACGTTTAATGGTTGCACCAGTAAATTTGACCAATTCTCACCTACCCATCTGCAGGCATCATTCAGAAAAGATACCGGCCGTTTTGGGTATTTCGTGCAATGCAATTTTGCATGGATAGAAAGTCAACACTTTTTCAACAAATTCCACTCTCCGTTTGTGAACAGTTTGTATTTATCTTCATCTTTTTCCTCAAAATAATAATGGAGAATAACTCACGTTTCGTCAATAGGGATGGTAACAGAATGCGCCAGATTTTGCCAATCAGATCGGCGGAGCCTCTAGTACTTCTCAACGTCAGTCATTCCTTTAATTTCATGCGTTTCCATCCCATTACCCAGCATTTCGAGTGATTGGAGTTTCTTGAGTTTGTTGACATAAAATTCACTAACTCTTGGTTAACTATGTGGTATTCCATTATTTCCTGGATATAGACAGTTACTTATACCACTTATTTTATAAGAGCGCGACCCGGGTTTCAATGAGTAATCATCATCATCAGGCGCTAATTATAATTTGTTTATCTTGTTGTTAATCTTGTTGTTAATCTTGTTGTTACCTAGTTACTTGATGAATTTTAAAACAGACGCCAGAATAGGTGAAAAGGATGGGTAGAGGTATTCATTTATAAGGGTACTATCTTGATTTTCAATAATTTTTCAAATTTCTAACTGTTCCCTAGAATCCAGTTCTCGACGGTCATTGCAAAAATTTAAAATATTCATTTTAAAGTCGCTTCTGTGGCAGTTACATATTAAGTGCTTAGCAAAATTACTCTTTTCATCTTTATTATGCTTGTAAGCACTTAAATGTTCTTTTTTCCTAATTTCAAAACTTCTTCCTGTCTGTCCCACGTACACACCATTGCAATCGCTGCATTTCAAAGAATATACTCCACATCTATCCAATCGGTCTATATGGTCCTTGCATTTAATTGCAATTGCAATGGTGTGTACGTGGGACAGACAGGAAGAAGTTTTGAAATTAGGAAAAAAGAACATTTAAGTGCTTACAAACATAATAAAGATGAAAAGAGTAATTTTGCTAAGCACTTAATATGTAACTGCCACAGAAGCGACTTTAAAATGAATATTTTAAATTTTTGCAATGACCGTCGAGAACTGGATTCTAGGGAACAGTTAGAAATTTGAAAAATTATTGAAAATCAAGATAGTACCCTTATAAATGAATACCTCTACCCATCCTTTTCACCTATTCTGGCGTCTGTTTTAAAATTCATCAAGTAACTAGGTAACAACAAGATTAACAACAAGATTAACAACAAGATTAACAACAAGATAAATAAATTATAATTAGCGCCTGATGATGATGATTACTCATTGAAACCCGGGTCGCGCTCTTATAAAATAAGTGGTATAAGTAACTGTCTATATCCAGGAAATTTGTTGACATAACCAGTAAGCAGCCTCTGATTCCTATGTTTTTGTCATTCATCGTATAAAAACTTTTGTTTTATCACTAAGCACGTACTGTTTAAGTATGCTATATTTATGAGATATTCATAAATTGCTGCGAACGTGGGGGACGGTCGGGCTCAAGTCCTCAAGAAAGAAAAATATTAAATCTGATGAAATAGTACCAGAACATTCATTATTTTGCTGGATTCACATCGAATATTCTAAGATGCATGGAAGGATTCTAAAATTTTATATTTTACTTTGTGTGTATTTTACAAAGTCGTCAAATCCAACGCATGACCTCACCAATACCACCTCCAACTTCTCCTGCTTCCCATCGATAAGTTCTTAAGGCCGTTTTACACGGTACACGGAATTGCTCAATCCGACGTACGTGCGAAGGCGCAATCAAAATTGCGTCGTATAAAGCGGTGTATTGCTAGAACACATGCGAGAATGCGAGACGTCAAAATAGCACCTGTTCTATTTTCGTTCATGCATTCACGCAATTCCGCGCCATTTTAGAAATTAATGCAGCTCTAACCTGCGCAATTCCGTGCCCCGTGTAAAACGGCCTTTAGAACTGCCCGTGATTAGAGAATACGAACTTGATGAGGTGCTAAATACTACTGCAGGTAATTTTAATTCCATTTTTCCGAAATAATAATTTCCATTTTACGCCGTCATTTTAGTTCACCGAATTTTTACATTATGGATTGGAGTTTCATTTCCTGTGAAAACTAAGGCGAACTTGACGCATTTTATGTACGTTATGAGGTACCTGATAATTTAACTGCAATAAATCTAGAACTCTCATAGTTCACCATTAGGAAAGAGGATTTCTGAGAGTCATACAAGTGTTGTAGTGGTCAAGAAACTTGGGATGCGCTACCAGAGGAAGCGCTAGAGCCTTATGCATATTATGCAAACGTACAGAAATATCCTGCATTCTTTTTCGTGTGATTATACTGCGAAGAATATGTACTTACTTGATGCCCTGGTGACTGCATTAGGTATTATAATGATGGATGGCAAGTTTTATGTGAGTATATTAAATATATAAGATGTGGCAGTTCAAAATTAGCAGTAGGCCCTACATTTTCGCTTATGTTTTCATTTTGCAGTTTAAGAGTAGAGATTAATCGGAGAATATCACTAATTGAAAATTGCAATGGAATGCAAAGAATATTTTTATTTTTGTTTTTTTTTTTCTAGTCATACATTCACCATAATTTTATTCAAGTATCATGACCAATGTTTATTTGCTCTGGAATGCACAAAGCCATTGTTGATGGCAAACTGTTTGATCATATGGTATAACACTGCAAGAGGACAAAAACGGCAGATGCTCTTATTTAGTACCTACTTAGTTTAGCTTCTTGATGGCTGAATTTTCCTAAGCTACTTTATATGCGTGAAATCGATAAATTAAACGATGCAATACGTGTTAGCTCATTTTAATTTTTTTGCTATTTTTTTTATATTTCCCGGAGATGGCTACTTTTATACGGGTTCGGTCGCATTAAAGAGGTTGGCCGTGAGAAGTATTTGATGCAGACTTTTTTTTCATTCCTCTCGGCCATTACTATTGTTTCTTTTTCCCCGTGGCGGGCAGTTTTGGGATGTCAAGAGTCTCCGGAGTGGGGTTGGCTCTTATTGTTGGAGGGGGGAGGGCGCGGACAATAGAATTCCAATGTCTTCTCCTCGTTTTCCCCATGACTCGCATCTGCTTTGCCGTTACTTTTGTTACATTCCTAACCATTTCTCCGTATATATTTCTCGCAAGAACGGTGGATGGGGCATTAATCT
Organism: Ischnura elegans; assembly: GCF_921293095.1. Taxonomy (NCBI): domain Eukaryota; kingdom Metazoa; phylum Arthropoda; class Insecta; order Odonata; family Coenagrionidae; genus Ischnura; species Ischnura elegans. Next base: position 109,992,144 of record NC_060248.1, read on the forward strand.
CGAGCATTTTGGGGTATTTACATGGATTCACGAAAAAATTATAATGGCCTTTCGGAGGAAAATGTAGAAAAATAAAGCTTTTTTTGTGATAATATATGATTCCTACTCGTCGGAAAGCTTTCATATTTTCAGAAAAATACATTAATTTGGTAAATTTTTCATGGCCAATTTTTTTATCTTTTCTTATTTTATTTACTTATAATACTACGGAATTTATTTCGTGCTGGATCATTTTTCCCCTTGCAGAACTGGTACCTAGCGATGACATCAGGAGTTAGCTATCAAAATGAAGACATTAATATGTTTTTTTTTTAATTTTGCAAAATGTACTTCAATAATTTTTCACTATTTAATTAAAAAATTGTGGCCGGATGGAAGCTAGCTTAAAAATTACGTATCTTTAATTCAATTTTTATTTTTAATTTTAGCTACAAATCATTATGATGCACCCATATTTACGACTGAAATTTAATTTTACGCGGTTATCGATAAAAATATCATTCTTCGAAATTAACTTCTGTTTGCTGTCAACTGCGTGCCTCAAGGAAGTTATTCCAATGCACCATTTGTGATTGACGTATTTTTTTGCTGAAGCTATCAATCGTTTTTTTAAAAAGCGACAACTAGCGTAAACATTTGTGCAAGACGAGGCACTTAATTATTACCTCATATTTCTACATTCGTTCTCATAAATTCCAACCTAAAATCACAAGTTTGATTAATATTATTTTGAAGTTGGATTATGAGAGTAATATTTTATAATCGGTTATGAACACAATCTGAGAACTGGCTTCCACTCCTATGAATAATTCAACATCTGGTGGTAAATGATGCTGGTGTGATAAAAAGTGGTTTAATGTGAAATAATTGAGTGCAGTTATAAATCATTTGAGAGGAAATTCCCTTTTTAGTGACGCTGGCAAAAAAAAGGTGGGCGACATGGAGGAATTCTTGAGTTTCTAAGGTCCTTCGGCGAAATCCGCTTCGCAGGGGAAAGCATGCGCATATATATATCATCTCAGAATTGGAATTGCCAACTCGGTTGAGCAATCGACATTTTTCAAAGTGAGACGTAAAATGTGTCACATGGCTTGAAGATTGATAGTTTTATGTTGAGCCAAAGTAAAGATAGAATGCTCTTTGGGAAGAAAAATTTGAAGTGATCATAAAACGCTCTCAGGAGAGGAAAATACGGCAGGTGTGTGTAAGTGCTTTCATTGAGGCTTTTCAGAGTGAACAAAAAGTGGTCTTCGTGACAAGACCTATCGGGAACTGGAAATAATGTGAGATTCATTTTCGAGAAAACTCATTCGACAAAATGCCTTGGTTCTGCTCCGTGATGTTCTTGACTTATATTGTTTACATTTTGGTGTGATTGGTTTTATTCACTTTTTCCAAATTGGGGATAGAACTTGCCCATCTAATCAATTTTTATTTGGATAATTATCCTTTAAATGTGTACAAATCTGGCAAGTCTTCATGTATTAATTTACATCGCAAATTAGGTAAAGATATTATTATCCCCTTGAGCTGAAATGACGAGTCTAGCTCGTCACAAACTTCTGGAGCCGAATCTCGCAATGACGAGTGTGGCTCATCAGCAGATTTACATAACTTTAGCATTCATTTTCAGCTATATACCTAAGGACGCCGTAATAATCAACGACTGGAGTTATTTTGAACAGCTAAATAGCCTCATCCATCCACCTGACTGGTCTCAGATAAATAGAATAATATCTAAATACCATTCATAATTCTATTCCAATAATTTTTGCTATTCTATGAGATGTATAAGTTAACGGTAACATTTTCCTTCATTGTCATATCAATTTTATAGGCTTAAGATAATTATAATATTAAAATAATATGCTGCATGGATGAGATTTTGTGTCATTGTGTATGAAAATAATTTTGGAGCGCACGGTGATGTAAGTAAGAAGGGTAATGAGTCCCTGAGTATTGGGAGGAATATTGAGATCAAAATGACTCCAAATTTTGATATATTTAGCTGCAGGTCATGCTCTGAAATGAGACGAGGATCAGAGAGAAATGAGTCCCGAATGCTGAGAAAAAGAAGTTCATTTCCAGTTAACTGGTCGAGCTGCATTCTTCTCATTTTCCGATGAACGATGGCTTTCTGGATTTGCAGTCATCCTGAATTTCCCCCTCTCTCTTTTTCTTTCACTTTGCATTTCCGTCCATGCGGACAGGTCTGCTCCGAGGCGTGTCCAGCGGATGTGCACCAGAAGCGCGAAACTGGATTTATATCCTATAGCGAGCCTAATGGCGTCACTTTTGTCCGCAAGATCAAGTATGAATGAGTTATTGAACTTGATTGCGGACAACTCTTGTCATCCGTTTTATGCATCATGAGAAATATGTAGAATATTTTCTCAGTGGCATCAGCTTTGAACGCTATATCCCTGGACATCAACTAGCCAATAGCTCGACTGGCTATGTGGTATGAAATAATATTAATCCCTTCAGAATCTGCTAATAGTTCAAAATACGTACAAAATTATGTCTTAATGTTGTGAAGGCTTTTTACGAATAAGTATTAATATCTTGTAATCTCAGAAAATTTACCTCTATCTCGAAATTTATGTCAGTCAATTATCGCAATCTTTTACTCTAAAATGCTCACAGAAAAGTAAATCAAAGGGTGTCGCTCAGTGCTTACTGGAGGCAGTGGAAGTGAGTTGTAAAAGGGAAGTGTTTTGGTTTGCTAAATTTTCTAATCAGAGTATTCACAGTATTATCTTAATTACTTTGTCATATGGTCACTATCAATCCACTGTTTTACGACGTTACAAATCCATTTGTTATTACAACTGCTAAGAAAATCGTCTAATGTGATCCCGCATCCTGCTAAAAAATACCATATAATTTCAAAGAATTATCCCTATGAAGCAAAATATTCCGAGCTGAGAGGGCTCTTGTCGATTAAATGTATGAAAACGTATGGGTCGTGAGTTCTGTCAGTTTTATTTTTAACGTCCTCGAAAGTATTTTTCTGAACGTTTAGAGAATTAAATGGAAGGGCTGCACATGTTTAATTACCAGCGATTCTAACGAGAAGAATACTCTCGGAAATAACCAACAATTTGCTCTAATTTTCACAGTTGTAAATGCATTTGAACAGTTGTGAATGCATTTTGCATTTAAAATCTAAGCAACATCACGCGACCATTCGCGTATTTTAATAATGAGTAACAGATAATGTCATTGAGTTCAATATAGAATTTCACAAATTTGGAGCAGCAAATTTGGACTTTATTTGATATCAACCATGTTTTTGGCTTCATGCATAAATTCTTGAGGCTCATTTTTGTCCTGAGGTGCTGAATACGATGCTGGAGCAAATTTTTATATTTGAGTGTAAAATAATCGGATAAGTTGATGCGTTTTTCATGGAAGTGTCTCTTCTATTTCATTTTTTAAAGCTATTTTATTTGACGAACACAGTCATTGGAGGCCAGGAATCGGGGTGGAATACTTAGGTGCACATGGTGCAAATTCAAATGATTACAGCCGATTTATTTCATTGGTGATATTGCGCATGAGAGGAGAAAACTTTTTATCCAAATGCCCTCATCCAGTAGTTGGGCTGACAAATTAATAGTGTACTACATTTAAGATTGAATAGAAGGTTGCTAAATCATCGATTTCCACAAGTTAATTGAAATTGTACATTCATACTGAAGCATCCTGTTTTTTTATAAATTGTTGTGTATCAGAATGCTAAAAAAAGACGTACCATGAATTAAAATTATTACTTTCTGGAAAAATGTTTTACCATCTCATCCAACCATTACCAAACTTCAAAGCACTTTGTTCCTGCAGTGTTTTGAAATCCGTTGTTGCAGACCACCGACAAAATAAGGGTTTTTCACCCCGACAGTGGCTTAGTAAGCACTACCCTAGCCACATGTTCCACAGTGTGGACTTGTGACGTCAACATCTTGTTCCCTAAAACCCATCCCGAAGTTCGCTTTGAGAAAATGGCTTGCTGGTGTAAATGGCTATCACACCTGACTGGCAATCGGGAGATCTGGGTTCGAATCCCGGCTAAGTCAAATATTTTTTCATGGCAAACTTCATCCGTTGGTGTATTTAATTACCAAACTTGATTATTTTTCTCTGAGCTCACTGTTTTGAACGCAAAGCGCCACTGCATTCACTACTTTAGAATACACACGTGTTTTGGTTGAAAATCTGTTGTAGCGGGAGTAATAGATTTACCTCAGCAGGTCATGCCTATTTTTTTTTTGCTTCAGTAACGTTTGAATCCTTGTCGGAGACAACTTCTGTCAGAATATGAGGAATGTGTTAATCAAGGCTGAAGAAAAAAGATCGGGAGCTATAAATAGAAACTCATTCATGTGTGAGCAATCCGTTGCGGAAAAGTCGTCTACCTATTTCCGGTGATTTTTTTCTTCTGCTTGCTCTTTCAATTGTGCCCTCATAAACGTATGGATTGTTTCACTTGTGCAGCTTGCGGTGCATTTCCTGGAACTTCATAATTTTCCAAGACCCATCGTAGGAAATTATTCTGTACATCGATAGCTAAGTTCTAACAACACGTGTCTCAAAATTTGTCCGATTTGAGACAGGTATCTTAAACAAAGTGTAATGACATTAAAAAAATAAAATTCAAGCAAAAAACAACTTTGCAAATGAATGCTTCTTTTTCAGTTTTATGAATGTTTTGTTTTTCATTTCAGTGTGCAATTTAAAATATAAATCGTTTCTTTTGCTGTTTCTTTACAAATTTTCATCTGATTCATTTTTTTCATTTTGCAATAATTTTAATCTAGTTCAGTGCATGCATTATTATTCCGTAAAATGAAGTTATACCTGAACTCTATTGTGGGTTTGGCTGAAATATTATACAATCCTCACATTGATCTCCGATTAATTTCATAAATTTCTTTTCCTTATTGCGTCGGGCTAGGATCCGTGGAAATTAAGTATTATATTTTTAAAAATCTAATTTCTACCTGTCTTTACTGATTGTCCCTATGTTAATACTGAATTTTGTCGTCCATTGCTCTGGGAATAATATTGATTTTTTTAATGCTCACTGTAGATGCATTTAGATCTGCATACTTTTGAGTGTCTTTGTTGTATGCAGCTTAGCTTAGCAGAGCGGTAAATTCAACTAATAGTTCCTAATTAGTGACATCAGTTAATCCCTTGAATTCCCACGCGCGATGTGAAATCATAGCGGCTCCTTGATGTTTTTAATGAATATGTGACTTTTCTATGATAACTGGTAAGGGGCGTTCGTGTGTTATTATCTCGACCCTTTCCCTTAATCTGTTTTTGAGGCGGATTTGGGTGCAACGATTACTTCAGTGACCGTCTTAATTATTGTACCAATTGCAATAGTATTCAGCATGCTTACTTCATTATAGCAAAAGCTTGGTCTTATTTTTCACAAAGATACCCTTCTCTGAGTTTTCAGGATTTTCTCCATCCAGCCCTTAACTACATTGGACCCTTTGTGGCTTTTGATCCGAGTATTGAGTGCCTAATTGGAAGCTACACGATGTATATTATATCGCCAATGTAGGCGTGGCTATCACTCTTTCATGTAGGTATCGAGAGATAATATTCAGAAAAAAAACCTCTTAGACCTCTAATGTAGTCACCAAGACATCCACGATATCGTGCCTAATATTATTGAAACCATTGGGGAAAACGCTTTTATGTTTTTGAAAATATTTATTCATTACATAGCATGTTAATTTAAATACCACCTAAGTTTTCGTGTACTTTCCTCAATCGATCAAGACTGCCATTTTCCTTTTTTGCTGTTGGAATTAAACCTATATATCTGCCTGATGCATCATTTTATAAATAAAAATGAGTGATTTTATTGACAACAAATTTTAGAGCAATCTATGAGCAAAAAACCCGTTAAACCTTATAAGTTTTTCAACCACTCGCATTGAAGAGTTTGTTGCACAGTACTAAAAGTATTACTAATTTTCAGTTAAAAAATGCATCCATTTATGGTGGGGACCATATTGTGATATCGTGACTTTGTTTTAACTAGCGCGCAGATGCTACCGTTCTTTCAATATTGTCTACCTTTACTTCTATGGTGTTTCCAATGGCCTCTGTCGATGGTCACCCATACTATTTACCAGCAGAACGCGATAAAGGAAGGCTATTGAGGAGTCAGTGATCTGTGCTGCCTCTTGCAAATAAAGCATTACGCTGCTTATCTCGACCCTGCTTGTTCAATCCGTCGTCATCTTCTACGTGAGCATGCGTAATACGGCAGCCGTATTCATTTGAAATGAACATTTGAAGGTCTCTGGTTTGGGAGCATTAACGTTAGATTGCGGATGTTTTTGTCACTTATTATTTGTTGTCGACGGTTTTACCACTGTTTTCTTGAACGATTCGTAAACATTTCGTAAGTAAAATTTATTACTGTGAGATGACCGTTCAATGTCAAACGAACCATCCCTTTCTTAGGTTTTAATTTTTCGAAAGTATCTCTCTCAATCATTACATCATTTTGCACCACTGTAAAAGTATATATACAAAGTGCAACTCTCCATAATTGTGGTTTGATCATAGGGTGGTCTGATAAACATTATCGATTTAATTGTGAAGCTTACTCTCTTAAAAAAAATATTCCGTCGCCACCTTTACTGTTAAGAATTATATTAGAAATGCAGTGGTTGTTGTTGATGATAAAGCCATCTATAATGGCCAATTATTATCATTAGTTTAGCCTCGCAAATGCACCCATGTTAGCAATCGATGATTGCTAATCTCTTTCTACTTATTTCGTCTCATGGTATAACACGGGACAGGTATTTATAGCACGTTAACTGTCATTATGAAAGATAAGCTAATAAAAGAATTGAGTGGAGAGCTGCATTAAACCAATCTTAGAATTGTTGAATAGTGATGATGATTATGATGATGACGGTCATTATTGTCTAAACCATTACAGATCAGCTATCGACGGCTACTAATCGACGTTGTATCAAAATGTAGGTGTATAATTTCATGAATCCAACAGCTGCGGGGGTAGATATGTTCACAGATAGTGCTGCAGTAAATTATTATTTCAATGACGATTTTCTATCGTTATACTCACAATCGTTATACTCAATGGTTATTGGTAATCTACTGACTCGTTGTCAGTAGATTACCAATTACCATTAACTTCAAAAATGTTTTTGACATTTGTTCCTGCTCCATTATAACCATAAAAAAGATGTCTTCTTAAAAGAATAATTTGCTGGAGAAAATGTCTCACTTTGAATCGATGTGAAGTATCGATTGTTCCCTTTCGATTCTCATTCCTATCATCGACCCTCTTTTATTTCGTCCCCTCTCTCCTCGCTTCTCCCTTCCCGCCCCACCGTTATCTTCCTCTCCAACCTGCAACCTCCTCCTTCGCCCACTCTTTCCGTATCTCTCTCATGCGCGGAGGAAAACTGGTTCTCTCCGATTGCCGAACGCATCTCGTCTGGGAGGGAGGTATATGCCCAAGTGAAAAGAACCAGCTCCTTCCCTTGCTATTGCTGCTGCGAAGCGCAAATAAACATTGAGATTCCAGATTTGGTCTCCCAAACGCTCACTCTCGCGGAAGATGCATTATCCCCCTCCTCCTCCGACGCTGCAATACCTACCCCTTTCCCTAGGGACCTACCTCCTCTCTTCATTCTTCCTTATATTCTGGTTCTCGTTATTCGTCTTGGCTGTTTGCGTGCGCGAGCCGACTTGTTGAGGAGCCCTATTGCGTCCATTAGGATAATGCTCCAACATCGGGAAATAGATTTGTTTGGGAGGTATGTATGCGGGGCATTACAGCGCCGTTGGCACAGCTGATAGTAATCAGGATTATGTTTTAATTCCGATGTTAGCAATGTTTTATGGTCGAAAGTTGGTCGGAACGCTAGGATTATTTACGGTAACAGATTTTAGTCATAGTTTTCCATTGTGCAATTGTAAATTTGCTTCTATTCCATATAAAATTTCACAAAGTAATCAGCATTGTGGGTAGAATCTGTAAATTATTGTTCCAATTCAAGAGAGACATACGGATGTATGTCGCGTGATGTATCGAAAATTGCCCCGACGTTTCGAGACCGACTGCTAGTCACTTCTTCAAGCTGGAGTGTGTTTCTGCTGCCTATTTATTTCAGGTGGGCGGAGGGTGTGAGGAGTGGGGAGTGGAGGGGGGAGGTGAAGAAATGTTGTGGATGATTGGGTTCCATGTGTTGATTGCTAATTCTCAGTCCAGTATCTCTGTTGTATTTTTTTTGTTTTTCTTTCGCGGATGAGTCGGATTTTGAAATGTTTCGCCCACGCGATGATTCTAGATTTTATTAAATCGATCGCGTGTGTCGCGGCTTCGTGCTCCGCTACGGCTGACTTCGTAGAGTAACCCAGTCGAATGGCCCGCTTATTATTCCAATTACGTAATTATTGAAACGAAGGGTATCTTTCAATGAGTTGCATACCACCCTACCCTGATGACTACCAATTGCTATTAACTTCAACAATTTTGTTGATACATGTTCCCATACCTGATAGCCATAAAAATGCAGCTTTCCAAAATCAATAATTTGCCAAAGAAAAGGTTTCTCTTTGCGTCGAACTGGTTTTAATGATCTTTGGTTTCTTCGGAGGTCAATTCCGTAAAAAAATATACAGCCAATCATCTAGTCTGACGTTGGTCGATTCTGTTGTGACTAGTCTGGACTGTATCCGCGAACGCTGTTATCAATGCGTTGCGTATCGTTTTAACCTTGATTAAATAGTAGATTAGCTATAACGATAGTGATAAAATTATATTTGCTACTTACCTGTGGTTTTGTTTGAGTGTATGGCAACAAATATTTTAGCATGTTGGCACTACTACCCTTTCCAATCCCTTCCTGCAGCGAATTAAATCAGTTTAATGAAGTGAATCCATTTGGGAATTGGCTTTTAAGCAATAATGAGGAATGAATGCTAATTTCGCCTCATACCGATTCAAAGTAGTCGCTCGTAAAAGTTTCCGCGTAGAGAGGGGAGGGGAAGTAAATTATCACAATCATAAAATATAATTAATTCAATGCACCGCGGAGTCCAAATTAAATCCCCCCGGGATGTTTTGATGGCTTCTCCCTCCCTTTGAATATTAATCAAGTGCCGGGAACGGTGAATAAGTTATGGCGAAACAAATATTTCGAATTCAGTTCATCGCGGGCGTTGTTGGGGTTGAAAACGGTAGAGGGAAACCGATAATCCCCTTCCATTAAGAAAATGAATTTTCCTTGGCCAACTGCTCCGACGCCCTACCATTTCGAAGCAAAAGGGTCACTCCCCAAGAAATTGTTTTCCGTTTCATTTTTCACTTTTACGGATGACGGTGGTACCTACACAAATGGCTGCTGGCGGAAATGGTGTCGTTGCACATTTTTTCTGACACTCACTCATGCATTGTTAAATTCGGTCGTGTAATCTAGTGGTGGTCTGAAAAAACTTCTCTCTGATATGGGTTAAACATTTCATGAAAGATGTTTGGAAGAAGCATCCGCCCGTAATCAGCAACGTATGAGTTGATTCCTTTGGACTTTTAGAAATTAACTTTTGGAAACTTGATGATTAATCCAGTTCTGTGCCCGAAAATAATTAGGGATTTTTAATAGAAAATCCTCACTTTATGCTCCAATTTTTTTGCGCAAAGTTTTTAGTAAAAATTACTTTTAGAACTTTTTATTACTGAAGACGCTATGTCCGATTTTGCTCTAATTTTTCATTAATTTAATGCTTAAAATTTAGAATAAATGAATTATTGCTACCTGTTTTTGAATTAAGATTTTGATTTTTCTAAAGTAAGATACTACGTATAGAATGCTGTTTTTATATTTTTTCACTTAAGCGTTGGTGAAGTAAAGGAAACCATTAAAATTAAAATATGCATTTGCCCTACCAAAGATCATGCAAATAGAATGGAAATGATTCACAATATCAAGCTCTCAAAATTTTGAGGAAAATGTCTTGGTGTATAGCCGATCCACGTCTATCTTCAATCTTGCTTTCGATCGTCAGGAAGGATTTGGTAATTATTTTCCACGTGGCTGTAATTGTTGAGAGATAATAATTCATGAATTATGCTACCCAGCCATCATTATTACATTCTCCCACAATTTTTCCTGACTTAGCTACTCGATATTATGTTAGTTCTCTTTTGTGTTGATAAGAAAAAGCACACGGGCAAAAATGTGATTGTTTTTTTTTCTTTTGGCGAACACATGGGATGACAAATGATTTCTTGTATCATATGTGAACTTCATTGATTTTAAATTTCGTGCATTTTTGCTTAGGCAAAATTAAACAAATCAACTCCTCGAAATAACACTCCTTGAATCTATATTTTTTGTCAGTTTTTTTAAATGACAAAGATGCTTCTACAAGGGGAGACTGAAAACAATTGTTCGCGTTGGTTTAACTTGAGTCATGTCGTAATTGTCACCAATTCTTGGATCTTGCAACTATTCATATGTTTTTAATGTGCATCAAATAACCAACACCTCTGTGATACACCTTTATCTTATTTTTGCCGGTTTTGAAACTTTGATTTTTCTTACGTCAATGCATTTCATTGTTTCGTGGTGGTCTGAGCGAAATAATAAAAGTTACCATGTTTTATATTTGTTGAATTCACTATTTTTTGGTATTACTTTAGGGGTTAGTGAATAAAATTCTCTCATTAAAATCTCCCACATTCGCAAAACCTCATTTGCTAATTTCAATGCAAAAGTAAAACAACATGACTTTCACGCTGATTAAACTCCCAAATAATTCTTTCTTGGTTTCCAAAATTTCCATTCCAACGATTTTCATCCCCTGTTCCCCTGCTCAACAAATCTGCATCTCTAAGCCGAGAGAAAGTCCTCGCTTAAACTTGGATTTACCGCTCAAATATATACCGTCCCACTCTGGAAATGACCCCTCCCACCCGAAAAACCTAGAGCTTTCTTTGCGTATTTTTCTTTCTCATTGGTCAGTTAGAAGGTATTTAAATTTTGGACTGATTACGTGTTTAAAATTAGGATACAGTGGCTCAGGAATTGCTGATGGCAAGAATGGTGAGGGGATATAAACTTTATTGTTGGAAAATCAATACCTCTCCATTTTATCTACGCCCATATAACTAGTTTTCTTTGCAATGCCTTCGATCCTCTACCATCATGACTGGGATATGAATATAGACACTCTTGAAGAGGGTTATACAACACGAATTGTACATAAAAGTTGCATCAAATTGCTGCTCTCGATCTAGAATTATAAAATGCGCAATCAGAGGAAAGCGACAAGCATTTACTTCCGGCACAAAATTTATCTATTTTGCTTCTCGGGCGATGGTTGAAAACTACTAGGTTTACAGTTGTTATGTTTAGAATAAAATAGAATTCATTCCATTATTTATTCGTTTTTCCTTTCCAAGGGATGTCGCGTGGTAATTATTATTGTATGCCATTCCCCGTTTCTTTAAATATGGCATTATTAAGGGAAAATATGCGCAGCTTTGTTTTGCTAATGCTGTTGACGGGTATCACTCAGTCGCACTTGAAATTCAGCCTTTATGCTTAACGCCACGCTATCCTCATCGACGGACTGAGTTTATTACACTGGTGATTAGGATGGCATTTTACCCTCCTCTATTACAATTTAATAGGCGTGTTATACTTTCTCCCTCTCATTTGTCCTCTTGATTTTCCCACATATCTCTATACCCCTTCACGCATTTTTTAAAGTCAAGGTGTATATTTATATTCGGTATTCATACATGTCCATCCTCTGTAATACCATCTCTTTGGTCATGCAAAATATACTTTCACTTTCTTTACCTTATGCACCCTTAATGCTCTAAAAACGTGCGGTGGTAATAATGCCGACTATTAAACTCCGCAATATGGTCCCTTGTCTTAACCAGTTATAGCTGCACCGACTCAACGAGCATCTACCTGTTTACATTTTCAAAATAAATACTCCAAAGGCATAATGCATCACTGAAAATGCGTGCGAGATTGTATCATCGTTGATTTTTATCACTATCAATGACTCAGTCACCTTCGGTATCGACAACTTAATTATTCGACAATTGCTGATTCCTAAAAGTCATCGATTGTCAATAGTGATCGTTTAAAATGATAGGTATTAATAGATATACCGCATTGGGCTTTCTGAGTAGAAAAACTTTCCCTGCCTGTTTAATTTATCAGTAGGAAATTATCATGAGACTAATCGGAAAAAAATGTTCCAATACTATATAATCGTTTTTAATTTTATGCACTAGGAAACATACTGCCTATCTACTTTGAGAGTTTACGTTATCATTTTCCGTTTTTACGTTATTTTTTCTACAAGAAATGCCTGAATTTGAATTAAATAAAATTTCAAAGCACTGCGCAGAATAAGTGAAATTGTATGCAGTTATGCGCACGGGCGCAAAGTTACGCGTAAAATACGCCAAGGATAACGTTCGCCATGGAAAAATATTTGACATAGCCGGGATTCGAGCACGGATATCCCAAATGCCAGTTAGGCGTATTAGCTAGTTATATCAGGAATAGCAAAAATCTGACCAGGAATTGGACGATTCGGGTCCGAATCCCGGCTAAGTCAAATATTGTTTCATGGCGTACTTCATATTTGGTGCATTTTAAATAAAATTAGCTAATTTCTCAAATACTCAGTTTTCAACTTTCCGATCCGAGGATGAGTTTCCTTGCATTAATGGGAATCCAAGGGGTGAAGATCTCGCTGTTTCTTCATTAACGTACGACCTAGACAGTATATCCATATGAATCCTTTTCGGAAGTTAAGTGTTAGAAAATGCGTTTATGTCATTTCCGTTTAGTTTTAAAAATGCTATCAACTTATTGTAATTATTCTTTTGGTGACGGCAAATATTAGGTTTATCATGCTCAAGTTTATTAAATTTATTTTTGAAAATAGGTTTATCTTGTACACGATTTATATCAGCGTTTGTCGCCAAAATTTTTATTACTGTCACAATATATTTCGATCATTTCACCTTAATTAAACTGACCTTTCAATCTCAGGGTGTCAGGCTGATGGAAATTCCTGTGTAGGTGGGTCAACCTTCAAAAATCGTACATTTTCTACAGGAAAAATATGAAAAAAATTAATTTTTGTTTATTGAGAACCAAATTTGTCTAATTACAGTTTGTCATCCATACAATATAATGACAGAGCAGTAAGTGGCAGAGATGGTTAGCAGTGATAACAGTTTTTTAATTTTACTTTTGTGCTGTCTTCGGACATGATATATATGTCCACGGACATAGCAGAAGAGGAATATTGTGTTCACTCACGAGAAATTATTTTTTAATTTGTCATTGGGCATTCTGTAACTAGTCATAGTGTAGGTGTCATCATGTCCGTTACCATCTGTCATGTCAACGGACTGCAGATTTCACGAACATGATGTCCGCGGACATGACGATTTCCTTAAAAATTTAGTAATAGTTGGGACTTACAGTTAGTTAGGACACTGTACATTGAACTTGCATTTTCTAGCTGCAAAAGACATCTCAGTTGTAATTAGTAAAAGATTTTACTTCTACTAAGTTTTACCTGTTCACGAACATGAGAGATGATCTTGGCTCCTTCAAAAAAATGAACCAAAATTTTTCTTACAGCGTCAAAACATTCACTAAAACAAATATAAACTCAAACAACCCATAATAATAATAGTAATAATAACTGCTGACAATATCTTTCTCTGCACAGTGGTTATTCAGGGCTGCCACCATATTCTATGAAAAATTCCCCCTTTTTCCTGTGTGTCCACGGACATTGCTTTTTTCGGTAGGACACATGTTTTATTTTATTTTATAATAAATGTTATGAAATGAAAGCAACCCAAAAAGACTATTTTGGAATTTTTATATTGTTGTAACTTGTTAATCATAGAGTTTGTGATAAATTATTCAGTAAAAGTTATTAATACGATAAACACCTATTCGAAAATCTATGTGGGACTGTCCACGGACATGACGAATCATAGCCTGCGGGCATTAAATTTGGGAATATAATTTTTTTCTTTGCTAATTTGTCTCTAAAATTAGTAAAAAGGTGCATAAAATAATATGCCATTTTATTTTTGATTGACCAGTTTTGGTTTTTTTTATAGCAGTACATGACACATAATTTTGTACGATTGTGGGAGAATGACCCAGGTGTGTATGTACCCCGTGACCGTAGTGCGAAAAATAATTTTTCATCAGGTATATGCTCTTTTTCATCTTTTCAATACTTCTCTTAAAAAATTACTTGGATAGCATAGCTTCGTAAGTAGCTCCATCAAATTGCTTTAGCTCCATGATTAGTAGCTCATTTCAAAACTAAGGTCTTGAAAGAAACAGCTAAGTCTTTTCTTAACCTTTGTGCGTCTTGATTGATATTAAACGTGAAAATTATTTGTAGTTTTTTTTCCTGCTGTTTCTACATTAATTTATTTAAATTATCAATTAATTTTTTTTTCAAATTATCCATCTCAGAATATGGCAAAATTTTATTTTTCAATCCAGACATATCTTAATAATCCAAAAATTCCAGATATTTAAAAAGGGTTACGTAATAAAAATTTGTTCTGCATAAACTAAATCTATATAATTAGCCATATCATTTTTTTTAATGTTCTCTCGCAGAAAACCGGAGAGGTATATCAATGTACGTAATAGCAGCTGCCTGCGATTTTTCAGTTGTCTTGTGAACATTTCTTCTGGTAAAAGATCAGATTGTGCCTCAAATCGTCTTGTTTTCTAAATGCAATTTTTTGGCTACCCGGATATTCCTTACCTCAATGAGATAAGCTCCCGAGTTCCCGCCTCGAACGCACTTCCTGAACATAACCTTGCTTAAGATTAGAGGTGAGAGACAACTCTGAGGGTTAAAAATTGCCAAGATTACCTCATGTTTTTGTGACTGACCGAGGAGCATGATGCGACAGTTTTTACATTAGGTATCTTATTAGAGATATGTTAATATATTTCTTGTTGTTGTTTTCGTAATTATAATCACTCGATTGGAGTCGCTGAAAAAATGTTGGCATTTCTAGATATCTGCAGTAAATAGCATGTTTTGGTGGGAGCAGAATTTTTCTTCCACTATCAGAAGGACGTGTCTTCTCTTTTATTGCCTTATTATTTCGGAATAGGAAATTGTATACCTCAAAAACGTACTTTTTAGCCTTATTTTTCCACCCATGTCCAATCTCTCCTTTTCCTGCTAATCAATCCTTTTTTCCTCCCTTCTACACCGCTCACTCAGTATTTCCCACGTACAGATATTAGTCATTACTTATAAGTTCTATATTTCAAAAACTCTCTCTAAGCTATTTATTCTACCTTTTTCCTATACACGCTAAGGCTCTCAGAAATTCTTTCGAAATCTCAGAAATTCTTATTGTGTCCGCTCTCGCTAAGCACACTCTCGATAGAGGTTTGTATTATTTTTTCTGCAATAATTATTTAAAATAAGTAAAATAAATTTTCTGCAGTTAACTTAATAGAAATGAGAATCTCCACCTCATCAACCACTCAATCACCAACAACATCAACCACTACATCAGGAGATCTAAGGATTTGCATACTATGCAACAGAATTTTACATTTTGTTCCCAGGATTCCAAAGTCATGGGGATAAAACTATATAATGTTATACCATCCCATATTAAAAAAAGACTCATCTTTGCATGCCATCAAAAGACTATTGCATAATCTTCTCCTCTAGAAATACCTCTATAAAGTTGAGGACTAATTTATGAGTATTTCTGTGTAATTATTTTTTTCGTTGTTCTTATTACATATTTTGAAATATGGCGTGTTCTATAGATTACTTATAATGTCCCGCATAAAATAAATAAATGACAACAATTTTCTACAGACGCAGACGCTATGCACCAGGAAACTCCATACGCCAACTTAATTTAGAACACTCACTGGTAGGTAAGAACCTGTGTATTTTTTCTAAAGAATTATCTTATCAGTTTATTTCGAAGTGTGGTATCTTGTACGTTTCCCATTTCTAACAAAATTGTTTTTGTAGAAGTCTGTTCTCTACAGCGCAGGACTTGTTGAAGCTCTTTTATTTTGCGAAATCAAGTCGTGTGTTTCACTTCTGTGGCTGGACGAAATACTTAATGGCGATCATGCGTGTTAGTCTGTAAAGGAAAACGTAATTCTTGTCTCAAACCCTCTTCGTAGAACAAGGTAGTAGAACACTTCGTAGAACACTTCGTTGCGCTCAATCTCATTGACTGCTTGAACGGAAACCTGTGATTGGCTAATTTCAATATAAATTGCTAGCTAATTCCCTGCCAGTAGGCGTTACCTTCGTAAGGCGAAACGTGGTGAATCTGTGTTTGTGCACCAAGAGCGTAAAGGAACGCTCTCAATATCTGCAGAAATTATCATCCTCTTGATAGAGTGGTCGATATTGTACGATAAAGTTCACCTAAGCATGCGAGGAAGATAATAAAGGAACGTTCGTGACATTAAAATTTTGATGCGTGTATCTTCTATTTATAATTTTCTTCTTTGCAGCCAACGCAGCGGAGGAGCAAAGTAACTGGCATTCACCAAATTTTAGTTGACATGGATTTCCTCCAACATGTAAGTATTCTTTCAATTTTGAAATCCCTTGCCATATTTCAGTGTTACATTTATTTCTGGTTGCAGGAACGATACATATCTATTTGATAAAATTAGAAACTCTTTAGTCAAGTTGAACACCACACATGAGTTTTAGGAACATTTCATAAGTTGATGAGTTCCACAAATATTCTCATAACTTACAGGGCCAATATTTGTGGGGTTGAATAAATTATTAGCCCAGCGAATAGGCATTAATTATGGTGGTTGAATTGTCTATTGGCCTCAAAGGTGAGGGTGGCGTGTAACGAAAGAATTAGTATTTATTATTGATTTTGCCATACCTTTTGCCATTGACTACCTTTGGGATTAGATGCAACTGTTCTGTCTCTCAGTCAGCCATTCAACCCGACGGTTTGTGAGGGCATTTGATGACAGAGATCACCCCACACAAAACCACATGTGTATGAATTTTATACACTTGTGGCTCAGTAAGCTGTCATTTGGTCGCTATTAATTTTCATATTTGAAGCACGTTTACCTGAATTCAGAGTGAGAGGTAAGCTAGATTGTCCTTATTCCTGAGTGAACCGGCGTGATGCAGATCAAACTGCCGCGCTGCTAAAACATGTTACCTGTGCAATAAAAACTGTGCTCGGATGTTGCTTGTCTTCCTCGTTCCTTGTTTTTTTCTCCACGTTGTTTTCTGTGATATGCTTGAAGGATATTTTTATCATTAATTGGGGGAGTGCTTGTTCAATCCATTTCCTCTTCCATTATCCAAACATTTTTTATTCTATGGTCTTGTCATTTTTCGTTTTTTTTCCTCACGGACTGGTATCTGCCAGCTTATAGATGAGTGTATCTAATAGCCCCGTAACGAGTTTTTGAATTTGATTCTGCTATAGCCTGTGATATTTCTTCATTTGCATGTACTGGCATATCGTCTTATGTACCAGTCTTATAACATTTTATCACTGCATAATTCCATTGAGGCTTAAGGACTACATTTGAAAACAATCTCAATTTATTTCAAATGAATCAATGGTTCCTGTTTAAGCTTTTAGTTTCCATATTTTATGAATTTTAACTAATATTATTCATAATAGAATCAAGTTATATTGAATTTGATCGTTTGAGTGAAATTATTGAGGCAGAATTAAAGATCAAGTTTTTGTTAATTCGGAAATACTTGATTGCAAATTAACGACTTGGAACATTGAATAAATTTTATTATACTTTAAATTATCTCTGCGTTTAAAGTGTATGGCGACCAGATAAGGTTTTAAAAAATGCAGCCAACAGTAACTAAATAAACCTCCGAAATGCTGAGCCATAAAAACAATATGCTAATGTAAGGACGAGATTGAATTTGTTGTCATTGGGCCCTTTCTCACGTTTATGTAATAGAGGTAAAACAACAATTTTTTTAATCATATTATGTTGATGTAATTTATTAGATAATATTGATTAGTGGAGATATTTCTTTATTTAATTTCATTCGGTATTTGGGTTTTTGATTGTAATAATTTATGTGTCAATGTATGTTTTGCTAGGTGATGTCTAGATATCTTACTGTTTGTTTAAAAGAACGTTGCCATGTTGTTGGTGATAAGAAGAAGGGGATTGTTAGAAAGTTTAAGTGAGAAGACGCGTAATTAAGGAGAGCAACGCCAGATTGAATAATTTCAAGGAAGTTTCAGAGAGATCCCGATGTCACAACTGCACAGAAAGGGTGTGTGAATAGGGTGGTTTCCTATTATTTTTTTATTGCCTATATCGGAAGATTATTACTCCTGGAGTACGTATTTCACGCTTTTAGATTTTTAAATGGCAACATCTATTTTTCGCGATTAAATGAAAAGTGAAAATTTTCAAGCGCGCGAAAACGCGACGGGTTAGGAAATCTCTCCGTGTGACGTATTTCTGGTTCCCCCTCCCGCCTTGTGAGGTGACCTTGATCGAGGCTCTGAGCGCTGATAGGACGCAGGATGCTAGAGGGTAGCTGAGTACCTTGCTGTCTGGTAGCGCTTGGCTTAAAAAAGGTTTATTAATACCTTATCGAACGAAGAAAACTTTCCGACCTTAGCCAGTTTCAATGGGTGATTATTAAGACATGTTTCCCTGAGCTCTGCGCCTCATGCATGCATTGGTAATCTCAGACGATGTATAACTCCTATCTTCTCCTATAGAAACTAGGTCCCTGTGACGTCACGTGGAGTGGCATCGCATGGGCGCCAATCTGGCCCTTTTCAAATGAGGATAAAAATGGACCATTGCCATTCGTCTAAACCGGTATTTCTAAAACCAAATAATTTGTATATTATGAATACAGTAATTGTGGGTAACAAATCGCAATCAATACCTTTCGTTTTCTTTGATGAAGGAAACTACCCTATTGTGGTTGCCGTAGTATTGTGGTGACAAGTGTGGAGACGTACGTTCAGGGTGTGGGAATATACTTGTTAATCGCGGGTGCATGAGGATAATAGGTGTGTGGAATCCTGTGATAGAAGCATGGGTGCAGATGTTTGTTCTTGGCGCAGCAAATGGCTTTTGACTCGGGGGATCAGGAACGGGATATGTATGCTTGCAAACCAGTTATGGTATAGTACAGGTGTATGTTCAGGGCTCCTTGTCCGATGTTCTATTCACCTTGTTGACTTGAAATAATACCTTGAACAAAATTATGATTGCTAGGTTATGATGGTGGGGACATTATGTCGGAGCCTTTTGAAAGTGATTTCCTTTCCACCCTTTTCAATTTTTCAAACAAATTACTGTCAGTTGTCATCCTCTTCAAGCACTTAAAAATAAAAAATTGGATTTAAGATACACATAATAGCACATTGTCATACCTTATCTATTGCCAAATTTTTGTAGATTTTCTCTCTTTTAAGAAGTCACTACTAAAGTGGATAAATAAATTGATTAAAATTTAATTCAAACTATATCGTTTTCATCTCTACTGTTGTCGTTTAAATTGTGCATAACATAAATGTAATTAAAATTCGCGTGAAACCCAGCCATAATCATAGATTAAAAAGAGTTGAGAAATTAAATTTGTAATGGCGAGGAAGACAGTAATTCAGTTGATCCATGATCCTGGTAATGGTGCATGGTTTTACGTTCGAAGTCTTGCGTTATTATTCCTCATGATCCCTTCTCAGCATCTTACCAGAGGATTCCCGTTTTATTAGCATCTCGCGTGACTAATTTCAAGGCATAAATTAGTATTTATGAGTTTTTTTGGCTTGCCACCTCCCATCAACTCCATGGCGAGGTCAGTTGTACATGGTTTTAGCTTATAATATTTTTCACAGTTATCAAGATATGGCACCGCATAAATATCTTAGAATGTCATTAAAACCCCTTCCTACTATTACGTTTCAGGCACCGTAAAGATCTTTAATGGATAGCACTTAATTTATAGTTTTGTTTCAAATCTCCATTGCAATCTTAAAACTTCAATATAATATTGATTTACTTAGTTTATTTACTCCAGAAGCACCCATCTAACTCTCTGGTAAGAACTTGCTGGGTAATTTGGATTTTTTACATTTTACTGAGGGTTCCTTGGTATAAATTGAAGTTTTTGGTTAAATTGATATTATCAGTATTAGTAGAGTTGTTTTCTATGAATGATTGCAAATCTATGAAAAACGACTCAGTTAATTCATAAAGTCTTTCTTGAACGCTCTGTTTAAAATCTTTCTCAGAGTTCATTCTTTTTATGTTTTTTACTATTTTTTATAACCCTAAAATTAAGAGAGTATAAATACATGCAGCGTCATTACAAATCAGTTTTGGTTATAAGTAGTATTTTTTATGTTTGCTAATATATTCCATTTTAATTCCCTCATGCTATTTCTTAATATAATAAATCCCTTTTTCAAGTTTTTCCTGTATGAAGGTGAGAATTGCCTGAGAAGCTGATCAATATTTTTCTTCGTCGTGTTTTAGCGTAACCTTCATGTTTTTACGAGATTAATACTTAAGGCCTTGGGATTTTAGGTTTGTACAAGCATAAATCAAAGAACAAATTAGCTGGAAAAGTGTTGGCTTGTATCATATGAACGCCGATGTGGATTGAGTTTCGTGAGATTTTAAGAGAGCTTTTAATTTTCGTGATAAGCCATGACACTTCAGAATCGTTATCCGAAGATTAAACGGTCTGAAGTTGGAAAGTTAATCTTTCCCGGTCGCTCGAGCAATAATTATATTTTATGGGAATCCTGCTCCATGCTATATTTTACCAACGCTAATGCTCCCTTTTTCCCTCACTCCCTCAATTTGTAGCCTTGAAATTGACGCCGTTCCTCTCCACCAAGTCTTATTAAAATATCCTCACTCGCATCCCATTTAATCTAATTTCGGATCTTCTTACATCCCTACAAATCTTTAACCAGGTTTTTTTCCCCTCTATATATCCTCTCCCCCAAATCCTTATTTGAGGCGGGAGCAGTATTCGCACCATCTCGCTTTTTTTCCCAATCTATGTTCATAAAATAAAAAAAAATCCATCTCACCCTTTTCCGTTAACCCTCTCACTTAATATCCCTCAACATTCCGCGTCGGCGTATCCCTTTACCCTCCTCTTCTTATATATATATATATCCCCATCGCGAACACCTTTTCATCTGCCACCGGAGGGAGAGCACGTTTTTAAAACCTCGCATATAATATAGTGGATGAGACCTGGTTTACGCTCTATCACGTGCCGGGGGTGGAGGGGAAAAAACCACTAAAACTCTCTCCCCTATAACCCCCACCATCTTTCCGCAGCATCCTCCCGCACCAAGGAGCCTACCTCTCCTCCCTCCTTATATCTCTCCAGATCCAGCGCCCGCTCATACCCTTTAACTTCCTCTTAAATTTCACATCAGCGGAAATACCGCGACTACATCATAGCGTAGCAGTCTTGGAGGGGGTTAGATCGTGCGAAAGAAGGTATCACGGGGGGAGGGGGAGGGCAGGCGAGATGTGGGTGTACATAAGACTGCGCAGGTTATATAAAAAAGGTGGAGTTAGAGGCGATGGAAGCGATGTGAGAGAGAGGTTAAGGGAGGAAAGGACGTGATTAGGTTAGGGCGAAATAGGTTATATGAAGGGAGATGGAGATGCCTACTTCTCGGTTCAATCGTCCCTTGACTTCTTAACCCCATAGCAATGAGGTCGTAAAAAAATCAATTTAATTCGATAAAAATAATTTGAGAGCTTAATAGATTACAATTTTTGGCCGAAGCATTCTTCTCAACCAATTCTTCAGGGATAGAAAAGAAACAGTATCTTCGCGCCGTTTTCCACGGGGCAAGTTATTGCGCCATCTGATATATATTCGAAGGCGCAGTCAAAATTGCATCGCTTTAAGCGGTGAATCGCGAGAATGCCTGTAAGCGAGATGGCAAAATAGCCCTTGCTCTAATTCCGAGCTCGCATTCTTAAAATTTCGACAAATGTTTTAGGTCCCAATCTGCGCAATGACGTGCTCTGTGTAGGACTGGAGTCGATTGGATGAACTGGATTTTAAGTCGAGGTTCGAGTTTGTGTGGTGGCTAGAGTGTTGGCATACCACCCTTAGGGCTCGAGTTCAAATCCCGGCGTTGACAGAGAATTTTCAGAGAATGCGCAATCCCTGCTTGTGTAGAGGACATTTCGAGGGCAACACTCCGTCCGTCGGATTGGACTTGAAGCCTTGGTCCCCTTGGCGCCTTTCGTTAAGAGCAGGCTAATGCCGACGCCGGGTTTCTCTCCACCTTTCTCTCCCTTCCCTCCCTTACGGTGCAAATGACCTTTTCTGTCGGTCGCCTCCTTCAATTAGCATTGATAAGCACATTTTAAGTTGATATAAATGGAGGAAGAGAGGAAAGAAATCTACCAATCTTGAGTGGAGTATCGCAACAAATGTCTTGGAATGGACCCGGAAGATGAACTAAAGATTCAATTTTTGTCTCGGGCATAGTTTGAGTATTAGTAGTAAAAATCTCTGCCACCGCTGGGATATGAACCTGGGCCTCCTATGTGGGACGCCAACATTCTAGATTCAGAACTCTAACCCGAACCTCGATTTAAAATGTACCTATCCTTTGTGACATCACGATATTAAATTGGCCTTCTTACAAGTAGTGCATTGAATGACCCCTATAAAGAGTGAGTGGAAAGGAAGTTACCAAGTTTTTCGATTTTCCCTATTTCTGTGACTATTCCCTAACATACATTTCTATCCAACCCAGCGTCTCCTTCTACACCCCAAGTATTCTATTACCACCCCACCACCTCTGGTAAAAAAACCCTCTAACATTTTAAACGAAGATGTCATGTAATGGACCAATAAGATGAGCAAATGACTCCCTGTTTTTTTTTCGATTCCTGAGACTATTCCCTGAGATACTCCGCTATCCAACCCAGTGTCTCCTGCTACACCCCAAGCATTCTGCTACCATCCTCTGGAAAACCCCCTCTATCCAGAGAACCCTCCTAAAAGCCCCCTCACCCCTTATATATCGTAGCATCCCATACCTCCACGACGATCCCGAAAAACACGCGGTCCTCCTCGGCACAAACCGCTCCCCTCTCGTTCACATGTCTTTCCCACCTATGGAGTGTTCCTTCCCACACTTTTGAAATCCATCTCTTCCTCTTTTGCTCCCCAGCACACGCTACCACTCTCCCCCTATCTCTCCCCCGAGTATCTTTTCCCATCGTTTTTATTTTCTTATTTTATCCCTGCCCTACCTTCTCCGCGAGGAAGAGGCAGGTGAATAAATAAAAAATGCTTATAAAAATGAAACGGAGCCTAACCCCCGGGGGAAGCATTACTCGGGTCGTGACGCCATCTACGACGTCGCCGCAGACGACTTTTGTTTTTTTTATTATTTATTTATTTTTTTATATCCTCGCCGCCCTCACCCGACACGTCCTCTCCTCCCATCCCACTTCTCTCTCTCTCCCCTCCCTCACTGTATTTTCCCTTTTTCGAGTAAAACGTGTTTTATTATCTCGTGTCGTTTTCATCTTATTCCTCGTTTTTTTCACATCTATCTCTCCCTTTTCTTTTTGGGTGTGTTAATGCGTCCGTTTCCAACTTTTTTGCCTTATGTCGCTCATATTTGGTTTTGATGCTTTTCCACACGTTATTTTTGCTTATGTCTTTCTAGCTTTCTCATGAACAGCTCTTGACTTTGTTTCAGATGTATTTCATCTATGACGTGGTGAAAATGTGTTACTAGAGACTTCTAATTTCATCCTGGAATGTCATCTTTCTCTATATAATGTCATTGGAGTATTTGATTGGAGTTGGAGTAGTCATGAATTAATTCCATCAAAGTACCCACGACTGAGATGATTCGCACATCATTGTTTTTTTTATGGCGGCATCTCCGAATACATACGGTTCATTAGTTAGATGCTTCATTCGTTAATTCCCTATTGCATTTTTTATCGGTGCCATAAAAATACTTTCTTTAACATATAATTGGTCAAACATAAAAATTACACACACAATCATGGTAAATTCCTAATAAAAAATAGGTAAACCTTAATATAAAATGAAAACTGTTCATCATCATTAGTCAACAATTCTAAGATTGGTTTGACGCAGCTCTCCATTTCTCTCTCCTATCCGCTAATCTCTTCATAGCTACATATTTATTCTCTTTTACATCCTTCATAACCTGTCCTATATAACTCATTCGGGGCCGTCCCTTGCCCTTTTTCCCTTCCACTTGTCCTTCAACGATTGTCTTCATCAGACCATCGTGCCTCAAAATGTGGCCAACTAAGTTGTCCCTTCTTCTGCTTAATGTTTTTAGGAGGCTTCTCTTTTCTCCTACTCTCCTTAGCATTTCCTGGTTACTTACACGGTCAATCCATTTTATCTTCATCATTCTTCGGTAGCACCACATTTCGAATGCTTCCACTCTTGACTTCTCTGCTGCTGCCAACGTCCAAGCCTCGCTTCCATAGAGAAACATACTCCATATGTAGCATCTGATGAATTGTATCCTTACTTCTATGCTGGTATTTTCAGCTGTAAGAAGATTCTTCTTTTTGTAGAAAGCCCTCTTCGCCTGAGCTATTCTACTGTGTATTTCTTTCTTGCTCCGTCCATCGCTGGTAATTCGGCTTCCCAGGTAAGAGAACTCGTTCACCTCTTCAAGCTTATGCTTTCCTAGGTTGATGTTAAAAAAATGATGAAAATGATTAATGATGAAGACTGTTAAACACCTAATATGCTTTACGACATATTCTGGGATTATAATATTTTGAATCTCACCCCGCCGCTCACTTTTTCTGGTGGAGCTTACATAGTCTAAAAATGGCATTACGTAAAAGTAGCATTGCGTATGTAGCAATCGTTAGTTGCTTACAACGAATACTTTCAACACCATTTTCCTGAACCTTGATTTCCAGCCCACACGGTGTCAATTAGTGTGTAAATTAGATCATATTTATTCAACATTAAACCACGACCCAAATGTCACCAACTGCTGTCAGAATTGACATTTGATGAGTATTGCCCTTGCGAGAGGGTAATGAGTTATCTTGTCTTTACACATCCATCTAACAAGTTGTTGCGGTGATAAACCCTAGGTATATTGGATTTGAGTCTCATACTAACAGATTATTTAATTATTCAATTCCATCGACTGCCAATGTTTCGTACCTGTTAAAAACATAATTACATAATATCATCCTTCAGAAATAGGACATTTACCGTGGGAGTGCCCAAGAAGCCATCATAACATATCTGTCCATTAGTAGCATAGCCAAACGTCGAGTTAGTTATAACATCATTTTACTGCGGCTTTTGAAAAATGTCCATCCTCCCCTTCCTATTATCCATCAACTTCTGATGCAATGTCGGTGAAGCCATGAATCAGAGCAATCTTTCATAATAATTACTTTGAAATGAGTTTATAATTGAAGCGTGGGAGTTACTGGGATCCAAGCCAAGTCACGAGCACTAAGAAATATGCCTTACTCCTAATTGACAATGATTTGTATTCATCGTGAAAACGAGATGCCATTTATGTCTTAACCCTATCATTTTCAATATTCTCGGATTGCTGAACAACAAAATATGCACCTCGTCAAAGGATTATCCTGGGAGAATTAATATGCCGGTTGATAGTGGTGATGATAATGTAGAGATGATGGTTCATAGTGGTGCCCGCAAGGCAAGTTTTCCGACACAATACTAGCACACGTTTGCTACTTAACGCAGCGTAAATGAGCAATGCGTTTAAATATTTGTTGCTTCGAATGGATTTTGATATTCTATTTCCTCATCATATACTTGGCATTCGCGTAGTTATAACTAGTAGAAAATATCCACTTCGTATTAATTAAAATCAACAAATGATGAGGGAATTTGATGAAGGTTTTGTAGAAACGAATTATTCAGAGCCTGGCTTGTTTGGATATTTAAATCATCACTGGGGATACAAAAACGGCTTTGATGAAAGTAAAAATGTGTGTGGAGCGAATTTTGACCGTATACCATGCATGAACTGATGCCAAGTAATAAGTAATTCGCAAGTCATGATATCGCGTGTTCTCCTTTCATTTTTCATTGAAAAGTTTTTGCTCGTTAGCCATCGATGGATTCATATAAGACCTTTCCATTCCTGTTCACTTGGCAGGAATTATAAATTTGCAATATTATTTATATGGGTAACATTATGACAAGTTAACGGCTTTTATGCATAATTAATCAAAAATGGCTTTCTATTGAAACGCATAATTCTGTCAGGATTTTGTGAACCTCTGGAGCAACTTTCTCTTATAAGTTACAGTCATTGCAATGTACAGAGGAAACCCATGCTTTCAAATTGTTGTATGCACTTCAGCACAGATGATATCTTTGAATAAAAATATTAATTTCTTGCATCCAACTTTTAGTTCTTAAAATAAATTATCTATTATTACCGTGTTTGTACTTTGAGTGTAATCTTAACTTTTAAGTCTCCTTGTGTGTTCTTAAAATAATTATTTTTTCTTATCTAAACTGTATTATTAGCGACGCCCAATGCAGTAAAATAACAGAGAAGGCTCATTTTATGTGAATTACTACAGAAATACGCAAATACTTATTTTGGGTACTGAAATTATCATTGGTCTTCATCTATTGCCTATCTATTTGTGGTTTTCTGTCAAAATAAAATATTTGTTAAGAAATAATATTTTAATAATATTATAAATAAATTATATGATATGAAGAGGACCTTTCTCCGTATTCAGTTTAGGTACAGGCACTCATAATTTAATTGGAACGCGGTAAACGGTGAAAAGGATATAATCATTGAGATATGACACCATCTGATATTATTAAATTTGTTTCCCATGGCAATTTATGTAAATCTGACAATACAAATATTTTGAGTCTTGGACGCAAACCAAGTCGTAACCAGTATAGTTCATAGCAACATGAATTGAATACTTATGTTTAGTTTAGCCCTAATGTGTGCTCGGCCTCGCAGTTGCCAGACGTTACTTATTATACACCGTTGATGAAGGAGTACCAAGCTACGCCTGGAATAGCATCGCCGTCCACACTTCTTTTTTAGCCTTCTGCTATCTAGCTGTTACATTAATCTCCGTACTAGTTTATGTCATTTTTGGTGTAGGTACTAATCATATGTAAGAAAAATTTTATTCTTTGGATAAAAGGTGTCTTTTCATATGGTGATTCACGCTTGTAATCATGATGACGATGGTAATAATTTGACTGTGCTGTTCATCTTACGTAATTTTTTTGCATTTTATTGTATATCAGTTCTTCCACAGTAGTGTTATGACGTAGTAACCTCAGAAAAATCTCAATAAATTTGGATTTAAGGAGCGTGTATGTAATTTTAAGTCGTAAGAAAGTTAAGCCCTGATTGTAAAAGAGAGTTTTGATCCATAGCGTGTTTTGCATCTTATATGGACCGCTAAATGTTCCGCGTTGGAAACTTGGTCTTGCTTCAGGAACTAGCCCCGCCGGAGTGAAGAAGCTTGGTGCTTAATAAATCAACTTGAGCGCTCCTTGTACCTGCTCTTAATGGCCGTCTTGAGTGATAGTAATTTCGCGCAGAATTTTATCCATCTCTGGACTCCCTAGACCGTGGTTATGCCGCATATTATAATAACGCACTATTTCCTCCTTCTCATCCCGGTTCCTTTCTTTGCTTTGATTTTTGCCGCGACCTCCTACATCTCTCACGGCCTTCATCTTCAAATGTCCCGCCTGCAATATGATACTACTTCCCTTCCTCAAAGCCATAAACTTATCTCTAGGGCACATCTGCCGGGGCTTCGCGTCCAATCCACCAACTCCTGGCCATCTCTCCTTCCGTCCTTTACTCCGGCTTTGCTACCTCCTCAACTCATCCCTCTTTCTTTCCCCTATCTCTCATGGCAAAGCCAACTGATGCGCCGTGAACTGTTGGTTTTGGAGGTCAGTGTCGGATGAAAGTAAAGGTTGACAAGAAAAAATTCTCTGTCCGTGTTTGTACGAGAGAGAAAGTTGATTTTTTAAAGTGGCGTTGGAGATGATGAATGGTTGGTTCAAGTTATGCAGAAATATCTGGCCCGCGCAAGGTCACCGGCTACCTTGTAAGCAGGCAATAGCTGCCTGCTTTGGTGCCCGGGAAAGATATTTTATACAAATGCGAAGGTGATGAATAGCAGGTTTAAATCCATAACTATCCGTAATACTTGTGGTTCAAATTTTTCTCTTCGTAATTTAAGCTGATACATTGAAATAATTCCGGAATTATTTTGCAATAGTCTCCTGTACTGAAAGATGACGTAAATCTCGTGCACTCATTGAAGAACTTCTAATTTTTTTCGAGGAATCATGTAGTTACGTATGACCTATGTTTTATAGTATATGTGAGGGTATAAATAATAATTTGCACTGAATTTAATGGTATGCAGAATGATTTTATCTTGAATATATTTAAAATAGCCCGAATGCAAGGATAATGTCAAAGAAAACTGTTGGCAAATGAATTGCTTAACTAAGAATCGAATTTGCCCATTTAAAAATGATTCTTTGAGCATGCAGTTAAACTGGTTTTCACGAAGCACTCTATTCCCTTTGGTAGTATTAGAGTAAGCAAATGGGTATGATGTTGGTAGTTCAGTCATCTATTGCATGCTTACGAAAATATCCGATTTTTTCCAGACGGTGTTGGTATGACGATATGTTTTAACTGTGCTGGTTTTTGGTGAAAGTTAGATTCGAAAATTTGCTTACGATTACGATTCTCAATATGTATAGATAATTTAGAATATTATCTAATCATAATTTTGTTCAGGCCAATATTCACCGGGTACTTCGACACTTGGAAATTGAACATGTGTTGTATTAATTTGGAGTAAAGTGTGATAAACGGTTTTAGTTGAGAGGGGGCTTTTTTTTAACTAAACGGGGTTAATGTTATTAATTTCTCTAAGCTTTCGAGATTTGATTCTACTTTCTTCTCCCTGCATATTCTTTATCCCTCCATTACAAATCATATCGCAGCAGATTCTCTTAAACTCGTTCGAAAAATAGAAAACATAAGGGGTAGCCTTTACTCTTCGGCCACCCCTTGAGGATAGCCTCCAAGTCAGAATCACCGACCTCTTGACACAGCAATACTATCGGGGGACTCTTGGCGTAGGATTAGGTGGAGCGTCAGGGGAGAGGCGGACCTATTGGTTAGTAGAGGTCTTACAGGGTCATAGGTGAGACAAGGGAGGAGATATACATACAGAGGGGACAAAGAAATACAGATATTGAAGAGGCACTCAGGCGCTACACACGTTCCGACCAAACCACCCAACTGTTTGGACCAACTACGTTGGCACAGACGGTCGGAGGGTGTGTAGGCCTGTCGCCCGGAGCATACAGTCGGACCCGACGGTCGGGCGGTTGGTCCTGTCCAGTGGCGCAGCGAGGGGGGGGGGGGTTTGGGGGATAAAACCCCCCCAGAACTCAGAGAAATTTTTAAGTTTAATCCATTTTACTTAATTGGATTGATATTACTAATAGAAAAGTGTAAGGATTAAAATAATATCCTTCAGAAAGCTGTAAAACTCACCATTTTGAACTATTTATCTTAATATTCCGTAATGTATTAATCTCGCACATACCGCTTATCCTTGTAGGTATTCAATACCCTCACGCACTCCGGTATTAGTTGCACCTAAACCCCCCCCCCCCTCTAGCCTTAATTCCTGCGCCCATGGTCCTGTCAGACCATCCAACCGCCGACCGCCCTGCCCCGATGTCTGTGGATTCGCAACGTCTGTACTGTTTACGGCTATTTTTTCTGTCGGTTTGAGGTTTGATTCTGCCAAGCAACTCCTTTGAACACACTTCGCCCATCCTCAAGTAATTTCGGGAATCATTTCCATCCAATTCTCGAAGTAAATTCACGTGGGTGAAATTTCAAGCGGTCACTTCTTCTCCCATACTCTTCTATTTTTTTCTGATGTTATCAATGAGAACCTACTTGGCTAAAGCCAAGCCCTTTTTTTTTCATTTTTCGAAAATTACGGAGCCATTGACAGCAAAAGCCGAAACCAACTTCACTCCACGCGATCACGTTGGGTACTGAGGAATATTTGGTAAGTTGGTCGGGTCGGGTGGATTGGTTTGGACGTCTGTAGAGCTGGCCCCGTCAGGGATGGTGGGGAAGTTCGGTCGTGTCGGATGACTGGACCCCCTCAAGCCGTCTTATTATTGAGGGAGATAGAAAAAGATCCCTTTTACTCCAGATTGCAACCCCAGACAAAGGCGCGGAACAAGGGCGGGACAGAGGGGGCACGTGCCCCGGGCAGATTTCAGGGGGCGGTAAAATTTGAAAGGTTTGTTTTTAAAAGTCTTATAATTTTTCTAATTAAATTATTTTACAATAACTATTAATGCATAAATAATTACACAGTAATATCAATGAATCGATTTATTTTTCATGATCACATTTTGCATGATAATTAATACAGTCATGGAATATAGCTCATGGAAATTAAATGCAAAAATGTTTGCCGACATTTCGATATTTACTTATATCTACATCAGGGCTAATTTGCACATTGTTTACCGATTGTAACAATTACAATATTTAAACAAAGTGCAAATAAGCTCTGATAAAGATATAAGAAAACGCATAAGGATTTCATATTCCTGACCTATATTCCAAGACTGCATTAATTATAATAATATCAATAAAATGTCTAAAAAAAAAGAAATGTACGGTGTGTAATTTCAACTCCTGATTCTCAAAAAAGAAAATAGCTTATGGATGTATTATATAGTAGTGGTGGGGGTACGGAAGTGTTGGAGCGAGGGGAGATCAAGGGACGGGGGGTGGTAATGTGATCTTTGCCCCCCCTGACAATACTCCTAGTTCCAGCCCTGCCCCTACTTCTTAGTCCCTCTTTTTCCCGATTTTTTTATGGGAAAAGTCGATGGTACGAAAGCTCTGCGACTCGGAGAGGTTGGCTAGAGTGCGGGTGTGTGTGTGTGTGTATGTGGTCATGCGGTGGAGTGTGTGGTCTGCGTTGATTCCTTGGACCGGATGAGGCTGTTAAGAGTGTAAGGGTCAGCTCGGGAGGGGTTATTTCCTGTGAAGTAGGAAGTAAAGGGAAAAAGTTCGATACAGGTGCCTGGGTGGCGGTCAGGGGGAGTTTTAAGGGGTCAGTCTCTTTTGGACGGGTGGTGGTGTAACATTTTTGTTATGGGTTCGTTACCCCGATAATTGCCGTCCTAGACGTCTGTGAGCAGCGTGGGGTTGTTTCGGTTGAGCGATCGCTTTTTATTTTTTGGTGGAAGACGGAAAAAGAGCTCTTTTTTATCTTTTTGGAAAACAGCTCGGTATTGGTTCTCGTATCTTCAAGCCCGCCCAGTAATCTTTTCCTCCTTTAATTGTGCGATAGCTTAGTAACTTTGTGTTATTTTCAATATAAATTTGGGTGAATTTTAGTTTTCGTAAGCGGTTATAAATCTCATTTTTTCATTGCTGCTATCAATAAGTGAGGAGGATCGTTTACTGGAACCGAAAACATCCGGAATCCATGGTATGGTATCTCTGATATATATTCGTTTATCAGATTATTTAGGGGAAAATATTTTATGAAATCGTGAAAAATTGGATTCCATATTGAATGATTGATTTCGTAAGCTTTTATGATCAGGATGAAGTACATGCAATCCACTGCCAGTCGGTTTAACGATTCATCGGTCAGGAAAATTTGTTGATCTATCTTTTTATAGTTGCGGATATTATGAACTGATCTTGTCTAGTGGCTTTAGGAGTGCTTATAATGGTTTCATTTGGAATCAATTGAGTAATGAATTTCTCTTTTTCCAAGTGTAACCAAGGTTAAAGTTCTCTCTTTATGTTGGATAAAAGGAAAACTGAGGATTTCACTAGCTAAGGGAATGTGTTGAAACCCGGGTCGCAATGAATTTCCTTGTGAGATTCGCAAATGTTGTCTTTTTTCTATAATTGAGAAATTTCACTAAGTAATTCCTGAAATTTATCGTTTTTTTCTCTCTATGTTGTACATAATCTCCGTGTGAGGTTTCTATTATTGAAAATACTTAGAGCTATAATTATATTTTATTTAAAAGCCTCCTTTCTACTAACCCTTGTTGGTCTTCGCAGCCCAAATGCTAAATTTTCAAGTTTTAAAGACGAGTTTGATGAAGGCAAAACTTAACAATCCAAAAGTAGCTCATGGAATGTATTTTATTTTAATCCTTTTTTTACGGTTATAACTAACTGAACTAAAAAATATTTCTTTTGCTCTGAAATTTCCCTTTAATTATTCTTTTTCAAGCATTTTTGGAGGCATTCGTTTTCAGTAGTGTCGATTAACATACCCCCGCAAACACTTCAATAGTTTTAGAGGAAGTACAGTGTCTGGTGAGACTGAGCTCACTCGACCAGCTAATTTTCTCCCATTGCTTCCATTACAAACTGCAAGCTCCATTATTTTTCAATCGGACGGCGAATGAACTACGTGCTTAATTTTCTAAAACATCGGAATGAAACAATGTCAACGCACGAGGAGCCGGTGGAGTTTTGCAGTTTCAAAATTCTTGGTTGCGTTATCGAATATACTGGTGGGAAAAAAGTATCGAGCATACTGATGGAATGGTATGTCCGTCGACGCACTTTCCAAGCGAGCAGAGATTAATCTGTTCGAAATCCAGTCATTTATCTGTATACGAAGCAATTAATTTCGCTTAATTTATTTTCCTCCCAATACTCGAACTTAAACAATGATGGATATTTTTCTCCCGCTCCCCAGCTCCCAATTAATCTGGAATGATCCATCTCTGGAGCCCTTTTGATTAACTCATTCCGGGCTCCCTTTTCCGCCTCGATCCGCCTAATATAACCCCCTCCTCGCCCTCGCCTTTGGTCATTCATTCTCGAAGACTGGCTAAGCATCGGCCATTCCTCTGTTTTTGGCGGAACATTTTTCACCAGTCCACCGTAATAAGTGTGGTCCGGAGGAGAGTATGTGGTGTCGGGGAATATGAGGCTGGGAAAGCACGGGGAGTGTTGGGGTTCAAAGTGTATTGGAGACGGAAGAGTAATGGTGCGGAGTGAACGAGGGTGGGGTCATGAACGAGTGGAGGATAATCAAAGGGGAGAAAAAAAATACTTTGTTGGTTGCGTCGCTAGCACGAGGCGTGCGAAGGGTCGGAAGTAAGCTATGGCTTGGTGTCATAAAGAAAGGTGTTTATTTCTATTTCGGTGAAGGAATTTGGAATGCATTGAACAGTTTTTTCCTGTGCTAATGATGTCAATATTTTTCATCAATGTAAGTAATTAAAGAGTTGAGTTTTCCCACCCCGTTTTAACGCAATATATACGTACTGCTCAATTTTCCTATACTCCTCACCTTGAAAATGTTACGCTGTAACGAAACCACGGTCGGGAAAAATTAATCACCATGTGGAAAAAGAAAAGTTTTTATTCCTTCAACTGCTACTTTGTATCAATGGTCGGTTTTGGTATACACTCTTAAATTTGTTCTAAAATTCTAAAATTAAATGGGCAATGGTTATTAATTAGAAGAGTCTATTTGGAATTTTTTGTATATATCTTTTCAACATTTTTTTCTACCCTTGGCAGGAATGGAAGGGTTTTTCCAACAAAGAATCTTAAGTTGGCAATTGAAGTAATCACCAAGTTTCAATCTTTATGCAATGTGAAATGACGTTAATATCAAGATTATTCATTGTAATCTCTGGATATTTTATTCATTATTCCTCTTTTTTGGTAATATTTTGGGAAAATATGCATTTAGCTGCTAATTAAACTTCATTTACTCATTATTGATTCATTTTGTATACTACCTTTCAAATCATTTCCAACTGGAAATAATTAAAAAAAGAATATATCATGACCAAGTGCCAAAGCGAATCCTTCAGAGGATGCAGCAGAGGATCTATGATTGACTTGAGTTCAGTGGCGGTAATTTAAGGAGAAGGGGAGTATTTTGATTTCTCGCTTTTTGAGTTAACAATGACGAGCTCTCTCGAGCAACATTTCTTCCACATCGCTCATGTTATGTTTGGTTTGGCTACTTGTCCAACTTCTAGTCAAGAATTTGTTGTCTCCGGCATGACTTCATTCAATTGACTTGACATAGTGAAATTAAAAAAAACTTTATTATTCCACATAAATTTAATACAGCGCGACCTAGGTTTCGACGTGACTTGTCATGATCTGGTAGATTTGCATCGATGAGAAAAAATAAATTTATTTTCTGTCTTCTTTATAAATAATTATTGATTTATCTTAAATATAATAATTGTTAATTAAATGAAATTATTAGTATATTCTCTGTCTATGATGCAAATGTACCCTTGGTCGCACAACATAAACTGTAAGTGGTATTATATTTTTTTACATTTAATTACATTCTATTCATAAGAAGATTTGAAGGGTGTGCTCTATTCTATGTGATTGATTAACCCTCGGGCGGGCGCGCTAGCGTATAAAGTACGCATATCTTCGAAAACCAAGGATTTCAACATTGTACGCACATTATGATTTAGAATGGGCTCGTCTATTCTGGCAATGTACTTTGACCAAGGATGTTGTAAATATGCTGGAGGGGGCACCACTGGTTTCGAGCGTTGAGCGCAGTGTGGCAGGAATGGGGGTGCTTGGGTAGGAAAGCCACGCCTACTTTGACCAAAACATTGATAGTCCCATAAGAGTCAATGCTAACTATTTGGTGAAATATCCGGTCCTCATCGTTGTTATGCTGAAATAAACTATCGCAAACGAACACAGTAATCCTTTTTTCTATCATTATGGGAAGGCTGCGTGAAAATATGCCTCGAATATCTTTTCCCGAGGAAAAATTATTGTCAATCACCGCGGTTCCGCTGTGAAACTAGCTTAGCCGAAAAGTTTTAGATCGGCAAAAGGAACACGACACCAGTGGCGTATAAATTACGCCGCGCGACCGGCCGTATACCACCTATGTATCTTTATATCTGTATCACCTATAAATGTACAAGCTTGAATTAATTTCTACAAATAAAGATTATTTTTAACGAATATCGAGTGTTATCCTATAAATGCATCTATCTTGGGCACAGTACGCCACGCGCCCGGTTGTGTAAAAATATCTGGCGCGCCCGCTAGAGGATTAAATTATTTTTTCAGAAATTATAATTCAGAGGTAGTAATCGTATTTTTTTTCTATTCGGACCTCTCATTTGGTGGATGTCATTTCGTCCAATCTGAAGTATTCGTCTCCCTCACTTCTACTTTGCAGCCCCACCCAACCTCTCGGCTTCCCCGAAATCCAGGGTCGCCGCTCTCAGACTTTGATATATTGTCACCTCACCCACATGACTTCCATCAAAATACGTAGGCGACCCTCGGGAGGCTAAACTTCCCGCAAACACCTCTTAGCCCTCCCTCACACTCCCTCCCTTCTCCCCCCTACCCAAGAATTTCCTTCTATTCCGCACTCTCACCATACCACCATACATCCACACTACCCCCTCGTCACACCCATCCAAGGTTTTTCTTAGTTTCTTCCTCGGGCCTAAATAGCTTTTTTTTCCTGTGCTAGTATAGTAAATGTTTGGTATTAATGGCCAAAATTAATATGTATTCTTAGTTTACAATTCATTCTTTACAATTAGTAAACAGGTTTGGAGTAAACTATGGCTTAGTGTCATAAGGAAACGTGTTTATTTCCATTTCGGAATTCGGTATTGTATCAAAAGGCTTAAATAGTTTTTACTTGTGCTAGCCATGTAACTATTTCGTATGAGTGGTCAAATTTTTGGTGGTCAAATTAAATTTAAATGGTTTACGGTTATTAGAAGAGTTGATTTTGAAATTATTTGTGTTCACTATTTCAAGATTTTGACACTGATCATTGCAGGAATGGTCGGGGCACATCTACAAAAAAAATTATGCTGGCAATTGAAATATTTTCAATGGTTGACACCTTCTTCTTAATGCATGGTGAAATGACGTTAATAAAAAAATGTTTCATCGTAATATCTGGATATTTCATACATTATTGATGAACTTGGTTGCTGATTCAATTTTTTCTCGATATTAATATATTGCTGATAATATGTATGCATTGTAAACCATTTCTCATTGGGAATAACTTACAAAAAGAATATTTCTTGAGTTAGTTCCGAAGCGAATTCGTCAGAGAATGTATCTCCCATGATGTACTTGAGTACCTCTTTCCTCCTCATTGGGAACCACCGCACATGCTCCGGTCAACTCTCTGCCCTGCACATTACACGGTCAGCCCCCTGAAGAAACTGCAAACTACTTCCCAAGTTCCCCCTCCCCATTCTTATTCTCTCTCCTCTATTCCACCCTCCTCTCGAACTTCTTCTCTCCTTCCTCCGCTCTGCCTGGGAGTCAGCAAAAGCCTCAACCATCTCCCAAAGGAGCATTTATTCTCGTCACTGTCCAGTGGCCCTCCCCAGTCTACCTCTCACCACCCCTGTGGCCATAGTGAACCATTAACTGAGCCTTGGAATCCCCTTTTTTTTATAACAACGAAGTATGCGAGTCTACGCCGGATATCATGAGTTGTCATGCCCGATAGACGATGCAAGGAGTGCACGAAAAATAAGAGTAAAAAATATATTGAATACATTTCCCACAGAGAATAATTTCTACGTAAACTAGAAGAAAGGCAAATACCACGGGCAAAAATTAATTTTCAGTTTTCTGAAAGTTATAAATTTATAAAAAAAGCAGTCATGCCTGCTGGCCAAAGGTATAAGCGCCCAAAAAGTATGTAAATATATGCTTAATACATTTTCCACAAAGCATATTTTTCTGTTTATACCTTAAGTGTGGCAAATAATACGGACCAAAATTCTCATAAACATTTTTATTAATAATAAACGAGTTTACTCGAAGTATACTTAGAAACTATTCCTCAGGTTTTATAGTAACCTAGTGATAATGCTTATTTTTTGCTTTAAAAACGAATCTGAAGTTATTCGGCCAACAATCATTAGTAGCTACTCAAAAATTTAACTCGATCAATTCTTTACGTTTTAGTGCCTTTACATTTCATAATTTCTTCGCCGTCTTTAAATACTTAAAGCGGAAAGGGCCGTTCGGCCCTGTGTTAATATGTTCTTTCTCTGATTCGTGCCAGCTCGTATGACTTAGAAGTCGTCTTATCTTCTATCACCCCATTGTGTTTCGCGCCACGTCCCCTGAATTGGAATTCCTGAGGTCCAAATACATTTCCAAATTCCACCTTTCTCTTCCAACTGGAATCAAACCCTCACCTACCTTTCACCTTCTGATCGGAAGTGATTGCAGAATATCCTGAATTCCTCGAGATCTCAACCTCATAATCCACAGGCCTCCAAGCATGGCACATCGTCCTAACCTTCTTCCGCCCATATCAATTGGTCGCAATTAATTGGTTCGGTGAAATAGCTATCGATCCCAAAATTAATTTAGAATTCAGCGATTCGTAGGCCAAGGAGAACTTATGCGAGCGGGAGAAATTTTTACCCACACAGTGAAGAAAAATGTCTATTTGTGTCAATGAGTCGCTTGTTGTTTTAATGGTGATTATTCAAAATGAATTTTTAGCCATGTCAATATACTGGTGCCTGAAAAATGCATCATTCCGTCCGAGATTTTGATTTTCTGAGGGATGGAGACTATTGTGAGTTCAGTAAAGTTTTACTGTCCGCAGATTTACCTATTACTACTGCCGGTCTCGGTGGCGCCGGGGTAAAGTCCCCGATTGCTAACATACAGGTCGCGTGTTCGAATCCCGCCTGGGTGGATTGATCACCATCTAGGGCATGGATGTTTGTGAATGTCAAGTTAATTGTAAGAGAGGGCAATGCTGTCCTAAATTCGCTTGAAAAATAAAGACAATTATTATTATTATTCTGAATAAACTGGAAATATTCATTTCACTCAGTAAGCTAAGGAGACGGTTGTTCAGATTTTATTTGGGAATTAATACTATGGCCATGGAAAGATTATTTCAAAATAATGCTTTTATCTGGTTGTGTTATTTTGGTTCGCTTTGAAGGCTATAAATTTATTTTTCTTTATGTCCTTCACGTGTAAGATTTCTTGCTTATTTAGCATCCGTATTTTTTGGACAACTTATCAGACCTGACCTGCATGCAATTGATCATTGGGAAATGATAGTTATCTTTAAAAATGTAGAGTATTTGAGGAGGGGAAGGGCTCTTAAAATAAGTTGCCTAAGAGAAGTATTTTGGTCCCGAGAAAAATAATTTAATTTCCTGGGAGCTTGATGGAAAGTCTGTGATTTACATAGCCGTCACCTCAGTATCATGCGCAATATATGCATATATTCATATTTTATTCTGTGAAGGTAGGCTTTTGATTTGGTAAATTTAGATGCATGTCATTATCCTTAACAAAGGCCTGGTCGTAAGCAGGACCTCTTTTTCAATATAATGATTGCTTCGCCTCTTAGAAGACAATAAAATTTAAAAGAAATAGATGTATAGATATATAAATATGTGAAGTCCAAAATATGAAGTTGTATATGTAAAAAATATGAATACAACCCTTTCGTTGGAACGAAGTCGCGTTTTTGAAGTAAAGGGGCTCAGGTTTTTGTTGCGTAAAATTAAAAATAAATACACCTTGTGTGAAAAATAAATACACCATCCGTTTCGATGGACGCGTTTCTCGGAAGAGCAGGTACCATCATATCTCTGCATTCAGGTGCCATTAATCCGAAAGAATATATTTTTTTTTAATTTTCAAATGCCCAGATCGGAGGGGGAATGCCGAATGTCGGTCCGTGCCTACCACCGCGGCTTGCGGGCCAAATGAGCTCATGTGTGCGTGCGTAGCTCGTCCTGAGTTTCGTGTGTGAGCGTGAGGATGGATGTGTGCTGGATGATGGCATGGTGCGGGGCCCTGAAGTGAGGGAGCATGGCCCACCCTCCACACCCCGCCTCCCCACCCCCCGATCGCCCATAATCGCGAGTTCCTTCCCCACCTCCTCGCCGCACTCCACCCACCCCTCAACACACCCCCAAAAATTTTTTTTTTCAAATCCCCGACAAAAAAAAAAGAAACCCATCCCCCATTTTGCGCCTCCAGTCCACTCTCCGTCGTCCTTTTTAACCACCTGTTAGGGGAGAAAAAAAGTCGTAAATGTCGACCCCGGTGTCACTTAACAGGCTTTGTGACCCACCGCGGGCTCCAGCTCTGCCGCGCCATTTAATGACGAATTTTTCGCTACCGCCACTACCGCCGCTGACGGTTTCGGAGGGTGGGGGTGGGAAAGCAGGTCTCAACGATTTTAGCGAAAAAAATTACATTTTTTTCCTCCGAGGGAGGAGGCGAGCGAGTACGAGAGAGGTTGGGGTGGAAGGAGGGGAAGGGGGTAGAAGAATGCTTTTACCTCCCCTCTGAGGAGAGGTGGGTATGGCCAAAATTATCTTTTTGAGTGCATACTCGGGTGTCATTGCGCATGTGGACGAAATTCGCTCATTCACCTGGGCACTTGAGGAAAAATTGATGTCGAGAAAAAGAGGCAAAAGAAGAGTCGGTGGTGGGAGTGGTGCGGGCTTTGTCAGGCTACTTGGCATGCTTTATTGTTGGCCGCAGGGTGAAAACTTTCGTCGCGTATCGCATTTGGTGAGGCCGAGTGAAGTCATAAACATTCTCGTATACTGATCTTGAGTAGAATGTTATGCTCTCAAGAATCCCGTAATCCCTAGTTTAAATAGGTTTTGTGCGAGGAATGGGCTTCATATTCTCATTGTTAGAGTAATTGTTGTTCGAGGGAAATAAGTATACTATAGTGTTCTCTTTTGGGCTAACATTGATTCAATTTCAGTATATTGCAGCGAAAATCCCATACTGAGTATATCTATTGCTTGAAATTGCTACGTGGTCTTCGACAAAGTATTTTTTCCTTCACAACTTCTTTCGTTAGCAACGTTCGAATTAAAACATATGTTCAATTTTGAAGTCTGTTGATACATTTACGAATAGAACGCATCTAATTTCGTGATTAAACCACTTCTCATCTCGCTCTCTTGTAAAATAAGAATAGTTGATTTATTTACAAACACAAATTACGCCTTTCTTCTCGTTTGCCTCTCCTTATCAAAATGTCTTTTTTGACAGTGAAGTGAAGTCACCGTCTTGATATTCTCTAAATAAATTTAAATGCTCTCATTTTAATCGGAATTTCTTTAAGGATGTCATCATCTGCGTCAACCAAATCGATATCAATCTCTTTAAGATAATAATAAAGAAAATGTTATGATTCCCTGGCATATTAAACGTATTCAAGTCGTTTCGTAATCAATTCTTTTCTTTGGTAGAAATGTCACAGCTCTGGATGCATAGTTTGTTTTCCGAAATAGTTGCTTTCTCTGAGGAGATTTGGCAAATTTAATTGGAAGCAATTCTCGCTCAGGTTTAATAGATGTATCGAAAAACTTATTATAATTGCTTCTGTCTTACTCATGGAGAGTCGGAAGGTACCTGAGATGCGATTGCCTGCGTGCCGGAAGGAATTCCTTGCTGTGAAAGTCCTCTGGGCGTGCACAGAGCTTTGCATCGGTTCCTCGCAGTGTTAGATCTCCATTACCGTCACATGCGTTCGTGATAGTT
This sequence comes from Ischnura elegans, assembly GCF_921293095.1. NCBI lineage: Eukaryota > Metazoa > Arthropoda > Insecta > Odonata > Coenagrionidae > Ischnura > Ischnura elegans. Next base: position 110,032,933 of record NC_060248.1, read on the forward strand.
CTCGTCATACATTCTAATCCCGGAGGCCTGCTATCGCGCCTCAAAAGGCTATGGGTAATATTTGCTGTTTCAGTGCGGTGGTGATTGTCGAAATCCGTGCCTTAGGTGGCAAAACTTTTGCTAGCCAGAAGCAACAACGAAAATGCATTGCGGTCCACCTTTAATAGCGATTGTACACTTAAGGCACGATGCGAAGGGTTAATGTAGCTTTATCTTGAATAATAGTAGCTTTACACGCAGCTGTATTTGGTTAGCAATGTGTGTAAACGTTTTCTCTGAGTATCATGGGGCCAGCATCCCTCGGGCGTAGAATCAACGGTAAATGTTTTCCAAGGTGTGATCGAAGCAATTGAGCTACTGGAGGTAAAAATATCAGTGCACAATTTAAAATTATTTTCAATTATTAAGGTAGTTAGGGCTGAGGGATTATGCGGTTTCGTAAAGCATCGCGAGCGAGGAATGTAAGACTCAAGATAATGGTGGGTGGGAAAAATCTTGCGCATATTGAGCTATTCAACTATTTACGCAGCACGTTAGAGGAAAACGGATATAGTAGTAAGAACATCAGAAAGCTTGCAAAGGAGGGGTTTATGAACACCAAGGATCATATGAGAGGATAATTATGTAAGAGTTTAAAGAAAAGGTTAGTGAAGACTCTGATCTGGTGTGTAGCGCTTTAGGGTGCGGAATCGTGGACACTAAGGAAGGAGGACGAGAGAAGACTCGAGGCATTCTAGATGTGGGTGTGGCGAAGTATGGAGAAGAAGGAGTGAAGGAGGAACGACGAAGTGCTGGACATGGTGGGTGAGGAGAGGCAGATTTTAAATTAGATATGTAAGACACAGAAGGTATGGATGGAGGGAGTACTTAGCGTGACGTGGAGGGCATATTGAATCAGTGTTAGAGGGTAAAATGTTAGGTAAACGAGGGAGAGGAAGGAAGAGAATAGGATTTCTAGATAAGATCAGTGATCAAGGGAGAGAACTTGTATTTCTTCTTTCATTTATTCTTATTAATATGGTTAATTTTTGCTTATCTTCCCCTATGTAAGGGGCTTAATAAATTCAGTCGTGAGGATTGTTAATACAACTTGACTGGGAAACTGGTAATGCTGGTCGAAAATCGAATTTTCGAGCGATTGATTTGAACATTATCATTCAATAAATGGCTCGAATATGCGGAAAGCCCGAGCATGTCCTCGCTGGGTTTCAACTCCCAACGCTCTTTTAATCAGGGATGGAAATAGAAACTAAACGAAAGTTAAAACCAGTAAAATTTCAATAATATCGTTCCCGGGAGCGAAATGTGGAAACGAAAGAAAGAGAATTTGAATCCGGGGAGCTAAACTTAAGATTGAAACGAAATCGGAGTTAAAACTACATTGGTACATCTGGAGTATGCTCCTATACGGAAGTGAAGCATGGACAATGACCGTAGCGGAGAAAGCAAGGATAGAGGCCTTTGAAATGTGGTGCTACAGAAGAATGATGAAAATCAAATGGATCGACCGAGTTGGTAACGAGGAAGTCCTAAGAAGGGTAGGAGAGAAGAGAAGCCTCATGAAAACCTTAATAAGAAGACGGAACAACCTTATAGGCCACATCTTGAGACATGATGGCCTGATGAAGACAATCGTCGAAGGACAAGTGGAAGGTAAGAATGGAAAAGGAAGACCTCGAACAGAATATATGGAACAAGTAAAGAGAGATGTGAAAGAGAAGATATACGGAGGTGTGAAAAGATTTGCTGATAGAACTGAGTGGAGAGCTGCGTCAAACCAATCCTAGGATTGTTGATCAGTGATGATGATGATGACGGGTCGGAACTAAACAAAAACTTTGATGCGGAATGAAACGTAGATAACGTTTCGAACCGGAGGGACCACGTGCTTCACCGTTGATCAGTTTAGTTTCGACCCGCACACCGAATATGAAGTATGGTTGAATGAAGTATAGGTTCGGCCCACCGCCATTAGATCCATGGGACACTCATATTTTTAACACTAAGGCCCAGTTTCACCCACACGGATAATATTCTCCATTATCTCAGTTTTCAAAAACTCGGTTAAAATTATTATCTCAGAAATGTGAGGATCGCGTTTCACCAACGATGTTTTATCTTAGTTTTCAAAAACCGAGATAATAAGAACAAATTATTTGGCTCGTGCGTTTTTCATAACTCTACGTGGAAAAAATAAATGACGGTAAGCAACCGTATGACATGTAATCAGCTTTAATAAGCCGGTAAGTGTACAATCAAGTATGTACAGAGTGAGAAAATGAACAGCAACAGTATTAATATTGACAATGAGAGTTAGAAAAGCTCAAATAGTACGTTTTCATGGAAGGATTTATTAATTTGCCTTACCGAATACCACGCACGGGTAATAAAAAATAAATAAAAAACAAATAGGGGAGCCGCGTTTGGCAAGAGCAAGGAATGCGAGAATATTGCGGTAAAAACTTGTAAGTACCTTTGTTTAATGTATCGTTACTTAAAAATGAAAATTTTTAATTTACCGAAACTCCCAGATTTAAATAAACACAGTTCTTGGTTATTTTGTGCTACAATAATTAATTACGTCTCACATTGGTAAAATTGCGATTTTGAAGATAACGATGCTGTTACACGGGTATTAATTCAGAAAGAGGACAGAGATTAAAGGTTGTTGTATATATATATGTATATGTAAAATAAATTCAAAGAAAGGCTTGTAACATTTATGAATACGAACATATTTTGGCAAGACTTGTCGGAATCATACGCTCAAGAGGAGAATAGGCATGGAAAAGCTCAAGTTTTAGAGAAAGAAACGTGAAATTGCTTCGACCAGGGGAGATTACGTACCCCATTATGATGACAAAAATTTTTTCCTCATGTCTATGCTTGCTTCAATTAAATTTATTCATATACTTGTCGCCGTATGATCAAAATGAAGATGGCAAAAAAAGCTATGCAAAAGTTGCCATGGCGATGGCTCGAACCCTGGCCCCCAGGGTGAGAGTCGACGACGGTACCACTACACTAGCTGCCCGACACATAAGATATTGTGCTATTTTAGCATTATAGATTATTATTGTAAAAGGCTTGTTAAAAGTACGGCATGAAAATTAATTAATTACAGCCAAACTAAGGCCCATTCATTAGAACCACGACCAGTTTAGAGTTGTATTCGCCATTCCGAGTGCTATAAAATATACGGCATTGGAAACCTCCACCTCCCCTTGTGAGTTAAATTCGTCTTCTGCAATGAGAGCGGGAACTGCCTTTGCGGTTTCATTTGCCATTTTGGGATGAGTAAATAAATGTACTTTACCGTCATATTCCAATAATGAACGTGGTCTCCGAATAGAATGTCGATATTCTTCATCGCTGTCATTCGTATTTTCCGAGAGCTGATGAAGCTGCATGCGCACCATGCCAAGTTACATCTGCCCTCAGATTAACTCGGATAATAAGCTTTGAACGGTGGAATGTCGTCAGTAAAAGTATAAACCGAGATAACAGCCCAAAACCGAGTTAATGCATCTGGTGAAACGCGATTGTTGTAATATATCGGTTTTTGAAGAATATTATCCGAGTTAATTCAATTATCCTCGTTGGTGAAACTGGCCCTAAGAGGAGAACGGTGATCGCAAACTGGCCATTCTATTTTTAAAGCACCAAGTTTTACCTCCCAATATTCCGTCGTGAAATGGGTCGAAACTATTCCCTCTTTTCTACCTCCACTCAGCTTCTGGGATCGACACTTAACTATGAGCAGCGGATTTTCGATTAATTTCGTTTCGTTCCTGGGAATAATGTCTCGTCCCGGGTCGAAACTAAACTCCTTGGCGATCTTAATTTCGAGCGGGAACGAAAATAAACCTAGGCAAAAGTATTTTCGTTTCGCTTCCCTTGCAATCCCTGCTTTTAAAGGCCGTTTTACACGGGGCACGTACAACACACAATCTGACGTGTGCACGAAGGCGCAGTCAAAATGACTAATTATTCATTCGCGAAATTCCACGCCGTTTTAGAAATTAATGCAGTTCTAACCTGCGCAATTCCGTACCCCGTGTAAAACGGCCTTAATATTTACTCCGTTTTAACGTGCTTACATCCCACGGCCGTGGAAGTTGCAACTGTCCCGCTTTTATAATCTCGTGGGGCACTTAATACGCGTCGAGTGTTGGCCCCACAATACCTTTATCTCCTCCTGCTCAACGCATAATAGTGAAGCCGTTTCCTCTCCGCTTCTTTTCTTCCGAGTTTTCATTCGCCCACCCACTCAGCTCACTCCCTTCCCTCCTCCCCCACCCTGCGTCGCCATGGGAAACCATCTCTCCCCCACCCCTCCCCTCGTGAGTTTACGCGTCCCCCCTCCCCCAACCGCACTACGCACACCTGCTAGCCCTTGCTGGGAGGGACGGCGGCGCGCTCGACGAACTGACCGTCGTCTCATCCTCCTCATCACTGTTATTTCCTCCTCCCTTTTTGCCTTCCTTCCCATCCGTCGCGAGTCGTACGACTTCATCCGCTTTGACTCTCTCCTTTTCTGCTACTGTCATCATAAGTCACGCTCATTATCATCTCCGCCTCCTCTTCCGTATCCCGTTCGACAAAAAAAAAGGAAAAGAATTCGTACTCCCGGGCGGTGTGTGTTTGAGGCAAGGGCACTGCATTAAGGAGGCCCAACTCCATCCCACAAAAGGCTGATTTCTGTTGCTACTTTGGTCACATTTTAATCGGTTTTCAGAAATGTCCGCGGCGCGGTAATGAGTGCAATGCGACCCACTTTTATCCAATATTTTGCAGGGTAATGTTTGTTTCTTCTTTGTTTTTAATCTTTCTTCTTCGCCTCCTACTCCTCTCTTTACTATTTCGCGTCCTGTTCACACATTGTTGGGGTGTGCATGTATTCTTCCCTTTCCCTTGTACTCACCCTATGTTTCATTCTCTCCTTCATGGGGAATGAATGGAGGTGGTCCAATTCCATCCCATTGAAGGCTGATTTCTGTCACCACTTGAGCCGCATTCTAATCGGTTTTCAAAAATTGGTGCGGAGGCTTCCGCGGTTTTCAAAAATGTCCGCGGCGCGGTGATGAGTGCATTGTGATCCGCATTTTTCCAATATTTCGCTGCGTAATATTTGTCATAGCGAGGAATAGTATTGAAAAGTAATGACTTTGATAGATCACGTCAGCACGTATATAAATTTCTAAGCACTGCACGTACAAGTGACTTTGTACGTAGTCACTCCCAGGGTTGCAAAGTTAAATACACCAACAGATGAAGTTCGCCATGAAAAACTATTTGACTGTTTGAAATATTAATATCCATGCAATCATTCATAGTGAAAAACTTCGTACTAGTATTAATTGTATTCTTTCGTACCCTATAATATGTGTTACGTTTTAACAATAAATAAGGCTCGTTTAAAATATTTTAAAATGAATTTAAGTGAGAGTATACTTAGTTTTATTTAGCAAGAAATTATTTATTAACTAACTGTCAAATATAATACAATTGCTGAAGAAACTATAATCTTGAGTGGCCTAGTGTTTGGTTAGCTTTACCCTCACCTATCCTAGACAATCTTTGAGTTGAATTCTTGAGTGTGAGTTATTCTACATGCTGTAACAACTCTTATTTTAGCTCTCATAATGTAATAGGAAGAATTTCCTTCCACCAATCCATTATCATTTCAAAGATAATTTGTAATTCATTCCTCCTGATATGAAAGCTGCAATTTCAGACTTATAGGGCGTCGTGACCATCTCTTTTCTTCAAATTGGCGTTTAATTTCATCATCAAATTTCTGCCAGGGATTCCACTCGACCCTCGGAATTAAATTGCTGTTCCCAAAACCCGTTAAGTCATTTTCCGTCCACTTTTATTCCCATCATCACAGAGACCCTCATCTTCTCCCCCCTCCCTCTGCCGCTCATTAAGGATATTCAATTGCCAACCCGCGTGAGGGACCGGTCCCGTAGGGGGAGCTGGGGAGTGGAGAATGTCTTTTTGCCCTACCCCGCGTGGATACAGGGCGTGAGCCACATCTGAGGGGACTCGCCCCTTCCGCTCTTATCAATCAATCATTGCCGTCACTCCTGTCCTTTCACTATGCACCTTCAACCCATCGCGCCGTTGGCAACTCCTGCCAAATACCCCCTCTCCTTCCTCTCTCTCTTTCCCTTGCCGCCATCCCCATATACGCTCTCGAAAAAAAAAATAATTTCTCTTCCACTTACACCTCATTCCTCTTCATTGATTGAAAGAAACAAATGCAATTTTACACGATTATAAACTTTTATTCTCGACGCAGGCAGTGCCGGATACATATGGGGGACGCAGGGAACGAGCCCCCCTTGCTACTCGCATTGCCGAACATTGCAGAAGAACACCATAGCTGTATTTTTTTATATCATTAGATATCATTGTCTTGAATATGCATATAATCAGTTTAAATAAAACTGTCCTAAAATTTGTATGTAACTTAATTATTTTGAATGTTATAAAAGTATAGGTAGCTCAAAATTTCTTTTACCTCCCCTTAACTCCAAAATATCTTTTACGAGAGTGTTTTCTGTATCCGTTACTGGACTTAGGTTTAGATGTTATGACATCAACTTCAAGGTGCAAAACTGTTCAAAATGGTGTCTTGTGCATGCATTGCATACATTTTTGTTAACTGTAGTGGTGGAGAAGAGGGGGAGGAGAGGAAGAGGAGGGGATGGAACAATCTGAAGAAGGAAGTTAACGGATTGGAGAGGAGGTTAAGGGAGGGGAAGATGATGCCTGGATAACCAGAGAAAAAGGTGATGGGGGTCAGTAGGCTCAGTTCCTCTGATTTTATTCGTTCATCTTCTTCCTTTCGCTTATGCTTTTCCTTATAACTTATCCCTAATACAGAGTGGAATTGGGATTCTCCTTCTAAAGATTGTCTGTGTTGCTGCAGCCTTTACTTAATAAAGGAAGAATGAGGAAGAAAGCTTTATCTCGATACCCGCCCTCCCGCAACATGTAAAATAGGGTAGTCACAAATAAAAACACGCAATGTAGTTATGAATGGTAGTTGTTACGAATAGAATGAATTTTATGTACGCCACTTATCATAAAATGAGAAAATATTTGTTTTTTATTATCAAATGATTGTGGGTTTATCTTTCGTGGTGGCAATGATCTTGTTCGTTGACTGTTTCTCCAGCTTGGAATATTTTTTCCTTGGATTTCCGTTTTTTAATCTGCTGTTTTCTAGAACTTGAAGTATTAGGAAAGGATATCTTGATCCTTTCCAATGCTATTTTCACTAAGCATCGGAAGTCTTGACTCTTGGGTATTTTGCTGGTATCGCCTAAATGCTCTGAATTGAAACTACAACCTTCAAATCAGTAGCCAAGGTTGCGTCAACAGGCTTTGACTCATTTTTCGTATACCACTTTGCCTCACGTTGCATGATTATCTTCTAAGAGTTATTGAGGGGACTTTGTTAGCTGAATTACCTCATAATTTTACAAATAGGCATTTGCATTGATATTATTTCTCCGTAAGAGGTTTCTTTCCTAATTTGTAGCTGCTCATGTTGGAAATATTGATTTTGTAATTTGGAAAGTATTTTCGCCGACACGAAGGATATACGACGCGTATTTGATTCTCTCATACCTTAACCTACTGCCGAAGTTTTGCAATCAGAATTATTATTTAGTTCATTTTAGTTTTTATGTCACTTCTTCTCTGTGTTATTGACTCGACAATTCTTAAAGAAATAAACATTTGCAAATCTCCAAGATTATTCATTTTATTACGACCTAGGTTTCGATGTTACTGCATAATGTTCAAGGCCTAGTACCTTGAAGACGATGTGTGTACATTGAAACCTAAGTCGTAATAAATTTTACAATCGTGAGAAATTGCAAATAATTATTTAAATATGGAAAAATTCTGCGCCATCACGCTTGAGTCATAGGATTTTACTCGACGATTCAACCACGCGTTGAATACAATTATGGGAGTGAGAAGACTAGGGGTAAAAGTGTTTTTTTAACAGATTTTGGAATAGAAAATAGGTAAAGAAACAAACGAGACCAACTAGATATTTAATTGTGCATTTTTATTTTCTAGCACAGAACAGACGTACTACACTCGTATCCCTTGCCCACCAAATTTTTGTACATTTTGTCTATCTATTTATGCACTACCTAACTCTCTTTTCTAATTTTAGCTACCTTTTTTCTAATGATCTTGAAGAATATTCACTTGTACCACTTGGCTTCTCATCCCCTAATTATTTTTGACATCTTCCTCTTATTCCTCTAGTCACAATGTATCTGGCGGTTCTCTATTTGTTTCTCTCTCTCTCTGTATGAACATCCTCCCTCCTGTTCCTTTTCCCTCCACCCTATCTCCCCATTCATTTCCCCCTCTCCTACACCCTAAAGCCTAATCGCTCTCTGCATTCCACTCTTCGCCCTGGGGCTGTTACCGCCCTCCCCTTCCGTCTCCATCGTTCTGCCCGCGCCCCCAAAACCGTGCCCTCCTCCTCTATGGGAGAATAAGGTATTTGCATTATAAGGTAGCAATTAAGCCGATTAAAATTTATTAAACCTGAGTTGACGATTTCAGGCAGATGGGTGTGAGGTCCCTTGGGGTTGTTTGGGGGGTGGGGAAAGGATTTCCGATGGGTTGGGGAGGGTGTACAGTGGGAATGGTGAGTGACACGATGGAGGGGTCGTCGAATGGGTTTTGCGCATTTAAGGGAGGAAGTGTATGCCGGAGGGGTCTTGGGAGGATATGGATACTGGTAGATTTTTAGAGTAACGCGAGTATGAGTTTTATTTGTACCGTGGAGCAGGACTTTCTAAGCGTAAGGCTGGGCCAATCGAATTATTATGAATTAGGGATAGTGAAACAGGTGAAAATGAAATAGTAACAGTAACAGTGAAAGAATATAAATTCAAATACCCATTTGTAATTTCATGGTTATTCAATTTACAAAGTCACTCTCCTATCACTCTTAGAGGATAAATATGCAACCTGCGACCAAAGAATATACTAGCTATGAGTCAAAGCCTGTTAGTCTTGCTTACCAATTTTAGGGTTCAAGCATCAATTCAAAGTGGAGCATATGGGCAACCGCAGCAAAATATCCACGAGTGATGACTTTCAAAGCTTAGTGGAGAAGTCGGAAATAGCATTGAAAAGGAGCAAGACCGACCTCCTCACCTGAAAATGCAAATTCTAGAAAACAGCTGATTAAAAAACGGAGCACACATATTTCAAGCTGGAAAAACAACCAACGAACACGTTCAAGACCAATATGTAGATTCTCAGAGTAAGTTAGAGCATATGACGAAGTTTATTTGTACGGTGGAGTAGGACCTCTAAGTACAAGGCTAAGTTAATCGAAATGTAAATAGTTACATGTATCCAGTTGGGTCTTGGGAGGATATTGATACTTGTAGAGTTTTAGGGTAAGTTAGAACTTATGAGTTTATTTGTATGGCGGAGCAGGACTTCTAAGCATAAGGCTAGGTCAATCAAAATCGGTAGATGTACTTACGATGCCAGTCTGAAAAGAACTTTTCTAGAAAGAATTGTTAATTTTCTTGAATTTCTTTTAAAGTATTAATGCTTGTTAATCGTATTGAAAATGAGCTCCAATTTAAGACCGTAGAATTTTTCATAATTTATATATTACATCAAAAGATTAAATTCGCCTGTAAGTGCTGTTTCATGTAGGTCGAGTCAATGTCACATCCTGAAGTTTCATGCAGTGCTAAGAATTTTTCAGCCAAGAAAGCTACTTATCTCACATTATTTGCATATCTTTACGCGTTTTTTTGCGTGTATAAAGCAAGATTCTCTCGGATACCATCCTACCTAGGTATTACAACATAGATCGTCATAGCATTGGAGTAATAATGATCATATGCGATTTTTCAGCCGTTATACAGATATTCGGAAAAAATCAGCATTGGCCGAAATGAAATGAACGTAATATTGTTCTTACTTGCATATCTACATCTATATACTACTCCGTAAGCCACCTAAAAGGTGTGTGGCAGGTGTTGTTAGGACACCAGCCATTTACACATAGAAGGAAATGCTCTAACGAAATTACGGCATGCATTTATCAAAGTCCTTTATCGTTCGGGGAAAAAATGAATTTCCGTATCTCTCCGTTCAGCAAAACATCTCTCTTAATTTATTGCTTCTGTCGGACCTGGAAATATAGTGGGGTTCTAGTATTATTTTCTCCGTGTCGCTCTCAAAGATATCCATTCTCAATTGTTCAAGCAATATAAGCCTAGCGCGCAGCCTCCGAGTCTTCAGCATGACCCCGTACCTCTTGCAGATAATCAATATACTATAATATTGAGAAAAATTATAGATCGTGATATAAGATATGCTACTTTGATGTGGTGAGATAATAAATAAAGATATTAACCAATGACTCAATTATTTTAGAGTAAAACTTGTGCGAAGTATAACCTCAGTTGTATTAACTACAGATTGCCTAAAAAACTGAAACACATATATAAGTTCGGCTTTCCAAACGGAAAGTTCAGTCTCGTATGTACGAATATGGGTGGTACAGAATCTCATGGTCCTCTTCAAGCACCTTAGGCATGGTCTTCGAAATTTAGAATTCAAACTCATCCTATGCAAAGTTACTGATGTCACTGCAATGGGTCAAAACCTCTCGCAAACCCCTAAGCGAACTCTTCAGGGATTAGGTATGACTCATAAAAATGGGTGCTTATGATTAGGGTGGGATAGAGTGATGTGGATGATGGCTGTAGTGACTTGTGTGTGAGAGAGGGTCATCCGACCTCAAAAAATGAATCGGGAAAAGATTCGGAGGGGTAGATGGAGGGGTGGCATGGTACGAGTATAGTAGGCGGATGTCTGTCATTCTCGACAATGGAAGATTGGATTGTAGGAGGGTGCGATAGGGTAAGAAGTTCGCGTCTATTCCAACCTATATGAGCATCTCGCCATCTGTTTCAAATTTAGACATAAAAAGCGGTGTAATTTATTCATACAGTAAGCTTAGCAGCGATATGCAAGACTGAGAAGGAAGCGATTTATGCGATTGAACATCCGCTTTTGCAGAGTATCTGAATGTTGAAATTACGCGTCTCACCAGCGCCGTCCTGTAACGGTTGGTTTTTATCCATTTCTCAACGTAACCTCGATTTGGGGTTTCCAACCGAACCCTTGCCCTCCACCTAACGCCCACTCCTTCTATCCTCTCCTCTATCCCCTTCAATGAGTGTATATGCTTGCTTAAAATTCAAAGTTTTGTACTTGAAAATGACCTCTGTGGATCGAAACATGACTTGCCAAGAACATAAATCAGTGGAAGTCAACGAAGTCGTCTTTTAATTTGTGAATATCAACTTCCACATAGTTAAGCCTGATACCATTGAACGTAAGCGAGTCTAAATTTCTCAAGTTCACAGCTGTGTTCCTCAAGCTCAGCTCGTCGTTTTGTAGAGCTACTCCGCTAAAACCCTCCTTACATTATTATTTCACTTAAGGTAATGCCATACTCTTAATAAAAATGTTTACGCCGTATGGTATTATTTTAGCATTCTATATGCTAGTTAACACTTCGTAACTTTATTATTCATTCGTTTTTAATTTTCTCTTCCTTTTATGCTGCATCCCACCTCTTTCATGATCAATTGTGATAGCTGATTGGGCTTACCTCGAGAGTTCTATCGGTTGTAGTGATCGTGTTTAATTTTGTATTTCGTTATATTTTTTCTGAATAATTCTTTAAGCAATCGAGTGAACAAATTCCTATGACTGTTTTATCATTGTGCCTTGATTACCTCTTTCAAAAATATAGAACCGTTTAGGTATAAAAGAGGATTGTTTTTATTTGGTCGTTTTTTTATAAACAATGAATCGGCATATTTGAAAGTATTGGATCTCAAACCGGAGTAAAACTATGTAAAATAATAAAGGCTTTTTACAGGTAACAGGCTTATAGGGTGAATGTTGACGAGTAGTTTTTTGTTCTTCGGAAAAATTTGTAATTTAACGTGAGAAATGACCATGTAAAGAAGTGTCAGTATTTTGAGTACGCAATAATTTCACAAAACTTCATTAAATAACGTTGGCCATTTTGAAGCAGAGGAATGTACTCGTACCTTATTTTATTTGCGTTATTGACGCAAAAGGTGTACTGGTGAAGAATAAAAAAAGCACGTTCGTTCCGGAGGAGAGCATAAAAATTCCAAGGCATTTGTATTTGCCATTCAGAGAAGAGGCGGCCCCGATGCCCCGGAACTTTTTACGCCTCGCACGCGCAATCCAATTACACTACATTACCGTTGATTTGCATGCCTTAAGTCAACTGTTTTACGTTTTATCTCGAGTCGCAGCGAGAAAAAGAGGTGGTAGCGCTGTACGATGAATGTTATTTAATGTAAGGCGGGAGAACTCTTTTCTGAGCATCTGGAACGCCGGTATAGCACTAAACCTTGCCGTGTTGTAAGCCCACCTCCTCCTACCTTCCATGCAGTCAGTCGCCCGACTGCATTTAATTAAATCTGCCCAAACCTCTCGCCCGAACCCTTCGCGAGGCACCATGTAGGACTGTAGCTATGGAGCACGTGGGCATTGGTGCGGAGGTGCTCGGAATAGAGGGAGGAAAACGAGAGCGTCGCACGTTCCACCGAAATTCTGAGGAGCGCTCATGTAAAACATTTTACGCGGACTATTGCAGCGGTTTTTGCAACCTGTTTGTCTTTTCATAGCGCAGTTTCTCGTCGTGCAGTTTCAGGCGGGAGGAAAAAGCGTCATTCCGCGTCAGTGCTTTCCTCGTTTGCTTCTCTGCAATCCACATCTCGCCTTGCTCATTTCTCATGCCGTTTTGTTCGCTCAGGTGACACGTGGGAGAAGTATTCGTTTGAAAATAATGGTTTTACAAAATCTGCTTCACTTCGGGTCCGCGAGGGGATCTCAACTTTACCCGTAGTTGTATTTACGTCCTCTGATTTTTAAGAGTGCATAGTTCTGATCCTTTAAGTGAAAAATTTCTCTAGGAGTGGTTAATACTACGAGCTGTTTTTTTCTGATTGCACGTTCGAGTTTGGGGTGAGAAACGTTGAATATTGGCATTGATTCTTTATTTTCTCAAATATTTTCCTCGTAGCCCATTTGTTTGGCGCCTTAATTCAGGCAGGTTTTAAAATCTTGAACAAAAAAATAACCCGCCCACAAGCCTTGTGGGGATGCGCAGTATTTTATTCGACTCAAAAAATACAAAGTTTGTCTCGTGCATCTGGTGACGTTCAACAACTACGAATATAAATACTTAGAAATCAGCCGTCAGGTATTTGAAAAGGAATTCTTAAATAAATAAAGAACAGTTGTATTTTTATTTATAGTATAGAATACATAAGGTACGTAATATATCAATGGGCCATGCGATTGTTTTCATATTGTTGAAGAATTTTTTTCTAGAATTATGATTGAATGTCATAGTTTACTAAATAGGATTTAGCATTGAGTTCCTCAACTGAATAGATCTCCCGTCTTTGTCATACATTGAAGGACTTTAATTCTTTTGGAGCCTGACTGCAGTGAACAAATAATGCCGCATTACATCATTGAACTCACACCAGAAGTTCAATTTATGGGAAAATAAGGTCTCAAAAGCTAGGGAGGAGGTGGGGGGGGGGGGTCTTTGTGAAGTGGGGTCGTCCTCCCCTTGTAACCCTTCGGCTTCCCCCTTGCAGAACAATCTCTCTCGCCCCACACCCCTCCCCTTGAAAAAAGTGAACACCGCGCCGTACTTCCCATCTTTCTCAGCATCCCCTATCTCATCGCGTTACCCCCTCCCCTCTCCCTCACCCCTTCACCCTAGCAGCGCCCGTTTTTGCGTGCAAATGGGAAGACAATACGGCACGAATTTCTGCGCTTCCACACTTCCGGAAGACAATTAATGCGAGGAGTGGGTGTTGATTGAAATGCTCATTCATGCATCTCCGGAGGCTGTGGACTCCTCCCCTTCTCTGCTCGCTCGCCTCACTCCCGTCATAGACTTTCGCCACCGCTCCTGCCTAATTCACGCTCCCCCCTCACTCCTTTTTACCTTGTCCTCATCCCCTTCTCCTCCTGCTTAAGCTCTGCAGAATGGCTACGGTTCATAATATCAGAGTCCTAAAAATCCATTACCGCATATATATAAACTTTTCCCGGGATTCTGCGCGGGGAATATTTTGTAAGAGCGCCGACGTTTCGGTTACCGACTCGTTACCCATTCTCACGGCTATAAGAATAGTAATAATGGTAGCCGCGCACCCGAAACGTCGTCGCTCTCACAAAATCTTACCCGCGCGGAATCCTGTGAAAAGTTTATATATTCTGTTCGCCGGGAAAGTATTAAATCTTCCATTACCGCATATTGTCATAAGGGGCTGGTGCCATGGATATCAAAAATAGGGTCAGCACACCAAAGCATTAAAGGCCCAATTTTAGTACACAAACAATTTTAGTTTACATTTTTTGCACCGAATTCATACAACACGTCGTGATTATAATCTAATTATTTATTTAATTTTCAATAGTTTTCTTTTGATGAAGATATCAATCCCGGATAAATGGGTTGAACTATGATTTTCTTATCAAAGTAATTATGGTATCAATTCAATGCTTTATTGCCGTGGTCGGAAAATAAAAATGTAAATGTTTTGTGGTGGAAAAAATGCTTTCATCACTTACAATACGTATTTTTTGCCATATTGCCAAACTGATAGGAAAAATATTGCCATATTTTTCTTATACATTTGTTAGCCAGTTTTACTGATACTCTTTAATCTTAGTATTTACTCCTTGGTGAATTTGTCACCCTACGACTGGGAACACAAGCATAACATGTTACATCTGCGCTGGTTATAATTTGTATAGTGCAATAAAAAATTACTTAAAATGTAGGTACACCCTAATTCATCGCCTGCGCACTCTCTGGTGCTGTATTGATAATTAGGAAAAGTAACGTGACTAAGTTCATGGCTTACCAATTCGATGCATAAATATTTTATTATTGTTCCTCTTATCTGGTTTCAACATAGTTCTCCAAAAACCTTCTGTCCACATTATCTGCTAGTTGTTTTAAATATTGATAATAATAATATTTATACCTGATGATGGCGAAGCTGATTCGCAGAGACAAGTAGCACGCGAATAAAAAACGGTGGACATAGCTACTAATTTTTTAAAAAATTTATCATTGAATTGTTGTCTGCTGTTATCAATGTTAATAGTCTGGGAATCATAAACCATTGAAACATCAACGCTTTCATGCCCGCAGTCGATTATTAACTGTGTATCGTTACTATTCATCGTAACAACAGGACGTTCTCCACCTTGTATAATCCCAGTGTACGGTCCCGAAATAATGGCTGCTCCACGCCTTCTACGTGCGTAAAATCCAACTAACCCCTTGAAAACTCCACTCCGGCCGTCCTCTGCATCATTCTTCAGGAGTTGCATATTTCTCTCCCCTGCGTTCCACCCCATCCCTTTTCTTTCCCCCCGCCCCTACACTCCTCAATCTCCACCCCTCCCCTCTCTCTTTTGATATTCCCCTCCCCTTGCTTTCCCTTCCGTACATCTCCGACGTCGCCGTCTCTTAGAAATCACCTCCCTACATTTGCCATTCGCAGGCTCCGATTAACCCTTTTCCGATCCAAAGGATGCCGTCCATTGTCAGTTCCGACCCCTCTTTCCCTGCAAAATAACCCTTTCCACTCTATTTGCTCCCTGTAATCTTTTACCCCTCTCCAATTCTACTCTCAGATTATTCAAAGATTAGTTGCCTTATGCTGATATCCCCTCTCCCCATGAAATCTGTCTCCCGTTTTTAATTTCCAAGAGTATTTAGTGACCTTATATGGTGTCATTCATATACCTAGCTCAGTGTCGTGAAGTCAACTTTCCTTGCAGCAATCATTGGTAGTAGAATCAAATAATATCTGTGCTCTTTTGTCGTCTGTAAAATTTTATTAACCTGTAGCGAAAATATAAAATGCATCTTTAGTGGAGGAATGAAAGCTGTAATTTGGATAGACGAGGAGTAAAACTGGAAAGTAGACTTGGTGCTCGTCGGGAAGTATCCACATAGAGTCATCTTTCGGACTAGTTATATGCCGGTGTTTTCATTTGTACTTAGAAAATTATGCCGTCGCACGTCAAAACTACTTTAATTTCAATTGCTGGGTACTAAATTTCATTACTTAAGTGTTCTGAAAAAAAACAAGCCGAGTAATCATGGAAATTCATGAGCTGAGCAATGGCTTTCTTCAACTCTATGTCAAATTAGTTTAAAATATAGTGCACTTTTTATTATAAATTTAGTAATCAGCTCCTCCAATCTACTTTAATAACTGGGGAACAGCCAAGGAAGCTAGTCCGGAGATATCCATTCACAGCCATCTTTTTCGTCATCATCATCAACGGGGAAGTCTATGCAAGATGTATCCTGTATGATATGCGGCACGGTTTAGAGGAAGTTCTTAATATTAGTTCTAAATATTAGTTAAGTGTAAAGTTCCACAGGATTTTACAAAAAAATTAAATCCCGTGGAAGCAATGCAGTGCCTCATTTCACTTATACACCAGATGGTTACATTTATAGTAAACAAGTTATGCCGCCGTATGTTAAAACTTCTTTAATATCTATTTTTGGGTGCGAAATTCTATTACTTAAGTGTTCTGATCAAAGCAAGCCGAATAATCATGGACATTCATGTGCTGAGCGACGGTTTGCTTCAATTCTATGTCAAATTCATTTCAAATATAGTGGATTTTTGGAATAAATTTAGTAATCAGCTCCTCTTCCAATTTGCTTCAATAACCGGGAAGCAGGCAGGGAAGCTAGTCGGGAGATATCCATTCAGAGCCATCTTTTTCATCATCAACGGGAAAGTCATGTGATGGAGAGGGAGGCCGGGAGGTTTTGGATCTCTCTCTCTCTATATATATTGGCCTTTTGCCCATGCGCTGCTCCCTTTTTATCACCTTCTCGTTCGATATTCATCAACTCTCAGTTCACGCCCGCAACTTCGGGTCGCCGCCCTTATTCAGCTCTTAATCCAACCCCCCACCCAATCCATTTCTACCCTCCCCCACCCACCCCCACCCCTTCATAACTTCGCCTTTATATTGCCCCCCCCCTTCCAACTCCACCCCCGACCCTTTTATATACTTCATCCCCACACGTACCCTACTCCCCACGCCACTCTTCCGGGCTTCAAGGTTCTTGAGTGGATTAATACGAGAACTCAAACGAGCTCATCTCGCCCTTTCCTTGCCCTCCCTCTCCTCCCCCCCTCGGGAATATCTCCCTCTCCGCATCCCCTGCCACACGCCTCTCCCACGCCATTATTCCGAACCACCCCCCACCTCCTCTACCCCCGATGCTCCTGCCGCTAACTACAACCTGCCGAATTCTATATACCTCTATCTCTCTCTCTCCATATCTCCTCCTCCCCTCCTGTACACATATTTTCCTCCCTCCCATACTCGCTCTCTCCTCTGCATCTCTTTTAATGCTCCACGCCCAATCCAGTTCCCTCTATAATCATCATCATCATCACCATCGCAACCGATTCTCTCCAAAAAAAATCTCTGTGCTTTTCATCCTTATAAGAGGAGGAGTCCTCTCTGCCGCTCTACGTATTAATTTGCTCTTGTTCCATGAAAAGGCCCGCTTTCACATACGAGCAAAATTGGATGCTCTTTTTTTGTTTGGGTATATTTTTGGTTAAAATTCTCGTTTCGGATTGCCAAGTTTCAAGGTTTATATTCCCTGTATTTGAATTATAATATGACCAAAATTCGTTTTAATGCTGTTGAGGCATATTTTATGGTGTGAGTTGTTCTTAAAAAGTGTGTTGATTATCCAATTCGGCGTAAATTTGAGTGCTCTTGATTGAAATTTTAGGTTTTGCGTTTTAATTCTGGCGTGAGGGCGGGAAAACGCTACCCCAAACCGTCAATGTGTACTTGTATGGGTAGCAAAAATTTTATTTGTTACGACGCCTCTTAAAAGGTACGTTATTATTTGGGCTGCAAAACTTCTATTTCATGAAATATATGTTTCGTAGCCCAAGAATTATTTTTGACGAACTTTAAATGGTGGTATAGAATCTCAACGTTACAATATTTGTTGATTGTTCTTCATTCATTGTAGACTGATCTTGGGCCTATGATTTGCTAGTGACAGTTTTATGCCGTTAATATTCATGCTAATATGCTTCACTCCTTATAAACTTATTTCGCGAATTGAGAAGTTTTAGTGTTACATTGCCAATTGCTAAGGTCTATTAAGGGGATTTCAAACAATGTTGTAAGAATAAAAATGCGTGGGCCCTACTCCAAAGTAATATGTGACAAAGAATATAAAATCTTACGTAAATTCGCAAATTGTGCGAAAAGTCGACAGAGAAAAGGTCACTCTTTTCGACAGGGATGCGAAACCGGTTCCCCCGATTCACAGTTGAGTGCTTAGTGAGTTAATCTACCAAGGCGTCATTCCCCTCTAAATCGGGGGATCCGGGTCCGAATCCCAGTGTAGGTGAATGCGTTTTTCTCTGTGACTCTTTCGCGCAATTTGTGGATTTGTGGATTGCGATTGGGTGACTCCGTAAAGTTATCACCGTGGCTAGCCCCGGTATACTAAAGTAAAGTTCTAGCTTTGGATCGATAAGAGTATTATATTTTTTTAGTATTCCTGATTTCAGATACATTCGATAAAAGTGACGGCTCAATTTTTTATCTACTGAAACACTCCCACCCTAATTAATCCTTCCATATGCATACACACCCACCCTACTGGATCTTTCATTTTCTGACTGCCTTGAAAAGTGTTGATACGAAACTTGATAATCCCGAAACGCTCTTTTCTTCGATGAATCTACGTTAATCCTTTTTCTTTTCATCCGTTCCCGTATTCATTCAAGCTGAAAACCATGGAATGTCTTATTTATTTTCATTTGCCTTCTTCTTTTATGCCAAGCTGAGTTCTTTTGGATCATCACTCAGATGGAAAAAAATATTGTTTTGGAGATTAATCTTAACCTCTGGTGACGATAAGATTCCTTCCATTACTTCGGGGAGAAAATGTTTGTCCTGTCCTTTTTTAACTGGATTAATTGACTTGAATCCATTTATATTTGAGCACCTAATGCTGTCATTACAGTTGATACTCAGAGGATCTAACAGAATACATGCTATGCACTCTAGTATATATATTTTGATGCTAAACTTATAGGAGATCCTCTTGAACGCACATCTTTTTTCTCCTTCTCCTTACGAGCCCCTTCTTACTCCACCGTTAATGAAAATCGACCCGACGTTGAAATTGAAATCCACTGGCGAATAAATATAAATGATATGGGTGGGACGTGGAGAAGAGAGGGGGTTAGGGTTAGACTGAAAGGGGTTTGGATGAGGAGGGAAGCGAAGTTTTGAAACGTTGAGGGAAGAGGATGGACCAGGGGGTTTGGGGAGGGAGGCGGGGGCATACAATTTTTTCGGAAAGTTATCAACAGGAGGGGTTGGGTGAGAGAGAGAAAGGAGGGGGCTTGGGGAAAGGCCGCTAGATGGTTTTCTGCTCCTCATTCCTGATTTCTTCTTCCCACTATTCTTCCAATCAATGGAGGATTTCAATTTGCGTTTGCAGCCAGCGTCTCAATCCAACTTCGCTCTCCGTTCCCCATGCAACGATATTCCAATTATGGTGTTCCTCCCAGTACATCCGTAAAACTTCTCGGGCTGAAGAGTCAGAAACGTTTTCATCATCGGTGATCTCCGTCGTGGGAATATTTCGGGCTTTAATGCGATACTAAACTACCATAGACCACGATTCGACCATCAAAACGACGGCAGCAATGGATGGCCTGACGAAGAGGTGAGCCAATTTATCATTACCTTACTCAGTTGACGCAAAAACTCAATGATGTTGGTACGTCAGAATACGTTCTTTGCTTGAATATTCCTCAAGTAAAAATTCTCAAGCTATTTTCCGATTTGGACTGCGATGAGAGCTCTTCGCACTGCTATTTGGCAGCTCAAGGAAATACGACATTGGCTCGATAGGCACGAGGCTTCACGCGAATAAATTATGGGATGGTGTTGGGAGGAGACGACCGACAGCTGAGATCATTTGCGCCATGAAGGGAGGGTATGGAGGGAAGGGTGGAGAGAAACCTGGCGTCGGCATTAGGCTGCTCTTAACGAAAGGCGCCGAGGGTACCACGGCTTAACGTCCCATCTGACGGTCGGAGTGTTGTATTTGAAAAGTTTTCCACACAATATTCAAGCAGAGATCGTGGGATCGGGTAGTCTATGAAAACTCTATGCCACTGCCGGGATTCGAACCTGAGCCCACGGGGTGGGAAGCCAACGCTCTAGCCACCACACCAACTAGATCTCCTCACGCGAATAATTTGGCCTCAGCGCGTAGTTACTATCGTCATGTGGACGAGACATCAAGCTGTGGGGCAAAACACTGGATGGAGGAAAAGTGGTCTCCAGAGGGTTCTGATATAGCGCTGGAAAAACACGTCGTGTCTGTATAGTCACGCGGCATCTGCACGGAATGGGACAGTCCAGGCATCTTCTCGTGAGGGTGGGGGGCCGTGGTAGCTTCTCAACTCGTCCCATTGTAGCAGATCTTGAATATCCTCCCCCTTCCTTTCCTCCTTGCGTCCACCTCATCGCAACCGTCCCAACAAGCACCCTCAGGCCCTTTGGCTTTTATCTCCAGCTGCAAGGGTGCTTTTGGTAATGAGAGGGAGCGTGCTCCACGTTGCTCATTCCACGATCCGTCCCACTGCGTGGGCATTCTTCACGAAGATGGGTTCGCTTATCACTTGTTTGGTTTCCTATCTGGCGATGGGGTGCTTAAGTGAAGGGCCAAAACCAGATGGAGAGACAGTGAATGGTATTGTTAATGGCAACAAAGTTGGCAAAACAACGAGGGCCTGTTCAGGAATGGCTGTGGCTGAGTGATATCGCCAGGACGTGACTACGTAGATTTCCTGCTGGTTATAGCCTCGCACTTATCTTTTTATCATTTTATAACTCATGATCCTTATGCATGATGTACGAGCAAATACCTACCAAATGCAAAAAATCAAAAATGGCAAATGGAAAAACCTAACTGTTTACAGCGAATTTAAAACATACTGATATCAAAATAATTTATTTGATCTTGAGGCAACTACTCGGTTTTACTAATTCGATGATTTCCTTAGTTTTATGTGGAAATTTAAAAAATATTTACGTCTGCTATTATCAACGCGCTTTAAGTGCTTCTTGTGGACGCGACATTTTAGTCTCCACATTCTACGCGAACGTATAATTTAAAAAAGTTGTTTTGATACCTTATTTTTAATCTAAATTATGTCAATATTAAATAATGCTATTCGAAACTTTGATTTGATCAAAAACCATGCCAAATCGTTGGTGTAGTGCTAGTTTGATTGACTATGCTATCAACTTTGTGTACCAACCAGCTATTGAAACTTTTCTCGTTCGTGTGACATTATGGTTGAGAAAACATTTATTAATTGGTGTCATAGATATTTTTCGATTGCAAGAGTTAAGTCTACGAAAATTTTACCGTTGAATGTCGTCTTAATAAAATGTACCCATATACTTTCAATTTTATGGTTTGCTCATCCAATACATTCAAACAAAAACGGGGGTTGTCCTATGAATAATAGTAATACTCGTAAAATGGCTTTATTGTGGCAGTATTTAGAAAAGGAAGTCCCTTCTTTCATCCAACCCCATGCATGGGTGATTATCACAAAACTATCTTCTCATTGCGATGGCGATAAATGCTAGAAAAATATTATAGTAATGGTAGTAAATATTTTATTACCTTTCATAGCTTGCTGGCTTCATAGAATAATTTACGGTGTACCTAAACTGGTAAAATAGCGTACCGCTTAAACTGATGTCTTCATTTGAATTAATTGTTAATTAACTGTATTATTACGCATTTCAGGGACGGCGGGGCGTATATACCTACCTTGAAAAAAGCGGAGCTTATTGTTAGCTGCTTGCATTGCAGACTCTGGATGCAGCTCCTCTCCAAATCAGCAAGAGGTATTTAAACACTACTTTTCATTTATTCTTCATTTTCTCGAATATTGAGCTTCTGATCTTCATGCATTTACTCATTTGTCCTAAAGAAACACCTCTAAATTCAACGAAAGCCAGATGAATATTATTTCCCGATTTCACATACCTGAAAAATATTCAGTTACTCTGATATAATATAAATTTAAACTGTATGGAATTCCATTTTAAGGTTTCTTGAATGGATAACTATTACTTATACCACGTATTTTTTTAACAAAGCGACCCAGGTAATAATTGGATAAATAGCTAAGAATTTACGCGATGATAATGATGATAATTCATCGAAACCCTGGTAGCTTTATCAAAAGAAAAATAAGTGGCATAAGTAATAGTTATCCCATGAAGAAACTTCACAGATATGGCCGAATTTTCTCAGTGAAACAAAATCTATCTGCACTCTATATTTTTTTCGAATAATTCATCAGCTATTGCAAACTGTTGCCGTTGCAAAGGTTTTACTTTTGGTTTCTCTATCTGTCGAAAAAGAATTATTGAATACAAAAATTGAAATTTATCGTCTTTAATTTTAGTGTGCCCCGAACTGGTATTTCTCCAATCGTGTCTCCTGCTCACACAATAATTAATGCCTCTTTCTTCGCGTAACTTACGCCCGTCTCGACTCGCACTTCCTTCGCCGCCTAATTTCCTAGTCCTTCCACCACGCTCGCGATCGCGGCGGCCATCCCTATCGTACTTTCGCACCAGACCGGAAGGGCATACCCTTTGCAACCCTTCGTGGGTCTAATCGAGGTGTCAGTGCATGGAGCGCGAGGCGATAAATTAGTTCTCGTTGGTGAAGAACCGCGTTCTGTCCGTCTCGAGATCCCATACATGGTTGACTCGGCTATGATTCTCCGGGTGAGAGAGGGGTCCTTCGACTCAGGAGTTCAACCAAATGGCTCGCGTGCGATGAAGATAGCCCGAGACGTGAAGGTTGCGTGCACGCTCACAGGACGACAGGAGGAGGGGGAGAAAGAAGAAAAGACAGCTATAAGGCGTCAGTCTAGTCTTATATTTCCTTCCTCCCAACCCCCTCAGTGCTTTTTAATTGGGCGGAACCTTATAATGCTGTTGTGAGGGGTCGGGGAGTATGGAGGGTAGGTTTCCTCTCGAGATTCGGAGACACAAGGTGTCAGTTCGCTTTGGCCTTATTTACATTCTTACCTCATGTTCCGCCACCTCTGATAAAGTGTTTGGGCTACCTTTTTATCTCCAACTGATCGCTACGCAACTGAAATGGTTGGTATGCGCGATTCGTTGTCGATTACCCTCAGCTGTTGTCTCTGTTGACCAGGCTTCAAATCTAAAAATCTTTTCTAAAACATTCACTTTTAATACCCACTCAGGCAATATCTCTTTTAAGTATGGCCAATTTCATACCTTATTTATTTATGCTCATGTGCTTTGTTTTTGCAATATTTGTTTGATTTTTGAGGCCTAATGAAATACATTTTATACATGGCTTTGCTCTGCGCTTTTGGAATTGTTTCCCTTAAACATGAATTATAAGAAGTTCACTTTTCTGTGATGAACTTCATTTTGATCGGAAAGAAGATCAGGCACTTAGTTTATGTCAAAGATAAAATATTATTGATGAATGAAGATAATAGTCAGCAAGTTTATTTTATATAAGCGGGGTATAAGAGAAAACAATGTTATAAAACAAAAAACAGTATTCAGACGAGAGAGCTACTTTACGATTCATTTATTCGGTTTTACCGTTCTGATTTTGTCATAAAAAGCATGTGCATGTTTAGGTTCAGGCGCAGTAAACTAAAGAAATACCCATTTCATATGAAATAAAGTAACTTCTGAAGTTAACTTACGGTGCCTTTCGAAAAAAATAAGTAGAGATCATGGTTTCACATATTTGATCTTTGTGTTGATTGAGGTATGATTTAAACTCGTTGTCTATTTGAAAAAGAATATATTTTAGTACCCAGGAGAGCCAGCTAATCATTTAAGCCAGCAATGTATGCTCCTGGTTCCAAAAAATATTCATTGTCTCTAGCTGTATTTAAATTGAAGCTGTGAATGGCATCATTGCTTATTTATTTCAGCCGATGAGCTAAATACTTGCCGTATAGTTGAAATAGTTTTATAAGAGACGGCAGTGCCATTATATTAAAATCGAAAAGAGGGTTCATGAAATGGTCTTTGCTTAATTGCATTGGTTTGGCAAAAATATATTTGGATTTTCGACCATCTCTTTGAATTTATATCAGTTCTATTGTTATGTGCTCATTTTTCGTCCCCATGATAACAATTTTAAGCGTTTTTTATTGAAAGGTGAATGTTTTTAAGATATTGTGGGACGATTATTATGAATAACGCATCAGAAAACTAAAATGTAATGAAATATCGTGCTGAGAATTTGTTTATCAAGTAAAAGGGTGTACATTGTTACGATTTTAACTTTTTATTCATAGACTTGCCTCATGAGTGTACATTAGCATATAGGTCTCTCGGATAAACCTCGGTATTTCCTCTTTGATTGTTAATTTTTACTCAATTAGATGGCTAAATTATTTTCACAAACTTTCTCAGTCTCTCTTAGAAGTTTTGATCATCTCAAGGGCTTCATATTGAGAATATTGCCCTTTGAAAATAATATATGTGAGACTCAATGAGTGCTCTGATTTCTTAATGCGTTTATGAGCAACCAGGGAGTTAACAGCCGTATCCCTCGTCTCCCTCACAAATTCCAACCCAATTAGCCACTTTGTTTTTGACGACGTGTAAAGAAAGAAACTGACAGCTCCACTTTGTGACACCTTACTCCCTTAATATCCCCACTCATATCAAAACAATAAAGGCCAATTATGCACGGATGAAACATGCTCGGATGGTTATCTCGATAGCGATACGCCGTGTTACATAGCTTAGCTTATGACCTCCGGAGGGACCCCAGTTTTTATTTTTTTTATAATCGTTCCTTTCTTTTTCACTTTCCCCGCCTTATTTGTTCTGCCCGGCGTTCCTCACTTCTCTGGCAGCGGGCGACCCATCAACAACTCCTTCCCCCTCCAGTGCCTAGCCGTGTGTGCTCATGTGCGTTGGCCTGTGCTTATATTTATACGCACATCCGCTCCTCTTTAGTCTTTTATTCCCCCTCCCTAACCTTATCTCGGGTCTCTATCCAAAAAGTTTTGTGAATCCGGCTGACATAAATCTCCCCACCGCCGTTCCCACTCCTAATATGCTCCCCCTACCCCTCCCCCATCCTCTTTCCGTATATGCTCGCGCGCTCACGAGTAGAACCCCGCTTCCCATAAGAAAAACCTTTTTCAGTCGCTGCTGCGTGTGGGTAAGAGGAAGTGCTAAATATTCCCGCCTCGACTTAACTTATTGAATTTTTTTAAAAGGTGTCCTCCACAAAGAGAAGTTTCCGAGCACCCTATGCTCATCCTGCCGTTGGACATTATTCGCCCACGGAAGACTTAAAAGTGCACACTTCTGCGGTTCTGCGTCTTTTCTCTCACTGCTTACCTCCCGACTCTTTATGTGTTATTCTCATCTCCATCCGTCGTTCCTCGGTGAAAAATCCTTCGCGAATATTCATCAAAATAAAATATCATGTCATTCTGCGTTTAGAGTCAAAGAGTACCTGAATTTTTGTGTTTCTTTATTTTTAATATGTGTAGAATTTCTCCATGTTCTCGGTTCAGTGTTATATTGTGCACTGTTTTTAGAATAGTGTAACTCTTAATTTTGCTAACCATTTGAATGAAGACTCCTCTTGATCTTGAGGCCCTAGGCTGAAGTCCACTTAGCTTACAGGAAAATCCGAACCTATTTAATATTCATATGTGTAGAATATCTCCTTGATATCGGTTAGGTGTTTCATTGTTCACTGTTTTAGAATAGAGTAATCTTTTATTTTGCCAACAATATTAATGTAGGCCCCTGTGGATTTTGAGGATGATGTATAGTTAGCCTATAGGAGAATCTGGTCAGATCAGATCAGGCCCGTAGTTATTACCAAACCCGCCGCTATTTTCTCATCTCATAGTATCGCTCGCTTTATTTGATTCCCTATCCCTTTCTCTAATCTAGCATTCCTCTCCATTTTAGATTAGCTAATTTGATCTTAGCGAATACATTTTTATGTTTGTTTTTATTCCTGTGTGTAGAATTTTTCCTTATTCTCGTATTCGTGTTTTTGTGTTCACTGATTTTGGAATAGAGTAAATTTAATTTTGTTAACAATTTGAATGTAAGCCCCTCATGGTCTCGGTTCCACGTCAATACGATACCAGCTATTTCGTAAACGGCATTTCGTTACTTACATCTCGTGAAAGAACAGTTCGTAACCACGACATCTCGTATCCGTGACAATTGGTAAGCTGAAAATCGTTACTAGTTATTTCGTGAACGCGACAGTTCGTATAAATAATTGATGACATCATCTCATGAAGGAGATATGAGAAATTTAAGTACACTACCAATTAGTGGCGTAACTAGGAATATTCTTTAGGGGGGGGGGGTGGGATGGCCTCAGGTGGTGACCCCCCCAGGCAAAAGGTCCGGGAAAAAATTTTTGAAAAATGGCATGCCTGGAATTATATTTTACATAATTTTGGCTCTAAAATTTTACTTTAGCAGATTTCATTACTATATTTCAAAACTAGAAAATAGTTTTGAATATTTTTTTATTCCTCTGAGGCTTGGGGGGGGGGGATCTATCCCCTCATCCCCCCCTATAGTTACGCCACTGCTACCAAGTGTGCAACAGTAGCTTAGAATTGCGATTTTTAGAATATTTTCCATTCTATGAACACGTTTCCTATAGTGTTTTAACTTTATCCTGGTCCGAAATGTTGGTTTATAATGTTTTTGAGACCCTAGGTTGAGGTCCAGTTAGCCTTTAGGAAAATCCGGCCCTGACCTCAGATCAGGTCCGTAGTTATTACAAAACGCGCCGCTATTTTCTCGTCTCATAGTATTGTTCGCCCTATTTCTCTCCCCCATCCCATTCCCTTATCCACCATTCGGATTATCCTCTCCCCCACACCCCGAACCCCGCTGCCTTCCTCCTCGGGCCGCTGGATATAGGGATTGTGGGAGGGAGAGAGAGAGAGGCCAGCAGAGACAGACATGCCCACCCTTTGGAACTCACACCGGAAGTTGCCCATACGCTCGCGGTGTGGGTCTGGAGCGGGGCGCGTTGGGATGGGCGCTGAGGTGGCTCTCACCCAGGCGATCCTTATCGGCGGACATCATTCCGAAAGGCCCCGCCAAGGGATGAATAAAATGAGGCGAACGTGAAAATAAACATATATAACTCAAACGTCGCATCTCCTCATTCTCATCTGAACAACAAATTTTCCCACCTTCCCGTTTAGGTATATGTTTATATATATACCTACCCTTTCTTCTCCGCCTCCACCCCATCTCTTCACTATTTCGCGTCGTATTCACACATTGTTGGGGTGCGCATGTGTTCTTCCCTTTCCCTTGTATTCTCCCTATCGATGCCTAAGTTCTAACAATACGTACTATCTCAAATTCGGCCGGTTTGAGACAGGTATCTTAAAAAAAGTGCAATAACATTTAAAAAATAAAATACAAGGAAAAAGCAAGTCTTTTTTGCAAATGAATGCTTCTTTTTCAGTTTTATGAACTTTTGGTTTTTAATTTCATTTTACAAGTAAAAAAAAATAAGTGGTTTATTTGCTCACCTGAAAAATTGCTATTTTTGAGATACTTACGTGTTGTTAGAACATAGCTATCGCTATGTTTCATTCTCTCCTTCATGGGGAATGAATACAGGTGGTCTAATTCCATCCCGTTGAAGGCTGATTTCGGTCGCCGCTTTGGCCGCAGCGGTTTTCGAAAATTGGTGCGAAGGCTTCCGCGGTTTTCAAAAATGTCCGCGGCGCGGTGATGAGTGCAATGCTATCCACTTTTTTCCCAATATTTTGCAGTATACCGTTTGTAACAGCGAGGAATAGCATTGCAAATTAATGAATTTCATGCATCACGTCATCTTGTGTATAAAGGGCATGGAAAAAGAGGGTGAAAAGTCCCCCCTCCGAGATTTTTCCCGTACTTGGGGCATACGATTTGGGACCAAATAAGACTAACCTCCCCACACTTCCAGCCCGCTAGAGGACCACCAGGGCCGGCTAGCTCGAAAATACGATTTTTACTGTTTTCTAGATATCTCGGTCAAGATAGCATGTTTTTAAATGCGGTTTGCGGAATTTAAAAGCTTATTTAATGGAGCAAATTTCCAATTATTTTCAAGAATATTTATCGGGATAAGGAGAAATGGCGTCGATTTGAAAATTTCGAAAGCATGTTTTAATAAAATATTTTTGAGAGGGCCACGTAAAAAAATGTTTTTCGCGGGCGTTTATGAATACCTTTCGGCTAGTCTTTAGGAAAAGTTTTTAGGCGGTGGCACTTCGCGAAAAAAATTAGAACATGCGATTTTGGCCATTTTTTGCTGCTTTCTCTACGTACTGGCCCTCCATCCGTTTCATACCATGTTGCATATATTTAGTCCTCTCACGAAACCTTACGCTCATATTGATTGTAATGCCCACCGCAGGGACAGATTTTTGTGGAAACTGTTGCCGAAGTGCCCAAAGTGCGGGAAAAATCCCGGAGGGGGGACCCTTTTATGCAGCTATGCCCTTTCTACTAACACCCCTAATTATACCTTATTTCCCCGCGAAACTCGGATCAATTTGTCAGTCAGCGACATGAGTGGCAATATTGGCAAACTCATTTAAATTCGCGGTGGTTGACAAACCATTTAGAGTCCGACTTGATCAGTGGCGGAGCGAGGGGGGGGAGGGATAAAACATCCCCAGAACTCAGAGAAATCTTTAAGCTTAATCCATTTTCTTAATTGGATTAATATTACTCACAGAATAGTGTAAAGATTAATAAAATATACCTCCGAAAGCCATAAAACTCATCATTCTGAACCATTTATTTTAATTTTTTCCTTGGGGAGGGCCCCCGCACCTCCCGCTTGCCCTAGCGGGTATTTCATACCCTCCAGACCCCCCAGTATTAGTTGCGCCTAAAACCCGCATACCCTTAATTCCTAGCTGCGCCCCTGGACTTGAGGATCCTCTTTTGTAATATTCGTGCCCTCCTCTCTCGCCGCTTTTCCTATAAAAGCGGTTCGGTTTCGGGGATATAGAATACAAGGCGTGAATTGCCTCAAGAGAGCAATTGATGTGAATGGATCAAATTGCTTAACAACGTGTTTATGCGCAAGTAAACCAGAGGATTTCCTTTGTGTATCTAATGATTTTGAACATTTTTTATCCTGCCATCACCGTATCAGAGATAGGGTGATGAACACTACATATTAGAGCGGAGTCGTTCATGAATAAATCGTTCAAAATCAACGATTCAAGGGGATGAACCGAATGAATTGAATCTACGTTTTCCACTTGAATCGTTCAAAATGAACGATTTGATAGAAGATTAAAATCCGCCGAATCCAAATCGTTCCAAATGAACGATGGAAGATTCAAATCCTCCAATTCCAAATTGTTCAATAAGAACGATTTGGATTCGACTTGACTGCGTTGATGCTACCCATGAAAGACGGTGAATCATCATTAGGTCCTGACGAATGGGAATACAGTTTGGAAATAAAAATGAATTCTTTACCAAAATTACTATTGATGTGACTCGTAGGAATATGCGGTATGAATTATATTGTGACGGAACCAAACATACGCTGATTTCGTAGAATGTGATTAGAGCTTTTTCACGGAGTAATCAGTGCTATAAGTATTCTTCTGACTGTAAAAGTGAAATGAAAATTCTTGAGGCACGGGAATATTTTTAGATGGAATGAAAACGACTTCTTCACTTTCACAACTAAATGTTTTTGATAAGTAAGAAAGTATTTGAGAAATAGTTGCATGCAATGGAACAGTAAAAATGTCTGTAATTTGACGGATTGGACTTAGTTTAAGAGTTATTTACATTAAGAGTAATTGCATTTTACAATTGATTCATCGTAGGCTACTAATTTTGTACAGCATTACATTCAGACAAATCGAAGAGGTTTTAACATCTGAAAGCAATTTATTAGAGATGCCTTCTAAATGAAAATAAATAATCACTGCGAATTGCTATCCGCCATAATATTTGAAATGCAGTAGGTTCAAGCATGATTCTCATGGATTCAAGCATGATTAATTCATTACATATAAATATAATGCATTCTCCAAGAATTCATGATTCCCACAGATTCGTGATTCAGATGGATTCGATAGTCACATGGATTCGATATGTGAGATTCCCTCGGTTTATTGTGAACGATTTAAGGAACCGATTCATTGCCACGAATCAAATCCAATGAACCGAATCCAACAAATGAAGCGAAATTCCTACCTCTACTACATATACCCTCATTGGAGGGCTTGGTATTAACTCTTCATATTCCATGAAATGAAGTAATTGTAATATAATTACAATATACATATGTATACATAATTGTGAATGGCGATGCCGTTGTTTGTGTGGGCGTTTTCCTGCAGTGGATTTTTTCCAATCAGGACGACAGTCAATATCCTTAGGTTTTTCCCACATTTGCTAACATCTTTTTACACTTGGTAAATGGTAACTTTGTTAACTTATAATTTTATTTTTTGATTGAAAATGGAACTTCTATGCCTCTTTATGTAATTTCTGTGCATGTAATTTCATGATCAACTTCATTATACAAATAACTGCATATATTTCATGTTTGGCGAGGTGTTAGATGGAAGATGGGACTTTTTAGTCCCAATCTCGCCCAATAAAGGCGTTCTATAACTACAACCAAGAACCCTACATATGTAGGGTTATTGACTACAACAATGCCAGTATTTATTTTCGTAACCCTTATTTCACCATGTCAGAAAATGAGTTATTAACCTTTCAAAGAACATAGTCAGTTGACTTCCATCATTCTTTTGCACAATTTAGTCTAATGATTGTATTTGAATTAATTATATATATATGTATAACTATGAAAGGCGACGTGCGTGAAAGTTAATTTGATACGTTTGTTATCTGAACGGTTTATTTCTTCTTGTCGGAATACCGTTCTCCGTAACGCATGGGCTATTATTATCTTACTGTCTGAGTGAGTTTATCTATCTTTTATTTCATTTCGTCTTCTGTGTTTGCTTAATTATTCTCTGGCGGAGGGAAGCGTGCCTAGAGCCATCTCATGGCCAACACATTGGGATGGGGAAATGCGGTTGCATAAACCGCCCGCCGGGAACTCCGATGATAGGAATAATCTTGATAACTTGGTGGTCTAACCATCTGCCCGGATAGCAGAAGGTCCATGCCTTTCCGACCATCTTTCCATCTTATGACGGAGCCATCATGTATTCCTGTCTCTTATTTCATCTTCTATCACTATTATCTTGTATGATGCCGTGCACGATATGGTGGAAATTCTTAATATTATTAAAATAAGACATTGCAATATTTCCACTGATTTTATTACTACACAACGCGTTACGTCGTCACAAACGACATCACCACTTGATAATGACAAACTACATCACACTTGATAATGTCGTTTGTGACGGCGAAACGAGTTGTGTAGCAATAAAATTAGTGGAAATATTGCAATGTCTTATTTTAATAATTCCACCTCTATTGTTCATAAAGCAATGCATACCAGGTGTTTAGTTTTACGTTGAGCAAACTAAACGTCATTTTCAATTACTCTGAAGTCTTAAGGATACTCGGATGGTTACACATAACTTTTTTTTTTAATCTCACTCTTAGATTGTTCTGAGAATTCTGATGCTGAAACAAAAACACATGCTTCTCCAAGCCAGATCACGTACTCTTGAATCGGTTGGAAGCAGAAGAAACTTATCAGCCGTTTCTTAGTTTCCTCTTGATGAGCTGATCTCAAGAAAGAAATTATCATAATGCCTTCATTTATTTTTCAAATTTTACTCGAGTGAAGAACTTTCTGGTTCGTTACTATAGGAGACGACCTTAATTGGCAATTAAACTTCGTCGTTTGCATTAATGGAATCCGTTACGTAAAAAAGTGTTCAAATTATAAACCAGTTATTTACCTCGCGGAAGGCGTAATCTCAGCACCCATCGCTGGTTTGTCTTACTATAAAATTTTCGGAACACTTGAAACGTACAGGATTAGAACTAATTAGCAGACTAACAACATTAGAGACACAGTAAAGGTTGATGTTTGATTGTCTGATACGTTGATGGAAGGTTGAGCTGTACTTGCAAAGGTGTTGCTCTGATACATAGAATCAGATTTGGAGTAACTTTGCCTGTGGCAACTGAAGGAAGCCGTTCTCTTCATTTTCTGATACAATGAGTTTTGTTACTAATAACTCAAGCACAGATTTCTGTTGAAAATTTAACTGAAAAACTGACATTTTGTTGCCGTTCTAAGCATGAATTTGTCCTCAGCTTACGGATAATATTTAAATACCCAAGCCCCGTCTTCAGCATAAACTCCGTATTGTAGTTTTCCTTTTTCTACTATATTAATTATTCATACTGTAGATACGAGGTATACCCCATTAAGAATATATCTAGAACCCTGTATTGAGTAAATACAGGCTGAGGCACTCATCAAAGTAGGTACATTTCTGGTTTGGTCGACCTAGATCTCTGAGTCAATATGCTTAATGAAGTCCTGCTGCGTATTTCGCGAAAGGTTTGAAAATCAATTTAATTAAATAAATAAAGAAAGGGAAGCTTTTTAATTTATTATTGCAGTGGCAATTTTGGTTATCTATTTTCTATCCGCTCTAATATGTTTTTCACTAATAGAAGGATAATTCTTGCGTGCAGGAACAACAACGGTGGGAAATGAAACGCTCTCGGTATAACTTCGCTATTATATCTACCGAATAACCTCGCATCATCAGTGAAGCATGTACATAAAAGACACATATATGGGGTCAAATTTGCCCTCAACATATTTTAATTCTGGATATTTGATATTCTCTATGCGATAATGTCTTATCTTTCTGGCGTCGCATTATATATTGAAATTGAATTTTGGAACAATAACATTATATTTAGTGTATAACTTTTGCTTAAAATATGCTTTGCTTCAATATTCATTTTTTCTAGGCCTTATTCATTTGGGCCTTTAATGTGTCACTTGGATCGACAGAACTCGAGCTTCCAGTAGAAAATTTGGAAACACGCTTGCGTCCGCGCACATGAAATATGGGCGGCCTTGAATTGTTATATGATTGGATTCTATTGTTCCAGAAAAAGACATTTTGAAAAGGACACGCCATTTGTATTTCATTCACTGTTACCGGAAGTACGGTAGCGTTCTCCATCCGGTCTATAATTATGCATCAGGGGTCGCGGTTCATGAGTATGGCAAACCTGAGAGACGTGGAATCATGATGTGGGGTGATTCCTGAAAGGGGCAATATATTTTGACGACATGCGTGAGGGGATACGGCTGAAGTCGCATGAAAGCGTTTCCTTGTTTAAATAAAAATTTATTTTTCAGAGCTGCTAATTTGCGGGAGCATTTGCTTCAAAGGAGTAAAAGCACTCCAGTGAAGTTGTATTCAGTTTCCTTAACTACCTCTTGAACCATCCTGAATGTTTCTGGAAAATAAATATTAATGAAAAGGTTGGCTTATTTTTTTATCATTCTTTAACCCTTCATAAACCAGCGTTATTTCTGGGTAAATCGAACTTGAAAATTTGTCATTTAGAAAATATGAACATTTTCGGGTCATTCACAGTTATCAATAGTAGCGTTATATTTTAACATTCCATAATAAATGAACAGTAGTTCATAAATATATCATTTGTAGGATTAATAAGACCCAGTTGACACATTTGTAAATGACGTTTCTTCACGTTGCTCATAAGCAACATTGGGTTAGAAAGGGTTACGTCAGTCGAAGAATAAAATTTGCAATCTTATGGTAATGATACTTTGGTGATTAATTTGATATCAACGGAGAAAATGACCAATTTTTGAGATTTTGGGTTCGGAAAGGACTGAAAGTAATTTTTTATTGTTATATTGATTTATTGAAAACACTTCCTCAAAAGTTGATATTTAAAGTTTGAATTTCCATCAGCATTACAAAGGACTAATAATAACTCTTCACTGTTTTAAGTAGTTTGTTGAAATCACTTCCTCAAAAGTTGATATTTAACGCTTTATTTGGTCATCAGTATTAAAAAAAAGTCAACCTCATGCACTCAAAATTAAAAAAGAGCCATGTTTATAAAAAAAGTGTCTGAAATGTTATGGAGAATGATACTCCGTATTTTTACACTGTTTTACATTCAATAGTTCATCTTAAGCCGAAAAATGCATAAATATCTCGTCAGATATGAAGACGATATGCAAAGTATAACACGGCTAACTTTACACACACGTCGGAAAACATAATCGACCGTCACACCTTTGACCACCTCGGAGCATAACTCCGATTCCACAACCTGACATCTGACCTTTCAGATCGGATCTCGGTCATCATTTCGCTCTTTTATTTCATTTACACCCGGTGGGGAATAAGAGACTTAACGAAAGCGCACATTCAGAATTCAAGCTCCCTCGCGAGGAATAAAGGGAGAGATATACATACCCTGTGGGCAAATTACATTTTATGCCGTCCGGACGTTTTCTCTCGCGTTTGCGATGAATTATGGCCACCTGCGTAGGCGCGTGCGACCCAAAGGGACGCATGAAAACCCCGGAAGCATTGCGCAGGTGTTTTGTGCTCAGCGTAGCGTCTCGGGAGTTTTTTAAGAGTGGGCGTTTGCTAGGGTTGAGGGAGAAAAAGAGAGAGAGGTCGTGTGTATAAGCAGCGTACTCCTAACCCTTCTCCATATCTCGACAATTCGGAAACGCTAAGCCCTCTTTTCTCAACAAAAGGAGAACAATGGGAAAATGTCGTCCGGTCTTTTAGTATCATAGCTAGATTTTTGTTCGAAATTTTTTTTTCGGGAGGGCATGACTTTCCTTTCTGGAGAAAAATAAGCGACGCGTCGAGGGAAAGTGGCTCCGTTTGGCTACACTTAAAAGTTGAAAAAGCTCTCCGGATGTCTTAATCGCTCTCTTTTGTTGGCCGGCAACAGTAAAAGATGATTGTTGGGGTTTTCCGGCGTTCCACAACGCTTTTAAGGCTTAAAACTTGATTTTTGCGAAGAATCTTCATTCCTAATTTTTGGAACTCTACTTATCATTTAAATAATGTTGATTTTTCATTATTAAGGTCTGAAATTTACGATACTTAACGCTGATATTAATAATTATTATACTCCTTTTAGTGAGAGGAAAGTCAAAAATCAGAAATAGTGACCATTAAGTGGCTTTACCCGCCGAGCCTTGGGAATATCTTGAGAGTGAGTGTTCTTAGCAGAAAAAATTCATGAAGATGTTCATTAAAAATAGTTCTCCACCTTATTCTAAGATATTTGAATTAGTAAGTATTTAGACAGAAGGGAATTTCTATGATAAGAAAAATCTACCGAATCAGAGAACTTGAATTTGGGTGAAGGGAGTGTTTTCAAAAGTCTGTGGTGTCTTCTCTGAAAGTGAGGTCGAACTATTATTGCGTTAAAAAGAAACACATGTCTCTACTTGCGTCAGAACGTAATATGCCTTGGCTATGATGAGAATCATTTCATTTTTCTCAGCTCGTAAAAAATAATTTATATATTCTGAAAATTTGATCTCACAGGTACCGGAAAACACTAAACATTTTTTTATGAAGATTTTCGCAGCTAATTTTATGTGTATTGTAAGTTCCTTTCGGGAAATGTTGCGTTCAAAACATTTTTCGCTCAGCGTTTCTCTCCTCCTACTGGGAGAGTTTTCAAGAGAATCAACGTTTTCAACGCAGAATTTCCCGAAAGGAACTTACAAGACGAGACATCATTGTTTGCAAATATCATCTTTATTCCTCAACATTCTAAAATCTTGTAATATGAGTCCTAATACATTTGCTATGGTAATTCAGGAACCTGGATAGCGTAGTGGTCTACTCAGCGGCATGGTAAGCCAAAGGTTCCAGATTCAATTCCCGGTCCAGTGAATTTTTTTGTGATGGCAATTCATGCATATTTTACCGCCGTCCACTCGGCAGGATTCGAAATATTACACACCTGACTGTTTTTGCTTGTATTGAACCCTATTACTTTTTCTGTTCCTTTTTTCGACCGTTCCCTATGCAGCCGTTATTTTTCCCAGAAAACAAACGACCTACCGTGCGATACATTTATGGCCCCTGCCCCTGACATCCCCGCCCTTCCCTTTATCCTAGAACAGAGAAGAACGCACTCGTCCGAATTTTATCCTCCCTACCTCGACCAATTTCTCATCATTTTCCGTTTATTTTTTGCTACTCCACGCCATCCTGCCCTCTTTTTTCCCCTTCCAATGGTGTTAGCTTTTCGGCGATAGTTCACCTTATTCTTGGCAGCCAAAAAAAATAAGCGTATAGCACACCCTCTCTCTATCTCTCTCTCTCGTGGACGTTATCTTCCCGGGGGACTCTTCCGATTCTCGGTCCAGTGCGTCGTCCGAGCGGCATGATAGAGAGACCCTTATAACAGGGTTTAAGCCCTGCTTCACCCCCCCCCCTCTGGACTGGACCACTCTTCACATATATCCCGGGCATCGCATTCATCGCAGAAATAACTTTATGACGCTCATGCCCCTATTTCCCATCTGCACGGCCCTCGTGTACTCATACCAGCTCGGCTCTCCTGCTCTGGCAGAAGCGTCTGCACCCAGCATGATCGATGGGAGATCTTGACTTTCGAGATTCCATTGCTAAAATAACCTATATCAATGGCTGGTTTCGAACGATGGTTGAGTTCACATTGAATTATTTTTTGTTGTCCATTGTCATAAATTATCGCGGGTCAAATTTGATGAGCACGGTCTGATTTTGTACCGGTTTATCAATTGTTATTAATAAACAATTGTCGATTCACGAGCCACTGGTTGATGTCAATACAGGTTGGCCATTGATTGGTAAGTGCTAATTATGTTAAATTAATGGTATGTTTGCGACGATCAATAATGACAATCGAATTTTGGTAGTAAACAATGATCCACGTAGGTTGAGGAATATTTAAAAAAATATCTTTTTCGATTTTCAATGGTCAAAAATAGTCAACGCTTTCAAATCAAACAACTATGGTCCATGTATTAAACTGGTCGACGATTGACAGAGTTTTCCATCGATTTTTCATATTCAAGTCTGTTGAACCTCTTCGATTTTTGTCGATTTACAATACCCAACATTCTTTGATAACCATTGGTCGTTAATGCTCGACTAGAAATCGGTAGATTAGCCATCGATATGAAAAATATTAGATTGACCGTTGAAAATGAGCCGACTAACAACAGCTGGTCGGCTGTCGAAAGTTCTGGCATTTTGTTGAGTATCGACCATCGGAATAAATTTGCTGTGGATATGCAGGGTCATCATTGCACCTTTAATTTTACATAATATTTTTTCGACCAATCGATACATAGAATACGCTTATTGTGGACATTTGATCATTTCGCAATATCTCCACTCGCGATACCCACTAGCCCCTTCCCCCCCTTCCCCTGCTGGGCATTCTGTCCCCCATGCCTTTATGCCTGTGTAGCTCGCCGGCCGCCCGAAACCCATCTCTCCTCGTGCCATAGCTTCTTGCCCTCTTACCTTATCTATCGCGCAGCCGCCCTCTTTCAAAGCCCTTCAAATAAATATTGAATCCATCCTTTTCTGCCCGTCCCTTCCCCTCTCAAACCCCCCCTCTCGCTCCAGGCCCCCCTCCTTACATGACAAAATACTAGGGCATCTTTCCCTTTGGGGTGGTCGTGAGGGGTCAGTCGCGAACGGATGACTACTGTTCTTTGTTTCCGTACTTCTCTCTCTTTCTCTCCTTCCGTGCCTCTCTGGATATTTCCTTATCTAATCCGTTGATCTCCTTTTTTTGTCTTGCCCGTCCGCACTATTTTTGTCCTCATGATCGTATTACTGTTTGATCTGTTGCTGTTTTTTTTCGCGAAGTGAGCCAGTTTTGAGTGGCCATATGGTTTGATTGTGCATCCCTGAAGAATAGATACACGTTTTTCTTTTTACTTACAGCTCTTGTATTGCCGCCATCTAGCTTTCTCGAGTGTTTTGAGTGGATTCCCCCGGTTCTTTGATGGCATGGCACAACAACCCTTGTGAATCTAGTGGGACATACGATTTGCTACAGCATTTTCATCGCATGTACTATTAGGCGTAAGTTATTTTCGTATTCAGAGAATTTGAGTTTTTTCTTTATCTTGACCTGAATTTTTAACGTTGTTTAGTATCTTTGAGTGTCGGTCATTAGGAATTAAATGCAAATTTTATATAATGGGAGGTTATAGCTACATTTATTCCTACTTGTTTCGCTATCAATGAGCTTTCAACGCTTACATTCCCTACGATTGGCGTGGTAAAATCTGTAAATATATCTTTATAAGAGAGCATGTAGATACTTTTATTATCGGATGTTAACTCTGGTTTGTGTTATACGGGACATGTTGAAGGCGTGAGGAGGATTTTGACCCTGTATAAAATAGTATAAAATAATAATTATCTTGACGTTTATAGCATTTTCTCCCAAGCAAACATCATAAAGCTGGCTAGAATGGGACTCTATTGCAGACTGTGCCTGACAGGTTACTTACGAAACTAATCAACATTTACCATACCTCGAGAATATTTGAATTCCTGACAGATAGTCCTGAGTACTTCTAGGAAGCCTATTCCCTCAACCCCTATATTCTCCTTTAAACTTTCTGAACAGGGAAAGATATTAACAGATAATTTTAATTGAGTATGTATTTCTTAGCAAGAGCTGTGAATATTTGACACCTTTGAATATAAAGTCTGATCCATGATCATTAATTACTTCATTACAACTCTTGATGATGACCGGAAAAGATAGAAACTGGTTGACCTTTTTTTATAAATACTGTGTGGAATTCAGCGTTTATTTTTTTAGTATATCATGTCACCATTCCAAAAAGTCAAGTCGCAAACTGTTGATTTATTACTCTGAGTTCTATTCCTATATTACGTTTTTTGTGAGATATATAATCCTCCAGAAGTAATGAAGAAATTTGTGCGTATTAAGACTCTTATTTCGTCTTAAATGGGGAATGCAGCGCTCTTTTGGGCGTAATAGTTTGTTTTCATCTTGTCTTGCATGTATTTCCATCGTTTTCTATAACAGTTCCCATTTTCGTCCATAGCATCCATTTGCTTTAAGTCTCCCCATCCCTCCTCAGTGGCGCCACATTCCCCCCTCTCTCTCTCTCTATTCCCATCCATTCTTCCCAGTTCCAATTATGGCACCAAATGACCCCGTCAATCTTTTACGACTTTTTGCGCCCTTGCGTCCACTTTTTTCCCTCGACTAAGTCAAAATGGCCGAGGGCTTTGATGAAGCCATTTATTAATTAATGACTGACGGAGACGATGGGCTTACTCTCTCAGGGTAAACAACTTTCTTCTTGGGCTATACCATTAACCTCGTGTAGTATATGCTCCTACTTACGCATAGAAGTTTGGGGTTTGTGTACGAAAACCTTTGGCGGCGGACTACAATTTGTTTCTATGGCCTTATCGCAATCACAAGAACCTGAAAATAAGGAAACGCATAACGTTGATTCGTTTCAAATATCGATGGCTAAGTTCTAACAACACGTATATCAAATTCGGTCGGTTTGAGACAGGTATCTTAAACAAAGTGTAATAGCATATTAAAAAATAAAATACAAGCAAATAACAACTCTTTATTTGCAAATGAATGCTTATTTTTCAGTTTTATGAACTTTTGGTTTTTAATTTAAGTGTGCAAGTAAAAGAAATTAATATTTTTTTTTGCTCTCCTGAAAATTTGCTATTTTTGAGATACGTGTTGTTAGAACTTTCGCCATCGATTTAGGCCTGTCTGACTCAGTCCGCAATAGAGTCCCATTCTAGCCACCTTTATGTTTGCCATGGGTGCAAATGCTATTAGCTCCAAGATATTTGTTAACTTGTACTATCGTAAGTACTTCATCCCTATGCGAGCGTATGGGGTTAACTCTTACTTTTTCCTTTGTCAACTATCACGGTAAGAATCAATCTCATGGATGAATTGTGGGAACTATAGCCTATACGGAGTCATGCCCTCGATCTATTCTTTTTTTGATGCTCAATTCTACACTGCATCGGATCTTGTCGGATAATGGGTTGACTGATCCAAATTCTTATTAACTCACCCAGATTCTATACTATTCTAGTTGTAATAATCGTATTAGTTAGTCTTTTAAATTTTGCTTTGCCTGAATTGTATGATAAATTTTCCTGGTTTTCTTCCTCTAATCTCCATAGAGCAAATTGTAAAAGTGCGCATTTTTATTTTTCGATCCGTGTTCCCTTTTATTGAAGGCATTATTTAATCACCTGCACCCATGAAATTATCGTTTCTCCTCCAGTATTATCAAAACTTCTGATATGGTAACATCAAACTACTGGTTAAAAAAATACCATTAATATTTTTGATCATTATTCATACGCGGAATTGAGCTGGTGACCAATTACCAACTCCTCTTTGGAAATTAAACGTGATATCCTATTGGCGAGAAAAAAAAGATCTGAAAATAGGAATTATTTTTTGATCTTGACATTATTCTCGGAGATTTCCGAGGTTATCGGAATCATGCATTCAACTCCAATCCGAAGGTGACCATATGCAGGCAAATATGTCAACCCGGCCTGGTTATGACTGAGTATGGTATGCATCGTAATGCCTTCATCGGAGACGGGTCAATATATACTCGGTCAGGTTGTATGAATAAAATGCTATCACGGCGTGACATCGGTCCGTCGTCCCCATGGCTGTGACCTGGCTGGCCAAGATCATTGCTCCCACTTCTCGGACCCCTCACTCCTCTCTGCTTCCTCATCCTTCCATCAACCCGCCCCCTACCCTATTACCCCTTCTTGAACGACAATTCATAAAGAATACTGCCCTTGATTTCTGTTCTTTAATTTAGCCAGGAGATCTTAGGTTACATCAGTTACCTATAATTTTATTTCACATCGATTGTTTTTTTTCGTGGTAGGCAGGCAAGTGTAATATTTCTAAGCCTGCCGCGTGGACTGTGGTGAAAAATATACATGACTTATCGCGAGAAAAAATTCCCCTGGTCCGGGAATCGAACCGCGGGCCTTTAGATTTCCGGACCGCTGAGCAGACACTAGGTGATACAGGTTCCTGAATTCTCACGGAAAATGATCCGAGGCTCATGGTACTAGATGTTTTTTCTCGTCTCGGAAATCGTATTCAGTATAACCTTAGTATTACTGTGATTCACCCAGAGTCGCAAAATTAAGTCAATACTTCCATAAATTTCAATATAAATTTTAGTACCTACATTTTTAACAACTATAACAAACGTTTACGAAATCTTTGGCCTTAATTGATTTTTAAATCAACGATAAAGCCGTACATTATGCATTATAAGTCAATAAATTTTATTATAATTTCTTGACTTCTATACATCCGCTATATATCAAAAAGGGGCTATTTACTCTTTGTTTGACAGTTTTACCGCAATTGCATCTGTACTATTCATTTGTACCTGTGGTCTTTAATTAAAAATTATCAGTTCGATCTATATTGGCCATGTGGCCTAATATGGATCAATGGATATTCACCTATCTCGTGAGGACATAAAATATTCAATGTTCTCGTTCAATTGTTTGGAGTCCACCATATCGCTCTCTTTAACCTGGAGCTACTTCTGGTGGAAATTAAATTTTAAGTATTTTTATTTAAAGAAAGTGAAACTTTTCTACTCACTCATAATTATTGTGGCAGCTACATGTTTCGCCATCAAACTCCACACCACTAGAGCACTTTTAGTTCATATCTTTCCTGAATAGAACTGAAAATGAATCATCTTTGATGTTGCTTAGAAGTAACATTGGGTTATGATGGGTGAAATATTTTGGAGGGGTTGTAGTCGGGATTGGGGAGGTGTATAAGATGGCTGGGGTGGCCGCGGAGAAAGGGTGTGGGTCGCGGGGGGCAGGGTGGCTCACTCACGACCCCTTTAAGCAGAGGGTGCCACCGGAGCGTGAAGTTGCATCTCTCCCTTTTGCTCTCGGGGACAGGAGACCCTCAACCCCCACCCCTCCCTCCCTAACCCCTTCCCTCCTCCTCTCGTACTGTTTCTCTCCCGGAAGGATTGCCAATAGATAGGAGATAAGCGCGCGGGAGTCGAGAGGGGTTGGGGGGGTTGTGTATTGGCGCTCGGTTGATGGTAGGAGGCTTAGGTAAGTGAGGAAGATGCTCCTCGAAACGGAGCCAGCATCATCCTTCCCTCCCTTTCATACTCCTCTCCCCCCCATCTTTCTCTCGGGAGGCGTGGGAAAATGGTCGCCATGACTACTCGGCTTCAAAAATGTCACATTTATATGGCCGCAAGGCACGACCCGCCGTGAAATAATGCTTCGAGATTATTTCTGTGGAATAGCCGGACCTTCGAACGACCGTATTCGCGTGATAAAAATAGTTCAACCTTGGCTATAAATAATTCTTTTATTCAAGTTAAATAAACACTTTTGGGCTCTGTCACCGCGTCAATTTTTGGGTGGCCTCAACGTTTCCCGACCGAGGATGGTCACTTTCTCAAGGGAATCTACCTTGAGAAAGGAATTCCCTTGGGAAAGTGACCAGCATCGGCCGGGAAACATTGGGGCCACCCAAAAATTGACGCGGCGACATAGCCAAAAGTTTTTATTTAACATGACGAGTACCCGCGAAAGTTTCAACGAAGAATTTCTAGTAATCAGTTGGGTCCAGTGGCGCCGACTCCATGGGGCCTGAGAGGGCCCGAGCCCCCCCAAAAATTCGTTACAGATGTGAGGAAAAAATGTGTATGGCTTGTCGATTTTCCCCGGAGTGTCCAGATATCGAGATTCGAGTGAAAAGGGTTCTAATGTTGATCATATGACTCTACTAAAAATCTTAGAAACTTAAAATTCACTTCTTATAAAATTTACCGGGGCAAGGTCCCCGGTTTGGGCCCCCCATTATTTTTTGTAAGTCGGCACCCCTGGTTGGGTCAAGAAATGTAGAGAAATATATGATTAGAGGTGAATGAATTCTTC
This sequence comes from Ischnura elegans, assembly GCF_921293095.1. Classification (NCBI taxonomy): domain Eukaryota; kingdom Metazoa; phylum Arthropoda; class Insecta; order Odonata; family Coenagrionidae; genus Ischnura; species Ischnura elegans. The sequence goes on from NC_060248.1 coordinate 110,076,246, forward strand.
GCGGGACTTCCATCAGGTGAGCTCTTCAGCAAGAGCCGACGTAACAATGGCTAATTCAACGCCCTAGGGAAGACGGCAGAATCATCCATTGAAACGTCGGATCTAGCTGTACAGCTCACCCGGCGGAAATCCTTTAAAAAATCGTGCGCCTGGAAAATATCAAGCCTTATATGTCATTAAAAGCTTTAATGAATATTGCATTGACACTAACCTCGGTTAATGCTTTGCGAGAAGATTGACTATAAATTTTCATATACCGACATAATTATTAACCGGGAATAATTATTTTCGGGAAAAATATGGAAAATATAGCGTAAGTCTTATTTATGGCAGTGTAATGTTTTTTTTTCAAGAAACAGTGAAACGCATAAATGTTTGAAAATTTGTCCATTAAAATGCGCCAGGAAAAGAGCGGAAGAAATCCCTAAGTAGTTTTTTTTATTGTTACTTACTTTTATTTCAAGTGACATATCATGAATAAATATATATTTTCTGCCTGAATATCCACTGTACGTTGTACTAACACTTAACAGTTTCATTCGGGTAAAATTAGACACATTAAATTTCAAGTATGATAGTCTGTCGTCGTTAGAAAGTTGCTTTTTTTGAAAAATTGGAAAATGTTGGCTGTAAACTATTTACGCCTTCATTAAACCTTTCTGTTCGTTAGTTTTTACAAGTTTCTTTGTTCTGCTAACTTCGTTAGACATCGAATTATATTATATCCAGGAGAAAGGCAAAACTTATACTACTAAAGTTTTTCTAACACTTATTTCAGCTACTTGGACTATCCTCATTTTTTTTAAATTTGATACAACTTCGTACTTGCCTGATTCCGAACAAACTATTCCATTTTCGATTAAAAATGTCTAATATTATTGAATCAGAGAGCCTAACTAATAATCCACATATCTAGCCAATAATTTTTTAATCACAATAATGATTATATCAATGAATAATGAGACTGAACGGAATCGCTGCTTTTTGCAACATTATTTAGGCTCTCTTCTGAGAGTTTCAATGCGTTGGCATGCGTAAAATTTGAATGAATATAATTTTTGTTAGGTGAAGGGAAATAAATCATCCCTTTCTCTTACAGCTATGCTCGCAAGATTTATATGCAATATATTTTTTTGATATCATGGGCAACCTAGGAATACGTTAAGCATTTGGCCGTTTGATGTTTAAGTTTAAATTTTTATTGAAGACATATGTTAATAAATAATCAAACTGAACGGAAAGCTGCTTTCTCTTATCGTCGCTGTCTCTATTAATTTAAAATGTTTTCTTTATTTAAACTTATGAGCTGGAATTAAATCGAAAATGAAAGTTTGTACGTGGTGAAAGGGCTCCATATTAGCAGTGAAAGACACTGTGCTACTTACACAATTTATTTAAAAATTACTACCGGTTTCGGCTGTCACGCCATTATCAAGTACATAAAAACCCGCTTATTAGCTTAAGGTTAAGATTGTGAATGAAACAATCCTTTGTTGTTTCATCTTCCTATCTAACACATAAACAGTTTTACATTAAAAGTTCGTAATAAACTCATGTAAATTATTACTATTGCGCTCGAATATGTGTCCGTGGTATACAACTATAGGTTTATGTTGTAAATGTGAAGGAATATAAAGTCAGGTCGAAGTGATTACTAAATCTCTCTCAAATTTGGGAACACTGCTGGACTCAGTTCTGTTGCTGTGTATATTTCGAATCACGCCCGCGGTTTCCATTGTTTTCGAGACAAAAAGCATTTTCATCACAAAAAAGTTCGAATGGAATGCTTTTCATCATTACGGAAGATTAGGGGTGTCGAACGCATACCTCCAATTGAGGAAGCGATTGATACCACGGCATGTTCCTTTGTCTTCTTGATTCTTTTAGGCTCGTTTCCCCTGGAATGTGTTCCTGTGTGGCCTAAAAGAATAGAAATTTTCGGTGGCCGTTGATTGCGTGCCCCGTCGGTCCATTATTACCTGAACACGTTCTCTTCATTTAAGCTTACAGTAGTTTTACGGGGCGCGTTATCTCTCGTTGTCCGCGCTACCCTGGGCACGAGGCACGGCATTCTCCGTTACCGTTAATCTGGCACTCAATGCCTGTACCTGTTCCCAGTGATTGCACTCGCGTGAGGCTTCATGAAAAGCCCTTGTTTCAGCGAAGCACTGATATCCATATTAATATGAAGGTTAGCTGCGCTTTCCCACAATGATATAATATATTTCCACAATAATTTTGGAATAGTGCAACTACCTTTCATTTCAATGCGTCAAACTTACGCTACAATCACGCCTGAATCGGTTGAATTGATATTCATAGCTAAGAAATGTTTCTCAGATTTGATAACGCTTTGCAGTATTCGTTTTGTTTTGCCCTGGGCTAAAAGAAAAGTATGCCCTGCGAATACGCTGACGACACTGTATTTTAGTCGTAGTTTACCCGAACCATTTCTGCCTTGAGCCGTACGTAGGCTATAATTCTTAACAGTGGTTGGCGTTTTGGGTGGTTGGCGTGGTCAATGTATATTTAATTCTTCTAATAAATCATAAGCTAATCTGGAAAACTGAGCACCTTTGTATTCCCATTATGAATGGTCTCCATTTTTTCACAATAAATGAGTAATATAATTTTATCGTAAAAAATAATATATTTTTATTGCAATTATCCCAAACCATTTCTGTCTAGAGCCATAGATTGACTATAATCCAAAACCGTAGATTAAATATTGCGAATATATTTTTATCTTCCAATAAATCATAAGCGCATCATGATGACAGAGCATCCTAGTCCTCCCACCAATAACAGTCTCTATTTTTACAATGAATGAGTAATACATAATAATAATTTTTGGATCATGCCTTATTTTCCTATTTTAATATGCACCCAACTCATTTTTTTGGTTCAATTTTTCTCGGAGGCAGTACGCCTCTTGAAAGCTTGAGTGTAGATGCCTTTTTTGGGCGAGGTCGACATACTCCCTTGATGTTCGGCCAAGATATTTGGAGACGGCCAAGAACTTTTAAAGTCACGTCCTTGTGAATTTTTGGGTTTATTTCAGCTCCCGTCGCTTAAAATTTCGAAACCAGGGTGATGCTTGAAATCGTGCTTTGGTTTTTCGATATTTTTGCGGTGTCCGCCAACTGAGCATCTTTGTCATAACTTTTCACGAAGAGACATACTTGACGTGTGGAATACTTTGACAGTTGAAAGACGTCTTATTCTACTTGAAAGTTAGTTAGAAAGAAAGTATCAAAATTGTTACCATATTAATATCCCTAATGTCGTTTATCTTTTTCTACACGTTCTTTTCCACTGGCCTGTCGTTCTCTGTAATATTTGAATAATAACCTTAAGCAATCTTGGAATACCTATCTTTACTCGAATGAGGAAAACGGCTATGGTGGCTTATGTATTATTCCGTTTGATCCTCCATCACATCCCTAATCCTTGTATTAGCTTTCTTTCTGTTGAAAATTTAGGTTATTAAAAGTCATGATTAGTGTTTAATGCATTCTGAGTTTGGTGTATTTTTCAAGGTTTTAGAAATATTTCCGCCTCTTATAGTTTATCTGTAAAATAAAGACTTAGGAATCCCTCAGCCAAATTGCTGTTTACAATAGTTGATCCGTGTTAATTATTGTTTGCCTTCGTGTGGAGGTATATTTGTCTATCCCATTCGTTGGATCAATATCAAACATAGATATATAACTTAGTGCTGAGAAGGCAAAAGCGTAAATTTTCTAATCTGTAATGTTTATGAACGTTCCTACGATCATTTCCGGAACGCACGTGGGTTGTTACTCCCCTTGTGGAGGGAATCGATTTGGTTGTTTCAAAAGTATCATCTCGTTCGAAATTATATCAAATTTCTCATGAGATATTACTCGATAATATCGACGGGAAATATAAGAGAAACCGCATCCTATTTATTAAAATCCACGATTCAAAATTCGTTTCGCATTTTTCTCCATCGAATTGCAGTTTCCTTGCTCATGAAGACCTTTCAAAATGTCTCTATGCAGCAAAGAACTTCCATTGTTATTTATAAGTAATAGTAGCGGGTATTACTCGGTAGATATCCTTTACCGTAGTAGTTGAAGGAATAAAAAAACTGCTTTTCCCTCCTTGTGATTTATTTTTTCCGACCATGGCGTCTTAACAACGTAACGTTTTCTTGAGAATATTACACAGTAACGAAACTGTGGTCGAACAAAATAAATCTCCATTTGAGAAAAGCAAAGTTTTATTCCATCAGCTCCCCTGTATTACTATTATATCAGGGTCACAGTGAAGTTTTTCACCCCTTACTCTCAGACTCCTCAAGACGATCTCCTCGCTCGCTATCTCGTCTCACACCACGAACTCCGATTCTCGGAATGCTAATCTCGCACCAGAATACTTTTCTTACCGCCACTAATCCTTTCCATTTTAGTTTTCCCCGCACACGTGTATGTTCTCCCTCACTCCCCGCTCGCTTCGACTTCCGCTTCGCCGGCCCGGAATCAAGCTCGCGTGCATGAGGAATAAGGACGGAGGAGTTGGTACTCTATACGGTGGGTGATGCCACCGCGACCCTCTCCGCTTTGCCCAAGTTTTCGGAGTCATGGGGGCGGAAGAGGGCGCGCGCGGAAGGCGGCGTGAATAGGAAATTTGTGTGCGGCGCGGACTGCAGGGGTGCGGATGAGGTGGTAAGTTGGCGCCGCGCTTCCTCCTCGGCTGCCTTAATCCGTTCGCGACACTCCTGCAGCGACCGTGCACCTCCGCTACTCCCCCAAGACTCGACTCGAGGACGTCTTCGGGGCATGGGTGTCTGTGGGGGTCCCCCGTGGGATGGGGGATAAGACCTTTAAGATTTTGAGATGCGGTTTCGGGAGTGTGCGCTAGGCGTTCGTGCATGGTCTCCTCGATTGGATTAGGGCGATAAGTGTAAAAAGAGCCCTGAGCAAGGGAACGGAGGGGAGGTTTTTGGCTTGTTTGTGTGTGCTTTTCAAGTTTGAGGACGTTTGATCCGTAGAGGGGTGGGGTCGAACGGAGTTTGAGGGTGGTGTGGTGGGGAAAGAGAGGGGATTTTGCTGGTTTTGGTTGCCATTTTTTTGGAGAAGCAGGCTTAAGTGAATTGGGGAAATTAATGAGAACCGAGAGGAATTTGTATTACATGTAAATCAAGGATTTTGACATATTCTTGGGTGAAGGAAGATGACATTTTTAATTCCCTGAGATTATTTTTAATGTTGGTTAAAATTATATTTGTTATATTATATAAAGTTACGTATATTAAGTTTATATCAAATTAGGTTATATTTGGGTAGGTAAAAATTTGTACTTATTGATTTGGCACTTAATTTGGCAGTCTTTCTGTATGTTTACCATTTTATTTAAAATAAAATAAATAAGAAATAAACTGATTTTGACCAAATGAAGGGAATATAGTTATAATAAAGAATATCATTTTTCCTCGCTTTAAATAAAAATTCGCTTTATAAAGTCACCAGGGTAAAATGTCTTAAAAGAAGTGATTTATTGTATACAAATCATGAATTTTAATGAAATTTCAACAGTTACCTATTTACAGAACTAATATCACAATGGTCATTGTCAGTTCAATTGCTACATTGACACAAGATCTCTTAAATACATTTTCATATCCTTAAAGCCTTTATGCTACAGAAGAGATATTTGTAAAATCCATCTCTAATTATAAAATGTTTCTTTTGACCAATATGTGATATCCATTCGTTTTTTTTTCTCCTTAATTCATTTCGTTGTCTCCTCTGGAAATGCTTATATTTTTCAATCAGCGTAATTGCGTAGTGCTTGCAATGTAAATTAGTTATGTTGTGTTTTGTGGCAATGATTTCTAACGATGTCCATTGAACAAATCTTGAGAAATCATTCAGACATTCCTATAACTCCTCTTGTAAAATATTAATGCTATTTTAGACCCAAAGTAAGCTATTTATACGAAAAATAAACTTGGCGCTAGTGCGGTGCGCGCTTTAAGGATTTTGATTTGCATTTATAACGCTTGCGATCTTTTTAATTTTATTTGCGTCTTCTTTCACTCAATGCTGAAATTAAAAATGAAATTTTAACCTTGGATATCAGTATTTTCAAAGGCTTTCTAATTTTGCGCTGTGCTTTTAGCGTGGATTGATAGAACTATGTAGAAGACTTCTAGTTAAGTGCATTGTGTTCCACGATTTTTGATTCTTGTGATGTTTTCACTGTTTTTAACCGATTCATATCGTGTTTCCGACAGTGAGTTGACCATTGTTGGCTATTTTTGGCAAACGCAAGAGCTATTTTTCTCTGGTTCAGAACCCATGAAGCCTTAATTGGTGAATAAATGTATTCAAAGAAATAATAAAATGACTGTGGAACTACTTTTCACCTATTCATATTCTGTTTTCGACTATGATTTGAATATTTATGTTTGCTATTGACTACGTGAGACCTATTTTCGAAACCTATGACTCTTTAACTGGTGAGTAAATCCATTTAAAAAAATAATAAAAGGACTGTGGAACCTGTCTCTAAAGCTTTAGCATCTTTGTTTTTGCTGTATCTTTTTCGTTGGACACTTTTTTTTTCCTCCCGAAATGAATGTAACGCTGGGCTCAGAATGGAAGTGCTTCCCGGGAAGAGGCAGAGGTGTGAACTGCAGCCGTCGCTGACCGGTTGGGGGTGTAACCCATCAGCTTGGGGATTGGCGCCACCCCATCCTCCCCCTGTGCTTTGCCCCCGCGCGACGGGGCGACTCCATCCATGTGATCCATGGGCAGTTCCGCCGCTGTTCTCCGGGCGCCACGTCCACTCGGAAGAGCCCCGGCACCACGCCTCTAACATGTTCTCCCGGCTCACTCCCGCTAAATATAAAAACCCTACCACCGCTCCATCCGCCCTTATTCCTTCTATTTAGCAACACGGACCGACGCCGTCCTTCAAAGGAATTTATTCAGTCGCCTTTGATGCATGTTTTTGGACGAGAGTGTGGCATCGGATTTTTCTTTATTTTCTTCTCGTCTGTATTGCACGTGCTAGTTATTGCCTACCGACGATACTGCATCCAGGGTCGCGGGGGATGCCCGCTTGACCGATTTCTTTGTCATTTGCATCGACATACTCCCCCGCGAGCCGTCAAATGGGCGTGACCCCTCTTTCCGACCTCTCACGGTACCGGTCACTTACGTAATTAAAATTTGGAGATGTATTTGGTGAGTGTTTTGTGTGCTGCTCATTTTTTACAACTATCGCGTATATTGTAGGGAAAAGCTTGCATGAGTAGGTATGCAAAATGAAAGAATAGACTTTCTTAGGCTCACTAATATATTTGAAAAAGTACGACCCGGATTTCATAACATAGTTACATAGTTAGGCGCATCGATCATGTATGCATGCCTGACGACATTTCATAACATAGTTACATCGTTTGGTGCATCGATTAAACATGCATTCCTGACGGTGAAACTATATTATGAAACCCGGGTCGTGCGTTTTCAAGGATATTGGTGAACCTAAAAAAGTTTATTACTTTATTTTTCTTAATGGAAAGGTTTCACACAGATAAGCCTGAAATCATCAGTTAGCTTTTGTGACTATTTGATTGTGCATGTCTTTCAGGAATAAATATTTCCCGTAAGATATGTTTCCTTCCAAACCTAGAAATAATTGGGGAGGCGAACGTGATAGGCACTGTCTCACCGTTTTGTGTTTGAAATTTCATTGGGTTAAAAATGACTTAAAAACTCTCAGCGCAGTTGCAGTATATATTATATTTTCTTAATTACGATAAACCCTTTGTTTTATAATTGTAGTCACACATTATTTCTACTTGAACGAGCTAAAAAAACGTCACGTTGCCATGAAAAGGATCACATACTTACGACAAAAATGGTCGGAGACAGACGGATTCTTCTGCGGCCCATCCCTTTACGTGACAGTTTTTCATAAGCCAAAGAATTTTTAAAATTTGTATTCATGCCCTTATGAAAGCATCGTGTCGTTTTATTCCAAATTTATGCACAATTCTTTTTTACGAAATGAATATTTTAGCCATTTTTCATTCAGTTTTTCAACAAATCCACTCCCTAGATCATGAAAAACACAGTCATTCAACAATTTTTAGAACGCCTATTCGATTTATTCGCTCTACTTCCAATATCTATTAAAGATCAATAATACAATGGGTAAAATATACAATTTGAGTCAATAAAATAATCAATCGTTGCAGTAATTTATTATTCCTATCAATGACTATTTAATAATTTAATCAAAGATTATCTTAGATCATAAAATATACCTTTTTTTAATGACCACATTTAGAAAAAATACCAGTTTGTCAATAATTATTAGTTAATTCTTCTTCCACCAAAATACTTATGGTTTAATCAATTTGTGACCGCATATGAATTTGATATACATTACGGTAGTTGGGTAATTAGATCCTTGGGCTGAGAAGTCAGCTTCTTTCTACCAAATTGAATGCGTTCCGTGTATAAAATGACTTGATTTGATGCTTTATTCGTGGTGCATATAGGAGACGTGCAGCAAACATTCCACGACTATTAATTACGGTTTCCTTTGTCACTAGTTTCCATAAAACAAAGGATCCCGTGCGAACGTGATCCCTTGCGATCGTGAACTTCCTACGGGGATAAGTGAGTGGGCACACAAAAGCACGGGTCTCCCGATACGTGACTCCGTTCTCATTAACAGGTTCCCTCCCCACTTGATTTTTATCTCGTCCCATCCGTGATTGGGTTCGTGATCGCCGAGGTCTCATCGCTCTCGGGGTCGCGTCGTCGTATACATAATTCCATCGCGTGTGTGCGTGTGCATGTGACAGCTTCTTCGAGCATCCTCGTCAAAGCGCCATCTACCTCACCCTCTCCGTCCCTCGACGACCTCACTCATAGGCGTGAACTAAGAGTGCAACCCCTCAGGGAAAGATTGTCGACCCGCAGGCAAAACGGTACTTGCCCCGTGACGACTGACAATCGATTTATGGACGACCACAGTTTTGGATTGACTTCGACATTCCTGGAATGAAGCTCGTTTCCTGCATGGACGCTGTGCTTAACCATGCTCAAGAGTCTCCTAGTGTAGAGCCAGCAAAGAAGCTCACCCACCTCACTCTTTGTGGCACTTTTCTTGGCTCTGAAATTTTCAAAAATGGAATCTAGCTTCCGAAACTCGAGTCGGTTAACATTAAAATATGCTTGGGGTTTTCAATTTTATTTTATTATGAAGACTAATAACTTTCACAAAGTATTGCGTGATGCTTTGAGGCTTCAGTTCTCTATAATATCTCAGGGGGCCCCGAACATTTGTGTAGTAGTCCATATTAATAAGCTTCGGTGATGAGAAGGAGACGGGACAGCTCAGTTTGCCACATTATGAGACATGATGACCTGATGAAAACAATAGAAGGATAGGTGGATGGGAAGAAGGGTAAGGGACGGCCCCGAATGAGTTAAATAGGACAGATTATAAAGTTTTTAAAATAGAAGAAATACGTCGATATGAAAAGGCTTGCGGATAGGAGAGAGGAATGGAGAGCTGCGTCAAACTAATCTTATTGTTAGAATTGTTGACATACGGCTTAGTGGGTGGAGTACTGGCCTTCTGATCAAAGAATCCCGGTTCATAATCCTGGGAGAAGCCTTTGGACACTCTCGAATAAAATTACTTCCAATTTTGCCTTCAGGGAGAAGCATTTGAAATTCCACGAGTGCGACTAATTAGGAGAGTGATAATTACGTTCTGCTGAAATGTATATGAAATTGCCTTATGAAATTGAATCAATAATATTCATATAAAATATAATTGAAGAATTTACTATTAACAGAGGCGTTTATGTATGGTTTACAGCTCATTCGCCGTCGAAATTTTGCAGCACTTCGTCTTATTCAGTAACTACCTTCAGGTTCACATGAATTGCCATTAGAATAAAATCCCCTGGATCGAGAATCGAGCCGCCGACCTTTGGCTTTCCGGGGCACTGCACAGACCACTACGCTATTCTGGTTCTTGGTCTTCAATGGCAATTTTTACCGAGGCTCATGGAACTAGGTGCTAGGCTCTTGCGATCCATCAAAGATGGCAATGCGTGGAAGAAAGTAACTTTCACCTGGACGCTAACGCGGCAGGATAAATATGTTATTGATCTCCAGGTTGTTTCAATACACCAAGTCAGTCAAATATCTTATCAGCTAATAATGCGTTTACCTTATCTTTAGATTCTCCATCATTCAATCAATAGATCTTTGCGTGTCGTTATACTTTTAATTTCGTGATTATCCCGGAATATATTTTTAATCCAGATTCAATTATGAATTGGTAAACTCAGTTGGGCTTCTACTATTGACCGAATAATAATTGATGGGAATCGCTGTTGTCGCATTTCAATCATGGGGTGGATGCTAACAGGTTAATCTGTTCTCTTTTTTAATTCCACTAAATTATGGATATCAAAGATGATGAATCCATCTTCGCTTAGCATCTCACTCTAAAAATCTTATTATAATTTAAGTAAACATGCTGACTTACCATATGGAATAGTAGAAGAAAGTTTGTCATTCCAAGCCGGCCATTCTAAATTTATCTATCAGAACTTCTTAAGATATGTGTGGATGAAGGATATTTTCTTTTTCAATACAAATTTCAAGATTATGGAAGAAGTATTCATGGCTATCTCAATAACAGCAATTATTGCTGACGTAGTTATTCCAAGTATTTGAAAGGTTAATTCAGATCTACCTCTTCCCATAAGTATAATATGCTGATATATTGATGAAATTTTTTTATTTCTGGGTATGAGGGACAAACTGTATTCGATGGAATATGGAAATCAGCAACATGAACCTCCTTCTCTTGGTACATTAATAACTAGAATATGATGGTACTACAGTAACTATTGATTGGTAGAGGAAGTCCTATGACAAAAGCATTAGAGTAATAATGCTCCTCCTCCACAAATATTATTTCACAAATAAATTCATTCGTACCCTTCTAAATCGGAAAAATCTATTTTCAGCAAAATCATCGAGAGAATGAATTGATAGGAAAATCTCAAGCTATTGATTTAGATGTATAGATCATGATATAAAATACGATTATGGAATTGCTATTTCTATCTCCACTGCTTCAAGAAAAGATTTAGCAATTTTAACCCTTATGTTGAACTATGTACACTTGAAGGAGTGTAAGTACAAAATCAGAATTACGAATTATATCCCTTGCCAGACATTTGTAATTTTTGTATTAACCGAGTCGCTCAACTTAGCTGTCTGTATTGTAATTCAAAATTACTTAATTTTGATTAATTTTTTATTTTGTATGTAGGTATATCATTTTTATATCAAGTTTACGTGAAACGTTTTTTTGAATTGACCAAGGTTATTTTTAATCATTAGCTTGCATTCGATGCAATTGATATCATGCATTATAAATTTTAACGCTCCATTCGAAATCGTACCCTTTTATACATTTTTTTTGGAGACGGTATCACTTCTCAAATCCACCTATTGTATTTTAATTCTGTCTCTCTCTCTCTCTTGCTCTCGACGTTTTAAAAACGAATCGGGGAATGTATATATAAATAGAGCCTGACCGTATCCGCGGCATCAGAGGTCGCTGCATTCAAAAAGTGGGTTGTTTTTGTCGTGGAACAAAAAATATAAAAAAATGCCGCGGGAGTCACTGTTTTAAACGAGGAAGAAACCTTAAATTAGGGGTGACGAGAATCGGCCAAGAGAAAAAAGAAAAACATTGAAAAATCCATCCACTCACTCTCTCTCTCTCGCACGCTCTGGTGGTGGGAAATTGAATCACATTATTTCGCGGGGATTGAGAATGAAAAGGGAGTTGCTAATGGACGCCGCCGCGGCAGTCAGTATTTCGGTGGAAATGGGCAGGGGACTTTATTTTTATTTTGAAGGTCCTGAAGGGGTAGGGAGGGAAAGAGAGGGATGGAGTTATGTATATGCATGCATGTGTAGCCCCGTGTGTTTGTGTGTGTGCATCGAGAGGGAGGGAGTGATTTTTGCAGAGGAGGAGACAACAGCCCCGCGAGAGTGAGGATAGGGCGAGAATGGGGTGATTGTGTTACGTGCACTGCGGAATGGTTTCAGGGGGGTTGTGGGGTTGAAGAGGGGGGAGAGGGGAGGGGAACGGAGGAGCAGGACGTGGACATGCGCGCAGTAAATTTTCTCATAACGCATGAATTTCCCGGTCATTTGCATGGATTCGACCACGCCCATGGGGCAAAAGCTTGTAGGTATACGCTCCGGAGTTAGGTTATTTTTCTCTCTCCTCCACCCTCTCTTTCAACCATCCACGGGGTATAGGGAAAGGGTTCAATATGGAGGGGGGGGTGGGAGGAGTAGAGGTCTTGCAGTGGAAGGTTGGAGTGGGGCGATGGCAAGGAGAATAGCAGCCGTGTGTCTCCACTGGTGATAAAATACATAACGACCTTCTCTCTCTCTCCCGCAATACCTACAATCCCTCGCCCGCTATCCATCCGTTCCTCTATTTTGTACTTACCGCATCCTCCTCCACCTCTTCGCCACCTCCTCTCCTCCCTCGCCTCACCTCTCTGGCCGTGGACGAGTCAGTGAGCACGGAGCGTGGGAATAGGGCATTTGAATCCATTGCCGGACGAGGACCGACCGTTACGAGGGAACCGAACTGTTTTCCCCTGTCCTTCCTCGCCTCACGCCCCCCTCGTATTCTCTTGTCTGTCTCTCTCGCCTCTGCCCAAACAACAGCGGGGCGGAATCACACTCTTTAGCCCCTTGCATGTTTTTTAATTTTTTTTCTATACGCACACAATCAGTTCGGCATTATCCTAACACCATCTGTTTTTATGGCAGAGCAAATTTTTCTCCGAAATAAAAAAAGAGTTTATTTAAGGTCTTCACGCTCCCGATATTTTGTTTCCATACAGAGAGGGGAGGGGTCTTTGTTATTTCCCCGTCATTATTATCTCGCCTACTGCGGACCCATTTTTTTCTGTGCTGTGTGCGAGGACTGGTTCGAAAATATAGCAATTACCGTGCTCTTCGTTTCATAATACCTTCGTTTAATTGGAAGCCGGGATTTTTATGCGACTGACTCTTTGTCATGAATGTCACGGCGGTCTCGCATTCGTCATGCTTCGGAGTGCTACCGCTGCTTTTTATGCGAGATCGCACGTTTTTTCTTAGTGCCACAGTATCATGGCCTCGACGCTCTTATCCCTATCGGAATGACTTCTGCACATTGTTAAATTTGAGAGCTCAAGCTTTTTTTATACTTTATGACTTTAAATTCTGCGCGCAAGTGATGCGTGTGAATGTAACCTATTTTTTCATAATCATAGATGAAGAAGCTAGTCATGATCAATAGCTTAGAACGCTTTTACCATAGATTCTAACACATTTCAGAATTTTACTAGTACAGTTTTTCGGTTTTCATTAAAAGCACTGTCATCCTTCCAACTTCCCACCCCACACCTTTTTGCTCAGCAAAGTGTACGGCCTTGGGGAATTCATTTTATTTCAATAAAACTCCGTATTTTTTAAAGCCGCTCATTCTCCGGCTCAGATATTGAATTCCCGGTCCTAGAAGTATTCCCGTTTCATTCTGTACATTACGATTTCATTTGATATGAACGAAAATATATAGCAACAAAAATTTGACAAAAAAATAGTATGTGGTTTTAGCTTTATATTGCACGCTATTGATTCCTATAATTCACATTTAAAATTAATCACCGTGGGAGTAGAAACCATTTACCATTATATATCAGAAGAGGCTAAGGGATTGAAACGAGCTTTTTAATTCAACATCCGCGAGGTAAAACCTGAGAAAAGTTTAAATATTCTGTTCTCTAGGAAAGTGTAAAATCGTAAATCCACGAGGTAATATTTCGTTTATGCTGGGCTAGTTCTTCATGAACTCATTCTTTCGAACCGTTCATTTTCAATACGAAACTTCTCCATGCCATCAGACAATGGACAATGTACGGGTCTCACGAATTGGTGTAAAAGAAAAAAAAAAATGCGACAGCGTTACGGAAGAATGACCACTAGCTCCAATCTGGGGCTTTTATGATATTCAGCCAGCGCCGGACGCAGCAAAAAAAAATAAATACGGAAAACAGTCGATAGTAGGTGTAGCGGAGGGAGGTGCAGTATGGGAGTATGGTTTGGGGGAGTCCGCTGAATCCATATCGCAGCAAAGCCCACCATAACTCTTGATCCGTGGTCCTTATTTTTACTCCCGCTCGGGGAGTCGCTAGGGCTCGGGGAGTTTGCGAGGGGAAAATCTGGAATAGGCGTGGGGAGGAATATGGGCTTGGTCGTGGGGTTATGAGTTTGGGGTCGGGGGGGGGGGGGGGGCAGGGGAGGACCCCACGAGTCCAGTTGGCCGATTTCGACCGAGTGGGCTATTTGTTTTCCCATTCCCCCATTCAAGGCCATCATATCTCTATCCCCTTTTCCACCTTCATCATTCCCATCGATGGCAGAATAAGGGAAACTTCGGATCGTAAGATTTTTTGCTCTCCCTTCTTCCATCCGTTTTTCTCATACTTGCATCACTATTTAGGCTCTTCTCTCTGGTTGCCAATGCTCTTCGCTTTGTCTTTTGGTATCGTGGTCGTATCCTACATTTGTATTGCATGAAATATTGAGGAAATATAGATATCCTTGGGGAAAAAATTGAGACACTCCTTAATTTGAATTTTTTTTGTTTCGTCAGTCATTTTTACCATGATATTTTCCTCATATATAACCAAAGAGGTAAATGAATTAATTAAATTAAATATTGTATTTAAATCGTCGGAGATTATTCTGTTACATGTGTCAAAAGCAATGCGAAACTTTCTTAATATTTCCATCAATATAAAATTTTGGTGCTGTTAATACCTGCTGTATAAGGTCGAATTACGATTTTTTGTTACACTGGCAATTCGTCATTTGAAAATTTTCCATTTATAAGTCATTTATCTTACTGTATCGAATTTTAGTCTATTTACCGTTCTTATATTCTTTATTCTACTCCTGAGGGATGTTAAAGAGCGCTCTGATATTAAAACGTATCTGGATTATGGTGGTCAAGGATGATAGTATTTAGTTTATGAATTATATAATATAATGGCCATGATTACATTTACAAAAAAATATTTTGACGCTTCTCTCTACAGCATTAATATAGAAAAACAATGTATTAGTTACTACGTGTCTTAAATACCACGGAATTACCTGATTCGAATGTTTCAGAACTCATACAATATGATGTAGAACCCATGAAAATTCCTTAAATTTTCAAATACTGTCACGTTGATTGTTCACGTATATGAAGCAACGAAGCACACTCTGTAGTGTAAGCATACTAATGAGAATTGATGGAGCATGCCTTTTTGGAGACTCCTCTATTTATCGCCATCGAAGAATTTCGAATATCGCGGAATACAGCAACAAAACGCTCACCCATTCATTTCTCTCCCCGGGACAGTGTTGCATGCGCTATCATTCAGAGTCAATACCACGTTTTATAAGCAATACGTTTCCATCACCATTTCCCGTCCGACCGATCCCTTTCTTCTCAGTCATCCTCGGTTATCGAGTGCCTCCTTCCTCATCCCAGATACCGTACATTTTTCACCGATCCCACCCTCTCACCCTGCTCCGCGCGTTCTGCGACTCCACCCTTATCCATCCTCTTCGTCATCTGCTCCTTGCAGCATCCCCATGTGCCCCCCTGGAGGAAAAAATATCTACCAAAAAGCCGCAAGATGAGAAATCCATTTTCTGGTCCAACTTATTGATGTGACCCTTGAGAAGTGGCTCTGGAGGATCACACTATTCCCAACATACTCGCCCTATATTTCCCCTCCTACACCATTATATCATTCTCTCTTTTTACCTCACCCCACAGGCTCCCTGTACCAAGCCAAAGCAAAGGGCCATCCTTATACCCTCTCACCCATATCTTCCCGAAAAACCCATAATGCTATTGCCTCTCATTTTTTTGTACTTTTTCCTATTTTCTTTTTCGTATTTTTTTTCTCTCCATGCTTGCACCCAAGCCAGCCAGCAACGTCTTACGATTTTATCTACGTTGCCTCATGACTGAGGCAGGCTCTTTATCTTTTACCTTACCTCTCTGCTTTATGCTCCGGCATTTGGTTTTTTGGCGAAATTTTTTTCCCGATGCAAAATATAGCTTTTATGAAACTCAAAATACCTCATTTTTCTTTGATAAAGTTAAATATGCACTGGATTTTTATTCCATTACTATTTTTGTTCCTTATTTTTTTGTCTACGACTACATTATTTTTTAATTTCCCCCAATTGTATTTTAGTGATTAAATTTTTATGAGTTGGTAATTAATATATGATTTATTTGCGATTTTGCCAAATTGTAATTGTTAAACTGCAATTAGCAATCGCCGTACTTGTTTTTTTCTCCAGAAATGTTATTACTGATATTATTCTATATTTACTTATACTTCAAGATTACATTTGAAAGTTTGTTATGAACTTCTACTGAATTAATATTATGGCTTATTTAATATTATTTTTAATTAATCTACACTGTAAGGAACATAGACGGACATGAAGTTTTCAGAGTCATTGGAGCCATTGTCATAGGAGCCAGAGCGATTGGATGGTAAGTAATTCCATAGTGTACTACAGTTCAATCTGATCATATGCAATGTTGTACTTGTGGGATATTTCAGCGTTCATACATCATTTTATGCCGTTAGTATTTTACCGCATTAAGATGCATCGTTTCTCATACAGTTTGGAATGGGATTATTACACTAGACTAATTATTAACCTATTTTTACCTTTATTCCCATTAAAAATATGCGGCGATGTATACTTGTAAACCTGATATTTACCTAGTTCTGACTAATTTTGCAACTACCAGTTTCTGTAATGCTTTGGAGTTATTAGTTACATCCATCCCTTGATGGCTCGTGCAGAAAAAAATTGAGTCAATGATCAATCAGTAGGTTTGGTTGCCTTCCTTGCCTTACAATTGGCTTACCTACCTTAATCGGAAATATAGCACCATCCCTATCTAATTAAGCAGTACTGTATAAATACCTAAGGTAATCTAGGTTTATTTCCCTCGCATCAGTATCCTCTTCAACTCGAAATTCCTCTTTGGGTTTATAAAAGTTAAACCCACTCAGTATATGCACTATATCAGGTGATGCTACAGTGAAGCCTACATACAATTAATTATTGAAAAACTTTGGCAATTAATATTTGAGAAGAGACCTCCACAATTTTTTTCCTCTTCCGGTCTTCTTAGTAGCGATTTACTTCCTGGGAAAATTCGCCAGCGATAAAAACTTATAATAAAATATTAAAATCCAAAGATCCTAGCGTAATGGAGTGAAGTAAACACTTGGAATTTTCGCCGATTAAAAATATTGCTCCTTGAAGATGATGTGGTAACATCGAAACCGAGGTCGGGAATAAATTTTATATTCGTGTAAAATTTCGAGTATTTATTTCAATTTGCTTTAAAATATATATATTAAGCCTCCATTGGGGTGGGAAAATATCTCTCCTTCGTTTCCTTTTACCACATCTTCGTTCAGGTGAATATTCAATACATTTTCCATCACGTAGCACACAACCTATCGGATAGGCACACAACCTATCGGATGAAAAAGGCAGATTTTTCAGATTTAGCCCCCGCTGGGAGCTGAAGTTGCTCTCTGCTGAGAGAGCTCTCTTACGATATTGATATCCGCTAGCGGGGAGCATCACTTGAGCGCTCTTCTTCGACACATGACGCTCCTCCAGGTTCGAGTGCATATCACTTCGCCTTATTCCCACAGTGGCATATCTGCCGATGCCATCATCTCTTCCACACTCCCTGGGCGTATCGCTACCGCCCCCCACCCTCATTCCCCCAACGTCTCCCCCGCCTCCTCCCCAAAAACGCCCTTTTCCCATCCAGACCGATAAACGCGAGAATAGTCAGCCAGCGATCCGTCAAAGTGACCCGGCCCGCCTCTCCATTTTGCAGCTCCCTTCCTTTACATATTATATATGCTTTTGAGAGAGAGAGTGAAGAGCCTGCTATCTCCTGAGTCTCCCACTCCACCCATGAGGTCGCATTTTTCTTACTAAAAGTTGTGATGTCGTCCTTCAAAGAGAAACCTGAAGAACGAGAAATAAAATTGATATGTTATTTTTTTATTTTCTCTGAGCTATAGGCGATGTTTCCTTGAAAAGAAATGGGCGGTCGTGTGATACATGCATAATGCTTTTTCTCTTTACGGATGGGAATAAGTTTCGAGAGCGTAGTTGATGGATTTCCAGCAGTCTTTGTGGAGGTCTTGCTTTGAATATGCAGCCGCCATATGGTCCTAAGATAGATTCAATCCCGAATATTGATCCCATAGGACCTTCGAGTATCGCCCATCTGTTATAAATAAATATTCTTTGGATATATCTTCGGCATTGGCAAACTCTGTTCCAAACGATGTAGAACGCGTTTCTAATAATTTATAATTATTTTATTTGCGTTGAGCTCCGTATCTTTGCAACGCTTTGTATACAATGACTAGTCATTTCAGGGATAGGTATTTAATAAATCCAAATGTCAATTGCAACGGAGTTTTTTTTACGTAGATCCAGATATTAACAAGGTCCTGAGCTGTGAATTCAGTTTGTTGACTCCGATGTTTTTCCTACCGATTTCCAAAAGAATTATATTTTGCCTGAATTATGTCCAACGTCCTACAATATCAATTTTTTAATGATCAATTTACATTTTGAGAGTTGTTTTCTTCACCGAAATGGAAAAGCATTTCTCTCGAATACCACTTTTGTTTTCTAGTGCGGTACTGAAACAATATTGATTTCATTTTTTAAATACATTACGTACTAAATAATTAGTTAATTACTTTCAATTTATAGGCTCTGCAACATTTGATACATATGAGGGAGACCCAGAGAATATTTTGGAACCGGTGACTGAGTTCGTCTCCTCAGTGGAAATAGAATAGATATTCTCTCAAGTTTGGCACCTTTGATGCGCCCCTTGCTCCCTCAACACTTCGTCTAACGTTTTATTTTTTTGTGATCAGCATTCTTCGGGATCGATATGTGTCGCTTTTGTATATTCGTCTGTTTCCTTCCATTTGTGAAAAATGGGCTCTTCGAGATCGGATCCTTCTCACCTTCTCCTCGTCCCACTCTCGCATAAACACCATCAGGCTATTTTTTTTCGAGCAATACATAAACTTGAATGAAAAGTCGCGAAAAAGATCCGCCTTCTCCCGTCTCCTCTTTTTTTTCACTCCATCCACCCCTTGCTATTTTGCCTTCACCCAGATTTGTTTCCCCACCCGCTTTTCGCCCTTCAACTCTTTATTCCCCCACTCTACCCTCATGTACCTTTTGTCTCCTCCCCCCCCTTATACTCCCTAAGGAGAGGGAGGGAAAGGAAGACAGCTGGCTGACAGCTTAGGACGGATTTTATATTATACGGAGAAGATGTCGACTCGCGTGATGTGCGGGGATGGGACCCTGGCACGGGAATTTTCCCTCTAAGCTGCTGTGGAGAGCGCTTATGGAGGGTGGGACTCGCCTGACGTCAGTTTTTTTAAAGGAATTCTTTTATATTCTATCGCTGCTATGAATGGAATAGTTGAAATGTGAGTCAGAGTACGTTTATTGTAGAAAATGGTGGATTTTTTACGATTGAAGAAGGGAATTTGGATAAATGAATGAAATTTAATAATTGCCCCGGGGCTTTATCCCATAAACAAAAAATATAAATTTTTTGAGGGACAGAAATGGAAAAATAAAAAATTCGGAAAATATCAGTGAAAATCAACACAATTTTTTCTGTTTAAAGGCTGACTGCCCAGTTATTAGAAAATAATTTAATGAAATTCAACTACTTACAGACTCTTTTAAAAGTTAACAATGGAATTACTGTTTGTATAAATTACTATGATTAAATATGCAAACAAAACTGATACCAGAAATTACTACGACATTCAAACCGAATTTAGTGGTAGGAAAGTAACTCATTATAACATTTCATCTTAAAACTAGCAACATAAGAATATTTTTTTACACCTTTGGGCAGGTAGTTCTAGAGAAGGCACGTGTTCTACAGATGGTTTGGACACGCAGTGACCAAAAAAGAATTTCGAAACATCGTTGTGCGATATCTAGGAAAATAAAAATACCCAGGATCACATCAAGTGCACATTTTCCTGGTAGAAATATGTGAGAAATATTACGGAATGTTTCATGTGGCTGATCTGACGGATTTTTTAAAATTGGATGGTTTGAAGCAAATTATTCTCACTTTGAAGTGGTCTTACCGCAGTTCTTAATGGGCATTTGATGTTCTTCCTTATAAATAGGTAGTCGATAAGGGTTGGGGGAAGTTGCTGGCATAGATTTTTCCCTTTTTTATATTGTTATCACACTTCACACGCGATGGGGTAAAACTTAGGTCCGTTTGAAGTGTTTTCATGCACGAAAATAGTGTGTTCTTTTGGTTTGAAGACCATTATTTTTATTCTTGTGTTATTATCACACAAGTTTATAGGAAGCCTTTTCTGCTGAGGAAAGTGTGAAATTTAAACATCAACTTTGGTTTAATTTGGTTGGAATTTAGATTTTTCTGTACTAGGTCTGCTGAAGATTTTCGTTCTCCTTCCGGAACTGAAGGGATTGTGATTGGACGACGGTAGTGTTTAAAGAGAATTTAGATTTTCTGATAGCTTGAGCACAGTTGAATAAAAATTTGGTGTTGTTGACAGGATTTACTTGATTCACTGAACATCAATTTTTTTAGCCTGAAGAAGCGTTTATTCAATAATTTCTGATTAAGTTCTGCCCCTCTGTTTCCTTACATCATTGCAAATTTACCTTTCACCTCTTTCCTGGTCTTTTCAAGGAAAACCTAAATGTTTAATTTCTTAGAATCATGGATGACTTTTTCGTTATTTCCAATGTTTTTCGTATACTTATGGTCAATTATATATTATTATCTCTTTAATATGCAATTACAAAAATACTACTTTTTATTTCATTATTCTCTAAAGGTTTTTCTTTACTAGGTATTTATTGTTAGGTAGATTATGTAATTTAAATAATAGGTGAAGTGGCGGGGATTATTTTCATAAAAGGACCAGCTGACCCGGTGAATTTAGCTCAAAGATATGCTATTTAAGAATCGCTGAAATTGAACCCGGGCCCTCGGAATGGTAAACCAGCGTTTCTCTCCGAAAAAATTCGATCCCTTGCACGTATCAATAATCTAAATAACTATTAGTTTAAGTGACTGCAACCGAAAAGTGAATAGAATTTATTTCAGCCCTTTTCAATATGTACCTACCTCGAAGTTCCTGTAACGTGTCCAAAGGGATATTTTTCACTGTAAATCTATTTTACCTACTGGGTGCAGTCAATATCGGTAACACTTACTCCAAGCTGCGAAGATAAGTGTCCCAGAGGGCAAGGAGTGCACGTTAGAAAATAAGAACCACCATACTCTTCTTTCAAGGGAGAGAAAAAAAGGAATCCCAGACACATTCCATGTAAAATTCAGGCGGTGAGACGTATCAATCGATTTCTCCGCGGCAACCCTCGGAGCTGATCGTCCACTCCACAGATATAGTATTCAAAAAGCATAACCTTGTATATGCGAAAGTAGCTTTCCGACCCTTTCAACCCCTAAGTGGATCTAGGGAGTGGAAGCCGAGCCGGGGGTTGAGCAGTCGCGGTGGGGTGGATCGCCAAGGGAAAGGGGGAATGAAAAATCAAGGGGTTGTGGGCCCCAGATACCAGTCCACGAAGTCGGTGGCTGCGGCTCGGTTATTGAACTGATGTTTTGGAGGGCTCGATCGCGGAGGGAAGGAAAGAACTGTGGACCAGGGATGGCAACAGAAACTAAACGAAAGTCAAAACTATAATAAAAGTAAAAATTTCAATAGTTTCGTTCCCGAAAGGGTAATGGAGATACCAAACGAAATGGATTTAAACCCTGGGAGGTAACCTCAGGGTTGCAACGAAATGAAGTCAAAACTACTTCTGGTCGAAACCAAATTAAAACTCTGGGACGAAACGAAACGCAGTTAACTTTCTCACCGGAGACGTTCTCCACCTGCGTGAGGTTTAGTTTCGACCCACACACTGAGTGCGAAGTATGGTTGAATGAAGTAGAGGTTCGGTCTACCGCCTTTAGATGCGTGGGGCACTCATATTTTTACCACTAACAAGAGAACGGTGAAAGTAAACTGGCCATTCAATTTTTAAGCTCAATTTTTTAACGTCTCCACACGTATGTCATACGTAATGGGTCGAAACTATTCTCTCATCCCCCTCCACTCAACTTTTGGAATCGAAACATAACCATGAGCAGAAAAGTTTTGATTAATTTAGTTTCATTCCCAGTAGTAAAGTTTCGTTCCAGGTTGAAACTAACCTCCTTGGTGATTTTAATTTCGTGCAGGAACAGAACTGAACCTAGGTCTCGTATATTCGTTTCCTTCCGGGTCGAAACGAAACAATTTCCTTTCGTTTCACTTGCTGTCCCTGCTGTAGACGCGCCAGTAAGGGGAACCAGGAAAGCGACTGAATGAATGGTTTTATTTATGCTCTCGGAAACCCATAAGAGCAAAAAACATAAGTACAAATAACATTCTACCCAAAATACAATAATAAGAATAGCATATTGCGGCTGAGCATAAAGGCACCGAGTGTGTCCACCAGGTTGCGGATGGTGAGTCGACCTCTACATACTGAGGTAGGCTGTGAGATAAGCGAGTTCTCTCGTTGAATAAGCAGTCGTGAACAAAAATCCACGATTTTCTGAGGGAGTATTGGTCCGTTGGTCCTGGGGTTAGGTTAGCCATTTCAATGATACCGAAACCTGTGAAGATGCCGTGACTTGGCGATGAGAGGCCGCCAACAATTATGTCTCTCATCATCCGGGGAAGAGAGGGCAGCAGCTCTACTTCATATGTGCGAAGGTGGAGAGCATATTGGCCGGTACAGTGGCACAAATTTCACTACGGGTGAGGTAAACTTTAATTTAACGGCTGTAGCTGCGATGTGGAAGACAAGGGGAAACCACGACATTATCATCCCGAGGAGTCGCAGCTACTCCAATCTCTTTATATCACAGGAATGGTATAAAAAAAGAGTAATTTGATAACAATAGTTCAAACACTAATAAAATTAATGAACAGAAAAATTCTTTCATTTAAAAACAACAGTGATAATTTTTTAAGTATTCGTACAGTTTCCTCACAAAAGATTCCGGAGTGGAGGAGAATTTAATCGAGGGGGATAATGTATGCCAAAACTTGGGTGTTATAATCGGGAAGGAACTTTAGGAACTGGTTGGTCCGGACTTGGGTTATGTGGAGAAGGTTTAGGTCAGCCCGTGTTCTTCTGACGGAAACGGTAGTTCTGAGGGTGAATAGGTTATGGAGTTATTCAGAATTATGAGTTTGAAAGAGAGAGGACAGAAAAGACCCCACGAAGTAGTTCCTTCGGGAGCCAAAAGTCAGCAGGGATGGAGACTGATGAATGATCGCCGGAAGATTCCTTGAATTCTTAGGGTTTTTGTGTTTGATATTCCTCAGGTTGTGAGGGGGAAAATCCCTTGGTGTATTCATACCCCAAGATCTTTCACGACAATAAAGGAATTCAATGTTGGACCTCGATATGAGCTGTGCCGATGAAATGGTAGGTATATTGACGAGGTAGCATTGCTTTCAATTCGGAGGGCTTAGTTACAGATCTTAGAAGGTGTGGAAATTATTTAGAGGGATTCCAATCGATAATCGTAGCTTTTTTATCAACCTAGATAAATTTTACGTTTAGGAATAGGAGAAATTTAGCTAATATGGACAACTATTTTACCACGGGAGAGCTGGCCTCCATGCCATAAATGTGGGTTATTTCCACACCTAAGGCTTTTTTTGTGGTGAGTTCTACCCCGGTAATCCAAACTGAACTCCTAGTTGAATCACTAATGTGTGATAGAGTGCTAAATAGTTAATGTTGCCTACGGGATTGAACTCGTACTAATATAAAGATCCAAAACTCATTCGGAAATTCATTTCATTAAAAATCTTGTAATTTCTTATTTGTATGGGTCTGCGACCAATTCACCTCCAACCAATTGTCATATATATCCCACATAAGAGTGGTAAGGTGTAAATCTTGGCTTACTACTGCTATTTAAACTTAGTACCCACACATTCAGTTCGTAAATGCCCCTCGAAACGTTGCATGACTCGCTATGGATACATAGACAATTCTCTCTTTCATGAGTCCTTAGTACGTAATAGTTCTGTGGGTAAGTTCTATGGCTGAAAAACAACCTACGCAAGTGTGAGATTGTCTTTGTGCTTTCGTAACTAGTTTGGATGTACTATTCTGAAATTATTATCCGGTGAATTTACGTAACTAGTTTGGATGTACTATTCTGAAATTATTATCCGGTGAATTTACTTGATTTGAAAACTTCTTATCTGCGTATATAACAGATATTTTGACGCTATTTTACAAAGCCACCAGTCGTTTTACTAAACGTTTGTGAAATGATTGGAAATATATGCTTTAATATGAAGCTATTGGTTGTTGTTGGTATTGATAACTTTATTATGACTTTCTTCATTTTTTTCCAAGTGAAGTTCTTAAATTCTTATGAGGTGAAATATAACCATTTACTTGGTCTTCTAGTAAAAATACTGTTTTTGCTATGAAAATTACTATTATTGATAGCAATTACAAAATATCCTTTATTTGACTTAAGATCACAATCATTAACATATTTAAGAGCATGTATAGTTTAACTTACCTTATTCTTATCTTATACCTTTAACTTACCTAATACCTCGTTCTCTCCAACCTCTTTTACGAGTTAAAAGAAATATCTCTCTGTAAATATATTCAATTCCTACTCTACCAATTTTGCAGAAATATGAACTGTAAAATGTGCTGCAGTTATAACACAAAAAATCAACGACGTTGAAAAATATAAGAAAAACAAATATCAGAACTTCCGTAAAAGATTTTTTTTCGTTTCCGCCTGTATAAAGTATACCGGGACTAGCCGCGGTGATTAATTTTACGGGATTCACCCGCAATACAAAATCGTGCGAAAGATCCACTGAGAAAAAATCATTCGCCTTGACCGGCATCCCAGTCACGGATTTTTCGTTTCCGCCAGTCAAGGAAGAGTATAAAAGTTTCAGGGAATGGAATTGTGGCTTCGCTGGTTCTCGAGTCTTTGATTTTGATCGGTTTCTGATAGTAAAAAGCTGATATAAAATATGATGGCGATTGGAATTGATACGATGCTAGTGATGTCTCGTCGTTTTGGTGCCTCTGCTATTAAATTGGAAGCATTGAACATTCAAGAGACCAGGGCGCGCAGTCGTCTTCTCACGGGAGCGGAAGGAAAAAAGTCACAGGACTCTAAAGCAAAGATGGTGGGGTTTGGTAGTTGGGGGGAATAGGAGGGGGAATAAACCATAAATGGAGAGATGCGAGAGAGGGAGAGAGGATGAGGAAGAGGGGTGAGAAGCAAAGTCGAAGAGGCAACGCTTGAAGAAGAAGTGGGCTAGGGGTTTTGGCATAGGTGGCGGCCCGACCCCACCAAAGAGCCACTGGGGAATTGCCCAAAGCACTTTTGCGCCATATTCAATATTTCATCGTCCTCATTTTATTTTCCCGCACGTATTCCCTCCCTCCATCCACCTTCTTCCCTCATGGCCTTGCCGCAGTTATTTTTTTATTTCCATCCCCGTACCCCCCTTTTTTAGTGCCTTCTGAATCCATACCTGGGCATCTCTCACGTTCTCTAGCTCGCATGATATACATTTTTGCTGTACCCAATAACTCTCTCAATGTCCAGCAAGTCTCGATGGGCAATTTACTAGCGTTAATACCTGCGACTATTATGTCATCTTAAGTAGCAATCGATAAGTGCTCTATTTCTTTGCGAATGGATATTGCGCTCTGCTATTTTTTGTTAGCAGTCCATCTGTTTCAGTAAAGCTTACTACATTGCTTTATTTCAATCCTTCAAAGTTTTTATAATTAGAAAAATTGTGATTTATTAACTACTGAATTTTTTACCTTGGTACAAATTTAATCCTTTTTGTCTTTATATATAATTTAATATCAATGCCTTTTAGATATTTTTCACGCCATTTTATAGTTTTTGAAGTCGTGACTGCTCTCTTGGAATAACTCAGCTTTTAAAACGGATAGCTTTATTCAATATTGCAATATTAAACTGAGACTAGAGCATATAATCTGTCAGAGAGATGAAAGACGAATGACATAAACATGAATACAAACCGATAAGTGTGCCTTCATAGTGCCTTCTACATTAAAGAGAGCTGTTGACAAATGTGCTGCAGTAATAAGATAGTTATTTTTCATTTTTCAGTTAAAGCTGTGGCTAACCTATCTCGGTTTTGTGTAACTTATGATAGTGTGAAAGTAAGCTATCATTCCCTCGGCATTTATTTTATTGGTAGTTATAATTACTAACCCTAGTAGTCCTGATGAGTGGGTATTTTATACGAGAAAGTAATGTTAGCATTTGGCCAGAAGATATAGACGGGGACTGCTCTTTATTGTCGATAACGTTGGATATGTTTTAGCATGGACATTATTACGAATATCATCTCCTAATTGGCGTCAGTTGTTTAGCACGTGCTCAGAGATATGGAAAGAAGTTGTTCTAAGACACTTTTTATCAGATAATGAATTTTGCACGTCTCAATCGGTCTCATTGTAACCAACTATGTTTTTTCATATATTTAATGCAATTGCGCTCAATATATACTCAATTTATATAGGGTAATATATACTCAATAGGGTAAATATACTCAATTTATATAGGAGGAATCTGCAATACCTCAGGAGGTGGTAAGGTAGACAAATTTGATCATTCTTTGGCCATAAACATGAAGTCGCTACTTCATACTTACTGAGCTATGGTAACACAAACATTTTTTTGGATGAAGCCTGCTTTTACCATGATAACGGTCTTTCTTGGGTACCCAGCCTTCTTTTTAACGCTCTGAATTGATTGCGCAATCACAAAATGGGCGAGATTGCTCAATCGTATTTTTGTTATTCATTCAAAGATTTCGTTTAGTTAAATTCATAGGTAAATTGTTTCAGGCAATAATAATAGCGCATTTTCGGCCAACCTTAATTGTTTAATGTCTTTAAAAATCCAGAATATTAAATAACATGTCAAAAAGGCTGGACAATGGACACCCTAGAAAAACCATATTCAGGGTAAGTGCAGGGAGCATCCAAAAACATGTTTGCGTTGCCATTGATCAGTAACTAAAAATTTGCGACCCCATTTATGGACAAAAAAACCCTCAAATTGTCTCCCCTACCACCTTTTGTAATGTAGAAAAAAGTACCATCCCTTTTTAATTCTTTACTACGGATTTTCACAAAGTGAAGTCTGAAACCATCGAGTTGATCGTAGATTCCTCGTGAAACACACTGTATATGGTACAATGCCTTATTTTTAAAATTTCATACGATTTGAAGCAAATTGTATTGAGATAGACATAGTGTTTTTTTAAGAGACAGGATATATATATATATGTACCTAGTGAAGGAAGAAAATGGAGGAAGAAAGGAGGGGGAAGGGAAAAGGAGATTGGGGGAAGGGGTAGTGAAGGAAATGGAAGGGGGGAGACGGGGATGAAACAAAGCGAAGATAAGGAAGGGGGAGGTGAGGGGAGGGGGAGGAAAATGCGGAGTGGTGGACGCTGGGCGAGCCGGAGGAAGAGGTAGAAGTTGAGGGTGGTATGGGTGAGCTCTGAAGGTGCTGTGGGTTTTGCCTTCTCCCCGGAAGAGACCTGTCCTGATAAATCACCGGTAATTGCGAATCCGACTTTCTGAAAGCTGCTCTCTCTCTCTCTTCTTCTCTCGTCGTTCGAGTTCTGCCCCCACCTCCTCCTCCGCCCCCCTCTCCTAGTTTCCAACCCCTTCCACGCCCACTCCTGGTTTCAGACCCACAGAGCCCAGTCCAGCGAGGCTGACAGAATGCCCCAGCGCACTTCTCCCCCTCCCCCATTCCTCCCCTCACTCTTCCATGACCGCGGAGATGCCTGCAACCCCCTCGTATCCCTCCTACCCTTCGCTCCGTATTCCTCTTCGTCTCTCCTCCTTCTTATTCACATTCGGCCGTGCTCCTGTCTATTCCTTCCCTTATCCACGTCTTCCTCTTTTCCCTCGGCAGTGAACGAATTTCGTTTTTTCTTCTTTGATCCGCGCTCTTTTTACATTTACAGTGCGCTATTTTTGTGTCCAGCTTTGCTGTTACCACGAACATGCATAATTTTGTTGTAACTTGTCTTCAATCTTTACTTCTACGAGTGTCTAGGATATTCCTTCATTTTCTAATCCAATGCTCCTTTCTGTCCCTTCCCTTATCCATATCTTTCTCTTTTCTCACAGCAGTGTAAGGGTTTTATTTACTCTTTTCCAGCCCATTCTTTGATCCACGCTCTTTTTACATTAATTGAGCACAATTTTGGTGTCTTGTCCTTACTGTTACCATGCATATCTATAATTTTCTTCCATTTTTTACTTGTCTTCAATCTTTACTTCTTAACATGTCTAGGATATTCTTGCATTTCCTTCGCCATCCTTAATCACGGTACAACTTTTTTGAAATATTTTCATGTAGTTGAAAATGCGCATCTGTTGTATTTTTAGGAGATAATTTCGCTTATTCATGTAAACATGATAATTCTTAGCGTTTTTTGCCTTTCTTTCGTCTATTTTATCCAACTTCACTCATTTATTGAGCTTTATAATCACTATGTCGTAAAATTTTTACTCTTTAAACTTTTTGATTATTTATCATGGATTCAATCTTTATTTGTGAAATAACTCCATTCAGCAGTCTCCCTGTTTCAAAATTGAGGCCTCTTATCCAATTTTCGTCTAATATCAATCGATATTTACAACCAAACTTAATAATTATGAATGAATTATACGACTGTGAGCGGTAGTAAGCGTTACATTCTATTGTTATACGGTATCTCTAATCGCTGGTATTTCCTCAATTCAAATTTGCCTTCATTGCTTTCACCAAGTGCACGAGTCCCTCAGGTACCTGTCTATTTTCTCTCTCAGTCCTGCACTGCCTTTCCATTATCCTTATGTGGACTAAACGTTCTGTCCCGCACATGTATACAATCCCGGGGGCTTTGAGTAGAAGCGCATGACTCCCCCTTCGCATCCATTTCTGGATATCGAGGTTCCATTCTCAGGCGGGGCGAAATTTTCATTATTCGTCCGAAACCTGTTTTGCCGCTCTTGCGTTGAGGAGCGGCATGCAAATCAGCAGCCACCCCTTTCACCAAGTCACTCACGAAGGGAGCTTCCAGCGCGGCTGCGGCAGCCGACCCCCTCGGGGTGCTGCATAAAGAACAGCACCGAATTTAGTCTCTGCGCCGCCGTCCGCCCCCGCGAAACGTCCTTAATCACTCACCGCCGTCTTGATGCTCATTTAAACTTTTCTTAGCCGCTTCATGCGTCCTCCTTATCTTATTTAACGTCAGCTCCGGCTCAGATTGAGTTTTATATGGCCATTTTTTCCCTTGAATTTCGCCAAGTCCGCTTAACCATGTCCCTCACGTGTTGGTGGTTCTCCCGACTCTTGATTCCTCGTCTTCTCCCTGAAGTATCCCAACGTGCGTCACCCAAAGCAGCTCATTCTTTGTCCTTGATTCTCATTTCAAATGCTTATTTTCCATTTGCTACAAATGCACCCACTTCTTTTAGATCCTTTTGAAATTTCAGTATTATCCTTGGAGCGAGTGTCTTATACAGTAATCACCGCAATTCCATTGTTAACTCTAACTCCTTACTGCTTATGTAGGCCCAGAAAGAAGTTGACGTTTTTTTACTTTGAAATAACTCAATCGGAGCTGGATCTGACGTTAAATAAGATAAGGAGGACGCATGAAGCGGCTAAGAAAAGTTTAAATGAGCATCAAGACGGCGGTGAGTGATACACGACTGTTATTTGATACCTTGACCTGATGGACACAAACGTTAAAAATTTTCGCAACCGTTTCATGGGTCTTTCTCATCTTATTTGATGCCAGCTCTTTCTCGAATCTCTTTCAGTTTTATGCACTCAAAATCCCTTAAGTTTTACTCAACCAACCTAACAAGACTCGTGACTCCTCGTCTCCCCATCTATCAAACGTACGCCGTCCAAAGTCTTCTCATTCTTTGCCGTTGCTTCACATTTTAAACGCAATTTTTCTTTCAGTATATTTAAATATGTGCAATCCGACTTTTGCTCCCTCCTTTAAAGTTTGTCACATCCCTGCAGGCACAATTTTATTGTATTTATCATTTTTTCTGCAATTTTATAATTTACCATTATCATCCACAGACAGTTAAATAAGCTTAAGAAGAGATGAAAATATATGCCTACTTTGAAGGGGTATTTTTAATATTTCGAATTGAATTGAATATTTGATTCTTTTTTGGCATGCCCAGAGCCTGTCTACGAATTCATTTAATTTTTCTATAGAATTTAATTGCGTACTCCTTATTTCCTGACATCTCTTGCTCAGATTATTTTAGTGGCTCTTTTTCACCTGAATTTTGCTTGCCAGCATAATTAGGATATCTCTCTGGCTTTTTGTGATGTACTCGAATTTTTAGGCGATTTTCTCTGATGAAGTCACGTTTCTATCTCATTGCTGAGCGTACCATTCGTTTGAAGTGACGGCGCACAGAGGTCCTAAATGGAAAAAAGCTGGTCGAAAGTCAGTTTTTCAAATTTTTTGGAGGAATTTTTGAAATTACAATTCGTATTCTACGCTATATAGTCTATGATATAGGCTATCAATTAGGCTATTTTACTGCTCAATTTAGTCTGTGGAACTCGGTAAACATGAGTCATCCTGGGTAAAAGCGCCTGTCGCGTCAAATGACGCATTTTTAGAGAAGTTCACCTTTATCAAAAAAGGTTTCAAACAATCTATTAACTTAAAAAAACATACAGAGCATAAATTGGTATCTTTGTGTAACAATATGTACTGATGATTTGTTTTACTTTTTTTTCTTTATAAGTGGAAATAAAAATGTTTCAACTTTATACTATTTGTGATTGCATTTTTAGATATAAATAGTAAGTAATATTGTTTAGGGCACCTACGGTCCCCCCCGGAAATTTTGACATGAATTTCGCCGCGGCGTTGTTCAAACCTTTTACTTGAAACGATGAAAGTTGATATTCTTGAAATCAGTGCCTGATGATGTTTTCAAGCAAACCGAAGTACATTTGGTAGAGCTGCGAAATAAATTTTAGTGGGCAATACGATGTCTTTGTATATCATTAAATACACTGCTCAACGATGTATCTCTCCGGTATAAAAGATTGGCTTCAAACCTATCCTCGGCTTAGTCGTGCGATCGTCTCATTTGCTGTTGTTCTTCATGCTGCGGAGGCTAATTAAGGGCGCTTCCGTTTCGTGAATCTTTTGAATCTCTTCAAAACCCGAAAAATCCACCCAAACTTTGTTCGCCCACCTATCTCCGCTTTTGATCATCATGCTCATCGTCCCGTCACAATTTTCCCGCATCGCCCATTATGCATCCCTCGCCTCGTCTCGCTCCCCACGCCCGCCCGACCTACTCATTTGCATCCTGACGAAAAGTTCTCCGCCGTGCCCTCCAGCACCCCTGCCCTCATTCTCCCACCCCTCCCCCCCTGAGACCGCTGAAAATTTCGTCCCCTTAAACCCACCCACCCCACGAAGAAGTTCGCTCACCGGCCAACCTCGGTGGAGGTAACCGCCCCCTCCCACTCCTATTTCCCTCCTCCTCTTCTATCCCTTTAGCTCCTCCCACCATATTCCCTTCGTCTGCTTCAACCTTATTACCTTCCCCCCTCCCTCCATGTACTCAACCTTCTTCCTCGAGCCCCGTTGATTCGCTTAGCTCTCTACGGTTCATAATGCAGCTCATGGATTCTCAGGTGACTCCTTCGTCATCTTTCCCTAGCAGCAATTCAAATACGAATGAAACACACTCCCCTTAACTTTTTTTACTAGTGAAATATTATTCTGCGTGTTTTTTTCATTAAAATTTTCGCCTGCCTATTTTAAAATAAATTTTCGTCTTAGTTAGGAATGAATATATTTAGTAATTTTTAGGCACCAAAATTGATAAAAGTTTTGTTTGATTTTTATGTCTTTTCTCAACGGCGACGCTCCAGCGCATTCCGACTGCATGACACTACTGGTATGAATACAATGTTAGTAACAAATTTCATTGCATATGGATGCTTGAAGGGGTTCAAAAGATGCAAAAAATTTAATGAAAAAGAGAGATGGAAGTTTTTCGCAAATTTATTTAATAATGTACGACGCGTTTAGACCGTCAAGTCATTCACAAGTCACTTGAAAATGACCTGAAGGTCGAAATTCGTCGTATATTATTAAATAAATTAATAGAAAATTGCCTTCTCTCTTTTTCATTAAATCAGGATGACATTCCACAGCATCTCGCCTGCCTCCGGTCTTATGGAAGTCAAATGACGTATTTTGTTTTTTGTTATTCTAATGGTTTTGGAGATGGAACTCTACGACCTTAAAAATTAGACCTGGGAAGAAATCACGAGAAGGACGATTTAATTAGTCCATCATACTATTAAAACAATAGTTGTTGGGCGCAGAAATTAAATCGGCCTTCCTGTGCGTCTTATCGTTAGAAGTTTGTTGAAAGTTGTGATTTGAGGATTCCGCCATAAGTGTATTTATTCTCTTCGCTCAAATTTCGTCAACGGGGATTTAAAATTTCAATGCTCTTTATGCGTTTTGCGGAAGACGGAGATCTGTGAGAAAAGGTTAATAAAATGATATGAAATTGTAACACATACTATGAGCTACCAACTCGCCATTTTATCCGAATCCTAGTTCCTCCCACACTTCTTCTTGTTTAACCACCCTATTTTCGCTCGGATGTTTTATAAACCTTCCTTATTCTCTTGAATTTCTACGTCGTATTGTACGCCTAGTCGTTTATTTTTAGTTTTTATTTCATCCCTTATTTGCGATATCAATCTCATTGCATCTTGATGTTATTAAGTGTGGCTTTCAAATTTTATAGACGGAAATTGAAAAATATAAATCATTAGTTGTATTGTTATCCTTTTCGTCTTATTTCAATCTGCATGAAAATTGCGTTTAGACAAGTTTAAATAGAGATATCGTTCGTATGTCTGTTTTAAATTCTTCCTAGAATGAAATTCTTGGAATGTGTTGCTCATAAGGGTGCCCCTGAATTTCTCATCGTCACTACTCAATCTTTACACAATATCCTCTTCTTGATGGATACCTCTGTTGTGCAATCCTCTTCACTATATTTATATTCTACTTTTATTTGCTTGAAAAAATCTACATGATTCTGCTGTTTTACCACAAAAATCTGTAGAACTTTCGATTATTATTGAACTTCTTACTTGTAGTAAGCATGGCGGAGAAGGAAATAATGAGCCAACCATCAATCCGTGCAAATGTGAGAAGTTCTCGCATGCCTAGTTTTTCAGATGGCTTTAGTTGATTGTGGCGATTCATTCCGGTCTCCCCTTCAACTCTCCGAAGCGTGCGCACCTTCCCTATAGTCGGTAAGGAAGGCTCTCAGCTCTCGTATCCCAAGTTCGTCGTCGTCCAGTCGGCCATCTTCTTTTTATCCCCACCCCATCCCCTTCCTTCCCCTTCCTCCCACCCCTAATTATCGCATTCCTCCGAACGCCGACGCGGTGTGTGCGTTGCTTCTGCCCAGAGTTCACGCCAATCCCCCCACACCACCGCAACGGCAAATCCCTACCCTCCTTCGCGTCATAGGGCCAGCAGAGGAATGGATTCCTGTGGGTACGCGAGGTGGGAAAGTGGAATGAGGTGGGAAGAGCATTCATTGCTGGGGATCTTTATTTTTTTAAAGTTATAGTTGGTTGAGCAATCCCCTTTACTGCATAAGGCATTCCGATCCCGGCTCTTGATAGCCATGATAGAAATGGTTAATCAGTTTGTCGCGTGGAGATTAATTTGATCGCTTTTGTTCCCTAATGCGAATTATTTTGCCGCGCAGGGTAACTAGTGCAGGCAGTGCCGTAACTATGGGGGTGATGAAGGTGGGGGGATATATCCCCCCCCCCCCCCAAAGCCTCAGAGGAAAAAAAAAAATATTCTAAATTATTTTCTAGATTTGATGCATAATAACTGTATCTGCTTAAAGTTAAATTATAAGTGCCTAAATGATGTAAAATGTATTTCCAGCCATGTCACTTTTCAAAACTTTTCCCGAAACCCCGGTTGCCAGAAGGGGGGATCACCCCCTCTTCATCCCCTCCCGAAGCATATTCCTAGTTACACCACTGAGTGCAGGAGTATGACGCCGATTGAATCTCGATGGTGGAGAGAATTTATATTTCTTGTAGAGAAGTGCTAAAAGTGCCCGTAGCCTTAGTCTCACTGGCGAGTTTATCATACGATAATGAAAAATTTTGTGGAACAGGTATTGCTTTTTGACTTAGAGCTTGGCTAAATTAAGAGTGATAATTATCTCACGATTGTAATGTGCTCGGCAATCTCCGAAATATTGCCTTCTTTGTTATTCCTACTGCCAACTGTTATTTTTACAGCGTCGGCAGTGAAATTAATTCCGATGGAGCACGCCATCTACTGATTGTGAGTTAGCGTTTCATTATTTATTTTACCTCGGCTTCTATCTATCTTCCTTACATCCAATAATGTGCACTTTGCTCAATTTGTGTCGTAAGCGTTGTGCTTTGTACCATGTAGTATATAAAAACTTAATTTTAATGGAATAATGAATGAAAACTTTATTTATGCTCTGGGGTAACCCATGGAGAAATATACTACACCAATCGCATGGGTGAAGGATGAGTTATAATTGACGCTGTTTCTGTTCGCACTTAATACTTTATTTTTGCTTGTTATGTTTAAAATGTTATTTTATAATTATATTGCCAATTATAGGGAGAGATAGATATTTAATGTAGAATTAGGTCTACCTATGTATATCATGCTCGTAAACGTTTGTATGAACAACAATACTTTACCCTCTGTTATGATTTTACGATAAACGTCTGAGGTTCATAACTATACGTATTCATGTGTGAACGAGCTGCAACTCGTTCATCGGAATTTCACCAGAAAAAAACATTGCCAATTTTAAAGCCAGGATGTCATCTTTCCAATTTCGGTATCAGATCTTCTGCTGGTTTCAATGTTCTATTCGTTATTTACCGGGTTATATTACACGTATAAAATATCAATCAGTGTCGCTCATTCTATATCTTGAATTTGGTAGATTCATTTTTGAAGATTTTCTCCCTTTTATTTTTTATTTTTCAGTGATTGAATACTTGTATTCTCCAATTTCCTATGGCCATAGTCATGGTTATATGAGGGCGCTATCATTGCAGAAAGTATTTGCAAGTTACTGTAATTCATATCGTAGTAAATATAAGGATGGTTTTATTTCACTTCCTTTTTTGCTTGCTATTTCATTGCAAAAGAGATATTGGGTTACTATATCAGGTGAGTTTTTTATAGCATAAAGTTGAAACTGATACCAAAAGGCGTACATGATTTTTAGGATTCAAAAATATAAATTTTGTACGAGTATTTATAAAAATAAAATGTATAAATAAAGTAAAGTAAATAAATAAATAAAGTATTATAGCAAAGTATACATGGTCTTAGTGGTATCCTAAAGGATGACATCCCTTTTCTAAGTAAACAAAATGGCCGTTCGATATGAAAATTTTACGCAAATAGCATTGCATTTTAGTACTCTTTGACACTACGTCTCCACGGCATGTTTAGAAGATAAGTTCTGTGTGCAATAATGTTGCTTTCTCTCTCAGCTTAGCCAAGCAGGCTCCCCTGCGATGGCGCACGTTGCCAAGTGATCAGTTTAACGTTTCTCTCCGTGCACTCGGAATATCTTGCGACTTCTTGACGATCTCTCACTCTCAACCTCTCGATGCCTTCAATTACTTGAGGTGGGCGTCTCTTTTCTTGGCAACTGCAATCTCGACTCGCTTCCCACTACACCCCCTCTCCCCTCACTTACTTATTGGACAAATGATGCTTGAACGGAAGTGACCCCTCTGCCAGCCTGTGTGCACGCAACGTAGCCAGTCACTGCCCTCAGACGCACGGGACTAATGCCTCTAATTCCGTTCTTCTCTCATTCCCAGTGAGTTCTTTGCACTTCTTCCCACATAATTATTTTCTGGCACTTCAAGCCAATTTGTAGGCTGACGTGCCCGGAGTCGCTTTATTTTATTCACGTTCGCCTTGGAAAACTAATGGAAATGCTCGGCTGTGATCGAGTTCTAGACTCATCAAGATGGTATTGGTAGAAGAGAATGAATCAGTGCACAAGAGGTTACTCTATCCATATTCATACAATCCCTTTTACGAGTTTACCCAAGAAGTTTTAGTCCTTATTTTAATCTCATTTTTATACCCAATTAGTCAGAATCGATTCCAAATAGAATTCCTGAGTATTATGAAGGTGTATCTTTATTTCATATTAAAGTCATCGATTTGATGTTAATTTATTTCTTTGTGTTCCCAAAATTCTCTGCAATCAAGTTTTTAATTTTTTGTAGTTGCCCCAGCACACTACGAAATTTTTTGAAGAAATTCAAAAAGGTGAATTCGAGCCTTTATAAGCTGTGGTCTGGTAATAATCTTACCCTAAGTTATTACATTATATGTTTTCAAAAAAAAGTAATTGAAACTCGTTTGATACTGAAAATTTGGATAGTTTTTAATCAATTTCATAGTTATTGGCTGCTATATCGCTGCCATGGAGTTGGTAGTGCATTGTTCTTTCTTTTCTCTGGTACAAAATGGCTGTCATGAAGTGGTGAAACTAGTCTACTAACATTGTTACAAATTTTGTGTTGCTCAACGCGACGAAGGAGGATAAGTCAAATGAAATGTATAAATGCCTGCTGCCACAGCTTTTGAGCTTCATATTTCTTTTGTGTAGTAGTGTGAACGTAGCGAAAGAATACTACATAAGTGAAAATGAGCATTCTCCTGTTTAATAAACGCTCCATTTCCATATTTACAACATGTTTTCATAGAGTCACGAATATTTTAGATGCATATAAAATTTTTAATGGTTCATCTGCTCTTTGTGAAGGTGATTTATTTTTCATTTAGATATAAATTCATCGTAGGCATCAGCAGAATTATCATTAGGCAGGTGAGTGAAATATTGAATAATATCTCCCAATATAACTACTTGTCCATTCTCAGTTGCATGTATGGAATCCGTTAGCTATCCTATTCTTAAGCATTTATTCATTCAGCGCCACTTCAAGCTAACTTTTTATTTTCTACGTATATCTCAAGATTTTCTCCCTGATATTTTTTATTTTTCATTGATTGAATACTTGTATTCTCCAATTTCTCGGCATATTTTCTCTTTGAAATACAGAATAGTCGGCCAAATTCGCTCTTCCCATTTTATGATATGCCATCGAACCCCATTTTCAACGATGGTATCATTTCACGTATATCGTGGAACTGAATTTTATGATTTTCCGGTTCACTGGGTAAAAAACTGTCCCAAGCCATGCGTTTATTTTTTTTCCTTTTTATCTCTCACCATCCATTCAGACTTCAAGCTATCTAAAATCTATTGTAGTTCAAGGTAATATTTTCCTTAATCTATTTACGTCTGTGGTGACATTGCCGAGACAAGACATTCATGACCCTTTCTTTGCCCGGCGGACGAGAGAGACCATGTGCCGCTGGAACAGGTGGCCGTCAAGATATAGGCGCGGGCGGGCTCAAACCGTGAGCTTCACACTTGGGCATCTTGTAAGTGCATGCCACGTTAGCACCTGCACCCCACGCTTTCCATAATTTATCCAATATCCCTCTTGTCCCATATCTTGACTTCATGGTAATCTGTTCAACCGTTTATTAGGTAACAAGCTACAATGTTTCGGTTAACCGCTCTATAAAGGAGACGGGTGGACTATAGACATTTGTAGGTAGTGCATGTTAAGAAAGATCTACTTACAGCGGGAAATTTAAACAGTTATGTAAGGAAACTGTTTATCAGAACTTATATTTGGAGTATGCTTCTCTGCGAAGGTGAGGCATGGACAGTGGGTTCGGGGGTCCCAGGGCGGGCCCCGCAAAGGTTACGCTCTCGAGGACCGGGAACCAAGTCCGAGACTTATTCGCCCGTGCCTCTCGAGAGGGGGAGGACAGATAGGAATAAAGGATTAGAGGCATCGCCGCGATTAGAGCCCGACGACGCCTCCAGGGAAAGGACGGGGAAGGAAGGAAGGGACGAGGAATCCTGCACCGTCACAAAGGCGGGCAGGTCCTACTACTAACGAAACCAAGCTTACGCAATTAATATGCTACCAATTTTAGTAGATTTTCCTATGAGGAAGAAAAATCTATCGATCAAATCGGTAGATTGAGGCATGGACAGTGACAGCCGCGGAGTCATCAAGGATGAAGAAGAGACCTTCGAAATGTGGTGCTACAGAAGAATGATGAGGATCCAATGAATCGGCCGAGTAAGTAATGAGGAAGTCCTAAGAAGAGTAGGATAGAAGAGAAGGCTCATGAAAACCTTGACAAGAACAACCTCATAAGCCATATTGAGACATGATGGCTGATGAAGACAATCGTCGACGGACAAGTAGATGGCATGGACGGAAAAGGCAGATCTCGAATGGAATATATAGAACAGGTAAAGAAGGATGTAAAGCAGATTAATTATATTGGTACTAAGAGATTAGCTGAGAGGAGAATTAAGTGGAGAGCTGCGACAAACCAATCTTAGGATTGTTTACCAGTGATGATGAATGATGATGCCATCAAGTATATGACGCCTTTGCCAACATCAGCTTGCATATGCATCCACACTATGCTTGGACGCTAAAGTAAAGTGTGGAACACAGTAAGTGTTCAGTCTTTGACAACTTAGACAAACAATCGAGGACAATTCAGCATTAAAACTGAATGAAGTCATCCTCTCGTCATTTCGTATCAGGTTCTGCGTCATGATATTGGCATTCGAAAAAGTAGCGGACACAGAAAAAAACTCAAGGGGGGGCGCAAAAGATAACTTGAGGTACCTTTGCTTCCGTAGTAATGACAATTAATTAAGACTCACGCGAAGTTTAAGAAAGTTTTATATAAACTGATAATATGCACATATGAGACAATGCCATCTTATGATATAAAAATTTACAATTGTGGTTCTGCAATGTTAGTCAATGTGGGCGGCTCCGCAAGGGAGGTAGGCGCTCCCCCCTGCCCCTCATATGTATCCGCCACTGCGTCGAAGTTAAGGAATGATGCGAACTTAACTCCTCGATGTTGTTCAAGTATGACAGCAATTCGGATGGTTTTTACGCCCAAATTGCAGTAAATCAGGCTATTGGAATACGAAGGTGTCGTAAATTTTCTACATGGGAAGAGGTCTCATGATCGCCACTAGCAGGCGATCTACCAGGCCACCACCACCCTGAGGACTATGACCGAGTCGGACATCGAAACGTCGGCAATAATACAATTCCTGACCCGGTGGCGATCCCGAGAACTTTTCACGCGGTCTATTCGTCGGGAAAGTATCACATCTTTCTTCATGTATATTCTATTTTTACTTATATATTAAGTCTACCGTATTTTTCCCTCGATACTTATTGATTTACGACTCCGTCGAATCAAATACTATTTTCATTCTAAGGCTGTACAAATAGGCCGTTATATATAGGGATATATCTGTACCTCGATACCATTGAGAAACAATTAAAGCTACAAAAAATGTGCATATTTTTTAATAGTAGTGAGCTAACGTTAGAGATGTGGATGTGGAAAAGAATGGAGATAGTAAAGCGGATGGAAAGGAGGGGGAACAGCGAAGAGCTGAACATGGTGGGTGAAGAGAGAGGGCTTCTAGATGAGATATAGAGAAGACTGAACATATGGATGGAGCTAATACTGATCGGGGTGTTGAAAACAATGATAGAGCGTAGAATGTTGGGTAAACGAGGGTTAGAAAGAAAGAAAATAAGATATTTAGATGAAATGAAAGGGAGTAGACCTTATTGCGAATTAAAGAGGGAAGTCCGCGAAGGGGGGGGGGGGGAGATTGCTACAAACCTTTTCGAATGTACCGCAAGTTCTGCGACGTGACATTGCCAATCGAAAGCACGGAATGACGCGAATTTTACTCTGCGATCACCCACCATGTCCAGCACTACGTCGTTCCTCCGCCTTTCTGTCCACTTTAGTTTCTCCATCCTTCTTCACACCCCACATCTCAAACGCCAGCGCACTGCCAATAAAAACATGTACACTTTTGTAGCTCTAAAATAGTTTTACAATGGAACTGAAGAAATAAAAACTTGGCTATTTCCACATGGTGATTTATTGTGACCGACCATGGTTTCGTTACAGCGTAACATTATCAAGTTGATAATGTTACGCTTGATAATTACCACTTTGATAATGCTACGCTGTAAAGAAGCCATAGTCGGTCATAATAAATTGCCATCTGGAAATAGCCGAGTTTTTTCGTCAATTCCTAATCCTACGATTCAATTCCTACGATTAAGGATTCCCACCAATTTACGCCCGTTACTATAAGTTTACAATGGTTTCAAGGCATTTCTCCCCGAAATATAAAGGCCGATTTATACAGCGCTAGATGGAAAATTTTATTTAATTGAACGGAGTCGAATGTAATGAAAGTATGCTGGCTATTACACAAGTGGAGGGGGCAGGATGTGGGATGTGCCAGAACGTCCGCCGTGTGAGTGAGTGAGTGGAGGAGCCTCGTCCTCATACTCCGTAACCCTCGAGTCGGCACCAATTAATTTTGAGCAAAAGGTGTATCATTCCACCCCCACCACCACTCGCACTAATCCGCAAACGCCCCTCGCGCGCAACTTATATCCTCTTCTTCCTTCTCCCTTCCTTCACACCCCAGCGGCGAACAAAGAAGCCATTTTTCCCATATATTCACACAAACCACGCCGGTCTTCCCGCTCGCCTGAACCATGCCGTGCTTTTTTTTCCCACCACACGCCGTAACTCGCACGATATCCGTTTAGCCGATCGGTACTCAGCGACGGTAAATCCAGTATTAGCGGAAAAAATAAGGTCATTTTTGCGTCGCTTAGTGTACTAAGATTTTACAAGTAAGAATGAGC
Source organism: Ischnura elegans (assembly GCF_921293095.1). Classification (NCBI taxonomy): domain Eukaryota; kingdom Metazoa; phylum Arthropoda; class Insecta; order Odonata; family Coenagrionidae; genus Ischnura; species Ischnura elegans. Next base: position 110,117,553 of record NC_060248.1, read on the forward strand.
CTTTGTAAACAGTTTTGGCGATTTTGTAACCGCCGCGGCGCACAGTGGGCTAGAATCGGAAAAAGCTGGCCAAAACCCCAAAATCGATTTTTTTGAGCTAGGAAGTTGAAACTTCGCATACACATTTTCAAATAAATTGTGCATAACTACCCAGATTATTTTGGTCCTGTGTTTTCACCTTAATAATATATGTGAGGTCAAAGTTGAGCAAATTAAGCGAAAAACGACCACCCTCGATTTTTTCTGAAAATTGCCGACTTTATCCTCGTGCAGTGGTTATATATATAGTGTTATCGACAAAACTGTTATACCATCTTAATTAAAACTTCTTATTCTTTCATTTAAAGGGTTTTTAAAGATTTTGTTTCATCAATAACCATAGATACATAACAAAATGGCGGAGCCTGTTTTCAACCCATTTTTTTATATAAACGTAGAAAAAAAGTAGACATCATCACCGGCTTACCCTAAGTAACTTATATCATGTAGTTCTTTGAAGCTTCTATATTGTGAATCTAAAGTCAAACCTTGCACCAATTTGCAACCCCGAATTTTAAATCGTTTTTTCGAACGCTCGGACGACTGCGGCGGAGAGTACGGCGACGCGGCAAGCGGGTGGATGCAATATGGTCTCATTCACTTTTATGTGTGGATAACAGATATATAAGTGACAGAATATAATCACCAGAAAGTAAAATTTATAAACATTGCTACGAATGACTCTCATTATGCAATCGCTGGGCACTGCAAGAGGTGCACTGAAAGGTTTCTTTCTGTGAGTGCATTCCATGGAGAATGGACTTAAATCGCGTGCTTAAATCGAACAGATAAGTAATGAGTAGAGTGCTAAAAAGAGTGGGAGAAAAGAGAATGAGTTACATAGGACAGTTTATAAAAGATGTAAAAGAGAATACGTCGCTATGAATAGGTTAGCGGATGGGAGAGACGAATGGAGATTTGAGTCAAACCAATATCAGGATTGAACTCTGCATTCTCTTCGGGTTTTCACCATGTTCGTTGGGTTTTGGCGACATCAATTTCGCTGACATTGCAGTCAGCGTCTTCAGGTCAAAGGTGAAGAGGCTGACTGCAATGTCAGCGAAACTGTTGTCGCCAAAACCCAACGGACGCGGTGAAAACCCGAAGAGAATGCAGAGATCATCTGATCAACGCCGCGAAAATCTTCGAACCCACAATCTTAGGATTGTAGATTAATGGTGATGGGGAAGGCGGCTATATCATGGTTATGCAATGGTACGGCCCGCCACCTAAAGTCGCGGGTCGCACGCTTTTGTAAGTGCGTGGGTTCTTGCCCTCTGTGTCGGGAAGTGAATAATCACACACAAGTATTTTAATTATTTACCCCAAAACTTATTTCCATTCAAAATCCCAAATTCCAAATCAATTAAAGCAAAAGGCATGAAGTAATAATGAATTTGTGCGTCCAGAATAGCCAAAAGTTAAGATATTACCAATGTCTCGGGAAGGAGAGGAGCTGCTGGTGACGGCGCGGGTGGATAGCGAGGTGCATAGATCGCACGGGCCTTACGGCCCGCACTTCGACTCCAACTGACGGCTACATTGTGACAGACCACTGGCGAGTCTACTGGTGACTGAGTTACTGCGTCAAGTAAATAAGTGTGTGTCAATAGCATCTCCACCGTGCCAATGTATAGGGAAGTGGAACCAGGATGTTTTCATTAAAGAGGAAGGGGAAAAGGAAGGTTAGGCGTACTTGAAAGTGAAAAGGTACAAATCCCGAGGCATAGTTTGACCAAGCAGGCTAATCTGAGACGTCACACAACAACATGTTTATGCATATTTTGGAAATGGAAATATTCCATTTCCGGATCACTACAGTTATATTCATGCGTTTTTCCCCATTTTGTCATCATTAAATGTAATAAGTGGTTTAAGTTGCTACTCTCAGGAGGAGTGGATAATATATCATAACATTAATTACCCCCGTGTAGTTTTTGCCCTTTTATTCATCCCTGTTTCGATCCGTTTTTTTTTAAGTGTGCGAATCCTAGTCTCATTTCCTTGTTACATTGATGAGTTGAAGGAAGTGGATTTTTCCGAACGCAAGACCAACGCTCCTTTAAGAGAAAAGAAGGAACGAGAAAGAGCGTTGAGCTGTGCCCTGCGAGACGGGTGGTTTTTTGCAAGGAGGTGGGAGAATTAAACAAGTGGTTGGGTTCCCCGTGGGTAGTTATCGCCGAGTCGAAACTGTTATGCTTGGCTTGCATATTCCGCATTGTTCGGGTCTCGCCTCGCGGACAGGCTGCGCCGCGACCGGAGGTGAAATCCTCAACTTCTTTAAGGATTCATTCATTCCCACCTAAGAGTTCAGTATTTTTTTCTCCTCCTTCTTCATACCGTGTGACCAGGTAGGAGTGGGTGGCCGAGGCGATGGTTGAAGGATTTTCATGAGATTGAAAAAGTGATTTCTGTGATAATTTCACTCCTTAAAAATAATCGCATCAGTACGTGGAAAACACCGATGAACTATAATTTTAATGATTCAGAGCCGTTCTAGTGCCTTGGCAATCAGGATACTTTTTCTGGAAGTGTTGAAGTAAATCTGAATAGCTAATGCAAACGAGTAGTTACATATTGAATTTTTGGAGACCAATTATGATATGTATTACATTTCAAGTAAAACTGTACATAGTATAGAGACCTAAATGGAATAATAATTAAACTGTGGAGGAACACTAACATTTCTAAAATGAAACAAAAAAGGACGTATTAAATCATATACAAGGACGTATCAGTTCCAAAAATTAACTTCACTTTAATAGTCCACTTCTCATTTAATTTCAGGGTTATTTTGTTTGCTATGCTATTTAATTCATCAGTTTAAGTTTTTCTAAAGGGCTGGCTGTAAACTACCATACTTCAAGTGTTCATTTGGAGTTATGTGTTTCCGTATATCAGTTGTCTGATACCTATCATGGATATGGCTTGCTCAAATATTTGTTTTCATCGAGCGATACCAGTAGATTATTAATTTATTTATTTAGAAAATTCTGCATACACTTATCAATTCACAGTGACGCAGTGCAACAAAAGCAAAAGATGAAATTCTGCAATAAGCCAGATAGCAAATGGCAATTTATGAAAACAATAACAAAAGACAAAGATACTATTAAAAGTTACCTGTGATGTACCTACGAAAAAGCGCGATTGGTGAAGGTGTAGGAAAAAAGAAGATACGGGTCAATGATGTCTGGAAGTGAGTTTATAAGTAAAGGGAGGTGAAGAGTAAGATTTATTGGTACGTGGTTACGAAGAGTTAAAGCAATCAATTATATACTAGAATAATAATTTCCAGGATTAGAATACATGCTCCATCTCTCGATCGGTTGAGTTGTTAAATCCATTGATGAGAATGTAGAAAAAAGCAAGAAACTCCCCAAAAATGCCTATCTACCAGTTGCCTTTTTAGAATATCAACAACCTTTCACAATAAATAAAAGTGAACAAACTATGTATAAATCCACCAATTTATTTTTGTGGTACTACTAGTTTCGACGCAGCGGCGTCATCATCAGGTACCAGATGATGACGCCGCTGCGTCGAAACTAGTAGTACCACAAAAATAAATTGGTGGATTTATACATAGTTTGTTCACTTTTATTTATTAGAATGAACCTCCACAAAGTTGAGCCTGTTACGATAGAGAACCTTTCACAAATTGCAATATGGTATGAGGAAGGCGAATGAGGGTATACGGTAGAAACGCTATCCCGCCATTCTTGTTGCGCTTCTTCTCACCAGAGGAGTCACGTCCCTGGAAATCGTGGTCATTCGCAAATGAAGCGTCGGAGGAATATTTACTGCGTGAGCTCATTTAACGTGAGCGTATGTAATTTTCGCCGGGCGACGTTCGACACTGCTTGTTACGGACGTTGAGAGGGGGGAGGGAAGAAGGAAGAGGGTGTGAGGCACCAAAGGGAGGGGGAGGGGTGAGGGTTGTTCCCGAAGGGTAAAGGGGGATGGGGAGGAGGCGACTGGAGGGTGGGGGGACCCGCGTGGGAGGTGAGATCCGTGAGTCCCTGGCAGGCAGCTTTTTGCCTCATTGTCATTCCATCTCCGATTTTCCTCCGTTTTTTGCACAGACTTCTCTCTCTCCGTTTCGTTCTCCTTTTCTCTCTTTTCCTTCCCGACAACATGTATGCATGGGTGTGTGTGGGCGACGAGGTAGAGATGAGAAAGGAAGGAAGAAATAAAAAGACAGCAGAGGTAGGCAGGCCAGAGTGGACGGGAAGGGGGGGGAGAATATTTGAATAACGCAAACAGTTCACTCCATCACGAATGGCCGTGAAATATCGTCCGATTTGGAATTCTATTGTCATTTTTTCGTTCGCCAGCCTCCTTTTGTTTTCTCCTTTTCTCGCGTTTCACACGAAACCTTTCTTTTCAAAGCTCAAATTTTTCTGGAATAAATATAAGGGGTGACTGGGAATGGGGAGAGGGTTTGATGGGAGGAAGTCTTAGTTTTCGTTTCCCTACTTCGCACCAGGTGTCGCTGTTCACCTCCCTCGTCTCACCCTCCCTTCGCTTATCCCCCAGTCCATTCCCATTCCTCAGTTAACCTTTCGCGGGATAGGAGGCGTCGCGTCGTGACGATTCTCTCTCTCTAGAAAAAATGAATTCTTTCATAGTTTGAGGTTCGGTCAATAGCGGGACTGTTGCGGGAGACGTGACACTCGCGGATGTATCTTGGGGTCGCGTCGATAAATCTAGAAATCTGATACAATCCCGAGGAGTACCCCACCGAGAAAAAACTTAGCATTCTTCATCCTAACTTCATGCAAAGGAGATTCAAGAACCATTTCTGGTATTCTCTTACTTTCCCTTAGGAGTTTTGGGTCAAACATAACATTATCTTCAGCATAAGGTCCTTAATGAATATGCTACTGAATCTTCTAATGATCGGCCATATTTATTCAATACCATTATTATTCAGTGTTCTTCATCAACACAAAGAATGTTATTGATACTTGATCTTAATAGGTTGAATATATATGTTAGAAGTTCTTTTTGCTGCGATAGTCGAATATCTGACTAAGGCTGGCCATTGTTGCATGGAGTTCATTTTATTCACCCCTAAAAATCGAGTCCTAATTCTTCCTCAAACCCTATTAAATACCATTCGTCAAGCTACGTCATTATGGCTTAAATTAGTTTCCAATTGCCATAGCTTATGACCAAATTTTTCCCGTAAACCGGAAAGTAAAGTGCTGTAGTGGTATTTTACAATCAAAATGCCCCTTGAATTCTCATATGCTTTCCTTTTGGCATTCAAGAGCTTCAAACCCTTGAAAATTTTCTGTTTCATTGTTAATGAATGCTGTAAAACTAAGATTAGTGACAAAAATTGCTCAAGGGCACGAAAAACATCTAAAACATAATAATTTACAATTTGAAATTAGTTTTAAAAAGAATAATTATTGTTCAAAAGGAATAAGCTTTCTTGGATTGCTCACCTAGCATCAAGATTCTTAACGTCCAAACGTAACCTGACACGTGTAGGCCCGAAATTGCACACATGACATCTTGGCTACAGAAAATGGAAACGTGATGCAAAGTCATGCTGTGATTCGGAGTAGGGCTGCGCTCTTTGAGTGACGCAAAGAGGTTTAAATTTTGAGTCTGAGGAAGATCTGATCGAGGGAGTTACGGAAAGCTCTTTAAGGAATCGATTGGTTTATGTGGACATATAATCCAGTCAATCAATTAAATCAAGTGTAAGACTATGTCATTGGCCAAGGGCAAACTGGCCGCCAATTACAACAAGTTGATACAGATTTGGTTTGATATGTATTATTTGGCCCGAAATTTTAAAGTTACATGTACTGGTTTATTTCGAATTCAAGGGGCGTCACTCAATGTGGCGTAATAATCCGTTGATAATTTATTTAGATATTTTTTTATTTATTGAAAGTCTCCACATCCAGAAATGCTGCCAAATCACCATTCATAAAAATTTCACCTTGAATATTAAATCTTTGACTGATCTTTTGAAGGAGGGCACTGTGGTTGAGGGAATCGAAGGCTTTTGTTAAGTTAAGAAATATGGTATCAAGTTGTGCTTTATTCTATATTGAGACAAGAAGGTGGTGTATGAAAACAAATAAATTGGTTAAACATGAACGCCCTGAGAGTAAACTGTGTTGAATAAAACCTGAACTATACCTAAATTCAAGTAAATAACAAGGAACGTGTTATTTTATATCGACAGTCCAATGAACAATCAGTTCTTTATGTCTAAGCCCCCCAAAAATAGCACAGAACGGCCTTTAAATCGGTGGTTCCATCACTCGATAGCTAATTTTTCTATGAAGATTTTCACACCTTTTATCAATGTTGGTGGTTGCTTTCGGGAAATGCTGCATATGTCACATTATTTGCTCATCAGTAGATAATGTTATCTACGCAGATAATATTCGATAGATATTTAAATCATAAACATCCATGCATGCGTTGGATGTAATTATAATGTCTAAGTAATTGTAATGTAATGTCTAAGTCATCAAAAATGGCACAGAACGACCTTTACATCGGTGGTTCCAACATTCAATAGCTATTCGAATCATAAACATCTATGCATGCGTTTGATGTAATTAACTTACCGTGGCGGGTATCGAACACATGACCAACGAATCCGGCAGATGTTTAAAAATCGATTTTCCGATGATGCACGATCTGAGGCGAAATTAGTGGAATATTTCACTCATTGCTCACGGTTGTATCGAGCCAAGTTTTGGCAAGGTAGTTAGATGTCAAAGGTTTTTATTTTTGAGGTCAAATCCGTTTCCCTCCCTATTCCATCTTTCTCGGAGCAGTCGCCACAGCAACGGAGCTCTCCCCAGACACCACCGGAATCACATCTCTCTCCGTGCGTTTTTCACGCCTCCTTCCCTCTCTCCTGTAGTCCACGTCCCTGGGTCCTTCCCTTTTTTTTCTTCTCGCTTTTCATTTGGCCGGCTGCTCCTTGGGGAGCACATCAATATAGGTGGTGTCCGAGCCGCGCGGAGGAGGGGGAGGACGGGGGGTTGACTCAGGAGAGAGAGGCGTCGGCGGACGTGCGGGCCTTCCGATGGGCACTGAGGGCCCAAAGTGGAAAAAGTGGAATGTTGGTACGCGCTAGCCGGAGCAGAGGAGAAACGATAGTCACGGACTAGGGTGGACAGAGGGAGGATGGGTACCGTGGAAGTCTTCGGAGTGGGGCTGCGATCTTCTTGTGTGACACAAAAGGGTTTTAATTTTTAGCCTCACAAGTGGAGTGTCTGTCCTCTATCACCGCTACTCTTTAACGTGTACGCGAAGGAGATGGTAAAAGAAGCATGAGAAGAGTTAGTGGCCGGAGTAAAAGTGGGAGGATTGGTGTTCAAATCAGTGATTTAGGCGTTGATTAGCCAGTCAGCGAGGGGCTCCAGACTTTAGTGGAATTGTTATGCGTTGCGAGGAATATGGGAAGAGTATTAATCACAAGAAGATCAAGGCAATGCGGTTTTGTAAAGCATCACGAGCGAGGAATGTTAGACTCAAGATAAGGGTAGGTGGTGAAAAACTTGAGCAGGTTGAGTAATTCAACTATTTAAGCCGCACATTAGAGGAAAACGGATGCAGTAGTAAGGATATTAGGAAGAGAATTGCATTAGTAAAGGAGGCGTTCGTGAAAAGGAAGGAGTTTCTTAGGGGTTTGCTCTGTAAGAATTTAAAGAAAAGGTTAGTGAAGAGTCTGATCTGGAGTGTAGCGCTTTACGGTGAAGAAAAGAGGACACTTATGATGGAGGACGAGAGAAGACTAGAGGCATTCGAGATGTGGATGTGGCGAAGAATGATGGAGGTGAAGTGGACGGAGAAAAGGAGGAACGACGAAGTGGTGGACATGGTGGGTGAGGAGAGGCAGCTTTTAGATGAGATACGGGGGAGACAGAAGGTATGGATGGAGCGAGTATTTAGCGGGGAGGGGATGCTGAAAACAGTGTTAGAGGGTAGAATGTTAGGTAAACGAAGGAGAGGAGGGAAAAGATTAGGAATGTTAGATAGAATGAAAGTGAGTAGGTCTTATTGTGCATTGAAGAGGGAACTGGTTGATGGGGAGTGAGGATCCCAGAAATCTTCTCAAGTACTCGATGGAGAACTACCTTAATCAGTAGAATAATTTAATAACAAGGGGAGTGTCACAAAATTGGGTCTCAGATTTCAATCAAACTTTGTAGTGTTGTAGTCCTTCGGGAGCTGTCCACGACCATGGGATCAGCCCCTCATATGGGTTTATATAATCAAGAGTTTAAACAAAAGACGCGGTTAAACATTTACAAGTCTACTATATTGCCGTAGAAACATATATCGATAGAGAATGAATTGCAGCTCGGTGGTTACGGTGTATAAATCTTGACTGAAAGTTTCAGGTTCGATTCTTCGAGTCGAAAATTGTTTTCATAATTTGTTTTTCCTTTACAATTTTCAGAAGCCTTCTTTTCATCATTATTTCCATGATTTTCACTAAATAATGTGTTTTTCTGCGTGGAAATCTTTTTCTGCAATGCGGCAGCGTCTGCTGCTTTTCCATTTTTTTCACCCGGATGCCTAGTTTAAATAAGGATATTTCCGTGTAGCAAAACGAAGCGTTTTCGCAACACATATGTTCTGAAATATGGTAGTACCCTAAGCTATATGCTAATTATGAAAATTTTATTTCTGGCTAGAACAAAAGTTAGAGAATGATTCAAGTTCATGTCTAAAAACTAATAGCGTTACATACAGTCACGCATATATTCTTTTATTTTGCATGCCAGCACCCAAACATCCACATTTTTTCGGTTGCTTATTCATAAATTATTTGTGCCGGATATTCAATAACTATTTCTGCAGGATAGGGATTTATTTTATCGACTAAAAAGTATTCTTATAGAGTATATATTTTATGCCTAATTACTTCTATGATTGATACTATAGCGATCGTAAAGGTATTACATCTATTATATTATGAGGTACATGTATGATATAATAAGGTATCCTCATCTATGATAAATTACAATATTTGTTCCTCACTGCTATCTTAAAAAGTAAACTTAAATCCAACCTATCGATACCTACACTCTATACCATTAGGGCTACTATATGAGCGGATTCGATTCGGTGGGCGATTGTTGAGCATTTATGCAATGGAGGTATGTTTCAATGGCTCTATGTTTCAATGACTCAGAATCAGCTTTATCATCCTCTCCTTCAGAATTTCATGCTGTGTCACTGAAACATTGGCCGTTTTGAAGAATTTTTATCGGATAGGAAAATTTCACTTTTTTATGACATTTACCATAGGCTAGATTTATCTTCGAAAATTTCCGAACTTCCCTGTGGTGATTTCACTCTTGAGATCATATCTCGCGTTTATCTCTTGAGCTCTCGAGAAGCGCACCACTTGCGTCACTTCGTGATGATCATCTCCCACTGCTCGCCTTTCCCACGATTGGCACAAGTTGTTTTCTCAGGCCTTCCGGGTGGCTATTCGAATGGTTCCTTCCGTCCTGAGGCTCCGTTGGTCGCGTTATCTTCGCTGTCCTCATCTGGAGATAGAACACAACTCGATTAGCTGACCTTTTCTTTGCTGCATCCAACTGATATCGTTTAGGTCACCAGATGTTTCACCTTAATGGCTTCTTTTTGAGTCTGAAGGTATGAAATGAGTCAGGGTGATTTTTCAGACCGATTTCATATCATTCATGTATAATTCGCAAGTACGTTGTATTAAGTGGGACAGAAACATATATGTCTACCTGTCCCGTTATGCTATCATTTTTATTATTTTTAGCGTTTTTTAATACCAGCATATTCTATCTTGAAAACTTACCATGTTTTCAAGCCAAAAGAGAAACTTCACCTTGCTGAGGCATTAACTGTTTTTAAATATTTTACCTAAACCTCAACCACTTTTTGGAGGATCCTCTAATCTCTATCCTGTCATCAAAACTTCTCAGCTATTTTCATCAATTATTATTTTCAGCTAATTATTTAAAAAATATATTACTCAATTTCCAAATACATAGTCTAACCTATAGTGCCTGAGATTAATATGACTTTTCTGGTGACAAAATAATTATTTTTCAAACTCTCCAAAGCAATATTTTTATCCTTTGATGATTCTTCTATATATTCGTTAGGCATACACGAGCAAGTATATTCCCATACTTTTGACTGTGCCATTCCACAAACATTATAATCATGAAAGTAACAGAAGCAGACGAGATATAGTGGAATGACATCCTTTAAGCATTGAAAGTGCCATCTCTCTGTTCTTTCAATTATACTCATATTTTTTTTCATTTTCCTTTTAAGAATCGTGCTCTCTTTTTGCCAGTTAATCCAGGAAAAATATATTCAGATAGGTAATCTCACTTTCCTTCAATCATCCTCTAGTCTTCACAAGAGCTGAATCAAAGGGCAAAGAGATCAAGGCATTGAATGTGATGGAACTAACTGAAAGACTACCGCAGAATCCATTGAGGCTCTCTTTGCATCAAAGAGCGTATCTTTGTTAGTCTTTTGAACAGTCCGGGTTGTCATTATGACTGTTTACGTTGACGGCACAGTCTCCCTTTATGGGCTTATTCTTCATTTAGCGATAGGAAGGCGAAGAAACCCAGATAAGGCCCCACGCGGAGCTAGGGCCATGTGGATAAACAATCTCACAGTTATGAGGTGATAATGTAAGGCCATGCGGAGAAGGAAATTGGTGTGGAGGATGGACAAAATATGGGATGATGGTTAATGAATTCAAAGAAATTGAACTTGAACTAGATTTTATCTGCATATTCTAGACGCAATTTTTCGTTATATTTTACATTGTCTCAAAAGTTTTTTCCTCAAAAGTCACGGGGACTCTTTGTGTGTGGATGTATAACTATTTAAAATTATTGTCAATTTAGACGCAAACTATCTTTTTGTTCTATAATTTTAAGTTCTCATTCATTATTTCAAATTGAAAACCTCGAAAATTATAATTTATTTCTTTGGATTACAGTATTCGGAAGAATAATGAATAACGTCTTGCAATGATTTGAAGTCTTTGAGATTTAATTATGAATTCATCATTTTCTCCACCTCTTGATTCTTTACCAACGTAATCTGCTGTTTGTTTGCGAGCTAATTTGTAATTGTATTTTCCTAATGTCAACATTTTTTCAGATATTCTTGGGTGCAAATGAACATTCGTTGTATTTGAATTTAGATGGAAAATAATTGCTAATCATCTCTTTGAAGTGCATGAAAATGGCAGATATATGGCTATTGAGTATCATTATTGTATCTGTGTATCCATAAAATTCATAATCATTGTTTTTGTGATAATTGAAGACCAAGAAGAAGAATAAATTGTTACTATATTCTCCAGTAATAGAAATTGCTCCGTATTTAAAAAATTACCTTTGGCTATTACCAATAATCGTATACGTAATTTAACTCATTTTTCTTAACATTTCATACTCAATTTACTGCTCAAATCATAAGATCATTACATTTCCTCGAGTTGACACCTGAAGTAGAGTGTTACTGTGCTTAAAGTTCAATGTGAAGGTTCAAGTTCAAGTTGATTTGTTTGAAAAAGTTATAATATATCGAAAAATCATCTTTATACTGAAAATGATGGGTCCTGGTGTTTTGAGATTCCTTTCAACCGATACCTTTTAATTACTTTCTTTTGTTTTTATCATCCCAGATAATTCTTGTCTTTTTCAAACTGTATTTCGTGTTGCATTTTAGGAGGTAATACAAAAATATTTATATTTGATCATACAGCTTGTATTCCTAATTAGAGGAACATATAAAGTGCCTCTAATTTGGAGTTCACTACACGCAGGAATGATCTTTAGGTGTGTTCACAAAATCGCCGATCATTTAATCTGCTTCTTGTGAGTGAAACTTGGGACTCTCAACACCGGTTTCCTCAACGATAAACTCCAATGCCCTCTTCCAGATTTTGGTGTGGAATCAAGCCTGCTCTACTGCATCGCTTTGTCACTCACTCGCTGTCCGCTCCCTCTTCGAATCGCAGTATCCGTATTTTACTGTCTCCCTACTCGTCCAATTTCTTTCATTGCCCATTGTGCCTCGTTCCGTTTGAGAGAGAAATACTCCCCCTCCTCCCTATCCCACATTCTAATATCTCTTCGTATATTTCATTCTTTCGCCCTCTTCTCAAAACCTCAAGCAGCTGCATGCAAACAGTTCCTCCTCCCCATCCCTATGATCCAGCCATTCTCCGCTTCTCTTCCACCCCCGAGTCCCCTTGCATCCATTTATTCCACGGCCATCTAGAGACAAAAATTCCCTCTTTCTCAATGCCATTCACTGCCGCAGACAGGAGAACATAACCCTTTTTCATTTAGGACACCGTTTGCTCGCTCTCTTCTTTCCAGTCTCCCAGTTTTCTGTCTCTTTTCCCTCGCTCCCCTTCATGCAGGAGGAATGGCGAATTCCAACGAGTCAGGGCAAGGAGAATTACGGTCGAAGAAGATATTCATCCTCTTCATGTCCGCTTTTCTCCTACTCGCGTTATTTTGGCTGCTATTTAGCTAACAATAAGTTGGATGTAGAGTTAGAGTAAAAAGTAAACTCAAACTAATTCGATGCCCCCACTGCACAAACGCTCAACAATCGCCCACCTAGTCAAATCCGCTCATCTAGTAGTCCTAATAGTATCGAATAATAACCGAATCAAATCCGCTCATCTAGTACTATTATGGCTACTAGATGAGCGGATTTGATTCGGTGGGCAATTTTTGAGCGTTTATGCAGTGGATTAAGGCTGGGGGGGTTTAGGTGCAACTAATACCGGGATGTATGGGGGTTTGAAATAGCCACAAGGATAAGCGGTAGGTGCGAGATTAATAAATTGCGAAACATTAAGATAAATGGTTCAAAATGGTGAGTTTTACGACTTTCTGAGGGATATTTTTATTAAACCTCGCATTATTCTATTAGTAATATCAATGCAATTCAGTAAAATGGATTAAACTTAAAAATTTATCTGAGCTCGGGGGGGGGGGTTTATCCCTCAAAACTCCCCTTCGCTGTGACACTGGTGGAGGTATGGAATTATGTAAACTTTTGCAGAGCACTTTCAAGCTACGCATACAACTTACATGCATTCACGTTTTTACCACTGATACTATGATGATATATTTCTATAATGCGGCATTTAATATGGTGATAGTAGCCGAAGAACGCTCACGGGAGTAGGGTTTTTTTCTAATGCTTCTTTTATCATCAGAGCTGTTCTCTGATAGTATTTATTTCAAAAGCTACAATCTGTGGCGAAAAGAAAGAGGCAGAGAGGTTGTTCAAATTAATAAATTATACGCTTGTTTCTGAACCACATATGAGAGCCTCGATGTATTTTTCGACTAATACTCACTCCTATGAGAAGTAAAAAAAACAATTTCGCTTAGAGGAATGGCGATTCACGTTCTACTACATACTCCCCATGTAATACTCCCCATTTGCGTCGTATATTACGCAACTATGAAAATCCCCTGCCAGAATACATTAATTTTGGTTCAATGTAGCCATACCGAAACAAGCAAACGGTCTGCGGAGAGTAAAACGTTTCTGACCCTTGCTTAATAAGATTAGAATTCCAATACATGCTATTCTTAAACTTTTTCTCACTTTTCCTTCGCGAGATTTTTATTCCGATTGCTCGAAACACGCTTTGACTGTTTGTTCCTGTGTGGGAAGGGTCATTGCTATGTACGGTCCCAAATGTTTTCCATCGCATGCACGCTCCGAGGCTTCATGAATTTTCACACAAAGCGCCGCACGTCGCCCCCTCCCGACGGCGAGAATTTGGAGAGCGTTCTCTCTGGGACGGTCCGAAAAATATCCCGAGGGGCGAGCCCCGACAGCGCACCGATCCTTGATTGACCTGTTCGCGGCTCATACGACTGAACAGTACGGTTGCTGCCCCGCCATAATAAGGCAAGCGAAGAAGAATTAGCATGCGATGGGGAAAGTCTGGTTGGGCGAGCTTTTGTGTGGTTGGAGGTATGCAATTACCCTCTGCCCTCATGACTATGTTCCGCTTCAAAACTCATAGAACAGAGGTTCCCTTCCTCCCTCCCGCTCATCCCCTTCCTCACCTCACGCCCCCCCACCTCCATCCTCATCATTCTGCGGCATTAATCACTCTCCGCAGCTCCCAACGCAATCTTCCGGCTTTCTAATTGCATTCGAAGTAAACGCACACAATCGCCCCCGACCGCCCACTCCATCCGCGGCTCGTTTCCAAAGCTTTTGCAAATCCAAAAGTTTGTTCTCTAACTTCTCCCACCGGTCGTACGTGTTTTGTTCCATCGTTCGAATGGCTAATGGGAAAATTATAAAATTGTCTTTTATCGTGACCTCGCGCCGGCTGCCAATGCGCATGCGTGGTACGTTCGTGTTCTCATATAGTATCCGTAGTTTCCTTCCTTCAGATATCACCAATTTAATGTTCCGAAGCCAAATTTCTGTTGCATGAATTACTATTCGCAAGAAATATGTCAAATATGCTTTTTGGATTTCAATTCTAGAAAATATTCCCATATTCGAACTTGAGGTAAAACTACTGTTTTTATTTAACGTAATGTCTACCAAAGGAAATGTTCTTATTCTCATCTAGCATCCGTAGCATCCTTCACTTCAGATCTCATCAATTTAATGCTTCGAAGCCAAATTTCCGTGGGCATGAAATAGCATTCGCAAGAAATATGAAAATATGCTTTATGGCGTTTAACTTTAAATAATATTCCATACTTCGAACTTGAGGCAAAACTACTGTTTTAATTTAATGTAAGATCATTGTTCCATCGTTCGAGTGGCTGATGGGAAAATTATAAAATTGTCTTTTATCGTGACCTCGCGCCGTCTATCAAAGCGCATGTGTGGAATATTCGCATTCTCATCTAGCATCCGTAGTTTCCTTCAATTCTGATCTCACCAATTTAATGTTTCGCAGCCAAATTTCTGTAAGCATGAAGCACTATTCGCAAGAAATTAGCAAAATATGCGTTATGGCATTCAATTCTAAATAATATTCCCATATTTGAAATTGAGGTAAAACTACAGTTTTCATTTAATGCAATGTCTACCAAAGCGTATGCGTGGAATGTTCTTTTTTTCATCAAGCATTCGTGGTTTCCCTCACTTCAGATCTCACCAATTTAATGTTTCGAAGCCAAATTTCTGTGGGCATGAAGCACTATTCGCAAGAAATGTGTCAAATATGCTTTATGGATTTCAATTCTGAAAAATATTCCCTCATTTGAATTTGAGGTAAAACTACTGTTTTCATTTTACGTGAGATCATTGTTCCTTCGTTCGAATGGTTAATGGGAAAATTATAAAACTGTCACTTATCGTGACCCCGAATCCGCTGCGAATGCGCTTATAAATGCGAATGCTTAATGCGATTTTTTAAATAGGGCAATGCGCGCGTGTTCGCACTTTCATCTAGCATCCGTCGGTTTCCACTTCAGCTCTAATTCGAAATGAATGACTTACATTTTGCTTCTCCGTAATAACTTCACTTTCTACTCCAGAAGATGACGTTGACCATCGAAACCATGGTCGCGTTTTAATAAAATTATGTGAAAAAATTTAGAATAAGCCATTCATTCAACATTTTCAGCAAATTCCTCCAAGTATCGCCGGAAACAACCAAATTCAGCTCTTGCCAAAATAATGCTTCGAAAAGCGAAATTTCCGTGGACATGAAATAGCATTCGCAAAAAATATGTTAAATATAATTTATGGCATTCAAATTTAAATAATATTTCGGACTTTGTACTTGAGGTAAAACAACTGTTTGCTGTTAGATCATTGTTCCTTCGTTCGAATGGCCAATGGGAAAATAATAGTTGTCTCCTGTTGTGACCCCGCGCCGGCTGCCAATGTGCATGCGTGGAGTGTATGTATTTTCATACAGGATCCGTAGTTCCCCACTTCATCTCGCGCTGAAATAATGTTTCGAAGCTAAATTTCTCTGGTCATGAATTAATGTTCGCAAGAAATGTGTAAAATATGCTTTATGGCTTTCAAATCTTAATAATATTCCCGAACTCAAACTTGAAGTAAAAATACTGCTTTTATTTAGCCTAAGATCATTTTTGGAAAGCATACTGTGGAAACCCGATTGTTTCTGGCTTCACCTTGTGAAAATTCATTCTGAACAATAAAAAGCTATATAACGATTTCTGTACCTGATGATGTCGCCTCTGCGACGAAACCGGTCGTATTGAATAAATCGTGTAAAAGGTACCATAACTTTTTATTGTTCATACTGAGGAAGTTCAACATGTAGGTTAAGCAGTAAATATTTTAGTGAAATTGTTTTAGTGCAATCTTCATTCTACAAAAACACTTTTTTGATTTTAACTGTAATTTTTGCAGTTGCAGAAGTTGTAAAAGTCGCAGAAGCAGGCAAGATAATAGTTACTGTCACGACTTGTTTTATTCTTATGCTCCTTATCATAAGTTTTTATCAAACAATATATTCTTTCTGTACTTAGTGTTTACTCATGCCTTAGATGCCTAAGTGGCATCGAAGATATATTTTTACTTAAATAATAAATATGGCCTAAAACCTAACGGTTTTGAATTGATATCAGTGGCATGTATCTAGAGGGGCTTTCATTTAAATACTCAAGAAAGTGATATCGATAGGAAAAAATGATATTTAATTAGCTCTGTAGTCGAACCTCATTATAAGAAGAAGCGCACTTGCACCACAAAGATAATTAAAAAGGTGCCTGGTTTCACCCGTGGAGTAATGGGGTGAAGGAGAAAACACAAGAATATTTCAACTAAGATTGAAAAGAAGTCCGTTTTTAGGGCTGGGTTACGGAGCTGGGCAAAATTTGATATCTTTAAATTTACTGCCATGGATTTGAAGACGAAATAATTAACCATATATTAAGATTTAAAATCTTTATAACTCTTTTTTTCGAAAGTATTTTTCTTAGCGTGAAGGTATTGCTCGGATAATTGCCGCCATCTTGATAGGCGTGGAGGATATTGGAAAGAGGCAAACGGGGAGGTAGTATTTTGCCATCATATTTGGAGTTAATTATACTAATGAGTGCTTTCCTATCGACTACCATATGAACACGTGATGGTTTCTTGATTGACTCCGTTGCTTATTTTGTAATTTTGTGGACGAATAGCCATTTAAACCTCTTGTGTGCTTACAGCTGAATGATTGAATTTTGCAAAAACATGGGATATCGTTGTGTCCTTGCGTCGCATTTCAATTAAAAAGAACCAGGGCCGGGAGATAAAAGATTTATGACCTGCATATGAAGGGTTATTGCAATATTCATCGTTTCAGGATTTTATTTTTTATTTTTGCGACCATTCAGTGAAAGCATATCTCAGTTTGCGTTCGAAGATATTTATGACGATTTCTTTTATTTCACAGTCCGCAAATTATTGAGACGGATTTATTGTCCGAAATATCTAACGATCGCTTCAAGGCATGAAACGGAATATATAAATTTCCGCTTTCATTGGAAACGTATCGGTTTTCATGCGCTGAAAATATTTGATTTTCATTTTCGATATTCGTGTTTTATCGCAGATATTTACGATTTCATGAGCCGAAATACACGAGAGTGCTGCTGTTAAAATATTCATATTCTCTTTAAAATAAATATGGGATCAAATACCTTGTTTTTGCTTTCACATGAGGAACCCCATGCCCCTGAATATTTGGATGTATAAACTTGGGCTATTTGTTTAATAATGAGATTATGCCGTGATTTTAGTACCATAAAAATCTCTTAAACAATGGAAAAATAAATATCGTTATTGATTTTTGTATTCATTTGCTACAGAGCCGTAAGAATTAGGATATTTAGTTCCATATTTATGACTGCATTTGCATTCATGTGTGGGAATGCATGTTTAAATTCACGAAAAGGAAAAATATATTTAAAATCGATCAATATAGGCTTGATATTGATTTCTTCCTTTCATTTTTCCTTCCCTCTCTCAATGGTCATCAGTTGCAATATAAAAATTCGTATTTTCTAGTTCTTTACTTTCCTGGATTACGTTTTCTCGCAGTTCAAATGAATATTAATGACGTTGGAAATGTTTTCATTGCTGCAATCTATCTCAGTGGTGTAGCAAATTCCTAGTGTTCCGTTATTTTTGCGATGTTATATAGTTCGTGAGCAGGAAAGATCTACTGAGAGGATCGCTATGTAAGAATTTAAAGTAAAGGTTAGTGAAGAGCGTGATCTGGAGCGTAGCGCTCTGCGGTGCAGAAACGTGGACACTTAGGAAGGAGGACGAGAGAAGACTCGAGGCATTCGAGATGTGGGTGTGGCGAAGAATGGAGAAGGTGAAGTAAACGGAGAGGAGGACGAACGACGAAGTGGTGGACATGGTGGGTGAGGAGAGGCAGCTTTTAGATGAGATACGGAGGAGACAGAAGGTATGGATGGAGCGAGAAGTTAGCGGGGAGGGGATGTTGAAAACAGTGCTAGAGGTAAGAATGATAGGTAAACGAGGGGGAGGAAGGAAAATAATAGGATTTCTAGATAGGATTAAATGGAGTAGTCTTATTGTGAATTGAAGAGGGAAGTGTTTGAAGGGGAAGTGAGGATCCCAGAATTCTTCTTAAGTACTCCATGGAAACCTACCTTAATCGGTAGAATACTTTAATAAAAATTAATGTAGTTAATCCCAATATATCCACTCTGCATCGAAAAATTTGTGATTACGATCGCAGGAATAAACATTCGTGAGAGTTATGTTTTTAAAATGACGTCGGCCTCTTTGACGGTGGGGTAGAGTTATCGCCAGCCAATGGGAAGGTTGAGGGTTCGCGTCCTGCCTGGGGAGTATAAACAATAGACAACACACACACCCATGTCCTGGAAGGGGCAACCTATCCAGGCGGGACTCGAACCCGCGACCTTCGGTATGGTAGGCGAGGACTTGTCCCCGCCGCCACCGAGGCCGTCGTATCCAAGGCAATGCCATATCCAGGACATACGTGTTTGTGATCGTACATTGTTAATTGTTGACCATTCCCTATTAGTCCAGGAAATGAAGCTCATAAAAGTACAACACCTTGCAAATTTTTCTATCTGAATCGATTTGCATAAAAATTTGGGATTAGACTAATCCTACCCTCTACTTCAAAATCTATATCATGCCAATGGACGCTTTTTATTTTTTGGGGGTGAAAACTACCCCTAAATGCCGAAAGTTAAAAAAAAACTACATTTGAAAGTTTTGCATGGGTAAAATTTAGTTTGGATTATGTTGAATAAAGATTGTTTTATTCTTTGGAACATAATTTCTGAATATTTCAACCCTTCAAAATAAATTCGTACATATATTTATATCGTGAAATGCCACATTTATGCAGTTTTCGGTACAAATGGGTAATAAGTAAGAAATAAAAAAAATACATTCACTAATGAAGTATTCTATGGTGATAGTTAATTGCACGCCTATTTCATGCGGGTGCCCGTTTATTTTTTATTTTTTCCTCTCACCGACTAACTGTCGTACCGTCCACTGCTCGGCCATATCTCCAAACTTCGTCCATCCAATGCGACATTTACTTAACCTCTCCCCTCTCACATCTCCTTCTTTCCTTCGTCCCTTGCAATTCCATCCGCACGACGAGCCCCCCTTCGCCCCCTGTTTGTCCTCAGTGTTTCCCGGTGCCCGCGACTGATGTCACCCTCGGGAACTTTGGCCCCGCCGGGGCGGAGAGCACATAGACACACACCCAGAGGTGCCCCTGCTCTGCCCCTAGGCGGCAGCAGAAGGACCGGAGCCTGAATCAAGCACGGAGTGGTACCGTACCGCAGGTTGATATTTGGAGGATGCCAAGCTTCTCGCCCGAGCGAAGCGCCTACGTTATTGGCAGAAATGCGCGGGCAAATTGGAATCAGATAAACGTTACTGCCGAAAGTTAATGGGGAAATTCATTTGTTTTTTTTTCTCGGAGGCCGGCACGCGAGTATGTAAATAAAAAATAATTATGTTAAATCATTAATAGTAAATTTTGATTATTATTAATTATTATTATCAAGGCTATTAATTATTTTAATTCCTGTAAATAATCCTTAACCTAGGACTTGTTAGTTAAATATCCTAACCAAACCATAAGTTAGGTAGGTTAAGATGCACAAATATGGTAGACCCTTGGTTGGAGGAGTAATGTACCATCAAAACGTTTTTTATTGCAAATTGGTGAACATCAACCTCTGCCGAACACCCTTCACTGCCAAGGTATCATGTAAATATAGAGGATTTGGAACAGGTGGGGACTGGGCGTGGTTGATTGCTGGTGGAGGTTTAGGATGGTGGAATTGGGAAAGAGGAGGAGAATAGTGTGGGACAGAGATGGAGAGGGGAAGGAAGATGGAAAATAAAGCGAAGGAGAAAAAAAGGATGGGAAGTGGTTTGGGGGAGGCATGAATCTGGAGACCGCGTCCTGGCCATACATTTCAATCCTGCACGTCAGGCGTAGACAGTGGGGGGGAGGGGAGGGGTTGGTTTGAGGATTGGGGGTGGGGGCGGGTGTCAGAGACAGGAGAGATTTGCCTTCCCCTGGGAGGACGGCAAAGAGTGGAGGACTGCAAAAAAAAGAAGGGAAGGCGGGGGAGGGGGGGAATGTGGTGGAGAGGGAGGGGTGGGCCTGGGCGTCTCCAATTTGTGCGAGATGAAGTTATCTTCTAACTTCTCTCCCTGATGTCTGTGAACGCTGGGAAGGGGTTTAATGTGCATTTTATTGTATTAATGGCATTGCCAGAGGCATTCCTCATGCTGCCAACATTGCCACTTAGTTTGTGCCGATTGCTTGGCAATAAATGTGCTAGGTCGTTTAGTCAGTTTTCAACGGATTACGAATTAGAAAAGGACATTTGTGAAAAAACTCCTCTCCATCTTGTCTCCATATGCTGAAACAGTGGCGTAACTAGGAATATGCTTTGGGGGGTTGAGAGAGCTTTGGGGGGATGAGAGAGCTTTGGGGGGATGAGGGGGGTTAGTGGGAGCTACCCCCCAGGAAACGGGGATTTCAGGAAAAGTTTTGAAAAATAGCATGCCTGAAAATGAATTTTGCATCATTTTGGCACATAAAATTTCACTTTTAGCAGATGTAGTTATAATATATCACATCCGGACAAGATTTTCATAAAATGTTTTGATTTCTCAGAGGCTTTGGGGGGGATTCATCCCCTCATTCCCCCCATATTCACGCGTGCTGAAATATGTTCTGATTTATATTTCTGAATATTTAATTTTAAAGTTTTACTAGCGCAAGCAGCATATTATACTTACAACACAAGCAAATGCACCCAAATATTGATTCAAGTGTAAACTTGGTGGTTATTGTGATCTTACGGCATAGATACTGAATGTGCGTCCAGTAATTGGTCGATGAACAATTGATTGGCTTCGGTCCTTGGCCCTTCACAGGCCTGTATTTTAGAATTGACAAAAATAATATGCTGAATAGAATAATATCAATAAAAAAATAGAATCAATTAAAAATTGTATGTTGAAAGCCTTAATTACATATTTTAGAAGCATTGCTCGAGATGATACTTTTCCGTAATACTTCAAGTATATTAAATTTGGGTTAATTCACTTAAAAGATGGAATTCGAAAATAAATATTCACTCTTGAGGTGCAAATATAGACTTTACCAGTTGTTCTTGTCATCGTCAATATTTTTAATTTTAATATTTTGGGTATAAGGCCGAAAATTTAATTCAAGTTGTAGTCCTTCAGCGTTCATTAGTCAGTCAACAAACTGATTGCTTTGCTATTAATTTTAGGTATTTACTTTTGAAAATATTGATCGTTGTGATGGTAGTTGATGTAGTAGTACTGAAAAACATCTACTGCAAATATAGTATCATAATACCAAGGAGCAATCTAAAAATTAAATAAACAAAAATCTGCACTCTGCTATGCTGGTGGAACAGCAAGAAATAAAATGGTCGCAATTAGTACACGAAGGTAGGCTTTAGAACTCGTTTACGCCTACAGCCGTTCAACAGATAACCATGAATGGGGAAATCATTAGGAGAAGAAAAGATTGGGAATGAAGACAGACTTAATGGATAAAAGCTCTCATTTCTTAAGCAAAATCCTTGTCTGACTTGATTTGTTACGCAAAAGATGAAAAAATAGATAGAGACGCGATAAGATGCAAGATGTGGTTTCCTTCCGAGCGTCCTAGCGTGTCTTTTCAGACAGCAAGCAGGCAAAGGCTGAAATGAGATACAAGGAGAGCAGATAAAGGGAATTGTTGGCTGGAGGTTAAAAGAATGAGGTAATCTAGTCAATTCTGCAGCATGAATGTCTCGGATTTCTTGCGCTATGATTTAGTTTATTGCATTATCTCAATAAAAGATTCATGAAATTAATATTCAGAATATTCTAGGCTATGAAAACTTTAATGAAGCCGACCCTGGAATGTTTTGAGTCTAAATCTACTTTACGACGTAACAACGACCGATAATGTTGGGACAGTCTTTGGAAATATAACTAAGGAGGAGAAAGGAGTTACTCAGAACATTAACGGTAATATTCTTTTCTCTTCTTCCAAATAATAGTTATTTTCATAATACCGTGGACTAATGAAAAGTTCCTTACGTAGTCACTCGCAGCTGTAAAATGGGTTAAATGGATTGCTAGAAAAACCAGGCTGCAGAACCCGAAATTCTCTTGCTATATTTCGTTTCCAGTTGAAATAAATAAATCTATTTGTAAAGTAGAAACAAGGAGCATATACTTGTACTTCTAATGACTACAACAGTAATGCTTTCCTTTCCAACTGGCATTGAATGTTGGTAATGCTGATTTTCGGGCATTTTGCAAACATTGCAATGATGGAAGGAAAACAAAGCAGCAAAAAAGTAATGAAATTAATAAAGCAAGTTCCAATATCACTCTTCGGGAGAAACTGTTGTCTACCAGCAAGTAGGTATCGAAAACTTTGAGGGAAATTTAGCAGTTAGAACCTTGAATATTATTGAAAAGGACACGCAGGTGATTTTCTATCACATAATTATTTTTCACTTCGAGAGAGAATGTATTTTCAATTTTGTGACTATGTTCTTGCGGTCAACATTTATCAATATTAACAATAATTACCTATTATGAATTTAGGACGACGTATGATTCGAATCTTTTACATTTACCACACTTACGCTAATTGGCGTTAGCAATTTCCTTTCCCTTGTTTTTGCAAGCCAATATGTATACATATAAAACCAGGTGCTAATGCATGGGTCGTTAACTTTATTCTCTGCTTGCTTGGAAGGGGAACGTGAAGAGAACGAGGCAGAACGGTAGGGAGAGGGGGCGAGTTATGTTTCGGATCACATTCTGGAGAAAGCTCGCCGAAAAAAAATCAGCAGGACGTTGGCCAGGGGTTGAGAGGTCAGTCCGGGTCGAGTCAGGGAAGTTTGGGAGCATGGAGGGAAGGTGGTGAGGTCATTATCGGACGCCCTTCATCCCTGGAGGGTCAGCTGGGGCAGCAACTTAATACCCTAAAGAAAAAGAGGGTTGTCTTCTTCGTTGGAGCTGGAGGGATGAGAACCGAAAAAGTCCGTAATTCTATTTGTGAAACATTGACGAATGCGCGCGGTTGTCATGCTCTGCGAGTGGATGGAAAGCACAGTGTGAGTTATCGTTGACTATAGGCTTCCTAATCCAAATATCACGGACGGAAATTCAAATCTCCCAATATTTTTGCGTATTTCTGCAATAAATAGAAGCCTTCAATCTGATCAATTAAGCTTCTCTCAAAATAGTATCCAACTCGGAATTCCACATCCCAGTTGCGATGGTTAATTGAATTTAAAGAAGAATTCACGTGTAACTAATATTCTGAAAGGCGAGAGACTGCCTGGTAAGGACACTGATGGTGTTAGATTTTGGTGTTTGTGTTACATCATCTGCTATGTAAGTTATTTGATGGGTGTATGTAACTGGCCGTGACTTAAAAATGGTGATTATAGAATCATAAACGAGTTAATGGTATCTCCATCTCATTTTCCACGGAAACCAAACCTAACATTCGCAGAAATCTGAATTTTGGGAATAATGTCTGTCTGTTTCCGTTTCTAGAATGCGCAAGGTGCGAGGATTTTCTTTTCAACCCCCGATAGATTATGAACAGAAGATGAAGCGATTGATTAAAAATTATTTTATTGCTAAATATTGAGCTTACTTGTGGTGTCCTTTCGGCATAATGGCCTCAGCGATTGAGAAATTGGTAGTGCCTGTGGACAAGCTTTTCTATTCCTTCTTCATAAGATGTTGCCGCCAATGACCTTCAATGAATTTCACCTTCATCCTGAAACTCATCGCCCGTTTGAAAGCTCGTCCCTCCTAGACACATATATATTTCAGCGTAAAGATGGAAGCCATACGGCAATAGGTCGGCATTGCACGGTGGGTGATCGAAAATGTCCCATTGAAATTGCTCAAGGAGCAGTTGGGCTTCATCAGCGCTGAGATGACGGGCGTTGCCATGGGCGTTCCACAAGTAATCATGTCTCTTCTTTTGTTTTGAATTGGAATTGACGTAATGTTTCACACTGAGCGGCTGCATTGACGTTAAAATTCCCTTTTATCGGCATAATGTTCAAGACAAGTCAATGCTGAAGCCACTCGGCGAGTTTTCTGGCTGCCGCTTCGCAGTGCACACTTGGCGGGAGAATCATCTGAGGCAGTGTAGGTGATGAGTTGACCTTAAACTAACAACTTACGGTCAGAAATGACTTTAGCGTGTGGTGCGGCTGACGCGCAGTAGCCCTATCTGCACAGTACTCGTTTGTAGCTTGTATGGCGTTTTTGCTGAGCGATCGACGGAAGAAAAAAAAAACACCCTCGAAGTTTACATCAGGCAAGTCCTACTGAAACGGTTCGAGTTAAAAGGTTCAGGAAATAATTTGTAACGATTTAATTTTCACACATTCCTTCATTAGTTTTGTTTTCATGACATTATTTAATGAAAGCAGTTATTATTAAATGATAACAGTTATTCATGATACAAATAAAATAATTCCAAGTATATTTTCAAGTAATGTACTAATTAGTAACTTAAACTTACGTATTATTTATTTCAATACATTGATAAAATCTAAAATACCACCATTGATTTACAGATGAAGCCGCCATTAAGGAGGAAGAAATGCAGAAAGCTGCGAAGATTGGAAGAGCAGCCAATTATTCAACCGTATAGGTAAGTACTTCGAAAAACTCCGTGAATTATTTTTTATTCCCTAAAAACCTCAATGTAAAAAAATACCCATTAAGTTAGTGTTCTTGTCATTAGGTTTTTTAAATCTTTTTTTGTAGTCTGCTGTACTGCTTTCAGCAGCAAAAACAGTTATCGCACGCATGACTTAGGTACGGTGAGATGGATATGTTAGGCTGTTTGCTTCATCCCTGAATGAGCTGTTCTTAGAACTAATACCTTGAGATACTTTTTTGGTATCACGACACATTCGACCTTCGTAAAGACTAGTGTGAAACTGGCTTATTTTTTCAAATTCTCATTGAATATGGTTACATAATAGTAACAATAGCTATGGTTTAAATGAAAAGTATACACTGAATCTTCTCAGCATCTTATTAGCTTCACTGCTACCTTAGTTGTGCTTTGTTTGCTGACGATTCTACTTATACGTCAGAGAATTTTTAAAAGCACGTGGTCGGTATTAACTGTTTGCCTTTTAGCGGTGAGAATTGAATTTCTCTGTTAGGATTAGAGGTAAAGAGGAGGTCTAATGTTTGATTCGATCTTGTTCGTGAAATGTCTTTCGGAATTCATAAAGTATAAAATATTTATTATTTATAAATAGAATTTACAAACTTTTATGCTCTTGATCTTAAGTGCTACCTCTGGCCCTCCTATTTTCGAGTATCGAATTCATAATAATAACGTAATCATTGCCATTATTGCTATGACAGATTCATGGCTCACACTCTCATGGACTTAAGCGGGATTGTGGGGAAGTTTCTGCGCAATAAATTATTCAACTGTCAATTGTTCGTGAGTTAATATAGGGACACTTTATCCCTCTAATAAGAATGGTATTGATCAATTATTTTCTAGTTAATACTGTGGTATGATATTTGTGCAGTGCCATCATGTCTGTTTGGGATCGTTTGTTGCTGTGGGTCTCCTAATCGTTTCAGCCTACCGATAGATGATATTAATCCTACACAGCCCAAAAATTACTCTAATTAGGTATATTTATGCTTTTCCATTGCAAATTTGGTGATGTTAAACCTGTACACCTAATCCAAACCACATTCTCTCAGAGAAACCAAACCCAAAGTTTCAACGAACATCGTCATCACGATTTCTGTAAAAGCTAACTGCCTCATTTGAAGTCGGTTTATTAATTTTTTTGCTCTGTCATGTCTCATATACAAATCAGCAAGGCAACTCCGGTTTTTAAAACGAGATGACTTTTATTCAAAGAATTAGTAGACAGGTTATCCTTCCTTAAACCTTCGAGATGATTAGGTTCGCAGCCAAAATATTTGGACTTTCCGCATCTTGATATAGTGATCTGTTCAATAATTCCTCCGGGACGAGTATTACACCGTGCGTCCGTGTTTCATGTTTCCACCATCTGCTCTCTCCCCGCGTCTCCTCCAATCTCTCCTTCCTCCTCTCCTTCTTCTTCTGTTCATCCTCCCTCTTTGTCATTCCTTTCCTTTGTCTTCCCTCCTCCCCCACTTCCCTCCCTCCCCAAATTCTATCTATAGCCTCACCCACGTCCCTCGCTCGCTCTTCCTAACAGCGGTGCGTGTGTGGAGTTAAATGGAGGGGCGGAGGCGAGGAATTTGGATGAGACATGTCAAGAGAGGTGGGAGTCTTCGGAAGGGAGTTCGCTGGGGGTGGGGAAAATCGGGGAATGAAATCTTCGGATTGATTGGATTACGAAGATTCCAGCAGTTCCGTAAACACCTTCCATTATGCAGTGAAGTTTTCTCGGGTTTCACACTGGGTCAGGTCCTCCATTTCTCCTTCCAACGTTTCGATGAACAACTCGCCCATCGTCTTCAGGGATTCAGGAATCCGATCAGGAATCCTTGGATTCCTGAATCCCTGAAGACGATGGGCGAGTTGTTCATCGAAACGTTGGAAGGAGAAATGGAGGACCTGACCCGGTGTGAAACCCGAGAAAACTTTACTGCAATTGTTCGCCGGGAAAAAACCAAAAATTATATTACCTTCCATTATGATGCGCTTTAGGGGCACCTCATAGACGAATTTGGGCGGCTATTATAAAAAGGAGTATTACTGAAATCATTGTTATCACCTATACCACATTCGTTTCAATGATTCTTGAAATTATTTGACACTACATATTCAATGCCTCATCCTCGATATGATTTCAATGACCAGGAGGTTAGAAAACAGAGTGGCATAGTGGTTGAACAGTGCTCAAATTTAGGAAATAGATTGGATTTTGTTGACGAATCCTTTCTTCTGGTGATTAACATTTTATTTGCTCGAAGACACGGTATGGTTATTTTAAAGGCATGGATATGATCTTGGTGACCAAATGTCCACAATTGTAGCACCAAAAACATTAGAAATTATTTATTTTTCACAGCAAACTATGTTGTTTTATGTTTTATCCATTTTTCTGCGATTTATGAAATTATATTTCGTAAATGTATCTTGAGTTAATCTCCGGAAAATGTTCATGCATTTCATGGTAAAACTTAAATAGTTGTGATTTTTTTACACGTTATTTATGACGATATTACCATTGCATAGAAAATTGCATGAAATACTGGCATCTGGGATCGCGCCGTGGGGAATGTTATGTAATAATATTAATTTTATAATCACTATTAAATGCAGTTTTCAACGAACTTCTGTCTCTCTCACCAAAGAATTAGCATTTACAAAGGAAAGTCGGGAAGCGGCCGAGCGCAAACGAATGAATGCGCTGTGAATCAGTTATCTCCGTGTTGAAACTGGCCGAGGTTTATCCCTGGATAAATATCCTCAGTTCTACAAGCGGGCGCTTCCCGTGGCGAAAGGCGACAGCTGTCACCCGAATCGAGGAAAGCGAAAATCCGCAGAGGACACGGCGCACAGCGGGCTGAAATCGAAAGAAGATGGCCAAAAAATCAAAATATCAAATTTTTCATTTCGCACTGGGAATATTAGTATGTCTTAGAATGCCCATGGCATGCGAGGCTCTTTAATTTTTTACGGCTCGCCAAAGATCTACGAAATCTTGAGTGCGCGATTTTTACAAAATATTCTTCAATTTTTGTTCCCAAAGCAATGGAATATAATTAATAATTCGGGATTTTTAATGATAGTTGTTGATATTAATATCCTTTTAGTTAATTCAGTGTAAAAATTTGCTATGGTCAATCCTAATTTTACGATTTGTTCGACTTGTCTCTGGCAACTATTTCTTTCATCACTTTTTCTTATTTTTTTATTGTTATTCGCCTCGTATACAATATTGTAGAATGCATCATCCAAAATATGTTTCAATTCTTCTTTACAATACATAAATTGTAAACATGTTTTTATTAATTAAAAGCAATCGTTAAGACTACAGTGCTTCTTGACCAGCTTTTATCAGCCCATTGAGCGGCGGGGGCGGGAGACAGTCGCCAGAAGTCGATTCCGATTCCTTCGACTCAAGGAAGTTAAATATTTTGAAAATAGGCGATGAGCTCGAGGCTAACCAACTGAGCCATTGTACACTGCACACTGTTAAGTTAACAATTTATGTCTGACAGTTAAAAAACTTATTATTTTATTAAAGCTGTGGAAATTAGTACAATAAAAATTTACAATTTTTATAAAAAAATACTGTTTTCCACCACTTAATTGCCTTTGTTA
Source organism: Ischnura elegans (assembly GCF_921293095.1). Taxonomy (NCBI): domain Eukaryota; kingdom Metazoa; phylum Arthropoda; class Insecta; order Odonata; family Coenagrionidae; genus Ischnura; species Ischnura elegans. The sequence goes on from NC_060248.1 coordinate 110,146,489, forward strand.
TTTATTCCTTTTAATTATTAAATTTTAATGAAAGGAAAGCTACTGAAAAATCAATATCCCACCTATAAGTACGAATTAGAATCGAGAATCGATTTGAAAGAATCGGAATCGAAAAAAAACTGGAATCGACTCATTCCTAGAAATAGGTGTTTAGGTGGTATATCTGTTGAGATTGGAGTGGGAACATGAGAGAGGACTTTGTGTTAAGAGCAAGGGGAGTAGTAGCATACAGAACGTTGGTTTGAGTCGGAGCGACGATGAGTTGGGACTGTAGAGAATTTCAGTCGTTTCTATATTTACACAATAAGCTCGTCGCATTCTATTCCCTCCATCTACGCGGCAGACGCCCTCCCCAACCCCCCCTAACGCAGTGTCCCCCTCCACCCTCGGAAACCTCCCCTCCTTCTCTTTTGTCTACATCTTCTTCTCCACCTCCTGCTCTCGTGTTGTTTTCAGGGATTCGAGAGATGGAGGGAGGGAGGGGGGGGGATAGAGGAGTCCTGCCGGGGGAATGGGATAGGAAGGCATTCCCTCCCTGCCAACAGCTCTCCTTCTATAGAATCCTACGCCGGGCGTGACTTTCTGCCGAAGCACGCGTGTCACTAAAAGGGCGAATCCAGTCGGAGGAAAAACGAGGCAGAGGGGAAATGGAGAAGTCGGAAGACGTGAAGTGTGTGTGTGTGGAATATATGTCATTTTGGAATGGAGATGCGATTGTTTTCGTTTTATACATCGCCTTCAAATATGAGTTTTTAATTTGAACGCAATATAATTTTAAAGTTGCACTATTATAATCCATTTTCGGGTGTACGTCTGCGTACACCCGAAAATGAATTATAATGGTGCATCTAATCGCTGCGAAAACCTTAAAACTATATTTTTAAAGTTATTATAAGACACGGTCTCAGGCGTTACTTTGTGGAATTGCTTCATCATAGAATAAAATAAAATTACTTTGCTCTATTCCACACATTATTTTAAATAGCACGACCCGGGGTTTCTGCATCTAATGCTATCATCAAGACAGCATTAGATACTGAAACCCGGTTCGTGCTATTTAAAATAAAGTGTGGAATAGAGCAAAGTAATTTTATTTTATTCTATGATTTAAAGTTATTTCTTGATATTTTTGAGTGATGAGAAATTCTCAGCTTGTTACTCAAAGTCAAAATTACCGGTAGAAAATATATTATTTTTGGATGGAGACGCGGAAGTTTTCGTATCTTACCTCGCTTTCAAATTTGAGTTCAATTGTATTTTATTTATTTATTTATTTTCATTACCACCGAAAACAGCACAATGAGGCCTTTACATCGGGAGTTTTTTAACAATTAACAGCAGACGATAACACACACCCATGTCCTGGAAGGGTCAACCTATCCAGGCGGGACTCGAACCCGCGACCTTCGGTATGGTAGGCGAGGAATTATCCCCGCCGCCACCGAGGTAATATAATTTGAAAGTTTTTTTTTGATACTTTTCAGCTGTGAGGAATTCTTGTTCAGTAACTTAGGTTGGTAAGTACTTGACTCGTGACTTTATGCCGAAGGACGCGTGTCACTAAAAGGGCGAATCCAGTTGGAGGAAAGCGAGAAGGAGAGAAAATGGAGAAGTCAGACGACGTAGAGTGTGTGTGGAGAATATATTACATCTTTTAGGGATGGAAACGCGCGTGTTTTCGTATCTTAACTCGAATCGTAGTATGTATTTTTAATTGGAGCTTAATGTAATTTGAAAGTTTTGTTGTATACTTTTGAGTGATGGGGAATTCTTATTTAGTAACTTCAAGTCAAAATTACTGGTGGAATTAATGGAAAAAGAAGGCAATGCCGAGGAGAACATGGCGTCTGTGTTAGATGCTGACCAAATGAAAATAAAATCGAACTGACCAAATGGCCCTTACATCCCATCCGCCAAACGGAGTATGCATTGTCTCGTATAGTCGTACACGCCGCACTGGAGCAAGGATCAGAATTCCTCTGAAAAATCCCCATTGCTGCTGGATGAGAAATTGTAAAAGTTGTGAATGATACCGCTTTATTGACCGGTCGAGTTTGGCTGCATGTAGACTGGACTCTTATTTGTTATTCAATAAAGCAGGCTCCCATTTGTTTTGTGATGTGGTTAAAAGCATGATGCGTTTCAATTCATACTGATATTTACGTAAATATACTTTCGCTTCAAACTGAACTGCGTCCATTTAATCTAACTGGCTATATTCCTATCAAATAAAATAACAACTAGCCTCATGTGTATATATCAAGAACCTCAGACTTAGTTTGCTGTAACTAAATTCAGGATGCTGTCATATTTTATACATGTATTTCTTTGCCAGCATTCGTACTTACGTATAGAAGCCTCACGGTTGTAATAGCTGTACAACCTAGATTACGGCATTTGCGATTTTTTACAAAGTACCTGATATACATTTTTAGCTGGATTTCACGGTGATAGATGAAGTCTTCCCTCTTCTGTTTCCATTTTCACTTAGTGTTTATATCTTTAATTCGGCATAGGACATATCTTTATTCAAACCAGAAAGCCTTTTCTCCTGCTATCATGTCTCTGCGTTCCAAACATCCTTTTCTCTTGGTGATAAAATACTTTTGGGTTGTTCTTCCGCGTCAACGTTTGGGTGACCGCAACGTTTCACGACCGATGCTGGCCGTTTTTACTAGCTAATCCTTTCCTCTTATCTTCCTATACCTATTCCTTTTCATCGCCATCTCAGCTTCTCCATTGCCTTCTAATCTCACATCTTGAATGCCCCAAGCAATTTCTCAAACTCATCACACTAAACGGCGTACAGAGTAATTTGCTATTACCCTATTTACTGGTCATCCTCAATAAAAAAAATCCTTAGTCCTCGAAGATTATTCAGGACTATTCGTTCATTTGAAGTAAGCCAGGTAGCCTAGTAGCTGCGTAGTAGTCGAATAACTCCGTATCCCCCACTATGTACCACGATGAAGCTTCTTCTCCTATCTCTTTTCGCTCTGAATGTCTCGAAATGATCATATTATACTTATTTTTTCCGGTTTCGGCCGCGCCATCAGCGCTAACCACGGTCAAGTGGCAGCTTTACGAAAAGCTGAAATCTCCGTAAACAAGTGCGTTCAGTAGATATATAAGGTGCGGACCGCGGTAACCCTTAAATATCTACTACTCCGCAGTAACCTTGGAAATATAGTGGGGATCTAACATTATGTTATCCGTGTCGCTCTTAAGGATGACTATTCTCAATTGTTCAAGCAATATAAGCCTAGCGTGCAGCCTCCGAGTTTCCAGCGGCTAACAGCCTAATTTGCTTAACATCTGGGCAACGCTGTCTGTACGCCCGTAGCAGTTTTGACGAACTGCGCAGCCTTGCTTTGTATTTTATTCTGTACGCGGATTAAGTCTTTCTGCACCGGATGCAATACGCTCGCTGCATATTCAAGGTGCGTTCGCACGAAATAGCACCTTTCTTATACTTTCTCATCCGAAAATCTTCCCACAGTACGCTTGACGAATCTTAATTTCTTCAGGGCTATGCCGCAAATATTCCTTGTATGTGTTCCCCAGAATCATCATGGTCATAGAATTGATCACATTGTAATGAAAGGTACTACCATTCATTTCAATATGACCAAAACTACTCCAAACCTATAAGTATATTTTTCCCATTCCTAGAGTCTATCACGACTAATAGATCATTTATGAAACAATCGATCGGATTCCCTCCCTCCCGTACAGCTTTAGCATTTAGTATCATCCTATGCCGATAACTACGGTAGCACTGATTTTTTAAATTATGGTCGGTGGTACTGTCTAACAGTAGGGATATTTTTCTCATCCTTAGACATGCATAATGACTTATGGATCATTTAAAACAATCGGGGCGCCTGTGACCAGGCCTAAAGAGAAGAAAATATGATGGGATACGATGAGTGTCTTGAGGAGATGGCGCAAGCAAGGATGGAATCTGTGAGGGGATGGTTGGAAAGGGAGAAGACGAGTCGCTGGAGTGTGGCGTGCAGCTGCGGAGGGGACTCCAGGAAGGTCCGGGGGGGGGGGGGGAGGAGGGTGTTGCAAGGAAAGGGGCGGGATCGGGGGTAGGGGTGGCGCGTGGGTGTGGAACCCATGCTGTGCGGGTAATGGGGTGGGAGGGAGCGAGGCGATTTTGGGATGGGTCCGCCGCATGAAGGAGACCGCCGCCGCGCCGGCTGCTGCTGCACCTCCGCCTCCGACGATGTTGAGGAAGGGTAGGGGCCGGTGGTAAGGGCGCCATCCACGCGGAAGAAATGACCGCTTCATCTGTCCCCTTAAAGGCTTCTCCCCACCCCTTCGCTCGTTCTCAATCATCCCAGCCTCATCTCTCTCCCGTTTCGGGGAAACTGCTGACCCCCGCTGACCATTATGTTGACCCCCAAGGCCGGACACCCTCCTCTTTCCCCCTCCTCCTAACCCTACACACTGTGCCATTTGTTGGTCTTCCCCTTCTTTTCCACGAGGCAGCGGACGCGTGTGTTGTGTATTTTAGTCAGGGGCCGTGGCGTTGGATGTATTGGAGAGGAGACACGCGACCAAACTTCCCCTTACACCCCCTTTTGGGGCCCAGAAATTTTATAGAGGAGCAATGCCCCGCTCATTCTTTTGTCCGATCGTGTGTATGCTACTCGGTGGTTGTGCAGAATGCATGCTGCCCGGTCGAAGAATAGGGTAAGAATGGTGTTCATTCTGAAATTGCAGTTGCGTGTCTGCGAAAAGTATCCTGGTTTTGATGGGGTTGGTTATTTATTGGTATTTCTTAATCGTGGTAGGGAGAATTATGGCTCGGTTCCCGCTCGGATTGCGATTAGTTCGGATATCGAGTCTTGGGATGGATATGTATTCAACAGAGTGTATGCCAGGCTCTCGAATCACAAAGGCTCACTCTAATTCGAATGATGCCATTGGTAATACACCATGCAAAGAATGGAATGAGCTACTTTTCTGGCAACCTGCCTAATAAATCAGCTTATGCAAAGCCTCTGCCATGGGAACCATAGGATATTTTCTGGGAAGTGTATATCGTAGAATATAATTATGCTCTGGGTGTCTTTTCAAATTATTATTATCTCTTTCCCAAATTAGTACCAGGATTCCGATGGGTTAGATTTTGTCCAGGTGATAGGTAATATGCTTGCAGGATAGTAATTATACTATATTTTACAAAGAAATATTTTTAGAGTACCTACTTTGTCAGAATGCAAGTTGTTTGGTGCACATTTTTGGGGTGAATTATCAAAATATCTTTAAACTTGGATAAGCGATAAAGATGCGGAGTAAAAATAGACTCTCTTCTTCTGCTTCTGGATTAACCAGACTTAGCTTCCACATCCAAAACATGCATTCTGTATTTCAGATCACACACTTAGTGCTGCATTTGGCTAAAACTTTTCCAGTGACTGCTAGTGCCACTGCCTATTTACGTTGGTTACAGTTTTATTTTCTTTAAAGTTTGGTTTCGCTTTATTTAATCAGTTACCTTTGTACTATTTATTTTGTATACATCTACCTCAGTGAACACTAGATTTATCCTCTGTGCCTACTGCAAATTTGAATTTTGGGAGCTGAAAATAGAAACAGTTTTTCAAATTTTAGATGTTATATTGCTCTATGACGAATTGTTGCTTTTTTAAATTTCCCTTGCATCAGTACAATGGCTATCAATTTTTCTTCTAATGAAGTGAAAATATTTTAATAAGGCAACTAGCGCCAGAATATGATGAGGAGGTCACCATATTAGGGTTTGGAGGACGGGAACTAAAGGTTTTCATTCGCCTGTTTTCTTGTGAAATGTTTTTATCAAAACTTTCAAAGGACTATACCAATATGCAACACACACACCAACTCTCTATTTGAACCTGCAGTTTACCTGAATACGTATTTATCGTTGTTCATAGAATTTGGAATTGAAATCATGGTCAATAAAAACATATCTATTTAATCTCTAGTTAGATTAATCGTATTAGTCCAGCTGAGCAAAAAGGCCAAAATGGAAATATACGTCATCGTCAGTTTTTATACTTTCAGTGGAAACTGTACTGCTATAATTGGCTTTTATGACATAGAAATGCTTGCGTAGAATATTTATTCGTCTACTTGGTTGTTCATAAAAACTATTTCTTCAAATCAAGTTGTTAAATTAAAATTTTCAACCATTTCTATTTTTTTATGGTTTGGCTTATTATACCAGTTGTTTATTTGTAAAATTCCTATTTTTAATTTCAAACAGAAAAAAATTATGATTTTTCATATTCTTGCATCATTATTAGAAGCTCGGCTTATCATCCCAAATAGTTCTTTTAATAATCCCTAATATATTTTCGGGCTGAGAAAAAAGTTGCAAGTTTTCATAGCCTAGAATCATTTTTCGGAACAAGCAAGTACAAAAAAAATTAGAGCTTAAAAACCTCGGTGCATTTAGAGCAGAAATCCAAACGATCGGCATTTTATGCATGCAGACCCGTAACGGAAGGTTTTCATTCGCCTGTTTTGCTATCAGATTTTTAAAGTCAATCTTTCAAAGGGCATAATTAAAATGTAGCACCATTTATCCCCTGTATCAATCCCGCGGATAAAAATCTTCCCGTCCCTCTCCCTCCATCCCTTCTCTCGTCCGTGTAAAAGCACACCGACGGGAGCAAACACAGCCGATAGCGCGACCTATACGGAGAGAGAGGGGTATTTCGTTACCAATAGTGAGTGAGAGAGAGATGGTGGGAGTTTTTAGTGCTTCAAAAATTCCACAAAGAGTCATTGGAAGCACAAACAAGAGCGGACACCGACCCGTTTTTCCGCACCCCGCTCCCTTCTCTCCGCTCTGCACGCTCCGATGCCATTGCCGCTCTCTCACACACCCACTCTGTCTCTCTCTCTCTCTGCACCTTTTTCCTCCCGCACCCAATCCCTCCTATCCCCCACACCACGGCTCCCTTTTTCGGTTTGCGTGTGTGAGTGTTCCAGTGCTGACTGACCGTCCGCTCTCGTCCCGCCTTTTGTTTTATACCCTTTTTTTTCACCCCGCTTAACTACGGACGAAATGGCGGTCTGGGACTGTTTGCGTTTTAATCATGCCGGAGAGTCGAGATCGACGCTTGGAGCCGAAAAAGAAACGCGGTGGTGGTGTTGGTGCGCTGCCGGAATGACGGGCGGGATTGTTGGGGGGGGGTGGAGGTGGAGGAGGGGTACTGGGGGTGGTGTTTTGGGCACACTCGGATGAGGCGAACATTGGGAGCGGGGTGGTGGTGTATGTGTCCATTGGCGCGGTGCGGTGGCGGGTTTTTGAATGGGGCCTCCCCACTTGGCCGCGCGACGCACGGAACTGGGGATCAGTCATTAGTTATCAAACTGAGTGTCTGCATCCCACTCACTCTCTCTCTCATATATGCGCCCTCGACATCTCTCTCTCTCTCTTTCTCTTTATTTCACCCCCTCCCACCCTTTCTGCTCATCGGACTCTCTTGTCACAAGCACCGCTTATAGCCGGGGCTATCGACAAACAAAAGAGTAAACATTTCATCAAAGGGGTCTCCGAAAATCAGTCTTCCACGTGACTTTTCCCCTCTTGACCTCACCTCCTCCCACTCTTCTGAACTTTATCCACCTCCCCCCTCCTCCTCTCCCCCTTCCCGCCGCAGTTTGTTGGGGAAAGAAAATTTCGCATGGGGAGGATGAAAGTTTTCCAGCCGATCAGGAAATTGAAACAAAACTCGTATCCAAACAGTCAGGCGCGCGAGGGTCATAGTTTTTTCCTTTGGTTGTTTTCATTTCGTGTTACGAGTCGTCCTTCTCTTTGATATGTTCAGGAGTTGAGTCGCACGGTGAAAATAAAAAACAATGGAAACCTCGCCCGGATTGGATCGAATTTTTTTGGGATTTATTCGGTGCATCTCTGAACCCCCAACTAGGGTCTGTGTATCATAACGGATCTCTAGAGCTTTATCATTTCGGAGTATCTGTAGTCCACCGTTTTACGAGCTCAATAAGCGCTATTACATCTGTTTACCTCGAGATTTTTGCATGCTTTTTGCACTATAAAGAGAAATAGTGTTAAGCAAACGATTACTTATATTTATTTATTTAATAATCTCCCTTATTTCTTCATCTGCTATTCAGTCCTTACCTGATGTCTCCAATAAAAGACTCGTTATGAAGGTACTACTTCAGTGTTACAAACACCCTCGTATTGTTCGAGATGCCCCACAACAGTACATAAAGCTTTAAAGACTAAGCTTCTCCTTTTCATGAGCGAAATTGATGAATATGCATGCGACTCCACTACATGTAAAATGCAGCAGTAATCAATTCAATATGTGCCTCAGGAGTATATGATATTTAAGGATTCAACAAAGATAAAGAATGAAAGCCAATGAAGCAAAATTAAAATGCAGAGTTTGTCGGATTGGCAATGAATAGTTGAAATTATCTCTGTTTGCAGGCAGCTAAATAGATTGCAATTTTAACTAATGCAAATTCACTCACGCTAGAGTGAGCAAAGCAATCTGTTCAATGGAATTTTTAGGTCTAGGGAGTTTAATGCTGAATCTATGATGTTTCCTCTCCATTATGCGTTTCAAACTTTTCTCAACCGTGATAGCGGGAAAATGAGAACGAAAACTTCTGAAGGTAGTGAACCGTTCAGTGAAATGAATTGCAGTTTCCAACTGGATACATCCATCATTCATGACACTTGTTTTTTGTTTACAAAAGAATAACACCAGGTTCATCATCCGTAAAATACCTCTTGAGCAGAGGAAATCTCGATTGAAATTTTAAATTCTACTGGACAAATTTTAGCTCAGGTTTTTGGGGCTAAAATTGAAATTAGGCGTCGCAAATGAAGTATATGAAGATAAATTTAACAATGAACGAATAACGAGTTAAACTTTTTTTTACGATTAGTGTCATTCTTTATGCTAATACCATTCTATTCTAATTTGGAATTCATTTATTAAAATGTACAAGTTTTTTATTTATTAAATTGGCTGTCTATATAATACCAGTAGAAAGGCCCTATGATTCTCAACTGGGGGAAAATCAAGGCATTTTATAGTTCTTGCGTCATAAAAATGAAAATTAGACTCGGCAACTGAAACCAAGAAAATGCTTACGCAGGCCTACACGGAGGTTACCATGAGCCGTTCCTCGACATTTGAGTGGCACAAGTTGTTTCGGGAGGGCAGGGAGGTCGTCGAGGATGACCAATGCGCCGGGCATCCGTCAATCTCGAAATCGAAAGTGAAATCGATGTTGATTGCATTTTTGACCGTCGTGGAATTGTCCATAAGGAGTTTGTACCTCCTGGACATACTGTAAATGCAAGATTTTACGTGGAAGTGCTAACATGGCTGCGAAATCGGATCACACGCGTGCGACCAGACCTGGTGGAGAATTGGAAGCTCCACCACGACAATGCACCGTGCCACGTCGCGTGGATTGTGAGGGATCTCCTGGCTAAATTCAGCGTTTCCACGTTGCCTCGACCCCTTTACATCCCTGATGTGGCACCACAGGACTTCTTCCTGTTCCCCAGAATCAATAGGCACCTCAAGGAGCATCGTTTTGATAAGGTGGAAGCGGTGCAAGCGGCGACGACGAGGGTGCTGAACAGCATCCCGGAGGACGACTTCCGGAAGGTCTTCACGACCTGGAATACTCGCTAGAAGAAGTGTGTGGATGCCCAAGGGGCCTATTTTGAAGAGTATTGAGTCGATGTATCAAAATGTTCAATAAATAAATTTTTTTAAATTCAGTCCTACTACTTCTGGATACCACCCTGTATCACGTAGCCAAACGTCACACTTAACCGTTCCCTCTCGGAATATAATGGTGCGTCTCGCCAGGGTAAGCGGGAGATGCGGAGACCCTCCGCCAGAAAAATGAAGATAAATGATTCAAAATGGTGATTTTTACGGCCTTCTGCGGGATATTTTTTATTAATCCTCACACTATTCTTTAAGTAATATTAATCCAATTAAGTAAAATAGATTTAACTTAACAATTTCATTGAGCTATTTGGGGGGGGGGGGTTATTCCTCCCCCCCCTTGCTGCGCCACTGGGCTGTAGCATGTAATCCTTGTTATGCTTGCATAGCAGCACCTTCAATGTCCCTTGCAGTAAAAATTTCAAATCGATGCAATATGTTTATGGGAGTTCTAGGTGCTGACTTAGTTGTGAGAGGATTAGTTGAGTGTATGATACATTTGATTCGCAAACAACCATTTCCTCCAAAAACTGTTCCACCAAAATCTGCTGAAACCGTGATGCTATTCACCCCTCTTTGATCCATAAGAAATCAAGGATAGAGGCGTTCGAAATGTGGTGCGACGGAAGAATGATGAGGGTCAAATGGATCGACCGAGTTAGTAACGAGGAAGTCCTTAGAAGAGCTGGAAAGAATAGAAGCCTCATAAAAACCTTAAAAAGAAGATGGAACAACCTTTTAGGTCATATCTTGAGACATGATGACCTTATGAAGACAATCGTCGAGGGACTAGTGGATGGCAAGAACGTAAAAGGAAGACCTCGGATAAAACGCATGGAATAGTTAAAGAAGGACGCGAAAGATAATAAATGCGTAGGTGTGAGAAGATTAGCTGTTAGGAGAATTGAGCGGAGGGCTGCGTCATACAAATTTTAGGATTGTTGACCAGTGATGATGATAATAATGAAGTTTGTTTAGTTATGAATTACTAATTCAACCCACAATAGGGAGCATGGGGGCATGGAGTGTAGGAAATTTGAAAATGAAAAATAAGGAACTTCGTTCTATCCTCCTTTTAACTGTTAAATGCTATACCTAAGTGTATGTACTTAATTGAGTAAATTAAGAAATCTTAATATCGATCCGTATTCGCAACTAATGGGATGGACATTACGGGCATTTTAGGGTCCTTAAGCTTTTACAAAACGGGCGTTGGACATTTTTCAGAAGTTGGGTCATCAATACGACTATTTTGAGGGTATTACGATACGATAGCTCTCTGCCGCCTGGCTGTCGCTTAGGGACACTTCGAAAATCATATCATTTTCGCCTGTGCGTTATACTTTATATTATTATTATGGTAATTATAATTATTTCAGAGTTTGATAGGCATTCTCTTTAGTGGTCTTGGTGATTCCTCTGAGGTTTCTCATCACCCTGTGTAGCATGCATAGATGGCATAAATGCATGAAATAGAGACATGAAATGGCTACTTATAAGACTAAAAATCCATTGGATATCTGCCGTTAAATTCTTTAGCAAGTTTCTTTATTATACCCATTGAATTATATTTTATCTCCTTGTTCCTGGATTTTTCCTTTTATGTCATCGATGGCTTTTACGCTTAAAAATGCAGGCCAGTTTATGACACTCATTGGCCTTATATGCCAACACGACCCGTATATCTTTAGTCTTTCTTTCTTCGATTCTTTCATTTTATTCCGCTTGTCCGACAGCATCTACGCGCCTTATTCTCTCGTGCTTTTCCCTTCTTCAATGGTAATTTTTTAGCCCGTTTTCATCTTTTCATATAATTTTTTTTCACCAGGTTTGAACCGCTTTTCTCCTTACCTATTACGAAAAGCATTTCAGGATGCGATTCATGTGTGTCCACTCTACAAGGATGTTGTTTTTACTCCTTACCTGATTAGGTGGGGTTAGATCTCATCAGTTATACAAAGACAGTTCCTGCGTGTTGAGAAGAGAAAATAAATTTCGCATGAGTCCTCAACCTCTTTATCCAATTGAGAGAAAAAAATAATACGTTTTTTCTTAGGCATCTCGGAAAATCGCTTCTTCATAGGATATCCGTTTATTATTATGATGCTAGTACTGTTTTTTTAACGTAAAAACGCATACCAAGACGTGAAATTAATCAAGAATAAACTAAAAAGAAGAACTCACGGTAAAGAGTAGAAAAATGCTACTATCTTGTAAGGCAGGCTCCAGAGAACTTTCATGTATAAACATTCCCTTCCTGAACTTTATTTTGTGCTTCTATGTGCTAAATGTATTATTATTATTCTTAAGTGAAACGTGGCATATGTTCGATAATATTTTACCACTTTCGTGAAAATAAATAGAAATTTCAGTACGGCCGAATATAATTTGCTGTCAATTAAACAATGTACTAAATTAATTCGTAATTTTCTGAAGTTCTTAGCTATTGAAAATATCGCAGTTTCTCGTTAATATGGAATCTGACGCTCACTTTCTTTCGAGTGTTAGCTGAATATCAAGCTCAAGTGTTAGCTGAAAATCTTTTCACTCCCCCAATGATAGAAGGGAGCTTTTGGATGTTTCGTCTATTGAAAATAAAATTCGAAAATTACTGAGAGCTGAGTTACGTTTGTGGACCAATTTCTGGTTTCCAGTCACTGTAAAACAGAATGGAAAATTACAATATTTAGTGAGTCTACTTTTTCACCTTCATAGAGTGACCAAAATTTTTTCAGCACTAATAGTCAAAAGTATTATATTATCAGCTATTTAATACTAAAAATTTTTATAATTCATCAATCACTTAAAATATTGTGAATGATGAAAATAGAAAATCTGAATTGTTTTCTGTCAAAACTTTGAAGCGAATTCAGGTGAGGAACAGAACCTACCGGTTGCGGTAATATTGAAAATGTAATGATCACTAATTTATAAAAATTGTTCTTGCGTATCGATGCACGAATTATTTTAAACTTTTATGCATATACATTTTGACGCTGGGATCCCTAAAATAATATAAATTTCCTTGAAATCTCAATTCAGTATCGCTCGTCTTTATTACACGCCTTTTCTCTTAAACTTTTATTTAAACAATCCCCTTCTTTTTATGAACAACACATAGCAACGTTCCTTTAAGCAAACGCTAAACGACGTAAAGCATCAACCTAGGAAAACATACATGAACATATAAATTAATACAACCAAAAACCAAAACAACGAACGAAATAAAGTAAATAACGTTAGTTAAAATGAATAAAAATTGAGTTGAACAAGACACTACGATTTACATTGTAATAATAATATAAGATCAAATCTGACCCTAAGATCAAATCCTGTGTGGAGGTAATCCAAATACCGCGCAAATATTTATAAGAAAAAGAGTGAAATATTGCAGTGATATACAGAATTATTTTACAACATAACTTTACACCTCCATGTTGCAAAACGATTTAATGTACATTGTTAAATATAATTTCGATATCAGCACAAACAAACAACCATTTTTTAATGAGTATATAAAATGAAATATGTATATTTTTTCCTTTTTATATTCATCTGGTTGTGGGTTAAATATATTTGGAGCTAAGTAAAGGAAACTTGCCTGAAATATAGTTACATGTGGCCTTTGGAGTAAAATATTCGGTTTTTCTTGCTATTCCTCTCTTTTCCCTCACCTCGCTACTCATTCCCAAACGCTTCTCCCCATTACCCTCATCCCTGTCCCGTCCGTCTGCCGCTCGTCAAGCGAGACTGGAAAAGAGACGAGGCGAGATGCTAGCACGTGACTTGTGTCCGTCAAAGCGTCTCTCCCTCCCCTCCCTCCTCAGCCCCCCTTGTTCTTTTCTCTCCCCCACTCCTTTCTCCTCAAATCCCCTTTCAATCTCCCCCATCTCCTTCCTCGTCTTTCACCACAGATCGGTAAGGTCATCGAGCCCGCATGGATGGAAAGGGAAATAATAGTATGGATGGATAACTACGCGAAGGAGGAGGGGTTCAGAAGACTTACCAGATGCAGGGAAAAGAGAGTAAGCATTGGAACCAGGTGTAAATGACACGGAATGAGTATCTGCGCGCATGCTGTACACTTTTCAGTGTCAAAGTTCGAATTAGTACTCAAAGAGTAGGGGTCGAATTCTTATTACTTTCTAGTTGAACGAAAATAGTATTTAATGATTGCGATATTTGGTTCTGATCTTCAATTTTCGTTTTATTTTCGAGTGTCTAAAGAGGATTTTTGAGCACGGAGTGGATTCAGATACTTTTTGTCTCTTCTTGAATACATTTGCTTTCTCGTCTATCAGAGATGGACACAACAAATTAAGCAAAGGGACTTACTTTTCTATAATAATTAATGTAAATGATATAATTTTACTTCAAATATATTTTCATAGAGAGTGATATTACCCCGTGAAAATTCAGAAAATTATATGGTCGAATGTAGTGCAACTTCCGTAAAAGGGGCCCCGAGTTCAAATTATTAACACTTATTGGATATTCTACTCAGCTTACGCTATATTTTGAAAAATGCATGAAATGAGATGTCATAATCTCGTGGAATCATCCGAAATTTATGTCTAGTATCGAGTTTTTCTCGCCGATGTTACTATTCATTTCAGGAAAGACATACAGAAAACATATATGTAATTGCTGTTTTTGATATAATTTGTAGATTTCAGTAATGGCATAATTGAAAATATTCATGACTATGATTATATTGTGTTCAATATTATCGATATTTATGATAGATGGTGGTCAACAATGGCGATCTTTTTACATTTCCCTTCTCATTTGTAAGCAAGCACCATCAGTTTTTGAGCTTGGACTGCTATTGCTCGTGGATTTATTCTTTTTTGTTTTGAGGAACGTCAAGTCAAGGTGACTCGATATCACACGTATATATTTTAACTAGATAGTCTAATGTTGATCATTGTTGCCTCATTGCATCCTCCGGGACTGAGAACTGGTTCATAATGTACTATCTTTTGCACAGTACCGGCCTTTTTTTTGCCTGAAATAAATTCGATTTCGCTTTAATTTCAATGCAGAACCGTTGCATCTTAAGCATTCAAGAATTCAAGCTTCACGCTCCTCAGGCACGTCGTGAGAGCGTATAAATCTGGCATCTTCATCGATTCTCTCGGAATCTTGACTTAAGCAAGTCCTTTCAGAGAGACGGAACACTATGCGCGGAATCGGAAACTTGGGAGGCTTTTAGGTCATTCCAAGATTCTAACTGCACTCACAAGCGAGTTCACACGAGATTCCTCTGGCCACGATCCCAAATATACTCGGGGTCGCGGGCGGGTGGGGGGGGGGGGGAGAAGTGGCGGACGTTGAGCTCCCCATTCCATATTGCCATCTTCCCTTGACGGCGGCAGCAGCAGCTTCCTTATTCTTCCTCCAAACCTTCGAGAAAAACCCCCCTTCTTCCCTCGCCGCACTCCGCGCTTCCCGAATGCACTTGTCGTCCCCATTGCCGTGAAACCAAAAACCCTTCCACTTCCCACACCTCCCGGGCGAAAATGTTCGCCCGTCCCCCTCCTCTACTCTCCCC
Organism: Ischnura elegans; assembly: GCF_921293095.1. Classification (NCBI taxonomy): domain Eukaryota; kingdom Metazoa; phylum Arthropoda; class Insecta; order Odonata; family Coenagrionidae; genus Ischnura; species Ischnura elegans. The sequence goes on from NC_060248.1 coordinate 110,161,774, forward strand.
CCCCCTTAACGGGTATCCTCGTGCCCCTATCCTACCCCACACTCCTATTCTTACCAACACCGTCTTCCTTCTACTCCACCTGCACCGCGTCCCCCTCCCCCACTTTTATCCTCGGCTCCAACGGAATTGGCAAACCGTGAAACCAGTTTCCGGCATAAAGTGCAATGTAAGATAGATGGCGGGGGGTTGGTGGGTTGGTTAGGAAGGTTGAAGGGGTATGGGGGTGTTTGTGGAAAGGGGTGAAGTCGTTTATCGAGACAGCAAGGGAAAAAAAAAGTATGAGGTAAGTGTGTATTGTGGGAGGAGGGGATTCCTAGCGGGTGGAATGAGGATGGTGTTACATCCACTGATTGTTGTGTGGTTGTGTGGGATGGGCTAGGAAAAGAGTTTCGGAGTGGCGAGAAAACTCCCTCGGGAGACCGAGGTAATTGTTTCTCTTTTGTTTTCTTTTTTTTCGGGCAAGAAGGAGGAACTTCAGTTTTATTTTAAGGAAAATAAAGGCGTATGCGGAAACGGATGTTGCGTTTGAATAATCAGGGAAATGCGGAATGTGTTCTTAAAGCGAGTAGGCGTAGCCAAAAGGGAGGTGAGGGTTCATGGAGTATGGGAATCGGAAAGTGAGTGCGTTGGGTAGTCGAGGCAGAGGTTGTTGTCTTCTTTTCTGGGAAGTTAAGCAGATAACCTTTTGGACGTTCCAGGTTTTAGGAACCACGCCAGGTGAAGGCCCCCAAATGAGGCTTGAGAATCAGAAACATTTTTAACAATAAAGTTATTTAATCTTTTTTGCCAAATGAAGGCTGAAAATAAAACTTTATTTCTGATATAATTCATTTTCCCCCCATGTTACGGCTTAATATTTAATCACCGACTTAATGATATGCTAATTATCAGTGGCGTAGCTATGGCAGGGGATGAGAGGATAGACCACCTCCCCCAAAGCCTCAGAGAATTAAAAAAATACTTACAACTATTGTCTAGATTTGATATATAATAACTGCATCTTCTTAAAGTTAAATTTATAGTGCCAAAATGATGTAAAATATATATCCAGGCATGTCATTTGAAAAATTTTCCCAGACTCCCCATTGCCTTGGTGGGTGACCCTCCCCCACTCCCCAAAGCATATTCCTAGTTACGCCACTGCTATGATGTTCCTGTCGATGAATCGTACAATTACACGATTGCGCGACTTCTTCTGTACTTTTCTCCGCAAGTTAAAGCCTAGTATTTTAAACTTAATATTTGAGCTAGAATGTTCTGCAAAGATAATTATGATTATGCAGGGCGGATTATTAGGTAAATATCACACTAATAAAGTGTACATATTACATTATATTTCTTAGACAGCTTATAATTGACTCAACGATAGTTTCAAGCTTTTTCATTCCTATAACTTTACAATTTCAGGCACTAAAACGCTAGTCCAGGGAGACTATGCCGAAATTTTAGCTACTCTTATGAAATGTTAGTGAATCAGTCCGTCATCCAACTGTGAGTTATTGAATTTATCTGTTTGCGATGTGGTTTATTGGTAGATTCCCTTCTACCTTTGTATGTGGAGCAAGATCAGATTCGCGTCTCGCTAAGAAGGATTAACATCCGAATCCCCAACGGCTTGCGAATCTCTTGAGCACGACACTCAGTGATGTTCCCACTAAAACATCATCAATCGCTGCGCAGTGGCATCAATAAATGCGTAAAAACATTATGTAGACTGATTCCTGTATGCGCAATCTGTAGATATTTCGGATATTGTAACCAATATTACTACTTTGGTTTATAAGGTGCCGTTTCAATTCAGATCTTGGGGGAATGAATTGTCATAATTTTTTATTTTCCCTAGTGTTTGAATTTATTACTGTTACTATTCTTTTAGAAAAACCAAAAATCGATTTTCGCTAATGGCATTATTTACCTAGCAATAAGCTATGTCCCTATTCTCCCAGGCAAGCTAGTTAAGTTTAATTATTTATTTAGTAGTTTCCTGGGCCGCCTAACATTATTCACAAAGCTCATTGTAAAAATGTGTGTGATATTCAGTCATGACCAGAGTGGATTTAGAACCGGAACATAGCTGCACATATTCATTTATTTTCTTACGCCCGACCAAAAGCAATGATTTGCGAAGTTCGGACTGACAAATAATTGCACCTTTGTAATGTTTATGGTTAAATGTATGACTTCGCTCGATTTGCAATTAGTACACTTGGTTATAAATTAAAAATAAGATCCCCTTGAGCAGAAATGTGCCTAACCAATGCCTATGTAAGTATTCCTCCGAGCTATGCTAAAGGGAGAAATCAGTTGGTACTACTCGGGATCGAGATCAGCTGTTCGTCTCGCAGGATAGGAGTTCATGGTACCTACTCGTCCCCCGGGGCAACCGAGGACAAGGAAGTCACCACGCCTTTCCGCTGCGCTTCGTGAACCTCTCGTGTTCATGATTTGCTCTCGTCTGTGTCGCGCGCGCGGGCACTTGCGAGGCCTTCTTCTCGCGATCTTCCCCTCCTCCAGGTCCCTCATCCCCACGGGGGCATCAATCAACGCCTCTTTCCCTTCCCCCCGCCTCCACGGCCTCCTCGCGGCACTTGTAATCCGCGCTCTCCGACGGGCAGACGCCTCCGGCAGGCGCCTGCCTCCCGGCTTTGCCGCCGGCACAGTGGTCGTCTTTTTCCTTCGCGGCGACGTCGCCCCCGCCGTCCCGGCAACCTCCCCCGTCGTCTCCCGGCGTCAATTCTTCGCCTCTGCTCGAACGTTCCTTCCCATACCCATCAATCTGACATGTGGCGATCAAGACGTCTCACGCATGCTCATGCTTTTTCACAGCACCTATCCACTTAAATATCTCTTGATGCATTCCCTTCTGTCCTGTTGCCATTCCTCAGACATGCGTCGAAATTATTGCTTTATCTTTTTCTGAAATTAGGCACTATGATTTGATTTTTATGAGTAGAGGTGTTAGGTGAGGTGAGGACTTGCTTCCATGGTAATCTTTAAAATTTTGGAAAATAATATTTCATTCTGGTTGCTAACATGCGACTTTAGTTTTTCAATTCGCTTATGATAGTATACAAACCATCCTTTTATTAGAACTACAATTCGGAGGCCACCGTCAAAGCTACTCTTAGGCCCAGTTCCACCAACACGGATAATATTCTCTATTATCTCAGTTTTCAAAAACTCGGTTAAAATTATTATCTCAGAAATGTGAGGATCGTGTTTCACCAACGACGTTTTATCTTAGTTTTCTAAAACCGAGATAATCAGAATAAATGATTTGGCTCGTACGTTTTTCATAACTCTGACGTGGGAAAAATAAATGACAGGAAGCAACCGTATGACATGGAATAAGCTTTAATAAGCCGGTAAGTGTACAATCAAGTACAGAGTGAGAAAATGAACAGCAACAGTGTTAATATTGACAATGAGAGTTAGAAAAGCTCAAAGATTACGTTTTAGTGGAAGGATTTATTAATGTGCCTTACCGATTACCACGCACGGGTAATAAAAAAAATCTATAAAAAACAAATAGGGGAACCGCGTTTGGCAAGAGCAAGGAAAGCGAGATATTGCGGTAAAAAAACTTGTAAGAAACTTTGTTTAATGCATCGATATTTAAAAATGAAAATTTTTAATTTACTGAGACCCCCAGATTTAAAAAATAAACACAGTTCTTGGTTATTTTGTGCTACAATAATCAATTACGTCTCACATTGGTAAAATTGCGATTTCGAAGATAACGATGCTGTTACATAGGTATTAATTCAGGAAGAGGACAGAGATTAAAGGTTTTTGTATATATATATGTAAGAAAATTCAAAGAAAGGCTTGTAACATTTATGAATACGAACATATTTTGGCAAGAGTTGTCGGAATCATTGGCTCAAGAGAAGCATAGGCATGGAAAAGCTCAAGTTTAAGAGAAAGAAACGTGAAATTGCTTTGACAAGGGGAGATCACGTATCCATTATGATGATAAAAAAAATTCGCTCATGTCTATGCTTGCTTCATTTAAAATTAATCATATACTTTTCACCGCGTGAAGTTACTACGGCGAAGGATCGAACCCTAGCCCTCTGGGTGAGAGTCGACGACGGTACCGCTACTCCAACTACCAGTAGTATCCGATAGCGCGCTATTTTAAAATTATACCTTATTATTGTACAAGGCTTGTTAAAAGTACCGCATGAAAATTAATTAATTACAGCCAAACTAAGGGCCATTCATTAGAACCACTACCAGTTTAGAGATGTGTTCGCCATTCCGAATGCTATAAAATATACGGCATTGGAAACCTCCACCTCCCCTTGTGAGTAAAATTCGTCTTCTTCAATGAGAGCGAGAACTGCCTTTGCAGTTTCATTTGCCATTTTGGGATGAGTAAATACATGTACCTACTTTACCATGTATATTAAAATAATCTGCACGCTCATTTATCCATAGTGAACGTGGTCTCCGAATAGAATGTCAATATTCTTCATCGTTGTCATTCGTATTTTCCGAGAGCTGATGAAGCTGCATATGCGCCTTGCCATATTTTATTTGTCCTCAGATTAACTCGGATAATAAGCTTTGAACGGCGGAATATTGTCAGTAAAAGTATAAACCGAGATAACAGCCCAAAATCGAGTTAATGCATCTGGTGAAACGCGATTGTTGTAATATCTCGGTTTTTGGAGAATAATATCCGAGTTAATTCCATTATCCTCGTTGGTGAAACTGGCCCTTAGTGTTTTAGAGTTCCCGCTACTTAAGAATGTATATTACCATTCCATGCGGAAGCCCTCTTAATCCGAGGAAAGACGCGTATTCTCTGGAGCGGTAGTCAAGTAGGTGCTGCCATCAAGACCCTTAGCGTTCGAATGATCTTCAGCGTCTCCCGATAACCTCTATGTAGTCAGTTTAGACAGCCATTCATACATCTGTTGAGGCGTTCCTTCCTACTTACTCTTCATATTATGCAGATATCAAAAAGTGTTCAAATAGTCAAAAACTATCAAACAAGTATGATGGGGAGTGGTTTTGTTAAATGTACTTAAACTTTGATGCGAATATTTAAGCACAAGATTTATTTTGTCAAAAGTTCATGCGCACGCTACGTCGGTTTTACTAGCCTTTTGATTTAATTAGTTTTTATCATACTGCTGCGGCAAGTTTGATAGTACCTATTTATCAAACTGGTTTGGTAAAGGTTACCAAATTATTCAATGTTCCATATGAACCGAAAAGTTTGATGAATTTCATCAGAATCTGATATTTCAAACAAGACTTTTATTTATTGTATTTTTTCAGGCTCATGCCCGGTAATTTTGGCCCCTGTGATGATAGTGTGAAATAATTCAAATTTTCTCAGCTGTGTTATGAGCGATGTAAGCGGGATGTATCAATATTTCAAAGATCATGAAAGCTTTCATTTTATTTCCTAATACATTTTTGGAGTTAGTTTGCATTGAAAATGCCCGGAAGTATGGTGCCACCTATAAAAGTCTGTATAAATTAGCTCACATTTGCTTGAAAAAATTTATATCGCTAACGTGTTTGCTTATAAATTATTGCTAATAATTGATTTACATAGATTACTGAGGCTATTGCTGTGGCAATAGTTGAAATTTGTTGACACTTTCATTCAGAATATTCCTAAAATGCATTTGGTACTGCGATCGAAAGCCTTTATGACCTTATGGTACTCAAATTCGAAGTTCAGTTTTCGTGTAACATTATGTCACATTTTGTTGATCACTGATTGTTTAAGAGTGACATGTAATTCACGAGTGCATCTGATGTTCTTCTTTTATGAAGTTGATCAATTTTTACTTTGTGTCACATCTATAGAACGATAATTGTTTAGTTTACTGATAAACTTTCTGTTTTTATCGTTCTTTCCTCTCTAAATGTATTTACAACTGTTCCCATTAATTCTATTAAATTTTTTTATGTAAAGGGATTTTGTTAAGTGCCTAGTAAAGCGAAAAATTGGAATAGAACTGCTCAAAGTTCTACACATTGGTAGTTGTTTTAACCGTGAAAACGCCGAGAAATTATGTTCCATTACAAGTGAGTTTCTAAATGAATTGAACAGAACATTCAGTTCATTATATGTGGCTATCAGTAATGATCAAGCGAGGAAAAAAAACAATACCACTGAGCGGATATTCCGGCCGCTATTATAATTCAGATCGTACCGTAAGAGTGCGCGCACAATGTACATTATGTTCTCAGAAGGGGACGCATTTTATTCCTTAAATGAAGCGCAAAGCATTTGAAGGTCGCTTCGAATATGGGCTTAACTACCGGGTATAATTGGAATTGGCGCATATTGCCATGCCAGACGCATCTCAGCCCTTTATTTATCCCGTGCGATTTCTTTCGAGCAAGTTGAGCGTTCGAAAACTCTCCGCTCCATGTTCGCGTCGCTCCCATTGATCTCGTGTTACATCTTTGAATGACCGGCCGAATGCCGCATCTGCGTGTTGCGCTTCGTCTGATTCGCAGGTAAATTGCGTCTTTGAACTCGAGCCGCGAAAGTCTGCCCAAGGCCTTCTCGCTGCACTCTCTGTACAACATGGTATCCTGGTATTGTTGGGAGGACGCGACGAAGACGTGCAGTAAGGGCATGACCATCCGAGATGTGCAATGCAATGCACATCCGCCCTGCAATTTACTTATTATTTTTAAATTTTGTTGTAATTGTGGCATCGTTACTGTTTAAGAAACTGAATTCTCGAGCACGATCTCGAATGAGTGAAAAAAAAGTCACCTGTTTGAGGTTTGACAATTCTCGTTCGGTCAGTGAATGGACTTAATTGCATTTCTTCCAGTAGTTAGTCACGTTGTATACAAATTGCCTCATCTTTCTTCCAAACTTGTATAATCGTTCACAAAATGTGTAGGTGATTCTATAAGCCGTATTTCACGTTGGAAGTAAAAAAAAGTTACAATATTTATGTTTCAGCATGCTTGAAGTTCAAATGGCTTCATTCTATATCCAGGATATACCTTTTCTAAGTGTTTTCTCTTGGCATTATTCTTTTTAATGGCCTCCATATAATTTCATTCATAATTTTTTTCACTAAAAATTACATACCTGATATAGTTGCTAGTGATTGATTTCTGGTGATTCTAAGATTTTTTTATACACTACTGTTATATTTCACCATGCGACGCTGGTCAATGTTAGCTCGACGATTCAAAACATCAAAATGGGACAACTTTTACCGTATTAAGAACTTGTTAATGATGCTGTGACTCTTTCACGGTTGAAACAACTTTAATGCAGGGGCAAATTTCAACAAACCTTGTAGGTGACATTTTTTTCATTAATGGAGATGATTCTTAATAGCAATCCCAAAGAGGTAGTAAGTATGCTCAGTTATATTTTCCATGTGCCTTTAATATCTCACTATCAGGATTAACCTTTTTCTTAGGAATAACGACGTTGTTTCGTAAAGGACAGTTGTGTTTTGGTCTCCGAATGTATTCATCATATATAGTAAATGCTTAGCACGTTATATCTCACGTTCTAGTCGATTTTTTTCAGTGAGCACACAAGCTATTTCTTTAAACCATGGCACATCGAAAAAAAGTAACATGAATATAAACCTTTTTCTGACGAGAGTAAACAGAGCATAACCATATGATATTACTGACCATATAATGTTACTTTTTCTATCAAATGCATTCGACCATGCCAAATCACGTGATATGTCGTGGTCTTGCACGTTCAATTCATGCCATCATTTCTGCTGCCTTTCCATCGTGATCGCCCTCGCGGAGAAGTGTTGTAACATGCCCTCAATATGATGGATGAATAATAATATAATTATTGGAGCATCATGGAATGGGCGTGTTATATAGTCTCCATAGCTGCCTTTTTTCTCATCCATTGCTATAATTTATATCTGATGAATATTTCTTCTGTTGAATTAAGCGTGTAATCGATTTATCCTCCAATATGATGGAAAGTCGCTTTTATATAGGCAACCCATTATGTAAGCAGTTAATTTTTTTCTGTCTGGACCTGGACTCTGCCTCGTTTTCCATGATTTTATTCGGCGATTCCGTGAAGTTCAAGTTAATTGTATTGAAATGCAATATCCTAAAATTAACTATGGAGGCCTCCGCGATTATTAAATTGATAGGGATGTGCGAGTAGCACTTTTTGATCTCAAATCGAGTTGAAAACTACTCGCGAGTATCGAGTCGAGTATATCAATTTCTGGACTTGGCTATACAACAATGCATTGTCCAACATATTCTCATTTTTCCAATCCACTTCTGAATTTTCCATTCTCGATCCTTAGTCTGATTTAGCAAGGAAATGATAGCAAGGAACGTTGATGGTAATTGTGTCAAAATCGATTTTGTCCGATTAAACGTTAAAGTTACGAGTTAAAGACATATTCTTGTTTCTTTCAGAAATCTTAACAGTTTACCTATTCTCTTGGCGTTTGAATAAAGAAAGTAGGGTAGGGTACAAAAGTATCGGATGAGAAAGTATGAGCGATGCAGTATTCTACTCGGATTACTCCGAAAACGCCGCCGGGTCGGGAGACAGTCGGACGCCGCGGCTGACGAAAAGCTATTAAGCGCCCACGTCGACGACTATAGCGGTCGACTGCTACGTATACAGAATGCTGAAATTTCCAGGCCAAGGCATTTGGACGAAGTATCGACTTAAAAGACGATATCATTACATGATAGCGCCTCTAGTCGGCAAATTTAGGAACTTACTGGCCTCGACAGCTCTGCAACCGAAACTACTCGACTCGACATTCGTAATGCAACTCGAAACACTCGAGTCGAGTACCAACTTCTCGATTCGACTCGAATTTTCAAGTACTCGCACATCCCTATAAATTGATGATTGGTTTCCGGGTTAAGTCCGCGTCGACTCATTTTTGGTGGACGGCAGTTTCGACATTTTAATTTTCGACAGTTTCGACATTGAATTTTGAATTTGAATTGAATTTTTTCATTTGGACCCTAAGACGGGAGCTGGAACGCGCCCGAAACTGTCGTCCACTCAAAATGAGTCGAACTGGAACTAACCCGAAAACAAATCATCAATTACGCGTATTACACGTGACGAATTACGCGTCCCAACCAATCATCTATCCATAAATTTACTTCGTCCGTCCTTGCGTTTTAATTACGTAGTGTTTTAAAGAGTATAGATGATGTAAAGCTCTCGCATGGGTCTGAGTGCCTAAAGAATTTAATGATTTAGTAAGTTTTTTTTGTAATTATTCCGTTTTTCTCCTGAGAAATTTGTCAGATTATACCCCTTATTATAATATCATTTCATAGTTTCAAGTATTATCTTTCATAGAAAATGGTAATGATTGTGATGAGCAATAAATATACAATAGGTGAATACAAACATTTCGAACTGTGGAGCATATGATATATATTTTAAATACCAAAAAATTGTTCAACGATGACAATGAACTAGGCAAAAATTCCAAGCACGTACTATCATTCATTGTGGAAGCATTCTCAAGGACCGAATTCTTAATTTTCTGCGAGATTCAAGGAAGAATATGAGTACCGATCCGTTTCCGTCTAAAACTGAAGCTCTTCCCACTTGGAAAGATTTCTTTTAATCGATGTCAAGGGAGAGAGAGAACCCAATAATTTCTGGAAATTATCCCGCTCTCCCCATCAGAATGGCTTTTAATGAGTTCAAGGATGATTATGTATGCCATAAAAGATGAAGCATCTGGCTTGGTAAGGTCTCGGCTTCATGGGGAAGGTCAGAGGGGTGAGTCGGAGAAGTGAACATTGCGGGAACAAGAAAGGCTGGAAAAGAAATGAAAGGACTCTTCAGGGGTGGAAGGAGAGATGGTTTGAAGGGGGAAATTCTACTCCTTGTAAGAGCAGATGAGGGTGGGGCCTACTTCACTCGGTAGTTGCTGGTGGGGTTGTCTCTGCTGTTGATAAGGGATGGAAGGGATTAAAATTGGCGACGGGAGAGGAGTTGACTGAAACGTAGTGGGCCTGGTTAGTGGGATGAGTGAATTGATGCTCATTTGTCAATGGCTTCATTTTCTCTCTCAAAACTGCGACAATTACTTCCTCACCCTCCTCCCTTCATTCTTCCTCTACAGGCCAAGATTTTCATTTTATGCCCTCATTCCATCGCTGATATCATTTCTTCTGTTTCACTCTGTTTGACTTGATCCCTCTTTCTCTGCCGCCCTGATGTAGTGTAGTTGTATTTCCAGTTCAATACTCGTGTTCCATGTTAGCTATTGTAGATGAAGAGCTCTATAGATCAACCAGAAATGGCATTCCAACTCCTAGCTGAATTTAACAGAGTTTGAAGAAAATGAGTACCAGGGAACTTTAAAACAGCAAGAGTAGTGAAACCTGTTGAAGTCTTTGCCACTTTTGTTTAATCACCGTGGGTACTACGCAACATTACTCTTGCCCTACTTTCGGTAGCTGGAACTATGATAAAGGATAGCTTTTTTAAGGTTTAGCATTTAATTTATCAGTGGGAAATAAATTGATATTTATTTTAAATCAGTGAATTACATTAAAATTTCAGATACAATGACCATTGGTCAGTTTTCATTTTATTTTATTTGAGAATTTGTTTCTTTTTAAGATTTTTCATAGGCATCAAGTAACTGATGACAACTTAAATATTTCACCTTACGTACTTATTTCAACTTATTTCGATTTCTCTGTTTTCAGAAATTTGGAATTTTAAGAGAGATACATTTGGGTCATAGCTTTTCTTAAATAAGGTAAGTTTAAATGAATAGACAGACTATTCGTGAAGTTATTGGATTCCTCTTCTGGATAGTGCCGCCAAAATTATCTCCAAAGTTCATTAAAAAAGCCTGTTTCATGAAACAATTTTGCATTGTTTTATCCGTTCCGCTAAGATTGTTTGCGGAAATATTTTATTAAAATATTTCATCGCAAGTAAACCCGCCGTTAAAAATATTGAATTCCAATAGAAAATGAAGTGACTGGAGTAAACGGCCGCACAAAATGTGTGTAAAGTTTAAAAAGTACGTCAATTTATAATAGGAATATTTTGAAAGTTTTAGCAGCGAAAATGCATTAATCTGCGAGGAAAATGCCCATAGTGCCACCAAATTTTTGTGGCACTAAGGAAGATAGCATATCCATGCTAGCATTTCTCTCGTGTCCCTCGTATTACCCACCCGATTGCTCCTCTATGTCCTTATGGTCCTTCCCAACTCCTTCTCCTCATCACTTTTCTCCCTTCCAAAAGGGCACGGCTCCCTTGGTCCGCTCCGTTGACTTCATGGCGGAGCAATTTTCATATTAAACTCGCCCCGCTCCACTTGCTCGCATCCCCCTTTTTGCTGCTCCGTTTCCTCGCTGCCACTGATGTCAACTGTCGCGATTTGAATGCTGCACGGCGAGCGACTTAACGGCTCCGCGGAAAACGTTATTTATTCCAATCTTTTCTCCAAGATGCGAGCACGATTCCCCGAAAATATTCCGGCAATAGGGCACTATGGGCATTTTCCTCACAGAATGATGCCATTTATGTTCTAAAAGTTCATCTTTCAAAAATTTCCATCCTGAAATGACGTACTTTTTTTAAATTACACCCATATTTTGCATTATCATTTACCTGTGATGTCGAAACCTTTTTTTTTTCTTTCCAGACAATAATAATCACTTATAATCTTTACAGCTTTCTTTCATCCCCTCCATCAAAATGGCTCTCTCTATAACAATCCCCTGTTTACTCCCCATCACCATAGCGCCCTAAACTCCGAAACACCAAAATAAATACAAATATGCATACAAATAACAAAAATACAATTTAAATTGCATAGTTAATTAAGCCAAGCATTATGGACACGACGTTACATACCTCAGTATCTTCATTTTTAATGAGAATCCAATATTTTCAGCGCAAATTTTAATTGCGGTGAAATACTTTCTTGAAATTTTTCTGCATTTAAATATCTTAGCGGCACGGGTAAAATAATTCAAAATTTTAATTGAGCAACACGTTTTTTTGTAATAATTTTGAAAGTACCTTTTTGATAAAGTATTTAACGGAAGCATATCATTCACTGACCTTTTTATTCATTCGTATAGATTGCTGCTATGTCATAAATTATTACCATTTTCTATAATTATTCTCTCATCTTAGGCACAGTATTGGCAAAATCAGACTTAGTTCATTCAGATTAAGTTCGGGAGAAACGGAGATACTCGAGAATCTGACGCGTGATCGATGTCCTTTAATTATTTTTTTAGTTAAAAAAATTGTTGTTTGAAGTGAAATGATCTAAGAAATTTCCCTGAAAATTTCATTTTCTATCGAAAGAACTTCTTTCGTATTCCTCTCCATGATCGCAATACCCATCCAAACTGAATTCAATAAAAGCGGCAGTTTCATTATTTCATTACTGCTCCGGCAGTAAAATTAGGATTCTCCATGTACCATAACGCTTGCCCAGCCTTTTAACTCGTCCAGAAGTTATTGGCCATGAGATTATGCTTCGTGTTCTTCTTGCCCTATCGTGTCTTACGGAAATTCTCCTCCCCATGCTCCGAGATGTCGCTTATTTTTTAAGAAATGGAGGGGAGTGGGGTCGCTCTTCGGAAGGGGGTCTTAAAAACTTCCCTCCAGTCGTGTGCTCTCCATTCCTCTCTTCCCTGATACCGAATAAAAAAATGAAAGAATGAGGTAGCGGGAAGAGAAATTCCCAATCGTTTTAATCTATCGGAACGGAGGCATCACGACGATCCAATCCATACCGTTTTTCCTGTCAGCCGATTTTTACCCCCGCTCTTTTCATACTTGGCAGCGATTCCCTCCCCCGCCTCCGTTTCCAGCATTATTCATTCCTCCCACTCCATCCATCCACACTTCATCCCAGTACCCCCACCCCCTCGTATTTCTCCTCAATCTCCTCCCCCCCCCCTCAGTCGTAAACATTCCAAATTCAGATTCCTCTCCTTTCTGTCTTCCCCTCCTCCCAATTCGCCTATTGCTGTACCAGGATTTCTGACTCGCTCACCCCTTCTTTTGCCGACCTCGCCTTCTGTCACGGTCTTTTCATATCTGCGTCCCGACTGCCTTTTTTTGTGTAACTTCTCTCTTTTTTTTCTCAACTACATCTCGTTCAATCTGACCTTAGTATGTATTTGATTTTCTCGCGGTTACCGAGTGCCATCGAGGTGTAATTTTCGTTTTCTTGTTGGTATTTTGCATATTTTTGTCAAAATTACAGTGTTAACCGGATACTCCATAGAACATTTATGAGTTGAAGTCATCCAATATAGTTGTACATATACGTTTAAACTTGAGTAAAAATTAAAACTGTTCGTGTTATTTCAAACAATTCGTGCACCCCTACCATGTTAACCATGTTAGCCAACTAGGGGCTCCGACTAGGGGCTCATCTTCAGGGCTGCTGGATGTCGTTTTATTATTTTTTTGTAGCTAAGTCTCATTGCTACAATTACTTTGATTTATTAAACTATAAAAAATTACTGAAAAGTAACTAAGGAACTGGTACCATGCGTGGTAGTAATTGTTTTATAGTTAAATAAACCAAATTCACTGTAACAATGAGACTTAGCAACAAATATACAAATAAAACGACATTCAGCCGCCCCGAAGATGAGCCCCGAGTCGGAAACGTTGACTAAAATGGAGAATTTAATCCAGTGGGAATCTCGAGAAAAGAACACCCACATTATTCGCTAGGGAAGAATCAAATCTTATTTTACTTAGCATGATGTTAGTTTCCATATATTGGCTAGCTATACACTTGTAAAATATGAATATTTTTGTTGCTGTTTGTGTTCTTTACTCGTAAGTGCAGACCTTGCGACCGTACGCATTCACTTTAATATCCATCTTCTTCTTGGCGCTCTTTCGAGTTTTGTTTTGAAGGCATGCGTGTTCCTATTTGGATACGTCGTTGTCTCCCCCAGTACACCAACTATGTCGAGCCAATTTCATCCATTTATTTCTTCCCAGTCGCATGAGGGCCTTCCATCGAATTTAACTCGCTACCGATATTTCCTTTTTTTTACTGCCGGCAATTTTCCACCCTCGGCCTGCGTCTCCCCCCATACCCGACGTATTCCAATGCATCCGAAATCCCTCGCCCCTCCCCCCCCCCCGCCCTCTTTAACATGCGTCTTCCCCCCGCCCCCTGAATTCCACCCTGATTTATGCACTGCTCTCCTTAAAAATTCCCAACCTCGAACACTCTGATCACTTCCTCCACCCTCTTTACATTCCCCTGCCTCCGTGTCCGACTAAGCCGTCTTACACCTCTCGATCGAGTCCTTCCACTCCAGCTATCGAGTCGCGATTTCGTTTGTTTTCATTACTGGCTGATTAGTTTTCCACCAAGTTTTTCGAAGAAATTGTTTTTGTGCGCTAGTATGAACCTACATGTTCAACTTCGTGGGTGGATGGCAATATTTGGTGGAACTGTGTAACAGGACACACTCACAGATACTACTTTTCTTGAAAGAAAAAATATATGCTACAAAATGCAAAAAATACCATTTTAATTACTGCTATTACTTAATTACAAAAAATTACTCATATACCGACTTATTTCTACTATTGTAAGTACCTCAAATGTTTTAATAGTCTGACCCAGGTTTCGATTATATCCTTTATATGCTTTATATATGTATACACTATACCTTTGAGAATAACAAAGTATGTAACATTGGAACCTGGGTCAGAGCATTAAAAAGTTTTGGAGCATACAATATTAGTATATCTGTGATTATGTTTCCGACCAACATTTTACCTACCTGAAAGCCCATTGTGTACAAGTATATTCTTATATTGCAAGAACTTTGAGCGAGACTGAATCTGGCGATAAAATATCTTGCAGGATATTGGCATCCATTGCCTTGGCATCCATGAGTCACTTACTCTGCAACTGATCTCTGCCTACTTTATTTTCGGATTGTAGGCTTAAGTATTTCGGGGAGCGGTGTGGCCTATTGTGGAACGCTTGGCTACTAGTGAGTTCAAATCCCAAGTGAAATCCTCGGTCAACCCTGAGCAAATACAATATTAAGGTAGTGGCCCTCTTACTCTGAGTGTAAATTTCACGCGCTTGCAGCTTATTCTGGGGTGAGTTCTACCCTCACCTATTCAACAAAAACTTCTGGTTGAATCATTGAGATAGTGAATCAAGTATTACGGGAGATGATTCATGGCACTTTTCATCCCTACAACATCTATACCCTAGCCAGTCTCGGTGACGGCATGGTTAGATTGCGGGTTTAAAATCCCCGTAAGTGGCTTTTTCTAAAGAAGAGAATCCATCATATTCTGTAATTTCAAAAGGATATAGAAATTATATTTTAAATATCCATCATCCCTCAAGTAAGAAAGCAAGGCCATCCTGTCCTTCCTCTAAATATTGCTCATGGCATCTGACTTTTGTATTAACAATAAGTATCAGTCATGTTGATTAAAAACTTTTGGGCTATGCCGTTGCGTCAATTTCTAAATTAATTAATATATTTGTGAAGTGACTGATTGGGATAAATTATGAATTGAAATAATTATTAACAGTGTTTTAAGGTGTTGTTCTCCAGGGGATCTAGTTTTGCATTTGATGGCATAGATTGGTAGGAACTTATGAACGTTGGAGAAATCGTCGGCTTGAATGCAATTCAATGGTGTATGACAATTTTTTTAGTGGGTAGTACTGGCTGAACACAGATTTGATAGCATTTTTATAAATTGATGTCTACTTTGGCATTTACTCAGCATGGTTTGGGCAATTTCGTTTTTTTTGTAAGGATTGGGAGATACACTGTTCGGAAAAGGGGTGAGAAAAACGACATAAATCGACTTCAAAAGGGCATTTTTTTCTTTCTCGAAATAAAATACGTTACGACTGACACCGTGATTAAAATAGAAACCCATTTACGTAGCCTGCATAGATTTTGCTACTCGCTAAATGAATATTGAATAGGCTTCAGTTCATCACAAGTTATGGTTAATTTGCTCATCATAAAAACCCGCGTGTTCATGAAATCGTATTTGTATAAATTCTGCGTTGTATTCACCCTGCCTCGTAAATACCCGAGAATTTTGGAGAACTGACCTGTTGGTGTGTAGCATACCAAATGACTGTATACCCTTGTCAACGCACTTTGATGAATACTGGTCATTGCTTGGAGCGTGATCTTTTTTGACCCACCCCTTAAAACATTGTTTCGGGGTCGTCACACTCGTGTGCCCCTTCACCCCTCTGGATATGGAGAAGCCTGTCTCCGCGGATGACGAAGAAACAGGAAAAAGGTCTTTAGGTCAATCTTGCCGTGCCCAGGGGGCAATGATCGATGGCCGGAATATCGGATGTGTTCCGCCTTTCAATGCTTTCCCTCCATCGGGCCATTCCCCCTCGCCTTCTGTCGCTTGCTCTTCGGAGTCCATGGATAGACTCGCTTCTGGCGCTCTTGAACATATCCCTCCCTTCTATTGCTGACCAACTGTACCCCTGCCGTCTTCAGGAAGTGCCTCATTCATATCAAAAGAGCCCTCTTAAAAATTGAATCAGAGGTTATTCAAAGTTATAGTGAAGGGAAAAAAAGACTCAAAGTATACATCGATGTCTGAGTGATTTCTAAGAATGAGTGACGCCCTTTCCTCTTCTGACACAGACTTCTAAGCCTTCTGGATTGACTGAAGAGTTGAAGGGAATGAAGAAGTAATGAATCATTACCGATATTTCTTGTTGTATTATTTTTTCACAATGAATGTGTTCTTTTATTTAAGAAAATCGCTATACTAATGCGGGAACCAATATAATTACATATTATGGAGCACTAGTGATACATTGGGAAGGTATTCGTACCATAAAGTCCCGAGTTCATTTCCCTGCCGCGTCTTATGACCACCTTCTATAAATATCGTTGCTCTGCATTATTGCGGCAGTGAGAGCTTCGTGAGATAGTGGAGCTAACACTCCTACTGCGTAGTGGAAATCAGTAGATTTCAGACTCTTGTCAATCCTACTTCCTGGTTGAAATACCGCTTAAATTATACTTATTAATATTAAATACGCTCTACCCTGTCCTAAGGAAGATTTGACGCCTTAAGGAATATCAGCCAACAGAATATAAATACTACAAAAAGTCTTTATAAATACAATTCAGTTATGGAATTGCCTTCACGGTGTATGTTTGTATGCTTGCATAATACATCGTGTGATTGCATTTAACTCAGTGTGAATGTATTTTAGATTCGTCTTCACCACCTATCTGTAGTATCTTCACCACCTATCATACAGCATGGGTGTACCGAGCGAGGGGCAGAGGGGGCAGTTGCCCCCCCCCCTCCTAGAAGCAAAAATCGCATAAGTCTTTAGGTAAAATCAGCACTAAATTGAAACTAAAGTATTCAACAAATTTTCTTTATACCCACAAAAATGATATATATTAGCATAAGATATGTAGCTAAAATAAAACTATTTTTTCAAGGAAATAATTTCATAAATCCCATGGCTTGCCGGCCCCCTTGACCATGGCTCTCCCCCCCCCCCCCCCCCCCCCCCGCCCTGGTTACGATCCTGGGTACGCCCTTGTCATACAGTACTTAGCTAACAGTTAGAGAATAGTTTTTAAGGTTATTAACTCCCTTCTATGATGAAATGTTGGCTACGGTTCACAATAAAGGCATTCATGTATGCTAAGAAAGGTTTTTTTATGGAAAGCGTGAAACTTGGTTTTGGAATCATCTGGCAAGGCTTCTTTTTTCTCACCAGTATGATTACGTATCAATGAATGTTTAGGTTTATTTTTTACGCTGGATTTCATTATTTTCATGAATCGTCTCATGAATATGTTGTGATTAAAAAGACGCCTATTCTTAAATTCATCACTGCCACAGGAAAAATATCAAGAGCATTCGAGGCCAATGGCTTCTGTCTCAACGAGAAGGAGAAGACTCAGTCGTTAAACTCGTGGCATTGTTTACTGGAAATGTGATGAAAATTTGTCGTTATTGGTGTTCTAACCACTATAAAAGAGAGATAGGTAATTTTGAATTAGGTAAAAGGTAGATGAGTCATTCTAGCCAATTAATCGCCTTTTTGGATGATTTATTTTGTATGGACGTACTTGGTTCAAATGCATGAGGATCACAATATGGGAAAAGATTTTACCGTAAGTTCGGGTCCTTGCGTGTGAAATACTTTTTCTCTCTTACGACTAATGTTGATTAAAAGCCAGCGCTACCGTAAAATATCACTTGCCGCGTTAATGTGCTTGGGATGTTTTGCTTCCCCCTATCAAACGTCTTATGCGCCAATGGTCGGATAACTCTGGTAACTAAACTGCAAAACCGGTTCCCGTTCTCTCTCCTCTCTCCCACTTGAAACACCCAGTACGAAACGGCCGAAAAACAATGTCTTCATTAAAAGGTTAAAATAGTTTGGCCCCAAACGCACTGCTGAAATGAGTGAGCCCGGAGCGTAAGGATGGGGTGTGGGAGGTGTTTTGAATGGGGGTTGGGAGGGTGGGGTCGGGGGTGTTAAAGGGTGTTCGCTTCGGGCTTTTGAGATTCAGTTTCTCTCTCTCCCTCGCACGCAAGACGCTGAGGCGGAGGAGGAAGGCGAGAGGAAGAAGTATTTTGAAGTAATTTGAACATTCCTCCGGAGTGAGAGTAGAGGGATACGGTCGGTAAAGAAGCTCTCCTCCGTTTCCTTCCACGTGTGTAGAAGAACGGGCCGTGCTACAGAAGAGAGAGGGAGCAACGCGCATTCCCGGAAGTGATTAGAATTTGTTTCCTCCCCGGAAAGCAAGTATTTCGCGTAATGGCCCGAAAGGGGTTGGGTTTTAGAGTGGGCGGAAGAGGGGGTTGGCGAGAGAGGTTCTTCTTCTCATAAGGAAAGGGTGGGATAAACACACACACACAGTCTCTTGGCGAGGCACGTAAGAATGCAGCTGGCTCTTTTGAGGAAAGAGAATGGAGTGTTTCAAAATAGGAATATCGAGAGAATGAGGGAGAGGAAGGGAGAGGGGAAGTTGATGCAAGTTCGGTGGTAAAGGTTCGCGTGATGGCTTGCAAATAAAGTCGTTGTTACGTTCGTGAAATGCAAATTTTTCACCGATGTTGGGACATTTATTGCAATCGAAGAGTGATTAAACATATCTTAGTAAATGAAAGGCAGTAGGTAATGCGTACACGATGATTAAATTTGTCGGGTTAAGAAATTATTTTACCATTATCATTTGTTCGTGGCAAATGATTCATTCGGAATTGCTTCTGAATGTGATTTCATTTATTTTTAATTTAAATGTGACCAACTATATTTTAGTAAATGTGTATTATATCAGCTGCATTAAGAAATTATTTTGCATTTGAAATTTGATCATGGCAAATGTTTTATGTTGGATTATTTCTGAATGCGACTATTCACAAGGACTGTGGCTGGAATATTTATTACCTTCGACTCTCTCTCTTTAAAATTGTGCCTAATTTACACCAAATTCGTGATAATTCTACGATCAATGACATTTCAAAGAATCAAAGAATGAACATTACTATTTTGAGCAAATATGAGGTCATTAGTTCTGATATATTCGGCCGAGTTTTATATACGTAGTTACGAGTAAGCAAATTATATGCGTAAACCGGCAATAGTTGGTATTCTGCTGGTATATTTCCAAATTTTCACTTTTAATATCGTCGCAGGTCATAGTGCTAAACGAAAATTATCGTAGAAGTCTCTTTCATAGGATTGAAATGTTAATTGATTCATCAGAATGTAAGATTTTAATTGAACATTTCGTCCTGATTATGATAAAGTAATATTCCAAAATAAATATTGATAAATTTTTAATGATAACATATAAATATTTTATATTAATAAGCTTTATTTCCACAAAACATTATGCGTTGAAACTTACTTATATTTGTCAAATCATTTAACCAATCGTGGTATTAGAACAGAGTATAGTGTATGAGTTTATAAGGAAATCACGACTTACCTTCGCCTTGATGGAGATATTACTCACTTTTTCATTTTTTCAACCTGAAAGACAGTTTGGAGCTGTATCAATCACATAGCATCTAGAATTACTTTCCTTCATATTTATATGATCTGTTGTCGTCGTAAGTTCTCTCGTCTCTTTTGATTGAGTAGTCTTCAGTTTTCCAATGATCATCCACTCAATAGCGACTACTATAAGGAACAGAAATGTATGCATTGAAGTTAATAATAATAGAGGCTGAGGTGTTGAAAAGTAGGGAGTTTTCAAATTAATTCCGTGAAATCCGAAGTTTGAATGTGAAAATGCTCAATGGCTAAGTATATCGATAAATATATGGGCTCGAACAATATCCGCAGCTTCTACACTTTATTGTTAACTCACGTCATTCCAAAAAGGTTGATTAAAAACCAAGCAGCATTGGGAATATTTAATTCGTGATTAATAGCGAAAGAATTGGCGGATGCATATGGGGCGCCCGCCCCCCCCCCCCCTCCCCCTTGTGGGGCCGCCGCATTGCCTAACATTACAGAATCACAATTGTAACTTTTTAGTGTCACAAGATGGCATTGTCTTGTATATTTGTATACTTAGTTTAAGCAAAATTTCTTAAACTTTGCATGTACTTTGATAATTATTCATAAAGGTAAAGGTAGCTCAAGATATCTTTTTGCCTCCCCTTGAGTTTTTTTCTGTACCCGTTACTGAGTGAAAGAAGAACTCCATCCTGATTGTTGGGAGAAAATAAAAAAGGCCGCAGTTTTCGATGATTTGAAAAAATATACTTTTTTTTATTAATTATTTAATTCAATTGCCAATTATTTTTTGATGTGGTGCATTGCACTTGTTAGTGACGCATACGACCCGGGTATATTTTATGAATCGTAAACGTGGTGATTTATATTTTTAGGTACTCTCGCATTTAAACTACCGCAGGCATTATTTATAATCACTTTTACGTCAGGTTAAGTGTGACCACAACCTTCAAGAAGAGTTTTCAGCTATAACTTTTTCCATCAAATGCGGTGCATTGATGGCGATGTGGAATAATTGTTATCTCTCCAAACCTCACTTTAAAACAAAGTTCCTGGTCTTAATGGTTCAAAACGTGAAAATCACATCCCTTAGCGTGAGTGGAATACTTTCTGGAGAAGGATTGCCGGCCGTCAATCCGGGGTTACGAGAACTCGGTGGGTCAAAGCATGTCATAGAGGAAAAGGGAGGAAGGGAGCCAGGGTAGCGCCATAAACTTTGCGCCCATTACAAATCACTTAAACCCTTAAGCCAGTTGTCTCCTTCCCCCTCAGGCACCTTCAGCCTTTTATTAATTCCCTCTTTTTCTCAGCCGTTTTCCCTTAAAATCCTAGTCCTCCTTTGGCCTCTAAAAGAGCTCTAGGGAGAGACCGTCCCTCTTGCCAACACCGCTATGTGTCTATGCGAACGGCGCTAAGGCATCAAACATAGTACCCATCCCATCACCTTAGAGACAGAGAGAAGCGCTAACCCGAGGGTGCCCCTTTTCCTCAAATAAAAATAAAACTGCCCGAGCACTATTAAATCTCCTTTTCCCTTTTCTTTACCTCCATATGTGAGGCCGCTCTTAAAATTCCACCTCCACCCATCCCACTCCAACTCATGTGTCTCTTCTTCCCTTGTTGCCTTTTTCATTCCCATCCCATCATCCATTTCACCCTTTTCTTGGCCTCCCCCCCCCTCTACAACTCTTCCGGTGCCTATGAGTCCCTCCTCCACGGTTTTCAAAAAGTCTCAATGACTCGGGCAAAAGAATAGCCTTTCAGCGTATCTTGCCCCGAAAAGCATCGTTGTCTCCTTTCTAATATTATCCTCCTCCCTCCTCCTTCAGTCTTTCCAGCCAGCCCTTCCTTGAATGCTATCTACCCCACCTTATTTCAACCCATCCCATCGTCTCACGCACAAAACCAACCAGCCCCTCACCCTTATTGCTCTTTCCGAGTCCACCACCCTTTGCGCCCATCTCTCAGTCAGAAGAAAAAGCGTTTTTTCCCCCGTTTTCGGCATTTGTGCCTTCCTTACCTAACCCTTCTCCCCGATCTTTCCTCCACCCTTCAGACTCCCTTCCATCCCCCCAATCCTTATTTTCCCCTACTCCGGGTACCACCACCCTACCCCTCCCCCTCTCCCCCTCCTTCACTTTCCACGCCACTAAAAACCATCCCAGACTCAACTCCTCGTTAAAATTCCCGCACAGTCAAACTTTATCGTCATTACTTTATGCCCCGTGTGGCTTTTCCTTGTTTGGAGGTGCGGGAGAGGGTGCTCCGGACAAGGCCGTGGGTTTTGGGGCGGGAGGGGGGTAAAGATTGGAGTCGGGTCGGTTTTTAGGGCGGGAAGGGTTGAAAGTGTGTAGTTGAGCCATGAGAATGTGAGTTAGGGCGACTTTGGAGTGGATAGGAAGGGTTTTGAGTGGTATAAGAACAGGGGACTCAAAGTACTGTGCTTAACGATGGCATTTATTAAGGGAAAGGGGAATTTTTCTTGCGCTGGAAGCGTGGAGATTGAATACCGAGCCTATTTGAAGCATATGATAATTTCGCTTTTATGTTTCCGTTGGTAAAAATTTGCAATAATATGTAAAATCTGGTGAACTAAAATAATTTATTACGTCGCAGGGGGAACGGGAGAAGAACTAAGTTAGAACTACCACCGTTATTTCTAAGAATTTCATTAGCTTGCTGGAACATTTTCATTTGTTTAGTCATTGACTCAAATACCTTCTCCTCTATATCACCCAAAGTTGTCTCACCAGTTTGACTACCTTAATCGGGTGCATCTTAAGTTGAAATCTCCATGAAGTCATCCGCGAATCTAGCTTACTTAATGCTAATTGTAAGAGAATAATTTCGACTCTATGGTTTTCGTCTAGACTTAGTTGCTTTGAAGTATTAGTGGTGAGCAGATGAGTTTGACAATTTCTATGCTATATTTTAGATACAATGACCATTCTTCGATTTGCAATATTTGACATATTATAAATGATAATAGAATAATACATCTCAAAAATATAATTTTGCTTGATACTGAGGGTTGAATATCGGAGTCTTCCTAACTTATTGGTTCCCCTATATTACTGAAATTAAACTTTTTTTTTACGAATCACATTGATTGCATAAACTTGCGCTACAGAGGGTAATTACATGAATTTCAATTAATGACTTTTCGATAATAAGTGCCGCATATGATAAAATACAATAAGAAAATATTCTTGACTCTCAAAATCTCATTTTAAATATTGATGCCGAAATTAATTTCACTTCGTTTTAACGCGTGGCTGAGCGATAAAATTACCAAATATTTGCTAAAATATTTTTCCTTGTGCGAATAATTATATTTTGCAGTAAGAAGCTTCGGCAGTTATATTATCACCGTAAGCGTTTCCCAATTTGAAGGCGGAATAAAATCGAAGAATTGATTGACAGATACCTTAAGTCTAAGGGAAACAATGCTTTGAGAAATCTGTTCTTTAAATACGGAAAGTAAAGCCAGATCTCAGGTAAAAGAAGTTAATAAATCTGTAGTCTTCTCCCAAGATTTCATCGGCGTCCCCAAAAGAAAGAAAGGAGGAGGAGGCTGGCCGTGACATTTAATTTCTTTTTTTTTTTAAGACCAAGGGAGGATTCATTATTTTTGCGGATCTCATGACCAACCCTTAAATGAGATGAAAAGCGAGTGGATACGGAGGATGAAGGCCCCTTGTGTGGGGAGGGGAAGAAATGTGAGCCCCTATAGTCATTCGGTCGGCGGCTACCTTGTAGAATTTGTGGGAAAGTTGGCGATAAGAGACGAGGGGGTGGAAGCTAACCGAAGTGCTGCGGACGACTCTGATTGGTGGAGGAAAGAGGAGAGGGTTAAAAGTAGGATGGGGTTTAGTTAAACATGAGACCACAAAGGGTGAGGAGTATAAGCAGTGGTGTAGAGAGAGAGAGAAGAAAGATTGTTTTAAAAAAATCCCCTAAAGGTAGGGGTCACGCATAGCTAACTTTTTTAAGCATCCACGCTTTGCGAGACCACGACCGATTGCGATTCCGTGATAATAAATTGATTGCGGGCGCGGATTAGGATGTAACTGGGCCGGCGGTGGTGGCCGGGAAAAGGGGATCGGAGAGGAGTCCCAGGGATTCTCATGATTTTATTTTATGCGGAGGCTTGAAGTCACGAGGGCAAACGAAACCTTTTGTTTTATCAAACGTCTCGGGATCGGTCGGTGGCAGGAAGGACAAGGGAGGTGGGGCCCAAGGTTTGATAAAAGCAAGAGACGCTCGTGCTGAGGAGGAGTCCAGTGGGGATCGGAAGAGTCCTGGGACATGGGCAAGCAGTTCGGAAATGGATGCAAGCAATGCCTGAATAGGGGAGGCCTTTCTACTAACGCAGAGTTGGTTATTTTTCCTCCTTCGTTTATTTTATTAAAACTCAATGGAACTGTTTCAAATTCGACATAGTATTCATCCAACGAAATAGGTGGAAAATTGCGGAGATATATCTTTCTATTCCTTATTAATCGTAGAATTTCCAATGCATATTCTTGTACCTACCCAATTTTTACTCGGTAGATTTTAACATTCCTAAGAAATAGCCTCTGAATACACTCATGTTAAATCTCTTCCTATATTTGGAAAGGCTTAGCTTCGTGTCTATTTTTTAAAACGAGTTGCGGTGGACATTGCTGTTTATATATGCTATGGGGATGATATGAAACAAACTTCAGATAGCTTCAATAGGCCATTACAGTGCATATAAAAACAGGAGAGGACTGATTGTGGAGGGTGGGAAATTGTGATAACTTCATTTTTCAAATCGGATTCCCATTCCTATTTCATAAAATGTAAAATTTTCATTTTCTTAAGGTTAAGCGTTTGGTGAGGAGGGCTGGCGCCGCCCCGTTCTCCCCCTCCCCCCCCCCCCTCCAAGCGCACACCCTTGAACTGGCGATCTCCGTTCACAATCTAGTGTATTCCTCCCTCCCCTTTCTCCATCCTTCCTTGCCTGGCGACATTTGACGGTGGGCCTTTTGTCTTTTCCCCAAACGATCCCATCCCTTTCAGTCTCTCGAAAAAGGTCGTTAAAAGGGATTTTTCTGTGTCCCTGCGGAATGAGGAGTTAAGGAGAGGTTGGGAAGGGGGTGAGGGAACGAGGCCATCTCCATGTCACTCACTTGCCACCTATTCCTTCCTAGTCCTTTCCTATTTCCACCCAACCCTGCTCCTAGAGCACCCTCGCCCTTCACTCTTTCTATTCCTCCTCCCCGCTCTGGTTCATCCCCTATTTTTCCCCCTCCCACGGCGCCTTCATGCCTTTGTATCCGCACCCTCCCCCAGACGTTTATTTCCTAAGGAGGGTGCCGTAAATAAGGAGATGGTTTTCGGGGAATGAGAGATATACACGAGGCGTGGGAGTTTCTCTCGAAGTATTTCGATGGCCCCGACGCCGTCCAGCGTCTCTTTCTCCCGCCGATATTCGTTTTGCTTTCAACCCCCTCTGGCCTCCCGGTATCTCTTCCTCCTTCAGAAGCGCTCTATTTCACCCCCGTGGCCGTATCACTTGTGTTTTCCCTAAGTCGAGAGTTGAAATCTCCGGAGAGCGATTAAGTCTTATCCACGAGAGGACGGTTTATTTCCCTTTTACCATGTATACTCTCACATATGCCATGTATTCTTGCTTCGCTTTTTTTCTATTGCACAAATTTATTAGCTTAAGCTTTACGCAGCCTCGGAGATATTAGGATTTAAATATTATATCCTCCTTTTTGCCGTAGTTGATTTTCGGTCGAGTTCTTTTTAAAACGATATTTGATCGATCAATGCACTGCAATTCTCTCTGTTATGTAAGGAAGAAATATTATTATTATCTTTTAATAAGGTAATCGATTTTTTATGTTGCGGTCATTGTAAGCATGCTTCATGCTAAATGAAAAGTATCTGAAACCCTACTGATGGGTGAAGTGAAAACGCTAACGTCGTTTTTTCCTCATTTAATATCGGCTATCTTTGGTGAAATTCAAAAGTTTTGAATTTTAATTTGTTTTGGTTATTTCCGTAAAAGGGTTTCAGTTGTCCCAACCAAGATAGGTATCACTTTCCCTCCATAAGCATAATTATAGCGTTCCGCTGACTGCGGCGGCAAATTTTTACCCCCTCATGTATTTGTTTTTTCCCACGTCCCAATACTTGAAGCAACATGGGATAATAATGCTTATGCATCTACTGCGGAAGCTATTTTTGCGAAAATCCAAGAAAATTTAAGCATGGAGTAGTAAGTGCACAACGACTTTGGAAATATTGGTGACCTAATTCTGCAAATGAAAATAATTGTCTCAAGAGAAATGATATTTTTGATGCCTGCTGAGTGTCGATACCCATCTCCTTAGTTTAAGCTGAGATCCAATGTCACGGGAAAAATTTTATTGATTATACATTAGTAATGTAAGATGTGTGGGGATTATCTATCTCCCCAATACATCAGAATAATTATATAATAATACTTATCTTGGCCGCTTATGGCAGGAGAAAGCCCAGGAAAAGTAATTTATTGGCGTTCTAAGGCTTCATAAAATGAGTTTAACTCTACTGATAGCTATAAAATAGTTGAATCAACAGTAAAAATGTTTTCCTCTATCAATTAGAGTGGGAAATAAAGCCGAACTACCTAATATTATTTCTTGAAAATTATCTTCGCTCTGGGTGTATAACCAGCATTCTTTCTATTTTAAGCAAAAAATTTAATTGAAATTTTAGAGATTATTCTTTTAAAAACTATAGGAATGGATCGAAGAGGAAATACTTCACGTATAACCGATTTCGGTTTTCGAAAATGAGCCTTTATTTACGGGTGTTTATTTTAGTGCTGGTAATGTCTCTCGACATTGCTACAAAATCCTCAATATCCACAGGGACACTTTCCGCGGTCTTTTATCTATCGATAACGTAATAACTTCATGAATTTAAGACAGAGAGAATGCTGTATATCTTACCGGTTTACCCATTAGGAATTGAATACGTGCCTGGCTATTTTTTCGGCGTTTGATACTCCAAAAAATTGTCAAAGGCTATGAATCGCACGAGTACGCGAATAGATTCCTTACCTAAGAATGATTCCTCCAAAAATGTGTGTTACCTTACTTATTTAGATGATTTGATTTCCAACCCATGATTGTGTCGCTTGAATCAAACTTTAAGTGTATGAAGTCATAAATACGTGCCAAAAAATCTTTTAAAAATACACATATCCAGAAACACTGAAACAACTTTATTTTATTAGCTTTTTCTACATTTTTTTATTTTTAAGGGAAAGGGTCAAGCAGGTTAAGATGGAGAAAAGTACCCAGAGATATTTTGAAAAATAAAAACGTGCACTTAAAATGCATAAAAAATTATGTTTCCCCAAATTTTCAGGCCTTAATAATGGAAAATAACCCCAAAAATAATTTAAACACGTGTTTTAACCATATCTCCAGCTTTTATTTAGGTAAAATTGATTTATTGATTTAAAGTGTTCATGCAATTACGTTCTATCATCCTGATTTTTTTCAAACATTTAAGACCGAAAACTAAACTTTTACATAAGTTTGAAATTTTAAAAATCAAATTAAAAATTTTAGGGAGCAATAGACACGCCGAAATAATTTTTTTGTTTCCCCTACCTTCAAGTACTTATAATCCTAATTTTTTCAGGTTTTTAAAATTGGTGGAACACGGTCAAAAAGACGAATAACTTCTTTGCGCCATTTGCATCTTTGTATTCTAGGAGGATATTTGATTTGATTGTTGAGAGCATCGATTGTTGATCAGTTAGTAATGTAATTGATTTAGAATAAAAATTAACAGAAACAATGCCTATCACTTTTAGATTAATCGTAATTATTGTTTACATTAAATGTATGCACAACTTTTGCATTAAATGTATACGTATCACATATGATACACATACTCATTGAAAACTTCTATCCGAGAATCACATTGTAGTGTAGCGGCGAGGTGTATCATATCTGATACACCATGCGTTAGAGAGGAAGAATTGCGCCCTTCAGAAATAACCGCTAATGAAAGTAGTGTATCATATATGATACAAAACGCAGTGAAGGGTTGAGGATGGGGTACAAATATGAGTTATGACTATTGAACCTCTTTATAAGCTATTCGTCTAGAACATCAGTGTGAATAATAGGTGCGAAAAAATATAGAATATGTTGAGAAATTAATTCAATATTTGATCGTATTTAATTGGAAATTAATTTGTAGTTTTTTGCAAAAATATGTTAACTTTTAGTTTGGAACTAATCGAATTATCTACAGTGTGTAAACACTCAGGTGTGATTCTTTTAAGCTATATATGTTGTTGTACTTAGCTATGCACCTAAAAGGTATCATTCTTTCAAGATATTCCCTTCTACCAGTGTACTTTCTTTTAATGATCTCTTCACTTTTGAGTGTAGAGAGAAAAGGTTATTCACAGAAATCATCTTATTTTTCATCACCATCATTCCACTTAGTAAAATGAATATTTTTTACCTTCCAAATTGAGAAGGCGCGGCGCTTCGTAGCTCAGTAATGATAATATACCAACTCGTGGTTCTTTATCAGCACATTCTAATCCTTTACCCATTCCACAAGTTCATATGGGCGTGATATATTTCCCGGTAATCGTAAAATATGAGTCGTCACATTGCACTCCTCGACGTCTCCCCTGAGCTTTTGCCTCTTTAAGGGTCGGATAGCTGAAAAAGGGTTCTCTCCCATCCGCTTTGTGAGGACATTAAGGGTTACGCCAAAAGAATGTGTCTCTCATTCTTCCCGTGGTCTTGACGGATACGGAACATTTAAAAATCCGACTGTTTATATTACTCATCCCTTCTCCTCGTCTCATTTTCCTCCCCTCCCTTGCCTCTTCGCGCTCACATATCTCCCTCCTTTACTCTCTCAAAATCTCATTCTTGCCCCTGTTTTGTCTGCTATTGCGGCGCGTGGCTTTTTGAAATAATGTCTCGAAAGGAGGGCTGCAGAGGGGAGTGGCGGGTGCAGAAGAGGATAAGAGGAAGACAGCCCTACATGAAAGGCAAAAGAATAGGCGGAACATGCTGGGGACAAATGCGCGGCACCTCTTTGGAAGAATAACACAAGGATCCTTATGCTCTATCCTCTCTCTCTCGGTGGTAAAAATAGAAAGGGCACGAATTCCCACGCCCCCTCTATATAGCCTTTATTCCCTCCTGGGATGATGTTCTCCCTCTACTGTCTTTCCCTCCCTCCCTCCTATTTGTCTTTTGGTCACAAATTTCCTCTTTTCCGGAGACCCACTAGTCTGGACCACTCCCCTCTATTCATGCCCGTCGCACTCTAACCCTTATTCTCTTTTCCACTAATCCTGTTCTCTCCGGCGTCCTCACACCGTTTGGTAGATAGCACTGGAATCCTCGTAAATTCATGGGAGCATTTTGGTCCGGATTTATTTTCAGCTTGCGGCTCGAAATTTTTTTTTTTAACGTTTCTTGGGATGGTTCAGTAGTCATTGATCATTGTCTTTCGCGTCAAAATGTGTTCAATATGGATTTTTAAAAGATATAACTCTCAAAATGATAATTCACTCATGTGAAGCATAGCTAAGCTTATAAATTGTTGGATTTTGTTAGTTTTTTTATTCACATCAATTACATCTAATGTATCTCGTATGCTTTACGTGACGGGATATCAACCGGATGATTCCTTTGAGAATACGCCGTAAATTCTGCTATTTGTATTTCTGGATCATGGTCGTTGAATAGAGAGTCTCTTTCAAGTAACATCATGGGCATGGGATTAAATACAGTGCACCATACATCGATACACACATAGATGTTTTCAGGTTTTTATAATTACGCCTTTACATTGTAACTTACCGGTGATTTCATTGCAAATATAAATATTAAGAAGTGGGTGTGTTAAATTTTTAACAATGCGATTGGTTAAATAAAAGATTCAGTGTCATAGGTAAGATAATTATCGCGATCAATGTTCGGTGGTTATTCGAGTAAAATAAAACATATTTATGTACTCCGCTCAGCTAACGGAGAATTTGTGGAAAATATTTAGATAAAAAGTAAGTTAAAAGTAATGAAATAAGATTGAGAGATGAAAGATAATAAGCAATGGTAATTAGTTGGTAATTAATTAAAGTCATCCTCCCTATGAATGAGGTAATAGATATATAAATATTATGAGGTAAATATGAGGTAAATATATATGTACTCCGCTTAGTTAACGGAGGATTTGTGGAAAATATTTAGATGAAAAAGTAAGTTAAAAGTAAAGAAATGAGATAAAAAGCAATGCTAAGTAGTTGGTATTAAAGTCACCCTCCCTATGAATGGCGTAATAGGAAATTAGAAGTGCTTGCGAAGCATTTGATCTCCTCAGAAGCTTGCATAAGTTTGAATTCCCTGAAGCCCCTACTTGTAAAAGTCATTGCAAATTTCTGTAGTGTTCCCACTAAGGTATCTCAAGTAATTCTTACGAAATGGAAATTGCCACCTTCAGTTGGCGTTTTTTCAATATGGCTGGTTCTTTGGGTGCACTAGTTGTAATGTGATGCACCCTTTTTTATTTATCCTATATGGAAATTTGGTGATAAAATTTAGTTTCACTGCCACACCAAAATGTTGGATCGCGCTAAATGTATTCCAGACTTTTCTGGAAAAATATCCGTCCACAATTTATTTACATGCTCATTATGATCTGGAAAGTGCATACATTGTGATGCGAAATAAAATAATACCGTGTTATGAATGTAAGTCGTCACTACTGTAGTTTTTTTGGGCCCATTTCATTGTTATTGACCCTATGTCGACCCATTGCTTCTGTTGATGCCCATCCCATTCGAAGCCTTTTATTTCGAATTTCTGACTTCCAAATCAATGTGTTTTCATCGCAAGCCTTTCGAAAGAACCTTATAATGGGGTATTATTATCGGCCTGCCATCATCCTTCCGCATTTTATGTGGACAAAATTCCGAATTCTAAGTTCCGAAAAACGCAAACGTTTCTCTCTCTTTGTATCTCTCTCGATATGTCGTATTTTTTTTTTTCTCTGATCCACCTCGGATAAAATGTTTCCCCGTACAATGACTGAATCTGCCATTCACGAAGCATTTCATGCTATAATACATGTGACACTGCAAACTCATTGTGGATGTATGGGAAAAAATCCACCTGTGGACGAGAATGGGATATTTAGATTAAAAAAAAAGATATCTGGAAACGCCCAGATGTGGAGAGTGGTCACCGGCGCAAAATTTTCCCGCGGCAACGGTTCGCGGCGTATGTATTCGAGTGCCTCCGTGCATGGAGAACTCCCTTTTTTAATCTGCCCTTCCCTTTTCAACGCATCTACCAAAATTTGCCACCCATCCATCCCGATCCTTTTGTTCCATTACCCGAGAGGGGGGAAAAAATAAACAAATTCCGTCCAAGGCCCGCCGATTTCACCGTTACTCGATTAACACATTTCCACCAATCCGTGAAAATGCTTTTTTGAGAGACTTTCGATGGGAATGAGGGAAAATTTGGGGATCAGATTATGCCGTTCTGTTGCGGAATTAAGGGAGATCTCCGGTGTCTCCTTCAGCTGAAATCTTTTGATCTCTGTTTCCACCTGAATTAATATTAGTGTTTCCCCGTCATGTTTTGCGATATACGAATTAGATATAAATGCTTTATGTGCCGGTGCATCTGATTTTTCTCCGCACTGCCGGTGGTGCCATCTGTTTGATACTCATTGCGTATTTTAAATATTTTCTCGATGATGTTTTTTATTTGGATGATCTTTATAATTTGGTTTTTACTCAATTCAATTATGAGGACGACTTACTACTATCATAAATACTATGCATTTTTTGACGTAGTTCAACAATTTTACACATACTCCTATTTTAAGTCTAGGGCTTAAGTTAGTCTCCTCAACTCATTGAAGTTATTATCTTAAAGTTGTGATTTTATCAAAACTCTTTACATAAATGAGTACATGTATGTGTGTGTTCATTATGGTCTGTGTTAAAACTTATATTTTGTGTTATTAGTATTGAATATTTTACATTTTTTTGTCTAAACATCTACTACTTGTTAGCCTAGCAATAATCTTCATAATGCCATATTTTTGTTAAAATGTCACTTATTAAGAGTAGAACATTACCTGCATTTTCTATTTTTCTCTCTCATACGTTTTAACGAGAGCATAATAAAAATATTCATTCATTCATACTACCTGCATAATATTAATTTTTTTCTGGCCAATGCGCTCGGGATATTAACATTAAAAGGCACCGTAGGAATTTCACCGAGGCGGGATACTCAAATCAATGCAAAGCAAAATGGGCTGAGGTAGCTTCATTGTTACCCCAGGAATGTGAGAGGGACATAACAATCTAACTCATATATTCGTGCGAATTCCTCCACGTTATGTGATACACGTAATGATATGTCGGCATAATACTCCCAGAGATGACGTCACTAAAATTATATAAGGCAAAAGGCATTAACCATTTCTGATTCATTATACTCAATTACTTCTCTATACTTTTTCATAAATTTTCAAACTCATAATATTTCTTTTTATTTACCCTCTATCTTTTTACGTTTCCAATATTAATGCACTTCTCTTGTGCTATTGATTTTGAAACGATTACACTGTTGAGATTCTCAATTATTCTTCATTGTTTTGAATGAAATGGTTAGTATCCCATTGACGTAAAATTTTGAGTATCTATTATATTATAAATGTTAAGGTCAATATGTACTAATTCATTGCAAAAGTGTCCCACAACCACTATTCCAATATCATTTACACATTTTCAGTCTGTGGATACCTCGATTGTGAAGACATATTTTACAGCAGAAATTATGAATTCTTCAAGGGTTACAAAACTTCAAAAACATACGAACACCGTATTTCCATGTCTTGTGATTTCTCCATTTCCATTCATTTTCATCCATAGCTATCCATTCCTGGACGTTTTTAACAAGTACTCTCCATTTTTGTGCACTGCCATTGATTTGATATCTATTCCTATTAATTTATATTAACTGTTAAGCTTTTTTGTCTACCCTCTCCTCACCTATCCATCAATTTGGATCTTCACAAACAAATTCTGCGCATTATAGACTATTTTCCTCATTTATTCCCTGAAAATCCTCCATTGAATTCTGAAAACGGAAAAATTACTCACCGGAACACTTCCACCCTTAAACTACTTCAATGTGCAGAGGTAAGTTGCTGGCGTAGCTGATTGCTGAACTTTCAGCTAGGCGTTTTCCGGGTATTTTTAAAGTGTTTTCAGATGCCCGTATTCGAGTACCCAGCTGGTATTCGAATAATCAGGCAGGTTACAAATAACCTAGGTAAGTTACTGAGTACTCGTTTAGGAGCACGACTACCCAGGCGAATACCTGAATATTCTTACGAATACCTCCCACCTTGAGAAGTTCCTGAATGTCTGCGCGAGCACTTGATTACTTCGACGAAAACAACAAGAACTCAAAATCCAGATTGGATAATTATAAATTAATATTTCATTGGATTATGAAAAAGAGAAATGATGGGAAAAAGAATTATGTAATCATCAAAGCCTTGCCCAATTAGAACAAATATTTAGAGTGCCTCATTTATAGTGCTCTTTTAGATAGAGTTTTTAGCTGGGGACAAAAACTATGGTAAATATTAAATTATGAGGATGGCAAATTTTGAAATTCTTCTGTGAATTCAAAATACATCATTTTTAAGAGTCAAGAATTAATTCGATTATATTAAAACTGTATTCTTCCAATAGGCCGTTTCTTTTCTGTTAATGCGACGGATAATAGCATAGGAAAAATGGTCATTTCTTAATTCATTGTCTTTTTTAAAACACCAAATATAAATTCCTTGGAGTAGGCTCTTTTTTTTATAAAATCTTATTGCTTCATATTAAATGAAGGACAAAGTTCTTTTGCAATAAATGAGACTGATTTGGTGACTTTAATAGGCCGTTACCTAATCATATTTTCATTCATGTTCTTAGCGCCATTGGTGAATTATAGAGTATCAAGCAATTTGAATATTTAGGAATAAGAATAAAAAATAAGGAATATAAGAAGATTTTTCCCCCAATTTGAATATTGTTTGTAATCATCAGTGTGTTTGGGACATTATCTTATGCATTTGAACACGTTATGTTGTAGTATTTGTATTCTTGATTAGTACTTCATCTTTCTTCCACACATATTTTCCAATGACTTGTTTCCTCCGAAAAAAATATCTTCTTAACGTCCCAAATATGACAGTGGGACATAAAGAATATTCATGCATGGGGGTTATTTTGTCAGTTTTTCTCCCACTGAAACTTTTTTGTGATATCGAATATCCTTCGGTTAGGTATTCGATATGGGAATATCTTTCATTCATTTTCGTGAATTATTTTTAAAATTTCTTTGCATTTGGTGGATAATGTCTTACAGTTTCCACGTAAGTGATACACGCCCACTGTAGCAAGTGTACGTGGCATTATATTTAATAGTCCAAAAACATTTTTAGGAGTAACTTTTCCCCCTTCAGGGTCGAGTTTCCTGAGAGGGAAGAAACTGTTGCAGTGTAGCCAATCTAGATTTTGACTTAGAGAATGCCTAACTAATGTCCGGCGATGGATAAATATTAAAGAGCTTACAAAGCGCAATCGGGAGGGTTCGAATAGGCGGTCGGTGGGGAGACACGGTTCGACGATTCCCGATATCGATTGCAAAGAGCATGGCGTGACACTAACAAGTGAACCGTCTCTATTTCTTCCAATCAGCCAATCTCGATCTGGTTCCCATCGGGGTCGTGAATCGCCTTCGTGGACATTTATATCCAGTCTTTTTACGAGGCGTCTGATTGGTCAATAGCCAGATAGGAGTTAACTCGTGCGGACTTACATGCAGACGACGTTTTCTTTTATTCCTTCTAGTTTTCCTTTTCCCGGAATTCCGCTCTTTTTACGAGAAAACTAATGTGGCCATGAAAACTGTTTTCCTGATTTGATTTCCCGGGGGATTTCGCTCCTTTATCTGGGCGTTGTGCCTTCATTGGCCATGATCCTCTAATGCTGGGGCTGTTGTCCGTAAGACACCTATGTAATGCCAGTTTTTTGCCGGTGGTCCATATAAAAGTCGCTGTGCTTTCTCCTAAGTACAAATTAAAAATGATGATTATCGCAGAAATTCATTGCTACTTGAAATAATTTACAATTATTTTTTTAGCATCGCGTAGTTAGGAATATTTATAGCATTTGCATATTTTTTATATGCCTACTTCTACCAATGAGCATTGATAGTGGCGGAGACATGGTTGTAGTGACTTATAGCAGTAGTAATCTTGCTAAGACGTTGATCATGATGTTTCATGAGCAGAAATCAAACGTTGCTCGGTGTGAATTTTTGATTAGATAAAGGCATAAAAAATTTACTTTTCGGCGAAAACTCTACCCATTTCTAGCTTAAGTTACTTAATTTCAGATGTATGCTACGTCTTTCTTCAATAGAAATACCATTTAAAGCTGGAGGACGAGAACCAAGTAAATACTTGTGAATGTTTTTGTCCGTATGTGTGCCGGAAAGCCATCTTAAAGTTTGATTGAGGAGAAATTGATGGATTCGGCTTTCTCTTGATCAAAATTCACGCTGAATGAAGATGTAAATTTTCACAGAATTAGCAGTCTTTTTCGTTTCGAGTACTCATTTTTGTTCTCGAGAATGACGCCTTAGTGTCGAAACGCGTCGTGCCATATAAAAATTATATAAAAGCAGTACTCTTATTAAAACTTTGATCATGATAATCCATAAGCAAAAATCAAATATTGCTCAGTGTGAGTTTTTGATTATATATTAATTTACATAAGATATAAATTTACAAGGGTCTTTTTTTATCTTCATTTAGTTGAGGATCTTGAAGATCATTTATGATCTGCATTCTGATATGTGAGATTTTATTTCGTTTGTTCTTCCGCTGCCAAGCTAAGCCTTGCCAATCCTAATGCTTCACTTTTTGCGTGTCCTTAGTTCTGAGAAGATCTTGCGAATTGTATGGATGGCAAACGTGTACGTTGAAGAAGAGAGAAAAAAAGTACTAAGAAAACTTTGAAATGGTTATGATGCCCAATGGAGAAGATTGGATGGAAAGATAAGATAGCGAATGATGAAGTACTAAGGGGAAGAGGGGAGGAAAGGAGTACGAGAACAGAGAAATTAAAAGAGAAAGGCATAATAGATGGGGCATATTTTAAGGAGTGACTGAATGCAGAAGTTAATATTAGGAGGGAAAATAAAAGGGAAGAGAGTAAAAGAGGGAGGAGGAGGCATGGAATGCTGATGGACATAAAAAAATGAAGGAATTAAATAGAGATGAAGAGACCGGCCCAGGACAGAGTGAGATGGAGACAACACTCCCGTTGAAACCTGTCTAAGGACAGAATCACCAATAATGTTAACGATGAGTTTGGAGAGGGACAAGCTTGGAGGAAATCAAAATGTTTGTGATTGCTTTTTCATGTTACGCAATCCCAAAATCCCCCATATAGATTATTTGATAATTTGGAACAGCATTCATGAGCATTATTCTGTTCGAATTGTAAGCCGTGAGGTTTTTTTGTGCTCCCAGTTCCAAGCTAAGCTTTCCAATTTAACATAATGAAAGTACTTGTCTATTTCCACACATTTCAACCGAACCAGGTTTAGGCACATAATGCCATTTTCAAGGTATGACAAGATTTGCCGAAAAATGGATCGGTTGAAATAAATAAGTGTTGAAATACATAACTTCTTCCATTATGTTAAATATCAAAAGTTTCCACCGAATTACGCCGAAAAGTGTGTCTTTAAAGCTTCCCCAATCGGAATATGGCAATGTTTCCGTTTCCTTAGTTCGCAGAGGGGCAGATGGGACAAAAATGAGGGAAATCAAGGAGGTGGAGAGGTCTCGAATAACCACCGAACTGCCACCCCTCGAAAAGTCATCGAGTTGTTTTCCAAGCGTCCGGAAGGAAAGACTCTATCGTCCCTTTTCTGTTGTCTCAAATTGGGCGGAATTCAAGTGCTTATGCGGCGAGAGGAGAATTTGACCGCGGTGTTAACCACCCTCGAATATCGTGACCTCACCACCGGCGTGGTTTCTCAAGTGCCGGCTTCAAAAACCCACTCACGCCCTTCCTTGTCCTAATCACCGGCTCTCTCGACCAGAATGAAGAGGATAATGCGGGCGAGGGGCCTCTTCCAACTTAACATCAACTCTTTGCATTGCCGCAACTTACTTCAAGGACGTAAGGCAGGGGGTCTCAATAAGGGGCTACGAAATATTCTCCTATTTCCGCTTTAGGGGCTCGTCTCCCCGATAAAAAATATCCGGACCTTGATTCATGCCATGATTTGAATTCCACCCGCGTCCTTCTGGGCTCCTTATATGTGTTGCGAGAGACTGACTTCGTTTTCACCTCATTCGGGGCTTGCAGATTTATGCACAGGGCCTCTCCCCCACCCCGTTCCTCTCTTCATTCCGCACTTACGTGTCGACCACTCTTGAGAATACACATGCTTGCTCGCACGAGGATTCGAGCCGCGCCTTCCCCCCAAAGCAACTGACCATTCCGTGACTGTAGCTCGTCTCTTCCCTCCCCACCCCCAAAAGGTACCCCCTCCTATATAGCCCCCTCATACCCTTATGGAGAGTCGATTCCTTCCGGCACATTGCTCGCCTAGGGTCACTCCGCGTTGACTTTGATGGGTTTCCTACTCTTACTCCCCCTTTTCTGCAAAAACTCCTCCATCCCCCGCCCTATCGATGCGGCTCCTGGACATCTGGACCTCTCGGGGGAGGTGGGCAGAGAAGTATCGGGAGGCCTTTTCGCATCGAGGGTGGAGAGATGGGTGGGTGTCGGGGGAATCCTTCGATTTCCCCTCGCTGCCCCCAACCCCTCTTCCTTTCCCATAAAGTTCTTGCCTTTTGGCGTGGAATGGGAAAAATCCCTGAATGATTCTTCTCCTACCCCACCCCCCCTGCCATCCCCCCGGGGGTTAGCTGCTGTAGCGGGGGTGGCAGAAGGTTGGGGCAGTTCTCGCACTCCCGACTTGACCCACCCCTGGTACGTTCCTCCCAGCGTCCCCGTCGCGTATATGTATTCTAGGCCCATTCTAGCACGCGCGCCCGGACACACTCAAAATGTTGACCCCGATAGAAGGAAGCGAATTCTTTGCGTCGAGAGCTTTCTCTCTTTCCAATCCTTTGCCGCCCCTCGTCCTCTCCTGTCGGTCCTTCCGCCTGGCTGACGCCGCCGTGCCCTCCCGCTCCTTCTCGTCCGGTCACCTCCTCAGATATGCACAAAAGCTTTTGCCGGCGGGGAAAAAATCCGTCGTCGCTGCACTCCACGGAAAAATACGCAAATCCCTTTTTTCCTCCTATTCCTCCTCCTCACAACGCTATCCTATTCGATCATGCTACTGCTTCCGCTTCTCGCTCTTTCGCCGAAAAGCGTTCTACCGCCATCGTGTTCCTAATCCGAAATGATAATTCGTATTGACCATTCGAGATGGAATTTTTATGTGATAGTCCATCACCTCTTAGATAATCGGAGTTGCGGTGTAAACTCCAACTAAATTGAATAAATTTACAATAAATTCCACTACAAGGGAAGAACTTCTATTCCAATCGAATCTAACTAAAAAATTTCCTGTTATGCTCATAGTTCTAAATGATGTTTTTACCTTTTAATTCATATAGAGGCATTTTTAGGCATAGAGAGAAAAATCATGGAATACCTTACTGATTCCTCGTAATTTCTTGTATTTATAGATACCCATATTTGCATTAGCTCTTTCTCAGAAGGTTTTCGCAGATTTATCATGCCCCCCTCCTTGTGCGGGCGTTTTCCTGCAGTGAATTTTATTCAATGAGGACGAAAGTCAATATCCTTATGTTTTTCCCACATTTGTTCTCATCTTTTCACTCTTGATAAATGTTAACTTTGTTAAGTTAAAATTTTGTTTGTCGATTGAAAAGCGTACTTCTACGTCTCTTTAGCCATAATCGACTGTATGTAATTTCAAGAGCAACTTGACAATGTATTTCAATGCAAAAAATTAATGTTTGACGAGGGGTTAGATGGAAGATGAGACTTTTTGGTCTTTATCTCTCCCAATAAAGACGAATTATTATTATTATAATTATCAATTCCCTATCACATTTATCCGTTTCTTTCTGGAATTAGGAGTGATCATTCTTAATGTTCATTAGGAATTCTAACTATTTCAGAAAACGGAGATAGCGGGTGAATTTTTGTATCCGGCGGCGGCTGGTTCTGAACCTTATGCCACCAACCTCGTCGCTTCGTTCCCGTCCCTCCTAATTTCTGTCTTCCTTCGTAATTCCCTCAATACGTACTTCCCTATTTTATTTACTTTCAATCCTAACAATCCCTTTCGTCTTATTTTCAATTGCCTTTCTTGTCGCAGTCTTTTGCATTTGGGGTGTGGGAAGAGGATATCATGTACGCGATCGCCCTAGGTATTTCCCCAAGAAAGTCTGAATTGAACTGAGCCTATAATACTCATGCTTACAATATTTACTGCTGCCGCATTTATAGCTTTTTAGGCCTCGTCTTCCTTTGCTTGCTGTGATAGTGAAGTTAGCAATTATAATGTCATGAGAGCACTTTTTGGGGTTACTTTAAGGTGTTTTTTTTTAGTCAGAATAACAATAGATATGTGTTATAATAATACATATGAGTTATTATGTGTTGTAAGAACATTTATCAATACAAAATTGATACCTATCATTAGCGATGTATTCCTACAACGATGTATTTGTTAATGTTGGTTAAAATGAAATCTAAAAACCTATAATTAACGATGTATGTACCTATTCATTGAATACATCGATAAGTATCAAGTGACACGTATCAACTGGAGTTGCCATAAACCAATCCTATGATAACATTGGTTAAGAATATCTATTTCTTATTTCAATGGAAAATTATTATACTGGAAAATTGGAAATTAAAATTAATTAGAAAAGGTATCTAATGGTATGATTTTTTTCTTACTATAAAAATTGGTGCATTTTTTTACGCTAAAGAGCATTTCTTAAATATCCAGCTCTTATCATTACTCTGTCAATTGAAATACATGGTATTTAAGGGTTTCAACCAACTTCAAGGTTTTTCATCATTCGAATCATTATTTTCTCATTCATAAATCATTTTTTTATGGTTCTAAGCATACTTGGTAAAAACTTGAAGGAGATTAATTATGATGACAAATGTTAAGAAGAATCAAACCTTTTTTTTTATATATTCCCGGCCTGTTTAAACTCTGACAGTGTGCCGTTACCAAGGGGTATTACCACTGATGGCCATCGAAAGTTCATCTTCCTCCAATGATCTGTACTAGGCTCTCATCTCTCATTTATAATTCCAAACATCGGTATAAGTCTTCTCTTCAAGCGGCCAACTAGCTCTGCTTCCTCGCTTTCATGCGAATAATTTATCAGTCCTCGTTTCCGGGACCGAATGAGTTGCTATTTTACTCCCAAGGGCCATGTTTCTTCTGTCCACTGCTGCATTCTCCCACTTTTTCACTCGGCATCCGTCTTGTCCTTCCTATTCAGAGCAAAGCACCAATTTCCACTCCGACTGCAATTTTTGCATCTCTCCGCACCCAATTTTTTCCCCTATCCACGTCCACCCATTAGATGCCATCCCCCTTCTGCGATGCTTTCTTGGGCAATTTTTTTTGTGTCCGAGTGTATGACGAGGATCAATCGGATACTCTGGGAAAGAAAATAGCAGCCCCGGGGGGGCGGAAGGCAGAGGAGAAAGGAGGGGGAATAACAGAAAAGGTGGAGGTGGTGGAGGCCAGGCGCCGGACTGGGATTTTTCGGGAAAAAAAGAACGCTCTGATTGATTCGAACTCGGAACTCTTGAGTGAATTTCGGACTTTCCATAGAGCGTTAGTCTCTTCCACCCTCTTCTAGGGGCATTTTTTTTATCTCATCTGCTCCCTCCTCTCCCCCTCCGAATCCGTCTGCCTGAAGTTCTCTCCCTGCCCACTTGCAGCCATCCTTATCAATATTCCGCTCCCAACCGGACTTAAAGCGTGTACGTATGCTCTTAAAACGGGATTGAACTCCTTCAACTTCTCCCAAAACCCTCTGGTGTCCGTCCAGCCCGTGTTCCCTCACAACTCTCTGTGTGCATCCCTGTACCCTCTCTCTCTCCACATTAACGTCCTACTCCTCTTCTTCCAAAACTCTTTGCATCGTCCAGCTTCGCACCCTCGCGATAGTGAGTGCTGACTCAAAAGTCGGTGGCGCCTGTCGACGGAGCCGTATGTTGGATTGATACCCAAACATAGTGCTCTTTCTCACTCCTCACCACTTTCTGGTCGGACTAAACTTCCCGTCCTTCCTCTCCTTTCCCCACCCCCTTTGGTCGAGAGACGCGCACTACATCCGTGTCCTTTTAGTTTTGTCGCTCCCTTCCCCTATCTCATTCACTTTTTATCCGGGCCGATATGTTTTATTTTTTTATTTATTTTTTCTTCGGGACGGAAATCTTACTGGCCGACGTTATTGTGGATTCCTATCACGTCGCGGGAGCCTCTCCTCCCAGGGGACTGGTCTTTCGTGAACTCTTCCCCCGTCTTCTTGACTGACCGACCGCCGGTTCTCGCGTCGTGTTATTTTTATTTATTCCTGGGAAACTTTGCAATGACCTCGTGTTATGTTTTAGCGCCTGCGCATCTGCACATAATTATTCCAAAGTAGCTGCCCTGCATTGCACCAATTGTGATAGGAAAAATGTTCATATACTTGTTATGTTATTGCAGGAGTCATAGATATTTGGTTAATAAAAGAGTATTTGGGTTTACATTACCAATATTTGGTATGGTATGCGGTACGATGCGGTGGAAGTTCTTAATATTAGTTTAATGAGACATTGCAAGATTTCCGCAGGATATGTCCTACAATTCCTCGTTTAACAAATCTGTTTTAAGAAATTTATAGTACCGGTTATGACAGGATGTGGCCCATTTTCATCTTCATTACAATATTAGAATTCACTCGTAGTGATGACTCCTGATTTCAACTAGTATGCTGTAGATCGATCAAAATTTTCGATTTGCTAATTTTATTAAACGAATGTCCAGTTAAGGAATCTGGACGTCACTGTATCATAGATTATACAATGCCAGATAAAAGGAAGTTAATATTTTTGCGGTAGATTAGTTGCTGATCAATATTGTTGCACTGAATTAAAGTACGTAATGTGCTTCACTCTGCCCGTATCCACTTAATAGTGGTACCGTTGCAGTATTCGTGGAAGTGGCGTGGATCAGACCTAAACGGAGGGAGGAAGGGATAGGTCCCTTTGAGAAAAAAAGCTCGATCGGCAGGATGAGTGTATTTGGGGGAGGAGGGGGGAGTTCAGGAGTCCATCCTTAATGTCGTCCATCCCTGCCGTTCCCGCTTAAATATTTCATCCCGTTTCACCGGGGAAGATGAAGTCGTCAAAGCGAAAACCATTGACCAAAGGACATTTTCGGCGATGAGTTGACCCCGAGTTTGGGGCAGTACTCTATCTCCTCCTTTCCTGCTGCTGGCCCCTCCAGAGAGAGAGAGAAAAAATAGGTACCCCCCTTATTCGCGACCCCCCCTTTTGCCGATTCCCCCTGGCAATACCTACTCCCTGCTTACTACACCCCCGCACTCTTTAATCCCCCCCTCTCTCTCTCTTCACGGTATCAAAGTGAATTTATATTGCCCAATGCGAGATATAGAGGGAGAGAGAGTCTGAAGTCCCTCTTCCCCTCCCCTCTACACACTGGCGTCATCCCCGTATCGTTCGAATCCCTCACGGAACCCTGCAATCCTGTATTTGCTACCACGGACTCTCCCACTCAGAGGGTTTTTCTTTTTTTTCTGCCGGTTCGGAAAGAAAAGGTAGGAAGGAGTTGGAGTGGCGGTGGTGGCATATGGGAAGAGCTCAGGGAGAGAGCAAATTGAAACATGGTTTATTCACGTGTCTTCTCGTTTGTTTCCTGCCTCCCTCTCTCCGCCCCCTCCAACTCCTCCCCCCCCCACCCCGTCGATCGGCCGTGATTTGTTTTTCCGAGTTCCGACTGGACCTTAACGTGGGCAGATTTTATAAGTGGGAATCGTCGATGTACCCGTGACGGATATTTATCGAGCCGAGATCTCGCTCCTCGTCGACGAAAACCTCGACGAGATAAGTCAACAGGCGGATCAGTTTGCAGGGAAAATTTGGAGAAAATTTATCGAATGCCCTGTATGATTTTCGGCTCAAATTTTGCCAACAGAATGGCACGATGGGTAGGAGAGTGTTGTGATTCAGTGCCTGCGAAGGTGCACACAATTATTCTAACGTCAATGTTCTGCAATGCACCAATAATGACATAAAGAATATTGCTTTAGTTATGTTAATACATGAGTTATGGGTATTTAGTTTAATAGATTTTTAGGGCCTGTATTACGAAATTTATATTATCGTTTCTGACCGAAAGTGGCCCATGTTCATTGTGAAATTAGTGTTCACCCTTAGTGTAATGTGTATATTAATTTCAACTCGCCCGTGACGAATATTTATCAAGCCGATATCTTGCTCCTCGTCTACGAAAACCTCACCGAAATAAGTCAACAGGCGGATCAGTTTGTCGGGAGAATTTGGTGAAAATTTATTGAATGCCCTACATGATTTTCGGGTCATATTTTACCAACAGAATGGCATGATACGTGAGAGAGTGTTATGTGTCAGTGCCTGCGTATGGAGCGGAATGACACGATGGGTGGCATTCTTGATAGAGTATAAGTTGAACGGAAAATAAGGCAGGTTTTCAGACCTGTTCACTTTTTAAATGATTCATTTGTGATAATTATTTTTGTTTTTCAATTTTTAAATGATTCTTTAGAACATTAGTTTCTGAGTTAGCAAGAATGGTCATATTTTTCTTTCCTGCGATATTCTCTCATATTCAATTCAAATTTACTGGTGAAAATACGTTCAGGCTAGAGGATTATTGCATGTAATTAAACTGGGTAATTACGATTTGTATATTTTGAGCCACTCCTTCATAATTTCGGGTCGACGATACTTCTGCCTCAGGCAGCCTGTATATCTATACCAAATTATGCAAAATTTTACATCAGTATAATAGCCCGCAAGCCGTCTTCTTAGGCATGTGGCGGGGGCTGTTAGGACACCAGCAGTTAACAAAAGCGAATGCATTTATAAAGTTCCGTACAGTACGTATTTACTAAAGATCTTATTGCTCGGGGAAAAAACGAATTCCTATACCTATTCCGTCCGGTATAATATTTCTCTTAATTTATTGCTTCTGTCAGACCTGAAAGCTTTGCGAGGTTCTAATATGATGTTCTCTAAAGAACTCTGAAAGATATCCATTCTTATTGCTCAAGCAATCTAATCCAAGCACGTTTTCTCTGAGTCTGAAATGGCTTCCAGATAAATTTGTTGAATATCTGTGAAATGTTTTATGTGCACCCGTAGGAATTTTTGGCGACAAGAAATAAGACAAGACAATAATTAAACCCATGCAGATTACGATCAAATGGTAATGTAACCACGCTGTGCAAATATTACCCGTACCACGTACCCTAAATGACTTTCACCAAGAATTTTTTAAAGATTTATGTGCTTTAGGGTACTAAACATCGTCCGTAGTACATCAAAGGCTACTAAGGTTGGAAATTTCAGCCTTGCAGACTACAAAGATGATGTACAGTTTTAATTTTATCTATTCTAACTTAGAAAAGATCCATTTGTGCATAAAAACATAACAAATTTCTCAGCGTTTACATGGGTATGAGTCGGTTGCTTTTAATATTC
Source organism: Ischnura elegans (assembly GCF_921293095.1). Taxonomy (NCBI): domain Eukaryota; kingdom Metazoa; phylum Arthropoda; class Insecta; order Odonata; family Coenagrionidae; genus Ischnura; species Ischnura elegans. The sequence goes on from NC_060248.1 coordinate 110,206,684, forward strand.
TTCTCCATGCCACTTTTGCTTTTAGCATGCAGTTTCTAAATTTCATATTGGGATGAAACAATCGATAGAGGCGTGATGTGGAACAAATATACTAGCTCCATTTGCTTCGGTCGATCGTTAAATCAATCGATCAATCATCCAGTCACTTTCGGTCATCTCAATTCCGCTCACGGTCCCTCAAAAAAACCATTCCTCATGCGACTCTAGTCTTATTATATACTGCACAGCGAGGACTCTTTCGCATCCCCCTTCCTTTTACCTTTCTCTTCGTAGGTATTCCTACACGTCCATATCCTTCGGCTTATCTTCGTTTTTTGTATCTATGGTGCGTCAATTCAAGTAAATTTCATTAACAGTATATTTGATCCTAACCATAAGAGTTTTCAATAATTTGTTATTTTTTATCTGGCGATCTGCTCTATGCATATAAAAAACAACATGAGAATCCATCTCGTAGATGATAGCAACGAATAATGAAAAACTTCTTTATTCTCCCACGAATAGTGGCCGAAGTCCTTCATTTTTTAGCTCGTATAATTTCCATATTGAAAGAAAAGTGGTATTGCTGGTACATCTATGGACAATCATCTTAGGCAATGTGCCATACTCTGCAGTTAAAATGAGGATTAAGTCCCTAAGCCTCGTGGCAAGATTTAGCTATTCAATCAGTATACATATTGGCAAGCCGTTTAGGGAAATGAAGTGACCAGTGACCACCTATTATGCTTGTACTAATGACATTATGGGTTGAACACTAAATCTGATCTTTAAAATTACCCTCAAACAAGAAAGGCTACACGGAATCAGTACAACATGGCATTTTCCTTATTCCTGAGCTTCCACATCTAATAATATGCTTGGAATATTTTCTCCCAAAAGGCCTAAGGCCTTTCATCGGTTTCTTGCTGTTCCGGAAGTAAATATTACTCCATTTTTCCGCGGAAGTGGGGTGAAAGAAGTACATCACTTGACGAGTATAATGCATGTGAACCAGGTGCTAGGTTATTTTAGCGGGTTCTTTTAAGGAATGGATCTCTTATGCCATTTCAAGTAAAATCTAATGCTCTCCCGGCGAATCTATTTGATATTGGTGAAGACTTCAGATACCCAAGTGGGTTAGGTAGTTTCGAACTATCGAAGGCAAAGTCATTCCTCACTATCAAGGCTAGTCTTCTCATAAAATTCATCCTTTTATCCAAAAAACAAGATGAATAAAGGGAAAATCCGTTTCTTCTAGATCATACATATTTATATCTCACTTCCTCAATATGAGTGATCACAATTTTTTTCTAATGGCTAACTATATTGTTAAAAAAATACATAAAAATGCATGTACTTACCTAAATAATTTTTTTAAATATTAATAAGGACTCCTGCTTCGTTATCATTCAAGTAAGAGACTCAATTTGAGAGTGGAAGGCGCTTATAAATACTATTGGAACCCTTGCGGCAATTTATTTATATATTTTTTTCTTTTATCTTGACCTCATTTAATTAATGATTAAATAATTCCTGGAGTATAGGTCATATAATGCGAAAAGTTGCTTGCCAACGTTTCGGTTTATTTTAGATCCTTCATCAAGGATATGAATGAAAAAATGATAGTTCAATAAAATAGAATAATATACAATATTTATACGTAAATAAAGGTTACAAAACAGTTTTTTTTACAATAATATATCTTTTTTAAATGAGAAGGGAATACACAAGAATTTTGACATACCTTAGTTTTGCAGGATTTGTTTATTGATAGCAGGTAACTAAGCTATTACCAAATCTAGTTGCCATTAATTTCGATTAATTAAATAAAAATAAAATGAAACGTAGGCAAACAACTTTTTGCATTGCATATGATCTATGCTCCAGGAATTATTTAATCACTTTTATTTATTCCCACACCACCGAAAACAGCACATATTGGCTAATTATTGCTATTTATGTTGCCTATCTAGAGCTTTTATATCGGGGTATTCAACATGTTAACAATTACGCGTGCACAAATAACCATGCCCTAGAGAGGGGCATTGGAAACCCTGGAAGAACTCGAACCCGCGACCTCTTGGTTAGCAGGCAGGGACTTTACCCCGTCGCAACCGACAAAAGTCGCAATGAGATTTATTTGGTGATGAACTGTTCGAAAAACGCAAACGGATTTCACGTTTTCCTGCAGTGGGTTTTTTCCAATAACGACAACAGTCAATATCCTTAGGTTTTTCCCACGTTCACTAACATCTTTTTACACTTGGTCAATGGTAACTTTGTTAGCTCATAATTTTATTTCTTGATTGAAAATGGAATTTTTATTTCTTTTTATGTAATTTCTCTGCATGTAATTTCATGAGCAACTTGACAATGTATTTAACTGCATATATTTCATGTTTGACGAGGGGTTAGATGGAATATGGGACTTTCTAGTCCCAATCCCGCCCAATAAAGACGTTTATTATTATTATTAATATTTTTAACGTTTTCTTGCTAATTATATTTTCCTCCGTATATCATTCTTTGCGCTCTCCAATGCATGTCGATCCAATCGAGGCCCTTTCTGCCCCGTCACGCGTCCATTTTCGGCCCTCATTCCTTCCTCCTCCCTCCGCCAGATGCCTCCATGCGTGTGGATATTCCTCGGTGCGCCCGCCGAGGATGGGCCGTGCACTATTGATGAGGTCCGGGCGACTGAATCTGCCGCCGACGCCGGGGCCCACCACCGCTCTCTCTCTCGGACCTCGTGCTGTAGATGAGGAGGGCCGCGTGCATAAGTCAGCAATGTGGCGTCGGCGGCTTGATATACGGGCCCCGCCGTGGAAACGAAATCCCTAGCAATCCTCTCTTCCCCCTTCCTCCGGTACTCCTTGTTTGACATGCCCCTCTTTATTAACCGAGCTATCCGCACCTACTGCTACTCAATTTTTTCCTATCTTCTTCCTGAAATGAGTTCTAGAGTTCGTAGAATTATAGAATTGATCTGTGAGGCATTATTTTATCTTTTATTTCAATCTTTATTTTCGTATATGCATATCTGCAGCATGACATTCGCTATTTGAAGTAAACGTAACATTGTCAATTTTACTATGACCAATTCTTTCCCGGTGTTAATACATACGCCGAGAAATAATAGGATAAAATATACATCAATAAAATACTTAAATAATAAATGTAAAAATTAAAATGAAAGATTTCACAAAAACATGTGAAATGCATCGAATGTGTTGGATTCAACCGTTGTAGCTAATGCTGGATTACTTTATTGTTATTTTTATTCCTTTTGCTGATTTTTGTAAGCTAATGAGAGTAAACACGATTTATCAAGCATCGCCTTTTATCGTAGACCGGGAAAACTGATAGTTGGTCATTTGCTAGAAGTGGTAACTTCATAGCTTATTTAAGCACATAGATAAAGTTTAAAAAAGAATGAAAACACTGACTATAGAACATAAGAAGATTGTAAAGGAATATGGTGGCTTTTAATTTACTCCCGAATGGAAAGCAATCATTGGCTGAGCTTACTTGTTACATCATCAGTAACCGTCAATAATGAAAAGGACAAAAGAAGGCATCAGTAGTGACTTACCAGAAAAATTATTTCTCTTTTTAAGGAATAAAATATGAGATTTTCTGTCTATTAGTATACCATCCAGTAGCTCGGGATCCATTTCTTGTTCTGACTATTTAACCAGCTCTTTGTCTCTCCACGCTCACTGATTATGACAGACAAAATTTTTCCGAACGATTTTTCACAAGTTTTTTGCCACGGGTGACCGCCTTTTGGGTCGTCTCCACCAGACCAGGAATCGTTGCGGGCTTTGCGGTTGAGCTGTTAAAATAAAGGAGCAAGAAAATATCTACTTCTTAACCAAAACCGCAACGTCTCTGTGGGATTTTAATGAAAATCTTATATCTGTTGTTTCGGGGATGAAATCAGACCCATCAAACCGAAAAAATGTGCTTCAGATTGAATATCGGGCCAAAACAGGGATATGGCTGGTGTACTGCAGGCATGGTCGTGTTATTCTAAGATATAATACGAGGAGAATGCTCATCGACATGGATAGACAGAGATCGATATGAGAGACATGGAGACTCTGTACAGCTATTTCTTAGGAATAGCAAAGCTACGCATGTGCTCTGAAAATGACAAATTTCTTTGTCTATCTATGCTTGTATGTTGCATTTAAGTCTATTTTCTATATCACTCTTTTACAGTTCTTATTGCCATTGCTAAATTCTGTCGAATTATTGGTTAAACAGTTATTACTGAAAGTATTGTGTCTTAACTTCGATGAATGGTTAGCTGACTATTGCTATTATGTGTAATTACAAACTTATTCCTGCCTCCTAGTCCAATCGAGACTTATAAAATATTAAATGTAAGTGCTTAGTGTTGCTAAAAATATTCTATCGTTTTTGACCTCTCCTTCATTGACAATTAAGTAAAGTATCAGGATAAAATATTTCTCGGAGTATAGGTCAATGCGAAAAAGTTTTAGCCAACGTTTAAGTTCATTTTTAAACTATCATCAGGGCTTTGAAAGAAAACATGAGAACAATATAAATTATCATTAAGTATCATGGTAGTGATGAATAGGCATTATTTCATGATCAATGCAGATCAGTCCGCACAGGATACATTTATTCTTTTCTCGAAGCAATTTAGTCAGAGGAGCATTTTCATCTGTGATTAAATAACGTAAATATTTATGATGCATAATTAGGATTTTGTGAATAGAATAACGCCTATACAAAATGGTGTCCTAATTCCCCAATAAAGTGAACTAAGCGTTTAAGTGGAGATAATCTTCCAATAATCTTTCAAAATTCAGTCTTGTATTTAAATGGTTTCCTGAATGAATTTTCAATTCATGGGTGATAAAATTGTCTTCTTTCCATGCGAATTAATAATTGGCGAATTGAATTGAGGTTGCTTGAATCCAAGGAAATGACAAATATATCAGAATTTGGTAGAGTTAGCATTCCTGACATAGATTTTGGGATTTTCCTCGGCAATGTGAAAACCTTTAGTTACTACCTTGATAGAAATTTGCTTGAGAATTTTAATTTTTTTGCATACTCACATATCATTGTGAGCCGTCCTCACTCTGATGGTGTCGGTAGAGCAGCTTGGCGGGCTACGCCACAGTACCGGGTAAGACACCCTCAATAGGCGCCTATGATACATGAAAGTAAGTGGGCCCAAGATATATAAAGCAGTGCTGTCCCGCGAGCATTAGGCATTTTCGTTTTGGTGTGGCCCTCGTCGAAAGTTCAACGCAAGAAGTGCTGCTCTTGAGAGACGGACCCACGGCTAATTCCTGAAGACCACGCTACCACCGCAGCCAAGGTAACAACGTACCCTACCTTCCCTTATCTCTCGAGTCTGGTTGCTTCCCTTGCGCCGGTCACAATTAGGGGTTTTTATTTAACGACCGTTCTATATTCGTTAATAAATCACATTTGTTTTTCAATCTTATTTTTTCTACCTTTTAAACGCCACCCCCTCAGGCGTACACCGGACCTGTACGCACATTCCAATTGCAAAATGCATTAAGTTAGACGTTTATTAGATAAATATATCATGTAATTGACTTGGTAATCATTTTTTGAGTCCCATTTGCAAAAAAACCGCCGTATAAAAAAAGAAGACGCCGAGCGAAATGACTGCGAGTTAAACGGGCGACACACAAGAATTGAGCGAAAGGTCATTGAAACGGACGAGCTGCGAGACATTGCACGGTCTGTAAAGGGCGGAAGCAGCGAGGGGGAGGGGAGGATTTTTCCCCGATCTCACGGAGCTTTAAAAGACGCCCGGGAGAAAGTCAAGCAGCCACCGGCATTGTGGGCGGGTAGATGAGCCGGGAAGGACTCAGCTATAGTTGGAGGAGGTGTCGAATGACTGCGGCTCGCGAAAATTAGAGGACTGGAGGGATTGAGTTCTTTGGCCGGGGGCGGAAACGGAGGAGTTTTGCAGACGAAAACTAAAAGAAATGGAAAGAAGAATGGCTGAGGGAAATAATCAGAGCAAGGGATTCAGTCGTTCTTCAAAAATTCTTTTTGAGAGGAGCGGATGGATTCTTTCCTCCCCTTGTTTTTTTATTTCCGTCTTCTTTTTCCCTCCCTCCTCCATCGCTTCGGGTCGAATTTTCGATCGCATTTGCAATGAGTCATCGCAGGAAGGAAAAGAGAGGATAATGGTGTGATAATTGTGAGAAGGGAAATAGGATGGGGTGAGGAGGAAGAGGATGCTGGGGGAAAGGTGGGGTGGGGAGAATAATAAAAAGTTGAAGATCGGGAGGCGATATAAGCGGGCCATGCAAGGGGACTGCATTGAGGAGGCCCAATCCCACCCCATAAAAGTCTGATTTCTATTGCAGCTTCGGTTGCATTTTAATCGGTTCACAAAAATTCCCGCGGCGCGGTAATGAATGCAATGCGATACGCTTTTTTTCCAATATATATTGCTATATAATGCTTTTAATTGCGAGGAATAGTATTGAAAAGTTATGAATTTGATAGATCACATAATCATGCATATAAATTTCTGTTAACTCCCCTAATATAGCCTTATTTCCCTATGAAACTCGGATAAATTCCGAGTCCTCTAGATTGATTTCTCAACACTTTGGATAAATTTGTCCTTCAGCGACGCGATTGGCAACTCTTGTAAACCCATTTAAATGCGCGGTGGTTGACAACATATTTAGACTTGAGGATCCTCTTTTGTAATATTCGTGGGTAAACAGTTGGTGAAATGGGATGGGAAAGTAGAGGAATGCCTCGTTCAGATTACGATTGTTCCAGCAATCGTTTGAACTAGCGTGCATTCACACAACGATGGTTAAAATCTATGCTGTCCTCCACTGCAGACATCTAAAGTGAACGGGAAATTTACGGTTAACAAAGTTGTTGAGGTATGCAGGGCCAAGACATTACTGTGTTCAACGTGTGTTTAACCAATAATTTTTCTTCTGCCCATAGTATTCCTTTCTTGTTCAAATCCATGAAAAAAAATAGGGCGAAGGGATCTTTACGAACTTTTCGTCTTTCTCTTGTCGCTTCCTTTTCCGGTCTCCCAGCGCCTAACCATCGTAAAGTGGCAACGTTCGGAACTACGTGAACTATTGTCAGGACATGCATTCACACGGCTAGTTCGGCCAACTATCGTTAGGACGATCGCTCGGACAATCGTAATGTGAACGAGGCAGAAGCTAGAGGAGAGGTGTGGGAGGAGGATAGAAAAAAAAAGTTGAGAATCGCGAGGCGAGATGAGCGGGCCACGGCAAGTGGCGGGCGTTCTCTCTCTCTCTCTCTAGGCAAGGGGTTGGGGGGATCCTTAGCCAGGAAATGGAGTGGTGGAGTGGGAGGAAGTAGTCCGGGATGTGACTAACGAGAAAAGAAGAGCCGGCGGGAGGTTACTGCGCTCGGCTGCCCGGCGGAACTCTGGAAAAACTCTCCTGAGCCGCTAAAGCTACCTCTTTCTTTTTTTTTTTAAGTATTCTGTCGTTGCCTCGGTGGTGCATTAAAAACACGGGGGCGGTGTCTTCGTCGCCTTAGTTGGACGAGTTTGACGAGACATCGTTGTCAATCGAGACGAGAGGTTTTAAGCGAAAAGATTAGTCTCGCCAGTTGGAATTGCACGACTGGGGGAACACCGCTTGACACCCACCTCACTCTGCGGAGAGGGTGTTTTTTTTAATGCCCTCCTGTTTTCTCCAGAAACTCCAGGCGAATAATTCCAGAAAGTGGGCCGTAAAACTTCTACGTTTAGATCGTTCATTCATGATCATTATTTTAACGTTCCTGGATATGACCGGAAAGGACCATTTATAATACATTTTTATGAAATAACACTCCCAAGCGAGTATGTAAGTTAACAGAGTATGACAATGTTGAATAATGGCAGTTTTTGCAAGACTTCAATATCTAGATGCAACCTGAGTCATTATCAAACGTAGAAGCAGGTATTAGTAAATCTATGAACGATTAAGTTAAAAGCAGTTGTACAATATTTAGATTCAGATGATGACATCATAAATTTATTCATCTTATTGTGAATAATGTCATTGCTCAACATTGCCGTACTCTATAACTTATGTTGCTACGCATAAAATTTAGATAGTGAATTTCTTAACGGGGCTAGTCTAACAGGGCATTCAATTATCTATAGTTCGATCCCTACAATGGATACATCTCAGAAAAATATGAATAGCCATATTATTAGTATTGCAATATTTTCCTAACCATCTCTAGACTTACAAATATGTTTTTGATCATAATTCAATTGGTGGGGATTTTAGCGAATTGATCGAAGAATAGATGAAAAAGCAGGCTAGTCTTTTAAGCAGTAAGATTTTCAGCTACCTCCTTAGGGAGCAAACATAATTGTTAGGTATAGGATCTAGTTTTTTCCAGCAGTATAATATTGGTAAAGTTGAATCCCAAGTCTAAGCTCTATATAGCTCTCAATATTTAAAGCCCTTTTCGTCAATACGCATAAAGTAAAAGTCTTTCCTCCAAGTCTGGCTGATCGTTACCCACATTCATCTGCTGGCTTCATCATTGTATTACGCTTATCCTTATACTACTGTTAGCCAAATGAACCCGAAGGATGAATTCGATAACCTGTTAGCACAAATAATAGTTATTTTGACATTTGAATAATATCAACGCAAGCTATTTGATTCTTCTACTCAGAAAAAGCATTATTTTTATGGAATATTCTTTATGACCTGGAGTTTATTCGCACTAACTACTTTCCACGTTCTCTTATTCAAGCTCCGGCTAACATGGTATGAAACATCCCATGAATTACGGAATATTTGTGCAATCAATCGAAACAATATTATATCTCATTGAAAATTTGGTGAAAATATCTTCTTTTCGGACGCTGAGTATAGATTCTCTTTAAACTTTAATGAGATAAGTTATTAATGCTCTTTTCAATGATTTAATTTATAAATGAGTAAAAATACGACCAATCCAACGAATTTCAATTCCTATTGGTTTGATCTAAATTTGGTCTTTAGAAGCATTTAGGAATCACCAATGAAACTCATTGGTATATTTCCGACACTGTGCACACAGTTTCTGGCAAACATTGCTGTCTCACGGGCATATTAATTTTAAATCCAATTAACGCACATCGCTAAAAAACATTCGAATCGTCAATGAGCTCTGATTGAGAGTGTTTCGATTTGACTATTAGCATTTACATGGAAACCCCATTAGGAGTCTTCATGAAATAATAACGAAGAAACAACAAATCTAATTTTTTTTCTTTTGCATCGAGCGGCTCTCCATAGTACGTAGCCCGTATTCTTTTTTTTTGGAAACCTTTTTCGCCATTCAGCAAATAAAACTTCGGGTGTCATTAATTAAAAATGACATTCTTAGATTTCCAATTCCGATTCCATTATCTTTCCCTCCCCTCTTTTTCTTGTACCCTCTCATCTATCAACCCTGCCTGTGTGTGCCATTATCATCTGCCCCGGCTACTTGTCTCCAATCCCCTTTCAAACCTTGTTCTTCCGTCTCCCCATCGGCCACTCATTCAGAGACGACTTCTACGACCACGTCCAGCGCTCCCCCCATTCCTCACCCGGAGGATTCTATTCAAAATTGAAAGCGTTGACGTCTCTACCCCGCGTCGTGGTATTCTCGAGAGAATAGGTCGCGTGTGCCAGGAGGATGGAAATGAAAGCGAGGAGGCATGGGTTGTCAGCATTCCCCTCTGATTAATGCGTTATTTTCCTTCTGTGATGGAAAATTTGTCGAAAATATGAAATTAAATGGATTATTTGCATTTAAAACCTACACTATTCCATCGATTATTAAAATCTGTGTTTCATAAAGTTATTATTTTTCGTTTTTCAATATTTCAATTCGGAAGACACATGTAAAAAATGATCCAGGCCTTATTTGCTGGATGTATACTTGCTTTTATTCCATCATATTAATTATATAAGTTGCTGATATGCAAATAAGTCTGTGTATCATGTGCTTCAGTTACTTTAGCTCGGGGCTAATTGTGGAATAGTCGTATTTTTCGGCGGTTAATCTAAGAATTATATTTCTTCCAGAGGAGTGATAGTGATTAATACTCCTTTTTTTCAGCAATCTTTCTTCCTTTAGCCATGATTTTTCCTTCGTTTGCACCCTTCTAATTTGAGGTCCAATGACATCAGAGTTTGAATGTGACTTCAGCGGTAAAAGTTTGAGACATAATTGTATGGTTTGGTTGGTATTGTTAACATCTAATGTTTGGATATTAAAAGGAATCAACTATTAGATACTTCTCCCGAGTAAGGTACGTGTCACCGGCAACTTCATATTTAGCTTTTTCCTTTGGCCAATGAAGGAGGTCCATACTTACTATTCATTCAGTTTTGCAAAATTATTTTGTTTGTGTTGAAGAATGATTTTAAGGTTGTCTTGCCAAAGTTTCCGTGGTGGAGCATTAAGAGCAGCGTGGAAGGAAGGGGTAGGCCCACAGTTGGCATTTGTTTTATACCTACGACTGGCTGGAAACGGATCATGGCTTGACGTTCCGTCTGACAGATGACGTACTTCTATGGTGTTCCTCAGGAAAGCAGCCTAGTGTGTGGAGTCCTGTGTGGTGATCACACCTGGGAATTGACCCTCTATAGGACCGGTAATCCAAGTCCAGAACTGACACCGCGACACCTTTGCCCCCCATATGTATCCGCCACTGATCAAAATCGTTGGGACATTGCAGTTTTCCGCGAAAATTGCCACAGTCTCATATTGATATGCTTGATTTCCACAAGATTAAGGCCACAGTGAGTACACCCTGTTTTCACTATTAAGTTTTGACTTATTGATAAGTAACTAAATTGTAAAGTTTGTCGATGCCACACAGCCTTTGTTCGGTAGAAACTCGCCCGGATTCAACTGTCCCGTGTATCAAGAGGACGTATTTGTATCGAAGGTTGTAGTGAGTAAAGCTGTGTGGAACTGTCAAAGTTTTCATAACATTTATTTAGCCATGAGCAAGTTTCACAAATTGGTAAAAAATATTTTCTTTTCGGAAACTGAATATAAATTCCTTTTGAAACTGCAATAAGTAATTATGCCCGTTTAATGATTTAATCTATAAATAAGTAAAATAGGACCAATTTAATGAATTCCGATACTTATTGGGTTGTTCGAAATTTTTGGAAGCATTTAGGAGTCGCTGATGAAACTCTTTGGTATAGTCACTGCGTTAACTCGAAAACAATTGAAGATATTTAAACCTATTTCTTGACGTCATTCTTACCCTCGAATGCGTTGTGCGTCCAATCCAGCTGATTTTGCCTTCTGCTCTCTCACCCCTTCCAGCCGACCTTCACTCCTCGGCCGTTTCGCCAACCACCCTACCAGCCCACTTCCCCCACCACGTGCAACACTTCCCTTGCTCACCCTCTCCCCCTCTCCTTCCGCTGTTTCCATCCGCAATTTAAGTGCGAACGAAGCAATTATTCCCTCCAACTCCCCTTACCCCATGCCATCCTCCTACACCACCCCATTCGTCTTTGCAATTTCCACCCACCCTTCCCCCCAATTCTCCATACTCGGGTGCCCAAGGAACAATCACCCTCCGGCCTGTCTCAATTCTCTCGAATTCTCTTGTCTTTCTCCCTCTTGCAATGGTTTCCGCGTCCATTTCTCTTCAGGTCCTCGTCCTAACCGCTCGTTCTGATTCTCCGTCTCTGACTTCCTCCGCCTATAAGCGCGCCTCCACTGTTGTGAGCTCTATCAAGCGAGCACTGAAATCAAATAAATAGCCGTGTATTGATAAATTTACGCCAGCCGCTCGAACGAAACTGAAATTTCGATGGATTTTAATTAAATTAACAAATTGGTCAACCTTTAGACGCTTACGGCGCCGATACATCGGCCCCGAGTTTGTGAAAATATTTGTTCAAATATTTTCCACCAAAAAATATATATTAGAATTTTTAAGTCAATTTTTTTATTTAAAAAGTAATATTTTCTGAACAACAATTCAAAATTTGAGAGTGCTATTTCAAGAATTATCTTTGCAATAAATATTTTAAAAACTGAAATTTTCAGAAATCGGTCTTTGTGATTTCTGGGAACTAAAACGGAAATTGCCGTGAGAGCGAAATGATTAATATAGGTTTTCATCGAGCATTTCGCAGATTACAGCGGCATATGTCCTGTCCCAACTTATACTTCTCTCTCCGATTTCCAAGAAAGTATTCCCCTTCTATTATTTCCTTGAATCTTATTCTATTACTTCCTCCTCCACGCTTAAGTAACATTCGACCCTCTAACCATGTTTTTCACATCCGATCACCACTCAGAACTCGCTCAGTCCATACCTTCTGTTTCCTCTGAATAGTTTCTCACCCATTATGACCAGCACCTTCTCCTGCTCTCCGTTCACTTAACCTTCCCCATTCTTCTCCACACCCACATCTCGAACGCCACCAGACTCTTTTCGTTCTCCTCCTGAAGTTTCCATGTTTCTGCAACGTAAGTTGCTGCACTTAAGTTGATTTTACTCCTTATTAACTTTTTTACTCGTATGTTACGCTTCTCGATAAACGATTTAAAAAATTCAAGTGTTAAATTCTAGATTAGACGTAATTTGATAAAGCCTTAGCCTTTAATCAGTATTTTATATGAACAAACTTTAAGTTGCAAATGAATTACTGTGAAAAAATGTTATAACGAAATTACTCCTGAAGCATTGTATTCAGCTGGATGAAACTCGTTTGTTTTCAGATGCTTTGCTCTAGTATTGTGGGAGTAACGTCAAGCATTAGTTCACTACTCCTTTTAGTAATTATGCTATTGACTTCCCTCTACCGATTCTTAATCCCATGCCATCGAATTACCCTAACGCCCCTGAAACGCATCGCTGAGTAGCGCAAAGGATATCCGTGTAGATGCCAACTGATTCTCCCTCTGTTTCTGCCCAGCAATAATTCCTAATTGTTCTTTCCATTCACGCCATCCTCTCCCCCATCCATCGTCCATTGCCGTGCTCCATCAATCTTTCATGCTCTCGCCGGTCAGATTTGTCGTGTGTATGAAATTACGGTCAATGGAGAGGCAATTACTCTGCGGGAGACGAAGCCGAGGGGTGAAAGTCTTTGGCAGTAATGGGTCGACCAAGATCTACAGAGGGGATCAGCAGGCATCACGCAGCTCGATACCATTGACTGAAGTACATGAGCTCACTGTTTGAAAGTTGAGAAATAAGTAATGTAAGGAATATACGTACAGGAAGGTGTATGATGCAAGGGCGTACCTAAGATCAAAAATAAGGGGGCTGGCAGGCCGTGGTCGTTCGCTCAAGTTGTAAGATTTTAGCACGGAAAGGGTTAATGTAACCAAAATTTTAAGAAAATTATGACAGCAATTTACTAGTTTTTATTATCATTTGCTTGAAAAAATAATACTTTTTATTTTAGTTCCTTGTCTTATACAATTATATTATTTTCCTTTGAAAGAAAATTTTGCCCCCTTCTGCCCCCCTCTGTGTACGCCCATAGTATGATGTTATTAAAAACTGAAAGAGTCTCAAATAGACTTCTTACTCTCGATTTTACAAAAAATTGCTAAAGGTTCGTTTTCTGCTGCCCCCATGTTAATAACATTGATGGCGTACCGTGTCCACCCTGTTGTTGTTATTCTTGTTTTCTCCCCTAAGGCCGGTAAATATTTTGAAATGTATCAGTAGGGTGGTTTCCTATTATTTTTTTATTGCCTAAATTGAGATTATTACTCGTGGAGTAGGTATTTCACGCTTTTAGATTTTTAAATGACGATATCTATTTTTCTCGATTAAATGGAAAGTGAAAATTTTCAAGCGCACGAAAACGCGACGGCAGAGTATGAATGCTGGGAAAAGCCCGTGTGACGTCTTTCTGGTTCCCGCGTCCGCCGTGTGAAGTGACCTTGGGGCGAGGATAAGTGCGCCGCTGCGATGCAGGCTGCTAGCAGATAGCAGAGTACCCTGCTAGCAGATAGCGCTTGGCTTAAATAAGGATTATTAATACCCTATCAAACGATGGAAACTTTTCGATCTTAGGAAATTTTAATAGGTGACTATTAAGAGATGTTTCCCAGAGCTCATTGCCTCGTGCATGCATTGGTAATGTCAGATGATGCACAACTCATGACTGCTCGTATAGAATCTAGGTCCCTATGACGTCACGTGAAGTGGCATCGCATGGGCGCCAATCTGGCCTTTTTCAAATGAGGTTAAAATTCACCAATAACATTCGTTTAAACTGGGATTTTCAAAACAAAATAATTTGTATAATATGAATACACAAATGTTGGGTAATTAATCGCAATCAATGCCTTTCGTTTTCTTAGATGAAGGAAACTGCCCTATTCATTTTATTTTCATGATACTTCTAAAGCCTGAAACAGCTCTGTAATGCAACCTTAACTTCACTTTCTCATTGGGTTTTTTTGCGACCCAGCCTCTGTTAATAATAGAAATCAGTGTTTAGGATTAGGCTTGTGCAATGACTCCATCAATGGATCCATCTTTGATGGCCTGATACATTGGCGATGCGAACGTGATTTTCGAAGTTGATGGTTAGAATGCTGCAATTTATTTTGATGGTTCAAATTTATGAACTACAGCTATTATATTTCATTTATTAGTAAGTGTGAAATATTCGTGTAGAGTTAATGGCTGACTTAAATGATAAATTTCACCCTGGAATTTGGAAATCTCAAACTCATTGGGGGACTCTTGAGAGTAGACACTATAGTACAAAGAATCCTATTTGCGGGCCATAATGGTTTTTAATGATGATTAAATTGACAAGGTTTACAATTTAGGTGTCAAAAGTTTTATGTTACGAATTATTGGTCTTTTCAATCTCTCTACAGTTGAGGAGTGAATAATGTACTTGAACCTAGTTAGTTGAAAACTTAGGATATTTTTCTTGTTTTTACCAGACGTCATGTAAATCATGCGAGAATCATCTTCGGAAATTTTCTCAACGTCAGATATTGAGCCTTAGTCACTTTTTTCAGCTTAAAAAGGAGCATGGGTACGGACCCACATAATAATTTCACTTCTTCTATAGCCTCTCGGGTTTCATGAATGCCTCACCTTCCCTCCAGGAATTTATTTTCTCCTCTTTCCATAAATATAATCGAACATTGGGAGAACTCTCTTGTCGAGTCATAAACTCCGCACTACGTATATCTGAGGTTATTGACTATACACTGTGTACCCAAGGCCGAAGAGCACTGCTGCTGCTCAACAGTTGTAATTAACTGTTTGGGATCCACCATTAGGAAATTGAGACACGGATTCAAAATCGATGCAAGGTACAATTTCATTACCTTTGACAATGTTTTTGTGTCTTAGTAATTATGTATCCTAAAAGTTGAGTGGCAAACATTATAACTCTGCGCAAATCACGTGAACTCTCTTGTCTCAGTACATGATTGAATTTATATTCGCTCACATCACACAAACCAAATATTTTTGAATTTCCCTTGTCTAGTCTAATCTAGTCGTGAGTGGTCAAATTATCTTTCTTATCTTCATCAAAAATTAGAACACTTATCGGTCTCATATTTTCTAAGTTCGCTGGACTCGGTGGCGGCGGGGTAAAGTCCTCGCCTGCCAATCCGAAGGTCGCGGGTTCGAGTCCCGCCTGGGTAAGTTACCCTTATCCAGGGCATGGATGTTTGTGATTGTTAAATGTTATTAACCCCGATGTAAAGGCCGAACAGTGCTGTTTTCGGTGGTGTGTGAAATAAAAAAATTAAAAAAATTAAATAAATGATTTCCATGTCAAGTTTTCAATCTTGCAATAGTACTTTTATGTCATAATGGTCGCCAGTGGCGTAATTAGGACTTAGGAGCGGAATTAAACTGAATAACATACCGCACTGGGTAAAAATATACATTTTGATTTCTAACATGAATTTTTACGGTTCTGGAAAGGGTTATAACCTCCCCGTCATAGTTACGCCACCAATGGTGAATGGCATTTGCACGTATATCCCTATTCTCCTCGTGCATTGTGTGACTGATTCTAATTTAACCTTGGTATTAATTAATTGATATCTGCTAAGATACCTACATGAAATACAGAATTTAGAGAAGCACGATGATTTTTGTTTTCACACCCACTGGATTAAACTTTTGGAAGCTATATCGGGTATTTGTACCATTCATTGACCCAGCTCCTCTAATCACTCATACCATCAATCTAATTTATTTCCAATTATAGTGAACGATTGTGGATGACATAAATTAGCAAAAAATCAAATCTAAAATCTGGAAAACTATTGAAAATTATACTACTTTAAACAATAGGGTATAGGAACTTTTTGTGATATTTTGAGACTTCGAATCGGACTAATATTTTTCTTAAGGAAACATAGAATTACATTGCTTTTTTATTGTTGAGCCCTTCAAAACTGATTGGTATCACTGCCATAAACGCCTGATAAAATTCTTTTGATTGCAGGCTAGAGACAAAGACGATGGGAATGAACATCCCTGCCAGGGCTCGCGCTTTTGTGTATTATATGAGCCCGTCTACCGGATCTGGCCACATCCTTCGAGTCTCGCATGATGCGATGGAGCAAAAGATACAAGGAAATAAAACCCCTCCTTGATTCCTCTCATCGGGAGAAGTTGAGCTCAAAAAAAAGGATGGTAAGAGGCATAAAAACCTTGAATGGCACCTGTGAGTGGATACTATTTTCATCGTTTCATCACTTCGACGAACTGAAATCACATATCCGTGCCGCGTCTATTTTC
Organism: Ischnura elegans; assembly: GCF_921293095.1. Taxonomy (NCBI): domain Eukaryota; kingdom Metazoa; phylum Arthropoda; class Insecta; order Odonata; family Coenagrionidae; genus Ischnura; species Ischnura elegans. The sequence continues at coordinate 110,223,458 of NC_060248.1, forward strand.
GATGATTCACCTTAACTCAAGGGAAGTTTTTGGAAGGTTATGAATTAAATGATTATCTTTTGGTTTAATTCCCCTTCTGAAATGCGGAATCATGTAAATTTTTTTAAGGAAAAGGTAGAAGGTACACATTCGTCTCTTCTTTTCTTTTAGTCTTCAACTCTTATCCGGGGAAAGTGGGCGTGCAGGGCCATTTCAAAATTTCTATAAACCTCATTTTATCTATTGCCACTCGCTTCAATGGAAATTGAAATGGTTTTTGCAAAGTTAATTTTATGAGAGTTAGGTTAGATATATTAAGAGTCTTAATTTTTTAATCAACTCAGTTGTCCTTGTATGATGTTGGGCACGATATGGTGGAAGTTCTTAATTTTATTAAAATAACAGTTGTCCTTATTCCTCAACAGTAATATTAGTTAGAAAGCACTTGGTAGCATTAATTTCCATTGCATGTTGCCAGCTAGTGATTTTGACAGAGCAAAATAACATATTTTTTGAGTAAAGAAAACCTATTACATGGGGCTCAAGAGGTTCAGTTTATCCGGATATGTTTGTCATTTAAGGCCCCCGGATCAGAGTTGATCGCTGGTCTTCGAACTGCGACGCGAACTATTTCAGTGACCTACGATCAACGCGTCCCATCTCGCTGCCATAGATCTCATAATATTTACCAACGTTGAATATATTTTCTACAGCCACCATCCACATCGCCATATCCTTGCCTCGGCGGTAGTGGGATAAAGGCCTTGCCTGCTAAATCGAAGGTCGCGGTTCGAGTTCCGCCAAGTTAGCAATTTTTACGCTCACCTGGGAATGGTTGGGTACATCTATGAGTTAAATTCAACGGTGACAGACGAGATGCTGTGGAACATGTTACGAGGATTAACAAAGAAAATATTTTTCAATGTCCACGTAGGCTTTCATTTGAGTACAATGCGTTTCAACGCTACTGCGTTATTATCAGGTATACCCTATCAACCTCAGGTAGTGGAGATGATGATGACCCAAAAGCTTTTAAACGCGTTTTTTCTCAATTAAAAGTCTATGTGAGCATTGCAAAATCTTTTCTTTATTAATCTATGCATTACTTACCAAGTAATAGGTTCGGCTGTTTGGTACAAAAAATTATAATTACCTATTGTCCTCGTTGATCCTCTATTATAAATATCTAACGGATCACAAAGGACGAGGTTTCCCATTGAACAATCTTTCAGGAACTTAGGGGGACGTTGAGAGGAAGTGGATGGAAATTTAGTGTGTGAGTGGGATGGGATGGCTAGAGGCTGCAAAGGAAGGACCCGACGCAACACTATCCAGATGAATGGACTGGTCGCGTGGTTCCCATGCCATGGAGACATCCCTACGTGTGTTTGTGAATGTGTTTGAGTGAGAGTAGGTTGTGTTGGAGAGGAGGAGGTGGAGGAGGCGGATATCCAACGAATGCGAGGTGGAAATAAAAGGAGTAAAAAGGTGTCGAGAAAAGGCCACGGCAGTGAATGAGCCAGAGCCATTTGTAATCGGCAGAAGTTACGTTTTATGGGCTGAGTGCTGAAAAAGTTTTTTTTTTTGAATGGTGGGCGTAGGCATTTTTGAATGGGAAGGTTTCAATAACCAACTCTTTCACACTTTGATATGTATCTGAGCTCTGCCTTATTTATAACATTCGCCGCGTCATATTGTCCGCATAAATGGATTTTAAGACCGAGCAGGACCCTCGTTCCAAATGAAACTCAATCCCCATCCCAAATAAAAGTGCGATTCTCGAGATCCGTTGCCATGCCTCCTCATAGCGATGAAAGGTATTACTCTGCCGGTTTGGGCGTCGTGCTATCGTTTAAGGTCACTATCCACGGAAGGTCTCCTGCTGTTATGGGTTCTATGCATCCAAGTGGCTTAGTTCGTGATGTGTCCGGTGCCTTATTGTATTTTTGTGCCCATTATTATCTAGTGTCAACATTCGTTTTGTTCGTGTTATGAATGTGCAAGAATATAATCATAATTTGCTTAACAAGTTTCTTTACTCTTTTCTTGATATACTTCATTCTTTATTTCTTGATGTACTTAGATAAATTAGGCTCTGTCTGCGTGAATTGTTAATAAGTTTTTATATTTGTAAATACTAATTACCTGCATGAAATTTGTTTGGCATGCTATAACTTATGCATCAGTTACTAAGCTAACTTTTCGTTTTTCTAGTACTAGCTAGTAGTTTTATTTTCATAGATGCATTTTCGTGTCCTTAGCACTCTCCTCGTTTCTAGTCTGACGCAATACCGTTGTCCGAACGAAAATTTAGCCTAGTAACTGATGCATGAGTTGTATCATGCCAAACAGATTGCTTGACCTATGTCCGGCAAGCGAGCGCGTTTCTGATTAAGGCTATATGATGAGTGATGCATGCCTGGCGTGGAATCAGACCGTGCAAGTCACCCTGGAGGTGGCTGCCGCAGTACCTTGTAGATGTAGATTCCCAGATTTCCTTACACAAAGCAGCGATTATCACTCTCAAAATATCCCCTCTGTCATAAAGAACTGATTGCATTCACGTTCTTAGGAAATATCTGGTAACCTTAGGCGCAACCTGGAAATAGTTAACTGACTGTAATAACGATTTATTTTTACATACAACAAGATATTTGGGTTTACCTGTACAGGGGCGAATCCAGGATTTTTTTCTGGGGAGGAGGGGCACAAGGGTCTGACAGGTCTTCTCATATTTGAGATTAAAAACAAAATACAACAATTATTGCTGAAAATATTCTATTTATTTTTATATTAAAGCTATTAACATTAAATTAAATGATTGAGGCTCCGTAACACACAAAATAAAACGAACGTATTGATAACCGTATTAAAAATCTTGTCCATTTTTTAAGCGTCTGGGGGGCGGGGGGGGGGGGGGGCTCGTGCCCCCGTATCTTTTTAGAAAAACAATTGAAGTCGACTCGCAATTTTGTATTCACGTACGCACGTACAACTTATCGAATTGAACGGTTAAGTTTTAAGGACCTGGAAGGGACGTTAATTCCAGCCCATCCGCCCTTTTACCGGAATCGAACGGGTACATCTCCCATTCACGTTCATGTAGCTGCGTGTCGCTCGGGATTGAGGGGAGGGAGTCACATGAAGGCGTGGGGGGTAAGGATCGAGCGACGAGCGGGCGAAGAAATAGTGGAGCATTGCGCAGTAAAGAAACGAGACGGAGATGCAGAGGGAGAGAACAAGTCTCGGGGGAGGGCGAGAGAATTTTCGTGGCGGGACAGAGGATGGGGAAAGTGTTTGAATGGAAGTTATACGAGGTGCGATGAGAGCATAAGGGGGTAGGTGGGCAGATCAGGAAAGGTGGGGTAGAGGAAGAGGGGGAAAGGGTAAGTGATAAGATTCAAGAGTGTGGGACGAAAACGTGCTGCAGGAAAAGATCGGGCTGATGAGGTGGCTATAGTTTTGGCATCCCACCCCGTGGGTTTGGGTTGGAATCCCGGCCGTGGCAGGAAATTTTCAGTGCCTGCCAGAGCTTTTCTGGGGTATGTATCTAAGTATTCTCACATTTCAATCAATAATTCTTATTGTCGTCCAAAGCCTTTTTCCCACTGTCCCTATCTGGGATTTTTCTTCCTTATAGGAAAATCCTTCCGGGATGGTGGCAGAGAAATAGCTTTGCTTGGTTTCGCTAGATTGGGCCTCCTTTGCTTCCATAGCACTGGAGTGTTTTAACCCTCTTCCCCTCCCTTCCATCCCTTTTCCTTTCCCTGGAGGCGCCGGCGGGCTCCGATCGCGACGGCGTCTCCATCCTTTTTTCCTTCCTCTCTCCTCCCCCTCCCCGGGATTCCTGGCGTATAAGCCCCTGGCTTGGTTCCGGGCCCCGGTGCGTTGTACCCTTATCAGGGTTCGCCTTGAACCCTGAAAGTCTTTGTCGTCCAAAGCCATCTTTATTCATTGCTAGAAATATATTTTGTGAAATCGCCCAAATTTGATTTTTAAAATTTTTTAAATCTCATTTCTACTTCCCTCTAAACCTAAGATCATTTAGGAAAAAAATATTCCCTTGACTGAATTGTGACTTTAATTATTTAAATGTACGAGAGAATAAATCAGTTTCTATAAAAATAGTTATGATTTCTCTGTAAAAAATAAGTAAAAATCCTCCACTTCCGGACTGTGAAAATCCGTGTTTTAGAGATTTCAGAACACACACCCAGAATAGCCCACGAACATATCATCGGATCCGATACAAGGCGACCTCAAAGGGCCTCTGAGCGAATGACAGAAAATAATTTGTAAAAGTTCCACCTCGGCGTTATGAGCAGGGTGGTGTGATCACGTGACCAACTCCCCCTTCACCTTTGCCAACACCTCTGGACGCGAAGGCCTCTCGCAGGAAGGTCCTCGAGCATTATTTTATTGGTCGCTGTGTGTCATAGAAGGAGAGGGGAGGGGGGAGAGGCCATAAAATAGTGGCGACATGAAAACGGTGGGTGTGCTCTCCCTCTGAGGTCGTTCTCGGTGCGTTGGAAGTTCCAGCTTTGGAACACATTGCAGGACACGGATGAATGGCTCTCGTGGACAAATTATGGGCGAATGGAAAGACACTTGATGACATCTGGTGTACTAAAATTATCTTAAGATAAACAATTATTTTCGTAAGCCGAGTAGGTTGAGCAGTTCAACTATTTAGGCAGTACGCTAGAGGATAACGGATACAGAAGTAAGGACATGAAGAAGTTAATTGCATTAGCAAAGGAGGCGTTCATGAACAGGAAGGAGCTTCTGAGAGGTTCGCTATGTAAGAATTTAAAGTAAAGGCTAGTGAAGAGTCTAATCTGAAATGTAGATCTTTTCCGGCGTGGAAACGTGGACAATTGTGAAAGAGGACGAGAGAAGACTGGAGGCATTCGAGATGTGGGTGTGGTGAAGAATGGAGAAGGTGAAGTGGACGGCGAGGAGGAGGAACGACGAAGTGCTGGACATGGTGGGTGAGGAGAGGCAGCTTTTAGATGAGATACGGAGGAGACATAAGGTATGGATGGTGCGAGTACTTAGCGGGGAGGGGATGTTGAAAACAGTGTTAGAGGGTAGAATGTTAGGTAAACGAGGGAGAGGAAGGAAAATAATAGGATTTTTAGATAGAATGACAGGGAGTAGGCGTTATTGTGAATTGATGGGGGAAGTGGTTGATGGGGAGGGAAGGTCCCAGAATTCTTCTTAAGCACTCTATGGAAACCTACCTTACTCGGTAGAACACTTTAATAAATTAATTATCGCCATGTAAGAGTTTAACTCCTTGCTCTAAAATGACAAGTCTTGCTCGTCACGAACTTCCGATGCCAAAATTTTATTTTTTATTTTATCAATAACTTGTTACAAGTAGGCCATTGGCTTGGTGGTAGCATGAACATTCGATGCAAAATAATTGAAAATATCATAACGAAACCCTTGGTCCCTACCACTTCAACCGCGTCTTAAAAATATGTAAATTCTTTGAGATGGACTCAAATTGTTTTTCTGGTATGCCGTTTCAGTCCCTCATGGTCCTGTTCAAGAAGGAGAACTACTTTGCATTTGTCATTTGTGAGCGGCACTTTATCTTGAACTGGTGATCATTTTTTCCAACAACGCGCAATGACCGCGCGGTGTAGCTCTTCATCATATTTTTATAGTTTTTAGCAATTTTTTTGGGGAACAGTGTAGTATTTTGAAACTATAACTATATTAAAACATCCATTATGTGCATGAAGAACTCATATTTCATGGCATATAATGCATTTGAGGGAATAAAATGATGTTATACGAGTAGCAATAGCTGTGTGCAATAGCTTTTAGATGTTAAATAATAATTTTCTTTCATTGTTCTACGTTAATTAAAAATTAAAAAGTATCATTTCATTTCCTATTTGAAACAACCACAGAAAAAAAATCGGGGATAGGAGCGCGAAATTCAGAAAAAAAATTGATGTGGAAGGGGTTAAAGAGTATGAACTCGAGTACAGCGATTTGCGGCGCGGAAACGTGGGCCTATATTTTACGGCCAGTAATTTTATTTTATTATAATCGATACCATTTATATTTTTGATATTGTATGGACTGATCTCATTAGAATGAACTATTGAATCTATCGTTGTATATATGTAAATGTTTACTGTGTGGTGCAATAGATAATGCAGATTATCGTCGCGGAAACGTGGATCCCGAGAAAGTGGACCAGAGAAGGCTGAAGGCATTCGAGATGTGGGTGTGAAGGAGGATGGAGAAAGTGAATTTCAAGGATAGGAGGAAATTAGACATAGTTCTAGACATGGTGGGCGAGGATAGGAAACATTTTAGAGGAAATATGGGGGAGACGTAAGGTTTGAATGGAAGGGACACTGATTGGGGAGGGGATGTTGAAATCCGAGTCAGGAGGAAGAATGTTTGTTGAGCAAGGGAGGAGAAGGCAGAGAAATTTTTTAAATGATGGAATGAACGGGAGTAGCCCTTAATGTGAACTGAAAAGAATAGGCCAATCTGTCCTGGGTACGCTAACTCTTAAAAACCTCTATATAAACCATGTGAATCTTCCTTAACCGGTAGAATACTTTATTGATAATAATACTAATCATATCATATTTTGCATTTTCTCGTTCACTTTTGGTTGCTAAATGAAAACTAATGAAACTTGAGTACCTCAATTGAACTGACCATTAATTTTAAGATTGAAATTGTATTTCAAATTCTAAAGTGACAAATGACTATTGATTGGATAAGTAATAATAGGATTACAAAAAGTGATTTTTGACATCAACTTCAAAACAGTATCTAACACGAAAAATGGCTCCCCTTATCAAAACAAGTCACCGAAAAAGGTACTCTAACAAAAACTGCTTTTTGCAATTATCATGTAAGACTATGTAGCGGGAGTACAAGTGTAAAAACTAAGGTTTTTGTCTAAAGTAATTGGATGTATGATTGCTGAAGCTGTGGAAGAATTCAGGTTTTTGGGTTTATTTTACAGTAAATTAAAAATTAGATTTTGAAGATCTGTTTTAATATATTCTTTAGCTACTTAAAGCATGTTCTTGTGCAAAAGAAATTCAAAATATAATTACAGAGCATGTAAACCAGATTAAGCTGGAAGTCCGCTTGCCTCGTTAACAAAGGAAGAATGGATATGCTTCTGAAACTCACTTTTCAGGTAGCGCATGAACAATCTGACTTCACCTCTACTTGGTGATTTTTTCCAGTCATTGAATAACTCGCAGAATGTATACCTAATGTAACCAGAAGCTCCTTCAAGTGATTTGACGTCTATATATGTTCATGGTAATGTCTCTCCGTGCGTTCGGCACATTTTGACAACAATGCGAACAATGATGTTCGAAAAGTCGTTGTTATTTTTTACACGTAGATGTGTAGACATTCCACTTAATCAAGCCTGAAATATTTTATTAGAAAATATTAGATTCTGGATTATCATACAGCTCAACAACTTTTAGCAGGGGCATCGGGTTGGTGTGGTGGCGAGAGTGTTGGTTTCCCACCCGGCGGGCTCGGGTTCAAATCCCGGCAGTGGCAGAGAATTTTCAGAGACTGCCCGATCCCTGCTTGAGTGTTGTGTGGAGGACATTTCACGCGCAACACTTCGTCCGTCGGATGGGATGTTAAGCCGTGGTCCCCTTGGCGCCTTTCGCTAAGAGCAGGCTAATGCCGACGACGGGTTTCTCTCCACCCTTCCTTCCATACCTTACCCTCATGGCGCAAATGATCTCAGCTGTCGGTCGCCTCCTCCAAATACCATACACTTTTACCAGCAATAGCGCTTTAGACGATGACAATCAGTCGAGTGTGATCTGAAAAGCATAGCGTCCTTATTCAAGGATTACTTCCAGCGTTTTTCTGGCCTGGGACTTGACAACTCTGGAGTAAACTAGGTGCAAGGGAAAATGTGCGGTAAATTTTTAGCGTGTGGTGCAATATCACAGAACTCCTGATGGCATCGATTCGAATGCGTGATCAAACATTGTTGGCTTGGGAAAACCAGAAATTTCGTGCCCGAATGCTCTATAATGAATGACTTGAGACGAAGATCAAGGTGGGGCACAAGAAAAAGGAAATTTGGTAAAATAATACCAAGTCGGGATCCCACCTGTTAAAGATGGACGAATATAAAAGTTTTTTCGGAACTGTGGTTCTGGTGGGAAAGCGGTCGACGAAGCAATTTGGATGATTTGTTTCGTGTGACAAATCAGTAAACGATCTTTTTCTGGCGACAAGCGTTGGACTTTTGTTTTTATGTTATCCCACACTCCCTCCGACCCGTTTCTCACCAGCCTCTTATAAAACAACCGCCATTTATCTTCCTTGTGCTGTTAAAAGGCTGGACCGGAAACGACGTTATTTTATAACGAACTTAGCGTCATTCTTGCGGGCGGCAAGATATCGCTCCATGATAAGCAGTTTTGAGCTCGAAAAAAATGGTCAGGGTTGTTTTAACTTCTTCTTGGTGTGAGATGAGGAAGGTCAATTCTCCATATCTCATGCTGAGAGCCAAGACTTAGCTGGTGTGGCTCGCTGTGCAGTTATAGGCACTGTAATTTCGTCTTAAGGCGATAAAACGAAGAACTGATGCACTTACTTTTTGAAAACTTTGTTGATTTTCATGGTCAATTATATTCAACTGATGCTTGTATCACTACTTGCGTCTTTAGGCATATTTAGTTTCTTTAAAATGTTTACTTTCCTGCGCTAAACGGAGACTTCATTTTCAGAGAGCATTAACTTTATGAATTCCCTTTTTGTGAGTACGCACTTGTACAGCATTATTACAGCATTCCTAAATATTATTGTCTATGAATTATATATTTTTCATCGAACCAATCATTTAAGCGAATCAGAAATAAAAATATAGGTGCCCTTAAGTTTGCGTATGGGTAAAATTTAAACTGGAGTTATTTCACGCATTGATAGTTTCCTAATTTTGAATAAGCCTAAAGTATTGTTCCGTAAAGTATTAAAAAGCATATGACTGCAGAATTTTTTAAAAGTTTTTTTTCAGAAGTTTTTGTATGATTAAAAAACAGAGAGATTTAAGTATTTAAGGTGTAAGTTCAACCTCAAAATCATGTGATTAAATTAATTGCATGCGGCCGTTTAACCGTTGAAAGGAATTAATTCCTCAAGGCCGTACTCTCGACAGAAACACCAGGTGTCTGAAAGCAAAGAATATTGCCTTGGGGAATTCATTTCTTTCAACTTCAAATTTTATCTACCGTTTTGACCACGATAAACTATGCTCTGTCATATGCCCACGATTTACCTAGTTCCGTAATCCAACGTGTGCCTTACATCTCGGTATATGGCGTAAAGTCATTGTTAGTAGTTTTTTTATTTATATTCACCGCCCGAAAACTGCACATCGGAGGCTTCAAAAAATAACAATGGACACTAACAAAAATCCATGCCCTGGATAGGAGCAAGATACCCACGCAGGGCTCGAACCCGCGACCTTCCGTTTGGAAGGAAATTCATTTCATTCAACTTAAAATTTGATTGTAGTTCTCTTAGAAATGAATGTACATGTTTGACATGTGTTCCAGTAAATACCGAATTTCACTTTTTTCGGGAGCTAAATGCTGGAAAGGTATTAAAGAAAAGTGGATCTTTTCTTTCCGTTAATAATAATTTACTATCTAATCGCTTAAAGTATCAATGTTTTTATTACCAAGGATCTGTATTTGAATGAAATGCGTCTACTCAACCCAGTCGTGGCGTAGAATGCTGCCCTATTCATTTCAAGAAAGATAGGAAAGTGTTTGAAAAAAAATGTCTTTAATCCGGAACTGATTAAATTCCTGTCGACTGCTTCCTGGAATGTTACCTCGATTTTTAGAAAATAGCAATTTTTATTCCTGTTGAAAAATGTGTAATCAATATAAAAGATTCCCACGTAAGATGAGAATTTTGATTCACAAGACTAACTTACCTACTCTCTATTTTTTATCTTTGATAGCCATTATTGGTCTTTTGTTGGCGTTATTTTTGCTGGACCTTCTTATGACATTTTTTATTTTACCATATAGTTTTATGCTCTCACAATATGACCTAGGGTTTTGGAATACGCCGAATTAATATACGTATGGAAGTTTGAAATACCTATGATTTCAGATTTGGGATGAATTTTCAAAATATTTTTATGAACTGTATCGAAAAATAATGCTCCCAATGAAAGAGTAGCTCAAAGGCCTGTGGAAAATATCTGCCGAGGAAGAAGGATGTCCGCGAGGGAATGAGTTAATTACACGTTAGGCCGAAGATGGAAAAATTTCTTATGGGAAAAACAAGTGAAGGATTACAAGCGCCTATTTCTTTCTCGGAAAGTAAGGAGAAAAAAATTGGATGGAGGGAGGGAAACGGACGGATAGAAAAAGAGTTGAAGAGCGGTCGGCGGCTATGGTGTGCGAGGGATGGGCCGATGAGACGAAAGGCAAGGAAATGGCTGTGACGTTGAAAATAGAGCGGAGGAAGTATTGGGAGGACCCCTAAGGGAGAGAGAGAGGAGGAGGTGGGGGCACTGTGAGGTGATAAAGGGGTGCGGGGGTGGGGTCGAAAGGGCGGTAGTTTTATAATAACGATTCGCTCCTTTGACTCTCGCTCACCTGACGCTTTCAAGATCACGCCCACACACCCAAGACAAAAAAAAAAGAAAGGTCTCCTCTCGTATTTTTTTTCGCTTCGTTGAGCGCGTTGTGGGAGAAAAGCGATTCCCACGAAAAATTTCTTTTATAAACTCTTCCTAAGAACTTTTTTTTTATTCTCCACCTCCTCCCTCAAGCTTATTTTGTTCCTTCTAACTTCCGATTTCTTCTACGACCAATCTCAATGATGGTGAATGATTCATTGATGGCGTAATTCTTGTCTCTGATGTAGTCGCCAGATCTATGGAATGATATAGCTCACTGCGGTTTGTCGTCATGATTGGGAATAACGTTTAAAATTGATTGATTTTTTAAAACTAAGTTATCTTTAAAATTTTACTAGTTAGATTTTTAGATTTGCTGATTAAAAACTGTCCTCGTTTAATTTTATTAGTTAAATTTTAGTGAATATCGATCTGTTCGAACATGGACACGAAGCTTGTCCAATGAAAAAAGGGAAGGATAAAATAATACTTAATAATTAAATATTTTTTGGCAGTTGCGCAAGAATGCAATCGGTAGTTCCAAACATATACATCCTAACAAAATAGGGGTTGAATAGTTTGGCCGCCCGAGTTTCATAACGCACCCTCTGAACGAGACTGCTCGAATACAACGACCGCTATGACACCAATATCTCCTCGGCGACATCACGTTACCCATATCAGAGCGTTGAAGTTAACGAGGGGAAGGGGTAATTTTATCACGAAAAAATATTGTAAGATAAGTTAATTTAAGATTTTTCAAACCGCTGATAAAATAATTTTTAACGCAAAAGTTACTTTTTAACTTTTGCCATTTACTTTTCCAGAAGAGGCACTTTTAACGCTAACTAGTTTCGCTTTGTCGTGATTGAATTGAATTTATGTAAGTTAATTTTTTTGGTAACTTTCTCAACTCTAGTTGTCACGCTCAGGAGACTGTTCAATATGTTCACAAAAATGCATGTGTTTGCTTATTACTGCGAGTTATTTATGCTGGGGAAGGATAATGAGGAGTTTCAGGTATTCCTATGCTGTATTTAATATTTGATTTGCCATAGATTTGCTCCATTACACCAATAAAAAATCTTCTATGGCAAATTTCCTTGAATAGTAGTTAAGTATCAGTTACATGCAGGAATATATCTCGGGTTTCCCACCGGGTGTCGTATCGGGTTGTAGTTCCCAATGTTTCCATGACTAAGTCCGTCATCGTCATCAGGGGTTAATGTTGAGCCAAGTTTTTTCTCCGGTATTTATACACATGAGGGCCGTTCAAGTGGGCCCTGATTGGTCCTTTCTGAATTGGGGTGATTTATAGTGATTGATCACTGACTTCCACGTATTACTTAACTGGAAGCCTTTGTCTCTGTTTAGGTTCTTTTGGTGTATGTTGATTTACACCTCATGCCCTTGCTTCATTAACTATATAGAATCTATTCTTGTCATCATAAATTGGAGAAATTTGGATGATATTTATCACAACGCATCTAGCGTCAGAGTCATGGAAATTTGTAATTATGAGTGATGTATTCGCCTTTTGATTTTGCTACTTACGTCTAAATATACTTAATAATAATCAGCTACCGAACTGTGAATGAATTTATGAAAGAAAATTTTAATTGAGGGGAAGAGGAACTTGTATTTACTAAAACAATAGTTTTTAATTGTTTTCAAATATTCTACAATTCATCCTAACAACATGTTTTTTATTAGAACGTAGGTTTCCGCGGCGATGGTTTGATCTCTGCATTTCTTCAGGGTTTCCTTCCGCGTCAGCTTGTTTGTGTTTTTTAAACGATTGATCAATGCCGTATTCCCTGAAAAAAGACGGTATATCAATTCTAATGCCCTGACACACAGAATTCGGTTCGGAGAATTTAACATTTTTTCTTATTTTCTTCTCATTTTTAAAAAATCCAGCGTTCCCAGCAACCATATAAACATGTGACTCAGCATCCAATGGTTATGAGTAATTTTTTTGTTCATTCTCTTGAAAATGCTTTCCTACGCCCTTTTCTCTTTGGAGCCTTATAATTTGGATTGCGTGACCTCTCCCGATGACAGGAGTAGTCCAGCAAGAAGGCAAGGGCATCTGAGAAAAAAAACGAGGGAAGGGTGAGATTTTTAAGAGTGGCGTGGAGCGGCCTGAGACTGGCTGGGGAAGGTTGAGGAGTGCGTTCCGAGAGTATTGAAGCGCGTACGTGAACGGTGTGTCAGACTTTAGGAATCGGCTGCAGACGCCATATGATGAGCATAAGGTTATAATCGTTGACTCAAGGGACGTTGACTGACGTGCCAAAATACGGCTGCTCTATAAAGGGGTAGGCAGACAACTTAATGCTCTTATAAAACTGGAGGAGAATAGTTTTCGTATCAAAGGTGATAGTTATCGTTCATATATCTGAGGAGGCTTGGTTATTATTTCGTGCATTCTGATCCTAGACTGGTAATTTAATTTTAGATCTGAAGAGAAAATGTCGGCATTAAAATTTTCTGTTGCCTGAACACATGGTTTAAGTGGTGGAATTCATTTTCATTAATCGTTAGTTACTTTTTTCTATTAGGAACTAACATGAATGATTTACCATACAATTAAGATGGATTTTTAAATTATTGTATTTTTGATTATTGCTGCATTTTTACTCTTCCACAGAAGGGGACTATTTATCATTTTGAGATACAATTTTAGTGGAAATAATATCCTTAAATAAGAAAAAAATGCTTAGAGATTACCTTTATCCATCTTTATTCATTTATTTAAGCCTTTTAAATTAGATCTTTATTGTCTCAATAAGGTAGAAGTATATATTTCTTTACATTATCCACATTTGTAATTTAAGCCATAAAATTGAGAAAAGGAAATGGAGTGCAGATGTATTGATGTGTTTCCAATATAGTACAAATGGAAATTGAAAAAAAAAAGTCCAAAAACGAATACATTTTGATTACAATTCGTTACATATTATTTAAATGAACTAATTAAACTATCATCCCTTCAATAAGCCTTGAAATTAGCAAGAGTTCTTAATCTTTTATGTACCAAAGTAGCAGTTCTGTCGGAACTGGCTTCTTCGTTTACTTAGTCAAATTTTATTTTCAAGGAAAATGAATACATTACCTATTTCAGAAAATTATCACAGCGCACCAATAACCATTTTTGAATCACATCTGTGTAATCAACTGAATAATAGCATTCAAATAGGGACCTTATCTTGTCCTAATTTCTTGCGTGACTCATTCATTAAAGTTTCAATACCTCAGATATATGCTGGGATATGTATGGATCAATCCGAGAAAACAAAAGTTCCCGTGGTTTTATATGGGTTACTCTACATAATGTTAAAGATGATGGAGACTGTTATGCTAATTTTTTCGTAAAAATGAATCATAAATCAACATCACAGAGATAATTTATCCCTTTGACCTCCAGAAAGAATTACCCTGTCTATTGAGTAAAACTGAAGGGAATAGCAGGCGGCTATACCAACCAGGAAGAAAATTTAGCGGACCAAAGATTAAGGAATAGCTGAAGATGATATCAAAAGTGCTAAGCGTTCATATTACAATCCCTAATTCGGTTTTTTTTGTTTCGTTGATGTTCGTTTCGTACAAAAGTAAATCTTTATTCATTAGATGGTGGGTAAGGATTATGGATTTCATTAACATGACTTTCAAAGGTGAAGCACTTAGTAAATATTATAGGTGACTTAACAATGTGTTTTTATTAAACAAAGCCCATCAATGAGGAGCGTATTTCTTGCTATCTATTAGAAAAAAATGTCATTTGGGGGAGATTGAAGCGTAACATTAATACCAAATCGTACTGAAAAGGGAAACTCGCTTTAGAAATATACCGTATATTTCTCGATATTACCGAAGCAAATTATTCGCATATGCTTTTAATTGCCTAAGTTTACATTGTATGCTGTGAGTAAAATCCCGTATCGAAATTAGGGGCGACATTTCTATCTTCCTAATTTAGTCTCTTATCAAAATGAAGTTAGTTAGGTACAAAGTAGCATTCTCATCTAATAGTAGTGATGAGGTTGAGTCATGGTATGTCATCTGGGTTCGAACATATCACCGGCAAATTCCTCATATAGTTGCAATTGAGTGTATAGCAGATTTATACCTACAGGGTGTTTCAGGAGGAATCTGTAATACTTCAGGAGATGATAGGGGAGACAATTTTAAGCACTTTTTGTCCATAAACATGGGGAACCATTCCTTGGTTACTGAGCTACGGCAGCGCAAACATTTTTGGGTGCTCTTCGCAGTAGCCATGTAAACGGTTTTTCTTGAGTATTCAGCCTTTTCGACATTTCATTTCGTACTCTAGATTCTTAAAGACATAAAATAATAAAGGTTGGACGAAAATATTTGATTATAATTGTCTTAAATAATTAATCCCTAAATGGGTGAGATTACGCAATCGTATTTTAGATAGTTTAATCTATCTCAAAGATTAATTGTTTCAGACAATTATCATAGCACATTTTCGTCGAGTTTGAACTATTTAATGCCAGCTGAAATAAAATAAAGGCACTTTGTACTTAAGAATAAACCACTATCTTGGGAAACTTTGTGGTATTCCATCACAAAATATTTTCAGTTAGGGAAACTTTTACTACACCACATAAATAAAATAAAACTTGAACACGACACGGGTTTCAACGACTTTGTGTCATCATCAGGTGGTTAGAAATGCACCCAACGCAAGTCCTTAAATACACAATTGTAAGAAGGTGGGGGAGGTGGAAGGCAAAGAAGTGGGGAGGGGGAACAGAGGCGGAAGGAAGGTAGGTTCAGTTAGGGGGGGGGGGGGAAGAATGGTCTACCAAACTAAAAGGATAGGGGAGTAGGAGGGTAACAAACATTCGTATAGAAGGTGTACTTTGTTCTTTCCACACTTATTTTATAATTCTGAAATCGGTTTCGACATGGTCTATATCATTTTCAAACTAGACTGCCATCTCCAAAATAAGCAGGTGTTCATTTTATACTACATGATGGGGGAGAGGAAGTATGAAATGGTATAAAATGAACCCTGGCTTGTTTTGGAGATGGAAGTCTGGCTTGAAAATGACGTAGAACACGTCGAAACCGGTTGCAGAATATTAAAATGTGCGCGGAAAGCACAGAGTGCCTTTATTTTATTTAGCATGCATAACTTCCACAAAGTTAATTCACCCACCATCAACTTCATATTTAATGTCCGCTCTTAAAGATATCTATTCCCTATTGCTCGAGAAATCTAAGTGGTAGGTACTTATTTCTGTTTCCCGTTTTTATTACTCGCCTACTATCGTAATCATTCAAGTTTCGCGTTATTGCTATGGGTAGCGTAAAGGGTGGGTTCCGAAAGGAATGCAATTGAATATCTGAAAGCGACGGGATGTTCAATCGACTTCGCACTGATGACGATGGCAGAGAAGGCCATCGAAACGTCGGCAGCATTGTCTATCCTGACCCGGCTGATTTCCCGAGAAGAGTTCATCAACAAGACTCAGCGAGAAAGCACCAAATCCTTCGACAGGATGCCAGTTATCGCAATCCTCTGTGTGTCGCCGGTGTCACGAAAAAAATGGAATCGACGATGGAACAAAGCTTTGTGCTAAACTGGAAAAATCTTTTAAGGGGACTATGATTAGTGTGTCGATGTTCATGAGCAAAATTACGTGTGATTACGTTTAATTACACTAGCAATACCGTTTTCTTGTGGAAGCTACCCCACCGACCGCACTCACTTTGTCCTCTATCGCGACTCGCACCTACCTTGCCTCATCCATTGCGTGCGTGTTTGCGAGGCAGAGGGACTGTGGGAAGGAATGGCTTCGGCAAGACACCCCCTGCCACTACCCCCTCCATCCACCGCACTCATGAAGGAAGATGGAGGGATGCGCAACTTACTTGATCTCCGTAACAATCCCCCACGTCCAAGATTACGCAAAATTAATGAGCGGCGTAGGCTCTTTGACGCACCTACTCTCTCTCCCCACCCACAACACCCGAACAGATCCCCCCCCACTTTCTAGAGCCCAAGGATCTCCCACCCCTTGATTTCACGTCCTTAATACATCTAGAAGTTTGCTCCATTTCTTACCTCCTTCCTCTCCCCATCGCTCTCCTTCCTCGTTCCCTCTCTCGGGCTGATGTTGCTGTAGAAGTGCTTGGATCTCCCATCACCTTTCACCCTCCATGAAGGTCGTCGTGCTCAATATTAGCGAGAATAAGCGGGATACATTTTTTTGGCTATGTGTCGCGGAACCTCCAAAATATAAGTGATCTTGCGAGCTACCTCTAAGAAGTTTGATAGAGTTTTCACCAGCAAGAAAATTGCCAAACGCATCAGTACTTAGAAAAAATTATCAAACGCATACGTTTTTATTCGGATTCTGTTAGCTCTCTCAGTTTCGTGGAACGCATTATTTCTAGCGCCTGATGTAACTACTTTGCTACGAGAAAGCTTAAATGCAAAATGAGTCTCTTGTGAGTTTAGCGTAACAGGCATAGACTCGAATGAAAACCGTTAAGCTGTATTGATGAAAAGGTAAAATTTATACTTTCTTCAGTCTAACTTGCGAGATCATCGATTCATTTAATTCACCTCGCAGCTGTTGTATTCAGGGGCGGATCCAGGATTTCTTTCTGGAGGGGGCACAAGCAAAACCGTATCCAGGATTTTGTTCTGGGGGGGCAAAAGGATATTTCATAATACAAAACGAACGCAATGATAATGGGACCGTATTAAAAATCTTGCATATTTTAAAGGCCTGTTCACACGGTACATTAACACGTACGGGTTAATGTCTAAATGTATGATAGCGAGAATGAACGCCAAAATTACCGAGTAACCACCCAACTTGTGCGAATGCATGCACAGAAAATAAAGCCTGTTCTTGTTTGGTTCATGCATTCGTACATGTTCCGTTCCGGTCCACCAAAATTTCACTCAAACATTCACGAAACGTACATTAACTCGTACGTGTTAATTTATCGTGTAAACAGGCCTTTAGGGTCTGGGGGGGGGGGGGCACGTGCCCCCGTGCCCCCCCCTGGATCCGCCTATGGTTGTATTGCATGTATCTCTTATATATTGACTAAATCTGTATCTCTTGCACGGTAAGAATTATATTCTACAGTCTACTTCAGATGCTCTCCTCCCTTGTTCCCTTATAGTTCTGACGTGGGTTGTATTATTAAATTGTTTAAAAAAAGGTGTACTAAGAAGTTTTCTGGTGACTTCAGCCTTTTATCAATCTATGAAGTGCAGAAGACAATTCTAGAACCCAATTTTTCACAGATTCATACTCTCGCCTTGCGTCACTCTCTGTGTGTGTAGTAGCCTTAAGACTCACCCCCACTCCTCTTGTGTTTCCCTCTATTACTTTCCCCAACCTACATCCGCCGCTTCCTCGTGTTCCCTGCCGAAGGGTCCTTCCTTCTCTCGCCTTCTTACGCGGCTCATCCTTCTGCTGTTGCTCCTGTAGCCAGGGCTCCCATCCTAGGGGTTGCCGCATGATTGACGGGACCTTCAAGGGGGCCGTGTATCTTGCCTCGGGGCCAAGCGACGCCTAATTGGTCGCTGAACGTGTGCCAAGATGGGCTGAAGGGTTTTTGGCTTCGGAGGGATTGAGGGAGGGGGTGGGAAAGTTATAACGCTGCCGGGTGGTGGAGGGGGGGCAAAACATAAGGTTTCGGATGGAAGGCAATCTAAGACCCCCGATGAGTTATACCGTGTGGTGGGCAGGCAAAGGCCAGGGCAAAGTTAAGTTGAGGGGTGGCCATTAAGAGGAGTCTCTGCCCCCTCCCTCTCACCTCCATCCCCCTTCACGCGTCTTCTGTCTTTACGTCCTCCTCCTTACCCCTATGGCTCACTCGTCAAACCCTAGTCATTCTGCTGTCTTACCCTTTTGTTATAAGGCCCACGGCGTTATGGGCTTAAACTGCGTAAAAATAGAGAAAAGAGTGGAGAAAGTGTGAGTTGTGATGAACTAAATAAACCCTTTTAAATCATTTTCAATTTCCAAATACAAATAACAGCAGATTTCATGGCTTGGCTCTCTTTAACTTATCATTTACTGGTAGCGCTGAGGTAATGTAGACGAGGTTTATTCGAGATTTTCATTTATTAATGAGATTTTTATTTTAAAATAGTATAAAAATGAACCTAAAGAAGACAATCTTTCATCTAATTATGCCTTTTTGTGATCAATGTGTCATTCAAACCCATAGAAAGAGATTTATCTACCCCCAAAGTTTGCTCTTTAATCCAAACTTCTAAAAAAATCATTTGATAAGCGCTGAAAAATATACCAGCGGACAAATAGTTTCTTAGATAATTTGCAAACTCAGTTACTTTTTTACAATTTACAGTTTACGTTATTTATCCTCGTTACGTAATATCATGCTCTGTATAAGAAACACGCCTATTTTATGTGCTTAATACATGTAGAAAAAGCTCTCTAATAAAAATACACTCTGGTATAATGCACAATTGCATTTCATTTGCATCAGGAATAAATCAGTAAAAAGCAGCTCATTCCAATCCTTCGGAAGGATTATTTCACCGATTTTGAAAGCGTTTCGGTTGGTAGACAACGTCTTTTTTACCACAGACAAGGAACGAGGTACTCCGTGTCAATGAACAGGAGATTGATTCTTTTTTGATATCCATCGATGAAGGAACGAAATAGATCCAATTTCTGGATAGATAATGACAAGGAATTCGGTGGCAAGAACGGAGAAAAAGAGAATGGAGGGAGGTGAAAAAATGTGTAAGATTATTTCTATTATGTCGCTTCAAATACCTTCTAGGAACAGTTTCCAGGAAGAGCCAATCAGTGGCCATTGTAGTCTTCCTCTTCGAGAAGGAAAGCTATAGAAGAAACGAGAAGGGATTAGTAACGGCCAACTCACGGCCAGTGTCTCACCAGATCACTCTTATAACCCCACCTAAGATAGGTGTGGGAAAAGCATTAGCGTCTTCCTTGGTATTTTATAGCTTCTTCTCCAAGCTACGTATATTCATAAAGTTTGAAGCTGGGATCATTCTTTATAGACGTGGTAACACATCTTAAAGCAACATATGAAAAGTGAATAGAAGTATTTACCCCACTACTCTTTTTTCACCAACTTTTGACTTACTATATCGAATGATGTACGTAAAATAAATTTGCAAGTTTGCATTTAAAAGCAACTGATTTCAGCATTTTATTGGTGGAAAAGGTAACTCAGTCCGAAAAAGGATTTTTAATTTTAGAATAGCTTCAACGGCTATAACGTCATTATCTAGACAAACATATATTGATCTACCTCTTCGAGAGGGAATGCTATAGAAGATATGAGAAGGGATTTGAAAACAATGAAAACTCAGATATTTTATGGGTTGGCTCAGAGTAATCTCGTGAAATTACTCATTTAAATTACTTCACAGATTTCAGTTGACACTTCCCAGTTTGTCTCCAAAATGAAGTCATAGCCGTTGAAACTAGTCGACACTAAAAAAGTTTTGTGGGACCTTGGTGTGTGTTGGATTTTGCTCAAATATAGGGTTTGCTTTTCAACTACTTTTTGCATGATCTTTCATGGCAATGATGCATAGATTCGAGGGCAGTTAGCTTGAAATGAGACTTGATGTAGTATATAAAAGACTTACTCGCCCCATCAGGTCAATCATATTTTAAGAGTACTGGAATTACGACTAGAAACCTAAAGAAAATCCACTTTACTGTAAGTCACTTGCATCAAAATATTAATATTTTTAAATATTCAGTTTCATGGCTAATTTTGGAATGAAGAGTTGCCTTGAAAGTATTCTGAACTCGATCATTACTATGGTATGCAGTTATGCTGCTTATTGACTTCATTTTCATTTATGGAAACTAAGACTGTGGAAACGTAAGTTACATGCTCCACCTTAAAGAAAATGATTATTATCGACGTAAAATTATCACATTACTCTGGTTTCTTTCTACGTACACGGAAGTATTTGAATTTGTCTAAATGACTAAATGAGAAACTGAAGAAATTTGTTCTAAATGGAGCGATTTTATGGATTTATTAAAACGTGTTCAATTGTTTGAAAATGTAAATAATATAAGGTACTACTTATTTGCCTTCCCACGAAATTCTCACAACCTCCACTAATTTAGAGGCGTTAGAGTCAAGATAAGGCTCTGTGGTTTCATGAATTTTGGTATTCGCTCAAATGGATGCTTTGTCCCTTTTTTTAGAAAAATTCAGCGCTACTCATTTGCTTGACGAGTAATTTCATGAAATTAGTCCATTATACTACTTAAAAGGTTTTCAGGTCCTCGTTCCAGTATTTTTTTCATTAGTTCGTTTTGGAATGAGTTCCCAGTGATCAAGGGCTCCTGGCTAAGTTAATGAATCGATTATCGCGATCGAATGGCGTCCAATCAATCATCGTTTGATGGGCTCCTTTCTCGCTTCAGGCTCCCTCTCTCTCTCTCTACCTCCTTTTCCCCATACATCCTTCCCCTTCCATCTCCAACGCAACGCAGAGCCTCCTAACCAAAGCTTCAATTCCCGCCGGGGGCAGCACTTTCCGCCCCCTCTTCCCTCCGCTCTGCTACAAAAGCCTCGATTTCGCCTCCCCCTGACCGCGCGCACCCCCTGGATGTCCCGTCTCTACGCGAATCGGACACTCCCCCGCCCCTCAGACACCTTTTGCCTCCCCTTAAACTTCCATCACATCATTGTCCTCGATCACTACGAGAAATTAGCTCTCTGCCGTGTAGGGAGAGAGAGATATAGAGAAAGAGAGAGGGATTGAGAGCCTCAGAATGGTACGGAGGGTGTAGCTGGGAGGAAGATTTCACGGGGTTGGTTTGTTAAAGGTGAGGTGGCGTTGGAGAGGGTTTGAATGGACCCTCATCCCCTCTGTAAAACCCCTCACCCCCTGCCATCACCCTTTCAACCCTCGCGCACACAATTCTCCCCATTCCTCCTTACGCTGGACCACACAAGCCGAAACCCTGAGAAAATCCCCCACACCCCTCCCCCGTCTCCTCTTCGTTCCCCGATCAGTTCTCCTCCGTCCCCTGCTTTCCTCTTCCAACGTGCCTCGTAAAGACTCCTCCACCGGGTGATATTTTACATCAAATTCCAATCGACGAAATTTTAAGACCCCCATAAGTTTCTATGATGGGAGTTATTTATTTTACTTTAATGGCTAATGGTCAACTTATAGTGGATTGTTAAGTAGTGATCAATTTTCAACTGATAGCCGTTGGTTCTTACTTCAAGTTCTTTTAATTAATTGTTTTCAAACGCACTTATATTGCTTATGATCTGCGGGAATCCATAGATTTTCAACGGAGATGGCCGCCAACGATTTTGCGTTGGTCATTGGTGGCGTTAGCTTTTAATAAGCTTTGATTACCAAAACAAGGTTTATTTTGCAGTGTATTTATGTATTTCTCGGATTACACACCGGTTAAGGTCATCCATATCTCCTTCTGAAGTTTCTATATGCAACTCTCTCATCGTCCTCAGGGATTCAGGAAAACTATTGATTACTGCTGGACGTCTAACGCAAGAGAACGCTTGTTTTCATTATGATTGAAGGTCGTCGTTGATAGGAAAAAATCGTGAGCCATCGGCAGGTGATCATCCTAACGTGCATTCATGATCGCTGGACCATCAAATTCAAGTTTTTGATGCTTCCTACTCACATGGAAGTCAACCATCGCACCGCCACTTCGCTCACTACGTATAAATCGGGCCCTCTTTAACTTCGATTAATCTCTCATTTGTAAATATCTTTATTTCGATCGATCGGTTATTTTCACTGCTTACGATGGAAGACCTTCGTTGACAGTCGGAGATAAATTTAGATCCATGGGCAGGTGACCATCTTAACGTCAATCTATGTTCGCTGGACCATCAACCATCAGATTCACATTTCGATGCCTCCCACTCACATCGAAACAAACCATCGAACCGTCGTTTTCTATCGACAGTGATTTCGATAAATCGGGCCCTCTATATCATTTCGATTAATCTCTCAGCTCCCGGTCTGCCGGTCCGCCACCATCTCCTCTGGGACCTCCCGGCCCTCCCTGCAGTTACAGAGGGAGAAGGCCCTGAGGAACATGAGCGGAGACGGGTGGAATGAGTGAAGGCGAGGCGTGCGGAGGGAAGAAAAGGGCGGTGGAGGAGGAGGGTCCTTTTAATTAAACGTATCAGTGAGGAAACAGACTGAAGGAAAAAAGAAGATGGGATAAGGGATTAAGGGGGGGAGGAGGTAGGGGTGAGCGTGCGTTCGGAAGAAAGAGATGGGGGATGATAGGAATGGCCTCTGCGTGTGCATGTGGAGAGTACAGAGAATGCGATGTGGATGGGTGGACAAGGAAGGGGCCGAGGGATGGAGGAGTTTGAGGGAGGATGGAGATGATAAAGCATTGGATTGTAAGCGTCTGACGAAGAAAGGACTTCGATTGGTGTTAGAACCGAAGAGGTATGTTCTTTGCGAACACCAAAGACAGCTCTCGAGTATAAAAATCTTCTCGGGTGGTGCAATTTCCACTGTTGAAATGTAGAGTTTCACGATTAGCCAGGAAAAATGACGCTCTCATCGGAAAGTTCCCATGAAGTAATCTTTAATGGCTTTAAGCTAAGTGAATTTAACAAGTAGTGTTTTTTCGAAGATGTGTTCTTGTATCAAAAAATCCACCATCCATGTGCATAGAGGTTGACGATATCGGAATATAGTGATGGTGCGATGTAGAGTTTCCCGGTTACCCGGGAAAAATGACGCTGTCATCGGAAAACTCCGATGAAGTAATCCTTTATGGCTTTAAGCTGAGTGAACTTAACAAGTAGTGTTTTTTCGAGGTTGCATTCTTGTATCGAAAAATCTGTATGTGTATACATGAACAACTTCATCCATGGAAAACTCGAAGGATCGCTTGAGCAATGGGAGGATGGAGATGATAAAGCATGAATTTGAGGGGAAGACGAAGACAGGATTTCGATTTGGTATTAGAATGGAAAGAGGTACTCTCTGCGAGCATCAAAGACAGTTCTCAAGCAAAGAAAGCTTCTCTGGTGGTGCAATTTCCACTGTAGAAATGTAGAGTTTCCCTTTTTTACCTTGGAAATGGCACCTTCATTGGCAAACACCGTTGATTTCCTCTATTTCGGCTCTAATCTAGGTTAATGTAATCACATAAAGTGTTTTTTTCGAAGTTGTATTGTGATATCGTCAAATCTTTATGCACACGAGCAATTCCACCCAATGGAAAAGACGAAAGATCGTTTGATCAAAGTGATGATGAAGATGATAAAGGGTGGATTGTGATGGAAGAAGAAGAAGAAGAAGAAAGGGTTTAGATTTGGTGATAGAACCGAGAAAACAAGAACTATATTTGGTGTGCGAACACCAAATGGTTCTCGAGTATTTAAAGCTTCTGGTGTTGGAGCAATTTCTACTGAAGAAGTTTAGTTTCCCGATTTTCCCGGAAAAATTACGCCGTTACCGGCAAATGTCGTATAAGTCTTCTTTAAGCAACTTGAATATAATCACGCTAAGTGTTTTTTCGAAAATGTATTCTGATATCGTCAGCCTGTATGCTCATGGAAAATTTCACCCGAAGGAAAACTCGAGGAAACTGCAGGTTCGATTCCCGGTTCAGAGGAAATTTTTCCAATGGCAATTCATGTGAATTTTACCGTTTCTTACGCGATAGGTTTGAAATGTAACTCATGGTCTATAGTATATCTAATTGAAGGTAAGGGTAAGGTAAAATTGAAGGTATAATTTATACTTTTAGCTCACCAAACATGTTGTCTTTACTTCTTTTATCCTCCTTTTCGATAGTTTCTGCTGGATTTATGAATTTCACAGATCGTGTACATTTTCTTAATTTTGTACCCTTATCTTGCTGAAATCACCATCGAATAACAAAATTTGATTTAAACTGGTATTTAGGTTCTAAAAATATCAAAACAGATGGTTGAACGCACTGAGCGTAATCTTCGAGAATATCAAACCGGTAAGTTCGATTGTAACATTCCGTCACTTGCTTTCTCTCGGTGAGCTTTCATGAATCGCGAAAGTGTGCATGTTATTTGCCCGAGGCATCGCGATGGAAAATCGAGATAAATGAGGCGGCCGAGGCAATATTAGCGACTAAGGAATTTTCACATGAGTCCTGCTGAGTATGAAGTGATACTGACGACGGTTGCAGTGATTGCGATCTCTACAGTAAAAACAGGAATATGAGTGAAGGTATGGAGTCCATAGACAATACTGTGATTACTACGAGTCTGAATTGCCTAATGCCGAAAGTGGACTACAATATATTTAATTGACGAGGCTATGATTCGATTTTTTAATTTTTAAATAAAAATCAACTGTTAACTGAATTCTTGTGCAATCATCTATGAGTTCTCGTACTTAAACTTTTCTTGACTATCCATGACTTTTTAAGGTGAATGTAATATTTTAATTCCTTCATTTATAATTTCATTATTACAGATCATATCAGGGCATCATATTTTAGCGAAGGCCCATGGAGTTACTCCATAGGAATAACTGAGTTTGAAAATACATATGGGAAAATTCTATTTATTTTCTCCACGGTGCATGTTTGAGCGTTCTCTTCGACTGTCGAATCTCGTATAATGGTTGGGCAATGGTAGAAAAGTTTTCACTGCCGTGTATTTTCGTACCGTTTCCAAAATCGATGCTCTTTTTCTGCAGCCACTTATAACTTTTTCGTTGGAAAGCACAAATCCGATTGACAAAAAGTCGTTGATTAACCTTTTAAAGACCGAACTAAACTACCAACTGTTTTTAAATATTTTTTTGCATATTCTATTCATTTTAAAGCTAATTAAGGATTATTAGGAAAGAAAACCCGAAGAAAAATTTTAAATGTATTTTCAAGCATGTTCCCAAATGGGAACACACCACAAACTTTTTTCTATTGCTTGAATAATTAAATATACACTGAACCAAAAAACTTAGTTCAATAAATGTACTATATATTGATCTTTTGAATTAATGAGCATTTGTTACAGGTGTGTGAGATTGGGGAAAAATATCGAGTAAACCGCATACAGAGGAGATGAAAATAACCAATTTTGAGAAGGTATAATTAACGACCAATGAATGCACAAGTCATGCAGTTCACTTTAAACATACTACCATACTTTATTTATATTACAAAAGCAACAAAGTAATCACAGATTTGAATTATAATTTTGTTAATTTTTTAATTTAAGTTAATTTGAATAATAATGAATTTTTATACATCTGTTCCCAAATGGGAAAATTTGGCTGTAAATGGTTAAGAATCGCCGGAATATTTCATTGTCATTGTTACCGTAGGATGAATTCGATATCTTGCTGATAGATAAGTGTACAGAAAGGTTCAAGGAACAAAAAAACAAACAAGGAAAAGAATAACTTCTGTATCAACAGGGTCGAAATGAGTCGATAAATTGTATCACAGTTGGAGTGAGAACGGGAAAGATAATGACTATTTTGACTCCGAAACTAGACGAGAAACAGAATATATGAAATATTTGAAAACTTGGTAGACTTTCATCACTTGCTCCTATTTGAAGTCTCTCTTTGGGAGTTGTGCTTTCATTAAAATTGAGACAACTCGGCGATATGTTGCGGCAATTCGTACCACATAGTGAAAATAGAATCAGGAGACCCTCCCTTCTTTTTTCTCCCACAGAAAAGGCACCAGCCACCTGAGATCTCCTTTTCGCAATAAATTCGGTCCATGTCATGCCCCTGTTTCCTAGGTAGCAATCCAAGCGCAGAAGTTCACATGATTATGCATGTCAATTTGCCAAGTTCTCTATCACCGTTACCTATCTGAGAATACTTTGTATATTCTTTAATGCATCAATGTTGTCAATTAACAGTGTACATAGTAGTATTCCTAACGCGGATTAATTTAAATTTCATCAACAACATTTGGAGGTGTTTATTTTAAGTGACGAAGTTTACCGTTGCCCTTCATATTATTGCCAGTTGTTTTCCCATGCTTTAGAGCCGTATTAATTTTGATCTTATCGAGAATGATGTGATTCTAAGCGGTTTCCTCTCTTATATTTCTCTGCAACTTTCACATTTCTGATCCTATCTGTCAATTTGCTTTTATGGATGTGCCGAAATCACTAGGTTCAAAAGGTTTCTATTCACACCCTTCAGAGAAGCAGCTGGCTAATATAGCTAAGTGCTGCAAATAAAACATTTTTAATTTTCACTTTTGTTTTCATTTTATGATTGAGCAGACCTTGCGCAAATGCATTGCGACATATGTATCTCATGCATGCCTATTACCAGTAGACCACGTCACGCCGTCGATCGGACCCAGAAATACGTCCTATTCAAGTTGTCAGCCAATGAATATACTTAATTGTTAGTTGAAGTGCTCCAACACCCGTAACGCTTTCTACTTCTTCGTTTCTCACCGACCCGGGTATTGCTGTACTGGTTTGTGGGAGATGGACTAAAGACCGCAGGGACCTAGACTTACCATGTCTCATTATATATCTTGACGCGCTACTCTTGAGCTTATTCTCCTGGCATATTTAGCTTGTGTGTCTTTGTGTGTGAGTGAGTGAGTAATTGTCAAGGCTTGCCGATTGAAAGGCTGATTTTTCGTCCCTGCAGTATTTAGTCTATCTCTCGCATGCCAATACACAAATCCCGGGTCGGTGTGAAACGGAAAAGTAGAAATGTTTACGGGTGTTGGAGCAATTCATCTTAAAATTCCTATTCAAGGCCGTAGAGCAC
Source organism: Ischnura elegans (assembly GCF_921293095.1). Classification (NCBI taxonomy): domain Eukaryota; kingdom Metazoa; phylum Arthropoda; class Insecta; order Odonata; family Coenagrionidae; genus Ischnura; species Ischnura elegans. Next base: position 110,250,895 of record NC_060248.1, read on the forward strand.
TAATCCTTATATTCAGAGAATAAGCTTAATGCATACACTAATGCATGAATTTTATGAAACCCTTCATATGGCACCCTCGCATATATATTCTGCATATACGTCTTTGTTTATCTCCATTCCACCCCTCTGTCTCCCTCGCCTCTCTCCCCAACAACACAAACGTAGGCGAATGCGATCTTCCTGGAGCGGCGGCGGATCCCGAATCAACCCTTTCCCGCACGCCCGTCTCCAAATATTTGCCTCCATCTCCTCGGAAACGATAATATTGCGCGGAGACGAGAGAGAGAGAGAGAGTCTAAGGGGTGTGTGTGGGTGGCAGGGAGCCTTTAAGATGCTACTCTGCGATTCGTGAGTCTTAGAGGGTGTGGTTGTGATGCCGTGTTGTTCCCCGCCTGTGTCGACTGCCTCCGTTTCTGTGTACGCGTCTGAGGTCGGAAAAGGATTATAAGGTGTGGGGGTGAAAGGAGAAGTTGGTGCGGAGTGTGTATTTTGAAGGGGGGATACGAAAATAAGATTGTGTGAATGTCGGGGGTGGTGAGGAAGAGGGTGAAGCTATGGAGCGTGGGGAAGATGGTGGAATTAATGAATATTCGTCGACGCGAAAGCAAGGGCTGGGTATTGATAGGGAAGAGTGGTGCAAGATAACGGTGGGCTATACGTTACGTTTATATATATTATCCAAATAATTTTTCTGGTCTATAATGGTAAAACTACATTTGAGATAAGTTCAACCGGTTCTGGCATGATATGGTTGAATTTGGCATATTGAAATGAGAGGTAGTGGCACTTTATCACAATTATTTAATGTGCACGATGTGTTTTCCTCCTTATCGTGTTTAAATATACTATTTTTACTTGGAATACATCCTCCATTATCTGGTACAAGGTCGAGTTTTTACCATATGTTGCTCCGTGAGCCGAAACGCGTACGCATTAAATAATGTAAAAAAGGGTAACTATATTTTATTTCAATCTATATTTGAGATGTTTATCGTTACTAATGAAACTCAGTCGTGCTTAAAATGCTCTAAATTTTGGTCGAAATAGCCGTTGTAAAAGGTTTTCTGTCAGAGCGCCATCGCAACGCCTCTTAGTCAGTGAAGTATCAAGATACAAGTCTCCGGTATTATGTAGGTTGTTATTCTAAGTAAAACTTGCATCACTCTTCAAATATTACATAAAGTGGAATACATTCAACTTCATATGGCATCTTTTATTTCATTTAAATTGATATACGTCCTTCTTGTCAAGTTTTCAGTCAATCGTTGAATCCGTGGCTGTAGGTAATTAGTCGAGCATAATTTACCCTGGATCTCAAAAGTTGTACTTGGAATTAAATCTAAATTTGGTATTAATTCAATGAGTGAGATACATTCATAGCTGTTATAAAATGTACACATTAATATATCCATTTTATGACCCATTTTATCCATTACTGTAATTACTGTTATTACAGAAATATCCTCGTGTAAACTTAGGGTGAGTGAAATTCGTACAATTTCTTTTGTGAAAACGCACAGAGATATCTGGCAGCCAATTTTTTTCCTGTTTATCCCGTTTAAATATACAATTTTTACTAGGAATACATCCTTCAGACTTTGATTTTAAGTAAAAAAATAAAAATAGTTTTTCCGTGCAAGTCAGCTCATCAGCTGGAGGTGTTTGAGCAACAGTTATTCTTGCAAACCCAGGTTCGAGGTGTTTTCTCTGGTGCCTCAGAGTGAAGAAATTAATAGTGGGGATGGTTTTGACGGATGGAGACGGGGGCTTTGGAGTAACGCTGGAATGGATTCGGAGGACGTGTGGGGTCTGGTGAAGGGAGCGGGAGTTGGAATTGGGAGCAGGATTTGCACAGCGTGGATGAGTGATCGTAGGAGGGAGGCCCCGTGTAAGTTGTTCCATCGGGGCGGTGTGTGGCGGAGAGGCGTGGGAACCAAAGGGTTGTTGAGTTGCCGGAAGGGAGGGAGGGCTGTTGCGTTGCCACCGCTCTCTCTGAGTGCTTATCTCGTTCGTCTCCACTCAGCCTTTCCGAAAATACGTGGAACTTGCGAGTTTGAATTGTAACCCTTTGAGACGCAATAGAGCCGTCTTGCGACGGGTGATGATATCCTTGTTTCATGTGCATGTAATTGCGGTGCCACTTCCCGTGTTCGCCGTCATAGTAATGCTCGCTAGATAAATGAATGCAGTTAAGCGAATTGAAATCCAGTGTTCAGTAAACTACTTATTTTTCGATGCAAGAAAAGTGATGCTAATTTTGTCATGCAAGGTGCTATTGAGCCCGGTGAGGTATTTGAATAAAAATATTTCGTGCCTTATTTTGAAAATGATTCGCAAAGAAAATCATTATACAAAGAAATTAGACTATTACCACCATTACTACTTTCGATTTATTCATGGTACCTTTCTATCCGGGCTCGCTAGAGAAATTATAATGTAATATTTCAATCTCTGGGTTCATATTATCTAAAACTCACTCACGAATTATGGGACGCATTATCCGCTGCATACCTCTAGCGTTTAGCATTAATAATATTTACTCAGTCAAATATAAAAACTAGAAATGTGACATCCTGTGTTTATATTTCATCTTTAAAGAATCTAAGTGGACAATTTTTCTCAACAATCCTGCATAATTTTGTGAAAAAAAAAACTTATTATAAAGTTATACTGCTACGAAGTCACGGCATTGATGACTGAATCACAGAAAAATTATTATTCATATTTATATCATCGTTGGTGTTGAACTGTAATTGCCCACGGATTAACTCATTTTGCAGAAAAATATATGACTGTGCCACGTGCAGCAATATGTTGAAAACTTAAAGATTGTCTTATGTATGGTAATCATGTTAATCAAGTGTTCATAATAATCGCCGAGGACTTATGTAATTGGGATTATAATTTTAGGTACGCATTATATACCTTTCTTTTGAATTTAAAAATATTTTGTGATGATATGTTAACCATGATTAAAAAAAGGACTCATTGATTTTATACTACGCAGAATATACGAAAGCTTGAATTGTTTCCATGTATTTTTCAGCTATAGAGCGATAGAGAGAGTTAATGGAATCATTTGCTCAACAATAAGTGGATATAGGGGATAAAGATTGATATGCAAGGCATGAAGCTAATATATCTCGCCTAATACCAAGTTAACGTACCGGGAGGCAATTTCCGTTCCGGCTGAGAGAGGAAGAGTCAGTTTTATTGATTTTGATTATAATATATTGTAAAGACGACTCTGGAAGCTAATTGGAGGGTATTAAAAATTTACGCCCCTTCCCCAAGCCAAGAATGAGTTCGAGGAGAGTCGAAATAAATACGAATGTTTTGTAAATAGGACTGTGGGCATGAGGGTGTGCTGAAACTTAAGCTTCAAAGGGGGGGACATAGAGAGAGAGTTTTTGGGGGAGCCGAAGAAACTCTAGCGAGGGAATGAGGTGGAGAGAAAGAGGCGAGGTATGGAATAGTAATGCCGAAGATTGTGGGTGGAAAAGAAATGGGCTACCGTGTGTTTTGGGAGAGGGGGAAAAAGAGTCGGGGGGGCAGAATGGGTTGGGTTGGAAGGAGAGAAATTGGCGAAGAATAAGGGGTCAGCCAGGGGAAGATTTGGGGGGAGGGAGAACACAAGGGGTCCGTTGAACGCGAGGAAAGGATAGAAGCATAAAGGTGGGTCTGGCGGAGGGGTAGGAGGAGGCTTTTCGGGGGCCGGCCTGTAAATCTTAATTTCATTCGTATACGGAATGCGATAAATCCTTATTTCAAACGGCGGCAGGGGTTGGTTAGGCGAGGCGGGTGAGGGACGGAATGGAAAATGGAATGAGAGTTGTCTTTGGGAGCGAGGGGATGGCATTTTTATAAAGGTAAAGGGAATGGGCAGGAGGTGAGGGGGTTGGCTGGTGGGGAGACTCAAAGGGAAGGGAATATGCGGGGAGGGTGGAGTGAGAGTAGTGGCCTCGTTTATTTCCAGGAGGGAGAGAACCTGTCCGCTTACGTCCTTAATCCAAAAGATACGTTCAAACCTCTCCGACCGACTATTTCGTTCTCCGTCATCTTACCCCCGTCGTGGATGCTTGCGAAATGGACCCTTGGTGTAAATTGCTATTTCCTTTTCCGCGACTCATTTGCTTTGTAGGACAGCAATTAATGGACGTGGTATTATAAGCGTAGTATGGATTGATCAATATATATTTCTGTAGAGATATTCGGATATTTCCTTTCCATATCATCCCTCGTACTATAACATTCCTCGGAAATCAAATGTTTTGCCCAGCATAATGATTGCTTGCATTGGAGAGTAAAAGATTTACGCATTCATACCCAGTCCAGAAGAGATTATTTCTTGGAAGTCAAGTTATTTTCCGAATAAATAAATTTTCTTGATCTTACTTTTGAACTATACCTAACTAATAACTTCAGGCTTTACTTTGTGAAACCTCTCCAAATTGGAAATAAAGAAATAAAAACTTTTTGTAAGGTTCATTAACAGTGAACTGATATATATTTTTACTGATTACTTGGGTATTACCTAATAGTAGAACTTTTAGTTTCGTACATCTACCTCGCATGCACTATCACCAATTAATTCGCGGATGCTTGCGAAATGGAACCGAAAAATGGTCGAATGGAAAGGGTAAATTGGTATTTTCTCTTCCCCACGACTCATTGGCTTAGTAGCGCACCAATTAATGAACGTGCTTAGAATGACCGTAGTATGGAATGAGCATCATATATTTCTCTACGAATATGCGGGCATTTCAACACCAAACTTGGCGGTGGCGGCGGGGTAACCTCGCCTGCCAAACAAGAGGTCGCGGGCTCGAGCCCCGCCTGGGTAGGTTTCCCCTGTCCAGGGCATGGTTGTTCGTATACGTTTACTTGTTAAACTTGTTGCATATCTCAGTGATTTTTGTGTACGAGAGCCTATCATTTACTCATCAATAACCAGTCTAGAATAGATTTTCTCTTAGCAGTTAACTTTGTTTCTCTGAATGATTAAATTTTCTTGGTCTTATATTTAAACGTGCATATTTTTTACTGATTAGTTAGTTATTTCCTAGTGGTAAAGCTTTTAGTTTCGTACATCTACTTCGTATATTGTATCACTAAATAATCCTCTGGGCAGATTCTTTAGCTATATAACAAGCAGCAATCCGGCTACACAACATTAATCTCGCATTAAGCTCGGGAAACCCTGATTAAAGGAGGCTATGATAAAATTCAATACGTTACGTCTGCATAAGAGCACAGTAAATTCCAACTTACAATTTCTCTATAAATAATTCGTATGATAAGCAATCCGTAGATAATAATAAGGATTTTTCTGAAAAGCAAAGCTTTGTCCCATATTATAAACAAAATCATGTAATTCATTAACATTTTTATTTTCCCTTAAGACAAGCCAATTAGTATGAAACATTCGAGCCATACACTTGATGTTTCCAAATATAACTACTTCAACCTCGTTCTATGAATGCCTACGGAGCAGTGGATATTGAATAACACTTGAATTTTTCAACTTATCTTAGATCTCGGCCCGATATATCTGGTTATGAATACGAGTGAATTAGTTGAATATTACTTGGCTAAAATTGTACATGGGTTGAAAGGCAATTATAATGCGCCGGCATAATAACCTTATGATAATCTCCCCAATATTATCAGTTTTATTCCTAGTTTGTGCTAAATTTTTAAGTCCCAGATAATGTCAACGCAATGCAAAGCGTGCACGCCAACTTATCCGTAGATAGTTTTTACCACATGTTTCTCGGGTAATTTTGAGGTAAGGTGATTAATATTTGAATCGCAATCAGTTAGAATCGAATAAACTTTTTCTAATATAATATATTTTCTTTGAAAATATTTCGGTGCATATTCGTACTTTTTTGGACTCTTCTCATGTACTTTTCATGCTTAACTCCCAACTTCATGCATATTTTTTCCAGTTTCATTGTAGTGTGTTAACAGGACAAATGGCAGTACAAAATTCCAGACCGTATCTAGAATTCAACCCAGATTTAAAAAAAAGGAAACCATCAGCTTTCAAATTGAACAACTGTAGTCCATTGTCCTTCCCCAGGCATCAATTTTGGGGTCTCGTTGTCTGCGCTCAGCCAGGTAAACGTGAAAATCTATGAGGTCATCCTCCAGAAATCATGCCGGAAAATACGTCCATGCTCCTCCTTGCGTCGACAAAAACCAACTTCTCCCTCGTCTGGATGTGAACGGAAAAAAATGGATGGGAAGCTGTAGGGGAGTGAGTGGTGAGTGAAAGGCGATGCTTGTGTCTTGCGTGCGGCAATAATTCCATGGAAAAGGAGCAAGTCCTCAGGATCATTCGGCACCCTCTTCATATTAGGACACGTCGCTACCGACCCACCTTCCCGATATTCTTTATCATCGTCATCCTCCCTCGCTTCACTTCATTATTCCGCCGTGGCAGCATCCCCTCCTCCCACACTCCCCCTCACCCCCCACCCCCTCCGATATTTTCGACCAGGTGTTCTCTCTTCGGGCCACTTCCCCCATACCTCTCCCTCCATCCCTGTCTTCTCCGCGTCCCTCCACTCTAAAATCCACCCCCGCATCCAACTCAAACTATTCTGCCCCTTTTTTTTACCAGCGAAAAGGTTCACGTAATATTTTTTATAGATGATGCGTTATCCGTCTACATTTAAATCCATTTTCCTAATATTTAACTTGAAGTAATATTTATGAAATGCATACTTTGAATTAGATGAATGTATTCTTTTTTCCCCGGAGAATAAATTTCAAATGATTGTTAAAATTGACTTTTTAAATGACGCTTTCTTCGGTGGGTAAATGTTAACGGCATATGAACTGTAGCGCATTACCTTGGTAATGGATGAATTGTAATTAGTTCTTCATTCAAGTTTATTGCAACTCAAAGGAAGCCTTTTGCAAAGAATTATATGCGTGAAAAAATGTTATATTGTAAACGTAAAAATGGTTTAATTATATACGTATAATTTTTTTCTAAACTTTATTAAGTTAATCATGAGCATCATCATTTTCTGCTATATTCCATAAGGGATTTCATCTCTATAGGGATTTTAACTCTCGAAATCCTCCAGGCCCCAGCAAGAATCAGTTGTCTTACATAATGTAGTAAATGCCCTATTTAATGTATACAATGTGTAGACATTTTAACGGTATTCATTTAAAATGTGAATAGGTTAATTAACAACAGAAATATGAGCTACATATTTATTAAAATTGATGGTATTTTTTCCATCCCAGGCAGGAGAATGGAGAAAGGAAATAGGAAGCAAGTTAATTTTGTCGGGGAAAATGGTGAAAGGTCGCTTCTCGGAAATGCTTGCAGTTTTTCCGAGTGAGATCGGATCTCAATCTTTTTAGGTCATACCATTTATCCTGTTTTGTTCTAAGGTCCCTGTGAGTAATATTTGATCCTAAAGTTATCAACTAGTAACCTCAAAATAGTAAAAAATACAAAATTTATATTCGGAAATAGTTTTCCTGTCGATCACTGAAGTGAACATTGAAATTAAAAGCACTTGCTGATTTGATATCCATTCGATGACTTTAATGATAATTATATGTTTTAACGACATATTGTTTTTCAACCGTTTTATTGGTTTTTCTATTTATTTTTTCTAAATATGCGGTTAGAATTTTTTAATATTTTTGTAGCCATACTTTTTACTGGTTTATCCATTGAATATTACATTAGCAATAAAACATCTTTGCATTCTTAACTTTAATTCCCAAGTTTCAAGTATGACTCCAATGTGATTCTAACTCGTAACTGCCGTAATTAATGTGCATCTGAATTTATAGGAGTGGGTGGTAACCGAATTAATGGCTGCAGGTTCCGGCGTCTTCGTAGAATCACAATCGGTGCTAGTAAATGGCCCGTCGCCATAACCGTAGCGCTTCGGTGATCAAAATCACCAGACGGAAGTATCTCCGCTCCTTTCCTCAAAGGCTGAAGGAAGAGATTTCTTGGGGGAAACCAAATTGGTAGAATGGCTCTTTATTCTTTTATTTTATTGTAAAAATGTTTTTAGAAAAGAGATAAAAAGGGAATTTCTTAGTTGGCTTTTTTTATATTTGAGAGTTTTTGTTGCCATGGGACGATTTTTCCGAACTCCGATTTCTCTTTATTTTTCCACTTTTTTTTTGTAATCCTCCCTCAAGTTTTTGCCCACTCTGACGTTATGCCCTCGTGGTTTTCATTGTTGGCAGTCGCTTTTACCAAAATCTGTTATGAGAGGATGAGGAAATTACGATTCGACATGCGTCTTGGGAGGTGTGCATGGTCTCACCGGAGAGGAAGCCGTGGGATTGGGTGACGAAGAATTCATCTTTGCGGCAATACTTTGAAAAGCACCCGTGCAAAGCATTTTATAGAATTCGATTTCAAATTTATTCGATGGGCAGTGTTAATGCATGCTTAATGTTTTGTAGCTTAACTCATTTCCGCACAGAAAAATTTCTGATTGCGATTTTGAAGATGTTTAAGTACGTGGTTCGTATGGTTGTCTTAAGTAATACAGTGAAATATTTTGGTAATAATACAACTTTTTTCGTTAATTCATGCATTTAAATATATATTATACATGGATTTACTCAATGGAGAGTGAAAATAAACTCCTACGAAAAATACAGCCTATATTCCGTATGTTGTCAAATTTCAATCCTTGTTTACGAGTCATTTCTTCGTTATATGCGTATCAAACAACTTTATTGTTATTACTTGATATTTTCATGAACTTTGGGCTTTGATGAGCCAATTATTGTAAATTGTGTTTTTGCTCCAAGGGTTCACCCAGAGCATGAATAAATATCTATTCTATTCTATTCTAACCTATTATAGCACAATGTTGCTTCTGAGTAACATAATATATAAATTTTCAGCTGTATTCAGGGAAGATTAAAACTACGTGCTCTTTTATGCTGCAATGTTTAATGGCGAAATATGTAGCTGCCTCAATATTTATGATTGAATAGAAACTTTTCACATTGAAGACATTCAAAATGAGAAGTCTTATTTAATTTCTCACAGAAGCAGCTCTGGGTTAGAAGGAGTTAAAATGACGCATTGCCATATAGCTACAATATTTGGCTACAAGGCCATAATCTAGTATTGTTTAATTTTCGCGAGTGACCTTGATGAAAAAGGTGAATCTTCTGCACGCGAATATCTTTGTATAAAATAAAGATAAATCAATCTAAACAATGTCATTTACTGTTCAAATTTATGACATGTGCATGTAATTTATGGACAGTAGGCGTCCGTATTTAAATTTCCGTTTCTGACCCGTCTTTTTCTGTCATTTGGCTTATTTCGATGGGCTTGGAAAATAAACTAATAGGCGGATAAAGTTATTGCAACTTTTAGTGACTTATCTGTGGCAATTCGACAACAATAAGGAGTGCGGGAACTCTTCAAGCGCCTCATATCCTCGGAATGGTAGGATGTAGTGAAGTGGCAACGGTTGTCGGAAATGGGCTAGTTTATAGCTCATTTGGTGGAATTTATTTGGTTGTGGCATGGGCGAAAAAAGAAAAATGGTGCGAATTTACCCTTCCTTTCGCCGCCACCTGAAGTCATTCGGAGTTTCTGATCGAGGTAGGTGACGTAAAATGAAAGTTTGATAGCGGGATATACCAGTAATATTCTTTGAAAAAAGAGCGTTGGACTTTTTTAATACATAGTTATTAATGCTTACCGCACCTTATAGTTTCTGTTAATAAAGCTCCTTTGAAGGGCTGTGATCATGATAATTGAGCTCTTTCAAGACTCCTACCTCGCAGACATGCCAGTAACGCAAGCGAGAGACTTTACACCACCAATTACGTACTTCATATTGAGTAACCTCGTGGTTTGGATGGGAAGTCACCATTATAGCCGTGGTAATACAAACTTGAGAAGGGAAGGTTTCCGTACTAATTTTTTTAATGTATCTCCTTTTATTACAGTTAATGTTACAGTTACAGTTTTATTACAGTTTTATTACATGGCCTACATGACCATGGTTCGTCCTGTTCTTGAATATGCAACTTCTGTGTGGGATCCCTACTATAACAATGAATCTTCTAAGCTTGAAAGGGTACAGCGAAAGGCAGCCAGGTACACTCTAGGGAAACATGGAAGAGGGGAAAGTGTATCAGCAATGCTGGGGAGCTTAGGATGGAAACCTCTAAAAGTGAGAAGAACCATTAATAGGCTATGCGGCGTATACAAAGCTTTTACAAAAGAGCAGGGTTGGAAAGAATTAGGTCTAAAGTTGGGCTCACCCTGCTACATAGGAAGGAAAGACCATAAATTTAAAATTCAATTGAAAAAACAGAAAACGGACATTTTGAGAAAACCCTTCCTACATAGAGGAATAAAAGAGTGGAATGACCTACCTGAAGTGATTTTTAAGATCTTCCCTTCAAATGCCAAAATTTTTAGGAAGAAGTGTGAAGCACTAAACTATTGATTAAGTACATAATGGTTCAAAGAAAGAGTTTGAAGTTGGGTCAATGCTCATTTTTTAGTTGTATTATATTAGAATTAATGTATTTAATGGATTGTTTTAAATTGTTTTATTGGGATAATGTTAAATTCTTAATTGTATGAGATTAGAATAAGGGTATTATTTTTATCATGGATATATGTTCTGGTTCTGTTTCTTTGTATTATGTACTTCCTGATTTTATGTCACCACCCGACATTATGGTCGTCTTGTAACAATTTATGTAATAATAATAATAATAATTACTTTTCGTAGGAAAGTGTAGCCTCATTCCTTCGTTCACAAATTTAAGTATGTCTTAATTTATCACTTTTTCTTAAGGAATTAAACTAGTGATGCTCCGGAACTATATATTTTGAGTCACTCTGAAAGATATTTTCTCCAAGCTACTCGACTATATTAGGGCAGAATATTCCCCTTAGCCTCTTTTAGCTCACTACGATTCCTCTAAAAGATGTGTTGACACCACAGTCTACTCTTAGCCTTTTAAACGCGTTGCTCTATTTTTATTCGAATTTCATTCACCGGAGTCATTGGATCTGTATTGTCCTTCACCAAACTAATTCGAGGACATCAAGGTCGAGGATACGCCGTAATCAATTGGCTCCCTCCTTTTTCGAGAGCATTGTTTAATAACAAATGCAAGGTCATAAAGGATTCAAGTTATAATGAAAATAATTCCTGGATAATTCCATATGTCCTCTCAACAATCTCATGCACTATTTTGCCATGAGTTTGGTTTCCACTCAATATTTTTGGAAGTTTAAAAATAATTTGGGTGTGCCGAAGCCCTTGTTGTCTCTTCGGTTAAACTTCATCCGTCCCGTCTCATACGAAAATATAGATGGGGATAGCATGAGATAATGTAATATGCTTCAAGAGGCCACATAAGCTTTGTAATAAGTGATGATCCCTCAGTTCGTTCTTATCATTATTAACGTAGGTAGAGCTGATTTTAATCGCTCTTCATTTTATCGGAATCATTGGGTCTGTCATTGACACCAAACCATCTTTCCTATTCATTTACGCATTTTTTGATCACGCGGATATTTTTCTGATTTACTTGCAACTCTTTCTGTTTTCCTCCGGTGGGATTCACAAATGATTAAACATGAGAGGTCTTGATTGCCGATTTCCGCGCATTTCCCACAATCCACGATAATATTCGCCGTTCGCTTCGCCTGCTCAATGTTTAGAATGAGATTAGCCCGCGCGACGACGATCAACCCACCACCACCGTCCCACTTGGTCGGTCCTTTTTATAAAATTCAAACCTCCCCCACTCCCTCCCCTACAGCCCCTGTCACCCCCTCCCTCCCTCTCTCCCCCACCCCACACTCCTCCCCCACAATTCCAACAGCTCCCGCAGCTGTTGCACTCACATTTCCCAGGAACGTGACTCGTAAGATTTGTGTGAGGTGGAGGATCTTCTCCTTTCTTTCTCTCTCTCTCTCTCTGTAGCGGGTGGAGGAGTTTGACCGGCGAGGGAGTTGGTGGAAGGGGGGACTGTGGGGAAGATACGGGTGAGTGGGGTGGGGAACGAGGCGGGGGAGTGTAGCAGGAGAAAGGACTGGCTCTTAAGGAGGTGGGGGTGGAATGATGAGGGAGAGGCAGAGTGGTGTGGGGGGGGGGGGTTGGATAGGAGTCACACTCAGAAGACTATAGATCGATCCTCAACGGGAAGATGATTCGGCTACTTTGTGCTCCCGTTCTTCCCCTCACCTCCCCTCCCCTTTTCCCCCTTCTCCCCCTTCCAACTTCATCTCGCCCCCACCTCTCCATTCCACGTCTTCAGTCACTCATTTCGTCTCTCTAATTCCCTCACTCTTTTCACACCTTCTCGTTCCAACCCTTCCGCTGTGTACCCACTCCTGCGATATTTTTCCATAATGTGTAGTTATTCCATATTAATAGGGGTAAAGTCCTGGCCTGCCAAACATGAGGCCGCGGGTTCGAGTCCCGCCAGGGTGTTTCCCCTATCCAGGGCATGGTTGTTCGTGTACGTTTAATTGTAAAATTTGTTGAATTCCCCGGTATAAAGTGGCCTATGAGATCTGTATTCGGTGATTTGAGAATAAAATAAAGATAAATAAACAAAATAATGTTTAGCATATACTTCATTTACTATAGCTTTGGCTTCATAATCGTCTTTAGTGCCAGGGGCCGATATATCGGATTGAGCGTGTACCGGTTTTAAAATCATAATAAGTTAATGCATTTTGTTTTATCCCTCATCTAATGTACTAATCTAATCTAAAGATAACCAAAAAAATAATTTTTTATCATTAAAATAAAAAAGCGCATTCCATTGATATCTGTTAAAGTGACTTCATATAGTGTTTTTCAGTAAAGTGCTACAAAATTCTTAAATTATTGTTGGCACTTTCCACTAGACCCACAAAATTTCGGTGGAACTAAGGGGGTTAAATATTCCTGGAGTACTTCCAAGAGTGCCCGGTTATTTTTTTCAAATGAAAAGTTATATATTGATTGGCAAACATGATATTAGTCAGGAATTTAACCCATGATTAAAGAATTTACAAATGGTATGTTCTCAATGAGGATAGGGCCGTTAGTAATTGCCAATACTCAAAGGTAGCTCCTGCTAACTTTAGCTGGCGCTAAGTAGATAATTCAAATTCATTTCTAGAGTCACTTTTAATAACAGATAAATAGAATTAGTTGCCGGAAAACTCGGAATGAAGCGTTGGTGTTTTTTGTGTTGTCTACATAGCTCGCTGTCGTCGGGCTACGAAAAGTGATCAATAGCGAGGCAAATTCAGTCACCTAGCCGTATAAAATAGCATGACCGGTGGTTGAATTTGGCTTTTAAGAGACTGAGTTTAAGAAAAGCCCTTAAAAATTATCATTTCATTGAATGTACCCCGTATAAATTTAGAAAATTATTGTTATGTAATTTAAGCATTTAATCCTGAAGTCCGTTTTTTACAGAGAATTAATATTTAAGCTTTTTTGCCTGGAGTTTATTTCTGTGCTGTAATCGTTCTCTTTTATACATTATAATTTCTTGAATCATGTATTAGAAACTGTAATTTTACCAATTATTTTAAATGGTGTTATTAAAATTGAACAGTATGAAGTTAGTTTTTCGAAGAATTTCTAGCATGGTTTATTTCTTGTCGGTGAATAGGCTCATAAATTCCTGGAAATAAGCGCATTGAGATTTCTAAAGTGGAGACGGTTGTACCTCTTTGTCTTCTCGATTCCAGTCATGTAAATCAAAGTGTTTATTTACCGAGTGTAATTGTGATTTCATGGCTTCGATGCCTGAAGGACTATCGCCGTTGGTTGACATCAATGGGTTTAGAGTCATTCGCCATCACCGCCCACCGGCGTTTAGTACCTGCCTTCCTTTTCAACTGTCATTGATCTATTATTATCTTCTTCGTTGTCCGGCTCACAAATTCGTCGTATCTCCAACGTTTCTGGCTGTAAATCACTCTGAAAAACTTTTCCTCTACCCTAAACTTTACCATATTATAACGTTTAAAATTAGTCTTCGCAAGATCTTCAGCATATTTAGGCTCTGCCACCTCCTCTCCTGCCAAGATTTTTATAATTTCTCTGAGTACTTTCATCATCCTATGAAAGTCTTTAAGGTCAACTAACCTAAAATACCAATAATCCTAATATTATTATTATATAGATTCATGCATTGCTTCTCCCTTTACTTGACTCAAAGGGGCTTGCGAATGGATGCCTTCCAAGTTGATTGAACTTTAAATTCACCTCTGGATAAAGATTTACCGATGACAGAGATGCATTTTTTAATATGCAAAACTATTATTATGCTATTATTTATTAGGTAGAGAGATAAATATTCCATCATTAAAGCTTATTTCTTTTTCTCGAATATCAAAGTTACTCCGCATCCTTGCTTAGTATATTTTGTGATTTATAAATCGTGTAACTGAGATTAAGTCTCAGCCGCTATCTACTAGAACACCCAATCTAACATTGATAATACTGTATCATTTTTTATGGAGTGAGCTCCAAATTTCCTTTTTTAGAGTTAACAACGGGGTTATTTGTCTTAACCTTATTTGCATATAATGCGGACGATATATTTTGGCCAAAATATAATCATCGCTGGAGTACTTTCCATAATATTAATAAAATAGCGTTAACGTAGCGATTACTATTAAGTTCCTGTAAAAAGTTAAGCGTTTGGCGCCGGCCTCGGTGGCGCCGGGGTAAAGTCCCCGACTGCTAACCTAGAGGTTGCGGGTTTGAATCCCGCCTGGATGGATTGATCACCATCCAGTGTATGGATGTTTGTGATTGTCAATCAAGTTAATTGTAAGAGAGGACAATGCTGTCCTATTATCTACCACAATGCTGTACTATGAGCATAATCGTGTTAGTTTTTTCTCGTGCCCTGAGTAATTTCTCAAGTGAGGGCATTTATAAATTATTTAACTTCAGCACCAGCAGACACTGTGAGTAATATATTCTCGTACTTGCACCTGCATCAGAAAAACCGTTGATGATCTCGAAGAAATCTCTACTTTTTGAAAATGCTTTTTAAAATAACTTACTCTCTAAAAAAATCCTTCTCTTACATCACGAGTATCGATTTGCGTCTCGTATCTGCATTTAAATGGTTGACCGACTAGGGGCCGAGATCATCGTTAAATCCAAAAATAATTGGGGAGTTTTAATTCTTAAAAATTTTATTATTCTACCAGATATCCGGAGAGCTCACCCAAAGTTATTAAAACCCGGGTATTTTGAATCATTAATCGGTGTAGTCTCTCGCTTTCTCACCCAAAGTCCTATTCCTGCACAACCCTCGCCTCTTCCTCTATCTCCTACGCCTTATTGCCCATTTCGATATCACTCCCATTGCAAAGCAGCCACGCCCCCGTCACATCCGGCAATATCCTCACTATACATCACTGCCACCCACCCAGCGACGTCCAATTGCGTCGCGAGTCGCTGAATAAGCTCGGCAGGGGCGAGGGGGATGAGAGGGGGGGGAGTAGTGCATGGGTTTGAGGTGAGAGAGAGATAGGCTACGGGAGGGGGGGGGGCGGAGGGGCCGCGGTGGCATAGAAAGCATCTAGTTACCAATTATGGGCGGAACGGCAATGACAAAAGAGAGCGGAGAGGCGTCACACACGTCGACCGTCACTGGCTTAAAAATTCGCTTATGCGTGGGAACGAACGTGAGAGAGAGAGAAGCATAAAAA
This sequence comes from Ischnura elegans, assembly GCF_921293095.1. Lineage (NCBI taxonomy): Eukaryota > Metazoa > Arthropoda > Insecta > Odonata > Coenagrionidae > Ischnura > Ischnura elegans. The sequence goes on from NC_060248.1 coordinate 110,266,622, forward strand.
CGTCACCATTCATATTTTTTTCCTCTCTCGTTTCCGCCTCAAACTATCGAAATATCGTCGAAAGGTTGAAAAAGCGAGTGCATATATTTTAGGCATGTCATAATACGATGATGAGTCAATCAGTGGCGCAGCGAAGGGCGGGGGGGGGGGGATGAAACCCCCCGACCCCAGAGCTCGGAGAATTCTTATGTTTAATCCATTTTACTTAATTGGATTGATATTACTAATAGAATAGAGTACGGATTAATAAAATAACCCTCAGAAAGCCGTAGAGCTCGCCATTTTTAACTATTTTGTACTTTTAAAATTCCACAATTTATTAACCTCGCACCTACCGCTAATTGAAAAATGACAAAGCAGGAGCAATTTCCACAAATTTTAAATTTAATGTACTACCGGTTTCACTAATGATGATGCTATTAAGCGTACCTAGCGCGTACCTGATGATGCTGTTAAGCGAAACCGGTAGTACATTAAATTTAAAATTTGTGGAAACTGCTCCTGCTTTGTCATTTTTCATTGTGTCACGTTTCCACTCCATCTCGCCTGAAACCTCAGATACTACCGCTTTTTTTTGTGGAGGTATGGAAATTTGGTGGAATTTCCATACCTCTACACACACACCGGTATTAGTTGCACCTTAACCTTCCCCAGCCTTAATTTATAACTGCGCCCCAGAAGTCAATTGAACGTAAGAGTGAGGGTCGCAGAAATTGCGGACGTCTTCTCATCTTAGTTTTTCTCATGTGGGATATGATGACTGCCACCGGCGCAAAAAAGGTAGAACGCTCAACTTTAACCATTTCTATAAAATCCTGCTGAAGATCCATGGGGTAGAGCCAATTATAGTTTTACTCATTTTTTATTCGACTACCGTAAAAAATCATCAAACATTTTTACAACGTAAACGTTTAGCCTCTACGGTCGAAAGAGCGAAGAAGAACACGCGAAAAACTAATCAGAATAATATAAGCTCTACTGTGATAAACTATAGGTTTTATCCCGTATCCATCCTCAATGATCAATTGAACCAGAAATTTCTGTTTGATTACTTATAGAGATGTTCTTCTTAATTATTGAACCATAATCCTTAAAATTTTTAGCTAAAATGTATTCCATAGTCTTCAATAGAGTGGATTCAGTTCACAATTTTCATTATCACGACGTCTCCTATTGAAATAATTTGCAGAAACTCATTGTTGCACGTTAGTATTCGCTTTCTATTAATAAATATAACTCGCCTAATTTCTTCAGTCCCATATGGATGAAAAGGCTAAATAAATGCTCACTATAACGCTAATAACGCTCTAATAATGCTAACTCGACTTACGTTAAAGGACCACTCCTGAATGGATGATGTTATTTTTCGTTATAAATATCTCATAAAATTATGGGGCATGGGATTCATGTGTGTCGTAGCAAAATGTTGTACGTAGTATTACCTTGGTACTACTACCTGATTAGCCTACTATATCAACAGCTAAATAATATGCAATGTTATTTATGCCTTATGGACCCGAAATACATCATGATACATGTATCATAAATAATGAACTTGGTGAATTAATACTTTTTAATAATTTAAATTAAATTTTGATTCCGTGGTTCTCTGGAGCATATGGTCCTTATACATTAGAAGGCGACACGTGGCGTGATTTACTAAGCTCGAGTTGAATCATTCAATACGTCCCATTTGTTAAATATAAGTTCCTGTGTGTCAATGATTACTTACGGCATACAGTTTTAAGCCAAAAATTTATAGTGCTGGAGATTGCTCAAGGTAACGCGATTTTTCGGGTGTGCTTGTCTTCGTTGTGTACCCTGAAGAATATACCTGAGAAACAGCTGTCTCGAGGTATGAATCATCATCAAAACGCTTTCCACGAAGTCTTCTCGAAATAACAATCTTCATATTTATTTGATAATCTTTTTATTGGACAATATATAAGGTTATTATCTACATCTACGTTACTTTCCTCAGTGACATAAATGTATATTACGCCTACTCTTGGTGAAAATTTCAATGAGTTGCTTCGGGTTGGAGTCGCGTTTACATGTTGTTGGGTTTCATTATCTCCTAGATTCCTTTTATGCTAATTTATTAGCATGTAGTGGCAAATGACGAATAATTTGCATAATATATAGACACATCCTTGTATAACCACCTCGTCAGAAGATAAAATTTCAATAATTGTTCCCAAAAAGCGGCAAAATCAAAAGAAATTATGTATTGCCGCTGGGAAAACGTGCCCATTCTCTTGTGGAGTTTCCTTAAATTATCAGGAATTTATTCCGTAGTTAAATTTGTTTCTTGTTTGAATAAATATCCTGGAGTTGTGAAAGGAAAGTAATATATGCGTAACAGAGAAAGTACATTTGAATACATTAATACATTAACGAGAAACACATATTTTTAACGCTTTCCATCTTGCTTTCTAAGTAAATGTACTGTGGCCTTTTTTATTAGAAATATCACTGAAAATCAACTGCATTGGGTAGATTTGCAAGGTGGGGTATTTTAAGGCCGTTTTACACGGGATATCTACAAGCATAATCTGACGTACGCCTGATAGCGCATTTCACATCGCGTCGTATAGAGCGGTGAATTGCTAAAAATCATGCGAGAATGCATGAACGTGAGATGAAAAAGTGGCCCCTGTTCTAATTTCGTTCACGCATTCGTGCAATCGCTCGCCAAAATGAGAAAAATTCAGTTCTGAATGTTTTTAATTGCATACCCTGGGTAAAAAATCCTAAAGCAACTGCCCCAAAATGTTCATCTCCTATGTAAATGCATAAATATAGAATTTCCCCGAAAACTAAGCCTTTTAGTGCGGCGGGCTTTAGCGTTTAATTCGGCTTTTGCCGCCCTTGCGAGAAGTGCGGCGGGCTGATATTTGGTAGATTTGCAAGCTGGGGTATTCTAAAGGCGGAGTTTCTATTCTAAAGGTTTTACACGGAGCATCTACTTGTATAATTTGACGTAGGTACGCGTGAGAGTGCATTTCACATCACGATATATCGGCTTTTGCCGCTCGGGCGAAACGTGCGGCGTGCCTATATATCGCCTCTTACGTAATACATTATTTAATATGCCACAACTTATTATTTTGCTATGACTTATTTCAGGAAACGAAAAAATATTTTTTACATATTAACCAGTTTAACCTCAATAATAAAAAACCACTTATGGATATGTAATAAAATATATTAGTATAGTTGTTTTCCCTAGTTGCTACATTTTATTATAATACCCTCCGATTTTCTCGCCAGTACCCCAGAGACAAGGATAGCACTTAGGAGACTTCAATATATGCTAGTCGTAATCTTGCTTGAGCATTTACTTTATAAATATAAACGGCTGGTGTCCCAACGCCTTTTCAGGTGGCTTGCGGGGTTGTATGTAGATGCAGTTGAACTTTTGAATTACTTAAAGGCAGATTTACACGGGGCGAGGAAATACGCAGGTTGGAACTGCATTAATTTCTAAAATGGCGTGGAAATTCGCGAATGCATGAACGAAAATAGAACAGGGGCTATTTTGCCATCTCACGTCCACTCATTTTCGCAAGTGTTCTAGCAATTCACCGCTTTACACGACGCAATTTTGACTGAGCCTTCGTACACAAGATAGATTGTGCCCCGTTTAAAACGGCTTTAAGTAATTTTCTAATATGGCGAAAGGCGTCTTATTTTGTGCGGCCCAAATTATAAATCGAACTCGAAGCATCCATTCTCTTGAAGTAAACGTTTGGAATTTCGAGTCCTGGAATTGGTAACGTGAAGACTAAATATTTTTACTCTCAAAAGCTGAGATTACCGATCCACCCTGTTTCGTATTTCTTCTTCTTCTGATCCTGAGTGCAGAGGTTGGGGGGGCTTTAGCTTTGCTCGGGGATTTAATTCCTCCTTTTTCCCTTCATGCTACCCACCATGATCCGCCTTTTGCTTGCTGAGCGATGTAGTTTTATCGATTTTTTAGTGTTTTTCGAACTAACGACGCGGCATCCATGAAAAATATATTTAAACGCGTGAGACTCTAGCCGGGTGATAAAAACTTAGGCGGGCATTGATCGTTTTTCAGCTTTAATGTCCTTAGCACGCCGGGCAATAAAGGAAGATGGATTGATGGGGATGAGCGATGGAAACACGGTGAGGCGGTGCTGCCTCCTATCGGACCAGATTATACAACTCCTTTGCATTTTTTGAGACGAGGATAACGAGCCGACCCGCTCTCGTGTCATTGCATCGACGTTTATAATTTATGTCGCCGAGGCTGTCGGTTTGGTGGCTAGATACGTGGAAATATCTGGTTTTTATTGAGGACATTAATAGATTAAATTTAGACGTGATGTAAACCCAAGTTACTCCAATGTTCTCACTTACAATTACTTATTTCATGCAAGGTCTTTGACATTTGGTTAAGCGTATCGTAATCTCTCAGAAACGATAATAAAATGGAAAATGAAAAATCTAAATGTATGACATTGTAATTTACCAAGAGCCCTAATTCCTTGATTCCTGCTTTTCTGTTAGATTTTGAATGCTACTATGCTTCGTTCACCGGTCTGGGGCCCTATCCACTAAGGCAACCTCTCGGATAGTTCGTGGTTGGTTCTCGGAAAGACGTCATAAGTTCGGAATGAGCTATCCACTAAGGTCTACCTGAACTTTCCGTCACGGAAACTCGTCCGAACGAGGCCGAAATGACGAAAGGTCTCGGAAAATGACTTTCCGTTTCTCGGAATCGGAAAGTGATGTGCCAGAGGGTAAGTTATAGAATATTATTGGCGCGAAAGTGGTGTTACAGAAGCTGGTAAGAAGTCACAAGTAATTTGCAATTCTGGCACGGTATGCGTACTAAAAATTATGGTAAATGGATGATTATGTACGGGGTCAGGAATTAAATGAAGCTGCAGACGAAACCAGTTGAAAGCGTTAATGCCTCCAGAGGCATTAGCACTTTTCAAAAATGCAGTAAATTTAGCATAGTGGATAGCATAAAAGTGCTTCCGAGTGACGGAAACGGAATGTTCGATTCCGAAATCTGGGAAACGAGGAGACGTAGTTACTGGATGGGGCTCCAGATTTCGCGGCGCCAAAATTACTCTCGGAAGTTGGAGGGTATCTTTCCGAGAGGCTTACTGTGGATAAAATATTTTATCCTGTCTGCTTTTGTCAGCTATGACTCTTGGAATAGCTTTACTGTGGTCACACAAATATTGTGTTGTTCGCCGTCACTCACTGAGAGATTCAAGCCCAAGGTTGGTTCGGATGGGTATGGTTAGAGATCACCTTTACGGCCAAAGGTCTGTTTTAATAGGGTGGTTTCCTTCTATTTTTTTATTGCCTAAATCGAAAGATTATTACTCCTGGAGCACGTATTTCACGTACTTAGATTTTTAAATGACGATATCTATTTTTCGCGATTAAATGAAAAGTGAAAATTTTAAAGCGCGCGAAAACGCGACGGATAAGTATGAATGCCAGGAAATCTCTCCGTGTGACGTATTTCTGGTTCCCGCTGCCCCCCTGTGAGGTGACCTTGAGGCGAGGCTTAGCACTGATACGACGCAGGCTGCTAGCGGGTAGCTGAGTACCCTGCTAGCTGGTAGCGCTTGGCTTAAATAAGGATTATTAATACCTTATCAAACGAAGGAAACTTTCCGACCTTAGCCAGTTTTAATAAGTGATTATTAAGACATGTTTCCCTGAGCTCTGCGCCTCATGCATGCATTGGTTATCTCAGACGATGTATAACTCCTATCCGCTCGTGTAGAAACTAGGTCCCTGTGACGTCACGTGGAGCGGCATCGCGTGGGCGCCATTGTGGCCGTTTTCAAATGGGGATAAAAATGGACCATTGCCATTCGTCTAAACTGGGATTTCTAAAACCAAATAATTTGTATATTATGAATACACTAATTGTGGGTAACGAATCGCAATCAGTGCCTTCCGTTTTCTTTGATGAAGGAAACTATCCTATAGAGGGAAGGGAGGTCAGTTTGTTCTCTATGACCACCTCGACCTTCCACGATATTGCTTGGGAGTGTCCGCAGGCTTCACCCAGGATTTTAACCCTTTGATTGGTACTCTTGCGCTCTACCCACTAGGTATAAACGATTGTCATATTCATATGTCCATTATGATTCTTGTACATTCAACTCCTCACTAGGGCAACTTTATCATTTTACTTTCGTGGGGATCCACATCGGAAGTAATATTTTCCACTGTGCGCGTAATTGTAATTTTAGCTTTTCATTAGTCGCCTGGCCGTTAATTTTGTTTGGAAATTACGAGTGTTGTCCAACCAGCCGTGGCTCATCGGCTAACATCTGTACCGGGGAGTTGAACTTGTCTTTGTATCCGGATTTAGGATAGTAGCATGAAGTAACCTTAGCCGGAAGAATATCTTTTGGCAAGGTTTATTTATTTTCATCAACAATCCAACTCGCTATTTGCGATCGGCGAGTTCAAATTATTTCTACACTGGGAATAAAATGGTTTTGTAGAATTAAGGTATCCGTAAAGATCTTTCTTAGACTCAAAATATTATTTTTGGAGGAAAATGAATGATTTTCGAGCAAACATTTTATTATTAATCTGGGTGATCATGTCCAAACTGATATTTATGCCTTTTACGTTCTTTAAAAGAAAATCCTGGAGTGGACATTGGTTTTCGGGGTTTAAGAAACTGTAGGCAGTCTGAGGGTGTCCGAAATGCAACTACGAGACTCGTACTTTCTATAAAAAAAAACCCTGGCCCTTATTTAATGAGAACTTCATGCGTTGGGAAATTGAAATTTTCATTAAGAGTGTGTCTCAGCTATTTATGTATTTAGACCTTATAATGAACTTCTATGAAATTTTTGCTGCCGTGCCGTCAAAATAATTTCATTTTTGTGGCTCAAAAATGTCTCAACCTTAGGACCATCGAAGTGCAGGACATGGTGGGTGAGAATGTATAAGAATCGTAGCTTATAGAAAGAGATACGTAGTCAGATTCTGGATGAGATACGTAGGACACAGAAGCTAGCGATAGCAAGAACTGAGCGGGGAGGGGATTTTGGATGTAGTGTTAGAGGGTAAAATTTTCGGTAAACGAGGTAGAGGAAGGAAGATAATTGGATTTTTGGATAGAACGAAAAGTAGTAGGCCTTATTGTGAATTTAGAGGGAGGTCCATGAAGGGAGGGGAGACTGCTAGAATACCTCTATACTACGTGAAAACTTCCTTAGAATAATTAAATATATATAAAAATAAAAATGAATAGGCGCAAAGGATTGCGGAAATCCTCAGGATTAAGATTTAGTTTCTTTCCGTATTGCTCTATAGCGCCTTCAGCTCCCTCTGTTTCACTGGCTCATTTTTCAGCCTCGTCTACATTCTAAACTTTTCTCTTTCCTGTTTATTCTTCAGACATATCCTTGCCAGCCTCCCTTCTCCATGCCCTACCGTCCATCGTCCTTCCTCATCCCTTACAAAGGCGACTGCCTGTGACGCGTCGTCCTTGGCACCCACATGTTCATATAATTCCCGCCCGATTTAAAGGAAAGTTCAACGTGTGGACAGCAAGGTTCCTCAGTTCCAAAAGCCAGGACTTTTGCGACGTCCTTGACGGAGTTTTTTTCTCGTCTCTGTTGGTCCGATATTTCTTTACTTTCTGCTCTGTAGTCGGCCACCTGAGGTGTTGGTAGGTATGGCAAGTCTGAAGACACGGATTTAGTCAAGCGGAGCGAATACATGCGTTCGCCTTAAACATTTCCGTATAATTCGCGTGTGGCCTTCTTTCAATTTTTTTTCTGCCTTAACCATGAATCAATCTTTATTTCAGCAGCTGCTATAGGGACACTTTTTACCGGAAATTTTCATGGTAAATATTATTTTACTGAGAGGACATCAGTTGCACGTATATTTCTTCAGCGTACGAAATATGGTAATGCCGTTGATTTTCCATTTATTGGAGCCCCTGCCGGAAAGCTTATCGATATTACGGTGTACTGATTGCCGCATCTTTTTTTACTTAGAGTCATCATATTTTTTTCTGTGGAAAGAGGAAAACTTAAAATAATTTTTGTTAGGCTTAATGGGAATTACAACTTTTTCTTTTCATATTGTGATTTTTTTCGGACGAATATATTTTCATTAATAAAAATATGAAAAAATATATAATAATATTCGGTACACACTCTGAGAGAAACATTTAATCTGACCTTAGGTGTTTTAACACAGTTGAAAAGTAAAAAATCTTTCTGAAAGGCATTAAATAACGCTTTAATCCTCTTTGTTTGAGAAGAAATGCATGCATCTTCCCCACACTCCCGAATATATCGCTGCATCCCCCCTAATCGCCTCCACCACTTCCCCCACCACTCTCCACGTTAGTCTACACCCCCACCTCACACCCGCAACCCCCCCATTCATTTTTTCCCCACTCGACCCACCTCTTCAACCCTGTCCCTTCCGGCAGTCAACACGTGGGTGGCAGGGAGGGGGTGAGAGGCTTTTGGCAGGCGCGTCGAGTGTGGCCCCCGTGGGCGGAGAGATAGGGGCGGGGGTAGGAGTGTGTCTATGACGGGGGGGGAGGGGGGCAGCAACACGGAGGCGGCGGTGTCTAGCGCCGTCACATTGTGTCGAGTGTCACGGGGCCGAATATCGGTGCGTTTGAAAGAGAAGAGTGTGGCACAGATTATGCAGAATGTTCAGAGGGGTGGTAACATAATTTTCTATTTACAAAACATTAAATCCCATTGTATCGATCAAAAACTTTTTACTTGTTTTTTTATAATGTAGGCACATATATAAAGTTCTGTTTCACACAATTTGAAGACTAAGACTGATAGGTGACGTCCCCCATCACCAGATAATGAGTAAACCATTTTCTGGCGTTTGTCATGGCTTTTACCAGCATATCAGGGGGTGGCAAATTCATCCCAAATGTTGGTATTCAAAGCTTGCAGGGTCCTGGGACTGTGAACATAAACATGAGATATCAAGAAATTCCATTGAAAAAATCACAAGGGACAAATCGGAAGAGAGGGCCGGCCACTCCAAATCGCCCCTAGTTGAGATGAAGCGGTCAGGGAAGTGTTTCCTCAAAACAGCAATCTATGCTCTTGAAGTGTGAGCAGTGGCGCCGACTCCGTGGGGCCCGAGCCCCCTCAATAATTCGTTATGGGTGTGAGGAAAAAATGTGTCAGGCTTGTCGATTTTCCCCGGAGTGTCCAGATATCAAGATTACAGCTCTCAGTGTTCTAATGTTGATCATATGACTCGGCATCACATTTAACGAGTCAATGATTTTCCATAGTCATAAAAATTGTCGCTTTTAGCATATAACTATGCGGCATTCAGGACGGTGACGTCTTTTTTCGTGACTGTAGTGTAAATCAGTGATTTAGACGAAATAAAACGGGGTAAAAATATAAATTTTATGAATAAATTTTTTTTTGTTTAAAAATTCTCTAAATAAGTCACCTACAAGCCTCAGTAGATACACAAGAATGTGTAATTTTCCAAAATAGGTGTCACAAATTTTGTGACTATTTAAGACGAATATGAGGCTTTCATTTTTCTTGAATAACGATACCTCCAATTCACAAACGCTCAACAATCACCCACCGAATCAAATCCGCTCATCTAGTACTACTAGGGCTCCTAGATGAGCGTATTTGATTCGGTGGACGATTGTTGAGCATTTGCGCGGTGAAGGTACCTATCGATAAGGGTATTGAAATTCCGTACACTCTGAAAATTCGTATAGACACTCAGCGAGATTAAAAATGAGTAATACATGGAACATGAGCAAATCCTTGCTCCCTCTTTATGAAACAAAAAGAAAGTGAAAAGATCAAAATAGCCCACCGCAAAACGAAGACTCTGCAGGGGCCTAGCTGGAGCTTCCTATCGTGACGTAACACACTCTAGTTCTCCCCCGAAGTGACGCCAAGCTCCGATGATGTAGGAGTCACGGAGTGTATAGTAATATACATCGTGTCATGTCTACAGTGCAAGGCTGTCGCGTCCATTCAACTTGAGTTGGGCATTGCTCATCTCGTCACCCGGGAAGGTCAGCGCTGACATGGATGGGCCGAATTTTGCCGCGTGCCGCCGAAATCGAGGCGAGAAAAAAGCTCGACTGCATCCCATTTTACCGCCGTTTTGTTTTTCTTGTCCTTCTCAGATATGGCCCGCGCTCCTCGATGTGGTAGTTCCTATCTCGAGCTTGTCATTCCTGCAGTCCTGTGTGCAATGCGACCGGATGGTCTGAGAAAATAGCACCAGTTTCTCCTCGGCAGCGGACGGGTGCTGATTGCTCTTACTTCGCTGAATATTTGTGCTTCCTAGATGCGTTATAGTTGGCGATTTTTGGTTTTAGCGAAACAAGCTTAAGAATAGCTGTCTACGTTTTCGTGTTTTTAGACCGATGTAGCTTAATGCGCGGGCAGATTCACTGCTGCGTGTGAAGTAGAAAATCCGGATACCAATAGGAATTCACCCATGTGGCTCATTCACGAAGTGAAGACCCTCGCTGGTAAGTTTGACGCTGATGTACCGTTTACTGCTGTTATATTGTTTATCGTGTACGTTCCAAGTTGAATTTATTTGTGAATACTTACGATTAAACCTGGAATTGGTAGTTGTTTCCGATATGTTTAATACTTGTGATCATGTGACTATTTTTATTTGGAATATAAGTAAGATAAAAATGGAGTCGATCGATGGAAAAGTTTCTGAATGAAATGGTTCTATGTCCTTACAGAAGCCACTTAAATTAGTCTCTCTGGTCCCTTAGCTGTCTCTATGGAAAATTACTGTCAGAAAATTTTCAGGAGTTGAATAACATAAATCATGACCATGATTAGGGGTGTTATTTTTTCAGCAATTCCGTTTTAAGGTACCGTTTCTTCATTTCCTTCATTTGCCTCGCTTTTCTGCAATTTTTACGAGATCTCGATTGATTTTTTTTACGCTACCCCATTAAAGCCAGCTAGCCCCATCAAAGCCTCAAGTTGGTTTGTCCGACCGGAGTTTAGCAGAGTCTGAGGCGCTAGTTTTGTGGCCGCAGTCTTGAATCCATTTCCTTGTTAACGAAAGGTGTACATCGAGCGTGACATATTCATGTCTAATCAGTTCCTCGCTATGGGGTTGTGCGGTTCTAGTCTTATAACGCCATAAAACTCGCGGCTGAGCTAAAAGCCACCGAGTGCGTCCACCGGGTTGCGGATGGTGGGTCGACCTTTAGATATAGAGGTTAGCTGCGAGATAAGCGAGTTCTCTCGTCGAATAAGCAGTCGTGGACAAAAAGCGGCGGTATTCTGAGGGGGTATTGGGCTACCCTTGGGTAAGGTAGGCCATTTAAAAGATACCAAAACCTGTGAAGATACCGTGACTTGGCGACTGGGGGCCGCCAATAATTATGCCTCCCATCACCCGGGAGAGAGGGCAGCAGCTCTTCTTCACATGTGCGAAGGTGGAGACCATACTGGTCGGTACAGCGATACACATTCCACTACGGGCGTGGTAACATTTACTTTAACGGCTGTAGTACTGCGATGTGGAAGGCAAGGGGAAACCACCACATTATCATCCCGAGGAGTCACAGCTACTCCACTCAATTAATATAATGACATGATGGAATTCTCTCGGGTAAAATATTCCGGAGGTAAACTAGTCCCCCATTCGTATCTCTGGGCTGGGACTACTCGAGAGGGTACATCGGTCAAACGAGATAGAATGTTACGGATAGGAACATGGAACGTCAGATCACTTCGTACCTGCGGTAAGCTAGAGAACTTGAAGGTGGAGATGCGAAGAATGAACCTCGATGTATTAGGCATCAGCGAAATGAAGTGGCCCCAGGAAGGAGACTTTTGGAGTGGAAGCTACAGAATGATACACACGGGATCGCTAAATGGTAATGCTGGAGTAGGCATAATGCTTAGAAAGAGCGCCGGGATGCGTGTTGAAAGCTACCTGCAGTTTAATGAAAGGATAGTAATGGTGAAGATAGATACTAAACCCGTAGCTACTGTAGTGGTACAGGTTTACATGCCTACGTCAGATTATGAAGACGAAGAAGTAGAAGATGTCTACCAAGATATAGCGGAAGTTATCAAGCAGTTAAGAGGGGAAGAAAATCTTATTATTTTAGGGGACTGGAACGCTGTCGTCGGCGAAGGTCAAGACGGAATAATAACTGGGAAATATGGGTTGGGTGACCGAAATGAAAGAGGAGAAAGGCTACTTGAATTCTGCACGGAGCACAGGCTAGTGGTTGCCAACACTTTATTCAAAAATCCCCTGCGAAGAAGATACACGTGGAAGATGCCAGGAGACCGTAGAAGATTCCAAATTGACTACATTCTAGTGAAACAAAGATTCAGGAACCAGGTGAAGGACTGCAAAAGCTATCCAGGGGCAGATATCGATAGTGACCATAACCTAGTTATGATGAAATGCCACCTTAAATTTAAAAAGTTGAAGAAAGCCGTGAAAAACATATGGCAGGTTGAAAAATTGAGGGAGGTTCAGCATCAACTGGCTTTTAAAGAGGCCGTAGAAAATAAAATAGGGGAGGATCCGACCAACAAACCAATGGAAGAGAGTTGGAAAACCATTAGAAGTGGTCTGCAGGCGGCAGCTGAGGAAGTTCTTGGTAAAAGAAGAGTCGTTATGAAAAAACCATGGATCACGCAGGAAGTATTAGATCTCATTGAAGAAAGAAGAAAATACAAGGCTGCGAAAACAGAGGAAGGATAGAATCGTTACAAGAGGATAAGGAACGAAATATGTCGTAAAGCGCGGAAGGCTAGAGAAACGTGGATGAAAAGCATTTGCGAAGACGTGCAAAACAATCTTAAACATGGAAAAGTAGAGGCCGCTTATAGAATAGTGAGGAACCACTTTAAGGAAAGGGGCGTAAGATGTAATACCCTTAGGGATAAAAACGGAGAACTATTGATTGAAAACGAAGAAAAAGGGAAGAGATGGAAGGAATATCTGGAAGATTTGTACAAAGGAAGTCGCCTCAGAACCAATGCTATCGAAAACGAGAGGGAAGTGGATGCCGATGACATGGGAGCCCCAATTTTAAGATCGGAATTTGATGCGGCTGTAAGAGACCTCAGGATAAATAAGCGTCTGGCATTGATGACATTCCTGCAGAACTAATCAAAAATTCAGGAGAGAAGACGTTGAACCAGCTATACAAAATCATTAGTGAAATGTATACGACAGGTGAGATACCAAAGGATTTCGAGAGGAACATTATAATCCCTATTCCTAAGAAGAAACGAGCGGAGAAGTGCGAAGATTTTAGGACTATAAGCCTTACTACACATGCATCAAAGATACTGACAAGGATCATCTATAGAAGAATAGAACGAAAAGCAGAAGAGTACTTGGATGAGGACCAATTTGGATTCAGAAAAAACAAAGGCACAAGGGAAGCAATATTGGCCATAAGACTGCTCATAGAAAAGAGAATGGAAAAGAACAAGCCAACATTCGTTGCGTTTGTGGACTTAGAGAAAGCATTTGATAACGTGGATTGGAGCACAATGCTTGGAATCCTAAAGGAAATTGGGGTTCTTTATAATGACAGAAGAATCATCCACAGTTTATACAAAAACCAAGTAGCCGTGATAAAATCAGGGCCCAGCTGTGAAGAAGCAAGAATTAAGAAAGGAGTGCGACAAGGCTGTACATTGTCACCCGTAATTTTCAACGTTTACATTGAGAAAGCCATTAAGGAAATCAAAGAAAAGGCATTGGGAGTGAATATCCATGGAGAAAAAATAAGCATGCTAAGATTTGCCGATGACATAGCCGTTATAGCAGAAACAGAGAAGGATTTGAAAAATATTCTGGTTAATATGGGTAGGGTAATGAGTAGATATCAACTGATAATAAGCATGAAGAAAACCAAGATCTTAGTATGCAGCAGAAGAGAAGAAGTCAAGACCAACATTAAAATAGGGAGGCAAAAACTGATAGAAGTGGATGAATTCTGTTATTTGGGAAGCAAGATAACTAGTGACGGGAGAAGCAAGAAAGAAATTATCAGCAGAATAGCCCAGGCGAAGAGAGCATTCCACCAAAAGAGAGACCTGCTTACAGCGGGAAACTTAAATATGGATGTAAAGAAACAATTTATAAGAACCTACATCTGGAGTATGCTCCTATACGGAAGTGAGGCATGGACAATGACCGCAGCGGAGAAAGCAAGGATAGAGGCCTTTGAAATGTGGTGCTACAGAAGAATGATGAAAATCAAATGGATCGACCGAGTTAGTAACGAGGAAGTCCTAAGAAGGGTAGGAGAGAAGAGAAGCTCTTAAAATCCTTCTTAAGAAGACGGATAACCTTATAGGCCACATCTTGAGACATGATGGCCTGATGCAGACAATCGTCGAAGGACAGGTGGAAGGCAAGAATGGAAAAGGAAGACCTAGAACAAAATATATGGAACAAGTAAAGAGAGATGTGAAAGAGAAGAAATACGTAGGAGTGAAAAGATTAGCTGATAGGAGAACTGAGTGGAGAGCTGCGTCAAACCAATCCTAGGATTGTTGACCAGTGATGATGATGAACGCCATAAAATTATTAAATGGTCTCTTGCTCTTTAGAAGTTGTAACTGATATCCATGTTCTCTATTTTTATCTTAAATATAACTTTCTTTCTGTCGTAAAAATGTTTTCTCAGTCCAATTTGGTTTGAAATAAATGCTGCAATATCTCTCTCTGTTTTTTTTTCAGGTGAATCAGTTTATTCTCCCGAGGACTAAGTGGCCTTGAGGAGTACATTTAGCCTCGCAGTCCGGAAATAAACTCTATTATCAAGAATTAGCCGTGAGATCTCGGCAGACTTAGCCGCGTGCTGATGAAGGTAGGTGTTTTTCGGAAATATGTTAATGAGGGTCTGGATTGGCTATGTGATTATAAAATATTATTTGAATGCAGCATTGGACTCGACCATTTGAGAAAAATTTTCATAGTAATATCCTTGAGTGAGGTCCATACTAAAATGTTGCATGTATCATCAAGGAAAAATTATGAAATAACTTTTAAATATTAAGTTTTCACAGCGGTTTGAGTCGGCTGAGGTCGTATTTTGTTGCAAAAATCTGCTTTTGTCTTCAGTGTCTCTATTACCTCTCTCTTAGCTTGGAAATATTTGTGGTGATATGCCAATACATTATTTATATCAGTACTTCTCTGCTTTTACAGGCTGCATATGAATATTTTTCTCAATATTACGTGTAAGCGCCAGATTTTATCCACATATTTTCTACACGTCGGCAGGCGTCGCTTTGAGAGCCCATAAAAATGTTGGAATTTTGAATATGAATGGCTATTATCTGATGAAGTTTAAAACAAACGTATATCATCCGAAGAGTGAAGCATCTCCATTATTAATCTTTTTAAATAGAGCCAGAAATTTATTTAAGTTTAGTATCGATGAAAGTCGAGCGGGTTACAGACTTTGATAGCAGCAGCACTACGCTTAGGTTAGAGCCTTCAATAAAAAATATGGAATTATGAATATGCTGGAAAGCATCTGATGATAAAGATAAAGAAATGTTTATTGTTCTTGGTCTCTTGCTTCACAAAGAACATACAAAGGTATTCATTAGTATCAGAGCTCGAGTACACAGAAAAATTAGATACATACATTAAATGATGTAATAATGGTAACAGAAAGTACTAGCATATTGGTAAAACTAATGTTTATCATGTAATAGCATTTTATTGAAAAGTATATTTTTGAAAGACAGCAAGGATTTGGAGTTTTTAATTAGTTCTGGAGAACTATTCCAAATCCTTGCCCCAGCAACAGAGAAAGATTTATTAAATGTAGTGGTTCGATGATGTGGAACAATTAAAAAATTTGGTGACATTCGAGTGGCAACATTTCGATTTTCCTCTTTAGACTGAAATAATTGCATGATATATTCAAGCTCTTTACAATTGAAAAGTTTAAATAAAAAGGAGGCAAGAATGTATTCCCTAAGGCTAATTCGATCACATGTCAACCGAAGGACGAAACGTCTCCATTATGAATCTTTTTCAATATAGGCACGAATTTATCTAAGTTTAGTTTCGATGACTCTCGCGTGGGTTACTGCGTTTGAAAGCGTTAGGTACAGTCACTTTCAAAAGTCGGTCCCCACGGCCAGCGCGAGCAACTACGTTTTCCGCTGAGCTCGAACTTCTGGTATTGCCTATACCTTCTATGCTTTGAAAGGGCCAGTTTGACTTACTCTCACCGTCCGCGAAAGTCTTACCGAGGCTTTCTTCTTTATTCCTAAATTCTTCGCAACTTCCCCGACTCCCGGTGCCAGAACACAAGGCAAAGCACAAGTTCTCAGTCACGCGATTCTCACCCTGATGGTATTGAGATATATATTCTGAGTAGTCTGGCTTTTACTAAAAAATACCGAGAAGTATTTGCGTCGCAACGCAAAAATAAGGAGGAAACGAAAATCATTATTTGCGTCAGCGAAGGTCGACTTCGGGTAATAACGGAGACGGCTGCGCTGGGTATGTGGACCGACTTTTGAAAGTGACTGAACATGGCTGTTTAAGACAGATGCGTGATTGGGTTGCACCCATAGAATGGCGTATTAATTTTGTTTGACATTTATGCCCACGGCCGTGTTTCGGCTTCGCTTTGGCCTCCCCTCGCATCCCGCGGGGACCCCCAGTGAGTTGAGAGCTCCTCCCCCTCCATCTTCCCAGCCTCTTCGCTCCGTTTTCCTTCCCAAAACTCATCATCGGAGTGGGGCGGCAGTTATGCGCACGTGCTCGGTCACCGCAGGGGGGCGACAAGTCGCAAGCTTCCGCTCGTCGTCTGCACCCTCCCTCCCTCCCTCCCCTTCCCCGCACATCCCCCCGCTGTGCTGCGGAGCACCTTTCCCCACAATAAATACTCCCTTAACAGCCTCCTTCGGCATAAATATTGAAATGTTTACGGGGCAGTTTCTAAAAATGAAATATAATGAAACAGACCTAAAGATGTAAAATACTTTTTGAAATCTTCATTAGGTAGTTTTCGGCGGCGGAATCCGTCGTTATAGTGTGGAAAGAGACATTTTTCATTAATACCTCCGCATTTTATTTCAATCTTAGGCTATGTGTTGAGGGAATTTATGTTTTCATTAACGTCCATTTTCTCTCACTTAGTTTGATCTCAATTTGCATGAAATCAAAGGCACTTCTCTAAAATTGTCATTTTGTAAAAATCCATGCGGAACTATAAAGTTGTATTGGAATGTATTAAGTGATCCTTCCTAAATGTACGAAACAACTCCATAGTATTCTGAAGCTTTAGATCTTTTGGTGTAAGTCGTGTATGTAGTCAGTAGTAGTGTCATGTAGTCGTAGTGTCATGTATATTCTTTTGTATTTAATTGTGATGAGCCACTGAGGTTAGAAGCATCAATCGCTAACTAATATACCTATCAGTCATGCTTTTTTCAATATAGAAACTAATAGTTTACCTTATTTACTTTGTTTTAGTCGGCCAAATATTTTAAATCCATTTTCAATTCAAAATAACTAATTTTATGATTAATTCTTTCGAATATTGATATTTTAACACACTGAATATCTGCGGGCTTCGGGCTTATATTTCGGCTTATATTTTAGCCATCCATGTTTTTCATTTACCTTATTGGCTACATATAATACTTTTGAGCGAAATTATTGTGATTTTTATTTATTGTAATATAAATCTCATCCATAGTAAATGCGTCCAACTGACTGACTATGCTTCCATTGAATCAGTGTATTCAAAATGCATGACGACATGGATTACGTGAAAAGTTTATGGTGGATTTAACTGCAATGGTAATTTTGAGATGCCGTAACCTTCGGTAACATCGAAATGAAACGGAATGAAATGATTTTGCTCCTCTATGAGAGATAATTTAAAATTGTATGAGGGCCTATTAGGCAACAGAATAGTAGAATGCTTGATTGGGTGTTGCTTGATTTTAAGGTGCTTCAAGAAATCTCATGACCTGACAACGACAACAATCATACTGGTGGGACTGTAGCCCACAAACATGAATCGATAAGTAAACCTGTGAAAATAGTGTTTAAGATATTCTAATAATCGCTAATAATGCTTAGTTCACTATCTTATTCACTGAATACAAGGTGTTCATCCAAGTTTCTGATTCTTCCTCATTCTGACTTGTGTTTTTCATTGAAGGATGAAATTCATTTTAACATTTACCTCCTAGGAGGAATTTGTAGTTTTTCTCACTATTGAGGAAGACTCATTCCTTTGTTTTGCCTGGTTTTAACATTCGAACAACGCATTTACCTATAAACGATGAAAGTAGGCGTAATCTTGAAGAATGATCACTTTAAAGTATTTTATTTTCCCGCTAATAAACCATGAAGGCAAAAATTAAAATATTACTTCTGGGAGAAGTAGCTTCCAGTGTTTTACGTGCGGTGACGAACTTTCTCTCGTCTTTTTTTTTCTTGAAATGCTTCTTCCTCCGTATTTCGAGAAGACGGCGGTATAGTAGCGCACAACCGGATTTCAGCTATTCATCTCTTCTGGCGGCGAGGGCGTGAGCCGGCTTCTTCGCCGCGGCTCCTCCCACAGCTACTGCTTGCCGCTCCTCGATCAGATGCCCCTCGCCTTGTGCCCCGTTACGGAGGGTGAGGCGCTAGGTGTTGTCGAACGCGCGGCGGGGAAAGTAGGAAGATGATGGGAGGGAAGAGCCGGGAGGCTGTCACAATATTTTCCTCGTTTTCCGTTCCCTCCGTCTGACATGGCGAGAGTGCCTCCCTTGCCGTCTAGAAAGCGCCATAGACTCTAGCGTTGCCATACTTGTTATTTCCAGTCGTTTCCAATTCTCTTCATAATCGCTTGCTCTTGAGATTCCTTCAAGATGTATCCATCTTGCCGAACAGAATTCTTCCTGCCACCCTTACTTTATACTGATGTCAAGAGTATGGGTGTCATCGGCGCCTGTGCATATATTGGCATATATTGATCGTATGTCAGAGGGTCTGGGGTTAGTTAAAAAAAAGATAAAAAACCACGAACGTAATCTTCATAATCGTTTTTTCTCGAGATTCCTTCAAGATGTGTCCATTCTTACCGAACAGAACTCTACTTGCCACTCTTACTTTATACTGATGTCAAGAGTATGGGTGTCATCAGCGCTTGTGCATATACTGAGGGGACTTATGCCAGAGGGTCTGGGGTTAATTATTAAAAAGATTAAAAAGCACAATTTTAACGCATCGAGCTCCACTGTAGCGTTTAAAAGGTTTGCTTACCGACGAAAATCTATCCTTACTCTTTAAACATGGTGTATTCCCATTGTATTATTTCCATTAATACTCCTTTGCTTTGATGGACTGGGTTTGAATATTTTTCTCAAAACTAGATGTAAACTCCAGCTTAAATCCACATAGTAGCAAGGAGGCGTCGCTTTTAGAGTACGTGGGAATTGCTAATATGATGAGTGAATTAAGAATATTTTATTGAGAGAGGGACGTTAACATGGACCCCAAATAATGAATGGGCTTTTTCCCTCATGGCGATGACGTGGTTAAATTCTATGGTTAAATAGTGGTGTAATTTTTGATTAAAGAATATCAATCAAGATAAATTGGAGCTTCCACTTTTCAACGACGCAGGGCACCATTGGAGAGAAGTGACTCATGAAATTATTTGTGAATAGGTTTAATAAAATTAATGCTAAAAGAGGTGAGACATTTTTGAAATTAAGGAGTGGTACAATTTGTTAATTGAAATAGCTATCAGCTGAGAAGACGGGTACACTCTCCCTTACTAATAGAAACGTATCTTCAGTAATTGGCACAATTAGAGCAGTTTCTGCTAAATGGAGGGCAAGTAGTAACTGGTCAGAGCTTATTCATCCCCATTTCAGTGAAAATTAGGTACCCATTTGATATGTGGTTGATATTGTCGAGAAGTGATTTATAGTTAAAAAGGAAAGAAACTTATGTTCATATCACTCTCAACAAATCAGTTTAGAAGATGCTCAAGTGAGATGTTGATTTTAGATATCGAATAATGCTTTGATAAAACTTTATGCTGAGGGAAGCATTCAAATGAAGATACGTTGGACATTTCTTATCAAACATTATTTTAGATTTTATTTTAAGTCAGCTTCCTATGGAAATAGGCAGACCTTTAATGTTAGTAAAGTAATACTTTATTATTTTTTCAAGTTTTGAGAAAATTTACCGTTATTCGCGAAGATGAGCGAACGCCACCTTGTGCTCTGATGTCGAAAGGTCAGTTTGAATGCGACTCGTTTAAAGGTGGGACGGTTAAATTCTGCTCACGGAACTGGCCGTAAATATAACCGTGACCAATGTAAACAATGGGAGAGGAGTAATTTATCGGGCATAAAGCGCTTCGAATTTTGAACTTACTTTTATCGCACCTTATCTTAACGCTCTGCTATACACCAGAAAATTGGCCGTTTTAAAAAAAATTCCGATTCGGTTTAACAGGCCTTTTATTTACACCTTTATAGATAAGGTTCCTAGTCGACATATCCTTCATCGTCTAATATATGTTTCCTTCCATTAAAATATAGCATTGCCGTTTACATTTTTGGTGGAAGAACCGTGGGCACCTGGAGCCCCAAGCGACCATTCCCTCAATCTTCCCCGAGAATGACATTCTTCTCCACACCCATTAAAAGGACACTCATAACTTTTCCCGCCCCCACCCCTTCTTCCCACTCCCTCTCGCCTCCCCTCCCTCTTCCTCACAGCTGGCGCCGGCACTGCCAACTGTGCCGCATTGTCCTCAGCGCCCAGACATGGATTTAACCAGGGAAAAAAGGAAATTATTTCGGTTTAAATTTTAGCCTATTTTTAATTTCCACCTTATATGCTTAGTAACTATTACTCAACCATCGCAGTCATTCGTGATTTCAGCCAATTATGTTCACTAACTTAGGTTGTGTTTGTGTTTTTAACGAAGCGATTAAATTGCCATATATTATTTATATTGATTATTTTCAGCGACTTCCCGTTGAAATATTGTTGATATAGTATTTCTTATGCAGGCATGGCTTGTGCAAGCAGCGAAAGGCGTTACATATAAAAAAAACATTTAAGTAGTGGAAAATTCTGACATCTTCAGCGAATATTGATTCGTTCCACCGCGTCGTAGATATGATGGAAATAAACTATTTTATATTTTTAGTAAATCGCTTCAGTAAACATAGACCTTCTTAAATTTTGATGCCTAATTCAATGACCTAAGTCTTTGAATAGAAAGCAGGAGCCATGAATAATAAAATAGTGCTCGCAAAAAATAGCCGTGAAGTATTTCAGTACATATTATACATAAATACCAATTGAGAGAGCTTGGATTATATAAAATTAACATACTTATAATTTTTCGATAAAAACTCTAGCTAGAAAAATATTTTTTCAAATGAAGCACTGCCTAATCAACGAAAATTGGGCCGACAGAATTTTAAAAGTTTTAATTCCTCGGAATAGAATAACTAATAAATTATTACTGACAATGAGAAGTAAAATGACTGTCATTGCAGCTCTGCTCAGGAGTATGTTTCATTTGTCCCTAATTTAATTTGTATGAATGCTTTCCATCATCACAGTTGAGTGTTCATTCTGAATGTTCTGCGTAAGTATAACAATATGCATAAAATTTATTGATTGCTTATTGACTTGGGCTGGGAAAGAAACCACGAACCTTTCCAGTACGCTGAGCAGAAAACCACGCTAAAGAATCTGAATAGATATTTTCTTAAATTTAATGATTTTGAAGTTATTTATTGTTCCGAATGTTTCGCGTCATCTTTTCGAATCATTTGGAAAAATTTGAGCCAACTCTGAGTTCCCATTCTTCTTATAAAGTTGGTGATACTTCAACCCCCCTTCAACCCTTCCTTCAGGGATCAAGTGTTTAAAGGAGTATGCTAGGCTACCATGTTGAACGCTGGGCTGATGATCGAAGGGTCCTAGCTTAAAATCCTTAGTGAAGCCTTTGGACACCCCCGAACTAAAGCCTTCGAAGTACGAGGTGCCCCACCGAAAAATACTAGCCCTGCATTGGAAATTTCACCCGCCTGTGCCTAGGTATGAGATGAGCTCTACCTTCAGGTATCCAAACAACCCTTCGGATTGAATCAATGAGTGAGGGATCGTGTGTTAGTTGAATTTTATCCTCACAGTGCTGGACAAACAATATTTCCACTGAGTTTTATTTTTGACACTACGTGTTTCGTTACTACAAACAAACCCTTGACAATGTTGTTTGTAACGACGAAGCGCGTAGTGTCATAATAAAACTCAGTGGAAATATTGCAATGTCCTATTTTACTAATGTAAAATGTTGGGTTAATGAGGGAGAGGAAGAAAGAGAATAGGATTTTTAGATAGAATAAAATGGAGTAGGCCTCATTGTGAATTGAAGAGGGAAGTTAAGGGAGGGAGACTGCCAGATTACTTATTTAATACTCCAAGCAAACCGATCATGATCGGTAGAATACTTTAATAGTAATAATGTTGGCAACGATGACAATGTGCTATGAGTTGTGTCCCCTTAATCAGGTGGCGGAGAGTAATACGGTGAAACGCGGCGAAAGAATTGAATGGCCCAAAGTGGGGAGTATCCGGATAAGAAGCTTCAAATGATAGCGGTTTGCGGATGTTCGCCTTGAGGGAGGCGAGGGATAGGAATATAAGGTGAATGTAAAAGGGGAAGGGGGAGTCGCCTCCCAGCTAGACTCCCCCACCTGCCCTCCCCTCCCCTCTTTCAGGCACCCCAGTGCACCCACCGTTAACTCCCACACACGTTTACCATTCCTGCCCGCCGTCCTTTTCGGGGCTGGCGAGGCGAAAGAAATATCCGGCTTCCTAATTCCTCAAAGGTAGGTGGCTTATTAACCCTCGGCCTGCGCAATCTTCCCCTTCGACTGGTCCGGGCTAACCTGTGGCACGCGTGGCCCATTTAAGCTCGTTCAGGGGAGAGAAGAACGTTGTTCGGAGTAATGCTTGCATGACCCTTTTTTCAAATCCTGCATAGTTTTTTATCTGGTAAATCATCATCGTCAACCGTCCATAATGTTTGGTACTATTGTGGAAAGTGGAAGTACTTTAAAAAATTAAGAATTGGATTAGGTGGATGACTTCTAGTACGGAAAAATACACTGACACCTTGGTCTATACTTGTGGAAACTTGATGTATATAAATTATTTATGTTTTCCTTTGTTTTCATTGATGAGCGCGGAAACACTTTGTATTGAAATTCAGATGAATAAGAATGTACCCAATCTTTGTTTTATGAAAAGCAAGTGTACACACTAGAGTTTCAAGTTGAAGGGGATGGTAGTGAGAGGCCTAGTGGGCGCTTAGCCTTGGCTGCCGATGGAGGGTTCCAGGGATGAAATTGTGGATGAAGGCTTCATGTATTCGACTCAGTCCTTGAGGTACGAGGTGGCCTTGGGAAAAGAATCGCCCCCTTACTCTGAATGTAAGAAATGCAGTCGTCGGTTGGTAGCTTAGTGTGAGGTGAGGCCTACCCTCACCAATACAATCCCACCTTCCCGTTGGAGCAATGAGAGGGTGAGCGGGAATATAACATGAGTTGGGACTGATTTTTGGTAATTAATTGCTCACGTAAGGTCATTTTAACGTTTTT
Source organism: Ischnura elegans (assembly GCF_921293095.1). Taxonomy (NCBI): domain Eukaryota; kingdom Metazoa; phylum Arthropoda; class Insecta; order Odonata; family Coenagrionidae; genus Ischnura; species Ischnura elegans. Next base: position 110,290,309 of record NC_060248.1, read on the forward strand.
GACGACATAATAGAGGAGAAAAGTAATGGTATAAATGTATTTTAATTTTATATTCATTTTCGTTTCTTGTCGGTTGATATTTCAAAGGCTGATAGCGCTCTAAAACTTAAGAAGTGTATAGTGATTAGCCCAATAAGATAATCCCCTTATTTCTCAAACTCAGGTGGTAGCTATCAGTGGTAGTGCCCGCAATTGATTTTAAAGGAGTTCAGCCTGATTTGTTGTTAGTAAATTTCGAGTTTTTTTCAAAGAAGAATCTTCCTACAGCTTATAATCCAAGCATAGAAGGAAGGAAACCATTCATTCACATATGGAGCATGTTTCTCAATGGAAGCGAGACATAGAGATTGACAGCAGCAGAAAAGTCTAGAGTGGAAGCATTCGAGATGTGGAGTTACAGGAGAATGATGAAGGTAACATGGACTAAGTAATGTGGAAGTGATAAGAAGAGTGGGAGAATAGAGAATTCTTATAAAAACCATACGGAGAAGACGAGAAATTTGAGGCATATTATGATTAGAGGCCATATTATTAGAGGCCTGATGAACACAATCGTAGAAGGACAAGTGGAAGGAGAGAAGGGCTCGGAACGGCTCCGAGTGAGTCACAGATTATGCTCAGCAGTCTATACCACCTTGTCCGGTACAGCACTCAAATTTCCACAGAAAAGAATGACGTCTCGGTAGCTTAGCTGTCTAAAACACTCGAATGGAAATAGGGGGATCCGGGTTCGTATCCTGGTCGAAGCGAATGGTTTTTTCCTTGTGGATTTTTCGCACTGCATTGGACAGGTTATAAAATGATGTAAAAGAGAAATACATAAAAGATAAAAAATACGTCGCTATGAAAAGGCTAGCGGATAGGAGATAGGAATGGAAAGCTGCGTCAAACCAATCTTAGAATTGTTGACTATCAATGATGATCTTTTCGTCCATCTAAATATGTTTTCAATAAGGTAACAGAGGAAGTATAGAATGTGGACAAATTTATTTACTTTCCGCGAATGGTTTATCAATTTTGTACTCAATTAATGCGAGTACGTTCATGGTCTCTGGGACGATAGTGAGCGCAGTTTCGCGGAATCTCACTCCGGTCTTGTTCATACCTTTGGGCGGACACGCGGAAGGTATCGATTGCGTCTAGGTCGATCTTAACGTGTGCCAGCATTCTGAGAAGTAAGTGCTCCTCCACATGCGGTAGCCACTTTTTTTTGAAGGCTTTTCTTTTGAAATTATTTCCTACCGGAACCACTAAGCGGTGTGAATTCCTGATTTGATTCCTGTTTTGACTTCTTATCTTGTTTTTTTTTTTATTTTATACCCGTGAACAGCGGCACTCAAGAACACAGTAGTTAAGTGTCATATCTGTTGTACATTTCGTGCCACTTATCGTTGCGGAAGTGGTCGTTTACAGTTAAATATTACTGCCGTGTATTTCCTCGTGAAAAGTGAATATAGATGACTAGTTGCGCCTCAAGTGGCGATTTTGATACCTGATTTTAATGCGCGCGGAGCGACAATTTCAGCGACGGATTTGATAATCCTCAAATGTAATATTGTTGACCGTCAACATTAAATTCTACGTCTCAACCAAGACTTCCTGGTTCCGTGCTCATAACGGTAGGTTTATTCGAGTTTATTTAGGCTCATCAAAATAATTAGTGAGGTTCAATCTCAGTCGTGAAAGACGGTTAATGTTTTACGATGGTCGACGTTTTTTGATTGGAAATAGGAAAATCAGAAACAGCCGTTAGGTTAATGACATTCTGTTTCTAACACATTCAGCTGGCAATAGAAATTCGGCTCGAAAGCTGACAATAGAGGCGACAACTGCTATTAATCGACCATCGCCCATCGAGATAAAGTTGCCCATACATGGTATCGGTAATTACCATCAATATTGCAACGTGGCATGTTGAATTTTATGTTTCGGAATTAACTTTGTTCAATCGCTGAGTAAGATCTCCGCTTTTTGCATTACACACTTTTTTGTAGAAAAAATATGTTAAGTACACGAAACATTACACATTTAAGGTGCATGCCACATTTTATTTTAGTAATGTTTATCAAATTAAAGTATGACAGTCACTTTAAATTTTGGAAAAAAATACCAAAATAAAGTTTGGAAGGTATGTAGAAAAGTTTCTTTTCCTAATGCTTGACCAGAATCTTTGGCCATGAATTCCATGTCTTTACTCATCGGACTTGTGTAGTTTTTCCGTAAACGGAAGCCACCTTTTGACGCATTTGGTTTTTAAATAACGTCCTCTGGGAATCACTTAACAGCCTAACCTCCTGGCGTGCGTGTAGCATTTTAACCTTTTTTTTTATATAAACCTGCCCAGAGAGAATTCATATCCCTCCGAAACGACGACATCCTAGCGCCGGCCTCACAGCAGGGCGCCACCGAACGGCTTCCTCCAACATTCACCGCCTTTACCTTTTTCCACGATATTGTGTGCGCTCAGGGACTCTTCCAGAATACGACATCCCTTCCCCTCACGCAGAAGGGTCTCTCCCGGTAGGGGAGACGAGACGTGTGTGCGCGCGCGCCACCTTTCGGCTCCCCCAGGGCGAAAAACAAACGCGCGGCGCCGAGCGGTTATGATTCGTCGCGCATAACTGAGATATTGATATGGAGAGTGGGGAGGGTTGGGATTTGTGGATTGGAAGGGGAGTGAAGGGGGGTAGAGTTATGACGGAGTCATTTCGTTGGTGGAGAAGGGTGGAGCGCGGCTGCGTGTTATGAAGGTGCAGGAGTGGATGCGGTAGGGGTGAGCGAGGCATGGTTTGCGAGGGGTTGAAAGGAAGATTTTGGAATCCGGTTGGCTGGATGGGATGGCTAATAGACCGCTGGAAGATGCAGGGGCGCAGCTAGGAATTAAGGCTGGGAGGGGGGGTTTAGGTGCAACGAATACCGGGGTGTGTGGGGGGTATGGAATACCCACCAGGATAAGCGGTAGGTGCGAGATTGATAAATTGCGGAATTTTAAGATAGACTGTTCAAAATGGTGAGTTTTACGGCTTTCTGAGGGATATTTTATTAATCATTACATTATTCTATTAGTAATATCAATCCAATTATGTAAAATGGATTAAACTTTAAAATTTCTCTGAGCTCTGGGGGGTTTAACCCCTAAACCCTCCCCTCGCTGCGCCGCTGGGAAGATGTTCCTATAAAAGTCTTTTCACGACGTTCTGGAAATGGAATGAGAAAGTTTTGTTGCAGGGTAGTTGCTTTCCGTAAGGTTTTTTCCGTAAAAAAAGTCGGAGTTATAAACCAAGATGGCATTTTTTATGTGTTCCGGAGGGTCGTTTACATCATGGAGCGGAGAGGAGTTAATATTTCGGTCTCCGCGGGTGGCTTTCCTCCTCTCCCCCGCTCCACACCGGTTCGTTTGCGGTGGCAAACGTCCCGGGGGATCGATGAAAATAATAATTCCGCTCTGACGACTTCATTTGTCTCCTTTAGCCGCCCTTTTAGTTGGTGAAGCCGCCTTGTTGAGTACCTACCCCTCCCACCGTTCGCCGCTTTCATCCCCGCGATTCAATTTTCCGGGGAGGATTTGAGAAATGGGCCAGCCACCTTTTCGAGAGCGCCGAGCAGGGATTTTCGAGGCTTTTGATTTCAATTAAAAGTTGTTTTCTCTCTCTTGCCGGCATAGGGGCGCAGACTCGGATATGGATGAAGGGAAAAAGTAATGGCAGAAAGGAGTTTTAGTGAGACTCATGTAAATGAAAGCCACCCGAAACTTTCGCAATTTCACCTCAATATATTATTTCACCGCCATTTGGCGAAATTAATGTATCTATTTTTTCTCTCATTAACTTTCAGCCCAGAAAACCTCGATGTATCTCCTGGTTTTCCTGATGAATCTGGAAAAAATTTTCTCCCTTTGCAAATTGTCTTTACGGAAAGCTATTAGTTTTATATCATTTTCATAATCTTGGGAGTATTAAACTTGGATAACTTATGAAGAAGGATTTGGTGCTTTCCCGGCGAATGCTGTTGATGAAATCTTCACGGGAAATCAGCCGGGTAATGATGGTCATTGCTGCTTCATTCGCCCTGAAGACGATGGCAGAGAAGGCCATCGAAACGTTGGCAGCAATGACCATCATTACCCGGCTGATTTCCCGCGAAGATTTCATGAATTGGATAACTTATGTTTTTTTTCCTTGATGTGATTACTTCGTTTTTGTTGCCATAAGCATTGGGTTATCTCAGGAGGTTACCTGAGTGTGTCGGTGGCCCCCTGATTTGAGTGTTTACCCGAAATATTAATAGGAGCAATTGTTCGATCCCCAGTGGTAGAATATTTGAAACCTGACATTGTGCTTTTTTTAATTAAACTGGTGAAAATGATAACCCATTATAATAGTTTAGTACGATTATCTTACGTTTTCACTCACAATAGTTATCACTAAAATTACTTTTTGGAAAATCTGTAGCAAATGTTTCGGCGATATAGCACCTAAACTCACATGATTCAGCAAACCGTTCAATGAATGATATAGAAGTAGCTAAGTATGGGTCTTTTAATTAGTGTTGGTGTGAAGATTATTTTTTTATTGTTAATATTTATCAGCTTGAGGCCCTAATGAATTCGGCGCTATTCTTGCGTTTGCCATATGCACCGTTGTTTCTTAAATCTTTATTACTTATTCGACCATATCATCTAAATCACATTATTAATGGTATTGGTACCTTTCAAGCTCTCTTTTTTCCGAATGAGCACTCTACTTGCCACTTAAAGCATGCGGAGAATAGATGCTCCACAACCCCCCCAGTGTCTCGACTTAGTTTCATTCTCCCCGATTTCTCATTTCCACTGTGTGGATTACAGATTCCGAATATTTTTTTTACCTTTTAGTGTATGTTTACGTGATCTTTGTTTTTAATTTTCTGAGAAACCACCAATCAAAGTAAAACTTTGAATTGGACCATAGATAATCTTCCAAGCAACTCGTAAATATTTGAAATAGACATGAATGACATCTCCCCTTCGAAGAACTGCAATTACACCACCCTCTGTTTAACTTCCATTATTTCTGTGAGTACCTATCAACGGGTATCGTTTGCCTCCGAGTGGCAATACTCGGCTGGATATAATTGACATTTACTCTGGCAAATATCCTCGGTATTTTCACTATGGTTCACTATTCACGGTATTTTCAGCTGTAAAATCCGAATGCTTTACATTATTTGCTTGGGCTGATGTCACCTTTTTCATGGCAAATAGGGTAGTTTCCTTCATCAAAGAAAACAAAAGGCAATAATTGCGATTCGTTACCCACCATTAGTGTATTCATAATATACAAATTATTTCGTTTTATAAATGCCGGTGTAGACGAATGGCAATGGTCCATTTTTATCCTCATTTGAAAAGGGCCAGATTGGCGCCCATGCGATGCCACTCCACGTGACGTCACAGGGACCTAGTTATACGTCGTCTGAGGTTACCAATGCATGCATGAGGCGCAGAGCTCAGGGAAACATGTCTTAATAATCACTTATTAAAACTGGCTAAGGTCGGAAAGTTTTCCTCGTTTGATAAGGTATTAATAATCCTTATTTAAGCCAAGCGCTACCAGGCGGCAGGGCACTAGGCTACCCGCTGGCAGCCTGCGACGTATCAGCGCTAAGCCTCGCCTCAAGGTCACCTCACCGGGTGGAGGGGGAACCAGAAATACGACGTACGGAGAGATTTCCCATCATTCCTACTAACGCGTCGCGTTTTCGCGCGCTTGAAAATTTTCACTTTTCATTTAATCGCGAAAAATAGATATTATCATTTAAAAATCTAAAAGCGTGAAATACGTACTCCAGGAGTAATAATCTTTCCATTAAGGCAATAAAAAAATAATAGGAAACCACCCTATTCTACACTCTGGATGATGCTCTGCGAACGAGAGACTAAATTATCCTTCTCTTTTTTTTTCAGATTTTCGATCCTTGATGAAAGTGTATAACCTGTGAATGAAATAACTGCCATCTAGTTCAGTGTGACCCTGTTCTGTGGCTCAATCAAAGGCCTCCGCGCCGCGGTTATGGACCTTCGTAGTGAATAAGTCAATCTTATGCTATCAGAGCAATGACCAAGCGCAGTTTCATAAACTTATGATAGGTGGTCAAATTAATCTTATCCACACAAGCTTTTCTATTGTATGTTGGCCGAAGCGTTCCCCTTCCGTTTTCTTCTTTTTTTGTTTCCTTTCCGTGCCTTGCCTCTGCAAGCGATAGGCGCCAACCAACTCCAGCACCATCTATGGAAGAGCTTCCGAATTTCTCGCAGCAAGCGCACTTTTTACTTCCCCTCCTCCCCCTTCCACCTCTTTTCCCCCCTATTCCGACCCGCAACAACCCCATCCCCTTTCCGCATTACTTACGCGACGTCTCCCCCACCCCCTCCATCCGACTTCCTCCCAATGTCACTTCTCCCCTCTTCCCCAAGATCAGCTTGCACTCCAATGTTGGGGGAATAAAATCTGTAGCCACGGGGTAATCGGTCTGGAATGGAACCAGCAGGAATGGCAAAACTGAATGGTGCACGGTGTCGTGATGCCAGCGAAACAAAACGGTGGCGTTTTATGATTTGAAGGTTGTTGGTAAAAAAAAACGCGGCTTATGCGGATCTTGCACTTTTCCGATCATTTTCCGTGAATGCGAGCCATAAAACTCCGTGTTATGGCGGACATTTTATGTTGCGAGCTCGGAGATAAAAAGTTTCACGGTATTTTGTGTAGTTGCCATTCTAATATGTTTAACTTTCCTTGTGCAGTATAACTTTTACAAAATATGATATGTATTATATTGAATCGGCGTTAATGCCGAGCGAGTCAATGGGAAGAGAAGAGTTTCTTTTTACTCTCAAGAATAATATACTATCATGCAACTATGGCCTTTGAATGTTGCCACATTGCAATCTAATCTTGCCCTTTTAAAATTGTTGCTGCGGTCACATTTCATATCTACCCCCTTTTGCAGAACGTCTTCTCTTCCCATTGACTCGCTCGGCATTAACGCCGACTAAAAACGTGAAGAGGACTGCTTTTTAGGATCTCGTCGGTGATTTGAAGCCTTCTCACATTCCCCTCGAACTGCCTTTCTTCATAAAAATGAGGATTACTTTTATTTTCCTCCTCTTCCGTACATTATTTTGGCTTTGTATTCTCCTCTCCATCCTTTTTTTTTATATACCTCAACACCATACCATTCCTTGCCGCGTAAACATTTTTATCTCCATTTTTATGCCTCATCCAATGTGTTCTCCTCCCTTCATCCCCGTCATACGTTGCCATCAGCATGCTTTTTATCTCGCATCTCTTTACACTTCTCTCCCTCTTTTCGTTTCCTTCAGCCTCTCTTTGAGCCAGCCTCAATAATTTGGACCCCGACGCGACCGCCCACCTCCCGCTATTACTCCTCCCACCACCACTCTTTCCCATTCCAATCTTTCCGCACCCTCCTCAGTCACCTTTGCTTTATGACCGGACCTTCTTTCTCACATGCGCTGTTATAGGAGTTGTTTGTTTCTTGCTTGCCTCCTCCTCCTCCTCCTCCTCACATCCAAAGGGACCACTCCTCAATTCTTCATACCATCCTGCCCCACACTACTGCAATGCCTCCCTCTCCTCGTAGTATCTTTCCTTTTGTGTGTGTTTTTCGTGTCTTTTTTTATCGCTTTTATTTATTTTCAACCCTTTCGTCGAGTCGTCGCCTCGTCCCCCGTCTCAGCGCTTTCCCTCCTCATTCTCACTGGAACCCTCCCCCTCTCTCTCTCTCTCTTCCCCCCCCTTTCCCCAGCACACCTCCCCAAAGGAAGACTCATCCCCGATGCTTTTGTTCCGCCGCTACTGCCGTCCACGAGGAAATTCTTTCATTTCGATCTCTGCGTCCTCCCTCCCCCCCCCCCACTCCCTCTCCCACCTCCGTGCCTCTAACCCATGCTTCATCCTCGTTCTCCACTTGTTTTCTAATCTTCCGCTCACGTGTATCACCTCTTTTTTTCTGCCTAATTCCTTTTCGCCTTCTACCCCTCCTCCTCCCACCTGTCTTCTGTCTTAGGTTTGGCTTGTCAAAATAATAAGACCAAGTAGTCGGGTCCTTTGAATTTTTCCGGAATGAACTTTTGTCGTGATCACCTTAACCCCTCCAATGAAATAATATTTTCCTTTGTCAATATTAGGGACCACGGGAATAAAATTTATTTCTATTTGCATTAAAATTTGAGAGTACCGATGAGTTTTTAAAAGTAATTATCTCATAATCTCGCGAGGTACAGTTTAAATTTGATTTTATTGTTTTTATCGACATAGTTATTTCAGCGTAGTCTAGCACTCCCTTTGCTGTAGTCGCTTAAAAGTTCATATGTCATAATATATTCGCAAATGAAGACCGCGAAAGCTTTTGTCACCTACTTAAGGCTATTTTCGTTACTAACCGTTTATCTTTTATGGTAAGACCGTCATTTGCTCATTAAGTTTGACATAGTAACCTATTTACCGCTAAGTACTCGAGAACTTTCTTTTCCTTGATTATTTAAAATCCCAAGGAGAAAACTACCAAACTTAGTTCATCGAATTCAATCAAACGAGCTGCCTGACCAGCGAGACACAGATACTTATAGTCGTCGTAGTTATATGGCACAATGGCGTTATAGAGTGTCAGAAAATGAAGCGAATGGGCTTATAACGCAAAGAGTTTGAGAACATCAAATAAAAAACAGCGAACACGACATAATGAAATTAATCGTTTCCGCAGACGCTGTGCTCCTGAGATCCTATAGCTAGTAGTAGTAAGATAGGGTAATAGATTATTGTGCCAAGAAATAAGTAACAGTTGGGGAAATGAATATTCTTTGTCAATAATGCAAGGTGGCAAAATACAGCGGAGAATGTACTGGATTATGTTGTGCTGGTGGAAAAGTAAAATTGCCACAATCGGTGCCAAAACCAGATCCATTACGCTCATTACTTTCTGGATTGGTAAATGATTCTAAACACTTTTTGACCAATATTAAAAAATAAGATTTTTTCTTCGTCACCTTTTTATATTTACTCAACGCAAAGAATGAAAAATTTATTTTTCAGAAATTTTTAAATTGATGAACTCTAATGTAACGCTGTTATATTAAATGTAGATGAAGATACTATATCCATTTGGATTATAAGAAAGTTTTTTTAAATAACCGCATTTAATAGTGATAGGCTACAAGCAGTACTGACCGAAAAAAAGTTGGTGGGCTCTTTTTTGTTGACATAATTATATACAACGCAGTGATAATATAATGCGTTACGTGGCTGAAAAGTGGGACGGCAATTATTTGGACTTCCAAAAGTATTTAATGACCAAAATTAGCAAAATCGGTTATAGGGTTTTGGCGAGAATAACTAACTTTAATTAATTTTGGTTTTTATAGATGTATATTTTCGAAGTTCACCGGGTCATTTAGTTTTTCAGCATTTTCATTCAGTTCCTCATCCTACAATAGGAACGCTAGCTAATAGATTGGATCTTGATAATATTTTTAAACAGCAAACATTTTGTTGTATCATGAGTCAAATCTTCGTACGCAAATTTGAGGGAAAAACTTAAGCAGTAGGTCGCATAAATTAACGAATTTTAAGGGCTGTCTCGTAAAGAGATGTGCCAATTTATCTTATCACCCAGCGATCTTCCGCCTCCTAATCAGATCCCCCTCGTCCCATTCCCGTCAGTCCGACGACGTCGACATTCTGCGTCGGGAAAAATCTTCCGTCTTTTGTTTCATCGAAGTTTTAACTTTTCCTTTTTATTGCCCCCTATGAAAAAAAGTTAATGTCAAGATGTATGGGGATGCCCACAGACGGACACACAAGCCTCGGGCCAGCCGGAGGAGCGGTGGAGACACCAGTGTCTCCAGACGCTCTTCCATCCTTCCGGCCCCGCTGGCTTATCCCACAAAATCTTGAGATGTCGTGCGACCATCTCGTCTAACCGCACCCTTTCCCACCTTTAAAAAAAAATATAAATAAAACCTTCCCTACCTAGTTCGACTCCGCTCGTTTCACTCATTATGTCTCATACACGACTACGTCAAGTTTTTAGGATGCTCCCTCCCTTCCTGCGGTGACCGTGGGTATTTCCTTTCCTCCCTAGCCGTTTAGGTTTCCATTCTGTCCTATCCCTCGTCCATCCCAGGACTTCTTCACCCATACCTCCTCCCTCCGAATGCGACCTCTCCTCCCTCTCAGGAGATAAGTGTGGATCCTCCTCGTGGGTCCTAGGCGCCTCAATTACAAGCCTCCATTCATCCTTTTCCCGTGGCCGTGCCCACGGAGATTTTTTTCCATGAGTGAAAAAAGAAATGAGCTGAAGCTAAGCGCACATAGGAACAATATAAATGAATGAGTTTTTTTCTGAATTGCGTGAATAATGCATATTTTTCAACTAGCCCCTCGAATAAAATAGCATCTTACTTTGTAGATATTAACGGCTTTACGAATACATTTATTTCTATTCATATTTAAAATTGAAAGTATGGATTCATAAAAGCAAAATAATCCTTTTTGGTGGTAAAAAAAGACCTAGGTTCGAATTTTATCACTAAAAGTTTTTCAAAGCTAAGCACTCATAGGAATGATGTAAATGAATGATTTTTTTTCAATTGTTTATTGCGTATAGTGCGTATTTTTTTATCCCATCTCTCCAATGAAACAATATTTTTCTTTGTAGATATTACAGACCTTGGGGAAAAATTAATTTATATTAACGTAAAATTGAGAGTATGAGTTTTTAATAATAAAATGATTCTTTAAAATTGTAAAGAAAAGATTCATATTCGAATTTCAGTACTGAAAGTTTTTCCAAAGTTAAGAATACATAGGAATGATATTAATGAGTTATTTTCAATCGCAAGAATAATACGTATTTTTCATCTCACCTTTCGAGCAAAATAATATTTTCCTTCGTATTTATTAGAGACCACGGGAATAAATCTATTTCTATTTATATAAAAAATGGAGAGAATGAGTTTTTAACAGTAAAGAAATCCTTGAAGTCGATGTGAAAAAGTTCAGATTCAAATTTTACCACTTAAAAAGTTTCCAAGGAGTCTATCCATCTCTCTTACTACCCTTTTGGGTCTATAGATCATGTAATGCAATGGGAATCTTGCTGCCATGTAATTCAATTTTCTCCTCCTACGGCTCCCAAAAGAATGGTATTGTTAAAGCTGGGGCTGTGTGAAAGATTTGAGAAGTATGATATTGGTTTTTTTGAGTGGAGATCGATGTTAATATCCTTCGCTTACCAATTTAATAGCATATGACAGTGGCAGAAAAGTTTTTGTTTTTTTCTATGTTCCAATAGGACCGCGGGTCAAGACGGTCGTGGTGACCGCTGACCTCGCGACCTTAACTAGAGCAATCACCCTCTTAACGAAATAGGAATTTAACAAATATAGTACAATATTTTTTGAAGATCAAGTCAAATTAAGGCAAAATTGTCAACGAAATATTGAGATAGAGAGATACTTGGTCATATTGGTCAAAAATATGTATACGAAGTGCTGAATACAACTTGCGTAGCCATTACTACTAGGCAGTTGAAAATACTTTAACTTTTTTCTAGCCAGACATTCAACTGATAATATTCCTATGGTTGTTGGCGCATTACGATGATTCCACAGGTGCTTGTGCTTCATCGATGTCAGTGGGTAACATTTTATTTTTGCCTGATAAGTCTTTTGATGAAGACCGATGACATAAAATTCAATACATTTTAATATTCTGACCTCCGCAAAATGCACTAAAGTCAAATTTATATTGAAGTTTCCTTGACTCTTCACATGGCGTTTTTGATTTTATATTATAGTGCTTTTACCGTAGCGATTAATTCCGATCGGAAAACGGGTTTAGATATTAACCATAGTATGCTGACATCCACTGTAACGAATAATGAATTTCAGCAAGACTTGAGAGTGCTAAGTGCCTATATATTGTCAGTGATAATATAAAATTTTATACCTGCCAGATGAGTCCATTAACGTGAAATATATCTCTCTGTAAAATCATGCTTCGGGTATTCGGAACCATTCCGAGTGGAATTAAAGATATCGTCCCTCTGATTTCTCGGGATCCCATTTATTTATTAGATCCATTTAGACGTATAATGGAGGTGACAATCAAAACTTCGGCGAGCGTTTTTTTGGAAACCTCCCAACGTGAAAGGACCAACCCTCATGGTCGGCGAACCATCCTTGAGAAATCCGGAGCACTTTCTTTACGGCATTCCAGAGCGAGAGCTAACAAGGGATTGCTTTCAGAGAAACAAACTCACATTTCCATATCTGCCCCATCATAGAATTTCAGAAAACCACAGAAATGCGAGCGTTAATGTTCGGTCTGCGCTACTCCCCATAAATTCATAGATCAAGCATTTCCCCTGTTCTTTCTTTCCGTCTTCCTCGGATGTTTTTTTTCTGCTTGACGCCGGACACACGAAGTAAGACTGGCTCATAATCGTGAGTTCTGAGCCTCCTGCGGGGAAGATAGTGTGAGGTAGAAAAAGTTGTGGGAAAAAATGAAGGCGTCAGGCGTGCATCGCTGCAGCGTTTTATCAGCGTTGATGGATTTATGAGTGACGCGATGCCATAATTTCGGGTGAGATGAGAGGGTCGACATTGACCACCCCGACCTTGTCCCCATGTCCTCCGCGCCCCTGCACATGAGTGAGGAGGGCCCCAAAAGATCCACGTGGGACCACCCACGCGACAGATAGGCGCCAGGTTTTTAGGCGAAGATCCCGCCCGTCTCCTCGTAATCTCCGGTGGGAGCCGCCATAAGGACTCAAAGGGGAGATAGGGATCATCCCGGCCCGTACATTATTTCGAGCGCCATCTGATATTCTTGGGAGCGAGGGCTAAGGCGAGGGTGCATGACCCCTCCAACTTGTACCTGGCGAATTAGCGGAGCCGTGGTCTCACTCCTCAGGTGAATTATGGGTCAAGGCTCAGTTTTTCTTGGATTCATCGAGACCATCGTGGGTGTCTTCGTTGTATGTATGAGTTATCCCATTAACACCTGTCTGACGGTTTCTGCAATTTTCCGTGCTATGAATACCGCTCAAATGCAAAACAACATTATTAACAATACCATAGAGCCCTTTTGCTGACGTTGCGTGCCACGTTTTTGAAGGGTGAAATTCAGTATTTTCTGTCAGCCAATCAATCCGCTACAAATGTGAAGGAATTCTCCTGCTATATCCGTAGCTTTTGGCCAAAAAATATTATACCTTACGAAAAAATAAAATCTTGACATTTTTAGAAAATTCTGTACCTTTCGTCGTTTTGACAAGGTACTGTGTCAAATTTGTATTTAGTTTATTCTTGGTTTGCAACTAAGGCTAATGGATGGATATCGTATATAACAATGATCTCCTTTCCGTTCAACAGTTGAGATATGAACAAGCCTGAAATACTATACAATTGGAAACGATTTTTTTCAAGATTCTGAGCTATTTATTTTGTTTTGGGTACACATAGGAAGGAACTTATTTTTGACAACAAAGAAAAAAATCAAAAGTTATAAGTTCATAAGAGACCTGGAATGCAGTATAAATCGGAAAACGAAGAATTCGGTTATTAATACGAAGCCTACTAGCTTCCGCATCTTTCAGCCTTGTCTTCCTAGTCTGCCTGCATTCTGCATATGACTTCGTGGCACAACAAATTTATTTCATATCAGTTTAGATTAACTAATGAAGGTCTAAATTAATCATTAGCAAATACTTCTGATCAAGTGGTGAATTTTATAGTGGGAGTATTGGTCGATGAATACTTACCTTGGATATGAGTGTTTATGCCTTAACTTTAATCCGTCGTGAATGGAAAAATAGCTGCGAACAATATACCTATGTGTATATTAAACGCTATTAGGGAAAAAAAATAGTTTTCAGGGAATTTAGTGTTTCCTAGGTAGAATAGGGTGGTTTCCTATTATTTTTCGTTGCCGAAATCGAAAGATTACTACTCCTGGAGCACATATTTCACGCTTTTAGATTTTTAAATGACAATATATATTTTTCGCAGTTAAACGAAAAGTAAAAATGTTGAAGCGATCGAAAACGCGACGGCTACGTATGAATGCTGGGAAAAGCCCGTGTGACTTCTGGCCGCTACTGTTTGAGGTCACATGGGTGCGAGGTTATGAACGCCGCTACGAAGCAGGCTTTTTGCTGCCGAGCATGGCGGTAGCGTTGAGTACCCTGCTACCAGGTAGCGCTTGGCTTAAATAAGGATTATTAATACCCTATCAAACGAAAGAAACTTTCCGACATTAGGAAATTTTTAAAGGTGATTATTAAGAAATGTTTCCGTGAGCTCTGTGCCTCATGCATGCATGGGTAATCTCAGACGATATAAAACTCCTATCTACTCGTATAGCATCTAGGCCCCTGCGACGTCACGTGGAGTGGCATCGCATGGGCACCAATCTGGCCTTTTTTAAATGAAGTTAAAATTGACCATTAACATTCGTCTAAACTGTCATGTCTAAAACCAAATAATTTGTGCATTATGAATGCACTAATGGTGAGTAACGAATCGAAATCAATGCCTTTCGTTTTCTTTGATGAAGGAAACTACCCTATTAATGGTGATCAAAGAATATTATACCAAGCTCAGCTGATTGGCAACGTAGTGGGACATCCTTTACAGGAGTAAAATGATACTAGGAGGAGAATAAATGAGATGAACGAGGTGTGAGAAAGTTCTCTCAGTTGGTTCGGGGGTGTAGAGAATGAGAGAATGTTGAGTCGGATGATTTTTAGGGTGGAGGTGAAGACTACAATTTCTGGTTTACTCGAGGACTCTTTCATCTTGAGTTATGTGGCGACGCTGTGGATGAGGAGAGAGGGTGGGGGTGTCGAAAAGCACCATGGGATGTGGCTTTGTGGCCCTTCCTTTGGCCCAGAGGAAGGGCAGGTTATGTCTAGAGGAGGGAAGGAGACAGTGTGCTAGTGTCATGGATGGATGGTTTAGAGGAATGCGGAAATGTTTATAGCTATTTGATAGTGTAATGTGAGATACATTTGGTGACCGTCAGAAATGTCCTATAGAGTACCGGAAGTTTCAAGAGAAGAATGCATCTCTCGCTTATCTCTTCAGTGAAGAATATTTTTTGTGAGTTAGTTAATAAGACATTTTAATATTTCCACAGAACGCAATGGAAATATTACAATGGCTTATTTAATTATTAATAACTATTTCCGTCACGTCGTTCCCGATATGACACAAGATATTTAGTGAGGTTTATAAAAATGGAGTGATTCTATATACAAACTCTGCTCATTAGGAATGGACGGAATTTGGACGGGACAGTAAGATTATGTCATAATAAGAATGCTCGTCGATACGTTATTTAGTTTCTAGCATTAACTGTTTGATCTTATAAGTTAAGAAGTCCATCTTATAGCCTAAAATTATGCGTAGATGTTCTACTGGTTCCAATGTTTCGTTTCGGGTGTCCGCTAAACGCTGATGTGATACCTTTGAACGCAGGTTGTATAAAAGAAACATTCTGCTTACACTAAGGATGTCTAAGTCTAATGGTTTTTATGATTTTTTCCTGAAGAAATTTGAGTTAATATGGATATCGTTTTAGGCTAAACTTCATGTTAACGGCCCTAAAAGCCATGCTTTTCTACGATGATTAATTTTTTCCGAACTTATTAATAGCAGGTGTACATTCTTTGGCCCTTATTATGTCGGCGTTGATATTTTACCCAACTACCTACTCTTATTATCTCTTTTCTCTGTATTAGGAAAGCTTGGTTAGTACAATTCCTAAATTTGGCACTGATATTTTCTCTCAGTGAGGTAAAATGCCATCAATTATGCATCAATTGGGTCTACATTGTTAGTCGTGTTATTAATTGCCGTTACAATCATTTCTTAAGTATTTCAAGGGATTTTAACCGCTTTTAAGGGACTTTACAATGTTTATGCGTGAGAAATAAAAGAGGCCCCGCTGCGTATTAATCATATTTATATTTTTAAACGGTTCAGTAGCGTATTCCGCCCGCAGATGCCATTTCAGTCGTGGTTGGGGTTAAGGTGGCGACGTCTAGTCGGTGAGGTGTACGACCAGGGCTCTAACTATCACTCCTCCGCAGACAACCCTTATGAATCCTCTGGTTGTCACAGATCTTGGCCGTTAAGAAACTTCCCGTCCCTAGTTAGGTCGTCCTCAACATGGACTAACGTCCGGGTCCATATCCCCTTCGAGGTTACATTTGGGCACTAACTATTACTACTGGTACGCATAAAATACAGCCGATCGTTTTAAGGTGACGTGTTTGGAGAGAGTTAAAATTTTAGTCAGTCTCTCACGGTATTACTGTGGCTCTGGAAAAGGGTGCTTGGGATCCAAGATGCATTATTGTCCGTCGCGGGGACTGTCATAGCCCATAAAAACTCAAGTGAGGCGAGAAAAGAAGTTGAAGAATTAGATTTCGTACGCGTAGTATTTTAGGTAACTCATTCAAGTTGAAAAATTCTAATTCTACAAATGCATTGAATCCCAAAAGGACGTTCTCAATAATGATTAAATTTTCCACTAATAACAAGAGAACAACATCGGTAATTTTGTCGAACAGCAGCCTTCAAACTTGTAAGAAGGAACATATTATTGCCTTAAATTTGGAGAAAACATTTTAAGTCTATCAGAATTTTTCATAGATATTGTAAATTTTCAAGATTTTCCGTTACTTTTTTTACCTGACCTTTTATTTATCAATTTACTTTCAGATAGCTAAAGGGTTACAACACTTTTTTTTCGTATATGAAATAGAAAATTGCAGCCAAAGTTTTCTGCTAACAATGGTATGTTGTCTGTTAACGTTTCTTTCTTAAAGGGATGAGTCCATCAGAAATTTATCTGGATATTCAACTTTAAGTGGGTGCGTCCATTGTGTCATAAATTTAGTTTTTCTCTCACGAAAGTTTGCTGGAATTGTATTCTCCGTAACGTGCATGACTATGTATTGTTGCGTTCGCCGAAAATTATTGGACAGCTCCAGCTAACTTTCGAATAGCTTTCTCCCAGAAATGGTAAATCTTAGAGAAAAAATATAGGAACAATTTTGTAGATGATTTTCTGATCTACAATTAAGATCCGAACACTTTTTATCGTATAACTAACCGTTTGGCCAAAAAATGCAAAAAAAAAACATTTTTGTGACCATTGACCTTGAATAAAATGTTTTGCACACACGGAATCGATGAGGACTTTTCAGGATCTCATAAAAGTAGTATTCCTAACGTTCCTGTAAATTTTCAGATTGTTGGGAATTCATGTAAGGGTATCCCAATATTTTGAGCTAATTTGACCAGGCTGTAAGCTCCTGAAACCGAGAAAGAAGTAATAACCGCTCAAAGATCTCCCGAAAACTATGTGACTACCTTTTAGTGTTTTCATTTGGAGTACATTGCTAGTGAATATGTTTTGATGCTTCTAGCATTCTAGCACTTGAAAGCCATATCGGAAAAAAGTTCAGTTACAAATCTGTTGAGTGTTTTTGTATCAGATCTATGGAATTAACTATTCATTGGTTCGTTGTAGAGTGAAAGTAAGCTTCAAACCCGTTGTTCCGTTTCTATTCTCATATAATTTAATAATTTCCCGTGATAATAACCTCCACAATTATCACTACCTCCACGCTGTGTAGTGGTTGGCTTGCGGTGGCTCATAGAGATGAGCATTTAGTTCTTTAAATGAGCGTACTTTTGTAGAGGAGGAGCTTTAGAAAAAGTTTTATTTGTACTTTTAAGTGTAATATGTAAATTCAGCATATCGTATGTCCATCACTATTCAGATTAAGTACTCAAAGAGCATTTTAAATGTTATAAATAATCTTTTGAATGACATTATGGTTTCTAAAACTATTTTCATGGATATAAATAGCTTCACAGTGACTTGTTACGAATTAGAGCACCGTTAACATATACATTATTCAATGCAATAATTTTCATCGCCTGGATATCCCGGATATTATTAGAATGTATAGATAACTGGGAATTGTTATCTCTCTACCGATTATAATTCTTGGTAAAATAGTCATGAGAATTGCTTTGCTGCTACTATGGTAGCTATTTTTTTTCATGAGTTGTTTGCATAGAGGCTTAATAGAGCCACACATCACTCATGCACAGTCAGACATTTTCTCCCTATCAGTTAGTAGCTACATTTTTCATAAAATTAGTAAATTTGGATTATCGAGTTGGAGAATATTTTTCATTTATTTTATCAACACAACCTAGGGAACAGAAGAAGGAAGCCCATTCATCGAGGGTGAACAACAAATAACATTTGACAATCACAAACATCCAATGCCAAGGCGCAACCTACCCAAGCGGGACTCGAACCCGCAACTCTCAATTCGGTATGCGATACTCTTTATAAATAGTACAACCCTCATGGAGGCCAGCCTATATGTTAAAAACATAATCCATTTATAGTTATGGCATTATGAATTTGACTTTTTTACATGTCTTATTTTTATTTGGCATTTTAGTTGGTATTTCAACATGAGAAACTGGCATGTAGTATTAGAGGGAATGAAAAAAAGAAACAAAGATTTTTTTGCTCCAACGGAGAAGTTAGGTAAAGCGAATGGGAGACAGCAAGTCTATTGAGTGGTTGTTTGCTCTTCCCAAAGGGTCTTCTGACTCAGGTAAAAGGACGGGGGAGGTCACCGATCGCCGCAATGGCTAGGTATGTAAGTATGTTACGGACGTAGGAAAGGGAGGGAAGGGAAGACTTTTTTCCGCCGAGGAAATTTATCAGCCAATTTAAATGAAGGAACAAGTGGCGGAGGTACGTGCCAATTTTTCAAAGTGCTGCGTGCTGGTCTGCTCCGCCTGTTTTCTCCCCCAGCGTCTCCTCATGTGCTCTTGACGTATACCCTGGCCCCTTTTATCTTCTGTCCTTCCCTCTTTTGTGTGCCTACGAATCAGACGCGCGGGGTCTCTATGAGAACCTCGTATATCGGCAAAAGGGAGAGAGAATAACCCGGCAAGAACCTTGGTTGCCTTTATAAATCTTGGGTTGTTTGAAATGCAGACTTACCGGATGAGAAAGGCTAAGTACCCGTCGCCAAAGGGCGATTTTAATGTGCCTCCCAAGCTATAAACGAAATTTAACAAGGTAAATACTGTGATGAGTGGTGTTCTTTTAAATTAAAACATTTATACGGATTTTTTCTGAGGAATGCATGATCATAAAATGGTTGAATGTGATTGAAAATTTCCTAGAATAACAGCAGTCACCTAAACTTCATGCGGATGGTGTAATAAATTTTTAAAAATTATGAATATTTTTTTTCCCTCTATTTCGATCGACGCTTTCATTTTTTTAATTTGTAGTGAAGAAATCAGATAAGTAGTTATGCATTGTCATAGTTTACCATCCTCATCTTACCAAAATACTTCGTATATAATTCGTATCCATGAAATTACGCATTGTATTCACTGATACTTATCATTCTGAGGACTGATTGCCTTTTCTCCAAGCACGGAGATCACAAATGTCGCGTTTATTTAAAGAAAGAAGTTCTTGAACCGAAATTGGCTCTTAAAAAAGTACCTTCGAAAGAAGTTGAATATGGTATCCCGCCATATAAGCAGTCACTGAACAAATACATCAATCCGACAACAGTCATTCTTGTCTTGAAGAATACATTCCTTTGAATAAAAATGGAGAATGTATAAAATGCTTGAATTTATTATTGAATGTTGCCAGTTTGAAAGCGGGGAAAAACTTATCTTTCCAGACGACCCGTTAAAGAATAAATTATCAGCGCTCCATATTTGGGGAGTGATCATAATTGGAAATACGGACGGAGTCCATCCATTTCAAATATTTTAAACGTCATTCAAGTCACATTCCGAGGCGTTGCGACGTAATTTCCTTTCAGAGGGCGTAAAAGGAGAGGGGAATTAAAACTCCGGTTGTCTGGAAAAGAATCGCGCCAAGCGACCCATAAGGAATATGAATTCCACGTATGCCGCCATTTGATACAATCAGAGCATGTTGGATACGTTCGGAAAAATGAAAAAGTATGAAATTGGAGGTGCATAAGATTGGGGTTTAGCGGATAGCAGTAGTTTTTGCAAATGATAATTCTATACATTTTCTGACCACAATTATGCACTTTTTTTTAACGAAGAAACGGAAATATTTCAATTATTTTTTATTCCCGATGCTGAGAGTCCATGCTGGAAGTATTTTGGTGTCTGGAAAGCGTACCTGAAGAAACTCTACGATTGTAGCCAGACAGAGAGAATTTTCGTGAGAAATATTTTTTTCAATACACACCCTAATTTTTTACAACCTATTTGAATGATTAATAGTTGAGATTTCGTGATCGATGCTGGAGTTATTCTTCGGATGGAGGCATCAATGTCCCTTCCAAGATGAAGATTCATTTGGTACTAGATTCAGTAATCCTGTGCAAATCTCCTCTGAATTACTGTAGTATTAATTATTATCAGTCTAATTTGAATGGTATCGAATATTATTGGACTTCATCCCATATTTATGCAAATCTTGATAGTAGTAGGCACGTAGATTTTTTTACCTTTTTGTGTAGGCATTCCCCGTCTTATGCCAGATTTTACTTTTTCTTTCCCGCATAGTCAAAATTATATTGCATGTTTTTTTAGAACTTCTTTTAGGCTCTTTCGTATACTCATTCGATTTAGTGAAAACAACTATTCTTTTCCCTTTAATTTTGAGTAATTCGAGCTACAAGAGGA
The DNA here is from genome assembly GCF_921293095.1 of Ischnura elegans. Lineage (NCBI taxonomy): Eukaryota > Metazoa > Arthropoda > Insecta > Odonata > Coenagrionidae > Ischnura > Ischnura elegans. The sequence goes on from NC_060248.1 coordinate 110,311,106, forward strand.
AGAGAGAATATTTTTTAGCTACTAAGACTTAGCTGTAAAGAACACTGGTCTTCTCACCTGAATTTAAACCAAGATTACGTGCAGTAAGATCGCCTATAAATGACCTAATGTATTATGATCATAGGTATTCCCGGCGTATCAGGTGCAGAAAAGTTTCTCGGGTTTTCTACCAGTTGGTGTTTTCCATGTCTCCCGACGTTTCGAGCAGCGACTTGCGATAAACCAACAGGACAATGCGACAAAGGAGTTAGTTCCCTTATGCTTCGGAATATCCCCTGAGGACGAACAGCAAGTCGCTGCTCGAAACTTCGGGATACATGGAAAGCATCAAACGGTGGAAAACCCGAGAAACTTTTCTGAAAATTACCTAATGTTTGAATGCTTGAATGGACAATAGGTAGGGAGGGCATCACGCCAAAGTCTTTAGAAAAATCCAGAGCAATTGATCTCTATCCTGTAGGCCAACTTGTTCGTGTGTACATGAGATGCGATAGTAAACTGTACTGTGATTATATAAAAGCCTTTCCGCATTGAAAATTTCATGATTTTGATACTGACTTGGTGTTTGATTCTGCCATTATACTTTCCATTTCTTGACCAAAACGTTGAAAGTGAACAATGATATGATATCAATGTGTTTGCGGCTTTTATTTTGTATTATTATAACTGGAATTGACATTGCTATCACCGTGTTAATGTTAGTACAGGCTATGCTGTAATATGCATTTCCTCAACCTTAGAATTATAAATTTGCCACTGTTGGTACTGCCTTTGTTATTACAATTTCTAATAGTGATAAACAGTAGTAATTGACTGTGAACAAGGAAGTGCAGATATTTTAATGATGTTCAGAATTATTTTTATAGAAAGCAACAGGCTAGAATTCATTCCGATCATGTTTTTTTCGTAATTCTATATTCTCTTGTAAATTAGTAGTCAAGTGCTTCCAACATTCAGGAAAAAGTAGGTGAAGATTTTTCGGGTCTCACACCGGTTAAGGTCTTCCAAATCTCCATTCGACGTTTCAATGTGCAATGCACCAATCGTCCTCAGGTATTTCAGTAATCAAATTCAGAAATCCAATGATTTGGATTCCTGAATATATGAGAACGATGGGTAGTGATACGTGAATATTGCATATGCGATAAATGATTATATATTGATGCGATGCACTTAAATAAACTCGACATAGGCGCGATGACAGGATGATATTTAAGCCGCAGATTTGCCTTTTCGATGGCAACAATCGTAAATTTAGTGACGAGCGCCGTTGAAATGCAATTCCGACACTTACCGCTTATTGACTGTTACTCCTTGGGCGCGGGAATCTACACCGCCGCCACCAGCCCATTTTCACTCGCTTCCGCCGCTAACTTGTACAAGGCACGAAATCGGTGAGTTCACCAGCCGACGGTTGCCATAATGCGACAGTTGCCGGGAGAAGGAACGCTTCGATTTCTTCCTGGGAATGGCGTTTTTTAAAGCTATAACCTTGACTACGAAAAAAATTGATGCTACAAAATGCTATAAAATTAAAATGAAAGTACTATTTTCACGTATGTCTAACGATGGAGTAGTTGCACATCAAAATGTCGGAAGGCGTTGTGGAGGAATTTACCCGGTGTGACACCCTAAGAATCTTCACTTCCATTGTAGAAGTTTAGTATTTCCCGGCATATTGTTTGAAGGAATAATTCCCGGGTTTTCCATCCGGGTGTGATTTAGGGTAATGGGGTAGAATCTTGAGCCAAATTATTTTTGGGATTTTGTTTAGTTATTTATTTGTATTCTTGGTTGCCCTTTGTCGTATCCCGCTCGTATTCGATCGAGATATTAGCGACAATAAGCGTCTTCTCGAATGGAAGGATCAGGTCCCGGAAATAAGGAGTCACTCTGACTAAAAATTAGTGACATTTATTCTCCTATAATTTACAGATACGTTCCTCAGCCCCTGGCTGTGACCACCCCAGGCAGTCGCCACGCCACAACTCAGCCGCGAGCCAAGCTAGGCATGCCCTTTTAATCTTCCCCAAGGGAAGGTCCAAATATTCCTCTTAATAACGTCTGGACCGACATCCGCCGATCATGTGCGGGTCATCTCGTCGACTTACACTTTATACTAGCATGCCTACATGCCAGCTCACGCGTAGCAATGCCTTCATTAAGTAGATGAAATCCCTTCCCATTCCTATCGCCTCTACACCTAATACCCCTGATGACGATGGCAGACTCAGCCGTCAAAATATTGGGAAGAAATTACCGTAAACCACAACCGGTGGGGAGCCCGATAATTATTCCTTCGTTGTCAGTTCGGGGAAAATACCAGACTTCATCAGGAAATTACTTCTAGAAATTTTTTTTTCACCAAGGCATTTGGCATCCTCATCGTATGGTATTTTGACGATCAAATCGTCCAGTTATCTCCATCTCTATCAATGGGATCCACTTCATTCCGTTTTATCACGTTTTAAGCTTTCCCTCCCCATTCCTTTCGCCTCACGGCATACCCCTGACCACCTTCCTTCCCTCCCCAGCTCTCCATCCCCCGACCTTCTCCAACCTTCAAAATTGGAAATGAGATTTCGGCGGCCACCCAGGTTTTGTTGGCGTGGCGTGGGTGGGTTTGTTTGTGTGTGCGAGTGGACCTTCTGACGAGCCGAGTCGTAACTCCCCTAATTGGATGTTCTATTTCACTGATAAACTCGTCGATGAGAGGTGGACGGAGAATGTGATTGTATCGTTCGGTACCCGGAGATGTATGCAAATGAATTCTAATCTTCAGTCTTTTTCCAGCGTCCCCATGTCCTAACTCGATGAGACGATATCTCAGAGATTTTTAGGGTGAGTTAATATTTTACGCATTTCTTTTATTTTTGCTCCATTTACATATCGGCAGCATATCAAATGTATCTTATGATTATTAATCAGTTCCCTCATTCGATACTCTTCCACTACTTAATGAATAATAAGCGAAACGAAACTTTGTGTTGCAATTTAAAACGCGATACTTAATTTGCAAAATTCGCAAATTAAGTATCGCGTTTACTGGGAGCTTTTATATTGCCTATTCAATGATGACTCTGCTATGAGGCAGTCTTAGTCGATCACCGTTGACTGTCCTATTTCCTTTTTGTTGGATAAGCCACCCTTGAATACCACTAACATTTTGAAAGAGTGATCGAAATCGGAAGTACCTAATTATTAAACCTATTTTATGCCATTAAATGTAAATGAGAAGCATGTTATGGTACATAAAATTCATTCTTTGCTATCTGTGGTCCCATTGACGTGTTTGCCTTATGTTTTCTCACCTGTTGTTTTGTAATAAAATGACCTTAAAATTTACCTTCTATCCGCTGAACAACGTTGTTCTGATATTAAATACCGTTTAAAAAAATCTTATTTCGGATTTATATCTTTTTGCCGCATAATATCTCATTCTCCATCGTCGAAATGTTGATAATTTCTTCTGGTACTATCAAAAAATGAAATAGATTTTCAGAGTCTAATATTAACGTTTTCAAAGTATAGATCCTGAAAATTTCAGGAAGTAAAAATTTACCTTTCTGTGTTAATTATCGCGTAAAGGAATGATTCATTTAATGCAAAAAAAGATATTATTTTCACCTCAGCAATTCTGTGTATTAGAGACAGATAATTATAAAGTTATAAACTGTAGGTTTTTTTGAACTTCAATAATTTATTAAATTCTCAGATGGCTAGTTATCGCTGAAATAAAGGCATCCGTTGTCTATTAATTTAATATGGGAACTGGGGAAACATCAGGGGATATATTATATTCGACTTTCCTGGGCGTGACAATCGTCTCAATATACTCTGACTTGTCGTTCCATTTATCATCGTCAAAATGTAATAGTGATGAAGCTTACATGTTGAATTCATTCACAAAGTGATTTAAACCTTAGGTTGGTTTAGTTAGGTGAGGTTAGAGTTCAGCCAAGACTAAGCCACAGATGTGCGAAATACACACCTTAAGAGAAAGGGGTTGACTTTTCTTTCCGTGGGCCTTCTTGTACCGTGATGCTATGCTTCGGAATATCACCTGGGATTTGAACCTGGGTCACAGCGTTTAGCGGCCAAGTGCTCTGCCCACTAGGCTACCATGCTCTGCTCATAAATAAGTAGGATCAAAAAATTTTTAAAAAATTATTTTTTGAGCAAAATTCACTTACCTTTACTTTATTGACGAATTATTTCATCGTTGAGATATTTTACTGTCTATATTTGCTGATCAAATATCTGAGGTGGGTTGTTTTTTTCATGCTGCTGCATTTGACCTTTCACGTAAATATATATTCACACAGAGTGGCTTCAGGCGTTTTATCTGAAATTTGCCCTTTAAAGGCTCTCATGCCATCATCAGAAACCAACAATCCGGAGATGTGTTTCATATAGCTCTCCACCTCGGTTTTCTCTGAGCTAGCCTGTTCACATTTTCGATTTTTTTTCTTATGCATCCTTAATAACCTATGCTGTGTAATTCATTCCGGACCTTATTTTACATTGAATAAATTTTTCATAAGTATCTCACATGAAATCAAATTCGTGTTCCATAGCATGTTCGCATGTGTGCGTATATGTCACGAAAATTGTGCGTGCCTTGTATGATCTTCCATTAGTGTTTTTATTTGGGTTACATTGCTTGAAAAATATGTTTTGATGCTTCTAGAATTCGAGTTTTTCGCAACTTTTATTCACAAACTTGAAGGCGTACCGGAAATATTTTCGATTACAAATCCATTAAGTATTTTTGGACCAGAGTTGATGAACAACCTATTCATTAGATCATTGTAACATGAAAGTAAGCTTTACAACAGTCATGGTAAAATATCTACCAGAAAAGAGTAATTACGGTTTTCATGGTTTTTATAGAATTTTTATCGAAAAATGTTTACGCATGAAGTTAAATCGCAGCTGAGTCATTATTTTATCTCATCTGCTTACAGAGCACTTTCTATGGTCGATAATCTGCTAATGCAGCTCTGGAAAAAGTGCTTTTTTTGTACAATGAAGTAGATAATACGAGCATATCGTAGGTCCACCATCATTCACACCAAGTACTGAGATTGCATGGATGAGCTGATCTCTGGAATATTTTCGCAGACAATAATAATTGTCATTTTGCACTTAGTCCTCATCTGAGATATTTTTAGTGTAGGCGCGTTTTAAGGAAGGTGGTGCACACAACCCACTCCTTGAAAGCCGCATTCGGGAGTGGGCACGTCGGAGCGGAGCAGTTGGGGCGGGAGGCATCTCGTCAGACTAATATTTTCTCGATGTCGCCGAGATGGTGGTATGGGAGGGGGAGAATGGGACTGTCTCGGAATAAAAGGAGTTTTTGGGGCCTTTTTGCCCGCCACAGTTTTGCGCCCCCCCCCCCTCCGGTTGAATATGCGGAAAAAGAGCCTTCTTCTGTTGCTCTCGCCGGCGGTGGTGGTGGAAGTAAGTAGCACGGAGACACGGGGAAAAGGTTTGGCGGATTTAAGGCCGAGGATGGGGAGGGGGGAAAGAGAGAGGGGTGGGGTGGGTAGCAAGGGGATGGGATTATCGTCTGAGAATGCCGGCGTGTCACGATTTCCTTATTATTCTTATTTTTTCTTCCTTCCCTCGCACAGTAGCCGTCTCCCAAGAGACCTTAACATTTCGTCTTCCTTCTTGTGCGGCACCCAAACAATGGATAGGCAAATCAGAGCTCCTTCCCTCCACCGCCCTTGCCTTCCGCAGCCTCTCTCTCTCTCTCTCTCTCTCCTCCCATATTTCGCCCCCTTCATCTCCCGCCTTTTCTCCGGCATTCCTCTCCTTATTCCTCCTCCTCTCCCACTTTATTCCAGATTGCTCTCTTCCTCCCTCCCCTTTCCATGTTAATGTTCTCTCTCTCTCTCCCATTTCCCGATGCCTTCTTTATTTCCCGTCCATCCCTCGGTGCTCTCCCTAATTTTTCCTCTCCCTCTCCCCCCTCTCTCCTGTTTTTTTCTTCGTCGTCCCTTCCACTTTACCCTCTCATGTGTACTCCATGTTCTCCTCCATTTCCCTTACACTTCATCCAACTTTCCTTATTTCTCGCCGCTTCTCTGCCGCGAGGAAAACTACAAAATAATCGGCCGTGGTTCTATTTATGTACTCATTCTCAGAATGATATTTCCTGGTTAGCTTCCTCGTAATGTCCTTGTTTGAATTGGCGTTGAGAACAATGGTGCTTTGCCCTTACTCCATAAAAATTCTGTCAAAGAAAACCACTTAGTCAGCTTAAATAATTATTTTATGACCTATTTTTTGGATCCCAGGTTTACTACAGGCCCTAACTAATTTTTAAAACACTTCTGTAATAACTAATTCCACCGTTTTATCATCATGTGGCTAGTTACTCTCATGGGTTTTTTTGCTCCCGGCGGAGATTATTCCCTTACCCTTGATTTAACATATGTGATATTCCAAAAAATAGTTGTTAACAATGCATATGCAATTAATGTTTATAGGAATTCCACGACACATGTGTTGCTTGATTATTGTATCCTTACAGAGAACTTCCACTTTGCCCTCTATTGTGTTCTCCATGTCCTCCTCCGTTTCCCTTCCACTTCGCCCAAATTACCTTATTTCTCGCCCCTCTCCAGTACTTTCATCATTGTTCGTGAATTTGATGGTTAGAGGCGTTTCTTCACGGAATTTATTCATATTGAATGAAAATTAAACTTGGTTTTTCCACATAGAATATTTATTAGATCACTACCATGGTTTCAACGCACTGCGTCATCCTCAGGCCTCATCCTTGGAAACCATGCGTTGAAACCATGATAGTGATCTTTAATAACTAGTAAATAATTTAACTTAACTAATAAATATTTTATGTGGAAAACCCAAGTTTAATTTTCATTCAAAATCGTTTTTCGCTCTCCTCCTCGCAATTGGAAACCTATCGTCACTGTGTCCCATTCTCTCAATTATCTCCGCATGCTATTTCCTTTTACTGGTATTAAATAAAATGACTTCATTAGCTTGTATATGTAAGAATATCACATACTACTTTGATTATTTATACAACGCCATATGGGCAAACATACCAGAATATATATTTATAGAAGGGAATGAAGGGGATTGGAACATACTACAGAAAAAAAACTTTCAGATCAACGGAGCTGAGGTGGATGATGAAAGCCAGAATTCAGAGGGTAAAAAAGTGGCTTAACTGGTAATCGAATACAGATCCTCTCGAATGCAGGTCAAGTGCTCTACCAGTTGCGCTACCAGGACTCTTAAATGTGTTATTTGGCGGGGTTTTACCGACAGATTTACACCCTTTTCTTTGACCCTCAAGAGTAACTAATAGATGGCACTGGGGCAGCTCACCACTCATCAACAGAAGAAATGGGCAATTATTATATGAAAAACAAACAAATGAACAATATTGCATTGGTATGTGTGTGTATCTGTGTGAAATTTGACAAATTTACAAAGTTATTTAATTTATTATGAACTTTGAAGCAATTTCAGCAAGTAGTAACGCTATTTATTATATCGGATGAAATAATCTTGGGCTTTCAACTGGGTAAGATCAAAATTCGCTGTCGAAGAAAACCACTTAGTTAGCTTAAATAAGTATTTATGACCCAGTTCTGGGATCCCAGTTTTACTACAGCCCCTAACTGATTTTTAAAACATTTCTGTAAATAACTAATTCCACCGTTTTGTCATCATGTGGCTAGTTACTCACGAGGGTTTTTGTGCTTTCGGCGGAGATTATTCCTTTAACCTTGATCTAACACATTTGATATTCCAATAATGAGTTCTTAACGATACACATGTAATTAATGTTTATAGGAATTCCATAAAACATATATTGCATGATTATTGTGTCCTTATAAATGCGCCTATCATTATGAGACATGTATCAATATGTCATTTGGTAATTGAGCAATCAGAGAGTGATGTAGCGGTGAAGATTCTCAGCTTTGTTTATTTATTTTGCCTACTTTTCCTTTCTCACCGCTAATTGTTTTCGAGATTCCTTTTGCGTTTCCGCGAGGCTTGATTGATTCAGAAATCCCCCGGATCCGCGCCACTTTTATGACATTCCTTTTATGCCACTTATGGTCTGCGGTCGGTCGAATCTCTTTTGAGCCGCACGGCATGGAGTACGAAGTGTTGCGATTGAGGACTGCTGGGCCTCTATGTTCGCCCCTTGAGAGTGCGTCGGACAGAGGTTCGGAATATCATCAAACGGGGAGAAGGTGGAGGAATCAAATGTGGAAGTGGCGGAGGTTAAAGGTTCCCTCAGCGCTGAAAACACTGGCGGAGGGCAGAGAGAGGGTCTTCCATTGTGCGATGAGGAGTCGGAAAAAGATTGAAGCCGGGCCTGTGCGTTCTGGAGATGGGGTGTGCGAGATAAAGTCTTTTTGCGGAAAGAGGTGAGAAAGTAGGAATAGGGACGGAGAGGATGGAGGAAAGTAAAGAAGAGGAATAGGAGGAAGAAATTATAGTGAGGACGTATAGTGGGCGGTTAAGGTTGAGATGGGGATGTGTGATCATGTGTTTCTGTGTGTGGGAGTTGAAGCAACGGTCATGTGTGGACAAATGTGTCGCTCCCTTTCCGAACAGTTTACAGTAGAATAGAAGAAAGATATTTTTTCCCTTTTTTAATTTATTCCTGTCGCCATCCGGGTTTTAACCTTAACCCCATCTCCAGATCTACCGCTGTCTTTTCTTTCTCTTCGGACTCCCAGTCTTACGCGCAAAATCCACCTTCTGAAACTTAACCCTTTCGTTTCTCCATCCCTGCATTCTTTTCGCCTCGTGGAAAAGAATGTGTATTCCCTTCATTTCAAGACTGCTCACTTCTATGGTTTCCAGCTCTCCTCATAAATAATATACTCCTAATCGTTATAGCTGAATCAGGCTATTTTAAAGTTTAAAATTTTGCTCGGAATTTATTCTATTATTGTTTGCTAACAAATTTTCCTGCTAAAGTCGGATTAAAAAGTTAAGGATATATGCCACTTTGCATTCTCCATGCCTTACCTTGAATACGCAGCTATCGTTTTAAATATTCCATACATGTATTTGATTCGCAAAATAAAAAAAATATTAAATACAGCTGCACGACTTGTCAAACTCTGCCATGATGGAAAATAGAGCCTTATCTAGCTTGCACATGAATCAGGCTGGAACACGCAGGAGACTCGGAGGTTCCGTGCCAGACTTAGATTCCTCGTTCAATTAAGAACGGACATCTTTCTGAGAGACTCGGGAAATCATCTTAGAACGTCTCAGCATTTTTTAGGCCCTTCTGAGACAAGAAAATGAGATAGATGTTTTGCGAGACGGATAAGTGTAGGCATTCGTTTTCCCCCGTACAATAAAGGACTTGAATATATAATAGGTGGAACTCGGAAGTAAATCACAACAGAGTCACCTTTCTTTGTGAACAGCTGGTGTCCCAATAGCCCAAAAACTAGTCTATTGAGGCTGATGGCGGGATAATATGCAGCTTTGTGTATGTTGATGATGCTGAACCTGTTAACCAACAGTTTTGGGTGTGCAATGTTGTGTACGAGTATCACATTACGGTTGATGGTAACGATGCCAGAATGAATCATCGCGATTGTTCATTCTGGTTTTTGTTAGTGGTCGCTAACATGAGGATGCGAAGCACTTAGCGGCTCTAGCGACAACTTCTGTACAATGTTGCAAGCGCTACCTAATTTTTTTCTGCAATTAAACCTTAGCATTTATAGAAAAAGGAATTATCACACAGACATGGTCAAACTATATATTATCCTATCTCAATCCTATATAGTATAATTTTGATGGGAATATCCGCTGTTGCTGGTTCATGGTAGGTGATTTTCGCTGAAGTACCCCGAAGCTTTTCTTATCCCAAAATTTTTAGGCATCAATTTTTATATTTTATGGGATTGGCGTACGAATTTCAGTGGAAGACAATTTAATATGAGTTCAGGTAGGTCACCTGCTCTGGCAATGCTCAGAATAATGATCTTGCAAAAAAATGCGTCTGAAAGTAACCGAATGTCGTCAACGGTTAGAACCGTTTTTACATAGCACGTGTTGAGATCGAAACTTATTTTATTGTCCTGGTTTGTTGGAAATGACAGTATCCTCACATCTCACGAAATATTTTTTGGCCCGCGCAGGTGAGGCCTTTGTACCCATGAAGCTAGAATAAACCTGCAAAGTGGCATTTCTATCTTAAAACGTGGAATTTGTCACCATTCCATTGAGATGAAAACAACAAGACAGCATTTGCTGCTTTTAATTACGCTTGGGGTGACACCGTGCGATCTGAGAGTCGTAACTCGAGACAAGGGACAGGACGCGTTTTTTTTTAAGCCCCAACACATGAGTAGGTATTGCTGGCAATGTATTTTCCTCGAGGATTTATTCTCAATCGGTTGTTTATTCGTGACGATGGATTTCTTGACGCTGCCGCTCCGGTCCCAAAAGGTGAAATGTTAGAAAGCAAGTCTTAGAAAAACGTGAATTTTTAAAGGAATTCCAGTGGCATCGATTAAAAAAATTATGATTAAGGATTACTTGCAGTTATTCTGAAAAGGTGTGTTTTACCTCTCCAATTTTTTGTATTTTAACATTATGTAATTTTTTTAGCATTGAGCATTGCAGCTTCTCCCGTCTTTTGTCTTGCCAGAATATTTAAATTTTTTGAAGCCAGACGCACGCATTTCACGCACAGCTGTCTCTATAGTGATCAGTAAAAAACATACCACGGGTGTTTCATGCTGACGGAGGGGTAAGCTAATGAGATGAATATGAATGTAATTTTGTTGTAGATGGATTGGAAAATTAGAATTTCCGCATGATTTGCTGTAGTTATAAGGCTGGTTTATAAATAAGCAGAAAATCTGACGCTCACCACGTTCTTAAATTATAAGGTAAGTGAAAGAGGGTGGAAAGTGTGCTCTGTTTGCTGCAATGCGTTGTGAGGCATTGCAATTACTTGTTGAAAGAATTATTTCCATGCATATTGATATGGTGCCAAAACCTGTTTGACCTTGAATTGGTCGCCAAAAATCAAATGTTTTAAAGCGTATATTTGGGTTGAAATAATATCAATATTTGTAGCAGGAAAGAGAAACGGAATTCAAATTTATGTTTAGTCGGGGAAAAACATACTCTAATTGAATTCTCGTTCTTTGCCTTATTTCCATTGAGGATTACTTGAATTTTGCCAAGCATGACGAACAACCCAACCTTTGCTGCAGAAAAAACAATGAATACACAGCAACAACTACCATTTTAGGGAGAGCTGTTAAAGGAATGATAGCTCTAGGTATCCGTCAACCTTCGAGGTTCGACGTTCATGACAATAATATGTGCCTCGGTAGCTTTGCTTTAATTGATGGAGCATTTGAACGCAGGCAAATGGTTAATATATCCTTGAGGAGAATCCAGATCCATCGACTCCTATTATATGATACAACTTGTGGGTATGCCTGAAAAAAAGATAAGTCGATAGGCCGCACCATGAAGTATTCGAAGGTCTTCGATAGCAGATTGGAAACGCAACTCCGAAATAATTACTCAGCACGTCAGCTACGAATAAATTTTAGAGATTGGAATTTTACCGACTTAAACTTAATATCAGGATATTTTATGGATTATTTTATAAATTAATGCCTCTTCCTAACGTTTGGCCTTTTAATACTTAGCTGTTGAAGTAGGCTGACACATGTCTCACACTGCATTCCATTAAAAGGAAAAAAATATTTGTTTCTCTTCTGATTTTGAACAGCCCCTTATTTTACAGTATGTCGTAATGATATTGATTGAAAAATAAAGTTATGGAGTATAATTTTTCAGTTTTCATCTAACAATAAGTAGAATCTGTTATTTTAAATCCCTACATGGGACGAAGAAATCGGTAAATGTACGTGACTTATAGTTGACACAAAACATTACTTGCTTAGTTACATTAAGTAATGCGAATTCTATATAATAGTGAGTTTTATTTGGAACACCTGTTCTATGATTCCTGGTCTAATTGATTAATTGGGTGTTTGAGTGAAGTAGGGAACAAAATGGGGAATGTTCCTGTAGGCAGGTCTTCGTGCATCTGCCCACCTCACTCACTCAGTGACTAAATCCAATGGTTGGTCCGGACAGGTGAGGGTAGAGCTCACCCCGGGCGAGACATAAGGTGGTTGGTTTGGATAACTGAGGGTAGAGCTCAACTCGGGCTAGGTATAAGGTTTTTACAGATTATTTTATAAATTAATGCGTCTTCCTCCCGTTTGGCCTTTTAATACTTAGCTGTTGAAGTAGGCTGACACATGTCTCACAATGCATTCCATTGAATGAGGGTAGAGCCCACCTTATACCTCGCCCGAGGTGAGCCCTACCCTCACCTATCCAAACCAACCATCGGATTGAGTCACTGAGTGAGCGAGGTGGGGGGGGGGAGGAAATGGGGAATGAAAATGAGAGATATGTGAGCCAAGGAGAGCGTTTTTCGGGGGAAGAGAGTTTTCGGAGAGGGGGGGGGTCGCCCACCTGTACAAGACACATCGCGGAGGACGCTGCCATAACTCAGCGCTCGTTTCATCCCTTCGCCTCACTGCACCTCCTCCCACGTCCTTCACCTCTCCTCTCCCACACCGCACCCCCGGGCTCTCTCTCTCCCCACCCCGACCCACTCCCTCCGCCCCCGGTCCGGCCGGCCATCCCTCCGCCTCGGCCCTTAAATCACACTCTTGAGCAGACCTTTCGGTTCGTCGTCCGATACGCGGACTTCGTCTCCCTTAAGTGGGTCCTCGTGATTTAAGGGCAGTCCCTTTTTTCTCTTCTCCCTCCTCACTCTCGGTCGCTTCCTTCCTTCCTTCTGGTCGATCGGGGTGCACGGTCTCCTATTTGTTTGCTATTTTCCCCGTCTCCGTGAGGTGACCCAAGTGTTCCGTCATTCCCACGGGAGTCCCCTGATGTCCGGTAGCAACAGCTCGACTCTCCCCGGATTTTTTTCACCATTGATGATTCCACTAATAGTCATCGATATACGCAGGTAACTTTTGATACTGTTTCAGTCCATTGATGCTTAGGAGCAACAGTTCTCCTAGTATCGTTTATGGTATATGGAGGAGGCGACCAACAGTTAAAGTCATTTGCGTTAAGAAGGAAGAGTATGGAAGGGAGGGTAGGGAGAAACTCGGTGTTGGCATTAGCCTGCTCTTAACAAAAGGCGCAAGGGGACCACGGCTTAACGTCCCATCAGATGGACGGAGTGTTGCGCTTGAAATGTCCTCCACACAGCATTGGAGCAGGAATTGGGCAGTCTATAAAAATTCTCTACCACCGCCGGCATTCGAACCCGAACCCACGGGGTGGGAGGCCAGCACTGTATCCACCAATCCGGTCACCAATAGTTCTCCTCCCTGACTTTGTTTCGCTTATAAGCATGATTGTTGATTTGACTAATAGGCATCGATGTACGGGGGCAACTTTTGATACCGTTTGAAACCATCAATAATTAAATCACAATGGAACTAGATCTACACAAAGCCAGTTGTGACTCAATCCGTTGTCGTAATTTTCAGTTGTTAAACTAGTTATCGATGGCCACTTTTCGATATCGTTGCGATGGTACGGCTCAACATACGACTGGCCAGCCATCGGTTAACAATTTATTAATGGCTGACAATCAACCACAGTTGACTTTCAGTCATCGGTTGATCAAACGACCATCGTTTATCCATCCGCTGTTAATAACCCATCGACGAATGGATGATCATTAGAAAATGAGAAACCATCGATCTACGGTTTAATATCGGATATATATTTATTACATGTTGCTACATGTGGGCTATTTCCCGGTGGCAGCATTAGATTTAAGCAAATGAATGACAAGTCTACCTATCTAATAACAAAGTAAAGAAACAGGAAATACAACTATAGTATAAAAAAGTTAATTAATTCTAATATCATACAACTAACAAATGCAGATTGAACCAGATAACACAATATAAAACTCTGCATAATGAACCACAATGTCATCGGCGTGGAATCGATAAACACTTAATCATAAAAAATTAAGTACTTATTTGCCGGGAAGATCTAAAAAATATTTCAGGTAGGTAGTTCCACTCCTTTATTCCTCTAGCCATTCGGGCGCCAATTAGCAATTAATGGCATCGGATAATCAATCGAGCTATCGCATTTTGGTGGCAGAATTGATCTACTGCACCAATATGGCTGCATTAATGTTGAATCGCAATATTTGACACCCAAACTGCACTTTTTTCAGCGCTCTCGCTCTCCTGCGTTTCATTGGAAACGATAAAGATATTTCATCAAAAAGAGCCTCTATAAAGTTTGAACAAAAACTTTGGGTTACACCATTTGTGTCAATATTCTTTAGACTGAAATTATTTCTAGGTAAGGTGTTTTTAACCGTATGAAATTGGAATCTACTTTTGGAACAAAATATTTTTCAAACTGGTTGTTATGGAAATGTTGCAAAAAGGGAGTTCCGTGGTGAATAGGATTTCGTGTCTTAGTTAGTTCACAGTTCTTTCTTCATATCTTCACGAATAAAGAGGGATTTAAGAGGGATTATTGAGTTAAAATCAAAGGAATGCTGAAGTGTTCTGAATAATTGTGCTCTCAGTTGCAATTGCGGGTGCCATACGGTACGTCGAATATTGGAGGACTACCTGTGCAAAAACTCCATGCAGTTAAGCGCTTGGTGGTTTTTCGAGTTCATGTTTCATCTGCACTGACGGTTTGTTTCATTGGAGGGTATGTCCTTCACCATCATACATATCATATCTATGCATGTCCCACCGTCTTTATCCATTCTAAGGTGATAAGTCATTAAAGTTTAGGTAATGTTTTTGCGGGCTTTTTCCATTATTCTTGTTTCCATTGGAAAAGTCTTCTTTATGCTGGAGTAAAGCATCTATTTTTGAATAGATTTTTCTCAACTTAGGCACCTTTTACTTTTGACAAGTGCCTGCCAATCTTAAGTCCTTCCATCTCTCTCTCTCTCCCTTATGCATTTATTAGTTCATTTTTATATTATGTCCTGTTATTATTATTGCAGATAGTGCACAGTTTTGGAAAAAATACCACGGTATATGTGCTTCAAAGATAGTATAGAATATTTAATTTCTACGAATTTTTAAAGAGCAATACGTTTAATGATTTAAAAATTAGTCTTTCATATTCAATACTTGGATTGACTTCTTACAACTTACATTTTTTATGACTTGTCTGCCACCGATTCTTTAATTCAAAATATAACTCAATTAACTCAAAAAACCACCATTAATTTAATTCTTGTATAGTTCTCATAGGGAAACTTCTGGTGGTAATAGATTGACTAAGTGAGATTGATATTTCTATAAATAAGTGTACCCTGTAATAATGTTAGCTAAAAAGTTTTCTTTTATAATATAATCGTGCTACATTCAAATAATACAATAATACCTATGCACACCCTGGGTGCTATTGCAAGGCTTTTGTGCCACCGGAAAAAAAAATTAGTAAGCCGGTCGGAAAATTTCCCTTTAGTGAATTCTCCCGTTTTGCTCTCCCCCCGACCACTTGCCGAATTCTCGTTGTAGAGAGTCCCTAGCGAGGAGTTTGGCGGTAACACTCAACATACTCTCTGTAGCAGGGAGGACACACACGCCCACCTTATACCCCGCCACGGAAGACGTCCCTCGGATAACCCCCTACCCCTCCCTCTCTCTTTATCCTTTTCGTCCGTATGTTCTTCTTTTCCCGAACGTCCAAAGTGTCGTGTTGTTTTGTTTCTTGGAAGATACGGGCAGAGTTGGCTTGGTTGCATGGATGTCGGGGAGTAATTGGAAGAAAATTCGGTCGGTGGCTTCGATTCTCTCTCGGGTCGACTCTTTTTTTATTCTTTCCCTCCCTCTCCATACGTATACTATACGTATACAAAAAAAAATACAATTTTTTTTTTTTACATTTTTGCATTTGTCTCCCGCGCTGGCATATTGATGGGAGCGTATTGTAATTGCTAATGCGGAATTTAAACCCGAGGGGTGTAGGTGGGGTGGGGATAAGGGGGGTCCCGGAATGGCATTTTCCGTGAAGTCGATCTGATATAAAAGTTTTGGGCGCTGTAAAGAGGAGATTTATTGACGCCGGGAAAGTTACACGAATGAGATGTATTGACATCTCGCAAAGGGAGGAAGGCCCAGAAAAAGGAGTCGCTGAAGAGAGTCCTCGCTTCGTTTTGCTCCTGTTTCCTCGGCTTTCCTCCCATTCTTCGCCCCACGCTCGCTCCAGATGGTCTCCGTGCTATCGCAAAATTACATCACTTGGCTACAGATGGTGGAGAAGTGGGTCCGGAGTGGAAAAAATGGAAATTTTACAGACTGGAAAGGTTGGGAGGTCCTTGAAGAGGAGTAATTAAGGCTGACATATGATTGGCGTGGGTGAGGTCGACGCGACGCTATATAATAAGAAGTATTTTCCTGCTATCGTTGTAAAGAATGTTTTCTTCCTCGAAAAATGAAAAATTCTTATTTTCCCACTTATCGAAAAATGGATCTAGAAATACGGTATGGTCCTAGAGATGAAAATTATGGAAAGTAAAATAAGGTATTGTTTTTATTGGCGAATTACATTAATAAATAATTCTCGGGTGTCTAGCCGAGCAATAAAATTTTGGCCTGACGTTTCAATGTTTCAAAACTCCTCTATCGTCCTCAGACCAGTGTTGGTTACAATAGCAATGGTTGCAGATTTGATTACTGCTCTGAAGAAGATGGAAGAGTGTTCCATGGAAACGTCTTTATTACATATTTCGAAGATATTTTATGGTTATATCGACATGATTTCGTGAAATTTCCTCTCTTACTCTGCTGAAAAATTCATAATGAGGCCAGGTTAATTTAGAGTAATATTGCAGTTTACGCCAACCTGGCATTTCAATCGGGCGGGTTAATATCCATGATAACTCGAAAATAAAATTCTTGAGAACATTGTATGCATATATTTCGTAATTGAAATGATGTGTACCAAGAGTTTTCAATAAAACGGCTCAAAAATCCATTTATCGTTCAACGTAACAAAATGAACACTGAATTGATTACACGGTCAACTTCCGTTCCGGTTGTGAGGTATAACCTGATGAAAATATTCGTTGCAATTGTTTTTTTTTGTATGAGTTAGTTTGCTATCGTAAATTGGTACAATTTTTAATTTGTGTTTCAAGGCATTTCAATTTATAAATTTATAGACACCAGTACTGAGGAGAACTCAGAACTATGGTATGAACTGTAACATGAGCTAAAGTAATATCCTTGGAAACTTGCTGACGATGGTAGCGATTTATATATCTTAAAAAATCCCTTAAAAGAGAAAAATAACTGTATAAATTCGTGAACGAAGGGGATTGCGCTTCTTATTTTACAAACCATGAATTTCAACTTGACCAATATATTGCTTTTAAACCAACGATTATTCATTTTTAAACATTTTTTGGGGATGCGTGGAATTTTCAACTCCTTTAAAAAATTCTCTAAGTTTAAAAAAAATGGCCATTTATTTTATCATCATCCACTGTGCTGTCTGTTACCCCTCATAGATATTCAATCTGAGTCGTTCACATATCTTTTCCTTCTCCACTTTTAACTCTCTATGATCTTGTCTGTCATTTACAGCGCTTAGGCCTTTCAAGTTTTGACTTTTCGGTAGTATCTTTAAATCCCTCAATGCCTATTCTTCCTCACCCCTCCTTGTCCCTACCCTAGAATATTTCTCTCCCCTGCCCAAACGTACATGAGACGTATACTCCTTAGTACTAGTACTTTCCTGGTGCTTGGCACCTTGGTAATAATTTTTAATAAGGGGACCTGGTTTGGTGTATTTTTTAAAACAATCGCGAAGTAATACCAGAAAATTGATGTATTCCATCATTCTAATCCTTTATTTTAAGTATTTTGTTCCTTCGATGCTGCCTATTTTCACCTGCAAGATTAATCAGAGTGAAACAATCCATGGGATATATCTAACCCTGATCCTGGCTTCGTCGTGGTGTTTTCTTTTACCATTATTATCAGGGTCGGATCCAGGATTTTTTTCTGGGGGGCAGAAAGGTCTGACAGGCAAACGACCTTCTCACACTTGAGTTAAAAAACAAGATACAGCAGTTACTGAACGAAATATTCTTTCTTTTTAGATGAAAGTTATTGGTAAGAAATTAAATGATTGGTGCTCCGTAATACACAAAGCAAAACAAAAGTAATGATGACCGTATAAAAGGTTTTTTTCAAATTTTTAAGCGTCTGGCGGGGGGGAGCACGTGCCCCCCTTAATCCTTCTATGATCGATTGTTAACCTTTATTTTAAGTATTTTATTTCTTGAAACTACGAAACTTCCTAATTTTACCTGTAATATTAACCAGCGCGAAACAATCCCTGGGAAGGTTCGTTCCGTGATCCCTGTTCTATCGTCCCGATCGTTGTTCCCTCGAATCGAAGTTCCCTCCTGGGTGTCCAGTATTTGGACTTCCGGGTATTTGCATTCCTTCCGAGAAAAGTGGCATGCATCGACGCAGCCCGTTGCCGGAGTTCTACCCACCCCCTGCATCCTGTTGAACCTCTCCTGCGTCCCCACCACGCCGAACGCATCTCAGATCCTCCGTACACCTCCTCTTCGTCACCAGTACTTTTTTCCCTTCTGTCCTTCGCTCCTGAGAGCCACCCAAATAAAATGGGACCATCGTTTTTTTCTTCCCCTTAGTCGGGCCATCCCCCACTCACCCCCACACACATAACAAACTCACGGACACGCAAAGCTTCTCCCGGTGACCTTGCAGGTGGCAGCACTAATTCACGCAAGCCGTCGAAATTCCATTAGTCGCGGTCGGTGCATGTTCCGTGTCCATGTGTGGGGAGGGGTGGAAGGGGGGGGGAGGGGGTGAAGTGCGTTGATTTTTATTTTTTCCCCACCTTTTCTTTTTCCTTCCTCTCTTTTTCATCGACAACCCTTCGGAGGAGTCGAGTCGATTTTTTATTCTTATTACCATGCCGCATTTTTTCGCTTCTTTTTTTAATCCGTGCGCTCCGGTCCTTATACCTGTTACCTTTTTGGGATATTTTGGGAGGCGGGTGGGAGATGGGGTTGGACTCGTGCAGGGTGCGAACGAAGTATGAGAAAGTCCTCCCGAGTCGCAACACCCTGGAAGTCTTGGTTGTTGTCTCGCTGGCCGGTCCTTGGGTTGGCGGCGGCCGGTGACTTACTGATGACGCCCTCGCTGAATGAAACCGGTTGTTGATGAATTCCACGAAAAAACACGAACGCACTCTACTAAAAATTTTACCCCAAGCCAGTAGCGCCATATTGGTAAATTATTATCACAGTAACCAGTAAATAATTGCATGTTTAAAACAAAAATTTACAATAACGTAACGCGAGGCCTTCGTGGTGGTTAGTTATGAAAGGTTCCTTAGTAAATCTAATTTTCCTGTTTGGAGAGATTAATGTTTTGCGTACAAATCCACAATTAGAGATAAGAATTTCTTTTTAGACTGTTGGGTTAGTTTCGAGTAAGTTTTGAATTAAAATACAGATGGGCAAAGTTTCATAAGAAGGGTAGTGTTAGGTGTCGCCCGGACAGCGTGTTCATCATTATCCTAAACTTTACTCTCTCCGCTTCACCAGACTTCATCCTCCTCAAGGAAGCAGATTATGGCGGCTAGGAGAACAGAAAACTAATCCCTATTCTGTATGTAGCTCAGCATAGAATAGAGATGCTAGGTGCTTCATACGCAGCATCTTGTGAATGGCTATTTTAATTCTCCTTGTATTCTCAGATGTAGGAGGAATCTCCTTTTATCAGAAAGCCCTCTCCGCCTGCGCTATTCTACTGGCTTTTTCTTACTTGCTTCATCCATTGTTACTTATTTGGCTTCTTAGAAAAACAAAACTCTTTCACCTCTTCAAGCTTTTGTTTTCATCGTTTAATGTTTTGAATAGCCTCCTCTTTTTTGCTACATATGAATATCTGTTGACAGAAAAATGCTTACTACCTCAACAATTCCATCCCGATATGGTGACCCAAGCAGCAATCAATATTCCGACAACAACCAGACAGTATTGTCGGCGTTAACGTATGATATCCATGCAATATCCATGCTAATCCAATTAACTTTGTATTCAGTGGCGTAATTAGGAATATGCTTTGGGGGTGGGGGGATGGAGGATCCTGAGGGTCGACCTCCCCCCTAGTCCGGGGAAAGTTTTTGAAAAATGACATGCCTGGAAATAAATTTTACATCACATTGGCACTTAAAATTTAACTTTAAGCAGATATAGTTATTATATGCCAAAACTAGGCAATAGTTTTAAATATATTTTTTTTCTCTGAGGCTTTGGAGGGGGATCTATCCACTCATCCCCCCCATAGTTACGCCACATGTGCCACAGTGTGGACTTTTGACGTCAACATCTTGTTCGGTAAAACCCATCCCGAAGTTCGGTTTTATGAATTGGCTTGGTGGTGTAACTTGCTAACACATCTGAACGGCAATCGGGAGATCCGGATTCGAATCCCGGCTAAGTCAAATATTTTTTCATGGCGAAATTTATCCGTTGGTATATTTATATGTTGATATATGTCAGATATCCAAATGACACGCCTAGCAGCATTACAGAGATGTCCAACAGTTGACAAGGAGGTCCAAATTACATCTCTTGGATATCTTCACAACTTCTAATGAGTAGATAATGGGTGTGCTTATTATGTTTTTTGATAATCCCTAGACATAAAAACAAACGATTTGTGCTCTTTAATTCTCCATAGATAATATGCTACCTATTGATACTGTTTGGGATAACAGTTTTTCAACATCAAGGATATTTCAACTTGGATATCTATGTAACGTTATTTTTACAGATCGTCTTGGACACTACATATAGAATATCTATGTAACGCTGTCATAATATCTAGTGAGTAATAACGTGTGTTGGATTAACCTTATTTAGATAATCGATGGATATTGTCTGCTGCTTGAGGAAAGGTAAAAATGACCTCAGCTGTTCTTCGCCTCACCGAATAGCTATTATAACTTTTTAGTTTTCTTCAAATTTGATACACAGCATATAGGGACCAAGAACGAAAGAAACGTAAGTTAGTGGACGACTATTTTTTACCTCACAAAATCTAAATTTTCTTGTCCTAAAGGGTGTTACATCGATGTAACTACATTTTTTCTCACTTACTGTAAAATTGGTGAAGGCCATCAAAAACTTTGTGTAGGAGATTCAGTTAAATATGAATAACGGTTAGGTGACAATAGCGATAAGAAGATAAAGTAAAAACATACACCGTTGTAACGGAAATTTAAGGAAATGTTTTTTTATACCTAACCTTTTGTTATAATTTTTATGGAAAACTCTGGGCATTAATGAATGCAACGTCTCTTCCTACATTGGAATACACTGTTAAATAGTGTATAGTGCAATATTAATTTTCCAGATACTATTGACAACACCGCGCTCCCGGCCTTATGGAGGTTAACATGGGAAACGAATCTCCATAAGAGCCCATGCTGTCAACTGAATGTGGAACGCACTATATAGCAATCCTCTTCCCCAGCCTCCTACGAAGCTCAGCCAGCGGAAATCAAGAGAAAAGGGTGTTTGCTGGGGAGGAGAAAGACTGTACTCACCAAGGACCCATAATAATGGGTGGAGTTCCCAATGTCCGCCTTATCATTTTAGGCTCTTATACTCGCTGTGAAGAGATAAGCGATGAATTCATAATTTCCTGCGGTGGGTTGCACGTCTCGGTAGGTGAAGTCGGGACAATTTTGGGTGTGGGAGACAGATAGTGCACCCGTTTTATTGTGCCCAGTGTGGTAGGGAGTGGGGATAATGAATACTGGAGGCCATAAATTTCAGGGAAGCTTGTTTTACAACCTATTTTTTTGTGCAGGTGAATGTGTGGGAAATTTGCGTCGGGAGAACCTGTTTATTATCGCTGATCATTCGGTGCTCTCTGGTGCTAGCTGTTGAGAAAGAAATTTGGAGCTACGAGTGAGGGAGATATTTCGTCGACAGTACTGTGCCATTAAATATTACTGCTACTTTTGGTCGAAATATTTCAGCTCTTTGGATTTTAAAAGGGATAAAATAACCATGATCGCGTATTTATTATGTGATCCACCATGCAACACATTCAACTGTTACCGTTAACTTCATTGTTAATGGATGTGTTTAATTTTTATGGTTAGATAATTTTTTTTCTGCATCTAATCTTGCTAGCCATATTTATGTAGAACGACTTTTCCGACCCTCTTTGAAACTTATATCTAAATAATTATAGCAAAAGTAAATTAAATATAAATTACGAAGAGAAAGTGTGAATAACTCCTTGTTAGGTCAAGTCACTCTCTTTAAATACTGTGTCTAGCACGTAACCTCCATTATATCATGCAGATGTGTCGAATTTAAAGTAAGCAAATGTATATTTTTTAATTCCAATACTTATACTACGAATGAAATCTGAAGATAAAAGCGAGATGGAGTGGAATTTTTTCAAATTAAAATAAATAAAATTATCCGCAATCATAAAATTTATGACAACCTTGGTTTCAGTGTTACTGCATCACCGTGAGGATGATGTAGTTAAGTTGAAAACTTTGTCGTTATAAATTTTATAATCATGGAAAAGTTTATTTTGATATAGTAGTACTGCGCATTTGTTGCCTTTTGGCGATTCACATCCTTATGCTTTCTTCGAGAGAATAACTTCACTGCCGAAGAAAGCGTTAATGAATCTTCTTCTTAAGTAACGTCTTCGTCCGAACGTTCTTGTTGTTTCTTGGTCGCACGTTTCTCCAGGGAGCTGGAAGGATTTATTTGAGCCTGAGCATTGAATGCGGTCGGCCTCATCTCTTGGTCCCCAGGTCCAACTTCCTCGCCCCCCCCCCCACCTCTTCGAAGACCATTCCGTTCAAGTCCCGGTAAACCACTTGGCAGGCAATCACACGGAGAGAGTCTGTAGCGGAAAGAAAAGAGGATGGAAGGAATCGGCCGAGATAGCCTCTCGCTCTCTCGGCCATACATCGCCACCCTCATCACACTCCAGCCGGAAGTGGAAGGCTTTATTGCACTCCTGGAGTGCGCGGGTGGGTGGATATGGTAGCTCGGAAAAATGTTCAGCGGTAGGAAACAGAATTGTGGTCACGGTGTTCGAGGAGGGACGTTCTGAGTGGAGCATCTCCCCAGTGTGCGGAGATGAGAAAAGTTAAGGGTGAACGGGGAACAGTGGACTCAAGTGTGCGGGGGTGAATTGACTGAAATATCTTCTTTCTTCATTTATTTATTTTTATTTAGTTATTTCCATGCCACCGGAAACAGCACATACAGGGATGCCGACTCATAAAAAATATTGTGGGGGCCCAAACCGGGGCTCTTGCCCCGGGAAATTTTATTGTATTGTAAGTATTGAGTTTTAAGTTATTTCTAGGTTAAAAGTTCATGGCACTTCAACGGGTAATTTTGACAGACTAAGGGAAGGTAATAACTTAAAAAGAAGGTCATTTAAATGTCTAAAGCTGTCGAGTATAAAATAAATACATATCCATTTACGCCATTTTATTGAATTATTATTTCCAAAAATGCTTTCGGCAAAAAAATGTTCTCGCTTGGATGCCAAGAACTTTTGAGCGACATTTATTAGTATGAGCAGTGTTTACCGTGCCTTTTCGACCCTACTTGCACGGCATGATCATTTACTGGATGCATCACTACGTTTTCATGCTATCTTCAGCTCACTGGTATTCTTACTACCCTGGAAAAATTTCTTCCGTCTTTGGCATTAGGCAATGGACGTACGCAATACTTCAGCCTTCACACTGAACCAACGCGCCAGCCTCACATCTTGAAAGTGCTACTGTAGCAATCTCTGGCTTTATCGCAATGTCCACCTTATCCTCTAGTCTTTCCCTCTGCAGTCCTTTTTCCTCAGTCACCCCCTGCCCTAACCTTCCGTGCGCGCGCCCCCTGGGGGTGCATCATTCACTCACTTCATCCCCCTGCACCCGCTGATTTGATCCTCGATGCCGCTCCGATTCCCGCACGCGCTTATCTCACCCGCTGCACCTCCGGCTTCCGCACACAGGTCATGGCGCGCTCCTGCTCTGCGGTTGATGTCACGACGGAGATTTCATGTATTCCGCCGTTCCATTACCCAGTGTACAGTTTGTATGCCTGAATAGGGAGCGAGGTAGAACTCTCGAGTCTTGGGTTAAACCATTTGATCGGTCGCGGCCCTTGCCATATAGTATACAAATTTAATCAGTTTTGGTATTGATACTGGTGTATTAAAATTGTTCCTTGTGGGATGATTAAGACATAATTGGCTTATGTAACCGAGGTAACCACGATTAGTTAAGTTGGAAAAGTTTATTTGGAATATAAAGTTATATAAAGTATGATTAATTTTCTGTGTCATCATTTCTAAATATCAAGAGGAATGAACCATTCCGATTATTCCTCAAGACATTCAAGAAAAAAATCATTATTTTTAAATTCATCTGGCATAGAATTTCTTTATTATGGGTTCAAATAGAGTACCTATTGCAAATATAAACAGATTAACAAACTTTCTATTTCTTCTTCAGTGCCTACACTATGGGTACAAAACGTTGTTGACGTTTATTGTTTGCGAATCTGTCTAAAAACTCGCCAATACTTGTTTGAATTAGTTTTAATCAAAGGAGTTACATCAATCAAATCAGGATTAAAGGGAAGATGGGAGTTACTTATTAATAAAATTTTTATTTTTTATTCTGATTTGTGAAATTTGCCAGTAAAATTTAATTTAATTCCGTAAGTATTACATAATTTAAGCCAGTAAAATAAAAATTTCTCTCTTATATCGATGTAATTTTCCCTTGTGCCACACCGGCGATTCTATTGATGCACAATGATCTTGCTCTGAATATTTAGTTTCGTTACCATAAAATCGTAATTCGTGTATATCGGGTGCTTAAAAATTTATTCAGGTGGGTTATAGTTTTAAATACTTTTTAGATTTAGATTATTTCATTAATTTTCTTTTTTCCATCAACGTTTCTTTGTCTGACCACCCACTGTCTACGCCTTAGTATTTACGTAGAATGTAGTGACTTCCAAAATTTAAGATTTCCACATGTGCTGAATATATACCTACCAATATCCTAACTTGCGTTCATACTGGTAGATATTTGTAAGTGCAGACACTTTTTTACTCCCAATTATTAGTGAAGGGAAAATTTCAACGTGAAGAATGATTATGCCTGGAACATTCGAAGTGGTTCTACCTGCTTATTTATTTTGAAATGTGTACACTGTTTATTACGGCATGGCTTCCTCACGCGGGAATTGCAAAGTCTCTGCTCCCTATATCAACCAATAAATAAACGAGAATGGCGGTAAGGCGGTGGCTGATCCTATTGGGAAATAAGGCGTCGGAATGGTGAGAATTGAGTTGGGGACGAGAGGGTCAGCTCGGAGAAATGTGGGCGTTCAGAGACTGTGGAGTTATACCTTTGGAGGCCCAGGAGGACCATCAGGCTGTCAATGACCGCAAGGAGATTGCGAAAAGAATATATGGCGCGAAAGAGAGGTTAATGGTCAGGCTGAAGAAATACTGTTTCCTTCCTCGTTACCTTTGAAATATAACCATAGGTGCTAGCTACCCTGCTTCCCTGATGTAACACTATATTGAGTACAATCGGGATTTTTCCATTTGGTTGAATGAATTTGATGCAAATACATAGATCCTTGTGGTAAGTACTTAATGTCTTACTTGATAATATTACCATTTATCGGCACTTTCATAAATGCTACACTTGGCCATTTCTAGTTAAACTCTTTGCTCCAGTAGGAATGCTATAAGTGCGATTATTTTTAATATAGATTTTTTAATTTGATTTTATATGTAATGTGCTGAAGAGAACATTTTTTGCTGGCCGTTATTTTTTGGTTGATCTCTGATTATTTGTCAGTTAGTACGCTCGCTATCAATGAAGTTTCGGTGTGGGTATTAACGTTATTTTGTCGACAGAAAGAGTATCGTGATAAATGGAACTTGAAATACTCATGAATGAAAGATGCATACATCGTGACACGACTTTTTTTAAGCATTAAGTGAATGCTTAAAATTGCGTTACGGAACTAAATATCCGCAAAGACCTTAAGTAAATAGGTTAGTTTATAGCATTGAGGGCAGTGGTCGAATAATACAATACTCTTAGGGATTCCTCGTGTATATAGTTTGTGTACTTGAAACATTATAATGAACTAAATTGGCATATTTGGTACAAAGTATATTTATAAGTTAGCATTTTAATACAGTATTGTGTTGTGTCTTCGGGTTTGTTAATGTGCTAACTGTTAACATTTATCCGTGCTCTTCCTCGCAATTGCAAATGCTTTACTAAAGATTATTGGAGAAAAGTGGATAGCTCTTCACTCATTGTCACGATGCGGACATATTTGAAAACCGGTTACAAGACGGCGGGAAGTGGCATCAGAAATCAACCATCTGTGGAATAGAATAGTCCATCCTCTATGTACTCCCTTCGGTCATTAAATAGAGTGAGTATGTACTTACTCTATGGTCATTATAAATTTCGGATCATTTCTTGTCATCATAAAAACTGCCATGTACATGTTGACTCTTGTCTATCCAACTCGATCAGCTTTTCATCTCCAGTCGACTCCATCATTTTGCTTGGTAAAGTCAGGGAACGATGGAAGAAGGTGGAGAACGGATGGAAGCTCCTCGCAGTGACTCTTGCCTCCTTTGTCGGTCGCGATGGTAACAACTCCTCCTCCGCCGCCCCATAATGGATGGGTGGGGCGGGAGCAAACCAGTAGCATTTAAAGCGCACTCTAACAGCGCGCGCTCGCGACGTATGATTTTCCAGACGTTTGGATTCCCATATACAGATTCTCCTGACCGCTCGCTTATATATACTACGCGTGCGTGTGTGTTTGTTTGTAGGGTATGCGCACGTATTGAGCGGGTAGGTACATAATGTTCCCCCTCCCTCCCAATCCTCTCGTGTGACTAACCACTATCATCCCCTTTTGATCTCCTTTCCCCCACTCCTCCGACAGTCCCTTCCTTCCGTCTCGTGATTTTCGTTTTTCATTTCTTTTCTCTCTCTCTCTCTCTCTCTCCAACCAATGCTTCTCTCTTCCTATCATTCTCGTCTCGCGTAGGCAGTGGCAGGCACGCTTTGACTTCTTGACCATGTGTTTACTCGATCCTCATCTCTCTTCCCTAAACCTTTTAAAAAAAATCACCTCTACTCAAAAAACTCAGTTTGAGATTTCGTTTTCGATATTGCGAAAGAAACTGAGGTAGGACGACAGATGTGTGTGGTGGATAGAAGTTGGTCGGTGCGTATGGGGGAGGACTGAGAATAAAAGAAATAGTTAAAGTAAGTATAATATATAAAAATAGTTTATGAAGGAAGGGAGGAGGATATGATTCAGGAGAAATAGAGGATTTTTTAGTGTGAGGCCCATTTACATATCCCACTCATCCGTATAATAATGCTGGGATGCTGATATATTTTTTATATGTTCGATAGTATTCATTCTTTAATTTAACCTTCTGTATTTGATTCTCATTTCATTCCTTAGTCAATGCGACATAAACCTTTCCGTAATTATCGCCTTCGTTACGTTATTATAAAGATTAAGTAGATGCATAAATGGTAAGCACTCTGCATGGAATGGTAGTTAACGTGAAAAGATACAAGGAGGTAATCAGTGGAAAGAGCATTGTTTTTCTATATCTGTAATTTTTTTGCTTCCAAATTTGCAAATTCATTAAGGCAATTTATGTGTTGACGATGCACGGTCGATGAAAATTGATTTTTATGGACACATTGGGAGGACAGATAGAATGGGTACAGATTGAGGAGTGAAATAAACTGGGGTATGATAAAACCTATAGAGTAAATGATAGTGAGACCATAATCTGACTTTAGCAAAAGATGATATTGTTTGCAGCTTCAGTCATTTATGCCAGAAAGTGATGGAGATTCAGAAATGCTTGTTCGTTGGCGATTTTTCTTAAGTCCACGCCTTTTGGCATTTTAGTTTCCCAGTTTCACGGCACATCTCATAATCGCATATCAACCGTAATATTTATATAAGATTACTCCCTAAGATTGTTGCTCTCCGTATGCTGTGATTGAAACAGAAGTACCGCTTTAACCGTGTTGTGGTTAACCATATCTCGGCATTGGTTGAGCGGTCCGCTGAATATTTGTAAGAGTCTCTGTTTTTATTTCAGGTGCGCTATTTATTTATCATCACAATTTTAGGATGTAAATATCCTGTTGTGGTTATTTGGAAAGAGTA
Organism: Ischnura elegans; assembly: GCF_921293095.1. NCBI lineage: Eukaryota > Metazoa > Arthropoda > Insecta > Odonata > Coenagrionidae > Ischnura > Ischnura elegans. Next base: position 110,339,496 of record NC_060248.1, read on the forward strand.
CTCTCAATAATTAGCACCGCTGAACAATTTATTCCGCTTTCCTCATTGAAGCGTTTAAAATTATCTCGCCTCGGAAACCTCACTGTGAGATCTCTTTGGTGATACCGTGGAAGAAGCTTTAGTAAGTCGATATATGTGCTTGGTGAGTAAGATTTCATTGCAGGATGGGGTTGAAAAGTGACAATGCGTGCTTAAAATTCAATAAAAATTTGTATTTAATGAAAGAGGGGAGGAAATATATTTTGTACGAGAGGTTTTACATTAGTTTTCCACAAAATGTTTATGCCTTTCTCAGCGTAAATAGTTCCAGGGTATAGGAGTACGAGTAAACATTTGAAAGACGGTCATTCAAAAATACGCACTGTTGGAAAGTATATTTTTTCTGTATCATTGTGACACATGAAATTGCCTCCTGTAGAAGGCCCTCACCTGAGATTTCCTTGTCGATAACATTGGCGAACTCATGAGCATTGCATGAATTTTTTTCATTAATTTTTCTTAGGTAAAATAGAAATTGAAGAGCGGAATAGAATGACGAGGATTCAATATAGCTTGCGGTTAATGGGAAATAAAAAAATATCGCGAAATTTTCGAGTTTTGAGGGAGTTTAGTGGAAGTGATTACAATCGGGGTCTATTTTATAACCTGCCAAGGAGTTGTATATTCCTATCCGGTTCAGTGACGTCATGGCAAAATTAGAAGTGCCGGAACGCGCTTTACTTATCTTTTTCTAGAAGTGAAATATTACTCTGTGTTTATTTATCACAAGTCATTATTTATATTTCTTTACTATTTTTTTGTTTTGGTTACGAGTGTATAAATTAGAAATGATGAGGCAACAAAGTTGATAAAAGTGTTATTTGACTATTATGTCTTTTGCTAACCAGTGAGGGAACGGCGTTCCGGCTCGTTCCGGCACCATGACACCTCTGATCCGGTCCTACTTGCTATATGGATAGTAATTACTTTGAGTTGAGAGTAGTGCCAGCATATTCAATAGGAGCGAACTTTTAGGTATGGTGCTGTTAAATTTGATATAAAAAAAATATACGTTTTATTGTCAGACCATCATGTTGAATTAATATATGAATGAAGAATCTTATTTTTCAAATGACAAAGCTGTATTTGAATCTAATATTAAATTAAGTTGGAGATAATAACATTCTCTTCATTTTCTAGGATATGGTGTTTTGAATCAGTGCTTTCCCTTCAGCATAAGCGATCGGACAGTTTCTTTGATGGGGATACCTGTCATTTATTTGAGTGGCCTAACTTAGCGTATAACTTCCTTTCAATTATCAACATATCTAAGCTCTCTAGTATTTTACTATTTGTTGTGCACTGTTCTATTTTTAATATACGTTTACTTTGCTCAAGTTACCTTTTGCCAAGAGATGTGGAAAATTTTTAAACATAAACTGTCTGCTGCAAAACCTGCTACAGTTAATCGTAGACCTCGTAAAATTTATTTGATCCCATAATAGACAAAGTTGCAATAGTGAGCCTGTTAATTGCTCTTGGATAGTGTACCTCTTTGAAGAATTATCACATTTAGACCCTCCGTGCCCATAATCGTAAAAGGCTTTTAGCTTGCTTGCGTCCATCGTGGTTGTGTATAAGTGGAGCGATGGCCTTTTAATTAAGGTAGGGAAAGTAAGTTGTCATACGCTGAAGTAGATTCTGCCTAAAGAGGAAACGGAGTCTGTTATGGGGAGTTCTGGGTTAGTGACCATAGGCTATTTCTGGCAGTGTTCGCGCATGCTCCGTATTGGGAAATTCCTTTTGAACATAAAGCGTAGTTAGGCCGTTGATTTATCCCTGCATTCTCTGCATTAGGTCTCGATATTTTTAATGTGGGACACTGACTCTATTTCTTTATTTATACGTCGATTGTGCAAAAATTAACTTTGGAGGAGTGTATCCATTTACGATTGTCTATCTAATTGATTACCCATTGAAATTCATTCACCTCGACAGCACATATAATATAATGATTTTATGATGACTTTATTTCTTAAATGCGAAAAAAATTGATTAGGTAAGTTTAAATTTCTCTTATTAGAAGTATATGAGGATATATTTATAAGTTTTGACTGTAGAATTAAAGTCAAAAGCCTTTTATAGCGTTCCAGAAAATTTCAGGTAATACTTACGCTACTACTTTCTCCGAAAAAATTATCTGCGAACTGATAACTAACTAAAAAAATTGTGACCACCTGGAATCGAGGATGATATTACTATCCTAACTATAGTACTAACTATTAGTATCCTAACTATGCTATCCTAAGTATAGGGTACATATATCCTAAGTTATACAGATAGTAGTATATAGTTATATAGTTGGTATATAATTGAGTTATTACTGAAACTAGAAATTATTTTTAATTTACTATTATTTTATTTGTTAGATTTTATTTTTTATGAGTTATGAGAAAATAATTGCAGTCAAAAGCCCTTAACAGAGCACGAGAAAATGCCAGATTACACCGACGTTATTATTTTCTCGGTAAACAATATCTGCAGATAAAAAAATTGTATTTGATATAAAGGATTATATTACTATCCTAAATAAGCAGATTAACATGAACTAAATGTCTACATGAAATCTAATAAGTAAATAGCTGAAACTAGCAATTATTTTGCGAGGTGCGTTTTTTAAGTACCGTTTTGAAACATAAAGAAGCAGTCAACTTTTTGTAAATAATTTATTTTCACTTAAAATCCCACTCATTAAACTAATTTTTCACTTAATCACCGTTAAAAATAAGGCACTTATAATATCAAACAACACGCTTTTGTATTCCGTCGTCATAGAAAATTTCCGCCTGAGTGGACACCCTTAACAAAACTGTAATTATGTGGAAAAGTAAGTGTGGGCTATTATGTAAAAATAATAGTAACAAAAATTTTGTTTTTTTATATTTCAAAACGGCACTTAGTTATAAAACGCGCCTAACAATTATCCATTTAAGATTTTAAATTTAGTGATTTTACGGAGCGGAGTGCAAGAATTTACGTATAAGTCTCTTGTCGATTAATGCATTGGAGGTACCTACTTACTGGGCGTGGGAGTTGATAGTGTCCCTCGATTATAAGAACGCAGGGGAAAAGAAATGCGCACAGACGTTTCCCACCGCTCCTCCCCTTTTGGCGTTTATTCCCCCTAAGTTTTCCAGTTATTCTTCTTGCCTTCCGAGAAAAGAGCACGCACCTGTATATGGTCCTGGTCAATGAATTGTGAGTGTGTGCCTCTTTCATTTGGACTCCGTGGATGCACTTCCTGGATCGTGATCATGTGCCCGCGAGAAATGAGGGGACGACGAAAAGGTTACTGAGAGACAGTGGAGCTGTAGTTACTCCTCCGGCAATGTTACCCGGACCTTCATTGCGGATTGGTTTAGTCATTTTTCGTTCATGCTTTCGGTCTCATTGTAATCCGATTACGGTACTCCGTTGAGGTCTGCAAGAGATAGCTTTTTAGATAGCTTCAAACGACGCATTTGCATTCACATAAAAAGAGGTGGCAGATGTTTTCAGCCCATGATATTCTGAGTATTGATAATTGATTTTTTCTGAAAAGAGTTAGTTACCGAGACTAAGTGTAGAAAAAAAACGAGATCAACTATATATTAGGTAGCGCATTAGATTTTCCGCTCGATTTCAGCCGAGAACAGATACTCACTCTTACCTCTTAGCCACCAAGTTTTTGCATACTTCTTCCATCATTTCTGTATCCAACTCTGTTAAGAAAAAATCACTTATACCCCTTGGCTTCTCACAACCTCATATGTAGCATGTCATTATAAATTATTTTTATTCGAAGGTAAAAATATTTCCCAATGGTATTAATATTCTCATCCTCCTTGACAGCAAGGAAAAAAATAGGGATTACTTTTCTTTGGCTTCACCATGATTTAATTTGTACGTAATTATTTTGGTAATGATAGGCCATTTTATGCTGCATATATGCCTTCTTCATCTCATTTAAAATCTTAGGAAATCAAATTTCATGCTTTCCAAATTTATTTTTGTTTGGTTGAAAAGTATTAGTAAAATATAGATATCGTTCTTATTTCACTCTTTTTCCGATCAATGAAGAATTTCATTTTTACTATCAATATTTGATGGAATTATAGGATTTTTTATAAAAATGATATTTATTGATGCCCTATTCCTTAGATTTCCCTACTTCGTAAAACAGTACAAAACGCAGCAGGTTAACATAAAGCAGGTTACGTGAGGCCAAGATGACTGAAGAAATCACACCCTTTATTTTAGGGAGCATTTTTTTACGCTTTTGATATTGACTTTACTGTTACAGAATAAAAATAGAACTAGAATATTGATTAATATGCCTGATTGCTTGATTTTTTACAATCTATCATATTTTTCTTTAGGAGATGTATAGAAATTTAACTTATTCAGGTTTCACAAGAGATCAAATATGACTCCGTCAAATTGTCATTTATTTCTATCATTACATACGGTGGTGAGCAAATTTGTCCTCACCAGCTATTGTCAATTCATGCTGTTTCTATTTATTATAACGGTTCCGCCTCATAACGGGGTAGAGAGACGTCTGGTTTGCGTGAGAGGTGAGCATATACTTTGGGCGATTTTTTCATTCATCGGTTTTGGACTGACCACCAAAGCCATAAAAAGAATGGGAATCGGGATTTTATAGCCTTTCACAGAACAGATTTTTTTATTTCGAATTGCCTACGTGACGAGATATATTTCACCGTAACTGTTCTGTTGAGGGATCGCTTCTCTGCCATCATATTCTCCGACTCCATTTCGGATTTCCATTCTGTTCACGTGGGCCTCAAAATATCCGAGTAACGGCAGGTTTGATGTTCTCATGCTGATTGTGCGACTTCTTCGGAAATGCAGTAAAGGTGAATATTGAAATGAATTATAGGCTTTATGTTCTATAAATGTATTATACGAAGGATTTACCTACCTTTCCGTGTGTGAAAGCTAAAATTTTAATTTAGCATGGACTTAGGAAATAGGACGAGAAAATATTAAATATATCAATATAAAGGGTGTAAAGGAGAATGGAGAAGGGGAGATGGACGAATGGGAAGAGGAATTACGATGTTTAAGACATGGTGGGCGAGGAAACTTCTAGAAGAGATACGTAGGAGACAGAAAGTTTAGATGGAGGGAATAATGATCGCTAAGGGGATGTTAAAAAGCTTTTTGAAAGGAAGAATGTTGGGTAGGTTAGGGAGGGGAAGGAAAAGAATTGTATTTCTTCATTCATGGTGAAACAAATACACAGTGTACTGTTCCACAAATTTTTACTTGCTGTCGACTAGTTTTGACGGATAAAGCGTCATCATCAAGACAAACAAGATACAAATTGGAGTCGTGGATTTCTGTCAGTTAAATTTAGGTTTAAGGCATTAATTATGTAGTTAAATATGTATTTCTTAAGAGAGAATAAAAAGGAATAGGTCTTGTTGTGAACTGAAGAGAGAGATCTGGACTACCTCAACTAATTAGCTAAACATTATTTTAACCTGTAGACGTTATTTAACCGGTAGAATATTTAATATGTGAGTGACTACCTCTAGCTGCTCACACCGTCAGGTTCTCCACATCTTTTTTTTTTTCAACGCTTTGGGAAGAGATTCGCTTATTTTCCACAGGAATTCAGGGGCAATCCCAAATGAAATACCTGTATTTCCTCTTTATGTGAATTACTAAAATTTTCTCTTGTTGCCCCTTTTCTGTAAAAAAAAACACGTTATGTAAGTTAAATTGGAGGGTCAAATGCAATTTGAATCCATCTGGTGGATTTCTGTCGGTTAAATGTAGGTTTAAGGCATTAATTATTTTTTTAATTATTTATAATTTAGTGAAATAGTATCCTCATGATATGATTTTCGTATAATTCTGATGATTAATAAATAACTATATAATTCGAATTGTATCTCTCATATTTTCTTTGCTGAAAACTTAAAGAATCAGAACATTCATGCTTGTTGCAAAGTAAAGTGTTTCAATATCTTGCCGAGAAGTGAATTCTTCAGCTTAGATGTTTGAATATACCTCATTTATTGTATCTGGGGATACAAATATGCACACGTAGCACTATTAATGACCTCACAGCATAGTAAAACCAGCATATTTGCTGGTGAGAATTCGTTCCACAAGAGAAGAAGAAACCAAAATTTATTGGCTAAATAATGAAAGCGGGGCAATCCGATAAATATGCCCAAAAATGATCGACGAATCTTCCTAAATGGAGATCAGATAAGAAAGTATAATAATTTTTCATTAATGCAAATTGCAATATTTTTTTCACTAGTTTATTGATATTAATATAATCATATACTAATGCAGAATAATTGAATTGTTCGGCATCCGATGATTTGTAATGCATAAATATTGATTTTATGAGGCATCCTCCCCCACCCCTCCCCGAAGATGGGCTTATCTTTATTAGAACGGTCGTAAAAATGCCTTATAATTTATATACCTTACGTTTATCCACCCTCACTCTCTCTCGAACCGCATTCTCATCCTCGCATTCATCCACCTCGTCCATATTCATTTCTGCCGCTCTGTCGAAGCGGGTCCACAGCCACCACCATCGGCTCCATCCCCACCCACCCCCTTCCACCCTCCCCCTCATTCACCCTTCCTCCCCCAGCCCCCCAATCCTCCTCCTCCCGCCTCCTCTCCATCTCTCTCTAAGCTCTCAAGCATTTCGTAGCCGCATCACCAGCCCAACACGGGGAGCTTTGCTTGCATGTTTGATGGGATTTGAGTCGGGAGCTGTATCTGGGTTCACGACCTCCTCCCACTCTCCATATATCCCTCCGCTTGCTCCCTCCCCTCTCCCCCGCAGTTCACTCCTCGCTTATCCCCCATGAGTATGTGCGTATGTATGTGTATGTATGGCACCTCTCTACGTCTGCTCACCCTCTCCGTCTCCGCTAACATCCTCACCCCATCCCGCACGAGGTACCTTCTCTCTCTCTTGGGAGAGGGTTGAGTAATTTACTCAAATCGCGCTTGCTTGTATCAATGTACATAAGGGCAGATAATCGAATGCTTCGTAATTCCATAATCGACGTACTTGGGCTCGTGGAAACGTAGCTTTCGAAGAGGGCCTGTGCCTATCGATGTGAGTACCATTGTGGAAACAATGTCTAATAGCGAAATTAGTACTGTAAATAGGGTTTTAAATTGGTGATTGGTTCGCTATTGATATTTTGTCCATCGAATTTGTCTCGTTTAGTGCTAGCAGCTGTGTTCAAGTTTGTCAGTGTGTTGTACTCGTAAGTGTCCTTGATCTACGGGTCATCAACATTAGAACTTTATCGGCGTGGGAATTAATTATATATCTGTGCCGAGAGTTAGATCGAGAACAAAATTTGTCACAGGATTGTATGCCTTCTTTGTCATTCTATTAAGGAATTTTCGTCGATAGTAAAAAAAACTGAATTCATTGCTTATTTTAAAATACCCTTTGAATAGCTTATTTCTTATTTTACGCATTTATTCATTTTGCGCACACCTTGATGTCGTATGAGATTGGTTTCATTAATCCTCTCTTGCTAATTTCATCGTTAATATCGAATCGTTTTAGTTCCATACCTAATCCCAACCGGTACTGATGCCACTCACTTTGAAGGGTGCCATCTATTTACACTGGAATATTTTTTTAAATTATTGCTGACTTGTGTCATTTTACAGGTGCTGACAATGTAATGTTTAATCCATCCATGACCTACTTGCTTAAATTGGCAAATTTTTACATTTGGTAATTCAATTTAAGAAAATTGTTTTTTGCACTATTATAATATTCGTAGTAGTGGAAATGAAGTCACTCTCTACAAAATCGCAATTTTTAGTTTGACGTCTTGTAATTTCTTCCTATAAGTATACTTTAAGGCATTTTTTTCCTGCAAGAATTTATCAAATTCGATGTTTATATTCTTTTTTATGTTTAGTTTTTGAATAGTATACCCACGTATATTAACTCGAATCTCAGGATGAATGTATTTTTTTTTTACTTCGAATGGCTGATAATCCAAAATACACTCTCTCACCTCCTTGCTTCCTTCCACCTGTTCCAGCGACATGGTGCCATCACTTCGTCCTGTTCTCACACGTGTGATTTCATATGTTCACGAACGAGAGGAAGTGAACGGCTCTGGAGAGCGTGTGATTCATCTCTTAAATTGGCCCCTCTCGAAGTACAAACCTCGAATATTTATGCTAGTCCACGCCAGGTGTAGAAGACCTTCCGGGAAGTTGTCATGGTACCCATTAGGAGTGGTTTTTGTTATCTTATTCTTCAATCTAATGATGTTTCCGACTCCCGTGTAACTGCGCGTGCTAATGAAAAGAGACTGTAATGACAAGTCGCCCCTTCGTGACCTGCAGTTCTTGCACGGGCATCTGATGCGTATGTCAGAGTGTTTTCAGCGTATTTTCAATCTCGCCAACCCCTCTCGCTTACTACTGCAAAAACTTGTCACGTGCTATCAGCCCGTCTGTCTATAGTCAATTGGCAGGTAGACTTTCCGAATTTATCTCCATGAAAAGCTATTGGTTGGGAGTTCCTTGGTATTTGAAATGGTTTACTCTCTGTAAATTGTTATTTGCTTTCGTAGAGTTTTATTTTACGCGAGGATTATGGTACCCTAATTGCTGCAAGAACTCAAGGTAGAATCAACATCGTTAGACAAATTCATTTTTTACATCGCATACAGTTAGAAAGCGGATTTTATGGAAATTGTTTTGGGTAAATTTTGTCTTGGTTTTCCTTTTTGTAAGTTAGTGTACAGAAACCATAATATACCCTAGAGTTTTCCAAACGTGAGATTTAAGTTACTTATGGATTTAAATGGCCGAGGCATACGAAAGCGATAATGGAATAATTAATTTGAAATCATGCAGTTCGTTTCATCATTGGTACAAAAGATACACTTTCATATGATACGGCGAAAATTCCTGTTAGGCATTGATGGTTATACCTACAACCTTGTTGCAGTTGTAAGTAACGTAAAAATTTATAGCATACTTCATTTAAAAAAGTACATCGGAAATTAAGTGGATTGCAGTTCCATACTGGGTATCATATGAGAGGAATAGTGTTTTGCATAATTGTGAAATGCCTCAGATTAAAAAAATTACATACCTCTGTTTTAGATATTTTTTGCGATAGTTAAATTGTAAAGGAATTCGTATTTTATGTTGAAGTTATCGGTGTAAACACTTCAATTATTCTACTCTTATCATACGCATCGTGAATACTTTGAAAACTCATTCCTAAAACATCAATTCCTGGTTTCAATGGAAATTTGATGGTTTGATAGATGCAATGTTACGGACACCAAGAGCCAATAATGACGAAAAATCATTGCTACGTGTCTGGGTAGTGTTTATGGTAGATAAATTTGTTTTCATATTATCGCATTTTAAAATCTCCTTCGTAAATATGATGAAAGCATAGGAAAAGGGAGTGGAGGGAAGATGATAATTCTCAGATCTCCTCTGGTGCAGTAATGACTCATCAAACTTTCAGGCCTCTTCCTTTTCGGGAGATGGTTGGCGGTTTGAATTCTATCAGCGGAGAGGAACCCTCACCCGCCCTAACTCACTCGCTCCTTTGTGCCACCGCAAAATTTCTGCGCGCCAGTCACTTTCGAATCGAGTGGCACTTTGAAATTCCTCGTAAATTTTCACTTATCTTCTTCCCTTACTTCTCTCCCCACTAAAACCACCTCTGGAATTTCTCTTGAGCTAATGCAACTCGCAAAAAGAATTATTCCGAAAAATCAGTCTCACAATTCATTGATGTGAAGAATTTGCTAATGTCTTAGTGATCTAAAGCTTCACGTATTCTATGATATGCTACATTGTTAGACATCATCATCACTTCACGTCCGATGCTGCTATGCTTTGGAACGTAAAGTAGTGTTGACATATTTAATGAAATAATGGTTTTATTTATGCTCTCCGAAATCCATAGGAGCAAAAAACATAAGTACAGATAATATGCTGCTCAAATTACAATAATTAGGAAATGAGCATAGCAAAAGAACAAGAGTAATTGAATACAAACGTTAAAAATAATAATAATTATTTTTTTTCTGTTCTTGACCTTATTTAATATATAATATGGTATTTCCTGGAGTATAGGTCATTTAAACAAAAGTTAGCAGCCAACGTTTCGATTTATTTTCTTAAATCATCTTCAGGGCTATGTTAGAAAAAGTGTGAAACAATATAAAATACAGAGAATAAGACGATACACAATATTTATACATAAAGAAGGAACAATTGGTTTTTTTATATATAATACAATATAATTTAAAGAAATATGTATATATAAACATATATATAAGAACAGAATGTAATATACAAAAAATTTTGATATACCTCTAAACTTTGAACATATTTATTTATGTTTTGTTTCTAAGGTATTGCCACAACCTAGTAAAAAAATCAAAATTAATGGTAACCTAGGTTGTGGCAATACCTTAGAAACAAAACATAAATAAATATGTTCAAAGTTTAGAGGTATGTCAAAATTTTTTGTATATTACATTCTGTTCTTATATATATGTTTATATATACATATTTCTTTAAATTATATTGTATTATATATAAAAAAACCAATTGTTCCTTCTTTATGTATAAATATTGTGTATCGTCTTATTCTCTGTACTTTATATTGTTTCACACTTTTTCTAACATAGCCCTGAAGATGATTTAAGAAAATAAATCGAAACGTTGGCTGCTAACTTTTGTTTAAATGACCTATACTCCAGGAAATACCATATTATATGTTAAAAATAATCAAATTAATCATTGGCTAGATGATGTTACACATTGCATGATCGGATAATGAAACTCTTTGTGCATAATTTGTTCTTTACCTACTGTGCTCCAGAGATAAAACGCGTTTTACTCGAAATTTAGCTGAGTACTAATACATTGGCTTCGGAAATCATGCCCAGATTTTATTCATTTATATTATTTGAAGACAAATTGTCATGCTCTGCCATTTTAGACTATATTATTCTAATTGAATTTTTTCAGGTACGTTGCTAGCAATCCACCGATCTTCTAAAAAATTCCGTAGTAGCATTTCTTACTTTCGCCCTTTGGCGCCGAAAAAAATACCTTGCAGCCCTCACTTATCGACGCGAGTGACAAGTTGGGAATCCCACCAAAATTTTCTATCGCCGAACCCACCCGTCGTCGCTGTTGCCGGGAGATTCTTTTCTGTGTTTTGCTTCCATTATCTCTCCTTCCGAAACGGAGACCTTCTCCCACTCCACTCCAACTCCTCTCTCGTCCACAAGTCTCGAATCCTCCTCTCGAATTTTTCACCCATTTCTCCTCCCCTCCCACCGAAGAGCACACTGCCAAAATAAGAAAAGCGGGAAACTATGTAAATACTCCCTAAACCACATGGATTTTTAATTTCGCTAGAAGTATCGGAGTTTCTTCATCTCCTTAGTTGGTATCGAAGTGGGAGGGGTATTATGGGAAATTGCACATAAACAATGAAAATAAATTTTTGATTACAGCTAAATATAATATGAGCAAATTTAAGTGATAACTAGAGCAAGCGCTTCAGATAAACCAATTAGCCAAAAAATTGGTACAGAATCTTTAAGAATGGCCTTAATCGTTTAAGTATACCTACTTTTGACGATTCAAACCAGCAATACTGATTTAGTCACTAATCAAGTCATGTTTTATGCAAGGTGATCAAAAAATAAGAACTATTACTATTCTATTATAATAATTATAAATTTCAAAATATCTGCTAAAATAAAATTTTCTCTGCTAAATATATGGTGGTGTCATGTATTGACCATGCGATTGTGATGGCATACACGTATATGTGTCATGGATATCCAGTTGATTTAAGTAATAGTTGCGGGCGTGACTAGGTGGAAATATTTTATTGTAGGAGTTGAAGGGATAAAAACGTTGCTTTTTCCTTATGATATTAATTTTTTCCGACCAATGCTTCGGCATAGCGAAAATGTCATGATATAACGAAACCATGGTTGGACAAAATAAATACCATTGCTATTTCCACAAGGTATTTATTTTTTCCAACCAAGGTATCGTTACAGCGTAAACTTTTCGCTGCCTAAAACAATAGTCGGTAAAAATAAATACCATATGGAAAAAGCAAAGTTTTTATTCCTTGAACTCCTACTCTAAAACTGATAATCCACCCTAATTTGATAAAATAATATATATGAGAGGGTGAGAAGCCAAGGGGTACAGGTGATATTTTTCTCTACATAGTTTTGTAAAGTTAATTGTTAGAAGAAATACACAAAAATTTGGTTGCCATTGGATACGAGTGAGTTTCTGTTCTGTGCTGACATCGAGTGGAAAATCAAATGCACTACTAAATATCTAATTGATCTTGCTTGTTTTCTTCACTTAATTTATGTACCCAACACTGCATAGAAAAAAGAAATCACTTGTACGCATTGGCTTCTCACCCAATCATATTGCATAGCAAATTTTCGCCGGGGAAGATGGTGTGGATTTTTGCTTCATTGATCTCTCATCCCATCTCCACCCCCGTACTCTCCCTCTCTCCACCCCCTTCTAGCCAGGCGACGGAGTTCCACCTCACGCATCCACCTAAGCATCACCGCCACTTCTCAATTTGCAAAGCTCTACCCATCCGTACCCCCTAGCGCTCCCCTCCAATACCTTTCACCCCACCTTAGCGCGGAAGGAGCGAACATTTTTCCCTCCAAACATTCTCCTCCCCCACTCTTTCTCTCCTCAGATCTTAAAACATAAAATCAACCTCCCCTTCCCCCACTATCTCTCTCTCAAGCATCTCCTCCATGCCTCAACGACACAATCCACCCAAATCTCTTTCCCGCTCATCTTGTGGCACAGCTTGCTCTTTCCCTCCACTTATTTCATTTCGAGAGAGACCTTGAAGAAGAAGAAGCCCTCAAACCCAAGCAGCCCGTCACCACCCCCACAACCTGTCATCCTCCCTGAATCACTTACTCCCCCGTCCCGTCTCCTACTATTTTGCTTGCCAGAAACTCCTCAAGACATCAGCTTCTGGGTGAGGTGCACCCGCTTTCCGCACCCCACCCGCTCCTCTCAATCCGCTCCTGTTCTTCAATTTGCTGCCACCATCTTCGAAATCCAAGCTCCTCGAAGAGGCATCAATAGTAATGCCAGGGATGGAGGGGCTGATGTGCTATGGGAGGTGGAGGAATTTCACAGAAATGAAGTTCACAAAGTCTCTCCTCTCTCCGCTCCTGTATATATACATATATATGTACAGATATATGCCTTCGTCTCCGGCAGTGTCTTATAATGGAGGAGATGGAGTGTTCCTTAAGAAGACTTGTGTGCGAGGGAGGGGGGGGGTTGCGGAGGCCCGAGAGAATTCGGTGAATTGGCGGGGGATGACACTTAGGGAGAGGGGAGCCGCGACATATGTTGGTAGGAATGACGGAGGTTGCGGGGGGGGGAGGAGGGAGAGAGAGTTTCAAATTGGAATGTCTCTCTCGGTCTGAAATCAATGCTCCCATAATTCGAAATCTCGTCTCTCCCTCACTTCCATTTCAATGTTTTATTCAAAACTGTTTAGGGAAAATTTCGAGCTCCTACTCCGACATTGCTTACTTTTTTCCCTCTCACGAAAGTTTTATCTCCTCATTTTCTTGGAATATTCTCATTTCAGTGTACATTTCCAGCGGGAAATGAGTTTTTTTCTGATGATTTATCTTGTTTAGCCAGTGTTTCACCATTCATCAACCACTCCTTCAGGGATTTCTCGCTGAAATAGTATAATTATAAAAAATTTAGATTGGTGGTATTTACGTTATACACTTAACGTGCACAAGTTTGTCCTTTACACCTTTCGAACACATTCTAAAATTCGGACGTGTTTTCAATACTTCCGAAGATTAAAATATAAAAATTCACGAAATTCACTTGAAGTGTTTGTGAGTGTTACATGAAAGTAGAAGAGAGTATTATCGTTGGAAGGCCAAAGAAAATCACGGATTTACCATGAGGATTGGCAAAATACAATGGTAACTGCACATATGCCCCTGTATGGGTGTATTTCATAGCTGACTTCCGGAGTGAGCTCTGTAATCTCTTGAGACACCACCCTTTGAAGCAAAACATGGAGTGAGCGAATTACTGTTCTATATGAGGGGATGACCGTAGATTTGACTGATACGGAGTCGTACTCAGATGATCTCTTGAAGTTTGTTTATTCTATGAAAGACTAATCTCTCGTTTGGAACTCGACTCGAATCAGTATCTCTTTGATTTTTCCCGCTGTAGCACGGCGATTCGTTGCTGAGGTACTGAAAAGTAACATACTCGCGCGCATGCCAAGAGCCGAATATGGAAATCTGAATGCTCAAGTGTTCGCTATAACTGTCGGAAAATATTCTCGAAACAACCCCATTCCATGCAGCGATGAACCTGTACAGATTCACGTTAAGGTGCACTGTAAGTACAACGATTTCATCGGGGCAACGATATTGATTTTATTGAAGGGTCATCCATGCTTTCCTACCACAGATTTCCCACTGCTACTAATTGAACTACACTAAATGGTATTTTATGGCTTCAAGATTTTAGGCATTGGAAAAGTATTGGTGGTTATTGTAGTTTTGATTTACTTATCCTATATGCTGCCAATCATGTATTGAGGAATCACTGCTGAAGGAAGCATCCCCAATGCCTCCTACGGAAAGCGTCGAAAGAACGCTACAAACCTAACCATCCACAGTTTTTAACTAAACTTTCGAGGAAGGCGAGTGATTCCATTTTCAAGCTGAATAACATTCAACATTTTAGATTTAGATTTATCATAATAGAGAGTATAATTTTCACTGTAATACTTCGTGGATACATTACGGCATAGAATCTCTCCCACTTGCTACGTGATAAAATTCAAACATTTCTTCATTACACCATAACACTAATTAATCTTGAAGTGGCATAGGGTTGAACGTCGAGATGGCTTAAACATGAAGAAATGTGAATGTCTTGATGAAAAAAAAATTTCCAAATTCACAAAAGCTTTGATATTTTAACCCTTAACCAGTGACGTGCGGTCTGAGAGACCGCTGCGTTTATAAATTTATGAATATTTTCAAAATTAAGATTTCAAAATATCTATAATTCTCGTTAGCTTCACATTTTTGCATAACAAGGACATCCCACTCTTAAAATTTAACGTTCCTTTTATTAATTTCTGTAAATTTGCAATTTAACTCGATTTGCGGTGTGTGAGACCGCACGTCACTTCCTAAGAATGCATCAAGAAAAGGAATAAGCGGGATAAATTTCATGGTTACTTACAATTTAGCCTTCCAACTTTAACATTTCAGGCCTTTTTTGAATCTGGCGAAATACTGATACATACTTAAATATAATAATTGTAACTCAAGTGTTTTTGGCATCAGTTTTTTGATCCTGCTTCAAATCACAATTTTTTAATGACAAATTGGTTCGTATGGGGGGTGTAAAAATTTTAATATAAGTTTTAAAATAGTTCAGCATTCAAAAAAAAATTAAACAAAACAATAAAAATGGCGTAGCAATGTTTTATGAATTTTTGATTTATTGCGGTCTCCCAAACCGCACGTCACTGGTAGTGTAACAAGAATTGCCCGTCACTGGTAAAGGGTTAATGAAGTGTAATCTTTTTGTTGAGATAAACTTTATAATTCTTTTCCAAACGCATAAGAGTCTTAGAATTGGCGGACGAATTGATTCAATATGCGAGGAAAAACAACCGTGATACAAAATCGGCAAAAGGTTCTAATAGGTATCATCGTCATCACTGGTCAGCAATCCTAAGGTTGGTTTACCGCAGCTCTCCATTCAATTGTCCAATCAGCTAATCTTTTCACATCCACGTATTTCTTCTCTTTCACATGCTTCTTTACCTATCCGTGTATTTCGTTCGTGGTATTCCTTTTCCATTCTCGCCATTCACTTGTACCTCCGCGATTGTCTTCATCAGGTCATCGAGGTATGACCTATTAGGTTGTTCCGTCTTCTTATTAATATTTTCATGAGGCCTACCTTCTCTCCTACTCTTCTTAGGACTTCCTCGTTACTAACTCGGTCGATCCATTTAATTTTCATCATTCTCTTTAGCACCACATTTCGAAGGTCTGTATCCTTGCTTTCTCCGCTGCTGTCATTGTCCATGCCTCAATTCCATATAGGAGCATACACCAAACAATGCTTAAACTTAAAGGCGTGTATTGAGTGTAAGTAGTGTTTTTGTAAACAAAACGAGGAAAAGTTTGAACTGATTCAAACTGCTGCAGTTGTAGACTTTTAATAAAAGTTTTGTTTCAGTAGAAAACACCTGCACATTCAAAACGCGAGGCGCTGAGAAAATGTCCCCGTCGCTCCCTTGATGCCATTCGAAGCGACGTGCGTGCATGTGCGAGGAGCCGCGAAGGGGTCCAGGGAATAAACACCTGCAACCACCATGAGGGCGCAAAAGTTTTACGCAAATGCGGAGGAGACAGAGCGGTTGGAAAGGAGGGAGGGTGGGGATGGGAGAGAATTGTTTTGCGGAAAACATAATAAGAAGCGGGGAACAAGTCTGGTGGGTGATTGAAGAGCAGCGGTGGAGACAATGGGTGATGGAGAAAGATGCTCTGCCTACCGTGGGTGGGTGCGCAAGTTGGGAGGGGGGTGAGGGTGGTGTCTGGCGGGGGATGGAGTGGAATGGGTCGGGAGGAGAGAGTAGGCTGGAAGGGAAATAAAGACACATGCACATGGCCTTAGAGGATGGGGGCTGGAGCAAATGATATAAATGACGTGTGTAGGGAAAATAAATGAATAACGAAATTATTGGCGCTAAATATTTCCATACCACAGAAAACAGCTCTATGCGGACTTTTACATCGGGGTTATTTACATGTTAACAATTTAACGTGCACAAACAACCATGCCTTGGAAAGGGGTGACATACCCAGACTTGAACCCACGACCTCCAATTTGGCAGGCGAGTACTTTACCCCACCGCAACGGCGGCCGGTTCCGCCAAACATATTTGTTATTTGGAGTAATGGAAGGAGTTGGTGGGTGACATTATGCTTGGCTGTCGTTTTAGAATAGAATTAATGGAGGATATTTCACTTGCCTTCAAGTGCAGATCCTTGTTTAGACGATTCATGTGATAAAGAACTTTGCTTCATGATAAAGAGAGGATTTATCTAACTCTTGGTTGGTTATAATATCCAGAATTTACTATTTTATTGTTCGTCCTTCAAAAAATTCCTTCTATATGACCAAAATATTTTTCTGTCACACAGCAAACGTTAAAACCATTTAACTAGCTTTTCTTCGAAGATAAAGTCTCAGACAGTTTTGAAATTATAATGTTAACAAATATTATCGCCTTCTCCAAATTCACTTTCGTGGCGGTGTTTATGAATACATTAAGCTACACATTTTGACGAGTAAACTATCCACTTTATTCTTATTTCAGCTAATCTTTTCGCACCTACACAAAGAGGAGAAATATGTAGGTGTAAGAAGATTAGCTGATAGGAAAATTGAATGGAGAGATGTATCAAACCAATCATAGGATTGTTGACCAGTGATGATGATGATGATGATGATGAAAATTAGGATATAATTTGCAAGTGTTCTCTCATCAATTCACAGATACCGTAATCATACATATTACTCAGCGGCTTATTACGGCTTAAATTACTCAGTTTTGGTGTCCAGTCGCCAGTGTTATATATTATGACTGTAACTTCAAATAAATGCAATATCTGTGTGTACAGAATTAAACATTACATACATCTTAGCTTCCTATAAAGGATATTAGAGGGTTGTAATTTGATGTATGCGAAGGAAATGGCTAATCCCTTTCATCCGCCTAATTCACAATTAAGAGCGCCTCGTGTGTTGTGCCAGTGTTTTCTCAGCGAGAGGATGTGTAGATACTCATTTTTAATGGACCTAATTATGTATGTTCTTTTAATTTTAGTTCTAATAAATAGAAATAGTAAGTTTTTCGTACCGTCTGTGCCCCGTGTGCCAAAGGTGATACATAACAGTATCAGAACCGGCGCGGCGGTGGCCTCAAAGCACGCCCTTTTTCAAGGCTACCTGAAATTACTCTGTATTTGTGCAGAAAGTTGGGGGAAGAAGTATTGCGGGAGGAGATAGACATGCAAAGGGGAGTGGAGACAGAAAGAGAAAGAGAGAGGCAAAGGGAAGACGTAAGGAGGAAATCCAGGACGACGTGGGTAGATGAACATTAGAATTCCATCAACAGGCTGAATACTTGGGGAAGACGGGGGAGGGGGTAAAGGGCCTGTGGGGAAGGTTGTGAGATCTTTGTGATGGGGGGAGGGTTGCGCGGGCGGTAGTCTTGCGAGGAAAGGGAGCATTAAGGGGGGGTGAGGTAGGCGGGTTGGTTTTGCGTGTAAAGGGTGAGGGGGTTGGTTGGTTGAATGGTACTGTGGCGTCTTGGTGGTAGCAGTGGGTCGGTTCGGGAGCACAGTGTTAAGTTTTCGGAAGAGAGAGCGATGGGGGTTTAAATGTGGGTGGTAGCGCCTCGCGGGGGTGGTAAAGGGGAAGTTTAGAATCACAACCAGCCCACTGTTTCTCCATCCCCCTCCCCTCCCCGCTCTCCCCCGCCACCCGCGACGTACACTTGTACCTTGGTAATGCCAACGGTCGTCTCCTCTGGATACACAACTAGTGCGTGAGTTTGCCTAAGCCGCGAGCCGCCTCCGGCGATGGTACGGCTTGCCGTGAGATGTCGTTGCTGGGGACAAATGCGCCACGTAGCGCTCCGCTTTACGTTAGCTTTGCACCAGCGTTCCTATTAATTTGGTTTTCTTGATGATAATGATAAAAATACAAGTTAATTTATTATTTTGACTGATCTCCAATTTTTACCTCACCGATTTTTCATCACAGCAAATTGTTTAATGGTGGAGGTCGAGTTATGAAGGAAATAGATAAGAAATTAAATCTATGTAAAAATTTAAACCTAGTTTCAGCATTTGAACATAGATAATTTTTCATCAATTGAGACAGATTTTTTCCACTTGTCTTCCACGTCAGTGTGGAATATAATAATTCATTTCCTCGATAATGCTTTTAAATATGAAATGTAAGAATGTGAAATAAGCATAACCACTGCCTCATAGTTTATTCACTTTCTTTTTTATTGACACAAAGTTTTGTGGGTTGCGGTTGTCTCTGATACTCCGTACAGAGTAATAACTTCGCCCCTGTCGGAAAAGAGAGAGTATAGGCGAGGTGAGTTGTTAATTTTAAGAGAGAAAGATTAGTAAATAATGATCACCAAGTTTATGAAGATAGAACGTGAATCAATATTATCTGGCTAAGTATTAAGTAAAGTGAGCAGGGTACTTTCTGGAATGGGGTATAGAACTAAAAGGATATTCAGGAAACTGAAATCAATCAAGAATTGCCGTTATAAACAGAAAAATTAGCAATCGTCAATGACTTATCCAGCGGATGTTGTACCATTATTTGACTATTTATAATTCATTTACGAGTTACGTAGATTACTCTGATAGACGTCCAAGGCAGGAGTTCAAGAGTAGCCCCAGCGATAGCCAGAAAATTCTGGCTATCATCGAACAGGAATGCAATAAATTGACTCGTTATCCAGGCTTTCGTCATTGATGGCTACCTTGGATAGTGTTATAATCATTATAGGTAGTTTTATTTAAGATTATTGAAAAGAAAAATCATTAATTCGGTTAATTGATATTTATTTTTCAGGCCCACTGAAATTCCCTGGCTTACAAGAAGGTGCCATCTATCCTTAAAAATAAACGGTAAGTTACGACACCAATTTTTAAAACATTTTACGCAGGATGTGATTAATATTTCTTGGGTACCACTTTTATAGCTTTAAAAATTTACCTAATGTAAAACTTGAAAATATCGCTGCACAGGACTGTAGGAAGTAGGAACAAAGCAGGGTTCTTCTCTTCATTCTTCTTATTTAGGTGTAAAGATATTCTTTCTTCGCAATAGACCTCTTATTACCTTGGTTCAACTTTAAATATTGTTTTCAAGAGTTTTGCACAAATATTTTAATAAATTTCTGTATTCAAACCTTGCAATTTGGTTTAGTATAATTTATAAATTGCATCTTGGGGAACGTGATCGGCCGATTGATTAAGCGTCAAGGTTCAAATCTGGGAGAATTACAACTACCTGTGGCTAGTCCGGGGCGAGCTCTACACTCACGCATTCAAACCAGCCAAGGGTTGAATCATTGTGTGATTAAGTTGATACTGTACATTACGAATTGAATTTGAAACTTGAATTAAAAACTTTTCGTCGCTTAGTATTCAGAAGACCCATTAACTCATATCTCATACTAACATTTCGTAATCTATAGAAATACCGTTTATTATTTCTCAGTGGAAGTTGGGTTTCAACGAATTTGGTTTGCTAAGCATCCAGAATTCTGGAGACGTCTTGCATGCAAATTATTTTAAATAAATGGAAAGGAAATTTATCACATTCATTAGTCAGTACATGTATTAAAACCGATACTAAATTTTATTTTTTAAATGATTATTCATCCCCTTTTTGTTCATGTAACTTCACCCAAAATGTTAATATCCCTCATAATTGGCTCGTGAATCGGCCGAAAATATAATGAGTTTGCAATCCTTAATAAATTTCATTTCATAAATATTCATAGCTCTATAAAATTTTCTCGATGGGTAAGAAGAGTCAAAATTAGCCCTAAAAACTCAACCCCTTCCTTATAAATTTTGTGGCGTTATAAGTAGGAGCTTAGTATGAATGGAATAATAAGTAGTATTACCTGATTTCGGGAAGGGCGTTCGATGCTCTCGGGTAACAGAGAGTTATTAACGGCACATTTTTGTATTCTTACTTCTGAGCCATTCGATTTTGTACGATTTATTAATCATTGTGCTTTGTGAATTTTTACTTTGAGGATAGCGATGAATCGGGGAAATGAGGGAAAAGAGATGAATCAAAAATGAACTGCTATTCCTCCAATTAGTAAAGGTGGCCAGACCGGTGACCGAGTGAGATTCCATATATGCCATTAAGATTCGTGAAATCCCGTTAAAATGTCAATCAAAGTCACTTCTTTATTGATTTACGCCTTCCAAAACCGGTGGAGGGAACCACAATGTAGAAATATCCATCAAAACTTATATAAAAACGAAATCTCGAAGTATTCTGGTATTCAACGAGATTCATCTTCGCATTATAAGCGCCGAAATCTTATATTGAAACCGCGCAAGTAATTATATTCAGTTCTCCAAGCAGTGAATTCATATCGTAGCATAATGAAGCAGCTGAAATTTTAAAGCTCGCACGAGGAATAACTGATTGTGATCGCCAGATATATGGAGACAAATTTTGCATTTTAAATCATTTTTCGTTTTTATGAGATTCGCAGTTCCACACCGCATCATTAAGCCTATAACGCCGTTAAGGCATTGTTTCCTATTCACGGGAGGCAAAACTGGTCCGTAGCGAATCTAAAAGTAGTAAGCAATGAGTGATGATATGAGGAAAACTCTCCTAATCGTTCTGGTCTTCTCTAATGATTAACTTTGTGCACTTCTACTAGGTACGAATACAAAATCCAAAATTACCTCTAAGAAACTCCAACCTCTTTCTCATGTATATTGTGAAGTTATAAACAAGCGTTTGGTAAGAATGGGACCATAATTAAAATAGTAGAAGGATGATCAATTCAGAGATAGTTTTATATGTCCATGTAACGTGTCATATTTTGGTAATAACTTTTTGGATGGGCTTAGGTTGTTATTGGGTAAATATCCGCCTAAAAAGAAATTGGAGTGACCAATCAACCAACGTGACATATATCACTCAGTGAGTCTCAACTGTTGGTCTTTTTTGCAACCTGATCGACCATTTCAACAATTAATCATTTTCTGTAAAAGAGTCAATTTTTAACCCAAAGAAATAAGAGTGTAGCACGAGAACATTTTTTGTTCAAGTCATTTAATTATTTTGCACGTAAAGTTGATTTTAAGAGCTAAGAGTAATGTTTCTGAAGTAAATTCTTTTAATAACTGCACATACAAATAAACATATAAGGAATTTGAGAATATTTAATCTCCCAAAAATGCGTACTTAAGCTATATATTTTTTAAGTGAATTAGTTCGCTTCACGTTTTGATGATACTGTTATTTCTGAATAAGATTTTTGGAGGATAATTATTCACCAGATCCGGAGTTAAAATTACAAAAATTGATTTTATCAATAGTTTTCCTAACTTACCCTTTGATTACCAACCGAATTTCTAGGTACTATGCTAAAAGTATCGAGCCATTTTTGCTGATTTTGCGGTAGGTTAGGAAAAAAATTAGGCCTCAACTAAAGGTATATTTTCAAAAACTTTAGGAAATCCTTATTATATGTGGTTTCACCTTTACAATGTATCATTTGACGAATTTTTGGTAATAGGAGTTAATTTTTATAATTTAAAGAAAAAAGTTAATGCTAAAATAAAATTAATATCAACTATTGAATGATTATTGAACTATCAGCATATAAGAGTCACATTTTAGGAGGTTGCTACCGCGCTCCTGGCTCTTTTCGCGAGAGATAGGAGGAGCGCGATATCGCTCCCCGGCACTATAAGGGTAAAGATTTCATGCCAGTTCCTTTGCTGACGAGATCATAATTGCCCTCCACGATTTTCTATTGAGTGTAACTTCACAGTCAGATAATAATCATTAACGGTCATAGAATCATTAACGTTATGGTATAATGAAGTGATTTTCAGTGAAAGAAGTGGTTAAAAGGTTATAGATATAGTTTTAATTTAATAGGCAATACTTTAATGCAAATATATAAGATTAGATACCGAGTTAAATATGTTTTTACTATGAAAGTAAATTTTAAGAAGTAAAAGAGGAGACCTCGAGGTATAAGTATGTGAAATCAATTATAAATCTGTAAATAATAATAATAATAAATCGTTTATTTCTTGGGCCTTGTGGTCCATGAGAAAATTAGTGTACAACTTTTACAAGTTCAGCATGACATTACATTCATAAAAGAAAAGAAAAAAGAAAAGAAATACAAAAGATTCACTCGTTGCAAACCGCCGTTAACATACAGACAATTCGGCAAAACAATATTAACTCAAGGAAAAATATCATACTGCGGAATAACTGACTAATTATTACAAGAAATAAAGGCGACAATTTATTACGTTATAGTGTAAATATCAATGTGATGCTAAGGCATGGTTGCATTATCCTTAATTATATCTCATATTGTGATGCAGTTTCATTAAATAATTGTGTAGAATCTTAAATATAACTTGATAAAATCTAAAAACTTAGAGGTTTGTGGAAAATAGGAAATCTACTAATTCGTCCCATGGCGAGGAATTAGAAACAATGAGTTTTTATTGGTAACCATGAGCCCTTCCAAGAAGTTGTTAACGTATTTACCTATGCGAATTGATTGTTCCTATTATTATTACCCTTTTTCATAAAGAAGGAAAGCTTGGAAGTCACTCAAGCCTCTCTCTGATGGCGTCTCAATTCCATGTCCAAAGTCAGGCCGAGCTGTTTCCGCATGTTCGAATGCTCTGGTGTCCTTATTTGTGCATTGGAGGTGCATCACCTTGGCTTTCGCGTACTACATTAAGCGTCCTCGTCCACAATTATGGGTAAAAGAAACGCCGTGGATTGATGAATATTCATGTGCTACCGCCCTTGAAAACATATTGAATAGGGACGTGGAAGGATAGTGGGGAATATGTTGAGATCATTGAGAGATTAAGAGCATGATAGTTAGGTAAAGTTTTACAGCTGTCCTTCAAGAAGAATATATTCTTCAGCTCTTAAGACTTATTTTTAGCAGTTTCAATCCTTTTCTCTACGCTTACAATTAAAAAGACGTAAAAATAATAGCAAAAAAGTGTGTAATACTTCATTTTTGTGTATTTTCATGCATAAGGGATTTTTCCTTCCTTAAATTGGCACCCGGATACCTCTAACGAACAAATTATGAATATACAACTGCGTTTACGAAGGGAATAATTGATTAGAGGGATTATTCCACACTTCGTTTTACCATATTCTTTCCAATAATTGTAATATACACAGTTCTCACTGATCAGAATTCAACTGTATTGTTTCACCCCTTTTTAATGTTCATTAAGGTTAAAAAATTAGCTCGCAATATTTACATGGTTTGCAAGTTACTGACTTTGTGGAGGAAACAGAAACAGGAGAATACCCGTTTACAATTCACAACTGCCCAATCGACATGCTTGCTCACAATCTCCAACTCAGTAGCCCATGATCTCCTTGTCAAAAGGCGCACAGGTTTGATACAGCTAGTTTTGGTTCCAATTCTCTTCCCTAGACATACAGGCAAGACCCTTCGCGCGGCTTTGTACATACTGTCCTCAAGCCTCTTTTATGTACATCCTATACTTGCATGCCTTTTATCCATTCAGCTCGCATTTTTTCCTTTCTCACCACATTCGGTATTCTCTCCTGGAATGGACATTGTCGCGAGGCAAGGGTGGATGGTTGGGGGAGTGGATGGAGGGGTTAGCTATGATATGTGAGGATGTTGTCCCGACGGAACAGTGGCGTGGACGAGTGCGTCCATGTTTGTTACCGAGCATAACGACATATTGAGAGCTCGATATGGATAGTACGCTCTCCTTCCAAGTGTAACGTCTATTTATAACCTCTCCCTTATCCGCGGATTATGCCTTCCTCGGATTATGCCGCTAGTATTTCACAACAGACCTTCGCAGAGACGATCTAGCCCTTAAAAGTCGTATTGAAAGATGGGTGAGATGCTTGTTGTGCTATGGAATGGCTGTCCTTGGTTTTGAGTAATTTGCGCTTTATTTCGTGGTCTATATAATGGGACGAAGAGATGTTTTTTTTAAGAATTAAGCTTCTTAATGAATATTCACGAGATACTTACGAATGGTGGTCACACCCACTTTATTTTTGGTATTGGTCAATATTAAATTCTCAAGCTTCGCATGTCTTCATCAAAGCTCTTTTTTTGGCGTGAATCTTTTGCTTAAGCAAGGCTTCAAGGCAGTGTTAAGAATTTTCTCTGTGTGGTAAGGAATGCTTTTTTAATCTGATTTTCAATTAACTATGAAATAATATCGTAGAGCTTCAATGCAAACAAGTTGCCAAATATGTTAACTGCCGACTATAATGCTCGGATATATGTATATAATTTACAGTGCCTACGTACTATGCCTATTAACAGTGAAATGATCCATAATTAGTCCACGCCTATTTGCCAGTCGTGCTGAAACAAATGTAGATCGTTATTTTTTATGACGTAATAGTGAAATGAATTGCAATTGTATGCTTTTATTTTAACCCCTTAAAAACCGGACTAACTTACCAACTGATTTTTATAATTTTTTTGCATACCCTACTTATTTCAAAACTAATAAAGATATATTATGAAAGGAAACCCGAACAAAACTTTTTAAATGCGTTTTCAAGTTTGTTCCCAAATGAGGATACGCCACAAAATTTTGCTATTTCTTGAAAAATAAATAAAATGCACAAAAAAACTAAGTAATGTAATGTGTATGTAATTTATGTACGAAAATGTATGCCTAAAAACTAGGTACTTTATATTTATCTTTTGAATAAATGAGCATTTGTTACTGGAGAGCGAGTGTACGGTAAAATATCGAATAAACCGCAAACACTATAAAAGTATGATCTGAGGTTTCCGCGGCGTTTCTTCAAACAAGTCTTGGCTTCCGGGCGTTCCTCCGCGTTTAGATGTCCATAAGTGACGACAGTTTCTCCATAATTTCCAACCAATCAAAATCGGCCTCTGATCCCCATAGGTACTACCTATATAAGACGGCCAAATTTTATGCATCGCTACTTCTGACCTGAAGACGCCAGCAGGATGGCTGGAGAAACTGTCGTCACTTATGGACATCTAAACGCGGAGGAACGCCCGGAAGCCAAGACTCATACTATAAAAGTAATCACATGCGAAATGTACTTTTCATGAATTTTTATAAGTCAGTTCCCAAAAGGGGACATTGTACTGCAAACGGTTAGAGGAAAGAAGCATTGAAATTTCATTGACCAACGGGTGATAGATTAGTTCCCCAATATCCATATTGGGAGCCCACAAGGAGGTTGTAAATATACTGGTTCCGAGACGTAAGCACAGTTTGGTAGGAATAGGGGTGCTTGGGTAGGATAGCCACGCCTACTTTGACTAAAACATTGACAATCCCATATGGGTCAATGCTAACTATTTGGTGAAATATTCGGTCATGATCGTTGTTACGTTAAAATAAACTATCGCAAACGAGCACAGCAAACCTTTTTTCTATCATTATGGAAAGGCTTCGTGAAAATATGCCTCGAATATCTTTTCCCAAGGAAAATTTATTGTCAATCACCACGGTTCCGTTGTGCAGCTAGCTTGGCCGAAAATAACATTTTAAAAGTGTAAAATATCCATTCCCTTGCATTTCTACTGGTAATTTATAAGATTACAGCCAATGGAAACCTTACGATAGAGGACCGGTCGCAATAATAGTACGAAAGTATGTTCATGACGATACATTATCACCACGATATGTTTATATGGACAGTTTATAATACGCAGTAGTATGACGAACGGTCCGAAAACTCCGACGACAATCAAGAAGTAATTGTAGCATTTTCATTTTATAAACCAGAGGCGATATAAGGAATAGAATACTTGGTTATATACGTACACCGTTTGAGGCTAAGTCCGAAAGTTTTTGATAATTCATTTTCAGTTGTTGGGTCAAGGCTATGGGATGGTACTCCAGAACCAATCAAAACCTCAAAATCGCTGATGTCTTTTAAAAATCTAATGTTCACTAAAATGCTATTACAAGAAAAAAATGTAATTGTACCAATAATCCACTATATTCTGTTACAAATTATTTTTTATTTTTTTGCATGTATCTTATTCTTCTATGCACTGAGCTCTAATATGAATGTAAGCCTTTGTATGTTCTTAGTGGACCATAAAGGTCCAAGAACAATAAATATTTCTTTATCTTTATCTTTAAAAGTTGTCAAACCAAGATGGCGGAATGCGCTGACCACGCTTAAAACTCGAATACAGCGCCTCCAGATATTCACAACCTCCTTTTCTGAGCACCTCGACCGACATTCCATGATTGCAGATTCCTCAATTTGTAAATGACGATCTCGGTGCAATCGATGTAGCAGTCTACATAGCTGAAATTGAACAGCCTTATTGCGCTTTACAAACAGTAAACAGTTTAATGACGTAACAGCATGAAACATTTATTTCTGTTTCCACTAAACTACTAGAGGTTTTTGAAGATCAGAAAATAACTTAGGTCCATTAAAAAGGGAAACAATCTAATGGCGCGAGGCATAGTTATGAATTACCTATATTCGACATGGTGACCATAGCTTCAGTTATTAAATTGGAGTGTGGGAGCTCAAAAGAAGCCGGACTTGGTATGAGGAGCCCAATACCTCGTACCTTTGTGGAAGGATGTACTCAAAGACTGATTGGCGCAGGACTCAATAATTGTTATACTCCTCTCCTAAAGGATTTTTCTCTAATAGCGCAGTCATTCAATCAAGTATTCAATCTAAATAATCATCTATTATTCTTCTCTAATCTTTGCAATGTTCACTAAAATAACTTTTCGGTCTAATTTTTTAAACGTATTTTATGGTCATCGATTCTCCCGGCTATAGAACATCGCTGAGCCATGTTGACTTTTCAATGCCTCATTTTCTATTCCTACTCTTTATTTCTTTTATTTTTCCATAGAGTATCGTGGGTGGCCCGATGTAATAGTTGAAAAATCGCGCGACAACAACTGTGCTTCTGACTGTACCTCTGTCTCCCATATCTCCGCTTTGCTGCCTCCCTCTGCCTCGCGTTAAGGGAGTGTCATGGGAGTCCCGGTATTCGTATAAGCGATTCCTGGCGAGTTGCGCTGCTCCGAGACGAGGTTGGCGTCGAGCGGGGTGGAATGTCGCAGAATTCGATTGAAATGAGGGTCTCTTTTACGTTTTTTGCATGAAAATCGCGACGAAAGAGGAGTTGCCCCGTGGGGAGAGTGCGAGCTCGGTGGACAAACGCATGCGATCTGGCGTGCGGAATTTGGATTTCTCCGAGATCATTGCCAATGAGGTGTCCGTGATTGGCACTTACGTCATTTTAATCCACAATTTTCGTGAGAAAAACGAGTCAGTTTGCTGAGAGAGACGGTTGGTTTTATTTTATGCTGCCATAGCAGGTCGGTTTGACGGATCCGTGGGTAGATTCTACAAAAAAAACTGGATTGCCTACATCTGACGGAGTTGGTAATGATATTGGGCATTGGTGTCTTGTGCTTCCAATTGAGGTAAGAGCATTTATCGGCAGCCTTTACCACAGTAAGGAAATAGTTTTTATGCATGACGGATTTGTAACATTCAATTAAATATATTGAAGATAATATTAAATATTTACTTCAATATGTACCTAAGCATCACCTTTAACAGTCTGAATGAGAAGAATTTTTCATTTTCTTGACTGGATTTTTGTTTGGTGCCAGTTATGAAAATTAAATTACAGGATAGTGTAAAAAGTTTTTCTTTGACTTTTAATATCCGAAATCATCGACAATCAAAACATTATGTCCGAATTGAGAGGCTTTCCGTTATTAAATGGTTTCGAGTGCTAATTAACTTTAACTTTTCGAGCCACTCACTGAATGAGAACCCGATTCAATATGCGTTTTATACACACAATCTGAGAAAACTGTACAAACCGTACTGCAGTTTTTTCACAGCTGTCTTCAAATTCGTGGCAAATCGAATAACGGGTTATTGTAAGATAAAAAAGGTCTCATTGTTTGGAACGTAGTATTGTACCTTCCGGCATTCTCTAAAGGGTATATTGTGATGGATATACGATTTCAAAAGCTCGTATGGTATTTGGCAAGGAATTCAGGTACTCTTGCGATTCCTTACTTCTGCCAAAATTCTTCTGCCTTACACGCAAAGAATTTCTGAAGGGATCTTTAGACTGTCGATGAATACATCACCGAGGTTTCGTCTTTTAGAGATGAACGACATTCTTTTGTTTTTGGTCGGGAAAAATTATGAACTTTTTTATTTAAATGGCAACTAAGACATTACCAATAAATTTTATTTTTATGCCACCTATTTTGAGGATTATCTTCAATTTAACCCAAATATGCTCCTGCTGTCATGAAAAAATGTCTTATCTAACTTCAAGTGATTCAAGCAGATATTTGGAACTGATTTTGACTCTACGAAATCATTCATCCCATTTTTCTTTATGGTACAGCTGACAGGCTAAATTCTATTTTAAAGATGATCAGTCAGTTTCCTATTGCGAATGGTGATGACGTATTACTCTTGTCTCTGCTAATTGTTGTTGGTTTTATTGGTTGCCGATTTGATACCTTCATTATGTTATTTTGATGTGAAATGGTTATTTTTACGTCTTTTTGCGGCTAAGGATCAGGATTTTGCTCAAATTAGTCTTCCACATCACGTCATAGCATTTTAAGGATACTATAAAATCGCTAAACGCCAAAGATGGTTGATTACCATAAGAATTAATCCGTAAATGCGTAACGATATCTATATTAAATAAATTTACGAACAGTATACGGGAGTACAGTTAATAAAAAAATTTTCAACGCATGAATTCAACGGTCAAGACTAATGATAGTGGACTATAAGCTGCGTATGTGTAAGATATCATTCCTTTATTACAATTAGTTATCAGTATTGATCCATTTGCTGCCTTGTGCTAGAAAGCGTAAGCAATTACATCATTAATAGTGTTGCAATATTTGGATTGGTTCCCTCAATCTCCGTCTTCTACATGCCAGCTCCTTAATCAGTAGCGCATTAGATTTAATGTGCATGTAAAGGAGCAGAATAAATACGGACGGTACAGACTGAATGATTAGAATATAGAAGGGAAATAACGGAGAAAGCCGGTATTTCTCGAGGAAAACGTGTTATTGCGTATTGGACAAATATATAATTATTTATTCGAATACATTAGCCTGAGGTAATTGGAATTATTGCTTCGGTCAATATATGCATTTAATTTTATGCACTGATTAGTGTCTTAGTGTCTTTCAGCATTTAATGCAAAAATTTTGCCCAACGTTTCGGTTTATTCTTTTACCTTCATCAGGATTTTTTTGTCCCTTATTATGGTATAAAAAAGCCCTGATTAAGGCATTAATTCAGCGTCAAAATTATAGGCGAAGAAAAAAAAACGAAACTCAATTTATTTTAATGGTTGGTAAAATTTGTCTACTGCATTTTAATCGTTCTTTTTTGACATGTATTCGAAATAAAACGCTGAATGCTCAAAATCACGGAAGAGGGTGATGAGGTTTTTTCAGAGCGTGGAAAGGGATGGGATTAGTCCACCGTGGACTGTGAAGGAGGCCGTTGGGTATCTTAGGATGGAAGAATTAGTCCCAGAATGATATATGGGCAGACGGGTGTAAAAGGCCGGCGGGTCGCGCCGGCCTCCACGGGGAAAAGGGATGGAGCCCCAGGGGGAAGCGAACGAACGAACATTTCGGATTTTGGGGGGAAGGTGGAGACGGACGTGCAGGCAAAGTAAGGGGTGATAGAATAAAAGGGATCAGGAGAGAAGCGCGGAGACATTAAATAAGGGGTTTGGGTATGCCAGGAATGGCCGAACGGTGAATTTCCAGAGAGTGCAGTGTGGGAGATAGGGTGGGAGGCGGACTACTGAATTCTTTCTTTCTTTTTTTTGGACAGGGTTCGCAGACCCAAAACCTTGGGCGACGATTTTAACTGAGGGATGGCGAGTCCGGCATTAATGCTGCGATTAAGAGCTCTCGAAAATACGGCCGGACCGTGTTACCCGGCGCTGTCTTCTCCCTCTCCATTCGAAAACTCAGCAGCCCCCCCCCCATACTCTCCCTCCCGGTGGCCCCAGTGCCTTCTCGCTACAACCCTCCGCCCCCAAACTCCTTCTGGGGGTCCCATACACCCCCGATTTTGCCCCCTCCTCTCAGTGTCCTCCTCCCCCTCCCACCCCCGTTCCTCAACACTTTTCCTACGTCCAGAAAACCTCTTTTGGAAATCACCACGTACAACCCTCTCGCTCAGCAATTTTGCACACGGCTCGTCCAACTCCCACCCTCCTCCGTGCTCTAATTATTTTTTTATTCTTAACTCATTTAGTCTTTTTTTTAAGGGCTTCAGCAGCGGGTTCCAATTCTTCCCTCCTCCTCCACTTTCCTGCAGCTCAGCTACTCCCAATGTACTATCCATTCTATGAATCGTTCTCCTCAACTCCACACCCTTCTTCATATTCTCAAATTGTCACAACCCCTTATTCACACGAAAATTCTTCTTACACTCTTATTATCTCATGCTGCTATTTGAAAACAGAAGTACCACCTCTATCTATAGATATTAGCCTCTTTAGTCCTAATGTATCATTCAAATATTGAGAGAATATGATTGAAACGGTCAATAATTGATGCCATTCTTAGAAAGTACTTCTAGTTTTTATTTTTAACTTTTTTACCCCCAGTTTACTTGATTCCGAGCGATGATAGGCGTTAATCGTTTAAAATTTGAATTTACCGTATAATTTAATGTGACATGCAAAATATACATTGAATCGCTTATCAGCTTGTGCTATGTCTATCGATGCCTTTCCATCGAATTTTGTCCTCCCACCATTAATTTTTCTACACATTATCCATGGTAATCCTCTTTCTTTCCACCTTTTTGTAGGTCTAATTGCAGTTCTTTTTCCATTTTGCTATTTCTTCGATTTTTCTTGATAACCGGACTACCTTTTCAAAACGTCCATGCTATCTAGTTATTATCTTTTCCCCTCCAAATTTTTTACTTTCTTGGTTTAATTATGTCGTTTTACCAGCATTTTTTTATGCCTTAGCGCAATCACGGGCAATTAATTGGAATTTAACATTGATAAATACTCTTTATTCGCACTTATTAAAATAAATTATAACATAGAGCTTAAATTATATGATTTTTGCCTTTGATCTTGAAAAAGTTATTGGTCTCAATGGTAATTTTAAGTCCTGAAATGTCTCTAAATTCTGCAGTCCTTAAGACAAAACTCCTCGTTCATCATTCACCTTACATGTTTATTATTTGCGCATAATTTTCTCGTCACTTTACCGTGTAACAAACTTTCCTTTCCCACGACTGTGATTTCAGAATCCCATCCTTACGCATTCACCTGTTAGTGGGGATATCTATTTAGGGAAGCAGTCTAAATATAAGCGTTGATGACAGAAAACGGAATTGTATTTTTTTGGCATCGAAGTTTTCTCGTGTTATTCAACATTTTCAGTCTCTCTTCCCAACTTCCGTATACTAATTCCCTCAACCCGTTAAGAAATTCTTAGTAGTTTCTACGTCGCCGGGAAAATTTTATTTAAACAACTTGCTTTAAAGCACGTGGGCTCATTATTGAGCTTATATTCTCATTCATATTCGAGTTACATGCATTTAAGCTTATTTATCCAGCTAGCAAATGTATAAATATTCTATCGTCCTCTTATTGATCCCTACAGTTTCTTCATTTACGCTGTGGCATCTGCAAGAAAACGGTTTACTTAGATGATTATTACTTCTCATTTTCTCGTCGTATCTACGCCACTTACTGGCTGTTATCATTTTTAATCCCATTATCAATTCTGCATTATAATTTTCTACTTATTTCTTCCATTTTATAATTATCTATTCGTTTGGAAATCATTTTCTGAATTCTTTTGCGTCGCATTCATTTCCAAGCCTGAATATAACCATTCATATTTTTTCTCCATTCTTATCTTGATAATATGTTTTACCTCTTCCTCCATCCCTTTTATGGATACTTTTTGTTATCATTTTCCGGAACCCTTTTTCGTCCCATTCATTTCCAATGCTGAATGTAACCATTCATATTTTTCTCCATTCTGATCTTGTTAATATTTGTTACCTCTTTGTTCCCGATTCGTCCTCATTTCCCCTTCCTTGCTTTCGTCTTCCGTAGCCCTTTCCCTCGCCCTCCTGTCGGCCCACCGCTCAACCCGTCCCCGGCGCCACTAGCCCGCCAGCTGAATATTGAAAGAGAGGGTGGACCTCGGGCGGGGGTGGAGGTCGCTGGAGACGAAGGAAAGGGTGGTATGAAGGCGAGGCATATCCTCGGGAGAAAGGGAAGCCTGGAAGTTGGAGGTGAGGAGGGGGAGGGCGCGAACCAATAAAACTGCCAAAGTTAAAGCCCGCTCAATGTTGTTAAGTGACGTGAATTATCCCACGTCGCAGCGGGCGGGCGGTGGCCTCCGGGGGGGAGAGGGTAGTTTGACGAGCCGGGGATTCGTGCAGGGAGTTAAGAGGGTGGACTACTGATGCGGCGTAGTGGGCGGGGATGGAAATGGAGCGAAGATATTTATAGGGATTGTGGAGAGATGGATGAAGAAATACAGGACTCCCTCCTCAGGAGACGGGAGGATTTGTGAGATAAATTGTTACATTATGATAACTATAGTATTACCCAATAAAACCTTACACTAAGCTCACAGAGTTCAATTAAAATGGTACCTATGTCATCAATATTCACTTGTATTTTACTAGCGGAGAAGATTGAAGGTGTAGGCATCTTTTACCAATGCTATCTTAGTAGAAATGCACCCATTCAGTTGTTGTTGGGTTAACTCTATGGTAGCAAGTTTTTGGTTTAAAAAGTGGTGTGAATGTACCAAAAATGGCTATAAATTCACTTTGAGTTTCATTTTGTTCTCCATTGCAAATATATTGCTATTTCAAGTCGAGTTCATTTATGTTTTGTGGGTGGATATAAGGCAAAAATTGAGGGTATTTATGCCTGTTTTCATGTTTTTTTTTCAAATTATGAGCTTTTAAGTTAATACTGCCAGCAGTAACCTTAGTACGAGTGGTCAGGAATGCTTTTCTTCTCATTTGCGCTTAGATCTGTGGTGGATGAAGAGTTACAAATAACGGTCACCGCAGCCTTCTGTCGAAAATGGTGGAATTAAAGTCGATGCCTTGTTGCTCTTGCACCTATTTAAATCCTAGTGTTTATACTCTGACCTCAAATTGAAACAAATTGAAATTTACAAAAATCAATCCTGAATAAATTTAGTGCTCTGTATCGAACTGAAAGTGATCGAAGCCAATAATATACTCCGTATTTGTAGTATTTGCACCGAAGCTCGAAAATAGTTGGTCGCAGATGGATTATTCCCTTCAGTCCAGATTTAAATCCCGTCGTCCTAGATGAGCCCTTCGAGCCAATAACGGTCACCGCTGCCGTAGTTCACAATGCCGCTGGAAATAAAAAAAAATGTTCGCCATGAAAAAGCGAAACATCAAGTCTCACGCAGTGCGGAGTAAGCAATAGAATCAACGCGCTTGGAACAAGCGAGAGAAATCCAGGCTTGGGGATATTTCCTTTGAGTTACCTTTCGCGTAGACGGCAAGCCGTCCAGTCCATGCGTCGACTACCAATGAGCAAAGTGGGGGGAGGCGAGTGGGAGGAGGGATGGGGATGTCATGCGGTGGAAGGGGAGGGGTATAGGGTGGGTGGGGGGGTGGTAGGTGTGACGGCGGTGGTCTGAAAGATTGGAGAACTGAGGAAAGTGGAATGAAGGAAACGGAGAGAGAGAGAGGGAGGAGGTCGGAGGAGCGAAAGTATATGGGCAGGCATGATTGATGGATGACTTTGACCCCTGCATTCATTTGTTTTGTTGAATGAAATATTATATTAAGGCTTCCAGTAGCCTTCAAAATGCAATGAAATGTAAAAAAAACTTTATAGTTCCACATAAATTTAATACTCTACGACCTAGGTTTCGACGTGGGACGTCATCATCTGGCACGCCACCTACTAGATGACGATCATGTGGCACGTCACCCAATAGATGATGATGTGCAACGTCGAATCGTAGGTCGTACAGCTTTAAATTTATGTGGAATTATAAAATGTTTTAAATTTCATTATGTTAAGTCAAATCCATGAAGTCACACCCGAGGCAACGAATTATAGCCTTATGTGAGGGCAACGAGTTAGAGCGATATTAGCTAATTATATATTACTTATTAATAATTACAGCCGACGAAATTAACAGCAACGTCAAATAATATCAAGAATTTTTCCATTGATATTACTTCAATCCTATAATAAATATGAAGCAGGCTTCCATTTTCCCCTTTCCCCAGCTGGTTACTTTAGTTTCCTCATGTAATTCTTCCTTAAATCCGTCTTTATCTCTCTCATGTCATTACCTCTGAATTACATCCCTCCTACCTAGGTCTTTCTCAGGGGATTTATCCTTCAAATCTTCCCTTCATATTTTACTCAAATCGTCACTGAGTGTTATGACATAACCCACCCATTTGGGTCCTTATCTGGGATATGGTGGTTGGCAGTTCCATTAATCTCCCATCTTTCGGTACATCTTCTTTCTTACCCTATCTCTCCCAAGCATCAGTTCTCAAAGGCTTTTCTAGTCTGCTTTCCAATGACACGAGTGTCTGATTCGTGGAGTGGCACTGCACACTCGGATGGTTTTAAGCACTGAGACTTAATAAAATATAAACATAATATTTTTTTGACAGAATAAAGAATTACGAAGGTGAAGTGGATCAAAGGAGGGAGCAAGACAGACTTGATTCTTAGTGTTAAAAGAATTAGAACATGCAAGTGGTAAATAGGGAGGTTGCTGAAAGAAAGTATGCAGAATGACACAAAAAATTAATAAGAAATTGATCTGTTGGCTTGTTTTCTGCCTTTGAACAGCGAAATTTTGGCAGATGTCTAAGTTCGGCAGAGATTGAATTTAGCTTGACATCTTTCAAAGTTCTCCGATATCGATAAAGAGCGAAATTTGATACTTAAATGGATGGTGTTAATTTTTTTTATTCAATGGAGGCCATGGTTTGTCATCTGTGACCTATGGCTTTTGATTTTCGTAGTTACACATCTTAATAGCGTAGCCATTGCAAATCAACGAAGCGTCGGTAATGGACTGGCCATCGGCAACTAATGCGCTATCGGAAATGAGGATGAAAGGGGACGGTATGCTTGGGGAATAATTAAAAATCATCAAAGTCGCTCAGTTAGACGATCAACTCCTTCGGCTATCCTCAATATCTTACTTGTTAAAAGGAGGAAAATATCATGAACTTGCAAATTGAGAAGGCTAGTTGTGCGGTTTGAAAATTGACAATATGAAATTACTCAGTGGATGAAGAGTAGTTTTGTATATACAAGGAGTAGGTGGGTGGAAAATATACATTCTCTCTGTCATGGTGGCTCAGAATAACCGAAGAAGTGTGCTAGCACAGAGAATGGCTATGAGATTAAGGACGTTTGGAAAAATGTGCACTGATTTAAATGTGAGAGGTATTCGTATATTTATTAGAGAGCAGGTTACCCTTAACCGGATATGCGCGGCCTTAAAGATAATTTAATTAACTTCGTTCTTCAGAATAGCAGATTTACTGCATAATTTTGCAACTATTTTTGGTTAGGTGATCAATTATCACTGATGCCCTACCTTAGGTAAAACATAAAACTTGAAATTTTAAGGAAAGTTGAGAAGAATTGAAATTTTAAAGATGGGATGAGGTGTTAACCAGTTATTGATTGCTCCTTTTGAAGAAAGACAAACATCTAACGGGTGCAGAGGCACAAAAAGTCGTATAAATTTCGAAATAAAGGCTAAGGAGGAACTTTAAAAAGCAGTGAGAAAACTACAGTTAGACTACAGGTTATTAGTGATGTGAAAGTTGCACAAAACAATGGATTAATTTGAGCACCCCCACCGTCTATTGCAATGCGTCATTAAATTGATCGCTCGTAGCAGCAAATTAGTATCTCAAAAAATAATTCCAGTAAGACACATCTTAAATTTCTAGTCCAGATAATCGTACGTGTAAAACTTGAGCCAATTAATCGTATCTGAAATCTCATCCGAAAGGTCACATTTCAGGATAACAGTCCACAAAAGACGAAATTTTAGATACGATTACATGGAATCAAATATTTCACATATTGCCTGGTAAAAGTATATGGCCTGATGTAACTACCAAGAAAGATGCACCTTCCACTTCATTGATAACCTACTTCTTACTGTAGTTTTCGTATTGCATTTCCAAGTTCCTCAAGATCCTTTGTTATGAAATTTATAATCTTGTTTATGCCTCTGCGCACATGCGACGTTCATAGTACCTAGCTCCACTTAAAACTTTTATCCACTTCAGATAATTCCATCGATGCTTTATGATTCATAATAAGTTATATTAACTAGAAGTAAGATCTGATGCTTTACCGGCGGATATAGTCAAAGAAGGATATTCGGGCTTCCAGCTTTCAGCCCTGAGGATGGAACACGACTCGAGGTCCGAAACGTCAGCAGAACGGAGAGAGACCACCCGGCTGGAAGCCCGAATAGCCTCCTTTGACTATATTGACAAGAATTTGAAGATACGCCTGATGAAATGATTTTTTTGAGATGTTACTTTGCGTCTAGGAGCGGTCTAAATCGATTAAAACGTTTCGTTCTAGGAAAGGGAAGGGAAAAAGAAAGCTGAATGGGTTGTAAAAATTTTCCTAAATGGCAGAGAGCGATGAGGATACGGTCGCGACAAGTTTCCGCGAATCCTTGGGGAGGACGGAAGATGTGGATGGAGGATGGATCGGAAGAGAGCGG
Organism: Ischnura elegans; assembly: GCF_921293095.1. Classification (NCBI taxonomy): domain Eukaryota; kingdom Metazoa; phylum Arthropoda; class Insecta; order Odonata; family Coenagrionidae; genus Ischnura; species Ischnura elegans. Next base: position 110,377,316 of record NC_060248.1, read on the forward strand.
GTCTGGAGCAAATTGGAGATGGAGGTGAGCGGTGGCCAGCGATGGAGATGGATGGAGAGGAGGCAAGAGGCTGGAAGGAATTGAGAGAGCAGAGAATACCCCCAGGCTTTGGATTTAGTAATATAGATTAGTGAGCGAGGGGACCCTGTAGCAGGATGTAGTGGATCGGAAGGAGGGTGGGTGGGCGGAGGAGCGGAATACGGAACAGCGGGGGGGCGTGTCACCCCTGAGGCCGGCCCTGCAGTCGCCAAGGGAGGGGGTGGACGAAGGTGGACACAGTGTCTCCCATAGGTCACAGCAGGTGGGATATTGGGATAGCGGAATGGGGTAAAGGCAACTTTTTTTTATTTTGCCATCGTTCCTCTCTTCCTAAATTATTCTTCTTTTTTTTCATCCTACCTTCTGGTGGAGGGAAGATGAATTTTTTTTGTCAGTGAAGTCGGATGGACTAGTGAGCTCTGTCCTCGGATACTGTTTCCATGCGTTTTCTCGATCTTTTGCAGCATCTTTCTCTAACGTTCCTATCTGCTTCTTCCGCATCATGTTCCCACTAGGTCGTATTACCGGATGCTAAAAATGTCTTGTACAATTGAAATGAAGACTTCAGAATTGCCATAATCGTTGAACGATGAAACTCTCCTCTTCGTAAACAATACCAGGAAGCTATATAGGGCATGTCTGGCCATAAATAACGTGTGCTTATTATATCGTATTTGCGATTGGAGTAATGAGTCATATTTAATAACTCTGTATTGCAATTCTTGTGAGAGCATCTTATTGGCAATTATGTTATTTCGTTGAAGATGCTCTATTGTGCAGAGGGTTCACCTATGATGCGGTGATTATTTGTCCGGCAGGATTAGGTGCATTATTATCGTGAATATTTTAAATTGTGCTACTCTATGAAGGCGATGAGTGAACTTTCCTAAGCGATTTTGTGTCTTGTAAATAAATTTTCATATCCGCTTAAGGAAGCTCCATAGTAGCATTCTGGAGATACTATATCAACACCAGGTAAACTAATTTCTGTGCCACATTCTTATCTTTGTGAAAAGCTCCCCAAAGATATCGTACTTATTTGAATTTTAGTTTAACTGTACAATACGTGTTTCTACTGGCTCGCAGTCATCATCAGGTACCTACTTCACTCTCTGACTGGTCCAATGGATAATCCCTGAAAAATGTTTTAATCACAACGCAAAATCGGAGAGTAAAGCTTTCACGACGCCTTCATTCAAATTTCCTTGTTACTACAATTAATTATTCGTCAAAGCGTAACTTTCGGGAGTTATGTAAGGGGCATTACGAAAAACTAAGCTTTCGGTAGTATATTCCTGACTTTAAAACTAACATTTTCGATCTATCTTCCCACTGCACTACAATCATACTAAGGTCCATTTGCTTTATGTGCGTGTCAGTGTACCGGGAAGAGAGAGAATGCCGTTATTTCTATTTCTGGTAATAAAAAATTAGTTCTTATGGCCATTTAAATATTTTCTAACGGCATTTTTATGGTATTCTTGAATTGGAGACTCATAGTCGTACCCAGAAACAAAATTATGGGGGGAGTAGGGGGGGGCAAAACTAGCCTCGGCCAATCAAGTTGTACTTTTTTTTGCCTTTAAAAGGTTAATGAAACCAAAACCTTAAGGAAATTATTACAGAAATTTATTAGTTTTATAATTATTTGCTTGAAAAATGATGATTTTTATTTTATTCTTATGTCTTACACTAATATCATTTTTCTTCAAAAGGAAAAATTGTCCATAACTTGTTTGAACAAAATTTATTTTCGCTTCTATTGGGGGGCAGTTGCCTCCTCCCCATACCCCTCGCTGGGTACGCCCATGTGGTGATAATCTCTGTTATTTCGTCTAGTGTGTGTTCCTGATTCACCGGGGCTCCTTTTTCGCACTCAGGAGATAGTGCTTTGTCTCTGCTTTCTCCCCTATCGCCACCTTCGCATGCACACTTGCTACGCGGCTATCTGCGTGCGCACATGTGTCGACGTGAGGCAGTTGAGAGTAGGCCCTCTTTGTTTCCTGTGTAAGAGCGAAACGATACGCGCCAAAGCTTGTGTTCTCTCGTCCGTGCGTGTGCCCTCGTAATTATTTTAGTTAGGCGGAACGATTTATTTGCGTTTTGCCCCGTTCCGTTTGCTTGTCCGAGGCGCGAAGATAAACACTGCGAGGTTAGGAGAGAAATAAAGCGGCGGAAAACAAGAAAAAAAAAGAGGAGGCTCTTTGTTTGGCGCAGGGAAATATAGGTTTTCGCACCAAGTTCTTCTCTCTTGATTGGGAGGAAGAGCGCGGGGACCAAATGGAGGAAAGGTTTTCTGGTTCTGCTGTATTTCTTTTGACTTCCATGAATTTTCCGTGCGAGACTCGCGAGCGGCTTCGGGCAAATGGAATGGACTCTCTTGGATTATGCTGAGATATGTCGGTCACTCAGCCTTGCGCTGTGGCAAATCTAGTCTGTAAAGCCGGGTGCGGAGTGCACTGCGGAGGGATTGAGAACAAGATCGAAGAATTTGACTTTTACTCACATTTTTTGCAGTTGTGTTAGATAATTAATTTCAACTTGTCTATTACACATTCATGCTGGTCGGTAAAAATGATCTCTTATGGCGTTGAAACGGATATTCTTTTTGATTTTCCGTCATCGTAGTAGTTTATTATGCCTACGGCATGTTGTTACAGGAAATGGCAATGTTTACTGAACGTATAATCATTTTAATTTCCTGTTTTTGAGTATTATACTTTTGTTCAAAATATAAATTAATATCACATCTTAGTTGTTTGTTGAACACACATGTTTACTGAACGTATAATCATTTTAATTTCCTGTTTTTGAGTATTATACTTCTGTTCAAAATATAAATTAATATCACATCTTAGTTGCGTGCGTCTACCATTTATCTTATATTATTTCCATTATTTAACTTTTAACATGTTTCATCTACTATTTTGCTGGATTTATGCAATGAGTATCATGTTTCTGGTACAAAAGCCCTAATGATGGATTATTAGCGAACCGTAATGTTGGAAAAAATTGCATTCAATATATATTTTTATAGTTATGGAATCCTAACGTTTTCTGCTATAAAACATTAATACAGTACTTCCACGACTATAATCACATTTTGACAGTGGTTGAGGAGCTTAATCCCTAATTTATACCTCCGGGAGGAAACTCCTATAAGTTATTCTCTTGTTATGAGCGTCACTAATTCATTTTCAATTCCCAAAAGGCCAGTCTCCCTCGTCTTTGTGATATTTTTACCAATCCAAGTTCCAGTTACAGCAATATTCGAGGTTCTTTGTGAGTTACAGGGATGTGACTGCCTGAAAGCCTTGTTGCTCACCTGAACTTCTTTTGTATTGCATCATTATCTTAGGTCCGAATGAAATAATTCCCTTCAACCCCATTCCAGAGTCGAGGTCCTCATTTCCGCAGTCGTGACTCCACCATTATGCGCCCTTTATCTCATTTCCCCGAAAAGTCAGGGGAGCCACCCCATCCCGCTTTTAAATTGACTCCGCATTAAACAATTAGCGATCCTAGGGCACAGGGGCCTTTATAATTCGCCGCCGCCCTCGCTGGAAATGCATTAGGGCGAGAGGCGTGATGGGGGTAAGGGCTGAAAAGGGTTGCAGATGAGAGCGAAGGGGGTTATCGAGATGCGAAAAGGGTTTCTGTCACACCCTGAGCAGGAAAGGGCTGGATAGAATGGTGGTGGGGCTGAAAAAAAGGCAGCGTTCAATGTGTGCTAAGGGGTGAGTCCTTGCGGATATCCTAATTCACTTTGCGAAACATACGTTGAGGAAACGGCATGCGTTGCCGTATGGAAAGTTTAACCTCTCGGCGAGTTCAACCGCTAAGATGGTAGCATATTGCTCAGTCCTGCTTGAAAATAGAATATTCAACCACAAGGGCAGCTAAATGTTCTTTGCAACAAATAATTATGGCCACGTATCAATGGATTTTCCTGGTATCGAGACATAACTAATGTTAATGCTCGCTTGTCTTGAACGTAAGTGTAATCCCATGCAAATAAAACAAGTCGATATTTTTTTATACGATAGAATTCTTTGTTACCCTAAATAGTTTTTCATAAAAGTAGAGGGGTGATACTTTTCCTCCATTGCGATAAAATAATATCTTTTCACATGATTTAGTTATTTCGATCCTATATCACTCATCTCATCAAAACAGTTAGTCTTTCGTTTCCATCTTCCATTTTATTTCCTTCTATACATACTACAGCATCTCTTTGCCCCTCCCCATCTCATCTAACCACCCAAAATTTTCCCTTTTGTTCACATAAAAGTATCACCTTGTCATTAGTTATTCACCCCCTCGTCCTTGATTTCTTCCCTTACAACAAGTTTAGCTCAATGAGTGTACATTTGTATCATCTCAATTCACAAGAAAGTAATCCTGCGCCGAAGCAGTATTATTTTTTAATCTAAATCACTTTAACAAAAATGAATAATTTTATGGCAAATAAGATTACAATATTTTTTCCTCTGCTATTATTCTCAAAATCCTCTCTTTTGATAGAAGTGACCACTTAAAAACACGCAATTAATGATCAGATTCTACTCAAATGATGATCAAAACTGAATAACATACTGGAGTAATATGGCCGAGAAAGTGAAGGTTATTTTATGGGAATATTAATGTCAATATCCACTAAATGTGCATCAGCCAAAATTAAAAATTATTATCTTTGAGGGAGATCTATTGAACACCTGGCTTGTGCTATGTCAATCCGTAGTGAGAATATTGGAAAAGTTGAAACATGTGATGCAAGGAGCTTCTTAACTCTTCTGCGATGTAAAATCGGAATATCATTCCAGTAACTAGTTTCAAAAATACTCGTTGCAGGAGTCGTTGTAAAAATTGTTAAAAGAATGACTAGTCACAAGTTTCTAATTATCGTTATCTATCTAGAGGTTTTTGAACTCTCTTATTGAAATTCGAAAAGAGTGGAAAGTAGGTTTAAGAAATTATGACCGATTTTAATTGTGGTGAAATATAAGGAGTGAATTGAATTTCACATGTCTTAAATTCGCCATGGGCATTTTTTTTGGGAGCTGCGAAGAATAACTTAGTTAGCAGGAAACGGCTCGGGAGGCCGAGGTTTTTTAATATTACGTGACTGCTCGCTAATTAGGGTAGTTTCCTTCATCAAAGAAAACGAAAGGCAACGGTTGCGATTCGTTGTCCAACATTAGTGTATTCATAATATACATATTATTTGGTTTTAGAAATCCCAGTTTAGACGAATGTTAATGGTCAATTTTAACCTCATTTCAAAAAGGCTAGATTAGCGCCCATGCGATGTCACTCCACGTGACGTCACAGGAACCCAGATGCTATACGAGCAGTCAGGAGTTTTACTTCGCCTGAGATTACCAATGCATGCATGAGGCATAGAGCTCCGGTAAACATTTCTTAATAATCACCTACTCAAATTGCCTAAGGTCGGAAAGTTTCCTTCGTATATAGAGTATTGATAATCCTCAATTAAGCAAAGCGCTACATGCTAGCTGGGTACTCTTCCACCTGCTAGCAGCCTGCATCGTAGCGGCTCTCATAGCCTCGCACCAAGGTGGCCTCACACGGCGGCATCTGGAACCAGAATGACGTCAAACGGGCTTTTCTCAGCATTCATACTTAGCCATCGCGTTTCCATGTGTTAGAAACTGTTCACTATTCATTTAATCGCGAAAAATAGATATTGTCAATAAAAAATCTAAAGGCGTGAAATTAGTACTCCAGGAGTAATAATATTTCGATTTAGGCGATTTAAAATAGGATACCACCCTATTCTTTATTTTGGGATACAATGGCTAGGCTTCAAAAAGAAATGGTGCAGTAAATTTCAATATTTTTTTATGTTATGCAAACCTGCCAAAAGGTAAAAATGATTATATTTTAGGGAAGCATATTAAACGACTGGCTGTCCAATGTTGATCATTTGCATGCTAATTTGCTAATCCATTTTTGTTAGTGGTAATTTGGATCTGCTGGGGTAAAAGCACCGAAGCTTACTTTTCTAAAGCCAAGTTCAAGTGTATTTCATAATAATTTTACACTTGTATACCATGACAATCGAACTTTAAATTGTTCATCTAACCTTCGGAACTATGAACGTTTTGTATTAGTGTTAATAGGTTGTACATTACTTGTTACATTGATTACTTGAATTGGCGAGTACTTATAATGAAAATACATTCTGTGCTACATGATTTCCTGTGGCAGCCTACGGAAAATTGACGCCCCTTATATTATTGAAAATATTTTTCATGAGCTTTGGCGTTCATCGAGCAAGTAGGAGTGGTATACACCTCACAAAATGTGATAATGTATGGCATGTACACCGGTGGAAAAGGCCTCAAATATGAGTTACAACGGGGTTTATGTAACTGCGAGGCATTGGCAACTTTTCATCTGGCGGGAAGTTATACATGGTACATCATGTTGAACTAACAATTATGCTGCATTTAAATACATTCTTTACCGAAGCTATTATTTTAGAAAACGCAGCGAATTCGATTTTATCTGAAACAAAATAGTTGTTAATTGTACCTTACCGAATTCTCAGACCACATGCCTCTCTGAATCGATCCTAATTGTATGAAATCGAAGCAAATTTTCAGAGAGCCTTATTTATACCGAGTCCATTTTGTATCATTTGGAAGAAAACAAAGGACATTTTCGGAGCTTAACGTTTCGCCCATTGTTTTCCATCTTCATCTCCCACTTTTGGGGCCCATTTAACCGGCAAATTAACGTCGTTATGGTCGGGATGGCTTACCCCTTTGCAGAGAGGACTCCAAACTCTGCCCTTCTGCTGACAAAGTTGAAATACGAATTCCAATCGCTTGCGTTTATATTCGCCTTCCCCCAGAGAGAGAGAGAGAGTCGCTCTCTATGAGAAAGATTGGCTCCAAACTCCCCCATTCTCCCCGAACTCAAAATGCGATTTCTTCCCTCCGTTCTCAATTCACTCCTTTTAATCGTTTGGACTTCGGGGGGCATATCTGCCGTCCCTTCCGCTGTTCTTCCCTCCCCCTCCCTTTCCTCCTCACTTGGCCATTCCCACCCGTATATATCTCTTTGAGGGAGTCGGCTTGACCACACTTGTCCGTCCCCGCCCCATCCGAATACCTGGACTCGGGATGCTGTCGAAATTAGGTCCGCGCTATTGCATTCCAGTCCCTCTCTCTCTCCAATATCCACAGCTCGGGAGTAGTGGTAGCGGAGGCAGCTTCTCTTCCTGACGCCCCCCGCTTCCCTACACCACCTCGGCCCTCTCGAGTATTTTCCGCACACGGACCGTTTTCCCTTAATATTGACAGCCGGAGGAATGTCCCCAAGGATCCTCCCCTTACTTATACCTCCCCGTGCCGGCCCTTATAGAAGTTCCACGCCATATCTGTCGCCGCTGCTTCCTCCACCTCTCCCTGTCGGAGTTTTGGATGGAACGTACGTCCATTTCGCCACAGTTCAGCTCGGTTCCTCCCCGGAATCTTTGCTGGAATTTCTCTGTTTCTATTTCCACCTTAGTTTTGGAAAATCTCCCGTCTCCTTAAATCTTGGAGGAGGGAATGTTCATTTCTTGTAGTTTCTCAGCGTGATGTCAATGAGTGAGATTATTTGAGGTTCCCCGCACTTTTTTCCAGCATTTCCGATCGAGAGTACCGGAAAAGGATGTAATATCTATCTAAACGTGGCAGGCTTACGTCTTTTCATGTATGAACTTTAGCTAAATTTTCAAACTACCCCCTTGATGTCGATTAACTAGAACGTAACAAACAACCAACTGTGCCTCATAATTCGGAGATTCAAAAGTAAATGAATCGGCCACTTGTCGATTCCGTCAAAGGGCCGCCTTGTAAAAATTGGGAGAGTTATGTCGTATATATGTTTTAGTCATCAAAGCTGAACGACTTTGGTCATTAAACATTACTCCTTGGATATAATCATGTGTATTTACGCTGAAAAATACGCTTTACACAAAAAGTATATATCTAAATGTTTCGACAGCTTCAAGTTGCATAATAGCTGAGGATCATATTTGTAAGCTGGAGTTACCATTATACGGTGGCAATAACGGATTAAGAAAAATCCTAAACTCCTAACCCAGATTTATTCCCGATGCGCAATCATCGTGCTGATTCCTTTCATCAACAAGAGCTAAGAGGTGCTGGGTATTATATAGAGGTAAGTCTAGTTCCCAGATTCTTCTGCAATAACAATTTTGCCACAATAACGTCTTTGTATATTGATATCTGGCGGTTATTTCTAATAAGTGTAATTCAGTTTAGTAATAAATGAGAAATAGTTAATTTTTCCCTCATATTCTTTCTCTTCAGTCATTTCAAAATAATTAATAGCAGTGGGCGTAACTTTCTGGAAATCCTTTATCCTAGGAATAGAAGAAATAAAAACTTCCACATGGTAATTTATTGTGGCCGACCAAGGTTTCGTTACAGCGTAACATTTTCAAGGTGAGAAACTTTCATCTTGACATTGTTACGCTCACATTAAATTACCATGAGGAAATTGCCGAGTTTTCCTTCCTTCTATTCTTACTTATTTCAGGAAAGCAAGAGAGAACGAATACCAGCTTTTAAGAGATTCGGGTGGTTGTGATGGCTTATGTGTTTGCCTTCCACCTAGTGGTCCCGGCTTGAAATCCTGGCGGTGGCAGAGATTTTTCAGAGACTGCTCGAACACTGTTCGAATGCTTTTCGGAGGACACTTCCAATCCAGCACTCCGTCCGTCGCATGGGACGTTAAGCTGCGGTCCTCATGCCACCTTTCGTTAAGACTAGGCTACTGTCGACGCCCAGGTTTCTCTCCTACCTTCCTTCTTTTCCTCATCGCAAAAATGACTTTAGCTGTGACAAGTAACTACAAATGACCTGGCTTACTCCAAATACAACACCACATCTTCTTATAATATAATCTGCTATTAAACGCTAATAATGTTCTGCGCCAATTTGATTCAAAATCCCAATCGTTTTCGACTTGTTGGGTTATTGAAAATAAAATGTAGGTATGGGTAAACTTGTTAAACCTCACCTCACATATTTTTATTCGGATGTATTAAAATACTTCAGTGTTTTCGGTGATTTTTAACATGGCTTCAGAGACGGAAGAGGTCGGTGGAGGGCCATAATTATTTTTTAGTAATAATTTTAAGTATATTTTCACATTCATGTCTAAATTCCACCACTTAAATTTGCCAAATATTGAATTTATGTGCGAATTGTAAGTCGTGAGAGAGAGCTTCCAATCTCCCATACCTCCCCTGTTTCCGCCTCTCCTATTCACGTACGAAATCTATTGGTCGCCTTCCTCAACTCCCCAGCCTTCCATCCCTCTACTCCCCTGACCATCATTCCTCTTCCACGGTTAATAATCGGGGACAGGGCTTCGGCTAATTGATCGGAATGACTCTGCTGGAATACATTTAATTGGACGTTTCTATGGGGAGTTTTGTCGAATCAGGTCTGCTCCTGATGAAGCGTTGGCGAATGAAAAAAAAGAGGGAAGCCCCAGTCGGAGAACGGGAGAGAGGACGTCGAAGACCAGCGGGAGTAGGAATTTTTGAGTGGACAAAAGAAGGTGTAATACGGTAGGCTGTGGGTGGGATAACCTCTCTCAACACTCCTCTCTTGTGGGCCATACCGCGTGGTGACTATATCAAATTCTTCACGCTTGGACTGCCATGATATCATGCATTGCCACTGGGGTGGAAATACTCCAGATGTGTGTTGTCTATTTCTTTTTTTACGGTCAGCGTCTGGCTTCCAAGGCTGCATCATTCAGGTCGATTTCAAATGACTGCGCTATTTGCCTGGCATATCCATAAATTCATGTTATTTTGCTGTATCATCCAGTAGAAAAAACCTTGGGTTTGATTTGAGCTCGCTCAAAGAAATTTTATCGTTACGAATATGATTTTGTGCCCTTTTTCTCATTACGAAATCAATGCTGTGTATTTTCTAAATATTTGATATTTTAGGAATAATAGTCAAAATTGTTCTTAAACTGGCACAGATTACGGTATGTTACATTAATCTAAGTAGTTTTTTGGAGAAAAATAACGGAAAGTAAATGTAATTATCTAATATTGTCTTCCTCTCCGTCCTATTTTTACCAACAAGAGAAACGACGCTGAATATTTTTTTTTCTTGACGAATTTTGAGCCTTAGTTGAAGAACTCGGGGGAAAATCATGCAACATGTTATTTATCATATATTCTTTTTATTTTTAACAAGATTTCATGAAAAAAATGAAATTTCTCTGTAAAGCTTACTTGTCATCATTGCTTCTTCTATTTAATATAATATTTTTCCCATGCTTATTCCTATATCTTCTTCATATTTCTAACACGTAATTTGTGAATATCAATATATTTTCCTAATTTTATGATGGACAACCCATCAGCTCATGGCCAAGACTAAGCATTCACTCCGTTAATATATTCATACTAGATATCTCAACAGAATTTTCATCGATGACTTTTTAAATTCTTTCTCAGCTTCCTCTGTTTTCTCGCAACATTTCCAATCCTCCAACTCCCGTTCAAGTGATGAGACACCCCCGCCCTTCGGGCGTCGCGCACGGCACCCAGCCCCTCCCGGGCCCCCCTGCGTGGGGTCCTTGGCAGCCATTCAAAAGGCCATCGGTGAATTAAGAGAGGGGATGATGCGAGAAAGAGTTGTGTGGAATCGGAGAGAAAGGTAAAGGGGGAGGGTGGAGGGGCGGGGGTGTGGGTGGGGGATGGGTGTGGAGGTGGAGGAATGCGATGTGTGAGGCCTTTGTGTGACGGCTTCCCCCCCTCCTTCCCCTTTCCAACATATCCTCCCCCACCTCCCTCCCCTCGCACTCCCTCAATCAAAGTCCATCCCGCGAATGGAAGATTATCTGAGGCCGGTGGAAGGAGAAAAAAATTCTGAACGGATCTATGCAAGTTCTTCTTCCTGTCGTTTGTTAATCACTTGTCCAGAGCACTCGTTAAAGGCGGTTACATTGCTTTCGCTGATCATGGTACTCCGGTTGGTTGAGCTCCGGCTCAGGAGCCATCAGTGGGTGTGTTTGAATCCTTGATCGGACACGGCTGCTGTGATTATCTCTCTTGGGTTTGAGGTCTTCAGGTTAGTCGGTGATGTGTAGCTTTCGGTGCGGAAATTTAGTCGAATCAAAAAACATTTTATTTTCACATGTATAATTTCAATACCGACCACCATCGTGGGTATTAAAATCATGTATGTGAAATCTGCACGAAGTCATGCCTAAAAATGTTCATTTTATAGGAAATGATGTTAATCCATTTTTACTCCGTACATATTCCATGCGGTCATTTGATTTAATATTCTGTGGTTTCATCATTGCGTGTATCAGTGACAGAAGTAAATACTGGTATCATAAAAATGACCCAAGAATAAGTATATAAATTGATTTTACTCGGTGAAAATGTATATAATTCCTCCTTAGACTTGATTTTCTGCTTATTTAAAGTCGTATGATTAGCTGCCGGTTAGCCATCCTTTGCATGAATTGCTAAAAAGTAGTCATGTATGAGGGAAAGAGGCTATCTGCTGAAGAGGTAATTTTTGTCTCTGTATAGGAAGGCCTCGTTCTTAATTCCATTTTTTATGAGGACACAATTTAAAGTCGATTCTTTGCTTTTTGTGTTATCATTGCCTCGATTTATAAATTGTGCAGTTAATTAAAAAAAATGCGAATTTTGCATTTTTTTTTAATTAGACTTTTGCGCAACTGGAAGATGGCGTCAAAGTATTTTGGCGCCATTCACGTTTTTAACTTCCATGTCGTTTTTCGTTTGCTTTATACCGCTGAATTTCCCTCCGAGTGGATTACTAATTCTTACCATAACATTTCCCTCCGGGGAGCGTGTTGATATGGTGGCTAAACTTCATTTCTCTTGGGTTTGAGGTTTTCAGGTTAGTCGGTGATGTGTAGCCTTCGGAGTTTTTAATTGTATATAGTTTTAATCCATTTTTTCCTCCGTACATGTTCCATCCGGTCATTTCCCTGATGACTGGTCTAAAAAAAATCCAGGCTTCCCACACCGTGGAATCCGGTTCAAATTCCGGCGGTGGCAAAGAATTTTCAGTGATTGCTCGATCCCTGCTCGAAAGTTGTGTGGAGGACATTTTAAGCCCAAATCTCCGTCCGTCAGATGGGACGTTAAGCCGTGGTCCCCTTGGCGCCTTTCGTTAAGAGCAGGCTAATGCGGACGCCAGGTTAATCTCCACCCTTATTTCCATACCTTCATGGCGCAAATAAGGTCAGCTGATGGTCGCATGCTCCAATACCATACTACACCAAATTCCCTTAATTTTGATCTGTACAAAAATACATATATTTATTTTTTTATTTATTTCACACACCACCGAAAACAGCACTGTTCGGCCTTTACATCGGGGTTGATAACATTTAACAATCACAAACATCTATGCCCTGGATAGGGGTAACTTACCCAGGCGGGACTCGAACCCACGACCTTCGGTTTGGCAGGCGAGGACTTTACCCCGCCGCGACCGAGGCCGGCTATATATTTCTTCTTATTCTATATCAGCGGTTGCCAACCCTTTTTTCCTCCCGAACCCCTCTGCATGTATACAACTAATATTGCACCCTCAAAAATTTAACGTGCACATATTATTACATAATTTCACTAATGGTTGGTGACACTTTTAGTTATAAATAATTGTATAAATGGACGTAGCGCCCGCCGTTATCGATTATTTTCGGCGTACCCCCGATTGATTCGTCGCGTACCCCCAAGAGATACGCATACCACCGGTTGGGAACCGCTGTTCTATATGATTACTTATTTTTTTTAAGAAAACAGTCTCCACTGACGTGCAAGGAAAGCAAAACCATGGCCACTCGCTCGAGCGTGACTGACTGGGATGCGGGGAAGTAGAGGGTCGGGTGAGGTCGCAGGTAAGTTGCCAAAGCTGAGCTGAGAGATGTTTCGCGAGGATAAGAGCGAAGGTGAGAGGAGGCGTAGGCTGTGAGAGGGAGACAAATATCCAGGCGCTCTATCTTTGATAAGCATTTTATTCCAGTCGCCGCCACCAACGAAGCGATCCCGTGGTACGGGTGACTCTTCGCCCGCCCAGTCGCGATGGATGACGCCGCGGCGGAGTTCTCGGGGAGCTCTCGCCTTGCAATGCGATATTGTTGAGAAGAAGAGGAGTGAAGGAGATCAGACTCGCTGTATCGGTCCCTATCACTGAATGGGTGCCCCCGGTCCGTATCAGTGAGCAATCCACCCTCTCAGAAGGGAAGATAAAGCTCTGTAAGTGATTGCCAGTGCTGTGAACTTGGCTCTCTCATCCATTGTCCACATGATGCCTTGCGTTGTGCAGTCTGTACTGGTATTTCGGCAGCAGTTGGTTACTTTCCGACAGTAGGTGGAGAAGTGTGGAGTAAGAAATATGAAATGAAATAATATGAAAGTATGAATAAAATAGGAATTTTCCGCGGATTTAATTTGAATCTCTATGCTTTCAAATGTGAAGAGTCTTAATTTTGAGTCATTTTTGATCATTTGAGCTGTTTTCAAATAAATTCGGAGAAATATTACGATCGGCGAATAATTTTACATAATAGCTCTCGCTCAAAGCCGTGTCTGTATTATAGGACGAATTTATATTTCTATTTCTCGGTTGTTCGAGTAGAAACTAATGTTAAGATTTTCTATGTCAGCGGATGAGTCCTCATTTCCAAGTCACCATTGCAACACTGTCACACTTTTCGTCAGTTAATTATCAAACGGATTATTTAATATTCTGCAGGGTAACTGTTTCGTCCAAGATAAAAAAGACATATACATATTGATAAAGTAATGCACTAAACCTACAAAATTATTTTCAACATTGAAAAAAAATGAAGGCAGTAAAGGGAGTAGAGTTATGTTCGAGGGATATTTAAAAATCTGCCGGTTAATGTCGTGTAACCTACCTGATATGGCTCCTTAGTTATCACTGATGTCTTTGTTTTCCCATTTTGGATGGAGGTAAAATTTACTGTACGATTTTGATGGGACAATAAATTGAACCTGATTCTTAGATTTTGACCCTGATCGTAAAATTTCGCTTGGAAATCGATCCTGGATTCGACAGCTCAGCTGCTATTTTAGTTTATAAGGGCATCAGCCATATCGGGATAATTGTGCAAAACGCATTTAGTAATGATATCTTTGGCTGAAATCTTTTTCTTAATTATATTATATTGGTTAAAAAAAATATGGATGAGACCTGCTCTTCGTCTTTATTAATCATTGGACTTAATACCTAACTGAGTTTTCAACTGGACTTGAAGCTCATTAAAATTTAAATGCTGTTTCTAGAGATACATATTCAAATAACAATCATTCCCTCAGTGGAAAAGCTCTGCCACCTAATATTCTCGTTTTATTGATCTAGCGTGTTGCAATGGATACGTTTCTCGGTCCAATTGTCCTTGCTTTATTGCACCATTCTCTTTCTCCTCTCCATATATATCATTCTGAATACATAATTTATCGAGTAATTACAATTGATAGATATTGTCTTTCGAGAGCGTAAGCCTTTTCAAAGCGATGTGAGTTTACGTCATTCCTATAAATCCCGAGAGAAATGACGTTTATGGGAATGGGTATTGATCATAAATCAGTCACTTATTGAATGGTAATACGAATGGAACTGATTCATAGGATAGTTTTATCCACTTTCGTACTCATTAGAACTTTCATCAGTGTAAATTACTATTTAGGGGAAATTTCTATTTAGGACCTATTTTTTGAGTAGTCTAGATTTAATGTATTTCCCCAATTCGTTTCCCTAATTTGTTTCCCCAATTGTTAGCGACAACATATCTTTTGCTCTTGTAGCAAAATAAAATTTAAAAAGAGCAATTTTTGTTTAACCAGAATCAATCAAATTGTACTTCTAGAGCACTAGTAGCATAAGTATCTACTAAAACTGTTTCTGATATGATTGATGGATTATTACGGCATATTAGGGATTGGATTAATTAGTATATAGTCTTACAGCACTTATCTCTATAGCACTAAATTGGTGCTAAGTGTCAGGTATCGAAATGTGAAAGCACTTTTACTGCAACAAAAATTTTAAGGTTAGCACAAAAACGTATAATGCCAATGATTGATGTTATGTAAACGTTTAATTCGGGTTTCATCTCCTCATTAGTCTTGATAAAGTCGCGAATCGAGGGAAGATACTTGAGTTGAATCTAATAAACTGCTTAAAGACTCGTTAAATAGACACTTTACGCTGCAAAATTCTCTTGGTATTCTTAAAGTCGGGATCCCCGTCGGACAGTGAATTTTATAGACATACCTTCGAAAGGGAATAATGGTCTCTATTCTTAAGATCGAGCGTGGATTCATTTTAGATGCACTGCAGTACCTCCTTACCCCGGGATCGCCGAAGGAAATCTTGCTCACATCTACTCTTCTTCAAACCATTGACTTAAAAAAAAAGAAATGGTCGCGATGTCATTTTCCGCTCGGTTATACGCCCATAAATTTTTTTCGCCACATCCTCACTGCTTCACACCAAATATAACTGCCGTAAAGCATTACAAAACGACGCGGCATCAGCGTTTTGATAACATCGTTATAAGCTTTAACG
Source organism: Ischnura elegans (assembly GCF_921293095.1). Lineage (NCBI taxonomy): Eukaryota > Metazoa > Arthropoda > Insecta > Odonata > Coenagrionidae > Ischnura > Ischnura elegans. The sequence continues at coordinate 110,393,011 of NC_060248.1, forward strand.
ATGCGTTAAAAAGCGTCCGTTCTGGAAGGTGGGATAGGGGAGGTCTGAGCGTACCTGCCTCTTATTGCAAAAGGAACGAGCTAAAAACCTCGCGGATCACCAGGAGGAATGAGAAATAAGTGCCGAGTGAGGACAGAGGAAGAGGGGTGGTTTGGGAGACGTTGGGGGAGGGGACGTAGGGAGGTAATGGAGGGGGATTGGCGGGGGCAAAGAGTACGTAAAGGACGTATGCCATCCCGAGTGTAAGAGGAAAGTATGTAAGGCTATAAGGTGCACGGACAGAATCTTAATCTCAATCCCTGACCACATTTAATAGCATTATATATATTTATTCGTACCGGTTTGAGACGGGAGATGGCGTGCCTTTGAAGAAAGCGGAAAGGATGCGAAGAGACGGAGGGGTTGTTTATTTTTTTGAAGGGAAAGAAGTGGTGTGGGGATAGCGTTGATATCAGGCGGGGGGTGGGGTGGGTGGAAGCGGTGTGGCGCGGGTAACGTGAGGTCTCCAAGCCACCTGTGCACAGCTATGGATTAGCAAGTGACCATATACGCTTCCAGTGTTTCCATGAGATCCTGGTGTCACCTCCAGTCTCCCACTCTGGCATCTTCTCAAGACAGTCTAGCCTTCGGCAGTCACCCCCTTCTTATTTTCCTTAGTAAAACCATGAGCCCTGTGCACCAGGGGCGCAGCTAGGAATTAAGGCTAGGGGGGGTTTTAGGCGCAACAAATTGATGTCTGAGGGTGTGGAGTACCCGCCAGGGTAAGCGGGATAAGCGGGGGCCCTCCCCTAGAAAATTTTTCAGATAAATGGTTCAAAACGGTGAGTTTTACGGCCTTCTGAGGGATATTTTATTAATCTTTACACTATTCTATAAGTAACATTAAACCAATTAAGTGAAATGAATTAAACTTAAAAGTTTCTCTGAGCTCTGGGGGGATCTATCCCCCAAGCCCCCCTCGCTGCGCCACTGCTGTGCACAGCCTCGCTCGGCATAACTTGACCTAATATCGCCGACTCCAATGCGTGAAATATGCCACCAATCACAACTCAGACATCATCCATGGCATCTGTTGCAGAGAAAATGCAATGGTTTGTTCAACTGTGGAAAGACATTAAAACCTTCCTTGCCGTTGAATAATTTTACGAGAAATTCGTCCTTTTCTCAGCTGATGGCTATATAAAGTCGGGTTTTTAACACTTTCAGTTGTAATGAACTTGTAGTCGCTCTTCGCAAGTTTTTAACTTTTTAGTTTGCCCAAGTTAAGTCAAATAATTTTTTGTGAACGTGGTTTTGTTTACAGAAACTTAACTAGGGGTTGACTACTTGAAAACAGCATCCACTAGTTCACAATAACTGACAATTGGGTAGCTTGACCAAGAATAGTCATTACTTTGGGAATGATCAAATTTGTGTTTAAATTAACCAGAAGCTGGGAAGTTCGTTTTGTGCATCAAATCATCTTAAAACGCTCATAATTCTTCCAAATTCGATACCATGTTTTTTGAGTAGTGGTTAGGCCGTCCCTTATTTTTCAGAATTGCGAAAAGTTATGTTTTCCTGGTCTCAAAATGATCCAAATGGTGTTTATATTCACGTGTTAAAATTTGGTTACTTTAAAATAACGGCAACCCGTGCCCCAAGGGCCCTAAGTACTAAGGACCCTCAATTGAGTTTTTTGGGGCCGAAAAAGCGCTATTTCTACGTAAAACGTAAAAGTAAAGCCCTCTTGGGCCGATTTTCTGTTTGTTTTACCTATCTCTAAGCGTTTAGGAGATATCGTCCGTCGTAATGCAAACCCCCCCCTAGGGCGCCACCCCGCACCGCGGCACCGCTGAGGTATGTCCCGCACCACTTACTAGAGACTTCCCCTCAAACCCCTCCCCTCCCTCGGCAAAGACTTTGCTCCTGATGATAAGATTTACATGCTAGTGGTACAGTATTGAATAGGTTGTTCCTCTTGTGTCATGATTAATGTTGTTTAAGCCTATAATGTCAATTTTAACCCTTCAACGCCGTCCTATGTACTGGGTACCGACCCCTTAAACCTTGATTTTTGCCGCCATACGGCCGCAAACCATTCCAGCAGGCTTTGTTCCAAAGTGATTTTTATGTACAAAATATTATAGGCATGTGTTACAAATGTGTCTATGAATAATAAAGGAATGAAGGGAATGAGCAGGGCTTCCAGGGCTCCAATAGTAGATAGAAATATTCAAGGAAAAAGAAACGAGTTAGTCAGTTCACGGATGTAGATCACTATGGATAGATGGAGATAGTTCTTGTGTATAGTGTGCAAAGGATAGGAAGTGCTAAGTTTTTTAGCATATAAGGAGAAAAGTGGTGAAATAAATACTCTATCATGAACGTGACGTTCATTTTAAGAATAGACCAACAAGGAAAGGCATGTAATCAAGAACTGGAGAAGAAAGAAAGTGACTTTTCATCGCAATACAACCCTTACGTGTGGAAAGGCTTTAATTGCCAAATATGGGATGTCAGTGAAAAATTAGAAATACAATGACAATCTATTTTATTTTGGTTAATATACCGAAATTCATGGACAGAGTGAAAATAAATTGATCTCTTGGATTGGAAGTATTGTTATGGCAATTAAATTCTTTCTAACGTAAGCACATTTCTTCAGAGGCTAGATCTTGACATCAGGAGCAACGTCTTTGCCGAGGGAGGGGAGGGGGTTGAGGGGAAGTCTCTAGTAAGTGGTGCGGGACATACCTCAGCGGTGCCGCGGTGCGGGGTGGCGCCCTAGGGGGGGGTTTGCATTACGACGGACGATATCTCCTAAACGCTTAAAGATAGGTCAAAACAAACAGAAAATTGGCCCCAAAGGACTTTAATTTTACGTTTTGCATAGGAATAACCTTTTTTCAACCCCAAAAAACTCAATTGAGGGCCCTTAGTACTTAGGGCCCTTGGGGCACGGGTTGCCGTTATTTTAAAGTAACCAAATTTTAACACGTGAATATAAACACCATTTGGATCATTTTGAGACCAGGAAAACATAACTTTTCGCAATTCTGAAAAATAAGGGCCGTCCTAGTAGTGGTGCTATGATTGAAGGAATGTCATCAATTGATTTGACTCGTATTATGTTGAGCCAAGTTTTGCTGTTGTGAACGGGACTTAAATCGCCATTTTCCGCGGTAGCTGCCGCGTGGTCGGTGTTCTTGTGCGACCTCGCAGGATGCTTTTCTCCGCTGGCAGGACACTGCGACCTCCTAAGATGCACTCCATGTAGTGGTCCATTCGTGGTTGTGGTAGGCGATGACGGGGGGCCGATATTGCGAGTAGGGCCGTGGATGGATCCGCATAAGGCACTCGAATCAAACATGTGCATTAGTATTTTTCTCAGTGAGAAGGGCATGCGGAAAGTGGAAATCTTTCCTTCCCTACTTGTACGGATGCAGGGAGGGATGACTTGCCGATCATCCTTTTTTCGTTTATGGCTTCTTACCGTAGGGTTTCGTGGATTTCCTTGTTTGCTCCTTTGGTCATCCTCATTCCAACCCACAATATTTGTATCACCTACATTTAAAGATGAAATTCATGCATGTTCACGCGCCTGTTCACTGAAATGATTTGTCACAGAAATTAACATTAAAGGTGGAAATGAAACAGTTTTTTTCTCCCTAAAGGCGAATAAAAATGGTGTTTATAAGTGGCAAATGGCATGCCATGAAACGTTTTAAATTATCTCTTAAATTCCCTCGACGAAAATTACGAGTAAAAATTTTACTTATCGCGGAATGGCGACCGTGATTGTAACCATTCTTTCAGCTTCTTCAATGGCACTTCCAAGTCTATCAATACAGATCATAACATTGAAATGACTTGAATAAAATTATTTATTATTTTTATTGGATTTTAAGCTGCATACTGTTCCACTGTTAATTAAAGTGGTCATAAAGAGGTTTGATTTCAATTCATTGCACACCATTAGCTAAGGGCAACCTATTGGTGTTTTGAAATGTTATAGTGAAGAGCACATTATACTATTTCTATTCAATGCCATAGAGTTCATATATTCATATTTACCATTACTTTTTTGGTTGTCTAGAAGTGTACGGCAGGAAAGCACTTACTTTTCTTAATGTATGAGGTGGTAAACCCGTGAAGTTGGCCTTTAAACTTAACATTAATCATATTGTTGGGGGACCTTCGTTACTTACACAACTGCAGATTTGACTCACTGTCTTTTGTTTTCACCTTGATTATCTCGAGTTTTCATATCCTTCGTGAGGAGGCTGACAGGTGTATTGGAAGATGATATCAAAAGCATGACATTTTATGCTTCGGTGCCATAGTTTCACCAATTTCGTGCATATCACAAAACTGTTAATATTGTTAATGAATCTCTAGGTAGGAATAGCTTTACGTAAAAATTGTGAATTGAAAATAAGTACAAATTCCCCTCATAACTTAAATTGATAACAATGGTGATCTTTCCCTGTTTATTTCCAGTTATTTTTTTCTTAAACGTTTTTCTAAACTCAGAGCGATTTGTTATTGCTCTGAGTTTAGTTGCCTCATTTATAGGAAGAGAATTTGGTTGGAATAGCGCTAGTGTGTTGGCGTACTACACCAAATTCAGTTCAAATCGCGCGGACGGTAAACCTTTATACTCATGGATTGTGAAGCTTCATTATATTTCGAATGGAGGGAATAACTCTTAATTTTTCAATCGGGTTGTGTGGCAGCGGTTCGTGGGCAGATGCCGAAGTTGAGTTTTTCTCCAATTATCTTCTTGCTTCCTCACATGAAGCAAACATTATCACAGTAGATTTCTCTCACGACCTCTTAGTACTTACCATAGGAATCTACATCTATGTGTGGCTCATTCCACCTCTATTCAACAAAGTTTTGTCCCAGTGTCTCAGGTTTGTGTGAAATTTCTGTGTGGGTCTACATCCACCCAATTCTAAATAGTCCGAGACCGTTTTGCGAAAAAAATGAGTGCCTTTCATGTGCATTTTTATATTTTCGCCTTTTTGTCAAAAAAAGTTTGCCTTGAATTATACAATTCCCTCTTTTTCACCATAAAATTATCGTATTATCAGTATTTACGACTTATTTTAAAGTTAAGACACTGAATGTGAATACATTTATATGAATTGCATTTTCTATAATTGCTATGCTAAAATGTTTTTTAAAATTGTTAATTAAGTTATCAAAAATTTATCAAATATTCCATCTCGGAATGGACCCAAACTAATGTATGCATTTCTAACAGAGGAGACGGAACGCCGCACGAGAAAAATGTAAATTTTTATACATTTTGCGAAAATTTATTTATCAATTACTACTATATTGTATTTTTAATATACTAACGTAAATGATAGGTAGATGCCGGTAGATAGGGTGATGGTAGGGTTAACCTTTTTAGTAGACGTTGCCGTATGTGTGATGCGTAGGTATTAAGGGAAAGTATCTATTCCTAACCTATTCATTTTATGGCAAGAACTTTGAGGGTTCTAGGTGAACCCTCTTAAGGATACAACACACCGGGGCCGGGACCCAAGCCCGAGGCTTATACGCCCGATCACCCGGGGAGGGGCTGGAAAGGAAGGAAAAGGAAAAGAGGCGCCGCCGCGATGGGAGCCCGCCGACGCCTCTGGGAAAGGATAGGAGCGGAAGGGAGGGACGGGGAAAAACACCTTAACGCTATAGAAGCGAAAAGGGCCCACTAAATAGCGAAACCAAGCATACGCAATTAATATTCTACCAATTCTAGTAGATTTTCCTATGAGGAAGAAAAATCTATCGATCGAATCGGTAGATTCATTTTATGGCAGTCAGAACCACTGATCAGTTAATTAGTCAATCAGCGCAGAAATATCTCGAGGTTGCTTGCTTTTTTGGTTATTTCATGTGGTCAACCGGTATGTTTTCGATTATTTTGTTAAAATTGAGCCATTCTTAATAAGGGAAGAATTTAATGGGTGGTTGGCAAGTTTTTAAAGCATTTCTTCGGCATTGATAAAAAAGGTACTAAGATTGGTGTCATACTCATATATTGAAAGCTATTGGCTAGAATATAACAGATTTTCAAGATTTTAGTTCAATAATGTGGACCTACGTTTCCTTTGGCTAGAAATGAAACAGAGAAGGCGGCATTTTTTTGATGGATCAAAAAGCCAATGGAAAAATTGAAAAGACTTCTATAAATTGCCAAACTTACTCTTCGCCAAACAGATTTTTAAAATTTTGAATTTTAGCAACCGTTTTGATCGATCGATCGATCGTAACTGTTTGAACTTTAATGCTAACTGAAGCAACTGATGTTGCAACTGTCTGAAATAATCCCTTTTGCTTTTTTGGAAATCCCTTTGGTATATGAGTGAAGACAGTTCGCCGTAGATATGACATTTTTTGTTCCTTAGGACAAAATATTCCCAATAAGCGAATTCTCGTTCGTAGCTCAACTCTAAATATCCGAAATGGTATCGTGAGTCAATTAATTCCATACTTGTTCACTTAAAAAAATTGCCTACCCTTATTGCGAAGAATATCCGTAACGAGGGCGACCAAATATATCTCTCTAGACTCTCTATGGTCAAACGTCTAAAGTGCGTGCTGAGTAGGCAAATGCAAAGGCTAGCCCAATCATGTTCTTCTCTTCGACTTCGAAAGATTGGGAAAAATAAAAAAAAACACAGTCTTCTCAAGTGTGATCCTTTTACGGAAGAGGCAAAAAAATACGTGATCTCCTTGCCTTGGTGTGCTTCAGCGCATCGAAGGAGTTCGATAACGTTTGAGCTTCATATGAAAGGCATTGCGTATATAACGTTCCACGTGACTAGATTGCAGGATTTGAAAGGGAGAGGGAGGGATGGAAGAAATGGATTCGTGTCGTTTGGTTGAGCCAGTTGCTAAGCCGTGGAAGAGCGTCAAAATGCTAAGCAGTCTTATTCTGAAAATGAAGCCTCAAAGCGTCCCACTGGCATGCTTTTAAGCATCTGTCTCTATGTATGGATGGGCTCGCCGAGTAATGAGACACCAAAGTGCCTCCGACGGTGTAACCTCCATCTCTTGTGTTGCATATGGGTCTCAAGGCAATAGACTTCCTTTTTAAGGGGCGAGCCCTGTGAGGAATGGAAAACACCTTCGAATCCCGGTATTGATTCAATACAAAAAAAACTGCAAAACCGTTGACAGGCTCTGGCAAACGGGATCAATACTTTTTGCGTCATTCTATCATTTTAAATGTTTTTTTCCCTGTAGAATTTTATCTGACTTAAAACCGTGTGAAACTTTGTGCCTCAATGACATGTTTGGACCACTTATTCGAACAAACGACCGCGATCCCTCTTAATTTAAACTATTTAAATCGATAGTTTGGATTTTCATTTAGCATTTCGCATTTAAACTGCAATTAAATGTTTTTAAAATCCATGAGCAATACAGAATTTAACGGAACACCCCAGAAAACACTCGAGTCAACCAAAATATCTCTTATTGTTGGGTGTGAAAAATAGCTAGATAATATTAGGCTTAAGCTGATGCAGCAACATTAGCACGCATCCTAACAGCGAACTAGTTGCTTTCCCAAATTTCGCTGCATATATCATACGGTGCAGATTCTGAGAAAACTTTTTATATATTTCTTTTATTTTCCTCTAGAGTTTTGATGCCAATTCATCTTTACTGAACTGAAACTTCGTCAGCGATGCCCAGCATACAAAGTAAAACTATCACCCTCCACGTAGTATATTTAGCCTAACTCCTCCTTTGGGAATCTTAGATTTTGGAAATTGTATTATTTAACCTTTCCCATATATATTTTTTCTAAAAGCTCACATTATTTGCTAACTCCTATTCGTATTCGAAATGCTATATAATTCCATCCGTAGATGAATTAGTAGACGCGATATAAGAGTTTGCTGGATGGAACGTGTAATAGGAGGGGACATAAAAAACCATGATATGCATGTTGTATAAGCGGTTAAGGGGAAGGTTAAGACTGGTATAAGAATATTTGTCAGTAGATTTAGAAAAAAAATCTTAAAATGGTGAAACTCGACTTAGGATTGTCATTAATTGAGAAAAGCTGAAATAATTTTGAAATTAAACCAGCATGTAGCAAAGACAATAGTTTTGTCTATCGAGAGATAAAAAACAGCTGTGATCCCTCAAAATTGATGATGGATAAGCAGATCGTGGTGTGATGGACGGGATGTATCATCATTTGTTTTTCTTCGTAATAATCCTAGTTATTCCAAGTTGTTTTGGGCGTTGTGCCATATTCATAATGGGGAACTTGCATGAATTTTTTTTATTTCATAGGCGGACAGAAAGTTATTTTCTGAATACAACAAAGAAAACCGCATGTAAATCTGAGTTTTCCTTCGCGAGATATTTAATGATAAATATAACGAATTTTAAAGCGCGGGAAAAACTCCCTCACCCCCCAAGCCACTGCCGACGAAGCCTCGATGACGTCAGAGGTGCCTAAACATCACGCGAAGCTATTGTTGTGATTGTTTGTAATAGTTGCCAGCAGTTGTGAGAGCTTCGTTTGTAGACGTGTTGATTATTTTATATTTAAAGATAAATATCCGACGATAGAGGCTTGGAAGCCCTCGTATTTTGCATTATTTATAATATTAATATCTGAGTAAGGGTATAAAATATAAAACTGGAGCAGTTAAACCAAAAATTTGATAATATCTAAATAACATCGTTGTAGGAGTCTGAGCCACGGCCATTGGAAGGGGGATACGTTAATTGTAAGTTGATGTTATCGACGGCATATCATTCATTTAAGTATGTAATTAGAACGATTTTGATGTTTACTAATGCCCGCTTAGCTTTTATATACAATAACTTCATCCGTTTATTCGTAGGTACCGGAGAATTCGTCGTTTAGGACTGTCTGTGCTTGTATTATGGGGTGAATTTCAGTCAATGCAACTTTTGCTCGCTGATTGGAGACATCTAGGAACATTTTTGTGCCAAAATAGTGTTATTTTCAACGTGACATCTCCCGTTAAGCTACTGCTAATAATCACAGTGCCAGTGGTTGTAATGCACAAAGTTTGACAAGGTTGAAAAATATCGGCCAAGAGTTATCAGTGTTCCGTCGTGATTGAATTGTAAAAAGTGCTATTACGCTATCGATAAATGTCTAACAGTAGTGTAACAATTGTCAGTGGCGTGCCAATCTCCGTTGTTCACCGTAGATATGACATTTCACGATCACGCTATTGAAATAAAAACTTTGTGTGAAGTTTGTTATTCCATTATTTCAACGAATAGTAGTGAGAAATGTCACCTGTGTCACTTGTGTGGGCTAATTTAAGGGTTTAAATCAGTGAATAAATAGTTCTATTCATCATAACGAGTTCTGTTATTGTAAGTTGTACGTGATGAATATAAGAATGTGATAGTGACATCCAGTTTTTGAAAAGAGTATTTGCCTATTTCCCACTATATTTTTATGGTATATGCTAGTATATTGTTCATGGATTTACCTATATTATTGAAATAGGTTGTAGCTTGTGTGTGTGTGTTGGCAGCGGAACCGATTCGCGATCTCACATGTGGATTGTGTGCAGACTGTTTTGCTGTGAATTCGTACCGTAGGACGGATAGGACTACCCTCTCCGTTAATCCGGCGTTGCCAAATTCAACAGCACAGCTTACGATCGTTATCCTCCAGTATTACAAGTTTCTTTTACAACTCGATTTGCCGCCGACGTATAACAATAATTTGTCTTAACAAATTCCATGAGGGTAGTGGCATCAATTTTTGCTGTCCTAAAAAAGGCTGGTGTCCTAACACCCCATGCCACACGCCTTTTAGGCGGCTTGCGGGGTATTACGTAGACGTAGCTGAATTTCAGGTGTACTATTCGAACGAGTGGCAACGTTATCATCCATTTTTCTGATAACCAATAAAACACACGAAGTGAAACGCTTGTACTTCATCATCCCGATGCCGCATTATTAATATCCCAAGTAATAATCTAGGCACAATAGCAATAGGAAAACTTGCCCAAGAATAACAGAACAAAATAAAGTGACGATGAGCGGCTAAATACTCCCTCAAAACAAATTTTACACCATGCGCTCAGCGTATTTCCCTACTCCCTACGGTTGTTTAGGCACCTATGACGTCACGCCTGGCCTCGGCAACGCTCGGGTGTCTTCGCGCAGTGGTCGGCTCAGAGAAATTTTTCTCGATTTTAAATGCAATTTTTTTATTTCTTTTGATGTTGAATGGAGAAACTGAAGGTATTTTTGCGAGCTAATGTATCCATTTGACTTATTCAAAATAGTTTTTAGAGCAATCTACGACCCATGCAAGTTCCTCATTATGAAAATCTCCCGACATTATTCTGAGATATTTGTAGATATTTTATTCTCTTAATCTGCCTTTCTCCACAAATTTCGGAGTCGTCGATGATATGAAATCCATCAATGGGAAGAAGGCGGGATTGCTACGTCTTACCGCCCGTTCTCTTCATTCGAGAGTCGAAGCGCGGACACTTGCGCCTCTGCCGGCCGAAGGACGAGTCGCACCGAGCGTCTCCGCCCCCCCAACGTCTTTTTGATTTACTTTTTCACGCATCCTTTGGATCGCTTCCGTCGCCGCCTCGCGCAATAATACTTCATCCCTCTCGCTGGTCGTGTAGACGGGTATTGTCCTTGCTCTGCGGAAACGAGACATCTGCTCGCTCGTTGACGAAGGAAATAAATTAAGCCGTGGTCGGTGACGAGACTATGAAGTTCTCTCGCGCTGCAGAAAAAAGTGGTCGCCGGAGCTTCTATGTGCCGCATCGTATCAAAACCTTATATGCGTTGAGATTAAGGGAAAAAATAGTATCTATGTAAAAACACCGAGAAAAATTACAGATGCGGTAAAAAATAAAAGTTAAGTCCACGTAGAAACACTTAGAGCAATTCCGTGAAAAGAAACTAATATACGAAATTTTCCAGCTATGTTTTAAATTAAAAATGAATTTACGAATTTATCAATTACGGGGTACTTAAAATTTAAATTAATTTGGCTGTTTGTCCCCCGCTATTCTGTTGGTAAGGTATATGTTTAAATGGAAAACGATTCATTACCCCCGTCTATACCAATTCCTGCATTGAACTCCCCATTTAGTTCGGCATATGAGTTTTATTACTCCTCATCATATACATGCACCCTGTTTTCTTCCTTAACGTAACCCGGTTACCCAGCATCATTCCTTCTATTCGGGTTTTCTGCATCCCTTTACCACGCCACACGATCCATCGTCTCCGTTTTCTCTTCTCTTTATCCTCTCAGTGCGTTAGTAAATGTAGATAGTCCAGCTTAAAGAAAGGATTGAATACTGCTTCGGCTGAATAACAGGTGACAAGAATAAGAATGATTTCAAATTATGAGTTTTAGAAAAAAAAGGTAACGAATAATGTTTCTCTAGTTCTCTACGATCCGTATTTGGGAAAATGAAAATTTTACTGTTTAAGAAATCATTTGCTGGCATCTACGATTATTTCGAGACTAGAATGCAATGTTTTACGATATTTTCCTCGTTTCTTGATTTTCACTTTGGTATACATGCCGTATACCTAAAAATGCCCTCATGTTTTGTTCGTATTTTCTAATGTTTTTATAATTTAGAGAAAATTAACACTCTAGAATATTCTTCATCGCAGATTTACTTTAACACTGGTCGCCAATTGGACCTGTGCTAACCTGGACCACTAATAATTTCAATGAGAATTGATGAGCCTCGATATAGTAGTGGCATATTGATTTTCTTGGAAATATTGGGGTCCATGGTCCGATTAATGATCCAAATAACTTTTTCCTTACATATAAGGATGTACATTTTCAGCACCAAAAATGAGGAAATTTCTGCTTAACAATGTGTAGAAATGTGTATTTCGCATATGATATCCTTATACTAGGAATTGCAAGGATTTTTCTGACGTTGCTGAACTAATTTTTACTCTAAAACACAAGCCATTACCATTTGTCTTCTTTTATCATGGATATATCGAATATAATCAGGCCTGAAACGATTTTATACGTTCTAAAACACAAAGTTTTGATTCTAATGAAAGTATGAATTTATATTCAAGGTGTCATTTTAGTTGTATCCCAATGCTAAGAGTGCATAGGTTTATAAAAACTTCAGCATATTGGTGAGAACGTGTTCAAGTTTAGCGGTGGTTTAGGAATAATGAGTTCTCTTTCTTAGAGAAGATATAGACGCTATATCACATCACAATGATTTAAACTCATTTAATGTTTCATCGCATCGATCATTATGTTGGTAACTAAGTCTAAGAGTCAGTGGATTAGCATGAAAACTTATTGGTTAAAATAGATTGAAAATGAGTCTCATTGGACACTTTTTGCAATTATTGTCTGTCCAGCGATAAATACTACCAATTGCTCTGCAATTATGACAAGATCTGTTGATATCATTTTTTTATTTCTGTCATAGTGTGGTATGGTATTAATGATTTCCATTTTTAAGGAAGTTTGCGACGAAGGCGATTAGCTGAACAGAACACATGTTTGATCTCAAAAGCTTAAAAATTCCTGTCATCGTACTCCTTCGTGCTTACTCTTGTATCATAAAATCGTAAGATAGTGTCATGTTTTCCTTTTCTTTTTCCATAACGAATCATTTAGCCTGAGCACACCGCACGGACGGAAAATATCAAAAGCTGGACTTATAAAGAATTGCGAAAGCCTTGCGATAAATGTTCGTCCATTTTCAGAATCTTACTTTCTCTATGCATCCCTTAGCTGTTGTCTCCTGAATATGAATGAATTCTTCCTGTAACTATAAGGCTCGTGTCGTGGCGCTTTGAGGTTGTTCCATGGGGCTGTCTTGTTGTGAGCGAAATCAGTGCTCCATAAGAGTCGCAGGAATATTTCGCGCGAGAAATGATTTCTATCGATGGAAAAAAATATCAGCCTATTTCGGGTGAAAGCTTACCAAAAAGAGTATTTTTGAAACGTGTTTTCCATGAAAAGTTGTTTTCCCTACATGCTTCCTTGAGATTAAAAATTTATCCCTCGGATATTTTCTAAGTCTCTTAGCTTTCTTCGTGTTTAAAACGTTATAATTTTTATACATGTCATCAATCGGTGATAAATGTGGAATGTTAATGTCGTATTTGCTTACTATGATCAACACCTGCAATTGGCTGAAAAGTATGTTATAAATCCTATACGATGCCAGAGTAGCACTTCATCTCACATCAAATCGTATTCCCAAAGTCTTCTGATTAATCCCTATTATATGTGATTGAATTTAATGATAAAAATTAAGTTTTGTTAATTTATATAATTGATGAAAGGAAAGATTTAAATTAGTGTACGATAGTAATATGGAACTTAAATATAAATTTAATGTACGGTGTCCGTAAACTTGGATCTGTTCGCAATGTGATTTGTGGTTAGGAATAAATTTATTTGGAGTATTTTTCTAAAGGCTGTCTGCTAACAAGTAAGAGCGAAACTTGACGATCCGATTTGACGAAGTCAGTTCATTTACTTAAAAAAAAGCATGGTATGTTCCCATCAACTGTCTCATTTTTAGCGTAATACAAATAAATGCTATCAACTTTATCCCGGCTGAGTTTTTCCTTGTTTGTCCTAAATTTTCCATTCGTTGCCTATAAAAACTATGAATTGCAACCGCACCCAATTCAGCGATATATTTTCCGTAAGCATATGCTCACATAGGCATAAATTATCTCATTCGAGTGATTTTTTCATCAGCTGTGTTCTACAATTAGTTCTCCGTCAGCCTATACTACTTTGGGTTCGCAGGGCATAAACATCAAGCTACAAGACTACAAATTATGTTTCTCTCCTACTATCTCTTTTCGAATACTATCTCAAAGGGAATGCAAATTTGCGTAATTTACATGGTTCTAATTACGCATCTTTCCTCTATGTAGTTTATAAGTAGTAATATGCAGTTATATTTTAATATAGAATGCCAAATATGGAAACAACGGAATAGCTACATAGATTTTATATGAAGAAATTCAATGCCGTCCATTTTAGAAATGACACGGAATCGTCAAAGTATTATATCAACTAGAGCAAAGAGATGAAGCGAGAAAAACTCGAAAACTCTGAAGAATGAATTCGTCTCTGTTAAGACAAGGAGGAGGGAGAGGATTCCTTCTTAACTCGCCGACGACATGGGGGATCAAGGAAATAAGTGCCTGAATGATGCATGAGCATCTTTTAACCGTCCATCCTCACCGAAAAGGATTTATGAAAAAAGGAAGCATAAGTTTTTCGGAGTATACACCCTCTAAATACGCCTCTCGGTCCGACTCTTCATGTTCTCCTGCCTGTAAGATCGCCTTCTGTTCGTTCCCCTTTGGGGACTCGATTTGAGGCAGCCGGATCTTGTTTATCCAAGATGGATATCGTGGCTTCGATTTAATATTCAATGACGTGGGTATCCCGTTTCCCCTTGCACTTGGTTACAAAAGCTGGAAACGTAATATAAAAAAAACTGGAGAGCTTCTTTTTTCTCCTGTACGCATCCATTTAAGGGAATATATTTACTTCCAATTTTTGTTCCTGATCGATGAAAAAAAACACACCAAGACTCGGCTTGTTGAGTGCTGCTTTTGCTTTTAGCATCTTGAGGAGAATTCAGATTACTCCCACTTGCCTTTTGCACACAACTGCGAAAATATCCGGAAAACTGGTCACGTAATTTTTTCCGCCGAGTATGACGCGTCATCTATATTCAAGTCCCAAGATATTTTTTCGAAATGAATGTCGGTATGCAATACAATTAACTGCTTCGTGGTGCGGCAAGTTCTTAGCCAGCTGTGGAGTGCCTCAAAAGCCACCCTATAAATCATAGTTTTGGGAAATTATGCCCGCTGCATTGCCAGTTGAAATATTAGCTCCGGCATGTCACGAGCTATGCTGTGATGAATTGTTCACAGAGACATAGGTATGTGCATGCCTTGCCTTTTTATGCAGGCTATTAATGTGCATGTTGTCATACGTATGAAATTTTTTACTCTCTATTATTTCTTCCTGGTAAAGGGGAAAATGGAGACTTGAACGTGATTAGGAATGTGAAATTATCTTATTTGATATTCTATTTACCCATTTATCCATGGATTTCACGAATAATAGCGTTGGTAGGTTCTGATAAGCCACTAACATTTTTCTTCTCGCCGAATAAGGAGGTTTCCAAAGTACTTTTTGCGTTAGTTTTATTACACTAAGTCGTAGAGGTACCTGAAATTGGCATGTTAAAGAAGTGATTGATAATGTTAAGAAGAGTGATGTTTTCTTTTCAACTATTTTCTCCATGATTATGATCGTCAGAAAAACATGCCTCATAATTGACCAGAATAATCGATATCTCCCTCTCTTTGCATGGGTTGGTATAGGAGTGAAGACTGTACATACTCTTTGTTCCTAAATATCAGCATTCATGGCCAAAAATTTCGCGGTCACTGCATGACAGTTATTCATAAAGACGCTCGGTAAATGATAACTAAGCACTCATTAGCTCTTAAGAAAATTAAATATAAATTTTATCATGAATAATTGTATTCACCTTGTGGAGGACTGGTGTATGCTTGGATTATCTGCTCAAGAGTTACCAAGGCACCGTTTTCTTTTGTGTCATTTTGGTTATATTTCCAGTGACTTCCTGGAGGTAATTCACTATTTTCGGAGTTTCTAAAAACCGGGAATAGTATTTTCATTGAAAAAATGTAACAATATCTCTCATTCGAATAGATGTTGTTTCTTACGCACAAAATAAAATAATCGTCATAAGTCAGCATTCTCAAGATTAGTTTGACGCAGCTTTCCACTTCGCTCTCCTTTCTCTTAACATTTTCATATTTCTTCCCTTTTACATTCTTACTAACTCGTCCAATGGAAAAAATCGTAGCTTTACTTTACTTATCTACCCGGCGACTCAATTCATCTTTTGACGATTGCCTTCATCCGGCCGTAATGCTTCACGCGGCCGATTTAGGTGTTCCGACTCCTTCTTAGTATTTTTAGATGAATCCTCATTTATTTCACTCTATTTTTTTAACTTCGTATTGCTTACTCGGTCGATCCATTTTGAAGTCATCATCCCCTGTCGCACCACATTTCGAATGCTTCCACTATTGACTTTTCTGCTGCTGTCGACGCCCATACCACACTCCCATGCTCCATATGTAGCATCTGATGGATTGTTTACTTGAATCCTTTTATAGTCAGCTGTAAGAAGATTTTTCTTAATGTAAAATACTCTCTTTTCCCGAGCTACGTTGTTTTAGTTAAATAAATAAACTTGTTAATCGAGTGGTATAATACTCTTTGAAAGCATCTCTTTTTCGATGATTGCGTTTTTAATAGATTGTAAAATGACTTGAGTTTATGAACATTCTCCTTGTGATTACTTGAATTTGCATAAGCATTAATGTGGTATTTGAACCTTTTAGACAACAGCGGCATTTGTATATGCGGTGAATAACATTTGGTGAGTTAAAGTTCTGTTATTGTTGTACCAGAAATGTGCCCTTCATTCAATTCAGGAAAATGCATCTGCAATTCATGCAATTGATTGCTATGAATGGTAATGAATGTAATTTATATCCATGTAAAATTCATTCAACGGTTATCTAGCTGTTCCATTAGGCAAGTTTGATCGATAAGAGTACCTAATTGAAATAATATGAAAAAATATTCTTTGGAGTATTTAGTGACCAGATTAATAAGATGATGCCAACGTAGACATCTAGGTGATTCCCAGACCAAAATCTCAAAAGGGAAATAAAATTCCATTCTTATTTTCCGCACTGAAAACTTAATAAAACTCACCATGGTCTCGACGCTTTTACGAGTCTTTCAACCACCGATTGCTCAGCAAAATCGCCATGCAAGCGACAAGCGGGTACTTCGCAATTGCGTTTTCTCCATACCACACGCTTAGTCATTAGGGAGCATAAGTAGTCAGTCTTATTCGATTCTTCTACCAAATGTAAATTGCATAGCGAAAATCTCAAAAGTCGCCGAATGGCTTCACCTTTGACACTCTTTGACCTTTTTTTTTCTACAAGAGAAAATGTTTTAAAATCAACTGTGGCTCTAGAGATGAGACGAATGGCACACCCAAAAAAAATCAAGAATCACAATAATGGAATCTCCAAAAAACACATAGCAAACCAAGAAAATTTAGGCGATCCTTCAACAATCGAAAGGTTATGCTATCTAGTTTTGGAATCAAGCAGGTTTGATGCTTCTCGTTTTCATGCTATCGGATTTCATGCCAATATTGCAGCTGCTCAGTGTGAAACACTACTCCAATTGCGCAAATTAAAAGATGCTGAATCTTAGGAGGATTTCAGTAGAGGGTAGTGTATTTTATTCCAGGGAATGGCTATGCTTTTGAAAAGTGCGAGGAAGTTAATAACCGTATGGTGCGACGGCGAGGTCTCTCGCTGAAGTAAGATAAAAGAGACTATTTTGGATGAGTCTGCGGCGGAGAGCCATCTTCCACGTTTCTGGGCGCTTTAAAAGGGCCGCGTGTGGTCCGATTCTCAGAAACGATCATCTTGGGAATCAGCGGATGAAGTATCCCACCTCATTTTGACTGTCTTCATCCTCTTTGCGTTTTATAAATGACCTTACACGGTGCACGCAGTATAAGCAATCAGATACTTCACGTTTCATTATGTTTTGTTCGTTACTGCTTAAGGTGAAGGTTTTGGACGAATTAGCATTCGTAGTCTTCCTATTCGTATCATATTGCAGATTTAAGGAAACGTGTAGAAGGTTTGGTATGTAGAATTAATAATGTATGGAATGATTTTATTTTTGAATTTTGAAAATTGCATTTACCTTTCTGATTTTCTGTTGTCAATTTTGGTCGGACTCTGAGAGAATCTAGTTGGTAACTGTTGAATAATAGTCGCCAAGGAATTGCCGTTTTACAATTAACTAATGCTAGTTTGATGGGCTTTCTTGGAATACTTTTTGATGGGGATTCATAGTGTTGCGTATTTCCTTACTAGCGTTCTATTAAATAGAAGTTTACTAGATGAAAATTGATTTCGGTAGAAACTCCAGTCGTTAATATCTCATCTATATAATCATGCAACTTCTTATACCGTAAGAGCTTACCCATGAAGTGCAGGAGTTCAGGAGTGCAGGAGATTCCAACTGATATTTTACTTAAGATATAAATATTTCGTAATGTCTGTGATATTTTTTATGAAAAATTGTGCTTCGTGTTGATATTATAATGCATCCGCTTCCGTAAAGTAAATAGTGGAAGACGTTTAGTATAAATCACAGAGATTAAAAATTTTCTGCTTTAGTGCTAATTTTAAGCATTCATCCGTAATGAGTAGGAATAAATTAACCTTCAAAAAATCCCTGGGCATAGGAAGATATTTATAATTATGGTAGAGCTGTTTTACAATGCAGATTTTTTGGATTAATGCGAGGTCGACAGAATTTGAAATCGCCTAATCTGGAAGGAGCCATTTAAATATTTACATATTCTTGGAGCATTTCTCCGTCCATCCGTCCGTTTTCCCCCTGTTCCCTGGGCCTGGCTCCTTTTTTTCGATAAATTCCGTCCCTTTTCCCATTATTTCTTCCTCACACACTTCCAATCCTCCCTCAGCACCCTCCCAGGAACTTCTCCCTCATCCCCCTGCCTTTGATTAGCTGCGATGAAAAAAATGCGAGGAATAAAACGTACATTCCTGAAATACGCGTACTGAACTAAAGAAAAACTTCCGGATAACGAACTTAAAATTGATTTCGCTTTGATGTTAAAAAGGTGGAGGCAGAGAGAGGCATTTAAAAGTTGTGAACGCGGACCTTCCCTTCCGTTTCTTTTTCTTAATTTCCTCTCCGATGTAGCCTGAAAAAAATTATATAAAACGGACCATTTGATTTTGGGAGGGAGCTCTTATCCAAACCATTCTTTCCGTAAATTTTGTCACTCCACCTTTTTCATTCGCTGTTACTTCTTTTTCTTACACTTCCTGTAATGGTGGTTCCTTTAATTTAATTTAGAAATTGCGTACATCAAGTATGTAATTTGCAATGAAAAAACCGTTTGACTTAGCCGGGACTTGAACCTGGATCTCGCAATTTCCATTTTTGTCCCCTCAGACCTTGGTTTTTCTACACAGTTTCAAAAATACGCCTTGGATAAGAAAAGAAGATTGGATGAATGTTGTCTATTGAATATATAATATTTCATCCCTTTTCTTTTCTTACCTTCACGCATATCAATCATAAGGGCAGTAGGAATGAATGGGAAAGACTTGATGAGGGTGTTTTTTTATAAAACATGTGATGATATCTTTTCACGCCTTTTCAAGATCAAATCTGTTGCTTTCTGTGTCTGGCACTGGAGGTCCACACATCGGGGTTTTTAAGTCCGTTACCCAAGCTCATAAAGAAGGAGACTTTAGGCTATCGAGAAGTCATATTCCCTTACAAAACCACACTTACTACAAGTAAAACGATAGAATGGTGTTTACTGCACCTTTAGCGAAGGGTTTCACTCTACGTATCTGAAATGAACATAACTAGTTGCTGGACTCTTGAAATGTCCATTCACTGTGTCCATTTTTGTTTTAACCATTTGTTTTAAGCATTCATTCATTTCCCATTCGATTTTACGAGTTCAGAGTAGGTATATACTTCTGAAAATGAAAATAAATACATGGGATGAATCCAACTTTGATTGGGGTAAGAGTTTATTGAAATAGAACTTCAAATATAGAAAATCCAGTGGTAAAATTACAATCCTTAATTCGAATTACTTTAAAAAAAAAAAAGGCCAAAATTCGTATCATCGGAAAGAAGGGACCTGGCGCTATTTCTTTCACGTTATCATTCAGTGATAAGAGTATTCCAAGAATTTTTTTATTTTAAGAAAGTCAGCCTTATTATCCACGGAGGAAATATAAGTGTTTGCATCCATCTCACAGGTATTTCGTCATCTGTCTTTCCTTTATTCCTTTTAGCGTGAAGCATACGAAGCAATCCAATATACTGGAGGGTTTTATTCCAACAATATTAGTACCGTTGCTAGTAATTTAAAAGCTTTGTTGATAATATTTTTCCTTGCCATCGTTGCTTAAATTTTCGGGTCATCTGTCAACGTAAAAGTACTGAAAAAACTTGTTACTCGAATGAATATGATATATCAGCTAGTTAATGATTGTAAGCATAAATTTATTCTTGAAAGCAAGTAGGGATTGCGTGAAAACTCGTTTCCCTTATGATAATTGAAAATGAAAAACTTTGTGTATGTCCACAGTATATATTATCGTATTACGTGTTTCAGCGAATCACCTTTGCGAATGCATGTAACTGATGATGGCGAAAGTGATTCGCTGAAACGCGTCGTACGATAATAAATACTGTGGTCATACACAAAGTTTTTCATTTTCAATTATCATTGCAATGTGTTACACAACATCTCGCCAAACACCGTTGAATACATTTGTTTCCCTTACTTCGGTCCACAGATCATTTAGTTGGGCGAGCAGCCACCAATGGGTTTCCCATTCATTCAGAGGTTTTATTTTCAAGTGATTTCATAAATTAGCTAAGTAAACTCACTCATGTTTCCAATGGAATATTTTTTCCTGTGCTAGAATAAAATGCGATTCATAGAATGGCGAACCGGTTACCTTGGCTGAATAATAATGATTTTTAAAGTTAAAAATCACAGTAATTTCAATCGTCTATTATAATATGTTAAAGATTTTTATCTGTGGTAGCCATAATTATTGTTTTCACGCGTTAAAAATATTTTACTGTAAACAGTTGTTTCAAAACTTAAATAAAGGGCAGAAAATTTGTTTTTGCGCCTAGGTATATCGTTTTGAAGCTGAAAAAGCTATCACCAGTATCAACGACTTAAGTATTCTTCAATCACGGGATGTTAAAACAATGGCTGGCAATCCGTTGACACCTTGACTCGCCATGTTTCTACCCCAAACTAAGTTGGCTCCTTATTATTTTGCCTCTTGTCCCTTTCAAGATTCTTCTGCTCCATGTATAGCGTTGTTTTCCACTCCGAATTAATTAATTAAAATACCGGGAACGGTTTTCTTTTACCATTCTTCCCGCCTTAATTCCTCCCACATTTTCTTCCTTCTCCTTTTTTTCTCCCCTCATCCTCACAACTTTCTGCATTCTTCCCTTTTTCTCACGATTCCCGTCCATACATTCCGCTACGAAATCCCACCCACTAATGTAAGTGTCGTCCATTTCCATCCAGATTTAAGTCTTCCCTACGTTATTCCCTCTCTCTCCCCCAACCATTCCTACCTTTTCTTCCCTTCCAATAACGAAAAAATAGATCAGTACTCACTGTAATGAGTGAAATACAACGCGTTTTCTCTTGTATAAATCAGTTTTTTTGCTGCGATTAGTTTGTTACGCTGCGATAAGTACAATGCGAAAATTAACCGCAAAAACTGAATTGCGAAGGAAACTCTAAATCGGTTTATTAGAGCAATCAGTGAATCATACTGCTGACAGTTAAAAAAAGCTATAAATAATATTTTTTAAAGGCACTTATTTTAAAGCAATAAGTTTTTCACAATGCTGAAAAATTAATGGCATATTATGAGCACAAATATTTCTATCTAAACTTAATCAAAAAATAAGTTGATGAAGTTATTGAAGTTATTTCGCAAAATTCGTGAAAAACGCAAAAAAAATTCATCATGTCTAATCAAGAAAATCCTCAAACTGCGGTCGTGGAATCGAGACCTGGGAATCATCGTATGTTTTTGGAAATTGCACTCCATGCCGTACCTAGAACCACCATGGGAATCATTTTACATTGCATGTTGTTCTGAAAAGTTGACATGAATGCGAGGATCGATATAGGTATATATAAATACAGAAAAACTGAAGAGTATAGTGCGTTTTCTCCCATGTATAAGAAAATGCGCTGAAAACAGGGTGAAAACTATTTAGTACGATATCTTCAGTCTAGCAGTCCCTGCATCGAACGTCAGTCAACGTCCATATCCCTATCAACAAATATAGATTCCTCCTTTTCCCCTCATACTTAGCCTTCCTTACATTATTCCTCTCTGTCCCCCCACCATGCCTACCTTCTCTTCCCTTCCCAAACTGAAGAAAAAACACTCCTTAGTACGATACCTTCTGTCTAGCAGTCCATGTATCGGACGTCATTTAACCCCTCTTCCCTAACCAACTAATAAAGTTTCCACTATTTCCACTCATACTTAGTTTTTCCTACGTTATTCCCTCTCTCTCCCACCATTCCTACCATTTCTTCCCTTCCCAAAACGAAAAAAATAGGAAAATAAACTATTAAGTACGTTATCTTCAGTCTAGCCGTCCCTGCATCGAACGTCATTCACCTCCCCCCTCTCCTCACCTCACCTTTTTTCCATTTCCATCCGAGGTGGTTTTATTTCATTTCATTCTATTTTTCTTTTCTCATTTTAATTCCACCACCGCCGTTGAGTAAGAAGAGATTCCGCCTCATTTATACATTTTTTTCAGCTCTTTCTCATCCGCGCACTTCTGTATGCAAATGAGTGGTGGTGGGCGGGTCTAGGGGATGGAGAATTGGAGAGGGGGAGAGGGGTGAGGGAGGTTCTTGTGTTGGGTAAGTGGGTTGTCGGATTAAATCCGGGCCTTTATGATTTTATCACCTGCTCGTTGATTATTCAACCGAGTCTTCCATCTCCCCCCCCCCGTTTCCTTTTCCCACCTAATCCCACAAGGGATCTCCATGGTGTCACAAAATTTTTGGGCATAAAACTCTTGGTTTTGAAGTGTTTGCGAAGACAACGCCTCGTTATTTTCGTTGAAAGCTGGTGATGGGAGAGAGATTTATGAAGAGAGATATCCGAGAATTTAGTGGCTTGTCGCTTTCCCTTTTTTTTACTCGGATTTCCCATTCAAGATGAAGCAGCGAGTCGTTCCGGGGCCATAAAATCTAGTTTCTATTATTGAATTAGCCATCTCCCTCAAAATATTTTATCAAGATATATCCAAGAAAATAAATATGCATGCTCTTCTTTTTCTTCCTCATAGAAAAATCTCCCCGGGATGGTGGTAGAAAAATTGCGTACGCATGGTTTCGCTAGGTAGGGCCTCCTCTGCTTCTATAGCATTGGAGTGTTTTAACCCTATTCCACTCCCTTCCAACCCTTTTCCTTTCCCTGGAGGCGTCGGCGGGCTCCGATCGCGACGGCGTCTCCCTCCTTTTTCCTTCCTCTCCAGCCCCTCCCCGGGTGTCCTGGCGTATAAGCCTCGGGCTTGGTTCCGGGCCCCGGTGGTTGTAACCTAGAAGAGCTCCCCTTGAGCTCTCATGAGATCCTGCTCTTCACGCACTAATTTTTTAAGCCGGACTAACACCAGCTGATAGTATTAATTTTGATTCGTTTAAACTTTATTATTTACCTTTAACGGGAACATGTTGATTTCATTCCATTGACTTGTTGTTTGATTTGGTCTTAAATGAAGATATTACTTTTATCGATTTCCGATTAATTAGCAAAACAAAAAATTCAAAAAAATAAAACTATGGTCAGGCACCTCAGCGTTTATTTGCTCGAAAAATATCCTTATTTGGGGCTCCGACAAAAAAATTGAGCCCTCTTGCATTATGTAAGATAAATATAATATCTAATATAATATACTACAACTTTTTTAAAAATTAGATTGATTTCAATCCAACGTAAAATGTATATAAAAATAATAAAAAGCTGTTAAATACGCGTCCTAAAGGAATTTCAATGAACAATCCTAGCGAAAAACTTTGAAATCATTAATTGACCCCATTCTGTCCTTCATTCCATAATCATCACCACAACGGTGAGCACCGCCCTAATAACTGCGGAATTTTGGTTGAGCTGGAATCAAGAATAAATATAAGCGAGGGCGATAATTGATGTCTCATCATGCAATCAAGATTGAAGCAAAGAAAGAGATCCAAAATCACAAGTCTTTGCATCATATTTAATACTCACGAAGTTGTAGTATCAGGGTTTCAATAAAATCTGTTATATGAATTTTCCGATCGCGAACTTATTACCGTTCTCATAATAATGCTTAAGTTTGGTTTCAATGTGGCAGCAGATTTGGGTTACTCCAAAGACACCTTGAGCTATCCTGAGTATAGAAGTATTCTATTGGTTAATATGGACTCTTATACAGATTAGCCCTGTCTATCTCCTCTCCTAACTTGGAGTTACCTTCACTCAGGTCACAATAATACCTACTCCGTTACATTTTAGCAATAATTCGTATTCCCTTCCCTCCTCTCCTTATCTTACCTAACATTATTTTTCCCAAGGCGGTTAACAACATCCCTTCCCCGCACAGTAATCGTTTCATCCAAAACTTGTCTCCTCCGTATCTCATCTAGAAGATTTCTCTTTTCACCCACCATGTCCAGCACTTCGCTGTTCCTCTTCCTCTCCCTCCGCTTCACCTTCTTCATTCTTCTCTGCACCCACATCCGTCTCCTGTTTTTTTGGCCCTCCTTGATAAATGTCTGTATATTTATTCTATTTATTTTAATAAAGCGGTACACATACAGCGAAACTGCCAATTTATATTGCACTTATAACAACAATTATTATATAATTAAAGAAATAATTATTTATCACAAATTTAAATGAAACAAAGAAACGAAAACAGCAAAAATTTATCCAGCTATCTAATCATTCATATATTTACTATTCTATCAAGTCATCATTCAAATATTTAATATTACATCTAGTCATCTGTATATATACCATTGATTATTTATATAAGTTTCGAGGACATGGCGGGTGACTGGAGGGCTAATGTGCTAAGGCAATCACGAAAAATACAGGTTGGAGAATAATTTTGTCACGAAGTGTTAAATTTGGATAGCTTATACCAGTAAGAACCTAAATTACTCATGATTTTAGGTCAAAAGATCGCCATTTTTAAACTACAGAAACTTTGAGCAAAGCGTTCCTATTGGACTTGAGTTTGCCGGTTAGCAAGATGCTCTGAACAGCTAATGACTTCGAGTGCTTTGCCTGCCGGAGATAGCGATGCATCCAAGGCATCTGACAACAGAGAAAACTCGCGGCCAATCGGAGCGTTTGGCTCAAAGTTTCTGCAGTTTAAAAATGGCGATCTTTTGACCTAAAATCATTAATAATTTAGGTTCTTACTGGTATGAACCATCCAAATTTAGCACTTCATGACACAGTTGTTCTCCAACCTTTATTTGTCGTGATTGCCTTAGCACATTAGCCAAGTTTTAAATATGATGCGTTTTCAACCAAAATATCATCGATAAATTTGGTCCCAACTGCCATCAGCAATTCAGGGTTAACATTTCGCGGCACAATTCTTCTCCACCCTGTATTTTCTATTGATTATTTACTCTGAGGTTTCGAAGACCTGTTGGGTGGAGAGACTATGTACTATGTACTATGGCAAGCATGGTATACAAAGCAGAGGTTCTGGGGCAGATTCTGGAGGAAGACGTACTTCCAATTCCTCCCGCCCCCGCCTTGCTCCAATATCGGAACTATTTTTTTTTTAACGAGCCCTCCGCTTCCATATATGACGGCAGCCGTTTCCGCGAGTTACGTGCGTATGTAGCCGGCGTCCCACGGGTTCCTCCGCGGCAACTTGTCTCCGCCAACAGGCGGTCGCAATGCGTCACCACGTCAGCCGGTCTCGCGCGCTTTCGCCCGCGATTACAACTTTTTCCCGCTATCCGTCGGCTCATCGCTTTGTCGGCACCCGAACGCGTACAAGGAGGATGGGATAATTTATACAATTTTCCCTGACAAGGGAAGTCCCGCACCAGTGTCCAGCCTAGGGATTTTAGCTCTTTGTGTTTTTCACCAAGAGCTGGGTGCCGGCAGTATATTTCGCCGCTGGAGAACGGTGAGACGACCGTGTAATCGTGGGTTAGTGGTATTTTTATGGAAAAAAACTGTTTTCCGACTGCCTCCTACGATGTATCGAAGAAGGCAAATGTTGCTTTAATTAGCGAATTCTATGGGTTTTTTCGCCCTCTAATCTTTCAATTACCCGCTCTCAAATTATTACTCTGTTCTCTATACCTTTTTGCTGGGGGTATGGCCATGTTTCATGTTTAATTATAATACTATGCGCCATCCGATGTGCCCAGCAGTTAATATATATTTAAAAATATCGGTTTCATTTAAGCAACAAAGCTTGTTAGTAACAATATCTCCAGAAAATTTGTAAGAATTTTTTAACAGGACTCTCTTATATAAGAAACCAAATTAGATGCGAGGAGATCCAATAGTAATTTTTGGGATTGTTATTGGTTCATTGAGTTTAAAAGTGTGACTGATGGTTTTAATGGGAGGATATACTCCGAGATTCACTCGGCTGAAGGCAAAATTTTGGAAACGTTTAAAACGATATCTATATTAAAATCCTGAGGTATGACAAATAGAAGTTACTTGCATACCAACAGTATGGTAAAGTTGGAATCACAATCTTATCTTACACAGGCTTAAGAGTAGGCATTAATTGACGTAGCCTAGATCATTTAAATAACTAGTTACCATTGGGTTAAACCTTTCTAAACAAATGTTAATGTTTTATTTTTTGGCATGAATTAATAGAGGAAAAATTGCCTCCTGAAGTATTTAAGACGGTGAATACTTCACATGTTTTTTAATTTGATTAATTTTCAGCGTGTGGCTGAAAGTAAATTAAGTTCCCTTCGGCTTAACATCTACTTGTCCCATATCTTATAGCTTGAGAAATGAATTTTTATTTCGAGACCAGCTCCCACGTTGAACAAAGAATTGAGCAATATTCTTTAGTGAATATAGTTATAATTTTGGAGAGTTGCAATCGTATGAGAAGATGGGGGAGTGTGTTTAGAATTTCAGGAAAGGATTCTGAAATTTTTTCAGGTAGAGTTGGATAAGTAACAGGCGGAGAAGTATTCGGGGAAGTAATAATCTTTTGCACCCATGAAATATTCTGAGCTTTCCCGGTGAAGAGTTTTGGTGGATTCATATTTCTTTGCCCTCTGGGTTTAAAAAATTAATGCGGCCTAACCTACAACTTGAGTAATGAGAATTGTTTCAGGCCTTATGTGGTGGAAATCTAACTCATTAGAAATTAAGTTAGTGGTAAGTTTCCATTAATATTCTAACTTGCCTCCCACAGCTGGTTTTATACATTTTGCATTATTTTCAGGTACATGATGTAGCATTTGGAGATAATACAAATGTTTGAAAACGGTCTTGAAAGAAAAATTAAAGTACCCGAGGGGAATTGCCAAATACTTTAGAACTAACTGGAACTTGAGGCCATCCTAGAAGTCCAAAGCGGTAAAATCTACAAGAAGAATTCGACAGATTAGCACTCACACACTTCCTATTCTTCTCTTCCAATTTGCATATAGACCTTACCATATTTTTGCAACTCTTGTATCACATCACCCCTATTAATAAATCCATCTTTCGAAACATTTCTTACTACCCCTGCCCACATCGCCAGACTGGTTATGGAAAAATCAATTTCGATCAAAATTCTGAATCAATTTTTAAAATTCGAAGATCGATATACTCGAGATCGAGACATGATGTTCGAGTTTTGATCCAAACTCAATTTTTACGCTTCGATCGTGACCATTTCGTTTGAATAAATAATTGGCCTTGCCTACATCGCCGGAATAATGATGGAAAAATCAATGTCGATCAAAATCGACAAAAAAGTTTTTAAATTCAAAGATCAATTCACTCGAGATCGAGACATGATCTTCGAGTTTCGATCCAAACTCGATTTTTACACATCGATCTTGACCATTTCGTTTGATCTCAGCAGCATCACCACTGATAGCATCATCCGTCCCGAATGAAAGACATTTACCTTATGCCTGTGGAAAATTGGAAAGGCGCGCCACATATAACCTCGATCATCAAAAAAGCATCTCAATCGGCTAATTTTTCCCAAAAATTTTAATGGAGGCGAGATTTTCCAAGCAGTGATCCCAAAACTTTAATTTGAGTGCATTTATATATTTTCACCGAGAATGTCATTAGTGTATTCTGAGTAGATTTTCTGAAATTTTTATCTGCCACCATAATGTGTATTTTGAACAGTTTTCCGTTGAATAATAAATTTATTTTGCGGGCACTGTATTTAAAAAAAAGAACGTCCGATATTTTTCGCTTAATCGATGATCCAATTTGGTTCCAATTTTGATTTTTTTGAAAAGTTGAACTTTTCATGTCGATTAAATATCGATTGCTCGAAAAATCGATAATTTTAATCGATATTTTCTCCACACAACAGCCTACCCTAGCCTCACCCCCTCCTTTCTCAGCCAATCAGTCCACCGTTCTCATTTGACCAGACTCGCGCTCTTATTCTCCTTATTCCCTCGTCCCACTCCCCTCACTCTTTCTGCATCACCTTCTATCACCGGCCCTTCCCCTTCCTCCCTTTCCTCAAGCCATCCTTTTGTTCCCAATTCACGCCATATATCCGACCTTCAACTCCTTAAAAACGGCAGCTATTTGCCGTGGCCTTCCTCTTCTCTTTCTGTCTCGTTCCCTTCCACAACCGGGAGTTCCCTTCTTACTCTTGCATGCTGGGAATATAATTGTTTAAGCATCTTAGCGAAGTGTCAATAGCTGGTGAATATGATGAATTGCGCTGGGCTCGGAACTTTTTTCGGAATGTTCGCCAGCGATGGAGTTTTTAAGGACTAGGATCTTTGCCCCTAAGAATAAAGCTAGTTAATGAGCCTTTCCGACCACAATTCCTATATTTAAATTGCTATTTTCATGGTTTTACGGAAGATAGTTCCTTATGAGTAGATTAGAATTGTTGTTATGCTCTTTCTTCTTGGAAATTATGGAAATATTCGGTGGTTTGTAATTTTTAACTTAAGCAAAGATTTGATCATGTATCATCGCATTTTTTTGAAGACGTTAGGGGATATTAGGTGACAGGATGCTGACACTTGGCATCCATTCAAATTCATAAAATTTGTGATAACTGAATTTTCTTCGGTTTTTTTCATTTCGGCTTCGGGTTTTCCTCTTTTCGGATTTTTTACGGGATATCTGAAGTTTCTTCACAGAATGTGTATTCAACTCGTCATGGGAAAAGTTTAAATCCTCTCGCTTCGCTATTTTAGTTCAATCTCCATCGAAACGATACATGCCATTACATGGCAGAAAGTGCTTTATCCTCAGCACGGTTTTTTAAATGAGGGTAGAAAATGCGAATTTGATCACTTTCTGCAATAGGCTGCTGACCTTGGATAAAGACGATGACCAATCCATGGTTTAAGACGCGATTCGAAGTATCTTCGGGGAAAAAAATCCCCCGGCAAAACGATGAGACCTAATTTCCTGTCGCTTTTCCAGAAAAGTAAAAAGGATCGCCGCTCACGTTTTCCTCCGACGGTTCGCCTTATTCCTCAGATGGTCTCATACCCTCCTTCGACGGGAATCGCTAATCCCCTCCCTCCGTTATTCCTATTCCGCGATGATAACCAGAGTCTTGATTTCAATCACTCATTGCTTGAATGAAAAGTCGACGCATCTTGGCCATATGCTGTGAGGATCGGAGGACGCGAGTCGGGAGACCAGGGCGGAATATCTAAAGAGCCCACCTGTCCAGAGAGAGAGAGAGAGGCCCTGAAAGAGAAAAAGAGAGAGAGTGTGTAGTGGATGGAAGGAGAGAATCTCCTCCACTTCCCCTCGAACTTTCCCCTTCTCTTTCCGCATCCATCTCACTTTCTTGCTATCCTTCTGTTCGGACTCCATTTCAAGTCTTCGAGCATTTGTTTTGTCTCATCCGGAACGAGTATTCTCTATCCCAGGGGCGCTGCTAGGAATTAAGGCAAGGGGGGGTTTTAGGCGCAGATAGAACTGGAGTGTATGGTATACCCGCCAATAAAAGCGGGAGGTACGGAGGCCCTCCCCCAAAAATTTTTCAAGATAAATGGTTCAAAATGGTGAGTTTTATGGCTTTCTGAGGGGTATTTTATTAATCCTTACACTCTTCTGCAAGTATATTAATCAAATTAAGTAAAATGGATTAAACTTAAAAGTTACTCTCAGCTCTGGGGGGGGGGGTGGGTTTACCCCCCAAAACCCCCCATCGCTGCGCCATTGCTCTATCCTATACCTCTTGTACCGCTATATTTCTCATTGTATCCATTCCTCTACCTCATGATCTGCATAATTTTCATCTTATACCTATTTATCAGTTTGGAGCCCCTGGTATTGTCATGTGTGGGTTGCGAGAAAACTCAGGGCTTTTGCCGTTTTTCATAAAATCATTTACTAATATTAAAAAATATATTAGGAGCTGCTTAATGGCAGTACCTTCCATACAAGAAGACCGGATGGTTAAAGAAAGAGGCTAAGTAGTTCAGGTCCGAGAAATGCGCGCGGAATTAACTTCCATTGCCAATTAAAATGCAACTGCCCGAGCTCTACTCAGACTCAGATCCCTGGCAGAAAATATCAATCCCGATGTATACTTGGATGGGCTTCTAAGTGTGAAGAGTTTCCTCTGTTAAATGAGGTTAAAATAATTTTTGTTACGCCGCCAAACGGTCGAAAAATTTATTTATCGTCTTAGCATGAAGGGAATTAGTTCACTTTCTCCTAATTTCTTCCGCTTAAAGTGAGTGGTTTGATTTTAAAAGCAGGAATAGGTAAATAAAAGTAACTAAAAATTAGTAATAGCATAGTGCATTTACCTTTTCACATAAAATTATCTCTTAAGACGTTATTATTTCCCAAAATATTACAGTAATAAAATGAAATGACAGTATTGCCATTATCTGAGCTACATTAATCTTGCTCAAATGCGTTTACTTTCGTCGTTCAAGCTCCATGGAAGTGGATTTTAGTAAAGGTGTCAAAATAAGTTCTTTGAGAAAAATTAAACATTCACAAAGGTGGCACTTCATCACGATGGCTTACAACGTAAACATCACTAGACGTTGAGATTAATAATTTACCATTGACCACCGACGCTTCATGATACTTATCTTCTTACCGAGTTTCTTACTTTATTAAAATGACTGCGTAAGCTTTTGGTTTCACTGGCATTGATTATATTAAAGGTAAATTCAATGTGACTACGGTGACCACTTTTAATTTCCTATTTTAAATCATGCTTTATTGAACGAAGTATCCTCTAGCAAAGGTAACGCATGAAATTCATAGAATTACCCATAAAGTCTCTCTTTGTTTTGTGTATTTTGACATTTCATTTATCCGCAATTCCAAAATTGCATCCTATTTAGCCAATTATGATATAAAGCAACTTTTAGAAACCTAAATACTTATATAGATAAATAAAATAGAATATAGTCCCTAATAGGTTCCTCGTTACGGCATTAAGCCTCTAGGAGATAAAATCAGGACCTGATGATGGTGCCTATTTCATTCTATTCTTATGGAGTAATATTTTATGCATCAAGGTAAGTAACGTTTTCGAAAAGACATTGAATTTTAATTCGAGTTTAAAATTTATTGGTGAATTTGTTTAGTCTATAGACAATTTCTTCGGTTATCTAAGAAAGAAGAAAAGAGTACCAAGATGACGGAGGAGAGGACGGGGTTGTGAACTTCGGAACACGGAATATTATGACAGTGATGAGCGCGGGTGAGTTATAGAGTAGAATGTTGGGTAAACGAGGGAGAAGAAGGAAGAAAATAGAGTGAAAAAGAGAAGGTCTTATTGTGAATAGGATAGGGGGTCCATTAGGGAAAGAAATACTGCAAGATTACTTGCTAAATGCTCAATGCAAACCTAGATTAATCGGTAGAATATTTTCATGATAATATTAATTTTGAAAGTACCACACGGAGCGATAAACTTTGTAAGCAGTCATACGTAGCGGTGCAAAGTTATATATACACCAAAAAATTTAATTCGCCACGTAAAAGTTATTTGCCTTCATTGGGACTCGAACCAGCGTTTCTCGATTGTCATTCTGAGATTCCCCTTGTGTAACTTGACCGGTAATCGGGAGATCCGGGTTCGAATCCAGGCGAAGTCTATCGATTATTTCGTGGCGGATTACATCCTCAGTACATATAATATTTTTGGCTAAGTTCTGGTTTTGATAAGTTAATACGTTGCGTACGGAGGTGTTTAAATCCCTCGTAACCCTCTGTTGCGGCAGGTATTTAAACTTTCATATGCACTCCTCTCTTACGTTAATCTAGTATTGTAAACGAAACACAGGTAAAGAAATTAATGCGTGAAAAACGCGAATGCGTGAAAGTAGTGGCTTTAAAAACATGGCTCTATTTAAACAAAAAATATATGCAGATATTCTAAATGCATACAACTTAAGGAAAAAAGATATTATAGATGATAGTTGCCCGTTACATATGAAAAAACTGACATAATTAAATTATATAGGCAAAATAAACGGAGTCAACAGCAAAAGCGAGAATTCTCGTTATCCGTCTATAAAGTACGTCCTCCGTTTTACACGGAGCACGTACTTGCACAATCTTACGTATGTACGAAGGCGCTGTCAAAATTGCGTCGTGTAAAGCGGTGAATTGCTAGAACACATGCGAGAATGCTTGGACGTGAGATGGCAAAATAGCCCGTTCTAATTTCATTCATGCACTCGCGCAATTCCACGCCATTTTAGAAATTAATGCAGCTCTAACCTGCGCAATTCCGTGCCCCGTGTAAAGCGACCTTAACGTATAGCTCAGGAAAAACGAAGATTCACGTGATTCGTACGCAACGTATTAATATGTTCGGTGCGATTAGTTCCTATTTTTCCTCTCGTCCCCGCCGTGGGCGTTGGTGGTCGAAGGTAGCAGCTCCAGAGGATCTCCCAGCACGCCATTTCCCCGCTTCCTCTATAGTCTCATTCCCTTCCTCCCTAGCCTCTCACACCTTCCTCCCTGCCACTGACATCCCACTCCCATCCCCGCAGCTACTCGTCTTCCGCGCCGCGGAGCTACTGTCACCGCACAAGTCCTACGCTAACCTTCACGCCCATCTATGATACCCCCCTCCACTCCACTGCAAGCTTCTTTTCTCTCTCCCCTTCCACTTTCCCATGCTACCTCTCCGCTCTCCCCCTCCCTTTCCTCAAAGTCATCCTCCCACCAGCAGTGACAGTTGCTCCCTCTCTCTCTATTCCTTTCTACCTCTCTTAGCTCGTCACCCATTCTCCTCCATCTCGTAGCGGAATGAAAAGATGTGGGGAAGAAAGAAGTTGTGTGTGCGATGCGTGGAAGAAAAATAAAAAAATGTTTTACCCTCGTTTCCTGTCGGCCAAAACGTCACGGTCTCTTTGATTCGTTTTGCTCCTCTTAAACCATTCTGGTCGCTCATTGGTGCAAAATGTTTCCAATCCTCCATCACTCTCCTTCCTTTCCTCTCCTCTTGCAGTTTACCAACCAACATCATTACTAACCTCCCCCGATCAATTTCCCTACTCCACTACACAGTCGTCCCGATGGTTTTTTTCCGAATCTTTTACATACCCTTCCTGCTGCTGACTTGCTCCGCCCAGGTAGCTAGCTGTCAGTGCCAGTGTTCGGCTGTCCTCTTCCTTAACTTCTCGTCTCCGTTGGTTCTCCTGCAACTCTCACGAATCCAAACTACGCCCCCTCTTAGGCGTTGGCTCCACCCACCATTTGCGCAACCATTGCGATCCCAAACCGATGTATCGGATTTTTAGACATTGTGTAAACATCGATGGTCACGTGGAGCCAAGTCTCCCCGGATTTCCCTAGAGGTCTATCGCATGATTACGGTTGCTCATGAATTGAGTTCCTTTTTAATGCAAATTCATTCACCTCATTGGCAACTTATAACATTATTTGCATGATAAATCAAATAACTATCAAATATCATATTAAAATTTATATTTGCATAGATTAAATTTGCCTGTAAGTGGCTGTTTTAAGTTTGCAGACAATATTATCCTGGTAAATGGGGAAAAAATTTTTTTATCAAGTTAAAATAAATTTCGAGCGTCCCCAGGATCTATCTGTATAAAGGTACACTCGGTGCAATTTTTGCATAAATGTGAATTTCACTCATTACATTGCCGGTGTAGTAGTCATTTATCGGTGTACATAGGGTGGTTATGAGTTCTCTCGGACAACTCAGAAAAAAATATACATGTATGTGTATCAATAATTCTATCTAAAAAAAATAAGCATTTAGGCAACCATAGGGATTCGCCTTGATATAGAGTATCTTATCTCAAATTGAGGTCGCTAACGCTGTATTTGAGCTAAGAAATCATTATGAATACATAAAAATGACCCATTTTATGCGTTTTCCATTATTTGTGTACTACTATGTTATGGGTATTGAGACCCGAATAAGCTACATAGGATAGTAATGAAGGAGCAGGAGTAATTTCCACAATTTTAAATTTTATCGGTACTACCGGTTTCGCTTTACAGCATCATCAGGTACAAAATATCAAAGTGATCAACGTCTTAAATAGGAAAGGCAGGATGGGGGTGGTAAGACGGGAAGGCGGAGGAAGGGGAAGAAGGGAAGGGTGAAAAATCACAGGTGCTTAGAAAAGCCGAGGATGGAGTCAGTGAGGCAGTATGACGAATATACAACTAATTGGCCTTAATGTCTTTACTCCCAAACCGTTTCCACTCCATCTCGCCTGAAACCTCAGATTAGATACATAGGATAGGTTATTAATTATGTGAAAGAAAATAAGTACGTTACTATGGAAAGCCTAGCAGATACGAGAGCTGCGTCAAACCAATCTAACAATAGTTCTAATCTTGAAAAAAAGGGAAGAAGGATGGACTGATTGGAGGAGTTGGAGATTAGGAAGCACATCACGAATGGAATTGTAGCAAATGAGAATATTTTTGTCAACTATTCCCCCCTCTTGGAAATTCCCCTGAAGCTGAGTAACGCTCCAACCCCAACGCAACCCTCCCCTACCAACGCATAATAGCAACCAGATAAACAACAACAAAATAACTGTTAATATTCTAACGATTAACGATACCTGTACTTGATGATGTCGCCTCTGCGACGAAACCAGTCGTCTTGAATAAATCGTGTGAAAAAATACCATAACTTTTTATTGTTCTAACAATAGTTGACTGATGATGAGACTGCTATGAAGGAAATGGGAGGTAAATAATGTAATTTCTTTAATTCCAGCCCCAATGGATATGCCTCGCGCGGTAGAATTATTAATTTCTCATTATCACTATTGATGTAGTATAAAGTGTTAAACATGAGGAAAGCATTCTTGATTTATTAGAATTTGCTTTATACAAGAAACTTTTATCAACTGGGTTTATATTGCCTCAGAGTTGTATTCCCATTAAAGTAGTGACAGTGGGAATGGTTGTCATCTTCCTGAGAGCCAAGAAGTTGTGCTCAATTCACGTTACAATAATTCTTTCTTTTCCAGTTCGATTCTGTTTAGATCTACGTTTTTGCATTTTGGTATCGGTCCAAAAACCCTTATTACTCAGATAATGTCAATTCCATCGGTAGCGGCATTTACGTCAACAATGATACATGGGGAAAGGGTGGATATTCCAAGAAAAACCAATATAACTGCATAGTGCATAAGAAAAAATGTTTCCGTTGCCATAGCTCAGTAGCTAAGGAGTTGCGACCTCATGTTTATGAATAAAAATGCTTAAAGTTATCTTCCCCTATCACCTCCTGAAGTATAGCAGATTCCTCCTGACTAGAAGATGCAGAAAGACTTAATCCGCGAACTGAATAAAATGCAAAGGAAGGCTGCGCGTTTCGTCAAAAATTGCTACGGGCGTACAGACAGTGTTACCCAGATGTTAAGCGAATTAGGTTGGGAGCCGTTGGAGACTCGGAGGCTGCGCGCTAGGCTTAGATTGCTTGAACAATTAAGAATGGATATAACGTCTATGCGTGTTTCGTGGATTTTGAGAAAGCGTTTGATAGGGTGAACTGGGTAAAGTTAATGGATATTCTCAAGAGAATATGTGTAGATTGGAGGGATAGACGACTGATTCGTAATCTGTATATGGCCCAGACTGCGCAAGTGAGGATAGCGGACGGAGAATCTGGGTGGGCAAGCATTGGCCGAGGTGTGAGGCAAGGCTGTCCTCTATCGCCGCTGCTCTTTAATGTGTACGCTGAAGAGATGGTAAGGGAAGCGTGGGATGAGTTAGAAGCTGGGATAAAAGTGGTAGGAATGATGTTCAAATCAGTGAGATTCGCGGATGACAAGGCGTTGATCAGCCAGTCAGCGAGGGGGCTTCAGGCTCTAGTGGATGCGTTATACGAACGTTGCGAGGAATATGGGATGAGGATTAATCACAAGAAAACTAAGGTGATGCGGTTTTGTAAAGCATCACGATCGAGGAATGTGAGACTCAAGATAAAGTTGGGTGGTGAAAAACTTGAGCAGGTTGAGCAATTCAACTATTTAGGCAATACGTTAGAGGAAAACAGATACAGTGGTAAGGACATCAGGAAAATAATAGCATTAGCGAAGGAGGCGTTCATGAACAGGAAGGAGCTTCTGAGAGGATCGTTGTGTAAGAGTTTAAAGAAAAGGTTAGTGAAGAGTTTGATTTGGAGTGTAGCGGAGTGACTCTTCGGTGCGGAAACGTGGACACCGAGGAAGAAGACAAGAGAAGATTGGAGGCATTTGAGATGTGGGTATGGAGAAGAATGGAGAGGGTGAAATGGACGGAAAGGAAAAGGAATGACGAAGTCCTGAATATGGTTGGCGAGGAGAGGCAGCTTTTAGATGAGATACGCAGGAGACAGAAGGTATGGATGGAGTTAGTGCTTAGCGGTGAGGGGATGTTGAAAATGGTGTTGGAGGGTAGAATGTTGGGGAAACGAGGGAGGGGAAGGAAAATAATAGGATTTTTAGATAGATTGAAAGAGAGTAGGCCTTACAGTGAATTAAAGAAGGCAGTGCTGGAAGGAAAGGGAGGCTCCCTGATCACTTCTCGAATACTCCATGGAAACCTACCTTAATCGGTAGAATACTATAATAATAATCTTTAAGAGCGACACAGTTAACATAATATTAGAGCCACACTATATTTCCAGGTCCGATAGAAGCGATAAATTACGAGAGATATTTTGATATGGGAATTCGTTTTTCCCCCGAACCATAAAGGACTATAATAAACGCTAGTCCCAACCTCGTTAGAGCACTTCATTTTTTTTCAGTTGTAAACGGCTGGTGTCCTAACACCCCCTGCCACACGCCTTTTAGGCGGCTCGCGGGGTATTATGTAGATGTAGATGTAGAATAGGTATTGGGTTGGCATACATTTTCCAATGTTGGTATACATGTTCCATTTTCCTACTTATTTTCTTCGTATAACACGCTCTGAACCTCAATATTTTTCAACTGCGAATAGTGGGAGTTTGGTGCGGTAGTTTCGAAAAAAGTATGTACTCTGTGGCTGGGAGTAGACTTATGTTGAGTTAATATTACTAGTTTGCTATTGAAAATTGATAACCACATCAATTAATTTCGGATTACACCTTTAATGGGGAAATAATTTTAATTTATTTCTTGTTCATGCTTATAGAAAATTAACAATTATCCTCATCTATTATAATATTCGTCATATAATTGCATTTTGTAGTGAATTTGAAATGTGAAAAGTATTATTTGATTATTGAAGAACGATATTAGGCTTAAAAGATAGGAGTATCCATTGGCATTTCATGCTAATAATTATCATATGTTGGTGGTTAGTATCATTGTCGTGTCATTTTTTTGGTTGTAAATTAATTTCTTCTCTGAACGACTAGTTTGTAATAAACTTTAACGAGCAACAGCGAGAGATTTCATAACACTCCTCACATTGTTAAGCATATAATTGATGGCTATTCAATTTTTCAAAGCTGTTCTGCTCGATGAAAAAAAATATCGCTGAGGGTAATATTCGAGGCTTTTATCATTCCCCATATCATAATCGATATGACGGAAATATTATAATTTTATTGCGTTTTTCAAATTGATTTATTGTTATAAACGACTGCTCTAATCTTTTGAGTTGTTGAATGAAAGGCGAAAGAAATATTAGGGAGGGATATCATAAAACAATACGAGTTTCAGAACCCATTGCATGAGAAAAGCAAAATCAGTTTATGGTATGCTTGAAAAAATTAGTATCGAAGTACAATGAGGGCATTAATCCGAAAGAGAACCATAAACTCGGATATTATGATTTCTCTTGGGCAAGGAATCCATCGCCATATATATTAATACCTCGACTGCTTTATTGCCGCAACCCACGCTGGGGTCTCAACAGGCGTTGTTTCTTACCACACCTTAAAACATCCATGTACCTTTTATCACCACCAAAAGTTTCCCTTAATATATCATTCAAGGTCATTATATTTTTTCATGTCTTCAGGTGTTCATGCAGAAAAGAGAGCTATAATTCGCCTCGAAGAGAGAGAGAGAGAGAATAGAAGAAGAGATAGTACTCGCAGATATTATATGCTACCCACTAGGGAATCCATAAGAATCCATCCACTATTCTTTGAGAACGGCCAATAGAAGAATTAATGCGATGGAATTTATAGACCAGAAACTAACGTAAGTGTAACCTTTAACTAAATTGGATATTTATGTCATTACAACTGTCTAACTCTTTGATATATTGTGTACCTAATAATGTCTCAGGTGCATCACGGATGGAGGGTTGTTCCAATACTCGTATCAATTTAATTTTTCCTTAACCAATTTTGAAGCGTTTCATCTTTTTATTTTGGCTGAACAAGTTTTGAATTGATTCAATAATACTGCATAATATTTCATTAAGATACCAATAGCTTCATATTGAGTTTGGCCTTAAACACATATTATCAAGGTTGTGTAAATGCGCTAGAGTATTTAGGTGACTTAATCGTATGAGTTCAATTCATGTTCTAGGGAAAATCTTATACCTCTACTGCTCAACGTGAGTGCCTATCAAAAAATGCAAATAATTTTCCATCAGTAATTTTTCCCTGTGCATATTATCCATAAAGTCCTCGTAAATACTATTTAAGTTCATAGTATTGTTCTGGTGGAGAACTAAATACAGTGTCAAATATAAAATATAGGTACTTCCTCACTTCACTGTTGTGATTTTTATGGAAGATGTTATGTTGAAAAATATTGATACCCATCTACGCTCTCTAATTGCTTGTGAGTGAAGTGTAAATTAATATGCATGCATACGTTATGAGTGCTTTTTGATCTCTTAATAGCCATGTGGTTATCGTCGTAGCTCGAAATATATAGCTACTTTGACGCGATTTCTATTTTTTTGGACACTATGCATCTACTAGCGCCTGAGGATATTTGATTGCTTCGGCTATTTTTCTAGGACAAATTTTGTGGAAGCGAATTGATCGTAGAACTCCAGCGTTCGGGGAAATTTTCGCCGAGTGGGTCATCACTCACAGGCGAATAAATGTTGACAGCATCGCAGCCGCCCGTTCAATTTCTTACGAGCAGGTTTTTATTACCCTCGAGCGGCATTTCCAAATCTAACGCCTGGCTGATCGGAGGAGCGAGGGGGGGAGGTAGGATTATCGAACAGCCTTCATGCCTACGTAATAGCGGGCGTTTGTTGACACATTGTCCAGCCATCGTCCGCCTCTACTCCTCCTCGGCCCGATACGGTGTATACGGCCTCCCAATATTGGCTCGCCCTAGATTCTCCTTTGATGCGATGCGACTCTCTGGCCACGCTCTGCATGTATTGTAGTGTGCGTTGCCGTCTATCCACGCGTATGTAGAGGAGGATGGAGTGATTGTTGTGTGTGTCTGTCTGCATACATATATGTTTGTCTATGTACGTGTTCGTGGACGGAGTATCGCTCAGAAGAGGCGAATGCGTTATATGGGTACGGAACAAGGGAGTGATTGAATGGGATGTTGGATGTGGGAGGGGAAAACGTATGGAGAATGGGTGTGGTGCCGGTGGAGACCCCTGCCGGGGCTGCCCATAAACATGTAATGGCCGTTGTCCAGAGAACCGCGGATGGGAGGTCTCTGTATCTCTCAGAGGGGCACTTGAGCCACGGACGTATCCGTGGATGGGGTATATAGGGGTGGGATTTATCGCGTCGACTTATTCCAATATCCATATTGAACCCAAACACCCCTTACCTTCATTCCCGTTGTACTTCAAGTAATTAAATCGTATCCACTGTAACGTACCCATTGTTGATGTTGCCGTTATTTTCGTTGCGAGGGCGCGAACATTGGAGGCGTTAGTGGGCGCATGAAAATCAGTGAGTGCATTTTGTCGGCTACGAGAGGTTTTAACAAGTGCCCTGGGCGTCAGAGGGATGCATCGTGTATTCATTTTGCTTTTCGCGTGGAGGAGGGAAAGAAAGGGAGCAGGACCGACACATTTCCGAGATTAAGATACATCCTTTGTTATCAGAACTTGCTCTTTCATCACGTGTACCATGTTTATTGGCTGGCTTTCCATGTATTACTTAATAGTATAGTGTGATATATTTTCACAAAATTTTGGTTTATGGTTATCATATCTGCTTGGTCACATATGCTCTGCAAAATCCAAATTTTTAGGAACAAGTGTTCATCATTTCTTAATTGGGTCAATGTTCATTTGTTGGTGTTACAGTATAAGGATTAATGTATTATTTTTTACTATAGGTGTTTTATCTGTGTCTTACTTTGTTATTAGCTAGGTAGATTTGTTATTCATGTGTAAATTTAATGCTGCCACAAGGCAATAGCCTACTCGTAGTAGAGTATAATAATAATATCCGGGAAACCCGCTCATAGTATGAGACTCCGCTCCTCCGAGGTAATTAATTCTCCTTCATTTTTATTCCCGTGACATATATTTTTTATGCATCATTACTTATTTCCTATTTCTCATCATTACCCATATTTATGTACATTATTTTTTATTAATAATTTTACAATTAGATTTGCTAAAATAATAATGTTTAAGTCAAGGTTACTCTCAAGGTTACTTTGATTATTTAAAATAAGATTTGTAATTATAGGGCGAAGGTGTGGTTTTACCTACCTTTACATTTGATTACCAAAAGATACAATGTTCTATTGGAATTAGAATTGTTGGAATATAGGAAGTGAAATAATAACAGCAGAATATATCCAAAACATGTTATACGTAACTTTTGCGGTAGCAAAATAGGCCTCTTTTCCTCTTTTCTAGTCTCCATAATATGTATCATGCGCTTGGTAAATATTTTGAGTGTCCTTAATAGTTTTGAAAGTGTCCGATATTTGCATACATTTTTTGTTTTAAATGAATTGGAATCTATTTTCGTGCATTCTGTGAACTGCAGCACAACTCGAGTCTTTTCCACGATTTGTAATGATCAACTCCGGGCCGGAAACAATTTTTCCGTGTTAATCTCTTGTTCACAGCGAAGAATGGAAGCAATGCGAATCCGGGCGCTTGGAGAAGGGAACGAATGGTACAGGGAGAGAGAGAGAGAGTATATGAAGGTTGAAGAGGTGGAAGGGTGGCAGAGGAGAAAATGAGAGGCGTGAAAATCGCTATATTTCATACGTCACGCCCCGAAATTCGAACTCTACGAAATTGTTTCTGGAGCGTGGGTACTTTGCGCGTCTGTCAGCGGGCGTATGGGAGTGAAGGAAGATTAATGAAAGGAGGGACGTGGAGGGGGTGGGGAGAGGGGAAGGTGGACCGAAAGAATGGAAGGGGGGGAGGGAGAAGTTAGGTTAGTGTTAAGAGGGACAGTAGCGATGAGGAGAGGGGAGGGGAGGTAGGCAGAGGGTAGAATGAGGTGAGTTTTGTATTATTTTTTTTTTCGCTAGGCCTCCCAAACAGCAGGAGAGCGTGAATGAGTAATCTTTGTTGAAAATTTTAGAAAGGCAGCCCCTGGTGGTGCTCTTGCAACGTGTTGGTGCTTCGTGGGCCTTCCCTCTCCTGTGCGCGTGGTGCAGGCGACTCGCGTAACGTAGCAACCGATGGTGTGATGAGACCCTTCTCTATCGCTATCTCATATCCTTTTATATATTTGATATCTTTATTCGCTCAAAAAATGGCATCGTACATACCTTTTCTTTTCTTGGAGAAAATAAAAAAAATGCTATTTTCACTGTTTGAAAAGTGGATTGATAAAGTCACTTCATGAAGTGAAATTTGCTAGTTCTGTTCTTTCCACTATGAAGCAATTTCATACAATTTTCCTCGAAACCGTTCGATTCGCTCTTTCTTTAAATATTACTATTCGAGTGCAAGAATTTAAAAAAAA
The DNA here is from genome assembly GCF_921293095.1 of Ischnura elegans. NCBI lineage: Eukaryota > Metazoa > Arthropoda > Insecta > Odonata > Coenagrionidae > Ischnura > Ischnura elegans. The sequence goes on from NC_060248.1 coordinate 110,435,291, forward strand.
ATAAATTAAAATGAAAATATTATGATACTATTTTCATTTTAACTTTCAACGTTGATTTTTATATTAATATTAATGTATTTTAAACACAGAGAGCTATTATGCAACAGTAAAAAATTGCTAATATTGACTTGATATACCTACTCTATTTGTTTGAATGCGGGAAATGTGTTTCGGTTAATATATGGGAATACCGCCCAGGGTATATGATACTAGGTATATTCGCGGATGTGTATACCCATGAATGATTTTTCCCTGGGACCAGTCTAAAAAAAATTACAGCGTGATGGGAAGGTCATTTTTTCCCCTGCGCCCGGCGGGAATTTGAGGACCCGTGAAATTGTTTGATGCCGCCTTTCGGAGGCGGCCGGCCGGGCGATGGCAAGGGATAAAAGGGGCCGGAACGGACGGAAAAATTGTCCAGCTTACTCAAAAGTGAGTGAGTGAAGGTGCGCCTTTTCATCTCTCCCGTGCGCGCTAGCGCGGCCAGTTTTCAATTTTTCTGATTCCGATGAACAGGAGGAAGGAAGAAGAGGGTGGTGAGAGGACTCAAATGGGCTCAAAAAAAGGTACCTATACCTCCACCCGTTACGTGTGATATCCGCTTCCAAATGTTTCTCGGGGCCGATACTATTCGTTGGTTATTTTACGTTTGAATATCCTCAGTTTAAACGCTTGTAGACTAAGTAATAGGGTTTTTCACTCTAAAATGAAATTTGGGTGAAAATGAAGTCGGAAATGACTAAAGAATTCGCTAATTATATGTATTTGATGCGATAATAGAAATTATTTGAGCTCGGTCACTTTATCTTACTCACTTTGTATTCTCGTAGTAATAATTCACTCGGACGACAGTCAATATCCTTAGGTTTTGCCCACGTTCACTAACATCTTTTTACACTTGGTCAATAGTAACTTTGTTAACTTATAATTTTATTTGTTGAATGAAAATGGAACTTCTATTTATTTTTATATAATTTCTCTACATGTAACTTCATGAGCAACTTGACAATATATTTAACTGCATATATTTCATGTGTGACGAGGGGTTAGATGAAACATGGGACTTTCTAGTCCCAATCTCGTCCAACAAAGGCGTTTATTATTATTAATGTTGTTGTTGTTCTTTAATTTTCTTCAGTTTTCACTGAGTGGCTTTAGTGTTAAGAGCACGGGTTCTCACCAAGGTAACTCTTTACTGTTGAATTGCGTTGAGAAATTTTCTCGTGATATGACAGGTTGAAATTATTACAGCCTTTTGCAGTTTGATGTATGTATTTGAATGGAGATTAAGTATTTTGAAACAATTTTGTATATGTTTTGGGATGATACCGGTAGCTGAGATGACAATTGGAGCTATATAAACTTGTTCCATATTCCATATTCTTTTTATTTCTATTGCCAATTCTTGGTACTTGTTAATTTTTCCTGTAATCGTCTTTTCGATGTTATGCGACAGTGGCACGGCAATATCAACTATATAGCAAGTTCTATGTTTCTGTCAATTTATTATTATTATTATTAATTCGAGTATTATACCATCATATATTCCTAGAAAGTAAAATTAGGTGCTAATTCATTTGCCGGGATCGTGGATTGAAGATTGGAATATTCCATGCTTCACTTTGATAACGGGTGTAGACCTTCATATTTTGAGGCCGCTAGCGAAAAATTAGACATCTCTTCCAACTGAATAAAATAGGAGTTTTATACTATCAAGTTTTTAGAAAATAATTGATGAAGCACTCCTGATCCATAAGCTCACACAACGAGGTGACAATCCGAGCGCTTTTTTTTTCAAAACAGTGAATTGGAGGATCGGTCCACTGAAGCACTTGCTTACCACATGATTGAACTGGGTTCATATCCCTATTGAAAAAAACTTGATCCCATCTCTCTTTGAGTGGCTGAAGAAGGATGAAAAGTCCAGCATATCGTTCGTCGAATGTTAAGCCGTGGATCCCTTGCTGTGCTTCATTAAGAGCCATTCTCGAGGTAATCATACCACTTTCACAACACCCTCTACTATTTTTATAAGGTCTCTTCTTGTGATTATAAGAATCGATGCAGGTGAAACAGTCCTGGTAGATACTATGATTGATATTTTTGGGTCATGGACAGGGGGACTGCTAAGAGGAAGCCCAATTCCATCCCACATAAGGCTGATTTCTGTTGCCACTTCGGTCGCATTTTAATCGGTTTTCAAAAATGTCCGCGGCGCGGTGATGAGTGCAATGCGATCCACTTTTATCCAATACTTGGTAGTATGGCTTTTGCAAATGCAAGAAATTACGTTGAAGAGTTATGAATTTTATAAATCACATCTTCATGAATGAAAATTTCGGTTGACACCTCTAATTATTTCTTATTCCCCCGTGAAACAGATCAATTTGTCCACCAGCGATGAGAGTGGCGACTTCTGCAAACCCATTTAAATGCGCGGTGGGTGACAACACATTTATAGGGCGACTTTAGGATCCTATTCTGTAAAATTCGTGGTCATGGGTATGAAAGTGGAGCCCTAATTGCCTTCAACCTATTAATTCCCCTGAAATAAATGTCTAAATGCCAATTGAGGCAGAAAATCTAACTTCAGAAATCGGTTCTTGGCTTAATCAGCCCTAACTTTTCTTGGATATTACGCTATTACTTATACCAATTCTTTTTTACTTCGGGATTCCCGGGTTGCGATTATTTATCTTCATCTTCAGGCGCAAATTATGAAATAATTTTCTTAACAAAATTATTATTTCATAATTTGCACCGCATTTTAAACATCATTATTATTATTTATATTTATTTTATTACATTTCATAATTTGCGCCTGAAGATGATGATAATTCATCGAAATCCGGCTCACGCTTTGTAAAAAGTAAGTAATTGTATAAAATCCAAGAAAAATTGTAATGGAATATCACAAAGTTAGTAATGAGTAAGTGAATTTTTTTAATCAGCCATATACGTGTTAGTGAATATGCGTTAATATCTTTGGTAATATCATTTATCGTAAGGCATTATTCACCGATTCTTGCCTAAGTCAAACAAAACATTGGTTTCGAATGCATTTGGTCCTACCTCAATTGGTGGTGAATCCCTTTCTAATGCCTCACTCACTAGTAACGATAGGCGTGCGTTGTGTTCCGTGTGCTCGTAATGAAGTAACGCGAGACTTCCGCGTGCGGCGCACCACGCGACCCTTTTCAAATCCGCGTTCGAATACTCCGCATGGAAACAAGGGAAGGTCGGAGAGCGCAAGTGGAACCATTCACCCCCGCGCACCAATCCTCCCCTCTTTTAAAAACCCACCCCTCCGCACACTCCACCCCATTTTCCATCTCCAAAAACCAACCCCTCCATAACCACCCACCCCTCCTCCGTAAGCTCCAATGTGTACACAGCGAGGTGACGACCCGAGCGCGCCTTTGGGCAGATCCGCTAAGCTGGTGTCACCTCAATTGTGAACGAGGGTGGGCACTGACTGACGGGGGGCCGCCGCCCGTACTTACGGGGGCGAGGGGGGGGGGCAGTGGGAAGCGGAGGGGGTTGCGCAATGCATATGGGGGTGGTGGACACAAAGGCGAGTCACTGCGCGTTGCGAGGATGAAATGAAAGCCTTGGAAAATCTGTCATCCATAAATCCTTGGAGGGTTGCCCCTGAGGGATGCTGGGTAAGGACGTCTTCCCCCCAAACCCCTCACTCCCCATCGCCCTTAGATGCATCACACTTCCGTGCGGACTCTCTTATACGCGTCCGAAAACCTAACCTTCCCCCTCTCCGCCGGCGTAGCCAGTTCCATTCCATACCGCTTTATGCAATCAATTCGACCATTATCCAAGGATATGGGGGTCGCAGGATGGACCCTTTAGGGGTTTAGTCTAGGCTGGGGGAAGGAGTTGTGTAGGAGGGGGTAAGGAAAACGGCCCAAAGGGGCCGGAAAAGATTGGGACGAAGGGGTATACATAGGGGTATGAGCTGGGAGCGGAGGAATCGTTTGGGTACAAGGATTTTTGAGCTTACTTTTCAGGATTGAGTTCAGAGACAGAGTGTGAGTGCATCGTGGGAATTGGACATATTGTGAAGTGACTGGACGAGTGGGGTCGGTGGGATGCATGGAGTGATGGGAAACATTTCCCGTGAACTTCAATTCTTCAAACGTTTGCGGTACGGAAACTTGGACGCTTATAAGATAGTGTAATGAATACTTGAAAATTTCCACGGTTGTGAAGTTTATTACGACCGAGTTTTTTTTTTGCTACAACATCTTCCTCAAGAAATTTTATTTATCGTGGAAAATTACAAGTATTTATTTCAATATGGAAAAATTCCACTCCATCACGCTAGAACCTTCGGATTCTATACTTAAATTATAGGGTTTAATTAATAGAAATTTATGTAACTTAGTTATTATAAATAATCAATCCTGTCAAAATACGGTATGTCAAAATTCTTGCGTATTTCCTCTTTTTTATTGTTTATTATATTATTATAAAAGAAATATATTGCTTGTAACATTTTATTTATGCATCAATATTGTACAATCATTTTTTTCATTTTAAGCCCTCAAGATGATTTAAAATAAACCGAAACGTAGGCAAAATCTCTTTTGAATTATTTGGCCTAAACTCCAAGGACTTAAGATCATTATTATAGGGTCTGGTTGTGGAGAAAATGGACAAGGTGCAGTGGACTGAGATGAGGTTGAGCGACGAAATGTCAGATATGATGGAAGTGGAGGGAATAGTTATCGAATAGATACGGAAGAGGCAAAGGGTTTGGATGGAGCGAGTGTTAAGAGGAGGGTGTTGTTGAAAATCGTGCTATAGAAAAGAATTTCATTTAGGCGGGGGATGAGGAGGAAGATAATAGGACTCATAAATAGAAAATGAGGAAATAGGCCTTAAAAATTGACGATTGAAGTTCAATTGGAGATGGAGGACAGTCTGGGTGATTGGCAAAATGCTCAATGTAAATTATTTACCTCAACCGGTAGAATATCTTGATGATAATTAATTGATGAGGTGGTTATAGTGAACCGGAACGTAGATAAGTGGGACAAATTGAAGTTCTTACACTAGAGATTTTTAGTACTCACTCAGTTTGACATAAAGCGGTGAAAATTTTCCTTCAAGATTCATAAACAAATATACTGTCTACATAATATCATGTCTACATCGAGGAATGTGACGCGAGTGGAGGAAGAATAGGATGTGAAGTTTACGGAGGAAAACGAGTCGAGGGAGGAGATGTAAGTGATCCAAAGAGATTCCATGCCATGTGGCCACAGAAGGAAGATGTCATCAATGTATCGGACCCAAAGGATATGATTGGAGTGAGTGAGTGGGTATGAGGAGAGAAAAGACAGTTCTAGGAGGCCAAGATATAGGTTGGCATAGGACGGACTGAACTGGCTCCCCATAGCACAACCCCTAGACTGGGTGAGGTGTTCGTTGTTAAAAGAGAAGAAGTTATGTGTGGGGATTATTTCATCCGATAACTATGATAGGTATAGAGTTGAAATTTACGGTAAAAAATTAATATCTGCAGCCCAAATAACCTTAAATATAAAATATATTCATAGTATTCACATAAGAGCATGCACAAAAATACTAGTTTAAATGTGAAGAGGACGGAGAGGAGGAGGAACGAAGAAGTGCTGGACATGGTGAGTGAGGAGAGGCAGATTTTAGATGAGATACGGAGGAGACAGAAGTATGGATGGAGCGAGTATTTAGCGGAGAGGGGATGTTGAAAACAGTGTTAGAGGGTAGAATGTTAGGTAAACGAGGGAGAGGAAGGAAAAGAATAGGATTTCTAGATAGAATGAAGGAAAGTAGGCCTTATGGAGAATTAAAGAGGAAGTGGTTGATGGGGAGCGAGGAAACCAGAATTATTTTCAAGTACTCCATGGAAACCTACCTTAATCGGTAGAATTCTTTAATAATAATGGATTACAATCGAAATTCGGATGTTCCGGCCGGTACATCTCAGAGTCTATATACGTACCGTTTCATCAGAAGCCAACGCCATCACCATTCCGTCGCTGATGGTAAAAAAATTAAAAGCTGATATTACTCTTTATCAAATCTCATATGGTCCTAAGATAGATATACAAATCATTAATTAAAATATTCCCTTGTGATTATGCACCAGGTATATCCTCCTGACCAGTGGCGTTACTAGGAATACGCTGTGGGGGGGTGAACGGGATTGCCTGGGGTGGTGACCCTCCACCCAGGCAACCGAGAAAATTTTTGAAAAATGACATGCTTGGAAATACATTTTACATCATTTTGGCACTACAAGTTCAACTTTTAAGGCCTGGTTACAAGGTACATTAAAACGTACAAGTTAATGTACGTTTGCGTGAATGATTTTTGTGGACCGGAACGGAACATGTGCGAATGCATGGACCAAATAAGAACAGGTTCTATTTTCTGTGCATGCTTTCGCACAAGTTGGGTGGTTACACGGTGCATTTTGGCGTTCATTCTCGCGTTCATGCATTTAGGCATTAACCCGTAATGTACCGTGTAACCAGGCCTTAAGAAGATGCAGTTTTCGAATTTCAAAACTAGACAATACTTTTAAACATTTTTTTATTTCTCTGAGGCTTTATGGGGGATCTATCCCCTCATCCCCCCCCCCCCCCCATAGTTACACCACTGCTCCTGACCATTCCAACCCTCACTGATTGTGTATGTACGGGATGGAGACTCTCTTTCCGAGGAGGCTCAGAGTATGGATGCGATCTGATCAGGTGATCACGATCTGTCGGTTCTTTGTGGAGGTGCTCGGGGTAGCTGGTGGCTCTTATGTTGATGTCCCCCCATATTGTGCGCTCAAGGGCTCCCAGTACAAGGGAGATCGACATCTTTGTGATGAAGCAGTCGAAGGCACTTTGAATGGGCGATGCTTTGTGTGAACTGGTTAGAAGTAGATTTGCCAAATGGATATCCCAGCACCGTGCGCATCTCAAGTGCTTCTATCTCTTTCATGAATAACTGGTGTTGTGACATATTTTCAGAGTTTTATCAGAGAGATGTGATTGCGCAGTTGAAAGGGTAGTTTCCTTCATCAAAGAAAACGAAAGCCATTGATTGCGATTCGTTACCCACCATTAGTGTACTCATAATATAAAAATTATTTGGTTTTAGAAATCCCAGTTTAGACGAATGGCAATGGTCAATTTTAACTGCATTTGAAAAGGCCAGATTGGCGCCCATGCGATGCCACTCCACGTGACGTCACAGGGACCTAGTTTCTATACGAGTAGATAGGAGTTTTACATCGTCTGAGGTTACCAATGCATGCATGAGGCACAGAGCTCAGGGATACATGTCTTAATAATCACCTATTAAAATTGCCTATGGTCGGAAAGTTTTCCTCGTTTGATAGGGTATTAATATAATCCTTATTTAAGCCAAGCGCTACCAGCTAGCATGATGCTCTGCTACCTGCTAGCATCCTGTGTCGTCTCAGCTCTCAAAGCCTCGCCCCAATGTCACCTCACTTGCGGCTGCGGGAACCAGAACGACGTCACACGGGAGTTTTCTCAGCATTCATACTTAACCGTCGCGTTTTCGCGCGCTTGAAAATTTTCACTTTTCATTTAATCGCGAAAAATAGATATCGGCATTTATAAATCTAAAAGCGTGAAATACGTACTCCAGGAGTAATAATCTTTCGATTTAGGCAATAAAAAAATAATAGGAAACCACCCTATTGTACACTCCACAAATTGTCAGTCATTAAATTTTGGATGTAAGAAACCATTCGCCATTGCCGAAAACTTCAAAAGAACTTGAGAATATTATTTCTCTGATTTTGAAATCAATTGATTTTGGCTTGACTTGGGGGAACGATGATATATTCATGGTGAATTAAAAAGCTGTTTGTCTTGATAATGACGATATAGCCGTTGAAACTTGTCGACAGCAAATAAAAGTTTGTGCAACGGTAATGGATTTTTTACTTCACCAAGAAGTCTTTGATTTTGACCATTTTAAACCAGGTTGAGGGTATTGAAATCCATTATAGTAAAATTACTATCCAATGTGCAGTCTATTGTCTAATTCTAGTCCGGAGCTTTTCTTGGAAGACGTAATTAAATGTTGTGAATTCTAATAATTTTCGTTCAAAATTCATCTTACGTAATATTCTTCTTATCTATATATATATATATATATAAAAGAAAGTCGAAAATCGTGTTAGTTAGAACACTTATAACTCGAGAACGGCTGCACCGATTTCAATGAGATTTGGTTCTTTGGATTCGTCTCAGGCGGGGTTAACATATAGGCTATTAAAAAAAGGATAATTTCACAAAAAAAATTCATCTCTTTCCTATGAACATGCTTTTAGGAGTTATAGTAACACAACAATTGATAAGTCGGTCAAAACTACAAATTAAATAATTTGTTTTGTTTTTACCACTTTAAAAACTGCATTTAGTAACAATATAACATTTTAATTACTAAATATATTCAAAATATTAATTAAATTGAAATGACATTTAAAAAATTTCATTCGAGCTGATTGTAAGCCCAGACGTGGCCCAGCTCGAGTTGACACTTCACTACCGTGTTTGTAAACAAATCTCCAAGCAATTGTTGACAAACGGTAATGTCCGTGTTCCTGTCGAGGAATCGAGTAGTTTTAACTCATTTCCTTGGAATGACTGCAAATTAGTTTCAGTGAGCTCATCAACAAAGAGTTCCAGAATATGATTGATCACCAAAAGAATCAAAGATGGTTGATTTAGCGAGCAAGAACGAAGATGCGGATGACTAAAACGAGGTAAATTCAAATAGTTCGTACTCTGCATGAATTCGAATCTTTTAAATGTGTAACAAACGAAGACGAAATCACCAACTACCTATCTGAATATTTTAAGTCCTTGGACATACCTAGCTTACCAAGGCACGATTTACAGAAAAATGTAGTTTCTGTGTTCATGATCTTTCGAAGCCTAAACCAACCATAACTATCCAAAGGAACGTGTTTGGTGATTAAAATAATTGGTAATGAATGCGATTCACGCAACTTCACTCAAAGGAAAATTCAAAGGTGAGGAAGTCCTTATTCCGTAGATTCCATTATCTCAACTCATATGCCCTTTTGAGATTAAACGTATTCAATTTCCAATTCGTGTTGCATTCGTGATAACGATTAAAAAATCGCATGGTCAGTCTTTCAGTTTTTGTGTTGTTTGTGCTCATGTGCTAATTAAAACCCATGATTTTCTTATGGTCAATTTAGCGTGCTAGGATAGGGGGTTTTGGGCGCAGCTAATACCACGGGTCTGTAGGGTATAGAAAACTCGCTAAGGTAAGCGGGAAGTGTGGGGGCACTTCCCCCAGACATTTTTTAAGATAAATGGTTCAAAATAGTGGGTTTTGCGTCTGTGTGAATAGTTAAATATGTTTTGTTTGTTAGTCATCCGTCCCCCTAATATTAATAACAAAATCTTTCATAAAAAAATTCTCTAAGTTCTTGGGGGGGGGGGGGGTTTATCCCCCAAAACCTCCCCTCGCTGCGTCACTGCTTTGCTTCGCTATATTTATTTAGCTTCATCCGCTTAATCTTGCGCCTGATAACAAAACAAAAACTGTTGTTTCTCAGAAGGTGCTTGACGCAAGACATTAAACCCGAATGTGTAGGACTCACCGTGGTGCGTTTACGCATGCAGTACGTTTACGCAGTGCATTTTTTCCAAACAGAGATACTAAAACTGGCGCGCCTTAAGTCATTTAATGCGAATGCTGCTTCATAGGGTCTTTTCTTGCATGATTTTGAGCATCAGTCAAGCGTCGGTCAGGGGTCGTGTCAACCTGCCCCCTGAATGGGCCAAGTGTATGCAACAGACTTGGACCTAAAAACATTTTTTTACAGCTAATAAAGCAAATAGCCAACAACTGAATGCGTATAATTTTTATTTCATGAACTGCTTTATTAAACCACAATGCCCAAAATTTCTTAAGCTAAAACGTAAGGAAATTTGTTGAAAAAAATCCGCGTAAACGTGCTCCGATTCACACTATGAAGATTCAATAAAGAAAATGTCTTTCTGACAAGCAATTTTGGTACTCATTTACGTATTTTTATATAATTTGTATCCTTATTTTATTATAATAAATTAAACATGATTAAAAACGATACAGCCGCTCTTGATTTATAAATGGTGTAAGTAAACTGTAAGTTCATTGATTGTTAGGCGGTACGAAGTTCGCCGGGTCAGCTAGTATAATTATAAATTATTCATCTTTCCCTTTGGTGGGACACATAGTTACTAGTTAATTCATGAAATATAATTTTTTTCATAGAGATGATAAATATAGTAGTAAAAATTTGAGTTTTATTTGTGGTGGAAATCTGGCTTCGTAGTAACAATTTCGTAGTAACAGTAACAATTGTAAAAGCAGAATGGGCCGTGGGAGGAGTATCACCTTCTGCCAGTTTATCGGGCTGTAAAAGACTATTAGATTAAAAGGCGATGATCGTCATTGTCAATGAAGGAAATCAAGAATTGAATATTGACCTCACATTCAATTTAATTTTCAATTTTTTTACTTTTCATTGATTTTTTATTAGTTCGTATTGATCGATGGAAACCCATCGCATACCATAAAGAAGAATTAATTTTCCCTCTTTTTGGCCTTAACTTGAGAGTAAACAGCACATTCAGTATTTTGAGACGAATTTTTTTCTTAAACTTTGATTAAATAAACGATACACTTTTTTCATAATTAGATGGACATATACGGTAAGTTCCCCGTCATAGGAAAATAATTTCTCTTCAGGGCATGTCACAATTTGTTATTATTTTTACATTGATTGCGTGCTTCTAATAGATATGGTAAAAATCAAAAGTCTGGAACCATTTTCTTCCGGGATGGCTATTAGTCCGACATTCGTCCGAGATGTGAGGGAAACCGGGAAAAATCCACGTAGTCTGCCGTGTAAAAATGATGCTATTGTTGTTGATGATGATGTGAAGTTCTTGCGGTGATGTCATTCACTGTTATCTTGGTGTCCTTGGATAACTGGTGTATCCCGTCTTGTGGAGAAGCTTTTTGCAGCACTGCAATGCCAGAAATTATAATTAATATACATTATAATGCAACCGTCAGTAATAAAAGCACAGGTCTCATTGCCATAACTAGATCCAAAAACACTCAGTCACTTAAAATATTGACAGTGCATAAAAATAGAGGAGAAGCTCTTTTGCAGCGCTGCAATGCCAGAAATTATAATTAATATACATTATAATGCAACCGTCAGTAATAAAAGCACAGGTCTCATTGCCATAACTAGAACCAAGAACACTCAGTCACTGAAAATATTGACAGTGCATAAAAATATATAACTGAAGCAAAAGTTGCAATTCATCATTCTTGGAAATTTTCATCGTCATCATCACAATCGATTATTTACAGTTTACTACCATGTGTAGCTCCCGACGTCAAGAAATAATTAAGATAATTTTATGAAATAAGTGTGCATGATATTTAGATTCGACGGATGAGTCGACAGTTCTCCATGTTTGAGACTGACCAAGACGAACGAATCGCTATTAGACAAAATCACACGCAATCCTTTCGAGAACTGTAGCGATCAAAAATTCCTGCTGGCAAGAGGAATAGGACGGCTCACGAAGATGAAAATAAGGCCTCCGAGATGAAATGGCCCTTCTCTCCCGCCCTCCCTCCCCCAAAGTGGGAACCAAGGAGGCGACATTGAGACGGGGGCAGGGGGAAAGGGGATTGTGAGGGGCGGCGTACGAGAAAATGGAAATTTCTATGCGTTCGGCTTTTGGGAATTGAATTGTCAACTCACTCTCCATCCTCCCCCGCCACTCAAGTCAATCCCAATCTTCCCCCCCCCCCCCTCCTCCGCCCATCTCTCTAACTCTTCTGCCCCTCCCCCTCTCCATTTCCTCCCCCCTCGTCTCTCCGGTTCCTCCGCCTCGCAACCAGCTCATTCCTCCTCCTTTTCAAGCCATCTCTCTCCCTCTTTTTCCTTCGAAATATTTCTGAAAACAGCTTCGACCGGGTCCGCCTTGGTTATATCAGCTTCCACCCCTGAGTACTCCTCATTGAAAGTTTAAGTACGGCATTGGCCCCATATTGACGAGCATGGTAACAAAAATAGCTCCTAGTGTGATCTCGAATGTGAGGTGGGTGTATCAGTGACCAAGGGTAGGAATTAGACTCTCTGACAGGTTGTTGTTTGGCGAAGAGAGAGACGTGAAATTATATCTCAGAAAATAGTAACATCTCCAGCTAAAGATAATATGAATGTATTCAACATCGCTCACATACCTTGTTTTAAATTTCCTAATTATGAATCATAGAAAACACTGACTGGAAGGAGATGTTTGAGTTTTATAGCACAATAAATCGTCATCTTTATGGAGCTGACTTTTCTCCTCAATTCGTCATCTTTTCCCTCGTTTTCATGTTTTTACTCTTTTTCTCCGCATCTTTTTGTTGCCCTGATCTCATTTGCCGACTCCAAAATTGTACGACAGTATGAACTTATTTTAATTTCAATATAGAAAAACTTGGTAGGATATTTGGTTAAATTATTAAGAGAACTGTATATATAATCTATTATTTGATTTTGAAACAACCTTCAGTTAAATTCACCGCAACCCCCGCTGCTCTGTGAAATGTTTGCACCATCTTCGAGGTTGCAATCGTTTCCTTAGTTACCTCAGCTTTTAGTGCAAGAATAATGTAGTCCCTTAGCGCCAAACCATCTACATTATTCTATTTATTATCAGTATTACGTTGGACCAATCATAGGTCGAATAATAAATAACAACATATATTCAGAAATAATTTTGGCGAATATTATTCGCATTTTCAGGTATTTCTTCCAGAATTTAAAAAGAATTATCAACTAACTATTTTTTTCTTCATGCTATATTTATTTACTTCGATGAGCATAACTTTGAGTTAGGGAATGGTTTTGATTTCTCAGACCCGTTATCGATACATTATATAAACCACTGTGCGTAAAGGCCGTTTTACACGGTACACGGAATTGCGCAATCTGACGCACGCGCGAAGGCGCAATCAAAATTGCGTCGTGTAAAGCGGTGGATTGCTAGGACACATGCGAGACGGCAAAATAGTCCCTGTTCTAATTTCGTTCATGCATTCGCGCAATTCCACGCCATTTTGGAAATTAAGGCAGCTCTAACCTGCGCAATTCCGTGCCCCGTGTAAAACGACCTTAAGGCAACTTGCGATGATACATTTCCACTGGTATGTATTTTAGTATTTAGTATTCGAGTATGTGATGTGCATAGTTAACATAACTGAAAAAATACAAATTCTGCTTAAATTTTTAATAAAACTGTAGAATTATTGATCTCCTGCATGGACGGCTGCATTGTTTACCATTTTATTCCTTACGTAGTCATATACGTACACATTTCGTGTCACAAGCCGCCTCTTACCCGCTGGATCTCTGTCAGTAGAAATAATGTTCCATACTTGTCTTTCCCGCTACATTCTTCTTTATGGAACTCGCTCGATTCAACATACCCTCTGTCGCCATTCTCCCTCCGTTTCCATGGATCCTACCCTCTTCTCTTAATACCTTGGATTTCCAGCCATGCATATTTGATGCTATCCCTCGCAAATTACCGAGTGAGGAGGGAATTTGATGCCAGGAGCAGTGTTATCCTGTTTTGTAGTGTATATATAAGGGACCATGCGCCGTATCAACCATGATTGAACTTGCCTTCTCGTTTTCCGTTGTGATCAAAAGACCGATACACAGATCTAGTTAGTTACCATTAAAATAATTGCCGATTAGTTGACTGGGATATGTTTTTGTACTCATACTCCATTCAATGATACTTAATGGTGCATTAGCAGAAAGTCAGATGCAATAAGTGTATATCTATGATTGAATTGATGCTCTAGCGTTTGTTAAGCACTGTGGGAATGAAAACGGGATTTAGGAGTTTGATAGATAGTTGTGGAGGAAATATGAGTTGAATGGAGATAAAATCGGGTGAGTTATTACTCATTTTGGTGTACGGTAGCAGAGAAAATGGTGGAAGACTCAGAGGAAGTAATTAAAGTAACTTGAAGAGTTTACTTAAGGGTTGGAATATGGTTTAGTTAATAAAATAAAAAAGGTTCTCGACTCGAAGGTTTTACAAAGCCATTATATTTTGTTTGTAGTCTTTCACCTGCTCAGTAATACCCAACCGCAACTGAGTTAAGATATATTATTCACACACGATCACTCATTTATTCAACCTGAAGGTTGGTTAGGATAGGCGAGGGTTGAGCTCAACCCAGACTAAGCCACAGGCGTCCTATATTTACACATTCAGGGTTTGGGGACCAGTTCCTTTCCCTTGGCCACCTCGTCTTTCGAGGATTTTCTTTGGGCGTGTCCGAATCATTAATATATGTTCATTTTCAAATATGAAAACTTATGAAAAGCAAAAGAATAATTAGGTTTTTTAGAAATTTTTATGTAACCTTTATCAAATAATTGAATTAGTATTTCTTTTTCCTTGTTTTACGTGTATTTAGTATGTTGTTAGATATTCATTTAAGTATCCATGGTCTCTCAGCAAGTTCTAAAATTTTTTCACGGTATCCGCAGTTAAACTTCAAAGCATTTTACTGCTATTTGAGAGAAATATAAAAGAAAAAATTTCCTACGGCCGTGACGATAATATAGTAGAATCGAGTCCGAGTAGTGTGAGAGAAGAAATAACCTCCTTGTATGCCGTCAAATATCTAGGGGCCTTTGCGTATATGACCCCTATATATTTCCGCTTTCCACGCTTGATTCCCTTAAAATACCCTTGACCCAAGGGACGCATACCCGTTCCTCAATACCATTATGGCTGCAACTATGCATTGGAAGCGTGAAGAAGTGTACATTCTATATTGACACATTCAAATTACAGCTGCTCCCCAGTCTGCATTGGACACGCTTTCCTTCTCATCTTGGTCCTGAAACCCCTTCGTAGAAACCCCTTCTATCCTATCTCGTCGCTGGGGCTCATCGGGTCATAACGGCACCAATTTCAGCCCTCGGACGTTTTTCAACTTCAGTCTCGTCTCGTCTCGTCTCACGCTTGCCAGGGATAAACCGTAACAGCCATTCTCTCGGCCCTATTTTTCCTGATGTGAAAATTTGCATTCATCTCCGTGAAATCTACGCAGCCTTGCCATTTAATATCAAGAAAAACCCATATTAGACGCATGAATTGTCGTGAATGAATTCTGAAATTCCAGGTTTTATCACGGGTGTAATAGGTAAGGGGTTTTTGAATGTTGGCTGGAAATTTAGGGGCTTCGCTTGATTTTTAATTCATTGATGCCGACGTGAAGTTTGCGATGAATATAAAATTTACCACTAAAAATACTCACAGAATACACGTGGCGTATATACGATTTTATACCACGTGTGCTCTGTGAATAACTATGACGTGTGTGCACGTTAATTTTGCATCGGGATCAAATTTATCATGGCTTTGGCATCCTTTGAGCCTGAAATAATACTTTTGGTGCTTAGAGTGGCAAAGATTATAGATAAGTTTTCGACATGAATTCTGAAATTTTATGATAAAAGCGTTAGAAAGCGTGATGGTTAAGGTTTAAATATTTTATGCCATGTGGTACGAACTCGTGAGACTATAAAATCTTTTTCTCACCGTGACGATGTTCCAGTTGTTTTTACTGTGTACAGCTTTAATCTTTCTCGAAGCGATTTGTCTTCCATCAAAACACATAAATGCATTAACTCGCTCGACGATAAAATACTCGCTTATAAGTCAAAATACGGACTTCAGAGATGATCTGTGATGGAATTAATGCACCTTTAATTCATTCACAGCGTTAATATTTTTAGAAAATGATTTGTGGTATCTCTAATTTCACGACTGATTAAGGTCTAAAAGAGACTGATTTATTCTTATTATTATTTTTCCAAATGCATATATTTCATATTTTTTCTTCTCTTCTACGGGTTTAGTACAAGTGGAAATAAAATCGTGAGTTATTTAGTCATCATATGAGTACCTTTTTTTACTCCAGTTCTTAGATGAAATGAAGGCATTTTTTGATTGGAAGAAATGTCCAATTGGGATTCGCTATGCCTGAAAAATTCGTCTTTGCTGTCACAACAATGGCATTTCAAGTTATTAGTGCAGGTTTGATTTGGCAGTATATTCCTGACTACTTTGTGCGACTAAAATATATCTTTTATGTCAGCAATAATTCACCCACGCTTAAGTGGGAAAATATTCTGCAAAATTTTTTTTCCGCATTTTAAATAATTCCGTGTGAACATAACCATTGTCCGTATTCACCCTCGTTTCTTGCAGGTTTGTTGAAGTGTATGATTTTTGCTTCCCTCGAGTGATACAATTCTCCATATTTCCCCTACACATGCATCAAAACCATCTCCAGATCATTCCTTCTAGTACGCTTTCCCTGGAAATTCGCAACCTCTTACCCCCAGACGCCCTTTTTGACCCCAGGGGCAGGGAAAGGGCGCGAGCCTGAAAGGGAACAAGTCCCCAACCTACCCTAGAACCCTTGCCCAGGGCTGAATGCTATGGACTGCACTTTATCCCTCCCAAATATTCCCCATCCGTCCCCACCCCCTTCTAACCAATCCACCCGTAACCCTGCTTCTGTACCCTTATATCCCCTTCTCCAACCCCTTACACTCAGAAAACTGCATTATAACTCACCAGTTGGCTCCCATTAACACTATCGCGTCGACGGCCCAAAAAATATGGCCAACAAATTCTGACGACTTAATGTCTACCCTCTCTCTTCCTCCTTGTTGCATTGGGCTATGAAAAATCGTATTACATCGTTTTGTGAGCGTGCATTCTGTTATGCCATACGCGGCCAATACACGAACTTCCCCATCCACCCCTTGTTGTCTCTCTTGGTGCTATATACCTCTCCATCCTCTTCCTGCCCAAACCCTAGTTATTTTTCCCTTTCTCCTACGTCTGTGTCCACAGTTACTCACCCCCCAGCCTTCCCTTTAAAAGTACGATGCTAATATGCATGAAAAGCTTTCTTCTCCTCCCCTCTCTCGTCTCTTTCACTCCATGGAATGATATTCATCCCCACCACCCACCTCACCGTCCATAAATCACATAATTCGTTTTGTTCATTCCATTGGAATTTAAATTGGTTAATTTGGGTCGCCTCTCTCGACCCGGCTAATGCCATGTGTAACCCCGCATTTTTGTTTACGTGTATCGGGGGACAGATGTCGCGTCAGAAATTCTATTTTCCACTGGGAACTGGAGAGGATGATGGAGCGCTTTTGCGGCAGCGGAATTAAAAAATATATGGATGTGTATTTGAATTATGTGTAGCCATTTCCTCTCTGGTAAGAATTTTCTTTTGCCAATTCGGTGTGGAATGTATCAAAATGGCATATTTTTTCGCGTTCCCCAGCAGCGTTCCGTGATCCCTGGTAATATGGCGGAAAATAATTAAACGGATGTCACTCACTCTGTAAATGCATCGTTGGATCCTGAAAAAATAATTAATTCTTGTAAAAAGTTCCATCAGCGATAAAATGTAGTATGGGATTATCTGGGTCTATGAAATTGATAAAAATACCGTCAAAAACTCTGAGGTACTTATATTTAATTTAAAAATATTTTTGCCTTCTGTCAGAGACGCTTTTTTAGCGAGATGATGTAAATTTTATTTGAAAGAAAATTATGAGCAGCAATTGTTTCCATAAGGGATTGCGTAGTATCAACTTAAAGCAAATACGCTGTAAATGTGGTCAGGGATCACTTTAGGGAGAAAATATTCGTTAATTACCTATTTATTCAGTGAAATTAACTTAATAAGAAGAATTTAAAATTTAAACCCATTAGTTGATCTGAAAAAGGGATGATGAAACCTAAGTTTTACTATGACGCTAGGAAGGTGAAACTAAAAAAGAATATATTCGCTACTGTTGGGTTTCTATTCTCAATTTTGATTCAAAATAAGCTTTTCAGGCCGTGAGAGGAGTTTGACTGAACCAGACGAAAGTGAATTGCTAAGGGTTACCATTCATCACAAAATATGTATCCTGATTGAATGCTGGTGTGACCCTGTGAAGCCTCAATTCCACGGGATAATATGGCGTTAATTTGCGCTCAACTGCTATCGTTCGCGTTGCAAACTCATTTATCCCGGAAAATATTTTCTCACCATGTGCAAATGGAACTTTTTATATATAAATTATATTCGTTTAGTTGAGTGAAAAATTAAGAAATATGGAAAAATAATATTATCATTTTGCTCAACTTCATTTCATCTCAATACTATCCTAGATATGTTTTTGTAATACTTCTATCCGCATTCTATAGGAGTACCTCAAGTAGTTAAAATGCTCTATATGGAGCCGATAAAAATTCAGTGCTATCAACATTGATTGCATTAATTTAGGTACAAGTAAAAAATAAGTATTTGTCTATACCAGATTGCATAGTTTTCCCTCCATTTGCAAAGTTTTCCCTCATCTACCGTGAAAAATTATCATTTTTTTCCCTCTCTTGGCGTAAATCTTATCGAAGACGAGATTAACACTGAGTGCCTTTTGATAGCCTTTCAGCGCCCCCAAGTGATTGTCATCTTCATTCAAGCAAAACGATGACTGAACGATTCCCACCAGCCAAGCCAACGAACGTGGAGCGCTTAAGGAAGCTATTGACGTTTCAGCAAGTCTATCACGCGACAGGCACCAAGATGAATGATGCCCCGACCGACAAAGGAACCTCGGAATGGCTCCCGGAAGCTTCGATGCAGAAAATGGACAAGGGAACGTTTTTTCCGGAACTTAGTCGTCGATCATCGGCTTATCCCCAATGATCGACTCCTCTCCCCTCAAGAATTCTTCTTTCTCGTTGTGCATTGGGGGAGGGAGGGAGGGAGGGCCTGGACGACATCGGAAGGAATGTGCACATCCGCCTTCGTTCACATCCGTCGCCTAGACTTAGCGCCAGGCTCTCTAATCGCAGCGCCGAAAGGAAGTCAACTGATCCAAATGGAGCAGAAATCTTTCATCGACCCCAAGAACGGACTCCTTGGTTACGTCGCGTCGTCTATTCGTCGATTAGTATCTCTCCATTGTATCTATCGACTTACGAGTGATACTCATCCACCGCATGATATTTATGCCTATGAACGTGAGAAGGGAGTATGGAATGCTTTTGTTGTATTTCGAGAGCTCTGCGTATATATACGCAACCAGCAAACCTAGCCGGACGGAATTCTCTCATCTACAGTGAAAAATGATAAATTTTACTCTATCTTATCGAAGACAAGATTAACGAATTTGGGAATTCGTTATTTCCTCGAACCATAAAGGACTTTAATAAACGCTAGTCCCAACTTCGTTAGAGCACTTCATTTTTTGTGTGTATATGTCTGGTGTCCTAACACCCCCTGCCACACTCCTTTTAGGCGGCTTGCGGGGTATTATGTAGATGTAGATGTAGTTGTGAGTGCGCACGAATATTTTGTGAGCATTTAGCTCATCGTCCATTGTATCCCTCGACCTACGAGCGATACTCATCCACCGTATGATATTTATGCCTATGAACATGAGAAGGGGGTATGAAATGTGTTTGTTGTATTTCGTGAGCTTTGCGCATATAAACGCAACCAGCAAACATAAAGTAAGTACATTACTACCAGGACTATGCCCTAAGAACGGACTCCTTGGTTACATCGCGTCGTCTATTCGTTGGTTTTGGTTGTGAGAGCGCATGAATTCTCATGAGCGTGTCCATTGTATCTATGATTTACGAGGAATGCTCATCTATCGTGTAATATCAATGGCCATGAAAGGGAAGGATGGAATGTGTTTGTTGCATTTTGAGAGGGTGTAACAAAAATTTGTTCATTAATGCAACCAGCAATCGCAAAGTAAGTCCATCACCACTATGCTTATGCTTTCACCTTCGTTCTTGTTTGAAGAAAAAAAAGTTCCTTCCCTAAATCGTATTTTTACATTTCTCAGAGATCTTTCGCGAGGAATCACTGAGTGTCAATATTGCAGGAGAATCGGTTGGCATGTGTTGCTGCATTGCATAAAACTGTGTCTATTTATGCGAGCAATTTCCGAACTTTATCACCAGACGAGTGTTTTGATTTCATCCACGTTTCGACGAATAGCTAAAGTTTGAACCTAAATTAATTTGCCCCGGTTCACTCATCAATGTTTCTTTTGGCTCGGAGACAAGATATTGCATGGATTTTGGCCTCATCGTGAGGCATGATGGCCTGATGAAGACAGTCGTCAGAGCATATGTAAACGATGCAAAAGGCAAAAGGAGGCCTCGTATGACTCACGTATCACAAGTTATAAGGAATATATCAGTATAGAATATTACAGAAGAGGATCCTCAAGACGTCCTGTAAATGTGTTGTCAACCGCCGCGCATTTAAATGAGTTTACAAAAGTCGCCACTCGCGTCGCTGACGGATAAATTGCTACGAGTTTCAGGGGGAAATAATGCATAATCAGCTGCTTTAACCGAAATTTATATACATGCTGTTGTGATCTATCAAATTCATAAAAGCTCAATGCTATTCCTCGCAATTACAAACATGAGACAGCAAAATATGGGAAAAAATTGGATCACATCGCACTCATCACCGCGCCGCGGACATTTTTGAAAGGCGATAAAATGCGACCGAAGTGGCAACAGAAATCGGCCTTCTGAGACACGGAATTAGGCCTCCTTTATGCAGTCCCTTGATTGATATGATATGAGTAAAGAGATAAAATAACAAGAAGTGCGTAAATACAGAAAGTAATCCTGATGGGTGTGCAGAGTGGAGAGCTGCGTCAAACCAATCTTCGGATTTTTGACCAAAGATAGTGATGACGAGCCCATTTATGGAGAAAAAGTTTATTATTATCCTCAAATATAACTATAATGTATAGTAAGATGAGCTTAAGTTTTCATCTCGTGGATTACAATAATGGAGATTCAAAATATTCAGAGCGTGACGTACTAGCAGCTGTAGACTTCAGATCTTATTCCGGCATAGACCTGGTGATATATATCAGTTTTATTTTTCTTTTATCTAAACTGCATACATCGCCGCTCTTTACGCACGATTCGCTGTCTCCAATGGAATGAATAATGATGGAAAACCATTGAGCCGTACTGGAAACGCCATTCACTCACCTCACATAAACTTGCGCCGATGATTTTAATTCCCGACTTCCGCCCCGCAGAATAAATACATAAGGGGAATATGGCATCCGATTAATAAACCGACCCCAATTGGCTTGTTTCCGGGCTCATTAAACAAGCTTCACGACACGCAGAGCTGCACACATGCTGCGAATGAGGCGCAGGGGAGATCGGGTTTGAATTAAGAGCGTGCTTTCTCCCCCTCCCCCGGGGGTTATGTTTGGGGGGGGGGGCAGAGGGGTCTGGGTCTAGGTGCAGAGGGAGGCCCTCCCATTGAACGGTGCAGGCCGACGTTTCCACCCGGAATTATAGGGGGGGTATAACCAGTGGGCCATGGTCTCCTTATACACACATACTACCGGGGAGGAATATAGTAGAAATAAGTGCATCTGGGTGATTCGATATTGATTGTATAATAACCATTATTCTCCTCTCGAGGGGACTGTTAACGTGCGCGTTCCGTCCATATAAATACAGTATTTGAGTAAGCTGACTTAGTTGATTGCCGGGCTATCGTTTGTGATTAACTCGGCCGTGATATTCCTTTTTCGGATGCGCGGTGACAGCGAAAGCAAATCTTCGTATACGAGACTTGTGAGATAAGTTGTTCTTGACAGCAGCGTCGGCACAACCACGCAGAGATGATTCATAGTTAAGTTTCAGTCGCCACGCGTTGGAAAAAAGGAATGCACGTGGAAAAAATACTTGTATGTCGAAATTAAGGGACAAGATCAGTGTTTTATTGACATATGGAGTTCATTTACTTATTTCATACATTTATATTTAAAAAGTAAAATGACGTATGCAAACAGCGCACAAATTAAAAGCTAAAAACATTTTATAAAATAAAAAGTCCTTATTCCAATGTTTAAATTGGTCCGGTAATTTTTTTTAATTGATGCTTGATATTACTTTAAATGAATGGTTACTAAATCGCATCTTACCTAGTCTTTGATAAAAGCCTCACATTTATAAATATAGAAAAGTGTTGGAGTCAGTTGTAGGTTCATGTTCATATAACCTTTACACTTATATTTATCTAAGCGTTACAAAAATTAAGGCCTTCCTGTTCAATGAGAGCTCACTTGTGAACATGTGAATCTTACGAAACAGCTGGAACCGTTTGGTTTAAATTTCGTCATAATCATAATCCTTCGAAGCGATACAGTATCGGGATGGTGTGGTGTCTTAAGTGGTGGCTTCCCTCTCCGTGGGCCCCGGTTTAACTACCGACGGTAAGGGAAATTTTCCAAGAGGTTATTCGATCTCTGCTCTTGCAGAGTACAGGACTGCACTTCTAGAATATTCTTCCATCCCGCAGGTGAAGAGTTAAGTTGTGATTTCCACATTTTACCTTACCCGAAAAGCTAGCTAATACCAACAATTGGAGTATGCTCACCTTTTCTTTTCTTTCTTGGCACAAATGGTCTAATCTGTCGGCTACCATCTTCAAATACCACATGTGTAATGAATATCTATATGTTCATTCAATACCTTTAGTTTTTATTCAGTTGTGGATTCTGTGTGGATTGAGGATCATTGAGATCACACTTTTAGAGCACAGTTGAACAATTTGTAGCTTAAAACTCTAGCTCAAATACTCTTAATCAATTACCTGCAATTGGTGTATAGCTGTTACAAAAATTTCAGAATACATTTATCGAGTTTCCTCCCATTGGGTTAGCAGCAGAGTCTAGTCTCCCCTCAAAAGAAATGAATAAAACATATCATAAATGTGTTTTTAGCATCACATATATTACAATTATTATGGTTTACCACACAATTTTTAACATGTATGTGCTGTTAAAAATTAATATAGAGCTAATAAATTTTCATTAAGTAGTAGCGTTCTAATCTGTTACGAATTCTATTCTCTTTGCTGACTGCTATGAAAATCACATAAATTACTCTTCGTGTTCATATGCCGCAGACTGTAATGCAGGCCGGGAATGATCATGAAGGAATACATGATCCTGAAGGAATTATGAATGGTAAAATTGAAGTCTTCTCCGTAGAGTATATTCACAAGTGACTCTAACAGGCCGAGATAGCTTCATAAAAGTTAATATACAGTCAAAATTATTAGAGTAGTTACTGGATTTTCATCACGTCCGCCATGTCATCATAAGGTAAATTTTAAACTACTGTTTGTGTGTGATTGAAGGCCGATACTGTTGACACAGAGGGAGAGAATCCGAGGCTGAAGCACTTTTTCCCTCATATTGTCGTCTCTGCTCCGCCTCGCCACGAGTGCATATCGTGTCGGCGTTCCTCAGGGGCGGTGATCTTGCAGGGCCGGGTGGTGCGTCTGGAGGCGGGCAGGGGAAAGCAGCAGTTGAGTCAGTGCGCCCGGTGCACCAACAGCCCCCCTTCCCCGCCCCCGGGGGCGTTTATTGCCGCCCCGGCATTAATTATCTTCCCCGAAGCCCCCCGCGTGCGCGCCTGTGTCAACATAGCGCGGCGGCCTCCGGGGGACACAATGGATTTGACGCGCCCATCATTGGCTTCGCCTTGTTTTTCAATGGGAGGCTCGAACTGGGAGGAGACTGGGGAACCCTTCCCCTGGGGGGCTACGGGAGGGAAGAGAGGGACAGTCGCAAAACGCGGCCCCTGAAAAACGTTAAAAAAAGAACCCCGATTATGGTTATGACAAGTGTGAAATGAGGGCATATCAGGGTGTATACATGTATATCAAATGCGTTTGCCTGCCCCGAGGGGTCTACCAGTGCTTCGTGTGCCTTTCGTATGCTGTTAAGCATTCACTCATCTGTTTATACTAGATCGGTAGATCTAGGGGTCGATAGACATTATCTTCCTGGATACAAAAATTATTTTTATCTCCTCAAAGGCGTTTAATACAGTGACACTGAGGCTTTTTATCATTGGAGGATTGATTGCCATCGTAGACTAGGGTGTAATATAGTTAAGAAGTCTAGTACTAATTTGCATAAGTGCCATTTTAATACCGTTGATCATTCACTCATTTTCAGATACTATATCGGTACATCCAGGGATCGATTGATATTATATTCCTGGATAAAAAATATTATTATCTCATGTAAGGCAGTCAATACTGTTATATTGAGACTTTTCATCAGTGGAAGATTAAGTTACGCCGTAGACTAGGGTGAAATGTAGTTAAGAAGTGTTTATGTCACCATAGCCATTTATGTGCTTCAGCTGAAGAATATCAAGCCTATTGCGGAACTGATTATATTAATTTAATATTTAATACTTACTCGAATTAATATCAAATGTAGTACGTATCGATAGAATTGAAAAGTTGCTAGGGATGCACTTTCGAATTCATCATCATAAAGGTCTTATACTGAGCTGTATTTTTAGAAATGCTCAACAGTTCCAGTTCTGCTCTCGAGCTGAAAGGTTGTCTCCTCAGAGCTCCTGCTTTGCTTTCGCTATGCCTACCTGTAGTGTGTGTAATCAAGGCTCTCGACGTGGTCAAAAGGGCCTAAACTGTGGCGAGTGCAAGTCATTTTTCCATCCGTCTTGTGTTGCTATGTCCGATGGGGACCTGCAAGTTCTGGATGACCTGCAGAAAACCTGGGTGTGTGATTCCTGTACATCTCGGCAACGTGCTTCTCGCTCCGACTCCACGCCCTTAAAACCTGGCATAGGGAAATCTTCCGAAGAGTCTCTTGCTGACCTGGTTAAGGAGCTACTTGATAGAGTAAAGCAACTTCAAGAGGGTTACTCGGACATAAAATCGTCTCTCTCCGACATCCAAAAGTGAATCACTGATCATGCGGATGCCCTCAAAGGTCTTTCGGCTTCTCTCACTAGCCTTAACCAACGCCTTGACAACCTATCTGAAGACAACATCCGAATTTCAAATCGTGTTTCGAGTCTTCAAGTTCAGTTCAATAGGGCTGAGCAAGAGTGGCTACGAAATGTTGTTGAATTTCGTGGTGTTCCCTTCGTCGATGGTGAAACCCTTGACTCTATCGTCTGTAACGTAGGGCAAGCGCTTGGTGTGGACATCAGTGTGTCTGACCTTGATTATTGCTATCGCCTTAAATTGCATGGCAAAGGGTCTGATTCACCTAACCCAGTGATAGTCCGTTTTCTTCGGCATTCACTCGCCTCTAAGGTTGTCGCCACTCGTAGTGGGAAGAGAAATTTCACTACCAAAGATATAGGCTTCAGCCTCTCTCCTGCGGCCCCAGTGTACGTAAATGAATCCCTTACGCCTTTCAATCGTAAACTGTACTCAGTGGTTCGCGACTTGAAGAAAAATGGCAAAATCAAGTATGTTTGGGTGCGCAATGGAAGGATTTACGTTCGCAAAGAAGACGGTTCCGAGCGCCTCACCATTTCTTCGACGGAGGATACTGATAAACTTTCTTCATTGGTGGATTAGCAACCAACTTGTCAACCCAAGGGCTGCCATCTGGTTCAAAGAGTTTTTCAATCTAATTGCATTAAGATATGTTGTGTTAATTGCCAATCTTTGTACGCCCATATTGACGAATTCAGACTTTACTTTTCCCAATGTTCTTTTGATATCATATGCCTCACTGAAACTTGGCTTAAACCCGACATCCCTGATGTCCTAGTGTCTTTGCCCAACTTCAATCTTCTGAGGCATGATCGTCTTGGTAAAGTGGGAGGTGGTGTTGGACTATTTATTCGCCAGGATCTTCAGGTCTCAGTCGTTGCCTCTTCTCCCTCAAGTTACTGTTCCCGACCGGAGTATCTTTTTGTCGACATCATCGGCCCAAATACTTTAAAGCTATTATTATGTGTTGTTTATCGTCTTCCCAAAATTGGGTTCATGAGTGTTTTCGAAAACGACCTTCTTCGTTTTCTTCCCACCTACAACAACGTTGTGATAACTGGAGATTTTAACTCTGATCTCCTCCAAGTCAAATCTGATAGTCAGTATATTAGGAATTTTACCTTGTGTAACAATCTTCATTTAGTTCCGTTTACTGCTACTCATCATACATCAACCAGTCATACTTTACTCGATCTGTTTATTGTTGATGACCCTGATAAGGTGATCTCATACTCTCAAATGCCAGTCCCCTTTTTGTCAGCTCATGATCTCATTCACATTTCCTATCGATTTAAACTCTATACCACACCCCCAAAGCCTTTTAAATTCCGTAAACTTAAAAACTTTGACGAATGTATTTTCCAGAATGAACTTGCGGCTTTGGATTGGAGCGATATCTTTAAGTCCGACTGTATTGACCTTAAGGTCGATTGCTTTAATTCTCATTTACTGAAATGTATCAATGCTCTGGCACCTCTAGTGACGTGCTATCCTAAGCGCGTTCACGCTCCGTGGTTTAATGAAGAAATCCGTAATCTAATACGCGAACGTAATCATCTTCGTAGAATATATATTCGCACCAGAAAGCCTGCAGACTTCCAATCATTTAAGGATTATCGCAATATGGTCAAATCCCGCATAACGGAAGTCAAACACCATTACTATACATCAAAACTCTCGAAACTCGGTGACCAAAAGTCCATATGGCGTGAATTGAGGAACCTCGGATTAGTACGTCAGCGTTCCAATGCCCTGCCAGGTCATATTGACATTGATCAAATAAATCAATTTTTTACCTCTCTGTCGAGTAGTACCAGCGACACTGCAACAGATGCACCGACCATTGACGACCTTCATGTTCCGTTTGATGCCAATAATTTCTTTTTTCAACACATCACTCCGGATGTTGCCCTGAAGCACCTTAAGAAGACGAAATCTAATTCCCCAGGTCATGATAATATTTCTATTATGTTTGTTCATAAAGCCACACAGTTCCTACTTCCATTTATCCTTGAAATCTTTAATTATTCCTTATCCTACGCACGATTTCCAGCTGCCTGGAAAAAAGGACTTATCACGCCCGTCAGAAAGGTCAACAAGCCCGAAAACCCATCTGATTTCAGGCCCATTTCTATTCTTTGTGTCCTCTCTAAAACACTGGAGTGGATTGTGCACTCTCAAGTCATGGAATTTATAACATCATCTGGTAAACTAGACCCTTACCAATCTGGCTTCCGCAAGGGTTTTAGCACACAGACTGCCCTGCTTAAAGTCACTAACGATATTCGTCTCGCCACCGACAAGAAATTGGTAACCATTATGGTTCTATTCGATTTTAGTAAGGCCTTTGATCGAGTCAATCACGTAGTTCTCTTACACAAATTAAAGTCCCTCGATTTTTCCAGCTCTGCCCTAAACTGGTTTAACTCCTACTTGACGGGCAGAAGTCAAGCTGTCAAGGGCTCAGGTGACGAGTTATCCCCATGGCTCCCGATTTCATGCGGCGTACCTCAAGGATCCGTCCTTGGACCTCTCCTCTTTACTTTGTACACCCTGGACCTGGCTAAGTCCATTAGTCACGCCAACTATATGCTCTATGCTGATGATCTGCAAATCTATATTCACTGCTCTCGTGACGAACTTCCGTTTTTTATCGAAACTATTAACAGTGATATTAGCTCCATCATCTCTTGGGCCAATACCAACTGCCTACAATTAAACCCCTTAAAAACTCAAGCAATCATTTTCGGAAATTCAAGACTTTTAAATAGCATCCATCATGATAGTCTTCCACCTATTCGTGTTCACACGAGCATTGTTAAATTCAAAGAAACTGTTCGATACCTTGGAATCACTCTTTCCACTACTTTAAATTGGGATCAGCATGTATTGGAAATGTGCAATAAGGGAAATAAAATTCTCTATGTATTGAAACTTCAAAAGAAAAATTTACCTGTCCAAACGAGAATAGCACTTGTAACCTCTTTGATTTTTCCAATTATGGATTATTGTATACTAGTGTATTGTGATTTAACAAATGTTCTTGAAATACGTGTCCAGCGACTAATTAATAGCTGCATTAGATTTATATTCGACCTTCGCAGAGACGATCATGTTTCTGAGCACTTTGTTGCCTTGAAATGGCTGCCTACTGGCTCCCGAAGGAAGTACTTCCTGGGGTCTCTTCTGTTCTCCCTATTTCGTACTCAAACGCCTGAATACCTGTATAACTTATTTACTTACAGGACTAGTGTTTCCCTCCGAAGAACCCGGTCAGACCTTAACCTTCTCCATATACCCCAAGCCCGTACCAACCTATACCTAAATTCCTTCCAGATCACTGCTTCTAAGTTTTGGAATTCATTACCCCCCTTAATAAAACGCTCCTCCACCCCGGAATCTTTCAAGAGTAAACTGTATGAATATTTAAAACAGTAAATGTATTGTTTTGAGTTGTACAAATCATTGTGTTGATTAATTTTGCTTATGTTGCTTATGTTGTGATATTTCATAATTATTGTATTTTTGAGCAGAATTTTTAATTGTATTTAGGTTTTTTTGCTCTTATGGGTTTCCCAGAGCATCAATAAAGCATTCATTCATTCATTCATTCACTAAGCTCAATTAATGATGTTTGGACAAAGAAAGTTTTACTGATATGTATTTCGCCTTGAACATGCATTTGCTGATACAGTTGGTTTTTACTAGGCAATGGAATAAATTCAAGACTGCTGGCCCTTCTTCAGTTTTTAATATCTTATATGTACTCATCATTAAAGAGTATGTCTTTCATCAAGCATTCCGTTAAAAACTCGATTTTGAAGTTAATATCGAATTTCATTTTCATTCATTCGAAATGGCATGGTTACCGTGCATTGATATCCTCAGCAAAAGTAGAAAAAGATACTCAACCATTATTTAAAATTTCAGTGTCGATTTTTGTCAAAAAATTGAAAAAGCTTTTTTTCTGATTAAAATCATTTCTGCTCTCTCTCCTTGTTAAGATATATTTAACATGGATTTAGATGTTGAATTTTGCTGTGTTTCATTTCCACTCCGAACTTATTCTACTCAGAGTTATATTACTACGTCCTTTTTATTTTTAATTTTTGATTAAAAACTTTTATAGCCACCTGTCAACATACGCACAAGCTTAGATGCTTAGTGGATCCTGTTTCCGCCCTGTGCCCATATATCTCCGTGGGGAAATAGATTACATTTTTCTCGAGCCGGTGACAGCACCAGCAGATGGACTTTTAAAAATTTGATGAATGAGCGGCCAGGAAAATAATGTTTGGATTAATCACTCCATTTTTTTATTAAAGAGAGCTCATAAAATTGTATACATGAATCGAATCTCGGGATCCTTTCATTATTTTTTTTCGTGGAAGCGTCTCATTTAGCGGGCGACCGTCATCAGCCACGCTCCCTTGCATTTCCAAGGAATAAAACACCTGTTTATCTACGGGATTGGAATATGGAGGAGCGAGGGGCAAAAATAGTGGAGGGGAAGCCAGGCAGCCCCCCCTAATAGGAAGAGGAAATGAGGACGATTGGGGTCGTGGGTGAGGGGATGAGAGGAGGAGGCAGGGGTTGGAGTTGGACCTTAATTTTTTTTTTTAAGGGACCTGGGTGGAAAGTTAGGTGATGGGGATGCCAAAGTCCATTCCGTTTGGTCCCCCTACTTCCCCCCCCCCCCACTTAATCCTGACCTCCCCCCTTACCTCCTCCCTCTTGGCCCTATTTTTTCATAAAAAAGGTCCGAGGGACCCTTACGATCTCTCTCTGGGTTGGTTTTGACTTGAGTTTTATCCGGGAGGAGGACGAAAGCAGGGAAAGGTGTGGAAAGAGGCTCAGAGTGGAAATAAAGAAAAGGGTGCATAATTAAAGGCAACAAAAGGTGGAAAGAATTTCGGTGACAGCTCGTGGAGTGAGGGGACAATTTTTTGCAGGGAGAGTGGGGTCCAATGTAACGGGACTTTTGGGGGAGAGGTGGGAGGAAGGGATATCTGGGTTTAGTAGTCACAGTCAGGTGGGGAATGGAGGGGGAGAGGAGGGCCCTTTGGGATGGAACAGGGCAAAAATAGAGGGCGTGTTTTTTTTAAGTATTGTAATGGACGTGTATAAATTAAATTCCACGCCGGAAATTTGAAAGTGGAGGGAGCATTTCGTTTTGCGACACGGATCCTCATGTAGCCGTACACCAGCAGCTAGCTAGCTTTTGGCTTCCTCTCACAAAGGGAGCGTCTCAACTTTGAGTAGCGGGAAAAGAATTAGCGGTATGAAAACATTGTTCGTCATAATGAAAATAATGGGCGAAAATTGTGAAAAAGCGGATAAGGGGCGGGTCAGACGTTAAAAGGTGGCGTAAATGTTGAGATGAAAAAAAACGATGAAAATAGCTCTTGTGAAAATCGCGCTTTCGTAGCCTTTTGCGAATTTCGCTAGAAAATACCAGAATTAACTATTTCGATTGTCGGTTTTTGTGGCGGCGTACTTGGAAGCCCTCTCTCTCTCTCTCTATTTGTGAATTTTGGAAAGGGATCTTTTTCACTCGCAGAAAATTTGCTGCCTCTTGCTCGCTCCGCCGACTGCTGTCAAAAGTCCGAGCGATGATGACGTTATTTTAAGCGAGTCATGATTGATGAAGGGAGTCTCTCTCCCATTGTTTGTCGGGAAGGACGAATTGTGACCAGGCAGTTTACACGCCCGCCGCCTCGCTGCTTTGTTCGCCGCGTTATACAAACGAATGAAGTGTGTGTACGCTTGGCTTTAGAATCATTTTTGATTCTCCCGTCGCAGCTAATTTTCGTCCCCAATACCGTGAAAGTCAATTTTATTGCGCACTATGAAGTCAAGTCGCTATTAACTCGGGGAATCAATCGTTCCAAGTTACGACTGAAATGCGTCTTCTCTGCTCTTCCATTTCCTGTTGCTGGCTTATTGATTTCTATGGTGTTTTCTGTTTTAATATTAATGGACGCTGGAGTTGGTCAAACAATTGACAGCGAGGAGGAATGACGCTCGAAGCTAGGATGTGATGCAAAGATTAATGTTCCAGTATCTACAATTCATGAGCATAAAGGCAACAATCAGTGTCGGATGCATGCATCTGTGGTGACTCAACATCTTCTCATTTTCGCATGAAATGAATTCGTAGCCTTGAATTTTATTCTGGTTATTTTTTAAAATTGATGGATGATAATAATGATTTTACCACCTCTTTTGAAAGGTTGCCACCGTATCAGCACATTTCTTCTCAGCCTGGATTACATCTGTGCTTCCTCTAGCATGAACTGTCTCTGGTGGCATAAGATTAGAAATTGCCCTTTCATAAAATAAAAATGAATTATTTATAATGTTATAATTCCTTTGGCGGTAATTGCACACGTCATGCTTTTTTAGCTCCCAAAACTGAATTTATTCGGTTCAAACCTTAGCAGCACTATCTGGCGAGTAATATTTATTTTTTTAAATTAGGATAAATTTAGGTTTAATTGCTTAATGCATAAAAATTCCGAATATGTTTTTCGGAATTCTATCTGATTTCGGAAGTAATAAATGGAAACAAGTTGGTTTTTGGCAGCGAACTGCTACAGCATAGTTAAAGCTCCATGATGAGGGCCTCTTAGAACCATTTATTATCAAGAAAAATTATAGTCAGAAGAATCGTAATAAATCCTCCGGAAAAGTTAAATGTCGCTACACTCTCTGAAATTAAACATCTACATAAGTTGGTTTTCAATATGCTCACTCTTAGAAATTCCTCTGCGTCTCGCTATTTTCACAAAGATGCTGTAGGGTGGAAAATAATTATTTCCATCTCTTTAAATACCTACTACACATTTGATAACGATAAAGTGATGGCTTTTGTTTCCGAAAGTTTTTTTTTCGATATAGAGAAGACTTTCTTGTGCAATGGTTACGAAACTTATTTCGTTTATTGCATGTACACAATGGATGGTTTTGAAAATAAAACATTAATGTTTAATTTTAACAAATTTTAACTTGGCATGTGTGCAGTTGCAATTCATTGCTATGTTCCACAGATAAAAATCTTTGGCGGACGCTGTCATTATCCATGACTGAAATTCCTTTCTGACAAATTGATCCACATGCCCTCGCAGTCGTACACCTAAGGTTCAGACTAAGGCGTGAAACATGAGGCTCTTACATAGACGAAAATGTTGTCGAAGTGCTATTTTCCTTTTAAAAACGTCTGTATCACATATCCAAAGTCATGTTCTCTCTTATATTATCTGTTTTTTAGAGTCAACTTGACTTGCCATATTGAAGTTTCTGTTTCTACTGAGTGTCACCGTGGACGTATATTTAAAGAACTTTTTTAACTTTCCGAAATATGCCAGGAACAGCCTTCTATTAATTTGTATAGCAATTCGTTTTTAGCTTAGTATTCACTTTTATCCCTTTATTACTATGCTCATGATAGTATGTTTTATAATAGACATATACACCCTTACGCAAATTTTCTCCTAATGATTAATTCATATATTTTTCTTCAACGAGTATTAAATAATTATATCAAGTCAGGCATAAAAATTGGAGGCCTTCTGTTCGATGGTCCAATGCCCGTTTTGCAAAGCTAGTCTACGGTTCAGACAACATTTAAATTTGATTGGACCAGAGGTTATAGTGTCTTCCCTGTCGTCATTTCTGTCATAATCCATTATGGATACTATGATTGCTGCTCATTGGTATTTGAAGCTGCTCTTTGAGCTTGAAACAATACGATTTTATCGACGAAAATTGTTGATGAACATTAGCATGTGCTTCCATAATATCCAGTGAAAGATAAAAATGAAATATTAACCAGGAGACCATGACTGCGAACCCACCGTTAATTTTATCATGACGGTGCACGGTGACCAAAAGTTTTCAATGTGGGTGCCAAAGCCGAAATTTATGCCTTTTGACGAAGCACCCAACGAGATGGAGACGGAGTCATTGAGTAACTTTTTCAATTAGTTAGCTCTGCAGATCAATTGCCGATTTGTAGTTCCAAATTGTGCATGGTACTTGACTCCTTGGCTGCGATAATGTTCGGAATCGCTCTCTATGCGTGATAAAAACGAAATTATTTGAGCCCATCTGGAAGAAATATCGACTGACAAGGCAACCACGCTGGCCACGTCTACGAATATCGGATGCGAATTGATCAAGGTCACACGAGACCAGGATGATCACAAATCTTCGTAGGAGTTATAATGTCATATCCTAGCGGTGACAGTGACATAGAAACCAGAAATCAAATAACTCCACTATAAGAAGGCCAATTTCCTCGAACGACATTTAATAGCCCTGGTGATGACGTCGGAGCTCGAAATTGAATTTCTAACGCGGTGGGAATCCCGTGAGAAGTTTACCCTCATAATTAGCCACACGGAAAAAAAAGATTTGATTAAAACTATCAAACTGGTGTGATAGGGAGTATTTTTGTTAAATATACTTCAACTTTGATGTAAATTACTAAGCACTTGATTTATTTTACCAAACGCTCTTGATATATTTCATCACACATTTTGATATTTCATTGGTCAATTGTACAAAAGAGTTTGGTAAAAATAACTGAACTAATTTAATACGATTCTGAGTTTGGTAACTTTCATTGAAGTTATGATTAATTTTACGAATGTGATTGCTTGATTGGTAAGAATTATCAAACTCTACATTGTTATGCAAATTTGGTTTGATAGAATTTAATAAGCGTTTCGTAATCTATCGAACGGTCTGTCGTTCCTCTTTTGTTTATGAAAATACACATTTGCAGTTGAAAGATTCTTAAACTGGCCTTACATAAAAGATAGGTTGGTAGAAATGATTTTGTTTTCATTATTTGTGATGACGATAACGTTTTAATTTTGTTTACGTTCATTTTTCTGTTTGTTCCTGCTTTAAATCGCAATGTCATCGTAAGCTGGTGCTTCAAAAACAGTGGTTGAATAGCGTATTATCATGGATATAAAAACGGTAAGGTAATGTTTGTGTATTTCGACACATTAAAACTTCAATTAGAGTTATTCCTAAGGTATAACTATTCGCGATCATGTTTAATAACATGTGATAAAAGTCGTTATACTAGACCCAATCCATGCCAAGGATATCACTCAGCACGTTACAGTTATCTCTACATCGATGTAAAAAGCCTGCAAATAAAGTTTTCTTGCACATCTGCACTAGATATTCATATGGAGTAACTAAGTAATACAGTTGTGTGCATCAAGTATTCCTCTTAAGCTTAAAAAGGGAGCATGTAGTCACACTTTATTCACATTTCAAAGCAAAGGTTGATTATTTACAATAATAATATATTATGGCGTTTGAGTCAGTAATAATTATGGTAACCGATTTAGACTAGTTGTTAGTGTCCGTCGCTACCACGCGGGGAACCCGCGTTCAATGCTTCATGAAGGTTTATATTTTTCCACTTTTTGTTTGTATTTCTTTTGCAGAATCTTACGTTAAACTTCTAATTTTATGATTTTCAATCAAAATAGTGTGTTCTGGGTTTAAAATCTTTCACATGTGCTCGCTAAATCGGTTTTATTATCCTTTCGATTTTGATAGTTTTTATCGAACTGCTGTGGCCATTTCGGTAGCAATTACCAAATCAGTTTGATAGAATTTATCAAACTGGTTTGGTAATTATTACTGAATTTTTCAATGTGCCATATGAACCCAAAAGTTTGATAAATTTCATCAGAAATCGATAGTTCTAACTAAACTTTTTTTTCCGTGCAGGAAAGCATCAAATCATGTGTATCAATTTTGGCGTCGGCTTTTGGTTGCTGTGCAACCATAGAGCGCGCCATTGTATACATTTCCTCCTTAGTGGCATACGGTTATGATGATCAACCAAGGGCGTACACAGGATCAAAACTAGGGGGGAGGGGAGGGCAAGCCATGGTTGTTCGAGTAATAGGCAAGATTTAAACATGGAAAAGGTGAATGAAACCAACATTTTAAGGAAACTGTAACAGCTCTTTATTAGTTTTTAAAATTATTTGCTTGAAAAAATATTATTTTCCTTAAAGATATTTGCGATTTTTGCTTCTGTGGAGGGGGGGCAGCTGCCCCCTCCTGCCCGTCACTGGGTATACTCATGTGATCAACACTCTTTTGTCACTTGGATAAACCAAGGTGGTGGCGACCGAAAAACCAAAGATTCCCGCCACCTCAAACCTTTTTTAAACTTTTCGCCGCGCTCGGAATGTAATGGGAGGGGAACGGGAGGAGGGAATGGGAGGAGGGGCTGATCATGAATAATGTCGAGCATTTAGGGAATGTCGGGAGAATGGATGGCGTCAGGATTCGAGAAATGAAAAGAATGAATGTCTGGGAGCGAAGGGAGGCTTGCGCGTCACTCGCAACGGAGGGAGAATCGTTTGTTTCATTTTTTTTATTCATTTTAATTTGATTGTTTTATTTTATTTACTGTCTATCTCTCTCCCTCGCCGTTTTTCCCCCTCGGGGCGGTTGGTGAAGGGATCTCGGTGTGGGTTGGTTGCCTGGAGGGAGACGGGGAATGAGTGGAGGTGGACGGACGGCTGAGATGGGAGCGCATGGAAGAAAGAAGTAGGGGACACGCGGGCGGTCGTAGGCAGCTCGGCGGCGCGGCGGCTGTCTGTCCTTCGTTGCGAGTCGCTGGGATGCTCGCAAGGGGACGAGGGATTGGAGGGGAGGGTGGCTGGAGAGCGGGGAGGGGAGGAGAGGGAAGGTGTAGTAGGGGAAGGGAGTCTAAGGAAACTGCTGTCAGAGGGCAGCACCATGCAACCATGTTTACCCGGCTTTTTCGCGCTCCAACGAAAGAATTGGTACTGCGCCTCCCACATTAGTTGACCGCACGGACTGTTACGGAGATTTCGTTTCCTAATGTGTTTTTCACGAATGAAACAATGCAGATAAACAGCACATATTGCGATATCTAATAAAGTATGGCCACTACATAATGGGGCGAAATATCCTTTCCAAGAAGTATATGATAAAAGTCATAAAAATATTGTCGTTACCTATGGCTATGTACAAATACGAATATGACTGCTTTGACCGAATCTTATTCATACGATTTCAGGTGACTCGTTGGCTATTAGGGAATGATATTCGTAAATCTCAATTACATGAATTATTCGCGAGATTTTCGAAGATGAAGCCACTGATCGAGGTTTCCTACGGCATTATGTCATTGTTTAGGGATAATTTTTTCCGTTGGCAGAATGCTTTTCGTCTCCGTACTATTTTGCCTTCGACTTCTAAGATGATCTGGCCGATCACCATACCTTGTTGCATGCTCTTTTGGGCCATTCAGGGGGATTGAGTTCCATGATTGCTCTCTTCAATTTCAAAGGCGTTTCGCGCCTTTGTAAAATTGTGACGATCTATTGCTGTCACTTATATTTCGTGTATTTATAGTATGCCTCTTGAAAATGTTCACGACTGCATAGAGCGAATAGGAGATTATCTCTGTTTGCAATTAATATTATCACCTTCCCCGGTAAATGTGTATCAATGAAGGTCTTCCCTTTCTTCCACTGCTAATTCCCGAGCCTCTTGTCTATTTGTAGCTCTTAAAATATATCGCCAGCTTATATGTTCAACCACCTTTTCCATTTTACCCATTACATTAATGAATCAATACTTTCTTTTTCAGCGTTCATAACGATAACTTTGGGTAGCTTAATGAATTTCATCGAAATTTTAAGTCATTCTATTCATTGCCTGCACGAGACGGAAGCACCAAAAAAGTGAAAATTTTATCAGGTTTTCTTCTAAGAAGAATACTAATTGGGTAATTGAATAGTGCAGTGCATGAAAATTGATGGTAGAGAAAGGTGAAAAAGGTCCTTTAGTACATAATTAATGAACACTCAATTCCATCAAAACTATTTTTGTTGCTGCTGCGTAGCATTAACTGGTGAGATCCATCTATCCTTTAACCTATAATAACCTTTGAGATTATGATGTTGCTGATAAGTGGGATTTGATACTTCCGTGGCTAATATTCTAAAATGTACTGCTTATAGAAACGAGAGCGATCAGTAACATACAATCATTGTGCGTTAAAAAAATCTATTTCTGCGGGTTTATTATATATATTTTGCTCATTGTGTAAGGCATCGCTATGTGATGGTCAGTATTCATCAATTAACGCACTCATCAGAAATATGATCCGATTGATGGTAGAAAAAATACATAGACAGTGACTTAAACCGTCTAATATCAAGACTACGGAGGGTTTGTAATATGTACGCCTTAAATCTTACCTTCCCTGAATGACTAAATTACTCGATTTAACTGACCATCTACAGTAATATTGGACTTAAACCACTTACCGGAGAATCAATAGTAGGATTTCACTTGCAATAGCAGGATTCAATTTTTATAACATTTAACTTACAGTTAGCATATACAGTTCCGTAAGTATATATTATTCTATTAGCTGATTCGACTTACTGAGCGTTCTTTTATTATGATTAAAATGGAGTGCTATTTCTCAGGAAATCCTAATGGTACTTTTGTTTCCCACATTCGATTGGCCCTCACAATTAGCCTCCGTCCGCAGTAATCAAGATATTTCGGTCCTCTGTCATTATTCCAAGTGGGCTGTTACCAACTTTTCCTCAGAAGAATTTTGCGTACCTACCTTATATTTTTTTCCTACAAGTCTTCGCCGGGGGTGTTAAATTGTTTGCTTAGTTCATTTTGATGGTTTCCTGTTCTCTCTCAAAGGCTGAACCCTCGGGTCGCCTCAGAACTTAATTTGCCGGACAACTTCATGTGGCCAGAACAAAGCACAGGTGAGTGTGCCGCTCGCACCTTTAAACGATCCATCCGTGTCCGTGATTTCATAACAGAAGCGACGAATATCCCGCGGGACTAGCGTGCCGCCTCGCATTCATTCTGTGGACTGGGATCTAACGAATATACTCCGGGAGAGGTGATTTTTTTTCCGTCCACCGGAGACAAGTCTCCGTCCATCAGATTGTACCAGCGCCGCCTGTAGCCAGAGAGGGTGTTGAGGGGACCGAGGACATATGTGGCTGGAATGATGATGGGGGAGAGATCCAGGAATATTTAGCTTTATAAACTGAAAATTTATTTTTAGGTTCTGAATCCTGAAGAAGTATTGCTATATGAGAAAAGGTTTCATGCTGCACCGGATGGTAGATTTTTATAATTATCCCCAAAAACGTTTCTATTATTCAAATTAGTGATGAACTAATGAATATGCTTTGGGGGGATGGCCTGGAGTGATAACACCCCTCCCCTCCTCAAGGCAAAGGGGGGTCCGAGAAAATTTTTGGAAAATTACATGACTGGATATACATTTTACATCTTCTTGGCAATAAAAATTTAACTTTTAGCAGATGCATTTATTAAATTTAAAACTAGACAATAAATTTAAATAACTTTTTATTTCTCTGAGGCTTTGGGGGCGGGGGATCTATGCCCTCATTCCCCCCATAGTTACGCCACTGATTCAAATCATTTATTAAAATTTATTATTAAAATAGCTTCATGATTACTTAGCTTCTTGCAGCTCATTCACATGTACTGTAGGTAATACTGATAAAATGTTGTCTCATAAGCAGCTAATCATTACAAGCGTGCTATATTTTGCATCTTGTTATATAAGGAGGCTATCTACGTACTTGTAAAAATTTACTCTTATTGTTTTCAGCTGATACGAATCGACAATATTCCTCATTAATTGTTCCGAATCTGATTATTTGGGGATACAACATCGCTGGTTGTTACCTTCCTTTTTGAGAATGATACGCGTATGAATAATTCCCGTTTATTGGAAACCAAGCTTTGCTTCACTCAACCTGCGATTTATATCTTCTAATCTAACCTATTTTTTTATTTTGAACAGTGGTTCAATTTGAAAATTGTTTATTTTACGCATTTTATTAAAAATCATGGTATAATTAGAAACCTTTACTCCATTATTTCACTTAAGCTTTGAGATTTCTTGTGGCCTATACCTAGCCTCGAACTAGGGTCTCCAGGAGTCGCGCCCGAAAACAAGGTCAAAACCCATGTAATCTTCACTGGGTAACGCCTTATGCTTTAGGCTGTGCTTTAAGATGACATTTCTTCCGCATCTAGGGGGACACTTAAGTAGCTTACTTGATGAAATCGCTATTTGATATCTGAGTGATACCCACATGAAAATCGGACATTTTTTCCAGTTCAGTAGTCGCATGATAGGATTCATTGCGTAAAATTTTTGTGATTCATGGATATTAGTATTCGCGTTTGAATATATATCACTCATATTACATTCAGTTTGTTTCTCTTAGATTAGCGTTTTTAATTTGCTTGGAAATACTGAGGGAAAATGAACTACTTGTCACTTAAATAATGAAGTAAATAAAATAATTTAACATCCACTGGGTTTCCACAGGTTTCTCCTCTTGCAAGAAAGTGAGATAGCTTGTTCGTTTGAAGCCTCATCATGGCTGCGTGGTTGTTTGGCCGTGTTTGCCAGGGTCAAGTGCAAATGGCGTCCCTTATGACAGAATCGAAATTACACTCCGGAGGACCCCAAGAGGAGGAGGAGAGAGGGTCACTGCCGCGGAAGGCCTTCGCTTGTGCCCTCGGGTGATGGGCCTAAGCGGTGGCTCCCTCTTGAGGCGTGGAAGGGTCGGTGGTGTTGACGGCTAACAAGTAAGTCACGCTCTCGCCAGCGTGCATATCTCACCGGATGCTACTCTTCGCGAAACGCCGCTCGCACATTCGACCCTTCCACTCTGCCCTGCGGCCTCATCCATCTCCTCCTCACACCTCTTCTTGTCTCGAAAAACGCCTTCATCTCGGCATGAGAGAAGACAAGTGAATTAGGTGGTTCCGTAAAAACAGTACGATCAAAACAAGTGCCACGCATTATTCCAGCAATTTGGTAGTAAGGCAGTCTGGTCACGTGACGTCAAAGGGGCCCAGACGCTATACGAGTAGTCAGGAGTTACATAGTCTGAGATTACCAATGCATGCATGGGGCGCAAATCTCAGATAAACATCTCTTAATAATCGCCTATTA
Source organism: Ischnura elegans (assembly GCF_921293095.1). Classification (NCBI taxonomy): domain Eukaryota; kingdom Metazoa; phylum Arthropoda; class Insecta; order Odonata; family Coenagrionidae; genus Ischnura; species Ischnura elegans. Next base: position 110,475,363 of record NC_060248.1, read on the forward strand.
AAATTACTTATGGTCGGAAAGTTTCCTTCTTTAGATACGGTATTAATAATCGTTATTTAAGCCCAGCGCTACCTGCTGGCAGGGTACTCTGCTACCTGCTAGTAGCCTGCATCGTAGCGGCCCTCATATCCTCGCACCAAGGTGGCCTCTCACACGGGCTTTTCCCAGTATTCATACTTAGCCATCGCGTTTCCGCGCGCTTGAAAATTTTCACTTTTCATTTGATCGCGAGAAAAGATATCGACATTTAAAAATCTAAAAGAGTGAAATACGTACGCCAGGAGTACTAATCTTTCGATTTAGGCAATCAAAAAAATAGAAAACCACCCAATATTGTTATGGTGTCATATAATCTCGTGCGTTCTCTATACGATTCACTTAGTCCTACACCTAACTGCTTCAACTCCTCTAAATGGATAGTCTGCAAAGATCTTGAAGCTATTTATTTTTCATCATCATTTACTTTTCAGTACCTACTATTATGCCATTAAAAGTAAACAATTTATGGTTTCCTAGGGCCACTGCAGGTTTCTCGGCCCCTATAAGATCTGTTGGAGTTGGGAGTGGGTCTTTATGGGTTATGGAGCAACTGTATCCGTGCCGCGGTGCCTTTATGCCTCGTCGCTCTTTCCATCTCTATTTATACCTGTCATCTTTCACGCCGCTCCTTAATCAGCCCTCCCCCTTTCTCGATCCCTCATTAGCCATGGCATTCCCTTCTCCCCCCAACCCCTCGCTCACTCACTCATCCAGCCTCCCCCACCCTCCTCTCTTTAAGAACCGCCTCTCTCTCTCACGCTGGTCCCCAATCCCCTCCTTCCGGTGGAGAGCTGTCGCCGCGGCAGCTGAGTCGCCCTATCATATGTTTGTCACTTATGTTACGGCCGCGTGGACAACCGGGAGGAATCTTTCAAAAGGATGCGCTCTTGTTTGTGTTGGCCCTCGTAATACACACACTCCTTTCCTACGGCTGAGCGTTGGTAGGAAAAAAATGAACTTTGTTCCGCCATAACGCGTGGTCGGCGTGGAATAGAAGTTTTATGGAAAGAGATAGTCGTCATCATCTTAGAAAGTAGCATGGGAATAATGTTGGACCTCAAAAATCTGATCCGTTGGACGATGTATAAAATAAGAACTTTTTCTCGTTTTCGTGTCGTTTTTCGTGGCGAAACTACGAATATTTCTGTTTTTATAGATGGTGCAGAAATGACGAAAAAACAAGGAGATAGAAACTGTAACGAGTACATCATCGTTAATAATATTCCAGTCGCTCTGCCGCGTGGTTTGTCAGTTATATTCTGGCCTCGTGGGCTACCGTCAGGAAATATTACAAGGTTGGGGTCTTATTTGTACTGTCCCTTCAAAAACAATCCTTTAAAGTTTTGGCACTCATATAGACGGGAGTAGTACAGAAAAAATCTATTTTTGTTTTCCATTGCGCTTTATGTATGAAGATTAATCTGATATGAACTTAAGAAAATTGAAGAAAATGGGAGTTCGTTTGCCACGAACTTAAATAACTAAGGAAAAAAGTTGGTATATTATAGTAGCTGAAAAAATAGAGCATGTAATCCATCTCAAGATATAACAATTTTCAATCAAAATTTTTGTTCAACATCATCAGTGAAAATCAATTTTTCACTGATAACGAGAGGGAATCTCTGATTTATGAGAGGCTGTTGTTTTTAGTACCACTTTCATAGGTAAATTACCACGTGAGAAACCGAAAAAATCTCAAGGGATGCCATCTTATCAGTGCTAGGCCTGAAAATACGCAGGGTGGAGTCGGTTTTTTTTTGCAAAATACGCCCTGACTTGAATTCAAGTTCTGAACACAGGAAATATATCGCTGTTTTTGGGATTCATCGCCTAATGCGTGTCGTTTATCATGGATACACTATTAATATTTAAGTTTCCGTATTTCACTTTTGCAGAGATGTATTTGCTCATCCAATTGAGATTTAACTTTTCTTATTACAAAGTAAAGGAGTTCAAGCGGAAAATAGAAAAAAAAACTTTATGCAGATTCATCGAATGGATTTTACTGTGAGTACTTATTCCAGAAGGACAATTAAATTTTTTATCCAATTTCTTTTTTCTTAATATTATCCTCATTAATATTATATATACTTTCGAAGTTACTTCTGTGATTATTTCAGTCGTTTTCATACTTGGATTTTCAGAAAAGTGAGGAAAAATTTGTCCAATTTCATTTTTTCTTAATATCATCCTCAAAAATGCTGCATAAACTATCGAAATTTTTTCTATGATACTTCATACCTTTTTAAACTGGGATACAGAGACCCCTTCCCTGAAAAAATAGATATTAAAACGCTTGCTGCTGTGTGTATTTGCTTTTATATGGACTTCTTGACGCTCCGCGCTGAGTATGTGTACTCAGTAAAGCAAGCGAATGCGTGGAGTCGATGTTCCTAAAAATCCCGCCACGTGGTAGCTCACCCATTACTCTCCTCCTCGAGCCCCGAGAGAGATCTGAAGCATCAACACTTGGTCACAAATATGATCTTATCGGAAGGGCTTCTTCTGAAAGGGTGCCGGGATATTTTTTTGTGGTACTCCCCTGCTTCCTCCCTCTCCCGCCGTCAAAACATTTCCATGTCACTCTTCCCCACTCCCCTCCTCACTTCCACTTCTTTCGTCCATCCTATTAGCATCCCCCACCCTCTCCCTCAGCCGCCCTACCCTCCCCACCCCCCTCCTCATGCCTGGCGCGCCCCGTTTTGACACATTGCCCTAGCATTAATACGCGGGGCGTGCTCGGCGACCCCTTGCAGGGGTTAAAGGCTCCGTGCCCCCACCCCACCCCCTCCAGTCCCACACTCCCATTTAAATGACTATCCCGCCTCCGCACTGAGCACCCGGAGGCGAAGACGCCTCGATCCAAGGGCTACCAACTTGGTTAATGGGATTTTTCCAGCCTGCTCCAGCCCAAATTTTTATATTCATAAGAAAAAATTCAGTAGCCTTGAGAATGGATAACGAGACGGAACCCTAAACGTCAGCTTCCTTACGTTTTCAAAGTTAACTGTTGCTATTAAAATTTATTTATACTTTTTTAGCTAAAATATAGATAGGCAATCAGTTATTAACCTTATTAAAATATTTTATGGTGTCATACACTAAGAACGCCCTCTATACGAGTCGCATACTCCACCGCGCGCAAACCCGAGAGAGATGTATTCATTCTATTCGCCATAGAAGTGTTAAGTCATACATTAAATGGCCTTGTTTTGTTCCACAAAAATTTAATACAATCACCAGCCCAGGTTTCAACATCTAGGTCCGTCTATTCACTTGAGGGCATTAGGTGCTGAAATCCGGGTCCATGGTTGCATTAAATTTTTATTAAATCAAACCAAGTAATTTTACTTATGAATGCTACTAACTTCCACAAAGTTAAGCCTCAAACATTTCCGATATTTTTTTACTCTTTTCCTTAAAAGCTGCTCAATGAGTAATTAAAGATTTAATTACTATGGCATATCGCAGGATCTGACATCTGCAATTGAAATAATTTAATTTTACCCAAATAATCATTGAAAGCAGTTAACCAATGAGTTTTTTATCGCCTACGAGTCCGTGAGTTCCACGGGGGGAAAATCATCTTCTCGGGAGAAATAATTGCATGGTATGAAAATATGTAAAGTAGTAAAATTCGCAACTCCTTGCGTGCATGAGCTTATTATTATTATTAAAACGGGGCTGGAAGCTGTAATGGAGCATCGTTCAGCAGCGACCGTCAACCACCCCGGAAAGTTAATTTTAGGCGAGATAATATTTTTTATGCGAAAACATCAAACCAACCGCTCGAAATATTTAGGAGAAGCATGATTTGGTATAGATACCTACTGCTCTTAAATTCAATAAAATGTAATTGAAATGGAAGTAATCAAAGTAATGGAACTATTAACCGAAAGTTTTTCACAAATTCTGGAGAAAAATGTCGCCCGGATTGAGGTAATGCTTCTTCCCAGGCAAAAAAAATACATGCAAGTTCTCCAGAGAGTTCGAAAAAATTCTCGATGGTTGGCATCCCTACCTTGACGTGGTGGTAGGCTGCGGAGGACCTCTGGATGACTGGGGTGGTGATGACGGATGGATGGAACGCATTAGCGCCGAAGACGAGGGAGGCGGCGGCGTCGGTGGTTGAGTCGGTCGCCGCCGGCAACTCCCTCCGTTTTTTTCCCCTCCCCTTCCCGTTTTGTTTGTGCGGAGCGCTCCAAAGACGCCGTCGGCCTACACAAATGGCAAAGTCGTCTTCATGTAGCCCTCACCTCTTTCCCATCCCCAAAGTCCCTCAGAGGACCCGGTGTTCTTCGTCCAGGTTTGTTGTCTCTTTCTCGTGGTTGACATGTAATTATTTAACACTTCTCATATGCGAATGAATGTCTTTCCGCAGCCTGTTTTGCTGGTACTAATCCCTATGAATATTTTCCACCGATTCAGGCGACGTATCGTGGAAATTGAAATAAAAGGTACAGTTTTCCGGGTAATTCGCTGGCAATCTTTGATATATAATACAATGGAAGTACTTTCCTATTTCTTTATTCCAACCGACCCAGATTTCGGGACATAATGTCATTTTCAAGGCTTGTGCTATAATATCATGATGTCTTAATGGAATTTTCAACCTTGAAAATGGCATCATGTGCCGAAACCAGGGTCAGTCGAGATAAAGAAGTGTGGAAAAGACAAGTACTTTCACTTTGTTAAATATTGAAAATTCGACGCATCAAAATCGAAATACAAATGAACGTACGATTACTATTATTTTTACTATTAGTTATTTTAATGCGTGCGAAGCGTTTCGGCACACTAAGTAATCATCCAGCACTAAATATCACTGTAAATGAGAAAACAACGTTTACAAATTGTGAAGGAGAGATGGGAAGGATTTGAGTAGTTTGAGGAAGGGGTGGGAAGCAGAAGTACGGTTGGGAGACAGCGAGAAGACGGAAAACTAAGAAGATGCGGAGATACCTGGAGTTGGAGGAGGAATCTAACAATATAGATCAATGAATGAACCGGTGAAAAATCAGGGAAACGGGAAGGCCAAAGGGGAATAATAAGTTTGAATGGGGTAAAAAGAGCACGCATTTCATTAGAAAGGGAGGCGTAGGAGTTGTAGGTAGTGAAGCAAAGAGGAGATTTCCGAGAGATTTCCCGTATGGGTTATTGGGGAAGGAGTGAATACTCTACTACGTGATTCTGTGATATCTGCTGCATTATTTTTCGAGTGAATGATATTTGTGTGGAAGTAATTGAGCAAAATTGGAAATGAAATTTAGAGAATTACAAGTAAGTGCTTGTCCAAATTTTATTCTTCTCCTTTATAGTGGAACCAGCTTGATAACAAAATGTACTTATTGAAAATTTCTGAAAAATTATCACCAACTTAAGCATAGAAAACTCCCCATCCTAGATGCTTCTTTAATTTAGGTGCTTGGGTGGTGTAAATGTCTCTGTAAACCAATTCCTCTTTAAAATTTTAATAAGGTACCCTTGACTATTACTCACGGATAGTCATTACGTAGCATGAGAACAAAGAATAGGTATATTGATAAAGTTAGATAATTCCAATCGAAATACTTATGCTGACTGTAGCTGACCCGGGAATTTTTAGCCAGACAATATTTTTTAGGGTTGGTAATAATTGTAGTGAAAATGGTGGCAAGGCTATAAACATAGTGCTGTTTAAAATTACTACATTTGTTAGATCGGAAAACAATTTTTCTCTTCAGGTATGAGCTGTGTCCGCTCTCGACTAGGACTATTTGATGGACTTTTATCGGAAGTTTTTTTTTTTGGTAGTCCAAGAATGGAATGCAATATTCTTTATAACTTTAGAACACAAAATTATCAATGCCATTTTCATTATCATTTCTGTAAAAAAGTAGAACTCTGTCTATTTTTCCATCTTTTCCTTATAATTCTCTCTAACTGATTAACTCGTTCTTTCCTCCTATGATGAAAGTGAAGTGTGGAAAAATGTCTTCCCTTCTCCCTAAATGGTGCTCCTCGGTGTCGACCCCATGATCCACCGCATTTCTTTGTTTTGACAACGCCCTGTGCCCCTTGCCCTTTTTGCCTCGGCACCCGCGCACTCTCCCACACATGCTTTTTTCTACCCCTTCCTGCGGATGGCGCTCGGTGGCGAGGATGCTTCACTCATTTCCTCCCTCCGTTGCTAAGCACCCTCATCACTCAAAAATCCATGAGTGGCGGTTTAGAAACCTTAGGAACCTTTGGACTAAATACAAGCATAGCGCTCAGACAGCTCAGTGGCGGATACATATGGGGGGCGCAGGGAGCGCGCGCATTGCCGAACATTGTAGAGCCACAATTGTAACTTTTTTATACCATTGGAAGCATTGTCTTCTATATTCCTATAATAAGTTTAAATGAAACCATCTTAAATTTTGCATTTAACTTGATTGTTTTTCATTACGATAAACGTAAAGGTAGCTCAAAATATCTTTTGCGCCCCCCCCCCCCGTGAGTTTTTTCCGTGTCTACTACTGGATGGCTGCGTGTCAGCCGAAAGCTAAGGGCAACACTGAAACGCCTTGACTTTGGACATACGCACATATTATTGCAATCCTCAGATTTGTGTACTGCAGCCCTCCATCTCCCTCTCCGAAGATAGTTCTTTAACCTCCCTGAGGCTCTCCATCCCCGTATCCGAAAATTTGGTTTGGATAGGCAAGGGAAAGATTGCCTCAAGTTTTATTGAGCCATGAGCGAATGAATGGCAAAGTATAAGGCAAGGGTTTGAGGGTTTTCGTTTGGGATTGTGTCCGACGGCTTCACTGGGATTTCACGTGGCCTCCACGGCCACACCACGCACGATGCGATGTTGTATCACAAAAAAAAACTTTTCGTGTGAGTCCTGGACTTCGACATTAGGAAGCAAATAATTAGCCATAGAAGTTTAAGGTAAATCGGGCAGAGACTATTGCATTTAAAGTAAAGGATAATCCATATAAAGTACTTCGTGTCAAAAGGTTTCCCACGAATGGAGTGCCACCACGTTACCTTTTGGAAGATTTTTGTTTTCCCCTATTGGTGTCTGTTATTTCAGAGCCGCGCAAATGAAGATCGAAGTTCTGGCACCGTAACTTCATATGCTCTAAGCCGTGATCACTTATGCCCACCGCTAAAGAGAAAGCAAGTTAACAATAAATTATACTAAAAATGAAACAGTGCACTCTCAGTACGCTATACTTTGAGTGAAAAGTAAACAAATACACTTGTTACTATGCTTCTATGTTACTTTGACGAACTTATCGAAAACCAATCTTGGAATGATGATAAGTGAGCTGGAGTGGCTATTTTGGCAGTGAACGATTTTCTTCATCTTATACTAGTTTTGGTAATTACTGTTACTATTTTAATTAGTAGATAATTACTATTAGACTCTCGTTAAAAATTCAAGCGCACTCTCCTTTACGGGTATCAAATTATTAATTTTTGTGTCTAGAATAGCATTTATTACTAATGCCTAGGGAAGAAGAGGAACTGCAAGTGGTGGACTGATACACTATCGGTGAATACTGAATGACTGACTGACGAGTGACTTATGCATTCCCACTGAGGTACTTACGAATCCATAGTCTCCCTTGCCGTTTTATTGTAAGTGATATGTGCAAATTAGATGTTTTTCGGCTATACGAAATGGATGGGAGGGAAAGGGTAAGGCTAGAAGTTTGCGAAAGTGAAAGAAACAAATCCCGAGGCGTAGTTCCACGTAGGTGCGTCTTATGAGACTCAATACATAATAGTCACGCATATTTGAAATATTTTAATTCCTCCATTTCCGCATCATAATAATCGTTAATAATTATTTAACTTGTCCGTGGGTAAATTATCATACCTAATGACTTGATCACTGTCATTAGTACCGGGCACCCTAGAACTTCTGCTTCGATCCAAACTTGGACGTTTGCGAAGTGAAAAAACAGGTATCGAGGCATAGTTTCAAATGGATGCGTATTCTGGGACCACGTACAAAAGAATACTCATATAATTTCGGAAATATGGGTACCACTGGCACAATTCACACTTTTCTCAGTACGCTACACGTTGAGTGAAAATTAAACAAATACTATCGTTAAGTTTCTCTGTTACTTTGACGAATCTGTCCACAACATGTAGAAAAATGAACTTATGTGAGCTGAAGTGGACATTCCTCCCACCAAGGAAAAGTTTCTATCAAGCGTTGAGTGAAAATTGTACAAATACTATCGTTATGATTCTATGTTACGTTGACGAATCTATCAAAAACACACAGTTAAATGATATTAATTGAGCTGGAGCGAGTATTTATCCCTCCACGGTAAAGGTCCTTTTTGACTTTTTCCTTCTCTTCTTCTCCAGTCGCTTTCTCCCCACGCTTCTCCTTCCTCCAGTTCCTTCCTTCTTCCTCTTCACGAAAAGCGCTCGCCGTGTCCCCTCACCCCAATCCTCGAAACACATACGGCCGCCGCGCCCTCTGTGAGAAAATCACGGAGGCGGTTATTAATGCCTCACTCGAATACGAAGGATACGCCCAGGTGTCGGCACACATCCTCCCTCTCCCCCTCTCGCCCCTACCCCACCCCTCTCAGATTAAAAAATCCCTCCTTCCGTTTCGGAGTTTACCCACTCTCCCGCCAGAGGGGCTCTCGTCGCCCCCTCTGCTCCTCGGGATGAATGGGTGAGCGGAGAGAGAAATATGACGAAAGAGGATTAGGGAAGCGGGGAAAGGGTTGGAGACACTTCTTCTGGGGAGGATATGCGAAGGGGATGTGTCTCAAGGAGAGAGAAGGGGGCAGGAAGTGGGACGGGAGATTCTCTGATAAATGGAGACTATAATGTGTGCCAGATACGGTGTGGTCCAGTGGATGTCTGGTTGAAGATAGTGACAAGGGGGGGCTAAGTGGGGGTTAAAATTCCAGCAGTAGTAGGGATCGGAAAAAATTACATTTCCATCTAGTGCAAATTGGATAACCAAGGGGGGGCTATAGCCCCCTTAACCTCCCCCTATAGATCCACCACTGGTCCAGTGGATGGTCTGGTCCGAGAGGACCAAGCATAACAAAAATTATATGTTGCTATTACTATTATTATAATTTATCTTTATTTATTAATCGAATTTAGGACTATAAAGTCCTATCTTGCAATTTACCTGATGGACTTGCACTTATATCCATGCCATCCATATATGGAAGAAAATCGACCCCAGGCGGGATTCGAACCCGCGACCCCTGAATTATCATGAAAAAACTTTGCCATATCGCCGTTGAGGCCGGCAAATATCGGCGGACCACTCCATTCCGTCGAAGTTTAACGCACGTTGCCACATAAGGCACATTTTAATCGGTTTTCAAAAATATCCTCAGTGCAATGATGTGTGCAGAGCAATTGGTTTATGCGCAAGAGATAGCATTGAAAAATTATATTTTACGGATAAATTGCATCACGAATAAATATATCGGTTGACAACTTCTTTCATAGTTTATTTCGTCGTAAAATTTGTATGTCCCTGACGCCAGAGACGCGTATAAACCCATTTAAATACGCGGTGGGTGACTACATATCCAGAGGTTTTCTGGAAAATCCAGTACAGTAGAACTCGTGGTGCGTCGGCTAAACTGGTGGCAAAATTTCCTTTCCTGCCCTTCCCTATAGCGCAAATGACCTAATGAGTGGGTTGTCTCCTCAAAACAACTAACAAGCACAATTTTCTATCACAAAATAACTTTCGTCTTTGAATGATTTATTTTAAAGCAGTTTTACTTGGGATCAGTTCAAATCCTTTTGGTAGCAGAGGTTTTTCAGTGACTGCCTGATCCCTGCTCTAGTATCTTGTGTAGGGCACTTGAAGTATAGCACTCCGTCAGTCGGACGGAATGTTAAGTTTTAGTTCCTTTGGCGCTTTTTGTTAAAGAGCAGGCTAACGACACCGGGTTTTCCTCCAAATTTCCTTTCCTACACTTCCAATTGACGCAAATGACTTTATCAGTCGGTTGTATCCTAGAAATAACTTACATGCACAACTTACTACCGCGAAATAACTTCGTTTCGAAGCGCGCTTTGCATTTCTGATTTTGAAGCAGTGAATTGCTTCTACGTCATGGAGATAGAGCCCATAATAAAATATTATTTGCTCTATGGAGAAGAAATGGTAAAGAGAAACCCGGCGTCTGCGTGTGCCTTACCTCAAGCTTATTTACCCTTACGGGCGGATTGCTGCGGTTAAGGATCCTCACTGCACAGTTCCCAAATTGGGATCGGGTAATCTCCGATAATACTCTGCCAACGGATACAGGATTTGAAGTCAGGCCTCCGGAATGGGAAGCACATAATAATTTAAAACCATAACTTCAAATTAGGCCGTTAAAATATATTATTTTCCATAACTTTAACACTGTCTTTAAATTTTTAATTTAATTACTAACGCTCTTAAAAATCAGGGCTTGCTTTCTCTTTCAGGCTAATATGCAAATTACTTTTATAGCGTAAATATTTATTCTATAAACATAATTTTCTCTCCGTTAGACGAAATCTACGAATGAACCAGAGTGGAATGAAATGGCGCATTTCAAGAATTGCTTTTCGGCGACTGCGCAGTCTAAACTCGGATTAGTGCTGTTGTCCAACTTAGTTTCGGGATGACGTAACAAACAAAGCGGAATTTCTATCGCAGGGAGAGTTGGACGAACCTTCTGCGGAAAAAAGTTTATTCGCGGGTCTGAGATAAGGTATAATTGACCTGCTAACTCTTAAGCTCCCGGATTCATTGCACGGCAGTCGCGAAATTTCTCCCCCTTCCGCTGAGCCTCTTTAATTTTAATTTGTAATTCGGTGCATAAAGTTTCGGCTATACGAACACCCTTTCCCGCTGCTAAGGGTATTCCCACTCGACTTTTCGCGCGACGCCCTCCCAAGAATTCCCTCCTCGAGGTGGAATACGGCTAAAAGTTACGACAAACCCAATCTTCTCACACAATAACTTCCGCTTTTCTTAGTCCCCTCCCCTCCCCCGCCGAGATATACATCTTCCCTCCCAGAGGCTCCCGCACACAGCCTCCTGCCCAAAAATTCTCATCCTCTTATTCCTCCACCGTTAATCCTCCTCCTCCTACCCTTCCCACCACCCACCTCTCTCGTGAAGTCCTTCTCTCCGGCTCAATACAGCACCGCCGCCGCTTGTGATACTATCTCCCGTCCCTTATACATACACTCTGTTCCCTCTTTTCCCCCAATTCAGCGATTCCCCCGCTTCGTCCCCGTGAAAATCTCCTTTGTGTCCCCATCAGCCTTCCTACCCTTGTCTCCTCTTTTCCCCACTCAGTCCGACCTGTGTAGAAGAGACCGTATGGTTCTCTTGAGTGCACCTTTTAATGCAATTACTGTTATAAAATTGTCATTTGTATTGCATGAATGAAATAAGTGCATTGCATTGCTGTCGGTCATTTAACACATACCTAGTGTTATATTTATTCCTCCATAATAACAGTAAAAGTTTAATCATTTGTGTTCAGGAAGTTATTTGGTCAATAAGGCATTGCAGTGGCGCAGCGATGGGGGGGGAGGGGTAGGGTTCGGGGAAGGAACCCCCCCCCTCCTCCGCTCCTAGAGCTCAGAGAAATTTTCAAGTTAAATCCATTTTACTTAATTGGATTAATATTACTTATAGAATAATGTAAAAATATAAAATATCCCTCAGTAGGTCGTAAAACTCACCATTTTGAATCATTTACCTTAAACTTTTTCTGGGGGAGGCCCCCCGCCCCTCAAGCTTCCCCTGGAGTGTATTTTATACCCCAAAACTCCCCAGTATTAGTTGCGCCTTCCTTGACTTCATTCCTAGCTGCGCCCTTGATGCATTCAGCCTGTGACTAGGCTAACTTCAAAAGAACGATATGTGGAAATGTATCATATAGCCTTTATTGAGGAATATAAAAGGTATACAAAAGATAGATAATAAAAGAATGAATGAGATAAATTAAGTACAATTAAGTTTCAACATTAGCAACTGCCATTGCCAATTTATGAATCAATCTAAAATTGATGGTTTGAGGTTTAACTTTATGAAAGCGACTCGTTATGAAAAATGAAAAAGAAGAAAATTTGTGCTCTCACATGAAATATTTATTATTTTTTTTCTTTTCTTGACCTTATTTAATATATATAATATGGTATTTCCTGGAGTATAGGTCATTTATACAAAAGTTAGCAGCCAACGTTTCGATTTATTTTCTTAAATCATCTTCAGGGCTATGTTAGAAAAGGGGAGAAACAATATAAAATACAGAGAATAAGACGAAACACAATATTTATACATAAAAAAGGAACAATTGGGTTTTTTTAATACAATATAATTTAAAGAAATGTGTATATATAAACATATATATAAGAGCAGAATGGAATATATAAAAAATTTTGACATACCTCTAAACTTTGAACATATTTATTGATTTTTTGTTTCTAAGGTATTGCCACAACCTAGGTTACCATTAATTTTGATGTTGAGGTGAACTCTATTGAGGAAATCTATCACATCAATCCAAGACTGGTATAAATTGATGTGATGCACCTCTGTAGAGTTCACACGATGATGACTTCTTAGGTTGAATCCATGGTCGTGTAAATGTGTGAATAAATATTTCATGTGAAAGCACTAAATTTCTTCTTTTTCATTTTTCAGATTTAATCTAAGATTTTTCAAATACGGTGGATTGACAAGTTTTTCAATGCCTACGTGTAAGTGAGAAAATTCCATGGTGGAAAAATCATTTGCCTTGGAAGGGAATCGAACCCGAATCTTATGAATCCGCGCCAGGGGCTCCACCACACAAACTTCTTGGATATTTTCTTCCTCTTTGGAGTTCTGTAGGCTTTAGAGGATAAGTTTTTTATGCTGCCGGCTATACAGTGTCATAAGGGAGCATGTCCGTGTGTTTAGCATCACAGCTTCTAGCAAAAAGTCAAAAAAGTTGAAAACTAGGATGTCCACCAAGACAAGGGCCCATAAGTTATCGTAGTAAGTAGCCGTGGATTTCTGCCACTGCCACTTGTTGAAAAAAAGTTTTCTTTTTATTAATAAGAAAAGTTTTGTTGCATATCCGTCGGTCACCTGAGATACATGTACGTTGGATTCATAGGCCTTTCAAATGCTCGACAATTTTTAAAATGGCTATGGAAGAAAAACACTCCTCTTGTAAGGAATAGTTCTTCTCGACAAGACTCTATTGTTTTATTGGATACCATCAATTTTATTTGCTGAAGACCGTGAATCCCACCATTCGTGGATCATAACAGTCAAATGATAATTAACAGCTGAGAGATATTATTTTTTATTCCGATTTTTGCTCATTTGAAGAAGCGTAAAGACCAAATAAAGCGTCATATTCACCCACTTTGAGCGAAGTAAAGAGTCAAGCAGGCAAATAATTGAGATTTCCCACACATTTCTATTGTTATAATTCCACTCACAGGCTCTTCATTTAATTTGGAATGTCAATAACATTTACTCACGCATTCAGCGACTCAGTCCCTTGGAGTGTTTCAAGAGGTGAGGGCAAAGTTTACCCCAGGCTAAACTCTAGGCGTGTGAGTGACAGACATGCAGGATAGAGGAGGGCAGTTTCTTTCCCTGGGCATTCCTCGCACTTTGAGGATCGGTTTTCTGGGGTGTTCGAGCCCATTTGACCAGGATTTGAACCCAGGACTCCAAGGGCTGAAGCCAGTGCTAACATTCCATCCACTCCGCTACCTGATGTAATCAACTAGGCTCCGCTACCTGATGTGGCAGCTAGTTCTACTACACCTCTGACTCCTGTGCATAAGTAAGAAAAAATGGAAAATATATAGTTCTTTAAATTAAATAAGGCCCACTGCCCAATTTGGAAACGGATTATAAGCCTGACAGGTCCTCCCAATTTTGCACTGCCTGTTTAAACTCGATGATATTTCACTTCAAACCTCAGTGAAAATAATAATTTCGATTCGATATGTCCTACATCCCGATTAGGGATGCCGGAACGCTCCGGAACGCCGTTCAGGCACTGGTTAACAAAAGACATAATAGTCAAATAACACTTTTATCAATTTTGCGGTCTCAAGATTTCTAATTTATACATTCGTAGCAAAATTTAAAAAAATAGTAAGACAATGTAAATAACAACTTGTAATAAAAAAAACACCTTCGAAAAAAAATTTAAGAAAAGTGCGTTCCAGCACTGCTATATTGCCATGACGTCACCGGTCTGGTGCGATTGGAAGGGACTTATATCAGGGAATGTATCTCTCTTTCCCTACAACCAGTTTCCTCACCATCGGAAAGGGTCGCATTAGAGGGAACTCGACGCTGCCAACTGTTAGCGACCCCCGAATATAATTCAAAGCGACTCCAACCCTTTTCCCTCGTTAGCTCTCGACCCCAGTTTCCGTCGCGTCGCCATATCTCCTCGCCATATTTCCCCAACTCTTCTGCAGCCTCCTCATTCCCTTTCCTCTTCGCCAGCCGGCCCTCAAAAGCCATCGTCATAATCTCCATCCTCCATCTCAGCCGACAGTCCCATCTTCAGAATATCACAATGGAAATGGACGGGCAATGCGTATGCCTCACTTTCCATGGTCCATCGAGAGCACATGAGCTACAACTCGATCGTCCTGTCCTATGTCATTCCTTCTTCTAGTTTTATGAAAGTCAATTGATATTGTATTTCGTTGCTTATTGTCCACGAATAAATCGAAAAAAATAATAAAAAAAATCAAAGTACCAAATAAATGAATAGAAAACAAAACTAAAGAAATGATAAATAATCATGGGCGTACCCAGCGAGGGGCAGGGGGGGGCAGCGCCCCCCCCCCCTATAAGCAAAATTCGCAAAAGTCTTTAAGCAAAATTGAAACAAAAGCATTCAAAAAATTTTCTTTAAACCCACGAAATATGATGCGCATAACTATAAGATATGTTACTAAAATAAAACTATTTTTTCATGTAAATAATCTCATTAACTAATGTCACAACTTTGTTAGACCATGGCTTGCCCCCTTCTAGACCATGGCTTGCCCCCTTCTAGACCATGGCTTGCCCCCTGCCCCTAGTTATGATCCTGGGCACGCCCTCGTAAATAATATTAAGAAAATTGCTTTTTGCAATGCAAAAAAATGTACAAATTGTTTCTGCTAACGCAAATATAACACTACGCTCACTGCACAAACAAATGGGCAAAATATTCATTGTATTGTAAACTGGCTTTTTGTGGTAAACATGGTTTACTGGGAAAGCGGGAACTTGCCTACGTCGCGCAATATGAGATGTCACGTAGATGGTTTTCGTTTTCAGGTCGAAATTAGTTTGGTCCCGTTACTATGGATTGTGATAGAGTTTTAAGTACAGAAATACCAGTATTCTTCCGATTATAGCTCCGTCGCCTACTTGTCGAAATATTGGCGGCAAAAAGCCGATCTATTTAATCCCTTGCCCAGGTTATTTGATGACGTCACGCGCTCCTGCTGAGAAGGTCGCCGCTCTCAGCTACTCCTTTCCTCGCATCGGATTCGTTTAGTTCGTTCTCTTGTTAAATGAATCAGGTTTGCGTTGTCGCTGTCACAAAAATTCTTAACTACTTCCTTGTTTTGCAGTTCTCACCCGTGGTCTGTGTATTACGAGGGTGCACGTTCTTTTCCTCTCGTACAATTTCAGCCTATAAAAATTTCATTTCCTACCTTTTCGTGAAACAGGTAACTTTTCTTGCGGTCGCAGCTACAGGTGTATGCACATCATTTCATTCTTTGTTTTGTTTGTTTTTGAACTCTTGGCATAGACAAAAATTCAAGGCCGAATTCAGATGAAAGGTGGCCCTGGCTATTCCTCCTCCCATTTTTGGGTGCGTAAATTTCACAAGAGTTACTAAAATACATAATTATAATGATACATATCAACATGTAATATAAAATTATTTGTTTAAACAATGGTGTAAGTTTAATTTTGCCAGCAATTCGAATGATATCCCAACAATAGAAGAGTGATATCATTCTAATTACCCTGTAAATTATTGTTAAAAGCATTTTCCACATCGTGACATGTATACACATTCACTTTTCGATGCATTTCGACTTAGTCTTAGGATAATATCCAATTCGATGAATTTTGCATTATTAATTCATAAGAAATGTTTTATTAGTTGGGACCAACTAATAATTATATCCTCTATCGATACTGAAGCTACCTTCAACACAGTTTTTGGCAAAGCAAGAAAGCATTAAAATAATCTCAACTGGTGGTGTCAATATTATCAATCATTGAATGTGTTCAATCTTTGGTACGACATTGCTTCTATACCTTCTGTCTCACTCTGTTCGCACTGGCGCCATCTGTCCCGTGCTTCAACTTACTATCTTTGAAATGTAAACAGAGGAGATATAACTACAAAACGAATAAATGTCATTTTAGCTATCCATAATGAATGGGTGCAATAATGGAAGAACTTACAAGATCGTTGTGGGGGAAAAATTATACACGAGTAAATAAGAGTATAAAAGCGTATATAAATAAGAACGTTTGATTATGAATTTCAACCTGTGTTTATTCATCGAATAATGCCTTTTTTCATTACGTTACAACAGTTAGCGTAACATCCATAATTAAATATGAACAAAAAAGATAACTTCCACACTTTAATGTATAACTACCGACCATAGTTGAAAATGACATAGTGTGTGGACACCATTGTCGGAAGTGGAGTTACATATTAGATTGTGGACATTTCCATTTGTTGTTTATATTTTATCAAGGATAAATCGCATTCTCACCAGTCTGTAATGATTTCATACGTTAGCGTAACCTCCTACATAAGTGTTTATTCAGCGCCATGTTTCGAAGGTATAATTCAACAGAGGTTTCTGTTCTTCAGAAGTATAGCTATCATGTTTTCTAAACAAAACATCAGTCATGAGAAACTAGCGACACTCTAAGGGCCTGAAAATATTTCATAAGTTAGCGTAGGTAACCTCACATAAAAGTGTTTGCTCAGCGCCATGTTTCGAAGGTATAATTCAACCGAAGCTTCTTTACTTCGTTAGTGTAGATATAATGTTTATCGTACAAAACGTAAGTCGTGAGAAAATGGCGGATTCCCTCGAGTACCCAGCGAGTTGAAGAGCGAGAATCACCCCCTATT
The DNA here is from genome assembly GCF_921293095.1 of Ischnura elegans. NCBI lineage: Eukaryota > Metazoa > Arthropoda > Insecta > Odonata > Coenagrionidae > Ischnura > Ischnura elegans. The sequence goes on from NC_060248.1 coordinate 110,492,558, forward strand.
CGGAAAGCAGGACTAGGGAGAACAACGTAGGGGTTTTCCGTCGCCATCATCCAATTCCGTTATCGTCCCATCTTCATAATATGCCCATGAAAGGGGCCGTGCGCGGAATATTCCCCGCTCCCCTCCGATAACCCTCCCTCTCCCCACGACCGCGACGCTCCAGGCGCCCGTCCCCCAATAACCACGCCCCCCTAATACTTAATACCGCCACCACGCGACGCCGCTGCCGCCGCCGTGATGGTGGCGCGTGAGGCACAAAGTGAGCGTGTAATCCAAGTCACGTGTCCCCGGCACGCGCGTGGTCGTCATATCAGCGCAAAGCCATCTTTCCCCCTCCTCCCCCCCCCATGTTTGTGTGTCTCTGGATGGGATTTCCACCCATTTCCAACTTTTTCCACCCCCTTCCAAAACCCTCACCCCTTTCTCTCTCTCTTTCCCCGAGAAATGAAGCATAATATATTGGTGCGCGCCCAGCCCTGCCAAGCCCTTCTCGTAACTCTTTTAACCATGTGAAAAAGGCTCTATGAAGGTCTTCTAGCCTTTCCCAGCTCAGCCGAAACTTTGCCCTCCAATCGTTAGCCCAGTCAAAAATGGGTATCGTGGTCATAAATGATGCGGCTAATGCATGCGTAAATAAGGGCTATGATTGAAGATTTTATGGTGCGAAAGAAGGGAGTCGTTGAGTCAGGGTGCCGTGTCTAAAGGTAGGGGAGAGAATGGTGAAATAGATGAGGTTGGGCATGGATGTGTAGATCTGACCGTAGAAACGTATTTCGATAATGTACCGATAGAAAAATACGTAATTTTTTGGTGCATGAATAATAAACTACAAATAAATTGTATTTCTGTAAATATCAAACAGGCTCTAACGTATTTCTCCCTGTTTTGAGATATTTCTTAATACTATTAGTTTGCTTCCAAATAGGCTTCCGTGGAGATTATGACGATGGGCAGCGATTCTTCCGGGTTTCCTTCCGCATTTATCCCTTTTGCTGGACAATATTTTGCCAACGTTCCAGTTGGCTTTCTCAGGTCTACTGACGGATTTTCTCATCAGTGGACCTGAGAAAGTCAACTGGAACGTTGACGAAATACTGTCCTGCAAAATGGATAAACGCGGAAGGAAACCCGGAAGAATCGCTGCCTATCATTATTAGGTTGTGCTGGTGCGAAAAATACTAAACGCCAATAACGCAAAGCTTCGCTTTTCATCCTTCAGTTGGTGTTTGTTTTGCCATTCGGAAAGCATGTTAAATATTGACTGAGGTTATAACGTCAAAATTAACGGTCGGTATTAAATTTAAAATAGATACAAAAAATATAAAAAAATATAAAAGTTTGTGTGGTTAGCAAAAATTTCTGTGGCAACATTTTTCTCGTAAATACTCGAGTCAAGGTAATGGCTGATCATTCATTCCCAAATGAGCACCCCGTCAAACAAGTTTATTGCCAGGAGAAAAAATCTCTGCATGGTGTGATCTCATGCTCATTATTTTAGCTCAAATTTGGAATAAGCATGTATGTATTAAGGTTTTTCTAGAAAAAAAATCTTTTTTAAAATAAGTTTCTGAAAACACATAATCAAAAAGATGTTCAGGACAACTGTCAGCAATGATTATCATGCCTTAACGATTTCTTAATTTCACGAAGTTTGCAGTTACTGTGGGTTCTTGATGTCTTTTAAAATTTGGTTACTTACGAACGTTGGAAAGCAGGCAATTGGATCGTATGAAAATAAAAACTTGTTCAACCATAATAATGCCAAGCCACGAGAAAGTAGAATGTATTTTTAAATTAATTTTACATTTTAAAGTTTGCAACTATCAATATAAATTAAATTGAAATTTAGTGAAAGCTGGGGAATATATTTTGTACAGCCCCTATAATTTTTAAAATGTCACCGATGGCATTGTGACTGAAGATTATGTGGTGTAAATTGCACTTCTGTAAAAATTTAACAGGTTCTAACGCATGATAGTAGTGCCGGAAACGACTATTTTCTCTTATAAAATTATTAGGTTTACTATCCGACACCCAATGGGCTCCTTATAGCTATTTGTTCGCGACACTTTTCCAGCCATTCCGACTCGCTCTGGTTATCTAGCGTTAAGCTGTAACCCTCCACAGGGCACCCGTGTCCACGGGGAAAATAAAATTTCACGCATGTCGTCGCGGCGTCCGCGAGTTTGATTTTTCCGAGCGCCGTCCTGGCGTCTGTCACGTGGGATGTCAAGCGGGGATGGCGTGTCACCACGATTCGTGACGGAGTGCGGGAGACGGGCGAGCGGGGTGAAAAATAGCGGCTTAGGCATGAAACAGCGGCCGAGGGCCGACCGCAGGCCTGGGTGATTCCAGTTGCTCTCTCTCTCGGTGGGTTGGAAACGAAAGCGAATGTACTCTCGAAGTAAAGTCTTCAATTGGGCAAACTAATTCACTAACGTTGAGAGAAGATAGTCAACACAATTTCTTTCATTGGGAACTCTGTGAAATGGAATGAAAAATTATTTTATTGCATGCACGCATTATATATATTTACTGCCTAATTATGTATCGACTTTCCTAATGGGCTCTGTTAATGAAAAAACAATTTCTAGCATGTGCAAACTCGAATAGAATTCTTAATAATACTGTGCAAAGTAATCGAATGGCTGCATCCCTGCGTCCGGAAAAATTTCCCCAGGTCCTTTCATCTGTAGGATCATGTGCCACAATACTAACAGGTCATATTGACATGAAAATGGGGATATGTCCATTTAGCCTGTCACATGATAATTTCATCTTATGAATGGGCCCAGTGATGTAGCCAGGGATTGGGCCCTTTTGTGTACATAGATATCCAATCTTGAAATTTTATAATAGCATAATTGGGTTGGAATCGAAAGCGAATGCACTTGAAGTTAAGTCTTTAATTGGAAAAATCAATTCACTAGCGTTGAGAGAAGAGAGCCAATACAACTTTTTTCACGGGTAACTCAAAAGATGTGGAATGAAACATTACTTTATTGTATGTACAAGATAAATATTTACTGTCTTATGATGTATTGGCTGTTGGCCTGCTTTTCTCTTTTAATGAAAAACGATTTCTAGCTAGTGCAAACTTCAAAAACCATATAGAATCTTAAATTATGGGTCTCTTTGTTTACACAGGTATCCAATAATTAAATGGAACTGTAGTGATTTGGTTGAGTTGATAAGTAAATCTATCTGCATTGATTGTAGTTTCCGAGACATCCTGCAATCTTAAAGAAAATATGTTCCAAAATTACTTCATATTATATCCGGCCGCTTAATGAATCCTACGCATTATTTTCTCACTCTACTGTTGTACTTTTAAGCAGCGGTGGATTAAGTAGAGGGGGGGCGGCAAAGCAATAATTTCTGGAAATATTGCGATTTTAAGGTGGCTCTCTAATGCAAGTTTTTTTTCACCAGCTTAACAAACAATTTTATAATATAGTGGATGAATTACCTATCTAAAACCCACTTGTCTACACGTATCAGACCTCTGACGCGTTACCGCCGGGATATGTTGCTTACCATCAAAGCGCCGAGGACAGTAATGAACCTCCCCGAAAAACGACCTCGATACGCTTCTGATTTTAAGCAATATCCACTGCAAGTCGGCAAAGTATAAAGACTGTTTCATATGGGGCATGTATTACACAATTCAGAGTTGCATATTTTCTTGGGGAGTGTCGGCTTCCCACCTGGTCGGTCTGGGTTCGAATCCCGGCGGTGGTAGACATTTTCCAGAGACTATCCGATCCCTGGATGAGTGCCCAATTGAGGGTACCTCAAATGCAGCACACCGTTCGTCGGATGAGACGTTAAACCTTTTGGCGCCTTTTTTTAGGGGTAGGCTAATGCTGACGCCGGGTTTTTCTCCACCCTTCCTTCCCTACCATTCTTTCATGACGCAAATGACCTTAGCTGTCTTTCGCCTCCTCCTTTTACCGTAACATTATTTTATAAAACTGGTGAGCAACTGCGCTAAAGCCTGAACGAAATAAAAACAGAGGCTATTTTTTCCATCCCGCTATCGCATGCGTTTTAGCAATTCACCGATTTACAAGCGCATTCTGAAATGCGCTCTCGCACGTACGCCAGGTTGTGCAAGTGCATGCCCCGTGTAAAACGGAGTTTGAGAAAATGAAGTCGATCATGTGGGAGTCTGTCTCTCCTCTTCTGAATTTACTCTCAGACGCAGCTCACCCCGCTTCACACTACACGCTAGTCATGCGCCCCATCGACACAGCGTTTCAGTGAGGCGCGCATTGTATGGAGTTGGAGCACGGGGTTAGACCGGGGATTGTCATCGGCTAATGGAACGCTCAAGATGTCAGTCAGCTCGTTAATGCCGGCACACCATCCGAAATATAACTGATGCATCCCGTTCTGCTCTGCTCTTTGTCCTGCCGCTCCTCATCTCACCTCCATTCATCCATCCCCAGCATCCGAACATCCCTCCCTCCGTCGTCTAATTCCAAGCTTCCCTCTCCCCAACTTCTCTCCGCCCTCGTATCTGGACCTTCCATCTCCATCCTGGAATTACGCTGCCCGTTCGGAAGGGCCGACTGTCACAGCGAGCTACTACGCTTCACCCTTGGATAATGCCTCTCCCTGGACAACCAGCTCCTGCCTGGGTCCCCACGATATTTATGTTTGTGCTTTGATCCTAGTTGATGATGTATGGTTTATGATTCGCCTCTCTGAAAATTTTTTCTCAGTATTAGGCACTGCATGTAAAAAGTAACGGTTATCACAGTTATGCTTATAGGTGCATTATTATTAACACTGTAAACAAAATTAGCGTCTCATGCACGATATTCAAAGTTGTGCTCTGCTTTTACTTGATAATATATGTGGTTTATGAATCGCCTCTTTGAAAACTTTCTCCCAGAATTGGATACTACATGTAACAAAAGTAGCCGTCTTCGCAGTAATATCCACAGGTGTTATGTTATGTACAATGTGAAGAAATTCAGTGTAAGAAGCACGATGGCGTAACTGGTATCATTCTCTACCGGCTCTCGAGTAGATCTAAATCAAACAAAACTCAAATAATTTTTTTTCATATTGAATTTTATCTTTGGCGAAAGTAATTATTCCTCGCGATTAATATTTTTCTAATTCCAGTATATTTGTTTTCTAAGTAGTTGGAAAGACCGATATCGGCAAGAACCTACTTTTCAATTAAATAAATGTAGAGAGTCACATATTCTTTTTTAGAGGAGTATTTTTTTAGTTATGCCACAAAATCGTATTTCAGAAGTACAATTGCAGTACCGGGTTGAAAATTGGACTTCACCTCGCCGCCACCGATACCAGCAAATGAAATGGCAAGATGAACATAATGGCATTTAATACGCATCCCGGTATGTTTTTATATTGTTGAAAAATCCTCTCTTGAATACAAACGTGAGTGCTTTTTTCTATTGTCGAAAATTATGCCTATTGTCACTCATGTTATCTGCAACTGTTGGTTATTGCACATTTATACCAGGGGTGGCAAGAGAAACGAAACGAAAATGTTTCCTTTCGACCCGAAGGGAAACGAAAATGCGAGTCCCAGGTTTAGTTTCGTTCCCGCACGAAATTAAAATAACAAAGGAGTTTTATTTCGACCCGGGACGAAACTCTACTCCCAAGAACGAAGCTAAATTAATCGAAACTCCGCTGCTCATAGTTATATTACGATCCCAGAAGTTGAGTAGAGGGAGTTAAAAGGGAATAGTTTCGACCCATTACGTTTGACATACGTGTAGACAGGTTAAAACATCGAGCTTAACAATAAAAATGGCTAGTTTGTGTTCACCGTTCTCCTGCTAGTGGTAAAAATATGAGTGCCCCATGCATCTAAGGGTGGTACGCCGAACCTCTACTTCATTCAACCATACTTCGTACTCGGTGTGTGGGTCGAAACCAAACAATTCGAAGATGAAGCACGTGGTCCCTCCGGTGCGAAACATTATCTGCGTTTCGTTTCGTTTCAGAGTTTTAGTTTAGTTTCGACCCGAAGTAGTTTTGACTCCGATTTTGTTTCGACCCCTAGTTTAGCTCCCAGGTTTTCAATCCATTTCGTTTCGTTTCTACATTTCGCTCTCGGGAAACGAAATATTGATATTTTACTGGTTTTTTACTTTCGTTTTGTTTCTATCGCCATCCTTGACTTTCACCCCACGAATAGGGTGGTTTCCTATTATTTTTTTATTGCCTAAATCGAAAGATTATTACACCTGGAGTACGTATTTCACGCTTTTAGATTTTTAAATGACGATATCTATTTTTCGCGATTATATGAAAAGTGAAAAATTTCAAGCGCGCGAAAACGCGAAGGGTAAGTATGAATGCCGGGAAATCTCTCCGTGAGACTTATTTCTGGTTCCCGCTGCCACCCTGTGAGGTGACCTTGAGGCGAGGCTTAGCGCTGATACGACGCAGGCTGCTAGCGGGTAGCTGAGTATCTTGCTGGCTGGTAGCGCTTGTCTTAAATAAGGATTATTAATACCTTATCAAATGAAGAAAACTTTCCGACCTTAGCCAGTTTTAATAAGTGATTATTAAGACATGTTTCCCTGAGCTCTACGCCTCATGCATGCATTGGTAACCTCAGACGATGTATAACTCCTATCTTTTCGTATAGAAACTAGGTCCCTGTGACGTGGAATGGCATCGCATGGGCGCCAATCTGGCCCTTTTCAAATGAGGATAAAAATGGACCATTGCCATTCGTCTAAACCGCTATTTCTAAAACGAAATAATTTATATATTTTGAATACACTATTGGTGGGTAACGAATCGCAATAAATGCTTTTCGTTTTCTTTGATGAAGGATATTACCCTATTGATCGGTAATTCCTGAAAAATGGTATCGTATAAATTGCTCTTTCGTCGAGGTTTTGCTTTAGTTTGGAAAAATCTATCTCTCATTTGTAACTTCAAATAGATAAGTATGCCCCCAAGGTAGTAAAAATTTTGATGGTCCGTGCCGTAAAGAGTTACCTACTCAAATAGACCTTTCCAGTATATGACCACATATTTTTACGGCACTGAGTATCCGGTCCCCTCATCAAAACCTTCACGACGCAAACAGAAATGATATTAAATTTTATTGCACCCCTTTGGAACTTAAATCTTGGTATTGAATGTTATCTACCGATTCCACCTTCCATCACGTGTTCTCGTCTCTCTTCACTCGGGAGGCATTAAATTGCGGCGAAAAAAAACTGTGTTTGCGCACGCTAAAATAAAAGATAACACAAGTCCAACCTTTGAAACTAAACGGCGTTTATAGTCTTTAATTTTTTGGGCCCCCTTTGAAACGACTCCAATTCTAATTTTATTTACTGCCTTATTGGTCGTCCCGCTTATTTTTTTTTTTATACGCTTGGTATCCTTCTCCTACCCACCTAAGCCCCCCCTTTCGTTCTTTCTGCAACAAAACCATCCGTGTTAGTTAGAGGCCATAAATCCGGCGTAGGGAAAAATAATAAATAATATAAAATAGAGGAGTTGTAATAAAAAAAACGCTGGACTCACCTCAGCGTCCGATCTTGGCTCTCTCACACTACATTGAGTTTCTCCTTTGCGCCCCATACCACCCTGGTCTCGCCTTCCCCCACCCCCGTCTTTCCTCTCTCCCTCTCCCTCTGCGACCTCCATTATACTACGTTTCTTTCTCGCTATTAATCCTCCGCTCGTAAACCGCCTCTGAGGCCCGTACAACTCACCACCTCGCCGACGAAGGGGCCTTCCTCCACGACCAATCTCTCGGTCCACCCTCGACTATTTTCCTTTTCTTTTTTGAGGAGGTCCGCGTAACTACACGATTCAAAATATATTCTCACGCATTAATAAGTCTTAGCAAATGTGTTTTAGTCAATTCTGCTTGGACAAGTGGTATGTTTTGGGATTGAGCGGGCGCAACATTCTCGCTGTACTGGTCATATTTTGGAAAATATAAGAATAAACCTTTTTAGGCTCACTAATATATTTGAAAATGCACGAACCGAGTTTCGTGACATGGTTACATCAAGTTTATTATTTCAATTTCAATAGTGGAAATTTTTCAAAAAGCTCCTGATATCATCAGTTATATGGTCGTATTTTGTTTTTTTTTTTCGTGACGTTTGGGTAAAATAATAAAATATATGCTGGATGCTGTAAATCATTTGATAATAAAAACATTGTATTTGAGGAATTTGTGCCCTAGAATATGGTACCTACATAGGAGGACCTCCCGTATTGAGTTCAGTGACTAAAATACTGCCATGGGAATTCAGTGTGGGAAATATTCCATTCACAAGCTAATAAAGCGACTAGACAAAAGCTGATAACGTAAAAAACGTATTTTTCTTTTTATCCACGCTAAGATTTAATTTAGGATGTTTTTCACGAGTGATTTTCATCGTTAATGCAATGAAACCAGTTTTTTTAACACTTATTAAATGATTGTCACTATCGGATGAAAAGATGTTAGATTAACATGAATATACCCTTATCTGCTCACGCAAGCGTTTTCCAAGTTTCAATGCGTAAGACATACAACCTTGTGACCATTCGCCTATAGATCAGATGAACAAGATGATATTATATATTTGATAGGATACCGGCAAATTTAAGATCCAATTTAACTTTCATAAGGATCTACTGTATGCATCCTGAAAATATTAAGGAGATAGCACATTTTTTAACAAAATATAGTACATTACCAGAGGAGGGAGTAACGCTTGAGCGTGAGAATGCGTTCTCGTGAATATATAAATTATTATGGTTATTAGAATTCAAATTTTTGCATCGACTGTCTTTATCAGTTATGCAGAATTGGAAGCATATACTTTCAACTAGCTCCTACTATTTTCCCTCCATTTACGTCTGCCTCGGTATAGCATAACATGAATAAATCTAGTTTTATTAGCTAGCTGTTTCTTTTAGCTGAATTAATCCGGAATACAAATTCATTTATCGAGAATTAATATAGTTGGTTGCATACATTTATATCCTTACGTGCAATTAAATAAATTATGAACCTTCGATTATTTTTTTTTAACTTTTCCATCGCTTCTATGAAATTACTAGTCCCAAATTGTGGCTGTAGTCGAAGCTCAGTATAGTATCCTTAAGGTTTGAACCAGCGGATTGTAACTATTTTCTTATGGCGATATACTTTTTTTTTGTCGCCCTCCGCTTCTATTTCTTTAATACTCGTTGCAGTATCTATACACACCTCAAAGTCTTTCTCACCTCAACTTCTACCTCGGCACATAAAATTCGGATTACGACTCACTCAATTTTCCGCTCATATTGTTTCCCGGATACGGCCCATTTCGCCCATATCTCTTTATGTTCACCTCTCGTGTGTGTTCTTCTGCCTCTTCGAATGTCTCCCACTCCACTTGCACCTATCTCATCGAGCTCCTCGCATCCGACTCCGTCAACTTGTACTAATTCCGCGCGCGCCACATGACCCCGGCCGTAAAAACCAACTTCTGAGGGTATTCCCAAAGCTTCGCGACGGAAGATATAGTATTTCCGTGGGAAATTCGCGACTCCATACGGCGTAGCCTTATGTTGATGGTCTTTCTATATACGAGAAGAGTCTTGTGGGTAGTGCAGCTGCTGTCGTGAGAATTACTGCAGGTACATCCTACTCTCTGACCAGTACACATTGAACTAAGATAAGCAGTCTACGATGTAAGGGTTGTATTTTCATTTTATTTAAATTTCATCAGCTCATAGAACATCTCTCATTCCTAATTGATAAAATAGCAAAACTTCATGTTTTTATACAATATTTTTCGATTGTTACACTTAAAATGACTGCCGGTTAATTGCAATATTTTAAAAATATGAGGAATATAGAATTATTATTTCGAATTAAAGCATCACTCTCATAAATAATGCTCATCAAAAGCTGTTTCTTCTGAAAAACGAGTCAGATATTGAATTTTGGAATTTAACCATCCTGTTTTTTAAGCGAATATGTCACCGCTGTGATCAAAAACCAATTGCGATAACTAAATACAAGGGATACCGTTATGCACCGGTGCAAAAGCCAGCACCATATTCACTCATCTAAATTAGTCCGGTCTAAACTGGCGAATTAGGTGCGATTTTTGGTAGGCCACCACTTAATGAAACGGACAAAAATTGATAAAATAAGATATATCTTTTATCGAGCTTGATGTAATTGATATGATGTAAGGAATATTTTTAATGAAAATATATAAAAAAATTAACTAGCAATTTTAAATTCCCAATTTTAAATCACTTGTTTAACCCTTTTAGTATCAGGGTATTTTGCACAGAAGGCTGAAGAATGCCAGGTTTTTTTTGGCAATTTTATAGGTTTGCGCTTATAAAATTACATAAAATTATTTTTTTCAATTTTCTACCAAAACGTATGGGTATTATAAAGTATGACAGATGCTAAAAATAGTTACAAAAGCTAAAAGTCGTGAGTGTAAAAAGAAACCCGGCCGATAGATCGGCCCTTGGCTCTCTTCGCACGTACCCCCGGGCCGATGGATCGGCCCACTACACTATATATACATATATATATAACCACTATAAGGGTTATTATTATAGGCTTTAATTTTATTCAAAATTGTCCAATGAGAAAAGTCCGCAGCGGCTTATGTATTTTTGCACAAACTCATTCTGTGCAGCATAAAATTTTACGCCTCCATCCAATTCCTTCGTTAGTGAATGTGACGGAAGAAAACCAGGGAAAAGCAAAAAAAGGCTTGGAACAGGTAAAGGATGTCGAGTTGTGTCCGTTGGAATTACTGCCCAGATATTTCCGTCGAAAACTGATGCAGTTTTTTGAACAAGTGCCATATTTCGTACCCAAACCGAATCGGGCACATGCCTCGTAGGCCTCGTATTCGACGACTCAGCGTTACGTCAAAAAATGACTGTTTGGCTCTGAGCGAGTAGGAAAAAAAATGAAGAACAGCAAAGCGCACGTTCCCAGGAGGATATGGAGAGGAGCGTACACATTGCGACACTGAATTCACTTCTGTCGAGCGAACATAAAATCGCCCCAAGCACTCGCCTCCTACCCTTCTCCTACTCCTACCAAGCACCCCCCCCCTCCCTTCCCCACCCCCTTCATCCACCAAGTGACGCGACATCATCCGAAATAAAAATTGAAGGACAGGGAAAAAAATGTGGACATAAAAAAAATCTTTCCCCTCTCTTCTCCATCCCCGAGGCCACTTTATTGTGCTCACCTTGAAACCCACTTGTTCAAACCTTAGGGATAATTTACTGAGCTATGCTACGAGTTGACTACAGCCATAATTTAGTGATGGTTATTTCATAGAACGGATGAAAGAGTATAAAAAATAATCCATTTTTTATAAAGTAATACATTTTGTGCAAGGGTTTAATGAAAATCAATCAATTGTATTAATCCTCGATAAATAAAGTTATTTCCGTAATAATTGAGCCAAAAGTTAATTAATAATAGGTAATTAACTAAAACTTTTCATTTTAGGCCATGCAGACGTGTGCTGACGTTTACTGGAGGGAACACTGTAAAAGGTAGTTGAAATGAATCGTTACTATTTTCCTTGTCAAGCTGTAGAGCGCAACATCAAAAACTTTTGCGCTTGGAAGGAAAATAAAATATATTCACCGAAGCTGAGAATTGAATTTTTTATGAATGGGGAGGTACAGCTACAGCACTCTATCTCATCCACAATTTTTTCCTCCACTCATGTCTTAAAATGACGTAAACAGATTTTATTCAAATTATTTACTCTACGGAAATATGTCTTTTCATTGAAATGGGGTGGAAATCATCGATTTTTATGTATGTTTCTATTTTTGCTAGTTAAAATGAATACACAGGTGATAAATGTTAGTTTTGAGGAATATGGAAAAAAGAAATTTTCAATTCATTTTAGGTAATGCTCCTCTCAGGAGTTAAGTTTTCACAGGGAAATGGAGCTAAGGGTAAGCATTAATTTGTATTTTACTTAATATTTTCATATTTTTCCGCAAATAACTCTCTGGAAAGTAAATCGACATTTTCTTAAGATGGTTTGAATAACATTGAAAACATATCGCAAAATATAATGCATCAATTTTACTGTCGCTAAAATTACTGAAGGTTTACATTCAGCCTGGCGTGAGCATTTTACAAAATCTGCCGACCGTCTATGAGCATCCATCATATTTATTCAACTCCTTGGATCGCAACAAGTCAACTCAAAGAAAATTTCCCTGTATTTAGTTCAAACAGCTGGGGTAATAGTAAAGTTTTATCACAATCATTGGCACTACGTAATTTTATGGTTGAACTTGGTGGTGATCTTAGCCGGAAGAGAATGTGCTCAGTGCGCTTGCCCAACATGAGCTAGAATTATCTTCGTCATTTGCTGTATCGATTGTTTATCGTCATTAAAATCTTATAGGCATGCCACCGACCTGTCTATTTGTAAGTACAGCAAATATTTTTAGTAAATATCTCATCTCGCGAGTGAAATGTTTAGTGCGTGAAAAATATTCCATGCTTCTGAATCCAGTATACTCACAAGGTTATCGTTGTTTAAGGAAGATCACAGAAATTCAATTGAAAAATCATCTATTATGTAACGCTTTTGTGCCTTCTTACCTGGGATATCAATTTATGAGCGTTACAGGTACTGAGTCTACTGAATTAAAGTTAACTATCGAAGTTATATTAATTTAATTTTATTTATTTCCATTCCCCTGAAAACAGCACACATTGGCCTTTTACAAGGGGGCTTGATAAACATTTTAATAATTGCACGTCACGAACAACCATGCCCTGGATAAGGGAAACTTACTCAGGCGGGATTGGAACCCGCGACCCCTTGCTTGACATGCGAGGACTTTACCCCGCCGCCACCGAGGCCGGAAAATATAATATGTCCTGTAATTTTGCTGTCCAGATTAGTGGTTCAGTATTTGCTGTTTATATTCAATAATTTGAAATTGCCTCATTCATTGAAAGACTTAATGGCGAAAGTACATTGCATGTTTGATACAAAAGATACTCTTTTCCCTAAAATACCATTTTTTTACACAGCGCAGATAATTTTTCCGTGTGGCTTGTTTTTAAGACACTTTCCATTCGCTTTCCAAATGTTTCCCATGGAGGTTCCTCCAATGAAGATAAGGACGTAGATAAAATATTTTGGTGGATATGTGTTTGGAGGGGGGAAAGGCCGTTAGCGATAGTAATCTGAGTGCTGAGGCAGTGGGAAGCGAGTTGGGAATCTCAAGAGATGAGAAGGATGGCTTGCGTGCGGCCAGTGAGACCAAAAAGTAGGAAATGTGAATGAAAACGCAACCATCGACCTATTTCAGTCTTTTTCTTCTTTTTTGAACGGATAGAATTCGCTGAAAGCCCATGGATATCAAAGAATACTTCAACTGTAGGTCATGTGACGAATTTACGACGTCACTGTGGAATTTTGGAAGTGTAATTTTCGAAATTTGATATGACATTATAAGCAGGTAGATTACCTCTTGTATTTACGATAAATATTTTCATCACCACATATTTGGGTGTATCAAGTGTTATTTTTTGAAGTATAGTTTTAAAAACATATATATGCCAAGCTATATATTTCCACGGGTTAATTTGAGTATTAAAGCGTGTAGATGCTACGTAAATTCATTAAGAAAAGGGGTAAAAAGTTTTATAATTTATGCCGTAGATCTGCAGCGCTGTTATGTACTGTTTCTGTACAGCGTGGGTTTGTGCTTATCTGAGCTCAAGTTGCTGAGATAATCAGTCGATCTGCACAATGCCTTGTAGTAGCACATATCACTATCCGTAAACGACTTTCGTTTTTCTCTCACGCATCGCGAGTGTGTGTGTGCTACCAAAGGCTTTCTGGGGATGTGTTGGAGAAATAGAATGGGAGTCGAGGATAAACGTTGGGAGAGAAGAAGAATAAGGGTTAGTTTTGTGAATGGGTTTTGCCGGCGTGGAACGGGAGAGAGAGGGGGGTGTGGAGCGGGAGGAAGGACGGTAAGGAGAGGGGGTGGAGTTGGTCGGGAGAGCGGTAAAGGATACTTTCCTGGGACCATCTCCGACCTCCCGCGGTGCAAATGTGAATTTTTACAGCTTCTCATTATGGGACTCTATGAATAAATTCACACTTTATGCGGGGCCTTCCTTTAGCCGGAAGAATGGGGAACGTTTTGCTCTTGCCTCGTCTGCGTTTTCAGTTCGGGAAGGAATGAAAACAGTGACGGGGGAAAGAGGTAGCAGGCAAGAAATAGCGGTTGTGCCGCGGACAAATTGGAGGACAATTTTGACTGCAGAAGCAATAAATGTGCCTTTTACATGAAAGTATGGCTTTGGAAAAATGAATGTGTTCGCTGGACCTTAAAGGATAAATTTTCAGGTATGTATTCAGTATATGCGGTGCATTGGAATTAATTTTCTCTCTGAGTGTATGCTTAACACATGCGTCATGCAAGTAAACGTACTACAGTGAGCATGTGTTCATTTTGACTTTTGACATCTCTTTTACACGATAGTTATAAATTTTAAATTCTCCATTCCGGTAAGTATTTTCTATGCCTTTCTTCCAACGGTATTTTATTATTAATAGTCTTCTTTTATTTAGAGGAATGAGAAGTAAACGCCGCCTGGTGATTGATGAATACTCATAGAAATAGCGCAATATTGAATGTTCTAGAATATTTAGAGGGGATGTATTAGTCGGATTCGAATATAATTTGAAAGCTAATTTTCAGGCAATGAGCTTCAAAACACGGTCTATATTAGACGGTCTGTTTTTCTGGACTCTGGATTGAAACATAGCGTATTTACTAATTGCTTGAAACATGATTGTGTGCACATTGCCATGTTGCATGTATATGTATATCAATAAAATTATGCATTAAATTTTCAAAATATGTTCGAAACGAATGGGTTTTGGAAATTTTACTCACTGCCACCAAGTTTTTATGAGCAACAGGAATGCAAATCAATTTCGTTAAAGCTTTTGTCTCGTGAACTTCCTGTGAACTTTGAAGGATTGAACTGCTTTCTGGGTCATTGAGAACATTTATGAATAAATGTTGCATTCTTTTCATAACATCTGCCTCCTACTTAAAACATTACAAAACCATGTGCTATCAACTTTGACCATCATGTTCGACCTACAACCTTACCTTGTCCGTAAAACATTGGAACGAGATGGTAGTTCTGACGGTAATTATTTCTTAACTCTTTTTTTCCTGGAGTTGTTTTCATATGCGCAACAGCAAAACTTCCGAGATGAGTAGTAAGTACTTTACTTGCGTAACCTTCAAGAGTTTTATTTAGAATTTTTGCAATATCCACCGAGACAAAAATCTATCTGCCGTATGTAATATACACCTTTTCTCGCAAGCTCTACATTTACAGTACTTTTTTATTTTCTGACCATAATTCAAGATATTGGATGTTACTCCACTTCTGGGATCAATTTCATTTTCTTATAGCAGTATTATTGAAGGTTTTCAGAGTAATCCTAAAACATTTTCAGAGTAATCTCACAAAAAAGCAACCTCATAGAAGAATCCCATTTCTTTCTATCGAATTATTTCGTATTTAATAACAGTTTCACTTTCAATAAAATTGAGAATATTTTATCAGCCATAACTTAAATAAGTTTCAGTTTCTCAAATATACTCCTTTATTATAATTTTTCGTACCTTATCATGATGGCGACCTTACCTTAGCGAGGTAGCCAATTAAATTAAAAGATATATATTTGGTAGGGCTAGTTTTTTCCAATTTGTTTATATTTAAAAGAAAGCGTTTCCATCGTTGTTTACACTGGTGTGCTTTGATAATGAATTCGTGGTATTTACTCTTATTAAGTCTCCAATATCCTTGTCACGCTCAAAAACTCGAAGGACTCCGAATATCGGAAGACCATCATGGGCGGGCGTTATTGTGCATTACCCATCACCCCGGGCGTTACAGTGAGGTGGTCATAGAAATCCGACGGAACTCTTAAAAACCACAATCAGACGTGTGGAAAAACAATCGAGTATAATCGATTAAAAAAAAAAATTTTGGAAGGTCCCGGAAATAAGTTGCCGACCTGGCGCTGCTGGTGTAAGGGGTCTTTTTTAAACGATGCCATTCAAGCGATGAAAAGCGTGTACATGAGCGAAACCTTTACGGCTCATCGCAGGATTTTCAATCAGGGATCTGCTCACGATGCTGTTCGCTATTCCGACCGAAACCTACCCCCTCCCCCCCCCCCTCATCCTCCCCTCACCTCCTCTGAATGCTGCGGTGAATGGCGTTCATTGAGCGGAATTGCAAACGGCTGCAGGAAAAGACGGTTTCTGGGGAGCGGAAGGAAGTGAGGTGCAGAATTGAGATGGGTCGGTACAGCTCCTGGCTCTGCGGGTGGGGGGAGGAGGGTGGAGGGAAGGCCCCAAGGGATGTTAATGGCTTCGGGTGGTGGTGGCGAGGAATGGGGAGACGCGCGGGGGGGGAGGGTAAGTAGATCATGAATTCGAGGCATTCGTGAGCGCCTCCTGAAAGATTAGTAGGCTGATGAAATGGGGATGGGAGAGGTGGTTTTGATCCTCTATGCACGAAAAATGTTTTTTTTTGTTAAAAAAAGGCATTTCCTAATTATTTCAATTTCGGCAGCATCCACATGACCTATGAACCTTCGTAAAAACCTACATCTAGTCAAAAACATTCGCTATGGAATAAATTTTTATTCTACTGTGGTTTTCATCGAACATTTCCAATAAATAGTAACTGAATCCATGAACTAAAAGTGTTTTTTGAAAAACATTTTCTCATTTTTTTCTCCTGCTTCTACATGACCAATGAGATCTCATTACAATCTACAGCTACTTTTAAAAAGTTGCTGCAAAATATATTTTTCTTCTGTTACGATTTTTTTCCTACATTTACAATTGTTAGTAACTGAATCCATGTACAAAAATTGTTTTTCGTTTAAAAAAAGAAATTTCCATTTTTTTTTAAATTTTTGCTATTATTTACGTGGCGAATGAACTCTCGTAAAATCTTTGCCTGATTTAAAACATTTCTTATAAAATCATTTTTATTCTATTGCGATTATTTATCGTTCGTTTCCAATTATTAGTAACTAAATTAATGATGAAACCTTAAACAGAAAGGAGAGCAAGGCTGTATCCTGGAACCAGCTATTCCCCAGATCATATTGATCACGTTTTGTTGCACTTAATTCATGTTTTACGCTTGAGGTCCTGAGAATCATCTCTTTCAATATCTGATTCAGCAGTCAACTCCTGTTTAATAATAAAAAACAATATAATATTAATAACCTACCATCTGAGGGTCTTGACTGTGGAATGTGGATGCATTGTCATATTAATGTTACCCGTTCTCTAAACCATATTTTCACCAAATAATCTTAATCTCGAGCGCTAAATGGTATTATCATGTTAGTGGAGCCTAGTTGCCATCATTTTGGTGCATTTCTGCTGGTTATTTCATTGGCTTTAGGAGTGTATCCCAATTTATAAAATCCTATCCCCATTACATCCTCATCTCCATCATAAAACCAGAGGAAGACGTGATTTCCAAAAATGATCATAGTCTTCTATACTATATATAAATGGAATATTACTTTTATACTTGTATCCATTTTTGCCGATTACCCCAAGAATCACATTGTCAAGACTTTATAGACATTTTTTTCCCGTCGTCGTAGTAATTTCACTTTTTGATTTTCGTGCTGTATTATTTTATTGGTGATTTTAAAGTGCCAATAAGTGTCAACGGTAAAATAACATATTAAAAGTTATAATAACAATCAAAGCTGATTACTCCAATTGAAATTGAAAAAATTACTCATCTCTCAAGGAATTATAAACATTTTTTCATTCTCTTTTTCATGTCAGCGTTGTTTTTTTTGCTGTGTAAGTACATCATGCACAGTGGGTTATGTTGTCGGTTGTCCGTTTTATGACTAAACATTGCTATACTTTCTTGCTATTTTGATTGGCCAGCTTGATAGTCAAAGCTCCCCAGCAAATAATCCCTCATTCATCAACATGATTTCTTCCATTGATGAAATCTATTGATTAGCGGATTATGAAGATGTATTCCTTCTGCGAGATGCTCTTTAATCGTCACATACTATGTTTCGCCATTACCAAATTTCAAGTCCCTTTTCAAATACATTTATATGTTTAGTTTTACTCGATCATGACATCACTCATTCGTTTCAATTGACGCGTGATGTGCGCAATTCTAGGGAGTAATTCCCTACGCGTGAATCGATATCATTTTTATCTGTCTTCCAAAAACGTTGCGAACGTAGAAAAGTGGAGGGGGACCGTGATACCCTTGGCCTCATGCGATAACACCGAGGGCTACAAATCCCCGGAATCCCCAAGGAAGAAGAAGAAGAAAAAAGAAACGCGCTTGTGAGATTACGCTACCGCCCGAATTATTGATATGAGTACCACGTGACGTCGAAGCAGATATGGCGAATGAGGAGCGAGGGACGGTGGAAGGAGGAGATCCCTTACGGCATATTCCCCCCCCCCCCCCCTCCCATGAAAGAGAGGGGCGGAGGGGGTTTGGGGGGGCAGAAGACATTTCGTGTGGCGCTGGGAATTGTGGGGGCGTGGCCCTATGAAGATGGTTTCACCGCGCCGCACACACGTTTTTGAGAGGCGATGGGTTTAAGGGTGCTGGGGCAAGGGACGTTATCCCTCCTCGCCAAAGGGGCAAGGAGGGAGAGAGTCGTGGGAAATATGGGTGGAGATGGGGGTTTGAAAGGTTCTCCGGGAAGGATGGGAGCGAGCAAAAGTATCAAAGATAATGCCTTGAAAATTTTTTGCCATCGTTTTATGCGGTGCTTGAATTTTTTTTAACTCGGTATTTATATCGGTATTTAACTCGATGAATTTAAACTCGGGTATGTCGAAACTATCGAAGAATACATCCTGCTGTACCAAGGGAAAATTTTGCCATCGTTTTATGCGGTGCCTGAATATTTTTTTGTGGATATCGATGCCGAAATTCTCCATAGCATAAAAACATTGAGCTGATATCGAGGAAACGTAAAAATGAATTTACTTTCTTTTCCAATCATAACCGATCGAGTAAGACACAACATTTTAAACTCGTGGAAAAAAATATCGAAGATTATACCTTACTTGCACCATAAGCAAATTTTGCCATCGTTTTTTGTGGTGCCTGACATTTTAGTATGGATATCGATGCTGGAATAGAGCATCGAGGTATTGAGTTCTGATTAAAGTCCTTGCTAATTGCTGGGATGTAGACCCGATTTTGAAATGTATCTCCGTAGTGCATAAGCAGTTAATTATTGGTGATGAAATAGACTGGATAACAAATTTTATGTATATCTACGTTTCCTCAATATCATCATCAGCTCCTTAGAACATTAAAAATTTGATAATTCGCTTTGCGGGAAAGTGTAAATGAATTTTCCCCCATTTCCACTTTATTTCATTACAACCGATCGAGCTGTTACTGAGATACAACAATTCAAACTCGAGTATGTCGACTTTTTGCACGTACTGTTGTGTCAGTTTGTCGTCGGATTTCAAAGATAGTGGTTCGTTGTTAATGGTTTACGAATTTTGGGTGTCCTCAATTGCTGAGAATTGTGCATATTCAATTTCAAAGCCACCTTCTCTCCTTAATACAGAAAATTTGGATTTCGATGCTTAAGTATTACATACTTTCTTTCTTTATTTCGTTGAATACTGACTAGAAAGACTTTAGTCATTGATACCGGTCTATTGTTGAGTGTCATTGCTTGAGATTGTGTTTGGTTTATCATCACAGAGTATATATGCTGTATTAATTATTTACAGGAGCCAGAGGGCAACGAGGTGTTAGAGGTAATTGAGCTATACACATTACATACCACAATTGAATTGCGGCGATCATAAACAATTATAGTTGTTGATTGTATTCTGCTATGATGACCATAAATGGTTGATGATTAAAAATGCATGAATCATTGTTTCAATTTATTGTTACGGTCATCAGGGTTTCTGAGGATTTAGGCATCATAACACAGTTTCAAAGGTTATGAAACATCGGAAATAATTTCTATTAATTCATCCAATGATTATATAGCATGGGGACTGTGGTATATATATTGTATAGTTGATGCTTATAAATGCATCGATTATTATGGTTTTCTGGATCTATACAACAACTCTTCTGAAAATCCCGGCTTGGGTCTTAGAAGCCATCATCTCATCCTCGACTACTTTTTAAAAAAAGGAAAATGGTCTTGATTTATCGAATCGTCGAATGGCCATTGTCTAATGAGACAGGTGGATAAATTCGTATTGGTAAGTGTGGGAGCGTGGGTAGAGGAAAAAGCGTTTGCGGTTGGTTTTTTGGCAAGTGTAGGTGAGCGCTGTTTGAGCTCGGCATACGATAAGGTAACCCCCGGCGTGCCACACCCCTTGCACTCCGGTTAAGCCTCCGTCATCACAGGGAAAGGTAGTAGCGTGGTTGCCTCCCAGTCATCATCAACTTCTTCGGTATAAATAGGGCCGATACGCATATCGCTTTGTGGTTGTTCTGTTATAAAGGGATGCCCTTTATTTCGGTGGTCCATTTTTCAATAATTTCGAAAATATGTCAGTAACATTCTACGGTGTTATAGGGTTGAATTTCATTTTAGATATTCTTCTTTTATGGATGAAGGTATGATATAGAATTAAATTATCTCTTTCACCTCCCAACCTTTCCTAACGTTGTTCTTAAACTGCATGGACGTAACATTACTTCTTAAATCCTCGAAGTGCTGAATAGTTATTGAGTAAGTAGTCCTCAGGGGAGGCCACCAGAATGTTTCTTAAGTGCTCCATGGAAACATACCTTGATCGGTAGAATACTTTTATGAGTCTTCATACAAAATAAGCTGAACTTTTCCACCTCCAATTTTTTCATCGTTCCCGTACTGTAGGATCGCTGTTTAGACCCGCGGCTACTTTTCCCTCTGGCTGCGTTCTGGAAACTCCCTTTCATAACAAACGCGCCCGATCCCCTTCCCTTACAGACTCCTTCCCTCACTCACACTCTCCGCATGGCTTTCCCGTTTCTTCCCCGGCAACGCGTTGCCCCCTGCACCTCCCCCCCCCCTCCCCCCCAGTCATCTCCCGAATCCCACCCTCCACCCTTAACACCTCGGTCGTTTTGAGGGCCCATCCTTCCTTATCTCCCTGACGCCATTTCCAAAATTCTGCCATTTTCCCCCCTCGCTCTCCGCAGCGCCACCATTCAACCCGAGCAGACGATGCGGTTGCGCGATTCCTGGAGGATTTCCCCGCCCGCTTTATCACCCTCTCTCTTATAGGTACGCCTGTATACACATGCCTGCATAAAAATGTATATACATACATTTGGCGTATATGTGCACACACACTCACATTTGTGTGTAGGTATGTATGAGTTTCCACCTCCTCCTACTCCTCTGCGGGAGCATCCCCGAATATCCAGCCTTATCCAGCCAATGCCTAACTCCGTTCTCCCTGATCTTACCGCTCCGCTCAGGGCCATTATATCCCAGCAGACATTTCCCTTCCTTTCCCCCATCCTCGTGACCCGCATACAACCACAAAATTTGAGCACTGGCTAAAGTGTCGATAGTCTCCAGATACCCGTCCGTGCCCGTTCTACTTTTATGTGTTGTCTTCTCAGAATTCTCACTCCCTCATTTCTCTCTCCGCATCATCGTCTGCGTTACATTTCTCCTTTCACTTTTGGTTCTTTGCTGTTCAGGAATCAGTGATACAGCTTAGTTTCCATCCTTAAGAGTGAATATTTTATTTAGTCATGTAGATAATGTGTCATCCAAAGAGATTTCAATTTTAGCCTACTAGTAATTAGGGGCAGCCTAGTTCCTAATCCATAATCCCACTCTGAGGAATATGGCCAGTGCGGGTCTCCCTCGAGGGTACAGAAATGAACGCCAGAATAGGGTGGAGTGGAGTGAGGTGAAGTAGACTAGAATAGAGCTCCTCAAGGATTAGACTAATCCAAAACTCAAACTCGGTTTAATGGATTAAATGTCATGGTTTTGTCTATCGATCATATCATTCTTCATATGGATACTGTCGTATTTCCCTCTGTCTCCTTATTCTTTTTATTATGTGCATGATTCTCTTCCAAATACGACAAGAAAAATTGCCTTCTGGGGGAATTCCAAATCGTATTTGTTAAAGAAGACTTCAGGAAAGTCCATTATCTTACCGCTAAATAAAA
Source organism: Ischnura elegans (assembly GCF_921293095.1). Taxonomy (NCBI): domain Eukaryota; kingdom Metazoa; phylum Arthropoda; class Insecta; order Odonata; family Coenagrionidae; genus Ischnura; species Ischnura elegans. The sequence goes on from NC_060248.1 coordinate 110,514,816, forward strand.
AATTAAAAATCTAATGAACCTAATAAACACCTCAGTTAACTTTTTAAGCAATGCTGTAGCGTATTAGAAACGATTAATTCTTAATGTTTACTAATAGTTTACTATACTACCAATAAAACCATAATTAAAATTTTTTTTTGCAAGAAACCGCTATGTTGTGAAAGAAACCATTTGTTTCTTTTGATAAGAGTGTAGTAAGTTGAAGGAAAAATTAATTTGTGAATTTAGTTCTTCAAGTAAATAATTATATTAGCTCCGAATTGTTAAATAGCATAATGCAAATGATACGAAAATTATGACCTTCGTTGGACTCATTATTCGGTGTAATCATAAATTTAAATAATCAAGTGTTCATCAGTGAGTTACCAACGTATATTCTCGGGTTGATACTTACTCGGTTGATGATTACTTACTATTTTTAACTCAGGTAAGCACCACAAGTACATAGAGGGTTATTGCGAATTATTCGATAATCATCACTCGGGAGAATCCATAAAATGCAGCAGTTTGTCTATTCATAGGAGCAGACGCCATTTAGAAAAAGCTGAGCTAATTTTTATAAATATCATGAAATTTATTATTTTTAAGCTAATTTAGGGTGTTTTTGGAGTTCTATTTTGGACACCATAAACTAAAAAATACTTTCTAGTCCTAAATTTCTTAAAATCACACTCATTTTTCATTTCATTCAGCTCGAAAATAATTAAACATGTAACTAAATGTATGTTAATGTAGTCAAACTCGGTTATATAGGTCAAAAGCCATGGCACCTTACTCCCTTGTCATTGATTCAGCTCACTGAACAAACTTCGATATTTCCATGCTGGGTCAATTCACCACTCCTTTCTTCAATAGTTCAGTTATAGGCACTTCAAACTCTTACCATACCAATTCTCACCCTCAGTTAACTTAACTTCTTTCCAAAATATCCTCCTAGATTTCACTGCCTCCGGTTTTCATTGCCTTCCATTTATCCGTGATCGCCTGAATGCCGCGTCCAATCCTTCTCTCTGTCGTCTCGTAAAAATCCTCTGCATTATGCCTTTCTCCCTAAGCACCGATTATTATCTCCTCCGCCACTCCAATCCCATCACTACTGAGCTTGAACATGGAGAGTGAGGTCATATTGAATGACGTTTTCAAGAAAAGGGTTGTAATAACTGCTTCACTGGTGTTCCTACGTTGGACGTCTTAGCCTTATAATTTCCATTTTTTTCAGCCTTTCTATAATATTTCCAGAACTTTCGAAACCATTTGTCACTTTTTTCTACCTCATTTTTTTAATATGTGAGATTGTTTTGGAAAGATCCCAAATCATTTAATTAACCTTGATTGTTAACCAATCAACCTACTAACACCGTGATGGTATGTTATTATAAGCGATTAACTTTGAGGGCAGATCTGATCTCCTTTTTTCCCTTACTCAATAATATACCCCTACTTAAATAGGTAGGGTTAGTCTCCCCCAGGATACCTACCTCTTCAAAAATATTTTTAATTTCTTCTTTCTTCTAGTTGTGGGAAATCGTTCCGAAATATTTATCCCCTATGTTGCTCTCGTATTTTCCCGATTATCACGTACAGCCGGTTTCTGACTACGATTGCAGAACTCCCAAATGAAATGAAACTACAGAAAGAAGCCACTGCACTCTGTTCGACTCAATTGTAGCGGATAATCGTTATTATCCGGCTTTGGATATTCTACTAAAATGAAAACATCATTACCGCCCATGATATAATGAGGTAATGCTAATAGCAATTATGTGTTAACCCACACAGTTTTATTTGGTACTACAAGTTTCAACGCCATTGCGTCATAATTAGGTACAAGGTACCTGATAACGAACCAGCTCTAATAGATGATGAGGCAAGATACTAGTAGTACCAATTTAAACAATATGGAATAGCATATAGTTGCTGCAATCACATTTTAATAATTGTCTACCACGAGGTTACGACTGGAAATATTGAATTTATGGTATATTATTAATGATGTAAAAACTTATAACTTTTATTATTTTAGTATGCCTTTATTTGTAACCCATTCAGCAATTATAAAACTTCTGGAAAAAAATATTTGTCTTCAAAATTTCTCTTAGAGAGGGAGTTCTTAAGAATCACACCCGCCCATTTTAAAAACATTTTTCTCAAATTTTATGAAAATTAAGACATGTGCCGAATTTGGTACATTGGGCATTCGCGTCACAGTTAGTCTTTACCAGAAGGTAAGAAACCCGCAAAACCATTGATAGATGAATAAGAAATTAATCCTTATTAACTGCCTATTCACAATAGTCAGTCTTACTAACAAAAAATTGGAACATCTCTGTTCAAATTTTACCTTCCTTAATATATATCAATGCACGATGTGAAAATCTGACTGTATTACAATTAATCATCAGCTGGCAGCATAAAAAGAATATGCTAGGAAAAAATGTATTTTTCCCTATTGCAAATATCCATAATAACGTGTCTGATGAAATTATGTTGCTTGGTAAAATAAATTTGGAGAGAGTTGCATATCATAATCAATCTATTCTTATTATAAAATGGTTGCACTAAGTGCTGTCATCATCTCAGCAAAACATAAAAATGAATGGGGAAGTATTTGAAGAATTGCCGTAGATGGTTGGTGTAAATAACAATAGACCAAGTTCTTTTTCATGAAATATAATGAAACAGCTTGAATTCTTATTCAAACACAAGTGTAGGTACATTGCATTTTTTACACTTTTGAAAACCTTTCTGAAGCACTCATGGAGTCATCAGTGACTCTGATTCCAAATCTTCGTAGCTTGAGCTTTCACCAGCATGAGGTTCATCGGTACCTTTTAGTGGCAGATTCATTTTTGAAATGCTAACAGAGCAAAATATACCAAATAATGCCATGTATAAATGTTAAAACTTAGCCATATAATTACTATTTACTCTCAATTACATAAATACGACGACATCATAAAGTGTATTTATGAAATATTAGGCATCGGGTTACGATAGCGATTTATTGTCTTGCATTGCTATATTTCCGTACAAGCCCTAAGGGACGAATTCGTCACATATTCTTCCTTCAATTTTAAATCACCTGAAACATTAACATGCTAAGATTACACATTACATTTTAGAAAACCAGAGGGAATACAAAATAAATTTAAGAAAACCATAAACTTACCTGTGATGACTAAAAGAAAAACCCAGCAAGTACGCGATCTTAAACGTGGTATGCTTCGACTTTTTCCAATAGAAGTCGGAGTTCTACATTTCCTCGCTTGATGGTAGCACTTACTACTGTCGGCAGGTAAGGCCGTGCCGAAAACGTCACAATGGGCATTAGTCGAATAACCTATTTGACTACAGAAGCAGGAAATGATTCTGGAGGTATTAGCCGAATTTGACACACCTGACGTTAAAGGGTTAAAATCATTATTCTTGGAAATGTGAACGTTCGTTTGGCGTGCTTTCAACCCTGAATTCACCAATGTTGATTGCACGATTATTTTGCGAAGAAAGACGGTAATGGAACACAAAATTCGTTCTCTTCAACAGACATTTTCTGTTCATGTTATTTCCTTTCTGCCGGCTTCATGATCAGGTACTGGAAGATGAAACTGATGATGAAACATAAGGTACCTGATGATGAATCCGAAATTTCAAAACATGACCTACCAGAAAAATTAATGAGTGAAAGTAAACTAAGTAATATTTCAGTTGTGACATGTGAACTTAATGTCCTTGCAGTTGACCCTGATGGCATGGTTTTGAAATTTTTGTGAGACAGATAATGTTTTCATGTAACGGGAATACGTTTGCTAGGAAATTCTTGGCCGAAGAAGCAGTTATTTGGCTTTCTACGAATGCTTTCAGCGGCTAAAACCAACTTTTAGGTTTAAAATGCTCGTTTCAAGGCTCTTTTATTTATGTGTGCAGGAGCTATAATCATAATTTAATGGTTTGTCAATATATTCGTGGAATAGCCTCGCGCTTAGTCTCTGAAGATATGCTTATCGTCTATCAATATTTTAGCGGAGGCCCTGATGCGATGATACACCCATAAATAAGTTGTTTTTACAAGGATGATATTGAGGTGTCAATATTTACCTATTCTAAAAACCCACTGCGGAGCATTAGTATTTCCTCGCAACAGGGTGAGTATACAATCGTATACTCACTGATCGTTGCAGCAAATCGTCGCTTCCTCTTCGCTATGCCTCGCGCTCGTCCAGCCAAGAATCTTCGCTCTCTCACAGAATCGTCCCACCCTTAATCCGCATTCCCACGGTCTATCTCACCCTGATTTTCCCACCCCTCGCCTCTTTCTCCTCACTTTGATCGTTTCTTACAATTCTTGGGCTTCGCTTATATATCTCCCCATCGTAAATCTCGTCTCTTCTTCGCTTCGCCGCGATTCCCGCCATTTAAAACTGTCCAGCTAATCCTTTTGCATCGGGGGGAGGGAAAAGTCTTGTTAATTGAAGGTTTCGGACTTGTCTCCCATTGTCAGGATCACAAACGAAACCGTTTTTGCCGGTCGATAAATATTGCGTGGAAAATATTCTTCTTGCCTCGCCCCCAGTGCTGAGTGGGCTCATGGGAACTTGAGACAAAATTCGCATCAGTCATGGGATTCGGTAATATGGAGCGTAGTGGGGCAAAGATAAAATTTAGTAGAGAAATAATAATATCATGCCTTCAGTAAGAATACATGGTATTAAAATATATTACTTATTAAGGGTGATTTGCATGGAGTATTTAAGAAGCATTCTGGCAGTCTCTCCTCCCTTAAAGGACTTCCCACATCAATTCACGATAAGACCTACGTTTCATTCTATCTAAAAATCGTACTCCCTTCCTATACTTCTTTTATACTACATTCTACCCTCGAACACCGTTTTCAATATTCCCTCCTCACTGAGCACTCGCTACACCCATGGAGTATTTAAGAAGTATTCTGGCAGTCTCTCCTCCCTTAAAGGACTTCCCACATCAATTCACGATAAGACCTACGTTTCATTCTATCTAAAAATCGTACTCCCTTCCTATACTTCTTTTATACTATATTCTACCCTCGAACACCGTTTTCAATATTCCCTCCTCACTGAGCACTCGCTACACCCATACCTTCTGTCTGCTCCGTATTTCATCGACAGGTATGATATAGATTCTCATAAAAACGACGGTGAAACCCAAATATGCAGCCGTCCTCGAGGGCAGAGATATTCCGATACGAAGCTATGACAGTTGTAGCTGAATGATTTCATTTAAAGTCGCATCTTTATTTCAAATTAGAAGAAGAAAATTAGAATAATATAAATGCAATTGATAAGAATGATGGCACAATTTTTTTTCTAAGTCAGGCTAGTCTATCTTAGATAGATAGAAAATATTTATTGTTCAGGAAAAAAATCCACAAGAACAAAAATAATAATAAATTACAGTATCTTAGTACATTAAAATATAGATTTCTCGGCTCTCGTTCAATTTGTTCCTTCCTGTGAGATGAAGTATTTTTTGCTCTATTGAAGGAATTTATAGAAGTACCTACGATTTATTATTTTTTTATTTTTGTCCAATTGAAGAAACTGTACGAAAAACTATACCCTACAGTAATTTTTCATCAACTAAAAAAATAGTGGAGGGAATATGTATGCTCTTATATCTATCTCTCATATTATGCCTTTGACCAGTGGATTTTTTTATGCCTTGCTTATGATTTGTGCATTCAAGGGTGAATGTAGTTCCTCTTCAAATTTTCCTCATGTCATCTTGCAAGTATTTTACCGTGTTTATTCCATTGAGATATCCCAGTTTTAATGCCGCTTAGTTGATGGCATCATTTTGTCATTAAAATCGGTAAAATGTTGGGACTAAATGCTTCGTAAAGTATAATCTATTGCTAAAATCTTTAATGATAATTTGGAATCATATTCACAAGAGCTAATGGTGACTTAAAGTTAGCAGTGACTTATGCTACTTTATTTTCCTCTCATTCCTCAGGTGCGATGCGTGGATTCCTTATTGAATGTGGTGTACAAAATCCTCTCTGGCTGTGTAAATTTGTGTCTTCTTGGCGTTGAGATCACCCATTTCTGAGCTTTAAATCAGATGGAAAGTGAGGAATCAGGATATGAATCATCATCTCCACGGTGAAAGATTTCATTCTCCAAAGGAATGCCTAAGGGTGAGTTATTTTTCTTGACTTTTCTATCTATCAAAAATACATTTTCTCACGAATTGACAGCATGTGCGGTTTTTCCTCAGGGGACCACTGTTGACTCACCCAAGAACACAGCTACAACTTGTTTCAACATACTTACATTTTCCAAATTTTTCTTCATCGATAGAGTACCCTTAATTTCCAGATTGTTTATGGTGAACCAAATTTAAATGTTCACTATTTTGTCGAGTTTACGTAATTATCAGCAATTGTTCATCGGCAACGTGATCATCGTTCAATATTTCTATGATTAGCTGGACGAAGCTGTCCGCTTAATCCTCCGTTGAAGTAATCCTTTCAAGGCAATGCATTTATTATTCTTTACATTCATTGTCCCTTGGTTGATTAACATAGAAGAAACATTCAGTGCCTACTTCTTCGTCTTCTTGTTTTCCCATTATTGTCGATTCGTCAATTAAGTCGTCCATTTTCGATTTTATCCATTGGTATTTTGCTGTAGATAGGCATTAATTTCTGCCTTAAATTAGCTGAGTTCATTGATAACAGAAAATTGCTTAACATTAGATTATACGTCATGCTTAACTGTATAAAAATTGATTATATAGAGTAAAATGCATTAAATCTACCGTTAGTAATTGAATTACAAAAATTGATGTCCATCAACTCACAATGATGAAAACTTGTGTGACCACCGATAATTTAGTGATAGGAAATCAAGTGGACAGTGACCGTTGAAATAATATTTTCTATGTTTTCCAATTATGTAAAAAATAAATTTCCATCGCTGCTGTTTACACATTAATTGATGGCAGGAAACATTATAAAAGGTACACTGAGTTGTATACTCTACAAAATTTTATTTGACCAATCCAGGTTTCGACACGTACAGTATGTCATTTTCAAAGTTAACGACATACAATTTGCGAGCTTATTTAATGATAATAATAATAATAATAATAATAACAATAAATAAGCTCGCAAATTGTATGTACTGTAAAATTTCCGAGCTTATTTTATAATAAAAATAATAACAATAGATAAGCTCGAAAATTGTATATCGTTACCTTTGAAAAGGGCATAGGTAGTGTACATGTCGAAACCTGGGTTGGTCAATTAATCTTTTGTGGAACATACAACTCATTGTATCTTTTATTATGTTTCCTGTCACCAAGTTTCACCAAATATCGCCATCCAGTCTTTTTACCTAATTGATGGCTTCGATTAATGATACCTCGCCGGCCTCGGTGGCGGCGGGGTAAAGTCCTCGCCTGCCATAGCAAAGGTCGCGGGTCCGAGTCCCGCCTGGGTAAGTTACCCTTATTCAGGGCATGGATGTTTGTGAACGCCTGATTATTAAATGTTATTAACCCCGATGTAAAGGCCGAACAGTGCTGTTTTCGGTGGTGTGTGAAATAAATAAATAAATACCATATAAAAAAATCTACTGATGACCGGGGAGTGGGTATATTAAGAGTTCCCTCCCCGGAATCGAAGCCGCTCCCTTAACGTCAATCACAGCAGTCCTCTTTTAACCCTTTTTTTATGTCACGGTAATTCATCTCTGTTCAGCTCCGTGGGCACGTTTCCTCGCTCCAGCTCCGAACAGCCATTTGAAGGGTATATATATATGGCGTGTGAGAGTGCAGATTTTTTTCCCTCGCGGTCATCCCCCGCCAACCTAAAACGCTGAAAAAGGCTCGCACACCCGGAAAACGTCGAGTTCTTTCTCGGCTGCATCGCTCTTAAGAGGCCGCTTTCCGCCCCTTTGGGTGGGTGTGACCCTCGAGGCACGCGATAGGTCACCGATCTCGCCGTCAAACTCTTCTCCTGACCCCTTGGAGGCCTCCGACTCCCCCACACCCAACGCCCCCGATCGCTCCACGAAAAATAAAAAAAAACGCGGTCGCGTCACGCAACGAATACACACACTGTCAGAATAAGCGGCGCGAGGGAGGGAATTCAAAAAGAGGACGCCGGATTTTGAGATTGGGAGTGAAGTTTTTTGAGGCCAAGAGTATTGGAGGAAATGAATGGGAGACGAGGGTGTATCCTGAAGTATCATTTCATCCGTCCTTTTCGAAAAATAGCTCAAAGAATGGTACATGCATAAATACCATTGAAATCCTAAATATGGAAGAGGTGGATGAATTATCTCGTTTGGTAAGTAGGATAGCTAGTGATGGGAGGTGCAAGAAAAAACTTATCAGAGAGAGAGAGAGAGCGTTTCATCAGTTAAAAGATCTACTAATAACGGGAAATTTAAACATATAAGTTTTAGCAAGAAAAAAATTATTATAACCTATATTTGGAGCATGCTTCTCTACGGAAATGAGGCACTGACGAAGAGAGCAGAGAAATCAAGGGTATAGGCCTTCGAAATGTGGCCGAACGAGTTAGTAACGGGGAAGTCCTGAGAAGAGTAGGAAATGAAAGAAGCCTCATGAAAACCTTGATAAGAAAACGAAACAACTTGATAAACCACATCTTGAGATATGATGGCCTGATGAAGGCCATCGTCGAGGGACTAGTATATGGCCAGAAAAGGAAGACCTCCAGTAGGATCCATGAAACAGGTAAAGAAGGAAGTGAAATAGAAGAAATAAGTGGCGCAGCGAGGGGGGGGGTATTTTTAAGTTTAATCCATTTTGCTTATTTGGATCAGTATTACTTATAGAATAGTGTTACGATTAATCAAATATCCCTCAGAAAGCCGTGAAACTCGCCATTTTGAACCATTATTCTTAAAAACATTTCTGGAGGAGGGCCCCCGTAACTCCTCCTTACCCTGGTGGGTTTGCAATACCTCCAAAGCCGTAAGTATTAATTGCGCCTAAAACGCCCCCTAGCCTTAATTCTTAGCGGCACCCCTGTGTAGGTGTGAATGATTAGCTGACAGGAGAATTGAGTGAATAGTTGTGAAGAGCACTTTGGTCCTTTGGTCTTCCTCTGGGGACTTCTACGTCAATTTTTTCCTTCCATCATATTTCCCACGTACTTGTTGTGTTTCATTAAGAGGCCAATCCACCGTGTTCCTCTTAAGCGTACAGTGATCCGCAGTGTCCTTTCTTCTCCTATTCTTCTAAATACGTCATCATTGCTCACCTTATTCGTTCCTTTTATCTTCAGCATCCTCCTCCAGCACCAGATGTCAAAGTCTTATTTTCTGTTCGCCCTTTCCGATAATTTAAGCGTTGCAAATGGTGGTGTGGACTACATTAAATGCAATTTTAAGCAGATTTATTCGTCAAAAAATCACTGTTATCGAACAAAGCGTCACATAGAATTTGTTCAACTTGGAGCCGCTAGAGGCTCGGAGGCTACGTGCTTGGATGAGATTGCTGAAAAGGTATGTTGAAATATCTTCTGGAGCGAAACGGAGAACTTCATCATATGGTCGGACAACCTCTCGAGGATCGAATGGTACGAATAAATGAGAGAGTTTACGAATTTTTACGAGTTTGATGGACAAATACTCTCTGTCACATGCTCATTGGGGCGGCATATGGGATTGCATACGTAAAGATGCAGATGAATGGTCGCTTTAAAACGAGCGATCAAGCCTCACTATTTTAGGGACCGATTCAGTGATATCTTCATTGCCTTTACCATCGTTAAACCTTTATTCTGTAGAAGGATATCTTTCCTTGTCTTCAAATTTGGCCTCAAGGCGTAAGGCATAATAGTATCGTTGTAGTGCTTGTGTAGTAAGTCGTAGCAAATTATTCCGTTGAGATATATTCGTCCTTCAAAGTATTATGATGGCCACCACTTGACATTATGATACTTAATGCGTATTCATCTCTGAATCTCTGAAGTTAGGATTTAAATATTTGCGATCAGCTTCTATTCAGCATCTCTGCATGCTGGAAGTAGCATCTTTTCCACAAAATCACAATGGTGGGTAAATGTTTATTTAATCTTTATGGTCGGGCCTTGCTTTGTTTTATTACGTTGGCTTTAGTTGGGGTAAGTAATGGAAGTAAGTATACTCCTCAGCTGGAAAATTAGAGGCTTGAATGACGCTAAACTGTAAAATAAGTGGTTTGGATACCAGCTCACTTCAAACTCATCTCAAATCTCTGAACTTTCATCACATGCAAAGTCATTAAATCTATTTAAATTTCATGTGTTCACTATTTTTTATTTAATTGGGAAAACATTAAAATTGAGAAGTAAAATTGGTACTGTTTTGCTTTCTGTAGTTTAAAATTGAGTGCTTTGCCTTTAACGATTCCGGCGAAATAGAGCTCCGTGGGAATATCGCGCATTGCCCAGCCATTCAATAAAGGGCGATAAAGTGCAGCACTTGGTTACATCGTGCATGACGCAAATATCTCGGAAAATGGAGACACTCCAGGCGATCTGCGTCCCTTGGAATCCATCACGCCATCCAATTCAGAGAGAGAGGGAATAATATTCTGAATTCAAGCTGACTCGCTATAAGTATGCGTCCTTTTTCTCTCGGGATTGTTTCTCTCACGGAAACGAAATATAAATGCGTTTTACGAGAATCTTGATTCCGAGCTCATAAAATTCCTCCTCCCTTTCTCGATAGTTTTAGAATGGAACGAGTGTGTACCCTTCCCAGAGATGTGGGAGGAAGTCTGGAACCAGTGTGGAGTCTCGAGGAGGAATTCTTTCAGAGCTCGGAAGATAAGCGCGCAAAACGTATTTCGTGGCGCAGAGTTGTCCCCCGAGGCGTAGAAGCATCATCGCGTTTCCATCCCCTTTGAATTGAGGGAAGGTTTTAGCTGAGCAGGCAAAAGAATCACCAAGCATTATTATACTCCCTATGCCTCCATGTAAGCATAAACCGAGTCATAAAACTGCATCGAAGGTTCACATCGCGATCAGAATATCCCGTGCTTTTCATATATGGGATGAATGTCATTCTTTCTTCATGAATAAGACTACAGACTGCATTGCTTCAATAGTGATAACTGCTTTATGACCCCATTATTTAAATATGCATACAGATATTTTTCCAGCAAGTGAACAAACTTATCGAAGAAGAGCTTTTAATTGGTATCACTGCAAGTGTGAAAGATATTCAATAGGAGCCCTCAGATAAAAGGAGATTCCATAAGAAAAGAATTATTCTAAATGGATACCCTCCAAAAATAAAACAAGGCGCATCCAATGTCGATTATCATTACACCTGATCAAAATCTGAGTAATATATATTTTATTGATATTTCATTTTTCTGTCTTGTTTTATTTGATTAAAAATTGCCTTTGGTATCCAGTTATTACTTATGAGAATATGTCCTCAAAGAATATTTCCGAGTGTGATTCGATGGATATCGTTCACGTTGTGCACAAAAGGAATGTGGAAAGGATATAGTGTAACAATGAATGTCTTATGAATTACTGATTTTCATGCCCTCATACTTACATTATCTACTAATTAGAATTTTAAAAAAGAGGCTAGTGAAGTTGGTGGTTGGTGGTATACTGTGGAATTTGCTGACCGTTTTGGATGAACAACTTGAAATTTGTTTTTCCACAGAATTTTTATTAATTCATGACCATGGTTTTGAAGATTGACGTCATATTCTGGTGAGGAATACATTGGTACGCCATCTTATAAATTAAAGGGGTGAATTAATTAAAGCTTTTGTGGAAAAAATAAGTTTAATTTATCCATTCAAATTGAGACTAGTGAAGAGAGCGAAAGGAAAAATTGAACGCATAGCAGGGAACCCACTTGGGTGGTGATGGCAACGAGTAGTGGGAGGAATATCCGATCGCGATGGGTCCGGGAGGTACTACGCTGCGAGCGAGTGGATTGGGCGAGTATAGAGAACCGGACCTTGCTCTGTTTTTGTTTCCAAAAGGGATGAGGAGAAGGAGAAAAAAAAGAAGAGGGAGAAGAAGAGAGACATATTGAATGACCTGATCGGTCGTTCCGCGGAACAGTCGAAGAGGATTGTATATTGAGAGAAAGGAATCGAAAATAAAAGAAGGTCGGTGCGCGCCAGGCGGGGTCGCCCGCCACTCGCGTGAATTGCCCAAAGGCAAATTTTCCTCGCCCCGTGTGTTCAGCGCTCCAGTTTTATTTTATTATTTTTTTATTATGCAGCACGTAGCGGACGCCTCACTGCCCTTCATCCCAACCTATCGGCATAGAGTACCTAAACCACCCCCCTTCCTCGCCACCCGAGCCCACAATCACATTTACTCTTCGATTTTTTTTTTCTTCTCTGTTTTCCGTCCGCGGGAATTGACATGATGTCCGTCAAGCGTCCCTCTTCCTCCTCCTCCTCCTCGGGTTATATGCCGTGACTCATAAAAGCGCCGATTTGTAGAAAGTCCCTCGTGTTCGCTAGTCGGAAACTGCGATGTTTCGTGGTGAAATGCCTGGGAACTACCCTCCCATCCCCCGCACGATGTTTCAGGATTGCTTTCGTTTCCTTGTCGCCCTGTCGACATCGTTCTCATCTCATTTTTACCGACTGCGTCGAAGCCACGTCAAATATGTGTTTTGTGTCAACGGAGTGACGACGTGCCTTCATAGGGAACGTGGAGAGATGAAATAAATTCCAGTATGGACGTCTCAGATGAGTTTATTTAACCATTAGGATCGTGAATAAAGTTGCATTATCACCCTCTAAATATTTAAGATAGGCGTTTTCTGAACACTTCAGCTTCAAGGATTCTTTTTCATTATTTTTTGATTGATTTCAATCGTTTATTGAGATTGAAATAATTTGGAACGATGTGCCTTCATTGAGAACGTGGAGATAAAATTAATTCTGTTATGAATTACACAGATAAGTTTATTTGACCATCAGGATCATGATATATATTTCTATATATTTATAATAAGCGTTTTCTGAAGACGTCTGTTTCATGGATTTTTTTCATTTACTTTGGATTGATTTCAATCGTTAAGCGAGATTGAGACAATTCGGAGCGACGCGTCGCTCCGAATTATCTCAATCTCATATAAGAATAAGTAAAAGAGTCCGTTTCCCCACTTTAAGAACGCGATTTAAGTCCATTCTCCATGGAATGCACTCAAAGAAAGAAACCTTTCAGTGCACCTCTTGCAGTGCCCAACGATTGCATAATGAGAGTCATTCCTAGCAGTATTTATAAATTTTACTTTCTGGTGATTATTTTCTGTCACTAATATATCTGTTATACACACATAAAAGTGAATGAGACCATATTGCATCCACCCGCTTGCCGCGTCGCCGTATTCTCCGCCGCCGCCGGCCAGAACCGGAGTCGTCCGTGCGTTCGAAAAAACGATTTAAAATTCGGGGTTGCAAATTGGTGCAAGGTTTGACTTTAGATTCACAATGTAGAAGCTTCAAAGAACGACATGATATAAGTTACTTAGTGTAAGCCGGTGACAATGTCTACTTTTTTTCTACGTTTATGTAAATAAATGGGTTGAAAACAGGCTCCGCCATTTTGTTATGTATCTATGGTTATTGATGAAACAAAATCTTTAAAAACCTTTCAAATGAAAGAATAAGAAGTTTTAATTAAGATGGTATAACAGTTTTGTCGATATAACTATTTATAAAACCACTGCACGAGGATAAAGTCGGCAATTTTCAGAAAAAATCGAGGGTGGTCGTTTTTCGCTAAATTTGCTCAACTTTGACCTCACATATATTGTTAAAGTGAAAATACAGGACCAAAATAATCTGGGTAGTTATCCACAATTTATTTGAGAATGTGTATGCGAAGTTTCAACTTCCTAGCTCAAAAAAATCGATTTTGAGGTTTTGGCCAGCTTTTTTCGATTCTAGCCCACTGTGCGACGCGTCGAAACGTCGCGACGTGTCTTCGTAGGGAACGTGGAGATAAAAATAACTCTGGTATGAACTTTCCAGATAAGTTTAATTAAGATTGCATTTTGACTAGTGTCAAAATGCATTGCGCTAATGCATTTTGACATCAGTATTTTTAAGCAACTATTTAATATGATATATTTACATTTTCGTGGAAAAGGGTAAAAAGTTTGCAACTAAGTTTCACACATTGTTACAGGTATTACTAGTGATACTTTTACTGAGTGATGGTGTACATCTTGCATTATCAAAAAGTGGTAAATATTTCACTAATGTGTAACCTTTTTTTAATAATGCTTCCGCGGACTAAATTTACAAGAAAGTAATTTGACATGCATGAGGCCTTCCTTAACTCGAGTTAATGTTAGGAAATTTTCGGAGAAAATAATTTATAACTGCTTAACACTTCAAAAGACTCGGGTGATAGATGTTTCGCATAATACTCATGTAGTAAAACATAATAATCCACGGGCACAACGATGAATCATTGTGCGACAATTAATTAGTCGCCATTGAAATAATTTATTTAGTTGTTGCATTTATAGCTGCTTAATGATAGTGATGCGTTCTAGCAATTATTGTTTTTTCGATATATTACAAGTAATTCATGATAAAGAATTCAAAGACGCCATGGTTGGCTCACTATAATGTTATAAATTTGAATTAAATCAGTAAAATGCAATGACAGCAAGGGAATAGAAGCATTGAAAAGTAGATAAACTGTAATCACTTCCGTCTGATGAATTATTAGTGCAAAAATTGAAATGACACAATTAATTAGAATGAATAATTTTGGCAATGTAGGAGTTCCCGGTGTGGATATAAATCTATCAACAAAATTTAATGATCTCTGGGAATTATATGGTTTGTAGGACCAGTGGCGCGGCGAGAGGGGGATTTTTGGGGATAAACCCCCCCCACCCCAGAGCTCAAAGAAATTTTTAAGTTTAACCCATTTCACTTAATCGGATTGATATTACCAATAGAATAGTGTAAGGATTAATAAAATATCCGTCATAAAGCCGTAAAAATCACCATTCTGAACCATATATCTTAAATTCCGCAATTTATTAATCTCGCACCTGCCGCTTATCCTGGTGGGTATTCCATGCCCCCATAAACTGCGGTATTAGTTGCACCTAAAGCCCCACCTCCCCACCCAGCCGTAATTACTAGCTGCGCCCCTGTGTAGGACTAACTACGCTCTCGCAATGTATAATAGCTCAATTTTTGGCGAATGATATCTCTATGGTGTTAATGTACCACCCAACACAACACCCTAGCTGTGGAGTACATTGGAAGGCGTTTCCCTCCCAACTTCATCAAGCATCAGCTTTCAAATGTGTGTTAAGAAAGCATAAAATATATTCCCGCAACAATCGAATTAGTTCTGTTCGGTACCAGTTTTTAAAAAATTGGGCGGAAATGGACTCTGGAGCTATATTTCCCTGGAAAAATATTTTCTAAGCTAGGTTTGATGTGAAAATTGTTTGAAGGAAGATGCTCCTTGTAATTGATGTAATTACGATGCCATACAACTGTGGGAACGGAGAAGGAAGAGAAATCCCCTCCCCTTTAAAAATCTTCTCAGCTCGAGATACGCTGTCTGCTGAACTAGATCTTCTGACTGAATGGAAAACGGTCGAGAAAATAATTTTTACCATGCCTCAAAGCCAGTGAATTACAGTTCCGAGGGAACAATATGACAGAAATAATCGACTATTAAGGTTTCACTCTTCAAACTGACGGCTTAACCTCCGGGTTCCCATCGCGCAGGGAGACGGAGAAATCGGACGAGAAATGCGGAACTGTTGGAAGGGAGACGGGATAACTGCCGCGTCTCGACTAAGATGACGTCTTCGAGACGAGGGATTGACTTTGCGTGATCACAGTTTTTGTATTCCGAGCAGAATAGCCATTCCCACTTCACATCTCTCAACTTTTTTCAGCCCAAGACCCATCCGCTTTTCCATAATTTCCCATCCTGTCTTATTCCTCCACTTCCATTCTCCAACGCCCCCGCTCGTTGTTTGACGGAGTGTTCCTGAGACATTCTAAATGCCTTTTGGGAGAATTAATATGTCCATGCGTCGACCGCGATCATTCGGCTATCAAATCCATTCCCACTCAAACCTTTTCTCTTTCCAGCCCAATTCTTCGACCCAACAGTTCAGCAGATGGCATTGTTGCAGGATTTTGCCGATGTTTCCGGCACGCTCCGTCTCATTTTGAAAACTGTCCGCGCGAAGTAAACCTTTCATTTTACTGTAGTACTCCGCAATACAGTCAGTATGTAGTCGCATCCAGGAGTCGAAGTTGGGATGACCACTGTCACCTAGAAATTTGGTAATGCAGTTGTTACTTAAGGCTCAAAGTCGTGATCGCAGAGCATGCCATCGATTCATTTAGACCTAAAGCACTCTCTGACACAACCTAGTGCGAGAAAACTCCATCGATTCCATTCCCCGACAAACATCTGGTCGTACATGAAATTAGTTTTCTAAATCTTGTATAGTGAGCTAATGATTTTTGGAAATGAATAAAAAATAATTTCCTTTTGTAATAAATTTGAGATATTAGCAAATATTTATTCCCTTATTCTATGAGTGGACGCATCCTTACCGCCCAACTGGCTGTCTTTAGTACTTTCTCGTTGTTTTAAAATCTAGCTACCACATTGAAATTTCCAAGGTTTATAAGGCTTTGTAAGCATTTTCCTGTAAATCAAGAATAAATATAATACATCTAAGTAAAAACTGAAGTTAAATAAATCAAATTAGAATGAAAGCTTAGGATTAGGAACATCCGTTGAGCAGAATCTAATAATGTGTATGCCCTGAAATTCTTAGAAAATATCATTAGTTTTGTACAAGTAATATGTCAGTATAAAACATCAGTCGAGCGAAATTGAGTACCGTCATCAAGCTAAATATGTATACGCGAACACAACATTAATTTGGAAATAAGTATAGATTGAATTGAAAAAAAATGAAGTTATCTATCTACAGGTAGCTTGCTAAAACAGAAAAATGTATAAACAGTGAGAACTTAAGTCTCCGGATTCTTTAGTTGAGAGGCTCAACGCTTGGCCTCTAGGCCTTTATACTGGTTGAAGTAAAGGGCATACAGGTGGTCCCGGCAAAGAAATGGAGTAAAGAGTGAAAGGTGTTGTCAGAGGGAATGAACTAACTGGTGAATTAATAAGGCTCAGGGAAATCACCATTACATATTTTCATTCATCATGCGAATGCCAATAATGAACGCCGAAACAAACATATGGGCGTTTACTTCTTATTTTTGTAAAAAAAATAGCAAAAGTGGACAAAAATATTACTTTTAGGACTTTTAACCCCAAAAATATTGCATATTAGATGTTATATCCGTCATCCCATCATGCCCATTTTATCTTTTACAATGTGAATGTGTTAAATGTGCTGCCATAGACATATTTAATGGCTGAGAATTCAAGGATTGATGGAAGATGGGACCACAGAGACCTCGGGGTGAGCAAAGAAACAAGGGGAGATGGTCGAGAGATGGCTTTCATTCGCCGAATGAGAACGAGACTGGAATCCTCGCCATAATCGTGCGCATGCCGATAAGGAATGCAATAACTCGAACCTCGAGCCGTTCGCTAAACTGGGGGCGCTTTGCCAAAGGAAATAAACACGGCTCTCACGCGAGGGAACGCGGGGGGGGGGGGGGATTGTGTGTGGCTGCAAGCACGTACGTCCCCTGCGCTCTCCCCGATTCGCCTCTTCGTTGAGATGCGCCTCCGATAAGATGCGATCTGGCCATCTCCTCGATGAGGCGTTAAATCGCCACCCTCCGCTCTCTAACACACGAGGTCCACCCACACCCCTTGCGTCCCCACACACAGCCCAAAAAATGTCTTCCCTCCTTCCCCCTGTTATGATGCCGCCGGATGGTTCTTGTGGAATGGGTGTTATTGATGGTTTTCATCGCCGCTCCTGGGTTGTGTGACCCATCGCGTCAAAAGGGAAAACATCCCTTATGATTCCACGGCCATTACGCAAACAGGGATTTTGTATGTTGTACGTATGCGCGCGTTCTCACCCCTTTTATCTCCCCCTGAGCCAGGGTTCTCACGGCGGTCAAACTTTTCCCCATGGATCCCGCAAGGATTCAGCCCTGCGCAGACTAAGATCAAAGGAGATTGCGACGCCTCGTGACTTGGGGGGGGGGGGGTTGGCTATTTTGCTCTCATAATCCTTAAGAGATGTCATTATTTTCCTGAGAGGGTTGGATCAGTATTCTCTTCTTCTTTTTCTGCATCTCCCGCGGAAGATTCGGGGTTCCCATCTATTTTTTCCGCCTCCCCCGGTTTACCCCTAGGGGTAGTTTTTTTAGTTTTTTTTCATCCCACAAGGATACGCCGTGCCCCGGTTCTTATGGATAGTTGCGTGGCTCGGAAGGGTGTGAGATTTTTTTTGAAGATTTTCTCACCCCGTTGCGTGTGAGCCTGGGTCACCCCTTTCACGTTGACCGGACTCGGCGGTTGGGCGTCAAAAGGATTAAGGCCGGAATTGGTGTCCCCATGTTTGCTTTCTTCCGTACACAGTGGCTTCGATTGTTTTTGTTATGAAAGGTCGGATTTCCATAATCTTGTCTGAGGATGTTGAGTGATGGTGATGGGCTGTTTCTTTATGATTCGCCGGACTGATGTAGCGCTCTGCCAGCTCCAGGGCATTGTGTCGGATGATGTAAGCGGAAGCATAAATATTCCATGATAGATTTCCGGTTGTGTTCCATGGTAGTAGGGAGAGAAGATTACGGGAGACAATGTGCGTAAACCTCTGGGCAGTTGTGCAACACATGCCGGAGATTAACTTTGAAAATATTTTTATGATAATGTCTGCGGGGCGCGTGATCAAGAAATATTTACTCACCTTAGCAAAATATTTTCGAGCTTGTCTGAAAATATTGGATCCATCTATTTCGGAGATGATGAATCTGTCCCTCACGCGATGTGATGATTTCGCTTTTTTGTGATTATTTTTTTTTTATTTACAGTATGTTTTTTTCAGTCATTTCTCGTAGATTGAGGTTTTAAAGAGCTATCTGTCACGGCATTAAGACATCATTTCCCATTTCATTTATGTATACCATATAGTTGATGTTTATAGAAAGGGTAAAAATACCTTCTGTTACCCATTACCCATTACCATTTTGCATTTACCCATTTTATGTTGATAGTTCAATTTATTTCAATGGTCTTGCCAATGTTTCTTTTTCACTTTGGTAATTGTATCTGTTTTTAGTTGAAATCGAAGCACAAGTAGCGGAAAGTTAAATTACTTTCTATTAATTGCGATAAGAATGTGTCTCAGGGTACCACTTCCTTGGCAATGTTTTGGTGGAACTAATATATATGGATACAAATAATCTCAATAATAAAAATTGAATACTGCAGAGAAAATTAAAAAAGTTGTTTCCTTATTATAAGATGCTTTTTATGATTTTATATAGTTTTTGTTTGACCCAAATTCTTCGTATCGTGTGAAATATATTTTTTATAATTAATCTTTATGCTCTTATTTAATATCATATATCCTGCCGTACGAAGCAATACACTTTGCTTTTCTCATTTTTATTTCAGTTTCGTAGTTCATCAGCGTAAATTAAAACTAGGTATCTCATATGATTGGATGCGACCATTAACTTAGTAGCTCAAAGTGGCATTAATTTACCTGCCGTGGCAGTAAATTTCTTTTCAAAGTCACATCCGTTGGACGCCTAGTCAGGGGAGACCTACAACATAATGAAGTAAAAAATAAAGACAGCCCTAGTCGAGTCACGTCGAAACATGGCGTCCGCAGCAATAAGGTTTCAAATCCGTTTATCTGGTCTTCATTTTGGTCCCCAATATTTCCACTACACCCGCTTTCATTTCGGGGTGGAGGGAATGGGGAAGAATAACGTCCCCACCTTTTTTTTACACGGCTCTCCCCTGTCGGGAGGCCTAACTCGGAGGAGATACGCGATCACGCATCTAATCATAGCCACCCCCACTCCTCTCGGTTCCCCCCCTCCCCATGCGTTGTTCCTAATATCCTCTTCACTGGCCCCTCCATCGTTACAATTCCCTTATCCCGTCCTAACTCGCCCCCTCTCCTCCACCAAAGCATCCTTGCTCACTCTCTGTTTAACTCTTCCCTCTCCGTATTCTTCTCTCTCTCTCTTACGCCCACCTCCCACTTCCCTCGTGCAAAATTGGCTCGAATTTTTACGACCCTGCGTCCTCTCTCTCACCTCCGTTTATTCCAACTCCCTCCCCCCCAACAAACTAACCCCCAACTTATACACGCCCACCAATGCAATCTCTCCCTATTTTAATTTCCCCTCTCCCCGCCTCCAACCTTTTTCCCCGTGGCTTATTCCTTTACTTTTTACTCGGTGTTCCCCCTCTTTTTTTTATGCCTCCAATTCTCGCACCTTCGCCCAATAAGGCCGCCGCACACGCCGAGTAAGCGACGGCAAGCGGAAAGAACCGGGGAAAGGTGTCCTCGTAAGTGGGGCTCTCTCTCGCCACGGGCATTGTTACCGTCGGCTTAGAATACCATTTCCGAATTAGTGTACTCAGAATAGAGGAGAGAGGAAAGGCAGGATCTATATTAAGCTAGATAATTTAAAATAAGCTCTCGTCACGGTATTTTATGTAATATAATGTATGTGAAACTAATAGGGCCGGGAAGTAGAGAGCTTAAGCTCTAACCATTTTCCCTTATTTTGGAGGGGTGGAAATTGAGGTTCCCCTAGGGATTGCTCTTTATGTAATGCGGAAACTGTTTTTTACGTTATGTAGTCCCTCTGTATCCATTACGGACGCGAAGAATAGGTACTGAGAAAAGAGATTCCCAAACGTTCAATAGGACAGCATTATGTAGAGATCTTTGGATTCGAACAGTTATACCTTCCTTACTGATTTCAATGAAGTAGCGGACAGCGAGGTATCCGGCTAGGGAATTTCATAATAGGTACTATTCAAATAGCTTTCTCTCCCACCAGCACTTCCTCATATGGAGCCCTATACTTAATACTTCCACACTTATTTTGATATCCATCCTCGTTACTTGCCGACGAATCAAACAAGCCGCTGTGTCCATATTAAGTTCATGAGGCACAAATGATCTCATCTCAAGCGAATGCTTAATCGACAGCAGTAAAAATTGGGTAGATTATCAATGTAAAGTCCACAGTACAATTTCAAGCCCTACGGTTCGAGGTGGAATTTTACGAAAAAATATTTGTATTTATGTTCTTCTAATGGCATGAAACTGTGCGATTCCCATGCTACGTTTCTGAAGCTTTTTTTCATTCACATTTTGACTCGTCTCTGATCTGATGAACACTTTGCGGAAAAATATTTGGTGTTTCGTTGACAGACACTTTTTCACATTTTTTTTCCTTTTTATAAGTTGTTTTAAAAAAATGTTAATAAGCTCCTTATTTCATTTCAACTTCATGGGCATAAAAATATACATTTTGACCATTTAGCTGAACTTCCATCGGCCGTACTAGATTTTACCAAATTTTTGAGGCTACGTTATCTTCTAAGGCTACGCTATCTTCTATCTCGTTATCGTAAGATAGTGTGGTGGTCAGTATATTAACTAGCAAAATCGACAGTCCGTGGTAAAATTACCACCTATGATTAGGTTTTTTTTGTAAGAATTCCAATTAATATTATTGCGGTTGAAGTGAAAGGCAGTTGTCATACAATATATCTATAGCCAATACTCATCTTTAATGCTGTTTACACTGCTGGACTGCAATATTAGCTATGTTTATGTAAATTCTAAAGGCATTTTTCACTATTTCAGGGTTTCTATAGGACTCAGCGATTTCATTGTGCTTGTGTTACATTTCTATCTTGTTTTCAATGAATTTGAATCATTAAAATATTTGTATTTTCTTCATTTATTCGCTCGGTTTCTAATTTCATCTACTTCTTCAATTTTAACATTTGCCTGTATTACAAACGAAAAAAATACCGAGGATATTTTTCAGGATATCAGATGTAGGTATATTTTGGCGATTTTCTACGCTATGTGTCCTGAAAATTTGTGGATAGCCACCATTTTAACGATCGATACGCTAATGAAAGATTCCGCTGAAGCGGAAGTGACGCGTCCTCTTAACATTTTGCGTTGGTCGCATTGAACCGATGTCAACCCCCTATAAATTTATGCGGCCATCTTGTTGCCCAACGAGAGCAATGCGCAAAAAAAAAGAGCTCGGTTTTATAAATATCATCTTCGTGACGTGAATGTTCAATGCCCCCACCCGACGCCAGCGGACCTTTATTTCCTTGGCCATGAAAAGTGCGAGGGGTAATAGGAAGGCGAACCTATCTTCTTAATCTCGTTAACAGGCTGTCGCCTATTCGGTTGCTGCGCCCATATCCACATTATCGCCTTAATTTTGTCGAAGAAACAAAGCGGGTGCCAGGAGGTTGGTGGGAATGGCTGGGGCGGCGATCTTTATGTGCTGTGGGAGGCTCATAGAAGGAGGGAGACGGGGACGTGGGAGGGTTGGAGCAAGTCCGCAGGCAAATTATCTTCCCCCCGAGTGCGGGGGGCAGGCGAGTGGAGAAAGTATTGCTTCCGGCCCTTTCGACGCTCTCCATAAGAGAATCGCTCAGAACACCTCGAGTCGATCGTGGATGAACATTGGCGTCTGAAATGTCTCGCCCTTGGTGAGATTAAACGGCGAGATTAGCCGGAAGTGAATGATTTGTTCAGGTCTCCTTCATGAAGTTGATGGTTTGAGGCGTTCATTTATGGAATTTATTCTCATTGAATGAATATTAAACTCCTCGGTGGCGGCGGGGTAACGTCCTCGCCTGCCAAACAAGGGGTCGCGGGTTCGATTCCCGCCTGGTTAGGTTTCCCCGGTACACGGCATGGTTGGTCGTGTACGTTTACTTGTTAAATTTTTTGAATACCCCGGTGTAAAATGGCCAATAAGAGCTGTATCCGATGGTATGAGAATAAAATGAGTAAAAATAAGATAAATGTTTTTCCACATAAAATATTTATTAGATCACTACCATGGTTCGACCTGAGGCCTAAGGTTGACGCTGGGCGCCGAAACCATGGTAGTGATCTAATGAATATTTTATTTGGAAAAAGATACTTTAATTTTCATTAAATAGCTCTCCTTCCGTTTAGGTGCAGGTTAACTTTCGTGAGTGAATCCACACGAAATATTTGCGCTGTACGCGCGGTGTCTACTCACTGCCAGGTAGTATATTTTCTCATTTTCCCACTTCAATTTTTTAAAATAGTAATACCACTCCAAGTATCTTATTATTTTTTTTATTATCAAATATGTCATGGAGGTGAGGAAACCATGATTTTTAAATAGTTTTATGTTTATTAAATTATTCTTTGAGGATAAAATCATGTCATAATTTTTTCCCATGTAATTTTATTTATTCTCCGATGTTATTGGGAAAATCGATTTTTCATGTCACGCCCATGGTGAGATTAAACGGCGAAATTAGCTGGTAGTGAACGTTTTTGTTAGCTCTCCACCCATATAGGTTCAGGTTAACTTTCATGAGTGAATACATACAAAATATTTACGCAAGGTGCGTGGCGTCTTCTTGATGTCAGGTAGTTTATTTTCTTTTTATCCAACTTTATATTTTTACACTTAGACCACTGTCACTCTGTATGATTTATTATTATGTTATTCTGAAATTTTCATGCATGTGAGGAAATTATGATTTTGTTCTGATTTTATGTTCATTAACTTTTTCTTTACGCGTAAATTCATTTAATAATTCTTTTGCCTTTTAATTTTATCTATTCCCCTCTGTTTTTGGGGAAATCGATTGTCCATGTCTCGCCCATGGTAAACGGTGAGATTAGCTGGAATTGAATGATTTGGATAGGTCTCCTCCCATTTTGGTTTAGGCTAACTTCCATGAGTGAATGCATAAGTAACTTTTGTGTTAGACGCGTGACGTATTCTTGATTCCAGGTGGCTGATTTCCTTATTGTCCTACTACATGTTTTATTTTAGCTAGTACAATGTCTCTCCATTTATCTTTTTTATTTTGTGCTTCTGTAATATGCCATGCAGGTGAGGAAACTTTGATTTTTCAACATAGTTTTTCATTTATTAGAAGCCTCATGAAAACCTTAATAAGAAGACGGAACAACCTTATAGGCCACATCTTGAGACATGATGGACTGATGAAGACAATCGTCGAAGGGCAAGTGGAAGGCAAGAATGGAAAAGGAAGACCTCGGACAAAATATATGGAACAAGTAAAGAGAGATGTGAAAGAGAAGAATTACGTAGGTGTGAAAAGATTAGCTGATAGGAGAACTGAGTGGAGAGCTGTCTCAAACCAATCCTAGGATTGTTGACCAGTGATGATGAACCTTTTCTTTAAGGATGCAACATTTTATGATTTTTTTCATATAAGATGATCTATGGCCCTCTCTTCGAGGAAACCGATTTTCCATGCAGTGCCTAACAACTACGTTACCATTATATTATGGTTTATTTAATTTATAGTGGGAATATGGCGAACTGGTGGTAAGATATATGGGCTTCTTATCGAAGGTTCCAAGGTTCAAATTAAAGATGAAGCCATCTGACATCCCTAAATTGAAATCCTCGATAAGCTAGAGAAATAAAGTGGACCCCCACCCTGGATGTGTGATATTCACACGCCTCAAGTTTCGATTTACTCACGCTCAACCTACCCCCTGAGCTCTACCCTCGCCTATCCAAACTGTCCTTCGAGTGAGTAAAATTCTTCCGTGGAAAATTTTCCGAATGTTTACCCCGGTTACTTTATTATGCGCGGTAATCAAAATATTATCACATGTTAGATGAGTTTTCGGTGTCAAATATGTAGTTGCTTGGAACTCAGACAATATTCGCGACTGAAATAGCAGAAAATAGTTTTATATTTATAAAATCAAAATGACCATAAATGGATACATCCCAAAGCACCCAAAAAAGAAACTGCATATATTTTTCATTTGTGAATTGGTTTGGAATATTTCAGCCTCCCTCAAAATAGGTAATGATAAAATTTTTCCATGCTTCCGTATCCGTCTCCGGGTCTCATAGATCTTGGAGCCGATTTCTGCACTACCCGCCATGAAGGTGTCGGTGGGGATGTGCACTAGATTGCATGGAAGAGTGAGGCTGGAAGATAATACCTACTTCATTCACTGAAGGAAAAAGGGCAACTTAATTGCCCGGGCAAGGGTAGTACCTCACTCGGAATACCTCCATTTAACTATCCACCCTCCTAATATACAGATGGGTACCTATCCATACAGGCGTGGGCGAGGGCACGCAAGCTCTTTTAAACGTCATCCTCATCCCTCCATCCCTTCACCGATAATCCCAAGAGACGATTTCTATTCAACCCCTCATTCAACCAAGCTCCCCACCCTCCGCGAACGCCGTTCTTTGCCACCCCTTGCAGCTTACCCCCAACCTCCCTACAGCTATATGCCCCCTTCTCCGACCATTTTCCGGAGTATTCGAGAAAGTATGTGAGCTGCTTGTGTATTGGATCTCAAGTCTGTTTATTATTGCTCCTTCTCTCCCCGGACGATTTGCATACGGCGGGCGTCTCCCTTCTCTTTATACCCGCGCACACACACATACATGAACACGCTCCTCCAACCCCCTGGGCTCTGTAAACCCACCCACCCACTAACCCCTCTCACCAATTTTTTATTCTTTTATTATTCTTCGCTGCCGCCTCCACTCCTAAGCAACTAAGCCTCCTCCCCCGTCACATCCAGCCAGCCCTTTGTAAAAGCCCAATGCGACGCTAAGCGAAGGATACCCTCGCTACGTGTCCTGATATTTCCACCGGGCGATCTGTGCTCACCTGAAGCGAGGAGTGTGAACCGATTCGAACATAAAATCTCTGCATGGTTGTCCCTCTATCGGCCAATCGTTCTAAGTTCTGTTTTTCGAGCGTATACCGCGTGTACCGTCTCCCCTTTGTCCATAGTAACTACGAAGTAAAGAACCAGCTGCCTGTAGATTGTATAGTTGTAATGATTACAGCTTATCCCTATCGTCTCAGGCTCAAACTTGTGGAGGTTCATTTTATCGTAAATTAAAAGAAAAAGTTTGCCATATTACAATTCAATATAATACAACTGGAATATGATGAAGTTTTTCTGTTAATTTACAATGGTTAGAGCTATTTGCGGCCACAACGCTTGTTAGCCTCTTATAGAATCGTGAATGGGTGGGGGAAAATATTGCTCTTTCCTCTTTGGTAGACTATTATGCCATGTGACTGAGCTTAGTAAACTTTGATTTGATTGTGATTATTAAGCCCTATCCTCTCCAATGGAATTTCAAAACAAGCATTTAAATTTTTTCTGTCTCTGTAGTGCAGTTAACGGTCATCCTAGTGGCCACCCAGCTCATTCAAATCTCTCTCGCTCTCTCCCTGCTCTTTGAAGTTCGGTGGATTCCCATAGTTCTTTATGCATGATAAAGTTTTTGCTAATCATGGAATTCATTCCAGTTGACTTGAATTATGTGCCATTGGGTCTCTATGACTTATCTTTTTGCGTAAACTCAATTTAGAAGCAATGGTGACACTTTAAAAAATAACATTCTTCCAATTAGTGGATGATATTATACCAGTTATCTAAATACTAAACCATGCTGGCAGAGGTATTAAAGTTTAACTCCGGACTTTTTGTAGCTAGAAAACTCAACTATTTAATTATTTCCATAAAGCTAACGCCTTTTGAGTTAATCACTTGTAGGCCAAATCTATTGTGATAGGGGTAAATTTGAATTAAGAGCGAGTTAATCTCGCAGATTTCCCGGATTAGCGTGCATTCTATCAATAATTTCCGTGTATACGAAGCTTTGCATTGGTCTTATAAAATGTTTTTGTTATAATTTACAACCCTTTCTCCCAATGGACGCCATTTAAGACCTGTGTAGTATGCGCGAAAACAAATCATGAGATAATCTTAGTCTAGGCTTCCGCAGGTAGATGAATACGAAGATGGACGAACGCGAAATTATGAGAGAAAGGCCTGTCTTCATAGCTATGCATTTTTACGTACGTTTTATTAAAACAGTAATTTCCTGTTGTGATGCCAATTATGAATATAAAAATGGCAAATACTTTCATTGAAGTATTTGCCATTTTTATAATCATAATTCCTCTTCCGTGTTGTACATAAGATAGAAACATTTAAAATTGCTATAGCCTTTATTTCGTTTTCAATTCATAGTCATAATTTGTGCGTATATTATATGAAATACATGATTTCCTGTGATGTTGCTGATCATGATTTTGAAAATGGCTAATACCTTCTTTGAAGTGTAACCTCTTACGTTTTGAGTATAAGATAAAAAAATTTTAACATGCTAGACGTTTAATTTCGTTTTCAGTCTCCATCAAAGAGGGTAAAACTATTGCCAAAAAAACATGATAAAGATCATTTTTATGCATTCTTCTACATCATTTTTGTGTCCCCTGACAATGACTCCCCACTGATTGAAATTTATCCAAAGCAGGTATAAAATTTGTAAGTTTTGCAAAGGTTTTCATTACCGCTTAAAATTGCAAATGCCTTCTAATTCCGAAATGGGCCACCTAATTCCATCAGTGTGATCCTTAGCGGACGTCCGCAGCGAGAAAAGCGCTGTCGCATAGCGTAGCATTCGATGTGTGGCGGGCTTAAAACGTCCCGTTCATCACCTCCCGCCCCAAGCCAAAGGCATTTTATAACCTCTCCAGCTTTGGCTCTTAAAAGTACAATTCCCCGTTTGTCGTCGTCGTTGTCCGGAGCGTGGGCGAACGAAATACAGCTGCAGCAATGCAGAAAGGTGTCTGAAGAGGAGGGGAGGGTCCATAAGATGCCCCTACACCATGGATGGTGGATCGGCGATCAGGTGGTATAACGTTAAGGGTCGACCTGGGCATTGATAGTGTGCGACAATATCGATGCAGGAATAGAATCTCTTAGCTAATTTATCTTTCAAATTTAACTTAATTTGTCTTAATGTGTCGTCCCTAAAGGTTAGTGCCTGTGAGCTTCGTCTTTTGAATCCAAAAATAATTGCTAAGCATAAATCTGAGTAGACATATATTAATTTTTTTAACGTTTAAAATATTGATTGCTTCTTTTTATTGCGTACCTTCTGAAAAATAGTTTGGAAATATCTCCTTCTTGCTGTACCCACTAAATAACCACTGTCATACCCAATGCTCAGCAAAACGAAAACATTGATTTTTTTGGGGTAGTATAATTTGTGAAAAACTGCAGAATAATTGAAGGGTTGATGAAAAGGGCAAATTTTTAGCGACGTTTCTTGCGGAGTTTGCCGTAATAGGATCAATTTGTTGTCAACGATGCGAAAAAACTGTCTGGTTTAGTATAGGAACATAAGTTAGCAAAGTGGTCTATAATGTCTCACTAATTTACCAATATGAGAACTTATTTAATTTAGAAAAGGTGAAAAATAATTATGAAGCATTTACATTAGGGTAAACATTGCATTAGTATTGCATTATTGCATTTAAAGCACGAGTTTCTTCAAGATTATGGCATATTTTAAATCTATATTATCAATTTTGGAAGCATTAATAAATCTCTCATTTAATGATGATTTAGAAAGAAATAAAGAAAATTAAAAATCTCATGACAACTGAAGCCTTTTTCTTTATGCTTTATTTTTTAGCATTGTAATATCTTGAATATTAGGTATGATCAAAAATCTAAATTACTGGTATTGATCACATAAATGCTACCTTGAATAAAAGGTAATAACTCACTGAATTTATTTTTTTAAATCCAATTATTGTTCTGCATGACGAAATTCAGATCGAAAGCTCCGCATGTGCCTACTCGACGATATATTACCGATTTTAGTGCTGAAAAAGAGGGTTTTGAATCGAAAGGATTTTTCGTCGCGGGTTATTCCAGCAAGGGCTTATAAAAATGAAATTTAACGACATCCGTCGGACTAGTCTTCATCGTGGCGGAAAAATTGTGATAAGCGCACCAGCATTCCATGCACTAACCGCGGTAATTCAGCTGAATCAAAGTTACCCACGCACATACATATATACATACATACATGGACGTTCACTCGCCCGCAGTTCCAATCACTTGAACGGAGCGTTATGCCGATGCGGCAGAATGAAAAAAAATTATTTATCGCACCGACGGAAATAAAAATGACGGGAAAGAATGCAGGAATCCTCTCTCCCTCACTCTCCGCTCCCCTTCCAAATGTCCTATTACTCTTCCTTTACCGCCTCCGCCCTTTCATTTATTTATTTATTCATTCATTCTTTCGGTTTTCAATACGTGGGTGTCTCCGTTTGATGTTCCGCTTCGAGGAGAGAAGAGAAATAAAGACCGAAAAAAAATAAAAAGAATTGGTCC
The DNA here is from genome assembly GCF_921293095.1 of Ischnura elegans. NCBI lineage: Eukaryota > Metazoa > Arthropoda > Insecta > Odonata > Coenagrionidae > Ischnura > Ischnura elegans. The sequence continues at coordinate 110,544,236 of NC_060248.1, forward strand.
CGGGCGCTACATGGATGGAATTTTTTTTTCTTCGGATAGGTGGATAGGAGGCGGAGTGGTGTGAGGTGAGAGAGGGGTGGGCAATGGGGTGGGGTAGTGTGGGGATGGAGGGGTAGATCGGGGGTGGGTATAAGTGAGTGCGGGGCGGAGTAGCGATTTCGCTTCACAATTTGTTCTCCGGAGCTAATATCCTTGATGTGTTTTGTGAACCTCCCCTTCCCCACCCTCCCTGCCGTCCACCTAGCCCGTATCTTCTGGATTTTTTTTGCCCACCCTCCTCCCACCCCTTTTTCTCCTCTCCTTCCTCTTGTTATTTCCTCAATCCTCTCCTCTACCCCTCTCTGACTGTGGCGAAAAAATGAACCGTCCGTACCTTCCCTATTCCAACCTTCCGCCATATCCACCACTCACAAATTCCCGTCTCCTCCGCATTACATGGTCTCTCCATTCGCTCGACATTTTATTTTCTCTTCACCTCCACCGTTTTGTCTCAAGCTAACTCTCCCTCTCGCGTACCATAGGTATGCATTTATCTAGTATTATACAACATGCATAGTTTGATGATTTATTGTCGATATTAATACTTTTTATTGGCAAAGGCAGGATGTGATTACGTAGATATCGATGCATGGGCGTACCCAGCAGGGGGGAAGGGGGGACAACTGCCACCTCCCCCTGCCCACCGCTAAAAATATAAATATAGTTCAAAACAAAAGTTATGAACAAATTTTCCTTTTGAAGAAAAACGATATTAGTATAAGACATGGAACTAAAATAAAAATCATAATTTTTTCAAGCAAGTAATTATAAAAACTAATAAATTGTTGTCATAATTACCTTAAAATTTTGGTTTCATTAATCTTTTCTTTGCAAAAAAGTTACATCTTATACGACCACAGCTAGTTTTGCCCCCTCCTAGTTTTGATTCTGGGTACGGTCGTGTATCGATGATCATTAGTCAACCGGCAGTGGCAGTTAATGGCATGCCAATGTTGACTTTGAATGTTAGAGATTGTTGTTTTTACTCTTTGCTTCTGTAAATGTTATCCTTCGTTACCCCTGCACCTAGATATTTCTTTACCCAGCAAGCGCCTACCTACTTGCTTAGATCAATTGGGTCCATATCCCGAACCCCGGCTCAAATAAAGTGCAAATAAACAGAAATGTATAGTAAAATTAGAGGATGGAATCCTACACCAGGAAAACTTACACCTATGAATACATTTTCGGCCAAATCACCATAATTCCAATCTTGACGTCTTTTTTCATTTGGATGCGATTTTCGTCGGCCAGCCGGTTTTTCTTTTCCAATAGTCACTTTAATGTAGCAAATCGATATTTTTATGATATCCAGTTCTAGCCAGTGTTATCCTTGTGAGTATATGTACTGATAAAATTTTATTCAGCCTTGTCCATTATTAATTCTTATATCGAGCCATAAATTTTTCAACTACGTTAAATAAAAACCACTTGGAGCTGCATTTTTGCTAAAGTTGACGCAATTTAAAACTAAACTTGCCTAGTCTCTTATCTACTTATTTTTCACGGTGTGCTTATTGTAGAGGCTATTTTCTCACTATCCTACTCTCTCCCCCCTTCTTCAGTTCTCTCTTTACAATTTTGGTTAAGTAAATAAGTGCTTCTAAGGAAGTTTTATATTTGAAATAAGTACGCCTTATATAATCTGAGGTTTCAGGCAAGATGGAGTGGAAACGGAGCATAACAAAGAAGTAGGAGCAATTTCCACAATTTTATACTAATTTTACAACCGATTTCGCTTGTAGCATCATGAGGTGATGATGTTATGATGACCTGATGATGCTACAAGCGAAACCGGTCGTACAATAAATATAAAATTGTGGAAATTGCTCCTGCTTCTTTGTTATGCTCCGTTTCCACTCCATCTCGCTGTTTAGTACAGCTTCAATTAGATCCACCGTTGATGGGTAAAATGTCCTCAGGTAAATATCGCATCTCTAATTTTTCAAGACCTTACTACAAATTAAGCTAATTTTAGGAGCGCAAATAATTTATGAAGGGAAGCAAAAATATTAACATAAAATTATCTATTTTTTTCGCTATATATTCAAATGTAATTGCGTCACCTGAGGGCCAATGGTTTTCTTGAGAGTTAAAAATAAATTAACATTGCTTAACATATATGTAAGAAGATCGTATCGCATTTTAACTACATCGCGTTCAACTTTTTCGTCTTAATGGTTAAAAATGGGTGGGTATGAGGGCGTAATGGCCTCAGAAAAGTCAATATTTCTTCTGCGGCGCTCCATAAATGTTATTTCTTCCTCAAAGCAAATGAAAGATCGTGGAACTTCTACCTTTCCACCTTCCCGCTTCTGAAAACTCTGAAATCCGACCGAGCAAATATTCCATCCGACTTGCAAGAGAAATATTTTCCCTCGTCGCATTCTCCGCCATCGCGCTGTTATAAGGCTCGCAAACTTCCCCCCTCCCCTCTCCTCCCCTCCCTCCCACCCCCGCCTTCGCTACATCGCTCTAACCCAACCTCCCCCTTCCTTCCACTCCCCATTCCGCTGAAGCTGCTCCATATTGGACGAATCTTTTTCACCATCACTCAGCATTTCCAATTTTTTGCGTTTCTTCCCCTTTCACTGTCTCTCATCCCTGCCATGCACGCATGCTTCTTTTTCGTCCTACCGCCAAGTCGACTCAGGATAAGCTTCCATTTCTCCTCTATATATGCCTGCGATTCGTCGTGCCCGCCAAGGAAATTTATTTCTTTGGTAGCTTACTCTTCTAAGTTACTTTGCCCCCCACAATTCCTTTCGTTTCCATCCTTGATTCAATGGGTCAAATTTTAATTCCCGTTTTATGAAAAATGTTCGAGTAACTAAGAAATATTTAAATGCCCAACTATACTTTGTTTATAATTCATGGCCTATGTAATTTCTTGAAATGAGAGTGTTAATAAGTGTATTATTACCAGCGCGTAAGTATTTATCTTAAATGCGTAGCTCGTTGGTTTAAAATAGAATATGAGCAGAACATAATTTGTCTTTAAGGGGATTTTTACTCCTCCTTTTCCTGTGAAAATTTGTCATTTAGGATTGAAAATCTGCGTTCCTGAAAGGCCCTTTTTGTGCAGACACTGTATCTGAACCACAACGATCAGGGAGTATTCTCAAATCGGTTATTTCCAATATTTAAATTTTATGTCCCAGTATGTTTAAGAATTTTGGGAATTTTCAAAGGCAATGGTATATGTTTACCCTAGGTTAAATACAATACTTTTTCCAATATTGAGTTGCCATTATTCTCACTTGGAAGAGGATGGTTCTTTCGAGTATAGAGCAATACTTGGCGAAATCCTTGAATTTTATGGCCTAATTGCATGCTTCATTCATGCTTGAATTATCGACAACTAAAATTTAGGCATTACAACATAAACTTCGATGGCAAGGAAGATTTTGTATTGATCAAATAATTTATTTTCAGCTCCCACGAATTCCTAAATAATTTAACTAAATAATCGTTATTACCTTAATATATTTGTAAAATTTTGCAAATAATGGTTGTCGCGTATTCCTCTTATATTTATTTACAGGCCACTATTAGGGAATACTTGGATGGCAAGGAAGAAGGATTTTTGGATTGAATGTAAATTCTCCCTTTCGTATCAACTCAATCTAAACCCTAATACTAATAGCTAGCCGTAGACGATTATAAAGTACAGTAGAAATTAACGCATCAAAAAATAAAAAATCACATAAACATTCATTGTAAAGTTGTAATATATATAGATCCTCTACGGCAGTGGCGTAACCAGGAGTATGCTTAGGAGGCGAGGAGGGTCTAGGTAGGCGACCCTTCCCTACGCAACGGGGGACAGGAAAATTTTTGAAAAATTACATGCCTGGAAATAAATTTCACATAATTTTGGCACTTAAAATTCGCTTTTCACTCGTAATTCCGCGAGAAATCGTCACAACAGGGAATTATATTTAACTTTAAGCAAATGCAGTTATTAAATGTCAAAACTATAAAATAGTTTTCAATATTTTTGTTTTAATTTCTCTGTGGTTTTGGGGGGATATCTATCCCCCTCATCCTCCCCGCATAGTTACGCCGCTGCTCTCCGCTTAGACAATGGTTTATCGAATTTTTAGACATATTTGATTCCTCATAGATATGAATCCTAAAATTTTTCCCCTTGAAGATGACGCACAATGTTTGGAAATACTGCCCAACTCAGCAGAGATCTTTTAAAGGACACATTCCGTGGAGTGAATGGCATCCTCGTGGTCTATCTGCCCTCTTTCGGTGCGAGCCCGCATGGCGCCCTCCTTCCACGCCAACGTTCCTCCGCCCTCTCTCCCTCTCGCTTGGCCCGCTATCCTTTTACGCGTGCAAACAGTCTCCATGAATAAAAGGCATAAGGCGACCTGCGGAGGATGGAAAAAAATTCACATCCGTCTCAGGGTTCTTTTTGTGTGCCTCCACCCACACATTGAATATGTTTGAAAAAGTGATATCATGGGAAACAGAGGAAGAACCTAGGCATACGCCATGGTAGCTCCGTGATGTACGTAATTTCGTGAGTCTCACAATTATATTTGTATTGATAGTATTTTTGCGAATCATTTTATGAACAAGAATTTCATTGAGACATAATTTTGAAAATGGATACTACATATCAGGCATTTGATACCATTCTAATACTGCCAGCAGTCAATGGACTACTTGCAACAATATGTATAATAATAAAAATAATAATAACAATAATAATAATAATAAATGCGCACCTAAAACCATCCTTGAAAACATTCACTGTAAGATTTATAATGACCGATCATTTATCACCGATAAAACAGTCCATAGCAATAGACCTGATCTAGTAGTGCAAGATAATATTCACAATGAATCATACTTGATAGACATTTGCCGTACCTATTTCGCATAACATCACGACAGCCTGCGCCAGCAAAATGAAAAAGTAAGAAGAACTTAAAGATGAAATTAAGGGAAAATGGAAATCAGATAAAGTACACATAATACCAATAGTTAACTCTGCTACAGGAGTGGTGCCTCATTCAATCCATCAAGGTCTTAAAACTCCGACTGCCTAAAAACTTGTTCATTACAATACAAGAAGCAGCAATTTTAAATACATGTCGTATTTTCAGAAAATTTTTCAACTCAGGGTAGAAAGACGAAAGTGCTTGGTGATACCCGTACCTCGCCAAAAACCAGCAAAAATGCTGTGAAAATAAAATAAAATATTAATAATGATAATAATATTTGCAAAGAGTCGGCATTCATATACGGATTCATCCAAAGACGTAGCAAAATGGTGACGAATAATTTGGGGCCTGACATTGTCACATACGAGACAGCTGAACTGAACATAATTATATTTATTGGTACTACACACCCACTCTTCTCCTGAAAACCGAAGGTAGCTTTGTGATGGGCGACGAAATCAAATCTCTAATTAAAAAACATGTGCTACCCTATTTTTGGATCTAGTTTTTCCCAAATATTTAAGAAACGAATAATTCCTGGATAACTATTTTGAAAAGACTCACTTTTCTTCTGCCATTTGCGACTACATAATACAGAGTCGTTTCCGGATTAATCGTAGGTAATTACAGCATTAATAAATTGCCAGTAATTTTTTAATGAATCGATTGCGATTCGGTATCCGGCAGTTTTTCTTACCGTACTCCATTTCTTTGCCATTGGAGGGCTTTGGTGATCACCCCCTCACTCCAAGGTAATACTAATAAAGGTAATACTTACGACAAGAATCCTATTATTTACTCTGATATATTCAGCTAAAATTGGAGCCTACTTTTTCGGTTTACAGATGGATTTGCGAAAATAAAAACAGCTCGAAATTAATATGGAATAATGTTTTATATCATTATAATTTTTATCTTTCATAGATTTTTATGATGTAAATTTAAAAATGTAAGATATCAATTAGAATGTCGCGTTGGAAAGTCTCCTAATAGTCTGCTGTGATCGCCATAGAAAGCTTTACAAATCTATATGGAATCCTAATCTGAAAACTTCTCTGACCAAGCAGTATACCAACGGTTCACCATCAAATGTAGCTTTATGGAAAGATGAATAGTATTGAGGCTACAATTTTATTTAAAAAAAACAGCAAGAAAAATAGTAGGAGAAACAAATTCAGGATTCTTTTGCTTTGACAATCGTGTGTGAAAAGGAGGAGAATGATATGTGTGAAGGATTTGGAGCGATTTGGGTGCATGAAGGACTCCGCCACTGCAGGCAACCCGATGGGGTGATGATATTAGACACGCAAGGAGCGGGCGGATAAAAAAAATAATGGATGCAAAACACTCACCCCCTGCCAATCGCACCCCGTCGCCCGGGGTGGAGTCGGGCTAGCGACTCCTCTCTTTTCCAGCCACCCCCGCTCCAGAAAGTATGGGAATCTTATTACCATTCAATGAAACAGGGGTATCGTTATGGCCCTGGGGGCTGCTTCGAGGGGTGGGGGCGCAAAGGTTTAAGGATTGGAGAGGGAAGGGGGTGCGAGCGAAATGTATTATCCATTCATAGATGGTGGGGGAGTGGGAGGAGCGTTTAAAATGGGGGAGGGGAGTAGGTATAAGGCATGGGCGCAGGGCAGGGGGTGTTATAGTATTGGTAACGGTGGGGATCGCATAAATTTCGAAATGGGCAGGAATAGAGTGTGCTCTTCCTTCCGCCTGTCTCCAAAGCGCCCTCGCATCTCTTATCGTTTTCCATACTCACCCTTCCCCCCTATTCTCTCCTTCCTCCCGTCCAAAAATTGTCGAAATCTCACTTCGCTTTCCTCCCTTACAAGTCGGTCCATGGGAGCCATTTTACCAGTTGTGTGTACTCCGTTCGCAATGCAATGCAATCCTTCCCAAACACAATAGTGATATATTTTTGATTTAAATGTAAAAATTTAAGACATCACTTGGACTATTTTACTAGAAACTGTCCTTATAGTCTATAGATATTCTTAAACTATTCTTCCTGCATATGTTCCCTGCATTGATCGACATAGAGAAAAAAAACTTTACAAAAATTTGTATTATGGAATCCAAATATAATAAATATCTCCGGTTAAGCAGTAATCCAATATTTCACCAACAACTACAGCTTTGTGAAAGGAAGAGTAGTATTAAGGCTACCATCATCTCACCTTAGATAATAAATATATTTTATTTATATATTTTTAGATGAATAATTAAAACTTTTTATCGCCGAGTGATATTATCAGTTATAAATAAAATAAATAGGCAATGCTTTGTGATAAGCGTGGTAAAATATGGGAAACAAATTGTTAATATTTAACTCTTCTAGCGACCATGGTTTCCACACTCAATGTCATTTTCAAGGTGTCGTTTTCAAGAGTGCCGGAACCATGGCCGGTAGTGGAATTCTATTTTAAAGTGTGGAATTTTACCATTTGATGTTTATTTTTTATCATGCATATAGGTATCGCATATCCTCCACGACAAGCCTGATATTATTTCATACTTTGTGATACCTATGTTAAATAAAATTTAAGTGACACTTGCATACCAAAAAGAAGAAATTTGCCATTGATTCTGAAAACTGCTACATAACTTGGTACGCTCTCATGAAAAATTTTAACCGACCATAGTATGGCCTGTTACCATTTTTAGAGGTGAAATTTAATTGGTTTCACTTTGTCATTCCACCCACGTTACTTCCTCACCCGCTATTTTTTACTACCGCTCTAAAAAAGTTCTCGAAAATACACTTCGTTCTCTCCTCTATCTATTGAAAAAGCATATATAATTGAATATGCATACTGAGCAAAATATCTCATGTGCTTAATATGCTGGCCGGAGACCTTTATTCCATTAATCTCTTTCAAGCCATTTATTTGCATTTCTTATGATGTTAGTTGGCCATCATCATGTACTCCTGGTACACTTTATATGCGAGCACCTTTTGTTTCTAGAACTGTATGGAAACAGCATCCATTTTAGCTGACTACGTACTTGTTTGTAACCTGTACTCAGGCTTATGGCATCAATGCGATTTCAAACCTTGTTTGCGAAACTTTTATTCGTAAATGCTCCGTTATATAATTACAACTGCAGATTTGTGAAATATTAGTGAAGTTTTTGTGGTAGTAGTATGTGAAGTTTGGTAAGTAGTTTGCTAAGTTTTATTAGAGTTACACTTTTTATTTCACCAATAAACTCATTACTGCACAGTGCACACCCTATTCTTATAATTTAGTCAGAATTAGCAGTTAATCAAGACTGGTAAATCAACCCTTAGAAGCATTTCAAGCTTCTCATTCCTACCGCAAATCGAACATTGAACACGCGTATTTGCCAAACACTTTTTCACAACTAAAGCGTTTACTGCTCTTAAACAATTTTTAAATATAAAAATATACCGCACGTTACAAAAAACAAGGCACAAAATTAATTTGAAAAAATAATCAGGCTTCATAAAGTATTTGGCTTTCTGATGGTGAAGTTCTGGTGATATTAGTGAGAATGTGTTTGCTAAAATGTCTAAAAATTTAAATTTCGTCCATTTCTTGCATGATGCCTTGAAAACCAGTCGTGAGCGCCGATGCAAAGAGTGCTTTAGTAAAGGTGGTCAATGCGGTTGATTAGCAAATGAAATATTCACCCTTCAATTATTTCTTCCCCCTCGCCTTCTCCTTTATTATTCCATCTCTCGCAGGATACCACTCCATGCAGAATACCTCTCTTTCTTTCTCTCTCTCTCTCTACATCTTCTGCATCTCCTTCTTCCCTTTACCTTCTCGTCCATTTCTTGCGTCCCCGACTCACATTTATTATGCATTCCTCTTCATTCCCATGGGCATGAAAAATAATCTCGCGTATGAACAACTTTCCTTCATTCCCCGTGGCTCAGCGCCTTCGTTCTCTATGTCATGTTTTGGCATGTTTTTGAGGATGCTCGTTCGTGCTGCTTTTACTATATTTTCATCAAGTTTCGGTGGTTTATATTGATAATGATGGCAAAATTTTTGTCCTGAAAGGAATATTTAAAATAGATTTAAAATCAGGGTCCTCGCTTACGTAATAAGCCATTCTATTAGAGACCCTTGAGAAATTTGCGCTACATTATTACATTGAGGTAATGTGATTTTACTGGTTCCTTTGCATTCTCCAAACAATTGTAACGACTTTTAAATACCATACTACATATTATTATCAGTTATTTTATGTGCAGTTATCTATTGCAATTGATCCTTATTGATTCCGTTCGTTTAAATCTGATCTGAGCATGCCCGAATTGATGTAAATACCTATCTTGTAATTACATCTTAAACTGAAACTAATACAAAACTTAAGCAAGAATTCAGTCATTTAAATTTATTCCGACGTACGAGCTTTTATAGATAATTTCTGAATCTCCATTTTTCAGATAATTTCTGAATCCTCCCATCTTTCAGTGATCATACCATATGTCACGGTTAAAAAAATTACAGTGGTCTTGGGGGAAAGTTTCTACAACAATAGAAATTTTTATTTTTGAGTGCATAACATACCTTTTCATACGATTTACCAATCCTTTATCACGGACGAGACAGTGTGATATCCCATTGGGAGGAGCTTTAAGCAACTGTTCGAAGGGTCTTGATTCCAATCCCTGAAGAAGCCTTAGTATACCGCTGACAAAAATCCTCCAAGTCCGAGTTGACATAGGAAATGGCCTTACCGCATCTATGGAATTACCTCAACTGTGGCTTGGTTTGTCGTGAGCTCTACCCTCACCGGTCAAAACCCACCTTTGACATGAATCGATGAGTATGAGTGCTATTTCTACTAACGAGTTTGCTTCCTGTTGGGAGATATTTGTACAAACCCTTTAAGCTGTAGCAGAAATCTTACCCAATTTCTTTAAAATATAGATTTCAATCATACCTTCTTTCATCATATCATACTTCATACCTTCTTTGCTCTCCTTAGTGACCCCACTGGTATTCATGTCTCCTATGTACTTTTGAGGCAATTTGTATTTTACCATAGTAAAGCCCGGGCATCGCAAAACTGAAGATAGTGTCCATAGTAATTTTCCGCAAAGGGCCGATGTGAAATTTTTAAACTTGTCATAAGGAAATAAAGCAAGCGTTTTTATTCCCCACATGAGGTCTTTTTGCGTATTTTCCAATTAAATCGATTTTTCTCTCTCAACACACGGCCCTGCCACATCCAAACCGCCCGATCACCTCCAATCCTCCCCCCTCCCCACAAAAAAATCCCTCCCTCCCGACGAGCGATCTCGGGGAAAATAAAGGAAAAGTTTTAATTTTTCCTCCCTTTTCTCTCCCGTTTCATTTTTTTTTACGCCGCTATCCCCGAAATTTATGGCTCCTTCCTTTATTGGATTGCATTTTCCCTCACCTACCCTCTCCAATACTCATCTCTCGCCTTTGCCAATGAATCCTCTCCTTTCCCTTCCCCTCCACGGCCGTGCCCACCTCTTTTTTCACCCCTACCTTATGTCTATCCCCCAACCTATCGCCCCTCCTCCGACTCCAACCCTTCTCTGCTCACTGTCGCAGCAAATTTTTCATCCCCTATCTTCCGAGCCCCTTTCCTTCCTTACCGTTTCGTCGTTATATTTACTTGCCTCCACGCAAGGCCCGTTCGATTTTCGATTTTGAGGATTCGATGACTATAAATTTAATTGAATGATCCTATAACTACAACCGATGGTCTTCGAATTCAGTGGTCAGCATCGGAAAGTTTCAATTGATTCCCAATGATAAGCGATTGTTATAAATTGTCTTGGTAAGCAGAAAATTTCATTTGACTTTGTTCAATACTGATGATAAATTTTCGATGTTCAAGTGTTGCTATCATCTGCTATTTTATGAAATAATTATCAATTTTCATCGAATAAAGATGGTTCTCAATTAACAGTGATCTGTAATAGTAACCATCTAACAGTGCCCATTGACTGTTGGTAATACATGGTGGTCATGGACTATCACTAGTATTTGATGATAACTGAAGTTAGTAATGGATTATTCTAGTTTTTGCTGCGATAATTACCCAATTTCATTGATTTTCCAGGTTCATTCATTGCGTTTGTTAATTTTATAAATTTGTTCACCATCATCTGTCGGTTGACTATTTATGTATGACATTCGGTTCACCGTCGACAACAATTTTTTTTATCCCCGGTATCTATGGTCAGTCATTCTTCGCCTGACTTTACCAGCCAAGACGTTTTCGATTAATCGAACCATCGAACCAACCTACCGCACAATTCCATCCACGCCCGCGCGTGAATCTCCTCTTCCATCGAATCCAACTTTCTCCCCTCACCTTTCCTCCTCCTCCTCTTCCTTTCCCCAAAATAAAAAACGCGCTCCCCCCTTCCATTCGCCCGTAGCCCTCAAAAAGATAAAAACAAAAGAGCTATCGTAAAAAAGGTACTAAAGATCCGGGTCTTTTTTTCCTCTCCCCCTCTCTTCTTCCCCCGCCCTGAGTTGATCCGCCGGCAGTGTGCGAGGAACGGTTTAGCGGCGTATGTTTTGAAAGGAAATTTCCTCATTCCGGTCTTTATCTCCATCTCAAAATCCCTGGACCACTCCTCTTTTCCCTTCCACGGACTCTCTCTCTAGCCCTACACCCCCGCGACCCAACAGACACATACACACCCTTCAAAACTCATCCCTCCCCTACGGCTCTCACGTTTTCCCACACAACTACCCTCCTGTCTGCTACCATCTTCTACTTATCCTTCTCTCACCCCCCCAGCGTACACCCCTATCTAGCCTTCTCTCCCTCCTCAGCCCACCGCGTTTTTTCAAGCATCCTTCCTTCCCATACCATTCCGCTGCTTCTTCTATCTTACCCCTCTATGTACCCCGGCACCCCTGCTCGCTAAACCCCCCCCCCCCCCCGATTTTCTCCTGCTTGCCAGCCCAGAATATCCCAGACCCTTTTCGTTTCCTAGCACCTCCCGAGCTCTGTTCCGGCCGCGTCCTCTTCCTTTTTTATCGTTATTTTCTTTTCCATTATTGCGGACCGCATGGAATCAGCCCACCATTTTTATCTGCATCTCTCTCAACCTGGTCTCAACCACTCTCTCTCTCCCTTTTCTCCCTTACGACTCCCCCCTCCTGTTTGCCGGTAGATGCAATATTACTGGGACCATGAGGTGCCCAATCACTGGATTATGGCCGATATCTCACTCTTAAGATCCCGGTATTGATATCATGTCATCATTTCGCGTTATTTGTAATATATTTTATTTATTTGCCAAAATGCATTGACAGACTTTTCGTAGGTATTTCAATGCAAATCATATTATCTTTCTTGGGTGTTTTAATAAAATTTTAGTGAGCAGAAAAGCGATTGGCCTTTATTAATTTATTTCGATATTATCGAGCGTCATTACCTTCTATCTTTGCCCACTTTAAAAGTAAATGGTCCATTCATTTCTCTACATGAATCTCACTATCACAATCCCGATATTGATGTAATGCCATTATTTCGCCTTACTTGTTATACATTTTATTTATTTGTCTTAATGCATTGATAGTAATTTCGGGGTATTTTGATGCAAATCAGGTTACTTTCCTAGGGTGTTTTTTAATTAATTTTTATTGCCTTTATTAATGTACTTCTATATTACTGAGGGATTATACATTCTATTGCTGTTATTGTTATTACTTCCTTAGCTCATGCATTTTATTTCTTTTTTCATATTTATAAGTAAAAATATGGCTTGTATGCATCGCTTTGCCTGCAAAAGATGAAATCTTTTGTAGTTTTTCATATATCAGAAAAAATGGCACCGATAAAAATTTTGGAAAGTTTATTTGCGTCCACTAAATCAGTTATAGTTAATACCTATTGCATAATTCTGATTTATTTAAGAAAAAATTCGTTTCTAAAAATTGTCTTTGGCCATGCTGATAGCTTTAAGGTCCCAGATTTTCTACTTCAGTATTTTTTCGATTTTTCTGTCAGTGGTTACTATTCGGCAGTCAAATAATGCCAAAATACATTAAATTATATACAACAAACCAAGAGAATCAAGAAATTACCATCCCGAAGTTTTCGGAAAATCGGCATCGGCCATAGAATTGAGTACCCAGATTTTCGAATTTAGCATTCTTTTAATTTTTCCATCGGTAGTTTACTATTTGGTAGTCAAAGAATGCCGAAAGACATACACATCACAATACAATAAATTATATTCAATAAGACATGAGAATTAAGGAATTACAGCCCCGAAATATTGGGATTTTGGAAACCCCGATCTCTGAAATTCTGCTTTAAACCCTGTCCAAACCCTCTTCACCCTTAGTTCTCCCCCTCTTCATATCCGCTTCTCTCTTTCCTCCTCCCACTTTTTCTCCCTCCAACCCCTGTAAACCATTCCAGATTCATTTTGCTCGCGAATTCTTTCCCTCTGTTTTTATTTCCTCCCTTTCTCTATGTGTTTTCGGGAGTCTTGGACCCAGATATGAATTCTTTCCAGTTCGTTAAACTGAGGAAAAAAATAGAAAAAAAAAACGAAAGAAACCGATGGGGAATTATTGGATTTTTTCGGAATTCCATGTGCTTGTTTAAAAAGGAGAGGAGGGATCGTGAAAAAAAGGGTGCCATGAGAAATATTTAAATTCTAACTTTTAATTTCATTTGCCCCGTGTTTCAGTTGTACGTAGAAAAAATCGATTGCGCTTCGTTTTGATGAAGGATGTCGAGGATAACAGAAAAAAAAAAAGATGCAATATTGGAGTTAGCGGAACCTAATATCGCTGGACTTTAGTGGAGCTTAAAATTTCAATACACTTGCATGTAGCGTCAATACTTTGATTTGCCTTTCAAACACTAAAATACATTTCTTTTTTCCTATTCTAAAGGGATAACTAACCACTTTTCTTTTATGCTATCAATTTTGAGTGGCCAAATATTTACCAAAAAGTAATGCATTGAATTTGCTCTGTTTTTTTACGTATTTTAACTCATTTTCATATCATAATATCGAAATCAGGTTCACGATTCTCAATTATGCTTAGTGTTAATATTAATGAACTGAATAAAGTATTTGAGTTGCTGTTTCGGTGATAATTTATATGGTATAAAATGAACAAGTGTTTTAAATTTTAAATTATTTTGCTGCTTTCAATTAAAAAATTCTAATTATTTAAAATGATGATGCTGATGGTACACAACTGATTGTGCTAAAAAAATCTCATGTCAAGTGACTAAAAAATAAATACTAACAAAATCCCATTACTTTGAAAAAAATCCGAATGATGGCTATTTAGCAATCCAAACACGTGTTTTAATCTGTATATAATATAATAGGGGGTCAGTACGTTATCTTTTATTATCATTCGATATGTCGTTCCAAGATATCTCTCCGGAAAAAGTTGACTTTATTAATAAAAGTTCTACATGACTTCTTTATTCGTAATTTTACGAAGCATGTATTCTTCATAATTAGTTCAATTGATGGCCAGTTGAACAAAAGTCCTATTGATGGAAGAAGGATAAGCGCATCGATTTTATTGCAAAATCTCGGGAAAAAAGAAACGCATCCATTTCAGGAAACGGATGCATCTGCCTGCAAAGTTCGGTTAACCTGATCTCCCTTCGGCCATGAATTTTTTCCGTGGCAGAAATATCGCAGATTGTTCCAAAAGATCCTTCGCGTAGATAGAGTGTCTTCTCCCGTGAGCCGAATAAGATCGAATGGAATCCGAGTCAGGGGAGCAAAATCACCTTGGAAAATACGATTGATATTTTTCACACGGAGGCTCATGGTAGCTAAATTCCACCATGCGCACGGCTCTCTGATGGCTTTGGTCTCGAGGGCAATGCCTCATAAACTACTGTGGAATTCCTTCTTAAAAGCAGATGTTATTTTATATTTTAAGGCACGTAAAATATCTGTATAAATAATTATTAGTAATTAAATAGAAATTGATGATTTGAATAATTCCCTCATAGAAAATCTTAGCAGAAAGTGTTCGCTCCTTTTAGAATGCCATGCCGGACTAAATTTTACCAGGCCAAGTTTGATATAATTTTTTCTTTGCAACAAAAAAGTTTTTAATTTAATGAATTTCATGCAGAGAAAATGGTTTGAATGTACACAGACACAGGTTTTCCTATGTGGAAACTTAGGTTTCATTATCGAGTACCTTTTATTTCGATTTCAATTTTCGTATGTTTGCTATGAAAGCAATAAAATTTGCTAAACTTAAATGAACACCGTTAATAGTGCAAGAAAATTATTCCTGTACACTTTTATATATGATGGATCAAAAAAATACGTATATTCCGCATAAAAAATGCTGATCGTCTCGTGGTATTCGTCATTTACATGGTTATTCATCAAACCGTAACGACCTAAAGACATTTTTCCGCTATTAACAGCTCAAAAATACTTGAAAGGGCAAATTCTGCTATGCGCCGAGTAGCGATTAGCAATCAGCACATTTATATTGTTTAGTGTTACAAATCACTCCTCTTTTTCCCGTTTGCATTCCAAAAGAAACTGCTATCCGGCATTATTTTAAGTTTTCATTCTATCTCACTGGGAATGTGTAGGAAGGGATTAAAAATGACGGAGTGTTGGAGTAATTACTCTCCTCTATCTATTTACGGCATTCACGTCCGACTAATATGTGAATTCATTGTTTTACTCTGATATATTCCATTGATCAAAAATATTCATCACACTATCAATTTCCACCGTGACCTGTCTGCACCTCTCATATTTCCACCGAACTCTCATGAACCATATACCATGACTATCCGCAGTCCTTATCTAGCGTTATATAATTTAAGCAATAATTATATAAGTATAAAAAAGAATAAGAAGTAATACCTTTCTTAAGTATTATTGGAATGAGGAAAATGGTACCTTCCTCCCTCTTTATATTTATTTTATTTTAACATAACAGATATACGAACGTTGTTATAGCCTTACAATTGGCCTTAAAATTGCATCGATTGAAGTGAATGCTTTAAATAATTTGCAATTTTATAAGAAATAAAATATAGTTATTTTAATTTTGGAATGGTGACACTTCTGCCAACTGGATATGAGAAATTGCTCGTCCAAAGTTCATGCACCAATTTTTTGGGAAAAAAATTGATTTATTCATTTGCTGATGAAATAGTTGAATATGTGACTTATGAGAAGCCCTCCAAAGACTCTCTGCGGGTAACAGCGCCAAATAGAAATAATTCCAGTGGAAATGAGGATTTCGAGACCACTTGAAACGAATAGTATTCCATCTTTTCTCCCGAAACATTCCCTCATCACTGATCTCTAATGCTTTCATTTTGTTTTGTACGGGAAGTCTGGCGAGGGTGGGAAAGGAAAAAAAAGTAACCAGTTCCCTCCGTCTGCTTACAGCATTGGCATCAAGCCTATTATTTGAACTCATTCTTTTTACTCTGATCTGTATTCTACCCATCGCATAAAGTCCGCGATCATTCTTTCAAGCCACCCTCCCCCCCAGAAGATATCCTAAGACACCACCTTCTCATTCCTTTCAAACCCTGCTTGATCCGAGGGGCCCACCCATCCCAGCTGAAAGATACTGTCCCCCCCCCCCCCCCGCCCCTTCCCTCCTCTCCGAACATTACCCCGGCCCGCATCCTCACCCATTCAAACACCGGGGACCGCTTCTGCATTTGCAATCGGTGATCGTCCATCACGCAGCCAGACGCTTATATGAGGAAGCGGCGGGTTGGATGCGCTTAAGAAGCCCTGGTGCCGAAACCCCTAGTGATGGCTGAGTTGTGGGTGGGGTGAGTGGGTGGAGAGGGGGGTATGAGGCAAGTTAGGAGCATATAGGAGTGGTGGTGGCGGTCTTGATGTTCTAGCGAGGAGGAATCGGTGAAAAAAAAAGACTCTGGAAGGGGGACTTCTCAGAATGTTACGCAGTGGTGGAATGGGGCGAGGGGTACACTCCACCCCCCTCTACAACCCCATCCCCGTTTTGATTAAACCGCCCCTATCCCCCCACTCCCTATTCGACATTCGATTCCTCTTTTTTTTCTCGGGCGGGGAGAAATTGAAAATGTTATCGATGGCTGGATGTGGAGCGAGAGAAATGTGTGGGAGTCTGGGAGGCGTTTAGATGATGCGTGCTATGCCGGGCCCCGTCAGTAGGGGAGGGGGTGCAGGGGAGGCTGCTTCCGTGCGAATCGAGGATTTTCATTTCCAGTCAAACCGAATTGATTCCTCTACACACTTGGAATTCAGAGTATAAAATATTTGTACCTTTGGAATCTCCACGGAATTTATCGAGCCTGGGGAACACCCCGTACCCATTTGGGTAAAATAAACTTTTTAGCTATACTAAGTTTCATTTGCAACTCAAAATAAAGTGATCAAAATTACCGAAAAAAAATCCAAAATTACCCTAGCCCGTATCGCGGTGTAGAAAAATATGTGATTAGCAGATGTGTTTTCTAGAATAGAATCCAAATGTAAAAATAAAAAATTAAGGAGGACTAAGACAAATGAATATTTTTGCTAACTTTCCTTGAATATACTCTCTCTGTGGAATCTCCTCATAAGTCCTGACAATATATTAAACGCCCTTATTTTGGCAAGCTATGTATGCATCAGAAGCAAGTTTTTTTCATAAAAGGTTTGTTATGGAAAATGAAAGGATAATTTTTGGTAGGCTCATTAAAATATTTTTTTAAAAAGCACGATGACATATTAGTGAACCTAACATGATGACGTCTAACGTTGAAACCAGTGTCGTGAATAAATATTAATGTGAAAGCACAAAGTTCTTCTTTTTTAATTTAATTTAAAGCTTCTTTCATTTCCATGATGAAAAGGTTTCACACAGTGATGACTGAAATCATCAGTTATATTTCAGAATGCGTTGTTTTTTGCGTTGGTTCAAGGGTTTCCGATTATGTGCACCATACTGGGCGAAGAAAAAGTAGTGAAAGAAAGAAGAGAGGTGTACCGCAATAGGTTTTCGGTCGAAGATACCTCTACCTCATTCCCCTGAAAATCGTTTTCTCCCAAACGGGAAATTCTCCTTCATTCACAACGAATTCATCGCCTCTTACTCGAAACCGCCACCGCACCGTTACTGATACGACCCTCCATGGGCGGTCGCCGTGAATTTAACCCTCATTATTTTTTGGTCAAGTGCATCGTTTGCACATCTATGATTTGTGTGAACTTCTCAAGGGCTCGCCACCGGGTAAGAAAATTGTAGTTGTAGAAAAATGTTGCCAGCCGTCATTTCGGGTTCGACTCGTCGCCCATTCTCAATGCTAGTTACCGAGAATATTTTCGACCGAGTTTCACAGACTAGAGAGAAACGCCAGCTGCCTACAATTGCTCACCCGATGATTAGCCCTGTAGAAGTTCACGCGTATAATTCTCAATAAAGGGGGCGGCCAATAAACACGCGAGGTGATTTTTGGACTCTCCCTCCTCCTTAGTGAGATATCGTGAGATTTGGATCGATCTCCTCCCTCTTTAGCCGGAAGATTTTGCTGACTTAACTTTGGGTTTCTTTAGGTAGTTACGTGCTGTGGATATACAAGTATTAACCTAGTCATGAATAGAGAGTCAATCCGAATGATAGAGGTCAATAGTTTTACATTTATATATTTTTTATTTTTCTTGCAACTTATTTATAATAACTTTTGTTAAAAAATTTAATTTAAATTTCTTTGTATCAACATTTTTTTTAGTCAAATTAAGAGGTGTTTTTTCTGTAATGGTTTGTTCTTTTTATCCGTATTTTCTTTTTATTTTGCTGTATTTATCTTCAAATTAAAAAAATTATGCTGCGACCGCTCCGTTGAAAATGTGGGGGTAGTTGTGGGGACTATATGAGGAGAGATAGGTAGGTGGTATGCCGTTGGGGGTGTCGAGTTAACCGATACCTGCGGGGAATGATCTTAGGTAATCGGAATGGGAGGAAGGTGGTTTGAATCGGGGACGAAGGATTGGAGCGATGGAGATTGATGGAGTCCAGGCCATCACCAGCCGTTCCCCCTCCCCTCCCTCTCCTGCGAGGCCAAAAACCTCTCCAACCCACCCACGCCTTGCAACACTCCCTCCTTTATTTCTTGCCATATCGGCGATTCTAGGTAAACCGTCACCGAAACGTGCTTCCCCACCACACCTTCCCTTCCCGCAATGCAATGCGCATGTATCCTTCTTCCCCGCTCTCTTTTCTCATTGCGCTCAAGATCTCACGGCTCTCTAGTTGCTGACGTCTCTCGTGATACTTCCATTGACGTTTCGACGTCTTATAGAGAATTCTTAGGATATTTTGAGGAATTTTCACTGAGAAACACTGACTCTTTTTTACCCCCTCCATTACCCAAATCTCCATGAACAACAACGAATATTTTGTTTTATCTCTGCCTGTGTAGTATCAACTATACTGCAGCTGCACGAAAAAAGTTGGTTATTTTCACATCCATCGAGCAGAAACGAACCTTACGCCTTTCAACTTCAGTAGTGGTACTAGTATTATGTTGGTGTTTTTTTTGGGCGCTTCGAAGCAAAGTTCATTTCGCACGGCCTCTCTCTCTTATTTACAAGTTCCATTTTTTATAAATCAGTTATTATTTATATTATGCTATATCTGAGCGTTACTAGTAAGGTTTGACTCTCTCAAAAAGATCAGACTTCTGACCTGAAGACGCCAGCAGGATGGATGGAGGAACTGTCGTCACCTGTGGGCAACACAACGCGGAGGAATACCCAAAAGCCGTGACTCATATATTTCAAAAAGATTGTTGCTGTTCCATGTTGTTTTGTTTTTGTTTACTTTATATGCTTGTATATATACGCTGCCAATTTTTATTACCTCTCTCCTTCCCGACGTCTATTCTATCTCCTCCCTGCAGCGATTTATCCTAGATCATAATACCTTCCTACGAAGTAATGACACTATCAAATATTTCCACTAAAATACGCAGAAAGGAGGTGTATACTACGCATTAGCGTAAAACTTTAGCTAAAATTGGGTATCGAGGCTTACATGGACCCATGAAATGCTTCGGAACATCACCAAAAAATTAGTTGTTAATTATTAGGAAAGTAGAAACATATTTTGGTATGACTTGAACGTTATTATGCCGATAGCCATCCTCGTTTCTTTGTGTCATCGGGAAAAGTTCATCCTTCAAATTAGTCCTTGATGATGGAGCCGTGGATTCCAACATATCTTAAGATGAAAAAAGGGAAAACGAGTAGCCAGCCGATGGCGACGAGCTATGGGTAAGCGAGGCGAATCGTAAGTTTTGAAATGGTAGCCACCGCATTGGAAACGGAATAAAGGGTTGCTGAAGAGACCGGGGTGTGGGAGACATGTCTTAAGAGGAAAAGTAGGTTTTAAAGGTGAGGAATGGGAATGGAGGTGTGAAGTAAGGAGGACGAGGTGGGATGTGAGGAAACAGTGAAAGGGAGGGGGTACACTCGTCTGGTTGTGGTGGGTGGCGGCGAGGAATAAATGGGAGCCCAACAGCTCCCCCGCTGCGGCATCCAACGGCCTTGCTCAGGCGTCCGACCACACCTTGTGAGGTGGGACGCGGATTGGGGACGGGAGAAAGAAATGTGCCGAGATGGGGAGTCTTTTTGATTGGGATCTCGCATTCCGGGATCACACTGCGAAACGGAGGGAATCGGAGAATGAGATCTCTCCAGCTCCAGGAGGAATCTCGCGCCACCCCGTCGGATGATTCTCCATCCCATTCTGCCCGCTCATAAGGCGTTTGGCGGTAAAAAAAGGCCTCAATTGGATCGAAGCAGCGTTCACGGTGATCGATTAGTGCACTCAGAGGGGAGGACGTGCCGATGTGACTTCATTTTTTTTTACTTGAAAGTTTCGTATCTTATATCGCAACCCTTGGCATTCCAGTTTGCAGTCGCCGTGTTCCTCGGACGTCAATCCGGGCCCTTCCAAGAAAGTGGAATGAAGACAGGATGATTAAGCTCGCTTCGGGGCAGAGAAATTTCTCCTCGGATCTCTGAGCGTATCACGAAATCGTTGGCCTGAGTTGGAACGCGATGTCCCTTTCATTGCATCACTTATTATCTATGGAAATTTTCAATACTTGGATTAGCTGTTGGCCGAATTGGATGTTTATACTCGCTAAAGGCGTTCTACTGCAGGTTCTTTAATATATTTATTTGAGAATTTGTCATCATATAATAAAAAACTTTCCTTTGATTTTTAGCGTCGCAAAGTTATAAATACGAATTTTCATCCTCACAATGCCCATAACATTGATACGGATTTATATACCGTGGTATACAGGATTTCCTTAATAAAAAATTTAATTGAGCCAGAAGTAGACCCGTGGGAATTTGGCTACGTATTACAAATAATTGTAAAAAGGATGGCCCTTGTCCTATTCACCGCAGGTTACATCTTTATATACAACTAGCTGACCCGGCGAACTCGTACCGCCGAAAAATCAATGAACTTACAGTTTAGTGACACCATTTATAAATCAATCGCGGCTGTATCATTTTTAATCATATTTAATTTATTGTAATAAAATAAGGATACAAATTCAATTAAACTACGTAAATGAGTATCAAAATTGCTTGTCAGAAAGACATTTTCTTTATTAAATGTACATAGGGTGGATCGGATCACGTTGACGCGGATTTTTTTCAATGAATTTTCTTACGTTTTACCTTAAAAATTTTGGGCATTGTGGTTTTATAAAGCAGTTAATGAAATGAAAATTTTACGCATTCAGTTGTTGGCTATTTGTGTTATTATCCGTAAAGAAATGTTTTTAGGTCCAAGTCTGTTGCGTAAACTTGTCCCTTTCACGGGGCAGGTTAACACAACGCCAGACCGACGCTTGACTGATGCTCAAAATCGTGTAAGAAAAGCCCCTATGAAGCAGTATTCGTATCAAGTGACTTTAGGCGCGCCAGTTATAGTATCTCTATTTGGAAAAAAATGCACTGCGTAAACGTGCTGCATGCGTAAACGCACCACGGTGTGCCCTACACATTCGGGTTTAACGTCTTGCGTCAAGCACCTTCTAATAAATAACAGTTATTGTTTTGTTATCAGGCGCAAGATAAAGCCGATGAAGCTAAATAAATATAGCGAAGCGAAGCAGTGACGCAGCGAGGGGGTTTTTGGGGGATAACCCCCCCAATAGCTCAGAGAATTTTTTATAAGAAATTTTGTTACTAATATTAGGGGGACGGATGAGTATTAAACAAAATATATTTAACTATTCACACAGCCGCAAATCCCATTATTTTGAACCAATTATCTTAAAAAATGTCTGGAGGAGGCCACCACACCTCTCGCTTACCTTAGCGAGTTTTCTTTACCCTACAGACCCGTAGTTTTAGCTGCGCCTAAAACCCCCCTATCCTTAATTCCTAGCTGCGCCCTTGAAGCGGAGGAAGAAATACAGCGGATGGTTTACCCACTCGTAAACATACCACGTTTAACTGACCATGAGAAAATCATAGGTTTTCATTAGGATATGAGAACAAAAATTACAAAAACTGAAAGACTGACTATGCGATTTGTTAATAGTTATCACGAATGCAACACGGATTGGAAATTGAATACGTTTAAGCTCAAAAGAGCATATAAGTTGGGATCATGGAATCTTCGGAATGAGAACTTTCTCATCTTTGAATTTTTCGTTTTTGAGTGAAGTCGCGTGAATCACATTCATTATCAATTTTTTTAATCACCAAACGCTTTCCGTTGGATAGTTTCGGTTGGTTTAGATTTCGATAGATCAGGAACACAGAGCCTACATTTAACTGTAAATCGTGCCTTGGTAACCCAGGTACGTCCAAGGACTTAAAATGTTCAGATAGATAGTTGGTGATGTCGACTTCATTTGTTACACAGTTAAAAGACTCGAATTCATGCAGAGTACCAACTATTTGATCCTGATTGACCTCCTTTGAGCTGAAATACTTTCTTAAACCTTAGAAATATCCTTCAAAGAACCTATTGAATGCCAAAATCAATTGATCCTTTTTTTACTGGAGAAGAATTGGAACCACTGGAGACTCTGAGACTACACTTAATACTCTGACATTTTGATGAACTGATTGTGAGAAGGAACTTTCGCCTTTCAATGTTGACATAGCGTCCTCATTGTGTCCATGGACTCCATTACCGATGTATTCTATCGACGTAGTTGTGGGTAATGTAGGAAATCTGAATATTAGTGAAAATTTTTAAGTGTAACGGGACTAGCCACGGTGATAACATTACGGATTCACCCGCAGGTTGCTATCCGTGACATCCGTGACACCGTGGCTAGTCCCAGAATTCTTGAATTCGTCTGGAGCTAACACCTCTTTGTTCAGAGTTCGGGCTTTGCTTTCCGGCTGCGGCGCCGTGCCCACGATTTGCTCTGCATGTCGCATCATATGCTCAGCAGTCTATACTACCTTGTGCGGTATAGTTCACAAACTTCCACGCCTCGCTAGCTTAACTGGCTAAAGCACTCGGCCGGTAATCGAGGAATCCGGTTTCGAATCCCGGTCAAGGCGATTGATTTCTTCTCTGTGGATTTTTCATTATTAAAACATTTTATGCTTTATTTGAGGAAGCAATGCAAGTTATTAACTACGTTTAGAAAAATGAAATGAATCTCATATAATAAAAAACATTTAGAAGGTAATTGGTTCTTCGAAGTCTACAAGTGTGCCATGTTTTACTCTCCTATAAATATTTTGGGACTTAAGAGTGATTTCTCTTGCGCAAGCATTAAAATGTTGTGCCTATAGTGGCCTACTTGAATTTTAGCAGCTATGACGGAATAGTTGGCTCCTTTTGATGCTTTAAATACACTGATTCATAATTGTTGGAACTAGATAGCTATCAAAAATGGAAATATTTAGTATCGCAACATAACGGTAAGCTACAAAGCAATGGTAAAAAATGTGATACTACTAGTAACTTAGTTCCCAGAATTAAATGTGATGGAGAGGCCAAAGTAAATTTTTTCATCACATTCCCGTCTCTTTCCTTATTATTATTATATTTATTTCTTATTCTATATTTTATCAGTCCTCTCATCACGTTATGCCATTCTTGTACCATTGTAGGTGACTATGTTATGTTTTTCTTGATTTTCCCAGCAATAACATTATATGCTCATGCCATAATGCCAATAGTGTGGCTATCTTTATTTTCATTCAAATAATTATTTGTTTCTACCTAAATGAAAATAAGGTAATTTTTTCTCTGGTCACATATAGCGCAAAGTTATTCTTTTCGAGGAAATATACTCTATCAGAGGGTACAATAGGACACAAAATAGTGAAAATTTATTCCATGCGGCTCATAAATTTAGCATGAGATAAGTAATTGCATTTTGTTTTATCATCCTTCCTACACCACATTAGTCATTACATTCATCTCCCAAGGAATTCAAAAAGATAAACAAGCAATCTCCGATATTTTCCAAATTTCAGTCAAGGTACTCGTTTGCTTATTAGATTTCTCGTTGGCAGGCTGCCATTTATATCCGTAAAATGTCGCAGCTATCGTTACGTAAGTTTCGGGATAGTGCTTCGCAAAATCCCCCTTGAAATTTGATAGGTGTCGTAGTCGATGCCGGAAGCTTAGCCTAACTCCGCGCGTGGCAACTGCTTTTGCGGGATTATGTCGCCGCATGAGTGAGGAAGATAGCGGAGATAATGCATCTCTGGTGGCGGATTAAGACCCGGGACCACATCAAGACGAACGCCGGCAGAAGCTCTATCTTGCGTTCAAATGTTTTAGATTCTCGACTCTGCATTACAACGCTCCGCTCTGGAGAGAATCTGTGCACCTGTCTGCCTGTTTATGACTGTTTTGATGCAGGCATCGTGATATTCAATCCTCAAGAAGGTTTGTCTGTGACTTCGGGACTCAATGCAAAAATTCTAAATTCAGCCCATTTCACCTAATATATAATATTTATTCTGTTTTTTTTATTCTGATTAACCTCATATATACGTGAAAAATAGTTTTCATGGTAAAAATATTTGTGTAGATTCTCCTTGGTTCAAATCCTGTATGTTTTTTCCAAAACGTTATGAGTACATCATGATAATATTTTTTTTAAGTAACGGAACATGATTCTCTGCTTCCCAAATCCTGAGTGCAATAAGTAATCCTGTGGCATACAACTGTTTAAATTTTTTGAATAATTTACTTTCAATCTATGATTTACGAATGGTTTCTTTTTGAAGTACAGTAATCGCGATGGTATAGCTGTTTCGAAAATTCCAGATCGTTTTTGGGTATGTGTCTTGTTGTAAGACGGCATGACGGTTAAGATGGCATCATAATGACTGGAAATCAGTGTAAAAAAAAGTTTTTTTTTCAAAAGAAATGTTTTCGCTTGATTAATATCGACAATGGTATTGACAGGTTCCGTCGTTATCGACTAGAAAAGAAGCCTACTTGGTCCACTTCATCACTGCTATGACAAAAACTGTAAAATAGAGACTCCACGGTGCATTCGAATTCGACGGTGAATCTAAAAATTAAAATTTCTCGCTCTTGTAGGTAAATCACCTTGATCTAAGTGCAAATATGGACTTCCGATGATGAAACACATCAAAATCTTTTCCCTGGGATTCCCTCCTGCCCTTCTATCGAACAATGACAAGCCAGCAGCGTTCGAATCGACGCTTCCTTTCTCCTCTGGGCTCCCACGCATGCGACAGTGTAAGTTACTCCCGTCCCACCCAACGAGCCCGTTCGCCCTCTCAAAACACCAGCGGAAGATTTCGGTGTTCTAGTTGGCCAAATCTTAATCCGCACGTCCCGGAATCCGTGAGAGACTTGGATGTGAAGACTATATTCCTCCCCTCCCACACCTCTCTCGAGGATTCTCCTCCTCATCTCAAAACTTGGGTCTCCTCCCTCTGAAGCGTCTTGTCTCTCGCTTCGGAAGCCACCCGTGCTACTCCTCCTTTCCTTATACACACACATATATATACAAAGGCACACAGCAAAACCCCTTTCGCCCTTACAAGCATGAATACTGCCAGCTCCACCTCTTAATCCCTCTCACATAAAGCTATATAAAGGGCAGAGCGCTTTTCGGATTCTGCGCACGTCAACCAGATATGGCACTTGAGAATACTGAAAAACTTCAGTTTCGCCTCCTTAAAAGCACGCAATTTTAGTATTTAAAATTTTGATTGTATATTTAGGGTAAAAGTTATGAAAAAAACATTATGATTTGTTTTTAATGAGCATTTTTCATAAATTATAAATCTACCTATTATAATGTTGATTTACGTTTATAGACTTGCTTTTTAATTATTCTTTTATATGTTGCAATTATATTATATTATTTGCATTATATTGCATTTAATACCTTCAATGGTGTAAATGTGTCACGTGGCCCGACACTTTACAAAAAATGCTACCATTACTGCAGACATCTTCACATTCCCAAGTAGGTAATTGGTTTACCACTTGTTCGGGCAGCAAATTAAAATTGGCCCTGAAGCGGAGAAATTCTTCACCTCAAGTAAGTATTGGTCGTCTTTCGTTACTTTCATTAAATGTTGGTGGCAAGGTGCTTAAATAGTCCAGCGAATAGTAATTTACTGCCTGAAAAGTAAAATGCATTCATTTTCAGCATATATTTATGGATTAATTCAGCTACCACGTATTGGCGTTGTTTTGGTTTTTCATCTATATCCATGGGCTGCGCCTAAGCATTATTGAAATGGTTATAGCAGCCAATAAGTCCCTTGAAACACTAGATAAAATAGTTTAAATTCAATATTTTATGCAGTGAAAAGCGCACATTTCATCTTATTTTGTCATGTTGTGAAATAACCGTGGCCGAATGAAAAACTTCCTTCTTGAAATGAATGCATAACTTTCAATCTTTTTACTGGCAAACTCCTTGAACCCCCTTTAGAGAATGCATATACCAAAAGTTGGGCTTAGATTTCACGCAACTTCACCGCCAGTAAAACCGATATACTAATTCCACCAACGTGCAGTACCCCCACCAGCAATTCCACCCCGGCCCATCCAGCAAGCCACTCACTTCAACCTTCCCAGTATTCCCAACCCACCCTCTCATATAATTCCATCCGCAATTTCTGTCCTTGTGTATTATCCTAAACTCTCGTCTGCCTCTCCCACCCTCGTGTGGCAGGGGTCCTCTTGAACAAAACTCCACAGACATTCCCCCCATCCCCTTTCACTGAATACACCCCCCTCTCCCCCCACCTCCTCCCCTTTCCCCCTCCCACCCCACCCTCATCCTCGCCTCCGGGGTAGAGAAACTCGGCACAGAAGTGCAGAATCTCTCACGCAGGGCCTTCAACCAACTCATGCGTAATCTGAGGTCTTGTAAGCTATTAAGGAACTTTAATGAGGATGGCGCTAATCCTTCTGGCGCAAGCTACAAACCCCACACGCAGCCAACCCCTCCACTCTTATCGCTTCCATCCTCTTCCTCGCCTGCTTTTCGCTCGAGGTCCTCCATGCGTTCCTCCTCTCTGATCTTTCTTCAGCCCCTCCGACGAAGCACCCCCTGCCCCACACACCCTCCCCCAGAAACTTCCTTTCATCCCTCTCTCATCTCATAGCTTCCAAGATCTCCCTCTTCAACCGCTCCTCTCCCTCACCGTCATCATAGTAGTCCGAGCTCATCCGTTCCCTTTTGCGGGCACCTATGCATCTATGGACTCCACCTACGCCCTCCCCAGTAGCTCTAGTAAACTCTCGGCGCAAATCCAACCATAATGAGTGCTTGCTTCCTTTATGCTTCTTTCAACCCAGAGCATCATCCCATGGAAACTTGCCGCATATTCTCATGTACAGCGCTCCCTCGTGTAAGGGTGTACCGTAATTTTAGGCCAATGAACCATGGAAAAAATTGTTTTGAAAAAATTGGAATAAGATAATGTGTATTATTGAATTTGAAAACGACAGAATTTGCATTATCACCATGGAGTAATATTATATCCCACTCAACACCTTAGTGGCGGCGGAGTAAAGTCGTAACAGGAGGTCGTGGGTTCAAGTCCCGCCTGGGTAACTTACCCCTATCCAGGGCATGGTTGTTCGTGTACATTTGATTGTAAAAAAAAGTTGAATACCCCGATCTAAAATGGCCTTGGAAAAGGGAAAAGAGGGGTAAGGGGAGAGGTGTATGGGGAGGGGGAGTTAGGAATAGGGGTTAGGATGCAACGTTCAGACCCGGAAAGCTATTGGCTTGAAAGTGCCAAATGCACGCCAATTCGAGGGTGTGGAGGTTGAGGGCGGAGTCGGTGGGAGGGAGGGAGGCAATAATGGATACTTTGTAGCAATGATTGAAAATGGAATCATGTGAAAGACAATGTGTAGGAACTGGTAGAGAGGAGTGGGGGGAAGATGGACAACTTTTGTATGGAGGTATTGTTGTCTGTTGGTGGCTTTGATGTGGACAGATGTCTTGAATTTGTTATTTTCGGAAAGAAGAATGTCCACATCTAGGAAAGTGATGTTGGTGTTAGAGATGGAAGAAGTGAAAGAAACTGAGGCGGAAGAGTTAAGTGAAGAGACAAAGGTGTTGAGGGAATTGATGTCATGCGACCAGAGAATAAATATGTCGTCAATGTATCTGAGCCAAAGGAGAGGTTTCAGAGGGTAATTTGATAGGAAATTTTCTTCGAACAGGCCGAGGAAGAGATTTGCATAGGAAGGGCTAAACCTACTTCCCATAGCACAGCCGGAGATTTGCAGATAGTGGTTGTTATTAAAAGAGAAGGCATTGTGGGTGAGAATGAAATGGGAAAGATCAAGAAGAAATTCAGTGCTAGGGTTTTGAGGAGTGGGTCGTAATGAAAGATAGTGGCGGAGAGCAGCGAGTCCCTCAGAATGAGGGATTGAAGTGTAAAGTGAGGTTACATCAATAGTGGCCATGATAATGGGCTGATTGGGGGGGGAGGGAAATGGAATTGAGTTTATTGAGTATAAGAGACCACCTAACCTCAGCACCATCTTCAAAGCCACCCGCCCCCTTCAAAAATTGAACTCAGTCCCCACTACCCCACCCTCGCCGTGCAACCGTCCTAGATGTAAAACATGTAAAATTTTCTCTCCACCCCCAGCCTCTTTCCTCTCCAAACTTAAATTCCTCCCGATATCTCCTTCCACCACCTGTACCTCCACCAACATCATATACCTCCTTCAATGCAACTTCTGCCCCGCTTTTTATATAGGCCAATGCTCCACCCCCCTCAACCTCAGAATAAATAATCACTGCGCCTCCTGTTGTCCGTCGTCTCCACACGCATCTCTCCCGGTCCCCACACATTGTTTATCGCATGATTCCATCTTCAATCTATGTTTCAAAGTTTCTATCATTGCCTCCCTGTCACCCACTGACTCGCCCCTCAATCTCCACACCCTCGAATTGGCATGCATTTGGCGTTTCCAAGCCAACAAGCACCCTGGTCTGAATGTATCTTGTTGAGGTAGCCCCGCCCCAATACACCCCTCCCCTCTTCCCCCCACCTTTTCCCCTTTTTCCAACACACTCCTCCCCTCTCATTCTCTCCTTGACTGATGAAGCGGCTACAACCGCGAAAGTCTTTCGGTTTTATTTTTCGTGTGAGTGTTTTCCTTTTTTTGTGTGTCTATGTTTAGTAACTGTGTTTTTGAACATCTATATATACCCTCGAATTGGCGTGCATTTGGCACTTTCAAGCCAATAGTTTCCCGGGTTTGAACGTTGCATCCTAACCCCTATTCCTAACTCCCCCCTCCCCATACACCTCTCCCCTTACCCCTCTTTTTCCTTTTTCCAACCCTCTCCTTTCCTCACCATTCATTCTTCAGCTGACGAAGAAGCCGGAAGTGCTTCGATAGCTTCAAGTTTATTTATCCAATGTGAGTGTTTCTTTTTTGTGTCTCTGTGTGTATTGACATTAACTTAAATTATTTATATATATATATATATATATATATATATATATATATATACACACGTTTGAAATAAACTCACACGAGCATTATAAATAATGTAAAGGAACTTCTTCTTGCCCTAGGGTGGGCACACAAAAAAACTTAGAAATTGACAGAAAAACGAAAAATAAAATAAAAGTGAGGAACTTACGGGGAAAGGTTGTTTTTACAAATTTTCGATGGGACGCAGCCCATCTTTCTCAAGTGAGAAGAGGAGGGAAAGTGAGGAAAGGGCATAAGGAAGGGTGCAAGGCAGAGGGCTAAGATGGAGGGAGGAAAAACGGTGGACGGGGATTGGTTGTTCTTTCTAATGGGCGCGGTTGATTCCTGGACCAGAAAACGCACGGAAAGCCCATATGCATGCCTGTTCCAAGTCCTTCAGCTCTAGGGGGGTGGTAGATGGGGAAGTGGGAATATTAGCCTCCCTCCCCCCATCTACCACCCCCCTAGAGCTGAAGGACTTGGAACAGGCATGCATATGGGCTTTCCGTGCGTTTTCTGGTCCAGGAATCAACCGCGCCCATTAGAAAGAACAACCAATCCCCGTCCACCGTTTTTCCTCCCTCCATCTTAGCCCTCTGCCTTGCACCCTTCCTTATGCCCTTTCCTCACTTTCCCTCCTCTTCTCACTTGAGAAAGATGGGCTGCGTCCCATCGAAAATTTGTAAAAACAACCTTTCCCCGTAAGTTCCTCACTTTTATTTTATTTTTCGTTTTTCTGTCAATTTCTAAGTTTTTTTGTGTGCCCACCCTAGGGCAAGAAGAAGTTCCTTTACATTATTTATATATATACCAACTGACCTGTATCAATAGCCACCGTAATATACTCATGTTTACAAATGTTTGGTTTGCCAATCTGTGGCCTTCCTGAGACGATCCACAGTGTGGCCATAGTTGCGCATGTATTTGGCAAGCCAAACTACGGCTTGCCGGATGGCACCCACAGTCGGGCCATAATACGGCAAGCTGTGGCTAGCCATAGCCATAGTTGCCACAGGTAAACCACAGTTCGGCCACAGTGTGGCCATAATTATTGTGTTGACTGGGTACGGTTTTCCTTTAAAGGTAGCAGGAAAATGATGGTTTTACCACTTCAGGGCGCCATATCGGCAGGGAAAAATATAATACAAAAAGCGATTGCTTCGCTGAGAATTGTTGATTCCATCGTAAATATGTTTCTGTCCTATCAGTAACATGGAAAATGGAAATACTCCGGTGAACGCGTATGTTTACTTCAAGGCGTCATATCCGCAGGCAAAGATTAAATACAAAAAGTATTTACTCGTCCGGAGCATGCTGATTGCATCTCCGTTGTGATTCTTTCCCATCACTACCACTCAGAATGAGAATACTCCTCTGACTTTAGACGCCACTAAAAATGACGAATAGGTGCCCGTGGTTCGTGAGGATATACTGCACATTTTGGCCAATGCCTACTACTCAGGATGATGAACTTTTATTTTATTAATTACTTGAGTTAATGATTGAGTATTTATAAAAACTGGCCAAGAGAAAACACCCAAAAACGATTTATGTAATTTTATCATCGTTTTCACAAAAAACACTTTTTTTAACGTTAATTGGGTACAATTTTTGCAAAAATAACTTTCTATGACCATATATTGACTCAGAAGCTTTTCCAGATATTTTGAAATATTAATTTTCAGGAGGCCGGTAAACAATCGCCAATGTATAATTAGGAAACTTAGACATAACTACAGTATCCTGAAAACTAATTTTCCAAGTTAATTCGATGTTGTGTAGATATTTGCGGGCTAACGGGAACTATCTATGGAACAGGAACTGTCTATGGGACGACGTTTTTCAGTTTCCCAGGATTAATTCTCAGATTTTTGAATATTTCAATGTGATAAAAAGTACCTTATTATGGATATTTGTGCTTAGCTTAATTTAGCGTCAAAGTTTGTTAAACAAAATGGCGGACGCTAGTTATCCGCGATTTTGACTTTAAAAGGAGCGAACCAGCGTTTAAAAAATATGCACGTCTAAAAATTTATTTCAGTAATTTTTGGAAGTGTTTGGAAGACTTTTATGAAGAAAAATTAAAAATCCTCAAGTGACGCCCAAGGTTGTGCTAATTTTTAACGCTTGGCCAGGGCTCGACAGGGCTCGACTACCATCTCCAGGAATAGGAAACATGCGACTTATGAGGCTTTTTTTTAAGAGTGAAGGCGACGTTTATTATTCAAAATTCGATATTTGGGCTGTTTTAGTAATCATAGATAATTTTTGTCCTAAATCGAGGTAATACGTAGGATATTGTGCCGAATTAATGGAAAATTATGCATTTAATTACATTGTTTTGTACATTTCCCGAAAGATCTTCACAGCCTCAACCTTAACGCAACATAAACTGCGTTCATTAAGCAGAGACTGCTTCAGAAATATAAAATAGATCTCGAAGAGGATTATTTTGCATTTCATGCACCTTGGAAACCACTTTTTCACGCCCTATATCGCATAATAGGGTCGTACTAAATATGGCATATCAGATATCACAGGGTGACTGGGAATATTGAACGGCATTTGCATTCACATCAATTTTTATTCCAGTATTATGATTCTATTGCGTGTATCGTTGCCCACGCGATAATTTTGCCCCCAGAATCGTCACTGACGCGTTAATGAATAATGTGGTAGTTAACAAAAACTGAAGCATAGGCTATTCATCAAATTCCTCTTCACCAAATCACAATGTTTTTAACTGTATCTTCCCTACAAAGTGTGACTTTTATGGGAATTAGGTAAATAAAATGGCTGTGCCATGCTTTGTTAATGGTTTCGACGCTTTTTCTTCACTTTCTTCTCAGGAATATACATTATAATCACGGTAATGCTCCTCCTGAGTCCACCATGTTACACAAATTAGCGATCTCTTTGTGATCATATTTTGTTATTTCTTGGTGAATACGCATCTTTAGCTTACTAACCAGGAACTGAATTTTAGTTTAACAGGTATATGATCTTGTTTTCCGGCATATGAATAACAAAACTACTCCTCTTTGATACACTTGAAGGGCTGGAAATAATTAAAGAGGTGGTAATTAGTTTTTTAATCTTATTAATTAAATGGATGGATTAGGTCGTACCGCGCGTTTTTACAAAAATCGAAGATACAAATGAATAATTTAACCTCCCTGGTAACAAGCATTGGTCTTACGTAAATTCACCAAGGTTAAAAAGGATGTTTGTAATTCAGAACTTGCTACTTGTCAGTACATTCTTTTTCTAAAAAAGACCTCTTTCTCATCACGACATAATCATTTCATGGCAATTAACACAAGAAAAAAGAGATCAGTGATGAAAAAATACATTTTGAAATTATCAATCGTCTTATTCATATGCGGTGCTCGATTTAACATATTTCAACCTCGAGTCTAAACTTGAAGCGTTGGCTCTCCGGGTGAGGGCCATGGAATAACGGTCAGGTACTCGGGATTTATTTTAAACCAATCACCTTCAAGATGAATGTAATTAAAGAAGTTGGGAGTTTCGATTTGAAGCTATTGTGAAAAAAATTAATACGTCCTCCGGAGATTTTTAAATAATATGATATTTCAATTACAAATAAATTTAAGGAAAATTCATGGGAATACATTTTGAGGAAATAGTATGAAGTTACACATGTAATGCTGCCTGTTATGATTTTGAACTTATTTTATCAATTTTTTTACTTTATAATTAAGCTGTGGCGACGGCCCATTGGCGCGCGCCCAAAAGCGTTGATTATTCTAAAATCCTATACCCACTGCCCCTATTTCGCGCTTATTTCCTAGCATAGCATTTCTTCCTGTTCCAACCATTGGCGTCTCCATCTCTCGAGCTGAACGCGGAACGAACGGGATGGAGAAAGTGCCTGAGGAAGCGGAGGAGGAAAAGGAGCTAGAGGTGTTGGAGGGGCTTTTGGATTCGGGAAGAGAGTAGCGAGCAGCCCCCGCTGTCTTACGCTAGACAACCCATAAAGTGAATGCAAGCCTCGTATAAACAGGGGTGCAAGAAGGGGTTACAAATAAGGAGGACAACCCCACCCACCCACGGAGTTTTGCGCCGGAGGAGGGATGGAGGTGCGGCGAGAAAGGGCGTACTGCGGCGGTTCTTGGGCCAACGCGGGGTGCGGCAGAATGTGGAGAAGGTGTTTTCTTCGCGGTATCTTCACCCATCCCCCTCCCACCCCGACAGCCCCTTCCCTCCACCAATAAACATCCCCACTCCCTGCCTCTTAAAAGAACCGATAGTCTCCTCCGCTAGGCTTTTCTCCCTCCGCATCCGTTCCTCCCACCCTTTCACGCGCTTATATCCTCTACCCGCAGTGCAAACACCGCAACAATGCAAACTTTCGCCTTAATTCCATTTAAACATTTCGTCGTGTGTCTTCGAGGTTCCTCTCCCCCCCCCACCTTCTGGTTTTCCTTCACCTATACACTCCCCCCTTTCTCTTCGCGAGCCGAATACGCACGCCCCTGTGCCTTCCAGAAGGAAGCTTTCTTATTGCTCCTTTACTCAAGGTGCCACCCCTGCTTTCTCCCACCTCCACCTCCTCCCGCACCACTATTTTCTATCCCTCCCATCTCTCCTCTACCTTCCTCCTCTGCTCCTTCTTTACTTCCATTTCTGCTCATTTTAGTGCCGTCGCATTTTTTCGCGAGGTGGCGAAATGATTCCTTTCTCAACTTTTAGTCCTACCTGATTCTCTCCTTTTACCTCTTTCCTTTCATACACTTCCCACTAGTTCTCTCAGCTCCAAAACAATCTTTTCTTCTTCCTTTTCCCTGTCACAAGTTTTAGTTTTGAATATTTCGAGGCTGAAAATCTGTAGTTCCTCCTCTTCAGCCCATTTCTTTGCCGTGTGCGCACTCTTTCCTTTTATCATGCCGTAGCTATTTGTGGGATGGTTACCAAACGCAGTAGTTTTGAGGCGTTTAGAGAGATAATATTAACTTTGTACGTTCCATTCTGGCAATTTATAATGGAACGTGCTTTCTACGCTAGCATTATTACCAATATGACGCAAGTATCGAAAACATGGTCGGTTATAAGCTTACGGTGTGGTGCGTAGAAAGTTATTTTTATTGTTCTTCTAACTTAAGTCAGGAACGATAAGCAGGGGAGTGTCTAATGAAATGATGTGACTCATCCATCCTCTTTAAAGTCCCAATGTGAATGCAGATTTCTAATTTCACTTTTATTCTGAAAGATTGCGTTCTACTTTTTTCTCAGTCAAAAGTGTTTGTCTTGAATCTCTCAAGGTGCCTAATCCGCAATATTCCTCCCGCTTTTCCTCTTTAACCCAAGTCGCTTCCTGACACAAATTTTTCTATTGCCATGCCTCAGAAATTTATATAGAAATTTATACCGCAATTCATATATTGCTGTGAATAATACTTGGTGTTGGTAGTTGCCAATAGCGATAGGAATCGGAGAGTAGAATAGAATGGAAAAAATGGCACTGTAGGAAATATAGTCACAATTGTTGCCCCCCCCCCCCCCCCATGTGTTCCAGTATTTTGCATATCTATCACTGTTCTACTTCTCTCTGAAAGGATGTACCTTTATCTTTTCGGAAAGTTTTGTTTTGAGTTTCCCTGGATTTTAGGCAGCATTCCATTTACCCTTCAATCTATATAACTTCTAACACTCCTTAATTTCTCCTGCGCATCGCAAAAGCTACTATAAATGCTTATTTTGGTGAGTTATGATCATTGATTTTTTTTATTTTCGTAGCACTATTTGGCAATGTTAGCTTTGTACCTTACTGAAGTCAGTTAAGTTAGTTCTATAAGGAACGCTGCAAATTTTCTAATGTATACATTCGTAACCAAAAATAATTGTGATTGAATTTAAATAATAACTTGTAGTAAAAAACTCCCAGATTAATATTTCCGTTCTAAAAAGTTAATAAAAGTGCGTTCCGATTCTGCTAATTTTGCCATGACGTCACCGGAGTGGAAATTAAATATTAGGCATAAGTAGGTAGGTAGTGAAAATTTAAAATTCAAAAATTTCTTTGCACTATGTTTTGTTACGTCAGACAATTGTTTTTATCTAAATACAATTTTATTTTCTTCAAATTACAGTTTTTGTATTTCCTAACTCCTACAAGCTACTTTATCTCTTCCTTTTCTTTCCAAAAAAAAACCCTGGTATCCTTTTCATCAACATCTCCCTGATAGCAGTAAATAACAATACATAAATATCAAAAGTTAAAGTATCTACACTAATTCTACGTGATTTTTAGGGGTTGTATTTGAAATATGAGGAGAACAGCAATTTTCACTGGTCCCCACAGCATATCCTTCCCGACAGTGTTGGCGGCTGCATTTGACTCGTTTGGAGGAACAAGAGAAACATAAAAAAATGCAGAAAGAGATTTCGTCTCCCTGAATGCGATTCTCCCCCCCCCCCCTATCTCATTTCCACCACTCCGTGCACTCCTCTTTGTATTCGCAAAACTCCATCTCTTAATTCCCACTTCGCCGATCCATCTTCTACCACCCTCGCTGCCAGCCCCCCCCCCCCCCCAAACCCTCTCCCGCTTATCTTTTCCACTCGTAACCCCTGGAAGTCTGGGGCCGGACCCAACCCCTGGCATCTCCAACCCCCCCTTGACTCTTCCCGCGGCCCGGCTACCTTTCCACTTTCTCTTCCCCCCCTCCTACCCTCTTGCTGACCTCCCGGCTTGGCCTCGTACCCCCTCTGACCTCCCCTATGACCCCCCCGGTCACTCCGCTCCTCAATCTTTCGGACCACTGGACCTCGATCCATCTCACTCCAGCTACCTATCCTTTTCCTGCTGTACCCCTACCCCCTTTTAAATCTACTTAACCTTCTCCGCCCTCCTCCTCGTATTCCGACTATGTCACAGCAGACTCCCCCGAGGACTACACGAGCAGTAAAGTCACATCAGTCGCTATTCCCGCCAGGGCCTCCTCTTTTCCCGCGCGCACTCGCCTCCAAAGCATGCTTCCCCCTTTTTAGGATCTCTCTCTCTCTCTCTCTCTCTCTCTGCCACTCAATCACGTGACTACCGGACACCCCCAGGAGTGTGTCTCCATGCCGACCACCGCCTCTTCACCCTCCTTAAGAAGGTTCCATGGTGACTACGCGAATAAACTCAAATACTCAGTGTTTGAGAATTTGTATTTCCCGCAATCTTTGTATTATGTATTTATGAGAGGGGGTCGGGTTGGTGTGGAGGCTAGAGCGTTGGATTCCCACCCGGCGGGCTCGGGTTCAAATCCCGGCAGTGGCAGAGAATTTTCAAAGACTGCCCGATCCCTGCTTGAGTGTTGTGTGGAGGACATTTCAAGCGCAACACTCCGTCCGTCGGATGGGACGTTAATCCGTGGTCCCCTTGGCGCCATTCGTCAAGAATAGGCTAATGCCGACGCCGGGTTTCTCTCCACCCATTCTTCCATACCCTTCCCTCATGGCGCAAATGACCTCAGCTGTCGGTCGCCTCCTCCAAATACCATACCATACCATACCATATATTTATGAGGTGTTGCCGCCACATGCATTGAATGATCAGCGCCACTGAAATATTACGTTTTTTTATTCCTTGTTTTTTCGTCCTCTCGTGTCAGACACTTACTGTCTGGCAGAGAGCAAGCATGCGGATCAACCAGAAAGAATAAACCAGCCGCCGGAGAATTTCTTTGCTTATTCCCTTTGCACTTAGTTAGCCCTCTCGTAGCAATAATAAAAAAAATCGAGATATACATTAATCATTGTGAGACTGAATTATAGTCCCGAAGTATGCAGATTTTCGGGTGGTTCTATCATTAAAAAAACTCGTCGTAAGAATCTCATGAAACATGGTTCCCACTTTTTAGGATCCCATTGCTCTCTCTCTCTCTCTCCCTCTCTCTCTCACCCACTCTCCCTCTCTGCTACTCAATCATGTGACTTCCGGACACCACCAGGAATATGTCTCCATGCTGACCACCACCTTTTTACCCTTCTTAAGGAGATTCCATGGCGATTACGTGAATAAATTCAAATACTTAGTTAGCCCTCTCGTGGCAATAATAAAAAATCGAAATATACCGTCAGTCATTGTGAGACTGAATAATAGTCCCGAAACATACAGGTTTTTGGATGGTTTTATCATTAAAAAACCTTGTCGGAAGAATCTCAATGAAACATGCTTCCCCTTGTATAGAATCTCAATGATCTCTCTCTGCCACTCAATCACGTGACTTCCGGACACCCCCAGAGGAGTGTGTCTCCATGCTGACCACTGCCTCTTTATTCTTCTTAAAGAGATTCCATGGCGACTACTTAGTTAGCCCTCTCGTAGCAATTATAAAAAATCGAAATATACTGTAGTCATTGTGAGACTGAATTGTAGTCCCAAAACAGATAGATTTTTGGATGGTTTTATTATTAAAAAAACTCGTCGGAAGAATCTCATGAAACATGCTTTTAGGATCCCAATGCTCACTCTGTCTGCCACTCAATCACGTGACTTCCAGACACCCGCGAGGTGTGTCTCGATTCCAACTAACCACATCTTCACCCACATTGTGGAGGTTAAATATCGACTACGTGAATAAAATCAATCACTTATTTAACCCTATCGTATCAATTTTTAAAGAAATAAAATATACCTTAGCCATTGTGAGACTGAATTATAGTCCCAAACGTGCAGACTTTTAGATGATTTCATCAGTATAGAGGCTGTTCAGAAAAAGTCAGAAAAAGTGCATCATAAACAAAAAAAGTATTGTTCCATGATTTTTTATTGATGACAAATATTTTCGATTGTCGATTTCTTAACTTTTTTGAATTATTTTATCTTACTAAAGTTTTTCCGTGGTGTCAAATACTCATATTTTTAATCATGTCTGGCTTCAGTTATGAAATTCTTAATCAAAGTACCAAGCATTCGAATTATTTTCGCAAACTGCTTTTTTTCTAGATCAGTTCGAGGCAATATTTAACTTGATTCGTAAAATTTACCAATTCGCTTCGAAGTATTTTCACTTCCACTAATGACTGGCTATATTTTTTGGATTGAATGCATTAATTTTCATGTAGTTCGCAGATTTCAAAAATTATATCTCTTGATTTGGGCATTTAATGCAATTTATATCCTTGTAAACCTACTC
Organism: Ischnura elegans; assembly: GCF_921293095.1. Classification (NCBI taxonomy): domain Eukaryota; kingdom Metazoa; phylum Arthropoda; class Insecta; order Odonata; family Coenagrionidae; genus Ischnura; species Ischnura elegans. The sequence goes on from NC_060248.1 coordinate 110,583,329, forward strand.
AGTTTTGGAACAGTGTTACTAAGAAGGCTCTCAGTGGGGTGAAGTCCCATTCAGAAACAATTTGAATGACTACCTTGACTTGAAGTTGCTTGATGTTAATTGCGAGAATCATTAAAAATAGAACTGGATTATCTTATTGAAACTGTTTCCGACTCAACGGATTCGCATGTAGACCTTGGAGTAGGAGAGAATGATTAATTAACTTACAAATCGAATCCATTATCATCCAAAGAATATTTTATTGTCACATGGAATGCAACAGTAAAATTTCTCCACATCCTCCACGTCGTATGTATTTTTAATCAGTGATCCTTCGAAATATTTCTTCAAAATGAGCCACTGGTATTCAGCGGGACAAAGATTTGAGCCGCAAATTTTCGGTTTCGCAGATTTAAATCTCCCTTGTATTAATTAATCCACCCTTTAATTAGAAATGGCTATTGTTCATCGGCATTAGGTCATATAACTGTATGTGTTTCTTTAAATATATGTTATGCTATCCGTAGCGGTGGAGATATCCTCTGAATTAGAAATGCACATTTGTTTTGAGATGCAAAATGCCGGAGTTGACATTAAATTTATGTTTTATCTATCGATTCGTAATTTTATTAACTATTTTACCTCTTTGGTCGTAAGTATATTATGTGTTTCCACGCATGTTGAGTTAGATTCAAGTTTGGTTTGGACTTCGATTGGATTAGAACGGAAATCGGTCTCACGAAACCGCAGCCTCAGGTGAAATTGATGTCAAGCCCTTAACCTTAAGCTTCGAGAACATCGCGAGTTAAGTCAAAGAGTTAAACCGACCAAAGACAGAAACCCTACCGGTCTTGGATGGATGTATCGGATCACGCTCTGGAATTTCTTCTTTCCGCCTCCTCCTGCTCTCACGGTGGATAACCTGCTCGCGTTAATTTTTACGGCCACTTAAGCTGAAAGGTGGAACGCGATCCCCACGAAACATCTTGTAGAGGTGAACCGCAAACGTTCGATTTTAAGTTTGAGGCGAAGGGACTGATGGTGGAAGTCTGCGGAACGATGGGGCGCGGAACGAGGTGAGCGGGCGGGTGCGGCAGGGCGGAGCGGGAGAAGAGTGAGGGCTCGAGGTTGCGGGAGCGTGGTGCAGAGGGTGCGGAAGAAAGGAGGGAGCAACAGGACTGTGTGTGGGGAAAAAATTGGGTGGGAGTTAAAAGTCAGGCTTTTATATTCTTCAGCAAGTTTATTTGTTATTGATTTTGCGTTGATTAAATACTGCTTTTTTTTGTAGCAGCAATTTTCATAGTAGTATTATACTAAGACTCAACTGAAGTCATACATATCTGCCTAACCAAAGCTAGTTCTTTCATATCCCTAATGTTCTTCGTCATTGAGTTATCCTTTCTCTTCCTTCATTTGTCTCTTAGCCGTCTTTCAAGGGATATATACTTCAATTTTTCTTGCATTATATTTTTCACGTAATAACTGCGTTAACCACTATTAGGATTTCCGCTCAAAGGTCGTATGATCCATTAGGGAGGCATTGTCTTCAGTTTTTTTTTAATCATGCGGAATTTTTTTGCATGGACCCTGATTGGCACCTAGAGATTATTCATCATGGAGCTGTGTACGAGCTGAGCCCGTAAAACCCACTTAATGGACCAAATGTGAGATGTGCATGAGATTTCCAGTGCTTGGGTTGCCTCTTAAAGGTATTATGACCTAATGTACTGGAAATATCTTCAGTTTTTGAGTCATGTGGAATGTTTTTCAGATAGCTTTGCGTTGAGGTAGATCTTCGTGGAGCTCTGTACAACCCTGTGAATAGAACGAATGTGAGATATGAATGAAATTGAGCAAAATTGAAATGAAAGGTATTTGCTCTTTTCCATAATAATTTAATTCGTACGACACGTTTCGGCTCACAAACGTCGTAAAAATTTAATTATTTCGGAAAAATGCAACTACCTTTCCTTTCATTATGCCTAACTTCCACTATTCCACGTCTGAATCGGTTGAACTTACTCGCAATCAAGCAAACCAGGAAAGGGCCCAAAGAGATGGGACGGTGACCGTGACTTTTGAAGAAGGGTTACTTGGAGGAGTGTTCGAATTGCGGAATGAAATGGGTTGTACGTACCGTGCGGCCACAACTTCCCACTCTATGTGAACGCACTGTCAGTCCTTCCACTCCTTCGAGGTGATCCGATCGACGCGATCTTCCGGTGGCGTGTGGGACGATCGCCCGCCTTCTCTCCACCGCGGCACCGGCGACGGGAGAGTGATAACCGGTGCGATTTCGGATCGCTGGGGGGAATCCTATTCATGTGTGCGGAAAGAGGGGCGGAACGGAGTTTCCTTGGGGGTGCGGTGGGAGTCGGTGGGACAGGTGAACGAGAGAGGAGAGATGGGCCGAATAAAAGGAGTCGAGTGCTACCGATCTCGCTTCAAGTCTCCGGGCGCCAAAAACCGACTCTGCGATGTATGCCCGGCAATCAAACTGCGACGTCGGATACGCCTCCTTCCGCCCGTGGCGATGTCAAACCGAGCTCATTGCGACCGCCACCCCCTGTATCCTCCGGTCTCTTCTTTGTTTGGAAGCGAAGTCTTCTTCCTCATCCTCTCGCACGCTCTCTTGCTCCTTCCCATCATCCTTTTCCTCTCGATCAGCCAGCCGGAAGCTCAGCCACCGTCGCTACTTTCGCAGCGAAGCCCGAAACCTTTCCCGAAGACTCTGACGTGAGCGAGGGTGGAGAAGGAAGGAGGAGGGGTGCGGGAGAAGCGTGGTGGTCCCTGTGTGTGGGAGCGAGTGAGGAAATACTGATTGCCGGCTCAAGTCTCCATTAGACCTGCAAGGGATTTTCCGTAAATACAGAGAGAGTCCTCCATTAATTTACGGTTAATTGGATTAATTACACTCATTATTCGCTTAAGGGAGAGGCACTCCTTCTCCCACTACCTTCCCCCCCTCCTCAGCTTCCAACCCCTCCCACTTCCCCACCCATCACCCCCCGCGAGCCTCCCATCCCTCCGTCTTACCCCGCCCACCGCGCCCTGACCCCGGATGTGGCGTCAGAAGGATGGCCCCGGGAAGTGTTGTGGTCGCTGGGGAGTATTGCATGCAAGGGTGGGGCGAATATGGTGGGAAAAGGGGTTGGTTTCTTCGTGAGGCTAAGGTACCAGCATGGAAGGGGGGTGTATCCTTGCCACTCTTCGGGGCTTCAGGGTTTCCGCCTGGGTTTCTCCCTGCCTCTCTCAGGAGGAGGAGTAGGGCAAAGGGTAAAAACCCCTCTCGGCGGAGGAGGCGTCAGGGTTTTACTTCTCTCGCTGGAAGAACGCCCTCACACATCACCGAAGCCGCAGGTCTCGTCTCCTTCCCGCCCGCCCAGGACCGGCGAGTTTGATCGTCCTTATCGCTCCAAATGATTCATCTGCCCCCTCTCCCAAAGAGAGGTGGGATCGAGTGGGAGGTTGTTACAGATGAAGTCCCGAGTGTGCCGCCGCTGTCTGTTACGGGGGAGTGTTCTTGCGTCGCAGGTGCATCTTTCGTCGGCGATTAATTTCTTGAGGTGTGTCTCGGGTGCTTACGACGCTCCGGGACGGGACGAGAGTCGCCTCGTCTATCCTCCTCCTCCCCTCACACGCCCACTCAGCTCTGTCCTACCCTGTCCCTGGTGTTTCCTTTTTCAAGTAGGTACTACCCTTCCTCTTTTTCGAGCGTCTAAGAGGAATTATCGCTGCACGGTTGGTTGTTGGTTGCATACTTTTTTGGGTGGAAAAAGGTTACCATAAAGTCTCCATGGTTGATGAATTGATGCACTTTGAATTCATTCGAAGGAATCGACTAATATCTACACTAACTATTCATAATATAAAAATGAAATTAGATAAATAAATTCAATACAAAGATAAATAATAGTCATTACATTTTCAATGGGTATTAATATCTAAATTAGCTTAACTAGTGCCATTTCTAAGGTTGAGAAATGACTCCAATAGTCATAGCATTTTCAATGGATAGAGTTGTTTGTCAGTGGCCACCAGGATATCCTTTGCCGCGTGATTGATCAATGTAAAAATGTTGACAATATTCACTCAACTCGTTGTCATATCACTTGTCCATTTACCTTATTTTGAATAGTAAATAAACCCAGTCATTTTATAACTGTAATGGAGATGACATTATAATTTTCAATGGTAGTTTGATTATGGACGGTCTCACGGCTGTTAAGTCTCATTCAATTATCAATATCCACTCAAATTTCTGTGGTAAATCAATAGCATCGGTCGTTGGATGTTAATCGTGAGAGGTGAACTTCGATGCTCTGCTGAGCATCGACGGGCAAACACCGGCTAAGAAAATCAGTGCTACTCGACAATCAAGTGTCAGTGACATTCAGTACATTCTTATCTATCGAATCGAAGATACCACTGCCCGCCCTTAACATTGAACGTCCATTTCAATCTTTGGCACTCCTAAACTACTGTATCCGTCAGAAGAACCCGGACAGATCTCTAGACTTTCTCCACATGCCCCAAGCCCTTACCAACCGGTACCTAAATTCCCTCCCTATTATAGCTTCCAATTTTTGGAATTCATTGCCCCACTCGGCAAAATTCTCCTCCGCCCCGAAATCAATTAAGGCGAAATTACACGAATATTTAAAACTGTAGCACTATTTTTCTGAAATATAAGAACCCTTACGTTGATTAAACTGATTTTTTAAACCTTTATATTCAATTATTCTTTTGTTTATATTTATCTCTTTTCATAACTACTGTATTTTGAGGAAAATATTATCTGTACTTATGTTTTTTGATCTTTGGAGCTTCCCAGCGCATAAATATAACAATTTTTGTAACGACTTCTCGGGTTTTACCCCGAGTGAGTTCATTGTAGGCATTTGGCATCATCTTCATGCATGACGACGGCAGAGACAACCATCGAAACGTCGGCCTCCATAAACTCACCCGGTGGAACACCCGAGAAGACTGCCAGCATCATACGCCGCGGAAGAGCAAGAACATATTTTAAAACCGTTCATTTAAAACACTTCGACTGTGATGATAAAAACTTTTGGGCTACGTCCCGCGTCAATTTGTGTGTGGCCCCAACGTTTCCCGACCGATTCTGGTCGCTTTTTCAGGAGATTCCAGAATCCCTTGAGAACGGAATCCCTTCAGAAATCGACCAGCATCGGTCGGGAAACGTTGGGGCCACCCAAGAATTGACGCGGCGACATAGCTCAGAAGTTTTTATTCAACATGACGAGTACCCGCGCAAGTTTTAACGAAGAATAACTTCGACTGTGATCCTGGAAATGAATCCTCGAGCCAGGTGGGTTTGAATTACTCCATGCTTTCGCGATCTCCCGAGTCTTACGTCCCGGCGACCTCCCCTTTTGGCACGTGTGTTTCCTGCGGGATGCGATGCGAAATTACTCCGCTGGATGCTCGGCTGATTCTCCGTCGCGCGCGGAGAGATAAGCGGCCGTAATCGCGCTCGTGTTTCTCAAAGCTGGTTCACTTAACGGCATGCCTACGCGCTTCGCTGATGTTGGATGGAGAATAATAATACTCACCGATTAATATTGCCCTTCAGCGTTGATGGCGCTTTGGAAACTACATACATTTCACCTGTAATCCAGGATAAGAGCTCGCTGTTAGACTAATCATCATTAATTTCGTCCTAAAGTAGGTATTTATCCATGAATGTGCCGCTACCTAAATGTATACATATTTACTTTGAGACTGAGTAAACTTCCATTTTTCCTAGGGTTGAAAAGAATAAATCATATAATAATATGTTATGGATAACATATGTTTATACTTCGTTTGAACGAGTTTTTCACATTTCTGTGCTTATTGACTGTTTAATTTCTCGAAAATATAAGCATGCAGTATCACAATTAAGCATGCCTTTAAATTTATTTGTATCATTGTAAACACTTCAATTTATAGTGAACATCAGCAATTTAAAGTCTTCCTAGCAATTTTGCCAAAGAAAATTGTAAAAATCCTTCTACGTTTTAAAATTTAAAATACGATACATCGACGACATCATAAAACCTGGGAGTAGGTAGTCTTGATTTTTAAGTTTTGACGCCTACATATGCCATCGCAACAAGTTTCCGTTTCTGACGTTGTGTTTCAATTCAATTGTAATTTGAATACATTACTCTTGAATAAATGCATACCCCAGTGCACCGATCGCGAACCCCTGACTACTTTTTGGCATTTAAAATAAGATCTTACATATATGACGCGTTATAACACTGCAGAGAAATTTTATTTCTTTTAATTTCATTCAAGAACTTTTTGTTGAATTTATTCCGAAAATGTTAAAGATTTATGGCGCTATATTTGATGATTGCTTATTACAGAAAATGATGATTCGTATCGTATTACCAGCACCAGGAGTTAGTATTAGGAGGTGCACCGAGTTCTTCCATTCTATCTTCACTGGACCACCCTTATTCGCAGACTCCCGTGCTCTCACGATTTCAATGATGACGATGCGATTATGGGCAAGGGCATGCATGGCACCATCAGAACAAAAAGCAGCGTTATGAGTCTTTTTTTCCAATCATCCGATGGAAAAAATGCTGAGAAGTCCTTTCGATATGACAGATCTCACGTGACGAAAGGGAATGCTTCCAATTTCCGTTTTCCACGACCGTAGACAAGAGAATAGGCCGTCGGAGCCCTCCACGAATGAAACTAATAATCATTCCTTCCGCCTATTGAGTCTTTAATATTTTTGTTAGCGTGTGAAATGCGTTGTCGTGATTCATCGAATCTGAAAATCACGATTTTTTTTCGTGTTGGTCATAGAAGGGTGGTTGACGTAAAGGTAACGTATATTTTCAGTGAATAAAAAACGAGCGGGGTGGGGTTTTGGAATGAGATTGTTTCCTTTTTTTACATCGCTTGCCCTCCGAGGGAGGGATTCAAGGTCACAAGAAGCCTGTCGAATCCAGTGCCTTGGTCCGCGTACTCTTTTCATACGCGCCACAATAACACCACGGTGGCCCTCTCCCGAAATCTCATTGTCCGCGCAAGATACCGATCCCTTCCGCGGTGGTCCAAAAACTCTTTCATTGGGCGGAATGAAGTAGCCGCTCGATGAAAAGGGAGCGAGGTGAGATTCATAGCGGACGCGTGAGTCGCCAGTAAGTTTCTCACGGGCGCGCATTCACACAAGGAGACGTCTTGTTTTTCGAAGGTGGGAAACTAATTCCATGCTGCCCCGATGTGATGCTGCTCTCGGCATTCCATTGTCGACACACGTGTGAATGATTTTTAGTCCAAATTTCATAGATAATATGGATGCAAAGAAAAAATTGAAAATTTCTTTCGTATTATCGCATTTGTGTATTTCATACTTGGCTATTTATTTATTTTATTTCCGAATAAGTTCAACAGATTCAGGCTTCAATTGGTGGAAGTTTATTTAAATCAATCAAAGATTGTAGCACTTTTCCACCAAATTTTCTACTGCGCACAACACGTTTCGGCTCACAGAGCCATCATCTGGTACAAGACACTGCAAAACATTTGAAAATCACCTTTATACCTTTATTACTTATTAAAGGTATAAAGATGATTTTCACAAGTTTTGCAGTGTCTTGTACCAGATGATGGCTGTGTGAGCCAAAACGCGCTGTACACGGAAATGTTTGTGGGAAAGTGCTACAATCTTTTATTTATTTAAATATTTTCGTTCCCTTTGAATTTTCCGGGTCGATAATTCTAGCATACATGCCCGTGACTTTTTTGGTTGTTTCGCATGAAAATACTTTGGAGGAGTGTTATCATTACGTATACCAGAATTAATACTTTTACGGCCACAATGACAATTTATAATCGGTAAAAGACATAGAAATCATTTAGGAATAATTTTAGTTTGTTTCTCATTTCTGTGAGTAATTACTGACGAGGCTACTGCTGTTGTACCGCTCCATACGTTAACACATATTTTGGAGCACGAATGAGCAGTTTTGATTGTTATGCATGTTATTATGTCAAAGCCTTCACACCATAAATGTTCCAAAATTTAGAATTCTTTATAGGTAGTTATTGCACGTATTTGATAATCAGTTGCGAGAAGTAATCGTCCTCAGTGGACCATCCATTCACCTTCACTATTCTATTTTAGTTTCTCATAGAATGTTGGTGACTGAGTAGTTACTATCAGTGTTTCTTTGTTTTCTCTCAGGCCAAGGGTAGTTTATTGATTAAATTCATTCTGCCTTCCGGAATAATGCCGGTTTACAATTGCAATCGAATGCTTAAAATTGCAAAATTGAATGCAAACACCAATTTATCTATTCATTGATGAATGAAATTGGTATACAGAAATTAAAGAGGCCGTGGCATAGTTCAAGAGAACTGTTAAACTGAGGGATCAAAATATATATAAAGGTAACTATCTTCATTCTTGCGTGATTCTCGCCATCTTAAAATGTGCAACTACGAGATAAGTATACTTTATTATTATAGTATTCAACCGATTAAGGTAGGTTTTCATTGACTACTAAAGAAGTAATCTGGGGGCCTTCCTTCCCTTCTAACACTTCCCTCTTCAATTCGCTGTAATGACTACTCCCTTTCATCCTATCTAAAAATCCTATTCTCTTCCTTCCTCTCCTTCATTTACCTAACATTTTATCCTCTAACACTGTCTTCAACATCCCCTCTCCGCTAAGTACCCCCATCTATACCATCTGTCTTCTCCGTATCCCATCTGAAAGCTGTCTCTCCTCACCCACCATGTCCAGCACTAAGTATTCTTACAAGATATCTATTAGCGGTGGATGGGACACTTTTTCTGTTTTTTTTTTCTTTTACTTTGAACTGAAATCCAACCCGCAAAGTACAGCTAATTAACGTAACCAATCTTATACAGGTATTATTGTATATGCTTGGTGAGAGCTCTCACTGCATGCATTTTGTACACATGTAACCTTCCCACTCTATTAGCGCGGTCTAATTTGCTGAATTTTTGGAAGCTGTCGTGCAACCTGGGAATGAATTAAGGGAAAGGGCAAGTTACTCTCATAGGAAGAATGGACATGAGCCCAGAAATCATGATGATATTTTCGCAAGCAGTTCTTTCAGTCAAAATTTGGTGGAACTGGTTCGGGTGAAATTACTCGTACGGAGAGGTACGGGCTTTTCAATCAAACATTTATGTCTTAAGTGTAGGTTTTCTTTGGTACTACAGCATGTGTTGTTGCTAACACAAACTACTAACAAAACACCGCATGTGTAATTATTAATCATTGAATGGAAAATTGCATTTTTCTGATTAAGCCAATTAGCTACTTTCAGTACATTTCTTAATACAATTTTTTAAAATTCCTTCCTTCCGAAAAATAGGGTAATTCATCTCAACTGGCTTTGAAGGATATTGGGCTTTATTCCTGTTTTCAAATTTCATCGAAAAACTCGCAAGTCTCTGTTGGTGCTCGTGGAATTTCATTCTTAGGGATTGAAAAGTGTAGTATAATGTATTATGATAATTATCGTTTTGTCAAATAACTGGAATATAGTACTAATTTGTTATTGAATTATTTGGCAAGTGAAAAAGGAGCACCTTACCTTCCCTTTTGACATATTTATTACATAATCGCTTTTCTTATTTAAGTCAAAATCCTTTTATTAAATATAAAATACGCAATACTGGACGTGAAATGTTAGAAAAGGTGTAATTTAAAGATGTATTCAATGGATACGTGAGGTACGTAGGCTAATTTGTTTCCATATGCTAAAGGATTTCACATTTATAAGTAATATATTCAAGCAATCCGTCAGAAAATTGATCACTTGTGGCCTAGCACCTTACCTATCGAAAGCAACCGTCACATTAGTGTTTATTTTATGTTAATAGTCGATACAAAATTTTGCAACTAAAAACCTATTTGTTTTGATCTAAATTGATTGTGAGATGCGGCGAATCCATTCCATCATGAATGAAAGAAATTTTTCTGGTTACCCTAAAAAACATTAGCAACTCGTTTTGATGTTGTCATTAATGCAACAACATGTCAATTAAAATGCACTGAGTTGTTGAGGCTACAACCTTGTGGAATTCCATTTTAAGTTAGGAAAAATAACAAACTTTACTTTCTGCAACATAATTTTTTTATCGTCGGCTAGTTTCAACAGACTCTCGTTTTTAAGACAAGTATGTTTTGTAGCACTAATCTAGTATATTTTAAAGACAAGAATTTTTGTAGCACTGGTCTAGTATGTTTTCAAGAATAGTATGTTTTGTAGCAACATTCTAGCATGTTTTCAAGACTGGTATGTTTTGGAGAACTGGTCTTGAAAATGATACATTGAACTGAAATTAGTCGACGATTGAAATTTAAGTCGTCGAAAAAAAAGTTTTTGTTTTTCCTATGTTACGCTAATGAAGTTTTAAATGCAACTTGTAGAAATTCTTCCATTCATGATATTTATATTGAACTACGTGTTGCGTACCAGTAATGGTGCTCTCGTAAACGAATTTACATCTTAGAGCTATGCCTCGCTGAAGCGATTAGTTTTCTTGATTTTACCGTCTTCCCCTCGGTCCATTCGCTATATCCCTCTCTCCTCTCCCTCTCTTTGCCTCATCCTGCTCTGTCTTCCTCCTCCAACCATAGCTCCCCTCTTCTCCACCCACCCCCCACCCAAAAGCCCCCGCTCCTTTCAGAAAGATAATTGTTCTGTCATTTCAAAATCGGGACGTAACGCCGGTGGCCGTGGAGACGGAGGCAGGGAAGCCTCTTTCTTCATTCCCTGCATCACATCCCGGGCGTTCTCATTCGCTTCCCCTTGCTCATTTTCCTCTCCGCTTCGTCCTTTTCGAGTTATTCCCAACAGAGCCCTTTCTTTATGCGGCATACAGATTTTCCACCTTTTTACCCCCGTCCCTCCCTCGATCCACGCGGTGTAGAACGCGTTTGCTGCTCTATTATCGCATCCGTGAGAGTCCATACGTAGAATATCCAATGCCATTCATGCTTTGTGGTTTATTCGTGGAAAAAAAGTAATGAGATATCATAAAATCCGTCGAGTCATCCCGTGGATAATCGTAATGGAGGACATCGGATCGGTGTCTTTCATTTGAGTTGCGGCGTTCCATTCGTATGACCCGCGTTCAAGTTCTGTTGGCGGTAGAAAAGTTTCACTATTTCCATCTTTGTTTTCATTGTTCGGAGTTGACTTTTGCAAATGCATATTTATTATATGCAGATCAAGAGCGCAGCTAGAAATTAAGGCTATGGGGGGTTTTAGGCACAACTTATACTGGGAGGTATGGAAGGTATGGGATACCCGCCGGGTTAAGCGGAAGTTGGGGGGCCCTCCCCCTGAAAATTTTGAAGATAAATGGTTCAAAATGGTGAGTTTTACGGCTTTCGGATGGATATTTTATTAATATTTACACTATTCTGTAAGTAACATTAATTGAGTTAAGTAAAATCGATTTAACTTAAAAATTTCTCGGAGCTTTGGGGGGGTTTTATCCCCCAAACCCTCCATCGCTGGGCCACTGATGCACATATTGCTCCGTGTGCCGAGTGGGACACTAAGACGCGTTCCCCAATGGAAAATTTCGCTAGGAGAACGGTAGGGCTAACCTTAGGCTTAGATTTACGGTAGCATCTAACCCTTTGTGCTTCAAAAAATTCACATGCCATAACATTTTCAAACATTTAAAAAATAGTTTCCTCAGATAAATATTTGTAATTAATAAAATCTAGAGAATGATTAAAACTGGGTTCGAGGTTGACATAAATGCCCAAAACTTGCTTATTTTATTTGTGGCACTTCCCCCATCGTTCAATATACTCGCATCGCTTTGCCAAAATATAATAATATATTTTTATGGTCTGTGTTTTTAATCAGGACAGTTTGAATCAGGTTTGGTACCAATCTCATCTTTTTTTATTATTTCCTACCTTCCCATCATTCGTGGTTCTAATTCCATTGTTCGTGAAACATTTTAAGAAGCACCCTGATCCCAAATTAGGACATTTACACTGATTGGGACACAGTACCTACTTACTTAGGCCTGTACTTAGAGCCCTTGTCCCCTCCGCTTTCACGTTGGTGCTGAGATCTCCTTCCATCGCTCTTCCCTCCCCATTTATATGTTTTATGAGGTTTCTCTTATACTTTTGAGATTCATTTTTCGCCATTGTAATTTTTTAGCATGATTATTACTTTTATTTGCTATTTACCTCAAATGGTATTATTCACCTGTGTTCTCTTTGTAAAAGTGTCCTTATCATTTATTTCATCAAATCCCTCACGGATGTTAAGTTTTTTATCCGCATTAGTTATCGTCGTAGCCATTCTATGACACAGTATACTTACCAAATTTATATTTTTAGAACTGTGGTGAAATGGATATTTCTGTCACATATCAGTGATTATAAAACGATAAAGAACGCTCAAGTTTAAATTTTCCTCTTGAGTATGTGGGCAGCGGTTTTTCCCACAACGATGCCGTTTTAATTTCAGGCTGGGATTCTTTATTCGTTTCCATCGCATTAATTCTATTCTTTATCACACTCTAAGATGTCTCTTTTTCTCTCCTACATTTTTCACGTCTAAAACACATTATGCGTCTCTTATTATTGACTTTTTGCCATTTCTGAATTACTTACGTAAATAGGGATAAGATGCAGTAACATATTCATTGCTATGAATGAGTCTTAATTTTCATTCATACTTTACAGTGTGCATAAGCCATGGATGACCTCTTTTGGTGGCTGAATAATGATTTTCTTGTTTAAAATTTCAAGAATATGAATACGACAACCCAAATCACATCCTCATTATAACTGGGTGCCATACCTTCACGAACCTTATCATTTCCACGCTCTGAACTATTTTCATATAAATATTTTGATATTTTCTTTCCCACTAGATGTGTTATATAAATTTTCGTGTTTGTATGTATTTATGTGTATCTCGGCTTCGCGTTCCCTCATCACCAGTAGCGACCCGGGCCGCTTCCTCTCCTTTCCCTTTATTTTTCCTTTCATGCAGATTCCATCAAGCGGAGCAGCAACCCAACCCTCCCCCTCCACCAAAACATTCCCCCACTCCCTCTCCTCGTGCAATTTCTACTCGTCCCCCATCCCCCTGTCTTTATCACTCTCCCTCCCCTCCATCCTTCACTCCCCCCCCCCCTAACCCACCCGCCCTCTGACGGATTGCTTCAATTTAAATCCGCGTCGAGCGGTTATTAAGGGTGGCGCCGAGGAGACATTATTGCTTTGGAAACCGACTCAGAATTTGAATGAATGGAATCTCTGAATGTACTCCATCACCATCCGTTGCTTCCCCCTCCCCTCTCCTCCTTTCCCTCTTTCTCTTCCCCCCACCCCCTTGCTTCATCTCGGTCCCACAGATCCCCCTCCCCCTCCTCTTCTCATTCCAAACCTCGCTCATACGCACGCACATTCAATCCCGACCGCTTTCTCCTCCCCCACCCCTCACCTTTTCCCTCCTCCTACCCCCATTTTCCAATCATCCCCCGCTCCAAAATCCGTTTCTACGCAAAAATTTTGCTCCGGGTTATCCGCGTACGAAGTATGGTCATTGATTTACGGCGCGATATTACTTGTACGAGGTTAAGAAACTATAGGCTTTCAAGCGCTATCTTTTGCGAATTGAATTTTAGAACTACATCTCACAATCATATGATATAAAAATACTCAAATTGCCCTTAATTAGATTTATTCACCTACTTGAGCTTGAAAATATACGTTGAAAGTCTTTGACTTTCTTGAAAATACCTGTGGGGGATGATTCACTACTTTCTCTACGTATTCCACGATATGCCTTTTATTGTGGAATGTACAAGTATTTTTATTTCATTTGGAGCAACAAAATGTGTATCAGTAGGATGAAGTCCGGTGACATTTCAGTTTTTCAGCAAGTATTAATATTGTAAAGTTTCAAAATTTAATTCTGACGAAGCGTTTTGATGGTATTTCTCATCATCTTTCGGATTAACGCACCACTTATACGCTCAGCTTAAACAACTTTAATTTTTATTTATATATTTTTCAATCATCTCCCTCTTCATAACCGTCTCCACACTGAATCTTTCCCTTGCTTGTCCTTGTAACACAAATAATACCAATTCAACTTCCAAAAACAAATCGCAAAGGAACCTACAGGACCACAGGTTGAATCACTGAGTGAGTGACCGTTCAACACAGTGCTTTTTTCAATCTGTGTCTTTACTATATTCTGAAGGATTTCATTCACTTGGAATTTACCATGGTTTTTTCCCAGGTGTTTTTGATAGAATACGCCGACGTATTGGCGATGAAGTTCCTCATCATTTTCCAAGTAAGTTCTCTTTTTCCCCTTAAAACCATCTCATAAGAATACATTTGCTAATCATGCTACACTTCAGAATCTATTTATATGCAAAAATGTTCTTTTTTCCATTCCTATTACAGTGCTACATGTTGATGCTGTGTAAATTCATCGTCAGTTCTCTCGGAGTTTAGCATTGATGCAGAGTTTTCAAGTTTGCTACGGGATTTTTGCTTTACAATTCATCTATGATTCGGAGACGCTGTCTCTCATTATCTCCTCGATGAATTTTTACCCCTTCTAACCAAACTCCGCATCCATTTATTTTCATAATTCTCATTCAAACAACTCCTTAAAATAGCTCGTTCGCAAAGCTCTGCAATAACACCACATCCGAGAATGAGCTGATTTATATATCCTATATTATACATGAAATTCTGCAGTATCCTATTTTATATATAAGTATTGGCGTGGGATCCAGTGTCACGGTTCCCCCACCTGCCTGCTGTAAAGCAATTCGAACTAATAAGTAGAAATAACAGGTATCCATAACTTTGTACGTTAGCTATATTGGTTCTTGGGTTTAACTCATCCGCATAATCCATGTATCTCTTGCACTCAGCTCTTATCTAGGAGGTATTTAGGATACAGTTATTGAATACTTTATTTCGTGCTGTCAGAATTGACTGCATATGTTGGAAAAATTTAGTACGTACGAGAAGGAAAGAGAAGCGAGGAGTATGATCGCTTATTGAGGGAGGAGGAGTATTATTAGTAATATCAATCAATGAGTAGCTTTTTTAAGTGCGCATCAGTGGGTGATGAGATGCTGGAGTACAGAGATTGAAAGAGATGGAGGAGATAGGGGAGAGAAATCTCGTTAGGAGGAGTTCGGGAAGAGGAAATAGAAGGGCATATTGAAGAGCCAACTGGAAGATAGATACCCTTCCACCAACATTTAACATTTTGGAAAATAAATTGCAAATGTGATTTAATAATACAACAACCTACTATTGTAATTTGCAATATAATGGTCACTAATTTACCGAAACGCCAGCTTTAAATTCTGAGATTTTTAACTTGAGAATTGCAGTTGAGTATTTACATTTTGGTAAGATTTTACTTTATTATTCAAGTTACGAAGAACAAATTAAGGCAAAAGTTATGCAAAGACGTGGAAAATTAAGAGCAAAATGTGATGAAACATTTGAATTGAGTTTTATTATCAATATCAAATTATACAGATGTTTGCAACATTTATTCAATATTTAAATGATTAATCGGTCTCCTGATGTATGTAGAATTCTGATAATTAGGTCATATCTTTTACTTTCCCCATAATATCAAGTGTATTTCTGGCTTTTATTTTCATTTTCCTCGTCCTCTTTCCTTTCCGTTCATTTCTTCGCCATCCTTTCCTGCCTTCCCCCTCCTCCACCAGTGTCCCTCACCCGCTGATCTTTCCCTTTATTCCTCCCTCCCCTTCGTCTCGTCACGTTTTCATCCCAATCTGCTGCGACGTTTTCTCCCGGCGAGGGAGATTTCGGGGCGATAAATTCCTTCTTAATCCCGTATGAGAAGGATATTGGATCCTGTGTTTGGAGAAGACTTCCCTCAGTCCATCATTCCTCGGGCTCCTATAAGTTCATATCACTCGCTGACTCGAAGGGCGCCCCCATGTCTCCAGCGGAAAGTTTAAGGTATCTCCGTTATAAAATCCCAATTCTTCATCTGGCCCAGGGACGTTCACCCGTGCTCCCAGATTTTACTCTGCACAGCGAGCTCCTTTTCAGAAGGTAAGTCGCTTAATTTCCCTGAAAATTTTCATTTTGAAATTGTAAAGGCCGTTTCACACGGGACACGGAATTAGAACTGCATTAATTTCTAAAATAGCGTGGAATTGCGCGAATGCATGAACGAAATTAGTACAGGGGCTGTTTTGCCATTTCACATACACGCATTCACGCATGTGTTCTAGCAATTCACCGCTTTACACAACGCAAATTTTGACTGCGCCTTCGTACAAATGTAAGATTGTGCAAGTGCGTGTACCGAGTAAAGCGGCCTTAAGGGAGTATTTTCACTTCCGTCAAACCTGTAATCAGCATGTTTTAGAATTTGAATATCTTTAGAATTCATTTTAAAATTTAATATCCGCAGTAAACGAGGATAAATACGCTTTATATTGACTAAGAGCAAATTCGCTTTTTATCTCACCATCTTAAATTTTGTGTTATTGCAAGTAAACATTGGTCTCCTACCGTTTTTCAAAATTTAGGTGGTACATTTGATACTGATGCCGTTCCCCAATTATTTCTTCTCGAGCTTCTATTGATTTCCATCAATAATGCTCCACAAACATGTTTCATCCGCGGAAAAGATGCTAAATCATTGTTTAAATTCCGAAGAAAACCCTGATTAATGACACAGCCATTATGAAATAGTGAATATTTTGTATCTACCCAATTTTTCATCCTGCTGTATGAATGAAAGGGTATTTTTGAATAAATGTAGCAGGAAAAAATGTTTCATATAAGTATTTATAATGATAAATATACCTATTTGCTCAGAAATTACAAAAAATACCACTTTTAGCCGGAAGTAACAAAAATCCTGTTTTTAAATAAAACTATCTAGAGAAATTTTGTAAATGTATTATATTTTTGGTGAAACGAGGTTTGGTTGAATATACGAGTATTATATCTTATCTCAGTAAGTCTGAAATAGAATTACTGGCTTTTTCACAGTATTTTAGTGAGCGATTTTATGTGGCGAAGCCCTAAATAAAAACAATATTTTTCCAAAATTTCTGCGACAGAAAATAAAACCATGCTTCTGCAAAAGCATTTTTCTCAATAGGCATTTCAATAATGCGATTTCGCTCACGTTTTTCTATATGTATTTCCTTATAACGGCTTTGTACTCCACGAAACATTTCCAGCACTCATAGTATTCCGAAAATATGGAACAGTCGGCGGACGAAATTCATGGCGAGGAAAAGCATTCCATTACGCGCATGAAGCGAGATCAAAAATTTCAAAAGAGCCCTTCATTTCATGTCGCGCCCGGCAGAAAAAAAAAATTCCGCTCTGATTTGCCAGCTATGGTGGGAGGAGAGGAAGGCGTGATCTCAATTATTTATCGGCGAAAGGAAAAAATTTTATGATCTCGGCGGGAGATTTTGAGGGGGGGGGACGGGGGGCTCTCCGACCCTCGTACAACGGGGAACAAATTGTTGCTCCGTTGGCGCAAGAATGAATAGTTTGGCGTGGCATGCGGTGACGTGTAGGGACTGCCGGAATCCCCGGAGTCTCCCCCGCCCTCCAGCCTCTGTCCCCGGAACTCAAAAGGGAGCGAATTCCATTAATACAATGGTTTCCGACCATTCGGTTCCGCGGCTGTGAGGGATGGATTGTAGCGGGAGCGGCAAAAACAAATGACGAACACCGAAATCTACTCTCCTGTTGGGGAGAAGGCCCTTTCCCTCTCCGGCAAAACCAAACCTTTTCCACCCGATCCCAATCCACCTTCAGGCCTCGTGCCACCCCATGCCATACACCCCTTTCCCTTTCCTAAAGGCACGACCTCTCTTCCTTCTTCCCGCAATACTTCTGAATCGCGCCCTTTAAGGTGTTGTTACCCTTCCATCAAAACCTAGAGATTTTTATGTAGTTAAATGCACGTAAAAAATATCATTTTGTGATTTGTGGTTTTGTCTCTCAATTTCTCTCCAATATATTACGCAAAAATTCCTATAACACATATATAACACATTCTTTATGAATAACTCGCGAGTTGAAACGAATGCTTAGAGTTCAGTATGTAAGGAAATTATTTGCTGGCTCCAATCAATTTCATGAATATTTTTCTCGAATTAATTGGAGAGCTAACTTTTCATTCATTATTTTTTACTCCACCATATCAGAAAATCCATCCTTTCATCTTGCAAGCGATTCTAATTAAGTCTTATATTTGATATTTTTAATTCTAACTTCATATTATTTCTAAAAAATAGTTTTCTCTCTATTCAGATATGAGTTAATGGAGGGATAATATCCCACGACTCAAATATCTATTACCACAATCGAATTACCTATGATCCTTGTTCTAGATCTTTGCTTACCACCTCGACCTAAAGCCATCAATTTGGCTGCTTACTCTGAGATCTTTTCCTTCCGCCATTCCCGGAACCCGTGTCGCTTTCCCCTCCCTTCACATCAATATAGCCATATATATGTGCTGGGGCTATTGTGTTTGCCGCTCCACCCCTCTACATCCCACCCCTTCTTTTGCATCCAAACACCCTTTCTCGAAATCCGAATATTGTTCCGCCGATGGAATGATTAACGGTGTCGAAGGGACGGACATGAGTTTACCTTCAGGCAGTCGACGTACCGTGAAGATATCATATTTCTTATTTCTCCTTTTCTATTTCGTCTCCCCATTCGGCCTGGTGAGAAGTGGTGGCGATCGCGTGACTTACATCTCAGGCAACTATCGCTACGATTGGGCCCGTATATAAGTGTGCGTTGAAGGAAATTGATTGGTATAATAAGACCCTTTAGGGTAGGAGTCGGATTTGGGTTGCTCGCAGTGTCAGTGGAATGTTTTGCGAGTGAAAATTGCCTCATGTGAGGGAAAATAAACAAACAGATCCATCGACTTATATTTATCAGTTGAAAAGTCGCTAGTTGACTCACAATTTATTCATCCGTCGATTTTCCATCCAGAAGAAAATGAATTGTGTCTCTATATAAGTTCCATGACGAACAGTTAAGTACCCTAACAATACCGTTTTGATACATTAGGATAATTAGGTATAAATTTGTTTAATTTATTGTTCCGTATTAACCAAAATCAATTGTAAAAATGACAAGAAACGGTGCACAGCTTGGTTAAAACCCCATGTGAATTTGATTGGTAGAGGCCAAAAGCAATATTATTTTCCCTATGTGAAAGTAATTAAAGCAAATTAAAGACTTTTTGTCATGAGGATTCATCCAGTTCACAGGTATGTTGCACTTATGTTGTCGTAGTTAAAATATTCAAAACGGTTTTAAGAAAAACTTTGACTATGGAAAATTCCACAGGTCGCGAAGCATCCCAGCAATTAATAAAAAAAATACTGGCTACTCCGGAGTTCATGAGTGCAAACCATAACGAAGCCTTCTTCCGTCACCCAGCAAGAGCTCATCTCAACGCTTTTGACTCCTGAATTGGTTTTTTAATTTGCGCGTAAAATTTTCAAAATGCGCCATAAATTAACGAGGAGGAGGACGCGTGCCGCGTAAATTTTCGGGGTTCGCGAAGCCATGGTGGTGAATAACGGCTCTTCCACGCGAACATGCTGTCAGGGAGCTTTAGCAAACGCGAAAACGTCCTGAATTTCGTTTACGTCCGTCCTTTTCCCGCCCGCCCCGCGCGGTGGATATCCGCGGGGAAGGAGGGGAGTGACGTTCGGAGAGTGGGGAGACTTGTAGATCTGCGGACGGCGAATGGTATGGGGCATTTTTTGGCGGGAACAAGTGGGGTGAGACCACGTGGCCATTGCACGTCGGCTCTACCCCCGTAGAATGCACCGGATGAAAAAATGACAGCCCCATGAAAAGCTGGGAGTATAAATGCGAGCCCCATTCGTTACGAGAGGAGGTGGCGTCGGTGTCACATGACTTCAGCCACCCCTCTTCCTATCCCACTCCCTCGCCCGAGCTGGCCCTTCAACCCCCGCCACATTCACTGATTTGATCCCATTTCCCCCCCCCCCAAAAAACCACCTCTTGTCTGCCCTCTCTCAGTTTTTCTCCTAACCCTTCTCTTTCTTTCGGCTTCCCACCTTTTTCCTGTACATCTACTTCAATCCCTCAGCGTAACCGTAAAATACCTCCGTAAAACCTCAATTAGTTAGCTTATCGCTTGATACAAGTAAAAATTTGACATTACTAGATGGCCACCCGGCATTGCTGGGGAAGTTTAGTACCTATAGAAGTGGGAAAGCTGGAATTCATGATCATATAGGATTTTTGTTTTCTATTAGATAGTGTCATTAAGGGTGCCTACCCGGAAGTATGTCCAATCGCAGAGGTTATGTGACCTGACGTAACTGTTGGGCGCGGCCCCTTAAAGAGTGCCCCTAAAGATTAAATATGATTAGGATTCTTGCCCTTGGCGTCGGAATGGTGAGAATAATAGACATACAACTTCGAGTTGATAGAGAAATGTTTATTCATAGTATAAGGAGAATATGGTCGTGACGGGAGTGACAAGTGGTACCAGTTATGGCGTTAAAGCACTAAAGACAAAAGGGTCGAAAAGTTCTTACCGGTATGCTGAACCGATCTGGAATAACCAAGCTCCAATGGCCAACAACCAACGACCGGTCACAATGATCAACAGTCGATGACCGACCTCAATGGTAGCCGTGACAGTCAATATATAGTGTCTGCCATGGATTGTCCACGTAGGAGGCGGAAGAGGGGAAGAAGCGGGAAGTTTCCATAACTTATAAAATATACAGGAAAAGTCCGGGAGACGCAAATAACTCTTGTCCCACGGGAAACGGCTGAGGGCCATGTGCAATAGCGGCTAATTAATACCTGCTAATTGGTAAATATACGATACCATCCACAATATATGCCGAAAGAACTTAATCTCTATGCGTTACAATATAAGAATCTTAAGTAGCGCAGAGATCTGCAAAATGGTCCAGCAATGACCGTGATTTATCATCACTTTTTGGTGAAAAATGTTCTGTCGTAGACTTAAATTAAAAGCTGGAAAATGTTTACGCTTGGTTTCTTTCCACCCATCCTTTCCAGCAATCGTTTACGCTCAAGGATAGCTATTTTTCTAAAATACCTCAGTAACACAGGTGAAATACCACGGTAGCCGTCCCCATGAATAATACTTGCCATAGTCAACAAGTGAATATTAATTATCCCCGTGACGCTCTGCATTAGATTTGAAGTAAGCCTATACTCAAGCCAAAAACATATCTGTTCTCAAGACAAGCAGTAATGGCCCACGTCGAAGAAAATTATGGTTAGCTTGCTGCTTACCAAAGTCAATGGCTTTTTGTGCCATCCGAAGGACGGTGGTCTGCATGCTTGAAGTGCCTCCGCTTTACACTAGGGAATAAACAGTCATCCTTATAAAATTCTCCTCTTCCGCCGGGATTTTGAATCCTTGCCATTAGGACAGGAAAGTACTCCGTTCGTCGTTTAATCGCGATCCTCTCCTGCACCGAACCGTGACGCATTTCAAATCACCGTGATGGCTGATGAGTGCCCATTTTAAACTGCGTAGGGGTGGTTTTCATGTCTCGGGTGGAATTGAAGGGGTGAAATAAATGTCTATTTCGGTAGGAGAAGGGATATTTGGGAAGGAGCAGGGCTGGGCGGAGTAGTTTAAATTGGGGGAAGTTGAGGGTGGGGGAGGGAATTTGGCATGATGGGAGGTTTTCACACTGCCATGCGTCCGATTGTTGGCGCAGGGCATTTCCATTAAGAAGGGGAGGGGAGGAAGGGACGCGATTTTGGCCGTGGTGTGCATCCGCGAGCTTGTGTGTGCATCACTTGTGTGTTTGTCTGCGCTGTGGACTTTTGGGGCGTTGCCGTTTGGAGTGATGTAGAGGGCTATGCGAGGAAAGCGCTAGTTCATTATGAGCGTTCCGAAAAAAAAATCTCGCCTAATTGTTGCCGGGACGAGTGTGGAAAAGGTTGGTTCTCTTCCTATACGGCCTCCCCGGATAAATGGGAAGTCCAAACAAATGAAAAGGAGAGCGCGTACGCGAGCCTGTCGACTCTTCTTTTTTTGTATACATATATTCTCTCTCTCTCTCTCGTCAACCGGTGTGAGCATTGAAGATGGAGAACCAATCACAATAACCGAAGCACAAAAGTGTCGGCGAGGTGAACTGCGAAATGAGCTCCAAATTGGCCCTCAGGAATTGACATAATCAAACGGAAAGAGGGTGTGTGTTTCCCTTTTTTTTTGTTTCATTTAAAAACTTTTTTTTTTCCACCACGACGATCCGGTGATAAAATTTAACTCGGTTGTCCTGGAGCACACGTGGCCGCTATTTAAATCCGTTGAGGGAGCGGTATGTGTGCGATAAAGGTAGGAAAATCCGACCAAATGATTCGGATTTCAACAGCTTTTTTTATTTTGAAAAAGTAACGCCCAATCACTATTGAATTGTAACCGCTCTGGTTGAAGTGATTTTTATGTATTGAGTCGTGTTCGTACCGAGGTGACTTTCGAGAGCCAAAAAAAACTTCTAATTCATTAGCAGGTGATGTTTTACAGTTATTAACCTGTGAATGAGGATCAGTGTCGTCAAAGTAGATGCTTTTAAATCGGCGGATTCGTATCCCGTGGTCGCTTTCAGCATCTATTTTTTTACTATCTCATCCAGTATAAAGGGAATTAATATCTTTAAAAGGATCTATTACCTCTCTTAAGTGATTGATTATTTCACGAATTTTTGTCTTGTTTCCTTCTTTATGGCATGGTATTGCCAATTATTATAGAAAATATATGATGAGTATTTACTGCTACAGATAATGAATGTTTGCTGTTTAATTATTTGTGAAAAAGTATTGCCATTAAGCGGACTTCTGATGCTAGACATGTTTATTTTTTACAATATTTTTGAGTTTATGGGATTGCTATTGCCACTGAGTCCATTACGAAATAATTTGTAGGGAATTATAATTGATTCATAGTGTGATATATCTAACCTCACTTATAGTTTATTGGTGAACCATAATTTCCATTAAGTAATGCAATGAAGAGTTTCCAGCTGCAACAGAGCACCTTGACTTTTTGGGTACACCAGTTGGAATTTTCCTCTGTTATTCCTTTTCCAACCATAGAATTGCAAACAAAAACGACAGATTGTATTGTGTTCTCGAATTTATTGCAGTTCGATCTCATAAGATGTACGACGAGGAAAATTTTAGAAACATCAAAAGTTTTCAATTGAATACAGCTGGATAAAAAATAATTTAGGTATCTCATATGACAGGGTGGTCAATCTTCGCTAGAGTATGATTCTTTGCCCAAAACTTACCTAACAGCGCTTAGAACGTTTATTCGTCGGTCGCTAAATGCCTAGCATCATTTTTCAGGGATATGATATCATTCTCTTATCTCCATCTGGACTACATGCTGTCTTTGCCTGTACTCTTGAGTGCTGCCATCCACATCAATAACGACTTAAGATTTAGTGCATGAATGGGGGACTCGACCAAGACATGAGGAGCACTACTCCTACAAATAGCAGCTCGGCTGTTAAATTTTGAAAAAAAAAATTTCAAGTATTTACAGCTAAATATAAAATTATTTGGATATCTTATATGACGCAGGGACTGATCGTCACGAGGGTATGATTCTATGCTCATGCCTTAGCTAAAAGCACTTAAAACGTTTATTCCTCAGTCGCTAAATGCCAAGCATCATTTGTTAGGGATAAAGGATCATTCTCTTACATCCATTTCGTCTCCACGTTGTCTTTACCTTTACTCTCAAATGTACCCTGCTGTATGATATCAATATGCTGCCATTCATGTCAATTACGACTTGAGATTTTGCGCATAAACAAAAGACCCGACCAAGACATGAGGAGCACCACTCCTGCAAATAGCAGCTTGATAATTAAATTTTAAGAAACATCAAAAACTTTCAAGTGATTATAGCTGAATATAAAATAGTTTAGGTATCTTATGTGACATGACGGCCAATCTTCACTCATAGAATCATAATGCTTAGTTCACAGCACTTAGAGCGTTTAATCGTCAGTCGCTAAATGCTAAGCATCATTCTTCAGGGATGAGGTTGGCTTCATTGTCTAATGTCCATTTGGGCTCCACTTTGCCTTTGCTCGTACTCTTTGAGTGCATCAAGGTGCTGTCATGCATGTCAATAACGCATAAACAGGAGACGCAACCAAGACATGAGGAGCACCACTCCTAAAAATAACAGCTTGATTATTAAATTATAAGAAACATAAAAAATGGTCAAGTGATTATACCTAAATATAAAATAATTTAGGTATCTTATATGACCTGGCGGCCAATCTTCACTCATAGAATCATAATGCTTAGTTCACAGCACTTAGAGCGTTTAATCGGCAGTCGCTAAATGCTAAGCATCATTCTTCAGGGATGAGGTTGGCTTCATTGTCTAACGTCCATTTGGGCTCCACTTTGTCTTTGCTCGTACTCTTTGAGTGCATCAAGGTGCTGTCATGCATGTCAAGAACGACTTAAGATTTAGCGCGTAAACAGGAGACGCAACCAAGACATGAGGAGCACCACTCCTGCAAATAGCAGCTTGATAATTAAATTTTAAGAAACATAAAAAATGGTCAAGTGATTATACCTAAATATAAAATAATTTAGGTATCTTATATGACCTGGCGGCCAATCTTCACTCATAGAATCATAATGCTTAGTTCACAGCACTTCGAGCGTTTAATCGTCAGTCGCTAAATGCTAAGCATCATTCTTCAGGGATGAGGTTGGCTTCATTGTCTAACGTCCATTTGGGCTCCACTTTGTCTTTGCTCGTACTCTTTGAGTGCATCAAGGTGCTGTCATGCATGTCAATAACGCATAAACAGGAGACGCAACCAAGACATGAGGAGCACCATTCCTAAAAATAGCAACTCGGTTGTTCGCCTTGAGCGGAACCTCTCCATGCACTACTCTCCGCGCATATTACGTGCTTGCAGGAGCAGCGTTGCACACCTGGGCAGTTTTAATGCCGGCGGCTCTTTTGCTGCGTCGCACATGTTCCCTTCAGCCCTACCCCTGGAGTTTCTCCCGTTATTTCCCTTTGACAGTGATGTCACGTTGCCTCCTCCTCCCCGCCGCCCCGAAACCTCTCCCCAATAATATAAACCAATCATGCCCTCATTGTTCTGCGCGCGCCAATCGGATTTATGCTGTGCACACATCACCTCGCGCCAGACAAAGGATCTAATTACTGGGTACGCGAACGGTCGGGATGGAAACAAAAATTTCATCGATGCTCACGCCTCCACGCGGAGCGGGACGAAAATGAAATTCCCACTTTGATTTCGGCGGAAAATTTGTGCCAAACGGTGGAAATAGGGTCCAGTCCGCCTCGTTTATTTCCTCCCGGTGAGTGGAGATAAAAATGTTTTCAAATTCATGGCATAGTGATGTGGAACGAATAAATGCCCATTTAGTAGGATTAAGCGTAATTATATTAAACATTTCACCTTCGGTATCCGTGATGTTTTCAGCGTTACTATGGCACAGACCTAGTGATGTGGGACGAATAAATATCCATTTATTAGGGTTAACCGCAGTTTTTAATAAGCTTTTTCCAATTGCCTGAGAGTTTTCCCAAAATGAGTGCATTCGTTATGTTTTCACTTTCATGTCCATGCGATAAGCATTTCTTTTGTAAAGTTTTGGTGGAAGTGGTTCAAAAACTGCCGGTGAATATACCGTTGTTTCGGAAAGATGGATTCCTACATTTTTGGAGCAACGCAAGTCATTCATGATTTAATTAACCCCCCTGATATAGTTGTCTTCTCCAGTCTTACATTTTTACGTTGAGTCAAAATGGTTCATCTATCACGTGTCAAGATTATAATCTATGATATAAATCCCTGATATTATCAATTTTGGGTACCCGCTCTAATTATTTGCCTTTTTAGATATAGATACCCGAGATTTTACATGCTATTTAGTCCCCTACTCATCTCTTCCTTAGAATTATAGTTTAAATAATTGCCATTAATTTACCACCATTAAAATACGGCGATATACTTGAGTAGAATTGTTTAATAAATCTATCATAGAATTTTATCTATATCTGTAAGACTGCAAAATTAGGAGTATATGCTCTTAATTTTGTTTTGAAATAACTAACGAATATTACATCAAAAGATACAAAGTTGCATTTCATACTCAAGCTTTCAAATTCAACATTCAGGTTGAATCATATTATGAGCTTCAGCTTACCATGGAATTGGAAAAATCGGAGAGTACTCGAATTTGAAATTTATTTGTGAATGGAGAAATATAAAAACATTAATTAGTTCAAGGAGACATTAATAATTAATTTCATTGAGGTCGGAACAATTTTACTCATCCGAAAAACTGCTTCTTGATCTTTGAAAAATATTTCAGATTCATATCACGCATTATTTTTTTTGCCCCTAAATGGCGATAATTCATATATTTTATGCAAGTGCTTGATTTATATGTGATCTATTTTAAATTCGACAAACACGAAGTGGTAGTGGAAACGTAAGTGACTTTATTCGTGGCAATTTATTGGTGGGAGAGAATTAAAACCTTAGATTGATGATTCTTGAAGTGAATTCAAGTGCATTGATAATCTAGTTTAATGGAATAAATGCTATGCATTCTCAGTTTAAACCATTGCATTTCTTTCGGTTGAATTTCCTTCAGACTTTGTGGTGTAGATAGTTTTGTGCGCTATGTTTGTTAGTCTGAATTCTCACCGCGTCGTTCCTGCCAATTAGTGTTTTTCCAACTCGCACTACAGCATCATTGATCACGAATGTGAATGGACTATGTTTCTGATGTCTTGAAATCTAATCTACCTTATGTAACATTCATATAGATGCATGCTTATCCGTTCTTTTTGCTAGAAAGATATCTAATAAATGAAAAATCGCCATTTTCCTATCGTAAAAAGTTGTAGTAGAAAGTAAATCTAAATAAAGCATATTCCTTTGCTATCCCTTTATTATCAATCTCTTTTAAACTGCATTACTTACCACAATGTATGAAGAGGCACCGATATAATTTTTTTTCCAACAAAACTTGTTTCATAAGAACAGAAAAGGTTTAATTTTAAACTATATTTTATCAGAGGTCTTGTTCTTTACTGTTGGTTTTCCTGAATAATTGGACCGTATAAACGGCCTTACTTTTTTAGAACCATGATGGAGCCACCTATTTATGCAGTTACGCATCTGTTATTCAGTCTGTTTACAGGCATTAAGATCGCCACCGAGAAAGTAAAGATCCGAAATGAATACGCATAGTATTACGTACTAAAGAAAGAACTCAATTCGTTACGCAAAAAATGTTTTTTTATTCTTAAGGTGTTTCTTATAAATAAGTGCCCTTAACTAAAATAAGGTTAGCTACCTTAAAATACTTTCAGTTCATGGTATTTAGTACACCCACTTGTTCATCAATAATTCATAAAACAGGCATTTTTCGTGAAATTAAAGAAGATACTAAATATTTTTAGTTAAATAATGAATACTTACTATGTTATTTGTCCCACTGACCCCTTAATTATCCAGTTATAAATATCTTTACCAATGACTCTGCATCTTGCGCTTTAGAGTGCGTTATCATCTCAATTTAGTATAGGTATATGAGCTTACTTTTTCTGAGGTTATATAAGCTATCCAACAAGAGATAGACCTAACAATCTTTTTTCTAAAATCATCATGATTTTAATTTTTTTTTTACCACGAGGTAAAGTACAACTCCGTTTTATCGACCTTGCTTCTACGTCCCGCGCGTTGTGTGCCTAGTCTACTCGGTGGCAGGGGCAAAGTGAAAGGTGAGAAAAGTGGAAGCTAATCTGCGAATCACTGACTCCGGGAATGAGAGCATATGGGTGGGTGGAGAGAGAGAAAGGGCAGTGGGGCCAACCCGACATAAAATTTGAGAGAGGGAGAGAATAAAAAAATAAAACGATGGGCACCATAAAATAGTGGAGCGATTTGCCTCCCCCGCCTTCCAACGGCCAAACACCCGGACTCTATGGCGAGCCGTGGCTCGCGAGCGTTTTTGGCGTTCGGATTTTTGAACCGTTTTCCTCCCTCCCCCTCCTCGATTCGTCCCCTCTGTTGTCCCCCAAACCCCTTTTCCACCCGAGCGAATGCCGCCCTCCCTGGCGGCATAAAATGGAATTTGAGTCGCTCGAACACCTCGCTCCGCGCTCAACCTCCCCGGCTCTCCGCTGAATCCGTCGTTCCATTTGCATTTTTGCGATTTATCCCTGCGAGCCGTGGGCGCGGGGGGAGGGGGGGGGGTAGGAGGGGGGTTAGTGGAGGGCGAGGAGGAAGTGGGTTGGGTTGTGGGAGGGTAGAGAGGGTGGCCGCGTTCACTGGGCTACTCCCATGTGGGGACGGTGGAAGAGTGCGGGGACACAGAAGTGGAGAAGTGTGAGGCTGGGATACGATGTATGGAGAGAGGGAGAGAGAGAGAGCGAGGCGGAGTGAGTGGTGGGACAAATTGGTGTGCGACACTGAAGGATGATGGAGTAGGCTAGGTGCGGTGCTATAGGAAATCTTGACCACAGGAACACTCATATCATTCATCATCATCACATTCATTGGTGGATCCAGAGAGGGGCTATCTAATATGGTACTGGGATATTAAACTTAATATAATAATCAATATTAATTAATATACAAATATTAATTGATATCCGAGAGGAATGGTATCCAATTTACACTTGATGTATTATTAATTATGGATTATTATGTTTATTATTGATTAGGGTACCCCCAGTTCCCCCACTTAGCCCCCCCCCCCCCCCACTTAACCCTCCCCCCTTTTCCTTATCCTGGACCCGCCACTAATCAAATGCCATCCATTCTAGGATTGGTTTGATATTTCTCTCCCATCATTTTTCATTTCAGCATATCTTTTTACACCTAGGCATTCTTTCTCTTTCACAACCTTCATTACCTGCTATCATTCAATTGGAGGGATTTAGGTCTGTGAAACAATTTATTGCATTCTTGGAAGAAGGGGTGCGGATGTTGGATAATGCCAAGTGTGGATCCCCAAGAGGCGGCTCACGTGGTCCAAGAATTTCGGTGATGCATGAGTAAAATGGGTGAAATTGTGTGGGGTTCGAATGAGTACGTAAATGACAAGTATGGATACATAATTTCTTCCCTCACATCATTCGTCATCATCACATACAGTGGTGGATCCAGAGAGGGGCTTGAGAGGCTGAGGTACCCAATTCCTACAAGATAAAATGCCAATTATGGTAACATCAACAGGGATTTTCAGTTACTACACTTAATATTATTACTGTCCTTTGAAATTGTCAAATTATTTCTTTGGGTTGAACTGGTACATTTTTAAACCGGGCTGGAGTAAATAGGCTAAATCTGATAAAAACATTTCCGCTTTGAACCTTTAATAAAAAGGAACAAAAACTTAATGCTTCACAGAAACTTACATTGAGGTAAAATTACTAAAATGTAGTAATGAGAAACATTTTAAAAGTTGTTGCGACCCTCAAAATTCACAAAAAATTCGTAACCTCCCGGACCCCCAATCACTGACTGGGTACCCCCAGTCCCCCCACTTAACCCCCCTCCCCCTTTGCCCTATCCTGGACCCGCCACTGTTCAAATGTCATCCACTCTAAGATTGGTTTGATATTTCTCTCCAATCAGTTTTCATATCAGCATCTCTTTTTACACCTAAGCATTCTTTCTCTTTCACAACCTTCATTACCTGTTTACCGGAGGTCTCCCTTTTCCGTGCTTATCATCCACTTGTTCCTTGACGATTGTCTTGTCTAAAGATAATATCGATTGATTTGCCTCTATTTCTTCTTAAGGGTTTCGTAAGACTTCCTTTCTCTCCAGATATTCTTAGGACTTCCTCATTGTTCCCTCGGTCGATCCATTTCATTTTCATTATTCTCCTGTTGCACCACATTTGAATTTCCTCCACCCTAGATTTCTCTGCTGTCATCCTCCATTCCTCACTGCAAGAGAGAAGCACAGCTTAGATGCAATTTCCGATTGAGTTGTCTTCTTAATTCTGTTGATAAAATTAAACATTATGTAGTAAGTAATCATTAGCAGCTCTATAGCTTAATTCACGTAAGCTGATAGAAAAATCATACGATATAGAGACATTTTTTGCATTTAATTATTCAGGGTTCTCGATTATTTCAAGCGTAGTTAAAGCCTGCGACACTCCTTGTGATGGAAATAAACTATCTTCAGAGGATGTTGAAAATCCAAATTATCCTCAAACTTTTGATGTAGGACGCTTTTAATTGAGCAAACACTTGTTGCCTTATTCAGTCCTCTCCATGAAAAAAATATTTACGTTTTTGGGCCACTGCTCAGAACATCACAATGTCCGGGTTCCTAGATTCTAATGGCTACTGTGTAACGCAACCACTTCTAACAGGTATTTATCATTGGCTATTAGGTCAATAGGCACGTATGTATTCGTCAGTGACGTCAATTTCCTAAAGTACTGAAGGATGATGGGTAATGAGTTGTAAGGGTGCACCCTTGGGGTGCACTGAGCCGAATATACGGATGGGTTTGGGATGGAACCTTAAAAAAAAAAGGCAGTTGTCTTATCGAATTTTTGGTGCAATAATTATACACGCTTCTGTAATGTGACAGGCTGTACCTGAAGCTTTTTCTGAATATGTTAAGAAAATCCACCTGGTAAAAATATTTCTTCATGTTTCGTCCAAAATTTTCTAACCTACTTTTTCGTATCCTGGTTTTTTCAATCGTACCATCGTCGCTTCCAACGGAGGAATATAATTTATATGAAATCCTACTACTCTTTCGCCTGACATTATATATTACGTAAAAATCTCAAATTAATTTCAGTAATTTTTAAAAAATGAAATAAATCATTCTTTAGAATATACATGTACTTTTATCGGAGAGAAATACATTCTTTTGTGTAATATTCACCAATGTTCCTATTTTAGACAATAGAAAAGCTATCACTTTTACTTTCTACCACGATTATCATTTTATCTCTCACTCTTTGTAGCGTTATTGATACCTTTCTTAGAGCCATTCCAGCTTGCATAAAAAATGTAATCTAAATATTTAGCAAAACATTTGATTTTCTGAGCTCTGTAGACATTTCGTTGGCATGATGAATATCAAACGTTTGAATAGGCATAATAATTAACATCAAAAGGCGTTAGGTCTTATTTTTTTAAATACGACAGTTAACATGATCGCAGCATATTAAATGAATTATCACTCTTAGGCTTCTAGCATTTTTACTGATAGTGAAGCTGATGATACTCCTCATAACATTGCTGATGATAATGATACTCCCCAGAACCGTAAGTTTTTACCATCGAAAAATCATCACATTTCATCCTTAAATATTTCTCTATACCGCATTCAAAATATCTCTTTAACGAAGGAGTT
Organism: Ischnura elegans; assembly: GCF_921293095.1. Taxonomy (NCBI): domain Eukaryota; kingdom Metazoa; phylum Arthropoda; class Insecta; order Odonata; family Coenagrionidae; genus Ischnura; species Ischnura elegans. The sequence goes on from NC_060248.1 coordinate 110,614,833, forward strand.
GGAAGAATAGAAACTTTTCTTTTTCCACGTAGTGATTTATTTCGCCCGACCATGGTTTCGTTACAACGTAACATTTACAAGGTGATAAGTACAGGAAAATTTAGCAGTATTTATATTGCGTTAAAAAATGGAGTGAGAAAATTTTGGGCGCCGAAGGGTTGGTTTTTTGGGGGAGGTTTTTATTCCTTCAACTACTACGATAAAGGAATTCCACAAGTCAAGCCAGCAACTATTACTTATGTTTCTTCACCCCCTGCACACAGAGCATAGAGATGCAAAAACATGAAGGTGGAAAACGACGATGAGCCGTGCGGGCAGTGGTTAGGTGCGGTGGCCGGATACAGCGGCGGAAAATAGAGTAAAAGATGGGAAAAGGGGTTCGTTGAAAGAGAGGCTGTGGCGGAGGAGAAGGGGATGGATGGATGACGACGAAGGCAGGATCGCGGGTGGCGATTGGTCGACTGCCGTTTCTTTATGCGAGCGGGGGAGTGGGGAGGAGTAATAGTGTAGGTATGGGATGGGAGGAGGAAGGAAGAGTAAAAAGAGCGGACGAGGTGAGTGGCGGGGGGTGGTTGTGTTGGCCGTAGTGTAGGATTCCCCGCGGATATTCGTCCACCAAACAGGTTGCATAGGAGTCTATGTGTGTGCAAGTTGAGCGTGGAAGGGAGGAGAAGGGGGGGGGTTTGGCGAGGATTTCAGATCGTGTAAGCATTCATACGAGTTTTAAGGGAGGGTGGAGGTATAGCAGGGAGAGATGAGGGGTGAGAGTGGAGGGTATAGGCGCGTTAGCTGTCCGCGAGGTGGTGCGGGAAACGTCGAGTCGGGAGCGGTGGGTTTGGCGGGCATGGCCGGGAGGATGGGCCCGTGGGGTTGGGGAAGGGTTGGTTGGGCGTTGAGCGGGATTTAGACGCCATCACTGATTTATTCCCAGCGGGAGGGCATCATCGTGCCGCGTGAGTGGTGTGGCGGAGGGGGAGGGGGGAAGGGGGTAGGATTGGAATGGTGTGGGGTGGGAAAGATAGGGCTCGACGGTCATTTTCCAGATGAGCGATACGTTCATCGCTTCTCTTTTTTTTCCCTCTCGCGTCCGCGTCCCTTCCATTTTTCCCTTAATTTTTGTTAAATTTTTAATTCTCTTCCCGAAACTCACACCGCCTCGCCCATTAACACTCCCTCCTCTCCGATTGCAACCCTTATTCCCGCGTCCGTCACATTTTCCCTCCAATTATTCCTCTATAATTGCCATTGGCTGCTACCGCTTTCTGTTCATCGGACTTCCGCACTAAGCAAAGCTAGCTTCTCACATTAGCACTGGTTGTCTAGTGAGGATTCTGTTGATTGGTTTGCTTTTTTCTTGGAACACCTTTAATTTTCTCTATCTTTCTGACTATAAACTCTTTTTGCTATTCATTGCTTTCCGTCGTAATTACCCTTTACCGAAAAACACATTGTTTATCGCCATAGAATACTTTTTTCTTGTCCAATATGTCACCTCAGTAACGTAACTATTTTTTAAAACTTACTTGCAACTTACTACCGTTTAATATGAAAATCTTGATTCGTCAAGAGCCGCTGTACTACTGCATATTGGAAATCGTATATTCTCGGTTCAATGTTAAGTTTTGGTTAATCTTAAGTTTTTGACTAATTTAAATGCTGATTTTATATATCATCTTCCTTTCTCCATACGTCTCTCCTCATAGTAAGATTTGTTCTATCTTCATCCGCCTTAGTTTTTATTATTTAACGATGGGAAAAGTTTTCATTAAATCACTGGTGATATAGCTCTATGCTTGCCGTAACTCTCTATGAATCAGTGTAGGACATTGTTTTAAAAAAATTTCGAACCTTCTAATTGGTGGCGAGTCTATAATTTTGGCAACTTTTTTCTTCTCTCTGGTCTTCCCCTCTTTACTTCCTGGCATCACTCCTATCTGTTCACTTTTTTTTCGTTCACGTTCATTTCATTATTTTATGAATATTTTCCCAAATTTATAGCAGCCACCGTTGTATATTTATCACTGTTAGCCTCGAAAATAAGCCACGCTAAAGTCTTACTTGTTGCTTTAGCATGTGTTCTTTAAGGGATAAATTTTTGCATCTTATACTATTAATATCCTTACTTGAAGTAATTTTTGAAGTCTCATTGCCTCACTGAGTTTTAAACCCATCATATCTCATAAGATTAATTTTCTGGAATATTTTTTTATTTATCTGTTATGTTGAGTAGTCATATCAATATTTTCCCCAAAGGTGGTTCGATATATACCTAATTTTCCATCTTTAAGGATAATTAATCTGAAGTGATGCAGTTGTTTTCTTAAATCATTATTTATTAATCAGCTAGTTCTATAAATCTTTGTTCTTCAGACCGTGACATAGCCATTGTAATATGAAAGTATTCCATGTTATGCCTTCCCTTTAATATATTTTTATCATGATTCATTGGTTAATTTGCTTCATAACACCAATTATTACTCTTCCTATATTTTATTGCAGTTAAACAACACATTTTATTCAACCCTACCATATGTATTAAAACCGGCAAGTGTTCCAGAAACTTATATATTTTCTCGAATCCGTCTTAGCCGGCGGTGCAATCGTCTCTATCTATAGTGACGTTGCAAGCCGTCAATTTCAAGGCATTGTCCCGGTGCTATTTCATACCAAATTTTTTCTCATCTATACTCTCGGATATAATTGATCATTCGTAATGATGAGCCTTATTTTTTATTCGCTATTAGCTGATTCTGAGGTATTTAATTTTCTAATATAATCGTAAAAAATAAAAATCTATATAAGTAGGATAACATTTTTTCACGCTATTTCTAAATGTTTCCTTATTGCTTGCTGATAATTTTTTTTTTTAAACAAGAGTAGATGTCTCATAAATGGCGCAAGGAAGCTGCATTTTCTAAAATTGAAGGCATTTTTGAATATTTTGAATATGAAGGAATATTTAGTAGCTTTACGGTTGTAGTTGCAAATATATGCTTCAGAATAATCCAGCAAAAACTGAGAAGTTATCAAGTGTCTCGAAGAAAGAACAGCAATATGTGAAGGGAAACTATTTGCCGAAGCAGATGAAAGACGGCATTGGACGCTATACCCGACGGCAGAGGTCGGGTATAGCGTCCAATGAAGACGTGCTTAGCGAAAATGGGATGGCTGAAAGAGACAAACCGTCACAGAGTCATGAGAGCGTGAATGGAGTCGGTCACTGCAGAAGCAGGTATAAGTGGTTAGGTTAAAATTTGGCGCAGGGCGCAGCGAATTGAGGTCGTTGTTTGTCTCCTCTCGACAATTGCGTCATTACGCTCTCCGGAAAAGAGGGTGCTTATGACATTATTTTTTTGTTTTCAATATCGCTTACTCAGTGTTTGAATCCGATGGTGGTTTTGGTTGGGTGAGGGTAAAGTTTGTCGCGGCCCTCCTAAAAGCAACTGTTGGCCCTGCAATATGTATCATGGATATGAATTTTATGTATTTTACCTATGCATTGAGGGGAGCGTGGGAAGAAGTTGGGTTGGCTGTCGACGATGGGGTCCTGAGCTCAAATCTTGGGTTAAGCCCTCGGACACTCCCACTCCAAAATTCCTCGTGGCCCTAGGAACTGAATGTGTTAACTCCTCGCAACTGTAACTCGTAATGGGGTTGGCTCTATCTCATGTATCTATTCCTTCGGTTATAATCACTGAAAGAGAATTACATATTATCTATCACGCCATCCCAGTAGTAACGTTTTGTCTTTACCGGCCTCGTTGGCGGCGGGGATAGGTTCTCACCCGCCAAATCGCAGGTTCAAATCCCGGCTGATCGGGTTTACCTCACCCAGCGAATGGATATGTGTGATTTTCTAACTTTTCGAATGTAGAACAGGACAGCGCAGTCCTAAATTCGCAAGTGAAATAAAGACGACATTAGGTATTACTATCATCTGGCGTGTAGTAGGGTTGTTTGGACATGAGCCGAGTCCATTCGGTGTATGGGAACAGCTGCTTACTCTGGGCCACCTCATATCGCGTGGGTTTTTTTTTACGGATATGTAACTTATTTTTACTAAATGGTATTTCAGCGCAAGACACATCGGTCAGAGGCCATAATTTTTGTCTATCTTCTGGAGTACCTTGTCTGCCAAGCTCTCCAAAGCCCCCGAGTTGAAATAACAGGGGAATGTTCTGAAACCTTTCGCAGGAGCAGAATAAGCGTGACTTAAATGCGGCATTCCTGAATTAAAAACAAGAATTCATTTTTAAAACCAAAATTCTTTTCAAAGGAGGGAGAAACCCGAGAAAATAATCGTAATAAGTCCTAAGTGAAATTGGTGGTGTACCAAATTCATTCGAATACCAATATTCGATTACCTAGGTGGTACTCAAATACCGCTGGAATACTTGAAATCTCATATTAAATATTTAGGTGACGTTAGACATTTTTCCGTCTTGCATTTCTCCCTATTAGATTAGCCTGGATAGCTTGGTGGTCTGAGCATCTGTCTGGAAAGTAGAAGGTCCGTGGTTCCATTCCCGGTTCCGGTGAAAATTTTCTACGTGTTTTCGGCCTTCATTCCATCTCCACGCCACACTGTGTTATCATTCTGTATTTATATTTCTGTCTCTTTGTTTCAATTTCTATCTGTTACTATGATTCCCTAACTTAGTTCTAAGATAAATTACTTGAGGTAAAATGTTAGAAGAAATTCACGGACGCAAGAATGTTGCAAAACAGAGTTTAAGGGAGGCTGTCCTTGGTAAGTCAGCGAAAGTGGATGGGTTTAACGCGACGCCAAGAGTGAGACAAGGGGTTCGTCCCCCCCAGAGGAATGAGTACCTCCTTCGGAGAATAAGGGTTTAGGAGTGATGCCCGGGTTTAGCGGCGCGTAGGCCAGGGTAAATTTGCCCATCCGAAACTGCCTCGAGAGGGGATTAGGCCTCCGCATCCCCCTTTCACTCGCACGCATCTTTTTCTTCGGGGGACTTTGAAGGCTGGGCGGCGGGAGAATTCTTCTCGCTCGGATCGAGGGCCCGGTAAAGGGAGGAGCCATCTCTGTGGCGCCCCTCGCCTAGTTTGTCCTCCGCATACTTGGAAACCTAAACACTGGCGGCTCTACAAAAGGGTCGAAAGATCTGCCGCAAAAAAATTAGCACGGGGTGATTGTTGAAAGAGAGTTACTGGTTTTGAGCTGCCGCGTCAGAAAATAGACTTGTCTATTTTGGAAAGGCACTTAACCGGTCTTTCTTTTCTTCCCGCTCTTCTACCAGTTTTTCCATTTTTTTGTTTTCTAAGAATTGTCTGTGGTTTCAAACCACAAATTTGTCATGAAAGAATGGTGCGGTTTCAGTAATTCATAGGAAGATATTAGGGATAGGGTGTCATAAATAAATTATTCTCCCTGTGGTAAAAATTATTTGATAGGTTATTAGCAAGATCCAAGAACCAACTGTGAAAAATATGTTTGCATTTACCGTGCAAATTGAACATGCTGATACAATTTCGATGAAAGAAAAACTGTAAGAAACGTTTAAATAAGTAGTATTCAGTCTTTTATTAATAGAAATACCTCCATAATTATTATGCATACATTTTTTGTCCATTCATGAAATTAAGTATTCAATGAATGATTTATTGTAGTGAAAACAGTTATTTCTACTCTCATGCTTTTTGTTCGACCATTCCAAAATGGTGTCTGTGAGACGCCGCACGACAAATAGCGTTCCTAAATGTGACGCGACTGGCGGAGAGTCAAATCTTAAATTTACCGATTGAAAATGGGAAGATGGTGATAGAAATGAAAAAGCAACTTATACTATACAAAATTTCATAGTTTTAAATTGTTAATAGCCCTTGTTATATCTTTATTTAAATTGTTATATCTCACGAAGAGGTTCGGCTTCATAGGGAAAGAATCCAGGGCTTTTCGTTCAAATTCTTCCATATAAAGATCTGCGACGACAGGTGATAAAGGAGAACCCATGGATGCCCCTTCCGTTTGTTCATATAATTTCCCTCCCCAAGAGAAATAACAATTACGAAGGCAAAAGATATGTGAGATATGTGGACGATACCTTTGTCATATGGCCTCATGGGACAGATAAACTGGAAAGATTCCTTGAACATCTTAATAGCCAAAATAGTTCCATCCAGTTCACTATGGAAATGGAAGAAAATAACCAACTTCCTTTCTTGGACGTTCTCGTCAAGAATAAATCAAATGGCACATTGGGACATTCAGTCTATCGTAAGAAAACGCATACTGATCGCTATTTGAATGCCAAATCACACCATCATCCCAGGCAAAAAGCATCAGTCATTAAAACTCTATATCATAGGGCATATTCCATATCGGATAAAGATTCGCTCGCTAGAGAGAAACACCTCCTTACCACGCTCCAAGAAAATGGCTACGATCGGGTACTGATTCAAAAAATCGCGCGTAAGGAAGAGGAGAAAAGATATGTGGCAATGGACACTGCAATGGAAGACCAGCAAAAGGCAAAGGCACATGCTCTCTTGCCATACGTGGCTGGAACGTCGGAAAGAATTGCTGCAGTTCTCGCCAAACATGACGTTCTGACGCGATTTAAAAGTTTGAAGAAGACCTCAGACCTCCTCCGGAGTGTAAAAGATCGTCATCCATCAGATATCTATGAATGAGTGTATGAAGTAGCGTGTTCCTGTGGTTTATCATACATCGGGCAAACATCTAGATCACTCAAATGCAGAATAAAAGAACATCTAAAGGCAACCGAAAAGAAAAATTTTCGTCTTTCTGCGGTTGCAGAGCATGCATGGTCGGAACCTTGGCACGTCATACTTTTCAAGGAATCGAAAATCATCGCCAGGGAAAATAAATATTTCCCTAGGCTGATAAAGGAGGCGATAGAAATAGCGAGTCACCAAAAGAACTTCAATAGGGAAGACGGCTATCCTTTATCCTCATCTTTCAAACGGCTTTTCCAACAATGGAATTCAAATCAACGGCCGCCTGACTAGCTATATATATATAAGGATCGCAGATCTGCAGATCATTTGGACCCGAAGACGGGAGCTGGAACGCGCCCGAAACTGTCGTCCGCTAAAACATGAATCAATGCGGTGTAAACCCGGAAAACCATCACCAATCAACTCACCGCGGAAGCCTCCGTAATTACTCATGAAAAGTTTTAAACTATCAAATTACCTTACCTTCATCCGTTAAAAAACATTTTCATGATGATCATGGCTAACTCGCATTTATCTCGAGATGAAACATGCGGTTGTTATCTCAAATTTCTAGAAGGTAGGCTTAAAAACAAAAGTTGAAGTACCATAAGGAAATCAACCTGGTAATTCATGTGGCGTATTATATGAGAAGTAAGAATACTTAGGATTTGGTCACATGATGGACTTTAAAATAAAATGAAGTGCAATATGAGGAAATGCTCCGGAATACCCTCTATATTTCTGAGGGTGTAAATTGAAAAAATAGACACTAATTCTTTAGATGACTGACTGATTAACCAATTTAAAAAATATCCTCCCGCGCTCAAAATAAAGTGAGTGCTGCTTATTTTATTAATTACGGTCCGTTATCAGCTTTTCTGTTTTTGAATGCCCAACCTTTTTTGTCAAAAAAATGATGCGCTGGGTCTGTTTAATGGTTAAAAAAATCCTTGGTGCATGAAACAAACCGTCTCAGTGTTATTTTTCAATTTAATCTTTCATTGAATTGTTTCCCCACCTGGCAATATCGAGCTGAAATTTAAATAAGTGCGTGGTATTAATTATAAATAAAAGTTTAACTTTTAAACTAATTATTTAAAAACATTGGCCCATCAAATCAATTACATTAGATCTAATCCGTGAAGTAGCGGTTTATTTTTCGCGTCTCATTTTTCAATCGTAATGAGAATTCTGTTTTTTCTTCCGCCTTTATGAAATTAGTTTTTTCAATCACGCTTAGTTGCTTCATGAAATATCACATAATTGAAAATTTAATGACTTTTTCCCGGTTATATATCATTAGAGAACGGCCTTTTAATTCCTTTTTTTTTATCCAAATGCGCGAATTATTTCAATTTAGCATGAATAATTAAACACTCCATTAGATTAGCGTTGAATATCCAATTACTTGTCCACTGCATTTTTGCTAGATAATCGAGTAGAAATTTTTAATCCCGCCCTAAACCAAAAAAGGCATGCTTTTGCGTACGACTCTCTTCTTTTGTATTCATTGCGTCCTATTTTGAAAATTACTATGTTCATTAGCCGTTAGTCTATAGTCTGTTCTGGCAAGCTTAACATATTCTCATCAACTTTAATTATTAAATGCGCATAATTAAATATTCGATAAAGGTCACTGCTGTTTCTTTATTTTATGAATTTTAATTTATGCTTGTGGAATTGGAAAACTTACGTTTTTGTAGCAATGAATGTTCAAGTGCTAAGTGTCAAAATGAAGACTTCTTTAAGAAATTGAAAAATTGACCTCCTAGAGGTTCTGAATACATTTTTGCATGTATCTCTCTGAAAAATGGCAATTAATCAAATAATTTCGTTGATTCGTTTAAATGAAAAAAGTTCATTCAGTGCGGTTGATCAGTATTTAGCATTCAGTGCCTCTCTCTCAGCAGCCATTTGATCATTTGTCGTAGTAAAAACACCTGTCACGCCTCAAGATCTCAGGCAACGGTGATAGGAAGAAATCAGGATACGATGAACGATGACTATAGGCAATGATCAGTATTTTTCAAACCAAGCTGGATTTGATAAGTAGTTTTATATAAAAAATCACACGTACTGGGATGACGTTTATCTTCAATTATCGACCGCTTTCAATTGACGAGTAGATACTTTGATGTACGACTTCCTTTCATTAGTTACTAGTTCTTAGCCTACGTAAGGTCGGGTTATCTGTGTATATCGTACGGCTCGCGGTCATCATTGAGCTTCTCGCAATCATTTCCACCATTAGAGTTGGCTTTTGCTTCTTAACGAGCTGCATTGATAGGCATTGAAAATATTAAATTAAACTATATATTTACCATTTATATAGTTCAAACTACTTTATGGTCATCATATTTAGTGACTTCTTCTCGATCAGCTTCAAGATAACATCATTCCTCCAATTTTAATCGCTCTTCCACCCTTGACTTATCTCGCTTCACACTTTTGCATTAACTTCCTTTCAATATTTTCCTCGTTTTCTTTTTCTCCCTTTTTATACTTGAACCATTCGGTGCAGTGATATAGACAGAAATTCTTTCATATTACACTATTTAGTGACATTTTTTCTTTGCTTATCAATCTAAGTGGTCATATATAATTATTCACCCCTCATGTACCTTTTAATCTAACTTGACCTGTCCATCAGGTATTTAGCATTTCTATGCAACCAAGCATTTATTTATTTCCATACCACCGAAAATAGCTCTATTTTACATCGGGTTTATTAACATGTTAACAATGTAACGTGCACAAACAACCATACCCTGGATAGGGGTAACTTACCGAGACAGGACTCGAACCCACGATCTCCTGTTTGGCAGGCGAGGACTTTACCCCGCCGCCACCGAGGCTGGCAAAATACATCTATGTTATGAATATGACTGGTAAATAGTCACAGTCTCCGTCAAATTCTAGCACCAAGCATATCAATCGTTATTAGCATTTATCCAAAACTTTCGGTAAGTCTGGACATTTACGAAATCGTAGATTTTGCAAATGAGTTCAGTCTGTAACTTTTACATCCACCTGAGCTCAATATTCCATTTAAGAAACTTGGAGATAGGGGACAATAACCACGCATAAAAATCACCTCTCCAAGCTCAATCATCACAGTTCTAAATCATTAATATTTTGCTATTATTATGAGATTACCATTTCCGTCAAATGAATAAAACAAAGGTTTAAGCCAATGCCCATGCCATATTTAATATCCATTTGTAAAAGGACAAAGGCGAGAAACTGTGTTAGAGAAGAGGAGCGAAATATTTAAGATTGAAATCTTTCTTTTAATTGTAAAAACACTGTAGAATTCTCGGCATATTTAAATACACATGAGAGCTTATCTCGGCTTAATCTCTCGGCCATTTCGGATGATTTGTATGGCATGTATTTTTTTCTATTTATAAGCGACTCTAACATTGATGCAATAATTAGGTGTGATATTAGATGGAATATTTCCAATGTACGTTACTACTTTCCATGTTTCCATGGTTTAGACGAATATCTGCACTATTTAAACACCTGGTGATAGAAAGCACTATCAAAGGTTCAATTCGATGATCTATTCTGGGACCAAGCCGATGTTTAGCTCAGCGATGACCCGTTCGATCAACGTTACTTGATACCTATTTCTCTCTCATTTTCGTGCATGGTAAATTGGTTTTGGGCTAGATTGCTCAAAAAGGAGAGATCCGCGATCTCCGCGAAGATGCCAGCGGTGAAGGGCACGTTATCAGCAGTGCCAAACCGAGAGGCTGCCTCCCTTTCGGCTCCGCTCTCGTTTTGTATCGTCCGTGTGGCAGAGAGCAACAGAGAGAGAGGGAGAGAGCCCAACGGGGAGCCCAACCAAAGATGGCCGGTTATGATAAAAGAATGGGGCGGCGGAAAGGGGTGCAGGCGGTCAGAGCGCGGAAGGTTGGGGGGGGGAGGGAGAACCCTTAATGACCAAAAGGGACTCAGAAGGGGGAGGAAAGGGGAGGAACTCGGTTGCCATGGAAACTGAGCCTCGGGAGACAGGAGAGAGAGGGAGGGATGCGGTAGAGAAGGAGTTGAGTTTGAGAGGCCAGTGGACGGAGACAGAAGCGCGTGGGGTTGCATGTTCTGGGATGTCGAAGAGGGCGGTCGGTGTACATGGACAAAGGCGATACACTATTAGAGAAAAGGCGCAGATAGATGTAATAGGGTCAATCGATTTCAAATCACCACGGCATTGTTAATTATCCATATTTTTTTATCATTGGATCCCTACAAGTAGACAATCACAAAACACCATTTGAAAAAAATTAACAAGCCATACTTTTTTTTTGGCAGCCATTTTTAAAAGGGCGGATGGGCAAATTTTGATGAAAAACGTGGTTTGCATAAAGTTTAATTTCGAAGCTATTTTTAAAAATATGATAATAATTTAAAAACCAATGTTTGTCATAAAAAGAACTTTTGAAAACCATTTAAAAAAATTTTCCTTCATAAAAGACAGTCAGTAAAAATATTTCCGCAAAAACTCGGGAAAAATTTGTCAATACTAACTTTTTAACGCTATAATTTTTTATGAAGGAAACGAGACTCACTAATGGAATGTTATTTCTGAGTTGAATACTCAAAAAACTACTTGCAGTGTAAGTTTTAGCGCTGAGAATGCTCTCCATTTTTTCTAGAGCTTGTCAAACAATGCCGAAAGCCTTAAAGCGTCGATTTTCGCAGGTGAATATCTAAAAAGGGACTGATTGTAAACTAGTGAAAATTTTACAGAATATTCTTTATTAACATTAAAATTTCTCACTGAAAATTATGAATGTGAAACTACTACATTTAGCGTAGTGGAGCAGTAAATTTTAATGGATATACTACCACTTTACATGCTCCTGCAGTGCCAACAAGGGTTCGTGCATTGCATGTTAGCACTCATGGGCTTGATTAAGTAATTACTGCAACACTATGTATCGTTTAAACTATTAAAATTACATTTATAATGAAAATTTATTTAAAAATCGAAATATTTTGCATGGTCTGCATAGTGATCGCCATCTGTTGTAACCACAACGCACTTGCGAGAGTAAGCTGCAGTACAAAATGGGGAACATTGCTTGGGTGATTTGAAATGGATTTACCCATTCCTACACGTTTTTTGAGTAGAACTATAGAAATGGAAAATGAATAAATAAAAAATAATAAAATTTTAAAAAAATTGTTTGGTTCACCAATGTATTTCAAAAGGCACGGTTAGGGTTTCATATCATAGTTATATCCTGACGATGTAGCTAAGTTATGAAACCCGGGTCGTGCCTTTTCAAATATATTACTGAACCTAACATGGTTTATTTTTTATTTTCCATGATGGAAAGGTTTTACAAATTCAAGTTTAAAAACATCAGTTATATCTCAGGACCGTAGAATCCTCGAAAGTTGGCCGTTTTATTCTAAAATTCTGTATTTTTTCTATTTCTAAATTACTCTATCATTACTACCATATTAAGATGTGATATTTGTTGGAATATTTGAATATTTTAATTGTATGTTACTATTTGGCTTGTTGCCATATTTAATTTTGATAATATTTTCAATCATGTCACACCACTCCCTTACTCAATGAGAAATTTGATAAATGATTTGACCGAAAAATCAATTCTCATCCTCGTACAATCCCCTCTCAAAATAGCATATCCTGACTCACCTCTGTCCCTTCATATCATGGCTACCTTCAAGCAATAATTTTCGTTGCATTTTTTTCATCTCTTCTAACTGCCGATATATGTTTATGTTCGTTCGGCTTTTTTGGCTAATACTTGTTTTTTTATTATATATTGCGTACGTACTAGTACGTCAGATACCTTTATTTTATGGTTTGGGTAATTAAAAATAAGGAACTCGACCTAATGATATTGTTGTCTAAACCCTCTTCATATTATTTTCTTCATTTTTATTTAACATCATAAGTCATTATTGCTGTCTTCTTTCACATTTTCTGTTAAATATGCAGAAAATGTACTCACTCATATCTAAACTGATTATTAAAAATCTTTGAAGTAGTTGGGTGGGAAATACATGAAAGCCGTCCCGAAAATTAAATATGTTTTCGAGGAAGGTTTTATAAAATTGAGGATGATCGGAGCAATATAGAAATTAATACTAAAACTTAATTTCATAAAAAAACACTTTTAACAGGCATTTTATTCTATATAAATAAGCCTCATGAGGGGTGTAGTAAGCATAGTTGAATGAATTCTTAAATCTAAAATATTATACGGCAACTATTCTGGGTGGACGTCATATTCCTAATCATCTGACAACCGTGAAGAATCATTCGGTAATCAATCCTGTTGGATCCATTTGTACCCTGTTTTCATATACATTATCCTTGTCACATCACAATTTACCAGTAGTTTTACGCAAAATATGTTTAGACATCCCTTTGTGGTTGTTTATAAATTCAGCACATTTTTCATTTAGGCTATTATGGTACGCCTTGGCTCAAGTGCCTATCATATTTTCAACATGCTGTGTATATTTTCAGGATCAGAGAGCGCACGGAGGGTCGGTCCATTTGTTCTCAGCCAACAGAGTAACCATTGTCAAAGTAGATCGAGAGAGTCATTCAACCACAGAAACATCTACATTTGCCTAATGTAAGTTGCATACTTATGTGTGTATATTAGCTATCCTTTATTCTTCAGCGAATGGTAAATTTAATTACCTCTATGAAGACTTAATTGTTATATTTAGTTTTTTTTTGGTTTCCCGAATGATTAAGACGTGAATTGTTTCATGTAATATGGTGAAGGCTGGAGTATTTTCTTCTCACCCCATGGGCCCATATCCAAATTCCTATCCTGACTTGAGTGCTTTTTGGAGGGCACTTCAAGTACAGCATTCCGTCCGTCAGATGGGACGTGAAGCCGTGGCCCCTTGGCACCTTCCGTTAAGAGCAATGCCGACGCCAGTTTTCTCTCCTCCCTTTCTTCCCTACCTTTCCTTCATGACGCAAATGACCTCAGCTATCTATCGCCTTCCCTATATACCATTCTGTAGATAATGTAGCAGCATGGACGTTATATGGTCTTGCGCTAAAAACTGCCTCCGTAGCTTCCTGATTAATAACGTAGTCGACTCATGTTCTGTTTCCCTGTCGCAGCGTAATGATCGGTGCAGAGGGAAGGGACATTTTCTCGGGTGCAGGTGGAGGAAGAGTTGGCCTGAAAATATTAGCTTAACTGGAGCGTGTTTTGTTACAATGGGGAAACAGTGGACGGCGTAGAGGGTGTTGCATTCCTCAGCGCTCTCGAGGCGTTGCACACGTGTAAAGTGGCGGACGATGAAGTGGCTGCTCGCCTCCCTTTGCATACCTACTCCGAGGACACTCGCCATAGGCCGAAAGACGCGGAAAGGAGGGAGGCACTGGGGAAACTAGGGTGGGCTGCGCGGAATGGACGGGGAATGATCTCCCAGCAACGCGTATGCGAAGACGAACGGTATAATGAATAGGAAGGAATTTGTAATGAGAATTCAAATTTTCAAAGCAATATATACACTATCGATTGATATCTATCGCACTAGGGTAATACCTACCCAGTGAAACTAGTGGGTCAAGACATGTAGACATTATAGAATAGGCAAATAGACGGTTTTGTTGCCAAGAACGATACATTTTTACAGAAAAGATTTTTTCAAGTGATAAGTTGCTTTTTATATTTGATTTTTACTTTTATTCTACATTTTTTACGTTTATTTTACATTTTTTACGTTTTATGCATATTTACATCACAGAATAGGGACCTACGGAATTCCGTAGGTCCCTATTCTGTGTTTACATTTACATTTATTCTCTATCATTAAGTCTTTTAATCGAACAGACATACTTTGCGAAGGTTAATGCTATAAAATTTCTTAAATAACAAAGAAAAAGAAACCATGATTATGTCCTTGTTTCTATATTAGGCATGACTGAACAGTTAGCCTTTAATTTTTTGATACTCTTAGGGTAGGAAGAAAAAACCTTTGCAATGTTACAAAAAATTTAACTAACCTGAGCGGTTTCGGTACTTTTTGCTCTGCTATCGAGGTAAATCGAGTAAACATTTCAACAATTCTCTTTCAAATTTAAAAGCTAGCACAGGTTTAACAGTCAAAAAACTAAAGACTCCGAAGGACCAGGGACGCAAGCGCAGTCTGAAAGTCGAGACGATATATCGATGGCTAAGTTCTAACAACACGTAGCTCAAATTCGGCCGGTTTTAGACAGCTATCTTAAACAAAGTGTAATTACATTTAAAAAATAAAATCCAAGCAAAAAACAACTCTTTGTTTGCAAACGAATTGTTCTTTTTCATTTTTATGAACTTTAGGTTTTTAATTTCATTGTACAAGTAAAAACAAATAAATCGTTTTTTTGCTCTCCTGAAAAGTTGCTATTTTTGAGATAAGTGTTGTTAGAACTTAGCCATCGATACACACTAAAGGAGAAATAATTATGTCGAAATAAGAAATTGCTCATTGAGGAAGATAGAGGGGAAATATTTTTGCAACACCAATGGTGGCACAAACGTTGTATTTCTGTCAGTAATATTTGCCTTACATATTTGTCCGGCCACCCTCCCTGGTCAGTCCGCCCCTGTGAGGGAGAGCCGCCAAATGGTCATCCCAAATATTTTTTACTTCCATTCATGTTAGAAAATCTGATAATGAGTGAGTCAAATCGTCTTTCGTATGCATTATAATATGTCTCACTCTGATTGGTGTCGCTACTATGTTTGAACAATTCATAAAATTACAAGAATATTGGTAGGCAGAAAGACTCTGTCATTCGGGAGGATATGTGTACGAAACCAAAAGTAAATTACCAAGGTATGATGCTAGAATGGGTTCGTTCACTCTGACCCAAGATTGAATTTATCTATATTACTCGGTTCATGGTTGGGAAAAAAATGTGGCTTCTTAAAAAAACTTCTTATTCAGCCATTTCCGCATAACTTCAAAAATCAAACTGCGAAATTTGCAGCCCAGATTTCATGAGTTGGTGACGTCAATTTCATGGTTCGGGGGATAAACTAATTCCCTTATCTATCTGTTCGGAAGAACATCTCTCTTATTTTTATTTATAGTTTCTGTCAGACCTGGAAATATAGTGAAGCTCTAGTATGATGCTCCTATGATTCAAATAAAAAGGAATTGCTCTAACGATATTACGCTTAGCATTTATTAGTCTTTTATTGTTCACCGAAAAAACTGATTACAATACCTACCCGTTCGGCAAAATATCTCACTTCATTTATCGTTTCTGTTGGACTAGGAAACATAGTAGGGTTCTAATGTGATTTTCTCGGTGTCGCTCTTAGAGATATCTTTTCTCTTCTCTCAATGAGGGTGAGATTTTTATTATTTGTTCTTCAGTTTCCACTGAGATTTTTATTTTAAGAGTACGGGTTCTCACCAAGGTAACTATTTAATGTTCTATTGCGTTAAGAAATTTTCTCGTTATATAGCAAGTTATAATTACTGCGGGTTTTCGCAGTTTGATGAATGTATTTGGATGAAAGTTGAGTATTTAAAAACTAATTTGCTATTATTATATGTTGTAATTATCAATATCTGTTAAAATATTTCTTGGAGTGTAGGTCAACGTATGTTATGCAAAAATGTTTTAGCCAACGTTTCTGTTTATTTAAACCATCATCAGGGCTTAACTTTGTACACATTTATTGATAATATCAATAAATAAATACAATAAATATGTACGAAGTTAAGCCCTGATGAAGATAACTTTTTTGCATAACATACGTTGACCTACACTCTAAGAAATATTTTAACAAGTATTAAACGAGGTCAAGATAAGGAGAAAAAAATAATTATTAATATCATTTGTAATTGATCGAGCGATCTAGTCCGAGTTTTGAGGTGGCCGAGGGATTTCCGAGCGCAAGGTGGCCGCCGTCTCCTCGGCCTGGTCCGCTGGCGTTTTGCGGGGGACTCTGGGAGCGACTCTGCCGCTAGAGAGGAGGCCGACCGTTAAGGAAGAGAGCGGGGGAGGAGAGAGAGAGAGAGGTCTGCTGCCTGGGAGTTACACAGAGGAGCAGAGGAGGAGGAGGAGGATGTATGCAGGGGGGAGGGAGGGGGGTGGATGTGATCGAAGGAGCGTCGTGGCTGGCTGGACCAATGGGCAGCGCGGGGAGCATCGCGGGGGAGGGGGAAGTTTTGCGTCCGAGTATGTGTGCGAGAGAGAGAGAGAAGAGGATGTGGGTGGAAGATGGAAGCGGCGGCGTCTGCGAGGAGAGTAGTAGGGGGGTGGGGGAGGCTGTATGTACGCAAGGGGGGAGTGGGGTGGGGTGGGAGGGGAGGGAGAGGCGCGGTGGTCAGCTTGGCGCTTCTCGAACGAATATGGCGTCCCTTCGTGGTCCACACCCACAAAACAGTCCGGAAAGGAGGAGGAGGAAAGGGAAGGGGTGTGTATAAGCTGGGGGGAGGATTTCCACCGTCGGAGGGGGTTTTTGCTGGGACAAGGAAGGAGTTGGGCGAGGAGGAGTTATGCTTGACAGAGGCGAGGAGGGCAGGGTAAGGTAAGCGGGGTGTACTGGGGGTATGAAAAGGGGGGAGAGGTAGGTGTTGCACAGTCGTGAGGTTGCGGGGAGAGGAGAGAAGGTTAGGGAAACCATGGGGAGAGTTTTGAGACGGTATAGAGAGGGAGAAATGCCAATACGACGAGGGTTACCATGGACAACGGGAGGGGGTGGGGAACTCGGACTTCGATGCCGTGGGTGGGGTTTGGGGGAGCAGCGTTGGGCGCCTGGAGAGTGGGAGGGGGGAGTTGTCGTGGAGACGGCGGACGACAGCTGGGGTTTTGTGTGAGCACTGGGTTCTGCTGGCCGTGAAGTCTGGCAAGAAAGGATGCTAAGAGATGGTCTTGCCCGAGAGAGCGACTCTCGGGCGAAATGGAATAAAATGGGCGAAGAATGACTGGATCTTTACTCGCAATTGAAAAGCTGAATCATGTGTACCCGCTCTAGTCCATATAATCGCAGACATTGAACTTGCTCTCTTTTCTATCCAATAGTTTTGAGTGCGCTCCAGTGCATTGTATGCAATATAGTAATTCTTTTGTAAGTAATAGATTGTTGATTTCGTACTGAGAGAGCCAAGCTCGCAGATGTAGGTATGCACACCATCCTTCAGAGAAGTCGATAAATACACTCCATACTGTGGACTTGAGTATTGGGCTATTGATTATGGAAATGCACTTGAATTTCTTCCTTGATCGGTTAATGAATGGTAGGTGATCGCGATTGTAATTATTACATATCAGTGAAGTTATCCTTTCTCTTGATAACTTCTATTTCAAAAAAAGTAATTTATTATTTTTGTGTATTAACTTGTAAGAAAATATATATTATTCCTTTAAATTTCTTCTAACTCCTGCTTACACTAGGGTTATTAGATTTTTAACCATCAGTATTTGTTATATTCCCCTCGTGTGGCACTGAAATTGAATTTAATGGAATAGGGCAAATTCAAATGCAAATTATATCTATCTTTCTGAGAACTAATGCTAACATTGAATTCATTTTAATGCAAAGTTCGTTAAGGATGATGAAACAAAACATAAATATTTTAGCTTTCCCAGGTAATTGCATTATCAGAAAAAGTGTTCATCAATTGGGAATAACATAAATATAAGCTGGAGAGTTATTTTTTGGCTCAGTTGAAAACACTGCGTGATATTTTAAATATTTTATTCCGGCAGTTTTTTTTTTAATCCAGCCGCCATTTTCATAGTCATTATACCGACTAAGGTACCTGTAATTTATATCTTACAGGTAAATATCATACTCAAAATTTGATCTTACAAATCTCACTAACCTAGTCTTAGGCCTAAAGATTGGTGAAGCTTGTTTCATATTCACACGTAGGGCCAGTAAATAGCGCTATCGTCCCCAAATTCACATTGAGATGTTAGTTTGAACTGTTTCTCTCCTACATTCATAATCCACGAATAGCTAGAAGTATTAAATTTCTCTGATCCATACTGTGAATTAGGATATTTATTGCTCTGCTACGTAATCACCAGTGGTGTCATGGTGCCGGAACTGGTTAACAAAAGACATAATAGTCAATTAACACTTTTATCAATTTTTCCCCAAAATTTCTAATTTATACATTCGTAACCGTAACAAAAAATTTAGTAATAAAATGTAAATAATGACTTGTAAAAAATCAAACACGCAGAGTAATATTTCACTAAAAGAAAGTTAGTAAGGAGAGTGCGTTCCTGCTTTGCTAATTTTGCCAATACGTCACAATCGACAAAAAGATTGCCGCCCAAACACTGGCTCTACCCTATTGATTTTCAGTGTATAAATATAATTTTTTTTAAATGATTTCAGTTTCTTCTTTCAGAAATCTCAAACAAATGCGAAAAATATTTCAGTATTTCCATTAATTATTTTGGATTTCGATTTTTTTGGAATTATGCGTCTCGATCACGATCAGCGCCTAGACAGAGACTTACTTTGGAAGCAATTCATTTTTACTGAGAGTAAAAATAATTAAAGTATGTTAAAACAATACTAAAACAAATAAATCAACATTCAGCCCTGAGGATGAGCCCCGAGTCTGACCTTGAAATGTTGAATATTGATAAATTAACCCGGTGGGAATCCCGAGAAGACTTTACCCCCATGTTACATACACTTCACCTGAGGCTTTAATCAAAAGATTGAGGGCATTTCTGCTCAATCATTCAGGGCAATATATCATTTATCATTCATAATCAAAACTCATTCAACCAAGCAGTACAGAAGCAGCTTTAAATAAGGAATTTAATGTCCGCATTGCAACTCGATAATAAGATAAGCTCCGAGTAATTTCAAACTTGCAACTTATCTCTTAGTGAGACCACATCTTTGAATCTACTGTTTCTCTTATGCAAATTCTTTGTCACTACTCTCTGAATTTAAGTCCCGGTTTTATTTTTTAAGACTTCATTGTTATTCCGCTTTTTCTCGCAAAGCTTTTCTCTGGCCCTTTTGGTGGCGAGCTTTCTTGAGGGACCAAGTTTATTTACGCTGTTTCCACTAAAACAAGGAAAAGAAAGTATCAATAATGGGATTCCCGGGCGTGAAATGAGATGCCGTTTTTTTGTGTACCGTAAACATTGACTCTTTCTAGAAGTTCACTTATGATAGAGCAATACTTTCCGAGGAGCCTTTGAAGAGTCCCATGAAATTGCTTTCATTAGATTTTCCTGGTTTTTATCATTCGGCTGTACAATTCGAGCATTCCGGAGGCATTTTAATTAATGTTTTTCGGAGTGTGGGATATTTGTGAAACTCACCGGTGGGACTGATACTGCTCGATGATATGGCCAATCTTACGGTGTAAAATTCTTATTCTTCTCCCACAAAGGCGTTGTTTATTTGTCATCTAGAACGCCTTTGTTGGCACCTCCGACATGTTTACGCCCCGCTTGCCCCCTTCCCATCGTCAGGGGGGTCCAGACCTTCAAATTTGTTTATTCTTCCCTAATCCTCCCCGCTTCCGACGATTACAGATCACACGCAACCGATATTATTTCAACTCCTTTCGAAAGAAAAACATTCGACCACTCATGCAAGGGGAGAGGAAAATTTTTGGTGTTGCGAACATATATGCTTAGAGTTTTTCTTTTTTTTTGAGGGAAGGAAAGAATAGTGGAGGAAGGGGGAATTCTGTAAGTAGCCCTGAGGTCGGACACTTTTGCGTAATGTGCGACGGAAATAAACAAATATGGATCATGACGAATCCTCCCCCTTACTAAATGCTGGGGCTTTGTTGTTCGACCAATTTCATCTCGTTAATGCCTAAACAAGTGCCGATTCCCCACCCATTTTTAGCATTTTTCATGGAAAGAGGTTTGAAGGAATTCTTCCATTAAATTATTGTCTCAATTTTGGGCAGAAATCGCATGCTAAAGATGTGACCTTAATATCAGTTTCTTAACATATCACTAGAGCTGTGTCATTCATGAATGAATCGCCCAGAATGAAATATTCAAAGCCATAAACCGAATGACTTGAATCTACGTTTGCTATGAGAAATTTAAAAAATGCCTGCAAAATGACGGATTGAACTTCGTAAGAGTAATTCACGTTAAGAGTATTTACATTTCACAATAAATTAACTGTGGACGACTAATTTTGTACGGCATAATATTCAGAAAAAATTTGAAGAGGTTTCCAAATCTGAAAACCATTAATTCAAGATGTATTTAAAATGAAAAATAAAAATCACTGTGAATTGCAAACCTTCATAATATTTAATGCAATTAAGTTGGCAGATTCATATGGATTCGAGCATAAATAATGTAAACTCTATGGATTCAAGATTCGCACGGATTCGATATTCACATGGTTTCGAGATTCCCTCGGTTCATAATGAACGATTTAAAGAATCGACTCACTGCCACGAATCGAATCACATCAAACGAATCCGCAAAACCCGAAATTCCCACCTCTGCATATCATCTCAATGTACATATTGGCGTGTTTATTTCATAATAGTGATGGGTCGATCATGAACGATTCGATCAAAAAGATTGAATCACTACGTGAATCAAATGACTCATGATTCATTTCGTTAAACAAGTCGATCATCAATCATCAATCACTCCGACTTCCGGTTTCATATCAATCATCTCGGTTTCCGGTTTGTTTCAAAATTTGGAACGATCGATGCTTGATCTCTTTTCGTCAGGGCAGAAATAGTTGTGAGATAATTAAATACTATGTTATGAAGAACTGAATACTTGTGTAATCTTTTTCTTAAATGTTTTCCAGCAGTTATCAGTATTAATAACACCAATACACGTAAAAGGAAAATATTAAGACGACTCCTGTAGGAGAACGTTAAGAAGTAGAAGTTAAAGCTGGTTACATTTTATTGTGCCGTTCATAAAATTATCCTGCAGATCAGATTCATGCATACTGTGTGGTGTATTTTGTGTTGTATTTTGATCAACTATAGTTTGAAATTATTTTATTAGTTTTAAGAAACTGTGGCAGTTTTGACTTCCCAAATATTTTGATGACACTACTTCCTTCATTTTTGCAATCTAATTTACTCATCTAGGAATTCACAATCAAAATAGTATATGAAATGATAATATGGATAGCAATCAGCGTTACCAATGCTCTTCGCAGATGAGGCAGTATTTATTCGATTATTCAAAGTGATTTATTACATCCATTGATTGAGTCTTTTCGATCTTGATTCCTTTTGAGTCTTTTCAATCATGACTCCTTTGAGTCTTTTCGATCTTGATTCCTTTGAGTCTTTTCGATCTTAATTCATTTGAGTCTTTTCGATCATAGAGATTGAATCAATTGATTGAATCACTTATGTGACTCGAGTCAAAATGATTGAATCACTAAAATGATCGACTTTGCCCATCACTATTTCCTAACCTTACTCCGTCCCCATACTCTCAGCGAGCAAAATGTTAAACGCGTCAAGTGTGATCATCCCAGTCACGTTCTTTAAGTAGTCTCATTCAAACGAGTGATACAAATGTTTGATCGGAATACATCACCTCAGATGATTTCAGCCAATGGGATGATTTTTATAGTATTCTTCTGCCGTAATTAAATGGGACATGTACTTCTTTTGTGCAGTCTAACCTTAGATGATTCTTCAGCCATTGGTCTCGGCGGGGGTAGTTAAATATTTATTCTTTATTCACTATGACGGTAGTAGCGTGGTTTCCTCCGCGTCTATAGCGTTTGGCTTCCCGTTTCGAATTCTACCTCCTCGTGGCCGTATAACCGTCACCTGACATCTGTGGGGGAAAAGCGGCACTTCTGACCTCTGCCTTGTATCGCATGGCAGTCTAGATGTGAGGCGCAACTGTAGCTTTTTCTCTCTGCTGGACCTTCGTTCTGCGTATTATGTTCAGTGATTGTTCATGCCATACTTCTTTCCAATTACACGGCACTTTCTGTCTTTGTTTCTGATTGGATATGAAAGAGCATAATATGGTATATTTTTATTTCATAACGATCATCTGATTGATAATCATTTCAGTGGATAGTGGAGTAGAACTAGTGATCGTAATATCTTAGCAGAGGAAATTATTTATAATTTTAGCGAATTTTTTATTCTGCCATTTAGAAGTGAAGTAGTGTGCCTGATTTCTGAAAGTTTAGTCTAGGACGTAATTTTCCTTTTCATTTTTTGCTATCATGTATAGGTATATGTCCACGTAACAGTGTGTTTTAAATTTTTTTTTCATATCGTCACGCAAGCAATGCATAATTTAATGATGCTTTTATGCAAATAAGGTTGGAAAATATAAATTTGGTTTTGAATTTAGATGTTCTTATATCATTATGACGTTGCTTACGGTAATATGCACCATCTCATATCGGATAATTCTTGTATGTTTGCTCCTCCAGGTCTTTGAAAGTAAATTGATAGAATTGTATTTAACAGTGCCCTTGCTAATTTGGCTTTGCATTCAGATGTCCTTATTTAATAATAACGTTGCTTAGAGATGTGTGCACCATCTAAAATCGAATAACGCTTGAAACATGTATTTTTGCTCCTCCAGGCATTTGAAAGGATGGGTATAGATAGAACTGTGTTTACGAGTTTCCTCTTACCGAGGGAATAAGATTTATTTCCAACCGAAGCTAATTAACGAAAAATCGCCGTCCAGTGCGAAAACTGCATGCTCTCCTCGTCCTGCTAATTGAACCCATCTTCGGATGATTATTGCAGCCATCAACTCTTCTTGTCCTTCCCCCTACTCCCCACACTTCCCCCCCACGGGTGGGCGGGGTCACGTCTTTGACCCCACGCCCCACTCCTCCATGGTGCGGCACTGGCTGTGTGTGGTGTGTTAGCGAGAAGCAAGGGTGCAGAACGCGTGGAAAGAGAGAGAAAGAAGAAGGTCCCAAAACTTTATAAATCGCTTACTGGACAAACTATTCGTCTAAATAATGATTCGGAATTTTTCCGGCAGGAAAGGGCATTTCGCCTGCTTCGGGCAGACTTCCCGTTTCTGCCTCCGTCACTGCGAGCATAACTCACAAAAACGGACCCGCTATTCTTCTTCCCTCTCTCAGTAGTCTCGGAAAGTGGACGCCCACTATCCCCCCATCCCACTCCCCCTTTATACTCCTACATTCACCCCACCCCACCACCCTTTTAGTCCCGGCCAGAAAACTTATCCCCTCCCCCCCCCCCCGAAAACCCCTCTCTCTAACTAACCTAACCTCCCCAGCTCTCTTGCAGCCAACACCCCTTCATTCTCCCTCTACCTCACACACTACAAAACTCGTCCAGTAGTAATCCTCATCTGAAACCATTTCTCGACCTCCCTCCCAGCATCCAACAGTATTCCCCTTCGCTGTGTACCCCTAAGAGCCACTCCCCTAAGACTCCCCCTACTTCTACCCCTCCTCTGGACCCTTTTCTCCCCTCCCTGCCTTAAATTATGTCCTTCCATAAATCACCCCGCTCCGAGCGTAAGAGATATAACCGGGAGAGAGAGAGAAGCACAGACGCCATAGGAGACGCGGAAAGCGGCATTTTACGGGTAAGAGGGAGGGAGGTGGGGGATGGACACATGGAGAGACGGCGGAGGTGGAGGAGGGATTTTCCAGGCAAGCAAGGGTGCGTTCGTTGTGTATGTGAGTGTAAGCGGAGAATCATTTTAGAGGGGGTGGTTGAGGAGTTCGCTGCTGCCGGGGGATTAGGAGAAGGGGTCTTATCCAGAGGTAAGGGGGTTTCGAAGAGGTAGGGGAGGTAATTCTGGTTTGCCATTTAAACTAATGCTCATTATGTCTCCTTTCCCGGGTGTAACAAACTTTGGGAGTACGGGGTGATAATTTGTGCAAATGTGACAGACTTGAATTTTCTATCAAAAAGACGTAAAGGCCAATGCTAAATAAACATATATAAACGTAATTAATTTCACACAACTTTTGTTTGATACCTGGATGAGTTTGAACTCTCTCGTGAAATTCTCAGCATTTATATTATATTATAGTATTTCCTCTTGTTGACGTCATGTGGGCGCTGAAACTCCCTGTTTCCCCAATGTGGTTGCGTGGAGTATAACAATTTTCAATATAGCGGTTCAGCTAAGACTTCGAGGTTCCTTAAAGTAAATTCGCTAAGCATTGAAAATATATTTCCATGAAAAGATATATTTCCGAAAAAACAACAAGTCCTTTTCTTCGGATTTATTTTTGTTAAGGGGTTAATAAAATGGCGTAATTTATTTTTTTAAATCCTGTCTTCGGGGAAACTATTGTCCTGTGAAACGGCAAATTGTGTTTAATTCTAAATGACACGGACATCTTTTGCTTTCCCCGTTGCCTATAGCAATTAGCTCATCATCACTTTTAGCTGCTTATAAATTGCTTCCGTTTTGACTTTGGTACATTTATTCCTTCAGCTTCATTTATGCTTGATATTGAAAACTTCTCGTGAATTACGTTTCCTCAAAGACAAAATAAAGAGTTTCATTCTTTATTGAATGAAATACTCTTATCTTGGAAG
This sequence comes from Ischnura elegans, assembly GCF_921293095.1. Lineage (NCBI taxonomy): Eukaryota > Metazoa > Arthropoda > Insecta > Odonata > Coenagrionidae > Ischnura > Ischnura elegans. The sequence goes on from NC_060248.1 coordinate 110,640,063, forward strand.
AATTGTATGGCATTCGATGGAGGTGACCGTCAGCTGAGGCCATTAGCGCTATCCTCAAGAAAACAAGGATCGGGTGTTTTGTGGAATATATCATAATCATCATCATCATCACTGGTCAACAATCCTTTCATTGATTTGACGCAGCTCAACACTCAATTCACCAATCAGGTAATCTTTTCACTGCTACGTGTTTCGTTTCTTCCACATCCTTCTTTACCTACTTCAGTCCCTGGACGATTGTCTACATCAGACCATCACGTCTCAAGATATGGCTTATCAGGTTGTTCTATTATGTATTCTTGTCAAGATTTTCATGAGGCTTCTCTTCTCACCTACTCTTCTTAGGACTTTCTCATTTCTTACTCGCTCGACCCATTTGGTCCTCATCATACTTCTGTATCACCAATTCGAAAGCCTATACCCTCGATTGTCCATGCATCACTTGCATAGAGAAACACACTCTAATTATTAGCTCTGATTCAATATTTCCGTGATCGCCAGGATTCGGACAAAAAGTCAACACTCTTGCCACCACATGAACCCGATCCTCCATGCTCTGAAATGAAAAGTGTCTTAATGAATGGGTAATAAGAATAATCTGAACCCACTTTTTGAATAAATCTGTTTTTTCTCAAAGAGAAGTCGAATTTTGCGGTAATGTGTCAACATATTGTACATGGGGTTTAGCATCCACTCAGTGAATGTACCTTCCCTCCCACTTTCTGACATTGTTGACTCAGGACAACCACATCGTCCTACACAGCTTCCCACCCCTCCACGGCGGTCCCTGCCGACATTTATCCCCCACCTCTCATTTTGTTACATTGTGTGCATGCCATTTTGTCACATTGTTTTTGCCATATTTTATAATTGTGTGCCTCCCAGTTTGCTACTTTATTATCTTCCCAATTTGTATCATTGTTTGCCTTCCATTTTTTAATTTTGTAATTTCAATTTGCAACTTTGTATGGCCTAAGTACCACCATACCCTCCGTCCTAGTTTCCCCACCTTACTTTTTTCCCCACCTTTCCCCATCCTACTGACTCAATGTAAATAAAGCTATATTCTCCCTGAAAGCTACAGACTGCCAAAAGAAATATTAATTCGCTATGACTTTGCTTTCATTATTATTATTATTATTATTATTGTTTATCCTGTTACAAATGTACTTCCGCACTCAGGCACTGGCCGTCAGCCAGTGCAGGAAGGAATTGAATGAAATATGTTGCTGTTTGAAAAGGAAAAAATACGGCAAAATCAAAAAATATATATAAAATTGTTCAAAAGGAAAAAATGATAAAATGAAAAAATAACTCCAAAAAAATTAAAAAATGAACAAAAAGCATACAAATACTACAAAAAAATCATAAAATTGTGAAAAATCTTCAAAAATTGTATTTCTGGTATTTTTATGTTTTGGGCCAATCAGGGCCGTTCCGGGCTTCCTATGCCGGTTAGGTTTAGTCTCCTTAATTTTAGAGTGCTTTTGCATGCGCTCACTTAAAGTCTGTCTTTCTAATTCTCCTTCACTTACCCTGGAAAGGTTACACTGGTCCCTTATGCACTTGTTTCGCCAGAATTGTCCCGAGTACGCAATTTGTGTACAATCATCGCCGATGAAGAGGTGGTATAAATACTCACCGGCAGCTGGACCGTCCGCGGGTATATAAGCCTGTTGAAATTTTAGGATCGTCGTCGTCGTCGCAACTTGTATTTGATCCTGACGATATCGAACAGCGACGAAACTGGTTGTTACTAAAATCACACGTGAAAGTTACAAATTTTTTTTATTCGTCGTGGGGGTTAGCCATGATTTGGGACGTAGGTAGCTGTTGATTGTGGCGGAAGGAAATTGACGCTGACGAAGGAAAAGGCCGCTGAGAATTCATGGCAATTTTCCAGAAGGCCACGGGTGAGGAGGAATGAGAGAGATGATTCTCATGAAAAAATGCTGAGCGTAGATTAAGTGATGATGAGTAAATAACTCACCTATTGAGAGCGACTGAAATTGAATATTATAGTTTTACTCAATATGCCGGCAAATATTATCAATATGCGAGTTTTCAATGGTAGTCTGGATTTTTCAGTAATAAGTCAGAGAAAATATTAAAAGATTACTTTTATTCGGGTACTGAACAAAATAAAATCAACATTTTGTTAATTATACATCAAAATCTATATCTAATTTAGTTCAAAGAATGGGGAGTTGGGAAATGACCGTAGTCGTCGACGCACCCTTAACTGAAATAAATACTTCTAGAAGGAAGCTTTGGTTTTATTTCCCTCGTGTCACAAAGCTGCAGCCGTAGTTAGTTTTTGGATTCAAGATGCTCCAAAATTCTAGGCCTCCATGTTGCACCTACATTTCGTTAAGGAAACCTATGTTTCGTCATGGAAATAAGGGCGAAAATCAATGTCTCTGAATGTCTTCAAAAAGATTTGTTGTCGAGAAGGTAGGTATTTAAGTGAATATTTAAATAAAAAGAAGATCGTAGCACTTTTCCACAAATTGTTTTTACTGCGTAGAATGCGTTTCGGCTCACTGGGCCATCATCTGGTGCAATACTTGTTCCACATGTACCAGATGATGGCTCAGTGAGCCGAAACGCGTTGTACGCATTTTGTGGTTAGGTTGATGATATTTTATTTATTTTTAATATGTCTAACTTCCACCAATTGAAGCCTGCATCTGTTGAACGTACTCAAGTGAATGCTTGAGAAACGTAGGAGCTTAGCATGAGAAATAAGGGGTGTTAAATTGACGATATAACGGTAGCCAAATCAGTGGCAGTGCAGGAAAAGGTTTTTGGAAAGATAGAAGAATGCACTAAATAGAAGTATGGGTTTTTAAACCAACTATCGTTAATTCAAAAATGGAACTTATTGATTTGACGAAAATATTTGGACTTTTTGATTACTATACTTGAAGGAATTCCCAATTTGTACTCAAATATGTATTATGCTGACACTTAACCTAAGCCTACTGCTTATTCGATGCACTTAAATTATATAAATTCGACATAAACTTATATAAATTCGATACAGTTAAAAAGAAAATCGTAGATGATAGGAGCACTCCTATTAGAAGATCGATAGTATGTGAGTTGAATAACATCTGATAGTTTCATTACTTTTTTCGACTATACCTTCATACAAAATTCTAACACGTGACGATGAGAAAACCTGCCGAAAAGTAAGATTCTATTCATTTATATGACCTAAAATATTGATGGCAAATTTTCCATTGAGAAAATTCAAATTAATTTGTTAAATACTAGCATTCAGTGGTCATTTTTTCATTATCTTCACTGTTCAGTAATATACGCCAGAAAAAAAAGTGTAGACATAATCGGGTATTGTAAAATGTAAACCTAGTTTGCTCCCTGATATAACTTCTTACATAACCCCTAGTTCCTCGACTGCGACCCATCGGTTAATCCCCTTCCCATCCGATTCGCTAACCCCTCTGTCGCTACCCCCTCTGTCTCCTGGTATTTTCCTCATCTTGGGAGAGTTATTGGATAGGTGCGAATAGCATTTTCACGACGCTTTTAATGGACGGAGCAGGGGTTGGTCGCTTTGGCAACGGTGGATGCCTCCACTTCGAAGATGTTCTTCTCCCTTCCGCATCTCTTCAATGCTGCTTCTAGCACACATTCGCTTGGCAGTCCCGATGGTGAGCTAATTTTGAATCCGAATGGAGGGAGATAGTTGAAATAAAGTAGGAATGATTTTGATGACTACGATAGGATCTGGGAATTGCTTTATTGTTGACTGGTTTTCAAGTGGAAAGCTTTGGTTTGAGGTAGGAAGATTAGGTTTTATTTTTTTAAATCTCAAACGCTTATTCCGCAAAGTAACCACAGATGGAATTCACCTACGAGATCATTCTTTTCGCGTTGGTGACGTCAAAATTGAGGATAAATTAATAGATCACCTACATTATTTTTATTGAGATAAAAAAAATTATTATAATTGTATCAACATGTTTTCGTTTGCGATACTAAGGTTATTTAAAACTACCTTGCCTTGCGCAATTTGATGCACTATTGGTTTTAAAAGGTAGGGTATTGTGTCACTCAAGACAATCATTTAGTTAAGTCATCCTAAAAAATAATGGTATTCACCAATGCATTTAAAGTGGATTGAGTCCAATAGTATTTAAATTATGCCTTGGTAGAGAGCAGTGAGCAAGCTGTAGGATGTACTTTCATTATGTAGATGTACTCGTTATACATTTGGAGGTTCAAGTGACACAAATAATTGTATGATGAAAGAAAAATGAGATGGAGACATTTTTATTAGCAATTTAGTCGCTCAATAACTTATAAACCGTTCAGAGCCTAATGATGAGATCATTCAAGTCAGATCATCGATAATTTTGTGAATTTGCCGGCATCGGTGGCGGTGACCTAAAGACCGAAGGTCACGGGTTCGAGTCCCGCCTGGGTAAGTTACCCTTATCCAGGACATGGGCATAAGGGAATGTCCTTCATTGTTAACTGTCAATTCCCTATTGTAAAGGCCGTTGTGCTGTTTATGGGGTAACGGGAATAAATAAATAAAAATTGGACGACGACTTTATTCATTTTGGTAGGCTTAAGAGGGAATGCGGGAATGAGGGAATGATAATTGCTATTATCTCTGTGCCCAATTCGCAGAATTTGCGCAAGACTTAACAGCAATTATTTCTTCCAGTTCTGCGGCTCAATATTTATTATTTTTTGGTCCGCTGAAGGAAAGTGGTCTTTGATGAGATTGAATTGTTGGTCCCATCGTCAATTTCGAAGCTTAACGCGCGGAATTTACGCCATGTTTAACGGCGAGGATTTCTTCCAGGTCCCTTGGCTTGAGTTTTTGCTGTTGCTTTGCGAATAAATCCTTCACGGTGAGGGTGGAGAGTGGGCCTGTGCGGGACACACCGACATCAGCTCCGGTCATTTCCCGCCCGCGCCAACTCTCGCCTCGACAGCAGCGCCATCGCCGTGCAACCATTACCGCCCTGTTCGAATTTCACCCGATTCTTTCTCTTTCCATCTCTCTCTCTCTTTCTGCCCCGTACTTTTCTCTGCCACCCCCTATTCCGTACACGGGAAATTCCATCCTCCACCCTCGTGGATCCACCCCAATCTGTCGCTCCGCCCATGAAGACCGTCAAACCTCGTACTCCACCCACCCCACGGCTTCGGTGAAATTAATGTTCCTGAGCAAATATAATTTATAGAAAACGGGGTGAAGGGAGATGGGGAGGGAGGAAAAGGGCATTGAGTTCTATCTTCCCCGCTTACGGTCCATCCTGTCCCCGAAAATCTCCCCCCGCCCCATTATCTCACTCAGCCTCATACTTTCACCGTTACCAAACATTGCAACTGACATATCTTCGGATATAAGGGACACTTTCCGGCGTAAATCAGTGAAAAAAACTTAAATATATATCATAATTAAATGTACTTTTCTACTTACACACTTATTTATTCATTCCGATCTACCCAGGTTTCGGCCCATATGCTACTTTAATAGCATTAATAAAAGTACTTTTCATCATGTTAAACGAAATGTCTTCCTTACACTTTGTGTATTCCACCGACCATGATACTCCATTAGGGATCCACTTGCTACAATGAACTATTTCTACCCTTAGCTCTCCGTTTAGACTGGAGACGAATTAGAATAAAAATAGCAATTTATTTTCGTCGAGAATGTGAGACACTTGCAAACCTAGATTGAAATGAAATGGAAAAAAATATTCATTACACTTAATTATCACCCATGCTATCTCGAAGTATTGGAGTAATGTTAACAAATATGGTAATAATTGATGCCGGTAGTGGCGGTTGTCGCAATAGATTATGCGGGAGGAATGTGCGGAGATAAATGCGGCATATACCCCCTTATCATTCACCTTTTACCAAAACTATGTCTTCATGTCACCAACGAGCATCGCAGTGTCCCTAAAACCTGACTTCTCTTCTGAAAAATTTTCCTTTCATTTTTTAATTCTTCTCTGCTTTTCCTCTCACTAATCCTCAAGGATCAATTAGACATTTTCATCTACTTTTTAAGTTAGCGTTTAGGTGCTGGGCGGCGGGACATATTAATTTAATTTAACGTCAACCTGGAACCAGGAGTACCTAAATTTATAGCCTTGATTCGTTATATAGATCATGAAGACATTATAAGTGCTTTTTCAAATTATTTGTGTCAGTCAATCTTTTTTTTCACTCTCTTGAGTAAAATATTAAACCAACATGTAACTAACCAGCCTCAATCGGCTTCCTATCATCTTTTTATGATTATTCTCCACAGCTGATGACTTGTGGATGTAGGTACATAATGTGCAGTTTTCAAAACGAAAATAGAATTAGGCCACCTTGTAATATGCGATATGGCAGTTAACATAACGCTGAGGAATATCCGGCATCCGATGTTACCGCTGTCAAATCCTGATATCCGCGGAAGTTTTCGCATAAATCAGTCTAATATGAATGATGAAATAACAAACGAAACGAAATAATTTTTATCAATTTAAGCAAGGGCCTTATTTTATTCTGGGTTAAAAAATACATAATTTACACTTTAATCAAAATTTCTAAACTAAGATGAACTCGATCATAATTCTATTGTTTATAAAACCTAGATCATAAACCTTTCATACCTCGGCAAACTTCCCCACTGATTGCGCCGCTGTAATAACAAATGAGGCCAAATTCGTATCTTAATTTCTCGTAGTTATTTTGGTGCTCACTTTTTTTTCCTGTCGCCCACAGTGTGTCGCATAGGTGCCTATCAGGAGTTGACTGCGAACTTTGGATGGCTCTCGGCGTAATTTTTTCTGCCCTCCGTTGGGGACTCTCCTGCATGGGGCGCCACCATCCTTAATCTCCCCTTCCCCTCGTCTCCTCCTTGCCCTTCTTCGCGCAACCCTTGTCCCGCCCCAAGTCACTTAATTTGTCTCGAAATGAGAAATTCGTTTGATAATTAAGCAAGCGCAGTCCCGTGGACGGCCCCGGCCTCCACCTCTGTCCATCTCTCCTCCCCCCTTCCCCTCCCCCCGCTTCCCCCATTCCCCCTTCTGCTCCTCCATTTCCCTTCACCCCTTCCATTTCACCCTTCTTCCCATTCCCGCGTTTCTTCGCATTCTCTACTATCTCCGGTATCCTTCCTTTCATCTAGGGTTACTTTATGCATGGTTTTGTCATGGCCAAAAACGGTTATATTTTTTCTTTTTTTCGTGCATTCTGATACATGCATTAAAATCATCATTTGAAGCGAATTTATCTTTTTAAATCATGTAATACCTTTAATAAATTTTAAAGCATGTTGCCAACACTGCTTAAGTATCACATGCTAAGAAGATGCAGATAGAAAATGCCAGGAGACAAAAAAATTCAATAACACTATATTTTAGTGAAGAAGAGGCTTAATAATCAGATAAAGGACTGCAAAAGCCATCCAATGGCAGATATTGATTGTGATCATAATTAAGTGATGATGAAATGACATCTGAAATTCAAGAAATCAGCGAAGAACTCATGGAAATTAGAAAACTAAAGGAGTCAAAAGATCAACACGTCTTTAAAGAAGTAATAGAGGGTAGGGTAGGATTAAATTAGACTGAGAAATCAGTGGAAAATAGCTGGGAAAGTATCAAAATTGGTGTTCAGGAGACCGCCAGGGATGTGCTTGAAAGGAGAAAATTTGTTAAGAAAAAGCCATGGATCATGACTAAAGTACTAGACCCCCATCAAAGAACGATAAAAGTACAAGAATACGAAAATTGAGGAAGAACAGGCTTACTACGGGAGAATAAGGAACTAGATTTGTCGCAACACGAGGAAAGCTAGGGAAGCGTGGATGAGGACGTGCGAAATAACCTCGAACGAAGGAATTTAGAACCGGACTATAGAGTAGTGAGGAACCATTTCAAGAAACGAAGTATAAAATTATAATACCTTAAGGGACCAGTATGGAAATATTCTAATTGAAAACGAAGAAAAAGTCGAAAGATTGAAGGAACACAAGGAGGAATTACACAACGGAATTAAACAGCTCAAAAATATAGGAGAGGAAAGTGAAATAGAAAAGGATAACAAGGCACCCAATATCTTAAGATCGGAATTTGGCTCTACAATAAGACAGCGAAAGAATAAGGCCCTTGGAATAGACTATATTCCATCAGAGTTTATCGCAAATGTAGGAGATAAGAATTTTACTCATCTGTACAAAACTATCTGCGATATATGCTCAGCCTACTGACCCCGAGAAGAAAGTCGTCATTCCTATACCCAAAAAGAAGAGAACAGAGAAGTGCGAAGATTTTAGAACCATTAACGTAGTTAGCATTAGTTACCTATGAAGCCGATTTGCCAACAATTGACGAAGGAAAAAGGAAATAGCCAGTTGAATAGAGCACTTCCCTTAGCTATTATATAATTGTTACCTAAATATCTATATATATAATTATTAAAGATATTTATTTAACTGCCCAAAAATTATCTTTCTACCCGGTAAAATTACTTTTTTCTTATATTATCCGATCATGTCTGATTTAGTTTCTAGTAGAACGATCCTTTTGCTTCGTTTTCCCGCAAAAGTTTGTGAAAATTCTTGCAGGTGATTGTAAGTACCTCTTGAACTATGTGAATAGTGAACCATTCAGGTTATTTATCCGCCTTCATACCATTCTTCTCCAACGCTCTGCTCCTTCAGTCTCTCATCCCTCTCCTCCGTTCCACCTTCCATTTCGATTTCCTCCCCCTCCCCTCCGCCCTCATATCCTCAAATCCTCGGCACGGCCATCACCGCAAGTCCCCCTTTCTTCCTTCCTCCACCTCCCCCATCTCCCACCCTCTCCCTAATCTCTTTCTGCGAACTCATCTCGATCCAAAGGGCGCACTTCCCCACGCATGCCGGACCACCCCCTCCTCCTCCTCCATCTCTCCACCCCCTGAGAGCAGCACCTTTCGAACCATCCCCATCGGATGACCAGCACCCCCCCCCCCCCCCGCCAACCCTCCTCCTCGCCGACCACCCACAGTCGTATCAATCCGCACGAGGAGTGTCTCCGCCCCCAAGGACGTCTCTTCTTCCTCTTTCATGTCCGCAAAACGTGATGTCCCCTCGAAACGACACCCTTTTCCACCTCCTCCCACTCCCCTCATCCCACCTCCTCCTCCTCCTTACTTTTTCTCTGTTCTTTTTTTTTGTTTTATTCCTTTATATCCTTTCCCTCCCTCTCCTCTGGAGACAGATTTTTCCCTCTATACTTACTTTCAAGCTCCTTTCCCTTTCTCATTCTTGCTACTTTCAACCCATGGGATGGAAAAGAATTGGGAAAAATCTCGTTAATGGTGTACAGTAGATGAGTTTAGGATGCCAGCAGTATTCTATTACAAAAAGGAAGAAGAATTTTCAACTGAACTATCTCCTTCCGTACACCCTTCAATCTTTCGGTTATTCCTCATCTCTTTCTCTTTCATCCTATTTCCACTAACAAATTTTCCCTCTCAGTGCTTTTTGCTGTTCCTACTGGGTAAAACATAGTATCGGAAAACACTCGTAAGTAGCTTTAATATTACGGATCATAGTCTTGTTTTATGAAGAAGAGAGAATATTTAAAACTAAACCCTCTGTCCCGATTGTTGGCGGAGGGACGGGTGAGAGCTAGTAATCAATATGCGTGTTACGCGTCCACTAATGTTCGGAGAGCGCAACAATATAGTCATACATATTACGGAGAATACAGCTCCAGCTAACTTTCGAATGCCTTTTTCTCAGAAACGGTAAATCTTAGAGAAAAAAGTAAATGAATAATTTTGTAGATAATTTTCTGATCTACAATTTTAGTCGGAGCAATTTTTATCATAAAACTAACCGTTTGGCCAAAAAATGCAAAAAACCCATTTTTGTGACCTTTGACCTTGAATAAAAGTTTTAGCACACACGGGATCGATGGGGACTTTTCAGTATTTCATCAGAGTGGTATCCTTCAGGTTCATGCAAATTTTCAGTTTGTTGGGAATTTATGCAAGGGTACCCCTATGTTTGGGCTAATTTGACCGGGCTATACTTAATCATACAGATAGTATTAAATTTGCATTGAAATCGAGGAAACCAGGTTATTTCTCTGGTGTACCTATGAGTCCTACTATTTTCTCACTTGGTCTTCGCTATTTTTCTCCTGTCTTATTTTTCCTATTTTTACCTTCATTTTCCCTCTCTTAATGCTAAATCATTACTGACACTTTTAACACTACTGTAACTTTTTTTTACTACTTAGGCTTTTTCTGACTTTTTAAAAAACTAAAACTTGCCAAAATTTGCTTATAAATGGAAATTTTCGGTAATTGGTTTTCAAATTCAAAATTAGGGGACCCACATTCCATCGGTAATTAGAGATATGTCTATTGTTATGGTATTCTTACTTTGAGTATTTTTCATTGAAACAATATTGAATAAATGGGCTCAGGAGGTAATTTATAGAAAAATTTCCAATGTAGAAATAAAGTTTCGAATTATGTTTTATAAAATATAATTTTGAGACGATCCAGGTCTCAACGCGTAGTGAATTTTTAAAGTGACATGGCAGATCCTTATTATGACATTGTGTGTAGGAACCCGGTTCGTGTCAAAATGAAAATTAATGGAGTGGAATTGGCAATTCGTAATTTCCACCGTTTTAATTTTTATTAGATTAAGGTACTATGAAGCATGAGAAAATGTGCTCTGCTTATTTGAACCACCGCTTTATCCAATATTTAATGATGTCGTCGCTACCTAAATGTATCTTGCCTATACTGTGTATCTGCTCCGAAAACTATTATTGAACATTCGAATTTCGAAGACAATTGTGTTATTGCTATTATCAGCTTAAGGTTGGATGGCGATATTTGGTGGAACTTGTTCGCAGGAAACATAATGAAATACACTTTTGTATGTTCCACAAGAGTTTTTAATCCCGACCTAGGTTTCGGCAGTACACACTGTCATTATCAAGGTGAATATACAAACATTTTGCGAGCTTATATAGCTTAGGGAGAGGGGGCTAAGGCAGGGAGGAGGTGGTGATGGTGGGAGGGGAAAGCTAACGAGGAATAGTTTCCTCAAGGTCAGTGGGTTTACTTGCCGAGTCCAGCAGAACTGATAATAAAGGGGAGGAGTTGGAGGGGTACAAAAGGTCGTTAACCACCCTTACATTTTTGTTTCGACATGCTCTTAAAATTTCCAACTGCTCAAGAAAATCCATCTTTCTACCTTTACACACATTGTGGAGAACCTTGACATTGAAATCACTGCTATGGTTGCAGTCTAACAGATGTTTGGCAAAATTAGAGGTTGAATCGCCTCTTACCCAACACTTCATATGTTCATTTGTTCTAGTTTTTATGGCACGTCCGGTCTGACCAATATACACAGAATTACAATTAGGCTTATTGCAATACAATTTATACACACTATAATTATTGCTTATTGCTATTATAATTAAGGTAATCTAAAGTGCCTTGATGAATCTTCTGAGATGAATATGATATTTAATTTGCCTACGAAATAAAAAACTCCCTATTTTCATCAGTCCCTTAGTGTATTCTAACGCATTTTACTAAGCGTGTTTCAATTTTTTTAAATATTTAGATTTGTACTCATCCAAATTTTACTAAATAACTGTGACAACAACCATCTCATCCCGAGCTGCGCACCGACAAAAGTATGGCATTGCTCACTATTAGTCTTTTACTTCGTCTATTGCAGTGTCCTTCTTGTAGTTCCGTAAAATAAATATGAAAATGCATTTTATAGAGGGCAGTTAATCAGATGCTAGTGAGAGGCTTACATGTTTGCAGTTGAAATGCCCAGCAGGGTTTGTTACACAAATCAGGTAGTATATTATTTATTTTATTTATTCTCAAACCACCGGATACAGCTCTTATTGTCCATTTTATACCGAGGTATTTAACAAGTGTAACTGGTAAACGTACATGAACAACCATGTCCTGGACAGGGGAAATCTACCCTGGCGGGACTCAAACCAGCGACCTCTTGTTTGGCAGGCGAGAACGTTACCCCGCCGCCACCGAGGCCAGCAATTTACATTGTAATTATTACACTCACCGACATTAACTACCGGAATCCTCTTTTCATGCATTTGGAGCTTAATATTTTGTCATCACTCACACTTCGATCCCTTCCTCAAAATCTCGTTTGTTTGCCGTCTCTGTCTCCGTTGAAGTAGTCCCCTCAATCCTCCGCTGCTCCCACCTCACCCACCCCCGGTCGAGTGCTTCTTAATATACATTTGGCCGTCTGCCCCGATGGACCTCGGAAGGCGGGCGGCTTGATGCCTTTAAGGCTGAGGTGCGGGGGTGTATCCACCCTCTGCCACGCATGAAGGATCCCGGGCAATTTGCTGAGGAGGGATTGAGAGCAGCGGCAGTGGAGGTTGATGGCAGGAGGGAAAGTATCGCGGGCTTCTCTGCTGCTCTTTTTTTTTCTTTCAAGGTGGAGGGGAGGGATTTGAAGGGTTAAGGACATTGCTGTCGGTGGAGGTGGTGGTGGGATTTCGTAGGGGTGGTTCGGAGGGGTTTCTGCGGTTTCGAGGGTGATGGAGGGAGGAAGAGGGGTTGGGGGTTGTTTTTGTGCGTGGGTGGATTCTGCGGCGGGGTTTGAGGGTGGGGGTAGCCGCGTGCCATCCCCTTCATCCCCCGCAGGTCGTAGGCCTCATAACTCCGCTCCCTCTTCCCAAAGTCCTCCATGCTATCATACTCCGCTGCCTCTTCCCCGTTCACTGTGAGGATACCTACCTACAGCCGAGGCGAAGATCACTCACTCAGCGGTTACTGAGGCAGTAACTGAGGCAGGCGAGATGTATTGCCCTAAGGATCGGGTTGGTGTAGTGTCTAGAGTATTGGCCTCCCACCCCGTGGGTTCCGTTTCAAATCCCGGAGGTGGCAGAGAATTATCAGAGACTGCCCGATCCCTGCTTGAATTTGGTGTGGAAGGCATTTCAAGCGCAACACTCCGTCCGTCGGATAGGACGTTAAGTCGTGGTCCCCTTGGCGCCTTTCGTCGAGAGCAGGCTAATGCCGACGCCGGGTTTCTCTCCACCCTCCCTTACCTACCCTTCCCTAATGGCGCAAATGACCTAAGCTGTCGGTCACCTCCTCCAAATACCATACCATAGGAGATATATTGGAATGACATTCCGATTTAATGAAAAAGAGGGATGACCGTCGATACGCGACGTACTTTGTCAAATAAATTTGTGAAAAATTGCTCCATTTCATTTAATCAGTGATTACTTTTCGAGGTTGATAACGTGAGGTGAAGGAAGGCCTCTCCACTCACTAGGCCATTCGGCTCCATCTCCATCCAACCAAAGTCTCCTAAACTCAATACCCTTCCCACGGAGCCACTTACCCGCAGCCGAGGTGTAGATCACAATCTAAGTGATTCCTTGGAAGGTCAGTAAGGACAGGTGAGAGTAGAACCCACCGCAGGCTAAGCTACATTTGCCTAAGTTTTCACACATCCAGGATAATGAAGGATCTAAGGCTTCCCCGGCGAATAGACTGATGGAAGGGTTTTCGGGTTTCCAGTCGGGTCCAAGGGTTTTTCAGCACCGACGTATCGAGGGCGAAGTCTGCTATCGTCTTCAGATTCACCCTGAAGACGATGGCAGACTTCGCCCTCGATACGTCGGTGCTGAAAAACCCTTGGACCCGGCTGAAAACCCGAGAACTCTTCCTCCACATCCAGGATAGTTGCTTTCTTTGGTCCACATCGCATTTGAGAATTTTTTGGAGTTTACGAAGGATTCACCCGCTTTTTGAACCCGGGACCATCCGCCCAGAAGCCTAATTCTCCAACCGGTATGCTGAAAAACCCCCACCCAAACATTCATAGCATCCATGTAGGATTATATAGAAATTAAAGGTTGAATGAAAGATAAACAAAAGAATAAAGTTGATCCTCGAATAAGTACTTTGAGGAGGGCAAATCAAGTTCAGCGATACATCCGTCGGATGGGACGTCAAGCCGTGGTTAACTTAGCGCCTTTCGTTAAGGCATGGGTATCGTCGACGCCGGGTTTTTCTCCACCCTTCCTTAACTACCATCCAGTCATTTCGCAAGTGACTTAAGCTGTAGGTAACCTTCAATTAAGATACCATATCTCCATTCCCTCTCGTATCCACAGCCTACATCCAATTCCCAAGGGCACATCCATGCATTGTGCTACTTTCTCCCTCTAACCTTCAAATACTCCACCGACCCCTTCTCCTCCCTTCAAATACTCCAGCCCCTCATTCCTCGCATCCCTGCCGTCTCTTCTTCCACTTCCGTCGTTTTCCTCCCCAACCCCTTCCCCTGTCTTCCATACCCCCTCTTTTGCCCATTGTCCTATCCTCTTCCCTGTTTTTACCTCCTTCCTCCCCCGTTACTCCGCTTCTGCCAATAGGATTCCAATTTGGTGATTTTTCTGCCAGCTATAAGCCGCACATCATTTCTTGTGAAGCCTCCCCCAACTCCCCTGTTCCTCACTGAATAGATGTGAAGTGAGGTGCCCTAGTAACGCGCCAGCCGCGGTGGCGGTGGGGTTAAGTCCTTGACTGCCAAACCGTAGTTCGCGGGTTCGAGTCTTGCCTGAGTAGAATGCCCTTATCCACGATGCACGATGTAAAGGCTTCATTGAGCTACTTTCGAGGGTAATTGAAATAAATAAATAATTTAATGTAGTAATGACCCGTGTCAACAGTTTTTGACTGAGATACAGATTGAAAAAAAGTGGGATCTATATTTTCCGATTGTCCGTACGTTATGCTGGGCTGAATTTGAAAAAAAAGGATACAATTATAAAATGACGTTTATCAAGGTAAATATATGAAACGTAGCAAAAATATTTATCAATCAATGGATCAATTATCATGTATAGCCGCCGTTGTCTAATTACAGGCATGCAAGCATGACAAAAACCGTGCGTTTTTCAGTTTTTATCGTAAATTATACTGATTGAGTACTTGCTGACACTATTGTAATATTTCGATTGGATTAATTATCTTATCATACATTAAAATAGTACTTTTTCTTGAATATAACTAAGTTTCAGAGATTTTTTTCGAAAATAAAAACGAAGGTGAGCCTTGTGCGAGAGTGACTTATCTAAATCAATTTCCTCTATCATCAGAAGCAGTTAGAGCATCATACTGTTGCTGCCGGACCAACGGAGAAAATAGCAAAGAGTTCCATCGTCATTTCCAATCTCCTGTGGGGTCACGTATGATGTTCGCAATTCTCCTTTCTCTTTGAAATAACTATTTGACTTCACGAGGATTCGAACCCATATCTCTTGAACTTCTAGTCTGATATTCTACCAGTTATAAAGCCAAGCTATATTTATGATTGCATTAAGCAAGTGATTTAGGATGAAATACCGAGTACCGGGGAATATATACTCCAAGGGTGTATAAAATAACCATGAAAAAAAATCATTTAATCATCGCCAAATTATTTTTTTCATTTAATTTAACTCTTGGTGTATAAGCTATCATGAGTTAAAATGAAATAATCTCAAATGAAATTTTTGCAATTGATTTCTTTATGTCTTGTATCTTTGTGGCTGACTACGAACGAAGTCGTTTGTTACCCAGAATTTTGTGGAAAAAATATTTATTCACGCCACCGAATGTATATCTTGGTATCCATTTCACTTGATTCATGGCGAGTTTTTCCACCTCAGCTGCTCACGCACCGCCGTTTCCCCACAATATCACCGCAGGAATGCCTCAACCCCTTCAACTCTCCAATCCACGCAGACTTCGCTGCATTCTCCAATTCCAAAAAGGGGGAGGAAATCTCGGCCAGCAAAATTCGCACACAACGCTCAACCAACCTTCTCCATCCCCCAGTGCACAAGCAACAGCCTCCTATCCCCGAAATTCCCTCTCTTTCCACATCAAGAGCATGCATGCGTTTTCTTGCGACCGAAGAGTCTTGCAGTGGGACGAAGGGGGAGGAGAAAAGAGCAAGAAGTATATGCCAAGGAAGTAGTGTTCTCAGCACTCCTCCTCTTCCCTTGGTATCATCTCCCTTCCTAGACCACGAAAGTGGGTAAGACGGCAGTGAGGCGGTGCGAGTTCGGGACGTGGAGGAGGAAAAAAATTCGTACCGTGGATGGGGAGCAATCAGGTTTGGCCCGACTGTTGGGGAAGAGGGTAGAGCGCCAAGGTTTGTGCTTTGCGGGCGTTCTGGAGAGGGTGTGTACGGAGGTGAGGGTGGGGAGAGATTGGAAGTTTTTGAGGGGTCGAAGCGGAGGTCTTTGTGACAAGTGGAGCGTGCGCTCCGTGAGGAATTTCTTGGTTAGGCGCGGCGGCGGCCGTTGATTCTCTCCGCAAATGAAAAACTTAAGTGGATGCCGATGCGGGTGTCGTCCCCTGTGGCATCTGGAGGATTGGGGGGAGCGGGCGACGGCGGAGGTGATGCGAGCGTCTTAGGCGCAAAGGGAGGAGGGGTGGAGTGATTATTGCGAAAAACTGTCAGCAGATTAAAGATAGTACTGCGGAATATGTATTTGCATTCCGATTGATGCCAATAGCCTTATAAATTTTCATGTCTTCAAATCTCGGATAGATATTTATTTCTATGGCATCTGGAGGATTGGGGGGAGCGGGCGAAGTTCGGGGCGATGCGAGCTTCTTAGGCGCAAGGGGAGAAGGGGTGGAGTGATTATTGCGAAAAGCTGTCAGCAGATTAAAGGTAGTTCTGCGGAATATATATTTGCATTCCGATTGATACCAATGGCCTTATACATTTTCATATCTTCAAATATCGGATAGATATTTATTTCCATTAGAATATTTTTGGATTTATTTCTTTTTTTACGTTGTGCGCAGTGTATATTGAGGCAAATATGTCATTTGTACCTTAAGTATTCCACATGTTAGCATTAGTGATGACGATGTATTGAGACTCATACAAAATTTCAGTCACAAAGCCAATGGTTGTTATAAATGTTACCTATTCATACTCATTCAAAATTTCAGTAATAAATCCAATGGTTGTTATAAGTGTTACTTATTCATCAAAGATGTGGACGTGTTAATCAAGCAACGCCGAGTAAGAGGATTTTGATCCTTAGCACTACGATTACCGTTTCTTATACCTGAAATGAGTTATAAGCTGAACTCCATGCTCCAGAATTCGATTTAAAACATACGAAATAAGCTGGCGATTCTAAGTTTCTCCTGAATGAAGAGAAGGGATTATTCTACGAGAAAAAGTCTTTCGGTTATTGTTCCTCCTTCAGTTTTTTTTTGGAAACCACTGCAATCCGTACTCTTTGTCTCTAATTTCGCTCTTTCTCTGCAGACTCACCTCAAACCACCCCCGCGTCTCTCCGAGAAAACCCTCCCAGCTTGCTTTTATTTCCAGCCTACCATGGAAGCTCCCTCCTCCCTCAAACTTCTCCATATATATATATGTACGCTTCCCCTGAGGCTCAAGTCGTAAAACATTACTCCATTTCCTTTCTCCGACGGCAAAACTTCTACAACTGCGCTAAATTCCTTTCTCCCTCTTTCATAGCCTCTCCGAACCCCCTCCCCACCCCTTACCACCCCACCGCCGTCATTTCCCCCCTCTATTCTCGTTACCTCAGAGTTTCACGACCTCCTGCTGGCTTTTTATTATTAAACATTTCGTTGGATATGCCAATGCTTTTATATGATTCCTCGTGAGCCTCCATTTCATCTCAACGGAGGGAGATCGGCGACCTCACCAGCGCACTGCCGCTCTTCATGACCCATCTTCCTATCCAGACGAAATGTGGAACCTAACCGTTTTCATTTTAGGACGGAGGAGAAAAAAATATACGGTTATATGCGCCAACCCCTTTCCCCCTAAATTTTTGCCCATCACCTCCAGGCTCGATGATAAAACTTCATCCACGCATGTGATCCGCGTTGTGGGTTGGATTGTTGGTGCAGATGATTGTCGATAAAACTCTTCTAAGAAGTATTTTGAATGCGGTGGTAAATAGTGGAGCAAGAGCGTGTATTAATTTTCTAGTTCTAGCTTCTGTCATCAACTCTCCCATCTCATGTATTGTATTCAGTCTATTTACTTGATACTTTATGTTTATGACATTCATGTATTGTGATATTTTATATTTATTTATAACATTAAGAACATTTTTAATCCTACTGCTATATTAAACCCGAAATTTTTTAGTTCAATTTTCTTTAAAGTTTCATAATAATGAATGAATATAGGGTTGCTCATAGTTGGATAGAACTAAAAGAAATAGGGGAAGATAATTATAAAATCGCTTTGCTGGGCGAGCAAGTGTATCCCATCCTCAATACGAGGAAACATCTCATATAACTGATGTTGAAGTTGTTTCGGGTTTCCCACCGGATGAGGTTCTCCATCACTGCCGTGCTGGCAGTGATGGAGAACCTCATCCGGTGGGAAACCAGAAACAACTTCAACATCATAATACGCCGGGAAAACCTCAGACCTTTCTTCATCTCATATAACTAACTATAAGTTATGAATATCACGTTCAATATTGAAATGAGTTCTAAGATCTTACATCAGTTAATATTTTACTGCAATATTTAAATTAGTCTTGCCAGTAATTAAAAAAAATGAAAATTTATAGTTATTCCATGAATAATATGCAAAAAATTAATGGAGTGGTGTCAATCAGCTCATGTGATTTCAAAGACTTAATAAATGAATGCGCGCTATAAATAAAACGTGAATACCAAGTAATTGATTCCACTTATTGAAACTGCTGACCATTGATTTTATACGATATTTACAATTTTATTCTAAGTTATATTAGTCTCTTTAGAGCGTACCCCTCACGAAAAAGTGTGTGTTTATTTTTTTTCTCCAGGGAGTAAGGCAGTGGCCTTTCTAATTTTTTTAATCTGTTTGTTCAAAGCAGAGGAAATATGTCTTCGTGTTGTGAGCATAGTGGTATGTATCCCAAAGCAACTACACAATTACTCTGAGAAATCATTTTAATATTGATCTTGGAATTCATTATTTAGAGTTAAATGAGATGTTTCCTCGTACTGAGGGTGGACTTGGTCGCCCATCAAAGCAATTTTCTAGTATTTTATCTTCCTCACATTCTATCAGTTGCATCCACCTATTTAGAGCTCTTTTCTCACTCATTTATATGAAATACAAGTAATTTGTACTTAAAATGTTTTGGGCTTAGTATAAAAAGTGCGATTAAATATGTTCTTCTATATTTAATTATGTTGTTGACTTTTTGGAGATTGATCTACATTGAATATGATTATTATGTAATCAGACATAGACTTAGAGCTTTTCATACTGTCAAGTATGTAGTAACTACTTTATGAGCAATTCAAAGGTATCCTCATGTTTTCCTCATGCTCGTTCTTATGTTTTTTTTTATTTTTTCGATGAGTAGAAAAGAAGGAGTAAAAAAGGGGGGATAAAAATTGCCGATTAGGAGGGAGTTGTTTCATTATTTTTGAAGATCTGTTTACGATGACTGCCTACTTTGTAGCCGGGAGCGAAATTGCTTCGGGTTGAGCGGAGAATAACAAAGATATTTACGCATCGGAGCCGTGCTTGCGACGGCGATAATCATGCCAAACATCTTCGCTCTAGTTATATTTTCAGTGATAACAATTTCATTCGGAACAGCTCCATTTTCTCGGTGGAGTGAGATGGAGAGAGAGAGTAAGAAAAGGAAGAAGAGAGCATAGTTCATTGCTTTTCTCTCTTTCCCTTCGCTGCTTGTCCTTTTTACTCCCCCCACCCTGCCCAGCCCATGACTCCACAGGCGGAGGAAGAGAAACAAAAACGCTTAAGATAAAGGGAGTCTGTCTTGGATGGCTTAACTGGATTGTGTTCGATCGCGGGCAAGGGAGGAGAGGATTCGGATTGAGAAGCGAGATATGTTGGAGAAGTGAAAAGGGAAAAAAAAGATGGAAGCGAAAGAGGGTGACCTCCTCCTTCCCCTCTCCAGACTTGAACTGTCCTCAATTTACACGCGGATCGTGATATTCCTGCAAGTGGCATTTCTATTACCTCGGGATAATAACGAGAGTCTCTCTCCGGAGAAGGGAAAAGAGGGAGGAGAGACGATCTTCTTAGCAGTGGAGGGGACGAAATGTTGGAGTCAGTTTATTTGACGCCTCCACCCCGCTTGCAATGGTTATTTCTGCTGTCAGAAGTCGCATAAAAACTCATGCGAAAATGTTTTTTTTTTGTTTGCCGTAAACAGATGTGGGTTTAATTATATTTTAGCTTGATCGTGCTCATCCTCAAATGATGTTATAAGAAATGATTTTCTGAGATATAACATTTATCCCTGCTCCCTTCGCTTAATGTGTTACATTGTATTAAATGTATCCTTAACTATCATTCTCAAAGAATATGATTTAGCAAGGGAAATTTCCTATATTATCTCCTCTCATTTTGATGACTATGACAGAGGAACGATGATTCAATACATCTTTTTATCTATTCTAAACCAATTGATGAAAAATTTATTTAAGTGATAGGCATGCCTCATAGGTAAGATGACTGTCTTGGCCCAAGACTGAAACTGGATAACATATTCATTTTATAGATAAAAGAGTAGAATTGAGTGGTATGTACTACTATTGCATGAAGAGATGTAAATACTTCCCCGCATTGGTTCTGAAGTACTTTTGATTACTAATAATCATAATATTTTACAATTACTGTACTTCCTACTATTCATGTTCAAATAATGTGTTGCCATGTTTATAGATCCGATCCATCGATCCCATTTGAACTGCGGGATAGCAACTATGATATCCCGCAGTTAGTAGATGAGTTCTAAATTCTAAATTGTGTTCCTCAGGTTATGTTTATTATAAGTATTGACTTTTACAGATAATTATTTAAATTCACTCTTGGCTCATTTTTCACTTAAATTGATGAGAAGAAATGGAACCTTTCCTTCTGGAACTTCTTTCCCGTGTTGATTCAGCTGTATTTACAAAATATATTTCCAATTTCAAACATTTCATTTCAAGGTTAAGATAATCAATGCTAAGCCAGTGCGCTTAAAGAGTGAGTTCAATAGTCTGGAAATTGTTTGGTATCGTAATTTCCTTGCAATGCTTGTTGTGGAAACGTAGATGATTTTATTAGTTTGACTTTTCATTTTCTGATTTCTTGATTTGAGGTATAAAATACATTTTCTGAATATATAAAAAATGTCAAAAAGAGAGTAATTATTTTAATTTTAAAGTACTATTCTGTTCTTTTTTCTGCATGATAATCGAACTCGGTCGGTACCTCGTTTCTAAAATCATGATCCTATGGAAAGGCGTATTACTTTGAAATTTAGAGATTAGTATTCAAATTATAATCTGGCTAATGTATCTGCTTGAGTTAATGCGATGAAAAGGAATCTTTCGGTTTGATGTTTCTTTTACTATTCTTGTGTTGATTGATCCGTATTCGAAAACATTGTCATTTCTACACTAGATTGTTGAGGGAGATAATTTGATTGCACAGCTGTGTGTTCTTTATCGTGTTTTCATTTTTTTCTTCTCATATAGCTTTCCTTGATGTTGTGGATATATTCATTATAATATTTTTGAAGACCTTAACACTCAATAATTATTCATTGTCTTAGGCCTGACTTCACGGAATCGACTTAACACAATAAAAAGAAAAACTTTGTAATTACAAATAGAATCACTCATCATGACTTCAACACTCTTTATTTTTTTAATTACATCATTGGCTTCAAACGGCCCTTTCCGTATATAATTTCTGCAATGCTTGAAATGAACGTGATCCTTTCAATCATGTAATGCAATTTCGGGCTTCATTTTCTACCTTTCAATCGACTATCCGTAACTCTGCCTCTTTCTCGCACACTCTGGAGGCAATCAAATCGAAAATTCCGTGTCCATTCTATGGGTCCACTTTTCATGCGGACCCAGCCCCATCTTTTTTTTTTCATTCATTAAAATAGATGGGTCATAGGCAACCATCTAGTGATTCTCACCCGGGGGGGGGGGGAAGGATAGGAAGGGACGCTAGACAATGTCTTCCCTATCGTCTTGAGTGGATTTCGTCCGGCGCGGATTAAAAAAAATGAAAAAAAAAAGGCGGGCGAAAGGACACTCGTTCCGCAGCGCCAATCGGACAGTTCGGGAACCCCGTACCTACGTGGCATGAATTAAAGAATATTGTGGAGAACGGGTCATTCCCTTCCCTCCCCCCTCCCCCTTCCTTTCCCGTGCCTTTCAATTTCCCGAAAATTCCCCGCGCATCCCCATCTCCATCTCCCGCCTCGAAATATCCGCCTTCGTTTCCCGTATAATTGATTACAAAAGACAAGAACTTTCCGTCGGGGAGAGGAGGGTGGTGGAGGGGGTGGAGGAACAAAGGGAAGCAGCGGGAGAGGAATAAAAAAAAAATAGCAGCGAAATAAACAAAACTGACCATTCTCCCCTGCATCGCACTTGGGCCGAGAATCGAAAAAAACTCCAATTCCCTCCCGCCTCGCTCCCCGTGTTTCACGTGTTTGTTTTGTTTCTCTCATATGCATGCACGTGCGAGTACATATGTAGGTACACCTACCGGCGCACTCGCCCCTGTACTTCCATCTTCCACCCTCTCAATAAAATACTTCTCGACGTCCGACTATCCTCTACCAATCTCTCACAATTCCTTCATCGTAATTATTCAGTTATCATCGATCGAAATGCCATTGGCTGAGTAAAAAGCAGGCAATCATGAACGAATTCCCCAAACCGCATTTCATGTTGAATTAAAATTTATAATCTATGTTGTGTTAAAATTCATAATCCATGCTGCATTATATTCATAAGAAAATTGACCTTGGATATTACAATTAATTGGACCTTAGAAATCTCACTCTGATTTCATTTTTAAATGACGTATTTCATTCTGAAAAAATATCAGGTGAAACTATTCTTTTACCCGTATTTCCTTTCTTAAAACAAGCGTTAAGTTTCTTTGGTTAAACAATTTTTCTGCCCAAGGAAAACCTAATGAATGCTAAATGCAATGATTTTTGTATAATTTTTAATAAAATTGTCATGCCACATTATTCAATACTGTGAATATAGTTATTTTTCATGGTGATGGCTTGTAAATGAAAAATAAGATTTTATTGAAGGCTAAGCCAGCATTTAGACCTATTTTTCAGCCAACGTCAATCATTTTTTTTGTCATTGGGTATTCTTAAGTTCAAACCGTGATGTGTTTGCATAATTTATTTTTGTTTTGCTTTATAAATATACACTTCACTTTTCAAATAATCAGATCTACAGCAATCAATTTCACAGATACAGCTTTTGCGGCACAATTCTCCAGTCGTGGAGGAAAATCTCAAATGCTCGCGCTAAACTTCGGTGGTAAATCACAGCTGAATTTCATGCATGGTAATGGAGTTTCAAGTTTGTGAAGGATTCTGTTTCTTAGTCTATTTTTAAGGTAAACTTTTTTCGCTATATCTAATTCATCGAAATCGCACAACCTCTATTGTTACTTCTTCTCTTTTATCCTCATGTAATTTTCACTACAATGTATCCGCGTATCCCTATATTTTTTCAGTATGAATTTTTTTAAAATTATTGTGAGCTCTATTGTATTCTATAACCCCATAATGTCCTTAATGGACAAGTTTAAGATCAATTTATCTTATTATTATCATATTTTTACATTATTATTATTTTTTGTATTTATGCACTTTCTTCGCTGGCTAAAACCAACTGGAAATATTCATCTATCCTAAGTGCATATTAGGATTAGGCTCGAATGTTAAGGAAGATAATTCACCATATCCTACACTCCGATCGTACTCGGCCCAGGAATCTTCTCACAATCTGGCAAATCGGTAGTAAAACAGCTTTTTGCCTAAGGTTAATCAGGTGTTTTTGAATTACTAGGGATTCAAATTCTTTTATTAATCGTGATGTTTAGACTTCCTCCGCAGAGATTATTAGTCGGTGAATGTTCACTTCTTTCTAATATCATTATTATCAATATTATTATTACCTTGGCTCTGGTATGAAAGAGTGTCTGTTTTATCACCTTGAAAATGGCATAGAGTGCCTAAACCATGGTTTGTAGTGCAGTTTATAGTGTGCAATAGTTTATACAGTGCAATATTTAAGTGTGGAAACTACAATTTGTTGTTTATATTTTATGATGTCCATTAATGAGCTGAGAGCTAGAGGCAGGCAACAGTAAACATTTTTTTTACCGAGGAATCTGTGAAGCAGGTATCGGGAAAAGGTGTGCAATCCATGCCACCATCCCTTAGGAGACAGGAGTGGGATCGCTCGGGCACGGCCGGCTGCGGGGGGTGGGTTAGGGGAGAGTGGGTTGAAGCTGGGATTTGTCTGGGCGGGGGTGGAGGTAGGAGAGAGTATGTGGGAGAGTGAGGCATAAATGAGAGGAGGTGTGCCTCTCGCTTCAC
This sequence comes from Ischnura elegans, assembly GCF_921293095.1. NCBI lineage: Eukaryota > Metazoa > Arthropoda > Insecta > Odonata > Coenagrionidae > Ischnura > Ischnura elegans. The sequence continues at coordinate 110,664,539 of NC_060248.1, forward strand.
AGGGAAGTGAAAATCTTTCCCGTCGCCCGCTTTATACACAGCCCTCCATGTCCAGAGGCTGCTGCCACTCTTTCCCCTTTTACGCATCGAAAAATAATCCCTTTGCGAAATCTCCCCAAAAACCCTTTTCCCCGGCAGCTCTTTTTTTCCATTCCTCCACGATCTAAACCCCCTCTCCAGCCCCGTCCCCTCAAACTCTCGATTCCAATGCCTGAAGCTACCCCCCCCCCCCCCGAATCCACGTTTACCCAAAATATCCCCCTGCAAAAGCCCCCCCTCCAACCCCCTCGGTCCGGTCCACTCCGCCCATCTCGCCCCTTAAATAATAAATGTCTCCGCTCCGGTCCTCCTCTCTTCTCTCCGATGGAGTTTGTATTTCAATTATCTTCCCTGTAAAACCAGGCATTGATTTCCGACGGACAACGGCTTCGTCCCGCTCTTCTGACTCTTCTCTTTTCTCCGTGTCCTACCCTCTCCTCTTCTTCATCTCTACCTCTCTTTATTCCTCCTCCCCTGCCCCTCCTCCTCACTGCTCTGAAGCCCCGCTCGCCCGCGCGAGAAGCAAATGCACATTATTGTGATGAGAAATAGTTGGTTGCCTGTCTTTATTTCTTGGAGTCGTATACTGCCCTCGAAAATAAATTATTGACAGTGAGTGAACTTGATTAAGAAAAAAATATTAAAATACTTCCTCTCGTCATCAACATTATTGCAATGAAAAACGTTTCTTACCTGTCTGTGTTACTTCGATAGTTATATACCGTGCTTGAAAAGGAATTAGTTAATGTGAGTGAACTTGACAAAGAAATAAAATATCCAAAACGTCCTCTCTTTATTAAAATTGTGACGATGAGAGGTACTTGGTTACCTGTCTTTCTCACTCGGAGTTGTATGCTGAGGAAATGAAAATGTGAAATGAATGCGAATGAAAATTGTATATCTTATAGACTTTCAGATCTCAAAGAACTTCCTCCCGATTCAAATATTGAGCTTTCCTTTTATTAAGCTCAGGCTAATAAGTAACTCAGAATCAAAACAACAACAATGAACATGTTATTTATGTAAACAGCGTAAGTATTACATTGGAATCTTAACAAAAAAAAGTTTGTATTTTCTCCATACAGAAACTATTAATTTGGGAATTTCTTGAGGGAGATTGTTATTGGAGAAAATTATCTGCACTTATTTGCACGGTAGCAAATTAATTTAAGATAAACTTCGAAGCAGGAATGATAGTAATGGTTTCCCACCTGCGTTATCTCTCCATTTTATCCTCTCATAGCACCAGTCTTCTTCGCATTGATATGTTTTTCTGATCTTATGGTATGTTCCCTTAAATCTCTCGACCGAATTATTCATGATCCTCTCCTCTGTTATAGTCTTCCATTGTCCATTACTTTAATTGACCGTAGAAATTAATTGTCCTACGTCATCCCAATCATCAGTAATCTCCTGCAATCTGAACCACACTTCTCCGTTTCATTTTTGCTCGTCACACATCAGTACAAGAAACCCATTTATTTAATCCAAACTATACCTCGGTCTTCGTTTATTCTTCCTTTTGGGTCAAGACTCTTGAGGTCATAGTCTCAAGCTATCAACATACCAGTTGCTCGCTAACAGCAGAATCTCACCTCCATCTACATTAGGGACTTTTCCCATACCCGCCATGTGGAGTTATTGAAAAAACTGCGGAAGAGATCTCCGGTAATTGGGAAGGAATGTGAAGAGAGATGCTATAAAAGATTAACTCGCACAATTTGGTGAGATTTAACATATTTATATTTACTTTCTCTTTTTCTCGGCCTGTATTTATCGTTTTTCAAATCCAAACTAGCTGATTTTACCGTGTTACTCACTTGATATAAAAAAAGTATTCAGCATGATGGTTTTCATTAGTGGTTTACCCACTTTTTGGTGTTTGAAGAGGTCATGTTTTAATCAACCGGCAACATGGCCTACAAAGTCGAGCTATGTATGGGCGGCGTGGTATACTGCACATTTGAGTGGTAAACCTAAGATCCTTGGTATGATGAAACCATTTGTTATCACTGTTGAAAATTATTCTGATAGCAGTCGGTGTGAATATCACTGCAGACATTTCGGCCGTATACAATGGCTCATTCTAAAGTTGATTCCTGGACAGGAGTGAGGTGCAGTATAACATCTAACCCGTTATAGTAAGCAGATCAATTGCAACGAAATAATAAACGAAATAGAATGGAATAAATAACCACCTTCCATTTAATCTTCAGCCTCCACTCAAAGCATTCGAGGGACATAGCTGGATGTACTCAAACTGACCCTGCCTCACCATCGCGTCCTTTGGTGGCTGCTATCATCAAAATACACTCTCTTATGCCCTTCTAGAAGTGAATTTGACTCAAAAGTAGCAAACTTTATAGTTTTATCTAAGTCAATGAAAAACATATTTGCTATCTCCCTGTTTCCAGTCTTACTGCTTTGGTTTTTGATTCGTCATGAACAGGAGTCATAATAAATTAAAGAAAATTTTTTTTGCTATCACTCTTTGTGAAATTCACAATACTGTACTGGTTTCAGGTTAAATTACTGGATAAAAGAACAATCGGCAATGATCATAATTTGAAGCGATAGATCTCAATTTTAATTTTTTAACATCATGAGTAGCGTAAATAAGTGCCTCTATTCCATTGCTAGGTTGGTTTTTATTCTCACCTACTCTGAGATGAGGACGTCCATAAATATGGATTTGATCGGAATTCCCCGTGGGAGGATGAAAACATAAATATAAGGTTTCTTCAAGCCTTCCATTCACTCAGAAGTATTATTAGAAATATGGAATCAAAAGAATGACTTTTGCGCAAAACCTTCGTGAAATCGTCTTACCCTTAAAAATAATATTTTTAACCTTAGCGCACGCTTTCTGGCAATTATCAATGCCAATAATTTTAATGCTTTAGTCAACTACTCACAATTAGTGTTAGTCAGGGATCTTAACTTCGTTGAAATGAGAAAAGATTTACCCTTGATAAAAATTGAATTTTATTGAGGAGTAGTCTTTTTGGAATCGAAAGTAGTCTTTTTTTACAAAAAGATTTATTCGATCACCACCATGGTTTCAACGCACTGCGTCATCCTCATCCATTGGAGGATGGAGGATTGGAGGATTCATTCATCATATGAATTAAGTCCATAAAGTAATGCCTTAAACTATCAACGGATCTAAGGTGGCAAAGTACTGCACTGTATACAGTTGATTTTTTAATTCTCCACTTACCTCCAACTATTTCTTCATTCTCACAAATGCCTCATTACCATATCATGCCATGTTTTTGTTGCCGAATTGCGGTGAGTAGTAGACAATCTCGAACTTCCCTGGGGGTCCAATCCCAACACCGCCGAAGGAGGAAAATTATTTTATTTTTATTTGAGTCCACGAGGGCGGATGGGGATGGGTTGGGTGGGGAAACGTGGGCAGGTGGAAGAGGAGAAGATGAAAGAAAGAGAGAGAAGAGGGAAATAATAGAGAGATGGAAGGAGAGGAAGGAAGAGGTAGGGGTGTTGTGGTGGTCGGAGTAGTGGGGGTGAAGCCGCTGCGGTGCTAAATAAATGAAACAAGGACCAAAAGGGAAGGGGGGAGGAGGAGGCAAAGAATAGAGTGATGTCCGAGGGGGACGGAGCGCCGTGGGCCGCGGGGGTTGGAGCGGGGGCGGAAGAAATGGTGCTGGAGAGAAAGATAGAAATGTGGAGGCTGCTGCTGGGGGTGTGAGGGGCGTGGGGCGGTGAAGAAATCCTTCAGGAGAGCGGGACATTGTGGGGAGAGAGAGAGATTCTGAGGCGTATATGTATGTGGAGGATTCGGAGGGGGAGAGTGGACAGTGGGCTGTGAGAGTGTTGGAGGAGGGTACCGGGAAGGAGCGGAATAGGTGGGAGTGGCCATGGCAGAGGGTGCTAAGATCGCCATGCGACGAATGCAATGCCAAAGCCATCGTTGTTCACTAACTATTATCTATTCGCTATTAATTGAAAGAATTCTGGATGATAGGCTTAGATAAATTACGACACTAAATATATTTCCCATACAGCCATTCTCTCATTAATTTAAATAAAAAAATTCTAATTTCCCCCCCCCCCCTCAAATTCCTTATCATAAGTTTTTGACGTCGAAAGAATTTTGGTGCACTTATTCCTTCATAAAGAAACTTTCATTGAGAGAAGGACTTGCTAACGACAGTGTAAACAGCAGCGATTCATAAACCGATGCCTCCACTGCACAAACGCTAAAAAAATCGTCCACCGAATAAAATCCGCTCAGTATAAAATATACCGAGACTAGCCACGGTGTTAACTTATGCGTGAGTCACCCGCAATGCACAATCGTGCGAAAGATCCACAGAGACCGAGATCTCGGTCAAGGTGGATGATTTTTTCTCTGTGGATCTTTCGCAAAAATCCGCTCATCTAGGAGCCCAACACTACGAATCCGCTCAGCTGGCGGTAGCCGGAGCATTAACCCTCACTTCAGAAGGTAGGAGAATGAGAGGTGAGCGTTTATGCTCCTGCTATTGCAGGCATCGAAATGACCCATGGGCAACATGAGAGACATTAACATGAAATAGGTGAATGTGAAAATTCTTATGCGTGGTCTCAAAACAAGCTCCAGCGCTGGTGTTGTCAGTTAATTTTATAGATAAGGCCGTGTCAAGACATCTTACCGGCCTTAAGGTCAGGTCGGAGTCAGCTATTTTCTGAGGCTTCGCAAGTTTATGTTTATTGCTAACTGAGTTGAACCAACTGAGATGAGAATCAACTGGATGTTTGAAAAAAGTATGGCTAATGCCTAATTTACATTTTCTGAATACACTGTCATTACCGTGTTAAAGTTTTCTATCTAAGATCTTCAAGCGTAGTGAAGTGATTGCTAGACCATTTTCATCTTGGCTTGATGCGATTGAAACTTCCAAATAACACATCTTTGTTGGTATGGTCCGGATGAAATAGTGATGTCTTTGTTGGGAGAGAAGTTGGTCGTACAAATGTTAATACAAACTGAAAAATTCATGAATATTATCACATACTATCTTAATCTTAAAATCAGTGGTTTCTTTGTGTTCATTAGTTTTGAAAACGATCCTCATCGATTCAAATCTCTTTTTTTTTAGACTTTCGCCGAAATGGAAACCTGGTGACTTATTATTTCTGAGTCTCCATTTACCTACTCAGTAGTTATCACTGATGAGATTAATTTTTCACTGCACATATCCGTTATGCTTGATCTTACGTGAACGTATTGGTGATTTAAACACTTAGCGACGATATTTATGCAACTTAGCATCATAATTTTCGTGTGATTTAAAACTCTTTTATTGAAACTTAGTCAAGATAAGTAACCCGTTTTGATATTCGTAGTCCAAGTCCTCAAGATACCTCTCACTTGGATGCTTGGACATGTAGCAAAGACATGTCCATCGCGTGGCATCGCATTCAGCGTGAGAGGCAGCGGCCTTCGGTGAGGGAGATGGAAGCTACTACTGGTCGGAAAAAAAGGAAGAAACACCATTCTGACGTGAGACTGTGTACAAGGGATATATTGATCGGAGACGCAAGAAAGTGAGGGAGGGAGGGGGTGCAGGTTTGGAGTGGAGAAGGAGGAGGTGTTTGGGGGCAGGAGAGGGTTTTTCTAGGGGGTGGGGGGTGAAGGGATGGAAAATGGACATTGGTGCCCGGGAGGGGGGTTGTGGACGATGGAGAGGGAGGTTATGTTTTTTCGGGAGATAGACCGGGAGCGGCAGCTCTCTCTCTTTCTCTCCTCCGTTCTTCTGCAGGAGTGGGAGAGAGGGTGGAAGTGTTTGGTGGTGGAGGTGGAAGTATGGATGGTGGCGGTAGAGCCTCAAGTGTATGCCGAATGTTTTTTGAAGGGATGGAGAGGCACCGCTCCGCCGAGGGTGAGGCAGAAATGAGAGTGCGAAGGTGGTTTGTTTTGGCCGGGGTAAACAACCTGGGACGAATTGTAATCCGACGCATGAGTCCCTCCGTCGCGCGCTACATAAGTCATTGGTTTATTTATCCACCACCGGTTTCAATAAAAAAAGAGCGTTCCCGTGAAATAAATTTCGTGTCCAGTAAAAAAAATGAATGCGAGTGCTTATCACTGTGAGGTATAACTCATGATAACGCAAGTAAACGAAATGCCGTATAAATTGAAGTTATTCTGTCATTTTTTTAATATTCCCCCCATTTTTGAGGATATACCGGAATAAACCTTTGAGAGATGACACAAGAATCCGTCATTAGTTAGCTACTGCACTTTCTGCGGAGAAAAAAAGTTTCTCATTCCTAGAGTATTAAATAAGTTAACAATTACTACAAGCATCATGAAACAAAAATTGTAGTTTATAAAGGGGTTAATGTTACCTAAATATTGATACAACCACACAATTTGTGTATGGAAAAACAAAATATTCACAATCATGGACAAATTCGGCAGTTAATCCATCCTCAGATGATATTAACTTCAATAATAGTTATTGTATTAGGACAGCGTAACCGTTACAAGCAGCTGTCAGTAACTAGATACATTGAAGGTGATGGGCTGCTTTCTTGTATTAATACTTACATAAAGCGCGGTAATCTCGTCCGATATATATCCCAGTGATAAGTACAGATTATGTTTACTAATATAAGAGTTAACTCGTATCGAAAATAATGGTAATTTTAAATGTGACGATTTAGAGGCATACGATTATGATTTTTTGGTCTATTATGATATATTCCATGGAAATTATCATGTACCTTGATAATATAAATCGAGGCCACCAGACATGCTTTTATTGTGAATGAAAGTAACATTGTAAACAGAGAAATTTTTGGAAAAGGATTAATTACTTAATAAAATGACAAAGCTTTGCATGTTTGTTCTCGATGACCGCATATTAGTAGATTTTATGCGGAATGCATTATTTCTTCCTGACCCCATGGTATAGCATAAAATGGAATGAAATAATTCTGAAATTATCGCATTTAGCTCGTTCATCTGTATATTTTGTATTTCTCCCTCTAAATCTCGTTGCTTAATCATTTATACTGCGAAAAAGCATTTATCCGTGACAGCCAGTTTTACCAAAGACTACTTATGCAATTATGGAAATGCTCACCGAATTCAATTTTATCACGTTTTTTGTGGTGATGCATTGTGAAAAGGTTTATCTTTAAGCCTGGTTTATTTGCAACGGCTTAAAACAAATATGCGCATACGTTGACAGTTATTAATTATTTTTGTTTCCTCCTGTGCAAAACATTTCCTGTGCGTCTAAGCACTCAAGAATTCTTTTCGCCTTCCTCTTTCCCATCCCTCAATAATTCTTCCGGTTGCATTATTAAAGGTACTGTTAAATTTGAGCCATAAATTCTAAGGCAATGGCTAACAGGATAACCATCCTCTACGGAAGAGTAATTTCAGGAGAAAAGGTACGTTTCGGAACGTCACGTACCGCCAAGAGACGACAATAAAATTCTTGGGCCCAAAACGCTACCTTGTGGAACTCCCAGGATAGCAGCGCGCGGGAGGGGAGGGGTAAAACTATGGGATCTTAAGGGAGTGGGTGGGAAGTATTCTTCGGGAAGGGTGACTGTCCAGCTGCGCGGGGTGGCGGGATGCCTGTAGAGGGCGGGGTGGGTTGGGAGCGGATTGGGAGAGGAGGTGGGGGCAGCGCCTTGGAGGAGTCGGGCGTGGGATGGGGAGTTGAGGGGCGGCAGAGATGACCACGGCTTTATATACTAGCTCCCTCCCCTCTCGGTCCAGTGAGAAACAGCCAATAGGACGTGTCCGACTCGACCGACCCCACCCCACGCACCTACCCCACCGCCTTCCGCTGACCACTCCGCATGCCCTCCACCTCCTCCCCCGCTATATTCTCAGCATTCCTCCCTCCACCAACTCCAGCCCTTCTTAAAAGTTTTCGTCCGGAGCCCCGAAGAAACGTGTGTAGCTCCTCGCTGGACCTTCGCAAGGGGATGAAGGGAAAAAAATAAGAGGGGGAGGGTGGTTGGCGGGATTTTGGGGGTTGGGCAGAATTGTGTTGAAGAAGGGTGGTGAGGGGAGAGGTGGACACACACAACAAAGATTCCTTCCCTGCCTTCCACCTCCCCTTCGCATTCGCTGGTGGTGTGGGGGGAGCGATGGACAGTAGAAGGACGGAGAGGGTGAGGTTTTATATATTTTTTTAAGGGGGAGTGAACGCTATGGGAATGAAAGAGTGATATCGGGAGAGAGGTCAGTCTGCTGTTCGGGGTGGGGTTTTGGGGGTGGAAAGATAGCACTTCAAGGAACTCTCCCATCTTACCCACCCCTCATCCTTTTCCCTCCCTTTTTTCCCTCAATCCCGCTGCACTGTGGGAGTTTACAGGGTGTCCCCCTCCGCCTCCTCCAGTCTTATCCCGGTGGGAGTCTTAGGAGGGATGGGCAGCGCGCGGAGCTGCTCGCGGGAAGTGCATTGGATATTTTTCGTGCTTCCTTTGTTTTTTTTGTGAGTACGCTCGGGGATGCCGGAGAGACTTGTGGTATCTTATTTCTCAGAAACGACCCGAGACCAACATGAAGTGCATTGGGAAAAAATTCGTTCATCGTTGTTGCCATTTTCTCTCGAGTATTTCTAATGGTTTAACATTTGAAGTTTTCAGTATTTAGGACTGTATATCCTAGATGTAATTTTATTTGGGTAGGCAGAGAAGGGTGTGGAAGAGAATAAATATGGAGGTGATAAAAGGTAAGCTGATAGGAGAACTGAGCCATGAGTTGCGTCAAACCGATCTTAGAATTTTTGAACACAGAAGATGAAGTTCATTATCATTGTAGATATCATTAGTATAATACCCATTTTCAATTCTTTTACCCCTGAACCATTTTTTTCATTTACTTTCAACGCACAGTCTAATTAAAAACAGAATTGCTTATGAAAAACCCATTGGAATTTAATACCTAAATCAATAATAAAAACTTTCTATTTTACTCGTGTATTTAAAAGATAATAATAAAATAAACATTAGTAGTATAAAAAGAATGGAGGATTGAGCTCCTTTTCTTTCTCATAGCTTCCTCTCTTTTTTCTCCTCGTTAAAATTCTCCAAAATTTCCTCTTCTAACATTCCTTGCCTCCCCTATCTTTAGTTGTACGTGGAATATAAACATGGTTACCTCAATAAATGTCGTCACAATTTACCTCAATTAGCTGCCTCGTGGGCAAAGTCATAGATTTAAAATACATATATTCATTATAATAAATATGATGTGAATATGTTCAATTAATTATTAAGAAAGCTGGTTTACCCTAAGTCCCTTAATCGGCTGAAAATTTTTGATGAATCAGCCAAACCTCCTACTTTTTTCATTATTCCTACATGCTTTCAGTTATTACCCATGATTTTACACTGATGTCGTCCCTATTACGTACCTTTGAAGAGATAGTCCCTTCCGCTTCTTTTTTCTCCCTGCCGGCCAGTGATGTAAAGAAAACGCCGAAATGACATCCAATAGCTTTCAATTCTTCCATCACGGCGACATTTACCCCACCACATCCCACGCTTCCATGTCACCGCCTCTTCCGGGAGACGAACGTATCAGAAGGAGAGAAAAAATTTCACCGCACGAATGCAAGGCTGCATTTGTGTATGTTCGTGATCGCGTAGGTATTTACAAAAAAGGAGAAATCCGCCGTAAACAACGCCAACAACCCCCCTCCGGATTGGCGACGGCCACGACAACGCTTTTTCCTTTCCTTGACAAACGACTCCAGTTTCCATGGCGACCAACAGGAGGACCGCGATCCTTATTGTGAGCGGGGAGGGGTTTTGAGGCGGTGAGGGGGATGACAAAGGTTTTTCATTACACGCGCGAGCATTTGTTCAGAAGGAAGATGAGGGAAAGAGAGGCGGAGAGGGCAGCTATGAAATAAGACACTCCATTTTGCCGGGGCAGGGAGGAGAGAGGGCCTATCTCTGGGGCTGGCCTACCTGTGGGGTAATGGCGTTGTGAGGAAGGGCGGGGGTTGGCCGGAGGATGATGATGAGGGAGATGAGGAGAGCGGAAGGTTATGTGTGGTTTGAGGGGGATTGTTGTGTGGAGTGGGGGCGGAAGGGGTTAGGGGAAAAGGGGGGGGGGGCGTGGTGTGATCCCAAAGACGGGCCAGGGTGAGGAGTTGGATCGGTTCTGGATTGGGGTGGCGAGAAATGTTTGAAGGGGAATTTTAGAGGACATGGATGAGGAGGAAAGAGAGAAGGAGGTGTGGGGAAGAGAAGGCGGAAAACCCCCTACTCATCAAAGAATGATGGGATCGGAGTTGTTACTTGAGAAGTTGCATCGCTGTTTCACTTTTTAAAATACACGGTTAAAATTCACAACTTTTGTCGTTGATTTTTCCATCGAATTTCAGGAGGCTTTTCATGAAACATGATTTTAATTATCCTGTCAATTGAAAGGAAAGGATGAAATTAGGTTTCAAAAGTTGAAAGAAGGAAAATGGGAATCATACTTATCTGAAGACCTGAGGAGCCTGAGAATATTTTATTTTGGCTATTGTGTAGCAGTAGCGCAGAAAGAAAGCCATCAGATAATTATGGGAACTAAGTTGTTACTTGAGAATTGCATCGCTGTATTTCTATTTGCATACACAGATAAAATACGTAGCTTTTATTATTGATTTTGGCATCGAATTCCAAGAGTATTTCTTTTCGTCGACCATCTTTTTTAATGAGTTTAAAAATCGGTTTCGGGGATGGAAAAATGTAAAATAGGAATCTCACATATCTGAAAACCCAAAGAGCTTGTGAAATTTTTATTTTAGCCATTGTGTAGCAGTAACGCAGGAAAAAATATCAAAGACTTATTTATTTTTCATTGATGCTGATGTCGTGAGCGTGCTATGATGAAAAATTGCGTGAAGATGGCTGCTTGATTTATAATGTAATATTTATATTTCTCAAGCGAGAAGATAAATGAGCTCGACGGTAGTTAAATTTAATTTCTTCAATGTGAAAAGTGAACGACTTCCTACCATTATAAGAGGAATGTTTGAAATACTAATGAAGAGAATTCATTTATTGTAAGTTTTTTAATACCAATGGAGAATAAAAATCATGCTATATAAGTTATTCCATTTGATTTTTCACCTCACAAATATTATGCTGTTAATTTGGTAATCCGTCCCAACTCATTACTCACGGTCGTATTTCAATGTCATTGTTACTCATATTAAAAAAAGTTCTCCTTGTAAATCTATATTACTTTCGAATTGTCTTAAAAATGATCTGCTAAAACATTATGAATCAACCTCACCGATTCCTGTGATGGTAGTTTTCTGGAGCATTTCTTTTGTCAATCGAGATCCAAAGAATGCCACTCCTAGGCCCCACTCCACCTCGAATTTGTGAGAGGGAGAATTTGTTTCACTCTTACGTTATTGGGCGTCATTTTTAGACGGACCACGATCCAGGCTGGGAAGTGATGGAATTTCCGCCAAGGCCCTATATCGTCCGTGGTACTCTGGGAAATGAGTGTCGTTCCGGAGGCAATAGGCGGGAGATATGGGATCGAGAGGAGGAATCAGAATGGGGTTGGGTGCGGTTGCTGCTGAGGAACGTCACGAGATCTCCGTCAATTGTCAAACCGCATTGTCTCCTTCTCCGCCTCGAGCGGACCGCTTCTTATGAGAGGAGTAGTAGTGCTCCCAAAAACGCGTTCGTCTTCGGATGCGGTGGAAGTGGAGTCGCCGGGACATTAACAAGGGGGAGTCGGGGGAGAATTTCTCCCGAAAGGATGAGGCACCTCCATCCTCCCATCCTGACCGGGGTCTTTTGCGGTCTCCCAAGTCCTTTGATGGCCCCGCCTCCGGCAAAGAAGAAGGGATTTAGCGGAGGGAAAGATTTGTCCCGTTGCCCACAAGACATCCTTTATTCCTCCTCTTGCGTCTTCGACAGGGTCCTCACCCATCCCTCCCTCCTCTTCCACCATCTTTGTCCTTCTGCTCCTCTTCTTCGAGAGTCGGTAAGTCTTTCCATCATTTTTAAGACGCTGTGAGTAGCTGGCTTGCTGATTTTTATGAAATATTTTTGCCAAAAATTACTCTAATAGCAACAGCATGCTCAATTTTTTATTCTTGGAGATTTTTTCCCCTTAAATTTTCACTCCAGTACTAGGTTCGAGTGTTACCGAGAAGAAATTGCGTTATCGAGGAGAATCAAAATTCCTAATCGCATCAGGTGCCTAAATAATTAATCAGTGGCTATTTATAAATTCTTAATTACAGAAGTATAATACAGGTATTATGGAGAGTGAAAAATACAAATATTGTGTTGGTATTCTGGATTTGTTGTACAATTATTTTTATTTAACATGTTTAATTCCTTTCCTTTCGTCTTCGGTAAAATGCTCACCCGTCCCTCCCTGTTCTTCCGCCATCTTTGTCCTTTCTGCCCCTCTTTCGAGTGTTGGTACTTAATACGTCTGCCATCATTTTGGACGCTGTGAGTAGCCGGCTTTCTGGTGTTTAAGAAATATTTTTTTCAGAAATTACTCCAAGTGCAACATAATGTTCAAGTTTTGATTCTTGGAGAAGTTTTTCCCTTATAAGATTCTCTTTGATGCATCGTTCTATTTCGAGAGGTATGGAGCAAAAATTGCTTTATCGAGGACTTCTCCGGAATTCAAATACCTTCATTCGGGATCTTTAAGAAATGATCAGTGAAAATTTATAAATTCTTAATCATAGAAAATCACTAGAATTTAAAATTTTAATAAATATTAAAATAAAAGTTAAAAATTTAATAAAGAATAAAATAATTTAGAGAGTTAAGAATATAGATAATATGTAGATATTCTGTATTGGTAGTACTATTACTACCTGACATGTTTTATTCCTTTTTTTACGTCTTCGACAGGGTCTTTACCATCTTTCCCTCCCGTTTCACCCTCTTTGTCCGTTATGTTTCTCTTTTGTGTCACAGCACGTCTCATTAGAATCTGTAGATCCCTTTGGGAACGTTTTATTTGTTGATTTGGTTCCAATTGTTCTCTGTTGCGGGAATAAATGTGGATAGAATGTTTTATTTAGTCTTAGATTTTGGTAAGAATTTCCCTCAATATTTTTTCAATAATTCAAGTCCTTATCAGAGGAATATTTCGAAATTTAAAACACTTACGGTTCAAGACGCATTAAAAACCGGTTAAGGCACAAAAATCGATGCCTCATCAAGGAAATGGATCAGTAAATTGATCAGGAATGTAAAAATATATTTATTAGCAATGGTAAGATAATACTTGGCGATGATAGTTTGGTGTTACTTGCTTTAGGATTTGTAGTAGTCCTACCAGAAATCTTTTAACTCTTCTTTGCGTCTTCTACAGGATCCTTAAGCGTTTTCCTCTTCATTCCTTGAATTCTTTCATACTCTTCTGTCTTCTAGTTAATGTTTCACAATTCACGGTTAAAACTAGCAAAAATCGGGTGCCAAGCGCATGCAAAAATGACTACAACACTGCGCGTTCCTAATTTTCACATTAATTTTCGCGCCAACATCACCATGTTCCTCGCTAATTTGTCCTAAGAACGCCGCCATTGAAGTATGGGTACTGGAATCTCACGCTGACTGCTCCGAATGGATAGTTTACTGGTATCTTCTTCTAGACCGGCCTTGAGAAATACTTTGAGTACAGCGGCACGTCATTTTGGCATGACTGGAAGGATGTGGCTGCAAGGCGCTGGAGAGCGGAATGGGTAGTGGAGGATGGGAGCGACCGCAAGGGAGACGAGGTTCGAAGGGAAGGGACAGCTCCTCATTATGAAGAGATTAGGACGAATTCGTGAGAGGTGAAAGCGCCCGACGGAGTGTGCGTGTCTTATTTTCCGCCATCGACGTTGTCGCTCCCTCGGCACGCTGGAGTGGGGAGGGTTGTTGGGAAAGGGTGGGGCGGGTAAGAGACGACGAGGGTATTTTCATGGGGAAGCAAAAAGGGAAAGGAGATTGCGAGATGTTGGATTGCAAGGAAATTAAGGAGGTCCACTGTGGAAACGCGAATCAGTTCAAATACGTAATTCCAACTACCCGTGATTATTGTTGAAAAAGTTTCGCAGATAACATTCATGGAGCAATATAATTCGTGCAGCAGATTATGCAATGATTTTCTTATTTCAGATTGGAGCTTTTGCGGCTCTTTGATACGTTTATAATGCTCTCGTCAATAGCAGGTTATAATTCAAAATGAATAAGGTTCCACCCAAACAGCAACTTTTTCCTCTAATTTTCCAATTTATCTTTGCATTCCCAATTAAATATACACTTGATATACTGTGTGTAGGTAATAGAGTCTATAAAAATTTCAAGTTCTTGATTCTTAAGATAAATTTCTTTAAATTACGTCTCGAAAAGTCCAATCCTCTGGACGTTATTCTGGGTGCGGCAGGAATAAATTCGTATTTGAAAGTTTCACTGCTTAGAACTTCGCGAGAGATTAAAAAGAGTCGGTCGGCAGAGTGTGCATGTTTTATTCCCACCTCCGAAAGTAATAAAGGTCCTTGATTTCATTCAACCTCAGAGTGAGCTAAAGCCAAATTATCGGTTTTTGCGCTTGGGAATGAGAGTGAAATGGTAATGTCCGAGATGGGTCATAATGGGTCTCATTGGTTGACTACGACTATATTGATAACATTTGTGTTCATGTCGTTCATTTTGATTATGAATTTTAGGCTCATGAAGGGAGAGGAGTATCAGGATTTTAATGAAATATATTTATGTTCATTCATTATGATTAATGTTTCCATTTCCTAGAAGAGAACTTATGCTGATATTTCAATTTTGGCCACGGGTTTTGATAACTGCGTAGCCACCTTGAGGGCTCTATTAGACGTTTACTCTGAGGTACCAACTGCAGACGGGTGTGAGGTTGCAGGTGAAAGAATCGGTGAGGAAGGAGATTTTTAAGAGAAACCAAGAGGGAAAGGAGAGGGATGTTAGGGAAGGATACCAGGGAATTATAGGGTGTTTTTTTTTCTTTCCCAGGTGGGTGAAGGTCGAAGGGGGGTTGAAGCATGTAAGCCACGGAACTCGTCAGGGTAAAGGGTTTTTACCCAGTAATCAGGGGACCAATAGGGTGCTTCTGAAGTGAGAGAAAGGTAAGATTATGGGGGAAGATTCTTCTGCTTTCAAAAGCTACGCTCGAGAGACTTGAAGTAGTGATGGATTATTTCCCATGTGAGGGGATGCAACCCTACTATTTCCCCTGGAGAAAAACGCAAAAAAAACGAATGGCAGGCAATATCAATTAATTCAGAGCCATTTTCTGAAGAATAATACCTACCAATCATACTTATTCCCTAATGAAATGCATGGCACAGGGAAAAGAACTTGGACTAGGATAGGATATGAAAATTATGCTGCATTTTCATCTTCCATCTAAAAACGGATATTCGAAGTCAACATGATTTTTTCCATCGTCATATTTGCATCCCCGCTGTCCTTAGGTTATGCCCGCAACACATACGTCTTCCTTAGAGCATTTATCTTGTAAAGGCGCGAACTGATCAGGAAGAGTAAGAGCAAACCTTCTCTTCTGACGTGAACGTAACGCAATTAACTTAAGAGATGAATACTCCAGGAAGATAGCGATGCCATTTGATATTCGATCATTTCGAATTGCGTTAGCATGAGAAAAATCATTCACGAAACTGTTGCAGTAAGAAGATAGATTGCTCTGTCTCCATACTGTAACTCTGCACTCTTTTTTCCTCAGCAATCAATTTTTATTAAATGTATCCCTACATTTTACTATACACTTTCCTTTTCTTCTCTCGCTCCCAGTCCAGCAATCAATCTTTGTATTTATTCATCACTTGACAATAGCAACTCAATAAAAATTGGAGGAAGAGATCTCGGGTTTCCAGCCGGATCCAAGGGTTATTCAGCATCGACGTTTCGAAGTCTAAGTCTGCCATCGTCTTCAGCCTGAAGCCTCCCATTCACCCTAAATACGGTGGCAGACTTAGCCTTCGAAACGTCTGTGCTGAATTGAATGAGAACTCTTCCCCAGTCTATTCGCTGGGAAAACCTTAGATCCTTCAATAAAAATCATTAAAATGATAATAAACAGAAACAAAATTAGAGTGGATATCATGAAAATGGAAAAATAAATAAATACACCGATATGATTTTGGTTATCAGTTTAATTTGTTATATATACGCTTGATATGCGTTACTCATCCCAACACATTTTAGGAATACCCCATGGCACCTCTCTCACCTCTCTCGCGCAGCTCTCTATTCTATTTTCCAATCAGCTAACTTTTTACGTCTAGGTATTTTTTCTCCTTCAGATACCTCATTAACTGTTCAATATATATTATCCGAAGTCTTTATTATCAATTCCCTCCATGAAATTCGGGTTTTAATGAGAAAAATGAGTGAACGAGTTGCCTCAATGCGCATATTGGTCACGACAGTCGTAAGCATTAACCAAAATCCGCCCAGAAAAAATCTACATTCTAAACATTGTGAAGATATTTAGGAGCGTTGCGTTGTCATCTTTAGTAATCCAGTGAAAGATTTTATCATATATATAAACTTGTTTATTCACAACGACCCGTAGCCATATAGTTACACTGCGTATTTTTGGATGATGGAAAGTTGAAATAATCTATTCAATGACATTTCCTGTTTACTTTGGTCATACTTGCATGAAATTTGCAGAGAGTAGGCGTTCATATTGAATTTCTTTGTAGCACTCGTCTATTTCCGTCATTGGGCTTATTTCGACCGACTTCAAAAATATACTAATATTTGGATTAAGTTATTGCAAGATTCAATTACATATTTTTTACGAATAAAACGCAAAAAGGTGTGCGGGTTTTCTTCAAAGGCTTCTTATACTCAGAATTGTGGAATGTAGCCAACGTTTGGCAACGGTGAGCGGAAATGAGTTAGATTTTTAGACTGCCTGCATGGCGGGTGCTATCTGGAGTAATTGATGCCCGGATAAGGGCGCAGCATAATGCTTGTGTAGGATGGGTTCCTTGCGCAGGTGGCGCAGCACTTGTATCTCCGGGGTCGTTTGGAGAAGTTGGTCGGGATTCCCATCCGCGGCCAAACACGGCGCACCGACTGCATTAGCCTCCTCTCTTGTCTCCCCTCTCCATTGTCTCCTTGGCCTTCCGCAACGGAATCTGTTTACTCCTCCACGGAGCATCGTGCGACAAGGCTGGCTGGGGGGTATCCTTGGCCCCTCATCCTCCTCTCGCTGCCCGCTAATGGTTCCGCCGTCCGTGCAGTCCACCCTGGTCAATCGAGTGACCAGCGTACCGCACAAGGTTCGTGGGAAAATGGCACGGTCGCATTCGCCTCGGTAGAGGTGGAGACCGAGGTGTAGTCCACAGTGCTAACTACTATTGTCCTGTTTCCTCCACGTTCCTTTTCCTCCAATCGGTTTTGATTCTACTAAATAAAATATTGGCATTCTGCATGCTCCCTCGTTGCCCAACTGAGGATGAAAGTTAAGCAATCAGCAGTCTATGTCGTCCATGAGTTATTAAGAAAGTTGAAGAAAAAAAATTGTTTAAAAAGAAGTCTTGTACTACGAGAAACGGAAAAAATATCTTCATGAAAATTTCCATATATAATCGCCAAAGTCATCGAATGACAAACACAACAAATAGGCTTCTTGTGCTGTGATTTTTGGAATGTAGGCTTTTGACCGTACTACTTTATGAGTTATTATTTAATTATATGGCATTAGAAGCCAAATCACAATAGTTAAGTGAAAATTGATCTCAAAGAGCTCAGTGTAAGGCGTAAGCAACGGGCTGGAAAGATTGAATATAGAGGTGGATAGTGCAGTGGAGGAGAATTTTCATGTTAGACGCGGAAATAGGGAAAGCCCTCCGTGATATGATGGCTTAGAAAGCGATAAGGGTGGACAATAATCCATGTGAACTGCTGAAGAATCTGGGTAAGGATGGTAAGAGAAGGATTTTCGAACTAGTTTGCATGATCTATGAGGAGGGGTTTTGGCCGGAGGATTTCTTTAAAATCATTCAAATCCCTCTGCCAAAAATGAAGAAAGCTGTAGAATGCGGAGACTATAGGAGTATAAGCCTAATATTGCATGCAGTAATAGTGGTACAGATAATTTTTAACAGACGAATAGAGGCGAGCGCTGAGGAGTATTTGAGTGACGATCAGTTTGGTTTCAGAAAATGAAAGTAAACAGATGCAGTAGCGATAATGAGGTCCCTAATGGAGAGGAACTTTTAGGAGGAAATATAATTACAGGTGTATGCTTGCTTCGTAGATTTTGAAAAAGTATTTGATAGAGTTGACTGGGTAAAGTTAATGTACATTCTTTAAAAAAAGTAGGCATAGATTGGAGGGAGAGACGACTCATTCATAATATGCATATGGGCCTGACTGTGAAAATGACGGTAGCGGAAGCAGAATCAGGGTGGCTAAGCAATGGCTAAGGAGTGAGGCTAAGCTGTCTTCTATCGCTGCTGCTATTTAACGCGTACGCTGTGTAGCAGGTAAGAGAGGCGTGGGATGAGTTCGAAGTAAAAGTGGGGTATGCTTAAATCAGTGAGGTTCGAGGATGATCAGCGTAGGCTAATCTGTCTGCGAGAGGGCTTCGGGCACTAATGGATGTGTTGCAGAAGTGGTGCGAGGAATATGACATGAGGATTAATCACAAGTGGACCAAATTTGTGCGGTTCCGTAAATCTCCGCGGGCTAGGAATTTTAAGACTTTATAGCGCTAATTACTGAGATGCAATGGATTAATAGCATAATCGAGTGCTTGATCTTATTTTCAATACTAGTATTAATTATCTTTTAGCGCTGTTCCATGACTGGTTTTCTAGTATGAACGCGCAACTTTAATAACACTTACTTAATATGCCGTCTTACTTGAATATTTTGCGTTTTTGTGGTGTAATTTTGTCCTTATTCACGGTCAATTTGTCTATAAGTGATGATTTGTTGACAAGCCGTGAAGTGTTATTGGCACCTTTCTTGCTATGAGAATGTAATGGAAAACGCTGCCTGTCGGGCACACTCGTAGTTTCATTCAGGGTATCTATTGATATCAGAAAACTTTGCCTCTGAAAAACAAATTTCGGTTCCGAGTATTGATGAAGGTCTTTTTGAACAAATTCCGCATTTTCTCATCACAAACAGCTGCTGTTCGTTTTCTGACCCATATTTTAGATACCATTTTTGTGACTAACAATTTGAGTGCAGGTATTTTTTTCGAAAGACTCGATGGTACTCCATGAATATAAAAATAACTTTCACAAATATGCTCATACTTGGAGCACTCCCCACTTGTGCAAATATGAGAACCCTCTCGACGTGACTGAACAAGGACGAACCATCGATATCCATCCATAGGTGGACAAAAAACATAATAGACCGGGATGGCCCTCTTATTTTGTCAGCCACTCTATATCCTCTACTCAAGCCGTGCATCCAAACATGCATCCGTCGAGGGCAGCCCTCGACGCTGAACCAAGCGACGACAATGGACGGACTACATCCCGACAACAAGCGGGACAAGGTTTCTGTCTCCTCACCCCTCCTCCGTCCAGCCCTCGCGACACAAAACCGTGCTTACGTGCATGTAACAGATACCACCCCCGAAACCGGGGTCCTCCTCTACTCCCCTGGCCCCATTCAGGGTACCTGGGAGGATTTGCCCAGACGCTGATCCTCCATCCTTCCCAATCCCATTCAAGAAAACCACTCAGTCATAGGGAAATATTTTTCGGTGGGGAGAGTGCCACCCCTTATTTTCTTTCCTGGCCCATTTTTGGCGACATTTCATACCGATCTTGTCCTCTTCCCATTCTTTCTTCCAATGCACCGGGATATTTCTGGGCATAAACCTCACATTGGCAGCAGCAGCTTCCTCTTCTCTCCCAATATGTCTCGGCTCAGGCTCACCTGCCTTTCTTCTCCCGGCCTTCCTTTTCTTCCTCATTATGTCGCCCGGGGGCTGTGTGTGGATTCCTCCAGCTCACATCCCACGGCACATCATGCGAGATTTTTCCTCGGGGACATTAAGGAGCACACGCGGGCCTTCTCGTAGCCATGGAGTCGAGAGGGACTCCATTATGGCCTTATGAAGCCATGCAGAAGCGCCTTGCATCCTTTTCCCATTTGGCCTAACCCGTGACAGATTTTTGATGCGGGAAGGATGAGGCTTGAGTCTTCAGAGTCGGCCGGTTACGTACCAGGCTTAAGTTTTCAGAAAAAAATATCCTCGTTCTAAATGTATGGAAGCATGAAAAAATTTTCTTGAACGTGATATTTTCCAACGAACTCTCATGAAACAATACCCTAAGTTGAAGCCGTAATTGAAAAAAGCACAACCCTGTTAAGAAAATTTTTGAGAGAAAGCAATTATTCGGTACTTTTACATTTTCGAAGCTAACAAGTCTTTTACTTTCCCATATGAATTAATATGCTAACATTTTTAAAATCAATTAATAAAAAGAATATTAAGCACCAGCTACTGTAGCCCTATATATTAAAAAAACTGTTCATCCCATATTTCATGGTTTCAACTATGATACCTAAAAGGAATGACTCAAGATGTATAATCTCAACCCTTTGTTCCCCTTTCCCTATCGTATTGACAAAGGAACAGCTAAGAAAGAAATCATGGGGATAATTAGGTGATTTATATTTTAATATAACATACAATTCACCTCCCAGAAGACAATCTCTACAGGATTTGACATTTAGCCACCTAAGTTATTTAAAAAATGGCGTATTTTTGACGTTTCAGCGAAAGTAAAAAATGATTTGGAGGCAGGAGTGTAAGGCACGGTAAATTTGAGATTATTTCGTTCGTTTATTTTATTCTGATCTGGACAGCGGGAAACTATTAACGAGAAAATGAGCGTATCTAAGGGGAGTGTTTTTCTAGTACTGAAATACTGTTAGTTAATGTGGCCTTATAACTGATAAAATATGCAACGAATTTTGCTCGAAATGTTATTTACATGACAAGACCACGATAAGTTATCACTCGTAGTTATCTAATTTTCACATTTCTGGAATAGGGAATCCATTAACCACAATACTGGATGTCGTTTTGTCATACCATAATGAAACTATTGATGATATTAGCCTTGGTATTCCCTGAGCTTTGGTTGAAGTTATGACGCGTGGCCCATTCAGTTATTTTCGATTTATCTGCATTAATTTCGTCTAGGACGTCGTCGATTTCACTGGGCAAACAAAATTCTATGACTTACTTCTTATTAGCTCGCAGCATATGACAACACATAGAATTCACAAATTTATAATGCGAAATGTGCAATAATATAACAGGAAAATAAAAGTGCACTAAGTCTGAACTTTTTGATATGACTCATGGGATAAATTGATACCGAAAAAATTGTAGTCAAATTCTATCATCATATTTATTTTCTGCTCGAAACTCTGGGGGAAAACTCAGCAGAAAAAAAATTCCGTACCCCCTGAAAACAGTTGGACAGTTGAGTTTTTTTTTAATCATGCCTTGAAAATCCCGCCCTTAAGGGTGTGTATTTCGAGTAACTTGTTCGAACTATGTGCCGATGGTTTTATTCCTAACTTCATGCATAATGCGTCATCCAATCAGTGATCAGAGAATTAGCGCCGAGCCGGGCTCGGAACACCCGCGTGTCTTGTTTGTATGCTCCCCAATGTTTGCACTTGCACCGTAACCAGACGTTCATGCAATGAATATTGAATCGTCTTAGGCAGTAATTAACCGTCCGCACTGAAGCTTCATCCTTAAGTGAGGAGTACGTGTTCCGCGTACCTTAGATTAATTTACCGAGCGGGAGAATTATTGAAACTCACCCACCCGCCCCATATTGGTTTCGTAGCGTATCCGTTTCGCAATCTTTGAGGGTAGTGAGCAGGTAATAACGTGTTGATGGTTACTTTCTTGGTTTTACCTCCGTCAAGAAAAGAGTTGCCAGCATAAATCACTCGGCCTGACTCCATTTCTACGGCTGAACGCGTTGAATAACATTTTGAAAGAAATTTTCATCGGAAATGGTTTTTACGTCCATTTGTGTTATTTGACACCTCTTATGCCATTTTTCGCATCATGATTCTTTCGATGTGTGGTTACACGTGTACGCATTTGTCATTCTTATACTCATATAAATTCAACTGACTGATATATCGCCTGGTTTTATCTGTATCTCTGGGTGGAAGTACGTGTTATTATCTCCATAAGCGTAGATAATTATTCCACTTTTCCTCCAGCAATTCAAAATGGAAAGTAAGTTTTGCACTGCTAACTGAAATGATTAAAATTGATGAAACGTAACGTAGAGAAGAGGAGCATGCTATTTTTTGCTGTTCTAATGCATTTCAACTCTTTTCTTACTTCATGGTCAATTCCGGATTAAGAATTTTAATATGTATTGCCTTCCCTTCATCATGATTCCTTCCGCTTCATTTGATTCATTAAAATGCGGTATAATTTCGTGATACCCTTGGCATCCTAAGCATCAATGCTGTTTTTGTCTAAAGGATGAATGTTTTCATTCATGACTACAGTTATGAAAATAAAATTTAATGCAGTTGTTAAACGAAAATAAACTCATCTATTTATAATATTTATACGGCATTATTTGAGCCAATTTAATT
This sequence comes from Ischnura elegans, assembly GCF_921293095.1. Taxonomy (NCBI): domain Eukaryota; kingdom Metazoa; phylum Arthropoda; class Insecta; order Odonata; family Coenagrionidae; genus Ischnura; species Ischnura elegans. Next base: position 110,687,204 of record NC_060248.1, read on the forward strand.
TTTGCTAGGGAAATATATTGAGGTAATATCAGTGCAATTGAATTCAAAGATGACCAAAGTTCAGTGGTTAGCAGTTTAAATCAAATGGCTGACTCTCTACTGAATTAAATGTGAAGATTAAGTTCACTTTCGTAATTGGGATTCAGGTATTTTTCTGTTTTATTTTTTCGCATTGTTGCATGTTTGCATCTGCGTTACTCTTAACAAATTCTTTCCGCATTTGTCGTTAAATTAAGTTTCTGTCATTAGAAATGGTGCCCATCGATTATCATCTATCATAAATAAAAATAAGCGTAGAGACAATATGAACTCTTGAATACTTAAAGCTATCAATTTTCCCACCTATGTGAGCCGACCGTAGTGCCATTTTTGTTTATCTAAAGTGATATAACTTCCATCAATCCTCTTACAACTCAAAAAGTAGTTTAGTGACATGCTTACAGTTTGCTTTCATGTTAATTCCTATGGTATCAAGAACAATATTTCAATTTCTTTGTGGGAATACATGCATATTCTAGTGGTATTCAACATTTTTCTTATGCCTAGACAAGCATTGCCATTCGAGCTTGCATTGAAATGCGAATTTTCCTGAGGTATAGCGCGAAATGGTTACTTTTGTGGCCGTTAAATGATAGAGCATAGTTTGATAAATCTGTTCTGAAAATTAAATAAACGTAGCACATGCTTCATTGCCTTGCGGATACCTCAACAGTTTATTAGAATGCATGTACTCCGTGGTGACTGCATTTTAACAATTTTCAGCATGTGAATCGCTAAGACAAATATTAACCTGGGAAATCATTAGCTTGGAAAGGTGAAAGGGTTATCTTACCTGGGAAGCAGAATTACTAACGATGGACGAAGCAAAACCCAAAAAGAAGAATCTTATTATAGCTGAGAATACAAGCATATAAGTAAGGAAACAATTCATTAGGTACTACATATGGAGTATGTTTCTCTATGGAAGCGAGGCTTGGAAGTTGACAGCAACAGAGAGGGGAAGCATTCAAAATGTGGTGCTACCGAAGAATGATAAAGATAAAATGGATTGACAGTGTAAGTAATGAGGAAGTTCTAAGAAGAGTTGGAGAAAATATAAGCTTCCTAAAAACCTTTAGCAGAAGACGGGACAACTTAGTTTGCCACATTACGATGTATGATGGCCTGATGAAAACAATCGTAGGACAGGTGGAAGGGAAGAAGGGCAAAGAACGGCCCCGAATGAGTTACGTAGAGCAGGTTATAAATAACGAAAAAAGAAGAAATACATCGCTAAGACAAGAATAGTGAATACGAGAGAGGAATGGAGAGCTGCGTCAAACCAATCTAAGGATTGTTGACTAATGACGATGAATTTTCTCGATATTTTTTCTTTGCTTGATTAAATCTTTTTCTTTCAGTCTGACGCCGCCCATAGCAAATGGAATGCGAGTATCGACAGGGCCCGTCAAACTGCATCTGAAGGGCGGAGCTCATTTTTGTCGTACCTTGCCCTATTGTTAGCCCTAAGCAAGGTATGCGTCCACACTTAGACCCGTCACTTTCACGTCACTTTGGTTTTGCGTCCTGAAGACTTCTCGCTCTAATGAGGCTTAAAGATAATAATATGTTTGTCCTCGTCCAAGTGCGTTTTGCCTGCCATCTTTCCGCATTTTTGCCCGGGTTCTTGAGTCAAAGGGGGTTTGTAGTCGTGCCGCCGACGGCTGCACCGTCGAAAGATAGGCCATCTCGAAAGATGGGTCGGATATGGACGGTTTAGCGGCCCCATTGTGGCATTTTTGTCACAGTTCCTCATAAACAGTTTCCATCCAGCCCTCTGGTCCCTTTCCCGAAAATAGCATCCAAATACAACGATCCTTTTTTTGCATTTTTCTCAACGTTCACAATGACTTAAAGAGGACTACCGATAGACACGACACTTTTCGTGCCTTAATACGAGTTTAAAATGTATTCTATCATCCTCAGCCATGGAATTTATATTTTTTGTTCACATAATCAATACTGATAATTTTTTAACCCTTGGAATCTGCATGCGTGGAATACGGGCTTGTAAACGATATTTGCGATTGTAAATCTAACTAATTTGTCTAATAATATTAAATAACTAATAATAGTAACTAATTTTGTCAAATTGTTAACTGGCCGAAAGAAATCCATCCATAGCTCTTAAAATAGTATTTTTTTATTGTTGTTAATCACGTGGTTAGGTATTACAACAAAGCAATTCAGTGCTTAGGAGCGGTAATATAAACAGCACTGATTCAACCAATTAGAATTTGATCTGCTATTATTATTAAGTCTACTAATCGACCGATTTTTCCGAAATTGATCGTAGTGGCGCGCAAATTTATTTTTTAACGTTTTTTTTTTGTTATTTTAAATTATCACAACTCTCTTATCATGAATTAGGTTGAGTAACGGCGACTCCGTCGTAACATTAGTGACTTCTCTTAGCTCACAAAAACTGCTAACATTTGACTTTAAAGAAAGCAAAATTGGCTGTTCATATATACTATCATAATCACAGCAATTTGATATTTCCAGCGCGTTTTGCTTCGCATGCCAAGGGGCCCATAAACGAGACCTAGCGTTTCGCCTTTTCGCCGTGCTCACCGTGTCGCCAGTTACCAAGCGAATCTTTCCCCGCAGTTCTTCAACTCACGGACGAATCGGATGGTATGAGGAAGGGAAAGACATGGACTGGGATTTGCTCGAATCATAATGCTATAGGTGGCTTTCACCTCCGAGGATGTCTTTGTCCTGTGCAACTAAGTGATTCAATGACAGGAATATCTGGTGAAAACAGGATATTCCAATCTAATTACGATAAATTTCTTTCACCCCAGTTCTGTCAGTCAATACGAATAAGTATCTCTGGATTATTGATGTGTGTAAGTTATGATCAAACTGATATGCACCAGGGACCTCAATCATTACTTCACGCATGGAATAAAGTCGAAAAGGTTTTCTGACTTTAAATGTGTGTACTGGGTTTGTGACGAATAAATATTTCGATGACAGGGAATCAGGTATCAGGTTTTGTTGAACGATTCAAACATAATATTGGAAGTATTAATACGTGTATTTGAAAATATTACTGATGTATTGGCTACCATTGGTTACGTATTCATATTTTTGTTCGCAAAGGTTTCCTTCGTGGTAGCAGGAGACTTAGTATACTAGTAATCCGTTTCAAATTTAGGAAGACATTGTATAATTAAAAAAATTCCGCTGCTGAAATATGGTTTATTGACACTTTCTTTGCCAAGCTATCATATCAAACTTTACATCAATTGTTTCGAATACGACACCGCATTCACTCTTTACCTTCCCTTTTGTCAATTTAAATTGTTTTAACTACTTCCCTTGACATTAACCTCCTCCCAATATCTCTCCAACGGACCAATTATGTATTATAAGTTTCATTTTGAGCGATATTTAGTATGCTGGTATTTAATTAATACTGCCTTTTCTTCCATTTTACTGTAAAATATGTTGAGACAAATGTCTTTAATTCCGTTTTCGATTGCGCCGAAACTATCGGTAAATCCGAATGAACCTCACTTCCCTATTTCGAGTTCATTTCGCCTGATCGGATGAGGTATTCACGATGACTAATAGAGAAGCAACCCGGAAGAGCGACTAACGAGATTACTTTCGGAACCTGGAGCCTGCGCCCAACACCCGTCGACCAAGTGTTCCTGCGACTCTGTCCCCAAAGCGACAAAGAGAGCGCCCGGGGTGAAGGGGTTTGGAAAAATTATCTCACCGGTGAAATTACCTGAAATTGAGAAGGGGGGGTCTGGAGCGTAATAGAGGAAGGGTAGGGGGGCAGATAAAGGTACCACCAATAGAAAACCCTTCCCAGTTTCCCTCAAAACTGCCACCGACACAAACCGAAAAAAATTCCGATCCCCCTCCACGGTCCCTAGCGTAGACTTCCTCGCAACCCATCCAAAAAATACCATGCTGTACCACCCACCCATTTATGTCCCATCATCCGGCCCATAATCGCGTCCTACTTCGCCCATCCCCCCTCCGTATCCTTCAACCCTCGGCGATCCCCCAAGGCAAAAAAAACCAGGGCGATGTGCAATCACACGCGCCGCGTCCCGTCTGTCTCTCCCCCGAACAGTTTTATACACCCCGAACCCTATACTATTCTCGATTCCTTCCTACCCCTTCAACCCTCCGCGGATCCTTTCTCTCTACCTCCCCGAGCTCCCCTGAGTCCCCCCAAGGGATGGGGCAGCAGCGGCGAAACGGGAGACATCGGGCACCCGTGTTTGTTTAAGCATATGGGCTCAGTATTTTCCCTTATTCCTCTCCATCCCTCCGTCCCCCCCCCCCCCCACCTTGGAATACACCTCCCAGCGAGGTTGAGGTGGGGGGAGGTGGTTGAAAGAGGGTGAGGGGACGACTCCCGTGAATGACCTCGGGGGAAAGGGCTGTCTCGTGCACAAAAAAAATCAGTTGCAAGGGGTACAGTGCCGGGGGAGAAATGGATGAGGTGGGGACAAGTTGGAACGATAGAAAATGGACAAGGGATTTAATACATGAACCTTTTTACGTACTTGTCTGATGGTGAAGGCTCAATTGCGTACGTGGTTGCCGGCTTCGGAGGTCGTGGATAGTGGAGGACATTCTTGAAGTCCCGGGATCGAGTTATGCCCGAACGATTTCTAATATACATCTACATCTACATAATACCCCGCAAGCTGCCTGAAAGGCGTGTGGCAGAGGGTGTTAGGACACCAGCAATATACACATAAAAAAATAAGGAAGTGCTCTGAAGAAGTTGAACTAGCGTTTATTGAAGTCCTTTATGGTTGGGGGGAAAAACGAATTCCCATATCTATCCGTTCGGCAAAACATTTCTCTAATTTATCGCTTCTATCGGATCTGGAAATATAGTGTGGCTCTAATATTATGTTCTCTGTGTCGCTCTTAAAGATATCCATTCTCAATTGTTCAAGCAATATTAAAGTCAACATATAAGCGAGATCCTCATTGAGCGTGAAATTGATCTTTTGTAGAATTTTATCATAAATAATTTAGTAACTCTCTGTGTCTTATGGAACATGGTAGCCTCTTGGTTAAACCACTTAGCCGCTGGCCGAAGGATCATGGCTTCAAAACCGTGGTAATGCTTCGGGTACTCCCAAAATAAATCCACGGAAAGCGAGGTGGCCCAGGGAGGGGAATTTCTTCCTCCAACCCTGAACGTTTGAAATCACATTCCTCTGACTTAGTCCGGGGTGAGCATTATCATCAGCTAATCAAACCAATCCACAATTGAATCTCTGATCGTGAATGAGGCATCCATAATATTTATGGAACACTACCAAAATTGTGTAACACATTTCCAAAACAGCCGCTTTATGAGACATGATGTTCTGATTAAGACAATCTTCTAGGAACAAGCAGAGGGGAAAAATGACAAGGAAGGCAGTTGGATGAGATGTATGTATCACGCAATTATTTATATAAAGTAAAACAAAATATTGAACTTGAAAAGGTTGACTAATAAAAGAAATGACAGGGTAGTGGTCTTAAAACAATCTCAGTATTAAAATATATTTCTTGGGTGTTTTTTTTCGAATACACCGACGCGCCGTTTCGGAAAACTATTACGTTCCCATTTTTGAAGGCTCTGTCAGGACTGATACTGAGACACTGGGAGAGCATACCGCGAAGATGAAAAAGGCTGGTTTCTAACCACACCATAGAGTCCGAGAAGCGATTTTTTCATTTAATTCATATGAAAATCATAATTCGTATTTTGCAATTCAGGCTTTTTGATCGATAGCGGTAGATTAGTTATAAAAATTATCCTCCGCGACTTAGATTCAACTGCGCAAGCCTTATGCTTATTTTGTGCGCTTCTTCCCGAAAGGAATTCTGCCATCCCTATTTTTTATTAGTTGAACTCACTTAGGCCCGCGGAATCAAGAAGCTTTGAAGCCTCCTTCGCTCAAATGACTCTGATTTCTCCAATAACCTAATCCACACAAACGACGAATGATATTATTGCAAATCATATAAGTATGTATCTACTCCAACTGATCAAAGAGAGGGATAAATCGTGCATTAAAAGGATTTTATCTTGTTAAATCTGTTGATTTATGCCGCTAATACCTTTCATTTAGCTGATTTTGTGAATAAATTACCATGATTATGGCTGAATAAGTTCAACAGATTCAGGCTTCAATTGGTGGAAGCTAGACATATTTAAATTAATAAAAGTTCGTATCACTTTAAAAAAACACAAGGAAAAAATTTTGTGAAAAAGTGGGATGATCTTTTATTTATTTAAATATTATGGCTGAACACTAATGCCGCTTTTGGTTAATAATTTCCAAGCACCAATTTTCCTCTATTATACGTCATAATATATGCACTTTAGTCCAGCGAATATTTTTCCCCGCTCCGTGTTCTCCTCTGAAAATTTCATGCACATACAGATTGCTTCTTTCTCCCACCGACGCGACGGCGGCAGTATCAATTTCCACCCTCAACTTTCAATACGCTGGCCCCATTATACAGAGAGAGAGAGAGAGCGCAGTCTATCTGTCCAAACCCTCCCCCCACCCCTCTCCAATCCCCGTGATCTGTCCCACTGGGGATTTTTTCTTCCTCCGAATCCTCTTTTGCCACCCTCCACTTGTCCCCCCCGTGTCCCGCCAGTCTCCTGCCGGTCAAAAATTTTCCGCCTCGATGCAGAACGGTGGAAATGAAAGGGAAGGTTCGCCATGCGACACATACTCTGCCCTCCCTCCCCCCATTTCAACCATCACTTTTTTTTACCACGTCCTCCCGTTCCTCCTGGAGCCGTCACCCTCTGCGTCCCCAACAATCTGCCGGCGTTCGTGTGCGACCCATCCCCGTGACAGACCCTTCCAGAACCACCAGCATACGGCTCAAACATCTACGATCATGGATGTTTCCGATATTGAATCCGGAAGCTACCCTGTTATCTTTTACTACGCCGAAATAAGCGCAAAGTAATTGGCCACATTCATGAACATTTACAAGTTTAGTAAAAATCGCTATTTATTTATGAAATCGTTTCAAGCTTGACGTGGTAGAATGCGATGTCTCCGTGATAAAATATAAAATTCAAATGGTATTTTACACACTTTAAAACAAAACTCCACTACCAATCAGGGTTTCGAAATTCTATGTAAACCTTGAAAAACACAGAGAATGTCGAAACCGTGGTCGGTTGTGGTGTTTCATATTAAAGAGTGGAAATTATCATTTGCAGTCTATATTTTATCATTGGTACATAATTTATCACTATATATTACTGAGTTCTGATGTAAAAATAGAGGCAGCTCCTCACATAGATGCCTAGTGCACCCAAGATACAATGACGCCAGAGCAAATACATCAATGCAGAGAGGCGTAGAAAAAGTCTTCCAACCTTCGGATATTTGAAAGCCGCCTTCAGCACGTGATTGCTAAAACGAATAAATTACAGGATTCTGAATAAATACCACTCCTGACCCAATTGTTCACGTATTTGTCAGTGCTATCGAGTTCCCAGAATGATGTGCGGGAACTTAAATATCTGTATCGAGCACTAGGGTACATTTGGCATGATCGTATCAGGGTATCATGATGACGCCAATTTTTTTATGAAGAACGGCTTCCATTGGCTTCTCGTTTCGAGAAGTCCAAGCGTCAGAAGCTAGGAAGTAGGGCAGAGGGCATAGCACGCTGAGTACGTAGTTCAACTGTGGGATGACAACGATTAATGAATTGTGGGCGTGAGACGACGTGATTAAGTAATGTCCCGCATCATCCTGCTGTCCTTTTGGGAGCACTCAAATGGATGAATCAGAGTGCACGTGCGCCGAAGAACTGTTTACATTAATCTCTGTCTTCAATCAATTGTGTGTTTAATACAGAAGTAAATGATTTTCGCGAAGCGAAATAAAATCGTTCCGCAAATCTATCATAAATGGTCCGTTAGGAGCAATATACGATTTAATGAGTGAAAGAAGGAATCCATTTACTGATAAATGATATTTTTCTTAGTGGATTAAGTTACCAAAGGCACTATTTGTCTATGTTGGAGCAATAAACGCTGTTTTTTGGGGGTCTTTTCCATTGCTTACATATAGTTTGTGTATTATTTGTGGGTAGAGATGATCAGTTGTGGTAATGAAAAAGCTGATAGTGAAATTGTTTTTTTTAATGACGTCCTACCACAATGATAGGCCAATTTTGGTTTAGACTATGCAATTTACGTGAAATTCCCATGTTATTATGATATATGCAGGAGCAGGTGAATTATGAGTTTTCCCCCAGGTGCGGTGTTAATTTTCAGTCAAAAATTAAAATTGCCCACCAAGTTCATTTCCTTCACTCCGAGGAGGGTAATGCCGAGCATTTTCAAAAACTTTAACCATAACTAGTCGCCGTGTCTTATCTGATCTCATGTTTCGGCATAGAATCTTTAGTGGTTATCTCCGGACCAACGAAATTCTACCTCTTTTCCGTTTTCATGTTCCTCCTCGCCCCTTACGAAATAACTCTCTGCTTAACATTCCGCGATTCCGTCTTTCCATCTCTCAGCGCTGTCTGTTCTGCCGAATCCCATCCTTATTTAACTCCGTGGCTTCAAAAATCCCTGGACCTCTTTTCCTCTGCCACAATTTACAAATCCTCCTTAAGCTGCCACCTGAACAATTCACCGCTATCTAATCAATAATGCCCCTTTCTATGTTCAAAAATGTTGTTTTCTGTTAGTTTTTAATCTACTGGATTATCTTATAGCTATTATTTATGTATGTAAACAGCCAATGTAAAAGTCTTTGTTCCGCTTTTGATTGTGAAATAAATAAATAAATAGGTGGCAGACGAGTTTATCCCGAACTAAGCTATAGGCGTGTGATTTCTCACATTCAGGGTAGAGGTGCCAGTTCCTTTCCCTGGGCCATCTTGCACTTCGAGGATTTTGTTTTCTAGATCCGTCGAAAGGAATCACATAGGAATTGAACGCGTGACCCCTCAATCAGAAGCCAGAAAAAAATATTTTTTTTATTTTACTCCATTACTGTTTACATTATTCAAGTACAAATAATTCAGAGCTTTAGGCAGCCTAAAAGGGACAAACACTTCCCTCAAGCCTGAAAAAAAACATGCTATTGCTGGTGTTATTATACAAAACCTGAAATTTCCCCAACATATACATGTACACAAATAAGCACCATTTCATTTATGCCACTTTGTGAACAAAGACATAAATGTTTCTTGTTTACAATTAATAAAACTATATGATAGAAACACTTAACATGGTTAGTTACAGTTTGAATTATAGTAAGAGTTACAAAGCTAATGCAAAACTTTGATTTTATTCAACTTTGGTTCCTTTAACAGGTATAGAAATTGCCCTTTGTTTTCTGAACTTTTAAATACTCTGGTATATCACCTAATACCCTTGGTCCTAAGTAAACAAAGGACCTCTTAATTAATGTCAGGTTTGATTTTGGAATCATTGCACTTCGCTTCCTTCTTCAATAGTTTTCATAACTACCGGTACTAATGGGAACATTGCCTCTCTATGAATAAAATAATTTTAGTAATTCCAAAATATTCAAGAGTGTAAATATTTTCAAATAGAATGAATAATGAGTCTAAAATCATTAGTAGCAACCAACTCAGTTTGCCAAAATGTCTCACAACGGAGGCCTAGCTTTGATAATTTTAGGAATGCCAAGTAGGTACGAAGTATGCATTCATATATATTTGTTCTGGAGACTTTTCCAACCCCCTCACCGCGTGCATCAAGATTTTCACGATCTCTTTCGTGCCATAGCTTTTATTTGCATTGACAGATGGGGGTGAGGGTGAGGGTGTAGGGAAGGAGGAAGGTAGGCAGTGGTTTCATTTTTAATTTCACCCCGTCGCATCAGTTACGCCCGTTTGCACCTGAGCACCCCAGACGGCACAGCTGGTCTTGTCATGAAACGGGGGAGGAGGGGAAGAGGGAGGGAAGAGTTTGTCGTATTATCCGTGGATGTGGGTGCGTGGTAGGGTCGTTTTGTGGCCGAATGTTTGGTGCGTGGATATGTGGCATAGGCTGTGTGGTAGGAGACTGAATAGTAAAGGATGGGTAGTGGGTTTGTGAAGGGATCGGTGGCATGTGCTGGATACAGTAGCGGATATAGAAAAAACTCAAGGGAGGGGCGCAAAATATATCTTGAGTTGTCTTTACTTTTATCGTTAATAAAAAATGATCAGGTCACAGACAGAGTATAAGAAAATTTTATTTAAAGATATTATACACTTGTAAAAGACAGAGAATGAGGGCTCAAGGGGAGCCCTTCGAAGATACAACACACCGGGGCCGGGAACCAAGTCAGAGACTTATACGCCCAATCACCCGGGGAGGGGGCGGAGAGGAGGGAAAAAGGAAAGAGGCGCCGCCGCGATAGGAGCCCGTCGACACCTCTGGGATAGGATAGATTCGGAAGGGACGAGACGGGGAAAAACACCTTAACGCTATAGAAGCGAAAAGGGCCCAACTAAATAGCGAAACCAGGCAAAGCCAATAATGTTCCAGCGATTTTAGAGGATTATCCTATGAGAAAGAATAATCCATCGATAAAATCGCTAGATACGTGTTAAAGACAATGCCATCTTATGTTATAAAAAAGTTATAATTGTTTTTTTTTCAATGTTCGGCAACACGGGCGGACCTGCAAGGGGGGGAGTGCGCCCCCCGCGCCCCCATCAGTATCCGCCACTGGCTGGATAGCTGAGAGCGGAGCGGAAGGATGGGACCTATGGAAGTAAAATAGTCTCAAAGCATTCCAATATTTTCCTTCATCTGAGTCAACTCAGGTGACGGAAAAACTATGTTGAAACATGAGTCAGTTTTGAAAAGTCAAATTGTGGACTTTAAAAAGACAGCTGATGAATAATTGAACCAACATCGTGAAGGATTAAATATAGGAGGAGGAGAATAAATATAGGATACTCAGGAACAGGTCGAGATGACGGCTGTTCCATGACTTTTTTAATTCATCCCCTTTTTTGACAAACGTGCAAAAACGACCCGTAGTCAATTCAGGAAAGCAATTCAAAATTATAAGTACCAAACGTATCAACGGTGGCCTCTCTATGAGCAGGAAATAAAATGGAGTAAACGAATGATTCTGTGGTGGTCTGTCAATACTCTTTCCCTAAGCTACTTCGACCACGTTAAGCCTTTAGTGATTTCTTTAGAGCTCACCCCCTCCTCCCCTAAAAAAAAGACAGACGGTATGCGTAGGAAGAAGGGAAGAAATGACAAGAAGATTGATATAGACCCCGTTTCAGATATATAAGTCACTCACACTTACTCAGAGGCTCAACCTGCCGGGTGGTTGGGAAATAGGATGGTCGAGCTCACTCCGGGGTATGCTGTAGTGTTCTGACGATCACACATTCAAGATACTGGTGCCACTTCCCTTTTAAGAGAACCTCGTGAACATCGCTACTCAAGGATTTTTGTTCGAGGATGTCGGATGTCTCCACTCCGGATTAAACCCCGCAATCTCATGGTCAGCAAACAAGCGTTCTACCCAATACTCTTATACGCTAAAAATTTTCTAAATATTTGTTTAAAAAATTCGGGGTTGTGAGCAGAAAATAGCATTGGCAGACCCACCACGGAACCATTAGTTTACTCCATTGTGTTTCCTGCTTACAGAAAGGCCATAATTGAATCGTTAGGTAATTCAAACTTGGAATGCTTCTTTGCATTACAGGTCGTGATCTACGGGTCGTGTTTGCACGTTTGCCAAAAAAAATCGGATCAATTTAAAAGTTTTCATGGAGCATCGGTTATTTCGAGCTTTTCCTGAATTATATTTAGTTTCCATATTCTCACATGCAGGATGATGATCATCCACGGTGTTGATCCGTAGTCAAGGACGAAAATATAAATGATACCTCTTGTAAATTATTGACACGTTAATTTCAGAACGGGCCTAATCCCCTTTATCAATACCAGTCAGTGAGTGGTGCAAAATGGCCTTAGCCGCCGACGCACCCTATAAAATAAACACTATTACTACTACGAAAGTGGCATCAAATTTAATGTTTGCAGGGTCGAACTAATATCCTTCTGATTTCAAATGTATAGACAATGGAATAGAGTCTCGGATAAAAAAAATAAAGATTTTCCATTGCTAAATCCAGATGATTATATTGGCAACGCCATTTTTGGCAGTGAGTAATTAAAAGATGATGCTAAGAACGTAAAATTATGTTGAATTATATCATTTCAAAACACCATCACCAGAAGAAATGAGCAAAAATAAAATTATCAGTTTGGCTAGATAATGCTATAAACCTAGATAGGAACCGAGGTTCACATATGAGTCCTCTGGTCTCTGGCCCGCGATGAAGAGAACGAATGCAGTGGAAACCAAAAGAAAGGAGTAGTATGTGCAATCAAAGAATTTAAGCTTTCGATAAAACCTCAATTTGATATTTTAACCGGTGATTAAATTAATAATATAAGAAGCCGCCTCAAAGCCGCGATTCAAACACATAGGTTTTGATTATCGGCTAGGTACACTACCCATCAGAGTTTGAATCCCGGTTAAGGCAAATGATTTTATCATGGTGAATTTCATGCTTATTATCCTTACAAAAATCAAGATACTCGAATTTGAAGTGTTGGATCTCTGTAACTACTCTACTCAACTGTTTGCAATGAAATAAACTGAAAATGAAATGTAATTTATTTTTAGGTTTTCGAAATACCACCAGAAATCATCGGCAATTTATCTGTTGTTTATCCGTTTTTGTGTGTTAAAAAGATTTATTTTTTGATTCACAAAAAACAGTGGCTCCAATTTTGAACGCTATCTTTTCAAGACCTCCATGTATTGGCTTGAGAATCGATTGTTTGTTTATCCTTCGCTTAAAATTCCTCTTTTCGCGGGAAAGGTGAAGGGAAATCGAGTATATTTTTACAAATATATCGGCTATACTTTTTGCAAGGGTATAATGTAGGGATGGACGGATCCAGCATTTTTGTCGGATCTGGATTCGGATCGGATCCTTGATTTTCGGAGCCGGATCTTTCGGATTGGATATTTTCGGATCCAAATGCATTTTCAAATTTTTGTCGCTGAGATTCCCCCGATGATTGTTCAATCTCTTGGGAAGAGTCACACTATGTGCCAGTCGTATTTTGCTATTTTTATTTTCTACGGCTGAAATTCTCCTACGTAACCTCTGCGAGAGCTTTCAAACAAAACGGTTCATGGGTAGGAAAAGAATCGCATGCGACGGCGCATTCGAAGATAGAATCGGAACTCTTTCCACCCTTATTGCGCGTTGCATTCACTGAAGCAATCATTCAAAATTTCGGATCCAGATCCGATGTCTTCCGCGACTTTGGATCCGATGTATCCGATGAAGGGCAATATCCGCGGGTATTTGGATCCGAGGTATCCGATCCGACCATCCCTAGTATAAGTGTGCAGTGGTAGTGGTAAAGAACTTTCCACCCGCCCTTGTGACTGCGTATAAAGTTACTTGTTACATGCAGTACTTATCTAATATGATTGTAAATATCCTCCCTCGCGCAGAATTTACCCTACGCACCAGTCAACCCAACGCACCTCTCTCTATACCCTCCAGGATATATTTCCCCCTTACGTGCACTCCTATTCCCCAGACACACTGCCGCATCCCACGTTACTCCCTCCGCCCGCAAAGCGCGCACGCCTCCCAACGCAAACATACACAAACAGCCATCCCTTCGCCAAGGCACACTCGCCGCCGCCAAAGCCATCCTCCGTTTATCAATTTTCAACACCCTCTCTGTTAACCCCCTCGACCACCCATTTTGGTTCGTTATATTGCGCCCTTCCTCTCTTCAATAAAGATGTAATCTCTCCCGCATCGAGACAATCTATTCCTTCATCTCTGCTCCCTTTCCCAGCTTCCATTTCCGTTCGTCCCCATCCTTCCGAAATCATCCAACTATTCCCACAACTCCAACTCCCCCCCCTGCCATACACCCCAGCGTAAAAGGGTGCCGCTCCTGGAAAACATTTCACCCCTTTCGGCTCACTCTCTAAAAAGCCATCAATAATGCAGCGTGGGCAAGCTGGGAAGTAATAGCGCCCCAGCCATTGATTGAATTCAAGCCTTTATCGAGAGATGAATGAAAGGGGTAAAAAGTTTTAAACTCGTTGAGCGGCCGGGAAAGGGTTGGTGTCTGTTGACTCAAGCGTCGATGTGGCCGTGGACTTAACGCCCGCCTTGGCGGATGGAGAGATCGTGTTTGGGTGATAGGGGGGAGTGAATATTAAAAGGAGCATTTCGACGGAGGGATCAATTTTGACTTCTGCTCATAAAGAACCTCCTTCTGCGTCGCACCGTCTTAAATGTTTGATCGCTATCTTGCAAGCTTTTTCGTATTTGGAGAGCTTCTCATCGAGGGGGGAGGATGTTTAGCGACATATTGGGGTGTAATTAACTGTATCCATATTTATATGTATGTTCATACACTTACAATGCGTATGAAAGTTTTCCACGTGGAATGGCATAATGTTCATGCTCATCATTTCCATCATATTGGAGGTTATTCGGAAGCTTAAAAACTTTCTTTGCATAGACCACTCGTATGTTTTGGTTTTTCCCCGTATTACTTTACTCCATTCCGTTATCAGTACTTGAGGACGCTGGATAGGACAACCATTAAACTGCCCTCTTCATTACTTCAATCGTTTCTCGTTTGACTTCGTGAAATATTATCATGTCAAGTTTAATAGTAGCAATTTTCCACATAACATTTAATTAACCCTACCAGTTTTGACACTTACTGTAAGTCTCCTCAAGGGCACAACTCAAAGGAGACTCCGACACAGTAATTGTCGAACGGGTTGGGTGAAATAATCTCGGGTGTGTAAAATTACTGATTCGTTATTATTCTCATAAACATGTACTTAGTCAAATACTGCTACGGGTGTACAGACATTGTTACCCAGATGTTAAGCGAATTAGGCTGGGAGCCGCTGGAGACTTGGAGGCTGCGCGCTAGGCTTAGATTGCTTGAACAATTGAGAATGGATATATTTAAGAGCGACCCAGAGAGCATAATATTAGAGCCACACTATATTTCCAGGTCCGATAGAAGCGATAAAGTAAGAGAGATGTTATGCCGAACGGATAGATATTGGTATTCATTTTTCCCCCGAGCCATGAAGGACTTTAATAAACGCTAGTCCCAACTTCGTTAGAGCACTTCATTTTTTTAGCTGTAAACGGCCGGTGTCCTAACACCACCTGCCACATGCCTTTAAGGTGGCCTGCGGGGTATTATGTAGATGTACTCTCCCAGTTAGCCAACGAAGAGAAAACCAGGACGAATAACGAGACCTATCATAACACGGCGTATAACAACCATATCAATCAACCTTCAGTCAGGGTTAAACAACACACAATGAATGAAATACGCTTAAATTCCCCTCATTTTTCCGCATACGTGCAAACGTGACTCGTACGCTATGAACATTTCAATACTATGGTATCGGGTATGCCAACTTATTAGGACCCTCTATTAGCTTAGGGGGATCGGGTTGGTGTGCTAGCTAGAGTGTTGGCTTCCTACACTTTGGGCTCGGGTTCAAATCCCGGCGGTAGCAGAGAATTTTCAGAGACTGCCCGATCCCTGCTTGAATGTTTTGTGGGTGACATTTCAAGTGCAGCACTCCGTCCGTCGGATGGGGCATTAAGGCGTTGTCCTCTTGGCGTCTTTCGTTAAGAGTAGGCTAATGCCGACGCCGGGTTTCTATCCACCCTTCCTTACCTACCCATTTCCTCATGGCATAAATGACTTAAGCTGTCGGTCGCCTCGTCCAAATTCCATACTATACCATCTATTAGCTGAGGCGAATGCCAAAGATGCTGATTTGTAGGTGTCTCATTAGCTATGTTGATATATGGTGAAACATCGACATCCATATATTGACTCTTTTACTTTGAGCTTGGTCATTTTAGACGAAAAAGATAAAAGAACGCTGAATCCTGACCAGTACAATTATATTATTTACCATGAACAGTTATGGAAATTATGGTGCTATTACAATTAATTTTATTTCTCATCATAGTGTCGTGCATCCCTTAAAATTATAAATTACGTGGAAGAGAAACGTTTGTAGATATAGCCTCCCCTTAATTTTTTGTAGTGTTTGGTAATATTAATAATGTCATTTGATGTTTTGAAACATATCGAAAGTTTCGATTGCAGTCTCCATCTCTGGATGCTGCGAAAAGTATTAGCGAGCGGTGCCTAAGCTCCCTATGAAGACCGATGGCGTCACGGAAGTGGCAAGGGAAGCTTTGGAAGAGACGGGTGTTGGAATGGAGGGATAGGCTGGGGTGCTTCAGATCTGACATGGTGGAATGAGCCAGTGGTTATGATCCCTGGTCACGTGAGCGTGATAGGAGCGAAGTTTTCTCTCGGAGGTGCTTTGGGATAAGGAGAGCCCACTCGTTAGCACGTGACCGGGTTTTGAAGAGTTTCTGCCCGTGCCTATTTCTGCCAGAGGGGAGAATGGTTCTAATCCCCAGAGAATAGCTTCAACGAAGTAAAACGTGTGGATGTATTTTTGAGAGAATAATAGCAGTATTTTCATGTCATAATATTAATTTATAAATGTGTGATATCAAATCATTAACCCATTACTTCCCTATGATCTCATATGAGATCACTTAAAAATAACATATTTCGTAATTATATGTCTGGTTATTTACATATTTAACCTCCATACTATATCCATTGGTTATATTTCTCTGATATCCGCATGAGATTTTAAAAACGTTTGCTTTAAATAATTGATACACAAGCTTTCGCCTGAAATATATTAATTTGAAGTGATCTCATATGAGATCACCAAGAGGTAATGGGTCAAAGAAAGTTACAAACGAACGAAGCACTTACTTCTGTTATATTTTTACACACTTATCCAGCGATAACAATCACTAAATACTTTTCCGACTTTCAGTTCATATTTATGATTGAAACTGTTCTTTATTATAATGTGCTTCATTTATCTACCGACCAATATACGTAACGGTTTCTGTATTCTCTGAGAATAACCATTTGAAAAGACATTGTGTTCAGTTTTTCCATACGTGATTCGCGACGACAGAAAAACTATGTCTTAAAATTTTTGAGCACTGACTTTCTTCTGATAATCAAAATCTCATCGATTCGTCCTATATTTGGTTTTTAAAAATTATTTCTTACATTAAAAATAAAGTAACTTTCAAATTTAACAAGGAACTGACGTGATCAAGAACTTTACCTGTAAACTGTTTCCACAATTCCTTGGAAAAATAATTTGACCCCTGAATTAAGGCATTTACATTATATATTTTTATACCGAAATTCAATGCCAATAAAACTAAAGCATTAGTCTGGAGTAGAAGAGAAGAGGAATAGACCAATCTGAAATTCATTATAGGGTGGTTATTCATCATTATAGGGTGGTATTTGAAGGGGGTGACCGAGAGCTGAGGTCATTTGCGCTATGAGAGAAGGGTATCAAAGGAAGGGTGGAGAGAAACCCGGCGTCGTTATTAGCCTGTTATTAACGAAAGGCGCCAAGGGGACCACGGCTTAACACTTCACCCTACGGTTCCGAGTGTTCCGCTTGAGGGCCCTTCACACAAAACTCAAGCATGGATCGGCAGTCCGAAAATTCTATGCCATCAACGGGATTTGAACAAGTCCACGGGGTGTGGAACTTACACTCTATCTACCACAGTAATCCGATCTCATCATTATAGTTGCCGCATTGAGAGCTAAATGTTTTTAGAGAAATGACTCACTGTAATGATAACATCTTCTCGGGTTTGAGAAACTCCCTCATCGAAACCTTGGCCTTAAACAGCATTACCCAGTGACTGCTAATTTTCGGGTTCTCCAGCCGCGTCTGTCGTTTATGGTTGACAACAGTTTCAAAAGCCATACTGCTTTCGTCTTCAGGTCGAAGGTGAGAAGCGTTGAGAAGAGAACAACCATAAACGACAGACGCGGTTGGAGAACCCGAAAATTAGCAGTCATCGCGAACAACGCCGTGGAAACCTACGCACGAATTTCAGCATTACCCGGTGACAAAAGCGAGACGATGCTATTAGTAGTATTCACTGGGAAAGCCTGCGTTATTTTATAATTTACTGTAATGATATGGTGCATGCGATAATTTTTGTTTTCGATGAATTTCCTGCTGAACAATTCGATTATTTGGATTACTTATACGGTGCCAGCTTCCCCATGGGCGTTGGGGAATTCCAGTCCTCCTGGATTTCCACTCGGATGAGAGAGAGTGAGGATGGATGGACCTGATGAGAATACCCGAGGAGATATTGGGGTGAGAAGGAGGGGGGAGTAATGATTTTGCGGAGCGGGGAGAGGAGGGGAGTGGTGGAGGTGATTAGCTGGAGCCGGTCGCATTGGCAACGCCATCACGTGTTCTGCTGCGTCTCGGAGCAATCTCAGTTGCTCACGTGGTCTTAGTCGTCCTATTGCTCAGCTGGCGGAGAACCCATGCCGCGAAGACATTCCGCAAAATCATTCCCAGAATGCAGTGAATCAAATGAAAAAATTAATTGAACACGCCTTAAAAATTCTCCATGGGAGTCTTCGAAAAAAATTGCTAGTATGTCAGCATGCGAACCATTGACCTTTTTCTTTCCGGGCCATTACGCAGATATTTACTCTGTCTAGGATATAAATTATCATGGCGTTTATAATGGATTTTCATAGTGCTTTGTGTTGTTGCATTACTATTGTTTGTTATAATAGTATTTTTATTACAATGGCTTGATTATATTTCCAATGCGAACATTTAATTCAAAGCATCACTTTTTCACCGGTGTGAATTGCGTTACTTTTAGTAGCTTAGGTCCGTATCTTACTAGCATTACCGCAAATGATGAACCGTAAATACATATCATTCGGCGTGATAAAGCTACGTATAATCTCCTTAATGCTTTAAAACCGCGGGGCTCACTTTCTACAGGCGCACGTATTTAAATTTATTGATTTGTGAAAAAACTGTTTGGGACGAAAAATTAAAAAAAAAGTATTGACTGTAAGTAATTCTGTTTTCCTTTAAACAATGTTCAAAACCGCACCACTCTTTTATGATGACCGTGAATTTACTCCAGGCCTACGGGAATCGTATAATATTTTAACCATTTGAAGAACAAGAAAAACGTGGTGATTACGAGGTGGTCAGTTATTAGAAAGTATACCATTGGTATTGCTGAAAAGTGGAGAGCTGAAGCTGTGATTAGCGATGGCGGGTTACCCTTTTATGTCCTAACCAAATTAGCAGAATCCCTCGCTAATAATTTTTCCTTGGCCGTCATCGGAAGCTTGCCAACCAATTACTCATGGACTTGAATTCCGACTGGTTTTTTTTACTAAGTTGGGCACTTAAGATTTGAATATGTTCACTCAACTAGGTAACTGCAAAATAAAACTAAATCACCCAGATATTTCTGGTGAACCATAGATTCTATAACCATGTACAACTTAAACTTCTTAGTGCTGTAACGTAGTGATAGTTGACCGCCTTTTATCATTCGCTGGAAAATTACTGATTCATTCTATCTTCATAATTCGAAACTGACATGGTTTATAAAGTCTAAAAATTATTTTTCCATCATTTATTTGTTCGGCTGTATGAAAACCTTGTCTTTTACTCCAAGTATTAATGTGTTCTAGATATATTTCTTGGTAACTTGGTCATTATCTTGTAAACTTGGTTTCTTCCTTACTCTCTCTACTTGATGCCTTAAGTCTTCCACAAGTTCATCCAGTTTGCTGTGCTAAGTTGCTTATAATCCTTCGAAATTTTTTATTCAATGTCAGAATATATACTGAGTTATTTATTGGCGTAAATATTATTCTTTCCCTCAGAATTCCAGCGAAGCTTAAGATTAAGTGTATTTCATCTTTGCAAATATTTAAAACGCAATTTGCTACGCTCGTTGGAATACGTGATTTATACTGAAAATACAGTTTGACGCTTGTGGAATTGGTGAACGATAAACAGCGAATATGATGCAGCAGTTTATTCCATTAAATGCTTTTTTGAAAAAAATTAATCTCGCTATGAAATAAATATTTTGCTTGTTTTACTGGCCAGGGGACGAGCTTTGAGACATTAAAATTTGATGTAAAAGGTCGTGAAATGAATTAGCACATAACTAAAGAATTATGGAAACAAATACTTCTTTAAATAGCATTTAACATACTGTCTAATAATTCCCAGCCTTGCGAATAACTTCAAAAGTAATGCCAAGTGATAAGACTAAATATGCATAATGAAACCCAAATTCAATATGTTATCTAAATTTTTTTGGTGATTAATGGATGGTGGTATGTGCTTGTATGTAATTAGTGGCATTTTGTATTCTATCAGTTTCACGCCTTTATACAAATTTGATTTCGGACAATATTTACGCAATACAGCATACTTATGAAATTTGGCATAACAAGCAAGGAAAACATGTACGCCGGCAGGTGCGTGTAAGGGGGTGCGGTTGGATCCTCCTGACGCATAAAAAATTACGGTAAATGATTGTACTAACTTCTTTTGCTATTGGAATAGAAACCGCGTATTTAGAACGTGAAATCATTACCAGTCATCATCATCATTACTGGTCAACAATCCTAAGATTAGTTTGACGCAGCTCACCACTGAGTTCTCCTATCCGTTAATCTTTTCATACCTAAGTATTTCTTCTCTTTCACACCCTTATTTACCTATTTCATGCATTTTGTTCAAGATCTTCTTTTCCCGTTCTTGCAATCATCTTGTACCTCGGTGATTGTCTTCTACAGGCTATCATTTCTCAAGATATGGCCTAAAAAGTATGTAACAATAGGAAAAAATTCCTTTTTAACAAATATTTTACTGTTTAAACAAAAGCTTCACTGCCACACCTGGCAACATAACGCCCCAGGGTCAGCACTGACAATTTTCCAACGGCGCCCGTGAAGGAGGAAATTTCAAATATGGGCCTTGATCCATACATCAAAGCGGAAAGTGTTTTTGGCGTTGAAATGGGAGCTTAATTTTACTTCCCTTTGGTAAATCTGGAAATTTTTTATTAGAAACGAGGGAACAGAGCCATGATTCTCTAAGTCATAAAATAATGTTTTCACTTTTCGGCAGTTTGAGCGGAGAGCTTTTATCTTTCTTTCAGTTTTTATGCTCTTCTCATTTCAAAACTGCTCTTGAGCGCAAGATGAAAGGGATACATTACGGAGATGAGTTTCTCTATATTTCACAGTTTTATAGGAACTTTTGATGCTGAGATTCTTGGCAGGACAAGCTTTTTGAGGGATCGTTTTTGTTTGGATTTTATGCCTTACATTTTAATACTTTCAAACATTGATGACCGTGTAATATTTCATTGATCTTTTTTCCTTAACGATGACTTCAAAGTCGCCTCTTGGAAGTGCTATAATAAGATTGTATACATAGCTCTGTGTAAATGGCGCCGGTGATAATATTCCATCATACTTAGGTACGAAAGCTTAGATTGATGACGGCACTAATGTGAATAGAAGACTTCTAATGCTTTTACAGCCACTACACGATTACGAAAAGACTGGCTTCATTTAGAATGTATTTTTGGCACAGATTATTCTCATTCGTCTTCATATTATTATATTTTATGTAAAAAAATGACATAATTCACGTGCCAGTCCAGTTAGTACCCTATTTCACTGATTGTGCTCGGGCCATGAATGATTTTCAAAAGTATGATTTTCGAAACTGTGTAAAAGACGAGTATATACTTTTACACAATTAATAGAAGCGGTTCAAGTCCATTATACTTTTTTTGAAAATCCTGTCATTTGTATCAACCTTTTACATAAGTGTATCTATTTTGGTTTCTCTGCCATTTTTCATACATATCGATTTGCAAAACACGGCTTTTATTGCTTGAATAAGGCAAAATTAATCATGTGACTTTATAGTAGGATGAGTTAGTCGTGAGCTCAGTGCATTGCGAATGGTAAGGAAGTATTTTTATAGGTTTTACTTCATCTTTGACGCATTTTTGATGACAATTTCGAAGCCTTGAATTACGAGAATTAACAAGTAGCCCAATAAATTCCAATCATCACTGGGCATGGGAAACCCTATTTCCGAATGTCTGCTCATAATTCATCTCATTAGTCATCGTTCGTCCCTTTTAATGTGATAAAAATAACATTTTGGGTTTATTTAGTTAAATATATCGATGTAGAAAACATGCAGCCCTTTTAAAATGCACATAAAAACCATATCACGTGTTAACTTACTCAGACACTATCAGGCCCTAGTCTCTAAATTGAATCGAGTGGTAGCTCTCACAGTGACTAAATTCTCAGGTCGTTTCTGATGGGTAAGGATAGAGCCCACCCCAGAGTCAGTGGTGGATTAAAGAGAGGTCAAGGGGGTCATAAACCCACCCAAATTTTATTTAAAAAAATTATTCTTTAAATAGTTTTTTGCCTTTAAATATCTAAAATTGGTCAATTTCATCTGTTGACAAGGATAAAAATGAAACTTTAGGCTCCAAAGTGCTTAAAAAATGGGTAATTTAAAATGTTTTACTCGAGAGAACGCTGACCTCTCCCGGGTGGTATTCCATACCCCCCGGACCCAGGTCATGACCCCCCCCCCCCAAATTTGATGCTGAATCCGCTCCTTACCGTAATAAGCAATGTCAATGAATGAAAGTCGCTAATTAAGGGGCTACTCCCTATCTTGAGCTGTATCTCACTTCGAATATTTTATCAGCAGAAGTCCGAAGGATTCGTTTGAGATTTGAAACCCGTACCATCTAGTGAAAAGCCTAATGCTATACCCACGAGGTTACCCTACTCCTCGGGCGGAATAGTGTTGTTTATAAAAATGTAGAAAAGAGCGATGAAGTTTCATCTAACGCACCCATCATATTCATTGATCGTATTCATTCTTTAGGCCTGCCCCATCGTTCATGCTGCAGGAGCAATGATAACGTTTTTAATGCGCACACTCACTGTGAGGTGCATACTTTGATGATTGAATTATTCATTCATAGAACTACGTTTTCTCTTTTGAATTTATTTGCACCTCAAAGAGGCGTAAAACATACAAGCTTACTTGTATTATCACAGGCCAATTAGGATATTCTAGGTATTACAAAAATATACCTCAAACGCTGTTACCAAAACTTAATGTAAGCATTACTCAAGATCATTTGTGAGGCACGTGTTTTCTTTCCTTAGTGCACTGAAATATAAAGACGCGCTGAGTATATTTACTCTATTGGTAACATCAGGAGCGTCTGCAAAACGTAAAACTATAATTAATTCCCCACGGTTAATCTTTTGTTTTATTTCTGAGTTTTAGCCGGGGATAATTCGTATTTCTATAAAAGAAAAAAAGTGCGAAAATCTCGATTCGGGCACATTCAAGTCCCTCTCTCGTCTTATTTCCTCGTCAAGCTCTCCTTAAAACAAACAATAGCTCACGGGAAAGGAACACAATTTCGTATCTTTCCGGTCCGTATCATTTGGTTTGCTAATTCACTTATCTCCCTTGGACGTTTGCTTGGAGTGGCATTGTTTTTGGATTCGATGTGGACTCGGGGGAGGTGGAAAGGGGCCCACCGAGGAAATCCTGCAAAAGCGGAAGGAAAGCGTCAGAAGTAAAGACAAAAAAAAACTGTAAATATTTGGATGCTCCCGAGGGAGGAGAGGTTTTCCCAATTTTCTTCGTCTACGATTGGGTATTCGGCAATTTTCGCATTTCCGATATTCATTCCGAGGATTCTCAATGCCACTGAATAATAAGGGACCGTAATACCTGCAATAGTTCAGCTCTAGGATCAAATAAAAGTCTTCTCTATGTAATAAGGGACCATAATACCTGGGATAGTTAAGATCGAGGATAACTTGACTTGGACTGGGTAAATAGGCTTTACATTTATATTTAGTATAACGTTTTATTTTTGGAAAAATACTAACCATCTGCATTAATTTTGGCATGTTCCAACTCAAAGTAATTTCAAATTAGCTACTTTGGGACCTTCATGAAAAAGACTTAATAACAGATTGATTGAAAAATAGACTAAACGTTTTAGATAAATACAAGAGCAGTGTCTTTTCTAACGAAGTTAGCCATATATTACGAACGCTAACTTACTAAGGAAGATCAGATTATATAAATAAAATAAGAGGGATAGGCTTCAGAACAGACAGATTCAGATTCAGTCTTTTTTTCCACGATCAATAAGAGATTATAACGACAGCGTTAGAACTCACAAATAGATTAGATGGCTTTGTAGTGTAGCCTACTAACTTATGTATAACTTAATGCATGTTTCTGAATTTTATTATTATTTCTAACATCATATGGTAGTATAATTTGTTAGTATGCGTGACTTTTTTGGACCGTGTGGTGTACATGTGGAAGTCCAATTGCATATTGCATGCGGGTGATTGTTCACCCACTACCAAACACCTAAGAGGTGGCTCGCAGGGTATTATGTAGATGTAGAACTCATGCATGAATCACATATTAAGCAAACTTTTCGTTATTTTTTTATTTTATTTATTTTCATACCACCGAAAACAGCTCGTGTTGGCCTTTACATCGGGGCTTTTCAATCATTTTTAACTAATACCAGTTCACGAACAACCATGCCCTGGATAGCGGAAACCTACCCAGGCGGGAGTTGAACCCGCGACCTCTTGTTTGGCAGGCGAGGACTACCCCGCCGCTACCGAGGCCGGCAATTACTATTCTAACTATACAATTCTAATTCTATTCCATTACTAATCTGCAGTTTCATTTGCATGGTAGCATGTTCGTGTTCTATGCACTCTCCTAGTTGCTGGTCTGTTTGTCGTTGTCCTGAGTGCTTCGCCTTTGTCCGGTGAACGAGCGCGTTTCTGATTAAGGCTAGGAGGAGTGCTGTATGCCTGCTGTGGAGTTACCCCGAGTTACACACCCACGTGATGGCTTACACGATAACTCGTAGATGAATTTGGTTGCGTAGGCAAAACTTGCGATCGACGCTATGATCGGCGACTTCACTTGATTTATCATCTGGTTGGAAAATGGAACGCGTGCTTGCCCATTTGTGTCGAATGGAGGCGTTAAATTCATGTTCGAGGAAAGATATTCAAACCTTATTTTTGTGGTATTGTTGTTTCAAGGGCAGAGTTAAGACTGCAAGCAATGAGTATTTGTGAGAAAGTATGCGTGAGGGAATTTGGTTAAGAAAGATGTAGAGGGATGAAGCGAACAGTGCTAAGCTTCCACACAGAGTGATTAATAAATTTATTCTAGATAATATGGGTGTGTTCACAAATATGTTATCACCCGACGCTCAGTAATTGTCCCTGATAATTTGAAGCGTCTATCGCTTCCTTACTAACTTTGTGTTGTTTTTGAGAATGCATTATAAATTGGTGTTAATTTCAACTTTGGTTGAGTAACAAATTGCTAGAATTAATCTGGCTTCGTTATCATCTCAAATGAATTTCATACACTTGTTGGTGTTACCATGCAAGGATTACTTGACTGTTTGCGACCTTTCATTCATACTTATCTTTTATGCCTTACAGGAGGCCTTTTCGTCAATTTAACTTCAGTTGTCCTGCATTCATAAATCCCATTTTGATAGTTTGTGTGACTCATAGAAGGTTAACCCCACCGTTTCCGTCATTGTGGAATGGCACACCTCTACAGTGCCGTTATTTCCCGTACTATGCTGTTTACATCCTCGTTTCCGACTTAATCCGTCTATTTTTGCTTTAGTATTCTTCTCCAGCACCAGGTTTCCGAGGCATCCATTGTTTCACCAGCTTTACTAAAACAATGATAAACCTTTCTTATCCTCTCTTCACGATTTCGCTCAATCAATTATTTCTTTCTTGTTTCCGTCTATTTTCCTCATTTTCCCGTGCCTCTCATTCTTCGAGGCGTCTATCACTCCATCCTTTTCACCACTCTCTTGCCTCTTGGGATTAAATTCCTCTTATTTTCTTTGTCCAACCCTTCTTCCTCATCCTTGGGGTCCTTCAAAACCCGGTTTCTCTCTCCCCTGTCTTCCCACCTCGTCTCCATGGAGAGAAGCGATGAGGCAGGCCGTGCTCCTCCCGTTTCTTCGCCTATGACTGATCCCACTCACCCTTTTCGAACGCTTTTTCTGTCCCGGGAATGTAAACAACGCGCCATCCCATCCCTCGCTCATGGATATTCTCCTCCGCATAAACACTTCCTCGAATCCTCCTTTCTCCCTTCCCGCTTTATTTCATCGTTCTCCTTGTCCCCACTTATTCCCGCGCCCGTGTTGCGGAAATAACTATTCTGAGAATGGACTTTTATTTTCTTTAATTCAATTATTGGCCAATAAAATTCTATACGGACAATCAGTACCTCTTAGAGGCTTTAGGGTAACGGTTCCCAACCTTTTTTTTTCCTCCCGTATCCATCTATATGCATATAACTAATGTTGTACTCCCAAAAATGTAACGTGCACATTTTATTGCATAATTTCACTACGGGTAGGTAAAACTTTTAGTAATAAATAACTGTAAAAATAGAAACTTTCATTTAAATACCCATATAATTTGTATACATATTTCCTGGTTAGGAGATACGTAGTTCGTGACTTCCGCCATTACCGATCATTTTCACGTACCACAGATTGGGAATTGCTGCTATAAAGTAATGCCGTTAGAATTGAGCTTGAAATTTTTCGAGGTGCCTTTCGTTTTGTGCCTTGTTTGCTCAATGGCGTTTCAGGTTCATTGAATTTCGTTCCTTTGGTCAACGCACTTTATATGCTTGAAAATCTCTGAGAATATAAACAGTAAATCCTCGGAAATGCACTTTAATTTAAATTATTATAAATACTGCAATATGCAGCATCTTTAAAATCTACACTCCTCTTTAAGTGAAATCTCAATATTTTTTCACTCCCGCTGATATCTGAGACAAATCCCATTATCAGATCGCAATCAACATATCTTTACGTTTAGGGCTACTTTTGAATTTTGCCGTTCATTTCAAGTAACTGAAAAGAATCGTATATGAGGATTTTTCTATTTTTTTATTTTTTCCAGGAATCAATATTATCGAATGATTCAAGGTCACTAATAAAGATTATGCACCATGAAAATTTGGATTTCATCGTTATACTCATCCACAACTTTCTGGATTCTGGACTCTGTTGACAAAGTAGTAATACCTGTGTCGCAGCAATTTATCTCATTGTCACTTAAGCAATGGATCCAGGGGCCCTATCCACTAAGGCAATCTATCGAATAGCTCGTGGTCGGTTCTCGGAAAGACGTCATAATTTCGGAATGAGCTATCCACTAAGGTCTAGGCGAACTTTCCGTAACGGAAACTCGTCTGAGAGTGGCCGAATTGACGAAGGGTCTCGGAAAATGACTTTCCGTTTCTTGGAATCGGAAAGCGATGTGCCAGCCAGTTCAGATTCAGCCAGTCTGTGGAATATTTTTAACGCGAAAGTGGTGCTGCAGAAGCTGGTAAGAAGTCACCAGTAATTTGAAATTCTGGCGCGGTATGCGTACTAAAAATAATGGGAAATGGATGATTATGTACGGAGTCGGTAATTAAATAGAGCTACAGGCGAAGCCAGTTGGAAGCGTTAATCCCTACGAAGGCATTAACGAATTCAACAATGCAGTAAATTTAGCATAGTGCATAGCATTAAAGCGCTTCCGAGTGACAGAGACGGAATCGGAGACGGAAACGGAAAGTTCGATTCTGAAATCTCGGAAACTAGAAGACGTAGTTATTGGATAGGGCTCCAGGTCTGAAGAGCAAATTTACATTCGTTTCGTATGTTTATTCGTTCATTTTTTCGAAAATAGTGAAGAATAAACGTAATCTTAGAATACACCAAGTAATTTTTTAATTGCTTCTTGGCACATTTTAATTTGGTGAATTGGAATGCATATTCGGTATCATGTTGTATCATAACAAATTCAAATTTTATAAGGGTGTACATAAAGTAGGATGTATTTATGATTATCTTATAAAGATGTGTCACACAACCAGAAGGTTACGCTGGTCGTATTTGTTAGTAATCGTATATATTTTTATGTAAACATTTTGTGACGGATTTGATATATATGGAGTCCTTGACCTGATACTTAACTCTGGCCATTTCTGTCAATCTGATTTCGAAGACCTACGAAACTTTGCTCATAATTATGTGATTATCATTTTTATTGCATGGTTTTGGAACTTAACTAACACGTTTTCATCGGAGCAACGGTCTGATTTTCTTTCCTGCCTATTAGAACCCATGAATGTATTTCTTTGGTGGCAACAGAGGAAAGGATGGCTGGCATATTCCTGCCGATTCAAACCCCTGGAATCGCCTTCATCGTGAAGACAACAACAGAATTCCAGACCCCCTTAGGGATAACTCACTCCTCAGCGTCGGCTACCGAGGGCGGTTCCAGACGTCCCAAAAAACCACCCCGCGTGCCTCAAGTCTAGAGGAGACTTTTAATGTCCTACGTCCGAGGGCATTCGCGCCATACCGCGAATCTTTTTACGCGTCCGAGGAAGGGGAGTGCTGCGTCGCTTGCCCGTCCTGGTACAACGTCTTCCCGCTTCCTAAAACTCCTATTCCCCCCTCGGATACATATAAAGAGGAGTCGCCGGCATTCCCACCTCCAACGCGGGCACTCGCACAATTGCGTTTCCTGTCGCTGGGGGGGGGGAGGTTGGGGGCGGAGGGGAAGTCCTCCCCCAACCCGCCCCCTTCCACCCCCTCCACTCTCTCCCTCCCCCACTCGATTAACAATAGCCTCTAAAAATATAGGTTTAGCTTGCCCAGGGGTCTGCTCCGACGGCCCCGTCTCGCGTCTTCGACCAGAGAGACTGACTTTATATCTCCCCCGCCCCATCACAATCTCAGACCTCACCTCAGACCAACGCCCACGCAGATATAAACCTCTCATTCCTGCGCGCGCGATCCGCCCCCGCATTCCGGCCAACAAGTCATTGCGTGCTCATCTCTCCCGCGATACACCGGCGAGCAAGCCGTCCGCCCCCGCAATTGGAACAGGCCGCTCCCCGCGCGCCGCTCCTCATTCCATCTGCACCCCATTCTCTACTCTATCATCGTGCCTTTCTCGAACCGGCAGCGCCCCCTCCCGCCGCCGCCCCGCGTTCCGACGCGCGTTTTTAAACGCCCCCGCAAGGCCAGTATGCGGTCGCCGCTCGTTCCTTTTGTCACTCGGTTATTTCGCCAACGGCGTGGTGTGCCTCTCATCCTCATAGTCCAACTGGCAGAGGGACGCTTAATGCGTCCGCTCCACCCGCGCCAAAGCCTTAACCTTTTCTGCGGTCGCAAAAGAAACCACCCACCCACGGCAAAGGAGTCTCAATAATAGAGGCGGGGGTGGATGCCTGCATGGAATGTCAGCGCTGAGCGTCGAACTCTTGTGCGGGCGGTCTCCACTCATCGAGAGAGACTATTTTAGCGCCCGGCTGTCGTGGACTGGAGCACTGTTAGCCCGTTCCTTGACCTGGCTGCCAGTGAGGGCTTAACAGATTTTTACGGTCCAAAGCACGATTGCTGTTAGAGAATATGCTATTATTTTAATGCATCGTCATTGTTAGTCAACAATCCTAAAGTCCATGTAGGCTGCATTTTCCGGGTTTCCACGCGTCATGGTTGTGTTGGAGACAACAGTTTCTCCTGTATTCCAGCATGCTTATGCCGTGTTTTCCTGACTTCGACCTGAAGACGCCTGCTGGAATGCAGGAGAAACTGTTGTCTCCAACACAACCACGACGCGGTGAAACCCGGAAAATGCAGCCTACATTACCAGCGCACCGCGGAAGCCTTCGCACCAACTTAATCCTAAAGGCCGTTTTACACGGGACACGTACTTGCACAATCTGACGTGTGTACGTTGGCACAGTCAAAATTTCGTCGTGTAAAGCGGTGAATTGCTGAAACACATGCGAGAATGCGTGGACGTGAGATGGCAAAATAGTCCCTGTTCTAATTTCGTTCATGCATTAGCGCAATTCCACGCCATTTTAGAAATTAATGCAGTTCTAACCTGCGCAATTCCGTGCCCCGTGTGAAATGGCCTTAGGATTTGCATGACGCAAATATCCAATCCTCTCTCCTATCTGATAGACTTTTCATCGCGACGTCTTTTATTCACTTTTACATCCTTTATAACCTGTCCTATGTGACTCATTCGGGGGTTTATGTGACATTCTTCCCTTCCACCTGTACCACGATTGTTATTTTAAGGAATGCCATCGAATGCAATTAAATTGTTGACGTTTCTTCAAGTATATGAACTGAAACGGGACTGGACGGTTGAAATTTTAAGGAAGTCAAAATTGGTATTTATTACCTTGAATATGAGTGATTTTTTTACCCCATAGTTTTTCTTATAATGGAGTTCTTAATTCTTCCCAGTGTCATCGGGGGTCGTTCCTCGAGCTTCCTATTTATAGCGGAATAATGATTTTAATCTCTGCTGCGTAACTAAATCATGGATACTAAGGAAATAATAATATTGCTGAATGCTGGAGATGAAGTCCATTATATTTAACTTCATCGGACATCGAATATTTTGATGCAGCTGCTTACTATTAACCCCATGGGTCTCTGATCACTATTTACCCTGACTCTATCGCAGCATATAAGGATCTCCACTTTTCTAATGGTTTTTTATATCTTTTCATGAATTTAACCGATTTGAGGAATACGCTAGTGCCTAGGAAATGATTGCCTGTAGCTGCTTGGTCATAATCTTATTCCCATCGTATATTAGTCTATTCACGTACTTAATGATGCTAGCTGAGTATTTCCTAAAAGGAGCAGAGTAAATGAACTCACATTCACATGTCTATGTGGCACCCTCAATTACCACTGGTGTACACTTTATTGAAAATTGTAGGCGCTTTCTACCTCTGTAATCCCCTAATCTTTACCTTTACTTTAAACCTCTGTAATCCCCCCCCTGTTTTCCTTGTGTACCCGTGGGTTATTCCCTTGGTTGAGTTACTTTCAAGGTGAGATAATTCTGAAGGGAGTAAATATATTAGTTTCAAATTGAGTTAAAGTGTAGCGTTTCATTTTCCCCGTTTTATGACGGCACTGAGAGCAGTGAAATAGTCAGAAGAGTTTTCGGAATCGAGTGGAATTCACTTGAGCCATAACAATGGGAGCCTACTTTGATTATGTCCTTAGTCATTCTTCCTACGCCAAGTGAATTATTGCTAAAACGACACTGGGCGAGGTGGAAAACAGAGAAAGTCAAAGACACTTATTTCGAATAAATTGAAGAGATTTGAGTAAGATTTCAGATCGAAAGCGATTTCTCATATCTCCTCCGGTAGAAATTGTTAAAAACACGAAGTAAATATTTTCCATTGCCAAAAGTAATAGTTCCCTGCGGCCGAATGTCTGCTGATGAAATTCAAAATCAAGCGCCGGATTTAGAATCATTTCACTGGGACATTACACAATGAGGGAACATACTATATACTGTGGCACTTCATACGTTTAAAGATGCTTGGAAAATTCTCGACTCGAGGGTGGGGTCACGAGACGACTGCGATATAGAGGGGGAGCGCTGGACCGTATTGAAGTGGACAGGGTAGAATTAATTTGGGGATGGACGCTGACGTCATTGTGACGATAAAGGAAGGGTGAGAAAATATCCAACCCCTCTTCATCTTGGTCGCAAATGGGTTAGCGAATTCGGTATAAGGCGAGAAAGGGAGCGTACCACTACTAGGGATGTTGGGTTGGAGTAGGCGGAGATTATGTTGTTGTTTAGTGTCGTATCTGGGCTGAACTGGGGAATGTACGTATTATTTCATACACCAAGTCATCTTCACCCTGACCCATTAGTTAAATCAGCCTTCAAGATAAAACCCTAGATTATCTACACATCAATAATAATATCTACGTATCAATAATTTAATATTATTAGTTATTTTCAACTGAATTTCGTTGTGTCAATAACCATCCCGCAATAGGTTCTTTGACTTAAAGTTTTATTTCTGACTCTAAAGAGCTTCAAAAATGAAAGAACAATATTTTTGCCAATTCTTTCCGCTCTTGCTTTGAAATATTGACGTTCATTCTTAACGCTTTCACGGAAAACGGGGGAAGAAAGTTTTTGTTGTTACTCGCATCTCTTGTTTACAAAAACCACCTTTTCTATCCATACTCTGCGATGGCCTCACAATATTTATAATGGTTAGAAACGATTGATATTTGTATTATAAAGAAAGCAATTGGATATAAAAGAAAGATTCTTTCGCCTGATGCCTATTTCCTCTATTTATATTTGAAAACCGTGGCGCATATTGCCGAGTTGTATTGGAGGAGGTAATTCATTCATCAATTCAAGGAGGAGGTAATTCATTCCATGAGTGTCGACTTGAAGCTCCACGAAAAAAGAAGAAGTATTTGCAATTAGCCAAGATTGTAAAATGAGTTTGTTCGCCAATTATTTTATTGGTAATTCTTATAGCGATGCATATTTTTACGTTTTTAATTTATCCGTAGCCCACTTCTTCAGCTATTCGCTGGAAAAATTCGGCTGCCATAATGCAACGAGTTGGTGATGCCACCAACTCCTGCCGAGAGGGTCATCCCTTCTCCTCTACCTTCTACGCGGGCCATACCTTCTCCGCATCCCCGAGCATCGATCTCGCGTCGTTCGTTGCTGCTGTTTATGAGCGATTCGTTCCCTCAATTTGCGATTCTCCCTAAACGAATAAATTAATCGCAATTTTAATGACGTCAACAAAAGAGCGGAAAATTTTGCATTTTTTATTTTAAATTTAACGAGAACGTAGCTGAAAGAGAAAGATTTTTTTCGTCGCAACCTATCTTTTCTTCCATCTACCGAATTCACTTAATGAATTGTGAGATTGGATCCGAGTGCGCGACTCCATCGCTACATGTAATTTATACGCTCTGGCGAATCTTCCCTCCACCCTTGTCGAGACACCCCTATCTGGCGTAACTTCGCCGAAGGCCGAGAGGGGGCCACTGCTTGGGGATATGCATGTGTGTGTATGCATATTGATGGTGTTATGGAGCAGTAATAAAAGGGAGGGCAACATGCTGTCGTGTGTATGGAGTGCGACCCACTCACTTCCTTCCCTCTATTCTCGGCCCACTCGAGTTTGATTCAATCGCGGGAGTCAATCGCGTGATTGAATAAAAAGGGCGCCAAGGCGAAATGGATTATGGGAATGGGAAAAAATGGAGGGGAGGCTGTAGGGAATTGTTGGAGGGTGTGTATCGGGGAGAGTGAAGGGTGCATTTGCAGCAGGGGTTGGGTACGAAGCGAGGAAACCACTTATGATTTGGGAGGAAGGCCGGGAAGGGAAACCCTCCCCCCCCCCTCTGCTCTAATCCCACGTGGTCGAATTCTCACCCTGATGGTCCCCTCTTTTTACCCGCAAAGCATTTCATCGCGACCCCTCCCTCTTTCTAGCTGCCCGTGTGTGTTCTCGAAACGGTGACATACGGCGCGTTCTGTAATGTGACGAGAGGTGGCCAGAAGTGGGGAGTATATATCCATTGGGGATTGAATCTCCGTCGCATCTTCCATACTGGCTGTCACTTCGAGTGAGAAATGAGGGTGTCGGATGAGACATAAGCCTTCTTAAGTGCTCCAAGAGGATTATTTTGATTTTCAAAAGCCGGGTCTCGCGAGAAATGATTTAATAATTCCTCCTCTAGCACTACCTTCACCATAGTATCTACATCCCAACCTGAGAGAGGGATAATAAAAAGTTAACGGAAAGGATTAAGGATCGAGTTCTTCTTTGGCGGGTTAATTGAAGTGCTCGATCCACGTGCATGTTCTATTCGTCTATGATGAAGTTTCTTACGAAGTTGTAAGTAGCTTGCATTAAAAAAAAACAGGGAGAATGAGAAATATATTGGAAAAATGTTTCAGAATTTGGATGATGAGACCGTTCCCATCTTTGCAATTAGCTTTCTCAGGCATTTTGGCCAAATACATTTCCACTTTGATCCCCCGCTCAGCGCATTCACTTGACAACAAAGCTCGCAGTAACTTCTCCCTCTTTTCAACCTAAATAATCCCATGATGGGACGACGTTTTGGCAGTGCTTGAGAAATGAGTGCATACTCTAACAAAATAGAACTTCACTCAATGGAAAGAGGAGCTTAGAAAATCCTGGCGCAAATATCTTAGAATTGGTACTTAAGAGAGGACATACAGTAGCAATTGAGAAAAGCTAAGGGACTTTAAATGCGACAGATAATCAACTTTGTTTTTGTGGCTGCAATTAATACAACTTGTAGTTGATAAATCTCCAGATTGCATTCTAGATACTAGAATCGAGAAGTGAAAATGCTATTTCAACCCTTCATAATTTACCTCTTCCAATGTTTTATCTTAGCCTCGATAACCGTAAGACTCTCACTGAAGCTTACCATATTTTT
Organism: Ischnura elegans; assembly: GCF_921293095.1. Lineage (NCBI taxonomy): Eukaryota > Metazoa > Arthropoda > Insecta > Odonata > Coenagrionidae > Ischnura > Ischnura elegans. Next base: position 110,721,743 of record NC_060248.1, read on the forward strand.
CTTTTTATAGGTGCAGTACTCGCATTATTCTCTTAATTATTATTTTAATCATAGGCCTGCAGCTTAAGCTTTGTATTTTTCTTCAACCCATATTAAACCCTCTTAGCGCCACCGAAATTTGGAGGTACTAGCGAAAAGTGCCAACCTAAATTGAACAGTTTTGTAGCACTTAATGAAAAAACACAATGTGAAGTTGATATTTGAGATATTAATGTAATGTTTTTTATTCTACTAAAAATGAATTATTTGTTCATTATAATATTCTTTTACACTGAATAAAGGATAAATTTAATTATTACAACAATATTAGTTTGAAAAACCGGTCTACGCTCGAGCCGATATATCGGCTCGTGGCACTTTTCGCCAGTGGAGCAAAAGCCGATATATCGGCCCGTGGCACTAAGAGTGTTAAGCAAAATAATGGCAATTGCCTTAAAATATAAGTATTTTTATCTTTCTCATCTATCTTGAGATATCAGTTTGATATCGTAATCGCCGATTTTTTGAGTAATTTAAGTTGGCAATGTCAGACAGAAACTGTTAAAAAAGAAAACGAAATTGTAAATACCCAGTGACTCTGATGACGACTGTGATATCCCATACATACATTTCTTTTACATTCAAGTGAAATCGAGGATAATGAAGATGATGCGGAGTGGCCCATATTTGCCTGAAACTTTTTTCTCGTACATGGGGAAAAATGAGTGCGTTGAAATCAATGTTCCTTGTGGCAACACGAAATTTGGTCTAGAACATAGAACAAAAAAATCACATGCTACTCTTGTTTGGAAGGGTAAAAAATTATATAACAGATACTAAACAGTATTTTTGTACCAAAAATTACCGTTAAAATATACAAATAAATATTGTATAATTTCTTTATTATAATGACCTTGTTTTTAAACAGTTAAAACCCTTTATACATGAGTTATTGGAAGGGGACGAAAATAGGACCACTTTCTCAATTTTGGTAAAAGTAGATTGTTTTTTAACCTTATTTCTTTAAAGATAATAAATCTTTTTTATATATTTGGAGCTTAACATCATGTGCAGGCTTAGTTGTTGGTGATACATAATTATTTTTGAATGATTGACTCTAAAATATTATGTCCAGAGGCCAAAAATAGACTGGGGACGAAATGTGGCGCCTTTACCTTACTTGCTCTGAATATGATGTCTTCCATATTCCTATCCATCTTATCCCTCAACCGGTGATGTGCGGTCTGAGAGACCGCTGCGTTTCTAAAATTATGAATATTTTCAAAATTAAGATTTCAAAATATCTATAATTCTCGTTAGCTTCATATTTTTGCATAACAAGGACATCCCACTCTTAACATTTAACGTTCCTTTTATTAATTTATGTAAATTTGCAATTGAGCTCGATTAGCGGTCTGTGAGACCGTACGTCACTTCCTAATAATGCATCAAGAAAAGGAATAAGCGGGATAAATTTCATGGCTACTTGCTATTTAGCCTTCCAACTTTAACATTTAAGGCCTTTTTTGAATCTGGCGAAATATTGATACATAAATATAATAATTATAACTCAAGTGTTTTTGGCATCAGTTTTTTGATCCTGCTTCAAATTACAATTTTTATGACAAATTGGTTCGTATTGTGAGTATAAAAATTTTAATATAAGTTTTAAAATAGTTAAGCATTCAAAGAAAAATTAAACAAAACAATAAAAATGGCGAAGCAATATTTTATGAATTTTTGATTTATTGCGGTCTCCCAGACCGCACGTCACTGGTAGTGTAACAAGAATTGCACGTCACTGGTTAAGGGTTATGAATGCGTCACGATTGCACCTTAACTAGAAAATTTAAATACGATAGTGAATACCACTGACCTTTGCGTTGGAAATGTGATTTGTAGCGTCTTAACCCCTAGCACTGAAGTGACGAGTCAATCTCGTCATGAACTTCCGGTGCCAAATCGCGCAACAACTAGTGTAGCTCGTCGTCTATTTTGCATAATTTTAGCAGTATTTTACGGGAATGATGTAAACAATTTGAAAGCTTGTAAATATTAAAACATCCTTAATAAACATAAAGAAGTAATATTTCATGAAATATTATACATTGGAAGTAATTAAATAATTTAATACCAGTATCGATAGCCGTGTTCTCGATGTATTTAACTAGATACCTTACAATATGAAATAATAATCGCTTCTTCTTTCACTGCTCTATGTTTATTACAAAATACAAAATGTCATTTCATTATCTACCAATCCATTTAGAAAGAACCTCAGAAAATATTAATAGAGAATAGGAGCACGATATTCAGAAAATAAATTGAAGTGGAAGGAGTTAATATTTACATCAAATCAGCCGCTCACTAGCAAAGCGTTAGGTACACCTGATGGCATGGAACTCATGAGTATATTAATGTTCCGTTACGTATTTGGAGACGCAATAGAGAATTAAAGTAAACTCCTGGAGTTATTGTGTGCCATCTTTTATTGGTAAAATATCTAAATTCTAGAAAAAAGCTAGAAGTATTTTGTATTCGGCGTTAATTTTCTCGTCCGATGGTCGTACGCAACTTGTGTATTTTTTCTCGAGTTTTCTTCGTTGGAATAATTTCTTTCCTTTATAAAACGTTCTCTATACTGACGAATTCTTCTCAGGTTTTCAACCAGGTTAATTCTGTCGTATAAGCTGACGTTTCGAAGTACGACTTGTCTCCCGTCATACTCATTAACACGGCCTTGGAGATGGGAGACAAATCGTTTTTCGAAACGTCGGCTTATACGACAGAATTAACCTGGCCGAGAACCAGAGAAAAATTTGTCAGTAGCATTCACCAGGAGAATTAAAAATCGTGCTTTATACTCTTTTTCAATAATATCGTGCATTGGGAGTGTGACCTATTTTTTACAATTTTTACATTTTTTAATGATTTTATAATATTTTTATGTATGTTTAAAGTAAGTAGGCGCATAATAACTAGCAATGCTGGTGTGAAGGCTTATTGATGTGAAGATGAGGAGAATATAGTTTAATATTTTTGATGCGTTTTATACTAGTTTTGACTTTTGCTGTTAGCCTTGAGCATATTGTTTGAATAAGTAGTGGGATTTTTTCCAATTTATTTCATATGTGTGGAAATTTCGTGCGGCTGGATTCCCGGGTATCCGCATTCGGGATGCAAGCGTTTAATTGTTTTGAATAGATACCTATATCTTTTTTTTCTTATTTTCTTTATTTTTTCCTTTTTTCTTCGTATTTGCACTTATTGATCCTTGTTGTCGCGGTACCTCGAGTAATTTATTTTTCTGAATTGCAGCGTTATCCTAAAACATCTCATGGGCCAAAAAGGCCCACGATTATAAATTAATTGAATTGATACCTTACATTTGGAAAAAGTGTCATAGGAACTTCTTGTAGGGGTTCTATTGAATTCCCAATTTAATTAGCTATTTAGTTTGTTTTTTGGGGTGCGTCGACAGCAAAGCTTTTTTTGCACCAAAACCGTCCTTATGTAAAACAAATTTTAAGTGATCAATGACACTTCAATTTATTAATGGTATTAGCATTTAAAATAAAAAATATGCATGCATCTGTTTAAATTAATTTACAGTTTGCTAAAAACATTGATTTCTTTAAAAAATCAATTACAAGTGAAAAACGCTCCGGAGAGTCACCGAGGGTGTGATTTAAGGTACCCCTCACTTTGTGCTTGTCTCGAGGGAATCGATATTTATCGCATTCCGTCATGATATGTTTCAAACTCAAATGTTAATCGCATTCTTCACACCAAGGTGGGTTCTTCTCTTCTGTAAAGAGGTATGAGCGTGTGAGGGCAGTGTGTCCTATCCTCAAGCATGTGATTACGGCTTATTCTCTCCAGTTACTCCTGATGGAAGAGGGATGAGGAAGGGATGGAAGAATTGAATTCCCAATGCCCATTGATGGTAGGCAAATTTCTGATTTATTTTTCTCTGGCAACGGCTCAATTATATTTTTGCTGAGTTTTTAACGGTCATTCTTGTGTTTTTTTTATTTTTTTTATTATTAATTTTACGTGTTTATTTCGCTTTTTTGCTTTGTCAGCGCTTTTTACAGCTCAAAGTCCTGATTGCAGTAGGCACGCCGAATTTTCACAAGCTCTTACTTTCACTTCTATACACCTCTTATTCCAGTAGTGCTCTACGGTAATGCGTCTTGTTATCGCTATCTGCATTACCAGGATTTCGCTCTGATAACTGTAAATCCAGCGAAGAATAATTTAAGGCTCAACCACAATCAGTGATTTAAGCGTGAAAAGATCCATGAAAACACACCTCGAGATATAAATTGGGATTTAGAGTGCGTTAATCCTCTTCCCCTGCTTCGTAAAATGGAACCTGAAATTATTGCCACGCAGTCGACGGGAGACCGTTTTTCTCAATTTGCCATAATTTTCTTGAGGATGGATTCATCCATCAGCGTGCGCACGACTCCCCTCCCTCATTCCAAATGGAAAATTACGATTCTGGCATCATCACTGCCGTTATTTAGCAGCTCCCAAACCATGGAAGTTCCATCTAGTTTAATGTCCGATGGCATATTTGCAATTAAATCTCAATTTAAACCGTTTCCGGGGATATAACGTCGTTTGCAGGAGGTCTTAAATTGCAGCGGGGAGAAAATTAATCAAACGCCATTCAAAAGCCCTGCGTGCGTTAATTCCCTTTCGGGCCCTCGCTCATGGAATTGACTGCCGCAGGAGCCGAATGAAGGAGTGTCTTAATCCCCACCACGGGAAGGAATAAAGCTTATTCCCATGGACGCAGCACACTAATCCCATGTCGACCCCTTACGGCGAGTAAGGGCTCAATTCCATTGGAGACATTCATCTTCCAGCCAATCTTTGGGGAGTGACCATCGCCTTTTGTTCCCCATACCCCACCATAAACATTTGTTAAGTCTCATAGCTCCTGGAGTCTAGTACTGAAACGATACGTTGGCGTGTTTAGTCGCGCAATAGGGTGGTTTCCTATTATTTTTTTATTGCCTAAATCGAAAGATTATTACTCCTGGAGTACGTATTTCACGCTTTTAGATTTTTAAATGACGATATCTATTTTTCGCGATCAAATGAAAAGTGAAAAATTTCAAGCGCGCGAAAACGCGACGCGTAAGTAGGAATGAAGGGAAAAAGTCCGTACGACGCATTTCTGGTTCCCCCTCCCGCCTGGTAGGTGACCTTGATCGAGGCTCTGAGCGCTGATAGGACGCAGGATGCTGAGTACCTTCCTGTCTGGTAGCGCATGGCTTAAAAAAGGTTTATTAATACCTTATCAAGCGAAGAAAAATTTCCGACCTTAGCCAGTTTTAATAGGTGATTATTAAGACATGTTTCCCTGAGCTCTGTGCCTCATGCATGCATTGGTAGCCTCTGACGATGCATAACTCCTATCCTCTCGTGTAGAAACTAGGTCCCTGTGACGTCACGTGGAGTGGAATCGCTTGGGCGCCAATCTGGCCTTTTTCAAATGAGGATAAAATTTGACCCTTGCCATTCGTCTAAACCGGTATTTCAAAAACCATATAATTTGTGTATTATGAATACACTAATGGTGGGTAACGAATCGCCATCAATGCCTTTTGTTTTCTTTGATGAAGGAAACTACCCTATTCTCAGTTAACAGAAATTCTCAAATTACAATGCAAGTTTAAAATACGATTGTGGAGTGGATTAGCCAGAAAGTGTATGTTTTGGGGCATTATCTCTACCCCTCAGGACTCAAATGGGTCTTCGATAGAGGCCTTATCAAAGTGATGTACCTACAATCGGGAAAAATAATTGATTATCCTGAAAAAAAGAAGTGAATGAACGTTATGAAAACATTTTGTGTTTTAGAATATGAGCACTATAACCTTGGATTATGAATATTATGAACACAGGTTATATATCTAATAAATGAGCATTATTAGCGTATGCTATATTTTTCTTAAAATAGTTTTTATTTCATTATTATTTTCCTAGTATATTTGATAAATTAATAAAAAATGTGTAGCACTTATCTTCTCGTGCTAAGACCATGTGATACCTACATTACACCTAAATTTATTTTTAAATATAATGCTGTTAAATTTTATTTCACCAATACCATTGAATTATTGTTATTTCACTTAGTATGTACTCATCGAGGTAAAATGCTAAGGAACAGTATGTGGATGACAGCCTAACCTGCCTACTAAATCGACAAACGCCGAATAATTTGCGTAGAAATCATGATCCGTGAATAACTTTATTTCCAGTGTATTTGCTATTCCTAGTGTATTTGCTAACCACAAGTAGTTCATGTGCGTTTCAGTGTTAATCCGGTGTATTTCAGGAGAAGGATCAAAATGATTTGGTACTTAAACATCATTTGGCCTCGTTACAACCAGTATTTGCATTTCAAGCCATTTACCACTAATTAGCGTTCTTCATCTTAACCACAATGATGCTTTAATTTCAATATAGCCAGCTCATGTTATTATTTTGGTATCATGGCTATAATTAGCTATACAAATTCTTCATAATCCATATTTATACCATAATCATTCAGCTTTGAAAAAAATTTAGTGGAAATAGCTTCGGCTCACGCATAAGTTTTCAGGACAGCTGGAAACTTTTGCCTATCTTTTAACTGTGACTTCGAATGAATGCTTACCTTTATTATGTATTCAACCTTTGCTCGTTTTGATTGTTCTTCAGAGTTGGGATTCGATTTCTTTTTACCTTCAATTTCACCGATGGCTGATTATTGGAAGCACAGATTACCTTTCTGCAACACAACTTAGGCATCGTTGAGCTCAGTTTGAATTATTTAAGGTGTCCATCTATTCTATCAAGTAAAATTGACCTTAATAACAAGTTTTTGAGAGAATCTAACACCGAAAAGACAGAAAGATAGTTACAGTTTTCCTGCAATTCAATTTCTCAAACTAACATTTCGAGATGGAATATGTGTTTGGCACTGTATTTTAATTTTGTTTGATCTCTGTTTAATTATCCTGAGGTTGTCGTTATCGCCGCATTTTAGCACGCACTCATGGGGGGCAGTTCATTTTTCTTTGGCCACTGAATAAATTCCATTACTCATGACTAATAATACCTGGGAGTATATTTGCGCCATTACTATTCCACCAGTTGAATTGAATAAATGACGGTTCGCATGAAGAATAGGGTTGTCTAAAATAGATAATTATTTCGACTTGTCCGGGACTCGGCTCTTCCTGATCTTCTAAAATATTTTTGCGCTACCGTTTGGAAGGGCGTAAAAAATTACCCCGACCAGTCTTATTAGCTCGCAGTGAATTTCTCGTTTGAGGCTTGCGCCATAGTCTTGGCACGAATAGGCATGCAGCTTTCCCAACCCGCGACCCCGTGTAAGCACGCCTGTTTTTTAAATTTACAAGCATTACATCTATTTCCTCGAATGCTATTTTTTTATACTTGAGATGCGATCATGTATTTGCGTGGGTTTGCTCTGCATACTCTGAGAATTTAGAGAGTATATCGGATCGAAGTTTTAACGGAATGATTTCTCCAAAAAACAAAAATGTATTAATTTTTGATAAGCAGTGATACCTCCTTTAACGAATAATTGGTTTTATGAAATTAACCGGAAAATGGGAACTAAAGTCATAATTTTTTTGCTGCCATCTGATTTTGACTCGACAAACACAAATGACAGCCCTCATATTTTGTGGATTCTACCAACACGAATTACCCAAAATCTTGACATCAGTCTATTTTTTTCTTCACTTTCGCAAAATAGAGGAGAATTTCCCTTGACCTCCATCCATAGCCCCTTCAGACAAATCCTTGCCTCCCATCCACAACACCAACTCCTTCCCCGCCCCTCTCCCACCCTACCACTCACGCCCTAGTATATTTTTTGGCTTCTCCTTCCCCCACCAGTTCCTCATACTCTTGCCCACTCCTTGCCTCATTTCCTGGCGTCCGGACCGATTTCATGAACTCCGTAGCGGCGGGCCGTTCCTTCATTTGCGGAACTCAATTACGCCTTCCCAAGTCCTCCTTCGGGCCCTCACACACACAGGAATACATGTGCCAACAAAAGCCTCTCCCCTTCCGTCCCACTCCCATATATATATGTATGTGTGTATGCTTTTCGCTTCACACTGTCCCTCCAGCATCTCTCTGGACCCGTCTCCTTAATCCGCTCTTCCTAAAACGGCCACGCCTCCAAATCCACGCCTCGGAGAGCCTCTCCTTGTTTCTATTCAGTGGCTGCCGTCCGTCCGTCCCTCCTCCTCCTCTCCCCATGCCCTCCTTCCTCGCCTTCGCTCCTTCGGACGTTTCGCATTCTATCGATCTTAATTTATCCCGAGTCGGTCTCAAAAAGACGACGCTCACCTACGCATCGCCCAACCCCCACTTGTCCGGACGACTTGTATCACGGGGTGTTTATGCGTGTTGGATTCGGATAAATACTCTTAATCCGCCGGATATATACGTTCGACTCTTTTATTTTTGCTAGCCGTACTAGCCAGTGTAACTAGAAGTTCTTCCTCCTCCCCCGGCTTGCCTTACTTTAACATTTCGGTCCTTAAGTCCTGTTTGAGCCGGTGCACAGGGGTTTTTTCGCGCACGAAAGCTGGCCAGAATTAGTGATATGTATCGAATGTATCGTATTTTATACAAATTCGGCATATTTAGTAATTTTGGTGTGGTAATTCAAAATATTTTGTTCTCAGCAATGACAGTCAAAACGACAAATCCAATATGGCGGCCAAATTAATGAAATATTGTCTAATTTAAATGAAAAATATTCGTAAAGAATTTCCACGCTTAAGTTGCTCGTAGTACGGAAGTAATAATTTTATCAAATATTGCAAGGAAACGTATCATTTTAGCCTCGTTTTTCATTAAATGGCTATTTATTTCATTTTGAGGCGCTAAGTTGGAAAGTAATGCTGACAGAAATGTATGTAAGTACGTGATTTTTTTATTCAAAAGTACCGCTCATAATTCCTTTCAAGCATGTCCTCCAGATGACTTTGTTTTTGAAACTATATGAGTCGCGAGTACAAATGCTTTCCCATTCATGCTTACAATACATGCTTCCCTTCTATGCCTCAGCCATAGATTTTTTCAGTGGGTAAAAATAAATTTGTAAGCTTTACGCATAATTGTAAATGAGTGCCTTTAACTGGCTCGCTGATAATATGAACGCTCTTCTTTGCCAACATGTGTTGTAAATAGTTCGAATGAACTTAATTTACAATTCACTGGTTTTCTTGATTCCTAATAATTTTATAACTTCTTGTCGAGCATCTGTATTTACAGTATTTGCTATCATTATCTCATCTTCTCTAATGAGATGAAATCGATTTCGGGAATGCTTGTCTAAAGAGGAATTTATTTGATTTTAATGGCAGAGTTTTATTACCTTTACCTTCAAATCCAACCTTTGGAATCCTTATTCAATTTTAACGAAGTACATATGGAAACGTCTTTTCTAGCTCACTTGCTAGGTTTTATAATTAAACAACAACGCGTCAATCCCTGCTTTATGTATTGATGCGAATGATTCCAATTTATTGTCTTCGCTTTTTTCGCGACACTAATAGTTGAATGATACTGCCCGAGGCTTATTTGGGCAGAGAAAACTTTGAGTTATTACGCAGTTACGCTTTCTGGTCAGAGTTTCATTGAGCGGGAAGAACTAATTATTTCGTTTCGACTGAGTTATTTTTTCACTTATAAATAAGGATAATTGCATGTTACTCTCGGTCGGAGCGATTTGATTTTGTCATCTTTAATTTTGCATATGAAAGGCGTAGTAACAAACTTGGTCACTGAAAAAATAATTTAAAATTGATCAGTCTTTAATGCGTTTAAAATTCTACGTGGCTGAATGAATCTCTCTTAATGAATTTAAAAAACATAAATTTCCTCCTACACATCCTAACGACATCTGTAGTTAATCCTCGAACGATACTTTAATATCACCAGTAGCCTTTCAAAAAGCAGTGATTACTTTCTTGTACTACCTTTAAGTTATACTCCGTAGCCCTTTTGCCTGCTGCTCTCTATATAGGCTTTTCCATTTCTATCAACCTATACGGTCCTTTTTCCAAAACGTCAATTCAACCCTAGAATAACGGCCTAATTTGAATATTATAACTTTTATACAAAAATTTAATCGATTTAATATTTTGAAAAAGGATTGAGTAAGAGTTTCTATATATATATATATATATCAATGTAATTTAGCCTTTCCATAATGATTATTTTCGTAGCTGCAATTAGTAATGGACTGAGCGTCATAACTACTTGTGGCTTCAGTTGGACTATATTTTCTTATGTTATAGTATGCTTTAATGTCAATCGTGAATTTAGCAACTTAATTAGAGTGAGCGAGCGATAATTTAGGTGACTTACGTTTTTTAATACCTAGTGAAGATCATGTTGAGTCTATTTCTTAATCTTTTTCGATCGTCAGCATTGATTATTACCGCTTCATTGTACCGTGTCCATGAAGCGTAATTTTCTTATTGGATATGCCTTATTTTTATTTTTTGCTAATAAAATTGTAAAATTTGATGAAATGAAGAGAATGTGGACGGCAAAATGGTGAAGTGTGAATTAGATGGTAGGATACCGCGCAAAAAGGTGAGGGGTAGCAAGAAAACAGGCAATGTAGATATTATGAGGGAATGTAGTCTTATAAGTGCCCTAGTGTAGTGAACTAGACTGAGATCGATTGAAGTCATGTGAGAAGGCTCGTGATGGCTCTTGTGTAATTCTGATAGCCTTCCCTGAACGACAGATTGCCTCGATTATAAAAATGTATCGAAGCTCTTGAGAGCCATACTTTATTCTTTAACTAGAGAACTTAAATGCTTGTATTTAAATATGGTCTGGGTCTGATAGTTAACATAGCGGAACAGGCCCACAGGATTTTGCAAGTGTACTTTGCTTTCGTTGGCAGAATAAAGGAAAAACTATTTCTCTACGTATTACGCTGAACTATCATAACTAGAAGTGGATTACATTTGGAATTTTATACAAAATAATCGACTTCATTTTGAAAGTCTTGCAGACGTGATCAATTGAGCATTGGTTGATGATTGGCTTCTTTCAGCTTCTGTCCCGCGTCTGTTCATCTCAGGCGACGACATGTTTCGCAAACGTCGCAGTTTGCGTCTTCAGATCCGAAGTGTAGGAGTCAGTAAATGATTTCCGATTACCGAGAATTGGTTGAGTTGGTAAGGTTGTGAGTTGAGGATTCCGAGTACTTGCATTTATGCATGTTATATTTTCGGATTTTTACTTCCTTCAGGGAGGAAGCATTTATACAGGAATCACCTGAGGCTTAAAAATATCTTTTGAAATGATTTAATAGCTCTATTCACTCCCAGATATGCATGCATGACCTCTCAATCCTCATGCGACGAGCGCTATACATCCCAGCAATCCTTACTTAAGGTCTCAGCTGATAGCATTTTGGTCGATGACAACGTTCATTCCCTCAGTGATTCACACCGTAGTTTGTTTTTGATTGGTGAGGGGAGAGCCAATCCTCGTCGCAATAACTAAGTCTCAGGCATGTTAGTTCACACATTCAGGGTATTTAGGGCCAGTTCTTCTCCCTAGGATCCCCTGCAATCAAAGCATATCGGAATGGGTTGTCCGAAGGCTTCACCTGAGATGACTCTATGTGGAAATTTTTCGATTTTTAGCATAATTTGAGGAAATTATTTGATTTTCCCTAAATTTAAGGGGAAAGAAGAACTAGAAATCTAATAATACCAACTAAAATAAGGCACCATTGCGTCATGAAGCAAAACGTATTTCTAAAAATCATTATTCTAAGAACTAACGCGGTTGGAGGAAAAATCTTCAATGCGATTCATTTATAATCTGGGGCTTTCTGACCCATGAAATATTTTACATTAACATTAAAATTCAGGAAAATCAATTAATACAGGTACATAAAACGACGACAACTAGGCTCAATGAGTGTAAATACAAATGAAAAAGGAGAAAAAAAAAATGCGTAGAATACAAATAGGAAGATATATACATAAACAAACACATACGCACACTTGCATCCCGAATGCGGGTACAAGGGAATCCAGCCTCAAAAAATGTCCGCTCAAATAAAATACATTGGAAAGAATCCCTCCACTTATGCAAACGATATGTTCAAGGCTATCATCAAAGCGCAACACAAGTAGAAAACAGATCAAAACTATGTCCAAAATACAAAAGCATATTCTCCTCCTCATCACATCAGTAAACCATCTTGTCTAACTGATATCTCGCTCATGTCCAAAATCTCGTGATGCAAATGCAGCGATTTGTCACAATTGGGAAACTGATGTCATAACAAGCACTCCTGAGTGTAGCATTCATTGGCCACATGTAAGTGGTTCATGCCATCTTCCTCAAAATCTCCTCCCCCCTCCCTTATCCTGGCCATGTTCTCCTCCTCTTTATATTACCCTCCCTCCGTGCCATCGAACGACCAAATTGCATTAGACGGGGATCACTGTCCCAATTACATCAACCCCCCCACCACCTCTCACCCCCCCCCCATCCTCTCTTCCCCTCCCCACTCTTTCCTGATTTGACCTTCCGTCAACTTGAATTTCCTACGTCCACTCGTAACTCGTCCCCTCCTTTTGCCAATCTTCCTCATTTTCCGGGATTAAACCTACCCTCTCAATATCCTCCTCAAAATACTCTATCCGACCCCTTCCCGACCATATCCCTCGCCTTAGTACATGCAATTTCACTTTCTCCTTCCCTTAACGTCGGGTCAGGTCCACCCTTTGCTTTTCTTGCACTAAAGAGCTCTGATCTCGGTCGTATCGTTTCGTACTTTTCCGTTCGAGGGAAGACCTGTTTTTAAGGGCCGCATTTTCTCGCGAGTAGATGAGGAGATATTTATATTCAGCGACGGAGCCTCTTTGAATTTGGGTGTGATAGCCATCACACTCAAAAAGGGTTGAGAAAATTAAGTTGTATGAAGTAGTATTACAAAGGCATGTAAAATAAAATGTGACCTGGAATTAGATCTACGCAACGCCTAGGGTCGGTGACAGTGTTTATTCTATATTGTAGATATGTTCTATGATTACTCTTCAGGGCTAATCCCTAATCTATCCCTAACACTAATTCATTCTTAATCGATCATCATCTGTCATCAATAGCTGATGAAAGTATTCATGGGTCTAAATCTATACAATAATTTCATTTAACTCGTACCTTGGCCGGAGGGACCTAAGATAATACTATCTGTTTGATGATCATGATTAAGTTTAATAAGTTTTAAACTTGTATATTATTTTTTTAAAGGTTTAAAATTGATTTCTCTAGTGTTATATGAGAGATGTGACGGGGTATAACCGTAATTCAAAGTCTGGCTCCTCTTGTGTTATTTTTTGATCCCAACCCATTCATTCCTCATTATATTCCTTTTGGTATTATTTCAACTACATTATGTATGAATTAAGATGTGATTCAATTAATTGTAATAATCAATCAAGTAGTAATTTATGAATTAAGTCGTTAATTTATAGCACCTTATATGATTCTATATATATTTTATGATTTGAAATATCACATAAATAAGTAATTCCCCTAAAATTATTGCCATTAATAAAAAATTAAAATAAAATCTTCGACACACCTTTTTCCCTTGAAAAGCAAATATAGCTCTGTTAAGTTTAATTTTCGCTCCTTAATTATGAATAAGGTATCCTCGGACTGTATGTACAGTCTCAATTAATGTGCCATACTCACCATCCATCGAGAGAAATCTTTTTGAACAGTCGCTCGTCGGACAGTCTCGCACGGGATTTTGTCATGCTTCTTCTTTTTTTTTACATACCAACCGTGAAACGGAAGAGGACCGATAGTTTCAAATCCCCTCAGAACGTCTCCCTCTCTCCGCCTCTCTTGCTCTCACACTCTCCCTATAATCCACATCAAACATGTATGTACATCTCGACGAACATCCACGACGGAGAGAGGAGAGGGATGGGAATAGGAGGAAAAAAAATAAATGCGAGGAAAGGGTGCTCGGTTTCTGCCCCCCTCCACTTCTCCATTCTCATTTCACCGTCTCCCACCCCCCTATCCAACATCCAGCTCACACACCCACTCCCCCTCCTCTCTTTCGAAGGCGGAACAAAAGGCTTCCCCCGAAACGTGAAAGCATTGTCAATACAGATGCGCAGGCGACAGAAGCAACTTCATCTCTTCCCGCGACCGACTCTCGTCCCGTTTTATCGGAAGTTGTCTCCCGTTCTGAAAACCTGAAACCCTTACTCCACAGCCCCACTCTCGTCATCCTCCCCCACCCTCTCCTCAGCAAACTTGCTCAATTCTTCCTCTCTTAAGAGGACGCATATATACCTCTCCCTTGATCGGTCCGCTCTTTCGTTGACGGATCACACGCTAAAAACTGATGGTATCACTTTGAAAATTTCACGGCATATAGAGTAGGCCATTTCAAACATTCACCTGTGAATAAAATCTGAATATTTTGCCTTTTACACTGTTTTTAAAAATAATTTTCTTGGATGAAATCTTTTTCATATTTGAGAAACAGGCAAACTTTGAACACGGTGTGCTCTATAAAGCGTACAAACGTAGAAAGGCAGGTGGAAGGGGAAAAGGGCACTCTCACCTACCTAAGGCACGACCCCGTATGAGTTACATATGACATGTTATAAAGGATGAAAAGGAGAAAACCTACGTCGCGTCACTATGAAGAGACTAGCGGATATGAGAGCGGAATGAAGAGCTCCGTCAAAACAATTGTGGGATTTTTGGCTTATGATTATGCACTCTACTTACCGTTATTGACATTTACCTGTATCTAAGTTAGATAATTTTTTAAATTATTCCATCAGATGTATTTTTTATGTTTGAGATACAGGAAAATTTTGGATAGTATATACTCTACTTACCATAACAATATTCAGAGGAAAACATTAATTACGCGAGTAATCTGTCATCAAAGAGACCAATGGTGAGGGAGATTTTCTCTGAAGGGGTTTCAATCCAACTGAAATAATCAACATAAATTGTTTAACTGAATTTTTAAAAAATGATATGCAACTTATATAAAGAAGTCAGTGAGATAAGATAATAAGACTGATGATGAGAAAAAAGGCATGGATTTAAATGCTGAAAAGTTTACAGGGATGAACTATTTTCGTGTATATTTTTGGCGTGGTGCAAGTGTTTCGTCTATTTTTCCTTGAAAGGGTAGGTACTACTTTCCATTGATTGAATAATACCTTTTCATGGGGAAATGGTGAAGTCATGGCTCTAGCAGCAATGTATATGTGCTCGGATTCATTCAAGGATTCAAGTATGGTGCGATACTGCACTATTTATTTCCTGCGATAGAGTCAATTGAATCAATACATTAAATTTTGGAGCCCTAGAGTTTTTGAAAATGTGAAGTTGAAACGTCACCTGCGCATTCATTACTTTACAAAAATCTTTCATCATTTCTTAAACACTGATTCTCACTTTACCTACATCCCTAAATTATTACAATATGAGACTTTCATTGACATATTGCTTATATCTCGCCATTTATACGGCACTTATGAATTTCATCTCAATTATAGAAATTTATGCATTGTACTTAATCTGATTTAGGTTGATCTCACGCACTTTACAGTCTTCTTTAAAGGTTTATATGCTTTATTGTCAGTTTTGAATGGCAATCAACGACAGCATAGAGCATTACCAGAATTATAGCATTCGTCCCTTCATCCCCCTACTCTCTCCATTAAACCCAATATAATTCATGAACTTTTTTTTTCTAGAATATGAAGAGTAAAGGTGTGAATTTCTTACTATTTTCAGTGGAAGATAGCATGAATTTCACTTCTTTTGGAGAAAATCAATGTTGATACTTAATCCACCCATAATGTTGTGACAGGTAAATATTCTTATTTCCTCTGTAGTTTTCTTTATTCAATTAAAGCAACGTACAAGCAAGTGCTTTTCAGGCCATTTTACCATGTGTTTACATTAGAGTACCAAGAAGGTGGAATTTTCTTAGCTAAGCGTTGGAACCCCCGTAAGAGAGGAGATCGCTCCGTTTATCAGCAAGCCATCTTGCTCTCCTGCTTGAAAAATTCTCCTCCCCACAGCCGACCGATCTCCTCACAAATCTTCAATGCAGTAGGAATTTCCTTCCTTCAACCATTTCCTTCAATTTTTCCCCTCGACTCTTACCATGAGATCGCAGGTGTGATCAATAATTCAAACCTGCATAGATCGGGTGAGGAAAGGAGGTGGCTGGAAATGTATACATCCTCGTGCACTTCTGCATGCACTTGTTCTTGAGCTTGAATCCTTCGTGAGTTACAAAGGCTATGGTGTCTGGTGACGAAAGAAATTATTTTCCATGGCCGAGTTTGTTGCCCACAAGTGATAGTATTCAATATATGCATTATTTATTTTGGCAGACCTTGTCTGTTTTTTGAAAAAAAATATTTTGATGGAGTTCTTTTGAATGAATCGTGAAAACCTAGCAGTTCTCACTCCTTCACCATTCCGTGAAAATTTTAAACTTCACTGATAAAGAGATCTCTCTGGAAGATCTGGATTATTTTTTATTTTTATTAACTTTATACTGCATTTTTTTCAACTGGAGCTTAAACTGTGCGGAAAAGGCAGGTTTTATCTTAAAATCCATGAAGTCAAATTCCATGAAGTTCTCTTTGAAATTGGCCCGTCTTGTGTTATTTGGTAAAATAAACTCCAAGCATAATATTCCCTGCGAGATAGCCATACAAATCAGCCTAATGAGATGTATGCAAGCCTGATGAGCTTTTTTTCCAGGATTTTTGTATGAATGCCTTTTGAGATAATATGTAAAGCATGCAATAAGTTTCCATCTGCCGTATTGGTTTTAAAATAAAGTTAATGCTTTGTTTCAGATTTGTGAATGAAAAACTTTGCTGTTTCTACAATTTGGAACTTTATTTTCCTGACTAGTTTCGATACACTGTATCATATTCAGAATACAGCAAAGTTTTTCATTCACAAATCAGTAAGATGGATTTCTACAACGTGAAGGCCTCTACTATTCAGTGCATTAATGCTTTGTTTCCATGTGAGACCCAAATTTTCACAAGAATTCTCCATAAATAATTTCTTTTATTAGTTGGTCAAAGCTCGAGTTTTCTAACCCAGGAGAGCCATCGAAAACTAATGGAAATTAACTATAGAATGGAAAATGAACTTATGGTAATTCATAAATAAAGTCACAAGTCATATCATTCAATTTTATTCATTGTTTACCAGTTAAGACATTTCATTTTTTCCATTCCCACTATCATGGGGGAATCCATCCTCTTTTCTTTTTCGGGATTTGATTCTGTCTTATTACACCCTGTAAAACAAATGTTAATGGTGGCCGAAGTCCACGCAGACTGAGAGTAAAGACCGTGAAGAGTGTGCGACATAGATACATCCCATCCTACCGTCCAATGGCCTCCCAAACCTTTTCCGCTCCAGTCCCTGCCACGATATGCCTTCCCCGACCCCTCCCCCGGCACATACTACGGGTAAACACGCGATCCCACCGTGCATGAAATGACACACGGGTCCCTGGACCCAGGGGAGAGGTCGTAGGAGTGACGGGATCTGCAGGATGGAGGTGTATGAGGTTGGGTATTTGGGGGGGGGGGGGGAGGAGAAAGAGGGAGGCGGGGCACCCCACCCCCTCCCTCTGCGACATCCCTCAGGACTAGGAGCGCGTCTCGGGGGGGAGGAAGTCAGTGGCCGAGGAATGAAACGCCCGTTAGTCCGACAGTCAGTCCCTTCACCTTCCTCCTCCTCCTCCTGCCTCCATTTGGTGCCACTTCGCACGGATCCTCCCAACCAAAACCAGCCACCGCCTCCCCCTTGTCTCACGGTGCAAACCCTTATGTGTGTTCATATATATTCCAGCCCCGCTCTCCCATCTCTTCCTGTGTCCCCTTCGCTGGAAATCTCCGCTACCTTCACGTATGCCTCGTTCAGATTACGATTGTTTCACCAATCGTTGGAACTATCGTGCATTCACACAACCAGCCCCCTCCAGCTCCCGGCCGCTAGGTGGCTACAAAAGCTTCCGTGTGGGGAAAATGCCGAGAGATGGTGCTAGTGAATGTCCGCGCGTCCAGCATTGCGAAATTACATTGAACCAAATGCGATTATTAAGGCCTGGTTACACGATACATTAACACGTACGGGTTAATGTCTAAATGTATGAACGCGAGAATGAACGCCAAAATGTACCGTGTGAACACCCAACTTGTGCGAATGCATGAACAGAAAATAGAACCCGTTCTAATTTGGTTCATGCATTCGTACATGTTCCGTTCCGGTCCACCAAAATCATTCACGCAAACGTGCATTAACTTGTACGTGTTAATGCGCCGTGTAGCAAGGCACGCAACGCACGCAACGCACGCAACGCACACAACGATGGTTAAAACCTATGCTGCCCTCAAGTGCTGACAGCACGAGAAATTGACGGTTAGCAAAGATGTTAAGGCATGCAGGGTCGAGATATTACTGTTTTCAACGTGTATTTAACGAATAATTTTTCTTCGGCCCATATTATTCCTTGCTTGGACGGATCCAAGAAAAAAAATAGAGCGAAGGGAGCCTCACGAACTTTTCGTCTTTCTCTTGTCGCTTACTCTTCCGGTTTCCTAGCTCCTAGCCATAGTAAAGTGGCAACTTTCGGAACGACATGAATTAAGGTCAGGACGTGCATTCTCACTGCTAGTTAGGCCAACTACCGTTAGGACGATCGCTCGGACAATCGTAATGTGAACGAGGCAATAGACTTTTTCAGAGTTCCCGTCTTTAATTCCAGGTACTCCTAGTCTTAGAATACATTTTTTCTGTTTTTTTGGAAGCTTTTCGTAAACTTTTTAAATGTAATGAGAGCAAACAAACTAGACCCAGTTCGAGTACAAGATTGTGGTGTGGACACCACACCGCGCATGCGCTGTCATATGGGGGAGTCTGACCCGCCCGAATTTGGATATTGCTAATGTTTTATTTAACTATATCGGGACTAGCCACGGTGATAACTTTTACGGAGTCACCCGCAATACCAGAAATCGAGGGATCCGGGTTCGAATCCCGGTCAAGGCGAATGATTTTTCCTCTGTGGGTTTTTCGCACAGCTGCTAATGTTGTTTTCGGAGGTTAATTCAGAAATATTTTCCCGTTTCACTGGGAGGTGCTCCATAGTCCCTTAACCCCCAGCAGGATTTATGGCATACCCTAACAAAAGTCTCTAAACTTGGCCCATGTTCGCTCAGAATTTTTCAGGATTTCCGTCACTTATTCCAGTTACTTACTCCTAGTTTAAGAATCCCTCTTTTGCAGTTTTTATGCTAATCACAAACTATTTTTAGTATAACGAGAGCAAAGAAACTTGTCCAGGTTTGAATGCAAGCTTTTGGTTGATTTATGCGGGATTGTATGAAATTGGTATGTTTAACACGCACTTGAAAAATTAGCATAAATTGACACGAATAATTGCTACGCTTTTCTCCTTCTTCTTGCAACAGAGCTTTCTAGCTGTAACCGAGGTCCTAGTCTGCGGAAAAAACCTTATACATTTTAATTTTTCTCCATATCTCAGTTTTCCCCATCCTTCTTCCCTTCCATCACTGCCTTCTTCTCTGGATATCTCTGTCACCTCTTTAATCCCGGGGGCTCCGTCGAGTATGCATTCCACTTTTTTCAGCTCTGAAATAAGGAGTAGTTTTTCCCAAAAGTTGATATTCATCCTCATATATCCAGTGTTCATTTTTATAATTTTCTTCTTACTGCTGAAAACATATGCGTTGAAGTGAGGAAGCAATTTATTAGTAGTTATACTTTGGGCATAGATCTATTTGGTAGTGAGAAATGGTCGATGATGGCGTGGCTGGAAGTTATCAAAATGTGTTCTTATATGAGAATGATGAAGATCAAATGGATAGATCGTTTGATAATGCGGACGTTCTAAGAAAGATGGGAAAGAATTATTAATATAATTATTGTTAAGAGAAGCAGACCGCTGTAGTTCAGCCATCATTGGAGAGATTTTTCAACAAAATTCACTGGACGCCATCACGCAGCTTTCAATAAAATTGATAAATAAAAGTGTTTCTATCTAATTGTGTTTTACCTTTTGAGTGCTGTTTAATTCACTCACGGCATTTAAACCTTCAGCAACGATATTGTACGAAATATCCGAATTCCGTATATCTTTTGTCTTTTTTGAATGACATGCGAAATATACGCGATCCCAAGATATGCTGAGACGAGTTGTCACCCGCTGAGCAAAAACGAGGTGTAAAAATTTAAAGGTATCAAGAGTGAGGGTGCAACAATTCCATTTTGCCATGCTTCTTGATAAGTGTTTTATTAATAGTGGACATATAAGTCTATGGGATGTCAACTAAAACACCGAGAGGAAGTTTCACTTGCTACCCGCAACGAGAGTCTTGTTTTTTTAACTTTTATTCACATTTTCTGCGTACTTTCGAGAGACATTATGTAATTTGAGGATTTTTATTAATTTGTTAAGAAAAATTAGTCAATTAAAATAAAGCCTCTGCAAAAATAAGATTTTAGTAGATTTCGTTCTTTTGGAACGTAACGCCTAATTTGCATGGAACTCAATGGCTCGCCTTTTGCACACGTCTCCAGGAACGCATATTGTGCAAAAGTGGGGGACCGCCTGTAGTTATATTTGGAGCATTGATCCATTTGGTAGTGAGACATGGTCGATTATATCATGGCTGGAAGTTTTCAAAATGTGATCTTGTATGAGAATGATGAAGATCAAATGCATAGATCGTTTGATAATGCGGAAGTTCAAAGGAAGATTGTAAAGAAGTGTTTTGAAAACCTTGGGTAGCAGACTAAACAATTTTATCAGCGACATCATGACACACGATGAAATAATAATGAATTTTCAATGATAGGTGAAAGGAAAGAATGGTAAGCCTCGTATGAAAGCAGGTGAAGTAAGTTGTAAAGCAGAAGAATTCATCTACATCTACATTATACCTCGCAAGCCGCCTAAAAGGCGTGAGGTAGGGTATGTTAGGATACCAGGTATATACAAATAAGATATTAAAATTATACAGGCATGAAAAATTAACAAATGGGAGAGTAACCTTCTTTAACTCTGTCTCATAAGTTGACGGTAAGGTATAAATCCATATAGGTCTTACGCTTAGCATTGTATGATAGGGCAGTACAAAAAGTACCTCTCCCGATCTGTGCCATGGAAATAAATGGTCTTATTGAGATTGAAAAATATTAAAAAATGTTTTTATGGAAATATAAAAAAGGTGAATTAGTTCCCTCGTTCGCGTCAGGCACTTATGCAAAAGGCATTCACCTCCATTATTCAACTCACAGTCACAGATGTTTCTTCAAATCAAACCAATGAATAATTAGTGATGTAAATCACTTGGATACATTCAATTTACCATTTACATTATTACGTTTTCAAAGGAGCCCGGTTTTTTCATATGGAACCGATAATCTTAAGTAGGTATTTCAGCATATTCCCAATAGAAATCCCTCCGTTTCTCGTGGCATCATATGGTGTGATTTATAGGCTAAAAAGAAAGCGTGCAGATGAGACTAGGTGGAAAAATAGAGAGCATTCCAGTAATTGGAGAAGAATTGAGTCACAGGGCCCGGGGGGTCGCTGGCCGTCGGGAGGTTAACAGCATGCTCGAGAGAGCATAATAATAAGTTGAGGGTGATTTTCCTTCGGAAGGAAGGGGAAAGAAACATAGCCCGGAGGAGCGGGGAGAAGGTGAGCATGTGCGTACGAACAGGAGGGAGTGGGGGTGATGCAGAGGGCTACCTACCGGACGGCCGTGCTCGAACGGAAAATGCGGCAAATGACATAACGAGGTGGAACGAAGTGAGGGGAATTTCCGAGTCATACGAAGTGGGGAGAGCCGGGTGCTGCATTAGGGACGAATCCACGGCCGGAATGGAATTAAGGTATAATATGCTGGGGCGAAGTGGGGAGGACATCTCCCCCAGTGCCACCCGCTCCGCGCCGACTCAACGCCGCCGCGCCGGCCGCGGGAGGGCGGGCGTTTGGGAGACGGAGTACCGCAAGGCTCGTGCCTGGGACCCCTCCGCTTCGAAATTTCACTCCAACGCATGCCACCCACTTCTCCACCTCCTGGCGTGACCACGCTCTTCAGGATCTTCCGTGCACGCAATCCCTCGATTGCGTCCGAGAATCATTTCCATCCAATCTCATCTCATTATTATTCACGTGTTGCCCGGTTCCTCTCTATATTTCCGTGAGACACGTACTTGTTTTCCTTCCTCCCGGCATAGAATGAGGGCCCTTTTGTAGCCCTCTCGTATGGAACAATTGAGCAGGTGTTCCATTACATCGAGGGCAGGTGTAAAGTCATTTTTACGAAAAGATTTTTAAAAAGTCAGTGCCCAAATCAATCGTCATTGCTACCATAAACTAATAGGTTTGATGTCCAGTGTTGATGAACGTGAACGTGATTTTGCAGTGATTCTACAAGGATATATCTTCTATGTTCACGTAAAATTGGAGCAAGAACCCCTTTTTTCACGTTATTTAGTCTAAATTGTGGCAAATAGTAAAAAAAAAATATCACGAGAGAACGAACCGGTAAGGATGAAGGAAACAAAAGTGATTTGAAGAGGTGAGTGGCTTATTGCTAGGATGGTGCAATTGAAGAAAGTGGAAAAGGCAAAAACGGTTAATGTTAAGAAAATTTTAGGGCTCTAGGTTTAATGGGA
Organism: Ischnura elegans; assembly: GCF_921293095.1. NCBI lineage: Eukaryota > Metazoa > Arthropoda > Insecta > Odonata > Coenagrionidae > Ischnura > Ischnura elegans. The sequence goes on from NC_060248.1 coordinate 110,744,552, forward strand.
GAGAGCTTTTTTACTATTGAGAGACTCAACTTAACCTCAGGTGTGAATATAATATATTATTTACTGGACTTGAATCAGTATCGTCCGATTTTTTCCCGATTATTAGCAGAACTTAAAACGGTTTTAGGCGGTAATATCTACATTATAGGATGATTCCATTTTAATCCAACTATTTAGAGTACTCAGCGTAAAACGAAGGGACTCCTGCTTCAAATCCACGTCAAAACAGGCTATGTATCCTTGGTCGAATCACTGCACGTGAAAAAAGGGGCTACAGGGCAAAAAAGTACAGAAAATGAAAAAAAACTGTGCATAAAATTACCCAAGAGTTATGGAATTGACGGTGAAATAACATGGCGCTGGATCCTCCTCAAAAAATAATCTCCAAAAAACAGCACGAGGAAATGAGCCGGGTGAGATTGAAGGAAAAAAAACTGAGTTGAAAAGGTGGGTGGCTTATTGCGAGGAGTGCGCAATTGAAGAAAGGAGAGGGCATTGTGCCCGGGAGGGTGGAGAATCCATTCCGGGGGAGAAGACGAAGAAGAGAGAAGCGACACTCTCGGAGCTTTGGCTCAGATGGAGATAAGATATTGTGCCGGGGCAGGAGGAGGGTGCGAGATGGATATGGTCCGCTGGGAGAGAGGATGCAACCGAAGAAGAGGGAGGAACTGAACGGAGGCTGCGGAGTGGAGAGGCACAGGGTTGAGGGGACACTGCGAGGCATTTCCCTCTCCCTGCTCGCGAGGGCGGGAGATATATATATATCGCACGCCTCCGCCCTTATCTGGCGTCAGATTTTTCCCTCTCCACCCCCTTCGGGAGGGGGGGAGAGAGCCTGTGTTTTGAGATGACTCCGCAGCTGGAATGGAAAATATAGCGCCGGGATATCTCCCTTGGCGGCGGGAGAATTTCGGTGAAATGCATTGCCGGAGGTGGATGTGATATATGTAAGCAGTTTTGGCATAAAATTTATCGCCTCCATGAAAAGGGGTCGTATTACTCCCGAGGAAAACTTTAGCTCGAGTCCGTTGCTCCGTGATATATTATTGCAGTCATAAATGAGGAAGGGAGTCGTTGAGCTCAGCATTGTTAAGTGGGAGCAAAAGTTATGACCTCGCCTCCGCTAATCCGCTAAGACGACTGAAAGAAACCGTTATCGCCTCCTCCAGACGTGTGCATTGCTTGCAATACCTACTCCATATGTGCACACGTTAAAGTTCACTTTGTCGAAACTCGGTTTATTAACCTGAATGTACGACAGTGGATATCCTGGATACTGGCATTGAAGAGCTTGCACTAAGCGTCGAATATTTCACCAGTTAACTTCACGGGAATTGCATTAATAATTCTAAAAGATGTAGTTAGAAATTACTAGATGAATGGCTTTCGATTCAAATTAAACTCATTTTCAGCGGAATCTATCACATTTCTCCGATGCTGATAAGGAATGTATGATCAATCCTACAATAAACGGGGAATCGAAGAATGGATTACCCCTCTTTTTTAAGTATCACATCCAAAGACTTTAATCTAAATGGAGCAAACCTAATACACTGGCCAAACCATTTCAAAGGGTTGAATCATTTGCATGAAAAGTTGTACCTTTAAAGAGCTAACAATATTACCGACATGATTGAATTCGAATTTGTGACACGTAGTGACCCCTCTGAAGTAGGAAATTAAACTAGTAAACTGACCTGCATTTATGTATAACCCGGTAAAAAATTATTAACATCATACAGATAAGGGCACATGGAGGTAACATTTCTAAATATTGGAGGTATCAGGAACTAGTAAAACAAAAATTTCATCTCGGAAGTAGTGGTACTACTTACGCAACAACCGAATCAGGAATAGTGATAATCATGAAAACTGAATATAGATATTTCCGTCTTATAAGAAATGTGCCGCGTGACGCAACAGTAAGCTACGAGAAAGGAAGACTCTCAAGCATAAAGATAGTGATACTGTGACACTTTCTTCGTCGTCTTTCGTTCTTTCTTAAAGTCGTAAGAGAAAGTCGTTTCAAGGTATTTTTTCTTTCAGATTATAAATAGCGTCACTTCAGGTAAATACACCCGAAAATTTTGGGCTGTAAACTCGGAAATAAGTTAATAAAAATAAAATGCCAAAAATAAAGCTGTCTCCTCAATTATTGCCTAAGTTATATCGTATTTTTCAAAAGTTATTCGATCGGTGTAGCTTGCATAGAGAAATTAATGTTTCGCATGCCACGCAAAGATTTAAAAAATCTATTTTCACATATCCCAGAAATCTGCTTGCAATGGCTTTTATATCGAGGATGCCAGTAATTAACATCAGTACAAGCGCGAAGACGCATGCCTACGTTAGAGGTGGGAATTCGAGGCGGGAATCGAATCTACAACCTATAGAATAGCAGGTGAGGACTTCTTTATCATGCCGCCACCGAGGCCAGTAACTGAGGAAGGTTATTGATGACGGTTGCTTTCGGCTTGAATTGGCTTACAACTGTCCTCAATGCCATATTTTTACACCCTGTTAATTTTTACGTTGACTTCAAATTTTATTGCAATTCTTTCTATCGCCTGATGAATGTGTAATATTGAAAGAGCAGAGGATTGATGGTTGATGTATCCAATGTTTTTTTTGACTGCGCATTGAAGTTTGAAGCCTTATATACTATAATAGATTCTAAATATATTTACATCATCGAAGGTCATACTTTCGTGGCTTGTAAGGCTAAATTTTAATTTTTTCATTCATTAAAGAAATGCACGGATTTTAACGAGGTCCTTGATTCAAACACCGTTCACTTGAGTAAACAGTCGCTCCGATTCTGGGGAAAAATAAACAGCCGATGCCGACGGAGATGGATGAAGATAAGCGGAATTTAAGAAACATTGAGTCTCCGTTTTTGTTCTCAAGTATGATCCTCTAAATAAATTCTTGGACACATTCCTGAATCTCCCGATCTTTTCCAATTAACTTTAAATTGGAGAAGCGGAAAGGAAAGGAGCAGGGAGGGGACAAATTCACTTTCCGCTCTCTTTCCCAATTAAAACGCGCGCTCGCGGATATAAGGGAGTGGGAGGTGGGAGGGGGTAAGAGTGGGGGGAAGGGATGGGAAAAAATTAGGGGCCTCCTACCAAATAGAACTATTTTCTCCCTTTACCCCGTCGCTTGTTTTTCCTCGCAGATTCCAAAAACACTTTCCCTTTCTCACTACCCCCTTCCACCGTAGACTCTTTCTTTGGCATCCTTCAGATTCAATTTCTTCCGAGTATAAGTTCCCATCGCTTTTTCTCCTCCTCCTACTACCCTTCCCCTCCCACATAACCTCCATCTCTCCCTTCTTTCCTGATTTTTTCCATTCGAAACTTTCCTCCCTTTCCCAACCCCTATAAACCTTTTTTCTCCATCTCCCTCCCCTCCCTCAGCATACAGTTATATACCCTTCTTTCTCTCTTCTGCCCCGAAAAAAAGCTGTTCCCTCCCACCCTCCCTTCTTCTCCCCCCCACCAGCCCCTCCAGACACTATCCAATCAGCGCCTTTACCTCATCCGACTCTGCCAATTCAGAACGGGATAGGGGGGGGGGGGTCCGTCCCTTTCCCGAATCCTCCACGCAATCCAAAAGCCCTTGAAATATGGCCCAGGGTTATTGCCATCATCCAGACTCCTCACTCACCATCCTACCCAAGATTCCACCCACGCGCACACACACACACACCAAGACAATCTCTTGCCCGCACCACTGCTGCACGCTCTTCTCTTCAAACCTTTTGCTTCCATCCCTTACTTACCCATCCACCCCCATATCTCGTAAACTGCCTCCTTCCCCGATTCATCCGGACGTATATCTTTCTCGCTAATCCCGCACAATTCTTAGCTAACCCTCCTGCCCCATCTTTTCGCCCCCATTCCCACCCCCCCTCCTCCACCTTGATAACCTATCGTCTTCCATCGAGGAAAATTACGGCGTCTAGAGTCTAACCAGCCCCACCATTTCTCTATTTTCCCGTGTATTGCTTTCATCTTTTTCTCCTTTCGTCGGCTTCAACCTCCGTCTTCTCCTTGTTTCCTGATATTTTCCATTCGATAATTTTCCATTCCATAAACCCCCATGAACCTTGCGCGTCGTGCACAAAATGCGCAGCTTACAAGGGTCCCCCGTGAGCTCTCGAATCAAAACAAGTATAAATCAAATTATAATTTTTTGTGGTTACTGGTCTAAGATTACTTATCTAGAGATTATTCCTCTCATATATTCTTCCATTTATTTGAGAACAGAAAATTTGGTTTCGCTAGTTGTAGCCAGGGTCACCTTAATGAGGGCGTCGGGATTCTTCCATCCCATACCTTTTCCTATCCTTAACCCTGGAGGCGGGGGCGGATCCAGGAGTTTTTTCTGGGGTCCGATAGGTAAACAGTCTTCTCGTACTTGAGATTAAAAATAAGACACCACCATTACTGTCCGAAGTATTCTCTTTATTTTAATATGAAAGTTATAAATATGAAGTTAAAAGATCGAAGCTCCATGAACACAAAACGAACGAAATGATAATCGCGTACAAAATTATGTCCATATTTTAAGCTCCCTTAAGGACTTCTATCACGTCGGCGCACAGTGGTCCCAAAATTCATTCTTTCGTCAAGTCTTTCCAAAAGTCATATTTTTTACGGGTCCAAAGAATAGGTATAAGTAATGATTTTCAGGTATTGAGTACATTTCTTCGTAGAAAATCCTCGTATGTTATATTTTAAAAAGTAAATATTAAGACACTACCTTCTCGTAATAACCCAAAGATTATTGAACTCTTGAATTATTATTATTCATTGTATTTCCCTTTCTTTAAAAGAAACATCCTAGACTTGAGTGCATTTAAACAAGATTACGCGTACTGCAGGATTTTGCGTGGTCCATGAGATATTTGCTCGTTTAATCATTCATGAATACGAGCGTATTAGTTCCGCAAGATCACTCTAGTCTTGCAACTAATGAATTTCCCAGTGTATGCTCACTCTTACTCTCCACTTTCTATCCATTCGCTGGCCGATTCCCGATATTTTAACCTGTCGTAATCTTTCACAAAAACTAGCCAATACTCCCCTCCCCCCACCCAGTTTTCCAATCTACTTTTCTGGTTCCCCATTTCGATTCCCTTCTTTTCAATCGGGGCCTCTTTATTTCCCTCACTCTCTCAATGCGAGTGAGCTCTCTTTTAAAATGGATCTCGGGGAAATGGTTTCCATAACTTCTCCTCGCTCTTCGCTCTAGAAATACTCGGGAGATATTCCTCAAGTTCGTTGTTTTCAGCTCTTGAGGTTCCGCGGATTGAAAATGAGAAGTCAGAGGATTTAAGCAGCTCGAATCTTTGCTCATGGAATGCTCAAAATTACTTCAATTTGTTCCATGCCGAATTAATGTAAACATTAGTCTGTTGTACCTACCAATCAATCTTATAGTTATGGTGAAATAAGTATTTTAGTGGCAACTATCTGTCATTATGTCGGAGGAGTTTGATAAATACTTTTAGCCATTTGAGTATTATCCTTCGATATTACACAAAATAAGCTTTTTATCAGGTCGAAAATTAGGGAAGAATTCTCCATAAAATCATGAATTCTTTACATGAATTCGTATTCGCAATTTATTACAACGATGGAAATGGTTTATTCCATACCAATTCACATTATTACTTTTACTGCATCCGGCCTATTTTTATGGCGTGTAGCTTATTCAGATATTTGATGATAAAAGCTTGGTATTCAAATATCTTCATACGCATGCCTTAATTTTGAATTCTTCATTAAAATACGCTAACGTTCATTACTAAACTTATTCATCGTCGCTGGTGATTTTAAATAATAGCATTATTAAGTCAATTTTAGACCCTTCTCCGTTTTTATCATCTTATCTCTATTGGCCACTATTTAATTTTGGATAAACCTTAATATTCAGAGGGATGCTTGCTGATTTTTCAAGGGCCATGCCACCTGAAGAAATCCCTTGGGTAATCTATTTCCCATCCGTCCAGCTGCAGCCAATGATTTGATACGCTAACAAAATTGCTTAGCTATGGAGGAAATTGCGACGAGCGTCGATACCTGAACAGATGAAGAGATCGGAACCTTTATTAATAGAGCTGTGAAACGTTGAGTTGTCGGTCGTAATGGAATACCCGATCAGAGAGAGGGGATTACCATCGGTCGCTGCTGACCTTCCTAATGTTATCCCAGAGACGCGAAAATTTGCAAGCATATTCAGGTGAAGCGCTATGCCAGTGTGACTGATAAGTAACAACATCCATTGGCGATTAAAAAAAATAATTTCTGCATTTTTGTTATTTTGATTCATTATACAGTGAAGAAGCAACACAGTTTGGCACGAATGACATTGTCAATATTATCCAGTTTGTCTTCGATTTTCTTGAAATATTGTTGTGAATTGCGAGAATTATGAAATTCAATTTGTATGACAATGCAAGAGGTGCCCCTCGATGTAGGATTCGGGATTCAGATCGTTCACGCCCACGATTAAGCGAGAGACAATGCATTGAAATGGTGCTTCTATTTATTAGAATTTTCACTATGGGATATTTGATTGCCATGAAAGAGGTATTGCAAGAGATAAGTCTTTTTTATGCTTTTTAGAGTGATTAAGACATCATAGAATAGAAGCTATCAATCCTCATGAAGTGTGACAATTCATGGAAATAAATGGAGAGGTGCCAAGTGTCACTAACTGTTCTATGCGGTTAGATGAAGTAAATAATAGTTAGGATAAAATGCCTCATCGAAAAACGCATTAAGTTATATGCATAATGAAGAGGCAGTAGAATCCTCCTATCCCTCAGTCTATTAAGGATTTAAAATACGATAATAATTATTCCACGGAACATTGTTTTCGCTTTCTTTATTTGTATTTTTTCAATTTTTGATTCGTAAAATGCTTAAAATATTTTATAGCTACCTTTTGCAGAATTTGTCTTATCCAGCGGTTCTCACTTTCACAGCCGCAATAAGTGCTGTTTGTTTTTTGAAAGCCCTTTCTAACCACATACATGTGCGAATTTTTTAGCCTTATTTTATGAAATAGTGTAGTGTATAGGGAGAGCATGCTCGTGTAGCCTTCAATATGTGACCAAACAACCTTGATGATGCTTGTAGAGTGTTTTTGTGTACGCTGACAAATTTTAGAGACTCAGTTATAAAAAATCTCAGACTCAGAAATAATTCAATTCAGATATTAATAAATAATTCGATGTAAAATTTAAAAACTTCGTCAAGGCATTTCTTTTCTTAGCAAGCCGCGTACTGCTGTTAGCAAATTATCAAGTAGATAAATTTTAACAAACTTTTGTAGAAATCTCCACTGTTTTAATTTAAAATATTCATGTTATTTTATGAAACCGCATCGCACCTGCAAGAAGGTCAAAATACCGCACATAAATTTCACTATCAGTTAGCTCATTATTTTGCAGGCATGTGCGCAGTAAAAATATTGTGCAAGCACGGCAACCCAATCACAATGGGCTTGGAGAATATGCAAAAAAAATTCGCAACCGATTGCCACATTAATTGCTGTTTTCAATGCGCATTTATGTGCGATTGCTTATAGCACGACGGTAGTGATGGTTCGCAGCGTTCGGCTCCTGGCCGGGGCAGCTGCAGTGGCCACTGGATAGTATGAGGTCAGGTCCCTCTCCAATTTAACAGCGATGCCTCAACGCCACGCAATGAAAGAAAGCGGCCGCCACCGCTGACGGTGCTTGACTGGGAGCAAAAGGGTTTTCCCATGCATAAAATTACCTCATTATTGGCGTCCGCCGCCACCGCCGTTCGGCCCGCGTGGGGAGTGTGGGGGTGGATTTTACAGGTCTTGGGTGGGGGTGGCCAACGGAAGGGAGAGAGGATTGAATCTATAGGAAAGAGTCGGCAGTGCGCTGGTGGCATGTGAGTGCGTTGGTTAGTGTTCGCGGAATGGGTGTGAGGGAGGTTGGCTAGGGAAAAGGTGGAATGGGGGTTGCGAACGAATCAATTCTTCCCAGAATGCCCTCTGTTTTACACTTTCTAATCAGATTTTCAGCGCGGTGAGGATTACTGGGATATCTCGGTTCCCGTTCGGTGGTGGGATGAGTTGAGTGGCGTGAGGAGTTTGAGGGGTTGATTTGGTTGTTAAGGGTGGAAGGGAAAGGTGAGAGAGGAGAGAAGAGGAGTAGGGGGAAGGAGGAAAGAAGGGGGGGGGGTGTGCCCCACTGTAGTATGAAAGGAAATCGAATAAAAGATGAAATAAAACCGATTGGCTCATGAATAAAAAAAAGTTGAGTGCAACTTTATTTTTTTCCTCTCTTTGATAGAGGGAGAGGCCGGCGGAAAATTGGGAGGAATGGATAGTTGGAAGAACGAATTTTTCCGAAATTAATTCCATTCCCCCTGGATGAGAGCTTTCTCCGTCCATTCTGGGCGCTCTTCCGTATTCTCATTTTTTTCCACTGCCACCCCCACTCCTTCCTTCCGGGTATTTATTGGCTAGATTGGATTTTTCAAAGTTCCTTGGATAAAAAAAAGGAAAGAGTGAAGGGGAGATTTATCGGGAAATTTCAATGCCATTGCATCAAGAGAATGTATGTTGGAACATTTGTAAAAGCAATATCGTTCCGTTCTTGTCTCGTGTTCATGTATTCCAGATTGCCGTGTTCGTGTATCTACGTACTTACCTGTTTACTTCCCATTCCTCTCTAGAAAATATTTGTATATAAGGCGAAATTTATACTTTCTTCAGGTCAAGGATATGTAAGTTGTCTTGTTGGAATAAGTTTGCTTACCATCTCTTAGAAAATCATGTTATAGAATATTTTTATATGGAAGGTAATGAATGTTGCCTTATCATTATCGAAGTACTTCATCTCTTATGTATTGATATGCCGATTGTCCATCTTCAGTTTCCTTCGAAATCTTTATAAAAATTATAGTTATTTCCCATTTACGAATAACCACCAAATTTATACAAATTTAAAGTACACATTAGAAATCTCCATAATCTAATACCAAAACGTTATCTTCGAAAAATATTATTTTTCACTCCATCCGACCCTCCTCAGTCTACTGTTATTTTCATTTAGCTGACAATGAGACTAATGGAAATAAACTCCCGAGATTTTATGTATGATAAATGGCAATTTATACATAAAGGAGACCTTTTTTATTCTTGACGGTTATACCTTAAGCCAAATAAAATTTGGAGCTAGCTTGCAATTTGTGAAATATGTGTTCTTAGTCTTCGCGAGCGAGCTTTGTCCTCAGCATTCTCTTTTCCAATTGGGCGTACTTTCTTGCTAAATTTAAAATTAAATTTTTATGGTTTCTGCTACAAATCATATACAAGGGGAAATAAAGGCAGTGAAAACTTTCCTTCGGTATGAGTCATGCATGAATGTAAACGCAAAGTTATTAACGAATCGAAGAAAGAGAATCATGGAGGAGCGCAGGCATTGCCATTGGATAGTAACACATACTCTTTAGTTTTACTGACGTAACACACTGGTCTTTCTCGGATAAGTAATACCTAGAATACACCAAAGCGTACCTAATGACCAATAACCTTCTTTCTATATCCCGTAGTACCACTACAAAACCGTTATCAACTTCTCTCTGTCGTAAGAACTTCATCTGTGCGGAAACAATTCCAAACAATTTCAAGGTTTTTGCCGTTGAAGTTCATGGAAATAAATATTGAAGACTTCATTATTATATTAGGTAATAAAACATAATGAAGATTCAAAACACTCAAACGTACTTTTATTTAAAATTGATGACGATATTTACATAGTAAGTAAAAAAAATTCAACTTTATTTTCTTTAACCTTACACACTTTCAATTAACTTGCATGGCTAGGCAACGGTATGTATTGTACTTACCTAAGAAATACTCCCATGTTATTTTGGTTACCTATGCCACGTATAATTAATTTGTTAAGATACTTTCACCCGGCTGTAGTGAATTATTATGTTCCCCATTCCTGTATTAATACCATATAACTTCCACATGATCTGTTTAAAATATCGAGGACAAATTGGGTTCTATTACCACAGTGGGTTCCAGTACACGTTTATTGTATTCCCAACAGTTTTTGGCATGGATGGTGGAACATCTGGACAATCTGAAAAGAATTTTGCAGCATAGGTTGCATTAATTATTGTGACGGCTTCGATCAATTACATCATGATATCATCGCATGATATAATACCTGGATTATGACGCTTCATCTTTGAGGCGCTAAAGTAAAGACAAAACTGGGCTTACAATTACCGTCCCTTGGTGGAAACTCTCCATCAATGTAGAGATTCTATGCGAAGGATAACATCGTTATCTAAAAACACTTTGAACTTCATGGAATGAGGAACAATATAGGCCCGTATATGGTTACCTTGTGGATTAAACGATATTTACTCCGCTTAGCTGTGGGGAAAACCTTTAAGTAGCTGTAGCGAGATCGGTAAGGGGTGTGGGGGAGCGACAGGGATGGATAGGAAGAGAATCTTACTCCATCAAACGAGGAACCGAGAGAGAGCAGACTAGTGGCGCATATCACCTTGGTTACCAAATGTAATCTCGCATGCTGATGTGTTTCCCTCCCCCCTTTCTCCTCCCCCCGCCTGTTAAATTGATATACGGGGCGAGATAGGCAGGAGAGAGAGGGGGAATGAGGGGAGGTGAAGGAGGTGTTGGGGTGGGAGGAGAGGGGAGGGAGGTGTTTAGAGGTGGAAGACGTGGAGGGGGGTTGGAGAAATCCCACCACATAAGGGATGCGCGAGGAAGGGAGGGATAGGGAGATACCAAGATGTAGCGGCGGAATGGAAGGGTGTATTGCATGGGGTGTGGGGTGGCCTGATTCCTCCGATGGAGTCGTGGTGCGGGTGAGGTTATGAGAGGGTGGGCGGGTGAGGGCTTCGGCGGAAGGGCGGGGGTTTGAATCCTCCTCGCCCTTTTGATATGGTAATCGGAAGAGGGGTGGCGGTGGCGTATTCAGTTTTGGGTGATGGTGTATGGAAGGTTGGGGGAGAGTCTGGCATTGATGCAGAGATGAGGGGTTGGGGAAACGATGATGAAGGCAAAGCAGGGAAGGAAGGGAGTTTCCACTAGGTGGTGTGTGTAGGAAGGAGCACGGGGGATGATTGTGGGTGGGGCAGGATGTTTAATAGCGAGGATATGGCGTTTGAGGGATGGTTTGGCGGGGCCTACAGGGAAAGGAGAGAGGCACGGCACAGGGGATGATTAAGAGATGAGGCAGTTGGGAAGGAGGCGAGCGGGGGGGAGGGAGGTGTATCAAGGAGGCGATGGTTGGGATCCAGGGAGTGACGTTGGGCGAGACGGTGGAGCCTTTAAGGATTCGGCAGTGGTGTTGCGAAGTGAAGGGTTTAGGCAAGTCGGAAGGAGTTAGCTCACGGGCAACGAGACGGACGGACGGAGTCAGCGTAGATGTCGTCTTCTGCCTGGAGGAAGTGTTTTTGGGGAAAGTCTGTCTGGCTTAGCAGATGGAGCTAAGGACCGAGGTCTTTCTCGGCGGATGCTTGTAATCAAGTGAAAGTAAATGATGCCGGTTAGTGATAAATGTTTTGCAGGCTTTGACTCGCTCTTCTTCATTTTCAAGATAATTAGTTTATCGATCTTCATAAAGTTGTAAGTATTCACTACCTTCTCACAAAATTGGGAGCAGTCAAAGCATTCATGTAATTAGTTCTTACTAAGTCGAAATTTGGGATAATTTTGCGAGTATTGTCTTAGATTTTTGTCGCACCAAGGTTTGATAATTAGCAGATAATACATCCTTTATATTCAATCACTAGTGCTCGGATGCACGTCTCATTATTCCGCGGTTGTTTTCTAGATTCTTTTTTGATGTGAGGGTGCCCAATATGTCTGTGAACATGGTGATAGTATTTAATTTAGTCTAAATAAGAATTCTTTTCCTAAATGAGCGGGAAACCTGTGATACGAAAAAGGGTAGGGAAAAGTGATTGCTTGGCATTGAGATGGTGTCACATTTTAGCCATCCTATGCATATCCATTAGTGAATAATTCAGCGCTCAACCTCAATGACAGGAAATATGCACTCTCATATTAGAAATTTGGGGGTACTCAATAAATTGTATCCCTATTTTTTTTAGAATTACTCCAAGTGAATGACCTGTTGATGATAACCGCATATGGCTGCAATTTTGTGCAAAAACCCATTCTTTGTTTTGTCCTATAGGGGAATAAAGTGCCTGGGTAAGGCTTCATAACGAACTTATAGAGGGGTACAGTTTGGGATATGGGATAGAAAACATTAAAAGGAGAGTGTGAAGTTAAGATTTGAGGCGTGAAAGTGTTATTTCTGTTGTTGGAAGGAGGAAAAACACCGTGATAAGTGTCGTGGCAAAAAGGTGAAATAGAGAAGGCTGAGATAACATGTGAATGGTAAAGATATAGTGAGAGACAGGTCAAGAGATGACGCTGGCAGGGAGATAGTTGGGAGGACAGAGCGGGGAACTTATCTGGTTTCTGGAGTTTCTCCGGTAGATGGCTTATAGATAGCTCCGCCCGCAATGAAGACGAAGATGATGAGGATGTGACCCAAGGCGCATGAATATTTAGGAGTTAATTCGACTTCGGGTCGTGTCTTGCGTAGCGGAGTCGAGCGGGGAGTGGGAGGAGAGCGAAGGGGGAGGATCGGAAGTTGTGAGAGGGGAAGGAGACGGAAGTTTAGGGTGAGAAGGCAATTGGGTGGATGAGGGATGAGGAGACGAAAGAACGCAAAGGTAGAACCCCCTCTACCGGTTGAAGAAGGGGAAGGGAAAGATTTCGAGGGAAAACTTGCAAAGCGATGGAAAAATGTCGTTAAAAATTAATTTTTCGAGCAATCGACGCTTACTCGAAACTAAAAACTCGAATTTTTAACAAAAATTGACAATTGAATCAAAAGATCGATTAATCGAAAAAACATTATTGTCCTTTTTTTTAAAAAACACAGTTAGAGCAAAAACGCGTTTATTATTCATTCGAAAAAAAACTAAAGATACACCTCCGAGGAGTATAAAAATTACAAGAATCAACTGAATTCTTGCTTGAATTATTTGTAGTAATATTACGGAAATGTGCGTATATAAGTTTTGGGATCGCCGCTTTGAACAATGCCTCTTCACTAAAATTTTTAAGAATGATAAACTGGTTGAGGAAAATAATCGCCGAGGGACAAGTAGATGGCAAGAATGGAAAAGAAAGATCTTGAATAAAAATGGAAAAGATAGAAAGATGTGCAAGAGAAGAAATACGTAGGTGTGAAAAGATTAGCTGTTAGGAGAATTGAGTGGAGAGCTACTTCAAACCAATCTTATAACTATTGACCAGTGATGATGATGAGACCGGCTGAGATGCTTTCTTGATGATCGAGCGCGTACATTTCCAATTTTACCGACGTTAGAGAAAAGTCATTCACGGAACGGATGACGTCATCAGGATTATCATCGTCTGGTATTGATGCTGCTGATATCAAAACGAAATGGTCACGATCGAAGTTGAAAAATCGAGTTTGAATTGTAACTCAAAGGTCATGACTCCAACTTAATTTCCTCGATCTTTAACTCTTAAAACTCGATTTTCGATTTTAATCGATTATATCGATCAAAGTGTAGTGATGTGAAAATCGATTCATATCGAAATCGATTTTCGCATCACTAAACTTGCAATGCCTGGTGGGGTAATCGAAATCATAAAATATGACTCGATTAACCGAAATATTGATGGATTTTCAACAAACCGAAATCATGGTATCGCCACAGATCTGTAAACAATAGAATGGGGATCTCTACGGACAAGAATATTGAATATCGACATTCACTAAAGCCTAAAATCACACGATCATTTTTTTCCATCCCTTTCAAGGGACATCTACCGCGACTTCTCCAATGAATGCGGATAAAGTAATCTTTTCACGCGATCATTTTCCACGATAGCTCCAAGGATGGGAATCTCATTCCTTTTTACATTTCTTGTTACGTCCCTTTTTCCGTCGCTGAAACTATCGCTGGCACCGTCCTTCAGCCAATCAGAACTCTCGGCCGCTAACAGCGATTGTAACACCACGCTTGGCTCATTATTGAATGACAGTTGTAAATAGGGAAAGTGACGGAAAAAGCGCTGGAAATTTGTCCAATTTGCTCAAGCTGGCTTGTCTTTTATCGTGGTTTGGCTGACTAAATACAGATGTCATAGTTTAAAATAGGAGGAGTGACTTCGCCACTACACTCGGTCATATTGGCATAAAATTAAGTCTTATTTTATTCCTTAAATTAACTCAATTAAGTTACAAGTATGTATAATCCGTAATAATTGTTTAAATTCTTCAGTTGGAGAATTTTTTTAAATGTCTCGAAGCTCTAGGATAGCAGTACAATAAATCTCGTGGTGCACAAGGGAGAGGACGAAAGTACTGAGTGGTTTTTCAACTGACTTATTATTTAATGATTATAAAAGTTATCATAATTATATAAGATATAATCCGTATTTAGTATGTTTATATTTTGGGGAGGAAGAAAAATCAACACGAATTTTGATGCTCTAATGCCTATTTTGTGTCCACTTTCTTCTGCTCTCCTAGAAATCACATCCCTGATAAAAACATCTTACTTATGCCTATATTTGGGTGGTCTCAATAATTTATTGCCTCCACCAAACGGTCCCAAGGATAATAAAATAGAGGAACGCTTTGGCTTAGTGCTCCCTTTATTCGGAAACCGTTCGAAGCGAATTCATGTTTCCCACTCTTCCACCTTTTTCGAGGATTTACTTTCACTTAACTTGTGTCAGATTCAATTTCCGCTTTATGGTAGAGTGCGGTATTGTGCTTCATCTATATCCAATGCAATCGTTGCTTTTAAACGCGAGATTATTGGATTTTATCTCCACCTAGATGGCATGCTACGGAGCCTTCGATACAGCTAAGTGAAAATACCCAGCGAGAGTAACGCGAGGATTACTTCTGAAAATCAAATTACCCTTCTACCACTTTTAACAGAATTGATCCTCGATCGAAAATGTAACGAATGCAATTGCATTTTGTTCACAGGTTAAGGCTTATTCTTCCCTTTTTTAGAATGATTATTAAAAAGCGTCCACTTTCTTGTGGCAGAATGTGTTGCTGCAGTCTGAAATGGTGGACATTGAAATCCGTCCGAGGCAGGGATACAAACATCCTTGTAAATAAAGAGTGAACACGCAAAAAGATTCCGATTTTTCCCTTGCATTATTTATTACATTTTCTTCTTTAAATTCGCAAGCTAAACATTATAATTCTCGAAAGTAAATATTTTAAGTGGAGGTAAATTTTTTGTGCTAGTATTTGTGAATTTTTTTTATTCGACAATATTTTTCGTTTATTTCAGATTGTGTTTCCAGATCCAGTAGTTCTATACTGCTTATTGATAACATTTTGATTGGAATTCCCTGGTTGGAGATAAGCTGTATATAATGTCGAGCGTTATTTTTGGAAGAGCATAAGTGAGGGGTGCTCGTCAAAGTGCTTACAGTTAGACTGAGTGGAAAAAAAGTGGGAGAGTAATATCTTACTTCTGATTGATAGTAACATCGTTGCATTGGCTGAGCAGAACAGAGGTAAGTAACGCCAACATTATCTTCTCTCCGAATTTCAGATATGTTAGGAGCCCATTCATCATGCCCATTGTATTAAATAATTATATTTTTGGTTATGGCCATTAATGAAATTGCAAATGTAGTATTTACCGGCACCTAATTTCCTCAGCCGTTCACGAAGCAAAACTTTTTCACGGTATCGAATGTGTATCAAATTTTTACTGAGAAACATGAGGTAATTTTTAGTCAACTTAATGAGGTTCCATCGCCGAAAATTTTCTTGATTTTGTGGACTTGTGGTTGATATGTACTTATGTGTTTGCGCTACTTATTAATGGCCTAAAAATTGCGAAGTGGTGGCAAGAAGATTTTGGTTGCTGAACCAAAATTATGAATAGATATTGACTATTGCGTTCGGAAAAAAATGAGACATTGAAAACGTTAGACTGAAAAGCAGGGATGTGATCCGGTACGAAACTTTACGTTTAGTGCCCGGTCCGAAAAGGCACGAAACGATTTCGTGCCTTTTCGGACCGGGCACTAAACGATCCGATTCATTTCGGACCAGGCTGGCACGAAACTTTTCACTTTTAAAATTTTAGGATCCCATACACTTTATTTTCCGCCTCGTATAGTTTCGTGCCGGGTGGCACGAAATTATCCGAAAAAGTGGTTAAAGTGCCAGACCGCGTATATGTGCCGCGCTGGGTTTAAGAAAGGGACCGATGCGGACACAAAAGACCAGCTTAGTGGATGTTCTTCTAGCCCAGGCCCATCCTCGAACTGAACGACCCTTTTCTATCCCCTCTGCGCGGTCATCCACTGCTATTTGCGTTGTTTGTTCCAAAAATATATTCGTAGCTTACCTTATATTTCTGAAGTTAGAAATGAATTCTTCATTTTTCGCTCATCACATGGAAATTTCAATCGGAGTTCTAGCGTTAATTTCAACGGAGTTCATTTCAGTTGCAAATCATCCTATATGGAATAGAAATATTCTAAATCCGTCAATATGATCGTTAGAACTTCGCTTAAAATTTCTTCACGCTCAGAAAAACCCAGGGAATTCATCTTACATTAAATAATCGATGGGAACAGCAAATACATGAGTCTATAAAACACGACTATTTCAGTCAGTTGACCGTGACTAGCACTGTGAAGCAGTCTTTTAATCCTTCGAGGGTCTGGGACTGGGGCAGAGGAGAAGGATCGGCGCGGCGTCCCGCTGAGTTGCGTCCCTGTCTTAGGGCAGTTGAGAAGCTTTGCTTTCCTTCGACGCGAGAGTGCTCGTTACAGAGGAGTACAAAAGATTTTCAAGGAACTCATAATGCCGGAACCTCCATGGGGCTCCGGCGCGAAAGTGTTAACAAATAATCCCAAATTTTAATTTGTTCTGAAAACATTATTATAATAAATATCAATATAATTTAATCTTCTTTTATAATATACATGCTATATTTCAACCATGGATGTCTACTACCGTGTGAGACGATTCAGTCCATTAATTTTTTTATTTAAAGAAAATAAAAAATGCTTTTATCGCAGATAGAATCCATAAACGTTAATTTTTTCCCGTTAATTTACCCGATTTCCGAGCTAATTTTCTATGAGCGCTCACTATGTCACTAAGGCACTCTAATATCAGGATTGATTTTTCATTATGTAAACTATTAATTAGTGCTCTGTCAAACGGTTAGAAGAACTTTCATTAAAGGTGTCAACAATAATGACATCACGCTTTTTGATAGTTCACGATCCGCTTTCGTACGACACAACAGCATCCCAGTTTAAGTTTTCGTCACCTCATAATATTTAACTGGGAAAGCAAAAGAATAACTTTTTGCATGTAATTTTTTGATGTAACTATTATGAGAGATGACATCAAGAACGGGATAGTTTCTTCAAGAAAGGGTGAAAGAGAAGAGTTATTTTTCGTCATCAATTTGTTGGTAACTTGTCTACAACAATAAAACTGTTTGCAATTTCCACAGTATTTATTTACCATACAATGCATTTCAACTCCGAGAACAACTCTCGGAAATTTACTGTACAAAAATACAGACATATTCCCACCTTCTCCGATGGGGTGTTTACTAAGTGAAATGCTCAAATTTATGATCTACTTAGGACAGGTAAGAAGAAAGGTCGCCACCTGAATAAAATAATTAGAGTAGGTATAACAGCTGCTGGCAATCACAAAATGATTCATTTCTCCCTGCGAAATACCTGATAAACTCGTAGCATACATGTGAATTTGCAAAGGAGTGCAGTGCAAAGTCACATTCAGAGTTTGCATTAGAGGTAATTCAAAAATTGTCCATTTTCAATTCTCATACTTGGTTTATTTTTCGCCTTCTCCTATCTGTAGCCGCTCACTTCTCGCGTTGGAAACCCCAACCCCCTTCCACCTTATTTTATCCTTCCCTTGCGCTTCTCGTCTCTCCTTTAACCCCTTGGATATTCCGTCTCATTATCCCCAGACGCCACAGAACCCTGACCACTTCAATTACCTCTTTAACTATGTCTTCACCCGATGCCCAAGCCTTCTCAAACAATGCAAAATGCAAAAAAAATGCCAAAAATGCCAAACCTTCTAAAACAACTCCTTGAACCTTTCTTTATGAGTGGACAACCCCAGCATATGCCGTATAATCCCTCAATAGAGTCCCGAAAACTGACGTTCTCCCGCCCCGTCCCTTTTTCTCCCGCGGGGAATTCCCCAGATTGCCACCTCATTTGAGTGGCCAATGACCTTTCCTTCTCTTTCCCTCCATTCCGTCTTTCCTAAAATTTTTATAGGCAAATGTTCTTCCTCTCCAGCCCCTCTCCGCCTTTGAGTGAGTGAGATGTAAGATCCGAAACTATATTGCACTATATGGCACGAAACTATGGTGCCTTTTCGGATCGGCACTTTTTTCCGTAAAGTGCCATTTCGGGCTTGAGGAGGTTTCGTGCCATCGCATTTCGTGCAATTTCGGTTTAGTGCCTTTTCGGTTTCGTGCCTTTTCGGTTTAGTGCCTTAAAGTGGCAGCGGTCCGAAACTATTGAAATTTCGTGCTTTAAAGTGCTTTTTCGTATCGGATCACATCCCTGCTGAAAAGACGTACTTTTTCTTCACGTCTTCTAGATGGCTGTAATTAACCTCCTCCGGACCTTATAAGTCTGCTCACTTTTCCTTGCTATTTCAGCACATTATATTCTTTGGGGATTTTCTCAATGTTTGTGAAACCATTTTCAATGACAGATAATTTAATGTCATGAAAGCATTTAATTAAAAGAATAATTCTATCGTTTTCACAATTACAAAACCAAAAATGTCTTGAAATTTTATTGCATGAAAATAATAAAATAAATCGCAAGTCTTTCAAAACCTTGGATAAATAATTGGTAGATATAATTTAATCGGCCATATCATGAGACAATATGGTTTAATGAAAATTATCGTTGAATGCCGGGTGGAAGGGAAGAATGGCAGGGGTAGGCCATATATAAGATGTATAGAGCGCGTGATGAAAGACATAATCCACAATTATTACGTTATTATTAAAAGTATAGGATAATTCAAACCAATCCAACCAGAGGATTGGTCAAACCAATCAGAGGATTGACGGCCTTTGTTGATAATGGATAGAGACACGTGAAAATAGCACTTTCATTTTAATTTTATAGCACTTTCAATTACAGTTTAAATCATTTTGTAGCATTTATATTTTTTCTTTGTTTTCATAATTTATCACTGGTAGTTGAGGACAATGTGTGAGGAAACACATTTATTTGAAAAAATACATATTAGTTGAAATAATTCTGGGGTATAGCAATAATTAAGGAATAAAATATAAAGTCAATAATGAAAAATGATATTAGCAGCCTGAATATCATTTACACTAGTTGAACATCAACATTCAGCATGTTTCAACACTTTCTTCCTTTAACTGGTTGCGTCTGTCAGTCACTACTAGATTGTGCTGGCTGAAAAACCTCTCTGCGCCCACGATGCTAACTGGTGTCCAGATTGTGTGGAGTGCATCATTACCAAGCTCAGTTTTTTCTAGGCAGATGGCACGAAATATTTGCTCAACATCGCAAAAGCTACAAGGGTTCTTTCTGAACCTCTCAAGTGGCTGCTGATGAAAATACATGCAACCATCTTTGAAGCAGTAAAGCCCTATGTCCAGTGGCGTAGCGAGGGGTGGTCTCGGCGCTATATTTATGAATTTCGCCAACGAAAAGGCAGATTTGTGGTTTAAATATCATAAAATTCCTGTCATCGCGCCTATGTCGCATTTATTCACGTGCATCGCATCAATATCGCATTTATCGCATGTGCGATTTTCACGTATCACTAATAATGGATAATGAAACGAACAAAAGGAACGAGTAAAGAGGTATTATTCAAGGCCAGTTATAAAGTGAATAACTTTATACCCATATAAAAATGTGATCTTCCGTTAAATTTGGGACCTCTGTAGTTCCTGTTGTTTGACTAGGGGAGAGCAATGGCGCCCCTGAAAGCAAGGTGCGAAATATGCAGCAGGAGGGGGATGTGGTGATATTGAAAGAAGCGCCGAAGGGGAAGAATGGATGCGTGTGTATGTAATGCATACATATGTATGGGCACGCGTACATACGGCAGGGTGCTAAAACTCGGGAAGGAGAGAGAGGTGGGGGTCGTGCTTCGTATGAGGGACAGAGGGGGGGAGTTAGGGTTTAGGGTTTTTCGAAGGAGAGGGAGGTCGAGCGAATGATTGAGGGCTTTTGTTCGACCGAAAGTACAACCCCCACCCAAATCCTTTTCCCCCCCCTTCCCTCCCTCACTTCCCTTATCCCGACCAACTTCCCCACCCCACGAGAAAGTTATGACTTAGAGCATGCGCAGGTGGAACACTTCCCTCTTCACCACCCTCAAGGGTGGTCCCCCACGGTACATTCATATCTCCTTCCTTTCCCCCTGTATCCTTATCTTCTGCCAACCCCGTCGCATCCCAAACCTACCCCTCCACGCGTGTATATATAGTACCTTCCCATAATTTCGTACATCCATGTATCTTCTATCTATATACATTATAATGACTTGGTTATTACGTCATTTAAGGGACGAAATTGACTCAAGTATTGACGCTATATAAGTGTGGTAGTGTAAAAGGTTTTTTTTGCAAATTAATCAATAACACAGAAGGAATAAAAAGTTACGATTCCTCATGAAATGCATACTTCAATGAGATTATTGGTGTAAATGCTACTCTATTTATGAGTAATAGAGTTGTGTTATTTAAATTTTATGCAAACATGTCATCAAAATGTAGTGCGACTGATGAATACGTCTGCGCTGCACTTTGTGGTTAACGTCGCCCATTTTTGCCATTTTTACGAAGGTTTTTTTGTTGCTTCGAGCTGGATTTTGTTGATGTTATGTACGAGGTTTTGGAATTTAATAACGATGAATCCGAGGTTTTTATCATTCACTTTAATTTTGTCAGGACTTAGGGAACGAATGACGTTACATCCATGTTGACGATACCGCCGAGGCCATAATGGCCAAGTTGCACTGTATATAATAATAATAGTATTAAATTTATTCCAACCATAATTTTAGACAATTACAAAGCATTGCAGATTATTTATTGGAATATTGCCCGATTGGGAAAAAAACGCGCTTTGGGGTCACCGAGTCCGAGCCACCTTCTCAAAAATAGAGTTCAGTTGCACAGAAGAATTCCAGTTTCTGTTTTCATTGATATAAATGCCCACACATTTTATATGGCTTACTGTTTTAATCGGAAAACACTGACCACAAGACAAAATATGGGTGAAAGGGGATGTCTTTTTGCCTGTCCGTTATGCGTTTCCACATGGCTGCACGTATTGCGAGGAAAGTTTGTACATAGGTGCATCTAATGTTCCCAAAGCCCCATGATTTACTTTCGATTTCGTCCAACGCGTCGTTTGGGTCATTATTCCATTACCATGTGTTACACCACGTCATGCAACTTCAGCGGACATCCTGCCGGGAAGGGTCACTTCTTGACGCACTAAAAGAAAAAAATAATCCAAAGGATACCTCTCTCAGCTATTAATTCTCTCAGTGCAAACTTCTTTGCTGGGGTATGAGTTCACGCGACGTTATTGGTCTACACATATACGAACACACACAACGGTCATTGTTGTGGAGCGGGGTAGAAGATGATCCCGTGCACAGAGTACAGAAAATATTTTCTCCATTGTTTGCTGTCCAGTTTCTTCGGGGTTATCATATATAATCACCTTTTTTGTTCCTCTGCCTAAAAATTCCAGCCAATTTGATCATGAACTCCAAGTTTCCCACATCACTCTGGTGCGGTACTTTCCAAACCGAACGATTCCGGGTGGCCTGACATATAGTATATAAGTATGTATAAAACTAGTCCAGCCCCTCAGAAATGCTTCCCCGCTCATTCCTGAATAGCGCCACCATAAACTCCCTTCCCCCCCCTCCCCCCCAGTCCAACCACTCATATAGATCGACCAATGGAATCTTCCGCTTCACCCTCCAGGACGAATAAGGGGGTGGGTTGGGTCGGATGCTTCGAGATGTAACGGGGGAGGAGGCAGGGCCGTTAAGAGGGGGTGGAGGGTCGGAATATTTTGCGGTCGGTATGTTATGATACGCGGGACGCCATTGGTGGATATCGCCCCTCTCGGTCGGTTATGGCGAGAGCCTCTCCGGTTGCCATGGGAAATATTGGGGTGTGGGGGTGAAGATGTTCGCGTCGGGTTGGGCGAGAGGGGGAGGGTCCATCGATGTAGTAGGGTAGGTGGATGAGCTGGATGGGGTATTGAAGGGGGCTCGTCGTTATGTGGGAGATTGGAGTCGGGGTAGTTGGGCACGGCTACGCGTGGTTGTGAAGCATTCTGGTCGCCCGGGAAAGGACCTTCCCGGCCATATTTGAAGGGTTGGGTGCGGTTGGGCGTGAAGTAGGAAGTGCTATGGACGCTGTGCGTGATGAGAGACGCTTTTGAAGCTCTTAGCAAGAGTGAGAATCTTTAAAAATATAACGAATTAATCCGATTTTCCTAAAATATCCAATTCTCATCTTTTTTCGTAGTGTTGAAAGTGAAATTAAATTCTATTTTTTCCATTAACCCCGAAAACAGCAAATAACGGTGATAGAAAGGAGTTTTCCTCGGGGTGCGATGAAGTACTTTGTTTCCGGTTACTACCGCGTCGGTTGCTATGGCGGAGACAACACTATCTTCGTTCTGAAGACGCTGGCAGCAGTGCCCGCGAAACTGTTGTCTTCGCCCCAGCAACCGACGCGGTTGTAATTGGAAATGAAGAACTTCATCACATAACTGCCTTAATTTCGAGGGTTGAACCATCAAATAGTATGCGACATCCATTCCCTGGACTGAGGTTTTCGAGCCAGGCAGGACTCGAACCCGTGGCTTTTGGGTTAGGACTTATCTCCGCCGTAATGGAGGCTGACTACTGTGAATGAAAATGAAACTCAAATAAAGCTATATTTAAAATTAAACTGCTGAGCATTAAGGTTGTGGGAGTAGCTCTTTTTGATCTCTAGTCGAGTTAAAACTACTCGCGAATATCGAGTCGAGTATGATAATTTCTGGACCTGGCAATACAATAAAACATGCTTCCATTAATTCTCATTTTTCAAAGTCTACTATGAATTTTCTAAATGGTTAGCTTGATGTAAAAGGGAAAATATAACGAGGAGCGTTGATGGTAAATGTGGCAGAATTAGGAGATAAATTAATAGTAATGTGTCTTAAACAGTTCCATAGACACAATTGAAATGAATTAACCGCTGGTGATGTGTCGACAATTTAAATAATATATTTATCTAAACTACTCGAAAAATTCGAGTCGAGTTGAGTTGTTGGTACTATAAATATTTACAAGCTATAACAAAATGATAACTTCATTTTTGCTAAAAAAAATAATTGAGCTACCTAAGAATTGCACACACCTGTTTGTGCAAGATTTCAGGGCACAGTCGCGGAAGTAATAATAACAATGCAACAATTATACAGTGAAAATATTACTCGTCATATAATCTTTCACTAAGTTTATAGAGTGTTTTTTTATGCCATGTGGATATTTCTAAAATGGAAGCTTGAGCATAGGTGAATAATTAGTTTCACTGGCAAAGTCTAACACTATTTCTACGAACGCCTCTTACGCGGTTGGCATATGCATATAAGAAAAGGAAATGAACGAATGTGAGGTTGTAGGTCTACCATTCTTGAAAGAGTGAATTCAAGAAGACTATATGAATTTGGGGACAGTGTCTGAAAATTTGAAGAATTATTAACCATTTATTTAAGAAATCTCGTAACCTAATAAAATTCACCTGCTTCCTGGCTCTGGAGATAAAAATAAATCTTTTCCTTATAGGTATGCTATATTTGTGGTTTTATAAGGACCGAGAGTATAACACCTATTAATGCAATGAGTCCACAAGTAGTATTAATAAAAGATGCATCTAATTTTACCTGAAATCGGTAAAATGTCACTCCTCGTCGCACGAACGAGTACCTCATATCAGGAATGTGAGTAATAGGATAGGAACGACTGCTATATTTCTAATAAAATACTGCAATGTATTTATTTAGGTTATAGGTGATTAATGCAATCTTAAAATAACAATTGAATGATAATGATGATGAACTTTTCTCAAGTCCTCATTTCATCGTCCATAACGACTCCCAGCAAAATTTTGTAATTACATAGCCGTTTAAGATTTTGAAATTTTTTTTACTGAATGGTTTAATAAAACAGAATTATAAAGGCTCAATGAACTTAAGTAGTATAACTACTCTATATCGGAGAAAGATTGCTCACTGAGGAAGACGTTTCTCTTTCCATACGTGTTACTTACTAGCCTAGACTGTTAATTATGCTAAGCTGTCAGCAAGCAAGTACCTATCGAGTCCTATTTTTCAACAACAGTCCCAAGATTTCCAGCGATATATCACTTTCCTATACATAAGTAATGAGATCACGAGAATGAAAGTAGTTTTCACATCCCTATCTGGGATAGATGATGATACTTCTTTTTGCATCCACAAAAAATGTCAGTGAGAGATGAACGTCAGCGGTTAAGATAAACAAACCCCGCTCGATCATCATTTATTTTCTAATCGACGGAAAGCTGAAGAAAAAAAACGCAGCTGGCATCTTTGAGCCTCCCTCATTGCATCGCAATAACTTTTCTTCCACCTTTTTTTTCGCGTGCACCCCGCCAAAAAACGCATCAATTTAATCACGCGTGGAAAAAAATCCACGGACGAGTCCCGGAACCTCCCCGCCCTACTCCTACCACTATTTTTTTTTCTCTGGATACGTCGTAAGTCATTCTTGCCTCTTCCCCTATCTCCTGCTCACCACCCCTCAAAAAACCTCCAACACAACCACCTCCTCCTGCACAAAAATCTCTCCTCCGTCTCTACGTCATCAGTCAGGCGCCTCCCCCCTCTCCCCCACCCCCTCAACACTCTCCTAATCCCAGAACCCCACCTCCTCGTCCAGAACCGAGTTGCGAGAAGAATAAAGAAGGGTAGGAAAAAAAAGAAATCAGCAGACCTCCTTTCTCTCCCCCTCTCCGCGGTATCTATATATTTTTTTCTGATGGTCCGCCATTTTTCTCGAATCTCTCGCTGCCTGTATAGATCTTCCATCACTCCTCTTTTTTTCCCCTCTCTCTCTTATCACCCTCCTCCTTCCATCGTTTCCCCACCCTACTGTCACCTACCCCGCCCACTCACTCCCTCCTGACACTTTCGTATTCCCTTCACGTCTGAGGCCCGTGCTCGCGCAGTTCCCCGTAACGCAAAGCGTCACCCACCGTCACACCTACCTCTCCTAAGCTCCTGCCAAACACCTTGTTCCACTACCTCCCAAAATTAGCACAATGCTATTTTGTAGCCATCTTACCTTATATTAGTGAATCTAAATTTTGAATATATACAACAGGGCGTAATTTAATCTATAAGTTAATGATTTGACTACTGCGGAATACAAACCATAGCCTCCTATTTACCGATCAAATTGACTGTGGGAATGGCTATCGACTTGCAGAGATGTCAGAAAGTGAAAAACCACTCCAGAGTTCCTTTCATCATAACTTATGTCGCAAAAATATGATTAGTATTAGCTAGCTATGAATGGATGTTTATTGCAAAAACCATTCATGATTTCAGTATTCACTCTAATTTTGGAGTTAGAAGTTTTACACAAACTATTTTAAATGTACATAATTGTGTTATATAGATCTCCTAAAATCTATTTTCTATGATGGTTACTGTAGAAAGTCACCCTTCGTAAAGGATTTTCCATTTTCACTTTGATAGTAGCTTAAAATTACTTTTTTTAAATCGATTGGCTATCGATAATTTACGTGCATCAGCGAGGTAAAATAAAATTATCTGTTACTGCCATTGTCATCGAAAGTAACCAATGCTTTACCTGTGAAAAATAATATATGTTTAAATTATAAGTCAAGGTACTTTGGTCGAGGTGGTGGAGGTGGACCTGTTCCGTCATCTACTGGTGAATATAGTCCAATATTATAAGATAATAAAAGTAATGATGTATGTCATTAGTATTATTTTATATTACTTTTTACTTTTTAATTAGACTACCGGATTCGATACACTGATACTCACCGGTCATCTGATTGTACAGCCTTTATAAAAAGAGATAGAATTGCATAATATAGATCAGTACCTATATGATCTAGCATGCATTCTAGGATTCTAGCTGGCTAATATCCACCTAATCATCTCCACTCCGAGCATGCTGTGGAAATTCCACCACACCCTTCCGCCCTTCATCCTTCATTTCCCACCCCTCTCCGAGGCCAAAGCAAAACCCCTCCCTCCCCCCACCACAGCTCTTCCTCCTCCCTCTCCCTATCAAAATCTCCTTTTTATCAAATCCGACCATCGCATTGGGCCCGCTCTCGGGGAGGCGGGGGTTATCCTCAGGATGGGGGGGTAGGGGAAGGAAGGATGGAGTTTAACTCAAGAAGGCATCAATCATTTCTCTCCCCAGACTCAAAACGAGTCCCTGGCAGGGTGGTGCCATGGGGATTTGGGCCGAAGATGAGTTCCACGGCCTCCTCCGGAGAGGATTCGCTCCGAGAGGCTGACGGGGGAGGGGGATGAAAAAAATTTTCAGATTCGGGAGGACACCCGAGATGGAGGATGGATGAATGGCGAGGATCGATGCGCTCGATGCCCGCCTTCTCTTCACGCTGCCTCGCTCAATTTTTCCCCAAAAGCAGATACGTATTTAGGGTAGAGGAGAGGGGCCTCGGAGTCTTCTCACCCCTCCTCTCTACGTGCGAGGCTTGGATTGCTTCATTTATTGAATAAGGATTATTATTATTCCTCAAGTATGTACTGATTAAGGTAGGTTTCCATGGAGTACTTGAGAAGAATTCTGGAATACTCCCTCCCCATCAACCACTTCCCTCTTCAATTCATAATATATCTTACTCCAATTTACTCTTTCTAAAAAGCACATTCTCTTCCTTTCTCTCCTTCAATTGCCGAATATTCTACCTTAATACTGCCTTCAACATCCCCTCCCGCTAATTACTCCCGCCATCTATACCTCCTGTCTCTTTTGTACCTCATCTAGAAAGCCTCTCCTCACCCGCCATGTCCAGCACACCTTCGTTCCTCCTCTCCGCCCACTTCACCTTCTCCATTCCCCGCCACACTCACATCTCGATTGCCTCCAGTCTTCTCTCGTCCTCCTTCCTAAGTCTATCCTTACTCTTTGCAACAGATATCTTTCAAATACTCTACAACATCATGTTGAAACCTAACTATGCCTCTTCGTCCGACAAAAACGATAAAGCTAGAGAATTATATTCCCGAACGGATTGGTATTGAAATTCGTTTTTCCTCAGATCAATCAAGGAGTCAATATTCAAATATCACCAAATTCAGCATAAAATTCGGCAGCAAGGGAAGCGTAGCGAATGAAATGGAAGGCCAAGAGATAAAGGATAAGAGATTAATATGGAAGAGAATAAGATAGAGATTGTTATTTTCATTAGCGGTCCGCATCGGGATTGATTATAAATGGACCAATATGAAAACTTTTCAATCACGAAATCAAAACTATTGTGATATTTGCGGTTAAACACAGGTCTACCTTTCGACTGATGATAGTTTCACTTTTCATGGAATCCAAATTTTAGGTCTTCGCCTTGAAAGTACATCTTTTTTAATAAAAACCTTCATGTTGTCTATGAGATTCACAAGAAATAAATTTTTCTTTATTTAAAATGGTGAAATATCATTCGGAGGTTCATAGTGAAGAATCAATACCTCAAATCTCAAACGATATCAATCTTGTAGCTGTAAGTGTAAGCACTTCTCAGATTTTATAGAAATAACAGCCTTTGGCTCTATTCTCATGCATAAAATGCGAGCAAAAATTCTCGTAACTCGGAGCAATTAGGATTGGTAAATAAATTTTACAAAATATAAAAATCTTTCAGCTTTCGAGAAATAACAAACTCAACCCAATATTCTATATTATATATAATGTGAAATACTATGTTAAAAATTCAAAAATAATGCAAAATCGCTCGCATTACAAAGCTTATTTTCTTCCTCTTTCCATGACGTGTCAATGCAATAAATGATAGATTTCCTCCAATAAAAGAACTCACACCGACCTTAACGCATCGAGAATTTCTCGCGAGAGCGTATATCGACTGCAGAGCACAATTGACGGGGGTAAGGAAACTTGACGAATGAGATGGAAGGCAGAGAGAGAGAAGGTGTAAGAGAGTGAGAAGGGAATAAAGAAGAGGCTGTCTCTTGCTAGAGTGAGCCGATTCGGTGTTGATTGAAAACGGACCCGTGTGAATACTTTACAATAACGAAATCATGAATTTGGTAACGTTGGTGGTGAAACACTTATCTACCCTTTTGACTCATAAAATTGTAAATTTCTGTCAAGATTTTAGCTTTTCATCTGGAAATTACATCTCTTCAAATCAAAATCTATAATATTTCAATATGAGTCACATAAAATGACTATATTTTTATATTTACAGTAATGAAATTTAATTAGGTGGTTTGTTAGTAATGAAACAATCCCGAAGCTCGTAGGAATAAATACTTTGAAATTTCTACCACTTTTCATAGCAATAGCACCTAATACGCAATTTTGAAATTTGAAAAGCCAGGAAGGATGAAAATATGTTCATATTACGAAGAATATTTGTTTCCTCCTTCCATGACGCGTCAATGCAATAAGTGATATATTGCATATTATTCTTCTCCTCCTCCGACGGTGCTTCGAGGTAAATTAGCGATGGATTTCCACCCATAAATAGGCTTACACCGTCATCCATGCATCGAGAATCACTAGCGAGAGCGTGTATCGGCTTTAGTATAATTAATCATAATAGACGGGAGTAAGGAAACTTGTCGAATGAGGTGGAAGGCAGAGGGAGAGAAAGAGAGAGTAGCGAGAAGAGAATGAGACGGAAGAGAATAAGACAGAGGCTGTCACTTGCAGGAGTGAGCCGATTCGGGATTCATTTTAAATGGATCCGCATGAAAACTTTGCTATAAATAAATCATGGATTTGGTGACGTTGGCGGTAATACACGTAACTACCCTTTTGACTAGTAAAATTGCCTTTTTCCCTTTTTGACTTGAAGGTTCATCTCTCAAAGTCAAAATATTTACGATTTCTATAAGATTCACATAAAATTACTACTTTTTTCAAGTACTTAAATATCATGTCGTGGTTTGTTAGTAAAGAAGCCACCCCGAAGCTCGCTGCAATATTTACTTTTAAATATTTGTTCGTGGAAATAACAACAACACTCGATTTAACAATGTGAGAAGCCAGGAAAAATGCAAACACGTTTATATTACAAATAAAATTATTTTCCTCCTCTATGACGTGTTAATACGACAGGTGATGAATTTTCAAACATGAGCGATCTCACATATTCTTCTATTCCTCCTTCCATGACGTGTCAATACAATAAATGATGGATTTTCTCCCATAAATTAGCTCACACCGACCTTCACGCATTGAGAATTTCTCTCAAGAGCGTGTATCGGCTCAGGAGCACAATAGGCTGCAGTAAGGAAACTTGACGAATGAGATGGAAGGCAGAGGGAGAGAGAGGGATAAGAGAATGAGAGGGAAGAGAATAAGAGAGAGGCTGTCACTTGCATGAGTGAGCTGCTTCGGGATTGGTAGGCAATGAGGAGAGAGATGGAATGGTAAGAAAGGAGCCGTAGGGGGTGGAGATATCAGGGTGGGTTTTCTCCTTCCCCACCCCACCCACTCATAGCTTCCACCTTCCTCCCCCCACCCCTCTTCCGCAACGTCCTCCTTTCCTTCATCCATCCCGCCAACCACCGCAGCGCTGATCGCTTCACATAACTTCCCTCATCCATCTTCCTCTCCTTCCCGCCAAGTCCCTTCCGATGCAGCCGGGGATGGGCGCGCCTGCCTACCCCCCCCCCCCTTACAGTGTGGCCGCGGAAACCCACGGGAGATGGCATCGCACCCCCCCTGCCGAAACGTCACTTTTCTCCCACCCCTATTTCTCTCTCTCTCTCCGCTGCAACAAAACCCGTTCCTTGGCGTACCACTACACCCCGTGCCACACACCCCCCGAGTCTAATTTCTCCCCCTACCGCCCCCGTCGGGTCGTCTCTCCCCTCCCACCGCGGACTGCGGCTCCTCCTCCTTCCCTCAAATAAAAAGCGGTCCAAAATGCGAATCAATTTGTCAGAAGATCTCTCTTCTTTCCTCCGCTCATGCACCCCCTGCCAACCGCCACCCCTGTCCCTCCCCCCCCCCCATTTCGCTCCTCAGTCATCCACGAAGATCTTCCCAATCCTCCACCACCCCCCTTCATTACTCTCACTCCGTTCACTTCAGCCCAAAGCTGTCACAACCAGTGATGCTAACTTCAAGGGTATTTATTTCAAAATAAATAAAATACAGGTCTAACGAAGCACTGCGTGTAACGAGTAACTCTGAGCAAAGCCTATCGCACTGGTGCAAAGTAATTTCCGTTGGCAATATGGAATACGTACATGTAGTCGGGATTCGAGCTCAGATATCCCTATTTTTGGCAGGTATACTGGTAGTTACACCACCAAGCCAGTTAGTCTTGTGTCATAGTTGAGATCCCGGCTTAAGCAAATAATTGTTTATATGTTGAATTTCATCCTTGCTTACGCTTATGGCTATCCGTATCAGACGCAACTTTGACTTAATGAGTCTTATATTTAAATATCGGTTGTTTTGATCGAAATAATAGCATTAGCGGGCTGATATACATTATTTATCCAGCCAAATATGAAATTTTCGTGTAATTTAAGTCAATCTATGCTCCTCCAGTTATTCACTTTTATGAAGGGGGCGTTTTCCCTCATTGGAAGAAATTGGCAAAGGAAAGGGTCGGCTATCTCCTCCGTGTTCAAAAAAGACACATTCTGCGTATCTTGAAGACGCAAGCATTCTCGAGAATTGGTGCAGTTGAGTTGGTATTTTCCCTGGTAAATACTCCAAGTTTATAAATGACAGGCTATTCATGGCAATGACAGCAATCATGAACCATATTTGTGCCGGTGAGAGTTTTATCGTCAGAGAGGCCATTTCATTTTAAGTAGTTCAACGTTCGTTTGTAATCATCGTATCATTGTAAAGTAAAAATAATTCTTTAGGCTACAGCTAATCTTATGAAATCATACAAAATTCTACTAGGTTAAGTTCAACAGATTCAGGGTTCAATTGGGGGAAGTTAGACATATTTAAATAAATAAAATGTCGTAGTACTTCTCAACAATTGTTTTACTCCGTACAACGCGTTTCAGCTCACAGAGCCGTGAGCCGAAACGCCTTGCACGCAGTACAAAAATTGTGGAAAAGTGCTACGATATTATATTAATTTAAATATTCTATTAGCTTGTTTAACCGGATCACGGTTAATTGTCACTACTTCCCTGCAACTTCTGCCCTGCGCCACAGCGTTACATCGTATATGTATGGTAATTCACCGCTTCAAAGCTTTTCGTTCGCAGGTGAGTAATCGCCTTCGAACAACGGTGCCCGCCCCTGCTGTGCAACCTGGAGAAAGTTACCTTGATCCCTGAGTGGATGCGCTGTGTCGCGTCTCTTGGGCGGAGCCGATGTCAGTCACCTATTATTTCCCACGTTGAAATATATTGAGGGTATCTTCTGTCATGAATTGCCTTTGGCCAGAATAACATTAGTCTGCGTATTCTGGCTTCTATCATTTTTTTTCTTCTTTAATGAACCCTTTTCAATCAAAATTCGCTTTTTTGCTGCACTACACCATGGTGGGAAGTACATACATGCCTTCGCATAATTTTTTTTTTCAATTACATTGATTTAGCAAAGTAATTTTTTCCATGGGCTGGATCTTTACCAATAAGTGATTTTTATGTGAATTGAGTGAGTTGTTCGTGTTTCAATATTGAAAATGCAATTTTGCCTTTTCTTCAACCAAAGCACCAATTAAGGCCCCTCTCAACCGATGACACCTCTACCTTTTGGCTGCACTCTATCTCTAGTAGTGATTAATCTCCTTCGAGAAGTGCAAATTTCTCTAACACAGCTCCAAGCGGAAATCACAAGCAATTATGTAAACAATTTTTCCCCTAGCCATCAACTACCCCACCTCTTCATATTAACCCTTTATAACCCAGAGCTGCTTCCGGGAGAAATTAGATTTCAAGACATTTCATTTTAAAAAAGGGAATATTTTCTACTCTATCATAATTATTGAGGCAGCTACATATTTCAACATTAGATTTTACAGCACAAAAGAACACGTACTCTAAGTTTTTCCTGAATACATCCTGTTATGTTTACATTGTTTATGTTTCCTAGAAGCAGCTTTGGGTTATAATGGGTTAATTCGAAGTAGAAACTTTTCTTCATATGGCATCGGAGTAAATTCATGGGAATTATCTTACATGGCTTAAAGCGGTTCAGAAACTCTTGTGTACTACATTTTTTCCTCAATGTGCAATCATTTTACTTTTCCAATTTTATTTATCCCAGCTTTTTCATTGCCTCGTTGGGATTTTTTTTCTCATTCATTCTGTTTCAAGTTGGACGACTTTGCATCGTTTTTTTTTTGCTTTCGCTCACCGCAGAAATAATGGCGCCCGCACTCCAACATCTCCAAAAATTCGCCTTGCTCGTGTTCTTCCCTTCCTCCTTGAATGTTTTTCTTCCTACGGCCCCGAGGGTCGCAAAATGGAAGTGGTGGCTTTGGAAACAAAGAAGTTGAGCAAAAAAAATGCACATATTCACGGAGCGAGCGCGGAGTTTTCGGTATAGTGGAACGGAGGATATAACGTATTTTTTGTTTGGCTCTCAGAATTAAGGGATTTCAGAAGCAGTATCCGTCCCATCAGCCAGGAAAGAGGTTTATAAATACGCTTAGCCGATTTTTTTGTGAATTTTACGTACACGGAAGTAGCGCATTCTGTGTTAAGCAATTCATGAATTATTCGAGCAGAAAATAAAGTTTGCAGGCTTTTTTTTTCCTTTGAAATACTTACGGAGACGATGGTAAAAAATTCTAATAACGCATGAATGCCTTTCGTAAGTGTCTATTGAGTAACTGCTAGGCATGACATATTTGCATTTTTGCCATTTGAAAAAGTTGTTTGTATTCAAATTTGTTTCAGAGCATGAATAAAGCCCACTTCTGGATGCAAGATAATGGAGGTATCTGTGCCAAAAGTATTAAAATACTTTTGGCTTTACCTCCATACTACCAGAATACTTTTGAAGCGCGAAGGAATATTCTAATATAACTTAAAAGGTAAAAAACAATTTTTTTAAATACAACTGCAAAAAGCACATGTTCCGCGGGATGTATTGACTCTTTTCACGTTAAATGGATGAGTGTAAAAAAATAAAAGAGATGATGAAGAGTGCGTCTTATATCACGAAGAAGGAATTTATTGGGTTGATAAATACATAGATTATATATATATGTTTGAATTTTTATAGCTTTTACTAAATACTGAGAAAGCATCTCTCGTTTGCAGTTGAAGTAAATTTGGAAATATAGGCAGTCTTGCCACTATTTTAAGTGTCTCATTTTTCATTATCCCCTATTCAACAAAACATTCCCAATCCACTTCTACCTATGATGTAGTATCACAGGAAACACACTCTCTAACTAAAGCCAATCTTCACTAATTAACTATTGCATCTAATGCAAATGCATGCAATGTATAGCTACGAAGTGGTAGGTATCATTAAATATATCTGCCTTTGAAACTATTTTTAATCATCAATAATAATTTTTCTTGTAGAAGGATAAATTGTAGCAATTTGGATTATTTTATTAGAGATAACTTCTCTCTTTCATGAGAATTTGCTGGCCTCGGTGGCGGCGGGGTAAAGTCCTCGCCTGCCAAACATGAGGACGCGGGTTCGAGTCCCGCCTGGGTAAGTTCCCCTTATCCAGGGCATGGTTGTTCGTGTACGTTTCATTGTTGAATTTGTTGAATACCCCGATTTAAAATGGCCTACGAGAGCTGTATTCGGAGGTTTGGGAATAAAATAAAATAAATAAATAAAATAAAAATAAATTTACGATCACTCTTGCCCATAGTAAGTTTTTTTGGGTTCTCATCCTTCAAAGGCTAATTACTAAGCTAAGAATATTTGTCTGAAATTTCATCTAAAACTACCAAAAACTTCAAACACTGGGTAAACTTTAGCAATCACAAGAAATATTTATTAAAATGCGTTTTTTCTTTCCCATGCTTCGTTTTGTACAGCGTTGGTGTCGTTAAATGGGAGCGGCATATTATAAAAAAACGATAAATTGTAGCTGATATAGAATGCATTCGATGAAACGAAATACGACTTTTTGAAGACAGATTTTAAAAAGTGAAGTGAGGAAATTGTCCTCACAAGGGATTTTGAATGGCAACTATCCGAGTTGTCCACTTTGATAAAGGCAATATGAGTAAACCTACGAAATCTTGGATTTGGATTCATGACAATGAGTTCCCGAACGTCTGATTTTTGAGAGTCGCACTAATATTTGAAATTATGTATGTTCATACTATGAAAGTCATAAATGACTTCGGCCAAATTACGCTTAAAAAAATTCTTTTGAATGTCAACTTTCTCTAATTAGTTGATCCTTATTAGGATTTTCCGGCAAAGTAATGTTTCTTCTTTTGCACGAAGTAATTCCTTCCTTTTATTGCTCTCATTTCAACTGTTTTTCACGCGCATAAAATTGCAGAAGTAATTTTGGATAGTCCGCAGTCGAATTTGCGGGGACTATTAAATGGGAATTGTATGATGATTCGTATGTTTTCAGAAGAGGTCACCTAAAGGTAGCTAATCTGCATTTCCTCGACCGTAGCGAATGCTTAAGTTAGAAATGATAAGAGCATAAAGCTAATGAAATGTTTTGAGTACAATACTTCTAAATATTCTTCCTCCTGTCATGGGTCAGATAATGAAGGAAAACGTGATTTTTTGTAAATATCTCTATAGCGACAGTGCGAAAATTCTAATCTTTGAATAATATTCTTCGACGAAAAAATACTTGCCGTCATCATCAAGTGGATAATAATCGAGTAATTTTTTTAGATAGTCTATTCAGCATTTCTTGATGGTACATTTTGAAATATATTGCGAATGGAATAGTAGGAGACACCAAATTTTTGCCAAGGGTAGTATGAAAAAAAAACGAAGCCATTTCCGTCGATGTAGACACGCCTTCTAGAGACCTCAGACGCTGACAGGGTTAAAAGGAAAACAGGAACCGGATGAAAAGAGGAGACCATCTTTCATCTTTGGACGTTCTATTTTTTTGCGTCATCTACTTCCCCTCTCCCATTCTATCTCCTCATCCTCTTGGTATATCCCGTCCTCATTGGTCCCGCCTACTCCCAAACCATAAACCACCAAAATTTCCCCGGAACGACCGATATTTTTTTGCACCACGCACTATCTATCCATCTAACTGCCTCGCCCATCCTATCCCACCGCCTCCTTCCCCACAATTCCCCGATATTCCCCCACACCCCCCGATACAGCCGCCATCACCTCCTCCTCTCGTAACCCACCCCCGACCACCCTCTCCCGACATATCCTTCGAGTTTGATAAAGTGGCAAATTATTCCACACTCCCCTCCCCCAGCACGCATGGGGAAGGGATGCGCCCCCTATAGTCGGGAGATCCCGGGGAGCGGAATTGGGAAGCGAACAGATCATGGGCGGTGATGATTTACGCGGAGCCCGGCAGGGGGTGCTAGGGATGGCGAAGCCAGGGAGAAGGGGGGGCGAATTTTGCCGGAGCGGGAAGTCAGATGGGAGACTTAGAGAGATACTGTATGGAGCGAGGTATGAGTAGGGGGAGAGAGACTACTTGCATAGGTTATCTTTTGCTCGGAGCAGCATCGAAGGCACGCGGGGAAGGGTGGCTCGGTGAATGGATGAGTTGGTGTGGGGAGTGAATCGTAGTGCGGGAGGATGTTATGGTGTTAGCGGCCGCCCGGGGGTACATAATGGCGCGGTGGGAGGCTGAGCAATTCTCCGATATTAAGTACATTTCTCCGGTTCTTGTTTCAAATTAACCCCGTGTCAGCGGAGCCATCTGTCATTTCCCCCTAAGGCCTCTTATCAATCACTTCAGGGAGACGGAGAGAGGTATCGGCGACTCGAATAGGGGTGGCAGGGAGTGTTAGACAAAGGCTCCACAGGAGGCAGGGAGACTACTAAGGGGAAGGTGTTTGGATGATGTGAGGGAGAAATATGAAGGAGAGTATTATGCTGTTGTGGGGAAGAATAAGGCCCGGGGGAGGTCGATGAAAGAGTGAAAATCATCGCGAAGTGTATCGGCGGTGATTTTATGGCACTTGCCTCAGGAGAGAGGGGGAGAGAAAGATTGTCCTCTGTTCTGTGTCTATTTTTTATTTTGAAACCGCATGATTGGATTAGATTTTACTACCCCTAGAGGTCGTTCCACAGCCCTCAGAGAGAAGCCGCTGTACGCCACTTTTTCTGCGGCATAGCCACAATCCAGATTGTCTTAGATATTAAGGGTTTTTTTATGTCTAGTATTTTTGGAGTATAAAATCCTTATAAAACCTGTTCTTGCATTTTAGGTTGCCAGGTAGGTCTGCTTAGTTTAATCTACTAGTTAACCTACTGGTTAGCCATTAGTTTAACCAAAAGTTATTCTGAACTAATTTACTTTACATTATTTTTCAAATATTCTGTAAAATGTATCATGTTCCAGTTAACTGAACCAGACATTATAAAGCAAGGTCAAAGTCAAGTAGGCTTAGAGTACTGACATGCCTCGTTTTTTCTCTTTTTCTAAGAGCGACTCGTAATTCACATCAAAATGAAACAATCCGTATCAGTAATGGTATTACTTGGAATATTTGTGATTTTTTTTTTAAATTCATTAGTTAGACCTCCACTGTTATAGTAAAGCCACTTGCTGAACACTATAATTCGAGGGTAAAAATGTTACTAAAAGAAATCCTTAGGATAAGGCAATATAGGATAAGCACAAGATAGCTATGGGATATTTTGGGATTCAGCGTTATGAAGTTACTCATTTTTTGTTAACTTGAGTGGTAATGTCTAATAGTAAGTTATTTGAGAAAAGAAAAGTTTTATTCTATTTTTCAATTACTGACCCTGTTCTTCAGATATGCTTTAGCTAATAATATACCATACTATTATGATATTTTATTTGTTCATTCTTGCCTTTAAGAGCTATTGCATTTTAGTGTTGACTCGACGTCCGCTATTGACTAAAAGGAGAATATAGTTCATGGTACAGGGAACTCCACCTGGAAAGCAAAATGAAACTTTATTTAGACAGCATATTTCCTTCAAGACAGCCGTAACGAAATCCAATTTTGCATGCACCAACAGAATATACTCACTGCATTTAAAATACTTTTCCTTTACCTATTGCAATAGGTCATCCCTGAAAAAATATTCAGTAAGTGCTCAAATTGTTGCGAAGCATTTCTTACTTAATGAATATGGAAATAAATTTTGATCTCTCCAATTTAGAACTATTTTGAAAACTAATATG
The DNA here is from genome assembly GCF_921293095.1 of Ischnura elegans. Lineage (NCBI taxonomy): Eukaryota > Metazoa > Arthropoda > Insecta > Odonata > Coenagrionidae > Ischnura > Ischnura elegans. The sequence goes on from NC_060248.1 coordinate 110,782,294, forward strand.
AATGAGACAGGGATACTGAAAATTTCATGGGAATCATATTTTTACATTTTATAATATTTCTTGGAGTTTAGGTAATGTAAAACAAGTTATAGCCAACGTTTCGATTTATTTTAAATCATCCTCAGGGCTATGAAAGAGAAAACTAAAAATAAAATGAGGATGATTTAAAATAAATCGAAGCGTTGGCTATAAATTGTTTTACATTGACCTAAACTCCAATAAATATTATAAAATGTATTAAACAAGGTCAAGAATAGAAGAGGAAAAAAGTATTAATAATAATTATCATATTTTTATTCAAAAGGCATTAATTTCTTCAACACCTACCCATACAGTCGCGAGGACCAAAAGAGACTACTTTGGCTAACTGATCTCCTGATGCCACCATTAGGCAAAAATACACCCCACAGTTACGGCTCATCAGAATTCACGTCGGTCTTTAAATGCAATCGAGTCAATTGCCATGTCGCGGACAAATGAGCTCCCTATCATACATTTCCGACTCGTAAAGAACCTCCCGACAGAGATAATCGGGAAGTGCGGACGGAGATATATATATGAATGCATTGGGAACGGGAGGGGTCAGAGGATCAGCTCGTTTCCGACCCGCACAATGCGCGCATATCAAACGAATAAATCGCGCCACATATCATCTGGGGGAGGGTGGAGGGAGTCTCTGCGCGGAGAGATTTTGATCCGCAATTTTCTGCCCCTAAAACTCGGATCAAACGCTTAGTCATAAATCACTGAAACTTTCGGATGAAAAGAGGGAATTGATTTATTGTCTTTTTCTTGGGGGTGTATGAAAATATATGCGTGCGCCACCAGATATCCCCAACACCACCTCTCTTCGGTGTATACTGCTGAAATTTTACCTCAGAATGGCTCATAAAGTACCTACGTGAAAGTAAGCTATGATTTAGGGCCTCGTACCTTGATATAGTGACGGGTATCTCGATACACACGTAATTAGCCACACATCACGTAATTAGCTAGTTTTTAGGTCGAAATCAGGAAAAAAATATCGGGTGAATAACAATGTAGAGGAACTAATGTGCAAGCATTAAAAATCTATACTATCCGATGAATTTTTATCGTGCTCTTCAATCCTCTTGGTACTTTGTGGATCGTAAATGCATAAAGTTTATCGATATGGACGCGCACGATATTTTACCTGCATGGGAAGATCGTCGAAGTCTCCGCGAAGGATATGGGAGATAGCTCGAAGAACATAAGCTTGTTAGCAATTGCATATATTTTCCTCAGGTATGGTAGAAATAAGACTGTAGCATGACGGCTAATTATTAAGCGAGAGACATTTTTCCCCAGTCAGAGAGGAAAAATCTCTCACAAGTCGAAAAAGGCTGGCATATTTAGGCTAATATATATTTAAGGATTTCCGCTGGTTAATATATTTCTTATATTCATTCTCGTAGTTGTTGAGTATCAATTGTATTTTACTCAAATTAATTCACATTTACTGGGGCATTAAATTAATGGAAATCAGTAATATTGTGGAATCAGTATGGATATGCATGGAGACAGTAAATAAATAATATGTATTCCACTCGATATGTTTGTCGTTAGAGTCGCCATCATTCATCATGGCAGTATCAGTTAAAGGACTTGTAACACATAGACGAAAATAATGATACATTATTATAAAATAAATTTAAATAGAAGTATGATAAGATTCTATGACAACATTCCTAACATAAATGGGACTTCTCGTTCTTTAAATTCACTTGCTATTATTTGCTTGTTATTCCTTCATTTTCTTTGTTTTTTACTGAAAATTCCAAAATTTTTACCTTAAACATGCGCACTTGATTCATAATGCACTAAAATCATGAATTTGTGGAGCATGCCTGATGCGTCATGAACATGCCGATAGTAGTTGAAACGCCTCCCAACGGTCGCGAGCGCATTTACAGGGATTGGGGAGGATCGAAACGATAGAATTCCTTCTGCATATGAGATTCCTTACTATACGAATAATTCTAGTGATATTAGGATTCGAGTTGTGGCGATTGCTACACTGAATGAAATTCTCACGAAGTTGCTGTGGAGGAGCGTTTATTACCACTTCATAATACAGACTGATTTGGTAGCCGAGATGGCTTGCTTATATATTGGCGGAGAACTCTCTCGATCATTATGAAATTTCTCTGAAAAGAGGCAAAAACAATTTCGTCCGGCGCCGGGATTTGAAGTTACGATTGGGAGTCGAACGCTTATCCTCCGGTCCAATCCCATGTTGTGGCAGATAATACGCCACACTTTACAGGGGGGGGGAGTAGTAATTAGACTTGATCAGTAAAGAGTAATCACACCTGCAAGATAGTGAAGTAAGGAAACTGTACCGTTTGGTGACACGATAGTCCATCTGACCGCGGTAGTATTTACATTTTATTTTTCTCTGAAAAGATGAATTTTCTCTGTTGAAAATTTCTATATCTATCCTCAATTTTTCATTCTCTTTTTGATTTGATATGATTCAAATACTTTCGTGGTTGAACTTTCCGCTTGGGAAAATACATAAGCCCGAAAAAAAGAAGCAATAGGGACACCAAAATACCTATTTATTGAAACTTTCCGTGATTACGGCTTTCGAAAAATGTATCAAGAGTTTATCTATAGAAAGCCTCTTTTATTTATTGTTAAGCTCAATTAGCAATAACCATGTATTTGAGTTCACTTCTAGCCTGCCCCTCAACGGGTTAACATAATCCTTATTGTGTTTATTATGCTATTTTTATTTTATCTTCTCTTATACGCATCCATTATCTGATACTTCCATAGTGAATGATGGTGGCTCAAACGATAAAAATATTATTAGCGTTGATGGTTGCGTTATGAAATTGAAAAACCAAACTATTTTCCTTCCAACTTTATTTAGCATTTGGATTTCCTATCGTCGGACTTATTCACCGTATATTTGTGGTAAATAAAATTATGTTCTTTTTAGGGGCCTACCATGTACTTCAAAATCTTCGTTACTAACTGGCTTAGCATATAGCGTAGTAATGCAATCAAAGTTATACAGAATAATGCGCTTCTTTATGTTTTACGCTCTTACGCATGCCTCGGGGTCATAGTCCGCGGAGAAATCTAGTGGATTTTGAGCAGGGGGGATGAAACGAGAAAAATTTTATTGCGCATGGAAATGGGAGTCATTGCTACCCTAATGACCCCAGTAAGCTGCCGGGAGGAGTCACCACAGAGCGCGCGATCGGGGAAGCGTAGGGGGGGACTATATGCGACAGGGTGCGTGGGGTGCGGGCTGGCTCTGAAGGGAAATATCCTCGAAAGAGGGTACAGCCGCGACGCAAGCTAGGGTCGCTGCACGTGGACATAGAGGGCGGAAAGGAGACAGTTGTCGGGGGCTCGGAGGGTCGCCATGGGGCGGGGGTTAATGGGAGGATAGGAAAGGGATGGTTAATGGTGAAGTGGTGAATCGAATCTGCTGAAAATATTGAGGGTGGTGGTGGTGTATGGCAGGGGTTATGCTGAGTCGGTAGGGATGGAGAAGGATGGGACGTGGAGTGGAGATGAGAAAAGGAGATGTCGGCGTGTCAGATCCTTATCCTCGTCTCTCCTCCCGCGCTTGTGTCCAGGCCGTGAGGAGTCGGGTGTGTCATCGCGAAAAGTGGGATATGCGCATGTTGTAGCCACTCGAGGGTCCTCGAAACGGACAAGCTGACATCGCATTTGGGTGGCGGGCTGAGATCAACACGCGGCGCCCTTAGGGTTTGTCTCGGGAAATTGTCGTCCCCTCAATATTCATTGGAAGATTTCGAGTTGAGTCCTTCGTTGTGTTTGCTACTAGATCTGCCCAGCGATCGAGTGCTGAAACGCTTTTTTCCCAATGCAAATGAGACAGGAGTTGTTCGATACTTTGCTCAAGTTTTCACTACGCCCTCCTCTGTATGCACATGTGTTAATCAAGAGGCATTACGACTCGTATGGATTTTAGCACATTGGGCATAATTTAGTGAAAAATATATTTTTATACAAGTGATTGGAGTGTTTGAGTGATCTGCATGTTATTCTTTCATTCCAAATCATCGTTTCAATTTATAGTAGCATTTTTGAATACCAACACCTTGTTTATGATCTATAACATGATAAAAATTAGAATAGAAAAAGTGTCTTGAGAAAATATACTCATGAAGAGCGCCAAGCTGAAATTTTTAATGATTTTGATTTTTTTTTAATTCCATCTCCCGCCATCTAAAATATCCTTCGGCCTACGTTTTAGGGTAGCTATTTTCACCAGGGCATGGAAGGATTTGGTTATTTGTTTCTAATCAAATTACTACGAACTGGAGGATAGATATGTCTTTACCTGATGATTTCCTTGTTTCAAGTGATACATACCATAGGTTTAATTGGGAATCGGGTTGGTGTGGTGGCTATATTGTTGGCTTCCCACCCGGAGGACTCGGGTTCAAATCCCGACGGCGGTTAAGTATTTTCAGAGACTGCCTGATCCCTACTTGAATGTTGTGCGGAGGGCATTTCAAGTGCAGCACTCCGTCCGTCGGATGAGACGTTAAGCTGTGGTCCTCTTGGCGCCTTTCGTTAAGAGCAGGCTAATGCCGACGCCGGGTTTCTCTCCACCCTTCCTTTCACACCCTTCCCTCACATGTGCAGATGGCCTTAGCTGCCGGTCGCCTCCTCCAAATACCATACAATACCATAGGTTTAAATTTTTCCTCTATTGCAAAAAAATTTAAGTTTCAATTCAACATTAATTTTGAAGCGTATAAACTATAACTACATAGAACAATTTGGCCGAGCCATCAACTTTCTGGCTACAGCCTTGCCTTTGTCTATTGCTTAGTTATATTACTTCCTATTATTTACCGCGCACAGAGGAATGATTTTACCGCCGAGGGCAGAGCTTCAGAGAATATTACTCTCTCGGAGATCAAATGGCTCTCCGGCGATCCAACGCCGAATGAATGTCGGACGGTCTCGACCCTTCTAAACCTACAAAGCTTCTCCAGACCCGGTGCAGCGGGCAGCGGTGGCAAAGCCCCTTTCCCATGCCTCGGATTAATGTCTCGAATATCTGCATCGATGACCGGCGCTGAGGACGATTGGGCGAATATGTACTTCCGCCTTAGGATTCCGACGAAATCAGAACCGGAAACGGAGGGATAAAAGGCGGGGGAGGGGAAGAAGTCCTTGGCTCACTTCACATGTGAGCGCGTGACGGGGTTAAGGTTCGGTCGAGGGGTATAACCGGAAGCTTGGGAGGAAGGGGCGTGGGAGGGATTTATACACATATATGGGGAGGTTGTATAGGAGGGAAAGGAAGCTTTAGCGGGGGATGGGAGGGGAAAGGAGGACTTGTATGTACCCCTTGCGGTAGGGTGCGCTGTCGTTGTGGGGGGGGTAGTAGGGACAGTCTGGGGGTCGACTATGACGGTCGACGCGTGACGGGATGACATCTGTCGGCAATCAGGGTGGACTGGGCAAGGAAGGGGTTCAGAGAAGGGGAAAGGATTTCATGTCTGTGAGTACTGCTGGATTTGGAGGAGGGGGCCGGAAGATGGAAATTCACATGGGGTCATGGTTTCGTTGAAGGGGGAATTGGTCACACATCACAGTCGTAGAATATACGCTCCGGCGTTCGTGAACGAATGAAATCGGACACTTTTTGGTCAATGCTGACTATTATGACTTTGTATCTTACATTTTCCACTGCGCATCTGACCCCATTAACTATCCAAGATCCGAAAAATCTCTCCCATTTCACATTATTGCATAAAATTCTGATAATACCGAGTGGTATTGGATGGTAACGAGCGCTTAGCTGCTGAATGAAGGGATCTGGATTCAATTCCCGGAATAAACCCTCAGACAAATGCGACAAAAATCCTCGAAAAGCGAGGTGGCCCATGGAAAGGAACTGACATGTATCCAGAAAGTGAATACACGCTTGCGGCTAAGTCTAAGGTGGGCTCTGACCTTACCTGTTAAACCACTGATTGTGAAACGTGTCTCATCTACGTGGTATGACCACGAGAGCAAAGTATCTGGCGGACTGGGTTTGTTTACACCAGTTGCATTTTTTTCAATGAGATTGTATAAACAGTGCATTACGGTCTGAAACAATGCCTTGATTTTTTTTAGTAACATTTAATTTAAATCTTTAAAATTTTATTTTTCTACTGTGATATGTGCGTCTTTTTTTTAATTTATCATCGTTGTCCCCCATCATTCGTGTGCAAAAATTAACTGGGGTTCGTGTATATTGAGATGGTAGCAAAGTCTTGTTTGAATTTCTCAAGGTATTTGTGTTCAGCTGATGACGTTTCGGTTAGATCCTTACATCTGCATGAATGGAATGCTGACATTATGATCGGAGACATTTAAAAATTTGCTAATGAAAAATGAGGAGGAAGGTACTCTGTGGAGTAAAGTTAAGATCCTCGCACTACTAGCCACAAGATTAGGTTTAATTTTGGTAAGTTTCAACGTTGTTATGGGGGAAATGGGAGTCAGCGCGTCATCGAGACGGATTCAGAAGAAAGAAAGAGTTGGAGGCAGACAGTTGGCGAGGCTAAATACCATTTCGGGCATAAATGGCCATGGGAGTGAGAGTTTCAACACTTATGACACTTACAATTAGATCCAGTATTTTGGCCACATCCGCGGAGTGGGCAGCAACTTGATTGCTACGGAAGTGCTCCAGAGCTGTTCATTACTCTCGGTGTCATCAGCTCTCTCAATCTTACTCCGTGTCATCCAATGTTCTTCGGTGTTTCAATTTTCGTTCTGCACACCTCGACCACCCGCATAACGCCCTCCACGCCAAACAATACTCCTTCGCCCTTTCAAACCAGCGGCGGTCTCCTTTTCATTCATTCCACACACGCATCCCCCGCCTCAACTCCCTCTGCCCGCCATCCCTCCCTCCTGTTGGCAGAGCAAACAAAAATCCTCAACAGGGATTGTTTGTCGATCACTGTAGGAGAGGAGCGGTCGGAGCAAGTTCCATTCCGGCCCTCCGTTTTGTGTGTATCTGGAGATTTGGATGAAGGGTGCTCTCCTTATATGTGGCGCATTATGGAGAGGCCGATTGGGAAGAAGGGGGTGCGAAAGACCGCGTTCAAGTGGACAGTGTCCATCATGGTGGATTTCGTGGGCAACGGTGAACAAAACGCACTCGTAGTGGTCAGAGGAGAGAGCAGGACGAGGAGAAATCGAGACCTAGGCTTGGTCAACGTTCGCAGATTATCAATATTTTGCCGCTTTTATCAGCTATTGGAGGTAATCTATTATTGGTACACTTCTGTTACTTATGGCCTTTCTGTTCGTCGATTTTCTATATTTATACCCGTTTGTTGACTGTCAGGTGGGCTGGCAGCACAAGCGTGATATCTCTGACAACGTAATACCACACGACATCTATTATTTCGTAAAACACTATCGAAATATTTGTAATAAACGAGCACAAGTGGGCATTGGAGGAAATAAATGCCTATCTAAAATATGAGATCAGGAAAGAATTTATTGAAAATCTTTTAAGTTCACATACTTCGTTATACACCTATTTCCTAAGATAAATGTGATAAGTGCATGCAATATAGATTTGTGACGGCAACATTTTCTTTCGTGATATGTCAATATGGATGTTTTTATTGTTGATCTTGATGACTTATATGCATTATATTTACCTCTGATGCATGAAAGCAGTCGTAACTTAGTCAATACATGAAATTTCACAAATTCATCATTAATCTTCAAATCTCCGATGCAGTAGCAATAGGTAACATCTATCTGCTACAAGAATCAAGAGACGAAAACTGCCGGAAACATAATATCATCGACAATAGATGACCACTGATAATCTGAGATAATGAACAATTGGTGGCTGGTGGTAATCAACAATCAGCAAAAATCGAAAATTTTCAAAAATTGAACATTATCTAGCAATGACGACCGTTGAAAGTTATGAATCGAATCTTGATCTATTATTCGGTGTTGAATTTTTCCATCGCAATTTGTTGATCAATATCACCCACTGATATTTTTTTCTAGTTAGAGCACATCCAAAGACATTACATGACCATCTCTGCTGGTAAATCTCCTATAACGTCGATCTTGCGCTCACCGAGGAATCCCCTCCCACGCTCGCCAATATATACACGGGCTCCCGGAAGATCTCTCCCTTGTCCATATCTCTCCTCTCACCGGAGACCAGTCGGATCGATAAATACTCGTACACGCACCCTCACACGCATATGCGCTCATATGGGGCATAATACATACCGTGCGTATGTATTTTCTCGTCTGGCTCCAAGTATCTCTCCTCCCCATACATAGGTGTCGCCTCCCTCCCCAGCCGGTCGTATCGCCCCCTCCCGCCCTCCCTTTACCGTCTCCTCATCCGAACGAACCCCTCTCCAGAAACTCGTTCACCGTTTGCTCCCGAAATTGTGGGATCCGTAATCGCATTCGCTTGGATTCAGAGCTATTGCTCATTGGCTGTCAGACCGGGGACCCGAGGCGCCAAAACCCTACTCCCCCCCCTCTCTCTCTCTCTCTCTCTCTCTCTCTCTCTCTCTCTCTCTCTCTCTCTCTCCCCGCTGATACTCTCCTACCGCACAAATTTGTCCTCCTCCTCCTCCTCCTTCTCTTAGCGTTCCTCCTCTTCTGTTCTCTATCTCACTTGTTTCTCTTCCCACCTCTCCCAAATGCAAGGACCTTCTCCAACCCTATAGCCTGTTGAGGAAGATTTAGTTCATAATTTTCTTCGTGTTTATAAAATGACATCAAAATATGTAATCGGTTTAAAAGGTGTATAAAAAATATAAATGAGAAAATGAAGGGTCATCTTAGCGTGATGTGACCCTCAATAGGCTTCATGGGCGTACCCAGTGAGGGGCAGGAGGGGGAAGCTCCTTCCCTAGAAAGCATAAGTCTTTAAGGATATCAGGACTGGATTGAAATGAGATTTCAACAAATTTTCGTTAAATCCACGAAAAATTATAGTATTGTAAGACATGCAACTAAAATAAAAATATTTTTTCAAGCAAATAATTTAAAACACTAATAAAGCACTATTATAATTTTCTTAAAACGTTGGTTTCATTCCCCTTTTCCATGCTAAAATGTTACACCTTGAACAATAATGGCCTGCCCCCCTCCTGGTTTTGATACGGGGTATGCCCTTGGTAGGCTTGGATAGTTTGCTGCAGCGAGGTATAAATGAAATCCAATTTACATCTTAGACCTTCTGCCTACCAACATCTGGATCCAAATAGTTGGCATATCTTAAAAGAAATGACTAATGATTAAAGAGATGAAATGGTGATTAGCATCCACTGTAAGGCGATATCAAAAATTAGAAAAAAAGAAACGGCAAAAATCTACCTTGATGACTGGGATATGACATAAGAGAATGGTGCTCTTTCGACTTTTTTCATATTTTATTTTTCCTTCGTGAATATCATATGCTATAAATTTGATCGATTTCAGAATCTTTGATTTCGAAAGTCCTAACCGGCTGTATGGTGTGTTTACATTATTGCAACTTTGGTAATTTCTGTGATGACTCTTGATACACATACAATGCAATTGTCTTCAAATTATCTTCTCTAATTACAATCAGTCATTAGTCTACTAAATAGCTAAGATTTCAATAGTACGAGAATTCATTAGTACTCAACATCCTATTTATACGAAATAATTTTCGGAATATTTCAAGGCCTACCACTTTGAATGGATAAAATGAAGGCCAGACATTTGAATTCTCCGACTCGCATTAAACTTCTTATGTCTTCTTAAACTCATGATAACCGTGAATACTTCATTTCAGTGGAAGATGCGAAAATGAATACAATATTACGAATAAAGGAATGCATGAACTACTATTCTGGTAAATTCTCGTCACTACGGTGTTAATATTGTCCAAAAAATTTCCATGATAAAAATCTTGTATGAATGTGGGAGTGTATTCATAAAAGAGCGCTCTTCATAGCTGTGCAATCAGCGAAAGCGAAGGCTAATATTGAAACCAGATCAGTTCGAAAAGTCACTATTGGTACGGAAACTGAAAAATCTTAGTACTATTACAATTAAAATCCTTGAAAATAAAATTCATTATATAATACCGTCATCTCAATGCGATACTTAAATCGGCTCAAGGTTTGTAGTCCAAATGAACCAAGTGGTACAAAAAAGCTAGGATATCGATGTCTTCATCAAGACAGTATTCTTTACGACTATCACAATGTCCTTAGCGAGCCGTGCCACTGGATTTTATACTTTCAGCACTCGAGCACATATTACAATTTCACTTGTTATTAACCTTCCTCTGAGGAACGAAAACATGCGTAACCACATTTCTGAAATCTAGATAGCTCTTAATTCCATTTCCTCTGTCTCTGAATATAAAACTTTTAGCAATATTGTTTGATGAAAATATCGATCGAGCAAAGCCCGAAACGATATCGCAAATCCGGCCATCAGACTGGCTAAAATTAATAGTTACGACGCTCCACCTCCACACTGGCGCAATGATCCCTCTCCCAGTTGGCTCCCAAAACGGCTTGGTTTTTATGGACTGCCCGCGCGCTTGAAATTCCATTTCATCGTCCACCACCGCTCACCACTCTTATGCAAAAGCGTTCCTGTCGGGAGATTCGCGTCGGGTGAAGGATTAAGCAGTTGCGTATCGTCATCGCCTGTTTGAGCGCACATGAGCCTCTGGCGTCCCCAACTTAACCCGCAATTCTCTCGGAATACATACGTCCTTGCCTTTCATTGAAAATCCGATTTCGGGAAATAAGCAGATTTGCTCTCCGAACGTAGCCGACGGATCGCAGTGGAATAGGGCGCTTGTGGGAGAGCTTGGACGCCATTTAACACCGGAACACGCGCTCCGTCATTCATCTCTCTGACGCGGGAGCGCTGACCGCCCAATTCGAAGGATTTTGAAACTACTCCGAAAGGGCGGGCAAAGCCACTGCGCTCCCGGTTTGTAACGCCACGTGTTCGGATTTCAGAGGGGCTCACGGGAGGAAATATTCGCCGGTCAATTTCATCTCTGTCCTTAGCCCTTCTCCCGTTTCTGTGCGGAGGTAAGCGGGTAGCCACACTAAGGATCTCCAGAATCCTTGAAGGCGAAAATGAGAAGGTCACGTGCCGGGTTCGATTTGGAGGGAAAGGAAGCGTGCGAAAATGTCATATTAGTATCAATCTAGATGTTTTCTGTTCTCAGTGTGGACGTCCTATTCTTTGAGGATGGGACGATGGAAATCAGTCACTCGAAAGCAAAATGTTGTTGTCCAGCCATGTGAAGGTAAATTAATAGCTATTATTATGGTCACTTCCTCACCGATTCCTCGATGCTAATACCGCCCGAAAATTTTTGGGCAGTGCTTTTTCTATTACTATTCTCCACTAAGTACGTAGTTGAAAGCTAAGCATGAGGATTCATTTTTTTAGAATTCCTTCATAATTATCAAGAAATTGACCAATATCTCTTTACAATATATCCTCCTCGTTGGCACAACCGAACTTATTTTTCCACGCAGAGCATCGCAAGGAAATGAATAGGTACTTGCAGGAAATTTATTAAATTGCTTTTCTTTGATATTCTATTGCTTGGCCACATACCTTTGTAGAAATTTCCACATGACTTGAACCGCACGCTCACAATACCTCAAGGTAGAATACTGTGTCGCAGGCTTTCAAAACTACTTTAGAATGTTGATTCAGTACCCCAAAATGATCCTTATTTCGATCATTTCCCGGTCACCTTAGCTGGTAAATGATGACGATATGAATTAAACGACAAAATTCTGCTAACCCTTTAATCCAAGAACTCGTGAATTAATCACGGAAATTTATTACAATTTCACAAATTTTGTCCAGAAAAGTTGATGCCTTCAGATTTTAATACTTCTCATCGTAATTTTATCAGAATAGCCTGACGGGAAGAGGGTTGTTGCTTGGCTTAAGTTGCACAGTATAGCCTATTTTATGATATACTACGTAATAGGCAGACGCCAGCAAAAGATTGGGACAACTAGGAATGAAACTACGACTAGTTTGTAGAGGTATCATACTGTTGATGGTGTGTGTAACCAACCTTAGCCATTAAAGTTACAATATCTTCATAGAATCGCGTAGTTACATATTCATTCCATGTTCGACAGTAGGAATATCGAAGATTGCCAAAATAAAGTTTTGGCTAATTAAATCTAAAGATTCTATGGATTCACCATCGGAAATGCAACCAAAAGTAATTCTAATATTTTGATTTTTAGATGAATTTGAATCCATAAATTTCACGGAGCTTTTTCTTTTTCATACGGCCAATATTTACGATTCACCTCCTTATTCATATACCCTACGAAAATAATTGGGGTATCGTGGAAAATGACAATAGCTTTCTTTCATGATTGGCATTCAACGATAGGGTGAAGATAAGGCGAGACATTTAGCGAGAGTTTGGGGAATTCCTCGTCTCAATGAGGGAATATCATTAGATGTAGAGTCACATTTATCATTCGAGTCGCAAAGTAATCTATTATAAATAATACAAAGGATAACCCGCCTACCTCATACACGGTGGAAGAGGCGAAGGCTAAGGATCATCCCAAGCGAAGAGGAATGAATACTAGACGGAGCGAGGAGAAAGCACGAGCTGGGGGATATGAGATTTAGTATATGAACCCTTTTTTACATAGTATGCAATAACACGGAACTAGAATCGACGAATTTATTGTGTACCCCTATTGATATACAGGGTCAATTTCAGTTCACACACATTATTGATAAAATAAATGTAAAGACAACGGCTTTTTTCAAGCAGTCGGTGTATTCAGTAAAACATTTTAATGACAAAAATTCTTAAGCAACAACTGGGTAAATTTGTATTATACATTTCGGTTATTTTAAACATTATCTGGTGGTTATCTTGTGATATGATGGCCCCCATGACCACAAGCGCTCCAGTAGAACCTCGGGAGTGGTCCGCAAAGACAACAGAAACAATTGCCAATGAAGAGTGAGCTACAGATTAAATATTAGTCTAAATGAATTATTGTATCAACTCTTTGTGTGTTTTTAAGCTGTTTTATTAATCGCCTTTGTACTGTGATGAACAAGGCGCTGAGTAGGGGTAGATCTAACCGTGGGTTTAATGCATGCTTGAACTAATTTAAGGTTGAATGGTCCGTAGACTTCTACGGTTAGGAAACCACCGCTGTAAAAGTATTGAATAATAAACAGAAGGTGTACCCCATTAAAGGCCAAGCACATCATGTTGGGAATGGAGAATATACGTAGAGTGGAAAATTAAATAGGTGGAGTGACATCAACTAAAATTTTCTCTTAGGAGTTATGGAATTTTGTAAGGAATAGTGCTCCTCTCTTGTAAGGTGCCCATCGCCTGCTTTGTTTCGATTTTTGAGGCTTCATCAAACTGAGAAAATCAGTACCAATCAGTTCTCTGTAGCATTTGACCAGATGTGGAATCACACCCATGCCCAGTGCGATAAAATTCCCACTCCGTGATGTTTAATGTGCCGTGATACGAATAGAAAAAATTTGGCTTTATTGCCATGTAGTTTTATTGTATTTACCATCTTAATCTTCTTTTCTCTTATTTCTGATTATATTTTTTCGCTGGTTAATTTTTTTGATTATCTATCCAAATCGGATACACTAGCTTATTTTATTTATATCGCAAATTAGTGACCATCGATAGACATCGGAAATATATTTGTGATCACTAAGGGATATAAAGCTATCATCTTCTTACGAGTGACCACCGGTTAACGAAACCGTTTTCAGTCGCTGCAACAGGAATGTAACGTAAATATTCTATCCCTGTTTTCAGTAAATGTACAAGAAAGCCTTGCGGGAGGATTAGTATAGTCTTATACTTCTGAGTGAAAGAGGAGGTGAGATGTTGTTGGGTGTGGGTAAGTGTGGCAGTGGCAACGAGTATCGCCTCATTTGTTATTCCCCACTCTCCTCCTATTTTTTTGTTTGGGGTGCAGAATCCAGCAGTTGGGTTCCTAATCAACTGCCTTTTATATTCCGGGGCGCAGGGAGGGAGTCGAGGCGGGGGGGGGGTGGCAGAATTAGGGGCGAACGGTGTGAGATAGCGTGGCGGGGGTGCGATGGGACACAGGGGTGGGGAGGACATTTTTTGGGTATGCTGCTGGTTGTTCGGGGATGGAGGGTGAATCTATTTGAGCGCGTGAAAGGGCGGAGAAGGGGAGGAGGTTGTAGAATCAACGGTTATGGGGAAGGCGGCAGGAGGATGGGCCGTCGAGGAAAAGAGGGTGCGTTTTTTTTCTCTTCTCTTTCTTGGAGGGTTGTAGAAACGAAAAAAATGATAACTATACTTTTAGCCGGAGAACGTAGTAGCCTAGTGGGTGGACCACTTGTCTTTTGATCGAAGGATCCCGCGTTTAAATCCTAGATGAAGCCTTTGGGCACCCGCCAAATAAAATCGTCGAAGTTCGAGGTGGTACAGGTAAAGATAACCTTCTTGCTCTGAATAAGTAAAGTCACACGCTTGTGGCTCAGTCTGGAGTTAAGTTCTGCCCTCATCTAACAAATTTGGATGGAATCGATTAGTGTTTGATAGAAGTTAGGTGGGGTTCCATTAATTTATTTACTGAGTTTATCGCTCACTCAATATGATAATGCTATAATATAATAATAAATAATATGAATAAATAAACTGACGTGAATTGAGCGATTGAGTTTTATGCCTTGCTAAGTTTTCCATAAAAGAGATGAATTCCTACGAATTCTCACGCGGTACAAAGGTATGCATATTCTGAAGGATTACCTGCATGGGAAAGCCATTTAACAACGCCGACGTACATACTTGGATGTGCTAAATTTTAATAAGATATACTGTCAGTTAATCGACCACAAAGGCAAATGAATCTTCACAGCGCAAAGTTATCAATATCATAAATTGATTTGTTATATTGAATATAGTATCACACCCATCTTTTAGCTTGGTTTTTGGTTATTATGGTCACGTTGTAAATTATTTGCTAACATTTTACTATTTGAGTGTACTGAGCAAGGACAACCACGATTGTCCCTTCATGCGAAAAAGTAGATATTGTGAAACGGGTTTGTCTCTTCTTCCTTACAAAAAGGAGTAGAATATGAAGGCTTGGTTTACTACTTGCCTCGGGGGAGAATTTTCGGGACTGCAAGAGAGTGTGTTGCAACGTAGGGTGTGCGGGAAGTGATGGACGGATTGGTAGGCTAAGGGGATTTTTATGTGGGAGTAAAAGTGATGGTAAAGGGAGGAGGGTGAATGCTGGAGAAAAAGGATGTATGAGACTTACCAGCGTTCCGACTGTCCATCCACTTCCCCCACCCCTCCTTATCCTCCGACCCACCCCCTTTCGTATTCGTTCCCTTCCAGATCCCTCTGACCTCCCCGCTGTTTTCACGCTTTGTCGGCATTTTCCCCCATTTAAGAATTTGTTGGGCTGACCCTTTTCCGCGATTAACCTCCGTTGAGCGCGACTCGCCATTCGTTTAGTGGGTGTCCATGCAAAGAAGGCTTTTTTCCTCGACTTCCGTCCGTTTTCGGACGGACTCGGGCGGCCCGAGAAGAAGGGGTTGTTTTGGTATTTTAGCGCGACGCCATTGGTGGGATGGACGCGGGGGAGGCTGCGGAGTGGGACGGGGGAGTGTGACACTGCTCCGGTGGATGGAAAATACGATCGTCTCACGCTGAGTTATCGAGGATTGCTTCCCTTCCCCGTTTTATTTATCGCGCCGTCCCAATTTGCTTGGTGACCGAAGATTATAGCCAGCAGTAAAACCCGCACGGGCAGGGGATAATTCAGTCGTTAGGAGCGTTTGCGTTTTCTTAATTGAGTAACTCGGGAGGAGTTTGGGGAATGTGTTGCGACGATAACTCCCGAAAGGGTTGGACTGTGGAGCGAGGGGCGTTTCCAAATGATCCGAGTGCGAGGAATGCTGGTCTTATTGTAGCATTCTTTTTAAATGTTCCGATTCAGAAGTTTTGACCGTGCAATGAATTAATCCAAGTACAGACGCGTAATGCTTGAGAGAACGGTACAACGATTTCAAATAGAGAATAAATTTAGAGCTAATTTATATTGACTCAATATAATATTTTATTCCACATGTAGATATTGAATTGCAAATTCAAAGAGATGTTGGGTTATTCTGTGATCGATAATAAGGCTTGTTTTTACAGATTGAGATAGAGAAAAAAATCGAGAGAAAGGTAAAAACGAGAAAGTTTTTCAGTATTCCGTTAACCATTTTAGACCGTCATGGGAATTCATTTGTAGTGCTTTTAAAAAGTGTCAGACGACATGCATTACTTCGGGAAAAAATGTTTGATGATTTTGGCCTTTGGTCGATTGGGGAGATCGAACTGTCGTCTCTCCAATAATTTTGAAATAAAAATGTGAAATTGGAGGTTTTTTTCAGAGGTTTTAGTTAGATTCACACTCATTTTGAGAAATCATCTATTATACCTATGCCTTGAAAATATCTCCGTACGTGGATCCCTGGCAATATTATTTTTATAAATGCTTATCGATCTTATTCAATTGTTGCTGCTTTTATAAACTACTGGTTAAAGACCTGTTATGTTACTTCTTTAGATAAAAATTATGAATGTTATCATTAACGTCAATATATCGTAAGAGCTTTGGAAGTCATATTGATGATAAAGGAAAATTAATTCGAGGTTTAAAAAAACTTGATTTTAATGTCACTGCATTTCAACGTGTTTACTTACCCTATTTTGCAGCCTTTAAATCACGCCTTCTGCATTGCCTAAGTTATGTGAGGCATATACAGTAATTTTACTCATACCATGTAAACTCTAATTGGTTACAAAGTTGAAGTTCAGATATTACATAATGCGCACCTACTCTACACTATTGGGCAGTAATGCATGCGAAATTTTAACTGTCATATATTTTCTTAAAATATAAAGGTGGGGGAAAAATACTCTTAACTGAGATATCTAAAATGTTTTAGATATTAAAGTATACATAACAAGTATTGGTATTTTTCAGGCATTCTTTTTAATATAGCACTCCTAAGAATATTATTTCCACACTAGAAGTAAGTGACGATGTCCAATTGCCTAGGAAAAGAATCGAACTCCCACATGATCTAAAAAACATCACCAGAAATCATTAGCAAACTAAAAATGACTTATCAAGGAAGTTACGGGAAATACAGTAAGGACATA
Source organism: Ischnura elegans (assembly GCF_921293095.1). NCBI lineage: Eukaryota > Metazoa > Arthropoda > Insecta > Odonata > Coenagrionidae > Ischnura > Ischnura elegans. The sequence goes on from NC_060248.1 coordinate 110,799,545, forward strand.
ACGATTTAAGCCGAATAAAATTACATTGAACAGTAAAAAGATAGAGCGATATAGTCCCAATGCAAATTTTCCACAATCTTTTAATATCTTCTAATACGACCACCTAAGTTTTGCATGTAAAAACCATGCCATAATGTTCTAAATCAAAATGAAACATGACAGAGGCATATATTAAGGCTGCAATAACGGGAAAATATTTAAGTTCAGGAAGTGGAATAGAATTCCAAAAATACTTGAAAAAATATGAGATTTTGTTAATTATAAGACAATGTATTGTGAACAGCAAAATATATATTTCTATAGGACTACACTTTTCTTCCCCATATTTATCTTCTTCAGGGTTGGTTAACCCTGAAAAGCGAAAATCATAGTACATATCTTATAGCTTCACGGTGCCTCCTTGACGCATATGGTTTTTTATTACTTGTGTACAATATCTGAGATCAAATTAATGACTTGAAAACCTACCATGAAAGAAACAGTGAGAGTTTCAATTTTCCGCACTACCAAATCATTTATGTCAGCAAAAAACATCAGGCAGTGATGCATGTGAAATGTTTATGTGACAGTTATGCAATTCCTTTTAATGAAAAAAGATGAAGGAGACGTCACACTTTAGTGCTTTGCTAAAAATGTTTTAGATATTAGAGGAAACATTGCAATCATCGGTGTCTTCTGACATTCCTGGAAAATCCATTCAATGCCATATTTTGGTACGCTTATACATATTATAAATATGGGCGCAAAGAAAACATCTTGAGAAAATATCCTGATGATGCTGCGAAGCGAAAACAGTCGTAAAATAAATATAAAATTTGTGGAAATTGCCCCTGCTTCTTCATTATGTTGAGAATGAGAAATAACTTTAGAATTTGAGTATAAATCAAATAAATTCTCTCAGCATTTGCTTTAAGCTGTGGTGAAACAATATGTATATGAAACTCTAGACCTGGGATGATTCCACAAAATGACGACCGTCAAAACTCGTCATTCACTGGAAGACTTTTATTAATTTTGAATAGTATCAATGAGTATCTAAAAATAGAAAACATGTAGAATTTCATCGATACGAGCGTGATGCGCCCGCTAGCAGCGGGCTTCCCCCGCTCTTTTCAATGCAGGTCCACAGAGGGATAGGCGCGTTTCTAATTTTAAAATGTAGAAAAAAAGGCCGGGTCTTATCTACAAATTTAATTGGAATGTTCATGTACAAATTGAGGTCAGAAGACCTCTTTAAACACAACATGTTTTATTTAACCTCTTTAAACACAACTCTGTTAATACTTGTTTAGCGTGTTCCTTAATATTTACAAAAATATTTTGAAAAGATCTTACCCTAGAGAATGCTACATAAAGTTGGCCATGAGAGAATACAGGGTCAGGCAGGAATAACCCAGCTCTTTGCAAAGTCTGACTCTGAGCCTTGTTAATAGCCATCGCATAGGAAATCTTCATAGGAAATTGTCTGCGAGTCAAATTAAAAGGTATGGTGGGATCCGACGGCGTTAACTGTATTCTTGGGATGGATAATCTTGCCGGAATCGATTATGTTTTTTACTCGATTATTTTTTTTATTTTTAAAAACCAATTTTAGGAAACAATAGCAATATTTAGGAAGTAAGATATGCCGTCGCATGTTCTCTGATAAATTCTGTGCATTTTGGTACCTCATTTGTAGAGTTTGGTTGCGTAAGTTGAGAAAAAGGTATCTATACAGTAGAAATAATATAGAGGATCCGGGACGAAAAAATTGTTGGTGTCATGAAAGTATAAGACATATCCAAGAGAAGGCAATTATTCAACGTATGGTCCACTGCACGGATAGACAAAGAGCAAACGGAAGGAATGCTGTACCTTCTAAGGGCGCGAAACTAATCCTTCGCTGCAGAGGATCCGATTGTTGCAATTCTGGCCTCTTCCTCGTGGTATGCTCGTTTCCTTCACTTGCGTTTCCTCCTAATCTCCCTTCTTCTTCTTCTCTTTCTTATTCGCACCCTTCTCCTTCCACCCCCCCCCCCATCCCCACCCCCCCTGCCTCCTCTAATTCCTCCTCGTGTCCTGCATCTGACGTCAACATGCTTTTAACGGACATAGCCGTTCCACTTGGCCGGGACAAATGGCCCCGGGGCCCACTGAACCGTTCTCGAAGGAGCGGTCATGCCGGGAGGAGATGGAAGGAAAAGGGGTAGTGGGCGGAAAAATTGTTTCGTAGCCCTGGAAGCTGATTAAGAAGATATGTTGGAGATGCCCCAGAGAATGGCTATGCCCGAGAAAGGATAGATCAGAATCTAAAGAATTTCGGTGATTTATTGAATTCATTTAGTATAAGATTTCTTGTGAATGCTCGCAGCAGGCTAAGTTGACATTCCCAACATTTCACGGCAATTGTCGCCTTGTAAGTCATACATTTATCAATCTCATTGACTTTAGAAAGAACGTAGATTACCCAACGTTGGAGCTTTAATTATTCACTGCAATTGCATCCGATTTGTCAAATTGCTTCGGAGGTTTACTAGGCTTTCTTAAACTTGTCTCCATCTAGGGTAAACATCTTACTCTGAAAGCCTGTGTCATTTTATGCGCTTACTTGGAGAATAATATAAACACCATTAGGGCTATTATAACTAAACTCGTTGTAATTTTCGAAGAATTGAGAGCTTCCTCAAAGTGGTTCCAAAAATATCTTTTCGACTACGACCCTGAATGATACGACAGGTTTATTTTCAATATTTAATGTATTTTAGCAAATATGAAGGTCGTTTTTTCGCCTGTACACTGTACAGTCTGCCAACCGTACAGTGTACAGTTGGCAGACATTTTTCCGCGGCTCATTCGGTCCAATATTTTCTTGTTCTATTATGATTTAACTTTTTCGCAAAGAAAAAATGTAGCATCTTGAGAATGGGGATTTAACCCTTTTGATGCCACAGGGCCCATACATCGGCCCTGGCTGGTTGAGCGCAAACTGCCAGGGACCGATTTATCGGCCCGACTTATTTGACTTTTTTTTCGTGATTGTGGCTTTCCAACGGCTGAAATTTAAGTAAACCATCATAATCTATCTATGGTTACAATATATAAATATATATTAAGTATTGGGAAAAAATTTAGATGTGTTAAATAAAATTTAGTAGCTGAAAATTGAATTGCATCTACGCGCATTCAGAAATTTTTATTTTTTAATGTTTATTTTAGTCCCAAACCTCTCAATTCAGCTATCATAGGCCATTTTATATCGGGGTATTGAACAAATTTTACAATGAAACGGACACCAGCAACTATGCCCTGGATAGGGAAACTTACCCGTGCGGGAATCGAACCCGCGACCTCATAATTGGCAGTCAAGGACTTTATTCTGCCGCCACCGAGGAAGAAAACATTATGAATTCCATCCATATTGCGAGTCCTAGATTTACTTAATGAGTGAAATGTATAAATAGAAATTGGTTAAACACAAGTTCTCAGTCGCGATATGATAGAGGAATTACTAATGTATACAATTTAGCATTACTATGTTTCTTAATTACACCTCTAAGAATAGGCATTGAATCTTATAGTAGAAGTATTGTGTAAGCATGGTAGAGGGAAGATTAGGAGAGAGGAGGGAATGAAGGAAGGTTAGAGGCTGAGTTAACGAGAGAGAGAGAGGAAGGAGGCTGGTCAGTAGTTAGTGGGAAGGAGAGGTGAGGACGGAGCATGAGGAGAGGGCGGAGTGTCAGCCGAGGAAACAGGAGTGGACCGAGAGCACATATAACCCGCCCCCGCCCTGCCCCCCAGCACCCTCGCCTCCGCTATATACCCCCCACCCTCTCCCAGAAGTCCACCCTTTTTGGACCGTGCCAGAAACCGCTCTCAGACAAGGAATTCAATGATTTACGGGTCCTAATTGAAATTGATTTGTCTGGGGGAAGGAGCAGCGTTAGCCGGGGTCGGGGCGGGAGGGGGAGGGTGGGTCAGCGAGGAATACGAGAGAGAAAAAGGAACAAGGTATGGGGGGAAAAGGGTTTGGGGAGGGGGTTGGAAAGGGTTTAAACGGGAAAGGAATTGTGGGAAGGGGGTGGGGAGGTGAGATTGTAGCGGTGTTGGAGAAGAGGAGGGTGGGGCAGGCGGCCAACTTCTCTCTCTCTATCTCTCTCTTCTGGAGGTGAAATGGAGAACGGATGGCCAGAAAGGAAGTCTGGGAGATGGAGGTCTCTCCACCTCCCCGAGCTTTTGAATCGGCGGGTGGGGAAGGATATTGACCACCCTTTGTTGGGGTTAAGGCTATCGAGCCCTACCCTACCTCCTCTCCTAAGCATCCACGGGCACCTCCAACCCCTCTCCCCCCCCTCTTTACCCATCGCTCGCCCGTCCATTTCACATATCCGTATCCAGGGGCAACCGGACACATTTTAAACGTCCGCCTTCGATTCAGAGCCGCCGGCCAGTGCGAGGGCATCGTGTGGGGGAGGGCGGGGGGCGGTGGTGGGGGAGTGGGCAGGTACTCTGTGCTCTTGGTTGAGCAAGAGGCAGGAGGGAGACTAAGGTGCGTTAGGTTACTTGGAAGGATGTATATGAGCATTTTAAAAAGGAGTTTATATTAATTGTGCAAGCTATACAGACCTGTCCCATACGTAATTTATAGGATTTCAAAGGTTTACTTAACTCGCTTACTAATTGCAGATATTATAATTTTTTCTCAATTTTTACCCTATTTTTACGTTTTTTCTAGCTTGATTCGTAAATAATTATAACTATTAATGAGTAAATACGCTTACAAGTACTTATACAAATAGTAAAAGTGTGAATCGTGATTATCGTGTTTGTTGGGGAATAAACTCTTGGCTCATTTTAATTGGTGATAGGCGGATTTGATGAACGTGTTACATTTACTTGGTGCTTCTAAGGAAGAAAAAGTCCTCTTTTATTGCGCGACACTATTTATCACTTTAAATTTTGAACTCACCGCACATTTAATACCGTGTAAAATTATAGGAAACGTATTGATTTAAGAGTAAGATGACATACATCAATCAAGCGCACAATCTAGCTTCCAAATTTCATTCAAAGATTGCCTTATTTAATCACACAGCAAATAATTATGTGTGCTTTGGCAGAAGATCCTGATTTCGCACTCCGTAAGAAAATGCTAGGTAATTATAATCACTCCTCCTTCCTAAAGATCTTATTTGATACTTCTTATAACTTGGATGACTACCAGAAAATCGGCAATGGTTTCGATTCATGGATCCATTGAAATAATCGTACCTCGAAATCTCGTCCCTAATGAGCAAATAATACGGAAATTTACTGAAAAATGTTTCCAACATATTTACGAACCAGGTGAGATTAATGGGTCATTATTAATGAATGCTTAGCGGCACCAGTATCTTCAAGGTGACTCGGAAAACATTATCATGATTGTGCAAGCGGTAGGTATTGGCAATAAATTAAGTCATCTCGAATACCGTTCTCCTGCTTGAGGCTGATATCGAGGAAAGGGCAATGTAAATGGACGAATCAGTAGACGTAACTATGAACCCAGAAGCCTCGCCGCGCCGGTGCGTTTGTATCCTCACCACCAAAGACCATCAACTGGTGGTAAGGGGAGGAATTACCGAGTCCTCTGCGGGGGAATAAGGGGAATCAACGTCCAGCTGAATTGCTCGGTGCCCGCGTAGTTGTCAAAGATAATGTATTATGGAATTTCCAAGCTTTATCTTACGGAATATGGAGTAGGATTTTCCTTTAATATACGGGAATATTTTTGCCGCGGTGATTAACAAAGGGAATTTGAAATGAAATTTGGTAGCGAGATTGTGCGCTTCCTCTTGAAAACATATCATCCTAATGGGAAATTGTATTACAGAAACAGTGGCCACCACCACCCATTCATAATTACTCAAATACTATCACGTATTTTAGCATAGTTAATTCAGTGACAAAGACGAGGGTGGTTGAAGTATGTTAAAATACATCCCGAAATGAGTTTTTGATCGAGGTTTCCTCAAATTGGGCTTCGCTTAAACAAATAAGCGCTTGTTCTGACAAATGATGACATTTTATTAAGAAAAAATCATAATAACGCTGTTAATTAAATTATTTTCTTTCGCAATATAATATATTGTACTTATATACAAATAATATTCGCATGATTTTTCGTATTAGTTGCTGTTATTGTTAAAAGGCTTCTATTAATTTCATGCAACGAAACATTTTCGTTCGTTTTCGAACTAAAATTCGTTTCTTCTAGTTTTATGTTTTTTTTAATTTGCACATTAAATTTAAATTCAAATCTCTTTAGAAGATGCAGCCAACAGGAATATTATCATATGAAGCATACAAAGATGATGTCATAAATGGTAAAACGTTTCTTCAAGATAGTGTAACGTAGGGATGGTAAACTAATCAAATCTACACAGGCTGACTGCCATCCGTGACTACAAAACTTAGTTGACTTCTTGATGGTTTTTAATTGATTGAGTTGGTCAATAGGGTGATTTAATTGGAGGGTAGTAATTTGTTCCATGGCTTAAAGCCCTTTTGAAAACATTTTAGCAAATATTTATTTATTTAAAGATATTTTTAGGCATATTCGCATAAATTATTCATCGTTGCATTTTCTTCACAATATCTGTATCGTATATTTAATCTCATTTTTATTTCATCTCGGCCATATACAACTAGTAGTCTCACTCTGATTAGGACTAAGTTAGAAGACGGGGCTTCCTAATGCAGCTACCGCCCTCCATTTGGAGACGACACTAGACATAATGACGACTAGCAGTAACGAGCACTATTGTACACTTTGGGACGTGTCGTTATCCGTCGCTGGACACCGCTGCGAATTCTCGGGACCCTTGACCAGATGTTTTCGCAATTTTTCATTGAATTTGTAACATTCCCCCTCCCTACCCCCCCTCTTCCCTCCCACGTCCCCTCCGTGCGAGCGAAGCTATAAAATTTTCACCAAAGTCTTCGTGAGGGGATACGGGTCCGCTGGGAATCACCGCCGGCCAGTGATGGAAGGGGGGGGGGGCAGTGGGTGGGGAGGGGGAGGAGGAGAAGAGGGGGCAGTGTCACCCTCAGCGCGTCCAGCGACGCAGCCCCCGCCGCCTCCCTCACTCCTCCCCGCCTCCTCACCTCACAAATGGATATTACCTCCTTTCCTACACCACCCTTCCACTGCCAGAGCCTCCTCCTCACGACCATAACTCCCTCTCCTCCCGGCAAAACCCTCTCAGAACGGAGGGGAGGGGGCGAAGGGGCACCTCTGCCACCCACACTCCCATTACTTTGCTACGTGTGTGAGCCCAGGGGTCATTCTGATCGGACTACAAAACGCGCTTGCGCGTTACTCTACGGGAGGGGAACGTAACCTCACCAATGGAGTGAGAGACAAAAGACTTTTTAGGGGGGGGGGGGGAGAGGGAAAGGGGGGTTTTTGGGTAGTAAAAGGGGTTATGGCTTTCTTCTCCTCCTCCTCCTCTGCTCCTTCCCCTCCCCTTTTTCGCTCCAGGCCATCCACCCACACGTACACAGCGGCGGACAGACATACTTCGCTGACCCTCCCCCTCCTCATCGCCGTATCCTTCCAGCAGCGCAAAAGGGCCTCCCGGAGTACTTGGACATAAATCTGCTTCCCTCCCGGCCCTTTTTCTTGTCCCTTCCCTCCGAAACCCCTTATTTCTCCCTCTCGCTGTTTCGCATTTTCTTTCCGCGTATGCCTCCGATCATCCTTCAGCCATTTCTCCATGCATACGTCTCCCCCCACATCTCTGACTTCCGCGCTCTCTCTGTGTTGTATGTTGCAAGTAAACAAGAGCATCACCGTTGTAGATCTGTATTTATTTCTTTTACAGCAAAAGTTAAAAACTCGTACTTTTTTAACACTTAGTAAAATCAACACGATACCCTCAGATTGATGTGTTAAGAAGTTGAAATGGCATGACTGAAGAATGATCTTTTTTGGATTCCTTGTCAGTTAAAACATCATTTTCACCAAGAAATAGTCTCTCTTCTCATCCCTTCTTTTCTTTCTTATCTCTTCATGTTTCGCATACTACAAGCATGCATTGCTGAATAAATAATTTATGGGATCTCTTTCTTTTATAAAAATTGAACTACTTCTTTACTTTACTTTACTTTATTCTCAAACCACCGGATACAGCTCTTAGTGGCCATTTTACACCGGGGTGTTCAACGAATGTAACAAGTAAACGTACACAAACGACCATGCCCTGGACCGGGGAAACCTAACCAGGCGGGACTCGAACCCGCGACCTCTTGTTTGGCAGGCGAGAACGTTACCCCGCCCCCACCGAGGCGGGGTAACGTTCTCTAACTTCTCTCTAAATACTAATGTTTTAAATAATTATACATAATAACAAATGTTTTAATTATTCATTTTCAAATACCACTACCAGTATGAAATCCTTGTAATGAAAAGAGCATTATTATCGTGCATATTAATCCAGGTTCTTCGATAAATATATTTTTTCCGATAATACTTTTTCTGGCGGTGTAAGAGGCCGAGGGATATTTTTGTTGTCTTAGTGAGTCTTTGAGTAATGCTTGTTACCAGACACTCGTCAGAATTATTTCTCTCTAAATGTATTCTCTCTTCCGGAAAAATGTAGCTATACCTTTATTGTTCAATTTAAGAAACGGTCGCTTCTAGAATCGTCTTTGAAATTTTATGAATGTCCAACTAGTATTAACATATTCTTAAAAGTAACTAAGGGTCCATTAGTAAAGTATGATGGCTTTGTTTTCATTTTTCTATATTTTTATATTTTTCCTGTAATGGATAATAATCTTGTGACAAATATTGTAGACTTTAGATCCTAGAATCTATTAATAAGTAACATTAACGTTGATTTAAATTTATACCAAGATTAAGGTAGTAAAAAATACGTTTCAAAGACGTAACAGCCACTCTCTCGATAAATCAAATTATGGTTGCAGCATACCCTGCAGGATAAGTTTGAAAAACCAATGAGTAGTCAAAGAACGGGGAAGACCGTAAGTTAGAAACTTAAAAAATTTTATGCCAAAATTAAAAGCCATAATTCTGTCGCATATGCTTTGCAATAATAATGATGTGAGTCGTGAGTAATAGGGAAGGTAAATTAAGACTACATTGAAGTGATGAAATTGGCCTTTAGTTTATCGTATAGGCAAAATACTTATTACATCAATAACATTTGTAGAACCATATTCAAATCCAAGCCTAAAATCAAGATGTGCGTGCAAAAATAGCATAGTGCGACAATCCTTGCTAGTTTCGTAACGTCACGCGTGGCAAGCGAGGGATCTATCAGAGTCGAGTACTTTCAATTCATCCAATTTCTGTCAGAATGATGAATGATGAAATTTGAAATGAAAATTTTTTCCACACAAGGATTAATTATCATGACTCGAAAATAGTTTCAGGGTCAAATAGGTAAGTTATTCATGGTATCGTGAAAGGTTATTCGGGAATTTCACCGGGTTAGGTTCTCCAACTCCATCTCGGCCGACGTTACGATGTAGGAGTTGTCGATCGTCATCAGGGCCTGACCTATGAGACCTGGTTGGAGAACCTGACCCGGTGGAATTCCCGAATAACCCTCCACGATTCGATACGCCGAGAAAGCCTGCAATCATTCTTATTCATGGTAACTTGTAAAAAAAAATATATTTTGCATTATTACAATGTTTTCAATTTTGACAGATTTTTTATATACGTGAAATAATTATTAATGTATTTCTATGTAAAACTTTGTTTTCAAAATATCTTCAGATGTATTCTATGGATTTTTTTTTCAAAGCCGATGTGTTATGAGGATATTTATCCTTGGGTATTCCAATATTTTTGTGTTTTAGTGCATGAAATATTCGTTAATTTTTATCTCTTTGTCACCCGTTCATCTCTCCAGGAACAGATATCACCTCCCTCCCCCCCTAGTGCTATGGTTATGAAGGCTGAGCCTCAGACACGCCAAGCGAAACAAGCAACAGTCACCATTTCCAGTAAGTATTCATTTTCAATTGCCACTTCCAATAAGAAATCCTTGCATGTTAAAGAGCATGATTATCGTGCATATTAATCCAGGTTGTTCAAAAATTATTTTTTCTGTTAACGCTTTTTTCGACGGTGTGAGAGGCCGAGGGAACTTTCGATTTTACGCGCGTATTTTGACATTATGTAAAGCATTTCCTTTCCAATGACTTATGCCTAAAAAATTGTACCAATGCTATGGTCTCTAGATTTAATTTTTTACCATTTATTATTCACCTAGTAGGCGTTAGCTTGATGATTAAACCACCTCAATTTTTAATTCATTCATTCTATTCTACTCACAGATCCATTTATAATATTCTTATTAATAAGATCAACTTCCTATAAAGATGACGAGGATTACCAACGGGCAAGTTTTTGAATGAACACTGAAGTCATCATCATAAGTCATCGTAAGTCATCATAAATCAGCCATCGTAACACTGGTTTGACGCTGCTCTCCATTCCGCTCAACTATCTGCTAGCCTTATCATTGTGACGTATGTCTTCTCTTTTATATCCTGTAATAGTCTATTCTATCTCCTTCAATCGGGGAAGACCCCTTCCCTTCTTCTCGTCCACCCGTCCCTCGACGACTGTCTTCATCAGGCCATCATTTGTCATGATATGGCTAAGGTGTCCATTCTTCTTCGTAAGGATTTTGGAAGAATAATCTCTTCACCATATCTCCGTAGCATTTCCTCTAATTACTTATTAGGTGGATCGTTTTTATCTTCATAATTATTTGATAACACCACATTTGAAATGCTTCCACTCTTGACTTTTCTGCTGCTGTCAAAGTCCAAGCCTCACTTCCGTCACACACTACATACGTAGCGTAGCGTGTGACGAATTGTTTCAAAAAGTGAGGAGCAGTATATTTTCGTTACCCGATACTCCGCCGACATCCGACTGAAAATTGATGCACTTCAATTTATAATTTAATGACTCTTGTCGATCGGATCACCGCTTCTCAGCTTCTCCTCGGAGTCATTTGTACTCGTATGATTCGTTTCTTTTTGCACTCTGGTGAGCGATTCCTTTCCTTAATAACCTATTTTCATAGAACGAGTTTTTGAACTCAAATTATGTCACCAAGTTATTACAAGTGGGCGAAAAGTTTCGTGTTTTTTTTAATTTTATTAGAGAATAGATGCAGCAATTGATTCTCTCGTAACTTATCTTTCAACTTTCATTGACCGCGTCGTTGTAATAAACAGTGAGTTATTGTCACAGTAAACGACTTCATTATTTCGAACGGATTTTGATGAAGAATATTAAAATCATATTTAGATTATTTCATTATAATGAAATAATCTAAATATGATTTTAAAATGAAATAATCTAAATATGATGATAAATCCTTTGTCTATTAGTAAGAGTAACCCCCGGGAGGCGACGATTCTGATTTTCGTATCCCTCCTCGCCGCAATCACCACCCTCTCCTTTGGACCCCCTATGCCGACACCTTAAGAAGCGAGGTAAGGGAGGGGGCTTCTACTTTCCCATCGCACTTCTCCACTCCTCCGAGGCGAACACATCCATCCAACGGCGACCGTCAGAGAAGATAAACAACCGTTCGAATCTCTCGAGTTGAGGAAAATTCCCGGGTGCCCATTGGCCGGATGGCCGCGGGTGTGGCAGGGGGTGGTCAGGGTGTGTTCTGGGGGTGTTTGAAGGGTGTTTCTGAGGGCGAGGGGCTTAGACTAAGGGGCCGGAGGAAAGAAAGACGAGTCTGGAGGCTGCGGGGAGAAAGAGCGTGCACAGAAGTACGTGGCTCCCTTCAGTTTGGGCGAAAAATACTGTTCTTTGGTCTTTACTCGGAGAAAAATTATGGCCGCCCGCGATATATTGTCCGGTCATACATCTCCACTTCCCTCGCACGGAAAGGTTACATATATATTCAATGGAACGCACGGGTTTGCTCCATATATATATACAAAAGGAGGGTGTTTTTCTCGCCGAAAACTTTCCCGAGATACCGTTTCGGTATAGGGGATGGAGGAGCATGTGTAGGTAATCAGGCTAAAGCTGCACTCACAGAGTAAATCTGTCATTGAAGTAAATTTTAAATTGCGCTTACTTCACGTATTACTGACTTTTGCGCTTACAATTAGTTTTAAAGCAGAATTTCCTGAAAAAAATTGCTGCGAGAAAAATTCCTCATGTATAATAAGATCTAAAAGTTAATCAGCGAGTTTTCATTGAAATGCATTCATATCTCACGCACACACAGCTTTTTGTTCATTACACTGATTCAAGTTGTTTGCAATAAATGAATGATGCACTTTAAAAACTGGAAGAGCTTTTTCCAAACTTTTATGTTTTCCAATTATCTACCGGTCTATTGTTATGAGTGATTTAAAAAAAGGCAATTTCTATTCCACCATGTAGATAGTGTTGGTTTTAAGGAAATATGTGTCTGTCAAATTATCTGCCAGCAATTAAATTTAAGGTATAATTAAACTTTCTCAGTGTATTCTAAACTGGTGTGTAAAAAAATAATAAAAGTATCTAACCGCAATAAATCAGCTATTATTTAATGCATTTATCGTCCCAAAAGATAGTTTCATTTTATTCCAAGCCCTGTATTGGAAAATAGAGAGGTTATTCACATTTCACCTTCCCAGCGCCCTCCAATGAAAATAGAGATACGAGATACGCGCTTTCAGAATGACCTTTTTTGCCCAACCGGAACATGCAACACCGTATACGTGCTTCAGCTAATCCACCACGCGTGCTAGAACCCCTCCTTACCATCGCGAACACTTCGCACTTCCCGGACGGGATAAAAATTTCTCCATTGTCTCCGATCGCACTTCGCTACACGGCTCGTCCTTGTGCCCGTCTCTCTCGGACCGATCTGAACAAGGAGGGGGCGGGAGGCTGGGGGTGGGGGGGAGCCGACTCCATTATTTTCATCGCTCCCGTCCAATCCACCAACGAGCCAGCCCATCCAAACCCCCACCCCCTATCTCCTTCCAACGCTGCAAACATTGTCATTTCGTTGAGATGTTTGGAGTGGCGCGGGAGGAAAAGGAAGCCAGGGGGGACGCTTTTGAATTTAGTGCCGGTCTGCAGGCAGTGAATTTCATTTCGTCCCCCCTCCTCCCCCCCGGTCGTCCCTCTCTGGGGAGCACGTTCGTGAGACCGCCCCCGCCTCCGTCACAGCAGCGATCGACCCCCCTGTTTCTCTCTCTGCCCCCTGTCCGGTCGGTACTGCCCCGCGTCACCTCCGCGAATCTCTCGATGCACGGACGGAAACCCCAGCAGGAGCGATCGGCGGTTTAGGGGAAGGAGTCTAGAGTATTCTGTTCCTCCCCCGCCATCCCGAACCATTAGCGATAGTCCATTTCAGTGCTGTCGGTCATCGCAAAACTCTGATAGTTGGTCGCCCACGTGGTTGCCAGCGGTGCCAAATAACCAGTTTAATGGTCTCACCATACTAGAAACTTGGCACTACACTACGGATAAAAAAATGAGGAATAAATTCTTTTTCATCCCACGTTACTTCCGGCTGACATTAGTTGCTCATCCCCAGCCAGAAGCAAAAACTCTAGTATTACCTATGGAATCCCCTGCACAAATTCCTAATATTTCCCAAAACCATCACTTAAACGGCTTAAGCATGGATTAATTTGTAAAAATTGTAAAATATTTTTTTGTAACTAATACCTTTTATTCTAATATTGATCTGAGCTCATCAAAATTCCACAGTGCAAGTATTTTAATACCTCGTCAATCTCGTTTATCAACAATGCAAAATGCCTCAATCAATGCAAGGAACTAAGTTTGAAAAGCATTTTTTGCTAAAAATATTCGTGAATATTCTATATACGAGTAATTAAATGGTCGTATTACTCAATGAATACATATGCAGCTACGTCTATGGATGAATGGAGGCTAAGAAACAAAAAGACCCAATTGTTTAGCAAGCGGGTAGGTACCGCTATCCATCAGAGAACTGTATGAGCATTATCCATAAATATGACAATGCATAAGTGCGAGTTCTTTTACTGAAAACTATGCCTTAATACTATAGTAGATTGTTGATTTTTTAAATATAAAACCAAAGTTCAGCCTTATTTTCGGGAAAGAAGTAAATAAGGAGCTATCAACCATATCTAATTATATATCTATATCCATAACTATATATTTAGGAAAATAATTTCCCAAAACAGTTATCCTGGTAATACGAATTCTGAGAGACCTTTTTACTCTTTCATCTGGGTTTTTCTCGGATGGATTAAGTTGTTACCATTAGATCGTTCTTCGCCCAACCTTAACCTTCTGTCGTTTTCTCTAAACTAGGTGAAATAATGACCCTATAAATTTATGATCGCAGAGAAAAATATAACTCGGAACACAGTCCTCATTTTTTTCGCAAAAATGTCTCCGAATCCACGGGAGGACGGTTGGCAGCCCTTGTGTAGGTACTTCCTCCTTCGCTTTCTGCAACTCCTCCCCCATATGTTCCGAAGCCACCTTTTTTCCCATCCCACATCCCTCGTGCCACTCCTCCCGCGACCGTTTCTAATCTTGGTGGAGTGCACAGTCCGAATAGGGTGTGGGTGGACAAGGAGAGAGCGGTCAGGGGCAGGGGGGGGATGGATGTGGAAAGAGCAGCAAGTGTGGGAGCAGAGCGGGTCCGCGCGGAAAAGAGCGTCGTCGGTCGGGAGTGGGGGGAGGGGGCTAAGATGGGGGGGGAGGTGGTGGTGGTAAGGGGATTTGGAGATGCGAAGGCCCTTATTCCCACCATCTCTCTTTTTTATGCGAATCCCCACCTCCCTCTCTCTCTCTCACTATCTCTATCTCTCTCTCTCTCGCCGTCTCCCGTATGTCCACCACTCCACTCGGTCCCCATCCACCCTCCAAGATATACTTTCCCCTCTCCGCCGAGTTCCTATTTTTCCCTTTTCTCTCTCACACCTTCCCATATCCCCAGAAAAATTCCTTCCTCAAGTTTCCAATCCCTATTTCATTGCATTTTCTAAGCTTACATCTCGTTTTTCATCTATGAATGATAAAAAGGATAAATAGTACAATGGAAGTAACAATTTTATCAATTTATTAACTTTAATGAGCAAATAACTTCATCCATCACTTCGTAGAAAATCTCTGTTCCATCGTATTTACTAAGCTAACCTCTCATTTGACAATCCTTCGATAAGAAAACGGATTAACGATATAGCACAAGCAGTAATTTTAGCAATTTGCTAACTTTGATGAACAAATCACTACATTCATCACATTATAGACAGGGCACAGCCTCCGCTATGAAATATGGGGGAGATCATACGGCCTTAGACAAAACTTTTATCCCATTTATTACACACAAATCAGACGTTTTACATAAATCGCAAGATTCTTTTTGCCTTGAGAATAACGCTATAACCGTCGAAACAAGTCGACAGCAAATAACAGGAATAGTGCTGGACAGTTCGTGGAACAGTACTGGATTTTTTGCTTCACCATGAAAATCCCAAGATTCATTTACCTGCTTATGTTATGATACCTTGACATCCACTTCCCATGTAGAGATATAATTTCCCCTCTCCGCTGGTTCCTACTTTCATCTCCGCTTGCACACCTTCCCACATATCCACATGAAAAATCCCTTCCTAATGTTCCCAATTTCTGTTCCATCGTATCTACTAAGCTTTCCCCTTATTTGTCAACCTTCGATCCCAAAAAGGTTAATTAATAACGTTAATCGCAAACAACGATTTTAACAAATTATTAACTTTGATAATCAGTTACATTTACCAATTCACTCACTCAGTGATTCAACCCAAGATTTGATTTGGTAATATATGCCAAATATTCACTTAAAAATATAAGATTTCACGGAAGCCCACTCCAGAAAGCTGTTAGATGTTTTATTTCCGTAGAATTTATGGCTTATGCTCACCGTTCCACCAATACCGATTTTATTTCTGGATGGCATGAGTTGCTCATCACTTGCCACAGACAAACATTTGATTGGTCTCTATGGAATCACACCAACAAGTTCTCAATATACCCCAAAACAATCCTTAAGCAGACAGGGTGCACATTATTTTTTCCCTCCGTTATGAAATATGGAGGAGATCATACGGCCTTAGACAAAAATTTCATCCCTGTTATTCCATATCAATTAGAGGTCAATATCGCAAGATTCATTTTCCTGATTGTGTTATGAGTTATGATACCCTGACATCCACTTAACGTATCCCTACCTCTAAGACATACTTTCCTACCTCCGCTTAATTCCTTCTTCCATCTCCACTTGCACTCCTTCCACTCCCCACTTTCCTAAGCTTTCATTTGTCATCTTTCGATTAGAAAAACATTAAATGATAACGTTAAACGCAAGCAACGATTTTTACAATTTATTAAGTCTAATAAGCAGTCAAATAAGTCAATATTCACCTGAATTTATATGATTCCACGGAAGCATAGGTGTTTAATAGGTGTTTAATTTTCGTACAACCAATAGCTTGTGCCCTCTGTGCCACCGATGTCAAATTATTTCTGGCTGTCAAGAGTTGCTCATCCCTTGCCTCAAGCAAACATTCTAGTATTCACTTCCACAAGTTCTCAACATTCCCCAAAACTATCATTTATTAGGCGTAGTGCACATTATGTTTTTCACTGCGCTTTGAAGCATAGAGGATACCATACGGCCCGAGGCAAAAATTTCTTCTCAGTTATACCACATAAATCAGAAACCCTGACACCCACTTCCATGATACCTTTGATTCTTTTCTTATATATCAATTCAATTTCATGTAATAATCATGAATTTTTTTAATTGATGGTTTTTAGAAAATAATGTGCTTAATAACAGTGAACAAAAAATAAGTTCAAATCTTGAACTGCCGTTAGAATATTCACCAAAATATGCTGCCATTAAATTTAACGCACGATGTTATAACTGAACCGAAGATTTTAGAATGGAGACACTAACTATACAGTACACACCATATATTTGTCTGGATATCAAAGAAAATGCCCTTTTCATTGAAACATTAGCTTGTTGTGAATAACGAAAAATATCAAAAGTTGGTCATTTATTTCAGAAAGATTAAAAAAGAATTAAATCGTATTATTACACTTCCTCAAGATACAAGCACATTTCAGTTATTGAAATCAGTGCTTAGTAATATATACAAAAAGAAGGTAGGGTAAAAATGTGTAGTAAAAATTCGTACTCTCAGTAATGTAAGCTTAAGTATTCGAACGTTTGCAACAACACCATTATTTTACCACTCATTTTTTGACGTTTTTCCTATCGAACAACTCGTGAACATTAATTTAAAGTAAATTTGTATTCACAGATACGCTTATAATAATTCTACTAAGGAAAAATTTTACCTGTATTTGTCAATTATTCTAAACGGAGACATTTCAAGAGAAAAATCTTTTTTTCATGTGAAACTTAAGTGTTTGCGCTTCAACTTCTGGTTTAACAGACATAAATCGGAGATTATTATCTAGCGTTAATATATCTTCACCCCTTCACATACTGTTCTACTATGCTTGCTTCGCCTCCAATGCGCAACTCTTAGAATTACACCATATTTGTTTCTTTCCATACGTGGGTTCCATGCTACTCGCTTGATACCCTGAGACTCATTTTTTAGTTTAAGCACACTTGTAAGTAAACATAATTTCTTTTAAGAGAGAAATTAACTGGGCTTATAAATCCTCCGTACAGATGAAGAAGTAATCTACCCTCCTGAATGACGGACGTAAGAACTCTCTTGAGCGTACGTTTATTGTCTTCAAGCTCATTGATTTCTCTTCTACCGCACAGGTAAACTGCCAAAATAGAGTTCGTAAAATTAGGAAGAAGAATAATTTTTTACCAATCGTAGTGTTTTTATGATTTATTATCGAAAAGAATGCTCATAGAAAAATTATTTGCTATAACCTATAGCATGTAATGATGAAAATAATTGAGCATAAAATAGAAATAAATCATGTATTCGATTTTTCATAGCAATTATACCATAAAAATACGGCTATTAAAGCAATGGAAGGGAAGGGAAAATCGGGACATTAAGATTTCACACCGCGGTAAAAAAAAGTGTTGTTAATGGTATAAGATTTAACTAATGTGCATCTTGACTAATAAGCTGATTTTTGCTCAATTGATCAAAGCGCAAGATAAAATAAAACAAATTGTAAATATTAATATTTTAATTTTAATCATATAAGAATCAAAATTTAATGAAATATCATTATATATTATATCATAAATGAGAGAAAATTATGGCGGTAATCCTTTTTTCCGCAAGAAATTTCAACTGATTTTTTCAACCTCTGTGTTATTTAAATTAAAAAATTCAATATTTATCTTGAAAGTGGATGGTTAAGGCTAAAGTTCATTTGTGACTGCGAAATTAATTACAAAAAAACTAAGGAAGTATATTTTAAATGTTTAATGACTACTAAAATGAAACTGTCTTGTGAAATCGAAAATTCTTTTTATTTTAATCCAATATTCACGACCAAATTTTGGAAGAAGGTATTTTTTTTTGAAAAACAAAAGTTTAAATTTCTCATTGAAAAGATAAAAGCAGTTTAACTTTGCGATGAGAATAAAATTGTACTTACTTCCACTCGACTCTAATTATTTCCACGCCGCATACCTTTTCAAATAAACTCGGAAAGGTGCACCGTGCCAAATCCAATACATGCGCCCGGCACTACAGAGGCGGGAGGGGGGAGGGGCTTAACTCAATTGCAAAAGGGTTAATTAAAGCGACGCTGATCAGTAAAACGAGAGAGATACGCACTTTTAAGAGAGTAGTACCTACCTACCCTTCTCCCCCGTTTTCTCCACCCCCTTCTTTTATTTATTTATTTTTTTTATTCCGGCCTCTTCATAATTTAAAACAAGGACTGGAAGCACGTTCACATGAGTGCTTATCCGTCTTGCGAGAGACTCTGGGAAACTATTACGATCCCCTTTTCCCTTCCCCTCCAAACCGCCCCCTTCCAAAGTCTCGCCCCAACCTGCGTCCTCCCCCACCCCCACCCTCTCCCTCACAACCTCCCCGCATTTTCTTAATCTCTCGGTTGCCATGGATACCTCCACAAATTCTCCAACACATTTCCGCCATGGTTTCCTTTCCCCCACCCCCTCGTCACTCCTTCTACCCCACCCACGTTGCCATTCTAACCCCCCTTAAAACCCTCTCCCTCTACTTCCCTTACATTAGACCCACCCCGCCATCTTCGACTCAAAGCGCATATTACTCAAACCTTCCTTTCATCCACTTTCTGCTGTATCATTCCACTCCAATTCCCTTTTTCTCCTACACCTTCGCCACAAATTTTCCTCGCTTGGCCATACTCTTCCCCTTCAGCATCGGAATATTCAACGCATATCCATGCATTGTTTTTCCATTCTGCTTACTTCCAAATCTCTGACTCTTTTATCGGCGTCGTGGTGGAACTATATGAAAATAAGATGATAAAAGCAGCACCTCATTCGAAGGGATAACCCATCAGCATTTTTATCTGTTTATTATGTGCTTCTTTATAGTACCTAGAACTCCTATTGGAGCTCAACAATATATGAAAGAAGATATTTTTGCAATGTGTATTGATTATGGACACTAATTCATCAATTCATAGATCAGGAGTGAATTTTGCACAAATGAATTTAATTTTAAACTCAACAATTTTTTCTCAAACTCGATTTTCAACTCTTGCGATATCGTTTAAAATTTGTCAAGAACGACCAATCTGTTTGGCAGGCTGAGTGACACATAAAGCGTTTGATATTAATGCGCGCAATTCATTTTTTTATTTGACGAAGGATGATATTTGAAAAAGCTGTTTTTCTCAGGATACATTAATATCTTTATTATTATGACAATATGTAATGATTCTGTAATAACTCATTATAATGACTCAATAATATTTTACCACAGCAGAGGAGGGAATGAACTGGTTTCAATTAAGCATCTTCCTTTTTTCTCAGCATGAAATCCACAACCTCCTCCTTCTCCCGTGTTTTCTCTCCAAGTCCTCATCACCTCCATTCCGTCTCTCTCTCTCCCAGCCATCCCCAAGCAGCACCTATCGGAGTCATCAAATGGATACCTAACTGCGGGAGATCCGAGTTCTAATCCCGGTTCGACACTTATGACTCCACTACCAGTGGTTCTAGTTTAGCCTTGGAGCTCGGGAGTTACAAATAAGAAATGGAAGGAAAGGGTTAAGGCAAGTCACTGCTCGCCTCCTTTCCATCTCTTCTCCCTCGAAATATGTGCCCTAAACACTAGAGGTAACCTTTTTTCATCTTTTTTAATAATATAATCTAATATTTATGCATAGACCGCGCGTTTCTTATGATGTCCTCTACCCGGCCTTAGGGAATACGGCGGTTTCTTGATCTCCGAATAAATAGTGAAATTTTTCCCTTCCTCTCGCTGTTTTTCTCAGGATACGTTTATATCTTAATGCGTTTATAATTAATGGTTAAATATTTCACTCAATTAAATACATAAAAAGTCACAATTCAATCTAACGATTAGTGAAGATAAATTTAAATATTATGGAAAAGCTAACATTAGTGTAAGGACAAGGGCTGAGTGTAATAATAATTCCATAAAAATAAAGGTAAGAGTGATCAGGATATACTATAAAGCTGCACTAAGAATGCAAGCATTCAGGGAACTCCGATGAAGCATTCTTAAACATCATAGTAAAATAAATACTACGCCTTTTAATTAATTTCCCAAAGTTATGCATGAATATCTCGAAGAAGAAACTATGTTCTCTAGCGGTTCTCGAAAATTTGTGTTTGTAAAATGTATTTAGGAACCTCGTCAATAAAGAAGAAACCTTAAATTTGAGATAGTTTCATAAATAAACTTTATTGTATTCCTCACAGTGTTCATTTTAAAAAACTCAACCGGTTTCGACCTCTCCAGATCCTTATCAAGAGGTAGAAGAACCCTTTCAGAATAAATATTCTTTTACCCATTGATAAAGATTCTTTTACCTCTTGAAATGCTCGAAACCAGTAGAGTTTTTTTTTAAGTGAATACTGTGTGAAATGCAACAAAGTTTATTTTCTAATCTATCGTATCGCCATTTCACGAAGCGAACTCGCAAACCATTGATTTCTTAAATTTCAGATCGTGAATTGCTAGGTTGAAAGATTTCTGGGAAGGCAAATTCGACGACGCATGAGCCACTGGAGATGGTTAGGCGCGGATGATGGAGGAGAATTTTGTGTCGGTGGGGGTTAGGGTTCCTGTAGAGAAGGTATGGACTTGGAGACGGAATGAGGGCCTTATAGCTGAGACCTGGGCTCTCTCTCTCTCTCCCCCCCCATCCACCCTTTCCCTTCATCTCTCTCAAGGCTCTCCTTGCAGCCTCACGAATCGCCTCTTTGCTTCACCCTCCCCAACACAAACGCCCGCGCGCACACACCATGCTGGAATATATATATATATATATATATATACGGAGAGGTCGGCCGGCTCCACTCTCCCCGTCCACGGGGGGCATCAATCTTATTTATGTGGCTACAAACTCGGAGAATGGTGGACGGTGGCTATTCCATCTGCTGGCCGTGGAGAGGGATGGAGGTGGAAGGGGGTGGAGGGGAGGGAATAAAGGGATACGTTGTGAGGGGAGGGAGGGCATTGGAGAAGACAGAAATGGCGACCTCCCATTTGTGCCCCCTCCCTCCCCCTCCCCCACAATGCCCTTATATGCTCCCTCCCACGCTCGTCCATTGCTTCGCTCGCAACGGCGAACCTCCTTATTCCTCTCCCCCCCCCCCCCACCCTTCGCCCACTACTACTTCTTCTTCTCCTTTGACCGCTCCTTCTTCTTCTGTAATTCACCCCTTCACCTACGCTCCCACCAAGAGTAATTGTGTAAGAAGGTTTTGAGTAAGTTATGTGATATCGGTTCATCGGCAAATAAATTCTATAAAGTCAATTTTTTCTAGAAAGATATCATGGAATAGCATTAAAATTAATAAACAAAGATGTCGTACTGCCTACTTATATTTATTTCACAGCTTTACTTCCCCTTTTTCGATTGACTTGCAAACATCATCAGGTACTCCGTGCATCAGTAAGATTTTATAAGCTATCTAGCAAAATTAAAGAATTCATTTTCATGATGAATCGATTTGTTGGAGTGAAGTTGCGCCAGAAAGAATTTGTTAAGATGTTGCTTATTCAGCGTGGCCGTTCAAATGTTGGAATGGCTTTCACAGATTTTCCAGACTAAATATCTGGTTCTTTCAGGAGAGATGCGGTGGAACCGTTACATCATGAATGACAGATCCTATGAAAACCCCATAAACGACACGATGCATTTCCATATTTTCACATGATTGCCTATAAAAATGTGGTTAATTAAAGTGAAATAACAGCATTAAAGGAAACTAACTAAAATTATAATAATAAAATTTATGTTTAGACTTATGGAATTCCTCTGAAAGACATGTTGGGAAAAGAATTCTCCAACAATGAGAGGGAGAAAACTAATGCAATTAATGATATTTAATCTACGCTAAGGTCAAGAACACTTTACTACAATGATATGATAGAATTCTGAATTACCAATTCCCATCCCGTTTGCGTGCCAGAAAAAAGTAGCCTCGTTGACTCAGTTGGTCCAATGAATTGAATCATAGCCTATCCTAATTTCAAGAGGAAAATTAATTCTCCGGAACTGCAAGGCTAAAGTTTTCAACCCATTCGACTTCTATTTGAAATTGATTTAATGGACATCAATTTTTATTGAAATAAAAAAAGATCGAAAATCATAACAATGAGAAATTGCTATAGGGGGAAAATTTTACTGTTTTAAATGCGAGAAGTTAATATAATTTTAAATGCACTCTAATGGTATAGTTATGCTATTCCAAGTTTGCTATTTTGCTTTTTATCGTTTGTATTGAAAAGATGAAATCTTATCGCTTGCTATCGTAATCATGATATTCCGCCATTGCATTATACTGGAATGAAATAGCTTTTTTTATTATTACTTTCTTCCAGTTTCTATAAAAAAAACAACCGGCATCGTAACATAACCAGCTGACTTCACATTTGGGCTTATCTTTCATTTGCCTCACAGCCTCGAAAAGTCCCCTTTCTGCTTTCTCTCCGAGTTTCCGCCATCCTCTCCATCTTTTCCTCTTCCATGCATAGTGGCCATAGTCGTCGAAACATGAGGGCTCTTCGGTCCACGCAACGGCGATACCATTGTCTCTCCTCCATTCCCATCTCCTCCCCTTCGGCCCTTCCCTTCTTCCACCGCCATCCCTTTATTTTCCTCCGCATTCCGTTTTACTCCGTCCGTCCTCCTTAGCGCGCTCATGGCTCTCGCTTCAGGGATCAGGAACCTCTCTCTCTCACTCCAGACCACACTTCTCTCTCCCGCATCGCCGCATTTTGTCCGGAATGATCGTCTCCTGGGAGGAAAATTCACAGTTTTATCTCACTCTCCTTTTCTTTTTGGCCCAGTGAAATTCTCAAGGCTTTCGCAGAATTCTTTCGGATTTTTTTTTCGGCGAGATTTTTTTTTGCCACCTGCAGAGTATTCACTGAACTTCAGTCACATTGATACCTCTCTCTTCATCCTCCCATCCCTGTTTACGTAGAAAACTGATATCTTGGATGAAACCCGAGAAGCTTTCATCCACGCTATTCACAGGGAAAAGCTCAGATTCTTCACAACTGATATCTTGTTTAATATGAAGTAATTCTTTCCCAGCATTGCATTAAACAAATGAAACAAACAAACTTTGTACGCAGTGACGCGCACGGGTCTCCGACAGTGGCACGGCCTCCGTCTCATGTGCCACTGAGTGGACTTGTGACGTTAATATCTTGTCCCGCAAAACCCATCCAGAAGTTCGCTCTAAGAAAATGGTTTGGTGGTACAATTGGCTAAGACGCCAAACCGGTAACACTGTTCTGCAAAAAAAAAGTTCAAAAAATGCCCTGCTACAATTTAGGGTAATTCTGGCTAATTTTGGGTCGCTGAATTCGAAAATGACCTGTGTTTTTTTCTATCATCCTCCATTTTTACGCAACCCCTAAATTGGGGAAAACAACCCCTTATCTAAACTTATCGCTTTTCAAGGGACTTTTACTAATGTCATCTGTTTCTGATTAAAAAAAACTGACGTTTTAAGGCTATTAGGGTCAAAAGAGAGACAAACTTCACTGGGGTTGAAAAGATTTCGGGGGTGAAAATTGAAAAAAAAAAACTTTAAAAACATTAAAATAATAATTTAAACGGGATTTCTACCGGTTTAATTATTTGTATCCCACCAACTTATCCATGAATGACTATTCCATCTTCTTCAATGTGAAAGAATGACGATGACAATGGACAAGTCGTTCAATGGAGCGTTGTTGAGATACAAAGAATTAAATTGATAGGAATCCGTGAAGACTTAATGTGATATTTTGTTTGTTTACAAAGTGGAAGTTTAAGGACATGGGTTTCTTTTATCAGGGAAAAAATGAGAAAATATAAAATATGTAATTGTAAAACTTCTCCTGGAGAGTTACGTAATATTTTTTTATTTTTTTTTATTTATAGAATTAAATTTTTTTTTGATATTTCCAAAGATTATTTCACCAACTAGGAGCTAAAGCATAATAACAAATATATGTTTAGAATTCGCGCTTAACACTCATGCACCTGCGGAATAATTGAAGCCAAATGAAGTGATTAGGATATAATGCACTGAAAATTAAAAAAAAAGAACTAAAACACCATCGCACAAATCATACAGGAAATGGAATCTCCATGGCATGCACTGTATTAGCCACACAAAATTTACAGTTAAGGATATTGCTCAATAAACCATTGCTGAAAACTATCCTTTCTCTGTAGAAACTGATCTTTCCTGACCAACGGTGACGGAATATCAATACAAATATGATTTAATACACTTTAAACGAATATCCCCTTACGTAATATTAAATCACCCATTCAGATATTAAACCTGAAGGCTGCTAATGGTAGGTAAGGGCAGAGCTCACTCTAGACTAAGTCAGTGGCATGTGATTACTAACTCTTATTCAGGTAGGAGTACCAGTTTCTATCTTTGGTCCACATTGCACTCTATGATTTTCCATCGGAAGTATCCAAAAGGTTCACACTGTATTTAAACACGGGAGCATCCGTTCAGAAGGCAAACGCTCTACCCTCTGGACTTCCAAAATACTCGTATAGATAATCGATCTAATCGCTTAAAAATTTAATAATTTCAATTGAAAAATTTATGTTTTTATGGTACTAATTATTATCATCATTAGTATGATGAAATCATAATTTACAGCATTCTATTTTTGAGGGTAGGTTTGCTATGTAGCAATACTCACGTCTCTCTCTTTTTCCAATGATGACTTCTCACTTGATTTCACGATATGGCACATTCCCTTTCATTCTGCCTATGAATTATATTTCCTTCCTCCCATTTCCCTGATACTTTAATGTTCGCCTCTTACTCTAAGGGAGCCTTAACACCCTTAGCACGAAACCTTGGCACCCTTAAGGCGGCTCTCTTATTACAACGCACATACATTTAAAATGTACATTTATTCTGACCCCACTGATATACAGCGACCGTGGTGGGGCAGAATGTCTTTCATACTGCGATGACCATCAGAGTAGTTCCCATGGGAGAAATGTCAATTACTATTGTTGAGGTTGAAGGGTCTAGTTTGTTGGAAAGAGAGGGACATGGAGAATGGTAATGACGCCCGGAGGTGATTCCTTGGAGAGAAGTAGAGAAGGATGGAATTGAACCCGTGGTGGCTCTGTGTTTCAAATGCTTCCTTAGGAGGCAAACGGGAGTAAACGATGACATACAACTAGTTGATTATCACGGAAGAAAGTTTGAAATAATTAAATAATGGAGGCTCAGCGCAAAGCAATATTCATATAGCAAAAGAAACTTCGGCATGGAATTATCACATATATTAATAGTGGTTGCAAATAGTTTGCTTTGTGTGGAGAGTTCAGTGATAAGTACTGTTGGATCGAGAAGAAAAATCCTATGATTAGCTTTCGTTTACACTCCATGTTGTCTCCGATGAAAATTTTAATTTCTAGCTAAAGTAATCCTCAAATTCGTTTGCTGACTACTACAAGAACACAAAAAATTGAGAAAAACATATTTTAGTTTACGTTTCGACTCTTTATGATGTCAAATACTTCAAGAGGAGTTTTGTTTGAGAGTTTATTCCAGAAATCAACTAATTAAATCTAAATTAAATTAAATTTTAAATCTAAATAAATTCCAGAAATCAACTAATAATTAAAAATATAATTTCTACTTGCAAGCATTCATGAAACTTTACCAAGCGCAGTACTAAAAACAAAAATCTATCATTTGCAAGGACAAATTTTATTGAATTTTAAGATAAAATCCAACCGAAGTCGATTTCTACTATAGTGAGATTGTTATGCCAGCCATAAGGACCATGGAACACAGTGTTCAGTATTGTTCGTTATATGGTGGATTTCTGAAGGCAATCAAGGACGCCTTTCTTCTTTTATTTTATCACCCCCACCCTCTGCCGTCTCTCAAAAACTGTTCCCAGCAGTACACCCTCTCCTCCCCCGTCCCTCGGTCGCAAGGGAGTCACTCCCAATTATCGAACCGTGCAATCAAATCCCGACTCATTTTTCCTCCCCCCCCCCCCCACGACCCCCATACCATCCCCAACTCCAAAACGACTGTCCCCAGCGCCCCCCCTATGCCTTGGACATCACCCACCATCTTCAGCCTGATTGCCCATTAGCCATTTAAGATGACTGAGCCGTAAGATGGGCTCCCTCCCACACCACCCCATGCACTGACGACCATCCCTCTTCTGCCCCCACCAGAATCCACCCCTCCGAACCACCCCCAACCCCTCGCCGGTCCACTCTTGACCACACCTCGCTCCCCTACCTCCCTCCCACCATATTCCCAGATACAACCCCCAGCCTCACATTCGTTTTCACGTTTGGCCCACTACCCCCTGCTATACCGCCCCTCAGACTCCCGCCATTCCGACACATTGCCTCCACGGCCGGCCCCACAGCACTGCCCCCATCCCTCTCTCTCTCTCTCTCCATCCCCCAGGCCGCCTCCTCGAAAACCATGCCCCGAGAAAAGCAATTGCTTCCAGCCCACGTCATCAATTTCGTTTATATATA
Source organism: Ischnura elegans (assembly GCF_921293095.1). Taxonomy (NCBI): domain Eukaryota; kingdom Metazoa; phylum Arthropoda; class Insecta; order Odonata; family Coenagrionidae; genus Ischnura; species Ischnura elegans. Next base: position 110,826,756 of record NC_060248.1, read on the forward strand.
CTGCGCGCTATGCCCGCTGGCCATAGCAATAGATATCCTTCTTCTTGCTCCCTCCTTTGTTCCCCGGATTGCCCCTCTCCCTCCATTTTCCGCAGGGGTTCATACATTCTTAACCCGCCGTCGCCGCCGCCGCGAGGAGTGTTTGTAGTCCGGGGGATGCAGAAGCGGGGTGTTTTCTTTCTGCGGGAAAGAGAGGTGTGTGGGGGAGGGTGGTTTAGTGGCGTTTTTTCTCAGGAGGGGAGAAATATAGCAGGTCGCCGATCCAGAGGGCGAGGATGAAGGTGTTTTGCAAGAGGGGAGGCGAGATTAAATTACGCCGAAACGGTGAGTGCGGCGCGGCGGGAAGTATAATGGTGGAATATTTCTACCGTAGGTTGGTGGCAGCTAGAGAGGAAACTCATTTCGGAAATAACCGCCAATCGATTATTTCATTTTTTATATGTCAATGGGTATTGTATTTAATTGTATCTATTAAACGTTTGCTGGAATATTTCTTTTTTTTGGTAACCAACTTAAGCGTGGATGGCAATATTTGGTGTAACTGTGTAACTTGAAACATAATCACAGATACACTTATATTGCTTGTTCCACAATTTTATTAGCCTGACCCAGGTTTCTACACTGTACAATATGTTATTCTCAAAGGTCTTTTGAGAATGATATAGAGAACAGTGTCGAAACCTGGGTCAGACAATTATAAAATTTGTGAAACATAAAATATTTGTGTATCTGTGATTTAAGTTTCTTTTCTCGGTACTTCATGCTGAATATGATGGAATTATTCCTTATGTTGACAATATCTAGCAATTAAACACTTTTCAAACCGACCGTATTTTTAATTTACTAGTTTCTTTGAAATAAATGAGCACCTTAATACTTTTTTGGGGTGTTTATAAAACATATTTTATGGCGGAAGACTGAAAGTATAGAGGATAATCATCTTTAAAGTCCAGAGGTTTTGTTCTTTCCCATCCGGTCATTATCTTTTGGAGTAAGCAAAACATTCATGGAGCGAATACATGTATCTTATGAGTACCAACTTCAAAATATTCACTCGCGATACAACGCATTTCGATGAAAAAAATCGCTCGACGCCTTCTGTACCTAAACAAGCACCAATTGCATTGTGCGATGGGCTATTTTTACCATCAAATTTTTATACCTAAAACAAATCGGTGAATTATGATACAGATCATCGCATCGTAACTCAATCTTCGTCGATTATTCTCCATCTTCTATTGTCTTTAGCTATTTCTGCATGTATGTATCGAGCGAGTAAGTAATGAGGCAGTGCTAAGAAGAGTGGGAGAAAAAAGAAGCCTTCTAAAAACCTTAAGCAGAAGATAGGACAACTTAGTTGACCGAATCATGAGGCATGATCGTCTAATGAAAACGATCGTAGAATGATAAGAGGAAGGAAGAAAGACAAGGGACTTCCCCGAATGAGTTACATAATACAGGTTGTAAGGGATGTAAAAGAGAAGAAATACGGCTCTATGAAAAGGCTAGAGGGTGAGAGAGAGGAATGGAGAGCTGCGTCAAACCAATCTCAGGATTGATGGCCTATGATGATGATGATGCCAATATTATAAAAAAATACATTTTTATAGTCTAGCCAAAGACATTTCTAATATCATTCGTCAGGGTTTTATATACAGGCACGGTCTTATTGGTGAGGGTAGATTGAAGTCCATTTAAAATTCACTTTCCCATCCAAAAACTTGCAATGATATTTCCTCTCGATTTTGGAAACCACATTTCAGCAAACGTGAGGTGGGCTGGTTTCCACAACTCTACATTATCGATGGGTTTGAAGATGCAGTGATTCCCGAGTAGGAGTCTGGCATAAGCTTTCTACGATACCCAAAGGTTCTCTGATATTTCTATGGAAACCCTCGTTTCTCAAAGGTTAAGATTAAATACATCTTGCTTGGGTTCCATTTCATATCTGATTTTAAAAATTTTCGAAACTTCTGGCGATTGTATTAGAGAGTGCGAATTCCATAAGAGGACATTAGTGGTTTCTGTAGCAGCTCAATAAAAGTTTGGACGTTACACCCCCACCCTAGGACACAAATGAAACCAAACCAGAAACAGGTTAAAACCAGAAAATATTTTTTTCTCAAGGGCTGAGGTTACGTTGAGTGGTAGAGCGTATCGGATGGTTTTACTGGGGGGCGGGGGTAACTCATTTCAGGGGTTTATTCGGAGTGAGTACACCTCCGACTATCACGTCCAATCATTTCACGGAGACCACGGGTTAGAATTCCTCAAGGTTACTCGCCCTACACTATCTTGCTAAATGGGTTTTCCATCGATGGAGTTTTGTTTCAAGGTTTCATTGAGGAAAACAACAATGCTCTTATGAATTATATTCAAGAATAATAATTACTTTACTCCAAGTATTGTTTCTATATTTTACCATGAAATACAGTTTCCATTTTTTGATAAATAAATAAATCTTGAAATTAAGAATAGCAGCAATACTAAGAAGAGTTGCCATGAAAGTCAAGTTTATTGTTCAGAGAATCAAAGATTAGCTAATAATTTAAACTCCTGAAGTTGTTTCTAATACATTCTATTTATCAATTAACCTAATTAAGAGGGTGTAGTTATTAATAAATGATACACTTTCTGGCGTATTTCTTTTGAAATCTTTTATATTTAAGAGAATGAAAATTATTTTTCCGATTCCACACTTCTTTATTTCAATCGACCCAGATTTCGACACGTAATGCCATTTTCAAGAAACTTAAAAATGGTGTTATGTACCGAAACCTGAGGTAGGTTGAAATAAATAAGTGTGGATTGGACAAGTACTTTCATGGTGCTTAATGGATTCATTTAGTATAAAAAACTTAATATCCATGAGCAAGCTTCCTATTATCCACTGAAAAAGTTAGAGAACTATTTTTCAAATCCCACATCTCTCCAAAGTTGTTTCCAGGCTTCGCCAATGTTAATAGGGCTGGGACGCTAGAACCGAATGGAGGTGTGCGCGACATGAATGTAAGGCGATTGGTGGATGCAAAGCAGGAAGGGATCGTGGCGGTGAGGAGGGCAGAGAGAGAGAGGAGTGTCAGGGGATGAGGGGGAGGATTTGAAATGGGCATGTCCGGTTAGTCTTGCGGAGGGTAAGGAGGCGGGGGTGAAAGGGGTTACAGGAGTGGGAGGGGAGGAGAAAGTGGCGGTGGAGGTGGTGGTGCCCGTGGGAGTTTCCGAGGGGGGGCGGGTGGGTGGGAGCACTGCCGGGGTCTCTTGATAGTGGCCATGATGATGGTTCCCATTGGTCACTCCCCCTTGCGCAGGGCCCACCTTTAGGCGGAAATAACCGTCTTGACCGTTCCTACACACACTCTCCCTCCACGACTGACCGCCTCCTCCAACCCCCCCGCCCTCCACCCCCGCCCACGTCCTCCTCATCCAAGAGGCCGGCAGTCCACTTGAGGGAATAAGGCTTCGAGAGATTCCTTTGTTGAAGTGTGATGGAATGGTGATGGTGGGATCCGACTTTCCTCCCTTCTCTCCCCCAAACACAACTTCCTATTCCTCTCCTCCAATGTCATTTTCTCTTCCTCCTCCTCCTCCAGAGTCGCGTTCTCCTCTTCTCCTTCCCTTATGTCCCCGTTCCTTATCACCAAAGGCCTAAAGGAAGTTTGACCCAGGGGGTGGGATCGACTTGGAGCTTAAGCTAGATTTTCTCGCGTCTTATCGTAATTTTGGCCACCTTCATTGATCGAAGTTTTATGTTTTTGCTTCCAGTGTATAACTTTCTCCAAACTTAATGTTGATACTAAAATAATAGGAACAAAAATGACAATTGGAGGTTGTTATCCTATTTCTTGCAAGACTTTATAAAATTATCATTCAGTTTGGGGATAATAGGTTTGGTATCATAATTAATGAAATATTTTGAATATAATTAAATACAAAAAAAACAGATAAAAACCTGTGTCCTATGGAGCTTGTGCAATCTCCTTAATCACTAAATCCATTTGATTTTCCCGAAACCCTAAATACTCATAACTGTTATATTTTTGCGGGTTTTTTGAACGACTCTAATATAGATTTTTAGTTTTTCAACACCAATAATTCAGCACTTCGCACTTTTTGTTAGGTGACAAATTCAAACTCTGAGGTAGCCGTATGCTCCAAAAATTTGTCGAAAAAAGCACAATGTGATTCACCGTTACGGCAATCATGGAAGGGGTAGCCTTAGTTAAGTTGAAAGACTTGGAATATAAAGTTCAAATAATATCTATTGGCAGCGAAACAAGATGGCACATTTATTCATACTTGAAAGCATGTCGCTAATATTTTTTAAGTATTTTAAACGTTGCGCTAATGTCAGTTGGGTAAAAGTTCTTGTTTTTTATTTTCCTTCATACCCTTTAATTGAGGGACTGCTAGGGTTCAGCAGCCAAATCCAAAGGACGAACTTAATAGTGAAATTCATGCATCCGAAGGAAACGTGATTATTTTTAAAACTCCTGTCGTATTCCATAGTTATTCCATCCTATCCATAGTTACATTCATTCCCTACGCAGTTTCTGATTGGTAAAAGAAAAGTAACACTATTGATATAATGAGTAGCTTGTAAGCACATATGTGCAAGACTTCAAGCCTTCAGGGAATATAAAATGTGTTGATGAAAGAGTTATGCCAATCTTAAAAGAACAAGAGGGTCATTAAAAGAACGATTGAGTTTCGCTAATAAGAGAGATGGCTCCTTTTGGATCGTCCTTACCATCTCTCCGTTCGAACTTTCCCCTCATATCTCTTCTCGTAAACTCCAAATGGGAATGGGGAACCAAGGAAGAGAAATCCTAATAGCGCGAATAAAACGCTCGCAGAGGATTTAAAAAATAAAAAAAACATGAAGGGAAGGACAGGAGTTATTTTTTTTAACTCTCCTCCCCGCTCCCTCGCGCCAGAAGCAAAATGAGTGTATTCGGCCTGCAGCACGCATTTGCGACTGTCCACTATATGCGAGCAATTAACCCCCCTCCACCCCCATACCTCCCTTCCCCCATCGCCCACTTCCATATTCCTCACAACATCGCAGTTTTCCACTCCTACCCTTGTCTCCCCCCACACACAGACACACACCCCTTAGTCCGCGGAACCAGATACGGACATTTGGGCCGTACATGCGTGAAGTAGTAACTTTTAAAGCTAGCAGGACAGCGGCCGAACGGCAATTTCGGGACATCTTCCGCAGGGGGAGCTAAATGACCGAACTGGATGCGAAGGTGGGAGGGATGGAGCAGTGGAGGAGAATGAGGGGGTGAAGAGGGGATGTTCAGGGGAGGGAGAGGGGGTTGGGATTGAGCTCCACGGGGGAGAGGGAGGGGTTTGGAATCAGGGAAGGAGTTGGATGGTGGGGGTGGGGGTGCTGTAGAATATGAAGGCGCGAGTGGAGTGGGGAGTTTTTGGCGTTTGGGGGTGGGAAAGGCGCAGCCGACGAAATTGTAAAGCCTTGCCATTCTGCTCACACCACTCATTATCTGCTTCCTTACTACAACCCCTCCAACCCTCCCTCACTCATCCCTTCAAATATATAGTTCTGACACTGAAGATCCTCTAGTTTCATCCCTCTACAAACTCGTGCATTGCCATGATTTCTATTGATTCATATTTACTATACTGTTCATTAGGGATGGACGGATACGGAATTTTTCTCGGATCCGGATTCGGATCGGATCCTCGATTTTCGGAACCGGATCTTTCGGATCGGATATATATTTTCGGATTCAAATGCATTTACAAATTCCTGACGCTGAGATTCCACCGATGATTGTTCAATCTCTTGGGAAGAGTCACACTGTGTGCCAATCGTATTTTTCCTCTTTTATTTTCCACGGATGAAATTCTCCTACGTAACCTCTGCGAGAGCTTTCAAATAAAACAGTTCATGAATAGGACAAGAATCGCATGCAACGGCGCATTCGAAGAGGGAATCGGAACTCTTTCCACCCTCATGGGGTGTTGCATTCACTGAAGCTATTATTTAAAAGTTCGGATCCAGATCCAATGTCTTCCGCGACTTTGGATCCGATGTATCCGATGAAGGGCAATATCCGCGGATATTTGGATCCGACCATCTCTACTGTTTATATACATCAAGACTGAAATCGTATTCATTTGCCAGCCTCGGTGGCGGCGGGGTGAAGTCCTCGCCTGCCAAACAAGAGGTCGCGGGTTCGAGTCCCGCCTGGGTAAGTTACCCCTATCCAGGGCATGGCTGATTGTGTACGTTATCGTGCTAATAACCCCGATGTAAATGGCCATGTAGAGCTGTTTTCGGTGGTATGGAAATAAATTAATAAAAATAAATAAAGCTTGTAGTCTCTCCTTCAAGGAAAGTTAAACATTAAACTTGAAAGAAGCCAAGAGACTGCTAAAATTCAAATTGTGCAGATGGAATTATCAGCCAATTCCCTGGAGGAGGAAAATTGGTTTTGAGCTTAGTCACTTGATTTTAAAAGTTATTTCTTTGTAGAAGGAGGTTCAAATCACGTATATTAGAGTCGCTTACTTTGTATTTCCACTATACTCTTGGATTTCATCCGAATGGAGTTTCAAGTGCAGAACCACGGCCATCAGTTAGAACGCTCCACTGATTTTCTCTTTCCCGCCACTTTACCCCTATAAACCAGCAACGATAAATCACGCCAACGAAATGACTTAGTCCAATTCGATCAACAATACCTCTGTTAATGACACTTTAGTATTAGAAGGAAGTTTGGAATTTTGTGACGCAGAGGAAAGACTTCGATTCACTTCCCCACTTCTTTGTCGATGAATGGATGTAGGTTTCTTGCAAAAAATTTATTCCATTCAATTGTGAGGTGGTAGAAACGCGGGCATAATCTCAGAATAAAAATTTAATTAAGACCACTCAACCTCGCTTTGGGGTAACCGAAATAGATGACAATTTCGAATATATTGGACTTCTAATCACATGTTGTGAAAATATAAACACTAAGAATTCAAGACTAAACTTACATTAAGTAAATAGGTTGCTAAAAGCCAAAAAATTCTACAGATGGTATTTTTAGCCAATTCCCCAGTAGAGGAAAATTGGTTTTGGAGTTTGTCCAGGTTTTTTAATTATTCCTCTCAAAGCGGATGCACTTAAGCCTGTTATAAACTCTACACAGTGTTACGGACATAGGCATTACCCTCCTCCATACCTTAAGGTGATTACGTCGTTACTGCGAAATAAAGAATATCAGCAGAATTCCAACTGTTCATTCCATTCCAGCAGAATTCCAACTGAACCTTGCGTTTATTTCACTTATTAAAGTGCTTGGTTCAATGTGAAAAAATTGATAAAATAGTGAGAGGTCCTCAGTACGCCAGCAGATAAATATTGTGTCAAATTTGACGCATGGGAAATTTTAATAAAATTATTTATTCCCATTTTAATACACTTGTATTAGTTACAACTATTAATTCAATTTTATTCAATTTTAACATATGTTATTCAAACATTATTCAATTTTAACATATGTTATGTCTAAAATATTTATAAGACACGGTCTCTTTGTGGAACTGCTTCATCATAGAATAAAATATAATTACTTTGTTCTATTCCCCAATTTATTTTAAATAGCACGACCCGGGTTTCAGCATCTCATGCTATCATCAGGTCAATGATAGCACGAGATGCTGAAACCCGGGTCGTGCTATTTAAATCAAGTGTGGAATAGACCAATGTAATTTTATTTTATTCTATTTAAAATATATCTAGCAAAAAATACACCTCTCTATACTCTTTGACCATAATTGGAATCGTTGGCACCTATTTATCATTGTATTTTGGTATATTGTATTTTGCAACTCCTTGCCCCTAACACCCGCCCCCTTCTCCTGCCAAATCCCCTCCTCCCCCTTCCCCTCTTCTTTCTCCATGCATCCATCTCTCTGACCACGACACTACATCCACAAGCCTTCCTTCTGCTGCCGAAGCGCACGCTCTAACACAAAGCGCTATCCATTTCCAATGTTAATTTCCCAATTTCTGCCCTATCCCGGCCCCCCGAACTCAACGACCTTTGGGGACCGGGGAGGAAGTCCCAGGATCCGCGTCTCGTGGGGGTAAAAGGGGGTTACCCCTCCCCACCGCTGCCACGCCCCCTTCAAAACCAACCCGATATCTATCTGCCCAACGGACCCACGCATCCCATACAGGAGGCTTTCGGCCTTCTCCCCTTACCATCTCCGACAACATCATCTATCAGCGAAACGTTACGAACACGCGTCGGCTCCCAGCGCACCAAGGCATTAAGTCGTCAATTGCCCCCGTGTTAAGTTTTGTGGTGGTTGTACCACTCGGAATAATTTCACGGTTTCCATCCACCGAAACCTCTCCTTTGCCGACGGTCGCAACACGTCGGGAGTTGACCACGAAACGCTGCCAGAATTGTTGGGAATTATGAGTGTGTCCTCAGGAGTAATTTATGGAATGTCCCAGCTCGACAAATCTCCGTAAAAATGATTATCTTGCAGCGGATACCTCGTAGCTCGTTAAACTTACTGTGAACATCTGAAGAGCCAGAAATGCTTTGCGACAGTGCCGTCTTTAACGAGTGAAAAACTCATATTGTAATGGTAATAATTGAAACAACTGTAGTAATTTTCCGCACTTTTTTTAATATTCCTCCTTAGAGAAATTGAAGATGAGGAGAAAGAGAAAAATTAAAAAAAGTGTGCAAAATTACCACAGCTGTTTCAATTATTACTATTTATGGGCTTCCACAAAGTCAACTCGTCGACAATCAGTCTGATTCATATTCTAAAGTACCGACTCGTGGGCTTAAGTGAGAGAAAGAATTCCATGTAGGCATGGTTTCAAAATTCATGATTGGCACTCTAAGGTATATTTGAGGAAATATCGACTGCTCCTTTTAATTAGGGAAATCGACAGATCATCTGTCGATCTAGTTTTTTTGTTTGTTTTCATTACTCCGGCATATTTGAGGTCCATTTACAAATTATAGCTGACAAAATAATCAATTACTTCATCGAAAGAGTTTTACATTAACTTGACCCAACGGAGAACTTACCGCGGATTTTCATGATACTCTACGTAAGTGTTATCTCCTCGGTGCCACTTAGCAGGGGTAGTTGGAGGAAGTAGACCCTGAAATATAAAGCAAAGAGTATCATGAATATTATTCAACTCAATACCGTAGCTCTTCCTCCAGATTCCTTTATTTTTATGTATTCTAGGTCTATACTTTTTACTCCCCGAAGATATTATGAAATGCGTGCCTGTTCATCCAATGGATTTGAAATTTTTAAGGAAACAAGATACGAATTATGGCTGGCTTAACTCATTTGCTCAAATATGTACTGCAGAGACCTCAAGGGCATGCATAGAAACTCATTGCCTACTTTGGGTTGATATTTTTTACTCTCTCTAATCATGTAAGAAACGAACTGTGGTGGTGTTTTTTATCCTATTAGAGACTACAGTAACGTTTTGGATTCTTTTAGGATTACTTACTTATATTTGATATATAAAATAAACTGGGATTCGTCAAGCGTGTTATGGGAAGATTTTCGGATAGTATATAAAAGAGGTGCTATTTTGCAATCGACCGGCCACAACTTGAATGTGCAGCGAGCATATGAGATCCGGCGTAGAAAGACTTGATTCGTGAACTAAATATCACACAAAGTAAAGCTACGCCATTCCTAAAAAACTGCTATAGGCGTACAGAGAGCGTTTTCACACGAAACGTTACAACACGTGTCAAACGAATTAGGCTGGAAGCCGTAAGAGACTCGGAGGCTGCGCGCTACGGTTACATTGCTTGAGCAATTGAGAATGGATGTTTTATTTTTTCCCTGATTGATAAAAGACGATAAATAAACTCTAGGTGGAACCTACTTAACAATACTAGGAATAGGTAATTTAATAAATGATAGGTGGAACTCCATAAGATCATTTCACTTTTATTTGTTAACAGCTGGTTTCGTAACATCTCCCGCCACACGCCTAATTAGGCAGCTTGCGGGGTATTATGTCGATCTAACCAATTATACCTATCAGATTTGTGTGTTTCTTAGGTCATCCCTCATTACACTAGCGTAGAAACGACAATTTCGAAAATAACTGAAAGAGCTTCCCTCGCCAGTCGGATAATTAATAAATAAACACTCACCTATTAAACGTTATAGATTCTTGTTCTTCCCTCCGTTGATTTATCGAAATTACAATATGCAGCCGTTGGTAGGCCTCAAAAATTTATAGTTTGACTTTGCTAAGTAAAAGGTCGTCCGGAATCAATATAGCGCCAAGATGAAGAAGCACAGAAAATCAATATAATTGTAGTGAGGATCCTATTTTTGATACAAAGTGCAAATAGGCTTGTTGCCTTATAGTAACTCAAAAGATGGTATCATTTTATGCCTGCAGGCTACAAGTTGAAATTGGCAAGGCTCCGGTAGACTTAAATATATTTATTTTTACGAGGTATTTTCATCAAGAATATATGAATGTACATATAAAACAGAAATACTTCCGTTTCATAATCAACTGTACATAAATTATTGGTACTAATTCGTTATACCAGCCATATTAACGCCTTCCGCGGGCCGCTTAATGGCGCTCCGAGGCCCCAAGCTTGTTGCTTATCCCATGCCCACAAGCTAAAATTCGCTTCCAAGGAAAGTGTACGTATAGTGCACGTTAAGCTGTTTCAACGTTTTGCGTGAATAATTTGCTGGTATTCATTGATCGGTTACCACGTTTGCACGCTATCTCATATCGTGGATGAGGATGTAGAGGAGGCACAGGGCGAATGTACACCATCTATTCCAAATACCAATCTCCTTTTGGCTCCCTTGCTTAGTCTCTGAAATTACTTCTCGGGAATAATGCCGTGGAATTCCTCGTGCTGGCAGAATCAGAGCAAATCAAGCATTCCGCCAAAGTTGCAGCCGCCTCTTCCATCATCCACTTCTCGACCACCGGCGCCAGAGGTAGGTATTGGCCTCCATAACATCCAATGGCTGCCCACGAGCATTGCACACGTCTTGGGCAGCAAACGTACCATCAACGATGTTTCTCTCACACCTGCGCACTCTCAAAACACGAAGAAACCTCTTCCGCTCTTCTCTTAGCGAAATGGGCATTCACGCCCTGGTGCACAGCTACCGATTCAAATGCATATTTCCGAACTTGGTAGTACCAGATACTTGTCTTCATGATTGGGCTTCTTGTTGCTAAAAGAAGAATTGAATCTCATATTATTATATTTGCAAAATTTGAAGCTTATTTAATGCTTTTCAAAAATTATTGTTTAAAATATTTTCATGCCTTGGTACCGATATTTATTATATCTTATGAACCACTTTTCTATTACGCGATCATCATTTCTCCTAAAACTCATAAGACTTTTCTAACCTCACGAATTTAAGATTTTTTCTCAGACTGACCGATCCCTGCTTGAATGTAGTGTGGAGAACATTTCAAGCGCAACACTCCGTCCGTCGGATGGGACGTTAAGCCGTGATCCCCTTGGTGGCTTCTGTAAAGAGCAGACTAATGCCGACGCCGGGTTTCTTTCCACCCTTCCTTACCTACCCCTTCCCTCATGGTGCAAGTGACCTAAGCTGTCGGTCGCCTCCTCCAAATACAATACCATACTTATTTCATTGAAGAGGGAAATTGTACAGAATCAGTAAGGAGCATTCAAAAATTGCGTATCATCACGGTTTCGCACAAGTGCCGATACCACCGATGCGTGGCCCCTTAAAGTGATTCGCGATCACCCAATTAACATGAGTAAATTTAATGTAATGACTCAATTGGGTTGTGGTCTTCGTGATACGTTCCGATTAAGCAACTGTCCGTACTATTTACTACTACTGCATTGTAAATATTTACTCACACAGGTATGTGGAAGATCATGAGATCCTGTCGAAGTGAAATCGATGTAAAGAGATTACTTATTATAATTACTATTGAGTGGTTGAAAGCTTTTCTTTGTCATTGACCGATAACCTAAAATTATTTGTAACCCTAAAATATCATTTTCTTAATGATGTTTTAATGTTTGTAATATGTTTTGCGTTTTTATACATAGACTTACTTGAAGTAAATGCGGACTTTTTTCAGTTTTGCATTTTGGTAGTTAATCCTTATTTTGATATAAGAATACTATCACCATAAAATTGAAACACGCACTTTTACGGAGTCCATAAAGACCATACCTATTACTTCACTATTGTTGCTGGACTCTCCAAACCTGCTTCAGCCTAAGACCCCGATCGTTTCTCTCCTCTGAATCACTTACCCATAACAACCACCCACACAAGCCCCGCATATCTCCTTTCACGGAAGCCAATACGGGAAGTGGAGAGAGCAATGGCGGATTCGGAACTCTCTGCCAAAACGGCAATTTTCTCCGCTCCCCCGGATTCTTTTGTTTTATTTTTCATAGCAGCGTGCGTGTCCCAACTCCCCCATTAACTCTTCCCCGCCCTCCCCCTCCCCTCAGCTGACCCAGGGCAGCAAAACTCATTTCTCGCGCGCAATAGCGCTCCGAGACCCGGCCCTCTTGTCCCGGGAAAGGAAGGTGTGCCCGGTTTACTAATGGCGGACGCCTGCCACCGCCTTCATTTTGCTTCTGACTCGCCTCCGAAGCTGAAATTCTTCTCTTTGAAAAACGTAAGAGTGGGAAAGATGTGGGGAGGATTTGGACACTTTAAGCAGTTGACTACAATATTTTTGGCAGTCAGCAGCCCATGCTTGGGACAAAAAGGACTATTCACTTTTTCAGGTTGGCTACCATTACGTAAGCAGTGTGAGTAGGTACTCTGAGTGGTAATTAATTATTGGCACATAATCATACTGCCTTTCATAGAGTAGTGTTGATTTATTAGAATTTTTCTTAAGTGTTTGTGTTTGTTACATGAAAACTTTTGTCATTGCTAAATGGAAATAAAAAAATTACCAGTGTTCCAAGTAAGGATATTGTAGCTTTAATATGGTACAGGCATTAGAAAAAAAAGTTGTCCTAAGGATGGGGGAGGTATCCCTGACTTGGGAGTAAACAAAAAAAATAAAAATAAAAGAGAATGGTAGGTTAAGAATTTCTTATTTTCAAAGGGCAAGGGCTTTTCATAATTTTGGTTAACCTTTACAGTTTGCGGTTATTCCTTACAGTATTTTTATTTATGTTAGAGCATAAAATCTTTCCTAAGTATGGACTCTTGTTAGTCACTCTTTTACCCTCTGTGTTTTCGGACTTAAGTACTTGCGATAGCTATCGATATGAATAGCTATCGGCGTGCAGATGAGCTCAGTTGATAAAAAGTTGCTCTACAAGGAAAGTAAAACTTACAAAAGGAGATAGGAATAACGAACATAAACCGATTACCTAGCATTGTTTCCAAAATTTCAATTTTTACTACACTGTTGACTAAATATTTGTAATACGTCGTTGGTTTTTATACATGGACTTACTTCGTGTAAATTCGAACTATTTTTATTACATTTTGGCCTTTAACGATTGTTTTGACAATATAGGGCATAGTATTACCATAATATTGAATGTAATATTCAATTACTTATTCTTCTTGACTTTTCATCGGGTTAGATCACTGACGCCCACCTTTTTAATGTCTATTTTTATTCATTATATTTTTCTTTTGAAGAACATGACAGAAGTGGCTCTTGAAAATTTGTCCTTCATCTAACTCATCCGAGTAGATACCGTAGTGGAATCAAAGATCTCACTATGAAGCATTTGTCAACAATGTTCACTTCGCGAAAGTCATAGACAAATGTATATTCATTACTCACCATGGAACAATGAAAATGAACTTATACGTTTATGTTCTCTCCCACGAAATTTTTCGCCACGAGACACAAAGCAGCGCGGAAATATACGTCTTTTCAGACAAAACCTACTCAAGAGGGAGCCTACTCAAGGTGCTGGATTACCCCGAGCAACTTCGCGGAGGTCTTCTCTCCAAGTTATTGGAATGGTCTATCTTTCTTGCAATCATTCTTAGAATATATTCCTTCATTTCTATTTTTCTAATTGTGTCCTCCATCCGTAGTACCCTTATTCTATGTATGTCTGGAAATATTTCACTTCCCTGTTAATGAATTATTACGATTTACCCAGCATATTGATTTCCATAGTGGTGCTTATAATGGGCAATTTGATGAAAATAAGGAAATTTTATTAAGAAATTGAAGTTATCACTCATCAGACGCTGACATAAGACGCGATTTGAGGCATTCTTTAACGCCTCTCCTTTTCTCTCACGTTGCACTGCATTGTACATTTTAAATATATTACAAGAATTTCCTCAACCATGGCACTGTAAAAATAAAACAAGAGTCAATATTTAATAAGAGTGACTCTCCCAACAGGTAACTCTGACAGTAAAATCAGAAGTAAAAAAATCATAAATAAGCCTCTGTCCCAAAACATTCTTACTTTCGGTATTCCCAGCATACAGTGCAAAACTTCTCTGCAAATATTGGGTTGATTTAAGCGATATTTTCAACAAAAAAATACAAAGGGAAACAAAATTCAGCGATCTATTTTTATTAATATCTCCAGTTATTATTATTTGCTGATTTAAAGTCGTTCATACACAATAGTTTACGGGTTCAGCACTCTCTTTCCGTAAGATTAAGTACTTCATTAAATAAATAATAAGTTAAAATTGGTAGGATGCATTATTGCAGTGGTTAGTGCGAAAAAAATACATCGTTCAATTTTGCTTCTCTAGTTCTACCACAGAAATTCCCCTGGAAGGCTCCATTCCCACAACAAATATCATGCGTCACCTGTGAATAAGAGCCACTCCCTTCCCTCGTCCAAATCAAATAGCTCTTGATCAAACAGCAGCCGTCTGCAGGTCGGAATTAGACAGCAATTCTCCCTAGTTCCTCCTCCGACGGAGAGGGATGAAGATTTTTACTCGAGAAAGCGGGCGGGGACCCCTCGCAAATTATCGCGGCGGCGGAACTCTCCTCCATTAGCTTGGCCAGTCCGTAAACTTAGATGGAGGCGGGCGAGGTAGGAGGAAGCCAGCGGTCAAGCAAGGGGGCGGTTTAGCAGACCCCCCCCCTCCTCTCCGCTCTGGAATAAGTCTGCAGCCGCACCAACTTGCTTCCCTCTTTCTCATTCCCCGCAGCGATTCACAAGACCTCCTCGCTCCGTGCATCGGATGTCAGATGAGAGAAATTGGTGGGATGAGAAGAATGGGTACTTTAGCCACCTCTCCCCTCCTCCCCACACCCTCTTCCAAGGCCTCCAGCTCCCTTACCTTGCCGCTTCTACCATCCGAGCTGTTTCTCTTGCGTCCACACACCCCTGTCCCTCCCTGTCCACCGATCTCTTCTACTCCTACTCCCTCCACCTTCCTTCTCTACCCTCGTTATACCACCCTCGACTCGTAAACCTGTGCCTCATATTTCCGAATATTATCTGTCGTCAGATAAATACAATTTCCAGAAAGAAGTCGCAAGAGCAATACTTTTTTTTCATATAATTTTTGCTATTTGCAATACATTTATTTAATGGGTCGATAGAAAACCCTTGATGTAGTTTTACATTGATTACAAGTACTTAAATTAAAAAGGAGGCATCAAGGGTGTAATGGAGAGCTTCAAAATAAAAATATCATAGTAATAGTAACGAATGAACAGGACAAATTTTAAATAAGAATACAGATATGACATTAAAGAAAAGTCAAGCAGTCAAGAGATATTACTACTCACATATCTTTTGAAGGTAGGTACTTAAAGTAGGAGCAAAGAAGTCCATGTCACTTGAGATTTCATCAGCATATCTCATTACACGGTAAAGTGGCATGAAGAAAGAGTAATTATTTGGCAGATGAGGAACATTAAACAAAGTGCAGTCTTGTATTCACTGTTTAAACATCTATTTAATGAATTATCCAGTTATATATTTTTTATTTCACTATTTCACTTGCTGATTTAGAACTGGCTCCAGTCACTCTTTCTGTTTCAGCGTAAAGATTTAAGGTGCGGTTTATACAATGGAGATTTCAAGTTATTATTTCCTGGTTTACCCCATATGAAGTATCAATCAAAATGTTTACGCATTTAAAGTGCTATTGTGTTGCCTGTCATTTAATTATTTTAATCAAATTCGCTGAAACTGGGAATGAAATATTTGTTTGATCCGCAGCAGGATCTTCTTCAAAGCATCCCTCCGACCCGACCTCTCCTCCAGCGCCCCCCATGGACCATACCTTCCCTTCTCTCCGTTCCCACCCCTCATTCCCCACCTTACGTCGGACGCGGTTGAAAAGATGGGCACTAGGAGGAGCTCTGGTCCAGAGGAGGAGGGATGTGGGGAGTTGAGAGATGAGATGCTGAGGAATAGTGTCGGGAGGCGGAGGTAGTTTTGGAGAACGGAGGAGGGGGGTGTGTGGTGAGTTATGCCTTGGTCAGCAGAACTTGCAAGAGGGCGGGGGGAGACGCGCTAAGCTTCCTGGGTAGGTTGTGAGGTGGTTGGCAAAGGAGTTTCGGCGGGGGGAGTGGCCCAAAAGGATGTGTTATGTTCTGCCCCGTCCGTGTTGGTGGCTGAGGAGGTATCCTGCGTGCATATCCCCCCGTTGCTGCAAACTCCTCGCTCCATAAGAGCAACCGCACACAGAATTCAACGCCGCACAGTGCTCCATATTGCTGAAAAGTGAGGTACGGCAATCTATCGAAACCAAATTAGGTTACTAACAGACTTTTTAAGGTCGCTGATTATGAATCTAACGTTGGTAATTTTAAAAAAAAATATCATAATTTCCGCAAACACTAAACATTTTAACTGCGGGAATTCGTGGAATCCCGAAAACTTGGAAAGCCAACCAGGTTTCGAATATATATTTAATATTTTTTGTGCTAATAAATGAAGCTTGATAATATCAAGCTCGATATTTTCGATTTCCTGAAAAGAAGATATCAACTATTGACTACTATAGTGCTATTTCTAAGTTACTTGTATTGGCTATAAGGAAGGCACAGACTAAGCACAAGTAGGTTTGAAGATCGCCTTCATTTTTAAGAATAACTTTCGTTTCTGCTAACTTTTGCTCGGCATCGTACATGTATTTAAAGTTTGAACTTTGAATAAGAATCCGAATTAGGCGTTTTTGCATGTAGTTAAAACCATATGGCACTATTTTCCTGACTGATTTCACGTCACTTTCTGTAATATAGGTTCACATGTTATCGTATAAAGATTAAATTGTTAATGTAAGTTTTTTTTAATTAAATGTTAAAAAATACTTATCTCCTCTGCTTCTAGTCTACAGACCGCAAATAGGAAGAATATTAGAGATGATATAGCTATTTGAAATGGAGGCTCATTCAGCTACGCACTAGAAATACACCTGCAGACTCGAGTGTGCTCACTATCAGACCGGCCTGTATCGACTTATGCATTCCGAGAAGCCTATTACTATCTCCTATAGAAGTAGGAGGGGTTTTCCTAACACCATTTACCTGTCAGACCGTTCCGAAATAAGGTTCATTTTTGGGTCTATGCCGTATTTTCGGGACATTTGCACCAATGTACAACCGTTGGAGAAAACTGCTCTCGTAGCGAACGTCTGCTATGTACATGCGACTAGAATACTGTACTAGAATCTGAGAAGGCCGCCCTATGTAAGCATGTGTGAGAATATCTACCTACTGGAAGAAAATGAGGAAGAGAATGAAATTCTTCTATTGGCGTTGGAGGTAGAGGGATGCGTGCAAAAAACTAAGTGCAGCGATAAATATCGCGGAGAATATCCCTATCGTACATTATTTTAAAATCGAATTCTCTAAGCAACATAATTAACCGCGTATGTACGTTAAATCGTCAACAGTACTTATTAACATCATTTCCATGATCTTCTGGCGAAAACCATATGGCGGAAAAGTAGTATTATAGCTTAACTATAGATGAAACCTTAACTTTGATAGAATTTTATGAAACTATTAGTATAAATGTATCAAACACATTTAATTTCGATGTAGGTGAATTATTTATTTTCCGGCATGGTTTATCTGCAAACTGAAATAAAAAATGAGTGGAAACCTATCTTAGTCCTCATCATCATCATAAGTATTTGATCTCATTTTTGTGCTTTGCTCTATTCTTTTTATGATATTTCTTGGAGTATAGGTCAATGTAAACCAAGTTATAGCCAACCTTTCGATTTATTTAAAATCATCCTCAGGGCTATGAAAGAGAAAACATGAACAATATAAAATACAAAGATGACAACGACATACAATATTTTTACATAAAAATATTGTATATCGTATATTGTATTTTATGTAAAAATATTGTATATCGTTGTCATCTTTGTATTTTATATTGTTCATGTTTTCTCTTTCATTGCCCTGAGGATGATTTTAAATAAATCGAAAGGTTTGCTATAACTTGGTTTACATTGACCTATACTCCAAGAAATATCATAAAAAGTTATTAAACAAGGTCAAGAATAGAAGAGGAAAAGTATTAATAATACTAATTGCTCTATTCTGTCACCATATAGCCAGAGGTTACAGCGCGCGTCGCAAAAGTTGGGGGAATGGTATCTATCCTGTTCAACAGTGTTCAGTGAAAAGCAGTGACGTATCAGTGGTACCATAGCTCTCGAGAAATACGTCCTGTTCGAATGGCTTACGTGTAGTGCGAGCTGACTCAAATTTTACAGATTTGAGGACAAGCAACGAGAATAGTTCCCTCGCATAGCATCGCATTTTGTGCACAGTTGCCTATGCCTTTACCTTCCCTATGACTACTTGTACTCCCTCCATTAACACCCAGTGGACCCGGTTCCAAATCCTGGTGGTGGAAATGATGTACCCGAGACAGCCCAACCCCGGCTTGAGCGCCATACAGTGGACACTTCAAGTACGGCACTCCGCTCGTCGAATGGGACGTTAAACCGTGATCCCCTTGGCACATTTCGTTAAAAGCAGGCTAGTTATGAACGCTGGGTTTCCCTTCACCCTTCCTTACCTACCGTTCCGATGGCGCAAATGACCTTAACTGCCCATCGCTTCCTCTAAATACCTACCTCCTCCCCCACTCATTGCCAACTCCCGCCTATTGTGCCCTCCCAACCTCCCAGAATCCCACGCGGGGAGAATCACGAGACCTTCCCCGCTTTCTTCGGTGGAAAAAATAAACGCGATCCTTGCGGCATATTTACAACGTAGTTTCGGCCGCATCTATTGTTCCGCGGTGCCTCCTGCCTCTGCAAGATCGAGGGGGGGGGGGGGATAGGGGGATGGTCGAGAGATGGGTGGGGAGGGGTGTGCTCATGAGAGCGCGTGGCTTGTTGCGAATTTCCGGGGGATGGCTCCCTCTAGATTACGCCAAGGAGCTCCTTACCCCCTCCGTGCAGAGAGAGCACGCCGGAAGATAACATTGCCTCGAGTCCATTCGTCTCGTCCTTCACTGCAACACCTTAATGCACCTCTTCCTCCATAAATACTGTATTTTTGCGTTAATTTTAATTAAATTTACAACAAACCATTGTTTAATAGCATTCAAATACGATCTTAAAAGTATTGCAAATTTTGCATTACCATAAATATTGTATTTTAACGTTAGTTCTAATTACATTTACAACAAAACGTTTATTTAATACCAAACAAATACAATCTTTAAAAAATAACAAATTTTACGTCCTCTGCTATCCGTGCAACTCCTTCAGATAATTTGGGTTTTTCTTTTAGCAAATATTCTGCTACCATAACCATTGAAGTATTTTACTAATCAATGTCAGTTCATATGGAGTGTTTTGCGAGGTAGCTGAACCAGCTTAGATTGGGTTTATCTCTTCAGTAAACAAAAGGGCATACTCATTTTCACTCTATCAATGAATACAATTCTTTTTCTTCCCTCCCTCGCTTTCCAAACATTCTTCTTTTAAACAAGGATTTTAACATCCCGTCCCCGCTCAGTACTCCATCCAAACCTTCTGTCTCCTCCGTATGTCGTCTAGAAGGGTTGACTTCTCGCCCACCATATCTGGCACTTCGTCGCTCCTCTTTCTATCCGTCCATTTCACCTTCTCCATTCTCCTCTACACCCTCATCCCGAATGCCTCCAATATTTGTTCCTCCTCTTTTCTAAGTTTTCACGTTTCTGCACAGTGAAGCGCTAGACTTAAGCCATCACATACAATCTTGTTTAATATCGTAATCTTTTATTGCCTCAATATGGGTCTTTATTTACGTGTTTTATACGAAAAAAGGAAAAAAGACATGACCTTAAACGCCTCCCGACCGTTATCTCCTCGGTCAACCATCTGCTCATTATGGATTTGAATGAATTGTTCTTGAGTCTCGGCCCCTACCATTCCACTGTGCGAAAATCCGTGACTAATATAAAATTTGACAACGTGAAATATGTACACCTAGAGTAATAATCTTTCTATTTAGGTGATAATAAAATAAGAAACCACCCGATGTTCCCACGTATTTTATATTCACAATTTTTATCGTGTGGCCATCAAGAAATGGACGTTTTTGAAAAAGGACTTTTCCAATCTTGCTGCAAGCAATCAATATTTTCCTGTACCTAGGCCAGCATCGCCATAGCAGCTATTAAGGAATTATGATTTTTAATGTCATTTCTAAAACCATTTCAAGGGATGTTCAATTTTTTTTATTTTCAGTTGGCAAAGTATACTTTGAATGTTCATGAAGTTATCATTATTTTCGTTCGTCGGTAGAATCATAATCCCCTAGTAGTGAAATTATTTCTCTACCCTGACTATCGGTGTTTTTATGCTCCCTCTCAAGATCTTCAATTGCAGTATAGCATTTATAGCAGATTGTTTTTGACCTATTGGATATGGATATTTGTGTTTTAAATAGGCACTAAAGTTGCGTTCATCAACACGTTTGAGAACGTAATCAAATTTATTTTTTTATGATGTAAGTATACATTTCTTGACCTCAAGTGTACACATTTATAATCTGTTGTAGAACTCCTTTCCATAATGATTAAATACCATCGGCAGCAGTAAAATTTTTAATTTTCCTCTAAGCATAATGCATTCCTCATATTTAAAATTGCATAGTGAGATAGTGAAGATGTGATTCGTCATTTTCAGTTGATTGTTGAATTCTAATGCCAGTCGGACAATGTTAATCGCTTTTTCCCCCTCCCTAGGAGTCACATTTGGCTTCAGTAATATTATTTGTAAGGACATACAATAAGATGTTTTTTTTATTATAAAACTGATCAGAATTACGGACAGCCTTCATTTTAGAACGCTAAATTTTGCATGGAAATAAAGATCCCCAGTCATTAATTACAGCGAAGTATCCATGTTTTTCAACTCGACAATTGAGAAAATATGATTAATTGTTCACGATATTTAGTTTTATCTATAGTCAGAGGCTCACTAATACTACATTTATTGGATAAATTGCGTTTCCCAAACGCTATGCAGATTATTTTGTGTTTTTTTGTAAAATAAGTTATCGCTGAGAAAATATTTCATCGCCATTTATTAAGACTATTTGAAGTAGTTAAATTTATCTTATTAAATTACTTAAATGTATTTGATTTAATAATCAGAAAATAATTATGAATAATAATTGAATAAATTGATATTTGACGTTGTGTTAACGAAGAGCGACCTTCAATGAAATAGTTATTATTTAAGAACTTAAAAAATGGTTTTAAAATCACTTGGTGGAAATATTACCTTCTCTTGGCAAAAATGAAATCACGGAAAGGAAACGTCATCACAAATCTCGAGTGAAAGCAAGTCCGTGTTCGTGCTCCAGTGTCTTCGGAGCCGCAGTTTCATTCTTTGCATTTGCGCCACTCTCCCAAGGCCCTTTCTCCCCCTCATCCTCCTCCCTGGACCCCGCACCCGTCCCCACTCTGCGGTCGTTTCCGAGATCCCCCGCGCCCATCCTCCGAGAAACCCCAAAGCGGTGCAGTGTCCAGTGTTTGGTGTTAGGGATATCCCCAGGAGAGCTGTCGGCGATGGGCAACATTCCAACTTATGGAAAATGTTGCCCCGCTTTCCGGGAGTTGTGGAAGCGGAAGGTGCTGCGGTGCACGGCGGGAAGGAAGTGGCGGTTCCTTATAATCCTTTTTACGGCGGAACATAATTCTAGGAGCGGCCGCGGTCGGGCCGAGGTTTGGGAGGGAAATGGATGAGAGGGGGAGAAACTCCGCCACGCAATTTAAGCATGCACCTGCGTGAATATTGCTTTAACGTACTATATGTTCCATAAAGCCGGAAAAATACGATGCATTATATAAATGCGACGAATTAAGTACAAGGTCCTTTAAAACAGACGATTTTTTAAAAATGACTATATTTAGAGGTTAAAACTCAGATAATCAAGGATGTATCAAGTCAAAAATATTTTTCGTTTCGCTCGCATTTTTGTGGAGAATCCAATATGATAGTTACATCAATAAACGGGAACTTGGATCGAGAAATAGCCTAGGATGAAAAAAAATTATTCTTTCAATTTTCGCCATACGCACAGATGCTTTTCTCGATGTTTCGCCTTCAGTTTATAATTATTGCCTTACCAGATACATCTAGAGTCAAAATTCATTTATGTGGACCTCTACGAGATAGTGCTAAGTATTAACGACCGCATTACAGTTTTCTCCTCAAATTTCCTATTTGTTACTCATTTTACTAATGGATATATTTTGAAGGCGTTGTGAGACTTAAGTCTCGCAGCTTAAACGGCTAAGAATTTGGCTCTGGAATCAGTGTATTCTCTGCTTGGTTCCGGTTAAAGATTTTTAACCCTCCTTCCTTAACATAATCGTAATACATTTTTCTACGAAAACGATTCCGTTGAAGCAAAAAACATTGCTATAAATTATGAGGACATCTCTCAAGCCGCCGGTACTTCCTTAATAGGATAAGTGATTGGACTCCAGGTATGTGCTTGCATGACCATGTGCATCAATCCTAAGTTCTTAAAAAGTAACTTCGCTCAAAAACAAAAGCTACTTTTGCCATAACATGTTTCAGCCTGGAGATTCCATCAACAGTTTTCTCTATATCTTACAAGACTCAAACGCTAAAATTATATTTCGGTCGAAGCATATTTAAAGACCAAAGACTTCTATGCCGATGTCTTTGTTCACTCCAAGTAGCTAACGATATAAATCTAAACAGAATACAGACGATTGAAGAAAAATGGAATTTTACCTCAATATTCTGCAATCACCGAACCTATCTACCCCCGAAAAGTTACATTTTAAGTATAGATAACACTTATCTTCTGATTAATATCTAAATAGATACATAGATATTTAATTAAATTCAATGCCGTCGTTTCTAGCTACATTTTCCTTTACTGCCCATGTTTTGACTTTTACAATTCAAATAGCTATGCTATACCCAGTGAATTTAAGAAGATATTAAAGTGGTAATTTATTAATATTATTTCACTTCCTAGTCTCCGAGTAGAAAATTTCGAACTTAATAAAACGATTATGAAAGAAAGTCGTTTCCTATGGTGACTTTAACTGTGACGTCCCTCGTTCAGTGAATAGAGATCTCTCTCCGAATAATATCTGAGAAAATTTTATCATGCGCTGGATGAAGTTGCGACAGAACTGTTCTCAAAATTAAGAATCATCTATATAACTACGGAAAGTAAATGAGAACTTGGAGAATCCGGGCGCAAAGCCAAGTTAATAGGGGAAAAATGTAAATGGCGTTGAATTTAATACGCCACTTAATTTGGGCCAACTCCACAACCCTGTCTGCCTCGCTCTGCAGTAATTTCTCTCCTTCCTCCAAATATGACTTTTTCCCTTCTCTCTTTCTCTGCGAGGATCTTTCAGCCCCATTCATAAACCTTCCCCCTTTTAACCATCCAATCAAGTAAAACCAGCTGTCTTTTCCCTTTTGCAATGTTTGCCTTGTCGACAAAAAACTATTTTTTGCGCCAATTAGTTCTATTTAATCAAGAATGGGGTCGATCCCTCAGACCATGCATTGGATATTATTTAAAAAGTTTGGTAGATGGAAGAGAATGATGTGTCATGACGATAAAAATGTTTCTCGTTCAGCCATTTCGTCATAAGTTTTTTCGAAGGCACCGCTAGGGTTTCCGCCCATTTTTTCATGAACTGGTGACTTCATTGGAGCTCTTCTTTGCGCGATTGTAAACAAACAAAGAAACCGCAAGGGAGATGCAAAATACCAAGTAGTAGATGAGAAGGAACGATCTGCCTGGCATGTGCTCAAGACAAAAACAACTTATCGGGGAAGGGCCGCAAATTTTTCGTCGCGAACAGCTCAAGAGTTAGGCGACGGATTGAGAACTGGAATATGACTGATATCTTCATTTTTCAAACTTATTCATAGTAAAAAATAAAAATTAAAGAAGAGCCCATAAGAGTGCTGTACATACGGGGAGACAAATTTATAGTGATAAATGTATCACTTTAGAGAGGCTGTATGGGCTTGTTGTTAACTAGAAAACTAGTCGAGGGTGACATCGTTACTTCACAAACCAATATATCGTTATATCCCGACATTTTTTTTAACCATTAAATTCGTACACTCTTTTTTGATGCCTGGCTATTGCTCAATTCGACCCGGTCCGTCTTATTCGCCTTTTTTTGTTTTTGGCGTGAGTCTCTGGAACTTTCCATTATGCCTGTACTGTGCTGGCTTTGCTGATAGTGGGGAATGAAGTTTTACATAAAGTCGGTGAGCGTGCACTTTTTAGAAAAGAAGGCCGCACCTGTGGAAAGGTCTAGAACACACGGGGGGGCGATGTCGCGATTCCTTAAAAATTGCACGCATCATTCACTCGAGGTTATTTTTGTCAAGAGTCGCGGCCCCGCAGGGCCGTGAAAGGGAAGCACTACGATTGACCCGGAGTATGAGAGGGAGGAGATCACTCTTGTCCAAGAACCAACAGTCTAAAATACACTCCTTGCGGCAAACTCCGTATCTTTCATTTCTCACCGATACTGTCCCTCCAAGAGGACCACCTTCGCAGTCCGGAATCCCTCAGCGTCAGTCAAGACCCACGTCTGAGCCGCCCCTTGTCCAGCTGTCTACGAGAGGACACGACACGTTATCAGCTTAGATCCTCAAACCTCTTCGCCAACCCTTTTCCCTTGGGTGAAAATGAAATCTTAACAATGGCGGCATTAACAATTATAATATTAAGGCTCCGAGGGAGCTGTCAAAGAGGCTAAAATTTTCCTTCCTACATCGGGATATAGAGGATTGGAATGGTTTACCGGAGGAAAATTTTTTTGAGCCCTTCCCAGCTAACGCCAAGATATTTTGGACGAGGTTAAATAAAATTGAATTCTAAGGCCTTTTCTAAACGTCTATTTTTTTGAATTTGGTGTTTCATGATTTTTTGCTTTGGTCTTCATATAATATTGTGTAAAAATGGATTTTAAGGGCTATGTAAACGTAAACATGTATTTTTTGCGGATTTGGTGCTATGTACATGGGGACATGCATTGTGGAAAAATGTCTGCTGAGAAAATCCTTCTGGCTGCGTCATTTCACTACAAGTAGGGTAATATATTTTTAACTATTCAGGAACATAACATTTACTTTGTCTTTCGGCGGAACTTCCGATGAAAAGACCCCATCCAATTGCATAAATCTCTTGGCGAAGGGCGTGAAAGTGTAGCGGGAGAGGGAGGCTGGACTAGGAGTTTGTGGAAGGGTTGAGGAGGGTGGAGAGGTTAGGGGAGGAAGGAGGGCGGTTTTATAAGTTAGTTTGGTGGGGGTGGCAGCGGTGGATTTTAATCGCACGGCCCGCCAACCCCTTTCCTACCAAGACGTTACCGCCCCCTCGTCCCCCGCCCGTCTCCGTCCCAACCCTCTCGCACAGCCGTCTTCATTTTCATCCCCCGGAATTCGCTCACTTTTCCACCCCTTATCTCTCTCTCTCTCTCTCTTTATACATATACCCGCCCGCGCTCAACCCCTAACCCTTCTTGGTTTATAAAGGAGATAAAAACCGGCGCGAAATAAAACTTGATAAGGCTTAAGGAAAAAAGTAGTCGGAATGAGCGGGGAAGGCGTCGAAGGGAGAGAATGGGGGAGAAGCAGGTGAATGGAATGAGGGAAGAGGAGGAGAAGAATAATAGTCAAGGTTAGCGAGATTCATAGAATCGAAAATAAAAAAACGTAATCATTTCTTTCATAAATATAGTCTACTTTATCTGATTGATGTGCTTTTTAAAAAACACTCCTCACTTAGCTTCATTTTAATAGCTTACATATTGTTATTTTGAAGAATAGTACAAACTTACGCTCATTTTGTAAGAAAATTTTGGCAGTAAAATTACGAGATATGGCTATAAAATATGTAGTGGCGTGTACATTTCGTGTTTATCGTTCAAGTCGCAATTATTGGCAACAACTATTCCCCGGCGTTGCGTCGAAAGAAGAGAAGGGAATCAGGTAAATGGAATAAAGGGAAGAAAAGAAGGAGAATAATGAACACGGTTAGCGAGATTCATAGAATGGAGGGGCCTGAGAAATTATCCAATATGTTTTCCTAATTCTAGTTCGGATATTTACTCTCTTTAATAATCATAATTATTGCCACGGTAAGATCGTGGAGTGTATACAATATAGTGTATAGAGAATTAAATATAATACAAGCATGAAAATATAGAATCTTCAAGTTTTGCGTAAAGTGGCCGTTTCATAGCCCTGTTTCGTTAAGCCACTTCTTCTCCTTCAACCGTTCCTCTTCTGCTTCGATTCACAATTTACTCCTACCTTCATTAGCTTCCTTGTGGTCTGAAGTTATGTATTTGCACGCTAACATTTAAAGTGAAGTGCATTGATGAGGCGTGAGCAAATCTACTATCATCATCTTCTTCTTCATATTATTCTGGCATTGTTACTACAACTACTGGGATGATAATTTTTATAGCTTCCCTTGGTATCTAGACATTCTCTGACCATCAATTTTTATCATCTGTTTAACTTTTTATTTACTTACTAGATTTTACAAACTTGTTCCATTGTAGGTCTTTAGTTAGGTTTTTAAGATTACGATTACGTTAGGGGTATGTATTTTCGGGTACCCTCTGTGAAAGGACAATTATTTCTTTTATCTTTTCTATTAACAACATGAGTTATGTTGTTAACTTCATACGTATTTGGATAACATGATCCGAGCATAATGATGGAAATATTCTAAATAACTCTGCTGATGTACCTATTTTGTTTTCAATAACCCTCTATTTAGTCCCTTTTCTGCTGCTGCTGCGTATCATTTTATAAATATTGTATTTTATCGGATTAATGTGTTTTGCTAAATAAGTGCTGACTTTATTTCAATGACTTCAATTTCGTTATTTTGAAAAATAACACAAACTAACCCTCGTTTGCAATAAATATTTGGCAGTAAAATTACGAGGTATGGATATAAAATGTTCACTGGCGTGTAAATTTCGCGTTAGCTGTTTAAGCCTCCATCTTTGCCATTAATAATTCTCCGAAGACCTTATTGCCTCTCTGAAATGAAATAAAACTTTAGGGAAACCTCAGATTAAACATGGCGCCGGGGGAAAATTATTCTCGTGCTTCTCCATCACAACTTTGCCAATCAGCAACTCCATTTGCCTCAATCATTTCGCTCCGTCCTCTCTCTCTCTCTTTGCCTCCAACCCTTGCTGCTCCGTCTCCCCGCCTCTTTGCCGCGAATTCCATAATTAATGCCTCGCTTTTATTCTCAGACCTCGGCTCAATCTTCTTCAACCCCCCTCCCCAAAACCCTCGCCGTTTCTTGTTTTCTCCTTATGAATTTCCAACCCCTTTTCAGACCCTCTACCGATGCTGTATCCCTTTCACCTCAACCCCATCCTCCTCGGTCTTCTTCTCCTTATACCGAACCCTCCTCCCTTCCAACTACCCCATCCTTTTCCCTGTGTACATTTGGGACCCTTATTACTACTACCAGGGAGCACAAATATAGCACTCAAGTCCTATCTCTCTTCCTTCCCCCCCCCCCCCCTCCCATCCTACCATGAAATTTAAGACTGAGATGAATGTTCCGTCTTATCCGACAGTCAGTTTTTTTTCTTCCGGGATGGAAAGCAAAAGATTAAAAAAAAAAAAAACTCTCGAGAAAATGATGGAATGACACTTTTTTCAAACTGCTTTTCTTCTTATTCTTCTGGCTGGGTGGGAAAATTTGGAGATGCTGTGGGGGAGGGGAGCTTCTCTGGAGAATTCTGTTGGCACGGAATGAATAAATGGAAATTATCCGTCGACATCTAGTTCGTCCTCCGTGTTACGTTTAAGGAGGAACTCCCCTTTCTCTTCCGAGGAGTTTGATGCTCCTTAGAATTTCTAATTCCCACCTGCCCATTCCGAGAGACTTATTCAATTTTTTTTGCGGCGAGACTCTTTCGAATTATGTACTACCTATAGAAACCGTGAGGAAAGGTTTGAGATACCCTTTTTCATTTTCATGTAAAGTACATACAATGCTAAGCGATAGTCTCATCACGATAGATATATCATGATAAGATCTATTCAATTTGCCAGCCCTTTTGAACGTGAAAATATTTTATACCGGGAGTTTCTCTATATCGACAGTCATCTTGGTGGCGCGATGAATACTTATAAGATGCTTCTCCTTCCTGCTTTCCTTAGCTCCTGTTCACTCCAAAATTAGGTTTTCCAAGCCGTTAAAAAGAAGAGCCTCCTTAACCCAGGGAATATTTACAGAAAGGATGTATATATATGTATGTATGTGCGCGAGCTCTTTTGAAAATGGAATTAATCTCGAAACTTATGCATTTCACATGCCGAGGAAAAACAGAGAGGGACGTTACGCATTCTTCCAGTCTTCCTCCTCCTCCTCCTCCCGCACCCCATCCCTCTCTCCCTAAATTAATTTACATTTGAAATTCAAATTTGAGGATTCCTCCGTTTCATTAAAATTATTCACGTTTTCCCGGGGACAAATCTCTTTTTACGTTATAACTCTTATTCATGATACTGCCGGGATCTGGTGCCCTACCCCCTTTCCAACATCTTACCCTCCAACTCTCCTCCCAAGGATCCCCACCGCCCCCACCCCCTTTCTCCTTGCCTTCCGCCTCTTCCCCTTCCTCCCAAGGGGATTAGCATCGCGGAGGGGGGGGGGGGCCGGAGAATATTGTGGGGACATCTTTTCCTAGCCGTCCTTTTTCCAAACTCTGCTCTCCCTTCCTTCCACGACCACTCCCTACCCCCCCCCCCCCACCACTCCAACCTTCTCCTCCCTCCCCCTTAACGATCCATCCACCCCACAACAAGTCACCCGTTTCCCTTCTGTCTCCTCCATCTACTTCCATCATCTGCATTATGTCCTTTTCCCTCCTCTCGTCTTATCATGTCCCCTAATTCTCTTTTTCCTCATCTTCACTGGTGTAGTCGTAATAATAGTGTAAAAATTTATTAATGCTATCAGATAGCTGGTTTCTATATATCAAGTCAAAGGAAGAGAATGATTATTGGATACGATGTTTCAAAGAAATTCTTCCTCTGATATTAGCGTTGCTGCCCCGAATTTCCATTACTGCAGAGTATCTACATTTTTCTTCGTCAGAGTCGTCTGCATGAAGGCGTATTAAGTTATCTTTTTTATTATAATAAGACTGTAATCGTGTCGCTGTTTACCTACTGGTAATAATAACTCAAAAATTATCTTTACTAAAACTATTAGATAGCTGGTTTTTATACATCAATACAAAGGAGGCACATGTAAATTAAATAAGAATTTTCAAAGAACTCCTTTCTCTGCTATTATCATGAAAGTCGCGGGTTTCCTATACTGCAATGCACCTACACTTTTCCTATTCAGAGTCGTCTGAATGAAGGCGTATTAAGTTACCTTTTTCATTGCACATTGACTGCATGCGTCTCGCTGCTTACCGGTCATAATCGCTAACCTAAATGAATTCTCCAAACTAAAAATCAAAACTTATCGTAATTCTATGAGATGTTTTAAAATGGTGAGGGAATGAGATGTTTTCCCCTTAACGATCCACCTTCTCTACAAGTCATCCGTTTTCCGTCTGTCTCTTTCTCCCTCTTCCGTCATCCCCATTCAATCTTCTTTTCTTCTCCGTGCATCAGCGTGCAGACGCTTATTTATGAAATAGACACTTGAAGCTTAGTGTTGACCCTGTATTTTAACAGAATAGTAGTTTCCAAGAACATCTCTTCTTATTGTACAAATAACGTTACCGCGTAGTTAAACAGAAACCATCATGATTTTTATAAATAAAACTTAAATCCTTATGATGACGCAAGGTTAAAAATATATTTTGAAAGTTTCTTTGAAAGTAAAACTTGAGCAGTTGTAGTTTCTTCTCAACCCTAAGAATTTTTTATGAAAAGAAAGTTAGAATAGAACTTTGAAAAAATATGTAAAAATATGTGTTACTGCAATCCTTGATCCATTCTGGTGTATTGTCGTCTGGTATTTTCAAGGTTTAGGCAATTATTTTTAATGAGAAATAGTAATTTTTTTATTTTTCTAACGACTTTATATGGTAACGGTTGCATAGCTGTTATTCGTGAGCATTTATGATGAATTGAGAATGAAAGTAATAACCAGAAGTTGGGCATGATCGTAGCGTCGGCTTCGACTTCCCACTGCTGACTTCCCCTCTTTCTCTCCCCCTCACGCTCTTAATTATCCTTCGCCCCTTGCGACCTTTCTTATTTCGCCAGCTTTTATGCAAACTCATTCCCGCACTATCTCCTTCCTCTATTCAGTCTTTCTGCCTTAATGTGTCTGGATGGCTTCCCTCCTTTTTTTCAGTACCATGAAAGTGAAATGCAGAAATAATTCCTCTGGGAAGAAAGAATATGCACATTGGAGAAGACATTTCAATGCATTCCTTCCGCTGGCATTATCATTGTGATTGCAGATTTCCAGATTTGAAAGAATGTGATCTCTTGTACATCTTCAGAGTCATCTGCATTGATGTTGCATTCTCATGAAATTTTACTGGAAATTGAATACTTTAATTTTTACAGGCTTGATGAATCCACGAGAAAGAATATTGCAAACTTAGAACTCTAAAACCTTATAGTTGTAATTTGAAGGAGAATGCTATAAGAGTGACACTTTTCAATTACAGTTATCAGACTGAGCAAATAAGCAAATGAGAGAAAAATAATGGCTCATATAGCCAGCAGTCAAGTCAACGAAAGTCGTCATGCAAATAAAAAATTATAGCAGATGAGGTCACTGTATAGTGCAATCAGCTACGGAAAGATTAAAACAAATTGTATTTACACATTTTGGGTTGATAACGGCATATTCATAAAGAGCAATTGAAGCATCGGAAAACATTCCGTATGTCGTCATTTTAATTCATAACCTCAAAAGGCATTCATAATAAGGGTAAATGCAAAGATTTTGTCCCTTCATCGTTGGATTGGAAAGCCATGAGCTGACTAAAATTCCACTCACATAAAGAGTGATCTCAAGGTACTTTTTATCATATATTATTTCAATAGTGAGCACTTTTATTTTTGTACGTCTCTTTTACACTCCCCACTATCGAGCTTCGACGGTTTTCTGTCCTCGCCCCTACCACATTGCACCCTTTGACCTCTTGACGTCACCCCGCCATTTCTCCATCCATGCCCTTCAACTCCTCATTCTTTTGGTGACATCCCATTATACGAAAATAGCATTTCCATTCATAGCCTATGACGGCGGTGGAGACATTCGCGATGGTTTTTTATCTCTCAGCTTTGCCTAACAGTATGCCTTCACTGTTGGACATCATTTTGTAATTAGCTTCAGCTTTCGTATGTATCCTTATCTGCCTCTTGCTCATAAGACAACAATCCTTCCATGTACATTTGCTCGCTCTTTTCCGTGCCTATCCAAGGTGCTCATTTTATCCTCTGTGTAAGCAAAGTGACCTTTGAATATTTTTACTTCCATCCATTCTGTCTCCACGGTCAATTTTTTAGCCATCCAAGATAATTTCCTAGTGATGGATGCTGCAGTGGATGTAATAGGATCAAATATTAATTCTTGACCTTTCTTATCCAAATTTTTATTTTGTGGATTTAATTATTAAGAAAGAATAATAACTTTATAGTTCCTCCGAGATAAAACTTAGTACTGCAGAATAAAATTGATTAAATAATAAAACAGATTGCTAAATTTCAAAGCCTCGAACGATTGCTCAATTTTATGACATAAAATATTGCTTCAGTTGATGTTAATGTGATTTGCATTTCGGCATATTTCGTATTACTGTAAAATTATCTTATGTTTAAATAAAACTGTGTCCCCAAAGGGAGAAAATGTTTAACGAAAGGACCTTCCCTAGGTACCAATATCCTTGTTTTATATTTGGCATTCATACCCACCATCTTTAGTCACTTATTCAATACATTTTCATCATTCCGCAAAAGCCAATGAACTTTCCGTACCATTTCCCTCCCACAACTCTCTGAATTCTTTTTTCTACCCCTCATCACGTGTCTTTCTTCACTTCCTCCACTCCTCCATGCATATACATTTTTCTTCCCCACCGCCACCCTCACAAAATTTCCTTCAGGAGGAAAAAAAAACCTCCGTTCAGTTGAAACAAGAAGTAAAAAAAGAGCTCTCCCCCATCAAAACTAGTAGTTCCACCCTCGTGAGATGAACTCAGCCACCAGCGACCCCCACCCCCTGCCACACTCCCACTCCTCTCCACTCACCCCTCGGTCTCTTCTTTTAATGAATAAAAGGAGCTCGGCGGAATATGAAAATGGTGCAGCGGCGGGACGACTCCGTCTGGAATGTGGAGTATTGCAATGACTAGGTGGAGTTGTCGCACAAACGCAAGAGGAACACTGCTCTATAAGAAGTGTTGATAGCAATAATTCTAAGGCCTCTTACAGGGCTATCGACTAATAAAAAATATTGGAGGGGCTTTGCCGCGGGAAGTTTTATAAATAGTGAATTTTAAAGTTTTCTAAGCATTTTAGAAGAGTCATATGATCAGCCCTATAACCATGAAAACTAGACTCTTGATACCTTGACACTCCGGGGAAAATTAACAAGCATGACGCATCTTTTCTTCCCCCCTATAACGAATTTTTGGGGATGCTCGGGCCCCCTCAGGCGACATGGAGTCGGCGCCACTGGCCTCTTACCTTCACTATGTCTATCTGATGATTCTGGTGGTTCGCCGTTGTTAGACTAAATAATGCAGCACTTGTTGCTTTATTTGCGTACTATTTTATCCAGTACCAAGTCATTGAAGTGGCATAATACTAGATAAAAAAGCACTCTTTTCGCAATCAGACGCTTTAAAAATGAAAAGAGCCGTCATGAAGAATTGTCTGAGGCTTTCTTATTTTATAATATTGCAAAATTCTTTTCGGCTTTAGTAGTCGGTTCTATTTAAGAAATTCTGCAAGAAATTTGAGGTGACCTTCATATATTATCATCAAGGTATTTCTTCTTTTTCACCAAATACAATTTTTTTAAATGGCCTTTTGCTACACCAACGAAAATGCGAATTCTGTATGTATTTTATACTATGCCATCCAATGATTTTCAGTGAGGAAAAAGAGAGAAATTTTTAGAAAAAACGCGTTCACCATGTATATCAACTGCTAGTGCGAATCGCCTTTCGTATATCCTTGCCTAATTATTTTGCATTCTGAGCACGCTATTTTAATTAGATTTCATTCATTTCCAGCAAATGGCGTGATATTGTGAAGCGAGATGAATAATCTGGGATTTTCCCGTACTTCACTAATGTATATTTCAATCCATCAATCGGATACATCTCTGTCATCTCCGTATAAATGAAAAATGTTCATGCTTCAGCTTGGTTTGATATGTAGGAGCTATGACTTAGAGCTACCACATATGACCAACTTGTCCTCCAATTGCAACGGTACTTACTCCTTCAACGGAATGTAACCAGTGAGTACTTTTGTACAGATAAGGGAAGAAAATCTTGAGGAAAAGTAAGGGTAAAGGAGAGCAGGGTTGAAACTAAGCGAGAGTTTAGGAATTTCAAGCATGGGTGGATTATGGAAGATAAGGGAGTGGGTTTTGAGTCGGGAGTATAGGCTGTGGAAGGAAGAGGAGCGTTTAAAAATATTTCTTCAAAGGGGAGGTAACTAGGTGGAATCATATACAACGGATGTTGGGGAAGGGAAAGCGGTGGGAATATAGATAGAAAGAAATAGAGGTAGATAGAACAGTATTGTAATAATCACAACATATTCTTTATTATCTATATCTATATTATTCTTTACTTTCTAGCTTCATTTTGGACACGGTGATTATATTAGAAAAACTCTTTAAAACTGTCTCTCCAGATAGAATTTGTACAACAAGCAGTTGTTCAATCTCATTATATCTATATGAATTATAAACGGCACCAAGATGTGGTAAATTTTGTCCCTGTTCTCGTAATTTAAAACAATATGAACATTTAATAAAACTCTTTCTCTCCAGATATATTTATTTGCAATCCATTCCCAATATTTCTGCATTAATTATTAACAGCATGAAAATGAGTTATATTGTCTCGCAGTTCTCGCCATGTTAAACGATATTGACATTTAATAAATCCCTCTCTTCTGATACATTTTTTTGAATAAACAGTTTTTCATTCCCAGATTTTCTCTATGAATTACTACATCATGTTATCAGATTTAATTAATGAATCATTACATGATGTATCACATGTTTATGCATGTGATAATTCATGTCCCCTCTGCTCGTCATGTAAAACGATATGAGCATTTAATAAGGGCTGAAAACTGAGACAGTCGAAGGACCAGCCTAGGGTCCTTGCGAGAGGGCATTTCAAAAAGGGTGGAACGTTTGCATAGTGGGAGCGGAAGAAGGGATGGAAGAAAGGAGAGATGACGGAGGGACGGATAGAGTAAGAGACGGAGAGAGAGGAAAAGGGAATGAGGATATGAGAGAGGAGAGGCGGATGACTGCGGACCGTTATGGATGGAAGAGCTGCGAAAATGAAGACGAGTAACAATGAGATATTTGTCAGCCTCCGCTGGGGGTGGCTCCGTCATTTTGACTCATCAACGCCACCGAGGTATTCTTTCCGCGCCCTCCCCTCCTCCCACCTTCTGAGTTATTTCCCCCGCACCGCGCCGGGCGGAATTCGCATTTGTTAAAACTTAAGGAAAGACGACCCCGGCTCTGAAATTGACTCTGCATGTCGGACGCCCTTTAATTTAAGCCTTCTCGAGAGAATGGGGTGGGAGAATGGGGCTCTCCCTGAGGGCGGCAGGAGGAAGTTTTGTACTTTATGATTTTGCCTAAAGGAACGCTCCCGTCCCGCCGTAATGAGGTTAGTGGTGCCTCTACTTTTACATATTCTTCATCAAGTCAAATAATGATGTCCGTCTCTACGCCTGAAAATATTTCAGTGACTCGAGGCTTTCTGACTTTGCCCATGGATTGGTCAGAATACTTGCGTGATGAGGTCAGTGGTGCCTCTCCTTTTACATATTCTTCATCAAGTCAGATAATGTTGCTCGGCTCGAGGCTTGAAAATATTTCCGGTACCCAAGGCTTTCCAGCTTTACCTTTGGGGTCCACGATTGATAAAAATACTTTGAGTAAATATGCTTACATGTTGATGTATTCAATTTTTCCTGTGCGAGCAAGATATAGCATTCGCAGATATTTTATTGTAAAATTTTCATGAAAAAAACCTCACATTTAATTGATGGGTTTTGACAGAAACCAAGAGACGTTAGAGAAATTCAATTTCTGCGAAAAATATTTTACTTCCCCTAAATATCTCATTGTTAACTCCATTGTAATAGCTGGCCTGATTAAAAAAAACTGTTTTCACATATTCCCTTTATATTCCAACTACACACCATTTTATGCGAAATCATGGAAATATTTTTCTTAAGTCCTAAGGCGGTTTCTTTTTCATATCCAATTTTTTTAGCAAAAAGACCGGTATTTGATCTCACTATACTTGACCCTTGAGGGTATCTGGCTGGAGATGGGAAATTTGTTTTGACTTCTAAATACAGGAAAAATCATATTATATAAGATATTACTTAAAGGAGTATTTTTATTTTAGGGGCTTTTCAGCGGTTCAAATTAACTTTTCTCTACCGGACCACTTCCGTAACCCGGTAGATTTATGGGCAATGCTGAAATCAATCGAATTTCCCAATCAATTTCTGTCAGTCTTAGTATATTTTTAATCGCGAATAGTAATTACTGTTATTTGAAAATCTTCTTTTCTCATAAGCCACCGCCAACTAATAATGATTGACAGTCAAGAGAGAATATTTTCTATTATACCATTCTTTTTTGAATGTCCCATTTATTTTCGGTCTATTATGTAAATTTTTGCGCGTACTGACTCATAAATACACTTAGATAGGATGATATCGATGCTGGCCTTTATTAATAGTAAGTTAATGTTATCGAATTTACTACTTTTATCTGTAGTTCAGTAATGCTAAACTATTTTAATCTATAACGTAAACTGACTCCGATGCAGATGATAGGCTACGTAAAATCGAGCAATTACTCCATTGATGGTCGCAGATGGTCACAACCCCGTGCTTGTCGATTGCCGCTATTTGTGTAAAAGATTCGATCATTGAGATGAGCTATTTTCGTATCACTGAGAAGAGGCCTCCTAAAAACAGGTATCAATCTTTAGCTAATGAAAATCGGGAGTCAATAGTAGATGTTACCATCGAAATTCGGCATTGCAAGGTCGATTAGTCGATGTCAACCATTCTTTGAAACAAAATGATGATACCACCTCCTCAAGCATCTGGCCATCTTTGGAAGGATGTCTATCGCTGCGCTCCATTTAAAATTCATCAAACGAAATCATCCAATTTCAAATTTAATTTCTCAGTTCATAAAATTCGAATGAGATTTCGACTTGAAATTTATATTATTATAATCCTACTCGATATTTTAATCTCAAAATGCATCAACCTCACCATCGCATCTTTCGTATTATTTCGTTTAAAAACCTTTTGGTCAGTCATGTTTGAAACGAAACGATGTCAACCATACGCTGAAGTAAATAACAATTGAATGATGATGAAACCCCCTTCTCAAGTGGACCCAAGAAAGAGTGCACGTGGCCATCTTGGTAAGAGTCTTGGTTATTGCGTTGTTTAAATTTATTGGAAATCTTCCCAATTTTAAATTTCATTTAATTCAAATGAGAATTCGACTTATTGTTAGACGTGATATCATTGGAATTCTATTCGATAGTTTTTGCACCCCAAAATGCACGAACCTCAAAATCGCATTTTGCGTATTATCCCGCTTAAAGCACATGCTATTCTGTCATGTTTAGATGTTTAGAGGTCCCAGTCTCATCCTCAACTGACCCCGTACATGTTGTGTAGCGATCATAATTCCGTTGTCTATTGAAAATTAGGAGAGGAGAGAAGCCTCATGAAAACCTTGACAAAAAAGATGGAAAAACCTTATAGGCCATATCTTGTCACATGATGGCCTGATGAAGTAAATTGAGGTTGGACAAGTTGATAGCAAGAACGTGAAATGAAGACGTCAAATAAAATTAATGGAACAAGTAAAGGAGGATAAGAGAGGGAAGTATTACGTAGGTGTGAAAATAGTAGCTGATGGGAGACTTGAGTGAAGAGCTGCCCAAAAAACTCTTAGGGCTGTTGACCAATGATGATGATGACGGCAATAAGATCGTTCACACAATATATTATTTACAGAAATAAATATAATTCAAGCAGAACTATTGAGAATTTTCAATTTTTACGTTAAGTTTTCGTTCCATAGCAGTGTTTCTTCAAGCCACTCTCCTTCAAGATTTCCTTTTTTGCTTCCATTCTTTTTTACCTCCCTTTACTGGCTCTCTTCTGGGCCGGGGTATGTATTTTCAGGGTAAACGCTTTGAGTGAGATTTATTTATGAGGCATGAGGTGATCTTCTACCAACATTCTCTTCTTCATATCATTCTCGCTTTTTTTTAAATATTATCACTTAAATAATAATTTCTATAGCTTTCATATTTCTTTGAAGATGAATTCCGTTGCTTACATGTCAGTGCAGAATTTATGTTTCCGATTGATACAGGTATAGAGTCATCCAAGGGTCGAGGAAGGGCGATAGTAAAGGGAGAAAGAGTCAAAGATATAAGAGGATGGGGTGGATGGCCCACCGATTCCGAGACGAAGTGGTTATTGCACCACAAAATGAAGCAATATTCTCAATGATCTTTTGTGTATTATACCGTTTGAAAAACATATTTTTCGGTCATGTTTGGGTGTTCCGGCTTCAAATGATCCCGTGCATGTCGCATTGCAATCATAATTCCGTTGTTTTCATGTCGGTGCAACAGTTATGTTTCTGATCGATCGAGATATAGAAATAGCTAGCCAATGATCGAGGGAGAGCGATAGTGAGGGGAAAAATATTTGAAAGTATAAGAGGATGGCCTATTGATTTCGAGATGAAGTAGTTTTTGCACCACAAAATGAACTAATCTTCTCAATCATATTTTGCGTATTATCCCGTTTAAAACGTTATTCGTTGATCATGTTTGAGCGTTCCGGCTTCAACTGATGAATGAAATATATGTAACAGATAAAGAAGGGGGTGAAAGAAAATAAATACATAGGTGTGAAAAAATAAGCTGATCGGAGAATTGAGTGGAGAGCTGCGTCAAACCAACCTTAGGATCGTTGACCACGAAATCCGTTGCTTTCATGTCAATGCAACAATTATGTTTCCGATCGATCGAAATAAAGAACAGAGTCATCGAAGGATCAAAGGAGGGCGATTGTGAAGGGAGAAATACTCGAAGGTATAAAAGAATGGGAAGGATGGCCCATCGATTCGGAGATGAAGTAGTTCCCGAAGAGAGAGATGGGATAAGGATCCTAGGGGTTAAGCAGACAGACGGTCAGCGCGGGACGGCGGCGGTTTCCTGTCAAGTGCGTAAGGAGGTGGAATGAGGAACCGCACGCTGCAAGACGGGAGTGCGGAGGGAGCGGGTGGGCGCGTGAGATGCAGAATCGAGAGTGGTGCGAAGGAGGCGGGGTGGGATGCGGGGGGAAGTGGACGGAGGAGCGGTGATATCGGGGGGAGGGGAGACGGACCTTTCTATTTTTGCATTCGTCGGGTAGTAGACAAAGGAACTCTGTAAGGGTTGGTTTGCGGAGGAGGAGGAAGTGAGAAAGGGGAACTGTGTGGGGGTGGAAGGAAAGATCTCGGCGTTGCGAGGGGTTGAATGCGACGTGTGTGCTGAAAGAGGGATGGGAGCCTTAAAAAGGTGGGGTCGTGCCGAAGGAAGGGAGGGTTTTTGAGGGCAAAGGACGGCTGAATTAGCTCCGGAGAGCTGTGCATTTGCATGGCCCTAAGAGACGGGGAAGGGATGGAGGGTGAGGGTCCGAGGGAGGCTGACCTGATGGACTGAAGAGTCTCAAGGAGTTACTCCCAGTTACTCCCCCCTCCCCCAAGCAGGGTCCACCCTTTTCCCGCAAACCCTGCCACCACCCTTCCGTCTTCAACCCTCCCCCCTCTTTCTCCAGATTCCTTTTTTAGCGCAAGCATCTTAACGATCAAAGGGGTCCTTGATGTCTTTTTGGTAGGACCCGTGGTCTATGGTGAGATGGAGCAAAGGGGAGAGTTATCTCCCGCGTCGGTCTCTCCTTTGACGGCGATCAAGGTTTTCTTGGGGTTTAAAGGGCGTCTTCTTCTTCCTCTTCAAGCTCTTGGGTCCAAATCCTTTTCCCTTAGGCGGGATCCTTAATTGTTGACCTCCTTGGGAGGATATCGAGAGGAAAAGGAAAGAGTTTTGAGTGGAGGGTAAATTTATCTAAAGCCGAGGGTGTCCACTGCTTGCGGTTACTCCTCGGCTGGCTACTTCCACGTAAAAGATTTAATCTCCTAAGTGTGACTGATGGTGTCCCTGTGAATAGTGTAAGTGATGGGGTTTGTTACTAAAATACGTGGATAGAATAAGTACCCACTTCCTTCGAAAATGAGGTAATAAAAGTGCCGCGTGGGCATACCAAAGAGTATGAGTAAAAATTATGAATGATCAGACTAAGAATAAACGCACCTACCAAGTCATGGAATTAAAAGAGAAATTACAAAATGAAAATTAACCTACGGTAGTATTAACTTATTTACTACATTAAATTGCTGTTTTTGTGAAGTACAAAATCAATTAATTTGAATCCGCACTTTATCTTTTTTCATATTAAAATACCGGTGATTACAACGGAGGGGTATTACAACTTTACTCGTTTCATTGATTTTCAAAATTATTTCGTAAATTAACTCGTCGTAAATATTCATTGTAAGGTCTTCATGAACCCTACATAACCTACCTCTTTGTAAGCGAATATATCCACAGTTTTGACACTCCTCCGTGTAATCCTGGAATTTTAAATTTTGAAAATGCTAATGATTTAGTTTTGAGAATATTACTTCGAACAATAATGACGTCTACCGTGCTGTTAGTGTAAATTCAAATATTTTTAATAATAGCAAAATCACTGTGTACAAATTTTTTTAATAAAATTACCGTCAAGGTAATCCCCTTCAGTCAAGAAATGAAATTATTCATTCAGTAATAATTAAAGAGAGTTGTCATTCACGAAGGTAATCAGAAGCTTTTTGTTATGTTATTGAGGGTACTCTTTGATGGCAAAGGTTAAAAAGACTGCTGTGGAAGGTTTCAGCAATATATAGTCCT
This sequence comes from Ischnura elegans, assembly GCF_921293095.1. Classification (NCBI taxonomy): domain Eukaryota; kingdom Metazoa; phylum Arthropoda; class Insecta; order Odonata; family Coenagrionidae; genus Ischnura; species Ischnura elegans. The sequence goes on from NC_060248.1 coordinate 110,867,504, forward strand.
CGGAAATTGATTATTTCAGCTTCAGCTCTCTTTGTGTCCTTTCTTCATCTTTTCATGCAGTACACGGCCCGCATAAATATATCTTTAACGACAATTTTATGTCCTTTCTTATTTTTTTCCGCTCAATAAAAATTCTATTCGTCGCTGGCGTAACCTTCCCGTTGTATCTTATAACACATTTCATACTTGCCTTCTATTATAATTTGAAAAGTAGTTTTTTCACATACCATTTGAGGACTTAATCCATCATTATTTCATTGTAACATCCGAAATCTCCATTCGTTCCCATATCCACCGATCAGATCTTTGCGGCTTATTCTCTTAATCCCTCTCTATATATCTGCACCATATGGCGCTAAACATAATATTAGGCTACTTGCTCCGCTATTCATCCCAGTGTCACTTGCTTCACTAGATAATACCGAAATTCATGTTTGAGAAAACAACATGTTCCTCTATTAATCGAAACAGCATCATCGTTTCATCTTAATCATCTATCCATCCATCGGGGCTTTTCAACAATTTTAACAAATACACGTTCACGAACATCCATGCGCTGGATAGCGGAAACTTACCCCGGCGGGACTCGAACCCGCGACCTCTTGTTCGGCAGGCGAGGACTTTACCCCGCCGCCACCGAGGCCGGCAGTACTTTTGAAAACGCACGTCACCTCTTTTGCATTCGATTCATTTATACATCCCCTACGTTACTATCAACGCTGATAATGAGTCACTCATTTGGTGAAAGCGACTATTGCAATTTCTGTATTGATATCATTTTTCATAGCTGGAGGGAATTTCACCCGTTAGAGAGAAATTAGACATGATACAAAATTTTCGCAATTAATTTATGCCAACAAGGAAAGAATATATAAACTTATAGAATGTACCATAGAATAACTGCACGAGATTTTTCCTAAAATGGAGGGGTGATGAAGAACTTAAGTAAAACCGTAATATAGCACGATTACAGCATGCAACTAACAACTCGCATAAATGCATAGATGATGACGAATAAATTTGGTATTTTTTTCTATGACTCAGGACTCTCCAACCAGTGTGTCATTTTATCTTTGCAATATGAAACGAGTTCTCATGGATCATGGACATACTCCTCTTAATTACGTCATATTTTTCACCAACTAAAAAGCTGCGCTGACAATCTTGGGTTACATTTGAAGTTTTGCGTATAATTATGATTTTCGATGTTATTTTAGTAAATTAATGGCAGTTATTTTTTACTCTGTGGCTCGGAATCGTGGTCCGATATCTAATATTTAAACCTGACGTCACCTGTTGATTAGTCCTATTGTTTTTTGTTTGTTGGACCTTTACTCGTCTTTCCCTCCCCCAGCATTGGCATCTTTATTCCTATATGTAGCCGTTTGTCGAATAACTGTTTGTTATTGTTTATCTGCTATTTCATCCCTATCCACCTTTTTTACAACAGTATACGCTTACCCTTCCTTAAGAGTGAGGCTATGAAAAAACGTTTCAACCTGTACATGTTTTGAACTTTAACTAATGAATCGTAGAGGTTGAAAGAGGCCAAGTGTGATAAATTACACTTGGAATTGAAACCATGTAGATTCTTTAAAATTCAATATACTCTGGAGGAGGAGGAGGGATTCACGAGGAACCATGTAGATTCTTTAAAATTCAATATACTCTGGAGGAGGAGGAGGGATTCACGAGGAACCACCAAGTTATAACAATATAGGGGTGTTGCACTTGATTGAATGAAGGTAGCGATGATTCTTATTGTTAGTCATTCCTTAAATCGGACCTACTTAAAGGAAAACCATGACACGTACAGCTCCTATCCTTATCTACACATGCGTAAAACGCATTTGCGGATTAATTTGCCTCATAGTACTCTCAGCCTTAAAATAAATTGTAAAAGTTTTTTTAGAAACGATGGAACCAGTCATTCTGCGTAAAAAAAAACCTGTTAAAGAATTGACTCAAGGTCGTAGCCAATTAGGGTTTCCCAAATATTTCAAGGAATAATGTACGCCACATGAATGTACCCTAAGACACTATAAAAGACGGATCACGGGTGGAGTAATGTGCTTCCAGCACAAAAATAATAAATAATGAGACGTTGTGGTCAGAAACCCCCCCTCAAGACGGATTTTTAATACATTTCTGTCTGAATCTGTTGGATGGCACTGACGCGTGTTGTCCTGCCTTCCCTCACCCCCATCAAGCCATTAGAATACCAATCCTGGTGATGGTCATGGCCTCCTCCGATAAAGAACGCTATGAGAGCAACTTTTAAGCATCTCTTTTTCCTTAACTAGGAAATTTTTCAACATTCCTTAAAGTTGTAAGAGGTTTTAAACCCATTTTTTGCGAGAGAAAGTAGAGAACTAGGCCGCTAACTATGACTGTAAATAAAGGATAGAGAATATATTACAGGTAGATGATCATAAAACATGTGAGTGATGTGACTAGGTATATCCAGGGATGCTTGTGAATGTAATACGAGCCAGTAACAGCCGCAACAGGCCTCTCTCAAAGTAGTATTTACCAGGAAACATCGCCATAAACCTTGAAAGTTTTTGTTTGTCATGGAACGCTTTAGAAATAATGGGAACAATATTAATAGTAATGGAAATATATTTATATTGACTAGAACTTTGCTACATAAGATCAGATTTGAGTATTGAAATTATGAGGATAATTAAAATATCCTTCTATTAGTGTTATGATGAAAAGTAATTTTCATTGAAACAGGGCCAACCGTCTTGCCAAACGCCGAGATTAATTCACTAAATAGCCTCTCGTTAGTGTCTGAAAATTTATAGGTTAAATCATGAACCACTTAATTGTAATATGGAAGATACAGTCAAAGACAATGGGGAGACAAACGGGCAAATAGCCAAAAGTAAAGAGCGAACAAGAAACCTATCATCCCTTGAAAAAAAACATTTTGCGGCGACATAAAATGCACCTTATCAATGCTCCCCACAAATAAAACCTTAAAAAAGTTCTTCATTTTCCTAAGGCAAAGGTGAAAAATTATCCAATGTTCAGCTGGTGGAGAAGGCGCGATATATCTTACGGAGGGACGATGGAGCAATGAGGGAGAAAAGGGGACATACTGTACCTACTTTCCCCAGTCAATCTTATTCAGTGGCGCCGACTTCATGGGGCCTGAGGGGGCCCGAGCCCCCTCAAAGATTCGTTTGGGGGGGCGGAGCCCCCTCAATATTTCAAGAAAATAATTAAGTTATATTAAGGTTTGTGAAATCACAAAAATATATTGGTAATTTTTATTTCCCATGTTTGACGATAGTTACCTTTTAAAATAAATTCAACAATGTGTTAAAACAAATAATTATAAGGTGAAGCAGGTTGACTGAATTAGGTGGTGTGAATCATGATAGTGTTTCGGTGCTTCGACACACTTTGAATTTAACCTCTTCCTGGGGCAAGACCTCGGATATGGGCCCCCCCAATATTTTTTATAAGTCGGCGCCCCTGATCTTATTGTATCTTACCGACGAGAAACCCAACCGAATCAATAATTAATCTTGCTTCCAATAAAGTGAGTGCCATTACTTCCAACGCAACGCATCTGTAATATTTAAGATGTTTTATTAGAAGCAGTTCTTTTCTCGAGATTGTGACTGTAGAATCAAGTGAAAAAAATTCCGCATTCACCCAGTGATCAATCTATGTTTCTCGCCATACTCTTTTTCATGATAACATGGTTACATTATTACACAAAAATATAAATTTATGTTATAAATTTGCATTCATCGTGAAAAACAAACCGTACATCAACGCGATCCATGGCAAATAAGCTTGTACTATGAATTGCTTTTAAACAGGCCGATAAGAAATGCCATGAAGACAAATACCTAAGATCTCTCCTTGTTTGGAAAGAAATTCGTTGTATTGACGAGTTTATTAGATACGTTTCCCCATTTTCCGCTGGCAAAATTTAACAACTGAGCTACTACTACTGTCCAGGGAACAGTTTATGGGTGGAGGAGGCTAAAGCCTGTATGACACTTCCCAATATATTGGCCAATCTATTGGATATTGGATTTTGGTCCAACTGACACACACCAATTTCTAGTCCAATACCCTTTTCACAATATAGGATACAATTTCTTGCCCAATTTGGAATTTAGAACAGGTTCTATTTTCTCGCGGGGCCAATCTCCAATCAGATGTCAGTGATGTTGATTCCTAGTGGCCAAAACAAGAAGCTCTTTGCAAAACATCAGTCTTGGCTGTAAAACATTGTTTATTTTCCGAAAATTCGCTTGAATTTTCTAAAATGTGGACGAAAGAAGTTTTTTCCCTACTGATCGAAGCGTACGAATCACACAATGCTTATGCAACGTAAAATCATTGAAATACGATGGCGTTCTGTGGCGGGACATTAGAATACTATTTCAACCAATATTGGTGCAAATATTGATACGTGCCGTGCGGTACGCAACGCCCAATATTTTAAACAATATGGCATGCCGATTTATTGGTCAATAAATTGGAAAAGTGTCATACGGGCTTAAGGCGTGGAGGAGGAGGAGGTGAAATAAGGGATCCAGAAGGAAGGAAGATGGAGCAGTGTGTAGGAGAGGTTGGTTTTGCAGGTTGGGAGGGGAGAGGAGGGGAGTGGAGGGGGTTGGGGCCAGTGGTGCGAGTAGAATTTGAACACTAGCTCACTCAGATCAATACGCTGCTGGGCAGGGAAAAGGGGTGAGGCGGAGGGGGTGGAGGGGGGAGGGGGTGGGGAGGAGGAGGAGGAGGTTGGGGTGGAAGGGGTGGGGTTGGTCTAAGCGGACAACCCGTGAGGGGGTGGAGGGGTTACGAAGGGGTTTTTATGGGAGACGCGAGGGTGGGCACGGAGTAAGGGGGGGGAGAGGAAGAAGTCTTGGCTGCTCCCTTCCCTCTTGTGTTGTGCGGGGGTGAGTTTCCCCGCGTGGTGCGGGAGGCAGAGGAGCCGAGGGAGAGAGCGGAGAGTGCGTGTCCACCATTTTCTTCCCGGCAACAACAACTGACCGCTCGCTCACACCAGCAGCCACCGCTGCTCCCACTCCACGCGGACGCCGCCATGACAGTTTGACAGGATGGCCAACTTTGGCGGAGACTTCCGTTGGGTATCGGAAGGTGGCGCCTTTTTTCGGTTTAGACCTCTCTTCCCGTCCTTTGTATCTGCGATAGTTTTTATGCGTGGCTGACCTGAACTGGTGCTTTGGATTCTTTTAACTTTCTTTCATTAATTCCACCCAGCGTGAGAATTACTTTCGTGTAGAAAGCAAACCTGATGGTGGAATTCATGTTTGCACGAGGATATATTGATATTAATTATCATACACCTTAAGTTTGTTTATGTCTAAAATTAGTGCATAACTCTTTGTTCCAGGTATAATTTCCCCAGAACAAGTATTGTTTTTGATAAGTGCAGTTATCCTGGTCTTTTAAAAAGGTTATGAGACTGTAAGAATTCAGAGTAAAAATATTTCCTATGAAATTTGATTCGTTTCAAATTCTATCATTAATAATGATTCAAAGAACAGTTACTCTTCATCTTCATTAGTAAGGGGCAATTATTTTACGTCGAAGTATCCATTGTATATTTTGAAAAACCTCTACAATAATATATCCTTATTTCATTCCTTCGGTTTTTTCCACCAGTCCTTTCAGAATGGTTCTAGGAAGTTTGCATTGCATCACATTTAAATCAACCATTCACTGCGATCTTCTCGGGTGCTCAAAGTATATATTTCTTCTCTAAAACTCCTGAGCTCGTCGCCGTTTGTCAATTCATTTTTCTATCGATTATTGAGAGATTACCTGTGACATTTCCTCTATACTCTCGCTTAGATTGCTTGAAAAATAGAGAATGGATATCTTTAAGAGCGACACGGAGAAATATTATTCCCCACTATATTTCCAGATGCGACAAAAGCGATAAATTAAGAGAGATATTTTGCCAAACGGATAGATATGCGAATTCCTTTTTCCCTGAACCATAAAGGACTTTAATAAATGCTAGGCGTAATTTCGTTCGAGCATTTCCTTTTTATGTGCAAATGGCTTGTGTCCTAACACCCCCTTCCAAACGCCTTTTACGTGGCTTGCGGGATAGTATGTAAATGTATACTTTTATTCGGTTCTTTCTGCTTTGCAAGTCGTTCACCTTCTCTTCTAAGTATTGACACCGTTTAGACATGCACCAGCAGTGACCCTTTTCTCACTATTGAGAACATGTTTGCCATCTTTCAAGTTTTACCAGATGTTTCCTTATTCCCAACTCTTCATTGGTGAGTTGTGCATGAATAGTATGGATTTATGAATCTACGTAATGTTTATTATGGTCTCCCTCCGTGATCGTAAGAAAATTTACCAAATCTTCCCAATGAATAGCTGACATTAATAAAATCCTCTTCATATCAGCATTCGATTTCGAAAGGTTCCGTTTAACCTAGTACAATGAGTCGCAGGTCTAGCTCAAGGTTGGTTTTGATAGATAAAGGCAAAGCTCCCACCAGCCTAAACAAGAGGCGTGTAAATTCCATAATTTCCGCCAAATCCAATCCCTAGGCCATAAAATTGTCAATTAAGCCGTATAATCACCGTTATCTTATAGCTCTCAACCCCGCTTTTACGCTAATAGAGAATAATCACATCTTTTTCAACGCAAGAATAGTATGAAAAGTACCTATAAATTCTAAACTGAATTGAATATTATTTTTCCCTCTGTACTTAAGAGAAACGAGCACGCGGAAGAAACTTTTCAAGCATGATATTTTACCACTCTGATTTGGAATATAACTTATGTGAACTTACCTATGTAGAAGCAATTTTACTTGAAAAATAATTCTCTAATCAAGAGTAATTTTAATTACGTTCGAGAAGCGAAGCACATTTGTTACATGCGTAGTTTCCTACGCTTAATGACAGCAAAATGACCACTCCTCAGATTTTTGGGATTCGTGAACTTAATTTCGGGGAAAATGGAGTTTAATTTTGCAATTGAATTGTGAAATTTGTTCATTCTAAAAAATTGCATAAATCAATGATCGATTTATATTTCCAAACACCAATGGCTTGCAGTTGTCAAAATTGTATTGAAAACGTTCATTGCTACTGTATACTTATTCCACAATTCGCTGGTGCTTGGAAGCCGTGTTGCTTCTCTGTTGCTAAACTCCATGTTTATCTTGGGTGGATTTGGGATTAACGATTATTTTCCTCAAGCATTTGTGTTTCCAATTTTAGTACATGACTTTTGATTTTCGTTATTTTTATTCCCTACAATGCAAGCTAGTTTTCACTCGACGATGCATCTATACCGTCCTTTTTTTTCAGTAACACCCCTTGATCATGTATTGATTGACATTCCGTTGCGCAATAATTACCGTGGTAATTCCGGGTACTGCAGCCATTGGAGTTGGATTATTCGGAGGGATATTTGTCAATGAATTCGCGGTCGGAAAGTCTACCGCTCGTTTATTGTTCAGGGATTCGCGAGTGAGTGTGTGCACTGGGAAACCATTTTTATCCATCGCGGATGACGTCAATGAATGCTCGCGATATTTCCGTCTGTTTATCGACGCGCAGTAATTCCACCACGATATCTCTCTCTCTCTTTTTTGCTTCTCTTTTTTTTCATTTCCCATCGAACCTAAAAAAGATGAAAAAATGGCGTCGGCCGCGGTGGCTTGGCGAAAATCAACAAACATGATTAAACCTCCGCGTCGCCGGCTGCACCGTATTTTTGACTAATGCTTTCGCTATCTCGGCAATCGCTGATGACGACCCGGTCTCATACCCTCACTATCATTATATTTTTTTTAGTTCCGCTCGGTATATGTACGAGTTCGCATACTCTTACACACACACACGCGTATCGGCAAATCATTATTATTGGCTCTTCCCCTGGCCTATCTCCTCGGGCATCGAGAGCACTTTTGCTCATACACACACTCGCGAATATGAATGTGTTTGTGTACATATAACGCCGGAGCGATGCCGCTTTTTGGAACGCGAAATGAAAACATAAACCGGAGTCCTGCGCGATTTATTCGCACGCCACCACCCCCAGCGTTTAATTTATCGGCGTCATTTAAAAAGGAGATAAGGGCGCGCTGTTAAAAGGATGAGGGAACGAATTTTGTGCGTGCATTTCTCTTGGAAATGGGGCCTTCCCTTCGTTCTAAAAAAAAAGGAGCAGAGACGTCCGTTTAAGCAGTTATTCCTTTGTTATTATTACTTTTTTGTATCCTTCCGCGCGCACCCTCAGCAAGATCTACGAGTGTCACTCCTTAAAAAATATGGGGTCTGCGAAATTTTTATCACCAATAAGGAGAGGAATTCATAACCGTTTTACGCGATCTCGGTAGCGTTTTCCTCCCTCAGGCATTCGGCAGTTAAATATGCAATCACTATTTGTTTTCATTAAATCACAGCAGGAAATTTCGCTCCGAATACATATACCTTTCGCGCGAAGGCACGCTTCGTTTTTATTATATTAAACTGGAAGTGTGAAGGATGGGATATTACATCTCCGACCTTAGCTATCTAAGTTATTTGACCGCAAAAAACAGCAGTAAGGGCAATATGTATATTATTTTACTGATAATGGAGACGGATAATCTCATTGGTATTAGAGGTTTATTTTTGCTCATTGCTCATATCGTGAATTAATGGCTAAAGCCAGCATAAACCATATGAAGTTACTGACCATTCATCCACTTACTATCAAACATTCATCATAAGTAACCATGACAAATTCTAAGCAGACATTACGCGAAATATTTTACCATTAATGCGGTTTAATTTTTTATCAATTAATAAACGCAAGTATGTTACCGCATTATGATTCATATGATAATTTAATGTGATATTTCGCTCATGAGAGATCATTTCTCTCGGTAGTTTCACCAACCCACCGCTTGACAAAATATATAATAGTCAATAAATCATTGAGCAATAATCTTTCTTGAGGGAAGGTGAAAATCGAAGTTAACTATAAAAGTTGAGGTATTAAGCATAACTACGGAATATTGCTAAAAAAAATTTAGCATGCTTGTAGAATCCATTACAGTAAACAGTGAAATATAACTTATATACATTTCCCTTCAACTTCAAGTTCGTTTTACAAAATCGACCCAACTTCTCCGCTTTGCCTCATTATTTGCACTTTTTGCGTTTTATCATGCCTCTTGGTGTAGTACACCAGCCTATGATCAACGGCAACAGTACCTTATAAATTAGAGAGAATAAAAAAGATGAAATAGGAGATGCATATGGGCACTTATTAAGTCATTCATCTCAAGACAGAGACAGCAGTCAATGCTGCAAGGCAAAATAAAAATTTTAAACACTACCCCCATCGAACGACATTCTATCTTATAGCGCGTGAAAGAGTACTTGTCTTTTTCCTCGAAACTCTAACCAGCCATATCTGTCGTCTTCAGTCCTTGTAAACCTCAGATAAGTGAATGGGGAACGCTTAGAGGTATTAAGAAATAGATCCAAAGTTACGCGAGAGGGTGTTCCGAGTGGAATAAACAAGGCAGAACATTACCCCAACCTCTTAAAAACTCGTGTTGCGTTACGATGATACTTTCGAAATATGGCTACAGTTTACAAAAAAAATAGAGCATCATCAATCTTTCGGTCTCTTTTCCATCTCCCCACTCAAAACTGTGAGCTACCGCAGTGCTAACGATAACATCATCTTTAATAGCTTTCAGGAGATGATGAGTTATGCGTTGGAAGTCGAGCAGGTTATTAGCTTTGCCCCGCCGTCAAAACGAGCGGGAAAGACGATGCGCCACGGTTTTAAGGGCCCCAACGAGGCAGGAAATGAAAACTGTGTTCCTTATCATTAAGCTGGCGGTTTTTCCTTCTCCCCCGTCATCGCTGTCAAAACGGAGATGAAGGGATTACGTTCCTCATCCCTCCCTTTACGAAGCGAAATATAAAAAAAATGAAATAATATTTTGGATTCCAAACATCATCTCATTTTTTCTCAAAGAATATTTTTCATCCAATATCTCCCCCTCATCTTCTCAACCAATTTGTAAGCTATAACTCCATCTTTTCCGAGTCTTTCATCAAGCATCTTCATCTCCCTCTCTTTTACCCCCAACCAAAAATATACTACTCATCCAACACCCCTTTTCCAATCTCTTTAGACACTCAGTCATAATCTTTCCACTTCTAAAACACACACGTTCACACAGGAACGTGCTTACAAGCCAGGAATACACACACAAACGCCTCTTCACCTCCTATCCTTTCACTGCCCGTCTATTTTCCTCCCTCCTTGACAAGTTATGACATGTTGCGCATCGCCACCTTCAAATGCTTCTCAGCGACATCCGCCCGCGGCGCGGTGATCGCGGGTGGTCCCGTCATAAGGCGCGGAAGGACGAGCGGCGGGGAGGGTGGAAGGGAGGAGACTTAAAAATATGAATAACGACCCGCGCGCTGGAAGGGAAGGAGCTGTGCGTTCGAAGGGAAGGAGATTAGAGGCGCGAATACATCCCCCTCCCGCGAGCCCTCGCACGTTAAATGGGGCAGAGGATGATGGAGGGAGTTATATGGGGCCCTCAGATGTATACACGCGTGGTGAAGATAGTTAGATGTCGGAGAAGGTAGATGTGAGTGATGTACTTTTTTGATGCTAACCTGGGTTGGAGGGAGTGACTTAAGATTGGGGAAGTTTGTATCTGTGTGAGAAATCGCAGATAGCCCATACGGATCTTAGTTATGACAGCTTATTTGTAAGAAGATGATGGAAGAGGAAAGCAGAGAGGATAAGGCAGAAACGGAGTAGATGAGAAATGGGGATGAAGATGTTTCCCTGCTGGGAGGAGTGGCGTGAGAGACGCGAAACCGTTTTAAGGTGCGTGGGAATCGCTCATGCTCAAAAAGTTGTCATAGAAGGAATGGGGAAAATCTGGTTAGTGATTGCCAACTTCAGAAAAAGAAGTCCACTTTTTCGGGGTAGGTATTGTAGAACATCATAGTGAAAAGATACACAAAGTTACCGTACTGTCCACTTATTTTAATTTCCAAACCCCTCAACACGTGTTTCAACTGGCTCGCAGCTCGCAGGTATAGTGATTACTTGTGACATGACACAAGTTCGACATTTTATTTTATTCGTCTGTGCGACGGATCCTTTCCTGCGATTTTTCCCTCTACCTATTCTTCTTTCATATCCTTCCCCTCCACTCTGCAACCACTTTTGGAAGATATCTGTCTGTAAATGAAATATTTTTCTACCTTATGATAACCGCGAGCTAGTTGAAACCCGTGTTGCATTGTTTTCAAATTCTAATAAGTGGAAATTACGATATCTTTTCCTTTGAGAAAATGAGTAGCGAGTTATCTGAAATGATGAAGGGTTGCGAATAATGGTGTATTGCGTGCAAAATAATTTCTCGTCTATATGAACTATCATGCATCACTTCTATCCTAAGTTAAGCTAAGTAGATCAGAGAACGGGTTGGCAGGTGATTTCCACTGATTGCGTCACTGCTAAATACTATCAATATTGGCCATAAATGTGGTCTTCGGACAAAAAGAGAGCTTGTTGAAGATCAATATTAAAAAGCGTAGTTATAGTAGCATTATTTTTGGAAATCAAACGTAGTCTGTTTCACTTTGCTGCAGAAATGTCTCGCGTTTTTCCTAATGAGTCACATGTTGTTAATTTTAGAATTCTGAATACGAAAACGAAAATTTTATTTACGGTAAATGAAATGATACGGAAGATTACAAGCTATTATCATCAGCTAATTCATCATGTTATTAATTTTTATGGCATAATCGTAACTTGAAGGAAATGTTTTTAGATTTTTTGTTATAAAATCAGCTGTCCTGGAATATGAATGAATTAAATTCCTCTGTTTGATATGCAATTTATTGATATTTATAAAATTATTAGTTAATGAATGCGAGTAGGCTCTAGAGTAAATATTTATTGCATGAGAAGTAAAGATGAATTTTAGCTAATATGACTGGGACGTGCATCAAGGTAAAACTAAGAATTGACTAAAAATATGTTTGTACACAGCTCTCATATTGTATTCAAATCTATTCGTATTGCTAACTTTTGATGTACGTGAACATCAAAGGACATGAACATCGTGCTAGGACAAAACTGTAAACCAGGCTACTCGCTGAATGAATAAGATTCGATTAAGAATAAGGATCGTTACAAAGAGAATGGAAGTCCAAAAGTGGACGCAAAGCAAATGCGTAGATTGCCTCTAAATTTATAATGCTATTAAGAGCAGTTTCGCGGAGTCAGTTGATCATTCATAAAGTGGAGTCCATTAGCATTTATCTAATGTGAAGTTGATGAGGTTATGAAATATGAGGAATACAATTTTGCGTGGCTTATCGCCTCGCTGTAACTTCATTTTATTGCCCCGAGAGAGGAGTAGATATAGTTGCAAAGATGCCAGCCACACTTTATGTGTACATTTGTCAGTTTTTGTTTTTTTCTCCCGTGTATTCGGTCATTTTCTCTTTTTTTATAATCCTTGGTCCATCCTCGTGAGAGATGATTTATGGTCGCGGAGGAGTGTGGGGAGAATGCGCCTGAGTGTGGCGTTATGGAAAAGGTGGTTTGGGGCTAACCGCGGATGATGATGTTCCAGAAGATTAAATTTGAGTGTGTTTGTTGTTAGGTTCGTCGAGGTGAGGAGAGGAGATGAAAACTTGCTTTCGTGGCTCATTCTTTTTTTTATAGGCGCAGAACCAGCTTGAATGTTTCATCTCCCTCCCCCTAACCGCGAATAGGTTTCATATTTTCTGCATTTTTATCCCGACATATGTTTTTTTCCATCCCCTTCCAGAGCTATCTAAATCATATCTCACCCCTCCTATGGTTCCCACCTCCATCCACTTCCCCTCGCGATGATACGCGACCGTAGAGACACGAAAAGGCGGCGGTCGGTCCATCTAGCGGCAGAAGCGGGAAGCGCGGTCCATCGTGGATTGCGCCTTCGTATTTCTTTTATTCTTCCCTCTTCCCCTTTTCTCCCTCTCTCTCTCTCTCTCTCTCCTCCTCCTCCTCCCCTCCCCTCTTTCCCTCCTTCCTTCCCCTCTTGTCCCCACCGCAGCCAGCACAACAACTCCTTCCAAATTTACACTTTTACGGATTCTTCCCCTGCGTCTGCCTGCCTTACCCTCCTTGCTTCCGCAGCTGCCTCTTCAACCTCCTCCGAGTGTATCTCTGCTCCTCTCGCCATCAAATGATGCTCGCCTCCATCCATCCTCCTTCCGCCTTTTGTCTCGACTGGTTATCTTCCCGCGTCTTGTTCTGACTTAAACGAGCGGGATCCAGTGTTTTCTCCACGTGCCCCTTTGCTCGTTTGCCGGCGCGAGTCTGCGCGGATATTCCAGACGGCTTCGTCATGTCGCTGGTAAGCGGTGGTTGTCTTTAACGCGAGAGATGCTGACTTGAGCACTGCTCTTGGATCATTTTGAGACTAGGAAAACATAACTTTTCGCAATTCTGAAAAATAAGGGCCGGCCTACTGAGCAGTCTTCCTTATAGGCCCCATGAATCGGAACCAATATCGAAAATGGAAGAATAAACTTCGTTAGGCTCACTAATATGTTTGAAGAAGTTCGATCCGAGTTTCATAACATAGTTACATCGTTCGGTGACGATGACTAATTAAATTAATTGTAATTGTAATTAAACTATGATATGACAAATGAATATACTTTAGCAGGTACATATCACATTAATAAACGTGATATTTTAGCGAAATGATGCCTTCTTAATTTTTTGCTCTAATTGTAAGTTTCATCAAAATTCGTAATATTACATAATCAGGTAACGATGACAATTTAACAACTGACGATGTTACTGTGTTATGAAACCTGGGTCGTGCTTTTTCAAATATATCAGTGAACCTAACAAATTTTATTCTTTCGCTTTCCATAACAGAAAGGTTTCACAGTTAAGTCTGAAATCATCAGTTATAATTTTGAACGTCAATTTTGCCTAAGATACAATGGCATATTTCGATATCGGAGGAAAGAATCAACCGTATGGGTTTTGACTACCGATTTTCGAGGATCGTCTACCTTGTGATTTAAACAGTTTCATAGGAAATCCTGTATCATATATCCTACAAAATGTTTGCCAGTTGTAATTACAAATAAGTACAACGAATGACGCAATATAGCGACACTCATGCGTCCACTACAGTGAACGAACATCGATAACAATTACCGTAATATGCGGGTGTACCCAATAATCATGGAGAGTAGTCCTTTCGGAGGTTAAATATATATTTCTCGATGTAGTAAATGCCGATCAAATAATCGGTGGATAAGAAATATTATTAAGTTCTTTTCGGAATAAACAAGTATTTAGAAAATGACCATAAGACTCTGTTTTGATAGTGGCTTCGTAAAATATTTTGTCAGCATGTTAGTAAATAAAATGTCGTGCATAACATAAATAAGGATGAAATAGTATTTATTTTAAACAAATTTACATATCTCAGCACGTATATCATTAGTGAACGTGATATTTTAGCCAAATGATAATTTTTTGTACCAAATTTCCTCAAAATTCGTAATGGTCGGGCACCTCGTAATTCGTAATACTCACACTTGTGCAAGGCCAACCTAACTAACCAATAAACTAAATATTTCTCTCTTTTTTCGACCACGTCTTCCTTGAAGAAAAATATTACATCTGTGAGATAGACGAAGACAATTTTTTAATCAGTCCGGTTGTGGGCTACACGGCTATTTAGGCCCGACAAAGTGACCACATCAGCAACATCCCCCTTCTACCTTGAAGCGTACGGCGGGGTGCTCTGAGGACTCACCTCGCGTCACAACTTCACGTAGAAACATTTGTGTTGATTCAGACGGATACCGCCGCGCCACCGCCCGAGGAATTCCGCTCTGACGACGACCGTGAGTGAGACTGTAAATATTCGCCGACACTCGTCTTTACCCTCTGAAAATTTCCTCCTCTCGAAATGGATGTTTTCGCAATTAATTCATCCCCGTATGGCTCAAACCATCCCCCCTACCATTTCTTCATTCTCCAGCCCTCTTCCTCCACCCCCGCCCCCCACATTCGGTGCAAAACTCCGCT
The DNA here is from genome assembly GCF_921293095.1 of Ischnura elegans. Taxonomy (NCBI): domain Eukaryota; kingdom Metazoa; phylum Arthropoda; class Insecta; order Odonata; family Coenagrionidae; genus Ischnura; species Ischnura elegans. The sequence goes on from NC_060248.1 coordinate 110,882,622, forward strand.
CCAGGACGCTAGCAGTCAAACACTTTTTCATTGTATCCCGGAGAGAGAGAGAGAGAGACGCTTCGAGAATGGGGAGCGGTGTGCAGAGGTGGGGTGAGGACCTGGTGCGGTGCGGTGCGGCAGAGTGCAGAGGGAATAAGCTCCCTCCCTCCTGCACCCCTCTCCCTTCACTCATCCAATAACCGGCCAAAAAGCAATATCTCCCAACTCTTGTTTTCAGCGCTCGTATTTTTCACCGTATACCGGCAATGGGCCCCGCCACCATGCCCCTCCGTTCTGTTCTGCCAACGTTTCCGGGGTCCTCCCTCGCTAAACTCCCTCCTATCTACTTCCTAGGTCCACCACTTTGTTTTCAGTACCTCAGCATGCCTCACGTGTGCCTAACTTGGGAGTAAAGAATCTCTCCCCAGGTGCCGGAAAAGTAATTATCACCATAAAAGATTTCACTAAAACGTACATCGATTTAACACAATCCCGTCGAGCACTAATAAGACCCATTCGACCCCTATGTTCTGCTATTAGGCTAAAACTATGACACTATAATGGCTGTTGAATATAATTTGGAAAACAATGATTTTGTCTTTGATTTTTCAATAGATTAAATAATGGGTGCTTATAATGAGTCTTCAACATTTTTTTAGGATCAAGGTTGTCGTAGAATTGTGACTGACTCACGGGAAGATATTAGCAATGATTTACGCTTTAATATTTGATAATTGCTCTAAGCTTGGGCAGGGAGTTACCTTATGGCATCGTGATTTTATCCCTGTTGACACTTTTGGGAGATATGGAAGTACCAAGGGCAACGGGTAAACAACATATTGAAAGACGAGGAAAGAGCGGAAATTTACAAAAGTTACTAAGACTATATTATTGGAAAAAATTCCAGTAGTATTCTAATCGACCTATAAAAGAGCAATAGACGTGAGCGAAATACAGCTATGAAGACAACTCAAGGGTCACAACCCTAAATGCACTTATGGATGGATGATGATGCCTTTTCCACGATTCTAATGTAAAGAACTTAGAGGAATTTCATGTCCAATGTGAAGGGTAAAATAATTTAATACGTGCGACAAATGGGCTCGTTCTCGAATTTTATTTTCAGATTGATGGCGATTGGATTTAAAGAATAAAGAAACCCGGTTTTTTTGCACCGGTTTTTTTTATCCATTGCCTACTTCTCAAGCCATTCGTGACGGCAATAAGACAGCCTTGTCGGAGATAAGTTATTGACGTCAAGAACTCTGTGGAGCAAGTCGCCCTTCTCAGCTAATCCGGAGTCTTCTGCATGGACCTGGTGGACTTAGTTCTTGTTTACACTCTTTATGCGAATTATTCTATTGATGAAAGGTATTCCCTGAAAGCAGTGGCGGCTGGTGAACTTTTATTTCGGGGGTTCAACCGGGAGGTGCGGGTAGTCTACCTTCCAACCATAGAGGGAGAATCCCAGGAAAATTTTATATTTTTAGAGCTTAAAAAACTATTTTAAAACTATTTTGATCCCAATTTGGTTGCTTTGAAAAATATTTAGTTATTTGAAAATAAGTATCTACAAATACATTTTTATGCAATTAATTTAGTTTACTATGGATTGTCGTTTTATAAAAGTTGTACCATGGAAAAGGAAAAATAAGAATGATATTATTTTATTTAAGTTTTTGTGAATTCACTAGCATCCTACAAATGCTTGCATATTGAAATATTTTATACTTAGTTTTTAATGGTAATAGAACCCCAGCATATTTAATTTGATGTACACACGATTTAGGCAATTGCAAATTCACAAATAGCTATATGAGGCAGGCTCAATGGCGTCTCCCCCCCCCCCCCCCCCCAGATTTTTCCTCGCAGGGACATCATGAAATAAAGAAGTTGCATGAAATTTGATATTTTTTAAACTCGAATCAATTCTCAAAATGACACTTTCCCATCCTCACTCTCGAAAGCTGAGCCGAGAGTTGAGATTCTTGCTGTAATCAGAATATCAAGTTGCAATTAATACTTTGGCAATTTTTTTACAAGTGTATATTTTAACTAATAAAATCGTACAGCTACAGATATTCTACACAGTTAAGTTACATTCATTGTTAAAATGAGACTTAAACCACACTAATTTTAATAAGAACCTTTAAGCGACTCCTGCAGTTGTTGTATGTTTAAACATGAAGTCCATTCTTCTCTCCTTTTTTGCGGCAAAATGGTCAATCACCTTCTCATTAAAGTCCACTATATTGCGGGCCATCTCTTTTTCAATTGACATCATGGTAAGTGCTGTAAGCCGGTCTTCGTCCATTGTGCTTCTGAGGAAGGTTTTAATTCTTTTCAGACATGAAAAACAACGTTCTGCTTCTGCCGTTGTCATTGGTATTGTGATCAGTGCTTTTAGCAGTTTCACCGTTTCACTGAAACATTCTTCTAAATTGTTTTCAAGAAGGAATGACAACAAATGAGTGGCCTTCTCAACTTCTTTAAAATCTTCCCTGCTGTAAATAAGCTGAAGCTCGCATCTTAGTTTATTTTTGTCAAGAAAACCAAATGATTCTATTGTCGTGTTTAGGATATCATCAGGAAACCTTTTTCTATATCCGGACATATTTTCGTTGTCAAACAAGTTTGCTGCAACTAGATGACCAGTGAATTCGAATCTGCGTTCTGCCTCTGCTGCTATAGCGTCACAAACTTCCTTGGCAGCTGCATTTCGCAATGTTTGCCCGTTTTCGACCTTATTTCTCTTTGGTCTAGGCTCTGCTGATTCATCTGCTGTGGCCAGGCTTTCCACACTCTCCCTTACTTTCTGTATTTCTCTTTTGAAAGAGGAAATTGCTTCCTTTGCCCAAACAGGGTTTATATTTTTCTTTTGCAGTGAGCTATACAAAATATCTACATGAGGCATAACCTTTGAAAAGAATTCGAGCCAGTATTTAAACTCTGGTTGCTGCAGTTTCAGTTTAAGTCCTTGAGCTTTATTCAAAGTAGAAGTCATTTTGCTTGTTTCTTCAATTTTTTCAAAGCATTCTATTAATTCTTGAATATTTTGGTGAACTACTAATACGGATCTTAAATTGTAGTTCCATCTTGTTGAAGAGCCAGAAGGAAGTCGTTTTCCAACTATTTCATCCAAAATGTCAGCTCTCTGTGAGGACTGGCTAAAAAAGGTACACACCTCTTGAAGATTTGCAAAAAAATACCCTAACTTCTTTGTTTTGACTTGTAGCTTGAACCATGACCAAGTTGAGCTGGTGCGCGTAGCAATGTACAAAGTGTGCATTTGGATACTCCGCCTTGACACGTGTCTGAACACCATTGAATTGGCCACTCATTACATTTGTACCATCATAGCTTTGTGAGATAAGTTTGTTTTTGGCATCTCCTAGCACTTCCACAAGAACACGTTTTATGCAGGCGAATAATGTTTCAGCATCATGGTGTTTAGGGTTTAGAAATGTCCAAAATCTCTCGATAGGCAACCCACTTTTGAGAACAGAGCGAAACACTACAACCATCTGAGCTTTAGCAGACACATCTGTAGTTTCATCAGCAATCACAGACACAAAATCTGCTGAGCGAATTTCTTCAAGAATATGTAGTTTGCAGACGTGCAGCATACAATCTAACAGGTCATTTTGAATTTCCTTGGACGTACCTTTAAAAACAGTGGCAACTTCCAGGTGTGATTTCAAAATAGTGTCTAATGTAGCTGAGAAACTCACTAATCCTTTGAAAATACCGGGGTTATTGGAGTCATCTCTTTCATTATGTCCACGCAAAGCTAGTTCAAACTCTCCACAAAACCGAATACAATCAATTATTTTTGAAAGGACATACCGATTTTTCCTGACTTGGTCGTTATTTTTCTCAACATTAAGCCTAAAAGCTTCACTGAGTTGTTGCCTTATTTCAGTACGACCTAAGATGGATAAATCCAAGCAGGCATTCTTATGATACAAAGATGTTTCATGTTTTTTTATTTTCTGGGTAAGATGACTCAAGTCTGAAACTCCAGTAGTTGTCCATGTTGTGTCCTTTCCTTTATAAAATAGAAGACACGGGAAGCAAAAGAATCTATTGGTTACTTCACATCCACAAATCCACGAATTTCTATCATACAGATGGGACTTGAATATACGAGTGTAGTTTTTGCCTCGAGAACTTTGCTGTAGACGAATGTCCAAAGGCGGCGTCGGTCTGCCTAGTGCTTTGATTGCACATTTTTGTTCAAGAGTTAGGGCACAAAAGTTACTACTAAGTAATGATGCAACACTGTTCATCCTTGACACGTTTCGAAGCACTAGGCCCACACTATACAGTCGCTCACAATCAACTGAAATAATTTACAATCCACGATGACACATTCAGTACGGTGAAACACTATTCGTGATACTGACCAATACTGACTGACAGAGACGTAACTTAAAAATTGTAGTAAACAAATGAGTTGCAACGATATCGTGCGCCAGCTGTTGACAGCGCTGTGCACACTTATCCGCGCGCATTAAAATCAGCTTCAAATATCGCCACTTGCGACGCTAACGAGCAACGGCATCCAGAGTCCTCTATTTATGAAGTGAGGGAGTGGTGCTGAGAATCCAATATAGAGGACTCTGACGAAGAGTAATATAGAGAAAGAGTAGCGTCGAGAACCTCAGAGTAAGGATTGGGGTAGAGGGCGCTTTCAGTCTGCGCAGTAGCAGATTCTTGTAGTCAACATGGTTACCACGTGATCGTGGAAGTAGTGCGGGAATCCCCTGTGGGAAGAATTGTGGGAAGTGTGGGATGTATATGCTGTATATGCGGGATCTTGACTACATGCGCAGTAGCTAAAGCGCACTCTCCCCCATCCTTACTCTGAGTCGAGAACAGCCATTCAGGGCGTAATCCAGTACACGCTCCCAATGCTCCCGAGTGCTCCCGCTTCAGACGCTACAGATTCGTGGTCCACTTTCGCTCCTATCGCTCCCAGTGCTACCCTACTGGATCACGGCTGGAGCGATTGTAGCATTTGTTAGTCGTTTGTTTTACTAGTATCGTCTGCTCGGATATTAGATCGTCTGAATTAGGGATTGTTATAGCCCCTTGTACTTTACTTAGCTTGTTAGAAAGGTCAGTAATATAAATGACAAAAAGAATATGACCATGGGGTACACCACAAGAAATCTATTTAATATTAGATCTTCATCGGATACCATGATCGGGCACCACAGCAGACCGATGCTTGTCCTGAAGATTTTACCCACTGGTTTGCAAATCCTCTAACAACAAGGTGATAAACTTAAACTATAAAGAGCAGATCATATGATACATATGAAAGAAGATAAGACTGATTAAATACCTTATTAGAGAAATTTCAATTAAACGAAAAATAAGCCTAATTAACTTAACTCACCTAAAAGCCTGCGTTTAAACGATACAGGTACAAGTTAATGCCTATTTGCGTGAATTATTTTTGTGGACCGAAACGGAACATGTACGAATGTTTGAACCTAGCTAAAATAGGTTAAATTTGTCGATCATGCATTTGCACAAGTTGAGTGGTTACACGTGAAACCACTTAACGTGCAACAACGCAACCGTACGGTACATTTCGTGTTCTTTCTCGCGTTCATACATTTAGACTTGTACGGATTTATGTAGGTGTAAAAAGGCCTTAAGCGGAGTGTCCTTTATACGATTTATCAATTGCACTCATGACATTGTATGACAGTCTCAAAAGCAGTCCTACACTTGAACCAATCTCGTCAACAACGAGCCTTAAGCATAAATGCAATGCGTGTCAACCTGACCTTAAGAAAATTACATAAGTAAAATACAACCGAACATCAATAATTGATTAAACTTCAGTTGAAGATTAGAGGAAGATATCATCATTTAACAGAGAATACAATCTTCATGGGAAAAGCTTGAAGAAAACCTAGGTTGGCCGCCAAAAAGCAACAAACGGAATGCTTTAACTAGAAGTTCACGTACCCTAACCTAAGAAGTCATATTCTATCTCAATTTCACGCAATATCAAGTTCAAATAACTAATAATTGATCTAAATAACAAATAAATCAATATAACTTACAAAATTAACATAATTCTTATGTAACGGACGGAATGCTTCGACCGGAAAGTTCACTCACTACATGTCTTATTAATTTCGAATAGCCATTTTCTATCTACCCTTCTCGCTAGCTCAAGCTTAAACCACTAATAATTAGATAATATTATATATAATTAATTATCACAACAACAAAGTTTATAAGATATCTTGGTCTTGCCGCTCAATTTCTTCCCCGATCTGGCCCGTGGCGACTCTGAATTGTGAAACCATTGAGTTACAGCCATTTGCCTCACCGTAATATCCCCCGAATAGTTCTTTAACCATTTGTTTTTAGCATTTACTATCCAGGCTCTCTTAGCGACTTCTTCCATCAACTCCAAATGGTCATATTATTGCCGGCCAGGTCCACAATTGTTATGAACACCATTTTCTTTTGCCTTCCTTCCCGTTCAAATTCGCGCTGAAAACCGGTTCGCTCCAGCCGCCCTACCTATTTCTTGGGAGCGTTTGTAGCGAGAGAGAAGCGAATATAGTGACGTCATGCGTGACGTACGAGAGCGCCACGGGAGCTTTTGTAGCTTCTACTGGACCACGAAAAGACTCGCTTCCAGTGCTTCGGAGCACTGGGAGCTTGTACTGGACTACGCCCTCAGAGGACTCTGAATACAGTTGCTTGTCAGCGCCTCGAGTGGCGATTTTTGAAGCTGATTTTAATGCGCGCGGAGCGAAAACAACTCTAGCGGCGGACATGAGAAACCTCTTGTTGTGCAGTTTACGGGATTGGCAGACTCGTGAACCGTTCGGACACGTTCGGTTACTCTCGGGAGAAGTCGGTTGTCGCTGCACTGTCTTTGCAGCTCCGAGACCATGTTATTCCGCCGCAAGCCCCCCTCCCTCCGGCAACCCCGCGCCTAAGTCAGGAGGTTCATTCTTCCTACTGAACTCAGCACAGCTGAGCACAGCAGTCGACAATTGTAGAGCTCACGCGCGGTAACTTCAGCCCTCTTTCAACAATTTTGAAACGTATTTAATGAAATTTCCAAGATAAATCTTACAATTCCGTTTCCGTTTAGGTAAATGTCAAAGCAGCAATTTATTTTGGGGGTTCACTGAACCAGTGAACCTATAGCACGAGCCGCCACTGCCTGAAAGAGTGAATGAAACATAACATTAATAAAGTCACTAACTCATGAAAATCGGAGGCAGCATATTTATGGTTCTCTGCGTTATATATGTGTTTTATTATTTTTAACTTATAAGATAATGTGAGCCGAATGGGGAAGATTTTATTTTTCGTCGTAACTTCTCTTTCCTTTCCATCTACCAAAACTTCTCTTAATCAATTGCGATTTCAGATCTGTGGAATTCAGATTCAGATCAGATTCACTGTGGAATTTGATTTTGTGCATCTAGGTAGAAAATACGTACGTAAATCAAAATATTATCAATGCCTCAAGATGGCAAGAACCGATATGTGATGATACGTTAGAGGCGGATTTAAGAAGGACGCCTGGCATAGCCGACGCGTATCACCTCCCCACCACAGTGAATATGATGAATCTTCCCATCTGACTGGACTGCTAGTTGATATTTGACCTTCCTAAAGTGGAAATATTTTTGATTAGCTGAGGTACGATTTGAAAAATGTAACAGTTGTACGAAAAATAGACTCCATAATTTACCCCAAATCATATTGTAGCCGCATTATAAGAGTTACGTCCTTCAGATATTGGACCAATTACAGTCAATCTAGGAATTAAGGTTACAAGTTCTATCATTGACGTATTGACGTATTGACATCTGACGTTGTAATAGATTTTACAACTATAGAATGCATGTTAGACTGCATCTGACTCTTTAAAATCATCAAAACCTCCGCTGACTTTGCAAAAAATGTTGAATACTTCTTTACTTCCCTGATTAACTGTGAATGATAGCGTACACTATTTCCATTAGACTTTGTCAGCACAGATTAAAAAATATATGTGGTTCCTAGGTAGATTTCGTAAATAGTACGGATTACCAGCATTTTTATTTTCCTAGGCTCCCTAGTTTTTATTGAATATGAATTTATTACTTTGCGTTGCTGATCCGGGAGCTTTAAATTTTATAATCCATAATTCTATATATTCCCCTTAAAACTCGCCTTACCATTCGCATCACGTAGGTTTTTCCCCTGGCAACACTTTGACTGTCTCATCTCTCTCCCTCTACCCGTCGCCTTCATACTCATCCATACATCATGAGAATTCCACCACCGCTCTTCAATGCTCCTCCTGACCCTCATCTCATTCCGCCCAGAGCCCCTTTATATATTTTTTCCCTTCCATCCCTCCTAACCCCTTTCATCTCTCGCCCCTTCGACGCGCCATATCGTCCATTTTTCCCCCCGCTGACAACCCCACCCTCCGCATCCAACACACCCACATACCTCCACCACATTCCTCACCCTCCTCCTCCTCCACCCGCCTCCTTTCACTCTCCACATCTCAAAAACTCCTCCACTCGTACATATCTCTCTCTCGACGAAAAAGCCTCCACGCATTCCCCTCCCCTAACCCCATCTCTCGGACGATTTTTCACTAAGCCCGCGCTCCTCCCCCACCCACGCACATCCCTCAGCTCTCAACGGTCCAGAAATGACAGATGAAACGCGGAAGGGCGCACACCCTCGGCGCGGGGGAGTCAAGAGACGCGGGACAGAGAGATGGGTATAAGCGGGGAGTTTCTGGAGAGGGATGGGAGAAAGGTGGGAGGGGAAATGAGATGAGTGGCAGTGCGAGGGAAAATTAGAGTTAAGATAAAGTTTTAGTGAGAGCAAAGAAAATTTGTTCCGTAAGGGCAGAGTGTATAACCATGCTACCAATTGTGGGAGGGATGGGAAGCTGTATAAACCTACGCTTGGTAACCACACGCAGCGAGGTTCGAATTAAAAAGAATCGCGTACGAAAGGCATTTTTATATAACTTACTTGCATTTATCGCGTCGTCAGTTCATCGGATTTGAACGTTAGGTGAGGATTACGGCTTTTTTTTCTCACGCCCAAATATTTTATTTTACCCCAAGGAAGCTGAACGAAAACTTTTAATGATCTCAAGTAGTCAACACTTTCATTTCTATTGCATTTCCAATATTTCGCGGGATAATGGGCCGCGATTGGCTCTTATCAGCTATCTTAGAGAAAATATATTAAATAAACAAATAACTTTGAAAGATTTGATTCATTCCTTGACCTGTTGGAGGAGGTTGGAGATAGGGATTGATATAACAATACCCAAAAGGGGAGAATGAAAATAAAAGTACTGCTACTGTTTAAACATTGTCAATGAAATACAGCTTAAAATGTAAATATCAATGGATTTACGGTTCGTCAGCCAACTTAAAACATGGAAAACCCCACAGTGTGGCATATATGTTACATTTTGTGGTAGTAATAATTGACAATAAAATAAATAACCTTTTTCTCGTTTCAGGCTTCATTTTCTGGAAGTTCGATATACCTATCCATGATAAAAACTCAAATGGTAATTTCCAGACTTTTAATTCAAAACTCAACAACCGGCGATGGTGTCAACGCAATGTGTCATTTCCAACTTCCTTGTTCAAATATTGTTGAAACCATAGTCGTTTGTTAAGTTTTGAATTAAAAGTTTTAAAAATGTATACAATCGAACATGGTTTCAACACTTTCAAAACATTGTGTCATTTTCAAGCTCATTGTTCAATGTGTTGAAACCGTAGTCGGTTGTTAAGCTTTGAATTAAAAGTGTGGAAATGACCGTTTATGCTCTTTTCATCATGGAACCCTTTGCTCCATGATAATGGATAATATTTTAATTAAAAGTATGTATTTCATATTTCATATATTAAATACCTTTAATTTATGATTATATATTTAACATTGGGTCACTTATAACTGGTGAGGCCAATCAGCTATTTTAATATTAAGCTACGAAAAGTGTACATGATTGCCATTCGTCGAGTATGGTGAGTTAGTTGGTTCCAAAGGTTTTTGCTGTTTCTGGAAAGTTAAGTCATGAAGTAATCCGGTAGAACAGAGGAGAGGACACGGCTGTACTGCGGGGGAGGACGGGATCCATCGGTGAAGTGAGTTGGTTGAAGATGTTAGGGCGAGAAAGGGAAGGAAAGAGAAGCGATGTAGCCCTGCGCATGTGCCGGGCCCTGGTGGCAGAAGCGGAAAATGTCATTTTCCTCTGTATTTATCATCCTAATTGGGAGAGTAGGGCGGCCACAAAATGGAAGGGGAATATGGCAGCAATGGAAGCTAACTTGGGGACCCTCTCTTTCCCCCATCCACCATAAGGGCCTGTATCTACGGAATCCATACCACAGAGAGTGGAAGACAGTCGAGGAAGCCGCCGACGCGACGGCGAATGGTTGGAGTAGGTACTTGAATGCAAAACATCTACTAATGCGAGAGGAGAAATTGATGATGGCCAGTGGCCTGGCATATGATTTAAGCGTAAGAAAGACAGTATAAGATACATGAATCTTGCAACTTAGAGATTGGAGATAAAATTGAGGGCTCTTAAAAATAAAAATTTGGATTATTCTTGGAAAATTATTTTTTTATTAGAATTAAAAACTGTGCGGTTACAGTTTAAAAGGACTTTATAATACCCATGGAATTTCAGGGTACTTTTCATATTCAGGGCTATTTCATCACAAAAACGATGATGTCATTAAAAAATTTGGTGAAGTTATGTATTGTATTTCGACTGGGATCTGGTGGTATTTATGCTATTATATCAGGTACTTGGATACTCTGTCCGCAATTTTTTAGGACTCCAACGCTGCGTGTATTATGCTGACTTCCTCCAATATGCATATTTAAATGGTATCAAATGGAAAATATGACCGTGAAATTCTAACATAGAGTGGAAAATAATGTCAAGCCGTACGAAGACCTTACATTATATTAGAAAAATATTTTTGATAATGGTCATTTATGGCGGAATTAATGAGCGCAGCTTCTATTTTTCCATTTCAGAAAGCGCGAACTTTCAGCGAAAGTTCTTTTTTATGCCCGGCATATGCGCTGGGTTACATACATAGCAAAAATCATCTGAATACCTCACATAAAATTGAACTTTAAAAAGCATCAAATAAGATACTATGATGGTCTGATAATAGTAACATTTTGGCTCAGTATACTTGTTGGCTTGGCACTTTTTAAGGTTAAATTTATATAAATTATTGCAGCTACTTGTAGTAATGCGGTCAAGCTGACAATGAGATCAAATCTTGCAATAATTTCCGTTTCCAGGTTAGCCATGAAATTGATGTGACTCTGCATCTACGCGATAAAGTTTAACTTTTTTTATAATTGAAGGGAAAATGTGTTTATTATAGCATCCTACAATAGATTTATACGTGACAATGGTTTTATCGTCGCTTTGATTCTAGAAGTTGAGCTATATCGACCTCAATAAATAAGTGGTATTTATTCCTGAGGATGGCCACAGTGAATTCTATAATACACATGTTTTTATAAAAATACAACCTATCATTTCCTTTTGAGCGAATTATCTATCACATAAACTTCTTCAATACGTGCTAGATATACAAGCTCGTGTTTATAACTCCAAGTTTAACTCTATTCAACGATATATAGTGGAACTGCTCGAGAGATTGAAGCAAATAATATTTTTTTCTGTGCTTTCTTTCAAATGGCGAAAGTGAGGCACAATTATTATAAATTTGAGCTGTTGCTGACGCTGCGAAATGTGTCCAAATTCGGCATAACTAACTTCCGCCGTTGTAATGGGTTATCTGTACTAAAAGGTTTCTCAAATCTATTGGCATGTAAGATTTTTTTTAAGTAAATGCGCTCGTGGATTTCCCACAGAAGACGGAGAGGAAAGAGAGATGTGCCTCGAGAAAGTAAGGAAAATCACACTCTTCCGTTTCGTATTTCATGTGTTCCTTGAAACTTCCCGTCTTTTTTCCACTTCCTGAAGTTACAGTGAGGCATCATTTCCAGTGAATATTACCCCTCACAATGCTCATACTGATGCATTTATTGGGGTGACTTGATAATGTTGCACAATTTTCAACCCAGCGAGGTATTTCAGCTAATTCTCATCAATCTATCATCTCTCTGAAGAAAATTGAAAATTTTAATTACTCACCAGTATTTAGTCTATATTCCCGGGAAGAATATTTTGATGAAACAGTGCCCGTAGTGGAAGTTTAAGGGTTGCAAAAAAACCTGAAAAGAATGCATAAACATTATTCGCAATAAAGGGCCCAGATATATTACACTCCCACATTTTTCAAATATTTTACCATATGAAACAACTGGTTAATTTGATCTTCGGGCCAACGGAGACTTTTTGGTGATATTATCAACGCCGATTCTTATTTCTCTCAACAATATCAAAGACGGAGATGATACCGTCATATAAACTGATATTAGAAACGATATTAAATCGATTCTTAGTTTCTAATAAACCTGTTAAAATATATTCACGTGCTTTTCTAAAAAAATCTGCCATTTCGGTGATAGGTAAGTCTCCTAAAGTTTTTCGGTCGTAATAAAAACGCAAACCCTGGGAGAAATCCGAAAACAATACAAAAATATCTCTCAAATAAATCGGCGTTTAAATAGTGATGAATTTTGCAAAATGAAAGTACTTGTATTTTGGATATAGTATGAGAGCCTAATGGAACTTGTTTTAAATGTCTTGCAGATTATGGAAATAGAACTAGCTTAGAAAAAGAAGACACGAATAGCCATTTTCCATATTTGGCCTATTCTCTAATTTCATCCCCCATTAAATTAATTTCTTCGGAATCGAGTGGGCTCTTCCAGTTGATTCAAGTCAAATAGTCTCCGCAGGAGTACGGGTGTGGTGAACGAAGAAGGCTATTGTTTATTGTAAAAGTGATAGTAAAGTTAGTCGATGAGTGGAAGAAGTGCAAATCTAGATTTTCAACTCTATTCAGCGTAAGTCAGCCTTGACGCAAAATCCAGAGTTGGCGTGATAAACTATTTCTTTTACCATTAGCCACAACTCACACACGACGAAAGAAAAGAAACCGAAATAATTCTTATATTCATAACCGCCCACTTCACAATTAAGCTTAATTTCACTCATCAATATATATTTGAAAAGTGGACAGTGAAATGCAAAACTGGTAATTCTGTTTAAGAAATCTGGGTGGAGATTTTTACGCCACGGACGACATCGAGAGTGAACGTAATTAGCCCTTCTCCGTTCCGGCAACAACAACCCTTTCCTTGAGCCGCTCAAGGAAAAAGGGAAATTTCTGTATCTCAGAAACTTGCATATATTATTCAATCTCACTTTTATACCCGGAAAGTGGAAAATAGATCACAAAACTGGTCGATCGGTCAGCCAAGTGGAGGTGGAATTTTGTGAGTCTGTTGGATGACGCGTCATCCAAAAGGTAACACAAACCCTTACCGGGTTTCACTCACAATCCTTTCCCGCATCGCCGGAGAATGGAATAAAGGGGAATAAAAAAAGACATTTCGTGGTTAGGAAGCGTGCATGCATCACGTGCCGTTAAAAACTTTGGTTGCGCTTCCTGGAGATGAAGTGAGGCGGAAGGAAAGGTGGGGAAAAAGGGATATAGGCTCAGGAAAGAGCAAAGTTTTTTTTTAATTCTATCTTTCTCCCCTCCTTTTTTTTCGTCTCGTACGCTTGTGTTTGTGCGGTAGCGGAAGGATGAGAAAGAGAGAGAAGTCGGTTTTAAGGGTTGTTAAGGCGGAAGGGAGAAAAGTGGGAGGGGTACGGCCTGAAATTGTTCGGTAATTGTGGTCGCGTGCGGCGTTCGGCTTTGTTTTGAGAAGTGCCGTGGGCCGGCTGTGGGCGGAGACGGACCCTGAAGGGAAAGGCGGGTGTGGAAACCCCTGCACGGGCCCCCTTATAAGGGGTCTTTCTCGGGGAGGCGGGCATGAAAATTGAAAATGTTATGTGGTCACGCGAAAATCGGAGGTGCACGATGAGGCTTAATGAGAAACAGGAGGAGGTGGAGTGAGTCGCTCCCGGCAGTTTTTTTTTCTTTTCAGTCGGAAAGAGAATCCTATGCCGTGGGGTAGGTGGGTATGGAAAGAGTAACAAGAACGCCTTTTTTTCTTTCCTTCCCGACCACTTAGTATGTATGTTATTCCACTTCCTCGTTTCTGGAAGTTTGCTCAAATTAGCCCTTCAGAAGATATCTCTCTTCGACCTCAGCTACTGTGTGCAGGGCTGTATTTGGAACACCCGTAATAAATTTGAACTTTTTCCAGTTATACTAGTACCTAAAACAGTTTCAGCCCCTGGAGTGGTTTCAATTTTTTTCTAAATAGTTATAATTATTTTTACTACCGAAATTAATTGGCCCCTGAGTATGAATTCAAATAATTATATGTTTTGTTATAATATTAAATATGTAAAATAATATTCAAAAATACGTAAAAGCTAATGGTAAATATTCACACCTTTTACATTTTTAAATATTTCAAAAATGATAATGGTCTTCCCCCGCCAGTTCAACTTTGACGTTAGTTTTATTTTAACCATGGATTTGAAGTATTTTCTCTCGTTGGAGAATATGTTTTAAAATGGAGGATAATTGCGTTAAAATGTCATGAATTAAGGCTAAGTAGCAGTTCTTGGACAGCTTTTACAAATAGATGTATTGTAAAGAAACTGTCGTAAGGCTCTAGCCATTCAATAAATACATTGGGTTAATATTTTTCGGCTGTTTTTAAGTAATTTTCCAAAAATTATGTGCGATCCTATGAAAATGACATAGTGTAACGTCGAAACCTGGGTCGGTTAAGTAAACTCTGTGGAAGATACAACAGTGTACCTTTTCTTATGTTTCCCATTCATTAGCGAATAAGTTGGTGTTGAAGGAAAGAATCGTAGGTATATCAAGAGAAAATAATTTTTTTATTGATTGATGGCTTGAAATCTGAGTGCTATCGCCATGCTAAATATATTTATTTCTTATTCACCTGTTCCCTCATTTTTCTGAGCGCCGGCGTGTAAAGAATACCTACTAAAGATACAATTATCCAAAGAGAAATCTGTATTTCAATTGATGTATTGCTAATCATTCGAGCATGATGTTCGTACGACCTGTTTATTAGACAATAGAGAAATGAAGGTCCCGTTGTATTCGATGACAATATTTAAGAAAAAAAGTCGAAATACTGTAGTCATACGTCATAAACTTCAAGAAATGCTCAATCTCTTGCCCAATTACGTTCTCATAAACATAATAGGTATGCAAGTGAAAAAACCTTCGTCCGTGTTATTGCTAACAAATTGGCAAAAACAGCTGGAATTGGTTCTGATCACCTTTGTCGAGCTCGAAACTCCACTCATCGGTACGCTACGCGCGAAAAAGCGAGAAATCAGCCTCCCACAACACACACTCAAGCTTCCTGCAACCTTTTCATAAAAGATCCCCCTCGAAAGCGTGGCCGATCCGCCGCACAAATTAAACCATAACATTTGGGGGGAAGCGCTCGGCGCGGAAAGATTTTCATCGAGGCAATGGGTTCACAAAAGCAGAAAACAATCGCGCAGAGGAAGGGAACACGAGCGTGACGAAAAATAATGGCGGGGAAAAAGGCGTGAGAGAGGGAAGATGATGATATTGGTGCGGTGTAAAGAGGGAAAAACAGAAGTTCCGTGAAGCTCTGCGCGTTACACGGCGGTCGCCGGGCCACCGATTTAATTGCCTCAAAAATGGGACGGTCGCTGAGGAGAGTGAGTAATGTGGCATTTCGCCTGCGGGTGGAGTGTGGAGGGGAGGTGAGGGGGTTGGGGGAGTTATGAGGGTGTGACGGAGGGAAGGAGTGGGGGGAGAGGTCGCGAGGGATAGGGGAGGGGGATGGGGGGGAGACGCTGAAGGGACAAATGAGGACACGTGCCGGTTATTATTATTCCCTTCCTTCCGTCTCCCGCATATCCTCGTATCCCCCCATCTCGCCTCCGGCAGATAAACACACGAACGTCAACAACTCGCCCGTCCCGTGACTTGGGGTCTCTCACGTTCGGGTTGTGTAAAGAGTCTGGGGTAATCATGTTCGGCACTCAAAAATGTTCCTTTTATTTCTAATTGATGGCAATCAAAAACCGATTGAGCTGGTCAATTGCTGCCTGGGAAAATATGGCGATATACCGTTTCCTATGTGTTTACGAAAATGAAATTATTTTTGGAAATTAAGGTGGATGTAAAGCATTTACACAATTTTACGTTGGATAACTATGCAAGGCTAGGAGATTTCAACCAATATTATTTAAATATTCCATAATTATTTCATTTAAGCAAATAAAATTTCAAATTTAGAGGGAACTCCTTTGGTATGCCTGGAAATCGTTTGTAAAACGATACAGATTACAAGAATACAATGGAAAGACCATTTGAAGTGTAAAGTGCGACAATTGTTGCACACGTCGCCTTACAGTCGATCAGAATTTATTTTTTGCTCTTAAATAATAATATGATTTCCAAGTCCAGGAGCTGTGTAAAATTCTGTGGGACACGTGTATTTTGGCCAAGATAAGTTAAACAGTGATGGTTATGGAAATTAATGGCGAGAATATAGACATTGAAGTCAAATTGAATAAATTAAGTGTGGCAGCATTATTTAGGTCTTAATTTGATGAAAATGGGTTCGAATAACCTCTTTTCTGTGTTATTTATACTACCAAGCTTTAAGAGAAATTCTTATTCTTCTAATGCATGCCGTGTCAATTCCATGCCCTTTTGCACGGATTTCACACTCGGCTTCATTACTCTTATGCCAAGTGAAGAAGACTCTCATAGATAGTTTAGTCTTTTAGATAGCTTTTTATCAGAGTCCAGAGCGTACTGTTTCCAAATTCGATTGATCAAACAGAAAACATTATTGTAATCCCAAAATATCTGTCGACACTCCAGAATTAGACATGTATTTATATTCTTGGTAAGCATACAATAGAGCCTCGGTATTAATATTGAAATATGTCACCATTCCGATGAACCTAATAGTCGCATAAATATCTTCAATATTGTGCCTCGTCTTTAAAAAATCATCCATTCCTCTCACGGCCTGTAAAAGTCTTCGAGAGGGATTTTGCCTCATCTCATCCGTTAGACGCATAGCCTTGTCCCCTTCGCCATGCCATCCATATCTACGACTCCACTGAAGTTGCTTCCTGTCTCGTGATCGTCCTGACAGGGAAGGCACGCGTGCCCCGGAGGAAAGATGGTAATCGGGACCGCCGTCGCCTCCTCCAAGTTCACTCGTGCGTCTCTTCAAAAGCGTGCTCTAGCCATTTTTCTCACCCGGAATATTTCTTCTTTCCGTTCCACGCCCACTAATAGTTTTGTTTTGTTCTGAGTGAGTTGTTAGGAATGAGTAATATGGAGGTCATCAGGGAATAGTATTTTCGTTCGTGTCGAAAGACGTTAGACAGGATAAGATCTATTAATGGGTGGCTCATCTACACATGTGCGATGACAGTAAAAATACGTTGGTGAAGGCGTGCAGAGTATTTTGTGCGAGGTTAGGGGTCACTCTGATGATTTTCGCGGCACGTATTGGTCACATACGATGAAAAATTGGGTCTCAAGAGTAGTAAAAACAAACTAAGATTAAATAGTGATTATGTATCCTAGTACTGACGGTATTTTACTTAGGAAACAATAGGGTAGTTTCCTTCATCAAAGAAAACGAAAAGCATTGATTGCGATTCGTTACCTACCATTAGTGTATCATAATATACAAATTATTTGGTTTTAGAAATCCCAGTTTAGGCGAATGGCAATGGTCAATTTTAACCGCATTTGAAAAAGGCCAGATTGGCGTCCATGCGATACCACTCTGCGTGACGTCACAGGGACGACTATACGAGTAGATAGAAGTTTTACATCGTCTGAGATTACCAATGCATGCATGAGGCACAGAGCTCAGGGAAACATGTCTTAATAACCACCTATTAAAACTGGCCATGGTCGGAAAGTTTCCTTCGTTTGATAAGGTATTAATAATCCATATTTAAGCCAAGCGCTACCTACTGGCAGGGTACTCTGCTACCTGCTAGCAGCCTGCATCGTATCAGCGCTCAAATCCTCGCCCCAAGGTCACCTCACACGGCGACAGCGGGAACCAGAATGATGCCCAAAGGTGTTTTCTTAGCATTCATACTTAGCCGTGCGTTTTCGCGCGCTTGAAATTTTTCAATTTTCATTTAATCGCAAAAAATAGATATCGTCGTTAAAAAATCTAAAAGCGTAAAATACGTACTCCAGGAGTAATAATCTTTCGATTGAGGCAGTAAAAAAATAATAGGAAACCACCCTATTCATCAGATGTTCATATCGAGTATTTTTCTCTATGGAAGCGAGGCTTGGATCTTGACAGCATCAAAGTAGTCAAGACGAAGCATCCGAAATGTGGTGCAACCGAAGAATGATGAAAATAACATGGATGGATCGTGTAAGTAACGAGCAAGTGCTAAGAAGAGCGGGAGAAAAGAGAATTCATCCAAAAACCTTAAGGATAAGACGGGACAATTTGATGGCCAATTTATAAGGCACTATGGTCCGATGAAAAGAATCGTAGAAGGACAAAGGGAAGATAATAAGGGCGAGGGACGGCCCCGAATGTGTTACGTAGGATATATAGGATGTAAATGAGAATAAATACGTCACTATGAAAGGACTAGCGGATATGGAAAGCTGCGTCAAAACAATCTTAGGACTGTTGACTAATGGTGGTGATTATGAATGGTGAGTGTATTTTGTGAGCCCATGATAAAAATACAAATGGCAATTTCAACACTATTTAATTCACCACTCAACGACCGACCATGGTTTTAATACTTCAAGGACAACCTTGACAATGACATATAGTGTTGAAACCATGGTCCGTCGTTGAGTGGTGAATTAAGTAATGTGGAAATTGCCATTTGTGTTTTTATCATGGATATATTAAACCTCCACAAAATCAAGCCTGAAACGATTTTATACGTATTTTATGATATTTACGATTAGACGTTATTTGGCAATTTAGGCGCAGACTCGGCGTGGTTTTCGGGTACGACGTCGCGCATCTAGAGGCATGAACCCTCGATTCCCGGCAGCGTTCATCAAAGCGTTATGTTAGTGAGTTACACGCCAGAATAAATTATTGAAGCCTTGCTGACGATGAACGATTATGCCGTGAGGGTTATCAATGTTTAAAACTCATACAAATATGTTAACAAGAAAAGTATATGATGATTATTAAGGTTAATTAACATCGGTCATGGATTTCCACCTTTTACTACGTGTCCTATACTGGAGAATGTAATTACTGTTGCCTGCGAAAAACATATCAATATAAATATGTTTACCAGTTGTTTACAGTAAAAAATATTTTTAAATCAGCTTCTTATCAAAGCTCTAATTTCATCAAAATCTAATTTCAATCTTAGAACTTGTGATTCTACAATAGATTTGCCCCCATTCTGTATTTGACTTTCAATAAAGGACTGTGAGTATATACTGAGTGAGAACCGCAAATCAGGCCCAAGCTTAAAATACTTCAATAGTCAAGTTTTTAATTCTGTAAACATGAGACATTTTTTAAAATATTTTTACGGGCCTTAAATTCGTGATTTTATGGGTATGAATTTTGAAGAAAGAGAATTTCGATTTTTACTTTATACGTGAAATATTATCCAGATTATGAAGATTGTATGAGAATTAAATTCACTGCGGGAAAAATTAAAGGTAAAGAGTCGCGTTTTCAAGACCCTCTCTGACCCTATTTTCATGGTATAGAAAATCCTTTAGATTAACGAGGTACATTTTGAAAATCAAGTCAGACGGTCACAAATAAACAAATGAAATGCTAAAGTAATAAAAAAACATTTAAATCCTCAATTAAAAATCACTACGAAAATTTATATATTTTCAAATTTGAAGCGCGTTAATTAAAATATTAACTAACATCTCCACGCAGGGATGAAAGAACGTCGACCAAGCCTTTCCATTTATTTTTTTCCCGAGGTCGGTAATTTCATGGAAGTACTCCCCCACCACTGACTGCGTTTTTAAATCGCGGCAATCCTGAAACTCAATCCACATCATATCCTGGAGTCGCTTCATTCGCGATCAGTTTTACATAAAATCTCTATAAACGAACTTCAGCCCAGTCCTCTGGTGTTCAATTACAAAAAATATCCCATTCCGGACCGAACGTATGAAAAAAAATCAAACAAGATCCGATGGAGTGGTGGACTATCCAGACATCACTTCTATTGGAGGTATTATTTGAATGTTTGACCGTGGCTGGAAAATAAAAGAAAGTTGAAAAGCGGTGGATTTGAGTGACGGAAAAAAAACTCGGTGAAAACTAATAATAGACCGTGAGAATTAACTTTTTAAAAAAAGGAGAGGAATGAATATATCTCGTCAATGGGAAACCCACCACGGGCTCGTTCCCAGATGAGCGAATTTTGTGGAGGATTGGAAGGACTGATTGGGAAAGGGTTTGGTGCGGCGGGAAAGACTCGTATCGGTAGAGGGAGGAGGTGAGGGAGAGAGGAGGGGCGATTTCAATTAACATCATTTCAAAGAGAAATCAGTAACGAGGAAAATCCATTAA
The DNA here is from genome assembly GCF_921293095.1 of Ischnura elegans. Taxonomy (NCBI): domain Eukaryota; kingdom Metazoa; phylum Arthropoda; class Insecta; order Odonata; family Coenagrionidae; genus Ischnura; species Ischnura elegans. Next base: position 110,903,292 of record NC_060248.1, read on the forward strand.
TCCGATCGCCCGTGCGTTTCGTTATCAACCTTACAAATCTCTTCGTTTTGAGGCCGTATTAAACCCCTTTTAAACCTTCCCATCCCACCTTTCCACCTCAAGAGCACCTCCTCTCCCCCCTCCCTCTTTTCTATCCCCCCTCCCCAGCCCCACGGCACGGCCTCCAAAGAGCCTCTCAAAACTCGACTCCGAACATTAGCTCAACGGCGCGCGGCGGCCATACCGTTCCACCAAAACCATCCGTAGAGAGAGAGGAAAAAAAACACATCCACGACCTCACTTCCCGACCTATTCCCGTGCCAAACCATCCCAGTACCCCCTCTTTTCTCCACCCCCCCCAGACACGATTTAGATTCAAAAGCTCCCTCCCCCCCACCCACCTCCATCATCAAACCCCTGACCCCATAACCCCTACCCTCCCCAAAAAGCAATCTCCCAATTAAGAAGAAAGTCTGTTAATTGCGGCGGCGCGGTGCTCGAAACTTCACTCACGCAGGAAATTTTATGGGCGCGGTGTCGGGCGGGGTGGAGGGCAACGCGATTCCGCCTCCCCCCGCTCTCCGTCCGTCTCTCTCTCTCGCGCGCCGTGCCGTCCGTGGGAGCTATTTTCGCTTCAATCGCGATCAGCAGACCGTCCCGGCTCGGGGTCCCGCCACCTACACCCCACGACCACTTCACCCGCACTTGGCGCGCTTATTCCCTCTTCGCCTTCCTCGTACCCATCGGTCAGGTCGCTCATGCAGTGTGCGAACGTTTTAGCACGTAAGAAAAATTTAATTGCTCCGCGTGAAAAAAAAAACAAGTCACCAAATATCCTAAAATGTACGAGCTTTCGGTTGATTCAATTTTTTATACTTGCATGGGAGCTTTCAGCATTAAATTCGATTCTTTTCCAGAAATGCAACATTGTACATAAAAATATTTGGGAAAGGATATAATGGGAAAGTCCACCCACCTGTAAGTAGAATGGATTTTTTTATAATTTACAGTGATGAACAAAAAATAGCTTTTCTTCTATAATACTCTCATGTAATAACAAAAGGATGTTTTTCTCATGAATTATCAAATCTCTGAAATTACACACTTTGCTGTTTACTCACTTTACGACACAGAAGTTAGGATTTAGGGATCCAGTGCGCAGTGACAGTCTTTTAAAATGAGAGATATTCACGTTTTAAGCACAGATACGGATAGAAATTTATTTGTATATGCGTGAGTAAAATATTTTACGGTTCAAGGCCATTCTGAAAATGTTTCCAATTTTTAAAATTATTTATTAAGTTTTACAACCTTAAAAACAAATAGGATTCTTGACTCCCAAAAATTTCAGGCAAAACATTTTTCTGGTAGATACGCACGTTTCCATGATAGAAGCGCTTCTGTTGTCAAAGCATCTCCAGTATGATATCGTCAGTGGTGCCACAGGCTTACTTAACATAGACCATTTATTCATGTTGTATTACATGCAAAACTATAATCTCCGAGGATTTCGACTCCCTTCAACTGTACAGTTTACGCTGTTCCTATCGAATTATTCTTAGTAGACGAATACTGTGCAAGTTCTATTCTCGTTTTTCTGTCATTCTTTCTGCATATTACATTTTTCCTTCTATTCAGGGTGAAATAATTGAGTGGGGTAAACTTAAACTATTTCATTTGACTCACAGGTGACGAACCTTTAAAGATGGATTTTGTATTTTACTTAATTTTCAGTTGCATGGTATCCATTGAACCTATCTTGTGAAAATATGTGAGGCGATCCAATTTGAATGTTAGTTTTGAGTATTAGGCTCCCTAAATTTATCTTCCGATCTATTATATCTTCCGATATAGAATAATTTAAATAAGAATTATTATAGATTTATTCATAAAATTTCACATTTTGAAATATATTTAAAATCGAAAATGTATGTTTTATACACATTAGGTCACAATTACCATCGTGATTTACTTTCCATCATAACGGTCATGCATTCCCGTTTGGGTCCTTTCACTACTTTGCTTCTGGTAAGTTGGAGTTTCAAAGAGGTGGAATACACAAATGCAATCTAAGCTGCGGAATCAATTCTCCATCTACTACCTCCTCATCCCTTACCTCTGCCTACCATTGTGGCCAACCACTCTATTTTCCAACTTTGCCCGTGTAAGCGTCCACGATTAAGGTCGCAAAATCTCCCATTTTTGGCTTTTTAAGGAAGAAAAAATCTCTTCCCTCCTTTTCGCGTGAGACGTACTTTTTCCCTAACCCCGTGAGTACCTTTGGCCATGGTGGGCGGGAAGTGCCTCGTGCCAATCTCTTACCTTGGACGGCGCTTGTGGTTACAGGTCGTGTTATCCATTCTAGCATCGATTTCGTCCCTAATTATATCCGATGTTGTTTTCGTTGAAATAACACGGGAAAAGGGTTGGGAAGTGGAGCGGAAAGTCTGAAAAATATCCTGATTACTCATTGATTGTTCTTCGTAGCTTTCTAATTACTTTCTTCCAGCATTTTCCGCTTTCCTGCACTTAAACTTCTGTTACTCACTCTTTTATACACCACATTCTAACTATAATAAGTCGATTTTTTTATTTAAAGGACTTTGGTTTGGTTCAAATATTATAATTGAGTGGGTGAAAAGCCAAGGGGTTCAAGTGATTTCTTTTTTCTATGAAGTGCTAGGTACAGAAATTAGGCATAGAAAACAAACAAGATCTATTAGATATTTAGTAGTGCATTTGATTTTCCACTCAATGTCAGTACAGAACAGACTCACTCGTATCCCTTGGCGACCAAGTTTTTGTGTATTTCTTCTAACAATTAACTTTGCCAAACTCTGTTGAGAAAAATATCACTTGTACTCCTTAGCTTCCCACCCTGTCAATTATTGTTCTAGGAACTAGACTGAAAAGACAATCTCAGAGGCGTAATGGTATCTATCATTAATTTTTAATTTCATTTTTCTCCATTCCGCATTTTAACTGAATAATTAAACCTGCACCTTTTTCAACTGATATAAAGTTGTTTTGAGAAACTTAGACAACAACGAGTTGCTTTGGCGATGAGCAGTATGGATTTCCAATATTTAGAAAACGGCATTTTCCCCTTCTCGTACTCAATACGCTTTTCCTTTTCGTCAGATATGCATAGAGAGATATTCTAAACTCATTCGTTCATCGAAAAATATAATATCCTTACCCACATTAACCGTTAGACAACAAGAAACTTCTCTTCGCGTGATATATCCCTCTCCACGATTGTCCCTTCCCCATGCGCCATTATGGAGACTGAATATCGAATCATAACTCTGCCTTGTATCGATCGGCATAAAAGCCAAGCCTCCCCTCCCCACCCTCCTCAAACAGGATTGGGCGATATGAATCTTGGCTCGAAGGGTGGGACTCGGAAAGGGGGAACTATGGAGCGGGGGTGGAGGGGTTGGAGAATAAAGGGGTGGGGTAGGAGACACGCTCCAATGGAGAGAGCCCCCCCACCTACCCCCAACTCCTCAGGCACATCATCAAAAGCGACGCAATATACATTTCCCACCCTTCACGTCAGCAGCACTCGACCCTCCCATATTTCCAGCAAAAGCAGGGGTGGGGGGACCGACCAACCCCTCTTCGCCCAATCTCTTGCCCCAGAGGAATAAGGCTTATGCTTCCCTGTTCCGCATTCACCCCCAATATGACTATATCCACCGCCGCGTGGGAGGTTTTCCGCGGGGGTAGGCTTCTGGAGTGTGTGTGCGGGTTTTCCCTCGCGGTTACTTCATGCAAGTCAGCCCTCCGACCGCCGCGCCCAAACCCCCATTGGGTCTTCTCATTTCTCTCCTCCTTGCCCTTAGAGGTTTCTCCGCGGAGAGAACCCCTTGGCCAATGGCGTGGGGGGAATATCGCTGGCCAATGGGAAGAGGCCCTGATATGAAACGGTGGTGGGGACGGAACCCACTCAGTCATCTTTCTCTCCACGTCCCTATTTCTGGGGAAGGAGCCGTGGCTGGGCGGAGTTATGAAATGTGGGCGGGGTAGGCGCAGAAATGAATTGGGGATTGGTAGAGGGGAAAGGAATGCAGTTTTCATGTCCGAAAGTTTGTGGATTAATATACATGGTGTTTCAGGAGGATTTCAAGAAGAAAGTACGGAGTAAGATGAAACCTTGGGGTTTTTAAAATTGACATGACAAGGAAGTCATATGTATACTTACAATTACGTGAAATCAATTCTATCGTAGCATATTTTAAACCACTCCATGGAAAACTCTGAACAAAAAAGGAAACAAATTTAGATCGTGTATATTAACCTTCCTTTTTGCCGCCACGAGTTTATCCACATTCGTCCAAAACAAAGCTAGGGGCAGGTTATCTGATTCAAAATCTGTGCAGCTCCGTTGGTTAGTAAAAGACGCTATAATACTGTAAAACGGGATGTATATTTGATAAGCGTGTTTCAGTAGGAATCTGAATTACTTAAGGAATTGGTAGGTGAGATTATTTTAAGTATTTTTTATCCATAAACATGGGGTCGCAAATCCTTACTCATTGAGCTATGGCAACGCAAACGTTTTTTTATTCACTTTGCAGTTTCCATGAAAACAGTTTTTCTTGGGTAACCAGCCTTTTCGAGTTTCACAGTGTTCGAATCTCTTTTATTTTTCAAAGAAGCTGCTTAGATTTTGAATCAAATAACCCGCCTGTTGCTTTTGTTCGGGTCGAACATGATCAACTCGTAGCAGCAAAACTGAAAATTAAATCTCTCGCTCTAATTTTGTTTCCTTTTTTGTTTCATAAAATAGTTAAAGACATTCTTTTATACATTTTTTTCCGTGGAATGGAAAATACACTTGTGATTTTCCCGTTTGATTCATTTAAAAAACGCTTATGTTTCATCTTACTCCGAGTTCTTCATGCAGCGAAATTTTTTTTTTACATTTTTATCGATTTGATTTGTAGCCCTTCTAAAATTTATGTATTTAAAGCTAATATTTTTAAAAGGAATCAATTAAGTCTACTTCGCAGTGCGTGCGGACAAACTTTAACCCCACCGTTTTTTGTTCTCCAATTTGTTTACGATATTATGTGTCGCATGACTCCCTTATGGTATCTAAGTGGATATTGATAACAATTTAATACTTATTTTAGACACGAAAGGTTTGGTGCTATGTATAGGAAGTTTGCGCCACATACAGTCGTATTGAAAGGATTAGTAGTATTTCCTAGTGCTATGCTACTAACCTTCCGTAGCTATTTACGGAATTCGGCAGTCTTGGGTTGCGCCTGTGATATCGCCTATAGGCAAATTCGTGCCATAACTTGTGCTTGGGTTGCATATTCATGCAGGATAGACAATACACTTGCATTCTGAAATTCTTTTTACACAAAATAAAAGTATATCACTTGTCTTCATGTAGCGCAGCAAAGTTGCTATTTAAGGATTTTTAAAAATCAGGGGACTCGTGGACTTTAATTTTTGGTTCCTCGCATTGCAAATAGGAGAACCGAGGGAAGTTACAATTTTCTCGAAGAATAGGTTTTATATTTTATGCATACATTTCTGTAGTTTGTACTTTAATATAGCTAAGAATATGTTTTATATATTGTTATACATTTCGTTTTCTTGCCATCAACAAAGTTGTCAAAATGATAGCCTAAGATCCGTCAAGTGAAAGGTTCATGTCCTAAACATGACCTAGTGTACTGATCTACTAGGTCGAACAGCTGATTCTTGTCGGAAGGGAGCCATCGAGCTCCTTTTCACTTCGTGGTGTCTCGCTGACGCTTCTACTCTTCCCAATCACCCGTTTAACCTTCACGCTCAAACGGAACCCCTCTTATTTTCATAGAAAGTGAGGGGGAGAACTTTTTTTTTCGCTCCCGCGCGTCATTCCACCGACATCAGCCATTTGGCATCCCGTCATAAACGCCATCTGGAATGCTTTCCTCTCTAAAATTGGGCGAATCGATATGGTTCTCTTTTCAGTCAGCCGAGTCATAATGCGGGCCTTTTACAAAACACAACAATTCAAAAGGGACTAATATCGCACTCATATCGTTTTTTTAAATATATTTCTCTTTTTAAGTGGAAGTATAATGGTCTTTGACAGCTCCAGTAATGTCAAAATCTAAATCTATAAGCTACTAAAGAGATTTAAAATTCTCCAACTGCGTAATTGCTGCTTATAATCAAGTTTTTTGGTATAATTTCACTGCCAACTTTCAAAGAGTTGGAACGGAATGATGATAAGTTAATTTTTCTCACCTATTAATTGGATGGGATTGTTTCCTCTATTATGTGAGCAATAAAGTGAAGGGAAATAAGCATTTTGAATTCTTTTAAAATTTATCAATATATGCTAAATATATATTTTCAACAATTTTTTACAGTCACATACTTTACCGCCCATGAGATTTCAGTGGAAATAATGGTGTAGTCGTGCCGGATAGCAACTTACACTCCATCTTTCAACTGTTTGACGCGGTTTACTTTTTATTTTTATTATTTAGACTTCAATTTGATGTAGCATAGGAATTTATTCTTTAAGATACGGGAAAATTACAATTTTTTCGCTTTCAAAACTTTTTATTTTCGGATTAGCTCGCGAGCTTCTGAATCACAGATAATTATCATCCTCCTTATCAAACTTATATGTCCATCCCTATACTACGACATTTGACTGTTTTTTTTACGTTGAAATTCATCCACATTAACAAACGAGTCATATCGTAGCAGCGCATAAAGAAGCAATAGTGAAAGTAAGCACTATTTACGGAAGTGCGTGCTTCAATTTAGTAACATTGACTCGAGTGGCTCGTGACTTCAACCTTTTCGTTCACCAAACACGAAAATAGCGTGAGAATACCAGCGGTAGGCGAGAGTATTGGAGGCAGTTGGTCATGGAGTGAGAAGGGAAAAGGTGGCTTTATTTTGGATTCCATGACCGTAACAATTAAGACCTTAAATAAAATCGGTTAATTAAAAGAGAATGAGTAGAAGGGGAGAATAGTGCTTAAAAGCGTTGAGGGATGAGATAAGATGAAGGAAAAGAATAAGAATTCATTCTTGGGAGTGAACGGATGATTGCTGTGAGGAGCGATAAATATTTTCTCCGACTAGAATGCGCAGTTTAAAACAAGAATAGGTACATACGACTCTTTGTCTTTGAGAGAAATAAATCACCCACAATAAATCGCCATAGTAAAACATAGATCGTCGGGTGAACAGAAGCGTAGATTTGTTCTTTTACCAATAAATTAGAAGAACTTCATTTACTCAAGTTACCCGTTCAATGCATAAGCACATCCTTCTTCATATCCTCTTTATCATTCACCAAAAAAGCAGTGCATCACATTATTGCCATTATATCACTTCTTACATCCGTTCATGAATTCCTGAGTTAATAAGGCTACATTAAATTCAATGAATAACCTTACTTCATATTAAGTGTACCATTGGTGGTATTCCGACGCACCTTTTGGGGAAATCATTCTCTACTTATGGCGATATTTCAAACAACGGCTCGGTCTCAATAGTGAAACCCTCTGAATGAAAACTTGAAAATGGTAACATTGCCTGCTTCCATTCGTTTCAATAATGAAGATACTTCTCTGATGGAAGACTTTAGAGTAAATATTGGAACGTTTTCTCGTTATAAAACAGCGGAGTAAAATTGATGTAAAATTGTGCGTAAACGTTCTTCATGAATTATGAGCAGGGATAGAGCTTGCGTGTTTTCTAAAGATCCGGCTCCCTACTCGAGAACAGTAGTTAGCAATTGAACCTGGTCATTCCCAGTTAGGATTTGGGACCCGATACGTAGGATATCACATGGGGAATTTCACCCACCTCGAAACCCGTGAAACATTCTCACGCCAACCGGAATACGCATTCACTCCGTTAGCTGAGTAAGAAATGCACGAGAGAAGGATCCGAGTATGGAGTGATTCCAGGTATGTTCGTCCCAATCAAGATAATCCCTCAACTGCTCGGTACTAAAATTTACAAATAAAAGAGGTTTTTGGAAGCCCTCCACGACGAGGATTCTATTTCACTCGAATGCCGCCGCGTCAAAAACGTTCGGAAATAGAAATTACGTGGAAGCGGTCGTCAATCGTCCGAGGCCACTTGTGAGCCATATCGCGTCCACCCACGTGATATTTCCACGACGAGGCTGACTGAAGCCCTCTCCTAACGCTGCTTCCCTCTCAAGGAAGTGGAGGAGTGCGACGCAGGAAGGAAAATGATAATATTATACCCTCCTCTCCCTCCTCCTAAGGACGAAAAAAAATGAAAGCATTGGAATGATCGTCTAAAAATAACTCCAACATCATTTCTCCAAGCGCCTCCGTTTGATGTTTTGATGACTTATCTCTATTTTTATTGTGTTTATACCCATTATTCGGTATTGTAACTCACGGAAACTCACATATTTATCCAATATTACTATCTCCCGGTGTACAAGTTGTATGAGTTTGCAGCCTCCAGGAGAAATATATTGCTGGCTGGCGAATTGATTTCATGAATAGCTACAATCTTTAATTCATGGAGCGGCTTTTCAAGCTAGGTTTGTGCCAATGGTAGTGATTTTAAAGGCTTATGGAAGAACTCATAATCCATTAATTTCAACGTTTGACCTATTTGGTGGTGCTAGAATATTTTCCATAAAGTGTACATAATCACCGTGACTATCCAAAATCGCGATACAGGCAAAAAAATGTTATAGCTGAAAAACTCTATTGAGCAACTGTAGGATATAGAGGTTTACTTTATTAACCTAGTAATTATTACATTCTGTTAGCTGAGCTTGCCTTCAATTCTTAAATATACAAGTTTCTACTTCGCACATAAGTATACTTAGATACAAGTATTTACGCATGGGAAATCTGCTATGTAGATATTTGAAGATAGTATTGAAACACTTGAGCTTGGTGGAAAAATAATGTGAAACGTGGTTTCTATTAAACAGAATCTGACCGAATGGAAGGCTTGAAAAATACGCTCCGTTCGTAACGTGTCAAAAACGTTATCTCCCTGCCCAACGCCAGCACTACCCCCTAGATGTCATTCTTTTTTCCCTTCTAAAGATACACCCCGAGAGAGGGGTTGAGCGAAGTGATTTCCCATCAAGCTCGGATGGACCAACTTCCCCCTTCCGTTTATCTCTCGCTCGGGATCGAACGGGAGTGGGTGCGTTGGGTAGTGACGCCAGAAAAAAAAAACACTCTCTCCCTGCGTATACCCCTCGTGCTAGTTTTGTCTGATGAGTCGATTAATAGGAATCATCTATATTAGTTTTCTACTAAGCCATCGAAAATAAAATATTTACTTCTCATTACAAAAGAGGAAGATGACGAATCTACTTCTGTTTGTTGATGGACCTTGTTTAAAATCGTGTGCTATTTCGGTCTTCGTAAGTCGATAGCTGTTAAATGTTGACGGTTGTTGAATTTCGGCAGTAAATGGAACACATACTATCTCAAACAATAGCTCTACCTCATCAAGGTTTTGACAGGCAAACAATGGCAATCCGGGATTTTTGACAATTTAAATTGAAAAGAGACGATCTCTCACGGTTGTATGCCACATAATAATGCTTACTGTTTTTAAGATTTAAGTGTTACGCTTGTCCTCGAAAACTGATGATCCGTAGAACATGTCAATCTTCGTTTTTCAAAACACTTGGATAAAGAAAATCGGCTATCTTTCGTTAGTAATAAAAATGTAGCAAAGATAAAGAGGAGCTATGGGAAGTGACGCTAGAAAATTAAAAACTGTCTCCCTGCGTATAACTTTTGTGCTAGTTTTGTCCGACGCATCGATTAATAGAAATCATCATTTTTATTCGTTTTCTACGTAGCTTTCGAAGATAAAATGCTCACTTCTCATTTAAATAGTGGGAATTGAAGAATCTACTTTCTTTTGCTGATGTGCCGTAAGGAAGAATGGGAGATGGATCCGTAAGATTTCAAATCCCAATGTTGTTATGTCCATCTTCTGCATTTAAAACCAGAGATGCATTTTCCATCCATCGAAAGTCAAAGAGTCAAAAATTCGCCCATTGGACCTTGTGCCTCCACCGATCCGCATCACCTCGCCCCAGTGTCTCTTCATCTTAAAACCGCCGCCGCTGACCCTCCCGCTTCCCTCCGGACACGGATACGCCCCATTTTTTACGGCCCTTTTCCTCTTCAAACGACCAACGAAAACTCACACACTCGCCAGCAATCCTTCCAGCGCAAACTGCGTCCCATCTCTTGACCATTCTTCTGGGAGTCACTCCCTCTATCCATCGGGGGGGAAAAAACTAACTATACGCCACACCCCCTGTTCTAACCCACCCCCCTCCCCCTCCTCCCTATTGCCTTTTCGGTCCTCCCCCATTACATTACGGCAGCCACGTCCATCCGAAAAGCCCCTCTCCACTCTCCTCGGTTCCTTTCGAACGGTGGAGATATTACACGCATTTTTTTTCTCCACGTCCATTCCCCGGAGGATACCACGCCGCTAGCCCTTCCCACTCCGAGATGATCATTTCCTCCAGGCGCCCTTCACAACCTTTACGACTCAGACTGACCGGCGTTGCCAACTGCTGAGAACGACTATAACCTATCTATCGACAAAGATTAGAAAAGTTAAGTGCCTGGGAGATATTTTACCAACTTTTTCCTGGAAAAACTTTCCTTTTCTGCTGTAAAATAAAGTCATGGCAATTCCTCGATGGAAGAATTAGTCTTTTTTTCCTTCATTTTCTCCCAGAAATAATTGTGGTATCTCCTATCTCCTGCTATCAACTTCATAATTCATGAACGGTTCGTCAATGAAAAAGTTTTTTAGAAATCAAATTGTCTTAATTGCCTTCAACATCGAGAGTATTAATATTACATTGATAGCGTTGTCCACTGTGTATACCCCATGTCGAAACAGCCATGTTGCAATTCTATAAGTGCTCCTGGCATGAAGAGTTTCCACGAAGTCACGCCATCAACCATAACAGATATAAAATGGATTGAAGTAATTTAAAAGCTTAAGATTCAAGGTGGTAGAAATATTCTGGTGCATAATTTTCCAAATAAACTTGGTTTCTGTGAAGGTATTGAAGATTACCCTAGCTTCACTTTATGGTTTAAATAGTATGAAATATATAAAGCTGACGTAAATTTTATTTGTCTTAGCTATGGGTACTGACTGAATATTTATTTTTTCTTTTTTGTGGTACTCATCAAATGGATTTAAGCTATTAATTGTACATCAAACTTGTTTACAAACATTTTATAACTGAAGTATTCCAGGGATGAGTAATTCCTAATCAGAGATTATTCGAGTATTCATCAAGCCCTTCCTCGGCTAAAGCATAACTAAGTAAAGCTTGCAAACGTAAAAAAAGGAATAATATGTCAATGTGAATGGTTGATTTATAAAATCATATGGCTGTGGGTAGAGTACATGACAATTGGTAAAATAAATTTTATCTCTAAAAAAAACAAACGAATATTGCACGATTGCCTCTAAGCCGGCACCAAACTGACGACTTATGCGTCAAGCATAATTTTCATTGTAAACGTCGCAGCATCCATAATTTTGGCCGGTTTGGCACCACTGTTTCGGCCTCTCCCTCTCCTCCCATAACGCCTGCCATGCATTCCCTAGCAACCCTCATCTCGTCATCCTTACAGGACCGACGTGCTTGACCCCTGCACCCCCACCTTGCACTTTCCTTTCCACCACCGAAAGCCCGTCCACCCCCTGGACCCAACACTCCGCATCCCCACATGCGTCCCCTCCATGACCGCTCCAGGTAGCCGGGAAGCTGGGAGCGAGGACACACACCGAACTTCTTTTCCATCTCGACGCCTATTTTAAAAATGCTGCCCTCTCTCTGGACTCTTTATCGAGCGAAGAATTCTCCATAATCATAAAAATAAAATAAGCTGGAAGGAGAAGGAAAGTGGAAGTTCAGCTGGGAGGAGAAGAAGGTTGAGGATATAAAAAAAGTAATTTCCGCAAGGAAGTATTTCGTGATATCTAGGGTGTGTCCAAATGAATATCCGTGTTTTAAGCTTTTTTAATATAATCCATTTTAACTACACTTATAAATGGTAACTTTGATGACAGGGAAGTCATGCAGCTTTTCTTTTATATAAAAAAGTTAAATATTAGCATCATTCGTCACACGGCACTCATACAGTCAATGGTTGAACCTAACATAAATTCAAACTTCCTCTACGAGATATTATAGCCATTTTCATCTGTGACGAATACGATTCTGAGGTTTTTCTAAATATAAAAAGGGAAAACTAGCGTTTATCTTCCCATGCCTTATTCAGTTTATCTCGAGTAGGTGATTCATTCCTGTTTCTTTAGTCGGTTAGTTTAGTAGAGAGTGCAGGCCAATACACATGGTCCTTTATGAAATCCCTATTTAAAAATCGGAAAATTTAGGATACCGAAAATATTATTGCTTAAAAATGTATCAAGTATGTTTGTGCTGATGTTTCATTTTATGTATCACATGTATTTTTTTAATTTTTAATCTTATGTTATATTTTTATAAGTCCTTTATATTCTTTCAAATTCCCTGTATAATTTTATGGGCCTTCCGGAAGATGTTAGAAATAAAGGATTGAATAGGTTGTCCAGACCGGTAAGGAGAATATTTCACTGAAAAGAGGTTCTCAAAAAGTTATCGATTCGGTTGCGAACCAGGAGCCAGCAAAACCATTTTGGAGATGAAGTGGGACGGAGGTGAAATGTCATCAGATGTGCTTCGGAATGGCTTGGAAAAATGGGGAGAAGGAGAAGAAATTGGTAAGGGTGGATTTAGAGAGAGAAAGAGGGGTTGAGAAGGGCTATAAGGTCTAGGTGGCTGAGGGCGGTATGGCGGGGCTTACGGGATTGGACGACGGAAGAAATGGAATTGCTTCAGACCTCTCACACACACTGGGATGAGGGTCGAGGAGGCGTGCGAAGAGTTTTGGTCACATAGGGTGGTTCGGGAGGGATGAAATACTGCTGGAGAGAGAGGGCGCACGAGCATAGTGTTAGAGGGGGAGGGTACTTCTAGCGGAGGATATGAGAGACGCTGGAATGAGTCATTCTTCCATTATAATCCGCCGAACGGAAGAGGCTTAATCTTGTGGAATCTCTGAAAATGCAATGCTTCCCAGAGTGTTGGATCACGGTACAACGTAGGTATGCTATTACTATCGCATGTACTCTCGTTACCTGCGTCAAAATTTCTTCTTGGAAACTTCCATTTTAATAAAATTCATGCCATTTATCTCACTGATTCTTTTATAAAATCCTATTCCACAATTATCATTAATTGACTTTTAACACGGATTTTTGCGGGAAAAAGTTACCTTAATAGTAAACCTGAACCACTGAATGAAAAATGAGAACCAGACTTCATAAAATTGAGTGTAAGTGACAAGTGAACACATGAAACAAATGAACTTATAAGGTTATGTAATGACGAAGCTTTTTTCACTCATAAGGTCTCTCTACTTTATGCCACAATTTTTTATTAACATGAACAATTACTGGCCTATAATTCCAAAATAATACCTTGGCAATAATAATTAGCATAAAATTAAATACCACAATGAAGTGTCGCTTTGACACTACACGATAATACATCTATTAATAAAGTAATGATTCCATAAAACGTATCGTAAACGTTATGTATTTAGGATTTAGCGTCGGAGAGAAAAAATTGAATCCCATACTAAGGAAGCATAAAATATTGGCCAGGCAATTATTACTTTGAGGATCTTCGGGGCTTTCTCAAGGTAAAAAAATGTAGCAAAATCGCTACCTGCCTCGCTTGCTTACGGATCTACGCCTAGAGCACTACGTGCCGCAATATAAGGGCAATATTTTCGGGGACTGCCTCAGAATTGCTCGTAGGAAATAAAATGTAGCCATTCGGAGCGCAATTAAAGTTCGACCACGCGCGCAAAAGCTGCCTTAACTACTACTCCACGTGAAATGCAATGGGTACGAAGGAGGAGGAAGAGAAGGGCGGGAGGGGAAGGAAGAGGAACAGGCGTAGGGACACAAGTGACGCACGCATGGCGATAAATAAAGGCAGAGAGAGGAGGAGGGGGAGGGACGTGTGGGGTGGGAGAGGCTATGGCTTAATGAACGACCTAATTTGGACGAAATGAAGACCAACGATCCCATTTTCCATTCAACCAATCGCCGTAAAAAAAAAAGAATTTTTATTTTGTCCCACCCATATTGCCAAGTTATATTGGGACCACGGGCGACACCATGCATTCTCGACTAAGCCCTTATGTATATTAAAAGTTACGGGGAAGCCACTCTCCAATCAAGTCCCTTTTTTATAGAGACCGCGTGAGTATCTTGAAAATTTAAATTCCAAATTAACCAATTTATCGTGTCTATAAAATCTTTTTTATCTTGAATATAAATCGGCTTTAATAGGTTTTTGCAAAGCATTCAAAAATTTTAAACAACTGCAATTATGCATTTCAACTAAAAAAAGGGTACTGATGTCACCTTTTTGGTTAAATTTAGTGTTTTAGTAACACACCCAGAAGATACATCGCTTTGCTCATTGTTTTTGTAAATCTGCCTAAGACGATTCGTCATCGTTGATAACTGCGATATCACATTAGGAAAACTTATAAAAAGCTTCAGCAGTGCGTTCATGCGATATTTCAAGTACCTATGAAAATATTCACTTTGTAATTTTGACCTGAGACAAACCTAATTTGCTGGAGATCTCTTGATGTGATTTAGCGGATACTTTTCCATTTTCTGATATTTTCCATAATTTCACCTAAATTCAAACTTCATTTTAATTCCCTTGTCTGTTTTGGGCTGTTATGTATCAAGGTTTAATTAGTTTGAACTGTGTGATATCATCTACATAAAACAAATGCCGCGAATTTAGTGGTTTAAACATTTCTCTGAGTTATATTCCTGTCTAGTGATATAGTCCTGCAATAGTGAGTAGTAGTCCTAAGTGGTGAGAAGTTGGTTTCAGGAAAAAATATAAATTTTGAACTTCATGTGAAGTAACTGGGAGGAACATGGAGGAAGACCGACTAAAGAAGTAGGAAGGCATCATGTCGACAGCAACTCCTGAAAGAGAGAAATTCTGAGACGGATAATGAAGGAGGAAAGGAGAACTAATCTACTACATTCTGACCACGCACAATACACGAACTTAAAATTGCTATTGATCGTAGGTCTGTGTACCGGATTGGAAATGATTGCAAGAGGTGTAAAGATATCAAGGACAAAAATATATTCCGAGCACATTATTATAGTTTAACGGCTTATGTACACCAAACTGGTGCATTACGAGAGGGCATTAGATGTAAAATTAACTTGAGTGCCCTTTTCCAAAGGTTACTCTACCCTTCAATCCAAGTATCCTATAGAGTATCCAAGACTAAGGGGAGCGTGATAGCCAATTGGTAGAATGCTTGGCGGCTGCTGAAACAAAGTATATAGGTAGCAATGGATGAAATACTTGCTTAAACATTTCATTTAGTTCAAATACTCACTTCCGCCTTCCAGAATTACTCATGATTTCAGATGACGCATGAGGAAAGAAAGATTCCTTTAGAATTAGGCACAATGAAAGAAGAAATAAATATGGATCATGGTGTTTAATCTATATTTATAGAATGGTTGTTTTTTTCTTTCCTAGGTATTATATCATAATAATTATGAGACTATTTTGTTATGAGGAAAAAGGTGTTTTTCATACAACATTATTGACTTTTCTCTGTCGGCTTCACTAGCTTTCTGTTTGACAAACCAGGGCATTATTCTCCAGTATTTATCACTAAAAAATAGGGCATTAGCTGAGAGAAAGCCAGAAAATTTACATTCTTCTACAATGCACATTATTTAGTTGTAGAAAATATTACGTAAGGATATTCATGATTTTTTTATTATCACGGAATATCCCTATTTTTGATAAATCCTTGGCAAAAAAAACCGTCGTTTATTTTTGAGAAATGACCAAATTTACTATCCGTAATCTATCATTATCGTGGCGCTGGTTTAGACAAAGGGCGGTTACCGGTATTTATGTCCAGAAAACTGTCACGGAATGAAAAGGAAAATAGAAGATTTAGCTCATTCGCACGAAGTGTCAAACGGTAATAGACAAGAGAAAAGGAGGCGTAAAAGAAAGGCGAAGTGACAGGGACGGTCGATTTGCAGAAGCAGGAAAGAGGGAAGGAGAGAAATGGGAAAACGGAAGGGAACGCAGGAGGTGGAAAGACGGAGAGAGAGAGAAAGAAGATGGAAATGGGAGAGCAAAAAGATGATGGCGTCCGAGGGAATCCTGGGAAGGGTGGGAGGAGAGGAGAGGGGGAGGACAGAATTGAGGGATGGTGGAATGGGACGGGGAGGGAGGGGGAGGAGGTGGGGGTGAGGAGGGGAAGGGGAAAAGGCAGGAGAGCTCACGAGGCCAGCAACTTAATGGTCGGAGCCAGGAAATTGTGTGCACATATATCTCTGGGCAGATTTATGAAACTCCCTTTTCTTCTTCCCCAAGCAAGGAGGTCCCGAGGAGCTCCGTGGGAGCGGGGAGGGGGTCGGGGGAGATACAGGCTGCAGGGTGTGGGGGCAAGCAGGGATGGTACAGGGAGAGGAGAGGAGGCTGAGGAGAGAGAGGTTTTCCAACCTAGAGGGAGAAAAAGTATGAAAACGTTCAAGTGGAGTGGTGTGGGATGCGAGACAGTGAGGTGGAGGGAAGAAAAAGGGCTCTTTGTATGTATGTAGGTGTGTGCTAGTCTAGGTATATATGAGGTAAGAGAATGGAGGGGTGGGAGGGGTTAGAGGAGGAAAGGTTAGGCATAAAGGGGCGTGGGTAGGTGCTCCGAGCGAGGGCGGGGGAAGAGTTAGACGTTAAACCCCTTTTTGGAGGAAAAATATATATAGGAAGAAAGAAACAAGAAATATTAGCGCGCGGCCTTCCTCGCTTGCCTCCATTTCATCCCCATCCCACCTTCCTTATTCCCTTCTCCTGCCTTGAAGGGATCGCTGCTGGAGGGTTAGCGCGCGAGGAAACTTTCCGTTTCCACTTTCAACCCTGGATTCTGAAAGGCCTTGGTCATATTTTTTATTCAAATAATATTTTTCCTATCTCGTTACAAATGGTGCAGTGAATCGGGAAGTTTTACTCTATTACGGATTCATATATTCTCATTTTTTTAGAAATTTATGAAAGCTAATAAGTTAATTGCATTACCATCTCGCCACCTACATGCACTAATCATCATTCACTGCGAACGATTAACTATCACAGAAATGGTTAAGTCCTTGTTGTTGTGGGAAATAAACATATCTCTTAGCCTTAGAGGGTTTTCTATGAATTTATGATAGTATTGAAGTACTAACAACATCAATTTTTTATTTCAAGCCGTTATGCAAATAAAGGTATAGCTTTTTATTAAATATTAGTATTTCTCTTCATAGTCTACGTTATTATCTATGCGTAAGGCGACTTATGGAATACAATTATGCAGGTAGAAATACTCGTAAACCCTCTCATATTAGAAGTAGCTAAATAGTTTCATGCTCTCATACTGATTGTTGATTACTTTATTTCTACCAAATACCAATAACATTATCTTAATGCGCTATTTGATAACACCTTTATCCACGTTATCGACTAAGAATGAGAGAGGAGGCCTCTTATATAAGGAGGCTTTCTATATAACCAAAAGATATCAGTCGAATGACTTAAAATCTTCAAAAGGAAGACTAAAATAATGTGTCAAAACTTATTTTCCATATTTTATACTTATGCATAAGGTAAATTCTCATGATAAAAATGAAAAATTCGTTAAGCCAAAAATTATAAAGCGAAAGGTACTATTTTTTTCCTGAGAAGGGCTTAATGAATAACACTCGAGTAGCAAAAAAAAAAAAAAGTTCCTGAATCAATAAGAATTGCTGTACATATTTATTGAGCTTTAATACAAATACTTTTATTGCCCCCCCTTCTTTTACTTTGAGGAATTATAAAGATAATCCTGACGGGGGGTACAAGATTATTTTAAAATCCGTGGATGGAAAATCGTTATATAATGAAAGATTTATTTCCTGTAATCTAAATTTCATTCATGTCGTGTAAAAATAAAATTAAAAGTAACCAGTAAATTTCATTTCTCCTCCCATTACCTTCTAAATTTCGACATATAGAGAAACTTTATTTTGAGTGATAGTAATTGACATTATTTCACTCATTCGATTGAATAGGAGGCATTGTTTAAGTTTTATCTGTAATATTATCATATTTTGGCTGAAATTTTCAGATAAGTATGAGAGAGCTATTTATTAATGTGAATGCTTTTTCGCGAATAGGTAAAATTTTAGAGTAAGAGTAATGAGGATTCGATTATAACGACGTTAATTCTTGAAACACCCTCAGAAAAAGACGGGTAAAATTTTTCTTCCATATCATGAGGCACGATAGCCTGACCGTCGAAAGACGAGTGTATGGAGAGAAAGGCAAAGGACGGCCTCCTCGCATGAGCTACATAGGACAAGTTATTAAGGATGTGAAAGAGAAAAAATACGTAACTATAGAAAGGAGAAAGCAGAGCGGGTTGAACAGCTGCTTCAAACAAATCTTCAGATTTATGACTTGCGAATATGATGATTATTTTGATGTTGTTACTGGCAACCCTTTTGAACTGCGAATGTGGCCTAAAAATGTATGCGATACCTCCACAGCAAGAACGCTCAACAATCGCCCTCCGAATCAAATCCGCTCATCTAGTACTACTAAGGAGGCTACGAGATGAGCGGATTTGATTCGGTGGGCGATTGTTGAGCGTTTGTGAAGCGGAGGTATCGCATAGCCACTTGAGAAAGTGATTGAAATATTTCGCAAAGCGGAGATAAAGGAGATGGACAAGTGCTCATGCAGCCCTGAAATTCTTCAATCGGTTCACTCCAAATATTACTTGTTTAATAGCTTCTCTTCTCTCGAAAGCTAATGATCTAGACTTTGTCTTACTTTATTTCACCTTCCCATGGCTTTCTTGAACATCACATGGGGACTCTCTCTTTACGCCTCTCCACCGCACACTCCCTCTTACTACCGTCATACCACTCTCCTCACTGCCCATTTCATCCTCAATCTCCTCCTCCGAACTCTCTCCCTCTCTCTCTCTCTCCTTAAGGCGGTTACTCCCAGTGACCAATTTATGGCTTCTTCCTCATCCACCCAAACCTCTTTTCCCATCCCTTATATAACTGCCTCCCGGAGTTACCTCCCATTTCGCTTTAGCCCACACCTCTCCCTTTCCATCTCTTGCACAGTTTCAGGCCTCCTATTATTTCTGCCCAAACTCACACCATATCTTTCCATCTACCGCCCACTTTGCCCCACCCCATTCTCCTGAATCCCTCGGTTGCCTTTTACAGGCAGCTCAGAGTATATAACAGGAAGGACATTTTACTCCCCTCACTCTCTTTCTTGCCTCAGCTTCGCTTCTCATTCCAAAACCCACTCGCTTCCTCCTCCTCCTCCACAAGCCTCCATTCCACTCCCTATATACCGAACTCAAACCTCTTCCAGCCAGCCATGGGGGGGTGGCAATAATAAATTTAATCGATTGGGACTGAAATCCCTCACCTTCGCTATACTGCTTCCACCCACGGAAGCGTTTTCTCACTCCAGGGAAAGCCCCGAGAGGTTAGTGCCATTCCTACACCCTTCAAATTCTTCCGTTTTCAAACCCTTTTTTGACTCCCATTCCTCTCTCTCTTCCTTTGCCTTGAGAAGCCGTTTTCTTCTTCCGCTAGTTCCCTCAAAAACTCGAGCTCTAAACCTGCTTCATCCATCTCTGAGCTCCGCCGTGGTAGAGAGAAAAACGTCAAAAGGCCGGCCAGTGGTCGAACGCTCTTCTTGCCAAGGGGCGAGGGGTCCGGTACCTCCCGAAATATTAAGACTAAAAAATTAAAAAATTAATTAAGCATGGAGTAGAGGAAATTTTAAAAATAGTAAATTATCATACATTTGCTAAAACATGTTTGTCCATTTTTTACACAATAAAACAAAACAAATTAAATAATAAAAAACAAAATATTGAAAAGTCGTAGTTTTACAAGAGATTTCTTTGAAAATGGAGTTTTTAATTATGGATAGTGTTCAAATCAGTTTAAAATCCTCTACTTAGTACCCTGTTTTTTTTATTTCCCCCCCTGCTTTCAGACCCCCCCCCCCCCCCGAACGAAATTCCTGCCTTCGCTATTCTTCTTGCCATTATTGCGTATGACCACAACTCCTTCTCTCCCAGCTTTTCGGTCACGTCCTCTCAAGGATGTTGGTTCGAGAGAAGATCTATATGTAAATAAATAAATCTCGGGTTTCTTTTGCAGGATAAGAAAATTTTTGAAATTTTCGAGTACGAAAATTATTTCCGATAATTCGAAATATAATGGAAAGTAGGAGACAACAATTGGTTGGGATACAGGAGGTAACAATATAGGAGGCACCAATACAGGAGGATTGAACGCAAAAACTATAAGCGCAGGAAGGAAGAATTGCAATTCATTACTCCCCTGAGGACGATGGAAGAGTGGTCCATTGAAACGTCAGCCAAACGTTTTCTTTCTCGGCTAACAACTTGAGAATTATTTATTAATATAATTCGTTCAGGCAAAAATGAAATCGTATTGGCCTCATATGTTATTTTCATGTAGATACTTAAATATAATCTTTTAATTATCCTTCGCTTGATTAATATCTTCCTATAGTTTCTGAAAAATTGCTTTAGAATATCCGGATTTTTATACAGGCTCTTATTACGTTTGTAGTATATGCGTAGAACAAACATTGTCTATTACTATAGATGTCTCAATCGTTCTGACAAAAACTGATTGAATGCTCGTCATACCGTAAGAATACATTACTAGAATACATTGAAATGCGGCTCATCCAAATTTCAGAATCATTTGCAAATGGTTTCTGTGACCAAAGTCAAATCTCGTTACAAGGAAATGGCACTGCGGTCGTCTCAAATAGTTAGTGAAAACGTTGAGGGAAAAGTTAAATAATTAATTCATTCACCATCAGATTGGCCTAATTTTTAATTTACCTTCGGTGAGTCTTTTCCATTACAGAAGTTTCTTTTTGATAGCATCTTCAAAACTAATATTTTTGAGTCGTGCTGTCCCGGGCTCTCTACTTGCATCTCTACAAAATTGTTCTACTGAGCCTAGATACGCAATGCTCTTGTTACCAATCTCCCGATCCTCGGTATCTTACTTCTGCTCGTGTTATTGATGAAATTTTTCGAAAGTCATTATAAGACCATTATCTCCAGCGATGAATGAGATTATGGGAAGAGTTCATTCACGATTTCTTGCGTAGATAAGAACACAGTGACTTTTGAATTTGAAAGAAGTTGACCGTTCCGAGCGAAATCCTTCAGCTCATATTCCTCGCGTCCCCATCACCCCCTATTCCCAGCCACATTGCTTTTTGTCGTTCCATTCTTTCTTTTTCCACCGGCAACTCCCTTTATATATATTCCCGAGCGCCCTCCCTCCTCTCCTTAGTGGTTTCACTCGCATTTCCCGCGTATTTTCTTTTTATTTTAATTTCCATTCTTTCCGCTGGAGAGGGCGAGAAGGCGAGAGGGAAAAAAAAGGGGGCATTGTTGTAATTTTCCTCGGACCAAGATTTATCGGGGCATAAAAGGTGCGTAGGTCGACAAGGAGGCGAGGCTGTTATCGGTATGGAATGCGGGGAGAATGAGGGAAGGGGTGAGAAGGCGTTGAAATGGCGGGATGGGGGGGGGGAGCCTTTGCTAGCTTAAGAGTGTAGTTTGGGGTGTGGGGGAATTGCGGGAGTGCCTTATTTCCCGTCGACTGTTACGCCGACTAAGGGGGTCGGTCAGAGGTTTTGTATGTGCACTGAAATCTAACGATCTTCACTTACGTCGCGGCAAGTTCAAGCGGTAAAAGGTGTCAGGATACCACGCGTCAAAACGGGGGACTGCGAAATTAAAAGAACGGGAGGAAATATAAACGTAGAAAGCGAAGAAAGTTCTGAAAAATCCTCACTATTATTTCGCTTTCAGATTTGGGTATATAGTCAAGCTATGTAAACATACCCAAATCATGACATAGGAGCTCTAAAAAATAATATTTCTATTAATAATATTCATATCAAACAAAGAAATGCAGGTATATTCTATCTAAAACTATTTTGAAAATCAGTACGAAGTAAACCCTAGGAGTATTCAAAATATTACCATCTTGGAACATTTAAACAACTCTATAGTCAAATTATCATAATAGGGTCTAAATATAACGTCAATGAGGCCATACGGAAGGTTTTGCTATATGGCTAATAATGTCACTTTCCTAATATTTATACTCTTAGTCCGAGTTTCTCGATGTTACAAAGCTGCTAATGCATGCTTAAACACGATTTTTAATATTCTAAAAAAAATCATGAAGTATGTTTCCGCTTCCTTTTGAGAGTTTTTTGTACAGATTTAGTACCTAAAATATGTCTTTTGATGCATTCCCACATTTCAATTTGACATTCGCATTTTTATTTTCTCCTAATCATTTTTTAAATATTATATTTAGATTCTTATTCCACTGTTACACTCGGAGATGTGCCCCGGCAAAATTAAAATAAGGCAGGTAAAAATTAATGAATACCAAGCTAAGGCCTAAGCCACAGCTTCTTCCATAGCTGTAGGACGTATGGGAAGAATAGACAACAAGATAAATCAAGTTGTCGTTCCTATTCATTGCTATCTTTGTTAAAATTCTTATTCCAGAAGCCTAACAAAATCTATCAATATTAAGCTAAGCTGCTGATGGTGGCCTCACGTAAATATTGCTACCTGAAATGAATGAGAAAGTAATAGGTAGGTCCATGTGATAATGCTCACTCGTACATTGAGGTCTAGTTCATATTCACTCCAAATGTATATATTCACCAAAAATATCCGAATACAGGAAAGTAGATCCATAAACATAAAGCCTGAAACATCACGTCGAGCCTGGAACGATTGCATGTATAGGAAAACAGATATATCATTTAAACTTGGAAAAATATTTTCAAGCTTCGATTAATATTCTTATGTCTAAATATTCGGAATTTTCAACTTAAGTCTTTCAGCTGCAATCAACTTATCAACTATTTTCTTATTATCTAAAAGGTTATTAAACGATGGAATATATCTGCCGGCAAAAGAAAGGTTAACTGTAACCTAAATGGCGTAGCATATGGAGGAGAAAAAATGGAACGGTATAACGGAGGAATAGAAAGGAGAATACTGCGGCGCGGGGCGGGAGAAGCGCGGCAAACCAGGTGAGCGAAAAAAAATTCGTGAGGGGGGGAG
Source organism: Ischnura elegans (assembly GCF_921293095.1). NCBI lineage: Eukaryota > Metazoa > Arthropoda > Insecta > Odonata > Coenagrionidae > Ischnura > Ischnura elegans. The sequence continues at coordinate 110,926,634 of NC_060248.1, forward strand.
AGGAGTTGGAGGGAATAAGCTTAGCAGAGAGGAGGAGGGGGGAGGGAACTTTGGTGAAATGGGTGGGTGGTTGGGGGGGGGGAGATGAAAACTGCAAGTCCCCCACCCCCGTGTGTTTATTTTATATTTTTTCCCCCGCCTCAGCCACACACAAAACCGTCTTCGCCGTCCCATTTCTTTCCCCGGGCATTATTAAAGGAGGAGGAGGAGGAGAAATGTTTGAGTTGGTCGCAAGTTTTAGGGCATAAGGGAAGTAAAAAGAAAAGGGATGGTTTTTGGAGAGCGAGAGAGTTTTTTTTTTTTTTAACCCTCCGTTAAGCAGAATAGGAATCCTTTTTGCGACCGTAATATTGCACCGAGTGAGGGGGTGGAGGAGAGAGAAGGGTGGAGATATAGAGAGGGAGTGGAGCTGGCTGGCTTCCTTTATTTATCCGCATTTTCCTCCCTCGTCGAGAACGTTTTCTCCTATATTTATGATTTTTCGCCAGGAGGAACGGTTTCCGAATAGGATAAGAGTCGTTCCCCCGATTCTCTACCTCATCCCCTCTCCCCCTCCCTCCTCCTACCCCATATAAAAGGCCCAAGTTTAAGAGAAGTGGGTGGGGGAGATCTTGTTCTTGTTTCCCTTTTATTGCATCCGAATGATGCGAGCAAATTTAGCTTCCCGAGTCGGAATAATTTCGGGGGTAAAAGAGTTGGACGGAAGGAAGGAATATGTGGGGGGAGGGAGGAAGTCTGGGGGTTCTGTTCAGTAGGGGAGGAAAAAAAATAACGATGCTCACGTGAGGTGCTTTAATTTCCCCCTAAACGGCGTGATCGCCCACAAAGGAGGAATCGAATGCATCCTCTTTGCCCATGCATTTCGAGCCCATATTACAACCCAAAATCCAGTCAATTTCCAGCTTAAGTGATGAGGAATAAAATTAAAGCTGTCACAAACTGTATCACTATCGTCAAAAAAGCAAATCACGTCAATAATAATTTTTTCGTTGATAAGTATCTTGGAGTGTATGTCTTTGACCGTTTACAGTGAAATGCTCCCATTCGGGAACAGCTTTATAAAAAATTCATGAAAATTACATTTCGTATTTGTGATTACTTATATAGCTTTTGTTGTGTAAATAAAGTATAGAAGTATTTTTTAAAGTGAATTGCGTGACTTGTGTACACATTGGTCGTTAATTATACCTTTTCAAAATTGGTTATTTTCATCACCTCTAGTAAGTGGATATGTGGTTTATTCTTAATATTTTTCCCTACACTCACTCTCCAGTAACGAATGCTCATTTATTCAAAAGGTCATTATTATCATATTACATCATGAAACTTAGCTTTTTGGTCAGGTTTATTTTTGTAATGGTATTATTTTTCAAGCAATAGCAAACTTTTGTGTCGTGTTCCCATTGGAGAACATGTTTGAAAAACGCATAAACATTTTTTTCGGTTTTCTTTCGTAATATCTCTTAATTAACTGTAAAATAAATATGATTTGAAAAAAATAATAAAAATCAGTTGGTAAGTTAGTTCGGTCTTTAAAGTTAAGAATTAGATGCAATATTTTTGGCCAAAGATTCGGTATATATTTATACCTTCTTCAGGGCATCATCTCATTCAACAATAAAGAAGTATAAGAAAAACCATAAGCAGTGTAAAAACGTCCAACACAAACGCATCATTTGTAGCATCAGAAATGGAAAATTTAAACAAACATTCAAGAGGACCCTTAGAATATAATTAAGCCCTAAAGAAGGTTCAAAAATATACCAAAACGTTGGCCAAATATTTTGCGTTTAATTCTTAAAGACGTACACTCCAAGACATTAATCAACGTTAAAAATTGAGATCAAGGGAAAGGAAAAAAACTCAATATTTTTATATATATGTAGCAAAATATGCTTTCTTTTATAGTGTTTTACCATTAAGACATCACTTTTTCATCGTGAGCGATTAGTCTTCCTCATTAAGTATCATTAAATTTTCGTATCCTCAGCGATTGCGCCGTTATTGGCAAAAATATATTCCTCTAGAACTTGTGAGTTGATTCCGTCTACGCAAAGCATCAAAAATGAAATTTATTATTGCAGTTAACAAAAAATGAAATACATCTTAATGCAACAATTCAATGAGTAAAGACATTTAACGTATAATAAAAAAATAATTTACAGTCAAACTTTTTGAGTGATAATGAGGTGCGAGCTATTTATGTTAGAAATCGCAATTGCTGCCTTGTAACATCAATAATCGCCTTATCATTATTATTTTTATGAGGGACTAATTTCATTGAATTTGATGAAAAGTTTACACTGAATTACGGAACATAAAACATTCTCATGAGTGAGCAGTAAATTCGGTTTCAGCCTAGTACAAAAATATGGATGGACCAAAAATGTATTTAACTTTTATTTTCCATACTCATGAATTCATTGGCAATCATGTTCCAATCATCAAAATTAAGCCTCGAATCCTAAAATAGAAGAGCATTGTTGGTAAAATAGAATTGTCGCTGCGTTAAAGGGGGTGCATAAACTTAGGACGGAATGAGCGGGCAGTCGGAGAGAGTGAGAGAGAGTGGTGAAAGGAATGGGAAAAAGTTGTTGCGCCGATCGAAGATCGAAGATTTTTCCACGACCCAGGGAGGAGGTGGAGGAAGAGGAGGAGGTGTGGGAGGTGGCCGGAGGGATATTTCGAAAATACGTGAGTTGGGAATGGTCTTCGAAGTTGAAATAGAATCGCCCGAGGCGCAACTTAAGGTGCGACAGGAAGGGAGAAATGTGGGATAAAATGAAGGCGGACGGAAAAGGAAAAAAGCGGAAACAGAGCTCACACATGCTTTTCACATGTTGCCACGCAGGGGATCTAAGACTGTGCGCACAAAGTAAAGGGGAAATCAGAATTGAGGGAGTATGAACGAGTGTCTTTCTTATATTGTACTTATTGTTAGTCATGAAGTGATCTCTGGATCTAGGAGGCTTCTACATTTCTCACATATAGCGAAGGTTTTTGCTGAAGGATCTGGGTATCCAGGCACGCAGCATGACAAAGCTATAGCTACAATCTGTATCAGGCGTACGTATAGCGAAAAAATTTTAATAGTATATAGAGTACTGTTAATTTAATAATAATTGTTGAGTAATTGTTAATTTATTGCATAGCTATTTGAAGGACTTTCTCTTCCCATTAACTTGAGATTTTTTATTGGAGTGGATTTTATTTCATGCGCACAGATTTTTTCTTGGATGAACTGAGAAATCTGCATGCCCCTCGGCAATTGTCTTCATCAGGCCACCATTTCTCAAGATATGGCCTAATGGCTGTTATGTCTTCTTATCAAGGTTTTCATGAGGCTTGTCTTCTCTCCCACTGTTCTTAGGACTCCCTCATTACTTACTTGGTCGATCTATTTCATCGTCATCATTCTTCTGTAGCACCACACCTCTAAGGTCTCTACTCTTGATTTCTCCGCGGCTGTCAATGTCCTTACCTCACTTCCGTAGAGAAGCACACCCCAAATGTAGGTTCTGATAAATTATGTTCCTAACTTCAATGTTTAAATTTCCATCTGTTAATTGATCCCTCTTCGGTGGAATATTCTCTTCGCCTCAGATATTCTGCTGATAATATATTTCTTGCTTCTACCATCGCAAGTTAATGTGCCTCCAAAATAATAGAATACATTCATTTATTCCAGTGTATGTTTCCCTATTTTTGACATTAATAATTTATCCATACTGACATTCAATTTAGTTAACAAGTTAGAGCTTGAAAAGGAGAAGTCTATTCCAGTCTAATACATTTTTTTCATAAGCCTTAAGGTACTAGGAAAAAAAATTCCCGATGAAATAAACAATAAACATGCCACTAGCTTTCCTCTGCCACGGAAACATTGCGTTACTTACCCACGGATTTAGAGTTTTTCTTCCTTGTGAGCAGTCATGTACTCTCTTAAGTAATGAGGAAGTCTTAAGAAGAGTTGGAGAGAATAGAAGTCTTCTAACAACCTTAAGGAGAAGACGGAACAACTTTGTTAGTCACATTACGGGGCATTATGACCTGATGAAAACAATCATAGAAGAGTCATAGAAAAGAATCATAGACGAGTGGAAGGAAATAAGGGCTAGGGACGGTCCCGAATGAGTTACGTAGGATAAGTTATAAAGGATGTGAAAGAGAAGAAATACGTCGATATGAAAGGGCTGGCGGATAGGAGAGAGGAATGGAGAGCTACCTCAATCTCATCTTAGTGCTTAGTGCTACTGTCGGCTGCATCCGACGTGTCTTTCGCGTCATTTTTTCACCACAGTTTATTACATCACGTACAACGTCATAGAACTCTTGCGATAGGCCATTCTGTCGGTTATGCACACCTCTTGAAACGCTCAAGGAGAAAACGAAAATTCTACATGACCATGTAATCCAATCTCCAAGTTATTTACTTCTCATGGTACTATCATTCCCGGGGAACACCGGGTGGCCTACTAGATAACTAATAATGATGACTAGGTAACACGAGCGAAAATTGCGCACTTTCCCGCTATCAGGGAATGAGTATGTTAAGGAAACAGTGTAATTGGGTTTTGAATAGAGAAGAAAGTGTATCATAAAGTACTTTATTCATACTTATTTACTTGCAAAAATATACAAAAGATATGGATACAATGAAAACAAGATTATTTTGTACCTGTAGGAACAATTGTGACGTCTGTTACTGAATAATGGCACGAAATTTATAAAACTTCTTGAAAGACAAAATTAGAAGTAACAATGTTGTTTTCTGTAACTCTTTGCTTAAGAGTTTTTTTAAACTAACATAAATATAACGGAAAATGCGAACTCTAGAAAATAATTATGACTATGTGCGCAGTCGCAGAGGACAATGCATTACTTTACGTATCCTTGCACTCTTACCATGAGCCATCGTTTCAACTCCTCGTGAGAGACAAACGCACTTCACCCTAACCTGTGTAGCGGCGATTCCGCAAATTTTCGAAAGGCAACGGGAGTGGGAACGGGCAGAATAGGGTGAGTGGTTTTTGGAGAAATGTGCAGAGGGCACCACGGGGCCGTGAAAAAGAAATCGAGGATCGGTCGAAGAGAAGGGGCTCCTTCGCACGAGGAGGGAAGCAGTTCCTTTTATTTTACGGCCACCCTTTATTTGCCTCCCTGAGCCGCCGTATGTGATAGGCTGTAATGCTTGCAGTTCGATTTCCATCGCTTGGAAGTGACATAAGCGATGATCGAGTTTTTGTCCCAGTGATGCTAAGATTCAAGAATGACGAGATGGGAAGAAAGGTGAAGCTGGTTTCCACTGCTTTCTATAGAAATAAATGGGTGCTCCTTTTTTGTGAGAAGCATAATTTTTTCATTTACCTACCCCATATCCGACGAAATCACTGGATAGTTCCTTTTCTCAGAGCCTTTGAACTATTTTTTTCTATATATTTTGAACAATTGACTTACAACTATTTTTTTCTCCGTTTTTGACAGAATAGGCGTCGCTTTCAGACTTTGCTCACCAAGGGCTCACTCTTTCTTATGTTCTCTACCGATTTTAAGTGACCTTCATTCGAGGTTTCACTATTTTAGAGACGCAAATTACACGTGAATGTCTCCATTATGCAAAGCTAGGTTTTTAATCAATGGATTAATCTTCTCGAAAGGAGCTTCATGAAATTGTAAATGTGCCATACCTACCTCTTAGTTTGTTATAAATTTTTAATGCCAAATTTTCCTAAATTAACTGTCCCCTTAGTCTTCCATCGTGAATAGAGGATAATACAAGTCCCTCGATATTTTTTGTATATATTTTGTAGGTGGCAATGACGAGAATAGTGTAGTTAATGGGACGAATGAGTTTAATTATAATTTTATTGAGAATTCGTTATTTAAAAACAATAAATGGTGGATAAATATTGTGATTAAGATGAAGAACTATCTCAGCTCTTCGAGGTTTCCTTGTTTTGATGTATGAGACTAATCACATGCTCGCCTTCGGCTATCATTCACCCCTCTTTTGATGATAACTTTGGCGCACATACCTACATCAAAAATAGTAAAAACATGTGTCCTTTACAATTGTGCCTCACATTTATATTCAAGATTTGTGACTGTGGGACGATATGACATCTTCGCGACACCCTTCTCACATCTGTTCCGCTGCGATTCAAAGTTTCCCTGCTCTTCTTTTTTCGTATAGGTATACGCATTCTCGTCTGGAAAGATACAACCCGAGTGTTTCATATTCTTCATAAAGGCCAAAACACAAATGTTTCACCCTTCCCCACCTTCAGAAAAAATCCCGCTTCATAAACTTTTTTCATCCCAGCAGTACGGGGAGAGTCAGATCTTTCTCTCCGAGGGAGCGGATACCCACCCCTCTCTCCCTGGCAGGAAATACCATTCCATCCTTCTTTCCACCAAAAACTCTCTCTTTGTACATCTTTCGCGACCCTCCTTCCATCTCCTTACCTAGCTTTGACTTTTTCCCCAATTCCTTATTTTATTTCCCTCTTTTTTCCATCCGAGAAGCTTGGAGATGGAAGAAGTGTGTGCGAGAGGTTAGTCTCCCTCAGGAGTTTGAAAATGCTTCTCTCGATATTCATTGTAATTCCTTCACTTATGCCCACTTGACAGTCTTCCATCTATTCGTGTTCACACGAGCATTGTTAAATTCAAAAAAACTGTTCGATACCTCGGCATCACTCTTTCCACTACTTTAAATTGGGATCAGCATGTATTGGAAATGTGCAATAAGGGAAATAAAATTCTCTATGTATTGAAACTTCAAAAGAAAAAGTTACCTGTCCACACGAGAATAGCACTTGTAACCTCTTTGATTTTTCCTATTATGGATTATTGTATACTAGTGTATTGTGATTTAACAATTGTTCTTGAAATACGTGTCCAGCGACTAATTAACAGCTGCATTAGATTTATATTCGACCTTCGCAGAGACGACCATGTTTCTGAGCACTTTGTTGCCTTGAAATGGCTGCCTATTGGCTCCCGAAGGAAGTACTTCCTGGGGTCTCTTCTGTTCTCCCTATTTCGTACTCAAACGCCTGAATACCTGTATAACTTATTCACTTACAGGACTAGTGTCTCCCTCCGAAGAACCCGGTCAGACCTTAACCTTCTCCATATACCCCAAGCCCGTACCAACCTATACCTTAATTCCTTCCAGATCACTGCCTCTAAGTTTTGGAATTCATTACCCCCCCTTAATAAAACGCTCCTCCACCCCGGAATCTTTCAAGAGTAAACTGTATGAATATTTAAAACCGTAAATGTATTGTTCTGAGTTGTACAAATCTTTGAGTTGATCAATTTTGTTTATGTTGTGCTATTTCATATTTATTGTATTCTTGAGCAGAATGTTTAATAGTATTTAGGTTTTTTGCTCTTATGGGTTTCCCAGAGCATCAAATAAAGCATTCATTCATTCACTTGCAATTATTCCCATTCCAAATAATGCAAGTCAAGAATGTTATCTTCATAATATTTTGGCAATTGATTTACTCTACAAGAACGCATTGACACACTTTTGTCACAAGTCAGTCAGTCGCGTGTTTTGGTTGTGCTTATCTTAGCATTATACTCAGGGTAATGAAACGGCATTGAACTAATTTTGCATGAAATTATGTACAATTCCTGGTTAGTACCTATTGATTAATTTAACGCATTTCTAACAACGTCTTACGAGCTGTTAAATAAAATTATTGTGCAATACGATATCTTTGTTTATCATTACTACTCCTTAAGAAATCCACGATCCATCTCAACATGAGTGTTTTATTAAGTTTCCATATGTATTCAGATATATACTCGGTATTTTTACGATTCAAGAATCACATGAAATTCGTTATTAGTATTCATAGGCTTTATAGTATACATAGGCAAAAATGAAGGATCCTTGTATTTTACTAAAGTAGAAATGCTGGAAATGCGACCCATTAAGTCCTAATCCTATGCTTCTCAGTTAACATGCTTCTAACCTTATTGCTCTCAGCGGTATTATGATAAAATACTGTTGGCCTTCACTATTATTATCTTCAATACGGCACAGATACTTAGTATGATGTCTTTTCATCGAAATTCCCGGGAAGATTTTCACGGGGAAAAAACTGTTTGGTGTATGTATTCTTTTCCACCCCCACACCTTCTACCCTATCATCCCTACTCCCTCCTCCCACAGTAGTCTATCCAACCCCTTCTCCGACTTATTCCATCTCTTAAAAACTCACACCCTCTTCCTTCCCTAGCATCCACCCCGTCACCACCCCCTCCGAATACCGCTTCTCCGCTTTTCCTCCTCTGTCATAAATTATCCCTCCTCCGCGTTCAGACCTCGCTTTTCCGAGAGGGAAGAGAAATGTCGGGGCAAAGTTTTGCATCTTAAACGTTTAAATTATCGCGCCCCAAAATAACGTTTCCGAGTCGCTAAACTCAAAGTCTCTCTCTCTCTCTCTCTTTCTCTTCTAGTATCTCTCTCTCTCTCTACTCCCTCATCCCCTATTCTAGTTCTCACCCCATAAGTTCCCCTGTCCTTCTTCTCATTCCATCTGCTTCCTTCATAGCTATCCCTCTTCATTCCTCTTGTCCTCTTTCCTCATCCTCGAACCCAGTCAACATTCCTCCATATCCAGGAAACCGATTCTCCATCGCCGCGGGAAAAATACCGCTCAGCAAGTTGGCACGCGATCACCATTGATCCGTGTTGATTCCTAGGATATCCTCATTAATGATTACTCCATCAATGGCAATCGTAGAAACTAAGTGGGTTATTTAGCTGGAGAACACTGGGTGGTCTGATTACCAGCTGGATCACTGCCCCAAATGACAAGCTATCTTGAACTTTCTCCTGGAGTTTCGAGAGTTGATCTATACGTATAAAAATTAATGTTTTTATATCCAATTTCAATAAACATAAACAGCGTATGACCGATTATAGTCAATTTCATCCCGAGTTGGTGTCTTTCACCCTGCATAAATACTACTGCACCTGATCCTTGGAGGCCTGAGGCCCCCTCCCCAAGTAGTCCATTTTCGTTTCCATGTAGCTGTTTCATTAGTTGCTATTTAAAAGTTTTGTCACCGAGGGCAGAGATAAAAAAGACTATTTTGACGGATGGCTGATTAATAATTCATTCCGTTCTAATTTACGATTCGCATTTCTCTGAAGACAAGGTTTTCAGCAAAAAATCTCACATTATTATCTGATAATAAAAGCAATTTTCCTTCTGCAACCAGTGAAAGTGAATAACAGTGAGTAATAAATAATCACTTTCTATTTCACTGATCTACGTTGATAACAAACTAAAAAATATAATTTCACTAACCTGCCATTCCATTAACTCTTTCGCCTTCATAGAAAGTTATGTTTTCAGTCCCAGAGAGCCCAAGCCCGATTCAAGAACGCGCAAGGTGTTGAATTTAGTGTTTTGTTTTAACAAATTCCTTCGTTTATATAGAAAACTGAATACTGTTGAAGAAATATAATTTCACCATGAGTGATAAACACTTATTTTATCTCAGTAGAAGTGAACTAGCTTAAAATATATCAACAATATTTTTACATGTCATTGAATACGGAGCCGATATATGGGCGCCTTGAGTGTTTTAAGGCAAAAACCGAGCGCTGATATATCGGCACCTTGAGCGTCCAAAGATTAAAAAAGAAGCACAGAAAAAATAAATAAGAGGCAGGATATTCAGGAAATAAATTGAAGCAGAAGGGGTTAAAATTCATGCAAGGGGACTGCTTGGATCAGAGAGTCTGTTACGTCTAAGTTACCCCATCCACTGCGTGGTGAATCCACGGCGGCGCACAAGGGGTCAGAGGGTGAACAGGTGAGCGCGAGGGGGGGGGGGGGGTTATTTCGTAGCGAGGCGTGCGATTGGAGTAGTGCATGCGATCGGCCCATGTAAATTGAGTCTCGACGACGACGATCACGCGAGTGCATTTCATCGCCATTTCGGAACGCTGCTGCGTCACGACAGCGGAACGGAAGAGTTTTTTCGCGAACTTTTAAGATTTGTAAATCCACGAAATCACGCACCAGATACATCAGATCCAAAATAACGAAACGAGTGATTTTTTTCGACGGGCTTTCATGGGCTTTTCCGAAGAATTCGCTTCCAGCCACAACGTTTTCCGTGATAATCACGTTGTGAATAAGAAGTACCAACTTAGGGTGCACAAAAGAAGTTTTTAACTTTTGTTGAGCGAATATTACGGTTAAAGCCACCTCATATTTACCGACCTCGGTGGCGGCGGGGTAAACGCCTTGCCTGCCACGCAAGAGGTCGCGTGATCATTCCCGCTATGACAGAAATTAGGCATGCGAAACGCATGATATCAACAAAGGAAGAGTGCTGACCATATACCCTACAATATAAAGCAATAGACTTTCTTTCCCACGCACGAGATTAACGATCATGCTAAATTTGGTATATACATAATTAACGGATACTAGCATTATAATATTTTTAGAGATTTCATTTACCTGTTACCACTTCTTTGTAGATGTCAACTGGGTTTTTGATTATTGCTGCCATTGCTTAGTGTCTTTACCAAATTACCGTAATATTTACTGTAATAATTCATTTAGCAATCATGTGAAAATTTTCTAATTGTACTAATTATTTCTTTTAATACTTTAAACATATCGGCGAATGGTTTAGGGCCAGAAAACATTTCAATAGTTTTCAGAAAACATTTTAATAGTTTCATTTCAAAAAATTTGTGCATAATTTATGAGTTGTGTAACATGTATCATCATTCTGATTAGATTGACGGTGGATTCAACTGGTTACGGTTAGAGAATGAAAGAAAGGAATAAGTGGATTTTAAATTATCGTGTTAATGGAGATGCATATATGTAAAAGGCATTAAATTTTGTTCGTTCCGTGATACTTCGTATCCACCATCTGTGGTATGGACAATGCATGACCTCAAGGAGCTGGTAATATTTTTACGTGGTTTCTATAATATATTAATGACAAGATATTCGTTAATTAAGATACAAATTATTTAAACGGGCCGTTTTTTCATACTTTTACTTATTGAGAAAAATTCATTCTCGAGTGATATCCTTTTTTCTGAAAATCCCTTCCTAGTAACACTAATTTATTTACCTTATACTCTAGCATTAAAATGGTAGTAAATTTCCAATATTATTATTGCCGTGGAAGTCCTAAAGACCTCAGTATTTTACTTCAATTGTGTGAAGTGGCATAGGAATGAAGGAAAGGAAAATCGGATTATAAAAGTATAGGGGAGACAGGAAGGAGCATATGAGGCGTATGAAGGAAAAGGGTGGAGTAGAAGGAGGAATTTCAATTAATTTTATCTCTTAAATATATCAAAATGCATGGGTAAATGTTTAATAATTATATGAACTATATTAAAACAATGATTGAATGGTGAGTGCAATTAGAAATATCGATGGCTAAGTTCTAACAACACGTATCTCAAAAATAGAAAGTTTTCGGGAGAGCAAAAGAAAAGATTTATATTTTTGATTGTACACTGAAATTAAAAACCAAAAATTCATAAAACTGAAAAAGAAGTATACATTTGCAAACAAACAGTTGTTTTTTGCTTGAATTTTATTTTTTAATATCATTACACTTTGTTTAAGATACCTATCTCAAACCGGCCAAAATTTGAGATACGTGTCGTTAGAACTTAGCCATAGATATAGTACTCTGATATTGCGTTTTGGAAGTACTATAAATAATTCGGGGAAACCGAGATGAGAATAAATAAATAATGTACCTACTGCCTTTTTGCCTACACCTTTTTGTAAATTTATGCTCATTGGGTGAAAGACATTGTTAACATTGAAATTCGAAAAATAGGAATTAACTAAGGAGAATTGATGCACAAACAATTTCACAAAGGAGGCAGGAAGGTGCACGTGAGCTAAGGCGGATGAACGAAAAAGGTGGAGTAGAAGGAAGAAATTCGGGGAATGGCGCGGAAGAAACTGGAAGTGGAAGGGAGGGAATAAGGAGGGAGGGGGGAGAAGGCGGAGGCAGGGCGAAAGAGCGAGAATTTAGTGTAAGGGAAGGACATTGAATCTAATATTAAGGTAAGAAACGGGTTCGGGGGGAAAAGGGAAAACAGATAAAGACGTAAGTTTGAAGCAATAAATAAATGTTGAATGGCATGAGAGAGAATGGATTCCGGGGAAAGGAAAAAGTCTCAAGTTTACGCAAGCGGCGGGCGAGCTGAAGGCAGTCGTGGTATATATAAGGGATTGGTAATAATGGATGTCTATAGAAAACTTAATAAAAAGTACTCGTAAAGGGAATCGAATTCTTTTTCGTCCAAAACCTTGGCATTTATTCGCTCAGCGGAGAGTCTCACGAATTGTGTCGTTCCTGGACTCAACTCCTGCGTAAAGAGGGTATAAAAACGATTTTCTTCCTCTAAATAAATGTAAGAGCCCACTAGCCTTCATGAATTCTTATTAAACTATATAAATTATCTTTAAATTCTCAAGGAAATACTGTACGACAGTTTAGTGACCTCACGATTTAGAGCCATTATGGTTCTCAATCTCTTTCCTATATTCTATAAAGGATACTTCGGCTTGATAGAATTTTTTGTGCACCAATCCTCCTTAACTAATGATTTTCAGAGTTTCTAACTTTGAAGTTTAATTTTTCATTATATTTTTTACATGATGAGCATAAGCTTACAGAAAGATGTGAACATTACTCATTTTTTCTCGCCTCTATGTCCCTAAATTTTCAGTAGTATTTCCAAAACACAATATAAGAGGATGAAAACATAAGTAAAATCAAAATTATAATTGTACTGGTCTTTCCATCATTAGCTCGCATAGATATAATTTTTAAAACAGTTACCCATAAAATTTGATATAGGAAGTGATGAAAAAAATTAATTTGACTCTATATTACATTCTGCAAGAATAAAATTCTCCATGAAAAATTCACTTAGCCTATCCAGGATATGAAGCTGATCAGATATGCTATCAGTTACATACCAAATCATCTTCTTCTAAGGTGAATCTTAGACTGGGTTTGCCGAGCAAAGTGTTTTTGTCTCACGTTCACTCTGTGGCACAAGAGACGGAGGTCGTGCTTACTAAGCCACTGTCACAGAAGTAAAACCCAATTTGTCGGACGGAAGTTTTCCTTAGCACTGCATGAAACAAGTAATTTTATACGCGGTCACGTGCACGGTGCAAAGTTATATGCACCAAGGAAGAAATTCTCCTTGAAAAAAATCATTAAAACCCAGTCTGAGATGAGATTTGCTTTGTGTGTTATTCGCTGAGATGGCTTGGTGGTGTACCTGGTAGGATACCCTGTTGAAAGTATATCCCTAACTTAAGTTAAAAATACTTTTTACAACCTCGGAGACGGACAAAAAGTATTTCAAAACCGCCATTGCGAATGAGAAATTCATTAAAATTAAGTCTTACTATGTTTTAGGAACATGTTGTGAGAAGATTTAGCAAATGTCCATAGGCTTACATAATAATTAAGTCAGAAATACATAACGATGCCAGAAATAAAATCAGTATTTTCTCGAAATATTCCACAAGCAGTGTCACTCTTTGCTAAGCGCTACCAAGGAGAGTGGCATCATTACCTAGGGGGATGTATTAAATTTTCATTGATAAATGCACAAAGGAAACATGGGCATTTCAGTGGAATTCTTCCATATAAATTATCAAAAATTAAGATGAAATAATTCACTACAATATCACTCCTTTTGTCCGGACATTTTACAAGTATATTTATTCAAAGTATTTTGACCAAAGTTTTTACTAAATCTTGTTATACATGTATGCATAGGAGAATAAATATCCTCGATACGTCATAGTTTTGATAAATGAATCCCAAAGAGAAATCGAGGACCCACGCTTGATATCAGATTGCTCCTTGTAAAAGACTTGACATCCATATGACATCCACTTGACATCCATACTTGATATCCACACTATTCTTTTAAGTAAAAATATATATTTTTACTGCTAAAATAGAATAGAATATATTCTGACGCATATTTGGTTAATTAATATGAGTCTTTAAGGCGTGTACTCGAAAGACCAGTGCATTCTATTTTCTAATGCAATAAAATTTGGGATCAATAAAAAAAATAGTCGTTAGGATCCACTTCATAATGTATCATAATTGTATAGTACGTTATATTTTATAGAGCAGCCAAATATGGGATCAATTAAAAAACAAGTTGTTAGTATCCACTTCACAATGCATCATAATTGTACAGTGCGCTGCATTTTCTAAAGCAATAAAATTTGGGATCAATTAAAAAATTAGTGGCTAAGTGTCCAGTTCACAAAGTATTAGGAACGGCTGAACCAGGAAGAGGAAATAGGGAACTCTTTATTTTTTATCACTCACGATGGAAGTGGAAACGGGCGAGGTGAGAGACGTAATACGCTCTTCCAATGGACAGGGTTATAGCCTCGCTACTTCTTTCTCGAGGCAGCACACGGGTGGGGAAGGGGAGGAGGTGGGGGTTCCTTGCTGTTCCAGTGGAAAAGGGGAGTGGGGAGAGAGAGGAGGGGGGGCAGGCTCGTCTGTATACAAAGTCTGTCTTCGGTCATAAAAAGGAGTCACGCAGTGGGAACGTATTATTTCCTCCAACCAACTCCTCGCCCTCCGTCTCCATACCTCCGGACCGGGAAACTTGTCCCGTACCCCTAAAAACCCGTATTCCGCACCAAAAACGTCTCTCCATGTAAAAATGTGAGTCTGGGTCGCAGGAATGGCCTTTTTCTTTTGAAAGCCATTAAGAAAACTGTTTTTAAAAGAGGAGTTCTGGTGGTGGGGAACGTGAAGGATGTTATTTTCTTTTTCAACGAGTACCGTGGAGTGGAACGTGGGAGTAGATTATATTCTGACGATTTTGGCGTTCACTTATAGAATTTATCGTACGCTGAATTGTATCAAGCTCAAATATATAGATATTGGTTTTTACAAAAGCGAATAACTTCGTTGTGTTCAACTGGCTTTCCATCCACTGACATCTTCTGAGGGAAACTAAGTTGCTGTTACATTTAAAAAAATGATAATCCTGAAATATTGCTTAATGAAGCACGGTAATCAATTGCTAATTAAATTATGCCTAGTAGCGAATTAATTAAAATTTAGATCGTTCAGTTGTGAATAAATGTATGGATAATTGAGTAAGATCTATGAAATTTCCAAGGGCGTGCGTGAATTAAGATATGCTACTTTAAATAAGCTGAAAATTTATTTACAAAATTAATAAGAACTTATGCATTAAAAATCGTCTGCTTTTTCCTCAGCTAGTGTACCAGTAAATTAGCATTGTTCTGAAAAAAATTCTACATCTCTTATTTTAAATTTAAATAATTTTGAGGTTTAAATTATCAAAAGTATATATATTATGGTGAAAAATAACTGTACTAATTCAAGATAGGTAAGGTCTCCGCAATAGCATGATAAATTTGTTGTTACTATTCTTCTTCATTTGGCATTTTCTTCACAAACGATAAGAAAATGTTCTTTACCCAGAGTACCTATAAATTCCACGCATCGCAGCTGGTAAGGGAAGCAAGTGGTGATTGACATTATTGCTCGAATACGTCCTAACATTAACTTATTTGTCTTTCAGCCCTTAAAAATCAATGAAGAGATGAATAGAGAGAAAAGGAATCTACTTTTATCTACGTACTTGAGTTTTCGTCCGCACAATATTAGTGAATTCGTAAACTTGAATACCTACCAATAATAATAATAATGATAATCATAATAATCTGGTCATCAAAAATTCCATCGTTGACTGAAATTTCCATACTAACACCAAAAAAATCTTATAACTAATGAAGTATGAACACTAGGAATTTCCTCCCGCCGACATGTGATCACAGCCTTTGCAAAAGAGAATGGCTCGATGCGATAAATTAGATGAAAACACATTGTCTTTTAGCTGTTATTACTGCTTGCCCTGCCGATTTTACGAAGTTTGGTTAGCGCTAACCGGTACATTATATAGTCGTAGCCTAAAGTATTTGGAAGAGCATGTAAAGCTAAGTAGTTTAGAATAACGTTTAGTTAAACCGGTGACCTCAACTAACATCTAACTGAACATTATAAAACCACCCCTAGCTTTAATTAACTTATCATTTCGTGCTTTTTCAGGTATCGCTGGAAAATCTTTGGCGGAGCGAGGAAGGAAATTAGTCCCGTATTGCCATTATTGACATTTTCCTGACCACCATATTGATATACCATGACATGTACAAGACTCTATCAAAATAATCATCCATTTGAAGGAAAGGGTGAGTACAGCTGCACCTTAACCACCACCTTTTTTTAGCCCTCGATGTATTTTGTATTTCATATCGTATTTGATTGTTGGCCCTAACCCTTCGTCCCTGTCGCAGATGTTATCTTATTGAGGTCTTTACAGATTATTAGTTCGAGTGCCTGATAATTGCTCGGAAGAACCTATAATTATAGGTTCTTTCGAGCAATTTGTTCCCGTTTTTCGGTTAACTTTACATTAGAATACATTATAATACTTTTCATTCACGAATAATATTTTCAGACGATATGGGGAGAAGGAAGAGTAATTAATGAGAAAAAAATGGGAAGATAGGACCCGGGGATGTGCATTGTACTATGTAACTCACTGGCTATTAACAAATTCATGTTAATTGAATAATGTGACACCCAATTTTAGATGTTTAAGTGATTAGGCATTCCATAAGATCCGCATCTAATGAAATCTAGGGATATTGAGAAACTTATTTTCTCTTCGAGTCTCTAGGCCAGCGCAGATTAACTTCGGGCTAACTCCAGTGAAAGTGTAGAAAAAAGGAATTCTAAAATGGGAAGACACAAGCGGAGAATCAACAGATAGATCCACTAAATACTTTTACGGAAACAAACTTATTGTTTCTACCACAATTTATCGGAAAAAATCATCACGTTATAATCGGAAAAAATGCCACATACACCATCAATTGATCCCCTTCCCGGAGAAATCAAATAAGACTATCTTGCGCTTAATGAAGACTTTCTTTCATTTCGATTTTTTTGTGTAGTTTTTCCAAGGGACTCATATAGCGGTGCCAAACCGGCATTATCGCTCTAGGCGTATCGAGAAAAGATGGGACGAGGGAGGGCCTCTCACTCACTGTGAACAAGAAGAGAAGATAGGTTGAGGTGAGCTGGGAGCAAAAACTGTGCGACCGGGAGTGAGGGAGGTTGGGGAAAAAAAATAATGGGATGAAAAATAGGAGGGGATGGGGTTGGGAAGCACTTGAGGACGTGCGGCACCGTGGAGTGGGAGAGTAGTTAGGGGGGAGGGTGGTTGGAGAACAGGGGAGGGTGGTTGGAGAACAGGGGAGGGTGGGGTAATGTCGTACCCGTTACGGGAATGAGAGCTTTCTCTCTCTCTCTCAGATGCTCACCCCACCGCAATACACCCCGACCATCCCATTCCCATCCCTCTATTTTCTTTGCTCGATGGGCAACTTTTACTTTTTCAAGATTCGATAGAAAATGATCGATGGTGTATAACGAACGATGATCAGCGTGGGTGGTTTTTTGATTGTACACTAAGTCATACATATAGCTTATAACTGATGAATTCGGGCTTAACTGTGTAAAAAAATTTCCATTACGGAAAATTAAATAATAAACTTTGTTACGTTCACAACTATATTGAAAAAACACGACCCGGGTTTCATAGCACGGTTGCATCTTCGGGCCATATATATTAGTGAATACGTTTTCAAGTATGTTAGTGAGACTAATAAAGTTAATTCTTTCATTTTCCATTTATAGCTGATTTTCAACGATAGTCGTCGATTTCCAATAGCAACTGGCTACAATTTGCTATCGAATTTTGGTGATTGACAGTAGTCTCCATGCGACAAGCACCTATTGTCAATGATGTTATTTGCTGCTGATATACTGCTGATGACCTTTGATTTCAGCCGTAGGTTAATTTATAATAGTGGATTATGAATTAACCTATATATAATATTTTACTGAATTTATAATAGATAATTTGGTACTGGCGAATTGGTAAATTATTAAAGTTGTCAACATCTGAGATTGACGCCTAACCTCCAATTCCTGGAAAGGAGAGGGGTGGCAAGTGTAACCTTGTAGAGGATGGTTGGAGATTTTTCTTTTTAACTTCTCTCAGATGTCACATTATTACTTGTCTTCCCCTTCTACTTCCACCACCAATTATCCTAATAGAATTAATACAACTCCAAAATTTTACATTTTCGCAGAGTCCTTGAGAATGACCAAACTGTCGTAATGCGTCGCAAGTTACTGAATAATTATTTTGGAGAAAGGCCATTCCTTTGTTATCAAGTCAAGATGCTCCTCCACTACATCTCGCCTGCCTCGGTTACTTTTGTTATATTATTGATTTCACGAGAGAGGTTGTCTTCAGGTGAGAAGGTTGCTTTGTGAGAGAAAATGCTGAGAGAAAAAGAGAATTTCTGGCCTCGCTATTTTTCCCTCCTCTGGATCTTCATTTCTTTCTCTTTTCCTTTATACCGTTTTCCTTTCCTTTCATTATATTTCTTTTTTTCCCTCCTTCCCCATCCCCCGCGCCCGTTTTATTTCATCGGTGTCCGGTGGTCACGTGGTACTCTGGGGGCCGTTCGCGATTGGCCGAGGGGCGTTGTCCAATGGGGCAGTCCCGCGTCCGGCGACTCTTGATTTGATTTCCGATGGCCGCGGGGGGTTGAGGGGGAGGCAAGAAGGCCGAGGGATCGGGGGTGGGGGGTGCAGTACAGGGGTAAGGAAGAAGGGGGTCGCTTTGAGTTTGAGGAGGAGACCAGTTTGAGAGAGGAAGTTCGCTTGGAGGAGGGCAAGGTCCGGTGAAGGAGAGAAGAAGTGAGAGCGGGGGAGGCCCAGGGAAACCCCTGCGGCTTTCCCCCCCGGACCTCCCAGAGACACCCTCCTCCTCCCTCCCCCGCACCATACACCGAATCCAATCCCGGAGAATCGGTGACAATGGCATTCCTTCAGGGCGACTGGTGCGGGTGACATGGTCAACTTTGCATCGAAAAAATGTGTGTATCACGGCAGGTCCTTCTCCCCTACTTACTGTGCAAAATTAATCGCAGCCAAGATGAATGTTGTAAAAGTTAAACCCTCTTCCCTTTATTATACTGTTTTTAAGTGAGAAAACGGGGTGAAGTACCGGGGCCCTATATAATGAGGGCGGAAATAGTGAATCGGCACCTTCGAGTTGAAGGCGAAACTGTTGTCTTCGCCACGGAAACAGACGCAATGGTAGCCGAAAATCAAGTATTTCATCCTATTATAATTTTTTACTAATCTATCTATTTATTTACTGCTTTATGTATTTTTTATTTTCATGCATATAATGAGCTTTTTGGTGAGCCAATTATTTTAAGTTGACTTTAGCTCCAAAGGTGATTCCCAGGCCATAATAAATATATTTATTACACTCTATTCCTCAACTCAAAGCCGTGTATGCAATTACGGTATGATCGGAGGTTCCGTTACTCCGAGATATGGGTATGGTGTGGAGCACGGACTTGTCAAGAGTTATTTTTAGTCTCGTTGGTGTCATCTTATATTTCAGCCATTCAATTCACAGTGCAGGTGGGCTGATTGAGCAGTAGCGTGAAATTATAACCAGCGCTGAAAATTCGGAAAAAAAAATTTAATTGAATGAAAAAGTCGATACATATAGGAGGTCACCAATTTATGCTATCATGATTACAATTGCTTTACGTAGGGAAAGCGAATTATATGGAGAATATGGGTTTAATAATGTTAGATTCTCACTTCAATTATGTCACGACTTACTTTCTTTGCAAGCTCCTAATTATTAAGCTCTATGAAATTTAACTTTATTTTCGGTTTAATCTTTCGGGTTCGTTAAGTATGTTGCTTCTTTATTTTCCTTATTATTATTTTGTAGCGTGACGATTTTTGATCCAGGTCCAAGGGCTAGTTAAATTGGAAGTGTTCCTAATATTTTAATATATCTTATGGTAAGAGAAATGAGAGTCATTCTTTGAGCAGTAAATTTTTATGAGGATAACGAAAGAAAGCTTAGTTCCTGTGGCTCCACCTAGAGTACTGCCGCAAAAACGTTTTTAACCACCCCATTTGAGTATAGTGTAATCTATAAGCGGAAAACCCCCTCAATAGTTTGTTCGCAACGTGAATTTTCAAAATGAGTTTTTGTCCAATTAGCTTAGATTTTGACGCTTGGAATGAACAGATAAATTAAAAAAATAAAATTGTAAGATTATGTACACAACTCGTACTTCACATATTTACCCGATATCGCTCCGTTAGTGATTTTTTTCCTCGTTCTTAGTAAGCACCAATGAGACTCACATCTCAGAAATCTCTCATGGAAAAGAATGTCATTCGAAGAACATTTCGTTTCCTCGGGGCGAGGAAAGATAACTTTCCAGGAAGTGATT
Organism: Ischnura elegans; assembly: GCF_921293095.1. Classification (NCBI taxonomy): domain Eukaryota; kingdom Metazoa; phylum Arthropoda; class Insecta; order Odonata; family Coenagrionidae; genus Ischnura; species Ischnura elegans. Next base: position 110,947,102 of record NC_060248.1, read on the forward strand.
CTTGAAAGGAGACTTCGCCGAGACCTGATGACCTGCGAGACGCCTCCGCCCTTAAACCCTGTCGCACTCCCAAGCCCAACTCCCCCGAGTCCACGGCAATGCCTGGAAGAATTTTCTCTCCCCCTTTTTTCACCTGGTCCATGACTCCTCCAATCTTACACTTTGCGCTTTTTTTCCTTCTATCTTTCATCATTGTCTTTCCTCTCAACTCTACTCAAGAATCAAGATCTCCGTAAGCATAGCATAGGCAAATAACATCGATTCAATGTGTCCGTGAAAATAGCTCATGGATTTTCTTCAGGACAGCCGGTCAGACGATCTCACCACATGTCAGCGGCTTATTTAACACTTTTCAACCGCAAATAGTAATTCTTTTCTTGAAAAACACATGCCTCCAACGGCATTAAAAACTTTGCTCTATGTGCCGGGATGCTGACACACTAGCTAAAATACTAATCCGATTCCCATCTTAATTCTCGGTTGTGCCTAAATATCAGCTTGGTCTATCTTTTTGTCTGAGTGGATTTCTATATTTATGGGTGTTGTTATTACTTTGAATAATTTTTATTTGATTTTAAATGAAACCATGCTAAGTATATTTTTTTAATTTTGATTAAGTAGGTATTTATCTCGAAGACATAAATAAAGATATAATAATGTGATTACTACATCACTGCATTGGAGGGCCAACTTCCATATGCACTTTTCACCATCTATTCATACCAACTATGGTTTTCATGGTACCTAGTATCTTTTACAGCCACGGCCAATATAATGGCATGCAACGCCTATGAATTACCTTCATTATGACATAGGCTGCGAAACCTTATTTAACATACTTAGATAAAGCGAATAATGTAGAATTGAAGTACATATATTTGCTGTATCGTTAATCTATTGGATTGTGAGCGCCGTAATTGTAGAAAATGTCCACATTCTGAGTAGCTGGAGTAATGCTTCGCTGTATTATGGAATCGTACAATTATATATTTACAAAAAAAAGGAATGTAAAAGTAAAAGAACATGTTTGGAAACAAAAAAGCCATTACTGTAGAGAGAAGCTTTCCAGGAGGAGTTTCGAGGCTGGCAATCACAAGTCGATCAGTTTACGGCTGAAGTAACTATCGATACATAGTCACTTATTTATTACTCTTTGATTTTGCAATTAGAGCTCAGCGATAAGAAAGGCGAGTCTAATCATCATGTGACAGTAAGAATGATGAGGATTAAATTTATTGGCCGAATTAGCAATGAGGAAGTCCTGAAAAGAGTGGGAGAGAAGAGAAGCCTCATAAGAAACTTAACAAGACGGAACAGCCTTATAAATCATGTCTTGAGACATGGTAGTAAGATGAAGATAATCGTGGAGGGACAAGTAGATGGCAAGAGCAGAAAAGTAAGACCACGAATAAAAATACATTTTAAGAAGGATATGAAAGAGAGGAAATACGTAGAGGCGGAAAGAATGGCTGATAGGAGAATTGAGTGGAGAGCTGCGTCAAGCCAATCTTAGGATTGTTGACCGTGGATAATGTATAAGAATAATTAAAATTCAGTGGAAAATTTGACTGGTCATCCTTCGCATGCACTTAAAAATCCCTTGCCTCAATGATCGTGTGTGGCAAAGTGTAAGGAGTGAAGGTCAAATCTTTCTTACTAAGTTCTCAAATTTAAGCCTGGAACTTAAAACTAGGGTTAGTTTGTTGCTGAATTAACTATCGATACACAGCACCACTTCCCGTCGATGTTGCTTCAAATGAGTCCAGCAGTGGGGGGGGGTGCTCCACCTCCTACGCCCCCCCGTGTCCACTACAAACCCTCCCCCCCAACTCCCTTGACCTCCCCATCCGTGCAAGCCTTCGGCAGCTTATCGATTTTCGGAGCCAGGTCTGTCATTTCCTTCCGCCCCTCCCCCCCCCAAATCCCTCACACCCCTCCTCCGCACTCCTCAAACGCCTCCCCCACCTCCTCCTCCTCCCACCGTGCGAGTCCTCCTCCGACTTCGAAAACCCCCTTAGGCCGTCCCTGACGGACCAAAGCCTTCGCCGCCCCCCGCGCACCCTTTCCCGCCTCCTCCGATATGCCCCTCCGCCTCCCCTGCGCCTCGTACACATCTTTTCCCTCCGCCCCCGAGTTGTACACGCTGCGGCCGCCAGAGGTGTAGTGCGCAAGAAGCTCCAGCGGATGAGAGAACGCCTCAAACCATATCTGGTGTACTACCCGTGTTTAGTAAATCGACCAAAAATCAAAGTACGGTGAAACCACTGCTCGTGGACACCTAAGACTTACGGTCACCTCTGACTAATGAATAGTATTCCATTCCCCGGCAGAGGGATAAGTAGGTATGTGTTTTTTTGAACTCTAGTACACGTACTCTCCCACTTACGGACACGGACACTTTATATTTACTAACTAGTATGCTCGTGTAATTGAACTTGTAAAATTTGATAGTAAATCGGATTGATCTTATCCGCTAGATTGTATTGTACGAGTTTATGCGCCCAAATTTTTATTCTTCAAAAATCTGATTTCAGAAGACGCGGATGACCTGAGCCACAGGTTAGGAAGCATATCGATACGTAAGAGCAGCATGGGGTCACTACTAACGAAAACAAGGCAGAATACTTGGTTGTAGGAAGCAATGAAATGCCTGATCTACCTCTAGAAAACTGTAACTGTGTACTATGATTTTTTATAAAAAATTAAAAATGTTCTCATATGATACCAGAAAATTTAGCTTTGACGTTCTGCTAATCCATATCTCATTCCATGTGATGAAGTTCATAATAGCAAACAGGTACTTGGAAATGACTCATATCTAAACGTTATCTCATCTTGAAAGTTCGGGACTGAACTGTTTTATTATAATTATTGCTGAATTGTTGGCAGAAATTATGAAAAGGATTGCGTTATTCCTTTCCTCTTAATGTATCAGTTAAGTTTCCTGGAATACTATTTTCATTTCCAATAATACTTCTTTTTAAAATCTAACCAGCAGTGTGTGATGTGAGAAAAAAAATCAAGTTACATTTTGCTCCGACTTCATTTTACAACATTTTCTGACCAAAATACCTCGAGCTCCTACATCAATCGAATTAAAAGGCACAACATCATGCTCAGTATTCAAAGCCTGGTGCACTAATTAAATTTTGCAAGTAACAAGTGAAAAAATATACCGAACCTTAATGTTTTCATTTCACTAAATGGTGATTATTCTTAACTATGAGTGAATAGCCAATTGGAAAGGTTGAGCGTGGAGTAAAATGGAATGGTAATTAATCATTGGTCGGAAGAATTTGAAAGAGGCGCACCGTTAATAAGTACGAGGGACTTTCAATAAGTCCTTAGAATCTCCGAGAGATTGCACTCTTAATATCAAAAATTCATATTTCCTGGGAAGCAGCACTCTTTATTCGTCATCTGTTTGAGTTTCAGCTGGATTCATGCCATAGTTTCATTGTTGCTGCCAAATATAGTGAACAACTATCATTTGCTTATAAAAATGGATAAAATAAGAGTTTCGTACGGTGATTTAAACCCTTGTTTTTATTAGGGCTAACGCCAAAAGAAATCAAAGCTGAGCCATATGAAGTTCATGTCAAATCTGCTCTTGTGTTCGCAACTATTTTCAATTTGGTTTATGAATTTAAACGTGGCCGCATATCCCAAATATTTAACATCGTTCCGAACGATCTAATCCCCGAAAGGAAAGACAAAATCCACTATATGGGTTTTAAGGACAGACAAATCAAAGTGTGCGATATAGTTGAGACTACAGGCATATCGCAATGTACAATCGCTTTAAGTATGCACGAAAAATTGGTCATGAAAAAAATCCCTGCAATATGGCTACCGCGTTTGGTCACAGTGGAGAATAAACGAAATAGTTTTGGTCAACTCCGAGGCTATTTTTTCGCTTTTCCATCACATTCCTGAGAATTTTCCACATCATTACATAACTGTTGAAGAAATATGGATACATCACGACACTACGGAGACAAACAAAGTCGAAACAATGGAATTCTGAAGGTGAATAGGCTCCAAAGCAGGCGAAGGTGATGAAATGGGCCGGTCAGGTCATGGCAACATATTGGGATGTATGCGGAATAATCTACATTGATTACTTAGAAAAAAGAAAACCGATATCAAGAGAGTATAATGAATCGTTGTTTAACCAGTTGAAGGTAGAAATCAGGAAAAGCGTCCTTAATGGAAACAGAAAAAAATCCACCTTCAACAAGACAATCGTAAGACAAGTTGAACATTTTCTCAGTTGCATTGGCCAAAATTACGGAATTCCAAAAAGTTCCAACTGTAAAAAACAATTCACCGTATTCACAAGATTTGGCCCCCAGTGACTTATTCTCATTTCTCAACTTGAAGAAATGGCTTAGTGGACAAAGATTTATACGTAAAGAGTAGTTCATCGCCCGAAATAGTGCCTATTTCGAGGAGTTCCAGAAATCCTCCTTTTTGGGAAGATTATAATTCTTAGAAAAATGCAAATGAATATTTATAGAGCTGAAAGTAGACGTGGTTAAAACTATAAAAAATTGACCCCAAATAATTTGTTTTTATACCTTTCTCTAAAGAGTTTTTGAACGACCGTCGCAGTATTGAGACTTAATAGCATTTAAAAGTAAGTCAAAAAAGGTACAATTAAATGATCAAGTCTTCCCATAAAGGAGGTGGGATTAATTATTTAATACATTTTAATATTTTAAGTGACTATGCAGTGTTTGACTGAACATAAGCTTATTGTATGATTTTTATGACGTGAAGACAGAAAGTTAGATTAAGATTCAATATGGGCACTTACTCTTGAGAGGATAGTACCGATGTTTTTCATACTCTGATTATTTTAGCAATATTTATCGTTCAGTAATTATTGTAAGTAGCTGAATGAAAATTTCAGGGGACTAGCTGTAGGAACTCATAAAATAATGAGCCCATAAAATGTCCACGACTTTTTAAATTATTTTTTTTATAATTAAGACGCATGCAAATCGAATTCAATGAAAAGCAAGTATAATCAAAGGTTCAGTTAGCAATTTGAGTTGCTTTCAGTGGCTCTCTGTAATTAGTACGTTTTTTCCTTTCAGAGAAGGGGAGAGTTGAGTTATTGTAACCAACTTCAAAAATCTGGGTATGGGTAAACATAGCACAAAGGTTTATATTTCCCGCAGTTCCCTTTTCCTTAATTGAAATCTATTCGCCGATTTTTCATCTGTTCGAAATTTTCCTGTACACGCCGTAACCAAGGACCAAAAGTTCTCCAACCGTCACCGAGGAAAATATACACGGCTTTAAAATTGGAATGAAGCTCAAATTAAATGCTTTCATCGTCCAGAGATGTTTCCTTTTTTATCCAATGAAGCAGAATGAAAATACCATGCTAACGAAGGAATAAACGAGAATCCATTTTTTCAATTACACCCGAAGAGCAAATTAATTTTTCAATTTTATTTCTCATCGAACGATAGTTGAATTTAACTCTCTTAACATTTGGACAGTGTTTTTGCTTGGAATTAAAAATTCTTGTTTTTACTCCGTAATTGAATTTTTTCAAACGGCAAATGAGGAAAAAAAAAGAAGTTCGAATGAAATAAATTCACCCGCGCAAAATAAAGCGTGTGAAATAATTAACGTGTTTTCAAGCGAGTAAAATTCGCTCATGGATGAGTAAAAATACCCATCTCTTTCCGAGCGTTTGCATTTTTGAATTACCTCAGTTTAGGGCTGAGTGCCCAATTTATTCTGATGCACATTCGTTCAAATTAAGTAAAAATTATTATTATTTGGTATCATGCAGGCGACGAAAAAATATAAAATTATTTAATAAAACAATCCTTGGGCCAAGGGGTCTTAAATTTCCAGGCCATTATTTTTCGCTAATAAATAAACTATCAAATATACTTCGAAAAGGAGGATAATAGTTAGTATTTTAAATTTAAGTGTAATTATATTTTTCATTAAAATTATTCGCCAGTTGTAATAACCGTTGTTTCATTACACTTTCTCCACGGAAGGCTTACAGTATTTTAAGCGCACTCTACTATCAAATAAAGCATTTTAAATATTAAAATACGTGGAACATTTATAGGAAGAACGAATTTCTGACTTTTTTAATATCAGTTGTTGTTATTAAGGTGCAGCTATTGAGGTTATACCCTGAGAAATCACTCCTTATTAATCGCCATGCATTAAAATCAATATTTATTGCTACAGCGAAAAGTATAATCACTATATCTATAATGAAAGTATAATGACTATATCATTACTCGTAATCATAAACATTCATTAAGTTTTGAGATTGTTGAGCCATTTAATTTGCGAAGAAACTATCATTTCACCGTGTACTGGATATTAACCAGTGATGAAAAGATGATAAATTTGTGGAGTTGAGCAAAACAATGGAGTTTAATTTGTACTTAGGTATCGTAATACGTGTGGAATATTTAAGCAAAATTTTAGCATCGCATGAAGTAAAGCTTCTGTAAATGCTATCATGAAGATTGTCCATGTTATAATGACGCGCAGACAGCGAAATTTGTTTTAACGTTTTCACTCACTCACTCCGTGGTTCAACCCGAAGGTTGTTCTGAATACATTTTTATACTTGATATTTTATGTTTAATATTAATTTAACAGGGCCTTATAAGAGTGTATTAAGATACTGCTATTTTGGTGAATTATCTAGCGCTGCCATTGGTATTCTCTTGAAATAATAGCAGCCTAAGACCATTCGTTTGATTCAAATATGGATGAAAAACAAATATATAAAATGAATGGAAATCAATTCATTGGTATAGGGTCGCCCTTTACCGCGCACCGGACCAGCTGAACCAAGGTTAGGCGTACATGAGAGAAACTCAAAATATGCATTGTGGTAGATACGCAAAATTTATAACACTCGAAAGCCAGCGAATTCCATGTTAGAATTCAGAAAATATCATTGAGAAGTATATTTTCTTTCTCAAAATGCAGACCAATCCGAATTTCGTGATTATTGGATGTGGGAGTACATAAATTACTCCCATGCAGTAATATACCCACGCTAATATATCCTTCCTAACGGCGGAGAGGGCAATTTTTATTCTTCGAGGATAAGTGCTATTATTATTTAATTTTGTAGAAGACAGTGACAAAATATAGATGTTGAATCTCTCATCATGAGTGATTACATTCATTTCATGATACGATTTGAAGCATGCTGATTTCATTTTGATTTTTTACCCTGAAATCAGCGTCCTCCAAAATGACAGCAACTTCTAGTTCAAGTGCACTCACGAAAATAAAACTTAATCTGTTGGTTTATTTTTATGGGTTGAGGGACATAACTAATACCTGGCTAAGCCGTGGGTACATGAATTTCATTCATTCAGAGCAAGGAGAAAATATCGTTTTCTTGCTTAATGCCACACTTTAATAGCTACACCTCGATTTAAACTTGAAACCATTAGATCAGCGACCTAAAGTTCCACCCTCAAGGATAACGCAAAATTTCGGTGGCAGATTAACTGCGCTTGAATTTGAAAATGATAAACAAATATAAGGCACTGCCCACTTAAATTTATTTCGCATCTCCACAGCACGTGTTTCGATTGGCTTGCAGTAATCACCAGGTACTGATATCAGGTTGCAGAGCTGTGAAATAAATTTGAGTGGGCAATACGACTCTTCGTTTATGTTTTGACCTGCTGCTCCGCGATATCTCTCCAGAAAAAGTTGACTGCTTGAATGCGATGTGTCTGAATTGCAATCCGAACTTTGCGACAGATTGCCGGAAAAATTTGCTAAATAATGAGAGTTATATTGAGGTTTCAAAATATTTCTCACGCGGGAGGCTGCACTTTGGCTTTTGCGGAAAAATGCCTTTTCTTAGAACGGAGTCGAACTAAAAATGCCGGACTTGAACACAGTGTGTGCGCGTGACAGGTACCATTGCTTCAAATGGGTGACAGTGCTTATATCTTTCCCGTTGGTGGCGGTTGGTTTGAGGCAAAGGAGAGAAAAAAAGAAAGTAATAAAGGGACGATGGAGAAAGAACGCGAGCAGAAGAGAACTAAAAGAATGGAGAGAGAGAGAGAGAGAGATAGAGAGAGCAGGAGGGCCTCCGATTGATGATGGAAGGAAAAACAACCGGAGCAAATAGACCATAGCAGTCACACACAGGCAATCACAACTCAGGGTCTCCTTTCTCCTCCTTCTCCTCCCTCCCACCGACAAAGAGGACACCCCCGCACCCCTCGGCACCCGAAAAAAAACCGCTCCTTTCCCACCCTGCCACACCCATCCACGCTTGCAACACACCTTCTCCACCTCCGCAGCGAAACCAAGGAATAAAAATAACGAAAAAATCCTCTCTCGCCCGAAACGAAACTTGCCTTTATTTTCCCCTTCCTCTCTCTCGATCGCTTTTGCTCTTACCTCCCACTCACACTTCCCCCGGCCAACCTCTCCTCAAACGACCAGGACCGGCCATGCATTACGGCAGACGTTGGACAAATTCTCAGGTTCCTGCCGTGGACAGTGTCATCCATCGCGCTCCCGTTCCAGAGGGCACCTACCGCACCCCTTCCCTTTCCCCCCCTTCCCTCACCCGGGTCCCCCTTCAAGAGGACCCTGCCCCCCCCTCCCCACACACTCTCCCGGTACATCCCAACGGAATTCCCGCCCGCCTCCGAGTTAACGTCCGTGTACCTTTACTCACTGCACCCTTCGACTTGCTACGGTAGATTGGGTTGTAAGAAGTAAATGCTATTGCTATAGTGATGGATAAGAAGTAAAAGCTATTGCAGTTCCACTCTGTGAAACGTTTGTAAGTGTAAGGTCTTCTTGGACATACTGCGTTACAATTTTATTAAATGATAAATAATCTTGTAAAATGAAATTTACTTTTGAAAAAGCCATTGCAGTTCAACTCTGTAAAACGTTTGGAGGTATGACGTCTCCTTCTTGGATATGCAGCGTTAGATATTTTCATAAACCGATGAATAATCTTGCAAAATGAAATTTAAAGTGCAAGAAGGCATATGTGGTTAAAAATCCACATAGGTTTGTCCACATAGGTCCACATAGGTTTCTGCTTCTGAAGTTATCTTCATCTAACTTTCAACTAGCCTTCAGTAACTTTTCCATTTCCTCACAATTCATTTTCCTCCAAGTTTCTCTGACTTTCTCGGTTTCCCGACGTAATCATCTCTTTATTACCCCATATAACATTTGCCTTGCTTTTTATTTCCATGTTCTCCGACTTACTTCTCCATTTTCCTTATCACTTCAACTGGCATGCGTCTCTAACAAATCTCACTTAATTTTTAAGGAGGTATAAGTGAATCTCGGAAATTAATTATACGTTTATAATCTATGCAGAAAAGGATTTTTGGAACAATTTCTGCCATTGCATTAAATTAACATTGAAATAATCTATGAACTCTCATGAATACGTCTTTCCTAAAGGTAAAGAGCACATTGGATTAGATTTCTCCGATGTAAATCTAGCAGCCTTTCCTATTAAATGAATGGGCATATTAGAAAGCTAATTTTTCATTAGTCAATGGCCTTAGTTGCAATAGGTCGTCCTTCTAAGGGGCGCTAATTATGCTGGGTCAAAGTCGGCGCGAGGGCGTAAAGCTTGCGGTTAGTAAGACGCATAGGGATCGAAGAGGCGAGAACATTACGGTTCCCTGGCCTCATTGGCGCCTTTGCTCGAAAGTTAAACGTGATGACGACTCCATTAAATGTTGATTATCAGGACAACCACCCATAGAGCATAGAACTCACCAGGTTCAAATGCGATGGTGTTGTTAAACAAACACTATTGAGTTTCTGTAATTATCCAGATAGAATAAATATGGTGTAAATAACTGTATATCATCTTTTTTTTTTTTTTTTTTTTTAATAATATTTATTGCAGAGATTAGAAATTTTACAAAAACTTATAACATTAATCAAAGATGAAAAGTCATTTACAAGAAAATACAATGTGAAAAAAAAGTCTGGGTCCCGCTAAGCCTTTCAAGGCTTGTCAGCAGGTGCCTATTAGTTTTTTTTTATTCGTGGTCGTACATTGTCTTTTAAAATTGTGTATCTCATAATGTTTCCACTATTACCAAAAACATATTATAAAATTATTAGGAAGCAAGAGTACATACATAAATACACATTAACATTACAGGAATATATGTATCAAATATTTTTTTTTATATATAACGTGATTGCATTGGAGTTATTTCTTGTATTGGAAGAAAGAAAAAATATATATGACAAAATAAAGACAAAGTATATGTATCTTTCTTTATACATGTATAAACCATAAATTTAGGTTAATTTTTAACAAAACAATGTTTAAAATTTTTAGCAATATAATGTAATAAAATGTTTTAACAATAGACTTTTTTATAATATAAGAAATTTAATGGCAGAGATTAGAAATGGTAGCAGAAAAGGTTATAACTTTAAGCAAAAAAGAAAAGAAATGTATTATCACATTAGCAAACATGAATTCTCACTAATAATGTTTCCACTATTGCCAAAAACATATTATAAAATTATTAGGGAGCAAGAGTACATACATAAATACACATTAACATTATAGGAATATATGTATTAAATTTTTTTTTTTTAATATATAACGTGTTTGCATTTGAGATATTTCTCGTATTGGAAGAAAGAAATTATATATGTGACAAAATAAAGACAAAATATATGTATCTTTCTTTATACATGTTTAAACCATAAATTTAGATTAGTTTTTAACAAAACAATGTTTAACATTTTTAGTAGTATAATGTCATTAAATTTTTAACATGTGTACATAACATAACATATTTTTAACATACCTACAAGACAAAGAAATAAATGTATTATCACATAAGCAAACATAATTCTCATATATCGGTATCATTATATTTCTCTAGTAACCAATGTCTCAGACGCGTTTTTAGTAGAGAAATATTTTCTATTGATTGCAAATTTTGTGGTAGCGTATTAAACAATTTAGGAACTACGTGTTCCAAGGTTCTTTTCCCGTGAGCGTTGATGAAACTAGGTACATTATATATTCTAGTACTTCGGAGTCCTATATCGTGTGTTACATTTCTTACAGTTTTGTAGCTATTGTTAAAATAGTTGTCCGTTATTAATATGTAGTGTAATAAATCGCGTATTGGAAGCATGTTTAGATTTTTGTAAATTTTAAAGACATTTCTTTCTCTTGGATCCAATTGTAATACCATATTGTTTTGGATTTTTTCCACCTTTCTCAACAGGGTTTTATTTGTGGAGCCCCAGATCGTTAAACCATATCTGAGTACTGCTTCACCGAGACTTAAGTACAACATTTTTTTACATTTAATTGGTAAGGTATATTTCACACAATATAGTTGGTACAAAATACATCTAAGTCTATTACACAAGTGATTAATATGCTCACTGAAGTCAAAATTTTCGTCTACGGTCAATCCTAAATATCTAAAGGAGTTGACTTGGGAAATAAATGAACAGGATTTAAAATGCATAACGATATTACTAGGAAGTTACAAGTAGTTAGAATGGTTTATCACTCATTTCTTTCATAATACCAAAAAATATGACCATAGGCCCTAAAATTTAGACCCAAATATTATCAAGTGTTCTAAAAGTCGAGGAATATATACAGCGCGTAGGTATAACCTCAAAATGATGTGTTATAGAAAACACTATACGTTTTGAGAACTAACTTGGGTTTATTGGGGCTCACTACAAATAAATTTACTTTGAATCTCTATTTTATCGCCCTCTGGCGATCCTCAGGTGATTTTTGTATAAGTACGTTGAAATGAAATTTGAAAGTTGAGATGACATACGGTTATATATCTCTATACTTCTCCACCTTTAAATTATTATGAGACATAATTTTTTTATATGCCTTCTACGTCATGATAAATGTTTCTATGTCATTAATCTTCCGGAATAGAGACCGGTCCCCTGATTCATTCCCCATAATTAAACCTTCCAGCTAATACACAGCTCCCGGGTGTTTATTGACATTTCTTTTTAAATAAACCACCACTCCCGGGATGTGGACCTAAGCTCTTGGAATGGGGAGGCAACACCCCATCCCAACCCCGTAAAAACTGCACGAACTTTGACCGCGTGGGATGACTACGGAGCGACCAAGGGAGCAGGTGGCTGTGGAGAACACTTTTGCCCTTTGGTCAAGGGTGAAATAGAGAGGGATAGGGCAATCCAAAGGGTCGGCAAGTTATGTGGAGCGTTGAACAGTGCTGTGAAGAAAGGTAATCACGAATAGGGAACGAATAATTACAAGTATTAGAGTGCGTAGGGAAGGCATAGGATGTTTGGGGATGGAGAAGGTGAACGGAAGAATACAGTTTGAGCTAGTAATTTCAAGTCTTCACATATCAATGATGAAAAAATCCTATACAGGCTTTTAGATTTATCGTGAGTAAGCCTTTTTGCGCGGTCTAGGTGGCTGATGGTTCGAATTCCAACTAAATATAATATTAATATTTGTATAAGCAATCTCCATAATGTCATTTGTTTTGTTTTCGTATGCCTACCTAGCATAAAAACTAAGCATGGAAAGCTTGTATAATCACAACTACCATTAGCTATAAACGGAATAGTGTGAAAAATGATTGCGTTAATTTTGGGGTAGGGATTTATTTGCGAACCACTCAAGACTTTTATCGTTTCCATAGGGGTTTATAGTCGCACTGCTGGTAATTCTTACATAGTATTGATGAAGAAATAACGAATACCAGATTGGTAATATCCTGGTGACATTGAGTAATATAAGAGAGTATGGTTCACTCGCCTCCGAGGATGAAGATAACAAGAAGAAATTTAAAGCATATGCTAGGACTTCAAGAATTACAGGTAATTGGATATTTATTATCACTTAGGCCTTTCAGTTGGTGGAAACTTTTCTATGCTATGTTATTCTATGCTTTCCTATAATATTAGGAAATGTTAGCCATTCAAAATTTTTCTCAAAATTGGAAATGCTTCAATCGAAAAAAATACTAATGAGTCAAACGAGGCTTAATAGAATATTAGTTTGGTAATCATTACTCCAAGGGAGCAGGTCTCTGTAGAGAATGCTCTTGCCTTTTGGTCGAGGGTGAAATGGAGTGGGATTGAGGGTTTGCGAATATTATTGTCACCAAGAGTAAAATATTTTACCTTTATATTTTGATATAAAAGCAAATTTATAAAAAGGATATTATTTTGGGAACTAAAACTAATGCATAATTAGGAAAACGAGCGGCATCATAGATTAAAAATTAATTTTTTTTAATCCACAGAGTATTTAGGTATTTAAAAACTTAACCGGTTTCGACTAGTGAACCTCTTGATAATTACCTGAAAATGTCGAAACCAGTTTAGATTTTTTACATAAATGCTTTGTGGAATACAACAAAACTTAAGTTTTTAATCAATCATATCACCTTTCCACAAAGACAAATCGCAAATATTGATTTCATAGGAGCGGAATATTCCGCTCGGATCTAGTGTAGAGATAAGGATGGTAGGTGGGAGCATGGAGGCAGGGGGGAGATTGGGAGTGAGGAAAGGGGGAGGAAAGGAAACCTGCGAAAGAAAATGGAATTTAGGGGATGGAAGAAGGGAGTGGGAGGGGGTTGCGAAGAGCGCTAGGACAGCATATAGATGGAGGGCAATCCTTGACCGTAGATATTCCTCGAGGAGGAGGAGGAAAGAAAAGATTGTGCGGAGAGAGGAGGGAGGCCCCCTTCTTTAAGGGTTTTCCCGAGCCCCTTCCTCTCATAAGGAGTAGGGAGAGGGGAGGAGGACGAAGGGGGGGAAGAGCATCCTAGAGGTTCCGGTGGAAGGAAGATTGAATTCCGTCGGAGAAAAATGACCAGCGTCCGAGGAGGCGTGTGGAGATGGGAGAGGGATGAGGGGGTGCAGGGGTGCAGGGGAGGAAAGGGGTGGTTTTGAACCCCGGGTGCGGCTCTTGGAGATGCGGGGGAGGTGAGCGGAAGACAAAGGGGGATTTTGCGAGTCTATGCGTGCGTGTTAGCTGCCCGCGCCGCCCGGCATCCAGCGTCCTGTGGGGTTCGGGAGCGGGGAGGCTGTGTGTGGATTTTCCTTGAGGGAGGTGTGTGGGGGTCCTCGGCTAGGAAGGAGGCTCGGGGAAGAGTCTGAAGAACTAATCAAACTTTTACATGCCCCTCGCACTCCTTCTCACGGCGTCTCAAGGAGGAGAATCCCTTCCTTATATGCCCAGTCCTCGAGACTCGCCTCCCTCCCTCGCGTACACTCCGGCATGGACTTATTTGACGGAGGCTCTTCCGCATCCACTATTAATGGGCGAAATCCATGTATAGACTCTTGGTAGAAGATCTCGCGGGTCATTGAGGCTGTTGGTGATGTTTTACGGGTGTGCCCCGCGAATTTTTTCTGATTTTTCCCGACGTATCTTGGCCGTTGCTGGTCACTTTTTCATAGATATTGAGGATAGTCTTTCTGTTCAGAATGAAGGAGTTGTCATTTTTTTTGTTTTAAGGTTTCTGCAGCGATTAGATGCACTATTACAAATCCATTTTCGGGTGTACGTCTGCGTGCTTAGTATTTAAACTCGACGTTTCGCTACTCCTGCTGGGAACGTTGTCATTTTATTTTGCATAGTTTAGAGGAGGATCCCAAGTGTGGCTGTTTATTAACCAGAGTCTCTTCGTTGAAATTTTCTTCGTATTTCTTTGTCTCCAACGCCTCTCGAATAAGTCCTCCCCTTTCAATCTCCCTACATGTATGTATACCCTCCACAGAAAGACTATCCCCATTACCTATGAAAAAGTGCCCATCAACGGCCACGAAACGTCGGGTAAAAACCGAACAAATACGCGGGGTACACCCGAAAAACATCATCAGTATGTATAGACTCTGTTTTCCATGAGTACTACGGTATTATACCGAATATGATAAGTTTTCATGAAGTACTTAACAAGTATTCTGGCCATTTCCCCTCTTCAATGCATAATAAGGCTTGCTATCATTCATTCTATCTAAAATCTAATTCTCTTCCCTCCTCTCCCTCGCTTACCCAACATTCTACCCTCTAACACCGTTTTCAACATCCCCTTCGCGCTAAGTACTCGCTAACTTGTCTAACGCATCCTCTAGAACCTGTAGCCCCCTCGCTGACTGACTGATCAACGCCTGATCATCTGCGAACCTCACTGATTTTCACATCATTCCTCCCACTTTTACTCCAGATTTCAATTCACCCTACGTCTCTCTTTCCGCCTCCTCAGCGATCACGTTAAAAAGCAACGGCGACAGTGATCTGTCACTCAGGATCTTGGCTTACCCCTCGACCAATTCCTGCCCACCCAGATTCTCAGTCCGCTGCCCTCACTTGCGCAGTCTGGGCCATATACAGATTATGAAATAAGAATTATTTTCCATTGTTATGGTAGCAAATTGACTATTTAGTTTGTGGCCGTCGATAGTTCGCCATCTCCAATAATGAACGGTTAAAAAGGAACGCCGATAATCACTCACCAAGGGAAGCGAAGAAATCGCGCATCTGGCCATCTTGAGAATATCCTTTAAAAATTGCGGTCCATTTAAATGCAGAGCCAACCGTTTATAATGCGCCCCACTAAACAACGTTTGCGAATATACCACGGGTCTCGCCATGTCCCACACCGTTATAGCATTATGATATGAATTTCCATTATATCGCCGACAGCAGGAAATATCGTTAAAGATTTTAAACATACGCACTAATTTTTTCTATTGGCTACCATCGGGATTGAAATCTTTTTCCGGAAATTTCGCTCTAAAATGCCCACATAGTCTTCTATGCCTTAATTTGTAATTACGTAACTAAATTGATGAAAGACCTTGGATTAAGAAGTACTAGAGAAATTTAACTTACCAACTATGCCTGTATGAGTAGCTTCACTCAGTTCTCATGAAAACAATTTCATAACATAACATTTTGCGATGCATTCATATTGATTTATTCTTAGAGGAAAAAAGTAAATATCTATCTAAATAATATATTAAATTTTACAGAATTTATTCCCTTCAACGAACTCACACGCCTCTGTGCCTTCACTTCATCGTACTGATTCCTAAAAACAAGTCCGGGGAAGTGTAAGATATCATACTATGGCCGAGAAACTCTTCCCTATATTGCAGAGTGGAGAACAATGGTGATCGTGGAATTGTAATGGCCGTTTTGGGATGCAATAGAAAAGTAGTTTCGGAATACACCTCTCGTTTTTGGCCTAGCGAGGTAGAAAATAAATGTGAGGGAGTTTCCCGTTGGTGTGGGGTAGCCTGGTGAAGAAGGTGGATGGCAATTGAGATTCCTCCAAGTGCTCCAAGAGGAGAACATTGACCAAGTGGAAACAAGGAGAAGAAATGCCTAAAATGAAACCTTTTCCTTGTTTTCGATAAATTTAAGATCAATTGCTTCATGCTATTCTCGTTTTAGATTCGCATAATATTTCAAAGTAGACTATTTGCTTCTCCATAAGACTAATAGGAACAGAAAATTCATGGAAAATCTGTACATGTGATCCATCAGTTCGTAACGCTTTTTCATGGCTATGTAACAGTATGTGCAAAATGTACTATTAATACTTCCGTGGTACCACTCCAAGGAAATAAAGATACGGGGAGATAGAAAGGTTAAGGTTCACTGATAGGATGGAGGAACGTGCTATTTATTGATGTGCCATTTATTGATATTTAGGAATTGTTAACAATATAAAAATGAGTTAAATTGTTTGAGGCTAACAAAGGATTATTATAGTTTCTGGAGTAAAAGTTAGTTGAAGTTGACATTCGTGACGTATTTTAAGTAGAAGCAATGAAGATTTGATAAATACCTCACTTCAGCCGTTTCAAATAGTTCAGTATAATCCACGTTTTCGTAAAATCAAGAAAAAGGGGATGATCACCCAATATTTAAGACGTACCATTTAAACCCCGTCTAAGGTGGGACACTACTACTAAGTGACAATTATATAGGATTGTTTTTTAAAAATCTATAAAAATTAGTTTCTTTTTGTTAATTTTAATGGTAAAAATTCCTTACATAAGGGAGGAAGTTAATGGTCGTGACCATTGAGCATACAACTTACGAAAAAATTAGGTCTCTAAATGGAAAATCTGTACATGTGAAACGATATTATATAGAAACTCACCACTTCGTTGACAAAAACCCTATATTTTTTGTGATACAAAACAATGCTGCTAAATTTATGCTCACTCTGCCCGGTGTTGTGTGTGCATAAAAACCTGTATGATCACAAGAAGTGGAAGAGAGGGATGTTTATTTCTGAACTAGTCATTGGATTTCTGTTTAGTTGAATCTTATCCCCTCATTATGTTCTATGCAATTGTGATAGATCAAAGTTACAATGAACGATACCAATTCTGAAAGTTCTTCCGGGGTCTCAAAATGCACATTCTACGCATTGTGTACATAGAATGAAATTTCAGTACATTCTTGGGTGTGGACGGGGACCTCAAGAAGAGGAAATGAGGCAAATGTTTCTCCTGCAATAATTATTACTTTAATTAAGGGCGCTGTGCTCCAGGTTCCAGTGTGTGCGGATGAGAGATTGTTACTTTTAAGTTTCAGCTCTAGGCCGCTCTTTCAACTCTAGGCCGAAAATACGCACTGCACCGACCTACGTGAGTAGTACCTGGTGCTTGTAATATTTTAAGCGAATACATCATGACTCACCAAATATGATTTGGATGAAGAAATCATCTTGCTGATAGTAATGATTAACGACGGAGATAGGAATGTACGCAACCGGAGAGGCATGTACCAACTCTCTAACACTTTATTAAGTAGGCACTAATAAATGGTTTATTAAGTACAAATAAATGGGTACCAATAGAAATTTTCACCTTTTAGGAGACGTTACTCCCTTGTCTGCGCAACTGTAATTAAATACAGCGCAGCTCCCCAGAACGCGGGAATCACGATGTTCTTTGCCAACGCGTTCAAGGAAGCATTAGATCCGTTCTCAGTACATTGTGCTTTTATCCGGTGTTCAGCCAAGTTACCAATACGGCTTCCAACTTCGCCATGGAAACCACGTAAAATTCAAACATCGCACTGCGTTTGCTGGAGCAAAGTATGGAGTTGTAAACCACGTATAAGGGAATTCACGCCACTGGTATCCAAGTTTGGAGAAGTTCTACTGCATTTCAAATCACATTAACTCACAAATGCTTAAGTATCCTCTTCATACACGCGCTAAAGTTTGAGGATAATATAATAAAGATCAAATAAAAAAATCACCCTTTCTGTATTCATCAGCAGTTATATGATCCCGATATTGGTATACCAAAGCCCTCCATTTTTACTTTTTCCAAGGTATTTCCTTCAGTTTCAAAATTTTCTTTCTTGTGTCACTTTTTCATCTGTTAGAATTACTCATCTGTTGGCCTCTGCAGAGGAACTATTACTTCTATTTTACCATCTGTTGTATTTCTTTTCGAAGCTTTCGCAGCGAAGGGTTGCTGTTTTCTCCATGACTTCCGCGTTAGCTGCGTCCAGTTGTTATGATCTGAGAATGCGGATGGCATAGGCCACGAAAGATCATCTTGAAAATAACTTGAAGTAGCTAACCCGGAATTCATGGAGGTGAGTGTTACATTCTATTATATTTCTTATTGTACCTTAAAACGTGAATCGCCTGGTCCTTATCTGGCGCATGGTGCTCCACAGCTACATTTCTTCTCGTATTCTTCCGTTTTCCTCGTTTCTCACTTCTCTTTATGGTCCTCATCAAATCGACATAACATAAGTCCATGCATTACCGTTACAAGTATTCGAACAAATATATCCCTAGGAGTTTCCTCGACCTTGCACTTGGTCTAGCTTCACATGAAACGGGCCTAACCTTCCTTCGCTCTCCCCATTGTCTCATTTACCTCTCCCGCTCCCAAAATTCCCCACGTTCAACGCCGCATCTTGAAAACGCCTTGACGCAGCTAACCCGGGAACCATGGAGATAACTGTTAGCATAGGCGGATTAAGGGGGGAGGGGCACGGAGGTACGTGAACTTGGCCTAACCCACCGGGTTCTTCTCTATTGAATGGTGCTCCTCAGTGCACTTCTCACATTCTTCCTTAAACTTTTTTTCATGTCGCACTTCCCTTTCTGATCTTCATCAAATCGTCAAAATATTAGTCCATGTATTACTGTTGCAATCATTCGAATAGAAGCATCCCAAGGAGTTTCCTCGATCTTGCACTTGATCTAGCTTCGTATGAAACGGGCCTAACTTGCCTTCGCTCTCCCCACTGTCTCATCTACCGCTCCCAAAATTCTCCACCTTCAGCGCCGCATGAATCCCATCCCCTCCCCTCGACTCATTCCCATCTCATTCCTCCCTCCCCCCAACGCTTATTCACATTCCAGCCAACTACCTTACTATGGTTAACTCGCGTGAAATTTACACCCGCGGCAATGCAGGCTGGGAAGGGTGGGGATGGGTAAGAACTTTTTAGCAGGTCGAGGAAACCCAATTAAGATTTGTCGTTTTTTCCTCCTTCGCAGTGTTGTGCGCCCGGGCCGTATGAATTACTTCCGCCGCGTAAAGCAAACTCCTTCTTCGGGAATAAAATGAATGGAGGGTTCCGCGACGAGAAATAACGCACCCACGGCGCGGCGCCCTCCTCTCCCGCGCGCGCATAAAAGTTTTAATGCAGATAACCCCCTCACCGGTGGCGGCGTCGCATTCTTTTCTGAATGCTCGACTCTTAAATCTTGGCGAAAAGTCACGGGAAAATGTACCATTTCATCTGAGTTATCTCTGAAATATTTTACATTCTCTGCCAGCCTCATTATACGTAGCAAACTTAGTCTCTTTCTCACTGGCGTACGTAAGTTATTAATTGCTGAAAGCAGATAATTTTCTCAAGAGTATTGCAAGCAATGCCCAGACTAAAGTAGCTTTTAAAAATTCTCTCTGTAGTAAATCAAGCTGATTCTTAAAGGATTTTTTTTATCTTTTATTGGGTTCACGAAAGGAATGTATTCTTTTATCATCCATTGCATAACGTCAAAACGTCGAAAATCCTTTTTTTCCCTCTTGGAGAGGCTTCTGCATTAAAAACGAACAATTATTTTCTGGACCACCTTTTAAAATGATCAAAGTTTTTCCATGGAAGAATTAAACCTCCGCATTCGTTTCCATGGATGTCAATGCATCTAATGTGGTGTACACAAGTAGTAGTCTCCAGAGTTGTGCGGTTGTCTCCAGAAATGTGAGGATGAAACCGCAGCATGTAAAGGATGGAAAAGTGGTTTTTTAAAGCTCAGAAACTCCTTAAAATAAGGGACAAACTGATCTCAGAATAATGGCATTGCGTGAGGAACTAACACACGTAAATAGAAAGAAAATCAATGGTACATACATAGGCTCATTATTTTTAGGATAGTTC
Source organism: Ischnura elegans (assembly GCF_921293095.1). Classification (NCBI taxonomy): domain Eukaryota; kingdom Metazoa; phylum Arthropoda; class Insecta; order Odonata; family Coenagrionidae; genus Ischnura; species Ischnura elegans. The sequence goes on from NC_060248.1 coordinate 110,967,557, forward strand.
TGCACTCCACTTTTTGGTACGGTATTTAATCGAAACATAAATATTTAAGGTTTTTGCCACCAAAAATCTTGTTGCGTGCGATGTCGCGCATTAAAGAAAAACAGAAAAACTTTCATTCATATTGAATAGTAGATATAACTATATTCGTGATGTTAGCGGATAAAGGAAGGTTGCTGGGAAATGAAATACTATAAAGGATGAGTAATATCTTATTTTTCTCCATCGATTTTGAAAGCTAAATCAAATTTACTATTGAAATTATGGAGTAAAAGCGGTCATGAATTGATCATTTATAGTGTTGGCTCCGTACCAGTGATGAAGATCACTAACACTTTACCCCAAACTGAACAATTCCCGTTTTCTATCTCAGTAGACTCCACGGCGTCGCACCGCCGGTATTCAGAGAAAACGGTCACAAAGACCGATTATGATGTTAATGTTTGTTTCGAATGGAACGAGAAATAAAATGAAGAAAGAACAAGGGAGAAGAGCAGCATAACGAGGTTATCTCGCGTAATGACTGAATGCTTCTGAATACCATGCTTTCAGATATCACCTTCACTGTCCGAGGAATTCTATCACTATATCTATCCCTCACGGGAACAGAAAAAAACTTATTGTTTGGTTTGGATCTTTTTCCGGAGAGGTTTTTACATTCGTGTGAATACAACATTCTTGCATCTAAGTTTTCTTCATTACTGTTCAGAAATGCCTCCTATTACAAGTGTCATTCTTCGAAGTTAAAAATATAATTAAAGCTGCAAAAATCCCGATTACTCGATGAAAATATTTCTAAGTCACTACTGAAAATTTTTCCCCATTCAAAACTTTTGAGACAACTGTGGCGCCAACTTCATTGAATTCACGTATACTGCCTTCAGAATAGCATTCCCTTACCAATATCTTAGAAAACTGCACAGTATTGTTTAATCACGTTCCATTTTTACTATGGGACTTATATTATGAGGCATCTTTTATTTGATTTCTTTCTCATAAGAAGAAATATTAATATTTAGGCTTTATAACTACGGGCTAAAAGTATCGTTTTGACAGCCAATGGAAACTTTCCCGAAAATATAGCATGATAAGCATAAATAATTCTTTAACTGATTATTCCAGACTTAACTGTGAATTGTGAAACCTCTCCATAATGGAAAATGAAAGAATAAATTTTTTTAGGTTCACTTATGTATTTGAAAAACCAATACCCGGGTCTCATAAATAGCTACATCGTCCTACTGACTAATAAAGGCATAGCTCGTAAGTTACCGAGTACGATGATTACTGATATACGATTATGTTACAACCTGGCGATGTAACTATGTTAAGATACCCGGGTCGTGCTTTTTTTAATATATTAGTGAACTCAGTAGCGTAACTAGGGATAGGCTCTGGGGGGGGGGGGGGATGGGATGGCCGGGGGTGGCGACCTCCCACCCCCAGGCAACGGGGTCCGGGAAAATTTTTGAAAAATTACACATTTTACATCATTTTGGCACTTAAGACTTAACTTTAAGCAGGTGCAGTTATTGTATGACAAAACTAGATAATATTTTTAAATAATTTTGAAATTTCTGTGAGGCCTTGGGGGGCGGGGGGAGGATCTATCCCCTTTTCCCCCCATACTTACGCCACTGAGTGAACTTAACAATGTATATTCTTTCATTTTCTTCAACTATTCGGTTGTAATTCGATGAAATGCCACAAGGATAGCATATTTTGAAATTTTCTTTATAATGGTATACAATTTCTCTTATCGCTGAAACCTCCTTAGGGGGGAGGGTTAGTGAGTACCCCGGACTAAGGGTAAAGGGGAAGAGGGGTCCAAGGGTTGAAGCACTTCCGGTAAACAGATCACGTGGTGAGAAGGATATCGTTCCCCCCTCCCCCGAAAGAGAGCCCCTTTCCCAAATTCCCTCTTCTTCCTCCCCCCCCGCTAAGAATCCTTCCCACGCTTATCCGCAACTCCCCTTCAAGAAGGAGGGAGGCGATTCCCACCTTCCCAGAACCCCCTTCGCCTCCGTAATATCATCTCCTTCATCCCTCCTCCCCACTCCGCCCACCCCACCCTCTGCTCATCCACACGCCCGTGTGTTTATCTTCATCCAGCGCCAAGGAAAACAAGGCAAGGCGCAGGGGGACGGAGGGGGTGATTGGGAAGGTGGGTGGGTTTGTGAGAGTTTTGCGAGGGAGCGGGGAGACACCTCGCGGCGGCGAAAGCGGGAGGAGTATAGGCGCGGCATCACGATGGATGGGATGCGGAGGGAAGCAGGGAGCAGAGGAGAGGGGGCGATGTGTACTAAGATGCTTTGAGAGAGGAGATGGGAAGGGGTTGAAAGGTTCGACGTTAAGTTTCCATGAGGGAAGATATTGGGGGGAGGTATTGGGAAAATTCAGAGACTCCCCCGATCCCTGCTTGAATGTTGTGTGGAGGACATTTCAAGCGCAACATTCCGTCCGTCGGATGGGACGTTAAGCCGCGGTCCTCTTGGCTCCTTTCGTTAAGAGCAGGCTACCGACGCCGGGTTTCTCTCCACCCTTCCTTACCTACCCCATCCCTCATGGCGCAAATGACCTCAGCTGTCGGTCGCCTCCTCCAAATACCATACCAGGTATTGGAAAAATATCTCATGACACCCAAAGAGCGATATGGAAATTGCATTTATCAAAGTTATTTCATCCTCTGGTCGTTATGATAGAACTATGCCGAGGTTCAAAGTGCTGGATGTTAAGCCCCAATGGACCTTCGAGGATGGCATCGCAAGGAAAGACTGGATATCAAAGAAGCTACTGCTAGTGGCAACCCCCGTCCCGCGCCTGGCGGCAGTGGCGCCGACTCCATGAGGTATGAGGGGGCCCGAAATTCGTTATGGGTGTGAGGAAAAAATGTCAGGCTCGTCTATTTTCCCCGGGGTGTCCAGATATCGAGATTTGAGTTATCAGGGTTCTAATGTTGATCGTATGACTCTTCTAAAATGCTTAAAAAAAACTTAAAACTCACTACTTATAAAATTTCCCGGGGATAGATCCCCGGTTTGGGCACCCCCAATCTTTTTTGTAAGTCGGCATCCCTGCCTGGCGATAAAAAAATTATTGTATTTAAATGCTACCATATGAACGACAGTGAAAACCATATTAATTGTGACGATAAATTCTTCTGTGCTGGGACTCAAACCACAGAACTTACAATTAGACCTTTCGGGTCACTGCACAGACCACTGCGCTATCTACTTTACATGGAATTTAATCAAGATTCATGGTACTAGGTAAGATGTTTGGCCATTTCAATTTTGTGCCTGGTCAATTATATTTTTATTAAATAAACGATTTTAATTTTTCCTGATGAATACTTCTGACGAATATTTCTCGGGTTTGCAGCCAGGTTAATGTTTTTATACAAGCCGACGTTTCTGGAGACGACTTGTCTTCCATCCTCAAGACTGTGTTACTTTATGGAAGTCCAATTTCACATTAATTTATTTTTCATGAGATGGCAATTTGATCAGCGACAAGTGCGAGATATAAATATTTTTTTAAATAAAATGTCACAGAATTCCCAATCCACTGTATAATAAAAAAATTTTGGAATGTCATCTTTATAAATTGCACTCATAAGGCCTTAAATTTGTAGTATTTTACAATTATTTATTTATTATTATTTACAGTATTTTATGATGGGAGGTAAGAAATTGGATAAAGTAACACAGCCTTATGGATGGGAGACAAGTCGTCTCCCGAAAAGTTGGTTTTATATAAAAGCATTAACCTGGCTGCAAACCCGAGAAATATTGGTCATATTTTTATTATTTTACCATTTTTGGACACGAAATAAAATACAGGGAAAGGAATGAAGTGGAAATCAGATTTCATCCTCAATATGCTACACTTTATACGCCATTTATTTGATTTCCAAAATAAGCATAAAAATGGAACAAATGATTAAGGTACCATGAACTAAATCGTGAGAACCCTCCTTAGGCAGTGAAATTAATTATCACCAAATACATGGATGAACTAGTGGTCTAAATGTGGCCAATATGCCATGAACGGCTGTGATAGAATTTTCCATGAGATGGCAATTCGATCAGCGAAAAGTGCGAGATAAAAATATTTTTTTAAATAACATATCACAGAATTCCCAATCCACTGTATAATAAATTTTTGGAATGTCATCTTTATAAATTGCACCCATATGGCCTTAAATTTGTAGTATACAGTATTTTATGACGGGAGGTGGTATACGAGGGAGGAGGAAAAAAGCTAGTTTTTCGTACCGGATCGATTGACTGGGTGGTTGGATCAAATGTCACGCCTTTACTCTGACGTCACAAATTCTAAGCGAATATCAATTCAGCAAGAGATTGCTTAAAAATCATTCTTATCCTCTTAAATTGCCTAAAGCGTTACGTTGTTTCTCGTCTCATAGAAACGTCTCCATCCCAACACCTCCAGTTTCCTCCACCACACCATTCCTCTTCCCATTTTAAACACGATAACGCCCACCAATTCCCTACCTATCTTGAGCACCCTCTTTAAGGGGTCAACTTTTGTTAGTTGAATGGAGTGAAATACCGATTGCACCGAAGACTTCATGACTCGAGAGGAACTGTGATAATAGTGACGAAAGGGTAGGAATTGAAAAGAGGAAGACATTGGAAGGGGAAAAGATGCAAAATTTAGGCAATACTGACAAACATACGTATTGTTCCTTTAATTTTAACCTCTCCTCATTGTTATGCATACATTTACCCCCAGTGGCGGATCTATGGGGTGGGGGCTATGGGCTTGAACATCCAATTTACACTAGATAGAATGGCAATACTTCTAGGAGTTTACCCCATACTTAGCCCCCCCATTGTCACTATTCTGGATCCGCTACTGTCTACCCGCATTTATACTGCTACGAGCGAACAGAAAGTGTTACAAAGCTTTTACAATAATAAGACTAGTAGCCTTTTTTGGAGGCTACTTTAAAGGCTAAGTTTCCTTCAGCCACTAAGAACAAATATCTTCCAGAGCGAAACGAAGACCATGATATTAGGACCACACTATGTTTCCCGGTCTGACAAAAATGAAAATATTGCGGAAAGGATAGATATTTAAATTCATTTTTTCCGTCGAACATTAAAGGACTTTTATAAATTCTAGATGGAACTCATCCAATCAAATCTTACGCAACATGATCCAATTTTTTTTATTCTTAATGTCAATGGCAATGATGTAACACCTCCTTCCACACACCTATTAAGGCAGCTTGGCGGATTGTATGAGTGTAAAAACACATGCAAAAATTCACTGAGCCCTGGTTGGAATAAAGGCACAAAAGAAATCGCACTTGCAGCCTCTCACTTTTATTAGTGCTAGTCATTCTTCTATTTTCTCCCAGCTCCTACTCGGCCGCCGTACATTGAAGTATGGTGAGCGTTTCTTTTTTATGATGATCTTTGACACAATGGAGCTCTTATTTTGTGCGTGATCTAATTAAGGCTAGCTCTGATACATGATATGCCTTTGTCAGAGCCATATTAATATTTAGGCTTAAAAGCTACACACAGAAAATATCGCTTGAACAACAGTATTTATTTTTTGACGTTGGCACAGTATTTCAAATTTTCTGTATCCCGTTCTTTATTCTGTGTGCAAGATGAATGTTACCAGTGATCTGAGCAGTCTTTTTTGTTTCCGGTAAAACCTGAAGCATAAATATAATCATTGGAAATTTTTCAAGCCTGATTTTATATGTAAATCGTCGCGCTTTCAAGCGTGACAATTCTTTCGTCGCAATCAGACCGCGTCCCCGGGCGAAATTTAATCCAGTGATTGCGGATCCATTCTCAAATTCGCCACATTTTCGATATTTTATTTACGCATGTATTCACCTGTACTCCTGTTCTATCATTTTGGAGCATTTTGGAGCTGAAATTTAAATCAGAGAGAGAGAGAGGCTGTGAGAAAAGGCAAGGAATCTGCCGTGGGAAATATATTTTTTCATCGCTGTTTACATAAGAGGAGAGACATTGGAGCCGAGGAGAATTTATCGGGTTTCCGTTTTAATTAGTTTCAGTTTGAAAATAAAATTCCCCCTTCCTCTTGCCACCCTTCCTCCCCTTCCATCTCCATTTTCCCCCTCCCACCCTCCCCCTCCCCACTCAAGCTCCCCACGCGCACAAATCCCTGGCCTGTTTGAAATTGAAGGAATTTTCAATGTTACCCCAACCCCCCACCCCCTGTGAAAGTTGAACGGTAACGAAGCGACGCGGAAAGCATTCGAAAAATAATTTCATCCGACACGGGCATTTGCCGTCGGGGCGTTGAGTTTAATTTCGCGAATTAATGGGGGCATTAATGGAGTGCTCTCCTGCACCTTGAGACTTATCAAGTTGAAAGAAGCATTGCGTGAGGACAAGCAAAATTTATAATGTTTCCCTGCAATCCAATGATTCCTTCCCTCTCCCATCGCAGCGTACTTTCATTCACTTATTCTCGCGTTCGGATGTGCTTGAAGATAGTGCTTCTAAGAACTGCTAACAGTGCCATGATCTGCCACTGACTTCGATGATCAGTAAATCCTATCAGCATTTCGTAAATTTCGTGACCTCGTTGATAGCCGTTGCCATGAGTAAGTAAGCTGTCGTCAACTGTTTGTTAATAGGCAATTCCGAATGAATGCCAATGTTATGTTATCATTATGCGTGGCTGAGTTCAGTATGGTAAATTATGTCTACGGTAAACAACTCCTATTTCAATTAGGTGTCCTCGCTTTCACAGTTATGTCTCACTTAAACGTGCCCGTGTTTTTTGTAATAATAATTAATAGTGATGTTACTTTCAAGTTGCATATTTTGATTCAAGGGGTCTCGTGATGCTAACCTAGAAATTGTATCCATTTCTTGCGCCCCTTTCTCTAAGGCTTTGTTGGATTCATCCAGGAAGCATACAATTGGAACGATAATCTGATTTTGCGAAGTGAAATTTTTAGATTTCCTAATTTTATACGCAAAACGTTTTGAATCTGATATTTTCTACATTTTACTTGCATTTCACAGCTAATAATGTTTGTTATGCCTTCGTTCTCCCTTGTGCTTGAGTGATTTTAGTTCTTGCTTGACCCACAGAGGGAGTAGATTTGTAAGAAATTGTGGCGGAAATAAGGACGCAGCCTACTTTTCCACTGTTCTAAGTTCAAACCCACTTTTTTTACATGAATATGGATAAAAATAAGGAAACTTAATAACTAAGAAAGAGGGTGAGAAGCAGGACCAAAAGGACCTGGTGTAGTCAGAAGACAAATGGAAAAGATACGTTAGAGGTAACTTCGGAAAAAACATTGCTAAAGGTGAGCTTTTTACTCAGTTTGGAATCTAAGAGTTTAAATCTTATTCGGATAAACAAGAAGATACAGGAGTAAAAATGGCACTCATTCTCAATGGCATTTAGAAACATTTGGTCAAAGATAAAAGCATCGAGAATGTACTTATATGCTATGAAATAATGAAGAGGGTACAACATAATATTCATCCTTCTTCTTCGCTGTAATTTAAGGGTTACTGCATAATAAGTCACGTCTTTTTAACCTGGCTTTATTTATGGTTTCCAATTATTATCAAGCCCCTAATTTTATATGCAATTAGTCCATCGTTAGCCTTTTTCTCATTTTTAAGCGTATTTTTCTTGCATCTTTCGTTACTAATCCTCTGTTTTCTCTATCTTCCTGGATTACTTTCATTCATATAGCGAGCCCTTCCACAGCAAAAAGGTAATTCAAACGGAAGAGTGACTCGTACAAGGATGGGCGAAACTGACACCTCCACCGTTCAATGGACCAACCCTTCCTTCCCTCACACACGCGCCGGGAGAAGATAAAGATAAGGAAAAGTAGAAGTCAGCGCAGAAGGTAAGGAAGGGGCTCCCTTAAAGGGAAAAGCGGTGCAAAAGGGATGCGGAGCGCTTAGAGAGTGAAAAGATGTGAATTTGCATATCGCAAATAGTTTTATACATTTAAGTTAAGACCTTTTCTTCTACATTTTGTATTTGCTTTGCGTGAATATCATCTATTCCTGAGGCCTTATTCTTTCGCATGTCTTTTATTGCAGCGTCAAATTCCGATCTTAAGATGCTCGCTCCCATGTCAACCTTTTCTACCGCACTTTCCTCTTCCATAATCTTTATCTGAGTTAGCTTCCATTTTACTTGACACCTCCAGGTATTCTTTCCATCCTTCGGCTTTGTCTTCGTTCTCAATTAGAATATTTCCAATACTTGTCTCTTATGGTAATACATCTTGTACTCCATTCTTTGAAATGGCTCCTCACTATTCTGTAGGCCGCTTCTCTATTATCTGCTTGAATTACTTTCATTCATGTTGCGTGCCCCTCCACAGTGAAAGGGCGTAACCGACACCTCCACCGTTCAATGGACCAATCCTTCCTCTCCCGCACACATCTCCGCCATGAGAAGATAAAGATGAGGAAAAGTAGAAGTCAGCGCAGGAGGTAAGAGAGGGTGAGGGGTTCCCCTAAGGGGAAAGGGATGCGGAGCGGTTAGAATGTGAGAAATTAACAGCTCAGGAAATGAGAGATCTGCCGTGGCGAGGGTGGAGGCGAGGGGGAGGAACATTTCCAAGGGAATTAAATAGCGAGCGGGAGTCGTGGAGGGACGGATGGTAAGGTAGACGAGACGCCAGATGAAGGTTGTGCGGTACAGTTTTATGGAGGAGTGGGAGAGGGGCAGGCGTATCATCGGAACGGGAGGATAGTTCGGATGGAAAGGGTTTTCTCGGAAGGAGAGAGGAGAGTGAGACGTCTTGAGCAGCGGAGAGGGAGAAAAGAGAAGATTTTTCGCGGAGAGAGAGAGAGGGAGGGGGGAAGGGAAGGAGCGTAGGAGGAGACGCTGGTGTGTGTGTGTGTTCCTTGGAATTGAAGGAATTCCTTCGGGATGGAGGCGCGGTAAGAAGACGCGGAATGGGAAGGGAACATGGAGTGTGTGGGATGAGGCGAGAGGAGGATTAAGAAGGGCTGAATGGGAGGCTTGTAACTGAAATTCGCACACTTCGCCTTGAAAGAATCGTAAACGCCCAAAATTCATCGTCATTTCGAGGTAAAAAATTGTTTCGGGATAAGAGATGATGTCAAAAGGTTTTAGTGTGTAGTTTTTAGTGTTAAGTTTAGCACTGTAGGTCTTTTTTAGAGTAGAGAGTAGGGCAGAGTGTTGATATATTAGTGGGTTGAAAAATAAAGGGGTAAGTTCAAAACTTTTCACAGACAAAAATTCTTCCAGAAATGAGAATAGAGAAGTAGAAAGAAAAATCAGCGTTTCAGCTATTACATTTTAGCATGAGAAGCGTCAGTCGAGCAATACGTTCAAAGGCAGTCAAGGCTCAAGTCATTTTGATAGTGAGACAATAAGACATGCATTTCCATTTATCAGCGGTATAGAGCCTGTGAATAGTCTATTCGACAAAAGCAAATCAGAATTATTCCCGAATCGCAATAATACTACTTCCGAAGTTTTAATCGTGGCTGTGGTTAATTGCCGTAGTTTAAGAAATAAGATTCCCGAATTCCACCATTTAATTCATAGTACGAAGTGTAACGTCATTTTTGGAACAGAAAGTTGGCTAACAGATGATGATTCAGACAATGAGATCTTCCCAAAATCGTTCACTGTTTATCGGAAAGATAGAATTAATCGAGTTGGGGGCGGAGTTTTTATAGCTGTAAAGAATTCAATCGTCAGCCAAGCGATAACCGTAACTGAGACCAGCGTTGAATCTGTGTGGTGTTTAATTAAATGTCCAAAATTCAAAACTATTTTATTATGTTCGTATTACAGACCACCTAACTCAGATATAACGTCAATGTTGGATTTTCAAAATCAAATAAACAGCGTAGCATCCAAGTATCCTGAAAGAAACTTGATTGTGGGTGGAGATTTCAACGTACCTTCTATAGATTGGGAGACTTATAGCTTCATTCCTGGTGGGAGGGATAAAGTGATCTGCGAGGCTTTATTACACACTTTTACATCTAATTCATTGTTTCAAATAGCATCCGCACCAAACAGAGGAGAAAATATTCTTGATTTATTAGCGACAAATATACCACATCAGGCAATAAACGTTGGCACTGTCGAAGGAATAAGTGATCATAGGGTAGTAACTGCAAAGTTTTCTCTAAATACCGCTGTAAACTTTAAAAAAGAGCGTAAAGTTTTCATTTTTAAAAGAGCTGATTTTAATGGGTTTAAGAGTCATCTGAAAAATGCTTTCCCAGAGTTTCAAGAATCAGTATTAAAGTTAAATGTAGAGAATACTTGGAAAGCTTTTCTTTCACTCGTAACTTCGGGAATAAATAGCTACATCCCTAGTAAAATAGTAAAAGAAGGCAGCGAACCGAGAGAACAGAGAGCGTGTCATGCTAAAATGAAAAAAGTCAGAACGGATTTATCCGCTAATGAACGCGAGCTAATAATTAAAAAATATAGGAAGACTAAAGCCGCCACGAAGGAAGCATTCAGGAATGCGTTCACGAATTTTAAAAGAAAAGCACTAGTAGAGCAGTTACAGGATAACCCAAAAGCATTTTGGTCATATGTTAGGGAAGTTCAAGGTAAACGATCTACCGTATGTTCGCTGAGAAACGACAATGGAGATGTGTTGACAAGCAGTTACGATAAAGCCAATTTATTAAATTCCTACTTTAAGAGCGTGTTCACGGAGCCTTCCGAAAACTCACCCGAGACCGATGACAATCCCTGTATACATAAGATGCCAGCTATTGACATTAGTACGCTCGGAATAGAAAATATATTGAAATCGCTTAGTCCAAATAAATCACCTGGTCCAGACGAAATCCCTTCTCGCGTATATAAAAAACTAGCCTCAGAAATTGCCCATTACTTGCAGTTAATATTCAGTAAATCCATTAAGCAACACGAAGTACCTAATGACTGGAAAATCGCTAATGTAACGCCAATATTTAAAAGTGGAGACAAGGAACAGCCATCTAATTACAGGCCGATATCTTTAACGTCCATCTCTTGCAAAGTCCTTGAACACATCGTAGTCAGATCGGTAATGAAACACCTAGACGCGCAAAACTTATTAATGGGAACTCAACATGGATTCAGGAAAAGCAGATCGTGGGAAACTCAGTTAGCGCTTTTCGCCCACGATATTTTAGTCTCCGGGGAAGACAACATTCCAGTAGACGTGATTTTTCTTGATTTCAAAAAGGCATTTGATAAAGTACCCCACGGAAAGTTAATAATAAAACTGAAATCTTATGGTCTAGACGAAGATACCATTTCCTGGATAAGAGAATTTTTGAGCGACCGCGTCCAAAGAGTAGTATTAGACGGTGCAGTCTCCAATGAGGTTAGAGTCACTTCTGGCGTTCCTCAGGGTAGTGTCATTGGCCCACTCCTATTCCTTCTTTATATAAACGACATTAGCGTAGTAGTGCAGAGTAAGTTACGATTATTTGCAGACGACGCTGCAGTTTACAGAGAAATCCGTTCCAGCAAAGATATAGATGAACTAACGAATGACCTTGCTGCTATCCAAGCTTGGTGCGATGCTTGGCAGTTAGAATTAAATTTAGAAAAATGCGTCGTAATGAATTTCTGGAAGAAGAATAACTCCCTACAGCGTAACTATATCATTCGGGGCACCCAGTTAAAGGCAGTTGAATCCGTGAAATATCTAGGGGTTAGACTCAATAATGATCTATCGTGGAATAAACATATTCGATAAATAACCGGTCAAGCTAATCGTAAAATGGCTTTTGTTAAAAGAATATTAGGAAAGTGCGACGACAAAGTGAGAGAAATTAGATACTTTTCCCTCGTTAGACCACATTTGGAATACGCTGCCAGTGTTTGGGACCCTCATGAAAAAGGCTTAATAACAGAGTTAGAACGCGTGCAAAGAAGAGCTGCCAGGTATGTGAAAGGTCGTTACGATAGTCTTGTTAGTGTAACTGACCTCTTAGATAAACTCGGATGGGAATCTCTGTCGGACCGTAGATTGAAAAATAGACTAAACCTTTTAGATAAATTCAAGAGCAGTGTCTTTTCTGACGAAGTTAACCATATCTTGCGGACGCCAACGTACTACGGAAGATCAGATCATATAAATAAAATAAGAGAGATAGATTGCAGAACAGACAGATTCCGAATGTCATTTTTTCCACGATCAATAAGAGACTATAACGGCAGCAATAGACCTCGTAAATTGATTGCATGACTTGTAGTGTAGCCTACTAACCTATGTAAAACTTAAAGTATGTTTCTGAATTTCTATTCTATATTCTATTTCTAACAGCATATAGTAGTATAGTTTGTTATTATACGGGACGCTTCTTGGACGGTGTGGTGTGCATGTGGGAGTCCAAATGCATGCTGCATGCTGGTGACTGATCACCCCCTGCCAAACACCCTAGAGGTGGCTCGCAGGGTATTATGTAGATGTAGATGTAGTGCGGATGATGTTAAGTTGGCTTTCGTTTAAAGTACGTATCTAAATGAATGGTCGATCGGTGATAGCCGTGTAAATTTTTAGCGTCAAAGTAATAATGAGGTATTAAATAGGAGTCTTTTTTGTAAAAAAAATGTGCTCTACGAAAAAGTATGACGAGAACAGGGTGAAGACGAATGGAATGGAATAATTGGAGATGAAATTCGTATTTTTCCATGAAAAGAAAAAAGTAGGCCAAAAAAATCATCAATATATCGATAAATCGAGGCAACAACAGTTTTCAGACCATTTGCTAATTTCAAAACGTATTCGTGCTGACGATTTTTAATGAGGATTTTTTTAGATGGATAACTGCAGTTATTTTTATATTTTACGGCTATTTTTAATAGTGAATACAGCAGTCACAGACTTAAAAACGCTGGAAGGACATAACAGTTGAAATAAATGCGTAAAAATAGGAACACCTCCGACTTTCGCTCGTTCAGCCGCTCTCCAATGTATATCACTAGTTCGAAATCGTTTTCTCGAGGGTGCAAATTGCTACGTCTGCTGAGGACGACCAGGTGCACTGAAAGATGGACTCACGGAGCGAAGTTGAAAAGGGGTTGGTAATGTAAGGTCTTGACGTGTATGAGATCGGAATGATTATTTTCTCTTTCTTCCGGGTCTTAAATTGAATATATATTTTTGTGATCTTGACGCTGAAGATGTGTCAACATTGAGGGTGCAGTAAAGATTCCTAAGTTAACAAGTTTTTAAAATAATTATCGGGAATAAAGTACATATTAGTGAGGAATATACTAATTGACTTTTTATTTACTATTGGATGGCTCCAAAATTAAAGCCGTATTGGTTAAACGGCGTCGCTGCGTTTGTTTGGCTTGATCTCCCATTATTTTACTTACTAGGTACTTACTGGGATCTTAAAATCGTTACTATTAAGGATTGGAACACACCCCCAAAACGCGGATTAACTTTCAACCCTTGTTTGATGGTAAGAAGATATTTAAAGATGTTTGCACCATATAGTACTGGGGAAAGAAAGACGGGTGGAGAGAAACCCGGCGTCGGCTTGCTCTCAACGAAATTCTTTTATTAATTGACCTCCATAAAGCACTCAATAATGGGCCAAGTATTTTTTAAAAATACACTGTCGAGGACTGAGAAAAATATCGAGGAAAAATGTCCTCTGTCACTGCCAGGTTTAGAACCCGAACTCATCGGGTGGGAAGCTAATACTAGTCACCATATCGTCCCGAACCCCCACTTGTGGTGGTACCCGTTAAACGACCGAAGTATCATTTCAAAAATTGTCTCCTCAGAATTTACCGCGTAAGTTCACCCAACACTTTCCCCTTCACTCATATAACGACTTCAAAGCCTAGTAATGGGTCCTGCCAGTAGTTCTGTCGCGAATATGGGCGTGGGTCAGGGCGAGATCAGGGTGTAACGAGTTGTTTGGATTCCTGTGAGAGGGAGAGAAGGAAAATGAGGATGTTTTGATCTCCTTTTGCGACGAGAAAGAAGTTGTGGAAACAGCGGATGAGGGCCCAGAAGAATAGCGAGAAAAAAATCCTCCGTCACCGCCAGGCTTGGAACCCGAACTTATGGGGTGAAAGGCCATAATCAGTCCAAAAAATCATCCGAAAAATTTTCTACTTAGAATTTACCGCGTAAGTTCAGCAAGTAAAGAGATGATGCGATGTATCACAAGGATACCCACCCTCCACTCATATAGCGACTTCAAAGCCCAGTAGTAGGTACTGATGGGGGTATCCATTACTAATTACGTGAGGCGTTTAAGGGGGCGGGGGTCAAGCAGGTTCTCACTAAATCTCACGTTGGGGGAGGGTCCTGTCAAGTATCATGAATTTTTTCCGCAGGATTTGCGATCTTAGTAATCTTAAATACTAGTCTTAACTAATCTTGAGTAAAAATAAGTAAACAAATTATTTTTTATAAATCCAACGTAATGAAGCCCTCGACTCATATAACGACTTCAAAGCCTAGGAGAGGGTACTGTTAGTAGTTCCCTCGCGAATATGGACGCGGGTGACGAGGTCAGGGCGTAACGAATTGTTTGGATTCGTGTGTGAGAGAGAGAGAGAGGGAGGGAGGGACGGAAAATGAGGAAGTTTTGCTCTCCTCTCCTTTGCGACGAGGAAGAAGTTGTGTGTGGACAGTGAGCGTCGGGCGCTAATTGAAGACTGCGGGAACACTGCCACGTCGACGACGGAGTTTGAGTCTCGGGTCTGAGACAGGGGCGGCGGTGAGGAGCATGGGCGGGCGGGAGGGAGGGGCTTTCCCCCCGCCCCAGGATGACTCAGGGCCTCCCCCTCGCGCCTGCAGTCTCCGGAATAGTCCGCGAGAAGAGTCGCTCGGGGACTTGTTTACTGCAGCTGCCGTGAGGATGAGAGAAGCAGCAGCCTCATCCCCTGTCCTTTTCGGATGGGCTAGTGCAATCGAGGGAGATGCATCTGGACCATAAACGGTTTATCAGTTGGGAAACTGCTGTTTGGCAAATTTCTTCCATCCGCGATGACCGATCCAGTAACGATTTTGCTTCGTTAAGGACACTGGGAAGCAATGAGCATTATAGGAATAGCTATAGATGTGTCAGTAATCCACGTCAACAGTGATTGAAGCCTGGAGTACTTGGTTATAAATTTACGGGTCAGAATATGAGTAAAAATAAAAACACTATGCCATGTTGAATGTAATACTATTTAACCGAGAGTTTCTACGGTCGTTGCGTATAGGAAATGGAAATCCACTTCATAATTCAAAACTAACACATAATTTCCGATAGTTGCATAGTTTTGTTAAAACCATGGTTGGGAATAAAGTTGATATTATTGTGGAATATATAAAGTGAATTTTCATTTACTACTGTGTGGGTACAAAAGTAAAGCCGTGCAGATTTATCAACACCGTTGCGTCTGCTTGGCTTGACCTCCCATTGTTTGTTACTTGCTAGTCTAGGGATTGGATTACTCCAGATTAGATTGTTGGTAATTGTAAACCTTCGACCAGAATGCGAAGTCAAGATGACTTTTGAAAATAATGCCTCTAAAAGACAATCACACACTTGCAAACATAGGAACTCCTCATTCCACCGTAGGTCTACCAATGCTAGCACCTTTGCTACCAATACGGGGAGTATTAAACCAATCATTCCACATGGCTGTGGGGTTGGGGTTGAGCGTGGGCGATTTTTAGTTTTAAACGCAACACAATTCACTAAAAAGCCTCCGTTGGAATATTTCCTAATTATAAATCATTCCACGAAACCAGTTACATTGACAATATCCTGTCAATAATTGTACTACCACACCGAAATTGGTAGCACATATTTTTAACGGTAATTTCATTTTATTCCTTTTATAAGAAAACGATGCGGCTCTTTAATCATAGTTGCGCAGTTAGGAGCTCACGTTCGGGTCAAAAAACAAACAGTAGCCCCTGAACAAAATGAGTCTCTTCTCTTCACCTTCCTTTTATTTTAACACCAACGGGAACGTATCCAGAAAATGGCGTAGAGCATGAAGGAGCCATCAATCCACGGGTATCACAAAAGCGCCGATCCCTCTCCGAGCACCAGGACCAGGGAAACAAAACAAAATCGCTGTGCGACGCATCATCATCGCAGTCATCATCCGTGGCGGACCGTGCCAAGAGAGCTGTCGGGCCTCCAAAAATAAAAGTTCCCCCGGCCACCACGTGCTGCCTTCGTCTGTCTTTCGCGGGACAACTCTATCCATAATCCATCTCTCAACCCGCCCCCCTCACCCCCTCCCCTGACGTCCTCTCTCTGAAGTCCCGCGGGATCCGAAACTCTCGGCGGACAGCAACCATGACGACCGAGCTCTCCGCTCGGATTACGCTAATATGGGAAACTAATAAAGAGCCCAAATGCCTCGCTCGACCGTGAAAAGCTACGCGTACGACACATAGTGCTCGGGGGTGGGACGATGGGACGTTTGTAACATTCTGACGCCGTAATTCCATAACTTGGTGGACGACTACGCTTCGGAACACTTTTTGGAGCTTATAAACTGAAAAAAATACTGTTACCTAAGCAAAGTTTCTTCAAAAACCACAGTTAAAGAGTTAAGGGCAAAGTTTTTAAAATCACGGAGGTATGCTAGGGAAACTAGTGATTAACATGAACCGTCATCTTCCGCTTTTGATTGCTGGGATAAAGACATTATTGTTTTTATCCTGCATAGACTTCCGTCCGCTAGGCTTCAAACAGATCAATCAACGGCGTCAATCAAGCACAAACTCTAGAGAATGGGATTATAGCTAATACTTATCGCAAAAGCTTATCAGTGGAATTCAACTTCCTGAGTTATAAGCACGTAATTCCTATTCAAGGAGATTTATCGTGCTATGAAACAGTCCCAGACTAGAGGTGATAGTATTTTATCAACGTATGTTATAAAAGAGCTTCTAAACAACAAATTTAAATCCTTTAAATATCGAATCAAGCCCTGAATAGCATTTTAACACACTTTATTTCTTTCCTGCGAAAGAAATGTGGAAAAACCTAAGTGTAGGCACCCGAACTTCGCATTTAGTGTATCATTAAATATCATCTGCTAGGATTTCATTAGGTCAATCAACAATGTAAGATAGGAAACTGTACACACTGCATGGATAAACAGTTAATACTTATCTCAACAGTTTATCAGTTAAATTCAGCTTCTAAGTGGTGAACATGTAACTCCGTTTCATAGCATATGTGATGCTACGAAAGTGAATGCTAGACTGGAAATAATTGCACGTTATAGTTGTTTTACTAATCGAGGCGGAAGGAACAGGATAAAATGATAAGACCCTATCTAATATACTAGCTTAAAGTGCCCTATTTCAACAGGAATTGCGGTTTCCAATAAACATTTCCACTGTGTTGTGGTCGAAAAGTTTGAGGCTGAAAATCTTATGGGATAGATATGGAAATGTCAACAAAGTCAATTCTACTGCAAGGAATTCGTCCTTTCCCTCGAAAGAGTCAAAAAACTTCGTCGAGAAAAATTTCCTTATACATCGCACTTGGTATCTCAAGAAAATTGATCGTTCTTAAGTAGCTTCTATATTCGAAAGTTTGCTGAAAAAAGATCACTCCCGTACAATCACCATAAAACTCCCTAGATGTTTCGGGCTGGCTACAGTGCTGCCATCAATGAGAATAATTTCTCGTCAGCGACAATAGCGACGACAGATGAAGCTTTAAGTGCCCAGTCCTGATTATTCTAAGTCCGTGGCAAAGACTCATCCTTTCTGTAACATCATTTTATGCAAAATGCTATGTGAATTACATCTTGTGTTGCGTGAGTCGCAGGCGATCGAACTCAATGCAATTCATGATAGGACATTTCATTTTCACTCGCGTGACCCCTAATTTCTCAAAAAAGATGTGCTTTCATACCGGAAAAGGTTTAAAAGGAAGGAATTTAATGA
Source organism: Ischnura elegans (assembly GCF_921293095.1). Classification (NCBI taxonomy): domain Eukaryota; kingdom Metazoa; phylum Arthropoda; class Insecta; order Odonata; family Coenagrionidae; genus Ischnura; species Ischnura elegans. The sequence continues at coordinate 110,985,495 of NC_060248.1, forward strand.
AAAGTGTCTATTATGCATGTCCTCAATGCATCAAAGAAACTTTTTTAGTCTACCTTACACAACTACTCTTAATCCAAGCAGATAATATTAAAGTTAAATCGTCAAAATGTTTATTTTCCTAATTTTTCCGTCCTTCCTTGTTTAAAGGATAAAATTTTGGTAGTCTAAATATTAGAATTATTCGAATATTTATTATTATATGATCTGTTTTCATGTCTGTGAATTTTCTGAGAGAACACATTATATTTTTTTAAGATTAATGTTTCTGGATTGTAGTATTTTAAAGGAGTTAAAAATCACCAAAATGTGATACACAGGAAAGTCTCTGGTTAATCTTTAATTATGTCTGTAATTCAGGATCATACTCTATTTTTATTTTTGAATTCCTTTACTTTAATGTATTGTTTCGGGTTTCCCAATTCTTTATGTGATAATGTGCTGGCAGTCGTAAGGCTTATAGATATCTACTTTTCATATTAATTTGCAATCATAAATTTAGCAGTAGTCTATTATCATTCCAAAGTATATATTCTCTCATTAATCTTTTTTGACTAATAAATTCCGATAATTTTTTTAAGGTCGGAGTGACTAAACGTTGATAATTACAATGGATTATGGTATTTCTATTTATTTATTAAAGATACTTTAGCGCTTGTACCCTATAAAATGACTGCTATTGTATGAACTATAATGGATTTTTAGGGCCTCTTACTGAGAGGAATATACCATCTGGGATAATAGAGAAAATAGACTCACCATTGCATGCATTATCTAATGCAGCTGCTTACAGAAGGGCTTCATTTTGTAGGCCTGAGGTGAGGTATGAAGAATGCTTTCTCGATGAGGAAATTTCCGGAAGAGGCCGATTTCATTTCCAAGACGTGTCCCAAGACTCGCGCTTGTCCGGCCACAACATCCAACTATCTTCTTTCTCTGCCATAATGAGAAGAAATAAAACAATGAATCTCTTTCTACCATATTTGAGAGATTTTTTTAAATTTCCTTCTCTACTTTTTTTATGATGTTAGGGACGATGTGGCGGGAGTTTTTAATATTAGTAAAATTGCACATTGCAATATTTCCAAAGAGTTTTATTCTGACACTACGCATTTCGTTGCTACAAACAACATTATCAAGTATAATGTTGTTTGTAACAGCAAAACACGTAGTGTTAAAATAAGACAGTGGAAATATTGCAATGTCCAATTTTACTAATTCCCTCTCTAAATTTTGTATTTTGGAATCTCTTCTACCATTGATTAAGGGCCATATTATCCCTAAAATTTTATCATGCAATTGATTGAGTTTCGAATAGATTCTGAATGAATTATTTAAATGCAGGGTCTATCAAATACAATGTACGTATTACAAAGCATTATTTCGTCCCAACTGTCAATCGTTGCCCCTTGGTTGTTTCGAGGTTGCACTAAGTCAACTAAATTTTTTTTAACAAGACGGGGCACCCCCTCACTGGATTCGCCAAGAGCGTAAATATCAGAATGAAACCATACCGAAGTCTTGGATTGGTCGTCAAGGGGCTGGCGACTTAGCGGGTATCTGCTGGACTCCACGGCCATTGGATTTGACACCCTGTGACTTCCTCCTGCGGGGTTTCGTCATAGACAACGCTTATGTACCACCACTCCCACAGAAGCTGGAAGAGAGGTGAAGAACCGGATCCGTACTGCCATAACATCATTGACGAAGGACATGCTTGCCCGAGTATCGAAGAAATTTGAGTATCGATGTGATATCGTTTGTCTCGCTAATAGAGGACATATTGAACATATGTAATCTGAACTTGATAGTTTCATAAATTTGCGCGTAAAGTTTCATATTCGTATGTCCTAAAGTTTAATATATAGCTGCATTCGGAATGCGTGTATACTTTTTGAAACACCGTGTGTTATTGTGATATACTGACTCATAGCATAGAGAGCATGAAAACTTGCAATATTGATAACGGATGAGAATGTGCTTGGCTTTCATTCGAAGCTGAAGTTCTAATTGGAATGTCTTTTCCCAGGAATATCTAATATACTATCAATTGAGGTACTCATTTTTATTGTATGATTATAGTGATACCTTAGTTCACTGTAAGTTAAATTATTAACATTATCGACGCTTCAGGCATCACGACATCAGAATGAAGACCCACTGTCCAAAGGGCGGTGCCTATGTACAATATAAGTAAATCTGAGAGTGATAGCAGTCATTTAAAGGTATAAAAAGTATGTAAAGTTGATTTCCTCTGCAACTTGATGAATGTATCAACAAAAAATTGCCCGAATCTTCTCGCATTCTCAATAAATCAATGAAAACTTTTAGAAGTCGGCACGATCACATAATTTAAACCAAATCCGTTATATTTGTTTCTCAAGGGTTCCCTGCGGTACCTCACCCCACTTTATCCAGCCAGAATCTGGGGTTTTCACCGCTTGGCTACTTTGTAATGGCCAAATGATCCCAAGCAGAATAAAAGAAATTTAGGAGCCCCAATGTTATAGTTTTTCCTTTACTATTAGTTTGATTCGGCTACGTTGTAGCAGCTCAATATATGCCACTTAAATTTCACTGAATTAGTGACGAAAATTCAACCCTCAATTCCGAGGTTCATAGCAAATTTATCGAACGTAATTGGATGAATTTTGCAAAATACAAAAGAAAAATGATACTATAAATTTAAGCATTACTTACGTTTTCGACAGTTCAAACTTTTTTTAAAAAATCAGTTATATTTTTTATTATCGTGGAAGCAGATGGAAGACTTGTCCAGGTATTTCCGAATATACTGTATTTTATATGACTTCCACTAAAATATTTGACCTGCTTTAACAAATCTCTCGATGATCCTGGCGATGGAAGAGAGCGAAAAAGAAGGGAAAAGTAGAGACGGAAGTATATATAAAGAGGGACATCCAACAGGCGGAGAGGAAGGGAAAAGAGACGAATTCCATAACCCTTCCATCTCCTAACGACCTTTCTAAATCAGGGAGTCATCTTCCCCCTTGCCCCCCTGCCACACGCCCTGCCCCGGTGCGGCTCGCCCATCTATTGTTTTACGCCAAAGTTTTAATGGCGCGCGGAACGGGAAGAGAGAGAGAGAGAGTCTGCTCCTCCCCCTACCCTCTCTCTCTCTCTTTCTCTCTCGCACACTCTCTTTGCCCCATCAACAAAGGGCCAAGTCGTCGTCAGCGGCAGCAGCCACATCCACACCGCCACTCTCCATCTCACTCTCCTATTTATACATTTCCCTCCCTCTATCTCACCCCCTTAAAAACTCCACTCCTTCTCCCCTTCCTCTACACCATTCCTTTTCCTTTCCCTTAAAGTCTTCCAAATATCCCGCGCTCCGTAAGTGCGCCATAACGGTTTTGTTTTCGCTAAATTTTTTTCTCGAAAACAGAGATATTCATCGTAGGCATGGACTCGTTCACCAAATTATTATACTGTAAACAGAGAAGGGGCTTTAGTAGCGAAAGTAGCACAAAAGAACCTCATAACTTCTGACAAAAAAGTTTTAAGAAGAATATTTGGTACCCTGAAGGAAGGATAAAGATGGAGAATTAGGAAGAACAAAGAGTTGAGAGACATTTACAAAGGACCAGATATCGTGGGAATAATTAAAAGCCAGAGAATAAGATGGCTGGGCCACCTCCATAGATGAAGTGAGGGAACAGTGATGAAACAAGCTCTGGAGGGCAAACCTGAAGGCAAAACACCGGTAGGAAGACCAAGAATGCGCTGGGGCGATGAAGATAAGAAGGATGTGAGGAAAGTGGGAGCCCAGCTGGATATGGCAGGCGATCGGAGAATGTGGAGGCGCCTAGTTGGTGAAGCCAAAGACGTCCTAGGTTTCGAATGGCCTTAGGAGTCAGAGTAAACAGAGGTGGAGATTATGATATAACTCTCACTCAGTGGGCAAACTATTCTCGGGATTTCACCAGGTTTATATAAAAGTTATTATTGATAGTTTAACCCAGTGGGAATCCCGAGAAGATTTTACCCATATTATTCGCCGGGAAACCGTAAAATCATATTTCACTCCGTGATTAAACCCGAAGATTGGTTTTCTTAGGTGAGGGTAGAGCTCGCCCTGGACTAGGCTACAGGCGTATGAATTTCACATATACAGGGTAAGGGAGGGCTAGATACTTCCCCTGGACAACCTCGCGCTTCGAGGAATTTGATTTGGGGATGAAGGAAGGCTTCACCCGGCATGTAAATCCGGGTCTCCTCGGTCAGTAGCCAACTGCTCTACTCACTCGGCTACCGCGCATCTCTTTTAAAATAAGGGACCCATATTTTTCCGTTTTATTAGCTGTAGCCTACTTCACAAGCAATTCTTGGCAAAAATTTTCGCAGGTACGGTGACGATGTCACGGATTCCTGTCGAACAGATCACCTTGCCTCGTTTGCTCCAGAGTCGGGCGCATCAACTGAGTTTGGTTTTCAAACTTTAAGGAAAAAAATAGGCATTTCCTTCTGTTAGTGGTTATCCTTCAGCGGCTATAAGTTGAGACTCTAAATAACTTCTCTCACTCATGATGGGTGAGTAGAAAATGCCGTGATTTTTATTTTATAACAAAGGGAGAATGACTGAATGTTGAAGCATAAGTTTTAATAAATTAGTCTAATAGGAAACGAGACAAAATACGAACAGTCGAGTGGGAGAGATGAGTTCTTCAGATGTAATTCGGAGGGGGTTCTAATTTACTTTTCTTTACTTACACTAAATATTTACCAATAAATATAGATTAAAAAACAATGCATTTTCACCAAAGCTGAATTATGAGCTTACTCTCTCGTTGATTCAACCCGAATGTTAATTTGGATAGGTGAGGTTAGAGTTCACCTCGAACTAAGGCACAGACGCGCATTAACACAGTCACGGTACGGAGGCCAATTTCCTTACTTTGGCCACCTCGCAACTCTGCTATCTGAGATTTTTTTTAGGTTTCCGAAGGCTTCATCTGGGATTTGAATCGGAGACCCTTCGAGCAGCATTCAAGAGCTCTAACTACAAGGATACCACGCTCCCTAAGTGCTATATTCAAAAATATTTATAAACATTTTGTTGATTCTTGCTCTCAATAAAATGCGCACGAACATTCAAATTTTTTCACATGCATGAATCTTGTTAAAATGCCTCACCTGATGCCTCAAATGTGTCTTCTCTCTGAGTGTATCTTACAAATCTCCCCAGCATCCAAAGTTCTAAGGTAATGTCTAATTCAAACTGCTTAAGCACACAGACAGGATGGAAACATCTTGTTTTACTTTCCATCAAGGTTTTTAGTAACCCACAGTTTTGTCTTTGACAGAACCTATGGAAATTCCATTTGAGCTCTCGCATTATTCTCTTTAAATTTTGAAGCACATTTTTAAAAAACTTACGTTTTTAAGATTAATGAATTGCATCCATGGTGAATTTATTTATGAAATTTTAGGAAACTGAACTATCTAAGAAAAATCATACTTAATTTCGATCTTAAGTGAAATCACAGTTCTTGCCATAATGCTGAAATAATGGTTGACGTTTTGAATTACGAGATAATGTATGATTTTATGAACTTCAGACAATCTAGTCTGCTGAGAGAGGCCAACTGGAACCTACTCGAATCACCAAAATGCACAACTATTTTTCTTTATCTTTCACTCAAAAGGGAGATGGTCCTTATTTAAGGTTTATATAAAGTGTTTGCATGGCGATTCTACAATTTCGTATTTGGTGAACCTTCTTTGAGACTAAAATGTAATACTACGTGATGAATTCCTCTTCCTTCCAGAGGAGTGGGAAATGATTGCTCCAGATAAATTCTCAGCTGAAGCTTAAGGACACAAATCTTTGAAAAGAGGACTACGAAGAGAATTAAAGTAAATAAGCACTGAACGCGTCTCTAACCGAGATTAAAGGAATGCTTATACTCGCCGTTTAATTACCGTAATATCCTCAGCGTCAAAACAATCATAATGGATCCTGTGTCTTCATCTTTCGCCAAGGAATTTAATGCATACAAAAACCGTTTCGTGCGTAAGTGATGTAAACAGTCTTTCCACGTACCGAAAATAGAATCCCCCAAGGCTCATCATCAAAGAAAAGCAATTCGTCACGATGATTATAAGCCAAATCTTGGAAATGGCATAAATCAGGCCCTTTTCTGAAAGCTTAATTAAACAAGACTACTGAGCAACTCGGTAAAGAAAGGAATTAATTTTGAGTAAAGGACTTGGAATTGAATGATTATCACTCCTTCAAGTAAATTCAGCAATTTCGTTTTAATGTTATATCGTTCCTATTTATGCCCACGCTAGTTGTGAACTTGATCAGTTCAATACCTACTTCTTACAGCTGAGGTATTTGAGTACTTAACTGTTGAGTTCTTCATCAAAGATAACATTTACCTGCACATCACTATCAGCCGTCGTTTTTTCCTCGTGATACTTCCTCTTGCTTGGAATTAGCATGAACCATTAGTTCATATTGGTTACATTGACCGCCTAAGCTTTAGCATTAGAGAGTGTCATTTAGAGTTTTACCACAAGTTTAAGTTTGAAATTTCCCAGAATAACTCTTATTTTCTGACAGAACATTTCTGCTATGCCTGATTGTTTCAAACAAGTACTACATCATTTTTATAGGTTTTCTGAAATGATTAAAGGCAGAATGTACAATTTCCGTTGAAATATACCCTAACTTCAAAAGAAAATCAATTTTCAAACTGCAACGATAAAATCTGCATTTTCGAATTAAATATTTCAATTATTTGAGATACACGTCCATTTTTTTTAAATTGTCAAACCACAACGAATCAATCGCATTTCATGCGTGAAAAGCTAACGTATATTGACACATTAGAAGGTTTAACAGTCTTCATTGAAATTACAAGCGAGTTTTCTTCTCCAAAATCTCAAAAATTTCCTCACTCTCCCTTCTAAATCTATAAAAATTGCCACGGGAAAAAGTTCCACTGGATCGAGTATCGAACCGGGTATCTTCAGAATTCCAGTAAATTTCCATGGGAATAAATGATGGTGGATGGAGTAGTGGTTTGCGTAGAGGTCCAGAAATCCAAATATTCGTGGTTCAGTTCGCGTTCCAGGGGATCTATTACCGCGGAATTATTATGGCTTTCAACCCCATGCACGAGGCAGGCTATAAATACATCATAATCTCAGTTAGTAGGTAGGTATTTAGGCTTTTTTCGCCAATCGCTTCAAGATTTAGTATTCAAACTGTATCAGAACCGGCTAGTTATCCCCGTACCACGTTTTTCAGAACATTTTTTTGATTTTCGCTGAGGACCCAATTTCCTCTGAGTTTGCCTTAATCTCCTGAACTGTGGAAAAACCTAATCTATTGTAGCCAAGGTCTGTGAATATAATACCCATCTGCCCCATCTAAGGTTTGCTTCATTGAGAAATTAATGGAATAAAGATGCTCACTACCTGAGAGGATAGGTAAAAATCTCGGTATTTCATGGCGGTAAAGCCTTCACCTAAAGTAAAAGGAGTATACTCTACTTAACTAATGAATAATAACATTTATAATGTCCGTGATGATCACAAGTTCTACCCAATTAAGATTATTTCAGTATAATTGGGCAACACATTTAAAGACACCCATGCCCAGGCGGGACTCGAACCCGCGGCCATCGGTTTGGCAGGTGAGGATTTAACCCCTCCACCACTGAGGCCGGCAAAAGGAATATAAATCTAAAGAATTTATTTTTTTCACAAGATATTTAGATTAACAAGATAAAGACACTTAGGTTAGTCAACTTGAAATGTACGTCCGCATATTCCACATTGAAACTTCAAATCATTTTCAGCATCGAATGAGAGCATTTATTATGATAAAATTCCAGATAATAAAATAAAATACAAAACTTCGTTCTTTAAATACTTCGTTCTTTAAATACTTCGTTCTTTATAGACTTCGTTCTTTAAAAATACTTGCAAATAAACTGCAAAGAGTAATTAATATATATTTTCTAATAAATACACGCCATTTCTCTCTTGGAAACAGAAGTAATGGATATTTCGATGTTAGAAGATGATTTGGTACAAGCATTCTTCAATAAACTGTGGCATTTGAATTATCAATATATTTGCTGCCTCTGGTCTGAGGGAAGGACTTCAATGAACCAAGTTGGAGGTATCTCAAAGTCTTAAGAAGTCGAAGGAGAATAGGGGAGGGGAATTTTGGAGGGGAGCAGAAATTCCGCCGACTGGAGTGGAGCGCGGAATATGACGGCCGCCAAGTTATTACGGCTCTGGGCCCTCCCTTCTTCAAACCTTCGCTGTAAGCTCCACCTCCCGACAGGCGGGCCAAATGGAGTCCGCTCCAAGTTATGAAAAATAACGAGAATAAAAGAAAATGCGAAAGTTCTCGGGTTGGGTGGCTCGTTCCACCAACCAGCCCACGCGAATCTCCTCCGAGCATTTCCTCGCCGACGGCAAAAAAAAAAAAAAAACTCATTCGGACGCTCTGAGCGAGTTCATTTAGCAAACCATTTTTCTTAGCACCGCCTTTTATCATTATCTCTCTCCTCATAGAAACGCTGCTTCAAAATTTCCTTCTTCCCGAAATATTCCGCAAAGAGTGGCCTCGAACATTTTCGGTACGAAGCAGAGTGGAGTTATTAGTTCCACCTCGTGTCATAAAGTAAGAACGCAGTGTCCTCTCGCGCTCGTAACGTCAGCTTTAACTACTACTCCGTTTTGCGTGCAAAATATTATCCTTTACTTTAACTTTGTGTATCTTGACAGTTATATGAGAATTATTCAGGAAAATTGCTCCATTTTACCTAAGAAAACATTGAGGAAATAAAATGGAAATAATGCATTCGGGAGCGTCACTACAACTTTTCTGAGATAGCTATATTCTCATGACATGATGCCGTTGGCACCGTGTGAAGAGAATCTGTAGAGCATGGGCATAAAGAGATTTAAATTCGAAGCCCAAAGCATTTAGAAATTATTGATGCATTATTGGAAAAGTTGATGTGTAAAGATGAAGCGGTACGGAGGAAATAATTTACGCAGAAAAAATCCTAAATTTCAGTTGTTTCTGGAGAATGATGTTTCTATCATTCAAGCTGAAAATTTAGCTATTTATTAATATAAACATATCATGAGACCTGGGACACAAAACTGCGTAGTTGTCTCAACTAAAACCCAGTTAAGTTAAATTAATCCATTCCCCTGAGTTTGTGGCCTCATATTTTTATTTTAAGCCTTTCTTCACACTGGCATTTTCATAAAATCCCGCAGCTCTACGGATCGTGTACTGTTTTGAACATAGCGCCAAGATAATCGAGCTTCATTGGCTTAGCATATATTGCTTCCGAGAGCACAATTTGTGCACCGATTTTGGAAGGAGAAACTGCGATTTCAGGGTTGAAATTCGATGCACAGAAGCTGCCTTTCGCGGTTTAGCATCGCACCAAGTAAGCCGTTCACGTGGGCCATTAAAGCCCCCTCTAAATCAAATTTTGATAATCCCTAAGCCAAAGTAACTGCCTCCGTTTCGGGAAATAATTCCTTCATGCTGCGGCATCCTCCATTATAAATCAGAAACCTCGAATTTCTCGAAAGAAGTTTATGGTTCGAAACGGTTTCAGTGGTATTGCCGAGGGTGGATTCACACAAGGGTGGAGTTAAGTGAGCACAAAACAAGCCACGATACGAACTGAGTAGCCACACACTTCATTCAGGCCATAAGATCTAGCAATCATTATTTCCAAGCTAGAAGTATCGTGACCAAAACCTAAAGAGAAATTAATTATAAGCCTCTAAGTACTTCTCTCAAGCTTAAATGATGAAGACATTCAATCAAATTATTGTTTTATTTTTCTTAATCTTTGAGCCAGAAAAAATGGAGTCTTTCCCTGTCCCTAAAGCATTATAATTAAGCACATTGCCTTTTTTCTGCTTTAAAGAGATCTTTTCTCATCTAAAACATTTTCGGTGAAATAAAATTAAAATACTATACTTTCAGGAGACGTTTTGGCTTCCCTTTGTTTCAGCAATTATATCACACTATTACTGTCTTTCATGGCTTACTCTTAAGCGGATTTAAATTCAGATTTTGTGTCTTAAATGGAAGGCTATATTTCAAAGATATTGGCTAAAGAAGAGAGCTGATAATTATCGCCCTCGACAAGCAATATATGCTTCAATTATTTTATATCCGCTTTGGCATGATCCTTAGTGTAAATATTAAAATCATTGCACCCTTTATGAAGCATATTAATATGTCTCATGAATTCTCATGCGCTCGAGGAGTCAATTGCATGTGCTTTCCCTTGGTATCTTAAATCTTTCTTAATATTACCCTCGCATGGGTAAGAATTCCTCCCGCAGATAAATTCCGCGAGACATTCAGTATTGCCTGCAGTTTTCACCAGCGGTTTTGGGTACACCAAATCCTCGGCGGTGTCCTTGCGGCTAAAACCCTCCATATCTATAAACCATTGCTAAACGCCTGCCGTGCTCTCCCTCCTCGTAACATACGGCGAGTTCTGCCTTCCCACTAGCATTAACATCCTTGAAGCATGGTAGAACCTAAATAATTTTAAGTATCCATATTTTACCAAAAAAACGCCAAACTACATCAGAGCCAGGTCCCGTTTTCGCGCGTATCTAGTCGAAGATTGTAGAATGTCTGGTGACTTATCGATAACTGTTGTCTTTATCTTTCCTCCCACGTTGCAGGTGGAATATATCTATTTTGTGCATCCTATTTTTTGTAGAATAAGGAAAATGAGCTCGTAAACGATAAAAATTCAATTTTTATACGCCTCTCGGTGCATTTCATATTGTTAGTGACAAAATTTCTATTTGAATGTTCTCCGATCGAAGAAATTCAAAATGGAAGAATATGATCAAACTCCTTTCAATTTCCGAGGATAATCATAGTTAAAATACATAGATAGGATATCGTAATCTCACTTTCCTTTCTCTAAAACTTGTGCATGTTAAACTAATGATAAAAATTAATTTATTTGAAATACTCAAGGGATCAAGTTTTCATCTCGTAGACACGCTTCCATAATGACCAAGACTGCATCAGACTTGCATCTTAACTCACGCCTGCGAGATTTTTAAAAATATTGGCGACGCCCTCCATTTTTGAAGCCACTTAAAACCATAAGGCCTCTTTCTCCTCCCTTTAAAAAAAAGCAAAACTCCTCCGTGGAACGCCCACACGATTCCCCAAACTTCCCCGCCCTCCTTAAGAGTTTCTGACACCGCAGCCATACTTCGCGAAACACATGATAGATGGAGTCACCGCCGCCCGTGGACATGGCGCGGAGGAGTGGGCAGTTTTGGAGCGTGCGCCGGAATGGTAGAGGAGAAACGTGAGGGCAGTAGGAAGATGACTCCCCTCCTTTTCCCCCTAATATTAGCACTTGACACCTTGATCCACGAGACTTTTTAAAGCCTTTTCCCTTCCGACCCAGACTTTTCTACGCCTCTTCCCATTCCATTTCCTGGGACCTTTTTTTTGAAATATGAGCAACAGCGGACCATCCAGTCCGCTTTTATCATAAGTTTAAATTACATTAATCGCGTCTTTTCCGTTTCTGTATGACGTCTCCTCATCCCCAAAAAAAACTCAGTCTTCCTCCCTACCCAACGGGCTATTCCTAGTCTCTCTCTCTCTCTCTCTCTTCTCTTGGCTTTGGAAAATGAATGGTGTGGGTTATTCCCACGGAAATATGTACGATTTATTTTCGACGTCCTCTCTGCTTTTTTTTCTCTTTTTTTTACTACCATAAATCCATTTGAATTCCGTGATGAATATTTGCCCGGTGTGGTGGACATAAATCATTTAGCCCACTTGAGGGCTTAGGGTGATATGCTTAGATCAACGTCATTTTTCACCTGTTACGGGGTTAACGTGGTTCAAATCCGTTGAAAAAAAATCGTGTGGGTTGGCGAAGTAACCATTAGTGGGTTCGTTTGCCGCTGGCTGTGATTTTTCGAGGGGTTATCCTCAGTGATTTATACTTAATTTTACCGAGAGTCCAATGGGGTAGATAAACCTTATCAGGAAATAGTGTCATTACTTTGGCGTTGCCCAATAACGTCGATGGCCGACTAGATTTCTTCCATCGTGAGTACATTTATTTTCTAACATTAACATAGCTCTGCTAATGCTATGTCTGAAAATTTTGTGATTATCATAAGCATTTTTTTATTAAAATTTAAAAATGCACGTCAACAAGTAGATGTTATCCCTAATTGCATATTGTCGCAAAATAACTTGAGGAACATTGATTTATGGATAGTGACAACTGATCAGCACAACGCTTAGATTAAAGGTGTAAAGGTTAAAACGGAAAAATTTCCGTTTTTTTTCATCGTACTGAACTCATATTGACATTTCGTTTGCGATTGGAGTAGTCTAGGAGTTTTGAAGAGAATTAAGGGAAAGATATTTTGGAACTTAAAAAAAATATTATATATTTCTTTCTTTCTCAGTGCAACTTTCTGTATGAGGTCTCGCTCGGTAACTCTCGAATTGGCTTTGAGGGGTGCTTGATAACCAAACCAACCCACCTTGCACCTCTATAATTCTCTATTTATTAATGGAAAATGATTTAGAAAAAAACAATATTGAATATCAGGATTTTTTTTTCCTTTGTATCTCCATCGTCTTAAATTCAATTCTTCAACACAAGGTAAACCACTCATTTTTTCCTCTTTGTTAAAACTATTTCCAGGATTAAGTTCTCTATAAAAGTTAGAAGTCGCTTGGAATCTTATTTAAAGCGAACGTTGTAGTATTTCTGTGTGATTACTTAGTCTATGCATTTTAAAAATAAACACTTTTTTAGCCTTCTTAAACAAACCCTAAATATATTTCAGAAGAGGAAATGAGGCAAACGTTTCTCCTGCAATAATTATTACTTTAATTAAGGGCGCTGTACTCAAGGTTCCAGTGAGTGCGGATGAGAGATTGCCACTTTTAAGTTAAATTTCAACTCTATGCCAAAAATCCGCATTGCACCGACCTGTCTGAGTAGTACCTAATGCTAGTAATGTTTCAAGCGAATACATCATGGCTATCTAAGCATGATTTGGATGAAGTAACCATCTCGCCGAGAGTAATGATTAACGACAGAGATAAGAATGTACGGAACCGGTGAGGCATGTACCGACTCCCAAGCATTTTATTAAGTAGGTACTAATAGGTAAATGGTTTATTAAGTACAAATAAATGGGTACCAATAGAAATTTTCACTTTTTAGGAGACGCTACTCCATTGCCTACGCAACTGAAAATAAATATAGCGCATCTCCCCAAAACGCGGGAATCACGATGTTCTATGCCGCCGCATTCGAGGAAGCATTAGATCCGTTCTCAGTACATTGTCCTTTTATCCGGTGTTCAGCCAAGTTACCGATACGGTTCCAAACTTTGCCATGGAAACCGCGTAAAATGCAAACATCGCACTGCGTTTGCTGAAGCAAGGTATCGAGTTGTAAACCACGTATAAGGGAATGCACGCCCCTGGTATCCAAGTTTGGAGAAGCTCCAGGGCATTTCAGAGCAATTTGTATCTTATGAATACACTAATCTACATCTACATAATACCCCGCAAGACGCCCAAAAGGCGTGTGGCAGGGGGTGTTAGGACACCAGCCGTTTACAGCTAAAAAAAATGAAGTGCTCCAACGAAGTTGGGACTAGCGTTTATTAAAGTCCTTTATGGCTCGGGGGAAAACGAATTCCCATATCTATCCGTTCGGCAAAATATCTCTCTTAATTTATCGCTTCTATCAGACCTGGAAATATAGTGTGGCTCTAATATAATATTCTCTGCGTCGCTCTTATAGATATCCACTCTCAATTGTTCAAACAATCTAAGCCTAGCGCGCAGCCTAATCGTGGGTAACGAATCGCAATCAATGCCTTTCGTTTTCTTTGATGAAGGAAACCACCCTATTGTGCGCCGCTGGTATTCGTTGTGTAGCGGATTGGGGAATAAGACGCGAGGAAGGCTTCTCCACTCGGCGGGAGGAAGGAAGGAGGCGAAGTAAAGGGGGAAGTTGACTGCTCATCGTGGGCCTCGCGGGGAGCGGGAGAGAGGAGCGGGAATGGAACGTACCTAGAAAGGGTTTAAGAGCACTGACGTCTTGGTGGGTGGCCACAGAAATGCCAACCGCGCAGTATGCAAACCTCAATCCTGCGGCGGGTGGCGCCAAACCAGCGGAGCGGGATGGGCGGGGCAGGTTTTGTTGCTGTTTGCCGAAAGTTCTGCTTGGAGAACGGAGGGAGGGTTGTTGAGGTGGGAGCGAGGTTATTAGTCTGTGGGAGAGCGTGTGTTGGGGGGGGGGGGGGGTTGCCCCTATCTCGCGGCCAGATAAGCAGTGCGCGTAAGCATTTACACCCCTCTTGGTGTACACATATCTCCGCGGATGTTTTCAGCGGTGAGCCTTCCTCCCTTCTCGCCAGGAAGTAATGGGGCAGATAAGCCACGCTGGATTGGCCGGGGAAAGTGGACCGTTTGGAGATAAATAGCGGCTGGCTTAAGGATATTTGGCCCCCTCAGCGTGATTCCTATTAAGTAGCAAAATTCTCTATTCTTACTTTTTTGTGTATTGTTTTAAAAAATTTAGAATAAATTGAAATTATGGTCGAAAAAAAATTTAGGATTTATCTACAAGGTAAAATTCGTTTTCCAATTCTGTATACATCTCATCCTCCGCAAAATTTTCAACTTCAATGAGTAGAGAATCCAAGACATTTATTCTTTATTCAAAGGTATTCTTGCATATCAAAACCATAAATTCCTGGCATTTCCTCGAGGAGCTGGCCCTTGGTCTAAAATACGGCGGAATAAAAAGTATTGCACCTTGTCTCCATGAGGCAAAATGAATAGCTGAATCCAAATTTTCAATTAAGTTGATCCACAACCTCTACTTTTTTGGATGATTTTTGCGAAACTTAGCGTAAAAATTTTGGCTTGGTCTAGGAATGAAGACCCGTTGGCCTAAATAGCAGCCGTCTCAGAGATTTGTCCATTTCTGCGTGATACAATTCATGCATATACGTAATCGTATTTCATCCAAACTTTTCCTTTGCATTGATTTAAAATATTAAACCCTTTTAGATAGAATTCTACGATGATAATATATGATGCAATATTCCTTTTAATCGATATAAATACAGTCTAACTAACTCCCTTTGTTGCTACTTGAGCCTTCAGTTCAAATCTGTGCGCTGTTTACATCCAGATGTAGACCCATGGGGCTGAATATTGGCTGGCTCATGGGTGATCCTACGTGACCATGGGTTTCAAAACAAATACTTCTGCTATTTTAACTTTCCTTAATAATTTATAGCGATAATTTTTTTATGAACATGGGCCAATGTTGAAAAGGAAACTTAGAATACACAAGACGCAAATTGATACGTATATTGGCTCAAATATATAATTTTTAAAGACTATTGATATAAATACCGCGTCGTTTCCATTCGGAAAAACTATTTTGGTTACAAACATAGCTTAGATTGTCCTCTATAAAAAAACAGCTACTTCAGCTATTACATTTTTTACCAAGCATATTTTATTTTACCATGACGAACCTTAATGCGTTCTAACGTACCTTCTTACCAAATCAAATGTTATATTCTTATGATAATCACTCAGTAGTACAAGGGAGGTTTATTTTCAAACTCCGATAGCTCAGCAAGAACATTATGCTAGCGACAAGCGGGTAACTGCGCAGGTAGGGCAACTGCGCGTCCTCCGCACCGCACCCTCAAGTCATTTCTGACCGTAAGTTGTTAGTTTAAGGTTAGTAGCAATCTCATTAACTACACTGCCTCAATCGATTCTCCGGCCAAGTGAGCACTGCGGAGAGACAGCCATAGAACTCGCAGAATGGCTTCAGCATTGACATGTCTTGACCTTTGTGCCAATTAAAGAAAATATTTCTTTAATGCAATGTGGCTAGAGTGCGAAACAATATGAAACATTACGTCCATGCCTATTCTAAACAAAAGAAGAGACATTCTGACTTCTGGAAGTGTTCTGGTCACTGACATTACAGCGCTGATGCAGCCCAACTGCTCCTTGAGAAATTTCAATGGTGCATTTTCGATCACCCGCTATGCAATGCCGACCTAGTGCCGGGAGACTTCCATCTTTACGCTAAAATTAGGATGTGGCAAGATGGCAAGCGTTTTCAAACGGGCATTGAACTTCAGGACAAAGGCATAATTCATTGGAATTCATTGGCAGCAACATTCAATGAAGAAGGTATAATGAAGCACGTCCACAGGCACGACCAATTCCTCAATCGCCGAGGTGATTATGTCGAAAGGATTCCACAAAAGTGCTCAATATTTAACTATGAAATAATTTTTAATCAATCAATTCGTCTTCTGATCATGACCCATCGGAGATTGAAAAAAAACGGCCCTCGTAGTGTGGTTTGAATAAGTGAGGATAAATCTCACTCCGGACTGTAAATATCACACATTAAGGGTAGTGTGAGCAGTTCCTCTCCCTGAGATCTAGCACTTTGAGGATTCTCTTTGGGGGGGGGGGGGTCGAAAGGCTTTACCTGGGATTTGAACCCGATACCCTTTGCAGACTGCCAAGCGTCCTACCCACTAGGCTACCACGCTCCCATTTCCATTAATAAAAATAATATTTTCTGCCAATAAGCTATCATTTCTATGTTAGCCTCCAGGTCGTAACGGATTTGTAGCTCGTAAGGTAGTATTTTACAAAAATGTTAACTCTAATGTTTACTTCTTCGAACCAGATTCGGGATATTGCAATAGATATGAATGGAATAGATAGGAGGAGAATATATTGAAATGAATTGATGGGATTGATGAATATTCAGGAAGCCGACTCTTGCGTCATTCTGCAAGGAGGCTCATAATTTTAATCCTAAAGCGAACTAAGACACTAATGGGAATGGACAAACTGATCTTGGGGTTACTGACCAGTGATGATAATAATGGAGTATAAGTCACTGCATATCTTAATATTACATGAATATATTTTCCGAGTATTGAATTCAAACCCATCATAAGCAACTCTAAAATTTCTCCATTATTTACGGGAAGACATATTTTTATACGAACTAAACATAATGTGTAAAGAGTCCTTTTCGAACAAAGGGTATCAAAATAGTGGTGGATGAAACTTGGTGTCCTGCCAAGGAGGGGAGAGGGATTCGATGGAGTAATGGAGGTGGAGGGAGGATACGTCGACGAAGTGCCAAACACAAACGTTCCCGATCAGGTGTGCGTGGTCCACGAGAGAGGCTGAAGCCAAAAGCTGGGAGAGGTCAAGGGCAGTGGGGAGCAAAATAAACCATGCATACTATTTTTTCGTCACGTAGTAACATAAATAAGTTATTCCCGTATATCATGAATCTCTTTTTGAAAAATGAATCATTATTTTTACATCCACGAATTTTTGTCAGTGCTATAGCTTCCAAATGCACACTGAACGTCCGTACTAAACGAAGAAATGAGTGAAAGTACTATATTGTCAGACTTTGTAGTATGAGATCAATTACTAAATAAGTAAATAATCAACAATAATACCTCATAAGTTAGACCGGAATTCGTTCTTTCTTATTTGCTCCATTCCTAAAATAACTAAGATTCCCTTTAAAATTATGCTGAACAGTCACTTTTTTCTACGACGAAAAAATTGCTTCGTATTGAAACCTCACCTTTCGAGTTAAAATAAGTGTTTTTTCGGATAAATATATCAAACAAGTTATTTGCTCTTCACCAAATTAGCGTTTAATTACGAAAGAGAACTTTTTAATCTAATTTTCGCCGTTTTCCTTTTTTACGAAAATAAACAGAGGTCTCATAACTATGATTGGAGCGCCATGAACCTACTCATTTAACATTATTTTCCCATTTATCACATGTATCTTAGTTTCTACTTTTTTACCTCTTAAACGTACCGATAAAAAACCTTATTAGATGTGGGAAAGAGCTTGCGTTAAAAGTAGTGCAAAAATCGAAGAATTACCCCGCCTTTCACACGAAAAACCTTTGGTAGTCATCAATTGAGTAGCAGAAAAGTTTCTCGGGTTTTCCAGCGGTTGATGTCGTTCATGTCTCATCTTTTCTGCAGCTGATACGCCGTGAAAACCTAAGACCGTGCATCAATTGAGTACTTTGTGTAGTCACTTTTAAGTGTGTGGTAATTTGGATAAAATATGAGGTTTTGAACTTTATTATGTACTATATACTGGACTGTTAAGTTGAATTTTTTATTTTCAAAGGAAAAAACCTAATTTACCTCCATTTACTATCATTTTACCATTGGGAACGCAGCATTCTTACTGAAGATAACATTTGCATCATATAATGGGAAAATTCCCGTGAAAGTATGAGAATATTTCCATGCAGTATTTTTATTTATAACATCGGGTGATTAAAATAATAATCAATGCACTTGAGTCCTTTTTCATCTCTAGTTGCTATCATTTATAATACTCTCGCCGGATAATAAAACGTGATCTTTCTCACGAAACCCTAATTTTCTCTTTATTTCGCCAAAATTCTTATTTTCAACATATTTATATTTTTTCAATTTAAATTCAATCGTCGCTTGGCCTATCCTGCCGATTTTTTTTAGAAAATTAATTATAGTGAGGTTTTACCGTCATTTGAGTGAATTACAATTTATTTTTTAGTAACCACGACTTCGTAACCTTAGAAAACATCAGAAAGAGTGCTTACGGAGTGCTTGTACTCGATTTTAAGTTACAGAGTTCGAATGAATACATGTGCTGAGTATCATAAAATTGTATATTCTTTTGGGAGATTGAATATCTTGCATATTCTATTAATCGATAAGTATTTTTTTTAAGAAGATTGAAAACTATGTTAAAATTCAATAGAGCAAGCTCAATCCGTTTCAGTATCGCTCTGAGGATTGGTCAACGACTATCTTACTACGTGTAAACATATATAGACATCTGTACATCTGTAAGGGCTAAATTCCCATTCATACCACATAATAATAAGCACTAGTTTTCCTCCAACGCACTTCCGTCAAGTAGATATAGATATGCTCGACCTCCTTACAATAGTGGTCATATGTCTTTAAGTCTCATGATCTTTGTTCAAGATGTCATACTTCACTAATTTACTTTCTTCCATTGACTTTAACGCTCACGCCGTTATCTCAACACATCCACTAATAACTGCAAGCCTTGAAACGGCCATTATTCATCCAAATTATTAAAAAAACTTATTTTCGGTTGATGGTAATTAATAATTAATTTTCCTTTAAAAATTCTGGCAACAATCTGGAGTGCAATCAGAACAACAAAAAAGGTCTTTCAGATAATCTGTCGAAGCTACCAAGATATCCGTTCATATCGAAATAATGTTTTAGCCTTGTAAATAAATGCGAAACAAAACTCGAAAGATGAGAGAAGGTCCTCAAAAGCTTCCTTTGTGGGACAAAGTTTCTTCAAAATGCTTATGATCTGATGGACGTTCACTTCTGTTTCTTACTTATTATTATTTTTACCACCTGATACTATGAATGAGAATGCTGTGTATGGCTATATTCTCAATCTTTCAAAGGAATTTAGCCACTATATGGTGCACAAATTGTCTTGAGTAACAATGCTGAGTACCGAATGATTTAATGGTAGAAAATGGCAGTAAACTGTATTATTATTTATCATCTGATTAATTTGGTAACATAATAGCTAGAGTCATAGCATTAATGACCTATTGAAGCGGAAATGACATAAAAACCGCAGAATAAGTCGTTGGAATGAAAGGAAAGAAGAAAGCTGGCGAGAGGAGAAGGCGTGGCGTTATAAGACCGTGAGCGATTCAAAGGCTGGCGAGGAGGATGGCTTAAAGGAGGGATACGAGTGGAGGGATGGGGGGGAAAGGGTGGCGAAGTCTGCAGGACGTGGAGGAGGAAGTTGGGAGGTGTTGGGGGAGGGGAGGGGGCGCTATGGTCAGCAGCGGGCGAGGGGGAGGAAGATGGAGGGGGGAGTATCTGGATTGCAAGCTGTCCGTCGATAAAGTCGGACACAAGGGTATTGACGTACACACCATTCCCGCAGATTCCCTTCCCCCCACCACGCACACCACCCCCTCTTCCCCCACCTCCTCCTCCTTCCCCCACCTTGGAAGACCTAAAGCATCCCCTCCCCCTCTACACCCCCCCCAATCTCTTTATCTTTTATTACGTTATCTCCCTCCCGCTCCCCTCCTTATTCTCCCTCTTCCGCACCTCACATTCTTCCTTCCTCTCTTTCTTTTCCTATCATTCTCTTCAAAGCCTATTTTTCATTGCTGCTCCAAAAAAAAGAGCGCTATGTTTTCAACGCCCGGTCAGCACGGATGTTCCTAATCTAGGAAGCAGCTCAACTGCTTCGCCTATTTTGATGAACGAATTACCAATCGTTTTGAAATTGTCGCGTAGGCTCCCGTGACTTCAATTTTGAGTGTTCCCCTTCCTTTTTTTCCGCATTTATTTGTCAGCGTGATGCCGACTTCGTTTTTTTTTTTGCGCAAGTATTTTTGAAAATTGAAACATTTTTTTCCATGAATATTTCGAAACCGGGAGGGTGTCCGAAACATATTTGCAACGGCGAAATTGCATTAAAGGCGTTTCTGTTATTATAATGTGGTCAGTGGCGGATCCGGATAGGGACAAGGGGGGCTAAGTGGGGGTTATAGTTCCAGCAGTAGTGAGAGTAAGAAAAAAATTACCATTCTATCGAGTGTAAATTGGATACCCAAGCTTTAGCCCCCTTAGCCACCGATCATAGATCCGCCACCCCCCCCATAGATCCGCCACTGGTTACGATAGCTTCAAGTAACCTCCGTTCAATGGTTTCCGGCTCAACTTTGTGGAAGTTGGATCTCACAAATGACAAAACGACTTCATTTTCTTCCACGGATTAAGTTTTTTGATGCAACATATTTTAACCGCAAGAGGTCATTTTCAAGTACCCTGTAAGGTGCCTGAAACATATTTGCTTATTTTGCATATTTGAAACATATTTTCGTACTTGAAAATGACCTCTTTAATTGGAAGCATGTACAAAAAAAATCCCAGGAAGAAAATGAAGTCGCCAAGTAACCTCGCCGACAGTTAATCTGATTTCTTAATTTATCTGAAATTTTGTTTACACCTGACTCTTTGTAAATACTATACAGGAGTCGTGGAAAAACCAACTGAGAATACGATTAACCTGAGGGAAATAACGTCAAGAGGATTTTCCTTTAAAAACTCTAGCAACTAGGTTCAACTTAGGTCCAATCAGAACAAGGAAAAAGGCCGTTCATATAATCTGTCGAAGCTCGAGGATACCCGTGAATATCAAAATATTGTTTCAGCCATAAAAATAAATTTTAAAAGAAACTCTTAATAAAAGGTGCACCAAAATATATATTTGCGGGACAATTTTTCTTCAAAAGTTGTAGCTTATGATTTATTGGTCGTTCACGTCTGCCGCATAAGTGTGTCTAGGTCATCCTCATTGGACGAGAATTGTAGCTGTTAAGGGTACTGATAAAATAATATTCCCGGAGTTAAATCGGGATAAATTATTTGGGCTAGATAAAATAAAAATGATAGGGAGGGATGTGGCCCAGGAAAAGAAAATAGTCTCCTTACTCTGAACGTCTGACATTCGCTCTCCTTATGAGGGTATGCCAATTTTCGGGTTGAAACAGGAAGTGAGAAGTAGGATTGTGATGGGCTTCTTCGATGTTAAACAGGGGTACACATCAGTTAATAGATAGAGAAATTCTGTGTCATCTTGTGAGATTGCATGTTTAGTTTCCCTTGCTCGTATTTCTCAAATCCTCCAATGTAATCATGGCCTACGATCGAGTTCTTATACTGTCAAAACATCATGATTCTACGGTTTAAGTCAGGACACATTTTTCAAAACGAAAACGAAAAGTGGATCACTGATAACCGATAGCAATAGGCAACTCTAAGATAAATTAATGCATGATTACATTTTAGGCATTACTTCATTAAAAATGTACTTATCCCCCAAACTGACAGTAGTTTCCCTAAGTTCCAATGAAAACCTTAAGCTTTTTTCTTCGTGTATATTTGGATTCGTAATTAATTGATTTCCTTAATTTTGTATTTCCTACATCAAACGCATTTTTTCTCAAATTTAGCGCATTTCACTACATGCACAAGAAAATTTCCGTAATAATTCCCTATAATAAAAACATATCTCGGCCATTCCCAAGAAAAAGTTTCCAAATGTAACGTATTATACTATCCAACAGAGAAATGATTCCATCAAACAAGAAGCATTAAGGCCATCGACATTAATGGGTAATAATCTACTACGCGCAAAAGAGAATTCATTTCTTTTTGTACTGCTTATTCAAATTGAACTTTAAATAAAACTCATTCTGTCATAATTGGCTCCGGCAGAAAAAATGTGCCTTCCTTTAAAAACATTCAAATTATATTTTTTATTAACTAATCTTCAACATGGAACATAATTGTTGAGCATTATGACCAAATTGCTATTAACGAAAAATATCAATTAAGTTCAGCCCATTTTGAATTATATATTCCAATTCTCTGAATTTACGCGCGTTTCACAAATTTCATTTTATTATTATCCTTTCCCCAGCACTGGCTTTGTTTCAATTCAGTCATTTAAAATTTATATCCAATTAACAGATATAATTAAGCGATATTCATTTATTATCGGAATGACTAAGAGCTCTGTGATTATTTGAAATATATTTACCTCGTTTAAAAAAAAGTGGACTCCCCTATTTTCCTCACGATTCGTTGATGCAACGCGTTTTAACTTCCCATAAATAATTTGAAAACGGGGTTATAAAAAATCTCGCGGAGATGTTAATTATTATTCCTTATTTAATTTTGAAAGCAGCTTTCAAAATTAAAGTCCTGAAAATGAAAAATATTTTACCAGTATTAATTAGCAAAAAATAAAATTCTGCAGCGTATGTTTCAAATTGTTTTGTTAATTCTCTTTGTGAAAAAATAGCTTACATCCTCTAAATAGAACATTTCAATCCCATAAATATCTCTGAAAACTAATTAGCCGTCTAATCGAATGAGCGATAGCTAATATAGTTCTCTTTGGGATATATTGTTTATTCTAGCCATAAATTGATGAAATTGTCCAAAAATTATCGCTGTTAATGTAATAAAACTATGAATAAGAAAAATTCTATTCACTTCTAAAAAATTATTGTACGATTATTTTTATATTCCTAGACAATGATGTATTTCCACCGGTAGGAGCATTATCAATAGCAATAATTCAAGAGGGATTTAATCTTTTTTTACGATAAACCTTTAGCCACATCGTTCAAAATTTTTCTTCGAAGTTGGCTGTTTTGCACTAGGTACCAACGAGTTCAATACCATCAAATCTTACTGGCATTAACTAATTGTCGGTCACCTAAAAACAATGACATGAAATGTTTAGAAGTCTTTCTCAACCTGTTTCATCTTGTCAGTCCCAGAGGAAATGAAAAGCATGACATTGTGTAAGTTTACTAGAAAAATAAACTTCAAAAAGAGTTTTATAGTCACCTGTCTTAATTAACTATTATCTTAATGTTTTTAATATTTACCTCTTAGGTACTTCAGCGCACAGACTTTGCTAATTTACTCTGAAAAAAATACGGCAAACGAGTTTTTCCATTTGATTAGGTGTTGATGGACCTATGAATTGCTAATATTTTTGTCCAAATAACATATTTTACCATAGGTTCACTTTGTAATGCCGAAAGTAGTTATCTGATGAGAAGCCACCAGATTTAAGATGATTTAAAAATTTGTTTAAATAATTTTATCGTTTTTATAACAATACTATACTTATTAGTAGGAAACAATTACCTTGGCAGACTACATTAAACATTAGATTTCCGAAACCAACATCATGCAAGTCTCAATTTGTTCAATAACAGGTGATAAAAATGAAATTGAGAGGACATAATTTGAGGCTGTTATCTCCACATATTTCATTCATTTGTTTTATCGGTGTTGCATTCTTAACCATAAGATTGCGTGTCGTGACACTCATGTACACTTTGCACATAAAATACCTGTTTGCTACGATCACTGAACGCGGAAGCAGGGTATTTTTTCATCTCCTTTTGCTCTAACCATCTATAAAAAAAGAGAGATTTTCTTTTCTTTTTCACCGCGTTCATTTTCTTTTTCCCAGCCTCCGCGCATCCTTTCAAAGCCTCCTCTCCTCCCACACTCGGGTCCAATCGGCAGAAATGCGCATTTGTAGTGAATCATCAGCGGGTTGCGTTTTACCGCCTTTGCAGGGGCTTCTAGATCGTTACTCCTATTGATTTACCACTCATCAGCCAGCCTCCCTCACCGCTGCTCCCCCTTCACCTTCGACCGTCCCCCCCCCGCCACCCAAACCCACGTTCCCTCGGAACACGTACTACGTGGCCACCGCCAGTCCTACCCCCATCATACCTCCCACACCACGTACCCACCTCCCTTCCTTCTCTGCCATCTCCTCGACCACCCCCGCTGGTGTGGAGATGAGACTACTGCGAGCGGGATTGGAGCTGTGGACGGGGATTGTAGTGTTGGTGGCGGCTTTGCTCCGGGTAGAGGCGGACGACGGAGCTGCGTCCGTGTCCTTCTCTGTCCATCTCCGCTCTCCCTCCAACCCAACACCCCCGCTCCCCCCCTACCTCTCTCTCTCTCTCCCTTTCCGTCCGATGGAGTGAAATGATTCCGACGGTCGGAGAGGTGCTTCCCTATTCATAATGAAGCGGACGAAGGGCTTTCCTTCTTTCTCCGCTCCGTGGATGATGACGTCGGACGGCAACCGCCGAATAGCCTCCCTCCGCCCGTGGTTCGATCAACAATTCCCTTCGCCCGCTCGCCCGATCCCTCAACACACACAAGGGAAAAGAAAGCCACCGCGGAATACCGCTTGTATTCCATTTTCTACGTCGCAGTCGATGTGAAGCCAATGTTCTCGACGCGTAAGTCTGTGTACGGAATTCATCGCTGGAATATTCTTCATACATTCAGTTATGTTCTCGATGAAATATTTCTATATTATCTCGTCATACATAGGGATAAATTTACTCATGCCCATGCAACCAGTATATTGACTCTCAATCAACAAGTAGAATATTTTTTTAATTTCTCAGATTTGCATATTTTGCTCGCAGAATTTTTGCCGATATGCACGTGTGGTAATGTGTTTTGTTACTTTCATCATTGCTCTAAGTTTATACGCGGTAGAAATTATGTATTTTCTGGTGGGATATATTTTAATTTATTCCCCCATATTCCCCAGGCAAATTTAGGTATTATTAATAAACTGCAATTTTTTTTGTTTTATGTGCACATTTAACTTTCGCCTTGAAGTATAACTGCTATTGAGAATGGCACCTAACACAACTATCTCAAATCCTGGAATGAATGGTTTTACAGAGGAGTATATACATGCATCCATAGCTGCTTTGGTCCATGAGTTTGTCAGAGAAGTTTTCTAAAATACCTTTTTGTTAATTAGTAATCCGCCAATTCAGCAAATACAAAGAGTTTGTCGTTCCTTTTTTCGAATAATAATAATAATAGATTGTTTTTTCAATTACTATAACCGGGTTTATTTTGGCTCGCTTCTAAAGCCATTAGATATTTTATCAGCCAATATTGAAGATACGTTTGAACAAAAGTATTAAGAGGATGAGGTGTGGAAAGCGAAATTTCGACCTCTCTGAACTGCACCTCCAAACTTTCTCCTCAAGGATTTTCTCAGGAGTATCAGATGTAAAGAGATTATCGTACCCAATAATTGCGCATGAACTCATAAAGAGAGTACTTATCCTAGATACTTCAAACTCATTTAGCCTGTTGCACACTTAAATTGGATTCCATCTTATCTACAAAGGATCAAGGAAACGAAGATAATCGTTCTTTCGAAGCATATGTCAAAAAGTATTTATGTAAGAGCTCAATGCTTTTGAGGGCAACATATATCCCTTACAAAGGAACAATATTTCTGAGAAAAAATTTTACCACAGAGCATTCAAAAAAGATGGTTTATTGATACAAAGGTAAAGAAAATTCACGGAAAAAAGTGTAGATCAGAAACCCCACATCAAATTAAGTCGCAAAAACTTTTTCGATATATTATAAGGCGAATAAGACTACAAAATTCCGAAATATCAATTGCTGTGTAATGGGGATGGTTATTCAAATAGAGGCTCTTGAGAATAACATAAATCAACTATGCGGAAATCTGGCTGTCAATGGAGTTCGTATGAATCCAGTTAGTCGCTTACGTTAAATCCACCTCTGAACAATCATGAAGAAGTTCATGCAGTAAACCCTGGTGTGATTACTTTGTGATAGACTTATGTGTTTTAAAAAGCATGATTCCTAGGCTTTTAAACCGCAAATATGCTGAAGAGTGGAATAAGACGGATAAATAATTAAATCCTTGTGACTTTGCAAAGTTTTCTGTCACCATTCACCGCACACGTGTAATTTTAGGAGATAGTATTTTTGGCAAATGGTTAAAACATAAATATTTTCGCAAAGTGCCGAAAATATACCGAGTAATCGTTGATGACGAAAGAATGTCGCGACGACATATCGTACAAATGCCGATTACGAGCAAATTCACGGGAAAGAAACCCTTCATCACGGATCACTTGTTAATTCCGTGCCCCATCCCACCCCCTCGTGCACACAGTCGTCCACTCTAGGGTGGCCAAACCGCCCCTACTCTACAACACCCCCTCCCCGCCCGCCCATGTCCCATCACCCTCCCCTCTCCACGGAGTATCGAGATGCGAACGATCCCCTACATAACCCACCCCCACCTCACCCACCCTCTAACCCCCTCCCCTCCTCCACCCCTCCCCTCCGCATACAATCCCGCCTGGGGGATGGAACACAAATGGGAGATGGAAGCCTGTTATCGACGTGATGGTCAAGACTGGATGGGGTAAGGGGTGGGGGGTTCTGAGAATCCGGGGGGGGAGGGGGAAGAAGGGGGACTGTGGAGGCTTGGAGGAGTTGTGATCGAAGAGGGTTGGGAACAGCTTGAGGAAGCCCTCCAACCGCAAAGCTAAGAAAATGTAATTTTTGTCATCCTCGTTCTAACTATAGAAATTCGTCTCCCCCTTAACATTGCGATACATTTTTTCTTCTTTCCCCGTCATTTTTAAGGACTAAGAGCACCAATTTCACGGAGGAAAATTAAAGCATGGTCAAAAATATGGTTAAATAGCTAAGAAAATGTCATTTTCTTCATCCTTGTGCTATAAAATAAGCACCCTTAGCATTGCGATAGATTTCTTCTTCCTTCCCCATCATTTTTAAGGATTTGGAGCATGAATTTGCACGGTGATCAATTCAAGTGTTGTAAAAAATATGGCTGCAGAGCTAATTAAATGCAATTGACTTCGTCCTCTTGGTAACTATAGAAATTTTTCTCCACCTTAACGTCGCAATAGATTTTTTCCACGTCATTTGAAAGGGCTAAAATCTCAAAGTTGCACCGTGTAACGCACGGTCAAAAATATGGCTGCAAAGCTAAGAAAATTTCATTGCCTTCATCTTCGTTCTAACCATATAAATTCATCTCCACCTGAACGACGTGATAGATTTCTTCCTCCCGCGTTAATTTTTAATGACTAAGAGCATGAAGTTACAAGGTGTAAAATTCAAGCATGGTCAAAAATATAGCTCTATGGCAATTTATAAACGAAACTATTGACTATACTATATATTTATTCATGGGATATGCCACTCAGATATGCCGCTTGCCCACTGACATACAAGACTACATGCAGCATTCCTTGTAAGATATTAGTGAAAATCAGTGTAAGATTTTAATTTGGCTTTAAAAGGGTAATGTGTAAAATAGTGTACTTTGGGTAGA
Organism: Ischnura elegans; assembly: GCF_921293095.1. NCBI lineage: Eukaryota > Metazoa > Arthropoda > Insecta > Odonata > Coenagrionidae > Ischnura > Ischnura elegans. The sequence goes on from NC_060248.1 coordinate 111,013,427, forward strand.
ATGAGCATTCTGATACACACATTTACGTAGAATTGTAAATTAAACGTCCTTCTATTAAACTATCAATTGAGTTTAAAAGTATGAAAAAACTACCTATTCGTCATATAAATGGCATTTTCACGGATTGTCGGAATCTGTGAGATGCTGGGTAGACTATATGGGAGATAAAATTTGGGAACTTTTCCATTATTGCTTCTGAGCCAAAATCGATCTTCATCGCTTATATATACATCAGTTTTGATAATATTCCTCAATGGTCCGTTTCTCTGGACGCAAAAAGTCATCATTAAAATTTAAAATCGCCGATGACACATGCACATGAATATAAGGTCTCATTTTGTAATTTCACTCAAGTTTATCATCGGTGAAGTGGTACTTCTTAACCCTTAAAAACCCAAAGCTACTTTTGGAAGAATCCAAATATCAAGATTTTTCATTATGAAAACTTGAAAATTTTGCTAAATTAATGGTCATTACAATTAACACCGAAAAATAATGGGTAGTTTAGATATTTCTTGAATAGAGCAGAACATTTATATATTTTTGAAGTTTCTTAGAAGCAACATTGGGTCATAATGGGTTGAGTAGAGGAAACAAAATGAATGAATTCAACAGTTTATATGATTTGCATGCTCGAAATAGAGGGGCGGATCCCTTAGGGTGAGTAGTTTGGGGGTGACAAGGAATGCCTGGGCATCTTACCTCCGGTGGGGACTGATCGTTACGGTCGAGCAGAGAGGGTGGTTTGGGTGGGTGGACTGTGAAGGGAAATGAAGCCCCAGTCAAAGGATGCAAAGACGAATAAATAAACCGTCAGGGCTCTTCTCAAGGTAGTCTTGTGGATTACCCGCTTCGTCGCCTCCTCTGCTTCCTTACTTCCTCCGACCCCTTGCGATAACAACCACCTTGCCGTCCGCTCTAGCCGCCGTTAAAATGCTCAAAGTGTCCCCATCAAACCCGCTATTTCTCTCAAACTACGATTTGAAGACTTCACCAAACGGATGGGCTATTTGAATGACATTGTCCCGGATTGTTATACGTTGTGTTTCAACTGACGGACGCGACATGACGTTTTGAAGTCCAAATGATGATCGTAGCAATATTTTTTCATCTTGCAAGCGAAGAGTTAAGAGTTACCACGGTGTCGATACGACAGAGAAATGATGGTGATTACATTTTAATTTGAATTGGAATGAATTTCATTCCTTATGAGGTTGAAGTGGAATTTCTCAAGCAATCACTGATGTGTAATGGTGATTTGGCCATTATTTGTTTTAATTTACTAAATTAATTCTAAATCGGAAGCTATGACATGGTGGAAGGGCTCCTTAATAGCAATGAAGAGAGTTAGTGACTTCCACAGTTTATTTAACACAGAACAACCGGTTGCTGCTGTCAAGTCATCTTCAGGTACATTGAAAAACATGTTGGTTCAACTTGTACATTGAAAACTTAGATACACAGCATAGTTGTGTTAGATACATTGAGTTATTGATAAATGAATCTATGAAAATTTTCAATTCACACTTAAAATTTATTCCTTATTTACTCTTACTAGTTTTTTTTGTATCCTTCAATGCCACTCTTCCCAAAAAGAGTATACTTATTTTCTTAAAGAAAAAAGCTGAGCGTGGGTCATTATTACAGACGGCCTGAGGTCATTCACTCAGCATGAGAGGACAAACCTCCCGCATTTTTCAATTATTGTGTCGCGATTCTATCGAAGGCACACGTTATTTAGCTGCTTATACCCATCTATCATAGACATTTGTCAATATGAATATAGAGCCTCATTTAAAATTCAGGAATTCTCGACTGCTTTTCTGTTAAGGTCTATATGGTCAAGGAAGTGGTAATCTTAAGGTGCGTTTACACTGAGTGACATATTACATAAACAAGTTACATATGGCATATTTTACGAAAAAGTTACAAATCCATTTAACATATTACGTGTAACATTGTGTTATAAAAAAATACGTGTTATAAAACAAGCTTTGCTTGTTTCCCGCTTCATGTGGGAAACTATAAACTTGATTTATAACACGTATTTTTGTTTTATAACAGAATGTTACGTGTAACATGCTACACGGATTTGTAACTTTTTCGTAAAACATGTTGTATGTAACTTGTTTATGTAACATGTTACTCAGTGTAAACGCACCTTCAGGTGTACTCTAGGGGTTGGTAGGGAACAAGATTCCCGCGGTGTGAGAGTGAATACAGTGGCGTTGAGAGGGAGAGAAAGATAAGCTTCAAGCTACCACACAGATCTCGACAGTAACTCGCCCACACTGCACCTCATTACGTCAAATTAAAACAAGAAAATAACGTATCCTGGTAAAAAAACAGTATTATAAGTAACTACGATATACTTCTCATTCAGGCACTATTTGGCGAGAGAAATTTCCCATTATCATGTATCATGATCGACTGGTATTATTTCCAGGTTTCAGATAATTTTATACGTGTATATTTCAATTTCAGTAATAAGTTGCACATTTTTTGTATTTTTTCAGATTCTTTATTACGGCCTTTTTTGGGATTTGTGCTGGCTGAAATCATCGCGAGGGCTCCACGAGAGTTCGGTCATTCGGTTCGAGCCCCGGTCAAACTGTGAGTGATGCTATCCTCTAGTAATTTCTCGATATTTAATCTTCTAACAATAAGCAGAATTTTTTAGCAATTTTATCGTGATCATACAATTATTAAAATCGAAGTTTCACGACAGGAGAAGCCATGGAAAAATCACTGGCAGAACGAAATATATTTTGGTATCTGCATGATACTGGCCATACAACCTTGATATCTAACCTTGCAATATATAATACACCTTATTAGAGAGATACTGAGTAGCTCATCCATCAACACAGGGTTCCATCGGCCTTTCCATTTGTCTTGATTTAGCATGGATGTGAGGGAACCGATGATTACTGCTATGTATTATTCCTTATGATTATTACTCTCCAAGTTTTTTAGTTTATTCCGCGTTATTTGTCATAGGTTGACGACACTTTCGACCTAAAGACGCCTGCTGGAATCCCGGCGAAACTGTCGGCAACCCAGTGGCGTAGCTAGGGGAGTACGAGGGGTCCAGATCCCCCCCCCCGAAACATAAATATTACTTTCCTTCATAAAAGAAAACAAAATAATAAAAAATCATGAATTAACTAAATATTTCTTTCACAAGTTGTTTTTTCGATTGATAAAAGTGTTAAAATAAATTTGAAACCCAATACTATGTACCCTGTTTTTCAATAATTTTCCCCCCTTGTTTTGGACCCCCTGCCCCCGAATAAAATTCCTGGCTGCGTCAACCTATGACAAAAAACGCGGCGAAAACCCGTAGACTGGAGAGATCAACGAATCAAGAACGCCACGTAAGACAACTATGTATTATTATGGCATTTGCAAATTATTTATTTTTCCCAGCGCACGTAAAGAGAATGGAATGGAGAGACCCTGGATTAGCAAATTTATCGTTAGAACAACTCGAGACTAACCGCACACTGAGCAACAACTCACGTCTTCACCAAATCCATCTCCGCCCAAGACCATCAGAGGGGGGAAAGAGGAGGGGGGGCTGGAAGGAGTGAGTTAGCTGACCACTCCGCTCTTGCGAGGATGGAGGGTTGCCGGGAGGAAGGGGGCAGCACCGCCGCGGGCGCTGGGATTGGCAGTGGCCGAGGCGCGCACTTCCCTCCCAGCGGCAGGGAGAGGGGCCTAGGGGGGCTTGTGGACGTGAGGGGGATGTGGGAGGGAAAGGGGTGAAGAGAGGGAGAAAGAGCGCTCCTCTCCCAGGGCACCGTCCTCGCCTAACGCCCCCAAGGAAATTCATTTCCGATTTCCTCGGCGGAGCCAGGGAAGGGGAGGTTGTGGAGAGAGGGCGGGTGGTGGTTTGTATATATTTTTTTCCTTCATTCTCTCCTCCTCCCCTAAGAGCCACCCCCTCATCGTATCGTGGGGGAGGAGGGTGGGTGGGATAAGACGGTCGGGGGACACTGTAATGCGTCGTTTCCACCACCGACCAACGTGTAAAATGCACGTGTACCGAGTCTGACGTCGTTCATGGAGAGCTACTTCTTTGAAAAGAATCGTGAATAGCACTCTCAAGAATTACCTAGGTATCCTAGAGATGCATCCATATTCAAATAGAATATTCATCACGGAAATGCAATGATAGAAATCGCATGAAAAGTTTACAAATTATCGACCATGTATGTTTTAATAACACGCGCGTATAATATTTTAGTATTTAAGTTGTATAAAATCCAGTACATTTAGAGGCAAGTATATTTAGGAGCTACTAAATGGCAGTACTTTCAATACAATAGGAATAAATAACAAAAAAACAGGCTACATAGCTGGGGCCGGAGAAAAATGCACGGAATATTTTTCCATGGTATCAAATACGACTGCCCGAGCTTTACTTGAGCTCGGGTCCCTGGCAGAAAATATACATGTAATTGGGCTTCATAGTTTTTAAGGAAGGGGACTCCAAACTTTTATATTTCAGGGCCGCATTAAACATTTCATCTCATTTATGCGGGCCGAAGGAATAAAAAATTTGAAAGAAACAAATTAGTGCCTGTAATTTAATTTCCTCAAAAATAGTACAAACATGGAAAAAATTTTAAATATCTTGTTGGAAAAAATCAATGTAAATTAACCCAATGCAACCAAATTAGTGTGGCAAATGATGCTGTCGTTTTGACTTCAAAATTTCATTTAAATCAAGTTCCAGGTTAGATGAGCAAATGGTAAGAATTATAAGTAAACACTTTGGGATTTGATTGGCGGGCCGGATGCGGCCCATGGACTATATTGGAGACCCCTGGTTAAGGTATCGTGTCGTTTATTTTTCCTTCTATCTTTTTTAGTTAATTACGACCTTGTCAATTTCACGAGAATTTACATTTGCGACCATGCTCAGTAAAATACACTGGCACACACTGTTTTTATCGGAATTCAACTAATATTCAGCTATTAACAACAGACTCTCGTAACCTCTATCGGATAAATAATTGATAGTTAGTTTACTTCTACCTCCCTCTTCCTCTTCATCATTCAACAATTTATTGTTATTCTCGGCTGCTTTTGCCGCAAAGAAACCCCGGAAATGAAGGCAAGGCATTCTCCTCTCTACGGAACTTTCCTCTTCCTTCCCGTAGCCTTGGTTTCACTCTTCGCTATCTCCATCTCTATTCCCTTCCCCCACTCCCCTCTCTCCCGCATCACTTTAACTGCAAGGAGATTTCTGAGGACGACCTCGTACTTACTTGTTGAGCGCAGGGAGTCCGAGGCGACTTTTTTTTCTCTCCATCTTTCCCTCTCTTTTTATATCGCTACCATCTAAGCTTCCTTCTTTTTTTCTTTCCCTCTCTTTCCTCGGAACCGAAATGAAAAATCGTCCACCAGAGGTCCTCAGCGCCTGGTGCTTATCGTTAGCATTAAGATGAAATGGTTAGAGAGGGCTGAGGGATTGAATCCATTCTATTTCCCAGCTTTCTGTTCTTTCGCCTTTTTCTCATGCCTCAAACAGCATGAGCATATTTCAATAGACTATTTTAGACATACTTTTTAAATAGATTCATGAATAAATCACTCATAAAATGCTATAAAACCCACTTCCTACCACTGAATTACTGACTGAAAATCTTACTGACTGACTGATTCATACATGTTTGGGGTGAATGAATACGGCAAAAAGTCATAGAATCAACCCCCTCTAAAAATCGCCTGAAACCCTAAGAAAAATTGCCGAAACACTTCCATCTATGACATTGCTGTCAACTGCCTTTTTTGCGTCTATTTCTTGGAGCATTCGGGGGTCAAAAAATCGATATAAATGAGGCATTTGAGCATCACGGTGAAGCTTATTAGTAGCTCTAAGATCATAGCCTCCCTATGTTCCATATTGAGAACGCGACAAGTAAAATACTGCGTCAAACAGTTGGGTCGCCAAAAAGCGAAGCTAGGTGCTTTCTATGGCTACTTGTTCGACTGAGTGATCTACACTCATCATCCCCTGGATTACCCTTTCGCTACCAATGTCCTCCGATACTGGCTTAGCGTGTAATCATTAAAATTACTTGGTTGAATTGATAAGGCAACCACTTTAAAATCTGTTTGAGAGAGCCTGACAATGAGCTGTATTGTATTTGATCAAATAAAAAATGTTTTAAGATAGCTGTAAATTGTTCGAATGAAATGTGTCCAATAGATTATAAATTATTTTAATGATAAATTATTAACTTTCCTTTAAAACGATCCCCAAAAAAATTGTTTTCTTCAATTAATACTATATTTTTCAATTGCAACCACGCTTTTAGGACAGCCATGCAATTAAGCAGGCTCTACTGCCCGTGATTAAGAATATCGTGACAGCAAACCATGATGTCGTCGTATTTTGGAAATAGCCAATTATTAAGTCCAAGCTACTTTTGGAGCTTTCTCCTAAGACGCGTTAATTTTCTCATCATTGGGTTGGTTTAAAAGCATACAGTTAATCATATTATACTATTCCTGCGTGAAAAATCATGGCGAAAGTAATTTCGAGTCGTTATTCTGCCAGTAGAACCTCCTAAAATTTCAAACTTACCAAGCAAAAATTCATCTCATTCTATTAAAATTATTAAGACCTTCATCTTCTCTTAGTTTAGTAATGATTTATTTATCAACACATATCCTATCCGGTTGTGCAGGTTTTATTCATCACAAAGAAAATACCCGCAGCTCAAGTTTTGATGCCCGTATTTTTTTGAGAATTTGCACGTGAAATACTGAAGCAAAAATGCGTTTCTAACTTGGAATAGCAAATTTTGGCCTTCTTCCTGATTGAGACATTTACATACTAACCTAATCTTCGATTTTAAATAATTCCTACACTTCTTTTACGTGGGAGTCTCATTAGCCACAACCGTATATTATAACGGGTATTGTACCATTTGAACTGACCTCTATTACTACACTATAGTTGTAATTGATATACACTGTAGAGGAAATTCACCTTATACCTATATGTAGCGTGACCAAGTGACCATCATACAGTCTGCTACAACAGAACTCAAACTATCGCAAACTGAACGTAAAAAAAAAGGGAGCAACCGGCGTAAAAGCCACCCTTTAAATTAAATCGTCTCTGATGCAAATATGCGGTATCGAACAAGCACCCAGCGGCAAGTCCATCCTAGAGTGGCATCTGGAGGAGTCGGTATCATCGCGCGCACAGACTCGTTCGAAAGGTGTCGTGGAACGTGAGGCAAATTATGCGCGCCAAGCGGCTCAGGCCGGCGTGACGGGGCAAATTAGAAAGGACACTCCCGTTGCACCGGGGCCAAAGCAGGAGGAGGAGCAATTAGTCAAGCGCATGCGTAAAGCACGCATTAATGAGGACGTCTCACTCGCTCGCCGAGGTGCGTGATGAAACGCATGACCGAAGAGATTTAACTGCCGCGGCCGAAATGACATGTTTTCGCAGCTTGGTGGAGGGAGCGATTGTAAACGATCGTAATGATGTTACAAAGGGCTTCACGCGTGAAATATGCTTTTGGCTCGGATCTCACCTTATATTGCACCAATTCGGTGAGACTCCGATGTACGAATACGAATCGCGCTAATCGTAGCCATTTGGTCTTCTTTATTTTATTGGGAAGTCACTCGTGATTGCCCGCGAAACGGATAGTTGATGACTCGTCAAAGAAAATGACGAAAATGTAGTAACTAATATAAATTTAAATGTTATTTGCGCAATTATGAGCTACGTAGTATTGTTTTAGTTTACCTTTCATCACAACTAACTGGAAAAATCAGAGAGATAGCATTGTTATATTCAATAAAAGACACTTTGTTACTTCCACAATATACTTTTTTTTATTCCGACTGGTTTCGGCTGTTACACCTTTATCAAGTACATCTTCTAAGAAATTCCTTTATGTACTTGATAACGGTGTAACAGCCGAAACCGGTCGGTATTTTTTAGATGTATTGTGGACGTAAGAAAGTGCCTTCTATTGATAATATGGAGCCCTTCCACCACGCACAAGCTTCAAGTTTCGATTCAAGGTAATATAGAGAAAGGAAGAGCAGCGATAGCCTTTTCGTGGCCAAGATTCCAATCATTAGATATTAGCAAAAAACAAATACAACAGAAATATTTCATCCTCTTTTGGAGACTAAACCTCTTGGTGTACTTTTAGTGCAAATCATTCTTTAATTTTTATTTGGAATAATTCGAAAGACGTTGCGCTGGCATTCCATTAGCTATTATGCAAACATTAGCGATGGATGATACAATAGAACTCTGAAGCTAAGCATTCAAACACGCAAGTGTCATTTTTCTCACTTGTCTTTCTTCAAGGTGTGCATTAAACAACTATTCTAATAATATTGACGGATAGGTACTTCATATATGCAATCCTTTATATCTTATTTTTAGTCCTAGCCAAAATTCACTTCATAAATATTTATAAGACGGAGCTATCAATCGAGGTATTGAGGTGCACTTGAACTCGAGCTTCTAATGCCAAAAAACTGCTAAAATAACAATGTAGGGCTATTTAAATAGTTCATAATTTTATCATTAAAGATAGCTTTAATGAATAACCTTCTCGTTGAAGTGCAGTGATTAAGGTTGAACTTTTCCAAATCGTTCCCCCTCCAGATTTTGTACACTGTGGACCCTAGTGGGTAGCATCAAGGTACGCTCCACAAATTTCCAAAATCAACTAAACAGCTGGCGCGTATTAACGCTTATGCAAGCGATGGAGAGAGAGAGAGAGAGAAGGTAAGGGGATCAGCGAAGAGACAGTTGGAGCGGTGGATTGATGTTTGCTGAGTGAGAGGATTGGATTAACTGAATCTGAAATTCCGAATACGCGGTTCGTATTCATCGTCGACCCCACAAGTTGCCTTAATCCGTACTACGCCTGACTAGCACTCGGTTTTGCCCCTGCGCAAGGATACTAGGTCTGCTTACGATTCACTAAGTCTACCTACGTTTAAGCACGTAGTCCCGCATCGAGAAAAGTGGATAAGAAATAATTTTAATATTTAATCGCTTCATTTACGTGGGTAATTTTGTCAGAGACATTTGCCAAATTACTTTTACATTATTTGGTAACTTATTTTCAGTTTTACTGTAAATAAACAATTTCATTTCGTCCTTCAATGTATATTTTTTGTTTATTTTCTGTCCTCCTTTTGTTTATCAATCTATTTTCACCCATTTACATACACATTCATCTATTTTTATCTAAATTTCGTCTTTTATAATTTATTATCAGTATTTTAGCTTAAACTTCAATTGTTTATCGGTCTATGTTCACCAATTTACACACACACATTTATCTAATTTTAATATCTATCTCCTCTTTTAAATGTTATTTTCCGCACTTCAAAACAGCATTTTTCATTGTGCAAAATAGTGCAGAGGAATGGTAATATTAGGCGAAAATCAGGTATAATGAGTTGCAAAAGGGGAATTTTTGCCTGAGTAGAGGCGTGATGAGTTGAAAACACTGAGTAAAGGGTTAGGTAAGTTTGATTCTGTTGTATTCAACATATATGATTAGATTATGGAGAGGTGGGTGGATCGCGAGGAGGCTAAGAGAGAAGGAAATCCAGAGAGGGTGGTGGGATTAAGGAGTTCACCCGTGACGGTAGAGCGAGGCAGCGGGGTCGCAGACTACAAGTAAGGCGAGGCAAACTCCTATCCAAAGGTTTTTGAGATGAGAGACATGAGCAAGCTATGCACACAACTGATGTATTCCCAAAGTTTCTCCGCTGAGGAGGGTCTACACCGGTTTGCATGAGAGCGGGGCTCACGTCGTGTCATCGCTTATCCAAACAAGAGAGGGGACGAGGTTAGAAGGGGTTGGAAGGCCTTTTCCCTTCTCCCGCTCAAGGGGCGAAGGGTATTTTCGCCATACACGAAGCAATGATATTCTCCGCTAGTCTCGACTACGAGGATGATCTTTCGGGTGTGAAAACGGGAGCTGGGAGGGTAGGGACGAGTGAAGGAGTTCGCCACGTGCATATAAGCCTACTAAGACCCCACACTTTCTCCCTTCGGCAAGCCGGAGCTTGGAGAATTCGCTGCCACTCAGAAACTCCCGATTGGTGCTGCGAGAATTATAAGTACCCCTGTGAATTTTTCACGATTTCACTTTTAGTACTTCAGCAAGTAGTGTAGGTGAATTGCTAACAAAGACAATAACTTTTGGTGAATTTTTTCACCCATTATACTTTACTATACGGTCACCTTTTACGAAACCAATCGATCAAGCATGCACGCATTCTAACAACAACAGCGGATTAATTCTCGTTCGTATAAAGTTAAAGTAAGTCTTATGTTACAGTTACTTTTCTCATGAAAAGGGATTAATCCTCATTCATTAATTATAACCCACCATCGATTAATCCACAAAACCATCCTTATTCCGAGAGTCTAGGTTCAGGTCCCGACGATGATTTTCCAGAGGAAACTTTACCCATATCTGGTTGGTAAGAGGAGAATGAGATATTAGAGATACCTGTTGAATCACAGATTTTTTAAAAGCTTCATTTACTCTCATGATTCAACCATTACGCTACAAATTGTTTTCTAAAATCTTAGTGCATAGTCCTCTCTGCGTCCTTCTTTTAGAGCACAATTCTCCAGTTCCAGGCTACAATACACCCTTCCACCTATTTGTCCACTATGACCTTGGCTATCCACTCTGTCCATAATAACCTTGGCTTTCGGTTAACACTTGCAAATACCTCTGGGACTCAAATAGTGTTTCAGATATGATCTCAGGATTAAAGTCTTTCATAGTCATCCATCCATCCAAGCCAGATAGCAACTTAATCACCAGGAAGTACCCTGTGTGCAACAGTCGCTGAAATTCCAAGACACCGATTATTACCTCATTTTCTCGAAAACGTGACACAAACGACATCAATGCTAATGGATTTGAGAGGTTTGTAAGGCAACAAAAACTATTCCCTCTATTCCATGAAGAGGGCGTGTCGGAATTAGTATCCGCGTAGGTGGTGCGAATTTCTCAGGTTTAATTCTCATCTTATGAAGTTCCTCCTTACATGTAATCAGTTAAAACAGCTTTCATGTGGTCCAGGCGATAAACATCTCTACACATGTTACGCGTGCAGAAACTCGGTTAAACATGAGTACCTATGCATTTGTTTTTCGTGTTAACCCCTATCGTAAACGAAAGAAACTGGATTTTACTAGTGCTAATACTTAGATATTTGTAGCATCAAACACGAAAAAAGTCAATCGAGGTGCAATAATTTTAAGAGATATTCCATCGCTTATTATTTCAAAAAACTACTATCACCCCAACGAATTAAGAGCAACGAATGAATTTATAAAATCTTCCAACGTAGACTGTGAGGAAGAACTGAGGAATTGTGGATACATTTTTCAACGGTTAGTTCAGAAAAATTCGTAGTAATATTTCAATCGAGGTACTTCAAAAAATGTAGTAAAATTTGATCAGCTTCTGCCATAATTACCATTTATTTAACAAAGCATGCCTTTTTGTGTAATTAAATTTTAACCGCATATATAATAGATAATTACATATTTATATTTCCATATAAATTGACATTTAAGTTTTCTAGCACAGAAAAATTACGTTAGTCTTGATACTAAAATCTTTCAGTGATGAAAGGGGAGTCATGAAAACCATTGTCGTAACGTTTGGTGATAAGCAAGCTGTTTTTCTCACTCAACTTTATCATAAAGATGAAGGAGGATGATTTTTTTCCAATTTTTCGCTCTGCAATGCTGGAGAAACGGAAGCCAATTCCAAGCAATTTCTTGGAAGTTTCCGGGAATCAGATCATCCGGAAAGAACATGATGGAATCATTGTCTACTTATCCGGCAATTTTTCCGGGAAATCTCGACTTCCTGTCTGAAATTTTCCTACCTTGCGATACATTTTAGGTTCATTATTTCCTCAAAGAAAACTTGAACTTCATAATGTAGAGTAGCTTTAGCAATTTGATGGTAGAGTAAGATAAATATAGCCAATGATCATATTTGTTTCCTGTGCATTTTTCCATGCTTCATCAGACTTTTTCGTTCAAGGAAGTTTGAATGATACCATACTGTTTCACTTAAAATTGCTGTTTGGAGAGTTATTTTTTCAAGATGTTGTTTCACTTTATATTTCATATCCCTCTCATTTTGTTCGTCAGACTACCAATTGTAATAATGGATGCCTTTTTCTAAGCATTTTGTTTGTGCGTTAACCAATAGTACCCTATCTTCGGAAAGATCACCATGTTTATCATAGTCCTGACCTATGTCGCCTAGCGCGATGGATATTGAGTTTTAATCCCCTACCCCAGAGCTTTAGGTATGCGATCGAGGCATTATTGACACTTGATTTGATTGAAGAAAACCTAGGGCTCTGATTATAAATAAGTAATAAAGTTATGCATTAGCCATTTTTCTGCATTACTTATTTGAAGGACGTACATTATTTTTTACCAATAAACTCGCTATGGAGCAAATAGGATATTTTGTATGAATGGTACGATGTGGTGGAAATTATTTATACTGGTTAAATAATACATTGCAATATTTCCATTGAATTAATTTCAGCATAACGCGATTCGTTATTACAACTCTTGGGAATATTGTTGTTATAACGAAATGCGTCGTGCTAAAATAAATCCAGTGGAAATATTGCAATTTCTTACTTAACTTATAGTTCTAATCATTATAAGGAATCTCCTTCACTATCTACCCCAACTCCTTAAGGAGTCTTTTTCTGCCTGCGCCGCTGGCTTTGCGAACAGCTTTCTTTCGATGTGGTAACCCGTCAACTTATCCCAGTTTATGTTCGATTTTCCGAGGAGGAACTGACCGCGCAGCCGTGTTCTTCCCTCCCTTCCCTCGCCCACAGTCTGAGGAGCGCGTTTCTCCTTGCGCATAGCGCCATCAAAATTGGGAGATGGCGAAGGGGGAGGGGGTGGTGGGAGGGAGGGTGGGGGGAGGGGAGGGGGGCCGATCTTGAGCAGTGGTCAGCTCTGTCGAGAGATGACCGATGCCAGAAGCAGATCGATATAAGCTAGTCCACACGCCGCAACCCCCCCATCCTCCTTCCTCCCCCCCTACTCCCCCTCACCCTTTATCCCGGGCACGCCGTGCGTCCTCCCCCCCTCCCTAATCCACCCAAGCTTCAAGGAGCTCCCGACCGCCGAACGAAGGAAGTATCAAATGTTGATGGAGACTTTCGCGGGGTGGTGCAGCATGCTTAGCAAGGTTTTTCGGGTTGACGTCCGCGTCGATAGTGCAGTCGACCATAGTGTACGCAATCTGGAGGGGGAACGATTTGGAAAAAGTTTAACCTCAATCACTGCTCTTCAACGGGAAGCTCATTAATTAAAGCGACGATTTATGATAAAATTAAGAACTATTCAAATAGCCCTACATTGTTATTTTAGCATTTATTTTTGGCATCAGAAGCTCAAGTTCAAGTTCACCTAAATACCTCGATTGGTAGCAAACATGTAGTCTTAAAAATATTTATAAAGTGAATTTTAGCTAAGACTAAAATAAAGACATAAAATTGCATATATGAAATACATATACATAAATGTTATTAGAATAGTTGTTTAATGCACACCTGGGACAAAGACAAGTGAGCAAAATGACATTTGCGTTTTTGAGTGCATAGCATCTTTATGACGTCAGTTTCGCCGACGTTGCAGTTGGCGTCTTCAGGTTCGAATTGTTTGATGCAGGCTTTTTTGCCCGTCTTATATAGGCCCTGATTTGGGCTAGGTGCGTTCTGATTGGTCCGTTTGGGTAACGGTCTCTTCCAGGTGTTTGAGAGCGAATAGCTGTCCTCCCTGTTGAATATCATATTTCCATATCACATGTCACTCACTCACACCCGATACCTCAATTCATTAAAAGAATTCGGAAGATGGCAGGGAAAGGAAAATTACAAATGAGAGACTCTTACCCAATCATCCATTCTCTCATAAGTGAAAAGAAAAAATGCTAAAAATACCTCCCACTTTGCATGAATTGGGGTCTCTATAATTTTCCTTAACTCCTACATGTGACACAGACTTTAGTTTCTAGGATGCTTTGGTAATTACATGATATTTTGGAGAAATCGAAATAAGGAATGGGAGAAAACTACACAAAGGCAAAAATACATCTGTTTTGATCTAAATGAGCCCGTAAATTCTCGCTGGGTGCAGTAACCAAGCAAGCTATCAAGGCGATCATTCTTGCCCTGAGAATTTTTGTGGCTTACAGGAAGCATCACTTCCGCTTGACTGATCTATTTTCGTGACATGAAACATGTTCAAAACTTATTAGATGTATCATTTTGAAATTTTTTTAAATATTATAGTGGACCCGGGGCAACATTTGGCAGTACTTATCCTCACTATGGATTTTTGGTATCAGTATTTTCTCGGCGGTAAAATTTTAATATTTGAGGTATAAATGAAGGTTGAGAAGGGACTACTTTATAAACCTAGAAAATATCATGTTCATAAACGAAAAAAGGAAAATACGATCGGTAGCACAATATTGATTGAAGCGATGTATCCTCTGAAGAGCACAACCTTTTTTATTATCATCCTGGCATTTTTATGACCACGGTAACGAGTCTTTTTCAAAACGATGTTTATATTCTGATTGAAATTTTAATATCTTCCGTGAATAGCAAAAGACTGCTACAAGAGGTTGTAGAAAAGCACAAATCTATAAATTTAATTCTCAAGACGTACGAAGTGTGTCCAGAAAATAGTTGGGAAATAAATTTTTGAATTTCTCGCAAGTTTGTAGAATCCGATTGTTAATCTTTTATCTTATAATTTATTCTTTGGTATATTTGCCCGAGAAGTGTGATAAAATCTTAATTACGATCCTTGGGAGGCATGAAAACATTCGTATGAGGTGCGAGCTGTATTTTTCTCGCTAAGTTTCATCAGAAAGAAAAAGGAAGGTGATATTTCTCCGATTTTTTCCTCTGCAATGCTGTAGAAACGGAAGTTACTTCGACATCATGTTATATACGTAATTATCTAATTATTTGCGGTAATAATAAGTAAAAACTTGAAATAGGCATGCTTTGTTAAATGAAATTCCCAAGACTTAAGACAGGGGTCTTCAACCTTTTTAAATGCAAGGGCAAAAAATCGATTTCACATCGTCCGTGGGGCCTCTATGTTTCATGTCACTTTACCACCATATCAATAAATTTTTAAAAAAAAACGTACAATTTCAAAGAACAATAATCTTTATTGGTTAAAAGTTTCAATTGATCGATGCGATTTTTAGCATTATTTATTTTTGACGAGTGTGTCGATAAAAAATGTATATTGTGTGGCGCGATACAATAGTTTCTTTCCCGCAAGATATTAGCTGGCGGCCCGTGGTTGAAGAATCTTGTCATACAACGTGGCAACCAGAATAATTTTCCTCTAAATTCGCTGAAGTGCAATTTTTAACATCACATTTCCGCAAGGCTGTCATTCACTTCGTTTCCAGGTTAAGCCGCCTCAGTTTCATATCCTCCCTCATCCTCAGCGGAGCGGGAGCCTTCCTTCTCCTCCTCCCGCCAAGAGCGGCGCCTCCTCGGGAGTCGTGCACACCTTGTCTTTCCCCTCCCGTGCACAGCACCACGCCCCGAGACAAGTGTTACTTGTCGGAACGGAACAGGTGCCGCCATCGTCGCGTCGGGGTGGGCTTGTCTCTTGGGCTTGTCTAGCGTGAGCGGAAGTAGTACCTACGTACGGGACAATGTCGCCGGCACAGCTCCTTGGAGAGATGTGAGGTTTTCTTTCGCTTCCTCTAGTTCACTTCTGACTCTTGCGGGCGAGATTATCCTCCTCTAGCCACTCTTTGGCCCAGATAAATGAGGAAAATAACGCTGATACGCAGTGGTAGGCAGTGTTGTTAGACATTGTACTTAAGCGAATATGATTGAAAATTATTCGGTCTGCCATGTTGTGCGACGTGTATTCGGAAAAAAAAACGAGAATTTTAGCTTTTTGAGAAAATAATTATTTATTCGTTTCCATTAATGTTGCCGCCTTCAATTTCGTCCCCATTAGACATTATGCTCTTGTGCCAGCCCTTCTTTATATTGTTGTGCTGCCTCTTTCTGTTTCAGTTGCCTTGCCTGAGGGGATGTATTGCGATGAAAAACTTCTTTCAATCATAGAAACACTTCTCGAACTCGATTTTTGGCATAGCCATTAGCTGCGTCAGCGATTTCTTTTAATACCATCTATGCTTGTAAAACTACAGCCCATCAAGGTTCTCTGTATTTTTGGAAATAGGAAAAAGTTACACAGAGCCATGTCTGGCGATTATGGAAGCTGGGGTATCATAAGAGTATTGTTTTTGGCCAAACATTCCCGAAGAAGCAATGATAGCGCGTTCTTATATTTTCTGTTATTGTAGCTATAAAATTTGGTGTCTACCAAAGTAGCCTCAAATATCGTAACTTCAACGTCCATTCCGGAAAAGCGATTGTGAAAGAAGGCATGCCATAACGCACGCGTGATGTTTCGGTGATGTAATCACTGAACGTCGATCCGCGAATCCATTGAGATAGCCCGGACGGACAATTTTAACAGAGACGACGGCTACCATCTGGATGCCCATTGGAGGAGGCTCATTAGGCGGACCAATAAGAGAGCAGCAGCCACAACTGGCGGGACTGACCCCCTAAATATGGAGGACAAAAATCGTGGAAAACCTGAAGACGCTGGCAGCAGTGCCAGCGAAACTGTTGTCATCACCAACAAACCTACGCGGTTGCACCGGAAGCATGGAGAAATTGGAACGTTTTGGTTGAAAACTGATACCGGCATTGTTTTGATGCACCAATCGCTCGGACGAGGTTTGGAATAGATGTAGCTACAGCGGCTATACACCAAGGGTGCCGGGGAAACTGTATTACTACGTAGCTGATTAGGTTTTAAATGATTTTAAGGTACTATTTTTGATTTTTGTATATGCTACATCACTCAAGTGCTTGCTATGCTAAGTGCTTGCGTTAAGGGATGCAAACCTATACCAATACAACAACGCAGAAGTAAATCATGCGAGAATATCCATGCGACAATGAGATTTCCCCTACTGAAGAATCGTATGGCAAAACCATGGAAATATTCATTTTAAGCTCCTAGAAAATTTTATGAGTCATTTGGAGAAAAAAGGCGACCATAAATATCAAGGCTTCATGAAAAAACATTTTTACAATGAACACATTTAAGTATCTTCATTTTTAGTGAAAGAATATTTCCACTTGCAAGACATTCTTTCTAATAAACAGTATTCTCTCCAACAAAATATAACTCTTCTAAATAAATCCTATGAGAAGGCAAATGTAATAAGAGGGAGAAAAAGACTCTGTTGGATGACTTCCAGACTTAGATCGCATCTGGTATTCAAGGGTTTCTACTACGCCGCGAATACCTCGACTTGTTCGCTCGTCTTTCGAGCGTGAATGAGAAAAAAGGGGATGACTGACTAAAAAAAAAAGCCATTCATGAAAACGCTATGGTCATTCCGCCATGCGCGACCTGAATGTCAATTTTTTGTCACTCGTTTTTTCATATGCCTCTGACTTACGTTTCAAGAAACCTGATGAGGCTTCTATGATTACTAATAATGGTCAACAACTCTAAATTTAACCACTTGTTCATCACATGCTGTTTTACGGTGCTTAAAATTATTTAACATACGAAGCCTACATTAAATTTTAGAATTTAGATTTGTAAAATAAATGCGAATAAATATAATTAGAAACACTGAATTTTAAGGGACAGTGTTATTTTATAAATATGTAAAAAAAATTAAATAAAGCACCAAAGTAAACGTGTTTTTTTCCAATGGTCTCTTGCTCACAAGCTTGAAGTAAGCTTCTATCATTTTTAGGAATAGTAATGAAAATTGGAAATCCTTAGAGAATAATGCGTATTGATTCAAGGTAGAATGATTCAGAGTCTCGCAAGAAAGTGAACTCTGATAATTTCACTATGATGGCCCCAAAAAAGCTGTCACAATTAATTGTTCGTCTGTGAATGACAAGTTTAAAAAAATTATATTAGCACCCCTAACTTACATTATTTTCGTCTCACCCACTCATGGATCTATTGTGATCACGTGACGCTTAAGCAAGCCATCCTTGAAGGGTCGGAACGTTCAACTCCCTTTTCTACCCGGAATGGGGCCGATTTTATTTCACCCATCCCGTAAAAATTCAATCCCATCCGAGTAGTACGATGAATTCAATCCATCGCACGGGTATAACTGCGCTCGATTCAAACGATAAACGATCCTTGAGACGAATGGCGACTTTTTGATCCTACGAAATTAAAATTGGGAAGAAGAGGAAGATGGTAAGGTAGTTGTAGTGGTAAGGCTGTAGGGAAGGTGAGTCTAGGGTGGGATTTCGGAAGTGACATAAGGTTTGCTACTAATTTCTGGAGGGACTTGTGGAACCGAAGTGAGGTAAACGAAGAAAGGAGTCCTAAAGGGCCTTGAGGCCGTTTAACACGGGCCACTTAAATTGCACAATCTGACGCGGGTACGAAGGCGTAGTCAAAATTGCGTCATGTAAAGCAGTGAGTGAGTTGCTATAACGCCTTCAAGAATGCATGGACGTGAGATGGCAAAATAGCCCCTGTTCTAATTTAATTCGTGCGTTCGCGCAATTGCACGCCATAATGCATTTTTAACCTGAGCAATTACATGCCCCGTGTAAAATGGCTTTCAGAGTTGTATTTCATAAGCTTTGGTGTAATGCACTGCAAGTCTATAGTAGAGGGTTGACAGAGTATTAGTTAGAAAAATCACTTACACTTTGCATTCGTCTCATTCTGGATAAAGGGAATGCTTCGAGACAATACTCTTTGCACAAGACTTGTAGCTGAGGAAGTTAATAAATTTCGACAAACATTTAATCATAAAAGTAATAATTAGTTCAAATCAAAGATACCAACGTTAAATTGTCGTGAAGAAAAGCCTTTATTAATTCAAAAGTAAATAGCGGTACTTTTGATGGAAACCTTTTTGATGAAGTATCTCGCTTTATATCCTTTTCAGTGATTTCCTTTTGGGGCGGAGGGTGTCTTTAAAAACTGTATCCTTGCTTTACTTTTTCTTTTGGTACATTCCTGCTGAGTGGCCATTGAAAATTCCCTATATGACCCTGAATCATGCGTTCCCAGATTTTTTCAATGCACCATGGCGTATCGCGCGCAACTTCGGAGAAATATTGTGGCGCAATTAATTTTATCCGGATCTGTACGAAATACGTAGTACACTCAGAGGTAACTCTTGAGTGTGTGTCTTTACTTCGTATTTCACCTTGTCTCGTATGCTAGTATATCTTTCTCGCTCCCTTATAGTTCTCACTGTGCTCAAGATGTGGCCTAATTACAGAAAAGTGGCACTCTTCATTTATTCAAACGACGTTCTTCTTACAACTCGCTTTATACAAAAAACCTACCCTCCTTACAGCACTGCTAATGCCTTGAACGCAGGACAACGGAAATGGAAAGAAAGAAGTAGCCTTATTCACTCAGAAACCCGATACGCTTGAATATCTTTTCTTTCCTGATCGATTCGAGCCATTGAGGGATTGGATGAAAGAAAATGGGGAGAATGTTGGAGGGAGTAATTCGGTGAGGAGGTGGGGGAAGGCATGAATTTGGAATGAGGATCATTGTTGGCTCAAGGGATGTTTCCTGACGGATAAATCCATAGCAGTTCTGTTACTATCCGGTCAAAACGAAAAGAAGGAAATCTCTTGCTTTCGGTTTAGCGGATATAACTCACGAAAACTGTTCTCGCATATGTCTTCAATCTAAGGTCTTCACCTGTTGAGTAATCTACAAGTAAAGTCCTTGATTTTCGCAAATGAGACTTTCTAGACTTGGGATTTTTTTGAGATTTTACATGATTTTTTGAAATGGTAGCGTTAATTACCACTTGCTCCATTCAAATGGAAGTTTTTAAGCATTAAATAGCTCATGTAAAAACTTTTAACATCTATGAAATTGTGAAAATTAGTATTCGTGATAGATATAGAGGAGCCTTAAGCAAATGCTCCTGGTAAGGCGCATCATACTTTAAAGATATCGCATTCGATGATTCTTCAGAAGTTTGAGTTTGTATGGAACGTAACTCCCCGACATATACCAATAAATCCAAGCGCCAAAAAAAATATTAATTTATTTCTCTAAATCATTAAATTATGCTATGTTTTCTGCTTTCGATTAAAGTTATTTTCGATTGTCAAACGCTAATGTACAATATATCGTAAATCATAAGGAATCGTAAATAATAATGATAAATATTCTTAATGATGAGAATCATTAAATCACCAAATGTTGAACCATTCAACGTGAGAGCGTATTAATTTGTTGCCATTCGACACATCCCAGGCGGAGCCAAATAAAACTCTCATCTTTTCTTTTAGCCCATGTGAGCATTGTGCACCAATCAAAACTGAACGTAAGCCATGCAGTATGCAACTCTACGAAAAAAAACTCAAAAACGAGTTCTCTAACCCTCAATTTTATTAATAAACTAGCTGACCCGGCGAACTTCGTACCGCCTAACAATCAATGAACTTACAGTTTACTTACACCATTTATAAATCAAGAGCGGCTGTATCGTTTTTAATCATGTTTAATTTATTACAATAAAATAAGGATACAAATTCAATAAAAATACGTAAATGAGTACCAAAATTGCTTGTCAGAAAGACATTTTCTTTATTGAATCTACATAGGGTGGATCGGAGCACGTTTACGCGGATTTTTTTCAACAAATTTTCTTACGTTTTAGCTTCAGAAATTTTGGGCATTGTGGTTTAATAAAGCAGTTCATGAAATAAAAATTATACGCATTCAGTTGTTGGCTATTTGCGTTATTAGCTTTAAAAAAATGTTTTTAGGTCCAAGTTTGTTGCATACACTTGGCCCATTCAGGGGGCAGGTTGACACAACCCCAGACCGACGCTTGACTGATGCTCAAAATCGTACAAGAAAAGCCCCTATGAAGCAGCATTCGCATTAAATGACTTAAGGCGCGCCAGTTTTAGTATCTTTGTTTGAAAAAATGCACTGCGTAAACGTATTGCATGCGTAAACGCACCACGGTGAGCCCTACACATTCGGGTTTAATGTCTTGCGTCCAGCACCTTCTGACAAACAACAGTTTTTGTTTTGTTATCAGGCGCAAGATGTAGCGGATGAAGCTAAATAAATATTGCGAAGCAAAGCAGTGACGCAGCGAGGGGAGGTTTTGGGGGATAAACCCCCCCAAGAGCTTAGAGAATTGTTTTATGAAAGATTTTGTTATTAATATTTGGGGGACGGATGACTAACAAACAAAACATATTTAACTACTCACACAGCCACAAAACCCACTATTTTGAACCATTTATCTTAAAAAATGTCTGGGGGAAGTGCCCCCACACCTCCCGCTTACCTTAGCGAGTTTTCTATACCCTACAGACCCGTGGTATTAGCTGCGCCCAAAACCCCCTATCCTAGCTACGCACTTGAAGCGAAGGAAGAAATACAGAGGATGGTTTATCGACTCGTGAACATAGCACGCTAAATTGACCATGAGAAAATCATGGGTTTTCATTAGCACATGAGCACAAACAACACAAAAACTGAAAGAATGACCATGCGATTTTTTAATCGTTATCACGAATGCAACACGAATTGTATATTGAATACATTTAAGCTCAAAAGGACATATGAGTTGAGATCATGGAATCTACGGAATGAGTACTTCCTAACCTTTGAATTTTCCTTTGAGTAAAGTTGCGTGAATCACATTCATCACCAATTTTTTTAATGATCAAACACGTTCCGTTGGATAGTTATGGTTGGTTTAGGCTTCGAAAGATCATGAGCACAGAAACTACATTTTTCTGTAAATCGTGCCTTGGTAAGCCAGGTACGTCCAAGGACTTAAAATATTCAGATAGATAGTTGGTGATTTCGTCTTCGTTTGTTACACATTTAAAAGATTCGAATCCATGCAGAGTACGAACTATTTGAATTTACCTCGTTTTAGTCATCCACATCTTCGTTCTCGCTCGCTAAATCAACCATCTTTGATTCTTTTGGTGATCAATCATATTCTGGAACTCTTTGTTGATGAGCTCACCTTCCGCTGAAACTAATTTGCATTAATTCCAAGGAAATGAGTTAAAACTACTCGATTCCTCGACAGGAACACGGACATTACCGTTTGTCAACAATTGCTTGGAGATTTGTTTACAAACACGGTAGTGAAGTGTCAACTCGAGCTGGGCCACGGCTGGGCTTACAATCAGCTCGAATTAAATTTTTAAAATGTAATTTCAATTTAATTAATTTTTTGAATATATTTAGTAATTAAAATGTTATATTGTTACTAAATTCAGTTATTAAAGTGGTAAATACAAAACAAATTATTTAATTTGTAGTTTTGACCGACTTATCAATTGTTGTGTTACTATAACTCCTAAAAGCATGTCCATAGGAAAGAGATGATTTTTTTTTGTGAAATTATCCTTTTTTAATGGCCTATATGTTAACCCCGCCTGAGACGAATCCAAAGAACCAAATCTCATTGAAATCGGTGCAGCCGTTCTCGAATTATAAGTGTTCTAACTAACACGATTTTCGACTTTCTTTTATATATATAGATTCCTGCTCTCATGTGGCATTAGCTATGCTTTAATAGTATGAAATAGATTTTCACAAGAAATGATGCGGAGAAAGCTCTCTCTCGTTTGTTACAAGCTTTGATAAAAATGGTTGAATTTGAATTCCAATAATTCCAATTTGAATTCCAATAATTTAACCTTGAATAGTAATAGGCTCAAGATATAGTTTTTTTTAATCCTAGGTTTAAGTGAGCCCCAAATACTGTTTTCCTCGCTCATAGCTCCCGTAAATCTGAAAAAAAATTTACGACAATGACTGTCGACTCCCGAGTATTCTAGGGGTAATATATTTCCCGATATCATCTTCATTACCACTCATCAAATCATCAATCTTAAGATTGGTTTGACGTAGCCTTCCACTAAATTCTTCTAATAGGTAATCGTTTACCATTCACATATTTCTTCTGTTTTAACACCCTTCATCTACCTCGATACCTAAAACGTTATGGTTCTTTCCTTTTACCTGTCCTTTAACGATTGCTGTGATATTTCGCGGTATAAAGCATGATTAACATAATAATATGATTGTAGAAGAATGAGGTAGAGAAAAGGAAGAGTTCTCGGGTTTCCAGCCGGGTCCAAGGGTTTTTCAGCACCAACGTTTCGAGGGTGAAGTCTGTCATCGTCTTCAGGGTGAAAGGTTCCAGGTAGAGGGAAGATACTGGCTGATGCCGAAGGAGTAGGAGAAATTTGAAAAAGACTCGAGTTATCACGGAGGATGGAAATCTGCCCACTCTCAACCTCCGAACCCCTCCTCTGCACTCCCCTCCCCCTTATTCTGGGGGTACACACCTCACAAAAGGCCACCTCCACACTGCCCCCAACCGCCTGCCTTCCCCCCCCCCCACCCTTATTCCCCTCCCCGCCCCCACAGCCCGCGAGAGACAGAGCCGTGGAGACATCCCCGAGACGTCCCGGGGCAACCGACTCGGCGTAGCGGACTGGAAAATGAACTGCTTTGTTCTGATCCTTAATCTTCTCTTTCTCTGCTCCCTCCCGTTTCGGTGGACCCGCAAGATTTCCCTACCGCACATCGCTCAACTAACCCCCCCCCCTCCCCCCTATTCCTCCCAGATATCCCTCACCCCCTCTCCTTCGGTAGCAGCAGTGCTGCGCCCCCCCCCCCCTAAAATCTCCAAGTCTTTCTCCCTCTCCTCCCATCTCAATCCCGCTCTGCCACGGTGGAGAGAACAGGAGAACGTCTTTTGTGACTGGCCCTGTCCCTCAGTGTTTTTGTCCCCCGGCCGATGCTTGCCTGCCGCTATTTCCTTCTTTTTTCCTAAAGTGCTCCCTCCCTTCGCCTTACCGTCATCCTCTGCGCTCGCTCTCTCTCTCTTTTGTTTTTACTCAGTTTTGTCTCTCGTTGGTCGGGTGAATAAAATGAGGAATGAATGTGTCTTAGCCTCCCTTCCTATCCATCTGCCCATTTTACCCCACGACTACCTATAGACCTGTTTAATGGTTAATTCATGACGTCCTCTACGGAACGTTATGGACAGTGTGATACCTACATTTTCAATTGCAATGTCAAACCTTGAGAATTTGTAATTAAATCGCTATGGCTAACCGATGGTACAGCGATCGCCAATGGTTTTAAACCATCTTTATAGAAATAAAAAATGACTTAAAAGAGAAAATCCAAAGAAAAATTATAATCGGAGGCCATCATTTCCCATCAGGAACTAGCAGCCTGGGCTGGGAGCCCAGGATTTCAATAGATGAAAGGAATTAACAATTGAATTATCTTTGAAATTGGCTTATAAATGAAAATGAGGACATTTCAAGTATATATTATATATATATAATAGGAATCTAAGTTCTTGATGATAATTATAATTTCACTGTCGCGATGAGACCATTGTAAGAACCTAGAATTAGACGTTGAACAGACCGACCCCAAAAACGAGTGGGCCTAATAATAATCAAGATAACACATCTTTAGATGACAATATGCGGTGTACAAAGACCAACTTCAGACGGTGTATTAGTTTTCCGTCAAACGAAACAATAAATACCAAGACGGCTATTATTTATCATTAACTGTAGATCTCTCATTATGACTTTTTGCCATTTCGCTGATTCCCAGCCCGTAACTTTTCTGCAGTAGGTAGAATAATCAGAGCCGTTTGAGTGAAAGGTCTGAGATTTGCTTTTCGTATCGGATGAATTCAATTCTCCCATGCACAGGCAAAAAAAGGCAATCAAACTTTTTATCTCGCCACTCTAAAGCCAATAACAACTCCTTTAATCTGAATTATTCCATGCAACTCTCTCCGCCTCTCGAGTCTTTCCACTTCTCTCAAAGTAATCGCAGTGGAAAGATTTAAAAAAAGCTACAGATGTTGTATTTTCTCCACTCACTCTCCAGAAAAGGCGCGGCGGTGAGGACAGAATAAGCTTCTTTAAGTCGGAAGGCGCGGATGTGTAAACAATCAGCATTCGGAATTTATACTGGGGAAATCCACGGAATTCTGCGGGTGTTTGGAAAAGAAGCAAGTTCCTCCCAAGGACGAGATTCTTAATTCCGGATGCAAAATCCAGAGTAACGAAAATTCGGTGGCGCTGCTTTCTTTTGAGATGGCTAGTGTTTATTTATCTTCCTATTTGTCATTATTGTTTATCTCACACAGGAATACTCTTTTAATCAAAAAATAATCTTCCTACTCTTTGTTATTCAATCGAACTGGAAAAATTAGGTTGCTTTATCGGCAAACCGAGAATTTTTTTTCGTTCGGTACATGTCCTCCCAGTATGGAATTTTTATCAGACAAAAATGCAAACCATTTACTAATAAATCATTGTTTGTTGTTATTACTCAATATTGTCATGATTTATCACGCTAATATAGAATTTTTCGTTGTCTCTAGTTAACAGTATTTTCTGCCTGTTTGCATAAGGAATGTATTCCACTTTAACAGAAGTTTTCCTTATTCTCAGCAGATTTTATTAATCCAGAAAACCATACAATATATAACTGTGAAGCTGCGGCATAATAGCACACAAAGCACATCATGATATGAAAAATAGAGTTATTGACGCTCTCATTCGTAATGTTTCTGAAACATTTAATTATTCCACTAGCCGCAATGGATGCGCAAATCAATCATAGTGAAGTGAAAAATATTTTCATAACGTCCTTAAAATCCTTGTTAGATACACTTTTCTCATTGCCTGTGGGCACAGATGTGTGTCAATCCTTATTTCAGCATTTAAATCACCGTATGCGTTCAAACAGCCATGGTAGACTGAAGACGTTCCGCCAGCGGCCACTTGTCGCTACATGTCGCACCAAAGGCGGACTCCCTTCTCAGTGCTCCAGTAGCTACCGCCACTGTGTTGAGAGTAAGAACTACATCGAGGCAATCGAACAGAGCCGCGATTCAAATGGTTTTGACAGAGTGAGAGCGCTTCAAATTTTTATTTTCGTATCATGTACTTTACGGAGGGGCTTCCATCAGTGATCAATGTCATAACTTAGCATAAACTTAATATGCCACATTTAAAAATCAAATTTAGAGGTAAATAATGGATTAAATCTCGGTTACGCTCGTATAGAAGATAAAATAACTGGTTGCTAGCGTGATTACCTGACAATTAATGGGATCTACTGAAAACTGTCAAAACACTACCGCGTCATTAATAATACTGAGAGACTTAGTGATGTATCTATAGTTTTGCCATTCAGATCATAGCTCATATTGTACGATTTTACCGAAAACTAAGAATGAATATCAGCGAAAAATCCAAAGTTTTCGTATTTACGAAAGTGATTCTGATGCAATGGCAGTCCTCATAAAGGTCAACGACAAATTTCAGTCAGAGAAATTTTAAATACGAGGAAATCTTTATAATACAATATCAGTATTGAGGAGGATTATCAACCAGGTGATAGAATGAATTGTTTTTTTCCTAATCTTTCTATCATCTATAGGAAAAAACGAATTCACACTCTTTATTTATTACCTTACGCATCTAAGGTATATATCAGGATACTTAATTCTACATTAGGGTATATAAACATCAGTTATCTATAAAAAGGTAGTTTGATTTTTTTCCAATCCCATCCAAGAACATAGACCAGGACAAATTATTGTTTAATATTCAGCCAGAACAATTCCTCACTACCTACACATTTTTGGGGAAAATTAAACTATTTTGCACTTCAAATCTCAATATTTCGTGGCACATCAATGGTATGACTAGAATCTAGGACGAGTGTTATTACATTTCACTAGAAGTTTGTATTTCATCCATTCCTGTTTATAGACAGGTGTGTTCAAAAATATGTTTTTAGCAGGTATTGAAACG
This sequence comes from Ischnura elegans, assembly GCF_921293095.1. NCBI lineage: Eukaryota > Metazoa > Arthropoda > Insecta > Odonata > Coenagrionidae > Ischnura > Ischnura elegans. The sequence goes on from NC_060248.1 coordinate 111,040,460, forward strand.
AAACTTGGGTTTTGCAAGTAAGAATCTCTTGGGAAAAGGTTATTTTTATGTTTGTTTCAGCGATAATATTCCACCATGTTTGGCCTATTCAAGTTCTAGTTAACATAAACGCTACTCATTTTCTTCTTGGCATAAATATCTCGTAACAAGCACGTATCTTTGCTACGTGCTTGTACCATAAAATAATGGGGAATAGCTATCAATCCATTGACTTTATAACATTTGTCTTATAAAAGTATTAAGCCTTAATACGAGCTAAAAATCATTGTTCTTACATTATTGGGCAACGAAAATATTAAGAAAAATATTACATATGGCGATAGATTATATACTTTTTCCTCCAGAAAAATGTAGGTACTTTCGTCTTTCCTTGCTCGCTGGGGGGAAATATTTGTGTGGGACGTTACCTATAGATCAAATGGATTTGAGGCTATTACCATTAAATAATACCAATATTGTTAAATATAAATATTTACAGAAATTATGAATTAAATTTTATGAAATTTGCTATCTGATATACGCTAGAAATTTTTATTTCGTGACCTAAAAACACAGTTCTCACTATGGCAAAGGTAAACTTTTGTGGAATGCCATAAATGAATTTTTAAAGAAATATTTCATTATTTACTATTTTCTGCCGTTCGGAGCTTCGTCTCACCCATTTGAAATACATACATTCGGCTTCATATTACTTGTGCGTATCTTTGAAAGCTCCACAACGTCGAATTGCCTTATATTTATATAAATTAATAGTTTAAGCAAAAACAAAGAAAATAAGGAGTCTATTTGTCCTAAAACGGGCATTTTCCTTCAGATATGACTCCAAGGGGGCATTCATCGTGAGATTGGAAAAAAATCTCTGTTAAATGGAAGAACATCCTCCCTTTTATTTTCATCTAATACCTATTCTTAAAAGCACATAATGTGATAAAAAATAAATATTCCAATTCACAGTTGTTTAGATGTTTAAATTTTTAGTGTTCAACCGTAAATTGTTTAAATTATACCTATATTTTGACTATATTTCGTTTATTTAAAAGATAAAACATAAAAATATGTCCTCAAACAAGTCTGCAAGCTGAATTCTTCTCAAAACATGTGATACCGAAAATTACGTGATCGCTATAAACCGCTAATTTAAAAAATCTCCTTTCCTGAGCCGTTTCTTTTTTCGAATTTTCGTGAGCGACATTTTTTAATTAAAGGAGGCAAACATTTATAACTAATTTTCGCCAAACTTTTATTGGGCAAGAGTAAACTCCAGTCGAGTTCGAGATGTCGTGTAATGATCCACCTGAATGTTTCCATTCTGATATCTGTTGTTGTATGTTGATGTGCTGTATTTAGTTCATCATTAAGCAAAGACACCCAGCCTTAGAAATAAAGAGTTGCCTTGGTTGGTAGCGTTTCGTGAGAAGCCTTAGAAATTTATGCAGTTGCATTTCTTAAAAGCTATTGCTACTATGTTGCTTTTTTCAATCAGAAATTCAAGATATAGCCCATACCTTATTTAAGTACCTAGCTAATCACTACACAGATCGGTATGCATTAACCTACCGCCGATTTAGTCTCGCGTTTCAAAACCGTTGTACCATTTTAGTATTTCAATCTTATGATAAAAGCAGTACCTTGACAGTGCGGAGTAAACTGCACATATTGTCATGTTGTAAATTGATGATCTCACTGTCAAATAAATAAATGATAAACTTTCAAAAAAAAAGTTAAATTTAAAATTCAAAGGTTGCTTCAATATAAATGGAAATAAGTAGGACAATTCTTCAAATGCGGGGATGGAAATTACAAGAAAACCGGTAATTGAAGTAACAAGTATTTCATCCACTGACATGTATGCTAAACTGTCCCTTTTATCAATTACTTTACACTTTTTGGAACTTGAAATAGAGTTTATTGTCGTTAAAGGATATTATTGTGTGTTGTTACACATCTACTCAGCACTTGGACCATCAATGTTTGCTACTGAAGTAGGAAGTCTACAGTGATATTGTGCCGATATACATCTAATTCAAAAGATAAATTACGAAATTGCCCATTAATAAGGCCGTTTTACACGGGGCATGAAATTGCGCAGGTTAAAAAATACATTAATTTCTCTATATAGCGTGGAACTGAGCTAATTCGCGAAATAAATTAGGACAGAGGCTAGTTTGCCATCTCGCATCCACGCATTCTCGCATTTGTTCTAGCAATTCACCGCTTTACACGACGCAATTTTTATTGCTCCTTTGTACAAACGTCAGATTGCGCTATGACGTGCCCCGTGTAAAACGGCCCTTAAAAAAGCAGTATTAATTTTAACAATAAGAGAAGAGATTGGAAAATAAACCGTTTTTTTATTGTTTGGATCGATTGCCCATTATTTTTTTAATTTGTCATGATCATTATAGCTACACTCCCCTATTATCAGAATGCCCCATTGTAACAGTCATATGCGGCGGTTTCACGTTTGCTTTCCACCCCTCCTAACTCTGAACCCTTCATTTCCCCTCCCGTGTGAACAGGGGAGTCTCCCATCCCTTCGCTACCACCCCCGAGCACCCCCTGACGCTCCCCCCCCCCCCCTCCGTGGGTTGGGCCTCTCCGCCAATGGGAGGTCTCCATTATATTAGATCCATAAATTCATCATATACCGCCGTCTCCGGCTCGGGAATGGGGACGGCCGCCCATTGGTCGAAGGGCTTTTCGAGAGCCGTCTACTTCCACGGGGAGGGGAGCAAGACCTTCTTCCTCCCGACCTCCTTCCACTCGGCCGTCGAGAGAGAAAAAAAATATTATCGAAGGGAAAAGCTCACGTCTGACCATAAAAGCCTCCACACACATACCAGACTGAGTAAGAAAAAACAAGATGGCGGATTGTTTCCTTTATTTTTTCGACATCGATTATGGATTTTTTTACCTGTTATCGGTGGGCACGAAGAAGAAAATTAGATGGCGGACTGTTTACCTTATTTTGTCGATATCGATTTTAAGTTTTTTTACCTCTTAGCAGTGGCAAGAAGGAAGAAAAGCAAGTGGTTGCACGTATTTATGAGAGTAAAGATAATCTCAATTATAACCATCTAATTTTACCGTGTTCTTCTTGCATCAATAAGCGTTTTTTTATTCCATCGTCGTGAATATAGGAGTGGCCGGGTTAAACTTTGCAGTTTGCAAGAGCGCTAATTACTTAGATTATACAGTTGTGACCAAGTTTAAAACGGCAAAATTCGAGATCATTGATGCATCTGACGAGTTTGATATATCCTTCTGATTGCGCCTTCATACCCTTACGTGAATATTTTTTTATGCAATTGTAAAATCGATCAAACCTAGCGTTAGTAAAACTATCATGCAATAACTCCCAAGGAACCTTCGTTATTTATAGGTTTGCTCGTGGGAATCCTGCACTTGTCAGAACCGTCAGGTTTTATGAAGGTAAGGTGTCATGGAAGGGAGGGAGGTGCAGGTAGGTAGAACATATACACACATGAGGGAGATCTATGCTGGTTAATGGCTGGAAAACATTTGAAAGGATGGTTCGATTCTCTGAATAATTTAAATGGAGAGAGAGAAGATGCACCGACCATTCGGAGCGACGATGGAAAAGGGGTTGAAAATGTGGTTGTCATGGCGACGCGGTCCGTAAAATATGTGTATGCGTATCGAGGGTAGGTACGCTGTACGGTTTAGTAGCATGGAGGAGACAGTGTTTACATCTGAAGGATGCCCACTATTTGTCATACATGAGGAGGGCAGGAGACTCCATACACCATGAGAAATATCTCAATGAATTCTGATGTGTATAGCCCCGTAGCGTAGCCAGGAATTTCGTTCGGGGGGGGGGGGGGGGGTCCAAAATCAGGGGGAAATGTTTTGAAAAACAGGGTGCACAGTAGAGGGTTATAAACTAATTTCAACACTTCTCGTAATCGAAAAAACTTCATTTGTTGAAGAAACATTTTGTAAATTCATGACTTATCGATATTTTGTTTTTTTTTTATGAAGGAAAATAATTTTGTTTTTATATTTCGGGGGGGCTAGGACCCACCGCACCCTCCCTGGCTACGCCACTGGCTGTAGCCGCCCCTGTGAGGCAAAGCCTGACCATGGCGACCAATCAGTGAGTCACATCGCTGAGACAAAATCCTTTGAGATGAATCTAATGACATCAGCAAATTCTTATGATTTTAATGAAGCAATTATCACATCAATGCTATTAAAAGGTATAATTCAACAACATAATCATTCATCATAATATCTGAATTTTGTACTTTCATGCTTAAAATTGTATTTTTATTTTTTCTTCCAGATAGTATGCCGGTGAAGTTTATTTCGAAGACTAACATTGCTTTCAAAAATTAAGCGCAATGCCCAAAATCATCGACGCAGATTAATTGCGTCAAATTAATAAAGCCTACAACCATATCAATGATGAAACCAAATGTTTTGAAATCGGGGAGTCGCAAACCTATTATGCCCAATGGTCATGCGTTTAGTGATCATTATTCGGGGGAATATGAGGTGAAAACTATGGTCGTGGGGATGCTGAGTGAGCATGAAAGGAGGGGGGAGGGAACAGGAATCATGGATATAATCGAGGGCCTTACCCTGGGAGGGTGGAAAAAATTATAATGCGAAAGTGAGAAAGGTTTTTGCTAAAATTGTTTTGTGCTACGTTCTCTATATGAACCTAACTGAACCAGAACAAAAAATAAAAATATTTCATTCGGAGAACCTTGATGGAGAAACTTCATTCACTTACGAATAATTAGCTGATCAAACATATAGGAACGTTTGCCAATTTTAAGTAACAATTCTAATGTTTCTCTTGAGATTCTCAGCATAAAATTTGAGTTTTGTAATTATTTAACAGGCACTGTGTGATTAATGATTCACTTTCTATAATGTGATGAAAATTTAGTGATTGAAGTGTATAATTACGTCCATTACTGTATTTAATAATTTTTCCCGCTTCCTTACCCTGCATGCTAACAAATAAAATCGTTAATCAAAAGTTAGCTAAAAAATTGAAATACTATTCAATGTTAAAATATCAAAACTACTTAGACTAGCATGAAGTCTCACCAAAATGTCCTGTGTTCACTGGTAGGGAAAAAATTCAAATACATCTGACGGATGCGAATATATGAGAAAAATACTGAGAAGGAAGAGATGGAAGCAGGAAAGGAAGTGGTATAGAGATAAAAGACGAGGAAAAAGAAAACAAAAAACTCTCAAGCTGCGACGCAATGCAAAGTGGAAAATAAAATGCCTTTTCCAATCGAGGGATGATGGAGGGAAGGGTGCATATGCATGCAGCCACAAGAAAAGCAAGTGGATCTGACGAATCGGTTCAGCTTTGTTTATTTGGACTCGGAGGGGAAAGGAGAAGAGTTCGGAGGGGGGAAAGAGGGAGGGTATGGAATGGGGAGGGAAAAAAATGAGGATTTAGGAAGTTCTTTAGCAACAACACTGAATCACTTCATGAACAGGATTCAGAAATTTTGTCGCCATTGTTTTAAAAAGAATGCCGCTTCACAGACGACATGCATTGGTCATAGGTTTGCGACTGCGCGATATAAAAGCATTATAAAACTTTAATTTTTCCAGATGGTTATTAATTTTGTCCGACAATGGTTTCGTTACATAGTAAAATATTCAAGATAACCTTGATAATATCGAACATTTAAAATGTTGCGCGGTGACGACACAAAGGTTGGACTAAATAATTCACCATTTCGGAAAAGCAATGTTCTTATTACTTTAACTCCTTCTATAAAGAATTTCCTCCAAGTGACGCTCGCAGCTATTATTAAAATTAGAAATATGGTTGTAGGCTTCAATAATTTGTTGTTATTAAGCTGTGTCTATAATTTGGGACATTTTGCTTAGTTTTTGCACGTAATATTAGTCTTCGAAAGATCGAAGTGATATCCATAACTTGACAGATTTTCTATGGTCATGTAATCATTATGACTTTTTGCCGAAGATTAAAACTGACTGGCGCTATATTCAATCAAAACTGCTTTTTTTCTCGTAAATGCACCGTCAATGATTTATTTTCTTCCAGTCTTGAGTAGCATAAAATTACGATACTATGCAATACAACGCAAATTACCGATGAATACTCAAACGGCAGAATGTTGCATTAGCCAAAAAGTGCAACTCGATGTCGAGCACCAGAAGGCCTTCTAGTTAACTTAAGTTCAATATCAAATTAAAATTATAATTATCACTGAGTAATGAACTTTTTATGGAAGAATTCGAGTAAAAATGTTATTTAACTTTAGATATAAAGGCGCACGAATTGTTTCATGTTTAACGCATTTATGCTACTTGCTTAGCTGTAATATTTAGCTTTTTAAATCTGTACATACTCCGTTCCTTCCCGTAAAAAAATCTTCCTTAGGGTAATGTATTCCCATCCACATATTAAATGGATCATAACATTTTATTCTACCGACATCGCTGAAAAATATGAAGATTTCCTACGATGAATAACTCTAAAAAATTACGAGATTACTACGCTACACCCTAGGTACTTTGCATAAAATTCGAGGAATCAAGCGAAATGGAGTGGAATTGATTCATAATGAAACAATGACTTGCAATTTTCCACAATAATAAATTTACTTCGACTCGAGTTTCGGTGTTACTGCATCATTTTCAAGGTACAACTGTTGTGCCTTGAAAATGATGTAGTAACACCGAAACTCGAGTCGAAGTAAATTTATTATTGTGGAAAATTGCAAGTCATTGTTTCATTACACTGGGTACTTTGACTGTGAAAATGGCTGTAGATTTCAGTTACACAATTTAAGGAGCAGGTTAGGAATTTTTCAAATTGTAGCTGTTTTTATTACCATCCCTTTTATGTTCCATGTGACAAAATAATTTCTTAACCGCTCAACACACAGTTATCCACATTATTCTATCGTTTCTATCAGACCGTGAAACACACCTAATGCAGTTCCATAAACACATCCTTCGTGCCGCTCCAAAAGACGTATTTTCTTCGAAGGTCACGTAATTTTAAAATAAGTCCCTTAGCCTCCCAATTTTTTAAGTTTCCCAAACTAATCCGAGCTAGACGACTGTAAAAAGAATGTAGAAAGTTAATTTATAATATTTATTCATCGAAATTTTTCATGTCATCTACCTCAGGGGCGTGGGCAGGACGATTTGTCGGGGGATGCCGTAGGACAGGGGGGTGAGAACCCCCTCTGGAGAGCATTTGAACCTTTTATCTCCAGAAATCACGTTAGATGCCATTTTGGTACTTAAAATTACACAATGGATGGGTCGTCGGGATGCTAAAACACATTGGTGGAGTACAATAAATTTGTTTCATAGGTTAATATATTTTTTCTAAAATTACAATTTTTTTAAACGTTTGTAGGGGCATGTGCCCCCCCTTGGCTATACCACTGAATTTACTTAATCAGACAACTTTACATTGTGCGTCATATCTTCAGACAGCAAGAGAAGCATAACTGGTAAAATGAGCTGGCAACGTTTAGTGCACGTTTCTCCTTTCACGGGGCGGTAGGATAAGTTTCCGGGAGGGAGAGGGGAAGGTGGCCGGAGTAGCTGAGTTGTCCGCCGCGAGGCAGAGGAGAGCTAGCGCCGATGATGAAGGAGAACGGTCCATCTCAGAGCGAGGAAGGATCCACGGTGTGGGTATGAGAGATGTGCGCCGCTTGAGAGTTTCGCTACACGGGAGTGAAACAGGGGTTTCTGAAGAGGAAGACGGAAAGCAGAGGGGGAAAGGGGGTCTCTTCTGGACTGGCGCAATGCGGACCTCCGCCACCCCCTCCCACACAACCCTTAAATCCTTCCCCCCTCCCTCCCTCCCAACCTCTACCCCGCCCACGGTAAACCCCTCCTTCTTCAGGGCACACGGCTCTCCTCCGACCCGCTCTCTTTCTCCATATTAATATTGAATTTTTTCGCATCGCCCGCGCTTCTTGCCCCCCGACCGCCAGGAGGCGGAGTCTCCGACGCTCTCTGACGTCACGGCCCTGCCGCCGGGCGTCGCCTGAGGTAAGGTTAGGAGGAGCGGGGAGTGGGAGGGTGCGGTTGGTGAGGTAGGGAGGCTGCTGAATGCTCCCATGCCGCGCCTCCGGAGCCCGAGGTCCTTTTAGCGGTGGACAGAAGGATATGACGTACAAGTAGTTCAGGAAATAGAAAATTTGTTCCGAAAACGAACACATTTATTCATTTGCATAAATCTGGAAATGTTTTCATTTATTCAGGACCCCTTCAAGGTGAGTATAGTCAGACTACCTACTCTCACAGGTAGGATAGCGAAAATATTATTTGAAAAAAATTGGAAATATTCGTTTTTTCCATGAGCATGAGCTATTTGGTGACTAGAAGAGCTTAAGTTCGCAAGCCAACATCCTCGAAAGGTGATGAGTCTTCATCGGTTTTCGATCGCTAATAGTTATTCATGCAGGTCGAAGTCGATTTTGGGCACGGAAATTCGAAAGCGGTAACAACAGCGATTTTCTATGTTAGCCCCAAGAAGAGTAAATTTTAACCACGATTCTCCTTATCTATCGTAACTACAGGATTCAAAGGAAAACTGACGCCAATAGAATTTCTAAAAATATTTTCGATCAAATATTTTTTTTCTTTTTTTACTCAAAATTTTCCAGCCGACGTTGATGAATTCAGAAATTATACTCGACCAAACTGTCGAAAGTTTCATGAAAATATTTCAAAGTCGTTTGTTATTTCACACCTGTAACACTGTGAACCAAATTGTACCCTAATAAATAGGTATTCATGATACTGGTGCATGAGTTAGGTCACTCTGTTACCGTAAAATTTACCCTTTTTGGACGCTTTCTTAGTGTCAAGTGGGTGTCGGGAATATACCATAGCATTTTCTGGTCAACACTTTAAGGTAGTCTGACTTCTTTAAGGAAGTTGGGTGTCTTAGATTTTCAGTACTCGATGTCAAATGATTTTCACCATTGAGATGTGTGATTCAGGAATTATTTTATCGTTTTCTAGAAACTTTTCTCCAGAAACTTTCCTCTCAATGACTTAAATATGTGTATTTTCATTTAGGAAGTTGGTTGCCTACAACATTCACTTTTTTTACTCAAAAATCAACACGCCTTTTTTCTTGCACGCATGAAGTAAAAATATATAAATCCCCATTTCTAAGTATTTGTGATCATTGAAAGCAATAAAGGAAATATTTTTTTACTAAAATTGCCACATTTAAAATCATTAGAGATTTCGCAATCCTAGGCGATAGATTAGTTAGCTAGTTCATCAAACAAGTGAAATTTTTCATACTCTTCCGAGGAACCTCTAAACAAGTGCAGTCATCACTTAGACTACCGTGGTGGTAATTCTCGTCGTCATAAATAAAGAAGTGGATCATTGGATAGTGCAAGACAATCCTCTAACATTTATGATCTATTTACTTAATTTTGACAACCCATTTCTTTTTGGCTGCACAGAAAAATTTTCCTATGGCTAAGGCAAGTCTGAATAAAAACGGTACGACAATATTGCGGGCTGTACGCGAATGGAATAGTGTAGAGCTCCTTTCAAATGATTAATTCCGCCATAAAAAAATAATACATATGTAAATCAAACGCTCTCTTCGTGAAAAGGAACTTACGTGACGAAAAGATTAACGACTGTAAGCCGAGGATTTGAAATAACGTTGACAGAGGGCAGGTTGCATGGCATTGGAGGTAATCTTTTGCGATGATGATATTAATGTAATTTATTATTTTAAATTGCTTCTAAATATTCCTCCTATAATATATTTCTTTTTCCTTGAAATAAATTTACCAGTATGAGACTTTCTTTGAAAAACAAAACCTAATTAACTTGCAAAAAAAAGTGTCAGTTCGCAGAACAAAATCGTCAGATGACCATAGCAGATGCCCAGATATATTAGTCTAATGGTTTTCATTCTTTGACGGGATTATATGCGCATGTGCTCTGGATACATCATACAATATTTAAAGCTTTTAAAAATTCGAAATCATTTTTATTACAACTTGTTGAGAATTCGTTAATAATTGTATCCGAAGAGTACCTATCAAAAATTGTTTCTTTCATTTCTAATCACATGCTTTTCTTTCTAATGACATGTTTTTCATCTCTGGGTGAGGTGGAAGACTGACATTAAGAGCGTATATATTCATGCATCACCGAAAATTCTACCAGAAAAGCTTCAGTCACTCAAGCCAGCGGAAAGAACAGTTAACATTTGCGTACATCCGTGCGGACCCGAAGTTCTTGAAAGTCGATAACCATCTAGACACGTGGAGAAAAATAGATACGGAAAAAAGTGAGGATCTTCGGGAAAGATTCGGATCGGGAAAAGTTCGAACAATCTACCTCAGAATCCAGGAAGTTCGTCCCCAAGTTCCGAGTCACTCACTTCGTGGGGAGGGATGAAATGTATTTAGCGGGAAAACCGCAACTTCCACTCCCTGTAATTTTCCATCCTTCCGACCGTTCTCAGCTGTTTCTTTGCCCGTAGACACGTGATTGACTTTCGCCTTATGCCTCTGAAACTTTTGCAATCCCAAAGAGGCATGAAAGAAGAGTCTATTTTCAGCGGCAAACCGTGAAAGACTCTTTCGAAAAGTTCCTGGAGGTGGCTCTGATAGAAAAGGAGCATTTCTCCACTCCCAAATGTCGTTGTGATGTGAACTTAACCTCCACATTTATAAAGCATAGACAAACCATGGAATTTTATGCAATAGTGCGACAACTCTATGAAGCTCATTTCTCGGTATGATTTCAAATTCATTATTTTATATTGCTTCTAAATATTCATCCAAATACATATCTTTTTTATTAAAATAAAATTTCCAGCAAGAGACTTCCTCTGAAAAGTAAAATCTAAACAACTTGCAAAGTAAATGAAAGTGTTAATTCACAATACAAATTCGTTAGACGACCATAGATGATATCCAGAAATAGTAGTCTTTGACAGAATCATACACGCACAAACTCTGGATGTATTAGATGGTAAACTAATGAATGTCTTCAACGTTGTAGAGATCAGTCGAGCCTCAAAACGATAGGGAAATTAATGTATTGCGCTATGCTTTATTCCTTATCCAGTTAACTCATTACACATATCCTTCGATACACTTATTGGTATCAGTGAGTGAATATGCACAACGAGTAATGGAAAACTCGAAGGTCACAAATGTTGTAAAAAGGTGTAGTTCCCATATTATCATCACTCAACATCTCGACTCGAATCTATCTCTTCAAACAAAATGTCTCACCCTTTTCCGAGGACATATATTTCTCATGAGTGGAGTCCAAGGAGTATAAACTTATGCATCCTCATTTCGGAGGGTGGCCCGGGCCAACTATTGCTTTTGTCCTAGGCTAACTCATTTTCATTAAGGACAATACAAGGTATTTCATATAAGTTACCATATGCCAAGGCCTTAGCCAGAAAAAAGTTTTCGAGGAATATGGGAGTCATAAGAGGGAATAAATTTCGAGGGGCTTCACGTGGAGGACTTGCACTTAAGACTGTATCTCCAGAACATTTCTGGGGTTTTATAACCCTTCGTTTGAACCCCCTCCGTTCACTACGACTTCGATGTATACTAATAATCGTGTCAATGACGGATTATTACCGCATGACCATTCCCTCGCGCATGACTCATTAACTAATATAGACTACCGGACTTACTTTTTTCACTGCCTTCCTCATTTCGGCGAGGGATGGCGTCCCTGGCTCCCCCTATATATACGCCTCAGAGTGGGGACCTTGCCTTAAGGCTCACGGGTACCTTGGCCAAAAACTGCGCCGGAGACGACTGGGCGAATTCGTCTGAGGCCTTTGTTATTTTATTCACATAAAATTTTAATACTCATTTACGAATAATAAACATAGTTATTTAAAATGAGTGTCGCAATTTTTCATTTCTCGTTTTTCACGCTGCAATATTGACCACGGAAAAACACACTAATTTCGGCAAAATTAGCTGCCTATTACTGCGTGTCGGAGACGGTTACCACCCGGGCGATATGAATATCGCCTCCTCAAGCGATGCCCAAGACGAGCAGAGCCACCTTGATGCCCCACCCCTTACCCGCCCACACCCTCCGCATATCGCCGACAGGCTTACAACGCCGCGCAGTCTGTTTTGAGCACCCTGGCTGAGTGGTATAAGGAGCAGTCGGTGGTGGGGATCTTCCAAGGCGGGGAAGGGATGGGAGAGAAACCCTGGAATGACATAAGGAGGGGGTGGGATCGCTTTATGGAATTGTGGGAAGGGATGAGCATTTCGTTCGAGTCGGAAAACGGCCATGGAGGGGCGGGGACAGGTAAGAGAGAGGGGAAGGGGGGGGGCAGGAGACGCAGGGAGGGTTGGGGGGGCGAAGGGGTACGTGTACACAAACGGACCGTCTCAGATCAGCGCCACCTTCCCGCCCACAAACAACACACACACGAGACGCGAAACGGAGAGGAGATGTACACGCCGAAGCGGACCGCGAGGAGACCACATCCAGCCCCGGGAGGCGAGATGAAGATTCCCCCTTTGACTCCGCTCAGGTCCATCGAAGAGAAGGATGACGGCCACCCTTGGGAATAGCGATATGGCATCGAAAGAGAGAGAGCTACTTAGTACTCACCTTGAGCGAATTCACCGAATCCAGCCGTCCTCGTTCCCGGCGATCGCAGGCGCTTCTCCCGGGAGATATTTTCCGGGCCCATCTCGGGACGATCCTCCGTAGCCGAACGCTGCACATACCACCGGACCTGGGGCTTGAACTCGGGACTAATCGAGACGAACCGCGCGTGCTTATGGGAAAAGGTGTATTTCCGAATCCAGGGTGAGGATGCAGGATGGGATTTTTTGCTCGAATAGAGTTTTGGGAACACACTTGGAGCCGTGGAGTGTTAGCTCTGCAGGGGTGGCCACATCTATCCCACTCTTTTCGGCTCTCTTTTCTGTGTGGGCCTCTCCGTCCTCTCCCCCGCATTTCCCCACGTGGTGGTGTGCTGGGGCATTAGCATGAACGGTGTAATCAATAGGGAGGCGAGAGGGGGGAAGGGGGAAGCGTTCGGAGGGGCCGGAGGAGGGAGGGGGGAGGTAGGGGAGGCGGAAGAGGTGGAGGGGAGGGAGAGAGAGAGCGTGGGGGGATGTATTGGAGGTGGTCCACGGTCGGGGTTATCCGGTTAGTTTTTGGATCCAGGGAAAGGAATGAATGAGTCCATGAAAAGGGGGTTTATGGGGCTACAGGGGAAGCATTTGAAAGCAGCGGGGGGTGGAGGCCAAAAGGTCGGATCCCCTTAAACTGTCACCGCCCACCCTTTCTCCTTTAGATGATGCTCGACTTCAGCCAACGCTTTGGAGATTTTTTTCAATGATACTCGACAACCTAAAATCGAAAGGCTTTCATATCGATGGTGTCACAGTGACTGTTAACAATCAGCGGTAGTCATCGATTGTTGATTGGGAATTTTAGTCATTGATTTCGCTCAACAATTAATGAACAGGCAAAATTCATGTGTAGTCATTGGTCTCCGACGTGGATGTATTTTTCGATTTTCGATCGAAACTCATCATTATCGTACATTGCGTGGCAGAAGACGCTATAAAGACCGTTTTACACGGGGCCCGTACTTGCACAATCTGACGTATGTGCGAAGGTGCAGTCAAAATTGCGTCGTGTAAAGCGGTGAATTGCTAGAACATATGCTAGAATGAGTGGACGTGAGATGGTAAAATAGCCCCTGTTCTAATTTCGTTCATGCCTTCGCGCAATTCCACGTCATTTTAGACATTAATGCGGTTCTAACCTGCGCAATTCCGTGTCCCGTGTAAAACGGCCTTAAGGGAAATTGATAAGCGTTTGGATGTTGGAAACGATAGACAAACGGCAGTAAATTTCACAGAGGAATAACCAATCGCTTCTTCAAGAATTCGAACTAGGACTACCCAGAATCGGAAAGGAAAACGATTTTTTCTCCGTAAAATTTTCACACTTTTCGTGCGCTAGCGGGAAACTCCGCAATGATGGGGTGCTGGTCTGTCCACAGTTATTTCCTTGAATAACCGTCGGCTGACCATTGAGAATCTATAAACAATTGACCCTCGATTTTATCTTTAAAAGAATAAAGAAGCAATATTTTTTCTGTTATTTACAGAGCATTGAATTCCTCATTGCATCGTCGACAATTTTCGACATTACTCAGTGCCGATACACTTCCGTATTTCCCCGCAAATGAATCAAAATCATGGCCTAAATAAAAGCGAGAAGTGTTAGATTCTGATGCGGGAGAAAAATCTCATAGATAGGGCGGGCAATGTTTCGGGATAGCAGTCGCAATGGGATCCGGTAGAGGATTGATTGGCCCACAGGCACTGAGCGAAAAGGAGTAACACGGAGAGTGGGGGAACGGAGACAATAGCGCCCCCTCTTAACTGCTTCCATCGTTACCTTCTCCCCTCAGACTTGCTCAATTACAGCCTTCTCCTTTTGCCCACACACCGCTCATGAGCCCTAGGGGAATCCACACGAAGCTGATTCTCTAATGACGTCATAGCAGCAAGGATCAAGACTTGGTGCCATATTTTGTAATGCGAATGCATTTTTTTATAAAAAAAAACGATCTTGCTGATCCATGAAGATTACGTATTCCTCTACAATGAAGTTATGACAATGCTTAACCATTAATTTCACCAAATTTCGCCCGCTCTTATGTAAAGAACTAATCAGAGATCAATGAAATAAGGATGGAATAATCGCGGAGCAACCTGTCCGCAGGTGTAATTAGGTATCAAATGTTTATACCACTTAATGTAAAAAAATTGAAATAAAATCAATCATGCATCTTTTAAATGGTACATCCCTAATAAACATGTCAAAACGATTGCTCCGCAAACCACTTCGCCTTTCTTGAACGCTTACCATATCAAGGATTTAAGAAAACCTTTTCGGAACTGGAGGTATAAGAAAAAACGCTTGGGAGATACAACGCTTAGGTAAACTCTTACAGAGACGGATTGCGAGAATATTAAACAAATAGGCTCATACACCGCTACATGAGGCCTCAATTGCTCGGATTATGAATACTCTTCGACCACTCCGGAAAATTTCCACGACAAGCGATTCAGTCTGCTCCTCTCAAGCAACTTCGCATGCATATATACAGGGAGGGATTCCAATTATTTAACTTGAATGAAGTAGAGAGAGAATTTTGGATGAAAATTTCAGCCTACAAAGCTTTGATATATAATGTCAATACAACTAATTTTTCCAGTGCAGCTAGATTTGACGCTATCATTTCCAGCTATGACCTCTGCCAGGCATCTGCTGCTGCCGCACCGTTACGAAATCGGATTTGGGGGTCCGCTAATCAGATGTTTTTCCACAGAATTACATGAAATGCATCGCATGCACACATGGTTGCGTCGATGTGCCCCGATCCGAAGACTAAAGAATGGGAAACCGGCGAATTCTCACACGAGAGGGCGCTTCTCAAGTTTCTCTCAATAGAGGGATGTGCTGAAGCCACAGGCGACACAAGGTCGTTGTTTTGGCGGTGCACGGTTCATACTGCGGTTACTTGATGGTATGCATACAACAGAGTGATAATGCATCTTGGGTCTTGTGTAAAAAAAAGCTTTTAGAAATTCATCGATTATTATTGAACATTGTTCGTTAAATTGGCAAAATAAAAAAATTACATCGGAAAGCCACCTTAAAATTGAGCGTCTTCTCAATATCTCCAGAAATTACGGGGTGTGGCAGCTTCCTCCCCACCTTAATCCGCCATTAACTAACTGCTATCGATACGGTCCAATGGATTTAACTGACGGGCGCAGCCAATAACGGAAATTTTACATGACCAGGTCATTTAACACCACTTCGGACTGAAGCAAGTCCTTCACATACCAGATTTTGATGTAAATTGATAAATTTTTCTCTCTTTAAATAAAAATTTCTTTTCGAAGCTCCATTTTAAAACCGAAAAACCAATTGAATAACAGTTCAGTTCAACCTGGTGGTTTCGGTCCACCTCGAAAATTTCGCCGTCACATTATACCTATGGATAGGAATAAAGATGAGATGACTGATTTTTCTAAGGCATTCTATAAATTTTTCATAAATATAATCAAGATATTTTACGCACCATCGATAACTGATTAATCAACAAATTGCCGAATAGCAAAAACATTATCACTTTAGCCATTGTCATCTTTAACATTTTTTTCATTTCATACTTATCATACGCTGTACTTTCAAGCATTTGATATGAAAAATCTAGGGTGGTGTTCTTCAAGCTAATAGATAAAAATTATCTCTCTGTACAATGTCCGTTTCAAGTCATTCACGAACAGACTCCGAATCGCCCTTGTTTTTGACTCTTTAAGAATTCCTACAATCGCGAGAAACTTTCCTTGTCGCGAAAATCGTCCGTATTATTGACATCAATATCTTCCACAAGTAAGAGCGAATGATAAGTAGAAACGAACCATTACTAAAACGGAAATTCCACTTCAAACTATCCACCCTATAAAATCATGGCAAGGACCTCGAACTACTCGAATTAAACCCCAAATAGGCACCTTTATCATAGGGATATGAGTTACTGCCGACTTATAGAATGTAAAGCTATCTTTACGGTCTAAATGCCCAATAAATTCTCATTTGTTGCAATGACTAATCGAGCCAGAACTAATGGCTTACCAAAGCTCATTTTAAAAACTGACGGCCGAAGGCAATACCGGAAATTGTTAGCATTATTAATGTGGTGATTTTTTAAGGAAGGTAAATTCAATTTACACAGAGCTTCAGCATCGATGTGAAATAGCTATTTGAAAATTCTACTGACATGAAAAATCACGGATTAATCACAAAAAAAATCATGATAAACCTTTTTGACCGAAGCTGAAAAAATGGATGATTTTAATCGGCTACAACTCACTCTCAAACTCAATCGACTGTTGGAATAAAAAAAACTTCATTGTCCAACTGTAAAAATGATTGCTATTGCTTTACTGCTGACTTATTCGGCGTTTCAAAGATTATTGAAGTAAACTGCTCCCAAAGGCAATATTCCTAATCTACTATCGATCCCTGGCGAATACGTACACGTTTTACTGTGGCAATGCCTATAACTATGAAAGGCATAGAAGGTAGCTCATTAGATATTGAGTGGATATAACCCTTAAAGAATTGACATTGTGGAGGCTCGTAGCTCATCATGTAGGTGTTGATGAAAGTGTGCCATAGGTTAAATTCTCGATCCTAGGAGCCAAATTCCAGATTTGTCACCTTTCTCTGTCCATATGTGCGGTTTTGAGTCATCGAGAGAAAGAGGTGAGGGACCTAAGCCTATCTCGTCCCCCTTCCCATATAATAGCGTAGAGGTCCATTCTGTCCTCCCATTCCATTCACCGTCCATCCCATTGTCGTGTAGAACCCCGGGAGGTCCCTCCACAATGCTGACCACTCGCAGCTGGTCATTCCCGAAATGCAATGACCATCGCTACCCCCAATTCCACCCCCTATAGCAACGCCTGGACAACATATGACCGTCGCGAACCCCTTGCCATCAATATTGCATCAATTCTGGTGAGTCACATGCACTATCAAGGAAAATCGAAGAAACTGGAATCGTTTACGAGGAGCGCGGATTTTTCTCGTCGGCGAACGGTATTAGATCTTATTTTAATCCTTTATATCACAGTTAAATCCATTTAAAATAACCATATTACACATTGGAAAAATTGCATACCCTCATAAGCACGAATACGTGTGGAGCAGCGGTGTTGTCGATATAATGAATGCAATAACATCCCACGATCAATGACAATGTTTTGCTGCATTAGAAGAAATTTTTTTATTTTACCTCATTCGTTGAGTTTTAATTTTTCGGGATTAATCTGACATAAAGTTACGAAGATGGATTAAAAGTGCTGCGCCACGCCTAATTGTGGTCTGAAATAGGGCTTGGAAATTTTAATCCAGAATCGGCTGTCGACTTTGGATTTAAAATCGATTTCGATAAAAAATAGGCTTTTTACCCTAATTAATATAATAAACATAATTTTAAATAGATTTACTAATTATATGCTGAAATATGAATGCGCTGCTGCAACAAGATGCAAAATATGGGTTAAGGGAAGTACTAGGCATAAGAACAGGATATAATTGAGTCATTTCATGCAGTAAATTTATTTTAAAGATGTAAACCCGCGGTAGCACACGCTTTTCACGCAACGCGATAGCTCGAGGGGCGGGGAGAAGTCGGACGGGTGGTAGGCAGCTAAACAAACATTAATAAATAACGCAACGGTCATATATTTTATACTTTTGGAAAGCTAAATATTTTATAAACATAAAAACTTATTTTCGATGCATGAAGGAACAACAAATGACCGAAGCAATGAGAATAATAGAATGTTCTGACTTGAAGGTAAGTTTACACGACCGAAGAGAAGAAATAAATGGAGGAATAAATAAAATAGTTGAAGAAGAAATATTAAAACTACTGAACATATAGATTGATAAAGGATAACAAAAATGCTAGATCCTGTGATAGCATCTTCCCGGCATTGTATCGAGTAAGTCTTCTATGTTGGCGGAAAAATCATACATGTATTTATTTCACTCATAAATTATTTTATGCATGATCCAGAGATGTATTTCCGGCAGGGAATACTCTAGACTTCCAGCAACTTATGAAAACTGGATATGACTGGATATAATCGGGTCACTCCTTAAAATATAACAGTTTGGGTCTCAAAGTTTTTCCTGCTTATACTACTCGGCAGCTAAATTGGATTAATCCGCAGACAAAAAATTGCAAATATTCGTTTCAAAGACACATTGCAATGTTTCCAGTGATTATTTGCACACGACGTATTTCATTGTTACAACAACATTTACAAGTTCTACTTCCATCATATCGTGCCACATATCATACAAGATATAGGATAAAAATAGTTTGGGAAAATAAAAGACTCTACACCTCGCTTCTGCTGGCTCATTTGCTTGCAAAGGTGGAAGAAAACTATTTATATCAGGTGCGGATTGATAAGCAAATCGGAAATATCGTGCTCACAAAATGGGCTTCAAACGTGATCAATATTAATGTTTCCCATAGGTTGATGTTTCCGATGGTGAACGGTGAGGTTTTTTCGGTAGTCGCTGGAATTTCGTCCCAAAGATGCTGCATATCTGGAGCAACTACCGTTGAGATAGAACGGCTTGGGCGGGAGCGGAGTCGCGAGACGCAGGTTGTCACAAATAAAGTAGCTAAAACCAGCAAATTTTTATTTGACAAATGAAACTAGTTAATTATTGAAGAATAAATTTCTATAAAAAAAGTTTACCTTTGAAAATTTCTAATATATTTTTTCTAATGATGTAGTTTTCTAAAAAAATATTCCTAATAAAATTATTTCTTGGCGGGAATTTCTAAATCAAATACTTTTAAGCTCATTAAATAGGCAAATATTCTAATTTTTTATTTATGGTATCAAGTCAATCCAAAGCAATGATATTTGGTAAAGGGTTAA
The DNA here is from genome assembly GCF_921293095.1 of Ischnura elegans. NCBI lineage: Eukaryota > Metazoa > Arthropoda > Insecta > Odonata > Coenagrionidae > Ischnura > Ischnura elegans. Next base: position 111,060,004 of record NC_060248.1, read on the forward strand.
AATCCTTTTTTTACGATTTTAACAATCTCGACTTGTGAGATACTGGTGAGCTGACTGCTGAGGTATAACTTGTAATACAAAAACGTCATCTCCTTCCGGATGCCGCACCCTGGATAAGTAGTCGAGCGCACGCGGTTTTATACTATGTTCCATACAGAGATGAAATAATCTACAAATATAACTTGAACGAGTGAAAAATGATAGCCTGAACTACTTCTATGGTATAAAAGCTTTTAAAATATAAAAATCATGATTTCGGAAAAAGTACTTTTTTCCTCTGTTTTTCCATTTCATCAACCTGTGCGTCGACGTTATCATTTGAACGGTAATGCGTGTTTAGGCTAAAATTTTCAATTGATAGCAATGAAAGCGTGAATCGTGGCACCTTAAACCATGGTAAATCACAGCAATTTAACACTCTAACTATTTCTCTTTGTCACGAATTACCAGATTGTGAAAATGAAAAATTGCCATTGCTCTGAAGTGGTAATCATGGGAATAGGATCTGGGAACCGTGAACCATGGAACGGCGAAATACAGAAGAGCATATGGTTCACAAACAACTTAATCGATAATTCAGAATCAGTCTTGAATTTCTGAGCTATGGAAGAGCAAAGGAGCTCGCGGTTGATTCCAGCCTTACGCGGACTGACAATATACATGGTGGAGGGCAGTAAACACTTGCGTAAGTAGCTGGGCTAATGAAATTGTCCCGGAATGCCGACAGTAGTGGATGCAGAAAACACTCAAGGGGGGGGGCGCAAAAGATATCTTGAGTTGCCTTTACTTTTATCGTAATAAAAAATAATCAACTCACAAGCAGAGTAAAAGAAAATTTTAATTAAAGTAATTATACACATATATGAGACAATGCCATGTTATGATATAAAAAATTCTCAATTGTGGTTCTGCAATGTTCGGCAATACGGGCGGACGTGCAAGTGTGCCCCCCGCGCCACCCATCTGTATCCATCACTAAATACCGTTTATTACTGGGTATGCCATATCAGGGAAGTCTAGGAGCCGCTAATGGACAGGGGAAGGAGCGGTAGACCTCTTGCCACCAACGATTTCGGCCACATCATGAGACAGTGGCGAAAGTAGGAATATGCTTTGGGGGAGAATGGCCACAGCCACCTAGAGAGAAGGCCTGTTCACAGGCGTGTGACGTCACTCATTGTAGTGCTACCGCCAGAGAGAGCATGGCAGAATGGAAGTAGTCGTGGTTTTGTCTGCGACGGTGGTTTAGCCGCCGTAATGAAAAGATAATTGATACCTAATTTACTCAGTCAATAAGAAAATAGTCAGCGGGTTCCGAGAAAATACTGACACGCATAAAAAAAATATTTTTCAATCTGAAGTTATTCGTTAATATTGCGTCTAATCCACGTACCATATAACTTCGCCGCTCTTCAGAAAAACAAACTATTTATAACTGATTCATAAATTGTCGTTGTGAACTAGAAGTACTACACAACAAGATTAAAATCTGAAATAACTGTCTAGAAAAGGCTCTTTGCATCCAAAGAGAATTTATTCTTCTACACAAAAGCGTCTCGAAATTCGATAGCATTAAGTGGTGATGTCAAGTATTTGATTAAACCTGGTTGAAGTCCATATACTTTCCTTGGATAAATAATTTCTTTCTGGCAGAGTAAAAGGTGTTCTCACAAGTTCCCAAATGGATCTATTAATTAAGAGTGAATTCTTATTTATTTTGACACTGAATTAGATATGCCCATGGGCTATGAAAATCTTACCTTAGAGCCTGACGAAATAAGATTTTCAATGATAGTTGCTTGTGAAATATAAGATCGTTGACACATCTGCTATTATTACGCTCGAATACATCAAAATGCCTGCCAAAATTTACGTATAGCCCAGCCTCAGCTAATAAAACGTACTCGTCCGAGGCGCTTAAGTATTTGAAAAATTATTTGGGATGAGCAAAAGTTTCAATGTCACTTCAGTGGATGTACCAATCTAATAAAAAATCTGAAAGTCCAGCAAAATCACCAACATAAACATTTGTATAAAGAACACGACATCTCTTAAATCAAACCTCAGATCTTACTTTAAATGAATGAAGTAATCACCACAAGGAATTTTGGTGGCAGGAAAGAAAAAAACACAGAAATAAAATACAAATATTTTGTATTTTCATTAGTCAATCACAATAATACCAGCAATTTTCTCTTATTACCATGAACTAATTTGATGAAAAAAATACTGGTAATCTCTTTTGCACGAAAATTATTTAAAAGAGCACTGGCAGAAGTCACAATAACTGTCTTCAATAGTTTTTCCGACGAATGTCCATTGTCACATCATCCACTTATAAAAAACAAATCCACCATAGTCCCAAATGTCACTTCAACCACTATGTTATTCTGTCTTCTAGATGATAGTTCGGTAATTATGAAGAAATGGCACCCTCCTCACCATCTGGGCACCTTTAATTCAACACGAATTATCTTCCCCATCTTCTCCGGCAAGGCCACAGATACTTTCCTGATGTCACTCGCTGTGAAGTAAAGCTCACACCACTAAAATTAATAAATAAGAAAATACCATATAAATTACTACGTAGTAATTTCATTCCCAATTTTAGGCATTTCTGCATGAGAAATATATCTAATGACAAGGCCAGTGAATATAGGAGATCATTATATACCTTGACGATTTTTTATTTAAAACTAGACCATAAGTTAATTTTAGATGATGAAAGCCGGGCACAGATAAATTACGGTTCATTGCACCAATTGTAAGAGAAAAACGCATATTTTTTATTCACGGTGGTTCATACACACAAATAACATACTATATACGTTTCTGACGAGACTCATGAATTTCTCATGATTAGATGCTTTCCATGAAATTAATCAAGTAAATATCGTTGGTCTTACGAAATGATACATAAGCTGAAATTAATTTGAACTCAAGAATCCTAGAAATTTATGTGCTGTCCCCCGTAATATAAGGTACTACGGCAAAAATAAAAGACTGGTAGTTTTATCGAAAATACCGAAGTACATAACATATTGCGTAAATAATTCAAATTGCTTTTCAACTCTAAGTTGCAAAAGTATAGTGAAATAAGCACTGTTTTACTGAGTTTCAGACGCATAGCATAGCAGAGGGCAAGATAAGGAAGAATAATCGTTACTATAAACTTGGCTGCTATATTATAATTCCCAGAAACTCCTTCAACCTCACGTTTACTGAACGAAATAATACAAAAAATACAGCTAAAATACAAGAGTTTCCTATTGAATTGTCGCTTCTATATTTAAATCGCCACTTTCAGTACTGTCAACATCCCCAAGCCACATTTAGCTAGAAATTACATCCAAATAATTACAGCGAGAAAGGGTACATACCTTACTGTTTTTCGTGGAGGTGAAATTGTCTCTTCTCATCCCTCAAATACACTCCTTATTCAACTCAGGATCTTTTGGAATGCTAAAAACTTGAACTTCGGATCCACTCCTGAAGTTTTCTTCGCATCCCGGCACTACACACGCGAAAGGGACTTTTGACAAAAATGCCTAACAAATACGTTTCTTAAGCCCAGCGAATGAAATTCAAGAATAAAGGAAACTTCAATATCCTCAGAAACTTCAATTTCCACCAACTAATACCACAAAAATCCCTAAAATGTGGTAGAACGTAACGTAAATACACTCGTAAACAAAGTGGTCTCCAACGGCAGCCGGAACAACAGAGCACTTCTCGTAGTGACGTCAGAGCCTCAGCCGTCGCTTGTGATCGGGCCTTCTCTCTAGGTGGCTATGGAATGGCGGACTCCCCCCCCCCCCGCCCCCCACCTCAGGCAACATTTTTAAAAATGTTTACAAATACAGGAAAATACAAGTACAGGAAAATTTTTAAAAAATATTATTCCTAGAAATGCATTTTACATCATTTTGGCACTTAAAATTTAACTTGTGGACTATGTGGAACTATGTGGTCTATGTGGAACAGGTAAAGAAGGACGTGAAATAGAAGATATACGTAGTTTTCAAAGTATTAGTTGACGAGAAAGTTGAGATCTGTGTCTAACCAATCTTAGGATTATTGGCCAGTGATGATGATTATGACTTGGAAATACCGAAGCTGCTACGAAGTTTGCTTCCGTGCGAAGAAAATGATCATAATAACTTTGAAATGGCGATAAAATAAATATTAATATCTATACCACCGGCAGAAAAAAAGAATTGCATTTCGCGTAAAAAAATTTCGCGTATGAATTATGCTTTTTAGCTGAGTTATGAGTCTTTAAAAATTGATCTTCATCGGCTGATTGAAAACACGACGTCATCAGAGCGTGACGTCACGGAACGGCATCCACTGATGACAGACTGAGGAAGTGGATAGAAAATCGATCTACGAGGGCTCAAATGCAAATTTGGCGATAATAATTGCAACTTTTACTTTAAATATCTTGCATTCAAGCCTCTAACACTCTACCCTCTTATCGAAGTGAATGGTGTTCCGTGCGTTGACGTCAGACGGCGTTTCAGGTCACGTGACTTCAAGCGATATTCGAGCATTTTTAATTAGCATTTATTGACGTTTGTGGAGTACCAGGAGAGTTTTGGCTTATATATTTGGACTCGTGAGAAAATTTTCTATTCAATGAGACTAACTAGGATGATGAACAAATTCCATGCATGTTCCCCATTGTGGCCTGAGATATTATATATAATGAAATCATGCCCTTATCATTATCAGAAGCGCAGCGAGGGGGGTGTTAGGGGATAAACCCCTCCCCTCCGAGCTCACAGAAATTTTTAAGTTTAATCTATTTTACTTAATTGGATTAATATTGCTTATAGAATACTGTGAGGATTAATAAAATATCCCTCAGAAGGCCGTAAAAATCACCATTTTGAACCATTTATCTTAATTTTTTTCCGGCGGAAGGTCTCCGCACCTCCCGCTAACCCTGCCGGGCATGCAATACCCCAAGCACCCCAGTATTGGTTGCGCCTGAAAACCCCCCTCCCCTTGCCTTAATTCCTAGCTGCGCCCCTGGTCACTATTACTGATTGTGCAGAAATTAAGGTTTGTGTGAAATTTTATAATTTGTCCCTGTTTTACCGCTCTATTAATGTTTCCTTTTATGTGGTCCATGCATTCATTGTTTTTATCACTCCCCTTGTCATTGAGTCCGTGTAAATGAGTCCACTATATAAGTTTTCATCATCAGTAACTTATCAGTAGTAACACACTTACCTCTGACCTGATAAAAGTATCGTTCTAATTCTCCTTGGTATTCGAAAGATATCACTTCATTTCTATTTACTTAATTACTTTCCTCATAATTTCCTATTCTTACCAGATTCAAGGTCTTCAGATTTTACTTGTCACTTGACCTAGTTTATTTCTCTCGAAATTTGCATCGTAGACAAAGTTCAAGTATGGATATCGATTACTCTCGTCGGGATTGAAGGGCGAAGGATTAATAAAAGCAAGACGAGGACGAAAATATATTTTATTTGAGTAATCAATTTACATGGATTGATTTCAATTTTTTTGTGTTGAACCATTGTTGCGTTCTACCGTTTCTTCAGCGCATTCCATGCCGAGCCCAGGAGGCCGCGCTGTCGGCTCGTTATCCTATTTAATGTGGGGATTCCCCATCCGGTCCCCTTCGGTTCCGGTCAGGCCTATACCACGCACCCCCGAGGTCGGAGTAGGGCCGTGACCCTCCTCTGTCCCCGTTCATTCTCACACACTCCACAGCTTGCTGACTGAGATACCCATAGCCTTCTTTGATACTAGTATTAAAGGAGATCATGAAGGAACCACTCGTGGAAGATGTCATCCATTGAGAAGTCACCTCCAGCCATCAGGCTGCGCTCGAAAGACCCGATCAACCAGCGGCTGAAAGAGGTTATAGGACCCCGAGCCCTCACCGCTGCCATCGTGGGGGACAGGTAGAAGATCCTCCTCTCCTTCGTCTTCTATGTCCCCCAGATAGCCTCCCTCCACAACTCCCTCCATCACTGCTTCAGCCAGGACCGTCACCTCCTTCTCCGTCACCTCCTCCTCCGTCTCCTCCTCCTCCGGGCGTCGGCAGCAGCAAAGAACGCAGCCCATTATATCTCTTAGCAATGGCTTAAAGAAAACAAGTCCACAGCTAAGCAGCTATTAAGGCCAAATGAGGAACCCGAGAAGTGGTCTCCATGGAACTCCCATTGTTGCTCAGCGCCAGAGCCTTGAACATCTCATCCATGGTAACGAATGAAGGGTACTTGAAATCAATTGTTGCCTCCGACGTTATTGAGATTTTAGGGTAATCATAAGATTAATAAAGTTTAAAAGAGACTGTACACGACACGAGAGAGTATTAAACAACAATAAAGTGGACTGTATATTTTATTATTGCTATGCGCCGGGAGTCCCACACCATCCAAAATCACCACTCACCTGAGTGTCGGGCTACCGTAGATGTCCTCCTCAGGCGGCGTCGGCTCGAGATGCTTCCTAGGCGATGACACATTCACGACTGCCGTTCACGGCCAACAAACACGTAAACAATACTTAAAACAATTACGCCCACACGGGCGCCCAACAAACAACAATCAGGCGAGTGGTGACTATAGCATAGGACTCCCTATGGCGCGAACAACCCGCCCACCTTGGAACGCTGTTCCAACTAAACTAGCCTATTTGATCTAAATTGTTGACCAAAGCTTCTATTGGAACCCCATCGTCCTACCAACTGAACTATAAACTTTAAAAAATCTAAATAATTAACTATCTACCCACTAACAAAATGGGTGTGCACCTTTGTAAAAATCTCTTTCCTATCAGGATAGGAGAGGGTAAAAACATGGAAGGAAAAATTACGATTAATCTTCACTCCCCAGGGGCCATTGGGGAGACTAAAGCAAAGGAGAGGAGGCCCACGGAAATGAAACCATAAAAATCTAAACCTAAAAAAGTGCACACCAAACGAAACCTAAATTTACGCTACTATTCCAGCGGTAATAGGCAAAGGTTTCTCACCCCTCTAGTGATAACCCCCTGCAACGTTTTCACATCGGCTACTCTTGCAATTTGATCCTTTTCAGGATGTACTTTAATGACGCGACCTAGTCTCCAACGCAATGGCGGGAGATTTTCATCTTTCACGAGGACTAATTGACCCTCCATCAAATTTGGTGGCATTTTAAACCATTTAGTCCTTTGCTGCATCGTCCCAACGTATTCATTTCTACATCTTTTCCAAAATGATATCATAATTTGTTGTAACAGTTTCCATCGGGCTACTAGATTTACAGGTTTTGATAAATTTACGTCTGTCTGCAATAAATCCGGCTGTCTTTGCAGTAGAAAATGCCCAGGAGTGAGCGCCTCTAGATTATCAGGATTGGAGCTGATTGGTGTTATGGGTCGAGAATTAAGAGTAGCTTCGACCTGTGCAAGTACTGTGTAGAATTCTTCGTACGTTAAAATCTGAGTGCAAATTGCGGCAGTAAGTAGTCTTTTGACACTTTTAATTCCCGCCTCCCAAATACCTCCATAATTTGGGGTGGCGGGCGGAATCAACGTCCACTTAACCCCCTTCTCATTCAACCAGCTTCCAATTTTATTTTTGTACTCCTGAGACTGAGTAAAACGCTGTCTCTCCTCCAACTTACGTTTCGCCCCGACAAAATTTGTACCACAATCACTGAGTATTTCACTGACTTGACCTCTGCGAGCAATAAAACGGCGAAATGCAGCGAGAAAGGCTTCAGCCGTAAGTTCTGAAACCAATTCCAGATGAATTGCTTTAGTCGATAGACAAACAAATAAGCATATATAAGCCTCGAACTTGCGAGCTTTACGGAGTCTCCCAAGAGTAATATCATATGGCCCTCCATAGTCCACCCCACATGTATTGAATGGCTTTATCTGTTGAAATCTTATCGATGGCAAATTTCCCATTTTAGGTTGAATTGTTGTGGGATGTGTGCGAAAACACCTAACGCACCTCCCAACTCTTTGCCGGATCAAGGCCCTAGCCGGCAAAATCCAAAATTGCCTTTGAATTATAGCATGCAGATTCAACGACCCTGGATGAAGATAAATTTCTAATAATCTAATAGTATCTAAAATCTACTAGTAATTTCGAAAACTGATGACGGCCAGGCAGCAGGATAGGATGCTTTTGCCCATATGGCAAGGAAGAATGAATTTTCCTTCCACCCACCCTCATAACACCTTTCCGAAGTGCTATTAGCTCCGGCGAGAATTCCCGGCTCTGGATGAGTTTAACCTAGACCAACATTGCGGTCTCTAGTTCCTTGGTCGAAATAATCCCAGTAAGACGACCCTTAGGGTTTCGACAATTGAATGCAAATCTCAAGCAAAAGGCTGTAATTCTCCTTAGTTTCGACAACAATGAAAATTTGGCCAGCAAATCGTCCTCCCCAACGACCACCCGCGAATTCAAGACTGTTACTTCTACTTCTTCTTCCAGCTGCAAGAGCTGACATTGGGTGTCGCTAATAACACTTCTCGAAGGCCACTCTGACTCAAGGGCTTGACAGCCAGGAAGGCCCATGAAGCCAAAGGCTAAAGGATGACAATTCTGCGGGGAGCAAACCCCGGGAAGCGCAGTCTGCTGGGTTATATTCAGAAGGCACATGCCTAACATTGAGTGGAGAAATCAAGTCCTGTATTTCACTAACTCTATTAGCGACATATGTTTCCCACTTATGCGGTGATGACCGGATCCAACTAATAGCTACCATAGAGTCACTCCATAAGGTGACGGAGTTCATCCCACCAGGTAACGCGATAACTTTACTGACGTAATTCAATAATCTCGCGGTCAGCAAGGCATCACATAGTTCAAGACGAGGTAAGGTCACTCTTTTAAGGGGCGCTACCTTTGACTTTGCCATTATCAAACTTACTGCCACTTCCCCGCTATTAAGTGTCACTCTTGAATACACAACTCCTGCGTATCCCTTCTCTGAACTATCTGCAAAGCCATGAATTTGAACATTCACTGCAGAATCAAACCTTAGGCATCTTGGAAGGGTAAACTTACTTAGCATTGGCAACTCTCGGCGAAATACTTCCCATCTTTTCAACACGTCATTCGGTGGGACTTCATCCCATCCCACCCCTAATTCCCTCAACTGCTGAATAATACATTTCCCAATGAACAAAACTGGTGCGATAAATCCCAGTGGATCATACAGACGGGAAATATCCGGCAATATTGTCCTTTTTGTTATGGCCCCGGGAGAATACTGAATTTTAAAGGAGAAGGCATCCACCTTTGTCTGCCAAATGAGCCCTAATATTTTCCCCACGTAGCCCTCAGCGTTTTCTTCAAATGAAAAGGAATCTAAATTTTGGGCATGATGCTCCCAAGGTATGCCATCTAATACAGCAGAGCAATTGCTCACCCATTTTCGCAATTCAAATCTACCCAAGGATAACAGCTTCATCCACTCGTCTCTAAGCTTGACCGCTTCCTCGGTTGACTCAACCGATATCACTATGTCGTCCATATAGGTTGATCTCTTAAGGGCATGCGATGCCCCCGGGTAGGCAGCCCCCTCATCCTCTACTAATTTATGCAACGTTCTAATTGCCAAATATGAGGCTGATGCAACGCCGTATGTTACAGTTGTAAGATTATATTCAGCAATTGGCAAGTCACTGCTTGCCCTCCAAAACACTCTTTGAAAATCATAATGCCTTTCACTAATACCAATGTTTCTGTACATTTGACGGATGTCTGCTATAACTACAACATTGTGCATTCTAAACTGTAACAGAACATCTACGATATTCAAATGCAGTTTTGGCCCAGTAAACAATATCTCATTTAATGATGGCCCACTTTCGGACTTCATGGAGGCATCAAAGACCACCCGAAATTTTCCCAATGCGTCTTCTCCGCGATAAATACAGTGATGTGGGATATAGAAAGGTGCAGGAATTGTTGGCGTCATGGAGGCTCGAATCATATGACCTTGTGGCTCGTAATCTGCCATGAAGGCATTATAGTATTGCCTATGCTTGGGATTTTTATCCAGACGCCTTTCGAGTTGAATAAACCGACGCAATGCAGCATTTCGACTATTCCCCAAGAGCGGTGCATCATTTCGTAAAGGAAGTTCCACAATGTAACGACCAGATTCTTCCCGACGTACCGTCGCCTGAAAGTGAGATTCACATTTCCTGTCGTCCTCACTCAGGTAACGAACGGTTGGCGGTTCCTCTACCTCCCAAAACTTTCGTATACAATATTCCAATTGTGACTCAACAGCCAAACAAAATGAATCTATATTTTCGACCGTTTGATGCACCTTTCCCACTAGGCAATATCCCCACAGTGTCTCAATGGCACTCGGAGTACCCTTTGGACCAGCTATTGTATTCCCAATCATTACAGTGCCCAACCATTCGGCACCCAGCAAAATATCAATAGCCTCTGGCCGATAATACTGAGGATCCGCTAAGGCGAGATTGCGCATGTGTGGCCACTGCTTCTTTTGTACCTCCATCTTAGGGCACCGCGCAATATTCTCAATAATCAAGGCTTCAACTTCTAAAGGTCCGCCCTTCGATGTCGGTTCTAATACGACAGTCATTTTACCGCGCGCGACACCCACCGCGGTTCGGGCTAAACCGAAAATGGACGTGGTTGTACTTTCATGGTACTTTCAATAGGCAACCCCAGACGTTCAGCGCATGCTCTACTTATGAATGAACCTTGACTCGCACTATCGAGCAAGATTTTCACCCGCTGAAAATTGCCTGCTTGGTCTCGCACTCTACCAACTACGGTGGAGAGTAACACAACATCATTCAAATTCACCCCGATAGCCTTGGATGAATCAACTACCGAATCCACAGGCGTAGTTAAGGTCATCGATACCTCCTCGCTAATTACTTGCTCACCGGAGTCGCCTACCTTTGGCTCTTTCCTTTCTACACCCTTCAACGCATTTCCTCTGGCTTCATCCTGCTCACGCGTCGTAAAATGCAGTAAGGAATGGTGTTTAAATGGGCAGTGTCGACAAGAATGCTGTCTGCGACAGTTTTTTACAGAATGCCCACTCTGCAAACACCCTATGCAAAGGCGCTTCTCCTTCACCACCCGAAACCTTTCTTTCTCAGGCAAACTCGCGAAATTTCCGCAAGATTGTAGTGGGTGCTTCGCTCCACACCATGCACGAGTCACGGAAGCGGGTACACGATAAGAATCCATACTTGTCAGTAACGTACTCGACTTATTTCCAAACGACTTAATCCTTTCCTCGTTATGGATCCTCGATATTCTTGGGCCAGGTGAGCCGCCTTTTGAGGGTCCACCCTTAGCAACTTCCATTACCCGCGCCTCTCGTTCCAAAAATGCAATAAATTCTTTAACAGACTTCAAACCCTCTTTCTCCCACCTTTCTCTCAGGTCTGTACTCAACTTTTTCCGTAATAGAAACAATAGGAGAACCGCCCACTCTTCGATACGATGCCCCAGCGCCCCCAATGCACCTGTGTATTCAATCAACAATGTAGAAAATGTCCGCAATTGTTCAGCGGACCGCTCGACAGGTTTCAAACCCAATAATGCCTCCAACTACACGTTCGTCAACAATGACGGTTCATAGTAGCGAGAGTTCAAAGAATCCCATGCCACCGCGTAATTAGCACTCGCAAGAGGCAAAGACGACACCAACGACAATGTTTCACCTTTAAGGCATGACCGTAAATACATAAATTTCTCAACATCCGATAATTCGGTCGAATTATGAATGACCGCCATAAAGATGTCATGAAAACTCTGCCATTTTTTAAGATCTCCATTAAATTCGACCAAGTTCAACTTCGGTAATACAATTCTCGACATCCCACCGCTGGTTATGGGGTTCACAGAGGCGGATCCTAATGAATTCGACCCCGGTCCTGCAGCATGAAGTGCCTAGGCCATTATCGCCTTAACGTTGTAGAACATTAACTCGAACTGCGCTATCTTGGCCTGACAACTCGCAGCTTGGTCAATATCCCTTTTCTTATAGTGTAAGACAATTTTCGTAATTATTTCAAGATAGCCGGCACCAAGTTCCTCTATTCCCTCTGTCATTGCCTTGAACATTTCCACATCTTTCGCGTCACCCGGACCCCTTTCGATCCTGACCGCGAACTCCTCGATACGACAAATCTTTTGCCACGCAAGCTCCTCTTTAACCAGCAAGTCCTCAATTCGAGCCATGATGTATAACCGACAAGTTTAGCACTACGATAAACCCAATTAAACTACCATATACGCCGAAGCTTCCTGAGAATAGCCACGAAAAATCAAATACAACGGGTTCAATACCCATAGGGATCCGGCCCGAAGGACCAATTGTACACGACACGACACGAGAGAGTATTAAACGAAACAAAAAGTGGCCTGTATATATTATTATTGCTATGCGCCGGGAGTCCCACACCATCCAAAATCACCACTCACCTGAGTGTCGGGCTCCCGTCGATGTCATCCTCAGGTGGCGTCGGCTAGAGATGCTTCCTAGGCGATGACACATTCACGACTGCCGTTCACGGCCAACAAACACGAAAACAATGCTTAAAACAATTAGACTCTCGCCCACACGGGCGCCCAACAAACAACAATCAGGCGAGTGGTGACTATAGCATAGGACTCCCTATGGCGCGAACAGAGACATTGTATAAAACAATAATTAATCCTTTGAATCAAAAATTATTTCGATTTCAAATTGAAATCCCTCGTTTTTATTGATTTTTAAAATTTATTCTCATTAGTCCAGGAAATGAAGCTCATAAAAGTGAAAAACCTTGCAATTTTTTCAAACTGAATCGATTTGCACCAAAATTTGGGAATAGACTAATTATACCCCCTACTTCAAAATCTATATCATGCCGAAGGGCGCTTTTTATTTTTTAGGGGTGAAAACTACCCCTAAAAGCTGGAACTTAAAAAATTATTTTTTAAAGCTAAATACGAGTAAAATTTAGTTTAAATTATTTGTATAATTATTTTTTTTGTTTGGAAAATAATTTCAAGGCGTTTCAACCCATAATAATCAATCCTTATTGGGGGTTAATGTAAAAAAGAATTTTCAAACTGAATCGATTTGCATAAAAATTTGTGATTATACTAATCATACCTCCTTTAAAATTTTTTTTCAAACCGAATCGTTTTGCATAAATATTTGGGATTAGACTAATCATACCCCTTTCTTCAAAGTCTATATTATGCCGAAGGGCGCCTTTTATTTTTTAGGGGTGAAAACTACCCCTAAAAGCTAAAACTTAAAAAATTATATTTTAAAGCTAAATACGGGTAAAATTTTGTTTAAATTATTTGTATGATAATTTTTTTTTTGTTTGGAAAATAATTTTAAGGCGTTTCAACCCATGATAATCAACCCTTATTGGGGGTTAATGTAAAAAAAATATTTATCACATTGTATCTTCTTATTCACTTTCTTACTCCTTTTATTATGTATTCACTTTTTTCTCTCATGATTTTAATCACTGCACAGAAAAGATATAACAATAGGATAAACAGAACAAACTTCGTCATGGTAACATAAACAAATAAATGTACATTTATGTAGACATTACATGAAACACAATCAAACGGAGACTGTATGGCTTCCAGTCTTCCCACCACATGCATGCTCACAGGTAAGCGAGAGCTCACATACTCACACATGTGTATGTATATATACATCTTATGGGTATGTGTGTTTATTTTGTAGCAAATGTGAGTGTGTCGTTAGCTTCTAACGTAAAGTACAAAAAGTATATGCTGATTATGAGGAATATTATGCTCTGAATTGTGGATTTCGAATTTTTCGAAAATAAATTTGATTGGTATTTCAAGCATAGCTCCTTTATTTTTTATTATAGAAAGTTCATTTAAATTGTATTTTGTAGGGATTTTATTGAATAGAAGGTCATATGAATTAAATTTTTTTCGAGTCATTAATTTTGAAAGGGGAGGGATTTAAGGGTTTAAATAAGGTGGAGCTGGAGGTGGAAATAGAGGTTTTAATTATCAATATCTCACCAAATATTTATTGTATAGAAAATTAAAACACACTAAAATATTTAAAAATAAAGAAGCTACAATTTATTACTCTTGCATTTTTTTCATATCTCCAGTTTTTTTGGAGTTATTTTGAAAAAAAGAGCATTTTTAACGAAATTGTAGAAAATGACTTTTCACTTTTTCCTCCAATTTTTTCAAAATTTAGAGTTGTAAATTAAAAAAACTTCTAGGATCAATTAACAATACTTAAATAAAGAGAAATACTGAAGGGCATTGATCAATTTTGTCTAGTGTGGTAATAAGGAGTTGTTTTCACTGATTTTTTCGTACAAAAAAGTAGGGACTGATCTTATTTTTAATCATAACTCGCTCACATTTCATGATAAAAAATATTTGTTCTCATTATAAGAAAGTTTTTTAAAAACACTTTTAAACAGATCATATAATTTTTCCTCGAAAATTATATTTTTCCCGCTATTTGGTATTGAATCTTTCAAATTTAGCGTATGACAAACAATAGATAACCATCAACAAGTTGTAGCTCGGTCCGAATTGGTCATAAAGGTAATATAAAATAAGATTTTTATTTAATTTTTTACAAGCTACAGTTTTGTAATTCACAATTTTCTAATAAAATTAATACTTTTCAAGTTATTTGCCTATAATCGATTAAAATCGTTGATTTTTTCGTCAAAAAACTGTTACTTTCAATCGCTAATAACTCGAAAAATATTAATTTTACGCAAAAAATGGAAGGAACATTTTATTCTTACAATTCAATTTTCTATCGATTCCTGTGGTCAAAATATAATTAAATATTTCCACCCCCGAGATGGGGTGGAAACCATCCCCAGGGTAAAAGCGCCCGTCGGCATGATATAGATTTTGATTCTTGGTATATTCCCTACTTATTGTGAAAATTACAAGAAAATCGATTCAGTTTGAAAAAATTGCAAGCCAAAATGCTTCATTTCCTGGACTACATGTGAGAAACCAGGGGCTGGTTCAATTTAACTTTGAATAAAGTTATATCAATTATTATTGCTAGCGGAGGAAATTAACCATAAAAAGTGGTTTGATTACTCACATATTATATTTTTTAATATGGCGAGGTGGAAATTGCCATTACCTCGCAAAACAAAAAGTTGTAATACCTACTACGACATTGAAGCGCAGTAGTCCATACGTCCTTCCCCAACCTGATTATTTCATATTGGAACAAGTAGAGCTCCTTCCGCATAGATATTGGATTTCCCCCAGTGACGCACCGACATCATTGTAGGCTTGGGACGCTTGGGACACTGCTCAATATGGGGCCTACCCACTATCGGAAATTTATCCCATTCTCTTTTTGAATACAGAGAAAACTGTTCTGCTGAAACCACTAGAAGACAGCTGATTGGCTGGGGGCTAGGAACATCAATATAAAAGAAAACTCCGCTTGGCTTGAGAAAACTGGAAAAAAAAATAAAATTCGAGGAATCAAGCGAGATGGAGTGGAATTGTTTCATTATTGGAAAAAAAAACTTTGCATAAACTGGAGGTGCGACCTGGGGAAGTTCCGCTGTGCTGTAAGTTATATTATCATTATATTTGAATTTAGAGCATTAAATATATAGGTAATTAAAGACAGTCCAAGGACCAGATAATAATTAAAGGTGAATTTTCGAGAAAAATAGAAAATAATAATGGTCATTCGGAGAGTAGAATCGGCAGAATGTAGGTTTTCAACAATTTTTGCTGAACTTATTTGGAACTAATAGCTGCAAAAAAAATGTCCTCCGGTCAAGGGGGAGAAGCTTTGTGTGCTTTTTGGAAATCTCATTTTTGCAAAAATTGGTCATCGTCTGGTTCTTGCACTCAGGTTTTCAGATCGTGGTCAATTCCTGTGTGTGCTTTGCGCATTAAATTTTAAGTGCCAAAATGGTGTAAAATTTATTTCCAGGCATGTAATTTTCCAATAATTTTCCCGGACCCGCCGTTGCTCGGAGGGTGGGTCGCCGCCCAGGCCCACCCCCCCCCCCCCCCCCCCCCCCCGCCCCTCCCCAAAGCATAGTCTAATTGTAAATACAAGCGAAGCAAGGTTCTTAGAGTAAGTCTAAGAACCTTGCAAGCGAAGTAGCTTTCGATTTATCCTTTGTTCAAACATATTACTACTACCAGGTACTAGGTAACATCAACGTTTTCACCAACTTTTAATCGTCATAGTTGTAAATAATTGCCGAAATATGTCTTATCTTTTCCACGAGGCCATATTGAGGACAACTGCGCTCTTGGAAATATGGTCTCGTGGTTACTTTGAAAATTGTTTATCGGTTTTTAAATTATGAACATCACAAATGGGCATCGTTCATTTTTTAAACGAATTGTTTTTCAATGGAATGATGGCTTTCGTTTTATCGTGAATGACCGTAAATCGTAATTTTAAGAAGTAATATATATCGATATATAATTTTAAGAAGGTATTTTGAAGAACATTTTTATTCGTATGGATATTTTTATTCCATATTTATTTATTTCACGCTAAATTTATTACCTTTTTCTACGCTTTTTCCATGTCCTAATTGTCGCATACTTTAAGTAATGATTTGCTTTATTTATAATATTTTATGTTTGGCCGCTGAAATGGAAATTTGCGTGAGCGAGGAATTACGTTTCTTGGAAACATTACAACGTCGTTCCCAAGTTAAACATAAGAAAGCATTATTCCCGTTATTCTTCGGTTATAATGTGCAATACTCTAGTGCGTTAGGTTTAGTAATTATATTTAATTTTCCTTAAAACGAATATATACGGACATGTAAAAATTGAGGTAACCTTTTCTGGACCAACTTCATCGTAGATTAGAACATCGTTTCCTCTGTAATCGAGGAGTAATACAATTAGGTTATACCAGCAAATTTTCAGCATTGATTTGTAAACCATTACTTAGAGAAAGTGCACTGAAGAACGCATTTCAAAGAATTATATAGAGATCTCAGGTGTTCCTCTTTTAGTGTTATTTTTGGTGTGCCAAGTTGACGTCTATCGAAATATATCTCAGTTAGGAACATGAATATTACTTGGATTACAAGTCCTATTGGTTATAATCTCCGAGTATCTTACTCTGAGTTTATAATATGTGGTAATGAACGTGATACGCTCAATGCGTAAATATGCAATTTTTTCTCTCCACCCGTTCAGACACAAGTAGCAATTAAATGATTGGTCATGATGGCAGTGAGAATCGTGAGAATCCTACGTTGCTATTGGTTGCTATCGTTATAATCGTCATTCATTTGTTAAAATGTCAGCCCCCATGATAAAGTCACCAAGGATGTGTTAAGTTCTGTGGACCTCATTAAATCTACGTTGTGTTTACGGCATTTACTTTCCCGTTGACTTCTTTGTTGACTGTCCTATTGGAAAGGGTTCTGAGTTTTCAGCAACTAACTTATCACCCAAATAATGGGCGATATGGCTAATGAAAAGCCTCAAAAAGTTCATCTCACCAGTGCAGAATGGGATGAAATTGCCAAAACGTTGGTCGGAAGTATGGAGAGGTATAGGGAGAATATTATCATACCTAAATCAGTTGGACCAGTTAAAATAAAAACTTACGAAGAAAAGTTAATTGAGGCTGGATTTGAAAGTTGTGCATTCAAATCTATTATGAGCTGTGTTTTAGGTGAGTGAAAGATAGCAGATGTAATCTAAGATCATAGGGTTATGTTTTGTATACATGTTCGTTCAAATGTGAAGGTCTCTCATAGGTTACGGTTTGGGAGCTGCCATTGGATTATTTTCCGCCAGTGTTAATCCTACAATAACTGGGGCTGATGCAAAACAACAAACAGCACGTGAAGTTCTCCGTGATATGAAAAACACTACAGTCGGATATGCAAAAAACTTTGCCATGATCGGAATGGTATTTGCCGGTGTAGAATGCGCTATCGAATCAGTGAGTTTATAGTTCCTAGTTAATTGTTATTATTTACATTTTTATGTGTTTGTAAGTAATTTGAATGTCCTGTTTCAGTACCGGGGTAAAAGTGATTGGAAAAACGGTACTTACGCTGGAGGAGTGACAGGAGGAATGATTGGTTTAAGAGGTAAACTTTTTCTTGTATACTCTGTTTGGTTTTACCATCATTTTTGAAGTATTTTCTTGGTGTCGTGAGTAATCTCGCTTTGAGCTTACGTCGCTTGAGATAGTTATTCATTTACCTAAAAATTACGAACTACTTCTACACTCTACGAAGTACTTCTCTGCAAAGAAGTATCTGCAGTGGCAATTGATTCGTAACTACCAAGGCATGGTTGTTGGTAAAGTAGATGTTAGTATTACGATCGATTCATTACCCAGTGCACATGCTAGGACTTTCAAAGAGGGCTTTAAACTTGCTACCCTTTTCTGATCTTTATTATCTCTGTTAATGCTGTCAAACTAACAATTACAAGCATAATAACCATTCAATAAGTGCTATTATGAGCCCCGGTTAGCTCAGTCATTGATGTGTGAAAGACAATTTTCGTTCAATAGGTACAGTGGTATGCCATTTTACTGCAGAATTGATTAGGTAGAGCTGTGATATTTGAAATGGGCACCTTCTGAATTATGGTATATCACTTGCTGATCATGAATGGTAAATAATCTTTACAAAAGATGTAGGGGCTCATCTCATTTGCCATTATTTCTGTGAATTCCTTTATCTCAATCTCATATTATTCTGCACAACTTTTTCTCTTCTTCCTGAAATTGTCATCTGTAGAGAGTGAGCGTTTCTTACCTTCCCATTGAATTTAAAATGGTGCATTAAAACCTGTTAGCCCAATAATGTGCCGATTGGAATTTCTGACACCAATGCTCATTTTTAAGATGGAAAGGTGGTCAGGAAATGCTCGCTTCCCTGGTGGTACTGACAGTAAGAAGAGCTAAAAGAGGCAGCAGTCCTGAAAACATCTTACTTACTTAATTGAGAAAAGAAAGTCCAATAGCTTTATAACAAAAATCAATTAATAACTATTTGACTTTATTTGCAGCTGGAATAAAAGCTGGAATCATTGGAGCTGCTGGATTTGCTGCCTTCTCAACAGTGATAGATTACTACATGAGACATTGATTGTGGAATCTTAATAAAATTATTGGAAGAATGGAAGAGCTGATAGTATAAAATGGTAAAAATGGATATATGAATCATTAGCCAAGTGCTGGTGTTAATTTACTTTCTATGAAAGTTGCTATTAGATAGTTATTAATGTCAATAAATTTACAAAATATTTATTTTGTTTCTTTATGATCCCTTTTGATAGCTGTACAGTATATATATCAGTTTGAGCTTAGATACTTTTTTCCTAAGTTTTAATCCATTAACTTTCCCTTAATTATGGACTAAAATTTATTATACCCACTTTCATAACTGTGGCTGAGTGTAGCTGTTTTAGTAGATGGTCTCCAAACATGTACCGTAAGGGAAGTCTTTCTGTGCTTTCCATTGGTTCAACACAGTGGCATATCTCGGCAGGGATAAGAGAGATGGGCATTCATATGATTGGCTGCAGGTGGCATTATGATGTGGAGTGCCAAACTCCAGGGCTTCCCTAGGCAGCAAAAGCTAGCCAGATCATTTGGTCAAGAATCTCTTACTTAGCTTCTGTTATTTCAATGGGCTTATCATCCATCATTGTACGGGAAAGCTCACATAGCATCATCTATCTAAGAGGCATGATCACATTTGCGTGTAGATGTCTTTGAGACGCATCTGAGTGTTTACATCTGAGTGTGTGCAGAAAAATATTCCTCATTTGCCTATAATTCTCTTCAATGATCTTCAGTTGCTACAATTATGAATAACTTAAGCAACTGAAGATACATGAAAAGAATAATTGGCGAATGAATATTTTTCCACTTGCAAATATGACCACTCGGATACATCTGTAAGACATCTACATGCATACGAGATCATTATATGTCATGAAACGTTTCTGAGATATTTGATGCTATGTGGGGGGGGGGGGGGGGTGATTTTAGAAGACCCTGAAATTTTGCGTAAATGCAATGATAGAAAATTTCCTCGCAGAAACATCACCAGTGATGTAACTCTAGCCTAAGAGATATAAATCACCAAAATTTCAGTACAGTATTAGCATTGCTTTTATGTCAGATTTTACAATTTCCCGGAGAACAGAATATTCAAACTTATCTTGGGATTCCGCGCTGGTAAGATTTTCTAAGGGTGCCGACATTTTGGTTTCGACTACCCATTCTCACAGCTACTGAGTATAGGTAATGTGTCGGAAGCCGAAACATTGGCGCTCTTAGAAAATCTTACCCATGCAGAATCCCGAGAAAAGTTTAAGTATTGCTTTTATTTCAGCCCACCATTTTTACTTGTGCATTTCTGTTTTGCATGCCAACAATGAAACATTTTGGTTTGAGACAAAAAAATGTAACAGCAGGTTGCATGTGTTGGAATTTCATTGAGACTAATATCATTCAGTTGGGACAATTATATTTTCGTAAGTTTGATAAAATTCCTTTTGAAAACAAAAAGGGTCTATTTAAAGATCTATAAAATTATGCGAAAATTATACTCATAAATATATATTTATCCTCACCTCAGTTGTTTGTGCTGTAAAACTTTAATTTTGTGCAGGTGCTAAAATATGGGCTGTTCAAAGTTTGATAGGTCAGAAAATCGTGTAAAGATGATTGCATGCAATGGGTATAATTATGTGGAATTTCTCTGTGATTGCTGGTGATGGAGTATAATTTAAAAAATCAATGATTATGATTAATTTTACTTTTTGGGTATTTTTTCACTTGTAATTGCTGCTATTAACCCTAGAACCGTAATGCTATTTTTCTTTACCTATTCTGGTATCGCGGGGTGAAAAAACACCCCAATTTTCAAGGGCCCGTATCTGGGGCCCAGTATGGCTTTAAAGATTTCATTAGGGCTTATTTTTTTTGTCTTTTCATCAAGAATCAAGAAAGCTAACTAGTTTTCCTAAAAAGCTGAAGGGTCCAGAACAATCGACCAAGAATGGCAAAAAAAACGTGAAAAACTAGAAAAAATAACATTTTTCGTTAAAATTACCATATCTTAGTAAGTTTTTGACTAAATTGAGTAATTCCAACGAGGTTCTTAAGCGGAGTTACTATGTTTTGAGGGTATTATAGTAGTTTTGGTCAATTCTCCAAAAAAGGGATTTATTTTGAGAAATCAAGTGCGAAAACTTGAAAAATCGTTTTTTCCGTACAGATTGTTATAATGATAAAGAATTTTGTTCAAATTGTTAAATAATATATTTATTTAAGATGATAGTACAATTGTTGAGAAGGAACATCAATAATATCATTAATCATGTTTGATCAGTCATTCTTGCTCATCACATGCCTGACAGACAACAGCTCTATAGTCTTGGCAAACAAAGCCCAGACACTTGGACCATTTGACACCGTATTTTCGGTCTTTGGTTCGGGGACAAAGAACACATCTTCCCTGTCTCCCTGTTCCACCTACGTCCCTGGCCCTTCGTCCAGTACCTCCTGTATACAGAATATTGTTTTGTGTGGTAGATTTTTCAATTCTTTCCTCCTCCGGATATGAGGCTTTGTGAGATCATCGACCAAACTTTTCAAAAAATCTCTCCTGTTCATTACTGGATTGTAAGCATTAAAATTGTATATGATCGAGGCGTTGATCCCTGATTGGTCCAGCATCCCCATGAAAATGCGCACTGGCCTTCTTTTAGTTTTTCTTGCCATGGTGTACTCGTGACACATCTGGTCAAATGTGTCAGTGCCCCCTTTTGTCATGTTAAAAAACATGACGATCTCTGGTTTGTTCGTTTGTTTACTTTAAAAAGACGAAAACTATACGCAAACGGTATCGCGGGGTGAAAAAACACCCCAGACGCACTTCAAACATTCAGTGCTCAAGCCTCCACGTGCTACTGACGCTGCGAGTGTGCTCTCTCCACTCTCACACCTTATAACTGAATTATGGTTACGGTCCGGGGTCGTAAACGTAAGGCGTTTCTTTTTGCCTCGAGTTTTAAACCGGTCTGGGTTTCACCCTGCGTTACCGTTCTAGGGTTAATATGATGCATATTATACACTCTTCTCTTGCTTTCTACTGTAGACCACTTGATTTCGAGTTCACATCATGATGAAGGAAAGCAATCTCAAAAGACAATTAAGGAACCATCTCCAATGGTGGAGGCGTATTGGTGACTTCGGTAATATGGGTACAATGGAAATTCCATGCTTATTTTTTTGACTCCACAATGACTGCTAGATGTCCCTTTCATTGGAAGTACTTAGTGAATTTTAAAATGAGATCAATGTCTTTAGTTATCAAGCAAACTAGAAATCAATTAACTTCATAATTGTCACTTTCACAATCAGCTGTAATTATTTTTCTGCAATGAGCTTTTCTCACAGGCTAATCAAAAAGCCAATTAGTAAATCACTGGGTTACAGATGGTGGGTTGACCTCTAGATACAGAAATAAGCTGTGATATAAGCGAGTTAATTAGTTGAATTAGCAATCATTGACAAAAAATATGACAGTCTGAGGGGGTATTGGTGTATCTTTGGGTATGGTCTGCCACGTAAATGTTACTGAAACTTAATAAGAAGCCGTGGCTTAACAATGGAAGGCTGCCAGCAAATATGCTTCCCAACATCCTGAGAAGTGGGCAGCAACTTTACTTCAAGAGAGTGAAAGTGAAGACCGCAAAGACTGGTAGAGCAATACTCATTTCATGGCAGACGTGGTAATACATATTTACTTTGAGGGTTGTTGTACTGCTATGTGGAAGGCAAGGGGAAATCTCTTTATAATAATCCCAAGGAGTTGTAACTACTCCATATGTTGACTCAATTGACATGAAGACTTCCTCTTGAGTAAAATATCTCTGGGCAAGGGCTACTTGAGAGGGTACGTTGGTCAAAAGTGATAGACTGTTTCAAATAGGAACATGGAATGTAACAGATCATTTGGTACCTTTGGTAGGCTTGGGAAGTAGAAATAAGAAGAATGATCATCGATGTATGTAATAGAATCAGCAAAATGAAGTGACTCAAGAAGGAGAATTTGGAGAGGAAGCCTCAGGAAAATACACACAGCATCGATAAATGGAAATATTGTGGTGGGGATATTGCTGAGAAGGATTACTGGAATGTTGGTGAAGAGCTTTCTGCTGTATAGTGAAAGGATAATCGAAAGGAACAGGGAAACCAAACTGGTACACCATGCAGGTATATATGTTAAAAACTGGCTATGAAGGGGTTTTCTAGGCAGGGGCGCAGCCAGGAATTAAGGCTGGGGGAGGTTAAGGTGCAACTAAGGTCTGTTCACTTTATCTTTGCGGGTGAGCAGGTGTGGCTTAACCGAGTTGGGGTGAGAGAAGGGAAGGTTTATCTACACGTGACTTTCCCTCGGCCTATCAGCAGACAGTAGGCGTGGCCTAGCACTTCCGAATTTCAGTCGCTCTCAGACCTCTGTCGTGTCAACTTCGTGAATCTGCTAGCTGTGTTGCCAAATCTCGTGCATTCTTTTGGTGCTCATCGATTCTTCCATTTAAATCCAACTTATAACTTACTGTTCCTTATTCTTCCACTTCAATCCTTTTCTATCTCCTTTCCAGAAAATTTTTATTCACCTTTTGCATTCCCATCAGCACCGACTCTCTCCCTCCACCTATTCCCTCTCAGTACTTTTCCGATCCCTTTCTTACCAAACCCTAAGTCTGCATGTGTCCGTCACGCAGAACAGCTGCAAAGGTGAAGATCTGAAAAAAGAAATAGCAAGGGATGCTATTATGGAGCCGATCATTATACAGCTCATGGAAAGTGACTCAGAAAATGAAGACACTGAGGGGAGGGAAAACGAGGAGGTTGATTTATTAGCCACACCACACCACATTAGGAGGGGCTTAAGTGCAACCAATACCGGGGTGTATAGGGGTATGGAATACCCACCAGGATAAGTGGTAGGTGCGAGATTAGTAAATTGCAGAATTATTATGTAAATGGTTCAAAATGGTGAGTTTTACGGCTTTCCGAGGGATATTTTATTAATCCTTACGCTATTCTATTAGTAATATCAATCTAATTAAGTAAAATGGATTAAACTTGCATAATACGAATATAGTCCCCCTCTGAATATACCCCCCCCCTAATTTTGAGGCCTCAGTTTCGGGAAAAGTTAAAAAAATGCGTTTGAATATAGTCCCCCCCTTTACTTTTACCACAGGCATTTTTGGAAAAAAAGGGGGGACTATATTCAGACATATACCGTATTGTGCTCATAATCATTATCAAGTGCTACTTTGGTAAAGTTAACTTCTTTCCAAATCAGAACAACTATTTCCATTACACAATGTTATTCAATTATGTTCATTTTTTAAACTATCTATTGTTTCAATTTTACGTTTGATTAATTTGTTTTTAAGATGTGAATCAACTCCCAGAGAGATTTGAGTTAGCCTCTAGAATTAAGTACAGACAGCAAAATCAGAGAATTTCAGTTGCAGGAAAATTTGAATAGGTTTTGTGGAAAATTGAAAAAGAATTTGAAAGTTAGTTTTGCAATCAAGTCCAATGACTTTTTTCAGTAATTATGCATTTTTCCTAAATTACATAAATTATGCAGATGAAGCTGTAACATCCTCAAATTTATTTTCTTGGTAAAACATGTGTTGACTCATTGGCACCATCATCGGATACAAAGATGTATACATTTCGTACCTGTATTTATGGAAAAACAGGCAGCCCCTCACCACACTCTTCAACTGCTCCAAATCACCAACTCACCACTAACTGACCCATCAGAAAACCCCATGCCATGTTAACCTTCTACCACTCTTCGACATGTTACCCTTATCTTGCTCCTTGGACTCAAGCTACAGCTGTCATCCATCACTCCTCCACACTTTTTTTCCTTTATTAAAACAACAACTGCCCTTCACTCATACTTCAACCATCATACCTCACTCCGACCCTGGGTTTTATCCTCACGTAAATACCCTGGTGGTGGATTAAGAGGAGGTGGGAGGAGCCATCCCCTCCATAATTTCTGTAAAAATTGAAAAGATGATAACGGCAAAAGATAAAGACAAAATCTTTAATATGGCCCTGCAATTTAAGGTTTTGACTTCACCTGGTTAAAAAGTAATTTTAAAAAGTTATTGATGATTATCTAAAAGGCACTTATCCAAACATATCAATAGTCAGACACATTATTACAGAGAGGTGAAGCATACCAAGGTACCACAGAGTGTGATAACCACCCTCCTCCTCCCCCCACTCTTCCTTTCATCTTCAGGCCTTTCATTTTACAATTTAAGACAAAGTTCAGGGAGAGATTGACAAAGGAATCCATTATAGTATCCATAATAGGGTGGTTTCCTATTATTTTATTATTGCCTAAATCGAAAGATTATTACTCCTGGAGTACGTATTTCAAGCTTTTAGATTTTTAAATGACGACATCTATTTTTTGCGATAAAATGAAAAGTGAAAAATTTTAAGCGCGCGAAAACGCGACGGCTAAGTATGAATGCTGGGAAAAGCCCGTGTGACGTCATTCTGGTTCCCACTGCAGCAAGTGAGGTGACCTTAGGGCGACGCTTTGAGCGCTGATACGATGCAGGATGCTATCAGGTAGCAGAGTACCCTGCTAGCTGGTAGCGCTTGACTTAAATAAGGATTATTAATACCTTATCAAATGAAGAAAACTTTCCGACCTTAGCCAGTTTTAATAGGTGATTATTGAGATGTTTCCCTGAGCTCTGTGTCACATGCATGCATTGGTAATCTTCGACGATGTAAAACTCCTATCTACTCGTATAGAATCTAGGTCCCTGGTGGCATCACATGGGTACCAATCTGGCCTTTTTCAAAAGAGGATTAAATTGACCATTGCCATTCGTGTAAACCGGTATTTCTAAAACCAAATAATTTGTATATTATGAATACACTATAATGGTGGGTAACGGATCGCAATCAATGCCTTTCATTTTCTTTGATGAAGGAAACTACCCTATTATTTATATTTATTTTTATATATTTTTATATTATTATATTTGATAAAAAAATAGTTAGACGTAATCAACCTCAAAATCCAAGAAGCTTACTTTACTATTTGAATTATTCAAGAAATATATTACCAGCAGTAAGCTTTAAGGAATACAGAGTACATACTGTCTTTTGTATATAATTTACTTTCTCCTACTTTTCTACCCTTTTCATATGCCATGGTTTTATGATTAACGTCATCAGAGGCAAATATATAGACATGGGCGTACCCAGTGGGGATCGGGGGGGAAGGAGTGGTGGAACTGCCCCCCCTAGAAGCAAAAATAAATTTAGTTCAAAGCAAAAGTTATAAATAAATTTTCCTTTTGAAGAAAATGATATGTATAGTATAAGGCATGGAGCTAAAATAAAAATCATTATTTTTTCAAACAAATAATTATGAAAACTGATAAATTGCTGTCATAATTTCCTTAACATTTTGGTTTCAATAACCTTTCCTGTGCAAAAAAGTTACAACTTGAACGACCCCAGCTAGTTTTGCCCCCCCCCCCCCCCCCCCCCCCCTAGTTTTAAATCTGGGTACGCCCATGCATATAGGGGGGATGTTGGGGATAGATCCCCCCCAAAGCCTCAGATAAATGAGAAACATTATTTAAAACTATTGTCTAGTTTTGACATTTAACAAACGCTATGATGATTTCCTGTAAAATTATGAGTGAAACCAAAATTTTAATTGCCAAAATTATGTAAAATGTATCTCCAGGCATGTCATTTTTCAAAACTTATCCTGGACCTCCAGTTTCATAAGAGAGCGTTGCCCCCTCCAAAGCATATTTCTAGTTATGCTGATGAGCTTGTTAATGACATATCATATGCAAGTGTGGCCAGTCAAAAAAAAACTTATTGATCACATACAATACTGACTGAAACCTTAACCTCTTCTTCCTTCTGCAGCATAATTTAATTTTTATGTCTATTTCAGGGCAGTGTGTATTCTACCTTTATTTACCTCGTTGATAATTCAATTTCTTTAACTGCTCACCCGAAATTCTTATTTATTTTCAACTAACAGCACCATAAACTTGATCCTCGAGGATTGATCAATTCTCCAGCTACATGTTTTCTACCAATTGAAGTCACTTACCTTGCAATTCATAATTCTCACTCTCTCTATAGATGCCAACTTCTACATTCTTCTCTGCACACATATCACAATCTTCGTGTCCTCATGGTTTTTTTCTTATAGATTTTCCTGCTGATTTCATTGATTAGTTTCTGGCGATACAGGTGGAAGGGAGCAAAATCAATGAGTACCGATTAAAGAATAATGTAAATATTTCAAATAATCTTAAAGTTAATGAAAATTGAATTGATGACAATTTTTAAAAGTAATTTCATGTAATGATGGAGCAAAATAGGCTTCATTGTCGTATAATGCCAGCGTCACTTTACGCAAAGCCAGATACCATCCAGTGGTGAAATTCTTCCATGGTGAAATGACAGAACATGTCCTTTCCAGGGGATAACTTATACGAAAGAGATACTTTAGCAACGTAGTACTCTCTAAACAGAGAGAAATGCCTCATTGAAAGTAATTTAACGCGACCGAATATTTAACTTTTCTCAAAAACTTAAATCAATTTTAATTTAAAAAAAAATGAATTTGGCGGTTATGTCAAGGTAACAGTTGCCATCGTATCGCTGGTAGGTGGTGCCATCTTTAGAACAATGGTTAAAAACAAAATAGCAGCTCTAGCCGATATCTCAAAATTCGTGCTTTCTCGTTGAATCTGTTGATTAAACTGTTATTTGTTATTAAGTACCATAGACTCCTCTCACTATTCGGTAAGTTGTAAATATATACACATAATTCCACTATTGTATTAAGTATTCCATTTATTTTTATGCAGAGTTATGACATAATTTTATGGAAGTGTTGTTATTGACCTAGGATGCCCTAATCTGTGATTTATGTCATCTCTCGTTGAATATGAATGGAATACTTGTTGAAATCGATATGATTATAAATTCCTTTACGTGATTGCTTGTTGGCGCTACAAAAGTCCTGAATTCATTCATAAATATCCTTTCGTAAGTCATTTAAGCGTCACTTGACTCGTTTCTTCCTAGATAACGGTCACCGTTCCCTCGTGCTCAGTATGAAAGTGTCATTATATCGTGATAATTAGTGGCTAATGTTACTTATTTCCTGTGCGAGTGCTTTAAATTTGAATGTATTTTTAATCGATTTTTAGACAATGCCGGTTGCGAAAACGCGTCCGTCCTCCAACCCAGTGGACAATGCTACAATCTCCACTAATGAAAAAATCCTACGTGAATGTGCAACGCTATACTCGGACCCTGAAAGAGGTAAGTTGTCATATGATTGAATTGGAAGATTCACCTAATTATTGTCATTTGTTCCTGTCTTTAACTCCTTCCATATTCCAACTCACACAAGTTGTGAGGTTGGCGTGGTAGAAAGAGTTAAAGAATAATTAAGCTAATTCTCCTTTTTACATACAATTTTCACTGGTTGTCATCTGTAGAATATCATCGTTACTGCTGGGCCCTAGGGTCTCTCTAAGGTATTGTTAGGGCTATGCGGTTACGTTTCCCGGTTTGATGTTTGTAAAAGTTTCCGGTAACAGTAGTTTTATCGAATCGCCAATTTTTGTCGGATCTTCATTAAACTTATAAATAAATAAAATTCCTTTAATTAAAGCGAACTATAATCTTTTCACATGATAACTCCGCACAATACTTCATTTGTCTTACCTCTACATAGCTTGTCATCAGTCTCTTTTGGTAGCAATTCTTTTGAGCCTGCCTTTTGCATATCTTCTTTCATCTATTTTTTTTGGACCTATGTTTTAGCTATGCCGAGAGCTTCATCTGTAGTTCGAGTGAGGATCTACAGTGAGGATTTTTTTATGGTCGTGAAGTTCCTCCCCCTATTTTAAATTTTTTGTACCTTTTAATTGCTGTTGAACGCTGCAGGCTATTGCATCGTAAGTTTACTTACGAAGAAGTGCTTTAAGTGGTCCTAACGATGGAGGCGCGCAGTCGGTAATTCTTGGCTGTCAAGATACATGATATGCCTTGGGAAACGTCGCGTCGGGTGGAATTTGCCCCGCTCACCGCTCGTTATGCTGATACAGCGTAAATGATCATTAGATTTTGTGTGAACTCTCTTGGATAGGTCTAATGTATGACCTAATGAATCAAGCGATGATTCAAGTGTTGTCGTAGTAGAGTTGCTTCTCATGATTTTGTCGATTACCTAACGACAAAAAGCATCAACAAACATGCGCTAAATTACGTGACTTCTTCCAGTCCTATATTTGGAAATTAAGTATAGGAAGAGCGCAGTGAAGACGATGTGGACGTATATTAGCTGTACTGTGTACAGTTTTAAAATGTGATCATAAATTCATTGATAATGGCTTTAATAGTAATCACTCTTCTGTTCGGGTCAAATCAAATGTTTGTATCATTAGGTTTTACCGGAATTAAACTCTTTAGCCGAGATTACACCATGCTTTTACCTGTGTTAAGTAAGTACGTGACGATACGTGTGCTCGGATAGAATCACGAAATTAGAACTGAAGCAATTTATTGGGCGTGCATTCATGCATTTACGCAATGTGTGGTGTTTACACGGTGCAATTTTGACGGTGAATTGTTTTATGCGTCCACCCGCGAAGGTAAAAGCGTCGTGAACACGCCTTCCTTCTCTACTGTGGTCTACTAGGCCACAGTCGCGACTCACGGCTATAGGCTGCTGTAGGCCACTACGTAGGCCTGCATCTTGACCGCTTTTCAAACTGAAATGCAGAATTATATGAAGCCCTTC
The DNA here is from genome assembly GCF_921293095.1 of Ischnura elegans. Classification (NCBI taxonomy): domain Eukaryota; kingdom Metazoa; phylum Arthropoda; class Insecta; order Odonata; family Coenagrionidae; genus Ischnura; species Ischnura elegans. The sequence continues at coordinate 111,089,926 of NC_060248.1, forward strand.
TTAAATAGTGACTTAATTCGGAGTCACGCGCACTTGTTCAAAGAGTGAGAGCAAATGAAGAGAGTCGTTGCCGAGAAAATATTAGATTTGGCCAGAATGCGCACCCCAACAAATACTCTTCGGCAAAAGCACCCATTAGCGTAGCCAGGATTTTGAAATGGGGGTACCGGAGATTTCGTGGTCTCTCCGGGGTGTTGGAAAACACCCCTGGGCTAAGGAAGGTGTGGGGGTCCTCATTTGAAGGCTCAAGGGGTATGGGGTGTAACTCGGAAACCCCACCCCTTCCCCCGTGGCTATGGCACTGGAAGAACCACACTTGCCCGAAATATTCGTCAGCCCAAGGACTAGGATAATGCGTAATAATATTTTTCGAACCTTCACAAATATTACCAACGATTACGTAACTTCTTACATATTTTTCAGAGAGGACGAAAAAAATGCTCTCTTAATTGTAGGTCATTGTTGATGTTATATCTAGTCGCATATACCCAACCGGAAAATTAGGATATTCGGCGTTCGAATCCCGGGAATGGAAATTTTTATCGCATAATTTATTATTTTGGTGTTCTCGATGCTTCAGTTTGATTTGAAGTTAGAATTTTTATCGTTCTCTCTGACCTTTAGGTATGATGAAGTTATGTAATCGTTGGCAATATTTGTGAAGGTTCGAAAAGTATACCACCATCCATCACCACCACCATTATATTACCACCATCCTAGTATATATCCTGAAGCATATTTAGAGAAAGGAATTTTTGCCCTTTAGCTCAGGAATTTTTGGTGGGGTACATTCGGAGGGGGAATAGTATCTTTCAGCCAAACGTTTGGTTTTTTCCCAACCCCCGTGAACCCCTTTCATCGCAGTATCGTTCAAATAACTCCATGTGCAAGGAAAACTTTCATTTTACATTAATTTCTGTCGAAAAGTCTTCTGTTAAGTTTTATGAAATATAATCTTAAAATAAAGTTTAACTTCGTTGTTTGGTGCTTGGCGCTCCTTGTTGTCGAAGAGAGAATCGTTCGATGTGAGAAAATTCTATAAATTCCAAATCGCCCCAGTTTCTTCTTCCCATCTTTCGCTCGCGATAGTGTCCATCGATTTTGGTTTTAAGGGAATCATTCGCAGATTTTCACGCACGCACGCTTGCGCTCTCTTTTGCCTGTCGCCGAAGCCGAAGAATTCCTGGTAATCCCATTACCCGGTTTCGCCCTCCGTTTCTATCGACAGCAGAAAAGGATTTTGTACAGCCGACATCCTTCGTGTATTCAGTTTCAATCCTCGAGGGCTGTTTCTCATTGGTTTGAAAAAAGTCACAGTTAATGCCTTTCGCGAAAAGATTTTCTCGCAATATAAGTTTCTTAAGAGAATATTTATCATGGCCAGTGTTCCATTTCGACTTTCACGCTGTGGATTTTTTTAGAGTCTCAATGCGCAATTAAATTATCAAAAATGTATTTCTGATAAAATATATTATTGAAGTAGAAATGTATCATTTGTATTCATTATCACTGGTCAAAATTTTTAAGATTGGTTTCATATAGCTCTCCACTAAATTCCCCTTTCAGCTAATATTTTCACTTGCTTATATTTCTTCTCTATCACAACTCTTTACTTGCTTAATATATTTTATTCAAGGTCTTCCTTTTCCAATCTTGCGATCCACTTGTCCCTCGTCAATTGTCTTCATCTGGCCATCATACATCATGATAGATATGGGCCGATTTAGTTATTCCGCCATCTTATAAAATTCCGAAGTCAGCAAAATGAAATGAGAAAGTTCCCTTCCTCGCGAAAAGTACGTAAAGTTATCAGGAATCGGGTTCTACAGCCTATTTTCTCGCTTGAAGGTGGGAGAAAGGAATTTCTGTATCGTTTCCTTAGCTAAATGTATTTGATGATATTTATTCAGATATTCGTGAAATATTTAAGATTAGATATTTTGGGCACCACCGATGACTGGGAAATAGGGCAAGGGACTAAAATACCATTTTATCTCTTAAATTCGGTTTAAATTGGCTGCAAAAATGGAAAACCTCTTCCGATTGCTTATTTACTTAGATAATGACTCGGATATCATTCATTTGCCAATTTTACTTGCCGGGCAATTATTCAATTTTGGTCTTAATATGATGTGGTGCATTTTTTAATGTTGTTTTTTTTCTCATCGTTTGAGTCAAAAGTACTTTTCGGTTATCGAGAGAGATTCAAGATTGCAATAATTCCCCGTCATTAGTTTAAACTTAATTGATAATCGTGATTGATGTTTTTCACTCTCGTTTCTATATTTGGATCCTGGCCAATGGCCATACCTTTATTTACCCTGAATTACGGGTTGAGAAATTGTAGAAGGCAGGTTTTAGCAAAATATCGATGGAAAGATATAGAAGGGAGCGTTGAATAAAACCTTGAGTTAGAGTAATGTTTTCTTAGGACGTAGGGAAAATATCGGAAATTACCATTTATTGCCAAAACCTTCAAAATCGGTATTTTTCTGAAAAAAGATCAACATTCTCACATGATCTAAAATGAAATAAATCGGAGAAGGTTATCTATCAAATCGCTGAAATAAAAAAATACGAACTTCTTGCGAGCCATTCATCGTGCGCCATCGTGTGTGTAATCTTTAATTTATCTGTTATCTAGGCCTAGTGTGCGGCAGTAATCGTTATTTTGTATACGGTTTTAGTAAGAATGTTGAATAATTGTTTACAAGTTAGCTGAAATGCAATACACCTCTTAAAGATTACGGGAAAATTACGAATGTATAACCAATTTTTAAATTCATGTGGTGAAAACAATTACTTTATCGCAGAAAAGTGAGTTTTTTTGAAGTCTAGTTTCATTATTCAGTTTCCTATTCTCATTTATTTTACTGCTGCATTACCTTACAGCTCATTTAGGTAGAAATCGAATTACAGGCCATCCATTTAACTGATGAAAAAAATGGCCCACTGCGTGTGGAATTTCAAAATTGTTGCCTTTAAAAGTCATGAGTGGACGGGTACCGTAGACCACAAATAGTTAGACTTCATAGTTTTGATGCCTTTACAGACGACCCCTAAGGTCTTATCTGATTAAATGTACTTCAACTCCTTTCTGAGTAGTTCCTTAGCAATGCAAGTATTGTGGCGATGTACATTTTCTTACTTGTCGTCATCTTTGATGTAACAGAACTCTTTAGTAACTCATGTTATGGTATTTGGAGGAGGCGACCGACAGCTGAGGTCATTTGCGACTTTTGGGCATCTTAGTGAAGAAAAAACCGGCGTCGGCATTAGCGTGCTCTTCACGAAAGGCGCCAAGGGGACCACGTCCTGACGTCACATCCGGCGAACAGAGTGCTGGGCTTGAAGTATCTTCCATACCATACTCAAGGAGGGATTGGGCAGTTTTTGAAAAATCATATATTCATGAATATAATTATACATATTATCTGGCAGCATCAGCAGGTATGGTTATACACATCCGAATTTTCATTCAACTGTCTGAAAAGGGAGGCATTTAGTCAGAGAGGACTGGAGGTACTCCATTTCGACATAATTATTTCAAATTCTAATAAAATTTTTAAGAAACTCGACTATTTATCTAGTAAATGGGTTTTGCATAAGATAAGCTACAAAGCAAACATGAAAATATCCTGGTTATAGATTTACATGCGTCTCAAAGAGAAGAAAAAAAGAGGAAATTACTTCGAACTGTTTTCGATGAGAATGAGGCTCGTATGTGACAATAGAGACCTATTTTCTCTACCCGAGTTAACAATCAAATGCTGGCAGTGGTATAGCCCTTGTACAAATGACAATTCCGTTGGAATCTCTGGTCTCACAAAAATACCAATAAAATGTCGGAAAGAAATTAAAGACCGAATACTCAGTGAAAAACTGCTATTGCCTTTAAGATTCCCGTGATTACAAGCGTCCGTGTTACTCTAAGGCTATGTTAGAGAGGCTCGGTCTAGTAGCCATCAATTTCTATGGCATTTATCATTAACGTAAGTCTCCAAATAATCAGTCTAAATTATGTTGCTAGCGGAAAAATATAGAACGTATGTGTCGAAAAACCTAGCGCTATGAAATTGCTACAAATTGGTACCTCTTCTTTTTGTTTATGTTCGCACGACTTATTATCGATGGGTTATAGCGTTTTCATCTTGGACTTGGTTCAAATACTCCGATGCCGTATTCAGAGAATTACACAGTATGAGTGGTTAGTCCAAGTGAGGGGAGTTGTACTTACTTAGTATTTTCTACGGGTATGCAACCATCGTTCCTGTCGCGTCGCTTTAGGGACCGGAAAGACAGGCGTTAGCTGTAGTTGAGGAAATCCACTTCGTGAGCGGAAACTGTGCCTCAAACCGCGATAGCGTTAATGTGTGCGAAGCCGCATCTTATTTCTGTATCCTTTGAATCTTAGCCGTGTTTTCTATGAGGTAGAAGTAATTATTCTGGACATTCTAAACCTAATAAATGCCCACATTACCCGGAGAAACTTATCGTAGGTTTGCTCAGTTGGTGGATCAATCGAATCTTCTGTTTTAAGATCTTTTACGCGGAGCATGTACTTGTGTACAAAGTCGAAGTCAAAATTAAGTGTTAAGTGGTGAATTGCTAGAACACATCCGAGAATGCGTTGGCGTGAGACGGCAAAATAGCCCCTGTTCTAATTCCGTTCGTGCATTCGCGAAATTCCACGTCATAAGGAGAAATTAATGCATTTTTAACCCGGGCAATTCCGTGCCCAGTGTAAAACGGACTTCAGGCATGATCGAATCGATGGCGACCCTCCATGCGTCAATAGGAAACATAGTGTACTTAATTTGCAATTTGTTTTTACTTTCGGTCAGTCAATGCTATCCGGGGTCTCCCAGTGTCCGAAATGTTGTTAGAAATGTCTATATATAGTATCATTTGGGTGTTATCAGCAACAATTGGGGCATATTTTCTCATGAAATAAATAAGACTTTTCGTTCCGTCTACTTTTTCATTGCGAAACTTAACTACGCGTTTCGACGTCATCGTCGCGTCGATATGAGCGTCATCGTCGGGTCGATCAAATACTCGTCCAAATTAATCTCTTCATCATTTTGTTCCGCTGCATTTCTAATACGATTGAATTTCTCATCCTATCGGTTTTTTGTTCCTCCAGCCAAGTTATTGACTCCGATTCCTATTTAATAATTAGGTTATATCTTGGAAGAAAAAAATCGACAAGCAATCGTGCCTATTATGCGCTGTGCAATGGGTCATATTGTATAGGATTTTTAGACGTTCTCTTGGAGTGAACAAAACTATAATTTTCGGGTACCGAAGAAGAAAAACTGTGCATGTGTTAAAGTAACAACGCTTCGTAAATTAGCGTTATGCAACGGAATGATTTCGCTTGCTATTAGATATTTCCGCATTTTTTCATGTATGTTGAATGATGTTTGCTATGTTTACTGCCTCCAAAATGTATTCGGACGGCTTGAGAAATTTTTGTCACTTCGTGGATTTCAATTCGAGCCCACGGCGTGGAAAGCCAGCTTTGCCAACTCGATCCCCCTCCGTATTTAAAATGGCCAACGGTCATCATAGACTGAAAAGAACATTTTTGCGTGAAAAAAGCTTAGCCGGAATTTTGAAATGGGGTGGGGGGGTTACCGGAGATTTCGGGTCCCTTCCGGGGTGTATTGAAAACATCCCAGGGCAAATTTCCGGGTTCGGGAAAATTTTGGGATTTTTTAAATGGTGAAAACGTGATTTTTAGTACATAAAACCAATAAATTTGTACGAGTATTTATTAAAATAAGGTACATAATGTACATAAAATAAAGTAATAAAGGCTCATGGGGACGGGTGTTTTAACCCGGAAAAACCCGCCGTGGCTACGCCACTGCAGCTTTTCTGAAAAATTTCAGGAATGACCGAAGCCCTTATTGTCGGTTTTCATTCTTATCGCGAGAATTTATTTTACGAAAATCTTCCGTTAATCGTGGGTGTCCATAGCCTGCATTCCTTTATCAATTTTAAGTCCTCTGTCCTGGATAATACCTTTGAGCGGACTGGGGAGTGCAACTTTCAAATCCCGCGAGAATCTCGTCTTTGGGTTCATCCTAATAGTGGTTTACGCCATCGCGTGAATTAAAAATACGCGTCACCATATTTTAACGAACGGAAACCGAGGCAAGCGCGGGTGAGTGATTAGGGTTTTACGCCCTTATCGCCATGACCAAAAATATTTGCAAAACCATTCCAAGCACGCATGTGTGAGCGTCTTCCGATTGGCAGGAATGTCTCACATCGGCCATGGTGAATACTATCTGAAAAATGCGTCCATATTTTCGCTGTAGTGAATGCGATGAGTAATTCGAGGTTGTGACGCATGATTGCGTAGCTACTCGGTCAAGATTATTTCGATCAGTCGAGACATCCTTGAGCTTTGATTGAAACGGTACTTCTTTCGGTTCGCGCCACCACTATTTTTTGTAGGAAAAGGGTGATGCCTACTATAGTAATGTTGATGAGAATTTCATTTATATAAACACCTTTACTCGATATCTTAAGATATTATCTTTATGACTTTGTGACTCCTTTGGTCGTGAACACGCAAGAGCTGAAGCCCAATTCACTAAAACTAAAGTTGGCGTATGTAATTTATTATGAACGAGACCAATTCATGGCGTATTGATTCTCTTGCAGCCAAAACCGCACATGAGTCGTGAAATAGATTTTGGACGAAGTAACTTCGTTTTTATGTCTCTTGATTGATAAAAATATCTCCCTTGCTACTGGCTATTTATGGAGGATTCTGAGCCTTTCTCATCCAGTGACTTTTCTAAGTCGAGTTGCGCCATTTTAAGTGTTGTGAACGAATAGTCCCTCTTTTTGAGGTTTTAACTCCCTATTTGTTCCTAGTTGAGTGAAGGGTAAGATGGGAAACATAATAAAGATGCACTGTTGTATGTTCCACAAAAGTTTTAATAACCGACCCAGGTTTCGACAATGCACTATGTCATTTTCAAGGTGAAGGGTAAGATGTTGGGAATAAGACTTCATGCGCGTTGGCACTTAATAATATTGAGTACGTATTTCTGAAAAAAATTCTAGGTCGCACCAAAATATTAATTGCAATAAGGTGCCAATATTTTTATCATTTTGTGCTGTAATAATTCGTAAAGGTGGAATGATGGCCAATTAGAGCGTGGAGCTTTTGGCTGCTGACTAATGGCTCCCAGTAGTTTATTAGTTTCTATAGTTCTTGATAAAATTTATCGAGTTTTTGTTCTTATGGATCGAAGTGCTTTATCTGATACTGTTTTTTATGTTGTTAAATTTGTAAAAGGAATCAAGTACTATTTAAGTTTATCGGAGACTTTGTGCATCATGGTAAAAATTTACTCATAACGTTAAAAATTGGATTGCCTTCTCAGTATCATTATAAGTTTCGCATGTTTGTTTCGCCGCTTGAAAACAGAAAATTTCCATGGATAATTTTAAATGTTCGTTGATAATTGAGGTTTAGTGGCCATGTTCTGTTGGTTAAAAAGCGCCTGCTCAAGTGATGCGGTTAACTTCTCCTCTTCCGCCGAGTTAACAGATTGAATGCCTTTTGGAAGTATACAGTTATCCCGAGCTATTAATAGTGTAATACGCTCGGAGGTTTAGACAAGGGGCGGACCGCTTTCAAGAGTGCTGTTTTCCTGGAGGTCTGAGATCCTTTTATATGAGTTTTCCACGTTTGTTAATAAAAATACCTTGATTGAAGGCGTAACTCTCTGAGTTGTTGATGTGTTTCACTTTTGTGATGATGGTGATGAGTTTGGGAAATGATTGATTCTCAGCATTTTAAATAAAATGCTATACATTATATTCGTATTCGTGCATTAAATCAACAGATTTCGGAGTTACTTGGTGGAACGAAGTAATATTCATGGTAGAAAAAATCACAAACACAGTTTTGTTCCAAAAATATTTAAATGCTGTCTGCTAGTTTCAACTTTCAACGGCTTTGCGTCCTTCATGTCTTGGCAATGTCGCTATGCCCTTAAGAAATTATTTGTGGAATAATACTTTGTTTTTACCTTGTTCTATCCGTGAATCGTACAGTAATTTGTCAACTTTTCGGTGTCTTACCGAAATACTTGAAATGTTTGATGCAGAAGGCAATATTGAATTTGTTCATAAATATCTCAATAATGCCAATTAATATTTAATATAGAGAACAATTATTATTTTGGTATGGATTTTTACCGATATATTTTAGTATTCATTGTGGGAAATTGCTGCTTTCTGAAGTTTAGGTTACGGTTAAGGCTTAAAATCATCGATTGTGTCGAATAAACCTCTTTTTTTTCTTTTGATAAGGTGGTTATGAGCAGTCGGCATACTCGTTGGTTGATAAGATTGACTGTTAGGTAATCAAAATATTATGTAAAATTTTTCAGTTATTTCACATCAACTCCTCAGAATACTATTTGAAAGACAGCATTGATTCAGTGTTAAGTACTCGTTAAATAACGAAAGTGACGAACGCCACCTTGTCATTTGTGTCCTTTGAGGTAAACCCATTCTCAGGATGCTAATATCGTCTGCCAAAATAGCTGCTTAGCTGAATGTGATAAGTAAAATGTACAAAATGAACATAATTTAAAGGTTGGATTATTGGATTGGATGGCATTGGGTTATCTAAAAAAATTATATTAAATCCATGGGTCAAATTTCGATGCGAGTTCAAGATAATCCACCTCAGTTCATTGCAATATTTTTTGCGCAGTTCAAAACTGTAATATGTTGGTAGTGAAGTGTGCTCAGGAATTAGCCCAGGAGAAATTTTTGAATGGGTCATCGTTTAAAATCCTGCCTGATTGTTATTTTTACTGTGCTTCAATGCCCTCCTCAAGAGTGTTCAAACTTGAAGTGTGAGTGGAGCTGAAAAATTGTCATTCCGGGAATTTAGGCCCTGGCCCCCATATGTGTGTCCAGTGTCCTAACACCTATGTCCTGACACTCCCCGCCACTCGCGTATTTGAGGCATCTTGCGGGCTAGCATATGAATGTAGATGTAATTTTGAAGTCGTACCGACTCGCTGAATCTAAGTCGTGAAGAGTTACGACAGAACATACTTCGGTTTATTAAACGTAGAGATAATTTCGTGATTGATGTAGGAGGATTAACGATGCAGAGTCACTGTAAGATCGGAGGTAACAGATATAGAAAGTAGATGAAAGAGGATCAAGCAATATTCTCGTGGAAGGTAGGCACGAGAGTCGGAAAATATGTATCAGAGCTAATGCATACGTTTCGATTCCCTTTCTTTACGCTGTTAAATATGCGACCGATGCTCATTCTTCTTATCCTTAGAGCCTTTTAAATCCTGTTTTCTTCCCCCTCCTCCTGTCAAGGGGTCATGGGCTTCCTTTCAAATTGTAGCGAAATTTTTGTGTATACCTTTTGAATAAAAGTGTATATCTGCTCATTCCGTATATCAGACTCTTCCTTAGAATTTCCCTTTGACCGTTTTAGAGTTCTTATCATCAGGTATATCCTGTTGCAAAATATTTTCTTTGCCAACGCTGTTCTCTCTTTGACATCGCGACTTATTTTCCCATTTGCCTTTTACTAAGTAAGCTGGATAAATTTTGCTCTGGAATTACCGTAAATATCATAAGGTTCTATTATGTTACTGAATCCAAAAGCCTTACTTGTTTGTGATAAACTAGTTATTGAAGTAACTCATGGTTTATGGTGATCAACTCGATACTGCTAGGATTTGTTCGTATGTGAAAAATGGAAGAAACTTTTCATAAGTTTCATGAAACGAATTTAAAGGAAGTCTATGTAGAATAAGGCTCTTCCCTTACTCCGAATTTTTCTCCTGCCCTCTCTACTTCCTCTTGATGTTCCTTCAATTTTTTGTTCGCCGCAGGAAGCCACATCTTCCTGTTTCGACAGTTTTAAGCCTAGTATCACAGTGTTTAGCAAGGCTTGCCCGCATTCTACTTCTTTCAGTTGTTGCGTGAGTCTGAAAAAATGTCAAGTGGGATCAAGGGAATGCATTTAAATGTTTCACGAGGGGTGGGAAGTTTTATGTTCTACTCAATCCGCACTTAAGAGTGAATATTAACAAGAGGGATTATCGGCTTCTGCGCATGGAACCTTGGTTGAAATCGCCGAAACCGAAATTACTTGGTGGATTTGTCGGGCTTTCATTCATCGGCTGATTGAGACGATAGCATTTGTTTTCCGTGTTCTTTTAACCGTACTTACATTGAATTTATTACTGATGAAGATAGAAAAATAATCAGGATTTTAATAAAATTAATTTATATGTTTTCATCAGCTTTTTCCATTTCATGATACTGATTTTGGGATTTCTATGTTGGTTTTCGGTTACTGCGCAGACACGGTGAGCGTTCTTGTACCTATTTGCCATGAATTATATACTCGAAGATTCTCCAGTCGGGCCCTGGATTTTTTGTCACCCACCGCGTATTTAAACAGGTTTATTAAACCCATCAGTACTTTCATGGTTGGGAGGTTCACTGTTGTAGTATCTTTGGAATGCCTCAAGTTCCCGTACTTTGACAAAATTCATCCCTTTATCACTTATGGCACAATCTCATGGCTGACTTCGTCCCGCATTAAGAGACTCTCCTTGCATAAACTATCAAAGCAATTGCTGGACTGTCTACTATTTTCCCACATTTTTCCCGTGCCAATATTTATATAATCACCCTCACCACACACTAAAAGAAGTCACCACAATTGAGGGACTGAGAAGCCAAGGGGTACAAGTGATTTTGTTTTCTAAACAGAGTCGGGTGCAGAATTGTAAGAAGAAATATACAAAAAATAAAGTGGCCAAGGTATACGAGTGAGTCTCTGTTCTGTGCTGACATTGAGTGCATTTTAAATATCTAGTCCGCTAAATCTACTAAATATCTAGTCCGTATCGTTTGTTTAATTTACCTAATTTCTGTACCTAACTGTGGGTAAAAATATTACTTGTACCGCTTGGCTTCTCACCCCTTCAATTAAGTTTAGTAGACTAGTCAAGGCTTTCTTACTTGAAGAGGAATTTTATACTACAGCAGAATACTTTGAATACAGCGGGAACTATCATCTCATTCTTTAAAATAATATAGTATGTATTTTATATAATATTTAGTTTTTTATTTGTATTTTTGTGTAATGTATATTTTGTTTTTGTATTGACACATTCCAATGCCTACGCGACCTCTGCGTAATAAAGAATATTACTGTAACTATTAAATTCGTCACTCGCGTCGCTGACGGGCAGAGGGGTAAGAATTTCACGGAGAAATAGTATATATAATCAGTGCTGTTTTCTCCGATATCACCGAAATTTATATTCGCGTTGATATGATGTATCAAATACACAATTTTTGAATTCTACTCCTCGCGATCTTAAATACTATATATTAAAGATTGAGAATAAATGGATCCCTCACACCACGTTGGCATGTTGCGGACATTTTGTGATCATAAATAATTCCAGATAACTTTTGCGCGTCTCATTTTCGCTGTGTATATGCAATGTGTCATTTTGCGTATATTCCGAGTGGGAAATAAAATTTATAGGCCACAATGATGCATTGGCAAGTGCCATCCTTATATACGTTGCTAACTATTATGTGATCGCTAAATAGGCGGATTTAGGGGGGGGGGGGCTGGCCCGCCCCAACCCCAGATTCTTAAAAAAATACAAGATTTTTAATGCGTTTATCATTACGTTCGTTTAGTTTTATGTATTAAGCATCCTCATTCATTTTAATTTCATATTAATAAATTAACTTGTTATTAAAATAGAATATTTCGCGCCGTAATTGTTGTATGTTATTTTTAATCTCAAAAATATAAATAAAACGTCAGACCCTTGTGCCCCCCCCCCCCCTCTCAGAAAAAAATCCAGGATCATACACAACTTTTGAATTCTATATCTTTGATCGCTATATTTATTTTCAATGCAATTAACATTTAAAGATGGTAGTTTAAGAAATGAAATTGCGCAAAAACGCACTACACAACTTTCGCATTGTGCAATTGGCTTGAAATCATGAGATGGTATGCTCCAGGGCCGAATTTTTTTTATACGTCGCGAGTCTTCTCACCTATCATTTGTTTTCGCGACGCAGAGCTGCAAGGGGCAAATTTCCAAAAAAAAAACAAGGGCCGATGGAGCGGAAGGTCTAGTCGCGTCGACGCAACGTGGAACTGTGAAGCCACCCTGAAACGTATCCCCAGATGTTTAGTTAATCACTCTTCTAATGGTCTCTTTAAAGGGGCATTAACCTTACGAGTTAATGTCTAATTGCATGAAGGATATTGGTGGGCCGGAACAGAAAATGTACGATTGCATGAACCTAAGTAGAACAGGTTCTATTTTCTGTACTTGCATTCGCACAAGTTGAGTGGTTACACGGTGCATTTTTGCGCTCATTCACGCGTTCAAACATTTTGACATTAACTTGTACGGTTTAATTTACCGTGTAGCCAGGCCTTAAGACGCATGCTTTTGGAGTTGGTTGATATTCGTGCTGCCATCATAAGGTACCTCTACTAGTGGATCACTTAAAATAGGCTCGCATAGGCTTCTCGCCTTGGACGTAATGCAAATTGAAAGGAAAAGAAATATATTTTTCAAAAAAGTTTTTTTGATTCCATGGACTACTTCCGTTGAACATTTGTCGTATGATAATCAAATACTAAGGCACTTAGTTTACGTAGATCGAAGTGCAGATTTTGGCAAACTCAATCGATAATTTGTAAGGAAATTCCTTAAAGCTGTGTTTTCGTGAGTAAGTGATTCAATTTTCCGTGGAATTAGGAATTTTCCTGCTTTCATGCTGATCAGGGAAAAACATTTAAAATAACTGGGGAATTATTCCTGTGAGCCATGATTGGAGTTCAACTAGTAAGGCAACACATTTTTTCTGAAACAGGGGTTGTTTTATCCAACATCAAAATACACCATAAAATTGATGGTTTGAGGTGTAATTTTGTGAAAGCGATTCCTTATGAAAAATGAAAAAGGAGAAACTTCGTGCTCTCACATCAAATATTTATTCACACATTTACACACCTGATGATTTCGTCTTACGTTGAAACCATGGTCGTGTAAATGTGTGAATAAATATTTCACGTGAAAGCACAAAGTTTTTTCTTTTTCATTTTTCAAAATACACCATATTTTTCCCCGATCTTTTAGCTGAAAAACAGTATTTTTCAACGTAATATCTATTCAATGGGCTTGACGCCACATTTAAGGTAGGGCCTGTATGCCTGCACGGTATCATTCCTCCGGTCAATGTCGGAGCCAACGTCGTACTGCATCAATAACTTCTTAATTATCTTAAGTAGCGGCAATGATGAAAAACGCGTTGTCCAACGGCTTACCGTGATTTTGTCCGCTACGATATCACTGTAGACATTCTGCAAGCGCCTATGCGTTATATCTCAGAAATACCCTGGTTTTCCGCCAAAAGAAACTCAATCACTGGCCGTTGTTTGGAACACACATCCGTAAAGGTCGCTATGCACGGTGAATGATCATGCTGAATGATCACGTGATCATTCGCAGGATCTTGCGAGCAAAATAGAACATTCTCTAATATTCACTGAATGATCATGCGCATGACGGTTCATTCGCGAATGTTTCCGTTTTAAACGGCAAATGATTTCATTCGCGTGATCATTCACCGTGTATAGTGGCCTTTACAAACGCCTTTTTAGCACCTCCGTATAGTCGATCACCTACCGGAGTCAATGCTACTATACTAGACGAAGCCGGAATGTTTGAAAATGTTCCACATGAAGTGCCAAGTTTTCCCAAGCAAAATTGACCGTAAAAAAATGTGTTGCAATACTCATTGAATTCACCTCGTATGTTCTCTACGGTAAATGGTTCAATTTTGTTTATAATTAAAAAAATTCCAATTGGTATGCCTATTCAAATCGGTTTTTCAGGAATATGTCCAATGCCGATACAAATGCAGAATACAGTGAATTCCATTGACTCTCCGGTGTTAAAACTACTTTTCGACTCATTAAGGTTATATTAATTGTGTTTACCTTCAATATAATTGATAACTTTTGGCCTAACGGTGTGAAACCTTTCCATTACAAGAATAGAAGAATATACTTTGTAAGGTTCACAAACGTATTCAAAAAAGCACGACCTGGGTTTCACGACATAGTTATGACTGAAGATGGGACTATGTTATGGAAGCCTGGTCGTGCTTTTTTTATATATTATTGGTGAGCCTTGCAAAGTTTATTCTTTTATTTCCCATTCACTATAAAATCTTTTTCTGTCAATCCATTGTATTCTGGGGTTAAAATTAGTTCTACAATTCAAGCAGTGCTCGTCGTAAAAGCGGGCTCTGTTCTAAGGTTAAAATTTATCCGCTGAGTGCGGTCTGAACGTTATCGCATCGCAGCTGTGTCCTTGCGACACTTGTAGTTCCGAGAATTCAAAAGACATCCCCTCCAGCTCTTTCTCGGATTAATAAACAGCAAGTAATTAAGTGCTCCATCTGTGTGAAGAGTGTAAAATTCACAGCATTTTTCTCCATTTGAGTCTCTCATAATAAATTCGCAGAGTGTAATTTTCTGCACAAGGAATTGGGCATCGGATTCTTCCATTTCTTTAAATTTCTTTTTTACTCTAAAGATGACTATCCTTTTTCTGTCTTTCTCAGAAATTTGAAGTATCAAATAAATACCGAGTGAAGAAAATTTCTTTGCTCTTTCATCTTGTCTTTTGGATCTTTCTTCAGGATCTTTGCTCAGTATCTTTGTTCAGATCGAGGGTGTCTCACCAAGTTTCTATGGTTATTTTCTGTAATTGTCATTTTCTAAAACATTATGATTCATTTAAGGCCAATGGGTTATGTAGCAAAAAGTAACAAGTCTTATAATAATAAATTGATTTTTTAAACATAATTTATTTTCCCAGGTTGATAAAAAACTTACTTCTGCAATTGATCATAAAAATGCGGAATAATACTTTAATTAATTGGTTACTTACAAAATGATAAATCAACTATGTTATACAGAAAATAAATATTATTATTAGAAAAAAGATTATCGTTCATTTCCTTCGGACGAATTATTATTGTCATCCTATTCATCTTTACAGGGCGCAATTAAAACTTAGCTCTGAAAAAAACCTCTCTTGTGTTAAAGTTGGCAAAGTCAACGTCGTTTTTCTTCTCAGGCTTAATTATTTTTACTTCACGTAAACATTCATTTTCAGCTTATTCTCATCCGAAGAATCCTCATTGGCAAAATGAATATTTTTTAAATGCTAGCCTTAACTTAATTTAAGCCTTAACGAATAAATTTATTTTTTTACTTGTACTTATTTAATTTACTTCTGGTAAATTATAAATGACACAATCAATTAAATTCGTACTCGAACAATTGCGTGTTCGGAATATTATGAGAGTATCCAATTTTCACTCCTCGTCCTATATGATACCTATTTCTTTTACCCTTGTATGGTTTTATTAGTGCGACAGAATATTATGTGAGGTAAATTTTATTTTTTATCTATTTTAAATTGTTGCGTCGTAACTGTAAGAGCATTTTTTCTTCGACAGGCTTTGTTCGGTATTTACCTAAATACCATTGTCTGTCAACCTCTATTTAAACTCCTTGAAGTTAATTCATTTATGGAGTGTTCATTTTCGGTTTTATTCCTTTCAGGGCTGATAAAAGTTGCTGAGCAATTTGAACTCACGCTGGTAGCTCCTAGAAAGAAAATTGTTATAATGCTCATCGGGAATCATTCTGCCGGAAAGTCTTCCTTCATCAACTGGTAAGTGAATTAAGCGACTACCTTTCCTTTTCCTTCATGGATGCACTTCGGAGCGTTCTTTGTTGTGTTTGTTATTGTTTATTTACGGTATTATTAGTCCCCTTTTTCCTAGTCTACAGAGATCTTTTGAGCTTTTCCTATCTTACAAATATGGAAATAACCGTTGTACGAGCCACCGAGTTTTCACTACACTCCATGCGTCTACTTATATTTTGTAACGGTAATCATCTGGCGTTCCGGTTGGTGTCTTGTACTTGTTTGCTTTGTTGAATTTTCTGCCCATCGTATGCTGCCTTAGACGGGCACTTAGCCAGAAACTTGCTTCGGGGGTGCTTAGGAGGAATGCGGATATTGCCAGCTCTGATATTTCGTTGTCAGTTCGCACGCATCGCAAGATCTACTTTTCAATTCATCAGCCGTATATATTTAATTCGCATGATGCTGAAAGTTAAAACCACCGTTCGCTATTGGCAGAAATTATTAAATATCATTATATCGAAAAATTTAGTGTCAGAGGATGGATACCCCTGGGCTAGCGGTATCTTCAGCCGATGTTATGGGGATAGTCGTCTCTCGGGAAACTCTTTTTGCAAATTTGTTACTCAGGGAAATGTGGAAAAAGTTATACTCTATATACATTCAGGAAATTAAACTATGATAGTTTTATACTACTAATACCACGAAAAAAAGAACGGTTGAGCGAAATTCATGTTCCTCTTAAGGTTTATGGCTGTTCCTTGTTGAACGTGAATCTCATTTTCCTTTTCTAAAGACAGATGGAAGTGTAAATTGCGGATACGGGAAGGAAGAGAACTGGGTCAGGTACGAAGACTACTATCTTCTCCTATCCGATATTATCAGGGTGTTAATAGTGGTCCTCACTGTGTTTTTTTCGCGCAATAGTCCGTGATGCAGAAAAAATTACATGCTTGCCGTTGGGATGATCAATGAAAGGGCCTTTTTAATGGGATGAAACGGGGTCCATTTTCGAGCTAAAGGCGGGTGATTTGTTTTAGAACTTGGGCCATGTAACATTGATATAATTCGTACTGTTTGGAACCTGATTGTTACCATTCCTTAACTACCTCACCTGTATTCCTCCGACTATTTTTGCGGTTTTCTCCGTGATATAGGTCAGTTGTAAAAGATCATCGCAGAGTGTTTTCATGAAACAGATGGAGAGACGTAGCGGTTATAATTAATATCTCACGAAAAATCCACTTCAGCTTTCATTCAAAGAGTCAGTGCAGTCAAAAATGTAATAATAATTAATTGGCTTTTTTGGAGCTCAGTCAACGATTACTCATTCCATTCGTTTACGAGTTTACTTTGTCGAAATTCATATTAAATGAATTACTCTTCAACTTTTAATTTTCAACGTTGTACCGAATTTGTGTAATATTCACTAATTACTAATGTCCTAGGGATCAACATTTCAGCGTATGAAACTAAGGAAAATAATTGCAATGACATCGATGTTTCCAAGTCGAGAATCGACCCTATTCTTTCCGAACCTCCGCACTGTGACCTTTGCCGCTGTGCAACCTCTGCGGTGCCGTAGTGAAATCGGAATGGGTTTTTACTATATCATTTCGTTATATTTTACGGTCATTATTTCATGTTTTCTCTTAATTTTACGGGATGGACGCCGCCTCTCTTTATATTTTTAAATGATCGTTAACAGCCGCCGGGTACGAGTTATCTCGGCTCCCTCCCCTCCATCCTTTATGCCCGGATTCCTATCCTGGCGGTGGCAGACATTTTTAGGAGGAAGCTTGATTCCCGAATGGACGCTCCGTGGAGGGTAGGTATTCAGGCACAGCACTCCGTCCGTCAGATATTGCGCGATAAGCTGTTTCTTTATTCTCGTCTACCCTCCTCCCCTTCCCTACCATCCCTTTGTCGCCAATCGCTTCCTCCAGTAGACCAAATCTTAAAGCAGCTGCTTATCTGCTTCCAGCTCCGTAGACTTACGGTCGGCCGTTGAAATCTAAACTTAGTCCAAAAATAATAAATTTAAAAATAATTTATTTCCCATGTTGATACATATACTTGATTCTCCTATCGAACATAAAATTGCGATAACTTAATCCAAAGTGGATGTGTGTCCAAGGCCATGGTTGCCTCTCGAGAACCTCGAAGTCTGATCTGTTTGCAATGGTTGTGGGAAATGAGCTATCCCCACCAATAACAGTGAGGTAGACCATAGTATGTGTTTATTTCCATCCATTCAGCCCAACGTGAATTCAAATTCAGGCCTCCTTTTTCCCTATCCGTCCCCTCCAAATCGCCTCAAGCAGACCTCAACTTTAAACGTTAGCCAGCATTAAGCGCGCGTTACTAACTTCACTAAGTTTTTAAATGTCGTGTAGTGAGGCTCTTTTTGCATTAATATTCAGTTTCGTACTTCTTCCGATATTAAAACAATTATTATTGTATTTTCAGTGAAACAATGTTTTCTAAGCAACGGTTGACCCTACGAGGTGAATTTTGACAATTATGTCTTTGGATCGTGTTCGATATCTTTGTACACACGTTATCAATTGTTCAAAAATATCCGTTGGTTTTATTATGTTCCCCCCAATATAAAAAAACACCATTACTTTTCTTCATAAAAGGAAACAAAATATCGAAAAATCATTACTTAACAAGATTTCTTTGAAAAATGAAGTGTGTTCCATTATGAAAAGTGTTAAAATTAGTTTAAAACCCTATACTAAGTACTCTTGTCATCAAAAAAATCCCCTTCCAAACAAAATTCCTGGCTATCCCACTGTTGCACGCACTGCCATCCCCTCGATGTTGGGGAAGAGCTTGATGTTTCCTTGTCACGAGAATAGTGATAATAATTAACATCGGCAATATTGAAAGAACAGCGAACGATTCCTTTTCTGCGGCGTTGTTACGGAGGGACAGGGGCATGAGGGATTTCAAATGGGAATTGAGTGTAGGGAGAGAGGGGGGGATGGGGTGGTTGGGCGAGTGGACGCAAGAGGAAGAGCTGGAGGCGGCGGTCTGCGCTCGCGTGATAAGGGCGACCCGCCAGGGAAGCATGGTCGCAGGATGGAGACAAAGGCGTGGAATGTCGGGACCGTGGTGGTGGTGGCGGCGGCAGTTGGGGCGTCGCCCTGTGCTGCGTAATCTTTCGAAATACACGCGTTTTTTCGGGTTGTCCCGAAAGGACTTCCAGCACTTGTGCCCTACGCAAACAACGCTAAATACATATCGGGCTTTCCTCAAAGGCCGTTTTACACGGGGCACGGAATTGCGCAGGTTAGAGCTGCATTGATTTCTAAAATGGCGTGGAATTGCGCGAATGCATGAACGAAATTAGAACAGGGGCTATTTTGCCATCTCACGTCCACGCATTCTCGCATGTGTTCTAGCAATTCATCGCTTTACACGACGCAATTTTGACTGCACCTTCGTACATACGTCAGATTGTGCAAGTACGTGCCCCGTGTAAAACGGCCTTTAGGATTACGATCGTTCATCATGGTTCAGAGATACAAGTGTTAGGTGTATGATCCCTACAGTCTAATGGCTATAACTGCTTGACTATTTAAAACTACGGGTTCCGCTTGACTCTTTACTCGTTTAATGAGTTATGCAACCAAGACCTATGCTCTCGAAGAATTCCTTGAGGCCTGTGCTTGATCAACTCTCGTCTTTTTTTCTGAGAAAGCTCATGTTTTAAACGAAAAATGGTTGTAGTGCTGTGGACCCCCCCTGCTTTATCAGCATGTCCTAGAAATTCTGAGTGACCAAAAATCTAAAACTTTTTTCAGGCGTCCGAGAAGAAGTTCGAAAAATTCATAATGTCACTTATCGTTTTTGAATGACATTTATAATTTATTATATTGCTTCTCAGATTTTCTCGGAGTTATTGATGATTCTTCATCTTTCGGGTATCCGCCGCGTATGAGTCCTACACGTTGGATACCCGCAAGGTGTAGAATCGACATTTATTACTAAGTAGTGTTCTTTTGAAATAATTGGGAAGGCTCTCGAAGAGCTCACAGATCCTCCGTCGTTTCTTTTTTTGGACAGGGAAGGTGCTCGTTAAATCATTTTATTTATTTCTACCGCACTGTACGATGATTGGATTGCGAAGTCGGGCATTTATTTCTTATAGTAAGGGATTTTGTTCTCTGCTTTGCAGTCGCGGCCACAGCACGTTTCGTGGAAATTAATAATTATATCATGCATGAGTCAATTTAGTTTGAATGTGTTTAAAATAATTTCGTAGAAATGACACAAATAAAAGTCTTGACAATATAACCAAAAGCACAGTTTTTATGGAAGTTGCAAAACATAATTATGATATTATGGAGGAATACAAGGCATTACCGCGTGAATTTTGGTGGCAATCTGGGTAACTGAGACCACGAGAAAAAGTAAGGAAACTTGAAATGGTCGTGGATGAGCGGGAAATGGTTGGCAATTTTCAGAAAAGACCAAGATATATATTTGTTTCAAAAATACCAAATTATTCAAATGCATGCTCAATGTGCTATATATTTTGATATCGCATAGGCGTCAAGAAACCTTAAATGTGGTTAAGCTTTTCAATATTGTTCACGGAGGATGATGAGTTATTACTGTTTTGAGTAAGTTGGCGACCAAATGGGGAAATTCCTACCATTTTCTGTGTATTATAAATTTCATCTATCTTTGAATGGATCAAGGAATTTTACTAACCGTTATAGCTTAACCTCATTGACGCAATAGAGACCAAAATATTCTATTATAATGGCTATTACGTATAAAGTCAAATTGGGGTTTGTGATGAATGACGAGACAAATACATTATTATTTATGGAATCTTAAACGTCGGGTTTGAATCCACTTCAAGATACTGCAGTGAGTGAATTATTTCTGCTCATTTTTACTTATTTCCGTGAATATGGTAGTTTCCTTCATCAAAGAATGAAAGGCATTGATTGCGATTCGTTACCCACCATTAGTGTATTCATAGCATACAAATTATTTGGTTTCAGAAATACCGATTTAGACGAATGGCAATGGTCAATTTTAACCGCATTTGAAAAAGGCCAGATTGGCGTCCATGCGATGCCACTCCACGTGACGTCACAGGGACCTAGTTTCTATACGAGTAGATAGGAGTTTCACATCGCCTGAGATTACCAATGCATGCATGAGGTACAGAGCTCAGGGAAACATGTCTTAATAATCACCTATTAAAACTGGCTAAGGTCGGAAAGTTTTCTTCATTTGATAAGGTATTAATAATCCTTATTTAAGTCAAGCGCTACCAGCTAGCAGGGTACTCTGCTACCTGCTAGCATCCTGCGTCGTATCAGCGCTCAAAGCGTCGCCCTAAGGTCACCTCACTTGCTGCAGCGGCAACCAGAATGACGTCACACGAGCTTTTCCCAGCATTCATACTTAGCCGTCGCGTTTTCGCGCGCTTGAAAATTTTCACTTTTCATTTAATCGCGAAAAATAGATGTCGTCATTTAAAAATCTAAAAGCTTGAAATACGTACTCCAGGAGTAATAATCTTTCGATTCAGGCAATAAAAAAATAATAGGATACCAACCTATTGTGGCGTATGTTCTCTCCCCCACATCACCATATTCATTTGAGAGAACACAGGTACTCCTTGGCGGAATAGAACTGAAACCTCTCGCTGGTTTTTCCTTCGTGTTGTCTGCCCAGCCATCCGTGGATGCTCATTAGTCGCATTTACAGCATTTCCTTTTCTGGTGCGTATCGGGAGGCATACCGGAGTGGCCCGCAGCTTAAGATCTTTGCTTGTTCAAACGCTCGACGTCACCCCAAGAGAACCCATACTGAAAAAGAAAAAATGCCTATTAAAATCTTATGCCCGCAAGGTTACCAGATCACCTCGTAATCCTGGATATGTCCAAATAATTAAAACCTCTGTCAATCGCCCTTGAAGCACTGACTGTTTATGAAGTAAATTTTTAAGCTTTCTCAAAACAATTAAATGTATTGACTAGTATCGTATACTGTTTAATTTCCGAGAAAAAAGTGGATATATGCGAATCATTAGTAGATATGACTACAGCCGTGCCGCCAAAATTAGACAACTCGATTCAAAAAGTGCAATAAGGGTCAACAGCTCACGAGCTATTACAGCAGGGTTCCCAAACTTTTTTGTACCACGCCCCCCCCCCTCCCCCCCCCCCGCCCCCGCTACACATATCAGCTTTCCATTTTGCAATACCCTATTTCCACGGTGCCGTACATACCAACTCCTACTTGTACAAGTACTTGTACTCGTAGATTTTTTTGTTCACTGTTGAATGCGGTAACGCAGAATGGAAAGATTCAATAATTGTACGTATGATGAAAATTAAAACAAGTATTTCACGAAAAACGGATATAATTACTGATACAAAATTTAACATTGTAACACAGATACATTTTCAATTTAAGGAAGGTGAAACAATAGGCCTACCTACTTACAAAAACAAAACATAAAATTTAATTTAGTGAGATGGGTGCGCTTGCATGTTCTGGATAAGTTGACAGATCCTGGGTTGAGTTTCAGACAAAGCGCAGCGTAGGTCACTTTCGACATCAAGTTTGTTGCGGTACTTGGTTTTGATCGCCACAAGAGTTGAAAACGCTTTTTCGCACATGTATGTTGTTGAAAAAGGCAAGTACATCCGAACAGCTTTCTCTGAAACTATTTCAAATATCTGAGGAATTTTTTTTTGTAATTTTTTTATTTATTTCATTTGGGTGTCACGCCCCCCCTGGACTTTCTCCACGCCGCCCCCCCCCCCCCCCCGGGGGGGCGCGCCCCCCAGTTTGGGAACCCCTGTATTACAGGATGGTAGTTCTTACACGAAATATGTCCCTACGTATACAGTGATTTAGAAACCATTGTATCAACAATAATGGTCATTTTCCCTGTACGTCATGTAATAATTCATTTCTTTTTTTGATACATTCAATGAAAATAGTGAATGGGAATAATTTTCGGGGAAATGGTGACGCATGGTTATGTTGCCGATCGAGCTGATTGCTTGGCTTTGCGTGATGCATTTGTATCGGCCGGCATGTCCGATAATTTTAGCTGAAAATGCCACCCACAAATAGCTATCATAATTATAATATAACTATCATAGTTATGACTTCGGGGGACTAAGTGAGACACATGGTGTGTCCGAAACCGCGGATTAGTAGGGTGCGTTATAAGCGGTTTTAACTGTACTTGTTTTGTACACAATTACGATATTCCGTATCAGTATTAAAAAAATTCGTTTGTACCTTTTTCACCATTATTATCAATGGAAGTTATTGGAAAACAATATCCTTAAACAATTGTCCATGCATTTTCCGCAGTATTTTATTTTAAAATTTAACGGGGACAATTTTTCACCAGTGTTCAATGTAGAATCTCCATAAACCCATTGTCCCTATGAACACGGGCTCCACTGTGCGAATACTATTCTGAGAGAAGCAAGTGCAGGAGATAGGGCTATTGCCGAAGGAGTGAGGGAGAAAATTGTCAAACCTTCGCGGGTAAATATATGCAAGAATGATCAAGGTTGATTGTGCAGTTACCAAAGGCGCAAACCAAATGGAAAGATTCAGTGAATCCAATGCTTATAATTCTATTTTATCAAAATCCGAATACTTCTTTGTGGGCTCAAATAAAATAAATTGCCTATCGACTCAAACAGCACGAAAACGAATTCAATCTGTGTTGTCTGCCAATCAGATTCATCACGTGGTTTCGATTTTTTCTTCATTATAATCGTGGTCGCATGCGTATAAGCCCGTTTATCCCTCATGTATACTCTTACTCTGACAATAAGTACAAAACCAAGCTGGCAGATTTTTGGCCAAGCGAAGAAACCCTCGATAGCGTCTCAAGTTTTTTTTCAACCCTCCACGTTTGGCATCCCTGGAAATGGTGTTGAGCATTTCGCTTGCGATATATATTTTAATCTCTTCCGCTCCGTCGCCAGCTTCGTCTCAGGGCGTCTTGCCCGAGCGCTTCGCCGCTCCTCGCCCTTCCATCCCGCGCCTCGAAGGAACAACGGACCCGGAAACAGGAGGAAGGAAGGTGATAATGGCCGCCGACTTTTTGCTTCGAAAACATCCTCCTCGCCGCAGTTTCCGCGCTTTCCCCTCCTTACCCACCCGCCGCTCCGGGAGTGCGGGCGCAACCGCACCACATCCGCAGGGCATGACGACACCGCACCAGGGTTGGAGAAGGAAACCTGCTTTCTGTCCAATCCCTTGGTCTCGTGTTTTTCTCATTACCCCCCGTTAATGCCGAAAATTATGGAGGCGGCTTCCGTGGTTTCACCTCAAAAAACAGGTGGCGGGGTTAATAGTTTCAAGTGATGTTGATGTAGATAATTATGCGATTTAATTTTGGAAATTCCGAGGCGATATTATCACCCTAGTCATTTAATATTTCGTCATTAGCATGTATTGCATGCCTCTTTTGGTTTGATCAATTCAAGTTAGATAAATTATATGTAAGAATGTCCATGAACATTTTTATTAAAAGTGAATGTGACGTAAAAAATTAAGAAAGTACGAAATTATTGGGTAATGGATGGGGGATAATTCGATAGCTCCGAGTGGCGGTCGGTAGACAGCTTAAACGCTCAAAACGTTTCCTCATTTTTGAGCCCTATGCATCCCGCCGCCTCTGACATACGCCGTGAGGTTTCCATTATTAGTTTTAGTTATTAGTATATGAAGAAAATATTCCATGCTTTTAGTAAAATGAGTTTAATTTTGTAGAAAAAAAATAGATGTTAAGAAATCTACGAAATGTGTTGAGAAATAATGGTACTTTTAGTTTATTGTAATAAATATTTATTAATTTGTCCACATCAATGCTTTCGTCTTGAAAATCACCCCGTTATTTATAATACACTTGTGCCGGCACTCCCGGAGCAATAAATGGCGAATATGGGGGCTTATTGCTTTATTAGGAGTTACAGTATTATTTTTGGCCTCTAATTCTCGACTTAGGGTGCTCGCATAGTGAAGAGGTAAGAGGTGGAGGTGGAGGTAGAGGTAGAGGTCGCGGTACCTCGAGGTAACACAAATACATTGTGTGTTATGGGCGCGCGCATAGTGAGCAGGTCGAGGTAGAGGTGTACCTCGCGGTTCACCAGGAGGTAGCGCGGGACCGCTTTCAAAGACAAACGAGTTTGTCTTTTCGAGCGGTGTACCGCGAGGTTCATCGGGAGGTTTCTCCGTGATTGGTGCGTTCCAGGCCCCCCTACCACTCTACCCCTCCCCAACCGCTACCGTATTCCACTGGGCGCTACTCCGACACAGTACGCGACGACGTATGCCTACAGTTCTGTATTTTAAAAACATTTTATAGTGTTGGTTAGTTTTTCTTAATAACTGTGAACGGCAGTAGTAGTGAAATGAAGGAAGAAATAATTATCGCAGTGCAAAGTCGTACAGCTCTGTGGGACAAAAGAAACAAACACCACCACAACCGTCACGTGTAAGACAAAGAATGGAAGGCTGTAGCAGCCGAATTGAACTGTACACTGTACAGGTATGTCTAGACTAAATTATACAGGGTGTCCAGCTCTGGCTGTCCGAAACTGTACGGGGTTATTTGTAAGCGAAAAATAAACAAATAAGACAATACAACATGAGATTTGTCTTAAAAAATAAGCCCTTCAAACTTTTCAATAGTCGAAGCTGGAAACCTAATATATTAGCAAATTTCCTGGGACGAGGGTATTTTAAAACTATACTATACATGGTAATGTAACTATTTTATAATCCTTATATTATCTATTTTTAAGTACCGTATAAGGAAAAGGCCTGAGTATATAACATAATAAATATTTAGACAGTGGAACTTCATTTTCATGCAAACACTTGAATGTACTTTAACAAATGTACAAAAAGGATTATTGTAATAGGTTAATATAAACAAATCAGTACAAAAATTTAGGGTCCAAGATCATTATTTTTGTTAAAAAACAATTTTTACTTTCAATCTCCTTCAGTTTTTATACATTATTCACAAAGTATGCCTTAAAGCAATTTCTGACTTCTTTCGCACGGTTTGAAGCGGAATTTCTGGATCTCCCCAAAGGTTGTAGATTGGCTTCGGCAGGAACAGGCGGGATGTCGGACACACTTGGACTCCAGCCATCTATATCAATTATGATATTGCGAAGAATGCACGCAGCCTTTATTTGTTGGTCTGCACTTTCCGGGGATGTTTCAATACACCCACTTAAAATCCGCCATTTAGCATATAAAATGCCAAACTCACATTCAATTGTCTTTCTGGCACTAGACAGCCGGGTGTTGTACACATCCTCAGCTTCACCAACTGTTTTTTGTGAGAACGGCTTCATCAAATATTCCCGCAAAGGATACGCCTCATCCGCAATAAAAACATGGGGCACCTTAACATCACTTCGGGGCAAACATTTTTCACCTGGAACGTTTAGTTCCTTCCGTTCCAACAACTTGCCCAAATCCGATGCTTTGAAAGTGCCCCCATCACTTTGCTTGCCAAAACCACCTACATCAACAAATAGAAATTTGTAGTGGTCATCTGCCACTCGTTGCAGAACGATCGAAAATATTTTTTTGTAATTGAAGTACATGGACCCAGAAAGCGCTGGACATTTTATTTTGCAGTGTTTCCCATCGATGGCATCAATGCAGTTTGGAAATTTCCAAACTTCTTCAAACCTCCTAGCCACAGTTTCAAAATCTGAAATTGTCGGAATGGGCATATGCTTTGGTTGAAAGGTGCCTCATAGTAGTTTGCATACATTCCTCACAATTTTTCCCACTGTATTATCCCCCATCTGGAATGAAAACCCCAGAGTCTTATAACTGCTTCCAGTTGCCAAGTACCTGCAATAGAACAACTCAATACAGTATATTTATATCAACACAATCAAAACGTAATACACCAGTTATTTTAAATATCCTATTGTCGATAGACTAATCAATAAACTATTGATATGTTTTGGTAATATGTGTATACATTCACAGGGTGTCAATTGTGTCGCGGAACACCTCAAGATCTCCGAAATCATTGCAGATGTGGTAATAAAACTTATGACATTACTAGATAGAAATATAATTTAATATACTTTTCTTCATGATAAACCCTATGTCGGCTTACGATGAGGCAGCAGAAGATTTATTTAAATAAATAAATTAATAATTTAATAATAATAAATTAATAAATAATTTGTTAATACTTTTATACTGAATGATTAATTACTAATCTTACCTTATTGTTACTACAATCTGTTCTTCAGAGCAGATAGGGTTAATATGGAGGTTACAGTATTTTCTGCAATTATCCAGCTTTGGTGACACATTGGCGCAAATGTATGAAAACGTTTCAGGTGACATCCTCATGTACTCCTGGAATTTGTCTAGGTATTCTTTTATTTGGGAAAACAGATGGTGATATTCTCCCAGATCTTGTCGCACTTGATTAATTGGATGAGCAGTGAATTCGCGATTACTAGAAGTACCAATCAGCCACCACTTACATGCTGACGACATTTCGTCACTGTCATCACTGCTATCGCTAAACATTTAAAAAATGCTACTACTAACCAAATAACTTGTACACTGGATGCCACACAGTGGAAGACTGGCTTGTGTTCGAGGCTGTAGGAAAGCTGCGTGCGCAAACCTCTTTACTATGCGATACTACCTCTACCTCCACCTCCATCTCCACCTCTACCTCTACCTCCACCTCCACCTCTTACCTCTTCACTATGCGAGCACCCTTAGGAGTGAATTGTGAGAGACTAAAAATACGTCTAACCTCAGCGGCTGCCTGAGACAATGTTAACTATGAAATACACCTTAAAATTTTTTTAAACCCTTGGGGCATGTTTACCAACATAATAAAAAATTGCAATCGGACTCTCCAAACTCGCGATGAATTTAAAAATGAAGTTCCCGTTAATTTATGAACACACCTCGTATTGTATTAAACGTAATTTTAATTATTCACCCCATTTCCTTCGATTTTAAGAGATGTCCATTCAAATTTAACCTTCAAATCTCCT
The DNA here is from genome assembly GCF_921293095.1 of Ischnura elegans. Taxonomy (NCBI): domain Eukaryota; kingdom Metazoa; phylum Arthropoda; class Insecta; order Odonata; family Coenagrionidae; genus Ischnura; species Ischnura elegans. Next base: position 111,117,797 of record NC_060248.1, read on the forward strand.
GGATGAAAAAATCCATTCTTGGAAAAATCCCTGCAGAAAAAGGTGAGGAAGTTTTACGAATGTAGCAGGTACGAAGAAACCTCTAGCATTTTGAATCTTGCAGGATAATAAAGATTGATAATCTGCTTCATTATATTATGAAATACGGTATAATTAATTGGAGAATATTGAGTGAACATTTTGTATAAAAAATACGGGTCTAATCCTTAAGTTTTCTCTTCCGAACCAGTTTTAACTTAAAATCTTTAGCGTGAAACACAAAGAATTTTGTTTAAAACACAATGAATGGTTTGTGAATAGTTAAAAAGTGACTTCAATGTATGGCAAATGTTTGGACCAAGAGATACTTCAATTTTTGAATCGCCTGTGGTAAAGTAATCTAATATTTTGTGAGGATAATTTCAGTGCTGTTATTTCATTCTTTCGATTCAAATAGTTTCCGATTATTTTTGTATTAGCACATACTCCCATTATTTTTCCGGGTGTTTGTGATTTCTGTTTAGCATTTTCCTCGCGCGAATTTATGTTATTCAAGTTTTAAAAATCTTTCATGTTGTAGCCAGTTCATTTTCATTTCGATTTTTCAGGTATATTGAAGAACACATACAAAGGACTGGAGTTGCAATTGAGACCAAAGGCTTTACGATTGTCACCAGTGGAAAGAAGAGAGACTCTCTACTAGTAAGTATCTGTTATCCATTACATATGTAAAAAAACTAGATGCATATTTTGATATTACGTCTAAAGTTGTAGATCAATCAAACTTACTGGTAAAAATCCATACGATCCTTTGTAATTAACCGCTACTGACTTAGAAAAGATGTTCTTATCTCTCTCGCATTGTTTTGAAGATAAGGGTTTTTTCCCAATGTCAAATGGGAAAGATCGTTTATGAAAAAATTTGTCTTTTATGGTTTCGCTCATTCGAAATTCAAATATTTATAAAATATTAATGCTGTTCTTGCCCTTCAACGTGGCAGTGGAATAGGAAAATATTCAAAGATTGTTTTTTAAATTTACAGTGAACTTAAGTGTGACTTACCCCATTGTTGATTTGTTTGTAAGAAAATGTAATTGTGAAAGTGGGGCGATAAGAATAATAATACATCAAGGTAAGCAGCCCTTGTGCCTCGCTTGCGGTCCATGAAGGATGTAAAAGGACGATCTTCCTAGTTGTGTGCAAATATTTTTCCCTGATGTTTTCTCTCTTAAAGACCGATTTGATGTTGGCCAAGCAAGTTCATTATAATGCGCCCGTAGGATAAACCTTATTGGGTTAACCGATTACAGCTGCTCTGGCTAAAAGTAGCATATGCCAAGAAGGAGCTGTAAGCTTATTAATATGCCGCGAAATCTAAGTTTTTCAGAACTTACTTCGTAGGGAGACCTGAAGAGAATTTTTCTTTCAATTTTCTTCCATACTCTGTTTTTGTAATTTTTTTTCGAAGTGAGATATTGAGAGAGATAGAGAGTGAAGGGAAATATACCGTATTCTTCTCTATTTTGAGCGCTATTTTCATCCTACTTTTTTTCCGTGCCACTTACATAGTAGAATATTTCGTGGAATGAAATTATGAATAAGAATCATAAAGTTTTCTCATTGTCAGGAGTGGATCCTTATCGAAAATTATGGATCTGGTTCACAATTGGTATTCGTGATTGCTGACGAGTGTACTGTATCATTGTTGATGGCGTGCAACTCCAAGTGCCTCGCCCGTGTATTTTCGTCCTTAGGGCTTTAAGAAAAGTAATAATGAACGGCATGGGCTGTACCCATGTTTTATGGCGTATTTTATTAAACTTCTGCATCAAGGCTAAGTTTCTTATATGCCTCATGTTAGGAAAAACTGTAAATTATTCATGGGAGACTAGCCTTGGGCATATGGCTTATCGCACATTAATTCTTGAGCCTGATGAAGTTTTAGCATGTTTCCTCATTGAATTGAAGGAGGAAAATGGAAGTTCCTCCCTTTTTCAGTTGCCAGCGGATTTTAGGTCTTTGGTTTCCCGCAGTTCAATTTTATACGGCTTTCTTATCACGATTTGGTATTTTTTTATTCCTATCCTCGTCGCCAAAGGGTGTTGGCCAAGGAAATTCATAATTGCGTCCCTAAGATAAACCTAATTGGGCCAAACGCATGTTACCGCATTTTTCCTAGAGCTATTTATAAATTGAAATAGCATTTCGATTTTTCTAATTAATTTATGGTTACTGAATGATAGGTGAATTTTTTACTGAAATTCGTTTAATTTTAATTTGAATAACCTAAAAAGCTGGTGTCCAATTTTCGTGATGGAAAAAACTATGCTCTCTTATTTTTAATACCGGATTTTACGTGCATTCAGTGGAGTAAAGATGTTAGGTTTGTGTCTGTAATGACGAATGCGTTTGTCTTTGATTTAAAAACTCGTTATGACGAAAGTAGTTAGAGAATAACGACTTTTTTTAAATAGGCGATGCTGTTGATGGGTGTTGACAAATCATATATATGTAATGCGTAGTGAAAATAGGATTATTATGTGATGTTAAATCAGCTATATGCGCGTACTTAAATCAGGAATTTGATCTGTACCAGGCGCAAATTTTTTATCAGCTTTGTGATAAACGGCGTTAATCCAAAGCGAGGACTGATTTGTTCCCGCCACGTGAAGGTTGGTACGATAAACGAAGTTGGTTCATGTTATTGATGAAAATTTCAAAATATACTCATCTAATTGTACTTCACCTACTGACGACCACAAAAAAATGACTTCGTACTATGTTTTCTTGCATTCGGTATGAAAATTGTATTTTAATTTGTGTCATTTTGACGAATATCGTCTTCGCAATCGAAAAATGCTGATACGCTCACAAAATAGTCATATAATGTTCCGAAGGAATTATTAATAGATATAAAACTGAAGCGTGTCACGGGATAATATTGATGGATTGGCTAATGAATTCTATTATAAAATTTGTACGAAAATGTCAAAATAGAAAGAATCGCAAAAGAACAAAGAAATTCGCAGTAGCGACTTAAATTTGAATTAGAAAAAAATGAAAAGAAAGTTACCATATTTGTACCAAAAATTATTAAAAATGAAAAATAAAAAATAAAATGATTGCAATAAAATACAATTGCTATGTTTATTTTGTTCCTACGCGTAGGCGCGTTTCAGATTATGTTCCGGTTGAGTCCAAGGCCCGCCCCAACCAGCCAGTTTACAAAAGACGTTTAATTGGCGCATGCACATCAAGGTCGGCGGAAATTGATGTGTTTGTGAATAGGAAGCTTAAAAACTAATAATTTTTACACAATGCAGAAATCAATTGAACAAAATTAACATAGAAATTTTATTTTATTGCAATCGTTTGATTTTTTTTTTATTTTTCATTTTTAATAATTTTTGGTACAAATATGTTAACTTTCTTTTCATTTTTTTCTATTTCAAATTTAAATCGCTACTGCGAATTTTTTTGTTCTTTTGTGATTCTTTCTATTTTGACATTTTCGCACATATTTTAAAAATTGAGAACAATAACACCACGCATTAATAACGTAAGATTACATGCGAAAGACTCATCGGAGAGTAACACGTTGAGGCAGTTTATTTGTTGCTGGGATACTTAGATCGTAATTTCAAATGTCTGTTACAAGTACCCTCAGCCTGGACTTAAAATTATGATCCAGATGTGATATGAAGTCATTTATGGAGGGAAGTTTATGGGGGATATGACATCGGAGGTTCTTATTAATCGGCTGAGATGGAGGAGGGAACGGATCGATTTATTTTGAAATGTTTCTAATTTTTTGCGGATAGTTTTGTTTTCTGCTTAGATCTCGCATGCGTAGAGTACCTCCGGGCGAATCATGCGAGAACTGTGGGAAAGTGGAGCGGTCATAAGACTGTAAGTTTTAAAGTATCCACGTACTCTTTACCTTTATTTTTCTTTTTAACCGTCATGGACCACCATAAGTGCATATTTTCACTCGCGCGCGCACTGTGTACACAGTACACGTTTCATGCATTGGAACGAGTACCCAAGGCGGTTTCGTGAGGTTAAACTCCTGAGGTACGGGAACCACCTCTCGGACTTTTACGCCCATCCTTCTAAGGTTGGAGAGGAGGAAATAGAGAAAGGAAGCGCCGCCGCGATAGGAGCCCGACGACGCTTACAGGGAAGGGATAGGGAAGGAAGGATGGAAGAATACCATCGCCGTCATTAAGGCGACGAGGGCTACCATTAGCGAAACCATACTTTGCTGTTCCTTCTGAAATGTGAAAGAATATTCCATAATTAGGAATATTCTCCCAATTTTTCCGTAGATTCATGTTTCATGAAGTTTTTCAATCGATTTCGTCCATGTTTTTTTACAAATATACATTTGAAAAGTATTTTATTTTTCAATACCAAAGTCGCGAGCTATCTCCTGAAGAGGAATCAATGAAAAATATTTGGTTTGAATAGTAGAGAGCTCAGTGGAATATATAGTGATACTTCCTGGGGAAAGGCATACCGTGATAGGGTGCAACGGCGCCCAATTCGATGTTCCCGTGTGCTGACCAATTTCTGTCTAAAATTTGAAGTTTGCTGATTATCAGTGCAAAATTTCCAGTGTGTGAATTAGGCCGAAGCATTCTTGGCTTTCCGAAATTCGGCATGATATTGGAGAAAATATTGGGGCGGAAATAGGCGCATTCTCCGCGTGGTGGACGACTTCCTCGTACCTTTACCTAGTTGTTACGCCTTCGTTCATTCCGTGGTATGTGTACCGTGGGTACATATATCTCGGAACTTACTTTCTCTCACCCCAGACCGTCCACCAGTGGCGCAGCGAGGGGGGGGTTTGGGGGATAAAACCCCCCCAGAGCTCAGAGAAATTTTTAAGTTTAATCAATTTTACTTATTTGGATAAGTATTACTTAAAGAATAGTGTTAGGATTTATCAAATATCGTTTAGAAAGCCGTAAAACTCGCCATTATTCTTAAAATATTTCTGGAGGAGGGCCCCCGCAACTCCTGATTACCCTGGTGTGTATGCAATACCCCCACACCCGAAAGTATTATTTACCCTAAAACCCCCCTAGCCTTAATTCCTAGCTGCACCCCTGCCGTCCACAGCACGATGTTTGGCGCAGTTCCGGCTCTGAGAAAATTGTACAATTTGGAATTAGTCATTACACAATAATCAGCAAATCATGTTGGGAAATGCCATAGAAATCGGGATTTGCATAGTAGGGTGTTTATTTTAGCCTCTCTTTTCCTTTGGAACCCGGAACAAGTCTCCAATCTGTACCTATATTAGGGGTGTGATTTCTTTTCCATTATGGTTTCTAACCTGCATATCTTTCGTCAGAATTTGAACTTGCCTGGCTTTAGAAGTTTTGAAACCTCGACTAATAACAAAAAATTTTCATTAATTTTTTCCGTCTCTGACTTTATATTTGTGTTAACAGGCATCAGTCAGATTGAATACTGGCAGGAAAAAGTCTCAATGTGTCAGTTTTAGGTGCGTTTTTCAGTGACAAGATGATTTAATTAGTTGCTCCAGAGGCCACATATGTTGGAAGTTGGCAGTCTGGAATATTTTTTCATCTCTTCTCTATTTCTACAGTAAATGACCCAGCGAAGGCATATTTTTAGTCAATACTGCCGTATGTGCTACAAAAAATTCTCCAGACAAGTCAAATAAATGGTGAATTTACTATTTTGCCGCAACTGTCGTGGACTTTAAAAAAATATGAAAATCGGGGAAGCTGGCGAGCAAAAAAATATGAAGCAAAATGGATTTAAATACTGAAGTCCTGAAAATGAAAAACAGCATATTAAAATGGGGTCAGAAATATAAAGTCTTAATATATACGTATATATTTTTTGTGAGGACAGTAAGTGTTGCATTAACCGGAACTATTTCTGTATTTTTTTTACAATTTAGAGTGATATACTTTAAGTTTTTGTTAAGACTCATTCGAGCATTACCCCAATGAGTGTATTTTATTAACTAGGATCAAATAATTGAAAATGGTTCTTCTTTGGATGTAATTTTGTTTCAGAAAATACTGTTTATATGTATTTTGAATTTAAACATGTTTGATTTTTTCGGTTGTCCAAAGATTTTCCTCTTCAAATTGATTACTTAATGGTTATTACAATTTTATTTCTATGTCCTCTCAGCATATTCCGTGCTTAAAAGTGTCTTCAATTGTGTATTAAAAGTGTTATTTCTTCACAATGAGTTAAAGCTCATGGCTACTGCTTTTTATGCAGCTGTTTAGGTTTTCAAAAAATCTATCCCATTGACCCTCAGATTATGTCGTTTATAATTGGTTCAGCAATTGGCCTATATCATTAATTTCTAGTGAGGTGTCTAATGATATTTTTAAGCTGTTATGTATTCCATGTTGTGAGGCTTGATGTTGTCTAGCTCATTTTGCTGCATCATTTTTTCTAGGGAAACGCAACTCTCCATCTTTTTCCTCACTTCAAACCCATAGGCCAATTTAAAGGTAATCCATTCGCATTTCATTGCATGTAGTTGCCTGCAAATCCTGCATTCCTTATTCTTTTTCTAACATTTCATTGCACCATTTCTTCGTTCTGTTGGTCCATTTATATTTTATTGAGTTAGCGCATTCATTATACCACATCTTAGGCTTTAACCAATTAAGTTAAGATTCCTTTACTGCCTGATTATAGTGAGGTGATGGATTTTGATGGAATGGATTCATTTTTGCCAAAATGAATTTATTCTTGATTATCTTACGGAGATAATTTATCATTTTTAGTTGAGTATGTAGAGTTGCCTGATAATATTTGAAGGGAGGATTTGCTATGAACTTAGCAATAACTGTTGTGGATTTTGTGTGGTTAATTTAAGGTTTTACAATGGTTTGTCATGAGGTTATTCTTTTGCCATCACTCAATGTACTGTACAACTGTGTGGATTCAAGCTATCATGTTGTGATGGACCAGTTCCATATTAACACACTTAGAAGCCTGTTGGCAGTTCATGTCTCAGAACCCAGTGAGAGTGGAAGGTAGCCTTAAGAGGGAAGAAATGGAAAACTTTCAGTCTCTTCAAAGCCTTGGATCTATCGGTATAAACCTACTATTGTGTATTGGAAATCAAATACTGTGAATAACTATGTGCTATGTATATCTCTTTTTGTGTTAATAATGCTTAAAATTTAGTATCGACTAAGTGTCCCAAGTTGACTAGAAATTGTGTGTTAGTTACTGTTTTTTTCATATTTTCTATGCCTTGGGACCTCAAAAATTTCCCACTTTTCTCCTTTTATACCCTTCCATTAGCTTATCCCCTTCTGTTAAGTCTATGCTTGGCTGACAAGTGTCACAAAAAATTGATTGTCAATGAGTTTTCCTATCAGAACCTCCTCACTTATTGTTAGATACAGTAAATCATAGGTCATCCACCATAATGAAGAGGAACCCCTAATGGATAGAAGATCCATATAGTCTATTCTTTTTAATTTTCACTTCATTTTTTACTTTGGTTCATCATGCATTCTAGACATCTTTGGCACCCATTTTCATTTAAATAATCGTCAGTATAGGCTGTAATAGATGAGGTAAGTGTATATTGAGACGTGTAGGCAAGGGGAGGAGTATTTGGGGATTGTGGTAGTTCGGAAGTGATAGACTGGTAATCTAGTAAATCGTTACTTGAATGATAAATTTTCGTGGCTCTACTGTGTTGTCTTTTTTATTCATCAGCATTCTTTCAATTCACTATAGCTCAAAGCTCTTACTTCTTGTTGTTTTTAAGTGTTGCTCACTGTCCCTTGATCGAATGCTGAAAATTGTCAGGTTCTTTTTTTTTCTCTCTATTGTGTATGTCTATCTTTGAATAATTGTTTTGTGGATCCTACCAAAATGTATCTTAAACATCCATCAAAAAAATTTGTTCTTTGCTATAGAAATACATATCTTCTCAAAATTTCATTTACAGTCCAAGCATTAGTTATAATTTATGCACATATAGCGACCAGGTATAAGCATTGAAATTAATCAGAAAATTGCTACCCTTCACGTGTTCATTTACTTTTGGCCTACAAAAGCTGTAAATAATTGATAAAAGAATCCTATTTTTGACTTTGACCAGATGAATCCTACTTTTTGTCTTTATGTATTCTCAGCTACTATTGAATAAATTTCTACTTTTTTCAGTTACAATATTAAGTTTTTAGGCTCAGAAGTGAATTATTTTTAAGGCTATGCTGATTTCTTTGGCTGTTTTTTTTTTCCTCTGTATTTATTTCTTAACTTCATGATTTTTCATGTTTTCTAGGACATTCAACAAAGAGGAAAGTTACCTGGAGAAGTGTTATGGTGTGTAATTCTTCTTGACTATACTTTGCTTTTCAAAATAATTATGTGTTTTTACACGGTGTGCTCTAACAATTTTCCGCCTCACTAAAATAATTTGATTTCCATTAACACTTGTGTTATATCTTGACTGTATTCCCTCTTGACTCTATTATTTGCCCCTTTATAAATGTCTTCCATTTTCTTCTTATTAGGAAAGACCGTAGTACGAGCCGAAAACCTTAAAACGATGTGTTTATTTTTTGTGCTTTTTTTCACCTACTGCTTTGTGTGATCTTGATATTCTGTTAGTGTGATGTCAATGCATACAACCATGGTCCTGACACAACCACGCACGAATTTGGTAAAATTTTGCATTATCTAACTGTTAACTGTTAAAAAATGAGTTTCTGTGATGTACTTGTTAAGATTGGTCAATATTTTCATGGTAAAAGAAGGGGTGGATACAGCAGGACAGTTATTATGAAGAGAATGACATTCATATAGTTGATTGATAGCAATAAGGTATTGGTAGCAGCATAGGCGGATCCAGGGGGCACGTGCCCCCCCAGGCCCTTAAAAATATGCTAGATTTTTAATACGGTCCCATTATCATTTCGTTCGTTTTGTATAACAAGGTATCCTTGTGCCCCCCCCTGAACAAAATCCTGGATACGGCCTTGCTTGTGCCCCTCCCAGAAAGAAATCCTGGATCCGCCCCTGGGTAGCAGTAAGATTTGGGGCTTAGGGGTTCAATTATTTAAAAAATCATTATGTGACAGTGAAATCTGTACATTACACGCATTAGTAACTGAAATCTGAGTGGATTTACTGTGTCTCAGATTTTTTTAATTTTAAATAATCTGTTACCATAATTTTATTCACTATTTTCTTTTTTCTTGAAAATGCAATCAAAGCAGTGATGAAGGAAATAGAATGCCCCAAACTGTTAGAGCTCAATCAAATTACCATTGGCTAACTTCATCTATAAATATGTTTGATTGTAATCATTTGTAATTGTTTAATTTATAATGAACTGAAATTGCACATTCATTTTTTGGAAATCTTAGTGATGAAAGTAGAGATGACCTAGTAAAATTGAGTTTTCCATGGCTTTTGGCATTGTAGCGGGGTAGTGACCCCTTGTGCGAACTCCTTGGGTTCACAGCTGGGTAAAAGGGTTGTATTTTTTATTTTAAACTCCAAGTAAAGTACTGTTTAATATGCTTCAAATTGAAAAATAGATGTCATTTTCTAATTTCAGCTCTATAGATACAAACTTCATGTCCATTTATGTAAATTGTCCATTTGTATTTATGTGTATTTTTATTATTGGTGGTTAATGTGAAATTTTGTCAGCAACATACTTTATTCTAAAGAGCCCTGTTAACAGTTGTCTGCATGGTCTCTTGGCTTTACTTATCCATGTAAAAATGTGTATTACAACTGCATTGCAAATTTTTTCTTTGCTAAAAAAAGTCATGCATGATGTGTCATTACTTAGGAATCATGATAAAAATAAAATGTGGACATCTTGAATCCCTAATTTCTCTGGTGATAGCAAATTAATGATGTAATGGAAGTGAAAATACAATAGCTAAATGAAGTCACTATTGCCTCAGACGGCTCGAAGGTGTGTCAATGTAAAATAGTTTTTATTGAATTAGGTATCTGCATTGTATACAGTTGTCATCACTTTGATTTTTAACGGGGAAGAATGGAAGTAAAATTTTTGTAAAATTATTGCACAAAGTTGGTTACAAATATTTGTTTCAGATAACACAGATGAGAGCTCTGATAAATGATATTTTGTATTCTGTCATGAATTATTCTATGTATTTAGTTTTATGATACTCTGTTTTATAATTTGGGATTTTGGTCGTTTTATTGTATCCGGCATAATCAACTCATTTTACAAGTGCTGTACATATTGTATATCTTATGCTTTTTATGTGAGGGTTGTTGTGTATTCTCCTGCTAATGATGGTTGGTTGAATTAGGGATCTTAATAGTGTGCCCTATACGTTGAACAAATGACTTTTTGTGGGCTTAAAAATATCAATACAAATTAGAATTGTCCAATATCTCTATCTGTGGAGATGGTAAGGCAATTCATTTGCATTTTTACAATTTTTGATCATGAGAATTTGTCGTATGCTATCACAAATTTTGTTTATGTTCTCCATAATATAGCGAGAAGGCTTTTGTATTAAATATATCCTTCTACCTGAGGCTGCACCCATAACAGAATTTAATTTGGAAAGGGGTATATGTAATAGGGAGGGCTCATTTGGAAGGACTCCTCGTAACAATGTACACACTCAGAAACTACAGGAGGATTGGAATGCTTTAACTTGTTGAAGGGGAATGACTTTGTCTTTGACTAGGTGTAATTTGAATGAGAAATTTATTGGGTGTTTTTGTAAACTGTTAAAATGGTACACAGAAACTAAGCACCTGAAGCATTCTGCTTCACAAAGAGGTCACTAAATGAATCAGCAGAAAATTTACATCCTTCTTTCTGAAGCTTCAATTCAAAGCTTCATTTTCAATGAGGAAATATGAAGAGGTGGAGAATGTTTACTGAGGTAATCATCAATTTTTCCTGATAAATATGTATCTGTTTTTTAGTCTATGTGATTTGGCATTTAATGCAAAGGCATGACTAGGTTAAACATTTTAGAGGTATATCTTATAAATGGTAATGATATTTTTTGTGGTCACAATAAATTTAAGACTAAGTCAAGAAAAACCATAATTACCCATAATCAAATATTTCCATCCAGTTCCATGTTTGTTCAAGTTCCATGTTCCAGTACCACAATTGATCAGTAATTGATCATATCAGTTCCACTAAGGATTTGGAACTGGAGTTTCTCATCTGGAACTTTTAGGTAAAATAACAAACAGGGAATTTTGCAATGACATACTGTTAGCAAAAGTTTTTTCAATTTTAATCTTAATTGTATCAAAGTAAATATGTGTGCTAAAACATGAAACAGGCAATTACCCAGAAGCTCTAAATGTTCAAAATTCAATACCAGTTCCATACATTCTAAACCAGTTCCCTGCTGGCCTGGTATTATTTGTATCATGCCTATTGGTTCCCTACTGTTTTCATGGAAATGACATGTATAATTTCCATTAATATAGTTGGTCTGTCTGTTGGCTGAAGGTCCTGTTTCTTATCTGAAATTTGTTTATGGTGGGTTCATGGTCTAGAAAAATAATAAAACTAGGTTGAAATTTTTTCACATTGTAAGTGAATTATTATTTGGATTACATAGTTTGTGGTCAAATAACAATTTTTTAATAATCATCAGTTTGTTATAAATTTTTGTAAGCTTAAATGTTTGACCTTTCAAGGACTTTGCTTTGGGTAATCTTTAGCTTTTGAGTCTGAAAAGAGGTAATTGCTACTTTGTTATTCATATTTACTTTGTGGTGTGCAAATAGAAAGAGAATATATATAATTTTCATGGAGTGGTTTAGTACTTCAGATGTGAAATTAGGTTGTACATATGTCTGTAATTGTACGTTGTACTTCTTGTTCTAGAGTGTTTATGTGTTAGTCTCATGGTGGTACATATTTCTCATTTCATAATCATAATATTACCGGAAAAAATTTTGTGCCCACTTATATATGGTTTTTTTCTGGTGCTGATTGAAATTCATAAGTTTTAGAATTTTCTTATGTTGAAGGAGGTATCTAAAGAAATGGAGTTACATGTGTATGATGAGGTGCCTGCTGGAGTGGGAAAATTCCCGAGCAGTGGCATTATGTTCAGGTCCTTGACCTGTTCCACTCGGCTCTTTTTGTCTCTCATATTCACATGTCATTTCCATATCCTCTGCTTGTAGTCCCCTTCTTCTTTTCACTCCTTAGGTTTTACTCCTTGACATTATCTCTTTCCCTGCCTTATCTCCTTATCTGCTTTCCCTTGCACTCACAGCCATCTGGCCTCCCTTGTGTAATGGCAATGTTCCTTGTACAGAATTTGTTTTAGCGCTAGGAATTTTCATCCCTTTAAAGCCTTTCTAACGTTCATTATGTAACTATATTGTTTAATTCCACTACGGTTAATACATCAATTTCAACAGTTTTATGGCAAATTATGTTGTCTCGCATAACTTCAAATTCTGATCAGTGTGCTGTCTTGTGGTATCTTACAGTGTGGCTAATTCCTTTGATTAGAACGTGTTGAATTTTAGCACAATTCAGATTGTTCTGTATACAATTATTTTTTATTTAATTTTGTTTTAGGATCATAATTTAGTGAAAAGTCTCTTGGAAATTAAAAATAATGTTGCCAGAAGTTACGCAAACATCCTCTGTGATGGCTTCACATTACTCATTTGCCATTACTTCATTCCAGTAGCTATGTAATTATAAATAAATGGTCATGAAATTAAAATGAAATTGATAGAAATAAACATATCTACATAAGATAATAGTTCGATGAAATACCCTTTGGCTTCTTAGAATGTTTGATTCTGAATGATTGAATTTTCTGAGATCATATTTTTTGTAGGTATGTTACTAAGTTTTATTTCTTTGAGTAGTTTTCTGAGAAACTTTCAGCCCTCTTTGAGTTCTTGGTGACCTGAATGGCAGCTGTTGATTACTTTCAGGCCTGGCAGGCTCAGTTTTCTTTTCAATGGAAGAACTTACATTAGGTCGAACTAATAAATTGCCTTAATGAATGAAAGTTTGTATCTCAATGCTACTGATCATGTTGCTCTCACTTTCACATTCAGTATTATTATTTCTAAAAGAATTTTTGGTGTGCAATACGTAGCTGAAATTAATTTTGGTGGTTTAATTGTGTTGCTTGTTTGAAAAAACAACCCAGTGTAAATTATGAACCGGAGTAATTCAAGACACCTGCTTACTTGTACTTATTTTTTGGTGAAAGAATATTTGTAATTATGATTTACACTCCTATATAGGTAGTTCTTCTATCATCATAATCTTTTTCAAGTTTAGGAGATAGATATTGGAAGTCAAATTTTTGTATGCCCGGTTAATTTTTGCACTATTTCTGTGCATCAAGTTTCCCCTCTCTGCCGTCTTTTTTTTTTATCAAATGTTCCCTGTCCACCTCCTTTTCTCATGAAAGCGTCAAGCTCGCAGCTGCATATGGTTAGGCCTATCTCTCGCCACTTCCTCTAGTGTGGTAAAGACGGCGAGAAGTGATTGCGGGGAAAGAGGGTGGGGGGGGGGGAGTGTGAAAGGGAGGGAACGAGGAAGGCGTGAGACAACGGGACAGTTTGGGGAGGCCCTTTTGGGATGGGGTGAAGTGGAAGGGGTGATGCCTCTCCGACAATATAAGCTGCCCTCGGCCCCTTGAGCATTCAGTTTCAGTTCAGCATTCAGTCAGTAGGAGTGGTGAAGAGAGCTGTAGGAGCAGTAGGGAATGCCCAGTGAAACATAGTTCTGTGAGCGGCTCATTTGGTTTTCGTTCAACGAGTGCTTGTCATTTTTTAAAGACATTTTTAGTTTATTACGAGGATCCCTCAGAGCCTCTTGTAATTGTTAACTTCAGTGTGTCAATGTTAGGTTTTTTCAGAAAGCGAATTCAGTTAGTTCAATCTCATTATTTAACGTTCAGTTGTTGAACTTGCGAGTTTGTAATTTAGGACTTGGTATCATTTCATTACTGAAGTAGGTTCTAATAGCTCACTTTTTTAATTCTGATCGATTCATTTAGTGTTCTTGTTATTTTTGATATGTGCTAGAGATAGGTGTGGAAAACTTTCTTAAATGTGGTGCTTCTTGGTGTGTGTGCAAGGATTTTATCCCTCTATTTAAGACCTTTATTCAGGCACTACAGTACGGCTCATCGCCGGGCATCTTGCGTGCTTTTGACATGGCAAGCTGCCTAGTGAAGGGCAATGCCGTGGTGCCTCACTGCATCAAACAGAGGATATGTGAAAGAGACACTTAGGGCTGGACTATTGTGAAATAATTTTGCCCAATAGTGATTTTGTGGTATTTTGTGCTTGTATAAATTTTATTATTTCAAATGTTTAGTACTTTTCAGAATCATATAGCCAGTTTTGTAAGCCTAATGTAGTGAATTATTTTTACCTCTTCTTTCGCCATTGAAGTGTGTGGAATTTTATATGTTTTGAAATTGATTACTGACCTTTAATTGTGTTTCTTTTAATATTTTTCAAGTTCATTTTCATTTTCAGTGATTTTTATGTGTGATTTCAAGTGAATTTTTGATCAAAACTCCCTCAGTATTTGCCACTCTCTGTATTTTGATCTATTTTTTGTTTTCTTTTGTACTTCTTATGAATAAATAAATGGAATTTTTAACTTTATATTACATGTCCTTTTTATTCTCAGATATGTGATTTAAGTTAATATAAGCTATTTTAGAAAAAGTGTATCAGTAGAGTAAAAGAACTTTATGCGTCTGGTGAACGGTAGTGTTTTGTAACTCTCCAAAAGTATTAGTTTTTGTATGATAATTCTCAATCATAATGGTTTATGGTAAATTATCTGAAGTTTATACTGTGTTACTTCATTCTTAATCCATTCTTTATGTATTCATGGGGAAGTGTGGTGGCTTACTAGGTAGGGTGCTTGGCTGCTGAGGAAATGGTCCCAGGTTCAAATCCTGAGCTTTCAGTGCCCCAAATCAAAAGTCCTCTAAGTCCTGGGGAAAAAAAACAGGCCCTGATTATTTTAGACTTCACGTGTCTATTACTTTGTCTGGGGGATGAGATTTACCCTCACCTATACAAGCCACCCTTCAGGTTGAATCAGTTAGTGTATGGTTTTTCATGAGAAACAACTTTATCAGAAGTTTGAATGATTTTCTTTTAACTTCAGATTTATAAATATTTCAACCTAGTTCAAAATATATTCTAGCAATGGAATTCTGGTATTATTTGAATCTTGAATCAAGTTTTGAATTGCCTTTAGTGTGTGAAGTATATGCTTAGGTTTTGACTTACTTAGCAATGACATATCAAGTTCAGTAATTGTTAACATTAGGTAACTTGTTTGTTATGGACTTATAATATTTTGTAGGCAGTTTCCTATCAATTTAGGTAATAATTAACATCATGTATCACTTATTTTACTTTTAGCAAATATAATTTCTCTAAATGTTGAGTCTATATCTTTTTTACTTTTTTCAATTTCCTTCCATATTCGTAACAGTTGCTTGTTAAAATTTTGGAAAGACTCATGTATTTTATTGGCCACCTCAGATCCAATTTCAAATCCTACTTTTTGCACTTAGAGTTCAGAAGTTTCTATGGGAATTAATATCAGATGGTGAAAAATTTAATTAGTGTGTAAGTATACATTTACCTATCATGCAACATGTGTGTCACTAACCCTTGCGAGGACACACCCATTATGGGCTTGTGTGCATCATTTGCACTCAGTATGTGAAGGTTTATACATAGGAGAAATAAAGGAATGTAGGGAACCACCCCTAAGCATGTATGTATGTGATTCAGAGTATCTGAATTTAATTTTCTCCCTTATAATTATATGATTACTTGGGGGGTTGAACTTATTCTCTCTTAATAGAGTTGAAGGATTTCAATAATTATTCTGTTTAGCCATTTACTATGACCAAATAACTGACATATGTACTCATGTTTATGATTCTTTTAACTTGTGTGTACAACTTATCCAAATTAAATTTTTCAGGTCTCTTCAGTGCTTATGCATTTACTTTAAGTTCTGTTTACCTTATACTTGTGGAAGATTTTTTTGCAATTTTGTGGACGTGTTGTCTGTTCTTGGTGGCCGGGTATTGATTTTTTGCATGTGAACCCATTATATTAACCTGCTAGTATTAACTGTTATCTCTCAAGCCAGTGAGTATCAGTAACATTTAAATGTCTAATATATTTGATCCATGAAGAGTTGCATGTTATCTCTTTCTTAGGCTTCTATTGAACACCTATAATTTAACAATATCCTGTGGTGTTATCCAGAGAATTCATTGTATGCATGCAAGTAATTGAATTTCTTAGAAAGTATTCCTCAGCTTGGGAAAAATGGCAAAAACATTGATATTATTCCTGTGGATGTGTTAAAAGTATGTGCATGTAATGGAATGGCTTATGTGAAAAATTTGATTACATATTTGCTAGTTTGTTCAATACATGTATATGTTTTCTTGTAATATAACTAAAGTTTTTTAAACATTTTTCTGTGAAATTTTCAGTAATTGAGTCAAAACCTAAGGGATTATTTGTACCATGTGTCTTTATTTAAGAAAACCTGGGGTTTTTGATTTTATTCATTATAAGGTAATCATAAATGAATTTAGGAAAGAATTTATAAAAGCTCACAGTATTTAAATTGTATTTGCAGGTGTTGTTGACTTCTTAACTACTGAAATATCCACCTCCAAGCAGAAGAAATTTAGCCTTGTCTCATTTGTAGACACTCCTGGGTTGGTAGATGGAGATTTAAGTTACCCGTTTGATGTTCAAGGAGCTCTACAATGGCTTGGTTAGTATGCTTGTGCTTAACTGAATGAGTTATCCTAAAGAAACAAATTTCCCAGGATTAGTTTGGTAGCATATTAAAAGGTATTCAAGGATTAAAAAATCTAAACAGTTAAGTTCAATTAGTGCAAATATGCATATTAATTAATTTTGAGTTCAAAAATGTTGAATGGTGAACTATTATCAGTGAGCATACTGGCTTGTTAAAGGAGATGCTACTATTGGAAATGATCTTTGATGGTGTGGTAACTCAGAATCAATTGCATTTTACTCATTTTTTTTTATTCCCAACCTTTCGGAATCGCATAATGCTCTTTTAAGGCATAGTTTGCAATTACCTGGTTCCAATGTAAGCTAGGGAAAGTGCTTAAAGCACCAATATTCACAAAGAATACTTAAAGTAAGTAAGATTCTCTTGGCTTGGTTTTCTATACTTAAGGTTATACATGTAGAGCCTTGATGAAACCTGTAGTCTTTGGTGAGCTTTTATTCTTACAAAATCGATTTTTTATGGTTCAATAAAGTAAATTCTCTGCAGTGTGGAGGATGATCTAAAATTTATGAAGTTGAAGAGTGAGCAAATTAAGCTATGTCAATGAATTATTGAGTTAATTACTCATGTCATTCTAGTGCAAAGTGTCTTAATATTACATATAATAGCTATGAAATTACATTTCTTTGTCTTGCCAATCCACAAAAGCATGTGAAGCAGTTGTGGCTTAAGGTGATAGGAATGGAATAAGAATTACAAATTTTGCTTGGACATGTACCCTTACTTTAATATCTAAAGTCTCCTAAAACTATTGACATGATTCACTTATCAGATGCCAAGTTTTTTCAACACAATCAAAATACTGATTTCAGCATCATGTCAATTTTTGTATGGTAAGCAATTTTAACCTCAGTTTATGAAATGTAGCCAATACAATGCAATGCTATGCAAATGTAGCCAATGCAACTATGCAATTAAATAGGATTAAATTCATTTTTTTTCAAGCCAGTCAATTTTTTTATTCTTCTAGGAGCATTGGCTGATTTGGTTTTTGTGTTTTTTGATCCCATCGGCCAGGCTCTCTGTAAGAGAACATTGAATGTTGTGGAAGCCTTGAATGATAAGCATGCAGAAAAAATGCGCTTCTACCTGTCAAAAGCTGATGAAGCCGGTACTGAATCAGACCGCCAAAAGCAAGTACAACTTTGAGTATTTACCATATTGAATTATTGTTTTCACCTTTCATCTGAATGGAATTTTAGGTTTGCGAAATCTTATGGGATCTATTATGTCAATTTGATACCTCCATTGCATAAACGCTCAACAATCGCCCACTGAATCAAATTCGCTCATCTTGTACTATAAGGGCTATGTAGATGAGCGGATTTGATTCGGTGAGCAATTGTTGAGCGTAATGCAGTGGAGGTATCGAATTGGAAAATCGTACAATTGCAAGGTGTTTTTAAATGTTTGTTTGCAGAAGACCCAGTAGGTAAATATGTGCATTAAGCATTTGCTATATGTATATTCCCCAAAAATTCTACCAACTGATTGTACGAAAGGATTTTGCAGTGTGTACATCGTGATTCATATTCTAAGATATTGCCATGGTTTAATCATTGCATATGCAATTTCAATTACATTATTGATCTCTTTTCAATAGAAGTCATGCATTGAATTGTTGTTTTCACCTTTCATCTGAATGGAGTTGCAGGTTTGCAAAATCTTAGGGTGCCTATTACATATGTCAACAGGCAAATCATACTATTGGAAGGTGTTTTTAAATATTTGTTTGTGGAGTCTCAGTTAGTAAATATGGGCATTAAATATTTCCTGCAACATATGTATGTGCTCCCCAAAAATTCTTTTTAATCTCATTTTCTGTGACCTGAATTTTTTTTGGAATTTTGATTGCTTTTAACTCTAAAATTTAATGCTTTTTTGCAGATTTTAGCATTACAACTTTGATATCTGTAAAGTAGTGGAGATTTATAAGTGTTTAATCTGCAAAATTGGATGAGGAAATAACCCAATTATTTCTACTCCTTAGACCATTTACTCTTTTGCATTTTTTCTTTCATTCATTGAGAGTGAAGGGTATCAGAGGTCAATATTTTTTTCTTCAATTGGATTATGTTGAGATGGTTATGTTAGATGGGTTGGATATTGTTGGAGCAGTTTGCATTAATTAAAGTTTGTTGTATTAAGATGAATTTGGCATAAATAATGGGGTGAATTGGATACTGTTGGTTTAGGTTATCATAATTATATTAATCTGTACTTTTTAAAGAATTCTGGAGATAAATGCCTATAAAATATGTTATAAAGGCATAACTTTGCAGATCAGGTCAATGGTCGATGAGTTAACTCGGTGGAAATTCATCTCATAATAACATGAAAGACAACATAGTAATTTTTCTTCCTTTAAAAGACAACTCTTGAAAATGACATAAGGCATGTCAAAATAGGGTAGTTTCCTTCATCAAAGAAAACGAAAGGCATTGATTGCGATTCGTTACCCACCATTAGTGTATTCATAACATACAAATTATTTGGTTTTAGAAATACCGATTTAGACGAATGGCAATGGTCAATTTTATCCTCATTTGAAAAAGGCCAGATTGGCGCCCATGGGATGCTACTCCAGGTGACATCACAGGGACCTAGTGTCTATACGAGTAGATAGGAGTTTTGCATCGTCTGAGATTACCAATGCATGCATGAGGCACAGAGCTCAGGGAAACATCTCTTAATAATCGCCTATTAAAACTGCCTGTGGTCGGAAAGTTTCCTTCGTTTGATTAGGTATTAATAATCCTTATTTAAGCCAAACACTACCTGCTGGCAGGGTACTCTGCTACCTGCTAGCAGCCTGCATCGTAGCAGCGCTCACATTCTCTCCCCAAGGTCACCTCACTTTGCAGCAGCGGGAACCAGAATGACAACACACGGGCTTTTCCCAGCATTCATGCTTAGCTGTCACGTTTTCCTGCACTCGAAAATTTTCACTTTTCATTTGATGATGAAAAATTGATATCGTCATTTAAAAATCTACAAGCATGAAATTCGTACTCCAGGAGTAATAATCTTTCGATTTAGGCAATAAAAAAATAATAGGAAACCACCCTATTGGTTGACTTATAATTAACACAGC
Source organism: Ischnura elegans (assembly GCF_921293095.1). Taxonomy (NCBI): domain Eukaryota; kingdom Metazoa; phylum Arthropoda; class Insecta; order Odonata; family Coenagrionidae; genus Ischnura; species Ischnura elegans. Next base: position 111,137,738 of record NC_060248.1, read on the forward strand.
GTGGAAAATTAGTGTCATCTTTCTTAGTAATTTAACTATGCAGTAGTTATCCATCATCTAAAGTGCTGTCAGCAACTCAATAACAATGTGATTGCTCGTAAATATTTCCCAAATATAATTATCATATGTATTTTTTCTGACAAAATTAGTATCTTACAGCGTTAACTTTTGCATCAGCAAGCTTATAACTCTATCTGCAAGCAAATTTCTTACAGGCCAAACATATGTTCATTTGCACAACATCAGATGAGGGTGTGCAATATGTATATGTAGAATCAGTTGCAGCCCCTTTACTAGAATGTTAACTAAGTGTGAGAAAAAGCTATGATTTTCTATAAAAAATAGACTCAGGTTAAATTAATTTAAAATTATTTAATTGGGAGATTGTTTCAATCACAATGATAAAAGAAATCACAAACAATTTTGTAATTTCCTGCACTTTCATCGTATGCTGAGCAGTCCATAACACCTTGTTCGGTTGTCTCCACAAATATCAAGAGGAAGAAATGACGCCTCAGTAGCTTTCAACACATTCAATGCGGGCCCGATTTTCATGAACGTCATCAGAATCGGCCGATAAAATAAGAAAGAAAAATAGAGAGTGGTTTTCGCACCATAACTTCCATTCACATACTGGTATTTTCAAACAGCCCACATGGGCCGAAAGGGGGAAGCTTGCTGAAGGCCATGCACACAATCGGAATACTCGGAAATGGATATTAGTCACATACGGAGGCAAAGAAAGGCCCCCAGTCCAACCGGCAGAGCACGTCAATTGACATGCTCCGTATCTTGGCTGGGACGGGAACAGGTCAATTGATGTGCTCCGCACTGAATGTGTTAACTGGCTTAAGCACTCGACCGGAAATCAGGGGACCTGGATTCGTATCCTGGTCAATGCGAATGATTTTTAACTCTGAGGATTTTTTGCCCAATTTGTGCATTGCTGGTGACTCCCGTAAAAGTTATCAACGTGGCTAGTCTCGGTATTCTTAAAAACTAGATTAAATCTTCTCTAGGTGTTGGACACCAGCAACCAGTATCATTGATTATTCCCTGGGCTCAAACTCAACCGTGAAAACCTTGAAACTGTGAATATGCCATGAATTTTGTCTTACCATGAAAGAACCTGAAAGAAGCCGTGAATTTCGTCAGAAAGTCTTAAAATTCTCTCAAACTTGATTGTAGAAGTACGATTGATGGATCAAAGGAAAATCAATGTGTTGGTCATATTTCAAGGTCAGTCATGCGCAGATACTGTCCAAGCATGGATCTGCTCACGTATATTCAAAGAGCAATTATTGGTCCGTGTGCAATGTCAACACATTGACCTTAAGACTGTACCAAAGCTAGAAGTCTGGTAACCAAGGTGTTCATAACCCTGGCAAAAATTCAGACACTTCTTAACTTCCCTGCCACCCTGCTCCCTCCATTTTCCCACTCACAACCTTTAGCGGGAGCTGAATTTTGCTAACAATAGGTGACATCACAAGAGACATTTTAGACAACTTATTAGATACTTTCATTGCTGTATTTGCATTTACGGCATCTGTCATATTTATTAAATTTTTAATTATCATGCAGTGCAATTAATTTTATTGTTACGTCATCAACATTTCTGCCTAAAATGGCTCAGCAGACCGTGAATTTGACGATAGTTAGTCCGTGAAAACTTGGAGAAAACCGTGAATTTTATAACTTAGTTAGCGTGGGACCCCTATATTCCTCATCCATCCCCCTTTCCCACCACCCTGTGAACTTTTGCTTCCCCCTCCCCAACTGTGACATATATATATTCCGATACCCTAATAATAATTACATGTTTATTGGCCCTGTTGATTTTTGCACAAACATAAGGAAAGTCAAATACAAGTACTTAGCATTACAGAAATTAACAAGTTAAGTATGAAGCATATTTCAGTATATAATTGTTCCCGTACAAAAATATCACTTTGATAAAATGAAGAACATGGCTCTGCAAATAAACATGCTTTAATTACAATTATACTATTAATTGTAACAATAATTTTGTTAATTATGACAGTTGAGAAAAATGTTTCCCTTGCAAAGGCATTCATCTATTGCTGGTGTTCGACACTTTAAGAATTATAGTTATCTGTTGAAACCTAGTTTAGTGTCAGTTTGATTTAAGTGTGGATAATTGCAAATGTTATTGTGTGCTGTTCTTTCATCACTAAAATTTTCTTTGTGGGGATTCAAGTTTTCAAAATTTTCTGTCACTTATTTCTCCATTATTTCCCATAATTTTCCAGAGATGTCTTCTTTTTGAAAAGTTCTCTTCCATTTTATTTTTGTGGTTTCATATTTCAAAAATTTGAGTTGAATTAGCTCTTTTCAACCAAAACATGGTTGACCTATGTTACCTCTCACTCAAAATGGTTCTCCACAGTACTAGAATCCTTATGTACTATATTAATTTTGCGTTCTACTTGTGACAGTCCTTTTATTTGCACTTATTCTAGGGTGATGATGCAGATTGTACAGGAGCTGTGTAAAAGGCCAAGTCTAAATTGCACTGCATTTGACATGCCTGCCATCTACATCCCTGATATTTACAAGGTAAAACTCACATTATTTTGTGTTATTGTGGATTTCTTTGATATTCAGGGATGTAAAGCATCTATGTTTACGTAATTTCGTATTCAACTTCAATGAAATATGTACCATAATTAAGCTTCACTTCAGTGATGCCAATTTCAGTGCCATGGCATTTTCCAAAAATATACTTAGGGGCATTATGTTTACCCATTGAAAGAGCTCCAAAAAAAGAGCAAAACATTTTACAAATTAGAATGGCTGAAAACACGGCTACCTAGTGAAATAACTTGCTATGTAGTTTGCCCTAATTAACATTTAAAGAATCTGGAGGTTGAATTTGCAGAGAATATGTTTAGGGTCCATCTTATTGAAACTGCTCATTCAATAAACAGGAAAGTTTCATTCAGTTTGAGTAAATTGCAGAGAAGTTGACAAATATTTTTTTAAATCATCTCATACTTTTTGGGATTCAAGAATATGCTTCAGTGTGATTTATGGAAAAAAATTCTGGTATAATGTGGGGGTTATGTAGTTATAAATTTATTCTGAATACATTATTTGTGCAACTATTACTTTCATCATATTGGTGTTGCCTTGAAAGCAAGCCTTGATGGAACTCATATTATTGCTGTCTATGCTACCAAGAAATACTGTAATATCTTTAAGTTTCTCTTGGGCTGCCTAAATTTTTTTTAGTTCACATCAGACTAACTCAAAAGGCGTTGAAGTTTGTTCTAACCATTCTCTGGTTTTTGGTGTTAATTGCATTAATTTCTTGGTGTTAATTTCTCTTATTGATCTATTAAGTGTATTATGCATCATATTTTCTTCCTTTCTTCACTATCTGTGATCTGATGCCGACTTCTTTGAACACACAGAAGCCATCTGTCACACATAAGCAGACTGATGGAGATAATGATGATAACTATCAGGTGATGATAGATTACTGTCATTGTTGTGCTGTTGGCTCATATTAATTATTGGATTTCCATGCAGTTCAGAATACATATCTTCAAAATGTGTATGCATAATCATTTACCACCAACATTCTATAGTGTTAGTAACAATTTTTGAGTTTGTAAGAACTATTGCCAGGCTCTGAAACTGCCCTAACAGAATATTTCCATAGATGCTTAGGCACAGCCATTAGAAAATTTTGAAGATGGAACCGTCTTTGGTGCTGAAAAAAATAGAAAAAAAGTTATTTTATGTATTTCTTCATTTGCCGCAGTTAATTCATGTTTCATCCCTCTTTTCTGTGGCAGCAGTTTAAGTAAAAGGGTGGCTTAGTGATTGCGTGAAATGTGGGAGTGTGAATCCTATTGTTGCATTAGTACCATCAGTTTTGAACTGCTTCAAGGGTTTTGAGTTGAATTTAAGACAGTTACCGGGTTCATGTAGTAGAAGTTATTGGTATCGGTCAGAGTGAAAGGTGCTTGATTGTTGTCCAATTTTTTCAAAAATAATAATAACAATATTTTTGATATTGTGTGTCATCATCAAGATGCAGAATATAGATAGCATTCTCGTTGTATGTTTCCAACAAGAAGTGAGAAGAGGGAAGGGGGTTGGAAGAGAACAAATTCTCTGTCTTCGAAAATCAGTGGGGTAGATTCGGTTAAAGTTATGGAATTATTTGAATGAGAGGATGAAAGGAGTGGGATGAATTTAAAGGGCCATGCATGGTCACAGGTCCATAACATCAGCATGCTAGTAAGAGAAGGTTGGAAGGAGAGGTGAGGCATAGGGGAGCTTCATACTTTGATGTCAATGGGATATTTCAAACTGTACTCAAGTTTTCTAGGCTTCATAATCATTTGTTTCTGCTCTATTTTTTTGTTAAGTTTTTTAACAAGTCGTCCATCATTGCTCAGTGGATTTTCCTGTGGAATGGAAGCTCTAAGAGGCAAATGCTGATTCCTGATTATATTGTCATGCTTTCATTAGTATTTCAATTTTTTTTTATTTTGGCTAAAAAACTTGATGTTTTTTTGAATGGAAAAACTACAAAAATGACTCCAAATGATCGCGTCTCTTTAGGAGTTGGATTTCATTTCAGCCCATTAACTGTGCTAAGTTATTTACACTAAGGTTGTTGTATAGAAAACCTAAAAAAATGTCTATAAATTTCCTATGGAACATTGGCAGATGAAAATCCCTTTTTTCAGCTAGAGTCAATCAAAATTTTTTGTACTACAACTTTTGTACATGGTCATGCTAGGTGTTAAAAAGTAAAATAATTGATCAATGGAAATAATAATCTTTGACTTTGTATGATCTTTGTCATTCTTTTTGTTCATATTTCCATATGAGAATGGTCTTTAAAAGTGAGGAAAACCATGAAATGTCATCCTTGTACTCGTGGGCGTGCCCAGCGAGGGGCAGGAGGGAGCAGCTGCCCCCCCCCTCCCCCCCCGAGAAACAAAAATCGCTTATGTCTTTAAGAAAAATAATATTTTTTTCAAGCAAATAATTTTAAAAACTGATAAAGAGCTGTTAAATTGTCCTTAAAATGTTGATTTCATCCACCTTTTCCATTCTTAAATCTTACCTACAACTTGAACAACCATGGCTTGCTCCCCCTAGTTTTCATCCTGGGTACGCCCTTGTTTGTACTCTTACTTAAGTTACTTGTTTTTTTGTCATTGATTAGGATATATGTAGAATTAAATGTATGTGGTGCATTTTTAACTGTCATAAATAATGCTTGAACTGCATCAGTAACTTGTTAATATGATTTGTATGTACTGTGCACAAGGCTCATTTGGTTTCAGCTAAAATGATTCATGATTTACAGGACAAGCAAGCTGTGAAATGTGATAACCAAATTGGTGAGGTGATTAAGGATATAGAACAAACCATCAACCACACAATACAAAACACCCTAGATACATTAGAGAAGGACTGTGACCATATAACTGAGCTCCTAGACAAGCGGTTGATGGTGGACGATGCAGCTTTAAAAAAGAATCGAGAAGCCTTCAGCCGAGGTATATACATTGATAGTGATTGTATGCATGCATTTTTGTTTCATCTCTTAACTCTTGTGGTGCATATTTATTGAGTCTAGCAGATTCCAGGTATGTATTTATTCTAGTTTGTCCAAAATCAGAACAAAATTTTGATTGCAATATGGTTTATTTATGTGGGTGGTCCAGTAAGTAATGCACAATGCGTTTCCATGCTTAAATATACACATACTATTCTGTAAGGTGAAATAAGTTGAAAGTATAGTTTGAATTTTGTGTTCTTGTTTACATATTGTAGATGAGACTTTGCCTTCTTCCATCTTTGCCTTCCTCCATCAGTTAAGGGCTGCTATGGCAGCTTGAAGTTTTATAACTTTTAAAAACTCAGTACTTGATCTACCTATGACTTATGAGAATTCAGTTTCTTGAATTTTTAGGTGGTATTTCATCATCACTGTATGGTGGTCATTATCTGCCTGGGGGTAGCTTTTGCAGTCTTTCACCTAGTTGATAAAGCTCTCCTTCAGCTAGATATGGTATCTAATTGAAATTTTATCACATCTCCTGTAATTTTCTTCATTTAGTTTCTATGGTGATGATTTTTAAACAAAGTGTTAGCCACCACTAGATTGTATTCTATTCATAATCCCAGTTATCTTTCTCCTCCTTCATTTCATTATCCTTATCCATATTCTCAGTTTATTCTTCTATCTTGAACTTCTCCGTTTACAGAATTCCTATCTCCTAAAATTATATGATTCTCCTTCTCTCTTATCTGTTTGATAACTACTGTGATATGCTTATATATGTCTTCCACGTTTTTATCTTAATAGTCCAGAGGTAGTTGAGATCATAGAGGTAGTTGGCATGTAAACCTGTACCACTACAGTATCTACCAGTTTGGTCTCCATCTTAACCATGGTTATTGTTTCATTATTTTGGAGAAAGACCTTTATTGCAATTAGCACTCTTTCTGAGCATTAGCCCTACCCCCTCGTTGCCATTGTTGCCATGTACACATTCGGGGTGTATAATCCTATTGCTTCCTCTCCAAAAGTCTCCCTTCAGCCTCTTCAGTCTTTAGTTAGTTCAAAGTGACCTGGAATTCCACATTCCTACCCTGAAAATCTTATCAGCTTTGACCCTTTGGGTAGTCCAAATCCAGATGTACAAATGGGAGATTACATACCTCAGGAATATTTTATTTGAGAGAATGCCATCATGTCTTTAAAATAATGGGCGGAGTAGCTGCGAATCCTCAGGTTAATGATGTGGTAGTATCCCATTGTCTTCTAATCGCAGTACTACAGCCTTTAAAGTAAATGTTAGCACACCTGTAGTGATAGGAGTGTTGCTACACTGACCACTGTTGTCTCCACCTGCACTCACTCACATGAAGAAGAGCTGTGGTCCACTCCTCTGGGGGTTAGGAAGTACATATAATTGTTGGTAGTCCTCCATCTCCAAGTCGTGGGTTCTTAACTGTTTTCATTGCTATTGAAGTGGCTTATCTTACCCAAAGATAGATCACTACCCCTCAGAACTCCATCACTCTTTGTCCACAAAACAAGCGAACTCGCATACAGTGCAACCTCGATATAACGACACCCCACGGTGCACTAATAAACACTCGCTATAGCGAATTGTCGCTTTACCGGAGGTGGAGCAAATAATAGCTAATATACCTGTTGCGAACAGATATACAGGAACAGGAGTGGTGCGGCGACAGATAAACATCTATCCGATAAACATAAGCATAAATCCAGACGAAAGGCGATGTTTTTTTGCATCACTAAATTTTCTTACTCAAATAACGACTAACTATTCAAACAATTTATAAGCGCCGCACTGAATAAAAATGATGCAAAGCATTGTTTCGTCAATCATTATATTTATCGAACGACAGTTTACTACATAAATTTGAGACTGAGCACTCCATTAACTTCATTTCTAACAGATCGCTAGCAATTACAGAGGTTAAGGAGTCTTGATGAAAGTCTTCCGGCGGTGAAACCCTCGCTATGGCGAGAGCCAACACCGAAAGGGTCTCGTAAAAACGAATTTTTTAACACGCTTATTAAAGGGTCAATTGACGGTGCATCGGCTATCTCTCGTTATAGCGGGGGTGTCGCTATAGCCCGTACTCGCTTTAACGAGGTTCCACTGTATATATTGCCGCCAACCTCAATATGTAGAGGTCTACCCACCATCCGCAGCCCAGTGGATACCCTCGGTGACTTTAGGTTGCCCACAAAAATATCAATTATGTATTGTAAGGTAGCAGTTCTTGACTAGCATGCAGCTATATACAGCAAGTAGGAGTATGCTTGCACAATGTTGCAACATTATGGCACATCCTCAGCCTCTTATATTTCTGGTACAAATTGTAATAACTAAGACATATTTATTAATGGTTGATTTCTATCTGCAGACCAAAATAGTGCATATCTTAAGTGAAACATATCCAGATACAGATGAAGTATTATTTCTGGTTCTTTCAATTGCAGTGAAAGTGAAAATCTTGTTGCATTGGCATAAATATGGACTGGTGATCTTTGCTGAAATGTAATGGTTTGCATCACTTGGAAGGATAATAACTTATGGAAAAAAAGTTAGAGAGGATGATATGGAAGAATGATAAACTATAATGGGAAAATACTAACAGTTTTGTTGAAGAATTATGGCATGTATTGTGATCACAATATGTGCCATTACACGCTCTTTCTACTCAGCACATACATGATGACATAGTAAAAGTATTTTCTGTGCAAACCTAAACATAATTTCCTTTTACAACATAACACGGGAAGTGAGGACCTTCTGGATTCATTTTTGGCTAAACATAGAATTAAATTGTCTTCACATTTACTTGCGAGATGCATCATTAAGGAGAGCTCCGTTCATAACTCAAAGTCAAGGTATGATTTCAATTTCACCTTGACTCTCAAAAACATTATGTAGATGATAAATTGTACACAATCATTCATAAGTAGTATGTAATTGCTCATGACCCCCTAAGAATGATAACTTCGGTATTTAAGTAGAAAAGCTTCTTACAACAACACGGTAGCAGTACAATTCAAGCCATTTATTGTAGCATATGTGTACCCGCTGAGTACTAGTTGAAAGGGCTATTGTTTTCATTGTTAGAATCACCTTTTTTAAACCACTTTTTAAAGGGAGAGTTATAAATTGTTCTGATTCAAGATTTTCTTATTCAGAAACAAGTATGTATGTATGCTTCTAATTTTAACCAAAAGTCTTACTTAATTGAATTTAATTTTTCTGAAAGGAATTATGTTTTCAATTACCAATTAGTAATTTGATCATTTAAAGTTTAAAAAAAAATAATGTAGTCCATTATTAATGAAAATAAGTTAAAAAATGTAAGCTAAAATCAATTTGTGTCCAAATGATTAAATTTTTATGACTCCATCTGTAATAGTTTTTATCTTTAAACTTCGTTTTTTATCTTTATAACTTTTTTGTTTAGGTAATGTCATTCATCTACTTACATTTAGCTGTAATTGAAAAATTTAGTCTTGGTTTAATGTTTTCTAAATTTTGATGCCATAATAATTTTATGATTTGTTTTTTAAATGTTTTCTTTGTTCTCGTTCCAATTAGTCTTCATCCTGGGAATGGGAGCCGTTCTACTACCATGTATTTTTATTTTCAAGTATGTATTTATGAGACTGAATACCTCAACAAGTGTACTTGAAAGTATTTTTGGATTTAATGGCTTTGACCTAGGAGCAGGGAAAAGTCATAAGGTAAGTTCAAGTTATTATCAAGTTATATTGTAATATCATAGAAAATCGAGTTTAAAATTGAAGGGATCTTCGACATGATACAGTAAAGCCACAATAACACATTGTTAAAAGGAATTTTTGTAAATGCGAACTGTTTGTGTTGTCTCTTGGGATCGCTGTTAGCGAGGGTTTATAGTATTCATTTTTCCATGAACCTAAAAATGTTTATTTTGTTACTCGCTGAACTTTCTCTTTATATCCTCATTAATTTTATTCTACATGAAGAGTTAACTCTTAACTGCCAACTGTTAGGATGAGGTTTTTTAGTCTGAGTAGCATTCAGTGATGTAAGATGTGAGGCTGTTGCCAACAAAGTGGCAACTGGCCTCTTCATGATACGAAGGCTGACTTTGATCATATCTGAGGAATGCCTCAAGTTTTTATATTTTGCAAAAATTCATTCTTTCCTCACGTATGGTACATTTGGGGCAACTCATCCCAATCTAAGAGAAATTTCTCTCTGCAGAAACAAGCTGTTAAAGCAATCGCTGGTGTTTCTATCAGAGAACATGGCAAAGCCTTTTTTAAAACAATGAAAATCCTAACTCTACCCAGCATCTACATCCTTCAATACTCCTCCTTTGTTAAAGAAAACCCCACTATCTTCCCGCTTAACAACTCTTTCCATGCCCATGACACTCGGGCAAATGGCGATGTGCACCTCCAAAGATTCAACTCCAGCCTTACCAAAAATGGCCCACATTTCATGTGTGCCCATATCTATAACCATCTCCCTCCAAAATTGAAAAGCATCTCCACAGTTGGGAAATTCAAATCTGATTGTGAGTTAAAGAACTTTCTCATTGAGAATGCTTTTTATAGCATCTCTGAATATTTAAATGGTTAATTGTGTGCTGTAACTGTATATAATTATGTTTTTATTTTTATTATTAAAAAAAAATGTATGTATGTAATTGACAACTTTCCCATGTCTGCATGACCTAATGGTATAAAGAATTATTATTATTAAAGAGGGAGTTTATGCATACCATGTTGCTTCTGGATAATCATTGACTCTTGAATGCATTATCATGGCTGTAATAATGGAGGAATAATCCTATTATCTCTTTATCTATAAAATGTAGTTTTAATGGAATGTTTTTATCTAAATTATTACTATTTAGTGCATATTATTTTTTGGACTGTGGTTTTGATTAATTATAAACCCTTATAACCATCTTTGCCATTTGCACGAAGCACCATAGCACTACCTGTTGTATCATCCATATATTGCACTCTTCAGATGAATATATTTGGTTATTATATTTTCATGCTAGCACTTTCTTTTCCTCTGTCTTCTGTTTGAAAACTTACCTTTACACTTGAGAATGCGTAATACCTATTGAATGTAAGTCAAATTTGATGCAGGTTTTAAGTATGAATTATAAAAATCCATGATGAGTTAAAAAGTGGAAGCAGGTGTACTATAGGGCTTAACTTTCTGGGCATTTTGTAATTGTTTCATTACCATTAACATATGCATATCAATGGCTAAGTTCTAACAACAAGTACATATCTCAAATTCGGCCGGTTTGAGAGAGGTATCTTAAACTAAGTGTAATAACATTAAAAAAATAAAATACAAGCATAACACAACTCTTTGTTTGTAAATGGATGCTTCTTTTTCAGTTTTATGCACTTTTGGTTTTTAATTTCAGTGTACAAGTACAAAAAATAAATCGTTTCTTTGCTCACCTGAATAGTTGCTATTTTTGAGATACGTGTTGTTAGAACTTAGCCATTCATATGTTTAAGGCTTTCCAATAATTAATTGTACTTTTTATGTAAAAGCAGAGTGTATGGTTTGGAAATATTGCATTTCAAAATGCAAAGATATGGGTATATGCATTGAATTTTTAATTCAATAAAAGCAATTTTTTTAATTGTCCTGAAAATTTTATTCCTTAACTATAATTACCCAGCATTGGTAATTATAGTTTAGTACAATTTATATTTTATTAAATTATTTATTTATTATTATAATTACTTTACTTTATTACCTAGCTTTACTTGGCTTATTATTTTAGCTTTATGACCTAGCATTGGTAATTATAGTTAAGGTATTAGGTTTAGGTTATTGGTAATTACTGTTCTCCATAAAATTAGGCTTCTTTATAACACTGTATCTCAAGATGTTTTGAAAACTGTTTATTTTTCAAATTTTTGCACTAGAGCTCCTCATGGAATAGTCCATTGGGGATCCTCCTCTAGCCTACTCCAAAAAAATTTTTTAGTTAAAAAAAAGTTATTAGATGTATAATGGGTGTTTCACAAAGGACTTCGTGTAAACCACTAATGAGAGAACTAATACTGTTAACTATTGCATCTATGTATATATATTGTGTAGCAATTTTGGTGAAAGAAAATATTCATAAATTTAATACTAATGAAGAAATTCACCCCTATGGCACAAGAAATGCATACAATATTCATGTAACTTTTCACAAAAAGAAGATATCTTCAAATAATCCTATGGTTATGGGTAATAAAATCTATAACTTACTACCTGACAGTGTGAAGTGTACAAAATCGACAAAAGTATTTACAAAACTCTTAAAAGAGTATCTGATAATGAAATGTTATTATACTGTAAATGAATTCTTTAGTGATGATCACAAACATTGTTAAATTGAATCATTTTCTTTATGACCCATGTATACTAGTATCACAGCTGTGATGCTTTTGTACTTTGTATTTAAATAATTATGTTGTACTTTATATACTGACGAATCTGATACCTACATTTGTATGGTCTGCGGAGAATAAATTATTATTATTATTATTAGGAATTAGTTAAATGGGGTAATATGGTAAAAACTGAAATCTTTAAACCCCCTCATGTGAGAAGATAGTGCATTTGATGACATGATGATCTGATAATGCCATCATAGGGAATTAAATTGATATAATGTTTTCAAAGTTATTTTTGCATTTGACACTTTTTCGTAACATTTTGGGTGTGGGGAGCTCTTCATTTGTTAAAATGTTTTAGTAAAATATCTTTCAAACTGAAGAAATTTTACTTGAGGCATTGGTTCATATTTTTTGTGTTTCTGATGTCGAAATATGGTGCATCAGTTTTTAATCAATTTGTAATCAATATCTATTTCATTATAGGTGGGAAATCCTGAATCTGAAGAGAGTCCATTGACAGTGGGCCTCATTGTTATGGCAGTATCAGTTTTATTGGCGCTACTAGCAAAAATATCATTTTCTTCTGCACCTACTCTTAGTAGGTCACAACGAAAGTATTTCATTGAATTGAAGAATTATATGCAATCAGTAGTGAAGAAGAAAAAGGTAAATACTTTGAAAATTACCCTGAATTTTCTTTCATATATGTAATGACTACAAAGTTAAGTACAGAGGTTTATTTTTGTAATTTATGTGATTTAATTGCAATGGATCATTGGGAGTGAATTTTAATTGGGAATTCCACTGAAAATTGATGATTATGCGATAAAAGAATATCATCCATACTGGAAATTACATGAAAAGCAGTTTTTCTCTAACCTGTTTTTAAAATGCACTTTATTTTATTTTCCATTGAGTCAATGTAATCAAAATCTCTGAAAGGTTTTCTACGAAGAAGGGAAAAAGTGCCCATTTTTCATCACTTTCTGGATTATCATAACGTAGTATCCTTCTAAAACTGATACCAATTGTATATTACATCGACTTGATATCAATAACACTATTAGATCATACTTTTATAAATGTGGTACCAAAATTCTGTTTGTCAACCTCTGCTTTTGCAAGAGTGATTGCTTATTTTGTGCAGTAACTTATTTTCCGGGATTCAGGTAGAAATGGCAGCTTAGAGCGATGTAACTGAAGGATTAGTTACCCTGGCTAAGCTGTCACCTGCTTGCTAGCTGGTAGTGCTCAAGATAAGAATTGAAAACAATCCTAATTCAATGTAACTGTTTTTACTTTAAGCTCAATGAGATCACACTGAAAATGTTGAGACGAAGGTATCGATGAAACACAGAGGTTTCTCTGAGTACTCATTCTTAAGGATGCACGAAAATCGCAAATGCGATAAATGCGGTATAGATGCGATGTGCACAAATAAATGTGACGTAGATGCAATGACCGGACTTTTATGATATTTTTACGCAAATTTGCCTTTCCAATGGCAAAATTCGTACATTTTGTGCCGAGCGCAGTTTAAATGCTCCGCTGACAATCACCGCTTAAAGCATGTGAGCGACTAGGCAGCTACTAGTTGGCTGGGACTCTACGTGGCCGCGAACTACAAGTGGGCGCGGGAAAGCTACACCTTTGCCAATATATATGTCTTACTCCTTAATTTATTATTGTTCTACAGCAAAATTATTTAAAATATTGTATTTTGTCATATAACTGTGTTTCACTGCATTTTATCGTCATCTACCTCATTATGAAAATAAAAAAGTAGACGCTACAAAATGCGATAAACTGTTATTGAAAGTGCAACAAAATAAAAATGAAAGTGCGATTTTCACGTATCTCTACTCATTCTATTACACTATCCATCCTTAGGATTCTAGGCCCACTCCTCTCTTCCTGAAAATGCTCCTCACCTCTCACCACCCTTTTGCAGCCAGGTTCCATTTCTATGCTCTATATCCTCAAACAGCATCCACATCCTATCTTCTCATGAGATGTCTTTTAAAGTCTAAAACCATATGCTTGTTATTGGTGGGAAACAATCGTATTCACTGTTTTTTTCTCACAGCTCATTTTCAGATCAGGCATAGTTTTTAGTAGATGTCTCCCTTTTTGTATCTCTTCAGTCACATTCATTTTTTGTTTTGTGCGTTGAAGTGAAGGCAGTCCAAAATTTTTGGAGATATTTCATTAAATGTTTTTTCATACCGAATCTCGTCCCTGGTAGGAGGCACATATTTTCCCCCATAAATCACAGCAGGAAATGATCTATCTCTAGCTCAAAGTCCTTATTTGAATTTTATATACAGGAGTAGATATGGTTGATTATCCTGCCAAAAGATCATTCTAAAATATCCAAATCTTGGCCGTAAAAATGAAAAGAAAGCCCAAATTTTTTTCAACTTTGATGGTTAAAAGAGGCACGGATGTCTAGTGTATAGGTTGTGAATAAAATACAGAAAAATTACTCCAGTGGCTAACATAGGGTGTACCATATGGTTTAGCTGTGAAGAGAGATGGATTAGAATCAATCATCAAACAAACAGGATTTCTATGCAGAATGATATGGGTGGAGTGCAGAAACATAGTCTGGGATAATGTGCAATATTTCGTGTAGGGACTCCTGTACTTGCTAGCTAAACAGCAGTTTGTAGACGATTCATGGTGGTAACTTCTAGGTCAGCTTAGTTTGTGGTCTTAGGCCATTTTACATGGGCAGGTATTTGCACAATCTATACAAAGGTGCTGTCAAAATTGCATCATGTAAAGTAGTAAATTGCTAGAACACATGCAAGAATGTGTGGACGTGATATGGGAAAATAGCCCGTCAGAAGTGGATCTAGGATTATTTCCTGAGGGGCACAAGAGTGACAGGTCTCCTCATATTAGAGATTAAAAGCATATCACAACAATTACGATACAAAATATTATCTTTATTTTGATATAAAGGTTATTAATATTAAATTAAATGATTGAAGCTCCGGATATACAAAATAAAACAACATTAATGATAGCCGTATCTTGTCTATTTTTTAAGCATCTGGGGGAGCAGCTCTTGCCCCCTGCCCTAAATCTGCCTATGTTGCAGTTTCTAATTTCATTTGTGCAATTTCTCGACATGATGAAAAATTAATGCAGTTCTAACCTGTACAATTACGTGCCCCATGTAAAACGGCCCTAATAAATTCACAGACTTATGTATACTAGTAATAGTTTCCTTTGATTTCAACTGGTTGTTTACTGATCAATGAATCATTTTATTTCAGAATCAATTATATCAAGAGTACCTGGAGCAAAGTGCTGACCATGATCTCTAACCATCCAGAAGACTAGGTGAAGCAGCTTTGAGCAGTTTGGTGGTTTATTGACTGTTGAAATGTTGTAATTATGTACCCCGAAGTATTTTTTTCTAAATTGTGACAAATCATGGAATATGTGAAAGATTTTTATGTCAAGCTGCCACTAAATATTTTAACAATTCCATTATCTTATGATTATTTGAATAACCCTATACCTCTACAGAAAAGATGAATCCTAGAATCCAGCATGACAAGGTGCTATGCTCGATTTAACCCTCAATTAAAGGCAAGAGAAACCTGGGTTTAAATTGTTACGATCAAGCCCGGCATTATAACGATTACCGGTAAAATAATTAAATGTTGACGTAAATGAGGCTTAACGAATGAGATTCATTGTACTGGTATCCATGACTCCACAATTAAACGTGAAGAAATACTCGTATTAACGTGCTCATTGCGTGAACTTAGCTCACCGAGGGAGAGAACTCTTACTCTGAGGAGAGAATCACACAACCATCATCGAAGGCCGAAGCATACTCGAGATGATCTAGTACGTACGTTTCAGTTTTACTTAATGATAATTATTTCAGACGATTCCCCATAATTGAAATTTTCTTGCGGCCACATTAATCATGGCGATGCGACTGCAGTCGTTCCAAATTAAAATTTACGCGAACGTGGCGAAAATTCAAGAATACTTCCTTATGTACTACAGTAAGCAGTAATTGCAACCAAAGACTGAATTGAATTCAGTGCAATCATGTAATTCTCATACTGCGTACGAGGAAAATTTCACAACACTCATAAACTGAACGAGATATGTCGCGGTTTTCGCTTGTTACTGTGAGATTCAACTGAGAAACTACTTTATTTCATTTCATTTAAGAGTTTAATCTCAGTTATAATAAGCCTCTAAATTAGTTTTCGTGGAGATATTTTGAATTAAAAGTTAAGCAGTGAATCAAAAAATGTAATTAATGTCGTCCTTTCAGCTAACAGTATATTATTCATGTGAATAACTTAATTGCTCTCTTGTCTAATGTTGCATTTACTGCAGTGTAGTAGGAGATTCTGAGGTAAGAGTCTCGTTTTAAACTGTTTAGTTAACTCATGTACAGTAACTATGAAATGGTGAAGAATCACCGCGGCCCTGTAAGGTAGGTGAAAAAGGTTAACTACTTTCATGTAAAAAAATGAAGTTATGGCTTTGAGTGAAGAGTAGTTATTTGAAATTTACCTGCCAAATTTTGCATCTCTTGTGTAGCTGTCTGCTTTCTGCTTCTATTTTCCCTTATTTAACATGAAAATTAGGGTTAAACTCTGGAAAATGGAATGACTTTAAACTCTGATGTACGTGCGTACTTGACGCATTGATGAATATGACGGCAGAATGTATTTCTGAGTGATTATTTTTAGACTACTCGTCAGTAAACAGATGATTTTGTTTTCAATGTCAGCTGCCCATGTAGTTACTTGAACTGCCGAGTAGAACCAAATATTTTTATCCCAAGAATTGTGTATCGGGGTATTATGGTAGAATTTTAGTCTACACAAGTAAATATAGGGAGAAACGGACATGAAGTAATCTTTCTTGTATTAAGAAGGTGAATAGGCACTCATTAGTGGTGCATTGACCATTTAGAATCTTATTGTGAACAGCAGAAAACATTTTCTCTCAAAATTTCCCAAAATTTTGTATGTTGAGTTTCAGTTATGTATATTTTTCGTTCACCTGTGTTGGTAATTTTTACTTATTTCTTTTATTTTATCCAAGGGTTTTGACATTGAAGTATTTTTAGTTTGTCTTGAACTATATTTGTTAACTACAATGTGATTTTCTTACTTCTTATTTTCCTTCAGGCAGGGAGGGACATTGGATGATTTTTTATTTTTTTTAATTATGAAAACCATATTGCCAGGAGGCATGCCTTTGTTTTTATTTTTGTATATTCCCCTCTATGTACTTGGCGTAGTTGGGAAGAAGAGCACCCATCATCCTTCACTTGGAGGGAGCCCAATCATAACAAACAGATGGCCGATCTGCAAACACCACATATGGATGGTGAAATGCGCACCAACTTGATCATCAATTACCTCCCTCAGAATATGACTGAAAAGGAACTGTACAGCATGTTCGTGACAATTGGGCCTCTGGAGAGTTGTCGAGTGATGAAAGATTATAAGGTATTAGCTGTGTACTTGTCAATCGTTTTTGCTATCTTAGAATGTGGCCTTTTAAATTCAGTAGTGTAAATATTTAACGCATCTTATGGAGTATGACTTCAGTAAATTGTGTGAAAATTGGTATCATTCATACTGCAGTATGTCTGGAAAGCTCTTCTGTTCTCTATATGCTGCATATCTTTGTCCTCAACATATTTATGGAAATGCAAGAAATGCTTTAATTTTGAGCAGCTGCATGTTTCATTCTGTTTATTTTGCCATTATTGTGTATGTAACAGAATGTTTCTTTGGCTACAAGAACTTAGATTGCTACTAATCTAGACTGTCATCATAAATTAACTAAGTTGTACTGATTTCTGGCTCATTCTATATTGAAATTATGTGCATGATTTCAGTGCCTCATGGAGTTAGTGCTATTAGTGTTGAAAGTAGATGAGACTTTTAATGCTGGGATGAATCAAGCAGTGTGTATGCTTATGAATTTCTTCATTTTCATTTGATGAAAGGGTACATGACTGCTCATCTTGCTCTGGTATATTCATCTATTGTAATTGCCGGAATGATTTTTACCCTAAGAGTGTAGGTGTCACAAGGTTTGGTTGTATGTTTTATGAACGCATACAGGCTTATATCTAAAAGCCTGTGTGCTAGAATAAATATGATAACGTACTGCATAATTACCCAACCTGTACTAATGCATGAACTGAATTTAATAGAAGCCATTCTTATTTGGGTCATGCGCTCATATATGTTCCATTCAGGTCCACCAATTATGCATTCCATGCATTCACACATTCACGCATATTGATCAATGTATCATGTAACTAGGCTTTCTGTCATTGTTTTGTTGTCAGTGATGGAGCCCTTGACCTAGTAACTGTATTTCATTTGCTGGCATGGGTCCAGGTCTTTTATACCCAGCTTAGTGTCACATTTAATTTTAGTTCCAGCTTAAGTAGCCATTGTGGGCTTCATTTTTCCTTACAGTGCATTTGATAGACAAAGATCTGCTCACGGCTACCCCAAGAACATTTCAGTAGTGACATTTTTTGGTCTAGCTAATCCTGTTGGAATAATAGTTAGCTTTGCAGAGATTGTTATTCATGGTTTTATCAATTGAAGGAACCTAATAAAAATATTTTTTCTTTTGTGACGGAGTTGCTTTACATGCTCCTTTACTTAGCCCCATTCTTATCTACTTCCAATAACCCTGGTTAGTGTTCCAACCCAAGCATAATTCCATGAATTGCTTATGGGAGCCTAGAATTGCGGTCACTTATGCACTCCAAATTCTAACTTAATATGTTCTATAAAAAAGATATTCAAGTTTCAAGTACAGTGAATCATTTATAGAAATATCTTAAGAAAGATACATGTTGTACGTAATGAATTGAAAACCAAACAATTGTTTGTACCTGTTAATGTTCATTTTTAATGTGGAAGTTGATCAGTATAAGCAATGAAAAAATTAACATTTTGGTGCACACCACCCTTGCTAATGTAGTCGTCGTACCTCCGTGCTTGAAATGACACTGCTTAAATACCTAAACGCCATTATGATGATAAAAAAATAGTCTCATGCCTATGCTTGTCGCAATTAAAATTAACGAAAAAGTTGACGCCGTATGATCACAATGAAGACAACAACATGTACAGCCACCACCAAGCCTCGAACCCTGGTCCCCCGGGCGGTAGTCATAAACACAACCACTAGCCCACCTGCCCATCTGAGGTATGATGCGATATCATGAAACTATAAGCGGCTTGTGAAAAGTACCGCATGAAAATTAATTAATTACAGCCAAACTAAGGCCCATTCAACGGAACCACTACTAGTTCAGGGATGTGTTCACCAATCCGAAGGCCATAAAAAATATGGCATTGAAAAGGGTGGAGCAAGTTTCGTGGTCTCCCCTTGTTAGTGAATGTCCCAATTTTTGCAGTGCTAAAAATTGTTTTATAATTCTAGTGGGAATAATTTTTTTTTCTTCCATTTCCTCTGATCAGTTTTTCTAATTGGTGATATCAGATTGCCTCTCCTGTAGTTTTTACTTTCTAGAAGATGCAACAAAGCATGTAATTATAGCTTTCATCATTATCCTCATTGAATGCTGATTACTCGTTTTTTATCAAACTTTTATGATTAATTTTGGCCTTTCTTCAGTGAAATTTTACTCTTTTCTTTCTCAAAATTTTGGTGTGGTGAACAATATTTTCTTAGAATTTTTGTGTATCCAAGAGTAAGATGTAGCTATATCGGATGAATGAATCCTGAAAGTTTTACACAAATGACCTACGGGACAAGCCTATGTCACTCACGTCGTACAATTGACAATAAATGAAAATATTCCCCTCCTTGAGAGATAATTGCGGGTGGGGGGTCCCCGATCTGACCTTAAGGGTAACGTTCTGATGCTTATGCCATCCTACACAACGCATTAAAAAGGAAAATGACTGGGACAAAAGGAACGGCAAGGGATATTTGAGGTGACCCGTGAAGAAATTGAAAAAACCCTTTCACAAAACTTTCAACTAACCAAAGTATAATTTAAACAATAATTATAATAATTTTTATAAAATAATAATTAATAATAATAATTTAAACATTGCATACAAAAAAATATCCGTCTTATGAACTAATGACATATGAGTGGATGAAAACAATTTATGAGACATCAATGAGAAAACACAACAATGTAAACTGATTTGTGAGATGAAAGAATTGAAATGAAAAAAACAACTACAAAAATAGTTTGATTGTTAACACGAAATGAATGATACAATTTGCTTTAGTTATTTCATGTTGGGGAGGTAAATAATATTCCATCCCATAAGTGTTATTTTTGAATTTGGTAATTAACTTTCACTTCCACTGGATAACTGATGTATTTCGTGACTGTCTGCCTTGAAATTGGGAAGGTGAAAAGAGGGGGCTTGTGGGGGGAAATGGTTACGATCTTACTTGACCGTTGTCTGTGGTTAGACCAGGTGAGATCTAGCAAACTCGTTCCTTCCGACTGCAGGCTCCTCCTCCCATGTTGGATAAAGCAGCGTCGGGAGCGTAAGGTATGCGTCTTTCCATGCTGGTCCTTGCTCCTTGAAAGGGGGTCTCTTATTTCAGACCGTATCTTCAAGAAATCAACCCAATGCTAGGTTGATCAGCCCCTCCTCTTCACTGCCTTGTCTAGGTTATCGTCGCACCAAATTCGGGCATAGGCTTAGCCCAACACTGAAATCAATCTACCTTTTTTTTTATAAATGTGCACAACCTTATATATTCCCATCCTTATATTCTTACAGGTCAGGTACTAACTGTAGTATATTTTTCTTTTTACATTCTACACCCTATAATTATAAAAATTTGATATAATATTATGAACTAAACTAATAAGCTTTAAGAAGCATATATTTTGAAAGCAGGAGATAAAGGTTATTCTTTATTAGTTTTTGTACTATTTTTTATACATTAAATTAATAAGGATAAAATAAAATATTTTAACCCTATAAAAAAATTAAATAGTTTAAAGATACTGGCAAAAAACTTTTTCAAGCCAAGTATATTAGTTTATCATAGTCTTGGGGTGAGGTAACACAGAAGGAGAGGGGGAACACATTATGAAATGGGAAAAAACCCAAGTTCCCGTCCTCCAAACACACTCACACAACCTTATCTATTCGTCATTTATTCCCGTTATGCGCACACACTTTCCTCCACAGGCCGTGGTCTAGGGGGTGGGAAAGGTTAGCGGCATAAAAGCGGGTAGGGAAACGAATGCGCCGATTAAGGTGGCATAGCGCAATGGTGTTTGAACCATAACAGTACCTATATACTAGAAGAACCATTCTGAAATATTATTTCAATTAACTAATAGGATGAAGTAAATGCTAGTTATGTAAAATCAATAATTTCGCCACATATGTCTTGTGCCTGCCATTTCCCAGAATCTTCCTTTGCCCTTCCAGTATAAGAACAAAGAGGACCACCTACAAATGTCATTTCTTCAGAAAAAATGCCGTTATTATTGCTCCCCGTTAATCTTTCGGTATGTTTTTGGGGAGGGAAGCTAGTGTAGTCTTCATTTCTCTGCGTTTGAAATTCTCAGCGTCATTTTTCATTTCTTATTTATGTATTACATTAGCACGCATTTACTGGTCGTCGCAAGCCTTAATCACATGTGCTCTCGCAAGAAGTGGTTTTCATTTTTAAATTGGAAGTTGATCACTATATGCAATAAAGAAATATTTTGCCTTCATGCTTGCTGCTTGTCCATCATCAGCCTCTCGCTGTCCCACAAAGGGTTGTTTATTCCCAAATCAGAATGTGCTGCTAGTAGAGTGGGAGCAGAGTCGTAACTTCCTCTGAGGTACACTTTTCGGTGTAAATTCTGCCTTTCTCCTCACAAAGGTGATTCTTTTTTGCCTGGGATTGTACCAATGAAAGTGAAGTTATGGAGTGAATTGTGAGATTCGATATAGTAAAAATCTATTTTAAGAGGCATACAAATGTGAGGTTGTCTCAGTTTCAAAATAGGGTGGTTTCCTATTATTTTTTTATTGCCTAAATCGAAAGATTATTACTCCTGGAGTACGTATTTCACGCTTTTAGATTTTTAAATGACGATATCTATTTTTCGCGATTAAATGAAAAGTGAAAATTTTCAAGCGCGCGAAAACGCGACGCGTAAGTAGGAATGATGGGAAAAAGTCTGTGCGACGCATTTCTGGTTCCCCCTCCCGCCTTGTGAGGTGACCTTGATCAAGGCTCTGAGCGCTGATAGGACGCAGGATGCTAGCAGGTAGCTGAGTACCTTGCTGGCTGGTAGCGCTTGGCTTAAAAAAGGTTTATTAATACCTTATAAAACGAAGAAAACTTTCCGACCTAAGCCAGTTTTAATAGGTGATTATTAAGACATGTTTCCCTGAGCTCTGTGCCTCATGCATGCATTGGTAACCTCAGACGATGCGTAACTCCTATCCTCTCGTGTAGAAACTAGGTCCCTGTGGCGTCACGTGGAGTGGAATCGCATGGGCGCCAATCTGGCCTTTTTCAAATGAGGACAAAATTTGACCCTTGCCATTCGTCAAAACCTGTGTTTCAAAAACCAAATAATTTGTGTATTATGAATACACTAATGGTGGGTAACGAGTCGCAATCAATGCCTTTCGTTTTCTTTGATGAAGCAAACTACCCTATTGTAGATGTTGGTAGTTTTATCAAGAGAAGTCAGAGTATTGAGGGAGAGAAGAGCTGTAGTCATAGTCTTATGTCACTTACGGAAGTCAAGCAACATCGAAACGTGGTGTTACCTCTGTGCAAAGCATGAAATTACTTAAGATATTTTAAAGTAAAACTTATTGATGTATATTAGGCTATCATCTGCTTTTGAGTGCTATTTTAGTAATGATACAGAATGCTCTTGCTGTGATTGAAGCATTTGACTGTGAAGTAAGCCTGCCATCTAATTCCTGAATTTCCGAAATTATGCGAAAGGGAGGCAGCAAACGTTTTAAAATGTAAAAGTTCCCAGATTTATTGCCATTTTAATAAAATAATGGACGATTTCAGGTCAGTCATGGTTTTAATGGAATATTTTTGTTGGTATTGTAGGTTTTTCCTAAATGCAACACACTGTACTTTTTTCAGAAAACTGTGCTGAAATTAAATGGGTCATTCTATCCTAATTCAATGAGAAAACAAATGAAATTGATCCATGAGGCTACCGATTTCAAGCAAACATGGCAAATCATCTCAAACTGATTACAAAACAAAGTCCTTAAGTGTATTTCGAATACATATGTATATGCAATGGTACAAGCGATATTGCATTGCTTGTGTGCCAAACAAACTATTGTTTCAGAAAATTCCGAAGATACACATTTAGTCCCTCTTGGGTGAAGGAACATTTTGCATGCATTGCGGTAATCAAGGGTATTCAATTCAAAATGACAGGTAAAAGGAGGTAGGTGGTGATTGAAGTGCAGTACAGACAGGTAATCGTTTGAAAAAGGAAGGAAGCAAATTTTCCAATGAGTGGTATGGTCTCTATGTATACAGTTGTTTTTACTGGAGATTAATACATGAATGAGTGAGGGCAAGCGATTGCCATTGGGACCATTTCATGTGAAGGTATTTCTTAGAGCATCATGAAGGGTACACAAGGAAAATATGGTTTGGAAAAAAGGGAATTTAGCCTGGAGGTCTAAGATGGGGCAAGGTTTGTCTATTATTTTTCGAGCTCAGTTGCTGATGGGCCCTCAGTCACCCCTGATATTAAACACATTTTTGTCCATCCTGGATTCTATTGGCGGTCCCTTCAGTGGGAAACGAACAACATGGGTAAAGGGAATACAATGGTCATTGTGCTATTTAAATTGGAGAAAAGGAGGAGATGGATGTGTGCTGATAAGACCTAGAGAGCTGACTATAAAGTGTTCGGCAGGAGATGTAGAAGCCCCTGCAGTGGGAGGCCAGTGTGAAGCCTTTACTCAGAAATGTCACCCCAATCCTAATTTCCTTGTGTACCCTTAATGATGCTCTCAGAGCATCACGTACCCCTTCAGTCATCACCATCTTATCCTGTCTTATATGTCATTTTAACTGTATACACTTCATTTCTGTAATGCATGAAAAATGCTTCCATCTAAAGGACTAAATCTCTGAAATTTTCTGATACAATAGTTTATGATGATTAGTTTCCAGGTTTATTCCACGTCGACTCATTTTTGGTGGACAAAAACATTTGACTCATTTTATTTTTGTCCCCCAAAAATGAGTCGATGCCGAATAAACCCGGCAACTAATCATAAATTTAATCACCGTGGAAGCTTCCATAATAATTTTTCAATAGTTTATGTTCGACATGTAAGCATTGCATTATCACCTAAACTGTTGCATGTATTACAAAAAGACTTAAGAGTTTTTGTTTTGTAATCAAATGAAGGTGATTTGTCAAATTTGGTCAAGATCAGTGATCCAAGGGGCAATCATCTGGTGGAATTTGGGTTTAATGACTTAAATATATCTTCATTTCTCTGTTTTCTGTCTTGATAAACGCTATGTTGTGAGAGCATTTGATGCTTGATGGGCATACTTATATATTGAAGCAGTTTTTTTGTTAGAATTCCATAGTCAGTGAATTTTCCAATGGCATGCATCAATTTTATCATAAAATATATATGTATGTATTGAGCTCTCAATCATGGTTTTTTAATAGTTAAAATATTGACATAATTTATTTTTATTTCTTTTAAAGACTGGTTATAGCTATGGTTTTGGTTTTGTCAACTACCAAAAACCAGAGGATGCAGCCAGAGCAATCGGAACTCTTAATGGTCTTCAAGTACAAAATAAACGGTTGAAAGTTTCATATGCAAGGCCATCAGGAGAGGAAATAAAGGAAACAAATCTTTATGTAACAAATCTTCCTAGGTATGCTCTTCTGCTTTAGACTTTCTCCATTATTTAGTCATTGTGTTTTCATTTAAGTCGTTAATTATTTTAATTAAAAATTTCCAGAGATATAACCGAAGAGCAGCTCGAGTTGTTGTTTGGGAAATTTGGCAACATAGTTCAAAAAAATCTGTTGAAAGACAAGGTTACCAGCTTGCCTAGAGGTGTTGCTTTTGTGAGGTAAGTGGATGTGTTCATTGACTTTTTTCTTATACCCCTTCTCAAACACTGGAAAGGTTGCACTGGTCCCTTTACACTTGTTGTGCCATTTGTCCCCTTAGTGCGATTTCATGCTCGATAAATTCTGCTGAAGAGGTGGTGTTCACTGGAAGCTGGACTCTTACTGGGGTATATATTTCGGATCAAATTTGGAGAGGATGGAAGGATGGATGGACTTCTTTCTTATACTTAATGATTATCCCAGGATGTGATTGCACATAGGATAAGTCAGAGAATACATATATACAGATCTAAAATACACCATACATTACATTAAGACAATAAAAATTCATTCGCAGAGTGAAATGTGTTCTACAGTAAAGCTTTAAATTTTGACTTCAGCCCCGGGTGACTCTTCGCACCTATAATATTAGTAGATAAATGGTTGAAAAACTGCATATGAGTATACTAAGCGTACAGAGAATATTCGTAGTTCGCCCGTATTCTTAGTTGACCCTGTATTTCCTGTAGTTTCCTGTAGGGCCAATGGACCCTGAATACATCATCAGCCCCTACATAAACCAATCTCGCCCTACATATGGCCGTTTTTAGAGCTAAACAAGCCCTACTTGATGTAGGGTACCCGAACCAGCCCTACACCCTACAAAAACATGGTGGCCAAATATAGTCTGCTGATCACTTCAATTAAAGAATCTACATTACCATGGATATTAAGGAGATGAGCTCACACAAACCACTTTAAAATGTAATGACGGAAGCCTCCGCGGTGAGTTAAGTGTTGATTGTTTTTCAGGTTCATTCCGCGTTGACTCATATTTTGCGGACGACAGTTTCAGGCGCGGTCCAGCTCCCTTCTTCGCATCCAAATGATCTGCAGAGTTGCAATCCTTTATATATAAGGCTAGTCAGGCGGCCATTGATTTGAATTCCATTGTTGGAACAGCCGTTAGAATGATGAGACTAAAGGATAGTCGTCCTCCCTATTGAAAATCTTTCCATGACTCGCTATTTCTATTGCCTCCCTTATCAGCCGAGGGAAATATTTATTTTCCCTGGCTATGATTTTTGATTCTTTGAATAGTATGACGTGCCCAGGTTCCGACCATGCATGCTCTGCAACCACAGAAAGACGAAAATTTTTCTTTTCGGTTGCCTTAAGATGTTCATTTGCATTTCTGCATTCATTCTGCATTTGAGGGATGTAGGTGTTTGCCCGATGTATGATAGACCACAGGAACACGCTACTTTATACATTCCTTCATAAATATCGGATGGGCGATGATCTTTTTCAGTCCGGAGGAGGTCTGAGGTCTTCTTCAAACTTTTAAATCTTGTCAGAATTTCATGTTTGGCGAGAACTCTAGCGATTCTCTCCAAAGTTCGTGCGACGTATGGCAAGAGAGAATGTGCCTTTGCATTTTGCTGGTCTTCCCTTGCAGTGTCCAAGGCCACATCTCGTTTCTCTTCTTCCTTACTCGCGATTTTCCGAATCAGTTCTCGATTGTAGCCATTCTCTTGGAGCGTGGTAAGGAGGTGTTGTTTCTCTCTAGCGAGCGAATCTGCATCCGAGATGGCATATGCCCTATGATATAGGGTTTTAATGACTGATGATTTTTGCCAAGGATGATGGTGTGATTTGGCATTCAAATAGCGATCAGTTTGGGTTTTCTTACGATAAACTGAATGTCCCAACGTGCCATCTGATTTCTTCTTGACGAGAACATCCAAGAAGGGAAGTTGGTTATTTTCTTATCAGCCGACATATAAGCTTGCAAAGATTCTAGCCCATAGCATGCGGCCATTATCAGGCCTAACTGCCACCTATGTGAAGAACTCCTCCCATTTCATCAAAAGTTAACATTATCATTTCATTTCATTTATTTCTCGTCTGATAAGGGAGACGATAGAAATAGCGAGTCGTGGAAAGAATTTCAATAGGGAGGACGGCTATCCTTTAGCCTCATCATTCAAACAGCTTTTCCAACAATGGAATTCAAATCAACAGCCGCCTGACTAGCCTTATATATAAAGGATTGCAGCTCTGCAGATCATTTGGACCTGAAGACGGGAGCTGGAATGTGCAAGAAACTGTCATCCACAAAATATGGGTCAAGGTGGAATGAACCCGAAAAACAATCACTATTTTAAAATGTTCAGTAACACAGTGGAAAGGTAATAATGTCACCACTTAATAAGCCACCAAGTTAAATAAATTATAAAATTGACTGAACTAATAAGAACAATATACAGTAAACTCTTGATTTTACGAAGTCAGTGGGACCGGAAAATTGGCACTTCGTAAAATCGAGTTTCGTAAATTCAAACCTTTTTCGTAAGTCACCAAAAAAATGTTCGCTTTTGTTTCTTCCGCCGTTTTTTGTCTTTAGTGGTCTTATTTAAATGTTTTCAGTGGTTATTCTCGTTATGATTCATAGAAAAGGCTTTTTGTTGTCGATTTATGATGTGAAAAATGGTTAAATAATTATACCACCATAAAATTCCCATTTCTTGTTCATACTTCAACATCAACGATCGCTAAAGAAATTCCCGACCAGTTTAGAAAACGTAATCAAATAATGAATTGCAGTGTTTATTATAAGAATTTTATGTTATAAATTTGTGGTTAGGAGCGAATAGCAACTATTAAGTATGCCGAAGATAGATATTTGTTTTTGACACCCTCGGAATTTTAGCGGCAGCCGGCCTAACCGCCATTTATGTCGCCCTCTATCGCTCAGTGACGAGAAAAAAAGAAAAACAAGGGTCTTAGCCCGTTTCCAAAATAACCTTTGTAAGTTAATATTTCGAGTTACTTCGTATTTTCAGCAGAGTGTGCTCTATTTTCACTGAGATTCAATTACGATCATAAATAACGTAGGATGTGATTATCTTCTGGCGACTATTTGAAGTAAATTCTGTTTGAGTTCTCCGTCCGACTACTGTGTTCCATCATCTTTGCAGACGTTGCCATAAAAGACAATTCTTCATCTGGACCATATTCTTCATACCGGATGTGATGTGACCTGTATATATAGTATTTTCTCTCCTTTTATGCCGACAGGAGCAAGGTTCCAACCGGAAAACGACAGGAGAATCATCTTACAGTATCGGAGAAATAGAGAGAGAAACGTTATTATCCATATTGATTGCTTTCCTACAAGAGACGTTTTATCATTTCTCAACGTGGTTAAGTATTGGTTCACTTGCGTTAATTCCCAAAAATGATACGCAAAAACCTGTACCTTCACCTCATTTAGTTTTCATGTTTCTTTTTCCGCCGTATTGAAAGTTATGCAAAGGATCATTGACATAGAGCGAAGATTTTCTTAGTTTTAGCACTAAAAAATAGGCGTGCTATAATCGTAAATAAATATAGAGTGGAAAGCGCAAAGAAAATAATTAAATTTTAATTTTGAAGTCAACAGAGAAGAAGAGGGACAATTTAATAAGCACGGCACCATTTCCCTGACTATGGTAGATACTTCTCCAGCCTCTCTCCGGTTTAAAACTTACCCCCGTTGCCGGTAAAGATGAACCATGCCCTTCTCCACAGTCGGAGAACATTCCCAATGGGTGGGGTGAATAAGAGTGGGATGGGGATTGCCTGAGGAAAGAAGTGTGGTCAGCATAAGGAGTGGTGAAGGGGGCAGGAGAAAGAAGGGTAGGGAAAGGTCCTTCAGCTCTGCCTCAGACTACGTTTGGGGGCCGTATTTTGTTACGACGCACGCAAGCTCCGCGACCTTAGGAAGGGAGTGAATGTGAAATGCTGGGGAAGGAGGGGTTTGGGATGCGTAAGGTGGGTGTCGGCAAGATCAGCCAAAGGCGGCAGGAGGGAGTAAACAAAGGCTTTGGAAAGAAATAACCCCAGCATGGGAGAACGGGGAAGCGCCGTAGAAGAAAGTTCATGGTTAGACTTGGAAGTGCGTCTTCATTACGAGAAGCCTGAAATATAAATTGGCTGTAAATAGAGCCCAATACTTAAGATATTTAAGTTGTTTATTCACAAAGGCCAATATATACACGAAAAGATATTACCCAAAAAATGTTATTTTTTTTTTTGCTTTTTTTCCCTTCTCCATCGCCGCTTCCACCATGGTTTCTAACTTGCATAAGTGGTAATTAAATTGGGGGTCCAAATCGTTAGCCAGATCAAAATGTCTTAATGTTTGGAAGGCAGCGTATACTTCTTTTTTATTAGGTGGAATTACTTCCTCACTTTCATCATCTTCGTCACTGCTATTCTGACTAGTCCCGGCCGCTGCTTCTTCCGACACAGGCACCGGCGTCGAATCGTCGCAAGCCTGGAGATCATCATCTAGCGCAATATAATCGCTTGATGTTGCGCGCTGTGCTCCTGCTTTTTCCAAATATTTTTTTAAATCTTCTTTTAAGCCACTAATCTCCTCCGCGATTTCATCTGCCGCAGCTTCCTGAAGGTATAACGTAACGATTCAACCATAGCCGTGATATTAAAGTAGTAAAATTACTATTAGGTTAGTTGTATCAAATACCAACCTCGGTAACATCCTCATGATGCGCTATCGGAGGGAATCCGGCCGATTTCCAGCAATTTGCGATGGTAGTGGAGGAAATCTCTCTCCAGGACTTGGCGTATTGCATGTATCAACGTCCATTTCGGGATGTTATTAATTTCTGTTCCCATTTCTAAAAGTAGCAAATATATTTGAAAGAATCATAATCATGAATAAAAATATCTAAATCGATATCCAAACATGAGCAAAATAGATGAATGTATACATACCGATCCATCGCAAGTAATACCGCACAAGCTTCTTCCGGTACAGGACTTTGAAATTCTGGATAATGCCTTGATCCAAGGGCTGGGACTTGCTAGTCGAGTTCGAGGGTAAAAAGAGGACTCGAACATTAGCCAATTTTAGATCTTCCACGTATTTATGGAAGGTGGCATTATCCATTTTTAAAACAATTTTGCGGTTTTCTCCAGCAATTTTTCTCTGTAGACGTATAACCGTTTGCTGGAAAATTTCTCGGGTCATCCAGCTGTTTTCATTTGCATAGTAAAAATCTGGGAGGGCTTCCAATTTTACATGTTTTAACCACCGTGGCCTTTCAAATTTCCCAATGACAACGGGCTTGATTTTGTCCGTGCCCGTTTGGTTGACGCACAGCCCCACAGTAACACGCACGTTACTCTTTTTCCCCCCATGGCAACTTTGCCCTTTGAAACCCAGGGTTGAATCAGGTAATGCATTAAAAGTAGCCCAGTTTCAGGGGCCAGCGAGGGTGAGCTCGTCGAGGAAAGGGTCCCGGATTAGGGACCCTTCTAAGTGCTTCGGCGAAAAGTAGTCAAGTAGTCTTCGAAGTACGTTCACAGCAGTGCAAAGGGTTAATTAGGGGTGAACAAAATACTCCGCGCGACCT
Organism: Ischnura elegans; assembly: GCF_921293095.1. Lineage (NCBI taxonomy): Eukaryota > Metazoa > Arthropoda > Insecta > Odonata > Coenagrionidae > Ischnura > Ischnura elegans. The sequence continues at coordinate 111,168,246 of NC_060248.1, forward strand.
TCCTGACATGTTAAACTACGAATTATTGTCGATGCTATGTTTACGAACAGGCACGTAAATAGGGGCATAATGTCAGCCAAGATATTTTTACTGAACTCCAACTTCCTCTAAATTCCCACAGGGAGGTTTTTGGCGACCCATTTCTCTCCAAAGTTGCATTATCATTTACAATTTCGCACTTTTGATGGGCCACAGTTGGAAGCGCTGATTTTTTAGCTACTTACGCCGGCGTAACTAGTTTTGTTGACAAATTTTTCGCCGTAGTTCGTATAAACGAATGCCATTTGCTCCTAGGGACCGAGCCGAGGTTCGTAAATTCAAAAAATTTCGTATAATCGAAACTTCGTATAATTGAATAGAGCCATGTATTTAGCATAGGCTTTTCACCGGGACCGCAATATCACTTCGTATAATCGAAAACTTTGTAAAATCCTGCTTCGTAAAATCAAGAGTTTACTGTAGTGGTATACATGCACCGTGTTTCTACAAATATATAATAATATTTTTCATGTTTGGCACTTGGTATACTTTTGAGAAACCAATACATCGTTTACGTATGACCATAGAAAACATATTTTCTATTAATCTTTTTCTATTTATATTTTTCTATTTATTAACTAAGAATACGGCCCTATGAACTTCAATTCTGAAGTCTACCTTTTGTGTCATGCCTGTGCACATTAAAGTTTTGAAGTATGCACCGTAGAAGGTAAAATATGTACAATTAGCATTACCTTTTTGTTTCTGCCAGTTTTATATTATTTACCAGCATATATTATATATGATGTGATTTTCCCCAGTATTCTCATTATTTTTTTATGTTTCTCTCGATTTTCTTTGATTTACAGAGATAATTGTCATTTTGAATTCAATTTGGTATGCATGTAACTTTTACAGAAATTGTAAACCCTTAATAAATTGGTTCATAGGTGTTTGAATTGGTAGTTTTGCATGACTCAGCCATGTTTATTAGGGTTTTGTTTCCTTGCTACTAACAACAAACTTTATTAACATGATGCTTTTTATATTTTTTCTTCAAAGGTATGACAGGAGAGAAGAAGCCCAAGATGCTATTAGGGGCTTAAACGGAGTTATACCTGAGAATGGCACTGAGCCACTTAGCGTAAAAATTGCTGAGGAGCATGGGAAGCAGAAGGCAGCATATTATGCTGGCTGGCAAGCTGGCTATAATCAAAGTCGAGGTTAGTTAACTCTATGTTCTCTTGATCGTCTTAGTGATAATTACACATCACCCATGGATGTTCATGAACTCAGTGGAATGCTTTATCGTATAATATTTCAACCCTCTCATATCACCCTAGCAATGATCTTGCTGTAGTTTTTAGCCCTTAGATTGAAAATTAGTAGTTATTGCTGTAGCAGTTGGGCAATATTTGTTGGTATACTTCTGCAAAGTGTGCTTTGGGGAGAGGAAACCATGTCAATGAAGAAACTAAAGGGACTGTTTACCCCTGTGAAAGCCCCTGTAAAGAATGTTTGGTTGCATTAGAATTAGCTTAGAAGATAGGAAGAGTGCATGACAATAGTTCACTCTGAGATAGTTGTGTATGTCTGCATTAATATAAAACATACTTGGTTGATTGGAATCCATTGGTGAGGTTCCAATGGGTGGATTCATATTTTTTCTTTTATATCCTTTTCATTACTGTGAGCTGTCTGGTGTAGAACGTTGGATAAGGGATAAGTGATTGTTATGACGTGAATTAGTTGTAAAAGAATACCTCCAGTTTGAAACCTTGTGTGATGTTCTATTGCTGTATCAAAGCAGTTTCTGGGCTTCCTTTTGTGATTATGGCATTTTGGTGTCAGCATCAACTAGTGAGGAAAGCCTGTCAACACCATCTGACTTTGGATGAATCTTACGATTTAAAGTTTTCAGGTATTCATTTTTATTCATTTGTAACCTAAGAGCCGGAATGTATGAAATGATTGACCATCCATACTTAACTTTAAGGCAACTGCTTCTGTCTATATCCTATACCCTGTGAGACTTAAGTCTCTAGGTAGTTGGTGAAGTGATATGTTAGTTATGTAGCTGTAATTGACAGCATAGGGCTGATATCCAGTATGTAGGTGAATATAATCAGGATTTTTAAAGCTACCTTGAATTATTATTATTAATACATAAATACAGTTTGGTGCAATTTTAGCCCTGCTGTGTTTATTATGTCAAAACATGTCCTACACAGGATGAAATTGAGATAGGTCTGTTGTCACTACACTTCACTACAAAATCCTATCTTGGGAACAGGCATAATGTGGAAATATTTTACAGATGATGAGAACTGACATAGAAAAGGAAGAGTTTTCTATGTCTGCCAAAGATATTGAAATCATATTAGGTGCAGCTTTTGAATGTAATGGGGATATCATCAGTCTCAGCAAAACATGAGAGTTATCAAAGAAATTTATTGTCTTTTCAATCTCTGAGGAATCAGTTGGAAAGAGGAATACTGAATGAAGTGAGGAATTGCTTTATTTTATAATGGATGAGTAGGTACTTGCAGTAAGTTGCAAAGCTATATTGCAGAAAAGTTGAATATGTCAGTGATTTTCTCAGGCTTACTGTAATTTTGGCCATTGAAATTCATGAGAGGAGGCTTTGGTCAGATGATTTCACTACATTAGGGTAGTTCTTAATGTAATTTTCTATTTTTATCTTTCTCATATAAGAAAGAAGGGCTGTAAATTTTTTTATGGCTTTCAGGTAGGTTTTCCATAGATAAGGATTGTTAAATTTGTATTGATAGTGCAGGGATGAAAATGCTTGGACATCGCTTTGTGATCAGGTGATTTATGACCAGTTTTTAATTGCTTAATTTTTCTGAGTGGGGATGCAGAACTGGAGTATATGTATTACAAAAATATTTATTATAAAATACATTCATTTTCTCATCACATTCACAAGTGTCAAACACATCAACCCAAGATTCTTGAGCTAGGGGAGTTGCAAATTCTACCTTAGGGATTTAAGAAAAGATACTTTTTGTGGAATAGGTTGAGGAAGATATGGATTTACCACTTTTTGTGGAATAGGTTGAGGGAGATATGGATTTACCAAAATCAATAGTCAAATTAAGGTCAAAGTGATCAGATGGGACAGTGTCCTGAGTCTTACACAGTAGCTTTGACTCAGTTGTTAGTGAAAAGTAATCAAAAAGGACTGACAACAAGTGAAAGAAAGCAGATTTTATGCATGAATGAGTCGAGAAATTAATATTAAGATCCCCTTATATCAGAACACCATCCGCATTCCTTGTAAACACAAATGAATGAATTCAAAACACAAGAGTCAGTTGTCAAAGTTTCCATTAGGGGCTCTATGCATGGATAAAACAGCAAAAGCTTGTGATAACTTTCAATTAACCAGCAGCTCCTTCACAGTTTTTCTTGTGAGTTGCCAATTTTTAGCACAGTATCAATTACCTTAGATCAGCAGTATAATGCCATTCCACCACATTTAAATTGATTTCTGCTGTCAGAAGACACTAAATTGAAACCTGCTATAGGACTGGTGGATATTTCCTCAGTAGACAACCAGCTGCAAGAATTTGGATATCAGCACAGTAAAACCTCTATGTAGTGAACCTCTTTACATCATAAACCTCCATACTTTATACCACACCTACAGTCCTGTCAGATCTACATGTAAATTTATAGGCAAACCTCTTTGTAGTGAACCTCTTTATCTCGTAAAACCTCCACTTATCATACCAAGGAGACACCCCCGAGACAGCCTAACTACCTCCGCAAATCGTACTGAGACAACTAGAGACCATTACTGCAGCTGCAACTACGTACATGGAATGACATTTTCAGCGACCAATGTTTCACCCTTATTTTTTTTCTTATACACCTGTAATATGCTGTAATTTTCACGTTAATCATTAGTTGTGGCCATTTTGTTCCATATAAGAGCTTACCTAACAGCAAATAAGAAAAGGTATCCAACTATCCCAATCATTTTAAGTGACTGTTGAATTAAGAGAAATCACATCATTTTCTCTCCAATCGTGGTAAAAATCATGCAATAGCACTTGCTTTCTGCAATTATTTAATAATAAATACATGTTCACTAATGCATGCATATTTGTTTAAACACATAAATATAATGGTTTAAAAGACAGTAGTGCCTTTCATTTCTGAAGGATATGAAAAAATGGTGCCTATCACTGAAACTTCTCTATAGTGGACCCCTATTCATCAAATTGCCCAAAGTTTGGTCCCCTCCATTACGATGTAAAGAGGTTTTACTGTATCTTTTTCATTTAATGATAAGGTAGAAGATTTGATAATCTGGAATGCTAGGGACCCAGCACATTCGAGATTAACGATATTTCCCGTGGTTTGATCAGTTACTCTATGTGGGCAACACAGAAAATATTTTTTTTTTTTTTTTTAGAACGTCCATTGCCAGCAGCGGAAATAATGCTTTTTTTTTGTAAAGGGTCAAGTAATGAGAAAAACCCATTCAAATTCATAACATTTATGATAAAAGAAAAATATTCAAAACATTTGAGAAAGTCCTTTGTCTGCAAATCGGTGAGCAAGTCTTGTAAGTAATCTTGATGCAACCACCTGTAATTGGAAGGAAAATGGCACAATATTTTTACAACCCAAATAGAACATCAATATTTTGCCCTTCCGTATTTTTCAATGTGCACCTGTCACAAATTCTATGTCATTTTCACGACTGCTAACATAAAATTATCAGTAATTTTCATATCCTCCGATTGAAGATAATCCCACTTCGAATAAATTACGGTAAATAATAACTGATTATGAATTTTGACTCTTTAATGTAATATTAGTAGTCGCAGCTAATCTTATTAGTGTGGAAAATGTCAGTATGTTGGAAAAACTTGGTATTAACTTCATGAAAAATATTCAGCAAGTCCTCGTGACTGAGAGAGAGGGGCCCTTCAGGTGGTGGGCTTTGCAGTAGGGGTCACCCGCCTTACTATCAACTCAAGAGCATATACTATCAACTCAAGAACGTAATACAAGGTGGCCTTTTGCTTCACTGATGGAACTGCTTATCTCTATCCCAGGTTTCAAATATGGGTGTCTTCAGAAGGGTTAAAAATGTTTTGAGAACAGCTACTTATGAAAAGGTATTTACATATCCCAAAGGAAAACTACTGGCTACATATTTCACTTGTGGATTTTCAAAACTTCTGATTGTGAAAGAGTATTTGCACCCGGGATAATGGCATTTGAAGAAACATATTTTAAGCAAAATGTTGACTCTGACTGCAGCAAATATGTTCTTGTAGATAAAAAAAACACTGGTAGAATTCCTCTTCATGATAGTTGGAACTCAATGAAAGAAAATTTAAGCTCTTGTATTTCAAGGAAGAAAATAAACTTGTTCATGTGCCACTCATTGCGTATGCTGCGCATAATAATAGCTGGAATCTGATTCACTGATTGGGTGATTGACCATAATTCGCAGCCCAAACTACCGGGCCGATCGAGGTGAAATTTTTTGGGGTAAAACTAAAAAAATATTCATCGGGAGAAAAAATCTGAATATGCCAAAAAGTGCGATACTTTTCGAGATATATCGATCTACTTTAACATGGGCTCTTATGGAAAAAAAATAAATTCGCGATATGACCCACTTAAAATCGCCGCACGCGGACGAGATCCAAATGGGAAACATTAGTTTTTTGGCTGATTTTTTTGGCATGGGTTAGAAGCTCCCAAGTCGAGCCGATTTCGAGATATCGATTTACACGCGTTCTTATGTGATTTCGATTTGAGAGCTGGCGAACAAAACTTAAGCTATGTAGCTCGCGAAGTTGTTGGCACAAGCCTACCTATTCGGTAGACTTAGGGTTTTCTTTTTTAATTAGGTATCCTAATAGTTAATGAATTATTTAAATCCGAAATTTTCCCAAATTATTTTTTTGAGTCCCCGGCAATCGCCGCCATTCCTTCCCGGCAAACGTTCGAGGTCGGGCTCCGTAAGAAATACTGGCATCGCCTTATACGAGGGAGTATGGCAGTAGACGGGAGAAATATGATAAGTATGGGACGATACCCAATCAACCATCGCGGTCCATTCTTCGAAATGCATTGCTCTTTTGTTCTCAAATTATTATCTTATGCCTCATGCCACATGGATATGTATATGAATTTAATGTAAGGGCGGCCATTGCCTGTTTCGCTGACCTATACTGCCATTGAAAAACGCAAATTAGCACAACTTGCTTAGTGTTTCGGATAGACCAATGAAATTTGGAGGAATGGTACATCTTGGTATTATTCACTGATCAATGTTAAACGGACTGCTGCTGGTGGAATAATTTTCGATATATATCGAATCTACGTTTTATTGTATTTTATGGAATGGTAATAAGTACTTGGAATATTCATCGCTGGGGATAGATGTGCCGGCATAGCATGTAGAATTATCAACTAATGAAATTTAAACCAACGGAATTGCGTATTCCAGCGTACCGGGGTCAGTATAATCGAAAGTTCGATTCGATTATTACACCAAATAAGTATATTGGTATAACTTGATAAGTATTTTTGTTGGAGTAATGAAATTTGGTGAATATGTACATCTTAGTATTCCTCATAATACACAATGGGAAAATGTTTTGTATATAGTCTCACATTCGATATATATCGAATCTGCGTTTTCTTAAAATATATCGAAATGCTATACCACATAGGATTTAACATCCACGGACAAAGTTGATATGTAAATATGTAGTGGATAACCATAGAATGAAATTTGAATAAAGAGCATTGCGCATTTTACTGTACAGGTGTCGATATAATCGAAATTTCGATTCGATTGTTATACCAAATAAGTAAATTGGCATAACTTGATAAGTATTTTCGTTACACCAGGCAAATTTGGTAAATGAGTACATCTTGGTATTCCTCATGATGTACATTGAGAATACGTACTGTATGTAGTCTCATATTCGATGTATATCGAATCTGCGTTTTCTTAAAATATATCGAATTGCGATACCACATAGGATTTAACATCCACGGACAAAGTTGATATGTAAATATGTAGTGGATAACCATAGAATGAAATTTGAATAAAGAGCATTGCGAATTTTACTGTGCAGGTGTCGGTATAATCGAAATTTCAATTCGATTATTATACCAAATAAGTAAATTGGCATAACTTGATAAGTATTTTCGTTAAACCAACGAAATTTGGTAAATGAGTACATCTCATTCCTCATGATGTACACTGGGAATACGAACTGTATGTAGTATCACATTCGATATATATCGAATCTGCATTTTCTAAAAATATATCGAATTGCTATACCACATAGGATTTAACATCCACGGGGAAAGTTGAGTAGGAAATATGTGGTGGATGACCAGAGAATCAAATTTGAATCAATAGCATTGCGCATTTCACTGTACAGGTGTCAGTTTAATCGAAAGTTCGATTCGATTATTATACCAAATAAGTAAATTGGCATAACTTGATAAGTATTTTCGTTACACCAACGAAATTTGGTAAATGCGTACATCTTGGTATTCCTCAAGATGTACATTGAGAATACGTACTGTATGTAGTCTCACATTTGATTAATATCGAATCTGCGTTTTCTAAAAATATATCGAATTGCTATAACACATAGGATTTAATACCTACGGGCAAAGTTGAGGCTGGATTTTGTTGTGGATGACAATAGAATTAATTTTGAATGTATTCAAATGCGAATTTTATCTTACAAGCGTCCGCATAATCGAAATTTCGATTCGATTATTATAACAAATACGAATATTGACATAACTTGATAAGCATTTGAGGTATATGAATTAAATTTGGTAAATGGGTACATTTTCGTATTCCCCATAACGCACAGGGGAAATATGCTTCTTATGTAGTCTCACATTCAATATATATCGAATCTGCGTTTCCGTAAAATATATCGAATTGCTATACCACATAGAATTTAGCAACCACCGGCATGGTTGAGACGGTAATAGATAGTGTACGACCATAGAATGAAATTTTATTCAATAGCTATAAGCATTTTACTGTACATATGTCAGTATAATCGACAGTTCGATTCGATTATTATAACAAGTATGAATGTTGACATAACTTGATAAGTATTTGAGGTAAATGAATGAAATTTGGTAAATGGGTACATATTGGTATTCCTCATAATGCACACGGTAAATATGTTGTCTATGTAGTCTCACATTCGATATATATCGAATCTGCGTATCCTTAAAATATATCGAATTGCTATACCACATAGAATTTACCATCCAAGGGCATAGTTGAGAAGGTAATAGATAGTGGATGAATAGAAGGAACAGAAATGGATAACATTATAAAACATGAATATAATTGCGTGTTTTTCAATACAGATGTCACTTTATTCATACGTTCGATTCCATTATTGTAGCCAATATTCAAATATACATATTTTCATAACTATATCAGTTAGACCAATAAAATTTGGTGTGTGAGTATATATTAGTATTCCACTTACTGTTCAATAGAAATCAATGCAGAGGATGGGCCAACTTTCGATAAATAACGAATCTGCGCTATCATAAAATATATCGAATTGCTTTGACATTACGTGGTGGAATTCTAGAACTTTTCAACAACTTATGGACACGAGACTCGAAACCACGCGACACAAATATGTTTTCTCTACCCTCTCCAACCCGCTTGAAGAATTCAAGCACCCATCCACTCGTTTTTCATAAAACTGCAGATGTCCTCTGATAGGTTTTGAGTAATTGTGCGAAAATTGTGCGAAAAATCCACAGGGAAAAAATCATTCGCCTTGACCGGGATTCGAACCCGGATCCCTCGATTTCCGGCCGAGTGCTCTAGCCAGTTCAGCTACCGAGGCGTCATTCATCCCTGTGGAAATTTGTGGACTATTCGCGATTCCAGCCAAGGGAGACACCACCTGGCGGAGAACGCTCGAAACAGAGGAACGATGGTCATGACGCGGTAGTGCTATGAGGAATAGTGTATATGAGACCTTTACACTGTTTTATTGACTAGTTACGGAGTGATACCTACTTTTTGGTTTCAAAGCAATTATTACCCTTACTTGAGGTTAAATATTCTTTAATTCTACGACCCTGTAATACCTGCAGCACAAGTGGAATTGTTTCAAAGCGAGGCGACGACTGTTGTTCCCGCAAGTAGGTAGGAGCAGAAAGCTCTTGCTTAGGACGGTTTTAATGGAGATACGTTGGTTTTACATGTTATAGCTATTAATAAGGTGTTATTTCAATTGAAAATCGTTCATGTGTCAGGTTACGCAGAAAAAAAGTAGAAAATTAGCTTATATCCAACGCATCAAAGTATCCGATACCCATGATCGCTGTTTTCGACATTTTCAATATTACATACTCAATATTTACATTGCCATTATTATGAATGGGATGGTATTTGCCCATGTTACTCTGACAAATACGTTTTTTTCTTTTGCGCACGATGTACTATTGAACAATTTACCTAAAGTTGCTGAGTATAGTAACTCAAGATTGACGGTAAGTTTCAATAGCAAGGAGGATGAAACTACTGCACCATTGAACGAACGATTTTTAACAGCGTCCCACGATGTAAATTAGTAATATATGCATATACTGTTAACATTATTAGCTTATTTTGATTTATTCCAGGTGTCAATTCAGTAGGCAATTCGAAGTCGTACATAGTCACAGAACATACTGCTTTCAGACAAGAAATGGACGACTTTCACCTATTCAAGGCAATGCCAAGTTTCATTTCGACTTTGAAATGTAATAGTGGGCAAAGAAACTTAGTCCCCAAATTACTTTCCCCGTAGACAGTTACAATAACTCATTCAACGAATTATTATTTAACTGTGACACCCAGTTTAAATCCAAAGCCCAGTCAATATCATGTGATGCTCTGTCGAATAACCATAAACTGGTGTTAATAAGATTGCTATAAGTAATATTGTTTCTACAGAATATTACAAAGATAATGTTGCAATTCCTTTCTGAGGTAACCGAACGATCAAAGCTAATATTATTCAGACAAGTACAACATATCATACTATGACATAATTCATGTAAAAATATCAGGTCATTCAGTTTCCTTCTAACCATCAGAGGTTGGATATCCAAAATATGCATTGTTTCTCTGTATGGGGTATGCTTACTATTGAATCCACCACATTAGTTTAAAATTTGCTTTATACCCTTTCAGTTGTTTCATTTACACTTTATAATAAGGATGCCATATAACTCTGTTAAATTCGAGAATAGGGCATACGAGTTCTGAATGCAATACTTTGAGCAAATGAATGTGTTTTTGTTACTCAAAGCAGACGATTTATAAAACCTAACATACATACGAGCCTTTTGCAAATTACCTATTAATTACACCAACTTGTATATTTTCATCTGAGGAACTATTAAAAAAATTATTAAATATTGCTAAATTGGTAGTAGTAGTAGACATTATTTATCTGAAATCTTGCTGTTCAGTTACTCGTATGTACATACTTCAACATGGGGATAAAGAATGAAGAACTATCGTCTCCATGATTTTACCAAGAACAGGGAATCAACAGTAAAGATCCTTAAGTCGTCGTTAAATTTCTAAATCATACCAAACAATTTCATTTCCCAATGGTAAATCACATGACATAACTATTTATTTAATTTCTTATCCGGAAATATGATAATAATATAGGTGAACACAGCAATCCACATCAGTGAAGCAGACGGCTGTGGCACCCAAATACAACACGAAAACTGTCTGAAATGGATTATGGTTCCATGTATTGAAGCGGCAGATTGTGTATGAAATAATATTAAGTTCTTTTGTAGTGTATTCCATAGAAATGGCTAGGAAGTAACGCAATACGAGTCGGATGAATGCAAGTCAAGAATCAAACCTGAGTCGTAATGCTTAGGTACATTATAAACACCTTTAGTTACATCGTCAAGCAGTTTTCCTCAGTTCTAGATCTTCTTACGGACGAAAGAAGCCGAGAAATACACCGTAAAAAGGTTTTAAAAGAATATTTCTATCTTATAAGCTCTTGATATTATGGTTTATGTTCTCTCCGTACGCCAAAGCTTTAAGATTGTTTTGATTTTACCATCACTCTGGCGGCCATATTGGAAATTGACGTCACTGACAGCAGCGCCGCCATCGGTCATTTGAGTCTCGAATACTGGACAAGGTGGTGGATACGTACTCCAGGAGTAGTAATCTTTCGATTTAGGCAATAAAAAAATAATAAAAAATATATGCATTCCTTTTTCATGTTTTGCAGTCATTGTTGAGAATGTTAAATCAATAAATTCTTACTCGTAAGTTTTGTTGGCCTTAGGGTCCATCAGATACGTACATATACATTTCCGTTTCTTTGTCGCATACATTACCCATGTGTACCATATTAGTCGCAGTTTCTTGCAGCTCGCTTTTGTTTTACTTAAGTGACATCAGCGTAATATCTGCGTTATATTTTTTGTGAAATAATATCACGTTAATATCTTTTCTTATATTACCATTTGTAATTCAAATCGCTTTTATTGAAGTGTCGTGGATACACTTTGTGTATTATTTTATTGACGTCGCGGGCGTAACACTCAAAATTGACCTTTTATTCCAAACATCCATAACTTTTAATCACATCATTATGCAAGCTTAGTAAACTCTTTAGTGTAGATAATGAAGATATTACATTGGATGATAGAAAAAGTCTTCCGAGGCAGGATCATTCTACCACATTCCACCGTTTTCATCTGCAAAAACAAATGTGATACGTAATTTCACATAACAAGCTTAGTAAACTCTTTAGTGTAGATAATGAAGATATTACATTGGATGATAGAAAAAGTCTTCCGAGGCAGGATCATTCTACCACATTCCACCGTTTTCATCTGCAAAAACAAATGTGATACGTAATTTCACACTAACTGCCGCGTAACGTACAGGAACAATAAACATACACCAATGGAAGCATTTGAGGCATTAAATAACCGCAATACTGTTTTATCAGTCATTTTTTGAATTTACAGTGGAAAATACCAAAATAATGGAATGATCGCATAAATACACTAATAAATACATAGAAAATGGCTTTGTTGGTTGTGCATTACCATGATGGTTGAGAAAGCAATGCTTTGTATGATTTTTATTCAGTACGGTGCATATAAATTGTTTGAATAGTGGTTATTTAAGTAAGGAAATTTAGTGATGGAGAAAAACATTTCCTTCATCTGGATTTATGCTTACGTTTATCAGACAGAAATTTCTCTGTCGGCGCACCAATCCTGTTCCTGTATAAGTTTGCACAATAGATATATTGGCTGTTATTTGTTCCACCTCCAGTAAAGCAACAATTTGCTACAGCGAGTACTTATTTGAGCACTGTGGGATCTCGTTTTATCGAGGTTGCACTGTATTTAGCCTTGGATAGACCTGGTGAAACAATACATACACCTCAAAAATCCCTAAAGGTAGTAAAGGTATTACCTCGCCACAGAGATTGGAATGGAAATTACTGGTTTGGGTTCATTCTGTGGGTGTACATATGTACTTCTAAGTTTCCACTTGCGTAGTGACCGATTTCACGAGCTTCAAGTTTTATTGTGAAATATTGTTGGCAAAAACACTTTTTCCTTAACCATACTTTTGTATCAAATTATGTGTTCTAAGTTTCTAATTGCATTGCTATGATCTTGATGATAGCGTGCAAAGTGGTATGCTTGCTGAAAGTAGATTCGTTGCAGTGGAGGATTGAATTTTCTCAAGTGACCTTTCCTTTACAAATAAAATAATGGATGGAATAATTTTTGGGGACGTTATGATGTAAGATTGTGTTGCCAAGCATGTTGATAACTGGGAATTGTGGATATCGATAAGTTATTATTGCACTATTGATATGCATCAGTCTGCAAATTAGGATAAATTTCACTAAAAAGTCATTTACCAGTAGAAATCAAAATCGTAAAATTATGACTTCAGGGGTCAAAAAAACCTGCGGTATATCTGGCAGTGGCCAGCAAGGGGGCTTTGGGAGATAAACCCCCTCCCCCCCAGAGCTCAGAGAATTTTTAAAATCTAATCCATTTTACTTAATTGGACTAATATTTCAAGATTTGGAAAAAACTTTAATAGTATTGAAATTTATAAAGTGCTTTACACATCTTTAGTTAGATCTAACTGTGATTACTGTTCTGTCGTATGGTCTCCTTACTATGTATCTCACATTAATACTATTGAGTCTATCCAAAGGAAGTTTGTTCGTATGGTTTCGATAAAGTTAAGACTATTTGATAAGGACTATAGCTATTCTGCTATCTTGCCTCTATTTAATCTTCCTTCCATGTTTAAGCGGAGACAGTGCTCTAATATTATTTTCTTGTATAAGCTATTAAATAACCTCGTTGATTCCCCTGTCCTACTAAGAGAAATATTCTTGAAAGTTCCTTCTTATTCCACTAGAGGTGACAACCTTTTTGACAATAGCCATCACTCACGCAACTATACCCATTTTTCCCCATTGCAGCAAATAATGCGTGACGGCAATTTATGTCTCAAAGTGGACCTATTTTTTGATTCCTTACCTTCTGTAATGAGGTACCTGAAACGATTACCAGATAAGATGTTTACTTAATACTTATTTACCTATTTAATATGTATATTATTGTCATTGTTGTGAAATCTTATAGTATTTTATAAAGAATTTTAAGCTTTGTAATTGGGCTTCAGCCCGTTAATTAATAAATTATGAAATTACTTATAGAATAATTTAAGGATTATAAAAATATCCTTCAGAAGGCAGTAAAACTTACCAATTTGTACCATTTATCTTAAATTTTTATGGGGGAGGGCCCCCGCACCTCCCGCTTCCCCTGGTGGGTATTCCATACCCCCTAACTCCCCAGTATTAGTTGTGCCTGAAACCCCCCCTAGCCTCAATTCCTAGCTGCACCCCTGATATCTGGAACCTCAGTTTATTGGGGTGCATTATTACTGTTTTTTTTTCTGAATATAGGAATGTAGAAGGAACTTAGGAGTATGTGCAGCCAAGGAATAAACCCAAACCAGTAATTTCCATTCCAATTTCTGTGGCGAGGTAATACCTTTATTGCCTTCAGGGATTTTTGAGGTGTATGTTTTGTTTCACCTGGTCTATCCATACTTATCAAATTAACTGACTTCATACATGGAAACAGTGGCAAATCCGTTACAAAATTGAAGGCAGATATCTATTATTACATCACATGATATATAATGCCCAGAAGCATGAGGAACCAACTTTTAATAAACTCCTTTTGAGAACATGGCTTGTGAGTTTGATCAAAAAAGATAATATTGGAGAACCAGTTGTTCCATTGTTAAATATAATGCATGCAATATAGGAATGCATGCAGGAATTTGTTACCAATTAATTGCATGAATAAGAAGGAATTCACCCATAGAATGAAAAAGGGACTGGATTGAATAACAAAGGAGTGCATTATTAGAGAAATATTATAAGAAATAAGAATTAGAGAAATCAGATAAGATTAACACCTCTCTATATTAACGGAAAAATTGATTCCACAGTGGGCCACTAATTTTTTGATGCGGCATATGCTACGTGAAAAGTATTATTGAGAGATTATTTTGTCTGTTTATTGTGGAGTGTTTGTTCTCCCAAGTTTTCTCTAAAGCCTTGAATTAATCTTTGGATGACACTAATCCATCAATCCCTTGACAATAATCCTTCCCTTATTTCACTTCTAGATGACTTCTATCTTTCTCACTATCTGTATTGTCAAAATTAATTGGCAGTAAGATTTTTTTTACCCGATCTCTACCTCCATGTAAAGCATGATTTTGTTTTTAGATACCGAGAAGCTAAATTTTTTCTTGCGTTCCACAACTTTCTATATATGCATGATGATATCCAGTCTTACTATTTTGAAATGAATCGTATAATATCATTTCCTCCAAAGTCAGTCTATTTTCACGATGTAATAAATATTCTACCATTTTCTTATTCTTTATCTGCCACACTTGGTGGAGTTTGTCTTTAGATGATAAAGCTACTTGCCAAACATATTGTGGATTGTTGATTGTGTTTTTCTTTATGGCTGGAAAAATCATAACATTTTATATAGATCAGTGTTGGTTTCCTCCCCTCCTTTATTGTTTAATGGAAATAATTTGTGTGTTACTTATTTACTTTTCTTTCTCCCTTTGCTAATGCATCAAAGGAGGAGATGGTTTGTATGGGAAGAAAAGAACATATCAGTTTTAAACTGAGCATTGTTATCTGTGTGAATATGTTTTGTTCTGTGTGCATTCTAGGTAAATAATATAAATACGTCATTACTTCCCCTAACATGGTACTGAGTTTCTTAGGTTTTAGAGCTGTAGATATCAATGCATCTCTGTGGTACTTCATCTTAAATTCTTTATTACTGTGTAGAAAAGTCAATGTACAATTGTTGTTAGCTTGGAAAACCGCATATGTGGTAGCCAAAATAACTATGAAATCTAAGTTGAAAAAATGATGAGAAGACCTGAAATATCAAAGATTCTAATGAGTGTTACAGAAGTCGTGTTTAGATGTATGTTATAAGTAAAAAAAAGCAGGCTTGCGTTATTTTCGTAATATTTTGAATTGTTGACCTCGAATTCAAATGAAATTGACCACCTTTTGAAGCAATAGTATTGTTATCTCGTGATGGCTTTTGTTTTAAGATGAAAAACTGATTTTTGTCCATCATGATAGAAGACCTGTTTTACTTTACATGCAGTCTGTTAAGATAGCATTGTAAGTATGTACATTACTTAACCCACCCGTGGAATTAAAGGTGCCATAAATTATGATATAGTCATTCATGTTAGGTGGCCGTGATAAATGTTGAGCCGTTTAATATGTAACCATTTATATTTTCTGAAGTTATGTGCTTCTGCTTAGCATGAAACTGTAAAATTATATATTTTTGTATGCTTAGTTATGCTTCGGAAAAATTTCAGAACTTCGCATCAGCCATGTTCAAAGGAAATATTTGAGTTTTTTTTGTTAACAGTTACCGTGGGAAACGCCTTGTAATATCTTATTTCTTAGATCATGAGCCTGCTTTCACAATTTTAAATGGTGCATCAACTGACTAAAGCTATAGAAAAACCGGTGGTTTTATTATGATTGCATGGGGCAATCATGGTTTGACAATCATACATCTGTTTTCCCCTGTTGACTGTTATTTTGTGCAGGTTACAAAATAAAATCCTGGGATAGTTTTCTGATAATTCGACAGGGATAGATGATGTACATAAGAGATACTTAAATTTCATTACTTGAAGTCAGATTAATTCATATGTATTAAATTATCATTTTGAAGCCAATGACTATTGGTAATTTGAAATGAAAGATTATGTACAGTTGTTTATTGGTAAATAATTGCCTATAAAAGTTGTTAAGGCTAAGTTGCATTTAATAATTTAAAGAGTTTAGAACTACTGTAAATATTGGGAGTTTGTAACTAGCCGCAAATTCTATGAGAGTGTAAAGTATTGTTTATTTCCAGAGTTTATGAAAAATGGCAAATTAAATTTGTCTTTTAAGGCTAAAAATGTCAGCTCAGTATTTTTTACTGCATAATTTTTGCATGTGCAAGCAGTTTTTGTTTTAATTAGCAATTCCATTGTTTGTTCATGAGATACCGTTTATACTTTCATGGGCATTGATGCCCGCTCATGAAAGGCTAATGTTATAAGATTGACGATCAATCATGTTTTATGATACATGTACAAATTCAAAATAGTATTATGGCTGTTTAAACAGTTAAATCTCTGGGGGTAATTCTCACAACAATTAATTTCTGAAATGCTATCATTTGAGATTTCATTTTTTCAGGTCTGTTATTGTAAAAGATAATTTAAGAGGTTTAGATTTTTTTCCTGGTTTTGACAGTGTAAATACTTATGTATATCTCTATTGATTTTAAATTATCTCTATGAGTATTAAAATTATGAGATGAATTGTTAAAGCTTTACGTGAAATTAGCCTCTGTTGTTAATGAAAGCAAGATATTTTTCTATAGACATAGCAAGCATTGAAATTATTCTTGTCAAGAAAAAAAGGAAACTATATGTAGATATGAAATTAGTATTAAAACTGTTTACTCTGTGGGTAATACCATTCTCTTAAAGTGATATGACATTATTAGACAAGCTTCGATTGAACATTGTCACTAGGTGCAGTTAATATTGGGAATACTGATTTTAAAATGTTTGTGATTTTTATTCTAGTTGTTGCAAAATTTTAATTCTTGTTAGTTGTAGGAATTGTCTTGGAAACCGTTCATTGTTGAAGTTTCTTTAAGAAGAACAAATGTAGATGCCCATCAACTTGTTCCTCTCTGAATACAAGTTATGGGCTTTAGAATTATTCTGTGATGTATATTGATGGGGGTATGTTGTAGAAGAAATCGTTAATGATGTCATCGTACCTCTCTATCAGTCATTTTGTCTTATTTTTTTTTTCATTTTTTTTGTAATTAATGATTGATTGTGACCTGAGAAAATCGTTTTTGTGATAAAGAATGCTAACTTATTATCTGCATTGACAAATTCAAATGAGGTTGTGTGAAATGCACAGTTTACTCTTCAGGACATTGTTAAATGTTTTTATTTTCATTATAGTCTTAAATATAATTTCTACCATTTTTGTCTCATAGGTAGTTTGTTCTTGTGAATTCAATAAAAGCTTGTTCAACCAGCACCTGTATAAATTAACGACATGCTTTTCAGGAGTAGTTGTTTCTACCAGCAAGGCTGATTGCAATAATATGTCATTTAAGTACGGAACGTACTTTTGGATTCATTAAAGTTTTAGCCTCTGGTTTTGGGATGAAAGGTTAAATATTGGGAAGGTAAATTCATAAGTCTAATTGCTCCAAATTTAATGTGTACAGCATGTTATTTGTTAGAGAGCTGCCACTGTAATTGCCCATGAAATCATATTTAGAAATGGCTCTTAGTATTCATCACAGATATCCAGTGCATGTCAAATGAAGACATGCAAGGAAATTTTCTCGATAGGATGTATGTTGTGATGGCGAAATGGTCTTCATTTTCCCAACCGTTTTCATCTCTTTATCACATTGTTGATTACAATAATTATCAGGAGAAGACTGAAGGTGAAAAAAGTTCAATTCATTGTAAGAATGTCTTATACAATTTTAAATATATGGTGTTCGTTATGTCTGGCATTAGAAAACTGAAAGTCAGTTAAGTAGCACACATGGGTCTTCAGAAATCAATGAAAGACTCATTCTCTGAGTCACAACTGTCTATAGGATATTCGAAATACAGGCGAGGTATACACAATACATATATTCATTAGTCAACCAAACATATCATATTTACCATTGCTATGCCCTAAAGGTATGCTTATAACTAATCTGTGATTTTTGGGGTTTTATGTGATTTGGCTTTTCTCTTAGGAGTCTTGGAAGTTTTTTTTTATGCAAGTGCTGTTTCAAAAAGAATATTTACTCATCACTTGATGCTCATTTTATTCAGTCTTCTTCCAGTGAAGTGCATAAAAAGAATTTCTAGGTTTTAATTTAAGTTGACGCTCTTGAGAATATACTCATCTTTTCTAACTTTCCTAATTTTTTATAAAGCACTTTTTTGTGATCTGCCAATATGTCTCAAGGCCCTGCCAACTCATGGTGTGGGTTATGAATTGCTTACTGTTATTAAATGGGTCTTTTCTAATAATGACAAAATAAATGGAGTCTTCTGCTACCTATTGCCCTCATTCTATAGGTTAACTCTGTAGGTTTGAGGACTATGTTGTATTAGGATCCAAGTTATGATACCAATGATCTTAAACTGTAATGCACGTAGTGAATGGTAGGTAAGTACATTTAATGTGATTTATGGTAAAAGGCTCATTAAGAATATCTAATAACATATATGCTGGTGGAATGGGTTTTTATTGCTCTTGGTTTTGAGGGACTTGTGCATTTTTTTGTTTTGTCCGTCTGATTTTTGCTTCATTGATTTGAGATGCCAAAATAATTTTTCTAATTTATTACCACGTGACTCTATCTTTAACGACAATGACTGGAGTATACTGATGTGTAATTCTTCTTTGGTGGTGTTATGAAATACTAAACTTTGAATGAGAAAAGAAATAGATATGCCATTGTATTGGTATAGAGTGGAGCTATGCAAATGTTGAAATGAATGTGATATTTAATAGTAAACATATTTTGGAAGGGAAACCATCTGTGTGGATATCCAACAGTAGAAGCAAATGGCATTATTAGAAGTATCTGTAGCTTTTGTCGTTATAGCTGAAGGTAAAGATGTTTGTTATGTAATTATATGCATTGTGAAAATGATTAACATCTCTATTCTCCATGAAATTCAGCACAAATAAAGATATCTTGGAATTCAGTCTTTTTATGAAGAAGAAAACTTCACCTATCCTCTTTAAAAAGTTGTTGTCATTTGATTGTTTTCTTTTTTTTAAAAAATGTGAATTCCTTTTTGTAATGATAATTTTTTCTTCGTAATTGAATTTTTGCGTGTTCTTAACATTAAGTATTTGGATATAATTTTTGTTGCTTTAGCTGTCTCAGCTCATGATATTTTTGTGGGTAGTGCTATCATTACTGTGCTAAAATTTAGGTCGCACCATAAGTACCAGTCACTCATCATTGTTCTCCCAAGATTCCTCCATTTCCATTGGTGAATATTAATGAATTGCTGACATTATTTTAAAAAGTAAATGTCAATTTTTAAATCTTTGAATCTACCATTATTTTTCAAAAAGCATCAGGGTCAGATATTCACCCTTGGCTAATATGTATTTACAGTGAAAAGTTATTGATGTAATGGAAAATTTTGTCTGCAGCATGCTTGGGTGAAATTTGCAAATTACATATTCAGAATGAAAAGCAAGGACTTAGTGATTCCTCATGGTTTATTGTGGTGACCATGGCATTGACAAGGAATGTCATCATAAGGGAAAAGCAGAGGTACAAAGGCATGGTTATTCATCAATCGTTGAGGGACTTGTGTATTTGGCTCTTGCGCATTACTGTATGCTCGCACCCTTGTTTATCCCTGATGATGGCATTACTTGTCAAAGCCGTGGTCGACTACATAATTATGCAGCATAATTTTGAAGTCCTTCCTTTTCATCCATAATTGTTGATTTGAGCACATCACTTTCCTGCAAAATTTAAAATGCACAAGTTACCAAAACCCTCTTGTGTAGCACACCCACATCAAGCTTCATAAGAAGTTAGAAAGGGTATGCAAATCCTTCACGCTGCTAAGTGAAGGATTGTTGGATATGGCTGCTTGATGATTGTTGCAGGTCGAGGCGGCCGTGGGGCGGTGGGGAGTGCCCGAGCAGTGAGCGGTGGAGGAGGAGGGTTGGGGGGGAGTGGGTTGGGTGTGGGCGGTGGTGGGGGGAGTTACGGCGGAGGACCATCGATTCCAATTAGAGGATACTCCCAGGGCTATGGGGCAATGCGACAGGACAAGACTCACAACCGTTACAATCCCATTGGGATGGGAGGGGGTTACAACACATACAATTGGAACTGATCAGCTGGGTGTTTAAGACCCTGTTTACAATTGTTGAATGGGAGGAAGAAGAGGCCTTGTTGTGTTCTAAATGTGTGGGGAAGAGGATGCTGAGATTCTCCTCCTGCACCAAATGAGGCTTGCTGTGGAACTTTTTCTCTTCTTCCCTCCTTAACTGCTATAACAAATGTCCGAGTGGTTGTGAGACACAAGTGGGGTGGTCATACCTCTCTTGTTGTTACTTGGCTCCATCCGATATGTTCAGCATCATGATGTGAAGATGCTTCCTTTGTTGGCAGCCTTACCTCAAAGAAAACTTGCTTTCCGTAACATTCAGCATTATGGATTGTGCCAAATACTAGGTCTCCCAATCTTAATCCTCTTTTAAATCCTTTATTTTTGTGTTTTGTTTAAAGTATTTCAAAAAGTCTGCTAAAAATATTGTTCTTTTATTTCATGCATGATAAGGTCCTTGAAACAAAGAAGAATTAAAATGAAATTGCTTTTTTATGAGCAATTATGGAAATGTTCAAATGAGTTCCTTAGTGGTAGGCATTCACCCTTAATTTTGGACGTGGTGAATTCTGGATGAAAAGTTTTGCTAAATAATCCCCGATCATATTTGAGGAAACCATTGACTGATGCCATGAACGCTTGTTTCTATTTCGATTTTTAATATGTATGTATATTTTTACATCCAGTATTCCTATGCAAAAAGTAATTATTTGGCTGAGTCTGTTGCCTAGTAATTTTTATCTTTATTTAAGTATTACTAAATATCAATATTTAGTTGGCTTTTCTATTCATGGAAACTAAATGAAAATGATAAACGCTGTGAATTAATTTGGTTGTACCAGGAAATAGTGCAACATTTTTAAAAGAGGACAAGTGTGCAGCTGCAGGTGTGCTGTGCATTTTTCTGGCAAGTTGATTGGTTGTATATAATGGCCTGTTTTCATTTTTGACAAAAGATGTGATAGAGGCTGACTCGTTCATTTTGGCGAAAAATATTCCACCTACTAATGAACTTTTTCTCGCAATGACTATCACATGAAAAATGGCAATACACGTGATTTTAAAACTTCTAAATTAATTTGTTGTCAAATTTATTTGTTGCCATGTTTTATTTTATTTATATCTAAGTTTGTAAAATCAATTTGAACATTCAAATAAAGTTAAAATGCTGTTAAATATTTATTTTGTTTTTTAGTTTGTATTTATAATTGTTTTTTTTTAACCAAATCTTTTCATGTTATTTCTGAGCTTCGTAGTAAATTAATATTTTTTTAGTTTCATTTCAGCCCTGAAACAAATTGTTGTGTTAACCTTTTTTCAGTTAATTTTTAGCCTTCGGTATTGATCTGTTTCATTATGGCTGCTCACTAAGATGACATTTTTTTCACGTCTTATCCCATTGTGCAAGTAGTACCTTCACAGTGGATTGTTGTCTGTTGAAATTATTGCTTAGGTTAAACTCTTATTCTGTTGAACAGCTTGATGATAGAAGTAATGAGTTGTGTCGCTGAACTGATTTTATAATACATATTTAATTCTTCACAATATACTTTTATCATAGTGCAACCTTCCACATGGGAGAATATGTAGATAGTTACCAAATTACCTTCCGTGCTAAGTATCTTATTATTCATTTTAAATGTTCTGATAGGCTTCACAATCTTATGTTGGAGCGAATTAATTCTTAGATTTGTGACTCATGAATGGTACACATTTTAGCCCTGCATAAACAGGTTTGTGCCAATGGTGTGGAAGTGCAAGGCATTTATATATATATGAGCACCAAAGAAAAGTTGCCAGTGACATAATCATTTCACTAAATGGGAATTCAAACTCAGTCTCCCTGTGTCTTTAGTCAATCATGACACCATGCCATTATTCTTTTAAATTTGCATTTCAATGATGATTTACTGAATATGATGTGGGCATAAAAAGTTTACATTTGAGGTAGGCTTGTGCTGAAGAAGCCATTCACTGTCTGGGGATGATGTCGCAAGGAGTGCCTGATTAATGTCATAAGTGTTGGATGTAAATCAACAATGGGACACATTCCACACACTAGTATGTAGGTCTAAACATGAGAGAATGAGTTTGCTCTAAGTCATGCGAAAGATCTACAGAGAAAAAATTTCTTTCGCACGATTGTGCATTGTGGGTGACTCCCGTAAAAGTTATCACTGCGGCTAGTCCCAGTATACTTAAAACTAGTCTAGAGCGAACACCTCTTTGTGTTCTATGTCCGGGCCTGCTCTCCGGCTGTGGCGCTGTGCGCACGATTTGGACTGCTTGTGGCATCATATGCTCAGCAGTCCAGCAACATCTTGTCCGGTAGTGTCCAAAAATATCCACAGGGAAGAATGACGCCTCGGTAGCTTAACTGGCTAAAGCACTCGACCGGAAATCGGAGAATCCGGGTTCGAATCCCGGTCAAGGTGAATGATTTTTTCTCTGTGGATCTTTCGCACGATTGTGCATTGCGGGTGACTCCCGTAAAAGTTATCACCGCGGCTAGTCCCGGTATACTTTAAACTTGTTCTAAGTCATTTAACTTCACTGTGGTTTGAAACCAGGTCTACATTTTTACGTCCAGGTATACTACCAATTATATCACGTATTCATTCTTTGTTAGTGAGCACAAATTCATCTTTTTTAGTCTTTTGATTTGTGACACCAATTATTTAACAGGTATTTGGTCACAATACCCTTAAATTGGCTTTGAAGAATCAGAAGAGAAGACTATGTAACTGGTAATACGTTAATTGGGAGATGTGAGTGTGAATTCCTCTCAAGGATCATAACATTCTCAAAGCAGTTTTCTTCAAATGTTTGCGTACCTGTTTTTACCAATGCCTTTTGATTTGATGACTCATTTTGCACTTTTTTGTGCCTTTCTTAATTTTTAGAAGATGAATTTACTCATTTGTCACCAGAAACATTTGAAAAAAGAAATAGTATGCGGAAATCAGTAGCAGTTTTAAATACTAGTTTTATGCAATTGATCTTTTATAAAGCTTCGTAATGAATTATGTTTTTCAAAATAAGGCATTGAGAGGCTGGCAGGCATTTCCAGTTTTTTACCTGCCAAATAATTTCCCCTCAGAGAAAAATAATTCAAGTGTCCAAAGAGATAGAGAACAAGGTAGTCTTATCTACATGTTGCTTACTGTGTGGCAAAGATGTCTGGAGAAGATTCCGTCAAATTAAACTCCCGCAGCCAGATGTGATCGAACTTTCCGTGTAGCCTTCACCCTTGGTGTTGAAGCCTACCGCTTGCCGAGTGGGAAAGAATAAGCGATGGCTTGATGAAAAGGAGAGAAAAATGCTAAATGGCAATCGATAGCAAATAATTCCTAGCGAGCAGAGAAGATATCAACAGCGTTGCATTGCAAAATAGTCAAACAAAGCTCAAATTCACCGCACCTTGATGGGCGATAGAAGAATTTAAAAAGAGTTATTCTCCAGGCTGCAAAATATTTTTACGGAATAATCTAGAAATATCTTTGGTTAATACTCCAAAGATGTATGTCAGAGACCATTTTCCAATTTAGGATAGTACTTTTAGGTAGATAAAGGGGGGAATGCTGAATGGCAGACAAGCTTTTTAAATAGTTATCATTACTTTCGTTTTTTTTTTACTATGGATCACCCAAGCATTAAATTTCATAATAATATTTTTTTATTAAAAATAAGATAATATTTCGTGCAGTAATTGTCGCATCTTATTTTTGATCTCAAGTATGAGAAGATCGTATGTCTGTCAGACACGGGTGCCCCCCGATTTTCTGTCGACTTAAAATTTTCAGTACAGTTCAGAACCAGATGGTGATGTATTCTCACGCTGTTTTTGGGTCTTCATAATAGGTATGAGCCACCGTTTTCATCAATTAAAATTTGTGATATTCGCACAGCTGTAGCATAAATTTGAAATATTTTATTCTTCACCACAAAATGATGTTGCATATGCGCGATATATATATATATATATATGGCGCAATGAATTACGCGTCTGATTACATTAAATAATATTCTGGGTTAAATCCTTACAGGTGATCCTGAAATATCCTCTCCCTTTACAACGGCTTTTGCTTCTTAGCAAGGATCTTAGAAAGAACCTGCGACGGATAGAATGTCACCGAATCGTGAGGGATGGTTCGTACTCGCAGTCGTAAAGGACATTCACAGCCCTATTCCCCACCCCCGCACGAGCCCCTATCCCACTAGGGCGATGTTTTTTTCGAGCGCCGACTAGCGAATGAACATTGGCCGACAAATCTATCTTCTTGACTTAGGCTCAATGCACAAATGATTGAGGCTCCATAGTAGGTACACGCAAAACGGACCTAATGATAGCAGGACTGTATTAAAAATCTTGTACATTTTTTGAGGGGCACGTGCCCCCATACACGAAAAATTTAAGTAATATTCACATTGCATTTCAACGTCAACCCTGAATTAGCTCTGTGGTGACATGCACTTCGCTCCCGCTCGACGGATCTTTTTGTCTTTTTTCCTTGAACATTATTTGTTGCGCTGTCGTTTTGAAATGGAGTAGGTAGAGTACCCTTTTCAAATTTATCTGTATCTGAAATATATAAAAATTACAGGGGAGAAAGCTTCGTATTAGGGATTCAGTGAAATGCAGTAGATAGTCTTCGAATAATGCCACGAGAAACGACAAAATTCGACCGCTCGGCGCGAATATTACTGGATAGGATTGGATTCTCCAGTCAAACTCAAGATGTTTTGTCCACCACTGCTCATTTAATTAGGTTTAAAAAAGTCATCAGTCTCGTCGTTGACTGCCTCAGCGATCCAGGTTCTAAGAAGAAATAATTACTAGCGACAACAGTGTTGTCGAACTAAATTTGAAGTCGTGATGACAGAAAATATTAAATTCATTATTTCTCTATGTTGTTCCTCGCGAGTGCGAACTCGCTACTACAAATATTGAGAATAAATGGATCGATGTACACTCATCGCTGCGTTTCGGACATTTTTGAAATCTGATTGAAATGCAGCCAAAGTGCCAACAATACTCAAGTTTCAACGGAACAGACTGTGGCCTCCTCTTACGTAGTTCCCTTGGAGGGCGGTAAGTTCTCTTATAAGTTTTGAAGATTTAATACGTTAGGGAAAAAAGGACAAGCGGGAGTGATTCAATCTCTCGAGTTCAAAAGCTTCTTCGCCGTGAAGTCGGACAGTATAAGACTTGGACTATAGCTCGTCCAGCGATTTGGTGGGGCAGCCACTACTGCGTGAATTCTTCTGCGTGGTCCTCTTTGACATTTTCAAATCAAGACACTATAGTGATCCCATGAACTTCTTGCTCGAGCGCTCTCGTTCAGTAAGCACTCAGCTCTTCACGACATGCACAGGCCTCGCGATTCTTGGACTGGTTTTAGGAGCGCAGCGGACGGGCGCGTCTTATGAACCGACACCACTCTGGACATCTCGGGACCCTATCTAATCAGGCGCGGAGCTATGTCACCCATGACGTGAAATACGAGGCGCGTCCGGAAAGAAGGTAAGTGTAATGATAATAATGTAACTACTCATTTGCGAAAAATATAACGGATTGAGAGGACGCGAAACACTTTTAACCGATGGTATTTTGTCTTGCTATGCTACCGTCATTAAACTTACCTTAGCACCTTGAAAATTGATCTTACCATATCGAAAAGCCCTTATTCAATTTGCCCTTTCCGTAAAGTAATATAAGTTAAACATGATAAAATACTAGGGTAAAACTTTCAATTTTGAAATATAGGCTAATTTTGACCACGGTCCGCTTTATGCACCATGAAAATTCCCAGACGAGATCATAAGTTTATGAGTAATAGCCCGTCAGATCAGGAAAAAAAACTCGTCTAGCGGTAGTTATGTATCCTCTTAAGCCGACCTTTAGTTCATCTCCCTTGTCGTTGAGTTCATTCAAACAAGCTGTTGGAGGGAAGGACAAGAAATATCTCGAAATGATTGGTGGAAGGAAAACCTTATTTCATTTTCGGGACCGGTTTTGAGGGGCTCTTAGACGAAAATGTGTAGTGAGCGGATTTTTTGGGAATTAAACCTCTGCTCGACGCGCATCGTGGAACCGTAAATCTCGCAGTTCAGCTTTTCTTAGAAAACTTTCGCAGTCCATGATGTCGAAGGTCAGTGGCGCAGCGGGGGGGGGGGGGGGGGGGGGGTTTGGGGGATAAACCTGCCACCCCAGAGCTCAGAGAAATATTTAAGTTTAATCCATTTTACTTAATTGGATTAGGATTACTTATAGAATAGTGTTAGGATTAATCTAATATCACTTAGAAAGCCGTAAAACTCGCCATTTTGAACCATTAATCTTAAAATTTTTCTGGAGGAGGGCCCCCCGCAAATCCCGCTTACCCTGGAGGGAATGCAATACCCCACACCCCTAAGTATTATTTGCGCCTGAAACCCCTCCCCCCCAGCCTTAATTCTTAGCTGCGCCCCTGTCGAGGGTTGTTCTATTACGGAAATCCGCGTCGAAGACAAAAAATATTATACTGTCAGCTTCATTTTCACTGCTGGGGACTTTCACAGGGTAATTTCTTTGCACGTCAATGTTGTATGTGCTGAGGTGGGGGAGGAATCGAGGGAAGGAGTGGAACGCTCACTTTCTCTTGATGAAGTAGGCTCTCGATGTAAGGAAATATAAGAACAATTTTAACGTAGATCGAGGACATGCAATAACTTCGTTCTGGCTTCCATTTATGGCCTCACGATTGGCTTAAATTGTTTGCTCAATTAAGAATAGATATCTCTGAGAGCGACACCCAGAACATCATTTTAGAACCTCACCATTTTTCTAGGTCCGGCAGAGGCGATAATTGAAGAGAGACATTTTGCCAAACGGATAAGTGTATTAAGTCGTCTTTCCCCCGAATAGCGAAGGACTTTATTAAGTAAATGTTAAGTGGGATTCAGTGAGCGCATTTCCTTTTCTTTTTATTTATTATTTTCTCCTTTTTTGTTAACGGCTGGTGTCCTAATACTTCTCGACACGCCTATGTAGGTGGTTTGAGGCGTGGTACGTAAATGTTATTTCAAGAAGTTAAAAAAGAAGCATAGAGATAGCCCTACACCTACCTTCACCCCCTTGAGGATGTATGAATTTGACGCGCAACTAATATGCTATCGCTCTGAGTAAGTCTCTAGCAGCGGAGACGAAGCTGTTGGTGAACATATTTTTTTTATTACGCGGCTGCTCCCAAAAGAAGATCGCTGGACTTCCCACACTTTCGTCTTTACTGCTGGGGATTTCCTCAGGGTATTTTCAGTGACTAAGTGCCAATTTTTGCATCCGCAACGGGGTAGAGATATGCTATTTTGATCCAAATCGGCATGATAAACGTGAGAATCTGAGGTTCAAACGGATTTTGTTCCGGCGTAGATGCCAAGGGCGTCGAGATAGTAGCCGTCATGATACAAAAATCTATTGTAGATTTGACAGTTAATTTACGAGTTCACAGATTAAAGGGGCCTTGTTGTTGCCAAATTTCATTCCTCTTTATTTACGGCAATATCAATCAATGAAGAATTATAAAGGATCAATCTAGAATTATAAAGATTTAAGAGTGAAGGTCAAACATCTATTTTCTTGCGAACCCAAGCCGATGGTAGTGAAAATCATGACGCTTTTTTTACATCCTATACCAATTTCCAAAAAAATACTTGGGTCGCTTTTGACCATACTATCTGTTTCGCTTTGTCTCAGTAAGAGAGTTGAGCCGCCGAATATGCGTCTGGATAAGTTTTCTGCGAACCCATGCATGAAGCATTGAGAGCAGTTGAGTAAAATCAAATAAGGAAGTTACATATGGTATCTTGTATTTTTTACTCTAATTTTTCAGTTCTATTTCATATTAACTTTTTATTCGAATTTCATATTTTATTTCTCGTGCAAACAAAGGACAGTTATTTGCGAAATTCCATTTTCCATCCATCCTTCCATTCGTACTACATCATTGAAAACTAAAACTGCCCGAGTTCAGTTACGGAAAGGAAATAATACAAGTATGCAGAGACGCTAAAGGTAAAAGTGGTGATCTTAAGGAAAATTTTAAATAATATTCAGTTTGAATTGATTCTTTTTCTTTGATCGTTGCATGATGGAACCTGAAAGCAATTGACATGGGCGGGTATAAAAGTTTTTCATGGGCATTATCCATCCCTGGATAGCACTGGCCGATTCTGATCATATAATTTACAGTTATTTTCTGCTTTTGGTGTTCCTTTAAAAGCAGTTCCTTTAATAAACGAGTGATCCCCAAATTGGACAATATTCTGAATTGAATTGGAGAAAATTTTATTTCTCATTGATATATTTAGACATTCACACAAGCTTTCATGCATTTGTCAATCTCTCATGAAATAATTTCCTAAGTCAAGAATTGATCAAGAAATTATGCCTCGGCCGAAGGCACGAAAATTTTTCGGAGGAAATCAAGGAAGGAGATTGGAAATAAAAGATCTTTATGTCACCACTGTAAACAAGCTGTATTTGATATTTCCCGTCGGTTTCAGGTCATATTTGGCGGAGTAAAAGTTGAGAATAATACCTCTACTGCCATCGGTGTAGGTTCAGGTAAATTAGATTTGAAAACAATATTCTGAAGCTGATTGCAGTTTATTCAACTGTCAGTTATTACATTTCTTAAATATTTCACTCTGTGCTTATTTTCCAAGTGAGGTCTGGGCTCACGTGGTAACTACATCTAACCAATTGGCATTTTACGAATTACGACCCCTTCGAGACGCTTTCTTTTTGGCTCTCTTTCTTTTCTGTCTCCTGTTGAGCATGATTTCACTACAAAGAAAAATCCACGACAAGCTGAAACCAACTCCAAACATCAGGAGGGCATGGCGAATATCAATCAGTCCAACACCTTCAAAGTTTAAGTGCCTTTTGTTGCACTCAGGTTTCTTGGATACCCAACGATTTTCCTCCCGGTTAGAAAGTCCAAACTCAATTACCTTGGTTAACCTGTAAGAGTTAATAATATGGTCAGCATTTCTCCAAAAATAAATTAAAGTTATGTGTAAAGAGATTGAGTATAATCACCTAAGACTAATTTTCGTGATATTGGCGCTTCAATGAATTCGTAATCACCATTTTGGCCATAATTTACTGTTTAAACATCCTCCAATTCAGCGAGATTGGTATTACAGTCAAAACTATTTGAATACAACATTGATATGAATTTCCGGTAGTATCTCATTTTTATAATGTATCTCAACTAATCAATGGGTGTAGTTATCTTAAATTATGTATTCATTACATTTGACGATAGATGAATTTTAAAAATTTCCTCGATATTGTTGTAAATATTAGAACCACTTGGAGCTGAGAACACAAAGAAAATGTTTCAAGGGATGAAGAATTGAAAAGTGTTGGGAAGCTGTTCCTTGCATAGTAAAATATGAAAGGATATTGAAAAAATCTTTAGCCTTCCAATGTTGGAAAATTACGGAATGAAGTGGGTGGAAGTAAAACTTGAAGCAATTACTCATATCTCTATCGCGGAAAGAACAGCCGGAATCATTCAGTAAGACTTCTTTTCTGCACATATTGCATCATCGCTCACCGGTAGGTAATTTCTGCAAAAATCGATGCTATTGCGACGGACCTATGGACATGAGTAAGGTCGCCGCTATGCATATTAACGTCCGTGAGCAGCAGACAGTATCAGTCTCTTCGTTTTATTGCAATCCCCACTTAACCCCGTATTTCTAATCCAAAAATCCCCCCGACCTCTTTTCCTTCGCAATCCACCTCATGCTCCTCTGGCCACGTCTGCTTCCATAAGCATTGCCAACTGAATATAATGAATTTGAAGTGGTTTGCTGTACCTCCGAATGGAGGCTCGTCGGAGGTGCATATTTACTTTTGCGTTCCACTGTACCGCGGCAGCGTCTCTGCTCGTTTTTAGGTAATCACAGGAGTTGAAGTAATTAAAAATTTTCTTTTTCTACATGATTTTTTATTCTCTCCGACCATGGCTTCGTATTGAGTAACGGAACACAGGAAAATTGTGATGTTTTTTTTAAAAGTGAAATTGACTCTTCAATTTTCGTGTGCTCTTTACTTAATGATGTTACTCCATAATGAAACCATGGTCAGGAAAAATAAAATACCACGTGCAAAGAGCCAAGTTTTAATTCCTTCAACTCCAACGATAAAGGATTTCCACCAAGTCACGCTCACTACTATCACTTATATATAGGCAATCAGTTTGAACATAGGTGCGACCGCGACGGGCTGAAGTATATGAGTAAGGTCGTAGCTCTGCATTATGGCGTCCGTACGCAGTAGAAAGTATAATTGCCTCCGTTTGAGTCGAATCACTTCCATCCAATGCCCACTTGACGGGGCGGACCATATCCTTTGTTTTTATTCTCCCGAATTTCCCTCACCACTTCTTCACATTGAATTTATGCTACTGTAGCAGCATCTGCTTTCAAAAGCATTGCTTGAACTATGAAAGTGAGAATGTGAAATGATTTTCTGTAGGTCCGAGCGGTGGGTCGTCGCAGGTTAAAATTTACTTTTGTGGCTCACTTATCATAAATTGATTGTATTTCCGCGTAAAATGCATGCATAATATTCATAGAAAAATATGTTCTCAATTGCCCGGTAATAATAATTAGGCTTTAGATAGCGTTGAAATTAAATCAATGAACTGACAAGTAAAACGGGAGAAAACAAGAGTTTAGCGCTCATATATTACCATCTGGGCACCATTTTTTCAAATAAAAAACTTTACTACGTACGTACTTTTTGCCATGCAAAAGATTGAAATAAATTGGAAGTATTCACAAGAATGAGTACTTACGCATATATGAAGATCTTTTTGTATGGTGAGTTCTTTCTCATGATCAGCCATACATTGGTTTTAGGCATTATATTAACTTCCTGCAAGCTGCACATTTCGTCTTCAGTGAATGTTTCTCTGATGACCTCATAGCCAGAACCAAGTTCCACGTGGAATGCAAAGAGACCGCCCCTAATCTTGGAAATGCCCTCCTCCATGGAGAAGAAAGCAGGAGGACGGTTGGGAGGAGCAATTTTGTTGTAAATCTTCATTTTGAGAGGCTCCTTCATTTCCTGAATATTTAAATATAATTATTAGGCAATATGATTAGTAAACAGCATAGTAAATCATTTTGGGGTGGCCAACGAATAAAATTGGAAAATTTCACTTTTGCACTTCGTGAACCAAATACTTTGAATTGATTCATTTGTATTGATTCACTGAGATGTAAAGAGCATTATTCTAATTTCTTGAGTGTTCCAGGCTCTCTCTGGCTTTATAGCTTCAAGTTATGTATTAATATATCATATCAGGATAATGTATGTATTTGAAAAATGAATAGAATTAATGCGTATTTTTATTTGGCATCCATTATTATTTCCATAAGTTATTTAGAAAGAAATTGCGATCTGTTTTTTTTATTGTATTAATCAACGATGGGATTTGGCACGTCCAGAACATTATATTATGAGATAATTTTAATTAGATGGATTAGTAAAATGCATCGATTTAAAAATAATGAATATTCTTGCAAATCAATTCTTGGAGGTTATGCTCCTGATTTCATGCAAAATGTATATTTAATTAGTTCTTTTAATTTTCTGAAACTCATCTAAAAAGCATTTATTTCATGATTTATGAGTTTGGTTGATCACTCGTTTTTTCAAGCAAATTAATGAGTGTAAACCCGATGAAGTATGAATAAACCTTTTACAAGTGTAATCCATTTTCGGGTTTGCTGCTAGGTGGGATTCCTCAAAGTTTCGTTCCTCGTGCTAGTAAGGCTGTAAGGACACTGCTGACCGACAAAAGACTGCAGCAGTAAATCCGATAATATATTATATTTGTGCATCTAATCGCTGCGGAAATTCCGAAACAAAAATGAGTACACCTCTTTTATGATCCATTTTGCGTTTGTTTTTATCCACATAAGAGTATATTTTACTCGCGCGGATAATCTAGAATCAAACGAAAGTACAGATAAGTGGACGTAAGTACAACGAGGGATAGTGAAAATTTTGCGTTCTTAAAAAAAAAACTGAACGCGGAAATGAATCTCAAAAGAAGAAGATTGTATCCTCTAAAGTCTGAGACTTACGAAGTTCAGGAATTTTAATTCTCCATAATGCACTTTCTTATTCTGAAACACGCTTT
The DNA here is from genome assembly GCF_921293095.1 of Ischnura elegans. NCBI lineage: Eukaryota > Metazoa > Arthropoda > Insecta > Odonata > Coenagrionidae > Ischnura > Ischnura elegans. The sequence continues at coordinate 111,201,051 of NC_060248.1, forward strand.
TTCATATTATTTTCGGTAATTTTTCGAGTTTAAATTGAGCCTTGGGACTCCCCAAACCAAAATCCTGGAAGTGTGAGGCGGCCCAAGGTAAGGAACGGGGTCCCTATTATTCAGTTATGTGCGAAACTATACGCCTTCCGATGTGTATTTTATTTTTTATTCCCACATCAACGAAAACCGTACATGTAGACCTTTTATATGGGGCAAATTTAACAATTAAACGTGCACAAATAACCATTCCCTGGATAGGGGAGACCTACTCATGCTAGACTAGAACTCGAGACCTCTTGCTTGGCAGGCGTGGACTTTGCCCCGCCGCCACTGAGGCCGGCGTTTCAGCATATAATTCGCAATTATAGCATTTGCATGCAATATATCATTTGCACAAACAATCTCATACTCTCCTAAGGAAACTTTATAAAAAAATTCTATTTTTGGTGCAACTTCTTATTCTGAGGCGAGTTTTACACAAATTTATTTGAACCAACCTTCTGGATTAATCACAGTGGGAGAAGGAAAACCAAAATACTCACTTGAAAGATGTGTCGACTAGCAATCACCTCATCCAGTCCCAGTTTAATTGGACTCTCATATAGGTCTTGTAGGGTCCTAATGGTTGCCCCTGGCATTTGTAAAAGAACCACTATGCTTGCAGCATATGAGGTGTAGAGAACAATTATTGTTAGAAATAGGAAAATGGTCACAATTCGCCCGGCCGCTCCGCGTGCCTCAGCTGGGAAGCCTGTAAGGCAAATAAAATGCTCACATTTTGTTTACCAATCAAAGAGGTATTCCTCTGTCCAAAGAAGAATTTCTTTTTTCCACAATTGGCAGTTTGGGCGAAGTATTTAAAAATAATATCGTGGAGTAGTGCGACACAAATCAAATCAATCTTTGGGTTGAGTTTGCTTGAATCTAGATGGTACGAGTTATGAAATGATTATGGCAAGGCTTAATTGAGCATGAACTCTATTCCTAGGAATATTTGGGCGGATAATTCGTAAGCAAAAAAGGCGAACCTCCCAAAAAGGCACCTTGCCTCCAAATAAAACCCCAACCATTTTTTTTTTTTTATTACTTTTACCATGGCTATTGATGAAGAGTCACAGTTGTGGGAAAAAAATCCAAAAAGGTAGGGGCAACTACTATTGCAGGTCCTCATCATCTCGGAACCTAACAATTTTATATTTCCTTCGAACATTTCTCTGATTTATTGTTCTATTTTAGAGCTTCGTGGGACATTGTTCTATGTGACCAATATCGCCCAGAGTGATGTTACATTGAAGTAAGATCTGATGTTACATTGCTTGACGACCATTTTCATTTACTTTAATATTGATTATTTTCGCTCTATATGGTGGCTATTTACCTTTATAGGCAGTACAACTATTTCTTTGGTCACAAAGAAGGTAATTTCCACATCAGAATTCTGGTCGATCTAGGATTTTCGAATGTGTATAATTTTTAATGGCGCCTGGTGCGCCGCCCACCGAGAGTTTCACCAGCGTATGCATAGGTTGCCTATTCGTCAAAAGGGGCAAGAAAGGGGAGAAAACCAAAGGAACAGATTGGAGCGACTAAAAAGCGACTGGAAGTTTACTAAGGCCCCTTGCACACATACCGATTTTGGAGGGCAGGTAAAATATCGGCTGATATTTTACCAGCGAAGCGATGCTTGCACACACGCCGGATTTTTACCGGTCAAACGATAAGTTGCTATGTTTTTGAGCCGGCGACGGTGATCCACAGTGACAATGGCCGGCAGCTAACCGGCATTTTGCCGGTGCCAGCGTGTGATCGGTGTGTGTGCAAGCTCTCACGCCTTCCCATTGTTCACTATTGGAATGTGGACGGCCGTCCAAAATCGGTGTGTGTGCAAGGGGCCTAACGAAAATCCATTCTTTAAGTAAGGAAGGAAACACGCAGTGTAATTGTTGACAGGAATTGCAAGTTTTGTATAGCTGCATGGAAACTACGGCGTGCAGTGAACTTTCATTGTGCCTGCACCGATGAAAATAAATATTTGAAGTGCAAAAAATATGTAAGATGTATCATCAATGAATACACGGCCGTATGTACAAGAATAACTGCATCTCAAACATACAAATGCTTCGGTAGTACCATAGCCACCTAGAATACAAGGCCTGTTCACTAGCCTCTCAAATTGTGATGACGTCACGTACGGAAGTGCTATCGTTGCTACCACGCCATTGCGAGTTTGTTTGGTTGGTTGAGACGCTCACAGGCAGAAAACGTGTGTGTTTGGTTGTGTTGGTGGAGTTTTTGCATAATTATAGTGACGATATTGGTTTGTGGATTATTTTATTCATCTTATAAACCAATATTCTACGATAAAATGCCTAATACTTGCGTCGTGCCTGGATGCAAGGGCAATTATCGGAGTGGACCAAAAGTGCAAGTGTTCAGCTTTCCGAAAGACCCTGAGCTACACAGAAAGTGGCTGCATGCAATAAGAAGAAAGGATTTCACACCTACCAAAAATAATGTGTGTATTATTTATTCCTAGTTTTCTCCTAACGTATTTATGAATGATATTTTCCACTGAAAAGCTACGGATGGACTCATTAACAAGTTATTCCTAATGGGTATCATTTTTGTGACGGTATTGCTATATTTACCTTCAATTGCCGTAATTAATATAATTACTAGGCTTATTTCTGAGCAAATCTCATTTCCGAGTGGACAATACAAAATGATTTTTTAAATCTAAGTTTTAATTACACCACTTCTAGTTATAACGTTACATTCAGTATCTATATATATGCAATAGAAAGTCAAAAATCGTGTTAGTTAAAACACTTATAACACGAAAACGGCTGCTCCGATTTTAATGCTATTAGGTTCTTTGGTCTCGTCTCAGTCCCGGATAACATATAGAACATTAAAAATAGGAAAAGTTCGCAAAAGAATTTCATCAATTCATCATTCATTCAATTCACAGCAACAATTGATAAGTCGGTCAAAAGTACAAATTAAATTATTTGTTTTGTTTCTACCATTTTAATAGCTGAACTTCGTAAGTGTTTGTAAACAAATATCCGAGCAATTGTTGACAATCGGTAATGTCCGTGTTCCTGACTAGGAATCGAGCAGTTTCATATCACTTCCTCGTAATTTTTGCAAATTAGTCTCATAGGAAGGTGAGCTCATAAATATTTAAAGCCCTAGGATGTACCTGGCTTACCAAGGCACGGTTCTTTGTTCATGATCTTTTGAAACCTAAACCAACAAAAACTATCCAGTGGAACGCGTTTGGTGATTAGAAAAATTGAAAATGAATATGATTCACGCGACTTTGCTCAAAGGAAAACTTAAAGATGAGGAAGTTGTCATTCCGAAGATTCCATAATCCTAAGTTATATGCCCTTTTGAGCTTAAGCGTATTCAATTTCCAATTCGTGTTGCATTCGTGATAACGATTTACAAATCGCAAGGCCAGTCTTTCAGTTTTTATGATGTTTGTACTCATGTGTTAATGAAAACCCATGATTTTCTCATGGTCAATTATATGTAGTATGTTTACGAGTCGGTAAACCATCCGCTGTATTTCTTCCTTCGCCTCAAGGGCGCAGTTAGGAATTAAGGATAGGGGGTTTTAGGCACAGCTAATACTGGGGGTCTGTAGGGTACAGAAAACCCGCCAAGGTAAGAGAGAAGTGTGAGGGCCCTCCCTCAGGCATTTTTTAGGATAAATGGTTCAAAATGGTGCGTTTTACGGCCGTGTGAATAGTTAAATATGTTTCCTTTGTCACTCATCCGTCCCCCTAATATTGGTAACAAAATTTTTTACAGCTCTTGGGGAGGTTTTATCCCCAAAAACCCTCCTCGCTGCGTCACAGCTTTTCTTCGCTATATTTCTTTAGCTTTATCCGTTTTATCTTACGCCTGATAATAAAACAAAAACTGTTGTTTATCAGAAGGTGCTTGACGCAAGACATTAAACCCGAATGTGTAGGCCACACCGTGGTCCGTTTACGCATGCAAAACGTTTACGCAGTGCATTTTTTCCAAACTGAGATACAATAATTGGTGCACATAGTCATTTGATACGAATGCTGCTTCCTAGGGGCTTTTCTTACACGATTTTGTGCATAAGTAAAGCGTCGGTCCGTGAACGGGCCAAGTTTACGCAACATACTTAGGCCTAAAAACATTTTTTACGGTTAATAACACAAATAGCTAACAACTAAATGCGTGTAATTTTTATTTCATTAACTGCTTTATAAAACCACAATTCCCAAAATTTCTTCAATTAAAACGTTAGAAATTCATTGAAAATAATCAGCGTAAACGTGCTCAGATTCACCCTATGTAGATTCAATAAAGAAAATGTCTTTTTGACAAGCAGTTTTGATACTCATTTAGGTGGTTTTGTTGAAATTGTATTCTTCGTTTATTGTAATAAATCAAATATGATTAAAATAGCTCAGCCGCTCTTGGTTTATAAATGGTGTAACTGAACTGTAAGTTCATTGATTGTTAGGCGGAACGAAGTTCGCCGGGTCAGTTAGTTTAATATTTTGTGCTAAATAGCTCTTACGATTCCCAAAACCATTGAAAGTCATGCGGGAAATACTTTGAAATGTATTTGTATTTTTCAATCATCAACTTGGGAATTGTTTTAAAGGAATTCTTTGCTTTGATTTCAAGTGCATCGCCATTAACTTTTCCAGCGAAAGAATTAGAGGAATTGTATTTCGATAAAACACTATTTTACCCTTTTTGTTAGTGAATGTAATATAAATTAATGATTACTCAAAAATTCCTTTAAAATTCCGAGAGCCAATGCAAGTTTATTTTGTCCAATTAGTTGTGACAATTTTATAAAAATAATGCTTGAATTTCCTTATATATTCTTTTAATATCCTATATTTGCTTGAGATCGGTTTCTCTTTAATCTCTCTCTTTTTAAAAAATGTTTACTATGGTGAAACATTCGACAATGTTATTGTGTTCAAGTGGTGTCACGATAAAATATTTTTAGTCATCAATCAAAATTACCTCCTACTGTGAATGATGTACATAAATGTAAATGCTCTGCTTGTTTGAAATCTTGAGGACAACTGTATGTTTTCTTGTTTTATATTTTTCCTCTTTTATTTACCCTGATTTTTTTATTGATAAGATGTGAATATTGAGCACAATGGTGATTTAGATAAATAAAATACAGTGGAACCTCGAACTATCGTTTTTCAGGGGAATGGACGAAAAAAACGATGAATACGTGAAAACGATCGATGCGGGAATGTTTGGCTAGGTTGCCTTTGTCCCAGGAAACCTAGGAATTTGGCGAGTAATTGTGATATTCGTTAAAGGATTCATAACAAGATTTCAGCCAATTACAGCAATACTAGTATTTCATCGAGGCACTTAGATCATATTGTTGATTCTCTTTTAAATATCCTAGAGGAACACGCAACCTCGCTAAAAATGTTTGCTCTCCACTCGATATTCACCCTGCTATTATTGATGTCTCTCTGATGTATAAATTCTTATCCATGAAACGCCATTTCCAATACACGTATTCACGAGAGTAATGTTCATTTAATGCCTAAAACAAACGCTTTCGCTGGCGCCGTGATTGGTTGTGAGATGGATCACATAGGCTTAAAATTGGCAATTCTTTGTAATTTTCCTGTCTAATAATATATTTTTCATGTAATCTAGGCAATGTGTAAAGCGTGAACAATGTAGCGTTAATCGTCAGCGGCACGCCCACCTGAGCCTCGGCTTCATCCCACTTATTGTTTTCACCAGGTAGCTCGCTTTAACGCCACCCCTACCGTCATGTGCTTGCTAACAGCCCGAGACGTTCTCCAATATTCACGCTCATCATTCCCAGATGCTTTTCTTCATATTAAATTATTTTCAGACAATCTTTTAAAGTACTCACTCGTTTCTTCGGAAGGGCCTTGGTCCGAAGACGGATAAAAGTAAAACCAATGAAAATGAAACCTGGCTTTATTAAACCCACACGGAAAACACTCGCTAATTTGAATTCAACCCCCCCTGGAAAGTACGGAACCACTCGTGCGAGGTGAAGTTAGGAACTGATGCTATCGCGTGCGTCTTCCGCAAAACATACTGTAGATGGGAAAGCATAAACATATGTCTGTCCTAAAGAGAAGACAACTAACAAATTCTTTTCTAATTTGTGTAGCGCCAAATGGGTAAATGAATTCGGAGTGTTAGTAGAGAGAAACAAAATATCCTGAGAAGATATGCCTTGCTCAGTAACTCTGACAAGTGAGACTCATAGTATAACATAGTGTATATGACACAACACTATGGAGCCTCGGCAGAATTTCATAAAAATGCTTAAGTTCAACGTTCTACCTTTTTTGCGCCGATAGTAGTTGGTTTCAGTTCCCATCGCTAAAGATTCACTCTTGTAATTTATTTTATGTGATTCAAATACGCCAATTAACTGGACGGCTATGTAATTATTACACTATTCACGGCAAAGGCAAGTTCATGAGTTATAATTTAGGTAAAAGTTGGCGTTCTATTGGCTGGAGACAGCTGAATGCCCAGCGAAGGACGACTTCCCGTCCGAGTACCGTAGCAACTTCCCTGGCACTTCTCTGAGTGACGTCACAAAGCAGTGAACAGGCCTTGTATTCTAGGTGGCTATGGTAGTACGCATTAATCTCTCCTTTCTCAATGGTAAAACATCATTTTTGTGTGTACAATAATCAATAAATATATCCTCGATGGATTTACATCGATTTATCCATTACCAAGTAAAAATTTCGTTGAATATTGCTCCATAAATTTCAATTTTTTGATAGTTTTCCGAATTTTACGCGCCACAGAGTAGTCGGATGCAGTGTTGCCAAGAGTAGCCCTACGGGTTGAACACAAATCGCTACTGTGTATCGGCTTCCTAGCTGGCTAGTAGCATACTAAGTTAGTAGCTCTTATCTGCTCACTTAATAGAATCCATGAATACCATATCCTTAGTAGGCGACTTAAAGGTCTTAGTAGCCGACTAAGTTAGTCACCCTGATAGCGTGCTTTTTTGGAAATCTATTAATACGGCCGAAGGCGTCTTAAATGAACTTCGTGAGTGACTTAAGAAGGGGAGGGCATCTTCTAAAGACCTCGTGTGGCACGCATGGAGGAGGAGGGTACATTCAAAATGACGCAGTTGTTGTGATGTGCCTGAGAGTGTTTCTTACGGCTGTTTTAAACGGGGCGCGAATGGCGCAGGTTAGAACTGCATTAATTTCTGAAATGGCGTGGAATTGCGCGAATGCTTGAACGAAATTAGAACTGGGGCTACTTTACCATCTCACGTCCACGCATTCTCGCATGTGTTCTAGCGATTCACCGCTTTACACGACGCAATTTTGACTGCGCCTTCGTTCATATTCCAGATTTTGCAATTATGTGCCCCGTGTAAAACGGCTTTTAAAATTTGTAAAGGGTGAATATATATGCTGCGAATATGATCGAAGTTCAACTCACCAAATGACGTGTTTTATTCTTTTGGCTCACCCAAGAAATCCGAGGATATCAGTAATCAGCGAATAAGGTGGTACAATTCAGCTTTTTATTGCTGATTTAATCATAAAATATATTCTACGTTATTACAATATGGATTTATGTCATTACACCATTATTTTATTCTACAGAACACACGTATTACATTGAATGCAAGAAGCTTGCGGAGATTCGTGCATTCGGTTGAGATCGAGCTTTCACGCAAGACCGTCTACTATTCGTGATTGGAATATGGGGACGAATGCTGAACGCTACTTGGTAGTGCGTTGGGTATTTGTCATTCTTTATATTTTTGTAATAGCGCTCATACTGAATGTCCTTATCTTCTTCCATTTCATAAAAATGCACTCGCTTTCACTCGGTTGGGGGCTCTGCTGCCTCCCCCCCCCCCCCCGTACTCCCCGGAAGTCACCCACGGCTCGTGGATAAAACCAGGTGCCTTTGGTTTTTCAGGAAATTGCGCAGACTGCAACCTTAATTACTTAATTCCTGTGGTTATTATACCGAGGTTCATGGTATTATATAGTTTTCCCTACCTGTCCATCCGAGATGATAATGAAAGGAGAATGGACTTCTAAGAAGCCACAACCAGTTGATCGTCTCATACTAGCGCATATTATGCCATGTTTATGTACTCAAAATGATCGACGTGGGTTCCATTGCCGACCGAGGGTAATTTTTCCCATGAAAATTTCTATGAGCATCACAAATACCAAAGCTATTAGCGAAAGTGGAAGGTTATAAAATAATCGCCAAAAACAGCTACTCATTTTATATATGAGCAGTGAGTGATCATAGCCTGAGTATATTCTTGAAATTGATGGAAATTGTCTAATAATGACTTACCTTGTTGGCAAAGAGCGCCTAGCGTAAGTAACGTGATGTCGCTCCATGAGTCCTGTATGAACTTCACTTTCGCCATTTTCAGAGCCCAACTCTTCATCTTGCTGTCATTAGCTTGGTCTTGATCACCGAACTTCACAAGTTCTAGAGCTACGTCGATGTTGTTTTCGTAGTATATTTTTTCTGTCTTGATGGTTGAGTAAAGAAACAGCGAGGTCAACATGAGCATGGCGAAGCTGCTGACCCAGACGTTTGCACCGAAGGGTAGAAGGAAAATGTTCCCGACCGAAGACAATCTTGGCTGCCTGAATATGAAGCGGAATCTTTCCACAGGGAGAAGAAGAAATAAAATAAAGTAATATACCTTTGCGTTAGCCAATTTGTCAATAGCGGGAGTAAAAGTTAAATTTACAGGGCGAGAATACACCAAAAAGTTTTTATTTCCGGTTCCCTCTCTCAATTGGCCTTTAAATTACAGTATTTTCTGGTGGATGGGGAATGGAGAAGATTTGGAAATATGTGGAAATATTTTTTTGAAGTAAATTCCCCGAAAAGTATTGTAAATCTAGATCGTAAATCCTTATGTTTTAAATGATTGGTTATATGGATTCCAAAACTGCAAAATCCACTAAGCGTAGTTTTGAGACGCAGAACTTTGTGCAAAAATTCCACGGAGGAATATTTCATAACACATAAAGTGCGAAAATGCCTATATGGAATTGTTTGAGTGCAAACATTCTTCTCCATAGAGACATTTTCGCCTTTAACGTGTTATTAATATTAAGTTAGGCCGCTGGCTAGTCCACGAATATTTCTCAAAAGACGAAAAACTTTTTCTGTACGTACATACTGAAAGCTACCAGACCGTCACTACACTCCTCATGAATAGATATTTTATCATCTGTAATATCCATTTCCGAAACAAATATTCAAGCATTAGTTCTATTAGCCGCAAGTGAATGCATAAATCAGATCGATTGTCGACGAGTTCACTCTGTGGGAATTCATTGTAATAAGATACAAACAGCCGTAATATCCACTTTAAATTATTCTGTTAACCGTTTTCTACGATTAATCGTCATAATCAAGAGCTGTCTTGCTTGCATAAAGACTGTCCAAATGCCAAGTGGAATAATGCCGTTTTGGAAACCAAATCTGCAATTTTTGACGGAGACACACAGAACTTGAGGATATTCCAGAACGGGTAGTCTTTGTACCCCCAAGTACTTAATTGATGCTTTATCACAAAAAAACAGGGATGGCATTTGAAACGTTACGATAATGTTTCACACCGACCCAGAGGGAAACGAAAATACAAGGCCTGGGTTTAGTTTTGTTCTCGCACGAAATTAAAATCACCAAGAAGTTTAGTTTCGACCCGGGACGAAACTTTACCCCCGGGAACGAAACTAATTTAATAGAAACTCCGTTGCTCATAGTTAAGTTTCGATCCCAGATGTTGAGTGGAGGGGAAAAGAGGGAATATTTTCGACCCATTACGTTTAACATACGTGTAGAGAGGTTAAAACAACGAGCTTAAAAATCGAATGGCCAGTTTGCGTTAACCGTTCTCCTTTTTGCGGAAAAAATATGAGTGTCCCATACATCTAATGCCGATAGGCGGAGCCTCAACTTCATTCAACCATACTTCGTACTCGGTGTGTGGCTCGAAACTGAAATGTTCGAAGGTGTAGCACGTGGTCCCTCCGGTGCGAAACATTATCTGCGTTTCGTTTATTCTCAGAGTTTTAGTTTAGTTGTGGCCCGAAATAGTTTTAACTCCGATTTCGTCGCGACCCTGAGTTTAGCTCCCAGGGATTCAATCCATTTCGTTTTGTTTCTACATTTCGCTTTTGGGAACGAAACTATTGAAAATTTACTGATTTCGACTTTCGTTTAGTTTCGATTGCCATCCCTTAAAAAAAACCCTCGAAACATGAAGTCTTTATACTTAGAATGACTCGTGATGCCCAAGTATTCCAGGATCTCTATTCGGTCCCTGTTGATGAGAAGAGGAGTCCCACCGATCTCCACTTTGCCGCGAAGTATTTGACCCACCATTCCGTTATAAGTCCCGTTCTCCTCATATCCCCAGCTGTCCACTGGCACAAACCTGGCGCTGAAACGGCCAAGATATTGGAAAAAATACACTGTTAATTTCTAGATCAGGTTCCTCTATTGCCTACTGAAAATACCTTGTCTAACCTTGCGTTCATGAAGTTTAAGATGTGCTGTAATAGATGGTAGTTCATCTTTGTCGAGGTGTCGTCATATTTATGGTCCAAACTATCCAATAAATTTAATGTCTCCGGATGGGTAACCTGAAAAGTCGAACACATCATCCATACCACTATAAGTCACTTTAATGTAAATTATGATGCGTTTTTCCGTTGAATTTTGTTAAATGAACCGGTCAAATCGGTCACATCATCCATACTACAAGAAGTCGTTACTCTGAACTTCGGGCTTGACTTAGTGAAACCTCTCTATATTGGAAATAAAGGAGTAAAACTTTGTCAGGTTCACTATTATATTAATATGGGCACGACTCGGGTTTCGTAACGTACAGTTACATCTTCAGGTGACTGATCTTACATGCATCTTATAGTTATACCTTACTGCGTTCATGAAGTTGAAGATGTAGAACTGTAGTAGATAGTAGTTCATCTTTGTCGAGGTGTCGTCATATTTATGGTCCAAATTATCCGGTAAATTTAATATCTCCTCCAATGGGGCAGAACTTCCAAGAAAGAATACCACGCAGTGCTTCTACTAAAATTCCCTCAGTGACACATGTCCTTCGGGGAAATCATTAACCCATGCCCGCACCATCCACTGCCGGACTCATGAACTACCATAGACTATTGTGATTTGGATAACTCAATCTATCCCCGCTAACCCTCTCTTTCTTCTCCAACACCGCTTCCTTCCTCTGCCCTCGTCTCCTCACCCACCTTAACCCCGCCCTCCCCTCGCTGGTCAGTTACCTATCACAGGAAAACCATAGAGTTATTAAAGGACTATATGTATACTCCAAGGGATAAACCCTCGCCCCAAACCATGGCTACTCCTCCTCCCCCTCCATTGCCTGCTTAACCCCCACCCCCTCCCACTCAACCAGTCCACTCCCTTCCAATAGATGTCCTTACTATCGTATTCAATATGTTTGTATAAATATAATAGCATGTAAGATCACTACTTGAAGATGTAACTAGGTTACGAAACCAGGGTCGTGCCCATATTAATATAATAGTGAACCCTACAAAGTTTTACTCCTTTCTTTCCAATACAAGAAGTCAATTAAATGTAACGTGATAAATTTTTATTCATTGAATTATACAAAATAAAAAGGTAACTATTCGAAATGTATTCAGTTTGAAAAACATTCCTAGTTTAAGTACAAGTGTGATAACTCACCACAATTGAAATTGGGATTTCCAACCCGTCCAAGCGCCTCCTGTGCAAATTGATCGGGTAGATTCTGTGACTGACCACGGGTTTACTGGTTGACCAAAATCCAATGGGCGTCCATTTTAGAGGAGATCTGTATCCAAGTTTAAATATTTCATACAAGGTGTACGCAGTAGAAATCTCTTTTGACGTATTTGTATCTGTCCTGAAAAATCAGTGCTGTGTGAATATGCTGACATTTAGAATAGAATAGAATTTTATTGTCCAAGGACTAGTGTCCTATGGAACAGGATTACAATTTAACCTTTTTTAGTTTTGGTGCTGCAAATGGACAATATACCAATTATATGAATTTCATACCTGCGCATAACATGCCAATAGAAACATTCGTAGATATTCATAAAGGAGTATACGTATGTTAACATAGACAAAATTCCAATTACATGACAATGAAAACATGCTTAGGTATTCATACAAGGTTATACGCAAGGGAAAAAAATACAAAGTATAAATTATGCATCTCTTCTGAAGCTATATACACACACATGTGTGAAATATATATACATTTCAGAAGATTTTAGATGAATTCAGTATGAAATTGTACACAATGACATATAAATGTTTACTAAATCATGGTTTTATATTCATAATTTAAATAGTTCGTAATTACTGGTTTATATACTGCTCTTAATCGTGCATTTTATGTGACTAAAATTAGATTTTAATCATTTAATCAAGTGAATTCCAAATCACGAATTGGAATTTTTTCAAGGAACATTACATTTTGGTTTTCTTTATGACAATCTAAAGGTTGTATTGCACTAGTATAGCTTGATGGGATAAAGTAAAATTAATAAATAATTAAATGCTTAAGATTTAATTTCATAGTCATAACTTGGGTCTCTCTGTTTGTATTGTTTCAGTACTAATGGATTTGAATTCCAAATAAGGCAAAAATGATGCGAAGAACGGCTTTATACAATGGGGAATAGTCTTCTAGAGACTAAAAATTAATATTTACGAATTCCTTTTTCCTGAAGGCCACGGAAGTGACCTCGAAGTCATTGCTCCGAAAGCTCGAACTGCACCAGTCATTGTAAGGGAAAGTCATAGTAGGTATCTTCAATGAACTTTCTTCAGAAAGTTAAGCTCTAATTTTCTCACCTTTCAGCAATGGTCATGCTTCCGTTTATGAATATTTTCAATCTTCTAATTAGTTGGTTTTCAGTTGCCGACAGTCGCTCTTCCATTAATAGTAACCAATGTTTTTGCGGCGTCCGATACAATCCTTTTTCACCTGCCTGATAGAATCATAATTGTGTTCAATGTACTGTTAGATGCATTTGTGACCGGTTATTACGACAAACGAAAGGTACCGTACAGAGGCTCGACTGAGAAATGTAAGAAATGTCATTTTCTTGATATTTTTACATTTAAATATAAAAATCATACAAAAAGGCAATCCTTTTTAAAAGAATTAATAATTGCCTCCATGTTCCTGGGTTTCACCGCGTGGATTTTCTTTGTGACGACAGTTTCGCCGGTATTCCAACCGGCGTCTTCAGGTCGATGTCGGGATTCAATTTTTAGTGACTATATAGTTCATTTTTGGCGCCAATTTTTCATGCTGGATGCTGATTGGTCCACCTTCTTTTTCTCTCGTATGACCCTCTTCCTGACGACCCTCTTCCTGACATCGACCTGAAGACGCCGGTTGGAATACCGGCGAAACTGTCGTCACAAAGAAAAATCCACGCGGTGAAACCCAGGAACATGGAGACATCATCTAGACAACGCCGCGGAAAACTACGCATCAACAATTAATAATTGTTGTAAATTATGGACACATTTAGAGGCGCTATGCATCTTAAAAATATATAGTCGCCTTCGGACCTCTAGGGCATGTATTCCTTTGACCACTCACCTTTTGTAGGAAGCGAAGTGATCCTGGACAGTTCAGTTTCACAATGAAAAGTATTTTTTCCTGTGCGGTGATATTATTTACGTTATTCGCCGCAACCATCGGCTCCAGTACAGAATTTAGGAAGCCTTCCTTGCGCAATAGGCGGGCTACAGCACTCCCGACTGAAAAGTAGAGCAAACTTTGCTAAATATTGGCTATATTTTATTTCAAGCCGTGCATTTAGTTAAAAATTGAATTTATCGATTACTTTTCATGTAGAAGCATTGAAGCTAAGGAAATTACATAAGACCGTTTTACTCTCAAGGTTTTAATGCATGTACTTCCCGTTTGTCAGCCTCTCGCACAATCCAGTGTCGGCGCACAAATCAGAGAAGGAGCACTTTATTCGTCATTCACTAATACAATTGTGATATCCCTCTTCTCACGTATGCCTATTGATCGTTTATCACCTCCGTTTGCTTGTTACTTCTCAAAATATTTTCGTCAGAATATGCCTTAAATTACCATGCGTAAAACGCTCTTGAGATGCAACTTGATAAAAAATCAAGTTTAGACAACGCTATTCGGGGAAAAAATTTTTAAAAAACTGACTATTATCATTTATTTTTAGTTTTCTTTGATTTTTATGTAATGTGGGGATCAAAAATTTGAATTTAGCAACAGTTTGCTTGTAACAACAATCCCGAACGGCAATTGGGAACTCTCTAATTCCAGGGAAGTCCCATTAGTTTTTTTTACCATGAAATTAATCTTTCAAGGACATGACTTAACCAGTTACTTTACGAGTAATCACATAAATCAGCTATATAGCTATTTTATGCATTGATGTGATTATAATTAGCTTTATTCACAAATTAAGAAGCCAGCTGGATGAGGAAAACGGTCTGAGCGTGTTTTCATTGTTTTAACATGTACATGTTAGAGTTTCGATAAGCAGAATACCATTACATCTTAGTCATCACTACTATCCACGGATATCTATAGAGGGATAGACCTTTTTTGTCAGGGTACCTACATATGATCACTGATCATACAAATTTATCTGGGTCTAAATTGCAAAAATTGTAAAAAAATAAATTGTAATGAAATGCAAACATTTTGTTAGAGGACCAGTTTATACCAGTGTTTCCACTCACAGTTTTCCTTGCAAACCACCGCAGTAACTTGGGTAAATGGCCTGGCATTCCGTAAGTAATGTTGAAGAAAATCTAGAGTTCTCACGTCACCATTGAGTCCACCTTCAAAGAAACTTGTAAAGAATAGGATGAATATCAATGTTTTTAGTATCATCCTTGGAGTAGAGTCTTAGAGTCTGCTCCAAGCATGATAAAACCTCCTGATAGCTTGAAGTTCTAACGCTGAGTGTCCTCTCATTTCACCGCTCAGTCTAGATGTGGATGTCATAAATAAGCTTGACCCTGATATTTGGAAGCCTCAAGTGAATTTGGGGTTGTCGTGATTTTTGGGAGTCCATCTGGCGATTCTCACGTAAGGGGTGATCAATAGATATCCCTCGTTGGTGACAGTATTACGGAAATCGGTAACAGATCTATGGGGGGGACTAAGGCCCCCCACGATAGGGTCGAAATATGCACTAGATAAAATCGACATTTTTGGAGGTTACCTCTTTGTACAAAAGTATTCAATTATATTTTCTGGTAAATTTAACCACGATGACGAATCAAAATACAAATTAGTTTTAAACTTAGTGCCCATTTTACAGGCTTTGGTACGAACAAAACGACCTACTACAAGCACATAGTAACGCCATTTTTATTAAAGAATGTACCTAAATCCACCGCATTTAAGTCAAGAAAATCCCAAATGTCCAAAATCTCCATAACTTTCCCCTTTTGAATGTGGAGGAATTCCCCAGACATCCGGTTTGTCCCCCTCACCCCAGGTTCAAATCTTTCCGCCACTTAGTAGGCGGTTACCCCCCAGTTCCCTCACCTAGCCCCCCCTTGTCCCTATCCTGGATCCACCACTGACGGCTATCCAACTGCTAAGCAACAGAATGCGAATGGGGCTTTAATATTGTAATTTTATGGGTTTGAATATTATTTTCCAGGAAAATTCATCCTCCTGAAATTTTTTGTGCAGTACTTTACTCGCAACTTCATACAAACCATTACAGAAATGTATAACTCTTTAGGTTTCCGGGATATTGTTTGTTTTCATCACTCTCCTTGGTGATTTTTTGTTTTAAATCATTTCGAAAATATTTTAATGGCTGTAACTGCTAAAACTGTTTTTCTACGTAATTTTCATGCGTCACTATTTCCTTGTTGTGACTTTTGTATCCCGTATCTTGGTTTTATCATGAAAAGGCCTTCATTAATACTAATGTAACCATATGCATTTATGTATGTTACGTAATGTTTTTGGTTCAGACCGGCTCATTTGTGAACATCTATTCACCAAAATCGTGTATCAAGTACGGGAGAATAGTCATGGTGCATTTTATAATATTTTGAGTTACCGATGAGTAGAAAAATATTATTGACATACCCACTGTTTGATATTCCATCTCACAAACATATCATGCGAATGAAGTCGGTTTATTTCGAAGGAAAATAAACTATGGACATTATTCCATGCTAAAATAAACTTTATCTGTACTTCAAAGGAATATTAAATCAAACATAGGTTGATCGTTGAGTGTACGCTCTTGGTCTTGTGTTTAGCCAAAGGTGTGCCCATGGAGGGACATTTATGATGACGTATTACTCCCACTCGACCAGTCTGAGTAATGCATTAATCTCGCAAAAATTGAGATGCGAGGTGCATTCGGAAAAAAAAGAGGAAGCAAATTTTTAAATTCCTCGCGGGAAGAATTCTAAAGTTTTCAGCTGTGTTCACCGTTTAGTTTGTCCGTAGCAGCTGCTATAAGGTTAGACGTGTTTTTATGAGCTCGGCTCGGCTTTTCTGCTCACACTTCATGGCTTGTTCGTGAATGTTTTTGCTATAAACAATACTGTAACGATGCCTCAGCCTCCATATTCGCCAGGATTGGCTCTGTGTTAATTTTCCTGCATCCAAAAATAAAGAAAGCCTTAATGGGCTGTCGTTTTATACGCATAGATGTCATTGAAAGAAATCGCTAACAGAGTTGAACGCTGTCCTAAAAATCGAGTTAGAGAAGTGTTTCGAGGATTCGAAGAAGCACTGGCTCAAGAGCATAATATCTAATGGGACTATTTTGAAGGCGAAAACATATATATAAAAATGAATAAACATTTTTCCCAATAAACTAAAATCTCGTTATTTTCTAAACGCACCTCCCATGACCTTAAATTATTAAGATATTTAAAGTAGACCCTTGCAAAAATATAAAATCTTCTGCCTAAAATTTGGAATTTTTATCTCACATCAGTAATTTCTCCGATATATTTTTTTTAGTATTTGAGGCATTGCAAATGTTGAAAAAGTTAAATTACTATGCCCTGTAGATTTTAAAGTGGTAGCGAGTTTAATACAGTACGTTTCTGGTCGAGAGGTAGTGATTTTGCCTCTAAGGGCCGGTTTTATAATGTCTGGTTAGCCTTAACCGGACCATGGTTCAGCCAAAACCTTAGCTGGAAAATGTTAGTAAGTTACAGTAAGTATAATAGTTCAAAATAACGTTAAATTAAACTCATGATCTCCAACGCAAGGATGAGTTAACTCCAGTTTTTATGCTCTGCAATATTTTAACCAGACATTATAAAACCGGCCCTAACTGTACCGTCAACGGGGACATTATGGAAGGAGGAACAAGAACATGTCGTTTAACACGCGTTATATCTGTTGCCACTAATTTAAGTAGGCAGCGGTATCTAGTTCGGTGTGGCTTTCGCCATTAACCGCAATGGAAGTGGTATTTCTTGCTTGACAATCGCCTCGCATGCGTTAAATGAGTGGTTTATATGATTTGTTGACTCAGTTAATTACATCCTTGTGAAAATTGGAAATCGATTACTGGTACTGCAACGAGTGGTGATTTTGGAATCTGATTTTAATGCCCGCGATGCGACAAAAATTCTATCGGCGGACTTGAATCATCTTATGTAATATTCGCGGTGCTGTGGATAGTTCAGGCGCATCGCTTTGCCTGACCTTCACAATGTCTTAGTGGTTGGAGGGACGCTTTCAGCTCACCCAACCTGATTGATTGCCACTTATCGAGTTTTGAGTCACTCGCTCAAGGGTCTCGTGTCCCAATTTTCCCTTTAATGAGTTCTGCAAAGGGAAGCTGGCCTTTTTTTTTTAAGAATTAGGTTCCTAATTGAATGCTTTCCCGAAAGGTGGTGTATCATTTGCATATCAGAAATGCACCTCATGACGTGAAATTCCCGTCATCCGTTTATGGTCCGTGGGATTCCGAGATTTTTCGATGGATTATTCAGAGACATCGCCTTCATTCCTCGTCCCATCTGGGTGATAATGAAATAGGGCCATAGGAAGCTTGTTTTGACTGTACCCCTCCATTATCTTCCAAGTTGCGTGACTCGATCCTCCCACGGAGCGTTTCTTACACAAGGGTCGAAATCAAAGCACGAGATGACCCAGTTTCCTCTACCGATTCTGTTTTATTCACGATATCACTGAAGCTAGGTTGGTACAGAGGCTAAAAATTCTGAGAGACCGAGCGTTTTCATTCAAATATATATTATGAAATCATAAGAGATATTTATATTGTTTTAGTTTTATATTTCTTAAGTATATATTAGAAGAAGTTTTGTTAAAATAGTAAAAATGCTGTTCAGACGAGCTAGAGTAATGTAATAATTTATCGATGTTCATGATTTGGAAAAGAATGGGACTAGAAGTTTCAAACTGTTTTACTCTTGTGATTTCTCATTTATTGCGCCTCAAATGAAGAAATAATTTTTAAATTGAATATTAAGTGTAATACAGTTACAAAATTGTTTTAAAATCACTCATTTGTGTATAAATAAGTTTTAACTTGGATAGTAAGTGTATCAACAGTTTCAAAATCGTTTTAAAATCACTCAATTGTGTACCTTTTGAGAATTCTTTTTACAGCCACGAAAAATGCAGTAGCAATAAAATTACTCTTGACATGTAATCATTACACATGTCAGGGGAAAACTATTTTTTAATACCTCCCATATAACCACACCTCTGCGAACTATGCCGTTTAGCATTGAAAAATGAGATATTTTTTATTGAAGAAAGAGGCGATATCCAAAAAAATCAATCTCATTTTATTAGAAATACCCTAATTGAGTTCGAAACTACTCATTGTTGATTGAGTTTTAGGATTAGCTTCAATCGGACCGACTATCTCAACTCATGAAAATATAAATGGCTCATGAACTTTGCTTCAAAACGATATATTCTGCAGCGCATCTTTTTCTGTCACGTTTCCCGTCCAGTATGCTATATATCGTCTTGGTAACCTCGAAGTATATATTAGGGTTTTAAAATTTATGCATCAATGCCGTTGATTCTCCTGAAAATATTTCATACAGTCGATCATTCAAGAAAGACATCATTTGGAATAATAAAATGAAATGGCAAAGGAAACATTGTTTATGAGTTTATTAGAGCGGCCTAGCATTTTTGCTTAATAATGTGATGTGTGAGTGAATATTATGATTATTGGCGTATGAATCGAGTTCAGGGTCCGAAGTATAGGTAGTTAAAACGGTTGCTTAGGGCTAAGTGATTACCAATGCTATATAATTACAGCCATCAGTTTTATTATTAGGGAGTAGTTTTGAATGAAAGAACTTTTATTTCACATATATCACTCAATTTGGATTTTAAACCGCTATGCAAAAAAAAACAAACAGTTGTGAACTCAAAATATATAGTACTGCATTTTGCTAATTTCACTCAACTTCTTGCAACTATTACGAATAACTACTGTATCATAATTTATAGCAGTTCATAAAGTCAGGTTTTAATTTTTACGGAATAGAAACGTGAGCTGAAGGATTTTCCATTTCTAGCCCAGTCTCTGGTAATGCTCATGGTAATAATCATGAGTAATAATGATCGATGGAAATTTACTGAAATTAAATATATGTTTTTAGATGGATTGTATATTTTTTATATATTCTCTTATACACAGTTTTATGCACATTTATAATTTGGAAAATGAAAAGCAGGCATTTTCACTATTCCTCCTATGGATTTTAATTCGAAATTTAGATTGTTCACAAGTTCTTACAGAAAGAATATATTTCTTATACGCAAATGTAGTTCACGACTTTGTTGAGAGATTCAATACCTACCTATAAGAATGTCCGTTTCAACTGAAGAGATTATGAGGTCTTACTGGTGAAAAATATCATGAAGGAAGTCCTTGAGTTTCACTACCAATACTATGTTACAAGTTTCTTTCCCTCTATCGATTTTATCCCTTTGTACTCGTGTAATTTTCCCCGTAATACCCCGTGGGAGTCACTACCAGAAATCTAATGCAAATCCATTGGCTCAGTTAGCGTGGCCGTAATTCAGGTTTAATTATCAAACGAGACAATTACTGAAGGAGCAGAAAACGTGGGGCTGGAATCTAGGATATAAATGCTTGTTCTATCCAATGCACGAGTTCTAGTGAGTACATTGCGCTAACTCGCAAGTACTGGCTCTTGTGATAGAATTTTACTCCGGAATTAAAAGTGTTACCGTAGCGATGGAGAGAAATTCTTTATTAGTTCCATAGCCTTCTCTTATTAGCATAACCTGAGCAATGAATTTCATATCTATTTTTGGAGTTTTTGCATTGGTATTTTCACTGTCCAAGGCTGATGCAGCATTGATAGATTTCTTTCGCGAATTTTGCAAGAGTAAGTTATCCCGTGCGACAGCATACTTATGCTCAAATAAAGGTATGTAAAATACTCTTCAACCCCGAGTACGTAATATATATCCAACTGAGTTAAAATTTCATTTCCACACTTATTCTCATCACCATTGTCTTAGCATAAGATCGGCACTGATATTATGGAGCCTAAACAGTGCAGTTATATTTATTTTACATTGAATTTAAGTACAAATATTTACAAGTTTTTGGTCCTTAGGAGTTGTGATCAAAAAAACTTACTCGGCTAAAATAATGCTTAAGTGAGGCTATATTTTTTACTTGAAATTCGGCACTGTACTGAAGTCGTCGATTACTCCTTGAAGCTTAGCGCTGCATGTTTTCCTGCGATGTTTTCTGATATATAACACTTTTTACTTTCCAGATGACCTTAAATTTGCCCGTGATATTTATAAGAGCGACATATATACGTCTGTGGCCAGGTTGGATAATAACGCAGGGCTTGCTCGAGTACTCGAACACTCTGATGCAATTAATCACGTGTTAAATCTTGACTGCTACGAATCATGGGCTTTACTTGACCTGGTAAGCCCACGTTAATGAAAATCGTGTGACTTTGGTGTCCAAAACGTTTACTTTATTTTATCTTAAGAGATTTTAGACTATGTAATTGAAGTACCGCAATATATAAATGGAATTTTCCTCAAATTGGCCGTAGAAAATATTAATATTAGTTCATAATAAATAGAACCTTATGTAAAATCAGGAGTCTGGGTATATAGACTCCTAATTTTGCTATAAAAAGTATCTCAAAAAAGTAGTTTTCGCTTTATTTGCATTGTGCATCCTAAGTTTGACACCCTTTGTAATTTCCCGTATCAACCGACTAATTTTTTTACGGTAAAGTATGTGTAAAAAGTTCTTCTCTCCGTGAAGCACGTTTTTTTTCGTGTGAAACTTAATTTTAATTCCACACTCAAAAATAAATTTTCCCTAAAATATTTAGTCCGTTTTAGTCACAAATCTATCGACAATATGAGTTCTTTTAGATAATTGAAACTAATTACACATTTTTTCCCAGGCTAATGATAAGCATCTATTTAGACCTCCAAATAGATGGCTACTTTTTACCAGTGATGAAGAACTAGAGATGAATATCAGAGGCAAAGTAGGGCATTTGAATTTTCTTCTTGACACTGATGTCACGATCGCTCGAAGGTAAATTACTCATTCTAACAAATGTTTCAAATTGCCTTGTCACACTGCACTTGGTACACTGGTAGGTGCGTGGCATATACTTAACTTATAAGCATACTCTATTCTTTTGCCGAATAATATTGCGTAATCAGCATTAAACTATGGCGACTTTAAATTACTTAAAGCAATACAGCATTCACGTGCGAAGTACATCTTAATAAATTTAATTTAACCTTGTTTTTCAACAGGGTATCTGTGGATGGATTCAGTACTTTTATCCTATCTGAAGTGTACAAAACCGCTGTTCATGAACAGTTGATCTTTAAAACTATGGGTTTCTGGAAGGTGAATTACACATTCCCAAACATCTATTACCCAACATCTTTGAGGAGGAAAAATCTTAATGGGCTAGCAATACCAGCGGTTATGGTTGTAAGCAATAAATTGCCTGTTTAAGTAGAGGAATAGTGTCGACAATATCTATGAAGTAATGAGGATTAATCAAATTTCTTTCGAAATATATTTACTTCCGCAGGTAACCAAGAACGAGTCGCTGAACCTTTTAGATGATTTGAGAGATAAATACGTCGATACTGCATCAAAATATAACTACCATTTGATGAACCATGCCATGGATTTCATAAATAGCAGGTATACTTCTATTTTACAAGAACCAAAGTAGTGCATTAATCCAGCCTTGAAACAGGCTAATCGTAGGCTTATTATTATTATAGTATTCTACCGATTAAGGTAGGTTTCCATGGAGTATTCAAGAAGTGATCTGGGAGCCTCCCTTTTCTTCCAGCACTGCCTTCTTTAATTCACTGTAAGGCCTACTCTCTTTCAATCTATCTAAAAATCCTATTCTTTTCCTTCCCCTCCCTCTTTTCCCTAACATTCTACCCTCTAACACCATTTTCAACATCCCCTTCCCGCTAAGTACTCGCTCCATCCATACCTTCTGTCTCCTACGTATCTCATCTAAAAGCCTCTCTTCGCCAACCATATCCAGCACTTCGTCGTTCCTTTTCCTCTTCGTCCATTTCACCCTCCCCATTCTTCTCCATACCCACATCTCGAATGCCTCCAATCTTCTCTCGTCTTCTTTCCTCAGTGTCCATGTTTCCGCACCGTAGAGAGCTACACTCCAGATCAAACTCTTCCCTAACCTTTTCTTTAAACTCTTACACAACGACCCTCTCAGAAGCTCCTTCCTATTCATGAATGCCTCCTCCGCTAATGCGATTCTCTTCCTTATGTCCTTACTACTGTATCCGTTTTCCTCTAACTTACTGCCTAAATAGTTGAATTGCTCAACCTGCTCAAGTTTTTCACGACCCACCTTTATCTTGAGTCTCACATTCCTCGCTCGTGATGCTTTACAAAACAGCATTACCTTAGTTTTCTTGTGATTAATCCTCATCCCATACTCCTCGCAACGCTCGTGTAACGCAACCACTATAGCCTGAAGCCCCCTCGCTTACTGGCTAATCAACGCCTGATCATCCGCGAATCTCACTGATTTGAACATCATTCCTCCCACTTTTATTCCAGCTTCTAACTCATCCCACGATTCCCTTACCATCTCTTCAGCGTACGCGTTAAAGAGCAGCGGCGATTGAGGACAGCCTTGCCTCACACCTCGGCCAATGCTTGCCCACCCAGATTCTCCGTCCGCTACCCTCACTTGCGCAGTCTGGGCCATATACAGATTGCGAATCAGTCGTCTATCTCTCCAATCTACACCTATTCTCTTGAGAATATCCATTAACTTTACCCAGTTCACCCTATCAAACGCTTTCTCAAAATCCACGAAACACGCACATACGTCCAGGCCATATTCCACGTTCCTCTCCACGAGGGACCTCATTATTGCTATTGCATCACGAGTTGACTTCCCTTTTCTGAAACCAAACTGATCTTCGCCCAAATACCCGTTTGCCCTCGCCTCCATTCGTCTGTTCAATATCCTCAGCACCACTTTCGCCGCATGCGATATTAGGCTGATAGTCCTATAATTTCCGCATTCCACAGCTTTCTTCTTTTTCGGAAGCGGAATTAAAACCGTCTTCACGAAATCCTGCGGTCAACATCCCTCCTCATAGATCCTGCGCACTAGTTCGAAAAACCTTTTCTTACCTTCCTTCCCTAGATTCTCCAGAAGCTCACACGGGATATTATCCACGCCTACTACTTTCCTAGCCTTCATATCACGAAGTGCTCTCTCTATTTCCGAATCTAATATCTCCGGCCCAAGATTATCCTCCTCCACTGCACTTTCCTCCTCTAGAGTCAATCTCTCTGGTCTGTTCATTCCATCATACAGGTCCTCCACGTATTCCTTCCATCTACCCTGTACCTCTTCTCGCTCGGTTAGCATCCTCCCACGTTTAGCCTTCATTTTAGACATGGCTTGTCCTCTTTTGCCGCACGATAGCGACTTCACTTTGTCGTACAACGCGCCTACTTTTCCATGCTTCTGAAACTCTTTCATTTCCTCACACTGTATTTTCCACCAAGCCTCCCTTGCCCTCTTAGTTTCACGTCGTAATCGATTATTCAGTTCCCTATACATTCTTTTGCCCTGTTCTGTGTCCACGTTCTTCCACTTCCTCCTCTTCTCCATTTCCCTTATCATGTTCTCCGTTATCCACGGCTTCTTTATCCTTCTGCTGTCAACGTAACCAATTGACTTCTCCGCCGCTTTTACTATTCCCGTTTTAATACTATCCCATCTTTCCTCAACAGTCTTAGTACTTTCAATCTCCCGTATACTAATGTCCACTAGTTCCTGATATTCTCTCCTCATACTCCCCTTCAGGGCTTCTACATTCCATTTCTTCGCTTTCCTAACTTTCATAAGTCTTTTGAATCTTACGTTGCATTTCATGAGCACTAGATTGTGGTCCGAATCCGCATCCGCTGCAGGGAAGCTGCGCGAGTTTTTCACACTATTCCTAAACCTCTGTCTTACCATAATGTACCTTATTTGATGTCTCCCCGCATCCCCTGGACTTCTCCACGTGTACCTTCGCTCTTTATGATGATTGAACCACGTGTTTGTGATAAATAATTTGTTTCTCCTACAAAATTCTGCTGCTTTCTCTCCCCTGTCGTTCCGTTTTCCTAGACCAAAATCTCCTATTTCGTTTCCATCCCTCCCTTCCCCGACTGTGGCGTTCCAGTCCCCCATCACTACCAGATTTTTCTTACCCGGTGTGTCTCTAATTATTTCCTCGAGCTGTTCATACACCTCATCTACTTCTTCCTTTCTATGATTGCTAGTGGGCATGTAAACTTGGACCACCACAAGGTTTGTGGGCCGCGCCTCAATTTCTATCACCAGAATCCTATCGCTTACCTGGTCTATGCCTACCACATGCTTACCCATCTTTCCGTTTAATACTAAAGCTACCCCTCGCTCGCTTTCCTCCCTACCACTATAGGTATATAACCCTATACCCATCACTCCAATAGTCCCCCCCATCCCTCCACCTCACCTCGCATAATCCTAAGATATCTATTCCCCCTTTATCCATTTCCCTTTTGATATTTTATAACTTCCCCGCCCTCATCATTGTCCTCACATTCCACGTCCCTACATTTATAGCCGACTTCTTCTTCTCCATCATCTTGGTCTTCTTTTCTTCCTTCTTCATTGCTGATGCTGCTGCTGCTGATGACGATAAGTCTCTGCAAGGATTTCGCATGTTGACGACCCCGAGGACCTTGCCGACCTCGCTGCCGTGCCCGACACCCGCTCTTAGCGGACGGGTCCCGGGCGATGAGATTCCGAGGCTCATTTGGTTGTACTCCATGTTTTCAGGGAAGAGATAGTTGGTAGGGTTTCCCACTTCCATTCCAACAGTGTTTTTCACGTGACACCATCACGTGGACTACCTTTCGTCTGGCTCCTACCCTTCGACCTATCTGGCATGGGTGGCCCTACCGGGAGTAATTTAGAATTAATCCCGCCAGTGCAGCTCTAGGGGTCATAGGAACGCGCAAGCCTTTCCACCGCGACAAGGTTGTAGCCCAAGGGAAAGGATCGTAGGCTTGACAAGAAATAATTGATAAACTAATATTAATAGTGTTATTACTACATAATTGCTATTTTCTCAATGGAAATACTTTTGAAAGTGTGTTCTCTGTTAGAACTAAATACTGTTCAAATATTATTATTCATATAGTAAGTTTAATGTGGGCAAGGAAAATATTAATAAAACTGTTTGTTATCTTTGTTAATTGTGGTGCAGATAACTTCCTTTTCCTCAATGAGGAACCTTGTTTTCTCGTTTATCTTGACATGAAGCCTGCTCTCATTTTCATGGACTATGTACCAATGGTACATTGTACCATGTTCAAGCGTTATGGAATTTTTAAAGCTAATCGTGGATTTTTAGGTACAAATTGAGCCATTTCAATAGCTTGATAAGGTAAAGCTACACAAATAAACTTAAATAAACTAAATAATGGCATTCATTTCATCAAAAAATAGACTCTATCAGCTTTTTCATGAATTCTTTTATTTCCTCCCAGTGCGGAGTATACAGTGGAGAATACTTGGGGTAACAAGGTTAATGGAACATACAATGGGATGCTCGGACAGCTACAGTCTGGAAAATCAGAAATTGGCGCTTCAGCCCTTTTCATAACCGCCAAAAGATGGCCAATTCTCGACTACGTCTCCATGACAACACCAACGAAGTAAGAAGGTGCTTCTGTGCGCGTTATAAATTATTTCCGTGCTCTATTTGAAAAACACAAAAAAATTTAAACAGTTTCAAGAAAAAACTAAATAGGTTTTAGCATAAAAGAGTAATTTATTGGTTGCATTGGTGCTTCGTTGGAAGGTTTATTTGATTAAACATAATTAGAATTGAATGATTTGATGATGATGATTATTATAACAAGGCTTGTATTCTTATAATTTATTTGTCTATTTTAGATTGAGATTCATATTTCGACAGCCTCGGCTTTCTTCAATACGAAATATCTTCATACTGCCATTCAGTGCCCCAGTTTGGGCTTTGCTGTACGGATTCCTCGCTATCACAGCTGCCTCCTTGTTTTATGCTGTGAAGTTTGAAAACCAATTGGAGAAATGTGAGTTCGTCAAAAAGAAAAGGAGGAAGCCTTGCAAGTATTTACGGGCATCTTGGAGCGATGCAATACTCTTGACGTTTGGTGCGTCTTGCCAGCAAGGTTAGTCCTACACGTCCAGAAAACTAGTTCGTTATATGTGAAAACTTAGTATTGCGTTAATTTGAACACGTTTGTTCAGAAAAATATTTTAGTAGGATTCATAGTCACTTTATAGCAACCTAGTTCAAGATAAAAATAAATCCCATTAGCTGAGAAGCCGATAAAGATGGCATAAAACACGTTTCTTGATGAATTCTCAGAATTTCAGATAAAGGTTTTAAGGTCCAACAAGTTCTGGATAAGGTGAACAAGATGATCATGAATTGTGCCAAATGCGACCTATTTATGAACATAATCAGCAAAGAATTAGCATATTTTTTTACATATTCCCCCGAAAATATGCTTATGGAATAAGATACCTACTATTCATAGCATAACAGTTAGTGATGAAAATTGATCCGAACACCCTTGCGAAGGGCTAAGAATACCAATGAATGAAAAAACACCCTCGTAATTTTTTCCAACCAACAACCTAACTCTGCCTGCTTAGTATTAAGTTTCCATATAATGTTCTCTTAATTTTTTATACCAGGTTTTGACTTATTATTCACAGGTTTCTTTGCCGAGGCACAAGGAATGGCGGGTCGGTTTGTGACGATAGTTCTATACGGTGCTGTCATTCTCCTTCATACCTCTTACGCTGCAAACATTGTGGCTATAATTCAGTCTTCTGGGACGTTAATTCAGACTGTCTCTGACCTGCTGAGCAGCCCTATGAAAGTAGGAGTTCACGACATTGTCTACAATCGACACTTTTTTCAGGTGATTAACCAGAATCCATCTTTCGAAATAACTTATTTGACATTTAGCCGATGGATTGCACTGTTTCGGCGTCGTTTTAAATTTTTTATTGAAAATGATCTTCAGTTGGCCAATGAGCTATCATTTAAGAAGCCTTGGCATCCTTTTCTTTGATTTTCCCTATGCAGGAAAATATTGATTGATACTGTTAATATCCATCTTAGGTTTTCAGATAGCAAAGAGATAAATTCACTTGAATCTTTTGGTTAAGCAGTGATTTATATCATGAGATTACGAGAGAAATTGGTTTCATTCTCCATCAAATAGGTTGATTTTGTTCACACTGCTATTTCGAACGCTTGGTCTGTAATTAGGAAATAGTTATAAAAAGATGCAGCATCAGTATAGATGGCTGCTATTGTGATGTCTGATTTGAGGGCTAAGTCGATAAGTTTACCAATTATTTCCCAGTTCCTCTAGAGGCCTTTAAAGAATATGTGGCAAGATATGGAAAAAAATAGGCGTATCTCGTAAATTCGTTATCGATTACGGGATTCAGGTGAATTGAATATCGTGTGTTTTTAATATTTTTAATGGACTTTCGTTATTCAAGTATGTTTACATACCATAAAAGATTCAGCAACTTCATCTCTTCATAGTATAGGTATAGTAAGATGTCATAGCGTGGTGTATTCACCTTAATTCAGTCAGTATGCCTGTGCATATCAGTTAATTCATGTCAGTTTTGTCTTGTATTTGTAGTCTTTTTTAGTGGGGCGTCTTGATTATATTCTCCTCGCATTAAAATGAGTTTTTCGTTAATAAGAAGACATAAAAAGTATTATCTCTGGGCCAAGAACCCATAGAATGGGACTCCCCCTTCCTCTTTCTTGAATTAAATTGAGATCCTTTCCCAAGAAAGTAAGAGGGTGACTCAGATGTCACCCAGATGACGTTTGGAAGGAGATGTTTCAATTATGAAATGCCTAAAATTCATGGTTTAATCAAATAATACCATATGAGCTCATATAAAACTTTTCTCGATTCAATTTTTTGATACCCTTAAGAATAATCTCCACCGTCAGCGTTTTCAGTGAGTAGTTAAATTCTTCAATGTTCTTACAAAACTTTCACCAAAGCCAAATTAATTGACTGATAAACAAATGATTTGTGTGGGATTATTCTCTAAGCTCCATATTTCTATTTCTCCTCAGCACTTTTCTCACGACCCAATTACCGAGCAACTTTACCAGAAGAAAATAGCTCCGGTGGGCAAGAAGCCTGCTTTCTATGCGATGGAGGAGGGGATAGAGAAAGTGCGCACAGGTCTTTTCGCTTTTCACGTGGAGAGAGGATCTGGATACAATCTGATTCGAGAGACGTTCAAGAAAGAGGAGATATGCAACCTGCACGAAATCCCTTTCCTACAACCGTCCGGGGCTTGGGTCGCGGTCAAGAGACACTCTCCTTACAGCAAGCTCATGAAGATCTCGTAAGTTACACCTACTTTAAATCATTCTGTATTCATTTATCGCATCAAACGGGAAAATATTAATGTTTCACGGTAGAAATTATTATTTTTAGTAGATTGGCATGCCAAGCGTCTCTAAATCGGTCTGGCTATACGTTAAATGCAAAAAGTATTCTTTCGATGACATGAGTGAATGATCTTTGAAACTATTTTTTATAAGTAACAGACATAAATTTTTGTAATAAAAATTTATGTCTGTTTCTCCCGAATATCTTTCGAATACTTTAGATAAATCAAGGCGAAAGTATTTAATGACAGGTACATATTTCTCTCCAGCATCAAATTCTCTAGGCATCTTGCACCTTAGAATACTATTTAAAAAACTCCATACCGTAAAGCTTTAAATGACAGTTTCCTACTGGATTGTGCTTCATCATCAAGCTTTAGGGTATAAATATGATGATCTAATATTCATGGTAAAATTTAGTTGAAGTCTACAGAGTGGATAATAAAATGGTTTTCAGTTCGTTTTTGGAGAGATTGGTTGACTAAAGAAAAACCTACTGGAGCGTAAGGCTTAATCACGATTGTTTTATGTTAATGCGATTCCAAAATACTAGCATTTTTATGGCCGCTCCAATACTTGAATAGGTAGTGGACGGCTTTCATATTTTTGGAAATACAATAAGATATTTCTTCTGGTTGTGATATAATGGACGGTGATTGCCTTGATGATGATATCATCACAGTGAAATATTTACCATGTGTAGGATAACATTTGAATGGGGAACTTGCATGATTTTTTTTTATTTCATAGGCGGACAGAAAATTATTTTCTGAATACAACAAAGAAAACCGCATGTAAATCTGAGTTTTCCTTCGCGAGATATTTAATGATAAATATTACGAATTTTAAAGCGCGGGAAAAACTCCCTCACCCCCCAAGCCACTGCCGACGCAGCCTCGATGACGTCAAAGGTGCCTAAACACCACGCGAAGCTATTGTTGTGATTGTTTGTAATAGTTGCCAGCAGTTGTGAGAGCTTCGTTTGTTAGACGTGTTGAATATTTTATATTTAAAGATAAATATCCGACGATAGAGGTTTGGAAGCCCTCGTATTTTGCATTATTTATAATATTAATATCTGAGTAAGGGCATAAAATATAAAACTGGAGCAGTTAAACCAAAAATTTGATAATACCTAAATAACATCGTTGTAGGAGTCTGAGCCACGGCCATTGGAAAGGGGATACGTTAATTGTAAGTTGAAGTTATCGACGTCATATCATTCATTTAAGTATGTAATTAGAACGATTTTGATGTTTACTAATGTCCGCTTAGCTTTTATATACAATAACTTTATCCGTTTATTCGTAGGTACCGGAGAATTCATCGTTTAGGACTGTCTGTGCTTGTATTATGAGGTGAATTCCTGTCAATGCAACTTTTGCTCGCTGATTGGAGACATCTAGGAACATTTTTGTGCCAAAATAGTGTTATTTTCAACGTGACATCTCCCGTTAAGCTACTGCTAATAATCACAGTGCCAGTGGTTGTAATGCACAAAGTTTGACAAGGTTGAAAAATATCGGCCATGAGTTATCAGTGTTCCATCGTGATTGAATTGTAAAAAGTGCTACTACGCTATCGATAAATGTCTAACAGTAGTGTAAAAATTGTCAGTGGCGTGCTAATCTCCGTTGTTCACCGTAGATATGACATTTCACGATCACGCTATTGAAATAAAAACTGTGTGTGAAGTTTGTTATTCCATTATTTCAACGAATAGTAGTGAGAAATGTCACCTGTGTCACTTGTGTGGGATAATTTAAGGGTTTAAATCAGTGAATAAATAGTTGTATTCATCATAACGAGTTCTGTTATTGTAAGTTGTACGTGATGAATATAAGAATGTGATAGTGACATCCAGTTTTTGATAATAGTATTTGCCTATTTCCCACTATATTATTATGGTATATGCTAGTATATTGTTTATGGATTTACCTATATTATTGAAATAGGTTGTAGCTTGTGTGTGTGTTGGCAGCGGAACCGATTCGCGATCTCACATGTGGATTGTGTGCAGACTGTTTTGCCGTGAATTCGTACCGTAGGGCGGATAGGACTACCTTCTCCGTTAATCCGGCGTTGCCAAATTCAACAGCACAGCTTACTCTAATGTCAACAGCACAGCTTACGATCGTTATCCTCCAGTATTACAAGTTTCTTTTACAACTCGATTTGCCGCCGACGTATAGCAATAATTTGTCTTAACAAATTCCATGAGGGTCGTGGCATCAATTTTTGGTGTCCTAAAAAAAGGCTGGTGTCCTAACACCCCATGCCACACGCCTTTTAGGCGGCTTGCGGGGTATTATGTAGACGTAGATGAATTTAAGGTGTACTATTCGAACGAGTGGCAACGTTATCATCCATTTTTCTGATAACCAAAACACACGAAGTGAAACGCTTGTACTTCATCATCCCGATGCCGCATTATTAATATCCCAAGTAATAATCTAGGCACAATAGCAATAGGAAAACTTTCCCAAGAATAACAGAACAAAATAAAGTGACGATGAGCGGCTAAATACTCCCTCAAAACAAATTTTACACCATACGCTCAGCGTATTTCCCTACTCCCTACGGTTGTTTAGGCACCTATGACGTCACGCCTGGCCTCGGCAACGCTCGGGTGTCTTCGCGCAGTGGTCGGCTCAGAGAAATTTTTCTCGATTTAAAATGCAATTTTTTTATTTCTTTTGATGTTGAATGGAGAAACTGAAGGTATTTTTGCGAGATAATGTATCCATTTGACTTATTCAAAATAGTTTTTAGAGCAATCTACGACCCATGCAAGTTCCTCATTATGATGTTCTCATTGGGTGCTTTCCCTTAATGTGACTCACGCGTCGACTAGTGTCGACTCTCGGAAACTGTTTATAACTCTACAATTCCTGCGCGTAATCGTTTGTTGACTTGTGTCACAACAGTCGGTGACACACATAGAATGGAACAAGAAAACCACGACGCAAGTCGACTTGCGTCGACGTGTGTTGATGAATTGAAAGCACCCATTGTAATGCAATTATTCCGAAAAGTAAAGAAACATATGTCCAAATTTAACCAAGATACGAATGAAAAATGTCGATATCCATGATCTGTTACCAATATTTTACTGAGCTGATTTTTAAATTAGGAAAAACTATCCGCATGCTTTATATTAGTTCCTTTTTTCGCGATTAACTGTAGTCCTTTCATATCCAGATCTTGAATTAGCTTTATTTTTACCGTTTGATTGCGGTTGCCTGGACAATATTGCTTGTAGAAATCGAAAATAATTCATTTATTGCTTTGGAATCAGTTTTAGTTATGACTGTTATCTTCCGATTTTTTTGCTACTTTGCTGCCTCTGTGTTGAGAGTAATTGAGGCTAAGATTATGCGAACGTCAGAGTCACGATAGCGAATGTAATTATAGTTAAGTGACCTGCCTTGTTCAACGTTTTTTCTAAGGTTCAGAAGAATTCAGGAAAGTGGATTGCAGAACAGAGGGTACTTGCGGTGGTTTGCCAACAAGCCAGAATGTGATGGCCTCCAATCAACCTTTGTCCAAGTCGGCCCATCGGATATTTGCCTCTCACTGGTCGCATTAGCATTTGGGACAGTGTCGTCCGTTTTGATATTGCTATGCGAGTCGGCATCCTTTAAGAGAAAGAAGAGACAAGCCAAACTCAACGATAGCAAGAATAAATTTTTGAAAAAGAAAGACCTTCAACTCGTGGTGTATAATGATCTCCAGAAAGCAGTAAGCCAACCTCCGCCGTACAAGAAATCGGAATGTTCTTTTTGAAGCGGTGATTTCGACAAATTTCCGATTCTCTCAACGCCTGTTATATCTTTCAAAGGAGGCCGAGGAAGAAAAGTAGTAATAAAATAGATAAAGTAGTTTTTACGTAGTTTAAAATAGTTTACTATGATGTTCCAATCAAAATAAGCTTCAAAGGTCATTGTTGTCATGTTGGTAAAAAAGTATGCAGTGCACATTGTGCAGTATGTTGACATTATTCTAATCAATTATTGTATTTCATTTAGTCATTGCTGAATTCAATTTTGATCTAGTAATCTTTGACAATACAATAT
The DNA here is from genome assembly GCF_921293095.1 of Ischnura elegans. NCBI lineage: Eukaryota > Metazoa > Arthropoda > Insecta > Odonata > Coenagrionidae > Ischnura > Ischnura elegans. The sequence goes on from NC_060248.1 coordinate 111,234,288, forward strand.
ATGGCGAGACATAAAATATTATTTTCGGAAAAGGTAACACATTATTGTTTGTCGAATTAAAAAACTAAATAGTAACATAAATTTAATATCAATTAATTAATTATCAATTTGGTGGAATGTAGGTAATGCAAATTTTGAGAACGATACCTACTAGTCTGTGTAAGCTACATGTTGATGTAATAAGAAAAATAATAAATTGACTGTAGGAAAAACTTGAATTTCAGTTTAGACTAACTTAATTAGCTGGCATCATTTCATTAGTACATTAGAGTTGACTGCAACCATCAAGTTCAAGGAAAACCAACAAAATTTCTTAGGTTAATCAAAGAAAAATCGGATATTTTCTGCATATGTCACCCTGAAGGAGTTTAGAGTAAGTTAAAATCAACTGAAAAAAAAAACAGTTTGATTTTTAGTATTCAAATTCTCTGCTTTCGGTACACTTGTAATATCTGAGGGGATGGTTAAAGATTCTTGGAAACAGAATAGATAATAAATTTGGCCAAAGTAAATGACTTTGATACCTAAATTGCAAAGTTTTGGTATGACTGATTATATTTATAATCTTTCGGTTCATGGAGTATTCTTATTCGTATATTCTTCCTCAGCAGCAAATGTATCCCCTTTTGCCACGAATCAGACATCAATTTGGTGGGATTCTTAGTCAAGATATAATGTCTTCCCTTCCTTTTCACAAAAATGACATTTTTTCGAACAATAAACGGCATCGCCACGTCGGCATAGCATAGTGGCGTCGTTGACCGAGAAGAATCTTCCATTAACTTACACGTCAATAGCTTATGAAGAAAACATTATCCTGAAACGTATGCAGTTTAACATGCAAAGGAGCACTGAACGTCGCCTAACCCGTCGGACTCATGAGGGCTTCTGTGTCCACCAATTAGAAAGGGGATGCCTCTTAAAGAATAAAGGAAGGGATAACTTCTTTATCAACTTCATGCATTGTCACGACTACTCACGTTTTGGAATGTGTTAGGATCGGATTGGCATGGTGGCTAATATGCTGGCTTTCCTCGTGACGCCTCATGTTCTAACATTGGTAGAGAATGTTAGTGGTGATCCAATCCTTACTGATTTGTAAACAAACATTTTCGAGAAATAATTATTTTATTCATGATATAAATAATGGTTATATGTACATAGATATAGTCAAAATCACTGGTTAACGACATTAATATCTGTACACATTAAAAGTTTGACCACTTTTTTAGCCTAGGTTTTCATATTTACATATTTATTTACATAGGGCAACTTATAAATACCCTTATTAATTCATCTCACCAGTCGTCAGAAACATTTTTACATTGTTTTACAAGTCACTCTGAATAATTTCACTTTTAATTGCACATGCATACTTACATATATATGGACGCGATTTTCTCCATCAATGTCACATATAATTGGTTACATGATAATTTTGGGTTACTACTGTATTTCTTGGAGAAAATCTACTTATGGATAATTTAAATTGTTGATTAAATAGATTTGTCTTTGGTTCAAGCGGTATACACTGTCTTGGATTGAACCTTAGCCTTTTTGAAACGGTACTTTTTCATGAGTTAAATAGTTTTCAAAATATAGCACAGCTGATTGGAAATTGAAAGTAAATATTAATTACAAAGTTTTAACTCAAGATTTATATATTTACGTAAAAACTATTCCCAGTTGCGCTTTTATAATTATGGGTTATCATTGATTTGATTGTATTTCTGGAATGGCATTATGTTCGTAATGTCCAGTTCATCGATTATTTTTGGCCGATGATCACTATGAAAGAGAAAATGCTAAGCAAATTCGAATCTTTTCTGGAAAAATTATCAAGTTTTATATTTTTAAAGCCAATTTATTTTCAAGATTTCAACCTCGTTACATGAAATGGACCGGAGAACTTAATGATAACTAATTAGCATTTTTAATTGTCTCACTATTTCAGCAAGGTCGACTAGATAGCATTAAATTTTGTTAAATACAATTTTAAAATGTTCAGGTACATTTTAGGTACGGCACTCTGAGGATTGCGTAAGCTATGAATGCAACATTCAAAAAGCAAGCAAAATTAAATACAATTCAGTATATCGTGGTAGAATATGTACATAGATGGAGCAAAATGCCAGGTTTCGTCCATCGTGTCCATTGTAAACTACAATTTCATCCATCTTGGATTCTCATTGAAAACATTTATATATCACTCTATAATGAGTTTTTATCTTTTGGTAAATTTCTAGCCTACGTTTATGAACACCAATTCATCATTGTGTATGGAAAAAAACATCAACTCTCATTGTTTTGTATTATCAAGACCTCAAGGAAAAATTCCTTCCCCACGCATTACTTTCCAATGATTTGTTCAGTTTTGTCTTTCGCCTATTTTCTGTAACCTACCTACCTACTCTGAAAGACTCAGAATAACTGTGTAACTTTTCCACACATTGATTATTATTTTAAAGTCAGATATCATCCATGGAGTCTTACATAGGTGGTAGCTGCTAGGCTGCTACCATCGTTACCGTGTATCTCGTATAAAACATCTTCCTGATTTGAAACTATTGACAGGGTCTTAAAGAGACACTTTACTTTGTGTCACCAAAATGTCTTCAGTCCGCATCACCAAGACACGAACTTTGTGTTGTAAGTGCATTTAAAAAACAGATCTCCACGACTCTAAATAGCCGTGAATGTGAAAGTATTCTGAAAAAAAGTGTAATTCACTTGAGTATAATGAATATTCTGAAGTTGAGAAGTCACTCTTACCATGAAGTGTTGGTGATTATTGAGGGACTCATGCGGGCAAAAACTCGCAAGATTTACCCAGTTAATGTACGGAGAAAGCACTAGATCTTTCACTCTCAAACGCACGCTATTTTTCCAGAAGTGCATCATGATCCATTGTTACTCCGACGAAGTATCACATCATGGATGTCACAAAATTACAAAGTTAGGCACTCTATGGAGTGCCACTCCGCGTGCAAGTGCAACATATTCTCCAGAGGATGGCAAAGCAAGTATCCGTCCTTCTTCCCGGAGGCCCCTTCCCATACGTTGATCTTTCCTATCATTTAGGCCCTTCACCTCAATCCGACCCAACCCGGCTCACGTTACGGATGTCACAAAAATACATACACATGGACTCCATGAAATTTATCTCCGCTTGCAAGGGCAACATATTCTCCAAAGGATGGCGCAGCAAACATTCTTCCAGGAACATCGATCTTTCCTCTTATCATGTAGGCCCTACACCTTAATCCAGCCCAAGCCGCCCTCGATTCGAGCACTGGTAGTCCCAGTCTCCGTATGCCATGGGCAGCGGTCGTCCATCTTGGAGTCGTTCTGCCGGCCCTAGGCGCCGCTCCGTCGCGGCCCTCGTCAGGGCCTCCGGGGCGCGTCCTCAGCCCGCCATCGTGTCCGCCGTCAGCGTGAGCGTGGTGAGCACGCTGCGGCGATTCGGGTTCACGCCGAGGTTCTCCCAGTTGATCCATGAAAGACGGGCCGTCAAGTCTGGAAAATTTGGAAATGAGCAATTTAAGGGTAGAACTTTGCTTTCCACTTCCTTCTCTAATATTCGGCGGCAGTGGCGTGACTAGTTTTATTTTTTCTTCCGGGGTAAAATGTAGGACTGGATAGTGTTTAAAAATTTTCGTTATTTTACAACAAAACATGCGTTCTAAAAATACGCAAAAGCCATCTTTTTAATCTACATTAATTTTTTCAACTTTTTGTGAAAGATGAATGTTGTAGACGTAGTAGTTTTCCCTAGGTTGAGTTACAAAATTCATGACGTTGACAAAACGGCTAATTTTATGGTACACGGAGTCAATTATTGCACTTGCGGGTCTACATTTTTGATTTTTTCATAAAACAAAAAATCAAACACAATTTAGAATAAAATTTACTTTAAAATGACGTATTATTCATTATTAAGTCATGCACTTAAGTCTATATATAAATTTGTAAAGTACAGCGGCACATTATTTTAACGCCGACAGACAGTAAAAAGGGCAATGATGGGAATTGAAACTCCCCCAAGGCTATTATTACCCAGTGTTATGTGCTATTCAATCTGATCCAATCAGATTCCCCCTTCCCAACACACAAACCAAGTCCTAGTTACGCCACTCCTTAAAGATATTATTACGGCATAATATAGAGGTTTAGTGGAAGATGGGACTTTCTATTCCTAATTTCTCCCAGTAAAGTCAATTTGTTATTATTATTATTATTATTTTTTATGCACTTTCTCAGCTGATTAAAACCAGCTGGAAATATTCACCTATCCCAAGGTCAATTTAGGATTAGGCTCGGATGCTAAGGAAGAGAATTCACCCTATCCCACACTGTCCGATCATGCCCGACCCAGGAATCTTCTCACGATCTGGCAGGTCTGTAGTAAAACAGCTTTTTGCCCGAGGTTAATCAGTTGTTTTTTAATTCCCAGGTCTTCAACTTCTTTTTTGAATCTTTTAGACAAGACTCCCTCCGCAGAGATTATCAGTGGGTGTATGCTGACGTCTTTCAACTTCCAAATATTTTTTATTTCACCGGCTAAATTCTGATATTTTTGTATTTTCTCTCTTTCCGTAGACTCAACATTGTGATTTAGTGGCACTGCTACATCGACTATTTTTGCTCTTTGCTGTAATTTGTGGATCAATAAAATATCAGGCCTATTGTAATCTATGGTTTTATCTGTAAGTATCGGTCTATCCCAGTATAGGATGTGTGTATCTGTCTCTAGTACGGCGGGAGGATGGTATTTGTAATATGGTGGAGTATTTTTTAAAAGTCCATAGGTAGTTGCTAGGTTTTGGTGGATAATTTTGGCCAACTGGTTGTGCCTATTGAGATAGTCATTACCAGCAAGAGCTGAGCACCCCGAAGTTATGTGTTCAATGGATTCACCCGTTTTCCCTCATTTTCCACATTTATCTGCAATTTCAAGTTTTAATATATTTTTTTCATAGTTGTGAGTTCGTATAACTCTGTCTTGAATTGCCATCACAAACCCTTCAGTCTTCGGGTATAAATAGCCATCTTGGAGCCATTTCAGAGAGGCGTTTCTGTCAACCTAATCCTCCTGTATGACTGTTGGGAACTTTCCATGCAAGATTTTAGACTTCCATTCCTGCTTTTGTTGGTTTAGGTCTGGTATTTGAATCCGATCTTGGTTCTCTCCAAAATTCAATGGTGTGTATCCCACGTCAGCCTTTATTACCTCTTTCATTAATGCATCTTTTGACGATTTTAAGGAGGATTTCATTGACTGTTCCTGAGATCGGCATTGTCGGAGAATATTTATTAGGCCTCTACCTCCTTCCTTTCTTGGGATATATAACCTAATTACTGAAGCCTTATCATGTAAACATCGGAATTTATTCAAAAGTCGTCTAGTCAGTCGGTCCAGCTCATTTAGATCCGTGTCAGACCATTTTAAAATTCCGAAGGAGTAAGCCAGCACAGGCACTACCCAGGTATTTATTGCCGTTATCATGTTCCTTCCAGATAGCTTTGTGTTCAGGATCTTCGTCACCCGACTCTTATATGCATTTGCTCGAGCTTTCTTTAATTCAGTATGGTCTATCCGATGATTTTGATAAAAGCCTAAGTATTTATATGACCCATCTACTGGAAGTATCTCTATATCGTCTATACATTCCAGTGGTGTCTGAGGTTTTCCTTTATTTAAGTGAACACTGGCACATTTATCCAGTCCAAATTCCATAAATATATCCTCACTAAACGTTTTCGCAGTTCTGATGAGTACCTGAAGTTTTTCTTTGGATTCGGCGTACAGTTTCAGATCATCCATGAACATTAAATGATTGACTCTAGTACCATTGCTTCGATTTAACCAATATCCGATGTTACATTTCTTTAGTAGAGTTGACAGTGGGTTTATTGCTAAACAGAACCATAGTGGTGACAGTGAGTCACCTTGAAATATTCCTCTTCGGATGTTTAGGGAACACATTTTCTGGTTTTGAAGGTGCAAATTGATTCTCCAGGTTTTCATCATCTCAGCCAGTAGTTCCCGTACTTTCGGATCTATTTTATGTATTTCCATTGTTTTTAACAGCCAATCATGGGGTACTGAGTCGAAAGCCTTTGCATAGTCAATATATCCTACATGGAGGTTTCTATGGTTTCGCTGAGTTTGCTTCAGAATTACAGCATCTATTGTTAATTGATGCTTGCAACCAAGTGAATCTCTTATACATCCTTTCTGTTCTTCTCCTATGAGGTGGTTGGTATCACAGTGTAGGTAGATGCTTTCAGAGATTAATGCAGTTAAAAGTTTATAAATAACAGACAATCATGTAATGGGTCTGTAGTTTTTTGGATGACATGGATCTCCTTTTTTAAATAAGAGATATGTGTTTCCTTCAGTTAAGTATGAGGGAAGTAATTTCGGATCTCGTAGAAGTTTAGTAAAGCTATTAGCTAGTGGTCTGTGGCTTCCTGTAAAGTACTTAATCCAGAAGTTGTGAAGTTTATCAGGTCCTGGACAATTCCAGTTGCTTGCCTTCTTGATTTTAAACATAATATCCTTAGCAGTGAAACCTTCCAAAGACATTGGGTGTACTTCCTCCAAATGTTTCTTTATTCCATCCAACCAAATTGCTCTATCGTTAAAACTCTGCGGAGTAGACCACAGAGATTGCCAATAGTTTTGGAAAGCGTGCGAGTCAACAGATTTTATTGAAGAATTCAATTGGCTCTCAGGCGATTGTTCCAATTGGCGGAAAAATTTCTTTTGTTGGTTCCAGAACATCTCGTTTTGTGTTTTCCTCTTTGTGAGTTCATTATATCTTCTAAGCCTCGCCCCTTTTAGTTTAGCCTTCTGTCTGAATGTGTCCATTAACTCAATGAGTTTTTGAGTGATGTTTTGGTCGTCAATATCTACTTTTTCATTACAGCATATATTCAACACTTTCTTTTTTAATTTTTTCGATGGGCTTCCTTTCATGTACTCTTTTATGGCATCTGCCTTGGATCTGAAATAGTCAATACTTTTTTCCAATCTTATCCTCCAAGCGGGTTTATAAGATTTCATATTCGTCTGATTTCTCTTCGTCAGTTTTGGTACATATGTTATCTGACCATTTAACTCAATAACTGTCACTGCGGCACAGTAGATCGATAAATGCACTTCATCCAAATCATGGACATTGGTTAGATGTTTTTCTAAAATGCTATTGACTTTGGCTATACATGGGAGGGCTTTGGTTATATTTTTTAACACTGGTATGTTTGGCCGGTTAGTCGGATAGGTATTGCGATAGAGTTCCAAGAGGCTATGGAATCTTTCAAATTCCTGTGAGTTTTCTAGTTGATGATAGGTATCTTCCAGTACGGGACTGTTTGTTGAAGTGTTCTGATTGTTTTCTACGGGATGGCTCTCATCAACATCTCCCATCGCCTCAAGCTGGTCCAGCTCAAACCCCACTTCTCGTCTCATGGATTCTAAATCAACTGCTGACAGGTATCCCTTTCTCTGAATCACACCTCGCCGATCAGCTATATTTTGCTCTGTAAGATTTAAGTCTGGATACATCCGTGTAAACTCTCTGTGAAGAAGCTGTCTGTAACCAGGGAGGGGATGATCGTCACACCTGTTCACTCGGTAGAATGCTCTCATTACATCTTCATTCATTTTCCGAGTCCATTTTATTCGCTTGGTATGACCTCCTCTATTAGCAGCCCTCACGGAATCTTGTGAGGGCGAGCATAGTATTGGAGTGGCATTAGTTGTCATCGCCTGATCCAGTTCTTCCCCTAGATGGTCGTTTTGGGCTGTATTTTCTTTAATGACACGAGCCCGCCTCATCAGCTCCGTGCCACCGACGGATCGTAAGCTGCCGTGTCCAGCGTCGGCTCCAGACACGCCCTGGCGCTCCCCAGGCAGCGACCCTTTCCGAGGCAAATCCAAATTCTCCATATCCAAACGGTATGGGTACAGCTTTTTATACCTACAGCCAGGTTTGTCATACAGCCGGTCCTCACATGGACAGCAGACGCTGACCAGGACGCCGCCCAATGTGGGAACAGACGCGCCTGGGTTTTAGTTTCCGTTTTGGTCCGCGGGTGGTATTTTATTTCCCACCTACCCTGCATATCTGCCGAGCATTCCCCTATCCGCCACCTGGGGACGCGCCCGATGGGGGGCCGGAAAACCCCACACGGGGGGGGGGGGGCGGAAAACCCCACACGGGTTATTCGGGTTATTATTATTATTATCATTATATTACAGCTATTTTAGGCAACTAAATATATGCGGCAACCGCTTATATGGGACGAATATCAAGGAACAGAGTACAATTGAGGAATTTCCACGAGTTTTTTTCCGGCTAATTGGAACAAAAAGCCGTTTGAACGAGTCGCATAATGGTGGTATCAGAATTATTTTGGAGTGAATATATGCAAAGTTTTAAACGCCAGGTACCGATTTTGTGAATCCTCTCTCCGTTGCACTAATTTTGAGCACGTAAGTTCGCAAAGAGCTAATAAATTAGGGCATTCAAATTACAGCCGCCACATACTTTCAGTGATAATTATTTCAAGCATACCATTCACAGCCGCACCATTTGCTTTTTGTTATGCATGATTTCCTGTGTTCTGAGAAATATCTCTTGCAGTGAAAAGAATTAACCTCACAGTAAATTTAAATAAGAGCAATTTTGGACTTCTGTGTACACGGATTATGTTCAAATGATAAAACCCGAGATCGAGGGATGGTTCTCATTGGATGACTACGACGGGACTTCATGATGTTTTCATGATGTTCAATTTTATTAGAAATTTTATTTTCTAAAGCTTTAATGCTCACTAAAAAGAAGAATGAGGATTTTGATTACATCTTTACAAACCCATTGCACTTGTTGACTTTTTTCCATTTTCCATTGGAAATACTGAAGTCGTGTGTTACAATGTGTGTATGGTGTGTATATGAGATTGTATTCGATTTCATTTAGAGAAAAGTCTGATATGCATTGACAAGCAAGTATTAAATTTATCATATTATGGCCGTTTTACACGGTGCACGTACTTGCACAATCTGACGTGTGCACGAAGGCGCAGTCAAAATTGCGTCGTGTAAAGCGGTGAATTGCCAGAACACATGCGAGAATGCGTGGACGTAAGGCGGCAAAATAGCCCCTGTTCTAATTTCGTTCATGCATTCGCGCAATTCCGTGCCATTTTAGAAATCAATGCAGTTCTAACCTGCGCAATTCCGAGCCCCGTGTAAAACGGCCTCTATATGCGTTCCACGTTTTTCGTTTTTGATACCTGGATTACTCTTCTAAAACTCATTTTAACTTTCTCATAAATCCTACTTGAAATTTTCATTAATTTAAGATTCCTTAGGCCGTTATTTTCTTTTTAATAAAACGTGTTTTTTAATGAAAATGCTATTTTTATACTTTACTGTTATTTCTTATGCCCATTCCTTACTTATTCAGAGCAATTTAATAAATAAACTGCATTAAAAACTTTTATTTGAGTTTCACTGACTTATTCAGCCATTCTAGTTTTCTAAAATTCTAAATGTATAAATTTTTTATAATACTAGTGTTCTAGAACTCTAAAATTTGCGCTAAAACCGACAATCGCTCTCTTTGGCGTTGATTCTGGGAGACAAATGAGTGGAGAATTTGCGCACTCACCGCTGGTGTTCCACTCGGCCCTCTCCGCCTTGATCTCTCCGCGGAGGCACTTCTCGACGTGCGTTAGCGGGTCGTGGTCTGAGGCGAGCACTTCCCGCAGCAGGGCGATGTACGCGATGGCGAGTCGAAGAGTGTCGATCTTGGAGAGGCGCTTCTCGTACGGGAACGTGGGCACGTGCACGCGCAGCTCGTCGAAGGCCGAGTTGATGCTGCTGGCGCCGGTGAACCGGAGGTAAAAACGAGAGAAATAGAGGGGGCGGGAATCGGCAGGGTGCGATAAGGAAGGGTCGGGGATGTGGGGAGATGGGGAGGGCGCGAGGTGTAGTAAGCAATGTTGTCAACTTGTTGACTTATGTAAGCATAATACATTTCATGAGCACTTGAAAATTAACATTCAATAAGGATCTCTTCATTTCCCGGGTTTTCGCCGCGTTTTTTTTGCCAGAGGTGACGACAATTTCGCCAGGATTCCACCAGGCGTCTTAAGGTTGAAGTGATGACTTCGTGAAAAGACAGTTTTTCATTTAACTGAACGCTGGATGTGAAGTTTGTTTCGTCATTTTAATTTAAACAATAAATTATAAAGATTCATTCGGTGGGATATATTACATTTGGTTTCCTTCGGTGGGATTGCCTTTTCCCGTTGAGTCGTCACTTCAACCTGAAGACGCCTTATGGAATCCTGGCGAAACTGTCGTCATCTCTGACAACAAAAGGCGACGAAAACCCGGGAAATAGAGAGATTCACGAATTCTGAACGCCACGGAAGACTACGAAATAACATTCAATATGTTCAGGCGTTACTTGTTGGAAGTTAAAACAATCAGTAATAAACGAAGGAGTTCTTCCCGAAAGCGGAAAATTGAAACGTCGATCATTTATGTTTGACTCGGAGGAGAACCCGAGAAATATTTGTCAGCTGGTTCTCAGGGAATACATATGATCATATCTCAATCAATAATAACATTTTTTGTCTTTCACGGGAAATAAAATATTGAGCGTACTACCGGCTCTGCAATTTTATGGCGTCATCAATAAGTACACTTATTTCACTTCGGCAAAACATAATGGCACGAAAGAAGTCTTTTAGTTGATAAATAGTGTGATAGAAATTACCGTCATGCACAAGTGACTGCCATAACTTGGCGAATATAGTGGTATGCCCAATATAATACATTCCACCGAATAAATGGTTATAATTTATTGTTTTAATTAAAATGACGACACAACCTTCACTTCCAGTGTTATTTTACTGATTAGTATAAGTGTTATTTGTACGATTACGAAACAAAATAGCTAAAGAAAGCAATTGGATAGTTTAACCAAGGCATTGTTTCAGTAATGAGTTGCAAAATGTGTTCTTTTGATAATGGTACCTCAAATATTTATGAGTTAAATGCGAATATTTTCATGAGAGGATGTTCATTAAAAATATGAATTCATGATAAATTTAATTGAAAATTTTAATTTAAAAATTCTTTTAGAAGTACAGATCTCCAGTACCAGTTTCGAGCCAAAAATAATCTGAATGAGTGGATTGCGGTGCAGTTTTTGAAAAACATGTTTTTTTATAAAGCGCTTCTGTGAAAAATGCTGACGCTATCCGTGTATGAATCGTTTGAATGTAGTTTGCATTTTTAGATTTGAGGTAAGAATTGGGATAAATTAATTATGCCTTGGCCATTTCAAAGTGACAATTAAAAGATGCTACTTTCAAATGCTACAATTCATTATTTCTAGGAATAAATATATTATTTCTTTTAGCAGTTGGATAAAGTACTGCACACCAGGACAAAAAAATATTTCACAGAAAAACCTGGAAAATTTATTCTTTTATGCGATATACATTTAATTCTATCATTCTATCATATAATTTCCTGATTTTATTTGATGAAAAAATGTTTCTTAATATTTAGAAATGAACTAAAAATACTCAATCTAGAAATCATTTAGAAATATGATAGATATTATATTTTCCGTTGTCCACGGTGGATAGTCTTCTTTGTTCCAGTTAAACTTAATAAGTTCGGTATCCGTGCATTATTTCACGGAAATGGAAGTTTCTCCGTTATGGTTAAATTAATTGCCTTATTTGACTTTTTAATAGGTTTTTTTATTGCTTTGGAATTTATGAATTGGAAAATGATGACAAGTTCGAGAAAGTTTTATAAGTATTGAGGGAAGCTACTCCAGATACGTTGGCATGAAGTGTCAGTAAATAGGAGATTTAAACGATGGAATAGTGTTCTTTCACATTAGAATAGGGATTGAAATTTGCCTGCTCTGTGTAACATATTATTCAATCATTAATTATGGGTAACTGTCCATTATTTATTGTCGATAAAAATATTTGTTAATGTCAAAAGGAAAGAGGTTGCCGTGACACATAGGCCATTCTAAATAGATGTAAGAGATCCAAAACAGTTATGAATTCTCTTGGATGGCAAAATTGTATTGATTGTAGTTCAAATCGGTTCCAATAGAAGACATAAACCGTAATATATTAAAAATAAGAGCCTCATCTCTGTACTGTTAACGCACTGATTTTTTAGAGGAGTACTACTAACTTCAGCTGTCAGCTCTTTTTGAATCCAAACGAGAAGGGTAATACTTTCAACCGTTTTAGATTTCCGTTGTATTTGGCACCGTTTTTTTTTTTTTTTTTTTTTTTGAAGCACGCTTTATTTCTTCATTATTCTTGAACCTCATGCTCGCATCAGAGTTTATTATGAATTATTACAATGACGTAGACAAGAACTAATATATTAAATATTACACTGCTGAATATTACGATCCCTTTTTGACTCTTATCTTTAAGGAGATACGTTTCCGAGTCGCTTATTCATGTAATTAGAGTGATACCAGGTTGAAGTGAGACATTAAACTAAAGAGTGAAACGGCATTTGTATTTTTTTTATTTGTGGAGCAAGTATAAAGTCCTATGAATTCCATGTATTTCAGTACATTTTGGCCGTTGCAAATGTACAGGGCTCGTACTGTTGGTAAATAATTTCTTTCTATAGAATCAATCGTGTGTTCGACTTGTAAATTTTTGGCAGCTCTATAAGCGGATGTTATTTCAGCTGATCAATAACGCGGAAACCTATTGCTGCGTTTGACACCACCCTACCCTCTCACCCCTCCCTTCGTCTCCCCCCGGCTAGCTCTCGAAAGCAATGTGGATAAGCGTCGGCCATCTTGTTTTCAAGGCGCCATCTTTTACTAATATCGATCCGTCTTGCACTCGCACTCATGGTAGCTCGGGATTTTTTTTCTTATATCATACAGTGGCAAATGCAGTAATATACAACTAAATCTCAATCAAAAAGCGTGCACATTTTTAAAGTAAGTTTTCGAGCTTTGGATTGCTTCTTCTTCCGACAGTGAGAATTGTCCATAGCAATTGAAAAGACTTTATATTTTTTCCGCTATCAGAAGGAGAAGTATGCTTGTTCTCGAAAATTTAATCTTATATTTATATAAAAACACACTACTATATATACCCCACTCTTTAAAATCATCAAAGTTGTGTTCCGATTGTAGGTAATAAACTGGAGAACGTAGCAAAAGAGAGAAAACCGTCTCAGAATTTTGATTTTAGCGTGAGAAAATATAATAATGAACATAAAACACATTCATGCTGGTATACCGATAATCGGAACGCATCTCTCAATAATTCTCGCATTTACCATTGATAGAGCTGAGGAATTTGCCATCCTTGATTCATGCATTTGCTTTAAATTTACAATATAATTTGTTAATCATGTGTTGAATAAAAAAATCACAGTATATATATTATGAAATTTAGATGGCATAAACTTAACCAACATCATTCATTTTTAGTTAGGGAAAAATGGCATAATCCTCAGCTCATCAATGGCGTTTTTTTTGCCAATAATTAGAATTTCCTCCCCTCAAACAATATCCATATAATATTGAAATGCCTGTTGCTTGCGGTAAAATTTTAGGACAAAACATTTCACAAAATCAATTATATTCTTGCAAATGTATTTTTTTATCGATAAAAATATTGTTTTGGTAAATAATGCTACTAAACAAAAATTTTCATATTGGTTTTATCGTAAAACCGAGTTCACAACAATTGAGTTACTTGGAGTAACTTGGTTTATAATGAGCGAGATCAATACATATCGTATTAATTTAATCACAACGCAAACCGCTTATAAAACGTGAAATCGTTTATGGTGAACTTAAGATAGTATCTCGTAAGAATACACCTTCCTCGCTACTGGTAATTTTGTAGATACATAATTCATTAATTTTAATTCTCACGAATCGCTGGTTTACAAGTAACAATATGTTTTAAATAAATAAATTCCGGGATATACATATATGTATTTCATCTTTTCTCAATAAATGACTATTTTTAGTCAAGTGACGGCCATATTTAATCGTAGTAAATCAATAAATGCCCTTTTTGAGTTTTCATCTTAATGGTTACGCCAAGTCAAGTTGCTGTGAACTAGGATGAAGGGGGCGAATCCGAGGAATGGCGTGCATTGCAATTTCCTAAAAATTAAAAAGTATGCTTTTCGAAATGTATCTCATCGATTGACGGCCAAAACAAATGGGCTTTCCGATCTATATTCCCGGATAGTAAGATTTAATGCTTTCCGGGCGAATGTAGTCAAAAAAGGAAAGCTAATCGGGCTTATAGCCGATTTATCTCCATTCCATTCGGCCGAATGGAGAAATATAACCCTGCTAGAAGTCCGAATGGTCTTCTTTGACTATGTTTTCCGGATATTTATTTTGAAAAATAGCCATTTTTATACAATTTTTCTTCCGTCGATACAAATCTAAGCATTAAAGATTGTGATCAAGGTTTAAAGGCAATTCCATGAAAATAATCGAATTTGAGGAGACGTTTCGCCATGAAAATTTTTCCCTCGGAGCAACGGGCATGAGTAGGTGGTAGTAATAGATAGGTTATATAATGAGTCCCCTCCCCGCCCTCCCTCCGCGGATGCCTCACATCTTGACTGCAGGTTTCTCGGGGGGGCGGGTGGAGCCTGACGCTCGTGCCGACCTCAGCATCCTCTTCCGCTCCCGGACGTTGGCGGCGTGGCGCTGCACTCGGTAGGGGCTGCCGCCCCCGCCGCCGCCGCCGCCTCCGCCGCCCTCGCCTCCGTCTCCGCCCCCGCCCACACCCCCGCCGTCCGGCCCTCCGCCTCCCGCGGCCAACATGGCGGCAGCCGCAGCGGACGAGGAGGAGGAGGAGGGGGTGGATGGGTTGGAGGAGGAGGACGATGAGGGGAGGGGGTGGTGGTCCCCTGGGTGGTGCAGTTGGTGCTGCCCGAGGTGATGGTGGTGGTGGTGGTGCGGGTGGTTGATGTGGTGCGGGTGGTGGTGGGCGGGCGGGTGGTGGTGCAGGACGGGCGGGGGCTGCACCATGTGGTGCGGGTGGTGGTGCTGGGGTTGGTGGTGGTGGTGGCTATGATGGTGCGGGTGGTAGAAGCCGGTCACCTCGTCCTCCGTGTCCACCAAATCGCCGGCGCCCATGTCTCCGTTGTCTGCAAGGAAATCAAGTGGACGACGGATCACGAACAAGGTCCATCTGAATCAATCTAGCTGGAGCAGAAGTAGCTGGATAAAGTATCAACTTTAAAACAGAAGAATATAGTACTCCACATTCTGTTCAACACAATTTCATTCTTTGACCTCGATGGATGTCGTCTGTGAACGCAGACGTTCTCTCGGGTTACCTGATCCCTTAGGGCGAGGAGCTTGTCGGGCTTTGAATTGAGTGGGTTGGGAGCCAAGGGGTACAAGTGATTTCTCTTTTCCATGCAGAGTTAGGTGCAGAAATTAGGTATAGAAAACAAACGAGATCAATTAGATCCTCAGGAGTGCTTTTGATTTTCCTCTTGAAGTCAGCACAGAACAGAGACTCACTCGTTCCCCCTGGCAACTAGGTTTTTGTGTATTTATTCTAACAATTAACTTTACCTAACTCTATTGAGAAAAAAATCACTTGTACCCCTTGGCTTCCAACCCACTCAATTTTTGGATGCAATAAATACTATGACTCGGCTGGAAACCGGATGTTAGCGCTTTGTTGATGCTGTTCGAAGAGTCGCAGATGAGATAAACACATCCATAGTTTTGAGGTCCGTCATCAGGAGCTGATTCAGAATTTTTTTCTGGCGGACGGGGGGGGGGGGGGGAATGGTCTCACAGGCAAACGATCTTCTCATACTTGAGATTAAAAAAAAGATAAAACTATTGCTGTATTGAATATTCTATTTATTTTAATATGAAAGTTAATTATATTCAATTAAATGATTGAGGCCGTAATACACAACAAAACGAACGCAATGATAACCGTGATAAACATTTTTTGCCTATTTTTTAAGATTCTGGGGGCACACGTACGGTGTGCCCCTCCCCCTAAATCCGCTTATGTCAGTCACCTTCCTCGCACATTGGAATGATCCCTAGACGTGAATAAACGTGACTGATTTCGAAACGTCGGATACGTTGGGTTCTCTCACTCGGACGGAAACCCGACAAAACTTCATCTAGGAGCGTTATAAATCGCATACGTAATCAGATATCCCACTTTCTCAGCTTCACCGTACTGGTTGTTTTTCGTAACAACAACCCGGGCCACACTGCGCAGCCCGACTTTCAGTATAACTCTTTGTTCGCCAGCCATGAAAGTTTTTTAAGAGTTTGGTGGAGGTTTTTGCTATCCAGTGTAAAATGTTTTCTTATTGCTCACCTCCTTAACTGTTATAAGAGACTAGCTTGTCATAATTCACGAAGCTAAAGGAATTGTTTTTCGATCGATTCATTAATAAATAAATAAATGATATCTTCAATGACATCATGCGAAGCAAAAACGAACAGTGGATTAAATAGCATTAACATCAGTAAAGACTATTGCATACTTTGAAATTAATCTTTTTCGTAGTAATGTTTGAACTCCGAAATTAAGCCAAATGCATGG
Source organism: Ischnura elegans (assembly GCF_921293095.1). Classification (NCBI taxonomy): domain Eukaryota; kingdom Metazoa; phylum Arthropoda; class Insecta; order Odonata; family Coenagrionidae; genus Ischnura; species Ischnura elegans. The sequence continues at coordinate 111,250,941 of NC_060248.1, forward strand.
CCATTTTCATTTCCAAAACTTTTGCTTTTTCCGAATTTCAGAAACGCATTGGCTATTCCTATCCTAAAAGTTAAAAAATTTAATTCTTATCATGCGCAAGGCAACATGTGACGGTCAGCAGCCACAATATGTCAGAAGAAAAAATATTTATTTCCAGCGATAGTTTTTTGGTTTAACCCGTTTCAGGAATCATTCCCTGCGAATTTCAATACCGCACTGACACGTCGTCTCAACATTTGAGCATTTCTGTTTTATTACGCGCAAAATCATCGATGCATTGACCTCGGTACGCAAAATATGTAGATATTGTATGCATAGACCATGCGTTAGAAGATTTTTACTATATTGAATATTATTATCTCTACATTTCATGATCAAGAAACTCATCAACTCGCGTTGAGGAATACATGCTGTTTTTTCGAAAAATGCATACGCAATCTTGTCCTAATTAGCTCTCAACTTTAAATCGACAATAATGGCTGCCATAACAAAAGGCCCTATTTTAACTACGAAGGTAAATTTTAAGGTGTTTATTAATGTGATATTACCACTTCGTTGTTTTCAAATACGCGAAGATAATTTTAATATCGAAATAAGTTTTACGCACGCCTGATATATCAAATTTTTTATGTTTCGTAAAAACATTATTTTTACTGAGTTTCATCCCATTTTTTCGTTTGCTTTCCACATAAATGTTGATATTTTTCGATTAAATCAATGCATAACAATAAAGAGCCTAAAATACGGTTACGTTGGTAGCGTTTTCTCTGGAGGCTGCCAGCAACTAATCAATAGATGTGCGTCGCTGGAACATAAGCCGCCATTTTGTCGACTTTCCCAGATTGCTAAGAATCACTGCTAGGCCAATTTCGAGGAGATGAAGTCTAATTCTATATTAGTACTGAGCACAGAGGGGAGCACAGATGTGCACGGGTAGTCGAAATAAAAAAAATCAAAAGCATGTCTTTTTTTGCCAAGATATCCAACAAAAGGAGAAGGACGAGAGAGCATGCTGAAAATAGTGGGGGTGCGAAAATTAACCCAATAATAAGCAGGTTCGCGTAAGCGCCTCATTCAAGGGCCCAAAGACAATCGCGTGGGCGGAAATATGAGATGGTGGTCTCCCCATCGTGTATGACGCCAGGCTGTGTGGTGCTTAGCAGCCACAGCAGATGCTCTCTCTGCATTGTCGCTTAAATGGCCTGTTCATCTCGACGCCAAAAGGGTAGAACGAAGAGATATCACGTTCACAGTGCCTCACATATGCAAAGCCGCGAGAGGATCCCGGTTTGCTTATGCGTTATTATCATTGCAAAATTTAAGCGTCCTTAATTCTCCCCTTTGATTATCAAAATGAAAAGGCGCTGAAGAGCCATTTGATTAATATAATTCTTCTAAATTTGTTTGCTTATTTAAGTAAGCTATATTATGATTATTACCATTGTAAATTTTCAACTTCATTTTTCGTAATAGGTGGTCATGAGCCTTTGCAGGAAAAATAATACATGATACAATCATCAATGGCCCTATTGCCTCAAAATATTTTTCAATGATTGCCACTACTTTAAAGAAACTGGCCAGGGTATAGTGTGGAGATGATCTTATTTTCTTCGCCACTGGAGTGATAGCGAAACACATCGCTACCAGCTGATGTTGTGAAAATAGGGTCTCCGGAGCTGTAGTCCGGACTGAAGGGCATTTTTACAATAAATTTAGCTTAATTTACGGGTATTTTGATAAGATTCTACGAATTTTAAACGTACTCTACAAATTCACTTTTTCTGTGTTTTAACCCGAAAATGCACTTGGATTTGTGAATGTAAGGCTGACCCCAGATTAACCCGAATTTCAAATTTATAGAACAGGAAAGCTAGCATCTTTCCCTGGGCCACCGCGCGGTTGACTATATTGGAGTGGATTGTCCAAAGGCTTCACCCAGGAATAAAACCCGGCACTTTTCGGTCAGCAATCTTACACTCCATTCTCAAAGCCACTACGCTTTACGCTTATTAATTAGTGCTTATTAATTCAAGCCGTTCCAAAGTTGATGTTAGTCAAATTTTCTGATGGAGAGCATTATTGAGGAACAACGAAATAATTTGGCTCTAATAACGAATCATTAGATCATTTCATAGGAAACAAACGATCACATTGACTCCAATTAGCTTGTTCGCCAGTTTTCTTTTATTGCTGATTGTGATAGCAGTTGAATCATAAAGAGACCCGTATTTATCCATTCCTCTATCCGTCGCCTACTTCTCGAACTATTTGCCACGAACCAAGGACCGCATTTACCCTTTCGTGGATAAGTTGATAACGTCATGAACTCATGTATAGCTTGTCTTTGCGTTTCAGCAACTCCTCGGTGCGGGGCGTGTGTCTCGTTTCCTTCACTGCTGTTTGCACTCTTGCTATCGATTCCGTCTCTCAATAAAAGTTTCTTCCTGATAGAGTGAATGAGCGAAAACTCTAATACCTTGAACTGAATACAAGTCAGCTGAAACTTTCCCTTTTATTTTAACTTGTGTTTCCTTCCATACAACGGTTTTTTTATTCACTGAATTGCGATTTCTAGTCAGAGTGGATTCACGGACCGAGAAAATAAAAGTCGAATGTCAAAAAAAACGAAAAAATAACAATTGGTACTATTAATTCCAATTTTTTAAAAAACTAAATCGATCTAAACTATACCGTTTTTCCTGCTAGTCAAACTTGTAAGAGAATGCTGAATGAGGAAGATTTATTTTTCGTTTTTACTTGTATTTCCTTCCATACACCGATTTCTTTTACTGAATAGCTATTTCTAGTCTGATTGTGAGTGGATCCACAGGGCCGATAAATAAGAATCGTGGAAGGTTACTCGGGATTTCCACCGGGTCAAGTTCTCCAACTCCATCTCGGCCGCTGTTTCGATGGGCGAGTTGTCCATCGTCTTCAGGGCCATGCCGAGTTGGAGAACCTGAACCGGTGGAAATCCCGAGTAACCTTCCACAATTCTATACGCCGGGAAAGCCTACGATCATTCTAAAATAAGAATCGTTTATCAAAAAATCGAAAAAATAACATTTGGTAATTTAATTCCATTTTTTAAAATCTAAATTGATCTAAGTTTTTAAGTTATTTTTCAATCATTCTTAGGCCTTGAGAATGAGATGGCAAGATTAGGTAGATTATGGCAATTGGATGAAGAATCGTTGACCTCTTTTTGTATGGACTCAAATAGACTACTCACCGGATCCTAGGCGGAGGTAGGGGTGTAGGGAGGCGTTGGAGTTGCACCCGGGTCCCCGGTGGAGGCTGCGGCCCCCGAAGGCGCAGGGAGGGATGTCGCTCACCTCGTCCTCACTCAGCTCGAAGGCGGACACCATGGGGCCAGGGGGACCCCCCGACACGCAGCCGGACACCTGCATTTCGCGGCGCGATGCGCTCGCCCTGGAGATGAATTGGAAAAAGTGAAGAAGAAATGTGAATAGATAATCAATCACTTACAGCACAGGAGGAAATTCAGGAAAAGAAAGTTTTTGATGCAGCTCCTTGACTAATGTGAACTTTTTGAGCCTGAAGAATACGCATGCATCTACACAGTGGCGTAACTAGGGATTTGCTTTGTGGGATTAGGGGAGCCGAGAAGGGCGACGCCCCAGGCAAAATTTTTGAAAAATGACATCCCTGGAAATACGTTTTACATCATTTTGTCACTTAAAATTTAACTTATTTATTTATTTCCACACCTCCGAAAACAGCATCATTCTGCCTTTAAATCGGGGTTTTCGATAGCATTTTAACAATCGAACAGGTACAAACATCTATGCCCTGGATAAGGGTAACTTACCCAGGCGGGCCTCGAACCCGCGACATTTGGTTTGGCAGGCGAGTTTACCCCGCCGCCACTGATGCCGGCGAAACTTAAAGCAAATACAAAAATTATGCGTCAAAACTAGACAATAGTTATGAATTTTGTTTCTTTCTCTGAGGCTTTTAGGGGGGGGGGATATATCCCCCTCCTCCCCCCATAGTAACGCTACTGCATCTACAAAGTATTTATGGATTCTACACAAGACCCTCCTAGACAGGCGTGCGACAAAAAGGTTTTGGGAAACCAATCGTTAACTTGTTCGAGAACAACAAAATTAAATCTAGGCACGCGTTGTAAGGAATATGGTTGCGTCAGTTCGACCCAGCATTTATTAAGTCCTTTCTTATTTGCGGAACAAACGGATTTCTATGCTTTTTTCTTCGGCAAAATATCACTGTTTCCGCCGAAACTGGAAATTTATCACTACTTTAAGATGATGTAATTCCTGTCACTCCGTCCAGTGTCTGCTCTAAATTGCTCAAGCAATTTGAGTATCGTACGAAGCCTCCGAGTCACTTGAGGCAGCCAGCCTTATTTGAGTAAAATCTGCGAAACGCTCTCTGCTCGCTATTGCCAGCTTTTGACGAATTGCGCTGTTTTCGTCTGTGACTCATTAAGTTCTCGGTTTAAATAATTCTGCAACGGATTCTAAATACTCCTAATGTATTCGGAGTGCGGCCTGAAAAGCATGAAGCAACCCCTCTCTTTCACTTTTTTGCCGGAGGATCTTTTCACGTGAGCTTCTTGAACCTGAAAATCACGCCCTAAAGTTGAAACGAGTTTGTTTCTAAAAATGTTTTAATAGTAGACAATATAGCATATGTTTCCCAACTAAAAAAATTACCATTCTCAACAGAGAGTCGCCGAATTTAAATAAATATAGAATCTAAGCGCTGTAAATGAGAGAAACGCTCTTCAGTGTGAGCAAAATGTGTAATGTCATGATATATGGTTGCAAGAAATGTACTTTGGAAAAGATAGGTAAGGGCAGAATTAAGTTGTTTCGAATGAAGAAGTGGAAGACAATGGTGAATACACTTTGAATGAAAAGGGTTTAAAAAAAGGCAATGAATAACTTTGAATAAGAAATAATAAGATAAAGTGGATAAATAATAGATCGTAAATAAGAGGTGTTATAAAAACAGCTCCTCGATAATCGGTAGAGAGAGGAAGAGAATGGCTAGAACTGATTTAAAACTTAAAACCATAGTTACATGGTACATTAACTCGTTCGAGTTAATGTGTGATTACATAAAAATTTTGGTTGCCTGGAAGTAAACCTGCAGGACTGCATGAACCAATTTATAAAAGGTATATTTTTTGTAGTGATATATGCTTATTTTAAGTGGTTACACGGCGAATTTTTGTCTTCATATCGCGTTCACTTATTTACGTATGCATTTCGGTTTACTCGGTATTTGAAGGAATATATGCATTTGAATATACATTTAGTTGAGAATTACATTAGTTGGACAATTACTAGGATTTGAAAGCACCGTGGAAATCGACCAAAACCATCGTTCAATCAAATATGATGCTCACTGCTGGTAGCCGGACATGATAAAAAGACCACGAACATCAACTTAGTCTCACAATTGGGTCACATGAGAAGAGGCGATGCACCGCTGACACTAAAACTCTTATTGCATCGTCAGAAACGTCTCTCGAGTAAATATCCAGTACAAGGGATTCAAAATAACTTAAAGTCTTTGCTGCTCAGCGCATAAGTAAAACTCTTCAGGTGGGAAAATATAGTGGAAGAAGCAGTAAAAAATAAAATATAGTAAAATAGTCTCACCTTAGAGCCGTGTTGAATGCTCAGGATGAATCTCTCGCCCGGGAAAAGCACCTCTCGAAGCCTTTCAGAAGCAGAAGAAATCTTTTCTCCCCAACCAACGCCGGTGGAACTTGGTCTGTCTCCAGCCGATGTGTCGTGGACAGGTGAAGAAAAAACTATCGCTAAGATGACACGATTCAAACGGTAAACTATCCAGTCAAAATATAAGTAGAAGAGATGCTGAACTATCCCACGGTTTTCCTCCCTGAACCTCCAATCGGAACCCTAGCTGATGGATCTACTCTTTCCCTGCGATCAGGAGAGCTCGCGGGTATCGTGACGGTAAGACCCTAGGATGCGCAATGAGACTTCGCTGGCTGTGAGCGGTGCTACTTATAAGGGTTTTCCTGTCGAGGGGGTGTGGCCCCGATCACCTCCCTCGATCGCCCACCCTAGGGTCTAGGGAGCGTGCGCAAGCGACGGCTTAACGAGGGGGCGTAGGGTGCAATTGCCAAATAGGTAGACCAATGGGGGTAAGGGATCTGCTCCGGCATCGGAGGCGGTGGGGTGGGGTGTAGGGGCGTGGTCTCCTTATCCTGAGGGGGTGGCTTCGAGGTGGAAACGAGGAAGGTAGGGTTCGGGTTAAAAGGATCGTTTTGGGGAGGGGGGAGGACATGAGTGTGGTGATGGAGCTTGAGGTGCCTCGAGATCAATATTATTGTGAGCAAGTGGATTTAAAGGTGAAATCGGTGGCTCTTATTTGATGGTACCATTATGCATATGTTATACTACAGATTCATGGCTTCATTTTTGTACTTCAAAAATATTTGTTTCACAATTGCACACAAAAATCATAACAATCTTAACTTACCTCTTTACACAAAACATTTATGTAAATTTTACAATGTAAAAAATAAGATAAATTGTGCAAATCAATTACATAGAGATTTTACATTATAAATGTTAACAATATAATTCATCCTGAGCCACATGGCTATTAAGGAGGTGCTTGCTAAAACAGATATAGTCAAGTAGAGGAAAACGTATAAACATAACATATACCAATAGTTCCGAGGTTTATGTCATAGTTGGTGTTTTATCATTTATATAATTGATTAACTTCGGTTAATTAACATAAAAATGAAACAAATTATTTTTTTTGTATTTCATTATGATAGATATTAGATTTCATTAATTCAGCATGCACGATGATTCGTGGAATTTCTATTTCGCCTATTACGAAGATATATTTACTTAATATTTTTAGATGTTATTACAATTACATTAGGGTTATTACGAAATTCATTCGCTCAAGATTCGTACACAAGGTTAACATATATTAAGGAAGGGTTTCCAGCAAAAATTGGTGGACCTCATTCATTGATTTTCCGTAAATCTGTCTCAAATTGAAACATAATGCGTACGTATTTGGTTTCATTACATTCAAAGTCTATTAGCTAGTTTGTGCTCGTGAATATCATATGAAATAACTTTCAATAACTAATTATTAAAGTTTAAAAGGACTGAGTAATAACTGGTAATGAATGAATGCTACTCCGTGTTTAAAGCTTAGCTATCATCTTAAAATCATGGGAGTGTATGGAGCAGACTATTTTCAAGATGCAAGTGACTCGTCATGGAGTCAAATGTAAAATAAAGGATTTAATGGTGAAAATTTTAAAATTTAATCGGTGTCTGCCTTAATATGAAATCGAACCAAGACTCCTCAACTTTTCCCCGAGTGCGGCAAGAGGGCGAATCACACACGCACAACCGGTTGTAAGTTGTCTCATCTCGAGACGTACCCTTTATTTTAAACTTTTTCTGTCGCCTGTTTTTTTTACCCTATACGACAACATTCTTCCGAAAGTCTCAGAGTATGTTGAATAGACCTTTTTCAGCATATTCTTGTATCTCAAACATAAAAAAATCATTTAATATAAATATATAATGCTGATGTGAAATTTTAAAATTTGAGATCTAGGAAAATGTTGAAAATGGCTTGCTCTGTACACCCTGAAAATTTTAAGATGATAGTTGAATTTTAAACATGGAGTTGCTATCGTTCATTAGTAGTTATGTTACCTAGTCCCTTTAAATTTTTAATAATTAATTATTGATAATTTATGTCATATGATATTTACATAGTATAATATACATCTAGGTACCAACAATTAAGAGCCGCTGCTTTTACCATCCATGATACATATCCTTCTTTATTGTGGTAATAATTTTAAATTTGGATTAAAGGGATTTTCATCACTATTTGTTGGCTTCCGCGTCAGTTTGTCTTCAGTTGTCTGTATTCGCTTCAATTGAGGTATTTTGATTGTTTCTATTAAAAAAATTATTTACAATTGATTGCAGACGCCCATAATCATCCCTCAAGCACAATTCTATCAATAGAGTGTGAATGTTGAAGACAGTTAATAGACTGGTAATACAATGGAAATCAAACCGTATCAACGTATTGTATTTCAATTTGAAGTAGCTTTACGGAAAATCAATTAATCGTTTCCCTATCTTTTTTCTGAAACACTTTTATTATTTGCGTTCACCTTTTTGACTCACGAATTTCATACTAAGCCTCATATAATCATAATAAACTCTTAAATCTTTAGCGCATAAATCCTCGTAATGGGCAAAATGTAATTTACACGAAGCATTTATCTATGCTGCATTAATAAAACCTAGTTTCTATCAGTACGGAATACGAAAAAATAATTTGCTTTATTTTTATATTAATTTTAAATTTCATAGCAAACTTCCTCGACCTTCTATCAATGCACTATTGCCCACAAGTAAATCGGTCTGTTCCTTGGTTTAAATACTAAAAAAAATACTAAAACTACGTATTGCGATTGCGTTAAAAATGCTGCAATCCATTCAGTATAATATCCGTAAGATAATTTCGTCTTTTGCTTTTTATTCAGACGCAAACTCTCTGATCCACTTCAACACACCATATCAGGATGGTGATGAAACACGGAAGGAAAGAGACATAGACCTGTCGTTTCCAGTTATCGCAAGGGATTATCTGGTGTTTCCCTGAGTTATCCAAGCCGATAATCTGGGATATATTTCCCGCACAAGACCACCGGGTATAAAGTGAAAATAAAGAGTTGCTAAAGACCGGCGATAGTAATCAGTTTCTAAATGGGAAGCTCCACGAGCCATTACTAATTCACGATGCCCTATCTGATGAGATATAATTCATCCAGGGCTATGCATCCTCGTTCAACTTCACTTCCCCTTTTCCCTTTAACTCTACCAGTCCTCCTACATCCCAGTTCTCTCATTTTCTCTCGCAGGGTCCGAAGCACCGCAGATGACATCGGAAAAACACCCACAAAAATTTTCCGCTTAATCTCCCACCTTATTGTCCTGGTCGGCCAAAGAAAAACTCATCTGGAGGCGTACAAACCTACGCTGGTGGTCGTGGGATAAAACTCCTTCCTGCTCTTGTATTCCGGTCTGCGTCATGAATGGAATATGCGGTAAATCAAGGGGTTGGCTTGGGTAGAGGGTGGGATCAGAGAGTCTGGTTGTGTAGTGGGGGTTTAGCCGGGCCCAAAGCGAATGGGATGGGGAGTTAGGTAGGGGTGCATAAAGAGACCCTGGAGGGCTATCGCACGGTCCCTAAAGGGCCCGGCGGCGGTCCTTGTTGGGGCGCGTGCCGAAGAAGTTCTCCGGATGTTCAGGTCCCGCCTCCGAGGAAACTTTTCCGTCACCCTTCCGGTAACAGAAGCGCTTCGCTAACTGCTACACGCTGCGATTTGTCGCGATAACTCCGCGGGGGACTCATATGCGTACCTCTGGAACAAGTTGGTCGGCCGTGTTTACTGGGGCCGGAGGTAGTGTTCTGTTGTCGCCACTGATTTCAAGGCTCCCTCTTCATTGGGAAGAGTTGGAATGAGATATGCGGATCACCAATTATAGGTCAATAACATGTGACATGATCGTGGAAGATCATACTTAAAATATATTTATGAGATATTGTTTTTAAGCTTTTTATTTTATACGTTTTTTTAGCCAAGCATAAATTTATTGTATTGGATTACTTAGGTATTTTCTTAATTATCTTCTTCCTCGTTTCAAAACTCAAGAAGATTTTGTTTTTAGTGTTTTTCATTAAGATTATACCCGCAGATTCCTCAATAGGCAGCATTTGGACCAATCGTCATTTTTGAAATACATTATTGCTCATTGAAGAATTAGTGGTTAATATAAAATGTTAAATATGTGAATATGGTGGATAGCTATTGCTCCCACGGTATGGTAGTAATATGTTACCAAAATTCTAGGTTCTGTGGTTGGCGGAGAACTAAAACCACTCGAATTAATAAAATATGCTAGGCATTTTCACAGTGTCATTCTCAAGGGTAATTTTTGTTGCTTAACCTACCTGCAAATACTATATTTGAGTAATTGAGATCTGTTGTGAAAATATTGATTCCGAAGGAGATCGCTCGCAAGTGAGCAACAGCTGCACTTTCAATGCAAACGTAAAAAAAGAATTTGAGCATTTTATATGAATGGAGACCCAAAGAAAAATTGAGCAGACTTGAATTATAACAGGCGGGTAAGGTAAAAAAATTACCTGATGATTTATTTTCGATTTTAAAATCGCCTATATCTATAATCGGCCACTCAATTGCTTTTTTCACTGTTAGAATTGGTTCGCATAGCCTGTGAAACTGGTTACACGACTAGTGTGTGGTACGAATACCTAATGGGGAAACGGCTACCTATTTCTGTTATGTAAACAGTGTTCTTTGTGGTCATGACCTTAATAGATAGGTGACACCATAGTGGTAGTCAGTTTATTATGGAAAGGATAGAAGCGAAGAGGCACCATTCGTCCGCACAGCCTCCTCACTCTAGCGATAGATTCCAAGGAAACAACTGTTTTATCCCCTGCAGACGAACAATATTGGTTTAGAATTGCACTCTCCACTTCACTGCTAGATGGATATTGGCTAAGTGTTGACGCTCAAAAATAGCAGTCATCGGTGGATAAGGGATGATTATTATTCTCTTAGTTATTGTAATCACTATCAATCCACTTGTTAAAAAATACTTTCTTCATGCATTCTATTTATTTATTTGTTTATTGGACCATGTTTAGAGATTTGAATATGAGGTTTTACTTTTCACTTATTTTTTTTCATTACATTTGAGAATATATTTTTCCTATTACGGTAATACGAAGTGATTAAAAGAATTAGAGAAAACTTTTAAAATAATTATGAAGAAATTGGATCAATGAAAACCAAACTTATTGTCCGGTTAAGGTGAAAATAAAATCTTGAGGCGATAATTTGTGGTGATAGCAAAATACAAATGGATCTTCTGGCGCATTGATGGCTCCAAGAAATATTAATGGATGTGAGTGTATATCGGAGGAAATATTTATTTGATTTATATAGCTTCAATTTAGGCGTGACGAGATAAACACGCTTCTGAACGCTGTTGCGCCAAAGACCATCTATGGGTGAGCCAAGGCCGAATTTGTGGTTAACACCCTTTCCCACAGACTCTCAATGCCGGATCGGGGAAAGGATGCGACAGCTATCAGGGAGTTTTATCGAACGGGGTAGTTTTCGCACAGGTACTTGAGATTAATCGGGAAACCAGAAGCTAAAAAAAAACTATTCGTCAATCCATGGGAATCGCCCGCGGAATACAGGGATGAAAGAGACCCTTTTACGTCACATTTCACGTATCAATCTGTTCTCATCGTCAGTCCTCCACTTCAACCTCCCCTCACCCTCAAACAGCCTACCTCTGGGGCCTGTTCATTGTATCTGCACTCCAATCTAACGAGTAGCGACAAAACGATAGCAAACAATTACCTCCCACGCCTCAGGCGAAGCGTTTGGCCCCGTGAACCCCCTTGGCCTGCTTCGTTCCCCCTCCTCCCAACCCCCACCTCTCCCCCGCCCCACGAGGCTTGCCCCATTCTTAACTCTAAAGTGTCCCCCATGCTCCTCTTCTGCACCCAGGCCCAAGGCCAAAATATTCCCGCCAAAACCGGATGAGCCACGCGACCGACCAACGTCCTTCCCCGCCATAGTCCCATTCGACTTGAGCTCCCCCTACATTTAGTTGTATACACTCTTCCCCCCCCTCCGATCGGCTCTTTAGTGCAAGGGGTGAAGATTCCTCCCCCTCTCGAGACCCGTTTGACCTCTGGGAAAGGCGGAATAGGGTCATCGCATAATGTGGACGAGTATGCGTGTCTTGTGTGTTTATCCAATGCATTGCCATGGTCGGTTGGTCCTCCGTATGGCCACCGTCGCCACAGATTCACCCGTGGCCGCTTGTTGGCGTATCGACAGACGCTCCGCGCTCGTCCCGGGAAGAATCGCGCGCTAAAAGTTCCGCCAGGACTCTCGTCTGGCCTTGTTGTGCTGACTCCGAGTGTGTGGTCAGCGGTTTGGAGCTCTCGACCGCGCGGGAAGCAATGTAAACATGCGTGCCGAATGAGGAACCCTGGCGAGTCGGAAGCGGAACCAGTTCACGGGACCGTTTTATAGCGAGCGTGCGCTTTGATTTTTTACATTGTTTGTCGATTTTATTGCCCGACGAAACAATCGAGAGTGTTCTCCCTCAAGTTCCCCACCGCAATGAGTTCCGACCGAACACGTTCCCAATGTTTGCAGATGCAATGCGATTCCCACGTCGACTGCCGATGCGGAAATTGTGCCTTCAATCATTGCAAAAGGTTCCAGGTGTGGTCGCTAAGTCTCTCGTAACTCGAAATCAATTTTAATATTTTTATAAAATTTTTCTCCAATGTCGTATTGGAGTGTGATTAAAATGCCAGTAAAATTTTCAAATTCTTGTGCATGGATTCCCATAGATTGCCTTACCATTATAGGAAAAACTATATATAAATATATAATATAAGAAATATATAATACAAGGGACCTACGGAATTCCGTTGATCCCTATTTTGTAATAATACTTGCCACATAGCGAGGAGAGCGTGATATTCTGTTGTTAATCTTAGATACCTCCTCTCCTGAAGAATTCCTTGTGACTATGGGCAAGGTATCCAGGTGGAGTGTAGGGTCTCCAAATGTTTACTCATTTGATATTTTCTAAAAATACAAAGTAGAATCATTATTCCATAAATTAATTGTTGAGAACTAATTTTTCTAGCTGTAGAAGAAATAAATACAAAGAAATGTTTTCATAATGCGGTTGTAAGCATGGTAACTTACATTTCAAGTGAGGTATCCTCACATGTACACATACAGCGGTGCTGAAGTCGATCCACCTTGGTCTTCATTATAAGTTCGGCTGGATATAATAACAATCACACGTAATCTAGGGGAGATCTATTATAATTTTGTTTCTTCGCTATGGCTTCCAGGGATTTATACTTATTATTATTATTTTTTCTTCTATTCTTGACCTTGTTTAATACATTTTATAATATTTGACCTAAACTCCATATTATAAAATGGGATTTATACTCGAAAAGAGAAGCTTCTGCCGAGTTGAGCACCTCTTATCAATGATATTTCCCTTTATCATCGGCTGTCATCAAAGTTTTCGCTTTCTTGATTAAATTACAAAGTGAACTACAGGAAAACGTAAAAACTAACTACTCTTCAGCGAAATTGTAATTTATCTTAAGTAACAATAAATTGAGTTACAAACTGAATACGAACACTATAGTTTTCTGTCAGAATGCTCGATGCACTTTTTTCACAACTAACGCATCGCTAGGGATTATTTTTTTTCAAGTTTCGTCAAATCTTCCCAAGAAAGAAATAAAAGAGCGTGGATTGCATTTCCCTGTTGATAATGAGTATTAGTGTGAGCAGTGGCGCAGCGAGGGGAGGGGTTTTGGGAGATAAACCCCCCCCCCCAGAGCTCAGAGAAATTTTTAAGTTTATTCCAATGACTTAATGGATTAGTATTACTTCTAAGTAGAATAATGTTAGGATTAGTCAATAATCTCTCATAAAGCGGTAAAACCAGTCATTTTGAACCATTAATCGTAATATTTTCTGGAGGAGGGCCCCCACACCTCCCACTTACCCTGGCGGGTATGCAATACCCCCTCACCCCTAAGTATTAGTTGCGCCAAAAACCCCCCTGGCCTTAATTAATAGCTGCGACCGTGAATGTGAGCGCATTATTTTTTTGGCGAGACACTGAAGCGTATTTGTAAGTTAGTTGTCGATATCTTCTAAAATACGGTGCGGTAAACTTGGTGTGGGGCCGCGGAACTTTAGCTCACTAAACTACTACACTACACTACATTACTACGACTACAAAAAAAACTCACTGGCACCCTAAGAATCCACGGTGCTCATTCCAGTCGTAATCTGAAATAAAAATACTATCTCTTTTTCGTCACTACACTGGTGATCAAAAATGTGCAGCGGTAGTTTCACGAGCTAACACCCGGAATTGGTATTTTTTACATTTAGTAACATACTATCAATCGGCTGTCTCTCATTTCTGCATGTAAGCCCAAATTTCAATATATTTTCCACATGAAGGGCAAAATAATCTTATCTTTTGAACCGTAAAGTTAGTGTAAGGCATAGATTTTCAAGCATATTTCCCAAGGCTACACGTTTCCAAAGCATTCTGGAAACACAACATGGCTAATAAGTGAATAAGTGGTCGAAAGAGACATACCGTGAGAACCTGCCCGAGGGGAGATGGAAACTGTCTCTATTGTCCCCTCTCATTGCCCTCCCCGCCGTAATAAGCACCTGCGTTCATCTCATGTCTAGTAACCTCGATTTACTCCAGTCATTTTTGACCCCGATAGGGTCTCACCCCTACTTTATCCCCTCTCGGTGCCCGCCAGCTGATGACAGGGCACGTAACCCTTAACCTCCTAAAGGGTATGTAGAAGATTAGCCTGGGTCGTATCTCAAAATCACAACCCTTACCCACACTTAAAATTTGTGATGGGGTTCATTCGCCTGTTGAAAGATTGTGAGAACAATTTTTGCTAATATTCCGATCAAATTACCGGAAGGGCTTATTGAAATCTTTATCGTGAATGCAAATTAATATCATTTGTTTTATTTATTATTGAATCAAAAATGAATTCCATGAAATTTTATAGTATTTAGCGCTGATGTTACAAATAGGGAGTCAAATAAAACCCAAGAGTGCGAATTAAAAAAAGCTGAAGTGTGGTTTCCCGGTGAATAAAGAGTAAAAAATTGAAACGTGGTCATTTCTTTTCCTGGCTTGGTGGAGATCACCAGAACGTTGAACGAAAATTAAAACGTATTATAACACATACTTTTTCCTAGTTTTTAAAAAGGTTTTAGATTTCAAAATGGCATTGGTAATTTTATCATTTTTTAATCGGAAATTCTTTACAGACGTGTTATTAGATACCTGAAGCGCCAACTTTAAGAAAGATAAAAAACGTCCTTTATTATTGGCAGAGTTTTCATCTGTCTCATTAAAGTTAGATTCGTTATATTTAAATTGAAGAAAAGATTCTCGGGTTCTCCAAGTCTCCCGACGTTTCGAGCAGCGACTTGAGAAGATCCTCAATAAGGGGATCTCAGGGGATGTTCAGAAGATCCCCTGAGGATGAATTGCAAGTCGCTGCTCGAAACGTCGCGTCGGGAGACTTGTTAACCGAGAAAAAAACCCGAGAAAATTTTATGCATTTGATACCGCGGAATAACCTAAGATCATCCATATAAAATGGAAGTTTAGTACTAATTAATAGACTTTTAAATTTTACGAATGAGAATCATTGATTGATGTTGGATATGCTGGTTACGGTGTCATCTCTTCCTGGCGCTATGCATGCTAAGACACCGAATCCATGGTGATAATTCAATCTCTCGCAAGAATGTACTGGTATATTCATATACCGCGTACTCGCGCTTGGATTATATCTAGCCATATTAATGTGTCACTGGCCGGTCGCTTGTCATCGTCGCGGAGTCACACTTCCGTTCGGGTTTCTCATCGCGCGGACAAAGCCACACACGCCCGCACTCGGGTTGTCCACAATTAGCCCCACTCATAATCCCTCAGAGCCCGTCGTCCGCACCGACACCTCTCTTATATGGCTCCGTATGCAAATCGCGGGACGGCTGCCATGCGCTCCTTGCGCCTCAGCGCCATCTTTTTGCCCCTACGAAACCGGAGGGAGAGAATGCCAATGAGTAGTCGGGCGAAGATGGATTCAACAGTGGAGCGGCGCACACGACCTACATGGATGGTCGACTGTAATCCTTCCACTTGAAAATTCAAAACCCTTCGGCTCTTTGCATGCATATTTTGTCAAGTCCTCTGGAGTGGTGAGGACGGAAAAATATGCTGGAATCAAATGGGGGAATATCTACAACTTATCTGAAGGATAAGTGATGCAACATATTTTGCAATAGGGTGGTTTCCTATTATTTTTTATTGCCTAAATCGAAAGATTATTACTCCTGGAATACGAATTTCACGCTTTTAGATTTTTAAATGACGATATCTATTTTTCGCGATTAAATGAAAAGTGAAAATTTCCAAGCGCGCGAAAACGCGACGGCGAAGTATGAATGACGGGAAAACTCCCGTGTGACGTCGTTCTGGTTCCCGCTGCCGCAAGTGAGGTGACCTTGGGGCGAGGCTTCGAGCGCTGATACGACGCTGGATGCTAGCAGGTAGAAGAGTACCCTGCTAGCTGGTAGCGCTTGGCTTAAATAACGATTATTAATACCTTATCAATCGAAGAAAACTTACCGACCTTAGCCAGTTTTAATGGGTGATTATTAAGACATGTTGCCCGAGCTCTGTGCCTCATGCATGCATTGGTAATTCAGACGATGTAAAACTCCTATCTACTCGTATAGAAACTAGGTCCCTGTGACGTCACGTGGAGTGGCATCGCATGGGCGCCAATCTGGCCTTTTTCAAATGAGGATAAAATTGACCATTGCCATTCGTCTAAACCGGTATTTCTAAAACCAAATAATTTGTATATTATGAATACACTAATGGTGGGTAACGAATCGCAAGCAATGCCTTTCGTTTTCTTTGATGAAGGAAACTACCCTATTAGCTGCTCCCAGAACTGTTTGCCGCCTCGCCACCGACATCGGTAGGTACAGAAAGAACGCAGTACACCCCTATTTTGCATTACTATTTGATTTTTCTTAAATTGTACCGGAAAGTCTACCCACATATTGAATCTTCACGTGATTTTCTAATATAAGCGGTCCCCCCCTCCCCCTATAACTTCCGATTTTTTAAAACTTGCAATTCAAATGACAATGAGAAATCACTTTACCAGATGTAAAAAATGAATTATTTAAAAACTTTTTATTTATATAGGAAAGTTGAGTTTTCGAAGTTTATGTCATGGAACTAATCTTGATTTTAAATTAATCGCCTTGATATTACCATAAATTTTCTTTTGGATTTGAGAAAATATTTCATTCGGTGATCCTAATTGTATTAAAAAATCAGTAAATATATCTTTTTAATGGAAGAACTTTAAATAGTAGGCATCACTTTTAATTTTGCGAAATTTGGGAATACAGGTTAGAGATTTAATTAGCGGAGGCTTAAATTCGGTTGAGAGGTTTTCTATAAACATAAATGCGCGTTACCAAGTTTATGATCCTTAAAATTACGGAAAATATATTTATGCTTTTTTACGAAATTTCATCTAGGTGCTACTGAAATTATATCATCTACATAATGTAGTATAGTTATATGAGTATGATAATGAGTTTATAAAATACTATATAACAATTATGTTAATTAACAATAAAAATAGAAATTTTTTACTTCTTTGACATTGCAGTAACACTCTTACATTGCATCGAAAAGAAAATAGGCGAAAAATAAGTACCAAAAATTGGCAATAGAGATAAATAGAATATGGAACAGATTTTATAGCGCCAATTGCCATCGCTGCTGCCGGTATCCTCCAAAAGCAAATACAAAATAGTTTTACAATGCTCAACCCAAATCCAAATACATATATTATAGTGCAAAAGGCCATAATAATATCAACTTGACACATCACGAGAAAATTTCTCAACTCAACAGAAAAGTGAAGAGTTACTTTGGTGAGGATCTGTAGAATTTACGTAAAAATTTCATTGAACACCAAATGAATATAATGATAATGACAATAAAAACAACAATGATAATAATAACAATAACTATAGTAATAATAATAACAATATTAAAAGACGAGAGTGCTTGGCGTAACCTGTACATCACCTAAAACTAGCAGAAATACTGTTGGAAGAAGAATAAAATGATAAGAATAATAATAATAACAATAATATACTATATGTCTTGAAATAATTATCCTTTACTATATGGCCTCGGTGGCTTACGCTTTAAACGGCAATGCACCAATGCAATCCCACGGGAGATGAACCGAACTCGTGCGAGGGTGTGGAGTCTCCCGAGACCCAGGGATGATCAGGGTTGGTCCTGGCCTTGCGATTAGCCTCCTCTCCCGCCCCACATCCAAATCATTGTGATTAGCCGACGCTGGTGAGGCGACAGACCGGAACTGCGCCAACCCTTTCTCGCTGGCGCGCGTGCGATTCCTTAAGCCATTTATGCGTCATGAAGATTGCACGCTACGGATGATGAATGCACCGCGGGGTCAACTAGCACTCTTGAGAATGACGGCGGTCGCGTGGAAAGCTTATTATTTCCTTATGAATTGGACGTATTTTAATCCTCGCGATCGGCACTGCGAATTTTCTTGTCAGCAAGCACTCAGGAGCCGCGTGAAGCCGTCGTAAATCAGGCCATGGGAAAAGTGTTGCAAGGCTTTATTTTCTCTTAACTTTAAATTTGGTGGCAGAGACCTTGGACCTTGTCCATTTTGCCCAAATAAGTCTTCATTCACGAGGCATTTTTCGTTGTTGAAGCAATCTTGACATATTTAGAAAGACATTGGGTACTTGCACATCGATATCGCAGGTAATTTGCTGATTGAAGTCGTTTTACATGGTTCATTTTACTAATCACCCTAGTCTGTTCTCATCTCACATTGGATTCCCATGTTTAATTAGGCATAATGCTGATTGCTCTTTGTACAATCCATGATTCCTCCCTATTCCTCCACATCCCCGCTTGCAAACTATTTTTTGAAAACATAATAAACGACAAAAAAACTGAATGATTGACGATGAGGATATTTTTAATTTATTATCTTTACGCAGACATATACTTTCAACAAGCGCTAAGTTTAAAAGTATCAAGGAAGGTCTCAATGATGAGCGAGAACTACAATGGCGTCATCGACCCATGAAATCTGGGGGCCAACTTTCGCATGTTTTATAGTGAAATTATGAGGGAATGACTGAATGATGAATATTTTTAATTATCTCATCCACCTCCCTCAATCCTGAGGTCATTAAAATCCAAGTCGATTTTTAACCTAACCAACAAGTTGTCTCAATACTACTCTATCCTCCGCCATGCCAACCTCTTCGCCAAGTCTTCTCATGTCTTCAACCACTTGGTCATTCCATCCTTGTCTTCCCCATGGACGCCTTCCTTCTGGTTGACCTCTCAACACTCTTCTTATCATTGCATCAGCTACCCTTCTTCTTACATGACCAAGCCACCTAATTCTCCTACTTCTTATCAGAACCTCACTATTAAGTCTTCCGTATAAGTTCCTGAACTCTCTGTTTTTCAGTATTCTCCATACGGCTTCTTCAAACGTTGGCCCATACATCCTTTTCAATAGTTTATTTTAAAATATTATTAATTATTCTGGGTCTGTTCTGTTAGGGTCTAAACCTCCGCCCAACATAAGAGAACTGGCTGTATTATGACTGTGCGTATTCTCATCCAACTAGCGAATTTTTTCAATTGAATTTCGATTTTGTCCCTAAGTGATTGACCCCATCCAAGCCATATGGTTACCATAGTGGTCCCTGCAGTGGACCGAAATCCAAAGGTCCAGGTTCGATTCTCGGCCCGGAGGATTGTTTTTTTTTGGCTATCCCATTCCCATGGCATGAGAATTTCATTGCCGTTTAGGCGACGAATTTAAAATACGCAACTTGCTCAAGGGTGTTTACGTATCGCAAAAACATATCACGTTTAGGGTATCAAGACATACTATTATGCACCAATGTTATTCTCCACGGTTGATCTGCCCAGTCACCTTTCCGCCTCATTTGAATCGCACAGAAGTGGTCTCGTTGAGGTCATCACCGAAAAGTAATGAGTGTATCGCCCGTCCCACGCTGTGGAGAGGATGCGCTCCACGCTCTGCGGTGTCGACAGAATCCGTGGTTGGCCACACTTTCTTTCTCCCACGCCCCAGGCCGCACTGCACTTGAAGATGGAGAAATGAAACGGAGTATGCGCAAGCCATGTTACAGTCACACGGTCCGGGAGTCGCCCTCCGACAAAGGAACTTGTCCGCCGATTACGCGCCTGGCGATGCGTGAAGTCGTGATGGTTTTCGGGTGACACCGCGAGCCGCAGGACACATATTTCACCCACCATTCTCACGCTCTGTTTACCACCGTATCGCCTCGGTCATGCCAAAGGGCTGGCTGGAGTGTCTGATGAGAGGAAGGAAAGGGCCGGGGGGACGGTTTGGGGATTTTTTCTGCTGACAAATAAATGCCAAACCCCGTTTTATCAATCATAAGGCCCCATTAACGATTTCAACGCATTTTTAAGATGGGTTTTACATACAAGGTAATAATAAAAAGATGATGCAGTTTCAGTAATTCATAGGAGATTTTTTCTTGTTGGAGTACATCAAAGGCGTTGTTTCTAGACACAGAATTCGCGACCTACTCCACTCAATGAACAGAATTAATGAAGAAATGACAAAAAATAACAAAGAAATATTAATTAAAATTTGGACAGAGGTTTGTAAATTTGGAAATTTATAAAGCGACTAAAGGCGCACGTATTGAAATTTATTATTTATGTAAAAAAGATCCTTGAGATGAAAACTTCGAAAAATAAAGAGCATAAACTGCAAGTAATTATTTTTTCATTTGAACAGTGTTCAAAATCACTCCATTCTTTTATGATAAAAATGTAGTATATAAACAAATTTTTCTGGAGGTTTTCTCTTCAGCGCATGCTATGTTAAGGCCATTATAACAGACGTGAGGTGTTAATATGGCGTCAAAAGTAGTAAGCTGTGAGAAATTTATTAAGAAATTCCATCTGGGTGCCGTAAGTGGGGAATAAAATTTTTAGAGTAGACCAGAAATTGAGTTTGCAAATGCAATTCCATTAATTGTGCATCGTGTTTTGCGTAACAAGTGGGATACTCTTCATTTTCTTATTAAACCATTTAAGGAAATAAACTGAAGTGGACGATATTCAAAACTCTCTTTATCCTTCAGCCAATTTTTTTCTAAATTATTTCTTTTATTCAATCAGAACGAAAGACTTGTATGGTCACTTTCATTACCTCTCAATTCAAAATCGTTGGTGACCTGGGACTCAGTAGTTTACTATTCGAGATCAAGATGCGTTCCCATTGGCTGACTCTTTCTAGCTTGGGGACATGAGTCACAAATATGAGGCATGAAAAGGTTTTCCACCGGTTGATGACGTCCACTGAGAACGGTATTCGGAAGATCCCCTGAGGATGATCAACAAGCCGTTGATCGAAACGTCGGGAGACATGGACGACATCAACCGGTGGTAACCCGAGAAACTTTTCAGCAACTGATCCGCCGGGAAAGCCTAAGATCAGAAAGATAATTTGTTCGTGAACAGTAGGGGTGTTTGGCGCAATATGCACATCGATTAAATATTTGGCAGGGAATTACAATTAAAAAATACACGAATGAAGTATTCACTATTTGTAGATATTTCTACCGTTTACAGAATTTATCCTACGTATCGGAAGATTAAAGTGATAATTTAATGCAAAAAATTCACTGTAGCATAGTAAACCATTTCTTTGCCTGACTGCTAGAAACTCAGCACCTTCATCGTTCCCCTGTATCGTGGCTCCAAACTTGCGCGAATATCGCCCCAAAAATTCGTGAATCCCCCAAAATCGTGAAATGGTTTTGACACTGCTCTCTATGCCCATCCTCAAGTGGCGTAGAATACTGTGCACACAAGGATTGAGAGAGGGGAGATCGTTTTGTAGAGGTGCTGACAAGGGTGTGAGTATGCCGAACAATGCGCCCCCTGCTGGGGATGTGGGTTTTAGGGGGGGTGTCAGAAGAGGACTGGGGTTGCCCCCCCCCCCCCCCCCCCAAAGGTCCAGGCAACCGAGGTCCCTCTGCTGAATGGCATTCTAGCTGGCAGGGGAGGGATGGGTTTGGGATGGAAGCGGTGGAGTGGGGCAGCTGGTATTTTTTCCGCAAGGATTTCGTAAGGAGAGGGATGGGAGATATTTAAGGGGAAAGGGTGAAAAAAAACCCTCCATAGCCACCGTATAGCACGACCCACCCCACCGGAAGGTCCCAGTTTAACACTCGGTTGAACCCGACAGCCAACGTGATTCAATTTTGTCGAGAAGCGATTAAGTACGTGGTGATAGTCACGGGGGGTGGTCCTTTTTAAGGCACGGTTATGAAGAAATATCTCCCCGTAAAAAAGCACAATTTCATTCGCTCTATTCGCACTTACGATTGAGTAAATTATCTAAATCACTGAGTGAGACAGCGAAAATTTGTTGATTGCCCACTAATGCGAATTGAATCCAACCCGAGGTCTAAGTTATTGCGTTAATTTTAAGAGTACAAAATTGTCTCTATCCTCACAGCATGACAGTTTAATCAATAATAAAAAAATCCATTCAATGAAATAACTGCGGACGAGACAGTAGTGCACATTTACGGAACCACCCACGAGTGCATGTGAAGTGCGAAGAATCTACGGAGGAAAAATCATGTTCTACGTGTGGAACACCTGATGCGAATTTGTGAGATCCGGTTTCCAGTTCCGATCAAGAGAAATGACTTTTTCTCTGAGCAATTATCGCACTGAAAAAAATTCATTTCGGGTATATTTATAATTGGCATTGCTCTCTTATACAGGCGAAAGCCGTTTCAAAGCCAAAGAAAAAGGACGGATTATCCTAAACCGAGAGCCAGGCTTTGATTAATGATTTTGAATCTCATTCTTGGTTATTATAAAGGCCTGGTTACACGGTACATTAGAATGTACAAGAATCTGTACATTTTTCTGAATGGTTTTCTGAACAGATTCTTGTACATTCTCATGGACAAGATCCACGAGTAGGTGGTTACACGGTACATTTTTTCGGACATTTTTTCGTACATTTTTTAATGCGCAACAAATTATTTCAACTTCAAATATAAACCAATGGGGAACATGCAAACTTTTTTAAAAGTACTAGAATAATAAGATCCTTACCTCAAATGTACTTGCCGAAATTTTCGCGGATGAATGATGTTTTATAGCTGAGATATGAGTCTTTAAAAATAATCTTCATCGACTGTTTGAAAACACGTGACGGAGCGTGCGCGCGTTACATCACGGCCTGGAATCCACTGATGACAGACTGAGGAAGTGGATAAAAAAACTGTCTATTTAGGGACTAAAACGCAAATTTGGCGAATATAATTGCTGCTTTAACGTCAAACTTCGGATTGTGAATATATTGCGTTGCCAAGGCGTTGTTGAAATAAATAAAGGCGATTGTTTGGGGGGCTTTGGAAAGATTAAATTAAAATAAGTTGATTGCAGATTGTGATCTACGTTACACACCTACATCATTTGCTTAATGCAGTAAGTATATTGTAGCATGGACCTTCAATAGAAAAACGTGTGAAAACCATATAAATAGTGTATCCCATAAAACCATATAAAGTGCCCCGACGTCTAGTACCTCTATTTACTCGCCGGAGAAGTTTTTTGCTTGTGCTCGAAGGGACAAAAATAAGAGTAATGAGTGGTTGATGATCCACAGAATGGAGTCAAATACATTATCTATATTGTCAACGGGATATCCTCAACGTAAGTACACTCTTAAATCAGGGTTACCGCAGGATATTATCAAGTTACTTATTTCACTTTGTAAACAACTCTATAAATGTACCTATCATTCTACCCATTGTAGGATCAAATTATAAGGAAAGTGGCTGTTTACGAGAATAAATACTGATTACGATTAAACCACGGTGAAAAATAAGGAATGTAATGGGCGGCCGGCCTCTCGTCACAAGGAGCCCCTAACAAGGAATATTCTCAAAGTGTCTTTCGCCGATATCGTTAAAATTTTGGTGGATAGTAGTGTTCCATAATAAAAGCACATTTTCAAAATTTCTCGTGCCCTTAAGCCTTGTGATATAAAAAACAGGACATAATAAAGGCAGTTGAATTTTAGATTTGAAAGCGAGTGTGTCGTGATTTCTCTCCATCCTTCTCCTGTGAATCGGCGCACGCTACAGGAATATACGAGAAATATGAGGCTTTTGGCAAGGTAAATTCAATATTTATTACTGCGATGCCCATAACGTTCGCTGCATGTCAACGCAACACCTAAAATTTCGACTCGCTTTGCAGTCGGTCTCGATTTAAAAACAGGAACTTGAGTAAATACAGCGTAAATAGTACTTGAATCTTATTTCTTTGCCTATCACATGCTTTTTATGGCCTTTTAACGATCATTTGGATCTCAATCTTGGACAATTCTCGCGGTTCATACATTCAGCGCCTTTCCATCTGATCCTTCATTTTACCCATCCCCTTTTCTTGTGTTCCATTCTTTCGCTACCTATATCCAATCAGTGAGATATCCAAGTCAAGCAAGATCATATCAAATCGAAATAACTATCGGGGCCGAACGTAAACAAAGAAGTCGTTTTCGTATTCTGCCACCAGGTGACTCTGAGTTCAAATTGTATGATTGTCTGAATGAAATTAGAGCAGGCGTTTAGAAATTCATACATTCTTACATTTTGCGTGGTTACACGGTGCATTTTCGCGTTCATTCTGAGATTCAGACATTCTCACATTTTCTTGTACATTCTCATGTACCGTGTAACCAGGCCTTAATAAACGTGCATACACTTCGTATTGTTAGGGTAAAATAAATGTACTTATAACTTTCAAGTTTTTTTTTAATTTTTCCAAATGTTTTATTACTTATCCAGAAGCGAAATATTAATTTCAACCCGAATTAAATTTTTAACCTGGCTAATCTTGTAGTAAACGAGCTGGTCATATATATGATTTATTTAAAATAATGTGAATACGGAAAAAGGAATTTGAAAAAAGTACAAGGTAGTACAATTGAACTTCATGAGGAAGCTTAATTTGTGATACGGTTTGGGTTGAATTAAGATACATTCCTTTTGAAAATAATATCTTAGCTATTCAGCACCTTCGCCATCCTGTCAGTTTGGCCTGCTCCCCTTTTTTCAATCTGATTATTTTAAAAGTTAAATCCTCGTAAATATCCTGCGAACATGTGTTCCCTTCTAAAGCTTACAATTCACCTTTTAAAATCGATTTAATTTTTCGTGTTTTTTTATGAATGAACCCCATTCATCTGCCTCATTCTCTTCCTGTCATTTCACCATCGTCGCGGGGCGTAATCGGGTCTTCCAGAAGTAAGAAAAGATTATTTTCCCGTAATACCCTCGATTAGGGGAAACCACTGAGTTTACCCCGTGTCATCAAAACTCAAAAGCCTTTTTGTAAGCTCCAAAAGATATATAATACCCGGCTTAAGTTTCGGAGTGATCCCTCCCCAAATCGTTTATTGGAAAACCAAAATCCTCTCCTTTTTTCTGTATGCTTCCTTTTTTTATTTGCTTTCCTGCCACCGAAAAAGGATTTGGACGACGTTCCTCAGTTTTTCGCCGCATGGAACTATTTTGGAGAGGAGAGTGAATGGGTGGTGGGGGAGTGCAAAGCGTTTGGTCCTGGAGTTGGTGAGGGGACTAGACCGCGAAACAGTGTTTGACGTCCACCACGACGGCTTTGATGTGTGGAATGGGGAA
Source organism: Ischnura elegans (assembly GCF_921293095.1). Taxonomy (NCBI): domain Eukaryota; kingdom Metazoa; phylum Arthropoda; class Insecta; order Odonata; family Coenagrionidae; genus Ischnura; species Ischnura elegans. The sequence goes on from NC_060248.1 coordinate 111,276,520, forward strand.
GAGACGGCAGTGCTGTGGGCAGGATGGTGCAGCATCGACGGCGTTCGCATCGGCCACGTGGCTTTGAGCCTCGTCGGAATCGCGGCCTTCCCTATGGTTCATGACGGGTCACAATCCCCACCCTCAATAACACAGCAGAGGGGTCCCTCCTCCCCCCTTCGTTTTCTGGCGGGATGGTCACAAAGGTCGCGTGCCGGGACCCCATGGCACGGACGCCGTCGGCGCGGCCGCCACTCCAAAAGGGGCCACTCGGGGCAAATTAAGATTTCACGGCTCCCGGCAGTGTGTGCAAATAATGGTCGGTTAGTAACACATACCGTCCCCCTCCTCCCCTTGGAATATCTCCTCTCTTTTGCTTCTCATTCCACACACCCACGGATATATCCTTTGGTCCTCTATTCGTCAATATACGTGATACGCTTTTTCTTAAATCATATGTAGTCAAATGATTTGTAGAAGGCATACTCATATTTCTTTCGATACGGAGCGTTAATATTAGCTTAAGGTTGGATGGCGATATTTGGTGGAACTTGTTCGCAGGAAACATAATGAAATACACTTTTGTATGTTCCACAAGAGTTTTTAATCCCGACCTAGGTTTCGGCAGTACACACTGTCATTATCAAGGTAATTGATAATGACAGTGTGTACTGCCGAAACCTAGGTCGGGATTAAAAACTCTTGTGGAACATACAAAAGTGTATTTCATTATGTTTCCTGCGTTAATATTAGTCGGTTTTCGGATAACATTAGTCGTAGGATGATAGCTAATGCGTAGCCTACGTTATATACATATATGAATAACGTAGGCTACGGCTAATGAGGGGATCGGGTTGGTGTGGTGGCTAGAGTGTTGGCTTCCCATCCGGTGGGCTCGGGTTCAAATCCCGGCGGAGGTAGAGAATTTTCAGAGACTGTCCGATCTCTGCTTGAATGTTGTGTGGAGGATGTTTCAAGCGCAACACTCCGTCCGTCGGATGGGACGTTAAGCCGTGGTCCCCTTGGCGCCTTTCGTTAAGAGCAGGCTAATGCCGACGCCGGGTTTCTCTCCACCACTGGGTTTTACTTACACCAACCCTCATGGAGCAAATGACCTCAGCTGTCGGTCACCTCCTCCAAATACCATACCATAGCTAATGTTCCCGGAGATAGTACAAACCACCTACGCCGCAAAACTGTGCGACATGCCTTTAGCTGTAATTATATAGCTATGTCAAAGGGGCAGTAATTGGGACAAAACTGGGGGCACAGATTTTTATTTCAACTGTATCAAATGAAATTAGTTGGCGTTTCCCGTTCGGTTAAAATCAATTTCATTTTTATTCACTCATTCCACCCACGGACATATCCTATTTTCGTCAATAAGTGATACCACGCTTTTTATTAAATCGTACGTAGTTTAATGATTTTTAGAACACATACCAATTTTTCTTTTGGTAGTCTGGGTTAAAATTTGTCGCACGTTGATCGCTAGCGTTCCTGGAGGCACTATATAAAAATGAAGCAGCAAAATTGCGCGACACACCTACGGCTGGAAATAATATACGTAGTTATGTCTAAATGTATTAGTATTTATTGGGTACACTTTTTCGTTTAAATTTTACCACATTGAATTTGCTGGCTTTTCCCATTTGATAAAAAATATTAATAATTTTGTCATGGCTGTCCAGCATTGGATGAAATTACTGGGCACTGTGTAATATGATATTTCGTCCAGCAGTGCCAATGTCGCTGTGTTCGGTTGGACTTTCTACCAGGATCTCTTGTACTATAAATTATCGCGCTTAATTTTTTTATTCATTACTTTTCTTGTGTTTCAGAACGGACGTGCATTTAATTTTAAATATTTGAGATGAGTTACTGAAATGGATTTGTAATCTATGTATAGAAAATAGGCTATATCATAAAATCAGTCTGAAATATGATATAACAATTTATACATTTAACGATAGCAGCGATTGATGCGAAACGCTAAGGACATGGAAATTAAAACTTTGGTTGAGTCTTATCATTTGTTAATCAGTACGCCTTCCACAGTATACCACCTTTGGCTAATAGACCAAACTAGGGTAGGCTATTGGCTAATTTTAGACCAAAGACGATCATTACGCGTTTTGGGTACATTTTTGACGAATGCTACCACAGAAGTCAATTGGAGGCAAACGGCGATAAATAATGTCGTCGAACTTGGTATCCGCTCCATTCCGTTGTACATCTAAGCACGAACAAAAATGTTTGCATTATCGCTTTCAATACAGAAATTATATCGCCAGTTGAATGCTCTTGTATACTGGAACCAGGCAGTGGTGTGATAAATGTTTCCTTTGGCAGTGCCATCAAATATTAGCTCATAATACTAGCACGTAAATCTTGCTCGTAAACAATAGTTGTAGCTTTTTATTTCAGTTGAAGGTGTGAACCATAGGAACCATAAGATTTAAGTTCTGTGATATTTACGCAGCAATAAAATTATTGAAGTCAGTCTGTATCCATAGATTTCACGGGTTCCATTCCGGTTAGTTCAGGCATTTGCGGCAATCTTCGGCAGCCTCCCCCACTGCCGTCTTCAGGGATGAATAGTATTCAACATATATAAGAAGAATTCCCGTTATTTCCTATAATAGTGGTGGAATAAGTTCCCAATACCCACTGTATAATGTGCATGTCTTAGCTAACCCGGGTGAAATTCCGAAAAGCCTGTGTATAACTTTTTGTTGATATAACGTCATATTTCCTTTGAAGATGTGGATATTTTGATCACTGAAGCGTATATCATTCTAGTACTGTGGTACTTTAACTTCCGAATGCATCTTAAAAATTAAAGTTGACATATTTAAACTTTATCTCGTGTCTCTCATCGTTACAACATGTCTTTCCGTATTAATTACACCAGATGCTGTGCGATTGGGTCAGGCTAACCCTAACTTGATTTGATTGGTTGAAATAACCAATTTCTTGCCTACGTCATAATACGACATGTTTAACACCGGATTAAATTAATTTCGGTTATATTCGCATAACGTAATGACAGAAGAGCGAGTGTATTGTCCACAGATTTTATTTCCGACACAGATTTCAACAAATTATGTGATTTTCAAAGCATGCATATGCGACATGAGAATAATATTAATATTGTTTATTAATGGGGAATAAAATCCGTTAAAAGATTAGAATACATCAAAAATAAACCAACACAATAATGTGAGAGAAAGACAAGATAAACACTATTACATAAGAGTACACTGGCTTAGATAAATGAGAAAAAATACAAGGTATACTTCATTATACAATATTACACATTCGTGACTCAATTTCTATAGTGCATCTTAAAAATTGCATTACATTGCATTACATTCTTACATTTACCTAATTGTTGTTCAAACAAGGTTCCTAAAAGTATTTAATGGCATAGCAAAAAAGTCCAGGTCACAATTCGTATTGTCATCTCTATTGCACGAAAAATAGGCAAGAAAAATAATAGTTGGCATAGTTTGTCGAAACCGGGGTCGAGTAAAAATCTGTAGCCCATGCAAAAGTTTTCCTGTCATTCAGTTGCCATCTACTCGATTCGTTCGAAGTAAGTTCAAAAATCATATGCCGGAGGAATTTTATTATGAGCAATAGCATTCATTTGCGAATTCGTTGAATAACATACAATTGCAATGGTCTATTTGCCTTTTTACTGGAAACTAAATATTTCGTTCTGCAGTGGTTTATTTTCCTGTTTGCGCATTGAGCTAGTCTCAATAGTTTTAAAGGCCCATCATCCGCATGAGAACTGTGTGGCCAACCGTGCATTTTACAGCCCAAAGACTGATGCTGCGCGACTCCTCCCATTCCCGTATTGATCAACCTGTCTCCTCCAGAGGTGCGGCAGCCTCCACTTCAAAAGCCTCGCCCCTTTCGCTTCCTTCCTTCCCTCCCCTTTACCTCCACCCCTCTGTGGATCCCCGGGATGCGTATCTGGACGCTATCGACTCTTTTCATTTTGCCCTCTCTCGCAACCTCTACGCAAGAACGTCATAACATTATGTTTAGCAAAAACGGTGCCGGGATTGACAGTGTGAAATTCCTACATCGTACCTATTGGGTAATTGCGTATTGTACCCAACTGTAAAAGCGCACCATTAGTTTATTCCCGATTCCAACAGGAACGATTAAATAAGAGAGATACATACTTCTGTATGCTTTGGTGGTGTGGTGAAGATTCCGTGGAGAGCTTTACGGGATACTATATATTTCGTGCGTCCATCTTTGTAGATAATAGTTTCGCTGGCTTTGCCGCTGTGTTTCCGTCGATGAAGTGCAGAGTATCGAGTGACGCTCTGCAATCAACTTTTCATGTCCTTCCATTTTCCTTCAATACTTTCTTCAATTTTCCGCAATGTTTCTCTTCTTTTCTTTCCCCGTCTTAGGCTACCCCTGCCTAAATTTGAAGACACCACTCGGTACTTTTACATCTATCCCAAGTTGTTTTTCGGAAAAGACAATTCTTTGATTATTGATACACCATTTGATTCCAAGTTTTCAAAATATGTCTTATACTGTTCTCCTATGATTAATTCGATCTTTTTCATTCCAGTCTTTTAATACAGGGCTTCGTCATTATGATCTTCCTGTCCCCATCTTGTTTTTAAGATTGCCTTCATGCGATTCCGCTCCGTTATGTATATTTTTTCGCGGTTGGATTTATTTGCAAGCCCAATCCACGACGGTGCTGCGTATGTGAAATGCTGATTTGTGGTATGGACCGTCTTCCCATCGGAGTCCGGTGTCTTCTTATTGGTTCAGTAGGGGACAGGAGACTTCTCTTTGGTCTGTCCACCTTGGCGCATTCCTTTTTCTTTTTCTCCCGAGCTAGTTTGAGGACTCTTTTTCATGAATAAGATAGCTGGTATCTATCCTATCTGTTGAATGCTTTCGTGGATTTCATGATCTCTATCTTTCCCGTATTGATGCGTGGATAGTTTCCCTTCTCCTTGGCAATTTTGCTTTTGCGCAGTCATAGTCAGCGTTGTGAGTTATCCCTCTCCATATGTGTTCAGCTATGGCTGAGGGGTGCAGTAGTTGATTTCTTGCGGCTCTTTGGTGTTCTTGGACCTTATCTTTAGGGCTCTGCATATTTTCCCGATATATGCACTGTCACTTGACTTCGTGCTATCTGAGGAAATTTCCAGCCCACCTCATTTTCTTTTATTTAATCTTGCTCAGAATGGTTGGTCTTCTGTCGAGATTCTTTATGTCATAACTATTTTTTTTCTTCCATTGTCCTCCGTCATTCGTCGGCTGGTACACTTTTCGCTAATAATTATTTTCAAGTGTCGGTACGTTTTTCTTCCCCAACAAGAACTTCCGCTTTTTAGAACCGTAAAACAAGCAATCTGATTTCGGTGCCATCATCATCAATTCTAAGATTGGTTTGACGCAGCTCTCCATTCAATTCTCCTATTAGCTAATCTTTTCAAACCTACGTATTTCCTCTAGTCTAAGTTCTTCTTTCCGTTGGAAATAAAGAAAAAAAACTTTGCAAGGTTCACTTTTATTTTAATATGGGCACGACCCGGATTTCATAAGGTGGTTACATCTTCAGGTGATGAAGACGAAAACCGGGTCGTGCCCATATAAAAATAATAGTGAACCTTACAAAGTTTTATATCTTTATTTCCAATATGGAGAGGTTTCACAAAGTAACGCCTGAAGTTATCAGTTACCTTCTTTACGTGTTCCATATGTTTGGTCTCCCTTTTCCGTTCTTGCCATCTACTTGTCCCTCGACAATTGTCTTCATTAGGCCATCCTGTCTCAAGGTACTACCTGCAAGGCTGTTCCGTCTTCTTGTCAAGGTTTTCATGAAATTTCTCTTTTCTTCTACTCTTCTTAGGATTTCCTCAATACTTACTAGGTCGATCTATTTGATCATCGTCATTATTCTGTTGCACTGCATTTAGAAGACAAGACGGAATCATTCAATTACGATATAGTAATACATTATATGACATATAAATTATGTCTCATCTGCAGGAGTATCTGTCGTAGGAGTGTACTCTAGGCAGATAAATCAAAAGAATATGCTCCTGAGGTTAACTTTTAAGTCTCGTCAGCGAATGATTCCAGCACCAATGATATATCTAATGCAAGAATTACGTGCTGGTCTGGTTCGGAGAGGTAATAACTTGTTATCGATGCCCTCTTGCGGTCCGCGTATACTATGTAGATGTAACTAAGTCGATAAAAATTTTTTCCAGTCAACATTTCCTAATGAGGATATGTTACGTGGAAGCCATCTCAAATATTGATAACCATTTAATCGCAATCTTCATGACCAACAAAAAAAAAACGAAAACTAACTGAGTACAAACAGCTTCATTCTCTTCATTGCTTTTCCAGAGCTTCGATTATTCGAGCCACCAGATGTCACACACTTCTTTGGGAGTGGCGGAAGTAAGTGCAGGGCAGGTATTTGAATATTTACCAACAAACATAGTCATTTTAACGAAAAGTTAATATTTACGGCATGTATTGAACTTTGAGTACAGAAAGCACTCAATGTGAGTCCAATCAATTTTAATTGGTCGTTCCAAAGTTTTTACTTCCACAATAATTTAATTATTTTTACGCACATGGTGCTCGCCACTATTCTTGTTGACCCGTTGATGAAAACAATTAAAAAGATGAATACACCTTTTATACACGACTTAATTCATCAAAATCCTCTGAGACTCAATAGTTTCTCTTATGTGACTCCTGGCTTAAATTGAAAATTTTCTCTGGCGTTAATTAGTTTTAATTTTTCGGGAAAAATTTGAACATTGGTCATTATATAATTCGGAGTCCAATGATATTATTACCATCCGCTATTTGATACAGCAGTGTTTATCTTAAATTGAATGACTGGAAATGTATGATACGGATACGACTTATGATAATAATAAAATAATTATGTATTTAGCTCAGGGATCTCCAAACTTTTCAATGTAAGGGCCACATTATATATTTCTCACGTCTGTGCGGGCCGAAGGAATAAAAAGTGAATAAATCAATACCAGTAATTTAATTTCTTCAAAATTTAGAGTATAAGCATGGAAAAATTTAAATATATCTTGTTGGAACGTCAGGGTAAATAAATAGATTCCTGCCTATTTCACAGAGATCTAAATAATTCCCCAGCTTTGAATAATTCAGCGGTGCAAGCCGTACGATAATTATTTTTTCAAGGCCAAAGCATTTGAATTTGTTTGGAGGGCCGGATGAAATTATGTGTCGGGCTATATGTGGCCCGCGGGCCATAGTTTGAAGACCCCTGATCTAGCTTAATGACGGTCAGGTTCTCAAGTTACGAAATTGAACCCCAGTTTTTCTCAACAAGCTGATGGATAACGCAGGTGGTAATTTCCGTTGAACTATCGCAAAAGTGATATCTAGATAATTGGTTTTGACGGCACATTTTATAGATTTCAATGTCATTCTCGGAGATTTACGGGGACAGGTGGAAGCGTGATTCCTAGTCACAGGCCTTACAGGTTATGCAAATACGTTTGATCTCGCATTGAATGTGTGCGATCCCGATTTTTCGAATCGAAGCAATAGTAGGCAAAGAAAAAGTTGAAATAAATTGCATTAATTATAATTTTATTCCTATCCTTAAATTAGGCTTTTTAAAGGGAAAAGATAGATTTAAAAAATACACTATGTTGTATTCCACACGCTGTTTATTAAAATGCTGTCTGTTTCGACCTTTTCAGGTCACTAAAGGGTCAAGAGGTTACAGAATTATGTTACCTCTTGACGCCTAAGTGACCTAAAAAAGGTCGAAACCGGTAGCGTTTTTAATAAATCGTTTGCGTAAAATATCAAAATAACATGTTTATTTTTGAATTTATTATGTCACAATTCCACGAAGTGTACTCGGGAAACATTGATTTGATAAATGGTCAAGGTGAACAGTGACTTCGAGAGAGAGACCTGCCAGTTCATGCACCTGACGTTTGAAAATTGTACTAATTTAATGCTGGTTTGGAAGTGGTTTTGTACCGCCCTGGAGCAAACGACTGCACACAGTACCAGAGGCGAGGCCAGGAATTTAGTCGGGGGGGTTCAAAAGGGGGGCCAGGGGGGGCAATTTTTGAAAAACAGGGTACTAAGTAGAGGGTTTTCAACTAATTTTAACACTTTTCATAACCGAAAAAGCTTCATTTTTCAAAGAAATATTTTGCAATATTTTGTTTTCTTTTGTGATGCAAAGTAATAGTTCTTTTATATTTCAAGGGGGGTCCGCCCCTCCCCATTGCTACGCCACTGCACAGCACAGCCCCCACTCTTCCCATCTCCCATACATCGGCCAGGGCCTGCGCCCGAGTTTACTGCCACGCCCATCGATGGAAAGCGCCACCGCTCGTCCCCCCGCCAAACTGTCCTGTCAACTTCAGGCGTTGCCCCTCCCACTCCACCACCCCCGCACCCGTGGCACGGCACCCGACCCATCTCCAACAGACGTCCACCTCATTGCGAATCTCTCCCGCATCCCTGCACCAATGCTTCTCCGCACCACCTCACTTCCTCGCTCTGCCTCGAATCTAAAGATTTGTGAAGTGGCATGCCTGCCATTTGCAGGCGCAACATGCATCGGCGGTGGCGCTGAAGTCCGCGAGGACTGCTTTTGTTTTTCGTAGGGCCGCCATCTTATGCCCCGTTCACATTACCATCTTTCTTAACCAGCGTAAGATGACGTCAGAACCAACGCGCGTTCACACTCAACCATGGTTAGACCCTGGCGACATCTGATGAGTGGTAGAGTAATTCCAAGTGAAAAATGAATTGACAAGAGCGAATAACTTGTTGGAAGGAAATATAGAATGTGTAGGGAAAAGTTCTTCTGTTAATTGCAATGATATTGATGATGAATTTAAACATATGTGCATATTATGAGCGGCTTATGAATTAAAAATTGCATTCCAGCGTCGACAATCATTGTTCCTTGCTACGTAGAAGGTAATTCAAATGTGTTCGTCCAACTAATCATTTCATCCATAGTGTGGCTTGCATTCTTCTACTGCTCTATTTAATACGAATGAAAGCGAATATTACTGATAATCAGGTTGATATCAACAACATATACTACTACTTGCCCTTGATTCGGATGTGTCGACAAATCATTGATGTAGGTGAAGAAAATCGAGGACCTAATCTTGAGACTTGAGCCTCAATTTGAGACACTTGTGATTTGGGATAGAGATACACTTTTCGCTGCATTACATTCTTAGCTATTATTGTTTTCTGACTTTGACAAAGGACATGATCCAATCTGATGCTATACCGTAAATTAAAACTCTATTACCTCTTCTTCAAATGTGGACGAATAACTTGCAGAAATGTGACGATTGTTGAACTTTAACTTATGAAATAAGAGAGAGAACGTGGTAATTTTTGCGATATGTGGTATCACCCGACGTTTCTAAATTTATTTTCTATCGTTACATCTGACTAGCCGTTAGCCTGATACTTTATATTGATATGGGAAGAACTTTTGTTCAAGGATGAACATAAGTGATCTTTTTCAAACTGGGACTAAGCACTCTTACCAAAACATTTAAATCATTGTGACCTTCGGATTTTTATTATGGTAGTTTCGCACATTTTACTTAATTCTAGCAAAATATTAATATAGATTATTCAATCTGTCCGTAACAATACAATACGAGCTAATAGCTAATTCACTACGAACTATAAAGTATATCGCATAACTTAAATCAGGTTTAAAATCTCATACTATACAACACATTACGGAATGAATCAATAGCACTTTCCTTTGAATTAATTCTGACGAATATAATTCAACAATAACGGCCGTCTCCTCTTCGAAACTTTATTTTCTGTTTTCTTTACTCCTATCCCACTTCGTTGCTGCTTCGCCTTCTTCTTTTTCTAACCAGCTTTTAACCAACTTGCGTTCACACACGCATGAACTACCGCCAACCATGGTCGGAAAACGGTGGTCAGAATCCCAACCACGGTTAACGGGAACTTGCGTTCACACCTCGTTTTGTAACCATGGTCGGGGCTAACCGGCGTAAAAAGGACGTAGTGTGAACGGGGCATTAGCCGCGTTTGGTGAAGACCCTTCTCTTACACACTGGGATTGTAATGATATATCATTATTTTGCAATCATTTTTAGAGTAATTGTGAGTTATATTCCAGTAAAAGTACTTTGCTGTAAATATATCATTCCTTTAACGAAATCTCATAAAACATAAATGATATGGGTATACATTGCTACGTAAAATCATATTCATTTATTCCCTATTGATTTCGCGACTTCACAAATATAAACAAGTTTTATCGGACATGTTAAGAAAATTAAATTAAGAAAATAAAGGAATAAGCGTAAGTTAAACTCTCTTGGAGTGTACTGGGCTGATCGAGATTTGGCCAGTTCCAGCTAGCAGAGCGAGGATTGCAAGAGACTGGAATTCAAATTTGACAAGTGGTAATATTCCTTTTTTTTCTCTCTCTCTTTTTGTGGGGATATCTCCTGTAAAGAGCAGATGAAGGTTAGCATTGTAATGGAAAAAGACTTTTCATTAGATAGTGGTAAAACTACTGAACAACTGGATATGGAGTGCGGGTAATCCTGATAAAAGTAGTAAATTTAATAGAAATGACCTCAGTGGGAAAATGGATCTCAGTTGATGACATCCAAATATAAAAACTTCACCCATTCTCATTTATTGGAAAAGTTATGAATGAGAGAAAATTTAGTAATCTTGGAAAGCACCCTCGGTGACTTTAGTCGCACCGTATACCGAACAAGAGATTGAAATTTTACCTATTTCAACCATCCGATCCTTCGAAGACAATATTTTTAATTCAATACTCATTAAGATGAATAATTATTGTTTGAGATGCTAAGGACAGCATTTTAACCGGAATACAATTTAGCGACTGGAATGTAATTTAGCGACTGGAATATAATTTAGCGACTAGAATATAATTTAACGGAGAAATGCAGGAGACTTTTTTCTATTTAATGTTGAATTTACATTTTATCTTCTTAAAATCAATATGCTCTCCTATAATAAAGTAATTATCTCAGGATAATTCCTTGCTGAAATCAATGTCGAATGATGCAAGTACACCACCCAGAGTCTCTACTCTAACTCAAGCGACGTTTTGATGAAAGCCATGCATCATGAGGATAATAGTTACTTATTTAATAATATGATCTTTGTTGCCATGGTGTAAACATTTGCTACTTCAAGAGGACCTATCTCCAAATTGAAGCTTTTGTGGCTCGTTATGACCAAAATGTAGTGCTGTTGTGCGCTGTTTCCTTTTCCTTTCATCCCCGCGACGTTCACAAGTCCGACTGCTGGCCTCCCCTACGTAGAAACGATCAACTATGCAGGATCACGGAGGACCCAGAGCTCATTACCATGGACGGATAGCCAAAGGCGGATTTAAGTGGGGCCTTTTCCCCCTTATACAATAGCCAAGATTTCCAATACGGTTATCATTACATTCGTTTCAGTGACGTAGGGAGGGGGGTCCGGACCCCCCTCCCCGCGAAATATAAAAGAACACTTACTTTGAGTCGCAAAAGAAAACCAAATATTGAAAAAAATCATGAATTTATAAAACATTTATTTTTAAAATGAAGTTTTTTCGATAACGAAAAGTGTTAAAAATAGTTTAAAATCCTCTACATGGCACCCTGTTTTTCAAAAAATTTCCCACTTGGTTTTGCTCCCTCACCACTCCCCCCCCCCCCCCCCGAACATAATTCTTGGCTAAGCCACTGGTTCGTTTTATTTGTGTATTACGGAGCATCATTCATTTGAGTCCAAGACAAGAAGACAGATTTGCCGATCATTGGGCATTCGCCAGTCAGCGCACGAAAAAAAGCAGCGCCCAAGTGGGAAAGGGGAACGAAAAGTGTCGACAATGATAAGAAAAGGCCGTATAGTAATATTTGTACGTTATTTTAATCTCAAATATGAGAAGACGGTTTGCCTGCCAGACCCTTGTACCTCCCCACCGCCAGAAAAAATCCTGGATCCGTCCTTGCTCATAGCAGTTCAAATATTTCATCAATAGGATGGTTTCCAATTATTTTTTTAATTCCTTAATTGAAATATTATTACTCCTTGAGTACGCATTTCACGCCTTTAGATTTTTAAATGACGACATCTATATTTTGCGAATAAATGAAAAGTGAGAATTTTCAAGCGCGCGAAAACGCGACGGCTATCAATAAATATGAATGCTGGGAAAACCACGCGTGACGTCATTCTTGTTCCCGCTGTCGCCGTGTGAGGTGACCTTGGGGCGAGGGTATATGCTTCACTGCGATGCAGGCTACGAGCAGGTAGCAGAGTACCCTGCTAGCGGCTAGCGCTTGGCTTAATTAAGGATTATTGATACCTTATCAAACGAAGGAATCTTTCCGACCATAGGCAGTTTTAATAGGTGATTATTAATAGATGTTTCCCTGACCTCAGTGCCTCATGCATGCATTGGTAATCTCAAACGATGTACAACTCCTATCCACTCGTATAGAATCTAGGTCCCTGTGACGCCACGTGGAGTGGCATCGCATGGGCGCCAATCTGGCCTTTTTCAAATACGGTTAAAATTGACCATTGCCAATCGTCTAAACTGGGAGTTGTAAAACCAAATAATTTTTATATTATGAATACACTAATGGTGGGTAACGAATCGCAATCAATGCCTTTCGTTTTCTTTGATGAAGGAAACTACCCTATTAGCTGTGATTGCTTTGTTAGAATTCAATGAAGTTGTTGGATTAAGGCGAGACTGTCTGAAAGATTTTCTTGCGGAATCCTGATATAAATTACTAGGGATGTGCGAGTACTCGAAATTCGAGTCGAGTCGAGTAGGAGTCATTCGACTCTAGTGTTTCGAGTAGTATTACGAATTTCGAGTCGAGTTGAGTATTTTCGGTGACACGCCTGTCGATGCCACTAAGTTCAGAAAACTGCCGACACTATTACGAAATTCATGCAATAATATCGTTTTTAAATTCGATAAGTTGTTCTTATGTCTTGGCCTGGAAGTTTCAGCTTGTTGTATACATAGCAGACAACCACTATAGTAGTCGACGTGGGCACCGAGAGCGGCCGCCGAATGTCCTCCGACCTGGCTACGTATTCGGAGTGGACCATGACATCGCTCATACTTTTCTTATGTGATATTTTTATACCCTACTCTCTTTACTCAAGCGCCGAGAGAATGCGTAAAAAATTGCTAAGATTTCTGTGAAAAAAATGCAACATTTAGGGTTTAGCGGACAATGCCAGTTTTACCCGGTGTTTGACATCATAAGTGGTGCCACTTTTTCGCATATTTGAGTACTACGTACGTCCGATGTTACTTTTCGTTTATTCTTTTGTTGCGTTTAGTTTCCTTCTTGAAAAAAAAAGATTTGCCAAGGTTAATTAAAGGAAGTGGGAAATTAAGATTTTTTTGGTCTACAAAGCTAAAGCTAAGTTCTATTTGGTTCGCTTAGTCCACTTAAATTCCGTTAAGATTCGAGATCCATAAAAATCGTCATTATAATTTTTAATCAAAATTCCCAAATGTTGCAATTTCGGCAAGAAAGTACTTGTCCAGCCAAAAAAGAGTGTAGCGAAAGAAAATTTTCTGCAGGCAGTAATTCTATAATATGGAGACGTCAAAAACTCTTGCCTGAACATGTAGAACAATTAGTTGTCTGAATGAGAGTTTGGAAGGATCAAATATTACATGATTCATTTACACATATAATAATTATTACAATTGTGCAAATTCATTTACTCTGGGCTATTACTAGCAGTTTGGATACATGTACCTATTAGTTAAATTGTCGGCATAATACTAGAGGTTAATTCATTTCAATAGCTTATAGAACTGTTTAAGACACGTCAATTTTCAATCATCTCCTAATTATGACATAATTACCATCAACGTTCCTCTTTAATTTTTCCTTTTCACATCAGGCTAAGCATTTAGAATTGAAAATTTACAAGGGGATTGGAAATGTTGGAGCACGCATTATTGTTATGCTTGGTCGAGAAATGACCACTCAACTCGACTCGATACTCGCGAGTAGTTTTCAACTCGACTCGAGGTCAAAAAGTACTACTCGCACATCCCTAGAAATTACTTTTAGGATCGAAGATCAAGCTCCATCGTAATAAACATTAATATGTAATTATAACTAACATCCTGTGTCTCCCATACATATGGAAATAATGAGAGGTGAAATGCTTTAGATAACGATCATTAATTGAAAATTTATTTAGCACCGACTATTGCGGAGAAAATATATGTGCATTATGTTTAAATTGCTATAGTAACTTCGGCTTTTGATGCCATTAACAGGCCCCGGTAGAGTGCAAATAGAACTATTTACTCTGCTTTGCTATTTTCTTTCTTGGCAAGGGATAATAGAAATCCATCCGCTACCAAATATGATTATGGCAAAATCGTCATTCGTTCCCACTCTGAATCGTTTATGCTTTCAATTATACTGATGCACTCCGACCCCGAGGCGGTATCCTTTTCAATGCTACCGCCTCATTTCCCCCCTCATGCCGTGGGAATTGGCACTCGTTACAAGTCGAGGGAGAAATGGAAAGAATATGCCCTAGCATGGAAAAAGCGCCTCCCTTTCCCCATCCCTGCTTCCCATAATGGCTTGTCTATCGGCCAATTCAAGGCGACCGCATCAAAGCGAAGGCATAAGCTGCGCGTCGCAAATCCCATCCTCCTTCACATGCCCCTCCCATCTTCGCCCTAATATGCACCCTCGATGGAGGGAGAAGGGGGTCTTCCAGCACGAAGGAGAGTGGGAGGGGTGAGGCATGTATTGGGAAGCACAGAAGTTTTATAACGCAAAGAGAATGGTTTTTTCCGTATTTTCCGATTTTTAGGTGACCTCGAGTTACTTATGTATCATATTTAAGAGTAGACATGAGTGGGGTACAAGTGATTTTTTTCCCAACAGAGTTAGGTAAAGTTAATTGTTAGATTAAATACACAAAAACCTGGTTGCCAAGGGAAACGAGTGAGTCTCAGTTAATCTGTGCTGACATCGAGGGAAAAATCAAATGCGCTACTAAGTACGTAATTGATCTTGTTTGATTTCTATACCTAATTTCTGTACCTAACACTGCGTAGAAAAGAGAAATCACTTGTACCCCTTGTCTTCCAACCCACTCATGTATGGTCGTTGAAGGAAATGGGTGCGTTCCCTATTAAGTGAGGAAATTTAAGGGGTACTCGTTACTTCAAACTTATGCAATATGCATGCTAAAGGACAAAGCTATGCATTTTTACCTACCGCCCCATAACCTCAAGTTCCCTTGTAATTATAATATTCTTAGAAAAGAAAATGAATAGAATAATCAAGCATACGATTCTCGGCCTTACTTCTCATCTCAGAAATTCCTTTCATCATCGGGAAAGACATGGCCTGCGCGGCGACCGCCCTCGTGTACTCTTAACGGCTGTCGTCTTGCTAAAAGTCCGCAGGCGAGATACCCCTCGGAGGAAATTGGCGGGTGAGTGCGACCCGCCGCGAAGGCCGCTACACACGATGAGACGCCGGAACACCGGGACGTTACCTGGTGCGCCCACCAGCCTGGAAATCTTTGGCGCCCCTCCTGTTCCAAAACCAGATTTTACAGTCAGAACACCAACATTAAGCAGTTGAATTGATTTCAATGATGTATACATGTGCTGATGGATACATGCATAATTATGCTCTTTAATGATATATTATTAAATAGCATAATTAAAACCATCTGGAGTAAACAAAAAAATAATTTAAATTAATGTAATTCATTCTGGATCATTCCGGTATTCCTCCCTCTGCATAGTGCTGATGCCCCCAGCACTTGAGCAGAATATTAGGCAAACCCAGACCCTTAAAAAATATGCAAGATTTTTAATATGGTGCCATTATCATTGCATTCGGTTTATATTACGAGGTATCCTTGTGCCCCCCTGTACAGAATCCTGGATACAGCCTTGTTTCCCCCCTAGAAAGAAATATTGGATCCACCCCTGGACTATGGCCCTTGTTATGAATATTAAGTGAGAGGTTTAGCATTCATGGAAGAAACAGGAAGTGATGTAGCTAAGGCTCTCTGATACTAGCCTTCTTCAAAGATGAACAATGTGACATTGCGCTCTTATTGCAACATCTGCGATCCAATTATATATTGTTAAAGTTATGTTCCACGTCAATTCTTAATTGCTCTCTAATGACGAACCATAATATAGGTGAAAAGAGTAGGATTTTCAAGATCTGTTAAAAGTACTTTATGTCAGTGATTTCCAGTAATGAGCTTCTTACCCTTAATGGTATGAGCCTCCTGGCTATGCAGACATATGTTTGTGTGCTCATAAGCTGTGTGCTATCACAAAACCACATGCATGTTCGGCTTCGCAATTCAGAGTTTTTCACCGACCTTGCTTTTTATTGTCAGAACGGCATAGTGTGCTGTTTGCAGAATATTCTGCTCAATATGGCTCCAACTGCTGTTGGATATGAGATAGTTGTAAAAAGAACTAAAAGCATTATATGCTGCATGATTTCAGCAGACATGTCCATATCATATTAACCAATTAACATACTTACATTATCGTGGATACCTTCCTGATTTTAACAGTAAACCAAAGCTTTGTAATAGTATTAAAAATTGAATGACTAAGACTCGGAATCTCATCGCCAAATAGTAGGAAGGATAACCATTAAAGAACACACCGAGCACATTCTAAACAAACTGTTGTTTAGACTGTGCTCTGGGTCCATATTCTGCCCTCATGCACCACCACTTCCAGAGAGGAAACCTCAGTGCCTCGAATCAAAGGAAAAGTAATTATGCGTCTAGGGTTGATCAACATTAGTGAGTGATAAATTTTTTTTAAGCAGGCTAATTGCCTAGGCATAACCGTATATTTAAGGGGCAAGGGGCAAACATAAATTAAGGTAAAAACTGAAGCCAAATTTAAAATATTTCACAGTTTTCTTGTTCAGTACGATTTAAGCAACGCAGACAAGTTATCAGTTTATTGTATTAACCCTTAATTGATGTAAACTATGACGCGGTAGCAAAATTCTACTTTAATCGTTAAACGGAATCAGTGTAAAACTTAAAAGAATGATCAGCAGTACTGTAAATGCCTGGTCAGTTTTAGAAAAAAAACTTATGTTATTAGGACTCAAAATATCGATAAAGGATGAAAGAAAATACTTTAATACACACATATGCTGGATTTCTATCACCAAGAATGAAACTACTATAAGGGCAAAGAAAGAATTCAAAACATTTTTGCCCTAAAAAGACCAGGAAAGACTAAGAAAGAACTATAAATTATATCAAGCTTGAATGTACTCGCTCGTCCGAGAAAAACGGTTTTCCAAACACTGGAAGATATCGTCTACAACCTCAACCAACCTCATCAACCCCCTCCTCAACAAATGTGTACATAAATCAGGTTTCGCGGGTTTTCCAATCACGCCCAAACAGGTGGCGGCAAAAAAAACCGGCTGCGCCGACGCCATCTATCACCAAATGCGTCGACTACTTTTGCGCTCATCGTTCATGTTTTGTTTACATAACGGATCATCCTTTTCAAATTGTGAGCGCTTATTTTTGTGCGAAAATGGGTCCGAGAAAAATCACTAGGAAAACTCTCACACTTGGTTTTAAGAACCGGGAAAGTGCACGGATAAAGAAGATCGCTCGAAGAACTCTGAGTTTAGGAAGCCAGAACGATGGTGGTGATTATTTACATGGATTGTGTGAATTTCAAGCTCGTGCCAGACGCCGGGATTCTCTTCGCTCAATGAAGCAGTTAATGGTTAGTACGGTATTTTCCGCCAGTATTTTAGAGGAAAGTTGGATAAAAGTTATTTCATCTTCGTCATTGCTTCTTTGGTTCTCTACAATTTCTCAATAATAATGATAGCAGTCTCCCGCTTAGAGCAGACGATGGCCTTGAACACCACAGGTTGTGTATTTGGTGGAAATAGATGAGTAAGACTTCTTAGTCGTAAAAAGAAGTTCAATATGTATATTTGGGTTATTTCCATTCTTTGAAAACATTTTTATATTGTTTTTGATTCCAATAGCCTCCATAATTTGATTCAAAATAACAGTTCTGTATCTGTAGTCTTTTCGGATGTTCAATTGACTTATTATATAATATATTATAAATAACATTTAGGGATACAAAATTTGATCACTCCATATTGGTTGAATATCTTTGAAATGTTTTAAAATTTCCAAAATGCAAACTTTTCACGGTGTTTGAATGGTAACCACCAAGAGATGTTTATGTAAGAATGCAATTACCGGTGGAAATATGAAATAGCCATAATTTTGGTAGAATATCCTTGCCTTTACCGATTTAGAAATGGTGAATACATTCGGAAATCTCTTGAGAGCTATTTTACTTGCAGAAAGTCAGCGGTTTGGATGTGGAGATGTCAGGACATATTTGTTTGTCTTCATCCATATGTTCTCTCTCTCTCCAGCTGAAAAGAATGGCTAGTTTTTTTTACTAACACTCTGCTGATTCAAAGTGGTTATTATAGATTTGTGGCTTAAAAAGAGAGCCAAGAAATACACAAGTGAATACTAATTTGGAGGTGTACTGAACAATGTTAACATTATCCATGTTTGATTTAATATGCCTACATCACTTATACTAGTTTAATATGAAATCAGCAAAGGAATCAACCTTTTTGCTGTTTTAAGTATTACTTTAGAAGATTGGATCACCTTCTCAATTTGTTTCTTTGTGGGCCTTTTTCTGTTTAGAGGATGGGTGTTTGTAACCTTGTGGTGGTTGGAGCAACCCGTAATGCTTTGAAAGCAAAGCTCTTGACATTAAAGATGTTGGCAAAAAGTTTGAGTTTGTGAAATAGTTTCCCTGCATACTTTGGCTGTATATTTGGGGAAAGTCACCAAAAGGCAAATCTAAGAGCTATTATTCTAGAGGAGAAATAGAGGGGTAATCAAATAATTACACCTCTAGAATTTCTCTCTATGTTATTACATGATATTATTTTTAAGCAGGTATTTCTATCTTAAATCTTTATGATACAGGTTCAATTGACGGTGCAATAGACCAGTCCTTATCTTTCAGAATTGAGAAAAGTTATGTTTTCCTAGGCTCAAAATGAACCGAAATTCACATGCTAACATTTGGGTACTTTAAAATTACGGGAACCCATGCCCCAAAGGCCCTAAGTACTAAGGACTTTCAGTTGGGTTTTTTGGGACCGAAAAGGGGTTATCCTAATGAAAAAGGTGAAAGTAGAGTTCTTTAGGGCTGAATTTCTGTTTGTTTTGACCTATCTCTAAGTGTTTACGAAATATCATCCGTCGTAATGCGATCCACCCTCTAGGGTGCTACCCCGCATCGAGGCGCCATTGAGGTACGGCCCACACCACTTGCTAGAGACTTCCCCTCCACCCCTTCCCTGCCCTCCTCAAAGTCTTTGCTCTTGCTAGAAGGATCTAGCCTCTGAAGGCGTGCTTACGTTAGAAAGGATTCAATTGACATGAAAAAATTTCCAATCAAGAGCGATCCATTTATTTTCACCTTGTCCATGAATTTAAGTGCATATTAACCAAAATAAAATACATTTTCAGTGTATTTCTAATCTTCCACGGTTAGACATTTTTGACAGTGTTTTTGCGCATATCAGGGGTTGTGCTATGATGAAAATTTATACTTAGTAATAAATTTGAAAGCTCTCTTCATTCTTCATAAAATCTCAAATTAGTTTCATCCCTCTCTCAGCACTATCATTTACCGCATGAAGACCCCAAATAATTTGCTAACAGTTCCTGTAGTCAGGATGATCATCCCATACTTGTGTGGGTATATCAAAGAATGCAATAAACTTGATTGTTTCTGGCTTTACTTTGTGAAAATCCATTCTTAATAATAAAACGTTATTGTACTTTTCCACACGATTTAATTAATACGACCGGTTTCGTCGCAGAGGCGACATCATCAGGTACAGAATCCGTTATAATAACAGTTATTTTGTTCTTGTTTATCTGGTTGCTATTACGTTGGTAGGGGAGGGTTGCGTTGGGGTTGGAGCGTCACTCAGCTTCAGGGGAATCTCCAAGAGCGGGGAATAGTTTACAAAAATATTTTCATTTGCTAAAATTCCATTTTTTATATGCTTCCTTATCTCCAACTCCTCCAAGCAGTCCATCCTTCTTCCCTTTCCCTCAAGGTGGAGAATTTCCGGAACAAAATTGCTCCTGTGGTCACTCTCCCATAGATGTTTCGCAAAATGCGATTTTTCTAACTCCCCGTTTCTCAAATGCCTTCCGTGTTCCTCTGCTCTTACTCGGAACGAACGTCCAGTCTGGCCTATGTAATAGGTCTCACAGTCACTGCACTTGAGTCTGTAAATGCCACTTCTATCATTTAAGTCAATTTTATCTTTTATATTGCATAATAACGCCCTTAAATTAGATGTGGGCACAGAAAATGATATACCATTCATCCATTCATAATGAGCATAAGAAACGCTGGTGCAAACTGAGTTGTTATGGAAATATTTCACAGGCAACCGCAAACCTTTTTCCCAGAGAAGACTTTAAAATAGCATATTATAACACATCTAATTTAAGGGCGTTATTATGCAATATAAAAGATAAAATTGACTTAAATGATAGAAGTGGCATTTACAGACTCAAGTGCAGTGACTGTGAGACCTATTACATAGGCCAGACTGGACGTTCGTTCCGAGTAAGAGCAGAGGAACACGGAAGGCATTTGAGAAACGAGGAGTTAGAAAAATCGCATTTTGCGAAACATCTATGGGAGAGTGACCACAGGAGCAATTTTGTTCCGGAAATTCTCCACCTTGAGGGAAAGGGAAGAAGGATGGACTGCTTGGAGGAGTTGGATATAAGGAAGCATATAAAAAATGGAATTTTAGCAAATGAAAATATTTTTGTAAACTATTCCCCGCTCTTGGAGATTCCCCTGAAGCTGAGTGACGCTCCAACCCCAACGCAACCCTCCCCTACCAACGTAATAGCAACCAGATAAACAAGAACAAAATAACTGTTATTATAACGGATTCTGTACCTGATGATGTCGCCTCTGCGACGAAACCGGTCGTATTAATTAAATCGTGTGGAAAAGTACAATAACGTTTTATTATAAAGAATGCAATGCATATTTCTAATGTATTACATAGTTCTCTCGAATTAGCTGTGGCAAATTTTGATAAACTATCTTAGTCAGGTCTTTTTGTTTTTAGGATGCCTTCTACGGAGGATCACATTTTCCTTTTCATACTTAGAAAGGGATCCGTCAAACAATCACTTTGCTGTTTTTGGTTTTGATTGTGGTCATTTCTTCATTCACTCGCATTCTCACTTCTGGTGTTGAAGTTAGAGTTTTCAATGATCTACAATTTCTTTGGAGCCTAGATTTCAATCCCAAGGCCACTCTGGCCACGACAAGGATAGGCCTCATTCATTACTTTGTTCATAATATCTGAAAAAATCACAGTTGCATTATATTTAACGGAATTTTAGGGAGATACAACACTTTGTTCCCTTTGAAGTTGGTTTATTTGGTGGATTGATACTTTGGAATGTACTTTAGTACTTAATTTTCCAAATTTACCTCTCAGTGGTCATAGCCACTTGTGACTGACCCATTATACAATTCCTCTATTTTCCCGTGGTACTGTATTCACTTGAACACTAGATGAGGTATTTTGAACAAACTGTTACATAGAATTTATTACTATAATATGAGTGGATCCCAGATTCAACAATATTTCTCAGGCATTGAATCTAAAGTACCTAAACATCCTCTAGTGTTAAAGGGAATAGGGGTACAACAAAAATTGCCTTCTTCAGAATTGTTGTTTAACTCCAGTGCATTTGTGCGGAATTTCACTCAAACCAGCAAGAATTGAACAGCATTTAGAAACATCCTCACCATTCTCAGCTTGTCAATGATGCATCTCATCTTGATTCTTTCAGTTTTATGCCTACCCTATGAAATTTATTTTTTCTCTATCCAATGTGGGACCTTGACTATGGTGGATTTAGGTTGCTAATTTAGACCATTTAATTTGTTGCTTCAGGCATTGGTTATGTTCAATTTTAATATGTATGTTTGTAAACATTTTGCCCCCAGGCTCTTTCAAAATTGATACAAAAAATTGCCTAAGATCTGGTCTGACAATGGGTGTGCTCTGGATTTAAGGTGAAAGGTGATTGCCCGGTGAACGCGTTTTCTAATTTAAGCGGTGAGAATGAAAATATCTGAGTGAAATTTTCGCTACTGCATAAAAGTTACTGTATATGTTCTCCCTAGGTTATCCAAATTTACATAAAGTGGAAATTGCAGTTTTAACGCGTGGGAATTAAGTGAAAGCATTGTTTTAAGCGAAAAACAATCACAACGGGAAATCCCCAGCTACGTTAATAGTCGATTGCGAGTTTTAAAATCAAGAAATATGCATACATTAAGTCATAAATTACCGAATAATAATGACTAAAATAGGAACCGTCGTAGGGCGTCGCCTGCGGCGAGGTGAGGGTACTAGAAGGACTGCATCGCTCGGCAAGAGGAGGGGGAGGCAGCGGAAGCACGGCAAGGGGAGGGGTCGGGTAAGGGAAGGAGCGCCCTCCCTCTTTCTTCGAAGCTTTGAGGTGCTTGATGGACTGATGGGGCAGATACCCAGTGATTTCAGTTCCTCTATTTTCTTTTAATTTAATTGGTCATATTCCTTGTCCCAATTTTTTCATTTCCTTACCATTTTTTTAAACTTGAGACATTTTTCATCATCAAACCATCGGCTGTCACGGCTGCAATTGCTACGTTTGCTTTTTTTTATTATCAGAAATTCTGTGCATTTTTCTAATCCTTTAATCTCTCTTTGTTCAACTCTTTCCTATAATTTCTATGTGGCCATGATTTTGTATTTTCAATTTTTTAGGTAATTCTCTCATTTCTGCATGCTACTTATATGCTAGGTTTCATTTCTTTATGGTTATATTTTCCTGTTTTACACTGATTTCACATTGATTACTCTGGAAAATCTTCAAAATTAATAATCTTCGAATTTAGAAATAAATTTCCAGCTCCAGCTTTTGTCGAATGATCTATTGTCTTTTCACAAATGGGCATTTTGACTTAGTTGCAATAAATTCAATTGGTGGTGATCCAACTTTGTGGAAGTTCATTTCAGCCTAATCGCAACGCAAACTTTGTACTTTTTCACGCATTTTAATTTACTTCAATCAATTTCAGTGCCTTAGCATTGTTCTCAAGGGGTAAAGTAATGGATTTTATTCTTCAGGCGTGCACGGTGAGGGAGGGTGATTACATGAGTATAGGAGTGGGACTATTATGTTTTGGAGGTCAAGAGGATGAAGAGACAGTATTTGATTGCCTCATTATAGCCCTTACTCACCTTCCCTCATGGTCCCTACCTATTTATACATCAGCAGAATAAAATCCATTACCTTGAGAATAGTGCTGAGGCACTAAAACTAGTGAGGATCAGCTTAAATGGGTGGAAAAGAACAAATGGAATCAAAAAAACTTCATGATACTATGTAAATTTAATACTGCAAGACTTAGGTTTCGATGTGGAATTATGCCACATCGAATCCTAGGATGTACATTATTAAATTTATTTGGGATTATAAAGATTTTTACATTTCATTTTGTTATGTCTAATCCATGAAGTCAAAACCCGAGATAACGAATTAGAAAAGTGCAAAGTTTGTGTTTTAATTTGGTTGGTTGAAATTTATAAATTTGATAGATAATTATTGTAACTTTCAGTGAGTAAGAATTCTATGTTGCTAAATGAGAGAATCATGTTTTAATTCCTCTTATTCCCACTACAACAGCCCTTAGATTGACTTCATGGAGGAGGGCCTTGGCTCAGCCTATGGAATTTCATGTACTCACTCATTTTGTAATAGATGGTAGAGTGTCCCCTTGCTTGCTTTGAGGCATGTGATTTTTGTGGCATTCTTGTCATTCTTATTTAAGTAATCTTCCGTTGGGGGTAGATTTCGGAATTCAATTGCCATCATATTTCCCTTCCCTCGTAGAATCTAATTTTTCAACTTCATACAAAGTCATACCCAGGATCAAAACTAGGGGAGGGGGGCAAGCCATGGTAATCAACATTTTAAGGAAACTGTAATGGCTCTTTATTAGTTCGCTTATGACTTCTTATAAGGTGGCTCATTAATCTCCTATTCATTGACTCCATTCACTGTATCATTCCTTTTACCTACTCACATACCCGCATTTTGGTACATAGCAGGGTTAAGTTGTTTTGAAATACTCGTGTAGGCAAGTAACCTTTACAATTTATATAAAATTATTCTGAAATTTATACTGTATGTAAATTATTAGTGTTATATAGTAAAGAATCATTCGCTAAATGTCCAATCCATTGCTTTTAAATGATCTTTAATGAGTTGTTGCTTTCATTGCAAGTTGAGTTGACTCAGAAATAACTTACCTGTCCTAATTCTTTTTTCAGTGATAATTATCATAATAGAAAGAAAATAAATCCTTGTTGAACTAGATATCTAATATTTGTCATTACTAATTTGATACCTACACTGCACAAACGCTCAACAATGGTCCACCGAATCAAATCTGCTCATCTAGTACAATTAGGGCTACTAGATGAGCGGATTTGATTTGGTGGGCGATTGTTGAGCATTTGTGCAGTGGAGGTATCGACTTCTTTATTAGAATCTAATTGGAATTCATCTACTTATACTCACTGCTTTGTCACATCATTCTTTCAGTATGGAATGTAAGCCCCTTATTCCCCCTCTCTTTTACATAAGATTCTTTTTACTTTGCGTTGAATCAACAGAGTAAGTATTATTTGCCGTTAGTTGACTTGCTTTGGGATCTTCCAAAAGATTGCAAAATACCATCTGATATCTAATAAAACCTCTGCACTTCTATTACGGAAGACGTATCAAATCACCATCTCTAAAATATTGACTTTAGTACCACGCACTCAGTGATTCAACCCTAAAGTTGGTTTCGATGGGAGAGAACTAAGAGCGAATTGATAAATGTGATGATTTTTAGCCAAATTACTGTGTTGTGCATATTTTTTTAGAATTATAGGTTCTTATAATAGACTTTAGGCTTCAGTTTTCACTTTGTAACATTTAGCTAACATTTATATTAGATTATGTTTATTATAAATTTAGAAAACTGCAGTACATATATTTGTATTCTTAAATGAGTTCATTTTAATACTGATGGCGGATTATATGCTGAAGTATTAAAGTTGCTAGACATCCAATGTGCTTTTAACTTTTACATTTTATTGAAGAAGAGCTTTTTAGGATTAGAACTACATACTTTAATATTTCCTAAGCACCCTAATTAAAAATTGGTATCCTCACATGCATACAGATGTATTTCTCTTGCTTTGGCTCAATTCTCCTCCCCCACTATGGACCGCGGCTATGGTTTCTCCAATCTCAATCCTTAGCATTCTTCTATATTCCATTGAGAAAATTCTACCTGAGCATACTGTATCGTTGAATTTGATGTTTGTATAATGTCTTCCTTTTGGAAACGTTCATGGTTCATAATTTTATAATTTGTTTGTCTCTTTTCCAGGTAAGTGGCCTTGATCCTATCTATCATCACAAAGTGTAAGTCAAATGATAGCAATCGTTTTGAACAGGAGCAATGCCACTTTAATGACTTTTGAAGTATTATAATTTTACCTCTCATTGATTGAAAGGTAATTCTGCTCAAAAAATGTTGGAAAATAATATCCTCATGTTGATTTTAAATACTATTATGCTAAAATGGAAAAGATTTTAGCTACCTGTTATCTGTCTGATTTTCCATCTTTTTGTCATTTATATTCCCACCCCTATCTAATTATTTGCAATGAGGGAATTTGAATATTTTGTCATGCCTTTTACTTGGTAGAAATAAATATTGTAATGGCTAGTGTAATTAGTCTCACTTTTGTTGCTTTATCTGTTCATTGAATTATGCTATGAATTTCCATACGGCTGCATGGATTGCAACTAAAGTTATTAAGTACTTGCATCTCATGATTCCAAAGCTCATAGTGCTACTTCTGGTTGTGCCCGTGTGGACACTCACAATAATAAAAGTTTTGGATCAGCGTATAAGCTGATCCAATGCGCCATGTATGGAAATTGTTGTCTTAATGAACCATTAGGATGAGACAATAAAGGGGTCATCAAATAATTCCACCTCTAACATTTCTCTCTATATTAGTGCATGTTATTATTTTTAAGCAGGTGTATATGTACTTCATAATCTTTATGATAGTTTCAATTCAAGTTGACCTTGCATTGCAAGCACTTTGTTGTTTGTGAATGTTTTGGTTCTGATAGTGGTCATTATATCATTCAATCTCATTCTCGCTACTGGAGTTGAAGTTAGAAAAATAAATAGATAACCCCTCTATTGTCTATATTGACTCTAATGTCTGATCTCTTATTACAACTTTTTTTGAATTTGGAAATATGTAAGAATCCTTTAAATAATCTTTTTCTTAAATTAGTTTCAGTATCTTGAATTTTGGTCTTTTGAAAGTCAAAAGTATGGCTATTGTTTTTCATTTTATTTTCAATAGATGATACCGGCTGGTAAATTCAGTTCTTTAAATATTGTGATGTCTCTCTGGTGTAGCAACTATTATAGTCAAGTCATGTTTATTTAAATATTACATTACTTGTAAGATTTTTTGTGGTTTCTGATTTAATTTTTGAAGAAGCTGGTTTTGAGTGTTATAATTTTTGTGTGCAATTTTGTAATCTATTTTTTAACTACTTTTGTAATTTGTTCAAATAATTTATTTATTTAAATGAGCCCACGTTATATAGGATCTGTAGCATTTGATAAATCTATTTTATTTAGTTAATCTTGATTATTTGGATAGATAGGATTGTTTGTATGAACTACAGAGTGGATGAGTCTCTTTGGGAAGTGGTTATTAATTTAATAATGAGTGATTTTTAATCATCTTCACTTGATCTTATTCACTTCGTTTCCTTTGCCGTTCTGCCTACCCAACTTGTGGGACTTGATGTTGGTGGTCAAGTTGTGTGATCATCTTCTTTGGATTTTTTTGTACACTTCTTTTTTCTCTTATTTGGGCTTTCTCATTACTTACTCCTATAGATGATGACTTTGATCTTCATCATATTTCTGTTACATCATGTTTTGAATGTGTCTCCTTTGACTTCTTTGCTGATATGCCTGACCACCATGGAGAAACATGCTGTACTGAAGTATTTTACCATTCCGTTCCTGCCCTTTCCCTCACTTTGCTTCCCAGAAGACAAATTACTACACATTCTCGACAATTTAATTATTGGTTTGATATTGGCCTACCTACTTTCTCCTGCATACTAGTGACTTTGTTTTCTTTTTAATAAATTTCAACTGATGTAAGGGATTGGCTCTGATGGAATTTCTTCCATTTATGATGCCTTTATTCACCATTTCCTGCTTCTCCCTTGGCCTCTCTCTGCATTTAATTTTAATGTCATAATGAGGCTTGCATATGATCCTATTGTACGTAACTTTTTCTTTGATAATTTCTCTATGAAGATTGTTTACAGTGTTTGATTCTTCCATATATTGTTTATTTCTTTTATCTTTTTCCTCCTTCTCTGACAAACTATTTCTATTCTCATCACTTAGTACATTGTATGAATTGCTCCATATGTTATTGGAAATGGCCACTCACTATCTAGTATGAAGCTTCCTTTTTATTCCTTGTTATTGGCCATTAATTATCTCCCTTTATTGGTTTTTCATCTACATTTATCTAACATTCCTTGGCTTTTTTGTTTATTTTTTTGCTAATTATTAAAGCCCTTTCTTAATTTTTTTCAAATTCCATTGATTTCTTGGTCTGATCCTGTTAGAATTCATTCTGTACTGATTCTTAAAAATGCCAACTGGTGTAGGGAATCCATTGCTTTTCATACATGCAGTGTGTTCTTTGCTGTTTTTTTTTCCAGTTATTGGAATACTTTTGGATGGCATTTCATCATCATCATGGCCACAGTCAGTGAACCCTTGGGTAGCATTCTCGCAGTATGGTTGATGCATTTGAACTTCTCTTGATGCATTTTGCCAACCCCATGTTAAACTTGTCTGCCAGTTGCAGACAAGGAACAAGATTACCATGGTTATAGTAAGAATGGCCACCCATCTGACTGGAATCTGGGCCGAACATGGCTTCGTTGGTCTTTTAGGAATTGGTATGTCAATGTGGCTAAACCCATTCCCTAGTTTTTTTTTTTTGCTCCGGAGAGACAATTTGGGTTGGCAATCATTGGCCGAGGAGTGGGGGAAGGCTGTCCATTATTGGCATTGCTTTTCAAAGTGTATGGTAGGGAGATGTAAGAGAGGTGTGAGATTACTTTGGAAGGTTGAGTAAAAGTGGGGGGAAATGATGTTTAAATCAGTGAGGTTTACGGATGATCAGGCATTGATTAGCCAGTCAGTGAGAGGGCTGCGGGCTCTATTGGATGTGTTAGACAAGCTTACTAGGAGTATCGCATGATGATTAATCACAAGAAGATAAGGTTATGCCATGGAAGAAGGAGGTCTACCATGGTTATGCAGTTTTGTAAAGCATCACAAGCTAGGAATATGAGACTTCAGGCAGTTACAGCATTTCAACTACTTGGGCATCATATTATAAAAAAACAGATGCGGTGGTTAGGACACCAAGAAGAGAATTGCATTAATAAAGGAAGGGTTTTATCAAAAGTAAAGAACTGATGCAATAATCATTAATGATCATTGCATCAGTTCTTTACTATTCATAAAACCCTTCCTATTTCCTTCTGTAAGAGTTTAATGAAAAGGCTTGTGAAGAGTCTGATATGGAGTATAGCACTTTACCATGTGGAAACTGGATGCTTGAGGAGTGGGATGAAGAAAAACACTGTAGACCTTGGAGATGTGGGTGTGGACAAGAATAGAGAAGGTGAAGTAGACAGAGAGGAGATGGAAAGAAATGTAGTGTATGGTTGGTGAGGAGAGGCAGCTTCTAGATGAGATATGGAGGATGCTAAAGGTTTGGATGGAGCAAGAACTGAGAGTAAAGAGAATTTTGAAAACAGTTGAAAGGAGAGAATGATGGGTAAACGAGGAAGAGGAAGAAAAATAATGTTTTTTTTTGTAGTTTAATGGAGTAAGCCTTATTGGGAATTGAAGAAGGAAGTACATTAAAGAAGGTGATATGTACCAGTATATTTCATTTCATAGTTTACCATTTAAACTGCCCACTGAGAAATTTTAAAGAAAACAAAAGGTGGTCTTTTTTAGTAAAAAATTGTTAAATAATTACAAATTTTTATTGGTTAAACTAGTCTTATTTGTTTATTATTCCTTCAAATGACTTGAAAGTTATGTCAGAATGTGCATAAATGCATTTTCTTCAAAATGAAACAATAACCACTACTCTATGGGCCATGGTTCTTTAGTAATAAGCATTTATGTGATTTTTCATGTTTTACTCTGAGGCCTGACTCAGCAATCTTCAAAGGATAATAACTTTACAACGGTCCAAATCTGAGCTGAGATAAAGTGATCATTATTAAACATAAGCATACTGCTTTCACATAACTTTCAGAGAAATCAGTGATGGTTATATTTAAGCATTTTTTAAACGTTATTTATTTCTTCAATTTCATGGTTCACTGTGGGCGTATCTATAGATCTCCACCACCATGATACCACTCATTTGGTCTTGGTACAATGTTCTTTTCTAGTATTATTCCAACTTCAACATTATTATTTTCTTATCTATTGTGCATAATAAGGGCGTACCCAGGATCATACCTGGGGGCGGGGGTCAAGACATGGTCTAGGGGGGAGCAAGCCATGGGATTTATGAGATTATTTTGTTGAAAAAATAGCTTTATTTTGTTTATTCTCCATATTTCCTCTCAATTTTAAAAATGTGAAGCAGTCTCACATTCCATGTTCCTAGCATAATATGTAACTTTATTGCACTTGATTGAAGTCTCCTCGTCCCAACCTGTAAAAAAGAGCTGCAGACTTTTTTAATGCATGCTTTTTCTTAACTTGCTTTGTCTATTTGTCTGTTTCATCGATGAAATCCTGTAGTTGATTTTTAATCCACTTCCCATTGTTGGATCGGCTTAAAATTTACAGTACTGATCAGAACCAGTTGACAACGCATTTTTATGCTATTCCTAGGTCTTTAGGGTCAGTATGAGCCACCTTTTCTGGCAGTTAACATTTGTTAACAATATTCGTTCTGCTTCATGGTAAATATTAATGATTTCATTCTTTATGTTTACAGTGCATGTCATCTGGCACAATGGCTAAACGCATCTGTATAGCTAACAGTAGGTTACAGGTTCGAATACTGGAAAAGTTGATTGTTTTCCATTTATTTTAGAATGCTGCTTACTAGTTGCTTTTAAACGTCTTCCATTGTTTTATGCTGTGCAACTTTGCACTCTATATGGGGAAAGTTTTTGGAAGCCATATGGGCCCAACTTTTATAAAATAAAGTCATGACGATAATATTGAAATGGATTAAAAATTAATTTAAAATTCTTATTTATATTATAACTAAAAAGAAGAAAATAAAAATAAAATGAAAAAGATAAGAACACATTTTTTCCAAAAACATTATATAATTATTAAATAATATAAACATTACATAAAACATTATATAACTGTAAAATTCACTAAAAAGTAAATATAATAAGCTTTTCGTCAAAAATTAAGATCTGAGTGTGGGTGCTGATTAGGTTTAGATATTAATATTTCAACCCAATCCTTATTCACTCATCAATCTCTTTTACAATCATTCATTATTAACCTAATCAGCTCCCGCTGAATATATTTTTAAAGTCTATTTTTTTTATTTTTTATTCTGGAATATTTAACTCAAGAGGGTTCCACTATATATTTAAATGAAAATGTAGCAATATAGTATTTGCAGCTCCTCAGGATAATTAAATGATGGTTTCCTTTTGCCTTCCTGGCTGCATTTAGATCAATGATTTTCTTTTGTAGAGGCTAGGCTTTGATGGATTGGGGAAATTCGGAATACCCAGTGGTATCAGAATGACTCTTTGTAAAGAAGCCTGATATCCCCACAATCTCTAGCTGGGACCCTTGGAAATGAGTGTCAACCTGTCAACTTGCTTACTCTGTCCAATTTCCATCGAAGATTCAATATTATACTTGTTGAATGATTTTTTATATAGACTGCGTGACTTTGCGTTCATCGACGTGACACAAGCGGAAAAGAGAGACAGTCAAACTTCGAGAACACCAACTTATTTATTTTGGTTACCAACCAAAACATTCCGACAATTAACAATCGATAGTATCGATACACCCAGTATCACAAATACATATGTAATATATACATTACCAAATTTATGTATTCATATTTTCCAACAATACTCTTCGTCATGATGTGTCTCTACATAGCAAACTTACAGTGTGTAATATGAACTGCCGTGCAGAATGTGGCAATGTTCAGCAAAAATAATTAGGGGAATGATCATTTTCATAAGATTTATCAACAAATAAATTCAAAATTGCCCATAACATCACTCTATTTTAGAGTTGGTGGTCTTTACCATGTTTACAGAGATTGTTATGGCTTTCATGTGATATATGTGATTTTTACATGTGTGGGAAATTCACTTTTTTGTCAATTTTTTTCAAAAGGGCAATTTTTGAACATTTATAGAAAAAAAGTTTTCACGTGAAAATCATTTTGATAATATTTTTGAATACAATATCAGCTTTTTGATAGCCTCTAAAAGTTTTACTAGCTTGGCTCATTTGGTTTAGGTTTTACAGGGGCAAAAATATGGTAGTTTGGAATAATTTGACCGGTGGGCAGAATTTTTGTGTGTGCCTCATTGACTTTAAACACTCATATATAAAATATTCTTGCAATGGGTCTTTAATATTTGGGATTTTTCTAAACTAAGGTTGAAACTAACAACAGGGAATAAATGATCAAAATCTGAGATGGTGGGTGTGACATTGACATTTAATGACCCCACATCTAAAAAAATAGCTTACAGATGTTATATATTTTAGTAGTGGGGGAGAAAGAGCGAGGGGGTCAGTAGGCTCCCCTCCTGGCAAAATTCCTAGTTCTGGCATGCTATATATGGTGGTGTGTAAGATTTTTTGACAATTTTATCTCTCGGTAAATTCTTTGGGCTCGATTTTTTTGAAAATTTCCTTTTTGCTCTATTTTTTTGCTTTCTCTATTGTTATATTCTAATTTATGAAACTATGTCCCGAAACTATGTCCCTTTTACTAATGATCTAACAAATTTTCTCCAAAATTCAAGCAAAATATAAGTATGAATTGTATGACCTTCTAAGTCCTCTGGCGTCTCCCTGGGATCCCTGTCCGTGCGAATGACTTCTCATCGTTAGCTTGTCGTATTCGTGAGTCTGCCGAAGGAGCCGATGTGCTCTCACTTTTCTTTGGCATTTTCGGAAAGACCTTCTCGTAAGATCTCCGCGGTCACGGTCTTTCGGGGAAAAATTGTTTGAAAGGGTGGCGTGTCTCGGAGGGCGACGATCATTAAATTTTTGGAAGTTTGCTCCCTTGGAGATGGTCGGAGAGGGGGTAGAGAGTGTTGTTTAGCTTGTCATTTAATCACGCGACGCTCCCCGTGTTTTTTTTTACGTTCGACAGAAATCCTTCTCCACATACACTTTCCCGCCCTCCGTCGCCTTCTCTTTCGCGAGAGAATCGTGAAAGTGCATTCGGAGGTGAGGCGGTCGGGGAGGGCTAATCGGTTTCCTCGTCGTGCACCACTATCGGCCGATGATGATGATGAGAAGGCGGTTGAGGGCCGTTCACTCTCTCACGGTCACATTCGTGAAGAGAGCGAGAAGGAATGGTGGGCTAAAGTGGAGCTTTCAAGATATAAGAATACGTACCTCTACTTACATTACCACCCGAAGGAGATCGAAAAGACGCAGTTCCTCGGTTATGTGCATGGCTACGGATTTTATTTGCTACCCACGTAAAAATACGAAAATATACGTGTGAATAAAACACGTAAAAATACGTGTGTTCAGAAAATGATGTCTGCATTAATGTTGTCTCCTTCAAATTAGTCCCCATTCGATATATTGTGCACTTTTACCAGTGCTTCTAATCCTCGAAATAATTCTCAAATTCGATCTTTGGGATAGCCTTTACTTATTTATTTTTTATTACCAACTTCCCCGTAAATAGCACATAAAGGCCTTTAAAACGGAGGATTAACAAATCACAGCACAAATATCGATTCCCTAGATAGGGACCACCTACCCAGACGGGATTCGAACCCACGACCTACGGTCAGGTAGGCGAGGACTTTACCCTGCCACCACCGAGGCCGGTGGGGTAAAGTCCTCGCCTCTATCCCATGGCTCTGTCAGCGATTTCTTTTAATGCCATCTTTGCTGGTAAAACGACGATTATTTAATCCTTTAAGGTCCAAGGGACATATATGTCCCAAATTTTTTAAATTCTCTGAAAACTAAATGAGAATGTGTATGGCTGTAAGAATTGGTTCTATTGCATAATAAGCTATTGGATTCTGGTTTTAAATTCTTTTTCTGGCATCCTTTAGAAATTTTATTTTCCTCATTGTTAAGAACTTTCACTTGAAATACTGTTTACAATGTGGACATTTGATATTGTATAACAAATCAATGAGAAGGTCAATTATAACAAGACTTTCGGTTTATCCTTTATGCGTACCTAGCCTGAGGATTTTGAACGAAAAACCCTTCATTTGAGCTTTTAATTTCACAAAATTGGTGTTTTTATGTCATGGGACACACATGTCTCTATGGACCATAATGGAGCGAGAATTGCTATTATTTTACGTCCAGGAGTGTATCTCAGAAACTATTAGAGATATCGCTATCGTGCACTGAATTGTTGAGGCCTTTACTTTGTAGAATTTTCAAGACTAGTGATACACATAAGAATTTGCCGGGATATATACTCTGACCACAGAGATATACAATCACCCGACCACAGAGTACATATCCCGGCAAATTCTTATGTGTATCGCTAGTCTTGAAAATGGTAAAGTGTAACCGAAACTAGTCGGCAATAAAGTGTGTTTTGTAGAAAAGCAAAGTAATTTCCTTCCAACCATATCGCTTTCATATAAATATTTTTGGAATATACGCATCAATATCAGCCTAAAAACGTATTTTTGTTACGCAATCTAACGGCTGCAATCTTTATATACCTTAAAGGGTTAAGGCTTCCTTTACTTTTGGAAACAGAAAAGTCACTCGGGTCAATTCCTGGCGAATATGGATGTTGAAGCATCGTTACAGTATTATTTTTGGCCAAAAATTCACGAAAAAGTAATGAAGCGTGAGCCGACCATCGCCGAGTTTATAAAAACACGGAAGCCACAGGTAAAGTAAACAATGAATAAAGTTAACAATTTTATCATACTTACTCATATGCCAACGTACTTATAAAAATATTTGACAGTAGGACTCATCAAACTCGTGGTAAATTTAATAATGTAGTTCCAGTTACTTTCTGAACAAATCTCGTTTGCCATATTAATTTGGCATTATGGATTAAGAGGAAACGCTGGTGTACACATACCAACACGTAAAAATGAACTGTTTAGACGGTTTCTTCTGTATCTAGGGAATGAAATATTTTCATCTCTGCCTGAAGAAATAGTTAAATTTAAAAATGAAGAGGGGTGTGAAATAGGTTTATGGAAATGGTCATTTGGAATTAGAGATGAAAATTAGTTACTTATTAAAGTTATCTAAGAGTTATAATTTTAAAATTGTATGTGGAAAAATACAAAAGATTTCTCCTTTTTGGTCTGTTTAAATTTATTATATTTGTAAAATCAGTCTATGAACACAAAAATAATAAGAAACTGGTGCAGATTATGTTCGAAAGTGTTTTTACTAAACGATTATATAATTTACATGCGTATAA
Organism: Ischnura elegans; assembly: GCF_921293095.1. NCBI lineage: Eukaryota > Metazoa > Arthropoda > Insecta > Odonata > Coenagrionidae > Ischnura > Ischnura elegans. The sequence continues at coordinate 111,311,592 of NC_060248.1, forward strand.
CTAAAAATGAACGTGTGTCAACATCAACTACAAATGAATGTTTTATTTAATATTGTGTTGTACCCATTTATAATGATTATTTAAATAACAGATTACTTGTTGCTTGGGTCTTAAAGTACTTATTTCTGAAGAAAGTTTAATAATTAAGTTAAAAAACTATAATCATAGATAAAAATGTTACAATATTCCTTTTATATTAAATTGTATTCTGTTGGAGCATTGATTGACATTGAAGTGTAAAAAATAGCTGCCGCAGATTACGGACAAAGGTGTTTATGTGAAAGAATGATTCAAATTTTCTGTTAGCTCTTGTCTTTACGCTTATGCATCTAACAGCTTTGTTTTCACTCCATATTTCTATGGGTTAATTACTAATTTATCTAGCACCAATGATAGTATCAATGTGATTGTAGTTGCAACACACTTATTCTATGTTCTTATTAATGTATTTCATCTGTGATGGTCTAGTCGGTGACACCGTAACTGTGATGGTGTCCAATGGGGCTCCTATATTCCGGGAAAATCATGGTATACGTAATAATTGTATTTATCTAATTTGGAATAAAAATCATTATTTTTATATTATTATCATTTCTGGCCCATGTTCCTACAATTAGACCTATCTGGTATTGTTGGGATTACCGAGAGTAATTTCTTTATACTCCCACCAGTGGCGATTTATAGGACATGGCATTGAGCTATATGGATTCATTTCTTGAATATTCGTCAAATTCAGTTGTGCGATTTCAGTTTTGCCTCCATACATCACTAGGTCCAATGCAGCTTGGGAATAAATTTTGATAGCGGATAGATTAAAATAAGGGGGTAGAATGATTTATGGTCAAATTAAATCATTAATGAGGATAACATTATCTATGGTAAAGAATCGGTGCACACCGCGGCAAAGTCCCCAAGGGTGATTCATTAGACTTAGACTGTGATATTTCTTTTTATATTTCTCTTATCTTGGTGAGCGAAATAAAATTCTCTGCTACTTTCATGTATGCGTACCTGGGCCATAGGAACGAACAAGCCTTTCCGCCGTGACAGGGTTGTAAAGGATTCTCCGTGTATTACACGATACACTAGCCATCGCTCGTTGGGGGGCTCAGCTCACTACTCTCCACAGAATTGTTACAAGGTATGGCTGCCACAGTGACTTTGGTGCTATTTAAAAGCTTGATTAACCATTAGCCCTGGTGATGGAACCCGACTCGTGTTCCGAAACGTCGGCAGAATGGAGTGAGACCACCCGGCTGGAAGCCCGAATAGCGTTTTTCGAGTATTTAAAAGCTTCTTTGCGATGCTCAAATTCCTCATTATCATCGATTTTTTTATCCGCTGCTGCCCCCAAAATGTAGAGGAATAGAGGCAGTTGGCAACACAGTAACAGAAAATTTTGTGTTTTAGGATAAATTTTCTAGGGTTTCAGATGATTTTAGGGTTCAATTCCATGTCTTTTCTTCGTATCTCGTCTCGCTCACCCAAGCATGAATCAGTCAGTCAAGAGTCGGGAGTGAGTTTTATAGTATAGTGATTATATAATTAAACAGTCTTAAGTGAGAGAATATCTATATTAAATATTCTTCCACATAAGAGATCGATTTTGCCATTTTCGGCGCGCGGTGCGTAAGACCGTGAGGCACTACGGTGGCCTCATCCCTGCGTTCGCGCACCTTAAGTCTCCCTCCACACCCCACGTGTGAGCGGCACATCCGCCCCCGTGCCTCGAGCCAGATAGGTCGACCCCGGTGCTCCTCTTCCCGTGACCCCCTTGCGCCCTCCCCCTCCTGCCCCACCTACCCACGAGGCAGTCGTGCCAACCCTTCAGAATTCCAACAGCATCTTTATCGAGTGAGGTTCTTTGATGTTGTCCCTCTATCCTTAAGTTCTATTTCGCTAAATCTCTCCCCGATCTCATAATTCTGTACACTCAGCGCAATTATTTGGTTTGAACATTTTTAATACTATTATTTCCTGTTTACATATGTTTAACTACATGTTATTGATAAGGGAACTACGTTGGGAATTGACGTTTGAAGAAAGTACCGGGTGTTTCTCTAGTAAAAATTACAGGCTAGTACTTACCGAATGACTGGTGAATGTATAGTGCTATTGTAAGCCAGAGCTGCTTCTGGGAGATATTGAATTTAAAGAGTTTTCATTTAACAATTGAAAACAATTTCTACTCAACCATAATTATTGTAGCAGCTACATATATCGACATTAAACTTTACAGTACAAAAGGACACGTAAGTAAAATATTTCCTGAATAGAGCTGAAAATGCATTCGTTTTTTATGTTGCTTAGAAGCAAAATTGGGTTATAATGGATTGATGGATAATGGAATGGATAATAAATAACTGAATAATAATTTCCGAGTTCCTCTTCGCCCACCAGTGGCGCCAAATTTTGGGACGAATTTACTGTTAATCTGTTCTTCAAAGTGGAATTGCGTCTCTCTTCAAAGCGGAATAAGTCTTGTACGACCTTTTTTATCTTCCATGGATTTAATTTCCAAAGCTCCCTAGTATTTTCCATCTTCGACTCGAAAAATACGTCATTGCGTCCTTAGGCCCTTGTCCCGAGTGTCTCCATTCCTGGCACATATTCTCATCTTCGATCAGTTCTAGTTACTCTCTGCTCTTACCATCATGCCACGTGTGAGTGATGTCGAGGTAGTTACTGAAGAAGTTGTAATGCAGTGGTTTTTATTTTTTGTGATGGTTAATTTAAAATGCTAGACTGCAGCTCGTGGGGAAATGTATTGCCTTTCTCGGTTAGCATTTCAAGTGATTCTTAGGGTGTGGTCGACGGCATTCTCCCAACTCTCTAGAAATTTTGGTGTCATTATGCAGCTGATTGATATGTGTTTTCATCCTCAATCCTTGCTGTTGTGGGCCAGTGCAGCACAAATGTGTATCTATCATCCCTGTCATTTGAGGATTCTCGTTCGAGGGATCCCATTGCATAACTGTCAGTGAAGCAAGCCCATTATTCTTATTTTGGTTTAAATTGCCGGATAAAACTTTTTATGGATGACTTCGCGGCATTCCTGTAAGTTACGTTTTAAGTCGGGTTCTTAGAATAAATGTTGATGGGTATGTTTTCAGATAATAGCACTATTAATTCACTGAATATTCAGTTAGTAAACGACATCTATAATCTTTACCCAAAGAATTTGTGGTGCTTCTATTTATGCCACGTACATTTGGCTGATAAAGAAAGGACTATCAATTAGGTATCTTCTACGATTGAAATGGATAGGCTACTTTCATAATTTCTTGTAATTAGAGAGTCAGAGACGTTATGTGTATTCAATGAGATCTCAGATGCATCTGGGTTATGAAACGATGACTTTGGTCCCCTGATAACCACAATTTTTTAGTCTCCCTAGCTTAGGGTTTCGTTAATTGTAACCAATAAAGTTTAGAATTGTTATGCGCTCTTCGGGGATTTATCATTTAGTTAAAAAAATGTGAATCCAAATTTATATTTTTTTAATTTCTTTTAGGATCCATATGTAGATAAACGTAGTCCCTTCAACTCTCCAAGTAAAGTATGCACTCACGATTTGGAAAATTCGATGCTTTTCGTCGGACCATTTCGTTTCTACGTCTTAATTATGCCTGTTAAATTCTATTAAACTTTTTGATTACATTATTCTACCTTGCGAAAGAGGTTTTATTTCGGTCTCATCAATTTATCACTAGTTTATGGCTCAACCACAATATCGTGCTTTCGATATATCTTTGTTTCCGTTGCCATGCGCCTCCCTTGCTTACCAAATGCAAGGGAGTTGGCAACCCTTCTCGTGTATTCTTTGTCTTTATTTTGTTCCAGCGATCTCCCGACTGTCGCGCTCTTAGCGAACTCAGCTCAAAGCTGGAAAATAAAAAAAATGAATAAAAATACAAGATGAATAAAACTATGGAATGGAAGGGTTGACGCGTCCTCTCCTCTCGCCGTCATCCTTCGTGGGCGCCTTGTTTAGTTTTCCCTTCCACCTGTCTCATCTCTCGCGGTCGGAGGGGGTAGTAGGGTAGGGGGTTGCAAAGGGAGCGCGCCCTACAGGTGTCAGCGGGGGTCTCAGGGAGTGTCAGGATGCTTAACATGCCCGTGCGGAGCGAATGGCGTCGTCGAGGGAGCGACTCCCTCTGCTGTCACTCGTCCACCGCCAACCCACACCAGGTCATCGCCAGCCTGCCGTTCAGGGTTCGATCCTCGCTCGGGGTGAGTTGCGTGATTTGCGCCACATCCAACTTGGCGCACCCCTCCTCCATCGCAGAATTCAACAACCTTCGTGTTTTTGTTCTTTCTTTTTACTCACCTTTTTGGGAACGGGAGTGTTATGCCCAAGTGGGTCAGAGCGCTTGACCAGGATATTATAGTCCCGGGTTTTGATCTCGGGTGAAATCATTGAATAATACTCGAGTAATGAATCCTCGAAGTGCGTTGTGGCTCAGGGAATGGAACCCCTTCTCTGAATGTGTGAAAGCAACATTGAGTGTGTAAGAAGTTAGGGTAGGATGTTGAATAAATCGACAGTGATCATCAGAATCGATTTTGTGTTTGAGAATGCTTAAAAATGAAAGATAATTGGAAATATAGAACTCCTCTGTTCCTTTTCAAGCTAGTCAACTCTCTCAATAAAGTGACCTCTTGCCATGCATTGATGTCAGGTTATTTCCCCATCGAAGGTTGCATGCTTTACCCTTTTCTAATTACTTAAGTGGTCCGCTACTTCTATTGGAATACATTAGACCTGTAAATGTTTAACTGCGTTTTTGTTAAACTAGGTATTGGTTATACAACCCCATATGGTGGCGATTCGTAGACAGCTCCCGATGGACTAAAAATTTCGATTAAAATCTGAGACCCGGTTTTCGGACACTCCTCTTGTGATACTAGGATTCTCTGCGTAAATATTTTATTGCCAATCAGTTGCATTGTGGTGTTTTTCTGCTGCTCCGTGCACCTGTATTTATAACCGAGGCATCAGTTGCTTCGAGTGGGAAGAAATGCTTTCGCAAGTATTTTTTCTGTCACTTTCAATTTGTAGACGTCATTTCTGAAACGCTGAAATTTGGCTGTTGTGAGACGTACCAGAGAAATGCATAGAATCGATGACATACGATATTGTGTGGCGAAAGGTGAGTATAATATCTTATGAGTAAATCTGTAAATATGCTGGTGCTAATGATCGCTCTTTTTAATTTTATTCTGTTATACTTTCCTAAATTAAGTTTCTCGTCCAGAATTGTGAGTGATGTATTAAGGACGTGATATCATTATATACTCAATACAATGTCATTAATACATTATATACATTATACAAGTCAATTTGCATCTAGTAAACAGTTCAAGGAGTGTGGCTTGCCTAGCTTTTAACAATTTATGGTTAATCTCATACTAATAGTGGTGTCTAACATAAGTAATTTCTAATGCTTTCCCGGAGAAAAATATTTTTTAAGATCTCGGGAGTTTCACTTCGGGTAATCATAGATTTCCCATGCATTGTTCTTCTGAACCTTTCGAATAGATTTGATTTCTGGGTCGCTTATGACGACACGCGAGTCTCTCGTCATGGCGTTGGAGAGCCTAACCCATTGTAATTTAAGTATACCGGGACTAGCCACGGTGGAAAATGTACGTAGTTACCCGCAATGCACAAATTGTGCGAAAATTCTACTGAGAAGAAAATCATTCGCATTGACCAGGATACGAACCGGAAACCTCCAATATCCGATCGCATGCTTTTGCCAATTAAGCTGCTGAAATTTGTGTACTATACCGGACAATATCCCGGTCAAGGTGAATGATTATTTCTCTGAGAAATTATCGCGGTAATCCATTGTGATACTCGAGAAATCTCGACGTATTTATCCCTGACAGAAATTTATAGTACCAATAGTAAATCAAAGAAGAATCTTGCTCTCTTCTTCGCGGCACCTGAAGACGATAGTCCATTCATAGCCATTTTTTCAAATCAGTCTTCAGGTTGCAGTTCTGAAGCGAGTCACTTGTTCCCCTTGGCCATGTCCCCAGTAGTGCTCCTCTTCTTGTCGCAGATCCGCATCCCCAATCCTCCTAAATATTGGATCCGCGCCCAGCCGGTCGCTAGGAGATTTCAACGACCGTTCGCCGCCAGCCCGTTGGCCAGCCGCCCGGGTTCATTCTCAGCGCCAGTGACGGCAGGCTTCACGGTGACGAATATCCGGTCGTTTTTGTTTATTTTTCCCCTTAACTGTGCTCGAGGTGAGGGGAGACCATTCTCGTATCCTTTCCGTGATATTTTTTTAAATCTCGGCTTTCTATTGTTTCGCGTGCAAAGACGATTCTTTACTTTTCTTATTTGGTCGCGTGTTGGTTTATCGACACGCGTGCCGAGTCCACTGTAATGTGGCTGTCATGCCCGTTTATAATGTCATTGTGATCCTCGCACATTTGCTGTCGTGCAGTAATTGTTTACTCTGCTTCGGGTGACTTTGAGGCAGGTAGTCGATGTCTTCCATTCATAGCGATAGCATACATGGTGTAATTTTTAAACTCAGATTCCGGTTACGTATTTATTCTGTTTGTTACTTAATTATTTGAAAGTTTCTCGGAGATTTTTTTCTGAAACTTTTCGGAGGGAAAGCCGGAATTACATTGTTATTTGAAAGTAAAGTTGTGTATAGGGTGATATGTGGCATATAAATAACATGTGATGATAAGGAATGCCGACTGATGTAGAATTATCAAAGGGTAGATTAAAAGATAAAAAAAATTAAACCTGATGATGAAAACAATGTAGCGATGCATTTTTGCAGCAGAAGAAGTTTCTAATATTTTTTAAAATGCGTTCATTTACTTGTTAATTTCTTTTTCTTTGAGGAAATTCTCTTCCTTTTTTCTTGCGTTTCTCACTAAAACATCTTGCCATAATTTAGTAATGAATATGTGATATTTTTCTTCGCCCATTAATGGTTAAACGTGTTTAGAATCAGACTCTTGGCACGGCAGTAACTTACTGCCTTAATTTTTATTGATATCTGGTTATCACATTGAATCCGGTTTGGGGGTTACTTTATTTTCTGCAAAATAATCATCTTTATACCGTAAACATCGCAATTTCTGATTTTTGGGAGTGCTCATCCGTTTTTTATGTAATTAGGAACATAGCGAGGAATTACCTCATTTGGTGTTAAATGAATATTTTTTTCCTGCGACTCAAATGTTATTAGGAAAACCAGCAATGATAAATTAAAGCTAGCTGCTATTCTATAGCATAAATTTTATGAGAGCTAGATTTTACAATGGCAGCTGCAAAAGGAAATTATGAACAAGGAGAGAGTTCATAAAGGAGTGACGAATGAAGGGTAAATGTTGAATCCGGCCCACGGAGTGGGCGTTAGTGCAGCACATATTGAATGGTATGATTTCCGATATTGACGGAATTGTGTCTCGAGATCAGGGGCTTTCTAAAGGTAGAACTCAAGATGAAATTTTCCTGTTGGTAGGCTTAAAAATTTGAATCCCCCCCGTGGAAAAATCGACGCTGTAACTTTCGCGAGTGCAATCATTAATTTCGACCAGAATCCCCTTCATTCTGCCATTATTATTCTGCGGAGTGAACTATATTTTCGAAGTGGCAGCATGACTTGTGTGTTTACTTGATGAATATTTATCTTAACGGTCTCGCGCCGGTAGCATGACGCAGCTGCCGGGGAGTCGTTCCATAACAACGCCCGCGAGATGTTCATCTTGGGTGGAAGTTTGCGCTTCTGCGAAGGAGTGCAAGGGAACAAGTTCTGAGCAAGGCTGGGAATTTATCCTTGCCTATGAGATTGAGTTGGCGTTGGCAGAATACGTCCTTGGAGCATGAATGCGTGTCTTATGTCGTTGTCCGTTCCTCTTCAACAGTTCGGAATGATCATCTGGTGGGTTGCGATCATCTTATCTCTGATTGAAATTCCTCCATTTATTCTAAGTTTAACGGGTCGGAAGATGCGCGTACTTAATCATTCCTTTCTTCCTGAAAACCTCTCCCTCTTTTTTGTTTCTCATCGGAATCAGCTGTTTCTAGGTGCTATCAATCATTCCAACTAGCCGGTGCCGCTCTGTGCCACCTATTAGTCTTGTGGAATGAGTTATTTTTGCTCAAAATTATGATTTTAGTGCCGAAAATTTATCAGTGGTCCACTATTTTCATGATGGGTATCAAAATTTAGTTTATAAAACGAACCTATTTGTCTATATTTCGGATGCAGGTAGTACTTAGTGGGAATTCCGAACTTCTAACATGACAAATGAAACAAAATTTGTACTTTCTACTCAGATTTATGCATGTTCCGATATGTTTTGGTGACAAAGCGTCATTTTCAAATTGATTCATCCTTGAGAATGACGCTTAGTCGTTGAACTCTAAAGCTGTGAGTAAACTACTAGTTGATAGTTGTGCGTTATGATGCGATGGTGGAAGATAGTGGATTCGTCAGGCAATTTTTGTGTTCACCCGTGCCTGCTGATAATGCATTAGCATTGAAACGCGGCGAACGTGTAATAAAAACTGAAAAATAACAAGAACTTATTGTTCTGTGGACAATGAACTTCCGCTATTTGCAGCCTTGCTCCGCCAATTGTTAAAGCACGTAGTCAGTCTTTTTCATTTAATCGCTCGTTCAATATTTTGTCTTTCGCAGTATTCGGAGAGAAAATGTTTTGGTGCGTCCTTCTAGAGCAAATCGTGTGAATGTATTTCGTCGCACCCCTTGACCCCAGTTCTTCACAGTCATTCATGATCCGCCGAAATACTCCGGTACGGCTAGAGAGTGCCCCACTGTCTCTGTTGGAATATCTCAATGGCCTTTCTACTCCTCAGTTTACTGGCTCTGGCCATATAAAAGTGCCTTGTATGGAAGTTTTACGATGATTTGTTGCCTCTGTCACTATCATAAGGATTTCCTATGTAAACGTATTGCTTAAATAATATAACGTGTGATCGTATCACCATGGTCGTTTTTTTAGTTTGGTTGAGTTGTTTCTGCAAAGTAATCTGTGATGTAATCCTGTCAAACGCCTGGTGATGATTATCCTTGTGGTATTAAGGCTAAGTGACAAATAGGTCATTGTTTCCGTGGACACTCGGGAATTACCTGGGAGATACATTCCTTGGTTCTTCTGTTTTTGCGTCCTAAGGTATGATAGCACTCTTTTTATCGTAAACATACCTTTGATATTATTAATGCCAGAATTAGATGCGTTTGGGAATTATTTTTGTATTTATTATGGTATACATATAATAAACTATATTATAATAATTGATAATTTATCATTATTATTTAGAGGATAAATTCGTAGCTTAATCGATTTAATTGACTTCTTTCTCGCTTGTCTCACATTCACTTGTTAATCGTTTTCTACTCTTTTTCATTATCCACGACTAGGATTTCTGCTTTTTGGCCATAAATACGTAATATCTGCATTTTCGCCATATCGCTTTTCGCACCAAAAAATTCCTGTCCTAGCTTCTAAAATATTTCATTAATTTTTGTTCTTAGATCGTTATCGCGCAATAAATGTGACATAACGGTAGAACTAAAATGCGTGGCTTCGTATCTCTCTACCTCAACTTCTTCGTATTTCATTTGCTTCGCACTCGTATCCACCTCGACCTCATGCTCTTCGGAATAACCTTTTAATACGCACCACACTCATTGTGCTCAAGGATTCCCTCAGGTATGTCCCATATGCGATGTGCCTTGTCCCCATTGGGCGGATATGCATGTCTCTTACGCCTTTTCTCACGCTTTCGCGATACGTGCCGGTATTTTGATTCCAGTCCTCGACCTCCTGAGACACAACAGTGTTTAGCGAAGGATCGTACGTTTTGGGCACTCCGCACGCGAATAAGTCTTCTCTTTCCACTAATGCCTTTCTCCCTCTCTCATACACTTTGTTCTGATACCCTTCTTATCTGACAAACGAGCTATGATTAAGCATCCTTAATGCGATGGTGGGTGGCGTAACATGGTGGAACTCCGTCATGATGCACAAAGGGTATGAAAAAAAGACTTTGCTGTTCCACAAAATAATATATATGTATTTGCGACCGGTTTCGATGTATTTATTTATATGTTTTATTTTGTGGAACAGCAAAGTCTTTTTTTTCTTACCCTTTGTGCAAGCATCCTTAAATATTTTCTTCCGGGGATCGGGTTAGTGTGGTGGCTAGAGTGTTGGCTTCCGACCCTGTGGGCTCGGGTTCAAATCCCGTCGGTGGCAGAGATTTTTCAGACTGTCCGATCCCTGCTTGAATGCTATGTGGAGAATATTTCAGGCGCAACACTCCGTCCGTCGGATGGGACATTAAGCCGTGGTCCCCTTGGTGCCTTTCGTTAAGAGCAGGCCAATGCTGACACCGGGTTTCTTTCCAACCTCCCTTCCATACCCTTCCCTCATGGCGCAAATGACCTAAGCTGTCGGTCGCCTCCTCCAAATACTATACCAATATTATCTTCCATTGCGTATTGGTAAGTGTTATGCTCTCTTGATTTTCCCCCTGTCAAGAAGTTCCTTTCATATTGCTGAGCAAACGTGTAGAGATTACGGTATGATTCCGCTCTGATTAGTTATTCTCACGACTTTCCAGGTGCAGTGCGTAAGTCGGACATTGCTTTATGGAGTTAAGAGGATTTCTCCGCATGAATCGTGTCGCACGTTTGTTTTTCCGTTGTATTCATACCGAAGATGCAACTGTGGACGGTCTCGTAACTGTCTACCGGGGTTTAATTTTTCTTTTACAACCGTGCTCCCTCGAATCTGGGCTATCTATGTCCAGATTCGAGGGAGAGAAGGAGATTCGAATTGCCTGTGGTGATCTGGAGTGGTGGAAACTCATTTTATGCCTCGTTTTAGTATTTTTTTTGTATCCGTTTTATCAGTATGGATCAAAAATGTATGGAAATAAATGTAAGTTGCTCACCCATTGAATCCTCTGACGTACGCTTCGGGACATAAAACGCTTTTTCTAATTATGTTTACTACTAATAAAGTGTCGTAAGAAAAAAAATATGGAAGTGTGATAAACTAGAAACCTATATAAACTATTTCAGTCCATTATTACAGAACGAAATGAAGATGACGATCGTCACGAGAGGCTAAAAAATAAAAATCAACTGTTGCAACAAAATGCATGAAGAATTGGGTCACTGCCGATGACCCTTTATCGTCTGCTTTGATTGAATTCAATGTTATATTAGAATATTTTTTGCTTAGATTATACGGTAGGATTACAATTATAAAAACGTAAATGTTTATCGTGAAAGTACCCATGCATTATGCATTTAGAATTTTCGGTTGTTTCCTCCTCAATTTTACGTTTTAACCCATAATTTCGTTTTATTTCGGGGAAATCATTGAAAAAGTATGCTGTTAGGTAGGTGAACTGTTGGTCTTTGTTTCCTTCACTCTCTTCTGTTCTTGAATGCACCATATAGGTCTATTTTCTCCATTCATTATAAGTATGTGAAAGAACTTATACATCTGTGATTGTTCAGTATACTGTCACATTGTTATGACTTCTTCACTCTTTTTTGTCTTCGATTTTTCGCCTCTCACCCGTTTATTATCTTTATTTTATGTCAACTAACATGATATTTTCTTCCGCTTTCTGTTTTTTAAAACCCCTTTTTGTCTGCGTTTCCCGAATTCAAATGGTCCTTCCTTTCAGGGACTATTCTTCAGAAATTTTTATCTCTCGTGTAGATCGCCATCATCTTTTCGTTCTGTAATTATGGATTGAAAGAGTTTTTATAGGTTTCTAGTGTATCACACCGCTATATTTTTTCTCGTAAAAATATCAATAGGTTTCTCTCGTCTCTTAAACAAATTATAATTTCTTTCCTCCTTATAAAATCGATTTTAGGTATAGATAAATTTCATCCATTCACTTTGCAATCCCTATTTATCTATCTAAGCCTGTGGAATTCCAGCGGAATGTGATTTTCAGAAAAAGTAGTGCGGAAAGATGATTTTTTTTTGCAAATGGGTAAGTGCTGTGACTTTTTTCTGCTCTTCGAAAAGTGGTATAGCTCTCATTTTACTAACTAGGCAATTTGCGAGTGTGTTTTTTATGTACATGCTTCGGTTCCGCTCCTGAGTAAAATTCCCAACCCTCGGGAACTTTCTCCACTCATCTCTTGCCTTTGAAGAAGCGCAACGCAGCGTCTCATGGCCACAATCTTCCTCCATTCTCCGCTTTCCTCATTTTTGCGTCTAACGTGTCGCGTCGATCCGTGACGCCCTTGTCTTGTCATCTGATTCATTTGGGTTTCCGGGCCATTCGGAGCTGTCAACCAACTCGCGAGTCTCGTTTTGTTTCGCCCTCCTTCCTTAACTGGGCGCGTGCGCTTTAGGTTGACCCGTTGGTCACCATCCTCCGTGCATCACTATCGTGCATTCTTCCAGGCAGGGATGGGATGCCGTGACCAACCAGTAACTGCTATTCCGCAGGTTGGGGCAGGCTTTTCTTGTAAGTGGCCATTTGTGAGACCATCGTTGTTGTGCAGGTGAAGGATAAATGGCCAGATAACGATGGAAATTAAAAATTACCCGTACGGAATAGATGCTCACAATCATGTTCTGCGTGTTTCGGAAGGATTGAGGTAATTTCGCAATCTTCCGTGCTCTTAAGCGCTACTTTGAGATGATGATGATTGGGAGTGTTTTTTTTGCATGCAGAGGTGTTTTATGGCCTTAAAATTCGTTAGACGGCGGAAATCGTGTTGTCCGTGATTTTCATTAAATGAGACTGCACGAAAGCTATATTTTTCATATAAGTACATGAAAACTAACTAAAAGCTTCCAAGCGTGTTTTATATTTCTAAAAATAATTAAACGTAGACATGACTAGGTCACTAGATTGCTAACCGGCATCTCTTTCACGCGATTCTGTATAATAATTCCTCTGCATATCCTTGGAAGTGAACCTACTCTTCTTTCTCCATGATTGGCGTAAGATTGAAAAAACAATTTCGTTTTAGGTAATTATAAATGGGCGAGAAAGAGAGAAATTAAATGAGATATGTGGGTAACATGTGAAAATCATTGAAAAAAACTTCTTGGGTTGTGGTAATCTAAAAAATTGGCAATTATTCTGTGAATTTCACAAGCGTATTGATTCACTCCTATTTTATGCTTTCGAGTGTATTTCAGAAATATCCCTGGTAGATATCAGTCTTTCTGATCTACTACTCTCTCAGTTTTTAGCGGTACTGATAATATTTTACCTAACCCTCGCATCTTTGTAGGAATTTTGATGTAGAGACTTTAACGAGCGAGGGATTGCCTTAAACTATTTTTGTTGCACGGTTGAATCCTGAAAATTGTATTCATTATTGTAGAAATTGATGTGGCTAATTCTAAAAGAACTCCAATGTTTATTTTCTACCTCTCCCTAATCATCACTTTGCTCTTTGCCTATTCAAGCTTAAAATTCGGCATTTGCCTCCACTCACACCCTTCCAGTCATTGCTAAGGTTTAAGCGTGCGTTACTGTGTATTAATGACTCATTTTGTGTATATAGGTTTGATTGAAAGCATTCATACAATGAATTCCTCAATGAATATAAGTAATCTCAAGCTCGTTCGTCGTGTAATGAATTCTCATGGTTAGCAACACCATGTATCATATCATTTGTTTTCCCTTTTAGTCCCATTGTTATTTTTTTGATAAAATTTTGCATTACATCGCTATACATGAATACCTCGAGATACGACTTCAATTCGTTTCGTAACCTTGCTAGTATGTCAATTCTTTCGTAACTCAAAGCGATTTTACCCATTGAAATCAATTGAAATAGCCATTAATCCGTTTCAGGTCCAAAAATACTACCCCAATTGTTTTTTTTTTACGTATTTTTGAATAAGGAAATTGTACCTATTTATAAATGGCAAATATTGTATAAAAAGCACAATAAAAGAGAATGCCAAAAAACTTGTTTTATAAAGTGTATTTTTATTTTGGCCACTCAAATGCAATTTATAAACAACTTAAATGCTACCAAATGCTTAATTTTAGTCGCTGCTTTACTCTTCACTTGTACTTGAATTCCGTAGTACTTAACATCATTTACTACGTTATTTTACATTCTATATTTTACCGTCCTGAGAGCTGACTTCAGCTTTTTCTGAAAATAAATAAGTGCATCGTTTCACCTTTCCATACCAGATCAATTCATTTTCTTCACGCCAAAAATTAATAAAAATATTATTTATTGTTCTTGGACAAATTTCCATTGAGAACATAAGATGAATATTACATACAAAAGAGATCACAAAATAAACTTGTTCAAAATATATCAAATATTTCCGAATGGAATTCAGCACAACTAACACATCAGGGCATAGAAATAAAATCTTGAAGTTAACTCAATCAATAATAGCAAGAAAACCTAAGTATGCACATATACCCATCACAACATTTAGGGTAGAACATGAGATAATAATTAAATAACTAAATAAGTAGAACATGAATAATGATAAATCATTTACTCCAACAAATATGGCATTCGATTTCAAACAGGCCTGAGGTTAATGTTATAAAACATTAATTATGAATAGTTGAAATCTCAATGACGAATAAATAAACAAACAAACATGCACACTTAACAAGTTTGAAAACCAGTAAATACTTTCCAATAGCATGGACATAAATTTTTAAACATGCTAATGGTATTGCAACTGCGATATATTATGTATTTCACATTACTCAAGAGTTTGCAGGTGTTTTTTTTTTAGCACCATCACTTATTGCTACCAAACCCACATCTATACAAACTAAAAATATTTATAAATGGTAACCACAGGAGTAGGCAGAAACATTACAATGAAAAAGAATACAATAGCACAAAACGATGCCATACATTTTCGAGGGTTTTAATGAATTGAAGAAATCTTTGCTTGAAAGAAGACCGAGACATAGAATCTTTTACATTCTTTGGAATGCTATTCCACAGACGTTTGTACCATCATGTCACGAATTTTGGTCCCCAAATTATTTAATGACAATGTAACTTAACGCTCGATCATGGTGAACTCGATCGATTCGATTTGATCGGGGTCAAGGAATTCTAGGCCTTCCACACAATTTTCTTTAGTGTTCAATGAAAAAAGACTCCAAACGAGGCGTAACAAGTAAAGCATGTGATACTCATTCAGTCGAGCTTCGCTTGTTAAGATCGTTTCCGCAGTATTTTGCTCTTTTTTGTCGTAGTGCTGTGCGGATGATGCGGACACTTAATTGGCTTCGTGGTCGTCATGGCGAGACGTGATTAACTCTTCGCTCTTATTGTCTATTTCTCAGCCAATTTTCTTTTTTTCGAGCGGCAGTGCGAGGGGACTAGTGCGATATAGGACATTTGGGCTTCACACCCTTCAAGAGTCGTTTTTAGCTGTTAAGAGGACGCAGCACTTCCTCTCCACCGGTCGTATTTTGTCTGTCTTTCTCGCAAAGATGTACTCGTGTAAAACTTAGTAATCGTCTTAAAATATAGATGCAAATTTTACATCTTAGTAATAGTGCAAATAATTAAATCCTAAAGTAAATGTTAGGCGAATTATGGAAAGGTTCGAGTCTAGGTAAAGAAAGATTCCTGATGATGAAAGTAATTGGTCGCGAATCACCGATTACTTGCCTAAAGTTTACTCTATAATCTTGAAAATTTCAGGAAAAATAGAACATACCCTATGCCAGTGGCGCAGTGAGTGGTTTTTGGGGTTCAAACCCCTCCCCCTCAGCTCAGATAAATTTTAAAGTTTAATCCATTTTACTTAATATATTACTTATAGAATAGTGAAAGAACTAATAAAACATCCCTCAGAAAGCCGTGAAACTCAAAATTTGGAACCAATTATCTTAATGATATTTTATGGGAGAGGGCCCCCACACCACCCACTTACCATGTTGTATAATCCAACCCCCAAGGGCCCCTGTTATTAGTTTCGTCTAAAAACCCCCCTAGCATTAATTCTTAGCTGCGCCCCTGCCCTATGCAGCATTTGTCTTTATTCACAAATTCGACAGTTTTGCCTCTGTTTTTACTCAGAAGGAAATGGAGTGTAGGTTTATCTAACATAGGTAAATATTGATAAGGGTTGGATGTACGTCTTGAAAATTTTAAGTTGATTTTTATTATGTTAGCTTCAAACAAGTAATACGTAACGAAAAAGGAAAAAATGAGACCGGTGGAGCGGGTAATGACGCGTTCTCTTCGGAAGGAGGTTGCTGCATCCTGCGCAACCGTTGTTTTGCGTGACAAACCACGCGCCCGCCGGCCACGGAATACGATCGCCATTCGACCCGTAAACCGCTAGTTTGACACACCACCTGCCTTGGTCTCTTTCCCTGTGCATCTCACCTCCCCTTTTCTGTGCGAGAAGATAAGCACGTCTCCTCGGGGACGCCTGCTCTCAGCGTCTGTAGGGCCAATAATAGGGTAGTTTCCTCCATCAAAGAAAACGAAATGCATTGATTGCGATTCCTTACCCACCATTAGTGTATTCATAATATACAAATTACTTATAACCTCATTTGAAAAAGGCCAAATTGGCGCCAATGTGATTCCACTCCACGTGACGTCACAGGGACCTAGTTTCTATACGGGTAGATGGGAGTTTTATATTGTCTGAGATTACTAATGCATGCATGAGGCACAGAGCTCAGGGAAACATCTCTTAATAATCACACATTAAAAATACCTAAGTTCGAAAAGACTCCTTCGCTTGATAGGGTAATAATAATCCTTATTTAAGCCAAGCGCTACCTACTAGCGGGGTACTCAGCTACCTGATAGCAGCCTGCGTCGTATCAGCGCTCAAGCCTCGCCCCAAGGTCATCTCACACGCCGTCAGCTGGAACCAGAAATACGTCACACGGACTTTTCCCATCATTCCTACTTAGCCGTCGCGTTTTCGCGCGCTTGAAAATTTTCACATTTCGTTTAATCGCGAAAAATAGATATATTCATTTATAAATCTAAGAGCGTGAAATGCGTACTCCAGGAGTAATAATCTTTCGATGACGGCAATAGAAAAATAATAGGAAACCACCCTATTGACGCCAATCGGGTCCACCTCGAGGCTGATTCACATCCTCCAGGCGACCGTAAAATTAATCTCCGATCCTTTCTTCCTTGGAGTTTTCCTGAGAGAACTTCTCGTGAGACTGGAATTTTTCCAGAGCATCTCGTGTATGTTTTCCGCCCAAAAGTAGGTATTCCCACCCTTAGTAAACAACTCCATTCCGTAGGTTTCAGTGATAAGATTAGGCTCGGCTTTATTGCTGTCTCAAATTGTATTTATCCTCGGAAAATGAGGCATAGAATCTTTTTCGGTGATCAAATTAAAACCCGAGGTAAAATAAAATCTGCGGCCTAATGTTACGGGTATAGCATGGAGAACATGGAGCGATTTTGCATCATTTTTTTTACAGTCTCAAAGTTCTTGAAGAATCTGAAAGAAAAAAGAAGAAGAAAAGAAAAAAAGAAGGAAATAAGAAAAGAAAGAAAGAATAGTGGTAATGTTTCTAAATTAGCTTTTAAAACTCATATACAAACTTGTTTTAAAGTCGCTATTATTAATAGATGTATGAATAGTACTCCATCTACATTTGGGGCTTAATTGACTGTTTTGGTTTGGCTTCTTCCCCCATTATATGCTGAAGGAAGTTCATGTCGCAATACTTCATTCTCCTCTTACCATTCAACACATTTGTGAGGACTTGAAGGACCCAAACTTAGTAACCCACTTCAGTATGAATTCAATGGATACATGCATATTAATATTTTCCACGCGATGCATAAGATAGTATGAGTGTTCTCGCCCACCGCAATGAAAACTCGTGGCGCAACAGTTTAACCATTTAGAGGAAACGTCAAAAGAATTCTTTCCTTTCATCGTAGGCGTGCTGCGTGTAGTCCGTGTGGGAGAATATGCTCGTTATTTCCCTCGTAAGCGAATGAATTCGGGATTGTCTAATAAAGGGAAAATACTTTTCCCGTCCTCTCTGAATTGGGAAAATTCAGTCATAATGGGTGAAGGGGAGGGAGTAAGAGAGGAAATATGTATCTTTTAATGGGCTCTGGCTTGCTAACTTTTGTCACTTTGATTTTATGTTGCAAGGACTTCGGAACAGAAAAGATTCGAGACAGAAACTTTTAAGAGAAGAGATTTTGTGTTGTGATATTTACGGTTTAAGATTTTGCTTTGCAGGGATTTGGTTGAGGCGGTTGAGCAACGTTAAATACACCGGCCCTGCAAGCTTGGATAATGCTGTTTAAGGAATTGAGAGCAAACGTTTTTCAGTATGTCACATCTTAATATTTTGTAACCACTTTTACTTCCTGGCCCATAATAAACGATGCATGTGATGAAAGAGGTATAGTTTTGATTTTTTGTTGAAGGAATGCATTACTCCTCGGTAAATAAAGGATCTTAGTAAGGATAGAACTGCAAGTAAATTATTGCAACACACTCCTAAAAGTTTGATAATATGTCTGGTGTTTTTACTACCTTTATGCATTCCCTTCAGGGCAGCTTGCGAGTGGTAACCATATATAAGCGAGTTTATATATACCGTGTAAGTGTAGTAAGTATATATGCTGGTGAATCGGCACGGTATCAATGGAAACACTAGGTACCAATAGTAGGCAATGGTGTCAATAAAATATTCCAGTGAAAAGTTACAAAGATTGTCTGACATTTACTTTTCATTTCATCTTGGAAACACTATTTAAAATATTTTTCCAACGGATTTGGTTACAATAATTAGCCGTTGTTGCATCTACTGACGATAGCTCTACTTAGTAGAATAGGAAATTACTTGACTAAGGAGTGCCATCAGGCGGTAATATCCCACGAATTTCATTTTAAACCCGATAGGCGTCAACGCCCAACCATTATTTTCAAGAGTACACAATTTTCAAGGGCAGCGTGGTGTAGTATTTCTTGGTGCTGTTTTTCAACAATAAAATTAACTTGGATGCGTGCCCGTTCAATATTCACTATTATGCAAACTCGTGCCCTCCGTTTTATTCGCTTAAGTGGTGTAGACCGCTGCTCTCAAACCGAAACCTACGTAACGAAGATGTACTCATTTTTAGAGTGCCATTTGGGCTGGTGCTGAATCCACAGTGGCAAGCAAAGCAGCAGAAGAATTATGTCACCCAGAAGTGTCTTTCATTTTATCGGGAGTAGGGCAACGACATCAGGGAAGACTTTCCATCCTCAAGCGTCAATTCAGCCTGTATAGTTTCCTTGCCAAAAAATCCCTCGGTCACATCGATCCAGGGCGCAAACCTCACTCGCTGCATGGTAGATGGTGGTGAAGCTTCTTCGAAAGTTTGACCACACTTGCCATTTCTTTTAGGTCCTTCCTCAAATCTGTAAGAAATGTTTAAGGTGCAGTTAACTTTAGCTCACCGAATATTTCTGGCAGATTTTCACGGCGTCTGAGTAAAATTACCTTATTATTTATGGTTTCCGAGCGCAACTTTGATTAGTTTTATGCGTTTTTCCTCCTATTATTGCGGTAACTTCAGGTCAAAGATGTGAAGAAATATTATGGCTACAGGATATGAAAGCATAAATAAAAAACAACGCGAACAGGAGGTGAGAGGGGAAATTTGAGGCTTTTTTGTGTATTGTTAGTGGGCCGTCAATTTACAATAGGATTTGAATAAAGGTCTCTTGAAGCCGATGGAAAAATAGTTTTTTCTCCACTATTAAAAAGTGGTGTCAGCATGAGATGTTTTGCCTGTAGCCAGTGTTTCTGAATAATTTTATGCATAAAAAATTAATACGTGAACTATATTGATCCCTGGGTCATTAGCGAATTTCTGTTTTCATTTGATTCGAAAGTTAGTAGTTTTCCTTAGCTGACAAAAAATCCCTAAAGTTATACCCGTGCTATTAGGTGTTCACGAGAGATTTTATGGGTGGTAAAATTCGTTCAATTTTTCCCCTGTTATCAAGTTCTGTTCTTTTGAAATTAAAACGCGGCGAAATACCAATTGATCTGAACTGATCTTGTGTGTTTCCCGCCATGGATTTCCTTCCAGACCAACGAGGCGCAATCTTTACTCGCTACATGGTAGATGGTGGTGAAGCTTCTTCGAAAGGTTGACCATACTAGCCCTATCTTTTAAGTCCTTCCTCAAATTTTTTTTAAGGTGAAGTTAAATTTACCTTGCCGAATATCTCTGGATGTTTATAACTCTATCTACCGAATATCGAAATTCGAACGTACGTACAGAGCTATTTTAGTGAGAATTACCGCGCTGGAAATTCGAAATTTTGTTGACGTAGAGAGAATGCCCAATGAAGAACTTTTGCAAGTTATTTTTATTTATTTTTAAAAAATTTATTCTCAAACCACCGAATACAGCTATATTGGCCATTTTACATCGGGGTATTCAACAAATTTAACATGTAAACGTACACGTACAACCGTGCTCTGGACAGGGGAAACCTACCCAAGCGGGGCTCGAACCCGCGACCTCTTGTTTGGTAGGCGAGGACGTTACTAATAATAGTAGGTAGTAAATGCTAATAGTAGGTTTTTTTGTACTTTATGTGTTTTTTAGGCTATGTTTGCGCTATATGCGAGTCTGATCCCTTGTACTTTATTAGTAGCCCTTGCCGACTCTCTGTAACCTTTGGGGAGTCATTCCCGGGCGTACCGAAGCCCATGCTTGTCGTGCAGCGGCGAGAGAGATGAAGGGATCAGTTCGATTCGCCAACCACGACTCGGTGAGCACGAAGAATGCGGACGTACGTTGAAACTCCCGCGATCGCGACTTGGCATGTGGCCGCACAACCGTTCCGAAATCGGCGGGAGTCCCATTGAGCAGCATCCTCGGCTCTTCGTGAATGGATCGCGAGGGAGAGGCCTCGTTATTAAACTCGCTTTCGTCGATGGCGAGGCGATGATGTCAATCGCCCATTTCCGTCTCATTCGCCGCGAAAAGACTCGGAATCCGCGCTTGTTTCCTTTCTTTTTTTTTTTGTCCTTTGTGGTCGTCGCGGGAAAATCGTCCCTTTTGTGCTCATACTCTGCGTTTCTCAAAACCCGTGACTTTCTCATGTCCACATTGGATACAGCACGGGATAACGTTGCATCGCTTTTTGTCATATAATAGGTATAATTTTTCCACTCTTATTTCACTTTCGTCAACATGAGTTTTCTAGCTAGTGGTGCGAAGCCCTTTCTTTCCTTTGCTTAGTAGTGAGCTTGGAAGATTCAGTGGTGATTTTCAATTTCTCACTCACAAATTATTTTTTCTGTGGGTTTCTCTTTCTAAAACCTTATTTGGTTCACATCAGTCTAAAACTACTGTATATTTAAGATGCGCGCACTCAAATTTTCCGTGTAATAATTAGAAAATGGAACTTTGAAATAAAAAGGAGTTGTAAAAGTAGATAATGTTAAATGATGAATGATTAATGATAAATGCCTGCAAAAGGAATCATGTTGAAATTTAACGTGTGATTTAATGCTTAATTTAATGTGGCATTAGAGGTCGTCATTCAAAATGCATGCGATGTATTTAGGGGTCCCCAACAAAATTTTAGTATGTTGAATTAAAACTTTTGGGCTATGTCGCCGCGTCAGATTTTGCGTGGCCCCAACGTTTCCCGACCGATGCTGGTCGCTTTCTCAAGGGAATCTCTAGATTCAGCCTCGGTCGGGAAACGTTGGGGCCACCCAAAATCTGACGCGGCGACATAGCCCAAAAGTTTTAATTCAACATGACGAGCACCCGCGAAAGTTTTAACGAAAAAATTTTAGTAAACGAAGTATTTTTAAAATGTTGTCGTAAATTTTAGCATCCCGCATGTATCTTTTGCCGTTTACCATTGGTCTCCTCAACAGCGAGCGCATCTATTCCTGCGGTCCTTTATAAATCTTATTCTGAATGCTGTTGCAGGAAACTTTTTATGTCCCTCCGCCGACTACCAATGATCGCTTTAATTTCATCCAGAAGTTTGTTTTTCTATGGAAATATTTTTTTTACATGCGTAGTGAAAAGAAAGAGTGAGAGGGAACAGAGAAGCACAGTTATGATTTTCTTAGTTTGATTTAAGTTTGAGGTAAGGTTGTGCGAGTACTCGGAAATTCGAAATGAGTCGAGTAGTTTGTATTCGACTCGAGTGCTTCGAGTGGTGTTACGAATTTCGAGTCGAGTTGTTTCGGTTACAGAGCTGTCGAGGCTAGTAAAATTCATAAATCTGCCGACAAGAGGCGCTATCATGAAGCTCACGTAATAATATCGTATCTTAAGTCGATAATTCGTTCAAATGCCTTATCTTAGGAGTTTCAGCTTTTGTATACGTAGCAGTAAGCCGCTATAGTTGATCACGTGGGTGCCGAATACCTATTCGCGGCGGCCGATCGTCTTCCGACCTGGCGGTATAATCGGAGTGGACCGTTGTATCGCGCGTACTTTCTTATGGGATACTTTTATACCCTACCATACTATCTTTACTCAAACTCCGAGAGAATACGTAAAATTTGTTAGTACTTCTATGAAAAAATGCAACTTTAAGGTTTTTGCGGACAGTGCCGTCTTTCAGCCTTTATGAATACTACATACGTCTGACGTTGATTTTTGTTTATTCCCTTGCTGCGTTTTGTTTCCTTCTTGAACTAACAAAAAAGGGGTTTTTGCATGAGAATTTAAAAGTATTGAACTATAAAATAAAGTATAAAGAAAGTATGATATGATTAATTTACGTAAATAATCTTTATTGCAATTGTACAAATGCCATTAATGAGTACTCTTCTGAGCAGTTGGGATAATTAAATTGACGACATGTTACTAGAGGTAGATTCATTTAAATTGTTCTTATTGAGCTGTTTAAGACATTAATTTTCATTCATCTTCTAATTTTGACACAATTACCATTAACGTTTGTCATTATCTTTTCCATTTTAGATCAAGCTAAGCATTCAGAATGGAAAATTCACCAGGGAATCGGAAAAATGAGAATATGTCGGAGTATGCATTGATGTATTTCCTAGTTCAGGAATTGCCGTACTCGACTCTAGATCAAAAAGTACTTATCGCACATCCCTAGTATTAAGTCGAATTTTCTAATAAGGAATGAACCTATTATGGTTTTCTTATCCTACCTACCTATTTTCCCATCCTAAGTCCTACGTCTTTCCCTGGACAGTATTTGCAAGTTGCATGCTTAATCAAGATACGTGGTTTAATACCAATTTGAATGTCATTTTTTTGTAAGTTATCGCAATGGATAACATCCATGTATATCAATAAAGTGTGCTGTGACTCATGATAACTCTCTGTATTTTTCCCCACCTACTCGGACCTGTAGTAAGCGATCGAATCATATTTATCATGAGCACTAGCACTTTATGAAACGACAGAAATATGGATATCATTCTTAATAACGGATTATTTGGGTGAAGCTTATTTCCGCTATCATTTGAAACAATATAGTGCTTTTTAGACTGGAATTTTAGAGTTGATGATCTGACGAATACAAAATTAAGTGCTTTAATTTTCAACTTTTTACGAGGTTCAGTATATATGTGATGAGTTAGTCCCCCTGAAGATTGGCACATAAATATCCCGTTTTAGAAGAAGATTCTGTCCTGGCACATACTTACTCTTCTAAAATTGCACTACTTAGTGCGATTCTTCATTTAAGCATGCATTGGTGTAATGATGTAATCTGGGAAACAACTTGCATCTAAAATTCAATACTGTCCTTTAAAATTTACTTTTTGCGTTTTCCTCATTTCCTCTTCCTTTTTCGAAATCTTCTCCAATCTGCTACGCTTCTGTTTCGAATTGTGATTTGCTCTTGATGAATCGGATTATGTGATTATTTCCTGTCTCTCGTCTCGTTTTTGCTATCCTCTTTCCGTGAGAGACACGATCCTTTTGTGTCCCATCTCCGATTTTTTCCCCGGCCCCATCCCCTCGGGCGTCCGTCGCTGGAAAGTCGAGATGAGCTTAGACCGTTAAAATCGGTCCAGTCCCGCAATGTCGGCAGGACCTCACGTGCCGCCGTGAGACTTCCTGTGAGTCCTTATATCCATCATCAGTGGTCATTAGTCCGAAAACCATCTTGCTGCACCCCAAAACCCCGTTATACATTCGGCTATGCGATGGTGCTGGTGTGATTAGCACTTATCACTCGTAAAATCTTGTATATCTATGTAAGTTAAGCCCTAAAACATTTTGTCGCTCGCCAAAGGTAAAATTGTCATGAAAAAAATAATTGGGCTTACCCTGGATTCGAGCCCGGATATCCTGTTTGCGGGTCCGGTCACCGCAAGTTACATAAATACAGGATTATCATAAAAGACTGTTGCAGTTTTGAACTTGGTTTAAATGACACGGAATTAATTGCAGTTAATGTTTTTTTTTTCAAATTTGCGTATCACAAAGCTTTTCTTAGATGGTAAATTTCCTTATGTGCGCTCGACAAGAGAGAAACCCGGCGTCGACATCAGCCTGTTCCTAACGAAAGGCGCTGTGGGGACCACGGCATCCGTTAATGGAGTTATTGCACTTGAAGTCCCCTCCTCAATGCACTCAAGTAGCAGCTTATACTCATGTTTTTTCCCACAAACAGAAATCTATTTTACACCAAATTTTCACATATACTTGTTTATATTTTTGGCATTTCACAAATAGTGTGTATTGTATATATTTTGTATTGTAAACGTTTAGCTACCATTTTTTAATATGTTTGCATTGACGCTATCGAGGGGTTAGGTGGAAGAGGGGGCTTCTTAGCCTCAACCTCGCCTGAATAAAGGCATCTTATTATTATTATTATTATTAAGCAGGGATGGGATAACCTCTGAAAAATCTCTGCCACCCTATCCCTACTATCTTCCTAAGAATTGCTGAAACCGCGCCCTTCTTATGCGATAGCTATGTATTTTGAAAACTATTAATACTGCACCGCTTTATTTGGTGCGACCTTGACCGGTTTCAATACTTCCGTGACGTTATCAAGCAGCAATAACTTTTTTGTTTAGTATTAAAAACAATCTTTCTTCATTAATTAATCTTAATAATGGCTCGGTAGTATGGATATGGGTGGATGTTCTACCGAATACAGCTTTATAATTGATAAAGTTTTCAATAAATTTATGTTGCCATTAGTAAGTTCCACAACTCGAAAACTATTCGAGATACAGTACACGTTAATTTTGCTTGAGACTGCGTACGAAGTCACTCTATTCATGCAGTGCTCTGAATGCTTTAAACTATTAATTTAATTTTGTGTGGGTACATAATGGAAATTCAACAAGATTCTTCGCTTGTAATGGCTTTCCTACTTTACCGAAAGTGGAATTCTGTTCTAACGTGATACTGCCCGTTCTTACTCTGCATCATTGGGTTTTATCTGGGGAAGAAGTCGATATTGTCCCTGCCATTTGAATTTAGGATTACCTGCTTCTTTTCGTTCACTCCAAGCGTGTGTGACTCGTTCGCCTTATTTTGTTCCGCTCCTGGGAAGAGAATTTATCTACTTCTCCGTTTGATTGGTGGTAGGGGTACAATTGTGGTAGATACTTGATGAAAAGGATTTCACATGGACTCAGAATGGATCTCTCTATTGAATTGACGTCTTGTTCTCATTTTCTCCTCAAACAACCTCTCTGTTGCTCCTTAAAATCAGTAGTTGAAGTAACAGAAGAAGGGGTTTCACTCGTCCAGCCGAGGTATAAAGCACTAGGAAATCGAGGTATTTTGGCCCTTTCCCTATTTGTTCTTTTTTAATCTCTTTTTGGTGCATTATTTAATGTGTTTGAATACATTTTATCAATAAAATATGAGCGGTTTATTGCAATGATTTCGAAGTGTAAAAGATGATTTGACTTAAGAAGCCGTTAAAGCATATGGGAGTATGGTGGCAAATTATAATTTCAAAATCGCCTGGAATAGACAATTCAATAACGATGGTTGAATCTTTCATAGGTTATACTTTGTATCAAGTATTACTTAGGTAAGTCAGTGGTCAAACAAATCTCAAGTGATTTATGCCTCGCCAACAAGTTGCCTCCACTGATGTCTGTCTTCAGCCATTTCCAGATACGCTGTATAAAGTATTGATTACATTAATGATAATTGCATCTGTTCCTAAAATTCTTGAGGAGAAATAAGTCGATCATTTGCAAATTTGTTGCAATTTCTCGAAATTTGTGTGTGTGTTGTTTTTTCGTGAGTCGTTTAAATTCGTTCTCAGTCAATCTGAAGTATTTCAGTGTGGAAACAACTGCAGGATAGGTATTTTAAAATAATTGGGGGTGTTAATTGGAGGATAAAGGTTTCAAATAAGTATCTTATCTATATGGATGTAAAATCTCCTTCTCTTTTTTTGTTCTTGCCGGCTAATTTTACTCTTCCTATTGGATCGTAATAAACATTGAGGGAAACGTCTGCCTCCTCGTGATGAGGCTACGGAAGCTTCCCACGGACTAGGAAGCATTCTTTAATTGCCTGGATTCGGGGAGAAAGTGTTCATCATCAAGACATTTTCCACCCGCGGTCAAACAAACGCTTGAGATAGTCATTGTGGTCGCATGGCATTTAGAAAAATACAGCCTGGGTAATGGGAAAGTGACTCATTCTCGAAAATGTAATTTTATGCTTTTATGTCCATGTGTCGTAATATTTAATTTCGACGCTCAGTTTGCTTTGCTTTCTCCTGGAGTTTTGGAAACAAGTGCCGATGGCTGGATGGCTGTGAGTTTTTTAAGTTCCCTTAGCTCGGCTGTATCATAATTGGGTTATTTTCGTTCCGTGGTCGCTGAAAATGAGAACTATAAACTGCAATCTTTTCGAGCATGTTGCAATATTGACGTTGATTGAGTCTATTTGTGATATGTTAGAAATAGAAATAAATGATAAAAACTGCTTTAATATTTTTCTCTTATTCTCTTCGATTCCTTCGAGATGAAACGATGTTTGCAATTTTGGCCCATAACCGTTTCTGATTTGTGAGAATTACTTTCTTATTTGGTTTCCTCTCATTTTTGTGAGGTTATTCGCTTTTGAAATTTTAATACGGTAAATACACGATTATTTTTTATCGTAAAGTAACGGATTTTTCATTATTTCATCAGTTTCTCTTCCTTGAGTTTTTACAGAACTCTAGCGACAACTAGCATTTTTTAATAAAGTGTGCGTGTAAATTTAAAATTGATAATAATACAGAAATTTGACCTGGCATTGATTTGGAGAAATAGAAATTTGTATTAGGTCAATCCTATAATTAGAGTCTTGATCGACTTCAACCAAAATGCATTAGGAGTGTATCCTATTGGTTTGAAAGCCTCGCAATTTTTTGTCTTGCTGTTGCTAGTTCATCTTAGTATGTTTTGGTAAAAAAAACCATCGCTGCGTCATTGGTAGATGGATTCAATTGTACATGTTGTGACGTTATTTGTGAGAAATGTATTCTATCGTTTTAACTTGTTTCTGTTTGCTTTGTAAAATCGTATTTTCAGTGAGTTCACTTGAGTTGCAATTACAATTTTCAAACTTTAACCATAGCTATTACCTAAATCATATCTTCCAATAAGCATTATTACATTGTCATCATAAAGTCTTGGAATAAGTCGGAGTCGACGGTATACTTTTCATCGGGTGATTCTACTTAACATATTTTCTTCAATGGAGCGGTCTTCGGTATTTTTTTCAGCTTAAATATATATCTTATGAAGCAGTGGTGGCGTTTGTTGGATATTTGTTTTGAACATGGTAATTTTCTTCATTTATCAATTCATGAGGTTACCAGCTACAGCTCTTTTCATTAAGACGAAGCCGTACGAATGCATGGTGAAGAGGAGTGTTCGTTCAATGATTAAGAGTGTGGAGTAAATGAATATGACTGCTGCCGGAAGCGAGTATAGCATGTACGCGACACGCGCGGATTCACACTCGTATTTTATTTCGCGCGTGTCCACTATGTCCGTTCGCGGAGCTTACACTCCACCTAATCGTAATGTTTCCTTCGCATCATCGCCGTAAATTTTGCCGTTAGATTGCTTTTTTAAGTGAGCTTGCCGTCACCCGAGCGTGCGGAAAATTAACCTTGCTCTAAATTGAAAATGCGGCAGTGGCCAGGCCTCCGTTGCGGAAGTCGCAACTAATTCCAGGTGTAGAGCCTGAGAGGAATACCATAATATTATTCACCTGGAAAATTTTAAATCGTTTATAATTCGTTGATATTTTTCAGCTTCTTGTGGGAGATTGGTGAATATAGAAATGCTGTAAATTCCTTCATCTATTACGCAGTGAATTTAGAATTTGAATTTCCATTTATTTTGCTATACGATAATACAATCAAGAAAAATTTACTCTGTCGGTATGTAGTGGTATTTTCTTAGCTTTAAGCTCTGTAAATATTTTATTCACCTTATGGATATAATTTATTTTATTTGTTCATATGAATATCTACGTTATGATCAGCAAACGCTGCAGTACTGTTCTCTAGTAAATTGAACGTGAGGTGAGCATTACTCCTAATATCTAATTCTAATCTAATTTTATTGGTGTTCGCGAAGTATTCGGCGAGGATCATTAATTAATCTTATTCCAATTTTGGGTTAAACCGCTTCGACGTGAATGGATGAGTGGGAAAATCGTTATGATGTGCATTTGCCGTGAGTGAGCATGAGAGAGAGGCTGGCTGCATG
The DNA here is from genome assembly GCF_921293095.1 of Ischnura elegans. Taxonomy (NCBI): domain Eukaryota; kingdom Metazoa; phylum Arthropoda; class Insecta; order Odonata; family Coenagrionidae; genus Ischnura; species Ischnura elegans. The sequence continues at coordinate 111,340,321 of NC_060248.1, forward strand.
CTCATCCTGTTGCAATGATTGTCTGGGTTGCCCGACCGCTCCAACTAAAGGCCGTTTTCGTGACATTCGGAGACGGAGGATTGGGATTCTTTGCCTTCTTCGGAATAATCCTCTTCATTCTCTAGGAAGTGTCACTCCCCATTCATGATTCTGCCCTTCGATTTGCTCGTAAATCTATGACTCTTCCTTCGTTTCCTAGACAGCAACCTTGTATATTACGTAGTATACGTTCCCGTTTCGAAACATTCGTTTTTCGTTTGATGGTGATAGATTTATCATGCATGTGAGGCCGGGCCGACTGCATACTTACGGTCCCCTGAGGTGGGTAGTTTTTGGCCGATACCTGCTACAATGCTGCTCAGTAATCATCAGGGATATAAAATTTTCGTACCGGTTAATACTTTTAATTTTAATGAATTTTTCATGGCAAACAAACATTAGCTATTTTATTTAATTTAAATTATTTAACGTAACTGATATGCCTATAGAAGTCTTGTAACCAACTATTATTACTCATTTCATATTGTACATGCAATATTTGAATAAAACATCTTTCGTTTTACTCTTCTAAAGCCCGCTCTATAAAATTACGTGGTGAAACTCTCCTTAATTATATTCTAGTCGCCAATTGATTACTTGATTTCGTATTCCAAAACGTAAATCTCACTGAATGTGTTGACGCCCATACTGGATTGACACTCTCGCGTCATTTCGTATCAATGAAGATAATAAAGGCTTAGAGAATAGATATTTTCTATATCCGTATCCGTATATATATGTGTGTGACGTGTATGTATTAAGATTTTAATTCGTTCTCGGTCGGAGCTATATGTTTTCGTTTGATTGGATCAACTTCCTGGTGGTTGTGGAGACTTTTCTTTGCTATATCCTTTCGAGTTTTGGGATTTCCTTATGGTATTGACGCGAACTTGTTTCTTCAGCTATTTTATTAATTAATTGAAAAGTAAAAAGTAGATATTCTTGGTTTACTATGTGTTGTCATCCATTCGATGCCTAGAGTATGCTGACGGCTGCATTTCCTGCAATTCTGACGGCTTACTGTGAATGAAAAGCGGAAAACCCTCATACTTACATTCATTTGCATACAGAAGCCAGTTGAATAATTATAGCTATTTATTTTTTTTTAATAATTTTTAATTTCATTATAAATTCAGCTTTTTTATGTTTCATTGTGAAAGAGTGATTTTTTTAAATAGCTTTATGAAATTATTTGATGATTGTTATTAAGATTAAGTCCAACATTTTGATAAAAATAAATTTAAAAATCCCTGTAAAATTATTGATCTAAAATTCCCTATTCTTTATCTAGTTTACTTGTTTATTTGACCTTCTTAAATTCATGAATGTTTTTCATTTACTGATTTTGAATATGTTAATGTCGAGACCCAAGTATGGACAGTTCAAGGAAACACGATGGAATTGTTGGGATGGAATTTATTGTTAATTTCTTATGCGCTTCATCTCTCCTTTCGTAGAGTTTTTGAGTGCATTTCAACCCCCTTGGACTTTTGTTGTTAATATTAAGTCTAAAAAAAATTTAGTACTGAGTGAAAATTCCCATTGGCATTGTTATGGCCGTAAAATTGTCGAGTACACGAATGAGCTGCTCTATTTTCTTTAAGGACGTCAGTTTTCTCCTTGGCGTTTGAATTGTCATTTGGCTTAATATTAGAGACTTGAAAAGTATTCATTACTTTCTTGCATTGGTGATTTATGATAGATGTGGACCTGACGTTCTCCCGTCCAATCGTATTGATAAGCCTTCTTTAGATATCTACTCTCGGCGTTACTTTACGAAAGTTAACCGTATTTAATGAAATGGCAGTGACCTTGATCCACATTTTCTGTTTGAATTTTGGGTTTATTACGACATTTTTCTTCTTATTCAAGTATCCTTGGATACGAAATGCCATGCTGTTAGGTTACGTCACTCTTTAGGGTTCATTTCTGAAAGCAGCTTTTATCTTTTTTTGAATCTGATGTTTAAAATAATTTTTTGATTCGCATCGATGTCCGTGAAAACCATTAGTGATGTCATGTTGATTTTCGATGAGCGAAATTCTTGTGTACGAACTCGTTTTCTCGTACCTTACTTATTGAGGTTACTTTTTGCTTTTTTCTCTGCTGCTGTTTTTTTTCCACACTGAAGCGCATAACAGCGTCCCTTCTATTGTATTCGTCCGAAGCCTCTGTTAAGATTACTCGGTTGGGACTTCAGAGATATCATCTTAGCGAATTTTTATGATGATTCTGCTAATCTGTTTTAAACATGGTGAGATTATACGCTTGAAAGCTTCTTCATTATGCCTACCTCATTGTTCACCTAACACCGCCTGCTGACTACTCTGCAATTTTTCTTTAGTGTCTCTCTGGCTTCATTGGTGATGCTCTTAGCGCATTTTTGTTGAGTCTCGAGGAAGGAACGTTGATGGCTTTTCTAGTCGTCTAGTGAGGTTGATGTTCGCTCGCTCCACGGTTTACGTTCGATGCAATTACCCTTCTCGACAAACCTATTTTATCATTTTTTTAGTTCTGAAATTAGGTCTTGAAATGTAGCCCTATCCGTCCGAAGAAATAATATTGCTTTTTCGCCAAAGTCGACCCCCATACAAGCCTCCACTTGTACTGAAAATGTTTCTTATAATTAATTTTTCAGGTTTTAAATTATACTTAATCCGTGCAAAAAAATTTCGTCCTCTCCAAAATTTTCTTTTTTTCTTTTTAGTTTGACTCACCTTTTGAAAATCGTTTTTGTATTTAGATTTTCAAAACTTTAAGGTTGTACAAATGAGATGACAGTAGAATCATCCTAAGTTAACACTTAAACCGAGCATCAGTGATAAAATTAGGTCTCAGGTATGAAGAAATTAGTATTCTTGTAGAAGTAGTAGAAGAAACTAGGAGGCGAATGATTTTTCCTCTGTGGATTTTTCACACAATTTATGCATTGCGGGTGTCTCCCGTAAAAGTAATCACCGTGGCTAGTCCCGGTGTAATTTAACTCGGATTTGTCGTCCATATATTCCAAAGCCTCGTATAAAATCCGGACCCAAGCGACGGACTCTCCAAAAGAAAATCACATATTTCTTTCAGCAGTAGGACTTCATTTAAACGTGCTGGTAAGTTTTGAATTTTTATGAACACATTGCATTTAGTCTTTAATTAAACATATTACTGTATTCGTTGCACAAAAACATTTAAGTTTGATGGATTTTTTTACGTAAAATTTAAATAGAACAACACTATTACTCATAATAACTTAGTTCCATTAACACAAAAAATCTCAGTTTAGTATGTATTTCATGAAAAATCGTAACTTTTTATTTCTCCTGTGTTTTCGATCAATTAGTTAAATGACTCTAATATAGTGTCACTCTGATGTAGCGTCGATGGTCCCTTGAATGACGTTAAAACCAAGTTATACTGTATAAATGTTTTGAAACGGTTTTGAAAATTTGGAAAGCAGAGTGGTAAATCCTGGGAATTTTTATTGTGATATATCAGTAGCCGCCGTAGGTGTAACGAGAGAAAAAATTAGACTAGTTTGGTGTTCGGTAATAAGCGGACGTAACCCTTCCGTGATTCAATCCTTGCGATGCTTGCGGGCGAGGACGGGTCTGGGATTTCCTGCATGCATGCTAATCCTCCCGTGGAGTGGATATGTACCGCTCTTGTAGGTGTATCCTCTAGGAAGGCGATCGGGATCGCACGGGTATCGAGAGGCAGGCGAAGGTGACGGGGAGCGTGCGTCTCGGACCGTGGCGATGTAACGGGGGGGCGGTCGCGTGTCCGGGAGGACACGGGAGGTGTTCCCGATCCACCCACACCCTTTGATCTCAAATCACTCGGCTCACGTATGGATTGTCGTCGCATGCGAGGAACGGACGTGACGGCCAGGAAGCCTTCCACCGGTGGAATAAAGAACGCGACTTAATCTCATCCATCTCTGCTGCTGCTGCTCTAGCTTTGATACTGCCTTGGGGTGATGCGGAGCAATATATTGGGGTTGACTTGTAATCAGTAATTGAATAAAAACATTATTTTTATCTTTATAACGCAATAAATAAATCGTTATTTAATAAGTATCTAAGTATTATAAATCGATTGTTAACATTAAATGGCAATGGATCAATCTACGATAGATTAAAATGATAAAATATTTTTTTATGAATTTAGTTTTTTAAAATTGTCTTGGCAACAATGTTTAATTTTGATTCATTGTCTTGGTGTACAGGTCTTGAATAATTTTAAATACAAACATTTTCTAACGTTTCGGTATATTTATGCTCATTCATTAGGACTATTAATGAAAATATGTGTACATAATTTTGGTAAATAAAAATCATATAATGTTAGAACAGTGTTTTTACTATAATAAAATAAAAAAAATAAAAATAATTCACTTCTAATTTAATTTAAAAGGAGATACTAAAATTTTGGCGTACCTTTTTTTGAAAATATTTTTTGTGGCCTTCTTACGACCTACGGTTCAATTCCTAGCGGAGTTGAAGATTTATAATAGGTAGGTTTCCCGATTCCTACTTGAGCGCTATTGGGAGGGCCATTCGGGCACAGCCCTCCGTCCGTCGGATGATCCGCTCAGACCTTTCATGGAGTGCATGCTGAGTGCCCACATCGGATTTCTATCTAACATTGCTTCCCTAGCCTTCTCTCATGGCATCATTGGTCTGAGTTATCGCCTTCCAACTTCCAATTCTACTGAAATCTATCCTACGTATCTAATAGTGACTCCACCTCGTGGCTTGGACAATTGTTGGAGACAGAATATTATGGAGACTCATTAAATGCAGAAATATCTCATCGTTCTCCCTTGCCCTTAAAACCTTCCTTATCAGCTGTATTTGTGACGTCATCTTATCTTCATTAGAAACGAATTTGTACTAATGTTTCAATTATTTGTGAAAGGAAACAAATATCAACTATGGAAAGGAAATAAATTTCAACAATGAAAAATTAATTCCCCAACAATGTTTTCATCTCGTCACGTAATCAAAATGAGAAAAAACGTCTAAATATTAAATTATATTAAAATAGGGAGGCAAAAACTGATAGAAGTGGATGAATTCTGTTATTTGGGAAGCAAGATAACTAGTGACGGGAGAAGCAAGAAAGAAATTATCAGCAGAATAGCCCAGGAGAAGAGAGCATTCCACCAAAAGAGAGACCTGCTTACAGCGGGAAACTTAAATATGGATGTAAAGAAACAATTTATAAGAACCTACATCTGGAGTATGCTCCTATACGGAAGTGAGGCATGGACAATGACCGCAGCGGAGAAAGCAAGGATAGAGGCCTTTGCAATGTGGTGCTACAGAAGAATGATGAAAATCAAATGGATCGACCGAGTTAGTAACGAGGAAGTCCTAAGAAGGGTAGGAGAGAAGAGAAGCCTCATGAAAACCTTAATAAGAAGACGGAACAACCTTATAGGCCACATCTTGAGACATGATGGCCTGATGGAGACAATCGTCGAAGGACAGGTGGAAGGCAAGAATGGAAAAGGAAGACCTCGAACAAAATATATGGAACAAGTAAAGAGGGATGTGAAAGAGAAGAAATACGTAGGTGTGAAAAGATTAGCTGATAGGAGAACTGAGTGGAGAGCTGCGTCAAACCAATCCTAGGATTGTTGACCAGTGATGATGATGATGATCCTTTAAAGGAATCCATCTTCTATTTTTTATCGTCACATTTTCAAATTGGTCAATTGAGACAGTATAAAAGTCACCAATCAGTTGCTCGATTTCCACATAACGATCCGGGGTAGGTCACAATGTATGTATATAGCCTCAGTACTGAATTATTTGAACAAGGGACGGAGATAGTAAAAGTGGAGGATGTTTTTGAGCGGAAAGGGTGCTCCAAATACGAAACCCGGATTTGCCGTTGCACACTGGGGCCGGTCCAGGTCAGGGAGAGAGAGAGAGACCGATGAGCTTAATTTCCGGAATCGCCGGCTCCCAAGTTCATAGTCTAGACCCGTGGACTTTCGATTTGTCACTTTCCCCGCGTTTTTATGGCTGTGTGGGTCGCCACACATCCCTCTCGTTCCGACTCATTCAGCCCCATGGAGATAACGTGTCTCGCTTTGCCCTATTTCACGATCAGATCCTCGGATTTTTATCAGGAATCTCTCTTTTTTCCCCCGATTAAAACACTTATTGATGGATTTTGAGGAATGCGGGGTCACTCAAAGTTTATTTTAACGAGTGAAGAAATTCATCGTCTACTCTCTTTGTCTTCAGTCTATGGATTCTCACCCCTCCTTCCCCTTGCCTTACCTGACGTCCTTCCTTCTTCCCAATCGAAGTACCTTAACCGCATATGAAACGGGCCTGCGCCTAACTCTGTAGAACTTTGTTTTGAATTTGAGGAGAACTATGCGAAACCCTCAGAAAAGTAAATTATGAGATCGACTAACGGCTGAACTTCCTTATGTCGCGACTATTTGATGGAACCTGGTTATGTTAGTATAAATTTCGTTCGTGATTTTTTTCATAAATTGCTGCAGTGAGTCCTAAATTCCTTCAAGAAGTACTTAGCAGTCGTTGAATTCGTCTTACAAAGAAGGGAATGAGTTCACGGATTATGTCTTTACTTCGTCTCTGACGGTGTACCGTCTCGTAAGCTTTTCCATCCATCGGCCAGAAACCTCTTTCCTTCCAATCGTTACCTTTATCCGTGATAAAATATAAACAACAAATGGTTACTTCCACACTTATTTTCAACAAAAACAGCACTACAATTTCAACTTTACGTATAACTCATGGTTTCCACACGTAATGTCATTTTCAAGGTGAGTATCAAAACCATGGCCGTTATAGTTAGTGCAGTAATACATTACAGTGTGGAAGTTGCCATTTGTTGTTTTTATTTTATCATTAATATATCGCATTTCCTCCATGTCAAGCCTGATACGATTTCATACCTTTCCTTTATCCTTTCCAAATCATCCCCATCGTCTTCCACTCCTCTCATCCCCCTCATAAATACTATAACCCCTACCAATCTCTTCCCTCCTCTACCCTTTCCCCCTCCACTCACCCCTCCCCTCCCGTGAAAGTGCGGCAGACAGAAACCCGGCCCGCATCCGCTGACCAGTCTCCACGCGACCGCCGTGCTGGAGGCATCGCCCGCCAACAACGGAGCGAGAAAGTAAAGCCTCTCCTGCTCGCTGCTTTCCGGCTGAGTCTGCCGCCGAGACCCGTTTCAGCGAGTTCACATGTCTCATTCCTCGGAAGTGAGATGGTCTGTGTTCCGCCGTAGGAAGGAGGGCCGCAATCACCACGCCCCTTTTCCTCACCTTTTGGATTTGACAGCGCTTGTCCACTTGACCCGCCAGGTCATCGGTTCGAGGACATTTTGTCATCTTTCTTCGAAGAGTTCATCTTGCAGTTCGCCAATTTTGTTTGCAAAATTGTTCTTCATATTTGTGCTCTGAGGTTATTATTTTGGAGCGACTGTAGTGACAGTGCAATCAGTGGATCTTGAAAGAACCTTTCCGTGAATGACTTCAGAGAATATTCCTGATTTTTTTGCTGATCTATTCGTCACATATCCTATCCTGAGGGTATTTTTTTACTCGAAGAGGCTTATCTGCTCTATCCTTGAGTGGCCCTTTGCGGGCAGCAATCGCTTGGCATTCAAGAAACATTGCTAGAGGAATATTTTCCTCGGTGCAACTTTAAATTACACGTTCAGGTCTGCCAATTTTTGTAGTGGTCTGTTCGTCTCATCTTAACTCCTGAAGATTACTGTTTTCTGAAGATCAAAGCTAGTATGACCCTTTGCTGACAGCAATCAGTGGAATTTCAAGGAAAATTACTGCGAGCTTCGTTGAGGGATATTCCACACTTTTGTTTGCCGAACTGTTCATCGCATACTTTGCCACTGAAGTTTGCTTTTGTTGTTAAGTACAGCTCACAAAATCTCGTGTGATCTGTAACAGACAGCAACAGCAGACAGTTACAACGGTGGCCAATCAAGGGCCCTTGCAGCACGCGACGTCCAGAAATATTTTCCCTAGGGCCACATAAACTCATTCTCGCCGAGGGCTACACCTGTCGCGTCTCTTTTCCGAAATTCTCATTGGGAATGCTTTTCATCCGACCGCTGGATTGGGAATCCTCGGAATCGCGAGGCCCAGCCCCGAAGCCCTCCGAAGTTTTCAGACACCCGGAAGGATTCTTCCGTTGAGAACCGTTCCGTACCCGTCGACCGGCGTTCCTTACCCCGAAGAGCATCTCCTCCTGACGTGGGCTTGCACATTTTTTTCCATCCCCTCGTCTCCTTTTTGAAGTGCGAGTGAGGTGGATTTTCGCCGTGTTTGTTCCGTCGCATTATTTTTTTTCCATCCTCCCTGTCTCCCGGAGCCGTCTTGCTTCCTCCGAAGCGGACCCGATTCCGTTGCGCTCTTCCGAGAATCCGCGGCGGTTCTCTTCTCTTCCCACGTGCTCGTCCGCATCGTCTCCTTCGCAAACACCACCAGCAGATCGTATGAAAGCAGACGTTTGCATTTGTGCCCCGCGGGTCCACGCGACGGTTGGGAATCACACTAGTGAATAAGGGAAGAAAATAACGTTCTAAGCTGTGCTTCGAAAGGAGCAGAGATCCGAACTGTGCTGCAAAGGAGGCATCTCTTAAACCATACCATGCAACGTCCCTGAACTTGATCGGATCATCCGTCTCCGGAGTCTTTGTCCTTTGTGTGAATAGGGAAGGACTGTGGTCCTTTCTGTCTCTCTAATCGTGGAGGACGGTAATTTTTTTGTTCATTCATCGTGGCCTACAACTAGGATATATTTGTCGTGTCTATCACGCTCCGCATCGCCTGTTTCGTGTGTTTTTTTGATGACATAGACTGCTGGTACCTCACTCTTTGCCAGTGCTCCCTCAAATTTTACCCCAGTGATATATCATTCCCTTGACGTTTTTTTTATATTTTCCTGGGTGCGGCACGCGTTGGGAGATATCCTTTCACACTCTTTCAGACACGCCGCCTGATCGCTCCAGCCCTTCTCTCCACGGTTGGGGTAAAAGGGGTTGGAAACTGGCCGAGATCGTGCTTTAGTGGAAAGGCGGTAGTTTTCTGCTTCCCCCGCTGAAAAGGTTGTGGGGGAGTCGTGCTCGCTCGCTCGCGGCCGTCCCCTCCACCGTCGCCGGAAAGCCCTCGCCCTCCCACCCCCGCTCACGTCTTGAGATCCCTTTCTGCACTCACACGAGCGCACGGACGCTGCGACCCGTGGGAGATAGTGCGAGTCCGTCTCTTCGACCGCGTGCATCATCGTGTCGCATGCGAAACCGCGCCCTCGCCGAGGAAAATATCGTGTTAGAGAACTTCTTACTATGACCATGAAATCACTTATACACCGTCTCCGATACGCAGTCGGTGACCTCAACGACCGTGCTAGTGCATCAAACGGATTGTGATTTATGGTTCGTGGTTTTAATAGGAACAAAAAAGGAACGTTATATATTGGTTATTTCTCACGAAGGAAGCACTAAAGGTACTTCTGACGGGTGAAAAATATGAGTTACTCTTCCTAACTATCTTCTTCTTCCCGTGGAATACGCATTTCAGTGTTTTTATATTTTTTTAGATTGTGGAATCTCCCTTTTAAAGTATATTAAATATATTTCCCTCACTTAATATCCTATTGCACCTATAGCGATATAGGCCTATTGGATACCGTTTAATGGGAAGATAATTTTGTGCCACGGTTGTTTATGCCTTTTCTCCTGTCGGTAAAGAACACTTATAAGAATTAGGATAACAAACACAAAATTAAAGAACACCTATAAGACTTGGGATTGGTGTCTTGATTGCTCGTATTGAAATAATTGGTGTTTAGATTAAGTTTATACGGTTATAGCGACCTTAGTGACCAATAACAATAGTGTCCCCGTGTGAAACTCCAAGTACTTGGAATCTTCCCCCTACTTCGGATTTTCGCTCTTTGTGGGGAAGTTTTTGACAGTGCTGTATCGCCATGTATCGCGTGCGCCTGTATATCGTGCCGGAGGAGGACACCAAGTCCCCTTTGGGCGTCACCGATGACGAGGAGGAGGTGAAGAAGAAGGGCGGCCCCACGTCGCCGCCCCTGCTCATGGGCAGCGTCGGGTGCTGGTGGGTTGGCCAAAGGGGCGGGCAGCAGGGGGGGCCGCGCAAGGGCATCAAGGTCCCCGTCGTCCATCAGGGCCCGCCCGTCCCTCCGCCCAGGACACCCAAGAGGGAGCGAAAGGCCTTCGCGATGAGGGCCCGAAACAAGGCGGCCGCCGCCAACGCACCCCAAAATAAGGTAAAGTAGTGCATCGAATCGCTAGCAGTTATAACGATAACAATTACGTCTTTATTTTGAATGAAAATTCATGGCATTACACCCGCTCTTATCATTGACTTAGCACCCCAAAACAAGGTAAAGTAGTGCATCGAATCGCTAGGAGTTATAACGATAACAATTACGTCTTTATTTTGAGCGGAAATTCAGGGCATTATACCCGTTCTTATCATTGACTTAGCACCCCAAAACAAGGTAAAGTAGTGCATCGAATCGCTCGAAGTTATAACGATAACAATTCGATGACTAAGTTCTAACAACACGTATCTCAAATTCGCTCGGTTTGAGACAGGTATTTTAAACAAAGCGTAATAACATTTAAAAAAATAAAATACAAGCAAAAAAAACATTAGTTGTTCTTGCTTCTTTTTCAATTTTATGAACTTTTTGTTCTTAATTTCAGTGTACAAGTAACAAATATTGATCGTTTTTTGCTCTCCTGAAAAGTTGCTATTTTTAAGATACGTGTTGTTAGAACTTAGCCATCGAATTGTGCCTTTAATTTGAGCGGAAATTCAGGACAATACTGCCCTCTCTTATCATTGACACTTACCGTGCTGACCCTAGTACTGTAGATCTGTACACCAACGCTGAGTATTTTCAATAATTTTGTGTTATTTCATAACAACGATCCTTTGCCATCGAATTGTGAGGAATGGGTACTTGGTCTCATTTTAAGGAATGAAATTTTTTTTTATCCATTTGTTTATTTAGAGGTAAAAGTTAGAGGTTTACCACCTTTTTGAAAAATGGCGCACTACGATTTTTCAAAAGACGGATGGCGTAATATTACTGCCGTATTAAAAATCGAAGGATTTCACGTGGCGCAATATTAAGTCCATAGCACGGGAAGTATTAACTCTTGATTACGATAACTAACATCCATTTCCTGTGAGCGAAATAGGCTACTCAGGTGGGGTTCGAACCCGTGATCCTGGGATTGGCAGTCTAGGTATCGCCTCCTTGTCTAGGGCACTGTTGAACTACCAGCTTCATCATTTACTATATCACAATGTAAAGCGATACATTCCGTCATTATCCGCCCTTTATATGACCTTCATTGATCGACATTTAATTGAAGCAATATATTGAGGTTGATTATTTCGTAGCGTAGAAAGTGATTATCTGTTTTTATTATTTAAGTTTGAATGGATCATATCTTCTTCCAAAGTCTGCGAAATGTTTTTCATTTACTATTAACTTGAGCAGGTTGAGCAATTCAACTATTTAGGCAGTACGTTAGAGGAAAACGGATACAGTAGTAAGGACATCAGGAAGAGAATTGCATTAGCGAAGGAGGCGTTCATGAACAGGAAGGAGCTTCTAAGAGGATCGTTATGTAAGAGTTTAAAGAAAAGGTTAGTGAAGAGTTTGATCTGGAGTGTAGCTCTCTACGGTGCGGAAACGTGGACACTGGGGAAAGAAGACGAGAGAAGATTGGAGGCATTCGAGATGTGGGTATGGAGAAGAATGGAGAGGGTGAAATGGACGGAGAGGAAAAGGAACGACGAAGTGCTGGATATGGTTGGCGAGGAGAGGCAGCTTTTAGATGAGATGGACAGACGGAGGAGACAGAGGGTATGGATGGAGTTAGTGCTTAGCGGTGAGGGGATGTTGAAAATGGTGTTAGAGGGTAGAATGTTAGGGAAACGAGGGAGGGTAAGGAAAAGAATAGGATTTTTAGATAGATTGAAAGAGAGTAGGCCTTACTGTGAATTAAAGAAGGCAGTGCTGGAAGGAAGGGGAGGCTCCCAGATCGCTTCTTGAGTACTCCATGGAAACCTACCTTAATCGGTAGAATACTATAATAATAATCATTATGTTACATCTCTTATTCTCATTCAACTATAACGACCGTTTATGAAGGCATTCAAAGATAACATTGGAGAGCATTTTGGTTATTTGAATAGGAAGTTTTCGCTATGGTTGGTACTTGAAAATTTGTTACTTAATTCAAAATTAGTGCCAATGTTGCGTAAAATAAATAGTGCCACAATAGGTCAGACAGATCTTCTGCTCTAGTTAACTCTCTATGCCTTATCGGAAAGTAGTAAAAAATACTATCTTTGAATAGATGGCCCATAATTTTCCCAAGTCCTATGCCAATTTTTTTTTTAATATCTACGACCTTGCTCAATCACGAGTGTGATTCAAATGCTCATCCTTACTTTTAATTTGCTGACTCTTTTACAAACACCACACGCCCAATGCCCTGTCGTACGCACTATTCGATTGAAATTCCTTTTATTCTCGTATCAGTAGAAATGTATGCGTTTTGATGATGTCACCGCCACAAAGTGAAATATGGGACAATCTTTCGAATTTTATGATACATATTACAATAGATAATTTCCTCACGTTTCCGTTTGAATTTAATGTCAATACGCGGATTTCAGCTACTCATGAAGCAGTTTTGCAACTTCTGGCCTTTTTTATTTTTCTTAGAAGTTAATACTTTTTGCTTCCGTTTATGCCTTACGTAGTCTTTAAGTGCCTCCTGACTTTTGTCTGTTCACCTTGATTTCTATAGATAAATAAATAAGAAAAGTAGTCTTTTATATTTCTATTATCTGTTAATAAATCAACCAATTTGTTATTATTATGATCGTTTTAGGTAACTACAGGGGGAATTTCAGAGGATATATTTTCGTAGCGTAGGACTCATATTGTTCATTAATAGGCCAAAAATATATTATATTTTCACTTGCTCGATACTTAAATCAACGCTCAAAAAGGCTGCTACCTCATGGAGAACCACACACATTTGTTTCACAAATTCAGGAATTGGGGGGTGAGAGGCGTGTCCTTTCCCTGAGTCGGCTTGCTCGACGTAGACCTTTGTTGGATGAGCCCAAAGGCTTCATGCGGGATTAGAACCCTGGAATTTTCAGTCAGTTAGCCATGTACTATATCCATTGGTCACCGTGCTCACCAATAATACTAGATTAGCTTAATAGTATTATTATCTGTGTAATGAGTGAGTTTCCTGATCAGTTTAGTAGAAAAGAATACAGATTAGTTCGTAGGAGCTTGGTAGTGGTCCATTCATATTCTTGGTTCCTACTGCAATGAGAGCATTTTTATGTTGCTTTTTTTCGTAACTCGGGGTTTAAATTCGTTCGCTTTATCTGAATTATCCGCCTCCCGCATCTCGAAACGAATCCATCGATTAGGGACTTGGTGTTCGCCTCAGCCGTTATTGTATTAATGTCTGTACTACCGAATCGGTACTTTAGGCCAAGAGGTTAAGTATGAGAGTAAATTAAAAGTAATAGTATTACCTTATGGAGGATTTAAAGAAGACAATGGAGTACACGCCAGCATTTGCGATTGTTGAAGGCGAGAGAATGAGAGAGCGGCGGCTTAACATCTCATGGAATGCTTCTCTCAAATTCTATTCGCCACTTCTACTCGGGCATTTTTGTGCGATTAATTTTTGCGAAAACTCGCGGTAGAATTTAAAGTGCGGATTTAAAAAAAAAGAAGTTAGCACTTATCTGGTGCTATTTACCGTTTCTGATTACGTAATTATCTTGAATAATGGTAATTTTCCCGCTGTTCATCGGAATTTGCCGGTACTGGGTCAGTGGCAGAATAATTTGTTATTGTAAATCCAGGTTAAGCCACCGTTCAACGCGACCCTTGCCATACTAGTCCTCTATGCTTTCTCCGTTGGAAAAACTTTTGGTGGTACCCAATTTTCTACTCCGAATCGATTGATCAACTTGGCAGTTTATTACTTGCCTTAAATACCTCAGAATCGCGGAAATCAACAACGTGGGCAACTCTGAAGACACCATCTCCGCCGCTACTGTTAGCGTTCCTACACCGGGACAACCCTATAAGTAACTTAACTATTTTTCGTGGTATGAATGGGTGTATTATCATTGGCCGAGAGCACTTTTAGCTGCTAGTGATTGACGGAATACCTACCTCACCTATTTTGCTCTCGAGGCAGGCTATCTCCTTTTTATTTTCCCCATTTTTATTTATTTTGGTATCTTATCATGAGATTATTGTTGTCAACAGTAGTCGTAGCACCTCGAATAATTCTATTTTGGTCAGTTTATGAGTACGAGGGGAAAAATGAGACTAAATAGTTTTCCTCGAATTGTGGGAAATGAATGAAATGATCAGCGAGTGCTCTCTATGTACATATTTCACATAGTCAATCCTTCGTGCATGTGTCTTTTTTTCATAGTCTTCTTGCACAATATTCAGAAAGATAAATTGTGAAACAAACTGGTAATTTTCGTTCCCAAAGCTCGCTCACAGATTTGCCATTTTGTCCTATTAATGTGTGAAACTTCCGCAAGAAAAAACCTGGAAACGATATCTGTAAAGAAGAAGAATTTTTTTGGAGACTTGTCTCCCTATTTTTTCATTTCATCCGCATTTCCTGTGTAAACGTTCGCCCGCACTCGAGTGAGCTTGTCTTGGGATTAATAAATGACTAATCTAACGTGACCCGACTTTGTGGTGCTACTCGCGCCTTCGTTGCTGCTGTTACTTACAGATTTTAAGTAGACAATCAGGATTTATTCCCGTGCTGCGTCGGGATAGGTTTTGCATATGTTCGTCCTGATAGGTAACATTGGAATGAAGTGTTTTTAGGCTTTATACATGATTTTATTTTTAATTATAATTTAAAAATTTCTCTCCAATTGAAATGGTTGATTCCAATTCAAAGATCTTGCTGCTTTCTTTTTTTACTTTCATTTGCACCCATAGTACAACTCAACTTCAAATTTGATTACTATGCAGACGCGCAGTAGGATAGTATGCCGATGGACATGTTAACGACTCCGTGCACCGAATGAGAAATAAATCTGAGCCGTGTGAGAGATGACAAAATTTCAGAGTACATTAAGTAGAGCCTTTACTTTATGGCTGCACTTAGGTGTTCTTTCCTTTAGTTTTTAGTGGGATCGATATCACTAGCCGTGGTTAGGTAATTTTATGTAATTCTCGTCGATAAACTGTGTTGTCAGTGTAGAATACGTGTTGTGTTCCCGATAAGAAGCATGGATGGATGGGGTACAATTCATTTCACGTTTCAACCTTATTTTCGAGGGGTTTGGCTGGGTACCACTGGCACGTCGTACGTTTACATCCAATGGTGATACCCTGCCAATAGTTGACCCAAAACCCCAATTCAAACCCGCGCCTTCCTCGAGGACTTCCAGCTCAATGGTGTAGCGGCTCGAGTGCTCTAGTGTTCATCATACTGGACGCAATGCGTCACGAGTCCTGGATACTCTTTTCTCATTTTACGGCTGAAAATTCATAAGATTATAATGTTTTGAAGCGAAGAAATGTACGTGAAAGATTTTTTTCTGCAGATTCCAAAAGCTATTTTCAAAATCATGCATTAAAAATGTGGAACAAAAAAATGTTATTTTTTTGGCTTTATGGTAACGTATGGAAATGCTCTTTTGAGGAAGTAATGAATGTGTCAATGAAAGATAAACTTGGCTGTGAATGTTTAATAAACCTACAAAATGTTTATCTTTGAACATTCCTCTTCTTAGAGAGCCTTTTGGTGTCAAGCATTCAAGGTTAGTTGTAAAACATCATGTGTACAGTCTGCTATTCTTAATACCTCTTTCTCATTTCTTTCATTTCCCGAATAAAGCTCAATAATGATTGTGATCTATGTAGCGTTGTGTTTACCTTCTCTTCTCTTTCCCACAGTATGCTACTGTTTGAGTCTCTTGTATTTGCGTGTTTTTCGCCTCGATAGATCGTTATCCTTGCGCTAGCCTTAGTTTTGTTGACAAATTGTTTGTGGAAGTACCTCCTCGCAGACTTTTTGCCGGAAGATGCGCCCGTCTGTAGAATAGTGCTCGAGGCGGTCAGCTTAGCCCGTATAGCGACCCACTTCCAGCGACCGCCTGCGTGTCTTTTCAAAGTTTTCTTGCGTTCAGGGACTTGCGGTAGATTTTCTCACGATTACTTGCGAGTTACCGTTATTTTCACGCTGAACTCTGTCCAGTTTGTGTAAAACTTATTTGTTCTTTGCTCGGCGTCAACTTTTTTCTCCTATCTCAGTAGAAAAAAAATTATATCATGAACAGTTAAAGCCGGATTAAACGATTATTCCTGTTCTTTCCGTTTTTTTTTATTTTTGCGGTGTTCAGTCACAAATTAATCCTCTTAATACTTAACCCTTTTACCTTGATAGTTGACGTAAGGCAATCTTCAACATTTTTATGATCTCCACAATGGTCAATTGTAGTTCACATCTCTAAATATCCACTTTCGAAATAGTCCTTCAAGGTGAAAGGGCTGTTTTCATTTGGCAGCCTTAGTGTAAATTTGCATAAAATTTAATTCTGTACTGAACTAGGAACGCCTATGGATATAGTAGTTTAAATTATGATCTCCGGAAATATCGTGATATCACGGTCCCTAAAACCCGTACTTATGGCATATATAGCGCGGTTATCATGTTACCATTGGAATGCAAATGATATTTGTCTGCTTAAAATTAAGTTCGAGGAGACATCTCGAGGCATGGGAATTGGCTTGTGTCCTTGAGGAAGTGGGCGTTTCATTTTGGGCGAACCAATGTCACGCTCTCCGGGTCACAAATCACCATTCAAGCTTCTTTGTTTTTCCGGCCTTCCATTCGTCTGAGCGCTTGCTCGTGTTTTGCTTTGGAAGGGCGTCTCTTTCATCTTTCGCTGGCTCACAGAAAGACATTGATTTTTTCATTCTATGGTTGATCTAACCTTTTTAAGTTCATAACGCATGAACAACCATTCTAAATTCTTAGGCCTAATCCACTACTCCCTCGTTTGATGTAACTAAGGAATTGAAGATTAATAAGGAAAATATTTATATAAAGGAAAATTCTACCTTTTTTAAGACCAGTATAACTGATGATGACGCAGTAGCGTTGAAACGCGTTGTACTAAATTAAAAGCTTAAGTGGACGTTGAAAAATGTTATCCTCGTAACATGTTCCACTACATCTCGTCTGACACCGTTTAATCTAAGGAGTTGGAAATATTGGAAGAGCGACAACTGGTTTTCAATAACTCAAAGCGGTGTAACTCGGCTTGGAATGGTCATTAGTTGTGAAAAGCACTCACTTCTCTTTAAATTAACCAGTAGCATGTATACGGAATTTGAGTCTTATCGACATACACAGGAACTATCGAAAGCTCTGTTAATTGGATTTCTCTGTTGATACTGTCTGAAGGGAGCGTCGCGGTCGAGTGGGTAAAGCGTTTGGCCGCTAACTGAGGGGTTTCGTCTTCAAATCCAGGTTGTAGCCTTCGGATACTCAAAAAGAGAATACTCGAAATGCAAGATCGCCTTGGACAGGGTTCTCCAAAATATGGCCCGCGGGCCACATACGGCCCACACTTAATTTCATCCGGCCCGCCGAAAAAATCCCTGTGTGTGTACTTACAATTGGCTCATTTAATCTGGAACTTGATTTTAATGAAGTTTTGAACGACAGTATAATACGTCACACTAATTTGGTTGTATAAAACTAAAGGCAGGAATCTATTTAATTTACCTTTATTTTTTCCAGCAAGATATTTTTTTCCATGTTTATACTAATTTTTGAGGAAATTTAATTACTTTTACAGATTTCACTTACCCATTCTTCACTTTTTGGTTTTCCATTATAAGATTTCTGGGACATTTAACTTTTGAAAGTTAAAAAAATATATTTATTAATATTAATGGGTAATTGATGTTCACTTTTGCGAATTGTGGTGCTAATGTAAAAAAATACATGTAAAAATACTGGTATAAGTTAAAGGGAAATATCCAAGAAACCTTTTACTGGTTTGTTTATTTTTGTTTTAATTCTGCCCGCATAAATGTGGGAAATATATAATGTAGCCTTTACATTTTTAAGTTTGGAGAGCCCTGGCCTCGGAAAAGGTATTACTGAACTACTATCCTTATGTGTGACTTTCGCACGCTTTTTATCCAGCCTCCGGTAAGCTCTTCCCTCGCCTATCCGAACCAACCTACGGTGTGAATCACGAAGTGAGTGTGATTGGTGAAATATTTTGGGTATGGGAGAATCAAGTAATGCCAAGGTCAACATTTTGTACCACCTATATTACCGGCCTCAGTGGCGGCGGGGTAAAGTCCTTTCCTGCTACACAATAGGTCGCGAGTTCGAGTCCCTCCTGGGTATTTAGCCCCTATGCAGGGCATGGATTTTCGTGCGCGTTTGATTGTAAAGTTATAGAAGGCATGAAAAAAGGCCCTGATCTATCTGTTCTATCCGGCACCCGATGTCAAAGTCCGATAACTCTGTTTTCATTGGTTCAGGAATAAATAAATAAAATATGATTGGGGTTTAAGCCTTCCCTCTCTTTTCCCATGCCGTCTCGGTGCGTTATCCCCGCTTGCATTCCACCAACTTTTCTGGGAACGAACTTTTCGCCATCACCGCCGGAATGCGTGCGCCCAATTCATTTTTCGCTCCCTCCGCCACGCCCTCGCCGCCTTTCTCTCGGCCTCGGCAAACGGAGCACGCCTTCTCCGATCCTCCATTCTCTTCTCGCCCGCAAACGCTCTGTCGCTCGGAGAACACGCTCTTTCAGACGTTGAAATCTTCAGTAGCCGCCATTGAACCAAGACAAGTTTTGAGACTCGGAGGCTGCGCGCTAGACTTAGATTGCTTGAACAATTGAGAATGGATATCTTTAAGAGCGACACAGAGAACATAATATTAGAGCCACGTTATATTTCCAGGTCCGATAGAAGCGATAAATTAAGAGAGATGTTTTGCCGAAAGGATAGATATGGGAATTCGTTTTTCCCCCATACCATAAAGGACTTTAGGAACGGTAGTCCCAACTTCGTTAGAGCATATTTTTAGCTGTAAACGGCTGGTGTCTTAACACCCCTGCCACACGCCTTTTAGGCGACTTGCAGGGTGTTATGTATATGTAGATGTAGATGAACCAGGGATGGCAATAGAAACTAAACGAAAGTCAAAAACAGTAAAATTTCAATAGTTTCGTTCCCGGGAGCGAAATGTAGAAACGATACGAAATGGATTTAAACCCGGGGAGCTTAACTCAGGGTCGAAACGAAATCGGAGTCAAAACTAAAGTGAAACTCAGATAGACGAAACGAAACGCAGATAATGTTTCGCACCGGAGAGACCATTTGCTTCACATTCGAACGGTTTAGTTTCGACCCACACACCAAGTACGAAGTATGGTTGAATGAATTAGAGGTTCGGCCTAGATGCATGGGGCACTCATATTTTTACCGCTAACAGGAGAACGCAAACTGGCTATTCGATTTTTAAGCTCAATGTTTTAACCTCTCTACACGTATTTCAAACGTAATGTGTCGGAGATATTCCCTCTAACCCCCCTCCACTCAACTTTTGGGATCGAAACTTAACTATGAGCAGCGGAGTTTCGAATAATTTAGTTTCGTTCCCGGGAGTAAAGTTTCGTCCCGGGTCGAAACTAAACTCCTTGGTGGTTTTAATTTCGTGCAGGAACGAAACTAAACCTTGGCCTCTTATTTTATTTTCCCTCCGGGTCGAAACGAAGCATTTTCGTTTCACTTGCCATCCCTGCGTTGAACCCTTCGGTCGTGGGCATTGCAGTATTCGGTGTCTAGCGGTCATTGAAGTCTCTCTCGTCACGGCTATATTTTAAAGGATTTGTTATATTTGGTAAAAGCATACATACATGTGCTTTAATACATTTTAGCATGGTGGTGATATTTTGAGGAGGCGACCGATAGCTGAGATCGTTTGCGCCTTAAGGGAAGGGTATGGAAGGAAGGGTGGAGAGAAACCTAGCGCCGGCATTAGGCTTCTCTTAACGAAAGGCGCCAAAGGGACCACGGTTTAGCGTCCCATCCGACGGACGGAGTGTTGCGCTTGAAAGTCCTCCACATAACATTCAAGCAGGGATCTAGCAGTCTCTGAAAATTCTCTGCCACTACCGGGATTTGAACCCGAGCCCACGGGGTGGGAAGCCAACTCTCTAGTCACCACACCAACTCGATCCCCTAATACATTTTACCTATACAATTTTTTCCTCCCGTATTGTCCATTTATTTATATTACATATCATAGTTACGGCAGCAAATTCAAGTGTGGAAACATTCAAAATGTGGTGCTACGGAAGAAAGATGAAGATAAAATGTATTGACCGAGTAAGTCATAAGGAAGTACTGATAAGAGTGGGAGAAAAGATGAATCCTCTACAAAACTTTATGAGGCATGATGGCCTGATGAAGACAATAAAAGAAGGACAAGTGGAAGGGAATAATGGAAAGGAATGGCACCGAATGGCTTACATAGGACAGGTTATAGAAGATGTAAAAGAAGAGATACGTCACTATGAAAAGGCAAGCGGATTGGAGAGACGAATGGAGAGCTGCGTCAAACCAATTTTAGGATTGCTGACTAATGATGATGATGAATTCACTTTCATTTAAACCTCTTCAAGACTACTTTATTTTCTATTATAATTCAACTTAATATTACATATGATACGTTTTTTTTGCAGGGTTCAGATACCTTTATACTTGTAGACGGGAGTTTTCGTTTGTGCCCCGAGACGAAAGGGATATTGACTTGGAGGAAGGGGTCGGAGAAATTGTTTACAAAATTCGGTGCATGCGCTTGATCATTATTAAAATGGAAAATCCGAGATCACTTGATGATTTTATTGGGTTTGATTGGCTGATAGCGACGATAGGGCTTGTTTTTGTGCTCCTTATTTTGATTGGATTTCAAATGGAATCAAATAGTCAAGAAATAGGATACTATTTATGATTTTATCTGATGCATTGTTGAGGAGCTATTTTGCTGCATCCTTTTCCCGCCGTAATTTGGAAGTTATGATTTCAATGTTGTCCTCGGAAATTGGTTTCTGCGCAGCCTCCATGCGCACTCTAGTATGTTTTTCCTGTGAGGGATAAACTCCGATACTTCACGACTACAGGAACAAAATATGTGAAATTATTGGTATTCATTTATTGAAAGGATGTAATGGAGATTTAAGTTCTGATTTATATGGAGAAATTGAGTTTTACTTCGCGATTTTTGTTCTTCCTGCCATACCTATATGCACTTTGCTTCCTTCACAATCCTCTGCCTTTTATTTTATTCCTTCGATTGGAGGAGAGCGGTAGATTATGGGAAATATATATATTTGTAGCAAGCAGGAAAATATTTATTATTTCGCCGGTCATACTCGAGAAATTCGCGGAAAATACGTAAAAATGTGTAGGCACACTTAGAGAATTTCCGTGCCTGAAATTCACTGAGAGTGATGCAACCTATTTAATGAGTCTTGATGGAAATAAATACGTTCCTTTTCTTGGAATTTGGGTAGATAGGAATAACGTTCTCAATTTGGCGTATGAATGACTGCCGCTGTTTGAACCATGAAACCTTAGCTTCGGAAATTTCCTTTCGTTTATTTATTCATTTGTGGGCTCCGAACGTTTTACCGCACTCATAATTTTCTTTACGAGAGTATGAGAACTCTTACCGTGATAGAGGTGGTTGTTGCAGCAACTTGTCGTGACTTTTTTAGGACACGCTTGCTCTTCTCGTTGACCTAGGTGGTAGTTTACCTTTATAAACTGACCAATGGACCTTGGATTATAAGCAAGAGCGAAAACCCCTTGAGTAAATGTAACCTTGGAAATTATGAAACCAAGAAAGATTATCGGGGTCTCTTTCGAATGATCATTTCAATGACATTCAACAGTCGGTATGCTCTTTTTATATGCAGCTTGGAAATCATCCCATCAGTACTCTGTTTCGAATTAATTATAGTGTGACGTACTTTCATAACACGATGAAAAGTTTTATAGGTAGCTAAAATTTTATGTTTGAGTCTATTATAAGGAGCTTTTTCTTTTTTTATAAGGATTTATATTTTTGCATTTAGCTGGCATTTCAAGTACGCAAAAGCTTACGATTTTCCGCGTGGGATTTTAAAAAAATATTTGGTTAAAGCATTTCCCCATGTGTTTTGTTAATTCAATTTACGTGTCCAAATTCTTGCTCGCAGGGACGACCATTTTTTTAATTATATGTCATAGTTCATTTTAATTTAAACCTCTTCAATACAGAGTGTTATACCTCGACTGAATATAGCATATTATGCGTTTTTTGCCGTTTTCAGGTTCATTTATACTTGTAGGCGGGAGTTTTCGCGTCCGCACCGAGACGAATAATGGGTATTGACTTGGGAAGAAGGGATGGGAGAATGGCCGAGCAATTCAATTCCTTTCAATAGCACTTGTTTTTTTCCTTACACTTTCGATAATCTCCAGGCACATGCCCTCGAGACTCCAAATTCTGCGAATGAAATCACTTGAACGGCGTTCTTGCAGCCATTGGGCAAGAAGTGGCTTGAAGTCTTTTTCCGCAAAGCGTTCTTACATTTCCCACCGCTTGCTTTGAAGTCCCTGGTCGTTTGCCTCGCAAACTCCTGAGTCACATCAGTTGATCGTAGTTTTGTAAACCATGATCATTTGCGAAAAATTCGTCGTGATGCCTTTTGATATGTTTTTAAGAGGACGTTACACTTCCCCTTGATCAGTCGGCCTTGATCAGTTCAAAACTTAGGTTATCATCACGAATTATTCGCTTCATCAGAAGGTGACGAATAAGCAATTTTTATCAACGTTATTGAAAAAGATAACTTACTACATATGACAAAGTAAAATACGTCGTTCGAATGTAGGCATCACATAATTTTGATGGACCCAATTTTGATATGGCGAGCATTACTGTTTATAAAAATAAGTTACACCTACCTTTTTGGATTTCATTGTATCTGAACATCCCTCCATGTGTGCAAGTGTACAATGTGCTCTACAAATTTACCTTCAAATGATAACTATAATCTAATTACGTAAGCAAGTGGACATTTCCAAATTTATATTCTTATATTCCTATCTCTGAAATCAGTTAAATCGCTTAAGGAGTCCATTAATTTGTACTAAAACTATTGACTATCTGATGTTTATTTTAAAATAATGTCTTTCTGCGCATGGAAGAAACTAAGTAAGTATGTCTTTGAGAATTAATTTTTCGCATAGCATTCGTAATAATTTATAAAGATTCGCTTTCGTTTTTATGGCTTCATGATCATTTCTCCAATTCACTCCTAAGAGTTCATTGGAATCAGTCACTGCCTTGGATTCGTGAGGCCGGACTTTCTGAAATGATATCGTTGATGATTTGAGTCGTTGTCTTGGACGCAAAAAATTATATATTACGAGAAAATTCGCCTTCCCCAAGCCCTCGTAATCTTTTGTTGCTCAGAGGCGGTCATTAATGACGGGGGAGGATAGGGTAGTGGGAACAAAAAGGATTTTGCGGAAGCTTTGAGGGCAATCGACCGAACGTTTAATGTCACTTTTTTCAAGCTCTTACGCTGCATGGGTGCCCTGGATTATCCGAAGACTATTTTCCGTTGCATGCCGCGGTTTTGCTCTAAAACGTTGTTGGCAGTGGAAACTAGGCCATCGGCGTGATCGTGGTGCTTCGGAAGAAACACTTGATGTTCCTTTAAGTCTTTTCATCTTGTGAATTTCATGACCCAGGGTTATAAAATCCTTCCGGATGGGGAATGTAATTGCGCCATTTTTCTAAGCTTCGAAAAGGCATAATCAGTTGCATTTTCATTACCACCCGATTGGCTTTTTTCTCATTTATCTCTTCACCATGTATACGAATTCAAACTGCGGTCTTTTCTCGGCCTTATGATTCCGAGTTGAAGGTTTTCTCTTATCCAGCGCAAATTCGCCCTAGATTCATGCAGAGGTCGCTATGTTCTCGGTAATTGGAAATTTTTCTGCTATCAAGCGTGAACAATTGATGGTGAAAAGCTTTCATCTTAGCGATCTCATCTGCTGAAGCTAAGCAAAATTTTCGCGTACCCGTTCTCATGATAGATATTTGAAGCCTCTAGGGTAGCGTTTGCCTCAAGCTCTCGCTGCTATTTATTGATGTAAGGGGGACTTCAAACCTGACCTGTATAAGGGAAACACATAGATCCCTCTTACGCTTTCATAGTTTTCTGGAGTGAATAATTGCAGAGTTTAATTGAAGTCCCAAGTGAATCCATTAGGGAAGTAGGTATGGAATTTCAGAATGGAAGTCAATCTGTGAAGGATTTTAAAATCGGCGGAATTTTGATAGCAATAATATGCATTTAAACGCACAGAATAAAAAAAAACTACACCAAAGTGGCTGTTCCAGTAATAATGAAGAGAAACGAATGAAACTTCAAATTAAATTCAGTTATAGGGTGACAAACTGAACAAAATAATATTTCACGCAGTGTGTTCATGTGAGTGAGAAACATTTGTATAGTACTAAAAAAAATTATATATATAAATTGTGTTCTTGTTTATTTTTATGATAGAATAGGCTTTTTTCGCTAGAAATAAAAGTAAATCTTCAAACGGGAATCAAATACTCGATAGAATTAGTGGATAGTGGACAATCTAGAAAATCACTGGGAAAACCAGGATGTATACTTGAATTCCTAAATATAATAGTGGCTTTTTCTTGATTTTATGGCTATAAACGAAGAAATTTAATCTTACAGGCATTTCTCGATCACGTTTTTTCGTAATTAGTCAATGCTGCTTTAGCAAAAAAATATGAGAATGCTTTGGATTCTAACTTTATTGGCGTACATTTTTGCCTGTGATTCTAAGCGTATTTCCAAGAATAGTCCTTGCAGTCTATCCTTCGTGCGCATTAAAAGGAAATTAAGGTTTTCCCCAATATCTATTCGTCATAGTGATTGTAATTCCTTATCGAGTCCACGTTAACTGTTTCTCCTTTCGACTGGGAGTATGGTTGATCCGTGCATCTGATGAATGCTTCTCAAAACATGGATTGAATCCAAGATATCGTGTCCGAGTGTAGTCAAATCGTTTTATCATCCGGGAGGCGATAGATTCGGTCAGCGATGCTAGCTTACTGCGCACTGGGAATACAAATGAGCCAGGGTGCCCTGGACAAGCGTGAGCGCAGTCGTAGGGATAGTTGAGCGATTTGTCCTTGTCTCTACGGAAGATGTCCCTCGGGGGGGTTCATCCGGCCACACTGGCCCCGATCCTTCAGCCGCCGCCGACGAACCGTAGCCATGGTAAATCTTCCACGATGCGCCTCATCTCTTCCGTTCTCTTTCGAAATTTTTTTTGAGAACTGTCTTCGGTTACGGCAGGGGTGGTCAACCAACATGACCTTGCGAGCCACTTTGGAAATGCTCCGCGGATCGCATTATAAATTATTTTTATTTATTTTTCCCATACCATTGAAAACAGCTCTATATAGCCTTTCACTTATGCGGGTTCAACATTTTAACAATTCTAAAGTACCCGAACAACCATACCCTGGACAGGATGACCTACCGAGGCGGGTCAATCCCACGACCTCTTGTGTAGCAAACAAGGACATTACCCCGCCGCCACCGCGCAAGGTCATTACCCCAGTTTTACAGATAATATTTTAGTAAATGAATACACTAACAATGTAAATTTAATGCATTAGTTCTCACTTATTTGGCCTTTCTATAAAAATAAATGTGTTTTGTGAAAGTGTGGTAAATCTCACGGGCCGGCGGACCCCATGTAGAGTGCAGGTTGATCACTTATGACTCAAGAGATAGCTGTGGATATATTTTACGCGCATTCATAATTTGATTAACTGCATACCTTACCTTTTTCTCTTAGAATATTTGGTATTTTTTTTCTAAAAACATAATCTAACAGAGATGTGAATAGGAATAAACATCAAGAATCAAGAGAACGCTCTACTCCCGCTAAATTAGTCTCTTTTCGAGACGAATTACCTACTCGCTTTAAACTTATGATATCACTTAGAAATTGTCTGTGTGTTTAGACTCTTCTTGGCATTTGCCTTTATCTCATATTTTAAATTATGCCCTCAGTATTTTCTCTTTTATAAAATTATTATATTTGAGGCAAAGCTAAGGGTCTGGTACGTATACCTGAAAGTTTCAAGAAGGCAACGTAAATTTGAAGTGATTAATTCTTAGCGAAAATAGTCAAAATACGGCCAATTTATAGGGATTGATGCGTCCTCTTAATGAAAATACGTAAATTTAGCCTTAATATTTACATTCCTTAAAACATAATGGGAGGAGCAGTGAATAGGAGTGATTATTAATAATTAAAATTTTCAAATATTGAATTGAGTCATGAATGAGGAGATTAATTTATTCAAGAAGTGTTTAAATTTTTGTTCCTGCGACGCGGTGCGTGGCATACTTACCGTGATTACGCCGACGTTAAATGAAAAAGGGTAGCCCAAGTATTATTTCGAAATATGCTTCATTGAATTGCTCGAAAAACGATTTGACTCTTCAAGCCACCAATAATTTCTCATCTTCTCGATCGATTAAACGTGAATTCCGCGTTGAAAGCGGTCAATGACGGAGTTAGGGAGAAAATTGCACCGATCGCGCGCGCGCCGGGTGTGCGGCACATATTTTTATCTGGAGCATCACCAACCGTGAATTTATCGATGGGAACCCTGTTTTTTAATCGTTCTTCCTTTGTTGCGAGTGGAAAAAATAGTATCCGGAACTATCCTTGTTTCTCACCCTAAAAAAATGAATAAAGCTAAAATGGAAAGATTCGTCGATGTAATAAGTCCTTCGGAGTGCCAGGGGAAGAGCCTTCTCGATGTTATCCTGACTTAATAGTGGCGATATAGTTCCCCATTGAAACCGTTATGGTCGGAACTATAAATCGGGTGTGCTATCGTGATCGAGTCCTCGTCGTCCATCACAAATCCGAAACTAGGTCTGTTGCAGGGCTACTCTATTTTCCGATCCAGTGGCGACTTAGTTCTTTTTTAGACTCCTTTACTTTGACGCCATGTGTGAATTACTTGAATTTTTTCTACACTTACTTCCTCTTCATCTCTTTTCATTCTGTCAATGAATGTGTTTTGTGTCTTTGTGTGTATGACTTTGCCCGAAAAATTGTCTTCTCTACTTTTATACTTGCTACTCCACTTTTTTCACCATCTCCAGTAGAATATCTCCTTGCTATGCTCCCCATTCTGTAATCACCATCATTTAAGAAATCATGAATTGGCCTTGACACGCCACGATCGGTCGAAGCCGATGTAATATTTTGAAATCTGACGAGCCAGCTAATAGTGTCTGCTAGTGAATAGTTTTCTACGTCATGCTACTATACCACCCTGTGCTGCTCGCGAGTATTAGACCCCTATTTACGAAAGGGATCATCGGTAAAATTATTTGAGATACTGAAATCCTGATTAAGAAACTCTCGGACTGTTTTGCTGAAAGATATACCTGGAATAGGAGAATGAGGTTTCCGGCTGCAAAATTATCCGTTCAAAGATGGATTTCTGTCATTGAAGCGAGTGCTGTAAAGTAGGATGTTACTCATCCCGTCCTGGTCTAAATTAAAATAAACTATTTACGTGAGTTACTCGTCGGACTCGTGTTCTTAACGGTTCGCGTTGGGACCGCTTCCATCTAATCTCCTTCCTCTGTAAGTGCCGCTCTTCAGATGTAATGCCCGGCAACACGAACGCGCAATTAAGGCCGTCCCATCCCGGGGCGAGCGACTTCGGCGATAAAACACCTGCCAGAACGCGTCAGTCTTCCGTCCGTCTCTGAGGTCGCATACATCCGCCGTGGACAGCCAGGTCGATTTTTCTAGGATCTCCGTTCTCTATTTCGGTGCAGCCGTTGAATTTACATTGCTAATGAGTGGCAGTTCGCAAGAGTAGATGACCGGCAGCCGAGCTCACATCTAGTATTAGCGTTATTAAAGATGGGGTGGGACAATGTTGATGCTCGAGCTGTGCATAATTTACGCATCAAGCTCTTATTTTAAATCCCCTTACTTATGATACCCTAAGCTGTGGTTTCCTTTTCGGAGTCCATCGTGTGAACTATGTCAAGCCATAAAAGCTGTAGAAAAGGAAGTTGGAAAATTATAAGCACATAACGTGAACAATTACAAGCATATAACTTAGCTTGCATTCATAGCTGTGACCATAAAGTATTGCATTCTTTTATGATTGTCACTTGATTGCATGTTTAACATTTTCAATAAGAAATAGTGTCCAGGATAGATATATAATGTTTTAAAATCTGCATTAGAACAATTTTATCAATAATTTCTGAACGATTCTCATTAAAAAGCTTCGATAGACATACAAATAATGATTTCGAGGGTGTAACTATTGTAGCATATGAAGTTATAAATATAAATACGTGCTTGAGAGCCATTATACCACATTCAATAATATTAATGATAACATTAATTTGTATAATATGTGAAATAGTCTCATTGGAGATACATTGTGGAATTTGTTAATCTTATTAATAAAGCACAATTGTGAACTTTGCACATATTTTAATGCTAACCGACCAGGGTTTCAGTAGCTCCGTGTTCTTGGCCCAGAAAATGGCGCAGAGGTGCGGTTATCATTAAAATTAAGTGTGGAGTTTATAATTGTTATTTATTATGAAAATTAACTCTAGATTCCTCTTCGAAACACATGCACTCGTTTCAAATTTTAAGAGAGAGCATTTCAATTGGGAGTTCCCGACGTAGTTCCCTCTAACTCTAAGTGCTCGGGCGGTGCGATGTTTTCCATTTCGAGTATTTCGAGTGGGAACAGTCATATTTGGGTTCTTATCTACTTATTGACAAAGAAAAAAATCGCTGTGGAAGGTTGGCTGATTCAGCCACCCGGTTTTTATGCAAACAATGGTTTCTGTGCAGTAAAGTTTCTCGGGTTTTCGACCGGATAATGTTCTTCTACACCTGATACGCCGGGAAAACCTAAGATCATGCAATGGTTCTGTATTGACCGTGGCCGTGACACTGTGGAAGAAAATAAATCCATTCAGATATTATTTAGCCTTAGTATTAATCTTTTAGACCTATTGATGCTGATAACTCATATAAAATGTCACTTTGGGTCATGCGTACTGAAATTTTGATCCTACGTCAACGTTTTTGAACTTTTATACATACTCCCATTCTCAGTGAGAAGGAAAATAAGAAAACGTTGGTGAAGAATAGATTTTTCATTACGAATGACATGTACTCGTTTTATTGGACGTGTTCGTATGTATACCCTACCGTTTTCCTCGCAGTAGTATGCGAACTCGCTTATTCACTGATCCAACCCGAAGGTTGGGTTTTATAGGCGAGGATAGAGCTCATCCCAGACTTTGCCATAGGCGTGTATTATTATAGTATTATCTGGGTAGGGGGATAGCTCCTTTCTCTCGGTCACCTCGCATTACGAGGATTTTATTTTAGGGTATCCTTAGTAACATTTGAAAAAAAAATATTGAAGAAATATGGGCCAACGTTTGAAGAAGGCGTATGGAGAATACTAAAAAACAGCGAGCTCAGGAAGACCATATATTTGGCTGTGATTAGCAGTAGGAGAATTAGATGGCTTGGGCAAGTAAGATAAAGGGGGGAGGATGCAATGATAAGAAGAGTGGGGAAGGGCAACCAGAAAGAAGGTGCCCACGGGGAAGACCAAGATGGAATGACCTAGAGGTAGAAAACTTGAGAGGAATGACCTAGAGGTAGAAAACATGAGAAAACTTGAGGGAGGTTGTCATGGCGGAGGACAGAGAAGTCTGGAGACAAATTGTTGGTGAGACCATGAATCGACTTGGATTTGAGTGGCCACATGAGTAAGTAACTGTCCTAAGGCTTC
Source organism: Ischnura elegans (assembly GCF_921293095.1). Taxonomy (NCBI): domain Eukaryota; kingdom Metazoa; phylum Arthropoda; class Insecta; order Odonata; family Coenagrionidae; genus Ischnura; species Ischnura elegans. The sequence goes on from NC_060248.1 coordinate 111,370,444, forward strand.
AGGCTATTTAAACCTGGGACTCTTCGATCAGCAGCTAAGTCTGTACCCGCTGGGCAACAGCGCACCCCTGCGTATGCAATATGACTATGCAATTATACTAAGAATCACAGTAAAAATGTTAGAAGTATTCGATGCTGTTATTAAAAAAACGGCATACTAGATATCATCTCAAAAAATTTCGACCTTGATCAAGGCGGATTATTTTTTGTCCCATACGTTAGCGTAGTCATTGTCTCGCATCGGATAAAATCCGATTCCTCGAAATTGCCACGCTCATTGGCCTCGCGATTACCGCCGTAGATCCTCAGTTTCTCTCCCCACAGCTCTGCTCCGCCTCGCCTTACTGGTGTCGGATGCGAGTGTGCAAGTTGGGTGGTAAGGGGTGCAAGAGTGGGGCGTGAATTTAGTCCGCCTCGGTGGCCAAGTCCTTCGGGAGTGCGTCCACCCTCGCCTTTGGGGGAGGAGAGTGAAGGGGCGCGACCACAAGCATCAGTCACCAGCCCCTCCTCGCGATCGCGGTTTTGTTCCTTCTTTCTGTCGCCATTTCTTTCCGACCCCTCCCCTTGTACCATGTTCGGCGTCTCGCCTTTGAAGCATGCTAACTGGATGAACGAATGGCTATTTATTGTATGCCCTACGGCACACCAAATGAGCAAAACCATAAAATCATTTTGTTAATGTTTTGATCAAAAATATAAATGAATCTCTTATAAAATAATTTATACGTGATAACGATAGTTGCATTGCCTAAACTGTTAATTAAATATATTTACAATAAGTTCTTATAAAAATTTTTTTTTAAAAAACCAGCCTTTATATTTAGATTACAGGGGATGAGCAACGTTTATATATGACACAAAGCAAAAAAACTCAGTGACCCCGAAAAACCAAAAGTGACGTATTAAAAAAGTCACTATATTTATTAAATTTTCAGTGAATGGTAAGCCCCCTATGTTTCAAAATGCCACCCCTATGCTTTTAAATGCCTACCCCTTTGTTAAAAATGCCACGAAACACGGAAATCGACCATTTGGAACTTCTTAGATCAAAAACATGTTTTGGGGGGCTATAGGTTGACTGGGGGGTGGTTAAAGGGGGGTTGGAGAGAAAAAGTTATATTTTCATGTATTGTCATCGGAAATGAAGAAGTGTGCAAAATTTCAGCGTTTTTGCTTCACAGGAAGTGAGTCAAATTTCAGTTACAAGATTTGTACCAGACAAACAGACAAACAAACAGACAGGTTGGTGAGTTGATATAAAGGCTTTAAAAACCGTAATGAAAACTTAATCACATGAAGAGATTTTGATCGAGGAAAAGGAATATATTTTTTTTTAATTAAGTACGACTTTTCCAATGGCGAGATAATTTTTCTTTGATTTTGGTGGTTGGATTGAATTATTAATTTTCCCACAGTGGTATTCTGACTTAAGTATCGTCATTTCTGCTATATTGCCACGCTTGATTGATGTAAAGAGGGATATGTGTATTTGCCTATCGGAGGTCACTTTTAATAAAAGTAACAGAAAATTAGCCTGAAATCTTCCATTCTCTATTATATTAGTTTGTTTAGTTAAAATTATTTAAATGTTTTTCCTGACTATGTATTTGGATTTAAATATTGTTAATTGTTAGCATTAGTTTTTGTGGCCATTGGAATTGAAGTGTGCCTAGAGTCTCCTCGGTACTACCTCTCCAAATTTTTTTAACCAAATAATCTCTCCATTTTAAACCTCTAAGGTCTTCGTATCCTATCAATAACAGTGGAAAGTGTCCATACTTCTAGATATTATGAAGGGCAACTTCCATCATATGATGCGGTGGCGTTAGGGCAAATATGGATTTTGAGAGTACTATAAACGTCATCATAGATAGTGCTCCATAATTAGTTTCTTAATATGTTATTGGATTAATTTTTTGTTGCAAAAGCTATATTATTTATGAAATTTTCATGTTAAATATTTTTAATTCATGTTAAATTTTCTTGCTTTGAATATTATTGTACGAGTGCGCGAAGATACCAAATATCTTTCTCATCAAAATGGAAAACCCGATTATTATTTCGGTATTTTCATTATTTATCGAGGTTACTATAGAAGGTTACATACGAAACACCTTAAATTCCACCAGTTTTTCCCTTGATTTCCCCCTACTGTGTTCATATTACTTGTTATTTTGATGATATGAGTGTGTATTTTTGTTGTGTTTACGTCTTATTATTTCTTTGTTATTTATTTACTGTGTCCCTGCAAAATGGCAGTATTGATGTATGCGAACAAATAAATAAATAAATATGAAAGTAATGGTGAGGCAGTTTCTAGTAATAATCTTATCGGCTTGTTTTGAAGCATGTTGTATCTTACGATGTGTACGCATGCTGATGGTAGCTCTTCGAAGTTAGGTAGATCAAATTACTTGTTAGTTTCTACCTCCATTGTTCATCGTTTTCATTTCATTTGCTTGGATGCATTAGTCCTGTTTGACTTATACACCGTTTTTATATCCACCGCTGTTATCTTCAGCCCATGTCATTTGACACACGATATTCTCAAACGACGACATTTATCAAGCATCGTACCGTTGAATCTCGCCTTTACATTTGTCTGCGATACTGAGATCGGATCCATTTCGTAGCTTGCTTTTGCGGCTAACTAGTAGACATACGGAAGCAGCTATTGGATATAGAAATGGGTTAATAGCAGTCGTTAGTTTTATAATTTTTTATAGACTTTTCTCAGCTGATGACCAAGAGAGATCTCTGCGTACGGGCTAGGAAAAATAGTAACATTTTGCGGTTCCATCTCGGCTCTCATCTAGTGTCAGCCTGCTCCCATCCCGTGCCGAGGTATTTTATTGAAACCACGGCCATTTGAATAAGTGCTTTATGCCACCTAGGAAGTGCTCCTGGAGTTGAATTAATGTTCCTCCGTCTCCTACTCGCTTTTTCCCACAATTTTGCCTCCGGGCACATTCCTAGGATGCAGGTCACTGCGTCTCGTACATTTACTCGCGACAAATTTCTGTTTTTATGAACATTAATGTATGTCTAAATTAACTGAGGGTCATCAAGTGGTTTTTTACCTTATCCTGTAAAATACAGTCAAATATAACTTGATGTGGGAATCATGTTGATGCTCTTTCCCAATCCGGAGACTCGGGTTCCTAACCTAGCGGCAACTAAGATTTTTGTAGGTAAAGAAATCGCCAGCACCTTTTCTGAAGTTAGTGAATAGACAGAATAAATGACAAAATCCGACCAATCGTGTGCGAGTTACCCTTCCTCTTCAATTTTGGTCATCTCCTCCAAATAGCCAAATCACCAACATTACCAGGTATTTGTATGATTAGCGAACTACGTGAAGGCATGTCATTATGTGGGTCAATTGCTGATCCTATTTTCCAGTCAGATTCCAACGTAGGTTTTGACTCAATTTTTGGCCTTCAGAAATTTTTACGCGAGTGTGGATGAAAAAATCGTGTCCATTCCAGCGTTTTTTCACTTGTTATATCCAGGTTGATTGAATCAAACAGAGCGTAAAAAGCTATTACCTCCTCCCGTCGGACACACCTGTGAGCTCTCTTCACGGAAAATTTCTTTTGAGCTTAGGTAATTATGATGTTCATCACTCTTGAGTAATGCGTGACATTTACAATTTATACGGTAACGCAAATTTATCACTTTTATTTCCTTACCTGCATCAAGCGTCCTACGTTATTAGTTTAATTTTCTGTTGCAGCCCATCAGAATAAATATTTAGATAGGCTAATCTGTCTCTTATATTCTATTAACATTATATCTCCTTCCTATGATGTTTTTTTTAATCTCTCCCTCCTTCTATTTCTTGGGAAACGGATGAATTTTATTATTCCGTATAATGTTTTTGGATCGTGTGATCGAATAGTATACAAATACTGTATCAGTAATGGATAAAAAGAGTATCAATGAGAAAATAGCATCGCAACCGCTGATCGCATAAAATATATTCAACTAGATACATGATCAAACTAGTAAAATAGATTGGCGTTCGTTTGAGTTTCTTCTCAGGATAACTTAAATTTGGTGTCATTTCGAATTTTCCAATTTTTATTCATTGTTGACCTAATATTTTAATTGTGCCATTGTCCCTAAAAAAACTGCCTTGAGGATATTGTTTAGCACAATGATGATGTACATTAGCTCAAAAAATCTAAGCTCCATTAATCAATTCCCTGTACATTTTAATATTTCATCGGATATACTTAAATTTGTTTTATTAATTTGTAATCAACAAGCTTGTTTCACTCAGATCTTCTCTCGCTCCTCCTTGCCAGAACTTTTCATTTGTTTGTAGTCGCCACAAGTCTCCCAACGCCTGCTGAATATGCTTTCCTAATTCAATATTTGGTGTTTGTGTTATTCTCCACATGTTATTTTTGCCGGTCCTGCAGCCTTTGCTTGCTTTTCATTCATTTCATACATAACCGTGATTCGGCTAACTCACGCTGACTAGCACCTTTGCGTTTAAAATACTTGTCCTTAATTTAATTATTCCCTAAAACGTTTATTACGTATTAAGAGAGAGTTGGTTTAAAGTAATCTTCTTGTTCAATTCTTAAGAAAAATATTCCATAAATCAGATCACCCCAATTGTTTCCATTTTTCATTGAACCAAAATTTTAAGGTAAAATTACTTTGTAACAATCCAGAGTATTTATTTTTAACCGACTTTCGCTCAGCAAACCAATCGCCATTATCTGGGTCAATTATGTTGTTGAACCCTGGAGCGTTTTTTAATACACACTTATCTATGTTAGGTGCTACTCTTCTGGGAACTACGTGCATTCAGGGAAAGCCTTAGAACTTCATTTCTTCGGGAAGGTCATAGAATCTCAGGGAGAGTGGCTAACAATATTAAACGTCATATTTGCTTTAAAAATCAAATGTGTCGTATTTTCTCATCCTCTTACGCGTAGATTTATTTTTATATACATTAATATCCCATTTCCTACAAGATATTCAGATGGTACTCCCTACCTACAAAACATTTTGTCGCGAATTTCCCTTTGTATATTTGAAGCTACTATTTAAATGACATTATCACAGCTTCGTTATGTTTTCAGATCTGGTAAAGAAGGCATTATTTATCAGTCTGGAAATATTCTGTAAAGTCCTTAGAAGCTAGAGTAGTTACGTTTGGTATTTGAGTGGCAACGATAATACTAGGCTAGAAGTAGAATGGATTTTAAGTTATGTAAATTATGTCTTCATTTCTTATTTTGGATTTTTTCACTGAAAACACAGGTACTTGTGCTTAGAAAATGGTGCTTCTCCTGTTGCGCCCTTTAGCGAGGTCAAAACCCTTTTTTTCATAGACCTGTGATGCTCGAGCAAGGAGAATCGCAGTTTCCTTTAAGTGCCATTTCCGATTAATGGCACTGGCGGCGGCGGAGATCCTCCTCCACCCAATGATCAACGGAGCGGAACGCCTTTTCGGGCCTCTGGGGCCATTTCCTCAGCATCCTTCCCCTCGCCTCCGATATACAAGTGGGGAGAACAGTGAAAAAAACGAGCTAATCGTTTTTAAAGAATATTGTGCCTTATGTGCACCGTCTTCTATTTTACGACCATCACAAAGGGGGCAGCGAAACAGTTGAGCATTGAGTCCCTAGACTGCCTGGAGGTCATCGCCAAACGAATTACGGATCTGACTCTCTTAATAGCCCTCATTGTCTCCATTAAGCCTCAAAGGGTGTTCGAACATGGCACGCTGCGTAGATTTTTCACTCACTTTTTTCTGCCCGTGGTTAATGATGGTCGATCTTTTTTTTTAGATCAAGCGGAATAGGCGAAACTATGATTAATAGCCTCGTTAGTCTCTATTCCTGGCGTCCGTTCTCGACGAAAAATGATGATGAAAACATCGTTCGCTCGGTTACCACGCCCTATGGAATTCCGAATCGTGCTGGACGCAATGAGAGACCCATATAGTTCCGCGGACATCGCATCTTTTGTCATTCCATATTTTCGATTGTCGTTTCAAACTAATCGACAGATAATAATCGACTCCCTTGCATTTGTTTTCTCTACTTTTTTTTTAAACCCGTAGTCCTCTTCGTGTTGATAGTTAACGTTTATATTTCAAGTTTGTCGCTGCGTCACTGTAAATTGGAAGAAATGCTCTATATGAGTAAAAAAATAAATAAATGAATAATCGAAAATTGAAGTCTGTGTGTACGTGTATGCAAAATGGCTGAATGTTGTGAATGAATGAGTGCATTCTGAACCCATCGTTGAGTAATCTGCATATGAAATACTTTGTATGTCCTCAGGAGCTATTCGAAGTATTAGTTATTGCTTGTTGGGCAGCATGTCCCGTGATCTTGAACAAGGAGGAAATACACTGCTTGCATTAGAGATGTGGCTATGGAGGATTATGTAGTCTGTAAAATAAGTAGTAAATTATGACGAACGAGGAAGTGCTAGTGAAGATAATCGACTAGTAGAAGTACTAATAGAAGATTCCATTTTAGGAAAAAGTTCATATATTTTATGGAAAAAATGGTTTGAAGGAAGCTATAAATGAATAGAAACAGTAAGAGGAATAGGATCAATGGATCTTATGGCAGGGTGGAAAGTATATCTAAGCGATATATAAAAATTGCTAGGGTATAGGTGCTCTCAGATATATAATTGGCCATGCGTAATACTCAGGACAAATAATTTTTCTTGGTTAATTTTCTTGGTTTCTTTGTTGTGCAGCAAAAATATTTGCTTTAATTGCACGCAGCATGTGTCAGTCGTCGTTAACGGATGGCAATGGCTTTATCAACCTGACATTCGTTGGGTTAATTCCATTTCTTAATACGTATCATTCAACTTAGTAGAGAGGAAATGTGTTTAAATTAAAAATTTTATAGAAAAATTAGGTTAGCCTGAAGCTACCTTAAATTATGAAGGATTCGGTGCTTTCCCGGCGAATCTTGTTGAAGTCTTGTCGGGAAATTAGCTGGGTCAGGATGGACATTGCTGCCAACGCTACGTTTCAATGGCCTTCTCTGCCATCGTCTTCAGGGCGAAAGGGGTCTTCGCCCTGAAGAGTGGCAGAGAAGGCCATTGAAACGTTGGAAGCCATGTCCATCCTGACCCGGCTTAATTTCCCGAGAAGACTTCATCAACTACCTTAAATTGCTAAGCAGTTATCTGTTACCTGCCGCAGTGATTCAATCCCAAGTGATGTGGTGACTTCGACACCAAGTAAATTGTTAACGTTACGGCCTTGGCTATCAGCGCTGCATGTTTTGAAGTGTGCCAGTGTTTACGCCAGCACATTGATAATTCCTATACACCGATATCTCGATGAACAGGAACTTTTGAGATCCCCCTCGGTTGTGCTTATGGAGCCTCGGGCCACGCGCGAATGATGTTCGCTTTCATATCGTCATACTCCTGCGCCCTTCCTCCCTCGACTAGTTCCACGGTGCGGTGCGTGAGGACTGCTAGTTCGGCTCCAACTGCGTGAAAGTTCTGCCCCAGCGCTTTATCAAATCGTCTCCCCCTCTCCACTCCCACCATTTATTTTTATGGTGGAGGAGAGTTTAATCCTCTCCGCTAGACTAGAGAACATAGGGAATGGAATCGCTGAGGGCACAGCGCCGAGGGATTTCCGAAAGGTTGATGGATATGCCGCCATGGACCGTGGGTCAGTGTGTCGTCGACTTATCATGCGTGAAGTGGAGATGGGACCAGTTAATGGGCATGTGCAACCGAGCGATAACTGTTAGCAGCGTGTCATATGTACCTTTCGTTTATTTATTTTTTCCGACGTTTCCCCTGAATTCGTCTCCGTCAACTTAAAGCGGCGCATAGTGGAATAAGGGGATACTATAGCTCTCTTTCCCTTATCTACGCACACAAAGCCACCATCTCGCCCCAGCGCTTCTTGTCAAGTTAATGTTGCACATTATTTCCAGTCTGACCCCGTTAAAGAGGAAGGCTGCGCGCTCTCAGTCTCCACTAATGGATTTTTCCTCTGTTTAGTGCAGGTGGGCGAACGACCCTTCGCTGCACTTACTAGTAGAGGGGAAGGCTTCTAAACCGGCGCGGCGGACCGGAGGACACTGTGTTCTTGAAAAGCTTCGGGTGTACCTCTTGAAGCCGAGCAAATGTAACAATAATGAGCTAATGTAATAATTCCTTGTCATGCCACAATTAGTTCCGACGATAACCCAACTAATCATATTCTCTACTCTGTTGCGAACTACTTATCGTTCGTGCGTTTTTCTTGGCAAATTGCCTCAAAAGATGAATTTGGTACATTTACAGTGATTTTTCTTCTTCTATAGGATGATTACTGCTGCTAAAGAAAAACATCGAGAACAGTGGGATTTCGGTGCCGTATGGAGCATTAATCAAAATATTAAGGTAGTTTGTAGAGTATTGAAAAACATAAATTAGACCGGAAAATCAACGTTGAATAATATGGATGCCCTAATAATTTAAAAGTATCGATAGTGGCATTTTAGAAGGTATTTCGTGAGGATATACTGTTGGTACCGAATGAAAGACCTTCTCTTCCTTGAAAAACGGGAACCCGATTATGACCAAGGATGGGTGGTGAATATCACCTCGCCGAGCCGTTGAGAAGGTATAATACATAAATATTTTCACAGAGGATATTTCACCACGGTAATAAATAGTTTTGATTACCATGACGATTACCCGCAGAAGATTCAAAGGTATGGTATTTCATAATGGCAGCTTTCGCTTCGTGTTTCTTCTTTTGTCTCTTATTACACAAAATATCCTTTAAAAATTGTTCATGAGTATGGTGTTACTAAAATTTCCTTTTAGTGCAGTCGAGTAAATTTTTCTGCATCCTCTGCCGAGTGTCTGTCTTGTCAGCAGAAAGTTCGTAGTCGGCGGAATGAGGCACTAAGTCCACCGAATCTCGTATTCCTCGGGCGCACCCGCCTTTTTGCCATAAAATGGATTTTATCATGAAGAAATAAAGGTGAGACTTGGCCGCAGTCACTGGATCTATGAGTGAAATTAGAATTTTCCAAGTGCTCTTTTGTTTTGTTTTTGGCGTCATCTTGTCTAATGAAGACATTCTAGTACATAAAATACCTATTTGCAGTATTTTTTCAATTTTATTTTCAAGGAAGAAATTAAAAGAAGAATATATCGCCTCTCGATGTCTAGGAAATAATTATAATGCAAAGAAATAAAGTCAGTTTAATGAATTTTTCCAAATATTTTCTTAAAATTATTTCTTCTTGACTGGCTTGACAAAGGCCCAAGAACTAGGTTTTCCGCGGCATATTTTCTGGAAACTGCATTTGAGAACTCTCATTTTATCGCAGGATCAGGATGGTAACAATTGTGTTCGCATGCGATACATTTTGCGAAATTAATGCAAGAATTTATCATATCATTTTTACAAAAATCTGTATGACCAAAATAATACGCAGTCTCGCCGTGGGACTGATTTTTGAGCTTATACCCAATTAATGCTGTACTTGAAGTTATATATCACGTTGCTTATACAATAATCGGTCTATATACTGCGGTCGGCGTAAATGCCTAGAAAAAATGATAACTTAATGATGTAAGGATTGTATTATATGTATTCTCGCTACCATGTAGATTTACAGCCTCTACCTATGATGGCAATAAATTTTGTGCAAAATCATGTGCGAAAAGTGTTTATTTTGAATCGCATAGTCGCGAAACTACCTCCTTACCTGACACCTGCCTCCTCGCGGAGTCTGTTGACCCCGCTATAGAAACGTGTGGAGTTTTCGATCAAAACAGCCTTCCTTTTACGTCAGTGTCAAAGTTATGCTCTGTCAGGATTTCCACGATCTATTTGCCCTCTCCTTCCTGCGACGTCTCTGTGCTACTAGTTAGTACACGCTCCCGCAGCTGAATTGCGATTCCGAGTGTGTAACATTTTCGTGACGAGAGGTCGTCGGGTGAACACGACAGAGGTCGCTCGATCCTTATCTGAGAGGGAGCAAAACGAATCGAGAGTGAAGGAATGAAGTTGAAAATAATTGAGGACTGTCCCGATCTCGGTAGAGTTCGAGGTCATCCGGAAAAATTCGCGCAACCGCGGTGGTATCAAACAGATTCGCAGCGAACCGCGCCGCTGTTTGATACAGTTTTCTGATGTCTTCTACCGCCATATTTGTTGCTTTATCTTTCTTATTGAACAGTTTGGTCTGTGAAACTTGTGATGATATAAATATTCAGTTTTAAGCGCTGATGCTAACGATTAATTTCGTGCACAGTGACGCGCACGAATTACAAGTCATTAACATTGCGTTCAAGGGCGTTATTCTATAGAATAGATACATGCAGAGCTTTGGGAAAAATTCGTAGCTGAGGAATGAATAATGTTTTTTGCCTCCTAGTGGGGCTCAGCTATCAACAACCCCGTTTTCGTCTTCTACGATGTGGATTTGAGACGCTAACACGTTTTTCAGTAATTCTAATCTGAACTTCAACATGCAGCAGTATGTAATAACCTACGTATAAGGTTAAGTATGGCATATTTCCATTGAAAAGTTTACAAATACAGGAATGGTAATAGAAGATAGGCGGCGCGTAATTTTACTTTTGCGTCCAAGGGAACATTTGGTCACAGTCTTCTTTCAGCTCATACGTGTGTGGGGTCGAACCAAGCCCTACGCGACTTGTCCTAGTGCCTGAAATATCGAAAACGTCCTTAATATGACTTCCTTGCAACCAGCAATGGTGATTACAGCCGACTGAAGATCTAAAGGTCCCTGGTTCAATCCCGGGTTTCGGCAGTTCTTTTTATTCTCCTCGTTTCATTTTTGCCCTCGTTTTCAACGTGTCCAACTTTCGCAAATGATATTTTCTTTCATTTAACGCATTATTTATAATACTTCTGAATGTTTAATAATTGGAAACAGGATATTTCTCCCTTCCTTTAATGAGATTTACAAGAATGTGGAAACTTTTTTGAATGAGTCGACTAAATTAATTATTACTCGTTTATAAGTAAAATTTATACAATTTTAATGACGAATGCAAAGTTGATTGTTCAGCTAATATAATTTTGGAATACGTGCGAGATAAGTTTGAAGAATTATTTTACGTCGAGGAGCTGCATTCTACAGGAATGGTTTAATTCTTTTACCCGATATTCCAAGTACTAATCGAAGCATGGTGCAAGAGAGAGGAATAGAAGTAAAAATCATAAATTTTAGAAGGGAAAGTTTGAAATAGCAGAAGTTATAATAAAAACTTGACCCTAGAAGAACGAAAAATACATGCCGGAACCTGGGATTGAATCAGGGACCTTTAGATCTTCAGTATAACGCTCTCCCAACTGAGCTATTCCGGCAATTGAAGAATGGTAGTGATTACGAAAAGCAGTTCTAGTTTAAATTATATCTTTCACAATATGCCATACTGTCTTTTTCCTGTGGCACCTTGAAAAAAGATGAAGGGTCTCGGTTTTTCTGTCAAATACAAAGTTCAGTCGAACGGTCAACCGACTATTACGACCTAATTACCTCGGCAAACGGGGGACAGCGTAATTGTGCATTCATAGTCCTAACTAAGTAATCCGTCTATTGTCTGCGTTATGTGTATTTTTATTTCCTTGGGGCATACTTTTCCTCCGTAATATTTAAAAAAAACTTGTTTGAAAATTTTCGAGTAAAATCCAATTTTTTAAAATTTGGTATCCAAGAAAATTTTCTTTGTTGAATCGTTCCATGAAATATACAATTTCTTATTCTCTGTGTTAAAATTTTCGTTTTTAATTCGTCATGACTTGCGCCTCTATTAAAAAACCTTATTAATTCCTAATTAAATCCTTGCGTATTTCAAATAAAATAAGATCTTGAAGATCTTGATCCCCTTAAAAACTTTCTTCGCTCCACTACATGACGCTTTTCTGTGCTTTCACATAAATTTGCAGAGATTTTCCATTTTTTCGGGTTACATAACGTCCAGCTATGCAGTAGTCAACCGTTTCGCCTGTAATCCATTTGGTGTCTTCATACTCTTGAGATAATGCACCTGGAGAATGCTCCAACTGCCTTGCTAGTGACTCGCTTGTGAAACTGTTGTGCACGACAAAGCTGGACGCGATGGAAAATCATCATTCATTTCTCGAAAATCTGAGAAGCCACATCATTTTTAAGTGTCTCACAATCAGTTAGTGTTTATAAATTACTTATTATTATTACTTAGAAAAATCTTTCCTTAGCTATGCACTATATGATCTGTGGACTTTTCAGTCAGATTTTGTGGATTCCCATTTAAAGTGGTGTCCATGATCACGGATCTGTTCCTGAGCGTATATTACGATTTGAGTGAATTTTACGATCGTGAAGGCGTTTCTATCCATAGCTTTTAACCCATGTGGATTGGATGATTTCGTCTTGCCTTCCTACCTCGGGCAACCGATTTTGCTGCGCGAAATCAGAGGCTGATGTCACATTGCGGCCAATCTTGGCTCACGCGGCGAAAATTTGCGCCATACCTCTCGTGAATGATCTGCGTCCACGCCCTCTGCAGGATCGTTTATTATTTGGCCGCAGGGGTGTTGCCGCGAGTGGCAACTGCGATCACGTCTCATTCCGAACGGTTCCGTTTTGCGGAATCTCACCCGGCAGCCTCCTGCCCGCCGACAAAACTATCTGCTCCATTTTTGTAAATCCGTCTCGGTTCTTAGTCAGTTCCACTCTCGTTCCTATTCATGCACAAGACTTGAAGAGAACACGTGATCACAGTCCCCTCTTAGCTCATGCGTGTGTGGGATTGAACCAAGGCTAATAAATATATCGATATATCGAAAAACCCCTGCATGTAGCTTCCTTACTACCGGAAGTGAAGATTGTCCGCCGAAATAGCTCAGTTGGGAGAGCGTTAGACTGAAGATCTAAAGGTCCCTGGTTCGATCCCGGGTTTCGGCAGTACTTTTGTTATTCTTGTTGCATTTTTACCCTCGTGACAAATGATAGCAACTTTCACAAATCTAATTTTCTTTCAGTCACTGCATTATTTATATAACTTAAATCGTATAATAACTGGAACCCGGAACTTTCACCAATTTGAATTAATTTCTCTAGTAAATTGGACTTTATAAGAATCGTAATACGTACCGCCTACTTCTTCAGCAGTGAATTTAATGGAGATGAAATTTCCAATCGCAATATACGTAATGTAAAAAAGTTGCATCTTAAGAATCAGAAATATGCAACAAAATTAGCTAATAAAATATTATAATTCTTTTAATTGTTTTTTTTTATATTTCTTGTAATTTTTATGCTGTCTGTAATTCCTGTATTTTTTTTCTTTATGCGCTCACAATTTCTCACAAGATTATTGTATTGTTTCTTTCATGTACTAGGCGATATGCACTGTTCAAATTTGTCTGTATATGTATATATATTTATTTACTTTTTATTTTATTTATCTATCTCAATGTGAAATGTAGAAAGATGTACTTATATTTTCTTATGGGCCCCAGTGCCTACGAAAATAAACGATATTATTATTATTATTATTATTATAATTTCGTGAAATAGTTCAATTATTGGATAATCGACTTCCTCTTGTCTATTAACTATAACCTATAAAACCGTATGCCCACCTACTTTCTTTAATACATCTAATTATTTCAATGCTTCCATTATCTCATCCTCCCATTTCTATGATTTTATCCCGGACTGCGCGGTTCGAAGTAATGCTTTGAATTTAGGAGCATGCCGTTTTATCGAATTTTTTAAAATGTATAATTGATTTTGAAAGTTATGAATTCTTTTCCGTGTTCAGATCATTCCGTCTCGATCTATCGTTTTTCGAAAAATAGCAATCGGAGTCGGTGCCTATTCCTAAGACTGATAGTACATTTGAAGCTTAGCGTGGTGCATCTTTGCTCCCCGGGGAATATTTGCTCTACTTTGGGATCTCACTTGCAGATAATGAGAAACTGTTTGAGAATTACTGTATATCGATACGATACTTGCACGTTTCTGGAGACCTTATTGACTGTTGCGCTTTCCTCGCTTTCCCTAGAGGGGTGCCATTTCAGCTTAAATGTAGCTCGGCTCGACGTGTATTCGATGAGGCAATCTTTGAGGCTTGAGGCCATTGCGGTGTGTATTGCATTTTTCTTCACGGAATGATGTGAAATGTTGTCCAATGAGGAAGAAATGTGCCCTTAAGAATTCAATTGACCTCTCATGTACTGAAAGTCGTCCTTAATTGACAGATATCTTCTCTGAAAATCTTTTTCTCTACTACGTATTTCATGACCTGCTTTGTTGAAAACTAGTACTTCGCACGAGTCTATTTCTAAGCTAATGATTGGAGGAGTTAGGAAGTAATTGAAGCCATCTCATATTTGGATAATGTGGACTGGATCATATTTGTAGGTATAGATTAGGTTAAGATCTTTCCAGATCAGCCGGCTTTTGGAATTATGCGGCTGGGTAAAACTTTAAAATGTAAGTGTTCAACCCTTAATAGAATCGTCAATATTAGATTAATAGATGACGGTTTTTAAGTGGTAAGTAAGAGGTCACTCGCTCAATAGGTGACTACTGAAAAAAAACCTTTAACTCACGTTTTCAATATGTAGGTATTCCCCTTAACCTTTAACGACTTATTATCTCGTATTTTCCTTGCATTCTTTTCCTGTCTTGTATTGTGTAATAACGCTAATTGTCATGTGTCCCTAAGGCAATATTATGTTTCTGTAGTTAGGTAGTACTATTTATTAAAATGGTGATTCGCCAGTTTAATTATTAAGATATTTTAGTTTCTCAGCTGCCATTTGTTTGCCTTGAAATCTTTTTTAATTTCTTGTTCAATGCTGGTGGAACGAGAATCAAAACTCTTGACTCGTTAATTACAGTTTTTTCGACCCTGACGGTTTCGTGGTGCGACTCTAGTCCCATTATACATTTTATTGCTGCAATTTAAATGGATTATTGTTGCTGTTATTAGGATATATACACGACTTAGTGGGTGTAAGCGTCGGTGTCCACGTTATCTTTCTACTTTTACTGCTATACTACCCATAATACTGTTTCTTTTTATGTTTGACCTTCCTAAATCACGCGGCGATGGAATATTGTGAACCGAGGCCATATAAACACAATGAAAATATAGGAAGCGAGCCGCAATAGAAGGCTTAAATTTGGCGTTTGATTTCTAGGTAAAATTGAGTTTAAGAATGGAATTAAATTATATAGACGTTTCGTGGGTTCGGTGTTTTGGCGTGTGCGCTGGCAGTAAACACTCTATGGCGGTGGCGTCCAGGCGTATTTATTACGACGCACATAGGAGTCCACGGCGACTGTTACTACGGTGAGAATTGGTAATTAACGATTAAAAACCTAGCTCTAACGATTAAGAGTTATAAAACTAATATTCAGATCTGAGGTTTTCCCGGCGTATGATGTTGTTGAAGTTATTTCGGGTTTCCCACCGGATAAGGTTCTCCATCTCTGCCGACGTTTCGATGGACGACACGACCATCGAAACGTCGGCAGAGATGGAGAACCTTATCCGGTGGGAAACCCGAAATAACTTCAACAAACTAATATTCAGTTTTGAGTATGCAACCTAGTTCTGATATTGAGAATATTCTAGGATAGTCGCGATCTTAATTTTCAGTGTCAGCAGCACGGCACCCAAGTAGTATCAGGTTTCCGTGCTTTATTCGCTTATCTTGCAGTAAGACTCTCCGAAACTTGCCCTTAATCTTCCCGTAAGACCGTCGTTGCATGAAGTTTAGTATCACGTGTATATTGCGCGAAAGTTGGGTGAAGACAACTGAATTCAAACGTATTTTCCGCTGTCGATTTCTGTCATTGCCCGAGACCACATTGTTCCTATCTCCAGCCAGCCGGTTGACATAGTTACGGGTCCTCACGACCTAACCACGTCTCTTCATGAGCCTACGACCGCACGGAGTGTATCGTGTTTCAAACCGCGTCTTGAGAGCGGGACGAATAGAGCGTTTACGCGCAGCATTCATCTTTTTTCTCTCTGTCTCTCTGTCTCCCCCCCTCTCACTACACCCCCGCTTTTTCCCCTCCATCTTGCCACCCCTTCCCCCCCCCCCCCCCGCCTCACCCGCGAAAGGGAACTCTATTGAAGCACTTTCGCCTTCGGCCGCGGTCGCGACCTCGCGGATTCGCAATCATCTGTTGCGAGAAAATCGTATATTGAAATGGAAATGTTGTATGGAAAACATGACCAAAAGGCAAGGTTCTATCAGCGAGTCTGTAAATATACATTAACATAGTAGGAATATTTCTAGACTCCACGATTCGCTGCTAAAATTTTCTTGTGAAATTTCTTTGAATTCGACGCTAGCGGTGACGGCACTAGCGAATGAACTCTCTTTATATTAACTCTGTGGTGTATTATGCTAATGAACTGTTATTGAGATGGCTGACGACGGTACTTTGCTTTAAGTGGTCGATGAATCTAGGTGCGTTTTTCAACTTATAGGAGATATTCAAAAACATAATGACTGCGAAGAGTATCTTTCTTGCAGTGAATTAACTGAAACAGATGCATGCATAAGTTTTAAATGAATTGTAGTTGGATAAAAATTACCATCTAGTTTATTCTTAATTCCTATTGCATGTTTAATGCGATAGATTGGGGCTAAAAGACTCAAATGGACTTCATGATGAGTAACCAAACGTCGATTAAGAAATTAATTAAAGACTAGGGGAAGGGAAAAATTGAAAATGCTACTTAAATAATTAATATTCTCATTGTCCCATGATTGAATCTGGACAATAGGTCAGCTCTCATACAAGTTTACTTGACTAATAGATTTATATATTCTTCAGCCTACTTTTCATTTTGAATTCATCACTACTTTTTATTCTTTTATTTAGTTACGAAATGTAATTTTTTCAATAGAATAAAATATTTTTTCATTCTGTAGAAAAATCAATAATCTGGAGAAACTTTAGTTGATACAGAGAAGCTATTTCTTCATGACTGATAGGAGAAGCCAGGGGAAATGTTGTGAAAAGTACCTGTTGATAGTTAAAAAAAAAGCTGCATGCCTAAGTTAGAAGTGAGCGATGGCTCAAAAAAATGGAATAAAATTAAAGGGACTCGTTAATAAGCTAGCTACAAGAGAACCATTTGTCCGATTTTCAGTCTCCGAAATATCATGGTAGAATAGCTTAGTTTGGAATCTATTGCACATGGCGAAGCGTGGGTCGATTGATTAAAGCTTATAGTACAGTGCTTAGTGTACACAGTATTTTTATTTTTTTAAATACAGGTCCAGCTAGAAACGCCTGAAAACGTTCATTTAACCGAAAGAATATTTTTTGTACTAATCATTGATATTATCGCATTGTTTTCCCCTAATGAAGATACATTATTGTGCTTATTGCTTAATTATGCGTATGATGAATGCAGAAATCATGAATATTTATGGTTGCATGCCTTGTAATACAATCTTCTTTTGGTAAGCAATTTTCATGACGGGAATTCTTTATCGCTTTAAACCTTGAGTGAATAAGGCCTTGAAAACCAGGGAAAAAGCTGAGCTTGGAGTGCGTGCCTTCTTGGCCACCATCTCTTATCTCCTGTCTCAGGATTAAATCATTGGAAAATTATTTTTTATATATAAGTCAACGTTGCATGGTGGGAAGGGGCTGGCATTTCCTTTTCACTCGACCTTGTGCAAGTGAAAGGTTGCCTGGTCGTTGGAAACCTGAAATGAGAGAATATGTTATCACTATACACTCAGTCATATCTTCCGTGCCTCATGGATCACTCGAAATCTTCCGCTATTCTCTCCTCCCTATTACTTGTCCAATGGGAAATTCTTTGGCTCTAACGTGTGTACGTGGAAACCACGGGAAATGGATGTTTATTCGCCGGCGCGAACCGTGTGCCTCCCGCTGCAAGATTAAACCTTCCTGTCCCTTTCTCCTACATCTACATACTAACCCGCAAGCCGTCTCAATAGGCATGTGGCAGGGGGTGTTAGGACACCATCCGTATGCATATAAAAAAGAAACGCTCCAACGAAATTACGACTTTCATTTGTTAAAATCCTTTTATGATTCGTGGGAAAAACGAATACCCATACCAATCCATTCAGCAAAATATCTCTCTTAATTCATCGCTTCTTTCGGAACTGGAAAAATAGTGGGTTTCTAATTTGATGTTCTCCGTGTCGCTCTTAAAGATCTATTTCCAATTGCTCAAGCAATCTAAGCCTTGCTCGCAACCTCGGCGTCTGTAGCGTCTCCCAGACTAATTAGTTTAACATACCGACCTTTTGTATGCATTGTGTATGTTGAAAATGGTTGTTATTTATGAGATTATTTTTATACGTGTTTATTTATTATATTTACATAATTTATTTTGTTTGTAAACCCAATGTAAAGGCCTTAGTGCTGTTTTTGGTGTGATATAAATAAATAAATAAATACGTGAAACGTTTTCTGTACGTCCGTAGAATTTAGTGACGTACAGCGTAGCTTTCCTTTGTATTTCATTAAGTTCTTGGATTAAGTCCTTCTGCGTTTGATCCCATATGTTCGCTGCATATTCAAGTTGTGCCCGGACGAGTGCGAAATAGCACCTCTCTTTCGTATTCTTCCCATTCCCCTTAAGCTTCCCTCGACATGCGTCATTCCATCCATCTCTATCGCCCGAGAGGTTGATCGCCAGCGGGCAAAGCAAAATCAATCGAGGTGACGAAACTGTATTCCTCATCCTGGCTTTATCCGATCGCCTCCCAGGTTGTCGCTCTTGAAGTAAAGAACGTAATGAGGGTTAAGAGGTCATTCACGTCCTCACGTAATCGAGTGCTTGTATATGTATGGAAAAGCACCGAACCATTTTGTAGCAGTGGTGTTTCTTGACTTCGCGTATTTTTCACTTATGACGCAGGCGTTGTATCGGCTACCTACGGACCGGGTGACGAATACTTGTAATTTTTTTAAATCATTTAAATCGTGAGAGTTGCTTATGAAAGTGAAACGGGTAAATTTATGATACACATCGTTAATTTTTGTGTAAATATATCTCTTAAAAATTTATTTATTCTGAATGGAACGTCTAATACAAATGGCCTCAAGCGGAGTCCGAATATCCTCTGCTACAGGTTTGCATGGCCGTAGCATAGAAGTCATAATTAAAAGAATTCGATGCGGTTTAAAAAAATAATAATTTTTTCTCTTTCCGAAATAATTGCTTATTACGATGATGAAATCCAGAGAATACCGGCTCATTGGAACTAAATGAGTAATTCCACGCTACGTGCCCCGGAAAGAAAAGATTTTTCTTTGCGCTACACTTCTCTTCTCTTTCATCTACAAGCCAGTGTATAGCGTGAGCGAGGGAGCGTGAAATTGGACGCATCATTTCCTGGTTCTTCTTTGGATTTCTCGCCAATAGTTAATACAAGGGGTTTATAAATTAGTGCGTATCCTTTGCCGCTAGATTTTGTTCATGTCTCTTTAATGAGATTAACCTCAAAACTTGTAGAAAGTTTCTGCTGATTAAGGAAAGCGTCGAAACTGAATCCATTTTCGGTTTTTTGAGACTGTCGTGGTGGATTTGATTAATCCTCGTTTCCGTCTTCAAATCTATAGGATCTCCATGCATTAAAATTTTTATTTCAACACTCGTAATTACTATTTTTAGCTATATAACATCAGTGCTTATTGGATTGACTTTTTTTGGAATCCAGGTATATTTGCACAACCAATTCTGGGCTATTGCTGTAGTACTTTGGTTTTAGATGACACCGCGTCTAAGACTTATTTGCTCTTGTTTGTCACCTCTCGCCGATGGCGGTCAAAAAACTCGAATAGTTTTGTACACATGCTCTAACGACCTTATATAGATTCTTACATTATGGCGTTAATATTCTCCAATAGACCTTATTCCTCATTTATTGCCATGTTTATTTGTCGCCATGTAACCAAATTCTCTCTTCAAGAGCGTGATTCTTGAAACTATTATATTTTTTATACTCGAGTCTTTGCTGAATATACATGGAATTATGGTGTATTATTCGCGGTGGATAGTGACCTAGTGAGTATAGCGTAAGTTCACCATTCGAATTGTCCTACCGTCAAATACCTTAGAAGCATTTTTGCACCGCTCAATGAAACTTCGAACGGCGCGAGGTGAACTAGGGAAAGGGAATAGAAATAGAAAAGTTGAACTTATGAAATTAATAGCTGTGACTCAAGTCCAGGGTAGCTCTATCCTTCCCTAGTCTAATCCACTCCTGGCTCTAGAATTGAGTGTTTTAGATAACATTCATCATTCGTGTGAAATACCTTTTCTGTAGTCAATATATCATAACAATGGTTGTAATTGATCATCCACATTCAGGCGTTCACGAGCGCTTTATCGGCAACCAGTGTTAAGGTCGAGCGCACAGTGCATATTAATTATTGGCAGGCATGTGTTTTTTTCTATTTTATTTTTTCTGGAATGCAGCGTTTCGCTTTTCCTGAACCATTCCCAATGGAAGGGGAAATTCGCGTGCCTGCATTAGGACCTAGAAAGCTGGGCAGGAGCGCGGACTGGTAAATGTCATCTCTGGTATAGGTCGATTCCTATTCTGGGTGGTGGTCTCCTTAGATGAGGAGACGTCCCTGGAAGAAATGCGGCGAGGCATTTGCGACTGCGTTTTCTCCCGTCTCCGCATGCGTGAAAGCGATCACGTGGGCGGGTCAGTTTCACCCCCGTTCCTCCTCGTCTCTGAAAAGGGCCCGCTGTCCTCCGGTCACCTGTTTGCACTGCTAACCCAACAACCCCTCGTCTGCTCCCATGAGTTTAACGAACTCTTCGATGCCCACATGCGAACGCGCTAGTTCACCGCCCCGAGAAAAGAGCGAATGAATTTTTATGGACTAAAATAAAAATTGCTCCAGACAGTGTGGTTGACTTACAATATGTGGTCACCGGGTTAACTTTGTGTACACTTATTAGGCATCGTTCACAGCAACGCAACTATTGAGTTGAAAACTTAAAAAGAGCGTCTACTGTTTCACAACTTCTTAAACTCGACTTGTAGTGGTCATTAGAAGAGAAAGGCGCAAATATCTCTTAAAAGCAGCCAATAACAAGGAGGTTAGCAACGATTTTCTTCAGTCATGTGAACCATATTGTTCACCTCTCTATATCTAACTCTCGAACGCCTCGAGTCTTTCCGCGACTTCTTCGCCCACTTCTTCAGAACATAAATCACTACACTCCAGCTCAGACCCTTCACTAGCATTTTCTTATTAACCTTGCCTAAGGATCCCTTCATTAGCTCATCCCTAATATAAAATTCCTCCTTTGCTGGCGTAATTCTCCTCCTAATATCCTTTCTTCTATGTCCGTCGTTTTCTTACGTGCTTCAGGGTTCTTGCGTGCTTCCCTCATAGTTGCTCCTCCTACTCCAATCAATGCCAACCCACTTTCCCTATCACATTAATTTCCATCCTTTAACGGAACACGGTATTCATTGTAGTTTGTGCTAAATAATCACATATCCTTTGATCGTCATGGATCCAATACTCCCAGGAGGATACTATTTGGGGTCAAGCTGTTTCTTGAAACTTAAAATCTTTCTAAGCCGGTCAATTCATTTTTATAAACAAATAGAAATATGAAAATGGAAAGCATCGTCTCATCCCGAAAATCCAATCGTATTCACTCGTTGAGTTAAACCGATGGTTGGTTAGGATAGGATAGGATTGCCGTATTTTAAGCCTCAGGAATGTGACCCCACGCATTTACGGAGTAGAAGGTCAATTTCTTTCTGGGTGCCTCCTCGCACATAGCAGATTTTTGTTTAGGGAGTCTGAGGCTTCACCCGGGATAAGGATCAATTCGATCAGTGAACCAACAGCCTCTTGAGTCTCAAAAATTCAAAAAGACACTTATAAGAGAGGACAAATCCCTTTTCTTTGGGTAGCTAGTTACTCAAAAATTTTAAAATTAAAATTTTTTAAATCATATATAATTGCTTTTATATATTTTTAAATCCATTTAGCCCTTGAAACTGGCTTTGATTGAATATTTTCTCTCATCGCCATGTCGATTTCTGCTTTCTCTTGGTGAACTGTTGTGAGAATCGGAACGCACTCTTCCTGATTTTTGAGTTTGTCCTTTCCCAGGTGGAAAGGCCAAAATTGAATTTTTTCATGCGCGCTCGTACCGGTTTTCGATAGTATCAAGAAACTCAGCCAATTACGGACGGCGCTGCGAGTCGAATGCTGAGCCAGTCTCTGTCGATACTGGGAATGTTTTTCCATTTAGAGTCGGGGTAAATGCGACTTGGGACCCCTCTCGATGGATCCTTTCCCGCGAAGGTGGAGTAATTAAAATATTCAAGAAAAATAAGGAGGTAGCTTCCCGATTCACGGTATTGCCTATTTGACATACTTGGTGATTATAACTTTGAAACGCCGTAAACTCGCAAAGATAGTGGTTTCAGGCGTGACGTGTTCACCAATTCAGAGAATCAACCCGAAGGTTGGTCGGAATTAGTGACGGTAGAGCTCGCCTCGGAATTATCCACAGGCGAATGAAATATATATATATACAGGGGTCTGTTCATTTTCAAAGGCTACTACGCTCTGCGAAGATTTATGTTTTAGGGGCACCTGAAGGCTTCACCCCGGGTTATGAACCCGAGACCATTCGCGCAGTGGCCTAATACTCTATCCACTGGACCATCACGTGGGCTGATATGTTGGAATATCATAATATAAGTAATTTGGCCACTATCTACGGGATCATCGCCTGATTTTAACGTAGGACATAGAAATGTGGTTCACAAATGGCTATTATGTGTGCAAAATATTGATAATTGTGGAAAACTTTGTTTACCCATGTAGATTATAATTCATACGAAGTACGTCAGTAAATCGCGAATGGTTTTATCGTCTCGTGAAGAGAACGTCTTTATTTTAAATACGTAATTTTTTCTAGCAAACCTCTGTCCCTAAGTCGCATGGGATCGAATAGAATTTCCGCGGCATTTTTTTGCTGTTGTTGAATATGGAATTAGTATTTGTTTTGAAATGCGCAGTCGCAAACCTGCTTCTTATAAAATAGTATTAGGGGATGGTAATTTTCCCTCACATCACAGTCCGGATCCATTCAATCGAATACACAGACCCGCTTACCCTAGTGTGGTTGGTATACAATCATCTTCCTTCTACGCCTTCTACGTCCTACCGTCTGATATTATGAAGGCATCTCTACTCCCACGATGCCCTCTTCCACCTCGTACGACAGAAAGGACGTACTCTGCGCTGTGAGCTCGCCCCCCCCCCCCCCACAAACATGTCCTCTTCTTTACGTCTCGGGAGTTTTGTGAACTCTCTTCTCTCAGGCGAGGCGGAAAGAAGCGGGTCCGAGATGAATTCCAACAATGGGAAGGGGGAAACTTTTCTGTGAGCGCTGAAAAAGGATATGGGATGGCGGGCAGCACGATATCTTGCTATGAATAAAAATCTCATCACAAACGTCTTTGTGCTTCTGGCTGTGCTTCTGGGTGTCACGCCTCCCTCCCTTCCTCCTCATCCTTTGTCTCCTTTGTTGTTTACCTGGTGGGGCTGGCGACAGCCGAGGTCGCTTGTGCGTTTATAGACTGGCCAGTAAAGTGGGTTGGTAAAATGTGCCATCATCGATGAAATGGATGATGCGTATGGGGAACTTTAAATTTCTCTCAGTGCTTGCATTTATGGAGGAGTTCTCCCTTCTATACGGCTGCGAAAATTTCGCTAGAAACAAAACCATCCGTAGAAAACTGGAATTTTTTCAAAATAAATCGCTTCGTCTTCTCCTGAATATTTCTAAATTTACTAACATGAATGACGTTCGCTGTGCTTTGCGTATTCCACCTATCAATGATTTTATAAATTATTTGGTAAAAAATTTTAAATCCAGGCTCGGGGAAACTAATAATACATTGCTTACAGACATCTGGAACTACGATCCAAACGTTCCCACCACATACATACTGCCTTTGCAAATTACTCTCCTATGAGTCTATCCTATGTCTCTCTTTCTTCTAGATTTAATGTATTGGTTATTATTCAAATAAACTTGTGTCAAATGATATGTTACTGGACTGCAAACAAAAAGAAAATATAAAAAAATAGAAAAACAAAACAAAGTCCAAAAAAAGAAAAAAAAAGAAAAAATAAAATAAAATAATAATTATTATTATCAATAAATGTGCTCTTTATCTATGTAAAAAAATCTTTTATTTTTAATTAATCCAACTGTTTAGTATGTAAGCTTCTGTTAACGCAAACACTCACGAACTCAAACAACACAAACAAATGCGCAAAAAATCATTCTATTGTAATCTGGCTGGTTGTGGTGAACATGGTTTACCGGTACGGCTGTGAACGCTGCCTAGCGGCGCGCAAGATAATGATTGTCCAAGTAAAAATATTCAACCTGATAAAAATCACACTGCTGACAGAGGAAGCTGTTAGCCAGGTAAACATGATATTCAGGGTTCCCATTTAACCGTGAAAAAGCCGTGACTATCGTCGTAAAACCTTAAAAATCTCTCAAAATTGATTGAATGAACTACGATATACAAATCAAAAGAAGAATCGATGTGTCGATCATATTTAAAGGTCAGTCAAGCGCAGACACTGTCCACACATTTATCTTATACACGTATATTCGAAGCGCAATTATTATTGCTCCGTGTACCGTGACGACACATTACCTTAAGACTACCAAAGCCGGAAGACTGGTAACCAAAGTGTTCATTAAATCTGGCGAAAAATCAGACACTTCTTAACTTCCCTCTCTCACTCTGGTCCCTCCATTTTCCCACTCTAAACCTTTAGCCGGGGCTGTATTTGGATAATATTTCGTCTCGGAAGATAAATAACTGATATCAACATTCGATTTTTTTAATATTTTGAGTTCAGTGATGCGTGCTTAAATAGAGTCGATCCCCACTCTACGGTGGTTTCTACTTACGATGGATTCTCCATACGATCTGAGCTAATTTTGGACGTGCTCTTGAAATTTTCATATTCAACTGATTTTATTTCCTGCCGCAGATTGTGTTATCAATTATGTTATTATACGCCATATTTGCGTGGGGAATATTGTTTAACTTTGCAAATTTTACATGCGCTGGTGCTCTTCTGGAGTGATTCCTCGTCCGGAAATAATGCCGATTCAACATGAAATTCGATTCAGGATCCTTCTGAACGGTCGAACATTGTTAAGCGAGGTTCTACTGTATATTCGTCACACCCTTTTCTCGACACCGGGAATCAGGCGATTAAATCAAGATGTACGAGGCACTTTGGCTGGTGAGACATTCTTGTTGCTGGTAAACAGCTTACGATCGAATGAGGGGATCAGAAGCCAAGACGTACAAGTGATTTCTTTTTCTAAGCAGTGATAGATGTAGAAATTAGGTCTAGAAAATAAATGATATCAACAAGATGTTTAGTAGTGCATTTGATTTTCCACTCGATGGCAGTTCAGAACAGAGACCTACTCCTATCTCTTAGCCACCAAGTTTTTTTATCTACCAATTTCTGTGTCTATCTCTGTTTATTAATCACAAAAAGACCAAGGTAACGCGGTTTTGTGAAGCATCGCGAGCTATGAATGGGAGACTCAAAGTAAAAGTTGGTGGGGAAAGACTTGAGCAGGTAGGAAATTTAAACTATTCGGGCAGCACATTAGAGGAAAACGGATGCAACACTAAAGACATCAGGAAGGGAATTACGTAAGCATAGGAAGCTTTGATGAACAGGAAAGATCTCATGAGAGGATCGTTATGCAAGATTATAAATGAATGAATGAATGAATTTATTACTCCAAACTTGAATGTACACTTTTTTTCACATCACACAATTAATGGAGCTTTAGGTAGCTTCAATGGTTAAAATAAAAAAACCAGCATGGAAGCTACCATCTTAAAAATTAAATTCAAGGCAGGCCAGAAAACAAAAAGAAAGTATATATAATTTTTTGAAACATCATTATGAAACATATATGTGACAATAACTTACAATAAACAAGAACAAAGTATAATATGTGGGCAGAACAAAATAAATTTCTTTTTCCTCCTTTCACAAAAAATAATATAAAATAATATGTATATTATTCACAAACACATCAAAAAAGAACATTTATATTATCATGGGATAACAAGCAATCTTTGGCCTTTTTTACAAAATTTATTTATACTCTTTAACTCTTTGATCAAACAAGGTAATTTATTAAAAATCTTCGGCCGCAAATAAAGAAATGATCTTTTAAATAAAGAAAGATTAGGCTTAGGAACTAGAAAATTAACATTCCTACGTAAGTTATAACCATGCTCGGTTCCAGAAATTGCTGGAAAACTACCACTTCGCAAAAAAAATAACTTGAAGTTTTATAAACAAACAAGTACCTTAATGGCAATAACTTAAGACTAACTAATAGGAGGTAAGAAGTTTCAAAATGATTTTTATTCGCAATTATTCTAATTAACTTTTTTTGAAGTACCACTGCAGTGTTCAATGTCGTTTTGTGGGCCCCACCCCAACATATCAAACCGTAACTTAACTTAGTGCCAACCAAAGCGTTGTACAATATTACTTGAAAATAGTAAGGACACTTATGTCGAATAAAATAAAGCTTCGATACATAATATCGTAAGACTCTTACTAAATCATTTATATGGTGATACCATTTCAAGTATTTATCAAATGTTACTCCTAAATATTATATGCTGCTTACCTGCTCAATTATTAGACAACTACAGTTCTGCTTTAGGCAGTCTACATTATGGTAATATAATTTAAGATTGATTGCATAGCCGTTGCTAGGATCAAAAAACATAAATTTTTTTTTTTCACTCTGTTCAAGCCCATTATAATCAAACCATTTACGTATGAAGTACGAGTCATTTTAAACGTCATTTGCAATGCTTATTTGGTAGTAACCACTGTAACTCAAGGCGACATCATCAGCAAAAGCTGTCAAAAGACCATTAAATTTAAAATTACACAAATCATTTATATACATTAGGAATAATATTGGTCCTAGTACAGAACCCTGAGGCACACCAGTGTCCACTATTTTAAATTCACTATACTTTAGTCCCACTCTAACACACTGAGTACGTTCAGACAAATAGGATTTAAACCAATTTGATGTTTTACCACGGATACCAGCACCATGAATTTTTTGTAATAAAATGCCATGGTCCAGCTTATCAAAGGCTTTCTTTATATCAATAAATAATCCTCCAGTGCGTCTATTTGCATATATTTCGTTATATATATTAGTCATAAATTTTGTCAAGGCATCTTCAGTTCCCATATTGCGTCTAAACCCGTACTGATTAATACTGAAATAGTTGCCCGAATTAAGAAAGGTAGCAGCTGCTGTAATAAAAGACAAGTGAAGAGTCTGGTCTGGAGTGTCGCGCTTTACGGTGCGGAAACGTGGACACTTTTGAAGGAGGACGAGAGAAGACTTTCGAGGTGTGGGTGTGGAGACGAATGGAGAAGGTGAAGTAGATGGAAAGGTAGACGAACTAGGAAGTGCTGGTGGGTGAGGAGAGGCAGCTTCTAGAGGAGATACGGAGGAGACAGAAGTTACTTATGGATGGAGCGAGTACTTAGCGGGAAGGGCACGTTGAAAATAGGGTGGGACGGTAGAATGTTGGGTAAACGAAGGAGAGGTAGGAAAAGAGCAGTATTTTTAGATAGAATAAGAGGGAGTAGGCCTTATTTTTAATTGAAGAGTGAGAACTTTGCAGCTTATAAAATTGGATTTTGTATTATGGTTCTATTATCTATTGAGTGTATTTGTTCCTTGAAAATGACCTTAATTTAATAAACCTCAAAAATAACCTTTTCGAATAACTATTTCAAAAAGCGAAAGTAAAGTTGCAAAATATTACAGCACATTTTGGGGCCAGATATAGACTTTAGGTTGTTATCAATTAACTATATCTATTTAATTTTTGCATGGCATATAGATAGAATCGGAAGTCCATGAGGGTAGGGTAGACTGCCGGAATGCTTCGTGAAGCTCCATGCAAACCTACCTTAATCAAAGAAAGATCTGAAGTTTTCCCGGCGCATGCTGATGTTGAAGTAGTTTCGGGTTTCCCACCGGGTGAGGTTATCCATCAGCCCTGATGACGATTGACGACACGGCCATCGAAACTTCGGTAGAGATGGATAACCTCACCCGGTGGGAAACCCGAAACAACTTCAACTACCTTAATCAGTAGAATACTTTAATAATAATAATCTCTCTTCAGGAAAAAAGTCCCTTGTACCCCTAGGCTACTCAGCCCCTCAATTATGATGTGCCAGTGCTGTAGCCACTTCGCCGGCATCTGTCCTTCCCGCATCCCTTCTCCCCCATCATCTTTCTTCCCTGCCCGCTCCGCTCCTTTGGGCTTGTCGACTGCGTCGTCTCATTTTCGTGGGAAAGTGATCGTCGGCGGCGCACGCTGAATCTGCCCACCCTCCCTCGCCTTCTCCCGGCCGACTCCGATGGCTGCATACGGCATAGGTGCGCCGCTTACTCGTGATCTCGCGTCTATGAATAGTTTATTTCCCACCCATTTGCGGTTTCCAGTCCCCCTCTTGAGGTTCACGGGAGATGAGCAGGGGCCTCGTGGATCCCTCATCAGATGGCATTCCTACTCGCGTTCGAAGGCTAATTGAAGTGTTGCGACACCTCTGAATACGCACCGCTGCCCGAGTGTCCTCAGTTGCCTAGTGAATATGAGCTCCTTAGTTACCATGGCAGGTGAAAGGGAAATTGAATCACCAATGCCATACCAATGCACAATATTTGAAAAGAACTTGTTGTTATTCATGGTTTCCAATGTCACAGCTTTTTGAGTACATATTTTTGCAAAATCTTCTGTTTTAAGAGTTACTTACTTGTTAGTGGTGATTTTAGCTTAATTTTAAGCCGTAATTTTTACAGTAGTCGAAATGCAATGCTCCGCGTGGAAGGGCTTGCCCTTCTTAGGGATGAATTTCGTAATAATTGTTAATTTTGTAATATCTTATTACTGTATGTTAAACTTCGGATTTAAATATATATTTATAGATGAATGCATGATTTATTGATGCTCTGGTAAACCCATTCGTGTAAAAAAAAACTCATTAAATTTTAATATTCTGCTCAAAAATACAATAATTATGAAATAAGAGTTAGTAAAGAATACAAGGCGTTTGCGCACTGGTAGGAAAATTGCAGGTTGTTTGAAGTACCTATATAAAAATAATTATTTTCACGGAAGCAAGAAACGTAGTGGCCTAACAAAGTGAATTCCTCTCAACGTTATCATGTGAAAATTCTTGCAGAGTGCGTATGAATACGCATTACATCTGGATAATCGCAGGGAAAGTATTTAAGAAATCTTTGTAGCAAAAAACATATAATTAATTGTAATGGAGTGAGTTTTCTTAATAATAGAAAAAATAATTTTGCAATTAATCTCTGTGCATACTGATGAGAGTATGACTAGAAAAAAGCTATGTATTATACAGATATCAATTAAAATGAATTCGGTTGATTCTTCCTTCGTTTATTGTGCCATTAATGGCTTAAAACGGCTTATGCTTGTTTCCCACAAGTATTCTCCTTTATTTACCGGCGACCCATGTTGTTTGTAAAATTAGGAACGGGTTCAATAATCAGGTTAACGTAATAGTGAAACTCGAACCAACAGTATTTATGCACGCTTCGCTCACTAACGCTCGCTGGTAATCGAGGTATTTGGCGGGGAATGAGGGACTCATTGGGAATGCTAATGGCAAAGAACTGCCCCGTAGCCACTTCATTTGTACAAATTTTTTGTGTGTGAAATATTCGATTACTTGGATTCTTTTAGCATACCAAATTCAAATTTTTTTTTTTTGAACTTTCACAACCAATTAGCTCTATTTAACTAAGAAAAAAACGCGGATTATTGACATATTAGCCTGCTTTGATTTATATTATCTCAGATTTTTTGGGTCTTTTTTTTAACTTCCTTAGCATTCATATTTGTAGAATTTAATGCTATATTTCACCCGCTGGGTATCATAGCGTGTATTGGTGCTTTTGCTGTAGGTGGACGTAGATATTTCAAACAGCCTTTCATTTAAATTCTATGTATTTTTTTTAAATATTCAAATAATCTCAACTTTTTGCACTTATTTATTTGTAGCGATATTTTGTGGTAACGATGCTTTCCAAATTAATATTTTACTCTCTTTACACCAACCATGCAGCCATCATCATTCCCCACATTACCTCCTTAAGTTTTATCCCCTCACCCTCTTTATATACGTACTATTTCTACCTCCTGAGGTTAGTAGCCGCTCTTTGAGCTGGGAATGAGGATGCTGGGAATGCTCCTCAAGTGATTTCTTTAGCAAATGAAAAATATTAATTAAAGTATAATAATTAATAAGATAAATCTGGTAGGTAAATGCTCAACAACCTCAATAATATAGAGAGAAAATTTCTATCTTAAGAACTTTTCAAACCCGAGAAAAAAATGTTCCCGCCCGGGTTCGAACCGGGGACCTTCCGCGTGTAAAGCGGATGTGATAACCACTACACCACGGGAACGATGAGGGGAAGGCGCATAATTTCTCAAAGGAGTTCTTAAGTCCCAAAATCATACCTGTTTGCCATCCGTTATCATTGGGTAGCCTTGAAAGCAGCCTTGGGGAGTAGGTAGACGAAGGCTCCAAAGAATGGCCAACGATAGTGTTTATTGCATCGCATGAGGCTTAGTACTGTGAACTATACCTCGTTGTCGGTATCTTATTGTTAGTTTTGCATTTCTCTTGCATATTTTCTGACTTTGTATCTACGTTATTGTTTGCATGGCATATCTTGTGTTGACACTATAGTTTAGGATTTATCTTCAACCCAATAATAATAACGTAGTCTTTTCTGATCTTCCGTCAAAATATATGGTCAATTAAATATACAAGCTCTGACCTTTATTGCTGAAGCCGAAACTTCGGCATCCCTGAGGCATTCACTCCGCTATTGCTACCCGTGAAGACTTCCTCGATAATGCGTGTGCATCATTATTTTATCCTTACTTCTTTTTGTATGCTGTCTTAACACACCAGTGCTTTTGGTACATGTATTCATCATGAACCCTTTGTCAATTTAAACACCACATGGTTTTGGGAGCTCTTCAGCATCTGGTTATTCTGTGTGGAGACAGATTACCATGTTATATTCCTACACTCTACCCACCTCTATAAATCTTCTCCCCTTTGCATGAGGAGGACGAATAAGAAGCTTGATACCAAGAGCAGGGAACATGGTTTCTTATAGAATTCACCTCGTCTTATTTTTGGTGGACCATCTCTTCCATTCTTGAGAGGCAGCATGTCCACTCAATGACCACAATTATCGGTCCTGCTTCGCGACGTGTACGGGCTTTTTCATGAGCCATGCAACCTCTTCGTGGCTCTTCTCTCTTCGTCCAACACAATGCAGCAGGACGCTCTGAGGTTTGAAATGAGTCTCGTTTGCACGTGTTTCTTTACGGGTTCGTGGAGGAGGGCCGTGAATCCGTCCCACAATGGACGAGACCGTGACCATTGTGACGGTCGAGATCTAGGGATCGGGAGCGTATGGAAGCGCATTCATCGCGGGAAGGAGTATTAAAAGCAAGAGGTTTTTTTTAGTGCGTGAGCAGGTTTTTATTTTCATCGAAAGCAAGAGTTCGGAGGGGTCGGTGGCCGGCCAATCTCCCGCTTGATGGCATCATCCAGGCAAGCAACCAATCGACATTCTATATGGATCGAGTTTTGCTGCCTTGGTTGAGTATGCTTGTCTTCCACCCCGGTGACCCATCTGAATTCATGTAGAAAAGTTGTTTTTACCCGTTCAACCTCATTCTATGGAGGGATACGATGGAATTTTTATTATTATTGTTGTATGGCATTATGATTAGTTTCACTAGCGAGGACAATGTTGCGAATATTAGTATCAGAAAAAAATAAAGTGCTTTAATAAATTTAAATTTCCGTTTTATATTTTTTCGTCAAGTCTTAAAACTTCCCGCTACTCGTCTATTGAGGTGTATTACAGGGTGATATGTGGATGTGGTATTATTTTGCCTCTATTTAAAATATAAGGAAAACTTTTTGAAGGGAATTGATTACGATATTGAAAAGGAAATTTCGTTGATTTCCACCGATTTATTTCGTCAGTACGACATGTTTCGAACCATAGAGGTCATTATCAAGTACAATAAATTTGAATGGTAAGCAATCATAAATACTCCTTGAAGGGGATGGGGGAGAAGGTGGAAGGAATGGGTGTCAGGAGTGGGAGGGAAAGGTGTTGGGTTGGAAACCTCAAGTGGAGGTTGTATTGAGAGATGAGAAAACAACAGTTGGAGGACGTCGCTGGTGAGACGGTGGAAGGGGGGGGGGGGAAAGGTTAGTTGACTCGAAAGGGT
This sequence comes from Ischnura elegans, assembly GCF_921293095.1. Taxonomy (NCBI): domain Eukaryota; kingdom Metazoa; phylum Arthropoda; class Insecta; order Odonata; family Coenagrionidae; genus Ischnura; species Ischnura elegans. The sequence goes on from NC_060248.1 coordinate 111,402,910, forward strand.
TTTCCCGTGAGTTAAGGAAGAGGTAGGTAATTAGTGGAGTGGGGTGGTAGGGTTCTGAGGGTTTTTGTCCATCCGTGATGTTAAGGGACACTTGTAGGAGTGGGGAAAATCTTTCAAAAAGGATGTCGTTTGGTAATTGACCGAATTTAACCGAATTCAACGAAGTCTCCTTTGCATTTTCGTGTATTAACGTCCACGTAGTTGAGCCTAATACCATTGAGGGAATTGATTGTTGAAGTACTTGGGAGTTAAAATTAAATATTGAATGTACCGTGATGAATGTTGGGGAAAAAGATATCTATTCTTGAGGAATTTTCTCCGCTTACGGGATCCAAAAATTGAATGCCGATTACGTACGATAAAAATACCGTTTTCCATTTGCATGAATGTGCGTGTACATTTTTTACTATGAGTGATATTTTTATGAACGTGTGGTGTGCATGTGGGAATCCTCTTTGGTACTGGCATGCTGGTGATTGGTCACACCCCTGCCAAACATCCTAGAGTTATAAAGGAATAAAACTTTGTAAGGTTCACTATTATATTAATATGGGCACGACCCGGGTTTCGTAACGTAGTAACATCTTCAGTAGATGTAACCAGTGGCGCCAGGGGGAGGTTTTGGGGAATAAACCCCCCCCCCCCCAAAGCTCAGAGAATTTTTTTAGTATAATCCATTTTACTTAATTTGATTGATATTACTGATAAAATAGATAGAATGTTTAGTAAAATATACTTCAGAAAGCCGTAAAACTCACCATTTTGAACAATTTATTTTAAAATTCCGCAATTTATTAATATCGCACCTACCGCTCATCCTGGTGGGTATTCCATACCCCCACACACCCCGGTATTAGTTGCACCTAATCCCCCCACCAGCCTAAATCCCTAGCTACACTCTGGATGTAACTACGTTACGTAACCCGGGTCGTACCCATATTAAAATACTATTGAACCGTGCAAAGTTTTATTCCTTTATTTCCAATATGGAGAGGTTTAAGAAGTCAACCCTGAAGTTATCAGTTATATCCTAGAGTTAGTTCGCAAGGTATTCCGAAAATGTGGATTGGCTGCGCAGCGTGCGCTTTGGATGATTTGAAAGATATTATTTGAATGTGCATAGTAAGATTCTTGAAAAATTTCTGTGCTGTAGGCATCTAACGATTATTCCTTTTGTGACCAATTATCTATGATCATTCTTTACACAGTCTCAATTTTGTCAGCTTTCACCAAGGTGGAGTGGCTATTGTCTCCTCTCTCGAGAAAACCTGAGAGAATATTTAAGTATAAATCGGTATTAAATAAAGTGGGAATCGTGCGTCGGTGGTCTGCATTGTCTACGAAAATTAATGACTTTTTTAATGTTAGATAATTAACCATAATGTTGAGTTATGAAAATCACTATGCAAAACCACTATAAACTTTGACCCATTGTCGCCGAATCAGAATCTCTCTCGTCTTTATAGCCGTTGGCGTTCTATCTCATGCAACTACTCGCGATCACGGTGCTTGTGCTGTGGATTCAGATGTTAATCTAAAAGGTAACTAGTGCCGTACTGAAAGGGTTTAAAGTACAGTCCTTCCTCTGTCGTATTGAACGTTACGTAATGACTGTCTATTTCACCTTTGTTGTTCGTGTCCCCTCATCCCTTTCTTTCTTTCCCTTTAAAGCGTTCATAAATAGCACAATATCTTACTTATAGTACTATTGTTTACCTTTTCCAATTTTCACTGGAAATCGCCTAAATAAATATTTTTCACTGGTCTCTCTTGGCCTACAACTGATGAAAATGTTAGTTTTCCATCGTAATAGTAATTTGTATTTCAAATGGACAAATATTTCGTGAAATTTACCTTTGACCCTCAATTTCAATCGTGATGAACGACATGTTTCGGAATCTATTCATTGCTACTTTTGTTTGGCCAGCGACGAATTTTTTCGTGAAGCTAACGGTCCGAAAGGACCCCGGCTATCGCTAACCATAAAACCCGAGTTACAGCTATCCCCACGCCTCAGGATCTTTCTCGCGCCCATTGGACGTGTTAAACGGTGGATGCAAGGGTGGCGAAGGGTGTGACTTCCGAGGTGCTTGATTCGGACATTGATAACCGTTCTTCGGTCCACGAGTTGCCACTTCCTCCTTAGGTTCACCTTCCCTTTCCGGCGAAGAACAGCCCGCATTCCGGAGGTACAAATTGGCCTCGAATATTTCGCCGTGGATGAATTGGAATGCTAGGTGAACGCGCTAAAATTCTGATCTTTCAAATGATAACCAAAGACTTCGTATTACTCTTTAATTTTATTATAACAGCTTACAAAACGTTTTTCCATTGCTACACAATCACCATCACGTAGACATGATGTTGCTGATGATGCCGTGAGTACTATCTGTACTTGATGGCATCATCTGGTACATCTTGATGTATCTGATGATTCTAATTGTACTCGTAAATGACCGCTCAAGGTCGAAACATGTCGTACCGTCAAAATAAATTAGTGGAAGAAAACGAAGTCGTTTTTTCATTTGTGAACTTCAACTTCCACAAAGTTGAGCCTGACACCATTGAACGTAACACGATTGTTCTCGATGGGAGGAACACGGCAGGGATCTTCAAAGTAGGTCTAACTATAATCTCACACTAATGCATTCAGAAAACTGATATAGCGTGTAATTGTTTCATTCTCTCTAAAAATGATCAAATTTTGATCTGCGTAGATGATTAGTAGATACCTCATTGCACAGCTGTAACCACAAGTGAATGATATCGAGAAGCATGAATCTAAAGTAAGCATAAGTGTGTGTAAAGCGATATGACTTTGTATTTCAATATATTCTGTTTTATAAACTTACTGTTCAAAATAACATATGCCACATTGTTGAATATTTGCAATCACCGAACGCGATCCAAGTTATTGTAAACTTACATATGTGGCAATGAAAAACGTTGTTAGACTTACCTCTTTGTTCCTAGGAATCCATTGAAAAGTATGTGAGAAACTTAAATGGAAGTGGGTTTCCGTCAAAGTATCGGTAAATTCTTTAATTCCAATTCTAATCGTTTCAATCAATTGAAAAATGAGAGTGGAAGGAATTCCAAAAACGCGCTTTAATTATAAAAATGAAACAAATTACTTTCAACCGCTTCTCTCCTTGCGGTAAGTTGAGAACCTATCGTATCTTGTTGAATCTATATGCCTTCTAAGTCTCATTTTGTAGGAATAGTAATAAAAACACTTCTAGTGACTCCAATTCGCCATTACCAGTGGGCGTACATTTTTAAAAACACATTAATTCGTTTCCATCTTACTGTGCTTTTTCTTACGTGGCGCGGAAAGCCATATATGCTCGCTGAAATGCAATGCTCAGAGTTTTTATTTCCATCCTCTCTTTGTTCATGCTCCTGAGTACGAAGCTAATCCATCAAACCTCTGGAATGCCGTCGTATCGCTCTGGAATTCCTGGGTACATATAAGTTTTCTGTGCGCGTCAAAACTCATTTTTTTTGTTGATAGTGGACACGCCCTTATAAAAATCGTAAGTTTCGTAATATTGATAGTTACTTTACGTGAAAAGGGGCCGAACTTGAAGCAATATGGCTGAGGTAGCAGTCGTGTTTAATGTTTGATATTATGTAAAGGATGTGAACGAATACCGTTCATAAATAACCGGTGGCAGGTACCGTTGACTACTCTAACAGCAAAATTTTTCTATTGCTTTCATTACCTGGTTTTACACGCTACTATGATGCTATCTTTCGTGTTTTTAACGGAGATGTGCTAATCTGTTTGTAAAACTCTTCAGTTGATGATAATAGTCATTGGTGTTTAGTCCCGTGAATAATCCACGACTTCTCTTTAACAACATATGAATTCTAAACTAAAATAGGTGCGAACTTATGGACTCCAATTACGCATAAAAATTCTCGTTACCCATAGTTTCAATCTTATCGCGGGGCAGAGATACTCTTCCCTCGGAAACATTCCGGTAGTTAAATTGTTTGTTGTAACAGCGAAACAATTTAAGGGACACACAATTGGTATATTTTTTAAATCTTTTGATAATAATTTCAAGATAAATTTTAAATTTGTGATAAAATATAGTAAATGTGTAGTGCATTTCCATTTAAATATTTTGTTGTTATTGAACGTCACGGAGCTTTTTCTCGCTTTCTACTTCATGTTATGTATATTCCACTGTCGATTTTAATACTAACGGTCTGAAATGAGTGTCTTTATTCTTATTTTATCTACTTGAACCTGTTTATCGTGAGCGAGTCAATTGGGTTCTAAATTATATCTCAGCCCTCATGAATAATACATTCTCCAAGAGGTAAACGTTCATTGGTTTTCGAACTTTTATGTGAATGGATACCATTTTATGTTGAATAACGTCAAAGTGTGCTCCTTTGCATCAATATTGGAGAAACATCCTACGTGTTCCTTGGAAGAATCAGATGTGAATCAAAAGGATTCAAAAATCGATGTAATTGTAGTTTTTTGTGATCTAATTGTCTTTCTCTTTCGTGAAATGGCCTATTAAGCCTCATGAGATTTATGGATTTCTTTAACCCATTGTTATATATTCGATTCATGTTTGGGAAGACAGCTACAAACTCAGGGTTATGGTAAAATGTAATTAAAATAGGATTTGATTTTTAAATGGGAGCATTATTAATTATATCATAGGTACGATATCGTTTGCTAGCGAGTCGTTAGTTAAAATAGATGCGGCGACGAGATAATTCTGTGCTTCTTCTGGGTTTACCATGTAAAATTTTTCCGTAATGGAAATAATAACTTTTACGAAGCCGGCGCACAAATGAAATTCGCAAAAGTTATTATTCCTAGAGTAGGCTTAAAGTTTTTGAGGCGTAGTACCCGAGAAAAAACATCCAAGCCATCCCCCGGTAAAGCCTGAAACCTTTCATTGTAAAAGTATTTCTCTTGTTATTTTGCTCGACACGACCAATAATCACACATATTTCATTATCATTATCACCATTCGTTTCTGCTCACTTGTAAATTGCCCATCGTGCTTATTACGACGGATTAAATAATTCAAGGCTCAATTATTCTGCGCTGTGAGTAAATTTATTGTTGGCGTTATCTTTAGTAGGAATTTATTTGACTTCTAAATTCGTTCGGCAAATATATCCATTATTATATTTTTTACATATAGTGCTTAAAGTTCCTTCTTAAAAAAGCATGCTGTAAAAGCGGAAGATCGTTGATAGAGACCCGCTATTGCATTCCTATCATCCAGGTAGCATGCCATGATTTTTTAAAACGTTTTCTTAGTTGATTTTTTAAAACGTTTTCTTAGTTGATTTTTTAAAACTTTTTCTTAGTTTAACGTGATTATTGATCGAACATAGGGATCAGCCCAATCTGTTTTAACGATTAAATACTACGTACATAATACTTTAGCGTTTGAAGATTAGCCATTATTTTTTATTTATATACAAAGTATACATTCACATTTATTTACATTTGATTCCTAGCACCTTACTTTATCTCTCGGAATAGCCCTTCTCGTAGCCCACATTCTTTGCTACTATCTCTGCCATTCGGATATTTTTTTTCGTGGCCCCGTTTGTCCTAATTTTCACTCTGTTCCCTTTATGCTTCTTCACCCATGTTTTCCATTTCGTTTAATTTTTTTCGCCACCTAGGGCGTGTGTGGGTAGCTGTTCCGGAGGTTTCGCGACCCTCGGGGCTATATTTGAGTGAAACCTCGCCTTCTCCTTTCATCCCAATCAAATAACACGCGAACTTTCATTCGCGCGAATCCACACCCTGAAATTCCATTGCGTGGGCTTCCCTGCCTGCCTCAATAAAAATGCGCGAGAAGGATATATATATTTCAATAACAGCGATTTCCCCTCTTACAGCGTACAGCATCTATCCTTGCTCTCTACGCTTTCTCTGCCGTTTTATCGTACTCTACCCACTGCCCCCGACACCTGAAGCTTCTTGATCCCGTTTTTAAGCCCTAGATGTTTCTTCGCCATTTTACGAGCGAATGTGCTCTAGACTTAAACCTAACGATTTATTTGGACATGATTGTAGGATTGAAAGCAAGAGGAAAATTCATGGGTATTGTAGAATCGCCTCTCGGAATAGAAATCGAGGCTTGTTTAATCGCAAGGTTATTTGTATTTCCGGTATTTTCTTTATTATAGATTTTTTGAATTTCCGTAGCCTTTCGATTAATTTATTTCTCAGATATAGTGAAATTGCAACGATTACAAAAGTTATTTTGAACTTAGCTTCGTTGTCTTGGAAATATAAAATTATTTTTTAGCAATGAAATTCCCTAACTATTTCCCATGCCTATTTTTTTCGTTTCAGTACTAGCCCCTTTAATTCGAAACGTAGGCATGGGCTCAGAATCTGATGAAAATTGTTGCTTTACAAGGAGTTTTAATATCATTTTAATTGAAGGAAAATGACGCTATTTAACGATTAATGTAAAAATTTGCAAAGCCTCTGAAAAACTGCTCTGAAAAATATTTCATTACTGAAGGATGGAAAAAATGTTCCCGCTCGGGTTCGAACCGAAGACCTTCCGCGTGTAAAGCGGATGTGATAACCACTACACCACGGGAACGTTGAGGAGCATGCCAATTTTTCTGCAGCGGATTTGGCCTTAAGTCCATCCCATTCAGGGCATTATCATTAATGCGGCGCTATCTCTGACTCGTCTTGGTATTGAACTCTAAGTGGTAGTGGCGTCAGCATAAACCCGTTGGTTTTTACCTCGTTTTATGAATACTTCGGCACTTCGTTGATATAAAATTTCGATACCCATCATCCTATATTATTTGAACAGCATTTTCCGTGCCAATGATATCAAACAGATGCACTGATACTGTTTGGTTTCTTTCAGTGAAGTATTAGCCTTAGTTTTGAAATTACAATATTTTGCGAGTGGAGAGCCTTTGTTTCTACCAGTGGCGGACTCAGGTCAAAACCTTGGAGGGATTGGGGAGGAATTTTATGTACTCTTGCCCACCCCCTGGGTCTGGTTTTTGTTTCAATATATTTCACCGCATAATTCTAATACATATTTATATCATGAAATTATTTGGAAATTTAAAGAGGTACAGTAAATTTAGGTCCTTATTTGATAGCAATATCGCTATATTTTCTGCGTTTTTGTCCTTAAAATTCTTTCAATTGAGGTCCAAAGCCACGTATTATTCATGTTATATCCATGGTCAAAGACGCTTTTCCGCTCTGAATTTAAATTATTTGATTATTCATAAATCTTTTGTGTGACTTCTTAATTCGTTTTTCAGTGTTTCTCATGTGTTTATTTTCATAGTCCTTTGTAATGAAAATCTCACTTTGGCGGAACCCGAAACCACGACCCCAAGTTTGGCCGTTGAGGGACTTACTCCAGTGAACAAGGGCACAGAGTACATATTCTATGGCATGAGCTAATTACGGTGCTAATAATTTCACCCTTACCCATGAAACCAACGTATGAAGTGATTGTCGTGTTCTTGCATGGGATTATTATTAAAGTGTGGTAGCGATAAAGGTTTTTTTCATTCGAACTCTTTCATGGGAGTATTTTAATTTACAAGCGATGGGTGAGAGACGAAGATTGAAATCGTTGTAAATAATTTCACTTGTTTCATGGAGTGGCAGCCTTATTCAAGGGCATCTTTCTCTTTCTTCCCGCCTCGCCTTGAACTTGTCCCATCACTTTCCCCCGGCCGCCCACTCTGCCGTCATCGGCCGAGCAGCCTCCCACTTCCGGCGCTCCGCTTGACCGCGAAAGAAAGTTCCATCGATTTGACCCGATGAAAGGCGACCGGTCCATGCCGTGCGCTTTGGGGGACTTGGTTTTTTTTTCCTCTTGCGTCCTACTCTACCGTCCCGTGAGGTCTTTGACCACTGACCTCGCTGACCCACTGGCTGCGAGTGGTCTTCTCCACCGATTCCCGTATTTTTTTGTGTTGGGCCATATTTTCGGCGATGCACACCTTCACGCTCGCCTCATTCCCTTTCTAAAACCTGATTGCCGCCGGTTGCCTGTATTTTTCCCTTTTCCCTCATTTTCAAGTTCTTTCCTCTCATTGTAAACGTAAATGTTAAAAAGATCATTTATTTTGCCTTAGTAGGTTTATATTAAGATATGGTGTCACTGTTTGGGGGAAAAATAGTCACTTAATAGAAAGTTATGTAGTATTCATAATTTATTTTACCCGGAGTGTTGGTTAAAAAAATTCCAGTGAAAACTACTGCTAATCACACAAAAAACATGCCTTAATCATTGCAAATATTACCAGTTGATTAAACTACTGACTTGCATTTTAGTTATTGACAATTATTTCTCAGGCAGAGATAAAACAATTGAAAGGGGATGCACTTATTATGCAAAAAAGAAGTGTAAATTATTATGAAGTTACAACATATTTAAATGAAAGTGATGGAAATAGAATGAAAAGGACTGTGCCCAAAATATTCAATTGATTGCCAAAGACGTTGCATGCCTTACGGGCATTGAATGAGGTGACAATGTAACTCAGGAAGCGTTTATTATGAATATGACCCTTCAATTATTAAAAAAAATACATAATTATAAATGCTATTCTTAAATGTATTATTTCTAAGTTAGTGTGAATTCATTAATTTAATTGAATTACCTTAAATATTCTATAATTGTATAAATATTTTATTATTTTCAATCGTGAAATTTTAATGTGATGACAAGTGTGGTGGCAAGTGTGGTGATGTGGTGACAATTTATTATATTATGTTTAAACCGTGTTTCAATTATTGGACAGCAAAGATATTAGTCTGTTAACTTGTTCATTATGGCATGCATATTAATATTTTATTATTGCATATATTAATGCATAATGGAAAAAGAACCTTCTGATGAACTAAATAAGACGAGTATGGCTAAGAAGGACTCATAATGTAAAGAAAATAACCTACTTATTTATATTTTGTGTACATGTGTTTGTCATTGAATCAGTTTTGAAAATAAAGAATTCCAATTTTCAAAAAAAGTTATTGGACTGAATCGAGCACTTTCACGATATGACTGATCAATGATCATGTTATCTACATAAAGATACTCCGCCTTCACAGGCTTGCGGTGTCAAGACGCCAGCCGTTAACAATTATAAACGAAATGCTCTGAATAAGTTCCGTCTAGAATTTGTTTAAGTCCTTTATTATTCGGGGAAAAAATAATTTCTATGCCTATCCGTTTAGTAAAATATTAATATTGCTATTGAGAATAAAATCTCTATTGCGGCTGAAATCGGACTCAAAAATCGTGTCTCTCTAAGTATTTCGTGAAATACTTTCAAATGGTGGTATTTTTCAGGTGTTGGAAATATAAATGCTTTTATGTATTGAATGTTTTACCTTTTTCGATCAAAAATCTGATTCACCATTTCAAATGCATTAAAAATTACTACCAATAAATGTATCTCATTAAAAAATTGTGATTGGAGACTGAGAGAGCCTTTACTCAAATTGGCCTCGATTGAAAACCTACTTTACGACTGAAAGAAATGATTTTTTTATCATCTATTTGTTCTGTTGACTTGCCAAATTCAGTTACTTGTATTTCATTGATTTTTTAATCGCAGATCAGCATATTTTCTATCTTAGATAGGTATGCTGCAACCCTCCATTCCACTTTTTTTAATCAAATATAACCCGTATTTTAGCCTCCAAGTCTCCTCCCCTCGAATGACACCCTAAACGCGGAAAACTGAGAGGAGAAAGTCATCCTTTAGCATTTGGTTCAATGTTTCTTTTCTGGCGGTTGGAACCGTTGTTCGGCATTGAACGGTTAGTGTCTATCGCATGGCCCGACCACTACCACCCGGAAGGATAAGGGGAGGAGGAGAAGGGGTCACGCCCCTTCCTGAACATGTGCGCCACCTAACTCCTTTGACGTCGGGATCCCTCAATTTGCATAAACCTTGAAAATCTCAATTTGGCATTGCCCCTCCTCATTCTTCTCTCTTAAACTTTCTCTCAAAAAATACCCTTTTTTTTATAAACAACAAATAGCAACGTTCTTCTCGACAAACTATAGAAAATCTAAAACATCAACCCAGCAAAACATACATAAATACGAATTAATATTTTTTTAATCTTATATATTATCAGAGAAAGGTCTTTTTCTGTCATTCCGTATATGATCCGTTAATGCATCTGCAGTCATAAATGAGACATCATTTTAAACTTTGAATCGTCGGCTTCTGACGGATAATACAAACTGAATCTCAAATTTCACTATTTACCCATTAATTTGACTTAAAAGTTTCGATTTTTCCATGCCAAACACCCGCTCGATAATATCGACTCCACACATTTTTTATTCTAAATTACACCGTTTCCTTAACATATTTATTCCCTGATATCGCGAAAGGGCGAAATTTTCGCACGGGTTACCTAGTTAACGTATAAATTTATGCGATGAAAAACCCAAATTACGTGCGGAATTGAATTAATGAAGTAAAAGTTAGATAAAATGATTGAAAATGGAGATGGACAATGCACGACGTTCTACTCCTACCGCTCCCTTGCTATTTCCTTGTTCATCACATCTCACACCTATCGCATCCTTCCCCCTCCCTCATTGTTTTCCTCCACCCTTCCGCGTTGGCGCCGATTGACCCGCCCGCGGAAGTCCCGAGTATCGCGTTCGTGCCTCGAATATGAAACTCCCTCCGTCAGCCCCCCTATCTCGAGTCGCATCCTCTCCCTTTGTCCGCGAGAGTGAAAGGAGCCATATATGTCTCCTGGCTTTGATTTTCATTGATTTTTTTTCGTTATTTCCGTCGCCAGGAGGATTTTTCAACCCTTTCCACCCTTCCAACCCTTTGAATGGGATTTTCGTGTTTTTTCTGTAATTGATGCAGCAAGACGTGGTGATTGGAACGTAGGTTTCCGCGGCGATGGTTTGATCTCTGCATTTCTTCAGGGTTTTCTTCCGCGTTAGCTTGTTTGTGGACAACACTTTCGCTGGCTATCCTACCAGCGTCTTCAGGTTGAAACCTTCCAACAGCCGACACCTTCGACCTGAGTACTTTATGAGAAGAAGATAAATGTGGCTTTGCTTAGACGTTCGTGTATCAAAAGTCGGAGGTTGTGAGAATTTGAAAACATTAAGTGGCTTAGTCGGGAGTGATCTCTAATATATAGTATGCGTTCGTTTTTGGGTGAATACATCTCTTTAAACTCTTCTAAAAACCATAGAGATAAGACGGTAAAATTTAGTCGGCTACATTAAGAGCCATGATGGATTGATGAAAACAATCGCAGAAGGACACGTGAACGAGAACAAGGGACGGCCCCGAATGAGTTACATAGGACAGGTTATAAAGGATGTAAAAGAGAAGACACACGTCGCGGCTAGACTAGCGGAAAGGAGAGCGTAATGGAGTGCTGCATTAAACCAGTCTTAGGATTGTTGATCAATGGTGATGAGGATAGCTCTTTAAAAAGAATTTTAGCTGTAAAAATAAGAGTTTGTTTGGGATCCTCAAGGACGGGTGCTCCCAAAAAAGTCTCTCTTTTCGGAAGACGAAATTCGCGGTTCGCTGCGTGGTCACGTCCTGAGTTAACCGCAGAGGCGATGGTTATATCCCGACGATTTTGATCAATGACCCGAGGGAGGATTTGCAATGGCCTTCGAGTGCTCCGACCGTGTGGTTTTTCTCTTATGCTCGGATCACTTGGTGCTCTAAATTAAGGCGTTTTTCATTTTGACCATTCCAAATATTTCCCAAAAGAATTCTTCACTCCTTGTTGGGATATCCTTTTTAAAATTTGAAACGCTCTCTAAGAGTTAGAGTTTCAGTAGAAGTCTACGTTATCCTTTAGCTTTTTCTGAGGGTTGAATCTTTGAGATTGAATCAATGTACTGAAGCACCTCAGAATCACTGCATGTTTGTTATGCTCTTCACGAAAAACTGTCTGGCCTGTAAAGCATAGGATGTGAATCTCTGGGGACTAGAGTCTGCTTAGTTGACTTAAAAATTATTGGAAATTCTTTTTAAATCTTTCTCCCATTTATTTTTCACCATTTTCTGAAGAAACCACTATTATAGCTGCTCGATAAGCAAATTGGTATCATCCTCAAGACTTATTAAAATTAAAAATGATGCCTGCGCGTTGAAACAAGGGCAAAAGAAATTAATAATAATTGGGAAGCATGGGTAGTGTTCTTTTATTCATAGATTTCACTTTTTTGCATGTCTTAATGACCTGATGTTCTAAAATATTTTCTTTTCTTTTCAGGTAAGTTGAATCGACCGTTTTTGTGTAAGTTCTTCCATTACTGATCGCTGATTGTTTGGAGACAATGCAGTCTCTAACTCATGACGTATCCTTGGTGAGTCAATATAACAAATTACGTGGATATACTGCATAAAATATGGATGTGCTCTAATAATGGAATTAAAAGGTAGTAATCTTCACTTCCCGCATTGTTAGGGCTCTTTTTGGTGAGAGGTAAAGCGAGTAATTCATTGCCAACTTTGTGTACTTACACCAAAAATATTTAGTTGGTGAAGGTGAATAAGGTCGGTTGAAGCATCAAGTTCAAGATATCGAACTTTGGACTGAAGCAATTTTATTATTGTGACAATAATTCTGTTTTTGTTGAAACTAAGAAATCAGTTGTTTTAGTGTCGAGTGCTCGGCCGTATATTTTTTTAACTCTAACCCAGGTATTGATTTATAACCATCAGTTTACCCTTTTAGTGCGGCGCGCCGATACTATATCGGCTTTTACGTAGTTGATGTTAAATTTGAGGACATTGAAATAAAAATTACTTATGCATCAGTAAATGTATAAAAATGTTGTGATTATTGTCCAATTTAATCTCATTAATAAAAAAAACCGCTTAAAGATATCTAAAAAATTAACTATATAATGTTTATTTTTCCTAGTCGCTACATTTTATTAAAATACCCTCCGCATTTTTCGACAGTACCCTGGGAAGAAGGATAGCACTAAAAGGGTTAATAAAGTTCTTGCCTTCCAACTTGAGATAAAATCTAAAAGAGGTCGTTTTTACCATCCATTCTTGTAGAAACGTTTTGTTTCGTATTTTTAATTCGGACTGGAAATTTAAATAAAATGTTAAGAGTAGGGATCGAAGCTCAAGTCCTTACATTTGCTACATTGCGAGCTGTGAATAATATCTGATGTTCTACTAATCCTTGTATTTCTATCTTTGTTTTATGCTTTACCTGAAACACGTGAACTTCACTGATGAAGCACTCCTCCAATTCCACCCTACCTTGCGCCAGGGCTTTCTCCTCTAATTAGTGGAAATTTAAGGCATCCTATTCTTGAAAAAAATAACATGCTCTTGCAAGTGCAATGGAACGAACATGCTTTCTAATTTCCCCTCCAGAGGATCGTCCTCCTTAGTGCCACTGCCGTGTGCCGCATCCGTACTTTCCCTGCTCTGCGGCTACGAAATAAACGAAATTCTTTCACCTAGGAGAGCCTCCCAACAAATGTTGTCTCTGTATCGATTTCTATTTTAGGCCGATAGATGCGGGTGGCCTCGATGGATTAAAAAATACACTTTCAACTTGGAAAAACATTTTATCGTTGTGATGAAGACCATTTCGTCGTTTCTTGATATAAGTTTCGTGTAATGCTCTTGGTGGAAACATTTCAAATGTGATACAATTTTTACGATAAAGTTTATATTTATCTAGAAATAATTTATGAACATCTGTATGTTTCTGCTCTTACCCTTGATATTGCCGAAAATGCGTCTTATCCTTGGTTGGAAAATGAGCAAAAATGTGAAAATTGTACTGAGCTCAGAACTTGTTTCCCTTGATCGACCAGTGTAAAATTTCTCATAATTCATTAATCCCCTCCGCTTAAAACTAAGATATCATCTCAAGAAGCATTTTATGAAGTAATTCTTCGTATATACTCCGTGAAGGTTAGTGATGGCGGCAGGACTATTGGGAAGGCGAAGGGTGTGGAAATGGATTGAAGGGATTTTTTTTACGAGATTGAAGTAGGCGTAACCGAGAAAGAGGCTTGTCTGTATGCTCCAATAAAAGTTCTCAATGCATTGTGTCTCCTTTTTTCTCGCCAACCCTTTTACAGTCCATTATTTCTTCAATAGAGCGTTTAATAATTAAATGTGTCATATTTTGTCATTTTCATTGAGTCCTCAGCTTTGGCATCTGAAATATTATGTGTAATATTTATTATCTTGTGTTTTAAATTTATTCATCGAACATGTTTTTATTTTTGGGCTTCAACCTAGTTCCAATCATAGAATGTGGTGCATGCATTTACGGAAAGTTTGTATGCATGTTATGAAACTTCCAAACATACTTAAAACATTCGGCGTTTAAGCAACTGCGGTAAAATGCTGGCTGCCACAATTGTCATAGCTGCGTTAGGTGTTTTTGTTTCTCATACCGAAGTGTAACAAGAAGACTGTAATTTTTAATGGTCTGTTATTCCATTGAAGTAGCAGGTGAAAACCACTGGCACCCTTGATTGCGATTTGACTTCCTACCTCGTAATTTGGTGCGCTCCAGTGATTTTAGCAGCTTTCATTCTATCGTGAGACGGATATTTTCTCGAAATTCAGTGCTAATTATGAACGAATAGTAGGTCATTGCCAAGCATATGAGGTCATGCGATTTCGGTCGATAATTTCTCAAAACTCATTTGCATGTGCTTGTGCTTACTTAATGTTGTCATGGAAATTTATGTCATCCACAGTGCAACCGAATTGCTGCATTTAGTGCATGAGGTGCTATTTGATTGAATGTCAGGAAGAACCAGAGGGCATAACCTTTTTTTAAAAGCTAAATAATCCAATTGTTTCATTTTAAAACCTTTAACGGAAATATATTCGCCGTCGTAAACGGTAAGTGATAATGATTCAATACAATTTATTATTATTGGTGAATGCAGCTTTTGCAAAAATGTAAGGGAAGTAATATGTAATTTATATTGAATTTAGACCTCGTAGTTCTAAATTTTGTACCTTTGCTTCCCTCCACAATAAATACTTATTCCACCATGGAAGTTGGAAAACATTATTCATATCCAAAACCTCTTCGTGTTAAATTCCTCATCACATATTCTAGCAAAATCGACGGGATTCCTAAATTTCTTTTTTTCTTGCATTCATTTGTTTTCTGTTACCCTCATGTAGAAATTTACACAGTGTTTCACAGGTCATAATGATCAAAATGCTACGAAATTGTACCTACTTTTCCATAATTTAATTTGGACGTGTTTGGCACAATGAGCCACTTGGAAATTTCATGGTATCGGAGGCATATTTTCATGATTTTGATAATGTAATGTCGTATCGTATTTTGTTGTTTCAATTCAACTTTGGAAACGCATGGAGGTGGCAGAGCATATTCGGAAACTGTCCTGTCCTTGCCGGACTGTTGCGTGGAGAACACTTTCAAGTCCATCGGATGAGACGTAAGTCCGAGGTTCCCTTGGCGCCTTTCGTTGAGATTAGACTAATTCCGACGCCGGGTTTCTCTTTATCCTTCCTTCCATACTCATCCCTCATGGAGCAAATGACCTTAGTTGTCGGTCGCCTCCTCCAATTATCATACCATACCTTCGTCAACCATCACTTGTGTTTAATTTACATTGATGTCAGTGGCGTATCCAGGATAGGGACAAGAGGGGGGCTATGTTGGAGGACTGGTGGGGCAATCTTTCAGCAGTATTGGCAGTAGTAAATAAAACTGCCATTTTATCTAGTGTAAATGGTGTACCGCAGGGGGGTCTATAGTCTCCTACCCCATCTCTGGATCCGCTACTAATTGGCGTGTATTAATAGTGAAATAACGAAAGATACCGCATATCCAATATCTACACCGGGAAAACATTCCCAGATGGGGTTCGAACCGGCAACCTTCTGGTTAAAAGAGAGAACTTTACCTCACCCCCACCGAGTCCGGCAAATTTGATCTAGTTTCGATTTCCTGCGTCGATATCTTTTTACCTACCTCCCCGTCCGAGTGTGTGTATTTTTTCGAGCGATCACTGCCTGAGTGCCGGTGATATAATGCCACCATTTACATCAATGCCCGAGGCCATTCTCTCTAGTTACCGCATCGCCTCGGGAGAGGGCGGGTGGGCACGCTCTGCTTCCCCGGCGGCCGCGATGCTCCCTGGGCCTTCAAATTGATACGCTGGGAAGGGATGGGGTGGGGAGAGATGATGGTAGGTTTCGCAGCCTCGGACTACTCGATCTTCGAAGGGTCGCGTCCCGCTCCAGCGGAGAGCCAACAATGTGTCCTCCGATCCGGATGAAAACCTCCGTCGCTCCGTGAGGAAATTGTTTTTAACGAGTTTGATCTATGGGGTCCTTTTTCTCTCCCTATTCTGCTCGAAGGGTTTTGAGGCATGGAGATGGATAATGGGCTATGTATTTGCGGAGTGCACTTCATCGTCATTATATTTACTTCCCGTTTAGGGCCCTTTTCTTCTTCGCAAGCGTGATGGAGTGGAGATTTTCCATATTAAAATAAATACTTGCAATTTTCCACGATTATGAAATGTATTACGACCTAAGTTTCAATGTTATTACATCATCTTCGAAGTACAAATGATGTGTAGTGCATTCAATTTATAAAATTACATAGTGACATTTAAACCCAGGTCGTTATAAAATAATCGTGGAAAACTGCAAGGATTTATTTTAATATCTTCACAATTTCCTTCAATCCTCCTTTTTCCTCTTTTTTTTACACTTTTAGGTCATCGTCTGCATCTGCTTCGAATCCTATTTTACGTGATACGCGCATCTTCTCTACACTTGAAAAATACTTGGAAATTCTGCTCCTTGCATTTTTAATATCGCTTTATGAAGCAACAGATTCTCATCTTATACGACCAGCATCGGCAAGCCTTCGAGCATGTCAAGGGTAATCAGATGTCTATGTTCTTGCTTTCAGAAGTTAAACCTTCATGTTAATTGCAATTCGCCACCCATCTTCTATTCCGTACTCCGTGCATTTTGTCTTCCTCTGGTTAATGTTCCGCAAGACGCCCATTTTCCTTCGTCTATTCATGTTTCTATAATTGTTCCGCTCTTGTAAAAATATAGTCGCTCTTTGTGGCCATGGCGGGCTGGTCTCAAGGTTTGCCCAAGGGGACTAGGAAATGTAATATCCGTGGGTTCGTCATTGCTCTATTCCGACGACCCCACCCCGTTCGTAGCATCTGAAGAATAGAGTCTCCACCATGTGATCCATACCTCATAGTACACTTGGATGAGGATAAGCTCCATGGTTCCTCGTATTAGTTTAGCGAGAATGGCAAATCTAAAAAATGCCCCCCTTTCTTCAGAAGTCTTGATTTAAAATATCTTTACGGGTACCCTAGTTTTGTTTTTTTTGCATATAAAGTTGTCATCAACTGTTGTAGTATTTTTTTCAACCAATCCAAAATTCTGAAGTAATATTTTGATTTAGAGTACCTACTCGTTATTCACGAAAATTTTTCATTCCTTAGTTGCTCGGAGATCTCATCTGCCCGTCGAAGGTATTTAAAATTTGATGGAACGTATCATGTGGATGTGTCCGAATAACTGCGTTAGGTTTTGGACGCATCCTTTAAATGCACTGCGAGGATAATTCCCTGTATTTTTAGTGAGATATGCCGCCCATAAATTTTTAAGCCAAAGCTGATTGAAATGAACTGGACCCATGAGCTGTATTTTATCAACTATTTCTTTGGAAGTATTTGAAATCCCATTTAATTCAATTCATTTTAAACGCATTGAAGGAATTATTTTCCTGTTCTCACTCTCTTCCCTTTCTTCCTCTTCGTAGCTGTCGTCCCTAAATTGCAAATACGATATACGTGCCAGGAAAACTTTTAACATAAGAGTTAATCTACGTGCGAAAAATATATGTTATCATATTATTTCACATGTCCTCGGGAATACCCGACGTCTGGAAAGAAAATCGTGGGTGCGTGCAGCCACTTCTGTAACTTTTCAATCGGCTTCCAAAAACATCTTGTAATTATGGTAGCCCAGAACGCTTGGCTGTAGATCGGAGGGTACCAGGTTCAAATGACGGGTGAAGCCTTCGGACATGCAAAACAAAAATCCTCGGAAGTGTGAGGAATTCCAGGGAAAGAAACTGGCCCAGCTATTCTAAATGTGGGAATTTCAAACGTCTGTGGCTTATTCCGGGTTGAACTCTGCCCCCACACTTCACTTTCGAGTTGTATCACAGAGTGAGGAATTAATTTCCGCCACCTCTGATGTCACAAATATCTTCACTAATAGTACGACCTAAGGCAATTCTTTAAACGGGGAAATCGCTCCGACTTTTTGGTGATATTCTCTTAAATCCTGAAATATTGCTTAGTTGCCTTTTTTCTCTCGCCTGCCGTACCAGCGTCGTCGTATGTATTATTTTTTCTTGCCTCGTCGCATGTTCCGCTTGGATCTCCAAGAGGGAGGCTTCTAAACATCCTTGCTTTTTCTTCTTTTCTACTAAGAGAGTTGAGTGACACGTTCCATTGTGAGATATCCGCCCTGCAATGTAATAGTTTTTTGTTCCTCGCGGATGAGGTTTCTTTGATGACGTTAAAAAAATGCTTGGTCCGTCTCCCGTGACTTATTGAGGAGTGGGGGAGGGTAGTGTATTCGATAGATCGTCCTTCACCGTGCGATCATCGACTGTTTTGCGTCACCTCTATAGATTTACGCCAAACTTTTTTATGTCAAACAGCGGCTCAATTCCAGAGAAGTTTATCGTGTAATATATTTGCCGTATAGAAACCCTTTTAATAATTTATGTCTCTCTTTTTCTATTTTATATGAGCTAAAAAAAATTACGCTGTCAGTAGCCCGTGACTGGAAACCCTCTGCATCCCTCAGAGGGAAAATTGACTGAATTAAGTGAAAGAAAAACTGAGCAAGATATACGGGAGAATCCATGCTATTGCCTCTATTTCGAGATGTTATTAGTAAAAACGTAAGTTTTGAATTATAAGTTGTGGCTTTTTTAATTTTATTTACTACATAATTTTCTATACCTTTGTATTGTCATTGTCATTTTTGCTAATAGGTCAGAGGTGTCGACCATTGTTAAGACATTCTCACCTAAATAACAAGATAAAAGCGTATAAATTAAAAGGCTGGGAAATAAAAGTAACAGAATACCTACAGGCTAAGAAATATTCAGTATTATTTATAATTTTGAACTGTCCTATCCTAAGTTCCTTCTACTTTGTGCATCATTCTTTTTAAATTTTATCGATTTTATACCATCTGAAAATTATATAAATTTTAGTAATAAGTGTCGAGTTGAATTGATTATATGCAAAGCCGATTATGACTATGGTGTCTCAAGACACTCAGCGCCTTGCTGGACAGGAAGAAAAAAATAATTCAAGACACCGTATTTTTCCATCTGACATTTTATGTGAAACATTTTTTGCCCGCAATTTTTCCGTTTTTGATCCGGCTCAAAATTTCATTTTACCGAATTTTATGTCATAATTTATAATATTTCCCACACTTATATTGAAACTTCTCTAGCCGCCAGCTACTTAAGAAATGTAATTATCTCCCTGCTGTATTAAGCTTCAGTGATAGTCTTAGATTATTACCGAGCGATAGGCATCATGCTGCCCAAGCTGCGAACTCCCTCTGGAATTTTCTATGAACCAAATCTAGAGGATGCGCTGTGTGCTAGTATCCAATCGGGGTGTTTTGTTAGAAATCGCACCGGAGACCGCATTCGGGTCCGTTGTTCAGTGCGTGTTTGAGATCGCTGGAGCGAGATGAGCGACCTTTTTCACCTTCAATTTCTCTCAAGCCTATAGGATGTCGGTGGATTTCTTCAGCTCACGAGAATTTACCCTTCCCAACTTAGCGACTTTCATATACACCTACTATACACGTACCTTTCGTTTTCCACGACCCCGTACCGCGACCAAGACGCAAGGCTAACCTGTCCTTTTCCCTCACATATATATTTTTTTCTATCAATTTCCCCTTTTTCTTATGAAATTGTTCGGTCGTGAGGAACCAATTATTCGAGATGCCTGCGAATGGAGAGACTCTCCCGATGGATGAGACTCGGGTCACCAGTTGGTCGGCCGTCGGCACGTGTAGAAGCGATTCGTGCCTGTGTGTATGGTTCTCGTTGCAACACACAAGCTCGCTGCCCTCAAGCCGGTAATTCAAGAGCTCTTTTCGGCGGTGGAGAAGGGCTTCGTTTCGTTTTAAGTCCCCCGAGGTCACTTCTGACTCCTTCGCCCTCCAGCTCTCTCTCTCTCCCTCTCACCCCGTCCATACGTTTGATCGTGCTAATTGATCATACTTCCGCGATTTTATCTGCCGAATCGTTATTTCCAGGGGCGGTCTAGGCAGGTCGGCTGGTCGGCAGTCGGCGAGGGCCCCGAGCTTAGGGCGGCCCACTACGCTCGCGTCTATTGTGATGCGTACATGAAATGTGTAATAAAAAAGACTAAGATTACTTGAACAAAGTTTTTTGCAACTATAAAAATGAATTATATGGAACAGGTAAAGATGTATGTGAAAGAGAAAAAATGCGCTGGTGTGAAAAGAAGCTGATCAGAGAATTGAGTGGAGAGCTGTGTCAATCCAATCTTAGGATAGCTGACCAGAGATGATGATTAAATTCTACGTTTTCATTAGTTTCATTCTTTACAGCATGCTCATTGTAAAATGACCATACAAAAATAAATAATAAAAAGATGTCATAAGATAAAAGAGAGCCTGATGCTTTTTTGAAAGGGTTATTCGAAAAGGTTATTTTAGAAGTGTTTTTAGATTTCAGTGCTATTTCAAGGAAAAAAATCACTAAATAGAATCACAATAAACATTGTTAAATCTTATAAGCTGTGAAATTCTCACTTTTCATTGTATTTTTTCCTTACGAAATTACCCTGTTTATGTTATTAATTTTTATCAAGTTGTTAAGAACCATAATAACGTTAAAATCCATTTCCGCGCATACAATCTCCCACAGCTTTTCGAGAGAGGACCCCAGAAACCCCAAAGACGGGCCCCGTCATGAGCCCCAGCCGCGGGCCCCAAATTACCCCAGACCGTCCGTGGTTCTTCCAGAATATTTTTTGAGCCTGCCATCTCAGCCCGTTGTCTGTTTTTATAGTTATTTCCTCCCTGTTGCTCATTGCACGTTGCTCTGTCATTCCAGTCTCTTCAAGTCTATTCCGAATTTTTAGAGACTTTCACTGAATTTCAACTGAGAAAATTTTCAAATAGAAAACTTTCATTATTGTTTTATACATAATTGATAATTAATATTATTGATAGTGAAATATATTTTCGAAGAAGACCAACCTTTCATTTTTTCTTCCTTTCATTCGCCTTCAATGTCGACGCGTGTCCCTTAAAAAGTCATTTCAACGGAAATGGTATGGTAGGCTTTCCGAGTCGAGTTGAGCATCGAAATGTCGGCTATAGAAAACCTGATCCTGTGGAGAACCCGACATGAATTCCTGTAAGTCGTGTATATTGTTTTCATTGTCTCATAGATAGTTATTTATCGTTTTGGGTCGTTTGGAGATTGTTTTCCCATCGAGTATCGAGATATCTGTTCAGCTTCGTTAGGCTAAACATTATTTTTTTCTTGCGCAAATTTGGATGCGCCTTGAAAATAACGACGGAATTGATTGCTTCCGGAACGACGCAGAAAATTTGTTGAATATATTCTCATTTATTTCTTTCTCTTATCAATCCTCTTGCGGCTGTTGAGAAATTGGTGATGCCCTCTAGATCTTCAAACTTAAAAAAGGTTAATAATTTTATAGCAAAAATTATATATTACTATAGAAAACTTTAATTTTTTGAATTTGAAATAGCCCAAATTAACATACGATAAATATGATGTACTATAGTTATACTCGCTCACCACCAGAGGCGGTAGGCTCAGCGCACCGTAAGTCGGCAGGGGGGAAATTACATGGGATGACGCGTCTGTATGAAGTGAGGTACTTCTCTGAAGGTCACGGGCACAAGGAGCAAACATTTTGACCACATTAGTAAAGGTAAACAGGGTGGTAAGTTATTCTCCGGCGGATGGGTAAATTTCCGGCTGAGAAACCCTTAAGATATTCATCGCCTCCCTCATGGTGAGGAGAAAATCCAGCTGTAGATAAACCCGGCTCTAAATCGGGAAGGCTCCGGTCAGAATCGGGACGCAACTGACTTTCTTCGATGTCCATTTATTTCTGGAAAGAGTGAGCCGTGAAATTACTGCCGACATGCACGCTACGTGCGACGGGTATCATCTTCCGTTTTGCGACATTTTAATGGGGTTAGCGGGGAATTTCTCCACTGTCGCTTACGGGCCTCTTGCCCTTCCACTGTCTCCTTCGCTTTATTCCGAACGGGTTCGCTATCCACCTGGGGAATCTAAATGCATCCATGCAGTAGAGATTTCGCTCTCTATTTGCAGTCGAGGGAAGGCTTGCTTAAATTCTTAAGTCTCCGTCACATTCAATGTTTTCGTTCGCCTCATCTGCTGTGGAAGTACCGGCAAACACGAACATTTATGTAGTTTTATTTTTGCACCTAACGCCAATAAATTGAATCTTAGGGGGATCGGGCTGGTATGGTGGCTTCATTGTTGGCTTTCAATCCTTTGGGTACGGATTCGAATACCGGCGGCGGCGGAAATTTTTCGGAGACTGCTCGAGTACTTTGTGGAGAGCTCTTCGTATACAGCACTCCGTCCGTCGGATGGGACGTTAATCCGTGGCCCCCTTGGCGACTTTCGGTAAGAGCTGGCTAATGCCGACGCGCTAGGGTTCTCTCCACCCTTCATTTCTTATGGAGTAAATCACCTCGGCTGTCGATCGCCTCCCCCAAATGCCATATTGTCTATTGAATCGTAGGTTCTTAGGTGCCTGCAACATAATTCGTCTTGCTAATTGCTACCTGCTCTTTTTAATGTTTTTTTTTCTGAAATAGAAATACTTATGGTGAGCATTATTGACCGAATTATTATACCTCTTGATAAGTTTTGATAGGTAGATAATAGTCTCAGTTTGTTGTATTTCCTCGATCGAATTACATGCAGACTTTTACGCTTATCAGTTGCAAGGAAGCAAAATGACTGCTTCTCGTATTAATTTTAGTGTTCAATCGCTCCAGGCTTTTCGGATGACGCATGAAGGATCTCATTGAAAAGTCCCAAGTTCTCCATTGGTAATGTTTGCTGATATTCGGGTCATCCATATTATCAGCTATATCAGCTACTTCCGAATATGGACTCGGGGATTATTTTTAACTGACCTCAATGATTCCCCTTGAGTATCGTATTTTTTGTGCCTGTTTAACCTTTCCCTCCTATCATTAGGTGATCTCATCTCACCTTTGTATCAACCAAGGGTTAATTAATTTTTAATGCATGCATACTAAAATATTCATGTGCTCTCGTTTATCATTTCCAAATAGGTTCGGTCAGCTTCCAATCTCGCGATATGCCCTCATTCGGATTTCGTAAAATAATGTTAAGGGTCATAGTGTTGTTGAACATTATACTTTGTTGTTGACACAGTATGCGATGATACACTCCCGTAGTTTTGTCTTACTTTCCCGTTTTTTTATACAATATTCTCTCAAAAATATTGGTAAATAGTAACCCAATCTAACTGAAAACGTGATTAATCCCAACTACATTCAAAATAAAAAATAGTTGAGGAAATGAAATGCCGGGAACATGTACTTGCCGTTAAATGTTTCAGGACTATGTTTTGTCTGTTATATATGTCAATTTTAATTTTCCCTGATAAGTGTAATGGCTTTGAGTACTTAACTTTTCCCTAATTTTTCTGTTTCTTTTTGGTTCATTAGTTTTTCACATTAATTTTTAATGAGTGTGTTGAGTGTTTCATTTTGCACCTGTCTCCGTGCACTGCCCCGCCTCTTCCAGTTCATCTTGATTATATCTCTGGACCGACCTCATCAGATCTCTAAGTCGTGGGCAATTAGCTGCTTCAGTCGAATCAATTTCTTTTCTTTTATGATTAATCGAGTTGTCAGCGACTGTCTTCCTTTTAGAAACCGGTATTTTGCTTCAAACATTTGGAAGCTCTTCCCGTTTTCCGTTTAGGAAGGCAATTTTTTATATTCACTATCAGCGAGAATATTAAAGTGACCCAAATTTTATAATTCAATTCCAGGTCGAATCCGTGGCCCGTGAGTGACTTTCAAATCACTGCTCGTTCGTGTCCGTCAGCTTATCTGGCGTTCAGACGGTCCTAATCAATCTCTTGCCCTTTTTCCCTTCACTTGGGGACTCGTACGACTCTCTTCAATGGGGTGTGGTGGAATGGTGTTGCGACGCTGATCATTTCACCGTAGAGTTGAGACTTTTTGAGTTCCGACTTACCTTTACGAATTTCTTGAGTTCTAATATGTGCGAAGCATAAGGGGGCCATTCCTTTTCAAAAATCTACTGGTGCCTTTCTGAAATTTTTAAAAACTGCTGATGACTCCAGGAAATATACATGGAATTATTTATGTTCAAAACTTCTGACGGAACTTAATTATGCAGCGTTGCAATTTTATCTCCGTGAATGCCATGAGCAAGATATTGTCCCCCTAAATTATGGTTAGGAAATAGCACAGCAGTGAAAAAAACGCTTAGAAAGTCATACGCACGACGAAGACTTTTATCCTCACATCTAATTGTGAAGGACGTAGAATTCCACCCCCAATTTTGTAAGTACGGCATTATAACTTATTGAAAAAAATTAAAGCGTTATGTTGATGATTACCATTGATTTGGGTAAAATAATAATGAACTGGTTGCAATTACCAATGTGTGCAACGAAGATGACTCAGGCAAAGTAGTTGACTCTTTATTTTGTGAATGCAAAATGTAAACATGGTTGTTTGACTCCCTTCTTTAAAAACTGTTCTTGGGAAAAATGCCCCGGAGATCCATGTATGTTGGTGTCACATGGCATGGCGTGGAAGCAAGTGGAGTTTCGATTTGGTGTGTGCGCGAGTGGCGATTTCTGTAAGCCCATTTAAATGCGCGGTGGGTGACAACACATTATGAGGCCGACTTGAGGATCCTCTATGTTAACCCGTCAACGCCCACGGGTGCCATATTCATGCTTGGAAGCCTGGACAGTGCGAAAGTCGAATGATGGCTAAAAGCGTTCGAGTTCTTGGTGTAAAAGAGTGTGGGACAATAAAGATTGTATGAAAAATATAGTAATTGTAAGAGGTAGTCGATCAGATCGATGAGGATGGTAAACTTTGAGAAGAAATTAGATACAGAGTTCGCTGCTATGGCATTTGATTCGCTAACTGTAGAAAGGCATTATGTCCAAGTTGGACGATTTCTCTTTTTTTTATTTAAGTTGTTACTAGTTGCAAGACTAAGCTTGTCATGCTAATAACACCGAGCATATGTTTCCATAACATGTTACCTTTTAGTAGGAAACGTTAAGTGTAGCACCTAGCGACAACTTAAAGAAGAAAAAAGAAAAATTGCCCAACTTGGACATGATGCCTTTCTGCAGTTAGGGATTCATACATGCCTCAGTCATCTATAGGGAGAGGGAATGTGTATGTCTTTAATATAAGGAATGATTTTGGCCAGTCAGGAAAAAGGAAAATGGATATTGATAAGACCATCTGAATAGCATGAAGGTTGGTAAGACTTATGGGGAGCCTTTCACTTCAAGTGTCGCTGATTTTTCCTATTTTCAGTGCTGGGATTTGTGTAATTCGTCTGAGAGAATGAACTCCGCTCAAATATTGGTTTTTATATTTTTATTTTCGGTAGCGTTTCTTAACTTAAATTTTTGACGCAGTGGAGGGATCTGAATGTGGAAAATGGGTAAGGAAAATCATTTACAATTAATTAATGAGAAATTAATAATTTTTGGTATTTTTTGTTGTTTTTTTGTGTGGATGGCAAGCGAGCGATTTTTTCCACAGATCCTAAAATAACTTGTTTGAACACAACCTTTTTTCCCAAACCTCGCAAATTTAAAGCAAAAGTAGTGCATAAAAATATTAAAATGACATTGCGTAATGACATGTTTTGTAGCTTTCGGTTGAGGAGGAAACGTATTAGAAAGATTATATGGTACAATAAATCTATCCTTGTGCTACAAAAATTGAATCCGAAAATTACAATCATGGACGGTGCTTTTTTTTCAATAGCTCAGATTGATGTTGGTTACCGTAAATAAGATAAATTTTTTAAAGATTAAAGATAATAAAAAATAAAGATTTTTTTTATAAACTCCAAAACTTTTGATTCGGAGTTGCTTAATTTGCCATTTTTTACCAGCTTACAGGCCTTATAACATTCGTAGCCTTGAAAATAATTTTAATATCTTATTTCTCTTATTTTTTTCCATAAACACCACCGCCTTCAATTTCCTCCTTGCTTAGCATTTTCTTACTGTCATGTTCGCAATTTTCATATGCCTCTGTTGAACTAATGTTTTCACCCGAAATGGCTCCTACCCATTACTTAAAAAGTAGTATCGTTCTGGCTGTCCACGGGGTGAAGGTCTCCATTGACGCCGACGTTTCGAAAACCGACGACTGAGCAGAATTGCCCAACAAATATTCAATTTTAGCCGGTGAAAATATTCGCATCGTCCTTGATTAAAATTTTATGGCGGCATTCCAAATAAATTAGGTCATATGCGTCCATATTTCTCAATAAAATACCTGGTTATGGTTGGCTAAGCACAAGAATACAGTCCGAAATATTTGGATTATTTTCGACCTTGAGTCAACCATGAAATATACAGCGAGTGCCATTAGTCTGTGTCCAAATGAAAAGCTTGTTAACTTCTTATAATTTAATTCAATCTTATCTGTCTCTTAATCATTAATAATTAATCTTTTAAAAAATAAATTCAGTGATGTTGATTGCGTAGTAAGATTTTGATCGATTAAGATCAGCTGATTTCCCACTTTCAACATCATAATTTTCGCGCTTACACCCTATTATAACTCCATGAAACATGCCTCCTTCTTTATTTATTAGATTTTTTTCTTAATAAATGACCTTCATAAATTTCAAATTAGATATTTAGTCACTCGTATAATATTTATGAAAGTTTTCTTGTGATTGGTAACAACATAAATTGGTTCAATGCACCAATGTCAGTTATGCACGGTACTATATTTTCTTTTTATTGTAAAATTTGTGAGATAGATTTCTGCAAATATAAATGCGTTTCGCGTGTAGAAATTCATGCGCACCAGAGTCAACTAATACTAATAATTGGATAACGCATTAGTCAATGAAGTTAATTGACCCCAATCTCCCCTGAGCAATCCACTATTTTAAATCAAGTGAAGTAACTCTTGCTGTCCTAAATTTTATGGGAATAAAATATAAATAACTTCTATTAATTTAATTTCACGGGGCGGTTTAGGAGACTGAACACATCTCGATGGAGGATGAAAAATAGTGAATGTAATAAGTATTTTCATCATTCATTTGTCAACCTCTAAGATTAC
Source organism: Ischnura elegans (assembly GCF_921293095.1). Classification (NCBI taxonomy): domain Eukaryota; kingdom Metazoa; phylum Arthropoda; class Insecta; order Odonata; family Coenagrionidae; genus Ischnura; species Ischnura elegans. The sequence continues at coordinate 111,430,441 of NC_060248.1, forward strand.
GGCCATTTTAATTCATTAAACATATTTTGACGTCGTCATATGATAGATCAGGCTAGGATTTTCGACCAGAATTAGCGTTTGATAGAAAATTGGAAGTTACAAAGTGAGATATTTTGAAGTTATCTTTCGAGACAAGAATGTGGGAAGTGGAAGGAATATAATAAGCTCATTAGGTGGCGTGAAGCAAGATAGTTGCGTATTACATACATATTGAATGAAAATAAAATTTTTAATGATGCTCTAATACGGGCGGTCGACTTTCCAGTGTCCATATATTGACTTGTTTTAATAATGATATTTGTCGTATTGGACTAATTATATCGCTGTTTTCATGTACTTGAGCAGAATAATCATTATTATGGAAAACGGTCAGAAGATATAATGGCGAGATCCGACCGCAACTCGGCATTCCGAAGAGTCTTGTAGAGCAGGCTCGGCACATGCCTGCCGGCTGGATCCGTGTCGCATCCCAGCCGCTTGCATCGCTTTCACCCTCGTCCTCAGTCAGTGTCACTCTCTTCTGCGGAGGAAAGGGTGGAATGCGGTTTGATCTCCACCTATATTCTCTCCCTCGCACCTTGCCCTTTCCCGATCGAAGAGTCGACCCCCGTGTCGTTCCGGTGTGCGTGGAAAAAAAGGGTTTTTGTTGTGCAGAAAGAGGTCGCCATTCACAACATCTTGACCCCGAGAAGGAGAGAATTCTAAGCGGGGACACCCAGACACATTTGCGCGTGTCGCGAGGTCAGCTGGTCCTCTCCGTCTCGTCGCACGCTAAGGAATCTAACTCTATTGGAACGATAATAAAAGCCGCTGCAACGAGACATTGATGGCGAAAACTTGAAAATCGTGTAGCGGGTACAAAAGTTTCTTGCTTCTCTGACCGGAAAGTTGTGAAGTTTTCATCGATTTCGCTGAGGGTAACTTACTCGGGGGTTCTGTCGTGAAGTTGTCAGTCATACAAAGTTCCGAAATTAAGCTATTTTTGTTAGATAGGTTCATAATATGCAGTTATCTACTAATTATCGACATCCAGTCTCAAAATTAAGGGGAATATTTATTCGTTCAACTAATTTCGACTTCATAATTTCCCTTAATCACGCGAAATATGAATGACAAGTACTGTTTGGATTGCTATTCATCTGTTTTCGTTTTAAATTTTTAAGAATGTGATGTAAATTGTTAAATAAGCGAAAAAATCATGATTTATGTGTATTTCGAAGATTATCATATTAATTTCTCCATGTAGCTCTTTGTACTCTTACTGGTACTCTTAAAGCTAATAAGTGGGAAGAAGTAATTATTTCATTAACTTCACGGTTATTTAATCAGTTTTATGACATAGAACTTGCATAGATTACTGATAAATTCCATCGAAAACTATTTTTAAGTTTTAAACTACTCACTAAATGTACTTTGGAGCGAGTGGTTAATTTTGCCCATGTTTTAATTGTCACTACGGAATAAAGCTGGTATCTGGGGTTTGGATCACAGCTGACTAATTCTATATCATATCCGCATTACATCCGTACCCGTGATGTTGAAACAATTGGCATATTACAATATGGTTAATTTAAAATTGACTTCAAAAAACCTGTTTTTGGTGTTCTCAAGTTGAAATTGATCGGGTTTCCCTGCTAGATGTTTCTATCGCTTCGAGAAACTAGAGATTAGCGGTGGGAAAAGGACCGTGACACTTTCGTGTTGAATCGACAAGTTGCTGTCGTAGGATGAGGTTATCTGTCAACGAAGCGGTTTGCGGGAATAGGAGAGGAGAGTGATGAGTTGTTGCCAGTCAATCTTCCCTCCCTCGTGTCCCGCAAGAACGCGAGCATGATAAAAATACCCGAGATTGGTCCAAGAGCTTCTCGCGGCGAAACCAAATAGAAGAAGAGTCGTCTGAGAAACCGGACGAAGTTATGTCCATGGTCGGACACTTCGGAGCGATCGACGGGATACCCCTCTCGAAGGGGGGAAGAACGCCTTAGTGAGTGACTTATGTAAGGGTTAGTAAGTATAAGTAAGTAAGCAATCGAGTGTTTCAACATTCGGATGTTATGAGGATATGCTATAGACGATATTGACTCTAGTTTTCAGTTGCCCTAGAGTCACAGCCCTTTTGAGCATCAACGGACTGTGACTCAAGCGGGAAATATTTTGACTATGAATCGCTTTTGCGAAAATAAAATTTTGCATTCGATAATTTGTCCTAATTCCGAATTTCATAATTATATCCTTGTTTACTGGTACTCTTAAAGCTATTAATTGGGAAAAAGTAATTATTTCATTACTCTTCACGTTTATTTAATCAGTTTTATGACATAGGACTCGTATAGATATTCGTATAAATAGTTTTATATGATATTTAACAGTAACCTCACCGTTAAATATCATCGAAAACTATTTTTAACTTTTTAAACTGCTCACAATGACGTGTTTTGCTACGATTTTACGTTTTTTTAAAGTCATGAGCTCTTTAATCAATGGCTCTTTGGTTTAATTATAATATTCGTTCGTATTGAACCTTTCTTGTAGTAACAAAATCTATGGAACGAGAAGTGAAATGCATGACTGGACTCAGGATTGTGGAGAGAGTGTGGAGAGCGTGTGAGCCGTAGAAGGTCATTGTGTTCATCATTTTAATACCACTCGCAAACGAGAGCTGTCTCTTCGCGCCTCTAATGGAAATTATATGATCTGTGTAATTGCTCTTTGGTCATCCACACTTTTCCATCAGCCCATCAACTTTCACAGTGGGAGTTCTTCGTTCCGAATTCCACCGCTAGCGAATCGTCCCTGACCGTGCCTCTATTTTCTTTCTAGGCAAACAAAATTCTGCGGTGGGAATGTTACTACAGTCTAAAAGGTGAAAGTTCATTTTCAGTTTTTAAATTAATTTATGGCATTATTACCTACTTCTATACTCCTCCCTTCATCCATAACATTAACATAATGTGGGGTTACTCCGATATGAAATCAGACTCATCTCCATCGTTCGCATTTGCCCGAGAAATACCGAGACATTTTATTTTCTCCTTTTATAATTACCTTGGATTCATCAATATTTAATTACCATAAAAATTTTAAAAGTGAATGTACCGCTTAGTTTAATGATTCGAAATCCGTGATCCATGAACAAGGAGAGTTTGCTCCATTCATGTAGTGATGCTGGAAATATTTAAATTGTCCGTAATATTAAATTTAAAATATATATAAGTGGAAAGTAAACTTTGCATCTCATTTCTTCGCTACAGTTTATTGATTTTTGAAAAGTCGAATGCTGCCACTTAAATTTAAAATATTTATAAGATGTTTTTCATGTAATGGTTGACTCTTTCTACGCTATGCCTTATCTGAGGCCACACATAATCAGCAATTTTGTTTCATGTCCATTTCGTAATTACAGAACAATATAGATCTATTCTTAAACTTTTTATAATGGTCTTTGTCAGTCGAAATGATGGCATAATGTCATTCTAGCATCATTTTCTAATTCTTCTGTATCAATTCGGATTTGTACATCTTTTTTGGTTATTATCCTTCCTTTGATTCCTCTGAATGGCATCAAGAGCTTTGCCACTCGAGTTATGCCAAAATAAGGGGATACTCGTTAATACTGCTTTATAAATACCTAACCCAGCTTGAAAGATTTTTCTGAACTGAAGCCGCTAAAATTTGTTGAAAATTCATCAAGAAACGAAGGAAATACCGTATTTGACGATTACTCTTCGTTATGCTCATATAATTATACTTAATGGACTTGCAATCAAAAACTGTACTTTGTATACTTTATTTTATAAAAATCATTGGTATTAGAAAATAATATTTTTACATTGGCTCTTTTGGTGCTTCCGGTCAAAGTATTTTGATTAGAAAAATAATTAGTTTTCGTTGTGGCGAAAAGGTGATATTAAGTTCGTTATGCCATCAAAATGAAGATAATACGTTGGCGCGCGATGATACTAATCTTGAGTTGTCAGTCAAATTATACTGCTCTTGAACTCAAATCGCATTAGGTACATAGAAATGGAAATGGCGCAAACGTCGGCTGCTAGAACTAGAAAAAGGCATAAGTGTAGAATTTTAAGGATTTAATTGTCGAAATTCTGCTTTCCCTCAATTTTTTGTTTAACTTTCGATCATATACGTCAACAGATATGCAATTTTATACACTCTGCCACTGAGGAAGTTAGCACAAGAATTAATTAACGCGGACCCCTGGCGTCACGCATAAGGGTGTCATGGTGCCGGAACGCCGTTCCGCTACTGGTTGACTAACAACATAATTTTGAAATACCACTTTTATCAATTTTGTTGCCTCAATTTTAAAATATATTCATTCGAAACAAAAATATAACATTTTTTCATAAAATGTTAATCATAATTTGTCATAAAAAACATAAAGAGTAATATTTCACTTCTAAAAATATTTAAGGAAAGCGCGTTCCGGCACTCCTAATTTTGCCATGACGTCACTGGTCATGCAACATTTTCTCTTGAGGAGCCCATGCATGACATGTTTCGATTTGCGCATGTGCAGAGTGACTTGCGGCACATGTGGCTCTAGCGGTACAGAACAAGCTCCTCATTACTCGTCACGAAAAAGGTTTTTCCTTGGAATCAACGAGTTAGTATTAACACTCTTACTCATTTGAACTCTATCTGGTTGGTTAGAACCTGTATTATTATCTAGTTACGCATCTACTGTTCCCATTATCGACATTTTTAGCATCAGTGGAGTTCATCGGTGAAAGCTAAATTTTTTGTCAATATAGTATGCTGAAAGTATTTGTTTTGAAATCGCCATTCGTGAAGGGACCTTCTTATAGCTGGTCAGTGGAGTGTCCAAGAGGCGATGGGAGGGCGAGAGGGCGGGCAGACGCGTGAGTGATTCGTCCTGTGGCCGTGTATCTTGACAGAATTTGACCGCATGGGAAGCAGGGGGGACTAGCGATAGCCCAAGGAAATCGAACGCCATCCACTCGGCGGCGAAGACATTCTCACCGCGGTCCATCCACCTTTCGAGTCACCCTTCTTTCGATCGGTCCCCTCACGTGCAAATTGTGAATAAATAAAAGAAGGAAGTAAAACATGACGAACGGTCGCCCTTGCCCTTTCATCCATCTCGATTGTTCGGCCCCGTTCCGTGGTCCGCGAAAGCCTCGGGAATAATGAATGGTTTGAGGCCCTCTCGTTGGCAGCTTTTCCGATAAATTTCTCGCGTTTCCATTCGGAGTTACCTGCGGCATGTTCGGGAAGCCTTTCAAACTCGATAAATTTATCCACCCCGGGTGTGGGCCGCAGGACGAATAAAAAAACTCGGCGATGGATCACTAAAGCAATTTGCATTGAGTTAAATGAGTGAGGAAACAATTCCTTATGTATTCTAAATTATTTTTGTAAATTTCCTCTGAATTTGGTTACAGGCACAGCGCTAGGGTAGGATTGAGACTGATAGGAGTTATACGAAGTTTGCTGCGGAATTCGGTGGTCCCTTCATGATATATTTTCAGGATGACTTCCGTCAGGATTTTCCGCTGACTTCTTTGGGTGGAAAGCCTTTGCTCTAGTGGGACAACTATTCGAAATGTCACCTAATTTCCAACATGGAGGCAATCTTACGGGGGTCGCTCACCTGGCATCGGTTAAACTTTTTTCTTCGACACTTGAATTGCAACAATAATTTCACGTTATTCAAAGAACGAACCTTAAGATCTCCGGGATGCTTTAATATTTTATAATTTTCATTTCCAAGTGTAAAAAAGGTTACATTATTCGCTGATTTTTCAAATTCCAATAAAAATATATTGACCCCGACGTGATTTGAACACGCAACCTTCTGATCTGGAGTCAGACGCGCTACCGTTGCGCCACGGAGTCCCTTGATGAAGAGGGTTGTCTGCTGGACTGCACCTTTAAGCATCTTCGTTCGACTGCTCGTCCCAACGATGTTTTTCCGTTCCAGAGTGGTGGATTTTTAATGTAAAATTCACCGTTGGAGTCTTAATTGTATGTCGAAGACGTGATCGATTGAAATCGTGTGTAAAAATAATTTTTAAGAAATTTTACGCCGATTGCTCTTTCCTGCATTCAATTAGCGCTTGCATTTTTCACATTTCCAATTGCTGTGCTGCTATAGAGACGGCAAGAATTTTGTCAACTCAATCTGAGGTCCGCTTACGGCAGTTAGAGTTTGAAATCTTAGTTAACCGTAACTAGGAAGAGAAATTCGTGGTTAAATAAGATCATAGCAGCTCTTTGTGGTGAAATAATTGAAGTTCATGACATTGAAGGAGCCAAGCGAAATGTAAAACGATAGAAACTCTGCCTCAAGTAGAAAGTAGCGTAAAAGCAGTATTCGTGCGTAGGTCACGAGCATGACTCGGAATACCAATTTGCTTCTGGACTACTTCGCCGGCTTCAGGGTCGCCTTACCACACGACAATTTCCTGTGACCCCAGAGATCGGGCGAACAGCAACTTGAGAAAAAACCTGGAAAGGATTGTGTCGGCGCTGCGGTGACCCGGTTAGGCATGGACGATATTTAAAATTAAATATCGGATTACGATGATTTCGATGTCTATAATTGGCGTTAACGATAAGTAAAATCTGGTACAGTAAACATAGGATCCGATAAAAATGTGGAATCCGAAAAATTTATCGGATAATCCGATTGTTGGAACTGCTTTTGAATGGCCTCTTTGTGGTCCTAACGTTCTATTCCGATTGCTTTCTGTCCGTACGTAGCTATGGATCCCGACTTCGCGGCAGCCGAAAATATTCAACTATCACGGTTGTTGAAATTGCTCGTGATCCCCTCCCCTTATAAATTACGTACTTACCGACGACGGTCAGTATCAGCCTCAGAGGAAGTACAACCACATTGGCTTCTTCACATGAAAGCAAGATGTCCGAGATCACGTGATTCCTCACCCACTTCCCTAATCCCGTGTGAAGAAGATCATTTGGTGATTATTTACGATTTGGTTTGCTTTTTTTATTCTTGTGGTAAGCAATGAGAAGTTGTTTTTGATTCTACCACCAGGTCATGAATAATGGCTTATTGTATTTTTTAATTCAAATTACAGAGTGGAAATTGTTTAGAAAAAATTAAAGTGCAACTATTTGTTTTAAAATCTCAATAAAAACATTTAAAAGCTAACGGCGAAAAAATGAAATTCGACTCCGATGTGAATGGATCATTCAACCTTCTGAAATAGGGTGATGCGCACTACCGTTGCGCCACGGTGACATATTTTTAAGGAGAGTTATAGTACACCTTTTAACTTGTGGTGATTGATAATCAATGGTCGTGGAAGCTATGATTTGAATCTCATTTCTGGTGGAGTAAATCTTATTGTATTTACATACCGCTGGACTAAATAGACCCTCTAGATTTATATTATTTTAAAAAATTCAGAATTTTATGTTTAAAAAGTGCTTGTACTTAATTCAGTTTATTCGAACGGATAAAATATATGATGCTGAAACCTTTATCATTATGGAAAAGTTAATCATCGTTGCTTAGTAGAAAATGAACTTGCGAGACAACGTTATGTTTTCAATTTAAGGTTCTATTTCTCGAAATATGAACGAATTGGGACTATATCAGGATGAATAAATAGAAGTTGAAAAAAATAATCCGCAGACACATTTTACAAATCACGACCAAGGCTACACCTCAATGGATTCTCCCAAAAGTGCACTAAGGATTAAAATTATTTTGAATGACAGCTGGACTTAAAGACTACATTCAGTATATATGTCCTATTGAAGAATGAAGAATGCTTAGCTTTACCCATACCGGATGGTATAAACAAATTCTCTGCCCGTGGCTAGGTACCGCCATGATTTTACCCCTTCCTTCTTATTTTTAATAGCCTTATGTTGAGTGTGGATGCTTACATACATTTTTAGCAAGATACGGAAATGGGGCTGTAAGGTTGCCGTGGAATGAATTATAAAATTGATTTTATTCTCCTACTTTAAGTATAGGGCATTCATTTCCATAGATTTGGTACAATTAACTTTTTTTCACTATCGCTGCCGCTTTATAAGGCTACAGCAGTGATAAGCCTCCCTGTGTACCACCACTCTGAGCTTTTACAGGGAAGAAATTCCCAAACATTCTACGGAAATATGAATATTGCCAGTCACATCAGCTATCTTTCGGGAGAGGTTCTTCACATTTCCATGCATACTAGGCATAATTTTTATCGCCCTTTCATCTTCCCTTTCACCCATCTTCGGTCTTGGGGCTTTTCTCTACATCCATCCTGCAAACATCCGCCCGAAACTTCCGTCTTAGATGGATCGAAAGTCGTATTTCCCCCCTGTCTCTCAGATGAGCCCAGAATGGCGCACGATAACTACCCATGTCATATTCCTTCGATGGTGACCGTGCAAAAAAAAGTGAAAACTTCTTGGGCGAATTTAGCAGGTTCCCATAACAGTGGGTGCTTGGATTCCTTTTTAAGTCTTCCCCCTCTCACCCTCCGCGCATAATCCAGCCGCGCTGATGATCTGGGAGCGGTCCACTCGTCTTAATCGAAGGATTTCACTCCGGCGCGGAATGTATGGAGACACTTTCTAATTTCAATCCAGATAAGGGATGGCCGTTCATTTGAAATGGAGGCCTCCTCAACATTTGGTTGGAAAGAGGCTAGTTTGTTTATCCAGAGTGTTTTAGTTTGTGTCTAGCTTGGAAGTCTATTCCGTATCATTTTGTGGTCGCCATTCATTCAAACATCGTTGGGACGGGAAGTCGAACGATGATGCTTTAAGGTGCAGTCTGGACAGACAACCCTCTTCATCAAGGGACTCCGTGGCGCAACGGTAGCGCGTCTGACTCCAGATCAGAAGGTTGCGTGTTCAAATCACGTCGGGGTCAATATATTTTTGTCGGAATAGGGTAGTTTCTCTCGGACTGGGCGGGATTGGGACGATCGCCTTCCCTGTTAGCGTATTTTTCAGAGGAAGTAAATTTACATCCTTTGACCTTGTATGCTGCATTCAATGTTTACTACTTATACACCAGTTTATATTTAATGCTACACAAGATGATAGGAGGAAATATTTACCATATCCGTGGCTAGGTACGGCATTTATTTTGCCCCTTCCTTTGTACTTTGAATAACCTCATTCCGAGTGTGGGTTTTTTAATACATTTTAGGAAAAGGGAAAATGGGGTTGTCAATATGACATGAATATGACGATGGATATCAGTCATTTGTCTAATTCATTCTTTATTAAAAGATAAGAAAATTGTTATCATTGTGATATTATGCCCTTGTCGTTACCTGATGTGGACACGGATGTTAAGTATTATCCAAATTTGTCCAACCCTATATTTTGGTTGCGAGATGCTCGGAGAAATTTGATAGTTTTATTGTTTCTTCTTTGCGCGATTGTAAAAATTTTCTTCAGATAGAGAGTGAATCGTTGTCAGCCATTAATGGTGGGCCGCTCATTTTTTGTTTTAAAATGCGAGTGAAAGTAAACTGTATTGTACAATCACTTCGTCTTACTATTTTGCAAAAAAGGTCTATTTTTGGTCATCTTAGTTGTCTTCGATTTTCCCTTCGAAGTCCTTACCAGTTTGTTTTTTGAGATTCGTCATCATCAAAGAGTAATCAGTCGGTTTTATCGAGGAAGTTAATTTTATCACTATCCCTGCATTTTTATTCCGCCCTTCATGGGAATAAATTTCGGTCGGTGCAAGCAAAAACTTTCTTCTTTTGTTTGCCTTTATGCGGTTCTTTATTACGTAAAATTTTCACGCTTTCCATAGGCCAGGAATCTCTTTTTAGCTCTTAATTGTGGATATATAGCAAAAAGTGCAAATTATCTATCAGCTTTCATGTTTTGTGGGTGGCGGTGGACCGTTAACCTGTTTCTCACTCGCTTTATATATTTTCGCTCGCTAGAGGATATTCGTGAATCAATTGAACTAGTAATATGAAATATCATGTGATCTCCTTATTTAAAATAACCTAACCTTAAATTTGTCTTGAAGCCTCCAGATAAAATCTGTACGCGCTAATGGTGGTATACGTGTATTAATACACGTGGTTTTTTCGTAGATATAGTCATTAATTTTCGGCAGATATAATAACAATAACAATAATATCTGTAATGAGCACAGTTTCTCCCCAATTAAGATCATTTTGATATAATAGGACTACATATTTAAAAACGCCCATGCCTAGGCGGGACTCGAACCCGCGACCATCGGTTTGGGAGGTGAGGACTTAAGCCCGCCACCACCGTGGCCGGCTTCGTTTATAAGATAGTCGTTTTTTTTTCGGCATAAAAAATATTTCGGTTTCCGTGTCCCGTGCGTAATTGCCATTGTCTTGTGTGCTGAGGAATTTCGTTTGGGCTGTCACTCCCACGTTAACAACCGTCCCCTTTGTTCTCCCTTCCACTCTTGGTTTTAAGCTCGCCCTCGTCGGTGAAAGTCCTCGCCAAGGACTCGTGTCCCCACCCCCTAGCTTCTCACTCTCCTCTTTCGCGGCAAGGAGCATCACCATCCATCCGTTCCTCATTTATCTCCGTGGCTACGGAGCATGCGAGTGAGGTCGGGACGAGGAATCCCGCTAGGTGAGCGAAGGATGGGCTTTCTTAGGGGTAGGAGGCACAGGAGAGGGAGGGGGCGCTCCTGTGAAGCGATGATGCGACCACAGAAGTCATTTTTAAAAAAAGGAAAGAGTCCTCTTCTACTGGGTGTTTCAAACAGAATATACGTATTTTGAATGGATATATTTATTAAACTTTAAGACGTACGATTATGAAACTTAGCAAACACATATTAATGTTGGTGGTTGCTTTCGGGAAATGCTGCGTAGGTAACATTATCTGCTCGACGTTGCACTCCTCCTCCTGGGAGCATTTTCAAGAAACGTTTCAAGAGCGTTTACACGTAAAACTTCTTCGAGAACAACAACGAGACATGTAACATGATGGGAACAATAGGAAAGATTCATCACTTATCTCCTCCGGGTCCATCTAATTTTCTTTTTCTTTACAAGTACTGGGTGACATTTTCCATCTAATTCATTGTTTTTGTAGATACTCAGGTCTACATTAGCTCTCTCAGTAGGTTTTCGCAGATTTTTCACGCCCCCCTCCTTGTGTGGGCGTTTTCCTGCAGTGGGTTTTTTCCAATAAGGACGACAGTCAATATCCTTAGGTTTTTCCTACGTTCACTAACATCTTTTTACACTTGGTCAATAGTAACTTTGTTAACTTATAACTTTATTTATTTTTTTATTTTTATGTAAATTCTTTGCATGTAATTTCATGAATAACTTGACAATCTATTTAACTGCATATATTTCATGTTTGACGAGGGGCTAGATGGAAGATGGGACTCTTTAGTCCCAATCTCGCCCAATAAAGACGTTTATTATTATTATTTCCATTCTCTTGAAAACGCTTCCAGAAGGAGTTAAACTCGAGCAGATAATATTACCTACGCAGCATTTCCCGAAAGCAACCACCAACCACATTGATAAAAGAAGCTGTGAAAATCTTCATACAAAAATAAACAAACATATGTACGAACCTCTAAAGTTCAGAATACAGTTCTTCAATATGTCCTCTATCAGTGACACGAACAATATCACATGCATACTCAAATTCCTACCATACTCTGGCAGACATGTCCTTCGTGACTGATGTTATGGCAGTACGGAACCTCTTCCAGGTTCTGTGGGAGTGGTAGTACATAAGCGTAGTATTTAACGAAACCTCACAGGAAGAAGTCACAGGGTGTCATATCCGGAGACCGTGGAGCCCAGCTGAGACACGCTTAAATCGTCAGCTCCTTGACGACAAATCCAACAGTTCGGAGTAGTTTCATTCAGATATACCCTTACTTAGATACTCCAGTGAGGGGATGTCCCGTCTCGTTGAAAAATTAAGTTGTGTTCATGAAGCCTCGGAAACAACCAAGGAGCAACGATTGAAAGTTTGGGCAAAAAAATGCTTTGTAATTCGTATATAATTTTCGATACTGTTTATCTCACCCAAGGAGTTTGTAAATATCTGTAGGCGCTGTTTCCGAGTTTTTGGCTGGGTAAAGTTTCCGTCATCTTGGTTTGACAATTTTTGGACTTAAGACTCCGACTAATAATTTAGGGTGGCTAAGTTTTGTTCTGAAAATGAACTACATCAAGTGAAAAATGCTACCATAATCATAAGTATTTCGCCTGTGAATGTCATCGGATTTTTTCCTATCATTCGCGATTCCACAGTTAATTTATAAACTGTGTCCTGTTACCCACTTCACTGGTGGGGATATCCTTAAAAATATGCTTTTGTACTATAATTTTTAGATTTCCGTTGGTTATAATAAAATTAAATACCAGTATAAGTGCAGGTAAATGACTAATTTACTGTCGTAAAATATTATTTTCAGCTGAGATGGTTGTAGAACGTAACCGTGGAGATTGATAATAATTTTTCCCTGGGAAAAGATGTTTGAGTCATAACTTCGCGAAGCCTACCAATGAAGTAAGAAAAAAATGTTTACTTTGCGCGTTTCATAGTTAATTTTAATGTATTAACGAGTTATGACAAAAAATTTCACCAAATAGTAAGCATTGACCCTTGCGGGATTGTCAATGTTTTGGTAAGGATGGGCGTGGCTTTCCTACCCAAGCACTCCGGCCACACTTCGCTCCACGCTCTAAACCATTGGTGCCCCCTCCAGATATTTACAACCTCCTAGGCAACGATCGATAATTTGGACAAAATAATACTTAGTAATTCGTATATTATTTTCGATACACCCTGTTTGTACTCTCGCAGAGTCCTTTGGATAGGCCATTCTCGACACTACTCCCTCACTAGTTATCATGAGGCAACCTAGAGGACTCTGAGTAATATGTTCGTAGTAGAGCGCTTGCTGATCCCATGTTCAATAATCCAAAATTGGGTCTTGTGTACGTTTACTCTGAGATTCTGCCGTTTTTCACGACTCAAAAGTATTTTTACCATTTTATCAGATTAATCAATTCCGGCCTACATTTTGAAATAAGACATTGATTTCTAATCACATTTAATAGTAGACATATTTCGGATTTAAGTACTCCTAAAAACTAAGGTTTCACATTTCTCTCGTGTTAAAAAATATTCAGTGTCATTACGAAAATAGAGACAATTTGGTTTATTATGATACAAGTTATTATACATTAATATCAAAATTCTCACTTTTCCCCTCAGCGAGAATTAAATGTAATTATATGGCAATGTACAAACAGAGTAAGTATTATGTAAACGCTGTCGTCGCAGTCAGGTATTCATGCGTATCAAGTGATCTCGGATTGTGTCAACACTATCCTTATCCCAAGTTCAGTATTTCAAAGTTGAGTCTTGTGTATGTTTACTCTGAGCTTCTACCCATTCTCACTGCTTTAAAAAAAATATACCCAGCTTTACACGGGTGACGATTATAATCCCTTAGTTATAATGACGGTCATCCATTAACACTTGTGGAACAAGCACGAATGCATGAACCAATTTAGAACAGGCTCTATTTTCTGTGCATGCATTCGCACAAGTTGGGTGGTTACACGGTGCATTTTGGCGTTCATTCTCGCGTTCATACATTTAGACATTAACATGTACGTGTTAATGTACAGTGTAAACAGGCCTTTAGTCATGTCAGTGATTAACGTGCTGGAAATGGCTTAATGCGATGTATCGGTTAGGTTTTTTTTTACGTAGAAACCTCACTCTGCCCGGAGAGGTTTTCTGCAAACCAGTCTGATTAAATTGGTATGATAGGAGCAACTGCCGTGAATCTTTCATTGTGTACTGGGATATCCGCCGATATATATAATTTATCACGGTAATTAATAGTTGTGTTATATGTGTTATTTGAGTTATATGTGAATATGAAAGGGAAAAGTGTCAGCAGAAATTGGTGCGTACGATTGGGTTGTTGCAGTCGCGCAAAATTATAGAAATATATGTATAAACTCTAAAAGAGTTGGTAAGGTGGAAGTTTTTTAAATACGGTCTCATGTTTAAAGGATTATATTTTATCTTTTCATTATTTGATGGAATAAATTCATTTCAATCCACATAATGAAGCAAGACATTGATTTCTAATCATTTCTATCAGCAGAGATATTAAGGCCAAGGGATCTTCAAAACTCACTACACCCTACCATCTCTCACACGTTTTTTAAATTTTGTTTTTGCTTGTAGCGTGTAATTGTAATAATTATTATTAATTTTTAAGTCTTGAGATACATTGAGTAAAATTTGAAAATGTTATTAGCCAGAGGGGAATGTACTCTGCCATTGCCATTCTTCTCCCGATATTTTTGTTTTTCCCGGTCTTCCCGATCCCGGATTGAACAGTTTTTAATAAATGGAAACGGAAGGAACGTACATCAAACTATTTAATTTTGTCTTTGGGGTTTTAAATTGGAATAAAGAAAAATATTCTTAAAATTTTGTATGAAATTACGCGTGTAAAATAGTGTGTTAATGAGATAAATGTTCTAAAGTTTTAGTATACTACGCACTTAATTCATTTAGAGCTAAGAGTTATGCAATTACTTAAGAATACGCTATGAATCCTTCAATGTTGCAGAGAGGGTGCTTCAATCTGTCAGAGAGGGTGAATTGTTTTAAAACGAATGGAAAAGTTTGGTAGTTTTTTATGTCTACAGTAAAGTTGTGAATGCTTGACTGTAATGTGAGAAAATTACCTTGGTATGATTTCAAATTAGTCCATTTAGTAATAATTCCTACCATCATTATGTGAAGGTGCAGCCATATATTCGACGTTTATCCTTTCTACGTTTGTATGTGGGTCCCACATGTCTGGCCGCGAGCTCCTCGTAACCAAGTTACGATCCTCGCTCCCTCTTCTTTTCCCTTTCCCTCACTTTCTCTTGCCGCCGCTTCGCATTACCGGTTCACCCTGGGCCGGATAAAGACGTCACGAAACGCCTCCCCCACCCCCTCGCTCCCCGCCACCTCTGCGCCCCATCGTCTTCCTTTTTCTTCGGAGGTGTAGGGTTAACGGTCAATCGCATACTATATACGCGCGGCCAGCCGACGTAAACCCGCCCTCGCAGTCTCTCCGCCATGCCCACCTGTCCGAGTTGTTTTGGTGCGCCGCCGCCATGGGAGAGGTCAAAGGGGGTCAGGCGTACTCGGAGGGCTCATTCCCGCCTTGACGGCACACCATTTGAGGAAAGACATAGTGTCACCTTCGGCGCAGGAGTGTACAATGTACACTGTGAAACCATTGCATTTGTCAATGAAATTATATGACGAAACGTATTGCCGAAGAGTTGAGTTCTAATGGTGAACCAAATTATCTCTCTCGTCTCATGCTTAGCCTTATGGAAGATCATTTTAACGTAAACGAAAATTAAAACTTAGTTACATTCCATCAATTCATTTTCAGGTGCAACGAGTTTCGACGCATCGGCGTTGTCGCTAGTTGTACCTGAAGATGGCGCCACTGCATCGACACTAGTTGTACCTGAAAATAAATTGGTGGAACATAACAAAGTATTTCTTTTCATTTACGGTGAACTACATCTTATCGACGTAATCAATATTTAAGATTTCTCATTTGTTCCGTGAAAATATTGTTTATTATGGGACCAGTTTGCCAACTTATAAATTTGGCATAGCCCATAAGTAAAATCAGATTATCGAACATTAAATAATACGTTGGGGTTCTGAAGGCCATCGATTCTCAATGGTACTGTGTGACTTTTCGTCATTGTAATGCGTCGGAAATTTCAAAGTTTTGATACGTTAAATACATTACGTCGCGGTGCTTGACGTGATGCTCATTTAAACGCGGTCTGGATGGCGTAATATTGAGCAGCGCGATAAGTAAGGGTTTTAGATATATTACAACTCAAGGTAACTCAATATTAAAGGTTTTTTTAATCGATATTAATGCATAATTGAAGCATAAAATATAAAGTATGTGAGTTAGTAAAGAAAAGATCATGTACACGTGTGATAAAGGTAGGATAGAGAAACATCAACTGCGACATTTTTTAGAAAAAATTACCTTTTTGTGAAAGGAATGAATAAAGTTCAAGTATTTTATCATTCCCAAATGTGGAGATTACATTTCCTGTTTTATAAATTGTAATCAGGGAAGAACGACTGTTCGGGTTATTTTAGTGCGCCGGGAGGAGGTGGATGGGAGAGGTCAAAGGAGGTCAGGCCTTCGGTCAGCGGCCGCCTCCCGCGTCTTCGGTGCTGACCAATTGAGGAGGGATATAAGGTGACTCCATTGGCTCAAGAGCGCACTCAAGATGCCGTTAAACTGTGTCACACGAATGACACATCGATGGTTGCCATGGATGGACTTGCCACTCAAGCAAGGTGCCAATAATGTCCAGCCCCGTGATCACCGTCTCGTACTCGCTACGTGCGAGTATCGCTTAAGATGTATCGGATGACGGTTGTCACTGTGGGCGTCACTTAACTCAGTGATGGCATGGAATGGCATCTGAGTATCGAGAACACTCGGAGCACATATTCCTGATGCCTGTGCTTTTAAAGGTTGCTCATACTCGTAGGCATAGACTTAGTGTCTTCTCATGTGTGAATTGTCATTTTTGACGTATGAAAATGTTATTTATTGTTTGTTGATTTACAGATTCCAAGCTATTAGTATTTTTTGCTGTCTCCGAATATCCCATTGCTAATCCGTCAATTCATATATGTTATTTTTTCTTTCTTCCTTTCCAATTTTTTTCACGGTATCTTTTCGTTTTGAAAAAATCATCCTTGAATTCATATCATATTTTGATTATTTATCATATAAGTTTGGTTATATTTATGTGTTAAACGACAAGGTGACACCAGCGGATTTCATGCGATTTCATTCTCCAAATGGAATTTGGGGTCACCTCCTATTCTCCGGGCATTGATTGACCTCGTATGAACTTAGCAATATCAGGGAGATCACGATTCTATTGAAGAAATTTCAAAGGAAACAATAGAAAAGCTTTGTCTAGAACTCGGCATCAGATATACAAAATTTCTCTGAATTTTTATGTGGGACGTAGACGTTATGGCAGTGGTTTTTCTGATCGAATGTTGGATGCAGAGATACCAGGATCCTTTAGCACTACCAGAGTAATCAATTATCTAGTACAGTGGTGTAGCCAGGAAATGGAATTTTGTGCGGGGGGGTCCAACACCAGGGGGGGGGGGGATTTTTTAAAAACAGGGTACTAAATATAGTGTTTTAAACTAATGCAAGCAATCATAATCGAAAAAACCTTGTTGAAGAAATATTTTGTAAATCATGATTTTTCAATATTTTTTATGAAGGAAAATAATTGTGTTTTTATATTCCGGGGGGCGGGGGGAGTTCCGGACCCCCGGTGACCTTTTTGAACTAATCTCCACACTTAATTTTAAATTATGAATAGCGATGGAGATACGGTTAATGTCATATTAAAAGTATTACATATTGTCATCTGATTCTGATTTATACTGAAATTTTCAGCTTGATAGCTATTTGTAAAGTGAGTTAAAATTGAGTTGCAAAATTTGACCGGGCATGATGAAAAACAACAAAGGGAGATTATGAAAGCGTTATAAAATGGCATTATTCATAATTATAAAGAAGACAATTTTTATTTGCAGCCTCTCTCAGTGTTTGGGGATTTATAAGTTAATATGCTCATATGCTTGTTCTCTGTTCTTTAAAAATTGATTGAATTAACATTTAGGCTGATCCTCTTGTGAGAACATAAAACAAGGTTGTATTTATTTCATAGTTTTTTATGCGCGAGGCCTGGACTGGACGTGGTGTAGCGTAAGCCGTTAGCTTCCTCTTAGAACGAATTGTTCTTCTACTGAGGGTCGAAAGGCCGCTGAAGGAATGGGGATGTTTTCAGCAGCAAGGCACCAGCGTGAAGTTTTCGATTTCATGTAAAGAAAGTTTCTACAGCGCAGCATGACGATTTTCCATGCTGTGTTGGAATCAAAGGGCGTACCGGTGAGAATGCATTATTATACGAGGCATAATCGGAGGAAATGGAATTCCAGAATACCACTTTGATTGAAAGGCACAGTACGCGTGGAAATCCGTCGTAAGCGACCTGACGAGAATCATATCGTTGTGTGATTCACTTCTTCGTGCTTATTCTAAAGAACGGTGTTATCCATAGTCTACGTTTCTGGCTGAAGGTATTGGATGTCACCTAAAAAGCTGAAATGATTAGCCAGGGGGATAAGGATTCAAGAATTTAGTTGTTTATAATACGTCCATTAACTTTTTTGCAATAAAATTTTTATCCTTTCCAAATAAATAAAGCAAGAAGGAAGTTATGGATTTGATAACTACCCAATTATGCTCTCTTTCATGATACTCTGAGACCATTCGATTTATTTAGCTACCTTGAATGCGAAAATCCAAGATTTTTTTATCCAATCGTGCATTCTACGTAAATTACTGCTAATTCTTCAGCTATCACTAATTGATTACTAATTTTTTATTGTATTGAAGATGAGTAGACCATTTTTCAAGATACCTGTTCTCATTAATAGTGGTCAATGAAACTTTACGGTAGGTAGTATATTCACTTAAGAGTACTCCATGGAAACCTTAACCGGTAGAATACTTTAATAATAATAATTCACTTAAGATTTACGATTCATTGCACTAACAATGGTTTCTTTGTTGGTGGTTCCCGTTTTATTCCATGGAATATAATGAGAAATGTATTCGTGCATCGATCTGAGAGATTTGAATTGCTGGATGGATTGTACGGTTGCCATCCTTTCCTTCTGGCCTGAATCTCATCCTCTTCATCAGTCTTTCCATTGTGCAGCGTCCTGAATTTTATTTCACCGGAGGCTTTATGAGATCGTGCTCGCATAAAGTCCGTTCCATTCACCATAATTGAAGTGTCGCGGAATGTAAACCAAGAGAGCTGTCATCAGTGTTCTTATCGTGAAGGTAAATTTTCGTCAATTGCGCTCAATGCGGATGTTTTATTGCTTTATTAGTTCGGAGATTGATAGGAAGTCGATGAATCGTGAACATTGGCTGGGGAAACTCTCTCTTCGCCTCATTCATTATTTTGCTTGTGTACTCTTATCATACAAGCTATTGTATGCCGCTATCTCTTGATCAGTTGACGCCTTCCGCTATTATTTTGTTAAATTTCGATTTTGGCCACTCGTTGCTGCTTTTCCTCTGTACATTATCGTTTTCTGTTTAACGGAGGACTTCTACATTTGTTCGGTTCCCATTTTGCTCATATTTCGGTGATAACTGACTTGTTCCGGCTCCATCTGGTATCTTCAAGTTCGAGTGGACATCGTCGGCTTGCAATTGAAAAAAAGACTACGGTATGAACGCAAAAAATGGACGAGTCGTCTCCCGAGCGTCGAATAAATAACTTCGAAAAACAATGATCAACTACAGTGAAAAATAAAGCATTCAAATCCTTAAATCGCTATCATAAGTCTACAGTGAGTCTCATTATGCGAAACCATCTATGATGGTTTTCATTAAATGAATATTTACCAAACTTTACTATGCTCTAAAATGGAGCGGGCTCTTAGCGTATCAAGGTTAGTCTTAATTCAGTAGAACTAAAATAAGCTAACTTCCTAAATTTTCGCAGTAAAAAATGTTGCAGCGTGGAGGTAGCGTGGTAACATGGTATAGAGAGCTTATCTACTGTAACCGTAGGGATCAAGGAAGCCTTTGAACTCCTCCTACATTCCTAAATTCTTGCCCTTTGAGTTTGCCCTGTGAATGGAACTACCCCTACACTAAATTATTGATATCGCACACCTGTGGTTTACTTTGGGAGTAAGCTCTAACCTCAAATGTACAAACAGATTGCGTTGAATACTGTCGACAGTCGTCGGAGACGATGAAGAGACGCGGAGAAAATCCTGGAAGCAACGGCGCGCCGGTTATTGGTTTTGGTATTTTTAAAGTTAAAAAGCGGTCAAAAACGTGAGAAATTACACTCAAACAACTTCTGCTTAAACATTCCTGTAATTCGAAAAATGGGTAGTAAGGGGAGATAAAAAGATCCATTTACAATGGAATGATCCTTTATCTTCACATAATTAGTATTTTTGGACGGTTTGAACGCCATCGAAAAATCG
The DNA here is from genome assembly GCF_921293095.1 of Ischnura elegans. Lineage (NCBI taxonomy): Eukaryota > Metazoa > Arthropoda > Insecta > Odonata > Coenagrionidae > Ischnura > Ischnura elegans. The sequence continues at coordinate 111,450,577 of NC_060248.1, forward strand.
AATTTTGTTCGCGGAAAAGGGCATCTCAGACCACTGTGCGGCTCTTGGTGCATGCATACATGCATGGTATTTTAGGTGGAATCTGCAATACTTCAGGAGGGCAGACAATGTTCAGCATTTTTTTTCCATAAACATAAGGTTGCACTTTGCAGATGCTATGGAAATGGGTTTTCTTGGGTACTATCCAGCATTTTCGAAATTTTATTTAATACTCTGGGTTTTTAAGGATATTAAATAATTCAGGTTTTTACCAAAATGTACTATTATAATCGTCTGAAAATTCTCAAAATAGGTGAGATTACGCAATCGTATCAATGACAATCGCTCAAATCTCTCGTGTTATTAACCTCAAATATTAATTGTTTAAGACAATTGAGAGGGTGAGAAGCCAAGGGTTACAAGTGATATTTTTTAACAGAGTTAGTTAAAGTTAACTGTTTGAAGAAATACACAAAACTTGGTTGGCATGGGATACGAGTGAGTGGAAAATCGAATGCACTACTAAATGTCTAATTGATCTGGTTTGTTTTCTATACCTAATTTCTGCACCTAACACTGCATAGAAAAAAGAAATCACTTGTACCCCTAGGCTTCTCACCCACTCAATTACAATCGCACATTTTCGTCCAACCTTAATAATTCAATCACATTAAAAGCCATAGTATTAAATAAATGTCAGAAAGGCGGAATACTCGAGAAAAATCATTTTCAAGGTAACTGCAAAGGGCATTAAAAAAATGTTTGCGTTGTCATAGTTAAGTACCTAAGGAGTTGGACCCCATGCTTACAGGACGTAAAATGCTTAAAATTGTGTCCCCTACCACCTTCGGAAGTATTCCAGATTCCTCCTCAAACACCCTGCATGGAGGAAAATTTCCAATTCTATCACAACATTCCACCAGATTACGCGTGAGACGATTCATTTTATTCATTATTCTAACTCGTATCGCCAAACTGCCCATTTTTTCTCCCACCACCCATATTTCAGTATTTCCTGGCCTCGGGGAATTTGTTCCGGTTTTTCGAATGAATTCATCACACCCCGTTGCGATCCGAAGTGTTGACCCACCGGTTTCGACTCCCCCCTTCTTGTGAGTCGAATTTGCATACGTGTGCCTAGCAGCATTCGATGGCCGGATATCACCTGCCAGGTTATTCCTCCTTCCCATATCCATTTTTGGGATCCTGCACCCATATGTCAACAATGGAACGAGCAGCTCTTCGAGTAGGAAATGGTCCGAGAAATGACCCAGTTCTCATGGCCGCCGCTTATTTCGAGATCATCCCGATGGACCCGATCGGTGGGAAGGAGGAGGCCACCTGGATTTTTTCGCTCCTAATTCGCGGTTGCACACATTCCATTTCTTTTTATTCATTCGCCAAAGAATAAGACGAATAGCATACCGATATGCCTGGGGGAAGGAAACCTAATCTTTCACTCTTATGTGTATCTTGCTGTTCTCAAAAATTGCTGTGTCTTCTCCCTCAGAGTTTTTCCTTTGCCTCCGTGTTACTCCTTGTTTCTTAGTGTCCTGTGTGTAGTGCCGTTTGAATATTCATCTTTCCCTGGTTTAATAATACCGCACTATCCTAATATTTACCGATGTCCATTCGAGAAAGGGTGAAGCTTAGGTAATCAACTTTTTCAACGCTTGAATTTTGCATCTGCTTAGTGACGGAATAGCCAATACAACCATGAAATTCGGGATCCGGTTGTCATTTTAGGATAAACTTGACTGTACTCGCGTTTTAAATTTTATGACTAGCCCAGTTTATGTAAATCGACCTGTTTCAATGAACTTCAATTTTTCTGTCACTTTAAAACTTTTCTTACTTCTCTAGGTTTTCTTTGTCAGAGAAGCATGTTCGGTTGGAAGATAATAAACTGCGTGTGAGTATCCAAAATACTGCATAATACGAGGCACTTTTCCCACTAATACAGGTTCATTCCCACGCTAAGGTGCTTAGATCTTTTTCGTACCTTTATGTGTCCTTGGGGATGGCCCCATGAATGTATGCCACTGGATAAACCGTGATTATTTCTTTTAAACTCAAAGAAATCATATGTTGTGTTGGAATTCCATTCCAGATCACATTTTTGACAGTCACGTATGCTACTATTTAGATCACTAAGCCTTTTGGTTCAGCTTCCGGTGAAACCGAATGATTTTTTCATGCCAAAATCAATCATTGATGCGTAAATCTTTTATTTTTTCAATAAAAGTTGCGTCACATACGATAAATACCATTTTACGTGGTAGATTCAGCGCCTTTCCTCGGATCATGGCCTGGGGCCATCAGTTGCTTTTGGCTAGTTGGAGTATTTTTGCTGCAGGTTTCATCGCAACCTTCGGCTTCCCTGTTCCTGCTTGCCGCCGATCACGAGACTGCTTTTCTTGGGTTAGCTTTTTTTGCATTTTTTTACCTTCTTGGCATGCGTCGATCTGTAAGACTTACTGTGTGTGTTGCAAGCGATGGCACTCGACTTTTTGCTACTTCCTAGTGCGGAGAAACATGTCGATTTCTCTGAACTGAGTGGGTCGTTACGCTAAAGTGAAAATCCTCAATGCTCAGTTAAATCCAAGTTTTTTTTTTCAATTGAAACCGGCGACACGAAATAACCCGCAATTTAAAGTCTTTGGAAGTGTCAAAAGGTGAAAGTGATGTTCTTTCCTCGAGGTCTTCGCCAGGCCTCATCGTTTCTACGCCCCAACCCAATTGAAATTTTTAAGTTTAGCAAGTATAGTCATGAAAACACGATAGTCTGATGAAGACATTCGTCGAGGGACAAGTAGATGGCGAAAATGGAAAACGAAGACCTCCAACATAATGTATGGAATAGTTAAATAAGGATGTGAATGTGAAGAGTATACGTAGGTGTTAAAATATTACCTCATTGGAGAATGTAATGGAGAGCTGCGTAAAATCAATCTTTGAATCTTGACCAGTGACGATGATGCTGATGAAATATGAATTATTTTCTTCGGAATTATATTAAGTCCCGCTCGCTCATATGAAAATTTGCGTTTTTGGCCTATCATTTTACCAGATCTTAAACGTTCTCTTTGGTCAGTTTTTCTCATGTTCTTCAATTGTAGCGATTGCCCTCACACTTCGCAATAAAGATGATAAAAAATATTGTCGTTCACGATCTTTAACCAAATACATCTTCCACAATCGTGAAAAACCTTAAAATCCTGGTTAAAAATCTCTTCACATAATTAGTATTTTTGGACGGTTTGAACGCCATCGAAAAATCGAATTTTGTTCGCTCTCTCTCCTTTGTAACGTGCAAACATTAATAAACGAGAAGCTATGAATATTTTCAGTGGGTTGTAAGTTATGTGTTAAAATATTAAGGTTTTTCGTTTGATTACTTCAAATGCCCTTGAAGCTCCAGTCAAATCCTAATCAGAAAAAGATAGGGCAGCACAGTTGCAGGAGAATATAACTGTATTTGTTCCATCGCAGTTTTCCCGTGAAATTTAACTTCGTCATACCTCCCCAATTGCGTTGCGCATCCCGTGTTCCAGATGGTTTTTTGATCGTCCCATCGCACAGTGGGCTAGAATCGAAAAAAGCTGGCCAAAACCTCAAAATCGATTTTTTTGAGCTAGGAAATTGAAACTTCGCATACACATTCTCAAATAAATTGTGCATAACTTCCCAGATTATTTTGGTCCTGTGTTTACACTTTAACAATATATGTGAGGTCAAAGTTGAGCAAATTTAGCGAAAAACGACCACCCTCGATTTTTTCTGAAAATTGCCGACTTTATCCTCGTGCAGTCGTTTTATAAATAGATTTATCGACAAAACTGTTATACCATCTTAATTGACACTTCTTATTCTTTCATTTGAAGGGTTTTTAAAGATTTTGTTTCATCAATAATCATAGATACATAACAAAATGGCGGAGCCTGTTTTCAACCCATTTTTTCACATAAACGTAGAAAAAAAGTAGACATTGTCACCGGCTTACACTAAGTAACTTATATCATGTCGTTCTTTGAAGCTTCTATATTGTGAATCTAAAGTCAAACCTTGCACCAATTTGCAACCCCGAATTTTAAATAGTTTTTTCGAACGCACGGACGACACCGGTTCTGGCCGGCGGCGGCGGAGAGTACGGCGACGCGGCAAGCGGGTGGATGCAATATGGTCTCATTCACTTTTATGTGTGGATAACAGATATATTAGTGACAGAAAATAATCACCAGAAAGTAAAATTTATAAATATTGCTACGAATGACTCTCATTATGCAATCGCTCGGCACTGCAAGAGGTGCACTGAAAGGTTTCCTTCTTTGAGTGCATTCCATGGGGAATGGACTTAAATCGCGTGCTTAAAGTGGGGAAACGGACTCTTTTATTAACAAACAAGCTCTATTTCTAGGCAAGAGCCTTCGATGACCCATAGCCTCCACTTCCTAACCCTCCATACATATTTAAAGGCCTTCTGACCACGGTCGTTTTACAGTATTGTTGTAGTGCCGAGCCCTTCGAACTTGTTTTTGGTTTGAAGTTTGAACTCCTGTTAGCTTTAAAAGTTTCGGAAGGCATATTACTCACATCAAATAATGTATTCTTCCTAAGAAATACAGTTTATTTTAATGTATGCCTTATGCTCAATTTAAAGTATTGATTTAAATCTCTTACCTATATATCAACGTCATTATTCTTATTAAACTGCGCTGCTGACAAAATGGTTATTTTTCAGAAATATTTTACCATACAAACATAACATAAACAAAAGCAGCAAAATTTACACTTTTCCCAACTAACATACTGCAATTATCACTGTCAGCAATAAAAGGTTACTGTTTTTCATTCACTATCTGACGAATTTTTATCACTTTCACTGTCTGAGCTAAAGCATTGTTTTCCTTTTTCAAAAACAGATCCATTACATTTTTCGGCAAGCTGTGTGTTTCCTCCAATTTAATTGGCGTAATTTTTGTCATTATCAGTTATGATATTAGTAGTTGTCTTCGGAATAAATCCCTATTTGTGACCACTCGTGCCATTTTTCTAGTCAACCGTTCACGGAACTTTCTCACGTCCTTATACCGTGCCTATATCGCTTCCCCTGTCAGTTGTCGCCATTAAGAATGGACTCTTTTGCAATGTCAGTTCCTTGAATGAAGACCTTATGTACGGTTGGTGGCATACCATAATTGTATTTAAAGCGTCAGTGTGAGAGAGAGAAAATTAAATTATTTGGAGAGGAAATCTAGAATAATTGTGATGACTTTTGAATACTTGTGCCTGTTTCATGCTTGGCCTAAGGAACAGCATTTTTTACCTAAACAAGAAGGCACAAAGTTGCTCACGAGCAATAATTCATGAGACATAGGCCCTCGTTCCCACGTGTGATTATATTGCGCATGTCCTAACTGCTGCAAAGCCGTGTTTGCAAATTTAAGTGCACTTTATATGCGACGCGAAACTTTGAACTGTGGAAATGTAAGTTAAGATTCGAGTCGCAGTAAGATGCAGAACCATTTTTGGAAACTTCTTATATAACCTCTGCTACAATAATTTCACTCGGGTAAATGAAATCATATACTCGCGTCACTCTCTCATCGCTGGGGTTAATATTATATCCCTGGCATTTCAGATTTTCGAAGACCCTTGCACCGAAATTTTGTGAGCTGCATGGACACAATTACTTAGTGAGAGGGCCTCTTAATCTGACATAACATAATACTCGGGGTTGCATTTTATCCACTTGGCAAGAGTTCTTGCCTCCGAGGATGGTCACTGTATCTTCCTTTTGCATTCGTTTTCCTCATAGTCGTTCTCTTCATACAACCCTAAAAACATGAATTGACGTCCATCTGCACTGGCTAAACTAGAGCAACATGTAAATTGTGCTGCATAAGGAATAGTTATTAATTGCTTTAAATCAAGAATATAAATTAAATAACCTTACTGGATAAGAATAATGAACTCTTCAAGCACCAAGACAGTACTTGATTTGGCAAATTTCGGCAAAATCAAGTACTGTATTGAGCCATTTTCCATCACGTTTAAGGAATATATTATCTGTTATTGTTAAAAAGTTTATTAGTTAGTAAAGCACGCGATTTAAGTCCATTCCCCATGGAATGCACTCAAAGAAGGAAACCTTTCAGTGCACCTCTTGCAGTGCCGAGCGATTGCATAATGAGAGTCATTCGTAGCAATATTTATAAATTTTACTTTCTGGTGATTATTTTCTGTCACTAATATATCTGTTATCCACACATAAAAGTGAATGAGACCATATTGCATCCACCCGCTTGCCGCGTCGCCGTACTCTCCGCCGCCGCCGGCCAGAACCGGTGTCGTCCGTGCGTTCGAAAAAACTATTTAAAATTCGGGGTTGCAAATTGGTGCAAGGTTTGACTTTAGATTCACAATATAGAAGCTTCAAAGAACGACATGATATAAGTTACTTAGTGTAAGCCGGTGACAATGTCTACTTTTTTTCTACGTTTATGTGAAAAAATGGGTTGAAAACAGGCTCCGCCATTTTGTTATGTATCTATGATTATTGATGAAACAAAATCTTTAAAAACCCTTCAAATGAAAGAATAAGAAGTGTCAATTAAGATGGTATAACAGTTTTGTCGATAAATCTATTTATAAAACGACTGCACGAGGATAAAGTCGGCAATTTTCAGAAAAAATCGAGGGTGGTCGTTTTTCGCTAAATTTGCTCAACTTTGACCTCACATATATTGTTAAAGTGTAAACACAGGACCAAAATAATCTGGGAAGTTATGCACAATTTATTTGAGAATGTGTATGCGAAGTTTCAATTTCCTAGCTCAAAAAAATCGATTTTGAGGTTTTGGCCAGCTTTTTTCGATTCCAGCCCACTGTGCATCGTTTCGCTTCGTGGCCAATCCTCCCTAAGATCTCACGGACATTCCTGTGCTCTTTAACTTTGATGGGGCAGTCGGAAGAATTATTGCCGTAAGCACCATCATCGTTTCTTAGTTTGTGTTCATCATGGAGTTTACTAGAAATACACAAGAAGTTTCTTATTTATTTCGTGTGGTCTGGGTTTAAAAAAGATTGCGAAATCTTTTGACCTCTTTTAATCCCTGGCTTTAGTTTTACTCCCTTGCGTTCGTCATTTTATAAAAAAACATCTTCGTTGTTGGTTTAAAATATCTTCCGGTCTAAGGAATCTGTCGTAGAATGTATCTTTAAAAGATATAATTTCTTTCTTTGTCGCTGTCAGCTAGGTCGTCAAAGTATTTCCTTGCGGTTTTCTTCACTATATCTTTAGCTGCTGTCATTTTGCTGATGGAATATACTGCGCGGTTTCCCAAAATTGTCTTATTTTAGAAGTTGACCTTAGGTATCTCCTTTCTAGTTTTTCAATCTTATCGATCTTGTCTTTCGTTAGCAAGCCCCACCACGCCGGTGTAGTGGACTGGACAGTAGAGTGGACTGTATAAAGGATGTATATACTATTGACTTTGTGGCTACCGACGCGACGTGGCGTTACTTTTTAATATGGGGCTTAGAGACACCCTTTCCCCAATATATTTTGCGACGATCTTGTCAAATTGGTGACTCATATTGAGTTTTCGATCGAACTCGACACCTAAGTATTTTACGTATTCTTCCCAACTCAAGACTTGTTGTTTAATTCTAATTCTTGTTCGCCTGTTGTCTTCCATTGTTGCGTGTTTCCTAAAAAATATTGCTTTCGTTTTTTCTGTATTTATTCTCATTCTCCATTTACTAATACAGCTTACAACGTCATCAAGGACGTCCTGGCGATATTCTGTTGCCTTTTTGGGGCACCTGGCTAAAATGGCTGCGTCGTCGGCATATAATGCTGTGATGGTGTGGTTATTCCGCTCTAGTATTTATTGATCGCAGCAACCATCTCCTACTTATTTCCCAGAATTATTTGATGTTATTTTGTTTGAAATCCCTTTTTACTTGCCCTTGCCAATCTATTTTTCTCCTCGTATGGTTTTTATCCTCGAAATTTTTGTGTGGTTCATAGTTGTTCAACCGTGCTATCGAATCTTACGAGTATAGTGTTGCAAGTTTGCCCATAATTCGTTGTCTCGGGCGTAACTTCATGGAATCAGCATACTGGAAATAAAACTTCGTAATTCCACATTGATTTATCAATGGACGACCTATGTTTCGAGATGGCACGGCATCATCTGATGATAGTTTTATGTAGAAATACGTAGTTTTACTTGTCTTACTTCATTCATTCACTCGGCGCATTGAGCGTAAACATACAAATAAATTAACAGGTAAGTAAAGAAAGGATAGGAACATATAATGGAAAAAGGACGAGGACAACGTTGCTGTGGTAGATGGAAAAAACGCCAGAAATCAAAGGGTAAAAATGCGGCCTGGTCAATATATAGTTTACCTATGTCAATATATTATCAAATTTTGCTCAGTTTTGGAAGTGAGTTGATAATGCGATATTCAATAAGTGCTTTCGATACTATATATTCCCGATTTTTTTAGCTTCGTGGGATTAATAAATCAAAGATGAAGAGGAATGATCTGTCCACACTGGAGGATGCGTGTTTATTAAGTTTTATCGTCTATAGACGGTCACAAGTTTACTTCATGGACGTTCTTTGACATTGCTGACCAATATATAAGAATTGAAGCGCCAAATGGTGTAGAGAAAGATAACAGATTTGAATTACTCTGCTGAAGAAGTAGTTACATAGTGATTTTTACTTTTGTCATATTACGAAATACAAAATCAGATTACTTGGTGCCGTGGTCAGAGCCATGGAAAATAACGATTTCGAACGATGTCAATGATGATTTCAAGCATTGATTCAAAAAGTATTTTCCTCCAACAATAACTCATTTTCGCTTACAAAGACATTATTTCATCCTATTTTCATGAATGGTAGGTTAATTATTACTCAATAATGGCTTTCATCGTAACTCAAGCCAAAGAACCCAAGCACATCCAATTCTCCATTGAAATCTCGATTTAAATTTGTTGTTCGATTCCGAATGGTTAACGACATCCGATTGCATCAAAATTTCATATTACCACTCAGAAAAAATCAGGCGGTTGAGAATTTTTGTGGAAATTTATTTTTTTTCCAAATAAGGGACACCGTAGTGTTTATACTTGCCTGCGTGGCTTGTGTGTGTGTCGGGAGGGAAGTGGGAGGGTCTCTTACTCTGTATTCGGAGGCGTCGAGGAAAGGAAATAAAAAAATATTTGGGGAAGGGCAGAGACCGCGACCGCTTCAGGAGACCGTGAGAACAAATGACTCTCTCTTCCCGCGCGGGCTATTCCTCGAATTCGCCGTTGTCGTTGCATCACTGCATTTTCTCTCTCCAGTATTTTCTTATCTTATTTTGGTCGTGTAATCTTACTCTCATGATATTTAATTACTTTCGAGGTTTGTTGTTGTGGATATTGGAAATCAGCGCGGGGTAAAAGATTCAGTGCAGTGAAAAATGTTTGGTATTCATTGATCGAGGTGTTTACCATTATCTTTATGGAAACTAACTTTAATTTAAGTATACCTGCCTGCAAAATAGTTTAATAAAGGAATGTCGAATGAAATTTTATATAGTTATTGGCACATTGAGGTGTTGTTTCATTAATTATCTTGCTTTTATTATGCTAATATCAGCTTGTAACCATTTCTCCTAATTTTGATTCGAATTGAATGATGGATTAAGTACTTGATGAAATTTGTATGATATTGTATGACGCTATTTTTAATAGTAACTGGTATCATAATGGCAGAAATAAGTTCGTCTTGCCCACAGATTTTTATCTCTCGACCCTTGTTTCGATAATCTTTATCAATTTATAGGTGCCACACTGGTTTACGACGGATAAAACAATTTCCGTGAACGGTATCTAGATCACAAAAACTTCATTGAGCACACGAGTAGTTCATTCAGATGAATTGATTTTTAATCATAATTTGGGAAAAAATTTAAAAGCTTAAGTCAGCATAGTATCTTCTACAACCTTGGAAATGACAAAGATGGTTGAAAACTTGGTCGGTGAATAAATATCCGTGGATCATACAAACGTTTTTCTGCCTTTGAATTACCTCGGCTATATTTGGTGCTTCGCTCAGATGGGCGTTGTGCGTAATGGGAGCAATCTCGCGGGCATTTTCGCTGCCCACTTGGGCGCGCACGATGGATTCCCAGCGGTGACCGCAGAAGAATAGCCCATAAGCTTCCGACTGCGCTCCGAAGATGGTAGTATTAGCGGTTTGGCCCCCAAGGAACGTCTTAGTGTTCCGTTATGCTGGAAAGTAGTACAGGATATCGGTCGCTTTGGTGCAAAAGGGGCATTATTATCTTCGGAATTCGCATTAGGCACGGTCAAAAATCGGGATTCGCCTTTCAGAATGATATCCAAGACTCATTTATATCGATGAATATCCGTTTTGCGCGGACGCTTCGAAGCGTGTAAGTTCCATCTGTGGAACAGCACCATCATCCTAATGCTTTACGAGGAGAAAGACTCCTTTTGGATGGGACTTCTTTTATTACGATGCATGCTGTTTTTCTGAAGGCATTGTTGAGGGGTATGTCTTTTTTATGCAATCGCTCGATCAATCAGGGATTTGAAACGACAATTTTACCAATTTTTATCGCACGAAGTCATATGCTTTCAAATCTCAATATGACAAAGAAGTAGATCATCAAATCTCGCAATGCAAAAGAAAAAAATAATATTCGCCTTCACTTTTGGATGTCAATCTTTAGTATCAAAGGCGTCCCTAGGAGTTGTGGACCTAGAGAGAGGCTAGAGGGGGCTATTGGGTATCCAATTTACACTAGATAATATGGTAATTTTGCTCAGATCCCACTACGGCTGGGAGGTTACCCCCCAGGACCCCAACCTGGCCTCCTCCCCTGCTCCTATCCTGGATCCACCACTGGTCCCTAGTTTAGCTCAGATATTTCCTCATTCTCCCTCTTCGCCGTTAAAGGATAGTCTTCTCGAATGTCAACTGTGAACTATAATTTATTCTTGAATATGTATCAATTAGCAGCTGAAAACTAAAATTATGAATTTTTCTCATTCTTTGAGAACCATTATTCATGAGTATATTGTCAGATCGCGGTACGGTGTATTCATCTTTGACTTCTGTGAAAATATGCAAACTGCACTTCTTATTTTAAGGGAATCAGTTCCGTATTCCCCCTCGCGACTTCCTTTCTCACGAAGTAGCGTCAAGGAAGTTTCCTCACTCGAGTGAATCCAAAAGTGCAATGAATTCGAAATGTCTCTTGAGATGCAGCTGTGCCTGAATATGGACGTTGCGACACAACTCCTGCTTTTAATGTCTCGCGTTTTTTTCTCCAGTCCGAATGAACTCTCTTGTCTCCGCGCACTTTCCTCCTCCACTCATTTCCTGTTCTCACTGTCATAAAAAGTCGCGGTGTGTCTTCCTTGATTTAAACGGCTCTGGATTTCAAGTTGCCGGCATCATTCCTGAAGCTGTTTGAGGGTTCAGAAAAATTTATTCTCGTCTATTTATCTCGGTGAGATAAGATTGATGGAAGCGTGAATCAGCTTCAGTTATATTGTGGCCATTTGTTCCTGGCATCGTCTCGCTTGTGTTTTTATGACGCTGCAGTTATTTTTGGAATTGATCTACTATTAAAATTCCCATTGATGAGAAAGTATCTCCATGTTTTCTTGCCCACATCTATAATTTATGCTATGTACGACAGATGTAATGTTGAAATTGAAAATTCCAATTTATTCTTCAATTTTTTAGGGCTTATATGATTGTCAGTGTTTGTCTAGACGCCTGCCTATTACGTTGTAAAACGTGTTATAATTCATTTGAAATCATTTTTCTTTCCGTGCGGCGTTTATCCCGCTTGATAGAAATGCGGCATGTGTGCCGAAGTTCAGGGCGGCGCGGCGTCTCTCCCTTTCTCTGCGGTTGAGACGCCGCACTTCGTGGTTATATGGCCTCTAAGGCCAATATGGCGTAACTAGACTGAAATTATTCTCGAGCAGAACTTACTGTTGCTACAAATCTCACATCATCATCATCATTAGTCAACAGTCCTAAGATTGGTTTGACGCAGCTCTCCATTTCTCTCTCCTATCCGCTAATCTCTTCATAGCTACATATTTATTCTCTTTTACATCCTTTATAACCTGTCCGATATAACTCATTCGGGGCCGTCCCTTGCCCTTTTTCCCTTCCACTTGTCCTTCAACGATTGTCTTCATCAGACCATCGTGCCTCAAAATGTGGCCAACTAAGTTGTCCCTTCTTCTGCATAAGGTTTTTAGGAGGTTTCTCTTTTCTCCCACTCTTCTTAGCACTTCCTCGTTACTCACACGATCAATCCATTTTATCTTCATCATTCTTCGGTAGCACCACATTTCGAATTTCGGTAGCACCACTCTTGACTTCTCTGCTGCTGTCAACGTCCAAGCCTCGCTTCCATAGAGAAACATACTCCATATGTAGCATCTGATGAATTGTTTTCTTACTTCTATGCTGGTATTTTCAGCTGTTAGAAGATTCTTCTTTTTGTAGAAAGCCCTCTTCGCCTGCGCTATTCTACTGTGTATTTCTTTCTTGCTCCGTCCATCGCTGGTAATTCGGCTTCCCAGGTAAGAAAACTCGTTCACCTCTTCAAGCTTATGCTTTCCAAATCTCACACAAACGTGATATAGCAGTAGTTCAACGTCCGATACAAATTTAGTTCAAGGCGAGGAAAATTTTGAAGGTAAAATGCCAGACCTCTATCAGTATTTGCGCTTTAAAATCTTTAAAACAAATGAAAAACAAACGGGACATCCTCACTCATTCCCCGGCATCTACTGTGCCTCTGCATTGCGTATCTGCCCGGAATCTGTCTGGAAACGCCGACACTAAGGGGGGTGCGCAGTCTATCCCGTACGCGGCCTCTCTCCCCGAGTTACCCTACTTCATAATTGGAAAGTAAAAAAATGGTGAACCGAAAGTTGCGCAAATCCCGCATGCCTATGTAATTTTGTCAAGTTCATTCTTCGAGGCTTCGGAAGAAAATGATCTGGGATTCCCGTAATGATCGAATATTGATATCAGAGAGAAATTTTCACGGCCTCATTCCAGGTCTCGCAAATTTTCCTCTGTGGTCACCACTCTTATTTATTTATTTGCACGCTTCATGATTTTTTTCCAATTTTTTGAAAATGAGCCGTTATTTCCCTTCTCATTTTTCCTCGGAACCGGGTTCTCGCACGTTTCTCCCTCCCGAATGTCCTTGCCGGACCGCTTAAGGCCATTTTAGGAGCATAATCTCCAGTTGGTCCATCACCTTGATGGCCAGTGATGCCTTTGCGAACCGGTCATCGAAGAAGCATCCGGGACGCAACTTCCTAAATATCTGGAAAATACTCCTCTCGCTAATTCTTGTCCTCGAAAGACACCCACCCCGGGTAATATTTGATTTTCCTCGTCTGTATATGATGTATATACTTCCCTTGTACCGCTCTTCCATTGTAAAATAAAACAAAAAAACGGGCCATTGCGTGCCGGAGACGGTGTCCTTTATGTTAAAAAACATTTTCTTTATACGCAGAATGTTTAACCAGCGTTCACTTCCTGAAATTGCATAAAATTATCTCATATTATTTACTACAACTGTTAAGTACGTATGTTAGAATTTAAATAAATGTTCAGTTTATCGTTATAGCTCTTGTGTCTTACTTTTTTTTTCGGCAAACTGATCAGCTGTGTCTAACAACGAATTAATTTACTATAGTTCGAGATAAAGTTCATACACCAAAATTTTGCTATTCGTTTGCCCGAATCTGTGGTAAACAGATGGATTTGCTCTCAATGTTGGTCAGAATCCGAATTTGTCACGGGCAGTTTGAAGTTAAAGATTGCATTAGGAATGAAATTATGGAGAAATTTATGTCACATTCCATTTGATCATGTGCAAAAAAATTCTATGAAATTCCAGAAATAAATAAGCTGAGGTGGTGCATTTTTTAAAATTTTAATGCACATCTTAGACTCAAAACAATACATAGAGGTAATATATTTTAAGCAACTACGTAACATTGAATAAAAATATTCCAGCCTTTTCCATAGGTCATTTTTACTATGGAAGAGAGTGCTGCTAAATGAAACGATAGTGCTGTGGTCGGTAGGCGCTGATTACAATCGGACCCTGTCATCCGTCCAGCTTCGTACCACACACCGCTACTATGGAAAAACGCTGGAATGTACTTAATGCTTAAAAAATAGACTTGCGCGACTAATTAAAAGCAAGGCTGCAGTCAATCTACGCAAAGGATGAAAACGCTTCGACGATTCGCATACGCGCTCTTGGCAGGAAACGAACTTTCTGCAAGAAATTGAGCCTAATGGTGATAATTTAATCTTTCTATAAATATATAAATAATTAAGAGTCTCTAATGAAGACAGTTGCTTGGATAAAATCGAAGATACTGCGCGCAGAAGTGTGGTTAGAAAAATTTAGGGATATTTCTTAATGAGTCAATCATAAAAACTCCATGAGAAAAAAATACGCTCTGAGGAATGTAACAGAAAACGAACTGAAGGAACGTCAATATCTTTTATATGCAGCAAATACACTCCGAGGCTGATAATGGCCTAAAACTTACGGCATAACAAATTGGTAGCTTTTAAGTGTGAAATTTATCACCCGCAATTTTAGCCCCGTCAATTATAATAGCTAATATCCATGATAAAAACACAAATGGTAATTTCCACACTATTTATTACAACACTCAACGACCAACCATGGTTTCAACACTTTGTGTCATTTTCAAGGTAGTACAAGCAACACTATCCTCGGTATTTATACCCAGGCCAAGGTAGGAGGTGGGGTAATATGGAATTGGAGTGAGGGGAGTGAGAGGGGGAACAGTTTAGGTGAACAAAAGTATGAAGGCCGATACCAGAAGGCATACAACAAGTGGAGCGTGAGTGAAGGTCAGGGTTTTGACGTCATGGGGATGCTTAACTTTAATAAAGGTGTGTCAGTACAAAATAAAACATCATTACCAAGTCCATCTGGGCTATTGGCAATTTCGAATTTTTCCATAAAATCTAATTTAAGCCCTTTTTTCGATACAATGTACAAATAATGAGAGTGTTGCTTGTATTACCTTGAAAATGACACAAAGTGTTGAAACCATGGTCGGTCGTTGAGTGTTGTATTAAATAGTGTGGAAATTACCATTTGTGTTTTTGTCATTGATATAGCAAACTACCAAAAAATCAAGCCTAAAACGATTTTATACGTATAATAGCTAATTTTTTATGATAATTACCGGTTACACGTCCTACAGCGATTCCATTATATTTATGTGATAAAATATAAATCTTATATATGACTTTATTATTTAGTCGAGGGAACTGTGGAAGGTGGAAGAAGAAGGCTGAAGATGACAGACGAAGTGAGATTGAAAAGAAAGTGTGAGGAAACTAAGGAGTAGGCCTTGGATAGGAGGTGGAGACACCTTTGGTCTTTGGGACCTGATTTTTTATAGTGGGCAGAAAACCAGTTGATGGTGATTGTAACTTTATTCACCCTTCAACGATGAGGATATTTGTTCGCCAATTGAAATCAAAATTCAAATCATTCTAAACCTAAAAGTCTACAAATGAACATTTCAAAGAAAGAATTTCGTGGATTTTTATAGTGAGAAGCAACCGAAAGAAAATATGTCAATATTTCACTCAGCGATTCCACGGCTGACCGACTCTTCACCCAAAACACCGCAAATTTCCCCCAAACGTGGTACATCAAGCGTAGACTCCCCAGGGAAAAAATTCATCATGCCTCACGTGATATCGTCCCACAACGGCAGATATCATCGAGGAAAAAAAACTTACGGCCGTACGGGTTCAAGAGCTTCAAGGGAAAGGCAAGCACCTTTGTCGTGGTTGGTTTATAACAAAATTTTCAAATCAATTTTAAATTTATTTTGTATAAAATTTGGTTAAAAGCGTTGACTTCTTCTCTTGCTTACATCATCACTGGTCAACAATCCTAAGATTTGTTTAGGCCTGGTTACTTGGTACATTAACGCGTACATGTTAATGTACGTTTGCATGAATGATTTTGGTGGACCGGAACGGAACATGTACGAATGCATGAACCAAATAAGAACAGGTTCTATTTTCTAGTCATGCATTCGCACAAGTTGGGTGGTTACTCGGTAATTTTGGCGTTCATTCTCGCTATCATACATTTAGACATTAACACGTGCGTGTTAATGTACCCTGTAAACAGGCCTTTGGACGCAGCTCTCCATTCAATTTTCTTATCTACGAGTCTTTTCACACCTACTTATTTCCTCTCTTTCACATCCTTCTTTACCAGTTACATATATTTCATTCCAAGTCTTCCTTTTACGTTCTTGCCATCTACTTGTCCCTCGGCGATTGTCATCATCTGGCCATTATATCTCAATATATTCCTCATTACTTACATGGTCCATCCATTTGATCCTCATCATTCTTCTGTAGGAGTTCAACAGATTCAGGCGTGATATAGTAGAAGTTTGACGTAAGTATTGAAATAAAAGGTATTTGAACTTCTCCACAATAATTTAATGGGAAGCATTAGTAAGAGCTTGTACCAAATGATGGTTCTGTGAGCCGAAACACGTCAGACGCATTAAATAACTGTGGTTTAGTGCAACTACCTTTCATGTGAATAGTCTTCTGTAGCACCACATTTCGAAGGCCTCTAACCTTGATTTCTCCGCGACTGTCATTGTCCATGCCTCACTTCCGTAGGAAAGCATACTCAAAGTACTTTTTTGCTTTATTCATATGTATTTACCCCAATATCGATACGCTTGCCCTATCTTCGATTTTCGATTGAGGGGGTACAAGACATGATTTTGGAATGCGTACAAGGGCGTACCCAGAATCAAAACTAGGGGGGCAAGCCATGGTTGTTCAAGTTATAGATAGGTAAGACTTAAGCATGGAAAAGGTGAATGAAACCAACATTTTAAGGAAACTTTAACAGCATTTTATTAGTTTTTAAAATTATTTGCTTGAAAAATATTATTTTCCTTAAAGGTATTTGCGATTTTTGCTTCTGGGGGGGAGGCTGCTTCCCCCTCCTGCTCCTCGCTGGGTACGACCATGAATGCGTATTCGTCGGTTTTGTGACCCTGGCGTGGGAAACGGTTCCGATACACCCTTCCGCCTCTTTTCTTGACTTTCCGTCCCTCCGGCGTGAGATCCATCGTTTTAATCATGCGCGTTTTCCTAAAAGACCCGCAAATTTTCGCTTGCTGGTGGAAATCGTGTCAGGTAGTACGCACATACCTCACTTATTGGAGGTGGGCGTGGAAGATGATCCCGCGACTATTGTGCCGGAATGTACGCATGTGCACATACTGATGTGGTGAACGATTCTTGCGATTGTGTTCCCACGCCTCAATGTGCCGTCATTATGTGTGCTTTTTGCGTTCCATTTCTGCCTGCGCATCCAATCATACCAGCGAAGCCACATCCCTTCTTAAAAGTGTGCCGATAAACCTTTTGTGCTCTCGAAGCAACACTTATATTGCTCATTAAAGTGATTTTTTTCATGGCTTTATGGTACGAAATAAAAGTTGAGAAATGGAGCCTCTGCTTGATTCAATTTCAAAAGCTATTCAGCGACGTACTCCGTTAAATTTCTCCCGAATTTATACGAAATTTTTTAAAAGGTGCCAGTGGTTACTGCTTGATTATTAGGTTATTGCTTGATTTTTTTGCTGCGAGAAAAGCGCTCATCATCGTGTTCTACTTTGATCGAGAGAGTTGGATCGTACGGATTCCTAATTTTCAGAAAAATACTTGATTGCGAATTTTATTTCTACATGGATAACGCTTGTCAAAAATGTCTTTCGTTCAATATTACTCTTTTTATACATTTTCACATTCACTAATATATTTTATTCCATTCTAGGTGAGTATTCTTCCGTCGACTTCCTGTCTGTTATCACTCCTATCTGTGATGTGAGTTGGTGTTTCATTGAGAGGGCGTACTGTAAGTAATAATATTGCGTGATGCATTGGTTTAACGGTGTTTTTTAGAGTTACTCCTGAGGGATCAAGGCGTATGTTCATATAGATATTACCCATATTCTTCAGCATGTATTTTCATTATTATTCTTTCAGTATTATCTCATAATTATCATTTAGTACCCCGCTGTTCGTATTTCCTTCCCGAACGTCCCAATAAATCACTAGAATACGATTGTACATTTTCATAAGCACTGTATCTCATGCTTCCTTCTGTAAATTCTCTTTGGAGATGGTAAGAACCAAATCCTTCTCATGGAAATGCACCATGATGATAAAAATGTAAGCGCTTGCTGAAAAACAGTGGGCTTTTCCTTCTGAGTCGCATTACTCCATCATTACTTGGGACACTTTGTCAAACCATCATCCGAAGATGATGTGTCGTAAATCGGGATAACTACCAGTGGCGCCGACTCCATGGGGCCTGAGGGGGCCCGAGCCCCCTCAAAGATTCGTTTGGGGGGGCGGAGCCCCCTCAATAATTCAAGAAAATTATTAAGTTGTATTACGCCTTGTGAAATCACATAAATATTGGTAATTTTTATTTCCCATGTTTGACAATAGTTACCTATTAAAATAAATTCAAGAATGTGTGTTGAAACAAATAATTATAAGGTTAAGCAGGTTATGCAGGTTAACTGAATCAAGTGGTGTGAATCATGGTAGTGTTTCGGTGCTGCGATACACTTTACCTCTTCCCGGGGCAAGACCTCCGATATGGGCCCCCCCAATATTTTTTATAAGTCGGCGCCCCTGATAACTACACATTGTAAGATTTCGAAATATAGGTCACAATGATGTCTCTCTAATATTACTCGTGGAAAATTGCTTATAGCTCTTCAACTTCTGGATATCTTCAGTAGTTTTATTCCAGAGGCTGTAATCATCCTAGATATCATTGATTACAATCACACGAGTATTCAATGGAGCGACCTACCGCAAATTTTTTCGCGCCCCACTTCCCATCGCTATAGAATGTCTTAATTGTCTCGCTGGTCTGTTTTTCCGCTTCGTATGCGAAACTCAGCGTCGGAATATCCGGCCGAAATGTTTTGGATGGGAAAATTCGATATATCGTTCGGCTTTCGAACGCGTCAAACTTGGTTTTCCTTGTGTGGACATAACCGTCGTGTTATTGTGTGAAACTCGGGATTTCTACCCATTAACCTTTGATCGGTAGCCGAGCTATAGCTGTTCCCTCCGGCTGCAATCAGCTATCTTGCTCTCCGTCTTAATTAATTCAATAACTTATGTAATAAAATAATCTCGCCTGTTTAGCATTCAAGAAGAAAAATAATTATTCTTTTCATTGTGTTTTGCTCTAATTTAAGTTTTACCATTTTTGCATCTTCACTTCCTTGATAGAATTGATGGAACATGTATAAAAAATGGCATTTAGTCAAGGTATAGCTACCCATAAAATAATGTTATATATATTAGCCGGAGAAGTAACATTGCAGTATTACTTAATTCATTAACTCTTCAGCTCTATTTAATTGGCCATCAAATTTTTTGTAAGGTTTTGCCATATATTTGTTTATATTGTGATTTTTCTGCTATCAGTTCAGAGAGTTTTTTTTGTAGGTTGCTCTCATTTCATTTCCTGTATGTGCATATGTTCGAATCCAATATCAGACGTATCTTCTTCATCTTTAAATTGTGTATTTACGAATTTTTGTCCTTTTGATTGTTAAACCATTATACTTAAACAATAATTCAATTTTTTATCATTCATAGTAAATTCTTTATGGCATCACATATATGAGAATACTCCATTGGTAGATTGAACCTATAAAAAAAAACAGTTTCAAATGTTCATCTAGGCTCTTATCATATGATGACCCGTTTTTGTGCAAGTTATTGTGGTACGAACAAATTTTTTATCAAATTTATTGTTTGCTGGAGTTGAGCGGCCTTTTCTTCATGTTAAAAATTGCTTGAGATTCAATTCTGTGCCCACACTGATCTCGGGCACTCTTTTGCCGTGCAATTTATACTACTTTATGAGACTTTTTTTAGGTGCATAACGAAGATTCTCGTGGAAATGTGACGCATGCAGTGTTTTCTCCCTCCATCTCTAATATTCCGGGGCAGTTCATGAATCGGTATCCCTTGTTATCTAGGTTGAAACGGAAATTTAAGTGAGTCAGCAGCACTTGGTGGCCCGTCATGCATCAGCTAACCCTCTGACGACCTTTTAGAAGTGCCATTGCAATCCGTCCTCTCACTATCTCGACTTGCTCCGTGGGAAATTTCGAAGGGGGAAAAAATCTCTATCCTCCGCTCCCTAGCATATGCATCATCCTCTCCTGATTGGACTCCTCCTCAAGATCATGTCATTTGAAATTCGAATTAGGTTCCCCTCCCTTCACGCCACTTAGGATGCTGTCTCTCCTCCTTTCGTTGATCATCGTCCCACATATGCGATAAGCTCCAACGAGGTCATCGCCAAATGTTTGCTGGCTTGGTGCGAAAATTTTCGTCATCCATTTTATATTCAGTCTTCAATTCATTGAGATATCAATAGACTTACAGAGAAGTTAAATACCGCCAGGTACCGATGATACGAATACTTTCGATATTGGTTGTGTCATCAAACTTTTTTTGTGGATCATGGACGGTCTGTTTCATTAATATGTCAAACTTCCACCAAATGTTAGCCTGAAAATTCAATTTATACGATTTTTTCTTCTCAATTAGTTCCCTTATTAGCGTATATGCATTACAAAAAAATGTCTACTTTGAGTGATCATTCCGTTCATCAGGAATCTTATTGCTCGTCATTCTCTAATATAAATCTGTTGAATTGAATCAATCAATAATGACTGCGCTGTACTTTCAGTTAATAAATGCCTTCATGCTTAAATATAGTACTTGGGAGAGTGAAATCGAGATGAAATAGTTTTATCCGCAATGTGGAATTCAATTGTTGCCTTTGGTTTTAATACTCATCGTCGTATGCTAAGGAAATATTTTGTATAGTTTTTTTTAATTTTGCTTTATGGCCTTTACTTGACTTAAGTAAATGACTTTTTTATGATTTAACTATAGGAATTTCAAATCTGTAAATCCTCCATTGTGAATTAGTATAGTTATTTTTACGGCCGACAGTGTTCCATTAGTTCTTCAACTGTAAAATCATTATTAGTAACCTATGTGGGGAGTAGTCACGAGGTGCTATTTTGACCTCGGCTTTTATGCAGAGATTACTTGCTTGGTATTCCTGCTAATCGTTTTACGTGTAGTTTTCACGTAATTAGCATGATAATCTCTGAGAAGAATGTATTCGACTCTGTTTCGGTTATTCATTCACTTTACTAGTACATTCCGTCACAATTTATCTCGATTCTATTGACGTCAACTATGTTTTGCACCATTTTTATCCGTACGGATTGTCAGCGACAGTATCTTGATGACTTCATTTTTAAACTAATTGTTCGTAGAATTTGGCATAATTTCTTATCAAACGCCAAGATAATTTACGCATCTTCCGCCGAGTAAGTCATTGAGAAATTTATTGTATTAATTATCAAGTGTTTAAGGCTTTCCCGGTGGATTATGCTCATTAAGTCTCTCAGATAGACTTCCCAGGTCATTTGATCCATCTCCTCCAATGTTTCGACAGTTAACTGTTCGTTCACAGGGAATCTTTCCATTTATTAAGTTTTAATTCTAGCATAAACCTTTAATTTCTCTCTTAATTCTTGAATCTGCTCGGAAATGTTGCGATTGAAGATGAAATCTGTGTAGAACAATGGTGCTCGGTGGATGTATTCTGGCTGTTTTCCCATCGAGTATTAGAATGTGTTCTGAGGCGTCGAGTCGGTGGCCGGCCTCTCTCTCTCCCGGAAGGACTGGACTCCAAACCCATATTTGTGCTCGCTATTAATTTCCTTTCTCGCGAGTGAGCGGCCGTCCGCTTTGGGTCCGCTGCCATCGGCAACTCGCATACATCATAGTGCTGCGCCGAAATAATTGGTGTCCAGCTTAACTTCCGCCACACCCACACCTTCATCCAGCTAAACCTTCCCGTCTTTCTTTATCCTACTCGGTCTTATTTGTTCGTTTCTCATAATTGAACCACGAAGCGAAAGTACTATCGCTTCTGAAGTTGGTGCGAAACCTTACAGGGCATTGCGTGGTGAATGGCAGCATCTTCTGAGGTTTCCAACCGTGTTCGCTGTTGTTTAATGGCAACAGTTTCGTACCACCCGGATCATCACCACTTCTACCTGAAGATGCGTGCTGGAACGCAGGCGAAACTGTTGTCATTGAAAAACAACGAACACGGTTGGAATCCCCAGAAGATGTTTCCATTTACTATCGATTCTCTTTGTTCATCCTGTGATTCAACGGGAAAATTGGTTTTGGATGGGTGAGGGTGGAGCTCTCCCCGCACTGAACCACACGCAATAAACAGTCATGTAAAGGGTCCTTTGGTCGCCATGAACTTCGAATAATATGGCCAATCAATTTTTGTTAAAATCCGACGTAGGTAGTGAAGATGTAGGTGAGTTGTTTTCCGAGTAATATTGAGCCATCTCCTAAGGATATCTTTCATTTTATGGAGTAATGTACAATTGTTCCAAATTTACCTAAAACAGTAAAGCAATAGCATGTCGTATGATACAGCATGAGTGAGTAGATACAAAGGAATTAAAAGCTTTGGATATCTTTATTGAAATCACAAGCGAGTTGTGGGGCTGAGATTCCCTCATCAATAAGTGAAATATTAGCCTAAGAACAGCCTTCTTGCTGGTTATTTTAGCTCTTTTCGACTGTTGCCCAGAGATGTTAGTGTTCAAGCCGTAAGAGAGACAAGTAGTTATCCTTGTACCACGTTTTCCAGAGTAGGTATATTTCGATATTCCCTGACTGTTCCCTAATTTCCCCAATCTTCGAAATCCAGACTCCGGAGTTAACCACACGCGATGAACGTTTCATGGATATTTTTGGGCCGCAATGCTCTTCGAGGAATATCGATACCTCCACTGCATGAACGCTCAACAATCGCCCACCGAATAGAATCCGCTCATCTAGTACTATAAGGGCTATCTGGATGAGCGGATTTGATTCGATGGGCAATTGTTGAGCGTTCATGCAGTGGAGGTATCGATATGGCAATCTGTCAATTTTTTTTAATCTCTCGCAGGAACTAAAGATGAAGGTGAGTTGTTTTCCAGATTTGATTGAACCGTATACATTGAATCATTCATTCAGTGATACAGCCCGAAGGGTGGGAAGTATGGATGAGGGAGAAACCCACCCCAGACTAAGCTACCGGCGTGTGAAAGTCACGCATACAGGGTGAAGGTGCTCGTTCCTTTTCATGGGTCCCCTGCACTTCGATGATTAATATTTAGGGGCGTCCGCAGGCTTCACTTGTGAGTTGAGCACTTTGGTCAGCAGCCAGAGCTCCAAACCACTAAGCCACTATGCTCCGTTCTCTCGATGGGTTATAGCTCTTAAATTCAATTAAGCCTGAATCACATGATCATTTTTCCATCTTTCTGTTGTATTCCCGATTTTATTTGACGTTTTCAAACTTCCATTATTGTTGTCGTCCCATCAAAGTTTGTCGTCCTCGGTGGCGGTGGGTTAAAGTCTTAGCCTGCCAATCCGTAGGTCGTGGGTTCGAATCCCGCCTGTGTCGGTGATCCCTAACCAGGGCATTGATGTTTGTGTTGTGCGTTGTTGATGTTGAATAACTCGTTGTAAAGGCCGCAATGTGATGTTTACGGGGAAGTGGAAAATAAATAAATAATAAGCTTTTAGTTTTATGTATATTTTGAAAAGTATTAATTAAAGGTTTTGTTTTAATTCTTGTTTATTTGTCGTCCATTGTATCCATCGTAGTTGGCTTCCTGTTGAGATATCTAGAGAAGTAGAAAGCAAGAAGAAGCCAGAAAGACACGATCATTTTTTCGTCCGTCAGAGTGATTGCTCCAGCGATAAGTTTTCAGGGACAAAAAGAAAGGTCGCTTGTCCCTTCATTTTCCTAGCTCTTTATTGGTTTTTAAAATTATTTGCTTGAAAAAATATAATTTTCCTTTAAGACACTTGCAATATTTGCTTCTAGGGGAGGGGTGGGAAGCTGCCCCTTCCTGCCCCTAGCTGGGTACACCCATGCTCTGAATGATTCGGATCACGATGATTTGATAAATTTTTGTCGATTAAATTTTAAGCAGACGGATAAATACGGCATTACCCAGTGGATCAGTCTTACAGATACCCTGCGAATAAATGATACAAACTCGAAGGAGTAGTGAAAGTACACAGATGTCTTGGTTAAGTGTGGTTTTCATTAAATCTTTGAAACTTTTGATTTCGTGCATTTCATGCTGCATGCTCATGATTTTGATTTTTCTTGATGTTGTGATATTATTTTTTCAATCTCTGTTCCAGTTCAATAGCTGTTTAATGGGAGGCGCAACGCATTTGAAAACTCTCGAGTCCATTCAATTGATGAATAAAGCAAGTTCAATTTTTTAACTACAACTCCTGTGATTTCATATTGTTAATTAATATTAATTGGTTGGTTTTTTACGAATTCCTCATTAACTGGGCAATTTGAACGAACATCCGCTGGATCAGGTGTCGTGCTAAACGAACGCGGTCATCTCTATTTTTATAAAAATTCAAAATCTCCGAGTTTGTAGTAAACTCTATGTAGTACACGATATTTTTTTCCATTTGAAAATAACCTCAATATAAAATTAACTGTGAACCGTAATTAATAGCATTAAGTAAAAAAATTATACATATTTTAGAGAAGTACGTAGTTTTTCGAAAATTTTACTTTGGCGTTGTCCTAATAACGCCTTTGTTGTGTACTTTTTAGTGGATAGATATTGCATGCTGCATTACGCCCCTATTTATTGATGTAAACTATACCTCTGTTCGCACAGCCGAGTTTTATTATTTGTGCTCACATTTTAAACATTTCGTGATTTGTTCACGTTGTTTCATTTTCAAAAGAATTCTCGCTATATGGATGGCGTACGAATAGCATGCAATTCTTGTGAAATCAAGCAGAAAATTAAATTCTAATTTTGTCTCTTTTGAATGGAGAAATTCAGCAGAAATGAGGGAACATTACATTGTGTTAAATGCAATAAGGTTCTCTTTGGAGTCTTTTGTTATTCTTTAGTCTGTCTGCTGAAAATTCTTTCACGACTCGATCTTGCAATGTGCGAGACTTGCGCACAGCTGCTCGTAGATATTTTTTTTTAGCTTTTTTCGATTTGATGATATTTATCGTGCGTTAAGGCAGAGAAAAAATCTCATTCGTGGAATTGTTCCATAAATTTCATTCTGCTCTCCACGCTTAAAAATGTGGGAATGCTCGTTCAATTTTTTTGAATCTTTTTGTTAGCCGAGAGGTCTGGAATTGCGTTGGCAGGTGGTTAAAGTATTAAGCCACCCCGGTGAGAAAGGGAAAGAGGGAGACGGAGTGACCCACTTAAGTCGCGTCACTTACTATCCGAGTGGACCGGGCGGCTCGATGTCGCTTTTCTTCGGCCCCTCGACGACGACCGCCTCATTGAACTCTCCGAATCTTGATTTTGTTTCGTGCTACAGCCAAGCCTTTTACTTTCTCCCTATTGCATTGACTCTTGAGCTTCTTGTGCACTGTTGTATTATTTCCTTCAAATTTTGGATGCGGTCAACTGGATGCGGCCCGGAGACGTAAAATATTAATAGTTTTGTATTTTGCCATTTTCTTTGAGTTATCGTTTAAGTTTTTGCATCAGTCAAGAGGCAGAACTGGCTTCACTCCTGAATTAGTTTGGGAATTAGTTCCGTTGAGTAGAAGGAAGTTTGAACATTTATTGGTAATATATACATTAGTTCATTTCAATATAATATAATTTTTCCTAGCGGAAATATTGTTTTATTTTTCATTTTTACCCGAATGAAATAAGTTTACAGGTTAAAATCAAGGAACAATTGAAAACAGTATACCAAGAGCTATTTTGTGTGGGGTATCTTTGCTCCAACGAATGGTCTTAACTAGATTTGTGTGCTTTCATTAGATTGGGCCGAAGTTACCCCAATGTAAAGTAACTTTGGCCCAAGTTTTTAAAAGCAAAATCCTCATCGGTAAAATAGTTTAGAGGTTCAGAAACAGCCTTAAATTGATGGTACATGATCTGTCAATAATTTTAACCACTTGATGGACATTTTTTTATAATTTTTAAATTAGATAAGTTTGTTCGTTCCCAAGAAATCATGAAAAGTTGGGCCAAATTTATTCAGTTACAGTACTTATTTTGCGAAGCGTAAAAATCGTTGACTCAATATTACGATGTTGATAGACTTAGATGGCATTCGTTAGAATAAAAATGATTTCCCATTTTTCGTCACCAAGCGACTTAGGTCAGATAGTAAGACTTCCTTAGAGTGACTTAAATCATTTATCTATTTTATATTTGTATATTTAATATTTATCTTACTAATCGTCCAAATTTTAAAAATAGTGAAATTTTTTTCCATTTTTTGTAGTGAGTGAGAAAATAACCAGTTCCATCGTAATTTTAAAGTTGGCGCGAATAATTGGGGGCACAGAATTTTATTTTACGAAACATAGGGTTTATGGAAGCCGCAGAAAGCATAGATATAACGAATTAACACTAATTTTTGCCGTTTGGTCTTTGTAGGATCATAAATAGGTAGTTTATTTAGAAGATATACAATAGGAGAAGAGGAATTTCCGCAGAGAAAGTTATAGTTTTAAATTAGCCATTTTCCCCTGCATGGTTTTACGCTTAATGAAGCCTTATGGGTTAAAATTGTTTTTCTACATTGTTTCACTAAGTTATATATTTTTAACCTCGCTGCGAGAAGGAGGGGGTTATTCGTGAGAATGAGAAAATAGAACCGATGCTCAATAAGTGGGATTCATTAATGCTATACATCTATCTGCTATTCTTTTCACAGATTTTGCTGTATGATTGGTGATGCAATTCATTTTTTTAGTGGACCGATGATACGAGAGCAAAATATCGAGGCTCATCAAAGGAATTTTTTTTTATACCCGAGTTTGTTCTCGTAGATATCATTGTCTACTGAGTAACGCTAACTCCTGCAATTCTGAAGTATGTGCGTACGAGTAGATTATAGCTTTGTATCGATCTGATTGTAACCTATTTCAGAGATATTCTTGGTTTTCCCGCTCGATTCCTGGTTTCTGTGAATGAAATTGGCTGGTCCACCGGCCACGCCCTAACATTATTGAATCATTTCGCGGTGATCATCTTACAGGCTCAGGATATTGTATGTCCACTCATCAATTTTCCCCGGGCTCATATCTAGTCGGTAATATCCTTGAAAAATCCGTCTTCGATCTTCTACTTGAATCATCTTTCCAGCTTTTTTCTATATATACTGTGTTCTCATATTATAGACCACTTTCTTTCTCAAATTTTTCCTCTTAAAAATGTGTATTCCTTCTTATTCCACTCCACTTCAGCTTTCAATTTCTTTTCCGTTTTCATTGCTGCTAAAAAATGGCTATCTCCTTCATGGCTATCACTTGGCATGTGCCTTGTAATTGTTAGACTAGGGGTGTGCAACTCTGAGGAATGTTGTGAGAAATGGAAAGAAATGGAAAGCCGATGTATACTTATAGCTGTTTCTTCCGAGAAATGTTGCGTCCGATTCGTTCTGTTCTCAACACTGATGTCTCTTGATAAGGCTTCCAGTAAGTTGAGTGAAATGTTGGGTTGAAAATGATTCATTTTCAACCCAAAGGAAGAAACGGCAATAGATTATAGAGGCTGCTAAAGCCTTCATGTAAACTTATTTTTGGAGTTGCGTACCTCTGGTTGTTAGATAAGCGGGGGAGTTTAGGGGAGGAGATAGGCTAGAAAATAAATATACGCATATCCTATTCCAAACTAAAGGATAAAATTTATTTGTAGCTATTGCCCGTGGCTCTTTGGCAATTTAATGTCTCCTAATCCACTGTAACTTGCCTTACTAGACCTTTATGGCATATGATATAATAATGATCTCTTTTGGAATTATAACGAAATAACGTGTAGCTACCATCATATGGCTTATCTTTAGTGTACTTGCAGTTTAAAAGAATTGAAGTGGCTACTGAATTTTACGTTTAGGTGTCTGAAAATCAAAGTAAAATTTCAATCAGTCTTAGCTAATTCCATAGAGATAAATTTTTCTCCGTGAGTCGTTAGAAAAGGTTTTGCTAATATGGAAATGATTCCATTGATAATGGCTAAACTTGAGTCTGCCTGCCATTGTGACAAATGCGTTGATGATGGGTTGAAAGACAAGTTTTCCTAGTAGCTGCGCATATATTCAGCCTTGCTTTTCGTGGTCGTATTCTGTTGACGTTTTTTGCGTATCATGTACCTATAAAATCTCAAGGTAAGGACTGCAATGGTATTTTCTCGTAAGGACTTCATCGGTATTTGCATGGCGACCTATTGTGGACTACTCGTCAGTGAGTTTTCCCTTCTACTGTTTCTCACTAGAAACGCATCGTATTATGGAATCGGGAACTCGCTTGCCAAACGGACTCTCTGCGGAAGTTCCGTGACTTGCCTGTCATCCGGAAGGAGTTATTTTCCCGCCCTTCCTCCCGGACTCAAAGACTTTTCTTTTACCATTCCAACAAGTATAGAGCCTCTGGGAATTAACTCGACTTCATCACACTGTTCCCTAATGCCGAATGCAAGGTTAGGCTTTTCGTGTCAATCGCCATTACTGATAACGTTTTCGAAGGAAGAAACCTCATATGTAATAAGATAAATCGTTTAAAAAAATATATATATTTGACACGATTTGAATCCACATTATGAACTATCGTTCGTCTTGGAAATATTTTTGCTTTCGTCATGTAGACGTATAGTAATGACACTAGATTCAACAAATTTTACTCAACTTGAAGTATATGGTTTCCGATTCCGCTTCGTAGGTATTTTTTCGCAAAAATCCATTCCCCTAGTGATACAGCATTCGTCATGACTATCCTACTCCTATTTGTACCACAGCGAATAGTGGTATTCTTAAGGTGCGTGTACACTGACTAACATGTTATAAGAACAAATTACGTAAAACATGTTTTACGAAAAAGTTAAAAATCCTTGTAAAATGTTTCATGTAATATTGTGTTATAAAATAGAAAACCGTGTTGCAAAAACAATTTTTTTATTTCCCACACGAACCGGGAAACCAAAAAAACTTGTTTTATAACACGATTTTTTGTTTACTAACACAATGTTACATGTAACATGTTACAAGGATTTGTAACTTTTTCGTAAAACATGTTTCATGTAATTCGTTCATATAACAAGTTACTCAGCGTAAACGCACCTTTAACTTGGTAATAGAATTTTTACCTTGGGTTTGAGATGTTATGAGCGAGGTGTCGACTTGGCGTTGAACTTTCGATGTTTAATATTGCGATGCATAATATTTGTGGAATGGTAAATTAAAAAGTATTTTAGTTTTTTTTAATGATAGTAACTAAATCGACCCTCAGTAACTCTGTTTCTCTCATCTTCGTCGGGTATCGAGTTTTGTCTTCGTCGTCATAATGGGCGGAAACTCGAGGGTGGTTCCGCATTGGGGTAGTCACGTCGATCATCGTCAGAGAGGTTATTACCCTGGCGTCGTCGGATCTCGCTGCTCGAAGCAGACGGAGGGACCTCAAAAAGGACAACCCTCCACCTGTCTGGGGGCAGTGCATCCGCTTTCTTCCTTCATTTCGGGATGCACTTCGATGCTGTCGGCCATTATATACTGTTATATATCAGTGGCGTAACTATGGGGAGGGATGAGGGAGATAGATCCCCTCCCCCTCCCCCAAAGCCTCAGAGAAAAAAAAATTCAAAATTACACTCTAGTTTTCACTTATAATAGCTGCATCTGCTTAAGTTAATTTTTTAGTGCCAAAATGATGTAAAATGTATTTCCTGGCATGTTATTTAAAAAAAAAATTTCCCGAACCCACCAAGGGGGTAGGGGGGAGTTCTCACCCCAGGCCATCTCATCCCCCCAAAGCATATTCCTAGTTACGCCACTGGTATATATCATTCATATTTATTTCCGTACGAGGGAAATAATCAAATATGCCGAAATTCAATTACTGCTGTTGCAATGTTGGGATTGTTTCATTGCTACCCTTTAGATCTGAATGTCCTATGTTAATGACTGGACGATTCTTTTTGTATAGTACATCCTTCTTGATGTGGACGCAGTCATCAGTTTCCAATCTCTCAATTCCTTGTGGAATTTTTCCAGCAAATTTGTGCTCCATTATGTTCTCCTCCTTATTGCTCATACATTGCTACTCTACCTTATTCTTATTTGGCGCTCCCCAGTGCCTTCTCTTCTCCTGTTACTTAATATGCCTCATTTTTTTTCTTATTTTGTTCTCCAATTTGACATTATTATCCGCTTCCAGCTCCAGGTGTCATTTCCTTATGTCACTTTTTGGCCCAGTTGTAATTCGCTCATGATGGCGAAACGTTTTCGAATGTCATGCGCGGAAAGTATTTCTTTTGAATCTGGCAGTCACGTACCTGCCTCGTTAATCGCGTGAGTACGTTGACCCCTTCGGAAGCGGGTGGGTCGCAGCATATTGGTGGATTGTCATTATTGCAGGTGGAGGTGGATTGAGATTGCACATTGCAGGAGTTTTCGTCTATATGTTGCGCGAGAAGGGGTTTTTCCGTGGTGAGAAATAGAAGAATGTTGGCTTTTCATCAGATTGGCATAAGGGTCAGCATAGAGGAGGCCCCAGTCCATTCCTGAGGGCCTTTATTTATGCTGCCATTTCTGGGGAATTTTTATCGGTTTTCAAAAGTGTCCGCACCGCAGCGATGGTAGAGCGATTCATTAATTCGCAACATTTGCAATGGAGTATTTGCACACCTGAGGAATGGCATGGAATAGTTATGAATACGGAGGATGATCTCATCACGAGTGTAAAGTTCGGTATTTCGGTTATAATTCCTAATTTGAAATTTATTGAAATGAGACATTGAAGTATTTCCAAATTTATATTAGCACCACGCGTTTCGTTGTCACAACAACATTCTCAAGCGTATTGTTGGAAGATTTTCGGATGAGAAAGTAAAAGAAAGGTGCTATTTCACAGTTCACACTCGTCCGACCGCACCTTGAATATGCAGCGAGCGTATGGGATCCGGTGCAGAAAGCCTTAATCCGCGAACTGAACAAAATACAAAGGAAGGCTACGCAGTTCGCCAAAAACTGCAACGGGCGCAGAGATGGCGTTACCCAGATGTTAAGCGAATTAGGCTGGAAGCCGCTGGAGATTCGGAGGCTGCGCGCTAGGCTTAGACTACTTCAACAATTGAGAATGGATATATTTAAGAGCGACACGGAGAGCATAATATTAGAGCCGTACTATATTTCTAGGACCGACAGAAGCGATAAATTAAGAGAGATGTTTTGCCGAACGGATAGATATGGGAGATTGTTTTTCCCCCGAACCATAAAGCATTTCAATAAATGCTAGTCGTAATTTCCTTAGAATACTTCCATTTTATTTGTAACCCCCTACCACACGCCTTTAAGGCGGCTTGCAGGGTTTTCTGTAGATGTAGCTGAAGTGCAAATAGCAATAATGTTGTAACAACAAAACGCAACATGCCTAAATAAATTCAATGGAAATATTGCACTATCCGATAGGCAATTGGAAATATTGCAATGGCTTGTGTAACTAATGTTAATAACTTTCAAAATTCCACGTATTGTACAAGGCACTCAGTATTGCTTATTTGCCTGCGAAATGCTGATTGCTCCATCGTCAGCATCGCTAGCGGTTACTTTTGTAAAGCTATTGAATGCGTGGTGGTGAGGGACAGCGCATTTCATGGCCGACTGGAGAAATACTCCATCGTAATATTCATGAGATTGGCTGCGAATGTCTCTCGAGCTTTGGGTTAGGCACTCCATTTCTGTTATATTTAAAGGGCATTTCATCGAAACGTCGGCAGAAATGGAGTGCCTAACACGGTGGGAAGCCCGAGAGACGTACGTAGCCAGCATTCGTTGGTAAAGAGTAAAGGTCGTCTCATAACTGATGATTTCAGGGTTAACTGTGTGAAACCTTTCCATTGTAGAAAATGAAAAAAATAAACTTTGTTAGGTTCACAAATATATTTGAAAATGCACACTCGGGGTTTAGTAACAAGTGGACCTGACGATGTAACTATGTTATGAAACCCGGGTCCTGGTTTTTCAAATGAAGTGTCAAATTCTCAGTTCAGTCTCAAATCTCACGAATAAGAAGGATTTAAAAAAAATACTTATAAACTCGTTAGGTTCTTCAATATATTTGAAAAAAGGACGACCGGGGTTTCATAACATATGGACCCGAAGATGTAACTATGTTATGAAACCCGGGTCGTGGTTTTTTCATATACATTGCTGAACCTAACGAATTTATTACTATTTTTTTCAAATCCATCTTATTCGTGAGATTTGAGACTCTTGTTTTTCCCGAAACATCTTCCCTCACCCCTCTCACGTCACTTTCTTTTTTTTTTATTCCTTCCCGCGGAAGCTTCTGCGCTCCTCCTCCCCCCTCCCTTCAATTTCCCTTTTATTCCCCTCTTCCTCGAACCCCATATAAAAGGCAAAGAAGGCGGAAACTGGAGGCTGGAGTTCGCACGTTGGACTGAAATGTCGCGGGGCACGCGATGTTCCGTGGTTTCGGCAGCGAGTGAAAGTGAATGTCAATCGGCTTGAAGAGTGGTCGAATCCTATTCGAGTCTCATAACAGATCCAAAAAAATGTCAAAACGGAGTGAGTTTGCAGGGTTGATACAAATTTTCACGATGTAATTCCTCCAGTTATCCATGATTTTCAGGTCAAAATTTTCTTTTACTCATTAGTATTTCATAGGTCAACTGAAACATATTATTTTATGAACGTTGCGAAATAAATTAAGAACACTTAAGCCGTGTTTCCTCAAAAATTAGGCTAACTTCGAAGCCAATAAAATACCCAAACAAAAATACGGTGAAATCTTTTATTTTTCATCTACGGAAGATATCTTTCATTTTTTTTTGGTTAATGCCCACTGATGCAAATGTTGACTAAAACACAGCAATCAAAAGTCATTTCATAGAATATTGGGCGAGTGTGCTAAAATGAAGTAAAACCTTTGGATATGTTTAGCGAGTTGTTGTAGAAATTTGTCGGAGTTGAGATTTCTTCATCTAAATGTGAAATATCCTCAGAAAATATCAGCCTTCTCGGTGATTATTTTGGCCTTTTTGACTTAAGCGTAGAGATATTAGCATTCAAGCCGCAACGGAGACAGCTAGTTATCCGAACGCCACGTTTTCCAGAATATGTTTCGATATTTCATGACTTTCCCCTGATTTCCCCAATCTCCGGAATAGCAATCCCGGTTTGGTATCCGAGCTCGCTAAGGCACACGCAAGACGTCCACTGATCGTGATAACCAGGAATTTTGGTATTATCGGTGAATTATCAGTGCAGCACGTTGAGTTATTTTTTAATATCTCTTTTTAATATAGAACGTACGAAGCTATCATTCTAAGACAAAATATGTGTATTATAAAAATAAAGTCGTGTATGACTGTGGTGTGTGTTTTTTCTTGATTAATTTGATTATGTTGCGGTATAACCTTTGCTAAAAATAAATAGGTAATGGAATTAATTAAAAATTAAATTCTGGGTCATTTTATCGTCAGTACAAAGCGAAGATGTTTTAAATCTAATGTTACTTACCTTCTGGAAGCTGTCAGGGTTATATTTCGCGCCCTATTTTTTGTTTTATTTCCATTGCCTTTCGGGGATAAGCACAGGCTAAATACGAAAAATAATATCTTTATATACCAACGCATAAACCTCCTTTTTTAGGGGCCATATAAATTTTACCGTATTTTGCTCTGGGGGATCCCGTGATATTAAAGATTACTTTTTGCAATAAAAGATGCATTTTGGTACATTAAGTTATTATTTCCACATTTTGTTCACTCCCATAAGGAAAATCTTGCTATTTTGAATTCGTTATAAATAGTTTAAGTTTGGGAAATAATAGTTAGGTCCAATACGATGTACCTTACGGTTTGGCAGCTTCCCTAGGAGTTAAAGTCCCTCGAGTGCGTTTTTGGAGAACTACTTCAATAGTATCTTGGAATAATTATCTGTTTTAAAGTTTTTTGAAAGTATTTTTATATCGCTGCTAACCTTTTTCTCCAAACAGATTCATTTTTATTTTACTTTATTTTCGATAGGTTTATAGGTGCGCTAGGAGGAAACCCCAACTCTCATTCGTAATGCCCGCGTACAATGTTCAGTCGAGTGAACTAGAAGTTCTCGTCTCCGCCGCAGTGGTAGCGCTGA
The DNA here is from genome assembly GCF_921293095.1 of Ischnura elegans. Lineage (NCBI taxonomy): Eukaryota > Metazoa > Arthropoda > Insecta > Odonata > Coenagrionidae > Ischnura > Ischnura elegans. The sequence continues at coordinate 111,485,016 of NC_060248.1, forward strand.
TCGCGGTGGTCCGTCAACAGCTGGGAAAGTATCTCGCGAGGGCTCTTAACATCAGCGCTCTGGGTATGTCGGTGGGTGTTTCTCAAAGCTCTTGCGATCATACTTGTTGCTGCATGGTATTCAAACGCTATCGTTTCATTACATTTTGGAAATTTGGTGTTTCTGCATAAGGTTAAATTTTATTTTGGCTAATGTAGATATACCCAGTCAGAATTTTCTAATCAATGGTATTATTCTAACAATTTACTTCTGATTAGTTTTCTTGGCCGATATGAAACGCGAAGTTCGGTTTTATCGCTTGCAGGATTAAATTTTCTCGCAAGTGGAAGTATGAATAATATACCGGTGAGATCAATATAGTTTCTTAAATTTATATATTAAGATAGCTAGATATAGTTAAAAGAAAATTGATTAATGATTGTAAAAACTCATATATCTCGTAATTTTTCGTATTACGCGTGGTAATATCTTAAACTCGGTACCATCAACCGTTATCATCGGCCGCCTCAAGCCGACTTATTTTATAATTATTCGTTAGCATTGTTTAGATGAGACAGTGCTATATATTGTCTGCAAATTTCATTTGGTACAAACCACACGTTTCGTTGTGCTGACAGCATTCATTAGTTGTGAACAAAACAAAATATTTTGTGCGTAGTTAGTGCGGGGAAAATGCCATAAATGTATTATACAATGTTCTATCTCAAATTGCTTGAAAGAATATTTTATGGAAGTCACATTACTAATTGCAGAGGGGAGAATATTGCTTATGGTTTAAGTTAGAGAAAAATGTTTCTATCTCATGAACTTAAGTCATAATATCAAATGAGTTCGGCGAACATACATACACGTAAAAGTTTAAATAAAATCCCTGAGAGCACACGAAAAATTGTAGACGTATACATTTGGGATATTTCTAGTCTACAGGTAACTTAACCGATGGAAGTTACCAGTAGACCATAAATATACGCGATGTACTACTACCGCAATTGGGATATTTCAAGTCTACTGGTAACTTAACCGATGGAAGGCTGTAGACCAAAAATATACGCGATGTACTACTACCGCAATTGGGATATTTCAAGTCTACAGGTAACTTAAATGATGGAAGTTACCTGTAGACCATAAATATACGCGATGTATTCTACCAATGCCTTCTAAGCTAACGAGCCGTATGCTAGAGATGGTAACACAGTTGGTCGTCTGCACACCACGTTAGTGTATTGTTTTGATAGTATAGAGTTGCGAGCAGTTGTGAGATCTTCGTTTGTGATACGTGTTGGTTATTTCCGATGTAAAGCAAAATCTCCGACGATAGAGGCTCAGAAGCCCTCATATTTTGTATTATTTACAATATTAATATCTGAGTAAGCGCATTAAATATAAACTGGAACAGTGGTTAAACCAAAAAGTCAGTAGCATCGTTGTAGCAGTCTGACAATGAGCCACGACCGTTGGAGGTGGATACGTTAAATGTAAGTTGATGTTATCGACGGCACCTCATCCATTTATGTTATTAGAACAATTTTGATATTTTCTAATGCCTGCTATGCTTTGACAGTCAATAATTTCATCCATTTCTTCATAGGTACTGGTAAATTCGTCGTTAAGGACTGCTTGTGCTTGTATTATAAGGTGAACACCAGAGAGTACAACTTAGTTCGCTATGCTTGGAGATTTTCGATTTTTACTAGAACATCTTTTGTGCCAAACAGTGTTATTTTCATCGTGACAACTCTCGTTAATCTACTGCTGGCAATCACAGTGCCAGTGGTTGTAATGCACTATGACAGTTAAGTTTGACAAGGTTGAAAAACATCGGCCAAGAGTAATATTTTCAGATTTCCATCGTGATTGAATTGTAAACAGTGCTATTACACTATCGATAAATGGACAGTTATGTAAATGTCAGTGGCGTGTTATCCTCCGTTGTTCACCGTGGGTATGACATATCACGATCAAGCTATCAAGATCAGAGCTGTGTGTGAAGTTTATTTTTCTAGTATATCAACGAATAGCAGTGAGAAAAGTCACCTGTGCCACTTGAATGGGCTAATTAAGTCTCCAAATCGGTGAATATATAGTATTTTTCATCATAACGAGCTCTGTGATTGTAAGTTGTACGTGATTAATATAAGTATGGTAGTAACTTCCAGTTTTTGATGATTATATTTGCCTATTTCCCACTATGTTTTTATGGCGTGTGCTACTATATCGTTTGTGGATTTACCTATATTATTGAAATACGTTTTTGCTTGTGTGTGAGTGTGTGTGTTGGCTGCGGAACCGATTCGCGATCTCAGATGTGAATTGTGTGCAAACACTTGCTGTGAATTCGTATTCGTCAAACCAAGGAAATTGTGAAGCTTTGTCACATTATCATGAAATAAAAGTTTCTTTCTACAATTAGTACATGTCTTGTGTTTCTTTAACTGTATATTGCTTTTCATAGATAACTGCCTAAAAGTTATTTTTCATTATTTTAGCAAGCGTTTTCTTTTGCTCCCTGAATTGGCATTATTGCTTTCCAAACCCCGCTACATACACGAAAAGAATGCAGAGCAACCGATTATTTGTTATTTCATAGGAGTTCAGTGTTTTTGTCTGTAATTATAATTAGGTTTAGTGCTTAGGAGAACCTTATCAGGTTCTCCTAAGTATTCGTGATGGGTTTTTAGCATTTCCGGAGGGATAGGAATACCTTCTCCGCAAAATTGCCATAAATTCATTTCAGTTGAAAATCACACATTGCTACAAGGTTAGCATTATAAAATGTATGTTTTTGTAAAAAAAAATACGCCTGCATTTGGTATAACCGTAGAACAAAATTATCATAAATGGGCGACATTTGCCCCTAATGTAGACCAAATATAGACGTCTACATTTGGTATAACCGCAGACCAAAATTATACCATTATAAGTTACCAGTAGACCAAAAAAGGAAGACATTTGCACCTAATGTAGACCGAATGTAGACCTGATGTAGACCAAATGTAGTCGCCTACATTTGGTATACGGCAAACCATTAGGTTTGCTGTATACCAGATGTAGACGTCTACATCTGGTTTACATATGGTATTCTGCAAACTTTGTGCTCTCAGGGATAATTCACATGAGGAGAAAATTTTTTCTGTTTTTTTTTTATTATTTATATATTTTGAATAATATATATTCACATATAGCAGAGGTGTCATTTTATTGTGGCTGATTACCAAATCATCACTGGACAGAACTTATTATTTAAAAAATATCAATGATAATGGAATACTGGAATCGTGGTTGGAAAGAAAGGCCATTTAGGTGTCAGACTCGAAATGGAATGGATTAAACGACCTAACTGGAAGTGGAAAGGTATCAGTGAAAAGTGGGTTCTGTGGAGAGGTGGAAGGAAAGAGAACGTTTACTCATCGAAAGTCTAAGAATACGTGTATGGAGTAAAGAATGAGTAGGGCGGGACGGAACTTGAAAATTAATTTAAGTAATTCTGAGTCGTTGATGTTATGCCAACAACCCGGTTGCATAAGCCGGTTGATGAACTCCCGACCTTATACAATAAATACCATTAGTCGCACGCGTACTCGTGATCTTAGCAAGCTGTTACATAGCGGGCTTAGTTGTTACGTCCGCTCCGTTTACTGAATCGATTAACCGCACTCGGCGAGGTGAAGCAGGCATTATTTCCTCCGCTTCGGTTTCCGATTGCGGCCGCCGGGCATTCCCGTTCGGTCAGTGGCCTATTGGGTCACTGTGCCAGGTAAATATGCTGTCACTCTGCTGAAAGGAAAAAAATTGCATCTTCACCTCGTGTCGTCATTCCTGTGATTGATTGATTGTGATAATTGTAAGGATTAGGAGTACCGCTTCACTCCTTAGCGACCGATCATATGTTTTCTTTTCTCGTGAGGTGTTAGTCTTTCAATTCACATTGCCAGGGTTCATAGAGTAAACCCTTGTCAAAATTCCTCTGTATTTAAGATACAAAACTTTTATATTTAGGTAAATAAAAATAATTTAATACGGTTTATTCTGTATGCTCAGAAAATATCAAGATTATACTGTAAGTATCAAGCTTGTAATTCGCCTAAAAAAAAGACCGGTCGAGCAGAAGTGATGCGTAGCCGTCAGTAACTGTGAGCCTTATTGAAGATTCAAATTACAGCACATGATATATTTTTTAATAAGTCTTCTGTAGAGGTTTATATAACCATAAGTCCGGGTCCGGGATAAGACGTCTTTAATTTCAGTAGTCACATATAAAATGGAAAGCGTAGTAAATCTATTCTCGAGGCTTCTTCGAATCTTGTACTACGACTACGTGATATCTTATTCACAAACAAGTTAAATTGATGGAAAATTTGGAACATTATAATTTTCCGCGTGACGAAACTGGAAATGTAAATAGCTCACGTGATTACTTTCAGTAAATTAATACGAACCTTGGAAGATTTTTCATGTAAGTATAGGCTATCTACCTGATAAATGTATAATTTTAAATAAATTAATAAGAAATTCTTCGTCTAATCAATTTTATCAGCGTCGGAATCAAGTAAGTATTTATTCAAGTAAGCAAGTATTCATACATTTTCCTCCTATCTTGATCTTCGAATATTTTTGCCAATATTTTTCCCATTGCTTTTCTCGCTGGTCATCATACGGCTATTCACCATCACCCCTATTCCTCCCGTTCCTCCGGTTTGATGAATAATGTGGTTCGGGATGTGTTCATTAGTTTTCCTTTTCAACTTGTCATCGCCACGCATTGAATTTTGTCATCACCCTCTCCCTCCGACTGCCCCCTTCATTTGTCACTCTGCCCATCCATCTTGTTTCAATGGCTATTTCATTGGACACTCGCCTCAAATTCCTTCCGTATATCTCTGTGCTCATCGCCCATTTGCTTAGCTTTTATAAAAAAAACGCATTAGCGATTAAACGTGCTTGGTACCATGTATATTTTTTTAATGTCTTCAAATAGAGGCGTATTTCGCTTCTACTACGTATACCGTGAATGGAATGGTATTTCATTTCGTTGAATGATTTCCTTTACGTATCATCGGTTACAATCTTCCTATTTTTTTAATGTTTGAAATATGGTACATGTAAATCTTATTGATACATCGGAATACTTTTGGAGTTCTTTTCGAACTTACCCACTAGCTTATTCAAGCGTAGTTGAAAGATGCAATGGTAGCGAATTTGCCTATCGGTAAATGCCAATATCTGTTGACTCTTTATATAAACGAGCAGTAAAATTAGGGAATAAATATATTCTTAAATATCATAAAAAATGAGTTTTTTCTTGAGATTTGTCCAGGATAATGAAATTTTATTTATAATGTTTTAGTATTTTCTTTTGAAAGTGTTACCTCTTCGTTTTGTCATAAATACAGACCACTCCTCCAAAAACGATTTTAGCGTCGTAATTGTCTCTTCGCAAGTGTAGGATATTTTAATCTGTTTAGGATTCGGTTGACTAGTTATTATGTAGCTTTTTGGCGGGTTTTTATTCATGAGGCAGATATTAGTGATTTTATTGTTTTTAATGCCTATAATTTATAATGCATATTTTTTATTATTTTTCCTCTTCATGTAGGCTAAGTCGAGATGCTAGCGAAGGGTCTTGCAGTCCATTTTTAGGATAATAATTAATTTTAGCTGCAAATTCCGCTAATTCCTTAGCCGGAAGGAGGTTCATACTGGTATTGAAGTGGTATAATGGTTACTGCTGGTATTCGAAACCCATAACCCATCAGCTTTCTTTAATCACAAATAATTCCTCCACGACGTAAAATCCTGGGTTGCGAAGCATTTTTGGGATATGCGTGCGTGCGATGCCGCGTGACCCGTAGGCCCTCACCCTTGACCGTGTGACCCACTTCGTCCGTGCCCTCTCCCAACGCGTGTCCCCTCCTAGGGGCTACGCAAAGATTTCCGTGACCTTGGAGTATTGCGCGCCTACGCGTCCCAATGTGAACCCATTCCTGCTCCAAACGTACAATCATCCCATGAATGGGTCAGCTAGGTAACTTGGATGTGGAATACTGACGTGATTAACCAAATAAACTTTTTTCAGGGAATATACCAGTTAAGGTGGGTTTAAATAGATACGGCAATCCAATTTAACAGTAACTTAATAATTTAACTTTCACATTCCTCCGAAGAGGCTTAGGCCAAATGACTATTATTTCTTAGCTCCTACTTAACGAGGTGGTGAGAATAAAACTATTATTCATAGCAGTTGCGTAAATATGGGGGTGATGCGGGGATAGATCCCCCTCCCTCCATGCCTCAAACAAATGAAAAATTTATTTAAAAATATTGTCTATTTGTGACATATAATAACTGCATCTCCTTAATGTTAAATTTTATGTGCCAAATTTATGTAAAACGTATTTCCAGGCATGTCATTTTTCTAAATTTTCCCGGAGCCCCGTTGCCTGGGGGGGGTCCCCCTCCCATGACTCTCCATCCCCTCCAAAGCATATTCCTAGTTCCGCCACTGTTATTTATCAAATCCCATTTATCAAAACTGTGTGATAAAGTTGCTCTCTGGCTTGATTTATATTTTTCTTTACATTAGGAAGTACTAAAAATCAAACATATTTTTAAGCTATTCGTTTAAAGATATCGATTGTTTAATAAGTTACGACGAAAAAGAAATTTACCATAATACGCCATTCTATCATTCGTAAAAGTAAGTGAAAAAAACGCGGAGGCTTTCCTCCAATTTTTAGAGTTGGTGGCGTCATTAGTATTCTATTTCATTTACGCGTCGAGAGAGGACCTTTGAGTGAGGGAGGGATTCGCTCTGAAGAGGGTAAACAACAAGGAATCACGTGCGGAAGATGCGCGGTGTCGAGGAGTGGCGGATATGCGGTGAACCTCTTGCAAAGAGTTCGTGGCGTCATCAACGTATGTGCGAAGGGGCTAACGTTGTCGATTTTTCGGTTTGAATAGGTCGAAGAAGTAGGAGATGGATCGAAAAATAGAAAAAATATGAGTCCTTCATTAAAAATTTTTTTTAACTCAATCACAATGGATTTTTTTTTAATGATGAACGAGACCATTTCCTTGTTTAATGGCTTCCGCTCGACATTACAGTTGTAGTCCTCGTTCTATCCACGATAGTTGTCTTCTTCATCCCCCATCCCCGCTTACCCAACATCCTCATCCCAATCACAGGATTCAACATAACTTCTCCCCCAGTGACGTCATGGCAAAATTAGCATTGCTGGAACCCACTTTTTTTAGAAGTTAAATATTACTCTCTGTGTTTTTTATTACAAGTTATTATTTACATTTTATTACAATATTTTTTGTCGTGATTATAAATAAGGAATGTAAGGAATTTTGAGGCAACAAAATTGATAAAAGTGTTATTGGACTATTATGTCTTTTGTTTACCAGTGCCGGAACGGCGCGGCGTTCCGGCGAGGTCCTGAAGCATGACACCGCTGTTCTCCCCTTAGAATTCATTCCATCCACACCCACTATCTCCTTACCTCTCTTAGTAGTTTCCTTTACTTACTTACCATATTCTGTGGCTTGCGAGATTCTGCTTCATTTTCCGCTAATATAACACCGCGGGATTAAAGTGAATATTAGGTCACTAGTTAAAAGTATGTGCTCTCACTCCGGAGTTTATTTACGTCCTAGTGATGAATTTGGGGGCATATGATAATTGGTGGAAATGTGAAAAGCAGAATCGCTGGGTTGATATCTGATTCGCTATTTGACCGTATCGAACGGCTGTTTGGTGTTATGATGAACCAGAATCGCGCCTCTGCACTTCCTCGTTCCTTTTAGTCGCAGTCCATTTCACCTCACCTCTCCCTCGTTCCCGCGCCCCGAACTCCTCCAGCTAATCGCATCCTTCTCCCTCAGCGTGAACACCACCATCCAACACTCAGTATGACTTTCTAAATTAGACATTTTATTAGCCTTTTCCCCTACACCTCCACACTTTTTCGTCTCGCCAGCTTTTTTCTAATCATAAGCAACCCGTGACGCATACTATGCTTTGTGCTGACCATGTCTTAGAGCTTGTATACCACATTGGTGTTATCAATAAATCATTCAAACGTTTACCATGGTAATAAATAAGTTTTTGCTCTTCCGCAAGTTATTATTCTACGATAAATCGAAAAATAAAATGTGGAAATGTATAAAGTTATTCATTACCATGGTTAATGTCTTCACTAAGTTACGACTGGCTTTATCAGTTTAATCAGTCATATTTACTGTGCTTCCTTTTCAAACCACTATTATATTTACAGGATTTTTATCTCTTTATTACCTATCACAAGCCAAAATATGCCCAAGTATAATAGATTAAGTTAAATGCGATTTTTATTGCTTTTTTAAGTTATACCCCTTTCAACTATTTTCAGCCGTGTTTTGTTCGCTTATCCTCTTCCCCCGCCACTCACCTAATCCTTGTCGCACACTCCAACACTCTTGTCTACACTCGTCGCCCAACGGTAACGTCACCTATTAATATCTCAGAAAGGTGGAAGAAGGCGGACGGACGTTCTGGCTCGAAATTCTCAAAATCGGCTTTCGTGCAAACGACTTAGCTGGGAAGCTGATATTCCTGGCTGATTTGGAGAAGTTATTGGGTCGCGTGTAAATTTAAGCAATGGAATGCTATCGAGTCGTGCAAAAAAGTCAATTCCGCCGTCCCGTGAGGGAGACTTATGGAGTTATCGCTGATGCAGGGGCAATAAGTTCCTTTGGTCGGAAAAAAATACCTAATAACTCATGACTCAGTAGTCGTTTATTTCCAACTTGACTTTGAGAACAATTAAGTGAAACGTGCGCGAGTGCCTTTGACTCAGTATCCACAAAGGAAGCATGAAATGTATGTGTAATAACTGCGCCATTCATTTTTATCAGTGTTCGTTCAGTGTTATTGTATTTTTCGCATTATTGTCAGTGTTCTTTTTCACCGGTTTAGACAAATTTTTAAAGAGTCGATTTGATTTATTGGGTTATTTTGAGAAGTTGAAGCATTGTATGCTGATTTATGATTTTTAATTAAAATTTTACTCAAAGTTGTATAATATTACAAAATCTAGAAAAAAAAACTTTTAGCTATGAATTTTTTGTCGGTTCTTGAACTTTCTGTCTCTTGTGGTACTTCGTACTACGCATGCGACTTTATGAATTTCTCCGAATTGGGGTGATTTGTGAAAGAATATAACTATGGTTTATGTTTGCTGTATTCTCTATGCCAAGAAATTCCTCGGGGGATGAGATAGCCTATTCCATAAATAATACTCATCTAAAAAAGTAAGGCCCATACAGGAAGTATGAATGATGGTTATAATATAAATACTGGAATCTGTCCTCCCAAGAACCCTACTGCAAATTACTTGCACCAAATACTCGTATGTAGAATCCGATAGCCATGAAATATTAAGTATTACTGCATTAGCCCATCAGCACTGGAATTTTGCCAGCCTCGTATTTACTTCCTGTTTTGAAATTGTACTACAAAGCTCAGGATTTTTTTCTAGGTGATAAATTTAGGGTTTGAGTTAAAATAAATATAACTCCTATATTTTCTTTCTAAATTAATTATCTCAGCTGAATTTTTTGGAATCACATAGCATGCAAGCGTGACTTAGTTATTTTTGTAGATTACCATTAAATTATGCTATAAGTTTGTATACCGGGCCTGAGAACAATCGTTTAAGCCTGTTTTTCTTCTTTCGACGCGTATTTTTCCGTTATATTTCTTTATATAAATAATCTGTGGTCAAAATATTGTATTCGGGTGATCCTGATTTCGCGGTTCTTCCTCGCAACCTCTTTTAAATGATTTGGTGCTATATACAGCTGATACTCCGTTGACCGAGGAAATATGCTGTTGTCGATAAATTTTTAATACTTATTCAATAATTTATTGACTGTAAGATGACGAAATTGAATGGGAATTTGAAAAGCAGCTTCAATGATTTTTCCCATGCGAATTGCAAATATTTTTATGGTAATTTAATTTAGAGATTAAATTTATCTGTAAACTCTCTCCTCCATGCCATTAAACTTTGGTAAAAATTTGGTTGCTATCGATTCTGAAATATTCTCTGTTATCGCTAAGAAAGGAAATTGTTTTACCTTCTGTATAATATCTTGCTGATATTTTATGTGAATATCAAAATAAGACAATAATAAATATATTGTTGTCTTTTTTCCGGAAACGAATCGCCAAAACGGAGGGAGACTTATTCATATACAGACAACTGTATTTTGGAAGTCGCCTCCCAACCCTTCAAATCCGCAGCCGCAAGGGCCAAGAATAGCCCGCTTCCGTCGCCATGGCAACCTTCAACACGCCATTTGCCATCTCACATTTTGATTCATCCCGTCTCCTAAGGGACAAATAATGTGAGATGCATATGTGCGTCTCAAAGTTATAGCTCCTATCCGTTTCCAGAAACTTCTACGGCCTCTCGGCGATTCCCGTGGTCATCCGTGTGAAACGAGCTGGGCATCTCAAATGTTGACCTGATCCTCACCCGCCTCCAGGGATATTAGAATACCTGACGGATGATTTTCTTTTGAGTTTCGTTATAAATGATTCCGTTGCCTTTATTTAGCAGGATTCATTGATGCTTTAGCAGTACAAAGCGGTCAAGAATTGGGAGAACAATGGGAAACTATTGCATGTGAAAACATATTAAAACAGTGGTGTAGAATTTAAAGATTATTAAGAGTTTAGGAGACTTATTATCGGCGCATAAAAGTAGAACGCTGAACATTAAGCATTTGTATGAAATTTTGCCGAACCACCATAGGGTCGTGTAATGTATCGTTTTACTCATTGTTTATTTGACTGCAACATTAAATCATTAAAGAGTTTTTAAGAGTAAAAGTTTAACTTTTACGGTCGAGAGAGTGAAGAAGAACACGCGAAAACCTAGTAGAACGGCGAAATAGTAGTCTTTTTCATCTCGTCACTTGCAAAATATTAAATTGGTACACTTTATTCTTTTTTTGTAGATACATTAACATCGTAAAAGCATTTTTTTCGAATTCATTTTTACCCATTCATTGAATTTTTTAAAAGACCGAAAGATAGATTTCAATTTCCGTGTTGTAGAAAAGTACAAGAATGTCGATGTTACATATCCTGTTTGGAAAAAGTATTTCCTAACTTTTCATCTAAGGAAATGTTGAGATATAATATTGTTCCTGTCACTTAAAACAAACTACAAGGACAAAAATCGCCCCGTGAAAATGCACACTACCAATTTGGTTCAGCGTTATACCATAGAGTAAGTAAATACTTACTCTATGATTCTACCTTTTTTGCTCCGATAGTAGTCGGGGGATTTTTAAAGCCTCGGAGAGTATAAGTTATTGCTAGATTTCAGATCTACCCAGCGTGTAATAGCTGGTTCTCCCTCTGGAAATTATGGTAAAATTAACCCTGGGCTTATAATTCCAGTACTAATCTTACCTGTGGGGATTTGCATTTCATTAGTAATTTATAGGTGTATTTTTTCTGGGGCTTCATATTTTTGCTCGTGTATAATTACACTTAAGATTGAGGCTTTCGTAGAAAGGAAAATCTTTTCGATGTGTAGCTCGAGTATGGTTAAAAAAAAGCCTTAGAAGGTTAAGAAATTATGTTGCATTTCATGGCAAGTTGCGGTTTACGCTATTAATTTTATTGGATGATGTTTTTCGAAATATCATCGCCCTTAGGATGAGATAAGAATCAGAAATAATAACGTTCCTGTCCCTACACCTGCTGAAACATGAGTTATATGTATGCATTAACAAGTCAATCGCTTTTGATAGTACTACCTGCTGATAGTTTTTATGAAATGTTCAAATGGCGTTACCTCTCTAATACACTCGATTTTCTTCCACGAAGCAATGCGGAATCCAAAGTTTAAGAATACTTTCCTCAATCTATATAGCTGTGAATATTTTAGTTAAATATATACTTACTTTACAGCGGGCGTTGCGAAAATAACTTTTTCATGATAGTTCTTCATTGATTGTTTTGATATAGCGCAAGTTCTCATTAGTGTATTATGTATTTTTAATCTTCACCAGCAATTGAATGCTTAAACAAGGAAAAATAGTACATATTTTATAATATTACATATATTACGTGAAAATAAATTATCTTAATTGTTGTTTCAGGTTGGCAACTTCTGGTAAAAATTGAGAGAATATCAAGAATTTTAAAGACTGCGTAAATGGCTTTGACAAGTCTTGCGGACTGCAACGTTTTATATTTACAGCAGTGTTGCATGGGCGGTATTTATTCTGAATATTATTGCGAAATTCATCCTTGGCCGGATATTCCACCGAGAAAATTATTTTTTGGGGATTTTCTACTTTGTAGTAACTTGTATGGGTATTTTTGCTGGGGCCACAGAATTAGTGGTATGGAATCGCTACGCGATCATTACTTGTGGCAACTTCATTTCTCATTACCGAGTCCTACTCCTTAAGAAACTTTTGCGAGCGGTAAAAGGTTTCCTGGAGAACCGTAGAGAGTTAGAAACGAGGACTAGTTTCCTGTGCTTTAGTCTTTCAATTATTTTTATCGTTGCTTCATATTTTTATCATCTGTCTCGTTATCGTGCGATTGAGTGCTCTACGGTATGTAGGTATGTTCTGAAAATGTTTTTTTAGAGAAACAAATGATATAGTATTAAATGATGCATGCTTATGCTTCGTGTTCCTTATGTTGTCATACCATGGGAAAATATTGTGTTGATGTAATATATTTTGCATATTATTCTGAGGATACCAAAATGAATTACGATTCAAAGATTTGATTTCCCGTATTAAATAATTTTTACTTTTTTCCTTTACTACTCATGTAACTATTTTATATTGTACCACTGCATTTAAATACTTTTAAGTGATAAAGTATGGGAGAAATTAAAATGTTTTTCTGGATATGCTACATTTTTTCAGCCTAAATTTTTAAATGTCAAATGGGAAAAATTCTTACCCTGATTTTTTTTGGAGATACTCCCTTCCTCTTTAAAGGAACTTCATCACTCGTGTGTAAATATGTGCACGAGAGGTTATTGATGAGAAAGATGCTGCAAGGGTCAGGTATAGTGTAGGAAATTAGTTTAAACTGGGTCAGTTTCCTCGGCGGTTAGGCACCTCGTGGGAATTTTCAATTTTCGAGCCCCTTGCCGTGTTTTTTGCTTTATATCCATGCCTTTATTATCTAGGCAACACTTGCCTTGATTGCATTATCAGTTATGGAACCCTTACCTTAAATATATTTTCAAGAACTTGGCACGCAAGTATTTATCTGTAAGTATAACTACATTCTATTGCGTAAACAGGAAACTTCTTTTAAATGCAAGAACCTTTTTTCGGTATAAGAGTTGATTTATCCTACTTTAGGGGTATTTAAGTGTGCTTAGAAAATTTTTAAAACATTTTCATAAGAAATAAAATTCTCATGGCGAGGATATATAATAGACTTTTAACAAAATGTCCTATCTTTATTACTTTCGTCTTTCTTGAGTTTCTTTATTTCATTTCTGTTTGAGTAGTTCACAGGAGAGAAATGAATTTTCGAGACTATGTTGCATATTGTTTTTAAAAATTCTCTTAAGTATTTACTCTGAAAAGTATTTAAATTAAAGTGAGTATTTATACGGCGGGAAAGCTGAATTTATCTCGTTATTTCGCAGAATATTTAAAAATTTAAAGTAAGAAATAATTATATTCAATATTGTTACTTTATTATTCTTTGTTTCGATTATTTTCTTTTTGATTCCAAAATATTAATTTTTATTATTCCATTTGTTTTTCATGTAACCAGCTATATCACCAATAATATGTTTCAAGCAATGCTACATTTACACTAGTTATTTTTAATTTTTTAAAGTTATGAGAGCCTCCGCTTGCTGATGGAAAAGTAATTTTGGAGTTGGACTGGATTGGAGATGTTCAGAGAAATTATTATGCTGAGAGATCGAAGGAATTAACTATATTTAATCCTCACTCATTATACTTTCTGGTACAATCTTGATCATTCTGTCATTCTTACTGACTCGCCTACTTAGGCGGTGATTGCTCATAGTCACCTGGCGACCTAAATTGGAAAAAGTTCAAGCGCCTAAGGCCTCCTATGCTCTATCAAGGGAATAAGTCGGTTGGGATTCTTCGTGATTGCAATATTTAAACATAAATTGGTAATATTTTCACTAAATACATTGACAGAAAAGGTGACTTTTGACATATGTCACCCATAATGAACATGTGCTATGACGATTTAGTGACGTGAATTCTTTTTGAAAACATTAGGAGCTACGAATTAGGTGTGTAATATTCGTGTAGTTGTATGTTTTGAATTAAAAATGTGTGTTTAATACAAAACGCTTCCATCGATGGAATTGAGCGAACGATGTGCCGCGGTTCATTCGATTAACGTCGATATACAAGACGCCCTCGAGTGAGCGGAAGATCCTTTAAGAGACCACGGAAAAGGAATTATCCAATGTTCTGCGAGTTTTTTTTTCGGAGACATCGTCTCTTTTTATTTTACGCTTCACTTGCTTCCGCGGAGGCAACGCTCTTACTTACGTAATCCGATTAGATCCCGCAAAACTCTCCGAACTCACTTTCCTCTCCACTCCGGCGGGTTCACTTTGGAGCGCTGTCGACCCCAGTTACATCCGCCAGAAATTTTCCAGTAAAGTCTTCGATCCCAAATCTTATTTCAACCGAAAATTACACCTAACATGTCTATACGTGTGATCTCTTGCATGGAGTTGAGTGGAAATATGCAATATTTTCTGGGTTAATACCTCGAGCGTGCCTATACTCAACGCAATCAAATATTTATACTATATTAAATTCGTTCTTTTCTTCTAATATTATTAGGGCAGCGCATTTCATCGACGTGATGCATCACCAGCTCCTCTTCCACAAATTTGGTATCCTTTTCCACTGTAGTTTTTTCACAGATCTATTAATTCCTTCCATCGTGTATCTTGTTGTTCAAATTAGTTAATTTAAATCTGTCGTTCAGTTACAATTTCCTGGTTTTTTCCTCTTACTTAGTGATTCATGGTTGGATCGGATAGGTGAGAGTAGATCTCACCTCAGATTAAGCCCCAGGCTTGTGAAAATCTCACATTTCGGATGGGGGGAGCATTTGTATTCCATAGGCTAATTCGAAACTCGTAGATTTATGAAGGATGTGCCCGTAGGCTACTCACGGGCTTTCTAGCAGGAACTCTCCGATCGGTAGTCAAGTTCTTTACTCTGTAAGCTTCCACATTGTATATTATCCTCTGTTAATGCATGGAGTTAGTACTAAAGCGTGAAGCTCTGGGTTACCAACGGGAGGGTCCAGGGATGACGTGGTGTTGAAGCTTATTTCGCCCCTCATGGTGAAACTACATTTTTGTCTGATGTTCGCGGGTAAGTGACCCGCGTTTATTAACTGGACCCTTTACAGTGAATGTTAGTGAGTGTTAAGTTCGTGGGTCAATGGGTAATCACGGAGCGATCTATATCTACACATTTCATTATGTAAATTGTAACTATTTCAAAATAATATTTTTTTAATTGCAAGTGAATGATCAAGCTCACTCCGACTTTCCTCGTTATTGATTAGCTCTTTTTTTTATTAATTTTGAAATATTTTTGATTAATTTCCATCTTCCACATTCCAGTCTTGTCATCTAACTTTACCGCTATTCATTTTGGCTTGGTTGGACTTAAGAAAAAATACCACTCTGAAATAGTGTTTGAAAATAACATCTGTGAAGCTGTACCATCAAGAAGACAAAAATAAAGGATATTTTGGAAATCTGGTGCTTAAGGCATGGGCCGAAGCCGTAATGTTAGGATGAAATCAATATCTTGGGGTAATGATACAAATGTTGCTGCTGCATGATGAATGAAGTATTTTTGTCAGATGCATGTTTCTGCATATCAGGATAAGTTAAAGAAAGGAAAATAATTTGAAGATCTTGTAACAACCGTGTAGATGATGGAACGGCTCAGGGGTGGCGTTGAGGCAATGAAATAAGATATCCACTGGTCGCGCCACGTGTCAAATCTCAACTGACGCAGTATCCGTTAACCACTTTTCCCGAGGAGTTGAATTTACCAAAAAAAGGTACAGTATAGCAGCTACATCGTGACCCGACACTTGGATTCATATCACAGGCGATATGGATCTTAAAAAATAACATTTTTTATGGAGCCTAATAACCAACCTCTTGCTGGAGGGTAATAATGGGATTGGGTCACTTCATCTGAATGATCTCACTCGCCGTCAGCCATGTAGCCCCTTGTCGTAGTGGTGTAACCCTCGTTTGAAGTCCTCTCGTTCCCGACTTCCAATGCTGAGATGCTCCGTCGAATCCGCACGCCCAGTCCGACTGCGGCGGGTTTTTCATCCCGTCTGCTCCTCGCGTCATTAAGTCCCTCGTTAACACCACCGCAATCTCGTTCGCTTTTTTTTTCACCCTCGGGCGGGATTCCAGCCTCACCCTCGGTTACAGCGTGCTCGCAAGTTTCCAATAGCATCATATGACGAGAGAAGTTTTTTTGCTATCTTTTTTGCGCCCGCGGGTTTGGGATTAACGAGCGCAGAATGCATTTCTTCTCCCGTCTTGCTAAAGAGCTAATTTTAGAATGTTGTGCTTCCTTTTTTTTCCCCTGTAATCTACTGCTCTTTGTCGAGCGGTATATCCTTGTCATTTCTTATCGGTGGCGTTAGTGAGGAGATTTTTTCTCACGCTCGATTTTACGGAACTACATAATTCTTAAGTTTTTCAGGAGAGAAACTGTTGTATTTCTCCCTTGGCCTTTTTTTAATTCCTCATAAAGTTTCCTGATTGATATTTCATCTTCATAATCAGTATTTGCATGGATTAAATGCAGATGAGATGGTTTTTGGAGGTGGTGATCAACAGCTAAGGTCACTGAGAAGAAATGGCATAGAAAAACCCGGAATCGATTTTATTAGGGTGAGGCGCCTAAGGAACTGTCTTAATGTCCTATACGAAGGGAAGAATGAATTATTTGATATTCCATCCACACGCACCCCTGTAGGGATCAGGATTCGTCTCTTACAGGTTTCCCTCCGCCGGAATTCGAGCCGATCCTCATGATCGTAAATCAACTCTAATCGCTGACAAGCTCGATCACTATGTATTTCGGAACTTAATTTGATCGAAAATTTCTGATGCTGTTTTTCATTAAATTATTGTTCTTTCTGAATTGTTACATATTTTTACTTTTTGGCGAATAAAAAAATTCATTTATTTCAGCAATCGAAAATTTTCTTAATTTGATTGTGGTTCTTCGCCATTTTTTGTGATATTGATATGGGTTTTTGAAAGATCTTAATTGACTCGCAGGCTTTCATAGCGAAGGATATACGTTAAGTGTTGGTGTGCCACATAATTATTTTTTCAAACATTTTTATTTTATTTATTATTAGTTTTCACTTTTTAAGCAACCTTAACCCGACATCAAAGTTAGCATAAAGTTTACATATTATCAGAAATAATTTATGAATTCCTGTCTTTAAATATTTTGTCATCGATTTTTTTCTTTCTCCTTGATGTTTTAAATTGCAAGACAATAGATCAGTAAAAAGTCATCCAATTACTTTTTTATTTATCCTAATGTACTTAGCTAGAATCCAAGGTTTTCGAGGTATCATTCCTAGGTGATTATGAGGGTAGCGCTTGATTTCAAATTATTTTTATGCTGCGATTTTTTATTCATGGCTCGATAGCCTTTAAGAATGAGAATTATTTAGTTATAGAATTTAAAATACAGCTATCACTATCGTTTTTGCTCATATAAGATAATGTTTTCACAATAGAATAATTGTGAGCCAGTATATTTTTCAGTAGTTTCTGAACATTTTCCTGATGCATGAAACTTGGTTCTATCATGTCTTGTCTCCACGTCCATTCTGCTTCTTCATCTTCTTCTTTCTTGAGGGGATTCGACCCGTCGTAGTTAATAGATGCCCCCCCATTGGATTGAAAAATCAAGCTTTCGAGCTCCCAGAAATTTTCTGTGCTACTGTTTCAAGCCGTGAGGAGAGCATTTCCATTTTTTTGTGACCGCCTGTGTCCCGACAGACGTTGAAAAATTAATTCCAGGGCAACTAGAGGAGTTTTTTCACTCATCCCTATCCCAAGGTGCGACCTTCACCCATTTTCCACTGCTCTTCGCTGAGAAGGCTCGAGCAATAAAGCTACTTTATCTATGTCTCCTGCCTATCTTTTTCCTCAGTGAGATCCTTGGTGTACCAGGAAGAGAGATATATTTCAATTGTGGGATTCCGTCCCGCCCAGGAGGCTTTGAACTATAGTGCCTCTCGTTGACCTGCAAGAAAATTCTGATTCTATAGTTTTCTTACTCCTACTCTTCAAAAAATACTTTCCCGATATGCTTTCAGTACTTTTATAACTAAGTATGGGAATTACATGCTTTTTGACCGTTTTAAAATATTTATTTACTAGCATCGCATATCTTAAGAGCGCTATATTATGAGTAATTGTTTCGCCATTACCATTTTCTCCTTACATTTCGGCTTCTTTGTATCGACTGTCGTGATATCAAGTTTATAAATATTTATGTTATTAAGGCACTAACATATGTAAATTAAAACGTCCGGAAAGCTTAGAGGAGAGCGTTTGACTGTTAGCATACAGATACCAGCTTCAAGCACCGGTTAAAGTACCTGACTCCCAAAATGCGGTTCGAGGTGGCTTAGGGATGGTAAATGCCTTCATAATCCCACAGCGACAATCCTACTTAAGAATACGATACTATGGTGTGAAATAGTACCATACACCCACACTTTACAATGTAATTGTCTTACGATTAATTCGGCGCACGATCTCATTTGATTTTGATACTTCTTAATATTTCAAATTTCGCCTTTTTTTATTTTCACTCGCAAAATATCATCCATTATTTAATTCTACTCTTTAGTTTTTCAAGACACATTTTATAAGATAGCAACATCATCATGCGCTGATGCTGTTCAATCTGATTCCTCGTCCAAAAAAAATGCAAATTCGAAGTACGATAAAATTCGCTTTACTATCGGTCTTTCCGAATGGATTTTCATCGTAGTGTAATTTATTTTCTAGCACTCTTTCGAAGTGGATTTTTAGATCTTTCCTAGCCCATGCAAGCCAAATATAATGCCACTAAAGGTAGAAACTAAAGCAATGCCTTGACAAGCGTGATTAATTTGGAAAAGCAAAATGAAACCAACACTGTGGATCGCGGAAGATGAAACTAGTTACATCCACAAGGAGGAGTTTCGGAGTTAGCCTGATCGTTCACTTACCTACAGTTAAAAAATATTATTTTGAATTAATCGTAATAAATATAAAACCGAGGCTCTCACTGAGATAAAGGGTCTAGCCGGTTAAGATGGTGAAAAGTGCCCCCCGATGTTTTGAAAAATAAAAATATACACTAAAAGTGCATAAAAAATTATGTGTTTCCCCAAAGTTTCAGACCTTAACAATCGATAATAACCCCAAAAAAATTGAAACACGATTTTTACTTTTTTTTACTATACCTCAAGTTTTTATTTTTGTAAAATCGTAATTTTGATTTTAAAATGTAAATACAATTGCGTTCTACCACCCTGATTTTTTTCAAAATTTTTAGACCGAACTGAACTTTTACATAAGTTTGAAGTATTCAAAATTAAATTAAAAAATTTAGAAATCAATAGACACGCCGAAAAACATATATGTTGTTACCCCTACATCAAAGTATATTCCTAATTTTTTTTCAGATTTTTAAAATTGGTGGAACACTGTTAAAAACACGAAAAACTGCTTTGCGCCATTTGCAACTATGTATTCCAGGCGATATTTGAATTGATTATTGAGAGCAACGATTGTTGATCAGTTTGTAATATTATTGATTAAGGCTACAGATTAGCATAAACAATTTCTTTCGCATTTAGATTTGTCGTAATTATTGGTTATAACCATACTGCTAAGCTTTAAGTTCGTCTTCCTGCTTCGAGAAATGCAACGACTGCCGTAAATGTTTTTCTTTCATCTCTTTCAATATCGGGGGGCACTTTTCACCATCTTAACCGGCTAGACCCTTTGATGGTTACAATATGTACTCTACATTATCCGGTTAGCTCCTTGTTTCTTATCTTAAGGGAAAAAAGTTAAAGAAAAAAGAAAATTCCCCCATTCACCACTCTTTCATTAGGTTTTTCCAAGCCTTGCCATCCGCCGTTGAGTGTGGGCAATCGATTGTGAAGTCGCCACCGCGTGAAAAGGTGAGTGCGCGCGAAATCGTTCGCCTGCGGATCGGTGTGACGTAGTGGAGTTTCGGGAAGTGGGAAGTGTGTCAAGGAGAGGTCGCCGCTGCTGTGCCAAGATGCACTGTAGTGCTCGGCCCACTTCGATACGCCCGAGAATGTACTCGCCTAGGACCTCTGTGGGCCAACTGGGTCATACGACTGCTCCGGAACAAGGGCCGAAAATTGAAATATTTGCATCCCTCGCCGATGGACCCGAGCGAAATTT
Source organism: Ischnura elegans (assembly GCF_921293095.1). Lineage (NCBI taxonomy): Eukaryota > Metazoa > Arthropoda > Insecta > Odonata > Coenagrionidae > Ischnura > Ischnura elegans. The sequence goes on from NC_060248.1 coordinate 111,505,565, forward strand.
TTGCATCCTCTCCTCCCATCTGTGTTAATCAGACAAAATGGGAATATGGTCCCGCGTCAATGGAAACACTGCGAAATGAATTGGTAAATGAGCCAAAAAGAAATTTCCGGCCAATAAATAGTAGAAAATGCGTTCCAATTATTGGAGGCATTAACATAGCATATTTCGTGATATAAATCGTAGGATAACCCGAGTATAGCCTTTGGGCATTCCAAAAATGTTCTTGCAGTAACCCGAAGGCCCAGGGAAAGTAGCTGGCACCCACCCTGAATGTGCGTTATATTACACCTTTGTCTAAGTCTGGTGTGAGCTCTACCCTTACCTCCCCAAACTTACCTGGGGGCTGAATAACTGAGTATGGGAAGTAGATGCTTATTGACAGTTTTAAAATTTATTTCTTGACTAATATCGCATATCTTAAGACCGCTATATCATGAGTAATTATTTTGCCATGTTTATCATAAAAATGCGATAAAAATGGCAGGATTTTATCGGGGAGTATATCGGCCTTGTGGGTTAAAATTTTTGTATTCGATTAAAAGGCCGTAGATTCGAATTCGCGTGAAGTTTGAACACCGCAAGCAAAAATCGTTTCAATGAAAGGTAGCTTAGGGAAAGGTATTTTCTCCCCGTCATGAATGTGCGAAATTTACTCGAATGTGGGTTAGTTATGGGTGAGATTTACTCTCACCTCTCCAAACCATCCCTCACATCGGATCATTGAACGAGTCAGTTGTGTTATATATGCTCTTGTATGTTTCATGAGTAAAATCATGCTCTGACACCTAAATATTTAAATTTTATTTTCTTGAAGGATCCCTTCATAGTACAAAGAGGAGATGGACAATAATGCTGGCTAAATTCCGCCGAAGATTTATTCGCATGCTCCCTTGACTCACAGACCTTCATATACGTGCACTTCATCGTACCATCTTCACTCATTTCCCGTTAATCAAGGGTTTTGTTTGATGTCTTCTGAGGTTTTTTCTCTCAACTCCCCAGTGGTATTGGGCGCAGCGACTGTAAAATCACTATATCCCATTCTTATTTGAATGACGAATGAGCTCTCCACCCTTCGTTCACAACAGTCTTAACGGTGTAAGTGGCCTTTTGTATGTTGCTTTTTCCGAACAGGAAGGCATTAGGGTACAGCCGGACCTGATACATTTTTCTTCCGAGTTTATGCAACCACACATAGCAACAGAACGGATGATTGCATAACCTCAAGGATACAAAATCCCCAGGCGAGTGAATATTGCTGTCTCTTCATGTGTGATGTCATATTTCGGGTGCTACTTCCTTGTCGATTTTATGATTATTTTCACTAGGTAATCTTTTTCAATTTTGAAGGATATTACCCCAAATTCGATCAAATAATACATAAATAGTGGGTCTATTTTTTCTCACCTTATCAAAATTCTAATTAGGGGATGTATTAGTTCTTTTACTATATATCAACACACAAATTGACCATTTTATGGAAAAAAATATTTTATGGAAACCGATTTGTGAAGCAAATTTAGATCTGATACTTAGTTCACAGTCCGTATTCTACTTTTTCCTATACATTTAGTCTTTAATGAAAAATTATTGGTTAAATGAGACATTGCAATATTTCCCTAGGATTAATTGGAACTTAATACGTTTCTTTGTTACAACAACATTATCTAGTGCAAGTTGTTGTAGCATTGTTGTAACAACAAAACGCGTTGAGTTCAAATTAATCCTATGGAAATATTGCAATGTATCATTTCACCAATATTAAGAACTTCCACCATATCGAGTCTCATATCAATCAAGACAAATGAAGAATGTCTTGTTATAATTCGACCAGCGTGTACATTCAAGTTCTGGTCAACGTATAAGATAGCAATTATAAGCCAGGTGAAAAAGGTGAAATCAAAATGGCTGTTTTAATGGCGTATAAAATTTACATCATTACAATTCGTGCAGAATAAATATCATAACGCGTATCGATATACGCAATGTATTATACGAGCAAGTGGGCCTCCCAACTTTTATACCAAAGAAGGGTATGAAAGGAAAATACTTTTTGAATGGTTTTGCATGGCATTTTTTGAAAAAATGTTCGTCGTTGATTGAAACGCTTACTGTACCTCAGCGCTTTTCTTGAACTTTATTTCGCTTTGACGCCAGCATTGTTGATTTTGTCTTTCACTCCGATTTTTAGCATTCCAACGTCAAACTTGCTTTTCCAAGACGCCTAAAATTTTCCGAATTGCACATACAGTCACGGACGACGTTATCTCAACCTCTTCATCTCTTCTTCTGTAGACCTTGAAACTCGAGTCTCGCTACCCAATGTCTCTTTTGATCATTTTATTGTTACAGAAACTTTTCGACTCTTCTTTTTCTCACTGAGGGAAGTCGCTTCGATGGCTCGCCCTAGAGGACCGGCGGATGAAAAAGTCATCATGGCTCCCTCTGAGACGCCACCGAGACGATATTTTTAAGCGTTGAAAAAAGTGTTATTGTCGATAACAGGGAAAAAGTTCTGCCATCCTCGACGATCGATAGCTCTCTTTTATTTCCTTAGCAGTGTCGAAATGACACGTAGGGCGGAGAAGTCGTATGGGAATTGACGAAACATTTCTCTCCCTTCGTGTTGGTGATGAAGCTGAGCCCGAGGCGCTCATTAGGGACGATTCTCGCGAAGTTGCTCTCGCAGGTTGCTGAGTCGATCGCCAGAGGATTCAGAACGGTGCATGATAAAATTTCTGATAGTTCTGTGTTTCCTAATGTGTTATGTATTTCATAGCAAACACTCTGAAGAGGTAAATATAGGAATTTACTTCCTAAGAAAAAGGTTATTTAGTTATCCTATTATAAATGGATGCGTATACTTTTAGTTATTACTTTTTTCGACTTTTTTGGCGAGTAAAAACGAATTCAATGCTTAAATAGATACCTCCATAGATATTTAAAAATTTATCGATTAAGCTGTAAATTTCATCAATTTTTGTCACTATAAAATGTGACATTAATGAGCCTAATTGATTGAGATGAAGAGTTTGGCATAAGTAAAAATCTATTAACACTTTCATAGGATTTACTAGTGAAAATTTTCGGGTACAAATGAAAGTATTTCTGAAAATTTCAAATATTCTGAGTGAAGTTTTTTACGATGGTTAAATATTCAGTTCAGTTCAAGGTACCTAGTTGAATAAATAAAATGATATGATATTGAAGGTCCGCATCTAGTCTTCTCTTCCCTAGTTTTCGTTTTCCTCTCATTCACAGTATTGTGGAGATGTATGTAAATTTGAAAAATTATAATTATGCATTCTTTCATATCATATTTTCACGGATGGGAGCTATGATATAGATTCCTAAAATGGCGTCGCGCAGAACATTCGTTCTTGTTTTATGCAATGTAAATAAAGGATTAGTTGCAGTTACTGTTTATCAAAACATTAATAGTACCATTTACTTACTGTCATTTCCGACGTTTGCGTCATCTCAAATATTTCTGCAATTGATATACTACTCAATCATTATGGAAATAAAATTATTAGAGCGTTTCTTGTATTTTTGTGAATTGCCGTATTTGAATGCCCATTTTTTGACAATTTTTTGCGTAATTAATAGCAGCTGCTGGAAAACTGCATGGAGTAGGTAAATTTGCTCGCGGTCACGCGCACGATTTTTTAAATTAATTTTATTTCTTTATCATTTATTTTTTTTAAACCATCCGACGCTGAATTTTGAATAGCGCCGGACGTTTTACAAAGCAATGGAGAATTAATTTTAATGGCTTTGTCTTAGTTAGTAAGCTCGATCTCTGTTTACAGTGCCTCAGTCTGGACTTGAGACGTTAACTCCTTGTTCGGAAAACTCAATCTGAAATTCAGGAGGAAGATCAATTGGTATTATTTGCATGAGTGTACCTGATAATTTACCTGAGCGTTACTTGGGAGATCCGGGTTAGAATTCCGAAGAAGGAAAATAATTTTCTCTTTTCGAACGTCATCAATTGGTGTATTTAACAATTCGAATAACTGTATCAAAATTAAATTTTTCCAACCAGTGAAAATGCCACACTCACAACATCACTGTATATTGCAACAACAGAAAATTCAGTTCAGAGATGAGGATTTATTCGCAGGAAACTTCTTTTCTCGACCACTAAGCTGCTCTGGTCTTGGTTTATTGATTTTCCTGCCTCTAATGCTTATCCATTCTCTTTTCCTCTGTCGTTGAATGTGAGATTTTGAAGTCATGTCACGATCTTCTGTCCCATTTTTCTTTCTTATTACTGTTGGTTACGGATGTAGGTACATACCTTGTCCCAATTCCCATTCTCTAAAATATACTCAGACCCTTGCCTCATCTGATGGAAATTCATGAATTGCCACAGCTTAGTTGCCAAGAGTTTGGTCCCTTAAGGATTCCGCCTGAGTGACCCTGGACCCCATTATTTTTCCAAGAAAATTGGTACCCCTTGAGAGTTGGAGGAGAAGTAAGGTGGAGACGGTCAGTGAAGGGAGGGGCAAAGTGATTCTTTTAATCATTGCTTCGACTCAAGGCTCGAGAAGAATTGGATGGGGGACCACCAAATTATACAAAAGCCTCAAGCCGATCCCGTTTCTCCTCGGCGGAGAATAGGTCAAGTGTAGTGACGTCGGCAAAGAAGGATTGTATGAGTCACATCGGATCTACTTTATATTTGTTCGCATTGTTTGATTCTACTCTAACATCGGGTATTTTTTCGTAGTTGGGGAAAACTCCCACCTGTCCTTTTCTGCATCAGCGAGCGTGTTTTTTTTTCTACTATCAAATTAAATTTACTTTAAATGCCTATAATTGATTTGGTGTGGTGAATGAAAGGCGTAACTTACTTAATGACTCATTATTAAAGAAGTTTGAATTTAATGAGTGTTTTGAGTTAGATCATATTGTCAGTCACCTTACCGCAGATATAGTTAGGTAAAGGTATCTGAGAGTATAACCTAAAATCTATGATTTTTTATGAGTCTGAAGAGTGTTTCCTACTGAGGTGACATTTATCGCTTAGTATCATCCTACAGTTTTATATTTGCGCTTTTTTACCCTAAATCTCAAGGTTTTATTTTCCAGGCTATGTGGTAATTCTTTATATTCCAGTATGAAATGTAAGAGCATATGTACAAATTGTTTGGAATGCAAGCCAGGAGTTTCTACCGCATATTTATTGGGATAAACGATCGAAATCGAGCCCTAGGCCTTTCCCTCTATCACTCATGTATATTTTGAGGCAAAAGGGAAAGTAGCAATCAAGGGGAATCCTTCCTTTCTCTTCCATGAACTAGCTGAACACATTTTATTGCCGAGATAGGGTACGATTACATCTTATATGCGTTTTTCGTGGATCTCTCCATTTCACGGGTTTTCGCCCCGTTTTGTTGCCAGAGGTGACGACAGCTTCACCAGGATTCCACCAGGTGTCTTCAGGTCGAAGTGATGATTTCCGTGAATAATCATTACTTGTTGCGCCGAAGGCGCGATTATGCTGTCCCGGTGAACCATGTTCACCCTAACCAGCCAGTTCACGTAACAATAATTATTGTGCGCCAATGAATGTGTTGTGTGAACAGAAACTTTAAGAGGACGCAGTACACCCCTATATTATATGCTTCTACACGTTCCGTTCTTATACCGTTGATTTTGCTTGTACAGGCATGCGTTTTTCGATATATTCAAGGAAAAGTATGTAGCTAAGTCGATATCTTATTTTTTTTTTTTTTTTTTAATTATACAACTATGCAAGGCGGTATTGGAAATAATCGGAATTTACTGGAATCTCTGTGGAATATTGAATCCATTAATGACGTTAATGCTTACGCATCACCTTTTAGTCAGATGTTTATGGTTAACACACCAACTCTCGTGGCCAATGCTTTTCACATAAGTGCGTAATTAAGGAATGAAAAACGAGAGTTTTGAGGGATTTCAGTCCCAAAACGGGCATCAACGACAGCGGCCGCAGTCATCTTAGTTCTCACTTCTCTCGCCCCGAGCGCTCTGTCAGAAATAGAACGGATTGCTATCATACGCTATTCCCTGAGTCTAGACTTGCAAAGACCTTGAAAGAGGTCCTAGAGGGATGGGAGGGGAAATTTTCACCTCCGTGGCCGGTGTGCATGGGGAACATAAGGAACGATTTGGTCTTCAGTGTCTGCCACCGCATTCGTGCAACAGTGCTTAAAATCATTCAGATGCGGACTGCCAAACAACGCCAAAAAAGGGGCGAAGTGATAAAAAATTGTGATCTGTGACAGAGTTGAGAGGAAATTTATAGCAGAAAATGTTTTGCGCTTTAGAACTGCATTGACAAAAGCTGTCTAGTTCCGAAAATCTCAGGATATACCCTTGCCTAAAAAAGCTCAACTACTCGAGAGGGATATCCTGAATAGTGCGAGCCACATTTTTGAAGAGCATGAGAAATGCAAAGAAATCGGGTATTTTTGCGATGGTAAAAGCAAAAGTGATCAAAAAAACTACATTCCAGAATTGAAAAGAAGTGGGGTGTATGAAAAATTGATGTGTATTGTAAAAAACATTAGTCGTCATAGTCGAAGCCTTATTTATGATGTGGATAATAATCCAGTAGAACACTGCAACGCTGTTATAGCAAAATTCATTGGTGGAAAAAGAGTCAATTATGCCCTCTCCCGTTCATACAAGGGAAGATGTGACGGAGCAGTTGTGAGTTTTAACTCTGGCAACCCATTGCGCACACTTTATAAAAATGTATGCGACGTAAGTCCAGGGTACCACTGCAAAAAGTCCCTTCAGAGGAAAAGTGAAAAGGCGCTTTCAACTTCAATCAGAAGGAAAGGTGTGCCAAGATCGAAGAGAAGTATATTCAGTCGTCTGGGAAAAAATCGTGACCCTGATTGCGGGCCCTTTTCTGAAAGACCGGACATGCTAAACCACCATTTGAAGATGAGTGTCGGCTTTTCCTCAAATCCCTCCAAAGGAGTGAAAAAGAAATAGAGGAAATCGAAAGGCAAACAGTGGGGCAAGGAAAAAATATTCAGTGGGTCACAATGCGGCGGAAGATGCTCAGTGCTTCCAATTTTGGCCGCGTGTGTAAAATGCTTCCGCACACTGGCTGTGAAAACTTTATAAAATCAGTTATGTACAGCAATTTTGACTCTCCTCACTTGGAATATGGAAGGATAAATGAGGAAAAAGCTCACACAGCATTGGAGTTAAAGGAAGGTATTTGCATTCAACCATGCGGGCTGTACGTTTACAAAGAATTTCCTTTCCTTGGAGCTACTCCCGATGGAATTGTTGGTGATCGTGGGATAGTCGAAATAAAGTGTCCGTCATCGGCAGCAGAGATGACTGAAGAAGAGGCAGTCAACAAAGGAAAAGTAAACTTCTGGATGAAGAATGACAAAATGAAGATTTAACAGAAGCATAATTACTTCTTCCAAATTCAGGGCCAGCTTCACATAACCCAGCGAGATTCTAGTATCTTTGCCGTATGGACCAAATGTGATGTAAAAGTGAATAGAATCGAAAGGGATGACGATTTTTGGAGAAAATTTATGGTGGAAAAATTGAAAAAATTCTACATTGAGTGTATGCTTCCCGAAATTGTTGATCCGAGATTCTCCCGACCAATGCCGATTCGGAATCCTCCTGGAATTTTGGCAGCTCAAGAAATGAGAAATTCAGCGGGGAAACGAAAGAGGGGGAGAAAGACGGGGAAGGACAGTTGCCTAATAAAAAAGCTAAAAATAAATAATTTAAAAACAGATATTACATACTCTTTTCTTTAACTCTGGTGCAGTATCCCAACAATTACCAGGAAACTACTACTACTGTCCCCATCGGATAGCACTCCATTCGGAAAAGCAACCAGAAACTGTAAATTACCTCGAACGAAAAGACCTGCGAGTGAAACAGGATTTCATCAGGACTTTTCAAAGTCCGTAAGGGCAGCATTTTCGTTGTCATTCGTGTGGCACATCCGATACAAACAGAAATTGAAGGTGTATCTTATATTCAAGCCAACATTATTTTGTAATCCTCATTGGTATATTATTGATTTTGCTGCAATATTTACCTTGTCGCCAAGGTTTTTCCAATCACTACAGCTGATGCAACTCCACTACGAAAGCTTTTCGGATTCATAACGTCTGAATAATTAAGTACTATTAAAATACAAATTCAACAGGAAAATAGAATATTATTTTTATGCTACAAAAATGATATTTTTCGTTCCCAAGTCTCTTTTCCGCGGTTTTATTTAGGTATCTAGTATGTCAGATGCACAGCATGTGTGCGATCTGGCCCGAGGGACCAAAAAATGTGCGGGTGGGGATGAGGACCCCCGGTTACGATAAGGCGGGGACACCTTCCAGCGAATGTGGATTTATTTCCTCCGTGACTTCCGAGGAAGCGCATTGCAAAATTCTGCGTCCATACGCTCTCAGCTTTCTATGAATACGGATAAAAAAACTCAAAGTGACACCCATGCTGAAAGTAAAAGGGCTCTAATGAGAAAGGGTAACTGATCCTCGAGTATCGCTACTGTCAGGGTGCACACACACCCAAGAGTGCGAGTGAATTCCCGTTGGCGACGGCCACGGGAGAAGCGAGAGAGGAGGAGCGAGAGCTTGCAGAAGCCTCGCCCGCCTCATTCCTTCAAAGAGGAACACACTGAAGATAATAAACCCTAGTCAAAAACGCCGACGCAAGGATGGATTGTCTGAGACGACTCTACCGGCCGACAAGAGAACTATCTCCAAACTCAGACGGCCTCGTGGGAGGAGAAAAATTTATGTCACACGTCCTCTTAATCTAATCCTTTTTTGGCATGAGATTTTTTGTGATTATTATTTTTTCCAATTATATGCTTTTTATTATTACTTTTTGTTTATCTCATTTTTTATTTTGCAAGTAGCAGTTTTTTTTCTTTTCTTCTTTTGTTTTTACCGCGTATACAGGGTGTCCCATTTATCTTGACCTCCCGAAATAACTTTTTGTCCAGATGCAAATTCAAAAATGTGTCATGCGCTGTACTGTACAGTACTGTAGTACAAGAGAGTCCACGTGACTTTTGTGTTATGTTTTGACTTGGTTGTCATTTGTTTACTGCTAACTCCAGTACGTGGACGAATTTCTTATGTTTTTCTAACGTTGCGTTTATGTTAATGGTCTACTTTGCTACATTTTTGAATAAGTCTTTAGGAGAGGAAATTAATTGCCGAATAAAAATTATAGGGAGCCATTTAAAAATGACATAGCGCTGTTCCTATCTTTGTAAATAACAAATCTACAAGGAAGGCAATCATGCTGATTAATGTCCCCCTGACGGCTAATGAACATTTACTTGACAAATTTTTGAATTTGCATCTGGACAAAAAGTTATTACATATGCAGGGGATCGGGTTGGTGTGGTGGTTAGAGTGTTGGCTTCCCATCATAAGGGCTCGGGTTCAAATCCCGGCAGTGGCAGATAATTTTCAGAGACTGCCCGATCCCTTCTTGAATGTTGTGTGGAGAACATTTCAAGCGCAACACTCCGTCCGTCGGATGGGACGTTAAGCCATGGTCCCCTTGGCGCTTTTTGTTAAGAGCAGGCTAATGCCGACGCCGGGTTTCTCTCCACCCTTTCTTACCTACCCTTCCCTCATGGCCAATGACCTAAGCTGTCGGTCGCCTCCTTCAAATACCATACCATACCGACAACATGTGCGTTTTTATTCCTCTGTGAGGAAAATTAATGGCACTAAGCATAATGTATGGATACATGAAGCAGCTAGAAAAGTTTACCTGTCGTTTGAAGGATTAATTTGCGTGCAGTGATTCGTTTTCAAGCCATTTCTTTTTCAATTCTCATCCCGCCGTAATAATTTTTGTTTCAATCCACGCCACCATTATTCTACCGACTATTAGAAAGATTGCCAGCATGGGATATGTTACAGGTCGCTGGCATATCCGAAAAGGGCCGTAGCCATTTAGCCTTGCAACAGTGGCGGTTCTTCCTTAATTTCTGGAAACATTGAAAAGGTGAAATCTTTAAGGTGGCACTCCAGTGAAAGTTTATTTCACCAGCTTAAATAGCAGTTTAAATTGTTTTAATGACTTGAATGAATTTCGATATTATAATTAATGAATATCTAATATCAAAGTAAATTAATTTGAAATATCTATTGTTGATTTGGTGTACTTAATGAAAGGCGTAACTTAGTTAATGGCTCACTATTAGAGAAATCGTGAAAGTAACTAATATTTGTTTTTATTATATAATATTTCCAGTCATCTTACGATGATATGAGGATAATACCAGTAGATACGATAATAACGGTAATATCTTATCTCAGATATACGCAGATAAAAATAAATTATAACCTAAAATCTATGATTATTCTAAGAGTCTGAAGAGTTTTTCTATGGAGGTGAATTTATCGCTTTATATTATCCTTAAGTTTTGTTTTTTTGCTCTTATTTTACCCTAATCGCACGATAACGACTTCGTGGTTATTCTTTACATTCCAGTATTTTAAGTCGTAAGAACATCAGGTTAATTTTACCCTAATTGCAAGGCTTTTTTCCAGACTTACAATTAGATGTTATTTTTTTATATTTCAGTATTTTAAGTCGTATGAACATCAGGCCTGAGGCGCATTACCTCCGAGAGTTATTGCATACCACCGCGGCGCTATGGGAAGTGATGGAAAAAATCCTCCCAAAATTGACCTTGATGCGCCCTTGCCTTGGAGTATCGGGCGTTCATTCCTTTACCCCTTCTCGTATCTTTACGATGCCCCTCGACCCCTTCCAAGTAGCGAATGAAAGTGAGCGTGTCAGTCGCATGAGAGTGAATTAGGAGTGTGTTGGGTCAGTCCCTCGTCTTCTTCTTTAACCCCTATCGAAGAGTGGCCAATGTATTTTGGGGAGCGGCTGGTAGCTCTCCACGGAGATGCGTGCGTTTGATTTCAAGTTTGCAGTGCCAACTTCCGTCGTGTGATGATTCAGTCCCAAGAAAACACAATGGTTAATAGTAGTTACATTATCGTATCTATTGATATTATTCTTCTATCATCGTAAGGTGACTGGCAATATTATCTAATTCAGAAGGAAGGCAAGCGTCACGGAAATGTTAAAAACGCTGGGATGGAATTCTTTAGAGTCAAGGAGGAAGAAAGCACGCTTGAAGTGTGTATTTAAAACTTACAGTGGTGATCCTGCGTGGAGGGAGCTAACGAAGCGGTTAAAAGGACCAAGTTATCTAGGGAGGAGGGATCATAATTATAAGATTAAGGCCCCAAGGCAGCTGACAGATAGACTAAAATTTTCCTTCCTACATCGGGGCATAGAGGATTGGAATGGCTTACCGGAAGAAATTTTTTTTGAGCCATTTCCAACTCACGCCTCTATATTTATCAAAAGAATTGATAAAATTGAATTTTGAGGGCTTTTTAATTGTATATTTTTAAAATTTGGTGTTTCTTGTCTTTTTTTTCTTTGGCCTTAGTATATTAATGTGTAAAAAATGGATTTTGAGGGCAATGTAAATGTAGATATGTATTGTATTTTTGCTGATTTGGTGCTATGTATACGGGGACATGTATTGTGTAAAAATGGTTTTTTGAGGGCTTTTTAAAAATTTTGTGGTACTAAGTATTTTGTTTTGCATTTTGGTTTATGTATATTATTGTGTAATAACTTTGTGTTACCACCCGACTTCATGGTCGACTTGTAACCAATTATTTAATTATAATAATAATAATTCATTGAAAGCGTGCTCAATGTGTCCGTCGTTGATTCTCTATTGATTAACAAGTACCCAGAGCCCAATCTATTGAAATTTCATTTCAATCGATAAAATATTCGTACCCTCGGAGGTATATGGGTAATTTCTCTGCAATTATTGGCAAATTCAAAATTCCGATTTATTCCTATGATGAGCATTCAGATATATTTCACTCCCAACGATTCAGTGGCAAAGGTCGTTTTCATTTGTAAAAAAATCGTCCTCGGAATATAGAAAAGATGTTTGTATACCTTGTATTTATTGTGTGATATATAAAATGACGTGTCACTATCGAAAAGTCGATGAAAACCGTTCGGATTGAATTATGAACAAATTCATCTATTATTTCCTTAGTTTTGTTCTAATTGTTTATGGTTAATCATTTTGAAAAGAGTGTTTGCTTTCGATTTTAATCGCGGGTCCATTTAAATCTCATTTTATTCCTCGTTCCCATTTCCGCTGTGCACGCATTTTTTCTACCAAAGTTGCGATCGAGTCGAAAGTGAGATTGGGCTTTTTTTGCTGCGCTCCCTCGAGGCTCACCGTTCGTTTAATCGCTCGCGAAACTCAGCTGGCTGCTTAAATCGGTGTCCGGGACATGCGGCTGCAACGCGGTGGCATCGTTGAATGCGGTGCCTTGTTCGCAGGGAAAGCGATGGAGATCGAACATTAGGACTACGTGAAAGAAAAGTGGTAGCGGGAACGAAAGCGAGATGGATCGAAAGAATTGAAATGATGGATCGGTTGGCGGGAGAGCGGAGCGTGAGATTTTTCGCCCGGATCAGTCATTAACTTCGCGGCGAGCGATGTTGCTACGGCCTCAAAGGCCTCGTCTTGTCCGAGTTCTCCGGATATCTCAAGCCGACGCCACGTTTCCTTCAGGTTGGTATCGTATACGCTCACGTTCTGTCATCGCCAAAAGTTAGATGCTTCATATAAATTAGGAGAGGTAAAGAGCTGGGACGAGTAATAGTACCAATAATAATTTTACTAATTTACCTAGAATTTTTCCTTCCATTTGGATCATTTCTTATAAATATAGGAGTAGATTTCTGTTTAAAATAAAATTACAAGAAAAAATAATTGACGAAAAGTAAATTTGACCGAGAAACAGGGAATTACAGTGGTGCCAGGCAGTGACGTCATGGCAAAAATGGCAGTGCCGGAACGCACTTTTCTTAACTTTCTTTAGAAGTGAAATATTACTCTGTGTTTTTTTTATTACAAGTTATTATTTACATTTTATAACAATTTTTTGTTTTGGTTACGAATGCATGTATTAGAAATTTTGTGGTAACAAAATTGATGAAAGTGTTACTTGACTGTTATACCTTTTGTTAGCCAGTGCCGGAACGGCGTTCCGGTACCATGATACCTCTGGTAACAGGTATCTGTAAGTTGTAGAAAACGAGATAAATTGCTAGAAAAGATTGTGGTAGCAAACGTTATGGTCGAGCTGGAAGAATTTAACAAAGCAACATAGTAGCAGTCGGTTGAGGCGATGTTTTTGGTGTATTTTTCCTGAATGTGAGAGAATGGCGAATTAATTGGTATTCTTTACCTGTCAGCATTTTTTTAGTGAAACCAATCATCGTTTTTTTTTAATCAGGGTTTCAGAAAACCATCTATTTGAAAGAATCTAAAGTATGAAGTGTATTTTAGTGTACCTATACGAAAAATCATACCACCGAACTTTCTTATCTGTAAATTTATTGTATTTTATTTCATCTCGTTCGAGGAACAATCATCGAGGAACCTACGTATGCTCTTTCTGATAAAAATAGTGATTTTAATGCTTGGTTAATTTCCTTTTTATATGTTGAATTATATGAAATGTACTGTAACGCAGGGTGTATTCTGTTTCATTTATTTGGAAGCCAATCGCCTATATATTTGCTACTCTTGCAGTAGGGTGTGTATGGGGGAAGCTTTTCGAAGGAGGAAATGTTGTGGGATCAAGATAGGGTTAAAAGAGGAGGTGGAAAGTAACCTGGGAATGACTGATGACCCTTCTATTTATGCCAAAATGAGTCGAAAAAGGTGCAGGGGATGTCGGTTTCCCGATGTAATAATCTAAGCGTGGCAGGATCAAATAAAAGGGGACGAAGAATGAGAAGGCAGGGATAGCACAGCAAGGCGACGAATGAAATGAAACGGATCTCTGGATGAAAGGGAAATAGAGCAGAGTCGGGAAGTTGTACATCAAGCGATGCAATAGCATGAATAAATCCTTCTCGCTTGCGTCATAACCGTTAAGTCGAGCCTTTCGTAACTCTTCTCTCTCTCTCTTCCGTCGGCTTCCTTTCATCCGTTGCAGATCATCCAAAACGACCACTTCAACGTGAGAAAATACTTAGCTGGTCCATATGCGGATTTATCTCTCAATGACACAGTCGCTTTTCCTTGGATTATATTTTAATCCATCTATAGTTACACAATCACCCTGTAGATTCCTCATCACTTCTCTCGCTGCTTCTAGCTTTGCGCCGTAAAATATTTTGTGGCCCAAGTGTCCTCCCAAATGCCTGAAGATTATATTTATGGAGCTGACGGATGACGTCGTATACTAAAAGCATGACGTCGTCCGTTGCTGTGCACACAACTGAGTAAAATATTCGAAGGCAAAATAATCTATAATTGGAAGGGAATTCAAAGCACACTCTCTCTGTATTGCGTCGCCTCCGATTTTTACAAACCAGCAATAGTAGGTATCCACATTAATTTCCGTGGCAAAAATATCTCCTGGACCAGTGATGGAACCTTAGTCATTAGGTTTAACCTGAATATCGTAGTGGTCTGCGAAGTGGCCTTTAAAGCTAATAGGTTGTGGTTCGATTCCCGGTCAGGAGAATCCTGTTCTCTTTATTATAAATGTCTTTGCCTTTGAACGCCTTTAAGTCGGCAGGTTTTAAATGGTTTATCTTAGCAAGCATTTTATCTGGTAGTAATTATATTTATCACGTAATTTTTTACCTGGAACCTTAATTAATCGCGGGATTGTGTGAACTGTTCCAAAGTTGCAATAATTGTATTTCCATATTTATCTTAATTTTTTCAAAACTTAAGATAAATATGCAAGCCTGGGTTTCTATGTTGGTTTCCAGGTTTTGCGAGTTTTTTTTTTTATAACAACTCGGTCACTTTTTGATTTAAATTTCGGCTTTTGAATGACTTTTTCACCCAAGAATATATACAAGTTTTGACTTTAATACTTAACCACCATTTTGCACTGCCATTTCACTACACCGCATGAATTTCAAACGTGCGGTATTTTTTGAGTAGGTGGTGTGGTTGTTAATATTTTAATCCTCATCCGTATGAATTTTTCCGCCGTGAAATTCACATATCATCGTGATTACAGAGGTGAACAATTCCCTTCAACTTGGTTTGAAACGGCTCATATTTAGCTATTGATTGAAATGAAACCGTGACATAAGTACCCCCTGTTGTGAAGATAGTGAATAGAATTAAAATTCAAGTTAGAAAACGAAAGAAAATTAAAATTTATGGAACATTACTTGACTCACCCTGAAAGTGCCGTGTCCAAAATAGTAATTGATCCGAGAAAAACTCTTGAATTAGGGGTTTGATACTGTGCAATATACTGGAATCGTCTTAAAATATCCACCTTTGCGGGATATACTCCCTGTCTCAAAGTGTCTCCTAATTACGTGATGGTACGTATCCTCGTGATGACGCTTTTATATTTTTCTTTATCTCATTGTGTCCTCCATCAAAAATGAAAAATAACGAAGCGACCATTAGTGTTTCCAGGGATCGAAGTGACTGAAGGAACTGAGAGGGATGATTGGGAAGCTACCGGATGAGGACGAGAATAGAATCGGGAGTGTTGGAGAGGGAATTGATTGGGGGCGTTGGAAGGGGTGGGAGATAAATGTGAGGGGGTGGGGAGGGAAGGGGAGGGAGAGGAGTGGGGGTTTGTTTGTTGGAAGGGAAGTGGTCGGCGGATCAATCTTTCTAGGCCAGCCGATACATTAACTCGCGATAAATCTCGCGGCGGTCACGAAGCGACCCGGGAAATGAATTAATTAAGACAAATGTTCCGGGGTCGATCAATCAATTAAACAGGGCCGTGGTGGTGGAGGGAGTGCGGGACCGTGGCCGACTCGGACAAATGGGGCCGGTCGCTTTATTTTTATTTGTTTAGCCCGGCGTAGACTTTGAGTGAGTGTTTTGGTTGTACGAAAAAGGCAGAAGGTACAACAAGTAATGAGCGCTTCAGGCCTCCAAAACGGGTTCCGCGATGTGATGGCTGTCCATTTCCGTATCAAAAGGAGTGTACTTATTCTGAACTCATTTATTCATAAATGCGTGAATGATGTTTTTGTTGAGTTGTTTTTAAGTGGTTGTTTCAGTTCTGTCACTAAAAGAGCTGGTCAGTGCCAATGATACAAAAATGCTAAAAAATGTATTGACCTGTTGACATCAAGACTTCCTTGGAGAAGAAGATTTTAGGAGCGTAATAAATGGCGAGAAATCAAGCTACCATTACTTTTACTTCGGCTGATCTAATTTTATATCCGTGTTAGTTGGTCAAAGAGTTAATGAGATGGGATTAAATTTCGCAAGTTATTCAAATTTACATCAACATGTATTTCAATGTAGCTTATTCACCTAAACTAAGTACTTTCGAGGCGGCCATCATGGCACTTACTAAAGAGGCTTAGCGCTCATCCTAGTTATTTATAGGACAAATAAATGGCAAACATGTGGGGAAATGGTGTTTTTTAGTTTTCTGGTCGCAGTTTTCCTTCTGTCGAAGGCCAATGTTTTTTAAACTAGTTCCGCTTATTTTATTAAATATTTTAATACACATTAAAATGGATAGCCGCATTCGTATCTGGATTTATGTATGCAGTAAGTTAAAATGTTATGTTTTATTTTGTCTTATGTTCTAACGAATTTTAATGTTTTTTTCAGGTAAGTTTGCGGTCCTACTTCTGTGTGAAAATTTTGATGCCACGTTTAGTGTGATGGCACCATCGGTAAGCTTCTTATTTTCCAGCGCACATGCGTTTTTGACGGCTGTAGAATTCTCGGGGAAAATAACACCAAAAAAGGCTTTACTATAGTATTTATTTTGTTTGTAGACACACCTGCGGATTTGCGATCATTTTTCATGCTGGGCTTAATCTTTGTTTACTTGAATCTAAAGTGAAAAATGCTATCAATTGTCCTCTTGTGAGAGGAAAAGTGTTCGACGAAAGCAATGCTACAAAGCCTTTAATAGCGAAAACTCGTCAGCCTAGAATTCTAATAGATATCAATCAGGATAATTTTAACATATGGATGGCTAAGTTCTAACAACACGTATCTCAAAAATAGCAACTTTTCAGGATAGAAAACAATTAATCAAGAAAACAATTTATCAAGAAAACGATTAATTTTTTTTACTTGTACACTGAAATTAAAAACCAAAAGTTCATAAAACTGAAAAAGAAGTAATCATATTCAAACAAAGAGTTGTTTTTCGCTTGTATTCTATTTTTTGATGGTATTACACTATGTTTAAGATGCCTGTCCCAAACCGGTCGTATTTGAGATACGTGTTGTTAGAACTTAGCCATCGATATGCCATTCCCGCCAGGGTTATATCTAAGCGATGTACTCATTTCTTACCCTATTTCTATTTATCGTAGAATGCTGTCAACTTAAATTTGCCTTAACAAGACCGTGTACGATCGAATTTTACGTTTGATTAGAGGTACGGGCACTGCGAAATAGAAACCTCCTACTCTAGGTTCATTTGGTAATAATCTATCTTGAAATCTAACAATAAGAAACACAGCTGTCTGAAGTATCGTAAGTTGTTTTTTTCAATCCGGGTTTTGATGTGGATTCATGGGTCTAATGATGTTGCGTTCCCGTATCGTAACCGGAGCCTTAGAAGTGGGGTCGTGGTGCTTGTGACGATTATTTTCTTGTGAGAATAAGATATTGATTTGGAAAGATAACCTTTTTCTATTTTTTATGACATACCAAGCAGCAATACTAATACATGAAGCTAATGCGTGAAATCACTGCAAAGATCTCTCGCCAAAAGAATTCAAAGGAAAAATATATCTTTAAAATGAATTAAATGCTGGTTTCAAATACCTTGGGATCGGGAGGCATACCTTATTTTGAATTTGCGAATCTCCTTAGGGGTGATGGTTGAAACTTATTGCGTTCTCAAAGTGACTAGGATGAAATTCTTGCCTGCTGTGAACTGTTTCAACCTTTTCCTAAACGTGCTCACATTCACAAATGCTGGTCCCCCTCCCACCTTCACCCCCTGAGACATTTGAATATCATTGATTATGGTGTTCATACATGTGTCCGATTACGCGTTTGATGCCTCCTATTCGTTTGTATTCCTGGTTGGGCACGCAATCCCACCTGATATGATGACGTCCTTGTGTTTTTGCCTCTCCGTCTGCGTATTGGAGGCTGTGGGCGGGCACGCGATCGAGGTATTCAGCGTTCCTGCAGAGAACAGCTGACACGCGTTCAGCGTACAATCCCATACCCACTTAAATGCCTCTCGGCTGCAGATGTCTCCTGCGAGGTGCACCGCTCCAGTTCGGCCACCGCCGTCGCCGTTTCAGGCTGCCGAAAAAAAAGAAGCATTCGAAGTAGCCTGACAATGGCTCGTGAGGGCCTTTCACCGATTCCGAGAAAATGGTGGCAGATGTACGAAAGGGGGCGGAGGAAGGAGGGGGGATTCGGGGGTAAGTTGAGAAAAAAAGGAACAGAATGGAAGAGAAAAACAGTCTGGGGCAACGTCGTCCTATCTTGCGTATCTTATTGCGCTTAACAACGAAAGTCGTGTCTGCGAAATCTAATGGTAGGATTTATTTGACATCTTCTCATGGAAACTTCAGTAACGATATCAGCTAGATTATGAAACAACAAATGTTTATCGTCAGAATTAACGTTTACCACTTTTTGTCATTTTTTTTAATTTGGGCACTATAGCTCTTACCAGATTTTGGTCAACTACAAAGTTTTAGTTTAACCTCTTCTATAGTTCTTTTCAATTGCTATTTCGCCTTCTAACGTAATGATTTGCGCGTATTATAAACGTCATTTTAATGTATTTTCTTTGACCTTCATCGAGATTTTCTTCTATTTGGTATCCAACTGTACATATTCTCAGCGATGTTGTATCTATTAGGCGTTTTACATGCCCCTGCCACCGTTTGTTCAACCATTTGAACTAATCCCCCTATTGTTATTTTGTCGATAATCTTACTCTGGGCTTATATAGTTCTCTGAAGGATTTTACCTAATTTATAATAGTTTTTAATGAAAGTATTAACACTTTCGGTCGGTGATAGGCTTTTTATGGAGCAGGGACTCGGAAAATAGTTCTCTTCATGTAAATGTAAATAAACGTAGTGGATTTTTATCGAAAGTTCATTTTGCTCCAATTTTCGTTCAGTTTTCTACATAGAGTAGAGCAGTTTACTTTGTAAATAGTAGCTACTCTTCTAAAAGAGCGTATCGTTGTACTATAGCTGTAAGACTTGGACCTCAGTAATGTGAAGATCATCGCGTGGGGATTTGGTGGTCAAACGTGTGGGTAGAGGATGAACTCCGCTCGAAATTCAGGTGTGCGGTGGATTACGTGGGAAGGATTTGGAAGAGCAAGGAAGGATGACCAGATTTGGCTGCTTAAATAGGAAATCTTTTTCTTAAAAGCACCATGTTCAAACTGGTATAGTTCCGTGCGACGTAGACACCGGTATTTTTCATTATTTTTTTCAATAAATTTTTAATTAATGTACTCAATTTACGAAAATCAGA
This sequence comes from Ischnura elegans, assembly GCF_921293095.1. Taxonomy (NCBI): domain Eukaryota; kingdom Metazoa; phylum Arthropoda; class Insecta; order Odonata; family Coenagrionidae; genus Ischnura; species Ischnura elegans. The sequence goes on from NC_060248.1 coordinate 111,525,150, forward strand.
CTCCCTTAATTTTCTCGGTGACATATATAGCGAACAGCGAATAGACCATAGTTTTTTGGGCCTCGAAAACCGATGAAAATCAAGGAAATTTTCCTATCTGATCCGATGAAATTAGGATAAAAATGCTAGAATTTTGTATTCGAAAGAATATTATGGTTTATGGTAGAGTTGAAAAGATACTTGCCATAGCTACTCACTGATTAAGGCTGAAATATTAGGAATATTTAAATAGTGCAGAAAGCTTTGAATTATGTCCTCTGTGGATAACTTTTGACCCCTAATGAAAATCACATTTACGAAAAATTTACGTTCCAACCTTTAAATAAAACCGGGGTTCGCGAACTGTATAATGAAAAGTTTAAGATTCACACCGATGAATGAAGAAAATAAACATTGCATACGATTATATTTTTTCCACTATAAGCGTAACCGTTAGAATACCCTAAAATTTCCATTTAAACTTACCTTACGTAGTAGAATGTCCATGATAATAGTTACAATAATATCTCCTAATACATAAATTATCGTGATAAAATAAGAGAGAAACATTGCCGAGCATGTAGGTATATTAGCTCTTTTTTGTTCCTCAAGTAATTATTAACCGTAAGATTACTTCATCTCCTCTCAAAACATTCCCAACGTACGCTTTACTTTCCTTTACGGCTGGTTTCGCTGTGTAATCACTGTCTAAATCAAATATTTTCTTCCCTTGAGGGGCATTGTGGGGAGGAAGAAGGAAGTTTAGAATCGGAGTAAGAAAGAGCGTGAGGGAAAAAGGAGTGAGAAATGTACCGGAGCTTGTGATCCTAGAACGAAACCCATCTTGGAGTGGAGACGCGAGAGGCATGGCGTCGTTGAGGGTGGAAGACCGTCTTGCCTCCTCTCTTACGTCCGGGGTAAAAAAAAAGCACGACCCGTGCGGCAGACGGAGCTAATTAGCGGGGTCTTGGCGTGGAGGCGGCGGCGGCTTCCTCCTCTCCGCTCCGCCGAGCGCCGCCGCCACGGCCCGCGGCGTGACCCGGGACAAAGATAGATGTGAAACCGAATTTCCTCAACCCCGAGTGTCGGTGTGAAAGGCAGTAGCTTACCTAGGACTAGTTACTACGCGTTCGCCAGCCTCCGTCGCTAGCCACCGGCATTGTACGGGGGCGCCGGAGGAGTTTCCTAGAGTAGGTTTAACCAACGCACGATTCAGGTATTTGCCCTGATTAGCATTCCGCTGCCGTGAGGCATCGTTTCGCTTGAAAATCAGGCATAGGTAGCATGGAGGATTTACGCCAAGGTGAATTTATTTTGTGAAAAAATGATGTGGCTTAGCCGGGATGTTATTGAAGAGTAGCTCAGTAGCACATCCACGCTCTGTAGTTGATATTCGTAATTATTTTCGTCATTTGAGATACTTTACTGGCTTAATTAGGTTGAGATTAAAGTCAGCGCAGATATATTTGATGTAATATTTATTCCTTATCTGGCTGCGTGAAGAGTTCACCGGGTTCATGACCCGGTGGCCAGTGGCGGATCCAGTATAAGGACAAGGGGGGGGGGGCTAAGTGGGGGTTTTAATAGTACTGGGGATCGGAAAAAAATCACCATTCTATCGAGTGTAAATTGGATAGGGGGTGCTATAGCCCCCTTGGCCCCCCTCCCAATAGATCCGCCACTGCCAGTGGCGATCCCGCAAACTCTTCACGCAGATATATTGTCTTCGTAGACGTATTTACTAAGTCTCTTACCCTATTTCCTTGTTCAGCACTTCCATTGACCTAACTCTTCTCGTCTCAATTGGCAATTCTCATTTTAAACTTCACTTTTTCCATTTCTGCAACATCCCAAATTATATCTCGGATTTAGGTAACACATCGTCATCGTGCGTGGAGATTTGTCATCGGCGTGAGGTTATTTCATTACCAGTAAAATTCTGTATTAATTAATATTATGAATAGTTTCTTTTTAGCTAACAATATGATTCTTAGAACTCCGACTTACACACGTTAGTGTTCATGGCTTCTTTTATTTCCTGATTACGTTTACTCATCGACAGACAAAAGTGACACACAAACTATTTATCTCTCGCATAATTTATTGATGAATCAAATTATTTAGACTAGTATTTGGTTTAAAAACAAATTTAAATTAATGCTTAATTAATTTTAGGAAAATAAGACATTGCAATATTTCCACTCCGTAGAAACTCAGTGGAAATATTGCAATGTTTTATTTTACATATATTAATAACTTCCACCACATCGTGCCCAACATCATACAAGATATACCTAATTAATTGTTTAAAATAAATAAATGTATACTTTTAAGGCTATTGTGTGCGTTACTTGGGTACATACCTACATTAAAAATTAATTGTGTAGCTTCTCTCAGAGTGAGGGCCTACTCGTGTGGTTGGAAACTATCATGAGCGAAAATATGTTTTTAAAGTGTTCGTAAAATACAAGGAAAAACTTAAACCTTCTCTGAACTGATTTTAAAAAGCTTCGTCTTCATATCAGTAAAAAAATAAATGCTACGAATTACTACGAATGATCGACTGATGCTAACAGCCGCGGAACCCAATTCTGATCATATGGAAAGGGTTCATAAATATCAATGGTATTGCCATGGAAAAATCATCGGCCATAGCTTTCCCGGTTTCCTACCCCTCCTAGGAACGATTTGCGAGATTAATCGCAACCAATACACGTGAAGAAGTCTATAGCCGCCTCCACTCTTCGCTTGTATGTACTCACTTCTTCATAGCTCTGTGCAAATCAGGGTTGACGAGGCTGGAGTCATGCGACTATCCGTAAGAAAAGAGATGGCGTCACAATGATGACACCTCGACGTGCATCATATTTCCTGAAATTTGTTCGCGCAAATTACGTCATTGGCAAAACTCTCAGGCTGGATCCTACGCAAAATGATGTATGCACTATTTATTTCTTGCTTTGAACACCTGTCGCGAATTTTCTGGCTTTGAGCGTCCTCATCCTTGTTTTTGTCTTTGCATTACTTATTGATATCCGATTGAGGATAGGATTAAGGACGAGGATATTAATTGAAACTAGGATGAAATTATATTTTTTGTTGTTAGCATGAATATCTAGAGCCTTGTGAAATCCATAGAAATATGCTTCTAAGGACCGATCTGTCCTAAGGCGTACATTTTCACCTCTAATGGTTGCTCATGTAGCAACATTAAATGAATTCAGCGTAGTGTTAATGGATTTGATATTAACGTAATGTGGTAGGAATGAGTGTTCTCACATATCGTTTGCGGCCGTGAATTGGAATTCCTTAATGTCGCAAATTTATCTCCTCGTTTTGAAAATTAAGTCTATTAGGTGCTTATTCAGCCTTTAATTAATTATTTTTTTAAAGTAAATGTGATGTGAAATTTCACATTATCAAATTCAAAATTGCCTAATTTAAGTGTGTAATTCAGTGCCATGCGTTTTTTTACCCGTTTTTGATATGCTTATGAGAGGTTTGGCTTGAAAAATACTAAATATTATTTTCGATGGCTCTCCTTCCATTCACTCATTCAGCATGTCAGCCTATTAGGGTTCTTTTGATGACCAACGTTTTAGCTGGAATACTGAAATATCGTTTTTTGTTTTGATTTAATACTTTAAGCTGCGTATATTTGCTTATATTTTTGTTTATAATATTTTATATGTCACCTAGTGTCCTCGAGAGTTTATTCGATTGAAATATTTTGGGCTTAATATATTGGATATGGATGGAATTGGAGACAATCGAGGAAGATAAACAATAATTATTATTGTTATGAGTGATAACTTCGCTATTTTCTGCTCAAAGTGTCTGCTAATTGAGTGCATTGTTCCTTCTACAGCGGTCCCCTACACGCTTGATGCCTAGTACAGCAAAAGACTCAGATAATACGAAAAATTAGACTTTTTCCACTCCCCGGCTTACTTAGTGATATGTATGATTTTTCGAGGGAACGTAGTAGCTTAATGGATAGAGCGCTTGGCTGCTTACTGGGTTCCGGGTGAAGTCTTCGGATACCCCTAAAAAAATCCTCATTGTGCGAGCTGACTAAGGAAAAGAACTGCCTTATTAATTCCAGCTTCATAAATGTGTTAGCAATTTAAGCTTATATCATCTGTATTTTGTCTTCTTTAATATTCTTGTCACTCCACCTTTGGCTATTGAAGAGGAGTCAAATGAATGTCGTTGCTTCAGTTCTGAAGGAGAAAATCAAATGTGTTGCTGAATAATATCTGAATATTTATAATTTCGGCAGTACACTATGGCTGCGGTTCTGCAGGAGAAAGAAGGTGTATTCTACCCCCCTACCTTGAATTTGCGAAATTCACACGGCTGAGATTTCGTCTTGAATTAACGTATCCCTCACTTATCCAAGCAAACCTTCGGGTTGTATCACTGAGTGAGTTAGATTTTGTCTGCTAAAGATACAAGACGATTCTTAGGCTAAACTTATTGCGGAGGCCTCTTCTGTTAGAGGAAGTGGAAGGCTAAATTTCTGGGTGCGGTAACTGTCAACGCAGTGTGGGTTTTACCCCACGGCTGCGTAAAGGGTCATGGCGGAGGAAGAGACTTGAAAATGACAGTTGCTCTTCCCATTCAAGTGGCGCAGTATTCGTTCCGGAGGGCGTGGAAAAACACCGCCACAAAGTGAGCGAGCAGATGCCGCGGTAATGGTGCCGCTGAGTAAACGAAGAGGGAACGGAAGTATCTACGTATTGTTAACAGGGTACTTGGCAGGAGCAAATGGCGTAGTACACGATTGCGGATTCTTTTTGGAACGAGCTTCTGTCGGTTGTGCCCTTTTTTTGACCAACTAAGTTGACATCCGTGTTTAAGTCGTTTTAATAGTACCTTCGTTAACCCATTATATTAAAAAACGACTGCTTTTTTTATTATTTGTTATATCAATGTTTTTTATTTGTTTTCGCTTCATAAATGTGTTAACAATATATATTGAACCTATTGAAAATATTTGAGCATATTTAACCGACTTAAATAAACGACTTAACCACGGATGCCAACTTAGTTGGTTAAAAAAAGGGCACAACTGACAAAAGCTCGTTCCAAAAAGAATCCGCAATCGTGTAATATGCCATTTGCTCTTGCCGAGTACCCTGTATATAGCCATCCTTACTTTGTCTATTCTAATATTTTTTGTTTATTCCATCTTTGGCTATTGAAGAGGAGTCAAACGTATAAAAATATATTTTCGGCATCATGGCGTGGCTGCGGCTCTGAAATAGAAAAACCGATTTCATTCTGAATAAAATCTGAAATGTTTTGCATTTAAAACATATTCTGTTAACACTAGGCATGCATCTTTACGCGAAACTAAATAAAATTTATTACGTTGAGCCGATCCATTTTTGCTGTAGTACTCATGGGTTTGCGCAAAATCATGTGCTGGTAAACTTTGCTGTCCTGCGATACCAAATATCTATGTCGTCTCTCAATCATAAAGATATCTAAAAATGGAGTAGTCATCCTCAGCGTTGGGACCCCAAGCGAAAGGGCCTCGGGACAGATGGTGGCGTGCAAGGGCGTGACGAAAGGCCTTTGCGATGGCCCTGAAAGGTCCTTTTCATCTGGCCTGATATTTTTTTCTGGCCGTTTAAGTCTGCAATTCGATTTCGTTCCTATTTCAAATTGTCAGAATCTTCACGGTCCTTACTCATGTGTGCTAAGGAAGACCGATTCTTATTTCTCACTACTTTACAGGATTTAAAACTAATGTTTAAATATAATGCTGTAAAAAATCAATTTCTCTTATCCAGCCATCTTTGCATTTTTTTCTTCTCTCATGTCTGTGGATAATTCAACTCATCTGAACTAAACTGTACTGGATATTAAGAACGGTGTCTTAAAATACTACCGTTAAACTGGGAATATTTACAGGTAATTTTTAGCCCTCGCCGTACCTTGAGTTATAGCTACCGTAATTATGAAGCTAGGATTGAAGTCATTTAAGAAATATTTCTAGCTAAAAGATTAAACCAGTTTCTCCATCTCGATAGCTCAATTTTTGCTTTCAAAATTCATCTTCCTTTCTGTCCGCCAACTATTATTTTTGAAGAGGACGCATTTTCACGATCGGATACTACTAAATGAAAGTTTAGACTTGGGAATCTTGCGTGCAAAGTTTTCAAATTCGTAAGATGGTTATTGGCGAGGAAAAATTAAGAATGACTCATCAGGGTTCTCCTCTCATTAGCGTGTACAAGATTCCAGAAATCCACTTGAGGCTTTGCGGGTGGCGACTGGTCCTTAGCAGACTCATTGATCGCCGAGAATGCTTCCAAAGTGTCATTATACCCTTTCTTCAAATCATTTTTATTTCTATTAATGTATTTTACGGGCTGATGTAGGCTTGCATGGATCCTTCGAAATATATATTCCAGCCGTCTAAACCTCCCATTCTGGACTAACCTGTTCAATTCGCAATAAGTATTTTCCATTTCAAACCTCTGTCCCTTCCACATCTCATGTAGAAGTTTTCTCTCCTCTCCCACCATGTCTGGCGCCCTTCAAAGCATAAACAGCGTAAAAAGCATACTTATACACTCAAATTGGACGTGGCTTCCAGCTGCTTTATGGATGGCACTGTCGATTAATGTTATGCACAGCCGTAGCACAAGATGGTTAAGGGTTTGGAACTGGCCAACTACTGTTAATGAATGAAAGAAAACTGTCGAGTCCGGGCTACCTCGACTGTCATCCATCGAAACAACCCTCTGGGCTGAAAACTAACTAGTTGTGAGTGAGTTTATTTGGTCGAATTCCCAAAAGGAGTCGTATTAGCAATTTTTTATTTATTTAAGATTCAACATTCGGTATGATGCTCAAATACTGGTAAAACCGGTCGACCAAAAAAAATTGGTCCTGTAATTCCGTTAAGACGAGGATTCCACCTGTCCAAGTGAGCACGGAGAGTATAAGGCAGCGTGGCCGAGCGGTCTAAGGCGCTGGTTTTAGGCACCAGTCCGAAAGGGCGTGGGTTCGAATCCCACCGCTGTCAAATTTTTTGTGTAACCCCATTGTAATGAGATGAATGCATGTATTTTGAGGCATAATTTTACATTAGTAAAACAAGTTTAGCACAAAACATAGAGTCGAATTTCGTTACGTTTTACATAGTCATGCCAATTAAATTACGTATTAGTTTGTTATATGCCGCAGCTGCTTGTTGAATAATGTAAAGGATATCACTTCGGGGGCCTGTCTCATTATTTCAATTTTATATCATATTCTCAGTCTTGACTCATAGCCGAGCTTTCGACTTTTAGCTGCTTGTTTTCCTTATCCGTCTTCTAGTCAATGTATAAGCGTTATTGCTATTAAAACTAACAAGAAACGAAAGACAGTAAACTATGTAGGATACTTTGTAATAATAGTAATAATAATGATGAACGAAGATATCGTATTGTCCACAATTTATTAACCGAGTACTACACGTATTTCGATTTTTATACAATCATCCTCAGGTACTAATAGAAACTAACACAACGTTCCAACAGATATATTCCTTTTAATAGATGATACGGTATTTAATTTGCTGGCCCATTGGTAATGACTTCTGAAATATTGTATTTATGAATAGTTGTAAGTATAATCTTCTTTTATATCCGTTTAAGCGCTTAGTTATCCTTTATCCATCTTCAATTAATCTACAGTATGAGATACTAAACCTCACGCGTAGAATCATGTGTAATTCATTACGAAAATGCGCGCACTCTATTATTCGAAGTATTAATCAACTTCGAAATTTGAACTTCCTCATGAACTAGCGTTTACTCTCATTTCAATCTCTTATTTTCGTTAATACTTGCTTTGAAAAACATTTCCAGCTGTATAAATGTACTGCTACGTACAATAACTGCCTTTGGATTTTTTTACACCATTCAACTCGTTCGCTGATTAATGTAGCTCTAATTCGCGGTGGATGCTATATTGATGGATTTTGTGTGCGGCTGATTATATTCCTGTCGAAGCATGACTAATGCTACCATTGATTTGAGAATGGCTAAAGTCGGGAGACTTTGGGGACCTATTTTGGAGAAGGAAGAATAAAGTCTGTTTTTTCTCGGGTGAGGAATAGACCAGTTGATTTCCCCTATCATGTTGTCGTGAACGTGCGCAAAACTGGTTAATATTTGCTCAGAATAGGGTAGTTTCCTTCATCAAAGAAACCGAAAGGCATTGATTGCGATTTGTTACCCACAATTACTGTATTCATAATATACAAATTATTTCGTTTTAGAAATACCGGTTTAGACGAATGGCAATGGTCCATTTTTATACTCATTTGAAAAGGGCGCCCATGCGATGCCACTCCACGTGACGTCACAGGGACCTAGTTTCTATAGGAGAAGATAGGAGTTATACATCGTCTGAGATTACCAATGCATGCATGAGGCGCAGAGCTCAGGGAAACATGTCTTAATAATCACCTATTAAAACTGGCCAAGGTCGGAAAGTTTTCTTCGTTTGATAAGGTATTAATAAACCTTTTTTAAGCCAAGCGCTACCATACAGCAAGGTACTCAGCTACCCTCTAGCATCCTGCGTCCTATCAGCGCTCAGAGCCTCGATCAAGGTCACCTCACAAGGCGGGAGGGGGAACCAGAAATACGTCACACGGAGAGATTTCCTTACCCGTCGCGTTTTCGCGCGCTTGAAAATTTCCACTTCTCATTTAATCGCGAAAAATAGATATCGTCATTTAAAAATCTAAAAGCGTGAAATACGTACTCCGGGAGTAATAAACCTTCCGATATAGGCAATAAAAAAATAATAGGAAACCACCCTATTATAGATATGCTCCATAAATTCGTAGAGACTTTATCCCGCGTTGCAGTCATCGAATCTGACGCTTTTATAATATTGGGATATCAATTACCAGTTTTAGTACCCAAATGGATGAATTACTTCTGTGAATTTAGAACGATACTCTCGTCGAGCAAATAATCCGTACTTCAATTCCCGCTCTGGGAGAATTTCATCTTTTGGAATTTCGCATGAATTTTACTCGCAGTTTATGCCGTATTATTGAGTTTGTGTGGTTGCTTCTTCGTAACCCATGAGATGTTTGCAACCGTTATCTTTTATGAAATACTCGGCCGAGAAAAAGGTAATGACCTTAAATAATTAAAAAAACTCGTTTGTTTTTTAAATATAATGCGTTTTGCCGTTCATCCTTGCCGATCACGTAGGATAACGATGGAGAGCTAAAGGGAAAGGAAAAAGGATATATGCGAATGCGTGCACGAATGGTTATTAACGACTGATGCGTGAGGATCATCATTGAATAAGCTGGGGTGCCGCATTACTAAGTACAGTCCAGCATCGAGGGCGTGGAGAGCATACGGTATAATATTCATCATCGATTTGCTAATGCGCTACTGTCTTGCCTACTGAAGGAGACTGCTGCCAAAGCTGGGACACCTGCGGAAACTACCTATTAAGTGACTCCCTGCCAACTCTGAAGTATTTCTGTACGAAATAATTTATCAGGGGATAAAAACTAATGATTACCTCAGTAGCTATCATAATATCACTTTGGCATGCACAAGGGGGGCTTTCCGGGTTACTACCCCCCCCCTTTAGCCTTTAAAGCTATTACTTCATCCATATTATTTACTTTATTCTAATAATACTCGTACAAAATTACTGTTTTTGAAACCTAAAAATCACGTTTTCGGCATCAAAAATCCCAAACTTTTGGGTTAGGACCCCCGCACCTCTCTTTACCTTGGGGTTCAATACGTCCGGGAAGTGCGTTCAATACATCCGGGAAGGGCCCCAAAATCTCCGGGAAGCTCCCTCACCCCCTCCCGGTTTAAAAAACCTGACTACGCCACTGACTAATGTGTAATGCTTGTTTCTTTATTTTATCGCAATTCTCGCAAAATTCCCGATGAAATATATTCCTTTTAATATAGCCAATAATTGCACATTCTCACTTATATCTTTTCAACGTTTTTTTTGTAATTGAATACCGCTTCCACCCACGTATTCTATCCTCATTAAACGTCGCATCCATCCGCCTCATATTTGAGGCCGTATGCAGAATTAGATATTACAATTTTCTCTGTAATAACCCATGTTTACTGTTCGTCTCCGCAATCTATATTAGTAGAGTTTCCAATTTATGTGTATTTTATCAATATCCTCCCAAATCAATCACCTCAAATCTCAACTTAATGAAAATCGGATTCCAATCAATCTGTTAATTAATATTCAGGGATATCGTGTTATAGTAGCTGCAAGAATTCGTATTTGCTTGGATTTTTAAAAAGTGGATTTGATGGGCACACGAAGTACAAGCAGGTGGCACTACCGCCTAAAGCCTATTAACAGGATCAAAGGCAATGTGTGTGTTTGCACGATCCGCCGCACTGTCGAGAAAGTGTCATGACTTTTACGTACTTACCTACTCAAGTTTTGAATTAGTCCCGTGACGGATTTTTCTGCCCGAAATGTATTAGTAACACCAGATCCCACCTTGTTGAATCTACCTTAAAAGGTGTAGTAGCTCGAGTGCATTCAATGAAGATAAATTATTATTATTATTATTATTATTCAAATTTTCTTAACTTTACTTTTTTTGCTCATTGAGACCATTTTTATCCTCGTATCAAAGGCGGAAGAGTAGTGTATCCACATGGATGCTCAGGTGATTAAAGAGACTCCCGATGTTTGAAAGGATTCAAGAGTAGGAAAATTTTCCAAACCACCAAATATTTCCGAGTACGCCGCGGTTAATTGACTAAACCTTATTTTTTGTGAATGCTTGAGCGAGCTGAATGTTAACTGACCCCGTGTATCAGACGCCGTTTGTGATAGTTTTGTCGAGGTTATTCGATCCCCACTTTCTATAACTACTAGTAGTTGCCTAAATGACACAACTGAGTAGGTTCATATGTCCAGACTTCTGGTTGGACTTAAAATTATTGCGTATGGCTTAAAATCTCTCGTCCAGAGCAGCTACTTCCGAACCGTGATCCGTGGACCCAGTGGCGTAGCCAGGGGTCCAGGGGGTCCTGAACTCCCCCCGAAATATAGAAATACAAGTAATTTTCCTTTATAAAAGAAAATAAAATATTGAAAAATTATAAAGTTAAGTACATAATATTTCTTTAGCAAATGAAGTTTTCTCGATTATGAAAAGTGTTAAAATTAGTTAAAAACCCTTTACTTAGTACCCTGTTTTTCAAAAATTTCCCCCCTGGTTTTGGACTCCCCCCCTGGCTGCGCCACTGGCTGAGCCTCGATAAAAGTATCAGAAATTCGCCATAGCTACATAATTTCAAAATATATTTGTATTTTAAAACCTTAAAATATATAGGAGATTAATTATTATGCCCTCTGTTCGTATGGATTAAAAACTATAGCATTAAAATTGTCAGTGTTATTTTATTGCAACAAGGGGGTCCTTGGGCATCCGAGTAAGAATGTCTCAGGAACAAAAAGATCGGGAAAACCTGGTCTAGATTAACGTGATAAAGGATGCGGGCTTCTTCTTTTCCTTCCATTCTATCCTCTTCTCCGTGTCTTGATATCTATTTTCGCTCTCTGAAGTGTCGATTCTGCTTGGCGAAACACATAGATTATATCCATATATACACACGTGACGTTATCGCTATGATGCTCTTAACCTAGAGGAATACTTATGGGAGTCTCTATTCCGTTTCGTTGAAGACTAATTTATGCTACCACTACCCTCACTTTTTAATAAATTTTCAAAAATTCCCGCAGTGAGCGCAAAGCCATCCTTTTCTTCCTAATATTTGCAATAAGATTATTTTCACTTGCGTGGGATTGCATTGAAAAGCTATCAGTTCGATTGGTTCCATCACATTTTGAATTTCGGATCGCTCTAGCATCAGCGTCGCGAGTTGCGACTTTTGTGAACCCATTTTAGTGCGCGGTGGGTGACACGATATATAGCGAAGAATCGTTTTTTGTGATATTCGCGCTCTGAACTGCGGGGTACCGTTGTGTAACCGCCATTTTTTCTGTTAGGACGACTGCGCTTGCGAGGAAGTGCGTTTCTTCATCTTCGCGTCCGTTCCGTCTTGACATTCTGCGCGGGGAGCATCGCCCACCGTGCGGGGTCGGCCGCCACCTGTCGACGCGGCGCGTCACCCTGGGCGCGTTCGGCGAGTCATTTGTACGTGAGCATGGAGGCAGAGGCTCACTTTCACTCCCATCCCATCCCCACTCGCTTGCACACACCCTTCCTCCCCGAGGCTTTATGGCTCACGGAGCGGAATGAGTTCCAAGTACGGACCATTAACATTCCCATCGACATCTCACCGCCCGAATGTCTTTTCCTCCGCCGTCACCTGCCGCGCCGCCCGCGTTGATGGCCTTCCTTCTCGACGATCCCACTCTCCTTCCCCCCCTGTCGCACTCAGGCAGGTCTCCCGCTCTATTGATTACATTGGTTGAGCGCCTTTTGGATGACACCGTGGCAACATTACTCTCTCTCAGTGTTTTGACCTGCAGGTTAGTTTGGATCGTTGAGGATAGAACTCACCTCAGACCATTGGCGTAACAATGGGGGGATGAGGGGATAGATCCCCCCCAAATCCTCAGAGAAGTAAAAAATATTTAAATTACTGTCTAGTTTTGACGTATAATAACTGCATCTGCTTAAATTTAAATTTTAAGTGCCAAAATGATGTAAAAGGTATTCTCAGGCATGTCATTTTTTCAAAACATTTCCCGGAACCCCTGATGCCTAGAGGGGGGATCACCCCCTTGTCCTCTTCATCCCCCCCCCCCCAAAGCATAATCCTAGTAATGCCAATGCCTCAGACTAAGCCGCAGGGATGAAAAATCCTATCTCCGGCCCACCTTGAACCCGGGACCAGTTGAGCTTGAATTTATGCGTCGCATATGACCTATATTATTTCATTTAGCTTATCATATAGCATATAGAAGATTCAAGTTCGCCTTGAATCCTTTGGGCTTGAGTTCGCGTAAGGAGAAGGTGTTTCGAAGGATAGAAGGGAGGGAACGGTGGGGCACTACATGCGAGAGAAGGACGCAGTGGATAGCCCACACCATAAGACAGCAATTAAGTGAGAAATATGATGAGGGAAAATGGAATACAGTGGAACTTGGTTATAACGGCATCGGCTGTAACGTCAACTCGGGTTTAACGTCACATTTTATACAGACAAACCAAAATTGAACATTTTATGTTGTACGAAAACCCGTTTTTATCGTCAACAAATATTGTAACGCTCGGGTGTAGCGTCAAAAATTTTGCTTTTCTTAAGTTACAAAAGTGGTAGTGTGATTTTATTATGTCCCAAAGTTCATAGAAACCATGTGTAGAAACATCAAAAGCAAAAACAAGTCACAAGCTGGACGTTGAGCTGGTGACGGGATGCAACTCTTTTGTTTAATTGGTGTCTGGAGGGAGCGGGGGCTGTCCCGCATACCTGGGTCTTATCCCTTCCCACCCCTACATTTTACAAGGTCACTTACAGAGGCACACTGTATTATTTTGTATCATATAGTAAGTATATACTTACTCTATGATTGTATTCACTCAGATTTAAGGCTGCTTTTTTTATAACGTCACTCGGATTTAACGTTAAAAATCTTCTGGTCCCTTTGATGACGTTATAACCAAGTTCCACTGTATAAAGTATGAACCTATGAAGGACAAGACTTAACTTGACTTTTCGTTTTATTTGAGGCCACAATCCGGCCCCCTCTTCCCACGGGCCAGGGCTCTTTTACGTAAGATGGTATTAAGCATTTGATTGGCACGTATGCCGGTAAGACCATTACATGTGGTGCTTGGATGTACGGTCAAGTCAGGAGGCTGCTACGGTGTGGAGAGACTCCTTTCATCCACCGATGTAATTGAGGCAGCCTCCGTTGAGTCGGCACCATGGACCTCCATGTCGGATGTAAACCTCCGTGGAAATAAATAAATGGCAGGGGATAAGTAAAATGACGACATTCAACGGGTTAAAGGAGAAAAAAATCTTTGAAGGAATGCAGAAAGGCACAATCAGTGAAGGATTGATAACCGAGATTACTGATGAGAAAGCATGAGATTAAAGAATTAAGAGAGATAATACTGAAGACAGATCAACAAGGACATGAGGAAGAAGAAACATAAGGGACTTAGAGAACCATAAAGAAAGGAAGGACTGCAGGACGGCAATCAGTTGCAGTATTATGAATGAATTTTGGTGAAATAATACTTAGCAGATTCCGTACTTGGAGTGCATAAAAACTGAGCGCTGAATGTGGCGTCGCAGTAACCAGAAGCTTAGGACAACATTGAAAACCTCACCCTCAATTAAATGTATAAAATGGAAGGAGCTAGTGAATCTAATATTCCTAAGGACATTTAATTAAAATATTAACTTCTCTCCATCATCTTAAGTGTACAATTTGTCGTAGATAAAATTTTAAAACGGAATAACCAGAATCTAAAAAAAACACACAGTTTCAAGCAAAATGACGATATCGTTTGAATCACCCAGTCAGCGATTTACGGAGGCACGGAAGGAGATGGGTGTGCGATAACGTGATCTTAGATTTTTCCTTATCAATCTCGGCCGTGTGCGTCTAAATTGAAGATTGCTCTTGGTTGTGTTTCTGAAGTACCGCCAAGAAATAAAGCCATCTCATATTCCTAAAATATATCAAGTAGCGGCTAAACTTAAAGCCACCGAGTGTGTCCCCCGGTTTTCGGATGGTAGAGTCCACCTCAAGAGGTTGTGCCTCGTTCAGATTACGACTGTTCAAGCAGTCGTTGGAACTATCGTGCATTCACACGACCATGGTTAAAACCTATGCTGCCCTCTAGTGCCGACAACTAAAGTGAACGAGAAATTGACGGTTAGCAAAGCTGTTGAGGCATGCGGGGTCGAGATATTACTGTGTTCAACGGGTATTTAACGAATAATTTTTCCTCCGCCCATACTCTTCTTTGCTTGGACAAATCCATGAAAAAAATAGTGCGAAGAGAGCTTCACGAACATTTGTCTTTCTCTTGTCGCTTCGTTTTCCGGTTCCCAGCGCCTAACCGTCGTTAAGTGGCGATCGGAACTTTTGTCAGGACATGCATTCACACAGCTAGTTCGGCCAACTATCGTTAGGAAGATCGCTCGATCAATCGTAATGTGAACGAGGCATTATATATATGCAATAGCGAGAAGTTAGCTGCGATATTAGCGACTTTACTCGAAGCGAATACCGCGGACTCGCGGAAGGTGGTGTGGGTCCGTCCATCCCTGGGCGACGGAGGCCGCCAACAATTATACTTCCCATCACCCAGAGGAGAGCACAGCAGCTCCTCTTCACAGGAGTGAAGTGGGAGACAACAGTAGTCGGTACATAGACAATCATTTCACTGCCGACGTGTTAACATTTACTTTAACGGCTGTAATACTGCGATTTGGAGTACAAGGAGAAACACAACATTATTATCTCAAGGATTAACAGCTACCCATCATTATTTCAAACGCAAAATGGAATTCTCGCGTATAAAGTATTCCGGAGGTAAATTAGTCCCCCATTACGATTTCCGGGCGGGGACTACTCGAGAGGGTACATCAGCCAAATGTAGTAAAATACTGAGGATAGAAACATGGAATGTGATATCACTTTATTATGCAGGTGATATATTATAAGGTTACCCGATTGGAGATTTGAGTGATGAGCTGCGTCTAACCACTCTTTTTTTGGTTTTATGTCTGCTGATGGTGATGATGAATTTGTTCAAAATTTATGGATTCAGATCTTGCATGGTGGAAACGCTCGATATCCATAATTAATAACACACAGCTCTGTTGTTTCAAAAATCATTTTAGCTCGCAAAACGCGTTTCGCCAATCCGTGGTATTCTCATGTGCATTCCAATGAAGCGTGGAAGGCAATATGTGGACGAGGCTGAGTCATGGATTTGCAATTCTGAGCTCAAACAAAATCAACTGACTCACCCAACTCTCCACTGCCTTGCTCGCCTATGGGCAGGAAATTAAAATAGAAATCCAGCTGCAGAATGCGTTAAAGTAGATTTTTAATGTATTTTTAACAAGGCCTTCAAATCACTGTCGGATTTTACTCTTGTGTCATCTTTATTTTCCAGCAAATGCTTTTAATTAGTTTTCAAAATATTTACAGATTTGCAGATGCCATTACTTACGCAGCTGTTTTTTTTAATCTTATGCTTATTTATATTTGCTTATTCATCCTAAGGTTTTAAGTGTAGTATACAATCTAGGTTTTTAATGAACCACTCAGTCGTCCTTAAAGTATGAAATTGGATCAAAGGTTTTAGATACACAAACGATTCTGGAG
Organism: Ischnura elegans; assembly: GCF_921293095.1. Classification (NCBI taxonomy): domain Eukaryota; kingdom Metazoa; phylum Arthropoda; class Insecta; order Odonata; family Coenagrionidae; genus Ischnura; species Ischnura elegans. The sequence continues at coordinate 111,541,491 of NC_060248.1, forward strand.
TTTTAACCCTCTTGATTATGCTGGTATATTCGCGGATGAGAAACTATTTTGTTGTTTTTATCAATTTTTAAATTCACTGTGGTCAGGGGATGATACAAGCTTACGTCCGTTATGAACGGTCACCTCTTTTAATTGTAATCGTATGTACTTTTGATAAAAAATACTGGCCTGTACCATCCTTAGTCATTCTATAATGCTTAATGTGCGTGATATCGCTGCTGTTTTTATATAATATTGATGGGGTTATATTTTTTCTGATCTGCATCTTTTTATGCTAGTAGTCTAGATGGCAGGATTAGTTCCGGGAAAAAAATTGGCCATAACGCTGCAGAGAACACGTATCAAGGTTCGATGGCCTCCTACAAGAAACTGTGAGTGTATCCAGCGGTGCAAATGGCAATGATGGATCACTCCTGAAGTGAAAGCTCCTATTAAGGGTATATTATTATCGAGGTTTTTTTTCCTCTTCGCGGCCGTGAACTATCAATAGGACGGTTTGTTGGTGTGGTCAACGACGGATTAGCGTTGGCTGCGTCACGACTCGCGGTCGACTCGTGGTCGTTAAGGAACACGATGCTGGGGCGTGGCGGACGAGTTCCCATGCTACACAGTTCACGTGGACGAAATGGCAAGGCTATGGGCATACTTTTTTCTCTGAATCAAACGGTCGCATAATTTCGTTAGTTTTTTTTAGATATTTCGCTGATTGCCAGACTAATATTTGGAAGGTTTGAATTAGAGATGATTAACCCCAACCCATGTTGCTTCAGTCGGCACAAATAGCTGGAAATAGTGCGAAGTTAAAAATATAAGGACTGAACTATCTGCATTATGCTCTACCACATTTTGCTTTTTTACATCAGGTAATGACGTCTATAAAGTCATGGTGCTTTTTAATTGCACGTACGATTAGTATTTTTGAATTTAAATCATGGGAATTTTCACTTTTCATGTCGCCCGAGGTGATATCGTGATATGGGAATGCAGCGGGTTATCATTTTACCTTTTATAACGTCTGCAGAAAGTAATATCTAGTCCTCTCATATCGTTGGACAATAACTCAGCTTGAAGCATAGCGATTAGATATATGCCCTTGCAGTACAGTAGAATTCTCTCTTTGGTCAGGTTTACTATATTTAACTCTACCATTCTTTGTCATACAATTGTAAATTATATCGTAGATATCGTAAATAAAAAGAATTAAGCCGAGATAGAATCTAAGTTAAGCTAACCGGGTTAGGCAGGTTACTGGTTTTTACTGTTATCTAATACTTTCGACTTTCAAATAAAAATGACAAAACATATATGCATAGATTCCATATTTCTTACGTATTACTTTGAATACCTTTTATCCAGTTAAAACTTTTTCTCTACCATTCTATTCCTCTAATCCGTTCCAAGTGTAATAATCGATTTTTCATCGTGACTTCTTTCATCTGAAGGGTGTTTGGTTCTATATCGAATCGTAGCAGTTAAAATTTTTCGATTAGTATAAATGTTGCAGGTGATGATATTAATTCACCACCTTTTTAATACGTTATCGTTGACAACTATAATCTCTCATATCAACTTTTTATGTTCAATCGGTTTTATTTTACGAATGCTTGAATGAATTTTAGCGTCTGTAAAATTGTAGGTTTTCCCGGCGTATGGATTGATGAAAATTTTCTCGGGATTCCCACCGGGTATTGGGTTAATTCTCCCAATACCACACCCGGTATTATTTTTTATTGGGTTATTCTCGCAAGAATTAACCCAATACCACACCCGGTGGGAATCCCGAGAAATTTTTCATCAATTTTAGCCTTTGTAAAACAATGACTACCGCAATCAATGAGTATGGTAAAATTTCCATAAGTCAACGAAAAATTATTATTTACCTGTTCGTATCGTGTTGTTGCCTCAGTAAAATCAAATTTTAGTTAAAAAAGTTAAATTTTACGATTCCCGTTTTTTTGCCCTTGGCGTGGTTGAAGAATATTTCATCTGAAGAGCGTTTGGCTTTGAATTTAAATCATTGGAACTTTCACTTTTCATGTCGACCGAGGTGATATCGTGATATGGGAATGCAGCGGGTTATCATTTTTCCTTTTATAACGTCTGCAGAAAGTGATATCTAGTCCTCTCATATCGTTGGACAATAACTCAGCTTGAAGTCGTACACGAATTCAATTACCTCATGAGCACGGATCGGTCGTGAGCAAACTCCAAGCCTGACTGTGTTTCCCCTTCCAAGCCATTTCTTTTTTACTCCTTTTCTTTCACGTTCGAGGGCAAAATTCAATCGGCCCAGCCCTTCTGCGTCGGTGAACTCTCGATCCCCTGCCTTTTTTTGCCACGCGGGGTGTCATCTATATATCATTTCCTATGAGTGAAAGGAAGAATTTCTCCCTTCGCTTCAGAGCAGTCGAAAAGGATTCAGCGTGAAAGGTCGAGTTGGTGGCAAGCCTTCGGGCCGCCTTGTCAGTCATTTGGCCTTGCAAGTTCTCTTGTTTAACTCTGTTGTTTTGAGTTTTTTTTCTCTCTCTTGACCTCAGTTTTTAACGTTGGTTTGTATCTTGGAATTTAAGCCTTTAGGAATTGAATGCAATTTTTTTCGCCAACGTTTCGTATATTTTCAAACCTTCATCAGGACTTTTTTTTAGAATGAATATGATTTGTTTATCAATAACATATATAAATCCGGTATATTTATATAATTTAATATAAAAATATACCGAATTTTTGGCAAAAAAATTGCATTTAATTCTGTATTTTTGGACGTGAGGGACATAATGCAGGAATATTTCTCATATAGAGTGAGGGACATAGATCACGGCAAACGGCTCACTTCCGGATAGCTCGCGCTTAAATAAAAATGTCTCTCACTATTGATTCATATAATAATGATAACATTTTGGGCGTTAATAATTATGTCCTTGTTGGCAAGGATCACTGGTAAAAATTTATACATTTTTATTTTATTTTCCGTCTCATTGATTAAGGGGAGCTTGGTGAGTGAGCGCTTGGCTGCTGGTAGAAGGGTATCTAACGATTTGATCGTTGTATTATTCTTCCTCATAGAATGATCCTCCAAAGTCGTTAGAACATTAATAGCTTTGCTTGGTTTCGCTATTTAGTGGGTCTTCTTCGCTTATATAGCATTGAAGTGTTTTTCCCCGTCCCATCCCTTCCGAACCTATGCCTTCCCAGAGGCGTCAACGGGCTCCTATCGCGGCGGCGCCTCTTTCCTTTTCCCTTCCTCTCCTACCTCTCCCCGGGTGATCGGGCGTATAAGCCACGGGCTTGGTTCCCGGCCCCGGTGTGTTGTATTCTTGAAGAGTTCCCCTTGAACCCTCATACTCTTTGTTGGTTGAAGGGTCCTGGTTTCGTATCCCGGGCGAAGTTGACATCCCACTCGAAAATCCTCGGAGTACCCGCTTCGAGTAGGGAGGCCTCGGGAAATCCCTACAATAGGGTGGGCTCATGCCTAGCGTAGCAACAGGCGTGCGAATTCACGCGTGATCCCTTGCGTTGGCTTGAGTTATAAAAAGGCATCGAATCATCAACTTCAAAATGGCCTATGACACCAAAATATTGAAATCACAATACAAGATTTCTAAGAAAAAATATGCAATATAAGTTCCTGACTACTACTTATTGTTTACTTCAAGTGATGTCAAGATCGCAGCAATTATGAATCAATGAGCACAAACATTTTGTCGATGCAGCGATAATCAGTCGATAATTCCTTCAATCTCTCTGCATAAAAATTTCTCAGGAAATCTCCAACATTCCAACTCCCGAACTTATCTATTTATTAACCGAATAGGGGATAAAAATCAGCCAATGCTTTTCTTTTTAAATTGAATTCCTAAAGGCAATTTTAAAATTAAACTTCACAGTGCGTTTCAGCGCCTTTAATTTTATCTCTGATAACGGTGCTTTTCATTAGGATGAAACTAAGATTGATCAAAGGTTTTGAAAAAAATATGCCGTTATTAAAAAATTACTAGAAACTTAAATAAAAAATATGAGCATCCTTTTTTAATATTCAGGGTGTATCAGAAAGAATATTTTTTACTTCTGGAGGTGGTTGGGAGACAAGTTTTTGCATTTTCTGGTCCATCAACATAATATTGGAGCTTAATTAAACGAGAGCTTTCAGCAAGTATCAACAATGCGTTTGCGCAATCTCATCCATTCATCTGACAATTGTTTCAGACAATTGAGGGGGTGAGAAGGCAAGGGGTTCAAGTGATTTATTTTTCTAAACAGAGTTAGTTACATAAATTAGGTAAAGAAACAAACGAGATAGTAAATCATTTGATTTTCCAGTCCATGTCAGCACAAAACAGAGACTCACTCGTATCCCTTAGCCACCAAGATTAATTGTATCTATTCTCAAGGGCGTACCCAGGATCAGAACTAAGGGCAAGTCATGGTTATTCAAGTTGTAGATAAGATTTAAGCATGGAAAAGGTGAATGAAATCAACATTTTAAGGAAACTGCCTCAGCTCTTCATTAGTTTTTAAAAATTAATAGCTTTTTAAAAACTTAATTTTTCTTAAAGACATTTGCAATTTTTGCTCCTGGGGGGGTGTAGCTGCTGGGCACGCCCATGTCTATTCTATCAATTTCTGTACCTAACTCTATTTAGGAAAATATCTCTTGTACTCCTTGGCTTCAAAACCATTCAATTGTAATCGCACATTTTCGTACAACCTTAATTATTTCATGTCCTCAAAAATCTGGAGTATTAAATAAAATGTCGAAAAGGCTGGATATCCAAGAATAACTTTGTTCATGGTAACTACAAAATGCATCCAAAAAAATGTTTGCGTTGCCATAGCTCAGTGATTAAGGAGTTGCGACCCCATTTTCATAGATAAAGAATACTAAAAATGGTCTCCTCTACTTCATCCTGAAATATAACATATTCCCTCCTGGAACACCCTATACATTCACTTACGTTTTTGCACGTGTTTGAGAAAACAGCGTAGGGAAAAATCGAGGGCATATCTCTAATTGACGCAATTGGATAAAACACGCAATCCGAGCATGTTCCGTCCGCCCGTGCGCGAGCAGAGGGTGAGGAGGCATTGATTACTTCTCTCGCCCAGCCGTTGTGCGTCCAAAACATTCGTTTTTTTTCGAGACTTCTTTGTTTTTTTCTTTAATCCCTTTCCCCATCCCCCACCCGTCTGTCCGACTCGCCGGAATGGGCATCGGAAACGAACGCATGGGAAGCGATAGGGATGATTGGGTTTCGTCGCCGCTCTTTCAGAAGGCGTAAATGCGATTATCGCGGGAGGGGGGCGTGGTCGATTTTTGATCCGGTGAACACGTGGACGCGCAACCCCCCTCACTCCCCCCATTTTACCTCTCCGCCTGTTTTTTTTGGTGGCTATGGGGTTGGTAGATGAGGAAATAGTGGGTGGCCTTCGGGCATTCTTCATTAATTAAACTGTCTGGACTAGGGCTTCGATTATCCCGGTCGTCAAAGAGCTACACGTGCCTGAACTTGTGTGGGACCGGTATCCGTTCCCGCTTCCTCTAAACAGTTGATAGTTAATCGGCGACAGTCACTGCATCTCTCCTGCCTACCTTTGTGTCTCATCTGCATAAATGAGGAGGCTCCAAGATGAGAGGTGAAAATTTTGACGATGATATATGAATATAAATGGAAACTGCGAAGGGTCTTACTCCGAATTACTTTTTATACGTTTTTGATCGTTGCAGATCTTCTGGTTCTGTACGTTTCCGTTAATCTTCCTCACCCTAAAAATTATTTCATGGCTCAACGTTTTATTAATGCTGGAGTTTTATTTCTTTTCCTCCTCACTTACTTTGATCTCTTTCCTTTCTTTGAACGACCAATTTTGCTGTGCAAACTTTTTCTTATTTTTATTATTTTTTACTAGTTTTATATTTCAGAATCTCCATGAAGTTCTAGCTAATACATTCCTCGCCTTCATATTAGAGGCTCACCCCATCTCTGAGATACGTGTGACTTTAGTGATGCAACTACAAAGAGGAAACTGGTGCATTACGGAAATTATATTAAGAGAATTAAGGGTATTAGGAGCAGCAAAGAGGAATTATTGGAAGCGTGTGCCCTAAAACTACATTGCTAGTGTGTAACATGTTTTTAATGTCTTTATACTACACACATTCTCAGCGTGCTCTTTTTGTAATAGTTTTACGGCCGCTGCAAATTTCAATTTTGATTATAGAAGGATATGTACGATGTGCGATTAATTATATTTAATGAATATTATATTCTAATATCTTTACTTTAAATTTCGTGCATTATAATGTGGAAAATAATATTGCAATGTGCCGATCAAACTATTTAAATACCTATTTTTCCACACCTGGATAAGAAGTAGGTATCACCCTGTATTAACCCATTATAACCCAGTGTTGCTTCTAAGCAACATCAAAAATGTATACATTTTCTGCTATATTTAGGAAATATGTAAACTGTGCCTTATCTTGTGGTGTAAATTGTAAGGACGAAATATTTAGCTGCCACATACACTAGGATTGAGTGAAAAAATTTCAATTTTTCAAAATGAAAAATCTTGAAATTTGATTTCTCCCAGAAACAGCTCTAGGTTAGAAAGGGTTAAATGAATGCGTCATTATATTTTGCGGCGTAAAAATGGCTTGGTGTTCATGAGATTGGGTTGGGAATGACGTTTAATTGTCAAAAATATTATCTCGTCGGAAAGATTGCAAGCTGCTGGCACTTCGAAATCTATACATTGTTACTCGAAGAATTCCTGTGTTCACGCACCTCACTCTGCTTCCCATGAATTTCGTCGATGACGAGGCAACAACATACTCTGGACAGGGTGCACATGTCCGCAAGAGCTGACCACCTTGCTCTAATGGTGCTGGGTTTTCTTATCTCCTTCATCTTCCTAGTATTTGGTGATTGAATGTATTTATTAATGCTGTGGCTATTTTATCGCGATACATAAATTTTGAATGCAAAAATGTATTAGTTTCAGATTTAATCGGGAAGATTATAACCTAAAGCAATGGTCGAAATAAATTTTATTTAATTCGGCTTTTAGTACAGTGCGGCCGGTTAATATCGTCATAGTTGTTCCCCCTTCCAGTTTCATCGACATCGACATATTTAAGTCACATTAATGTAAAGTATGTCTCGTTTGGTCTATTTATGGATGAGAGTTGGCTGTAATTCGAAAGCCTTTAATTGCAAGTACACAAGAGGCAAACGTTCTTCCAGAAACTTTGCCCATTCTAAAGATATTTTGAAGTCATGCGCATAGGTATTTAAACGTCGCGAGTGGTTGGTCGTGATTACCCGGGGGAACTGACGGCGACGTTTAGGATTAAAATTGTCTTCGACTTCATGGACGACAGAAAGCGTCACCTTTTCGTTGGGATATTCATGGGGAGCATATTTATGTCCCGATGTGCTCATTTCTCACCCCCTATGGGCTCCTGGGTCGTAACGGTGGATGCTCCGAGAAATACGGTAGTTTTTTTGTGCATTCGGAATTCTCTGTGGTAATCCCGTCGGGTAAAGTCGTAAAGCAAGCTGCACAGGGGTTACGGGAGGAGACTTGATTCGAAATTTCCTTGGAAACGATTTCTGTCTGCGGTTCTCGGAAACGCGACTCGGATTTAAATGATGAAGGCATTATTCGAAGAGCTTCCTTTCGGATAGAAAGGATTTTTTTCCATTTTGTGGAGCTTATGAGGTGGTGGCGAAGTGGTAATTTTTCCAGAAAAGCGTTCAGGAACGAAAATATTTGCCCCTTTAACGCTTTTCCCCGCAGTGATCAAAGTAAAAAGGTTGTGAAAGAAAATTGCGACTCATCGCAATAAGTCGTCAGATCTCATTGGCGAGGCCCTTAACCTTCGCGATTTAATTTTCAAATCTCATTTTTTTTCTTCTTTTTATCGAGGGGATAATGGTGTGATTATGATTCTTTTTTATCCTTATCCCAGGAGTACCAATTTTGTTTAGGCAAAAAAGCTGAAAATACCCAATTTACTTAGCCTAAGCCTGTTCATAAAGGCATCTGGAGGTGAGATAGGCTCCTTGTTATTCTGTAACTGCAAACTGTTGCGCATAATTTTTGCTTATGTGGTTTACAGTAACTAGGAGTTTATTATCGCTAGTGAGTTAGGCATTTGCTAATGACGTTAAATTCCCTGAATTAGTACTCAGGGATTATGAAAACTCTAGTACATGGCTAACTATTCTATGTATGGCTGTATAATTAGTAAGGGATATGTAGATTTTTGTTCTCGAATATTTGAAAGATGAGTTAGTCATTGCTAATGACGTTAAATTCCCTGAATTAATACTCAGGGATTATGAAAGCTCTAGTACATGGCTAACTATTCTATGTATGGCTGTATAATTAGCAAGGGACGTGTAGATTTTTGTTCTCCGATATTTGAAAGATGAGCTACCGAAATTCCGCCAGAAGCATTTCTTCAAACGCATTTCCTAGTTAAAACATATCATAATAGTCCTGAAAGGAAAGGAATTGGCAGAGTCCACTATTATTTATGCTTTATGCTTGGGAATATTTGAATCTGTATTTAGGTATCCTTGTAACCAATTCGATGCTTCATGTCTAAAATATATTTGGATTGGAGCAACTGTCACTCCTAGCTCCATCTAATATTTGGATATTTTCATCATACATTTGATAAATTCAAAATTTTAAACTAATATCTAAATTAATTTCATAATGAATCTTCAATAAAACTTGCTGGAGAAGTTTTATATATTCCGTGCATGTAATCGTGCTGCTAAAGGTGGAAAATATTTTGTCCTTATCAGGTTTTTTTAAATATTTATATATTGAATTTTGCTTCATCACGTGTTCTTATTCATCCTATCTTATACTCGTAACTTTTATTTCCTTAGCAAGTTGTAGTATAATTAAACCTCCATTCTAAACTAGGGTAATATGACGGGTAAGCTATCGGTATTAGAGTAAGTGAAATAAAAGCGCAATATTGAAATAATGAACCATCACTACCTTTTACGCAACCGTTAATAACTGAATATAGAAATTTTGAGTGACATAAATTTATGTGAGGAGAGTTTTTCTAGCCTTTAAATATTGCGGAGTTTAAAGGGTATTGAGGAAGGAAAAATGCTTATTCATTGTACTGACGGCGGAGGCGTTTCTTGCAATTAGTTTTTGAAACACTATATTCTCCTTGACGAATCCCCGTAAAATCATATAATCCGACATTGGATTTTAAAGTGGTTTAAGAACTTGAATCTAATGTAGCATCGTAAACTGCGACTTGCAAAATTTACGTGTTGCGTGTGAATAATATTACCATTTGTAATTTTTTATTTCTTTTAGGAAAATTTCCAGCACGAAGTATTAATTTCATTAGAGTGTTACCGATAATGTAGTGAATATTTACTTATAATTAGATCGAGAAATATACTTTGCACGTGCTGACCAGATCGTGTGAATTGTGTAAAAGAGATGGCTCATGGTGAAAGATAGTAGGGTCTATTGTGTACACGTGAATTCATAAATTACCTAGTTCGTGGAAATATTCCGTGATACTACTGGGAGTATCAAAATTCTTGGCCCATATATCTTTAGCCGTGAATTCGCGCTATGGGCACGTGGAAGGTTGCTGTGACCTAATTGTTCGTGAGTGCAAATGAAATGGGATATGTTAATCCTCTCACCGATTTTGGATTCTCCGTTGATGTACGATACTCCCTCCACAATATAACTCCAACTTCCCCATCCGGCTCGTTAGTGCTTCCATTGCTGTTCATCGGTGATTTATTTACTTTTTTTCTAAACTGGTGATATGAGAGACATATGCTGAGAGCATGGAATCAAACAAGGCTTAATTCTTCAGGGTGAATCGAGCTCTCTGTGAAGCAATTTATGTCCGAGTAAGATGAACGATAAATATGATACCTACTCATTTTCTGTTGTTGCATGTTTTAGCTTTATCCTCTAAGTTTTAGTGCTGAGGGACACAAGCATGCATGATATGCCATGCGACCGAAATCAGAATAACGATCAGAGGTAGGATGTGTACATGGGATAATGCATTGGCCTCTCATTAACCATTTTCGTATAAAAAACACATAGTGTGGTCCGAATGAGAAAGGTGACAGTTTGGTTGCCAATATTCAATATATAAAGATAGAGGAGAAAAAGTCGGGGAGGCAGTTGTGGCCCGCCACAGAGTTTGTGATGGTCCGACAAAGAATTTAAAAAAAGTGATAGGGTACTCTTGTCTCATTAAATTGATTTTATGATTAAATGTGCTAGCAGCTAAAAATCTAACTAAATAAGTAGAGTAGAAATACCATTATTGTTTAATTTTTATTACACAATTTATATTTCTTCTGAAATTAAATATAGTGTTAACTGATGAATACAATCGTTGTAAACGGTGCGGCGCTCCGATAACCTCCTCTCATTCAAAGTGGTCCTTCAGCCCAAACAATTGCCCATCCCTTGAGTCTTAATGTGTGGCTAAAACAGGTCATCACCATCAGGGAAACTATTTACGGCTTATGAAATGCCTTTTTTGGCGGTGTATGTGGGCCGATAGAAATAAGTAGTGAACGTATGACTGGGACAAAAATTCCCCTTCACCTATTGTACGCATGCATGCATATTACGTTATTATTTTTAGGAAATTTTAATCTCGTATCATTAGGATTATATTGGGGTTATGCATTCATTTCTTTCCCTAATTCACCTCGCATCGTATGACTTTCGTTTTGGGAGTTGATTTATCCAGGGTTTGAACCCATTAAGTCAGTAAGCAGTCAACCGACCGACTCACTTAGACCGTCTATAGGTAAGGGGATTCTAATTGTAAGTCCTTTATTTTTCGTGGAAAAACGAATTACTCTACCTATCAGCAGATATCTCTCATTTTTTATCGCTTCTGCCGGACCTGGAATCACAGTGAATTTATATTCCCTGTGTATCGCCGAAAGGTATCTGCCCTTTATCATTCATGTAATAGCCCTGCTAGCCTTGCTCGTAGACTTGCTCCATAGTGGCTCGCAACCTAACTCGTGAAAAAGCTCTGAAAGACTCGGTATTCGCTCCCAGAATTTTTTGTGTGTATCCCGTGACTTTCCTTACATAGTTCATCGGATGAAATATTTCTGCGCCCAATCTTATATGCTTCATGTCCAAGATGTGGCTTGACGAATACGAAGTAGCACCTCCCTTTCGCTTTTTCGTTCGGAGGATCTTCCCATAGTTCTTATTACGAATGCTATCTTCTTTAGGGATTTGCCACAAATATTTCTCATACGTCTTCCCCACGACAGATTAGAAGTTATCATAAATCCCAGATGCTTATTTGACTTTATCCGACGTCTTATTGTTATATTTACCCACAACCTGCAGATAACATTAGGCTAGCTTTATAGATCTTTAAAGATGACGTGTCGTCTCTATGGGCATAGTATAGCCATTTTGTAATTGCATGGTAAGAATTTAACGAATATTTCCTTTAAGATCATAGAAAATGATGGAAAATACACCATCATAACAAATTGTATTTTCTATTATTCCGTAAGAATCCACCTTTAACTTCACCATCTACTTAGGGAGATCTTAAGAGAAACTTGGAGACAGTAATTTTTATCGAAATTTACTCACGTTTGAGCCTCTGCATCTATGTAGCGGGTGAGCACCATGTCAAACCAGGTGAATTTCCATTAATTTTAATAATTATGGAGTTTACTTGCGAAGTTTGCAGTTTTTTATCTAAAAAAAAGGCGTTGAGTAATTTTGACCACCTTTTCCGATTTCCGACCACTGTGCGACTCGGTGCCCCTTTACACAAGGAATGTCCTGCTGCAAATTCGCTGTGGGACCTTCACTGTAGGCGAAAGAGATCAGGACAAAGGACGGGCGTGTTTGTCTTTTGGACCGTGCTCTCGGCCGGATCATCTGGAGAGCACGTGCCCTTTGTCCAGCGGCGACTGCCAAAGGGTCTGACGGGAAAGGGAAGGGAGACCCTCCCGCCACGCTGCGTCGATTCGAAAAGCAGGACGACGGACTCCTCTCTGGCGACCAGCTGGGCGGAGGAGCGGAGCGTGAAAGTAAAGGGATGTGAAGCCGTGTCCCAATTGGCCATTTGGCTATGCCAATTCCAGGATTTAGCCATGACGCCATCTTGGAAGGATGTCCCAACTCGTTAGCCAGCATAAGGGAGGGAATTTAGGCAGCTAACGCGGCCGCCAGATTTAGGCATCGAGGAGTGCATCCTTCGCCCCACTTTTCCCATGATTCAAAGCGTGCAAAGCGTCTTCAGGAGAAAGGGCATCATGGCTGTCAACAAGGGATAGTACTTGTTTGCAAGTAGTGTTAATATTTTGAGACTTGTTCGAATAATTATTAATTTTTATTTTGTTTATAATAATGAAATTGCGTTAATGGAAGTGTAAGAATTACGGAGACATTAGTTAAAGAGAAGGCGGCGTTAATTTTAATGCTAATTAATGTTTATATGCTTCTTGTGTATGTATATGTTATTTTATAACTTTTTATACCGATCACATGTTATCTTTTGCTACCGTTTACTTTTCTAACGTGTTAAATAATGCTTATTGATGTTTATATGCTTCTAATATATTCTTAATTATGTAACACTATGTCTAAATTCTTATTTAACACTTTTTGTACATTAGGTTAACACCCGTAAGAATAAACAATTATTATTATATGTTATTGGACAAAGTCCCGAAATTGGAATCGGAATAAGTAACAAAAATTAAAATGTATGGTGATTAAAAGATGATACCGAAACCTGATTTATGTACGTAAACCATACTTTATATAAATTTTGAAAATAAATCCCAAATCAGACGGTAACCGTTTGAATAGACTAAATAGACCTGTTCTAATAATACAAAACTAAAAATTAAATTGCTAAAATATAAGGAATTCAAAAAAGTACTTGGTTGAGAGACGATTTAAATATTACAAACCAATTATAAGGGATATACGTAAACATTTCGCCACAAACTTAGCTAAAACCTCTTTAACAAAACCATACGGAACTAAAAATACGAATTTGAAAGTATAACCCTACTTTACTATTACAAAAAGGTTGTCTAAGATACTAAAATTATGATTAAATACTCTTCTCCGACATCTAATACTCAAAATCACATTTTAACAATTTAGGGTGGGTTTTGTTCATCATTTGTTCAAATCATTCCGATTATCTCTTGTTTTGCATTGGCCTAGTGCCCAGTAGATGGCAGCACGTCCGTAAGGATGTCCCAATTCATGCTCCCTTGTGGTTGGCTGCCCAGAATCTGGCTGGCTAAATACATGATGCCTAATGGCTAACGAGTTGGGACACGGCTTGAATCTTCCTCTGGATGGCTCTCGTCGTCCACGGGTGATAAATGGTGTTTCGCGCGGGACTCGTCGTAAAGGTCTGAGAGGCCGGGAAGTGGTGGGGCGGGGAGGCGTTAGTCAATTGGGGGCGGGAAGGATCGGCGAAAGTGGGCAAGGGACGAGATGGGGCCTTAAGTAAACGGCAACGGCGAGGAAGACAAACACATAAGAGAGTGACCCTCGCTGATGTTGAGTGATGAGGAGTCACCGCGTTCCTGGGACGGATACTTAACGACGAAGTGTTTCGCACGCACCAAAAATTTGCTGGACGTCTTGCGGGAGGAGCGTCATTGGTACAGCTACATCTGCACACTATAATGAAATGTAGAAAACTTAATAATTCCACGTAAATTTAATTCTGTGTGACCTAAGGTTTCTACATTTGCACCGAAGACACAAAATAAATATTCGGAGACACAAAATTCGATGTATATGAACCTGATGATGATGTGCCACGTCGAAATCAGGGTCGTACAGAATTAAATTTATGTGGAATTATTAAGTTTTATGCATTTCATTACCTATTTCACGTCGATTCCATGAAGTCACGCCCAAAACAATGAATATCCATACTACTCCGCAGGCTGCCTCAATAGGCGTGTGGTAGTAACAAACAGTTGCGTAACTATGTGGAGGATGAAGGGATAGCACCCCCCCTTAGGCCTCAGATAAATTAAAACATTATTTGAAACGAAACTTTTGTCTAGTTTTGACACATAATAACTATATATGTTTAAAGTTAAATTTTTAGTGCCAAAATGATGTAAAATGTATTTCCAGGCTTGTAATTTTTCAAAAATTTTCCCGAACCTTCCCCAGTTGCCAAGGGGCGGTTTCCACCCCAGGCCATCCCATTCCCCCCCAAAGTATATTCTTAGTTACGACACTGGTATCAACCCTTTAAGTGAAACTGATTTCATCTACTCCAACTTACTACCTAACAAGCCGCCTAAATAGGCGCGTTGCAGGAGGAGTTAAACACTATCAATTTGCCTGCATGGTTAATAAATTAATTAAGGTGTGCGTTGGTAGGGTAATTTGACCACAACCTGTTATTGTGGCCCTAATCCTTCAAAATTCTTGAAGCTAGGAATAGTCAAGCGTATTGTGGGGAGGTCTTGGGATGAATAAGTAAAAGAGAGGTACTATTTCGCATTCGTTCGGCCGAACCTTGAATATACAGCGAGCATATGAGAACCATGAGCAGGAAGACTTAATCCGTGAACTTAATAACATACACAAGAAAGGTGCGCGATTCGTCAAAAATTGCGGCGGGAGTAAAGAAAGCGTTTCACAGATATCAAACGAATTAGTCTGGAAGCCGCTAGAGACTCGGATGCTGCGCGCTAGGCTTAGATTGCTTGAGCAATTGAGAATAGATATCTTTAAGAGCGACCCAGAGAACATTATATGAAAAATTTTATGTTTTGTAATATGTCCCGGCGCATAGATTGATGAAAAATTTCTCGGGTTCCCCACCGGGTGTGGTATTGGTTTAATTCCCCCAACGTTTCAACGGCTGAGTCTGCCATCGTCTTCGGGGGTTTACTCTTTATGGTACTTTTTACGGTACTTATTTATTTATTTTTTCATATCCTTGGTTGCCCAATATCCTTGGTTCATAACGTTGAGAGAACTAACCCAATACCACACCTGGTGGGAAACCCGAAAAATTTTTCATCAATCATATGAGAACTCCACTATGTTTCCGGTTCCTCCAGAAACGACAAATTAAGAGAAATATTTTGCCGAACTCCACTATGTTTCCGGTTCCTACAGAAACGACAAATTAAGAGAAATATTTTGCCGAACGGATAGGTATGGGAATTCATTTTTCCTTCGAACAGCAAGGAACTTTAATTAATGCCAGCATTGATTTTGTTAGAGTATTCCCTTTTTATGTGCACACGGCTGGTGGCCTAACACCACCAGCCGCATGAGTATTGTGTCTCTCTATCAATGTGTATTATTAGGGAGCCAATTAGTGCAGCCGTGTTGACTATATTAAACGTAGCATAAACTGCTTAAGCGCATAAATTTGAATAAATATTCTTAAAAAGTTACCTCAAATGTATCATAATAAAGTTTGGAAGGTTAATTTTATCGTAGGGAACCAAGTTTTGTATTTAAAAAAAATAAGATGTGGCTCTTTTAGTGCTTATTTTATTACTAAAAGAATAGCTTCATTACCTTCTGATATTTTTAGCGGGGCTAATTTTCATCCAAGACGATGTGCGTAAATGCGTTCCGGACGTGTTCTTCTTTAATGCTTTCTGCGAAAAACATTTTCTCTCGGAGTCGGCTTCATCCGGTGAACCAGAAATATTCCAGAAAGTTTTTCATTGTGTCAAGTAAATTCTCGTGAGGGATGACGAAGCGAAAAATTAATTTCTCTTACTCGAGTGGCGCTATTGCCATGGATGTTTCTCAACGAGTGCACTCTTTGTTGTCTATGTATTCTTTCGCATATGGCGGAAAGGTTATGCGCTCGTGCAGCTATACCGTTTATGCCCTGCTGAATGCTCTCTCCACTCCTGACATTGAATGTGTCATTCCACTGAATGCATGCTGTGCAACTTGTTATTTCACATATAAACGACCCAGTGTGCTTCGTTTATTTTTTTCGCTCAGACTCTCTGGATTCAGATTTTCGAATGCATACGCATTCATTGTAATATTTCGAAATCTAGCTCCTCGGTCAAATAGAACTATTTTGCGTACTTAACAGTTGTTAGATCCAATATCATAGATTTTAATTAACGTATTATATTTGTAAATGGGAAAGTATTTTCTAAAAATATATTTTCTAAAGTGTTGTAAAGAGAAAGAATATGGAAAAATATTTCTTTTTAATTTTTCTTTATATATCCCTTTACCTTTGTGTTCTGTTTTGAGAGTAGGTTAAATTGCATAATTTTACATGTAATAGTCTGGTAGAAATTAAGTCTGAAATTAATATTAGACTGAAAATAACATGAAAACACTATATTATGTTATAATATGATTTTTTAATTGTGAGCTAATTATTCAACCGACAATTTTCACTAAAATATTGGCTTCATTACCTTCAGATATTTTTCTCTAGCGTGAGCAATTAGCGTCCAGGACGGTATTCTTTTATGAGTTCTTCAATGCTCTGCGAAAAGCGTTTTTCGTCGGAGTAAATTTCATTGATTTTTTGTGGCAATACTCTTACCTGAGCGGTTGAGTGAATGCTGTTAGCACAGTGAGAAAAATCAGGACACTCTGAAAGGCAAACGATAAAAAAAACCTAAAATGGAGTGAAAAAAAGTTAAGAGAAAAGTGTGTTCTTAAATCGAACATCTCTTTAATCCCGGAATTTTCCAGGTTTGGGTCTCGCATCATATATGTAGAATAGTTCAATTCCAACTGAATTCCTTTGTTTACCTCGTCACGTCCGCTGCGAGAAGGGTCCCAGCCCTCATTCACCATTCCCGTCCCCTTTCGGCCATTTCGCCTCCCTCTGGGGACTCAAGCATGTCCGTGCGAAATGGTCAAGCAGGGGGCTACGGCAGACTACGTGAGGCGGCAGTAGGATCGGATATTTCTTGTGGGAAAAAGGGTTTCATGTATTTCATTGCTACGCACAACTTGGGAGGGTATTTTAACAGGAATCCAGTGTAGGTACTTCGGTGTTAGAGTGCTGATGTTGGACTTCCTTTAGGCCTTCGATGATCATAATGGTCTTTTTCTAAAGGCCGTTTTACTCGGGGCACGGAATTGCGTAGGTTAGAGCTGCATTAATTTCTAAAATGGCGCGGAATTGCACGAATGCATGAACGAAATTAGAACAGGGGCTATTTTGCCGTCTCGCATCCACGCATTCTTGCATGTGTTCTAGCAATTCACCGCTTTACACGACGCAATTTTGATTGCGCCTTCGCACGTATGTCAGATTGCACAATTCCGTGTACCGCGTAAAACGGCCTTAATACTCGAACTGGTTTATATTAATAGAATTTCTTTCCTGTAAGCTCCGTGGCTCTCGAACAATTTTTCCAGGTTTTTAGCGTTGCATTTAGGCTTCATTTTCATCGTTTAATGAGCGTTTATGAGAAGTATTTGAGCATAAAACTCCTCAAATTATTCAATTTTTTACTTTACGTTTTTAGTTCCACCATAAACGTTTTATCCAGTTGATTAACTGAGTGAGGTTAGGTGCATGGCCTTCGTGCCTTTGACGCCGCTCTACGCATGGATGTATCTCTCTTTTCACCTTCTGCATTATTTATCCTCTTCGCATAGTATTTTAGCGTAATAGTACGCAATAAATTATATCTGCACGATTTCCTGATCACTGCGTTAAATTGTACAAACATTTCAAGTATATTTAATTTGAATGCATCAACATTTTTCATGATATTTTTAACGCATATTATCTTTGCAATTTTTGAGATAAAAATTCCCATGTTTTCACTATCAATATCGCTAGACTTAATTTTTTCATATATTAGGGAATGGGAGGAGTTTAGATTGTCATGCATTTGGGGGCCAACAATCCTGCCGGGAGTTTAGGGGCTATGTCTAGGTCTCCGGACCTCTCCGCGGGAAAATGTTGTTATTAACTTATTTTAATTTTTGATATTTTTGTTTTCATTATACTTGCAATTACAGATTTCGTACTTTTTTAGGGCAAATTTAGCATTTAATTTGGGGGGCAGGCTCCCTCTGCCCCCCCCAAAACTCCGCCCATGTTTGAGATGGTATTCACCAGAAGGGTGTTAAAAATTGTATTGATGCCGCAGAGGGGCGGCTTATTACTTTTACCACTACATAGTATACCATAACTCGCTTCAATCCTCTTTCGGCTATCCATGGAAAAGTAGATAAGCGGTGAGCAAACGGGAGGCCTGCGGAGAGAGAGTGGGAAGGGGTTGGTGGTGGTCGCGGCGGTGCAGGGGAATTTGTCGAAGAAACAATTTATCGCCTGTCAACTCCTCTTCCCCCCCGAGGACAAAGGGAAGCACAGGACGGCTCGGGCGGCATTGGAGGCTGCACGAGGCGTATTGTGTCGGCAGAGGGGAGGGTGAGGCGGGGGACTCGCAGAGACAATGGCGAGGGAGACGTTAACCAGAAGGGCGAGGTGCGCATTTGATTTTTCAGGGGATTGCTTTCGATTCCATTTCTTTTCGTGACGAATGTGAGGGATGTCGGCCTGCGGTCGTTGTCAGGCGTGGAAAAAAAAGCGAATGGGTGGATAACGGCGCAGATAAGAGAATTTCTGTTTTTTTGCTGAGGTAAGGCTACGATGAGCTATTTTTGTCTAAATCTTATTTGTAATTTTCCGTTTTTAATGTTGCTTTAATTATGTCACATTCCATCTTAAATTCCGTCGAAGAACTAGATATCAAAATTCCACAAATTATTGATTGATTAGTATAGAAA
This sequence comes from Ischnura elegans, assembly GCF_921293095.1. Classification (NCBI taxonomy): domain Eukaryota; kingdom Metazoa; phylum Arthropoda; class Insecta; order Odonata; family Coenagrionidae; genus Ischnura; species Ischnura elegans. The sequence goes on from NC_060248.1 coordinate 111,560,301, forward strand.
TTGGCTGTAGGTTTTGCATTAACTTAACAAATAATTTTAGCGCCATAAACTGCGTTTTTGCTTTATTTGGGTAAAAGTTGTGAATGTCTCCACTGGACATGTATGTCTCCACATGGTCCATGAGGGACCCAGAATTGATATTTTTTCGCTCACATCGAGTCTAACTAACTGAACGGTCGACGGTGTGAATGCCGCCTCTAATGTTACTTGGAACTGGGACTGCTATACCCATCATCATGGATTTACATGATTTATGACTGAATTTTATGAGAATAGGTGTGGACGAATATGCATCAAAATTGACATCTTGGTCAATGAAATTCAGGATTGTATCTATATCGATTTTTTAACATTGAAACCCCATAAGGCAAATTCAAATTTTTGCTTTGGACCCACATTTTGATGTCAAAAGGTTTAATTGTAAAACTTTGCTTACACTAAACAAAACTTAGGACCTTTCCCCCTAAGTATGCCAATTTTCATGAATATTGCTCGATGAGAAGTTACTAAAATTAGAGGTCAAAAATGACACACGGCCTATGGGACAGTCCGTGTATTCCCGAGCGAATTAAATGTCTGAGAGGGATTGTGGTTAGTGTGGGAGAAAAGGATTCGTATCGGCTCAGAGATAGTTTCCTAGCCGGTATGAGCTCTTTTTTGTATTCCGCTTTCTCCAACTCCCAACCACAAGGCACGGGTGTGCGTTGTTCCCTCGAGAATATCCATCCGACCAACCAACCCTTCCGTTGCAGCTCCACCACCTGAAAGGCCTGGCAGTCTTTTCCTTTCCCGCTGCATCCATCATCCCTTTGTTTTCCCCTCACTAATACCGCGATAAGGCCTTGTAGTGCGCTGAATGCGTGCACGTGATGCCGTCGTGCCGGCAGCTTCATTGTTGCGGGGGTGTCCAGTTGGTCCAGTCGTGCATGTTATGGTCCTGAGTAAATTGATGGCCGTTGGGTAAATAATGGATATCAAATGGGAATATGGGTGATAAAGCGAATGTCATCTACGAATTTTGCGGAAGTAACCACTCATCTTTTACTCGGTGCTTCAAGCCGAAGGTCCTTTTGTTTAGGTCAGAGTAGAGCTCATCATTAACACTGATAAGATAGGCTGGACGGAGCTCTCCACTCAATTCTCCCATCCAGTAATGTTTTCTCACCTACTTATGTCTTCTCTTTATGAGGCTTCATTATCTGTGCCGTATATTTTAATCAACGTCTTCTTTTGCCGTTTTTGTTATCACTTGTCCTTCGACGATTGTCTTCATCAGGCCATCATATTTCAATATAAGGCCGATAAAGTTGAACCGTCTCCTTCTAAAGATTTTTTTATGCTTCACTTCTCCCGCACTCTTCTGTGGACTACTTCATTGCTCACTTAAGGGTAGAGCTCACCCCGAAATAAGCCTTAGGTGTGTATACTCCAGATATTCAAGCAATGGTTCCTTTTCGTGGGCCGCAGGGGGGAATTTACGGTAAAGGATATCACTTATATTTTGCGAAATTGATTGCTACCATGCGTTTATTAAGATTCAAAAGCTGAAGTTCATCTTCATATTTCCTGCATTGAAGAACTTCATGAAAACTGTGGATGAAGCTACAAATATGAGGCAGATATTTAAACTGCTATTTTAAATCGCCTTCTTTGTTTCCCGTATGGTATATTGAATGGGGCCGTAGATTCGTTTTACAACGGAAAATTCACTGAGTTCAAGCGATTTGAGTGCCCGATGAAATGATCCTATAGGCGTGCATGTTGCATAAAGAATCTCTTCGGAATCGATCGAATCATTGTTTTCATTTTATTTTGGCGATTGTACAGAATTGTATAGTACGGAGTCAATTATCGGGAAATATTTTCCGTGCCTGATTTGCATTTTAGGCGTTTTTTTGTTGTCGGTCGTTCTCTACTGCACGTATGAAATGGAATTGAAAGTATCGTGCAGGGATTCATTCTAATGGAGAATAATACTATAGCCATAAAAAAGCAAGCCCTTCAATCTACCGGCGCCGCGGTTTCTTTTTTATTCCCGTTAATTAATCGTAGTGGTCCCACATTTGCGTACAAATGGCTCGATGTTAGGCAAATGGAGGGAGGAGTGGCGTCCCCCCTCAACCCCCCAGAATTCCAATGAACGTATTTTTCGATCTTTCAGCTTGGAAACGGTGAGCTGTCGCTTTGAATCCGGTTCCATTCCGATAGGGCATTAAGGATTAATACCAGAATTGGCCATCTGTTAATTTCGATTAGACGTGCTGCACTATGCGAGGGAAGTTATGATGATGATTTTTGCACTCTTTGCGGTTGAATTTTATAGCCGCGGAGAATACGATTTACATTTGAAGAGATTTTTTTTTCGAGTTTTCATCTTTGCGCGGTGATTTCCAGGGAATGCGCAGTTGCAAAAAAAATGTACCTTTTCATCACCTCGTTGTCGCCGATCAGTATCTCTTTTTCCAACCCCCCCTGATGGCATTTATCTTCGGCGAATGTATTTAATTTGCGTTTGAAATGTTCATTATCGTCTAGTTATCGTTTTTTTTTGTTTTTGCTGGCATTTGAAATTAGGGAATGGTAGCCGAGTGGATAGAGTCCATGGCTGCTGTTGTTCCGGGTTTAAATTGTGGTTGAACCCTTTGTGAAGCCCGAAAATTTATCCTCGAAGTGCAAGGTTAACTAGGAAAAGGATTCGGCCTCCCTAGTCTGAACGTGCGAAATTTGCTCGGTCGTGACTTGTTCCGGGTTGAGCTCTCCCCTCGCCGATCCAAACCAATCTTCTGGTTGATCACTGAGTATGGCGAAACAAGCCCTTATTTCACATCTATTCTGCCAAGGGAAGGACTTCAGCAAGCGCCATTTATATTCCTAATTCTTGCTCTTTCAGTAGGTTTATAAAGCAAATTGCCTTTGCCTTTAACGTGATAAGCGGGGTATAGTTGTACCATCCGTCGGAACGTGAGAGTCACTGTTTTGATGAGTGATCAAATGAGGTTTCACCTTCTCGGTTTAAAACTTTCATATTTTAGATAATTCCTACCCATTTGTTATTTTAGAGTGGTCTAAATGCAGCAGCGTCGAATCGACGAATAAATACAAGGTTCTCTAGTGGGTGACTATATTCTAGTCACCCTCTGCGCATTTAAATTGGTTTACAAAAATCACCACTTGCGTCGCCGACGGCATAGCGATCCTGATTCCACGGGTAAATAAACTATAATGAGGGGTGTTAGCCGAAATTTTTAATTTTATAATGATGATACGAGAATTTTTTCTCGATAATTTTTACTTTATGATGTTCATACTTTCTTGCGATATTGCTCACGAGTGCAAATCCTATACTGCAAATATTGATAAAAATGGATCGCCCTGCTCTCATCGCTGCTCTACGGATATTTTTGCTAATTAATTAATATTGTTGTGACCTTGGCCACAAACCTCTAGCCCACAACCCCCAAATTCCATTCTTAATCGAGTTCGGTTGATGTTCGGCTAGATTGACGGGTAATTATCCCACCCTAGGTGGAGCGAGACCACCTCTGAGTCATGGAGATCCTAAAATCTGAGCTAAACTACGTTCCTCGTCTGTGACCTATCCTTAGGACGCGACAATGTGTGCCTGTAGTCAAGCTTCTACGGATAAAGGATACTGTTTTACGGCGTATGGAAATCTTTGATATTTCACACAATGAAAGTACTCGTTTATTTCCACGTTTATCTATTTCAATAGACCCAAGTTTCTGCGCATAATGCCATTTTCTAGGAACATGCCTTTGGATGACAGCCTATATATCGATGGATTTTCGTATGAAGATTTTCACAGCTTCTTTTATCAATGTTGGTGGTGGTTTTCGGGAATAGCTGCGTAGGTAACATTTTCATACTCAACGTTTCACTCCTCCTACTGGGAGCGTTATCAAGAGAAAACGCATCCTAAGAGGGCTGTCATCCAAAGGCATGCTCCTTGAAACGTTGAGTCTGAAAACGTTACCTACGCAACAATTCCCGAAAACCACCATCAACATTTATGCATCGATAGATATTTCAATGGGAGAGGGATGGTAGAGTTTTCAGGGAAATGGGGGATTACTGGATTTGGGGAATAGGGTAGGGGTATTGATTCATTGTAGAAAATGTTGGTACGGTAGTGAATCCAGTGAATTCAGCAATGAATCCCTAAAAACTCTATCCCATCCTTCTCCCGTTAAAATTCATGTATGGACTGTCATCCAATGTACCTTGAAAATAGCCTTATGTCCTGACGCCTGGGTCGTTTGAAATAAATAAGTTTGAAATTAGACAAGTATTTTTATTATGTTAAGCTTCTATGGGACGGACTGCAGCCTCCTGTATGTGGTCGCCGTAGACAAATTCTTCGCTTAGTTTTCTCTCTGCCTCTTTTCCTCTCCTTCCTGTCTTCGGAATGAGGTTGAAGGCAGGGCGTGGTGTCCACCGGGTCTGAATGCATGTGGATCAAGGGTGCGTGGTCACGCCAGCGGTATTGCGGCAGGGAGTAAGAGTCGGAAGGTAGATGAGGGGTGGGCATGGAGTATGAAAAGCGGGAGAGATAGCGTTCAACATATCGCTAGATCGATCCCTTCGATTTATTGGACGCTTTCGTTTATATGGGCAAGTAGGGTAGAGGAACGTTTGGCCAACAACCACCCGCAAACGACTGCCAGGGTTGGAATTGCTTTGGATCGGGTAAAAATCGTGGAAAATTTCCCCGTTATTTAGGCCCGCCCTCTAAAACTTTGGAAACGTTCGTCTTGGCTGGCTTTTCCCGGCGAAAAAGAGTAATTTTTGGGTGTCAGGGCGTCTCTTTACATCGTTGGCTTTTTTAATAACCTCAGCGTTGTGTCTTTTTTAAACAGGCGTTTTGCTGCAATTTAGAGCCTCATCCTCCCCGATACTAAAAAATTGTGGTAATTACCCAATCCTGTTAATTCTATTTGAATACATTTCCCAGAAAACTTGTCTTTATATTCCTCAGAGCAAAGAATTAAGTTTAAAGCAACTCTGGGGTTCAAACAGAAGGTTAGTTTGGATCGTTGAGGGTAGAGCTTACCCCATATTTAGCCACAGGCGTGTGAACCTCACGTATTCAGGGTTTTTGGGCCATTTCCTTTCCTTATCGAGGGTTTTTAGTTAGGGATGCTCTGGGGTTTCACCTGGGAAAGGACTCTGAGATCCTTCCATGAAACGCTTAGGGCTCTACCCACTAGTGTATCACGCTACTTATATTTAATTTTAAGGCTGGGGAAAAAGGCAAGATAATATTGTACAATTTTATTGCTTTTGCAGTCACTTGGAATGGAAACAGGCCCAGCAATGAAGATAGAAAAAAATAAAGTTTTCTAAGGAGAAATCTCTCAAAGAAAGAAAGAAGTTAGTGAAATGCGCGTACGCAATGAAATCGGAATTCGTGGAATATTTTTTTGAGATGAGCGATTCTATAAGAAAATAGACGATTATAATTTATAGACGAATATAATTTTTATTAATACATGGTAATTTGAGTATACCCATAATGCAATTTTTATGCTTTAAACTATGCATTTTCCTCTAAATTATATCAATTTTTATGGAGGCCAGCTTGAGAATTTAAGCGTACATTCTATTTTTAGTTCACTCTGATAAAATACTTCCTGAGACTGGAAGTAATACTTATGAAAGGATAGGATACGGTTAAATGTAAAAGTTCGTTTTATTTTTTTACTTTTTTGCGTCAAGACATGCCTGAATGCATTTTCTTGCTCACAAAAGGGCGTATTTCTGGGCGTACCTTCTTCGTGCGATGATGTTCGTACAAAGGATTCAACCAGATACGTAGACGTGCTCCTCTGCTACCAAATCCACAAAGAACTTCTATTTCTGGAGCATTGAACGTAATTTTATTGCCCGAGTCCATTGCTAAATACTGAGAAACCGTCCGAGAAAATATTCTTGGAAATCTCCGAAGAAAAGAAATGGGCAGTAATCAGAAGATAAGTTGAAATCCCATCTTGGGTTATGTTTTTCAGCTCATAGCCATAAAGATAAATTATAATCATATTTTTCGGGCTGCAATTCCAGGTTTTTTATTACACGTGGTACTAGTCATTCAAAGTCGGGGTCAATTAGGGATCCTCGAAGATGATAAGTCATTAAACAATAGCCATGGCTAATTTCATCATCGTCATGTCATTATTTCAACAGGATTAATTAGAACACGACGCGTTTCCTTGTTAAAATAACATTTTAAAGTGTTGTTATCATAAAGAAACGCGTCATGTTCAAATAAATCCTGTGGAAATATTTCATTGTCTCATTCAACTAATATTGAGAACTAGTATTCCACCACATCGTACCGCATATAATACAATAGTCATTCAATTCAGATTTCTACTGCCTTGTGTTAACGTAAGTTTCGTGTTGGTCTTGTAATTGTGATAATAGAGCTGGGGATTGCACTTCTTTCTCAGGATGAATGCTGTGATAGACTTTCTCCGAAATGCACCGTATTCCTCCCGTGTTACGTTCTATCCGACTCCATCTCCCCAGGGAAATCCTTTTCTTGGGTGGCTTATTTCCTTTTGCAATTTCAAACCACTTTTCCTCTTCCCTCCAGGCTTATATTCTATTCTCATATTAATTCGCTTCATAGTTCCCTCACTTGACGGTTCATTTTACGATAAATTATACGTGGATGAACCTATCTACCCCGTAATCCTTCCCACGAGAGCTCCCGTAGTGAAGTACCTCCCTTTTCGGAGCTAGAAGCTTTTCTGCCGCTGCCAGTTCTTGGATATTGTATCGGAGTCCTCCACTCTTGCTAGATTTTGAGATAAGCCTCTCCTCTCGCCGCTGTGTGGAAATCGGAGTTTGTGCATCTGTTTGCTCTTCCGCGACCCTCTTCGCTTGAGTGTTGTGTTTTACGTTTCAGAAATCTCTCGGGCGGCATCTGGTGGGAGGACTTGAAAAGGGTTTCGAAATTCGCCGAAAGCGTGAAAACGGGAATGATTCTATCGTGAACACTTGTGCCATCCATCCTCTTGGTTTGCAGATGTATTGTGTAATTAAGTCGTTTTAATTTATCTTCGAACCGCGGAAATCTGTTATCCTCATTGCAGTAAAGTTCCGCGATGACGCGTGTTTGTTGCTGTGATTTATCTTTTCACAAACGGCATAAATTTAGAATTTAATATGCAATTGCTACGCCTCCTTTCATCTGTCATTATAGCGTATTGAAAAGTGTTGTTATATAGTTGCCCTTCAATGCGAAGGTCATGAAAATAACTTTATGATCTTTGGTAAAGTGTGAGAAAGTACTTGCCTTAAATGTGATAAATCCCGAGAAAAGGCCAAGGAACGGTAGAGCCTTCAAAATTCAGAGCTGCCAAATCGGTCTGCATATTTAAATGGGAGCGTAAAATTAGCTATACAGATGTATTAATAGCATTAGTAATTATGTTTTTGCTAATAATTTGTATTTTTTGGCTTCTTTTGTCCATTTTAAATAGCAGTCATTTTTACCTAATGTAAAGATCGAGAATTCAACCTAACTTATGCTCAGGATTCTTTAGCTCCCTGTATCCCCTACTGATTTCTCATTTTCTATGCTTACAACCCACTTTTCCCGTTTAGTTTTTACATTATTGGCTATGGATGATTAATATGTCAAAAGTATACCCTCCACCACCGCCAAAATCCTCGTATACTAGGGAAGGTTGTGGGGTTTTGATGACTACTGAGTTACAAAATTAAGATCGAGTAAAAAATGCTAACGGAATTATATGTGTCTTTTGTCTCTTTAGGAAATTTTTTTGTTACAAATGTTTCATGCGTAGTTGAAACTCAGTTTAAAACCAAGTCTCGCACTAATTTCGCACTGAGTGCTAGGGCTTCAATGTTAGTGAAAGTCGACGTATGCATCTGACCTGAATTCCATGACGTTGAATGCTTTAATATCTGTTTTAGTTCCGCGCGCTGCTTTTCGACGTGGTCACTGTAAGTTCTTATTGAAGTCGTGGACCTTGAGAAAATAGGTTTCTCTCGACCTCGAAGGCTTTTACGATGTTCTTTTGGGCTCATGGAACATATCTTCATTATCATGCCTCACCCTATCTTTCGTAATTTGCAACTCTTCTCTGTCATACCACATGCAGTGAAAACTGCGGTGAGCAGCCATTTATGGAACAAAAATGTAGTGGTCAAGAACGCGGCTGCTGAAATGAAGGGAATTTTGCATTGCATGCGGAGCAAAAGCTAAGAGGGCATTGGTGGCAAAAAGGGCGCTTCCCTCCTTCAGCAGCACTGATTTGAATGCATTGAGACACGGAAACATTGCGAGAAAGCATCCATGTGTGCCATGGCTCTTTAGGGATGATGATAAGTGGTTTCCTATTATGTTTTTATTGCCTAAATCGAAATATTATTATTCCTGGAGTAAGTATTTAACGCATTTAGATTTTTAAATGACGATATCTATTTTTCGCGATTAAATGAAAAGTGAAAATTTTCAAGCGCGCGAAAACGCGACGGGTAAGTATGAATGCCGGGAAATCTCTCCTTGTGACGTATTTCTCGTTCCCGCTGCCGCCCTGTGAGGTGACATTGAGGGTGGCTTGAGCGCTGATACGACGCAGGCTGCTAGCGGGTAGCTGAGTTCCCTGCTAGCTGTTAGCGCTTGGCTTAAATAAGGATTATTAATACCTTATCAAACGAAGAAAACTTTCCGACCTTAGCCAATATTAATAAGTGATTATTAAGACATGTTTCCCTGAGCTCTGCACCTCATGCATGCATTGGAAATCTCAGACGATGTAAAACTCCTATCTACTCATATAGAAACTAGGTCCCTGTGACGTCACGTGGAGTGGCATCGTATGGGCGCCAATCTGGCCTTTTTCAAATGAGGATAAAATTTACCATTGCCATTCGTCTACACCGGTATTTCTAAAACCAAATAATTTGTATATTATGAATACACTAATGGTGGGTAACGCCTTTCGTTTTCTTTGATGAAGGAAACTAGCCTATTGTTCTAGGGAATAAGCTGACCAGAAAATCAGTGATGGCAAGTGTAACGAAACGAAAATGTTTCGTTTCGACCCGGAGGGGAACGAAAATACGAGGCCTGGGTTTAGTTTCGTTACCGCTTGGAATGAAAATCACCAAGGAGTTTAGTTTCGGCCCGGGACGAAACTTTACTCCCGGGAGCGAAACTAAATTATTCGAAACTCCGCTGCTCATAGTCTTAAGTTTCGATCCCAGAAGTTGAGTGGAGGAGGAAAAGAGGGGATTTCGACCTACTACCTGTGACATGCATTTAGAGAGGTTAAAAAATTTAGCTTAAAAGTCGAATGGCCAGTTTGCGTCCGCCGTTCTCCTGTTAGTGGTAAAAATTAGAGTGCCCCATGCATCTAATGGCGGTAGGCCGAACCTCTACTTCATTCTACCATACTTCGCACTAGGTGTGTGTGTCGAAACTAAACTGTTCGAAGGTGAAGCACGTGGTCCCTCTAGTGCGAAAAATCTGCGTTTCGTTTTGTCACAGAGTTTTACTTTAGTTTTGACCCGAGGTAGTTTTGACTTCGATTGCGTTTCGACCTTGAGTTAAGCTCCCCTGGTTTAAATCCATTTAGTTTCGTTTCTAAATTTCACTCCCAGGAACGAAGCTAATGAAATTTTACTGGTTCTAATTTAAGTATACCGGGGCTTTCGTTTACTTTCGATTGCCACCCCTGCAGAAAATACTGGAAGCCATCGAGACCTGGTAGTAGCGGCGAATGCTGAAGGTAAAAAGTGCGGGTTGGGAGTGAAACAAGGTGGTGTTACGAAGAATATGAATGGAAAGGGAATAATGGAGCTAGTTAAGGACCTGGTGGATTGATCATGTCATTAGACATAGTGCTTACGTGAGGAATATAATGAAGGGAATATTTGAATGAGCAGTCCCCCGAAGAGAACCATTGATAAGACTCTGGGACGGATTAAGAATTTAAATGAAGGAGAAAAAAACATCAGGGAACCGGAGGAACTAAGCTGGGAAACGGAACAATGGAGGATTGCAGTGTGCCAATCTTACGTTTAAAGTTGGTTCTTAATGTAATGTATGCATGAAGAAATTTGTAATTTTGGTTGAATTAGCACTCTGTTCGCTTATGTAGGTGACAACAGAATGGGCGTGGCTGTTGAGATGAGTTTCACTGTATCCCTATTGTATTTCCCACTTTTAAACACAACTATTGCTTTCATGTTCATCGCCGTACTTGAAACCTTCTAATCATTTCCAGACGTCTACTTACACTACCCATTTCGTTTCCCTCCGGAATTCATATTATTCGTATATTAATATATTTTAGAATCGTCTAATATTTTTATTTTTTCTTCACGTTTGCGGAATCATCCGGGTATTACTTGAATCCCTTTTTTTAATTAATACCGATTAATTGTTGGTAGTCTGCGGGTGCTGTTTAACAGAGAATATATTTTTTTTAATGAAAGTATAAAAGTTAAACTAAAAAATGAAATACATTAAACTCATAGATTGGCAAAAATTAATATATTTAAATATTCAAATTCCCATCAGAAAATTAAATGAAAGATTTGTTTGATTCAAATCAAAGAAAATGGTACCAGAAATGTTACTGTCTTATATTGTGAAATTTATGGATAATACTGGAGACATGGTAATTTATAATTGTTCCATACAGAGTTTGAGTGCCTGAGTATTTGCTAGTGTGCATGTACGTCTATTTTAATGCCTTTCGGGAGAAAATGTAGAGTATCAATTTCAAGTTTCCAACATGGTCGTTTTTTGCCGTTTTATTATTTTGGCAATGATAGATATTTATACACCCACAGATATTCCGTTATAACATTCTATCCAATTATTTTCTTTTTTCTGAATATTTGTGGCCAGAGTTCACCAATTACGTCGTATGGCAACTGAATTATCCTATTCTTACCACCATATTGAAGTTGTAAATAATTAATTTATATAATCCGAATGCAATTTTTCCTTTTGGTTCACCTGTCCTTGTCTCCAATTTATGCTATTTTATTCTACTGTAATGGAGAAATAAATATGAAAACGGAGCATAAATGTCGTGCGGTGAAAGCCCTACTAACGGTTTTAACTTTAGCTTCGTAAAACTTTTACAACCTGTAATTTTTTTATAAAGTAAGGACTACGTTACAGGCTGAAATAATTTTTAAAAAGAGAAGAAATTATAATGGGATTCTTGATTTTTTTTCTGCATTATGCCTTTGGTTTAATTTTTGCGAAAAACTCAATTAAAAGGTTATGATTTTCTGTACCTTCTTAATATTAACATTAGCTGCATTAAGACTCAAACGTAGATATGATTTACCTTCGGCTCTTAAAAGAGTGCTCTCAATAATACACTGAAGTATAAATTAAGGGCAAAATGAATCGAGACGCTAGACAATAAACAGGCGGAAACATTTATTACCCCAGAATCGTCTGGTTACCTGCCTTTTTTATGTTTATTTGGAGGAATCCCTAGGTAATATATGGATACGACAATGCTTGAAGGAAACGGGTTTCCTCTTTTGTGCTTCCGGGTAATAATGTTTTTTCTTTTCCTATTCGGCTCAACTCCTCTGAAGGGGTTTCTTTTTGATCTTTCCGCGGGCGGGTATGCCTTTTAACACTCCCTCTTACCGCCAGATCCCCCCACCTACTTTCTCATCCTTTCCACGAATGAAACCAACGACTATTCGTTTGGGAGAGGATATTGATGGATAAGATGATTCAACTTGAGGGCCCTCGTCTTCAGTTGGGACGGAGAATCCTTCTATTCGAATGGGTTGGTTTCGTCCCTACGGTTATGGAACCCGGAAGGGTGTATTTATACACAGTCGCTTTGTAATTAACGGATGGAGACGCGTGGAAGGTGTCAACCAAGTTTTACATTTAATCGGGGCATATTTTTGTCGGAGAGGAAGTGGGCGTAAAAATAAGCTGATTCCCATTTAACTCACTGTTTCGAGATCGTCAAAAATATGCCATGTCTAAAGCAATTTCCTGTTCTTTATGTTTGCTGCCCACAAGGGCTCATAAGCAGGGGCGCCGACTTACAAAAAACATTGGGGTAGCCCAAACCGGGGACAATGCCCCGGTAAATTTTACAAGTAGTGACTTTTTAGTATTTTAAGAATTTTAGATGAGTCATATGATCAACATTAGAACCCTGATCACTCGAATCTCGATATCTGGACACTCCGGGGAAAATCGAATAGCCTGACACATTTTTTCCTCTCATCTGTAACGAATTTTTGGGGGGGCTCGGGCACCCTCAGGCCCCAATGAGTCGGCGCCACTGCTCATAAGAAGGGTGTATATTATAGCAAGATGGATTTACCCAGACAGTGTACACCTGACCCGGAAATTTCGGGGATAATATTTTACCTTTATTGCCTCTCCTTTTTAAATTCTTGGAATGAAAATCAATGAATACTCGTTCGAGCCGTATCCGTAAAGCTTATCACTTCTTTTCTCCCAAAAAGTTTTTTAATCTCCGATTTTCTGTACGACGTTTAATATTCAACTCGTATTTTTCATGCGTATTGTCGCTGATCGCTGGTATTTTGCTGTCATTACAGGCCTCTAAACAGTTTATAGCAGTTCAATCAATGCGATCTAATTCTTTTACGAAATATGTATTTTTAATACCAGTAATTTGGATACTAAATGGCATCTTAATTCACTTGTGAGATAGTTTTATCCTTTTCTCTAATCTTTCAAAAATGGTCCACTAAAGGCTACGGCCCGATACACATTTGCTACCAATCAATTCTTCATTTATTATTTTGTCATATTCGTCAAACATTATTGATAGTGATAGGCTCGTATTTCTGAGTAAATTAACAAAAAACTAAGACTTTTTATATGCATAAAAGCAATTTTTATCTTCCTACCTGAAAAAGGATTCATAGGATTCATTTCGAATGCATTCCCCTATATATTTACATAAATCTCTTCACATTTTGATTCTCGGTGGAATTGTTAGATTTGAAGTCCGTAGTGTTATTTTTCTTTTCTTCTTATCGTTTCTTTTTTTTAATTTTTTTTTATTTTTAGTTGATCATAAGGGCTCACTAGAATATTTTACTCGACGAATAGTTTTATAACCAAGTTGAAACTTCAAAAGCCAAGATGACGATTTTACGAAATTTGGGATATTAGAGCCAGGTATGGTATGGCATAAAATTATTGCTCTGCTGCGCAACTTGTTGTCTTGAGAAACCCATTGGCGTTTGCTGTGGTCGTTGGTACCGTTACTCGTAAGTTCTTCCAGGGGTAAGTGACTGATTGGGCTCGTGAAAAACCCCCAACTTGTAGGAAATGCGGAAGTGTGCCTATATAATGATTCAAATCTTTTCCGCTGAACGACACTCCGAAAATTGTGTCCGGAAACGGAGGAAAAAAAGACCTCGTGCTGCGAGTTTTTTTGGGGTTCTGGGAAGGAGGATGAGGAGTAGGGTTGAGGGGATAAAAATAGGAATCCTGAGGGATGGAGCAACCCCATGTGGTGGGAGAAAGGGGGGGATCACAGACTCCTGCGGTCTTCCGTCTCCCGATCCTCATTAATCCTCCTCCATCGCGATCCCCAAATCCCCCCAATTCACCAGGGACACTCCCAAGCCTGATCTTGGGGTGTCTCGCAGGAAATGACACGGCGGAAACCTTCGTTGATCCCGTATGTATCGTGTCTACGTCGGAGGACGTCTCTATGTTTAAAACGTTATCATTTCCTCACTTATGCTTATACTTTAGTAGTATTCGTTGGCTGAAATCCATTCACCTTTTACGAATATTTTTCTTCATTCATACTCTTAAGGCCGTTTTACACGGAGCACGTGCTTGCACTATCTGATGTCTGTACGAAGGCGCAGTCAAAATTGCGTCGTGTAAAGCGGTGAATTGCTAGACCAACATCGAAAATGCGTGAGAGTGAGATGGCATAATAGCCCTTTTTCTAATTTCGTTCGTGCATTAGCGCATTCCACGACATTTTAGAAATTAATGCAGCTCTAACCTTCGTAAATCCGTGCCTCGTTTAAAACGGCCTTTGTGCTTGCAGCTCAAAGTTCTCTCGATCATCATGTTAAACTATGCTTTATCGCTCTGCTGAATTATCTCTCTTTCCTTTACAGATACAATTGAGGAAATAATAATTAATATGCGATGAATGCGATGATTTTCTCTTCCAAATTTCTCTGTGGATACATGCTTTACTTCGTATAATTTGTATAACTTTCATATTACAGTATCTTTATTATAACTGTCAAAAACTACTAAATGTATTCTAAGATTATTTATGAGTTTATTTAGAAGTTTATTATGATGTGTATAGTGTATTATAAGCAGGCTGTGAGTTATTTGTGTAGCAAGTTGTGAGATGTACCTCTACCTTTTATGTATTATTGAAGAAAAGGTTTTTTAGGATAAACATTAATGTTCTACGTCGATATCAGGTATTGATTTAAAATGTATGTTGATGTATTTTTCTCCTTCACTCCTGTCCATCCCCCATTATGGACTACCCCTATAGATTCTCCACTCTTCATCCTTATCTTTTTCTCTCATACTTTGAGAAACTGAACCGAAGTATGATGTATTTTGAGATTGGTTTTTGGCAATTTATTTTCTTTTGGTAAACATATATCCTACTTATCCTACTTCTTCTTTAGTTCTCGAGTTTATATATTTTTTTTTCCTTTTTCCAGGTAAGCCTCATTGATCCTGTCATCATAAAATGTAAGAGAACCAAAACCGATCGCATTGGATGAATGTAGCGCAGCGTCAACGCCTAATAAGGTACATATTTAAATTATGTAAAGTATTTAAATTAAAAAAGCTGACAGCGGTGGGATTCGAACCCACGCCCTTTCGGACTGGTGCCTAAAACCAGCGCCTTAGACCGCTCGGCCACGCTGCCTTATATGTCTATAGATCCTACCCGTGTCTATGAATGGAATCCTTGTCATTTGATGACGCTTGTGCTGTGCACAAATATTATAGTAGAGGTTTCTGTATTCGGCCTCTAATTTTTTTAATTAGTATATTACTACTTTTCCTCTTCTATTCTTGACCTTGTTCAATTAAAAAAGACCACTTCCACTACGATTAATGGCGAAAGTCGTACTGAACGAGATGCCGCTCCCTGGTGGGGCCGCCCAAATAAATGCGCTCGAAAGGGCAACAGATAGATTAACGTCTAACAGCCATGTTCTTGGGCATCCTTCAATCGATTAAAATGCGTCCAAACTTGCAGAAAAAATCAAGCTTCAACTGGATGGTCTGGTGTCACTTCAATGTATTCATTCCCCTTGGTACTGGCATCGGTGGGCACATGACCGAACTCTGCGAACAGAGATCTATGAATCGAGGAGAGAAGAAGGCCGTGTGCCGTTTGCTATTGGGTTGCGTGACTTAACTCGTTTCAATTTTTGTCTTTCTCCAGTCGTAAAAGCGCCGACATATTGGGTAGTCGTACATTTTGCGGCCATAGCGGTCACGATTGAGCACAGACGTGAACATTTGCACGAATTGCTTAGCGTCACCAGTCGTTTATGGTGATTTCTCTTGTAAGCGGAGCTCATCTGATTCTTAAACTGCCGTCTCTCTCTCTCTCTCCCTCTGGAAAAGGACACGTTACTCACGGATAATTTCCGATAATAACTTACTCAGTTGTAGACTGAGTCTTTGTGGAGCCGGCCAACTTGGTTCAGGTCCTTTGGCTCACCATGAGTATCACCATATTTGGTCGCTTTGTTGGTTTGATGAGTATATGAAGAATTTTTCGTAGAGAGTCATTGAAGAGTGATAGCTAACCACTGTCAAATTTTCCTGCGAAGGTTCAAGATAATTCGTTGATGAGCGTTACGTATTTCTGAAAAAATGACTCTTATTTTTATGCCAGCTGGTTACTGATATGTCGTAAACCGTTTTAATAATCACTTTAGAGCGTTTTAGCTCGTAATGTTTCATGAAAACCAAAGCATAGTGTTCCATAATGCGCGAAGTAAATCAGGTTTTGCATTTTCACGCAAATCACTAACCAAATTTTAATCTCAATATCCTCTCTGATTTCCATTTTCGTCCGTTTCCTGCTATTTGATAGGTGGGGGTAGAAGTTCAGTAAATTACCTTCTCCGTGTCCATTGTTTTAAAAAAACTTCAGATCATGCAAGGGAAAAATTGGTAATTTTAAGGATAAATTAAGTACGGTAGATTTAGTAGGAGCACTACCGTACTCTTCTAATCCTAAAATAACCCCTTCGGCAAGGCATTCCCGATTCTTCGGATAACCTTCAGATCTCCCAGTGATTAGGCGGCGAGAGCCTTTGATGAAGAATATATATATATATATATATATTATAAGCAGAGAGAACAGAGCCAGAGTTTGAATTGCACCGCGTGAAACAAAGTTTACGATCGCCGTCATTAACCGTAAATTGGAATCACGTTCACGACTCCGGTTTACAACCGGCAGTAAACCGAAACTTCCGTCTAGGCCTAGGAAACAACCCCCCGTTTCCGTAG
Organism: Ischnura elegans; assembly: GCF_921293095.1. NCBI lineage: Eukaryota > Metazoa > Arthropoda > Insecta > Odonata > Coenagrionidae > Ischnura > Ischnura elegans. The sequence continues at coordinate 111,576,862 of NC_060248.1, forward strand.
ATTTTGACGATCGTGGAGTCAGCGTTATGAGCAGAAATAAATTGTGTCATTTGATCTATTAAATCGTGTCATACTGATTACCAAGGATAATTTGGTAATTGAAAAAATAAATGGATATTATCACCTCTTTTGGTTAATGTAGATTCTATTTCTGCAGAAGTGTGTGACTCATCCAATTGTAACTCATAATCTGTCGTGGTTTAGATGTATGTTCTAGCTCTCTTCGAGTCTTCCAGTGATGATCGTATTCTCTCCCTCCCATTTCCTCACGTAATTGAGCTGCTTCCCATTATTACGGATTTATTCTAATCCGTATTAATTTAAACCCTCGGTAATTCTTTTACCCTTTTAGTCTATGATGAGACGATTCGCACTCGTTACACTACAGATCGAAAACGCAGCGACCTACGAGATTCGGCACAAAAATATATAATTCGTAGGTTAAATAAAATACCAGTTAAAGCGGCGAGATTCGCCAATTACTGGAACGAGAGAACATAGGTTGTTACATAGCTTTTACCCGAATTAAGATGGGAGCCACTAGAGACTCCGAGGCTAAGTGCTAGACTTAGATTACTTGAACAGTTATTCCCAGAAATCTACGTGGCATGGAGAACTTTTCCTTAGCACCACACTATATTTCCAAGTTTGACTATAAACGATCGAGTATGAGAGATATTTTGCCGACCGGATAGAGGTAAGAATTTGTTTTTCCCTCAGACAGTAAAGGACTTTATGCCATAGCCAAATTACCCTACCAATGCCAACTAAATTTCTTAGTGCACACATCTACTAATGTGTTTGTGGAGATGAATGGGGAGGGTGAGGTGTACAGAGAGGAAAAGGAACGACGAAGTGCTAAACATGGTGGGTGAGGAGAAGCAGCTTCTAGATAAGATACGGAGGAGACAGAAGGTATGGATGGAGCGAGTACTGAGCGGGGAGGGGATGCTGAAAACTGTGTTAGAGGGAAGGGATCAATTATGCGCGGGAACCTATTGAAGAAGAGGCGCGATTCAAGCGAGTATCCGGCTAATTGAAGTCTGAGAGAGGAGACTTAAGGAATTACGGCCCCTCTCGAGGGAGAAGAAATATCGGCGCAGTTGAAAGCGTCGGTTGTGCGCCGATACCAAGGTCGCTCGGTGAGAAAATGGGCGTCTCTTTGCGGTTAATTGAAATGCGCTTGCGGCTTTTGTGAATGAATGCAGTGAATTGGGGGCAAGGAGAGGGAAGCGATCACGGAGCTGCTGTGGATGAAGGAACGGCATAGGCGCGGACCATGGGCAGCGACTGTGCGATGGTGGAAGGTTACACGGGATTTCCACCGGGTCAGGTTCTCCAACTCCATCTCGGCAGACGTTTCGATGGGCGACTTGTCCATCGTCTTCAGGGCATGAAGACGATGGACAACTCGCCCATCGAAACGTCGGCCGAGATGGAGTTGGAGAACCTGACCCGTGGAAATTCCGTGTAACCTTCCACAATTCTATGCGCTGGGAAAGCCTACGATCATTCATGACTGTGCGATAGGTTGAAACTGGAATTGCTTGCTTCTGCGTGGGTTTCTATATCACCTGTGTACATGCATCGTATGGTATTTGGAGGAGGCGACCGACAGCTGAGATCGTTTGCGCCTTAAGGGAAGGGTATGGAAAGAAGGGTGGAGAGAAACCCGGTGTCGGCATAAGCTTGTACTTGACGATAGGCGCCAAGGGGACCACGGCACGACGGACAGAGTGTTGCGCCTGAGTTGTCCTCCACACAACACTCAAGCAGGGTTCGGGCAGTCTCTGAAAATTCTCTGCCATTTGAACCCGAGCCCGCCGGGTGGGAAGCCAACACTCTAGCCACTACACCAACCCGATCCCCCTGTGAACATGCATATTTTGTTTCATTGTAAATTCCTTGTCGGGACTTCTGTCACGTTCAAAGCCCAGCGTACAAAAACTTAACTTGGCGTAACGTGACTTAATATTTCCCAGACCTATTGATAAAATATAAACTCTATGAAAGATTCCAACAATCACAGCTCAGACTGCGCCTCGATCTTGAAATAGATTTTACAGGATAGATATTCAGGGTATATTTGATTGTCGATGGCTTTCACTATCTTTCTTGCTACTGGCTTCTTTTGAAAGAAAATTGAGGTTTGATCAACTGATGCTGACCTGTCTAAGTAACTCGAATAACGTCTTTTTTAAGTTCATATGCATGTTCCTGAGGAAAATATTCTTAAGTTTTTAATTCCCTGTTTACGTCAAATTAAGTTGTTGTAAATGAAGCTCAAAAATACATAATGCATGCTTCGAAGCTACTGTCCCTTACCGGTGCATTTAAATGAGTGAACATTTATCTGTATTACATGATTTATAACAAACGGAATGGCGATACCCTATCCATTAATGAAACCACCAAAATTTACATGAAGTCATTTACACAGTGGTAGTTCCCCAACACACACTAGGCCCCCAACAGTGGTATTACTTAGGAATGTACACTTGCAGGTGACTTCTTTAAATCTAGTGCGTTTAATTCGAGTTTGCGTTTTTTTCCTTGAATAAGCCATTTCAATATTATTTGAATTGCCACTCTATTAAAATCATTTGCAAAAGTTTATCTCATTTTTAGATTATGCAAGCTGTGAATGTAGCTGAAATCATCAAGGATTATAGTTAGCGTGAAAAGTTTGTCGAAAAAGAATATGGATCGAAATGCTCGTTGTCATGGCGCGAGTCTTTGCTGCCACAAACTACCTGCGCAGGAATTAATTAAATGTGCCTTAATCAGATTAGGAGAATGGGCTTACATCCAATGCGCGTCGGGAAATTAATCTTTGGAGTCACCTGGAGCTCCAAACTTTTCATTCCATATCATTTGATCAGGCCTTCCTCTTCATTTTCGAATTTTTGGGGATTAACTTATTGTCAGTGCTCGGTGGGGGGTTGAATACTAAAGAAGAAAATTCGATCAGAGGCGTAGGTGAGGAGAAGATTACAGAGTATGAGATGAGCAAGATGGAAACGAATGAGGGAGATTACCTACACGTGGAGTACAAGGTTAGAAATTTGCGGAGACTGGGTCAAGAGGGGTGACGTAATCCTGAACGCGGAACGTTATATTTCAAGGGTGAAGTCGGGTAGGCTTGATTATTAGATGAGAATGAATGCAATGCATTTTCATGTTACCTCACGTTCGCTAAGCACTTAATCACTTAGTGAGAAATTCAGGTTTCCCAAGCACGAGAAATCCAGCTTTTGCTTTTCGGCAATTTTTGACAAGATTAATTTGGAATAATTAAGTTGAGTTAGTAATTGGATAAGTGAATAAGTCCGAGAATATGAAATCCAATTCCTTATTAAATTTATGAGGAAAAATATCTCCAAAACCGGTTTTTCGTTGTCTTAGGTAATCATCTATGGGGAGGAGAACAGGTGTTCATGCGGCAACGGCTATGGGAAGAGTGTCCTAAGACCCAAGACAATCGAAAAACCGGTGTCAGAGATATTTTTCCCACCAAATTTCATTGGCATTTGGATTTCCTGTCTTCGGACTTATTATAATATTAATCTGAACTGTTATGTGACATTTTATCATCTTTCTGCCATTTGTAAATTAGTAAAGCAGTCTGTAACATTACTTTTCAAGTTCTATAACGAAATATTATATTCAAATTATGGTAAAAGTTTGAGACGACATAGCCATCAGTGTCGTTTGAATCTACGTATATTTAAAGAAATTTATAGAAATGGTCTTCGTGTTTGGAGACGTTTTGTAATAATTCATACTTTCTTAATCTTCGTATTCATTTCTTTTATGATTTCTGGCCTTTTCAGTTATCCAAAACAATTGCATGGTGTCACATTGCCACCGTCCTAGGAAAGTTGGATTGGAAAGTCCCTTGTTCACGGAGGAAATGCTTTCGCCAAGCTAAGAGTCGAAGTTAGAATTAGAAAAGATAAAGAAACCCAAGTGTGTCTTTTTATTAGTCTATCCAACTCCTGATTTTATGAAGTTGAAACGTACTAATTATTTCTTTGGAGATGCGTTCCGATTGCCTTTTTTTGCGTTAGATTCTGTGTATGCCATCGAGGGATCTTTAAACGAGTAGTAATGTTTTGAATCCGCTCGAGAGTTTTTCCGTCTTCGTCCTTGGGGAAGTGTCTCTCTCCTTCCATCCAGCACTCCTTCGGGGCAGAATCCGCGGGCCGCCATTCTTGAGTGATTAGCCAGCCGTCGACGCCTCCCTTATGCTTCCCCGCAGCAGCAGCCGGAGACAATGCGACGACTGTGGCGACGCGTCGCGGTGAATGATCGCCCTTGGGCCCTGGAATGCAGACATCGCGCCCCCCCCCCCCCCTCTCGGTCGACGCAGGTTGGCAAGGAAAAGGGTGATTACATCCCTGCCTATATCACTTCTCGTATCACTTCTCGCCGTGAAATCGCTCATGATCCTACGCGGCGAGAATTTCCTCCGCTCTGCTTCATTTTATGCGACGCTTAAATGGTTATTGTTCTGCCTCAGGCCGAGCTAAGGAAGAGTATGCATTTAGTTGTGACCTAGACTGTCCTACTTTCATGAATCTATGTGAGACCCGTGTCGCTCGCACTGTTTTGGTTCTTCTTTTCGAGTTCTTTGGTGAAATATTATATTCAAATTATGGTAAAAGTTTAAGACGATATATCCATCAGTGCCGTTTGAATCTACCTATATTTAAAGAAATTTACAGAAGTGGTCTTCGTATTTGGAGACGTGTTTATAATAATTCATACTTTCTTAATTTCGTAAATAGCATATTTTTTATGGCACGTCGCGTCGGATTTGGACGTGTTTCTCGTTTACTCATGTCCCGTCTTTTAAATTGCATGCCGTGGTGACCTACAGCGGTAACACGGCCTAAGTAGTGTCAAATTAATTCCCGTGTTTTCCTTAGATGTTACTCGACAAAATTAGCAGTATTCCTCCAAGGAGGATTTTGATGGATGTATGAAGTAGATTAGGTCCTCAATTTTGACCGTTATTGAATACAATACATGCATCCCGGCATGCTATATGCTAGATGCAATCGTCCACCTCGTAGAAATCTTTGCTGTCTGGAATAGTGTCGCAAGTGCTTTACGAGGTCATTTAGGTCCTGATGGAAGGAGGGATATCTTATTAATAAGTCACTTACCACACATCCACTCAAATCACAAGCGCTCTAAATTTACTGACTTCGCGATCTATAATGATGATGATCGCGACACGTCATTGACCAATTTCTTTACCATTCCTCGAATTTTAGTATCGCAATAATAATTTTCAATACATTTGTATATATTGGCTAAAGTTAAAGCAGCATAGACTGTTTTCAAGTGCTATCGTGTGAAATAAAATTCTCATTGTAAAATGATAACGTAAAAAGGCTACCTTGCTGTCATCATCGTGTGCATCTGCATGTTTATTTTAAAGAAACAAATATTATATTCGCAATTAGAGACTTTTTACTATAATAACTGCACTTTATGTATATGCTTGATAAACACGTTTAATCATTTTTATATTAAAATTTGCGTGGTGTTTCCTATCTTTTCAAATTAACTTTTGTATGACATGGGCCGTAATTATTTTGCATTGAAGGTATACCGGAACGTTATAACGTTCTGTATAATTTAGGAACACAAGCCTCAGATTTTACATCTGCAAGCCCATATTGATCTGACCTGTTGCTTTTTACCACTGCATACAATTGTCCTCTCTCCACTCCATCCGTAAATCATGTTCTCATCCTTCAATGAAAGAAAGCGTTATACACTGGCTATCTGATGTCGGTCGGATGACGTTCCATTAGCATTTATTTGTACTTTTATTACTTTTTGTAAGTTTATTCTTCCTTATTTCTAGGCTCTAAGCCGTCGCTCGATTTCGACGGTGTTTCTTATTTTCGGATATCAGTCATATAAGTTTCATAAATACGATTAAGTCCACAGGGGCATAAACTCTGCAAAAAGATGTGTGATTCATGGTCGTAATTTTGAATTGCGCCTGCCCTGTCGCCAGTGAAACACTAGATGTCGGCCGTCTGGTGATGGGACTCATAAATTTTTCAAAGGGAACGGGATGATTTATTTTTTGTCACTCCCGCGAGATAAGTTTTTGATTGCTCGACATGGGTTTCGACGGGCTTCGTCATCTCCTTCCCCCATGTATGCGCATCCTTGACAACCAGGAAGATGACTGCGCCTTATTTTATCCCATCTACTCCCCACTTAACCTGCCAACCCTCTAAACCCGTCATACTACGTTATGACTTGTCATACACACTCTATTTGCAGAGTAAATCTATCCCCTCATTCTCAACCCCCGTTGGCGAATTCATAACTTGATAGTGCGAAAAATCCAAACATAACTTGATCTTCGATAATTACTCAATCTTCATTTACAAGTGAATACCTCTCACGAGCTGCTCCTCTACCAGTATTATAAACATTGAAATAGCATTTGATGCTTTCCCGACGAATAATGCGGGTAAATTATTCACGGCATTCTCATTGGCTTAATACTCTATTTTAGCTGATATTTCGAGGTCCGATTCGGGGCTCATCCTCGGGGCTGCTCCCCGAGATTAAATTAAAATATTAAACAAAAGATTACCCAAATTATTTATATTGTTGGTTGCACGGGGAAATACTGGAAATGAGCCTTTACGGGCGTTCTCCATTGAAATCAGTTATTTCTATGTAGTATTATTCGTATTTAAGTATTCTACCGATTAAGGTATGTGGAGTATTGGAGAAGAATTCTGGGATCCTCCCTCCCCATCAACCACTTCCCTCTTCAGTTCACAAGAAGGCCTACTCCCTTTAATTTTATCTAAAAATCCTATTCTTTTCCTTCCTCTCCCTCGTTTAACCAGCATTCTACCCTCTAACACTGTTTTCAACATCCCATCCCCGCTAAGTAGTCGCTCCATCCACCTTCCATCCATCCTACTTTCTGTCCCCTCCGTATCTCATATAAAAGCTGCCTCTCCACACCCACCATATCCAGCACTTCATAAAAGCTGAAATTCATAGGCTATATCAGTGCTATATTGCTATAGTCTCTATTTGTAAAAACATATTTTTCGGTGCAACCAGCCGAATCTACTGCTCCGCTTCTCTTATACAGTATTTATTAATACTGTTGATTAACGTCTCGGAGTATATAGATCTAAGTATGATATATAAGTGTATATATCATATTATGATATATAAGTGTATAGTGTAGATATATAAGTATATATATGATATGAAAAGTATATAGATCTAAGAATGATATGCAAAACGTTTTGCAAACGTTTCGATATATTTTTTAATGCTTTCAGGGCTTTTTCGCAAATATTTTTTACTGATTATTAATATTAAAATATTATAGTCAAGAAAAAGAAAAAATGAATCGATTTATCTTTACTATTCATGAGAAACTAATATCAATGCGTGATCACCTCCGCGGGTAGCAACTGCAAATCCTTCCCTGTGGTGAGATGAGCGCGGTAGGGACGATTGCGTGATTGGGGAGCAACCAGCCCAACATCGTCCTCTGCCGTGGATGCAGTTTAGTGTTTTTTTTTCTCCGCCGCATTGTCGTGGCCGTCGCGACCAATTCACGGCGCAGCGAACGCGCGACGGAGATTCGATTTACCGCCGAGGATGTGACTCGACAATGAAATCGCCAGGAGTCCTCGTCTGAAGCAGCTTTTGTGGACAGAGTGGGGAGTGGATGCGTGATCTTCTGAAAAGTCGATACCGAAGCCGGACAGTTTTTGGATTACTGCGTAGAGAATGATATTTGATTTAGTTTTCTTTATACTGGCGCTTGCGTGATGAAACTGGCCACATTTGATTAGATTCCAGATTAGCAGGCGATAACTTATGGAAATTTTTCAACATAATATAAAAAAATTAAAATTCATCAAATTTGCATTTCGCTAACAAAGGTTTTGGCAGTTAAAATGCATTTATTGACGTGCCGAATCGTTGATAGATGAAATAAAAAATCTGTGGACATTAATCTAAAACTATATGTGCTATAATGGAGATTAAAATGATCATTTTATTATAATAATATGCTAGTAGGAATTTTCGCGGTGGTAATTACTCTGTACGATGCAAACTGGACTCGTATCCCCTGCAATCATGTGCCGACTTACTTGATCAGTCATCACTTTCTTCGCTTTCTGTTCTGATAGCTTGTAAAAAATGCTCGTTCGTGCGTAGTTCTACCGGCGATTTTCGTCTTATCTAATGGAGTATATCAAATATTCGTACTCGAGCCTGTGGAGCCTAAGGAGTAATAGTTGGTTAGATCCATTAGCGTAACTAGGGATAGGCTCTGGGGGGGTGGCGACCCCTCCCTCCCCCCCCCCCCCAGGCAACGGGGTCCGGGATTTTTTTAAAACAATGACATGCCTGGAAATACATTTTACATAATTTTGGCACTTTAGATTTAACTTAAAGCAGGTGTCGTAATTACATCACAAAACTAGAGATAATAGTTTTAAATAATTTTTAAAGTTCTCTGAGGCTTTGGGGGGAGGATCCCCTTATCCCCCCCTATAGTTACGCCACTAATTAGATCCATATCAAGAGATTACGGGAGCCTTTTAAGGAATATTTTGCCATTTTTAAACAGAAACGTGTCCACGAAACGTCGGGCTTCATTGAGACATTAACTAGCGTTAAAAAATGAGAGGCGCTGTTAGCGCCGGTTTGCCTCAAATCCTTTGTACTGTCTGATTATTATTTTTACTGTTTTTGTTCTGGTTTTTATTTTAGTTTGCGGTAATAAAGGTAATAAATCTTTTTTGATTGTTTTTAGCATGAAATTTTTTTTGCTGTGATGAGGTTGTTCGTAAAGGGAAGTTTGGAGGTTGAATTTTTGGGAATGGAAGAAATGGCCAGACACTACAAAGCTACGGATGATTTACGGCTACAATTAATTTTTAGTCACTCTACCTTGAGAATGCAACAAAAAAAGATTTTTTCCGAGAAAAGACTGACGCTACACCGTCAATATGCGGTATCGCTGTCTTAAATTCTCCGTTCGTAATGTCATTCTTCCTCCAGAGTTCTCTTCTTTCCGCGTGGGCTCACGGGTTTTGCTTTCCTCTCTCCCACCCCTGTCCCTCCATCAATTTATTTTGATGCGGCGTCGTCTCTGACGACAACAGCTAGCTTACGTCTTCTCTCTCGTCAATGAGCTTGATCGCGCGAAGTGATTCCCCGTCCCGCCTCTCCTTTTCCATCCCCTCGACGTCCGCAGCATGCGAACGAGTGAGATCTGATTAAGTCCCCAGCTGACTCCATCCAGTGTGCAGATCCCCCCGGGAAGTGGCTGGCTTTTTTGTCCTAGTTTCATCTCCTATAGTTACATCAGGTCACGGTGGCTGAATCGTCTAAGCAGTCGCAGTCGCGGTCGAAATGAAAATGTACTTTGCGAACTCCTGTCAGGAAAATACTTTTGATTTATTCATCTCTGTGATTTAGTTTTTTTCTGTTCAGCTGCCTCTCTTTTCATCTCAACGGTTTTAATTTGCTTCATGTTATTAAAAGACCATTACCAGGCTTCAGTGTGTGGAACTACATTGCGATATTTGGAAATAACTTTACTTTTCAATGTTCCATTTTTTTATTTACCGACTTAGGTTTCAACTCACTATTAGTCATTATTTCACTTATTACACACCTTTAACAATGTCTCACCAAGAGTAGTATCTTAGTTCTGTATGAATAAATTTTCTGCTATGTACCTAAGTTAAGTTATTTCCAACTGTCTCATTGACCAGTCAGATTAAATCTCAATTTTAGACAATACTTTGCCCCGTCTTTCAGTGGATTGGGATCAGATGATATGCGAATACCACTAATTTGTTATTACTCAGAAAAGGAACGCTTTTTTCTCTATTTACTTGTGTTGATTAACATTAGTTGATTTTTACAAAAAAATGATTTCCTTGTAATATGTGTCCGAATTAAGTAATGTGGATTTCAATATTTTTGATTCTTTTGCGTTTACCCTGCATTTACCTTTGTGCAAATTTTTGTGATTGATTTAAATCTCATTTTCGTTCCCTTAATCTGTAAATTATGCATAAATATTTAACACTAAATTTCTGCACTACTTCTGAATGATAATTCAAGAGATCAGAGAGCAGAAACATCGGACGATTAATTCCCTCGGGATTTTGTTTGAGAATAGATTAAAATAATTGGCATATGTTGTTTTTACATCGTATGACAATAATCATCGGATCGTATGTGAAGTAATGTATATTTTTGGAATTTTTGACGCGGCCCCCCCAAAAAGTATGCTTTATTTGCTTCAATTATGCTTTTAAACAGCCATTTATTCCTGGCTCTGCGCCGTGCAAGAAAGAGATGAAAATGAGCAGAAATCCTCTGTGAATTGTGCTCCGGAACGCCCAGTCAATCGTTTTGAATCGGGCAGTTAAGCACCAGATGAGCAGATAACGGCTTACGCAAAATCACAATGGAGCAATTTGCGCTCGGCGAGGCTCTTTCCTTTTTCCAGCAATTCGCCTTTTTTTCCGGCGCGCCGCCCGTGGCGCTCCGCGACGATTGCTTGCCCCCGCCCCTTCCCGCGAATATAAGCGGAGAGTTTGTGTGTGTCAAGGATGTATCTCCCCCTGGCTCAGAGGAAATGTCCAATTCGACGTCTTTCGCAACGCTTTTCCCGACTTCTGCATCCTTCGGGCTGCGAATGGGATGATTAAAAAAATACATTGCCTACGTTGTGGCTGCATCGCCGCTCTTCGAGGTGGCTTGAACTATTATATCCTACAATACTATCAATGAAGAGAAAATATACTTTTTTAAACCGCCTTTTATTATAATTTTCTTGATTATTTCTGGATTACACTCGAGCGCTCAAATGAAAAAGTAAGTGGTATAAATGCATCCACCGCGTTATTACTAGCATTACCTTAATTTGCGTCAATGTTTTCAAGACTTTTGAATGCATTTTCCCTAGTTCCTCTGGAATTATTTTTATAATTATACGTAAAGCATATAAAATATTGAAGCGAGCTTTTTTATTTTGTTCGTCGATATCGGAATTCTTGCCGGAGGCTGCAAAACTGTATTCTAATTGATGAATTATTCTCGGGTTTTTAGCCAGGTTAATTCTGCCTTATAAGCCGACGTTTCTTATAACCCGAGAAGAATTCATCATTAGTATTCAACCGGAGAAATTAAAACCACTGGATTCTAATGTTTTCATTTGACATTTAATTGGTTTAAGTATGTTTATAAAAAGTCTTAATGCTCATACTACTCTGCTAAGGAAAGCTGCATCTAACAGTTATTTTTTCGTCAGCACGGGCCACGCTGCTTTTCTTTCCGTTCATCTCATGTATCTTTTATTGTAATTAATTCCATCAAATACAATCGACTCAAAGACCCCATATTTTATCTAATGCCACGTATGTATCGATCGGGTCAAACTTAATTCTGAGTCTGTTTATTGATGAATGGATTTTGCTCGAGTGTTCCCGTATTTTTAACTTTCTCCTCTTCAACCCTTCCCACGCCAAGTTCCAATGGCTATTCAGCCGCCTCTAAGACCCACTTTGCCTCTCCATGCTCTCTGCTTCCACTCATCTCGCTCCAAAGTCCTTTTCTTCCGCCTGCCCTCAAATGGTGGCTTCCCAGCCTTCTGCAGAATTATGCCCTCTTCAGAATACCCTTCATCTCTCTCATTGCAGCCTCAACTATTCGCTTATTCTGCCCTCTTCAAACCCTCGCCCACAATTTTCTCTCCCAACGCGCTTCTCTTATACATATTTTTCCTTGCCTTCTCTTCTTTCCCCTTCCATTCCTCTGACGTCCCACTCCTCACTATACTCACATCTTACGTGAGCGTATTCTTTTTCTGTTATAACACTTTATCCGAGCCACCAATTACTCTTTTTAACAAGTCATTTAGTACTTATAAGTGATTAACGAAATATTTTCATTCCATCATATTCCGGCTATTGAGTGTCTCCGTCGATACAAAAGAGGCCGAAAAATTATAAAAATGCCGTATTATTTTTTTTAATCTGTCCAACTAGATATACTGTGTATTTTATTTTCCATAGTATTTCCCGATCGGGTCTTAACCTTTTACTTAAAATATTTTCTAATTTTCCGCGTTTAAATATACTAAGCACTCTGGTGTACTCGCTGATGGTTTTAATTATTTTTTTTTAAACTTGACTTTTCCTATATTTGTTTGAAATAACATCTTTCCTTTCATGTGGGAACTCTTTTACTTTGGTTTACGTCGTTACATACGTTTTCGTCATTACAATCCCCTAGATGTTTCGGCTCACCAAGTGCATCGTGAATATATGTCGAGTATTACATTCGTTGCAGATGTATGCTGCTACATATTGCACAGGTAACCGTAGACATGCTTTATCCCGAATGATCATTTTAAGTAATACGTAATTATGCCTTTTATACTAATGGAATTTTATTTTATAGCATGGCGCCGAACATTGAAAAAGGTTATTTTCATAAAGAAAGTGAGATGCTACTAGTGATCTCAGCATGTAAAAATAATTCAAAGCTTCTTCGCAGAGTGTGTCATGTGCGTCTGCTCCCTTTTATCCATGGATTTTATGTAAATTCGCGTGACGCATTTCCCTCCTCTGTTTTCGTCTTCTTGCCCTCATTTTTTTGTCCCTGCTCTTCCCGCACAACATCCTACTTGAAGTGTACATAATGTCCGCAATTTTATGTTCGTTTCGTCCTTGGAGCATAAAATAAACCCGTCTCCTCCTATCCTTGTGTCAACCATAGCTCCAATCCCAACGCGTTTAGTATGCTTTCAATCACGTCACGTTTCTCACTCAACACTACGTGATTTGCCTGTTTTAAATTTGTTTTGGTCGCGCCAGCTCTAAAAAGTAATTTACTATGCCACTCATAATAATGATTCTCTAGCGCAACGAGAATCCAGAGTGTGCTGATATTTTTTTTCTTAGAAGTAGAGGTTTATATCCATTTTGCCTATTTCTCATAAGAATGTTGTCCTTTTGTGGCTACCTATAAACATCATTTTTTTTCAACTTAAACTTCATGAAAATTATTTCCTCAGATTCCTTAGAGCGGATTTTTACAGAAAATAGATTGAATCGTAGTTTTGAGTTTTTTCAATAGCTGCTTTTTTAATAGATTGTATGACTGTGTCTGGCACGATGAAAACGGTTTCATTCTTGATCTTGATATTTAGATGCTGATATATATACGGACTATTATCTCCGTGGTTTCATCTCTGTGTAATCCGATTGGAGCAAATCGGCCGTGAGGTTTACAAGCAGCGAACTGGTCGTGTGAGTTGATACTCTTGTCAGCCGACGGGCGATTATTAGCCGTGCCGTCATCTCCCTTTCATTATAAATAGACGTCTTTTTTCGGGTGTGAATGGGAAGTGGCTCCAAAGTGGCCGGCCGGGAGGCGTCTGCGGTCCGAAGGAGCGAAGTTGTGGTGGTTGCCCATACGGAGGCTACTTTGCATCCAAGTACCTGTCCTCAGCTCCGTGCCTTAATTTTTAGTGTCGGGGATAAGTGATTGTTGCGATCACGGAAAGTATGTACGCGGAAAGGTACACCGGCCTGCTTCACTTTTGTTTTTAATGTGAGGATTGAATACTACTCCAATTAATAGAATTTCAAAATATCATAACTCTTCTTAATTTGTTGACTTGGGTTTCCTGAATATCATTTACCTTTTTACTGGCGAATCAAAACTCGAGGAATCGTTTCATTCTCAGTCACTACTTATTTTAATTGTTTTATAAACAAGTAAATTATTAAGGAAAAATTAAAATATTTGACAGTGGCTCAACCTTTTTCAAAACCTAAATCTGCCTTATGTAAATTTAAAAAGAGAGCATATAAGTGCCTTTTTTGCCTATGAGTTACATTTGCTTATTCCTTCAAGATATCGTCTGGCTCCTACTCCTAAGGTGGTTAAACTGTGTGGAGAAACAAACTGGTTATGGGCTTAAAGATAGATGTATACATTTATATGTATATGTAAATTGTTGACCTTCAAGCAAGCAGAACAATTTTTTTGCTGGTGGAAATCCTATTTCCCAAAACATCCATATTCTCATTTATCACATGCACACCGACTAAGCATTCATGCAAGAAATATCTGTCCTAAAAACCGTGCCCGTCGATCTGGCTTTAGCGAAAATTTTAAGAATACCGGGACTAGCCACGGTGATCCTGGTCAAGGCGAATTATTTTTCTCTATGGATTATTCGCACAAATAAAGCGAAAAGGTTTACTTATGTTAGATGCGAGAAGAGAGTATATTTGCTTGCTGGGTAGGCATGGAGTATGATCTATTCTCTCATCCCCTCGTTATGCCCCTAAATTAGATGAAGGAAATTTATGAAATCCTGTTATTTTTTCGCTCTTCGACGTGAATTTGTCGGATTCTTTTGTTGCCTTGGTAACCCTTTCTTCTATTCCTCTAATCGTCCCCTTTTATTCATTACGGGTTTTAATTGGTGTGTCAGCCCAATCTCGGTGCTATTTTCCGAATATATAATGTGTCTAAATAATCGGGGTTTGCTAGAAATTGATATGATAATAGTTCGCCAAGAATTGATGTGATAATCCGGTATCCATCTAAAACCCTTGTCTTTGCCTCAATTATGTACCTTGGCTTATTCAAGAACTCACTAAGTTCCTCTAGTAATAAGACACAGTGGTATATAGGATTTGTACGATTATTAAAAATTTATTTCATAAGTATGATTTGAACTTACGCTTCTGTGATGTCCGGGAATTTTAAAACTGATATGATTACTTTAACGTGACAAGTTTACGAGAGTATTAATTGGTAAACTCTGTTGATTCTTTTAAGTAATGCTGTTGATGGGAGATAAACACTCGATGATTTTAATATAGCAGACGTTTTTCTAGAGTATTCAATTCTCCCTCTCAGATAAATTATGTAATTAAACTAATCTGTTCCGGAGAGCACCTTGCCATATTTGCTCTTAAAAGGATTGCATTTGGATATGCACTTAAGCCCAGCTCGTTGCGATCTGGGGTCTCTAAATCCGAATATGTATGAACTCATGGAATTCCATTAATGTATCCGGCTCACCTAGGACCTCATTCTAATTTTTTTTTGCATGAGATCACCAAAAAAACGTTAAATTCCACCTCGGTTTATATGCTAAGGTTTTGGGTAAGTCATAATAATGGGTATGCGTTCCAACAGCCTGCATTTTCGCAATGCGATAAACCATGCGTCCAGAAAATCCATGGAAAGCCCTCATTTTGCAAAGCCGCTTACGCCCTCTGCCGCTTTGTCGTGCGGTGGAGAACTACGTATCACACCAGCGGAAAAACCTCTGCTAATATTACATAAGTTTCGGAGTGTAACCAAATTTTGCTTAAAAATGAACTTGTGGACGTGGTTGTAGAAGTTCTAAAAATATTTATCTACTGAATGAATAAAGGAATACGCATAGAAAATTCATTGATTTGTTGCGTATGTAGGTGGCCGACGTTTGCTGATACTGAAGTACACTTTGTGCTTTCCCATGAATTTTGAGATTGTGATTTGTGATGCCTCTCCTGCGATAACTTATCGGTTGCTATTTCTTTATTTCTCTTCGTTCTGTACTACATATAATTCCAGCGCTTCTACATCCACATTTGAATGATTATTTGTAAAATAATGTTTTTCATATCATGTAAAGTGATGTCAGCGGTTTTAATAGTGGTGTCAACAAGCAAACTCCTTTGGTGGTAACGATTTGATCAATCATTACGGCCATCGCATTAAATATATTCTTGCATTAAAGTTTTTTATTTTATTGTTAGCAATGTTTTCTGTTCATAACTAATTATTGCCTTGAGGGGAATTGCTAATTTCGCGGCCAGATATCGCGACACTGCCTCAGTGTTCTTTCGTATAGCATTAAACGGAATCGAGGGAAATACTGATGAGATGAATTCTATATCTTTTCCCTGAGATTTTATCTCGCGTACATTATTTCGTAAAAAATCTAGAGAGTTGGCCACCCTGTCCCCGTCGTGTTTTGGTGGATGGGGGAAGATTCCCGAAGAAAGTTTTGAGGAGGATCTCATATTGATTCCACTTCCACCTCCCTGGACACCTTTCTTCTTCTTTTTTTCTCCTTTTTTGCACTTTCCCAATATCATTGCGTCATTGGAGCCATTATTCTTCCGCCCGCAGCGCAGGCAATTCCATTCTCTCTTCGTAATCTTCCCAAGGGGCAGATATTCCATGATACCCTGCTTCCCTTTCACTTCTGCTGAAGCTTTTATTCTCATCATGTCCCCAGTTGCTTTCGCTAATAGAGTTGCCCTCCTAACCCCTATATTATTCTCGTGTTAATACCGGTCCTGTGGTATCCGAGGAGGGCAATTAAAGAGTCTAACTTAAAGAGGATATACTTAATGTAATGACTGGGCTATTTGCTTTCGTACTTAGGCATTTTAAAGTCGTGGAATTTAGTCAAATAGGACATTGAAAAATCATTTTACAATATCGAAACATCATTTCTTTCATGGTGAAACAAAAGCCCAGTACTGTTCCACAAACTTTTATTTGCTGCCGACTAGTTTCGACGGCTATAGAGTCATTCTCAAGACAAGCAGGTAAATACAGTACACCCGTCAAATGTGGACGAAGTCAACAGCTGCAAAGCCTTAAGAATGATATCTCGTCTGCTTCAGTTAACGTAACTGACATTTTTGAGAATTCAAAAATACTCGACTCGAAGCCGAGCTTGAATTCAACACTATCCGAAAACTCCCTTCAAGTGGCAGATGAGCTGGGATTTGAAATATCAATACCAGGGGCGGATACAGGATTATTTTCTTGGGGAGGCACAAGGGTCTTACATGCAACGATCTTCTCATACTTAAGATTAAGAATGAGATACAAAAATTACTGTGTGAAACGTTTTCTTTATTTTATTACAAAAGTTATTAATATTAAATTAAACGATTGAGGCTCCGTAATACACATAGGTAAGTGAACGTAATGATAACTGTGAAAAATATTTTGTCTATCATTTAAACACCTGGGGGGCACGTACCCCCGCCCCCCCCCCTCCCCTAAATCCCGCATGAGAGAACATGCATACGTCAAAGAAACAGAAGCAACGCGCCCGCAGAAAATCCTGAAGAATATTTTAGGAGATCAATTTCCTACCTTTTTTGGATAATTTTATATTATATCTAGATGTAGGTGACCATCATAATACTTTTTACTAACAAAACGACCTACTACTTTTGCACTGTTGCGTCCACGTAGGTGTAGGACCACGTGAGCTCCACGAAAACCCTCCCCTACTTCCCCCTTCCTCTCTCACCTCCCCTACAACTTCAATACTTCTCTCTGATGACGCGAGAGTGCAAGTTACCCGGAAGCCCCGTAAGACATCGCACTGGTTGGTTGCGTCTTTCTTTGTCAAGTAATTAGTCAAAAACAGCCGTTTTAGAGTCTTGAAAATCCCAAATTTCCTGTATGCTTAAACTAAAAATGAGAGAATAATTATGCTGTGCGCGCGCAACTTCCCCCTCCAATACCGCTTCCTTCCCTACTTCTAGTTCGTGGCACTGAATCCCACGGATCCCACGGTAATTGATACCCTTTGCATTAGTCAAAAACTCAGACAAGTGAGATGTGTAACTATACCCAAACATTATAATCTGATATTTTTTCTCGATGAATGAATTGGGGTATCGACTCCCCAGAAACACTTGCGGGGATATCGGGTTTCGCTACGGAACTGGAGACTTGGGGGAGAGTGGACGAGGGAATTAATGACATGTCACATAATCCTTAATCGTCCCTAATATATATACTGATAATGGGCTAAAATATATGTGGTTGTATACACACGGTCGCACATGGGCACTTGCGGTTGTCACCGTGGTCTCATCTCACGAAGGAGATTCACACGAACTGGTCGTCGTAATTGGCCCGAGCGCGCTCGAGCGTGGGAAAGGAGAGAGGGAAGAGACGCGACCAGCGCCCCACCGCATGCAGGCCACTTCATGATATACGCATGCGTTGTCGGGGCCCCCGAAGCTCGGGGTCCCCTGAGTTCGGGGCCTTCGGCGATCGCCGACCAGCCGACCTGGCCAGACCGCCCCTGCAATCGTCATAAAATTTATCATGAAGTGAATTGATTTATGAATCAATCAGGATAAAATGTATCATGAAGTATAGTGGAGATAAATTGGCAAAAAAACGTGCTAAATATCGCTCTGTTGGCCTGAGGAGCCTGACGTAGGAGTGTATCTTTTCTACTGTGACTTTTTTGGAACTTTAGCTAGCATAAGAACCTAAAGTGTAGGTATACAATGGCGTATCCAGGATCATAACTGGGGGCAAGCCATGGTCTAGGGGGGGCAAGACAAGTTGTGACATTTTAGCATGGAAAAGGTGAATGAAACCAACATTTTAAGAAAATTATAACAGCGCTTTATTAGTTAATGAGATTATTTCCTTGAAAAAATAGTTTTATTTTAGTTACTTATCTCATACTAATAAGTACATATCATTTTTCGTGGGTTCAAAGAAAATTTGTTCAATACTTTCGTTTCAATTCAGTAGGTACTGATTTTGCTTAAAAACTTGCCATTTTTGCTTGGGGCAGCTGCCCCTCGCTGGGTACGCCCATGTAGGTATACTATGATATCTAGCGGAAACAATTGCCAGGCAAGGTAATTACAAAGAATGCAGTTCCTTATGAAAGCCTCCCGAGGGCTGATGTAAATAAGATATACTTAGATCTTCAAAAAAGGCACCTGTGTACTCTCCTCTTACTTTGCATCCTGCATTATTCCTGTACGCTCAGATTTCAATAGAGATTATTACACTATCAAGTACTTAATTTTTCCTTGATATTGACATTCCTTGTATCGAAACCTGACCGGGATGAACGAAAATAATGACAGCGGTGGCGGTGCGGTGTAGTCCCCGCCTGGTAATCGTGATGTCGCGGGTTCGAGTCCCGCATGGTTGGTTTTTCACCTCTCAGTGCATGGCCGAACTTCAAGTTCCGTAGTTTTGGTTTAAAACCTGACGACAGAGGCTGAGAGGACTCTAGGGACTGGTCCTGGTTCCTGGTCTCCACGGCCAACAGAACCGCCTGAAAGGGAAAAAAAAGGAAATTACATATAGCAAAAATATTCTTCTCGTTTACTATTACCACCAAGGTTGGTGCATTGGCATATTCCACGTCAACTCGGCAGAAAAAAATGTAGATTGCGGAGTTCTGTTTCGTGACTCTCTTCCGTTTTGAGAATATCAGTTCCTTCGCGTGTGGAAGAGAGCCACCCGTGAAGGAAGATTCGTCAAAATATTCAGGTCGAATATTTCCTTCCTTCGCTTTGTCCCATGCCATTTGGTCGTTATGGAATCGTGGTAAGTCAATCACGTGACACATTGTGCCCCAGTGACCCCTCCCTCAAAAATAGGGACGCGACGGTCGTCGTCAAGGTGGTGCAGAAAAAGGACGGTGCTCAGACGCAGGTCTGCGGCAGTCGAGTTGTGGCGGGATGGATCGTTCGCGATAAACGAATATAGATGCCTTCTTAAATGTAACTCTGCAGAGTCGTTGGTTTGTTGAATTTGGAACATAAAATTTGCTATTTTACGGTAACGATCTACAATGATTGGTGGGAATATGCAAATATCGATGGCTAAGTTCTAACAACACGTACTTATCTCAAAAATAGCAACTTTTCAGGAGAGCAAAAAAACGATTAATTTCTTTTACTTGAGCACTGAAATTAAAAACCAAAAGTTCATAAAAATGAAAAAGAAGCATTCATTTGCAAATAAAGAGTTGTTATTTGCTTGTATTTTATTTATTTTTTTATGTTATTACACTTTGTTTAAGATACCTGACTCAAACCGGCCGAATTTAAGATACGTTTTGTTAGAACCACCCATCGACCTTATAAGTGGGGTATCATAGTAAAACCCTGTGAATAATTAAACATAATAACTTTCGTTTTCTATTATGAAGGAAACTAACCTATTCGTGGTCTCGAGCGTGACTTCATGGAATCAACTAAGCATAATTAAATGTAAAAAGCTTTATAATTACACATAAATATGATGCTGTAGACCTAAACGAATACTGTACAACGTGCCTCGTGGAAACCTAGGTCATGCAATAGTAAATTTATGTGGATTTTAAAGTTTTTTACATTTGATTATCATATTGTATGATTAGTGAAAGTTATATTTTAAACATTAGCTTATTAACCATGTTTTAAACAAGTGCCGTTCGCCCAAATTGGCACATATTTTCAATCTCAAAACCTATACCCAGGTAATTCGTTCCTCTCAGTGGCTTAACTAGGAATATGCTTTGGGGGGGATGGGAGGGGATGGGGAAGGCCGACCTCCCACCCTTTTAGGAAAATTTCGGGAAAATGACATGCCTGCAAAGACATTTTACATAATTTTAGCACTTAAAATTTGGGTTCCATTCAAAGGTTACGTTAAAATTTACTATAAGTCAAAACAAGACAATATTTTTTAATGTTATTTTTATTTTTCTGAGGCTTTTGGGGGGGGGTCTATCCCCCTAATTCCCACCCCAAATTGACCTCCCACCCTTTTAGGAAAACTTTGGGAAGATGACATGCCTGCAAAGACATTTCACATAATTTTAGCATTAAAATTTGGGTTCCATTCAAAGGTTACGTTAAAATTTACTATAAGTCAAAGCTGGACAATATTTTTGAATATTTTTTTTATTTCTCTGAGGCCATGGGGGGTTTATTTCCCCCCCCTTCCCGCAAAGTTACGTCATGGGTCCCTCTACATTTAAATATCCCGGTACGCAGCGTTTTAAGTCGCCTCATTCTCTGAAAGTGAACTTGGCCTATCTCCACATAATACGTTGCCACTTTGGAAATGTGTGTGTGCATGTCTGCGGGAACTGTCCACCGTGTGTGGCCGCCTTCGCACGAGGGAGTGAGGGGAGGGATGGTTGGAGGGAGCGGCGGCGCCTGGGGGAGATTACGTGACGTCGCGTCGGCATTGAGGGTGGGTTCCGTTTTATTGCCGCCTCCCTCGCGTGATAAGGTCCCTCGTGCACTTTGCCGGATAAAGGAGGGTGGCCAAGCATGCGGAGAGCTTGCCGTCTCAAATTCAGGTTTATGTTTCCTCGGCCGAGTCGAGGAAAATACAATTGTCCCCCCGATCCGTTTTCCTTAGTGTACGCTCACTTCCCATGATCCTGTGAAGGTTTGATCCCATCCAGATATCCGCTTGCTAGTCGGTTAGAAATTTCCGGTGGAAGCGGAAATTTTATTGAGCGAGAAACCGCCTAGCCTAGTTGAGCCTAGCCTATGTTGGAAGATTTCGAGGGCGTAGTGGAGACTGTCCTTGAATCGGCTGTTTATATTGTTTACGGCCTATTTTCATGAGGATACTAAAATGAAACCCCAGATGACCTTGGAGGATTTTTCTGTTATTGAACCATATGCCATTATTTTATTTTTATAACAATTTTTCATCTAGCCAAAATTTCCGCTGGCTTATGAGGACGCATCACTCCGACTCTACCGGCCTTAAATTGTCTTTTTTAACGCATGACTTTCTTAAAAATGACTGACACTGTTAACCAGAAAATTTCAGGATGTGCAGAGTCAGGGGCGCAACTAGGAATTAAGGGTGGGGGGGGGGGTTGGTGCAACTAATACCGGTGTGTGTGGGGGTATGGAATACCCACCAGGATAACCGGTAGGTGCGAGATTAATAAATTGCGGAATTTTAAGATAAATGGTTCAAAATGGTGAGTTGTACGGCTTTCTGAGGGATATTTTATTAAACCTTACTCTATTCTATTAGCCATACCAATCCCATTAATTAAAATGGATTAAACCTAAAAATTTCTCTGAGATCTGGGGGGGGGGGGGGTTTAATCCCTCAAAACCCCCCCTCGCTGCGCCACTGTGCAGAGTATATCCTCGCCAACATTCACCTGTATCGCATGCTTAAGAACTCTACCCTCGAGGAAATATTAAGTAAAATTTTTGTAGTTTAGATAGTTGCGGTGTAGCAGAAGGGCATCCTGACTTAGTAACAACTAGATGATACTTTTTCACCAATTTATTCAGTAACGCATGACGCGTTTCGATTATTAGGTCATTCGCAAGTAAGCATCGTACGGGAGAATGACCTAGCAGTTGAAACGCGACGCACGTTACTGAATAAATTTGTCGAAAAGGGCCCTCACTTTATCATTAAGTCAAGTAAAATATTAAAAATATTTATATAAAAAGTCAAGTATTTAACTTAAGAAAATATTGACAAGGGTCATTTTTATGTACCCAGAAAATTTTTAAGTGATTGCGTAGCATTTAAGAAGTAAAATTTACGGAAAAAGTCCGGTCGAGTAGATTGGTGTCTTCTCTCTACCGCATCTTATCTTTCTTTATCTCCCAGGCAATGGTTTATCAACAAGGTCTTTAATGATACGGAATGGTTGCGTATTCAAGCTGTTTACAGGGATCTCTACGAAGGTCTCCAATGGCTGTCATGGGGAAATCGGTGATTCATTCGACGGAACGAAATTGGCAGCATGCCTGTCTCTCTCTCTCTCTCTCACTCTCTCCCTTTTGTCTTTCTCTCCCTGTCCGTTTCGCTAATCGGATGCGAAGGCGTGGTGCCGCGGCGGTCAAAATAGTCCTTGGCGTCACTCGCCACTATAGCAGGCCACAGTTTGTGACGGGCATAAATCGATGTCACTGGGGCCGAAGGATTGTGCGTGCCACCTATTTGGGGATCCCAGAGGGAGAGTGGAATCCATCAGAACGACCCCTTTCGCAGATTTCCAATATGAAATCCGTATGAGATTGCCGGTGAAAGCCGGTAGGAATGGTGTGTTTACTTCTTTTTTTATGTATTTCTTTTTCATTACTAAAGCCTTAGCTGCACTATACACGAGTTTATATGACGTGGTATATTTCCAGGTACGACAGGAGTGATAAAATAATAGAGATATTTTGCGGAATTTATTGGAATAGGATTTTTTTCCCGAAATATCAAGGATATGATAAAATGTTACGTCGAACTCAAGCAGTCCAAATTCTAATGGTTTCTTGGATGATCTGCTACTTATACCACTATAAAGCGACCCGGGTTTCGATGAGTAATCATCACCAGGCGTAAATTATTATTTATTTATCTTATTAATGTAATCTTAGTTACGAAACGGAAGAAGAGGTGAATTTTGTTACGGACGCTGGAATAGTGGAAAGGGATGTGTTATTTTATTCGTTAATTTGAGCGTTGTTCTGGTTATTAAGTATGAATAATTTATAATTAATTATTAAGAATATTTTAAAATTTGGTAACGATCGCCGCGTATTATCTTCCAAAGAGCAGTTAGAAATTAAAAAAAGAATTAATAATCAGGACAACTTTTACATAAAGGAATAAAATTAGACATGCTTTTCCACTATTCAGGCGTCCGTTTAAAAAATTTCAACCTCTTGATCCATTAGAGCGACAAGACTTCACAGACAGATCTCACGGCTCTTGAACTCAAATAAATTTCAATCTTTAAAATTATAATTTGAAAATTATTTTTTTTAATCTAATGAAATGTATAGTGATGAATATATTTTTAATTACTATTATTTCTTCTTATGATCCTCTTCAATCAATCATTCGGCAATTTTCATTACAATTCATCAACAATTTGTTCTCATTATTATTTATGCAATCGAATGAGGTAATATTTTCCATGAGAACCCCATATTCCGTTGCTCTTACTGAGTATAAACTCTTCATAGTGATGATCGTCGTAGAGTGATATTCTCGAGTGTTGTGTGGGAGCGGCCCCTTGCATCTCCCCCACCTCCCTTCCCGCATTCTCTCCGTTTACGAGCATATTTATAAAAACGGCCTCGTGTGCCAGGGCATCCGATGCGCCTGTCCCCGGCGACCCAGATATCTCTTCGTGACTATTTTCGAGTGGGATTCTAAACGTGTGTAGTCTTCATTTTTCGGAAACTCGAGCGTGCAGAGAACAAACGGTGCCCGGGAAGTGGTGGAAACATTTTTCGGCATAGGCACCTATTTGAGAAAAGAGATTGGAAAGGAAAAGTTTTCCATTTTTCATAGTTGATGTAGAGTAGTCGTCAGAAGACCGCCCTTGTGGGTTCTTTCGTCGGAAAGAGTTATATGCAATGTATGTACATACATTAGCTATGCGTAGGCAATACAACAATTATGGCGAGGGGTTACTAAGTTAAGGGTAAATTGAGGAAGTCACTCCTAAATGTAACCTTACTAAACGCCTCCTTTCATCATGTGGTCATCGATTCCTTTGAATCAGCGAAGGCTCTTATCTGCTTCTCCCTTAATTTAATAATGGAAATTGAACACTTTTCTTGCATTCCGGGTGAAGAATGAACGGTAATACGTAAATTTAGGTTGTAGGTACTTTAAGGTTATTCATGCACCACTTTTCAATGCTTTTAACATTTCGTTTATATTTTAGCCCGCTTGAAATTACCTTACTCAGCGCTTTTTGATCGTTTCATGTATTACGATTGTGTTGTTAAACCGAGTGTAAATATTTAACATTTAAGTGCATAATTCCAAAATTTTCTCATCTTGGACATATTTTGATTTTTGCAGCATGATTTCATTTCCCTAGATTTGTGACAGCATTTTAAAACCATTTATTTTTTCGTGTCAATCATTGATACATGCAATGGGATTCGTATGTAGATTAATGTAGGACCGAGTCAACGCATCAACTCTATGGAACGACGAATCTCTGCAAAGTTTTTGGAAGAATCAAGGAAGTGGTTGGGCGAGTAATGCTTCATCAGTAGAGATGCGTGAAAATCGCAAATGCGATAAATGCGACATGGATGCGATGTGCGCAAATAAATGCGACATAGATGCGATGACTGGACTTTTATGATATTTTTACGCAAATTTGCCTTTTCGACGGCAAAATTCGTATATTTTGTGCCAGGCGCAGTTTAAATGTTGCGCCAACACTCACCGCTGCTAGTTGGCTGGGACTCTTCGAACTACAAGCGGGCAAGCTACACCTCCGCCACTATATGTCTTATTCCTTAATTTATTATTGTTCTACAGCATAATTATTAAAAATATTATCTATTTTGCCATATAACTGTGTTTCACTACATTTTATCGTCATCTACCTCATTATGAAAATAAAAACATAGACGCTACAAAATGCGATAAACTGTTATTGGAAGTACGATAAAATAAAAATGAAAGTGCGATTTTCACGTATCTCTATTCATCAGTCTAAGGTCATCCAAATTTCCATCCTACCGGATCTGCTACGGCAAAGCTTTCCGTCTCTTCTTCAAAACCTCCTCCACATACGCTCCTGTCTTCTTTTGTTGAGTCGCTGTTAACCCGCCCCTAGGGATACCATTCGCCACGCTCGGCCTGCGCCACTCAACAACGGAATCGATCCGCCCCGCTGCCGGATATTGTCGCGAAACTGCGAAGAGATCCCTTTCACCGACGCCGGCGGGCGGGCTGCGCAGAGGTGACGGCATTTCTCCAGGGTGCGGTTAGACTCAGTAGGCCCTCATCAGTATTCTACACCCAACCCTACAAGTCCGCAATGTGAAAAGAAAGTAACTCCATCGCGAGGAATGACTTAAGCAACATTTTTTTTTCGTGGGCCAATTCTTCTACATCTACGCATTACCTCGCAGGCCACGCCCTAGGCTTGTTTTGGGAGTCTCTTGAACACCAGCTGTTATCCTGTACGATAATAAAAACATGGAGATGCTTGTTGCATTAAGAGACTCCTTAAATACGACTTTTCGTTTATTCATGTCCTTAATTCTTCTGGGAATAATCTGTTTCCTACATCTTTCCGTTCGGCGGAATATCTCACTTACTTTATCGTTTCTGTCGGATGTGTTTTTAGTGTAATTATTGTGAGGTTCAAAGGTGATGTTTCCTTTTTCGCTCTGACGAGTAAAATTAAAACAGTCTGAGCCTAACACTTAAACATCAGGTCTGTAGCGGCTCCCAACATGATTCATGTAAAAGTTGTGTAACACTCGCTGTTCGCTCGTAGAATGTTTCCAAGAGTCGTGCCGCTTTCCTTTCCATATTATTTTGTTTACGGATAAAATGTGTTGGAGTCGTTTTAATTCTATTTTAGAGTAGAACTGATCGAAAAATTAGATTTAAGAATGAGCTCATAGAGATCCAAAAGAGCTCGTATAAACACACAGGATCATTTTTTAGGTTAGACCTGATCATATTTCAATATCAAACCCTGTTCGAAATTTTAATCACATAGTTTTTTGATCGAATATTTTTAGCAGATCTGAACTAATTAGGTCAGATTTAATTTGATTCATGATGAGATTGTATCATCAGTAATATAATTTATTAATTCTTGATGAAGTCGAATGAGACCTGATGTACGTAAATCAGAATTGATTTAATACTAGGGATGGTCGGATCGGATACATCGGATCCAAAGTCGCGGAAGACATCGGATCTGGATCCGAAATTTTAAATAATAGCTTTAGTGAATGCAATAAGGGTGGAAAGAGTTCCAATTCTCTCCTCGAATGCGCCGTCGCATGCGATTCTTGTCCTACTCATGAACCGTTTTGTTTGAAAACTCTCGCAGAGGTTACCAGAGGCAGAATTTCAGCCGTGGAAAGTAAAAAAGGCAAAATACGACTGGCTCATAGTGTGACTCTTCCCAAAAGATTGAACAATCATCGGGGAAATCTCAGCGTCAGGAATTTGAAAATGCATTTGGTTACGAAAATATCCGATCCGAAAGATCCGGCTCCGAAAATCAAGGGTCCGATTCGAATCCGGATCCGAAAAAAATACTGGGTCTGTCCATCCCTATTTAATACCTGATCAGACCTAATCCAGTTGGATAGAAAATTTCCCTGATGGCTAGCTAGAAAACCAAAGTGTTGCTGCTGCGCTCGATGCTGTGGGACGTTAAATGGTATTTAATGTGCTTCCCTTTACTCCTTTTAACCCATTAAACCCCGTGTTGATTCTAAGTAACGCCAAAAATGTATACATTTTATGCTTCATTCCGGAAAGATTTAAACTACTTGTTCTTCTGTGCTTAAATTTTTAATGGAGAAATATGTAGCTGGCAAAATAATTATGATTGAGTTGATAAATTTCACATTTTTATAAAGAGAAGTCTTGGAATTGTATTTCTCCCAGAAGCGGCTCTGGGTAAGAAAAGGTTAATGCCGATTGAAGTAGATTCTAAAGTATTTGTTTCTGTCAGCCGCAATGAGTTTATATTTTTCTGGACATTTATTCAAAATATATTCGCAACTACTAATTGTAGAACCTACGAAATTATAGAACGTGTGCATGTATTACCCTATGATCTCGGAACACCCTGCGCAGAATTGTATTAAGTGGAGGTGGAGGCGACGGTCGACGAAGCCCCATATCCTTGATTCTTGAGGAAAAAAAAGAAGAAATTTTAATCACCATCGTGGCGCTTCAACACAAATTGTCACTTACCAATACCATGCATAATATTTCAGTTTTTCGAGTTTCCTTATTGCCTTTGTGTTTCCGAAGCAGATGCTTCCGGAACCCTTTCTATTTGAAAAATAAAAAAGCAGGAGCAATTTCCACAATTTTACATTTATTAATACTACCGGTTTCGCTTTTCAGCATCATCAGGTACAAAAATATCAAGTGCGCTACGCTTAAATAGGAACACCATCCCTGTGCACCCTCACCCAATGTACACCCTCCCTCCTTTCCCCTTCCCCCGCCTTCCCGTCTTACCACCCCCACCTGTCTTTCCCATTTAAGCGTAGCGCACTTGATATTTTTGTACCTGATGATGCTGAAAAGCGAAACCGGTAGTATTAATAAATGTAAAATTGTGGAAATTGCTCCTGCTTTTTCATTTTTCACTATGTCATGTTTCCACTCCATCTCGCCTGAAACCTCAGACTATATTCCCTGTCTATTTAGTGGTATCGCATAGGTATCCCAAGACCTCGCACATTTGTACCCCACTTTCCCTCCCAAAAACAGCCTCTAAAACGTTTTTTACTATACTTATTAATTTACTATACTAAAATAGTAATTGTTATTCCTCAGAAGTCGTTTCTTCAGCTGTGAATTGAAATTTTGGGAAAAAGAGTGTGATTGTAGTCGTAATTGAGTCAAATTTATTTTTTTTATTCAATATATCGATGGCTAAGTTCTAAAAACACGCATCTCAAATATAGCAAATTTTCTGCCGAGCAAAAAATCGATTTATTTTTTTAATTGTATTTAATTTTAATTGAAATCAAAAAAACAGAAAACTGTAAAAGAAGCATACATTTGCAAACAAATAGTTGTTTTTGCTTCAATTTTATTTTTTATTAACAGTACTAGCAATATTAACTCAGACCGGCCAAAATGTGAGATTCGTGTTATTAGAACTTTAGCCATCGATATGGTGAAATCGCACCATTCCAAATTGTAAATTACTAAAATAATGACATTTGGGTCCAATTTTAATGATATTCTCCTTTCATTTTTAAATACTTAGATTGTACGTATAAAAACTCCTCATTTGGCACCTATGGTTTGTTTTTAATATTTTTCGATGTTTTTGCATTGTAATTATTTGAAAAAATAAATGTATAGGTATTAACCTGAAAAATGTGTGGTTTTATGGTGAAAATGCATGAATCTTATATCTTTGAAGAGGGCGATAAGAATAGATCTCTAGACGCTGATGGTCTTGATGTGGAAGAAAAAAGGAAGTTATGGTTGGCTTGTTGGTATTTTAACGTTCCAGCGGAAGTTCTAGGAATAGAACTAGAATATTGATGATATCTCCGAATGAAATCTGAAGGAGCGAAGTCATTTATCCCCGCGGGTAGCGGTGGTATTCGGGGACAATGGAATGCTGAAAGACAGCTCTTGAAAGAATCGCAGAAATGTGCCAGAAAAGTGGGGAAAAAATCAGATGTATTGCGAGAGAAGTAGGGATTGCGCGGTCTTGAAAAGTGAAATATTTGTTTGTGATTTTGATTTTTCTTTCCAATTGGGTGAGTGTTTTTATATTACTTTTTTATTCTCTAGGAAAGTCCTTTTTAGTCGGTGGATTTATTGTCGCAGTGAGTTGATATGTTCGCTCTGTATTAAAGTGAAAGGCTCTTCAGAGTAACTCGCAGCGTGGTCTCTTGTAATCTTTCCGGCTTATATCCGCATTCTCTCTGTTCTCGTGTTATATATTACGCTATTTGTCCGCCGTGCGGTAATAACCGTTTATGAGACTGCTTGCTTTCTTCCGTGAGAGGGGAAAATTCCTGAGGCTAACGCAGGGATGAAGTCAGTCATTCTGGCATAGTGCGTTTACCGTTAATAAGAAAACGCTCTCCAGCCTTCAATTTAAAAGAGCTCTCTTGTCGCTGTGCACTTGAACTCAAAGGAGTGCTCCAGAAATGCACTATTTCTGATATTTTTCCCGAGAAAATTTACGAGAAAAAATACGAGTTTTTTATGTAGACTTATTTTTTTACCATAGAATTGAAACTATTTTTCTATCGCGCTTAAACATTTTTTGTATCAACGAATTGTTCATTCGGAATTGTTAAGTGTCTAGATTGGTAGTCGTAGGCCATTTTACCCATTGTAATAATTTTTAGATCCTTCGATAAAACTCCGTGACCAAGGTTTTATATTCGTTTATTTATGTCCAAGGACTCATTACACTTTTGTAATTTATATAAAACTCATATTTTGTTTTCTGTATTCTTTTACCTATGAGGAATTACCGAGTGAAAACGTTGGGCGTGTTGGTGGTGTATATTTACCTAACTGGCTAACTCGCCAGACCGGCAATTGGGAGATCCGGGTTTTAATCCCGGTTTAGTCAAACATTTTTTCATGGCAAACTCCATCCTTTGGTGTATTTAACTTTGCGCCCGTGCGCGTGACTGCGTACGAATTCATTTGTTTCATGCAGTGCTTTGATATTTAATATGTTGTGTTTTTTATGTGTTCTTACTGATTTGTATCCTTCTTTATGGCTGAAATTGTGTAACGCTTCACGATGATGGCTTAACTTTATTTCCCTTTTCACATATACTGTACTGTTATTTACTGTTTCGGGCGGACTTAACGAGCTATTGCTTGTCGAATTCGAAACTTGGTCACGTTTTTCTCTTACTGTGGCCATGAAAGTGAGCGGCGGCGATTTTGGATACCGTTGGAATTTTACTGCATTACTTCTGCATTGCAGTATCCAATTTAACTAAATAAGCCATTTTGTACGTAATATTCATATGTTGCGTGTTTTTCTTGGGATTGAAACCAATGGCGTATTTACGTATATACACCTACTCTCTTTAACATTGCAGATGATTTGTTTAAACATAGATAACTTAATTTCTAGCGGAAGATTCATTAATGCTTGTCCTATATTATCATTGCTATCTGTTTTCATATTCATTTAGTGGTATCTCGGTCATTGATTAAATTTCCGTCGATATACCTGCGAACAATAGACGTGAGATTGTCTTGGGTATCGCTCTAATTTTGGTTCTCCATGATTTCTTCCCATTCCGACGAGCGATTCGTCCATTGTCATTATGTATCCCGGAACCCAAGTGAATCCCTCGATTTCAGCTGTTAAAGAAAGCTAAAAATATTTTCATATTAAGGTCTTCTTTAATGTAATATTAATTATAAATTCTTGCATACGGTTTAAAATAATTTACTTAAATGTAGTTAGCCTACGAGTGGACACAATGTTGTGGGGCTGAATTTTTCGCTAAAAATTAATCAGTTTTTTTTTACGGGTAATTGTTTTCTTTTATGAGATGCGTGATATGACTTATTACCTTGAAAGTATCGACCATATTGGGTGTTCTAATGTCTGAGTTCACGTGAGTTACTTATGAGCGTGTCTCCCGCTATTATTTACGATTACATACTTTGAAGTGAGATGATTTTACTTAAATCTTAAATGAGTTAAAGTACTTCATATTACATTTTTTAATCGTTGAAAAATATTATTAAATTGGAGAACGATACTAAGTTTGGACGCCATTATTTTTAGGGCCTTTCAATCCTTTGACCAACATTTCTCCCTGTTGTGTTAATTATTTTTCGTGGAATTTTTGTTGCCACCAACGAGAATACCTTAATTATTTATTTCTACCACCTTAACAGCGTGTTATTGATTGATCAGCGTAATTTAACTTGGCTGTAGTTAGAAGGCAAGCGAATTTGTTCATTCAGCATCCTTACGAATATCAAACGAGATTAACCCGAGAAACGTCAGTGAGTTTCGGAGGTAATACTCGGTAATCGGTGTCTTTATCATTGGCCATGCATTGTCATCGAAATGATGTAGATGTACTATCAAATCATAAACACTGCGAAACTGCCGATTTTTTCTGCACCCCTGACTCCTTTTGCTGATCCAGTTGCATCGCGTGAAGTCAGTTGTTATCTGCAACGGCGATAGGATATCGTGTTTGTCTTTGATTATAAATCCAAAGCTTGCAACCCGTTAATTTTCTCTCTAATTTAAAGTGTCCCTCGACCTTAAAGACAGACGACTTTCCCCATCGATATACGCACGTATAAGAATCATGGAGAAATATCCACATTTTAATGATATTCTTCCGTTCATTTTATTGTTTCTACTTTAGAAAAAAGTCTTAATGGTTTTTTGTTTGATATCTATTCATAGGTCGATCAACCACACTGTATAGATCAGTTATTTTTTGGTTCTCTTCAGTTCATTGATCCGCGTGAATTGCCCATGTGGTTCTAAATTATTTGAGCCAATGATGAAAGATTTTTATCAATGATATTCTAAAGAATAAATTTATTATTATCTCTAACGTTAGCCTAATTGAAAGGGACTTTGGTTTATTAATCAGTGGAAATATTAATTAAAATAAAACATAAATTATTCGGAACTAGAGAGAGCGATGAGAGGCGTGGGAAATAGTGTCTAAACTGCTGAATGTGATCCCTGAGCTATGTCTAGTGGCCCTAGCATACCTACAATTTCACCTCGACGGGATATGAACGGAACGAAAAGTGAAATGAAAGGAAGTTGTCTGGGAGTAATCCACGTTTTTTGTGTCGACAACTTGACTTTTCCACTTACCCCGTGCATAAAAATAGACCCAAACGATTGACATTTCTTTATGTGGAAATCGCTATCTTTCTCAAGTGACTATAAAAATGAAAAATAACAAACGGGAATCGTAAATTACCACGAGCGCTTCGTGATAACACCAGCTACTCCTGCGTCTAGACACACGTTGGCTCATAAAATTCTAATTTTTCTTTATTGAGGCTTATCTTCGGACTGTAAAGAAAGCATTTTTGCACCAGATGATGGCAATGTGAGCCGAAACGCGTCATACACATTAAATAATTGTGGAATGGTGCAACAACCTTTCATTACAACATGTCGAACATCCACAATATGTTCCACTGTATCTCGCCTGCATCGGTTGAACTTATTCGGAACGAAAAATAACGAATTATGCCTCCAACTTAATGTGGTCTCCACTGAATATCTATAGATTACTATTTGGTTAAATAGTCTCTCTCCTAGGATTCAAACCCAGCCAGGAAGCAGCTTGGACATTGGTGAAGTGATCGCTTACATCGGTAAAATGATTATTGCTTAATGTTTCGAATGAAATGGGTGAACTATAAATAGGAATCTTTTTATTAGGATAATATTTTTATGAATAGTCATAATTCATAATAAGAATTTATTTTGCATTCTTTTCGCTGGATTCATATTACTTTAGTTTCCCCCGAAAAACTATTTCCCCATATTTACATTGATTTTTATTCATTAGAATTGTAGTGATAAATATATTTGTATTGTTTATATTATTCATGTGATAACTTGTCCGTAGTGATGCAAAAATAATTATATTATTGCGCACCAACTCGAACTTCAATGTGAAAATTAATGTCTTTCGGGTGAATGACTATTAAGTCGACGCGGTCGTTAGTCAATGCACCCGTTGGGTCTTCTGAGAAACTATCGGTATTTCCCATCCTCTCGTGGTTAATTTTCTCAGACACATTTGCACCACATTAACTAGTTTTTTGCTTACTCGTGTTTGTTCTTGCCTTCTGGCGTCGAACCCAGTCTCCTCTCGATCCGAATGGTATCCAGTCTCCCGCAGTTTTCCTCCCTCGCCTCCGTTCTCGCTTTGAAGCTGCGACTCGCATACCGCTCCCCGGGAGGCAGATTCCTTCGCTCCAAAGGACACGTGTTCTCTCGCTTGCAACTGATGCGGAGACCTCTCTGTCTGACATAGTGGTCTCGGAATTGCGTTCTTAGCTGTAGACAGCGTATTATTTCTAATCGTTGTCATTGCGTTGCCAATCAAGTGTACAGCTCCTCCTGTGTGGATTATACCAAAGACATTATTACTTCCATTACCATGGATTATTCTATCAAAAAATCAAATTTGAGCAATTGGCTTTAAAATCTATGGCAAACTTCAATGGTCAATGACAGGGTATAGTGTGGAATACACGAAGCATTTTTATTTCGTCGTATATTTGTATTTATGTAAGTACCTATTGATATCAATATATAAGTCTTGCGTATTAATATAATTTTGAGGGTAAGTTAAGATGTTTTGGAATGTTCTTTGCCTTGAGAATTTTCAATTACATCTTTTTCCACTATTGAGCATTCTCGTTCTTGTCGCAAGTTACCATATAGTCAAGAAATGAAATCATTTACATTTTACATTCTAACAAAGTAACGCCAGCTGAGTTGCAGATTATCAAAAGTCGGCGTGTGTTATTATTTCTATATTTTTCTCACGTTGTAGCCATGATTCACGTTCTGCCGGCTAAGCTGGACGTCATCATGCTGTGATTTAGTTGAGCTAAGTGATCTTTTCGTTTAACAAAGTGTTCTTGGTTTTGTGTGCGAGAGGAATACAGTGACGTGCGAAATGACATCTGCCGTGCTACTCACACCACGCACTTAACTGACGAAAATTTCACGTCCTATCTTCCATTTTTTTGCAAATGTAAATTCAAGGCAGTTGTACACGATAAATGGCTTTTAAAGGAGAATTAATCGCTTCAATCACTCCATTCCACAGCAATTACGTTCAAAGTTCTATGTTTTTTTTCTAAATTCTCTTTCCTTACCGACGACGCGATACGCTCGTTGATATCAGTTATGCTTTGGAAAAAAAAACTTCAGTGTTTTGTATCCATGCTGATATAATTTAATGGCAGCAGTGGCGCCGACTCCATGGGGCTTGAGGGGGCCCGAGCCCCCTCAAAAATTCGTTATGGTTGTGAGGAAAAAATGTGTCAGGCTTGTCGATTTTCCCAGGAGTGTCCAGATATCGAGATTCGAGTTATAAGGGTTCTAATGTTGATCATACGACTCTTCTAAAATGCTTAAAAAACTTTAAACTCACTACTTATAAAATTTCCCGGGGAAAGATCCCCGGTTTGGGCCCCCCAATATTTTTTGTATGTCGGCGTCCCTGAATGGCAGTATAATATGGCTTATCTTTATTCTTTTTATTTTCTAGTTGAATGACGGTGGCCGTTATATGTAAAATTATCGCTAATAAGTGTCCATATCTGCATTGGTTTCTCAGGGAGCGCTTTGAGATTAAATTGAGGAATGAAATCATTTGATGGCATTATTTTATAGGGGATTTAACCTGGTCGTTTGTTGCTGTTATTTGCTTCCTATTCTATGCCGTTTTATAAATGGAATGAGATGATGGCTTGTTGATGCACAGAAATGATTTTCATTCTTAAAAGTTATTAATTTTCCATGAGACAATTTATTTTTCTGAATGAGTAATCCACGTTATTTGTGTCGACATCTTGACTTTTCCACTTACCCCGTGCATAAAAAATGACCCAAACGATTGACATTTCTTTAGGTGGAAATCACTATCTTTCTCAAATGACTATAAAAATGAAAAATAACAAAATGGAATCGTAAATTACCACGAGCGCTTCGATCACGAAAGAAAATATTTTCAATATTTCCGTGATAACACCCCAATATAATGAAATCCAGCAACTCCTGCGTCTAGACACACGTTGGCTCATAAAATTCCGATTTTTCTTTATTGAGGCTTATCTTCTGGCTGTAAAGAAAGCATTTTCGCTCAAAATAAAGTGCGAACGCTGTCACGCGAAAAGGAAGGTTGACGAGCGGTTGGAAAACGAACTACGTAAAAATGACATGATTGAATAGCTATGAGTAAATTCAGGACACTAACTTCCGTACGTAGATCCCTTTAGACGATAACTTCCGAATTTTTTCTAGCAGTGGTCTCGTTTCGTGTAAGAATGTAATTTAACGGAAAGAAATACGGAGACCTGCCGTCTGGTGCTGTGGTTACTTTTTGTCTATTTTCAAGCAAATCTCGCAGGCACAAATCGGCTTTTCTTTCGTTTTCCCAGCGCTTTGAGTTGGCAACTAGGTACCCACGCTATGACGTAGGAAAAGCCGAAACGGAACTCGAACCAGCGGCTTTTGGGATAGGAAGCGAATTCATTGAAATTTTCAAGATTATTTTTATGTTGCCTCTTTCATCACTTTTAAATCACTTTACAAGCAGCGATTTTTATGGCCATAATATCGTAGTTATTTTCATTATTTCCAATATGTGTACTTATACATATATTTCATGATTAACATTATCATTTTTAGGGTAGTTTAGGTTGTTTTTGGCGTATTCTTTGCTTTGAGAATTTTCAGGTATTTTTTCCATTGTTGAGCATTCTCGTTCTTGTCGCAAGTAAACAAGCAGTCAGGTAATCCAAAAAAATAAAAAAAATATTTCATTTAATGAAATTGAATTGTGAGTATTTGGTTTATTCACCACCAGTCCCAGCCTCAAGGAGATTGGATCTCTCTCTGGTAGGCTAAATATAATTCTAACGCCCACTGACTCCCAATCGGGCGTAATTTTTAATAGAAGCGTAGCAAGTTCACCCCACTTTTTCGTGGAACTGATCACCTGTGGGCGTCATCCCCACAAGTCTTCGGCGAACAGGAGTCTGAGTGAACTAAAATCTCTGCATGTATTTTTCCGTCAGACATCATAACTCCTTTCTAAAATTGATTTTCATTTCGTAGAAATGCTCTCCCTCGTTCACGCGGAATTGGCAAATACATTTACCGATAACCTGCCTATTTTTAGGTAGCCATATCAAAAAATATTTATGGGCCGACTCATTTTGTATCGGTCACAAGACAACTTTTTCCCCGCGCGTGTTCATTATGTGCGTATAGAAATATTGCGTGTGTGTAGCGTTTGTTTTACAATGTAGTATGTGTGCCAGACTTTTGAAAACTTAAAAACTGTCAAAATCATTGCACGTGCAATAATTGCTCACAACGCTAGCGTCTATCATGAAGTGTATCTATATAAAAGGTGTTACTGAAAAAGAATAAGATTCCTAGAACGAAAGTTTTTTTTGTAATTATAAAGTTCTACATTTTCATTAGCAGCTTCAACATACTAAGTGAGAAAATATCTTATAAAAGAAATAAAATAAAGGTGTTAGAAGATTAAAGAGAACCTGGTGATTATCTGAAAGGCATATTCGAAAAGGTAATTTTTTAGATTTTTTAGATTACAGTGCGATCACATGGAACAAATTCGCTAAATAGTTAATAGAGCCATAATACATTATTACAGTGTATAAGCTGTGAAATAGAATTTTTTTCATATCTAGTTTTTTTTAAGAGCCAGAATAGCGTCAAAATCGATTTCCAGGCATGCAATTTCCAAAAAATTTCCGGGGGGTGCCGGGATAGGGAGGAGGGCCCTATAATGAGTCCCAGCTAATGGCCCCTAATTACTCCAGACCGCTCCTGGTCTTAGGAACTTGTCCCTTGGATATTGGCATGGTATTGTTGCATTCGTGGATTTCACCTACTGTCAAAAGTTATTTCACCGACCAAAATTTCTCCTCTAGCTTATCAAATACCCGCTCATTCCTTTCATCAGGAATCGATAGAAACTTTTCTGTTTCCTTCCCCCTGATAGAGGGAAATCATGTATTCTCCGTCGGACGCCTACGACTTAAACAATTACGACTTTCCCCCTCTGCGTTGCGCATTCGCATAAAAACTCTTACTTTCGAGAGAGAAGAAACGGCGAGAGTGTTGGCAGGGACCCAATTTACTCACGGCCTACGTCGTTTCCATCATGGGCGGCCGTAATTGACGAAATCCACAAAGAGGATGGGTCAGTTAAAGATTCCGAGCACGGAAGTATTGACCCGTGGGAGGGCGGGGAAGGGAGAGGTGGAGGGAGGGGTGGGCACCTTTGGAACGGTCCCAGACTCCCGATGGGGATCTCTCCTTTCCGTCACGTCGAAAACTCTTGAATCCTATGAGGAATCTTTGGCGGTGGATGGGAGTCTCGGGTCCGTGTCAAATCACCTTTGCCGAAGTATCCGACGATTCTACTTAGAAATGTGTTCGTAGACATTTCATATCAGGGGACATCGCGATCTAAGGGTTCCTTTTGACGCTTTCTACTCATTTAAATGGTGGAAATGACTTTTTTCTGATTATTATTATTATAGTATTCTAACAATTAAGGTAGGTTTCCATGGAGTACTAAAGAAGTGATCTGGGAGCCTCTTTTCCCTTCCATCACTGCCTTCTTCAATTCACTGTAAGGCCTACTCCCTTTCAATCTATCTAAAAATCCATTCTCTTGAACCTTCCCATCCCTCGTTTCCCTAACATTGTACCCTCTAACACCATTTTCAACATCCCCTCCCCGCTCCTCCCATTTTTTTTTTCATTTCAAAATTTTCATTTTAAAGCATTGTCTTTTGCAAAATTTTGTGCCGTAACGTACTTAAGTTTAATAATGTAATGATTTATTTGGTATTACGACTTCTTAAGAGTTTTTTAATCGATATTACATTTATATTCTAGGTTTAGTCATTTTTTTCTCCTGCTTTGACTGGTATCGCTGTAGGCTCGATTGGCATAGCATGTAGGTTAAATTCCGATTTAAAAATATGAAAAACAGGGTTTTATGAAAAATTGAGTTATTCTAAATGTTGGACCTTTTTTCAGATACGTTTATTTATTCAAGTAGAAATCCAAAATGAGAAAGCTTTATAGCAATGAAAAGAAGAAGTTTCAAAGATTTTTTCGTATTGTTGTATCAAGTTTTTGATATATTTAATAATTCGTAATAATTATTTAATAGTTTGCAATGTGTATTAGTATCAAACGCGTTGGCTGCATGCCCAACAAATTTGAAACTTCCTTTGTTCTTTGGTATAAAGCTTGTTCTTTTAGAGTTCTATTTGAATACATACGATTTTTTTGAAATTTGGGTCCATCATGTAGGATAACCCTATTTAATTCGGGAATACCAACATTTACATCTCCAATCTATGAAGTACAAGTTGTTTTAAAGGAGGGGCCTGGGAATTTTCTGAAAATAGCACATACTTAGTTTTCCGAACCAACCTCCTTAAACGCTTGATCCCATCCGGTAGAGTGTCAGTCCCCGCCATTGTGGGGTACGAGTGGTTGAGCGGTCCCGCGATGCCGCGGCTGGTGTTAGGCCCACCCGTATTCCCATCCTCCCAATGTGTGTCACATCCAGGGGAGGCCCCGCGGCGATCCCAGTTCACGCCCACTGCTTTATTCCATCCACGGGATTTCCTGGGAGCGTTTCCCTTCCTCCAGACTCATTATAAGGGCTAAAAATACGAACGCTTGCTATTGGAAGACCCGTCAGTGTCACTCCCCGTGCGTCGCGGCGAGAAAAAAAAGGCTCCCATACCTGTCTCTATGATTTTCCCTCCCCGAGCGCTTGCTTTGAATGCGACGGCCACGCAGTATTTCATCTCACGGTCGACCATGATAATACCTTGCAGGAGAAAAATGATTCAGAGACAAATCGAATATTAATCACCTCCAATAGCAATCGAAGCGTGGAATTTAGAATAGGGTGGTTTCCTATTATTTTTTTATTGCCTAAACAGAAAGATTATTACTCCTCGAGTAAGCATTTCACGCTTTTAGATTTTTTGAATGGCGATATCTATTTTTCGCCAATAAATGAAAAGTGAAAAATTTCAAGAGCGCGAAAACGCGACGAATGAAGAATGAATGCTGGGAAAAACCCGTGTGACGTCATTTTGGTTCCCGCTGCAGCCGTATGAGGTGACCTTGGGGCGAGGATATGTGCGCTGCTGCCATGCAGGCTGCTATCAGGTAGCAGAGTACCCTGCTACCAGGTAGCGCTTGGCTTAAATAAGGATTATTAATACCTACCTTATCAAACGAAGGAAACTTTCCGACCATTGGCAGTTTTAATAGGTGATTATTAATACATAGATGTTTCCCTGAGCTCTGTGTCTCATGCATGCATTGGTAATCTCAGACTATGTAAAACTACTATCTACTCGTATAGAAACTAGGTCCCTGTGACGTCACGTGGAGTGGCATCGCATGGGCGCCAATCTGCCTTTTTTTAAATGCAGTTAAAATTGACCATTGCCATTCGTTTAAACTGGGATTTCTAAAAACAAATAATTTTTATACTATGAATACGCTAATGGTGGGAAACGAATCAATCAATGCCTTTCGTTTTCTTTGATGAAGGAAACTACCCTATTGGTAATTACGCTTGTACTATAAGGAAAATGTTTTTCATCGACAAAGCCACTTCAGTCACATGATCAGCACTCTTAACCTTTTGATCGATGATAAAATTATCATAGGTACATGCATACCATAGGTAGGCTTTCATAGCTACAGTACAGATGACGTGTGCCGAGATTGAGAATTCAAATGATGATATAAGAATTGCAAGAACGCTCAAACGGTTTATACATGTATTCTGTTTGTGATCTAATGCTTTATTTCAAAGAAGGTAATTATCACTGATATTTTTACTGCTGATAAACTCTTAGTATTCACACAAAGTGAATTAAAATCTGCCAGAAAGTTTCTTTTGTGACTATTTGCCATGGTAACGTGCGTTTTCATTTACCTGATTGAAATTCCTTATACTCTATTGTCATGCACCCTTTTTTATTTTTTTATTTTTATCTAATGCCCAGTTGTCTCTTCTTATA
Organism: Ischnura elegans; assembly: GCF_921293095.1. Taxonomy (NCBI): domain Eukaryota; kingdom Metazoa; phylum Arthropoda; class Insecta; order Odonata; family Coenagrionidae; genus Ischnura; species Ischnura elegans. Next base: position 111,617,050 of record NC_060248.1, read on the forward strand.
GGTAAGTTTTACAGCTGGCTTGTCTCCCGTGGCGAGTTGGTGCGGTTGTCATTGTATACATGGCAACGTCTATGAACTTGAAAATGTTTGTATCCATGATGCTGCTCTTGCGGTAAGTCTCTTATTGATGAACTTGAAATTTCCCCTTGAAAAATCACTTCTGAAGATATACAAGGCAGCGTTGACGTTTTTGTGAACTGATGCGAAATTCTTAACGTTATAACTCACTGTTCTAGCATTTTTGCCTTCATCTAAGCAAGATTTTCAGTTGTAACTTCGAGGAGGTTTGTCTTCATGAAGAAAAGAAAAACATGTAAAGAATTCTGTTACAAAAAACCACAGAACAATATTCTATGGCAATGGGGTATAAAAAAATTGGTACCTGATGATGATATACCGTTCGCATCAATAACAAATTCTCTTCTGTATTTAAAAATATTTAATTAGTTTTAATGTTGTCATTTTTACCTTCAAACTCGATTGAGAAGATCTTTATCTGCGAAATGGCGCGATATTCAAAATACAATCCCTCTCTTTGGCGCTTGCTGGGAAATTTGTAATTTCTTGCAAGTATATTTGCAGCTCTTGAGTCAAATTGAATACTTGCCTCGTGGAAAATTGACCAGCATGTAGAAAGCTTAAATTTCATCACAGTTCACATGTTTGTGGATCTACCTCCTTGCCAGGCTCAGCTCTAAAAAGTCGCAGCTATCCCTGCTACATTTTGGGGAAACTTCGGACTCATCCTACGTTCTTTTCAACTTTTTCAATTTTTTGTTGGAAAATTTACTTGCCATGGCACAACTTTGGTTACGCTTTTCTAGCTGTTTCCTCAATGCCGTTTTGCACGATTTGAGGACGAATGTCATTATTACTATGGCATTAAGCATTAAATTAGCAGTCAAAATTAGTATTCGAATTATGTAAATCACGGTCAAGCATAGCTTTAAATACTTAGTGAAAGCCTCTATAAAAGGAATCGTTCGTGAATACTTTTTATATTTATTATAGATGTTATTTATTACAGATTCATTTAAACGCGCTTCAAGATATTTTAGCGTAAACAATGCAAGTAAATAGTCAACCAGGAAATTCCGTTTCCATGCTGAAGTGATTGACTATGGATTGGCTTTGAATTAGTTGTTTTACTTCAGTTTGTCTTTCTCGGTCATGGGTTACAAGCGTCATTGGGTGCAATTTTGGCAGTGTCTATGTACAGTGAAGCTCTTTCGTTTTTTTAGTTAAGTATTTCAAATTGCAGTAAGAATTCGACTTAAAATTACTCGTATCGTCACAATTTTTGTTGCTTTATTTCCTGATGAATTTATTGGGAGATAGGTAACAACATTTTTATAAATCATTGAGCCTCTCAGGTACGAGTTATAACTATCATATCCCATATCACGTCGACCACAAATATTTCATTCAAACGCTGTATTTGTAGTTTGTATATTTTTATTCGTCGAATTTTATGAGTTATTTGCTTAGCATGGCTGAAATATTTTGCTGAAAAGTCTAATTTCAAACCCAAATCGCGGACTTTAAATATTTGTGATGAATGCAAACATGAAATATTTCTGGACTTCGTACTAAAATCACGGGCCGAAAATGTCTGCAATGTTGGACAAAATATAGTAAACTTCGATCCGACTTTCAATATTGATATCTGAAAATTTAATGTTGACGTCTAAACCAATTCAAATTTATTGTGTGGAAAACTACGGTGTATTATTTCAATAGGTTGAACGTATTTCAAAATTAAATTATTTATCATATTTCTATATATTTTTACCGTTTTTGATCGAGTGGCAAAATTCCGAAATGACGCTAATATCTGTTTCCCGTTAGCACTCCTTACATTTCCAAAATCTCTCTCCGTCGCCATTTCATATGCCTACCCTTTCAATATTAAAATTGACCTCAACTGTTGGTTTTCAACTCGTAAATTCTTTCTAGTAAAACAGAACAAGGGAAAAACGTTTTTTCTGCTATCCATGTACCCTATGAATGATTGGTTCCTCATTGTTGTTTAATCAAGCGTTTTGATTTTTTAAGAATATGACACATATAATTATTTATTAGATTCCATTTTTTATAATACTTTAGATTACAGCCTAAAAAATATTTTTTGGTCTTTGATGCATTTTCTCACACTGAGTGATTCATCCCAATAGTTGGTTTGGTTAGGGTAGAGTTCATCCCGAAATAATTACAGGGTATGGGGACCAGTTCCTCTCCCTGGGACACCTCGGGCGTCAAAAATTTATTAAGGACACATTTTAAGGCCCTACCCAGGATTTGACCCTGGACCTCTCTATCAGCGGTATAGCGCTTTATCCAATGGTCTACCACCCTCCCCAAAGATATATATTTGTGTATTTCATTGGGTTTTATTTTGTCACCACTCTATCTCCCTGGGCTCATATTTTAATATCAATCTTCTTCACTCGTTTCCCTCACTACTAACAGTACCATGCTTTATTGTTGACACCAGAGAAGAAATAGCTAATTGTATTAGAAACTGCTCAGTTCTTTTCACCTGTCCTTTACTGTTCTTCAATCATTCCCAAGGCCTCAGTTGTTGAGTTCTCTTATTGCAGCCATTTCTAATCGGTTCTTCTATTCATTTCTGGTCTTGTAAAGGAAAATAGATGATAACACGAATGTGTCATTAGCTTATGCCTATTTTTATGCAAGGATTTTTTTCTACAAGCTCCCCCTGTAGGTGCCTGAAGGGTTTGATTGTTGGTCTCACTAAGTGCGAGTGAATGGAGAGAATTGGGTAATGGGGATAGGGGTTGAGGAATTGGGGTGGGTCAGCTGTCCCATTGGAGGAAAAATATCTCGGCTCTCGGAAAGGGTTTTTGGGGGTCATTGGGGGCCGGGGGGGGGGGGGGCTTGAAATTGAAATGTGCGATAGGGTGGCGCAGACTCGGGAAGAGTGCTGGTGGAGTGAGAGTAAAATTTCAACGATGAAAGTTCCGTCCTCTCTAGTCTTCTTCCTCTTTTTCCGTCTTTTTCTTGTTTTATTTAAATATCCTTTCCTCGTTTTCGCTTTCATTCCATTAAAATTTCCACACTATTCTCCCATTCCTTTGCATTAAGCGCGCACACCGACACGCTTTTCTTTCATCATTTTTTTCTACCTCGCCAGCAAATCTTTTACGTCATTGCCTCAACGATGACCTTCTAAATTTAACACATTCCGGCGTGATATAGTTTAAGTTCGACTTATTAAAATAATGTATATTTTGTATGCAAGACTTTTACCAGATGATGGCTCTTTGAGCCGAAACGTACGTATTTATATAATTGCGTTGTACGAATTAATATGATTGTGGAAGAGTGCAGTTATATTTTATTTAAAATTGCTGACCTTCGTTCAAAGACGCGATGAAGATATCGTGACCGAATCACTGAATCAGGATTGTGGTTTAGTTATCAAATCACTCCCCCGTGTAATATCGTACTTCCCCATCCTGTCCCTTTCTGTTATCTCTCTTTTTCGCCTTCCCTTCCTATTTCCCCGCCGATATATATCCATTTCTCTTACAAGGAAAAAATTAGGATGCTGCTTTGGTGTGGAAATGTGCATAACATTATTATTGCTTCATTATTCCAATCAAGAGAGTTAATTGGCAAAGAGTTCTCAAAAGTCAGTGTGTCTAGTGAATTGCTCAAATTGTCCTCATTTTTAGGAAAAAAAATGTTTATAGCATTTCCTTTTATAGCTTTTCCTTTCCAACACAATAAAAGACCAAAATAAAAGGATTATCCTTCGTTTTCTATATCCAAGATACTATTAATTTTAGGCTATTAGGCTTTGAGGAGAATAAATGCAGCCATGCTGCTTTCCCACAAATGAAAATTGTTAACTATGTTATTAAAAGGATTTGAATGATGATGAAAACATGCCATAGATTCGGGAAAATAAAACTCAGCAATTTTATTTTCCCTCATTTATGATTTGTACTTGTTATCAGTCAATTCCTTTTAAAACTATAGTTAACGATTCTTGCGTCAACATTCTTTTCATTTTTTTTAAGCAGTAAGGTTGAATATTTTTTCCCTTTCAGGGCTTGAGCTTCTAATGCAAGGAAAGATTGCAAAAGGGGGTTATTCCTTTCTTCCTATGACTCAACTCATTGAAGTGCTCAAAACTTTAAAACGATCTGTAAGGCCTGAATATTGACGTCATTTTTCGTATAGGTTAATCTCATTATAGCTTTTGACCTGGAGAAATTTCTTGATCGATTTCAAAAGTGTTCTCCGGCGATTCTCCGCGGTTAGGCCATGCCATAGCACTTCTGGAATGGAAGAGCTGAAAATGGCCGGTTGCTGAACACCCTATTGCCGGTTGCTGGGCCTTAGAATGGCGAGAAGGGTCGTGAGAGGGAAAATAGGGCTTTGGGATTCGCTAAGGGTCGACTCTCGGTTCGAAAACTAATGGGTATCCCAGAGAAAGAGAGGGAATGTGGAGGGAGGAGAAAGAGAGGGCGAATATGGGTTTAGGGAGCGAAAATTTAATTTCGCAGCCCATTGTCCACCGGGGATGTTGGAATCCAATCTGAGCTTGTGGAGTAGTGTGGGGTTACGCCGAGCTGAGTGGGGAGATATGGTGAACGCTGTGAAGGAAGTTCCACCTCCACTGCGCGATTCAAAACAAATACTTATTCCACTGATTTTCGTGTGCGTTTTTTAGGAAGTAGTTTTGCGACGGTGATATTAAATAATTGGCAGGAACTTCAATTTCTGTGGCTTTAATAATCAGGTAAACAAGTACAGATGGAAGATAAAATTTTGGACGGATAAGTTTTTCAGTTTTTTTCACCGGTTTAAAAACTCCATTGTTACCGAAACTTATATTATATCGCCGTGGCTGAGAACAATCACCTTTCTTGGCCCCAACGACCTTAGTTATTCTATCGGAAAGTCAGCAACTATAGCATGTTTAACCCTGTGTAAAACCATTGAGTAATTCATATATATAATCCCCCGGAAAACCCGAAACTCTACATAATCTGCTTGGAATTTTCATGAAAATGGCATTTTCTGCTTCTCGGATAAACCCCTTTAAAAATTATGTAAATGATAAGATGGATATATCAAAGGAAAACAATCATTTACGTTGCAGGTTGACTTGATGGCAGACGTCACGGTGTGGAAACCTAATTTAATTAAAAATTGACCAAATCGGATGAGTGACGTCACACTGAATTTTTATGATAACGACCCAGATTTTCGTCTGTTGGCCAAAACCTGGACGGTGCCAATACAAGTCCGTTTAACGTCACTAAGTTGATTTATTTTCACATTCCTTTCAAATAAGTTAGTTTACCATGTAAACTCTTAAACTATTTTTGTACTGAGTACCGTTGAAGTAAACTGTTTTTCCATATACTTGAAATGAAACCGTTGCGCCATTTTCATAAAACTAATGTATTTTTCTTGAATGATAGCATTAATCTCCCAGCTACTCAAAAAGTTGAAAATATAATTCTACAATGATTCTTGTTTTATGGCTCAACCTGTATCAGTTTCTGTCAAAACCACTCTTACATCCTCATTGTTATCTTTATTAAATTTTTGAGTCGTATAGCCAAGAATGCCAATTTTATATTATTCTCCAATTTTCATCTATTATTACATATTTAGGATAGATTTGGCCATGAATTAATCATTTTGCTACGCTGGGATTTGACTAACCTAAATGATGTTTTTCATGGTGAATTCAATCCTTGGTATCAATAACTTTTCTACTGTGTGTATGACAGTGAGCAAAGTTATTCGTTACCTACTTTCAGTACTGTAGAAGTGTAATATAGCCCAATTTTTTTTACCAGCTGTCAGAATATGTACAGCGAGGAGGGCATTTATTGAAGTTTTTGCGGGAGCGGCATTACATCATTTCTCGTTGAAGCTCTCTAATGGAATAGAATTCCTCAATTCCTCTCTACTTCTTCCCTCCTACCTTGGAGATGATTTAATCAATGAAGCTGCTGGATAGATCAATATTTTATCTTCGTCGTGTTTTGAACGGAAGAATTTCTTCAAGTATTTGTGTGAAGTGCGTGAGGTTTCGCGTGATCATTCCTAGTTCCCATCTCAGGGAGAGAATTTTTGACAGGGATACACGCCAGATTTGGGTCATTGGGTGGCCTGATTTCGTGCCCAACCGAACGCTAGGTCTCTGTTAAGTATGGATGGGGTCTCATGTATCAATGGGGGCTCTGCCTGGGTATGAAACTAAGAATATCTGACCCTCTCGGGTCGTATGCGAAAGTTATGAATACGTCATCGTCTATGATTTTGTAGAAAAAGTCTGGTATCTTTACATTGTTCAAAGCAGTCAAATGAATGATGCTCCTTCGTTATTTTCTGCGTTATTTTTAGTGTTGAATTATACCCACTTACGTAAGTGCCTTTCATTGTTTCCTGGTTGGCAAAGGAGAAAGATTGGAAGAATGGTGGCGGATGATATTTTCGAAATTCTGTTGTTTATTATTTTTTTATGGGAGGAATAAGCGACCAAAAGATTACAAAAATTTCTAGACTCTATGTGCTACGCTTTTTACAGAAAGAAATTGCTTTACTTTATAATGCAGGCATCAAGTACAAATCCACGTGGTTATTCAGTAATTCAAATGCAAAACGTATAAATATTTTTAAATTACAATGTCACAAACTTTATGTTTATTATCCTCATAGTTACTTCAAAATTATAAAAAATATTATTTTGTATTTTGATTCAATTGCCAGTTGTTCACTCTTTAATCAGGGTAATTTCGCTTGATTCAATCAGTAAAGTGTTTTTCCAATAACACTTTGTGCCCTTGATGGACCTCGAATACTTTTGAAAACAGGTGACTTTTTTCTCTCGAATCTCCAAAGACATTCAATGTCACGCGAAAATAGGGCAAAGGGTGAAATAAATAGTTGGCCGTAAGGATGTTCAAGCCTGTCATTCCAATTGAATATCCTTGAACGCATGTATTCTGAGCAAAAAAAAGCTTACTGTATGCTATCGTGAAATCGTTTCCTTACTAGCATGCCATAGCATTCGCGAAAGCTCCCGCTGTTACTCTGCTGTTGTGGCTTTCCCATGCATGGAGGGGTCGAGCGATTGTCGTTGACTCGTGAGCATCTGCTGGCGACCGCATTCGATTCTAAGGAGTGATATTGCCCGCCTGTGATTCGCTGCTCCTCAGGTGTTCGCGACCGTGTGCGCTGCAGGCCAATCGCTGAATGGCCCAAGGTTAAGCGTTGCATGCATGAGACATGGAGGCCAAGGACACACTCATCCTGGGGTTCATTCAAGCACGTGTCCGCGGGGCTGCCGTCATAGCCCACGGATGTATAAGGGCTCCACAGGTCCATTGCAGATATGCATCGCGCAGTCCAGAGAATGCTATTGCATCGTGGGAAATTGCTATGGAATCTGGAACGCTACTGCTTCCGTCATTCAATTAACCTTGGTTTGCTTCTCATTCAACGCGATTCATGAGGCGCAAAGTTACGAAAGAGGTTAATGACATAAAGAGAATTCCGTGGCCTTGTGTCCAATGGTATAAAATTGAAAAAACAGTATGTTAAAAAGACGTTAAACGTGTCGAAAGCCGTAAGATGGACCTTTCAGATTTGGTTTCAAAACATTTTCTGCCGAAAAAGTTTGTCCCAATTCGAATTCTGTTTCACTCACTGGAATATACGAAAAAGACACGGAACAGAAAATTTTCATTAATTATTAACTGAACTAGAGCCGTTGAACTCTTTTAGAATTGAGGATATTCCTTGAATACTAAGGTTGTGAACTTAATATTGAATAGGTATCTATTTCAACTATTGTTTACGTAAAGCTCGAAATTTCGATACTTAATGCTAGGGTTAATTCATATTGTTACCAGCATGAAAATGATATATTCTCTGCCAATGTTGAAAAGAACTATTTAAACTCATCATTTAAATGAAAACCAAATTCAAGTGTTTGTCTGTAAAATTATAGAGTAAAATAGGCATTTCTCACGTCGATTGCTGAAGAACACCGATCGGTCATTGTTTGACTGGAAACAATTTTATTTTATAGATTTTTTTGATCCTGTTGAAAACCTTAAATGCTCTTCCCATCCTATCTCAAAAGTTAATACGTACTCCATGTTAATTACTTTCGTGGTGTAAAATTCCTTCTTATCATCGACGATATGGGTTTTCGTTGCAGTGAATGTCAAGAAGTCCTTCCTGGATCAGTTTAGGATATGTGCAAATTTGGTCATTGTTGCTAAGTGGAGGAAAAGTTATTTCTGTAACGAAACCTATGGTTAGATAAGGCTCACCAATGAGACTGTTTTCTACAGGAAGGTGAGGTGCTTCAGTAATCTTTTACCTGTATGAGAAATATAAGGGAAGAGAAGAAGAGATTATGGGATTAAAACGAAGAAATACCTCTCAGGTTTTCGATGAAAGTATAGGAAAGAGTACAAGATGTATGGTCGCGGAGAGGTGAAATCAATGGACTGAAGAGAAGTCGGTGAAGTGAACTCAAACCCTCGCCCTCGGGTTCCGATATTGGCCTGCGTTCGGCTGGCTAGGAATTCTCTGACGAATATTCCAGCTTCATCTCTGGCCCCAAAATTTTTGAGCTATTTTAGAGGCAGAGATTTAGGTAAAATAATATGGTGCCTCATGATTTGGTTTATTTTAATTTTCAAATGTGAATGCCCGCTGGAACTATCTTTTTTCTTGACGAAGCACTCGTTTGAATCTTTCACTAACATCTCGATATTTTAAGAACATAAATATAAAAAACTGGTTCAAATTTCTCTGTATCTGAAATTGGATTATATTACGTGACTATTTTCTCTGAATTAAAATATTTATCCGTTACTGAGAGTGAAATGTTGTCGATAACCTAGTATACTATAATACTTGAAATTTCTAGATGATAACATGAGTTTTGAGAAACTAATTGTGCACGAAAAAAGGCAATATACGACCCGTTGGGAGGGCTTAATGCGTTCTTCCATCAATAACTGAGCTTTTTCGGACGTAGAGTCAAATACGAGTAACTTGGCTTCACGTAGCAAGTTACTCCTTGTGAATCACTTTCATTTTCCTATTTCAACGCTTGTAGTATTTCACTTGCGCGGATATTCCTGAGTTAACATTAAAATTTATTCACGAATGAGCTTGTTCAATACCTACATAATAAACCAGAGATGAGTTTGTTAACCTAGAATATTTGTCTCCGAAGTTTTTGAATTTTATATTTCTTAGAAAACATAAGTTTACTTTATTTTATATTACATAACATAGCATTGTTAACTAAATTGATCATGGTAAAATATAATGAATTACTCTAATTGCGTTAATGATTTCATCACCACTGCACAACAATCCTAATATTGGTTTGATGCAGCCCACCACTTAATTCAACTACCAGCTAATCTTTTCACATCCAGGTATTTTTTCTCTTCCGTATCCTTCACTACTTGTTCCGTTTATTTAATCCGAAGAAGAACGATTTTATTTTGGCTATATCGTAATGCATACTGTGGAAGCATATTTTGAGCATTAAATAAACTGTCGCACTAGATGTTGGAAACTAAAGAGAGCTAACTGCGGTTCGGATAGCTTCAGTTCGTTGACCCTTGCTGCAGGCCAATACTGTTTCGTTACCCATTGGTGTATCGATCCTTGGATTCTCTCACCGAGGGGAATCAGATCGAATATTGATCAGGAGACCGCAGCCTCGGCTTTGCCATTGAGGTGGGCGGAGGATAGTTAAATGCGATTTGTTGCTAAAGAAAGGTAATAGGGTAAGTTTCCATCACGCGCGGCTGCACAGCTGTTGGTGGTTTGCGGTCTGTGCGAGGCCCCGTGATTGTAGGCAACCCACAAGTTTCCTCCTCCCTGGTGGCCCTGTGTTGTCTGCCCGGCACCATTGATTCCCCTGCGGCCGGGGAAAACTGCTCTGGGATGGGTACCGGGTCGATTCGAAAGGTGTGCGATATCGTTATTACACTTTCCCTGTAGACACGTTCATCTCATCACCGCGGGAATCTGTACCCCACATGGGTTCCAGAAATTGTGTGGGTGTCATGGTAAATTTATAATACCGTATCTGTCGCTCACATTTGAATCCAACCACCCACCACAACCCTGGCTGTTATTCGTTGTAAAAATCTTCATGTGAAGCATTGTCTCATGCAAAAATACTTTTTCAGACAAAATTGATTGCTTATTCACAGCCGCTTATGAGAATACATTCATCCATGATACGATAAAACCGTCAATTTCTTGATAAGTAAAAGTACTCTCCTATCTTCTTCCTCCATAATTTCGGTATGTTATCTGCATGTTTCAGAATATATTTATCATTTGTAACATCGTTTTTAAAACGTCTAAAATGGAGCTACTAACTCTAATGAACACCTTAAGGGTTCAGACAGCATATCCCACTTCATTGTAAGGTCCTGTGAAAATTGTTTGCTGATTGTAACTCGTCTTTCTAATCTCATCATTATCAGGCATTGATTTTGTGAAAATTTTCAATTGCTTCAGTTATTTTATCAACAATCGATTGATTCGTAAAGGTCGATACAGGGATAATTTCGTCAATTCATTATACTGGAAAGGCCTCGATTCATTCTTGAACCCACCCTTCTTTACGCTGTCTGTTGGTATGTAATTGCGGTAACACTGGCTGGCACGCCCCGCGTCATTTCTTGCCAATCCCTTTCCGCTATTCTTTCCGTTCATCGCGTCAGCTCGCCATATCGTGTGGCTGATGTCACCTCGCGCGTCTCGGGAAGGAGAACCGAATTGGATTGGCACGCCTAATAATCGCTCCCTCCCACTCTGTTCTTGTAGGGGAGTTGGTAAATATAAGAATATGCAGTGTCAAATTCGCAGGTTTTATAATTTTTTTAAAGCGGGCTGTGAATGGTGAAAATTGAGAATAAATAATTTAAAAATCAACTTTGATTATTAATTAAATAAAAATCGCATACATACTACGTAATCATTTGCCTTGCCCAGGATTCGAAACCGATTCTCCCTAATTCGCCCCAGTTGCTTGAACCACTTGAACTACGAAGGCGTGATGTTCATGGTTTTTCCCATATTGAATTTTCGCACTAAAGCTACGCTTCACACTATCGTGGTTGAAGCCTTCAAGTGAAAAATCCTCGAAGTGCGAGGTGGACAAGGGAAATGAACTGCCTCCCCCCACCCTGAGTATGTGAAATTCATTCGCCTGTGGCTTAGTTCGGGGTGAGTACTACCCTCACCTATCTAAACCAACCTTCGGGCAGAATCACTGAATGATTAGACTTCACTTGCGGATGGCTTCGTAAAGGTACGTTGCTGACAGTACCGCAGTTATTTCTTGAATGATAGGTAACAAACGCTTATGTGCCCTCCTTTTATACAAGGATGGTAAGCAAACATTGTGTGTCATGTGGTCTTAATAAATAGTGCCTAATAAGGCAACGCTAGCCCTGGAAATGAGTATTTTTTGTAATAAAAAAATGGGAAGTCAACCTACTCTTATCGATGCTTCTTAATTCTTCAGAAGTCGTTTACCTTTCTCTGACGGTATTTCTCTAGTAGGTGAGGGTGACTGCTGGCCCGACTCGGGAAGAAACGAAGAGAAACTCCTTCGGCGCGCCGCCGCGTCTAAAATTAGCGCGTCGCCCTCACTTGGGACAGCACCTCTCTTGCCATCACGGCGCCCCTCGCACCGAGGTGCGGAACGAGGGGGCGTGGCTTGGAGGGGCGCGGGGAATCACAGGAAAAATTCCCCCACCCCATCCCCTTCAGGCTATTCCTCGAAGTCTTTGCGGTGACGCTTGGTCCTCAGGCGCCGATTTTCGCGAGATTAAGTTCGTCTACTCGATACCCTGTAATCCAGTGGCGTAACTATGGGGCGGGGGATGAGGGGGATAGATCCCGCCCCAAAGCCTCAGAGAAATTAAAAAAATATTCAAAACCATTGTTTAGTTTTGACTTATAATAACAGCATCTGCTTAAAGTTAATTTTTTTAGTGCCAAAATGATGTAAAATGTACTTCCTGGCATGACATTTTTTTTTAATTTCCCGAACTCCCCAAGGGGGAGGGGGAATTCGCCACCCCAGGCCATCTCATCTACCCCAAATCATATTCCTAGTTACACCACTGCTGTGAGCCACTTAGAAGGTGTGTGGCAGGGTGTATATTTTCCCAAAAATGCGCTCAGACACATGTAAGTGCCACAACAATTGCACGTGCAATTACGTGGTAGGAGTTAGCTCTGACAAAGCATTCACCATTAATTCCGCAACCTGCGACAGTACTATGGCCTTGTTGGGTATGTATCAAACTCAGGGCATGCATGAATCCTACGTGAACATCAGCTATTAACTACTATTGTTATTTCTGTTACATTTCATGTGATAGATTCCGTGCGAAATCATTTAAATAAGGTGGGAAGAGGGAAAACTATTTTTATTGATGTTCAGTTGATGCTGGAAATTGCAAGAAACTCAAAGAAAGCCAGGAAGAGGATATTAAGGAAAAAAATACAACATGGATGGTATGAAGAACGTAATGCTTCATAACGATCTTATGAAGGAATTTAAAAATAGAAAGGTGACAAGTAGGAGTATTTTTATCAATCTTTAACGCTGCTATACCCGATAGAAAATATGCTGTTATAGTATTTGTTTCTCAGGGCACAGTTTAGGTATTATAAATTTTTCGGTATGCTCTCAAAGGAGACGTTAGATATTTTTGCAAATTTCTAATGTAGACTTATTCAGTGGCGGATCCAGGATAGGGACAAGGGGGGGCTAAATGGGAGTTGAAACTCCAGCAGTAGTGGGGGTCGGAAAATCACCATTCTATCTAGTGTAAATTGGATACCAAATGGGGAGGCTATAGCGCCCTTAGCCCCCCCACCCCCCAATAGATCCGCCCCTGGACTTGTTTAACTACCTTGATGTATCAAAGATCCGCGGATCAATATCCATTTAATTACAATAATTATTTCCTCGCTCCATTCGTGAATGTAAGTTGAAATAGCCGAAGTATTAATGTACGGTGTATTCGTGCTAGTTTTTTAGTGGTTCTCCCTCAATTCTCCATATATTTGTAGGTTTTTTAATGTATTTTCTCAAGATCGTCATTGAGGAAAAATAAAGCATACTTTTCTTAAGACTATGTGAACACCTGAGTACGCTAATATATATTAATCTTTTCTTGTCATTGGATCTTTACTCCATCGGCTGGACGGATGGAACGCATTCAGTTGATGCATATTATTTTCCATAGTGCTTTCAGTATTGTATACAAACGTTTTAAGTCGCATAAAGTGGGAGAGTTGTCTTATTGCTATAAAGCTGTGCTTTACATATTTCGACGAATGCTTCCATTTTCTCATTTCACGAGAAATTCATGGAATCCTCGTTTTATTGTGTTTCTCAGTGTTTATTTCGGGCCCAATTTTAGCTCTTTTTTACGCCTGGAGGTCTTCAGTTGTTAATCAGCCTCCCCTGACAACGAAGAAAAACACCTCCAGTAATGCCGTGATCTAAGTGGGGATTTGACGTCGTTCCATTCTGAGAACTCGTCGCCGCAGCGCGCCTTACCGACCTTTCCTTCCGAGTCTTCCTCCTTCTCATCATCCACCATTTAATTACTGGATGGAGCATTCCTGGTAAGCGAAGACGATGGATGAGAGAGTCAGGGAATGGATGGATGGCGGGCTCCTCCGACGCCGCGGAAATACTCGCGAGAGTATGGCACCGAGGGGATTCCTCGGCCTATTTTTTTGCTTCGATTTTTTTACTCTCTCAACTTCCCAGAAGTACGCCTTTCACACCCCTCCCCCCATACTTCTCTCCTGCTCAACACTGCGACCCGTTAAAATCGAATACTTCTCCTCCTCTCCCAGCGCGAGACGTGGCCCACCTTCTGAATCTTCGATACAGGGGCAGGAAGGTGCGACATGCTTTATGTTGCGCAAAAACCGTGCGGTTCTGCGAAGCGAGATGAGTCCGGAGATGCTACAGCGCCCGGCGGCTCCAGGAAATGGGGAGCAATGGAAACAGAGGACTCCCTAACGTTGTGTTCTCAGTATTCTTAAGAAGCTAGTTTGGTAATGGATGGAATACTGTATGAGATATATCCAGTTATCCAATTTTGTATCTACCGGAATTCTTCCCACACTGAAGTTATCTATGCGGTATTTATCAGGGAATTAAATTAATTGGAAAGAATAAAAACATAACATTCAAGCGTTATGTAGTGGAATTTTTCCATATTGAAGTAAATAATTTAAAATTAAATAACTTTTATTAAATAATTGATATTTCCACAATTATTGAACAAAATAAGTATTTATTTCAATAATTGGAAAGAATCAAGAGAGCCCTCTCCATTTGCCGATTGTTCGCGAATCAGTTTGATGATATGTATCGGCTAAATTAAAGTAGCACGTAAGGTGGTGAAAGAGCTCACAAAAAGTCATCGCTTGAGAACTGATAGGTTCATCATAGCATTATAATCGTTTCTTCTAATAGAATAGATTTCAATGGCACAAATGAAAGTTAAACTTTGTAAATTTCCGCTTTAATATTTATTTACGTACCTACCGCCTGTTAATTGTTAACAGCCATTTTCTGCCCTTGAAAATGACTGACGACAGCTGAAACAATGGCCAGTAATGTAATAAATATTCAAGTTGAATTTTACTAAGTTTTATTTCATTTGGTCAGAATGGATTCCCATGGAGTGAAGGCTGTAGTTTTGCAATTTTAAATTATTAAAAGCATGTTGCCAAAGCTAAAAAGAGAGCTAGAAATTATTAAATGATTGGTGAGTCATCCTGAGCTGGAGCTATCTCTGCCGTTATTACTACAATTTAGTAATAATAACTAGGCCTGGAAAAAATACGACAGAGCTTTGTATAAATTAAAGTGCTGTGTTGCGGAAAAATATTTCAGAGAGTCTTGGGTCACAATCTCTCTCTCACCATAGCTGTTACCTAAGATCTCCCATGGTTCCTCAGTGTTATTTTTCCTCTCCATACTCCTCTAACACCGATGTGATGATCGAAAAATATCAATCCCGTCTGCCGATGATCTGTTAACTAGGTCACTGCTTTATTAATCGGGAATCGGACTTTTCGTTTATTTCCATTCTTTTTCAACCTGAATTGTGAAAAGCTCTCCCTCTAGAAATTTCCTCTCTTGCGATTGATGATAGCGTTGAAAAAAATAATACGGAAACGAGTGATTCATGGACGCACCCCAAGGTTCTTGATGACTTCCCGAGCTTATCATGGGATATTGGTGGAAAGCTACTCGCTTCTCTTTCATAAAATAGCATAATGCCTATTGCGACGGTTTCGCATAATTATAATCCTCGATGTATTTAACGCCAACTATATTTCTTTTACTACATGAGTACTTCATTAATAATCATCCTCTTATCAAAACTCATTCATCATCCAGTGTTCGCTCCTCTTTCTATATTAGAATGTTTTATCTCGATAGACGCTGTAACTCTTGTCTATTAGGCCTGAATCCTTAGTGGTAGACCAGGGTGTTACCCATATTTTTCATTGCAAGGTTTTAAATCGCACGTTTGGCGGATGAATTTGTGTAACAGTTCCGCTAATTTGCTTTAATATATCAGGTTTCGCCTGGAATGGTTTTGTTTTTGACACAAGGAAATAATTATATTTCTGTTCCTATAAACAAACCTTTAAAAATTTCAAATGCTTATGGACTGATTGATTTATCGAGCCTCATCTTTTTTTCAGTTTGTGATTGCATTTATGGCCTTACATTTACTTACCCTTCAATTTTCCCTCATAATTTTAACTTTATTATGTATTATAAGAAACATATCTCGAGAACTATATATTCTTGGCTAATTTACTTCAATTTCATGACTGCGTGAACGGAGAGTTGTGATTTTGAGGTCATCTGGGTCATTGAGCCAGTTTCAGTGAGTGTCGTGAAGTATCCATTCTTTTCTGCTCTTTTGCATCCGTTTTTTTATTGATCTCTGTCATTATCTCACAATTTTACACATTTCGTCTTAAAATATTCATTTTTTCTCTTTGTGTCTCCAGAAGGTTGCTTGTTTTTCCAACTGCACAGAATCAAGGTCAGCTGAATGGAATCGGGGTTATTCATTCATAAGGCACGGTAATTGTAGATGATGTACCTTAAGATGAACTGTTACCTCGAAAGCCGGATCATTTAAATGAAGTTTTTTGTTTGGAACAACTAAGTCAGTTCTGTTATTTATGCGATGAATCGGATCCATGAATATCGTCATTAATATTAACCACGTGTCTGATTTCTCACACGTGTCGGATGCAAATATATTTATCTGCGACCGTTGCGGTTTATGGAAAATTTTCATCGAAATAATTCATCGTCAATGGAAAATTTTCATCAGTCTAAAATATCGTTAATATTTCAATAAAGCAAAACAAAAAGCGAATATTTTAGTTAACGATATAACATGATTTCTCCACACTATATTTCCGTGGCTGAAACTGGAAAGGCCTTTTAGCTAGGACTATGGATTTCTTACCACACACATGCTCGTATACAGTTATTTGATCAACTATTGGAACAAAGGGATTAGAATGCAGATTATTTGAACGTGTATTTACTCATTTGAATTTCAGCTCGATATTTATTTCGTAAAAATTCGTTTCTAATCTCTCGAGGATGTGACCCGTATTTTTATCATTTGTAAATGACAGTTTTTGCTTCCCGTTTTAATAATCGTTTAATCCATTTTTTCATTCAAATTTCTGGAGATATAATTCAATTATCTGATAATTCAGCTGTTTTCCTAATGATTTTAGCGTAAAATTTTTCTGGGTGTAAAGTAGACATAGGATAAGTCTGTTTGAATATTTGAGCTTAAAAAAATTCTCTCTCTTTTGTCAAGATATTGACGGGCTGCAAAAAACGTGCTGTTTTTGGAGAAATATTAATTTAAACGATTTCTTTTATAATTTCTTATCTAATTGCCGAGTGAAATAATGTGCCTAGGCATTAATTAGCCCATTTATTTCACATTTTTCTACTCCCTTATGGTCTTTATCTTGCCGAAATATTTTCCACCAATTTCGTATGCATTTGCTAACCTGAAATTAATATTTTTTCCATGCTTTTATCCTTTCTATATTTAAAAATCACATATTTTCAGCTCATTTGCCGTTTGGGTTAGTTTCTACATTGCTGCGAGACTCAAAACACGCGCTTTAGCGTAATTAACTATTGGTTTTAAAAATTGATTCCATTGAAAGCTATATTTGCTGTTAACAAACAAAAATAAAGCCTTGAATATTTAAATAAGCCGATTCATTTTATTTATTGGTTTTCCCAGTCAGTGGAGCCCATTTGACTCCCTCTCCTATCCAATTTGCGTTAATTAATCTTGATGGCCACCGTTATTGACTGGAAGGTAAAAAGAATGATATATTTTGATATTTGGGTTTCTCAAATAGTATTCATCAATGTTTAATCTTCTTTCAAAAGCCTCACTGAAAAGAATCTTTCATCATTATCTCCATAAAAATATTAATGTTTGTCATACCTTTCATTGTAATCCATATTTCCAAGACGCACTATTCGAGAAACCATGTATTGCCTACTCTTTAATTAGTATATTTCGGTGAAAATTGTGTCAAGCACATAATTAGTGCATACGTTTCCATCAATTAGTGGTGCTACCGCTGCTTTTCAGTTTGAATTCATCCGAATTTTTTTTTTTCGAGGAAAATTTTTGAATGCTTAAAATAATATTTGCATTCATGTGTGTTTTGCGTATTGAATACATTTCGCCTATCATTTGAGCCTGGCCGAGTATTTGAAGGGGAAGTCTATTTTATCTTACTTGTTTCATCATCTTAATCCTCGCGGAACTTATTAATCCCAGCCACTATCTATAGAATATAGATCCGCCTACATATCTGCCGATGGACATTGAAAGACTTTTTTTTCTTCATTATTTTCCCTTATACTTCATGTTCACCGCACCGCATGATGTAGTCAGAAACTAGTTCCGCTGATTTAATTAAGCTAAACAGAATCTATTTTTACGGCACGCTCCCTAGATACTTCGTATGCGTGTTCTTGCTTGAGATAACTATTACTTTCCGTGTTGCCTTGAGTAAAATCAGATTAGTACATATTGTAAGTGGAAGTTTATTGATGCAAAACAATAGTTTCATTTCCATTAACAACAAATGTTCTGGTCCTCAAAGTATCTATATTATTATCAGTTCAACTATTTTTACCAAAATATCATAAAAGTCCATATTCCATGGTATTGTTGACAATATTACTTTACTTTGTTTTTCAGATCTATTTTATGTTTTCACTGAGGAAAAAACACTTTAATTATTACCATAATGACTACCACAATGTAAATATAATCGCATTTTGCGTAAATGGACCTGATCCTATCCTTTCTGTAACATAATTTTTTTTTAATCAACGCTCGATAGCTCAGGAATAAACGATAAAGTTCCTTGATACTGCCGGAGATGTACTAATTAGAATGATCTCGCTGAACATCTAGAGAAGGTGAAGTTTCCTGTTGGAGTGTGAATGGGAAGAGGGGTCATACCCTTTGCAGATCCCCTTTCGCTTATTCCTTCCAGCAAAAACCCCCTCCAGGAAACGAATTATTTTCGCATCCGCCCGAGGTGAGCATCGCTATATCCGGGCTGTGTTTACACGCCCGGGGCAATGCCGAAGTAAGCCGGCGGAGGAGCGGCGAAGCTTCAAGCGTCCGGCCCCAAATCGCAGTGCGTCATCCCGACCACTGACTGCCTCTCAGCTGCTCCCCATTGACGTGTTTCGCATCCACGTGACTACCCCTCGAGCGAACGTACCTTCGGGTTTAGAGATGATGATGCCCCAACCTCAGAATGAATGCAACCAAGAGGAATGTGCTTGTGCAGCTCACCCGCTTGCGACCAAGATTGGAAAGAAAAACTCGTACGTTCGCGGGGAAAGTGGTGAAAAATAGGCCCTTCCTATTCTCTAAAAAGATGCAGTTTCCGGCGTAATTCGGTGGAAATCTTTGATATTTATCGTAATGAAAGTACTTGTCTAATTCCACAATTCTTTATGCCAGTTTCAAGGTTGAAAATGGCGTTATGTGCCGAAACCGGGGTCGGTTGAAATAAAGAAGTGTGGGAATATATAAATTCTTTTATTAAATTAAATACTTGCTATTCTCGATTGATGAAAATTAATTTAAAAAACAGCGAAACTTTTTGTAGCAACTATTCAACGCAGATTGAACCTAACTTTATTTTTATCTAAACGACGTTGTAATCGGACAAGTCTTTACTTCACTTCGGTGCTTTAAACTGGGGTACCTATACATTTGAAAAAAGCGGTAGATACGTGAACCCTTTCTCCTCTCTGTGTCTGGGAAGATCTCTGATTGGCTGATTCGGACGATAGCGTTTGTATGCATGTTTATTATACCGACTTAAATTGTTATTTAATGTAACTCCCTTAATGAAGGATTAATTACAGCATCTCCTCTCCTCCCGTCTTTCCGTACTCTTCCCTGTGGCGCAAATTACTTGAGCTGGCAGTTGCCTCTTCCAAATAAATACCAATCTAAACTGAAATCAATGGATTGATTTAGGCCAACCACGGATCAGCCAGAGAGGGATATCTCAATGTGGCGAATAACTAAGTACTTCCCAAATTTCGAATATGAGGATAATACTTTTTGAAGTACTTAAACTATTGTAAAAGATCCTAGTATTTCAAAAATCCGAATCACAGTTGAATCAAATTAAAGATACCTAAGCTGAGAAAATTCAATGATGAATATAAGTAATAGTGGCGGGCGTGACTTGGTAGAAATCCTTTATCTCTAGAGCTGAAGGAATAAAAACTGCTTTTTCACGTGTTGATTTATTTTCTCCGGCCATGGCTTCGTTACCGCGTAACATTTTCGAGGTACCATGAGAATGTTACGGTGTAACGGAACTATGGTCGGACCAAATACATCACCACGTGGATAAATCAAAGTTTTTATTCCTTCAACTCCATCAATTATGGATGATTCAATTCAAATATAGATACATTTTCCTTTGCGTTGAAATCGAGCGCAATTCTCGTTGGCCCTTGTCGTGGTGGCCACATGCCTTGGCTTCACGTGGGGATGCGACATCGTCATTGCATCGAATTGAGTCCATTGGATCCCGATGTGATTTGATTGCCCTCCGCTGCCGATCGGATTTAAGGCTTTTGATACGTCGCCCATCCTTGTGGACCACCACCCCACGGTGCACGAGAAACGCATTCCCTCGCCTGTTGACAGCTGGCCCGGCACGGAAAACTTGTTAGCTTAGCCTCGAAGATTGGTCGTCATGGAAACGCGATTGGAGGCGTCAATCGACCATTGTCAAAATATTTTGATCGCAGTGAATCGCTTCGGGATTCGATTTTTTCACAGTTTGACGATGAAATCCTTTTTATCTGTGCGGTAAAATTTCGGGGAATGTCATTTTTTCTATGAGGGGACCACACCTCCGTCACGAACTGTTATTTTTAGTCTTTTTGATGACTCTGGTTTCTCAAATCCTTGTTATCATTGTTTAATCTTCTTTAAATACCTGACAGAAAAGAATATGTCGTCATTATCTCCGTTTAAATATTAACTGTTTATCTTATAGTTAGTCTTCATTTTAATCTATATTTCCGATGAATACTATCCGAGAAACTACGTAGTACCTACTCTTCGATAAGTAGGTACATATTTATCGGAGGAAATTGCGTTGAGCACTTAATTCTATTACTAATACTCAACTAGCGAGTTAGTTGAGTATTCGTAATAAATAAATAATAAATTATTTTATTACTCCAAAAAAAGAAAAAAGGTGCAGTATGGGAAATGTATCACATACTTACTAGAATAACTTTAGGTAGCCATAAAGGAGAACTTGTTTAATGGCTATCATCATTTACGAAAAGGTTATGTGCACGTAGAAACATTTTTAGATACAGCATTTGAATGTACAGTCAATACGTATAATACATGATATTTCATCAAAGGAAACAACTAAGCCTGTATATATTTCATATTTGAGTTACGATTTTTCGATTTCAGGCATTAATCCGGTTGTTAGGCGCGAAGAAAGAATTTAGTTGAAATAGTACATTAAGTCAAGAGTTGTTTCACTTCGCTCTTTTGTCTTGTTGTGTTTGCGAAAATAGTAGAAAATCATAGAGATGGAAAGTCCAATTTCTGAAAAAAAATATTGTATCGCGTTTAGGGATGAATTATAAATTCATCGGGTTCAACAGACAATTTTTTTCGCAATGTCATTGTGCTTGATGTGGGTTCAATGTATATTTCACTCCTTCGGGAGATCAATGTGTATGAATTAAATAAATTTGACCTGAAAATTTTCCTCTTAAGTTTGGCCATCCCTCTACGATCAGCAAATTGCACTTTAAAAAACAATTGATCATTACATTATAATAGCAAACGAACGCACTTCCTTCTGTGTTGGAGAGATTTTTCATTCTATTAATGAAGACATTAATTAGTCTGCATGTGTGTAATAAAGGGGCACTCGCTACTTCTTTCAAGCCCCATAAACGTTGTTAATCGAATTTGAAACAGGAAGTACTTCGTAACATAATATCGTACATCAAGCCGTTATGGGAGTTAATCGGGGCCATATCGTGTGAAGTCGCCGCAACTTTTAACTAAGTCGTTCGAGGCGAAACTGCTCGATACCATCGTGAAAGCGAGGCAAGATTCTTCCGTTTCGACTTTATCGGATTAATGCCGCAGACTTCCGCCGCTCCGCGTACATCCCGTCGACTATCACCAATCTTTTGTTCGAAGATGGAGAATTCGATACATACGTCATGCCTACAAGAATAATATCTCATCTGTAATCCCTATATTTCGCTCACTCTCTGGTTTTGTCGTGATTCTTCCCAAATTGGATTGTGTGTGTCTTAAACGGCCCCCTCTCTAGCCCGGGGAGATGTGGCCTATTAAGAAATGGGTTTACGGAACCAGTCTAAGAGGTTAAACCGGTTGATACCAATCTTCTTACCCTGATTCCCATAACTCACTTTCTTAATAGCCCAACCCACTCTTAGCAGTTAAAATGTTTGCTGGAGAGATATTTAATTAGTAGAAAATTGTGTGTTCGAAATAACTTTGATTAGTTTATCCTTCAGCTTTTCTTGGAACGTACAATCATATTACAGGCGTATTAACTACTTCCAAACCTCTAATTTACTTACAATGCCAATATGTATTTTTCAAATTACTATTTTAATAATTTTATTGGGGATGAAACTCTTGGAAACGCCCTTAAAGGGTTGAAACATCCTGTTTTTTCTTTATAGCAGTTGGAGATTGACACAGTGTTTTAAGACTTTACTTATCGTCTCTCATAGATCGTAAATCTTTTAAGGCAACGTGCATTTATCACGTTGGTAAAAATATCTCGTTAGCAAAAATACTCAGATTTAGAGGATTGGATGAGATCAGCTTCAATTTTTGTGAATGTAATAGGGTTTCTTCACTATTTATTACATTCGCGAATATCCTCTCTAAGTTTCATCACAATTTGGACACCACATTTATTGTACGATCACTCATAATACTTTGCTGTTGATTGATTGTCCATTGTTTTCTGACGAGTAATTGCCACACTGTGAATCAACCGTATCTATTAAAACTTCGCGAATGGTAGTCTCCTCGTCTAAGTGTATTATATTCTGCCACTATTTTCGGTATTGTTAGTTAAAAAAAGTAAAATTTAAGTGTGCAATTAACAATTGTAAATATTAATTTCTTTGCTGTTTTTCCTTTACCTCGATTTCGCGTAGTGGGTTAGTCTAGGTAAAATGATTATTTTTCTAAATCCAGAACATCATTTGGCTCGACTCGTTTCAATGTTAATTATGAATTTTCAATCCACTTTCACCCAATAGCATTTCATTCAAGTTTCTGGTTTATAATCAGGTTAATGGGAATGGAGAAGATTCGATTTTACTTTTAATTAAGACTAGGAACCGTGTCCCTAGTGACCTAGTAGTGATAGATTCTTTGATAAGTGGTAAACTCGCGGAATATATGGTCTCCAATTTTCTACAGAAATGAACTCAAGTTTTCTGCTCTACTTCATATTAGTGCACATGTGAAAATTAAAAATTTCTATGCGTCAGCACGTTTATATATTTCAAACGGAGTTTGGAAGTAAGGTGGTGGAGCTCGCGTGCTAAACATAGATTTTGGTATCCGTTGAATGAAGATGGCGCTGTTATGAGACAATATTTTGCGGGCATAGGGGTGTCATTGAGAAAAGGGGTATTGACTCCATTTGTAATTGAATAAAGATATTAAAATATTAATCGATTATGGTGAGGATCTGATAATGTTTATAAAAATAACAGTTTGGAAATAAATCGCCACTGTTCTTGGCTGAGACTAACGTCATGACTGACTGGATACAAAAACGGGTGTTATGCATTCTTGGAGAAATTGGGGTATTTCAGTTTGAAGGTCCAATTAATATTTAGATTGATACACATCAAAAAGCTATCTAATATACTAATATGTTTTACCGAATTAGTTATTAATACCTGTGTTTGATAACAAGCTCTAACGTACCTTTACACGTTATAAGTAAATTCATTGCCTTTGAAGCTGAGCTGGTAAATCTTATAATATAATGTTATCTTTTTCCGAAGTGTTGCTCTTAAACGCTAAGGTTTTATTTTCGTTGTACTCAGTATTTTTATCCTGTAAGTTCTTCTGTGATTTCGGCTAAGAAATAGGCTTAAATATCGAATCAGAATGGGTATGTAGAAACCCTTTTCACTATTTTTTCGCAAAAGATTAGTTATGTGTTGCAGAAAAAAAATCGAAACAAACGTTATATGGTAAATGAGTGGTTGTGTAACTTACCAATGCTACCTAAGAAAATGCTGTGTAAGCATTTGAAATGCAAGCATGGTTTAAAGGATTGGAGTATAAAGTTTCCAAAAATGTATCTAAACTGTTGAAAAATATAAAATTTTTACGAATTGTTTCCTGGCTGTTTAGGTAAATTATAAAATTTCGTCACATGATCTTATTAACCGAACCGTTTTGAGATTTTTTGCTTGTTTTAGGTTTTCGCTGTTTTGTAATGTTCCATCCATTGTGTTCCTAACCATATTTATATATTGACAACTCAGTGCAATTTAAAAAATTATGAGTGCATTGGCCTTTATTCTAGTTATTTGTATTTTCTTTCCTAATTCGGCCTAGAGTTGGCTACCCAAAGGTGTTGAATTTTCTCTCTATAATGCTAAATAGTTATTTTCCTGGCTCACAGGAAAATAATCTTTCGAGACTCGAAGGTTTTTAGGCACTGCTAATTAATTTCAGCTTGAAATAAAAATCTTCCTTTATCAGGCCTCCCGAGTCGGATCCATGCTTCTCGAGTGCCTTCTTGAGGACGGAGAAGTGGGGTTGGTTTTTCTTTCTTTTTCTTATCTCCTCGTGAGACTCTTCCCCCCAACATCCCTCGCATCCAATCAATAGCAATGAAGCGTATTATATTGGCAAACGATCGGATCCTCATCTCCCTTTCAATGTTGAGTGCCTCCCTCTCGGGTTGTTGCTCTTGGATCGTCCAAAATAGCCTCCTCCCTCTCTTCGCACCCCCCCCCCCCCCCTAATCCCTCCAACCGGCCAGGGAGCGTGCTTTCGCGTGCTTGCGATCGCTCAAGTGGCCCTCGAGGTGTGGCTATCCGCCAGCCACCGACCGCTCTCTCTATCTAAGCTGTGTAGACCAGTACACATATTTATGTACCAAGGGCGGAGGAATTTCGCGAATACCCACGCCCCAAAGATTCTATATAATTCAGAGATCGCATCAATTCCACTTGACAGGTCTTTTTCATGGTATTACATAATTTGTTTTTTTCAGCACAAGACCTGATGCGAAGTTAAAATATAAGTAAAATTTATTTATATTCAAATTGATGGTAACTGTTGTATGTACTAGCATAGCTACAGTCAGTCCACAAATAAAATTCATTGCAAGGAAGATATGTCAAAATATTGTCTCTTCCTATGAATTATTATATGTACAAGGGAATTCTTTTTTTTTTATTTTATTAAAAAAAACACTGTAATAACCTTTAATGCCTTCATGTATCAATTCATTGTAATCATATTCATTCATTCTCCTGAATAGGGTATAAAAATATATCGAGACGTTGGCCAACAATTTTGCATATCATTCGTAGGCCTATGCTCCGAGACGCTAATCAACATTAATATGTAATGTCTGTGTGAGGAAATGAACTTTGCCACTGTAAAAGGTGAGCCCCGAGATGAGGGAAGAAGGGACCGTCTAACCTTACTCACCACTAATTAAATAAACAAAAAATAAATTTCTAAGATAAATTTCGTGCAATAAACTGCAGATGTTATATTTTCTGTCCTTCCTGGTGGTAGTAATGCCGTAAAAAAATTATTACGCCAAATACGCAGGCGGATGCATTCAGCTTTGTCTGAGGTTGGAGCACTGACGAGCCAGGTTGAATTTCCACCTCAATTTCCAAGTAATTTCCCCTTGTGTTACTATAAACGATTTTGGGTAGTCCACAGCTTGTTGAGAATAAGAGATGGCTTACAGCCTGGCCTAAAAAAATATGTCTTTGATTATACCTCAGGGCCTCGAAAATGGATTGAGGGGAATTTATTTTGAGTCCTAAGAAACCACGGTTATAAATAGCTTAACAGGGCTGGTATATGGTTATTATGTGATGGTGTGATTGATTTCAAAACTGTCGTCCAGCGAAGAAAGCACTTTTCTTAATTTTAGTCCTAAAATGCCTTGTATCACTAATCTTTTATCTTATCTCGCCCTGAATTTCTGACTCTATATCATTTTTCCACGTATTTTTACCAAATTAGCGTGCAAAATCTCAGCTTTCAAAGTTCGTGCAAAATTATTGTTTCCAGGAGATATTTGCGTTGGAAAGACTCCTAGATAGGGTGGGCGCCAGAATTGGGAATTGTTTCCGTGACCTGTATCGGGTGATATTGATTTATGAAAAGAGCGAATCCAACATCCTAGCCTGGAAAGTTGTGCTTTCGACGCATTCTTTAACGAGCTGTCACATCGTCTAAGTGAACCGATGGAAGTACAGATCTAAATGTTATTCGCATTGTTCAAAAAGCATCGCCGATGATTTTTCAGTGACATGAAAGAATTTAGACACGAAACCCCTGTATTTTTAGGCGATTCCATGTTGTATCAGAGCTGATTTCTCCCGTATAAATCGGCTATAACTCTATTTTATGCCGAAAAGGCATGTAATACTGCTTTTATGTTGTTATTAATGATTCAAAACTCAAGAGGACGTGGCCATTTTATTTTATAAAATATTTATTTCATGGGTTGGTAAGCTTCTAATTGGGAATTTTTCGTCAGCTGTTTATAATTTTGAGTTGATAAGAAGTAGTAAATGTCCACGGTATTTAATCCATTCTCACATTAAAAACCATGTCAATTTAAATTCAATTTATGTGAAAATGAATTTATTTATCTCCAAATTCACTTTTCGAATGCTTACAATAAATTCACATCCGCCTTCCGTAGAGACTAGTTGCTCACAATATGATCCTCCACGTCACTTTATTCCTCAGTCTTCTTTGCATTTACATTCAAGATTCCCCCGAATCATAATTTATTGGTGTCGGACGCCTCCGTAGCCAATGTAAAACCTCTTCCTGGTGCGTGATTTGCAACTTCCAAGTGCTCTCTTCTTAATTAGTTCTCGAGCGTCACGTCTCTGGATTCGGTCCACCCTGAAATGGGTCGAGGGGTGTCGCCTATCACCTCTCGACCGGAGTACTCCGCAAAAGTGTGGAATTAGGGTTTCTGACTACGCGAATTTAAAAGAAACGTGGAGAGAGAGAGCGGGATAGCGCACCGTTGTGTGCTGGAGTGGGTCACGCTCCTGAGTGGGGTTCTGGAGCGAACGAAGCATCCGATCACTCGAGACCAATGTTTCCGCCCTGCCTGCTTTTCGATTTCTCCCGGGATGACACTATAGAGGTGACTCCGGGAAGGACCTACCTGGCCCTGTTCGTGTAGTCGAGCCACCGGGTTTACTTTTTAAAAAAGTATGAAGGAGAAGAAGAAAAAAGCCCGACTCGAACGAGATAAGAAGGCGGAGGGCTCGTCGAAGTTTCTGGGTCACTGCCCTGATGAGGACCTCGCGGCTTCCGCCACCCGCTCCCCCTTCGAGTCGATCCTCACGACTTTTTGAAAAAATAATTCCGTCTCTTGCTTGTTTTTTTTTTATTTCGTCCCCGATATAATCGGTCAGCAGTTTTAGGTACGTGCCGAGAGGAGTGGGTGGTTGGGAAGGTGGATGTTGTGGTGTTGAAGGTTGTCTCCCCTCGTTGAAGTGGCTGTCGTGGGTGATTGGTGAAGTCCCACTCAATGTCAGCTCCTGCGGGCTGGCCCAGCTGGGATGTGATCTTCCTATTCCAAAAGAGTTGTTTTTCCCCCAAGCCGTAAGAAATGTATGATTCATTTCTCAATCAGGTATTCTCTCCACATCTTAAGAAGAAAGCTTTCTTCTTTCCTCATCTCTTGGATTTCCGCCTTAACATGTTTTTTCGCCGTTAGTATTCTATCGGTCGTTAGATAGGAGTTTTGCACTACCCTAGCCTCCCTGTTTGAATTATTTTTTATAATATTCAGAACCTTTCATTGGCATTCTTAAAAATCCCTTCACGTTTTCCATACTTACATATTTTCCTAAGATGCCGTTTCATTCGATTTTCAGAATACTTTAGTTCTATTTTAATTTACATGGAAATGTTCTGTAAAAATGAAAGGCGTCACAGATGGACGACGGATACAAGTAAAAAGTCGAAGTTAAAAAAATATTGCATGAGCAATTAGAATGGGAAGTGTTAAAGACAGCATTGAATAGGGAAGGAAAATGGCAAATATCGTATTTAAGTTGACTTACGGACATAATTTGAGTGTTGGTATTGGCACAGAAGTGTTATACCTAAAATGTAAGAAGAAAAACGTGAATGGTGGTGAAGTTCTCATACATTTCATTGTAAAGAAATTTGAGAGCTGAGGTAAGGGTGACATTCTTTGAGAATTTGGGCTATTTTTATAAGAATATTTTCCTTCTCCACCAATTTCATCATAGAATTTCAACCCGGTACCCCACTGGCTAAGCAAATTCGCGAATGCTTCCTCGTCGAGATGCGAATCGCTGGAAGTGAGCGTGGGGTTAATACGTGTTTCACCTAAATAGTATACTTCGCGTCTTCGCCCGCGTGCCGTCCCACTCCTTTGCACTTTCTTGTGCTGTCATCGTCGCAAATTCTCGCCAACCGCGCGTGTTTAGCGCGACCCCAGAGGGGCGCCATTTCTCGGACCCCGTGACACATTTTCGCTTTTTATTGGAGCCACTGTTGCGTCAGTGGGACTGAGTGCGTTATACCGAGTGCCGCATGAAGTACATGCATCCTGTTTTCGACTTCTTCTGACGATGTTAACATACTGCGAAGCCTACACACTACGACATATTCCTGTTGATTTTTTAAGCAATTATTTCCTTGCCGACGGGAATATATTTACGCACTTTCCTGGTGTTATTTTGTGGAGGCGACTGAAAGCTATGATCATTTTTGCAATAAAGGGAGGGTAGGGAAGAAATTGTGGAGAGAAAGCTCGATATTAATCTCATCTTAACGAAAGGCGATAAGGGGATCACTACTTAACGTCCTATCCGACGGACGAAGTACTTTAAGTGCCTCTCGCAAAGCACTCGAGATAAAGCAATCCCCGAAATATATCCGCGGCTGCAGAGATTTGAACCCGGTTCAGGAAGCGAACGCTCTAGACATCACTCTAAAACGTCCTCCCTAGCACTTTCCTTCCTTTTTCTAAATTTCTACAGTTAACATAACTTTTTAACATCTTATTATTATTTTTTGTTATATTTAATTTTCAAAAAATCAATAATATTATTAGTAAAATATCTACTCATTGATAAAAGATTTTTTACTTTCCGATTAAAATATCTCGGTACATATGATTTACTTGAAATTTAACAGTCGATCAGACCATAGCTTCGATAAGCGCATGGGGTGTTCACAAGAAAAGTACTGGACTTCCTGAGGCTAAAAAATGGGACCTCTTAGTTTTGCAGAACGTTGTTAAAATAATTGGCTCAAGTTTAAAGTCTTTTAATGTTATATTTTGTAACAGGTCAAAGGTTAAACGAGCTCATACGCAAGTTGAGTTCCACATCGGGCCTGAAACTCAAAACTGGTATTTTATTATCAACCTCACGGCAACCTGGGTTACGAACCGGTTATTTGAAAAGTTCGCTCGTAAACTGTTGATGACACTGGAAAGGACTGAGGCTTGGTATGAAAGGAAAAGTAAATTTCCATCACAGAAATACGTGTCCTCAATTTTACAAAATTCCATCCAGGAAAATCATGTTACGTACTAAATTTATGGATATGGAACATGCATGAATTTTTCCGAGTAAAACTTGACATAGACTAGGAATTGATCCATGGAACTGAGTTTTTTTTAGGGAATTCATGATAGATAGATTTTTTGTTTTTAGATAGTTATTCCAGTCTCAAATTTATGTAGGGATTCGTAACAAGGGCGTACCCAGGATCAAAACTAAAGAGGGCAAGCCGTGGTCGTGGAGATGTAACACAGAAATGGTTAAGTAAACCGAAATTTCAAGAAAATTATAACATCGCTGTATTAATTTTTAAAATGATTTGCTCGAAAGAATATGTTTTCATTTTAATTGTTTTCATTTCATGAATTTAAAGAAAATTTGTTCGTATTGAAGTAAATTTATTTTTGCTTCTATGGGGGGGGGAACTTCTATTGGATTGCGGATTGCGGGCAGTTGCCCCCTGCTGGCCCCCGCTGGGTATCCCCATGATTCGTAATTTTTTGGGATGCCAACAGTTGGTAACATTTGACTACCTTAATGACTCATGACTTTCTTTCACCGTTTTCTCCAGAGACTTCAGCGTAACCAAGGTCGAAAGGAAATACTTCGAAATATTCAAGCCTCGGAAGTATTCAGCCTACATACTTTTCGTGTTTGAATACATTATTTTTTTGCTGACTTAAAAAGGATATTTTGGCAGCTAAACCTTATTACTTGGTATTCGAAGAACGAAAGAAATTGAGTGAATTAATTTGGAGTTCTTTTTCTTGCTTTTTATGCGTAATAACCTCAACTTTATAGCCCATGAGAGGACCAATTACGTTACCCGACACGCTCAGCATACCAAGAAGGTAGGTAGGAGACTAGGAGAGGTTGAGCATCTCGTATTACGAAGAAAACGTTCCAAATGAGATCATTCCTCTGCCGCGGGCAGTGAGTGAGCTTGAGACCAAGGATGAATCGCGATAATTCAATGCATGACTTTCCTATCATGGGCGAATTTACGTAATGACGCGAGATGCGAACCTTGTCCGCAAATAATTTATCCTCGTGGGCATTGATGCGTGATCAATCAATATGCTCCGCAGTTAATTTATATGCGTAATTTTGACACCGAGCCTCTAATCTGGTCTCGCTTCTGGTTAAAACAACGCGTCGTCGAGGCGGATAAAAGCTAAAAGAAGTCTCCGTGAAAAGGCTGGTTTTTGTAAAAGTTAATAATTTCACCCATCGAGCACCACGGGAAATTCACACACGATTGGATTGCGGTAATTTATCTGATGTCTTGGGTGGGACTTAAGCGTATTAGGAGCATATTACGGTTTCGGCAAGAGCTTGATTATGCTAGTGCTGGTTTTCTATTTTTAAATTTCTTCACTTCATTAATATTCTTATCCCGAAACATTTTAGAGAAATTAATTCGTATATTTTAATATTTTTCGTATTTTAATAATTTTAGTTTTACTGTCCTGTGCTATTATTTACCGTACACATTTTTTTTGTTTCCATGGTTTTATGTTCTCAGTTTCTATTCAATATCATGAATATAGCGCCATACATTAGTGGACGAACTGCTGGCGGATCCACTCCTTGCCTAGTCAGGAAATGTGATTTGTTTAAGAATTGTTGCATAACGCTTTCGAAGCAATGATATAATATATGTATTATTAATCTATATCAGTATAATATTCTATAAATTTTCTGGCTATGAATAAATTCAGAAATATTTGTAACGTGTTATACGACAATAGCTCTTGTATTGCGTCCAGAATAATAAATGGAATATACTTTATATTTGTGTCCAATTTATTTTCGCGATAACATGGTGGAATCGTCATCGCCTAAGGCACAGTCTTGTAGTAATTCGCTTGCTACTGTATAGATGCAAGTGAACATGCTGTGAGTCCATTGAAGGACTCGTCTGTAAATTATACACGTCTCTATGTGGCAGCGGTTCCCCTCTTCGCTGTAATAGACGTCGTTAGGGTGAGTTAATGCGAGAGAACAGTCTCTTGATGATGTCCCTGAAGACGCATTTCGCCACGGGAGACCCAGGTGTACCATGAAGTACAATTCAACCCTTACATTCTCTGAGTATAACCATCCTTGTAAACCACGTTAGCATCAGTGCGTCGCCACAATATCCCACGGTCAAAGCCAAGGCCTAGTACTCCTTAGAACTAACCGTAGTAGTTTAACGCTTGCTTTGAAATTGGGTGCGAGAAAACAGTTTAGATCGGTTCCGTGATGAAAAATTAATGAAATTGTTGACCGTAGCCACTTTCGTCTTAATGGGGGATTGGAAAAAGTGAAAGCGCTCCATAGAGGCTGACTTTTTTCTCTCCATTCGTTTTTTCTTTCGCCAAGTTAATAGTTTCGGCTCGTATCGATTGCTAATTTACCTTCTCGCCTTTTACTCATACCACCGCGAGGTTAAATTCAATGGCGAGATACTACCATATGAATATTTATTTTTCGTCATCGATCTCGATTTAAAAGCGATAATTTTTCCTGAATGACATCACAGAATCGTTCCATTAATAGGCTCCACCCAGTCTGGTGATTTCACCATCAAGGTGTAAATTGTTTGCCGGCAGTATGACTGAACGGATTAAAAAAGAATGTATTAAGTGAACGAGAAATCCACTCACTAGTTTGTTCGACGAATTTCATGCCCTGCTCCCTCCTTGTTCACTTCGATGAAATCGTTTCGCAGTGGACCATTGGTTATGCAATAAGGCGTTGTCAATTTTTCTCCCTAGCCCCCCTCCTACTGCCATCATTCTAATTGCCGCGGGCCTCGGACGCAAGCGGAATCCATCCATTGCCTGGGGGAAGAGGTATTGATGTTTAAAAAAAATAAGATAAATGGCCAGAAAATAATGCGAGCGAGCATTTTTCATTGAAAACATTCCTCATCATACGTAAAAAACAGATCCTGTCCTACATAAACTCTCACACACTACATCATATACTTGATCTGGCGCCTCAGGGGTGGGCTTAACAGATTTCCCAGCACCTTGCAGTCATTTTTTTTAGATAATTTTCAGCGAACTAGTCTTGAGTACCAGGTTGGACGGGCTGAATTCAGACACAAGTTGAATTTCGATAGTCATATTCATTATTTTGGGCAAGTGAATGGTATCGATTTGTCTTCTCCTGTTAATTTTTTTGTATTCCTCATAACTAATATTTAATCAAATACGTGGACGGTAACCGAGTGACAGTTTTTTTCTCAATTTACCCAGGTGAGTGAAATAACTCGTTTTTCTTTCTCTCCATCCATCTCATCTTATCCAATCCCTCCATACTCTGCAACTGCAACGCATGAAGCCCAATTTTATTCTCCCTTCTCATGATTCACGGGAAGGTCGCTAGCTAGCCACGAATGTTCAGACACTTCTAGTTCGAGTATCCAGCCTCCGACCGAAATTGTGAGGTAGAAGGACCGCTATATTTCAATAAGCTGTTGGTGATTCAGTATTGACTCATTCTCATTTCACGGTTTTTTATTTAGTTGTGTTATTCAGAGGGTAATGTAGCTAGATCCGAGATGTAGTGCGAAATATTGCATTAACTTCTTAGATCGATGAAATTTCTTATCAGCAATCCAACGCCCTACGTGCTAGACTACCCTGCGACCATAATCAGATCACATCCTGTTAACCATGCTCGTATGTATTCTCTTCTCCCGTCATATCGAACGAGGAGCTGGCGAAAACATTTTGTGAATAATTTTCTGTTTACATGTTAAGAAGTGTATCTCTCTAATTTTTTCGCACCGGTTAAACCTTGCGTATCGCTATGTTTTTCTATTTTACTCATTAGTGCTGATGACTTCATCATCTACTTGCTGGACACGTGCCAAAACTTGGCAAGAGGGTCTATCTCTTTAAACAAATTTATTCTAGCAAAAAAGTAAGAAGAGGATTCTTGAGTCCACTTTCCGTGATGTTCACTAAATATAGCCAACTTCAGTACTTGTATGAAAGATAGCTATTCTTAGGTGTCTGGTACTTACATTATGGTCTTGTGAAAGTGAACGTCTACACAATGGGCACGATTTATCGATTGTTTTTCGAGTGCCCCGAAATTTCGCTCGGAATGTATGGTAATAGGGTACAACGAGGTGACCCGCTCTCTCCCATTTCCGTGTTTATCGTCGAGCTATTCTCTCGCCTCTCCCATTGCATCCGCTTTCCGAGGCACGGAAATGATTCTGTTAAGCCAAAGTGTCCGTCGTGCCCTTATCGCCGACAATAATGGGCCGTCGTTACCTCCCTCGCGACCGCGTCGCAGCGCCGCCGTGGCAGAAGAGGGGACTAGACTCTCATTGTTTAGGTCGTATACGACGCGACGCACATTGGTCCCGAATCGAAAAAAGCTGGCCAAAATGAAAAGCGCCGTTATTATATCCAAATCGTCAACATAAAGGCCACATCTTTTCGATTTTGATCACCTGAATTTGATTTTGGCTTTATTTTTACTCCCATCTCTTCATTTTAACATTTTTTGAGCTGTTATCACTTAAACAATACTTAGGAAGTCTCGACATAGAATTTATAGCGATTGGCAATAACTAGTTGTTTCTGGAGGTCTTAAAACAGTATAATTTTTAAGTTAAAACTTCATAAATCGTAGTTAAAAGTCAAGATTAAACATTGGACGTGAAATCGACTGGATTCGAACCCGCGACCATCAGCATAGTCGTCAAGCTAGCCAACTCGGAAAGGCACACATTTACTAAAATTTTGCCTTTCTTGCATTTGGTGAGTAACATTAAATTGAAGAAATTGGCTGTGATTTAGTGCATTGAGGAGAGCGATGAAATCGCTTTATTTATCACTATTTTATCGCTACGCCCGCCTATGCATCTCTCCAGTTGCCTTTAACGCTGCCATTCCCTCCTCCGAGCCCCAATAGCATAGCCAAAATATTAACCTAGGATACAAAATTCATAGAGAAGAGTGATTTATTTCTATTCCATTTTTCTTTTCTTCGAGTAAAAGTTAAGAACGCTAAAAAGAACAAAACGGCTTCCAGACGACCCTCCAATTGCGTAATTTTAAGTGCCAAAATAACATAAAATGTGATTTCTAGAGATAAAAATGTTCAAATTTTCCCCTGACCCCCCGGGTCGTACCACCCCTCCTAACCCCCAACACATCCTCCTGGCTACGCCCCTGCCCTGCCCATAAATTCGTCCTTTCTCCCCTCCCCCTATTTCCTTTAAAAACCACCGTGCATCCCCGACCGCACCATCACCGTTTGGTTTAATTGGTCTTTTTGGTGTGAACACAATCCCTCGCCCGCCAAACACATTCACCGCCATCCTCTCTCTCCCTCTACTCTCTCGATTGTCGCTTTTGAAACACGCCTCGGCGGAAACGAGTTCATTTCTGGTGCGCGTCCTGTGTCGTTCCGGAACACAAAAGGTCTCTCGATATTTTTTTCCGGTCCATGCTTTTCCTTGTGTAATTTGGATCGCGGTCGAGTCGTAGACACTTGATTTCCCTCTTCGCCGTGTCCGATTTATTTGTCGTGTATCCAAGGGCTATTGCATGCGTTGGCGATCATCCCGTAAAAATATCTGGACACTTCGTTGGATTCACTGGTTCGATATTGCGGTACGTTGTCTATAATTTCACTTCGTCCGTTAATGGGGTGAATTTAGATGGATTTCTACTGATTGAGTTTGTTGAATGCTTCCCAGATGCCCATATATCTCCTTGCGAGAGGACTTTTCCTTTGGTAAGGAGAAATTATTTCCCTTTCCTCTCCTTCTTAAGCCGGTTGGTATAATACCTAGATGACTGCTACTTCTCTGCTGAAAATGCGCCTGTCTCTCCTCGCGTATGTATCGTCAGTATCGCCCGTATTTCCTCGCTGAGGTAAGCAGGACGTGGTTACGTACGTTTTGCTTGTTGGATTTGATAGGACGTAAAAATTTTAATTGTTATGAGGAGACGACAATTTTTCGGAAAAGGCGTGATGAAGAGAAAATACCGTTAAAAAATCTGAAATTAAAACATGATAGTTTGGACCTGAATAGTTTTTTTAATAACTCATTAATCTAGTCTGTGTCACCAAGGGAAATTTTGCTACGGTATGTTATGATATCAATTCTAATATTCATCAATTTCTTTCCTTTTCCTTTTTTATTGAAATTAATGCATTTTCTTAAGCTCTACCCAGCTAAGCTTTAGAAAGATAGAAATGGTACCGTTTTCCTCTGTGAATTTAGTTAATTCTGAATCAGAAAACCATTTTGGTGGATTAAATAATATTTTTTGTGTTTTGGACAATTTTCGATCGTGAATCATAGTTATTATGAGTTTGACCTCAATTAGCCGTCTCTTTCACGTCTAATAAACTTCTTTTACTACTCCTGGCCTAATTTCATTGACCATGTCAGTGAAATACTGCTCCTTTTGTGCTCAAACGTTCTTTCTAATTTCCCTCTCCAGTGTGAAACTTCTTTATTCTATAGTGCAGTTCTTGGAAAAAAAAATGGGGATTGAGCTTCTACGGCCTCAATGGATTAAAGAAGAAAAGGAATTTCTCAAATGGCCGTATAATTCTCCCTGCTCGTCCACCTTGCAAGTCGAAAAATTTTGCTGCGTTGGTGTGCGGGAAGGGGGAGAAATTCCCCGCAGGGACCAAACACCAGCCTCTCAACCGGAAGGCCCAAACAACACACACACTCACACAATCACTCACTCAAACATACACCACAAGATCCTTTGTGGGGCTGTAGGGACCTCCGCTAAGGATTCTTGCTCCACAGAAAACCGGGAATCTTCACAGGATGGGCCTGTTAAAGACAGCCAGTGATCCGTGGAAACACATTCACTCGATAAGCAGTCACTCACCTGTGGATGGCTTCAATGTTCCGGGAGAAAAGGTTTGCTCCAAAAGAGCGTCGTCGGGGGAGTTCGGCAAGGGGACGAGGAAAACACACGTATACGTATTTCGGCTACAAAGTAGCCCTCTTCAGCGTGCTGAAGGAAGAACCAAAGTCACTTACAACTCAAGGTTGAAAGTGAAGGGGACGGGAGGACAACCAAAATATATAACTAAGAAAAAGAAGGGGTGAAGATAGAGGGGCTAGGGGGAGGATGAAAACAGTAATGGGTGTTAAACGGAAGATGGGAACCTATGGCAAAAAGGGGTCCGAGGGGAACGGGGGAGGGGAGTGAAGTGATTGGCTAGTGGCGTACTGGGGAAAGGAAGGGGGGGAGGGGTTAAAGTGAAGGAGAGAGTAGGGAGGAGGGGGGAGGGAGGACTATGGGAAGGGGGGGAGTGAGGAGCTTGAGGGAAATTTTTTTAACGGTCGTTGAGAATTGGCAAATATTCAAATATGAAAAATTTGGAAAAAGTTTTAAATTTTAACTGTTGAAAATGTCATGTTTGGAGATGGAAAAAAGGGAGCTGTGAGGGATAGGTCCATGGTCGCTGTTAACGATTTTATTCTTGTTTTTGTATATAAATAGACTTTCATAGGCGTCTAGTAAGTGGTTGGGTGTTTGTTTTAGTAATTTAAGATGGTTTTCTGATGTTACATGTCCAGTATCAATTAAATGTTGAGCCATGCTAGATTTTTCTGGCCTGTTGTATCTGAAGTGGGCCATGTGTTCTTTGAATCTGGTCATAATATTTCTACGTGTCTGACCAATGTAGAGGCTTTCACAAGAAGAACAAGAAATTTGATAAATTCCAGATTTTTTATTTGTGTCAATTTTGTCCTTGGTATTCCCCAGTAAATGTTTCAGTTTGTTGTTGTTGTTACTAAATGCGATTTTTGTGTTTACCGTTTTAAAAATTTTCTCTAGGCCTTTTGTTAGTTGTGGGTGGAAAGGAAGTTTTATGTAGCGTGGTGTTTGGCCACTTGCCAATGTAGTGGAATTATTTAGGAGTTTTTTGAATTTCTGTTTTTTAACTAAATTGTCTATCAAGGATTCTCTAAATCCATTTAATTTTGCAATGCGTTTAATGTTGTTTAGTTCTTTTAAATAATTATTTCTCCCAAGTGGAATATTTATGAGTCTGTGGACGAGGGCATTAAAAGATGAATATTTAGTGCTAGTGTGAACAAAA
This sequence comes from Ischnura elegans, assembly GCF_921293095.1. Classification (NCBI taxonomy): domain Eukaryota; kingdom Metazoa; phylum Arthropoda; class Insecta; order Odonata; family Coenagrionidae; genus Ischnura; species Ischnura elegans. The sequence continues at coordinate 111,654,680 of NC_060248.1, forward strand.
GAGTCCCGATGAATATAATTGTCAGTGTGGGTAGGTTTGCGGTATATATCAAAAGTAAGTCTGTCGTCTTTTCTGGTGAGTAGTAAGTCAAGAAAAGGAAGTTGATTGTTGTTTTCAATCTCATGAGTAAATTTAATGGTGGGGAATAAGCTATTTAAATCACACACAAACTGATGTAAGTCATACTTATTGGTGTCGAAGATGGCAAAGATGTCATCTACGTATCTTAAATAAATGGATGGGAAATAACTGAATTTACTTTTAAAAATGTTTTCAAAATGAGTCATGAAAACATTAGCAAGAAAGGGCGAAAGGGAGTTACCCATGGAAGTTCCGAATTCTTGTTTATAATATTTGCCTTCGAATGAAAAATAATTTTGATTCATCACTAGATTGGTTAATTTAATTAATTCTTCAATTTTTCGTGCATCTAAATTTAAGGAGGTTAACCAACTTTTTAGTGCAAGTATTGCTTCGTCAATAGGCACACTTGGAAATAGATTGGTGACGTCAAATGAAACCATGATTTCTCCTTCCTTGAAAGCGTAGTTTTTAATTTTGTCAACAAATTCAAAAGTATCCTTTAATGAATGATGACTTTGAAAATTTAGCTCAGAAAATTGTTTTAATAACCATTTTGATAGATAATAAGTTGGAGAATCGATCCCCGAAACTATGGGTCTCAATGGACAACATTCTTTGTGTATTTTTGGGAGGCAATATAATCGAGGTAGAACAGGGTTCGATACCGACAACTTGAATTTAGTCTGTTTGTCAATTAAAACTGGGCAATCATTGAGCACATTTTTTACTTGGGAGGTCAATTTATTAAGTGGATTTTTGTTAATCTCTATGTAAGGACCAGTTGATAACAAATTAGAGGCTGGTGTTTGGTCCCTGCGGGGAATTTCTCCCCCTTCCCGCACACCAACGCAGCAAAATTTTTCGACTTGCAAGGTGGACGAGCAGGGAGAATTATACGGCCATTTGAGAAATTCCTTTTCTTCTTTAAGTGCAGTTCTTGTTTTCCAATTCTGCGGGCCTTTTCCCTCTGCATGCGATATTTTTCTTCAGCACGTGACTCAAAGCATAACCAAAACAGCTAGCTATTCATTGCCTCTATTCATCATCCACTTTAAACTCTAATTTTCATCTAGATTTATGCTGGACCCTAAGTGTAGAGATGAATATCTCGTTCTTTGGTCAATTCATGGTAGATTAATGATGGAACAGCGGACGTGAAATCAAGTAAATGCATGTTCACCGTACTGAGGGCATCTAATATTCATTTGACGAGAGCGCCGGTGTCGATTGGAACTGGAGATATAGCTCGGAATAATTCCATCATGGCGCGTGCCCAACAATGGAGCCTATTACCGCTAAGCATTAGCTAGTGAATCGGTGGGAAAGGCGAGCATGTAATTTGGTGTCCCGCTCGTACGGTTTGCTTCGCAACAACTACTCGTTCATGGCTGGACTTCAACTGCTGCAATCGTCCTCCATTCAATGGTACTGCGGCCATCTGTTTCCATCATAATGAATGCCTTATTTCTACCTCTTCCACCTCACTCGGGTGATAGTTCGCAGTTTTTGCTGTAGCGAGTGAAGTGAGTTAATAAGTATCTGTTCGTAATAATGCGAGACCTTAATAATTCAGAAATACGTAGCACTTGTATTCATTCAGTTGGTCTAAGTTTCGCTATTATTTTTATGAAAAAATGGCACTAATAATATATTCCCTTCACGCCCAAGTACTCTTGCAATCACGTTTTCGTAATCCTATAGTATGTTACATTAATCCTTTAATTTTCATCCTGTTTACTTTCATTTGTTTGAAAATGTGTGGAATAAATTCATTGACTAACTATATTCCGTAAATCAAATTGGCACTAATTTTAAAGGCCTAGTGGAATGTACTTAAGGTCCTTCTATGTAATAATTAGCCTCAATATATAACGCGGACGTAATATGCTATTCAATACCATCATTTGGCTCAAGCTGAAAGAGCAAACCCCTTGTATCAGACTTTTATTTCGGGGGAGGGGAATTTGAGCCAAGCCTTTCAAGCTTGAGTTAGCAAACGATCGTTCGGAGTTAGCTCTTATTTGACCCTCATTTTTTGGGAATATTCCCTAAGCCTTTTGTCATTGTTAAGATATTACGATGGCAGTAATATCGTTGAAATTGATTGAAGACATTATAACAAGATTTACCATTGATCACCTTAAGGCTCGATGGCGATACTTGTTGGAACTTGGTGACAGGAAACATAATAAAACATACAACAGTGTATCCTTTATTATGTTTCAATATTTATATATGCTGGCATCCATGAATTTTGATGCTCGTAAAGGTTTGCCACCGTCTTATTTGAACTTGAAAACCTTCTCGGAGAAAAATATAGTTTATGGGACTTCATATTTAGACTTCACGCACGCTAAGGACCAAATTGAGCTTCTGTTAAGTGTGCCATAAATTGTAAGGACATGAACGCGAAGGCAACATTTATCCAAATTTGCGTCCAATACGTGGATACATGTCCCGACGGCATGTTCCCCACCACGACGGAGCCTTGTCCCATTTCGCTGTCCGTGCGTCGAACGTATAATCTTTCCTCAGCCATCGCGTCTCACTCTCCGGACCGTGAAATCGAGAGTGTTGTGGTTCTCGACTTGTGCCCCCGGGGACGGAGGAGGGATCTTGGAGCATGATCTTTTCGCCCGCCGCCACCTGGCCGGGGCTCCAGTCGAGAGGCCCGCCGCATTTTGGATAGCGATGCCCGCCCTCCTCAACCATCTCGGTCGGTCACTTTGATGCTCTGGGGGAGGAAGATTCGGAGAAGGGTGGGTCGTGGCCAAGAGTTTCCAACGACCGATCAGTTCGAAAGGGAAAAGGCGGACTGTGCCTATCGATGGAATCGGGAATAGTCGATGCTGTTAGTGTTCCCAATCCATTAGGGGATTTGAGATCGATGGTCTAGTAACATTGTCCGCGCGGTGACGAAACATGGCTATTTATATGAAGAGGGTCGTGTATCGCATCCATTCATCTAAATCCATGCGATTCCCCGAAATCCTCCACTACCTCAAGTATGTTTAGGATGTTAGGCAAGGGGTGAGTGTTGTACTGAACTTACACGTGGTTGTGTACATGGTTTTTTCGTTTCAGGTGTGATCGTAATGGGCTCGTACACCAATTCTCTTTTAGAGCCGACTTTGATGGACTTTGAAATTAAAGAGACCTGCTGAAAATATACCATTCAATATTCGCTCGCTAAGTACACTTTAGTTCCACCAATAGTTATACTTTATTTTCAATACAATAAAATCACAGCGCTAGAAAGTAAGCTGAAAACTCATTTTCAAAGTATATTTTATTTCCATTATTTCATTTAACGCTACTTGCGTCGTGAGACATCAATCAGTGAAATTTGTTGGGTACTTATCTTGATTTCACTACTACTTAAAACAGTATTCTTCAATTTCTCTTACATTTCCCTAGAAGTCGCGATTAAATCACATCTTTAATGGCTTTTTTTGTGGAGGTTTCCGTCATAATTATTCGCCAACATTAAGCTTCTTGGGTCTGGAATGGACTCGTTATTTTATTCTCGTTTGAATGAGGAGAGAGAAAGAATTACTTATTTGAAATGACGGATGACAAGAACCTTGCCATTTTTCCTGTAGCCACCCACTCCTTTCGCTTACGTGAACGGAAACAAGCTCTTTTAAGGGGATAGGATACTTCGGGAGAACTCCGCGACAACGGTCGCTGGAATTTAGTTCCGAAAGCGACCGCTGCAGTTTGAATTGGAGGGGAAGTTGACTGGGTGGAAGGGGGACTCGAGAGCGAAGAAAAATTCATGGTTGGGGAGAGGGACTGAGCTCTCCTTCTGCGGTGTCAGATTTCGGTCCGCTGGCGGTCGGGATCTCGGATGACCTAGGCAAACTTCAAGGAGTTGTTTGTGTTGCAAAAAAACTCTCGAGGCCCAAAAAACTCTTTTTGTGTTTTTTGTGTTACTTTAGTTGATCAGCCCTTCGGTCGGTCTCTTTTTCTCTGGATAGTTCCCGCATTGAATTCCGCTCGCTTTCTTCACGGTGTCCCATTTCTATTCATCCTGTACCTCAATGAATGCATCGTAAATAAGATTGAAGTTTATAATTTATAATATAAAAATAAAATAGACTGTATGACTTGACTTATTCCACGCCGGTAACCAATATTGCACAATAAAATTGATCGATACGAGAACGCGAGAAATCGTGTATCAGTTTCGTTAATTGCAGTTTCATTTTTCTCTCTACCGTTTGTTGTTGCAATCCATCACAAAATCCACGTTTATATTACTTCAATGCTCCGTTTTATTGCGCACTTCAATTATAATTTTTTCCAATGATGGCAACGACAGCATAATTTTTAATACAGCTGGGACGAATCCTAAATTACCTCTATTTCGAAAGCTTCAACTCCAAGTGTGAAAGGTGAAAGTACGTCTTAAAATTCGAAAATTTTTACAAGTGGTCTATTTCATATGATGTATATATGTGTTTATGATTACATTTATAAAATTTCATACACAGTTATTAAATCTCAACTCCCCTGGGATCATGCAAAATTATTTTTTTCTTAACTTTGAAGTCTGTGGCGCGGTAATCGGCACTGAAGCTGAGGAGTCATGATATCCTCATTTTTTTATCTTACTCGTTTGAAAATGCCCGGAGAAAATTAATGTCGCGCCGCAGCACAGAAAAATTTCGACTCGGTTCACAATTGGTGAAGGGTATGCAGAGGGGGAATTAGTAACTTCATGTATTGCGATCTCATTACCCTGTAAGAATCCCATCACTAAAGGCCGTTTTACACGGTACACGGAATTGCGCAATCTGACGTGCGTGCGAAGGCGCAATCAAAATTGCGTCGTGTATAGCGGTAAATTGCTAGAACACATGCGAGAATGCGTGGATGCGAGACGGCAAAGTAGCCACCGTTCTAATTTCGTTCATGCATTCGCGCAATTCCGCGCCATTTTAGAAATTAATGCAGCTCTAACCTGCGCAATTCCGTGCCTCGTGTAAAACGGCCTTAAGGCTAAAGCCGGAAACTTATGACGCGCGCGTGACTCGATAAACAATGTGGTTCGCGTGGCTGAAAGCTATTAATTATTTCGATGTATAGCATATTGTAAGCACTAATGGAGTCGCACTTAAATTTGTTACAACATTAATTAATTTATAAAATTGGTCGAGAAAAGAAAAATGCGTCTTACTCAGCCATGCCATAATATATATGCGATAATCCAGGAAAAACCAGTGGCCGGGGCAGAAGGCTGCTGTTGGCCGCACCGCGATATACAGGGATAAAATATTACCATATTTAGTCTCCAGGAGGCCGGTGTGCAAAGAGAAATGAAGGGTAAAAAGTTGAGGGAAAGGATTGATTAAAAAACATCAACTCCGGTACAATAATTTATTGTAACCAGGTGTATTCTGGCATATTTTAGGCAGCATAAAGTTCAGGTAAAACTCTTTTCATTTATCCACCATTGCTGTGGCCCAAAACTGCTTTCCCTTTGAATTCTGTCAATTATAATCCCATGAGGAGACCACACAATAAAATCGCAATATTTTGTATCCCATATTTCCAGCTGTCCCTGTACTTGATAAAAATATCTGTTTCTCTTACGTAACTTATATTTTCCTTCTTTCACTTCCATGAAGGTAGCTCTTTTATTTTTAACTCCTTTCTCAGGAGTAATATACCTACAATTATAGGGGCACTTGATTTCAACCAAGCCTTCACCATCAGATATTACCCCATCAGGACTAGCAGCCAAAGAAGGTAATTTGTCATCAACAAAGAGACCAGCGGGTTAAACTTTATATTTGATTGAAGACTCATATTCCCTGATGGCAGATTTTTCGTTAGCATTTCCCCAATCTGTAGCCTTGTTTCCTCTGAAGGAAGGAAACAAAATATCGTCTGCCACCTTCTTCCTAGATATTGTGGGCCTTAAATTGCAAATACGGCCAAAGAAAGAGGCCGTCAACCTTTTCCACATTTCCGCCTGCCACGCCGCATTGAGCATTTGCTCCCGTATTTCCCTCTCCAACTTTTCCCTTGAGGTTTTATCCATTTTAAGTGATGATAGGAAATTATTCATGGAATCTTGGCTGGCCAATGCGATGTCACTTTGTGCATCAGGAACAAGCCCATAATGCTTGTCTGGTCCCTCAATTCGCAGACGTTTCTTTTTTGAAGTTTCAGAGAATTCCAGTCGTCGCTTTCTCATGTACTCCCTATTCCTTTTGGAGGAAACAGAATTTTTTTGTGTATTCTCCTGGGCTCTTGCTCGTCAGTCCTTTATGAATTATGCCATGTACATCATCTTTCACATTGAAGGCTACCGATGCAATGGCACACCTAGTTTCATTGGCCCCCCGTAAACATAAATTAACCCTTTTCCCTCCTACTTACTAAGCTACATAAGAGTTGTAGGACTCCGCAAGATTGTTTGTCACGTTATATATCAAACTAGCGGAGTGACGAGATAATAGACTGTTGGCAAAGGTGATATCCTCCCATATGCCGCAACTAATGAAATGAGGGACCAAGTTTTCCTCTCCTTCTTTGGGCCCTTTGCAATAATATTTGTCACACTTATTATGGTCACCAAAAACATGATTCGATCCTTGCTCTATGTCCTTCTGTCGGAGTTTGACCCAACGGGCACTGCCCCTTTTGAATTTCTTGGCCGTCGTGCAATATCTTGCAGTCTACTGCTGTAATTTCTAAGTAGATGGTTGACGCATTCTACTTTTTGCACTGGTAACTGCTGCCCATATGGCATTTCCCTAGACATCCTTTGCATTATGCTACTATCACCATCACCTGTAATAAAGAGGATTTCATTACTTGGGAGCGATGTTGTTTGATCGTGAATGATTTCATGATAAAAATATATAAAATATTCAAGTTTTAAAATTAACTTTCAACTAAAGTATTGAAAGAAAATGAATGCATATAGCTTCTAATGAACAAATTTTTTATGCACATTAGCTACGCAAGAGTTGTATGACTCTACAGGATTGTTGGTGACATTATATATTAAACTAGGGGCGTACAAAACAGGAGACGGTGAATTACATTAAAATGTGTTTTTAAATCCTGTGAGTTTGCGTATTCAAAATTATGATCCGAGTAATTCAACCTAACCGAATCAACAAATCCACCAAAGTCTTATTGCAATTACCTATCCGTTTTTTCCAAATGATCCTCAACTCTGGGAAGGCAATCATCTACGTCTGATTGCTCAGCTTGTCGATATTCATCCTGTTCCTTAGGGTCCATTTCTCGACCATGCCAATTGCTGCATCCAGGCTGAGGTGATGATGGCCTAAGGGGAAAAAACGAATTTTGAGAAAACGAATGTTTGATTGAAAACGTTTTTGCTGACGGTGATGTAATGTACACGTTAATTATAATTAGCAACTAGCGCTCCATTGAATATTTCTGAACTGTTATCAACTAAATCGTAGGTATAAGATTTAATGTAATTATTTTGCAGCAATATTTACCTTTCCACTACACCTGTTCCGGAACCCATTGGCGATGATTCTTCGGAATGAACGCTTCCGGTTTCAACTGCTACAAAATAAATGTGTAATAAGGCTTCAGGCATAGGAGGGAATTTTTATTCTCGTTATTTTTCTTGAAGCTTAAATAATTGGTACACTATTAATACAAGAGAGTCATTTTTTAAACGCAAAATGAATTGAATTTCATTGTGAAATTACCTGCCTCCTTAGGTTTTGGAGGGTGATATTTCCTCTTCTTTGGCTGGTAACCGTTACGATATCTCCACTTCACCTAAGGAGTTGGTTTTTCCATAATCTGCTGTCCACAATCAATCTCGACACTGACCCGTCGAAAAACACAGGGGTATCTTTCTCTCGTAGCACGCTTGAACTCTCCAATCTCCCGAGACAAAATAATTTTTTTCTCCGAATATGACGCCCGACGTAGTGGAGCAGTGTGAGGGGAAGGAAGGCAAGGGATTGGTAGTGGGGGAGAGAGAGGGGAAGGAGAGAGACCTCCGAAGAGAGGGGAAGTGGAGGTGGGGGGATCCTTCTCTGGAAGACGACAGCGCCAGGTCCCCGCCAGCGCTGTGATAGACGTCGAGCCGTAGAAAGGCCAAAACATCCATCACGCCCAAGAACATAACGCGAATCTGGTTGCATGCACGCTCTACCGGTATATATATTTGAAATTATGAAAGATGCAGCCTTGACTCAAATGTTTGATCAGTTCTGAGTCTCAATTTGGAGCGGAGTAATTCTCACGAGAAAAAGGCGATTTTTTTGGGAAGTTAGCAATTTTTTTCTCCTAATAGGTTTTTACGTGTGCAACTGTGAAGACATACAAACCAAGGCTACATACATCTTAAGTTTTTTAGTGGAAACAGTTCCTCGTTACATGCAAAAATGGCCCCCTAGCGACCTAAATGGTAGCTTGCTGCAACGGCACTTTTCTGGCGTAGTATCCAGTCCCCTTAAACAATCATCAAGCCTCGTCGTCTCCCTTGCTGTCACTGCTATTCTTGGGAGACACGACTCGACGATTCTCTCCTTGTTGTGAATTGGAAGACTTTCGAGAGAAAAGGTTTTTGGAAAATTGGGAGAAAGAAACTCTCTTTGGAATTAAAGCGCTCTTATGAAGGAACTTTAATGCATTGAAGGTGGAAATTTAATTTAGATAACTGGACCACAACAGATAATTATGAATTTAAGGTAAACGCGCACCATAGTCTACTTGAGATAAATATCATGGTGTATTGGATAATTTCTCGTGTACAGTCGCTGAAAATTTGATTATGATGTGTTCAACTTTCTCATAAGAAAATATTATCCAATTTACCTTGTAATCGAACGAGAAATCCCAATTTGGGTGCTGATTGTGGTCATAGGCCGATACAGCCTTGAAATGCTCTTATAAATTATATCGCAGTTTGAATCTAAGTTTTTTGTTTAGAATTTAATTATTTATTTAGAATTTAGTTTTTTATCTAGAAATTTTAAATTAAATATAGAATTTAATTTAAAAAGTCCTTTCTTTAGTCAGTGGCCCTCGAATCTCTCTGAATACGTCAATGATTATTTTGATGTGCTATACAAGTCCCTTTCATCCGTACTAGTGTGTTTGCTTTGAATATCTCAAAGCTACTTTCGGTCTCAAGATTGGTAATACTGAATTTATATATAATGAAAGTAATTGCTTCATCCTTCGCTTTGCTATTCTGAAACAAGATTGCTCTTTCGCATCATTGTATAGTCGAATCCCAACTGGCGCGATGCTTTACTTCTTCATTCTATTGGAAAAACTACAAATCTGATTACCATAAAATTATATTTTACTGTACGGGACGACTAGAAAGTTTTTCTTTGTTACTTTTTCCGCCTCGGACTAAAACAACGAACTTATTTTTTTTCAATATAACGCAAAAATAGTGATCAAAATAACGAAAACATTTTTGACTTAAACAATTTACATTAAATAGAGCTAGGTTTTGTTGGTACATGTTTAGTCTTTGCTGATATTCTTTGCTGAGGCATAAGCTTTCAAACTTTTGACGCTTAAATTTTTGAAACTGATCAGTCGATCACTCGAAGTAAGAGTCCACGTGTTAGCGGCTGATCTTTTTCCCCTGAATTCCTAACATTCTCCTTTATCATTTCGTAGGTTATGCACCCTGTGCGAACGGATTAAAAATTTCTTTTGGTGGACAGTACGTTGATACAAGTTTTTTCGCAGAAGTGGATGGAGTAGATTGATCTATGGAAACTGCATTTTGGAGCAACCCTCCGTAGGTAATTATATATCTTTGGGTTCGCTATGCCCTACCGGAATTAAGGTGTGCATCGGTATTAACTTTTTTCTTGACCACATGCCTAAAATTAAAGCTTGTAACAAGGCTCTGTTAATAGCTGAAATGACTTATCTGAAATTAGATGAAGAAATGTCTGCTTTGGTCGGGAAGTTCCTTCCTTCCCCAAGCCTTACCTGGTCCATTTTCTTCCTAATTTTAAATGTGTTGCCTTGTAAAGAGCTTGTCATTATATTAACTGGAATAGTGGAAAGAGAGAGTTGCAAAGTGCCCACGTGGGGTTGATTTTGCTTTTGAGTGGATTTTGCCCCACGTCGCTGTCCTCACTTAGATTACGCAATGTTTACCTGTTCGTCTGGGAAACTTTTTCTGCCCATTAAACTCAACGGAGAATAATTTCAACTCATTTATGCAAACTCGATGGCTTACGAAGCACATCGAAGTTTTTCAAGCAGAAAGGCAAAAATGCTGCTCATCAAACATCAGCCGTGTTCTTCCTGGTGAATCTTAATCAGCATTATAAGTTATTCGAGAAACCGGCCACTGTCAACTGCTGGTTAATTTATCCACCTCCGTCATTTTTATTATGATTTGTGTCTTCGTAAGTGATAGTTTTTCGAATTGTGTGAGCAAACTTTTACCTTTCCCTTGATGCACAGTTGGGATTTCCCGAGGAATACTTAAGCGTTTAAAAGGTTAAGTAATTGTTGTAATTATGGGCGGTTAGAAATCGCTGGAAATAGCCATTGCTAGGTCTGAACAATCAGCGACCCACATGGGCCAAAGGTATGTCCATTTGCTTGGTCGTGAAAGAGTAATGGCCCTGGGACTCCCCGCAACATCTATTCCTGTCTCCAGCTTTGTAACGGTGAGGCCTGCGCATGCTAATCCTTTGCTGAACATGGCTTACGGGTGCACCCTTATCAGCCGTGTTAACCCTCACGAATAATCGAATATGGTTCTTTGACGTTATTTATTTTATCAGGTAAGTCGTCAAATTGCCTGAATTCCAGAATCACTTTTTAGGAAAACATTGTTTGGCGTTCGAATCTCCGAGATAATGTTTTTGTGACTCGTGTGCAATCGCGGAATGTCATTTATTATAACTTGAACGCTTCAAACATGGAAATATGAATGCATTTCTTTCTAAAATATCCGGCAATGTGATGATTCCAAATATATTTTGAGGTTTGTGCTCTCACACTTTCATTAAGTAATATTTTCATCGCGAAATCTCTTGAATTCCCCCAGTAAAAATAATGGAATACCATCTATTCATGTATGGACTTTCAATAGGAAATGTTTTCTTCTTTTGGTTCATTGAAAATATCCATCCCCTTCAATACTGTACAATTTCAAAAATTGAAAGGTATCATTACCTCCCTTGATAATGACACTAAGTGTCGAAACCATGGTCGGTCGTTAAGTGTTAAATTAAATAGTGTGGAAATTACCATTTGTATTTTTATCATGGATATAACAATATTCCACTAAATCAAGCCTGAAACGATTTTATACGTTTGAAATTGAGTGGTATAAAAATCTGAAATCGGTCATCATGTGAGGGAGTAGTTTTTTCAGAAGACTTCCGCGCGGTGGCACGAAGGATGATATATTTTCTACGACAAATACGATTGTTGGTGCCATAAATTGCAATCCATATGAACAAAAATCTTCTACGAAAAATATGTGAATAAAATTTAGGTACCCCTTTATATTATATATTCGTTTTGTAGATAATTGATCTTAATTTATCAAATTAAATGGGCATTAGATCCTCTGAGATGCCATTTATGAGCGCTCATCTGACAGGAAAAAGCCTCCGCAAAGTATATCTCCATTGACTAATCTGCATATTTTGAATATTTTCAATTGATTAAACCCGTTGCATTAGGAGTAGTGCATTCATTTTTAGCAATGCGTGAAAAATTAAATTCTTATGGTCGTGACTTCAACAGTCAGTGTATGATCCTAATACAATGCAGGTGATCAGAATGTAATAGTTTTCGTCTTCCGGGTAGAGTTAAAGAGGGGTGACAAGTGAAACGCGTGTACTGATGCGGAACTAAAACGATAATCGGTCTTAGTGGATCATAGCGCTTTAATTGGAGAAAACATTGTTCATTTTGGCGTGGAAAGAAAAGCATCCCCAATCGCGGAGCATGTGTGTTCCCCCAGTGTGGAGGGTTTAATCCACTCGTTCGCGACGAAAGCACAATCAGTCTCGACGAGTTGAGGGGGAAAATAATACGGAGGCTCCGAGGATCACCGTCTGGACGAGAAATGACTCCGTCTGTCACTGCCTGGTTCCCCCTGAATACCCCTGGCATCGAACTCTCGACTCCCGGAGTCGAGTGCTCTCTTCTAGAACGATATGGACCCCTTCCCCTCCAGCTCGTGAACCCGCCTTAATTACACGCCAACCCTGAAGACACCCCTGACCACTCCCTCCATCTTCCGTTAAGAAGCTTGTGTCTGCGTCACCCAAAACAAATATTTTTGCTTATGCTTGGAAAACCATTTCGCCATCATGAACGGAGTCCACCGAGGTTATAAGTCAAAACCAGGCCTCACAGAATGTTGAGAATGTATTTCTTATATTTTAAGTTACTTTTTTCCAGCCACTGGAGCCGCTAATATGATCCATGAAAAAATTAGACATCTTCAAATATATTTTCATGTAACTTGACTTCAATTACAGAATTGCTTCGCTAATTACTAAAAAATAATGGATTGAGGAGACTGCGTTTTATTTTTATCTATATTCTAATTTGTTATTGAAATTTCATCATGTTTAATCAAAATGACATATATTCTATCAGTAAATAACATTTTTTTGCAATTGTAATACAAGTACCGTCGCATGAGCCTGCATGAAAATGCTAATTTTCCCATTGCTCTAACGTTCTATACATTAAATGCTTAATCTCTTTAATTGGCCTGAAAGCCTCAGCCGATGCATCACAGTTAGGAGAGTAGGATTTTTAAATTTTCGTGAAAATGACTCACACTTCGTTCTTTGGACCAACCTTCTCAATTACACGCCAATTCCGAAGACCACTCCTCACCACTCTCGTTGAGCCTTGCGAGAGTTCATCGAAGGCTTATTTTCCCTTTCACTCTCGGAGGAACAAATCATGCTATTCGAAATGGATAACTCACACACACTCACTGAGAATGAGAACATTTCACAGGCTTGGTTGGGTCTGTGCCCAGAACTCTTTATGCCTTGCCTGCCCCTCCCTTCCTCTTTTCGTGGTGGTGGTATAAGAGGCTGGAGGGGAGGGGGATGGGTGAATATGCTTTTTAATCCGACATGGGGAGTGGGGATTTTTTTTTTTTTTTAAAGGATGTGAGAAAAAAGGGGTCCGGTCCGTGCCTCTTCCTTTCGTTCCTAGCGCGGGCCACTTGGCAACACCGCATCTGTGTGAGTGCGAGCACGAGGGATACACAGTGAGGGAGAGGGGGGTGGGGACCTCTGGTTTAGGATGCGGCGGAGGGGAGGGGGGAGCAGCTGACTGCCGCGCGGCGTGGTAGGGGGAGGGGTTGATGTTTACCTCCCCTATTTTACCAGCGGGGACTCCCTCACACTCCCATCCTATTCCCCCTATAGCCGCCTCCCCTCTCTTGCGTTCTCCCACTTCCCTCATCCTTTCCCCATTCTCCTCTTTTCTCTTCCATCTCCTTCTCCCGGTTTACAAGTCAGTTTCTTGCCGTGCCTCGTGTGGGAAGGGTCGGGCGTTCGCGGCGTCCGCACGCTCTTGCATCGCTCCCTGCCGTTGGCCGCCCTCGTGTGTTTGTTTCTGGAGGTCCTTCACCGACTAAGAAACGTGTTGTGTGCTCCCTCCGTGCTTTTTTACTATGTTGTCTCTCTCGCGACCGAGTTCGCACGCGATAGCAACGCATTTGATCATCAGCTTCTTCGGAGTAATGTGAGCAGAAGAGTTCTTCTATCCCATTTGACTCGACGGAGAAAAGTTGGATTAAAGAGGATTCTACTGTTTTCTCCATCTGGCCTGCCTTCGTGTGAGTGTTCTATGCTCTGATTATCACTAAGACGGTGTTATATCCTTTGGATCTGATTCGTGGATTGACGATAGTGCGAGGATAACATTGGTTTGTGGGAAGAAAGTGTTTATGTTCGGTGAAAAAAATCAGTGCATTATCCTCCATTTGCGTTATACTTGTGCCTCTGAGTAAGAGGTAGAAACGAAGAAAGTTTTGGTGAATATCTGAGATAATCTCTCAATTTTCCTTCCGTGGAAACATCTCCCGAAAGTCATCGAGTGGAACTGAAGTGATTCTCTCCCATTATTTACGTTATTCTTCGCGCGCGAGGGCAGTTTTGCTTGTTTTCCCGCGCTTCTTTTGTCTATTTTTGCCAGTGATTTCGCTTCGCGGGAAATTTCCGCGGTACTATCCTCCGCATCCCTCCACAGTCCTACCTCCCCTCGTGCGAAAACTTCTGAAACTCTGTTGCGCATGCACCAGGGCCGGCCCTGCGCCCTTGCACCACCTCTATAACCGACCACGACGAAACCCTCTCCACGAGGTTCAGGATACCCTTTCGTAACCTCCCCTACTCTTAGCTTCCCCTCCTGAGACATTATTTCGAGGATCCCGTCCCCTTTGATACTATTACTACGACCGTGGGCTTGGCTAGGATTCATTCGTCCCCTTGACTTCGGCCGTGTTACTCCTGGCACGTGCAAGACGGGCTGATCTTCTTCACCGTGTGTTTGCCTGAGGGTTCCACGAGGCTGTCTCCGGGTTGTTAGTTACCTTCGCTGTTTGGTAAATCCTTGAACTTGCTGGAACGGGGATTTCCCCAATCGACAACCCTTTTCCCAGCGTGTGAGGGGCCTGGAACCTTTTCTCTTCTCCAAACCTTTCGTTCGTGTTTGTGGGAAGGGGGAACGCGAAATATCTGTCTTAACGAGGGAGGATCTTATAAATAAGTCGCCGGGTGGTGGTGGTGGCGTAGCGGCGTCCAACCTCCCCCCTTTCTCTCCGTGTTCGCGCGAGGTTGCCCGGCAACCCACGCGAGGTCTCCGCTCGCGGCCCGTGATGGCAAACTCGCGTTCGCTTTCGCCGAAGAGCCGCGATTGTGCCGAGCCGGAGCGTGGCTGACTTCTCGCCTCGCCCCGCCTTCTCGTCTGAGGGCTCGACATCAGCAGCATCGCATCGGGGGTGTTCCCTCGGTTCATCTGAGACGGACTGCGTCGGTGCTAGTCACACGGAGGCTTTGTTATTCCCTGCACGGTGTGCCATAATGCTGCGCTGAGGGAAGCAATTCTTCCAGGAGGAGAGCCTCGGTTTAGCCGCCAAAAGATTTTTTATTTAAACCTCTTAAACTTCCCTTCTAAAGATTTAACCGCGTGGGCCAGTCAAATAGAAGTTTATGTACGACGATAACAGAGTTACTGGTGGTAGGAAGAAGTGCTTGTGAAGTGAAATAGGTTCAAGACAGCATTTGACTCAAAATCGTGAAAGACTTCTTTCTTGGAAACATCAAGCTCTTTCCCACGAATCTCCGAGCGTTTTTTCAGTGTTCTATTTACTCATTTTGAATACCGCCTTACCCGCTATCACAACTCCCTTAAGTGCGGAAAGTCTTCTCAAGTGCTTCATCTGTTCAACACGTCGAGTCACCCAAGTTTATACATTCCCACGACCATCAGCTGGAGCCAGGCGGTCTAGTTCTGTGATAACACTGCTCCTAGTCTTTTCAAAAGGATCCTCTACCAGAAGGTCATTCGCCTGAGGGCTCTACCATCAAGTCATTGTTTTTTTATCCCTGGTGTCGACTGGAAAGGATTTACATATTACGTCGTCTCCACTTTTGAAGGGACCGAAAGATTCCACAAGGCCTACCATCCTTTTCGAAGCAGCGTTACTATCTTGGGTGTAACACAACGAACCCGAAACTGTGTCACGCCCTACCCGAGGCATTCGGGGCTTCCGGAATCCTTTTTGTTTGGCCGGACCGATTTGTTTGTGTACGTGCGCGTGTGCCTCATCATTGTTTTTAGAGTGCCCCACCGCGGGAGATACCTTTCAAGATGGATTCCTGTTTCCCGCCGTTGGCGTCCCTCAGTCTGCGGGAGCATCGTAAGTCGACGGGCGGTGCTGGGGGTCTTGCCGTGCCCAGGTCTCGAGCCCAGTCCTCCCACTCACCGAGCGGATCCTCTTCTATATTCTCATCATCGTCCTCTGGCGATGAGACCGACGGACAGAACTACGGCAAGATCGAGATCCTGCAGGACCTGGAGGTTTACTACATAAAGCAGATAGCACACAATTACAAGGTCTGTCAATAGACTTTTTTCTCTCTCAGAAATACGTGGGTAAAGACTATCTGGATTTTAAAGTGGCTGTAAAATGGTCAATTAGTATTTTTGCTTGTGTTCTAATCCATTCCAAGTATTTATTTTATCGATCTCGAAGGTGCTTGTCTTTTCGCCGGCGGCCTCGTAACCTTAGGAATTGATGCAGCACATTCACTTGTGGCGCCTGGCGACCTATTTTCTGGATTCCCTCTTGACCCGAAATATTTTCTGTTCCTCACTGCTATATTCCACGGAATTCACGTTTGACTTTTAGCATTTTTAGAATTTCGTGGCCGTTTTTGTGATTAGAACACAGAACATGTCAGGTATTCCTGCGATGACTGCTCTAATTGTAAGACTACTCTTTCTTAGACTACAATGGGTCTTTGGAATAGTTTCTATACCTTATTTCGTTTGTTTTATCATTTATTTCACTCGCTGATTTTTTTTAAATTGTAGAAGGATGAGTTTATGAGGAAAATATATAATTCGCCTACAGGCGTGGAAGATATGGACATTTTGATGCTTTCTTAAACGAATCTAAAAATCGGTGGATGTTTTGGGCTATTTCCTTTTCTGTAGTCGTAACAGCACGCATTAAACCATCCTTATGTAATTTATCGTGTCGGTTCGTTTCGCTCGCTGATTTTTATCGCTTTGCGCTCCAGCCTGTGCGTGCGAGCTGCCTTCATAATTTACTTGTTGATTCCACGTTTATTTCGTGGGTAACCTTTCTTAGTGGTTAGAATAAATGTCTGCTAATCAACGGGAAGGAGGGACGTATATACATCACCGATGTTATCGTGACTGGTCATGTTTCTTCTTTACGGTCCTCGTAACCTTAGGAATTGATACAACGCCTTCACTTGCGTTGGATGACGACCTATTTACTGAATTCCCACTTGACCCTAAAAAATTTTCTGTTCCTCTCCGTTGATCTTCCACGACATTAATGTTGACGTTGCATCTTGCGGAATGAAAGTTTTTTTTCTCGTAAATAATATATTGTGTGCTTGAGGTGTTTAAGGTAATAGGTCAATGAGCGGCTCTTTAGAAATTCCCACTTTTGAGTGCATTTTCTTATATATGGGAAAAATGCACTATTGTTTTCGGTTTTTCTGTCGGTGTATATCTGGTTCTGGTTTGTTTCGGTATTTATATCTGTCCTCACTTTCATGTCAATTTACCGACCACTATGCAGTGCAACATGATTTCGATGGTGGTGCTGCTTCGGTATGGAATACCATTTCCAAAAACATTTGATGATGCCCAGGTCTCGAGTCCAGGATCTTAGTCTGAGGCTTTGTTTGATTGGATAGTAAGTTTTTTTTTGTGATTTTCACGAATTTTGCCAAATAACTTCAATAATTTTGATTGCGGTATTAGATACAAGTTTCCAGAAGAGGTCTCGAGTCTTGATTTTGACGCAAAGTCATCTAAGGTATGTAATAAATTAATCGCAGTTTGGTAAACTAATCCCAGTTTGATAAACTAATCGCAGTTTGACATACTAATCCACAGTAAAAAAAACTCATCTATGCAATAGAAAATGCGCTGTGTATCACTGCGTTGAGTACTGATCTAATTGCTGCTTGTCTAAAACATTTCGCACAATTTTTGTAATATAAAAAATAATTCATATGTCAAATGACTTTATATCTTATATAAAGTTATTTTATTGGATCAGGACCAAGTTATTAATTAGCTTCCTATCTAGGTCAATGATTTGGAATTTCGGTTTTGTGTTTATTATCAAATGATCAGAACATTTATTAATAGTAGATACATGATGTGTGTTCTATTTATCCGGAAGCATCCGGTAATTCTTCGATTCCATTTTCAGGGATGTCACGTTATTCTTGCTTCCCTGTAACTGTTGTTACTGAACTCACGAAAATAAATTCTATCATCTACTAAAGACATTATTTTCCCAGTGCGATTAATTTCGGCAAGTGACTGTTTTCCACGTCGGATGTTGGAAACCATGTTATAGTGCTATGCTTAAATTAAATACGAAATTCGTATATTTGTTGCGAGTGTTGTAATTACAAAAGCGAGTTCATTTATTTCGGAGTACCTTTTTACGACTAACCGCCTGTAATGTCTGTTCTCCATTAGAGGAAGTTTATTTTCGATAATTGCTTGTGAAGTTTTTTTTGTGTGTCCGTGTGCACGTTCAACTATCCTGCCTTCTCATGGGGCAGCTCTAAAATTGTTAGCGATGAAAGACAATTTGCTCTATCGGTTGTTTATTTTTTTCGTTCTGCATTGCCTAACAGTTAGCGCGAGCGGAACTCGGATGATGTTGTATGCATTTATGAATTCATATCTCGCTTCAGTCGATCGACGGGAGTCGGTCACATCAAATCAAGGTCAGGTCACGGCTACGCCATTTGCGTTCGCTGTCGTCCCTTTATCGATGCGGTCTCTTCGAATCTGGATGGACGATAAAATCCGTGCTCTCAGTCGGGTGTAGTAATTGATTCCCTGATCGAGGCTTTATTTTTGCGTCCCGAACCTGTGTGCCTGCTGTTCAAGTGATTTGCGGAGAAGGAAGAAAGTCAGGCATGAAAAAGGTTTTTTTTATCATTTAGTGAACGCATCGTTCCCTCTGGAACGGTCCTCTTTTTATATTTTTTCCGCAAGAAAGACATCGTGTTTAAATTCGCGTTAGCATCTTGGATATGTCAGGGTGTGAGAAATTAGGCATCCATTTAAAGTTCCTGTATTGTAAATATTTACAGTTTGCAAGTGAAAATATAGGAAGGTGGAATTTTCACGTTTGAGATACAGGCAAATGTTGACAAAGGTCTACTTTATGCACGATACCAGTGGCGTAACTAGGGATATGCTTTGGGGGGGGAGGAGAGGGCTTTGGGATGGGGGTTGATCGGGCATTGGGAGGGATGAGATGGGTTAGTGGGGGTCTAGCCCCCCCCAGGAAACAGGGAGGCCAGGAAAATTTTTGAAAAATAACATGCCTGAATATGAATTTTACATAAACTTGTCATGTAAAATTCAACTTTAAGCAGTTGCAGTTATTATACATGAAATCCAGACAAGATTTTTAAATATTTTTTTGATTTCTCTGAGGCTTTGGGGGGGATACATTCCCTCGTCCCCCCAATAGTTACGCCACTACACGATGCTATAAGTGTTATTAGAGAATATGTTCCGATAAAAGGCCGATCGAGCGTAGGAGTAGTAGTAGCGTAGGAGTCCTCTCAAAGTGACTTATTAGATCATATCCTCGTCCTATTGTTCATACTTAGCTGTATCTGAAACTGTATAGTTTATTTAATGCAGTGACTCATTGTACTACCGCTAAACTTCCTTGAGGGGGCCTGTGTGTCACCTTATAGGTGTAGATATCTAGGGTTCTACTCGTATTCTGTTAATGAAGCTGAATTTCATCTCTATGACAATTAATACTCCTCCAAGTTGAACAAAATATTGATACACTTAACCTTTAACTGAGATTTGGGTTTGAGGGTGACAGCTCAATTGTGCGTAGTTCGTATTGCCATCCTAAAGCCATACATTTTTGTTAATGCGCCCTGAATTATAATAAATTTTTTCCATAAGTTCAAAAATAATTACATTTGTTAGGCTAGGGTAATACCTTATTTTTTATTGTAAATGAGGAAGTTATTAGCTTGGAGTCCTAGTTCATTAATGAGTTGAGACTGATTCGAAGCTTCAATCTTTTCTCCCGTTGTGATTAAATTTATTTTTTCCGCATGACGGTTGAAATGATATCGATTTGGTGTAAGAATCATTTTTCGAAAGAGTGTTGAGTTACCATGCTTGCTCTTAACGTTCGTATAAACACCTTAGCTCCGATTGCGTGGGAAAATGACTTAGTCCCGTGCAGGAATTGTAATATTAATGTGCTGATATCACCGTGAGCTATTCGATGTGTTCGTAAGCGCATTACTGAATTTCTAACTAGCCATTGTACTCCTAGTGCATGCCCGGATTCAATCATGGGGGCGTGATAATTATTGGATTTGGGTGTGTTGGATGTGACGTGCGTGGTAATGGTGGAAAGTGATCGTGATGACTGTTGTTCGCTCACAGCGCAGGGTGTGTCGCGAAGTCACGAATAATAGAGGGGTGAACTTGTTTGAGGCGGTAGGTTCGCGACTTCGTTATTAAGAACGTACACTTTTCGTGTATAAAAAAGTTTTGATATCATAGACGACATCCATCGAGGTGAATAATCAAAAATAAGGCACATGTGACGCGGGTAATAATTCCTAATATTTCGATGAGATCACTTTTACCAGTTATTTTAGCCGCTTCCAATTCCAAACTTACGTGATTTGACTTTATTTACGTCATTATTTTACAAATAATGAAAAATTATACGGCAACGGCCCTACATTTTATTTCTATCACGATTCTTATGGTATAAGGAACACTTTATCAGCTTTTTATCAAAATTGCATATAATAACTCAATCAAAAATTTCCCTATTCTCAGTCAGGCACTGCCGTAAGAGCAAGCGTAAAATACGGATATTCAAATGCGATTCCCAGAAATTGTGGCTCGGAAAGTCTGTTTTTTTTTCCTGTGGATCCTAGTCGATGCACGGTTAGGAGGACATATTTTGAAATCTTAATGTAAATTATACGGTTTCGTTTCTCGTACTAAGTATGAGCCCGAAGACAATTAGTGAGGTCCGTATTCCCCTACACATTCGTGTTCTTGTGCCGGGAGGTCGTGATAGACATCTGTGAATGAGGTTGAAAAAAGTCGTATAGGTTGGCGAAAGAGGGATTGTGTATTGGGTGCCCTTAAGGAAAGTAATAAAGTGTGATTTATGTGCACTAGCCTATTGTGCTGAGATCATACAGCGCCTTGCCTTCTAGTTGTTTGTGTTCATTGGGTTCACTTTCATTTGCGTATTGAAATGTCTCTCGGTGGTATGATGTTTGAAATCATGAAGGCCTATTAGTTTGCTCTTTATTTTTTCGGTAGCACACTACGATACCAGCTTGTGTCATCAGCTTGTATGTTGTTTTTGGTACTAATAGCTTTCAGATGTTTCATTGCCTACATTTTTCGTCGATTTTATGTGAGTTGTTTACGTTGGTCAGAACGAATTAATTACTTATATATATACCAGTTGCCTTATCGTTCAGCTGGAACGTGCTACCTTGAATTTTTATTTCCACTGGGTATTTTTTGATACGGATCATTGTTTTTATTTTTACTTTTATTAACTTTATTTAACATAGAGATTTATACGAATGTATTACAAGTAAGAATAATTATACTCGTGTATTTTCCTCGGCAGTTTTTCCATTGTCATTCGACATTTTCAAGCGTAGTAAGGTATTGCAGTTTCTTTAGAAAGTATGGCCCGAATGTTTATCTCTTCCATTTTCACTCCACGGTGTGTTTTGTTCGATGAGCGTGAGCTCCCGAATACTTGCTTCATTTACATCGATGCCCGACCTGAGTTACGGCCTCATCTTGACGTTTGCCCGTATATTCATTCTAATTATGCGTGGTCTTCTCCACGAGGGAAAATTGGCGGTAGAGCTCCAAAGGGAAGGAATGATTTACGCAAGGGCCTAATAGTGGGATGGTGGTAATCAAAGGGTCGGATGGTTCCCGTCTTAGTCAGCGCGCGATCGTCGCACTGGATTCCAGATACTCAGCTAATAGAATGCAAGGCCCAGAGGATCGTTGACAGAGTATCGCATTTGGGAATGAAGTCACGCGAATGCAGAGTGCTTGCGTGGGTTGCATGCGCATTCCATTGCCTTGATTTGAGCGTTCGTATTCAAAGGATTCGCCCACGCTATCGCCCTTGTGCTAAAATCTGGTTTGCCTGTGGTTAAGCATCACGGGTAGTGTCACCCGGAACATTTATTGCTGTGGCTTTTGTTACAATATTAATTAAACCAGGCATGGTTTGTGGCATACGTAGGCTTTCGCTACAGGATGGGATTGTATCATTCTTTTTCGGTAGAAGTTGCGAATGGCGCTTTGTCGTGCCAGCTTTTTTTATTTATTTATTTATTTATCACAACCCCCGTAAACAGCACATAACGGCCTTTTACAACGAGGGATTTCAATATTAACAGAGTACAACACAAACATCCATGCCCTGGAGAGGGATCACCTACCCAGGCGGGATTCGAACCCGCGACCTACGGTTTGGCAGGCGAGGACTTTACCCCGCCGCCACCGAGGCCGGCAAAGCTATAAAAAGGCACTTCATGATGTTATTACGACGGTTATTTACGGTATCAATGATGATCCTCATCCATATGCCCATTTGTTTGTTTTCAAGACAAGCAATAGCTTATCTTGTAATTGCCGAGAAGTCTGGTCGCCCCAGCTCCCTCTCGCAATATATCCTGATGGGAGCAGATTATGTCCTATGCTCTCGGTCCATCAAGAATGGCTGCGCCAAGGAAAAAGCTCATCCTCTTGAGCCCTCCTTTAGAGTAGAGAAACCAGGCTACACTGTTGTCTACGCATTTTTTTTCGGATAGTGAATTGCTCGTATAAATATGCAGTGGCAGGATATCTTTTTTTTTGCAATTTATAATCTATTTTCTGTATTTTAAAAAAAGTTTATTGTGATTAAAACATATCTACTTCTATTTGCGAGCTAATGTGATTGTAGTAAGGGTGGTTCCCGGATCTATACAATAATCTTGAAAGCATAAATAGGAACTTGGTTGAATTCGGCGTCATCCGCGCCACCAGTCTTCATTTGAGGGTCTGTAGCGATCTAAGTTTCGGAATGATGGAGGTCCTGTCTGTCAAAAGACTTGACGTTTCATCGTGAATTATGACCGTTGGGTTCGAGGTGTACAATACAGTCGGTGAAGTTGTGTCAGTGCGTACATCTTGCGAAATGAGAATTGGGACTGGTTCCAGGCGCTTGAGATGAGCCGGAAGAAAGACTAACGAGGAAGTACTCGACTTGGTGGCTGAGAAAGGAAGCCCTTGCTATCTGATGAGTAGGTAGAGTGAGTGGTTGAAGTGGGTTCCGATAAGTAAGAGTATCCGAAGATCACGGTAGCGAAACGGAAAAAAACGTAGACGAGATTTGGTTAAGAGGGTGCAGGCTTTTTATTTCTAATGGAGACACGAATAATACGTACCGATTTATAGATCGACGTCGCACGGTACTACGTAGGAACCGTTGGTAGTGAATACGTTGTGAACTTTGAAACGGTCCTATTTCTTCCGTGGAAGTCTTTGCTAATCTGAAGATCTCTCACCTTACTACTATAAAAAGTAAAGGGACAATTCTGTTCGGAGTTTATATATTTGTTACGTGGTTCGTCATTAATGGCGATATGGAAATCAGGAGCAAAATCGTCCTCTCGTACGTGAATACCGACCGCGAGGTCAAACTTTGTGTTGTCGTTATCGGGTGATTATTTATAATAATTACGAGATCAATTATTACTATTAGAGGATTGGAAGTTACTCAGGAAAGAAATTACATAGGCAGTTATTTCAATGAAGGAAGTATAGAAATGTTTGTGATCAACCAATGACGACTTCGAAAAAGTGGAAAAACCTTTTGGCAAACTACGTTTTGAGTCTCATCATCTAACTTTAAAGGTTTAATGATGTCGGAATCGACGATAAATGTTGGGTTTAACCCTCATCACCTCTGCGTTCTCTGAAGTGTATATTCAGTCGCCACCCCGCTCAAGTCCAGTCTGGGAAGAATTAAAATTTTGTCGTTCCAATCACCGCCCACCGCATTGGTGTGGACTCGTAATCATGTTGTTACTTGGCGTGCCATAAATACTTTTTCTGTTAATGCTTGTGGTGGGTTAACGAAATTTTTCACCGCAAAACGAAGTGCCTGTCTATATTTTTTGTGAAAATAACAAATAATATACCGTTCACATTTTATTTACCCGGTATTTCTTTGAACACTTGCTATCCGAGCAATAGTTTTTGAAATTGGAATTTATCAATCTTCAAATTTTTATACAATCCTATCGATATAGTTGTCTATGTTCGGAAAAAATGTAGATTGAAACTATTATTATGAATTTGTACAAATACTGATGCAAACAATATGATTGAGGAAACATGTCGGTCAAAACAAAATGAACATTGCCAACTCACCAAACTAACTTTTCCTAAGTTGTTTGCAAATTAGTGCTGTGACATGAATCGCGAAGTGAATGCAAGTTATACCGCAGTTAGCAATTGTTGTAAATTTCAATGGAAAAATGTTTCGATTGACTTATCTCAATGCTTCGTTGCCTAATTTTCCATCTAGACATCGAATGATGCCCCTTATGAAATATGTAATTTTGAAACAAGATGTGAAATTATGTATTTGTTTCGAATCGCGAATTCTCGTCCGACTTCCTTAAAAAGTGTTGGTGTATACTTCGGCTGGTGAGGAGGGGGGGGTTTGAGTTGACACATTAGATGCAATTTCCGCTTTCCACAATTCCCGGACGTCAATTCAATTGCCTGCCCGGTAATTCAACCGCCCGGCAGCGCCGTGCGCACGGAGTTAATCTGGAGAGGCTGTTGTTGTCGTCCGTCCCATCTGTGGACGGGCGGCGGCGGCGACGTCTGTCTCTCCTCCCCTGAATGTGTCCTCGCGCTCTTTCTGCCGGCTGTATTCTTCTTCTTCCTCGGTGGAAGGGCGGAGGAGGTCGGCAACCTGGGGTTGCTCCGCTCGTAAAACAATAACGCGCCCCCGGTGGAAAGCCCTAGCGTTCATAAATTACGTCACCATCGCTGTCCGGTGTAGCGTCGCTCGGGAAAGAATGGCAGATATGCAATTTGTGGGGTCGCTGCCTGGCCCTTCTCCTCTCAGTTGTTGACTTTATGACCCTCCCGTTTTGAGGGCCGCTCTGGAGGATATGCGAGAGGCTTTTCAATAGGCAATGTATAAATTTTCATATCACAATTATTTCATTTCATGATTTTACCCAAATATTTTTCGTTTCACAGTTTTAATGGTTTCGGATACAATTGAATTCGAATATTTATTATTCAAAATCGCACCAATTGTGAATAATTAGCAATAATAATATATCGCTTTATAAATTATTTCGGTTGACCGAGCCACAGTCACTATAAGGATATTTGATAGAGTTTTCAATAAGTAATATATACATTTTCATATCGCAAATGTATTATTTAAAAATTTTATCGCAAATATATTATTTAAAAAATATTTTTCTTTCAAAATCACGCCAAGTACAATGAATCACCAATGAAAATCTGTCGTATTGCTGAATGATTTCCGTTGACTGATATTCGCTTTGAGTTTGTAGTTTATTATTGGTTTTTAATCGCGTATTTTGGGCGGAATCTAGTGGTATGCTGTCATGGTTTGATATTGGTATGCTTGCTACATACTAAATTATATTTTCATCCTTGTGAAGAAATGGGTACTCTATTTTCGCAGTTGTAACGTTTCTTTTGCTGAAAAATGATAGTGATGCGTGGGAGCTTGTTCGTCTTTTTATATTTTATTATATATTTGAATTACTTGATTAAAGATATTATTTTAGTAAATGAATACTTCCGCTCGAAACTAATTTCATGGTTCATAATTGCTTTCCTCACCGTAAATATTCCACGTTCGATAATTTGATCTAAATGCAGCCTTCCCATTAATTCAAAGTTTTTAACTTCTTTTTCTTGTATTTATACTCATTGGATTCTTCAACGCATGATACGTGCTTGATTGTCGCTTGCACAAATTCGTGGACAAAGACGCTATTCTGTTAAATATATTACATTCCATCCTTAAAAAATAAAAATTCCATCAGTTCGGGTTGCGCAATGAGTTACGCGGGTATCAAGATTAATAACGGGATTTCATCTGCTGTTGCACCTTCTATTCGAAGGTCATTTGTTCGATTCTCGGTCAAGGGGAATCCTGTTTCATGGGTTTCTTTTCGCCAGCCAGCCCCTTGAGTGACGGGTGGAGGACATTTCAAGGACATCGCTCGTTCCACCGTCTGTCGCCTCCCGAGAATGGGAGGGTCAGGGTGTGACCAACGCCACTTGGTCAAGAGCGGATGTTTGCTGCTGGCGCCGCCGTACTCCGCGCCCACCGCTTCTAGTCTGTCGTTTTTTTTTAATTCTGGCCACACTCCTACGACCCACCTTCGTCAAACGAAGAGTTCACTTACCTAGCTATGCGTGGAGGTACTACCTAGTATATAGTACCTACTCCTTATTGCCTTCTGTGTGTGTCTACTGCCGCTTAATATTGATATGTGGCGGCCGCACCTCCTGCCTCGCCGCCACACCGCTTGCCCGGAGGCAAGTCAAACCGCGTTCCGTCATCGCTTCCTTCCAACAGTCCGGATAGCCCAGCGGTAGCGCGGTCGCCTCCCAAGCGAGCGGCCCGGGTTCGATTCTCCGTGACGGAAAGTTTTCTTATTTAATTTTCTGGCCTTCTAGGATTCCCTTCTAGAGGTTTCTTTAATGTTCAAGAAAAGTAAGATAGAACATACTGGAAGTTTGCAAATTGAATAAATACTGCGGCCTTTCGGCCGGCAGTTCAGTGTGGAATTGTACACGAATCAATAAACATCGTCCAAACCAGTGGTTCCCAACCGGTGTGCCGCGGCACTAAGGGGTGCCGTGAGATCTTTTGAGGGTGCCGCCAAAATTCACATTACATATTTGTATCGTAATACTATTCTTTTTATTTAGGCAGAATCAGTGTAAACAGTATTCTCATATCATCTAGGACTAGGTATAAGGTGTTGTTGCATGCAAACTCTCGAAATGAAACAAATAAATAAATAATAATAAAAAAGCTACGGAGATTTTAAATATCTATTTCCTTATAAGGGTGCCGGGAACTTTTGAAAGGCTTTCCAAGGGTGCCTCAAACAAGAAAAGGTTGGGAACCACTGGTCCAAACCATTCCATCGAATCTTCATTGATAGCAGCCTACTTCGACGCCTGCTACAGATATATCTCGGCGTTGTTGAAGTGATGGGTGGCAAAATGATCTCGGCAGAAATCCATTGATGAGTACCGCAATAGCTTATGTGACCTCTCATTTTTTGCTCTGGATAAAGGGAGACAAAAGGTTCTGTTATTCATTATTTGTGGCTAAGTTGTTGTGCGAGGAATCACTTAAGTTACATTGAACTCATTGATTAGGATCACATACTTTATACTTCAAATGTTTAGACACGTCCTGATGCTATCGAAGGGTCAAGGGTCGTCGCACTATTCATACTTTCCGGCCGTGGGTGTGTATTACCATGACTTGGTACTTTTATTTTCACGAGAGTTTTAATTAGGTAACGTATTTAATTGATGCGCCGAACTCTCTGGATAATGTTTCTATTTGTTTATGTGGAAAAATAATTAATTAGTATCCTTTATTCATTGGTGCCACTTCTAAGTTTTTCGCAGGCCGAAGTTTGCCGACCCCTTCACTAAAACCTTTAATTATTATCTCACATTCTTAAAATTCTAAGATATTCTGACAATTTTGTCTTCCTGGAGATAACTCCCATGTAGCAGCAATTTTGAATTTATCTCAAGAAGTGACTCAAATTCGCGTGATCTCCCAACTAAAAAATGTTTTCTGCTTTGTGTATGTCCTTTGTGAAGAATATTTGGCTGCCGAATCTTTTCTCGTTCTCAGTTTTCCTTCGGCCGAGGCGACAAAATTTCTCCTTGTGCACTGACTCATAGCCCAGCAAGGTTATACTTCTTTGCAAATAAGTCCATGCATGGGGTGGATGCTAGTTCTGGCACTACCTGATTGTTTTATCCGATATTTTTATCCATACTTGTAACTAAATTTGTGAACTATATTCCTTTCATGTAAGTTTTTTCACCTAAATATGAATGTAAAATATTTCTCTCGCAATAAGTTACAGGATAGAAATACACGAACTTAATGTAATAATTTTGAGTGAATCAAAATATATTGGCTTGAAGAGAAAAAGAGTCACCGCGATCAAGGTGGATTTCACGATGTTTTTTTTAACCAAATAATATTTGAGTATTCCGCCTTTTCGTTTACTTGTAGAATACTTCGAGAAGGTGAATCACCGGTACGTCCGCGCAGGTCTGTGTAGTATATATGATGGTCTATGATTCTGTTTCCACCTACTTGGTCTCATTCTTAGTGATACAACACATTCCACTTATGGTCTTGTTGTATAAGTTCGCACTAACTGCTTCGCATTTCAAACGTAGAGATGTGTGGCTTTAAGATTTGGGGAGATACTTGTCTCCGACATGCGCTGCCCTTGACATGAAGGCCGGGCACCTTGCCTCCTTTTTCCCCAAGAGGGGGTCACAGTGGTTTGTCTTCATGCTTTCTTGTCGACCATTTCGTATTTCGCCTGACTGTGATACATGACCTCGAGTGCGTGTTTGTCACGTTTGGCTTTTCATCGTAAAGAATGGTGCTCCCCGAAATCGTGAACTTGAGATGATCGTATGGTGGGTGTTCGGAAATGTTTCATGACAGAAATTTTTGCTGTGATGAACGACGTGGCGGGTTTACATAATTATATTTTTATTCTTAGCCAGCCAAGAGCAACCTTCCATTGTTTTCAGATCTGTCGTTTTCAGGGTCATGGTCGCTGGTACGTCACTCCCTGCGCTTGTCAAAGCCTCATTTCAAGTATATTTTCGTAGGATTCTGTATTTAAACAACTATCGTCACCATTGTGGTAGTCTCGGCTGTGTTGTTCGACAAATTTAATTGCCCGAAATTTCTTAGGTGGCATACCATTTTATGTTATTAGAAATTTTACTTTTTAATAGACAATTGGGTCTTCAGTGTAAAAATTAGGAATGAAGCATATATTTATTCATCTTGATAAGTAAAAAAAATCGACTTGACAATCTCTATACTTGAGCACTCTTTGATCCTATTGCGCCGATGTCGCTGGAAGTTTTTTCTTTTTGCTAGTATGATTTATGCTTCAATCAATTGTTTAATGAATAATAAATAAATTCATGCATTATCCGTTTTGTTTTCATCGCGCTTCTTGCTATGCCTGTCAAATACGCGCATGCTTTTTGATCCAGCACTGTCGTGACTCTAAAAATAGATTCCCGACAAGATGAAAGCCATTCATTATGTTCTGTTTTTGCGACTTTTGCGAGTTGAGTGCAAGGCATGTATTCGCTCTTTCTTTTTTGTTTAATAACTATACATGGTGGAGAGTGTTTCTTTGAGCTTTTGTGAGAGCTGTAGTGAAGCATCCTATTCGAAGCTAATAATTACCTATACTTAAGAATACAGGAGAAAATTTCCCTCTGAAATTATTACATGAGGACATTTTTCTGAAGCTAGGTCATCCAAGTACTGACCTTTTTTTGCCCAAGTTATTATTTTAATTGTGGCTTAAGTTAAAATGTCTTCTGTTGATTGAAATCTCGTCGGGCATATCATAGTTCTAAAAAAGAACTTAGTATTAAGTATATTTTCTGGGTCCCACCTCATCATTTGCTAATCAACGCAAAATGACGGAAATTTTTTCTTAATAATGGTTCAATTGCCGGCCAATTGTGCTGTTGGTTATGAAGATATTCGGTGGGTCTAATGTCTGATTGACTGATCCCGGTTATCAGTATATAATTCATTAGCTTGGCTTGGCATCATGCATGCGTAAGAACACCGGCCAGGGATAATAATTCTATTTAAAGTTAGTTTATGTGCAGTGCTATATCATGCTTGAAATTGGGAAAGAAAGCACTTCATCTCCGTGTGTCTTCGGCGTTAACATTTTTCGGGAGGGTGATGGAAAAATGTGGCTCCTATCTATTTCCTGCGCAATGGTCGCGTCTGGAAGAGCATTTCTGGGTCAGAACACGCATCCCAACTGACCATGATTTATGCTCGCCGTGGGTGTGAGGGTAATGTGGGTGTCCCCAGGGAACAGAACCCCTTCCTGTGTTCACCTGTTTCCCTGCGTAATTGCTTGATGGCCTTTTTGCGGGTGGTGATGGAATGTGTTGCTACCTGGAGGGCTATTTTTATCCCGTTACCGCCTCAATTTACTGTCTCTTTGGTTATAAATCCTCGTGTATCCCGGTATTTCTTGCTTATTTTTGAAGTGCACCGCCCATAATCCTGTCACATTAATTCATGGATTGATTGGGAGATACATATCGGGTCGGACATTTACCGAGGGAGGGTTTTCTTTATCTCATAAACGAGTATTTATGGTTGTTTTTTCCAGCATCGCTGGTGACTCCCTTTGTAGAATGCATGGTGATGATCATTATGAAAATTGTTTGTTAAACTATATTCTGTTAAATAATAGATTTTGTACGGTAGTGGTAGAAAATGAATAGGCAGGCATAAGAATTAAATAGAGCCGAAGAAGAAATAGAGCTGATATGGATAATTTTTATATGACGCATGGAGTTCTAATATGATGCTTTTCATTCTGTACCGTATCCACTCAAAATTTGATTGGGAATGGATTCTAGACGTAGGGTTAAACGAGAATTTTTTCTTCCT
Organism: Ischnura elegans; assembly: GCF_921293095.1. NCBI lineage: Eukaryota > Metazoa > Arthropoda > Insecta > Odonata > Coenagrionidae > Ischnura > Ischnura elegans. The sequence continues at coordinate 111,685,371 of NC_060248.1, forward strand.
TTTTATATTTCGTTTTCGAACTTGATACCACCTGTCTGCCTTAAACATCAAGAACATTGTCTATCCCTGATGCTTGCCTACAAAATTTGGTATTATCTAATTGTAACTCCAGCTCTCAATTTTGATTGGTACCAATTTTGAGCATAGCAGTGGTTATGTGAAATCAACGCGAATTGAACATTATGCTTCATTGAGGAGACCATGCCTTGATGTGACGCCGTGTCCCGCTTCGTTACTGGAAACAAGGAAACATGTTGATATAATGCCTCTTGCTGTTAAAAAAATCAGATTCAGGAAAGAACACACAGTTAACTTTTGTCCCGTTAATAGCGTTCCATTAGTTTTGATGGCTCTCCTTTTCTTCTACTTGAAAAGAGCTAAAGAAAAGATACACAAACCTGGTCATTTGACCTTAAAAAGTGCTCTTAATGCTTCAACATTTAATGACTCTCTGTATTCCGTCGCTAAGTAAACTTGGACCCAAGTCCTTTATGGTCATGATAACTCCGCATTTATCTTCTCCTTGGTCTCTTTTTCTTCCATTTGCGCAAAGTAATATTATAGATGTCCTCATCTAAGTGGTATTTTGAGTTACTCCCACGTATTTCGGAGTCCACTTCGAGATAATCCAATCTTTTTTATGGCAATGGAAGCTGTCAAAAAAAATAAAATAAACCTGATAACCTTCGTCTTTAATTATAGCTTTCAATTTTTATCCGTTCCAACTCCAGTTTGGGCGATGAGAAAATATGTATCTTGATGTTCCAATTGTTATTATTAAATATTGATTATTTTTTCTACAAATTTTCGTTTCTCGTATTATATTACTTCATTGTGTTATGGTTTTGTAGAAAACTAAAAATCTATCATCATTTTCATTCCTCAACTCTTCTGCTCGAAAGGGGAATGATTTTCCTTTTATGTTAAAAGACATGTTTGAATAGTCTATCGTGATTCCTCAAAAAAAAAAGTTTTGATAACTATTGTCATTTCTCATTTCCACCCAATCAATGCTTGCGGGAATTTCAGTTTTGTGGTCTTATCATTTCTTTTCTTGGCAATGGGCCGACTTTGTTCCGTGCTCGTGACGCACCAAGGTCGTCGAGGCGAAATATACTTCCAATCGCCCGGGTGATCGTTGAGTCCAAATGGCGGTTTGGCGGCAGTGATCTCGCACATTATTGATTGCACCTCTCCAGGAAGGTTTTCCGATGGTTGGAAATTGATAGGCCGACCTCGCCGAAGAGTGGTTTAGGTTTGTGGACCGCAGTTCTTTATCGTGCCGATCATTCGAAAGGAATGGGCGCTGAAAAGTCGGGCCTATTACGTACGTCCAAATCGATGGTTTGTCTGGTGAAAACGAATTGGTTTCTAGATCTCTCTGCGGTTGAGGCAAAAATGCCCCTCTTGTCTTCACTTCGATTGAGGAAAGATACGAAGTGGTTTTGAGGAGGAAGGTGGTCTAAAGTTCCGTACTGTTCGTTGATCATGAGCCAGGAGACTACAAAGAAGAGCGTTAAAGCTTTTAAAATGGAAGGCGTGCAAAGTGGGAGGATACATCTTCGGGATTCTACCTTACGGACTGTGACCTCCTTTATAGTATTTCCCTTGTTTTCCTTTGATTCGGTTGGTACTTTTTGAAAACTTGTGTCTGCAGTATGCCGGGATCGCATCTATTCGTGGAAAGCCGAATATCCTGGCGCGTGTTCTTAATTTTGACCGTGTGTGGCACAACCCTTCGTCTTCGACCGAACAATTCATGCGATCGACTTGGGATGGCGACTGCGGTGTTTTGAATGACGATTACGTAGCATCGCGCCACTTCGGGCATTGCTAAGTGGTGCACACCCTTTCCTTATGTCGACATGTTGAGTTAAGAGCTCGCGAATGTTAAGAGAGGATTCCCCAGTTGGCTTTAAGATGTGTTATCGATACGTCCTTCAATCATCATCGCAATTTTTAATGGGTTTGCAAAAGCCGACAGTCGTGTCACTAAAAGGCAAAACATTCTGATTTTCACGGAGAAATACGCTATAATTAGGCTGTCAAGTGAAATTTATATTCGTGAATATGTGATGTATCAAATTCATAACCGTTCAGCACTATTCCTCTTATACTTGTATATCCATTTGTTAAATTTAAGTAACACGGTTCTCTTTGCCGCACGAATTGTCATAGGGTTCCACGAATGTACATATACAATGCTGCAAATAGAAGGATGTACAAGAACACATAAAATTTGACAGAAAATTGGATATTGATTTTAAATATACTATGATTATATATGTACTGTAAATATAAATATACTATAATACTAATTAACTTTTTTTAGAAGTGAAATATAACTCTGTGTTTTTTTATTACAAGTTATCATTTACATTTTAATTCTTTTTTGTTTCGGTTACTATTGTATATTATAGAAATTTTGAGGCAACATAATTGGTAAAAGTGTTTCTTATTTGTCTATTATTTCCTTTGTCAACCAGTGCATTCAGCACCTATCGCGTTCCGGCACCATGATACCACTGATTGATTATATACCGGTATCTGCTTATATAAGGCTTACAGTGAGCGCGTGCTTTACACATTGAAGTTTGGAGACCTTCAATTCAAACGGCTCTATGTTCGTTTTTATGAATTTCTTTCATAGTTTTACTTTTTTCTTTTTTTGGCGCAGGCTTCCTATTAACAATCCTCTATCATTGCAAATTGAAGTTCTCCCCCATATCGACACGTTGAGTGTACAGCCTGTCGTATTGTTGCCATTCCGGCGCGAACCCGGTCCCTTCCGTTTCCCGCCTCTCTCAAGAGAATCGAACCCTCTCCCCCAAGTGTGTCGCCTTGTGATGCACGCGGGAGTAACGTGTTGAGCCGCGTCGCTACACAGTGGGTGCCGCCAGGTGTTCGTGATGGCGTTCCTGAGCCGTGAGGAGAAGGCTATACTCTACTCTACCCCACCCCGAGTCGTTGTGTTTCGCCTCACGGTCAAATGGATCCATTGATTCGGGCTGCGCTACTAAATGAATTTGTCGCTTTGCGTGCATGCTGCAATGCTTGCCGAATTGTCTCGTTGTTTCGAGTCCTTAGCGGGCCGTGTCGTCATGGGAGGTATTCTGCAGTCCTCTAACGCGGAAGCTGTTCCACCAAATGCGGCATATTTCAGTCGCCAATTTGCGTTGCGAGTTCCGCTGCTTCACATTCCATTGTCTTGGTTTAGAGTATTAGGAACGGAAAAACCGTGAGGAATCGCTATTTCTGTGTCGTTATAGAAGGAAATTTTACCCTGCACCTGCTAGGAAGATGTATGGATGTGAAGTACGTATGTACTTATACGTTCGACCATCTCTCCTCACCTGCTCTCGCCCCCTTATTACTATAACCCTAACTCTTTCTTTCTAGTGTTGGACATTTGGGAACTCTCCAAATTTCTAGTACATATCCTAAATGTCAAAGCTTTTGATATTTATGTATTGTTCTCTATTTAAAGTCATTACTTCGTGGCGAAGTGAATTTGTACTTGGATAATTAAAATATTTTTATGTATATGCGGTTTTTAAGATGGATGTTCGCGCGATTTTTTTGTGTCCGTCAAAAACTTTCATATCTTCAAATATTGTTTTAAGAAAATATAGCGGCTATTTCCATGACAAACAAATATATTGGTTCATAAGCATTCCCGTGAGGTAAAGAGAGAGAAACTTTTCGGTGCTTTGACCATAAAGTCATAAATATTCGACTTAATACGAACGCGAAACTACTCTGTTCCTCATAATGCCGACAAGCGTCATCCTGATCTTTTCTTTTGTTTAACACTTTTGCTTTTAATGAGTTAACCGAATACCTGCTATACAAAGGTTTGTTAAGCTTCAGAATGGCTGTCATTCTCCGTTCTCAGTCTGGGTCGCTTTCCCGAGAGGGAATGACGTATCGGTGGGAGGTTCTTCCGGTTCGATGCAGGTTAAATATAAAAGTTCGTTCACTCTTTGGCACGAGTCATTTTGGGGAATGTCCCGCCTGATTAGTGTATGGCGCGAATAGCTTTTCAGGCAAATCAGCGTGTGCGGTCGCTAAATTCCGTGAATCGTTCACGAATTGGGGAACCGTCTCTAACGCTTGCGCTGGGATCTTTTGGACGTCTCGGTGAAGGACTAAGACACGAAAATAGTATTTTGTCTCCATCTCAATTCCCTAACAGAGCTCGAGGAAAGGGCGTGGGTTGCCTATTTTTGTTTCTGAGAGTTTACTGAGAAAAACATGCTCAAGGTCCGTGTTGATCATGATTATAAATAAAAGTGGCCCAGTTTTGTATTACGGCTATTGTTAGTTAGTTTTAATACAGAGACGGCCACTACGCAAAACTTTCTTGTTCTCTATCTTGTTGAAGTGAAAACTTCTTATTGCGCGTTGAGGACTTTTGTAGATGGGTAAAAGACATTGGACTCGTGACACCGTCACCGCTCCTACATATATGTATCTTCTGTATATACTCAGTATACTCGCTATATATATATACAGTACTTGTGGAGGGGTACAAACCATTGGTCTGGCATCACCGTCTACTACATAAATGCATAATTGTGTATATTCTGCATATACACAGTACTTGTGTAGGGGTACTAACCACTTGACTCGCATCACCGTCACCAGTCCTTACTCCTGCAGGAGACCGTTCTACATACAAGAATAATAACTCAATTTCTTTTAATACGTTCAATTTGAGTAGCTTATTCTAATGTTGTGCCATAAAATAAATTTATAAATGTGAAGTGTTTACAATTATATATTGTGTAAACATGAACATTGGAAATTATTCCTTACATTCAAAAATGTTCACATTATTTCAAGTTTTCACTTCTGTCGGCACTCCCGTAGTGCAGCTTTTTTATTTTGTTTTTAATGCGGGGTCGGGGAGCAGAATTATGGAGACGGTTTAGGATGATGAACGGCAATTGGTTGGCCGAATGTGGAGACCGTTTATAGAGGTGACCTAATTAGTGCGAGATATCTATTGGGAAGTGGTAGGAACCTTATACCCCAGGGGGTGTCATTTCCCAACTTCGTAGTCGTGGCAACACAATCGAGTCGAACTCGATTTTAGTGCCGACTCATTGTTGCGGTGCCCTTGGGTTTACTGAAAATTGGTCGGAAGTGATGATTAAAAAGAATCCTGCGGCTAAGCTTTTTTTTAGATTTCTCGATTACACGCTTCATCCCAACGGGCAACAGATTCCTGGTGTGAAAATGAGCTTTACGCTTTTCAAGTAAAGAAAAACTTCACTGCCATCCTTTCTTTTAACCTGGCAGCGACGAGGATAGAGATATCATTGTTTATAGTATTGCTATTATTTAATTTGCTTTGATAATTTGCGTTTTGACTTCTCAGGTCTTTCGAATTGCGATAGAATTACTATGATGAAAGCGATAAGCTTACAGTATTTTTATAGTCTTCATAATAATACGGTATTTTCAGCTTATGAAACGCCACTTGCTTGGTGCAAATCAATCTCCTATTATCTATGCGTGTGTCTTAATCCGGTGTTCTCAGTAAGGATATCCTTCGTTTTGCCTGTTTTAACAAACCTGTATTAAGAAATTATTTTGCTTAATCTTTTCCACATGAATGGAATAAATCTGTTGCATACAGGGCATACGTTGTGTTTTGGGGCAGTTTCACATTCTACGCACAGCTTTGAGATTGCTCTTAGGCCTGGGAGATACATTAAGCTTGTAACGATATTCTTCGGTTCCCAACTTTTGCAACGTTCCCACTACGCATGGTGACCTATTTTTGAGTGAGCATTGTCGGCCGAGATGCGTGGATAGATCATCTGGCGTGCAGGTGCTTGTGTCTTCAAAGTCGATGGTAGCCGTTTCAAGATCTTCCGCCAAGTCGTCCTCACGAAGGAAATGCTGACTTTGTTTGCCGACTCAGGATTGTATGAATAATTTTCATGTCGATACAGCCTTCGGTATATATTTTAATCTTCGTTTCCTTTTTTTCTAACACTTTTTGTTGGTAAAACTTCATGAAAAACTGTCATTATTACTAATGTATTCAAAACATATTTCCCTTAGAAAAAAATTTGAAGCAGTTAATAAGCTAATTGCACAATTAGCTGTTCACCTACTGTCTGTGGAGCTCTAATTATGAAACTCGTTGTAGCACGGTGAAACCTTTTAAGTGCCGGCTCATCTTTATGTCCATTCGTTGAATCTAAACTTTACATTTTTTCCCCTTCTTGAATTTAATATGTTTTTGGGAAAGGTCTTATTGAACCTTGATTGATTTTAAGAAAAACACACACTCTAGAGTCGCGCTTCTTTGGAGGATTTGATTTTTTTTTTCATCTCGTCTTAATTCGCCGTATTATTCCTAATTCTTGAAATGGCTTCCGATCATTTAGCTATGGCTCCGCCTCACCTCAACAGATGCGGATCATATGCATTCTCGAAAAGTTACTCCTCTTCTAAATTATTAGTTGGTAAGGAATCATGAGAGGATTCTTCCATGTGATCCAAATTCGTTTTGAGTTGTCGAGTGGGATGAGCTAAGCGGAAAAGTTTCCGTTGAGAATCTCTATGAGCAAGATGCGGAACCAATGTGGAAATGGCTGGCTTGGTAATTGGATCTTCTCTATTCCTTGATCCCTTTTAAGTGTTTTTATCGCCAATCCATAACTTCCGAAGATTGTGAGAACTGAATTTTGCTTGTGGCGCCTTCTAAGTAGGCCATTGGGTGTAATGCCAGGAATTCCTCGATCAGTGATTTTGCTTCTCTACATGTATTGATTGATCTTCAAAATCACTCATAAAATAATTTTCAGCTTATAGTTGTAAATATTTGTCGAGTATAGTTCAACAGATTTATTTTCCATTCTCTGTGCGAATGGGATTCACCATTGTTAGCACTTCACATGTCTTCTGAACTAGTGTAAGAATTTCGTGAAGCTTGTTTTTCTAAGCCTCTGGTGTTCTCGTAAAATATTGTTCATTAATATAAATTAAATTTTGCCCAATTAGATAAGTATAGTGCAGTCTAGAGGGCTATCTTAACAGTCTTACCACTTTAACGAATTTTATTTACAAGCGTTTAGCTTCAGGGATTCGCTGAATTTTCTAACGTTTTTTTGGGTGGCATCTTTCGCATTTAATTATTTTCAACTTTATGGCGAATGACTGATTGGAGAACATTTTTAAGTAAATGATAAAATTGTCTTCTTTGTTCCACGCAAAAAAAACTTTATTGAAACGACTCGGGTCTTGAGGTAAGACTTCATCTTCAGGGGGAGAAGATTTTTTTGCCGTAACTCATTCATCTTTCTCTTCCATTTGCGTAATTCTTTTTAATGAATCGCGGCTTTTGTTCTGAGTGGGCATTCCCTTGTCACTCGCAAGATGGGGTTAAGGGAGTACGATGGAGGGGAGGGGGGACTAAGAGGAGGAGATGACGACGGGGACACGCTTCCTAGGGTCATTACGGGAGAGGGCTCCGTGGAACTGACCTTGCTCTTCGGAGTAGGCAGGGAGGAAAATCGATGGAGTGGCAAACGCGCTTTGGAAAGCAGACACACACCAACGCGCCCAAGGGTCTCTCTCTCACGTGCCGGAGACCAAGATGTGGGGCAGAGAGGGTGGGGAATTAATGGTACTGTCACCGGGAATACTTCTCCAGTCTCTCCCCTTTTACCAGCATCCCCATTCCGCCTTCAAGCGTTACGGGATGGGTTATATGCGATTCTAAGCCGCCATTACTCCGCGGAGACTCTCCACTAGGCTCCTACAATCGCATGGAAACTTTCCTCTTGCGTGTATGGAAACGTAGGAATGAACTCATTTCACTTCTCCGAAGACTGCTCTTCGACTCCAGAGATAGTAGACTTCAGAATGGGGTGGTAGGTGTAACAGTATGCACAGAATCTGTTTTTCTTTAGCTTCATCCTTCTTTTCTACTGTAACTCTCATATCCTGCCCCTTCACGTTGTTCTGCGTCACTCAATTTCATTATTATTACCTTTGACGTTTCATCGTCTTTATAAAATGTCTCCAGAGCAACAGCATTTACGCTGCAGCAAAGCTGAATCGCGGGCATGTTGGGGCGGTGAAAAGAGTGACTAATTATTATTTATAGAAATGCGACTGGCGATCGCCGTAAGGAGCTATGTCCACATTTTTGTTTTGTTCTTGGAAAATTATCCCTTTTCTGTATTTGATGGCCAACGCATCCTTTAGTGCGGTATTGGGGGTAAAAATAATCTTCTCTGTATTGGAAAGTTTTCCGTTTTGATTCCCCAATAGTGATGAGCATTTGAAACTGGCATTTTTTCCGTGTTTCTGCTGCTACCAGCTTCTTCTGACCTTTTCGGTTTCATGGAAATTTGCAATTTTTTTCCTATGGTGGACGTAATTGTACAAGGAACGGTACTGAAAGACTTTGGCATGTTCTCTGTTTTATGTTTCTTTTGTTGTGTTCCAATCTGAAGCGAAATGCCTTGAATTTGCATTTCAGTAATTTGCGCAACCTGGTTATTTCCCTAGAATAAGAATAATGCTTATAGGAATTTTGTGAAAGAGTCGTTGCGGAATGACTCCACATCTCCTATTTTTGTTGGGTTAGGATATTCTTATAATAATTTTAAGATATATTCTTTTTTAGTAATTAACTTGGATTAGTCTGCTCTTGACTCGATCCTCTTCCTTCCCGAGGACTCTGCGCAGACCTCCCTTACATTGAAATCAAGCCTACGTACAAGAAGTCACAGTCCATTCCACATAAGTTTGGTGTTTGTAGCCTGTTTGGACGTGTTTTAATCGCTTTTCAGATATGTCTGCTGCGCGGCGCAATCGACGAAGACCGATCCATTTACTTTCAATATTTACCATTAAGTTATTGCACTAAATAGGGAATAGTATGAAAAGTTATGATCAAGTTAGAGAATATCGTCATGGATTTAATTTTTGATTTTCAGCCCTAATTTTAGTTTATTTCCCCGTGTAATTCGGATCACTCTGCCGTCAGTGACGCGAGTGGCGACTATTTTAAACCCCATTTAAATGCGCTATAGGAGGAAATCCAAAGGGGAGGCCTGGGGGTCCGGACCTCCCCTCACCCCCGAATTATAAAAACACAATTGTTTTCCTTCATAAGAGAAAACATTTTTTTAACGAATAAATTTGCAAAAGATTTTGAAAAATTATTTTTCCGATTATGACTAGTGTTAAAATTAGTTTAAAACCATGTTCTTAGACCCTTTTTTCAAAAACATTTTCCATGGTTTTGGGCCCCTTCCAACCCCCCAACAAAATCCATGGACTCCCCACTACTAATTGTAAGTGGAGAATCCTCTGCTGTAATATTAGGGATATAAATATTCACCTGTGGAATCGAGTCGTAGAAAACGTGGTATAACTTACTGAAAATGCGGGAATATATGACAAAAATGAGGGAATTCTGCTGCATCAGCACCGTGGGTAAGAGAAGAGTGGTTGTTATCACCTAAGAGCCCCACAGCCCATCACTCCCTTACAGAGGGCTTTCGTCCCCTACGATTTCAGCAGGCGATAAATAACGCCCCTTACAGATGAAGAATTCTGGCCCTGACCCTAATGGACGGGACGCCATGTCTCCACGGGGGTGGGCCCTTCGTCAGCATCGACTGCCGCCTGTATCGCGCGGCGCCATCGGCGTAGACTTGCAAGGGCCCGCGTGCTCACATATATCTATCTCTCCTTCCGTGCAGTCCCAAACGGACGTCGGGGATGGCCGTGTGGTGTGGGTTGAGCGAGCAGCACATGAATTATTAGCGCAGCAACTGCGGGAGCCGTTCCGTCCCCGTCTGTTTGGGGGTGGCCGACTACGAAGTCGTCGAATGTGCAGTCGGGTTTGCTGCTCAGGTTCCCGGGCTGGGGCGTGTGTAAAGAGGTTTTGCTTACCCCCCTGAGATGAGGAAAATAAATGAAAGTCTGAATTAGTTTCATGAATCATGTAAGGGGGGGGGCGGTATGGCCGTGGCATGATGCGATGATATTCCATCACTTACATTGTTATTCGCGGAAATTTAAGTGTAAAAATCATGGTGCGTGCTAATTTGAAATGAGTTAACCTGCCGTTACATTGATATTGCGACCCCTTTAATGTTAATGATCCATCATTAGAAAGAATAGCTTAGAAATAATTGAGACAACTAGTAATTTTCCAGTATTTCATCTTACTCAACCGGTTTCAATGCTTACGCATCATTCTCAAGAGCTGTCTTGATGTCTGAATGATGCGTAAGCATCGAAATCGGTTGAGTAAGATTTAAAAAGTGTGGAAAATTACTTCAGTTGTCTCATTTGTTACTATCCATGGACTTCCAAAAAGTCAACTCGTCGACAATCAGTCTGATAAGCACTAGTTGCCCATGGACGTGAGATAGCGAGAGTTAAGCGGTAGATGCATAGAGGCAAACCTGAAGGGACGAAATCACCTAACATAATGTCAAAATATTCCTGAAGTAGCATGCCAGGCGCCATCGCCTCTAGTGACCGAGGTTATGCCCTGTACTGGGGCCAAACCAGTGGTCAAGAGTTGTTAATAGTAGTCCCCTCTGGGGAAAATATATGGTAGGGGGCCTGAACCGTCGCGAATGAGAAACTATATGCGCCACAGGGTGGAGACAGTAGTATAAAGTCGTGTTCTACCTTCCGCAAGTCTTCCCGTGTATGTGGCTGTGCGAGTGGAGGAAATCTTGGAATTTATCGGTGGGAGAAAGAGAGAGGGAGACGGGAAAGGGGTGGGGTTAGATAAGAGTGGGAGAGAGGAAGTTGTCAGGTGAATTCGAAGGAGGATAGAGAGGTGGATGGGGAAAGACTTGGAACGTGGTCGATTGTGACTTAGCTACGGGGAACGTTAGTATTCCATCTAGGCAGGAAGAAGTAAGAAAGGTGGGGTGTGCTTCGACAGTGTTGATGGAATTAGAAAGCGTTTTTAGTCATTGTATTTTTAGGAGATATGTTTAGAAATTACGGATGCCACCTAATGGAGGGTATTTATTTTCTAGCTGTGTAATATTTTTTAAACTTTTTTAAAAGGTTTATGGACGAAGTATGTTACTCCTAAATAAATAGTTTTTGTGGCATTTTTGGAGTCAGTTGCCTAAAATGAAAATTGTCAAATTTCGTTTTTTCTCAATAATTTGACTTATTTACGATGGAACCATCTTTTAGATTTTTCAATGTGTATAATTTCCTCACTGGTATTCATCGGTAAGGTTTAAGTTCGAGCAATAAAGCTGCTGCTTCTCTTTGATGGTTCCCGGGTGCGCGAGCAATTAAATAACCTTTGTACCTCATTTAAACCCTAGTTTATGTGGGTTTAATTTTAAATTGTTGAGATAAATCGAAAATTTTCTAATATTCACACGTGTCACTCCTTGGCGAATGAGTTGTGACCTGGTTTTCCCTGTGGGAATATGGGAACAATTTTAATTAAAATTTGAGTGCAAAGTTTTTTTAGTATCTCGCTCCCTTTATTAATTCGCTGACGTTGCTCTTTTCGGGTCTTTGCTGGTGTTTTGTACGCTTAATTGATTGAAGCGGAGAATAAAAGTCTATTAAAATGATTATAAATTTGTATTTCCATAGAAGTTCAAATTAAAGGAGACATCATATTGAGCTTGATATTTCGAATATGTTATTCCGCACTACTGATTTTTATGAAAGTAAATTAGGGTGTTATTCGTTTACGTGAGAATGATATGCAGCAATAGGCGAAAATCATATCACGTGCAGGGCAGTTGCAGCTGTATTGGTTTTGGTCTAATAAAACTAATTGGAACTTTGAAAATCCACTTAAGTTCCTGCATTTGAATTTGACCAATCAACTCTGCTAGCATTGATCATTGATATAGTATCCTACCTTCCATTTCCGCTTAACTGCATTATTGAATCGCTAAAAGCATGGGAAAGCACTGATATTTGCATCCAATTTATAATGAAATATGGATAATTCTTCCGATTAGCTGTGCCAGAGTTTTCAACTACAACATGTATTTCTGCACGCAATATCGATTGCCTTTATCCTACTAGGGTTGTAGGTCCTGAACTTGTTTCCGTGGACCGGTTTAGGGCCGCGATGTTCAGGCTTTAGGCATCCTAATGTTGATGCATATGTTGAAAGTCTCGAACTTTTAAAGTTTTAGGTTTCTACAATGCGAAGAGAATTGAAAGCGTGTGTAATACAATGTAGCCTTTTTTTATAAAGGAAACTTATGAGGGTCTCAGACACAAAAGTTTGGGAAACTCCTTTCTAGGTATCATCTCAGTTTAATTTTATGGAAGAGGGATGAAGTAAGGAGGTTTCGTAGACTGCCCAACGAGGAACGGCGTTTGAGTATATCTCGTCTTACGTATCAGATGAGGCAAACAAAGTCTGGATTAATGTAGCAAACACAGTGGTAAAAGAGTGTAATTGTTCAATGCGTCCTTCTTGCTGGAGAGGTACCAGCAGAACTCGGCTCATACGTTTGTCCTTTGACCTACAACCCGCTCTCAGGCAGCCATTTCATTGTCCTTCTAAAGTTGTTCGAATTTATCTCAAGTGTCCCAGAAGTTAAAGCAATTGAGCCCGGGTATAGGCTACGGGTTGGCAATTTCTTAAGAGGGTTCAACGTGAAATTGTCGGAATGGCTGTTGGTAATTTTTTGTACTAGTTTTAAAGTAAAATTGGATAAAAATACTTGTTCTGCTGGTACTTCGGTTTTTATGGAAGGCATTCTAGTCTACGCTTTCTGTGTTTTAGTCACAGGGAATGATGTTTGGTGGAGGGGAAATGTAGAGGAAGAGAATAGAATTTGTAGATAGAATGAATAGGAGTAGGCCTTATCGGGAATGGAAGAGGGAGGCCCAATAGGGTGGTTTCCTATTATTTTTTTATTGCCTAAATCGAAAGATTATTACTCCTGGAGTACGTATTTCACGCTTTCAGATTTTTAAATGACGATATCTATTTTTCGCGATCAAATGAAAAGTGAAAAATTTCAAGCGCGCGAAAACGCGACGGGTAAGGAAATCTCTCCGTTAGACGTATTTCTGGTTCCCCCTCCCGCCTGGTAGGTGACCTTGATCGAGGCTCTGAGCGCTGATAGGACGCAGGATGCTAACAGGTAGCTGAGTACCTTCCTGTCTGGTAGCGCATGGCTTAAAAAAGGTTTATTAATACCTTATCAAGCGAAGAAAACTTTCCGACCTTAGCCAGTTTTAATAGGTGATTATTAAGACATGTTTCCCTGAGCTCTGTGCCTCATGCATGCATTGGTAGCCTCTGACGATGCATAACTCCTATCCTCTCGTGTAGAAACTAGGTCCCTGTGACGTCACGTGGAGTGGAATCGCATGGGCGCCAATCTGGCCTTTTTCAAATGAGGTTAAAATTTGACCCTTGCCATTCGTCTAAACCGGTATTTCAAAAACCAAATAATTTGTGTATTATGAATACACTAATGGTGGGTAACGAATCGCCATCAATGCCTTTTGTTTTCTTTGATGAAGGAAACTACCCTATTCTGTGAGGGGGATTAGTGGGATGATTCGCAAAATATTCCGTCTATTGTGTACCTACCCTAACCGGTGGAATAACCTCAATAAGAACTGCTTAGAGTACCTACAGATATAGGAATTTATTACCAGTTTAATCCTCCAAACCGTGCCTGGATCATTAGCACCTTTTCGCAGCTATTTGTTTCATAATGTTTATATTTATAGCACTTAAACGACAATGATTCTTGGCTATTGCTACGGAAATGAACCTCCAAATTTTATCCAATATTTATTTTGCCCAGAACTGCACGCCCACGTAAAAGCGATGAGCTTGGGGATCGTTCCAAAGGCCCTTTCTTTTTTTTTTGGTGGATGCTCGAACGTTTTTTCGCTCCATTTACTCCACGAATCGCGTTTTTCATACTTTTTACGTTTATTTATTTCTATTTTGGAAACCCCCAAACCCGTTCCCACCGCAATGCATTTGCATATATTTTTCTCGCAAATCTCTTCCGCTCTTTTAAGTACATGTGACTGTGTGTTTTCGCTCAGCTCCATCGATTGCGAGCGTCTTCTGCGCTGGACCCGGAGATGAGCCGTAATATCTTGGCGGTCTAAGGTCTGGGAAAAAGCCAACAGTCACATCTCCGAGCCCCGACCTTCTTAGACGTTTTCAAAGGATCATCTCGTGTAATTGGACCAATGGGAACTATAGCCATTGGCACCCTTTCGTGTGTGATTGTTGGTCTTTCGTCGTTTCCTTCTAGCTTTACTCTTCCGTAAACATTCTGTTGGTGAATAATGCAAGGTATGACCGAGTCTTCAAAGTATTTAAAACCTAACTAAAGCATGGCCTATACGCCTCACTCATCCAGTCATTCTGCTCGAAATTTGGTTTCGATGGGTAAGGGTATATCTCACCTCAGCCTTAGATACAGGCGTTCGAATTTTGTTCATTCACTTCCTTTCTCTAGGCCACCATGGGCCGTAGATTTATTACTTATCCGCCTATCAAGTACCATTTACACCAAATCCATTTACTTTTTGCCTAATTGTGCCTTTCATATTCTTGTGTTACCCAAATTTGGGGGATTTATCTTAATCTTAACAGGATATTAATTGCTTGTCAACTTTTCAACGGATGAAATCGTGTTATTTGGTTGTAGAGCTTCAATTTGGCCTATTGAAAATTATGAATTATTAGATAAAGGGTGCTGAAATTGAAAATTAGAAAATTTAATGAATCATTTTATTAGTTAAATATTTTCGCATGCGTATGCCATGAGACAAATCTGAAGAAAGCATTTATATGGGGTAAGGGTCCTGACGTATCCCAGGGACCCAACATTATTTGGTTATAGAGTGTCATTCCCATAAATTGGGATTAATAAGGGATTTACCTCGGCCTATGCAATTGGAAGGATACGTGTATGCAACCCACAGTACGGTAATGCTGCAGCGGTAGCCTAGTGGTCCTGCGGGAGAACTCTTGCGTTGACGTCAATTCATATTTTGTATTCTGTGGCACTAATTGACAATAATTCCTTCCTCAACAGTTGACACATTTTTCATTGTTTATGGTCAAAGTAGGTCAGACATGATTTTATGTGTTCAAACGCACAATATTAGGTCTTTTCCCAAGAAATTAGAACCATTTTTTTCTATTTCCATAGAAATAGGGTAGTGCTGCGTCAGTTTTATAATAAATTAATATGAGGTTGAAGTCTATTTTTTGCTAAAATTTTTACCCAGTTTACCCAAGAAAAATTAGTAAAAATTGCATCTGTATCCATAAAATATTTGTGTGTCAGTAAATCCCTTTATTTGATATTTTTGCTCCGAATCTCCTGCATTTTTTATTTCCAAGGAATGTATATTTTTTCTCATCGCAGGACTTAGCTTTTTCCCCGTAAATATTAATTATCTTTTTAAGTGTAAGCATGAATTCGTTTTATTTACGATAACGTACTTCAATATACCGTAATCGATGTAGTATTTAGTTTTAAAAATTGACCCTCAAATTTTTTGTGTATATAATTTGTGTGAAACTGACACGGATTTTTCCGGAAATTTTGGCTCATACCTCAAATGTCTACTGAGGTCGAAACTTAAGTTCCAACCTAGCTTTTGTGACGATATGTCGTAGAGTTGGCGTTCTCCTCTTTTTCTGGTGAAGGGAACTTTAGGTTGTGTTTTTTTTTCGTTACTCTTAAATCATTTTGTCTTCCTGGGGTTCACCAAGTATGACGACGGCGTAAACACTTCATGGCCTTGGCACTTCCCTCCCTTATCATCGCGAGAGTGTCGCTGAATATCCCTGTACCGAAGTTTTCCTTAGTGTTAGATATTCTAACTTTGGGACAACATGCTTTATTTTCTTTATGCATTTGTTTATTAATACGCTCCTCCCTCTCACTATTTTCTTTCTCCAATGCCTTTTTGTTTATCATGTTGAGCAGTTTCATATTTGAAGATTATATCGCCACTTATCACCAATATAATTGTTTTCTTTTTGGTGTTTTTTAGTAAATTGAAAATTATTCCTTTGCCAACTATGATCCATTTAGTTAACGATAAGCAATCTTTTCCTCAACAAAATTATTAGTTAAGGATTGTTGAAAGAAACTCATCTTCTTTTTACCATTAACATGTAATAATTATTGAGCTTATAATGATAATGGATTCGTCGAAATAGCTTTCAAAATTTAGTTTCTGTACCTTTTGTGTGACAACTGAAGAGTATCTTCTCTGTTTAAGTAACTGCTGAAATGTAGGCGTAGCTGCTCCATTTGTGTCGCCAAGCCGGGAAGGATTTTCTGGGTGACGTTAAGTAAAATACGAGGCTATGCAATTGCCATGATGTAGAATCATTGTATAACATTGGTGAGCATTCAAAAAACTATATGATCGCTCAAGTAAGCCATTGTTGAGTAATGTCGTTTGGCATGAAAAGACCTTGAAAGACCTTGTTGCTCATAGCAGTAAATTCTTCTCGGGATGTCATCCGAGTAATCTGCTCAGTCTTCATCGAAACGTCGGCAGCGATGAAGATCGAATAGATTACCCGGATGAAATCCCTAGAAGAATTGACTACCACCAATCGCCGGTAAAAAGTGAAGTCCTACATCTTATTGCTCATGTTTACACCTTTGTCCTGGGCAACTTTTCTAAGAATCTTTTTAATCCTTTCTCTCTCTCAGAATTGTCTATTTTTTCTGTGCCTTGTCAATATAATAAGATCATTGTGTTTCTTGGTATGTCGTGAAGAGATACGCCTCTTTTGGCGACCCTCTCCTCTCATTGCTGTCCCCTTTAAGAGACCGGCCCCTTTTTACCCGTGACCCACTTCGCTCTAGTTTCGGGATTCGGTAGGGGAGCGGAGTCGGAGATGCGAAATGGGGACGACGAAGGGGAAACGAAACAAGGGCCGGCCGCCCGGCGGGCAGGGCCGGCGGGGAAAATGGGTCGCGACCCACTTCCTCGCAATTGGGTCGCCGGGATGCCAAGGTCGGCGTAGAGGTGAAAACCAGGGCGATCTCCTGCGAGAGGAGTGTGGAGAAAAATAGTAAGTAGTAATCATCTCTAGGTGCGACTGTAACAATTGGTGCGAACAGCACGGAAATCTTTTGTTTTACGTCCTGCGGCCCCGCCGCTGTTTCTACCGTGTATCAACTCTGTTTGTTCGGTCTTCCCATTGAGGTACATCTCAGCATTTGTGCGGTCCATAATGCCTTCAACAGTGTGCTCTTTTTTTCCCTACTCTTAATTCTACTCTGCCGCGGATTAATTCTGAATGCTCAGCAGTGTCGAACTCCGAGCGAGGACCTTCGTATTGTTTGATTCATTGATTCTGGAAACTTGATGGTGGAGGTTGAATTTAGTCATAGATTTATCTCTTCATTCGCATTTCCTTGTTTGGGTTGCTGGAGTGGAACCTAATTTTGGGATATAGCTTCAATTCACCGAATGATTTCATTCTGAAGATCTATTAGTAAAATTTCCAATTTTTTATTCTTGCTTCAATTTTGGTATAGTTAGTGCAACAGTAGTTTTGCGATCTGTGCATGTTTTTTTACAGTAATTTTTTAAGGTATGGTACACATTTTTTACCGCATGTATAGATTTCTGGTTTAATTTTCTCTCTGTACACTTTTCTTAGCATCTTTGGAAATCATGAATGTGGCCTCAGAAATACAATGACTGCGCCACATTTTCGTTTGTGCTCAGACTCTAGTACTACTTTCTTTCCGGTTTCATGCACAATTTATATTCATTCAACGAACATATTGCGTTCTTTTATTTGAATTTTCATCTCCCGTAAGATAATTTACCGATCATATAAATGGTGTACATTATCAGTATCAAAATTACACTCCATTCGGAATTTTTTTCTTGACTTAGTTTGAATGCTTACTTGTCATCATGAAGTATATGCCTACGTTATTTCTTTAGGTTCTTCCAAAGTCCTTTTTTATTGTACATCCGGATAGCGATTATAATCTCTTGGAAACAAAGAAGAGAGCTACGTCCCAGTTACGTTAATGGGATTACCAGTTTTCTTACTTTCAAGACGTCAACCACTTCAGTGATCTTATAAAATTCTTTTATTTTCTCCGAGTACCTGGTATCTCTTTCCCAGTAACCGAGTACAAAGATCCCATTAGGCATTCCTTTTCATTTCTTCATCATGTCAGAATGAGATCCCATCCTCTTGTCCTCAGCAATATTTTAAAAGACTTCTCCATTTCCCAAAACGAGAAGTTCTTTTCCCCTCATGTAATTCATTATGCATGTATAAATGACTGAGTTTTGATTTTACTTTTCTAGACGTATTTCTTACAGGACGGTCCCCATCCTATCTTCTGCATAAAGCGCTGGAGTCTTATTGAATATTACGTACCGGGGGAAGCTGGGAATGCTGGTGTAAAGGTGGTGGGGAGGAGATAATAAGGGTTGGATTGAAGTAGGGTACGATATTCCTTCCCCTTATTCTTACCTCGCAATCATTTCAGATGCGTGGGGGAGACTTTGACGGGAGAAAAGATGCGAAAGGAATAGAATGGGGTCAGATGAGGGTGCGCAGTATTGATTTTCCCAAGAAAAGAACTCGAAATTAACCATTTTATATTGCTTTGGGCTATAGTCTCTATGGATTCAACGTCAATCGTATTTTTGGGTTGCCACGACTAGGTTTTAATGGATTTTTCGCTTGTTCTTGCCAGTGAATGTGGTAGTGTTATTTTTCATTTGTGGTGTAATATTTTCTTCGAACGAATCTCCTAGAAATTCCTCCGAGGGTATTGAATGGGAAAATTGAATTGGGCTAATGAGGCAATAAGTTGCCTTATCCAAACATTTTTTTGATGCATTGGATGAATTATGAAGTATTGACGAGTCATATTTTGTTATTTCTCTCGATTTTATTCATCAAATGATTCCTTTGCTTGCTATTTAGTGATTCAGCTATTTAGTTGTGCCACAAATCGCAGTGTGTGCATATTACTCGTTCCAATACCCAACGCTCATCTCCAATGCATATATTTCTGTGTATGTGAGAAATGTGCAAAGTTTTGTTATTTTATCAATGTAATTAGTGGTATAAAATATTTGCCTTTCCTTTCAGAGAGGCAGTATTGTCATTTTGTTCCACTTTGCCTTTACTCAATGGTTGGCAAAACTTCCTACAGTATAGGCAATACAGATTAGTTCAGTAAAATCTGATGCTTTCCCAGCGAATATGTTCAAAAAAGGCTATTCAGGCTTCCAGCCGGGTGGTCTCCCTCCATTCTGCCGACGTTTCGGAACACGAGTCGGGTTCCATCCTCAGGGCCAATGGTGAGTGGATGAAGTTTTTCCTTACCTCTTCTTCTTCATCCACTCACCATTAGCCCTGAGGATGGAACCCAACTCGTGTTCCAAAACGTCGGCAGAATGGAGGGAGATCACCCGGCTGGAAGCCCGAATAGCCTTTTTAGAACAGATTAGTTCAGATTTGCCACTTCTGGGCGAGTATCGGAGTTTTAGTTCATGACTGTAATGGGTTGATTGATCGATAATACGCTTCGATACGTGGAAGCACATAGAAGAACCCTGAACACTCTAATCTCTCTGGGGAACCCCTTGTTTCTCCTCCGTCACGTCCTCGTACCCTTCCCTCCGCCTCACCCTCATTCGAATCCCCTGAACGCTTTTTATGCGGCAGGCATATTTTAACTCCCCTTTTACCTCATGCGTCTTTGATCGTGGAGCACGTCCTAAAGACGTCATTTATATGCTCTGGCGAACAATATCTGTAGATCGTGTATTGTTGCTGGGGATGGTGAGAGATCAAAGTTCTTGTGGAAAATAAGAGGGTCGATAGCGAAGGGAAGTTAAAATTCCCGTGAAGGAGTTCGCACCATTCGCGAGAAAACTAAATGAGAGATGATAGCGTGGATTCAAGCATTCCTTTATCTATTCTATGTTACACACTATCCACGCGCACTTTAGTATGACTCGGAGTGCTTTCTTTTCCAAGGAGCTTGGGATTTAGGTGCTTTATAAAATCAGTGGATTCGTCATTACTCGTGTAGTTTTTTGTTTCATTTTCATATAAATGAAAGGATTAAACATGAGGTGACGGCGGTTACCATTAATTAAAGTGTTTTATAATTTATATAAACGCAATACATCCCTATTGACGTACGAACTTCCTTTCCTCGAAATTCTAATATATGGAAATGGCGGAAATGAATTTTACTTATCGCCATACTGTAATGGATTTTATTTTAAAAGTAGTTACATCATTCTCAAGTGTCACTGTATAACATGTTTTACTTTATGTGATAAATGATAATGTATGATTAAATGATAATGGCTTTAATTTTTTCCTAACTATTATCTAATTTTAGGCGATAGGTAAATAGAACTCGTGTCATGGCAAGGGATGAGGTCAAACAAAGTATATCCTGGTTTAGTTTTCCGACTTCATATGTATACATAGTTATTGAATTAGATTTGTGTGTGGCAAATAGCTCGCAGAAGGTGATGAGTGGAACTATAATCACAAGATGAGTTTTACTTTCTCTAGCTTATACTTATTTGCGGAATGAAAAATTGAAATTTCCATGTTTTGATCGTATCAGTAGGGTATTTTACATGATGTCGTAGGTATGAGCCATTTTTTCCATTCTTCTTGTAACACGAATTCAACTCCAGCATTTCATGACGATGACAGTTTTGAAGGCGATTTCATTTATTCACTAAACTGAGTGTTACCACAGCAGTGATAACTTGATAAATTATCTTAGTCAAAAGCACTGCCTCAGTTTTCAATGGTCTAATTGAATTTCCCATAGTCGGTGCGAATTACAGTAAGATACTCATTTTCATCGCATGCCTCTTTTCTCTTGGACGCCGTCCAATTCTTGCATCATCTATTCGAGCCCTTTTGCATTTGGGGCTTCGCCATGTATTTTAGCGAATAATGAAATTGTCACGGTGACCTCAGGGGCTCCTTCATTAGTTAACGAAGGCCCGTGAGGTTGTGTAATTCTCTTCAAACGAACGGCAATTAATTTCGTGAGCTCGTCCGAGTTTGCCTTTGTCCCTTTTTCAGCAATAATTCTCCCTAGATTGGATTGATCTAGTTTTCCCCTGCTATTCGTTGTTTCAATTCGGCTGTGAGTTTGTAAGGACTGCTAGTAATGCTTATAAGATCACCTTGGCATTTGCGTCGGGAATGTGGAAATTGTATTACCAATCACATAATGCTTTGGCGCAGGGTGGAAGAAGCTCTCAATTTGGAATTGGGTACTACATTAATGAACTGATTTGTCGATGCATGATTTATTGCTTTTGTGATTACGCTTGTAACTGCATGCCTTTTCATTCGGATGTTATAGGGAAGTGAACTTGATTCACCTGCTCTAACATCTCAGCAACGAAGTAGCGGTGTGCATTAACTGTATTAGAGTTAATTAAGTGTTTTATTTCGACCTTCATTGCTGGGCGAGCTTTCTGCTGTTTACTGCATAATTCATGAGATGCAATACTCCTTGCATGTTTATTACTATCGGTTATATATTTATATGCTCCGCTGGTCTATCAACATGCCAATGGCGCACCGAGATCTATATTCGTTAACGGTTTCATATGTATGCGTGAATCAAATGCCGCCTTTGCCATTTGCGCCTGCGCGTCCATATTCGTTGGAAGAGGTATGACTAGCGGAGTAGTCAATGCGTCTCCTTTTGCGGATGACCTAACGGTAGCTTGTTTGCTGATGACTTAATGTGCTGGGCTGACTAATTGCGATTGCCATCGGGAGTAGTTGGCCTTAGACAGAGGATTTCTTGCGACTTCGCGTTATATATTTACGTAGGCGTTTTATTACTGCCGGTTATTTGCGGTGTGATACTAAGTGGGACTGGAAACTTCCCGTGGCGTTTGAATAACTTGTGATGGCGGACAACTTCAGAGTTCTCGACACATCTCGGCTTTCCCGCGATAGTTCGTTCCCTGGTTCGCTACCGTAGTTTTAATATCTTCTGCCATTATTTTATTTATTTATGTACAATGTGGGATCAATTGAGAAAACATTGATGGAGACTTCAGACAAGTTAAAGGAATTACCCTTGGCCGCTGAAGTAGATTGAGTGCAATATTTTAGCCTTTTTCCATGAGTAGCCCTTTAATTTATTTTCATAAATATTTTCTTACTTACAGTTAATTCAGTTCAATTGTTGCCTATTTATATTTTTGTTGGATTCTTCTTTGCTATGCCACTGACCTGATTGCAATGGTGATTATCTTCCAATATCGTTCGTTAATGCAAAGCTTTCCTTTCTTTCCATGACCTAATAACTAGAATGAAAGTGTCTACCGACAGTATTTTTATAGAAATTTATTAATTCAATTGAATGGAATTGCTTTGGTTCATGTAAATTACAGGTTCTTTCTTTCGTTTCGATTTCACTTGAGACGATGGATATCGTTAGGAAAGTATTTAGATTTTATAAAACTAATTTCGAATGAAAAAACGTGCTATTTATCGTTGGTTAATTGGGTAGTTATCTTTTAAAATCATCATGAGTTTATCCCCATTCTTCTATCACAAAAGCGCTTGCTTCCTGGGCGTGAAAAAAGGGAAGCCAGTAAGTCCTAAGTTCACACCCCTCGATTTGATCTTAAAAACTCAAATAAATAAACAAAGACAAGGGGGCTTCGTAAGGTGGCGGCTTATTGACAAAAATTCTAGGTCAGCATTGTAACCCCAACCTCTGCATTATTATTATTATTCGATTTAGAAAAAGTGGCCAAATGGAAACTTGAAAATAGATTTTATAATAATCGTGATTCTTTTCCTTCGCGATTATTAAATTGAACCCAAATAAAATTCTCTATCTAAATGGACTCCATGAAAAAAGGCATTATCGTCGTAGTCGACCAATCACACCCCTCAGATCTTACACTTGATCTCAGGTTTTGATATTTCAATCTTGGTAGCGTGCGCCGGGAATCG
The DNA here is from genome assembly GCF_921293095.1 of Ischnura elegans. Lineage (NCBI taxonomy): Eukaryota > Metazoa > Arthropoda > Insecta > Odonata > Coenagrionidae > Ischnura > Ischnura elegans. The sequence goes on from NC_060248.1 coordinate 111,708,388, forward strand.
CTCTTGTTTATCTTTACTTTGAGCTGAGGCTCAAACCTTCAGAGGTTTATCGTCTCCCAGCGCTACGTTCTCTCAAGTTTCCGTTAACCCTTTAGCGGCGCCGAAGTCAATGTTGTCGGTCTTGTTTAAAAAAAAATGCCGCGACAGAAGGTCGTCGCCTGGGAGCGAGCACTTGACCAAACAAAACTCGGGAGGGTAGAAGATGTCGCGGGAGCAGCTGTCTCCGTCCGTATCTCTTGCTTCCCGCGCCACCGTTCCCCATGCATTCCTCCCACTGTGTGCACTGTCTCCCATCATCTCCGCTCACCACCGCAAAACGGTCCACTTCGTCACTCCATGCGTGACTGCTGTGGAGAACGCTAGATCATAGATTTGCTTGACAAGTGCACCTGATGATCCATGTGAACTGTTATTTTTATCCGTGTTAAATACTGCAAATGGTAATTTCCACACTTGAGTGTAAAACTCCACTGCCCAACATAGTTTCGACATTCCGATATACCAACGTGGTTTCGAATATGAAAATGAAAAATGAAAAACAATTCAAGGTACCTTGAAAATGACACAGAATGTCGAAATCACGGTCGGTAGTGGAGATTTATATTAAAGTGTGGAGATAACCATTTGTATTTTCCATCGTGGATATCTCGCATTTTCACCAAGTGAGGCCTGAAACAATTTTATTTGTTATTTTTACATTCCTTTGTGATCATTTTCAGAAATATAAATAGGAGTGTTAAGCGTACTTTTTGTTGAAAGATATTTTCTTCGTGTCGAGAGCTTATTTTTCGTATTTCACATTCTTTGTTAATATAATTTCATCTATGCATTTTCATAAATATTTAAGTGAAATTCTGCGGACGCTTGTTAATTCCAACATGTATTTTAGAGCTACGTAACGTGAATATGATCGACATTATACCGATTTGCGATTATCTCTTGATAGTTCGAGCAAGAGTATTTTAGGATACTTTCATCATGCACGCCACGCTATTGCTAAAAACTAGTAAAGGCATATTGTTTCAAAAAAATTATGGTACATTTTTATTATCCACCTAGGTAATTTTCTGTTTGATGCAAAATTTTAGGCTCGTAAGCTAAAATGAAATTTCTTTTAATTATTCTATTCTTAAATGAAATTTTTCTTAAATGAAAATCCTTTGAAATAATTCGAAACGTTTGGCTTTCGCCTAGTTGATTGTGTAATATTTCTGGAGGTCTTCGATCTGTGTAGTTAGACCGCTGGATAAACATTTTTGCTTATCCAACGATGCTCTTCTGGGTATACCCGTTGATCGCTACTTTTAAATTTGATCCACTTTAGCTACGATTGACGCTCGGCGTTTCCAGCTTAAGCAGCCGCCTTGAAGTCTCTCCCTTGGATCGCCTGCGCCTCTCAGTCAGTCAGTCAGCTCTCGTGCACATGGCCCCGCGGGTGCATGCCAATGGGATAGAAAGGCGGGGCTTGCTCCAGCTTCCTCGGGATCTCGCGCATGAGGGATTTCTCCGACATCTATAGAGCCTCTGGCATTACTGTGCGTGCATCTGGAAACTGTCCCTGTTGTGAATAATAATCGATGACATATGAGTGGTTTGGAAGCCAAGAGGTACAAGTGATTTTTTTCTCAACAGAGTTAGGTGAATTGTTAAAATAAATACACAACTACAATAAATACAAAAACCTAACTGATAACTTCGGGCTTTACTTTGTGAAACCTCTCCATATTGGAAATAAAGAAATAAAAACTTTTTAAGGTTCACTGTTATTTAATTATGGGCACGACCCGGGTTTCGTAACTTGGTTACAAACCCGGGTCGTTTACAAACCAAGTTACGAAACCCGGGTCGTGCCCATAATTAAATAACAGTGAACCTTACTAAGTTTTTATTTCTGACACGAAAAACTGGTTGCCAAGGGAAACGAGTGAGTATTTGTTCTGTGCTGACACCCAGTGGAAAATCAAATGCGCTACCAAATATCTCATTGATCTCGTTTGTTTTCTATACCTATTTTCTGTACTTAACTCTGTATAGAAAAGAGAAATCACTTGTACCCATTGGCTTCCAACCCACTCAAGTGACTTAAGTCATTGGGAAAGAGACATCTCCCGCAGGCCTGGCAAGCTGGGCCACATCTTCGTGGTATCTTGCGTGTGCATTTGGAGTTTTTTTTTCCGGGTATACTTACTCCGTTAAAAGTGTAATGCAGTAGTCCCTCGCTTTATTGTATTAATCCCTTACGGAAGACCGATCGTAAAGCGAATTCCGCGTCGTATTTTGAATATTCATTTTTCACGGACGAGGATTCAAGTGTGAATGTCGCCATCTTAAAAATGTATTTCGTTTAAAACTGAGGCATATAATCGCTTAATTGATGGCGAATATATGTAATTTACATGTAGTGCGAATGTATGTATAGTGTAATTAAATAAGTATTTATCAACATCTGTACTGATGAAATTACAGTAACAAAAAATGTGATACACGAAACGGTATGAGAAATAAACTCTCGGTGAGAAGAAAATGTGATTCCACAAAATGTACGCTCAACACACCAATATAGATTTCTGAAAATGTTTACATCGAACGTGGATTTTTTACGAGCGCGGATTCAGTTAAAAGGACATCGGCGCACGTGAATGTTCCTATCTTAAAAATGTGCTTCGTTTAATAATGAGGCGCATGATCGCACGATTGATTGTGCGAGTGGAAACAAAATCGGCGGAATTTTAAATACTAAAAAGCGCCAAAAAAAAATCAGCTCCGAATTTATTCCGATTCCATCGTGAGTCGAATCCGTCGCAAATCGGGGGACTAATGTAGTTGATTGAACTAGGATTGTATGATGGAATCCACATCTTTTTTCCGTGCTTAGGTAAATTTCTGCTCGCTTACTGAAGGCTTCGTGAAATCCCACGACCATTTTATTTATTTTTTTAAATGCAATTCGAAAATCTTTTTCCAGCACTTAGGAAATCTGCCCTATCAACAAGCGGTTCCCAAACTTGAAAAAAAATCAAACTATTTTCTAATGACACAAAATAACACAAAATTATCTAAATAACACAAAATGTGATTCACGAAACGGATACAAGAAAGTATAATTTGATAAGCACTTTTTTCATAGACGAGTTCCTATTTACATGGACGATTCCAGGAAAAGCGTTTTGCGATAGAAAAATGTTATCTCAGTGTACGTAAGCGTTGATACGTTTATTCGTTCGCCAAATGGAAGCGTGGGTTTTTAGGCGTATCCGTTCGCTGTCACGTGAGTATACATATTTACGCGATGGCGTAGCGAATGTGCCATCTTCATCTAGATCCTTTCGCGTATAAAATCGCATGAGTGAGTGGCAGACTTGCCGAGTAAAGCCGTCGGGTGGGCGTCCCAAATAAACATTCATAAGTCGCCACACGCGACGCTGACGGTATAGCGATCCGAATTCCACGGGGTTATGGTTAGGACTGGTGACCGAAAATTATATTCGAGATGACGCGATATATGGAATTCATTATTTCCCGATGCTATTTCGCGAGTGCCACCGCTCTATTGCGAGTATTTGGATAAGATAGATCGCTCATCGTCGCCCTGCGGTCATATTTAAAAGCGAGCGAGGTGGCTCCATTACTCTGCGTGACAGATTGGGTCTCCTCTATGTCGTCCCATTCCTTGTAGCTAACTTCTGTGTCAACGTTTGTTTTTTGATTTTTATATTATCGCAATGGGTTCTCTAATTAATGTCGGGAAGTTGCGGTTTTTTTTTACTATTTCTGTTCTTCGGCAAACGTACAGTAACCGGTATCCACAACTTGGAGACTCCGCGGAAGCCTTCATGTGGTTTGAATTCCTGCTTGAGACTTTCGCAGCGCTGGTTATAGTTCTCTCGATTGTTTTTGGGTTAGCTACGTAAACGTGGATTTCAGATGGCGTTTCGTGGTCTATGCTGGTCACATCTTCAGGTCAGGTTTGAGTGCCGATAGATAGAAATGGCCCTCAATATACCATCCCCAGAGTGACACGGCCAATCACCGTCGAGGACCTCGATTTTGGCGTGCTTTTGCGTTTGTTTTCCAGGTGGCATTTAGTCTATTCCCACATGTAATATCTCTCTTGAAATTTTCTGTTACTTTTTCTATTTCAATAGCTTCCCAAATGATGCGAGGGAAATGATGTTTTTCTTTGGCATGTAATAGCATGCATTGTGTACTTCACCGCCGTTCACGCGGCAGGATTAGAAGTATTACACAGGACTTACGCATTTTAAATCATAATTTGATGCCCGGGATTAGTGAACGCACGTTCTGCCACTGGTGAATGCTCACAATGTTTATTTTTGAGAGCCCTTCGGTGGTTAAATAAATCTGGCATAAGAATTCGCGGACTGCTTTCCGCTCATGGCTAAGAATTAGTAGTCAGTGGTGGTGGTTGGGGGCGTTGCCTTACTAGACGACGGGCTGACGAGGCCGCTGACTCCCCACTCCCTCTCCGCCCCCCCCCCCAAACCGCTCCCGTTTAGCGAGGTTCCGCGGATGTCAATTGGACTTCTTTATCGGTCTCCCACCCACTCCTCTCCCTCCCCTCCTCCGTTTATTCCCTCCCCTACTTCCCCCTCCTCCTTGCGAACGCGACTGTTCCTTCTCATACCATTGCATCCGCTTTCGTACCCCCGCCCCCTCTCCCAACCCGAAGCATTTCCCCTTCCGGCGGCGCGACCGTAATAGCATGAGCGCTGACGTCACATAGGGTAAGGTCACTGTCACGAGGCAAGCAACGCTTTTTTCAGTAGTTCAATACATTCATGTTTTTTTTCCCCTTGTTTTTGCGTGCGCTCCGTGTTTAGGGTCGTGCTTTCTGTCGTGAGGTTTTCCTGGAGAGCTTTGACGCTCTTGTGCATGCGTTCCCTGTAAAGTAGTGGTTTCCGATTGCTGTAGAGCACTCCGTCCTGCTTCAGCGGAAACATCCTCGTCTCTCTACAGAGGCGGTGCAGCGAATGTTGATCTCTGGTCTAGTTATTTTTATTGTATTGGTTAATTTACCAAAGGGCACCGTATTGTATAGCAAATATGTATTACCTCTGGAAATATGGATGGTAATAAAGAAGTTCTAACTTGTTTTTCTAATGTGGTTGAGCATTGCTTTATGCGTTCCAATATGCCGTATTTTAATGAATTGGTTTTCCAGTATTTTATTTTCTTCACATTAAGGATGTCGCCTTGAGTTCCAGTGCTCATTTTCCCTCGCATCTGCCCTTTACGCCTCCTGAATTCATTTTTTATAGCATCCGACTATGTGTGTATGCGCATTGGGTTAGATGTGGAAACAGATTTGGGAACCGTATACCATTGTCCTGCTAAGGGTTTTAACCTAAGCCGAAAGTTCATTGGTCGATCAAAGTGTGATTAGCTACACTTGGTGCGTGCAAATGGAATTATTTATTGAAATACTGAGTTTTCCTTGGTGTTATGTCATGCTTTGATCGTCTGAGGGGGACATTATTTTCCTCACGCCTCATGATTGAGGCTGTTGTTCGTTCGAAGAGTTTGGTTGGTGAATATGCAACACGATGCAGCATTACTTGAAAACCGATGAAAAGAACCACATTAAACTAATCCTTCAACCCTTCAGCCAAAAAAATTACTTCCTCAAGCCGGGCAAGTTAATAACGTCATAATTTATTTAGTGGTGGACATAACTATTGAATAATAAATATTAAGGAAAATTTAAAATTAAATATCATGTGCTGAAATTTGAGAAATATATTTATAGCATTAAGGAAACCAACTATATTAATAAGGGTCCAATATTTTGTCTTTGTACAACTTATCCAGCAACTTAAAGAATCAACTCTACTTGCTCGAAAGTAGAGAGGATGAAAATTTGTCTGTCTCTGCATGGAAATATAAGGCGGCCAACTAACCTAGGGAAACGTGCTCGTTCACACGATTGTGGGGAGTCGTTGTCGATCGCAATCGGGCCCTCGTCTTCCCCCCAAAGGTTAGCCTTCTGCTCAACTGCAAACAATGATAGGCGATGTGTTTGCCCATGTCCGCCTTGCTTTCTGTCGTCTAGCCGCCTTGGTGGCTAACTTCGCTTCGGTCTGGGCCCGATTTGCACACTGGTGTGCTTGTATCGAGCGATGAAATCGTCATCTGATGTTTGGGCACGTAAGCTTTAAAGGGCCCAAAGGAGCGCGTCGATGGCTGTGATAGTCCAAGGGTCCTAGTCCAAGGATTTATTCTGATTCAATGGTGTACATGTTTCATCCACCGGAGCAGTGGGGTAGCCAGGTACTTCTTTGTGGTGGGGTCCTAGACCTAGGGAGGTCCCAGGGGGTCCCAGGTCCTAGGGGGGTGAGAATTTTTTTTTTTAAGGGTACTAAGTTAAGGGTTTAAAACTATTTTTAATACTTTTATATTTCTATCATAAAAAAACTTAATTTATCAAAGAAATGCTTTTTATATTCATTATTTTTCAATATTTTGTCTTCTTTTATGAAGCAAAGTAATTGTGTTTTTATATTTCGGAGGGGTCCAGACCCCCCGGACCCTCCCATTCGCTACGCCACTGCACTGCAGGATTCAGAAATATTTGGTGATGATCTGAGAGAAAGGTGCTTCGTAGATTAGGAAGAGGGTGGAATAGAGGGGATATTATTAATGGGAAGGACTTATCTCATCACGTACTTCAAATGCCTCACTTTTTAGCTTTCAACGGAAGTGCTCTACGCAAAAAATGGGGTTGTTATTTAAGAATTTCCAGCCTACCATTGTGATTCCTTGGCAGTTATGTGCTTTATAAAATCTTACCGTAATTTACCTCATTATTTACCGTTTCATATTTGTGGTTTTTGTATGTGATTGGGCTGAAGGGAATATAATGGGCTCTTTTGCCTCCGTAGTTTAAAAGTAAGGAATTACTTTGAATAACCCTTTATCGGCTTCTGACGAAATCTGTATCTTTCAGTCGTGATTCATATGTGTCTACCAAAGTTAACCAGAGAAGAGAGAGAGTGCTAAATGGCCAGGCTACCTCATCAACTTGCTACACCGGATGACCTTTCCGTGGTATATTTCCAAACTATGGCGTCATGGTTGCGTGTGATGTTCCTTTCGTATTTAGCTTCAGACTTCTCGTCTGAAATTATTGCGGTTTTCGGTCGTAAAATTACTTTACGCCCATGCGACTTCATAAATATTTCCCAGTGAGTTATATGCTGGGCCTGAGATGGGTAAGTAACCCTTATTCTTGAGAGAGAGAGAGAGAGAGACCTGAAGCTCTGTTGCTCGCGTAAGTCGGTGGAAAAGAGACTTAAGATGAGCGAGCTATCTGGCGGCGGAACCAAAAGGGACTGCTGGAGAGAACGCATGAGAAAAGCGACGATAGATGAAGCAGTGGGGGGTGGGAAAAAAATGTCCTTGAAACAAGACAGCTGGCGGAGGCCCAAAATAAAAGTAAAAAAATGCAAAGATCTCAAGCATTGTTTGAAAAAACAAATCGTAGAAGAGTTCGGGAAGGCCGCGGATAGATAGGTAGCTAGTCGAATCAATCCTCTCTTTTTTTTACTTCTCTGTTTTTTTGTACCTGTTCCGTCGTGGGAAAATAGAAAATGATAGGTTCTTTGCCTAGAACGGGAAAAAAGTCCTTCACATTTGATCAGCTTCATTATATAGTGCTCATCGTATTTTAGTTGCTTTTCTCCCTTTTGAAGGAAGGCGTTGAGTGTTCATGTCGGTGGTCAGATTTCCTTCTCTACCCTACATTTATAATCCCTTTAGCTAGGTTCGTGAACTGTACCCTTGTCTTCTAGTAGGCATGCATTTCACTCAACGAAGAGAGCTGGATTTTGGCTACTCTCATCTAGGATACATTGAATAACGTTATATTTCATCATGGTATTAGTTTTCATTTAAAGTTGGTTTCCATTTTATAAGATGTGAATACGGCAATTTTTTGATAATGTGGAGTTAACCAAGTTTAGCTCAGCGAAATTTTTAAAATGCAATTGGCCCTGAAGTATGACTCAGTCATTGACTCACCCTATGTTTCAACCCTATTATTGGTGTGGATAGGTGAGGGTAGTAGGGAATATCATCTATAAGGTAACTTCTCACAATCAGGGTTATGGGACCAGGTGGAAGTGTCCAAATGCTCCTTTTGGGATTTGATCCGGTCGGTAGCCAATCTCTGGCTGTACCCACTGGGCTACCATACTCCACTGAATGACGGCAATCAAATCATGTTAATCACTTTCCATCCCTCAGGCTACTGTCTATAATTCAAAGATCGAAAAGGGAAGTGAGGCGATTTTTTTTGCTAACTGACGAATAAAACTAATAAAGGAGTTTTGGTATCGAAAGTGAAGGAGACTACTTTAGAGTGATGTCATTCAATCGGGCAATTTACGTCAAGCTGAAATTTATCTTTCGCGATGTGGTAAAGAGGGATAAACACTTTCGATTCTTTTATTTATCTTTCGCTTCGTTATTTTATTGATGACACCCTCCTACGTCTCCTTACGTTGACTTGCCTTAGGATGAGACGGGTCAAATAATCAATTTTCCTCTGTGCAGCCCTCGTCAATTTGAGGAGTCACTTTGGAGAATTTCACTTGATTTTTTTTATAAATGTCAAATTTGTAATGTCACATTGGATAGACTCCTTTTACAGATGACTGTTAAATTAATGATCAAGTAGTGGATCCCTTCTTTTCTTGACACCCGTCATGCCTCCATCAAATCCATTTTATCCTCGAGGAAGTTTTCCTTTTACTATTTCGGGAATTTAGCGCAAAGGACCCTTTTAGTAGGGGGTGATTACGCTACGAAGTTCGTCTCTATCCTCGGGCGGATATTCGAATCTCCACGTGGCACTTGCAGACGGCTGAAAATAGTGGTCGTTTGAAGCACCACTGTCCCCGAACTGATCTTGGGTCTCAAATGAACGATAGGATGCTTACTCGGAGAGCCGTGGAACTCATCAAGAACTTCCTCCATGAGACTCCGCCTCCGGTGCTCAATGTTTCCTCGTTCCTGACTCTAGTGGCTCATGAATGCTGCTCACTGCCTCCTACCTCTGTTGTTTCCTCGCCATCATGGACGGTGGTTACACTATCCATGAGATTCTGTCACATCTCGCTATCCTATTGAAAATAGGAGATCTAAAATCGTTGTTGTGCTTTGAACGGGCCTGTAATATTGTACTTTTTTTAAATTAACCAGAGGCATTCATTTATGCCGCCGTGAAATGAACTTTTGAATTGTCGATTTAGGTCCTGTATGTTCTTAATTATGTAACCTGTGTAGTTTGTTTAAGATATAACGTGATATTTTTTTAACTTTTTGTGTGGTTAAATTTTAACGCATAGTAGTATGTTTCCACAAAACGACTGTAGCCAATATTATTTTGAGCTGTACTCATATTACTTTCCTGCTTATCTTCTTGTGTCTTCCTTATGTATGACTAGAAAGACTTAAGGTTTTCATCAAAATATTCGCCCAATATTTTTATTTTAAATGTGGAATATAGTCTTTTTAGACATTTATAACCGATGTCTTCGTCGACGCTAAGTTCATAACTTGTCGCACACGCATCGATATTTATGACTACAGATGCGTTCAACTATTGCGTTTCAGCTCGTGAATAGTGCCCGAATGTGTTCTGAACAGGTTCCTGCCATTTTGTATAAATTGATAGCGGCTGTATCCATTTTTAAGAAAGCTATTTGCATAAGAGCGTTTCTACGCGTCACTGACTGACCGTTACACCCAGTTTTTGTTCATATATTTCCCCTTTGACTCAATACAAATCAATGTAGGAACTTTCTGGAGAATTCCTCCAAAAATAAGTTAGTGAAAGCATACACTGGCTTTGGTACCACCCTGTGACCCCTGTAGAACCGGAGATTTTAAACTTCAAAGTCGTCGTCACTGACTGACAAAAATGAAACTCCGTTTTTTGACATCGTCACGTTTCTTGTGATTGCTCTGAAATTATTCATGATAAAGAAAATCCACGAAATACGTAAATTAGTTCTAGGTGTTGTTTAAACGTATGCAAAATCGTGACTTTGTGTAAGTAATGGTTTCCTCTCTTTGGTCATAAAAATGGAGCGTCACTGACTGACGGGAATTGTCACTGACTGACACATGTGATTTGACGCTTGTTAACTTTTCTTTTTCATTGAATGAGCATTGCAAAATATATATATTGAACCCAGAAATTCATATAAAAGAAACCTAAGAGTGGTATAGCCAGGAGGTATGCCCAGGGGGTACGTCCAGGGAGTCCGGACCCCGCCCCCCGAAATATAAAAAACACATTTATTTTCCTTCAGAAAAAGTGTTAGCATTAGTTTAAAAACCCCTACCTTGTACCCTGTTTTAAAAAATTTTCCCCCTGTATCGGACACCCCCCCCCCCCCCCCGAACGAAATTCTTGGCTACCTCATTGAAACGTAAGCACATAGTATGTATTATATCCAGTACTTTTGCTTCCATTTCTTTGGTCTCGCTTAAAATAGTGAGTACGCCTAGCACTGTGATCTATTATCTATGGGACATCTTAATTATATTTATAGCAACTAACTCCACATGGTGAACAAAGAGTGTATGTTGTATGGGTTAAATTCCGTGCCACTGTTATTCCAGCATTTCATTGGAGGGAGAAATGCCGTGTACAGGAATCTCTGCAAATTTTGTTTTCTTGCTGTTATAATTGCACACTTGCACTGCATTTATCACAGGAGAACCTGACTTAAAAGCTTCCCAGGTCATGTTTCTGCCTTTGCCCTCATCTACATCAACACCACCCTTGCCATGATCTGTTACGATTTCATTGCCGCTCTCTATTCTTCCTTTTTAATTCCTCGCATTCCCCGCTACGCTTTTTCCTCTCACGATGCTCGCCCTGTCTTTCAGCTCCCGTCTTTGTCATCTGAATCAATCCTGACAGATGGTACAATTAAGGATTTCAGATCTCAACAATTATTCCACTCCTATGTCCCGCTTTCACAACAAACGTACCGAAGCGACGCGACGACAATGAAGGTGACGGTGCAAGCGGCATGCCGAAGGCAATAATTAGCAAAAAAAATGAAATACTCCGCTGTGTAAACAAATAATTTACTGAGAACAATAAAACTTATATGGCATTATTACTCGAGGAACATATTATGCCACAAATTTAGTGTACCAGTTGGGGCCAATGAAGCGCACGCACCAAAATTTGAAACCTGAGCACTACCAAAGCTTAAAATGTCAGTCAGTGACGGCGCTCAAGAGCAGAAACGGTGAATACCAGAGAATTTTTTCATTCTGATCTTTCATCCTTGTGATGGACTTGATTAGGATACGAAACGATTTATCTCCCGCATCCTTCGTTTTCGGTCAGCGGAAAAAATGGATGTCAATCGTCACTGACTGACACCAAAACGACGCACTGTTGCATTACATTCCTCTGCAGGAACATGTGACTTTCAAGTATTGATGAAATGGATTGGTAAGTAACAGTCATGATTGGGGAGGATGGTTAACTGGAAATTTTCATGGAAAAATCGTATCTTCGTTGCGAAATCTTCAGTAATAGAATGGCTCTGTAAACGGAATCATTTGCTCATTTAAACAAGAGCTCAATTCCGCGGCGTTTTCGTAAAAAATGGTTGGAGTATGGGGATAAAAAAGTACGGATTATTAAAATTTGAAATATTTACACCATTTCAGGACTTTGAACGGTCCATTTATCTCAAATTGAATTTTTGAACCCTGGTATGACAGTTACGTAGAAACGCTCATAAATATAAGTGAGCGCTAAGTGTATTCCGTTCTGGAATGTCTGCGAAATGAACGATGTTTTCTTATTTCGGAAACCTGTTACTTTACTTGAAGATTCGCTGTTATTCCGGCCTCTCTGTCCCTTTAAGATGAAATCCGCATTTGCTGGATGAAGTGACTCAGTGGCACACGAGTTTATGCCAAAGGGTGTCAATTGTATGCTGAAATGTGTAGGTCAAATGAGGGGTCATCGTTTGCTAATGTTGTCCCTTCAAAGCTTTTATTTGTGTGTTCGCCATTTGCATTTCGTTAAATGCTAATTTCGTAGCGTTTTCGCGATTCTTCTCATAACCGCGAGTCCTTTTTTGGCTGAGCAATCTTTGAGGCCCTTCGGTAAAAGTCACTCAGGAGACGACTAAATGCATGTATGGGATCGTACCCGCCCAGTGAACGAGCACAGCATATTCTTCTCTGATAGTCATCTGTAAACATTGGCTCGCCTTACCGCTATGTCAAGTCCCGCGATTTCTAGGATGTTTGACTTATGACTGGTGGGAGAGCGACTTAATTTTTCTCGAGTGTTCTGCTGTCTTTTTTGGGCATATGATTTCGTTCGCAAACATTTCTGTATAGAAATGGACCCCTCTCTTTTCTCATTTGCAATCCGCGTCGCGTAAAGATATTTTCTCGAACCCAATTAGCGCTTTCTTTTTCCAAAGTACAAACGCAAAGCGACTGATCAACGACGTATCGGCTATCAACCACCACGTGTCGATAGACAATTCCATGCGTGTCGGTGACTCTTTTTGGCCTATTTAATTGAGCCTCAATACGCCGTATTAATGAATTTGTAATAAATCATTATGATCGCGTCAAGAGTAATGCACAGCTGTGGAAGAAAAGGAGACTAAATTTAAGTTTTTTCCCAGTTTAAAATATGTGGAAATTCGAAATTTCTGCTTCGATTAATGTGTAATTAATTATATTTTATTCATAATGTTTAACTTAATTGATTCAGCCGTCAGTTTTCTGAAGCTATCAACTGCGATTTTGTGCGTTTTGAATGAAGAAATTTACTAATGGCTTATGTATTTATGTTTTTGTAGTGTATCTATAACATTTGTCAATCATAACTAAATGCACTCTTCATATTCATGTACTTTTTTACTACATACTCATGTACATGTTGAAGTATTTAGTATTTAACTTAATTTTAGTGAATGCACTTGGAATTCAATATAAATTTGAATGTAGAATGTTTCTTTTACCACAAGATTGTCACATCATTTCCCCGGTGAGACTTTGGTTTTATAAATCAAATTGTTAGTGGTAGCCTTCTTCTTGTAAAGTAGCATGCATTGTTCATTTGATGCTATATGTGATCAAATCTACTTCTGTCTTATTTACATACTTTCTCTTCGTAAGCTTATGTCCCAGGCATCACTATACATGGGAATATTTTGCTGGCGGCCTTACATTTTTTGCGCTGTCCTAGGTTCAATTCTTACCGCGATCATATCCAGTTGGATTTTTATATTGAGCTTCCGCTGCGAGAATCATGGTTTTCAATCACCAAACCAAAATGGAAATATCACACCTAAAATCGATTCATTATCTGAGATTAGATTTGGTGTTCTGTCGGCTTAAGCTCAGGAATCTCTAATCCCGAGGTTAACGCTTCCGATCGTGTCAAAGGGGTATACAATGCCAATTGGTTCAAAGTTAAGCCCTATAATCACAGCGGTTAGTCACCAAACTGCGATCTTGTATCAACTCCGCCCCCTCTCAAAGCCAGGGTATTGTAACTTTTCCGGTCCTCCTCTCCACGACCTGTTTGAGCCGAAACCGCTTTCCAAGCCCATAGTTTGGCTTCCCCAGGGTCTAACAAGTCGGGCCTTAACCGCATCGACGAAGGGTTTCTCACCACCCCTTGTGTGTCTGGACGAGGGGTGCTCTTCCGCTGAGGGATTCGGGATAGGGAGTGAGTCATCCTTGTGCACTACGCAATCTAGGATAGTCTACGGCTTAGCTGCAACCGGAACTTCCTGCATGAAATGGTGGATCGTGCGTCAGTTTATCTATACTCTGATTACGAAGGTAAAAGCTCGTTATCAAGACTAGATGAGGAAATATCGAATACCGATTCAAGTTTAAATTTATTTTTATCAATCGAGCATGCAATAATTCAAAACTTCCTTCTTCAAGCGATGAGTCGCGTGTTGCTAAACGCTTAGAAAATGTTAACCTTACTTTACAACTATCGCTCCAACTGTCAGGTAGTTTTCTCCGAGTCAGTTTTCAGCATTCTCGTCATCGTCAGATAGATTATTTGGAAAAAAATCCTCTAAGTTGTATGAAATTTTCATTCGCAAAAATAAAAAGTTTAGTTAATGCATAGCATAATTACAGTATGATAATTATTGGTCCTTACTTATTAGAAATTTGCTATTTTTCCCATTTTGGACAAATAAAATTGATAGAAGTCGTTCATGTAAATTATTCCTATCGCAGCTCTATGAAACCGAAATATTTCGCTAGCATTAACGCTGTAGTCCTAAGCCTCCATTTTATGAAGCTGGAAAATTCTTAGGAATTCTGTTCGTTCTTGCGTGAAAACCTGGAGATTATTTTTAATGACCCTGTGTTAAGGATGTCCTTAAAGACTGAAGGTGTGGATTATTTCAATCCTTCCCCCAGAACGGCGGTGAAATATTCATCTACAAGTTCTGTAATAAAATAATCCCATGGTTGAAGAAAAACCTTGGGAATCAAGGATCCTTGACAGCATAGTGGTCTGCGCATTGGCCTAGAAAACAAAGGATTCCTATATTCGATTCTTAGTCCGGGGAAATTTATTCCCTTGGCATTGAAAGAGGAGACGAGACGGATGGTGTTGGAACGCGAGTAAGCAAACGCTAATATTTATGCCGTACTCGGAGGCGGTGGGGTAAAGTCCTCGCCTCCCAAATCGAAGGTCGTGGGTTCGATTATCGCCTGTGTAGGTGGTCCCTAATCAGGGCATGGACATGAACATTTCTTTCTGAACTAGGGAACTAGGATCTCGTTACATTAGCCGTGATTATGGGCGACGATACGGATCCTGGAACGTAAGCTGCCGTAGGATTTTCTTGCTCGCGCGCAAACCCGAGAGAAGTTCATTCATTCTTGCGTGCTGTTTACGGGGATGTTAATAAATAAATGTCCCCAAAAATGTGAAAACGGTCAAGTAAGGATTCCGTGCTCAGGGTGATCGCAGTTTTTTTTTCTTACTTCTCACTTTTATTCTTCCAATCCAGAGAGTCCCTTCATCTCTCCCTTCGGGTGTCGGCGGAGGGTTTGTTGAAGGGTTGCGCGAGAACCAGTGCGTGCACTTCCCTTGCGGCGGGCGGGAAGGAGATGGATTAGGAGTGATGGTGGCGGAGGGGGGGAGGAGGCCAGAGAGGGGAAGCGACACCTGTAGGGTCCGACACGAGAGCAGGGCGGGTCTCTTTAGCCCTTTCTCTTTTTTTACTTTTCCTCATTCCTTAGCCTTTACGCGTGACCCGCCTTCAGCACCTGTTACCGACAACTTGGGCCATTTTATATGGGGAAATACATTGCCGTTTCTTTTAATTCCAACTTTCTTAATTTCTTGCTTACGCCCTTCGTTTTTCCTTCGTTTAATCCCACCTCCAATGGTGCTATCGTGGATTTGCCCATTAATCTGTTCCCGTTTCGTGTCGGGAAATGTCTTTTGAAAGGGAGAAAATCATCTTCAGTATAAAGAGAACGCATAAATCCCTTTCTACCCGTAATATTTTGTATTTACTCGCTCAGTACTTGAGATTAACATCTTGAAATTTTCAGGGCACGCCTTTTTTATAATTACCTTTCTCTCGAATGTACTTCTGCCAAAATGCTGAAGTAAACTTTTTAAATTTGGGATGCAGGCTAATCATCGTGCATTTGCTGGGAATACTTGAGAAAATCTATAGTATTCCGCGAGAAATGCGCTTCGAATAAATGGGTCGATTTGGAGTGATACGTCCCGTAAAATTTGTTAATTTTTTTCGCGGAGCTTTCGAAGTGATCCTTAGTGTTTGACATTATAGATGATTAACTGTTACGTTTCTGATCCATTTAGATACCTGGAGGCCCGTTTCATTTCTTTCTCGTGAGTAATCTCCAGCATTCATATTTCGATATGGTGAACTAGGGAAAATCAAGTAACATAATTTTTTTAATGTTTCAGGTATATCATTCTTGGTTGTGTATTATCCTTTATGGGGACTTATTTGGTATTTGTTTGGCATCTAATAGAAGAATATAATTTTCGTTTTGTTTTTGAATACATTTGCCGCACTTGTTGTGCCTTGCTGTACATCTGTCTATATGATATTTTTTGTATGTACCCGTAGTTTCTCATACTATATTTATTTTTGTGACTTGTTTTACTTATATTTTTTTCTCTATTTTCCAGGTAAGTTCCACCTGCCATATTCTTGGAAATCCAAAAACGAAAGTGGTTTGGCAATATTGGGATTTGACCTTCACTATGTCAAAGACAAGTCGGTGAGTTGGTCAGGAAAATAATGTGTAATGAATAATGCCAGGTGTTTCCATTCATCGGATTCTTCCCGATCCTTTCTAAAATTTCCTGTCTCACTGACTGTCCTACATAATTCTTACATTTATATTTCGGGCTGGTTTTGTATTTTTAACGCCCTTTCGTGTGACATTTCCTTTTTTGGGCCAATTTGGAAAGTTTCTTGAGTTGATGTTGTGTTTGCTGAATAATCCCTCTCCACGGATGTTTAGAGTTCGGAGTTCTCATGCCTGCTCATCCGGACTTGATGTAATGTCACTTGCGTAATACGACCGTTATAGCTCTTATCTGTTTTTCTCGCATACTTCTGATGTCACTCGTTGTGTAACTGATGTCACACTGGTCTTTCGACGGTCTTTTTTTCGCACCTCGCAAACGTTTAACCCGATGATTTTTCTGTGTCCATGGCGTATACTTGTGTAAATATTATTATTATTATTATCCTGCTATTTTATTAACTGTAAGGAAATTAGTTTTCGTCAGTATGACTCATCAATTCAATTTCTCCACAACCACACCCTGATGGAAATGAAAATTATTGTCCTATTCCTCTGAATTGATGCTTACCTCTTTCAATAATTCGAATGGAGTAAACTCCATAGCTATTGTTTCGGCTGATAAGCTCATTCGTATGCATTATGGGAGGAAGAAATTCGTAATTTCAAGGGTTTTTGGAATGCCAGTGCATTTTATTTCTTATCTCACTCCGTACATCTCATTATAAATCTCATTAATGCATTCCATGACTAATATGAGATAGAGTAGAAATAGATCTTCTCGGTGTAAATTCACTCTCTTCTGTTAATAATTGTTGTAGGTGAAGGATGCCTAACCATACTTACTCCGACGCGTGAGTGTAATTATTCTACCTCTCTCGGAGTCATAGGAATTTCCAAGTCATTGTTTTCGTATCCAACTTTGTAGAACATCATATTGTTGTCCGCTCGAGTGCCCATTGTTCTCTGGGAAGCAATGCAAGGTTTTAAAAAATGGAATCTCAGATTGCTGTATGATTTCGTGACCCTGCATTCAAATGGATCCATTGAATTTGGTAGTGTTCTCCAAGTAAACGAGCAGGGTTCTTGAGAACAGCAATTTTCTGGTCGAGTAGCGCAGAAGCCCCACTATTGATAACATTTGGTGGATCCATTGGAGTCATTTTCCTTGCATCAGTGAACCCGCTTTAGACAGATCGATGTAGAATTTTGTGAAATTGAATTTTCTACGTGGTTGCTCTGCGTATAGGGAAAATAATTCAGCATTACGTCGCTTTCACAGCGGTGCAGCTCGTCACGATGTATTATTAGTTTTTCTTTTATAACGCTGAGTCAAAAATGTTTGCTTCATCAATTGGCCTTTGCAGGGTACCTAAGTAATGCATGCATCTTTTCTAACAAAAATATTTTGATAATAATTTATGGATGATTACTGGCATTTATGACTCGATCCATGACGCAGTCCAATTGTGGAAACCCTTCGACGATTCATTACTTAATTTCAATAAATTAATTTTTGTTAAAATCATTTCGTCACTTAATTTAAATTAAAACCTTTCTCATTTTCTTAATTATGCATCGATAGTGATTGTTTTTTGCAGTTTTCTCCTAGAATTGATCTTGCGTGTATATCTTTTGACGGCCCTCTGGCCTTATATGAATATTTTGGACGATAGACTCGATATATGTAGTTCGGGAGCTGAGGGCACGAAACTCTGAAACAATAGAATGCTGATATCCCCTCCGTGAGCGAAGGCCAGAAATCGGGAATCTGACCATCCTGCAAAGTACATAGATAATGTCCATTCTATCAAATTAATGGGAAAGCACGCATCTTTGAAATTTCTGCTCTGCCCATGTAAATCAGATTTATCAGTTTCTTGGATATTAAAATAATGAGGGTCCCTACGACAGTTAAAGCAATCGACAAAGCACAGTCTTCCCAGCAAAATTTTTCTGATTTCCAGGTTACTTTTCGTGTTACTGGATCATGTTGAGAGACACAGTCACCAATACTGCAGTTGGAGATTCTCCAGTCGACCTCTATATATGTTTTCACCCTCCGCGTATTGTAATTAGTTGTCAACTGTCGATATTCACGTCGATAACGGCCAGAGTCATCCGAATTTCACGGAGAAATAATCTTTAAATGCGGCTGTTATCCGAAAGTCACGTTTTTATGTTATTCCATCAAATTCATAACTTTTCTCTCATCTCATTATTTTGTGTGACTGATGATTTAGGGCTTAACTGTATGGAATCTTTTCACAATGGAAAAGTGAAAAAAATAAAATTTGTTAGTTTCAATGATTAAAAGTTCCTGGAGTTTAGGCCAAATGGCGCAAAAGTGTTTTGCCGACGTTTCGGTTTATTTGTAAACCATCTTCAGGGTTTTAAATGAAAAAATGAGTGTACAATATTGATACATAAATAAAAGGTTACCAGCAATATTTTTTACAATAATACAAGTAAAAAAAGGGAAGACACAAGAATTTTGACAGACCTTAGTTTTGCACAGGGTTGTTTATTGATAGTAACTAAGTTGTGACCTAACTAAGTTACCATCAATTTCGATTAATTAAATAGAAATACATTTTACTAAGATTCTCAATGTCCGATCTTTTATTAGGTACATCTGTTATTGGTTTTAGATATATGAACCATTTATTTGAATAATATTTTTTTCGAATTAATTTCACAATCTAAAATTTCGGTGTTATCAAAATCGAAAGTATGGCTATTGTTTATGCTAATGTTAGCAAGGTCACATAATGTTATACTATTTTTCATTGATGATTATTGTTGTTGTTTCACTAATATATGTGAAAAGGCATGACCCGGGGTCCATACTCGTAGTTATTCATTCATAACATTAGTGGCGTAACTATGGGGGGGATGAGGGATAGATCCCGCCCCAAAGCCTCAGAGAAAAATAAAAAAATATTGAAAACTATTGCCTGGATTTGATATATAATACCTGCATTAGCATTAAGTTAAATTTTTATTGCCAAAATGATGTAAAATGTATTTCCTCGCATGTCATTTTTCAAAAATTTTCCCGGACTCCCGTTGCCTTGGGGGAGGGGGGTCGCCCCTCAGGACTCTCCAACCCCCCAAAGCATATTCCTAGTTACATCACTGCATAGCATAATATATGTTCATTACATTTCATAACCTGACGATGTTATGAAACTGGGTCGTGGTTTTTCAAATATGTTAGTTAACCGAACGAAGTTTATTTTATCATTATTTTTAAATACTGTTACTGAATGGATCACTTTCCATTCATCGCCACGCTGCAGGCATTTTTGAAAACTGATTAAAATACGCCCGATGTGTGGCGATATGTATCAAGGTTCTGCGAGAGGGACTTCCGCCTTGTCAATGCAGTCCCTTTAGGCTCCGGACTGGCTTCAGCTGATCCCGTTCGCGACCAGCATTCCATTGTTTTCAGTTCAGTGGCGGATACGGACGTCGAATTCAAGGGGGGGGAGGGGAAAGCGAACAAGTGCAAATTTGAATGAAAGGAGTTTATATTAATAAGGTCTCCCTCCTGGAACTCCTACGCACGTAGCAGGAAAGAGTCGTTTCTGGCGCGTGGGATGGCGGGAAGGGTTGCGAAACGGCGGCTCCCGATTGGAGGCTTGGGTGATGGTCTACTCACCGATTGTGCCCCCACCCACGTCCTCAACCATTCAGCCTTCTCTCATAAGAGGTCCGACAGGTCGACGGGAAATCGTGGAGGGAAGAATGGAAAGAAGAGATTAAGCGATTGAAAAAAAAGAAAAATTCAGTGCCGTGGCAACCAAGGCTTGCGTTAGCCGAGGGACGGAAAGGAGTTGCTTCGCCGGGCATATCCATCTCGAACTTGTACGTGGGATTAAGATTGCGCAATTTCCTCCTTGAACGAGCGGGTTCTTCTCTTCTTCTTTTTTATTCTTCTCCCTCTGCCCCTCACCGAGCGGCTGTCGTCGAAGGGAATTGAAAGAGCACGCGTCGGTGGGCGAGAAACGCCGGCCGGCGTCGTTGATTGAGTGGACGACTCGACGAGCAGTCACGACTGCGGATACTCCTATATTCCTCTCATCGCTCCCAAGGATTATAATTGTGTCGAACTTCTAATCTACGTCGCGGCAGTCTAATTCACTCCTCTCTTGTATTAACGTGGACTGACCGTGAATTTCACTCCTTAAATATTACTATACTCTGCTAAAGTTGATAGTTTGAGGCGTTAATTTATGGAATTTATTCAAATTGAATGAAAATTAAACTATGTTATACTATTTAATATAATATAAATAAATAAAAATATAGTAAATATTTTATGTGGAATAACATAGTTTAATTTTCATTCAATAGACTGGTTCATGACGACTATTAATAATGAAAGCACTTTGTTTCTTTCACAAGTTTATAAATTTTTTGTATATTATTACCGGTTTCGGCCATGACGCCATTATCAAATACTTATTATAGGTGGGTTATTGGGTGGTATAGGTGGGCATAAGTGGTGATAAACAGGTATTTGATATTGGTGTAATGGCCGAAACCGGTAATAAAATAGAAAATTTTATATACTTGTAGAAGAAGCAAAATGTCTTTCATTATTAATATGGAGCCCTTCCACCACGTACGTGCTTCAAGTTGCGGTCTGCTATGCTCTCTTTTATTAACCATTCATTTGAGCTCCAATTTGACCATTAGTTTGGATGGTAGTTTAATATAAGTAAATAATATGAGTAAAATAATATCACGATAGTATGCTAACCATATTTTAAAAGCAATTTAAACTAAATTATTATCTATTTTAAAAGTTCTAAATATTCTGAATTAACGTGTCACCCAGGAAGTCATTGCTTTAATATTTTTGTGTATCCATAAGTATAAAATCTGAGGCCCCAAAGTTATTTTAGTAATTTGTTTCTGTTTAATCATTTTTCAGAAGAATATTTGTAGTAATCACACATTTCAATTCTCAGTCATTTTAGACTTATGTTAAAAATATCCAGCGTGGTCTACTCAGGAATAAAACATTTTGTTGCTTTCATTAACGATTAAAAGTCCCGCCTCTGTCGTTAGTTGAATATTCAAGTTCATGACAATGAGTGGGGTCCCATCAATGGTTTTGATACCAACCTCGGTGGTCGTTGCCTCATATCGGTTGTTTTTTTTTCCTTTTTGAAGCAGGTATCATTTGGTTTCCGGCAAGCAAGTAAAAAAAGGAAAAATAGCATTCAATTTGAATTTACTTTGCACCCTTGACGTATCATACAGCGTAATAATAACTCTTCTGGACGAATAAAAGCAATATTTGAATGAATTACGTGTATGTGCTTTCATTTCAGCACATTTTCATATCCAGGGGATTAACCCAGTCGGCCCAGTCATTGTTGATTTCACAGTGTGGAAGTGTTTCCTAATAAAATAATAGGCTAATGCAGTTTTCTATAATCTTTTAATTTCGTAATACATTAGGCTGAAGTTTGTTGCTGTAGGCGGATGTGCAAAATGACAAAATAATATTCGGAAAATATGAATTTTTGACGCATCTCAATGAATCGTTTAATGTCGAAAGTTCTTATATTTCCGATAGATATTGGTGCATGGTGAAAATTCGAGTATTTAAGGAAAATGTTCGTTAAAATGTTCATTTCTTACGAATCATATTTACTCTTGAGTTCTTGTTGAATTGAAAATCATTTAGAGTGCTCTCCACTACCGTATGTTTTTCCTGTTTTTCTTCTGACGGAAAGATTCGAAGAAGTGTTATTTCTGTATTTCTGCTGAATTCGGCAGGACGTTCTCTCTCGCGTTGAGTGCTCTGAAAGTTGGGCAAGACGTACGTTACGACAAACGACTCTATTTTTGCGTTTTATTTCCTCGCCAAGAATTACACCAATGTCCTCTTTTTCCGCTGTGGCACGGACACTCGCTTCCGGGCCATTTTAATATTTTTTCTCATGTTTTTCAAGTTTTATCGTGCATTGTATTGTTTTTTTCCAGCTCGAAAAATGAGCCTCGGCTTGTCTGCCCCGTCGCGATATACATGTATAAATTCGTGGACCGGAAGTTCGCGGGAGAAGTTAATCGCATTAGCGAAGGGGTAGGGAGGGAATATTTTTTTAAAGACTGAGGGGTAGGGGAATGTAGGCGGAAGGAATTGTGAAAAAAAATAAGATAAAATCCCGCGCTTTTATGCGTGAGCCGCCTATCATTCGTTTCCTTATCTGCCTTCTCTGCGTCTTCCTCCTTCCGAGGATCTAAGTAGACCTCACTCGGTGCATGTCGTGCTGTAAGGAACCTCGTTATCGCTCGTCTTCCGCTCCGGGGACCCCTCCCTTCCCTCAGCCGTCCGTTCGCAATTTGCTCTTTCCGCGCGTCTTCGATGTGGCATCCACAAGAGACGGAAATTTATTGTGTGCAGTTTTCCGAGAGACAAGAGTCCCTCCAATTAATCCTGTCAAGATGCTATCCGCCCTATTCCATCGTCCGTTACCAATGTATTTATGGTTTTGATATGTGAATAACCTCTTTATATAGTTTTCCTGACCTCACCAAGGTATCAATTTTATGATAAATCTCCGTGATAATCTATTATCCATTATGTTTTGTTATCAAATGCGAGAAATGTTTGTACATGGACGACCCCATCATCGTTCTTTTATCCACATCCGCATTAGTCGAGTCATAGTCAAGAGCGAACACGTCTATGCGTTTATTGGTCTTGTTCTCTTCCTTTACAGGCATAAGTACTGGCCTTGTTTTTCGGCTGTGGCACGATTTGCACTGCTTGTCGCATCATATGCTTAGCAGTCCATACCACCTTGTCCGGTAGAGTCCTCAAATATCCATCGTTCTTTTACCCTAGGGTTGTCTGAAATCCGCTTTGGTCTGGTTTTGTAATATCCACAAGTAATACTGGAAGTATAGAATATAATTAAAACTTGCTACATGAGAAGTAGAGATAGTTTTGATTAAGAATGATAGATTTTATGGCTATTTTAAGTGTCCTTTGGTGGAGTTCGTTCATTTAATCTTTGATTACAATCTGCTATATCTGGTTTAAGATCCTACTTTATTAGCTCAATGCATCACTTGACGAATGTTAAATGTTTTACCCCAAGTTAAAATTATGATTAAAATTAGGTACTGATCATTCGAATTTTATGAAGATATTGGTGAAATAATGCTATTACTGTAACCAGAATTCGTGATTAATTTCGTTTTCATCTCCTGAGAAAATTTTAATTGACTTTAAAAAAATGTATCTTTTACCCTTGCCATTGAAGAGGCTAAATTTAATGACTTTCTATCTTTTTTAACAACTCCCGAATTCGTGACGTGTACCGTGGGAAAGGTCTTGTGCCCCCTTAGAATTGAATAAAAAGGAGTTGAATGTGTCTGCTAATTAATATGTATGGTGTTTTTCTCGTGCTGTCACCTCTTCGGTTGTTTACTCTATGTCGAAACGTATCCAAAAGGAATTCGTATTTAAATGAATCGAGTTTAATGGCGTATTTAGCCTTCCATAAAAAATAATTTCGTTTAAATTCGTTTAAGTCTCATCCCATGAGATCCTTCGTCGAAGGCATCAAAAGCTTGTTCAACTCGCAGTTTTCAACGAATTGAATCCAATTCGTCGGGCAGGTGATGAATTCAGCAATATAGGTACATGAATGACATGAGAGTGGGAATGACATCGATG
Source organism: Ischnura elegans (assembly GCF_921293095.1). Lineage (NCBI taxonomy): Eukaryota > Metazoa > Arthropoda > Insecta > Odonata > Coenagrionidae > Ischnura > Ischnura elegans. The sequence goes on from NC_060248.1 coordinate 111,732,443, forward strand.
AATAATTTTTCCTTAACGCTAAAAAAAATGCAAGTGGATTAGAGGTCGCACCAAATTCAGTTTTTTTTCCTACTGGTCTGACACGTGGATCATTGACATTGTGGGTTACGCGAAATCCACGTGTACATATATGACGAGCGACGGATGGACTGGATTGGAGGTCTATAGCTGGAGTGTGCGAAATGTGGGAGTAAAAAAAATCATTCCCGCAAAGAGGTCTCGTGCTTCAAATTTTTATTGAATCAGTTGGAAAGCGTAATTGGGTTATGGTATACATCATGGTGCGATGATGCGTTCGAAGAGTGGGAATGGCGGAAGAGATTTTTAAACTCATCCAGTTATTTTTTTATCAAGCGTGGTCTTTCGCGAGTGTTTCCGACGGACCCATTTCATCAAGTGGTAGTTTCTACTTGACATTTCGAGCAGTGTGTTCCGTGAAAAATAGCCGTCATTGTGGACTATTGGCTCTTTTCTCTCCCAGATCATCATATGAGAATCCCAAAATGTAGGCAAATATCCTAATTAAAGTTTCGAGAATGTGAGATAGAATTTGATGTTTTTCAAAGTCTACATCATCTGGATATCGTTTGAGTGTATTTTATTTCATGTTTCACCCGGGTCCCAGCTGCTCATATTTAAATTAGGCATCACATTCAGTGAATTACTTTAATTGAATTGTGGTATTCCTCGTTTTTCATCGCTATACAGTAGGAAACGTATTCCTCTCGACCCTTCAGTTTGTGCGGTGTATGCTTCAATTAGTTTTAATCAAGCGAGAAGAGTGTGTTCAAGTTACAAGCCTATTTGAAGTGTGCATTCATAAATATGAAAATTCAATGAAACATTCTCTCCACAATATGTTCTGTTTCAGCTGATATGTCTAGTGGTTAGCTATGCCAGTTGTGGAAATTAAAATAGTGGAAATAACTTTACTCCTGCTCATGATATACTCTTTTTACATGTTCTATATAAAATTCGTGGTAGACTTCGTGTCGCCCTATGGATTAAACATAGCTTTTTTGGTCTGATCCTTACCCCTTTTGTTCCCTCAGGGACGGTTTTATGATGTCTCATCAACGCTAACCTTAGGATGATACAGCTTTTAACTTAACCTAGAGGTGGATGAAAGTTTTGGTTAGACTTGGAATAAGATCAGACTTCAACCTAACCAGAACTTTTACCCACCTCCAGGTAAAGTTTAAGGCTCTCTCGTCTTATGGTTAGGTTATGGCGCTAACCAGACATCATTAAACCGGCTCTTAGTGTATTAACCCTAAATCTGCTTGATTTTTGCGCATGAAGCCTTCTCATTTTTTTCATTCTCGTAGGGTTGGGGGTCTAGTTTCTTCCTCCGGGCCACATGAAGTTAAATAAAAAAAGTTCCGACTGTCAAAAGTTTGCACCGCTAGGATTTCAGTCTGGGGCACCCTATGGCTTCTCCCAGATTTTTACCTGGGACCCTTCGCTCCAAAGCCAAGCTTTCTGATTAATAAACCACCTCGCTACCCTTCTTACTACAGGTTTGATCTTTCAAGGCCTGGTTACTCGGCACATAAACACTAGTTAAGTAATACTTAAATACATTCACGGGAGAGTGAACGGAAAAAGGCATCGAGTAACCATTCAAATTGTACGAATGCATGATCAGAAATTGGAAACTTTCCTTTATGGTTCACGCATTCCCACATGTTTCGTTCAGGCCCCCAAAATATTTCATACACTCACGCATTTACTCGTACGGGTTGGTATACTTGGAACCGGGACTAAAAACGAACTTTAGAAGATCGATTAGAAGAAAATCCAGTGAAAAGCTGTCTCTAGAATCTGCGAGGTCTTATCCTTATACTATCTTTTTACCAAAACCAAGGAAACTAAAACTTTAACACCTATTTCACCCTTTATCAATTTCAACGGAAACAAATCCGATCAAGGTTTCGAGGCACCCTCGTCATTTTCCTCCATTTTGGTGATATTTAGTGCTGCTGCATCAGGTCTTATAAACTTACGCCTCAATAATAAGGTGGTTTCCTTCATCAAAGAAAACGAAAGGCATTGATTGCGATTCGTTACCCACCATTAGTGCATTCATAATATACAAATTATTTTCTTTTAGAAATACCGGGTTAGACGAATGGCAATGGTCCATTTTTATCCTCATTTGAAAAGGGCGAGATTGGCGCCCATGCGATGCCAATCCACGTGACGTCACAGGGACCTAGTTTCTATACGAGAAGATAGGAGTTATACATCGTCTGAGGTTACCAATGCATGCATGAGGCGCAGAGCTCAGGGAAACATGTCTTAACAATCACTTATTAAAACTGGCTAAGGTCGGAAAGTTTTCCTCGTTTGATAAGTTATTAATAATCCTTATTTAAGCCAAGCGCTACCAGCCAGCAGGGTACTAGGCTACCCACTAGCAGCCTGCGTCGTATCAGCGCTAAGCCTCGCCTCAAGGTCACCTCGCAGGGCGGCAACGGGAACCAGAAATACGTCACGCGGAGAGATTTCCCGGCATTCATACTTACGCGTTGCGTTTTCGTGCGCTTGAAAATTTTCACTTTTCATTTAATCGCGAAAAAGAGATATCGTCATGTAAAAATCAAAAAGCGTGAAATGCGTACTCCAGGAGTAATAATCTTTCGATTTAGGCAATTAAAAAAAATAGGAAACCACCCTATTGCCGTCCTTATCGCCTCTCCTCTCTCTACTGTTTGCTGAGCTTTCGCTGAATCCGCGTTTGCGATATGTATCTCTCCGTTTTATCTGCGACGCGAAAGATTTCTCCCTTCCTCCTTCCCTTCGTTCGCCAGTTCGTCTCGAGACACTCGCTGTTGTGAGCGCTGCGCCCAAGTTTGCATTGGCCTTGAGATATGAGTCCTGGTGAACTGGAGCGATTTCATAACTTCTATACAGATTTTTGTGATCACATCACGTCAATATTATTTTTTATTCCGTTGTAGTTTTTGCGGGTAATAGTGTAAATATTGATATTTCTTGTTTATATGTCTCTTCACACGATATGACGTAAATTTCTCTGTTATTTCTTACGCTAATACTCAGAAAATTCCTAACTAGTATTTTATAATTTTTTTATAAATTATTTTTAAGTCCTTTGTTTTTTTGCGAGTAATAGTGTAAAAATTGATATCTCTTGTTTATATGCAAGACTCTTCACACAATATGAGGAAAAATTTCTCAGTTATTTCTTACGCTAATAGGTACTCATAAAATTCCTTATTAGACTTTGATAACTTTTTTTTATAAATTCTTGTGAATTCCGCTGTTGTTTTTACGAGTAATAGTGTAAACATTGATATCTTTTGTTTATATGTAAGACTCTTCACACAATATGAGGTAAATTTCTCAGTTATTTCTTACGCTAATACTCATAAAATTCCTGAAATAGAATTTGATAACTATATGGGCATCATGACGAGCTAGATGTTCGAAATGAGAACTTTGTGTTCACTTATTTTAATACTAAAAAATTCTGTTTACTAATTGGGAGAAATTTAATATTTTTAATTTTTATAATCAAAAAAGCAGAATAAATCCAGTGTTGAATTGTACGTTATTGTGTAAAAGATCATTATTACTACATGACAGCAAGTATGTTCACTAACTCATCGAAATGCGATCCCAGTCTTTTCCTCGCCTGCTTGAGGCATTATGAAAGTGTCACCTTAGTCGCCCTTAGTTCCGGGAGCGTGCTGGTGGCACGAGGGCGTTTAACATGTGCGGCTTGTTTCCTTTCTGCACCCAATAGAGGAGACCGCCGCGAGTGGGGTTTAGTGACCCGCACCACCCCGCTCCCGATCGTATCTCTGCAACGCCAGACGGCGCGGCGTGCGCCTCGTCTTCAATCGGCCGCCCTTGTTCGCCCATCCCCTCCTCCGACCATTGCGACTCAACACTCGGCTCTTTGGAGTCGCCGCTTACGTGAAGCAACCTTCTCTCTCTCTCCCTCTGTCTCTCTGAGCAACTCCCGGCTCAACTGTCTTCCGTTCTCCCACACGACCGAGGGGGCCTATCGTTACCTCCACTGCATAAGCGCTCAACAATCGCCCACCGAATCGAATCCGCTCATCTAGTACTATAAGGGCTATTAGCGGATTCTATTCGGCGGGCGATTGTTGAGCGTTAATGCAGTGGAGGTATCGCTATGCCTGTGGCGTAACTCAGGGTTCCGCGAAAAAAAACATTAAAATCGAGAATAAACCGTGAATTTCGTCTACCGTGAAAAAAACATGGAAATAGCCGTGAATCTCGTCATAAAACCTTAAAAATATCTCAAATTTGATTGCAGAACTGCGATTGACAGATCAAAGGAAAAATCGATTCGTCGATTATGTTTCAAGGTCAGCCACGCGCATACACCGTCTTCGCACATATCTGCACACGTATATTATTGGTCAGTGTGCCATGACGACACATTGGCCTTAAAACTGTGATTGGAAGACCGGTAATCAAAGTGTTCATTAACCCTGGCGAAAATTCAGACATTTCTTCACTCCCTTACCACCCTGCTCCCTCCATTTTCCCACTCACAACTTTTAGCCGGACCTGAATTTTGATATCAATAGGTGACGTTATGAAAGATAGAGACTTTCACTGCTGCATTTGAATTCACGGAGTCTGTCGCGGTTGATAAATTTTTAGTCAACGTGCGACTGGTGATTGTTACGTAATCAATGTTTCTGCCCTAAGATGGCTTATCTACAGACCGTGAAATTGACGATATTTAGATCGTGAAAACCTGGAAAAAACAGTGAATTTTATAATTGAGGTAGACCCCCCATCCACCCCCCAAAGCATATTCTTAGTTTCGCCACTGACCTATACCAATGTAAAGTGACGAAATACAAGGGTGCTCCAAAATGATTAGCTAACGTAACTGATGATTTCATGCTTAACTTTGTGAAACTTTCCATATGGAAAACAAAAGAATAAATTTTGTAAGGTTCACTGATATATTTTAAAAGCACGATCCGGGTTTCATAACATGATTACATATTCAGGTACATCGATCATTGCATCCTTGCATCGATCCTTGCATCTCATCTAAAGAGTGGGGTGAGTTGGGACTTTCTCGACAGATAGATATCCTCACTGTCGCATCGGGCTTGATATTTCAGGAGATGCATGCGTTATCGATGCACCTGAATATGAAGCCCGGATGGTGCTTTTTAAATATATTAGTGAACCTTTCAGAGTTTATTCTGTCGTCATGATTTGCTAGCAGTTTTGGGGTCGGAGTTCTTCGCTTCTATTGGGTGTCATAATAAGGAATGCTTGCGAACATAATCTCAGAAAATATGATAAAATCGAAATTCGCTCAATTCATCAATATTTTACGATGTATGCAGCGGAATTATGTTCAACGTGAGAACAATTGACAAATTTTATGATGTATTTATTAGGCTCCATTTAATCAGCAGTGTTATCCGATTTTTGTCTTTTCTTGTTTTGACGGCCCAGCTTCATAATCAGTTGATGATTGAATGATAATAATGATAGTTGAATCATAATGATGGTGTAGATTGTTCCTTGATACAATATGAATTGGGAGTCATCTTCTCGAGTCTTTTCTGAAATAATTGTCATTCCCTGAACATATTTTTTGGGTACGTAATCCAAATTTAAATTTATTGCCAAATTTATTGCTTAGTTCATGTCACCGTTTGAACTTCCGTCAATTATTTATTTAATTATTTGGCGAAATTTCTTTTCGAAGCATAAAAAAATTTAGAAGAATAAGCGTTCATATTTTATCAATAATACTTCTTTCCCAATTGTTAAGTATACCGGTACCAGCCACGGTGATAACTTTACGGGAGTCAGTTTCATTGAAATTTTTACTCGTCCACGGTAGATAAGCTGGCTAAAGCACCCTACCGGAAATCGGGGGATCCGGGTTCGAATCCCGATCAAGGCGAACAATTTTTTCCTCTTTGGATATTTCGCACAATACTTCAATTTTAATTTTATCAATTGAATTTAGCATTGCTGTTTTTCATAGCTGATTAATAGTGATACAGGCTGGATTTAGAGAATGACCTGAAGACAAAAATTATTGGATGATAATACGAATAAGTAATATTTTGAGCCGTAAGTCCCTCTATAACATAATTTTTGCCCACGGAAAAGTTTAAAGAGATACTTTTCCATGTTTGATTCTTGAAAATAATACTTTCTACCTTAATTTTTTTGGAACGAAAGCATTTTGTGCATCTGGTCCCATTATTTTACCTAGCGCCTGTGTAGTGTCGCTCATTATTTATAGCGAGCCCTGGTCGTGGAGTCTGCTCCGCGAGAAAGCATTTGTAATTGGTGGAAAGTGGCCCCGAATGACCTGAAAACAAAAATAATTTCCGTTCTCCGCGCGGGTCACTTGACGTACGCGGTGGCCTCCTCTGCCTCCTTTAATCGTGTTGACCCGGTGGGCCTGCCTGCGCCAAGGGTGTTTGTTGTTGGCGTGTTTGTCGCCTTAACGACCGACTCGTGGCCGGCAGCGCACCCGTGCTCTGCTCGTGGATGTGTGTTTGTCTCCCGGCCACCGCCTCAGCCGCGTAAAGCCTCCTCCAGTTTCGAGGGCGCTGCTCTCCTCCTCCGGCGACCCCTTCAGCTCCCGAGCGGAAGTCACGCCACCGCAGAGCTCGTTTGCAACCCCCGGAAGGGGAGGGGGATTTATGGGGCAGTGTGACACGCTCGCGACGACGCCACGCGCGTGTTGCTTCGCACGGCGCACGCCTCGCCATGGATCCCTGGGTGGTAAAAGGGGGGTATCTTTTCGGCCTGCGTATTCCTGTAAATGGTGGAAGATTTTGTGGAGCAATGCGGTCCATTAAAGAAATCAGGTGCTAAAAGTGTCAATGAATCAGCCAATTAAGTGCCGGGTTATTTATGATAGGGTGCAAGATTTTTTATAAAAATCACGGAAACTTGTTTTGTTTTATCAGTTTATCTATTTTAACTAACGTTTTTATAGTTTTACAAAATTGGTATATTCTCACTTCGAAGACTTTTGAGTTGACCAATGTTCGCATGCCCTAAGGAATTTAATTCCTGCCTTTTAATTTTTATTTTTAATTATACTGAATTATTATGTATAAAGTGAAAAGTGAAAAGGGACTTAGGGAAGATGAGAGCAGATGCAGAATGGATGGCGGATAGAGATAGATGGCGACATGTTGTTGGTGAGGCCAAAAACCTCCTGAGGTTTGAGTGGCCACATAGGTAAGGTAAGGTATTATGTATAAATATTTTTGTTAATCTATTTTTTCCAGTGTAATTGATCTCTTTAGTTTTCCATAGCAAAACCCAAGATAAATTTCCTTTGTAGAGATTCTTCTAAGTTATAGTCGACAAAGTTCCCCAAAAGCGTGCCCATGTTTCGCGGTGAAACTGAACCGTTTACAAGATATGATCTTCAAGAGGCCTGAAATGAAGTTCTTCCATTCGATGACGTGTGAGCGTTGTAGTTGACCTAGAATCATGAATGTATTTGTAGAACACACTTGAGTTGTGCGTGGCATTTGAACTTCCCCTTCTTTCTCCCCGTTATCTTCTAAATTCTTTTCGCTCTTCCTCTACGGCCAGTGTTTAGTATCCCACTCCTCGGTGTCTCTCTTTTTTCCTAAATCACCTCTTCTATCTTCCCAATGCTGCCTCGTCCATCGGTATAGTCTCTCCTCTCAAGTTTTTTTCTGAAATCTTCATGGTCTACCTTCCATTGAAAATTTTGTGAAAAAAATCTGCAGCTCACTGGTAAAAAATAATTCCTCTCGGACGGTATTCTTTTCGCTTAGCTTTTAGGTTACAAGGAAAATTTTTACTCAGCTTATGCTCTTTTAAAGAATACAGAAATTTTATCGAAATCGGTTCATTAGCACTTATTTTTTAGATAGGAAGAGAGCTTAATTGTTAGAACTACTTTTCATTGTTTATAGATTGTTAACGTCTGTTTGTTTTTTCAATTCGGTCCATTAATAATCCTCAACACCTTTCCCTGCGCTTTTTCGTGTGCACTTGTTTTTTTTTGCTTTTTCGCCAGCTGGCGTGGAAGAATTAATGGTGATCCCACGAGGAAACACGGTGGAAAAAATGGATGATGTTCGGGGACCACTTCTATGCCGTGTCTCTCTCGACCCTATTCTTTTCAAGGAGCGCGACCTCGCGTCAGAGGACGCCGTGAGGCTTGGGGCGCGCGCTGCCTTTGTGAGGGCGCGAGATCATTATTGTTGTATCCCATTTTTTTCCTAATCCCCATTGCTGGCGACCGAGTTCGCCTCTTCGGGGGAACGGGCGTGATATCAAAAGAGTGTGTGTACGTAGAAAGCACTCGTGTGGCGCGAAAGAAATCTCGTGAAAGGCGTCGGTGCTCTCTTTGCGTTTTTGCGGGGACTGAATAGGCCCGGAAACCTTGAGGCCATTAGTAGGCTAAGTGCTGCATTGGGTATCCCTTAAGAGCTGACAAAGCGAGGTTTGAGAAGGTTGAATTACGTGAGAGAAATTTTAAATTCGCCTCATTTCCTTACCTCGTGCTTCCCATTTATCTTTTGCCTGCATTTTTGCGTTATTTGCATCATGTTGGCAGGTACTCCACCATGAATACTTCTTAAAATAGAATCCACCTCCTCCGTGTGCTTCTTTGTTAACACGCACGTTGATATTTGGAATTACAGATGTTGGATGTCTCCCGTCATTCAAGGTGCCTTGCCATTTACTTAAACTTCCTACATTTTGTGTTAAATGTCATGTAATACATTTTCGAAGAATTACCTTTTCAGTGTATCCTAGTTTCAGGAATACCTCCCCCTCTATTATCTACGAATGAATTATTTGTCATATAACAGCATCTCCTGTCGATGGAAATAGATGAATTATTTCCTCTCCTAATTACCTTAAGTTTATTGAGCTAACTGAAACGCTCATTCGATAGGTAAATATTCCATATATTCTTTAAGTTCAAAGCGCATAATATATGGCCTTTGGAGCTGTATTTCGTGTCATTCGCCGATAAATCTGTGTAAAATAGGAGATTGCTAAGAGGAAATTAATAGTAATTGCATTTATATTATATCATCCGACTACGCTTTATTTTATTACAATTTGTGCATTGCGGGTGACTCCGTTAAGTTATCACCGAGACTAATCCCGGTGCTCTTAAATTATTAAATTTTATTTTTTGTAGCCATCCCGTGATTAATTATCGTTTTTCTTGTCGAATGAGATGTTTCAAACCCTCCGATGTGAGAATGCCTGATTTATTTTTCTTCTTCATTTTGGAGTTCATGTATAGTAAAATTATTTAGGTCTTCAGTATGCAAAAAAAAGAAAGGTCCTACATTCTACATGGTGCACCGGAAGTCGCGTCTCAAATCGAAAACTTTTAGCATACTTCACATTCGCAAAGAGCTGTGATATACTTGATATTAAGTTTCCCTCCTTTATATCGAATAAATTACTGCTCATCATTAATCGGCTTATTTTTCTATTCATTTTGTGGTAAACAAGTTAAAACATTTAGTATATCTTGACCATAAGTCGCAGAATTCTTCGTAATGATAGGGCAATTTGGATTGAGAACGTCAATCGAAACTAGGCTCTGCCCTTTCAGCACTTGCTTTCGATATCTGCCGGATGTTCTATCAGTGATTGTGTCGCTTCCTTCCTCTCTCAGATTAAATACCCGTTGACTAATGCTGTGGATGTCGGATTTTCGTCTTCCACAATCCCTCTTCGGCGCGGGGAGAGGGGGGCGGTGCAATCGTTCTCGTTTGTTTGCCTTGACTCTTTGAATCGTGCGTGGGAGGGTGGATGGAATGAAATCTGGACGATGACTCACTCACTTTGCGCTCGTCAAATGGAGACCGCGCCTACTCCTTTTACATCTCGTCAAATGCCACCCTCCTGCCTCGAACCCGCCCCGTGACAGATGCCCTGTCCCTTTGCCCTTGGTTGGGCAACGGGGAATGCATTACGTTTACTTTGGTTATTTTTTAATTTATCCAAGGGTTATTATCGGATGAGGTGAGGTGACATCCTGGGCCCATATCGTCCATTTCAGGGTATAAATTATCGTCATCATCTGTCGACAATCTTTGGATTGATGTAGCGCAACTAAAAAAATCATATTCCATCACTGTTTTATCTCGTGATCGGTATGGATAAAACATTGTACCTTTTTTATGCCATTAGCGCTTCGATGACTGTCATTATGATGTGGCCGATTAGGTGTTTCCTTGCCGGTATTTAAATTTAATGACACTTACATAGACATGCTTTTTTCCTGTTAGTTTGCGTCTTCTCGTGAAAGTAGTTATAAAATTTTCACCGCGCTCATTCATTTTAAGCTAATTTAAACTAGACCAAATATGCATGATTTTTTCCGCTCAAGTATTTCGCGCTTGCTTCTAACACTCAGTCAGCCACCATTTATTAGACTTTTGATCTCACCTCTTATTAAAACCATACCTTTGCTTCCGGATTGGTCTTGTCGGCATCCTCCATTACTAGTAGGTCATGTCCACGTGTCATTATCTTTTTATCGCCGTATTTGAGGTCTTGGTGGAGCTGCTTCCTGAAGTACTATATCAAAGATTACAGTTCATTGTTATCAATAATTAATGTTTTGCATTGAGTTTCACGTCCGCTGAGTTTATTTTCAGGCAAATATTTCCTTGTACAGGCCTTTTAGTCCACCTACGCTTAGCGTTCTGTGCCGGCATTCATCAACGTTGTCGATGTTTTCCTGCGCGTGCACTTAATACCTTCACGAATTTTCGTCCCTATTATCGCAGCTACCTCTCTTTTTTCCTCCGTCGCCTAATAACCCAACTATTTCTACGCTGCAAGGTCAGAGTGTAGTATCATCTGATCTGGTTACAGGCTTCGTTACTTTTTCCTCCCCAATAATCCTTTCGTGATTTTAATTTGATTACTGGACCCTGTGGAATAGCAGGAAATGCAGAGGAAATTCTCTGTGAAAATAGACCAGGAAAAAATACGGGGCTCAGGGCTTTTTGCTGAAAAGTTTTCGTTATCTTTTCATTAAAGGAAGAAAAAAGTGAGTGGAATAATTGTTAAATTTTTGTTTTTAATTTTTTAGTTTTTCTCACGAAAATGGAATCTGTCTAAAGCTATGTTACTTTGGATTGAATGTAGAAGTTGTTTACCTTTATTAACTTGGCAAATAGCTAGTCATGTTTCCTTAAGATTCGACCTTTAATGAAATGCATGTATTTACCCATTATACTCATTCCGTTTTGATTTTCTCATCTCCGATTGTTTATATTGCTTTCATGTAAGTGTCATCATTTCGTCAAACTCCATTTAGGTAAGTGTTTCGTCATGAATAACTAATTTCTTTGAGCATAATATGGCGGAAATATATTTTAATCCCACAGTTTTAACATATTACGCGATTTAACCTAGGAAAGCATATTCGAGGAATTAAGGTGCGTCTGATATGTTGGGGTGATATAATGCTAAGTTATTCATCAGCATATTCTGCTGAGTACAGTAACTTATCTTTCACATTAATTCACTAAATTACGATTGAGGTTTAATGGCAACTCATCTCAATGGTGATGTTTACTATTTGTCCAACTTTTTTGTGTATCTCTTATAAAGGAAACATAGTGATGTATATATGACCGCTTCAAATCACGTTAGCAGCTCTTTCCAACGCCATGATTTGCCGCCCTTATGTTTTCTCATTCTTTTATCGGAGAAAATGTTTTATACGAGTGCTCAAGGTGGCAGTTTCGTAAAAAAAAACCGAGGTTAGCATTGATTCCCCGAATTATTGGGAAGTGGAAATAGTTAACAAGTGAAAAAATTATGAATTGATTTTATTAAAATATTGAAACAACTCGTTCTTCGTGGGCAATGAATTTAACCGAGATGCAACTTCAAATAGAAATAATCAACCCGAAAACGAATGCTATCTTCATAGTCAGCCATTGTCAATATCATCTGACTTATCAATTCCATCACATGATCTCGGATTTGGCCATTTCAATCCTGGTCTCATGCGTAGAATCCAAAAATCGCTCTTATGAATGTTTACCCTAAAGAATTGTCCCCGCACATCCGCTTATAATTATCTGCGTCCCCGGCCGAGGTCGTCTTGGTAACCGGTCCGCCTCTCTCATCAACACGATTATCCCCATCTGCGTCTTCAGTTACATTTTACTCTCTCTGTCGCTCGAATTTGCGCCGTAATTTTCTCTCCATAGGTGTGTCCTCGGGGAGTGGTGTCCTTATAAGGTCAAAGATGTTCGCAAACCTCTTCGCCTTCCTCGTTGTAATTTGTTGTGCCGGTTTGACAGCGAAAGTGCTTCAAGTACGCGCTAAAAGGTTTTGTCGGGATGGATTATTCTCGCCTGATTTTCGTGTAATTTCCTCCTCGTGTCTTCTGTCGGTGGGCGATGTATTAAGTGCGTATATTTAGGCATCCCTGAAGATGCTCAAGGTCCTCACCCCACGAAATGTTCTCTCGATCATGCATCGCGTCGACAGTGGCAGACATGTAATTTTCTTAAAATTTGGGAGTTGAATTTTTTCGTCCACCTGGTGTTTTTAATTTTAGCCGGCCTCGGTGGCGCCGGGGTAAAGTCCCGGACTGCTAACCTAGAGGTCGCAGGTTCGAATCCCGCCTGGGTGGATTGATCAGCATCCAGGGCATGGATGTTGGTGATTGTCAATCAAGTTAATTGTAAGAGAGGACAATGTTGTCCTAAATTCGCTTGAAAAATAACATGAAGATGAATTATTTTAATTTAACAGATCCGCGGCAATTCCTATGGAAAACTGTAGTGCTTTTACTGTACTGATCCATAGTGATGGTTTAAAATGCTTTTTCTCAGAAAATAGAGCAATACCTCTTGACACGAATTTACCTAGAGTACGAAACTACTTGAGGGGTTTAAGGGGAATTCAAGATGGCGCTGGGCGCAATAACAAATGACAACACAAATGCGTATTATAATGAAATAAACTGTTTATTAACCTTTAACATAAAATTGAACATCACCAAATACACCAATGGAAGCAGAATCTGGGGTCAAATTACTTTTACAGAGTACAATTAAACGATCTTCAGGTTTAAATCTCATACACCTCTTAGATGTTAATACATTCGGAGAAACAGTAGTACAATGCTCCTTCTGATAGGATTGAAAATTGTTCATTTGAATTGTTTTATAACACAAAACATCAGAAGCAGGAAAACTTTCAAGGCCACCAATATTCATAGTAACATAGTAAGTATTTGTTGTCTTATTTTGAAATGAAGCAACGTATCGAAACTCATGTATTTATGAAGACATTTACGTAATTAACCCACCAGGAATTCCTTATTTTTCATCTGCAGTCTCTTCTTCAAGTTTAGGTTTGAAAACATGCCTCTATGAAGGCAGATCATGGTCATTATAATTTCTATGAAAGGATTTACGGCTCATACTGTACTCAGAGGCTTCATTGAGCATATCACTCCCCGAGATCGCTCTGTGGGAGGTATTTGATCCGAGGCAGCTGCTAATGGCCAGTGTTATTCGACACCAAATAATCCGTAGAGAGGCCTCCGATCAATCATTTTTTTTAATGGAGATATCCATGAGATGGGTATCCGGGGCTTCGCCGCTGCTGTCGGCAGATGCCGTGTCATCCCTCCGCTTTGCCTGCTGTCTCCCCCGTGATGCACGCACGCGTCTTGATTTTCGGGCGCGTGCTCCCGTCGCCCTCCCGCTTCAAGCAGTAATCCACCAACTGTCGCGCCCGCTCGCCCATCCCCCTAAAGGTGCACTGTGCACACACACCTTTCGGCTCGTCTCCTTCACGTCTCATTCGCTTACATACCTTCATGGGCATTATACTTCCAACTATTAATACTTCGGATTTTGATGAATTGAACCTAGCTGCTTATTTCTCTAGCTTATCGTTCATAGTGTTGCGATCGTGAGTTTAACGCCGGAATCTCCGGCGCTTAGATGAAATTTGTGCTTATGGAAATTATTTCCCTGAATGAGCCCCCTTCTTGATTAGATTTGATAAAAATCATTTAATCAAATAATCCAATTTAATTAAATGCAGTATTATTTTCTCTTTTTTGACGCCGTTTGTCCATAAATTATATTATTGTTTCTTTCCAGTTATGAGATCAAAATTGTGAAAAGTTCGTGATAATTATTCGCAATCGCAATACCTTCGAGTGCTTTCACCCACACAGTGTACACGGCGGGCGCTTCGCTTTTTTTCTCTGAGCAGGAGGCTTGCTGTCGCTGTTGCTCCTTCCACGACCCTCGAGTGCCAAGGTGGCTGTTGGCATTAGGGTATCGCTTTTCCTTATGAGGGTAGCATCTCTTCTCCTTCGGTCGTATTTTTCGAGAAAGTAGTGCAGCCACGCGATGGGATAATGCAACCTAGTAATTTTTTCGTGCATCAGGTGGCGGGGTGACGGAAATGCACTCGGAATCGTGACGGCCGGGCAGCCGGTCGATTTTTTTTTTCGAGGTTATTGTTTCATTTTCTCACACCTGTTTAAGGACTCGGAGTTCCTTGGTCGAGGGGCCGGAGACTCAAAATGTATTACTAGGTTAAAAAACATTTATCTCCTGACGTAGGCAATCGATTTTTCATTTTGATTGATTAATTTTCATATGCCGAATAGGGTTTTTAATGCTTCCACCATAGCGATACTATGGATTAATTTCCATATTGAGTGCCTTAACGTCAGAAATAACAAAAAAGATGACTTTTATTTATCCCAAATTTGATTTTCATTTGTTTTTAATGGGATTTGTGCGTAACTCTCATGATTCACTATCTATTTAAAGTGTCATTTCTTATTAGAAAATAATTGTTCTATACTGTAGTTTTCTTAGCATTCAGTTACATTTTTTCAACCCTTTCATTTTATTCTCCTCGTTTCCTTTTTCAAAATCTTGAGGTATCATATTCGTGATAAAATATAATGCGTATGCCACACCAAATTTTATACGCTTCAAGGTTTTTCACGCGTATTGGTTTTTTGCGCTCATCTATACAATGTTAGTTGAAAACATGCATGGTTTTCAGTAATGAATTTCAGTGAAAGTATCGGGCGTTTTAGGTCAAGAGAAAGCAGCAATCTTTTGTTTATTTGTTTTCCTCTTATATACATTTATATTACACCAGTGCATAATATGAGCTTCATACTTTAAATTCCTTATATTTTCTCGTGGATATTGATAACTTTCCCCGTATTTCTAACGAAAAAACTAATGTGAAAATAACGTGATAATTTTATTTCTGGCTGAGTGCCACGGGCCCTGGCGGGAGAATTCGTTGAGTCGCATGAATGTGCCCGCTACCGGCGGAAAAAGGAAACCTTTTTTTTAGCTTTAATGCGAAATCATTGAGCACACAAAAGGTTAAAAAATGCGGCCCGTAAAAATTTCACGAGGAGTGATCTCCTGCATTCCCGGCGAGTCGTATATTTCGCCGCCCGAAAGCCTTAGCGGGGGGAAATGCTCGATCCGCAACCCGAAAATACCTAAATTCCGCCGTCGAACGAAAAAAAAATCTAGAGATGGGAATAAATGTGTGTATATATCGTTTGCATTTACCTTGCTCCTCCCCACCGTAACTGGAGCCATTGAATTTTTCCCTATTCCCTATGCTTTGCCCTCTGTACTTTTCTAATGTCTGTCCTGAGTCCTTATTATCATTATTGAGTAACTGCAATAAAGTTTAACTCGACATGTTATACGTAATTCCTGCTAGTTATTGCTTTCATGTCATTAACATTATTATTTAAAGTATTCTACCGGTTGAGCTAGGTCAATAACCTTGACCACATAATACCCCTCACACATAAAACTTCCCTCCATATTTCGAGGTACTGGAAGAATTTTATAAATAACGGGTATTTGGGTCAATTTAGTTACTTTTAGGTTGGGTTGTTCCTTATACTCTAGGCTTCGAAGCAGTTGTAATGGTACTCCTCTTAAGATCTTTCTCAAAATTGTAAAAGGTCAATAAGGAATCCGGGAAGATGACTTTGCCAGCGGTATTTTCTAATTTAATGATTCAAATCTTTATACCACAGTCTTTATTTTCAATTCAATCTGATCTCCCTGTATTATTTCAATAGAGCTTTCCACTTTTCCCTCCTTTCAAACAATCATTTCCTATCAAACTTAACTCCTTAAAATAAATTGTATCTCTTACCCAGGTAGGAAAACCACCCCTATTAGAGCCCATTTTTTCTGTCAGGATAAAATAGTTTTAGTAGGTGCTTATGTCAATAACTTTCAATAAAATTAGGAGAGGCAAATGAACTCATGGGAAATATCCATTGTATGTATGAAATAATTTTACTTTACTGTCTCCTTTCATAAAAAAACAGTTCCTTATGAACCTGTCTTTATACCCAACTTAGACCTCCATCATGCCTGTTTTTTTGAGGGCATACTTAAAATATTTAGTGAAATCAATCCATGTCATAGTCATTATATATGCCGAAGCTCAAATGGCACTATAATGAATAATATATCAGTGTCTATTTGCAATCTTTCTCTTGGCTTCTCCCTAGCACCTTCATATTATCCTTTGACGTGTCATTTGGGCCCCAGCGAGAGGCCCTAGGGATCCCATCTGCCCCCGAATGCAGCAGCCGCCTCGTCCGCCGGCACTCGCACTCCGCCGCCGGGCCCCCCTAAAGGCACCCACGCCTCCCTCACACGCACGTCCCCCATCGAGCCTTCCGCCCCCGCGCCTCCCCCCGCCCCCAACCTCTTCGACCGTAAATTTTCCATCCCCCCGCTCCCATCGCCTCCGAAAGTGGGAAGTTGGTGGGCCCGAAACTAATTACGGTGCGTGGAGACGATACCTAATCCTTCGCCCTCCAATGCTCCCATCTTTAAATGTCCCCCATTGGGGTTTTTAAACTTTTTTGTCCCTCAAACAAATGGTAAGACGCTTTGCGTCATCCACGAAGCTAGGCTTGAAAGGGCATGATGGGATTACAGCAGCCATCTTACCCCATTTTTTTTCGTTGAAGCTATGAATGTGTTTGGTAGGTGCTGATGTTAATAATGTTCAAAAGATTCTGGAAGGGACTAATTAAGTCATTGGAAATATACTTTGTATCAGTTAAAGAGTTTTATTTTACGTTAACTTTTATTTAAAAAGGGACAATTCCTCATGAACATGTCTTTTTACCCAACTTATCGCTCCTTCATGCCTATTTTTTGAGAGCGTACTGAAAATATTGAGTGAAAATGGGGATTAATAATATAAATTGGAGCCTGATGCAATATCATTATCTTCGAAGAGTTATTGATGCCTTTCGACGAAGTTTTAACAGTATGAGTTCTCGGAATTTTATCACAAATTTCGAGCAGTTTTTAGTATTTTATCAACAATAAATTGGCTAAAAATACTTCATTTGCTTAAAAATTCCGTATCGTGGTATCTAAAATTAATTAATTTGCTTCTTACAGAGATGTGAAACAAAAATCATTTTTCAGAAAAGTTACGTAATTCATGAACGAATGACTGATCTTTAATTTTCCGTGGAGTAAGGCTTAGACATTATAGATCGCTGAATTTTGGAAAATCTGGATTTACGCAAAAAAATTACGCCTCATCTCAGTTTCGGAGTCTCTCTCGGGTCTTATTTATTCATGCGAATTTTATAATGACACGGAACCATGCCTCCTTCCATCAGCTTTTCGCCTCATATGTGATATTTAATTGATTTCATGATTCTTCCGAAGTAGAAGGAAGAGGGAATACGAGTCAATTCAATGCGCAATTTATTCAGCCCTGCCAGCAGCTTTCATTGTTCCCCCTTCCGGGTTTTCGCGACAGAATACGAAATACTTTTCCGTGTGTTATTCGGCGTCATATCCAATGAGTGTACGCTCTGATGAACCAGCAGACATCGCCGTTGCCGATTTAATATGCTAGCGATGAGTCAGTAAGATTGAAAGATTGTCGGAATCAAATGAGAAACGGAATGAACATATCGAGTAATGTGGATGTAAAAAAAGTGTGAATTAACTAGTTGGATTTTACGTAGTCGGACTTGTGTCCCTCTGCTATGCATAATTTTGGTTAGGATTCCATATTCTTTTCTCAGTACGTGGTTAGCTAGTAAGTGGATTGTTGGGATACAGATCTTGGATGAAGCCCTCCGACAATCTCAAACGAACCTAGGGAAAGGAGCTGCCTACCCCTAACATGAACATGTCATATCTCAGACTGCGGCTAGGTTCGGCGTGAGCTCTAACCAAATCGAACGAGGCCTTTGTGCCTCATCCTTGATCCCTGAGGATTTGCTCGTAGAAAAGTGAAGCAATTAGAACGAATAAAACCATTGCCGGTGAAATAAATGATTGAGAAAAAATCTTTGAAACAAGCTGTTTCATTTTCGGGATTGTTAACTCCGTCCCAACATCGAAATTTCTGGTTGAATTGGGTTAATTGAGTGAAGTGTCACTTAGGATATTGAATTAATACTTTCAATTTTCCTGGGCTATTTATTACTATTATTTAAATTGCAAGTATTTATTTTAATATGGAAAAATTCCGCTCCATTGCGCTTGAATCTTCTGATTTTATTCGATATTTAGCACCCATTGGTAAGTTTCCAAGAAGAAGTTTCTTTCCCCGAAAATCTATCTATCTAATTTAGTGAACGATGCATCTACGAGTACATCTACATAATACCCCGCGCGCCACCTCTAGGGTGTTAGGCAGGGAGTGGTCAATAACCAGCATGCAATTGGACTCCCACATGCACACCACACGGTCCAAAAAACGTCACGCATACTAAAAAATTATACTACCTCTGCATGTAGCAACTTGTTTGAAGATTTTTTTGTTATTTATCTCACCTCTTCTTGTTCTACTCGTTTTAATTGCCTCACCTGTCTACGTGCAAATCCTCAAGGATCACGGGTGAGAAGCATTGAGGCCTCCATACAGTCTCGCCTCTGAGAACATGGGGAGGCCTGCCCAATGGAACGGGTAGACATCGCCCACTTCTCCTCAGCCTCCCAATTATCCCCCCTCCCCCCCTCTGCTCCATCTACTCTCCTCCGCCGGCCCACGCTCTCATTTCGACCACCCAAATGGATATCCCTTTCTCCCCTTCCTTTCCACGGCCGCAAATTATCTAGAATGGGAAAGTGGTGTACCCTGCAGGATGCCTTCCATTCCGTCGGAGTTGGGGTAGTGTAAGTTCCGCGTGATTCGACTCTCCAACAATCAGTGCCTTCCTCACGGTCCATGAAGCATCGACACAAATCAAGGTTTGCCTTTGTTCTCGTAGTGATCCTTAACTATAAATCACCGCTCTTCCAGCTTTTCCAATGATGGCTGCTGGTATATCGATTCCAAGTACATAATGAAAATCATAGCATAATATCGTTTTAAAAAGCAGAAACTGTGGATATTCCTGTATGTTGTTACCTGTTTTTGCCGATTCAAGTATTGACTTATATATAGTGAGAAAAGTTTTTGCGGGCTCTATACTAAGAAGCTACTTCGGTTATAAATATTAGATGACCGTAACATTCCTTTATTACCCTCACCTCGAGGAGGATGGCCTAAATCTACACCTTCACCATGCTTGACACTCTAGAAAACTTTAAATTCAACATTTTTCGGGAAAGTCCACGCATTTTCAACCTACATTTCCGTGATGTGCTGATGACCGACTTGAATTAATGTTCTATGGAAAAGTTCCCCCTGAAATACTCGTACCCTTAATCTGCGAGTCACTCCTTCGAAGAGTTACACCATCATGCCAGTCTATTTGACGCCTAGAAAAATTATCCAGTTGTAATTTAATGCATTCTCTTTATCTGGTAGGTAGAAAAGGTCTGGTAGGTATCTTCTTACTGGGATCATGTTATCGTTTTCACGATTTCCACGAGTGGTCAATTATGCGTTGGCAAGCAGTGGTGTAACTATCAAGGGGACTATAACACCCTCTCCCCCCCAGAATCCTAAAAATACAAAAACAATATTGGTATCAGAGCAGTTTTACCAGTTTGAAATGCAGTGCTTTCAATGCTTTCGTATTAATTTGTCCTCTCTTATTTATTAAAATTATTAAATCATTTCTATAATTAACAGATTCTAACTCGATTCTTTAATTAATACACCCAAGGTTTAGTTTTGTTTTGATATTATCACTCAATGTGTTGACCTATTCAATCTGATCCAACCCCCTGCCCAAAGCCAAGTCCTAGTTACGGCGATGCGTTTGTGGGTGTGAATATAACGATCAAACTCCTCACTGAGCATCCCGTCATAATACACTCGTGGTTGGCTCGACCGAGCGCGCCCCGTCTTTGCCCTCATTTTCGAGAACACGCGTTTACACGCGGAGGTAAGCGAGCGCACGCACGAGGCGTTCCACCTGCCGCCTTTCCTTCGTCTCCCTTGTTGTCTGTCGCACCGCTCTCTAGTGTTGTGCTGCCCTTTTCGTCAGTAGCACTCCCACGCCGCGCCGTCTTCCTCCCTCTTGGTTTCCGGTTGTCCTTTTTCCGTCACGACATCCTGAATATCCTTTTCCTGTAGGGGAGGTGGGAGGGAAGGGACTTCCTTCAAACCACCACTCTCACTGCTCCTCAGAAACCACGAATGCCAAAAGATTTCATTCGTGTGTGTTTGTGTTTTCAAAAGTTATTCGCTTGTGTGCCATGTGTGTACCGATTCAAGCAGAAAGGGTTTTGTACACACACTACCTCTGTTGCTTAGCAAATCATTCTGTACACCAATGCTGATATTTGCTCTAAAAAATAATTAGGCTTCGCCGGAATCCGACTTCGGATCTGCTGCTTGCCCATCATTATGCTGCCAGTTACACCACCTAACATTTTTATGCTTTAGAGCTAAGGTTTCCTTTCAATATTTCTTTTTCAATTGCTTTGGAACAGAAAACGTGCCTGCTATATGCCTAAAGTCATCATTCATTTTAACTCGAATATCTGGTTGATTGGTGATTCTTTTTCGGGTTCATTCCGCGTTGACTCACCGCGGAAGCCTCCGTAATAATTTTATCTGGTTGATTACTTGAATACTTAAATGACTACTTGTGTACTCAAATCAAAATATGACTACCCGTATGAATATTGAGTATTTTAAGGATTGCAATGAATTCCCGGAAGAATACCAAATCTATAAGGTTCCAGACGCGTTTGTTCATCGAGCTACCTTGGTACTCACCGTGTATTCATTCTAAGAATTCCTATTCATTAAATTCAGTGCGGAATCCGAAAACTCGGTAGCTATGATATTCGTTTGGGTATAATTTGTAATCGTTTGAGTTCTCATGTACTGTTGAGTTACCAAGTAACCATTCGGGTTCTCGAGTAACAATGAGTTATTACTCTTTGCGCACCCCTGCGTTAACTTTGCTCTTTGCGCACTCTTATCGATTGATGTTAGAGAAGAATGGAGAGAGTGAAATGGACGGAGAGGAAAAGGAACGACGAAGTGCTGGATATGGTTGGCGAGGAGAGACAGCTTTTAGATGAGGTACGGAGGAGACAGAATGTATGGATGGAGCGAATACTTAGCGGGGATGGTATGTTGAAAATGGTGTTGGAGGGTAGAATGATAGGGAAACGAGGTAGGGGAAAGAAAAGAATAGGATTTTTAGGTAGATTGAAAGATAGTAGGCCTTACAATGAATTAAAGAGGGCAGTGCTGGAAGGAAAGGGAGGCTCCCAGATCACTTCTTTAATACTCCATTGAAACCTACCTTAATCGGTAGAATACTATAATAATAATAATAATCTATGGATGAAGATGTATTCGTGTCTTCAGCGACGACCTTCTTCCCCCCCCCTCTCCTCTGCCTCCCACTTTCCCTCTCTCTTTCAGCCCCGTTTGCCGACACAGTTCCTTTTTTTCACCTCGTCTCGAGGCTTTCTTCTCGCCCCTTTGATTGGCGGCCTTGGCTCGAGGGGATTGAAAAGGGTTTTGTCGCAACAACAGCAACTGCCTGGTCATTACGCGGCGCGCCGCCGTCTCGTGGGCCGTGGGTGGCGCCTCGCCTCAGGGCCCATGGGTGATGATGACTCGGAATTCCTCTGATCGCCTCTGCGGAAGAAGGCCTTCCCTAGAGACCGATCGTCTGGCCGGCGTCTTCGGGTAGCTCATTATCTCCCAACGCATGTCTCCCTCGTGATTCTGTCTGATAAATGGCGTATTTGTGTGTATACGTTGGTTCGTCATAGTAAAGCGATGCTATACTACTTCGCATTCATCATATATTAGGCTACTACATGCATGTCTTTCATTTTCCTGTATCTGCGTTCATGTTTCATGCGCCGTTTTTTATTGCGAGGAATTGTTCACTCGTTCTTGCATGCTACAGACGATCATTCTTTTTTTTCATCCAAAACTTTTGTTCCATGATGTTGAAAAGAGTGCAAGAGGGTAAAATATTAGGGAAAGATGAAGGGGAAGGAAAAGAATAGGTTTTTTTAGATGTATTGTAAGGGATTAGGCCTTACAGTGAATTGAAGAAGGCAGCGCTGGAAGGAAAGGGAGGCTCCCAAATCACTTCGTTAGTACTCCATGGAAACCTACCTTTATCGGTAGAATAATATAATAAATCACAGTTTAAATACAATTTATTGCCATACTGAATAATTATCCTCTGCTTATTACTTGATGTAGGAGTTAATCCCTATAAGCAGCTTGAAATAGTCATCGGAACACTGTTGACCGCAGTACTTCTTTTGTAATGAAAAAAAATATGTGCACTGAGTTTTCTTTTAAACCGCTGACCGAATGGCGGTCTCTCTATTGATATATATCTTTCTCTCTGTATTTTCGAGAAGGTATGTCAAACTATGTTACTCTCCTGAAATTCATATTTTGGTTCAGATTTTGCGTCCTTTTTCCACGCTAAATTAGTAAAATGGGAATTTTTACTAGATATTTACTCGTAGCTTGCCCTTTTCTAGGGTGCTCTCATTAATGCTATTATAATCTGAATCTACCCGGTCATAACACGGTCTAAGAATTTTATAATGCCCTTTGCTGAGGCATTTGAAGCACTCTTTGATTCCTCAGTAAATTATTCAAAGTTCAGGTAATGCATAATAACCCTTAATTTAGGTAATAGCACCATTTAATGGAACGGTCTAGGAAGTTTTCAGGTATCTAATTTCTAACTATGATTGTAGCGTGCCCTGCCAGCTTGGATCAACCTTTGATTATATGCTTGGATAATTGATCTAAGACGAGTTTGTTTTTTTATTTAGCGTGTTTATTTTTCCAAGATTACAACCCGCTGATCTAGTACGTTTTCGTTACCCTAATAATTATGTGTGGGTTGATAATGACGAAGAAATCAGTGGAATTTGGTGTAATCGATACTCTTTTTTTATTTTCCAACTTCGTTTTAGATTTTAGTTGAACGATAGTCTATGAATGTTTAGACCGTTTAATCTCAAGTTGTTTTTTTATGCTGTGAAAATTGTCTATATTTTGTATACTTAAGTATAAGCATAATTTGTTGGCGAATTGCCACACGAGGCCGGAAAAAATATTCTTAAGTAGGTATCTAATCGAGCCCAATGGGGATCTCCATCTTTGGTCCTTTCTTCTAGGTGTGGTATTACTTTAATTCACGCTTGATTTATTCTTGATGCAAGACTATACATGTATATCCCTCGCATTAATCGCGTCTCATTTCTCTAGTTTAATAGGATTCATCAATCCCGCTCGACCGATCTATTTTCGCGACGAACTACTTGTTTAAAACTCACGCAATCACCAACCAATTTTTAAGGTATATGGAGTAGAAAGACCCTTCCCAGCATTTATCTTCGTATAAAATTGTAAAAAATACCTCATTATACTTTTTCTCCCGTGTAAAATTTGTAAATTTGAAAAAGAAGCAACTGTCTGCTCCTTGTACCCCGAAGATTTCAAGAAAATAGCGTAAGTTTTCAAAGAGTGACTTGTTCCATTCCCTCGTAAAGGCCTGTTTACACGATGCATCAACTCGTGCGAGTTAATGTCTGTTTGCGTGAATGATTTTTGTGGACCGGAACGGAACACATACGAATGCATGAACCAATTTGGACAGGTTCTATTTTCTGTGCATGCATTCACACAAGTTGGGTGGTGCATTTTGACGTTCATTCTCGCGTACCCGTACGTGTTAATGTACCGTGTAAACAGGCCTTAATGGTGGCGGTGAATTCTTCTCGGGATTTCATCTGGGTAATCTCGATCGATAATATAATCGGTGGAAAAGATTTTTATCGAAACGTCGGCAGCGATGGATGTTGAGGAGATTGCCCGGACGAAATCCCGAGAAGAAATTACTGCCACCATTTGCCGGGAAAAAGTGAAGTCCTACTCACTTAAAGAGTGTTAACATTTCTGATGATGGTGGTCAACAAGGAATGGTGCACTCGAGGATCTAGGAGCCATCTTCGGGCATGCTCTGCGTGCTTGGTTTTTGTTTTGTTCTCAGCGGTTTAGTGCCGCGTTCGCCTCTTGCACAAAGGCCGCCTTCATTCGATTCCGGATTGTTTTTCTCTTTCTCCTCCTCAACTTCCGTCGCGCTTTCAGGGGAAGGGAGCGCGTCCCCCACCCCACCCTCCCATGCCCCTACAAACCGTCCGCAGCCACCATGCGACGAGATCTCAATCCCGCCCCATAAATAAAGTCACTTTATCTCCATGGCAGCACATCCCACCCGACCCTCACCTCCCACTCGTTTTATTTCATATCCCCACCAATCCTGGTCTTTCCCCCTCGTGCCCTTTCACAAACAACCCCTGGTCTCCCCATAAGGGTTGGAGGTGTTACTTTTCGACTCGTGCCCTCTAATATACCGCCGACTACTTCTGAGTAGCACGCGCCGCTTATCTCCGTGCACTGTCGTCCCAAAGAGGCGTGAATGAGAAGAAGTGCATGATGTCGGCGCGGGGAAGGAAGTAAGAGATAAATTGTGTAAGAGTCAGAATTTTGCTCCATAAAATGGCTGTGCTCTAATGAGTCTTTTCTGTTGACTTTGATGACTCTTTATGGGGTACATTACTGTACCAGTCATAAGAAGTGTATAGAACCTAAGGTAGGCCTAATAATGTCTTGAGCAAGTATTTTTATGAGGAAAGTTTTCGGGTTCTGTCATTTCAAAAAGTATGGCTTTTGAGACTTTGGGTAAGTTCGACGCCTCAAAACTTTGAACTTGTGATATATTTGTTGTACGAGCAATAATATAAGTACGACACTAATAACTCCCAATCAGTGAAGTAGACAAGATGGAGTTGCTATATTTAAATCTTCTCCTTTCCATGGCTTGGTTTGTAGGCACTCAAGTCCTGAAATAGATTGATTCAAAATCTCACTTCACTGTGGCTAAACTTAGTTTATCAGGTACAGATAATGTAAATATATAGTTCATCATCTTTTCCCTTTCAATATCGTTTTACGTTACCTTTCCATTCTTGTTAAGGCCGTTTTACGCGGTACACGGAATTGCGCAATCTGATGTACGTGCGAAGGCGCAATCAAAATTGCGTCGTGTAAAGCGGTGAATTGCTAGAACACATGCGAGAATGCGTGGACGCGAGACGGCAAAATGGCCCATGTTCTAATTTCGTTCATGCATTCGCGCAATTCCACGCCATTTTAGAAATTAATGCAGCTCTAACCTGCGCAATTCCGTGCCCCGTGTAAAACGGCCTTTAGAAGCCCGTTTTTTCTATCTTTGTGATTCATTCATTATTCTTCGCTCCAAGCTGCTATTAAACGGCAACCTTGTTAATATTTCTATGCTTATTTATTTGCCCTCAACCAGGGATAATGCGTTCTAGATTATCAGGATAATTTTTATTAAAATCAAAGTCAAAATCGGTCAATGGTAAATGAAATAAATATGAAAGTGATAATTTTTGACACCGCAATATATTAGATAGGCTTTCTGCTCTGCTTTCCTGAAACAATGAGAGTAAATTGATACTGAATCTAGAACATCCTTAAAGTCTTGGTTGGTACTTGGCGCACGGCAGTCGGTAGCATCTGGTTTATGTAAGTCTTTGAAGACTGGCTCTCCCCCTGACATTTCAGTTGGTACGGTTAATTTCGGCACCCCCTGTTTAATGTCTTTAGTCTGACCATGATTCCTCGAGATGACATTGGTTCCCCACAGTCTCATTTAGAAGAGATGCTTGCGGAGAGAGATGCAGCTGCTCCTGTTTTTTGCTTTTTTTTTATTAGTGAGGTGAGGAAACGGAAAAAGATGTTGAAGTTCCCACCGCCTTCAATGTCAACACCATACCATTTTCGTCGCCTTTTCATTCCTCAACCGTCTGCTTTTTCAAGCACCTCAATTCCTCATTGTCTTCTCGTCATTTATCTTACGTGATAAAATTCTGGACCCAGATCAAAATATCCATATGCGTTTTCTAAAGTGCTTAGCCCTTATCGCTTCATCGCTTTTCTTTTGTCATTCTTCCTTATTTCTTTAAAATCAATAATATGTGGACCGACCATATTAAGTACATGACTGTCCTCTGAAAGCATATCTATAAAGCGGATACTTCTGGATTTTAATGTAATTCTCCAATTCCAATCAAGTAAATATCATCTACATTTCACTTTGATCGATGTATGTATATCGATTTTCCTTTCGCGAGAATGTCTGCTGCAAAAGCATTGATCAGTTGGCCCATGATAGCAGGACAAAGGTAATGAGTACGGACCGATTTTCCTTCGTGTGTAAATAGTATTTGGCTTGCAGTGAAGAACGCAGTAGTGTTGGATGTTGCCTTAGCTATTATATTAGTCATAATGATAATGAATATATAGTAGTTGAAACCTAGGGTCGGAACCATAAAAGTTTTTGTGGAACATTACTAAGTGACTTATTTCGCATTATAGATATGTAGTTCCACCTCGTGAAGCCTGAACACTTTATGTGTACTAATTTTTGTCGTTGAAAAATTTGTTCTTTGGCGGAACAATATATATTTATTTCGAGGTCCAAATTGGCAGAAAGGATTTTTCCGCTTAGTAGATAAGCAAAAAATAAATCATTGACATAAGCAAGCAATACATGAAGAGGAAATGTAAACTCGTGAAATGGCAGATTAATTGAGAATCTACGGAATCCAGGTATAAGGAGGAGGAAAATTAGTTGAGTATGACCATAGAGTTAGTACATATAGAGGGCTCACCGCACGTACAAAAATCTTATACATTTCTGGTGTATTTCTGGAAGAATTAATCAGATGGCGAGGAACAATTTTTCGAATTTGCTCGTTCCACAAGTCTAAAAATATATTCTGAAACAGAAAGGGTCGCTACGGTTAGTAGAGACCATAGTTAATCGCTTTTGTTTATAACAATTGTTATAAAAAATATTTCCTCGAATTTCGACTAGTAACTTGACCTTCCTTATCCATGTTTAAAGCACAAATGTCATTCTCAAAAAACCAAGTGTCGAAATCATGGTCGGTTAAGTGATAAATAAAATAGTGTGGATATTACAATTTGTGCATTAGTCATGGATATGGCATTATTCTAGAAAATTAAGCCTGAAACGATTTTATACGTTGACCTTTCTTATATACTTACTCTATGGTATGACTAAAGGGATCCGAATAAGAGCTTAAGTGAGGGTAACTGGGAGGTCAGGGAGTTTCAATCATTGTTTACCAATAAGTTTCTCCCTAGTGGAGTCATAGGGACGCTTTTTAAAAAGTTTGCGTTTTCCAGAAGGATCAAGGATGATCCGTAAAACCGCTGGCACTCTACCCTCTGGACTTGCGTAACGAAGGAGGCCCGGGGGGCCCTCTCACGTTCGGAGCCAAGGCTTCTTTTGGGTCCTTTCGTCACGGCCCTCCCGTCCAATCATTCTTTCTCCCTATCTGGCAGCGACTCCACTCTCTCCGCCACCAATACTTTTTTTGGCTGCTCTCCGCTCCCGACTGCCTCGACGAGGGAAATCTTATTTATCCCCGCGCAAGCTGTTAGCCGTGCTGCCCTTCTTGCCTCCCGCCATTGCCTTCTCCGTGTTGTAAGGGGCGACTGCGACACCCGGAGACAGACCGTTGCCTCGACGGGGGGTACTTACCCTTGCTCCACAAAGGAATATGCGTCTCATTATGCTGACTCTTGCTCTGCCTTTCCTCATACTCCATGTGTCTCGATTGAGAGCTGGAAGTTTCCTAAAGCCTGAATCACATTAATTTTTTCGTCATTTTTGTGTTTACACTCCAGCGATCACTATAGTGCTCACTCGGAAATGATCGTCGCGCGCGATTATTTTTTCCTGGTGGCTCCAGTGATGAGGATTCCCATAACTTTTTGTGTAAGCATTTGTATTATAATTGGGTAAGCGTAATTTTTATCTAATGCCCACACAATGGGAAAATTATTCTTATCTAACCGAGAGAAATGGGGATTTCCATTTTTGGTCCTTTCTTCTAGGCGTGGTATTACTTTACTTGACGCCTGATGCATTCTAAATGCAAGACTATAATCGTGTATCCCTCGAATTAATCGCATCTCATTTCTCTAGTCAATCGCGTTCAGGGATGCCGACTTGCAAAAAAATATTGGGGGGCCCAAACCGGGGATCTTGCCCCGGGAAATTTTATAAGTAGTGAGTTTGAAGTTTGTTAAGCATTTTAGAAGAGTCATATGATCAACATTAGAACCCTGATAACTCGAATCTCGATATCTGGACACTCGGGGGAAAATTGCCCGACACATTTTTCCTCACACCATCAACGAATTTTTGTGAGGGCTCGAGCCCCCCTCAGGCCCCATGGAGTCGGCGCCACTGATCGCGTTTCATCACTCGGCACGTTGCTTTTTCCATCGCTGAAACCGTCA
The DNA here is from genome assembly GCF_921293095.1 of Ischnura elegans. Taxonomy (NCBI): domain Eukaryota; kingdom Metazoa; phylum Arthropoda; class Insecta; order Odonata; family Coenagrionidae; genus Ischnura; species Ischnura elegans. The sequence goes on from NC_060248.1 coordinate 111,761,321, forward strand.
CTGAAACCGCATAAAAGCCAATCAGAACTCATGACCGTATTGAGCGATTGCAGCGCAACGTTTGATAATCGTGGGATCGACTTTGGTAAACGTGAACGACTCATTGTGAAAACGCCGAAAAGTGACGGACGGAGTAATGGAAAGAGTGACGGAAATAATGGCCGTGTAATTAAAAAAAAAAGTGATGTCTCGGCTTTTTCTTATCACTTTTCCGGCCCCGAAAAGCGATCGATCGTGTGAGCACTAAGAGGAACGAAACAAATGATAGTGTGATTCACGCTTTAGTCTATTTAAATAGCTCCATGGGCTAAATTCATCATCGATGGTATTGCCTGCATCGTCTGTACGTTGGTGACCTCCGATGTCCATTGCAGCTACCACCTCATCGGAATCTATCGAAATATCAGCAATCGATTCTCCCTCTGTCGAGCGCCCGTCTACTATCGGTAGTCAATGGACGGTTTCTGGTCGCTCATCAGTCGATGGTCGGCCTATTTACTTTGTCTCATCAAGTATCTGGTTCAATTATTAATCGATTAAAAAATATATGTATTGCTTTAAGTTTTTGGCATTTTTATATAAAAGTCTCCACTGCGTGAAGACTCATTTTATGATTCGCTTCAAGTCAATTCGCTTTCAATTCGATCAATCCATTGACCATTCAAAAGCAATATTCACTCTACTTGTTTTACCAGCGTATGTTTTTTTTCTGCTCGAACCGGAGCTTACAAACTCCAATTGCTTTCAGTGAGAGATCGAAAGCGTGTTCTTTCGTTAAGGGGATGTCGTTCGTTTCGACCACTTCTCCTTCAGATCCACGACACACTCATTTCCTTCCCTCTCTTAATTATCACCCTCATCTCTCTCCGGCACCGGAAGCATTCGTTCCCCCTCCCTCCATGCTCTCCCCGATTCCGGTGAGTCCTACAAAGAGGATCTGTCCGAAGGGGGTTGGCGAGAGATGGCCCGAGAGGGAGGGAAGTGCTTGAAGGATGCTTTGGAGAGTGATGGAAGGGCCTGCGTGCACGTGGGGCCTCCTCATTCGGGGCCCCTTGACGGACCCTGCCACTGCAGTGATCCGGAAGTCGTCCCGGACTCTGGGTGGGCCCTTAGGGGGCGAGGAGGGGTGCTTGTACTTCCTCTCTCGGCCTATTGCCTTACTTTTTGGATACCTTAGAGTGGACTGTCTCGTCTTATTCTCTTATTGTATAATATTATTTCGTAATGGTTAAACATTATTAAAAGTATTTTACCTTTATTGGTGAGGGTACATGGAGTATTTGGCGAATCTTCCCCAAATTAAACTTCTTAATTCAATTCCCATTGAAGCCTTTTGCATTTCATTCTATTGTCTTTCTTTCTATTCTCTTTCGTTCTGTTGTGGTAGAAATAAGAATACAAACTTTTCATAAAGCTACAAAAGGGTTTAGCGAGCAGTCTGGATGTTTTTATTAAAAAAATGGGAGAGAATATAGCTGAGGGAAAAAGGTAGGAAAGGAAGCAAATAAGTTTTAATGAAGTGAAGGCGTGTAAAAGATGGGGTTCAAAAATATTTTTGAGATATGAAGGATTTTATGGCATTTGCGAGGGATTGGTGTAATTTTATTTGCGAGTTAGTGAGAACACTATTGCGAAATTTATCATTGAGAATTTTGCAGTATTTTATACTTGATGAATGGTCTGGGATACCTTCTTTAGTTGCTAGGAGGGTACCCAATACCATAGCATATGGCATGGCATAAAGACTTGTTTCAGTCTTAATCTGGTGAAATTATTATATTTTATTTTATTAGAAGTAATTGGTAATTTTACACTTATACTTACTTTAATATCACTAGTGAATTATAGTAAATTGTTTGTGAAAAATGGTCAGTAACTTTTTATTTAGTAATTTGAAATGGCACTGTGAAACTCGGAAGTAACCGTGATGGGACCCGGAAAACATTGAGAACGCTTGGAGAGCATGGCGTGTAGTGTACCTTTCAGTTTTTATTTATTTTTTCATGACGTATATATATTGGAGAATAATTCTGTCACTCTGCGTGGATGTTTCAATCCTGTCAGTCGAGCGTCGCCTCGTTAAAGTTCGGGAAATGCGTACTTTCTTCAGCGTCAAGAGTTACGCGAGCATAAAACTGGCCGAACATTCACGCACGCGAGAATATCCAGGTGGAAGAGGAACGCAAGGGGAGTTATTGAGTTTTATATTTTTCATTGCTGTGAATGTGATACTCGTAGCTTGTCCATGCTTTTTACGTTGTCGCCGTTGAGTTTTGAAGCAGATGGAGTTGCAGTCTACCGGGCATGTGAATTAACGATGTCATCGTCCTTGCTTCATGGGATGATTATTTTTTGCGTGAAACCTGGCGAAAGGAAAGCGTTTTGGTGGATAATAATGTTTTATTTTAACTTGCACGTAATCCCTTTTTACGGCTCATCGCGTTTCGATGAAAACCGTCCGTCGTGTTAGTGATGATGGAAAGATGTGTTACCATAAAATGTGTGTCGAGCTGTTAATTTTTTTATATAACTCGAACAGCACGAATCCCAGCCATTTTTTAAGTGTGTACCGAATTTCCGTTCTTGTTAGTGCCAACAATTGCAGCGTTTTAATTGAAATTTCGCGCTGAGTTTGGGATGCTGTTGATGGATCAGACTGTTTCGTGTTCATTGGTACAAAAATTCAATTTATTTTTTAAATGTTTACCCAAGTACTCAAGGGATTTTATTTTGTGATCAAGTCGGTATCTTGTGAGAAAGTTATAGCCGGGAACCATTACCTTTTGCTGGTAGCAAAATGATGTTCACCCGTTTTTCCACAGCTAGCCGTCATCTATTATGTTTGTTCTTCCTCCCTTTGTTCAATGTGCATCTTTTCAGCCCATGCATTTTGCGATGCTTTCTTGAAGTCTATCTATTCAGAAATTTGGAGTCAACCTTGTTGTAGTCCACAGGTTTTAGGAAATTATGAACGAGAATTTTTCGGAGATTGGAATGTTCTCTCCAGGAAATTACCTATGTTGCAGCATTTCTGGGTAATTAATAAATTCATTGATTAACTACCGTTTAAAATATTATATAAGTTGAATTATTGGCGATCAATGATTGATTTAGTGAACAATCACGTTTCGTTTGGCAACTGTTTCTGCCATTAAGACTTCGCTGGACGTTTTTTTTTTTTTAAACTCCTTTTTTTCTATCCTTCGTCATTACTCGTTGGTACGTTACTATTGTCACCAAAATTTGGCAAGGAGTCAATGCGACAGTGTAACTCTCCCTTTCCTATTTTCGAAAGCTACTTCAGAAGACTCGAGCCTGTGTGTAAACTGGGCTGCGTCAGCAAATGGACTCGATTTCACGCGACTGCGACCCTCGCGTAATCACAAAATCGATATATATATCCATGCGTCGATGATCCGAGGGAGATGATCGAATCTGCTGCACGCGCCGTGGAGAATGAAATTGGGCGAAGATTCGAATTAAATGAACCGTGACGGTGGACGCGTCTTCGCTGTAGCAGTTTGACGCCCTCCAGCGGTGAATCCCTCACCCCTCCTCATTCTTCCATTGCCGTTCCTATTCACCCCTAGAACTCTCCTCTAGACGCCCACAGACCTGTGAAAACTCTGAAATCCGGAAATAATTCTTGTATTCGGAATTATTATATTTGAGAATAAAGAATTCTTGAAACAAAGAAAATACTGTCTCTAAAAAAAAAAAAAGGAATACACCCGAGTTTGAGGTCCTCTATCGTCTAAACGAAGCAATCAACTGTAATGCAATATGAAGCAAACGTTAGAGAACTTATTTCTACATTGGATGATGTGCTTCAAAATATTTTCGGCTCCATAGTATTTCCTGTACTTATTTTTTTCTAAAAAAAAAGGTACTGGTTTTTTTCGCGTAAAATCAAGTTGCCCAACTTTGAGCGCTTGGTATTGCCGTAGTTTTCATTCCAATAAGTATTAATTTTGATGCAAGAAAGCCAGATCTATTATTATAAATTGTTTAAAACAACTACAATTATTTTATACCACTAAAATTTATGGATTTGTTGTGAGCAACGCAAATCTCTGCTAACTTCTATTCCAATGGGTCAATCGAAAATTGATAGTAGCTGTAGGTAATATGTATTTCGGAATCCGCCGTGTGAACGGCGATGATATATACATGAATTTACATGAGAAAAAATCCCTCGGGCCAGGAATCTGACCACGGACCTTTGACTTTCCGAGTCTCTTCGCATACCACTACGTTATCCAGTCACCTAACATAATCCTAACATCTAGTACCAAGAGCCTCGGTACAATTGCCATGGGAAATCAGGAATCTGGATATCGTAGTGGTCTGTGCAGTAGCACGGAAAAATAAAGGTCCGTGGTTCGATTCCCGGTCCAAGATAATTTTCTCTTGGAAATTCATGTGTAAAGAGAATAGGTTTGGAGTCGTAGCTAGAGAGTGCTGGCCTTCCACCCAGTGTTTCCAGGTTCAAATACCAGTGTGGTAGGGATTTTTCTGGTACAGCCCTGGGACGATCCCTGATTGAGTGTTTGGTGGAAGGCACTTCAAGTACAGCATTCCGTCTTCCGTATGGGAACGTTTAACTATTGTTCCCTTGTTGCCTTTATTTAAGAGGAGGCTAATGCTGAAGCTGGGATTTTCTCAACCCTTACCTCATTGCGCAAGTGATCTCAGTTGTCATTTACCCCCTACCTTTGAAACAGAAATGTAACGTGAATTTTTTTATAATACCCACTGTCTAAAATCAGGAATGTTTGCAATTATCACGGACGTGTTGCTTGTTTAAAGAGATCATGGCGTTTCCATGTACCTAATGTTCCACAACGACAAGAGAAAATGATACGATTGAAGGGAGTACTTTGAATATGTCGATTCTCAGAAGACTAAAATAAAATTAAGCACTCTTTCCCAACGTCATTTCATAGATTTTCCCAGCTCATGTCTCTTCCTTGATTCCGGAAAACGTTTAAGGTTTACTTGGCGATTTTCTTGTAGCGATTGAAATTTTATTTTTCCCCTTGTTCATAAACTATATTAGAGTTAAAAATACCACTTCCGAATCGGCCGATTAAGCCGATGCACCTTTGAGTAATTTTCTAGGAATATAGTGAAAACATTTTTTTAGCAATATATTGAATTTGAGCCGCTTTTAGCTGAGATATGGAGAAGGTACGGAGGGGAGGAGTACTTAGCGGGGAGCGGATGTTGAAAAAGGTGTTAGAGGGTAGAATGTTAGGGAAGCGAGGGAGGGGAAAAAAGAATATGATTTTAGATCGATTGAAAAAGAGTAGGCCTTACAGTGAATTGAAGAAGGGAGCGCTGGAAGGAAAGGGAGGCCCCTAGATCGCTTATTTAGTACCCCATGGAAACCTACCTAAATCGGTAGAATACTATAATAATAATTGAATTTGATGGTTCCGAATAGGAGCACTTGATGATAACTCTTCCTCTTCGTCATATTGTCGTTAATTTTATATTTTCTTGTCATGTAAAATAAGCGGTCTCTATTTTCTATACTTATTATATTGCTTCTTATAAAAAAATTCGATACTTGTGACTGTAGTACCCCGTGATTAGAGTGTACTACGGCGTGAACTTCAGCAGTAGACTTTCTCATTTCTCGCATGACGTGTCGTATCCAGTCTGTCGCTTTTATGCTGGTCATCTTCTCATCTTCCCATATCGTGGCTCTTTGGCGTGTCTACTCCTTGCCTCGAGAAAAGTTTCGTTCCGTCCATTACTTGCTCATCTCCCGCAACAACTTTTTTTTGTGTCTCGCTTCAATCTTCAGTGAAATGGTGTGCACACGTCGCTCGCTCCTTCGCTGTGTTTTGTTTTATCCGACAAGTCAGCTGGAGAGGCCCCGTAGTCACGCACGTGGCGTGCCCGTGCGGCTGCCCTCGACATTCACGATTGAGTTTTTCTTCTCTTTGGAGTCTTCGCCATGACGGACATCCGAGGATAGAAGAGAGAAACGGCTGATGCACCAATAAATAATTCACTTACCAGACGAACTGTGAAGTATTCAATGGTAACACAGCTGGCGCAAAGGGTAATGGAACATTACCGCTGTTGATGGTACTTGTTTGCCTTGAGTTATTGAAATGATATGGTGGTGATTTGTTTCATGGATCACCAATTGAACTACAAACAGAGTTTCATGGAGTCAGAGTTGTCTAGATAATATTTTATCGCTAGTGATGTTTATCTATTTTGATAGTGAGCTGTAAAGTGGTTGCTATTGAGCAAACATGACGAAAATTATGCTTACAATTTTGGGAGATCAATAAACTATGTATTTTTAATGTCCGAAACACGACTTCCATGTAAATCTTTTTTCTCGAAGTTACTTCCTCTTTGGCGGTCGAAATTTCTAATGCGGCACACGACTTACTTCTAAACTAGAGTTGAGGAAACGTGGCCATTTTTGTGATTTTGTTCGCCTATTGGTTTTAAAAATTACTGTAGTCGGTGGTGAAAGACCCAAGCCGTGTGTAACTCTTCTCGCAACAATAGTCATCATCCTGCTAACTTAGAATGTTTGTATCAATTTGATTGATTGTTGTGAACTTACATTCATAATCATGGTATTGTGCGCTTGTTGGCCATAATGGTAGAAATCATAGGAGTATTACGAACCTTGCAATGATTTTTTATCGTTTTTCGGTTTTACCAGATAATATGAAAAGATTCATCTTAATTTATCGCTGATTTAAATCTTATCTTTAAATCTCCAGAGACTTAAATCTGCCATGAAGCTACTAAAAAAACGTTGATATTTTCATGCCCTCCTCAAAAACATCTTCCTCTCTTTACCTCTTCACCTTTCTCTCTCCTCTTGCCTCATCCTAGTTTTTCCCGCCGTAGCGTACTTTTGGCATTTAAAATATTTAGGAGAATGATATGTTGTGGATAAACCATGATAACCCCCAACGGAGTCGGAATAATCTACTTTCTTCTGGAAAAAAAGCTTTTAGGATGTATCAATTAGTTATATACAGAGTATAAATTATTTAATGACCTGTAAATATCGTTGGGTAAAGTCGCAACCATATTTATTCGTCAGCAAAAAAAAAGACGACCGCGGATGCAATTAATCCGACTTTCGCCGAGTAGAGATTAAACTGCAATTTTCCTTTTTTTCCCCCTTTTTTCTCCCTCGGTTTCATTTGGAAATGTAGTTCACGAGTACAGTGTGTAAACATTTCCGACCTCTCGCAACTCCACGTGTTGGGCTTACAGTTTTTTTCTGGTAGCATTATGGTCCATTGGAGAAGGTGTTTTCATCGCATGACCGACGGAGAATTTTTTTCGCCATCAATCCTTCCCGCGAGCAGAACGGTTCGATCCTTTTGGGGGTGCAAAATCGCCGGACTTCAATATTTTCCGGAAGGAGGAAAAAATTTACGCGGCGTGTGCATCGCGGAATCGGGGTCACGAATTGCACGTGGAGCGCCCTCCGGGTGAAAAGAGCTTCCTTTTTTCTGGTTTTTTCCATTTTATTTTTTTCAAACGCTTCCACTTTTGCTGCTGCGAGTGTTTAACCCCGCGTGCTGTGTGCGGGTGGCCGGGTTCATGAACTCCCTCAGTTTCCTCTACTTTACGGCTCAGGGAAGAAGGGAGGGGAAAAAAAGATTAAAAGCCGCGTGGCGAAGACGAGTCTCTCGAGATGGGGAAAAAACAATGGAATAAGGATTCGCTCTCGTTTTTTCCCGCCTGTGTGTGTGTGTGATGGATGCAGAATGCATAGGGGGCGGAGCGTAGTGTTATAGTGTTGTTCCCCGGTTGAAAGTGGACTCCACTAACCCCATTACTCTCCACAACTCCCTCTCCAAGTCATCTCAATCCGTTTCCCTCTTCCGCGAGATCCTCCATCCGAGATATTTTTAACCTCCGTGCTAGCGAACGACGGCTTCCGACTCCTCGTGCGTCCGTCGAGGGCGTTCTGGGTCGTCGGAGCCGTCGCTGATACGACTCGGGGCACATGCACCAGTGGCCGATGAAAAATGAAACCAAGATCATCCATTTAAATCATATGTTTCGAACAATTCCGATTCTTGCGCGAGGATGGTGATGCATATTCTTTGAATGACTCAAACCACTTTTATACATGTTTTTATGTACCTAACTTATCCCTCTGTTTCATTTTCTGAAGTTCATTTGTTGTTTGTTTTCGTTGCTTTTGGGTTCTTTAATGCTTTGGTTGAGTTGGCGCCTTGGAGACGGATAAAAACAAAGGATTGTTGTACCAGAAGCCATATCGAGATGTAAGGAATAAAGGGAAACCATAGTATCAAGCGGTATTGAAGTTTTTATAATCGCTTTGAATCGTTAATGGTCATGCATTATGCAGTAATTGCTCTCGGTCTCAACCTCGTGAAAATTCTGACTAAAGAATAAACTTCGCACGAGATTTTATCCGCAAATTTGTCTTTCATGGATGACCGATTACATTCAACAGGGATGCCTTATGATGCTCCCTCTGTGTTGGATAAACTTTCTACACGTGTTTCAGTTAAATTTTGAATTGATTTTAAATACAAATTTGTTTCATTCCTTTTTTTCTTATTTAGCTCCTAATATGGCATTTATATCTGCCGTGCAACCCATCTCTTGAATGCTAGGTTTACTTTATCTCACAACGCGCCGCAGCGCATATCGCATTGCGTTAAATACTACTGTAGAAAGCATCCTTATCCTCCCTTTAGGTATCAGTGGTTGTGGTGAGCTTTGTTTAGTTTTTAATTGATTTGAGCCTGGTCCATCGTTGAAGCCGTATCTTTGTTTATTAATTTAAATGTCGTCAGGGTGGCGAATTCATTTTGGCATTTTAAATCAAAATCTAGTATTAGAATATCGATGTAATTATAGATGATGAGTGACGCGTAGCAATAAATCTTTAAACTTGCATTGCAAGGCTACTAATTCTCGCCGCGGCTTACCCTTATGTTTATTGGTTTTAGACCATTCTATTGTGTTCAAGATTGAGTCTCCTCTCCTCAGTTTATTTATCGGTGATTATCGACATATGCGTGGAAGAATGGTAATTTATAGTGCAGCTGCTATAAACAGGTGTTGCGAGGTGATTGAAGTGCATGGTCGTCCTTTCCGTCCGTAATGGCGATGCATGCCCTTGCGTACTCGATTTGCATATTGATGAAAGTAACATTAGCATCCGGAATTTTGTTTCCATCTTACCATCCTCTTCGGTAGGTTAACTCCTCCGAAGCCTTTTATATTCTTCAAATAACAGTTTGACTAATCGTCTAACCATTCTTCAGGAAGTATTAAACGCAGGAGAGTCATTATAAGCGTGACGAATGTCAACATGTGCGTTCCATCTTGATTGGTACGATGTCTTTGAGTGCTTCTTTTTCTTGCGAGGGCTTCTTACGTTTGCGAATGGGTCGTGTTTTGAATTTCCTTAAATTGGCGCTCTGCAGATTCCTTAGCGGTTTCATGTCGGGCACCTCAGTGGCTGTAGTCCAGGTTAAGGGGTTCGAATTAGCATACGAAAACGAGTTTCACACTCTCTATCATTAGCGCCCCGTAGAGAGGCACGCGGAGAGAAACTGATCGGACTAGGTAAGCTCCATGAAAACACTCAAGGTAAGTAATGTTTAAAAACTGTTTACAGGGAAATACCTGCGCAGAAATATTGCATGACTGTGTACATGGCTGTCTGGGGTGGATCGCTGGGTATATGTATGGCTGTCTGTGCGAGACAAGGAATGGAAGTAAAATAAAGATTACTCGTTAGAACCAGGTGTCAGTTTCTAAAACTGCAGCATACTACAGGTGATATTTGCCATTCTGAGGTCATTAATTTACCGACGTTATTGGCTTGAGTAACATCATGCTGAGTATCCCTTTAGTATGTCAACCCCTTCAACTTTTTGATGAGCGTCCCCTGCATTTGACATAGTATTTGGTAATTGCCACTATTAAATTGGCTATTTGAACGGAAAACTATGCAACTTCCAAGTGGACCTGTTTTATATAGTTTGAATGGTGACTATTTCCGTTGGACATTCAATTGGTGATATTTTAGGTAATATTAACTACATAACTGTTTTATGTGTGGAAATGATAATTCTTTGTTTATAATGCGCTATAAATAAATTTATGGTATTAAGAATGATTATACGTTAACGATATAAGATCTGTTGCTCTTCGCGCATCCTTGCTAAACATTTGCATATATGTGTAGCTCATTGTTAATCCTTCTCTTGTTGCATTCGCAGCATTTGATGCGTTGCATGTTGCTATGGTCACTCCGTATCAGGCCATTGCCGTAGCCATGAATTTCATTCGGGAAGGGGGTCCAAAACCAGGGGGAAAATTTTTTGAAAAACAGGGTACTAAGTAATTGGCTTTCGATTAATTTTAACACTTTTCATAATCAAAAAACTTCACTTGTTAAAGATATATTTTGTTAGTTCATGATTATTTTTTATTATTTTGTTGTCCTTTATGAAGGGAAATAGTTGTGTTTTTATATTTCGGGGGGTCCGAACCCCCTGGACCCCCCCTGGCTACGCCACTGGATCAGGCTGTTAGGACACTAGCGGGGTACTAATTTTAAGTGTGTTTTAGTCTTAAAAGTTGTTTTGTAAATGGTCTTGAGTGAGTATGAATTCATTAATAGTGATCGTTAACTGGGGCAGATCTCTCGGCGAAGGGCCCCTGCGTAACTCGTCGCTTTGAAGAAGAATTCTCCCGTCTCCTGTTTCGGGGGCAAAGCCGAATCGGTGGCAGTGCTGAGTGGCGTCGGAGCTTCTGAAGCTAAAAGGCAACGGGTGATGATGGTCGTGGATTTAAGGGCGAGCAAAGGGAATCGCAATCCATTAACTCTGGCTCCAAGCTTTGAGTTGGCGGTTGGTGGGCCTCGCTCGTCTTTGGAGTGGTCAGCTCTTTGCGCCCGTGAAATATTCGAGGCCTGTTTTCCCACTCGCCGTGTAGTGAAGTACCGGCTCCTGAAACCAGTCGAGCCGAACGAGAGGCGCGCTGGCGTTCCCTCGAAATTCCTAAGAAGGTTCGACGAGAGAGACGAAGTTCATTCCATTTTCATGAAAATGTCTAAATATGCTCATCCAATCGACTTCCACGTAGGAAAGATATGGAAATCGCATTTTAAATAATGTTAAAGGATAAAGATTGCAATTTTACAAAAACCGCGTTTTGTTAAAAAGAATAATATAACTCCCAACGGCCATTTGTCATCCAGTTATAAGCTATCCTGAAATTTTCAGCTCTCTAGTTAATCAGGAATTGGTAGAAATTTTAGTTGCAAGATTTTTTCCGGAAGGACAAACAAGAAAGCGAGTGTAAAAAAACGTGGTAAAATATCATAGCAGCATTTTTCATAGAAAAATGTTGATTGATTTTAGAATGTATACACTGTCTTTGCAACAAGTCCAGGTACCCGAGTTTGAAGTGCTGTACCTCGGTAACTACCTAATAGATTGAAGTGAAATACCTGGAAATGAAGGGGCTTATAATTCTGCGTTTCCTCAATATCATTTGGAAGTCATCTTTACAGTTATAATTTTTCTATCCGACTATATATGAAAAAAGATACGGTTTTGACGATTAGAAAACGATAGCTGCTCTTAAGGCCGTTTTTTACGGGGCACGTACTTGCACAATCTGACGTGTGTACGAAGGCGCAGGAAAAATTGCGTCGTGTAAAGCGGAGAATTGCTAGAACATATGTGGGAATGCGTGGACGTGAGATGGCAAAATAGCCCCTGTTCTAATTTCGTTCATGCATTCGCGCAATTCCACGCCAATTTAGGAATTGATGCAGTTCTAACTTGAGCAATTCCGTGCCCGTGTAAAACAGCCTTTAGAACTCTATTTTCTCCGTATTAGGTTTCATGCAATGTGGGAACGGACTCATATAAATGCATGGCCCAGAGACGAATTTTAAAATAATAGTTATACAGCCGAAATGTTTTGCTAACGAAAGTTCCGTTGTTTTGAAATTAATTGATTCGGCTTTTACTTTGTGAAAATCCATGTTGAAATGAAAATACACAGCCCAACAACAATACCCAGGTACTTGAGAATGACGCCTCAGCGTCGAAACGCGTCGTACCAATAAATAATTTTCCAGTGAAAAGTTACCAAGGTTGTTTATTTTCCGTTATTTTCGTTATTCGAAGATTTACATAAAACTTAAAATGACTCTAGACACCGTCGGGTATTATTTTGTCAAAATAAACTGATGGGTATAATGTTCGTAGAACCATTAGAATCATCATTGAAATAAAATATTGGCGTATACCATGTCACTTTTTGAGATATTAACACAATAATTCTGCCCTTTTGTGGGATTCCGTAAGTAGTGTGTTTGTGATGATACAGGTTTTTCTGGGCTTGACTCCGCGTTGGCCAATTTATTCGGAAATTCCTTCGTTTTAAAGAAGTGGACGAACGAGGAGGCAAGTCTGGAAGACCTGTATCTTCAGAATTTAATTCAGGATTGAATGCTATGATTGAAGTGAAAGCACGTTATTTACATGAAATTTGGACTACATTCTGCTCAAATAGGTGAAAAAGTAGTATTAGTTTAAAAAGTGTAAGGAATGAATCATTCGAGTATTCTTTATTTTTACATTTGAAAATCTATAGATGTCGTCCATGACTCCAAAATATTTTTGCAGTGACGCAAGCGAAAATTATTTTTTTTTGGTATGTCCTGTGGCGAGCTTACCCCATTAACTGCCTCATTTAAATTCAACGGTGGAGCCCAAATTCACTCGGCTTGTATGTAGCTTACGGTATTCCTCGCTTGTCTGTGCAGCACCCAGGAACCACTTGGCGTCAAACGCCTAAAGTGGATTATTACAGGGCTTGTGCCCAACAAATTGTCGAGAAAGCCTTAAAGAGAGGCATCTCGAGAATTCTCATCAAGTCCGTGGCTCTTAATTATTTTGGACTCCTTCATTGCTCCCCGTCTCTTGTGTAGGTTTTGATTGCAGCTAGAAATTCCCTGGGTTTTACTGTATATCTTCGCTCGTGTGGGAAAATTACGCGGACGAGGTAGTAAGATGCTTAACTAGGCCAAACAGTTTGAGCGTGAAAACTGTCTACTTATCTTTACAATGTATCATTACTCTCTCGAGTGGGTTACTAGAAAATGACGTACATACGAAAGAATTCCTCTAGCATCTTCGCTACACTTCAAGTCGGATCTTTTATGTGAACGTTATATTTTATTTGTAATAAAATGAACCACTTTGAATAATTAGCCATAATCTTATTTTTAAACGTTTTTGCCTAAAGTTTACCTGCAATTGACCTCAATTTGGCCAGAACCAGTATGTTCTTGAAAACCTGAGTTGCAGTGGCGTAACTATGGGGAGGGGATGAGGGTGTTGCCTTACAGAAGCCCCCAAAGCCTTACAGAAATATTAAAAAATATTTAAGACTATTGTCTAGATTTTATGTATAATAACTGCATCTGCTTAAAGTTTAAGAGTCAAAATGATGTAAAATGCATTTCTAGGCATGTTATTTTTTCAAAACTTTTCCTGGCCATCCGTTGCCGGGGGGGAGGTAGTTCCCCCGAGCCTCCTCATCCCCCCCCCCCACAAAGCATATTCCTAGTTACGCCACTGCTGAGTTGAATCGTTTTGAAAACTGTCTGTTTCGCGTAAACGTTCTGTATTCAATGCAAATTGAGTGTCGTGAAACCTACTTACGCTGATATGCCCCTCCTGTTTAATTGCAGCATTAGGTTAAATGTCCTAATCGTTTCTCGCCCGCTGTACGTCGTAATTCGACGTAATCCTTTCACGTTAGCACGCGCGCGCCCCCCTCCCCTTATCCCACTTCTTTTCAGACCTCGGAAGTGGTCTCTCGCCTTGGTCGGAGGGAGAGAGGATGAAGGATTTGAATGGAAAGGATCTTTCGTCGAGTTCGTTAAGAATTTTCCGTCGCCCTTCGAAAGTCTTTCGCGAGCTAAAGCGTCGCTTTACTCCCTTCGCGCGACGACCAAAGGACCTTGTCCCACTTAAGCCCGCACCCTCCTCGTCTCTGAAATCTGTTTTCGTCCCCTCCTCGCGGAATTGCTTAAATAATTCCTGAGCAGAGCCGTATGAATATTTCAGCGGCACCTTCTGAAGGGATCGCGAGAGAATATGTGCAGTCTTGGGAGTGGAGGGCAGGGACGATACTGCTCTTGAGAAGGAGACGTTTTCCGACGGTTGGAGACGGCACGCACGAAACGTCCGCGAATTTTATCGCTCGTTGACTTTCTTCGGCTAATGTTTGAGCCTTATTGATGAGTTTACTCTAGTCGGCTGGTGCGGATTTGAAGGCTTTTTTGAGACTATATTACCTTTGTGAAGATCGCTTAAATATTCTGTTCTCTTTACAAAATTTCAGAAATTCGATAAAACGAGAACAAACTCATTACGAAATTTCTGCAAATATTTATTTTAGTCCTTTTTAAAGGTGGGATTGTTCGCTTTGTCATATCAAAAAATTAGAAAGTTGCTTTAACAAAGAGGATGAAATTTTCAGCCGCCGTCGAAATTGGGGTAAGTGAGGTTAAAGTATACTTAAAATATCAAACAACGTTTTACTTTAAGACGCACTATTCTAGGTGTATGAAATTGGAAACTGGAAACGAATTAAATCTCTTCCTAGTGTTAACAAATTGCGGATTAAAAATATATATTCTACAGTTTACTTTCTGAGAATACTGAATGAACTGTCGGGTTGATATTTTCCACGAAAAGCATTTTTATTTTTTTCTTTCATTGATAAATCTGGGAGAGGAATGGTTATCTCTAAGAAAATGCTCTATTTAGCGATCTTGATATGTCTTGTTTCAGTGGATCAGTACAAAGCTTTTTTGTGTCAATGGCAAAATTTCAAAATATTGTTGTCTTCGTAATCTATCCTTACACCCGTTGTCATAGGCAGAGTTAGGGAGGGGGGCTCGGAGGCACGTGCCCCCCCAGGCGGTTAATAAATAGACAAGATTTTTAATATAGCTATCATTATGTCCGTTTTCTTAGGTGTATTACGGAGCCTCAATCATTTAATTTAATATTAATAACTTTTATATGAAAATTGATAGAATATTTTCTATCAATTTCTACTGTAATTGTTGTATTTTGTTTTTTATCTCGAATATGAAAAGACCTGTCAGGTCCTTGTGCCCCCCCAGAAAAAATCCTGGATACGCCCCTACCCGTTGTGCATTGTAACATGTTTCCTGAAAGCAATTCAGCTCCTCGACTCACTTGTGATGCTTCTTGTGCGTTATCCGTAAACCTTTAGAAGGCTGGGAATATAGTGTTGAACCCATTACTTCGCCAACCAGTTCATTAAGCACTTCACTACTCATAGTTATTTGCTCCCGAAACCCGAATGCGAGCATAAAAGTGGTCCCCTCTTAAACCTATGCTTCACACTTTGTCAGTGCGAAATTGCCCTGGGAACTGTAATGGTGGAAACTCTGTAAAGTTGCCTTTATGGTCAATTTTCCCGCCCATATTTTTAAAATTCCTAAGTAGAATTCGTTGATTGTTTCGCCTCAGTGAAAGAAGTCGCTGGCAATATCTATATTACCTTCCAAAACAACCTCACCAAACCTCAACTACTTTGGTAAACACCCATCACGCATTGCTGCTTCGTTGGAAACCACTGCCCGTGAAAGTATTTCCGTTGGGAATAAAACCGTTGGAGATTCTTAGGGCTCTCTCTTCGCCGTGTCAAGTTCGCATTTGGCCGTTTTTCTTTATTTTTTGTGTCCCCCCGTGTTTGCGAGGAGATTTTCAAGGGCGGAACGGAGTCGCGGGCGAAGTTCCATCCCCTCTCCCCTTTTTTGCTGGTATAAATATTCGCGATTCCCCCTTCCTGACACGCGTGGTGGGATCCTCTGGGGGTTGGAGAAGGTAGACCAAACTAACGCACATATTTTCGCTGCTTATATTGCTGTTTCGTGGCTTTTTATGACCGAGACGAACAAGTGAACAAATTTCACATATTCCAGTTCACACTGGGTATCAGTCATGAAACAAGTGTTTGTGATAGTGCATTGATATTGATATTTTAATCCCTTGGTTTAACGACCTTTTATGAGCTGTTTTCGGGAAGGTTCAGATTTTAAAACATTATATAAAAAACGATTTTAACAGTTATTTTGATAGGTTGTGTGACTATCCACAATCAATGATGTACTCCTTGCTAAAGTCTAGCATTAGTATAAACTTAAACTTTTCCTTATTAATGATCACGCAAATTCGAGTTACGCCGCTTAAGTTTTACGAAAAAGCAGACCTCAAATTCTCGTAAATCTCGTTCAATTGCGTCAAGTTCTTACGAAGCATTAAGAAGTCCCATTTAGAAGCGAAGGAAATGCCATTTTCATCTGATTCCAAAGTATGAATCCTCTTCTAATTGAACCTCATCGGCTTACGATGGAAATAATAGTACTTCACATGCTATTTTTCCTGGAATTTGGATTTAAAAATCATAATTTTTGAACAGTCTATTATGGATTAGCTGGTATAAGCTCAAGAAAATGTTGATTAAGACTTAATTGTAAATATTATGCCGGAAAATTTTGGAATTAAGTGTAAACAAAAAAGAAACATGGTGTAACTACATGGAAGGTACTTCATTTCACTAAAAATTGTTGGATGTTTGGATGTTAAATGCAGGTATGCTGTAATGTTTTATATATGAAAATGGGACTACTGAAACTATATGTGAAGTTCAAACATTTGAAGTCGTGAATTCCTAATCAGGAAAAGTGTACGAACTTTTGTACTTCTAATGTATGTTCATATTATTACGAATCTATTGTATAGTTTGGAAGTCATGTCTTCATGCCTTTTACAAAATATGAGAAGAATATTTGTTTTGAGTTGTGCGTACTAGAGCCTCCTTAATGTCGTTCCGCCGGCATGCGCAACTCCCAAGGCCGCTGCCTGCCGTCGCGGGCAGACTCCCCCTCGGGGGTGTCCTCGTGACCTCGCGCCCCCGTTCCCAGGTCGCCGACGAGAACGCATTATTTATGCCGAGCGCCCTTTCGCACCCCTCTCTCCCTTAGCGAGAATATATCTGCTCCTTAACGCCGCTCGTGCGTAAGGGAAACAGTTGGTTTGGCCACCTTCTATCATGGCGCACTTCCGGCGTGAAGGTACCGGAAACCTTCGTTGTGTTAACCCGATCCTAGCTAACTCCACCTTGTTCACCGATTGTGCTATCTGATGAAACGTTTTTCCGCTGAATTTCGAGACATTCACTTGGCTAATTCATACTACGCGATGAATTCTCTCATGCTATTACGAATCCATTATATAGTTTGGAAATCATGGCTCTCTTTTATGCATGGCGTTTTGCGCTACGATACTGGTTACCTGATGGAAAACCACGTATTCTGCGATTTACGAAATATACTTTTATTTTAATATAAAAACAACATGTGCATAAAATGTAAAGTCAACATATAATTTGTACACGGGATTTTAAATTTTAATGCTATAAGTGCATGATTACGCAAACGCTTTTTTTGTTTCACACGTGTAAGGACATTGTATTCATTCATAGTTTGTCGTTAAACTTATCCCGTGACAACCAACGCCGCGAAAACCCGGAAGATGGAGAGACATGAATCAAGGATGGAATGGGAGACTACGAGCTAACGAGGACGTTCAATATTAAATTTAGATATCATGTAAGGCGTTGGTGGGCTGACATTGACTGTGAATTGCCGTTCACTAGGCCGGCCTCTTTTCGCTTTAGCTCATGACCGTAATGCAATTGCCGAGACTTGCTCTCTCCTTTAGCACCGTACCTTATTAACCGTCTAATTATAGGAGTGCATACTGCAAATCTGCTGTAACTCTACAGGTTAACCTCTCACCGGTTTAAGTGGGCTAACGACCAGTCTCCAAGGAGTAACACCTGGCGTTAGAAAAGGGAACTTAAAGCGTTTCTCGGAAGTTTCCCTGCAGTGAAGCGTGCTTTGGGTCGCTAAATTGAACCTGGTTGAATTTCTTTTCCCCTTTGTACCCTCTCGGCCAACTTAAGAGAATAAAAAACTCTCGTCTGCCTTCCCGTCAATTTGGCGTCCGTTTTTTTTTTTAGCGCTTAATTTCCCGAAAGTTTTCTTCCTGTGCCTAATTACACCCTTTCCATCGTAAAAATTTAACTTTAATCGCCTTAAGAATTATGGGTAACGAAATGCCGGCTGTGGGGGGAGATTAAACTAACCTTAAACGTTTTATTACCGTGGAGGAGAGTGCGCCACATTTAATACATCTCAGCCTTTTATTATACCTAGAGTTTTCTATTTTCACGAAAATATGAGGTAAAAATTTTCCCCGGGGACGTTCATTTTTTTAACGTATAGTAAATGCAGAGGTGGCTCAGGGAAAAAGCCCTCTCTGCCCAGTTATTTTTCACTTTCCCACTCTCTGTATTTCACGTATCACAACTACCTGTATTTTGGTTGACATAATGAATAATACTGGCTTAAGGTTGTGCCCATAAATCCTTTAAGCCTCTAAGATAGTCATCATTATTATTTAATTTATTTTTATAATTTAATAAAACGTTTCGTTGAGACTTATTTTTCTCTATATATTTTCATATCTACTCTGGTATGCAATGCCTAGTCTTTAGCGGATCTGCTTTCTCTCTTCTGTAATCAGAGAATTTTCTTATTAGCTGTTATTCAGCTAAAACAATCCTTGTATTTGGCAATAATTTTTCGTACTAGCCTTGAAAATGTTTATTTGTTAAGAAATATCGCTTTTGATTATGAGTTTTTTTAATTAGATGTGTTCTTGAACCTTGAGGCAGATTTTTTCGTATGATATTGCTCTCCGAACGTTTAATTGTGTTGCGTTCGAAGCGATCCGCCCTCTTTTGCATCTCGAGTCATCAATATGTTCCTCTCGTAACGAGGATGGCGGTGTGCTTTAACCTCATTGACTTGTGAGAAGTCGCTCCCCATTTGGAACCCACTTACTTGGAGAAGGAGAAAACTTTGGAAATTAGGAAATGGGTCACGTTCGGGAGAGGGCATCTCAGGGAATTAGGGCGGATTGCTCTTTTTAATGAGCTGAACGGTGAAAAATTAATGCGGAGAAAGGGTTCGTTCTGCGCGTCCAATAGGATCTCCTGCGAGGTCCTCCGACCCTCCCTCCGGCCGTCTCCCTCTCTTCCCACAATGCCCTGCGATCCTCGTTCAAGTCGCTCCCCCGGGATGACCCTACTCTCTCTCTCAAGAGCGTGAGCATCGGATTAATATTGAAGAGAGACTTTCTCGAGTTTCCTATCCCATCGTGTGCGACCACTGGGCCCTCCTCTCTGTCACCTCACGCTCTAGAACGTCAACCTAATGCGTCCACTCCATTTTCCCATTTCCAAGGAATCCCATGACCCTTTTCCCGAAGTCAGCTCTGCTCCTCTTTTTTCTCCATGCTCCATTTATTGAATCTGATTTAGATTGTGACCCTTTTTTGTGGTGGAATGGGATCATATCGCCACATTAAGCACATTTACCTGGTTTCCTGAGGTTTATGCAACACTCTTTGACAAAACCTGAAGGTCAGAGAACCCCTTAGAAAAATTCAAAATAAATTCCAGAAGACGCGTCACACCCGCTCAAGCGATCTTTTTTTTCTTTCTTTTATCGTGACGAATTCCTGTCTTAAGACTGGGGCATTCATATTGAAATTTTCTCATGTAATCATTTTTCATGTAAGGAAAAAATGAGAATGTTGCTTTTTAATTTCTTGACGGCTAACTGATCCGATTGTTTCAGAGCACAAGGTTTGGTGTGGGGTAAAGTGAAAAAAATTTTGTATTGCAATGCTAGTTTGATTTATTTATATATTTTGTCATAAGTATTTGTGTTTTAGGCATTTGGCATTAGGTATTTGTGATTTCTCCTGACCAGCGATTTAATTCATATTTAATGCTGATGCGTTGATAAAGATGTGTGGTATCTAAAATCGGGTGCGCTCCCTAATTGACCCCTCGTCGCATCCTTTCGCCGTCGACTCTTCGCCCTTCTCCTCTTTACATGTACTTTTTCATTATCTTGTTAGGCCATAGGGGTGGAGGTTTTCGGAAGACGCTCTCTGATCCTCTACATTATTCATCCTCCCAGTTCTTTTTTTTTCGCGAGTAGGCGGAGGTTTTTGCGAGTATGGCAATGGTGAGGAGGCGTGCGGAGAAGGGACACGGAGAAGAGTGGGCATTGTCGGTGGCGCGAAAACGGTTTCGGGTCGACTGGCGTCTACAAGGTTTCAAATTTTGCGAATGCATGCTTTCGAAAGGCAATTGATATACTCCACAGCTACGCCCCAGTCACCGTGAAATTGGTGGTCTTTCGGAATTGAAAGACTAAATGATATTTCCTCATAGAATAAAATAACTTTGTTTTATTCCACACTTTATTTAAATAGCACGACCCAGGTTTCAGCATCTAATGCTATCATCAGGATATACCTGATGATAGAATTAGATGGATAGTAGACCTGGTAGTGATTTGGTGGATATATCACCTGATGATAGCATTAGATGCTGGAACACGGGTCGCGCTATTTAAAATAAGGTGTGGGATAAAACAAAGTTATTTTATTTTATTCTATAATGAAGCAATTCCACAAAGTAGCGCCTGAGACCGTGTCTTATAATATGATATTTCCTCGTCGTTTTTCATTCAAAGGATAATCTCGCAATAATTTATTAGGGGGCGTCCATTGATTACGTGAGATGATTCTGGCGATTTTTGCACCCCTCCTCCCCCTATATCGTGAGAGGTAGCTGAACCCCCTCTCTTTAATCTCACGTGAGATTATTCAAAATTCGTATATTCAATGTAAAAACGTTAATCTATGCCTAATTGCGTTGGATTCTTTGCCTAGCCGCCCTTTTAAAAATGGCTGCAATATAAATATGGATTGTAATTTTTTTTCAAATGGTGTTTTGTGATTGTCTACTTGTAGGGACCCATGATAAAAAAGCAGGACAGTTAAAAATGTTGAGCAACATGGCCTGGGTGATTTGAAATGGATTGACCCTTAATTCAACAAATCATTTTTTAAATTATTTTCATTTAAGATTAGTTGAGACTAGTATTTAAGATTACCAAGATCGCAATTTTACACTGTTTCTTGCGGAAAAAAATTACGTGATACTAGTGATACCCTCTTCCTCACGTGAGATTTGGTGAGAATCGGCTTGACCCCCCTCCGTAAACGCCTCACGTTATTTAGTAATCGGTGCCCCCTCTGTGTCTTGGAATGTATGTATTGAAGAATTTAAGTTACTCTAATCAACTAACCAAGGCACTAATCAATATTAAAAATAGTGGTCAAGAGGAAGAAAAACTCCATTTATTGATAATCTTGCAGCTAACTTGTCTGTATCGTTAATGTTTTAAACGATAGAATAATGTTAATTATTCGGTAAATTTACATTCATATTATTTGTAACGTGCTTCTTCCCTCTATTGTGTTATCATTTAGTTATTAGCGAAATTTAGTTGCAAACTCGCGTTATTGACGCTACTGGTCACGATGAATACGCTTCAGTCGTATCAAGGGCACTATTTCTTGATAACTTCTGGTAAAAAATGTGACATCAAGCTTGAACGAGAGTTTTTATAATTAATAGCGTCCTTCGGAAATTGCTTGTCCCTCAGAATTGTGCAATAGGTAATATGAAGTAGATAATTGCCAATCGATGAGGTAGTACTAGTAACGTAAGAAGATTGTCATATTACGACCTCATTCGCGTCGCCATGCGCCGCCGCCGGCGCCTAGGTGAACTATCCCTACTCCCACACTTGCTCTCTGTGCTCGGTGCCTGTGAAAGCGAGTTAAATGCTTCCCTTCGTCTCCCTTTTTAGAGCCGTGGTGAGAGAGGGGTTATTGTCTGTTTGTGGGGTACATGATGATTGATGACCTGGTGTTGATCTTCATCTTAATGAATTTGTTTGATGAGTTTTCTTTCGCGCACATTTTTATTTCTGTGTACTCTCCTTCATATAAGAAGCGCAGTTTTTTATCACCTTGTCATCGAGCAAACAATACTCTTTTATAATTTAAACCTGTCCTGACATGCCCTCCTTTTCCGTTAAAATGGGAACATTAATTTTTTTCAATGAACATAAGTTTATTGGTCGTGTTACTCTTAAAAAACCTGCATGTTATTATAATTTATTATTGTTTATAAACACATTACAATACATTAAAAATACATAGCTCAAATATTAAAATACATATAATACATTAAAAACATTCCCTTTACAAATTCTTAACACGCTTTTCACTATATAACCAACACATATTTTGACTTATTGGGGAAGAAAAGATAAAAGAGAAAAACCCTGATATTACAATATTTTAGAATAAAAAATATTTTTACAATTAGGAGACCTTCTGAGCCAAAACAGGCTCATCAGCAGGTTCTCCATAATTCATTTGCAAGAAACCTTTTGATTGCAGTATTAATTGATATTTCAGTAAAAAAGGTTGAAAATATTTTGATAGAGGCGCAACGGATATCGAACTTATCTGTATTATTTGTTTCGTGTTTATTCCCTTTGGCCTTTAGTGGAAAAGCAGGGTTTTATTCAAGATTTTCAATTCAAAACAATCTTTGCAGTGCAGACATGTAATGTTACCCACTCATTCGCTTACTTATTTAATAATTATTTTCATGCAAGTAAACTAATATGACTGTAGGAGAAATTTTGGGAGAAATTGGAAATTTAAATTGTTTTAGCTTTGTTCGCCCTGAGTATCTCTCTTTCGTTGGCATTATTATTATGCAATAGGAAAAAAGTCCTTATCTGCTAATTCAAAGTGAAAGCCATGTGGGATAAGTTTTCGACTATCAGATCATTTATGGTTTTGAATTTATATCTGATTGGATTGTTATAAAGTTAAGAGTATGGACAAATTCAGGCAGGCAGTGGCCCTGCTAATATTCTTCAGACAATATAAGATATTCTTCAGATATTATAAGACACGGTCTCAGGGGTTACTTTGTGGAATTGCTTCATCATAGAATAAAATAAAATTACTTTGTTCTATTCCACACTTTATTTAAAATAGCACGACTCGGGTTTCAGCATTTAATGCTATTATCAAGATTTTATTCTACCATATTCTTCTTACTGATGATACCATTGGAAAGATCTGAAATGCCTTTTTGTGAATTTTATCAATCAAGAGGGGATCTCCTCGCTTCCACATCAGTGAGACGAGATCGCCTCTGCATTGGAATCATCTTTCTGGAAGACATAGTGCGGAGGAGAAATGTATGAACGGAACTTTCCGCTGCAGGTGGCCAGCCGGCGCGGATCCTGGCCATTGAATCATTGGAGGTGGACATGTTTTGATCGGAGCGAGGGCTCGCCGTACTCAGTGGCTTGCTCTCTCGGGTGGGCACTTCGCCAGCCTCGCTCGCTGAGGAATCACAATCGCATGGAAAAACGGCGGGGGAGATCATTTACTCGTCGACGTATTGATGTGAATTTCACGCGGGCGCACGCAGGTTTATTGTCCCTTCAGTCTCCGTTACCGAAGCAATATCACAGCACGTGTCTTACAGTGGGAAAAGGAGGAGATGCAATGCGTGTTCCCGTATTTCTTTAAAATAGGTGTGTTTTTTATTGCATTCAGCCCATTGATGTCGGTTTAATTTTCATGGTATTGCGTTTTAAAAATGTGGTTTTTACGTGAACACTAATTTCGGAAATGTGAACTATTTTCGAGGCTCCTATTTTTTCATGTGTAGGCGAATATATATATCATCAGTTTTTTAACGCCAATATTTTCAAGTTTCTTTTTAAATGGTTAAAAATGACTCTGTTTGCATGATTTTATTATTCCGTTAATATTGATGAATTGTTAATGTTTGTTCCAAAAAGTTTAGGAAGAGTTCAACAAAATTTTTATCGCCGTAAAAATTGAAACTATTATTATGGACTACTTTAATAGGTTATATGCATCAAGGATGAAATTCGCCATTTGGCCTATCCCAACTTCGGATCTATCATCTCTCGAGGGAATTCCAGACTAAGTTTACCGTACAAGATATTGACTTCTCAAGTCCACGCTAGCATTGGAGACGTAGGTCGTGCTTACAAAGTCACTGTTGGAGAAATAAACCCTACTTTGTCGCTTCTCCGCGACAAACGTTTTTCAGAGCACTGCATGGAACAAGTAGCTAAGTTGTGACCATTTTTTTCAATATACTCGACTTCAGTGTTTAAATGAAAATTTAAAAGTGACTGAATGTGTTGCATTGCATGACTTATTGACTTACGAATATTTCTCCGAATCCGAAAAATAATAAAAATCCGAATACTGCATTATGTTCCACACATTATTTAATGCATCATTTAAACGTGAGTCAATATGTGCATTGCATGACTTATTGACTTACGTTTAAATGAAGTGTGAAATTTTATGCAGTAATCGGATTTTTATTATTTTTCGTATTTGGAGAAATGTTACTCATAAGGTACAGGAAAAGGAACTTGCAAGACACAGGATGCGATTTTCAGCGTTTTTCATCTCGTTCTCCTCGATCCTGTCCCATGCGGCAACCGAGCGTCCTTTAAAGTTTTTTGGGCACCTCGAATATCAACCCCTGCGACAATAGTTTCCTCCATCTCTTGACGTCATTCCCCTGAAATATCTCTGTTCTCCCTACGGACGCATTGAACCAGATCTTTCATTCCTTCCGAAAATTCCCTGTTGTGAACCCCCTTCCTCTCTTTCCTTCTTCCTTTCTTCCATTTTATTCGCACCACGGCACCCTGGGATCCATTTCGGCCGTATTTCTCATAAAATTAAATGCGTCGTCAAATTTATGAGCCTGGAAAAAGTCTGTGAAAGTAATCATTTTCTCATTTCCTCTTTTGAAAGGTTAGCGTTTATTATTTCGGTCTCGTGATAACTTTTTTTATTATACGTTCGCTGAGTGCTTTAAAAATATGCGTCTGTTAGACGATTCTTTTATATTGAAGTGACTGTTGAATTCTTAAATCATATTTCGTAATCCCAAAATTGGTTTTGTGCTGACTTTGCGTAGCTTTCACTTTCCTGTTTGGGAGATATATTTTACCGAAATCTTTCTATTCATCTCTCGTTGAAATAATTAGGACCGCTTCCTCCTTTGTGGATATTTTTAAGTATCGTTTTTCTCAGGGTACTGAGTATTCCTTAATGTTTGGACGATTGCTCGGTTACCCAGGCCTCATCAACGTTCAGTCTATGTGTAGAATTTTCTTGAACTGTTGTGCATAAATTCTCAAATGATTGTTTACATTGAAAGGTATGTTGTGAGGCATTGTGGAATATACGAACCGATAATTTCATAAAGAAATTTAAATTTAACGTAAATTTACTCTTTAGTAATTTTATGTATATTTAGTTTGTACGCTTTTGCATCATCCTCAGATACTTGGAGATTGCGTGAAAGCGATTTTTTGAAGTAGTTATGTCCGATATTTTTTCCACCTCATTATGAAATGGGGGAATGTACGTCGATTTTGAAGTGATAGCGGCTGATATTTTATCTTGCTAGTGGTGGAATCAGATAGCGTACCTGATTCTCTGTTACTTATACTATATCAAACTATTCTTTGGCTTTAATATCCTTATGTTTACTTTGTGTCAGGGGCAAAATTTATCTGAAATATCATAAGTTCGAGCCCGGACCTCGATTAAGACGTGAGCGAGTGAGGATCCTCCATAAGGTATTCCAGCGTCTGCCTTTCTTACGCTACTGTTCTGTCTAACAACTCAATCTACATTATGCGTAAATATTTCTCCCATCTCAGCCCCTGCCAAGGGTCCTCTTCCCAACCCCGCAATTTACCGCGTCAGGGGTCTACTAAAAGGCCAAGTAATTAAGCAGTGAACTCAGTCGTTTACGAAGTAATCTGCATTCAGGGAAGAGAGATTATCCACTGAATTATCTGACTCTTCCGCGTGCTTCCTCGGGAGTAAAAACTATTTGGCTAGCCACCGCTTTTCCATCTTCTTGTCCAAGGTCTAGGTGGTTAAAATAGCCAGCTTCCGAGTTACGAAAAATTTGTAACATCCTATGTTCCTTGTCTTCTCCTAAGACCACCATACGTTCCCTGTCTTCTTCACACGGCCTCTGTTGACCATGCGGCGAAACTGAAGTCATGAAACATTTTCATTTCAAATTTCGAAGTGATTTTACTCATCTTCAGAATGGAAAAATTCTCCGGGAATCGCATGATGCCGTTTCTTTTATGAAGATAAGGGGCCCTGCGGCTGCAGGGAAAGATTTAGTTTTCTTCATCTGTGGCCGTTGCCACTTTCAAGTTGTAAAAGGAAACTTAAATTCATGATGTAATATCCAAGCCCTGGCTGACGTATATGTCTTGTATTAGCGGTAAAGCTAGGTACGCAATTCGCTGTTCGTGTGGCGGGCATTATTTATCGCCTCCCCCGCCCTCTGTCGGTCAGGCGGCGGAGATAAAACAAGAGAACTGGCATCTGCGTCCTCCCCCAATGGAAGTGAAAGGGTTTTGTAATTATTTCTCATACTTGGGTGCAGTGGTATTGCGCAAATGATGTCATGATTGCCGACTATGAAAGCGTTGCGAGTTATCGGCAAGGATAAATGTAAATCATTTCTTACCGCACCAATGACGAACATACACTTGTTATCCAATGTTGGTGGCCTTTGGGTGTCATACCGTTTTCAATGAATGCGCGAAAACCACACATGCTATGATAGTCACTGCCAGTGGCGTAACTATGGGGGGATGAGGGGATAGATTCCCCCCCCCCCCCCAAGCCTCGGAGAAATTAAATTAATATTTAAAACTATTGTCTAGTTTTGAAATTTTATAACGTCATGTGTTTAAAGTTAAATTTTTAGTGTCAAAATGATACAAAATGTATTTCCAGGCATGTCATTTTTCAAAAGTTTCCCCGCAACCCCGTTTCCTGGGAAAACCACCCCAGGCCATCCAACCCCTCCCCAAAGCATATTCCTAATTACGCCACTGGTCACTGCCAGTTGCTTCATATGATGGAAGTTCACTGTCAATGTTTTGCTACGCACGTGTAACTTACCTGAGAACTTCCCTCATTCTATCCCTCCAATCCGTAATAGATAAAATATTACGCTCCAATTCTATTATTTAGACTTCGCTATTGGCTTATTCGTAATTGTGATCAATGTTTCAACGTGAAGACCTTTTTTAATTTCCTCTTTTTATCATTGAGCTGAACTCGTGTGGAGCTGGACTCAGCCATGTTTTCTCTGTGGAGAATGAATCCCTTTATATGTATTTGTGCTGCTGAAATCACATCCAAGAATTTGTATTTAAATGCTGTAGGCACCAACATTTACCCGACAATTTACATGAAACACCAAATCAGTCGTTGGTTTTTCCTTGATGTAAAGGTTTGAAGGGCCCTCGGTGGGTATCCATGGGTGTCATGTCTTGGAGCTAGATCATTTCGGTGAGATATTTGACTGTCGCTTTGGCAAGGGGAGGCGGTGGAGTATCTGTTGAAGGTCGGATTGGCCTTATAGATGGGCACTCTTCTATCTTTGGTACTTGAACAGCCCAGAGTGCCGTGTTAGTTTGGAGTGGTAAGTTTTTGCACATCTCTAGAGCCTCCCCTTTCCCAGCACGCAGGAGTTTCTCCCTCGGAGTAGAGTCGTGTTTTTAGCATCCGTGGCTTGTCGTAGCTCCGTCTTGACGTATGTAAGTGGACGGCGATATTCTCGCCACTGTTTGGTCACCAGTTCCGAGCAATGTTTGCCTGTCGCGTTTCGAAATTAATCCATTACGTGTCTGTCATTAAAACTGTAAGTAGATTTATTATGATCCTTGCGAAGTTCAGAGACGTTTTTGGTGAATAGGGCACAAGAATTTTTTTTCTGAACTGATTTCCCGTCGGAGTTTTCGGTTGAAAGCGATGTCGTTGAGTCGCATGTCGATAAAATTAATCGAAGTTCACATCCAATAAGAAGAATAGACTCTAGCGATTAGGTACGCATTTTAGGTAGTGAAATTTGGAGGCAAGGTTTTTCTGTACTCTTCATCTTTTTATTGTATTTAACCCATTTTAAATGTGTTTACCTATTGCCCACTAATGTGTGTACTTTTCCGTCATTACCTTTCCGCTCCCATATATTGTGAAGTATATTTAATCCATTTATCCCTTGGTGCATGTTCTAGCGTATGAGTTTAACTTAACGAGTAATAAGAATTTTTTGATCGTCATGCTTGAATAGGCATTATAATTGTTAAATCTAAACTGCAAGCCTAGCTTGAGCTTGAATGGAATTCTGTGTAATGCATAGTGAGGTAAACACGGCGTATGCTTGGAGGATTAATCTTTGCTTACCGATCATGTCATTGACTTGCCTGAGGTCACTTGGTTTCAATTTATGGGCTGTGGCAAATTTCCGTTGCTAGCTCTTAATGGGATTCATTGCGATATGTGTTATCCTGTCCAAATATGAGCTTAATGCTCTATCTTTGTTAGCAGAGGAAGCTCTTTGGTGGTGCCTTCCCTTTTCCTATGAGTTCCATCTAGAAAATGTGTTTGTTGGGCAGTCCTTTTCAAATATTTTTTCTACCCTTCCGTTATAGGTGCTTTCATAATGATTCTTTCATACTTATGCCGTTAAGATGTTGCTTGGAGTATCTCGGTAGCAATTGAATACAATTAAAAAATTTTTTTCAATATGTTGTGAGTACTATATATTTCCAATTATAATTTATGTGAGTGATAAAAATGTTTCATTTATATTCAATTAATTTATGCCTTGCGGATGACTATTATGCGTTGTCCAATCAGGAATTATTTTTATTTTGCTGAAGTCTGAGTACTTTTGTGACCCTGCGTGGCACTTCGCAAAATTTTTTACCCTTGTAAGCCTTATGGATTTTGTACAATTCCAACATGTTTTCATTTCACGGGAAAGAATTGCCTGTTTATGCTGGATATAATTTTTCATCGTAATGAATGCCTCACCAAACAAATGTATCTCCTCATTTTTTGTAGAGCATAGTATTTGTTAAACATTGACGAAATATACAGGTCTGGATGAACGCTGAATCCCTCCAGCGTCTAAACGATTATCACGAACATTTAGTAGCAATTGATGTTAAGAGGACTTTCCTCACTGCGCGCCATGTCCACTCTGTTGTGTAGTATTTTTTTACACTCTCCTCGGGAACTCGCGTTTCGTGAGCTTTGAGTCTGCAATACAATTTCACCAAGTGTGGTTTCTTTGAGACAAATGGCGAGCTCGAGGAAAATTTCCAAGTTGTCGCGCTGAACTGTCTCTTTCTTTGGCGAGGGTGCGACTGTAGTCCTCGGGCGCAATCGTTAAGCCCCTTGGTTTTTTGCGCTGTAAATTTCCAAGGTAGTTTCTCGTCGAGGGGTTTAACGCCTTCTGCCGCCGCCGCCGCCGGCAACAGCCTGCGTCTAAAACGGTCCAGACGAAGACGACGCGACGTTTCAGGAAGGCCCGCCTGGCGCAAATGAATGAGCCGACTGGCGAACATTCCCGTGAGAAGAATTTTTGGCGACTGAAGCCACATTCATTGATTATGTGCCCTGTTTATAAAATTTTCTTCCTCTTTCCTTTTTGTCTTTTGCACTCGTGGATTCGAGGAGAGAATTTTCTGAGTCATACGACACGATGACTCCGTTTACTGCCGGAACCAGATGCCCCAGTTGTCGTCTTCTTCATGCATTTTCGGCCTTCACGGTCTGCGCTAAAATAGCATTGTATGGATGATCTTTCTTTCTGGTAATTTTTCCTGTTTCCAGCTAAATTTTTCTCTCTCTTTTTTCATGTAAATTCCTTATGAGTATATACAATTGCAGAAATCTTTTAATTATTTTTTTTCTGCA
Source organism: Ischnura elegans (assembly GCF_921293095.1). Classification (NCBI taxonomy): domain Eukaryota; kingdom Metazoa; phylum Arthropoda; class Insecta; order Odonata; family Coenagrionidae; genus Ischnura; species Ischnura elegans. The sequence continues at coordinate 111,791,263 of NC_060248.1, forward strand.
TGGATTCTTGAAAATTATCCATTTCCTCTTCTACGGGCGAAATTCAAATCCCTAAGTTCGTTTAAACTAAATGAAACTCTTTAATGGAAGCCTAGCTGTTATTGAAGGAATGTTTATTATTTTACGCTATTTAAATACCTTATTCACTCTTCTTATGATTGTGAATCTAAAATTTCCACCGCGGAATTGTCTTATTCCTCATGTTTTGAACAAAGGTATATAGTAATAGAAAATAAACTTTAGATTTCAAGATTTTTTATCTGAGTAACTGTGATTAAGAAAAGGAAATTGAAAATTCCACGAATTCAAAACAATCTTTAATTATGGCTAATGAAACGATTCGGGTTGGATGGCAGCGGGAATATCCTCTCAATCTCGCCTTTTATGATAGGTGCAAATGATAATTAACTTTACGTCACCTAACCTTTCATATTAGACTTATTTCCCCAACGCATGCATTTCGTCCATTTTTTCACTAATTCGTATGTACCCCTGCGCGCAGTTTTCTTCCCCCAGTTCCTCGGTTTCCCTCATCTTGGTCCTAACCTTTAATATTCAGAAGCCAAGATGTGACTTTCTTCCTTTTGTTCCCCCTTTCGGCTGTGCCTCTCGTTTTTTCGGCTCTATTCTTTCGGAATTCCTTTCCTTCCTCCGTCTCTTCTCCGTTTTCTCGTGGCGTCCCTCGCGCGTGTCTGTCTTCCCCGTTTCCGCTCGCATTCGTCGTGTTGCCTCGGGAATTTTAAACGGCGGCTTCTTCGGCGAGTCATTTTTTACGTGTCGAGAATGAACCCTTTATGAATCATCAATATGCACAGCGAATGAATTATGCGTCTATGTTCCTTCTTAGTTGGAGTGAAAGAGAATGCTTGACTTGCCGATGTAAGATATGCTGCGGCTTAACCTCTCTTGTGATGCAGACTCTAGAACTGTTCTTATCCGTCTTTCTTGTTCGAAAATTGTACCTCTATTCTCTAAATATCATGTTATTGTTGTTTTTTCAAAACCGTCTTTGTCTCTTATCTCGGTTCTTCTCACATCACTCTTGTCTATGCAAAAACCATGAAATTCATTATGTTTCTGCCTAATATCTGACCATTATTTGCTAAGGCCTTCTGGTCATTTTTCCCTATTTATGTAGGAATTTTCTTTCCGGTTACTGAATACCCATTAATAGAGTGACGTTACTGCTCATCACTCCAATAGGGTGGTTTCCTATTATTTTTTTATTGCTTTAATCGAAAGATTATTACTCCTGGAGTACGTATTTCACGCTTTTAGATTTTTAAATGACAACATCTATTTTTCGCGATTAAATGAAAAGTGAAAATTTTCAAGCGCGCGAAAACGCGACGCTTAAGTATGAATGCCGGGAAATCTCTCCGTGTGACGTCTTTCTCGTTCCCGCTGCCGCCCTGTGAGGTGACCTTGAGGCGAGGCTTAGCGCTGATACGTCGCAGGATGCTAGCGGATAGCTGAGTACTTTGCTGGATGGTAGCGCTTGGCTTAAAAAAGGTTTATTAATACCTTATCAAACGAAGAAAACTTTCCGAACTTAGCCAGTTTTAATAGGTGATTATTAAGGCATGTTTCCCTGAGCTCTGTGCCTCATGCATGCATTGGTAACCTCAGACGATGTATAACTCCTATCCTCTCGTGTAGAAACTAGGTCCCTGTGACGTCATGCGGAGTGGAATCGCATGGGCGCCAATCTGTACTTTTTCAAATGAGGATAAAATTTGACCCTTGCCATTCGTCTAGACCGGTATTTCAAAAACCAAATAATTTGTGTATTATGAATACACTAATGGTGGGTAACGAATCGCAATCAATGCCTTTCGTTTTCTTTGATGAAGGAAACTACCCTATTGTCATTTTGGTGTTTTAATGATGAAATTATTCTCTCGGAGATCATTAGCCTATCACTATTCTAAAGTTACATTGAGGTTTAAGGTAACATAAAGGTTTTAACTGTGGGAAACAATATTCTCTCACGTTGCCCTCACGAAAAAGACTAATTCGTGCATGAAAGAGGGACATTTTATCCTTGGAAAAACGCATTAAATTATTAATAGAGTTCTTTCACTTTTTTGTGTGGCGCTTTCATTCAGGAACTACTTATTTTTAGCTTTTGATTGAATTTTTTTCGTAAAATTTTCCAGTAATATTTTCTCCGTTTATATTTATGCTCATTAAATGGCCTTACACACTAAATTATGAGTATATATTCCTGCGGGTCAAATTTCTCAGTGATTTAAGAGATTTTTTTAAATTCCAGAATACATTAAGAGATAAGAAATACCAAGGCCACTCGTTCCCTTACCAATGACGTTCACCCAATGCAACTTCCTTTCATTACTGTTATGGAAAGCTATTATCTTCTTGAGGTATTTGTAAAAATAAATAAAATGGTCTATTTTCTTACGTGCTCAGCCTCTAAAATGAATGTGTTTTTTTCTGTCTGTGCTGTTAATAATTACCTTTCGCTAATGACGTTTTCAAAATCCCTTTCAGTCTGGGTGACAGCACTGTCAGTAAGCCACGTAGCAACTTCATTACAAAAGTGCCAAGCCTCTGCCGTGCAATAAGTGGATTTAAATATTTTTCGAAGCATTTGAAGGTTATCTTGAGAATCTCTTCCTGCTGGTCTCATTGTCACTGCTGGAGTTAGGGCAGTTTGGAAGCCGGGAGTTTCGTGGAGCTGTTGTTCGTATTGCGACCCAGTGAAGTCTTTTGTTAGGCGAGAACCCTCTTGTGAACATTGTTTTCCGTCTGACACTTCTCTCTCCTCTCACCCGATTCTCGTTGAGCCCTCAACTTAATGGTTTGATTGACTTGATGTCTTTGTGGTATATCCTCGTGTTTCTTCCCCGCTTCAATTGTGCCGTGTGTGTTTGGAATACGCCTCCTGTGAGCGAAGCTTCCAATATCTTTGATCGCTCGGGGCGGTTAGTGCAACAGGGTAGTTTCCTTCATCAAAGAAAACGAAAAGCATTGATCGCGATTCGTTACCCACCATTAGTGTATTCAAAATATACAAATTATTTGGTTTCAGAAATAGCGGTTTAGACGAATGGCAATGGTCCATTTTTATCCTCATTTGAAAAGGGCCAGATTGGCGCCCATGCGATGCCACTCCACGTGACGTCACAGGGACCTAGTTTCTATACGAGAAGATAGGAGTTATACATCGTCTGAGGTTACCAATGCATGCATGAGGCGTAGAGCTCAGGGAAACATGTCTTAATAATCACTTATTAAAACTGGCTAAGGTCGGAAAGTTTTCTTCATTTTATAAGGTATTAATAATCCTTATTTAAGACAAGCGCTACCAGCCATCAGGGTACTCAGCTACCCGCTAGCAGCCTGCGTCGTATCAGCGCTAAGCCTCGCCTCAAGGTCACCTCACAGGGGGGCAGCGGGAACCAGAAATAAGTCTCACGGAGAGATTTCCCGGCATTCATACTTACGCGTCGCGTTTTCGCGCGCTTGAAAATTTTCACTTTTAATTTAATCGCGAAAAATAGATATCGTCATTTAAAAATCTAAAAGCGTGAAATACGTACTCCAGGTGTAATAATCTTTCGATTTAGGCAATAAAAAAATAATAGGAAACCACCCTACTCTGGGAAGTAGTTAGGTCTCATTTTGGTCGTGGATTTGGCGGGTTTTATATCACTGGATACCAACAGTTACATGTCGGCGAAGGAGGATTTATTCTGATAAAGATTAAAATATCTGTCTGACCCGGAAGCAGCGTGATAAATGAATATATATTTTTGTATTATTTCGAGCATTGCCTTTTAAAAAGTCGAAACTAATAATATTTTGAGATGTAACTGTTGGTATCCAGTAGTTAGAAGTTGTATCATGTGAAATTTTTGTCTGATATTCATTTAAATTTCATTCTTATTGGAGCTGAATTTCGCCATTTTTTCATCAATCTAGGCAATGTGATAATTTAATTTAAGATTGAGAAAAAATGTGGGTGTAGTATGTTTTGATGCATTGTATTTTAGCTTTCAATAGATATACGATAAATATAGAATTTGTATATTTTCATCGATTTTTTCTTCTTATTGACAAGTTTTAATGCTGGTGACAGATAATGAATCTAGTTTTTACATTTTGTATCTTTTTTTCTTTACAGGTGAGTTCCCATGCTGTGCTGCTCCAGATGGTTCATCCCTTTTGCGTTTGGCTTGGAAGCACGGTAATGGTACATTTTCATCTCCCATTCCACGAATCATTTCCATCTTGTTTTCCTCTCTCAGATTTTATGACACCTTGTGTTCAACCTTGAAGGGCCCCAGATTGCAATATTACGTCTCTCTCTATAATGGTATTTTTCAGTGTGGACTTAAATGGCATTGGCATTGAAAGCCGGCATACGAATTACGAACACAGGCTTGCATTCATTTTCATTCCGAAGATTCCAATCAATAATTATTAATGCTGTGCCACTTTTCGATATGCAATCGGTTACGGAGGCATACCATCTGCTGTTTTTTTTGTAGCTTTCTCTGTGTTTTCTAAATTTTGCATTGATACATAATCAAAATTCAGTGGTGTATTTTCATTTTCCAATGATATACCTGGGGGCTACCTAGCAGCGTAGACTGTTACAAGCGCATACATATTGTGTACACTTACTGATGAGTCCGTTAAATATGTAATTTATCATATAACTGATGGAAGTTCCCTTAAAAGCAGTTTGTGTAGCTGAGCATTTTTTGTATAATTGATGGCGGATAAATTCGTCATTTGATGGCCCTATATCAATTTATTTTCATACATTTTTTGCAAATCTATTCTCCATCTAAAGGAAAACGAAAGGAGGCAACTTTCAGAAACGGGATTCTCTTCTATCTTCCATCTGACCTTCCGCTCCCATTCCGTTACCTCTCCTGCCGATATGAGGCGTGTATCCCTGCGAAGTGGAATTTAAGGGCATTGATAATTCTAACTAGGTGTCATGTATTCATCGCGTTGGTCATGGAGGCGAAAATCCAATATATAGATGTTCTCCGTGTCGATGCATCTTCCACTACTAAGTCGCTGGCGTTTTATTTGGCGTCCTCCGGTGTGAAGTCACGTATCACCTGATTTATCGACGCGGAGGACATCCCGAAAATCGAGATGCGTCTCTCACTACACTCCGTGAAAGTCTTCGTCCCCAATGGGTTTCTTCCCTGGCGCGTCTTCGTTTGCTATTCTGGCTTATATGTTAATCGTTATGTAAATACATCTGTGGAGTCTTACCTGGCTGCCAACCATTCGTGAATTCCTTGGCGTGGACCGGACAAGTGTTGATGGGAAGGTGAGGACGAAGGTGGAAGGGCGGAGGGAAGGGGAGTCGAGTGGCGTGATGATTCTCGGAAGATTGAAGGAGCGGAAGCGGGGGTGTGACTCGGATTCTGGGAATCCGATGGAAAGCTGTTTGCTGAGGTAATAGCGAAGGGTGGACGGCGGAGGAGTGGAAGAGATGCGAAGTCACCGGCTGGGATGTCTTGGTCATGACTCGTGTCGGAAGGATTTTAAGAATTACTAATCAAAAATCAGATCGGGATTTAAATATTTAAGCATATCGATGGCTAAGTTCTAACAACACCTCTCTCAAATTCGGCTGGGGTGAGACAGGTATCTTTAGCAAAGTGTAATAACATTAAAAAATAAAATACAAGCAATGAACAACTCTTTATTTGCAAATTAATGCTTCTTTTTCAGTTTTATGAACTTTTTGTTTTTAATTTCAGTGTGCAATTAAAAGAAATTATTCGTTTTTTTTTTGCTCTCCTGAAAAGTTGCTATTTTTGAGATACCTACGTATTGTTAGAACTTAGCCATCGATATACGCCCCCTCCATTTTTGAAGCACCGCATTCGTATTATGGTGTGAACCGGGGTCATAGTTTTTGGATCAAAGTCAAGTCGTCCACTGCTTCTGTGCAGGTATTATTGTCTTGTTTACGGGCTTCAATTCCCTAGTTTATAAGGACTTTATAAGGACTAAAGCGTCGATTTTAATTAATTATTTTTTGTTACGATCATATGGAGGATGAACTTTAGCCATTAACTTGGAGTAACGAAATGATGATTCCACATATGATGTGTAAATAGCATTCTCTAGGTATTTGTTGTCTTTATAAGTCATTGTAGTTTAAGTTTACCGGGACTAGCCACGGTGATATCGGAGTCACCCGCAACGCGTAAATCGTGCGAAAATGCCGCTAAGAAAAAAAAATCATCCCGATCAAGGCAAATGATTTTTTTCTCTGTGGAATTTTTGCACATTCTAGTTTGTTTAAATTCACATTTAATCAGTTTCCCATAAAAATCAGCTAAAACCACCAAGTTGTTTTTGCCAATTCTTATTGTCGTAGGAAAGTTAAATCATCAGCTTCCTGTAGAACAAAAAAAATCGAGTATCTGGTAAAATGGTAAATTGTTTCTATTATTATACGACTACGATCTATTCAGGAATCCTATAATTACCAGAGCGCAAATCTAAGAAAAGTTGACCCTATGTGCTTAATGGTAGCTTTGCTATGGTTTGTCCAGTTGGAGGCTTGGCTCGGTCGTGAGTGCCCTTCTAAAATTCCTGCCTTGCCCTTGAGTGTGATTCACCGTCGCCTACGTTGCGTCGGTCTCGGGAAACGGGAAGGACGAATTAGTGCCCGTCTTTATTCAATTAGCGTCACATTGGCAAGTCCTTATTAACTAGCTTATCGCCGCCATCGTGTGCAATCTATGGAACCCCTGGATGCCTACGTTTCAGCACTATTTATGGAACGCTTCCATTAGCTAAGTACGTGGGAGACTTATCGCGAGGCATCAGATAGTGCGGCATCATTGTATGAGTGAGGCCTTCGTCTTCCGTACCGCAGTTGCCAGTGTCACTATAGATTTATTGGAGTGTCGTGATATTTTCACTGCGGATATTTGAGTACATTCTTGAAGCACCGTCTAAAAACACTCCGCTGCCTTAAATTTACTGAGTAATGTTATCATGCATTCTTAGCTATTTTTAAAACATTTTTCTCAGCTTGGTATTCTTCGGAATAAATTTTTTGCTGGCGCAGCGAGATTTCAAAATGTTAGTTACTTAAAATTAAATGGTTAAGGTATCATGTAAATATTGCGCAATTTTTTTCTATATCGTACGCTCTTCTTTTAATTTGTTTTATCGTATGTTGTAACGGAATATGACTTTATTCGAGCATGTATAGGAATACTTGACATTTTAAACGATCTTAATATATCAACACTGGTAATAACTTGGATCTGTTTTGAAATATTGGATGACTAAGGTCGTGCAGCTAAATCCCTATTCTCTTTTCGTTGTCCTCTCCCTGCTCGTGTTGATTCCCTTATCGGCCAATCGCAAAGTTGCCCTCGTCTACTCAACTGAGTCCGTCGGAGAACTCAATGCAGTGTGTCACCGCTGTTATTTGGCGACGACCGCGGCCCACCTCCTCCTCTGCGGCGTGACCGAGCAGCGTGGATGACTCAAGGCTTCTCCCCGCTCCAAGCACCAATTCCCACGTCTTTCCCCTGCCGCTCCTCTCCGCCCGTTCAAGTCTCCGCCCCAAGGTTTCCTGCTCGCGCGTTGAAGTCTCCGGCCTCCCCGAGAGAGCGCTCCCTCTGGGCTGCCGACCGCAAGGATGCACGGCTGATTAAGCCCTCTGCCACCACCACTGTGACGGCACACCTGTTCCCCTCTCTCTCTCTCCGAAATCCGAGCGGTGGAAAAGCCCTTCTCCGTGACTCACCGCAGTACCCATCATAATAATCCTTGGATGAGAGCCACTTTTCGGCGGCGGCCAGGCTATTTGGTCCACTTCGTTCCGCCGCGATTCGACTCAGAATTGATGGCGTTAAACGATACTTTCTCTGAGGCATTCTTGTGTGCCTCCCTGTGGAGGCTGGGTTGTGGAACCTTGACCTTGATGTCTTAATTTTTTCTCGGGCCGCCGACAGTCGTCCATAGGGTTACACACAAGTATATTTCTGTTATATTTGTTCTTTCAAACCCTTTAGTTTATTCTAGTGACGGTTGAACAAAGAAATAAGTTCTTGAGGTTATACCACAGTCGTTGTTGGGAAGGGTGAGTTGAAAGACGTCCTTTGTGCTTTTCCGATGAATATCACTCATTTGAATAGAACAAAATGAAATGGACCTTATAGTGAATTAAATTTCAATGCAGGAAAGGGATCAGGCGGGGGTGATTCCCAAATGTTCAACATATACCTACCTTAACATGTGGAAATCTTTTAAAAGTAAAATTAAAATTCTGAATGAAGTCGTAACATTCGTGGCTTCTTTGTTTTTGGATTCCCTGCGTGTCTTCTTTAAATGTATTTTCAATTTTCAGTAGGCCGAATTCTCTTTTTCTGCTGACTTTTCGATAGTGTCGTTTGTATTACTTGTAAAAGCATCGATTTAAACCGTTTGAATCTATGAATTTTCATAATTTTGTGAAAGAAGAAATCTTTGATCGTTGGTGATGGTGCTGAGTAGCTCTTCTTCCGTGATAGAGAATATGTAGGACGCAAATCGCGTAGTAAATAAGTGGTAGCGGTGGCGTGGTTGGATGTAACCGGCGATGACTCTGTGGGTGACACACGCCCGCGTGACGTGGCTCCCACGCTCGGTCGAAGCAGCGCCGCACACCTCTCTGAATGTGCGTCTTGGAGAGCAGATCGTCCCTTTTACCGCCCACCCCCTTGCGGTCGCCCCTGAGGACATTTCCCACCGCGTGTTTCCACGCATGAGTAGATCCGTTTTTATTTTTATGGCCGGGATGAGGCTGCCATCCCGTGGTTACCACTCGGTCTGATAAGCCGTACGAGTTGAATCGTGCCCTCGCCGGTTGCGGTTGTGGAGGTGAAACGGTGGGGTCACGTCCATATGAGCTATCTAGTGGGCGAGGGTATACGTCTCGCCCGTAATCGGTGACTTGCTTTGCCCACCCGCTTATTAGAATTCATCTCTATGTGCGTGAGTGCGTGTGCTAGATGTTATCTATCCGCCATCTCTGAAAACCAGAGGAAAAATGTTGTGAATGGAAAGGATTGGAGCCTCCGTTCTAGAATAACCTCGGTTTAAAAAATCTTTCCTCTTGGTCATTTCCTTCTCTTCCCTAAGGAATTGCGTGAATAAGATGATTGTGTACATGTGGTCCTTCTGGTAGTGTTTGAAAAATTCATTTTCTGCTAAATATGACTGTGTTTGTAAGTAAAAGAGGCAGGATTACATGAGGTGAGTAGGGAAGAGGAAGGGATACAAAATTGATGGAATGAAGATAGTTGTGCGATTTCGGGGCCGATGGAAAAGCCTGTCTTTAGAAAGTTGTTTGCTGAGGTAATAGCGAAGGGTGGACCGCGAAGGAGTGGTGGTGATGCCCAGGAATGAAAAACTGTGCAATTCCAAACAATATGGATTGCTATAAATAGATGGATAAACTCCTGTGTGGAATTGCGGAGTTTTCCTTTCTCATGCATCATGAAAGACTTCCTCAAAGTTTCATCGTCTTCCATTCCATCTGCCAAAAGCTTTTACTCTCGCTCATGAAAACCATATTAGCAAGTATATAACGGTAAAAAATGCTTAATTAATTGCCTGAGAAAATCTGTCAACGGCTACCTTGTCTTCCGTGGGTTCTGTTTTAATGCTCCTTGCTTTTCCTTTGAAGTAGCGTCCTACGATGGAGTATTGAGTGTTTTCCTTTCTTTTTCTTCCTCCTCAGCGCTTCGTCTTCTCCTCAACACGTTCTCACGTCACCACACGGAGACTTTATCATTTGCACACTGGGTGCGGCTCTCCCGGGCGTAGGTCGGCGCCGCCGTCTCTTCCTTATGAGAGTTCCCGCCCCGCACCTGTTCGACCGCTAGCTTACAGTCTCCTCCCTGTCCCTGACCCCCAACACTCTTGCCTCCTTTGTCTGCGTGCCTTTCGTGGTCTTCCGAGGTATGTGGGCAGATGGGCAATTAGCCTGGCCTTCCGCGGAGCATGTCTTTCTAAAGTGCCCACCCAGTCGCGCTCCTCCACGTTGCCCTCTTCTCAGCGTCCGAGCTACGGGCGAAATGTCGTCTTCACGAATTTAAGTGCCGAAATATCGATTCATATTCCCGAAAGTTGCCTATTCATTTGACTTTACGTCCATAGTAATCCCTTTAATGTCACTGAAGCTATAATTCCATAGTAAGCGTTAAAAAAGAGTATTTTTCGTCCGGTGCACATTGGATCGAGATTGAAGTTGCTACACCCGAAATCACGTCTTTGGTCGGATGGTCCTCCTTCCCTGACGACGGATATAGTTTATTTTCATGCTGCGTTTTTCAATTGGAAATTTTATTTCCAAATTTATCTCACGTAAGGAGAAGTATTGGAATCTTAATATCTACTCATGGGTATTTGACCACGTTTTATTGTACTCGCTTCCCTGTGTGTTTTTTGCTTACTTTTTCCAGATTGCTTAGTGATGCTGAAATTTTTATTTCAATATAGGTAAGTCTCTACTTTTGGCACTGCCTTGATCGCTCTTGTATATATTTTCTCCTAAACACTAACAACGTCGGTCGTGGGTATCTATGCCTTCTTAGAAGATGGTTATAGACTTCAGGGCCGTCAGAGCTATTTCATGTGATCTTTTTCCCTTTCCACTTTGGAATCTAACATCATCATACAATCGTATGACAGGAAAGTAGACCCGTGTAATAGTTAATCAAGAATAGTAAATTAGGGTTGAAGGCTTGAGAGATGGTCGCTATCTTTCAGCGCCTCCCTCCGTCGAAGATCCAATATATTTATTCATATTCATCCTCAGATATTGAGGCCATAGAGCAACTGAGCTGCGTTCTTCAGGTAATGATCCCTATAGTTATCTGTTTGCGTTCCTCAACTCTTCCATTGTTATGATTTGATTATTTTTAGCTATTCCAGGTGCTGAATGACGCACAATACTGTGTCGACAGGCATTGTTTCCTCTTTTCTTGATTCTTTTCCGCGCATGAAGTTGGATGGAACTTTAAGATTCAATGAACGACTTTTATGGCATGGCTGAAGGACATGATATTTTGATTTAAGTGCTTCGTTACATTACGTGTATATGGTGGATGAAATATCACTCTGTATCCCTTTGACTGAATTGGTTATCGCCGTTGTCCGTTATGACCTTATCTATGTTTTTATTATCTTCGCCGCTAGAAATCTTTTCCTCGTTATATTTTAATGCCTATTGTTTTCAGATTACGGAATCATTCGGCCACTGTTTTTATTTATTTCTGTTCAGGAAATTAAATTGTAGAATATTCTGCATTGCGGTAAACGTTTTAGGTAGAATTTTTTCCTAATGCTTTCATTATTTTTTCATGAAATAATCTTCTTCCTCCATTTAAGTTATGATTGGACACAATTGACGAGACTCTTCATTAACCCTATTTTTTCGTGGTCGGATCAAAGTGGCTTCATAAGAATATGCTTTTCTGGGTTAATTTTAATACTGAGGCTTCAATTGAGTAGCTTTAAGGATGTATTTTGTTTGTATCTGCGGACATTTGGAGGCGTTACTTCGAGATTTCGCCAACTTGAAGCTATGGCACGGGTATAAAAAATACGTCCTTAGGATCGAGAGACGCGGCAAAAAGAAATAGGAGAAAGTTACTTCAAATAAAATGAAACATAGGAACAGATTGGCACTGACATAGTGATATTCCGTTATAAAAGTCACATGTTGACGCATATTTTAAATACAACTACGTAGTTATTTCAGCGTGCTGTTTGTTGTCGAATAAAATGAATTCCCCAAGGTCGTTTTCTCTAATGATCAAATGAAGGTATTGTTTACGATTGAGTGTAATGAAGGCGAATACGCATATAAGTCCTTTATGATATGAGTCCTTGGCCTTGTGGTGTTTTGGCTGCATTAAAAAAAAATCAAGGTGCAGTGGCGGGTCTATGGGGGGGGTATAGCTCCCCCTTGGATATCCAATTTACGCTAGATATAATGGTAATTTTTTCCAACCCCTCTTAATGCTGGAATTTTGACCCCCGATTGTCCCTATCCTGGATCCGCTACTGTCAATGCGTATAGTAAGGTTAGTGTGGAAGAATATAAAACACAAACACGCATTTTTCTCGCATACCCACCTAGGAAATTTTCCATAAGGAACAATTTTTCCGAAATTCCAAATTGGTTACAAGCACGACACATGTTCGCGTGGATTCCTCCTTTGACAATGCCCAAACTCATACCAAATATAAAGCATTAATTTACAAAATAAAAATCACTCTCTCATGCGAACTCACATGATTCAATTTTTATCTTGCGTGTAATCTGCAACTTCATGGTAAATGATACAGTGTCCGGCGTGATACGGTGGAAATCTGATAATGGCTCAAGTTGCTGAAACGATGGTCGGTGAAAATAAAAGTGTGGAAACAAACAAGTGGTTTTAGTAAGCTGAACTTCATGGTAATTGCTGTGGCGGCCTGTAGATGACCTAGGGTAAAATTACTGCGTAAGACAACCCAGGGTCGGCACGTATGGATTGTTTACATTTGTGGCTGCTGAGGGTTCCTGATCACTCACTGATGTGTGCGATGCTTCTCAATATTAAGGTGACTCATCTGTAGTAATCTGTAAGCTTATCAGATCCGACCCGAATGTATGTCCTCATTTCAGCAGTTATTTCCAAGGCGTGTTAAGGATTGTTTGCGTGGGTTCCAAAAGTGCTTGTGTGTTTCCCCTGCCCCGTTATTATCCTCATTATTCACTTACACGGTTTGCGACATCCCCAGCACTTTGTCATTCCTCATACTCCCATTATGAATTTAGTCTTATGAATTATTTTGAACCAAGTGTTCTATTGAATATAAATTTAATTATAAATAAATTTTTCTGCAATTCAACTTGCCATTGTAAAATAAGAAGTGAAGAGGGGAATCAAATTCACTTTGAACGTACCACACTGAATATTAGTTAAAATCGACCATGGTTTCGATACTGTCATATCATTATAAAGATTCTATCGGGCTGGATATAACGGTACCGGAACCATGATGGGTGGGGAACATACCTAATAATTAAACAGAATAATACCTTATACAAAGGCCTTATACAAGAAAATTAATTCAACCATCCTTACATTTTTACCAGATAGTTTGGGTTTTCAAGGGTACTTAAGCGCCTCTAAAGATCATGTGGGTGCCACGACACCCACTGTAGACAAGCGTATGCCCGTCCACCCTGATTGCGAGTTCATACGTTGGAGTTCCCAACTGTGTGCGCTATGACCCAAGAATAGGAACTGCCGGCGCGGCGCCTCCAACGCCGTCGGAAAACAGTTGACCCTTTTCCCAACACTTCTCGCGTCCCAGTCCGGACAAAAGGGCGGCTTTATCTTCAACCATCTCCTCCACTGTTCTCCCATCCCACAATGATACTGTCACGCTAGATGAATATATATTCAGCCGTTTATCCTAACTTCTTTTTCCCATCCGTGCTAGGTGCTTCTCCCGATGGGTGCTGATAATGGGTACGTCCCATGCTCTTCATTAGCCGTTCCATGATAACGGCGTATCTCGTTGTACTTAAACGTGCTTCTTTTGTAATTTTGCGCAAGTTATTATTGAGGAACATAACTATTTTTTTGTGTTTTCCTCGATATGCATTCAAATATAGGCACGAAATAATCAATATTCAGACCTTGGGAGTCAGTTTTCGAATGTCTATTTTGTCATTATTGTTGTCTGTTAGAAATCAGGATTTCTTATGACCTATTGGTTTCAGTCTTAGCGAATTGATTTGAGTGTTAACGAATTGTTTTCGGAGAATCTCAGAGCTCAGATAATGTAGATCTTGTATTCTTAGTGTAAACTTCATTTTAGCTTCTGTCATTTGCGCTATTCGGGGAGAAAGGGTGGAGGAAGACGTGGCGTCAGCGATAGCCTTTCCTGAGTAAGGTGCTATAGCAATTTGACCCATTAGCGGAAGCAATTGTGTATTTAAGTTTCCTCTCCAAAGCATTCAATTAGGGATTAGAATTCATTCTTAAAATCTCCGCAACCGCCGAGGCTTAAACTCAAGTTGTTACGATGGGAAGCCAACACTTTAATGATCATTATCAACCAAATACTAGATCTTGACACACATTTGTGCATACCAATGTATGTCTCTTAGTCTATCCAGGCTCTTGCATTATTCTGTAGCAAGCATTTGCTACGTAATGAAGTAAATTCATATTTTTCACTCAGATTTCTTTCATAGTGTAAGAATATAATTGGGAAGTCCCTGGGGCAAAGTTAAATGAGTGAAGGCGGGCCAGGGGGTGGGATTGTAGTATTCCTCTGAAAAATGTGATTGACGCCTTCGCCGAGGTGTCGCTCTTGACTAACGTTTCGCCCTGCATGTGGGGTGGGATTTAGAGGATCCTTCTGTGTCCCTCCCCTTCCCTAATTACACCCTCGGCACTCTTTTCCTCCCCTAAAGGACGATAATCACGCTCGCGACCGTCCAAGACACTTTTTAGTGCGTCCCCTGGCCATCTTGAAATTCGAAAAAAAATAGAAAAACAAGTCACGTCACCACAGTATAAGGTACTCCCCACCTGATGTTGAGTAATTCGGAGAAGTTGATGTTTTTAGAAAACCCTAGGCGCTTGATTAATACCTCGTAGATATTTCAGATGATTACCTTTTTTATAATGATATAAAATACCTTGATGATGGCACTGAGGCTTATAAGCAGTCGTGTTAAAAAGAAAAAAATTAGAAACTACAAACATGTTATGATTTATTATTTTAGAATAAATGAAAAATATGCAATTTTCAGTCGCTCTCATTGAATTACTCTCAGGGTTGATATATTATTTTTCATCGGGTTCATCCATAATAGAAAGTACAACATTTCTCATATGTACTTCTATCGTACTTCCATCAGCCTTCTATCATATATAAATGAAAATTACCAAATATTTTATCACTATCGTAAATTTGTGTCAGAACTGATGCATTACTTCTCAACGCAGTCAACTGGAGTGGACCAGTTCTCTCATCCGTCGGTTGACTTCAACGTTTACTCTCGTCCCTACGCGGTGGCGCCAAGTGAGTGAGGGCCAAGGGGGGCGTACCGCTGAACCCCCCGAGTGGATACCCCCCTCCTTATTCTCTCGAGTGTGACCGCTCCGAGCGCGATGGAAGTTGCTCAACCCCCCGGGCCCTGCTGTTCCCTAATGGCTCTCCTCTCCTCACGCACTCTGCGTGTTTTTTTTCGGAGAGAATGAGGGGTTGGATTTGGGAAGGAGTTTGGAGAGGCGGGGGAGGAAGTGATGGCTATTCTTCGGGGGGGGGGGGGGGGCGAGGGGGTTGGAATGGGGTGGGCGTTCGTGCTGTGGCTGGCGTAGCGGGAAGGGATGAAGTAGTTTACGTTTGCGCTCACTCCAATGTGTTTCAATGTTAGGAGAGTGCGTTTGCCCCGAGGGAATGGATGTGTTTGGGGGTGGGTGGAGGATAAACTTGAATGGGATTTTGGGGATAGGGCTGGCGCCGAGGGGGGACGTCCGTGTGGGGAAAGTGTGCTTTGGCATTTTTACGGAAGGGATTGGTGGTCTTACTTTACGATTGCACGCAATATTACATCACTCGCGTGCTAATGAATGCTGTACATTACCTGAATCGTAGCAAGAGTTCCTTGATTTTCGTGAATAAAAATTTTAGTTGATGCATATTCTTTACTCGTATTTTAGTATTCGTGGCGGTATTTACGATTTTTATTGTTTTTCGGGCCACACGTATAAGAAATGCGATCAGCAACGTAAGGAAGAAAGTTTCCGGAATCAAGGAGCCTTAATCAGGATGTATTTACAAGTAGGTGCATCAGTAACGCACCCCAAAATGTACAGTTTATTCCAATGCAAGTAACTGGTAAATTTCCTTTTTCACTTTTACAGACCAGTCATCTAAAAAATACGCAGAAATATTTTTTTTAGCAAAAACACGTATGATATTTTGAAAACAATGGTTGAAAAATTGGGAGAGAAAATGGTGTTGACAGGGATTAATCCATATGGTCAAATGCTCTGCCACATCCCAGTTTCTCAAATGTATCTTCGATAAATTTTTGTATTGAGCTTCGTTCAGATGACTCACATTTCTTACGCCCTTAACTCGCGTAGTGCGTGTGAATGTGTTTATGTGGGAGCATTAAGGTTCCTTGTTAGTGTTGGGGGAGGCGGGAGATTGGTAAGGTTTTTAGGGAGACGGATGGTGCTTGTGGTTAGTAGGGGAGTAGTGTTATATCACTGTGAGAGGTGGTTTTGGAAAAGGGGAGAATAAGCACCGCGGGATAGGCCTGGAGGAGTTGCGGAGGAGTAGGAGTGAAAGAAGGGTGGTTTACGAACGGGTCTAAGGGTACACCCTGCTTCTTCAATGGGAGCGAACGGGGCTGGAGTGTTTGCTTAGCGGGGAAGGAGGTGGTCTGACTGGAGAGGGCTGCTCTGGAAGTATTTCTGATAGGCGATGCGATTATAATGGTCTGCTGTAAATTTCGAGAGAAAAAACGATGCTTGGCCAGGTTGTTATCCTAATCCTTTAGATATAAATATAGCATATAAATATGGGCAAATCATTTAAATATTTTTTATTATTATTATTAACGTATTCTACCGAGTAAGGTAAGTTTCCATTTAGTACTTATGAAGCATTCTGATAGCCTCCCCTGACTTCATGTACTTTTCTCTTCAATTCACAATAAGGCCTGCTGCCTTTCATTCTATCTAAAATTCCTTAACTATTCCTTCCTCGCCATCGTTTTCGTTATCTTAAAATTGGTTTCAATGTGTGAAGTTCTGGTAAAGCCGCAGTATATTATATGGCAAATTTTTCGCTATTCAAGTGAAATAAGCTATACATATTTTCATGGTGATCACCGTTTGAAAAGTTTTTTATCGCCTATTTCCACTAAGTTGAAAGGGATTGTATGCCAATATTATGATTCCAAACCACGTAGCCTATGTGTAAGTGAAGCAATTAGGATACGATGAGAGAAAACTTTTCTTTTAGGTAGCAAGAATGTGTGACCTCAAAGAACATTTAAACCGAAAAAGTGAAATACTTGGATCTTGAGAATTTTAGTTGCATTTTTGTCTCTTCTTGGTAAGGACATAATTGTCTGCAGCGTAATGAAGGTACATTCCATGAATCTCTTGTGCTTATCAGGAATTTCGATTGCAATGCTTACGGTTTCCATGGGTGAAACTATGGATAAGCGATTTCATACTCTACGCCCAAACCCTCTATTCTCCATATCCCCCTAAAAATTATGCTTTCTCCTTTTTTTGCCGGGGAAAGTTAGATCTATGTGTGCATAATCTGTTTTGAGGACAATGACTTCACTCCAATTTCTTTTAATCGTTCTCTTAAGGAAATTTCTTCCACTCGCTTCAATTTCTGGATACTTCGAGGTGGGAAAATTTCCCTATCCGATTTTCTCATCTAGTTCAAATTATTCAGGCTCGTGTGCCGACAACGTAGTTAACGATTATCTCGTATAGTTAAGCGGTGTTATTAAGGCGACAAATTTCTGCTAATGTGTGTCGAGAAGGTGAGATTGTGAAGTGGGGAGAAAGCAAGGGAGCTTGAGGCGTACCGTCCTTCCGCCGTAATGACTTTTTCTCTAAGTTTTTTTTGCTCATTGTTTCCAGTAAAGAAAAAAGCGGAACTGCTGGACTCATTAGGCACTTTCTGTGCGCACTCACGGCGTTCTCCAAAATGTCATCGTCCATACCCCTAGCGAGAAAAACTAATTCTGTGAGGGGTTTTATATTTTCACTCTTGCTATTTTGTACTTTCTTCGAACGGACCCAGATGGCTCCTTCTATGGTTTAATTGTTGTGCTGTTTACACTATTCTCACATTTTTTCTCTCCGTTGTGGGTCCATTGTGAACGATTTAAGTATAATCTTGAGTATTCTCGCGTTATTTACTGAAATGGTGCATTTTGTCATCATCATTAGTAGGGATGGACGGATCCAGGATTTTTATCGGATCCGGATTCGGATCGGATCCTTTATTTACGGAGCCAGATCTTTCGGATCGGATATTATCGGATCCAAATGCATTTTCAAATTCCTGTCGCTGAGATTCCCCCGATAATTATTCAATCTCTTGGGATGAGTCACACTATGTGCCAGTCGTATTTTGCAATTTTTATTTTCCACGGCTGAAATTCTCCTACGTAACCTCTGCGAGAGCTTTTAAACAAAACGGTTCATGAGTAGGATAAGAATCGCATGCGACGGCGCACTCGAAGATAGAATCGGAACTCTTTCCACCTTTATTGCGCGTTGCATTCACTGAAGCTATTATTTAAAATTTCGGATCCAGATCCGATGTCTTCCGCGACTTTGGATCCGATGTATCCGATGAAGGGCAATATCAGCGGATATTTGGATCCGAGGTATCCGATCCGACAATCCCTAATCATTAGTCAACAATCCGAAGATTGCTTTGACGCAGCTCTCCATTCCTCTCTCCTATCCGCCAGCCGTTTCATATCGACGTATTTCTTCTCTTTCACGTCTTTTATAACCTGTCCTATGTAACTGATTCGGGGCCTTCTCTTGCCCTTCTTCCTTCCACCTGTCCTTCTACGATTGCTTTCATCAGGCCATCATGTCTCATAATGTGGCCAACTAAATTGTGCCGTCTTCTATTTAAGGTTTTTAGAAGACTTCGCTTTTCTCCCACTCTTCTTAGCACTTTCAATTTACTTTCACGGGTTATTTCACTTGCCTTTTTTGTACGAGCTAGAAAACTCCACTTCTCGCATGCTAGGGAGACGTGTCGCGTGGTAGAACTCTTGCCCAGGTACACAGTGTAGAAAGTAAATGTTCCCGTTCCATTCTCGGTGCAAATTAAATAATAGTAAATTATCATACAAAAAAGATAAATTAAATTTGAAACACCAATTCTCCCCCTCAGAAATTCGTTATAACCCAAAAACCAAGTGTTTTGTTCAAAACTATGGTCGATTTTCTATTTTATTTATAGGAAAAAATCCTTACGCTTATTTTTCAAAGCTTCGTCCTGATTGTACCTTGAATTAAAGTCGAACAATTTCAATGGCATCCTAATTCGAAAGGGGCAATGTGGGGTATATCATTAAAGTTATCAGGTTTACCAATTCACTGTGAATTCTGACGCAGTAGTGAGTAAACCCCCGGAAGATAGCAGGAAAGATGTCTGTGAAATCGTCAGGGTCATTAAAAAGACATCACACATTTTGAGCCTGCGAAGTGTTTTTGCATCCTTGTTAGTTGCCAACTAAACTATGATATGAACTTGCCTTTTGGTCTATTCCCGGTCAATTAAGCGTCTTTGAAGACTTATGGAAGATTTTCGTTTACTAACAATAAGTGACTATAGCAGAAATTTTAAGTGATAGTTTATTCACTGAAGGTCGGTTCGATTGTGGTAATTTCATCCCCTTTTTAGGTCAGAGATTCTTGGAGGGAACAATATCCCTGATTGCTGAAGGCAAGAGGGAATATCCGCCTTCGGTTTATTTATGAAGAGAGGGCGGGAGTGATGGCAGAATGTGCTTGAATTACGTTCGTGAGTTATTTTCCGTTGTGGGCGGACCCTAATTGCCTCGGTGTCGACAATGTTTTCTCTCGCTCTTTACTTTTCCTAAAAGCTTTTTTTTTCTGAGTTCGCGGGTTTGGTGGTGGGAGACTTGGGAGGCTGCCCGAATCTGCATTGGACGGGAAATGGCTCGAGCCAATAAGCCCCCCTCGCCCGAATCCCCTGGCCTGGTGATTACGTGACGTGGAGAGACGGAGGTTCAAACTTCCCCTTTGCCCCGCGGACCCATTTTGCCAGATCGTCCGCATTGGCCCCGTTTTCACGGTCATCGAAGCGTTCCATTTTCTCTTGGAGGAGGAACTCGGACCAAAGTTCGCACACGTCACGTGTTAATTGGAGATGTGATGGTTTTAAAGCCTATCCCTGTTCCCTTAATCTCGGCAGTGCATCGTGGCCGGTCCAATGAAGTCAAATCAATCGCAGGAAGCATCATGCCAGTTGAATCTTGGGGATCAAATTTATTTTCGACCCTTCAATGTTCTCTTTTTTGATTTGCATGAGGTCGTATTTTGACCTTTTACATCGCCGTCGTCAAACTGTGAGTAGTGGCGTTCTGTTGCAGTAGAACGGATATCTGTCGATAGAGATTAAAACTATTGTGAAATGAAGTGAAACGCAGTATCAAATCTCCATTGTTTTGAGTTAAAGGAAAATGCAACTCGTCTAAAATCTCAGCGTCTCAGGCCTAAATAAATCAAATTGTTAGCATTCTTATACGGTATGCGTTAGCATTCAGATATGATATACTTATTCAATGGACAGTGAACGTAGTATATTGTCATACGTAGTAGCTTGAGTGTATTTTATCGCGAAAATATTTCAAAATTTGGTTTGTTATTTCGAAAAATTATAAATAGGTTTGACTATAACGATTAATGATGTTATGCATTCAGGCCATTCTCTTGAAATCGGGTGTTAATTCATATTACCTTCGAAAATGAAAAGACGACTTTGTTGACTTCCACTGATTTATTTCGTCGGTACAACATGTTTCGATCCATAGAGGTCATTGTCAAGTACTACAAATTTCAATATTAAGCAAACAACGAAGTCTTCTTTTAATTTTCGAATATCAACTTCCACATAGTCGAGCCTGATATCATTGAACGAATCATAATGCCTTTTTCAAATGCATGGGAATATCTGTTTACCTTTCAGTTCGTTAAATATCTCCCTCTATAGCAAGTTAATCTCCGTTAGCAGTTGCTTCAAAGGACTCCCTCTCTCTTCAAAGGAAAGGACTTTCAATCTCTTGGTTTATCATCTCCTGTTTTCCATTATATGATTCCTTTGCTCTCCTCTGTTGTTTCTTCTTCCTGTAAATTCTTCACGTTTCGTTAGAGACACATTTCATTATGTACGGCCATTATGTAAGTTCCCATAATCTTTTTCTTGATCTTATTACTGCTTATTAATAATTTTGGGCGTAAAACCACGCTTAATTTCACCCTAAACCGCTAGATTCTCATCCTGTCAACCTTGGACCGCTTGCTTGGGAAATTGATGGAGCGCTCTAGTTGAGAGCAGAATGCAGGCTGTCTGTAACTCTGCTACGGAGGTCCTCATACTATCGTCTCATTAGTAGTACCTACGTAATCTCGTTTCCTCTTTCCTGCTATTATCCCCTGAGATTTTGTTTTTGAAATTCAGTGTACTTTTTGTTTCATTTCAGGAAGTATTTTTTGACCTCAGTCATTAATCTTGTTATGTGCCTGATTTTAACGCAAGTGCGCATACAGTTTTGCTTCTAATGCCTTAAGCTAAATATAGATCGATCGATCTTTTGATTTACTGTCCTATGGTTTAGAATTAATCGTTTGCATTGTAGTGAGTTGAAATGGAACTTTTTCTCATATCTTGATTAAATATTTTCCCTCCGCACAGCATTCTTCCTTGGTTTTTCATAGATATTTTCGTTAGTCTTCCCCATTACTCTTGATTTAAAATAGAAATACTAAATTTCGGAAGTGACAATCGAGAAAAGAGTGACTTTGATGCATTAATTAATGATAAATTTATTTTCCATTAAATTCAAGGTTATGGTCTATAAAACAGATGATACTGTTCGGGTAGCAGTATTACCCCATTTTGGTGAACAAACTTTACTTTGATAAAACGATAGAGTGAAATATTTTCAATTTATAGTATAGCAGTCGTCACAAGTCTCACAAATTTCCTTAATTAATCGCGCTATGTGTTTAGCCAAACCTTTCATGAAGTTAGTGGACTTAACAAGCGTGCATTTTCACCGAGGATTCATTTCTTTCTCGATGCACACGCTTTATACCAACTTCAACATCGTCAAAAGTTTGAGCTCCCTACTTATCCTCAAACCTCCTCTCGCACGCTTACGATCTCCAGAATCCGTATTGTATCTTGACTCCCCACTTCTTCCGTCCCCAAGGAGAGGGGCTATGGGTCTCTTGCACCCCTGAATCGAGTCTTGATGGGTTACGCCCCTTAACTAGACGCCATGGTGGTAATACAGACGACCGTGTTCCTTCAGGGATATATATTTAAAGGGAGGGAGAGGGGTAAGAAATGGAACAAGGATCGCATTTGGAAATAAAATACGCGACGAGGGGGAAGGAGGAATGGTGTTCCTCTAAGGGGATGGTGTTCTTTCTGTGCTGGATACGATGAGGGGGGGGGGAGGGTGCGAAGGGGGTTGGGGGAAAAGCGAGAGATTTAATGCGAGTGGGGGAAATTTAGTTTTGGTGGAGTGAAGGGGGTGGGAGACTGCACGCTTGTGTCAGCGGAGACTGGATATATGTTGAGCATGGGAGGAGTTGTACGGGGTAGCGTGCCTGTAATGGGCACGAGAATGGTCGGTCCTCGGAGTTCTCTCCCCTCTGGCCTCCGGATGTTAAGAGGGCCTCGCATCGACATCCGAACATCTCCAGCCAGCCCAGCTATGTTGGCAGTAGCATTATGTGTGCTCAAAATACTCCAAACCTTTACGGATACGATGGTTTTTTTTAGCTCTACGTAAAAGTGGTTTGTCAAATTCCACATAAACCTACCTTGAATGGTAAATTATTTGTGGTCATTATATGCAATTGGTATATTTGAGCTGGAGTGCAGGCTATTCAGTGCATTTTAAGAAAACAGTTGGGTTTTTTTGGAAATATTTCGTTTGTGGTTTGCGACTCGAAATGGTGGAAGTTTTAAGTCATTTTTAAGTGTGATATTGCTCAAATGTCCTCCCAATTTATTGGTGAACTGAAATTAAGTGGACAATTGTGCTATTCCTTATGTAAACAACGTTAAAAATATTTTATTAATTACTCTTCATT
Organism: Ischnura elegans; assembly: GCF_921293095.1. Taxonomy (NCBI): domain Eukaryota; kingdom Metazoa; phylum Arthropoda; class Insecta; order Odonata; family Coenagrionidae; genus Ischnura; species Ischnura elegans. Next base: position 111,814,200 of record NC_060248.1, read on the forward strand.
TAGCCTTACTTAGGATTCTCTTGCTTTCTTCCATTTCCTAGGGGGTATAATTCTTCCTTTCCCCTATGGTATTTGGTAGCTTAAGTTAGCGTCCACATCCGACGTCTTTTCCCTTCCCACCTCTAGGAGCTTGTGGCGTCATCAACTTATTTGCGAAAGGGTTAAGGCCGAGGGGTTGAGGTCAATGGAAAATCGTGTTTCGGAGATATTACTCCTTCTAACTTAAATTGGTATTCGGATTCTCTTTCTTAGGACATATTCATCCAGCGACTTTGTCTCTTTCCTCATGTTTGGTTGGCCGCCAAAACCATTAAACTGACGGAATGACCTTTTTCCGTGGGAGTGCAATCGTGCCAGGTGGATATACTTGCCTTCATCCCTTTCCTGGCGTTCGGGGTGTTCCACCGCCAATCATCAAGGACTCATGGAGTGAGAATAGGCCACCCTTGTACCCAAGCCCGTGCGATCCCCATCCCTTGAAGAAACCCATCTTCCCCAGCGTATAATCTCCTCGCAAGGTCCCTAATGCAGTTTCTTCCATTAGGCGTTACGTATCGTTGGATGGTGGGGGGACCCTTCCCTACAGTGTCACCAAACCTTCGTTCCCCGCTATATAACTTCGTTCATCCACCACGCCCATTTTATCCTCCGTTCGTCCCTCTCGCCATTCCTTCCCCAACCCAACGGTTTTTACAAACTGCTCCCGAATCTCATAAATTCACTCCAACTGTCTCAATCTTCTCCTATCCCCGCCCATTCCTGCCTCGGCGAGCCCTCATCCACCATTCCGCTTCGTTCTTTCCGACTCCCTCGTCATCTTCGGGGCTCCTCCTATCTCCCCCTTATCTTTCCTCCAGTCCTTCTTCTCAAGGAAATCCCTTCGCACTTTCAGCTTCTTCAGCTGATATTACAGAATTCTTGAGCTTCCTCGAGAAAGATCGAGTATGGGGATCTTCTTGGATTTTTAGCATTTTTCGCTATTTTAACATTCCTTTGCCATGGCCGCCACTTACTGGAATTCGGTGATGTTAGAGTTTAGACAGGAGCACGGTAGCTTAGTGGGTATAGTGCTTGGCTTCCGAGTGATGGGTTCCGGGTTCTGATTCTGATGGTAGCGGGTATTAAGGCCTGTTTACACGATACATTAACACGTACGAGTTACTGTACGTTTGCGTGAATGATTTTTGTGGACCGGAACGAAACATGCACGAATGCATGAACCAAATTAGAACAGGTTCTATTTTCTGTGCATGCATTCGCACAAGTTGGGTGGTTACACAGTGCATTTTGGCGTTCATTCTCGCGTTCATACATTTAGACATTAACCCGTACGTGTTAATGTACCGTGTAAACAGGCCTTTACGGACACCGCAAAACAAAATCCTCGAAGTGCGAGGTGGCTTATGGAAAGTAACTGGCTATCTGACCCTTAATGGATGAAAATTCACACGCTTGTGCATTAGTTAGGGGTTTTCTCTACCCTCACATATCGATCTGAATCCGCATAATATTCTGCAAGCTACCTCTAGGGTGCTTGGCAGGGTATGATCCATCACCAACATGAAGCATGCAGGAGGACCACTGCATGCATACCAGACGGTCGTAATATATTACACATAATAACAAAAAATACGTGGATATTCATGAAAAGGCAAAACTTGCCAACGATTAGTAATTCCTATAGCAAATCAATGCAAGATTAGAACTAACGTACCGATTTAATTAGTGAGTAAATGGGAATTATAACCTTGAGAGGACCAATTCTCATCTCCTGCTCGTCTCCCACATACCTTGTTGTAGAAAACGATTTTGGGCTGGAGAAATTGGTTTTGCCTTCCCAATACATATTACTATTCAGGTTTAATTTTTATGAATAAGAAATGTTATGCTGAAAGTGCTGGTAAAATTCTTATTATGGATTCATTAGTTATATAATACTTTTCCCCTTAAATTAATCTGTGGTTCCTAGGCTGGGTTACTTTTTTTTACAAATATTTCGTTGACTTTTATCAAACGAGCGTTAATTCACCTGGTTTAATTTTTGATACGATTTCAAAACTAATATTATTAGAAACATAGATATAAAATTGAACCATTTCATCTCTAAAACTCAAATTCAGGCTTGTGTTAAAAAAAATGCGAATAAGAACTTATACCCCTAGGACGCCATTTCTGTGGGTTCTTTTCATGCAAATCTTTAAATTCCTTCCATCGCCCCACTTTTTTATACTCATTATTTTTTACTGGGTATTTTAACACCCATACTTTCTCGCCTGACTTCTTTACTGGCTAAACTACTGACTGGCAAACAGCGTCGGTGTCACGATGGAACAGCCCCATCGCTCTCGACGTCTTAATAGGTACCTCATGAATAATACGCGTAACGATGGCACTAAAATGCTATAGAGTGGAATGTTACTATTCTTAGAAGTCTTAGAAGTGCCACTTATGTTAGATTATGGCATCTCGGGGATGTCGAATGCCTTTCGGAATTCATCGATAAATCGCTTCGATCTTCATGCCTGTGACCCGGTTTGGGGCTCGTGGGTCGATCGTCCTCGAAGAACGCCTCAATATAATTACAGTTTTTGATCCATCGAGATTCTCGAATGGGATAAAATTTTGGAATAGATAGTTTTTTCGGACGGTTGAGTTGTGCCCTTTTAATGGCTAATCGATTGATTGAATCGATCTCCTCCATTTCTGAGTGTCATTTATTTTATTTTGGGCTAGTTCTCTTTCCCGAGATTATCGCCTAAGTCGCCCTTGACCCATTCACCTTCGCCCTCCTATAGATTACTGACTTCATTCACGATTTACTTCGCGATTGAATGTGGGTGTAAAAATACTTGGCATTCAGTGAAATTTGTCTTTATTTCGGTGAGTTTTCTCATTGTCTTGCACTCAATCTACGGTGATTTCGTCGCCTAGTTCAGGAACATGTACTTCTGCTCAGGAAGGATTATGGAATATTTGCATTAATTTGATGATTACACAATTTGGTTTCTAAATCGTAAAGATTCAGTTGATGTCATTAATGCCTACATCGAAGCTGTAATACACATCATTACCGTGGTTTCACCCAAGTAAATTAGCTGAATAAACATTCCTTCGCCAAAGCTTGTCTTGAGTGCTTAGGATATTCAAGAATTGACCTTAAGTTGACATTTCCTTCTTATTACTGGTGACAAAATCACGAATAAATAAAGTTTTTAAACACTTCTCCTTCTTCTCATCAAAAGCTCCTGGTAAGTATAGGGAGGTATTGAATTACATGTTTTTTAGCATATTGTTATTTCAATTATTTTTCCTGGAAGCTGTGTATGTGGTAAAAGTTTCATTGTTCCCAAACAAAGACTTGGTCCGATATCTAGCGTGTATGTGAAATCGTAATGACTGCTAATTTTCGGGTTCTCCAGCCGCGTCTGTCGTTTATGGTTGACAACAGTTTCGGAAGCCATCCTGCTTCCGTCTTCAGGTCGAAGGTGAAGACGGAAGCAGGATGGCTTCCGAAACTTGTCAACCATAAACGACAGACGCGGCTGGAGAACCCGAAAAGTAGCAGTCATCGTGAACAACGCCGCCGAAACCTACGCACGAATATGAAATCGTAATTTAAAAAATTGAAAAGCGTTTACCCGTTATGAACGAGATGAAATTGCGTGATATGGACGAACTCAATTTTGTGTGATTAATCTGCAGGTCTCCTCGAATTTCACGATGATGCATGCAGGGACCTACTATTCTGTGGTCTGCATGAGCTGGACCGCCTGGCCTGCAGGAAAAAAAATGGAAGACCGGATAGCGCCATTACCGACCATCGTTTTCAGGGCCGAGGAGCATTTTTTTCCTCCCACCTCCCGTTTTCCCTCCGACCTGCAGGACCTTTTTCGGGATTTTACGCCTGCCGTTTTTGCATAAATTACCCCGGAGGGGCATAAATTGGTTCCACTCCCGGCCTCGGCGTTTTTGCCGCATGGCCAGTCAGTTTCACCTGGATCCTTGCTGACCCTGTACCCTTGCATGAACGCATCCACGCCGGGGGCGTAGGTTCGTAAATTTAGGATAAGGAGACAGGGTCGGTTGTATTCGGGAACCTTTTTTTTTACTCGACGAGGAATCCCCATTTTTCCTTGCAAATGATTCGCGGTTCGCCCTGTCTTCAGTGTCTCCATGGATGCCTTATGGATGGTCCCCGAGTGGACCGTTACCCGCACAATCCTTCGACATGTTTTAAAAATGGTCAGAATTCTATGTATTTTTCACTTTCGTTTCGTCTCTGGCGGGGCGATACGTAGTATTTAATGCCTGAATATGGATCTGAATTTGAAAATTTTGGCCAAAAAAATTCCTTAATATACGTTCCGGAAGGGCTTGCCGAGGTAGCCTGTACCACGCAATTATTGTTGTTAAAGAGATAATGAAAAACACCGCTACCTTGTATGTGTAGTGATATTAAATGGCATACTTGGCAGTCTCTATTTTTATTATATTTGGAATAGGTTTTGCTTATTACGCTTTTTGAATTGCTCGCCATGCTGAAAAATTCGACTTTAAGCTAAGTCGTTCGTGGTAGTCCAAAGGACTACCAGGAACCATCTTATAAAATCCATCGGTTATGCTATTTTGATAATAATATCTGTAATTCATTCTGCAATGGCATATTGATGAGATGCAGTTCGATGGGCTGAAATATATTTACCTCCACTCTGTCTGGTCTTGAATTCACTTCAACTTGTATATTACTGTCGAGACAATTTGAGGTTGAGAAGCCGAGACAAGACGTGCTGTGGGTAAAGGTTATTTTCAACGGAAAAATTGTATATTTGATTATTTATTTTTGACTTTTGATTATTTACTTTATTAGTGACACTTCATTAGACGTATTGGCCCTTCATTTTTTAAATGGCATCGTCGAAGTTTTAGTATTACTTAAGAAATAATAGTAAAGTAGTTCTGAATAACTTCGTCTCTTAATATGATTCGAAAACGCTTCAATTGCAATTTACCTCCGTCGAGATAGGTATCGTGCTGTGGGTATAGGTTGTTTTGAACGGAAAAATGCTACCTTCCGCTACGGCTCGTATGTCTTATGTGGTATTCAGAAGTGGATGTAATAGTTGGAGTTCTTTCGTGATTGGAAGATAGGAAGCGATTGAGATTTGATGAGCTGCACGATATCTTGCTTTCCGTAATGATAACCCATCTCAATGGCTGCTAAGGATCCCTCGATTTCCTTGTGACCTAATTAGCTTCCAGGCCGTGATGGGGTTTTAATGGAGGCAGGCTGTGGAACATAGGAATATCTCATCTGTTCCTCAAGTTTCCTGTCTGATGGATGTGGGAACTTGACGGCAAACCTTCTCATCGTGATCAGTTTTTCCCCTTTTTATTTATTCCAAGGTTGCTTGATGGAGAGAATATTTATTGGCTCCTCTACCAACCACATTTACATCCGTGTTTAGTACTCAAGTTCAGTTCTGCAGAAAATGCATGTGATGATCGCTGTGGATAAATTGGAGCATGCATTGAAATTTATGAACTTCATTAAAAGTTTCAAACCACGTGTTATTAAAGGAAGAAACGGAGATCAGATGGTAGGAAACCAACATTCGTGTTAAAATGTATAGGTACTTCATAAGCATAGTTATTAAGTAAAGGTTACGAAAATTATTCAAACCTATAGAATGAGGCGAGATGGCTTTCGGCGTACGTGTCATTTCCATGGGTAGGCAAGGCGCCAGTAGTTTTGTCGTACTTACACCCTTTTATTTAACTGCATTCAGAGAGAAGCTTCCAATTATAATATATGTAGCCACCTATATTAGAGACACTTCACTGGACGTATTGGCCCTTCATTTTTTTAAATGACATCATCGAAGTTTTAGTAATACATAAGGAATAATTGTAAAGTAGTTCGGAACAGCTTCGTCTCTGAATATAATTCCAAAATGCCTCAATTGAAATTTACAATTGATTCCAGAAATTTTCTTGTGTTTCGCGAAGCGGTTTGCTCTTTTTAGCTCCCTTGATCAAGCACCAATACAAGGGACACATCGTGTTTGAATTAAAGTCAATTTTGATCATTCTTTCTGCTAAAATGATCACCCGTCACTATTCCTGTTGGTGGGGTGGAAGTTTTCTCAAACTCGCTTCTACTCTTTTGTTGTAGTAACCTATACCAGAGAGGAGATTCCTCGCCTATACGTATACATTTTACAAATCTTCTATTATACATTATTTCTTAACTATATTATGTATAAAGTACTAATCTTCTCTACGATTTCATCTCTGTAGTACTCTTCTTGCCCAGTATTTCCTTCATATCTTTATGTACACTCCAAGCCACGCTTCGTCTCTCCCTATTCCTTTCACATAAACCCGATTCACAGTTCACAGTACGAACTCCAGGTGTGCAATGGAGAGGTAAGTGAGGGAGTTATGGTTTCAATTCGCAATTTCAATGAAAAAAAGCAATAGAATAACCTTAAGGTTAGAATGTCCTGGAAACGCGATGAGTTGTATGGATAGGCGTGTGCAGCAGAAAGTAACGTAATACAAATGTGCCAAGCTCTACGAACCACGCTGTCGACCTGGAAACAAACGATCATCTCCCTTACGTATCTCGCTGCGTTGTTCTGCAGCCTTGTGTTTTTCGCAGAGTGTTTTCCCTATTGTGTTCCCCCACGATGACGGTCCAACTTCGTTCCCGCGATCCATAACCGCTTTTCAGCATGTCTATCGTTCTATCTTTCCCTTGTCTCGCTCAAGTTAAATACCGTCTGGTGAATACACTGGGCAACTCGTTACAATTTGTCCGTCGCTGTGAGCCTTCTCATATTTTTCTACTTTATGAAGTATTTTTCTTATGAATTTTAAAAGGGTGAAACGAATCATCGTTGTCTCATGAACTTTGTTCCCAATGGTCAGTTTTTACTTGTCAGTATTGTATGTAGTTGTAAAATTTACGTTTAGCTCAATGCCGTAATTTTTTATACTTTTTGTAATCTTTTGACTCTTAACATCAGAGAATCGGCACACACGCCAGGAGCAAAAAACACTTTGTCCTTTTTAATTAATGAAATCAGATCAATCTTGTCGTTTTCATTTGAAAAAATTGTCTTTTTACCTGCAAAAATAAGAGAGAATAAATATTTTGGCTGTCGAATGGAAATAATACATTTTCCAACTGTTATTTCTGCAGTCTCCAGCTGTACGGTAATAAAGGTTTCCTTCCTTCGATCAGTTAGTCTGTGTACCTATCATATACTTACTTGTTGTTTTCTCAGTTTTGAAGTCTCTGGGTCTAGTGGAATCTATGTCCTTCGAGGAGGACCATGATGCAATTTTTGGCTCTGAATGGTACTGAATGCGCAGTCTTCGAAAGGAAACAACATTGTAGTTTGAGGAGCTCTATCCTCTCATCTTTAATGCTGCAAGTGCGGGGTGAACTTGGGAGGAGTATTAAGAAACCCGGGTTATGTTGAGTGTAAGGTCGGTGGGGTAGGGGTCCTATTTGGATATTAAGGGGGCTCCCCCATTTCCTGCCTTTCCTCCTCAATCTTGCCGTAGTCCCTCAATCCTGTCTCCCCCCCCAATCCTGTGTAGCGTCTCCTCTCCCCTACCAAGGATGCAGTAGTCGACCTTATGTATTTTCATCACGTCATGTCGTCTCCCCTGCCCTCGTGGGCACAGTCGCCGAGCTCGGCGCACTCCTTGGGCCACCTCACCCCTCCCCTTGGTGTCGCCTGCCACTCCATCTGCACCCGAGTGCCGCAACCTTCCATGGTTTGAGGCAATCCCCTCCCACCCACACCGTCCCAGAACTGTTTCTGGTGTATTGAGTTTTTCCAGGGCTTGAACCCATAAAAGTGGGATGAGAATGGTCGGGAGATGGAGGAAGAAGGTTGGGAAATGGGATAGGAGGAAGAAAGGGGGACCACTGAAATCTCATTGTGTGCCCACGAAGTAAGTCGCCCTTTCGGATGGCAGGGATAGTCGGAGCACAACACGTTTGGGGTGGCATTCTGAATGTAAGCAAGAGTTTGATGCATATTTTTTACATTTTTTTCTCTTCGGAATCATGCATATTTTATCGTGAGTATATTCCTCAAATCTCTTTACGCAAAATTGGGTGATCCTTATTTGAGTCTTAGCGAAGTCGAATGGATTTTATCCCTCGAGGATTTTCGCATTTGTAATGTTTTAGCTGTTGACTCCTTACTGAATCGTTGCCATAGCATTAGGAGGAAGTTTCCGTAAGATTTAACGTATATGAAGTGCAAACTATATGAAATCCTTTACTACTGAACTGTGGCATTCAATTAATGGTCGACTTGTAGTAATTGTTGCAATTGAGGAGATTGGATTGTCTTCGATCTCTCGTTGTAAAAAGCTAGCTTACTAGAACCATCTCTGCAGATTTTTTCCCTCTCGTTCTGAGTACTTCTTGCTCCTTTTGTATTGTTTTCCTACTGAGAAGATAATGATGAATGTTCCGTAATCTTCTACGAAAAAGTTTCGTCCATAATAAATGTAAATTCGCTTTCTATATTCCACGCTTATGCATTATTCTCAGCCATGGCTATGAAAATACTCTGTTATTATCAAGGCACCAAATAATTATCGTCTATTCCTAAAATACCATTGAATTAGGAGAATCATATCGGCAGCAGAGAAATTTAGAAAAAGAGCGGAAAGTAGTTTGACGACGTAAAGGATTACTGTGGGATGTTTAAGTATATTTTCTATGTTGTGCTAGCCGATCCATCTTTAAAGTTTATTTTTTTGTGAAATATATTTTCCGGAAGAATGAATACCTTATCAATAGTCAGCTGCAGTGAATTGATCGGGTAATAGTAATAATAATAATGTCGTCTATATTTTCACAAGCGAATTTAGGACTAGATAGTCCTCTTTTACAATTAACTTGTTTGACAATCACATACATCCATGCCCTGGATGGTGGTCAAACCACCCAGGCGGGATGCGAACCCAGGCGGCTACAGAGAGAACAAGAGAATTCTAGAATCCGTGATTGCGAGAATGATGGGTAAGCGAGGAAACGAGAGCAAGAAATCAGAAACCATATAATGAAATATAATAGGTCTTTTGCCACCCTACATGCAATTTAGAAATCGAGTCAGGCAGGTGTGATGGGTTAAATTGTTGTAGGGGCTTCTACGTAAAACTAACTTCACTAGTAGATTACCTGTTATAATAATATCTAATACATTCTACAACGTCCTCTGGATGATAGCTATACCGTATCCTTATGCTTTATTTTTAACTTATTTATCGATAGAGAATGTTGGAGACGCTGGATACTAAAGGCGTCCTTGCAAACATAAGGCACGTGCGTTGGAGAGATTTGAGTCCCCTTTGAATACTTTAATTGTATTCTGTTAGGGGGGTGATGTGTTGCGACAGCGCTTCAGTGTAACTTTGCGTCGCCTAAGGTATGGAACAACCGTGTTTGTCTTCCTATGGCAATGTTTCAGTGTCATTATCGCACGGCACCTCTCAGACTAGAGGGGTGTTTCCGTAACCCGTTCCCTTATTTCGAGTATCCATTTGTGAATGCAGCGAAACGCTTTGTCTCTCAGCCGTGCGAGGTTTCTGTGCTTTAAGGAAGGAAGCCGTTCTCTGCGCTGCTTTTGTCGTCACTCTAAACAATTTTTAGGCTCAAAATATTGGGATTGGTTTCGTTTTGCGTCGGATTATTTTTTTAATATCCTACTTCCCTTCTGCTTCAAATTTTGTATTAATTTTAATCGAAAGTGAGATGGCCAATACGTTTAGTTTGTGCATTCTAATTTTCTTCCTGGCGACTGTTAAAGAGCATGCTCCCAATTATGTTAAAATTGCTAGTTTCCGAGGCAAATAGGGTGGTTTCCTATTATTTTTTTATTGCCTAATCGAAAGATACTAATCTAAAAGTGTGAAATTCGTACTACTGGAGTTCGAATTGCACACTTTTAGATTTTTAAATGACGATATCTATTTTTTGCGATTAAATGAAAAGTGAAAAATTTCAAGCGCGCGAAAACGCGACGGCTAAGAATGAATGCTGGGAAAATCTCGTGTGACGTCATTCTGTTTCCGGCTACCGCTGTGTGAGACCACTTTGGTGCGAGGCTATGAGCGCCACTACGAAGCAGGCTGCTAGCAGGTAGCAGAGTACCCTGCTAGCAGGTAGCGCTTGGCTTAAATCTGTGCCTCGTGCATGCATTGGTAATCTCAGACGATGTAAAACTCCTATAAACTCGTGTAGAAACTAGGTCCCTGTGACGTCACTTGGAGTGGCATCGCATGGGCGCCAAACTGACCTTTTTCAAATGCGGTTAAAATTGACCATTGCCGTTCGTCTAAACTGAGATTTCTAAAACCATATAATTTGTATATTATGAATACACTAATGGTGGGTAACGAATCGCAATCAATGCCTTTCGTTTTCTTTGATGAAGGAAACTGTCCTATTGTCTGGGATTTAACCAGATATAGCTGCCGAGCATTGATATCCAAAAAAGGATTCGTCGGCTTTATGGAGTGCTGTAGAAGTTTTGAGGCTTGGCATTCGTTTCTTATTCCTCCCGCCTACTGTAGACATGACCTCACTTCGATATTTCGACTTCTCCGGGAGTGTGAAATTTCGTTTATTATCTCGTGGACTTTTGGCGCTTGGAAATAGCGCAAGTTACGCACGACAGCGCAGGTGTTGAAGCTTGGTTCGAAGCCAGAGTTAAAAATTCGCTCATTCTGTCTTTCGCATGTTTGCGAATTTCAATCCTCACTCATCGTTTTGAATCCGAGAATACTTCACCTTTTTGTCTCTCGACAGTGCGAATGTTCATCTTCCTTGTGCTTTTTGCGTGAGTTTTCAGTAATTTTAGCCACTTAGTTGGGCAAGCGACCTTCAGCGCGCATCACTTGCGCCATTGCGGTTATTAAGGTGAAGGCATTTAAGACTTGAAAAGGTGAAGAGAGATTATGAGGTTTGGCATTGGCCTTCTCATGCGTTGAGACGCCAAGATAAACCGGGAATACTTCACGATCCTTACGTAGGGCTGTGCATGTTGTGAACGGCGTTTGCATCCTTTAAATACCGCGAGGATTTTCCCAGTGAATGGCGTCACGCACTCTTATAATCGCCCGCTATGAAGCTTTGGAGTGTTTTATAGACAAATAAGAAACGATTGCTTATGCTGGTGGGATTCCGAGGAATTTGAAATTGGGTTGAAAAAAACGTTTTCTGCACCAGGAATCAACCGCGCCCACTAGAGCACAACCAATCCCCGTCAACCGTTTTTCCTCCCTCCATCTTTACCCTCTCCTTTGCACCCTTCCTTCTAGCCTCACTTTTCTTCCTCTTCTCACTTGAGAAATATGGGCAGCGTCCCATCGAAAATTCGAAAGAAATAACCATTCCCCGTAAGTTCCCTCCTTTTATTTTTCGTTTTTTCCTCTATTACAAACGAAGGGAGACCATGTACCTTGCTCCGCCTTTTTCAATACCGTATTTTTTTAATGGCATTCGGAATGGCAAACACACCTCTGAACTGATAGTGGTTCCATTGAATGGGTCTTAGTTTGGCTGTAATTAATGTATTTCCGAGCGGTATTTTTAACAATCGTTATATAATCCCAAAATAGCGCCATTACTCCAACAGGGTTGGTTGGTGTAGTGTTATAAATCACCAAGTATTGTTACCTTGGACTGTGGCGTCAAAACCTTGTCATCGTAGAGTATCGGATCCGTTGAGTCATTCCTGAACTAGGTCAATCCAGGGTGTCGCACAAACTCGAGTGTCATCCCTGACCCTCCCTCAATCCCTTTTATGCTTCCGTCATATGTATTCTCCGCCACACAGCGCGCGACCCCCGAGTTTTACTCCCGCAAGCTTTTCCCCAAACGGCCTTGCCCTCCGCCCGCCATGGCAACCCCTTTTTTTTACCCTTTAATTTATTTGGGAGCTCATCCCTCGTCCGGCAGAGGTGGACTGATGAAATTCCAGGATTTATTCCCCATCGCCTCCCTTGCTTTCGGAGTCTTTCATGTGCGTGGGTGCCCCCGCGGGGGTCAAGCCTTCGTCATCCCGAACGAGATGCCCTCGCATTACTCTCTTGCTTCTCCAAAAATTCCGTGGCCTGTCTGACATTCAGGTCACGTGCAGCATACGAGTCGCATACAGTGCTGGCACGTCGTCAGAAATTCATTGTGGAGAGATTGAAACTAATTCCAGCCAACCATTTTAAGGAAGGTATAAGTTCTTTTTACGCATTGGCCACTGCATCGAGATATTTGATTGAGGTAAATGATGCAAGTGAACAATGTGGTATTGACAATCACGGCGGCGAAAGCTTTCCATGTATGGTGCTACAGAAGAGTGATGAGAATCGTCCGAGTAAATAATGAGGAAGTCTTAAGAAGTGTAAAGTAAAATAGAAGCCTTGTAAAATCCTTGATTAAAAGACGAAGCAACCTTATCAGCCTCATCTTTAGACATGATGGCCTGATGAAGGCAGTCTTCGAGGAACCAGTGGATGGCAATAATGGAAAAGGAAGTCCTCAAATATAATACATAGAATAGGAAAAGAAGGATTTGAAAGAAAAGAAATGGATGGATGTGAATAGATTAACTGACATGAGAATTGAGTGGAGAGCCCCTATAGGATTGTTGACCAGTGATGTTGATGAGGGCCGTTTTACACGGGGCACGTACTTGCAAAATCTGACGTATGTACGAAGGAGCAGTCAAAATTGCGTCGTGTTAAGCGGTGAATTGCTAGAACACATGCGAGAATGCGTGGACGTGAGATTTTTAGAAATTAATGCAGCTCTAACCTGCGAAATTCCGTGCCCCGTGTAAAACGGCCTTGACAAGTTGTTTTGTAAATGATCATGCGCTAACTATAGATGTTTTTGGCCGGTCGTACACAACATTGTTGGGAAAGCTGAAATTTTTTCGGAAAATGCTTAAGCTCATATGGCACCCTCCCTGGCTACGAGCCTTTGGTCAGAAGGCCGGGAATATTCCCATACGTGATCACTGACCTTACAATCCATGGTATTTTTTCGATTAATTGCGCGTACCGGTATTTCTAGATTGAATTCTGGTGGATATTTTTTTTGATTGATGAGGAACCTTTTATTCATGTGAGTTATGTGTCATAACTCACAAGTACCTACCTCACCCCGATATTTTGCTCCGACGTTGGAATTTCATCGCTGGGTACTTTTACCACGCTTATCGTCGTCGATGAATTGGTCTCTGGCCTCGATTATAGTTTGGTATTTGCTCCGTGGCGTCAATTCTGCAGGGTCCATAAACCCATGAGTCACCTTATCATTACTCTTTATTCTTTACCACCCTTCCTTCATTTCGGACCCCGTCTCCACCCTTCGCAATATCATTGACCCGTGACCTAATCCCTAACTATATTTCTACATTGCCCAACTCCTAGGTCCCTCATCCCACAGTGAACATTAGGTGCGCCAACTTTACGAAAATATATGCAAAATATTGAAACAATTTTTAATAATGTGATCTCCTTTAATACAAACCGAGCATCTATGAAGCATTATAGGATTTATATTGAGTGGCACTTAAAGCGACTAGAGCTAAAGAGAGTTGTTGCTTAAAACCATCTAGGTAACGATTTCGAATATACGCGCGTGTTCATCGCATTTAAACTCAGTTGTGAAATGATGCAGTATAATCAGGTGTACAACAAAGCTACAATTTTCTACGTTGTTTTTTTTTTAAAGTTGGCCGTAATTTGTTTTGCTAACCTGAGTGGAAGAACTAGAAATATGACTTATCTGTCAGAGGAATTTACATTGCAAGGGACACACACTCGCTCATGTATTCCACCCGAAGGTTTCTATGACTAGGTGAGGGTAGCGCTCACCACAGATTAAGTCATAGGAATGTAAATTCCGCAAATCGAGGGTAACGGGAGGCAGTTTCTTTCGAGCTTCGAGGATTTTGCATTTTGGGTTGCTCGAAGGCTTTAGCCGGGATTGAAAACAGACCCTTCCTCCTCTCCAACACTGATGTTGAATTTTATCACCGTCGAAAATATTGTATGCTTGATCTCTGCATTTCTTGAGGGTTTTCCTCCGCGTCAGCTTGTTTGTGGACAACAGTTTCGTCACCTTCGACCTGAAGACGCTGGCAGGATAGCCAGCGAAACTGTTGTCCACAAACAAGCTGACGCGGAAGAAAACCCTGAAGAAATGCAGAGATCAAACCATCGCCGCGGAAACCTACGGTCTAATATTGTATGCTTATTGCAATCTGACGCTCTATTTTTGCATTAATTATCATTTCGTTGTTGAATCTTTGTCATTATTCTGGAGCACACCGACGGGTGTTTGGCGATACTCTTTTACCTTGGTGTGGTTACGGAAATCCACCTGCAGAGTAGTTTTTTCCCACTCCAGAACGTTGGACCCAGAAAGGGATAGACTGCATTCGGCCCCTGGGCCAAATGCGGTTCCTTTCCAGCGTCGGTGGAAGGGCGTAAATGTTCACCGTGCCCTTTGTTGGAGGTTTCTATGGCTTTCGGGTTATGAATTTTCTGCAGTTAACATTTTGCGGCCTTCGTCCCGACACGTTCAGCGTGAGGTTTTTATGGACCTCCGAATAAAACACAAAGGGATATAAAAATAAGGGAAGCATGTGTTCCCCGAATTACTGTACTACCGAATATATTTCCGTTCAAATTGGGTTATATGGTGGTAAATTATTTATGTGCATACGTGGTATTACAACTTAAATAGGTTTCTGGGAATCGAATTATGCTGTTACTTATCTAACCAATGAAGATAAAATTTTGCTTTTGTCGTTGCCTCCGTCGGAGAAGTGAAATGGTTGCTTTGATATTTATCGATACTCAAATATATATCGATACTCTCTTCAAACTTTATCGATAGTCTTTGATTAATAATGCCCTGCATTTTGCGAAGATATTTTCCCGATCGAGTTCTGACCGAGTTAGTTTTTGCGTGGCTTAACGATAACTTTATGTATCCGTGATGATGATTGTTACGAAAATATTTTTCTCGTGAAAGGCCGTAGGAGTTGATAAGCTGCGTAAATTTTATATACTGCAGTGCATGTTCCCTAAGTTCTGGAAGGTTATGTTGGATTGTCTATGTTGCTGAGAGAAGCATACTTATAGGTATCACGAAAGATTCAAGGTGCAGCATCCCCAAGGGTTTTGGCATTTAACTATTATCATACTTCACTACGCTGCATGAGATTTTACATCTCATGAGTGTAACCAATGGAATAAATGCATGGGCGCATATGGCTGGCAGTAAGTTCTATGATAAAAAAATAATTTTAATATTTAAATTAATAATATCCCTCAGCATGCAGTATCACCCCAGCTATTGTGTTTACGTATGAAGATTACAGTATGCTTCACTCCTTTTCAGACGGAAATATTTTGTCATTTGTCGCGGCGAATTACTTGTTTAAAAATTAGTATTATTATTTACCACAATATCTTGAAGTTTTCTGGGTAAATTTTGTATGCCTACGTCAACGTCAAACTTTATCTCAACTTTATCTCATATTTTATATTAGAAAGTACTGTGGTTGAAATTTTAAAATTTCGGATATACCTACGAGGCGTGTTCATAAATTAGCGGGAACTAAATTTTTAAAATTCTCGCGAGTTTGGAGGATCCGATTTTCAAATTATTATTTTTTATTATATAGGTACACATGCCCCCGAAGTATGATGAAATACTCAGGTTTGTGCATTGTTTACTTCTTCGGTGGCAGCCGCTAAGATTAGACTTGTTTTCATGTGCACTGCGATTTTTGGCTCACACTTCATTGCTTGTTCGTAAATATTTAGCCATAAATAATATTTTAACAGTTCCCCTGCCTCCATATTTTCCAGAATTGAATCCGTGCAACTTTTTCTTGTTCTCAAATATAAAGAGAACTTAAAAAGGCCGGCTATCCCAAAGATCGAGTTGGAGAAGTGTTTCGAGGATGGGAAGGAGCGCTGGAACAAGTGCATTATATCTCATGGGGACTATTTTTAAGGCGACAACATTAATGTGGATAAATAAATTTTTTTTTTTCGTAAAACTAAAATTTCCTTTATTTTCCCTACTCCTAGTAAGCAACTCTTGACAAGGTTCTACTTGTAAACTGAAATTTTCAAGATGATAGCATCAGTTTTAAATGATAAATTCGTCGCGAAGGAAAACCGGTCGAGCGGAAGTGATGCGTCCTCTTAAGTAAGCCTATTTCATCATCTATTGGAGAATGAAGTGCGAGCAATCATGTCCATAGCACAAACTTTTCATTTCATACTTCGGCACCAATCACATCTCAAGAGAATGGCGTCAAGATGCTTTCCAAGTGGGCTTTGCTGACTAATCAGGAAACTCGCAGTTATCTCTGCCTCCCTTCGCTGGACCAAATTTCGCTGCTCCCTCCATCCCTCGACCCATCTTCATCTCGTTAACCGAAGTCACCACTCGTGAAAGGACTGTGCCCGTGGAGACTTCCTTTAGGATTCGGATTTCCCAACCCAACAGCCCTCCCCTTTAACCTCTCCCAGGAAATGTAAAGCAGTGCGCGAATGATGGCGTCGCAGTAACCTGAACCCTAAACTAACGTTGAAACCCCAATTTCCGTCTTGCTACGGAAAATAGAAACTGTAAGCAAAATGCGTATTAATAGATTATTAGTTGGTAAAAGTAATAGGTTAGTAATGACCTGTTTATTGGTTATTATTACCCATTTATAGTTTCATTATAATCCTGATACTTCTTTTTCGTGATTATTAACTTCAGAGGATTTGAATTATAATCGAAATAAATAGCAATAAAACAGACGCTATCATCGTAGTCAGCCAATTTTATCCATCAGATGCTTCATATGATCTCGGATTTTTCCATTTCCATCTTGGTCACTGTCGCAGAAGCCGGTTTTGCGCTCTTGTGTATATATTTCCCTTGAGTTTAACCATCCGTATGGTTGGCAGCCCTGCTACGCGTGATCACCGTCACCATCGAGACCCCTGACATTTGTCTCTAGGGAGAGTCCCTAGGAGACCCTTCTACCCCTCTTTAATATCCTCATACCTTTCACCCTCCAGCCAGACCTATTTTGTAGCTCCCATCCAGAACGTCCCTTACGCAGTCATTTTCCTCCCCCAGTCATCAGAATTGAACCATTGTAGATTGTCGTGTCCACCGCCCACAATCCCCTGCGATCATCTGTCCTGGGTCTCGGCAGTCGTATTTATCCTGACCTGCAACCCATGCTCCCTTCCGTCTTGTCCTGCCAAAGCTTTCTTTCGACATCCTAGGGGTATGCCCATGAAATGTTACCGTGAAACTTGGTCGAATGGTATTGAGTCATGGGTTAAGGCCGCTAAAAACGGTGAATGATCATACTGAATGATCAAGTGATCATGCGGGCGAAATAGAACATACTCTAATTTTCACGGAATGATCATGCGCATAACGCTTCATTCGCGAATTGTTCCATTATTTCACGGTGAATGATGATGCGCATTTTCATTATGAATGATCATGCGAATGAAATAATTCGCCGTGTATAGCGGCCTTTAGGCCCTAAGGTTTAGGCAGAGGTGGGCAAATTGTGGCCCGCGGGCCACATGCGGCCCGCTACGGAGTTCGTAATGGTCCGACAGAGAATTAAAAAAAAGTGATAGGGTACACTTTTCTCATTAAATTGATTATATAATTAAATGTGCTCCAAGCTAGAAATCTTAGTAATATAAAATTAACCGTATAAATAAGTAGGATAGAAATACCACTATTGTTTAATATTTATTGTACAACTTATATTCTTTCTGAAATTAAATAAAGTGTTAACTGATGAATACAATCATTGCAAACGGTGCGGCCCGCCGATAACCTCCGCTCATACGAAGTGGCCCTCGAGCCCAAACAATTGCCCGCCCCTTGGTTTGGGGACCACATACAGGGGCCTTCAGTCCGTCCCGCAGCAGTTTGATATATGTTGCAATTGTGACGCATTTTTTAACCCCTTCCACTTAGATTAATTTTCTGGATATCGTGCCCATATTCTCTGTTTATTTTTTCTGTTGTTCTCTTTTAAATGGTAGGCAATGAAATGTTATTTTGTAATTTGTAATCAACGCAGAACCCTCACATGAAATGTAATTACTAAACATGGAGAACACAGCTATCGCTACTCGAATGAAATCAATTTAATACTTCCAATGCATCATGTTTCATGAAATATGAATTATTTATGCATGCTACGAATGTTTTAACATTTTTAAGCTTTAAAAATAATTTTACTGCTCCTCTGAATAGTGCTAAACTTAAGAAAATCTGATGACGAGATACACTCGTCATTGCGCGGTTTGGCATCGCAAGTTCATGACGAGCTAGACTCATCACTGCAGCGCAAGGGGTTAATAGGTTATAAGTAATAATCCAAGGCTCAGCGGTGAGTGCACTGAGATCCAATTTTCTCGACATTCGTAATCGTGGATTTGCACTCGCGAGGAACAGCTATTAAAAGTCTTGGATTTGATAACTTACATAAACACGAATATGATTTCTTTGAAAGCTCTAATAGGGTAGTTTCCTTCATCAAAGAAAACGAAAAGCATTGATTGCGATTCGTTACCCACCATTA
Source organism: Ischnura elegans (assembly GCF_921293095.1). Classification (NCBI taxonomy): domain Eukaryota; kingdom Metazoa; phylum Arthropoda; class Insecta; order Odonata; family Coenagrionidae; genus Ischnura; species Ischnura elegans. Next base: position 111,832,871 of record NC_060248.1, read on the forward strand.
GTGTATTCAAAGTATACAAATTATTTCGTTTTAGAAATAGCGGTTTAGACGAATGGCAATGGTCCATTTTTATCCTCATTTGAAAAGGGGCAGATTGGTGCCCATGCGATGCCACTCCAAGTGACGTCACAGGGACCTAGTTTCTATACGAGAAGATAGGAGTTATACATCGTCTGAGGTTACCAATGCATGCATGAGGCGTAGAGCTCAGGGAAACATGTCTTAATAATCACTTATTAAAACTGGCTAAGGTCGGAAAGTTTTCTTCATTTGTTAAGGTATTAATAATCCTTATTTAAGACAAGCGCTACCAGCCAGCAGGGTACTCAGCTACCCGCTAGCAGCCTGCGCCGTATCAGCGCTAAGCCTCGCCTCAAGGTCACCTCACAGGGGGGCAGCGGTAACCAGAAATAAGTCTCACGGAGAGATTTCCCGGCATTCATACTTACGCGTCGCGTTTTCGCGCTCTTGAAAATTTTCACTTTTCATTTAATCGCGAAAAATAGATATCGTCATTTAAAAATCTAAATGCGTGAAATACGTACTCCAGGTGTAATAATCTTTCGATTTAGGCAATAAAAAAATAATAGGAAACCACCCTATTATAACATTTCTCCGTGTGATTCGGATCGCCGCTCTGCCGTCGCGACGCGATGGGTTACTTGGGTAAATACATTTAAATCCACGATGGGTGAGTACACCCTACAGCCTACACATCTAGTCTACGAATTTAGAATCGTCTGCTGTAATATTCGTTATCGTGGGAATAGTATAAAGGCCAACAGCGTAGAAAATGTTACGCTCTTTTGTTCGATGGGGTGAAAAATGTGATATCCTCGAACTGTGATAAAATTGTGCCTCACCTTATCGAGTCCATTTCAAGAATATAGTCTGAGGTTTCAGGCGAGATGGAGTGGAAACGTGACATAATGAAAATGAAAAAGCAGGAGCAATTTCCACAATTTCACATTTATTAATGGTTTTTATTAAAGGTACCTAATGATGCTGAAAAGCGAAACCGGTAGTATTAATAAATGTAAAATTGTGGAAATTGCTCCTGCTTTTTCATTTTCATTAATCCATTTCAAGAGATGTGAGAATGCGGTGAAGTTTTAAGAAGGACCATTGTTGTAAACCGATGGTGGACCTTTGGCTATATTCACAGAATATTTCTGTCAGGAGTTTTTCACCTGAGTAATCACGGATATTTTTTTAATGTAAAGTTTTCTCTTATCTCTTAGATGTTTTTGAATTCGTTCATCGTCATCAAAAATCAAATTTGGAATGATGCTGAGCAGACTGGACGCTTTTGGAGTAAATTATTGCATGATTCATTCATGCGAGTGTTATTTCGAAAATTCATTGCATTTTGGCTTACTGATATTTTACGCAACTTCGATCTAGGCGTATCGCGGATTATTTTATTCATCTATTAACTTGCGTCTCTCATCCAGTGTATGGCCAAATCCTGTTCAGTGGGTGATTGGCCATATATGGTGTGGATACATTACTTCTTCCTTCCATCTCACGTATCCAGACCTCTCACTACCCTCCCAATTGCTCTGTAGATACGATAGTCGTAAAAATTCGGGATAGTTTCGCGAAGTGGTGGGATAAGGAAGTGGCCCTATGGCCTGCGGTGTGGTCCCGCACCGTTTTACAGCCCTCGTCTCTGCTCGGAATTCGACAGTCCCCCTTGAAAGCGCTAAGACGGCTCGCGAGAAAATGGCTAGCCATTAAATTCGCCATTAATCCCACTCCTAACGTACCGTGATAGTCCCAGGGCTTTATGACTGTGCGCCAAATTATGTAGGTGCGTCACAAAGTGGGCCGCCTCGTTATTTTTTTTCTGCTCGCCATGAATCAAGCGCAGCCTATAAGCCTGTGCTGGTGTACCACCTGCCCCGTTGAAAAATACTATCGCAATCCCACGCACTGTGACACTAATTATAAGTCCGAAAGTAGTCCTGGTGAATGGTGCGGGCACCTTGCGCCCATCAAATTTTCAGTAGGTGATGACGATTGCTCTTTTTCTTCGTCTACTTCCTAATCTCAATCGCTGTGTCGAGACTGTATTGTCTTTTTCTGGGTGGGCCTACCTACTACACAACGAATTGTGTATTTTCCCTTACATCCGTGTATGACGAGAAGTAATATCTATGGAAAAAAGTTTCGGAACCCCCATTGTAAGTCATATTATTCTTTACTGTTAGATGAAGTTATTAATTTCCGAATATTTTCCAAAAATAGTTAAATTATTACGTTTGTTATCTCATTTATTATCTTAATTATCTTCATTTCTCATTTACATTTATTATCATATCTCATCTCAAACGTACGCTACTCATTGTTCGCTGGGTATCTTCATTTTAATTTTGCCGATACCCGTCGATGAAAATATTTTTGTTTCCTTTGGCCACTGGTTGGTAGATAAATATCAGGAGGAGCATTGGTGAAAAATTAAGGATGGTATGGACGGTAATATTAAAAAATTCAAAATAACGGGATTTTTGTCTTGAATAATTTTAAAGAGAAGAATTTCGTGAATTGTCAGTCGAGCAACGTTGTCGGTAGCTTTCTTCAAGTACCAACACTTTATTCTAGTGCCATTTTTCAAGTTTCGAAATATACCGGAATTCGATTATTCCGATTCTGATTGAAGATTTTTTTTAGCGTTTTGACCCCTTAACTTTTTTTTCCTGTCTCCAGATGTTTCAATTTTGGAAATTAATTGAAGCAAACCTTCCATCCGCGGTTTGCCTTACTATCGTCTACGTGTGCAGATGCTTTATTATTTGTCGGCATGGGCATTGATATTGTTTTGTAAAGTTGAAGGGGAAAAGAGATGTAGGATGGATGGTGGTTTCTCTAACCGCAGTTGTCATTCCGAGCTTTCTCTCCGGAATAATAGGCCGTGGTAAGAGCGTGGGACATTCCAAATGAGAAAAAGTTCGCTTTCGCCCTAAATTTTCTCTATTTTTGTGGTTTATGTACAATGGATTTTGCCTACATCCCATGATGGACCCAGCAGAAATCTCATTTCTGCACATTCCCTCGCAGGACAGCGCAGGATATAGTAAACGCTCTCAATCCCCCTGGGGGAAGTACCTGTATCTCATCGTGAGATTTAAAAATATCGGTTGAAATTCTCATAACTTTTAATTGTTTCCTTCATGTCCCGAAGGCTTTAAACAAAACTGCATTTTTAAAGCAACCTTTAGACAATAATTTCTAATGTATTATTAAATAAAGACTTTAAACTTCAGTGTGAGGGACACTATTGATTAGCTAAATAAATAATACTAAGGAAGCTTCACAAAAATATACAATTTATCACTGACAGGTCTCATTGTGCTTGCTGTAATTCTACTGACGTCACTCATGATACGATGGATTTAAGAAAATGATATACCAATATGAAACATGAAATCGTTTCAGAGAACTCATTCGTATGTGATGTATTTTATTGCTTAATTTTATGCTTTTGATGCCTATGCCACTAAATAACTTCCAGTAATAATCAGTTTCTACCATCATGGACGTATTTCATTTATTGCATCGGATCAATATAAAGTGCGCATTGACTTCAAATTATATAATTATTTAAATATAATAAGACAAATATCTCTTGTAATTGATGAAATATGGAATCGATGACGAAACTGACTTTGATAACCAGTAATGCCTCAGCCATGAACAATTCGAGTATTGAGTTTTGACTGTACGTTTTAAGAAAATCGTGACTGAATGAAAGAGGTGGTTTTGGCGGAAAGATAGGCGTGTGATTTTTTGACGTTACCTTTCTCAGGGATCCTGCGGAGAAAGACTTAATCTGTGAACTTAATAAAATACTAAGGAAAGCTGCGCCACTCGTCAAAAACTGCTGTGGGCGTAAAGAAGGGTTACGCAGATATTTATTTGTTTATTTCCATACCACCGAAAACAGCTCTAAACGGCCTTTTACATTGGGCTTATCAACATGTTAACAATTTAACGTACACAAACAACCATGCCGTGTATAGGGGTAACTTATCCAGGCGGGACTCGAACCCGCGATCTCCTGTGTGGCAGGCGAGGACTTTACCCCGCCGCCACCGAAGCCGGAGATGTGAAATAAATTTGGCTGGGAGCCGCTGAAGACTCTGAGTCAGCTTCTATTGAGGCGTAGGCATCTTGAGCCATAAAGAATAGGTTACTCCGAGAGCGATAGAACATCATTTTAGAATCCTACTATGTTTCCATGTCCGACAGAAACTATAATTTAAACCCTTCCACTTCGATTAATTTTCTGAATATCGTGCTCCTCTTCTCTATTTATTTTTCGGTGGTTCTTTAACAAATGGTAGGTAACGAAATGATATTTTGTAATTTGTAATCAACGTATAACCGCGAAATAAAATGTGATTATTAAACATGGAGAGCACAGCTACTCGAATAAAATCGTTTCAATCCTTCCAATGCATCATGTTTCATGAAAAATGAATTATTCATGTATACTATGAATGTTTTAACATTGCTAAGCTTTCAAAATAATTATATATTTCCTCTAAATAGTGCTAAAATTATGAAAATCCGAGACTCGTCATTACAGCGCAAGGGGTTAAGAGAGATATTTTACCGAACGGATAGTTATAGGAATTCTTCTTTCTCCCGAACTATGAAGGACTTTAATAAATACTAGGCGGAACGTTCGAACGTTTGAGTATTTCCTTTTTATCTGTAAACGGCTGGTGTCCCCACACTCCTCGCCGTACGTCTACAGAGGCGGCTTGTGGGGTAGTATATAGATGTAGATTTGTTCGATCCCGTCGTCAAAGCGGGGAAGAATCCGGCTAGCTGAGTAATTTTCACTTCTTGACGCCCGCGGCGGTCTTGTCGCCGTGTGGTTAACCACTTAGAATCTCACTGGGTCGAGTTGGTTGTTAGAGAACCGCCCTTTCTTGCGGATAAAAAGTTGGGTAAATATTATAATGAGAACACCAGACGCTTTGCCCCCAAGGGCGGATGTGTTTCCGTTCCTTTGTCCATTACCGTGGAATGAGCCCTTAACCTTAACCAACACTTCAAGTGGCCTGATTCAAATGCTGTCGTGCGTGAAGAACTGGGTTTCGGCGAACAATTTTCCACGTTTTCTACTGCTCCTTCTGGAGCCAAATATGTTGTGGATTTCCATCTTTATTTGCTTTTTTATTGATTGATATGACTGGAACAAGTTTTTTTTTGTTTCTTCTCTATTCCGTATTTAATTTTTCTTACATTAATTTTAAATAGTGATACCAGTTCTTAGGTAGTGATCTGATCGTTTTGAAATGCTGGAATAAATTATGTAGATGGATAATAATGACTTGGGTCAAAAGGTTTCAATTTTTAATATGAGAAATCCAGTATATTCTTTTCTCGGAATATTTTCTTTTTTTAATTATTTTCATTTCATGGTACTTCCAACCAAGTCTATCGGTGTCACGCATGAAGACTGTAGTTCGTTTGTTGTTGGCGTTTTTATTACTGTGGCTTTGACGAGAATAAAATGAACTTTTTCGTGAAACTTTTCTGATTAAGTGGATTTTCGACATTCGAAGTTATAGATCGGAAATGAATGATGGAAAAAAGTCAAAACATATTAATCCCTGTTTATCGTGGAGCATTTGTTTAATTGAAATGTACTTCAGTAGAATTTTTGGTTTCAAAGAGTTTATTTTCCGAAAAATTCCGGTATTGTGCAGACTTCATGGGTTGTCTAATGCTAGATATTTTGAAGGTTAAAGTGTAGCTTTGCATGCCAACTATGCCCTTCAGCAGCGCATATGTGAATGAATTTCAATGCCACTTCCTTTGGCCTGGCTAAATTCGATTTTTGCGCATCTACGAAGGATGCTGTGTGTCTCACGTACATATTTTGAGGAGAAATGCTCTTTCGACAGTTTGTTTGGTGCGATTTGCACGTAGTCATTATCCCTGTGTGTTGACGCCGCTCGAAGTTCTGAAGCTTACTGGCAGGCGTTAGATGCGGCCGGTTCCCATTTGGAATGGACCCTTTCGAGATGCCATCATGGGCACATGCGGTACGCGTTGTGTTCGAGGAAGTAATAGACCGGCTGGAAGTGTTGAGTATTCAAGGTGCCCCCGTATGGGTTCGTTGCTCAACTCACAAACAATTTTTTATGGAGGTTTTTTCGCGTATACGCGGTCCAAACCAGACTTTTCGTCAATGTTATCGATAAAAACTTGTCAATAAGGACGACAACCATAAAGGTTTAAAATCGAATTTTGGGCGCACAGAATGAGGATAATTAATCCTTATATGTTCAGGTTAATTCTTTTTCCAGCTATTTCAGCAGAATAAAGCGTCATTGTCATTTAACTAACGTGATTTGGCTTTAAATACCGTATTCATTTGCTTAAAACTTGACTAGCGTTATTTTTTTAATGATTTTTATGGTATAACGAACATAATGTCAATTTCTTGTCGCAATCACTTGTATATTCTTACATTTAGTAGCATTTTTCCTTCGATTTGAAATTGATCGTCATAAACGCCTTAATAAAAATGCTTGTATTTAATTACAATTTCCATAAAGTATAGCGCGTATATCCTACTTTTTTTGCTGTCTGAAGTCGATGATTTACTGTTCGAAGAGTGTATTTTAAAACATTCCTGACTTATTCTCCTTTTCTCATATCAAACTCCTTAAAAATGTCACGAACTATAAGCATCACATGTTGGAGCGTGGGATTGGAATACACTGCATAGGGTTAGAAGGCAAGCAGAGCACGCAACGGAAGAAAGAACTCCAGTAGTTCGGGTTTTTTTAACTCACTGCGTCCAATCAACTAAGATTTTCCGGATCGCTGTGAAATCATAATAGATGTTGCTGGGATGTATAAAGATTCGCATTTTATGTCATAAAGGTGTCGGCATTTCACGTTAATTGTCACAAAAATAAATTGAACCACAGACTTGTGAATCACGTACTTAGTAGCCTATTGGTATGTGCAAGGTTTTTATGTGTCAAAGGTCCGTAATTATATTCCCGGACCAAATCACCCCTCTTTGCTCACCCACCTACCAATAAACTTCAAAGTACTTTAATATTACATACGATGTTGATATTTTAGATTACAATTATCTTCCAAATTTTCTGCTAAATTTTGAGCATCTGTGTCTTTCAAACTGTTTCATTCTTTGGCGGTGAATCTTACATGTTTCATTCTTTGGCATCTTTCGTTCTTTGCTCAGTTTTTTGCTTTTTATGAGAACAATTGTATTCCATAGAAAGGTTTATATTTGTAAAATGAAATATATTCTTTCAAATGATTCCGTAAAACACTTATAGATGAGGAGCTCTTAGACGTATCAACATTTATGTTATAGCATGACCGTCAATGTGGGCGCGTCGTTTTTTCAGCTGAGCGCTGTAGTCTTGGTCTCATGGAAGCACTCTTATCGCTGACTCAGGTGAGGGGCGATACAGCGCCCGAGGAACGGGAGATGTTGTCTGCTGAATGGAAGTTGTTTCCTCAAGCATTTAACGCCCAGGTGCTTATCAGTCAACTTCCATCCCACGCCTTCTCAGATATTCCTTTTACTGCCATCGTGTGATTCCTGTTGCATAACTCTCTCGTGAATGGACCTTAATTGCCCTTGAAAAGATCCCTCATCCGTCTTCATTCCTTTTTCCCTTCCTTCTCTTTTTTTATAAAAGGTTACAACAACGAGTTTTCGAGTCGCTCACTATGATTGCCCGTGATAAGAATTAGAAATTATCATACCGAAGTTTGTCTTTTATTGTTTATGATCATGCGCTGTTTCAGAAGCATTCTTATATAAGACAAAGAAAAGGATTTATAATATTTTACTCCAGGCAACTGTCAATTGGGTGAGGTTCAAAGGATTGGTCCCTTTAAAATATGAGCAAAAACCGGAGTGGGAAGTAATAAAATTATTAAAGGAAAAAACTATTGTTTCTTTCGACATGAATGTTGAAACAGTTCAAATGTTAATGTATTAAAAACTCCTATTTTAAACGACAAAAAACGAGTATGATTTCGTAGTGCAGAATGATGAGCAAACAGTGATCAAAAACTTCAAAGTGTACTGACTGAAATCTTTTATTTATATTTCATGAATTTTCCTAATAACATTGAATCTTCTGGAGTGCTCAAATATTTATCAATTCAGTACTATACAATTATGTGCAAGGAAGATTCTACCCTGATTACAGATTAAAATGTTGGCCTCGTTGGCATTAATAATAACTCAATGTCGCATTCAAATAATCCCCTTTTCCAGCTTTTCCCAAAATTTTGAGCATTGCAAAGAACGCCGCCGTCAAATTCACCCGTAGGGGTATAAAAATACTTGAAAAAGTACGGTATTAATTTAAACATGGAAAACATAACAAGTTTCCCTCATCCCCATTCACGCATCCCAAAAAGGTTCCCGCCTTGAACTTGAACATTGAGCAAAAATGTGCCCCGCCTTTTCCAGGATAGGTAATAGGGAAAGACAGGAATCAACTACATAAGACTACTATAAAATGAGAGAAATATTTGTGTTTCAACCCGAGTTGAGGAATAGGTTGATGTGCGCTGGACTGGTATCAGCAAGCACCTGAGGAGGTTTGGTAGGGAAGGAGCGGGACCATGGGGAATAATGGTCCGATAAACAAGATTCCGAGATACATATTTTACCGAACGGGTCGCTGCTTTTGGAATGATATGCCAACTAAATTGGCCCTACGTCCTTACTCTAATCGTGCGCAGCATTGTTACGGAAGAAAGAAACTTTGATTTTTTACACTATACACCTTTGGAAACAGTCTATTTAAAGGGACATTAAGTTTTTGCAATTGAATATTCTTGAATATTTTTATAATACTTTATGATTGTGAGTGTTACTTCCCCATGTCTATTCAAAAATACATTCTGTATTTTAAATCAAAGAATATGAAGAGTATGAAAAAATCTAAGAACACATTCTATATTCTTAGATTTTTTCGCGATCATGGAGCCGGTTCATGAAAGTTTTTTTTTTCGAGTTTTTTACCTGCACTGGGTCAGGGAGTTGTAATAACGTTCTCTCAAGATTTTAATCTAACTGTTGGCGAGCGGCTTTCCTCTTTTAAATTCGCCGTTTCGTTTTCCAAATTTCAGTCTCGTTTTCGCCTCAAAAAGGTTCGAGTGAAAATCTCTGGCTTCTGCGCGCACGGTCGAGATTAGTGTATCTTTGCTTGCGGTTGCTTTTTCTCTGCCGTATCTTATAACCGTGGCACACGTCTCATTGAAAGAATAGGAGAAGGAAGAAAGCCGGGTAGGCATTATCGCGACGTAAGAAATGCTGCCAGCGGTATATGTGACAGTGCAAGGCGAGTGTTTTACTGGGGTCGGCATGCGCTGTTGTGGCTTATCGCGAATTCCATCCTCGACTCCCCCTCGTGGGTGTTTCCTCGCTAAGAATGACTTAACCCTCTCCAACCCCTCCTCCCTCTCCCCTTGAATCAGTCCGTCGTGCCTACGTGGTGGGCGAACCAAGAGTACACATCATTCTCTCTCGACCGTTTATATTTCATCTTTTTTCGCGACGAAGCAATCGTTTTTAACTTACCCTTTCTTACCCTAGTAAATTATACGATATATTGAGTAATTGAGTGAGCATGGTATATAATAATAATTTTAAATTCTCATAGTACAAATAAAACACAAAATATGTATAAACATTTTTTTTTAATTTGACACCCTTTGAGACTTTCGCCTCGCTTTAGGGTTGCCCGCTCTCTCATGTACAAATAAATTTTTAAGTTGGCCTGTGTTGCATAAATATTTATAAATAGCCCTTAACTGCTGGATTAAAAAAACAAAATATATAAAATAGACACAAAATACATAAAGATAATACAGTATTCAAAAATGGGATACATACAAAGAAATTACAACAAATACAACTCATCATAATATCCCAAACCTATTAAATCAGCTCAGTCAGTGAAGTAAAATCTGATGCTTAGTCAGTATTAATCAGCTTAGTCAGTATTTGCTTGTATCTCATTCATAAAAATCATACGTATGATGAAATACCGATGAAAAAGTTTTAAATATGAGGTACAGGCAAATTTTGACTGGGTGTAATCAATACACTGTGAACATTTCAATATGTACAGCGTAAGTTTTAAACGAATAATACCTCTAGGCCTAGGAAGAATGAACGCTTTCGGTGCCTGCCTTCGTTTGCAGCATTGAAGTTCGTTTGGAAGATAAATGAAATTCGATCAATTTTTACAATCACGCGAAAAAAGAGGTACGGCCGGTTGGACGGGAGTGATTCCTCGACTTGGGAAATGAACTTCCTAGAGGATATTATATGTTATATATACACCATTCGTCATTTATTCATGCCATCCGAATCTTCTGTATTCTAATTTTTTTCTCTTCTTTTGCAGGTGAGTTTTTGCAACTATATGAGATAAAATACCGGATTTCAATACTGTTACCTCCACTACTCTTCTAGCATGAGGTATGTATTTTTCTTCAAATAAATAGGAGCTTGAGTACCAAATACTCATTCGGGAAAAATACTTGATCTTCAGAATTCTTGCCTCTTGTCACATCTGCAATGGAAATTTCTCAGACGCGTGAGATAATATTCATGTATGTATTTTTTATGGTGATTATTTTATGTATACATATATACTTAGAGGACACATGTATGTCTGAGAAATATTTTTACCGGCGATTGCTTTGTGCATCTCTTGCAGTTCTGATAATATTACAGAGTGATTTTAAATAGTCTGAACAAAAAGTAGTTTTCATTGGGTGATTGCCCAATAGTTAGTTAAAATCACATGACCACGTTACTGTCTGGAAAGAAAAAGACTCCATAGTTTCTTTAAAAATATTTTATTAGCCTATGTCTTTACATATGTCATTTGTGTTTCATTAGTTATTCAGACTGGAAAATTGCTGAATGAATGTTTTAGAAACAGATGTTTTAAAATAATTCTCTCAAAAATATTCGGGTATCTGTTTAGCATCAAACCGTTGCCCAGAAAACATGAACGATTTTTGTATCTGCCTCCGTTTTTAGACTTGAAATTTATGTATGAGAATTATGTTCGTCATGAAATTCAATCAATCATATAAAATGCTACGAATATATTTATATTCTTCCCTGATTTCAGTTGTACCAGTTCGACGTCAATATTACGCAACATCTCATTCGATGCTTATTATTCGTCCGTTCCTTGAATTATATTTTGGCATTTAATTGGCGGTAATCCATATAAGGGGAAAGGAGGTTGAAAAACAACCACAAAAAATAGACGTTGATAATGGAATATTATTTCGTGCTTACGTTCAATCTATTAAAAGCCGCCTTTTATTCTTTTTTTATTCTCTGATTTAGAGGTGTAAATCGTCTTTGAGTTCTTCGTGCGGAGTAATAATAAAATTCGGCTTCCCCCTTGCCCGTTTTCACGCAGCAAGGCAGTCTTATTTCGTGCGCGCAAGAATGGTGCGGGAGTCGCTGACCGATATCAAACGTTATGTTGGCATTCCTGGAATGGTTTTGGCGCACGCATAGCGAGAAATGGCTGGGATATCTTAGAGCGCAATGACCGCCGTCTTCAAAGAGTGGTATTCTGGGGCCGCATTGAGTCACGCGAAGGTAGCTTCACGGGAGTCTTCGATTTGATAACGTCCTGGCGGCAGTGACTGTATTGGGACACGCCCATTTATGTTTGTTTTTTGCTGGACGCTTCTAAGGCCTGGTTACACGGTGCATTAACACGTACAAGTTAATGTACGTTTGCGTGAACGATTTTGGTAGACCGGAACGGAACATGAACGAATGCATGAACCAAATTAGAACAGGTTCTTTTTTCCGTTCATGCATTCGCACAAGTTGGGTGGCACTTTCTTGCCCGTTTTCACGCAGCAAGGCAGTCTTATTTCGTGCGCGCAAGAATGCACTTTCGTGTTCATTATCGCGTTTGTACATTTAGATCATTAACCCGTACGTGTTAATGTATCGTGTAAACTGGCCTTAAGAGTGTGGTAAATGTATCCGAATACTGGTCTTCGAGTACCTACTCGGATGGTATTCGAATACTCATGCAAGCTACTTATTACCCAGGCAGTTTCCTGAGTTATCAGATAGAAACACAGCTGTTCAGATCCGGATGTCCCTGCAGTGCGGCTAAGTTTATATTCATCATTATAAGAATGCTTGGTTATTTTACTTTAATTCGTGATATCGCATGTATATTTTTTTATTTTAGTATTTTAAAGCTCCCTTTAAAATAAAGCTCCCTTTAAAAGTTTAAAAGATCCTTACCATCACTGATTTACACGAGAAAGTTAATTATTAAGCGCTTTTTACCGTTATAAATGCATTGTTTTCTTCCGAGCAGGGGGCTGCTTTCTATATTTCTTTATCATCCTCAGTGCTTATAGCAGGTAATCTTTTGTATATCTCCGTCCTTGAATCTTTGTTTGTATTTTTTATTAAATTATAGAAGTGAAATATGGAAACAATAAAAACTGACCAAAGAGTATTTTATAAAGTCTCTGTGTGCTGTATTTTCAGTCAGTTTGACATTGGTAATTAATAATCCCCCCACAATTCCTTGTTTTATGGTAGGTGCGTATTATTCAATAAAATATTGAGGCCAGAGGGGACTCGGGATTGGCTCAAGGGAGTTTTTCGCTGCAGAATTGAAAGCAGACTTTCATTTTTAAACTGCCCAGCTCATATTTTAATCTGGAAAATAATAAACAGTCGATATTTTCGCTGCGACGGAGCCACGTAAGCGATGGAGGCTGGCTAGTATTGACTTCCAAGATTTTTTTTATCTCTGGCAAAGGTAACAAAGTGGAAATATTCAATTTGGATTAATGTAATAAAGTAGTATTTTGCCATGCATAACTCACGACTTTTGAAACCCCTGAGGTTAGGAACAATATTTGTATTTTTCTTTTCTGTATGATGCATTGAAATTTTTTTCCTCCTCAATCGAGTTTCAGTTTTTTATGCCTATATTTTTTTAACGTGCAATGGAGAAGCGACGCCATGCCAGATTTCAAAGTCAGGCGTTGGTCAATGTAATCTTGCTGTAGTTTTTAATTGTTACGCATCATTATGTGGATTTTTATCATGGGAAAGGACTCAAAAACTATAAATTCGCTTATTTGTGGCTGTATGTATGCGTAGCTGGGGGTAATACGTTCTTCCGGTTTCGGTGAGGGTGGAATGGTGAGTGAGGCCTAAGGGGCTGCAGGGTGACGTTCCATCCGACGGACGGCGTATTGCCCTTAAGGTACCCTCGTTAAATCTATAGTAGATAGCCGCGCCCTCGGCCGCCGGTATTCAAACGCGAGACAGCGGGATGGAAACTGGAGTGGTCAGTCAACTAGCCTACGCAGTATTTGCATACATACGCTACGTCATTGTACACTTCGAAGTGTTCAGTATGATGAGCTGGGTATATACGTTGGCTATAAGTACCGTTACCTGCACAATAGAATTTTTCATTCGATTGGAGTCAGAACCTGATTCTTTGCATCCTTATGTCACGCATTTGACCTTTACGTCGAGACGAAGTCATCCATGAGGCGGAAGGTCGAAGGCGAAGAGGAAGTGACTTAAACTATCGTCAGCGCACCTTTCGATCGAAGTCATCAGTCGCCCGCGGAGGAAGTGGTAGACGTCGTGTCTGCGGCGCAAGAGATGAGTTGGGCTGATTTTCGCTTACCATTCACTCGCGGAGATTGTTCGTGAAATAGGGTGGGAAGGGGAGCCGCCGATGGAATCGGGTTAGCGAACCCGGAGGAAGAGTGGGCTTTCGTGGGCGGCGTGTCCACGTGCCGAGACACAATCCCCCTCCTGCTTCTTCTTCTTCATATGCGAGGGACAGATTGAGGGATGGAAGGGAGAGGTGGTCTTGATTAGTCAGACGGTGGTGGTCGCGCTGTGGGCGGGCTGCTGGCTGGCTGGCTGTTGTTGTCCGGTGATGTCTCTCTGCGAAGACGGCCGAGGCAGTTTTTCACGCTTTGTCAGGGCGGGCGATTAGAGGAAGATATCATCAATAATCATGAATAAATAATAATGGCTCCTGATTAACTTTGCGGCGTTAAAGGGAGTAAGAAACTGCCTCGGTGGCGGCGGGGTAAAGTCCTCGACTGCTAAATCGAAGGTCGCGGGTTCGAATCCCGCCTGGGTAAGTTACCCTTATCAAGGGCATGGGCGTGTGTGAATGTCCTTCGTTGTTAATTGTTAATTACGCCAAATGTGCTGTTTATGGGGTAATGGAAATAAATAATACCTAATAAATTTCCACTCGGCATTTATTCAACGTTTCGATACGTATTAATTCTTATATTTACGGAAAATCGCAGAAATTTCCTTCCTCATAGGAAATTTTTTCCTTTCATGTAGAAACATTAAATCATGGTTTCGCTAGTAGTTGGACCCGCCCGCCTCTGTGACGGTGCGGGATTCCTCATCCCTACCCTTCCACTCCTATCCACTCCTTGGAGGCGTCGTCGAGCTCCTATCGCGGCGGCGCCTCCCTCCTATCTCCTTCCATGTCTTCCTTCCGTGGTGAGGGTGAAAAGCGAGAGCTTACACACCCTGCCCCGGGAGTATAACCCCGCGAGCCCGCCATGGAGTCTCTTTACCACTGTGTCATTCGCAGTGGTGCAACTCCCATATGGAGGAGTTTAGTTATCTCCTTTTAGACTTGTGTCCTTACGAATTGAACAGTCAGCGTCATATCCGGTTAGGTGAAATAATCGTTATTAGGAAAATTACTAGGCCGTTATTGCTCCCATTATCATCGCTATATTACGCTAAGTTGAGCCTGCGACGATTGAATCATTACATCTGTGGTATTTTTATATGAATAATAATGATAAAAAGAACTCGGGCTCAGGGGCCCAGCGAGGTTAACGGTTGGTGTCTTAAACTTCCTGCCACACGCATATTTAGACGGCTTGCGAGGTAATATTTAGATGAGCAATACTCCAAATCTTGGGAAAGGGAGTAAATTCCTTTTCAAACCTATATAAGCTAAGCGGAGGGTATGGGTGTAATATCATCATTTCCCCTTGAAATTTTGCGCTGCCTTCAAAAGAAGTGGGGAGTTGCTTGGAATGAGTTGCAAATAATAATAATTTACACGTCCAAAAAAAAAACAAATGGGTCCATGCATTATTTTATGAACATATTTGGAAATTAGGTGCCCTATTAGACAAATTACCCGTCTGTAGTTGATTCCAAGCTTGGGTATGTAAATAGAGATGTTTTCTCACTCATATGGAATTGGTAACTCGAATTAATAAAATAGATCTTAAGTATTCGTGGAGAAAAGTCTTCAATGAAATGTATCTATTATTTAAGGGATTAGAGCAAAAGTAGAAGCGGCGGGAAAATTGAAGTCAGCTTGAGATGAGAAATAAGGAAGGGCACTGTGAAGGAGATTGAAAAAACGAGCAAAGTTGTCTAGAGAAAGAAAGAATATTATCTGTGAAAATATATATAGCATGGGTAAAATAACAAAGGGGAAGAAGGCATTGAAAAAGTTTCATGGTCTCTAGATGGGCGTAACGAAGTTAAGGAGAAGGAAACTCAGTTATTTCTGCCACGCTACATATACCGATCATTTTTATGGCAGCGTGCGCGATTTCTCAAGATATCTAAAAATATGTTGCCGTAACTGTTTCTGGTATTTATTAAATCTGCTGTTGGTAACTGAGTACACTTCAGTATGTGTATCATGTGATGTAAAATGTAATTTTTGTCCAATCAGAAGTTACGACTCCTCAAGTCGTGAATATTGGGACTCTCCTTTACCTAATAAGGGCTAGCTCTCATTTCGCTCCATGTAAAGAACTGCAATGATTGAATAATTTCTTGTTTTCCCTTCAATATCAGTGATTTATCTGAGGGTATTTTTCAATGCCCCCAATATTTAGAAGGCCAAATTTTTCTTACTTCCTTCGTAGGAATACGTATTTTTTTAACGGACTTTCCATATTCATCACCCCATCATCCTTGCTTATCAATCCGGATATTGGGGATCAATATCTCTTTCAGAAGCCGGTGATTCACTGTCAAGGCATCCGTCTTCATATACTTCTCTCGGCTTCTCTAAGCAGGATTTGAGATTTCCTTCTCTCCGCATTTCGTAAGGGAACCATTGGGTCTTTCTGTTGGCAGCCGGTTGTGATTTTCTCATCATTTTCTTTCCAGAACTCCTCTATTTCCGATTCGCCATTTCTTTGGTCTTCCCGTGGGAAATTCTTTCCGAAGTTCTGGCATCCTTGTTATCTTTTTTTAGGTTTATTGATTGCTTACCCTCGGGTCTGACCCCTGTTGTGAAGTTTTTGAAGAGTCCATTGTCTGAATTCGCGGAATAAAGGTCTAGCATATTTCATCGCCAATTTTTTTTTATCTTTAAAATCCATGTACATTATTTTTTTGCTTTTTAATTAGCTATTCCTTTGAAATATTATTATGGTTCTGCAATAATTAATTCCTAATTTATTACCTATTAAGGTGATAATAAATACTTACGTCAATTCAGTATTATTCCCTGGTCCTAGTACAGGTCTAAAATTAACACGCTACTTCACAGATTTATACCAGCTGTGCAATTTAATTTTAATATAAATACGTTTTTTATGAAAAATATTCGATCTTAAAAAGTATCGGAAATATTACTTGAGTACGTGTTATTTCGCATTTACCAACTCCCACTTCTGAAGGAGATCGATCCTGCCCCTTCTTTTTAATACATATATTTTGTGAAGGCAATCGGAAGGTTTGGTGTAAGATCGTCCAAATTTCGACAATGTTTATGGAATGTAGTATCTTTGCGCTTGGCTATAATTGTATGGTATTAATGAGGTAAAATTTATTTTTCTCGCAACAACTCGTGATATAACATGCCAAACTCCATTGCGAACCAAAGAAATTATTTTTTCTGAGACATATTTCTAGATTAATCCGCTTTCTCTTCCCTTCTTCCTCCACCCATACCTAACGTTTTTTTTCCATTATCCTCTAAGACCTATCATACCTTACTTCTGCCTAAGTATGCAAAACACTGCTCATTTCGAGAATGTTAACCGTAGTCGTATGAGTGTCCGGCTATTTTATTTAAGCTGTCATCCGGGTTTCTCTTATCTCGCCTGCTTAAGGTTGCTCCTCTTGTAAACGCGAGGCTCAGCCATGGAGGATTTTCTTTCTGGTCGTCCTTGCGACAGGTTGCGGGCTGAATTTAACCCCCCCCCACAAAGCCCCACCCCTCGTGCGCGTCACCCTGGGCTCTCAACTTGTCGTGTACGTGTGCGGCCGATCCCACGGAGGTGTTGGGTCGCGTGGGCGAACCTGACCTCGCAACACCTCCCTCCCCGAATAGTGTTCGAAGCGACCACACCTTTCACCTGACTGAGATTCGCGGAGACCACGCTGACCCGCTAACAAGGCTGTCGTTGTCCCCGTCGGCAAAGTGTGCTCCCAGCATCCTTTACCTCCCCTACCCATAATGATCTTTCGTGGAATAAACATATTCGAGAAATGACCGGTCAAGCCAATCGTAAAATGGGTTTTGTTGAAAGAATATTAGGAACACAAAAGTGAGAGAAATTAGCTACTTTTCCCTCGTTAGACCACATTTAGAATACGCTGCCAGTGTTTGGGACCCTCACGAAAAAGGTTTAATAACAGAGTTAGAACGTGTGCAAAGAAGAGCTGCCAGGTATGTGAAAGGTCGTTACGATAGTCTTGTTAGTGTAAATGACCTCTTAGATAAACTCGGATGGGAATCTCTGTCGGACCGCAGATTGAAAAGTAGACTAAACCTTTTAGATAAATTCAAGAGCAGTGTCTTTTCTAACGAAGTTAACCATATCTTACGGACGCCAACATACTACGGAAGATCTGATCATATAAATAGAATAAGAGAGATAGATTGTAGAACAGACAGATTCAGAATGCCTTTTTTTCCACGATCAATAAGAGATTATAACGGCAGCGATAGAACTCATAAATAGATTGCCTGACTTGTAGTGTAGCCTACTAACCTATGTAAAACGTAATGCATGTTTCTTAATTTTATTATTATTTCTAACCGCATACGGTAGTATAATTTGTTAGTATAAGTACGTGACTTTTTTTGGACCGTGTGGTGTGCATCTGGGAGTCCAATTGCATGCTGGTGATTGATCACCCCCTGCCAAACACCCAAGAGGTGGCTCGCAGGGTATTATGTAGACGTAGATTACGTTGATCAAGGTGTTTGGGTTGATGCTGGAGACTCGCCCTATGTTTCCATCTTCCATAAGGCCAGTTTTTACAGGGTGGAGAAAAATTGCGTCGCGAAATTTGAACCGTAGGTAGCTGATGCCAGTATATGAACCTACTACTACTGATGATGTTTTGTTTGAAACCTGCCTGGGTATTTAGTTCGTGCCAGCATTTAGCTGTAGCCGAGCAATTTAATTTCGTGGCGAAACGGCTCTTATGAAAGAACTGGATGTGCCTCTCTTGATGGCGCATTGCGAAGGAATGGCAAGGAGTGGAGATTGAAACATTGTTTATCTGCTTAGATTTAATACCCATCGTTTTGAAAACGTTTGGAAATTTGTTGAAAAAGTTCGTGAAATACAGTGTGTGTTGAGTACGGTGTTGAAAAATTAAATTTCTACTTCTACGAAAAGAATTTATTTAATGGTAAGAAGTCGCGCAGTAGTATGTTGCCACACTGACTACGAAACGTATGTTTCTTCATCGTGTTTCTGTTGTGGGTGAATTCGCTTAGTTTGCAAGATTTATGGGTGGAGACGGTGCAGAGAATTTGGGTCTGGGACAATCGCGAGTAAGATTTGCGGCCGCCCCGGAGTATTCAGCGATAGCAGTTGCGCGATCCGTCGTCGTTCGTCGACGCGTAGTTTTGCGACGTTTCTCATCATCGTCATTAGTCAACAATCCAAAGATTGGTTTGGCGCAGCTCTCCATTCCACCTCTCTCATCCGCTATCCTTTTATAGCGAAGTATTCAAGTCTGATTATTTATTATTTGGAGTAGCTGCGACTCCTCGGGATAATAATGTGATGGTTTCCCCTTGCCTTCCACATCGCAGTACTGAAGCCGTTAAAGGAAATGTTACCGCGCCTGCAGTGAAATGATTGTCGCTATACTAACCACTGTGGTATCATCCTCCACTCACATGAGGAAGACCTGCTACCCTTCCCCCCAGGTGATGGGAGGCATAATTGTTGGCGGCATCCCCACGGCATCTTCACATGTTAGATTGCGACGTTTCTATAATACGTAAATTTGTAAAAAGAAATCTCATTGCTCAAAGGTTCTCTATTCGGTCCTTGAAAATGTAGATTTGGTTGTTATTATACCTTCCATACTACTTAGGACGAAACGAAGACCTCATAGAGAAATAGAAATGCATGATAGGTATTCTCCTGGCTAATTGTAAGTCCGTGAAACCTTGTTATCTGTTAGTATTAGGGACATTCGCAGAGCGTTTTTTTTATGATCAACCTCGTAGAGAAATAGAAATGCATGATAGGTATTCTCCTGGCTAATTGTAAGTCCGTGAAACGTTGTTATCTGTTAGTATCAGGGACATTCGCAGAGCGTTTTTTTAATGATCAATGATAGTTTAAATAAGGCAATAGATAAATTAGTAATTGGTAACGTTTAATATTAGCTCTAATATCTCTGTGTTTAGTTTAATTGTGTTACAATGATTAAGAAATATTTTCACTTTAAATATTTTGAAAGCGATTCGTAAACGCTGTACCTATACTTGGAATAATATCTGCACGCGCTCCTAGAGGATCATCCCTAATGATACTGAATGACTAACTATTATTTTTGTATTTTAATCAGCAGATTAAGATGTTCAAATAATTGTTTTGAGACTTGTGTCATATTTATAAATCCTTGTTCCATGACAGACTTAATATTTTTGCCGCTATAGGAGTTTTCATCTTATCTTTTCACCTGCTCTTTTCCTACTAATCCTACGTATCCAATATAAATTCATGTTGAGTAGTTTTCTTCATTTTCAATGTCAGGTTGGCAACGCCGAAGGTCAATACAAATGGTCGTTAAGAAGTGGATAAAGTCGAGAGCTCCTTATGCGAGAAAATTCTTGCTGTCATCGGAAAAAGATTTTCGTAATCCAGTCCGTGTCACTCTCACTTTCGTAATGTGCCTGAAGCGGTAATCTTTGATCGCTTTAAAGTTTTCTTGCTCTAGCGATCGAATCGTGTAAATGCTCAATTTGACGTCACCTCATTATAAAAACCAGCGTCATCTGGATCATGATTCATGCTTGAGTGAACATCCTGAAAAATATTCTTTTGAATTTAGCGTTTGGAAACATTCACTGCTCCCTTTGACGTCTCTTAAAATGGAACAAAAATCTTTTTAATGCTCTTAGACCTCAAATTGTACGTCCAATGAGACTTTCCAGTGTTGTAGCTTGAGTACATCTACGAGGGTGAGCTTAATCTGTACCCGCAGCCATTCTTAAGTAGGTTTGCGAAAAAATAGTTTTTACGATTGATTGAGGAAAACGCCAGGCAACTAACCGTCAACTGAATGTGAGAGCTCTATTTGCTTACTTGCCGTGTCATGTGAAATTTGGGGACGATGGTAATAATATCCTAATAAACTAGTGTGGGTGTAGAGGATAATGGAGAAGGTATCGTATACTGGTTGTAGAAAGTGTGATTTAGTAAGTTCATGGAACGGTGGATGGGAATGGGAGGAGTTCGGATAAAATTATGAGATGCAAGATGCGGATAGAGCGTGCGTTGTGGGAATAGGGAATTCTGAAATCCTAAATAGTGTGATTCGTAAATGTTATATTAGCAGAGGAAAGGGGAGAGAATTAGATTTATTCAGGACTAATACATCTACATACAACCCCGCAAGCCGCCTCACTATGCGTGTGACGGGGACATCTGTCTTCAACAAAAAAAAATTAATTAAATAAAACCCGAAGATTTAAGCGTAATGGAATTTTCCGTGTTTTAATAAATACTTTGCAATTTAAAACGGTTATAAAATTTATTACGATCGAGGTTTCAATTTTACACATCACCGTCAAAGTCCAAATATTGAATAGTAAAATTGAAACCTAGGTCATAATAAATTTTATAATCGTTAAAAAATTTGGATTAATTATTTCCATAAAAATTAAACGCTTTAACGAAGTTCCGCATAAAATTCATTTAAGTCCTTTATTGTTCGGGGCCAAGGTTCGCCGCCATCTAGTTTACGGTGGTTTCCTAGAATATTGCAAGGCGAGGAAATAAATGAAATTTGATTTTGATCTCCGTCGCCTTTGAAAAATGAGCCGGTAAACTTTTTTATGAGTTACGTTAAATACCTTCATTATTAAGTAGACTGTAATCTTATCCTAAACCTTTTCCTTGGGCGTCGAGGATCTTAAGACCTCACGACCCCCCATATCCTTTTCGAGAGAGCTCTGTGTTCGTCCTTCCATGGGCTGTAACCTTCCTCCGCATTTTGTCGACTGGGTTTCACCTTGAACTGACATCATCTCTTAAACTTTACATTTTGGCTTTGAGCAGCATGAGCCCAAAAAAAATCCGTTGTGTACCCCTTTGCTTTTTTGCTTACTGCTGCTGCTGCGCATTTTAAAATCCACTTCCTTCTTCTGCTTCTCCCCTATTTTTTTTGGAAGTTTCTATTCTTATTTGATTTTCGCTTCGGTAATTTCGGTCGTTTTAAGAGGCAGGAATGGGGTGGGGACCAGAGGGGTGTGGCGCCATGGTTTTTCGCTTCCGAGGACGAAAGTCACCTCGGTACAAGTTTCGAGGTCGTTATAAAAAAATTGGAGGGTGGGTTGTGTTTTCTTGTTGAGGCAGGATATAAAGGACTCGCTTCCGTCTTTAAGCGTGACGAGGGGCTGGCAGAATTTAAAAATAACGAGAAACGCGGCTTTGTGTACTTCCACCCCCTCTTGGGCGAGAGACTTTCGTCTCCATGTGGACGAGGGGTGGGGGAGGGGCAGAGAGGGGGGTCTGGCGTCCTGCGACGGAGACAAGGGTTACTGAGGGCGCTGGAACGTTTACTTTTCATTCATATTAATTTTGTATTCTGGTTGTTTGATTTTTTATGATGAAATTTTGTGGTACAAGTGCAAGTACTTTTATTAGGTACGAGTTTAGAGGTATTTATTAGTACTTTTATTAGGTCAAATAGCATGGAAACTTATGTAGTTATGAAATAAACTTGAGAAAGTAACTTTCGAATGCTAACCTATTTTTTAAATTATTTATTTATTGTGCAATTTATTTATTGCCCAATGTTACTGTTCAATTTGTTGAGCACTATTGTATTTTATTCCTAATCAATCCTTCTGTTGCCCTTTCCGTGCCTGAACACCTGCCACTCAAGCCTAATTACGAGGGCTCGTAATGTGATAATCATAATGATTCACTATCACCCCGCTCTTTCGTCTCTTAAAGCTGATATTTTTTTCCATCTTGATTTTTGGATATTCAGCCCTTTTGTGGACATTAATGTTTCGGCGACATGGTCCCCATTTTCACGCTATGAATCGATTTCTTCGCTTTATGAGGGTTCCGTGGAGTTTCTGCGCTGGCTTCCGGAATTGAGGTACCAAGGTTTCGCTAGTATTACTCCATGTCAGTATGCATGCGTAGGGGAATGTGCGTAGCCTATTTTTTCAGGTCGTGCTAGGGGAAGAAAGTGGAAGAGGAACACGACGCTGCCTCTCCATTGCAGTGGCCCGTTTATCTGATTATCTTCCTTGCATCCAATTAGATCAAGTTCTTGCATTCAATTCCATCCACTGAAAAATCTGGAAATTCATGGAATTTTATTGTGTATGTAAACTCATATAAATGTGCTGGAAAATGGAAAAATAGTCTGAAAAATAATTTTTGGTTAAAAATAACGAGTGAAGATGTACCCGCGGTCTCTAACGCCTTGGTATATCTTTGTGGCGTGAACATCTCATTTCCTGCATGTCATTCAGAAGATGCTCCGTAAGTGTTCGAATGTATTTTGATTTCGTGATTAAGTTAATACATTCAATCGATTCAGGCGTGACGTATGGAAGTTCCACATTTTGAAATAAAAGGTAGTTGCACTTTTCCGTAATTATTTTATGTACCAGATGATGGCCGAAACTCGTTTTATGCATTTAAATTATCGTGGATAAGTGAAAGTAATATTTTTTTAACTTTTTATTTTTCAATTTCGTATATTTAAATACTTTGAAACCTCTTTATTTCAAAATTAATTATTACATTTTAAGCATCTTGCATTGAAATTTTGGCGCAGCCTCATTTTTATCTCCTCTGAGGATTAGTATTCAGTCAAATATATATTATAAGGCCATCTAGAAAATTGCGAATACTGTAGAGAATGCCTGGAAATTCAGGGAATTTTATTTTGGTGGATATTTCAGAGGTCGCTGTGAATTCGCTATTCGCCGAGAGAGCCTCTTTTTCAAATTACGCTTTTAGTTAAGTTAAATTCAAGAATCAATATCGTAGTTTAGTATTCTCAATTGTCTTACATTTTTTTTAAAAACTACTAGTTCTTCTCTTCATGCGTAGGAATTTCTTTAATACGACTGCGTTCAAATCAAATGAATTTGTTCAAGTAAGATGGCGTTCGTGGCTAAGACTGCATTTCCAGTGTGCCACAAGATTTTAGTTCCTTTCAATGGAAGTCTTTTGAAGAGTTTGATAAAGTCGTTCGAAATGAAAATGGAATAGAATTTGTTAAAATTAAATTTTCGTCTGTGGTTATTGTGAAGATTATTAAATCTGAAACTTATGACTGGAAAATCCATGAGTGCTCTTTGGATTATGAAGGTACTACTGAAGCTTGTGCAGTGGAATATCGGTGAACTTGTTAGCTTCTTACTAAATGTTACTTATCGGCATCGTTCTTCATTTTAATGCTTTTGTTCCATAACTGCACCTGCACTGGTAGTAATTTTCAGTCTTTGAAGCGGGTTTATCTCTTCCATTAATGCTGTTTCTCGGTGGTATGTTCCGCGATCATGAGTCTTGTTTGAGATTACTCCTCCTGTATTTGTAACGCATCAACTGAATCTTACAAGTTCGTATTTTTTTCTATTTTTTATTTCGGATGCATGACCATGTTTGTTTTAATCTATACTCGGCTTGATTCCGTTCTTGACTGTTCTCAAGCGAATTAAAGACTCGGGTGAGGAGTCATTGATCCCTGGATATCCTTCTTAGTCGTCTCACCTTAGGCTCGACTCGGAGGAATAAAATATCTACCCTCTCCTCCCGATATGAACTCAGGTGTCGTGGGTGGTGCGTGAAGCTCGACTTTGAGGGACGAATCGTGAAGTCGTAAACGGGGACTAATAAAGTGGAGTGGTTGAGAACCAAAAATGAGAAGGCTGCGAAAATTGAGTTTCAAGTGTCATCTGGGAGGTTCTTTATTTTCCTAAGGAAGGCTGAATTATTTTTTTTCTCCTCTTTTAGACATTGTCCCATTTGAACAGTTGATGCGAAAGGATGACGAGAAGTGGATCTTCTTTAATATGGGGACGAGTTGAACTTTAAGGCACTTTTCTACTAACTTCCATTTCTCAAAATTCATTTTTCTGCTGCATAGTATTTGATAGTTTTATTTTTGAAGGGGTTATAAATTATAATTTTATAATAATATGTATGGTAATAAATGTTAAAATTGTTGAGTTTTATACGTTTTACTATATTTTGCGTTCTTATTTTTAAAATATATATTTTTTTAAATATTTATTTAATGTTCATCTCTCCTGAGTGATTGTTTAAAGCCCTCAGTTGGTAGATAGAAGAATGTATGTCATTCTTCTAGAGCAGAATTCGCTCAATATTTTAGGCCAGGTCGAAGACCTGTGAAGTTTTTAATCAAGTTGAGAGTCGCGAGTTACGAGGTGATGTTTCGCAAGGACACGTTCCTTAACAGCCAATCGTGAAGAACGCAATCTAGGTGTTTGCTCAACTTACGAACCTATCCTTTATGCAATCAATTCTAGTAGCTCAGTTTACGAGTTTCATTATATATTTCCCTTTCATATTCCTTATTGGGTGACATTTATTGTTTTTGTATCTCCGTCATACCTGCTATCCTTCTTCACTGGTTTATGGTATTGAACTTGTAGAAGTTATATGATCTAAATCTGAAGGGAATGCAGATGAACTCAGTGTAAATATCCAAGCCTTTGACAGGCCGTCCACAGTTGAAATTCGAAAACAATACCTTATGGATAAATGGCACTGACAGTACACAATGCTTGTTTCACCAGTGGAGGGGATATCGCCTTGTGGCTATTCCTCCTCCCCTTCTTCAAACTTTCTAGCAGCCCTCATAATTCAGGTTGAAAGGTAATCCGGATAATAAAATCATGGGACGCTAAATTACAGATGAAATGATTCACAACGTAAAAGCACCATCCTGTTATTTGAATTTCGCTCATTTTCCCATTGAAAATACATGGTTGTCGGTCTTGTTCGGAGATCCCGATCTGATTCCGTGTGCGGCGATCGTTATTCCATTTTGAAACAAACTCTTGAAAATTTCCACGATTATAAAATGTATTCAGACGTAGGTTTTCATCTTACTACACCATCCTCAGGGTTATGTAGTAACTTACTTAACTTAAAAATAAAGTAATAAATAAAGTAAAAATACAATAGTACTAATTGAAATGATTGGATATTTACACTGACAATGAGTTCAGCTGCGTTCGCTTCAGATTTAGACCACATAACTTCTACTAGTTCAATACCGCACACTAGTGAAGGAGGATAGTAGGTACGACGGAGATATAAAAACAAGAAATGTCACCCAATGAGCAATATAAATGTTATGTGTATTAAAATAAATAAAGTATAGTGAGCCATTTAACCACCATATTATTGTCACTACATCATCTTCAATTTGTATACCTTTAAGGTGATGTAGTAACATCAAAACCTAGGTGAGAATAAATTTTATAATCGTGGAAAATTGCAAGTGTTTATTTCAATATGGAACAAGTTCCACTCCATCGCGCTTGGATCTTCGGAGTTTATTATTCCATTTTATTTAAGCTCATTGTTGAATGGTCAAAGCCGTCGACGATGGTTTCGATCGATCGAGTCTTCAAACAAGGCTTGCTTAGCAACGGCGAAGAGGCCATCGCACGCTGGCCGTGTGTGACGGAGCATTCATCGCCTCCCGACTCGCTTGGGATGCGAGGAAGTGGACGGAGATGAGAGGAGAGGCCGGAAACTGTTTGGGGCGCGTGGCGAGATTAGGAGGTGCATGTCCGGTGTGCAGCGATGGCGTCGGGGGGGACGAGTCAGCGGAAAAGTCAGTGGGTTGTTGCGCGGCGGCGATATCACCTGATCTGGAGAGGAGAAGTGTCTACCTGTCGCTCGGCTTCGATGAGGTGGTCGCGTAATTTATTCGCTTCATCGTTTTTCCTGCACATGTCCGTGAGACTGTGAAAGAAGGACGTTGCACTGTCATCAAGTGCCGGTCATTGCCCAGAGAGAAGAGTTTCCCTTGCATAAATTTGGCTCATAAGTGTTAACAGACTGTGGGAAAAGGCGATATTTATTTCAATTACTGAAGACTCCGGTTATCGGGGCTAGGATAGTAGGGACAGCCGATTTCTTGGGACATGTCCACAATAATATAATACGAGAAAGGAATTACCTTGAGTTTTCTCCAACTAATTGAGACGAAAAGCATTTTAAATGTGCTTGTGGGCGGTATTCATCCAATACTTACGTTAATATGGGTATGTAATTTTTTAAACTTTGTGTGTGACTTGTAAACTTATCTCAAAATATCAGAAATAGTCTACATTAATTGCCGTGGAAAAAAATCCCCTGCATCGGAAATCGGTCGAAGGACCTGCATTAGGCATTGCGTAAAGTGTTTGGTTCGATTCCCGGTTCAGGGGATTTTTCTCCAGTTCTCCGCCGTTCACGCGGTAAGCTTGAAATACACCTCTTCTGGAATATTTTTTATAATTTGAGTCCTATTTTGATTAGCATTGTTTAAGTAATAGAAGGCAGAAGAGCGACGTATATTAAATCTCAAATAGCCCCCTTAGCTATGTGTAATAATTGTTTAAGCTGTAGCTTTATATGTAGCTGTTAAGCAGAAAATTCCAGTTAAGTAAATCCCGATTTTGAATAATTACGAACTTTTTCTTGAGTGGAGAATAAAATTATTTTCTTATTCGCTGAAAGGAGAGCCGTAAGAGAACGCATTACTCTCGCTCGTTTGAACTTTTTCGCGAAGAATGACTCGGTTTAAAATTGAGCAATAATCAATTGAGTATGAGCTTACTTTATGGAATTCTCTCCTGGTTAATTAAATAAGTTGGTCACTTTGTCTATTCCACTCACTTTTCCTCAAGAAAATAACGCGGGAATATTCTAACCGGTCAAGGTGTACCAAATAAAGTGTGTGAAAAGGACCAAGTGATCAACTTATTCAATTGACTTTATGCTATCATCATAAAATTTTCAGATTTTAAAGTGTAGACCTTGATCAGCATTTTTATGAATGAATGAATGAAATATATAAATTGTCCTGGGCCTATCCCTTAAGAATAAAAAACAATATACATTATTTGATCAAAATGAATAGAAAAATCAACAATTTCGAACTAATATAGTGAAAATTTTAAAATAAATTAGTACAATTTTCACAATTAAAAGGCTAAATGCGGCTGAAGGCTGCGAGGTGTTTTCGAAATCATATTCATCTGCATACTTTCTTAAAAGTTAACAGCAGAAAAACTGCACTGAAATGCTTACTATTATTAAATATGCAAACACCACTACTACAATATACAAAATAATAACAACATTTAGTGTTGAGAAGGTGACATTTTATGCATGTCATGTTTAATAATTATATTATAAATTCAATATTTTCTCATATGTGATAGTTTTATATTCGAGATGTGGAGAAACGTTGATGAATTCCTACCCTCTCTTCCCGAAAAATCGACTGATGAACACCTCCGTTTTTAAACAGTAATTCGTTGATACGAATGACAAAATGCGGCAGTCCGAGAGGGTGTAATGCTTCCTTTTGCAATGATTATTTTTCTCTCTTTCCAGCCTGTGGCTATTCCTCAGTCCCTTGCCATAGCTCACGAGAGCACCCATATTCCCGCCAATGTGCTCAGTGTGGCATTGCATAAGTGGCGCTCGATCTGCCCGCCGTGGCTTCGGCGACTGTGGCTCGTGTCCCTTGCGAAAAGATCTTATCGGTCGGCGAAGAGCTCCGTGGGCATCGCTTCGTTCCGCTTTTGCATCCACTCGACCAAAGTAGGCGGCCGACCTCAAAGGTGCTTTCTGACGTGAAAGTCCTGCCGTATCCTCGCTCTTATACGTTTCGTGATCGTTGGCTCATTCACCGGTCGTAAATTTCTTCTTTAACCAGTAAGAACTTACCTCCGCGGAGGCGCAAGACTTTCCACTGTCGCTGCGTTCTGCATTGTTTCCGCGCTCGTTGGAAACTCGCCCTTGTTTACGTTTTGTGACTCTGTCGCCATAGCGGAGTCGTAATTTCGTCCTGAATCTTCCCAAGTTTCACTGATAAATATTTTTAAGGAGCTGCTGTTGTTTTTATTTTCTCACTGCATATTTGATGTTTTTACGTCATTCACGTCATGACGTTATTCCCTACTTATGTTCCTTCAGAAATTAAAGCAAGGTCGGCTGTATTAATTATTCTATAGCACTGACACTTTATTGTGGAATCCCCCGAATTATAAGAATATTATCGTTTATGAACCCATCGAGCACACTGGGTTAGAAATTTCAACGATATAATCCTATAACTTCTCATAATCACACGTATGGATACTCGAATGCTCCTCTGGTTCTCAGGTGCTCAAGTATACATATATGCAACTAGGATGATCAAGCACCGTCGTAAAAAAAATTATTAATGGACGTGTTCTCTTGGTGGGACACAAATATTTTATCAAGTTTTCTTTATTGATTTTCGCTCATCGTCGTAATTAGTCGCGAGTGGTACTACTACGCCTTCGAGTATCCTAAGGTCTAGTCACATCCCACACGCACCGGTTCACGCAGAAAAAACGAAGTTAAGAAGTGTAGGGCGTGGACTAATTTTGGATGAATGATCACTCATATCGTAACCGTGGTGATGCTGTCTTCTACTCTCTGCAAGTTGTTGGGAGGATAAAAATGGATTCCGTGGACCGAGGAGGGTATAAATGCCAGAGAACCTGACGGAGGAAACCATGAAATTCACGTTTTAAGGTAGATCGTAAATTTACTATCTTTCAATACTTCTTCAGAGCGTAAATGCGATTCTTTGGTGGCCCATGGATGGGTCGGATTCAACTAGTTCCGGCTTCTCGTGATCCCGCCCAAAGATCGTGGAAATTGAAGATGCGGAAATTAAAGAGAAAAAAATACGTAACTCCCAGAAAGTCGTGATCCGCGACGTGCTTTCTCAGTTAACTGTATGGAAATCGTTTCCCCGGCAGGCAAGCAGCCTCTTTTCATCTGGCGTGTCGTCCCTGGGGCGGCTTCACGGTTGTTCGTGCGCCATTCTTCAGCACGCAGTAATCGCCCCGTGATTTGTTATCCGCCTTTGGGCGTATTATTACATTCCTTGGAACCTAGGACAGTTGAAATTCATAAATGTAAATCAGCACAAAGGGTAGCTCTCTTCTCCGTGTCTAATCCATTATTTTCCCCTCATCGTTTGCATGAAGCTCAGGTACCTCAGGAACCTCAGCTTTGCATGAGGCTCATTTGTAGGATTCCCCAAGTATGGTGGGTCATGTAATTGGATGGGATATATTCACTTGCCGTTATTTTCTCGCTGGCTTTACTATTTATATTATACGTGCCCATTTCAATCATCTAAATGCTTCCCTCCCTTCCTCCAGTGTCTTTTATCTTTTGAAAGTTATGAGCAGCAGGTTTATCTTCATCCTTCGGCAGGAACCGGATCAAGCAATACCTACCGTGTAATAGGCAGAATCAGTGGCGCCGACTCCATGGGGACTGAGGGGGCCCGAGCCCCCTCAAAAATTCGTTATGAGTGTGTGAAAAATATGTGTCAGGCTTGTCATTTTTCCCCGGAGTGCCCAGATATCGAGAATTGAATCATCAGGGTTCTAATGTTGATTATATGAATCTTCTAAAATGCTTAAAAAACTCAAAATCACTACTTATAAAATTTCCCGGGGCAAGATCCCCGGTTTGCCCCCCCCCCCCCTAATCTTTTGTAAGTCGACATCCCTACGCAGAATTCAATGATAATATTATCTTAATGATAATAGTCAAACTAATCTTCCATTTAGTCACTTATTGGAAATAAACTTAATTTTTCCAACTCCTCAGATACTCAAAATCTTTTACGATCCGATTTTTGTGAAATTTTGGAAGGGTGGGATAGTCCCTCAATTTGATGGAAATGAATCATTGTTATCATTATCATTGTATTTTTTACTACCGCCCTAATTTATCCAATTGACATGCAACCAGATTCCTTTCAGAATTTAATAAATATGTAGACGCATTCGCATTCCCCTCACTCTGTTCTATTTCGGTCATTATTAGAAAATAAGTTATTATTTTTACCATTCATTTACATTGTGGATCTTACATATTTGATTTACGATGAGAAGCATGTCGAACGATTTTTTGACTTGGATTTTGGCACAGTCGAAGCACGTCCGTTCTCATTGGAAATAATAATGATCCGGATCATTTTTGTTCGCTCTAAATTCCAGTATTTTCTCTTTCATCGGGTTGTAGCCGATTTCGAATGCAGATTTTATCCTCTCGCTTGGTTTCTACCCTCAAAGAAAACAGTGATAGATGTTTGCGGTTTGATAACTTCGCCTTGATTACGTCTCGCCCATGTTGCGTAAATACGGAACACGCTCATTTGTTTTTCTTCGCTGTGTTGGAAATTTTTTTATCTCCGATCTCTTGGATCACTGATAACCTGTGCGATGGTTCTTCGTGGATTCCTTGGAGGAAAGGAATTCGCCCTTTTCCATGATGATATCTCACTTTTGTGAATGCTTGAGATTTTGTAAATTCGTAAAGGAGACGCAAATATCACTACAGAGAAAGAGAGAGCTTTATTTGTGTTTGTGATTGTATTTATTTTCGAATTGAAGATATTTCTATTCGGATTTACCTTCAATCCCATTAATATCCATCCAATGCGTGCGACACATTGCAGGGAACAAGGATAACCTTGAAGAATCTTTGGGAAAAAGAGGAGTGATTTATGTTGGAAAAATGAATGCAAGTGAAATGGAAAAGATGAAAGACGAATAAATGGGTTCGTTGACCTCGGCAGAATCCAAGACAAACATCATAACTATGCATACCTTCGTGATTGAATCGGTACAGCAGTGAGCAGCATAATAAATTATTACCGCAATGTATTAAACCGACATTGAGATTATTAATGAAAATTTTTCGTGAAATCACGAAAAGTTAGACTTTTAAATGCACTTTTTGAATTGATACCTCACGAAGAAAAGGACGGTTCCATTTTCCCATTACGGATCTAATTGTAGGTAAGTCCTTTCTCGCCCAGTCAGCATGGGAAAACGACAATCGAGGTTTGACCCTGAAAGGTTCGGATGGAGAGCAAAGTGTAAAATTGCCCAGGCTTGTGAGGCTAGGGACGAATGTGAATTTACAAACGTAAAAATGGAATGAAATTTAAGAAAAGTTGCGAAAGTTAACGCTATGTAGAATCGTCATTATAATAGTATTTAAGGTATACATTCCATTATTTTTCAGCTCATCCCGCATGAAGTCGAATTTATTATGTGGCATTCTCCCAATTGAGTCTACCCTCGCTAATCTGTACTTTATAAGGGCTTACACTCCGTTTGCCAAAAGTCCGAGTGTATTTCTCCTTTCGCTTAAATCGAGGGAATAGGGCAACTCAGTGTTCCTTATTTTATTCGCAACTTTTGTAAGTTTCATTATACTGTCGGCCATTTGATAGAATTTGATTTTTGATAGATCTCTCTAAATTTAATCCAAATCGGAAGCCCTACAGTTGAACGTGCTATCTAATTGTAACCTAAGAATTGTTCGACTTCTGAGGATTTTCCCTGGTGTTAAAACCATCGTTAAAGACGGTAATCCGGTTCAATACGGGATCAATAGAATTATTAATATATGCCAGTGGTGAGCTAAATGAAGTGCTTGGTTTATTATGAATAAAAACTTTTGGGCTGTGTCGCCGCGTCAATTCTTGGGTGGTCCCAACGTTTCCCGACCGATGCTGGTCGCTTTCTCAAGGGATTCTGAGGAGTTGAGAATTTAAATTCTTGTATATAAAAGGTTTTAACAGAGACTCGTCAGAGAAGCCATTGAAATATCCAAAGAAGAAAATAGCAATTTCAACAGGGACACCGGCATTAAAATTAGCCGTCCTTGGCAACCCGTAGTGAGAAAAAACAATCAACAACCCACTCCTCCAACCTCCCGCTCCCCTCCCCCCACCACCTGACACAGATACCTATATAAAAGAATTTAAATTCCCAACTCTTCAGAATCCCTTGAAAAAGCGACCAGCATCGGTCGGGAAACGTTGGGGCCACCCAAGAATTGATGCGGCGACATAGCCCAAAAGTTTTTATTCATAATGACGAGCACCCGCGAATGTGTGGTTTATGTTAGGATTCAAGAATAGCGCCACTACCCTCCATGCGGTGGGGATGTTAGAACTCAGCGCAAACTCCCTTTCCGGCCGTGCCCTTGATGCGAATAATTCATGCCGAAGCCATGAGGTTTACCGCATTGCTGATAAGAGTCACGAAAAGGAAGCGTGACGTATCTCTAGCTCTCTTGCAAGGATGGATGCGGTCAGCGACGTGTAATCTGCCTTGTAAATTGAGGTAGGTCTGTACCAAGGGTTTCTACGAGCCGTGCATAGCCTCGTCGTCGGAAGAGTCAGTAGGACTGAATTGTGTAACTAATCCTTAAGTTCAATAACTAAGAAAATTTTACGCTATTTTTTCCAAAGATGTGTGTGCCCAGTTCATTTTTATTTAAACCTCTAGTCCTGATTATACCACATGAAATTTTCAAATGTAAGCAAGAAGTGTTGGAGTTTAGTACTTTTCAGTCGACCTAAAGGCTTGAGTACACGATGCATTAGAACGAAAGAGTGGATGTACGAATGCATGAACCAAATTAGAACAGGCTCTAATTTCTGTTCGTGTAGTCGTACAGCTAAGGTAGTTAGTTACATGGTGGATTTTTGTGTTCATTAATTTACACATCTACTTGAACGTGTCCATGTTTCATACAACCGAGACTTGAAATTTAAATATCTTAGTTAAAGGCATCATAATTCCTGGAAAATCTAGTCCATCATTTAAAATGTACTAACTGAACTTTATTAACGTACCCGATTTATGATGAATGTGTCGGTCGGTCTATGGACGTACCCAGCGAGGAGCAGGGGGGGGGGGGGCAGCTGCCCCATCTGTTCTCCTAGAAGCACAAAAATCTCAAAAGTCTTTGAGCAAAATCAGTACTGGATTGAAACGAAAGTATTCAATAAATTTTCTTTAAATCCACGAAAAATAATATGTATTAGTATAAGATATTTAACTAAAATAAAACTATTTTTTCACTGAAATAATCTCATAAACTAATAAAGCGCTGTTATTATTTTCTTAAAATGTTAGTTTCATTCACCTTCTCCATGCTAAAATGTCACAACTTGGCTTAGTTATTGTCCTGGGTACGCCCTTGGGTCGGTCTCGCTTGCAGTAAGTCCTATTTCTTCGCACTCAACTCATTTTTGACGCGGCTTTGATGAATATGTAGTTCCATTAGACGGCTAATCTAAGCAAGTGCCCACCGTCTGCCTCTGCCCGACTTCCTTGCGTTACCAACGAGTGGAACATTTCCTTCAGTGTGTCTAAGTCTGTCAGTGTGCACTGTCCGAAAGAGTATTCCTTGCACAGTGGATTTATTTCGCTTCGTAAATTCTCTTGAGACAACACAAGTGTGTGCTCGTTGTGTGGTGTTGCTATGTGCCTTGTTTTCCTCGCATCCGTGAAGTTATCGCTCCGTGTCGTGTCCTCGGCGGCCCCTCGTCTTTGATGGCTATTTTCGTAATGCGCTTGGATTCGCGGCGTCTCGTCAGCATCATTGCTCCAACCCGCCAACGTCCTCTCCGTGGTTAATTAATCGTTTCCCTAATGAATTTTGCGCTCGAGTTCTTCGATGAGATTCTATTGGTGAGTGGTCGAGGAACCCATCCTTTCAATGTTTTTCTCATTGGTGTTTCTCTTTGAAAGTGCTTCCCTTTTCCGGTGATCTGATCATTTCTCGCCACTTTATGTTTTTTTATTATCTTTCCGAGTCCTGGTTACAAGATACATTAGCACATAAAAGTTAATGTTTTAAATTTTTTGCGATAATTCATTAATTCACCGCGTGACCATCCAACCTGTACGAATGATCGAACTGAAAATAGAACCTGTTCTGCTTTGGTTCATGAATTCGCACATAATTCGTACTCTTTAATGTTTCGTGTCACCAGGCCTTAATTCATCTCTTTTCCTGTGGTGATGATTTTTGTGTGATTCATATGGCTACCTTGACCGGCATCATAGCATTTCAGCGGAAATAGATCATTGAATAATGCGGGATCTGTGAACGTTTGTGTACTGTAAAGGATGAAATTGTTGGGATACTGTAACTTTCCTGATTTTTTTTCGTTCTTACCGACCCTTACTACTTATTGCTGTATATTCGATGGATTTGACCCACTATCGATCAATGAATCCCCCTGTACCGCGTTTTATAATTATAATTTTCGATATAATTGGGAAATTCTGGCGAGCGGCTCTTTTCATTTGGTTTCGAGCTCTGGAAAAAAAAATTAAATTGACTATGCAGCAGCAATGTGTACATTTGTGTCCAAATATTGGCACTGTTTAATGAATAATTCAACTCGAGTGCTGATTATTTCTCTTTTAATTTTCAATTGTGATGACGATGTCGAACGTAATATTAATGTATTTGTATGAAATATTATTAAACTCCAAATTTTTCCGTTAAATCGTTGCAACAGTGATTCCATATATGGTCAGAAATAATTTTGTGATCATTAAGTCCAATTGATCATCAGATTTTCTTGTTTTTGCTGTTCACTCCAAGCTAATCGGGTGACATGTTTTTCGAAGTCTTAGCGTTAAGCCCTTCCAGAAGTCATCTACCTTCCGCGTTTAGCAAAGAAATCCAATTTCTAACCTTTTACAAACTTCCAGGAGGTTACAGATCTAAATGGAATTAAAGTTACTTTACAATATTTCGCGAAAAAGGTTTTGGGTATTGTAGTGTTCTGTTATTATAAATGCGTCAAGGCCGTTTTACTTTATTAACTCTTACGATTTCATATACCCTCGCGTGAGTGTTTCAGCGGGACGCAACTTGTACGAATTCATGTATCAAACTAGAGCCATGGATTGATCGAAGGCGTTCATAGCAGTGGAGCCGAGCCGCTTTTCGTATACCTTTCACGATTTTCAATATTCGTTGGAAAATCATGTTTATCATTTCCATTTCGAGGAACTATCGAGGAGCCAGCCGTCGCTGCCCACTGATTAGGTCAGGTTATACTTTCTGTTTATGTATTCGTTCATAGCCTTCGTTACAAAGTGAGCTTCCGCGTGTGTCATCACATTCACAGTCTTGAACCTGTTAATTCATCGTTTATCCAAGAAAATTAGTGGGACACGATTGAAGCCGTGCATTGCAAAATGCAACACAATTTCACTAAGCCAACTTTTGATATCCCACCTTGTTTCTGTGACCATCTTCGAAGCTTCCAAATCCGTCACCTCAACTTTTCTCCATAAGATAGAGAGAAAACCGCTACAGTAGCCATAAAGAAGTCATATGAAAAAAAACCTTCATCCCAAATTCTTGCCTAGTGGACGTTTGAAGTTTTGGATATCATGGCTTCAATTGTGTTTCGTATCATGGGCGTACCCAGAATCAAATCTGGGGGGAGAGGCAAAACTATCTGGGGTCGTTCAAGTTGTAACTTTTTTGCACAGAAAAGGTGAATGAAACCAAAATTTTAAGGAAATTATGACAACAATTTTTTATAATTATTTGCTTGAAAAAAATAATGATTTTTATTTTAGTTCCATGTCTTATACTAATATAATTTTTCTTCAAAAGGAAAATTTGTTCATAACTTCTGTTTTATTCTCGCTTCTAGGGGGAGGGAGTTGTCCCCCTCTGCCCCCCGCTGGGCATGTTTCGTATTTTGGCTGGGGTGAATTTTTAAGCTTAATATAGGACGAAACCAAGCTGAAGATCTATTTGAAGTTCATATGTCGATGTTCAACGAAATTTTAGAAAGAGTGATTTTGTTTTCGAAGGTTCTTCCGTCGTTCACGTAGAATGTTTTGATGTTGCAGGAGTATGATTTGGAGCAGAAGATCGACTTGGAGATCAAGATGCGTGAGGGCACGACGAAGCTGCTGGCGGCGTGCAAGCACCAGACGCAGAGCCTCGAGGCGGCCAAGAACCTGCTCACGTCCAACGAGCGAATGTCCGCCTACATGGCAGAGCTGCAGCAGCGACGCAAGAAGGACGCCGCGGTCGAAGACGGCGTCCGCGCCAACGGCCATCCCAACAACCCAACCAAAATGTAAGTCAATTATCGTCGAGAGCACGGTCAGGTCAGAGTCAGGGAAACCTGCCCAAGTGACCACCTCTGTTTTACAGACACTTTCTGTGGGAAGATATTGTGATTCCCATGTTAAAAATGTGAATTCCACCTCTACTCAAGAGTTTACTGCCAAGTGGAGCCACTTTTCCGTGTAACAGAGAACAATTTCCTTTGCAAAAAATGTGGTAAAATCTACCTTTTTTCAAAGACCAACTCCTTCAGCGCCTTGTGGTCACACTAGTCTGCCAACCAAGGGTGTAGCTAGTGAGGGTTAAAGGGGAGGGGCTGTTCAAACCCTTTCCCCCCCAAAATTTTTTTGAGATAACATTATGAGTTCACCACCTCCAAGTAAGCCGGTGGCACCGACTTCATGGGGCTTGAGGGGGCCCAAGCCCCCTCAAAAATTCGTTATGGGGGGGAGGAGAAGATGTGTCAGGCTTGTCGATTTTCCTCGGAGTGCCAAGTTATCAAGAGTTGAGTTTTCAGGGTTCTGATGTTGATCTTATGACTCTTCTAAAATGCTAAAAAAATTTAAAACTCACTATTTATAAAATTTCCTGGGGCAAGACCCAATGGGCCCCCCCAATATTTTTTAAAAGTCATCACCCCTGAAGTAAGCCACCCCACCCTTAAATGTACCCCCTCCGCGGCCAAACCCCACTTTCCAAGAAATAATTTTTCTGGCAACAGCCTAGCATCTAATACTTCATGACCACCCCTTGACCTTTACTTGAACAAAGTTCTTATAAATCCTGGCGTTGGCAGAGGATTTGATGAGAAACCATCGCCAGTTAAGCTATCAAAAGAGGCTGTGGCTCTCCTGGTGCCTTGCATTTAGAGCAGGATTATGTTGACCCCAAGTTCCTCTCCCACATCCTTTCCAACCCTTTCCCGATGAAACTGACAGTGGCTTCCTCTAACTTGCTTAAAACCGGGGTTGACAAATGAAAATGTTTCATTTTGATCTGGAGGGCAAGAAAAATAAGAGGCCTAGGTTTAGTTTCGCTCCTGCACGAAATTAAAATCACCGAGGAGTTCAGTTTCGACCTGACCACGAAACTTTACTCCCGGGAACGAAATGAAATTAATTGAAACTCCGCTGCTCATACTTAAGTTTTAATCCCTGAAGTAGAGTGGAGGGGGATAAGTGGGAATAGTTTCGACCCATTAAGTTTGACATACGTTTAGACAGGTTAAACATTGAGCTTAAAAGTCAAATGGCCAGTTTGCATTCACTGTTCTCCTGTTAGTGGTAAAAATATGAGTGCCCCATGCATCTAATGGTGGTAGGCCAAACCTCTACTTCATTCAGCTTGGTGTGTTGGTCAAAACTAAACTGTTCGAAGGTGAAGCACGTGATCCCTGCAATGCGAAACATTATCTGCGTTTCGTTTCGTCCCAGAGTTTTAGTTTAGTTTCGACCGGATGTAGTTTTGACGCATATTTCGTATTGACCCTGAGTTTAGCTCCCCGGGTTATAATACTTTTCGTTTCGTTTCTATGTTCAGCTTCCTGGAACGAAACTATTGAAATTTTACTAGTTTTGACTTTTGTTTCATTTCACTAGCCAACCCTGATTGAAACAGCTGCACACAAACTTAAGGTATTCAATCATTGGACAGACTATGAAGAATTTAATCTTCATGATCTAATCATCTTTGTTGTCTCTTTCTTTCCTGAAGCACCCCTTTTATTCGTATTGTTAAATTCACCAAAGGTCAACCAACAGTCCCGAGATTTTCTCTCCAATCAGAAAACTGTTCATATTTACATGAGTCTTCTTAATCCTTGATAAATTATTGTATAAAATTAAATTGAGGTATTCCTTTGGCATTCTTCCCATCCAGTTGTCAAATGATGTTTTTCATCAGACCATCATGGTTCACAACATGGCTGACTTAGTAGTATGATCTTTTTACTAGTTAGTAGTACTCAGAAGACTATTTACACCCATTCTCTTTGCTCCTGCTGTTTATCCATTTCACCTTCTTAGTTCTTCTATAGTATGGCAGTTTGAATGTTTATATTCTTCTCCTTTGTGTGTACGTTAAAATTATGTTTTAATGTCTCACTCAGCATCTGGAGTAATATGTTATATCGCCTCTCTTTTTTTAGGCCCAGCTATCAAGCTTCAACAGCCAGGGTTTCACTCTCTGACCTCCGTATGCCCCTCATATGGAGAGACACCGACCACTTCAAGAACAAGGGAGACTACCGCCGGTTTGCGGTGTTCTGCCTTGCGCGAATTGGAACAGAGATATTCAACACAGCCCTGCTGTGCCCAGTCGACAGATCCTTAACAGACCTGACATTCCCAGATGTACTAGTTTTGTAAGTATTGAATTATTCATGCCTTCTTAAAAATTTAAAGCTTACATCATCTGGTAAAGGCATTGAATATATAAGAGTGAAATCTTTTGATTCAATTTATATCATTAATGTCTACTTAAAATTTTTTCTGATGGAATTAATCTTTTTCTCGATTTGCACGGGAGTTTTGAAAATCAGGATAAACCATTCAGCTGCGTAACCAATATTTTCTCTAAATAAACACTGAATCTTCCTTTTTAATTGAGCATTATTTATTAAGGTTTGTTGCATATAGTTATCTCTGTTTGCCCTTAGTTTTAATTATAAGTTCTATTTATTTTACAGCAACCATGTCCCTGCTGATTTTGAATTCAAGCTGGAAATATATAGTCACATTCTTCAGGATGATCTTTCTATGGCTAGTGCCCCAAGAAAGATCAAGAAGACAATCCACAGTTCTATTAGTCGTACTGTTGGAAAGAAATTAGCTGCATCTCTGAAAGATGAACTTCAAACTGGAAAAATGTAAGAAAATATTTTTATGCAAGCAACTGAGTCTCATAAAAGAGCATTGCTAGTGTTGTATCTCATTTATTCACTTCGTTAATTTGTAAATTAATTTGGCATATTTCTTTTTTTAGTGGGCCTAACTTTGAATTGATGGCCTCTGCACATTTGAGTCTCGCAGAAGTCCATGACAGTATCCACACCCATGACCTAAACCTAGAAAGTATTGGTAAGTGAAGAAGAATTTTTATTTCATAATTTTGTTTACGTTATCTTGTGACGGTACGTTACTCTTACTTAAATCGAGTCAGAGTAGGAATAATAAACTATGATTTGCTAAAAATATCTCATGAAAATGCTGAAATTTGTGGCCCATGCAGCCTTGCCGATGTAAAAATTCAGTCAAAAGCTACAGTCTGGTGGCGAAAGTGTATAATTTGGCATCTTGAAATAATTTCTTCTCCGTGTTATCCCCAGGAAATCGCACACATCAGCTGCCCCTGTTTGGGCATTTCTGCTGTCGACTGGCTGCTCAGCCAGATTGCATATCAAGAGAAGTGTTCTCGGGGCCTCTCCAGCTTCTGCTCACGGCAGAGGACCAGGAGAGGGAAGGCCTTGGGCGCGACGAGAAGGCAAAGAAGGGAAGCGAGGACACGGCGGGAGGGGGAAGGGGCCATTGGTGCGGTGTCTGGGGCCAGCTCCAAGCGTTTCACCTCGACTTGTGGGAAAAGAGGGAGGACTTCGACCAAGGTCGAGATCCTATCAAGTCCATAACGGTGGATAAAGTAAGTATTATATTCTTCGTTAAAACTTTCGCGGGTGCTCGTCATTTTGATTAAAAACTTTTGGGCTATGTCGCCACGTCAATTCTTGGGTGGCCCCAACGTTTCCCGACCGATGCTGGTCGCTTTTTCAAGGGATTATCTGTAGACTTCAGCCCAGAAGTGTAACCCTGCGAGCCCGCCCTAGGGTTTTGTATCTGCTGCCAGTCAGGGTTGCTAGCCAATTATACCACCAAGATTGGTTTCATAGCACACTCCACTCAATTTTCCTATCGGCTAATCTCTTTCACCATGAGTTATTTTTGTGATTTGAGTCCTGCAATCATAGCAGTACACACTTTTGTTTACAATTACAATGCTCGTAAGGTGTACTAGGTATAAAGAAACGGCCAAACAAGTAGAAAATCCTGGGCTGCATGGAATTTCCAGGTATGTAGTAAAAAAAAGCAAAAGGCAGGAAAATTAAATAACCTTCCTAAGAAGAAACGGGAAAAGTTGTTGAAATTGCTATGACTTTAGAAGAGGAATACATACTTCCTATTTAAGAGGACTTAATTATTAGTCATTGCAAAGTTATGAGACTAAAGAGGAATTTCAAATTAATTGGAAAATTGTGATTATGTACGAATCAAATTAAAGAGCAGTGTCATGTGAAAGATCTGTGGGCATAGAATTGAAGGCAAAAGTATTAATTTTGTGTCCTTGAAAAAAGTGATCTGTAGAGAATAAAACTTCACCGATAGCATTTGCTACTATGTGCAAAGAGTGACAGGGAAACAAACAAGTGCAAAAGGAAAAAGTCCTGGATTATCAGAACTGGTCAATCCCTTTCAAATGGTCTTTTTTGTGATGCATTACTTGTTTATAACTTCTTTTATCTTCTTGAAATTTTTGGGTTTCTAAATATGCCCTTGTCCAAATTTGTATGTGTCCTTAATATGAAAATCTTGATTTATGATTTTCTCTGAGTAAAATTTTTATATTTGAGATGCTTTTAAATTTTGTTTAGGGTTAGCTCCATAAGCCATGAAAATATCAAGGTGACAGATTAAGTTTTAAACATGTAAGTAAACCATGCAGAATGACAAAATATGACTCGTCTGAGTTCTGAGAGGACTATCATCCTCTTAAGCATATCTATTTAGTCTGTTGCGTAAAGGCCCTGAGAGTTTGGTGTTGATATGGGTGCCAGGAGAGGTTTTCCCCGATCTCTTCTCTGTTGAGTTGGTTATTAGTGTTGTCTTATCCATCAATACAAAAGAATATCAAAGCTTTGAAAGTAAAATTTTGCACCCTTCCAGCAAAAATTTTGAAGCCTAGTATGCGTGTATATCTGTGACTTAATCAATTATGACCATTTGGTTTTCAAATATGTGTTTGAGTGAACTTCATATTTTTTATTGGTGTTATCTTTTAGCAGAATTTTTAAAATCATTTTATCATGTTTCATAGGAGACATCTATTCGAGGGGGTAGCTCATCTTCCAGAGAAATTTCCCTTGGCAACATGTGTGAAGGCAAGGAGGACATATCTTTTGTGAGAACTACTTCTTGTGAGGATCAGCAAAAGTGGATTCGTTACTTTGTGCAACATGCCAAAGACCATCAAAGGTATGCCTAGAACCTAAACCTAACCTGTATGAAATCCTAAACCTTAAATGTCCCAGATCCTATCAACCACCAAAACCAAAGTTTCGTGTTACAGTGCTGAATTCATTTCTTCCACCTTTTTAGAACCTAAAATTCTTAATTTTGCCAGTTTTCGGATTTATTGTACCAATATTCTGTCTAAAATTCTGTCAACTTTGACCACTTCTATTGTATTTTCATTGATTGGATGTACATATTCATGTTTTTACTACTTTTTGGAGCCTTTCAATCTTTTATGCGTTGTGAATATAGGTTCATCTGCATACATTTCTTGGTGTATCCTGGAAGTTCATACGAAACGATCATGCTATTATTTCATCTTAATACATATATGCTGACAATATAAGGCCTGAGGTATATATTTAAAATTATCTTTTAGTTTAAAAAAATGATTGACTCTAGTGCAGGTCTCACCATGCCCGTTTTCTTGGATAGAATTTGAAGTAGATAAAAATGTTCTTAAAAGACATTTTTTCTTTTGATATAGTCTCTGGATCTCCTCTTTTCTCTCTAACAACAGTTTTAAATAAATTAAAATTATTTTAAATATTTCTTCTTAAACAATTTCCTATTTGATAAAAAATTTCCCTCACCCTTTAGCTACTCACTTAATTTTTTCTCATGACTTAATTGTGG
The DNA here is from genome assembly GCF_921293095.1 of Ischnura elegans. Classification (NCBI taxonomy): domain Eukaryota; kingdom Metazoa; phylum Arthropoda; class Insecta; order Odonata; family Coenagrionidae; genus Ischnura; species Ischnura elegans. Next base: position 111,875,533 of record NC_060248.1, read on the forward strand.
AGTAATCAAATGCTTAAATAAATTTTTGAGTCTGCTTATGTCAATTGATTTAAGCTTAATGTCATAATAAAAGTCATATGGTATCAATTTACCCCCAGTGCCAGTCACCAGGCTTCACCTCAAGTTCTCGAATGACTTTGAATAAATTCATCAATACATAGTTGCTTGAGAACTTGTCTGAAAATTTGAGAATAGTCATGGCTCGGAATTTTCTGTATGGCAATTCATTGGTCTAATAAGTAAATATGTAATAAATGTTATAGCTGAGACTGGTCTGATTATTACTGCCACAAATCGAGGAAATTGGTATTAAAATGGATCCTTCCGCCATTGTCACCTTGAGGCAGCTTGTCTTCCAGGTCATCTACCATATTTATCCAACTCTTATTGTTAAAATTTTATGCCCTAAAGTTGCGTGTTACAGTGCTGGCAAAACTGTGTTCTAAAGGAAGGGAAAACTGTGCAAATACCTGGTAGACGAGCTACTATGGTAATTAGTAAACACTCATCACATTCTGAGTATACATCCATTAACATGTATACTTTAACTTGAGTTTCTTTTTTCTTTTTGCTGTTATTAATTTTTTTCTTATTTCTCCGTTTTTTTCATCAAGTCATTACCATTATATGGTATTTACATTGTGTTTAACCCAACCAAATAATTATGTGCCTGTTTAATTTTTAGGTGGAAGCAGGCTGCTGAGAAGATAATGGAAATACAATCTCCTGGATCTACTAAGAATTCATTTCTTCGAGAAATAAGACAGAGATCCTTGTATGATGAGACCCCATTAATAGGTAAGGACTTTTTATCCATCGACTTAATCTGATTATGAGTTTATTATGTGATGCCCTCATGCCTTCATGAGTAAGTTTCCTGGATTGAAGCCTCTGAATTTGGAATTCCAATCTTTGATCATGTGGTTGGTATGAGTAAAAATGTTGATAAGGTAGGAAACTCCCTAAGATAGAACTTTGGTATACATATTTATGTATTTTTGAGCTATGGTTATTGTGCTTCTTTGCCAAAAACTTCTTTTATTATTACTTTCAAAGTGATACTTTAATTTGAAGACATTTTTATTCATATAAAATAACTATGTGGTCCCATATTGGCCCCATGGTAATATTGACCATATTTTATTTCAAATACTTCTTTGACTTACCAAGAATTTCAAATGCATACTCACAATCAAGTGAATGAAGCTAAACTAAACACGTTGCCTTTACAACAGAACTCTGGTTAATGAGTTCACTGACTTAAATCAATCCAAGTTTCAAGTCATCTGTTGGATGATTCTTAAATTCCTTGTGGCTAGCTCATTGAATAAAATTGGTATTTAGTCATATGACATGTTCTTTTCTCTGGTCTGAGTAATTCAGCATTAAAAATTATGTATGTATTGAATTTTCAAATGATAGAAAATTGAAATTTTACAGAAATATATAAGTACAGTAAAATCCGGTTATAAAGCGGGTCTCAAGGGACGGAGTTTATACATACCCACTTTATGGGTAACCAGGATTATTACAGGAAACTTTTTGGAAACAAAGAAAAAAACATCTAAAGCTAAATTTAATGACAATTTTTTTTCATAACACAGTTTGAAAATGTTATTTTGTCTCTGTATTTTAACGTGAGTTACTATAATAATCTGACTTTTACTTTTGGTGCAGCAGTTGATAGGACGAATTTTTCTAAAAGTTACCAAAAAGAAGTAATCAAAATCATCAAGTATGTAATGACTTTTGGGGATATTGTTAAACCCGCAGAATATCATAAACCATGGTGTAGTGGGGTGCCTTGAGAGCGGTTTTTACTCCAGTGGAAAGCTTGGGAGTAGTTCTTTTGATTGTTGAGTTTTTCTAAAAATTGTATCTAATCATTACATAATAGATACTTTTATCAGGAAACCTTTTTGGTGGTTTTCATTTTTATGGGGTAAACCATAACCTCCTAAAATTTTGAGGCATTTACCTTTGACATTTGACACATATCATTACAGCCTTGTGGATGATAGTGATACATAATTCTTCTATTTACTTTAATATTTGTTTAATGCACTGTTCCCCTCACTTTTTCAAGCCACCTAATTCCTATATTCAACCTGTAATCCTTAGGAGACTGGGTCTTTACTCAGTAGCCTCAAGTAGCCATGCAGTTATGTACCAATGATTACATTCAGTCACGTCTCCATAGTTTCCTACTCTAATATTTTTCTCATTCATTATGTTTGCCCTATGTGCATTGCAAGAATATATGGGGTTGTAATATCCACTATGGGAGTCACCTATACATTTACTAGAAAAGGCTCTATCTTCTATGTAAATAATTTGATTTTTCTTAGCTCAAATTTTGCTATTGTGATTAGATAATTTTCCTTACTTATAGCCAGTATACTATCCCTGTATTTATTTCATATTGCATATTTTCTGTTTTAGAGAGCCTGCAGTCTGACTATAGGAATGGTCACCGGCCAACGGTGCAAGAGATATTTGGACTCACGCCATCAACCAGCCTGAGCTCTTGTGCATCATCTTCGTCATCACCTCCCATGCCACCCTTCAGGGAACGCTCCTTGAGCATAGGGACCAATGGCAACATCTCCAAGGTCTCCAAAGGAACCTTTGGGAAGACACAGTCCTCGGTGGCCATGGCCAATTCCCACGCACCCCTCTCGTCGTCATCTGCGTCGTCTTCCTCCTCCTCGAACTCTTGTAACTCGTCGGCCACGCCCATGCGATGGCCGTTCGGAGGCAGGCATGGTCGCAAGTAAAGTGCGACTTGTGGAGTTTTTCTCACTTAGCCGAGTCCTGCAGTCGTCTTGAACGTGAAGAGGGATTAGTTTTGTGAGAAACCTTCCCGTAATCCCCCTCGTAAGCTCAATTTTCCCCCCACCCCCACTCATTTATACTCGTAGAAGCTCCCGAATCCTCTTCTCTCATCTCGCGACGAGAGATGCTAAGAAGCAGAAAGAGGTGAGTTGGAGTAGTGGCGAGTAAATTTAATCCTAAGACAAGGATTGCACTACTCCCAATGTTTTATTTTCAAGTCATATTTGTGTCCCAACATGAAGAATGGCACCTACCTCAAAAGTATGAGGATTTGAGCAGTATTGTTGTATTTGTTTCTTTTTACTTTCCTGTACAGAGAGGACAGTTATATGTTCAATGTTTTATATGACTCTTTTTACAACAGACTGGCCAATTTCGCTCGTTCCCACTTGGACTGAATGTGAACTTAAGTGAAAGTGTTTCATTCAGCAGCAGAGAGATGGAAGTTAGTGAAAGAGAGAAAGCTGTGCATTCAACAGGATTTTTGTTGTAGTGCAAAAGTTTTTTTTTAGTGCTGCAAACAGTGTTGTGCCATTTACCTATCTGAAAACATTGTAATACAGCCAAGATATTTCTATCAATTATTTTATAAATATATATATATAATTCTGTTTGCATAAATGATTTATTTTGAAGGAAAAGGAATGTAGTAAATGCTGTATCATTGTTGTAATGATTTTATGAAAGTTTAGTTAACCTTTGGTGGTCCAAATATTCAGATTTTCTTGAGAAACAATATGTTATTTATCCATACCCTGAATAAAATATAAAATAAAGCTGTATTATGAGTATTGAACTGTACTGTTTTTTTTGTTGCACAAAAATTATAATCTTTACTTATTGGAATGCCTTGTACAAAGTTACGTTACATCATTTATGTGCTTTGAATGGTTTGAAAATTTAGCATTCAAGAATTTGACGGTGCATTTGAGTCAAATGTCAGTTTTCATGGCATGTAAATCTCACTACAGTAGTGTCAAAACTGCATCAAATTTCACAAGTTGAGTACATAATGAATGAAAATCAAAATAGGAGTCGGCATTATATCTGGATGGTAATGAAGAGTGTAAAGGCTAGAGGGAAATACCTCAGAGAGGAGGAGGAAGGAAATTTGCAATGGTAATGGCCGTTAAGTTTAACTGGAAGACTGGAGAGGGATTATCAAATGAATAGGGTAGTTTCCTTCATCAAAGAAACCGAAAGGCATTGATTGCGATTTGTTACCCACCATTACTGTATTCATAATATACAAATTATTTCGTTTTAGAAATACCGGTTTAGACGAATGGCAATGGTCCATTTTTATCCTCATTTGAAAAGGGCCAGGTTGGCGCCCATGTGATGCCACTCCACGTGACGTCACAGGGACCTAGTTTCTATAGGAGAAGATGGGAGTTATACATCGTCTGAGATTACCAATGCATGCATGAGGTGCAAAGCTCAGGGAAACATGTCTTAATAATCACCTATTAAAACTGGCTAAGGTCGGAAAGTTTTCTTCGTTTAATAAGGTATTAATAAACCTTTTTTAAGCCAAGCGCTACCAGTCAGCAAGGCACTCAGCTACCCTCTAGCAGCCTGCGTTGTATCACCGCTCAGAGCCTCGATTAAGGTCACCTCACAAGACGGGAGGGGGAACCAGAAATACGTCACACGGAGAGATTTCCTTACCCGTCGCGTTTTCGCGCGCTTGAAAATTTTCACTTTTCATTTAATCGCGAAAAATAGATATCGTCATTTAAAAATCTAAAAGCGTGAATTACGTACTCCAGGACTAATAATCTTCCGATATAGGCAATAAAAAAATAATAGGAAACCACCCTATTGTTCCGAACTGAAGTGTTTTGGACTTGTTAGGTGATCATGCTTTTGGTGTGTTTGGATTAACTTGAGTATCTAAATTCATATTGACAACCAAGAGTGAGTGAACCCATAAAGAGCATTTTCATGCCTCACTCAAGGAATTATCTTTTCATTTAATAGAATTATATTTTCATAGGAAAATTTTATAAATTGATGACTTTTTCAGGTACACGCTTATTATTGTACAAATATACTGTTAATTGATTAATCAAAATGGACAATTTTCGGTGTATCCTAATTTCTTCTATTACGTTCCATATTACATTCCTATCTCTCGCTGTTAAGCTTCTTATTTGTGATAAATACTTAAGGTACTGATAATATTTTTATAGCATTTTTTAAGTATGAAAGTTAAAACCAAGACAAGAGATAAATTCTCTTGCGTCTCATAATATCTGGAATTATGCATTTGTTCAAGCTTAAAAACACCTAGATTCAAGGAGATATTGGGAGAAAATACATTTTCGTGAGGAATATCTTTATAATTACTGGCATATATACCCATTACAAGCATGATCATTCAAATTATTTTGAAATATGTACAAGGAAATTGTAGTTACCCGGCAACAATTTGGAAGCTGGGAGATCCAGTTTCAAATCTGCCTGAAGTCAAATGATTTTATGCCAACATATATCCTCCTTTGGTGTTGATATAAAAACTATTTGAAGACCTGTATTTATTTTAAAGTGCTTAAACATTGAGGTGGGATAGGGAAGCAGAAAGTGGTGAACCACTCCCCTCTCCCAAAACAATAGAGCTCTTTAATCAGCTGCTGAGCTGATTTAGAAGCATTTCAATTTTCAGACTTTTTTTCACAGTTCATTAATCATTCATTCAAAAGCAGCTCATGAGTGTCATGTCTACACTGTAATGCCGTCTATTGATCCTCACTTCAGAGGGGTGGTGGCTGATGTGACTGCTTTGAGCGACTCTAAACTTCGGTTTGGCCCCAGTGCTGAGTGAATATTTGGTGAAAAGAGGCAATCATGCCTTCGGAACCCTTGAGAAATATTTTTCAAATTCAGTTTCACTATTTTGGCCCTTCTGGTTTGCCTCTCTCAATCCCTCATTGGTACGCACACTTGTAAAACCCATAACCCATTGTTGCTTCTAAGTAACATCTAAAATGTAAACATTTTTAGCTCTATTCAGGAAAGATTTATTCTGCATGTTTTTTTTTGTGCTGTAAAGTTTAAGGATGAAATATGTATCTGCACAATAACTATGCTTGAGTGGAAAAATTTCATTTTTTTAAATAAGGATCGTCTTGAAATTTGATTTCTCCCAGAAGCAGCTCTGAGTTAGAAAGGGTTAAGATGATGGATCAATTATAGTATGGGGGTCAAGATCAACGTAACATTATGGTAACTCATTTGAAGCAGCAACCCCCATAGTATTTTATGGTGTAATATTTGCAAATAATTATATATATGCCTGTGCATTATAGCATGACCTCATGCATATAAAATTTACCTAATTCAGAGTACAGTGCATCATTGTTTCTCCATTTTACTCATTTCAGGCCTCTCCTCAACCCCTTTTATACACCTGTGTGTACTGGCTAGAATATACGCTTTTCCTCTTTCTGCCTCTATGAAATTTCAGCTTGAAAATACTAAAGTCCCTTCAAACCTGGCTGGTTTCACCAAGTACCTTGAGAAAGTCCATACAACTTGGTACTCTTTCCATGATTGGTTCATTTCAACCACTGTATTATCTCGTGGTAAAATGGGGCAATTAACATCCCCTACCTGCAAGGCTGTCGTAATAACAAAGGAGTGCTCTCCAGCAAATTCCAAGACCTGGCTGACAGTCTCCTTGTTACTCTTCTTAGAGGTGGCCGGAGTGTTTCGACGACGTGCCACTGGAATGACACGACCCCCCAGCTCCCCAAAAGTCTCTGGTTGGACTCGCTAGAAGAAGAACCAGAGTACTTATTTTTTGACGGGTACTAAGGACTGGTGGAGAAGCGGCGTAAGTGTATGTACGCAGGCACGTAGCCAGAAATTTGGGTGTGCTTGGTTGCCCACGCTGATCATGAACACCTTCATAAAAGGGATCCGAGCTTGATAGCCACGGGGGAAACTTTTTCATAGTAATTCTATGTTTTTATTTAAGAGGAAATTTAAGTTTTGCCAATCCCCACTTATTGAAAAACCATACCTATAATCAATTTAGCAATAATTTTTGTTTTCATAACATTGAAATTAATAGTAATCTTTTCCTTACATTTCACCCATAAGGACTTAGGTTCCAGGGCTTGGTCTTGGATAGACATTTATTTTCAAAATCCAACTGCTTTTCAAAAAAATTTTAAACTTAATGACTATCATATTAACCACTGCCGCCAAAGCTGCAGTGGTTAATATGATGGTCATTAAGTCTAGCATCAATTTAAAAACGTTACCCTTCTCCATTTAGCGCCCAGATTTGGTCAATCTCTTCCTTTCTTTCTGAATTCTTGGTACATTTGCATTCATAGTGCCTATTTATATCTCATTTCACTGGTTAAGTTCACCGCAAATTGTTTTATGAAATAAGAAGTTCATTTTTCTCAGTCTCTAGCAAACATGCATTGCTGGTAGGTTTTACTTTGCTCTGAGATGAATATGATTGGACAGTGGCATAACTATGGGGGGGAGGATGAGGGGATGATCCCCCCAAAAGCCTCACAGAAATAAAAATAATATTCAAAACTATTGTCTAGTTTTGACTTATTGTAAATTCTAACGTAACCCCCCCCCCCCCCCGAAGCATATTCCTAGTTACGCCACTGTGATTGGATTCCTATTCTATTTATTCCTAATGATTAAAAAGCTACAATCAATGTCGCTAATATGATATTTGATGGCTTTTCATTGGCAACAAATTTTCAACTATCAAAAAAGTTGTTTTGACTTATACTTAATAGCCATACACCAAATTTTTCATCAAAACCTGACTGTATAAGCCACTGCTGCCAGAGCACTGAAGTTTAATTTTTCTAATCAGGAAGATTTCAAGAGGGCAATGATGCAGAGGGCTACTTAATGTACTTCTTAAATTAAATAAGTATACAAACGAAATAACGTGGGTAATGCAGATGAGAATAATATTTTTTTTACAAATCTCCTGAATTCCTCGTGTCTCCTCACAACCACATTGTAAATGTCAGTTTTCATTATGACTTGCATAACATAACAGGGTACTAATTGTAAGTAGAAGCAAAAAAAGAGTTGCTGGCTGTATCACGTATGAAAGTAATAACTAACTTATTTACAAAATATATAATGTATTGACAAACAAACACGTCAGGAAAACCAATATGTACATTTTCATACTTTTACTCTAACATACTCATCTGTTTTAAGATAAATATCTCAGGCAGAATATCTCACAGGTTTTAGCTTCGACAGAAAAAGAGCTGGTGAAGTAAGTGTTGAGTTATGATAGAAAAAAGCTGTATCCGAAATGTGAGCTTAGAAAAATCCCAATGCTAGAACTAAGCATAAATAATTGAATGTGTCATCGGCCAGTGGGTTAGCCACGAATTTCGTTCTGGGGCCAGGGGGGGGTTCAAAACAGGGACCTGGAGTGCTCCTCCGCTCTGCTATGCTCCGGCTCCATTGCCGGAGCGGAGCAGTTCAATTCCTGCGGCTCCGATCCGGAGCGGAGGGAAGACAATGGGACCTAAGTGATCCACTCCGGAGCGGAGCATTTCTTGTGAGAACTCCACTCCAGCAGGAATTGAACTGCTCCGCTCCAACAATGGAGCCGGAGCATAGTGGAGCAGAACTCAAACGTGAATGCTCTGCTTCTTGGCGGGAAATCGACGTAAGCTCGCTTCTACGGCTGTGGAACGCGTCGGATATTCCCTGCTGCTATTTTTTATATTGAGTTAATAATCCACAATCTACACGATTTGCAGGATTACTTCATACCAATAAATTTAAATTTACAATTAGTATTATGTAAATAAGTATTTTTTTCGGGTGTGACTTAATGGGAAATTCTTGGCATAATGAAAAGTAAAGATTTTTTAAAAAAATTTTTGTGTACGGCTGTTTATTCTGTCTTCTGTGCATCTGTACCAGACAATGACATGCCACGTCGAAACCTAGGTCATAAATTAAATATTTATGCGGAATTACAAAGTTTTCTTTACTTTTCATTATGCAAAAAATACTTTTCAAATTGGGCAGTCCGATATGTGTTCTATTTAAACACCATACGTTAGATATTTTTGAATAATAAATAATGATAGTGATAATCTTAAGGATTAATACTACACGATAGTTGATATTCTCTATCTATGCAGTTATATAGTTTGACAGGCTTTGTTTCGCCATTTTAATCATTTATTAATTTTATTATCGCATTATAAAATTCTATTTTGGGCGATATTAAAAAATAAAAATGCTGTAGGCTAAAATTTTCAAAATTCTGGGATAAGGCTTTTTACAATGCCATAACGTACGCTTAAAATATTAAGGATACGGATGTGGCCCATTCGTTGGGTGGAAAGAGTGTTTTTAATGGAATTTTACAATATTAACTTGAATTTGAACGTAATATATATTTTAACCAAATCCCATAAATTTTTTCCGATTAACATGCTTCGTAATTAGAGGTTCTTCTGAGTAATGTCTGTCTGTTAAACTGACATCCGCGATAACACCTATTTTTGAACACCAATGTAGTATTTCTATCCCAGACAACGCAAGCATTTGTATACAAATGGTATATATTTTGTGCATTTACAAATTGTACTGATTTTTGTAATACAATTGTATAACAGTTGTATTCAAACTTCTTGTATACAGATGATTCGCAATTCAGTTGTTATAAAAAGGCAAAATACAAGGGAAATATAAATTTGTAATACCTTTGTAATTAATCTTTAATTAATTTTAATCTTTACATTGTATTACGAAGGAAAATTGATATTTATAACTTTGGAAAAAATAAAAGCATAATTTGGAAAAAATAATAGCTCTGAAAATCTCCTCTCCTTCAGTGATTTCTTCATGGAATCGTTCCCAATGATAATTTGAAACTGCTCACAAAATATTTCATCTGTCCTAGTTTGATGTGCAATGGTGGCAAGTGAATATTTTCTGTTGGACCAGGGAAACATGAGCGACATTTTTATGATCATGAAAGAAGTTTTCTAGCAGAGGCCAGTTCCGTAAGATGTAATGTTTTTCTCGGGCGCGGCTGTTGTATTCACAAAGGAAGCCGTAAAGAAGCAGCAATAGTAGTTTGACCAAGTATTTCGTCAAATTACTGTAGCAAGTGGTACAGCAAACACTTGGAGCTTAATCCTTGGAGCTTAATCCAATCTGGCAGTCACAGTAAAATTTATACGCAATTTTTAAGCATTAAAGAGAGAGGTTATTGTTGGGATGTTTAAGTCAATTCACCGCAAACATAGCTGAAGCGATGATGATGACTTTTACACACGTGTAACATAATTACACATTAAATCACGGTAATAATCACAACTCAAGCCCACATACTGACATCCACTTGGAAAAGGCTGGAGTAAATCAACTTATTTTTTATCAACAAATTACTGTTTTGCACAATTTAAACTACTTTGGAAAAAAGGATCCTTGTCCAGATCTAGTTGACTCTTCGATCACTAGAGGTATACCGAGGGAAGGTGACAAAAACTTCAATATACATAATTGATTTAAGAGGCTGATAATTTGTGGAACTCCACAATTAAGGAGAAAGAATACTTTTAACTCCAATGAGAGTATAAAAATCTCAATCTTATATTATTCGCATAATTATAAAGTTTTACTTTTCCTTTTTTAGCTGCAAAAGCAAGAGAATTGCTGTCCAAGCCTGAGCGGGACAGGCGGGAGAGGCCAGCGTAGTTTAGTGAATCTTCCGAGGTATTGCTACATATTTTAATTATTGTTGCTATGCTATGCAGTAAAACATTTTTTTTATTACTCATGTTTCTTGTGGCCATATATTTTTATCATTCAAGGGAGGATGATGTGAAATGGAAGCTGGAAATTTTTTAAAATACGTGAAAATTTGCAAAAAAAATGCAAAATTGATCATTTTGAATGCGTTTTTACATAATTTATGGATACTAATTCCCCCCAAATGTACCCCTTTACCATAAATGTTATTTTTTTTAGGATTTAACTCCCTTCAAAACCCATAGAAAAAATTTAAATGCTAAAATAATCCTTTTAATTCCTCCAAATGACCGAAAAGTGATAAAAATTGGAGGGGGGAGCGCCTCTGAAAATGGTGGGTGATAGGGAAAAACGGAGTTCATTTTCGGATTTAGGAGGTCATTTTACTGAAGAATCAGCAGGAATGGAGTCAGGGCTGATTTTCATGACGTCCAGTGTTATTGTAATGGGTAGGAAAAAATCTACATTGTACACGTAAAAGATAAAAATCACTGTTGGCGTAATTGCTGTGAGGACATTATACATATTACATGTTGAAAGGTGTTACCAGTGGCGCCGACTCCATGGGGCCTGAGGGGGCCCGAGCCCCCTCAAAGATTCGTTTGGGGGGGCGGAGCCCCCTCAATAATTCAAGAAAATAATTAAGTTATATATATATAAGTTATATATAAGTTTTACAATACATTTCACAAAGCATAATATTATGCTTTGTGAAATGTATTGTAAAATAATTGTATTGTATGTATTGGTGATTTTTATTTCCCATGCTTGACGATAGTTACCTTTTAAAATAAATTCAACAATGAGTGTTGAAACAAATAATTATAAAGTTAAGCAGGTTAACTGAATCAAGTGGTGTGAATAATGGTAGTGTTTCGGTGCTGCGACACACTTTCAATTTAACCTCTTCCTGAGGCAAGACCTCCGATATGGGCCCCCCAATATTTTTTATAAGTCGGCGCCCCTGGGTGTTACGTATGTTTAAACGTATACTTAAAATTTGAAACATAGCGGAAAGTATATAGTGCATCATTTAATTTTGTTTTCCAATTAAATTTTCGTTATTATGGTTGTTTTGGCTATGGACATATTGATGAATATTAGTCCACGTTTACAAGGATATCATTAGGCCAAGAATCCGATATTTATTTATAAAATGATGTATTTTTAGTAAAAAGGTCACGAAGGGTCGAATTGCTGTTAAATATTGCGGTGCCATCACGTGCAGGTAACCCTTCATTATATTTTAATTAATTAATTTTTATTATGGGTATTTCTATTAATAATTAATTATGGGTAATTCTATTTGGAAAATAAGCACTACCAGGTGACAATAGAATTTATGGAACAAAGTTAACATAAAAGTAATACCGGAGCGGAGCAGAATCAAAGCAATTCGCTCCGCTTCGGGGAGCTACGACATGCCGCTCCACCCGAGTTCTCCGCTCCGACCTGCTCCGCTCCGCTCCGGCCAGTGCCGGAGCAACAATGAAGATCCGCTCCGCTGAGCACCCCGGAGCAACAATGAAAATTCGCTCCGCTCCACTGCTGCTCCAGGTCCCTGGTTCGAAACCAGGGAGAAAAATTTTGAAAAACAGGGTACTAATATTTGTAAGTAGAGGATTTTATAGTAATTTTAACACTTTTCATAATAGAAAAATATTTTATTTTTTAAACGCCCTTTTTAAATCTATGACTTTTCAATATCTTCTTTTATGAGGCAAAGTAATTGTGTTTATATATTTCGAGGGGGGTCCGGGCCCTCCGGGCTCCCCTCGCTACCAACGACGCAATAATCCTTCAATGAAAAAATGAAATCTAATTTTAAAAATTTTCTATACTCACAGTTTTTAAGCACCTTTATGCTTTTGTGCGAAGAGCAGTAGGTGATTTCATGCTAAAATTTCCTGCGTTTTCAACACATTAATTATAAATTCAAAACAATTTGGCGCTAGGTACGCTTGAATTTTTAGTAACAACTGACAATCGTAATTCGATCAGCGCCGTTGTTTTCTTGTATCTTGTTTTCTTTTGCCAAGTTTTCACGGAAAAGAATTTTCCGACAATTAGCCTCCATATTATGATATTAACCGTTTAGAGCTATTTATTTTCTTTCCAAATCTATGCGTGGTTTCCAGCTGTTGTGTAGGAAAACGTGAGTGTGAAATGCCCGAACCCGAAGAACGTCCGAAGAGGCCTGCTCATCAGAAAGACTCGTTCAAGAACCCTTGCTTCAAGGTGTGTTAATTGCATTCAATATTGGTGATAATCTTGCTAATTTTTAATGTTTTTATTTAATAATAATAAATTGAAACAGGAGCAAGCGATGTCATTTAAGTGCCTGGACGAGAATAATTTCAACAAGGAGAAGTGTACAAAGTTCTTCCAAAATTACAAGAATTGCCAGGATTTTTGGGTAATATTCTAAATATTCATTAGATATCTTACACTTTTTATCTATTTTTTTACAATCAATATTTATTATATAAAATTTGCAGAGTAAAATACGCAATGAAAGGCGTAGACAAGGAATAGAACCGTACCTGCCGTTTCCCGAGGATCGAGAGAAGATAAAATCAGAGTACATGAAAAATAGACAGAGTTGATTGCCGTAATAAATTGTAGTTATGTACATATTTAACCTAAGGAATAAAGTGCTCCTCAATATAAGGTATTCAATAGCTGTTTATTGCCTGAAGAATCTCTGGATAGTAAAACATTATTCGAAAGAAAAACAATTTATTAGCTTATGTAGTGCAAATAAAATGCATAAGATGCACCTCACAATAGCTCAGCATTCCAATTTTTTTTCTGTACAATGTTTGGACTCATTAACTCGATCAAAAAGAGGCACTTAGAGCCCATACAACACCATGATTACAGAAAAATAAATAATTCAGAGATTCACTCCTCTTGAAATGACTGAATTTTACATGGAGCCAGCACAATTCTGTGTTTATAAAATGACCAGTCACACTTGAAACCTTTGGTAACAGATGGTACAGTAGCATCACAAGTATGTATATATATCAAGAAAAGTCAATGCTTCTCATTTAAAATGCATTATTACAACTTCTTATTTCTAGGCATCATCAAATGCTATTACCCTCTCACAAAAGAGGTCTATACATAAATAAAGCATAATGATTTCATGTAATGTTTGAAGGGGAAGCATATGCATGTATGCACACTTGTCTATATGGCTTAACTGATGCTAAGCCAACAACAGCACCCCCTTATGTTTAGGCAAATATAAAAATAAGGATTGTATACCTAAGCAAAAGTTCATATAAATCAAGAGCAAAACAAATAAATAAGAAAGAATGTAACAATTGCCAGCAATAACTTATGCCAGCCAAGCTGCAAGTAAAAATGACTCAACAATTCTAAATAATGGAGCAAAGGCATGAACATATTTTAAAAAGCATGATTTTTTTCAATACTAAAAACACAGAAAAATTATACTACAAAACTTATATTCATCACCATGGTTGATTTGATTAAAATTAATGAAAATCACTGGTGACACTTCATATAACAGAAAAAATGATTCTCTTTTTACTTACCTGAGCTTCAAAACTTGGGGGACAAGAATCCCTAAGGCAAGAAAAAGTCAATTCAACTCACATGTAGAATGTAACAAAAGTCACAAGTAGTTCTCTCTAAGAGGGTAAATCGTCCGAGGGACAACACATGCTAATCAAGAGATTGTTTGGTTACAATGATTATACAAAAAACCAAATGGAGAAGAAGTGCAAAAAACAAGGCTACATACAACAAAAACCACACAGACCATGCACAATCAAAATCAATACCATAAAACAGTAAATTCTGAAGTTTAAGATGACACCAATTGAATACCTGACTCTTGACAACACTTAAATGTAAAAACGGTGAACATGAGAATTGACTTTGACACAAAAACTGAGTGTCACATCTTGTATCAATAGGAAACAAAAAGGACATCAATAATTAACCTTTAACATGAATATCATAGTAACATATGGCACTCAAAGAGTGAATTTTCCGGTCATGCCATTGTCAAATGGCAATGATATCCACTGTACCTTCAGTCATTCAGTAGTCACTATAAAAATAAGATCACCCAGTCATTCAAAAACATTCATACAAAAACTATTACACTGCAATGCTAGGTATTAGTGATTCTGTGAGATATGGCAACAATGTATTCAGGGATAAAGGATGTGTGTGGTTTTGTTTAATTTCTCTGCCAGAGTTTCCCAACTCTGCACTCCTAAACTCCGTACATTTCTCTTGATTAACATGCGCTGTCGGCAAGTAGTCATTCATCGTGGGGCTTTATTTTGAAGCAGTAAATCTTGAAGTGCTTGCACATCTGGCGAACCTACAATGAACAAAAGACAAGAATATTTAGAGCAAAAAAACCCCGGGGCACATTCAGGAGGATGATTTCAGAGTCAGCCCTTCCCCCTCACCTCCGTAGCCAAAGTCGGACTTGAGGAATTAAGGTTCTCATTGTATTTAAAATAGTAAAATCACATTAAACCAATTTCTACCGTGCTGCTTATATTTCAAAATATTTTTCATAAAAAATCCATTTTATGTTAAGTGATCATAAGAAAAAAAACTTTGATTAATATCTATGAAACTTCTACACCAAAATAATTTCAGAACTATGCCACATAGGAAGCAAGCAAGGGCTGTATGACTACCGAATATGTTATCCTTTTTTATAATACTAAGGCAAAGTTGCAAACAATAGTTGTCCATGAAGGTTAAAGGGTTTTATTCCATGATCCCTCGTGACTTGAAAGGATGTTTCTGTTTTCTTATGCAGAGATGGGACATGTACCTTTGAGCCGAACATGATTAAGAAGAATAAGAATGTGATACTTTTACTGCATGTGCACTGATAACAACAGTTTTTGGGCTCATACTGACAGCAAATCAATAGGAAACATGAAGTTTCCATCAGATGATGAAGTGAATGCATCGAAATAAAAATGGGGAAACCAACGAGAGACTATTTGTGTGGAAGCATGGTTCCAACACCAACATGGCATAGACAGAAAATTAACCTGAAGGGAGGCTTCATCAAGATAAATTAGAAGTGGTTTTCCATTCCATGAACCACAATATTTTTCACTTGGAGATTCAACCCAATGTTTAGCCAGGATCAAAAACAGTTGCAGAATGTCCACCAAATCTTGATTTTTTCCCAACATGTATCCCAGGAAAATATTTAGATTTTCCAGTCCTATATTCCATTCTCTTTCCAAAAAACTTCAGCTAACAATTGATCGTTCACTCAGACTCATAAAATTTCAATTCCTTAAAAATGAACACGTAAATGGAAGGGAAAGATAAGTCACAGCAAAAAAGATCTTCCCTGTAAATCCATTCTCTTGTAATTTTCAAAATAAGAAAACATTTATGCTGCCAATCACTTTTTGTGAGTTGGTGATGTCATAACTTATCTGAAAAAGTATTAAGGCCATCGATTTTTCATCTTGGATAGCCTAAGTAGTAAGAGAACGATCGAAAAACTAAAAAGAAATTGGGGTCTCTTGATTAATATCTTTATTCAAATAAAATTGGAACCTCTATATCAAGGCCTATGTTGGAAGTCCCTAATGAAATAAATTACTAGTTCCCTACTTATGAGATTAATTAAACTAGGTCTTGAATACATGCTGTGCTTGACCTGTAGTGATGTACATATTAAGAATAATAGAATCCTTAACTGCTTTGCTACTCAGTCTAATGATTACAGAAGTTAAGCTTCATATTTGAAAAAAAAATAAATTAAAATAAAGCTATCATGAGTAACCACTCTTGTCAGACTTTCATAAGCTTGCATTTTCTCATTGAAAAAGGAGAGTTTTCAGAATTGATTGCATTCCATAATTGGTCATCTCTTATTCATAGGATCATGATGGGGTATAGATAAAAAAAGAATGATCAATTTAGATGATAAGGAAAATCAATAATTCAACAGCATGTACTACACTACAGGTTTGAATTAAGGAAGAATAATCAACATTGCAAAAATTACAAAAGGGACAAAACCATTTATCATCTCATACTGTAATGATGAGGTTTCTGGAAGGCTAAGGATACAATTCCAACAATTAGTGATGAGAGAAATCTTTATACACATAACATAAACAAGTAGTTGAAAGAGATCGATGATAACATAAGATAGAGAAAAAGGATGTATTCAGGAGTGTCAGATATGACTTACCACACAAGCACCATAATGGATATGAGCCAGAGTGCAAAATACTGCCAATATATACAAGATGACTAGTTCACCATTGAGGGCAGGAGGAAGCACCAGTGACATGCACATCCCTACAAGAACAGGTAACAGCATCCAGTTCCAAACTTCACACCTAGTATTGCTCATCTGAGTTACTATAAGGCGACACTGAAACGAAAAAGGTAAAACATGAATTCAAGATAATTTACATAGATTCAAATAAACTTAATATTTCATATACTAGTTTCTATGTAATAAGTACATGCTGGTACACTGCATAGATGAAACTGGACTTTGCTCAATGAAAAAAATTAATTTTTACTAGTTTTATTTCCCTGGTCCTCCATTGAGGCCTTCATCCAAAGGGTAGGTGCAAAAGGAGAGGGACTTTTTTCCACTCTTGCTCCCCCTCTTAATGGAAGCTGTGGTTGAAAGGATGCACTTCTCTTTATGCTTTTCAAGGCAAGTAATCAAATAACTTTTAAAAAACAGTATAGAAATCAACTATGCATAAAACCATTTTTTGGAATTTGTATCATGAGATTTTGTTTACAAACTTAAGATTTGGATACAGCACCCCAAAAACCATTGTGAGAGTAAGAAATCACTACTAACCCAAATGTTTCACGCAAAACTACGTTTTGACTGGACTACAAATCCATACGATATTGAGGAAGCAAGGGGAGGATGGCTGTTCTATTCCATTGCTCATAGGGTTACTTTCGTTATCTTACACCAATCGGAAAAAGTAAAAGAATTGTTACTAAGAGGAATAAGAGTCAGAATTTGCAGTGCAGCTGAAAGTACCCATATTCCCTGATTTTCTCGCACAAACAGCTGCACACTTCACATAAAAAAATTAAAGACAGTAAGGTCATTTTTATGATACTTGCCTTGCCCCTCTGCCATAAAAGAAGGGAGAATGGGAATTATACATTTTTTGAAACCTTGACAATTTTTAACACAACACAATACTGGAACTATCAGAGAGAAAAGTAATGACAGAAGTAATTTTCCCGGATTTTTCAAAATTTCAATAGAGATAAACAATATAGCAATAAGCAAACCTAAATGAGAGGAGTGAAGGGAATTATGCTATTTTTTATACAAAAGACCATCAGTAGAAATCACATCAAAATTTTGAAGGCAAGATCAATGTGACCCATTATTTTAAAATACAAAAAATGAAGTCAACTTTTTTACGATTTTTTGAAATTTTCCTCGAGATATACAAATGGGAAGTACAGTCTAAAAAGATTCACAAATGTTCCTGCTCTAATCTTTAGGTAAAAATTAGTAGAAGTAGAAAAATTTGTTCATTCCATAGTCATGGTTTTGAGGTAGTCCAGCAAGGCCATCGTGCTCAAAGAAATATTCACGGATTAATGAAATCCAACCCAAACGGTTCATTTGGCATGTAAGCCTGCGATGAGAAAATAAATGACCCTGATTTAGTTTTGCAAGTCTCCTTCAGAAGTACATTGCAACCCCCACCACTACAAAAGACAATAAAGTTCATCCATTTTCTAAATGCATTTCAAATGAGGTATACATAAAGAAATACTCCTGCCAATCTCTTATTCCTGGGCTATTACATCTTTGGCCTAGTCTCAGCACTTTAGACCTGTTGATCCCAGCCCTGCTCACAAATGCAGCAAAATACCAACGAATTTTGATACTTCGGGGATTTTTGTTTGTAAATATCAAACTCACTCACAGGATCACAATCATTATGACAGTATTATGCACTACCACGACGAGCATGAGGAAGTGCACATAAGGCTCAGAATAAAAGGGGTACATGGAAATGATGTAGTCTGGGCACGTGCAATATGCAGATGTCTCTTAATAAGGAACCAGGATTTTCTGTGCAAGCATCTACAATATAAAGCATTTTGAATGGATCTACTTACACATATATTAGAGAAGATACTTCCAGTTAGGAAAAACACACAACGAGGATCAGCATTCATAATATCTGACGGTGAGTATAAGACCCAAATAGCAGATAATGCAATGAAAGTTACAACAGGTACCAATGGTCTGACTGCTTCATAGAAGGTTCTCATTTTCCCTGTCTTGTCCTTGTATGACCTTTGAAATGAAAGTTGCAGTTTAAATTAGAAACTAGACACACTTTATCCCGGAGGATAATGAATTAAGGCAAAATTATAACCCAGCAAGTCAAATAAAAGTGTATCCCAGAGCAATACCTCCACTGTAAAAATGCTCAACAATAGCCCACCAAATCAAATCCGCTCATCCAGTACAACTAGGGCTATGAGATGAGCGGATTTAATTTGGTGGGCGATTGTTGAGCATTTTTGCAGTAGAGGTATCGAGAGTTATCCTTGACTTGGAGGACTCACCAATACATAAGTCTATGATAGGGAAATAAATTGGAAACAGTGGAGTCATTGGTTAATACTTCAAGTAGAATGCTAATCACCTTATATATGTGCAGAAAAATAACCAAATAAACAGGTAGTTAATACGCTGAATTAGCTTTTCTATCATAAAATATGTCATTTGCAGTGTAAGCAAACACCCCCTCCCCCCCTTACTTTTCCTTCTCATTTAACATAAACATTAAATTTCATGTGAATGAGTAGCATTAAAGTAATTATTGCTGATAAAGGAATAAACATGCAAACATTATTCAAAGAATAAATGCATTCTTCTTGAAAATGAGGCTATTATACCTTCTAAATCAATTTCTTTTGCTGTCAAACCTTGTAGAGCTAAAAAAACAAAAAAAAAACTGGTACATCTCAATTGCCCGCTGTTTCTCCCACTTCTCAAATCATAGTTGAAAAACATTCCATTGCTAACCCTATTGGCAAAATGTAATGTTAAGTTGTTTACATCAGTAGTGGGTCATCTCAAAAAACCATAGGAATTCATTGATCTCCTTTACCCTCTATCTCTCATGATGTCACTAACTTAACACATTGCGTACCGGGGTATTTAAATTCCTAGGAACGCCGATTCTGGGTGGAGGAATTGAGATTGGAAATATGCCTTTTGTTAAAATATGGTTAATAAGCTAATGTTTAGAATATAACTTTACCCAATCGAACTTTATGATGCATCAATTCATTATGAATAACGAACAACAACTGAAAACGTACTAACGAATACGTATTGTACGCTTTAAAATTGGTTAGGCTGACGCGCTTAAATTACGAGAATCTTCGTCATCCGTCTGGAACGTTCGGGGAAAAAAATGACGAGAATTCTCGCCATCCGTACGCAAGATGTTAAGGACCAGGAGGCAACTTAGGAATTTTTTTTCTGTATTTTTAAGTC
Organism: Ischnura elegans; assembly: GCF_921293095.1. NCBI lineage: Eukaryota > Metazoa > Arthropoda > Insecta > Odonata > Coenagrionidae > Ischnura > Ischnura elegans. The sequence continues at coordinate 111,895,703 of NC_060248.1, forward strand.
GGTGGATGTAAACAGAATTTTTTTTTCAACAAGCATATTTCCTCATCCATTGTGAATAAATGAATGACATAGCAAAATCATAGGAAGTAAACAATCCCATAATTTAATGTGAATGATTATCCTCAAACCCAGAGAAACAATCTACAGGTGCCCATCCCTATTCTCCTGCTTCTCTTGGCATCACATCTCAAGTAACTGGCAACAACAAACTGACCACCTTCACTCACAGGAGCAAGTGACAAGGTTGGCCTAGCAGTGCAATTAGTACTCTAAAAAACGTGGCATAAAAAGATAAGAAAGTAATGGATGGGATCAGATATGAGAAATTAACAAACATTAATCCATTTCACATGACCCAGTGTGTTTGGAGGGTGGGGTCAGGCAGGAAGAGCTGGAAACCAGTCACATGGTCTTGAAGTAAATGTTAGAAAGCATTAGACATATGGGCAGTAAAAGCCAGATATCTACCAGAGTTCGGTGTAGCTTGGGAATTCATTGCATAATGATCTGAATGCTTTGGGACAGGATATGCAAAGGAGTGCATGGACTTTGGGACAGGAACTTTAGCGAACAGTTTCACCCACTGGGATCTATATAAATAAGGGAAACTCACAACAAAAAATCAGTTACCTGGACAGGGATTTCAACTTGGACCTTCCAATTTTATGCTGAATGCTCTGATCACTAACCCAAACCTGCCTGTTGCAATGTTCATTGAGCAATACAGCTAGTGTTTTAAGTTTGGTTTCACTCATTGGACATTGGGGCTCTATAGGAACCTCAAGGCATAACACCTATGCCCCTCTTTTATCTGTATTGCTCCTTAAAGCCTATCCAAAAATTCTGAGCTAAAGAAAATATCAAACAAAATAAATATTTCTGGATTCTTAATTACAGTCTACAGTGACTTTACCACTTTTGTTATGCTTTTAAAATCCCACAATACACTAATTCACAAAGGTAAATAATACATATAAGATACTAGGCTATTGCTGAATGAGTAGGTTAATATTTCCTGCCCTCAAACAATACACATTCCACCACTCACAGCAAAAAACATTGTAATTAAAAGGAGAAATAAGCCTTCCATCACTCAAACTGAGCTCTTGCCTAAAAACAATATTATCAATTGTCTCAAAACAAATACCATCACTTTGCTATAGAGCAGTTTAAGACATATGTTGAGTTCAAAATAAGTGCACCATGAGGTATGATGGGAAGAGATTTCCAATCAAAAGAAATAGACAATTAAATCCTTGATAAAATCTGCAGAATTACCTATAAATATTCCATAGCGCCACAGGAAGGTTGGTCACGATGGCCGATACATAGAAAAGAAGTTCAAACATATGTCCTGCAGACACATCTCCCGGCATATTAAACTTCCAAACCTGATGTCCACACACTGATGTAATGGCAAAAACTAATATGGTGGCCTGAAATGATTTATCAATTAATATATACATGTAATGCCATTATGATATACATAATCTGTCAGACAATCAGCCCTTTAATGATAAAACCAGCAACAGCAATCATTTATGTATTCACAGGAAACTTCATGAAATTATTTGGCAATTATTGCAACACCGAAAAACCTTACATTACATATTTGCATTATAACAACAAATAATTCAGCCTTTAAAATTAGGGTCCTCACCAAAATGCAAATGCAGAAACAAAACACCAGTAGTACTCCACACTCATTTAATAAAAACTGACCAGAGAATTATTTTTAGATTATGGGAAAATGTGGAGAACATTTGGTCATTGCATAAAATACTGTGAGAGCTACCAATAGGTTGGTTTCCTATTATTTTTTTTTGCCTAAATCGAAAAATTATTACTTCTGGAGTAGGTATTTCATGATTTTTAATTTTTAAATGACGATATCTATTTTTCGCGATTAAATGAAAAGTGAGAATTTTCTAGCGCGAAAACGCGACGGCTAAGTATGAATGATGGGAAAACTCCGTGTGACGTCCTTCTGGTTCCCGCTGCCGCAAGTGAGGTGACCTTGGGGCGAGGCTTTGAGTGCTGATACGACGCAGGATGCTAGCAGGTAGCAGAGTACCCTGCTAGCTGGTAGTGCTTGGCTTAAATAAGGATTATTAACCCGTTAACGCCTAGCGGTACCATATGGTACCAGCCGGTAGCGCAATGCTAAACGTAACGTTTTTGTCACTTATTGTAATTTATTTGGGTTTTTGAGAGCTTAAACATAATAAGAATGTTTTTATTTACATTTTCCCGAAAAGTTTGCTTTTTTAAAGGTGAAATTAACGTATTTAGAGCCGTTTGAAAATTGAGAATTTTCAGCTATGCGAAAAAAACGGAATTTTTAGTGCAAACATTTCGATTTTCTTTACTTGCGTCTTATGTACTCATAATACGAAGATGTTTTTATGTAATTATGATTGTTATAACATGTACATTTCATATTAAGTATGGTTTTTGTATGTGAGCCTAATATTTGGGATGTTATGATGCAGAACATTTTGGTGGTACCATATGGTACCGCTAGGCGCTTGCACTACCATGTTTTGGCGGAAAGCGTAAATACGAATATTTCTGTGGTTTTCGTTTTCTAACAGTTCTTTATTTTACAGTTATTTATTTTTCAACATGTATATTATAAATTTTGCGTTATTTAAATGTTATAACGCATATTAAATGAGTAAATAAATAATTGTTTTTGTTATAAGGACGTCATCCAAGTACATAAGGCCCTAATTTGTCCGCATTTTTTCAGAATCTCGTACCCTCACGAGGGCTAAGGAGTGGGAGGTATAATTGCATACCTGAATCCTATTTAGAAAAACATGAATAGGAAGAGTATCGGTGTACATACTCAATTAGGAAGGGGGTATGATGGGGAATAAGGGGGCTTGCTAAGGGGAAAATTCAATGACGGCTGGCGGCGAGAGACGACCACGCGACAGGCATCACTTCGACAAGAGCAGCGTAATCCTAATTTTTATCTAACGTATCTCAATCACACTCCGATACTTTTCACACTTTCATGTGCTAGTAAAACCGAAATAACTTACACATACTGCTTAAAATATAGCATGTGCTGCTACAAAGAGAGGATGAATACCTTCCTTCTGACTGAGGAAAATGGAATAACGAGTGGACGACAATTTTGTTCGAACTTGAAGTTGTCGTTCGAAAAGATGGACAGTCAGCTGAGTTTATCTCAAGAAATGACTGAGAATTTTCAAAAGTGTAGTGAAACTGGACAGAGCCGTAAAGCACCCAAAAGGTATGAAAATAGGGAGGAAGGACACATTTTTGATGATGAAGAGATCGTAAAGCACGAAAGGATTTCTCGTAATCCTGATTACCAACTCACTGTTTCATGAAGCATTCCCAACTTGAATATTTGAACTGTTCTTTGACGAAAATGTCCTAACATACTCAGTGTTAGAGTCGAATAGGTGTGTACAATCTTGCAACTGTTATGACCCAAATATAACACATGAGGTACTGAAAATATTTGTTGCAATTCTTTTTATAAGTTGGCATAAAACGACTCCCAGTAAAAGGCACTATTGTGAGGCAGCACTAAACGCCGGAAATAATCTTGTTTATTACACAATGAGACGTAACAGATTTCTACAACTTCGTAGGTTTATTCATTGCGGTGATTATGGATATGTTATGGATACCGTTATGGATAAATCATATAAGATATGGAAAATGCGCCCTTTTATGGGCATGGCAAAAGAAAGATTCGGCGGATATTTCAGAGAAAAGCAGTCCTTGAAATTCAATGAGTCGATAATGTTCTCTTTTGGAAGACATGGCTGTTAGCAATTCATGCGGGGGAGGCTAATTAGGTTTGGCTAGAAAATGTGGTGCATCAATAGCTCAGATTGCTACTTCATAAAACTAAGGAATGTAAAAGCCTACGAAAAAGAAATTGGGAAAGATGGTGCGGGGTCGGCCAAATGTTTGTGGCCCATTTTTACTTGGATTCTGGATGCAATGACGCCTAAAGCATGGATGCTGAGGCGGAAATCGTGAAAAAACATAACTCAGCTTGAGTTCCGAGGCCAGTAGTATAATCACAGCTGGATACAAGGATCCCCTAAAATATCAAGGACGTGCTAAATTTACCAGAAGTGCGACTGGAATGGGGTACTTGGCTAAAGAAATAGATTTGTAATTGATTCATGTTTCAAAGATTGCATTCAACTGACAGCGGCCTATCTTCTTTCCAATGCCCCTGATAGGCTCGACGGGCACAACCAACAAATAAACTCCAATCCCCAGCAGGGACGGTGTGCTACTGAAAACTGAACCAGTAGAATAAGAACAGAATACTTTAAATGCAATGCAGTGACAGCTTTGTTCATTTCCACGTGCGGCAACGACTGAGTGAAACACTAAAATCATATTATTCTTGATTTCTACGTCAATTATACATAACTTCTATTTTATATACAATAATATTTAATAATTAATTGAATATTATCGCTATTTGAGCGTAATTTTGGATGAAAATGAATGTATTTTCCGGAAAATAATAAATATTTAACGTTTTTGGCTTAAAAATGTGATTTTCGAAAAGTTTTTCAAATTTCGATTTTTTGACCCCTTAAACGCCTAGCGGTACCATATGGTACCAGGCTGTATCTCGGTAACTATTAGAGATAAAAGAATAAAATTTGCACTGAATGACTCAGAATTTCATTCGTATTAAAACATATGATTACCACAAAAATCGCAGAAACTTTTTAATTCAGGCGTTACCGGGTTAATACCTTATCAAACGAAGAAAACTTTCCGACCTTAGCCAGTTTTAATAGGTGATTATTAAGACATGTTTCCCTGAGCTCTGTGCCTCATGCATGCATTGGTAACCTCAGACGATGTAAAACTCCTATCTACTCGTATAGAAACTAGGTCCCTGTGACGTCACGTGGAGTGGCATCGCATGGGCGCCAATCTGGCCTTTTTCAAATGCGGTTAAAATAGACCATTGCCATTCGTCTAAACTGGGTTTTCTAAAACCAAATAATTTGTATACACCCATGTCTCTTATAGCGCAATTTCGATTAGCGCAATTTCGATATAGCGCAAATTCGTTCCTCGGGGAAACATTGCAACGCAGTGTAGCCTAATCAAAAATCTTAAACGCTCTCGTGATAAAACGTGAACTTGCGCTAAGTACACACGAAATTTCTATCAATTTACGCATATTAATATTATTTCTTGCCTCAAATCTTCTTTTTTGTTTATATATTAATCGAAATTCATTGCTGCGCAATTGCCAAAAGTATTACTCGTCATTGGGTCTAGATAGCCGGCCTACCGAAGATTTATCTCGTCTCCTTAACAGAATGATAATAAATAATTTAGATCGTTAATTAAGCGTGGGGCTAGTGAAATGAGTTTTTTTTTCAGCAATACGGTTTGAGTATTTTTGCCGTCCTAGGTTACGGGGCAATTGACTTCCAGGTAGAGTCTATGCTAAAGCCTTCAAGGTCATCGGTATTCACGGGGGAGAAATGGAGCGGTGACCGAGTTGCGCATGAATAGCGTCAACACATAAAAGGGTCCGCTATAGAGTCTTAAACACAATGGCTTCGTTCCCTCCCCGCAGTCATAGCCCTTCTGCGTCTCAGGAATACAGTTCAGCAGAAGAAGGTGATTTGGATAGAGCCATACAGAGTAAAAACCAAGAGAATATGGCAAAAAATAGGAATGCGTGTAGAAAAATCAAGAATTTATCAAGAAAAACCATTAACCTAGAAGAGGACTTGAGAGAGGTCAATTGCTTTGAAAATGGAGAGCGTCAAAGCGATATTGCGCGGAAGTTTAAACTCACGATGCCTTATTCTGAATAAAGACGAAGCTAAAATATCAGTGACCTCAGCCGCACCAACTTCAACCAAGCGGTCTACACATACGGAAAGTTCATAGTGAATCAGTTCAAAAAGACGAGAGTGGTAATCGCTCCGAGACATTTAGTGAAAGCTCCGGTTGGTTCCAGAATTTAATCGGCAAGCAGGTATTTTCAGTGCAGCGATATCAGGTGAATCTGCAAGTGTTGATAGCGCAGCCACCACAACATTTTCTGATGAACTCCAAGCTGTTATTGAAAGTGGCTCCTTTCCCCCTCAACTAGTTTTTAGTGTTGATGAGACGATATTCTTTTGGAAAAGAATGCATTCTCGTTCATTCATTTTAAGGGAAGGAAAACCTGGGTCAGGTTTCAAGGCATTTAAAGACTGTTTCACGTAGCTGCTAATGACTCGGAGGACTTCAAATTAAAATGATTTATCATTCATAAACTCCGCTAGCTATGAAATGGCATTTAAAGTAGCATTTTCCTGTCATTTCGATGAGCGACAAAAGGGCCTGGGTGACACAATAGTTGTTTTTAGACTAGTTTGAAAAATCATCAACTGCCGGCAACGCATTACGATCCCCTGAGATAGCAGATGTTAGCCCACCCGCACGACAGGATGGAATTTCGAAAGCACGTAAGAATTTTTTTTAACGTGAATAAAAGTCTTTGAATGCGTGAATACTATCTTTAAAGATGTTTTAAACTATAAATATTTCTAGAAATAATGTTTTCAAAGGCTTTTTATGGGAATATAGATGTTTTAGAGGAAATTCAATACCCAAGACCTATGCTACCAGGAACGCATCCCTATCTTCCCTATGTTAAAACGCTCTCGTATAACGCAAATTCGTATAGCGCAAAGACCCCAAGGAACGCATCCCTTGCGCTATACGAGACATGGGTGTATTTTGAATACACTAATGGTGGGTAACGAATCGCAATCAATGCCTTTCGTTTTCTTTGATGAAGGAAACTACCCTATTCCAAACTGTTCCAAAAAATCACTGATTTCATAATTAACATTACTAAAATGGCTACCAAAACACAAAATGTATTGAAATTTTTTAGTTATCAATCCCATTAACATAACAGTTTCTAATTTCTTTTTCTACAAGACATGGTCTCCAGTGTTACTTTGTGGAACAGCTTCATCATAAAATAAAATAAAAATACTTGGTTCCATTCCACACTTTATATTAAATAATACGACCCGGGTTTCTGCATAGCATAGTTCCTGATGATAGCAAGATATGCAGAAACCCGGGTCGTACTATTTAAAATAAAGTGTGGAATAGAACACAGTATTTTTCTTTTATTTCATAATTTCTTTTTCACTATCTTAGAATGTTTTTCCTCCAATTTGGCCAATACGTACAACAAAAGTCATAATTGCCAAACTTCACTTCATACATTCCACTATAGTATCCTCACACCATTTTCTTCAGTATTAAAAAGGATTTCTCAACAGTACCAAGGTGATACAATTAAGCTCCTCATATTAGCCAGATAATAGCCTCTAAAGTTTGCACGCTGTACTTCAGAAAAATAGCAAAAAGTAATGTATTTTAAATCTATTCTCAGGTGAGAGGGCAGTAAAGATTTTTATGGATTTGATTTTTCTATATTTTAAACAACTTAAATGTCGCAAACCTAGGTATAACCATTTTTCACTGCAATTATATAGATTTTTTACCATTGTTTAACAAAATTTACTTTCAGTAGGAGTATATTTACAACTCATAAAAGTCATAGTTCTCCAAAAGGCAAGTTTGTGCTGATGGTGATGGTCAAGAGTCACATGGAATTATCATGTCGGTAACCTTGGGTATGTGATAGATGGAAAATTCAGAGTAACTCATTATAATACAAAAGTTAAATCTTTAAAATTTACCTCAATACCTCCATTGAAAATATAAAAACTGAAATTTTATTGTCTGTTTTTTCTCAAATTAAGGCAACCAAAGGAAAGGAGAGAATAACTGAGCCACTGATTGCAACAATGTTTAGCAATTTTTGAATGAATACATACCGTATAAGCGCGTGTAAGAGGCGCACCTTTTTTCCCAGAAATTGCAGCCGAAAATGAGGGTGCGCATTTTACACAAACTTCTTATCTACTCCCCTTAGCTCCCCTTTACCGGTCGCAAGTCCAAGGGGAACTGAGTGGCCTTGGTTTTCAGCGTGAGTCAGTTATCTGAAACCCTGGGTCAAAAACAAGCGGCACGCAGGGGAGTTTCTCCCTTATTGACGTATTTTTAAAATGCTCCTGTTTGCTTTTTTGTAAGCATCGCACCGTCACGTCGGTACCCCAGAGGTGAACATGGAAAAGATCGCACGGGTTTTTCGCTCCGGAGGGCGCACTAAATTTACCGCCACGAGTGGGCATCCCGCGGCATTTATACTGCCTATAGTAATTGCTTATCAAACGTAGAGAAACGCGTAGTTTTGAAGGACATACCTGGTTAATAGTCAATATCTGTCTTGCCGAGTAATTTCCATTACGTTGAGGACCTGATTTTTCAAAAGTCATCTTCAGACGCTAATATGAGGATTATTGCAACTGAAAATTATATTGGTGTCAAAACCTGCACTTCAAAAATTCGAACGAGTGTGCTCACTGTTGGACTAAATTGTGGATAGAAGACATCAGAAATGCTTATAAGTGAAGAGCGCTGAAGGAGAGGTCAAGGGGAAGGAGCGCGCTCCCTCCGTCTTCGAAGAAACGAGGCTACCAGCAAAGGAGCAAGGGACGAACACGTCCGATCTTGCATGTGACGTCATTGCCTACAAAGCGAAGGGGCAGCAATGTGATATACGCAGTTTGCATTGCCTGAAGTTTCCAGTCCGTCTCGTCTTGTTTGAATGCACTTATGCTACGCTTGTTCCTTCAGATATTGTGCTGTTTGGACTATTTTGAATATTAGTAGCCTAATTGTAACTATAAATCTTTGTGTCAATCGATTATAGCTTAAAACCTTAAATTCTGTCAGATATGCGTCACGTTAGATCTCTTTCTTTTTTAGAACCTCGTGCGTGTCATACAATTATTGAAAGCTATCGAGATATCTTCGGGCTCAGTAGATGACTCACCTAGCATGTGGCCTCCAGAAACTGGGAGATCGATCAAGGTCAGTTGGTGAGATGGGGTAGGGATGAAACACGTTTCCATTGTTCCCCTGTAACTTGATATTTTCCTATTTTCGTGTGGGGTCTCGGAAAGTAAAAAAAAATGGCAGAGGCATTGTCTGATGGAGGGCCGAGTGTGGCTCCGTTAAATCTATGACGTGGTTATTATCCTACAGCGCTGAGATTGCCCCGATTGTTGTCTAAGCTCTTGGGAAGGTTCATGCTATGTGCCTGCCGTGTTTTGCCTTAAAATTTTCCACCGCTGCAATTCTATTGCAATACTCCTGTGAGAGCATTTAAACAAAATTGTTCGTGAATAGGACAAGCATCGTAGAGCAACGGCATATGCGAAGAGAGGATCGGAACTCTTTCTACTCCCTCTTATGCCGCCATTACCGCCGCAGTTATCAAAATTTCCTCTTTCAATTAGTATTGAAAGAAGAAATTTCGATAACTGTCGAAATTCCAGGCATACAACTGCAACACCGCGCGATAGTATAAAAAAAATGCCACAAATTGTTTTTCTTCATAGCTTCGATGCTCAAAATAGGGGTGCGCCTCTTACACGTGTTCGCCTCTTAAATGTGTGCACCTCTTACACACGCTTATACGGTACTTAAAAATAAAAACCTCAGAGAGCATGCAGAAGCTTACCAGCATTGATGCATCATATCCCCAAGGGAGGAAAAGTACACCAGTATTGTATTTTTCCCAGTGAGATATATAAAAATTGATGAAGACATTCCACAAACAAAAGTACATCCTCACGGGTTGTATACTGTAGTCATTCGCAGAACGTCCAAATGCTGAGTACATGCATGTAGGAATGAAGAGAGCTGTCCAAGAATCCAAACCATGGTCAAAAAGCTCTCCCAATGGCCCACTTGTACCAGTCCGTCTGGCTTGTTTTCCATCAATGCCATCTGTAAACAGTCAAAAAATGTAAACACTGGACCATCACTTCCTTCTGTCTTAATGAGGTTAAACAAGGATGTAATAAAATATTTTCACGAAGATTCCCATAGCATCATCAAATATAACATCAATACATTTTGAATCATTTACAGTACATTTAAGGCTTAAGTAACATCAGTAGAGATTAATCAAATACGCATCAACACGGGAAACCAAGTAGCCCAGAACAACATCATAAGTACTCCAGAGAATGGAAGTTAAAGCAAGTCTCATTACTGGGAACTTTGCCAAATTAAAGTAGACTTAGGTTCGAAGGGAGACGAAGATAATGACAAAAAATGATGCAGCACCACCGTAAATCCAACAATGTAACTAAACTCGTAAATCCATTTGAGGGTTAACAAGGATAAACCTCTCAGAGAATTACCAAAACAGGGTAGGTCTGGAGTGGATACATGACAAGCTATCACAGCGTTAACTGATACAGTCTTCTCCTGAGAAAGACTGGCAGCTTGACAACATGTCTATAATCCACTGATGATTGTGGAAAATTGATAGCTGATGAATTATCTTATCAGAATAATTAGAACAACAAATTAGAATAAAGTACTCAGTCTTGAGAGGCAAATCAACGACAACACTATTACGACACCTAATTCCAATTCACCAAAAGGAAAAGGCCACCATTTTCATAGACATGAGTATGCCAGTGACACTCCTGATGAAAAGTGGATTGTTTTTGAGGCCGCAGCGAGAGGAAGCCCACGTGAAGGTGTCACAAAAAAACAGGGTTAGAATGGACGTGGGATAACCTACAAACTACCTCTTCCCTCAAAACATGGAACAAAATAATTTTACCCTCATTCAACTCGAACTGATGCTTAAGGGCGAGTAATTTGCCAAGAAATACCAACAAAATTTTAATGGCTATGGCATCATCAGCATAATGTCTTGCAAATTTTTGTTAATCTATTTGATTTGCAATTTTCCCATGCCGCTTCCCTGTTTCTTTGTGAAACCCTCAGCTTCATCCTTATATAGACATATGTGTATAATGCCCTTGCGGTTACTTCTTCCTTATGGTCAAGGCATGGGAAAAACTAACACCCAGAATCCAAGTCCTTATCAAACGTTGCCCTGTGCACATTATCTTCTTCAGAATGTTTAATGAAACACGTTTCCACAAAGCAGATAAAATTAAATACATTTAAATTAGGGTGAATTGATTTACCGCCAGTATTTAAGTTATGCAAGTGAGTTAATATGCCACCCTTGTTATCATTCCCAATATCAGACTGACGCATGATGCCATATTTTAAAATTTGTTTGTGCAAATACCCGGTGAAAAAAAATATTAGGTTTTCCATGGTGTTGCAGCTTGCCATTTACTTCTCTTAACAGGATCTTTTGGAGCAGGGAAAAATGAAAGGGTAGACTTTTAGGAGCCATACCCCTCATTACACCCTGGTGCGACACAGCTTTGGGGAATTTCCAAATCCGACGAAAATAAAGCAAACGAGCTCCTTTGTCAGTTGTAGTATCCACACCGAAAATTACCTTCGCGTTCAGAAATGAAAAACATGTTAAAAAACTCAGTTTAATGCTTTTTTAAGAGCGAATAACTTTCATAAATATACCGTACCACATAAAAACCAAGGGTTGACTGCAAGTGGTGCCCGCAGTACGTTAAAATTCTGCAGCCTCAAAAATGTGGCACTAACATTGAACAGTAGGCATGAGAAGTGTCACTGGCATGGACATGAGGAATGCCATCGCTTTAAAAATTCATTTAATATTGCTTACAGTCCAGCCGACGAGAGTTGTCCGATGACAGTTCTAAAGGAGGGGCGGAGAAACCTGCGACAGAAGGGTTTGCAGCCAATCGCTGTCCCCCAAACGCACCTCACACCCTTGCCAAGTCATACAACGTTGTCACATGCATATGAAGCACCGAGCAAGCCTGAACCACCAAAACAAGCCCTTTCTTCGAATTACCAAAACAAGGGAGTCTTCCTTTGGTCCTTCATGCTCGTCGTCCCTTCTGGCTCCTTTCTTAAGGGAAGCCTTTTGTTTATATGTGAGGTGTGCGTTTTCCTTTTTACCTGGCAACCTTGCCCCATACCCCTTTTTCCTGTCATCGGACAACTCTCGGCGGCCGGACTGTACTGTACTCTATAGCCTAATACATACCTAGAGTATAAGCCAGGAAAAAATTTATGGATGCAAATCCCCAAACCCAATGAGGGATAGATGGAAACTCAGGATGGTCATCACTTGAAGCATAAAATTCATAATCATACCATACAAACAACATGAAGTTGCCAACTGTGAACAGGAAGCCCACAAAAGTTAAAAGGTTTGGAGCAACCCATTTGGGAACAAGCTGAAAGGGAAATATCATAAATAAATGAAAAATGTGAAATGGGCAACACACACAACAAAATTAAATTCATAAAAATCACACCAAACAAAGTCACAGAGTAAAAATTGGATTGTCTTCCAGAGAAGGCACCTCGCATCCAATAATGATTATCCTAAGATCAGTTTGAATAAACTTGATTGGGGGGGAATTTCACATGAACTTAAATACCAAATTTTAAAAATTCTAATTTAATTACCCCCCTATGAACAACCCTCAAACTCCACAGTCTCTTTACCAACATAATTTTAAAAAGTTACAATTAGAGGTGCAACAAAGGATGGTGATATTTAGAAAATTTATTTTGTTCTTAAAATTTTTAATACGTTTTATTTAATATGCATGTATTTTAATAATTAGATTTTAAAATTTTCATTTGACTATTTTATAAAATCTATGCAATATTTGTTCAATATACATCTCATAGGAATTTCATAGAATTGTTACATCTGGAAGAAATAGAAAAATTCTGGAGTGAGCAACAACAAATTCAAAATTCACTTTTGTATCTTCACACTCAACTTCCTTCATTAAAAAATACAAAAATGCTGAGGTGCTAAGGGCAATTTTTAAAATATTTTTGAGTGTTTTTAACATTGAATGATGCATGAAATCGACAGACTTCATGATAAGACACAATATCTACGTAGTTTTTGGCAGTAACTTTATATCCATGATCACAAAGACTTTATAGAAAAAATATTCACAATTTGCAACCAATCTCCCAGCTTTGGGTCATGTTGGCAGCAGTGTTGATTTCAAATGGAATGACTCTAACACTAAAAAAATAATTTCGGATGATATGGTTTCTTTTCCAAACACACTGTTTTACCTTCACAACATTGTTCCAGAATGGGTGCATAACATATATGCTTAGTGGACTGGTGTCCAGGGAGCTGTACTGTAATAGAGGAAGAGGGAGACACCATGTCAATGAGTATTATACCCTGACAGTTGAATGCAATAACCTGGAGGAAAAAAGCATGAGTAATTTGGATCTTAAAATGTCAAATATTTTTGGTTCCAGTCAGCATAAAGAATATTGGTAAAAGAAGTTAAAGAGAAAAGACATAACAGAAGGAAATGACCACTTTTCGAAAGAAGTGAGGATTTAGCTCCATTAATGAATACAATTTATAGATAATTTTGTAAACATATTTAGAGTTAGTTAGGATATTTTTTCAAACACAAGCAGCAAAAAGAGTTCAAAGAATGAGAATATGCAAGAGTGTGAGAAATGAAACAATAGGCACCTATTATGTCTAAAAAAAACACATTATATCCTACTCGTGGGTATGCTTTCCTTGAATATGGTTCATAGATGATACGATGAAATTAAATTTTTACAGCAAAATGATCATTTTCGTGCCCATTTAAATGTTAAATTCTGAGACCAAAGATGATATCGCACGCATGAATGGGAAAATATGATGAGACAAGATAGGATATAGAAACTTGGTACCAAAACGTAACATGTAAAATATAATAAACAGAATTTCAATACTTCTGATTATAAATTTCAATCTTTACATTACTTTATCCGACTGAAATTTCTATAGATTTGCATACAGTCAATCTACTTTTGTCAGTAAACTGCTTCCATAATTCAAATAATGAAACTGATACACTGAGTTTTTATGGACGAATACAAACATTATTTTATGATTTTGATTAGTTCTTGCAAAGTTCACATTGCATTTAAGATATTCAAAGCATATTTCCGCAGATATTGCTTACAACAGGACCCAAAATCCCCTTATTCGGAAAAAAATTGAATGAAAAGTAATTAATTGGAGAATAATAAACAATTAATTGCCAGCAAAATATCACCTACGTAGGTTGTTTACGACACGTGAACCCTAAAGAAACAAAAATACTTTCCCAAAGAAGCCCAACCATCATTCCGTGATTAACTTTCAAAATCCAGTGCGTGTTTATCAAGAAAAAGCTGTCAGACAGGTTAAAGAAAAGAAATATAATACTAAGATAAGCGACCTCGTAGAACCACTGATTAACTACAGGGGCACTTACCACCCATTATTTCTAGATAGGATGGGCCATAAATAAATATGAAATTAAATGTAATGAACAAATTCATTACTTCTTTGTTGATTTTCCAACCAAAGAACTAAATTCGAGAGTGGTTGTACTTAAAAGCCAGAGCTAAAGAAGAGGTAGAGTAAAACATTCGAAGCGGTTCAAATACCTTGTAATGTTCAAATCCAGCTAGATGCTGCTGCGTTAAATATTGAACTTCCATTTTCAATTTTGATGTAATAGATATATACAATTTCAAAAAGACAAGCTCGATCGATAAGTTACAATAACTTTTACGAGTATGCCATGACTAAATAAAAACTTGCTTTCTTCCTCCGAACAACATTCCCTGGATTTCCTGCCCAACAATTGAAATGCCACGAGCGACTGTTTTCTATGATATCGTTATTCATATTTCGGGAAAAATTTATTCTAGCGCCACCTACCCATTCTCTGTCTTATTCACACACGTGGTGATCGAAAGCAAGGTGAAAGCTCGGTTCAGCGCTGATCAATTTTATGTGAAATTGATTATCTCGGCCGAGTGAAAATAAGCTGCAAACATGGTATGTAAGATTTTAACGCTACAAAACGTTACTAGAGGAAGGAATTTATGAATATATTGACGCAACTTTGATGTCAAAGGCAGGAGAAGTCCGCCATTTTGGCAAGTGGGTTTGATGTGAATGCCATTGATATAGTTTTCTAATTTATTTTAGTCGTTCAAAGATCCCGAGAAGCCTGGAGTGGAACCAGCCTTCCATCGTATTAGGATAACTCTCACATCTCGAAATGCCAGAAGTCTCGAGAAAGGTGATTATTTATTTTAGAGTTACGTGTTTTACACGCTTGTTTACTGAATTTATCCCAATGTGTTCCTTTTTTAATTCAGTTTGTGCAGACCTGATCAAGGGGGCCAAGAAACAGACGCTGCGAGTCAAGGGACCGGTCAGGATGCCGACGAAAATTCTCAGAATCACGACTAGGAAGACACCATGTGGTGAAGGATCGAAAACGTGGGATCGTTTTCAAATGAGGATACACAAACGTGTTATCGACCTTCACAGCCCATCAGAAATTGTGAAGCAAATTGTATCCTTCTATAAACTATTTTAGTTTCTAGTTAATGTGATTCATCGGTTTTGTGCTCTCCTGATGGTGGCACCGGCATTGTAGTTTTTGTTATTTTGAGCGCCAGAATATAAGTTGGGGACTTGAGCAGTACGCACCTTGTGAGCTGGGAAGGGTTTCTTTTATTGGCTCACAAAATTATGATGCTTTGGGTTCCGACGCAACTGCTTAAGAGACCATTTCGAGAGAGTGAAGCTTGATTCTGTTAGTCAAGATTATTTTTCATAGTAATGCATGTTACAGTACCAATTAGAATGGAAATTTTCTGGAAATTATAGTAAAAATAAATCTGAAAGGGGCACTCTAAGCTCTTAGTTGGCTTTGGATTTATTAAGCTGCATTTGTTCTTAATCATTTGGTGGAAAGTAAAGGAATAATGATTGCGTCTGTGTGCTTGTGTTTCTCAGATTTTTCTCTTAATGGTCATTTACGTAATGATTATTGCTTGTTAATGGTGCTAACGTGAGCCTTCATTTCGATGCCTTGCTATCGAGTTTTCGTGGCCGGGTCATATGCATAATTCCTTTTTAGGGCAGTATGCCTATCGATAATTAACCCCTCTGTTCATCCAAATTTAGTCCCGTGATCTCATTGCAGAACAGTGACCAATCTCAAGAATTGTACTATTTTTTTAAAGTGAAGTGTAGTTACTAATAAGCAACCATGACATCTGTGTTAAGATGAAAATCGTGGTGCCGTGTAATTGACCGCATGAAGTCCAAAACAGCTCATCGATTCTGCTCGTATTGGCACAATCATTTTCTTTATTCTTACACATTCGCAGCAATCAAAGCCATCAGTGTAGTGTCTGCCTTAAATAAAGAGCTTCCATTACATACTGTCTCTGTAAAAATATCGTTGCAGCAGGATTAATAACATCAAGGATGAACTGTAATAACTGTCCATCCCATGCTCCTGCCAAGTACACTTTATCTGCATTGGAAATGATGGCTTCAATTGTTACCCGATTCTTTCTTATTTCATTCAATTTTTGCATTATCATGTTTGTGTTCTCCTTAATTAGAGTTTCAGACATCCATTAGCATTGAACCTGGTGTGGAGGTTGAAGTAACCATTGCTGACCCATAAATGTTTTTATTTTACTTAAAATAAATGAATAATGACCTCTAAATTTGGTATTATTTCATAGCTATGTTCTCTCCTTCGCATTATTTTTTTAAATCAAAGTAACGTATGCGACTTAATGGAATTATTGTATTGCTGCAACTTAATCCTGTACCATAATAGAGAATTAAAATTTACAGCAATATTTTTTCTTTAGGTTAGTTAGTACACATAAGTATGTTTGTTTAAGCCATAAATGTTGTACGTATGGACCCTTACATCTTCCCAAATCATAGTAGTGTCTGGAATAAATCGCGATTTATTTTTCTGTGGTTCTCATTAACACTACTTATACCTTTGTGTGAGGAGGCAATCAGCATGTTATATTCAATAGCTCTTGAGTTTAGATTAGTGCAAATTATTCCAATAATTGTGCACACGTAGCTAATGATCAATGTATTAATGGAATTCCACACTTTAATTATATCACGGCTGTAGTGTAATCTTTAATTTTTACACTTAAACTTCTCATGCTGAAGCAGAAAACAATTTTAAATTAAAAGGTACATCACATTACTTATCTTTTTGGTTGAAATCTGCTACCTTAATTTCTGGTTTTTTAAATGTGTCTTCGTAGTTTGTGGGTCCACCATTTGTAGACATGCACTGGAGTAGATGGGGTAATGAGTTTCAAGCTTGTCGTCTTATTTTTGGGAGTGCCCTTCAGATAGAATGTACCTTTGTTTCTACCCTCTATTCTGGGAGAATTAAAATCATATAAGTAGATAATGATATTTCCTCGTTAGCAAATGTATGTTCAATATTAGAACATCCAACTTTGCTGATGCCTTTGTGGTTCTGCTATGATTGGGTTAGCATAACAATGGCATTGTTTCATGCCTCAACTATCATATTTCTTCCTAGGGTTCTGATCCTGTCATTGAAGTCAGAATATTTTCCAAATTTTTTTAAAATTATATTATTTTGAGATTGTTAGTTTTTTCAGGCTTGTTTTTGTGGAATCTATTTAGCATCAAGGAAAGCAGTCTTCACTTTTCATTGTATTGATGTTATGCTAGAACTTTGGCATATTTTCCCGGTGTGTGATGAAGAAGTGACTTCCGAGGTTCCATTTATGGGACTAAAAAGATTTCAATTAGTGTTCAGATCCTTAAAATGAATGAAATGATTACTGTTCAGATAGTTACCAATCTGATTTCTACATTTCCAGGTCTTTGTTGAATGTCCTATACCATAAAAGTATGCAAGAATGATCATAGATGATGTTAACCTACTTCCCAATTAATAGCCGTGGAGAAAAATTCATAGGAAACACAGACCTTCGTATTTACAGCTTTTTGTGCAGACCACTGCTATGGAAGCTTCTTAATTCCAATGGCAATTTTAGTCGGTTGTAACCTTATTTCTTCAGTACGTGTGGATGTAAAGCAATGGTTGCCATTCCAGTATTTACATGGACAGTATTTGAGCTGAGAGAGAAGTTTAAAAAATTTCTTTTTTGGTCTACAAGAATGAAACATGCTAGATATGGCAGTGTTTAAATCCCTCTCGTCTCGGCAGGTTTTTAACCTGAACACTGATATGCACTCTTTCTCCTTAAAGTGCCATTGTTTCTAATTTTTTGTACCTACTCAGGTATAATGTTAGTAATCCTTTTTGGTGTGATGTGAATTCGAGACAGTAGTAACTTCAAAAACAGAACTGTTGGAACAAAATATAAGCAGGCATACTGCAAAAAAAACTATAAATGCAAATTTATATATTGAATGATAGTTACCTGATACACATGAGAAAAACAAAAGGAGTCAACAGTAAAAATGAAAATTCTGGCTTTGTCTTTAACAAATAGCTTTGGAAAAATAAAGATTCCTGTGATCCTTGTACAGCTTATTCAATATTCAGGGCCTACTTCTAACTCCTCTTCATTGTCATCTCCATATTCCGGTGCTATGGAACTTAAAGAGAGACCTTGGATGGAATTATTTAGTTAGGTACCGAGCTACACTATGCATTTTCTATACTTGAGGTCCTTTCACAGAAAACTAAATCATTCCAAAAATTCTCCACGTGTTTCAAAAGCACTTTTTCCTAATCGGGCAACATCCAAAAAGCAATTTCACCTACCATATTACTCTTTAGCTGTTTAAATTATTATTTTCTCACTGGAGGAAACCCAAAATTAACCCTTTCCTACCGGCACCTACGATAGGAAAGCATTTTCCGTGCTACGAGTAGCATAAGAATATTTGAAACCTCTCTGTGCAGAGCTCTTTTTTTGGGGTGGAGTTACCCTAGTATTCTCGTCCCTCAGATTTGGGACCTAACTTAACAAGGTGCCCATCCCCGGCCCTCTATCTTAGCAGGAATCCACAGTCAACTAATTGCATTACCAATGTTTTTTCCCTAAATATTGCAATTGATTTTCATTAGTTAACTCTTCTAATAGAATTACGGATAATTTTTTAAGCATTATGGAATTTTTAACTGATTTCTAGCGTTAATAACGACAAAGTTATGGAGCATAAGGTACAAAGACTGTAAGTCCAGAACTCTTGTCATTTTTAATGCTATAATTTCATTAAAAATTCCTTACTCACAGAACAAAATGGAGAATTCGTTTCATCTTTTAAAAATATTTTAGTATGCAGCAAAATATATTGCAAAAACCATTGGTAATATAACCACTTTGCAATGGACTCCTTCAGTGAGGATCATCATAAATGAGTGGGAGGGTCAGGCTTAATTGCCTAGGAGCATAGGCAGATCCAGGGGGGGGGGCACTTTTTATGCCCCGAACTATTATAAAATCGCCTTCAAGTGTTTCGTGAACTTCAGCTCTCCACCCAACACACTGACTCTGAAAAAATAAAATGTTACTGATAAAAAGTATCATTCATGAAATGAAATAAATTTTTATTTCCAATGGTAAACTTACCTCACCAACCTATTGACATTTACAGAAAGTTTCTTTTCGGGCAATTTAGGCTTATAATTCATACTAGATGCATTACTTTGGAAAGAAATTTCCATTTTTTCTTGATCAACCTGAACAGAGGCTGGCGATGGAACATCCACAATTTCTGTACTTTCGGTAACAGGCAAGTTCTGTGGCTTCTGAATTTTCATTTTCTTGGGCCTTTTGATTTTATGGCATATATTTTTGTTTAATTTTCCACCGTCATTTCTCTTCCTGTGATCGAGAGATTTAGATCTCTTCCTTTTCAGAGAGTTCGATTTAGGCTCCTGCCTCGAAACACTAATTGATGAACTTAGAGCTGCAGTTTTAAATAGTGGCAAAAGGCACTTTTTATGCCCCGAACTATTATAAAATCGCCTTTCAGGTATTGTTATCGATGATCCTTTCGTGTCGGTAGTTGGTTCGCGTAATTTCCTTAACGGTGGTGAAGCATTAGCAGAAGAACCAGACATCGGTGGAGTATCTGAATTCCACACAGACTTGGAAATTGGCGAATGAGTATTCGGAGAATTCATTGTCACTTTTCTTAAATGAAATCCTTCTGATCTGGGGGTACGATAAACTTCAATAACTCTTGGCGATGCCACCTGAGAAATTCTTTTCATTGACGGCGTCTTCGGCGAAGGTAATCCCATTTCAACATCCATTTCTCTGATACTGAAAGAGAGTAAAATGCAAGAAGTCATGCATTTATTCCAATACTATTATCTGAGGCAACAGATGACGGATGTATGAGAAACGAACTACCTTGAGCCATAACGAACTTCAATTACATTTTAAGACATACATCCATCTGAAAACTCCAAAAATATGGAGAAACTAAACCCCCCCCAGATCCTCAAAAATATGCAAGATTTTTAATGCGGTCCCATTATCATTGCGTTCAATTTGTATTACAAGATACCCTTGTGCCCCCCCCAGAACAAAATCCTGGATACCGCCTGGATTGTGCCCCCTCCCCCCCCCAGAAAGAAATCCTGGTGCCCCTGCCTAGGAGTGGCCCTAAGGTCTTGCCAAGCTGGGTCTCAGGCCCGGCCTGAATACATCCGACAATTGTTACCTCAGCGGTCACTACCCTTCCCTCGTGTTGGCTAGAGCAGATGTCTGGTCGTTTGCATTGAAAAACCACGACAGCTATACCCAATGGTAGGTCTTCTGCATGTAAAAATGCCCGTCGGCCGCACCCGACGTCTGCTGCGAAAGGGTTAAGGACGATTATCTGTTCTAGAAAACTGCAGGTAAAGTGGATATTTATTTTTTTTTATCATTCATGGATGAGGGATCAGTTTTAAGAGCATCAATGAATATAAATGTTTCTGTTATGTTTTTCATCAAAAATATAAAGCAAAGATTCATGACATGATGCATGCATAGCCAAAGTTGGCAGAAATTGATATTTGTAATAATGAATGCTTGCACTTAAAAATAAGCTCGGATAGTGTGCCAAATCCATCACAATTTAAACCCATTGTAAAGTGGGGCTCTATTTTTTAATTTCAAGGTTGTGCTCGAAAATCATTTGACCATACTTAAATATATGTATGTTTATTTCCATTTGTAAAGGAATTTATAATTGCATATGTTGAAATAGTAATGGAAGGTAGTTATTATGTTTCAGATAGATGTAGCGTGGGGATGGAGTCTGTTGCAAATAGAGGCAAAGCAGTCGTAGGGAAGAAATCAACTCCTTTTGTCATGGACTTGCCTGAATGGTCCAGCATAAGGCATAAGCATGTCATTGAACCTTTTTGAAACATTTAGGAATAATTGCTGTTAGTGTAATTGAAAAATATTTCTATATCAATAATTTTTCTCACTTTCCTTTCCTGTTAATTTATTAATGGCATCTAGGAAATTCTTAAGCTACTGGTGGGCTCACATTTACAACACTAATTTATTGATTGATTTTTTCTTATTAAATATCCAGGGTTACGGTTTTAATCCAGTATAATACTTTGCATTGGAACCCCACACAATTTACTATGGTTTATCATGGTGAAATAATGGCATTGGCATTTAATTTATTCACTCAACAAGGGTTCTAAGATTTACTTTTAAATCAATCTATGGGGCAACTAGGCCTTTACATTTGTAAATGTGAACTTTTAAAATACCTATATTGGAAGAAAATTATTAGGATTATAATCAAGGTAAAATTTGAAGGAAAAGTCCTTTAAGGAAGCTCTTCCCTTGCTCTTTCATTTTCATTATGTCACGTTTCCACTCCATCTCGCCTGAAACCTCAGACTATACCCTTAAGGAAGGCCCAGAGATAAGTATTTAGGACTGATATTCAGAGGGCAAGCTATGTCTCCTCGTGCAAGAGGAGTATATTTCTTATTAGGCAGTGGCAGATGAATGTGTTCATACACAATTTTCAATAATAACAGTATAAAAAATTATTCCCGTATTTGGTTTTATCTGTAGCCAACTTCTTTAGCCATTCACGATGAAAAGTCTATTGCCGCTGTTGCATAGATAATTTTATGAGCTCAGGTCGGGTGAGTTACCACCTCTTATGTTATTCATTTCTTCTATGTATCAAGCTTGAATCTGTATTTACACGTATTAATGCGATGGTTTACATCGTCATTTAAATATCTCCCTCCACAAATCACGATCGAATGACGAACTATCGAATTTTTCTCCAGTATCGATACATATCGACAGTCGCTTTTACATAGCGATTGTGCGGGAAAACTGGCTTGACTAGCGAGTTGTGTTGTTTTAATTATTGTGGATGCAGGTGACGAAGAAGTTTTTGGATTTGTTGCTCAATACGAGGTGCAATCATAATGAGGTATGTAACTGAGTGTGTTCCTCAGTAAATTTATACTTATTTCTTTGAGGAATTTCCCTGCGTTGCATTATTCTCTGATGTAAGTTGATTTTGCTTGTTAGAAAAAGTACTTGCTCGTTTTAATTAAATACTGGTGTTGTCTTCGCATAATGTCCTGTACAGACTGATAATTTCGTAGCTCAAATTTAGTTTCTCCATATTTTTGGAGTTTTCAGATGGATGTATGTCTTAAAATGTAATGGAAGTTCGTTATGGCTCAAGGTAGTTCGTTTCTCATACATCCGTCATCTGTCGCCTCAGATAATAGTATTGGAATAAATGCATGACTTCTTGCATTTTACTCTCTTTCAGTATCAGAGAAATGGATGTTGAAATGGGATTACCTTCGCCGAAGACGCCGTCAATGAAAAGAATTTCTCAGGTGGCATCGCCAAGAGTTATTGAAGTTTATCGTACCCCCAGATCAGAAGGATTTCATTTAAGAAAAGTGACAATGAATTCTCCGAATACTCATTCGCCAATTTCCAAGTCTGTGTGGAATTCAGATACTCCACCGATGTCTGGTTCTTCTGCTAATGCTTCACCACCGTTAAGGAAATTACGCGAACCAACTACCGACACGAAAGGATCATCGATAACAATACCTGAAAGGCGATTTTATAATAGTTCGGGGCATAAAAAGTGCCTTTTGCCACTATTTAAAACTGCAGCTCTAAGTTCATCAATTAGTGTTTCGAGGCAGGAGCCTAAATCGAACTCTCTGAAAAGGAAGAGATCTAAATCTCTCGATCACAGGAAGAGAAATGACGGTGGAAAATTAAACAAAAATATATGCCATAAAATCAAAAGGCCCAAGAAAATGAAAATTCAGAAGCCACAGAACTTGCCTGTTACCGAAAGTACAGAAATTGTGGATGTTCCATCGCCAGCCTCTGTTCAGGTTGATCAAGAAAAAATGGAAATTTCTTTCCAAAGTAATGCATCTAGTATGAATTATAAGCCTAAATTGCCCGAAAAGAAACTTTCTGTAAATGTCAATAGGTTGGTGAGGTAAGTTTACCATTGGAAATAAAAATTTATTTCATTTCATGAATGATACTTTTTATCAGTAACATTTTATTTTTTTCAGAGTCAATGTGTTGGGTGGAGAGCTGAAGTTCACGAAACACTTGAAGTCTCCCAGAAAAACTCCGAAATCAAAGAATTCGGTTGATCCAAGATCTGACTTGTGTGATGATTGGCTGCAAGAAAAAGTGGATGATATACTAGGTGCTCTAGATAAAGAGAATGATATATCAGATGTTTCCTCTTTAACTAATGACTCTGTATCGGCCCCATCACCTTGTGACTCAACGGTTCATTTAAGTGATGCTTTCTGTGAGCTTGGAGTTTCAGAGTTGAGAGCAAGTCATCCCACTGTTGGTCATCTGGCAGAAAGAAAAAATCGGGAAATTCTGAGTACGAGACTGCCTGAATATCCTCAAATTGGTAATGGAGAATTGGCTTCATTGACTCAAGAGAATGGTCCTCCCTTGGATGACTCCAGTGATAAACTTTTTCCTGTATTCTACAAGAATCATCAAGTCAAGAACAGGTGAGGGAAAAACACAGCATTTTATTATGTTTATCTGCATTATTTAATATTTTGAGGCAATTGGTTCCAATAATAATATGCAGAAAATCTAGATAAGGAAAATGCACCCAATGGCAGATTAAGGGGGGAAGTCAAAGGGGTCATGACCTCCCTCCCCAAATGTTATCTAAAATATTTAAATTTCATTTTTTGTAGTCTTGTAAAGGAGTAAAGAGTGTGCAAATGTAAATGCAAGCTATTTTAAAGAAAATTTCCCAGTGCTCCTCTCTCCTGGGGAGTATCCCATCCTTATTCATGATCCCCCAAATTTGATGCTGAATGTATCATTTAATGTACCTAATGTTTTTTAATGCATTGTGATGTTGTTTATCCTGTTATCTATATTTGAATTACATCGGGAGGAAACACAAGTAATGTGTGTATTTTGAAGTAACTTTGAATTTTTTTGCATGTGAAGTAATAATTTTTTCTTAATAATATCCAGGGTTACGGTTTTAATCAAGTATAATACTTTGCATTGGAACCCCACACAATTTACTATGGTTTATCATGGTGAAATAATGGCATTGGCATTTAATTTATTCACTCAACAAGGGTTCTAAGATTTACTTTTAAATCAATCTATGGGGCAACTAGGCCTTTACATTTGTAAATGTGAACTTTTAAAAATACCTTTATTGGAAGAAAATTATTAGGAATATAATCGAGGTAAAATTTGAAGGAAAATCTCTTAAGGAAGGTCCAGAGATAAGTCCTCAGGACTGATATTCAGAGGGCAAGCTATGTCTCCTCGTGCAAGAAAAGAGAAGTCTGTTAATCTTACCAGAATTGAAGTCCATTACTGGTTTACATGTAGCCACACTCAATCATTAGAATTAGTTAACAAATTCCAGCTGCACATTTCAACTCTCCTAACTGAATGCGCAACTTCAACTATAGGCAGTTGATTTTATTCGCTTTCCTGTCATTGTGCTTTAAACATGTAACTTTTAGGGTTTAATCCATTGTATAAAGGCCACAGTCAAAGGATTGTCAGGGAACTAGAGGAAGGTTCACGAATAACTGTAAACACCAAGAACCAATGCTCAACACCACTCCACGGAAGAAGGCTTCCGTGGAGTGGTGTTGATGATTGGCTACTTTCAGGTTCTCTCCCGGGTCTGTTCATCTCAGGCGACAACATGTTTCGCAAATGTTGCAGTTTGCTTCTTCAGGCCTGAAGTGTAGGATGCTGTTGGTGATTTCCTTATATACCTTTCCTTCAGCCAGAGGCCGGTTCGTTTTGATGCACTTTCTTATTTTCACTGAAAAATCGTTTCTAACAGCTGGGCAGTGTGTGTCCATCTTCTCTATTGAAATTATTTGGGTTTTTCTTTATTTCGATGGCTTCTCTGATGATTCTTGGATTATAGCGTCTTTCTTTTGTGATCAATCTTGCTTCCTCCACATTTACATTGTGTTTCGGTCCATTCCCTGTGTGTTTGGCAATGGCTGAGGTACGAAACTACCTGAAGAAGCAAACTGCAACGTTTGCAAAACATGTCATCGCCTGAGATGAACAGATGCGGGAAAGAACCTGAAAGCAGCCAATCATCAACTGGAGGAAGTAGCTTGGAAAAGTGAAATGGAGGGCTGGATTTACCATTCTTGAGATTGTAGTACTGTGTATGATATCAAGTGCCCACCATTTCCCCTTGTATGGGCTAAAATATTGAAGTTAGTGCATAGCACCTTGCTGTGATGAATTTTTCAATTGTAATTTGATGCATTCTAGGTGTGCTACTTTTTAAGAAATATCCCTCCTACTCCTATCCTCTTACAGTTGAATTTTAGTGAACATCTGCATCCTTTTTTCATACTTCAATGGATATCTAGTTTCAGATTTTCAATTTGATCTCCGGACATTATTCTATGATACGCTTTGTCTTACTAATAATTAATTAGTTAAATTTTTGACTTATTCTTTGTTTATTCTCCTGGTGTCGCCCTAAATATCCTGTTAGAATTTGTATGGCTGCGAAAGTATAAAATACCATGGGAATTTAGTACATATATATACACATTATGCCTTTGATTGTCTATTATTTTTGAGAATTTTCTGGGAATCTTGTTCAAATTATTAAGGTATTTTGTTTAATTGTTCATTAAGCCTGGATTTTCTCCGAATTGGGTCTAAATATCTAAATAAGCTAATGAAGTCGAAGGGAGGGTCTTAAAACTACTGCTAAATTGCCAAGAGGTCTTTCTCATTTTCAGGCAACAAGATACATACTTATTTTAAGATTTTCATTTCATTTTTCCATGGAAAAAATGGAAGGATGTGTTTGTTTCCATAATTTGTTACAACTTAACTGTGCTGAAATAAGGGTAATGATTGATTTTGGAAATAAGTTGGGTTTAATTGTATATTAAAATTAAATTTTCTCTGCAGCAGAACTAAGTTTAAATTAATTTACAAGTTGAAAGAAATGAAGTGTTGGGTTAATTGCCGTGTTGACCAATTTAGTTAACATTTCGGTGTAAGTGACGTGTTTGTTTTTTGGTGCTAATGAAGTGGTTGTTTTGAGCATGAAGTTATCACTGAGTTCCTATAGCAGTCATGCAAACATGTTATTAATTTTTGTACCTCCTTAATCTTTTAAAATTGCTCAGTCTGATCTAATTGTCCACCTTCTAATCTAACTTATGATGATCTTTATGGCTGCCATTAGTAATGCCTTCCGCTGGCACATAGAGGTTACATTGTTTTCTTTTTGTAATTGCACATTCATGTACAGATGAGTATATCACTATTGAAAGATTCCGTTTTTTGTAGTGACTCAAACAAAAGTTCCCCGAGCAATCATCCAAGGGTCTCCCTTCCTGCCAAGAGCACTGATGGTCTGGAGCAGTTAATCATTGATGCTGGACAGAAGAGTCTTGGCCCGTCCAACTGTCCAGAGTGTGGATTTTACTATCAAAAGGGTGATCCAGATGAAGAAAAGATGCATGTCATTTACCATGACTCCTGCAAGCCAGTTGTAAAACACACGGTAATTATGTAATTGAATTTTATGGTAGTGGTTAAATGCCTAGAATAGGATTGTTGAGGTTAGAAGTGATGCAGGAATTTAAAATTACCAGATTGAAAAGAGATACCAAAAAGATGCAGAAAATTCAACATTTGCACAGCCCTAATGATCATAAATATGATGCCATTCTAGTATCAGCTTGTCATTATATTATTAAGCATCTCAGTCAGATGTGATACACAGGATATAGGTCATGATGTAGTTCACTATCGTAATCAAGTGGAATTGCAAGTTTACCTATAATTTTTCCCAAGGAAATATTATCTTGATTAGAATAATAAGCTTAATGCCATGAGAAAAAATTCCCAGGGGAATTTTTTTAAATGGCAATAAATGTGAACTCATATACTTGATGATATGCTTGGCTGTTGCCCACCCAGTAACAAAAACACATACCCTGCTGATTCAAACATTTGTGAGTGAGATAAATTGCAAAGGTATTGATCATTTTTACAGTTTATTTTTCATAATGTTTA
Source organism: Ischnura elegans (assembly GCF_921293095.1). Lineage (NCBI taxonomy): Eukaryota > Metazoa > Arthropoda > Insecta > Odonata > Coenagrionidae > Ischnura > Ischnura elegans. The sequence continues at coordinate 111,923,195 of NC_060248.1, forward strand.
TTGAACTATTTCCTTCTTAGGCCTGGAAGTGGGAGAGAGTGGCTTGCACGTTCCCAGATGGTCGCGTGGTCCATGTTTGTCCAACCGACCCCAAACCATGGTGGAGTAAGGTTTCATCAATCCTTGAGAAAGCCAATGAAGACCTTGGAATTTCATTAGGCGGCCAACTACCGAAAAATGCTCATGTAAGATCTACAATTGATAAATTTGAAGTGGTTGTGCGAGCAACAAATTTTTTTAGATAGACATTTCATTCAGTTTCATTTATAATTATTTCCTTTCTAGGCATACTTCTATGTAAGCAACATGCTTGTATTAGGATGCCTCATTGCTGAGCCGATTAGGGTGGCATATCGAATGCTTGAGAGTGATAGGAAAGAATTGGAGAGATTAAAGGAGCCTGGAGAAGAGAATGCCATGACAGCACCTTCTTTCTGCTCTAATACTCCAGTGCGAGGGAGCCGTTGTGGAATTAACAGGATATGGGTGTGTGCAAGTGAGAGGAGGAAGGGCATTGCCTCCAAACTGCTTGATGCTGTCAGGTGAGTGTTTTTTCTATTGATTTTTGGTATTGAGTATGCAATATAATAATTTATTTACAATTTAAACTTATAAAACAAGCTGTTCCTCCTTGTTTGTACCCAATTAATGTCTTAAATATGGTGTGCATTCTTAGTGCTCATTAATACTTAACTGGCCAGCAATTTGCAACTGAAAGTTAAACATGCATATTTAATTTTCATGAGCTAGTTGGTAATTAGATACCTTAAAAGTGACATCCATAGAAAAATAAGGATTAGAAACAATTTTTAGGCTTATTTAGTTATCTTAGTCCTTGACATTAGTTTTAGTGGTTTTTCATTTTAGTTGCTGATGAAATATTAAATTACTTTGAGCTACCAAGAGGCACCCTGATTTGTTTATTTATTTATGTGTGCTTATGTTTATTATTTATGCTATCTATTGCAGGGCCACCTTTGTGTACGGTCACATTTTGAAGCTGAATGAGATAGCATTTTCAGACCCTACACCTTTAGGAATGGCATTAGCAGTGAATTACACAAAATCTCCAAATTTTTTGGTGTACAAAATAACAAAAGACTGAAGATTATCTTATTGAGTGACTGGTAATATTTGATTAATTGTTTTAATATTTTAAACATCTATGACCTAATTTTGTATTATAAATTCCATGACACATGAAATACCATTTCATGGTACCTGAAATTATTATGTAATTTCCATAGGTAACAAAACTTTTCTAATTTACTGTTTGTCTATTTAAATTGTACCTTTGTGAAAGGATCAATAAAGTTATTTACATGAATCTCATATTCAAGTGAATGTATTATTAGTTAGAGTGTACTTTTTGAGTATAACCTACGAGCTCATAACATAATTGTTAAAAACTTGGAGATATTTGCTAAAAAGCAATATTTAAAGTAAAAGCAAAAAGCACATTGATGAAAGATGAAATTGAGTGACAAGAAAATGACTCCAGACTCCACAACAGCCTCAATTGCACCTACCATACATTCACCACACTACTGTCTGTAAAAAAAAGCAAGATACTAGAGTTTGAGGAGCTCTAGCGTCTAAATGAAGCAATCGATTTCAATGCAATAAAAAGCATACGAAAGATAATTTAGTTCTACGTTATATCATGTACTTTAAAAATTCTGCGGCTCAATAGTATTTCCTGTACTTAATTTTTTCTCGAAAAAGTACCCGTTTTTTGCGCGTAAAATCAAGGTGCCCAAGTTTGAGCGCTTGGCATTCCCGTAGTTTTCGTTCCTATGACTTACAATTTTGATATAAAGAAGCCACATCTATTACTAGCAGTACTTATTATTTATCTAGATGTTTCTATGCGCGTACCGGCAGCTCCGTCGTGGGAGGGGGAGGCGAAAAGAGGCGCGTGGTTGCCACCGACTCAGCAGAGGGCGCCCTTCCTTTAAATGACCGACTCGCACGATGAAAGTATCGTTGTAGCACCGTTCAGGTAAACTTAGGGTCAGGTTGGGCTGAGCTTTCATCAAAATGCTTTTCTACGACGTAAATTCTAAGCCATAATAGCGTAAATTTTATCGGATGGTAAAAACTATTTGTACCTAAATCCCATGTCTAACAGAATGGATCTTAACTTTGGGAGAGAGAAACGTGGGCAATCGGGAACATTCTCTAGCAGGTGATCCATCATTCTGCGTAACGTAGGAAACATATTCCTCAAATAGAAACCGTGCACTGTCCTCCTTATTACTCTAATCGTGAAGTCGTCGATGAAGATCTTCGGCCTTCCCAAAAGACGAACCCTCTTCTGTGCCGTAGGAAGGTCACCACTTGTGTTCTCCTTTTCACAATCCTTCTGTTTAGCCGTGACTCTTTTCACTGATATCAAGCTGATGCCAAGACAATCAGACAGTTTGATACACAGGATATCTTTTGTCCATACTTTTTTCTGCTTCGCAGGGAAAAAAGCAAATTAAACTCAATACCATTTGGACTTCCGTCTCCGAAAAACCCTCTTGGACGCATGATTCACAGAGGGAATCTGCACTAACAATAGTCGAATCATTCCTAAAGGTAAACGTTTTAAAGCAACCAGCGAATGATTCCTTAACTGCTAGGGTACTGTGAGTCTCGATGCGCTATGTGGCAACTGCGCACGACTTCGAGAGACTCTCTTTTCTGTTGCTTTGTTTAGGCCAATCCCGTCAGGCAGGGAGAAGGCGACAACAAGAGCTAAAAACAAAAATAAATATAAAAAGATATTGAATATACTGCTGACATTTAACGTGTACGATCTACGTATATACATTACTAACATTCTACGGAAGACAACAGTACCAATCAATTTTCAATTGACTCACTGGTTTCGAAGTTAGCAGAGGTTTGCGTTGTTTACAACAACTCCATTAATTTTTGTGGTATAAACAATTTGTTTTCGGCAAACTGCTAGTAATAGATGTGGCTTCTTTATATCAAAATTGTAAGTCATAGGAACGAAAACTACGGGAATGCCAAGTGCTCAAACTTGGGCACCTTGATTTTACCCGCAAAAAACGGGTACTTTTTCGAGAAAAAATTAAGTACAGGAAATACTATTGAGCCGCAGAATTTTTAAAGTACATGATATAACGTAGAACTAAATTATCTTTCGTATGCTTTTTATTGCATTGAAATCGATTGCTTCATTTAGACGCTAGAGCTCCTCAAACTCGAGTATCTTGTTTTTTTTACAGACAGTAAGTCAACACCATAGAGTAATCTGGTAGTCCATGAGAGTCTGGAAATTGGTAGCAGTTAGAAAAAAATATTAATGCTTTGCTGTCTTGGAAACAAAGGGCATTGAACGAGTTGCATAAAAAAACTGGACCTTCAATCTTTTAGTGCCAACCCATTTTGGTTGGGTAGCACAAAACTACCATAGCGTAAGTCAGGAAGTTCGCACAATTTCACTAAAATAACTGGCAATTATAAACCAAAAACGCATGGATGACCATGCAGTGGTTGCGTGCATTCGATGCTAGGATTGGGGGAAAATCATAAAGTGATGCTTTTTGTTGACAATTGTACGGTGCATCCAAAGATTGAACTTAGGCATGTGGAATTGGTATTTTTACTGCCAAATTCTACGTGCATTGTGCAGCCGTTGGATCAAGGAGTCATTAAACTCCTCCAGCACCATTTTAGAAGTTTATTGGTGAATTACATTGTGACGCGTCTTCCAAAGAATGACGTGAAGAGACTGAAATGGAATGTGCTCGACGCAATGCGGGCGGTCCCAATCAGCTGGGAAAAGATTTCTCCGTTACATATATCAGCTTGCTCAAGACAGGCAAGGTTGGTTGTTGAGAGGAACACCCCGGCATTTAGATGCAGTTCTGAGTAACCCTGACCTTGAAGGTTGGCAGGACATTACCGTGCATTTTGGTCCTTGCGAGTTTCGTGACTAAGCCAACACTGATGACAGTTTGCTTGTGCAGGAGGAGTTGACAGAAGACGAGTTGATTGACTCAGTCATGAACAGACTTGACGACGAAAGTAGTTCCGATTCCGGAGAAGAAGAAAAGGTACTATGCCCTCTAGAGCTTAAGCACATCAGGCTTTAAAAGTAATTAGCGACGTCTTTAGGGCCAGTAATGCTTCCCTTGACGAACTAAAAACATTCAGTGAAGTAGGATTTGTCCTTTCCACAAGCGCCGCTAAATTGAAGCAGACAGTTCTTCATAAATTTTTCACGACTGAGTAGTGAGTAGGCACGTATTATTATTAATGTGTTAGTGAGAAAAGAAATAATATTTTTCTGTTAGATGTATTAATGTTCGAGTATATTTGTCATTGTATAAAATGAAACAAATCCTTATGCTGCTCTTAAAATTAAAATTCATCCCTTTCACCAGGTATTTGTTTTCTTTGGTGATTCCAAATTTCACAGGGAATTATCATTATTCATATTGCGTGGGCCCTGGAGATGGCAGTACTTTGCATAGCACGAAAGGGGGTGCGTTCACAGTTCGGCGGTTCAGCGTTGCGTTGACGCCGCGGCTCGTGAGTCAATCAGAACCCGTGTTTGACAGTTGATAACGTCATGTCGCCAGCTTGCTGTGTCATCGCAGAAAAATCTGGCCGTGTCTTTGCATGAAGGCGGCAGTACGCCGGCGATTACGAATTGGTTTTTTTTATGGGAAGCTTAGGTGTACAAATATGCTGGAGTGGCTCTAACGGGAGTGACGAATGCTATTAATTTCCATTATTCACTATTATTTTAAAGTTTTAAGCATAGATATTTTACATTTATCCGAAATATTAGACAAATGTTAACCCTAGATTAGGTTACAATCACTGAGGTGCATAGATTAGCATAACAAATACCCATGAATGGTATCACAAGCTAAATACAGCATGAGAGCTCCTTGCTGGTTACTATAACAACCATAAAGGTGAATGAAATTTCATGTTTAGAGAAATGAAACCATTTCTCTACACATGAAATCTATTCTTAAATAGCCATTTGTAATATATTTTAAATGTCATTGTTAATAATACCCTCGAGTTAATGCAAGATGGATTTCTTCCCTCCAACATTGAATTGCACCCTTCCCAGGCCATTACTTGAATAAAGGAGGTTCTGCCTCTTATGAAGTAAGTTTTATCTCAATAAGGAAGAAAACCTGCAATCAACATAGGTATTCTAATGGGAAAATAAAAAAAAAACAAATTTTTGGAATACCAAAATTATATGTTTTATGGGTGTGAAAAAGTATGACGAAATATAAAATATGTGATATTACATCATAAAAAATAATGTTTACAGAAAGAAAATTGTGAACTTTAACATAATCTCAATACAACATCTCTATTCACTCCAGAAATAATGATCAGAATTTTGGTATCCACAAAGCACATGACAATCAACACAGGCAGAATAAATAATGCTCTAATTGTCAACACATAAAAAAATTCTTACTCAACTACGTCATGAGGAATGTGCCGCACACAGATTCTGGGCTCGAATGAGATTCAATACCGGTCTCTCCTGCCTCTGCTCCAGCTCCCTCCCCCTCCACCATAATCGCCGCCACCACCACCACGACCCCCGCCTCGACCCCTTCCGCCCCCACCTCTCCTGCCACCACCCCCCCTGTCCAGCCTCTCTAGCTCCTTCTCCTCGTGCTTCCGCTGCAACATAGCATCAAACCTCTCCGCCATTTTGTGAAGCTCATCAGGTATTTCCTAAAGTGGGGTAAACAAGCAAAAGGGTAATTACCAAATACGGTAGGTAAGCAAGTGGTTGTGCAACCTTACCATCCGCATACGATACTGCTTCTAGGCACAGTGTATATTTAATCAAAAGCTTTTGACCTCCGCTGTGTGCTAAATTATTACAGAGTAATATGAAGTAAAATTTCTAGCAAGCTTTGTAGTATTGTGAGCCCATATGTTTAACCCAATGTTAAATTAATACATTTAAAACCCAATTTTTTGAGAACATGTAATGCAGAGTCAAAAATTTACCTTTAATTAAAAGCAAAAATTATAGCGAATTAATATGTTCATTTTCATAATTCAATATTGGCACCAAAGATAAGTTTTGGTACAAAAAATATTCTCCATAAAACAAAATGGTACAAAAGTATATGAGACATTTTAAACAGCAAAAAAGGTATAGTAACAAGTTAAAGGCATTTATAATGTTATTAATTGATATTAATATTCGACTTTTCTTTATTGCAATGCTCACGCTAATGAAGACTTCAAGATTATTGACTTTTTAAACATATCATGAACAAAGTACATAAATTCATTCATTCAATCCAAACAATTATTATTATTATTATGCTTGGATTAATTTCAGTGCTATAAATCCATCAATATATTTCTATTAGTTGCATGCACTTCAATTTTGCAATTGGGCTAAGGAGACTTTCTTTGAAGATTACGTTTGTTATTAATGTTGGATATAATACATGCCTCAGTGATTATTAGTGATCGTAAGTACAACTAACACATTGGAATATTTTTAAAGGGCTAATTTAACATGAGATCGCTATAACTTCAACAACGCAAGAATAGGTACCAATGTTAAGGGCATTGACATCAACTGGGAAGCGAATACCTGGAGCCATTGAGGGAATTGATGGAATATTCATTTGCATGGTAGAGTGAGGGAATATAACATAAACAGTTTTGTTCTATATTCTAAGAGGAAAGTAATTACACATTCCTTTTCAATTATAATATTACCTAAAAATGGGCATGGTGCCTCTCACTTGTTTACTGACAATATTCACTGAGGGCTTTTGTTAAAACTGTAATATTAGGATATTATAAAACCAGGATATCATAAGATAGAGGAGATGAAGGAGTTCTATTACATGGGTAGCAAAATGACTAGCGATGGACAAAGCAAGAAGGAAATACAAATGGAAAGAAAAGGACTTGGATACAAGGAAAACGAGAAAGTGGATTTATTTTAGATTAGGGCCATTGCCAGCAAAAAATTTTAAATGCAGTCGACAGTGATGACAATACCTGACGAATATGTTCCACCATATTTAGAGTTTTTGAATGCAAGGCTTCAGCGAAGTATCACATAGTCAAGATATTATTTTGTACTTCAATATAATGAAATCTGGAAGATGCCTCTTTGTGGTGAAACTAGCTTTACGCTCAATTAAACTTTTTGTGGAAAAGTATAAATAATATCATGAATATAGGATCAAGAAGATTCTTAAATCTGTAAAATACTGTTAATACAGGCATTTAAGACAGAATCTATATTTTTTCTACTCAATTGGAAAGAATGGTGATAATATTCAATACCGCAGCTTGTACACACACTTGAAACCATTTGTCAAAGATTTATTTTTAATTAATTTCAATTCAAAGATTAATTTCAACAGGGTAAAAAAAAGCAAAGTTTTAGAAAATTCTGAGCACCTGAACAATCAACCTAGAATAGGGTACAATAAAGTCATACCTGCCCAGCTTCATCCAGAATTGCAATGAGTTCTTTTGCTTGACCCCAATCTTCACGGGTAAATAAACTAATGGCCACTCCTGTGCGCCCAGCTCTCCCAGTTCTTCCAACTCTGTGCACGTACTCCTCAATATTTCTAGGGAAGTCATAATTAAATATGTGCCTAAAAAGAGAATTATACATTAAATTATTCATAAATGCATATACTATTCAGTAATTTTTGTACCCTCTACTAAACAGTGGCCGACCTTGAAACTCATCATTTGATGATGTATAAAAAAGCTAAATCAAGAAAAATGGCCATCAATCACATTTAGCTACAGTCTCTGAGTATTCATTTTGGCAATTTGTTTCAATTTCTACATAACATACTAAATAATTTAATATCAGTTTCTTAGAGATTAGTAAAATATTTTCATACACAACCCTTCCTTCAGAAGCGATTATCTGTAATGTTCTTGAAGGATGGTAAGGATAATCACATGAAGCATTGTTACAAAATCAAATAAATTGCCAAAATAAAATCTCTGACCAACCGAATTAAATAATTACATAAAAGCACTTACGTGACATCTTCAATGTCAATTCCTCTTGATGCTACATCAGTAGCAATTAAAATTTTAACGTTTCCTTTCTTCAAATCTTCAAGAGCCTGCAAAAGAAAGATAACCAACAGTTGAAAGAATGAACATGGCTATTTAAATCCTTCAAGACTTTTGTAAGCCATATATGCCCTTCCACAAAATTAAGAAAACTCAATGAAGAGTATTTATTCAAAACAGTTAGTAATCAACCCTGGTTTCAGAGATGAGTTCAATGGAGATAGAATATTGGAAGGTAAAAACAAAATAGCAAAAAAAGATGATGAAGGAACTTTTGAAAGGGGGTATGCAATAAGCCTAATAATTAATATGTTTTGTAAAAAAATTTAAGGACATAGAAATTGTCATGAGTCTAATTTTGAATTAATTAATTAATGAATTGTCTAAAATTTACATTATAACCTTAATCCTATCACTGCTGACCATTAAAAAACATTTTTCTTTCCTTTCTGGAAGCACTCGAATGTAACTTGCTCACAGAAAGTGATTTATTGCACCAGTCTTTTAATTTTAAAATTTGTGGAGAGATATGACGTCGCAAGTAACATGGATTGCTAAATATTGAGGCTTTCAAAATCTGTGATACGGATTGATTACATCCTTCAGTGGGTTTACAAGCTCACACCACAAAATACATAATGATAATGGAAAAGTCGAGTAAAAATATTTTTGGAGCTAATTTCCAAATCAACATGGAAATTATATCACTCCTGATTACAATAAATCTAATGCCATTACTTGTGTCCCAATTAAACCAGCATTAAGCATAAAATATGAGGAAAAAGAACAAACCTGCTCTCTGTCTATTTGTTCCCGATCACCATGAATGCACTGACAAACTACACCATGTAAACTTAAATCACTTGATATATGATCCGCTTTCATTTTCTTCCCAACAAATACGATAACCTTATCATCTTCTCCCATATTCAATAGGAATTCATACAGCTGAAAAAAATTTGCACATGATTATTTTCAAAATTTTAAACAAGAAATTTATATTATGCAGTAATACTTCAAAGCAATTAAGTCTAAATAATCTCTTAGTATTACAAAAAAAGCAGATATAATAATCAAAGTGCTCTAATCACATGCTTATGTTAGTTATTAACCATTTCTGATAGGGCAAATCATTTTAAAAGATCAAGAAAGTAAAAATGTAGAGTGAATCCAGTTTTACTTGATCACACTTTAAAATAGATGCTGAAATCCAACATTCCTACATAAATATTCTTTAAATTACACTTTCCAAATAAATTACATATAGAAGACATAAGGATCATTTGAATGAGTTGACTAAGATTTTCCCTTAAAATTTCATTAAGTTGAAAAGTAAAACTAAAATGGCTGTTTCACAGCTAATCACTTGCTCTGCCAATTCACAATAATTTTAATTTCATAACTTTAGCCATTCTCAGCCACCTACCATACGGTCCTTGTCATCAATATCAATAATTTCAATTTTCTGAGTGACACTGTGTACAGCTGCCAAGTTCAAAGTCCCAATGAACACCTGCATAGGCTCATTCATGTATGATTGAGCCAGGCGTCGTACACCTTCAGGCCACGTAGCACTGAAAAATAAGCATGGATGCATTATTTAACTTTTCATATGAATCATGCGCCAAAAAAGTGCAACTTCAAACATTTCAATCAAGACTGTCACACAGGAGTTATTTTTTAATGCCCACTCAGAACCACGGTAAAAAGTATGTGACTAGCAAAATGTCAGTGGTACTTATATAATCAGTATTCCTATGACTTCTGTGACAATGTCATGTACGCCAATCAACTCCTTCTGGACTATGCCACTCAAATTGTGATACACAGTGAAGAATTTAAAAGTTCAGTCAGCATTTGATGCATTCTGGCAACAACAAGCACCATGGAAAGTCCATAAATTTTCTTTGCCTACAATGGAATGCTTTGAAGGCCCTTTCCGTAGTTGATGAACAAATATAAACCCAATGAACAGCAAATATGTACTTCTATTTCTATGAATAACAGAGATGTATAAGTTCCCATATGGTAGATTTGGAAGGGAGAATTATATTAGAGGTATCTGATGAAAATTATGAACACAACTCACTTCCTGAAGGTGTTTGGTGGTTCCAACATAATTTTGGAGTGCCAAGAACTAATCATTAATAGGTAAATAAGCGTAAGCATAAGAGTTACATCAAATTAAAAGGACATGCAACTTTTATTCACCAGATTCCTATGCAAACTGATCAAATCAAAATTTACTTTCCTTTACTAATATGAAGATAAAAATTGAGTAGCACTGGCAGAGTGAGAACAACTTAGAAGCCAAAAATATCTGCAGATTTAACCTTTCCAAACACGTAACCCATTCAGGGGACTGGATAACCTCGACTGCAGTCTAAGAACTAATAAAGAATGGCGTGAAGAGAAAAGAGTCCTAAACTAAAACATGAGCTACACATTATTCCTGCATTCATTATTAAATGGTTGGAAAGGTAATATGTAGATATGGGAACAATTTAAGTCGAGGTCAAGACAGAAGGTTGGACCTAAGATAACTGAAAAAGGTAAATAAAAGAGGGATGGCCGAGGTATCACACGCATGCTTGTATGACTATAATGAAATTGTATTTAACAGAGTCATATAGAATATGTACCAGGAAATAGACATCAACCTGTCTTTGGCCGCTACATCAAATCACTTTAAAAGTAATGAAGACAACACATAACTAATATTCTATACTTGGATATTTATTATATTCCTGCTATTTCCCACATTAAATTACATAAGTAATAGGGTAGTTTCCTTCATCAAAGAAAACAAAAGGCATTGGTTTCGATTCGTTACCCACCATTAGTGTATTCATAATATACAAATTATTTGTTTTTAGAAATCCCAGTTTAGCGATGAAAATTTGCGCTTGAAAATTTTCACTTTTCATTTTATCGCGAAAAATAGATATCGTCATTAAAATAATCTTAAGTGTGAAATACGTACTCCTGGAGTAATAATATTTCGATTTAGGCAATAAAAAAATAATAGGAAACCACCCTATTACGTTAATATGAAAAATTCAGCCATAAGAGCAAGAACTTCAAAATTTTACTCTCACTGCACACATGGATACTATGGTTTTCAATCATTTTCTATCCCTGTGACTCTAAATACTGATGAAAATAGAATTTTTTGCCAGGGGGGATGAAATATGGACATTCAAAACCTAAAATTAAATATGCTTTGGCGAGGAGTGCAATTAGCAACACACAAAAATGACAAGTGGTCTAAAAATAACTATAAGTTCTAAGAAATCACTGGGAGGTTAACGCATACTAACAGTTTTGTCAAAGTTATTTAGAGTTATAACCACATGGATAACTGATAAAGGAGAAAACATGATTTTCAGGCAACTTAAATTGCAAAATAATGAACAATCACAAAATGACTACGTTCATTCTCGTATTGTGGTGATAATTATCAAGGGTATGAATTTCAGTATTTTAAAATGCATGCAGTAAAACCTTGTTTCTACTCTTCTACACCATAAATAATATCACGAATACAAATTTGAAGGAAGATAAACCTATCGATGTAATTACTAAATTTGTGGAGAATGTCGTGCATCCAGTAAAATTTCTTCACCACAGTTGAATTTCAAATTCATTTTTTAATTTTGCTTTCTTAGTGCCAAGGTTGTGGTTGAACAACCATATAAATTACATTAAATATATAAATTAGTAAACAATACTCTAACTTTAAAAATCCACGATAAAGGTTACTAATAAGGAGACATCGCAAGAGTGATGTTCAGGATTTGAATGCCAATGTTATTTTCTGAAGGTATATATTCATATAGGTAAGTTTGAAAAAGTGTCATGGCTTTCTTCCACATACGCCCAGGTTGGAGAGATATTCGCATGTAAAGATTTCGCATACCATGACTTCCCTTGAGTAATCGCTCCCTCTCAACTATGGCGGTGGGCGAGTGGTTAGAGGTGTTCCTCCTATGTCTTTCGCTGCATGCGTCCCACATTCGAGTCTTGGTGATGGCTATTTTTTTCCCTCTTTAAATTTTAGAAATAACTGTTACTACTCATCCCCCAAGGCCAGCTGGATGAAGTCCTTGCTGATAGTTAAGTCCTCCCATTGTAATGTTCTTACAAGCACTCATAAACAAGGTTTTACTGAGTATGAAATAGGATTAATGCAAACGTTTCATCAATAATATTAACTTCCCATTCTTTCAAAATGACATTCACCACAGTGTCATAACAATTAGACGTGTAGGTGCATCATTTTTCAGACACAAAAATCTGGTGAAATGGTAATTAGATATGTAATCAAGACAACACACATTCTACCAGATAAAGCTAGATTTTTCGTAAATGGAGATCAATTTTTCAAAAGGCATGCAAGGTTTGACAGCATCACCACCTTATGTCTCACCGGCAAAATGGAGAGAATATAAGAAGATTTGAATGCGAAGAAGTGGACACCGAAGACTGCCATTAATATAACTGACAATAAAACTAAGACATTAAGTGGCATGAAAGGATCTTCTGGCCTTTAAATCGGCTTCTGAAATGAAGGAGAATTAAATGACTGATTTCAGCCAATTATCGAATCATTTTCAGCAATAAAAATACAGATTTTTCTGATTTCTGTACTTTGATTTTCAATTTAAAATAATCTTAGGGAGCAAAATGTGCATACTTTTAACTTTAAAGATCCAGTAAATATAAACATGGATGAGAAATTCCACTAATTACATATTAACAGTAACAACATTAAAGCAGAATATTATATGTTTCATTTTCAATTGATTTGAGAACTCTGAATGTACTACACAGGTATAACATTTCATATGAAGTAGAAGCAAAATCAGAGAAAAACGTTCCAAAATTTATGCAAGAAAGTTAAGCAACCTTAAGCTGATGAAAAGTAACAAAAAGCACTGACAATGTGTTGTTCTTACATTTCGACAGTTCGTAAGAGTGATTTTTCTTGATTTTATCACCAATCAGATTATCTAAAGAGAAATACAATTCCCGTAAATCTATGAATTTGTCATCAGAACTCAATAACCTAGGCAAACAACTTTGAAGAAAACATTCCAAATGATTTATGTGCATACACGAGAACACAAATCACACACTAAAACAAGCAATTGCTACTCTAACATATCTGATCATATGACAAGAAAACAATTCTTAAAATGTGCACAAGCTCACGAAAGCTAGGCTAACCTACCAACAGTCTCATTGATGGTAACAATGAGTGGCACTTGTCTTAAGCCTCTTAACGCTAGAGAGTGCAAGAAGTGCTTACACAATGTGTGTACTCGCAGAATCATGGTTTCATTGGCACATATTTTCCACATTCAATACGTAAATATTGAGAAAACCCATTCAATACAAAAGTGTCCTCCAGATGGCCACTGTGTGCCTGCATGTCTGAAATCTATTCACAACTTTTAAGACTGATTCTCCAGGATTCTGAGATACATATATTGCCACTAATGTCAAAAGCCACATGTCCAGTAGACATCCAAACACTTAAGTTTTTGCAGATGCTATTCCTTATACTAAAAAATTTAAAGTCATTTTTGCATTTTAATAATACCACATTATTTGATTAGAACCTTGAAGCTTTGCCAAGAATTCAATGTGCATGCACTAGCAATGGAGTTATTTTATGTTTACTGTAAGCTGACAAGAGGGAAAGGGAGAACATTAATACAAGTTATATTATGTAAAATACACACATCAACGCAAAAGCTACATAATTTTCTATCCCTTCTTAAAAAACTATAGATATATTGATGGAGCAAAAATGAACAGATCTCTAACATAAGGGCGATGAAATTAGAACTTGGGGGATGTGTACTCTTTAATAATATTAAGGTAAGCCATGATGAACTAAATGCCAGCCACAATTATGATTAAATGAAAGAAAATTTAAGATGACCAACACAATTTCCAAACAACCATTTTCAGAATGGTTGTTCCTATTGTACTGCATAACTCAAAAAAGAAAGAATTCTAGTCACTGCTCACCTGGTCATCACTGTCTGCCGGTCTGGCCTGATGTCCATTAAAATTTTCCTAATTTGTGGCTCAAATCCCAAGTCTAACATTCTATCTGCTTCATCCAGTACAAGGTACGTAATTGATGAAACATTTACCACGCCTGAAGGAGAAAGAAAAGTGACAAAAATATAATAAACAAATGAATTATAAAAAAATGATAGAGGTGAATAAAACTTCAATTACCTGCTTGTATGATATCATTCAGTCGCCCGGGAGTAGCAATAATTATTTCAACTCCCTTACTAACCATGTTCATTTGCTCCCTTCGATTTCCACCGCCATACACACAAACACTAGAAAACAGAATTATAACAGATCATAAAATAAACACAAAATATAAGCAGTCACGAAATATTCATCAAGAAGCCAATGGCTAATTATTTAACACTTTTCAGTGGAACTGTACTAGAATAATATTGGTGCACAAAAAAAAGATGTTACAAGTGAAAAGGAATTTTCTGAGAATATTACATATTCACATGATAACTCAGGTTATCATGAGAATATGTAATAACTAACTCAGGTTAATATGCATACATAGAAGGAACATTAGTTGACAACAAAACCTGCACTTACCAATTAATATCCCTGTAACTGTATTTCTTCACTTCTTTCTCAATTTGAAGAGCCAACTCTCTTGTCGGGGCCATCACCAAGACATTGGGACCACCCCTTTCACTTCGAGGTATAGGTTGATTGTCAATGTGAATGAGGGCTGGCAAGAGGAAAGCCAGAGTTTTCCCTGGAAATACAAAAGAATAGGAGAATACATAATAAATAAGAGGATAAATCTGGATGAAAAAAATTAATATATCAAAAGCGGAATATAGGCACCCCTGAGGAATTGAAAAATACCTGTGGCAGCAGTATGGCAATATAGGTCATAAAATTTGTCTGCATTGTATGTATTCAATGCAAAAATATGATCCAAAACAGAAAAGGAGCTATCAATTAAAATTTTTGCATAGTAAAATATACTAGACTCAGCAGTATGGAACCAAAGCACACAGAAACAATAAAACAAAAAATAAACTAGTACACATAACTCTTTACAGCACAACAGAGTACGAGTAATCTTCAATAAATCATATGGTAAACAACCTCATTTTAACATTTCTATGAATAACCAATAGACTTTTATGATGCGATGCGGTGTGGCACGCGGTATTAATAATTGGGGCACAACATTCGTATGATACCTTAAAAGTTTCATTGTTAGGATTCAGGTTAGGTTTTCTATTAAATGATATACAGTGGAACCTCGTTAAAGCGAGTACGGGCTATAGCGACACCCCCGCTATAACGAGAGATAGCAGATGCACCGTCAATTGACCCTATAATAGGCGTGTTAAAAAATTCGTTTTTACGAGACCCTTTCGGTGTTGGCTCTCGCCATAGCGAGGGTTTCACCGCCGGAAGACTTTCATCAAGACTCCTTAACCTCTGTAATTGCTAGCGATCTGTTAGAAAAGAAGTTAATGGAGTGCTCAGTCTCAAATTTATGTGGTAAACTGTCGTTCGATAAATATAATGATTGACGAAACAATGCTTTGCATCATTTTTATTCAGTGCGGCGCTTATAAATTGTTGGAAGAAGCAGTCGTTATTTGAGTAAGAAAATTTAGTGATGCAAAAAAACATCGCCTTTTCGTCTGGATTTATGCTTACGTTTATCGGATAGATGTTTATCTGTTGCCGCACCACTCCTGTTCCTGTATATCTGTTCGCAACAGGTATATTGGCTATTATTTGCTCCACCTCCGGTAAAGCGACAATTCGCTATAGCGAGTGTTTATTAGTGCACCGTGGGGTGTCGTTATATCGAGGTTGCACTGTAAATCATTGGAGAGAAAATTTAATAAAGCCGGTAACATTTGCATTCTAATTTATAACATATAATATGCAATACAAAAGACAAACAAGTATATCAAAGGCAGAACGTCCACTTTTTTATTACAGCAAAAGCTACATAAAATGCATTTGTTGGGACAGGAAAAACCATGACTTAGCTATAGAGGTTTTTGCTGTATGGGATTGACACATGGATTGTGCATTTGCAGGGGCATCCAAACACTCCACACATTACGAGACACATGTAAAGCCAATTGCTCAATCTTGAGACATTCACCACAAAACATCTTTCCCATAGAGATGTGAAGAAACTGTTATTATTTACCTTAAAATACCGCAGCTATCATCATGTAATTTTCAAACTGCATATTCCTAATTAAAATTACTGCTTTCCTCATTGATTCAGCTCTACACCTCATTTCATTGCTTACTTTAGATATAGCCCGAAATTAACGGACTACCAAAGTTAATTCCTGTGGATTGAGAATTTTCAATGTGCTTCATAATTTTGTGGAATACCTAGTTGACTTTATTTTTGGAGTGCAATACTATAAGTCAATAGTTGTTGCTTGCACCATGGTGATAGCCAAATCATTTGATGTGGTTTCAGGATGACATAATGCACAAGCACAAAGGCCTCTCTACACGGTGAATGATCATTCGAATTAAATTCAGTTGCTGTGACCGCTTTACACGGTGAATGATTTTGGCCAATTTTCTGCACAGAAATGATGTGTACTGGTGCGACTATCGAGAGTGTATTTCGATTCTAACGATATTTCCGACCGTTTCTGACCACATGATTTGTTTTGGAGGTCGCATACAATGGAATGCTTTGTTTACATGTGCACTTCAATATACTTTTTTTATTGCTTTGACTTTCGGTAGGGTATGACGTACTAAGTAATGAGAGGGATTAGAACAGTAGGAATTGATAGTGGAAAACCACTTTATGCGTTTTGTGATCCCGTAACGAAGTACATAAGTTATTTTTGCAGCAGTGCAACCATGATAATGCTTCAAGATAGTGTGCTCTAGAACATGATCATAAGGAAACTTACTCTTCAAATGGTTACCCGAAGTCTTTTCCCTTCCGATTCAGTAAATTATAAAGTAAGTGAAAAAATAATTTGGGGCAGAACTGCACGTTGTTTCTGGCTTACAAGGGGAGACCATGTACCTTGCTCCGCCTTTTTCAATGCCATATTTTTTATGGCCTTTGGAATGGTTAACACATCTCTTAACTAGTAGTGGTTCCGTTGAATGGGCCTTAGTTAGGCTATAATTAATTAATTTTCATGCGGTACTTTTCACAAGCCGTATATATTTCCAAAATATCACAACCATCAACAGATGGGTCAGGTGTGGTTGTGGTAGCGCACGTGATTCCCACCCAGGGGGCTTTGTCATGGCAGTTTATTTTGTCGTCTTCATTGTGATCATACGGCGTCAAATTTTTCATTAACTTTAATTGCAGCAAGCATAGACATGAGACAATTTTTTTATCATCATAGTGGCCTTTAGGTATTTAAGCAGTCAGGCATATTCTAATTTGCTTGAATGATTTCCATGAATGATATGAGCACACGGTGTCCATCTTGCCATTGGCATCCAATGCCTCGGAATTTTAAGATCATAAATAAAAACCTTGGAAACATAGTAACCCATGCAATAACTCAAATAATTAATATACACTTTGAAAGAAAGTAAATTCACAATCAACAATAGGGTAATTCGGAAAAAACATTCTGGATTTTTAAAGTTCAAAAACGTCATTTTTCTCCTCGATTGCGTCTATTTATAGTTTAATTTACAATTATCAAACTATATTTAATGATTTGAATGCTAAAGTTTGGGGTGAGAGTCCCAATTAATGACAAAATCTTTGTTTCTACAGTGAACACATTTCAACGAAAACGAGCCATGACATCATATTGGCCCACCTAGGAAGTCAAAATCTCACAGTGTTGCCTATAATTCAAGGGGTAAATCCCATAAACTGGCCCTTGGATTTCACAGTCCACTTTCTTCCCCTGCATCGATATTTAAAGAACAGTGAATTCTCTGTGGTGAATAATTTAGGTACTCCTAAAGCCTTTAACTGTAATTGCACGCAATATCCCACAAGATATCTTGAGAGCATTTGCAGCCCTGCGGTAATGGGGAAGTCGCAAGCAATGAGATAACACTGAGCCAACTTAATGGTAGAAAGTATGAGGATGCTGAAGCGCACACCTTCGAAAATAGAGCAGGTCCCTTCCTATTTTCTATTCCCGATACCTTTCTTCTATCGCACACGAATGACCTTAGCTCAACTGCATTGTGAAGGCTGTGCACCCGTTGGGACCCCAAACATAAAAACTCAATGTGAACCGGCCTTCACCCTTGTAGAGCCTTTGCTTTAAGCTTATTGTGTTTTTTTTTATTGGAGCTGGATGAGCGGCATCAATACGGGACTCGTCTCTCTAAGGTAAGATTTCAAGCCATTCCAATGCAGAAAGTTTCCATTATACACGGTGAATGATGGTCATTCGCAAGATCATTCCAATGATCTTTCGAATGAAAATTCACCATGTAAAGCTGCCTTAAGGAATCCAGCATTATAATCCATGGTTAGAACTACTGTCATGAAATTGGTAAAGGTGACATTTATTCAAGGTATCCCTGGATCTCACACAAGATTTTTTTCAAAGCCTTGCTCAATATTGCTAAATCAAAAAAAAATCCTTGCTTGGTGGTCTCATGAACTTGAATTATAGGGTAAATAATATAGGATGTTGATAGCTATATTACTAAGGAAATAAGATAAGTATCAGCCTTCATCAGCAAATTTGCTTTCTCAGTCATATGTACTTGGGAAGTCAACTTGGGAAAATACACAGTAACATCACTGTTATTAGTATTAATTTGAAGTGTACAGAACATACTTCCTAAATATCCATCTACCCATCCATTTATTGTCAATAGTTGAATGTGAGCTATCAAATCTATGAGCTATTCAAAGCACAGTGCAACCTCGATAAAACGAGACCCCACGGTGTTCTAATAAACACTCGCGAATTGTCACTTTACCGGAGGTGGAACAAATAATAACCAATAAACCTATTTTCAACACTTGTAAATGAATAGGATGATTGTGGTGATGGAGACATTTCTGTCCAATACACTTAAGCATAAATCCAGACGAAAGGCGATGTTTTTATGCATCACTAAATTTCCTTACCTCAATAGCAAATTAGCCATTCAATTTATAAGCACCGTACAGAATCAAATCATGCAAAGCATTGCTTTGTCAACATTATCCCAATGCACAACTGACGAAGCCATTTTTTTAATGGACGTTGTGCGTTTACGTGATCAATCTATTATTTTGATATTTTCCGCTGAAAATTCAAACTATTGCTGATAAAACAGTATCTCGGTTATTCAATGCCTCAAATGCTTCCATTGGTGTATGCATATTTTTCCCGTACATTTTGCGGAAGTCATGTGAAATAACGTATCGCATTTGTCTCTGCAGACAAAAACGGTGGAAGGTGTTAGAACGATCCTGCCTTGGAAGACATTTAGTATCATCCAATGTACTATCTTCACTATTTACCCTAAAAAATCTGCTAAGCATGCATAATGATGTCATTAAAATTCCTGTTTTTTTAAATAAAAGTTCTGTTTTGAGTGATACGCCCGCGACGTCATTGAAATAATAAGCTGAGCCTATCCACGGCACTGCAATGAAAACTATTTGAATTAAAATTGGTAAAATTGTTTGAGGCGCAACTTTGTGAAAGCGATCCATTTTTCATAAAATTAACTTGAAAAAGAAATTAACTTGATTTCATTTCACGAAAAATATAACGCAGATATCATGCTGATGTCCTTTTAGTAAAACAAAAGTAAGCTGCAAGAAACTGCGACTAATATAACACGCATGGGTAATGTACGCAACAAAGAAATGAAAAAGCATAAACATCTGATGGACCTTAAGGCCAACATATACGTACCAGTACGAATTTATTGATTTAGCATTTTCAATAAAGACTGAAACATGAAAAAGAATGCAGAATTTTTTAAATTAAATAAACTAAAAGCGCAGCATCAGATTTTCAAATGTGTCACATAATATCTCTAACAGCGCATTAGAAGCTCCTCCTGGAAGCACAATGGCTAGAAACACCCCATACTGCAAGGGTTTAGTCAGGGAGTAGATTGTAAAAGAGTTCCGTTTTGTCTGCATTACATCACGAGAGGAATATCAAGATATTCTGTTGGGATAGGAGTCCTTTCTTCCACGGCTTCGGGTTAACATTGCAGGCATCACCAGCAATTATGAAGGGAGATAACTAGTGATGGGTCGATTCCAAAATTTTATCGATTCCGATCCCGATTCCGATTCTGACATTTCGATTCCGATTCTACCGATACCGATTCCATCGATTCTGACGACATAGGCTCCAAGAAAAAGACCACTTATAAATACAAGGGAGAGCCCTGAGTAAAGTCATTCTCACAGTTATAATTAAGATTAAATACTGCTTATATGAATCGTGTAATATTTGGCCCTTACAAATTCTCAAGCAGAAAAACCAACATGCTCATGCTCAGCCAGTAGGTTTTGATGTCTCCATGTTACAGTATTACTGCCTGCAGAAAATTGCCTTTTGCTACATAATTGTGTGACTGGGAAAGTACTTTCCTCCCTAAATTGCAAGATTTCGGAAACTTGAAGTATATCATCGATCTTTGTGGATCTTGAAACCTCATGGAACTCAAGTTGCCTAAGCAAATGAACTAGAGAACTTAGCTTTAGTTTTGTAGAGCCAAAAATACCTATACTTCTCACGTCGTTTAATCAGCCTTAAAACTCTTGCTTTTTTCAGTTCAAGAAAGAAACTAAACGCTACAAATGAATATCACATTGGACGGACGCAGTATTAAAAAAGGCTAAAAGATGCCTTGTGATGTGAAAACTCTGCTTTCCGCGCGACTCACCTCTGCGAAGGTGGAGAGGGAAAAAGGGTATCGGCTGTTGCCTTTCGAGGAAACAGTTCATTTTCCTCTCTCTTAAGCATGCCGAATTAATCTCTTCACTTTACTTCAATACCCGAGCCATATTTCTTATGCGTGGGATGGTTCCCGAAAAATATCCAATCCTTAGTATTTTCACTCGAGTAATGCGTTAAATGGTCAAATCGATCTATACATTACCCTTTTTAACACCCTCATTTTAGTTTTTTAAGTCAATGAAGACGATTTTCCGTGCTTTAAATGACGATTTTCAAGACTTAAGTTTTAAAAAACTTGAAAAATCGGCCTCAGTTACCGAGTTCCACGGCGTGTAGCTCAGCCTTGACGCGCCTTTAAAAAATCGCTCTTTTTTCCTTCTTCTCAAAAGTGTTTTTCCAAGATTTCTGCTTAGTACTTTTTAGAAATCTCTACTATATATTGTGGTTCAATTTTCCGAGTTATATTTTTCGCAAACGAAAGATACTTTCTACTTTATGTCAAATTTCAAGTGAAAAACGGGTCGACCATTTCGCGTTGTAAAACCAGACAGATGAAAGCCAAAATCTTCAAAAGTCATTAGAAGTATAGAAAAAGCACCAAGTGTAAGGAATATTGCGTTTTTTATTCCATAAAAATCATACCAACGCAACACCACCAGGATAAATTTAAAAATTTTCGAGGATTAACGAGATCGCGAGTGGTTTTGAAAAGTTGGTCATGTTTGGGCCACTGTATCATCACTAAAGCGTCGTATTTAGGTAAAATGGCATATAAGTATACATCTGGTAATGATTTATGAGTATTTACGCTAAGTTTCAAGCCTATATCCCCAAAAAGGTGATTTTGGACTTGATTCCAGCTTTTTCCGATTTCGGACCTGTGCACCGCGGTGTGCGCCGGGTCGGAAGACGATCGGCCGCCGTGGCTGGCGTAAAGGTATTCGGCGCCCACGTCGACAACTGTAGAGTGTACAGCAAGCTAAAACTACCAAGCCAAGACATTGGAATGACTTATCCGCTTTTAAAACTGTATTACTACATGAGTTTCATGATAGCACTTCCTGTCGGCAGATTGCTGGACCTACTAGCCTCGAAAGCCGTGTAACCGTAACTTGATCGACTCGACATTTGCAATGCTACTCGAAACGCTCGAGTCGAGTACCAACTACTTAAGCGCATAAAAGTACCAACTACTCGACTCTACTCGAACTTTCGAGTACTCGCAAATCCCTAGAAGATAATGTTTTTTGTTGTTACGATAACGCGGCGCGAAAATTCAAATGACTGTTGGAAACGCGGTCATATTTAAATTTGGGGTTCGAAGTACTACTGGAATCGGAATCGATTTTTCACATTGACAAGTACTCATTTTCGATTCCGATTCTTGGCCGAGAATCGAGGAATCGAAGAATCGAGGAATCGAACCGACCCATCACTAGAGATAACGCTTTAAATTAATAAATATAACCTATCTTCCGAACACTTGAAATTCTCAATTCTCCGTCTATCGCTGAAATACTCCACTTAAGCCTTAAGCATAACCCCTTTCCCAGGAGTTCCCAAAGATTGAAGTGGGCAAAACCACCCGAACAAAGCACCTTCCAACTCTTCATGTTCTGCATTCTTCGGGTGCTTTTGCTGTGACGGTTTGACCTCCCGCACCACGGTAGACCTAATGCTTTCTATGTTTTCTTTTAATAGTGAAGAGCGAATAGGAAGATAAATTAACAATACCCCTCTCATATTTCTCTATTATTTCCATTTTATTGCTTACACGCATTTAGCATTTTTTGGCCATGGTATCTACCTTTAAATGCTCTCTATTCTTGCAACTCATGACAGTTTACCACATGAATTTGAGACTGAGAACTCCATGTTAACTTCATTTCTATCAGACTGCCAGCAATTACAGACATTGGGGACTCTTGGTTAAGCTTTTCCGGTGATGTAAACTCTTGCTACGGCGAGTGTCAACACCAAAAGGGCCTCGTAAAAACGAATTTGTTTTGCATACTAAACATAGGGTCAATTGATGGTGCTTCAGCTATCACTCGCAATGGTGGGGGTCTCGCAATGGCCCATACTTGCTTTAACGAGGTTCCACTGCATAAGCACTCATGAGGATTACCATGAAAAGTTATGAAATCGATACATTAAACCATCACGAATATAAATTAGTTTAACAGCCCCAATTATAGATTTATCCCCATGAAATTACTCCACCATAATGACGCGAGTGGCAACTTTCGTTTACCCATGAAAATGTGCAGCGGGTGGCAGCATTTCTTGTAGTCAAAGCAAGAGTACTCTTTTGAAATATTAGTGGTCGTGGAAATATGTTTCTTGGAATTGACACATTGAAATTCTATAAATTATTCTAAAAACCCGTAAAAAGAATGAGACCCAAGTGAATAGCTGTAGATTTCGTATCTTAAGGCATGTAAATATTGGGCTATTGAGTTTTTTTACGAAAGCCAGAATCAACCATTTAGATATTTTGTTCAATTCATTACAAAATGACAAACTTGCCGCTAAAAGAAGCTTGTTCTTCCCAGAAGAAGTAGATTTTGGATGAAAGGCACAAGAGGTTTTGGAAAAAAAGCCACAGATACACAACAAATTTGCCGTTCATTATATGCACCAAGCTGTGAGTTCAAAGTCGAGTCAATGTTGTCAGTTGTCAGAAACAAGCTAAAGAGAAGGTTAAGATCACGATTAGAAATGACGATTCTGATTGGCCTGTTTAATGGAAGTCTCTAATTGGCCTTCCTGGACTACGCATACCAAATTATTCAAATGAAAATAAAATTTTAACCAGAAAAATTATTTATTGAGAGGTGAATTTCACTCGATTGGACCAATATTTCATTTCGTGGAACTGGAATTTTTGTAAAAAAGGAGTTCATTCATCGGGGCTTCACACTGCTGCGTTTACATATGCAGTTGGCGGGACTAATAGCTTTCGTTCGTTCAACGGAGTTGTTCGCGTAGTAGGAGTTCATAAAGTAGAGGTTTTACTGAATCTACTTAATGTTAATACAGTAAACTCTTGATTTTACGAAGCAGGATTTTACGAAGTTTTCGATTATACGAAGTGATATTGCGGTCCCGGTGAAAAGCCTATGCTAAATACATGGCGCTATTCGATTATACGAAGTTTCGATTATACGAAATTTTTTGAATTTACGAACCTCGGCTCGGTCCCTAGGAACAAATGGCATTCGTTTATACGAACTACGGCGAAAAATTTGTCAACAAAACTAGTTACGCCGGCGTAAGTAGCTAAAAAATCAGCGCTTCCAACTGTGGTCCATCAAAAGTGCGAAATCGTAAATGATAATGCAACTTTGGAGAGAAATGGGTCGCCAAAAACCTCACTGTGGGAATTTAGGGGGAGTAGGAGTTCAGTTAAAATATCGCGGCTGACATTATACCCCTATTTACGTGCCTGTTCGTAAACATAGCATCGACAATAATTCGTAGTTTAACATGCCAGGAAGGTCGCGCGGAGTATTTCGTACACCCCTAATTAACCCTTTGCACTGCTGTGAACGTACAACGAAGACTACTTGACTACTTTTCGCCGAAGCACTTCGAAGGGTCCCTAATCCGGGACCCTTTCCTCGACGAGCTCACCCTCGCTGGCCCCTGAAACTGGGCTATTTTTAATGCATTACCTGACGCAACCCTGGGTTTCAAAGGGCAAAGGTGCCATGGGGGGAAAAAGAGTAAAGTGCGTGTTACTGTGGGGCTGTGCGTCAACCAAACGGGCACGGACAAAATAAGCCCGATGTCATTGGGAAATTTGAAAGGCCACGGTGCTTAAAACATGTAAAATTGGAAGCCCTTCCCGTTTTTTACCATGCAAATAAAAACAGCTGGATGACCCGAGAAATTTTCCAGCAAACGGTTATACGTCTACAGAGAAAAATTGCTGGAGAGAACAGCAAAATTGTTTTAATAATGGATAATGCCACCGTTCATAAATACGTGGAGGATCTAAAATTGGCTAATGTTCGAGTCCTCTTTTTACCCCCGAACTCGACTAGCAAGTCCCAGCCCTTGGACCAAGGCATTATCCAAGATTTTAAAGTCCTGTACCGGAAGAAGCTTGAGCGGTATTACTTGCGATGGATCGGTATGTATACATTCATCTATTTTGCTCATGTGCGTTTGGATATCGATTTAGATATTTTTATTCATGATTATCATTCTTTCAAATCTATTTGCTACTTTTATAAATGGGAACAGAAATTAATAACATCCCGAAATGGACGTTGATACATGCAATCCGCGCCATAATATCTTTTCGTGTATATATTGGCCTTTGTGAATGAACAACTTAAATATCTTAAGTATTGGGCTCTATTTACCGCCAATTTATATTTCAGGCTTCTCGTAAAGAAGACGCACTTCCAAGTCTAACCATGAACTTTCTTCTCACGCGCTTCCCCGTTCTCCCATGCTGGGGTTCTGTCTTTCAAAAGCCTTTGTCCCTTCCCTCCTGCCGCCTTTGGCTGATCTTGCTGACACCCACCTTACGCATCCCAAACCCCTCCTTCCCCAGTATTTCCCATTCACTCCCTCCCTAAGGTGACTGAGCTTGTGTGCGTCGCAAAAAAATACATACGGCCCCCAAAAGTAGACTGAGGCAGAGCTGAAGGCCATTTCCCCACCCTTCTTTGTCCTGCTCCCTTCACCAGTCCTTGTGATGACCACACTTCTTCCTCAAGGCAATCCCCATCCCACTCTTATTCACCCCACCCACTGGGAACGTTCCCCGATTGTGGAGAAGGGCATGGTTCATCTTTACCTGCAACTGGGGGAAGTTATTCACCGGAGAGAGGCGGAAGAAGTATCTTCCACTATCGGGAAAATGGTGCCGCGCTTATAATTGTCTCTCTTCTTCTCAGCTGACTTTTCAATTGAAATTATTTTCTTTGCTCTTTCCACACTATATTTATTTACGATTATGGCGCGACTATTTTTAGTGCTAAAACTAAGAAAATCTTTTCTCTATGTCAATGATCCTTTGCATAACTTTCAATACGGCGGAGAAAGGAACACGAAAACTAAATGAGGTGACGGTACAGGTTTTTGCGTGTCATTTTTTGGGAATTCACGCTAGTGAACCAATACTTATCCACGTTGAGAAATGATAAAACGTCTCTTGTAGGAAAACAATCAATGTGGATAATAACGTTTCTATCTATATTTCTCCGATACTGTAAGATGTTTCTCCTGTCGTTTTCCGGTTGGAACCTTGCTCCTGTCGGCATAAAAGGAGAGAAACATACTATATGAACAGATCACCTCACACCCGGTATGAAGAATACAGTCCTGATGAAGAATTAAGTCTTTTATGGCAACGTCTGCGAAGATGATGGAACACAGTAGTCGGACGGAGAACTCAAACAGAATTTACTGCAAATATTCGCCAGAAGATAATCACATCCTACGTTATTTATGATCGTAATTGAATCTCAGTGAAAATAGAGCACATTCTGCTGAAAGTACGAAGTAACTCGAAATATTAATTTACGAAGGTTATTTTGGAAACGGGCTAAGACCCTTGTTTTTCTTTTTTTCTCGTCACTGAGCGATAGAGGGTGACATAAATGGCGGTTAGGCCGGCTGCCGCTAAAATTCCGTGGGTGTCAGAAACAAATATCTATCTTTTGCATACTTAATAGTAGCTATTGGCTCCTAACCACAAATTTATTACTGTAAATTCTTATAATAAACATTGCAATTCATTATTTGATTACGTTTTCTAAACTGGTCGGGAATTTCTTTAGCGATCGTTGATGTTGAAGTATGAACAAGAAATGGGAATTTTATGGCGGTATAATTATTTAACGATTTATCACATCATAAATCGATAGCAAAAAGCCTTTTCTATGAATTATACCGAGAATAACCACCGAAAACATTTAAATAAGACCACTAAAGACAAAAAACGGCGGAAGAAACAAAAGCGAACATTTTTTTCGTGACTTATGAAGAAGGTTTGAATTTACGAAACTCGATTTTACGAAGTGCCAATTTTCCGGTCCCACTGACTTCGTAAAATCAAGAGTTTACTGTATCACTGTCAACAGAGCTTCCAATTTGGATGGCTTTATTATGCTTAATGTGGTTTTTACAAACACATGAAATGTAACTTTTGAAGGAAATTTGTCATAACTTTTGAAGGAAATTTGTCATAACTTTTGAAGGAAATTTGCCAAACCAGCCACATTTGAATGATTATAGCACAAAAAGTTTGCAAGAGAAAATATCTGTAACATAATTCTTAAAAACTAGAGTTACCCGACTTCAGCATCAGACTATTTAATTATTGTAGCTTGCTTACTTTTTTCTTTATATAGTAAGGCATAAAACAATTGATTGGCATAATTTGAACAATGGGTAGGATTTAAATAAATTCTAAAAAAAAAAATCTGATATGGTGAGCGTATTGCCCACAAAAATTGGATGAGTTCACATGGAATGCCCCAGATGTATTCACGAATGCTACAAATTCATATTATCCAGGATTCAACGTGACCAATGACTTTCAAGGTGGAACTGTAGGGACGTGGCACTGCAAGGACTAATCTTTATGGCGTGCAGCTTCTTCCGCACCACTGCTTTGGATGCATGGCAAGTGATGGGGGTATACAGACTGATTACTGACATACACTGCATGAATTTGTGGTATGGGATTGGAGGATGTTAAAAAAGGTGTTATGGATTGAAAGAGGGAAAAAATGGGGAGCTCTTGATTAACTTGAGAGATAATTGAGTGTGATAAGGAAATTGGGACAGACGCTGAGCTGAATGAAGAAGGATGAAGACAGGAGCCTGAAGCTGTGAGCAGGCATCTAAGTTTCCTTGAAATTTTACATGAAATTACAGTTAGTGAATAGCATCATATGACAATGGTACCCAAATGATCCATTAAATAAAATCTACATTTTAAAATTAACCTTTAACACTTTGACTGCGACTATTCAGGTGCCGTATGATCCAAAAATGCGGAAATTTTTTTTCTCGCCAACAGGTCTGAAATTGGATGTAATGAACAGCCAGTATCGCCAAACTTAAATTTGCAATTTTTTTTCGGTGAAATTAGATAATTTATTTTCCACGTCGATCGACGTGGTCCGCCGTTGACGATGGTCCGTGGTTATGCAACCCGCATCACATGGTGTTGTGAATTCACTAATGCTTAAATGCATCTTATTTAGACGCTATATATGGATTATTTAAACAATTAGATAGTTAATTTGTATTGAATTACTAGCCTCGTACCATTTACTGAATATTTGAACTCGGAATCCCATCTGACGTTCTTTTTTATCGTACATTTTTTACACAAAACATTTTTGGACGTTCACCTTAGCTTGGGGGAATATACATTTTGATGTTGATCTTCTGCACATATTTTAGGTAAATACCGGTATTAGGTACTTTTTATGCCTAGTCTCATTATACTTACCTTGGAAACCAATCTTAGACCTTTAGATCTTTTATACTCCCCACTGGAATGGTTATTCACTCGACGGTTCTTGAAGAGTGGTGGAAAAGAGTAGAGGTAAAATACTATTTATGCACTCCTCTATGTTGAAAATACAGTAATAAATTGGTAAAAGTTTAATTTCTAGGATAATATGTATTTATCTCGGATTTAGATTAACAATTTGCATTCTTAGCTAATAAAGTAATAAAAATTGAAGGACTTTTACAAATTGTTTATCAGGTTTTATGACCATTAAAAAAGAGATCGTCAGTAAATATACAGGAATATGATAAAAACACTCACATAAACAAACAAATCTGAAACATATCCTCCAAGCATGATGCACGTAATTTAATCCATCCTTCCGTGAAACACTTTGAAGCACTTTTCTAGGCAAAGAGGAGGATTTTCTGCGCAATCAGGGCAGTGGTATATAGTTTGCTGGCGTTTTCCTTTTTTTGTACGCACCCGGCAGTTTTTTGTTTCCTTCTATCCCCTTTAGTTGTCATGGGGTTGAACTTGGGAAAGTGCATCTCTAGTGGTTGGGTATTTATTTGGAAAACTATGACATTTTCCTGAGTCCGGCCAAAACTGACAAGTTTTCCTATAATACTGAGTCTATAACTCTGTAGACTCATTTTCTCTCCCTTTGAATAAATTTTGTACAGCTGAAAGCTGTTTAGTAACATTATTTGCACAATATGGAGAGCAACCTTTTTATACCAACGCAGTGTCTTTTTTGAGGTTATGTGGTAGGACAAGAGTTGATCTAACACCACCCATGAATTTATTATATTCCCTCACCGCTTCTGGAACCCACCTTTCAATTTTTCTTTTGCTGACACAATTCACCAACTTTCCCGAGTGCTGTGTACTAATCATTGCCACCTCCCTTTTGTCCTTCCATTTTAGCACATAAACCCCGTCGTCCGACCACATTTCCACCACTTCTCCATTGTTTATTTTTTTCCCAGTAACTTCTGCGGGATTACATTTCCGATTACTCCTCAACGTGCCAGTGCACAAAATTTTATATGCTGCTGAACTTGCAACAATGTCCACACTGGTGAAGTAGTTGTCCATAAATACAGTGTCCTACTCCTCCATAGCCTGCAAAAGTTTATGAACAACACATCCCGCGTGCCCAAGTCCTCCCTCGGAGTTTTCCCCGGCTCCAGTGTAAACGAAAATTTTTGTGACTAGGCCAGTGGGTTCAGCCAGCATGTATAGCTTTACACCGAACTTATGTTTTTTTTCCTTTGATGTACTGCCTGAAAGACAGTCGCCCCCTCCATAAAATCATAGACTCGTCAATACTCAATTCTCGGGAAGGGTAATATATTTCATCCATTATGTCATCAAAATGATTTAACAGCGGCCTTATTTTCTGAAGGCGGTCACATAAACGTGGTTTTTGTGTCCCTTCGGCAGGTGCAAAATGTAATATTCTTAAAATTATTTGAAACCTGTCCCGAGACATGTGTGAAGGAAAGAAAGGGATGTTATAAAACTTGTCTTTCCGCCATTTATCCTGAATCTGGGATATTTGGATCAGTCCAATGTGCAGTGGTAGCCCCATAAACACGTAAAACTCATCCTTTGTGACAGGTTTCCAGCATCCTATGCGTGCGCAAGGAGATAGCCTCTCTTTCAAGAAACGGTCCGCGTTATTATTTGTTTCTTGAATAATTTTTTCTACTATTTGGTCAGTAAAAAGCAGACGAAAAAAATCCCGTTGGGTGTCTCCATTTGGTTTCACTTTCAAATTTCTCTGTCCAGTGAAAGTCATTTCCGGCAATGCGGGTGTTTCCATAGACCAAGTGCGGTCAGTGCGGCGCGCGAGGATAGGCAAACCCGGAGTCACAGTTGAGCCATGGGTTAGGGAACTTGAGGAGCTATCACACATACCTATGGATGAATCTTCAAAAGCGTCATCATCCTCTGGATACACGCAGTCTTCGGATTCGGTGCTACCATCCATAGGCGGATCCAGGGGGGGGGGGGGGGGGCATGGGGGCCCGGGCCCCCCCCCCCCCCCAGACACTCAAAAATATGCGAGATTTTTAATACGGTCCCATTATGATTGCGTTCGTTTTGTATTACGAGGAATCGTTATGCCCCACCCAGAAAAAAATCCTGGATCCGCCCCTGCTACCATCATCCTCCATATCGTCGCGTCGCTACTCAGAAGAAAGCTGTCATCACTGTCCTCTGAAATATCATCTTCTAGGATCACTTCAATTTCTTTTTCTGGTAAATTTCTATCTGTGTATACCGAAATTGCAATGGTTGAAGGCATACCTACATTCGTTGACAGAATAAAATATATTATATAAATAAAAAATACACAGGAGGTGCAAATTTTAGCAGGCAGATACTTTGTCATCAATTTTTGAAAAATGTTTCATTTTCTTACCTAGTATTGATAAAGAGGCATTTGAAGGACCAGCTGGAGACTCTTTGTTTATAGAAACAGGATCCAACGACGGATCAGAGCCTAAAACGTTAATGCAAAGAGTGAAAGAACTAATCGTTTGCTAAGTGTTTCCGAGCGATCTCAAACTGACGAAGGAATAAAGCAATAATTACCTGGAGTTGATTGCACTTCAGGAGTGGATGACAATTTGTTTTTGGCAATCCTTATTTTTTTAATCTTTGTTTCGATGATTCCTCTAAATAGAAAATTCGCTTTTGAGAATAAGCACTGTACACAAACTATTAAAATAGGAAAAAACTTAGCTAGACATTGAGGAGATATTTCTACTTGACGTCTTCTTTTCCCCATTGTGGATACCACTGACCTAATGTACTTGAGCTAAAATTGCACTCCCCGATATCAGAACGTCTCTCCTCCACGTTCACGTCTGTTCTGCGTTATCGAATGTTATATCTTCAGGATAATTTTCAACCGTGCCGTCACTTGGTAGTACATTGCTTCTGAGTTGTTGCTCACCGAGTAGTAGGTCAGAAGCACAGCTAATGTAGCAAAATGTTGAATCTGTCGTGTAGTTTTCTGATTACAACACAGAATGTGACACCATCAAATGTTTCCTTTATGACGTAATGGTATCCAGTTCCAGAAATATCAATTACAGCGTATTTATACCGACGTCCAGTCTCCATATACTCATCTTTCCGTTTCAGGTCTGAATATATTTTCGGCAACATTGCTTCTTCATCACGGTAGAATTATTTCTAACGAAGTTTCCACTTAGTATTCATTGTGTACCGATGGGTTCTTTAGCACTCATAACATAGCTGTCTCAACTACATCTGAGAAAAAACCTCCACTATATACTAATGATGGCAAAAAAAGATGTGCCGTTGTCTCTAAGAGCATCAATGTTTATTATTTATGTATCAGCATACCACACGGTATGAAATGTTCGTTAATATAAATAAAAATTGCATAATATTTCATTTATAAGGTTTATTACGGATTTTAGGGTAAAGAAAATATGCGAAGCGCCAAGTTCCTCGCAAAATGCTTATATTTAATCTGAAAACAGACCATAGGAAAATGATAAAAGTAACTCAAGATAATGATAAACATAACTTTCAATCTAAGAAAGGCATCTTGAAACGGCTCCGAATATATGATGCCTGGACCATAAAAAAGAAGAAGAATAAAGGACATGTCGGTATATATAGAAATAATACAATTAGAAGCCATATCTTACGAAAATGACTGAGCACGTCGATCGACGTGTTCCGCCGCTGGCAGAAGATCACGACCACGTCGATAGACGTGCTCCGCAGTGAACGTGTTAAATATACTGCATGTCAATATGAACATAAGAAAAGGTTCAATGTCATGGTTCAAAGGTTCAATGTTTTTCTTATGTCAATATGAACATAAGAAAAAGCCGTTCTTTGCCACACATTCCCACATGGGCACACTATCTTCAATAAAATAATCTTAACTCTTGTCACTGAAAAAATGAATGAATTTGGCAAAATAATTTGTTCGAGGATAAATTTCAATTGATTTTTAACTCAATGACTATGCTTTTACTCAAGAATAAAATTTGGTTTGAAAAAAACATTTTACATAAACAATCTTGCTCTTATTAACATCAGAAAAAAAAATTAATCTGGAAGTGGTGTGGAGAAATTAAATCCAGGACAAAAAGGTTAAAGTCTATCGAAATGAACTAAAACAAAAAGAGTGACATTTCTGATAAGAGAAATAAAAGGGGCTGCAAATGTCAAATAAAAGTTCATTTGGTTATTCAGTAAATTCTGCTCTTACCTGTCCCAGTTTGAGCTATTCCAATCAAATCATAGCCCTTTAAAAGGACTGGCCAAGCCTGACACTGTATTGGAGAAGGTGTTTGAAAGCCAGCCTTGCGTATTTCTTCAAGAATTTCTGGGAAAGGATGAAAACACTCCTCAAATGACTTCACAGGATTGGGAATTCCTTCTGTACCACTCTTGAAAACATAGGAAACCACAATGTTGTTGTTCTTTTTCCTGAAATTGACAAAAAATCAATTAACATCCAAACAAAATATTTCACCAATTAGATAAGACATTTACGTTCACCATATGAAAACTTTTACAGTATTCAACTGAGAACTATGGCAATGCCTTGCTTAGATACAAAAATAAGTCAATTGATGGTCAAATAAGTATTTCTTATGGAGTACAACACAAATAAACAGCCAAATTATGAATAACTCATCAATATTTTACATTCAATTTAATTTACTAACTCATTACAATTTAATCTATACAAAATAAGTAAGTGGTAACTATGACATACAGTAAAAACCTCTATGAAGTGAACCTCTTTACATCATAAACCTCCATACTTCATACCACCCCTATGGTCCCATCAGGTTTACATGTAAATTTACAGGCAAACCTCTAAATAGTGAACCTATTTTTCTCGTAAAACCTCCACTTATCATACCAAGGAGATACCCCCGAGACGGCCTAACTACCTCCGCAAATTGTACCGAGACAGCTAGGGACCAT
Organism: Ischnura elegans; assembly: GCF_921293095.1. Lineage (NCBI taxonomy): Eukaryota > Metazoa > Arthropoda > Insecta > Odonata > Coenagrionidae > Ischnura > Ischnura elegans. The sequence goes on from NC_060248.1 coordinate 111,956,690, forward strand.
TAATGCAGCCGCGATTACGTACATGGAATGACATTTTCAGTGATAAATGTTTCACGTTTATTTTTTTCTTATACACCTTTAATATGCTGTAATTTTCACGTTAACCATTAGTTATGGCCATTTTGTTCCATATGAGAGCATACCTAACAGTAAATAAGAAAAAAGGTGTCCAACTATCCTAATCATTTTAAATGACTGTTGAATTAAGATAGCTCACACTGTTTTCTCTCAAATCATGCTGCAGCACTCGCTTTCTGTTATTATTAAATAATAAATATATGCTCACTAATGCACGCATGTTTGTTTAAAGACATAAATACTATGGTTTAAAAGACAGCAGTGCCTTTCATTTCTGAAGTGTATGAAAAAATGGTGCCTATCTCTGAAACCACTCTACAGTGAACCTCCCAAATTGCCCAAATTTTGGTCCCCTCCATTACGATGTAAAGAGGTTTTACTGTATCATGAACTGGCACTCAATATACTCACTCATGCATGAATGCACTAAGGGCAGAGTTTTTTAAGTGAAATGTGTAATAATTTTCTAATTAAAATACCAAACGGGTATCAATTTCCTGAACATACAAATTTTCATAAACTTGTATAACATTGAAGAGAAAACTGTTGAATGTAAATTTTAACATCTGGTCAACTGATGTCAAAGTAGCCATGCAGCAGGCCCAGATATTGTATGACTAAATAGCAACCACTCAAGTCAAGATTTACGGAGTAAAATCTACAAGTTACAGCTAATTGATTTTATTGCCATTCCAACCTATCTAAATTTCATGGACAAGTAATCAACATTTAGATCATTCATTGAATCTCATGGTCATGGGCCTGGCTCAGGGAACTATTATAAGCATGCATTGGACCAAGCAACAATTTACAAACCACAAAAACAACCGTACAATACCCTCAATGAAGTAAAATAAAATACACACCTGAATTCCGCCACCTCTTCCTTAGACATGTTTGCCACAGTGGGATCCTCTTCATAAAAATCTTTTTTCAATGGTGGACATTTACTCCATCTCTCTTTTTGAGCCGCCTCCTACAGTAGATTACAGTTAGTTACGGTAATGCAAGATAATATACCTCAACTTTAAGACATATGTTGAGTCATAATTCATGCATGCAGAAATTATACACATAAATTAAGATATCTGTTTAAAAAATTATCATGACTATTACACATGCTACACCCATATAGCACCTCAAGGAGTACACACCAATCAGGCTGTTGTAAGTCTAATAAAAAGTTCTATAAAAAGATTGTGTATACTTTTAGAAAAGACATAACCTCTGATTAAATCCTTAAATGGGCACCTGTAATTGCACCCAAGGAAAATACAGAAGACCCTTTTTCATACAAGCAAGTTTAAAATGAAAGTTTTGTCATGGTTTTGAAGAAAGAGGCATATTAACACAAGAATGACCGGGGTAAGCAGCATACCTATAATGACCGCCAACGGTCAATTGACCGTTCACTCTTTTCTTGCACTCTTTCATTTGTTTTACCTCCATATTTTCACTTAGCTAGTGTAAAAGTGTTCTGCTTATGTGTTACGGTTAGGCGTAACGATAGGAAAATAATTATTATAATAAAATATTAATTACTCCTCAAAAAATTTATTGTAAAATGAAAATGTGTTTCACTTGCATCGTTAAAAAATAATACGTCATTTATTTTAAAACACCAGAAGCATTTCAAAACATGTTCAAAGGAGATGCAAAATGCCGATATCAGCACTTTGACCAGAAGGCACTTGGTGGAATCCAGGTGAAACTGTCATCACCCTATGATAAACAACGTGGCGATAACCCAAAAGATGGAGATATCAACGATACAAAGGACACAGCGCTTAAACAAAGTGTCCAAAATTGTGGAATGAGACACGTATTTGAATCTCAAGGAGGTAGAAAAGAACACTATCGGAATGCGTCGTTCATTTGATTTTATCGATTCTCTGAGTCTGGAGTTGAACTTGAACGTGTTAGTAAGATGTCTTCTTGAAATCAAGCGCAACGGGACAATGGGATTGACATAGGGAGTGACGATTGACCCAGAAATATATTCAAACACATTCGATGACCATGTGGTACAAAATATACATGGAATGCACAGTATGGAGGAATACTGAAGGAAACCATCACCAGAAGAGCGACGATCATGGCAAAGCGAGACTACGTGCAAACAAATGAGTTGATGGGGAGGTGGTTGGAAACATGCATTATCATTTACATAACAGTGGTAATGATCACCAGATATGCCTCTCAACGACAGACTGCATCCATTTCGGGAAAAAAAAACAACACTTTGTGCCTCAACCTCTGAAAATTTCAACTGCCATCATCTAGGAAAACTGTGTATGCTTTGTCGCATTTGAAAAAATTTCATTCATCCAATGAACTGAGCACAAAAAGTTTTCACCAAATTTTGCTGTACAAAGCGGTAACTTTGGTCCACTATCCATGAATGTAAACAGTATGCATTTCTTCACTCATGATTTAACTCTATAGTTGAAAATGTTTGAGGATATTTTGAAAGTTTCAGATTTTTCATGGAAATATTAACAAAACTAAAATATGTGTTAGAATGTGACATGTTATCAGTCATACAGAAAGAGGGTAATTACTGCTGCAATTACTTTATGAGAATTATGCTTGCCATCTAAGTAGAGAGCCCCCTTAAAGATTAATAAAATTCTACTTACATGACTCATGTTTAATTTGTCCCAATCAATTTTGAAGCCTTCTCCATCATCAATCACAAAATCAGATTTATTTGAATCTATTGCATCAGAGTCATTGTTTTTAAATCCTCCAGATCCACGATAAAAAGTCTTCTCGGTCAATTCTGTAATTAAGGTTTTAGCTTTTTCAGTTGCTTCTTCCGAACCAATTAATTGCACACTTGTGGTTGCACCATAGTCCTCCTCACATGGTTGAAGAATCTATAATAAGAAAAAAAATAAATAATCAACGTCAAGGGGCCTCATTATGTGTACCAACTAATACCTACAAGAAACTAAAACGATAAGAATTAGACTACATATATAATTCAAAACCTAATAACATGGAAATGCAAGCCTCTATCAAGATACCCTTCCCTTAAAAGGTCAGAGTTCAGGATGAAAGCTAAGCAGGAATATAGATGATCGAGGCAGTTGGTTGCAGAAGGGTATCTAAGCCATATAAATGGACATGGAAAATAAATGGAGGCAGTTAAAACATTCCTGGGTTTTCAGCCACCTGCAGGCTTCTCCATGAAAGACTGCCTACACCAAGGTCCCAGGTATCATATAGCACAATGATTCAGGGTATTTTTTCACCTGACTGTACACTGGATATGGCATATGAAGGGCCAATTTGACCTCAATAACAATAAGTAAAAGCATTTTCCAAAAGCACTGAAAATAAAATGGGGTGTCTCATATTATTTAACATGGAAAATGAGGACACTATTACATCGATGGCTTCTGCACACCATAAAAACGAGCATTTCAACTAACACATTCATGATTGATACTATTAGGGTAAAGATAAACAAAAGTGATCATTGACATCTGCAAATATGACAAAGATTGAAATGGCAAGATCTTGTGATCCCTGATGGTCTCCCATTGGCAGATTGTGACTATAGCATTTGTTTTCAGTCAGTTCAACTGGAAATTTTACTTCCATTAACATAAATTCACGCAAAGGAGGAGTAGTATCAGACTTTTAATAAGATTTATTTATTAATATTCCCTTTATTAACCTTATCCACTTCACTCTAATGGAAAATTCTACAATGCAAATTACCAGAATGAAAAGGCTTTTTTCCCTTAACAGAAGTTCAGGGATTTAATTTTGGCCTCAACTTTAAGTTACTATGTACAGTAGAATCCTGATTTAAGGTTTTTCAGCGGGGACACAATTTAAAACACTAAATGCGGAAAAACACTAAATGAGGACCTGCCTTTTTTTTCAGTTTTTAGGGTCTGTAATGATTGGAATGGCTTTTTATGAATAAAAAATATTATTTTAAGTAACTAAAAGTTGCTGCATGCAGCAAAAAATTCATTGATTAAATGATTTTTGCCGAATTAAGGTTGGATAATACTTTTCAGGAATCAGCTAAAAAAATGGGTAGTAAAAATAAGTAATGAGAAGATGACAATTGTTTCAATGAAATATTTTAAGAAAATTATAATATTCATCAACTTAAAAGCATTCCCACATGGAATATTATTATGGAAATTAGTGATTCCATTTTATGCATATTTCAGTGGCCTCGAAGAAAATTTAAAATTTTTTTCTGTAAAAGCGACATGTAGGTGACTATAGCATTTCTAATATAATAAAAAAGGTGTAAGTAGGTACTCGAAAAAAATCGTCATTGCATCAATGAAGATGAGTGAAATAAAGGGACAGCAGAAAATCCCGAATTCTAAACTACCGAATATCTAGGAAAAGGGAGATTTACTGGAATTTTGCCAATCTAACGTTTTCTGTTGTCTCGGCGAAACGAGCGATTTATGAGCCTCCTGTGCGCACAGTTTGGATTTCGAGGTCATCCAAATATTGAGAATCTTTTTTCTAGTATGCGTACAAGTCGATGGTGATTCAACTCGATGATAACACCAGATTCGTTGTCATATCCGCGGCCTCATGCAGGTCGAATGGAACCGAGAGAAGTTGTTTACGCGGCGCGATGATCACCTTGACTCCGACTCACCGTTTCTCGGCAGCTTTTAATAAAATTTGGTTGGACCTTGAATAACGATTAGCTAAACTCTGTTAAGTGAAAAGTTTTAATCTTCAATAGAACTGGATTTCATCTGAAAAATTGTCAGTGCCTCCGGAGTTTGGCAATTTCGTCCGAGTTATGATGTCGCAGTCAACCACCAAGGGATTCCTGCTGGATTTTCGTATTTTTCCGCGCTCATCTATTTTACCGTGATTATGTGGTGATTTTTTCCAGCATGATGGATGAAAAATAACGATTTTATTAACTTTGATATAATGGCCGTTTTCCGGTGGTCCGCAGCCACATTTTGTTGCAAAGTTAACAAAAACGTTATTTTTTATCGCAGAGACACGGTTCAAAGACGTACTTGATTGCTTGATTGGCAGGAAAGCGATGAGAACAATCATATTGTGATGATCGGATTTATTGATTGATTTTCAAATTGCAGTCAGAGCGGTCACTTTTCCGGAGGTAGGGCCCCCGCTGGTAGGGCCGATGAGACGGTCCTGCGAGGGTGAATTCGTCGAGGATAGGGTCGCGGATTAGTGACCCTTCGGAGGGTGTACCACACCCATCCTGGAAGTACCTGCTCCATGGGCCCAGGAAACGCAGTTTAACATTTTCGCCGCATGTGTGGAGAACGTTTTCGGAGATTGAACAGCAGCGAAAGGGTTAATATTATTTCTTGCCTCAAATCTTCTTTTTTGTTTATATATTAATCGAAATTCATTGCTGTGCAATTGCCAAAAGTATTACTCGTCATTGGGTCCAGATAGCCGGCCTACCGAAGATTTATCTCGTCTCCGTAACAGAATGATAATAAATAATTTAGATCGTTAATTAAGCGTGGGGCTAGTGGAAATGAGTTTTTTTTTTCAGCAATACGGTTTGAGACGTATTTTTGCCGTCGTAGGTTACCGGGCGATTGACTTCCAGGTAGAGGGTCTACGCTAAAGCCTTCAAGGTCATCGGTATTCACGGGGGAGAAATGGAGTTGCGCATGAATAGCATCAACACATAAAAGGGTCCGCTATAGAGTCTCAAACACAATGGCTTCGTTCCCTCCCCGCAGTCATAGGCCTTCTGCGTCTCAAGAATACAGTTCAGCAGAAGAAGGTGATTTAGATAGATCCATACAGAGTAAAAACCAAGAGAATATGGCAAAAAATAGGAATGCGGGTAGAAAAATCAAGAATTTATCAAGAAAAACCATAAACCTAGAAGAGAACTTGAGAGAGGACAATTGCTTTGAAAATGGAGAGCGTCAAAGCGATATTGCGTGGAAGTTTAAACTCACGATGCCTTATTCTGAATAAAGACGAAGCTAAAATATCAGTGACCTCAGCCGCACCAACTTCAACCAAGCGGTCTACTCATACGGAAAGTTCATGGTGAATCAGTACAAAAAGACGAGAGTGGTAATCGCTCCGAGACATTTAGTGAAAGCGGTTGGTTCCAGAATTTAAACGGCAAGCAGGTATTTTCAGTGCGGCGATATCAGGTGAATCTGCAAGTGTTGATAGCGCAGCCACCACAACATTTTCTGATGAAAATGAAAGAGCAGGAGCAATTCATTTTCATTATGTCACGTTTCAACTCCATCTCGCCTGAAACCTCAGACTATATTTTCTGATGAATTCCAAGCTGTTATTGAAAGTGGCTCCTTTCCCCCTCAACTAGATCTAGTGTTGACGAGACGATATTCTTTTGGAAAAGAATGCATTCTCGTTCATTCATTTTCAGGGAAGGAAAACCTGGGTCAGGTTTCAAGGCATTTAAAGACTGTTTCACGTAGCTGCTAATGACTCGGAGGACTTCAAATTAAAATGATTTATCATTCATAAACTCCGCTAGCTATGAAATGGCATTTATAGTAGCATTTTCCTGTCATTTCGATGAGCTACAAAAGGGCCTGGGTGACACAACAGTTGTTTTTAGACTACAGTAAAACTTCGATTTTACGCACTTCGATTTTACATCAAGTCTCGTTTTTACGCAGCGGCATTCAAGTCCGGCCGGAAAGCATAGGGAATTGCAGTGGTGAAACTTCGATTTTACATCTTTTCTTGATTTTACGCAGTTTTTCGATTTTGCGCAGCATAACCCCAGCCCCTAAGAGGTCGCTAATCTTGATTTTACGCAGTTGTCTTTCGGCTTGTTTTGAAAATCCGACTGGAGCAATATGCAGTTAGGTTATTATTTCGTCTCAATGAGTTGCAAAAATGAATACAGGAACCGTTGAAATGACATCGCGCTGTAGAGCGTGAAACTAAATACATCGCGAATCTAATTATTGCTTCCCCGTGAGCCCTCTCAGGCTCCATTACGAACGCGAATGTCGCTCTTAGTTCAAATTCGCCGTAGAAGGATATCGAAACCTAAAACACACGGCAATCGCCTGCATGCGTAACTACTTTTGATTAAGACATGATCGCTGGAGATATTAACATTATCACCTTTCGTTTATTATTCGACTTATTGATCGACGCTGTTTAAATCCAGAATTATGAGCTACGGAATATCTATCCCCAACGCAAGGCTTTCTAGAATTTTGCCAACGCTATGTTTTCCGTCACCCCAGCGAAATATAATGGCGAAATGAGTCGTTAAAAATACTCCCGTGCCAAAATTTTGGCTTCCAAGGTGATCCAAAAAAGATAGTCGTACTTCTAGTATGGACGTAAGTCGATGGTGATTCAACACGATGGTAAAAGCAGCCTGCATTGTCTCATTCCCAGGCTAACCCCACATCTGCGGGACAAATGGAGGCGAGGGAAAATTGCTTGCGCTGCGCGCTTATCAGAACCGACTCAACTTGTATATCATTGTCAGAAGGTTTAAGTTAAACATGGTTGGACCTTGAATAGCTATTAGCTTAACTCCGCTAGGTGGCAAGCGTTTTAACGGAACGGGAGTTAATGCCCTCGGAGAATAACTCGCGTCGTCAATCGTCATGTAATCATTGAAGTCAAATTCAAGACGTGAGTGATAAGGGAGTCCCTTTAAACTCAGGAATGGCTTAGTACCATTAAATCGAAATACAAAAAGTGTCCGGTGTTGTTATCAGATATGGGGAAGCAAAATATTACGTGAAGCTAAGTCACTCGGCTTGTGAGTCGAAGGTCCCGGCGCTGAATTCGCGGAAGAATGCCGACAGAGAAGCTATTCCCGGAAGAGTCAATCAACTAATGCTAAAATTTCATGGGGAAATGCTTTTTTAATGCATATAAATTATAAAGAAGGAAAACTTTTCAGGACTATTTGTCATTTTTTATTCATCACGGGCGGCATGACGGCAGTTGCGCGGTCATTTAAATAGCTCACTTAAAAAAAGTGATTTAAGCACCGGAAAAATCTGAATTTCCGAATATCCCGAGTCCTGTGTGCTCCGTATTATCTATGGTATGCTATTTGAAGGTAACCAACAACTGGGGTCATTAGCGCCATGAAGTAAGGGCTGGGGGGATAGGAACCCTATGTTGGCATTAGCCAGGTTGTAATGATAAGCTCAAAATGGACCAGGACTTAACTTCCCATCTGATGGACAGAGTGGTGCACTGGAAGTGCCCTCCACATTAGACTCAAGTAGGGATAGGGGCATCTCTGATAAGTCTCTGCCACTGCCAGGACTTGAACCCAGGCCCACAGGGTGTAAAGCCTATGTGATGTATTAGCAAAATTTTGCACCCTATTAATGGGGTTAATTTGGATGACTATCCTCAGGTATCTCATTTCTTCAATCTCCAATCTTTGTTTGTCTGCTGGTGGTTAAACGGATATCCTGAAAACTGCTTTTAATGAGAATATTTTCGAAAATTAGCTTCTCTGCGAGCATTTAGTATCACCATTCCGAAATTTCTCCTGGGTAACAGAAGTAATCTTAGTGCCAGAAATGCCCCCATTTCAACCATTTTGTTCAACCATGGGAAACACTGTTCAGGAATGCAAAGTTGTTTCTCTTAAGGTAACACGTCATCTGTGGTGTTGCTTTTGAGTAAATAAGATTATTAGGCTTCATTTTCCGAGCAATAATGAGCTAGTGTTATCCTGAAAACTATACTCCTCCTCAATACCAACTCTTGATTTTACACACTTTGATTTTACACAGTGCCCATATTTCGGTCCCTCCAACTGCGTAAAATCAAAGTTTTACTGTAGTTTGAAATATCATCAACTGCCGGCAACGCATTACGATCCCCTGAGATAGCAGATGTTAGCCCACCCGCACGACAGGATGGAATTTCGAAAGCACGTAAGAATTTTTTTTAACGTGAATAAAAGTATTTGAATGCGTGAATACTATCTTTAAAGTCTTTATCTTTATGTTTTAAACTATAAATATTTATAGAAATAATGTTTTCTAAGGCTTTTTATGGGAATATAGATGTTTTAGAGGAAATTCAATACCAAAGACCTATGCTACCAGGAACGCATCCCTATCTTCCCTATGTTAAAACTCTCTCGTATAACGCAAATTCGTACAGCGCAAAGACCCCAAGGAACGCATCCCTTGCGCTATACGAGACATGGGTGTAGTATACTCTTCTAAAATAATTACTAACATTTTTTAAAAAAATCATTGTGGAATTTTAAGTCGATTTCTAGCGTCAATACCAACAAAGTTAGTGAACACATGGTACTAAGTCCAGAAGTCCATTATTTTTAATGTCAAAATTTTGTTTAAAAGTTGCTAATGCACAGAACATAATGAAGAATTCATTACAAAGTATAAAAAAATTGTGACATATGACAAAATATATCATTGCAAAAACCTATGGCAATATAACCACTTCAAAATGGATTCCTGCAGTGAGGATGATCGTAAATGACAAGGGATGGTCGGGCTTAATTTCCAAGGAATGGCCCTAAGGTCTAACTAAGCTGGGTCTCAGGCCAGGTCTGAATGTATCCTACGATTGCTACCTCAGGGGTCACTTCTCCCTCACATCGGCTATAGTTGACGTCCGGATCTTTGTATTGAAAAATCCACAACAGCTATACCCGACGTCAAGTCTTCTGCCTATGAAAATGCCTGTCAGCCTGACATTTGGAGCAAAAGGGTTAATGCCTACGACAAAGTGACATACCTTGATCGAAGCTCCACTTTCATCTTGGAGTTCCCGTATTTTTGATCCAGAACGGCCAATTATTTTTCCAACATCAGTCGACTGGACAGAAATAATGACAGGCTTCCCACCTCCCTGTGAGTCACCTCCCACATCATTGGAACGGCGCCAATTGGTATTTTCACTACCAGAGCGATTTCCACGTCTGGAGCCTCCTTGGTCTGATTCTCGTCGGTCCTGGTTTCTGGAGTTGTTTTGCCAGTGTCCTGACCAGCTTCCAGAATCTCTCCCACCTCTCCCACCCCTCCGGCCACCTCTGCCTCCTCTTCCACGATCATTGAACCCAGATGAGAAGCCAGAGTTGCCAGAATAACCAGCATTAGCATGTGAACTGTTGTTCACTTGGTAGCTTGCAACAGGTGTTGAATTGGGATCATCCCAATTCTCCTCTTGAGCATACATGTCTAATACTCCCTGCAACATAAAGTAAACTTTAGAAGGATGTGGTAGAAATCTGAATCATATCACTCGCTTTGTCAAGAACTTCTGAATCATGCTCTGGAAGGAAATCTTTATCCAGTACTTTGCAAAGCTTTTTGTTCAAACACATTCATGAAGTTTTTTGTCAATAGAAAATGGAGAAAGTTAACTTGTATTGACATGCATCCTGTATTACGATGTGTTTTATAAAGCAACAATCAAGTTATCCCCAGCAACGATGGGTAAGTAGTATGAATTCCTTATAATTTTCTATTTCGAAAATATATTTTTCTTATCGGGAGAAAAACAACCTGCGCATAAAAAATGTTATAATTTTTGAACTTATTATGTACTAGATTCATCTTGTAAATATTTGCTTAGATATAGAAAACAGTTAACACAAGCATTTCATCACACTTGAAGGAGGACTCAACACTGACTACCAGAGTCGTGAAAAGGGATTTTTTTGCATAATTTTTTTTTTAACAACAAAGAAAGCAAAAAGCCATGAATTTTATTTTTACAGGTGGTGGGTCATAGCTTAAGGAATATTAGAAAAAAATAATTTAGCTTGATTCAGATATTGCCTCAGGTCAAAATTTGATGTTTTATAGAACCATGTTTTAGACGCAAAATTTTCTAAAATCTTATGAAACATATGATTTTAGAGAATTTCCAATATCCCTTAGGATATTTTTCAATTAGATTTTGGAATCCTCATGACTTCTATAGTAAACCTGCAAATTTCCATGAGAACCGGATGAAAACTATGGCTGAGACAAATTATTTCCCTCTGGAGGTACAAGTGCCTCTGGAGACCGCATTCCTTAAAAAACTGCAGTTTCACCCAAACTTCAAATGGCCGTGAAAAAAAAAAACTATTAGAGATAGCCAGAAATACTTTACACTGTTTCATTCCTACATGGAAGGATGAAAATTGCCAAGTTTCATCGAAATCCGAGTCGGTGGGTGTCATGCCTGGATGAACATGTTATGACCCATGAATGAAATTAGAACAGGGGCTACAGTATTTTGCCGTCTTGCATCCACGCATTCTTGCATGTGTTCTAGCAATTCACCGCTTTACACGACGAAATTTTGATTGCGCCTTTGCACATACGTCAGATTGCGCAATTCTGTGTACCGTGTAAAACAGCCTTTCCACTCACAAGGGGAGACCACGAAACTTGCTCCGCCTTTTTCGATGCCTTATTTTTTATGGCCTTCGGAATGGTGAACACATCCCTGAACTGGTAGTGGTTCCGTTGAATGGGCCTTAGTTTGGCTGTAATCAATTTATTTTCATGCGGTACTTTTCACAAGCCGCCTATAGCTCCAAGATATCACCCCCCTTTACTAGCGGGTTGGGTGGGGTAGTGGTTAGTGTTTACGGCTACCACCCAGGGGACCAGGGTTCGAGGCTTCGTGATGCCTGTGTATTTTGTTGTCTTCATTGTGTTCATACGGCGTCAACTTTTTCATTAGTTTTAATTACGACAAGCATACACATGAGACTATTTTTTTATCATCATAATGGCGTTTAGGTATTTAAGCGGTGTCATTTCCAACGCGGAGAAGTGAAGGCTCCACTTTCTACTCCCCTCAAAATCATATCGAAAGGTTAACTAGAACACCGGCTTTTTTTTGGAAGAAATTACATTTGCTGGTGGGCATCTTGTTATTATATTGGATGGGTTACGGAAGATTTTGGGAAGCGGCAAGCACAAGACACATTTGGTGTGATTGTTACTTTTAACCCTCCAGCGGGCGCGACTGTTATTTCTACACAACCGGGCGAATGGCGTACTTTGCCCATGTTATGTGCATATATGATAACACTCCATTTTTGTTAAAATTAATCTTTATTTGTAGAAATTAGTAAAATCTTGTACATTTATAGGTAATACAGATATAAAGGTACGCAGGTGGTACACGGCCGGTCGCGCGGCGTAATTTATACGCCACGTGTGACGGGTTCCTCTTACTGATCTAAAAAAATTAGCAACAATACCTCGAACTTTGAAAACTCAAAGTACATTGTAGGAATACGCGAGACCATTCTAGCCCAGAATGTACGTACGATGTTGAAATCCTTGGTTTTCGAAGATTGACGTATTTTATGCCATCACGCCCGGTCCATGGTCATCAACTTTTATTTCATCCTATTTGTTAATGGAAATTATATTTCGGAATGGTTCTTTTAGCACATGGGTACTGTGTAAGTAAACTCCCTTTGGAGCAAAGTGAATTACAAGTGTTCGAGAAATATGGCATTTTATAATCGTTTTGTGTTCTTATTAATTATGTCTGTACGCATGTTGTTGATCGCCGCGAGCCTTTAACGGCATGTGCTCTCGCAAGAGTGGTTTTCATTTTTAATGTGGAAGTTGATTAGTAGAAGCAATGAAAAATTAATATTTTGGCGCACACCAACCCTTGCTAGTGTAGTAGTCGTATCTCCATGTTTGAAATGACACTGCTAAAATACCTAAATGCCATTATGATGATAAAAAAATAATCTCACGTCTATGCTTGTCGTAATTAAAACTAATGAATAAGTTGACACCGTATGATCACAATGAAGACAACAAAATACACAGGCATCACGAAGCCTCGAACTCTGGTCCCCCGGGTGGTAGCCGTAAACGCTAACCACTACCCCACCCGACCCGCTTGTAAAGGAGCGTGATATCTTGGAGCTATATGCGGCTTGTGAAAAGTACCGCATGAAAATTAATTAATTACAGCCAAACTAAGGCCCATTCAACGGAACCACTACTAGTTCAGGGATATGTTCACCATTCCGAAGGCCATAAAAAATACGGCATTGAAAAAGGCGGAGCAAGTTTCGTGGTCTCCCCTTGTCAGTGCAGAATCCTATCATAGGAGGGATGAATGTGAGATAATTCTGTTCACCAATAACTATCCCGTTAATACATAAATCAATAAACTAACAACTATTACACTATACCAAAGTCCGGAGTTCAACAGATAGATTTTGATTAAGCTTTTCCCCACTATCGACAAAAATATTTGTCACAGATTTTCCTTCACTCACAAAAGAATGCCAAAAATACCTGTTTCTTTGCTCCCCCCCTATTATGATGGTTGCGGGTACACAAAGTCTTAGTTTCGGTACTCTATGCAGCGGGACTTAGGGCCTACCCTCGAAATCCAGGAGCAGGTACCTGGACCCCTCATCTTATATGACCCCTCTTTGTAGTAAGGGGTTGCGGTCATACAATAGGGTGGTTTCCTATTATTTTTTTATTGCCTAAATCGAAAGATTATTACTCCTGGAGTACGCATTTCACGCTTTTAGATTTTTACATGACGATATCTCTTTTTCGCGATTAAATGAAAAGTGAAAATTTTCAAGCGCGCGAAAACGCGACGCGTAAGTATGAATGCCGGGAAATCTCTCTGTGTGACGTATTTCTGCTTCCCGCTGCCGCCCTGTGTGGTGACCTTGAGGGAGACTTAGCGCTGATACGACGCAGGCTGCTAGCGGGTAGCGGAGTACCCTGCTGGCTGGTAGCGCTTGGCTTAAATAAGGATTATTAATACCTTATCAAATGAAGAAAACTTTCCGACCTTAGCCAGTTTTAATAAGTGATTATTAAGACATGTTTCCCTGAGCTCTGCGCCTCATGCATGCATTGGTAACCTCAGACGATGTATAACTCCTATATACTCGTATAGAAACTAGGTCCCTGTGACGTCACGTGGAGTGGCATCGCATGGGCGCCAATCTGGCCCTTTTCAAATAAGGATAAAAATGGACCATAGCCTTTCGTCTAAACCGGTATTTCTAAAACGAAATAATTTGTATATTATGAATACACTAGTGATGGGTAACGAATCGCAATCAATGCCTTTCGTTTTCTTTGAAGGAAACTACCCTATTGTTCATTCAGTCAGTTTGCGGAATAAATATTTGTTCCTAAACTAAGAATTGAATTATTTTGCCTATGGAGCTGCGTTTACAATTCCTAAACGATATCCTACCATAAATATTAACTTATATTTTGATTTCAGTATTTCAGTAATTTTGTCATGGTAATTGTGGCTTATATTCCCTTCAGTTAAAATCTTTCTCTCTTAGATTTTGTCAAATTAACAGGGTTTTTTTAAGTACTGCACAGACCAAATTACTTTGTTCATTAAATGTTTTCATTTGATATATCTGTCGTTGTCTCTAAAATGAAACTTTAAAATGAAAAATATTTCCTCTACCATTGAGTGACTTAATTCTCTTCCTTCCTCATATTTCCATCTGTTGACTTGAAAACAGGTCACGAGGTTGCTTATTTATCTGCAAGAACGTTGAAATTTGAGCAATTTTATAGAATTGCAGCATTCTCTTGGTATGATTCAATTATGTAGGTTTAAGTTGGAGTACATATAAGGAATACCCCACATGACCTTCCTCACATGTTTAGGTACAAAGTATTGTCGACGCGATGTCTATGAGTATGCACGTAAATAGGGAATTTGCATCAGCAACAATATTTTTACTGATCTCCTACTTCTTCTTGATTCCTACCATAAGTTTTTAGGTGAACCCTTTCCCTTCAAAGTTGCACTATCATTTACGATTTCACACTATGATGCACCACAGTCAGAAGCACTGATTTTTTTGCTGCTCTCGCCGAAATAACTAGTTTTGTTGATAAATTTTTCGCGGTAGTTCGTATAAACGAATTCAATTTGCTCCTGGGGACTGAGCCCGATGTTCCAAATTTCAAAATATTTCGTATTATCAAAACTTGGTATTATCGAATAGCGCTATTTATTTACCGTAGGCTTTTTGCCGGGATCACAATTTCACTCCGTATTATCGAAAATTTCGTAATATCCTGCTTCCTATAATTGAGAGTTTACTGTACCATCGGGAGAAGCTCACCGTCGTAGAATAGTAATTTCGTCCCACATTTCCCAAAATCCATTATCCCCCACCCATCAGTCCTCAGTCCAACCCTCTAACGTTTCACTCCCTTTCGTAGCCCCCCAACAAGCCTCTGGCACCCCAGATCATTGCTCCCTCAGGTTTCATGTTACGAAGACCATCAATCCTTCAAAATAAAAGTTACACGAGAACAATAGAAACATGTTTCACCCCTCCCCATTTCTTGCCAACTGACCTTTTTTAGCCAACCTTCAAGATTTAAAGTTCCCAGTTTCTGGAGCCCAAAAAAAAAAAAAATGTCACCTATTGGGTCCAAAAGTGTCTAACAGTGACTTTTGGCAAATGATGAGGTATCTTGATTGAATTGAAATATTCATATTATGTACAATATTTGAAAGAAAATGATACCAAACATGGTGTATTTTTGACATTTTAAGCATGGAAGTAGTTTCCCGGGGAAAAATCAAAAATGGAAGTGGAATAGGGAGTAGGAACGGATAAAGGCCAGAGTTCCGTAGCCTGACAAAATTGCACTGACATCTAGTAAAAGTTTCAAGTTATATGAGTAGAATGGGAAGTGGTTGCTTTCCAAGAGCCTCTCCCCCTGTCCTTCTGCCAGCTCCACTCTGTTCATGCTGTCTGCCTCTGGTCCCCAATTTTCGAAGCACTCTGATAGCATGACTCACATAAGTACTGTGTTATTTTTTTATTGCCTAAATCGAAAGATTATTACTCCTGGAGTACGCATTTCACGCTTTTAGATTTTTACATGACGATATCTCTTTTTCGCGATTAAATGAAAAGTGAAAATTTTCAAGCGCGCGAAAACGCGACGCGTAAGTATGAATGCCGGGAAATCTCTCTGTGTGACGTATTTCTGCTTCCCGCTGCCGCCCTGTGTGGTGACCTTGAGGGAGACTTAGCGCTGATACGACGCAGGCTGCTAGCGGGTAGCGGAGTACCCTGCTGGCTGGTAGCGCTTGGCTTAAATAAGGATTATTAATACCTTATCAAATGAAGAAAACTTTCCGACCTTAGCCAGTTTTAATAAGTGATTATTAAGACATGTTTCCCTGAGCTCTGCGCCTCATGCATGCATTGGTAACCTCAGACGATGTATAACTCCTATATACTCGTATAGAAACTAGGTCCCTGTGACGTCACGTGGAGTGGCATCGCATGGGCGCCAATCTGGCCCTTTTCAAATAAGGATAAAAATGGACCATAGCCTTTCGTCTAAACCGGTATTTCTAAAACGAAATAATTTGTATATTATGAATACACTAGTGATGGGTAACGAATCGCAATCAATGCCTTTCGTTTTCTTTGAAGGAAACTACCCTATTGTTCATTCAGTCAGTTTGCGGAATAAATATTTGTTCCTAAACTAAGAATTGAATTATTT
Organism: Ischnura elegans; assembly: GCF_921293095.1. NCBI lineage: Eukaryota > Metazoa > Arthropoda > Insecta > Odonata > Coenagrionidae > Ischnura > Ischnura elegans. Next base: position 111,973,285 of record NC_060248.1, read on the forward strand.
TGCCTATGGAGCTGCGTTTACAATTCCTAAACGATATCCTACCATAAATATTAACTTATATTTTGATTTCAGTATAAAAATCAACATGGAAATTATAGATGCATTAAATCTGTTACTGTTGACGATAGAGCTTCATACAAAATTTAACAATTCTCGGAATAAAATGAGGAATTCAAATCAAAGTCTGCAATTTTACGTGCAAGCAACAATTACCCATATAGCTCATTCATATAAAAAAAATTCATGAAAAAAAAATAAGTTGACTGTGAACCAAAGGCCCTGGTGGGTTTGTAAACCTGGAAAGAAGGGAGCCCAACTATCCTATCAGTCGGAGATAATGTGGAGTCCCTTCTAGGAAGGGTTGAAATAGCTTGGTAGTTATCCGTGACCCTTCCTAATGAATGCCCTGCAAAAATGCTCGGTACTGAGGGGACCAAAGTGTCTCTTGGAGATCAGTCCAGCAGTCATGCTAAGGAGAGAACTTCACAGTCTCGAAAAGGTTAACTGTGAAGCAGATAGGTTTAGAGGTTTGGTTACAGCCCAGACAGCACATTTGTGGTAATACATTTGTAATCCAATCGTTTTACAAGTGTTTTCCAAACCGAGCATGCTGTATTACAATCGTATTACAATTGTAATACAGTGTCAAATGTCCTCTATTACAATCGTATTACAAATTCCCTTGTATTTTGCCTTTGTATTACAACTGTATTACAAATCATCTGTATACAAGACGTTTGAATACAACTGTAATACAGTTGTATTACAAAAATCGGTACAATTTGTAAGGTTACAGAAGATTTACCATTTGTATACAAATGGTTGTGCTATCTGGGAGACTGTATGTGCCAATGTGAACTGGGCTGTAGCCAGGATTATTGGCCAGGAAGAGCAAACAGGTTGTAAGGTTGAGCAACAAGCATCACCTGACCTGCCCCCTCCTGGCTATGTCTCTGCATGTGAATTTGAATTAACAGTTTTGATCAAATTAAATGAATGAACATATGCATGGGCTAAATAAGAACACACTATATTATCAAATCAAGCATTTTTACAAGTAAGGTTGTTTTACAATGAATTTTCCGATCGTACATACTTTGCACTTGTGGATTTCTTCATTTTCTGGGTTATCGCCGCGTTTCGTTGTCAGAGGTGACGACAGTTTCGCCAGCATTCCACCAGGCATCTTCAGGTCGAAGTGGTGCTTTCGGTGTTTTTGCCGCGTGTATATAGCTCTCGTAGTAGTCACCTCTAACAACGAAACGTGACGATAACCCGGAAAATGGAGAAATCCACAAATTCTGTACGCCACAAAAGACCCCGAGACTACAATACTTTGCACTTGCTAATGTATTTTGTAACCAAGTCTTCAGAAAAGGTATGAACTCTACTGGTGCACATACTACACGCATTTTCTGGTTACTCATATCCTTCAAAATCTCCATGCACTCTCAAAACAATTAAGATAGCAATAGAGGTTCAGATAAAGCAAGTCTATTCATTAAGGAATGAGAGTGCAGTGTTTCCTATGAAGACAAGACAGTAAGAGCTGAAGTTGCTGCATATGTTCTAAAAATTGCTTACAATAGCGATTAAAAATGAAGTTGATGAGATATCCACTCAATAAGTGCAAAAATGGGAATGCCTGCAAGTGCAAGTCAGGGCAATAAAGAAATATCTTCAAGAAATGATTGATGAAACTTCTTCGCAGAAAATAACAAAAAGCAAAATAAAACAAGGCCCACCCAATCATTCATTGTTTGCAAACTAATTGCTTGAGAATTGTGTCCACATGTGAAAAAACATATCTTACTCTGGAAGCTATTTGAGCACTTGAATTGGAAAAGGGCCATTGTCTAAAGAACATCACACTGTGCCATCAAGCACCATGGGTACTGATTACCATTCTTGACCTTGAGGCAACCAGAGTTCGATCCCTAGAAATCTCAAGGACGCAAACATTGAACCCCGTTCCTCCCCGAAAAGGAGAGATACGGTCATCAGTGCATCCCGTCCAAATCAGCCCCCAACGAAACACAACCATTGGCCTCTTCAAATGAACCTTTCCCCTGAAAATTTTCCTGCCCAAGGTCTTCATTATACTTGATCAAGAAAATAAGAGAGCTGATGCATAGCCAAAACTTAAACTTTAAATTCAGGAGGTATCAATTATACAAAGGCTAAAACATAGACTTACTTGCTCATATCCCTCGGTAGCTTACATACGGATTTTACCACGACTTGACAGAATTAAACTATCGATTGATGGTCCTCATTACCTACACTTCCCATGGCATGGATTACTAGAAGTCAATGGTTGTGCCTTTTAACTCATATCTTAAGCTCCATAAATATACTATAAATACTGATTGTCACCACTACAAGTGCTTCGTAAAGAAAGGGATCACAGTAAAAGAAATGCAGGAAAACGGAAATCACACTTAAAAATCGTAATTTAAGTATAACGGCCGGAGGAAGAAAGTAATGCAAATACCAAGGACTAAGGTTTCTTAGCACGAGGGCATAAATATTGTAAATTCACGTGTTCCCGCAGCCACCAGCGAAATTCTGCTCTTACAAATTTTATGAAAGCAATATGCAACCTATAAGGATAATTGTTACCTACGGTAGCCTTTTTCTATGCTTTCCACCGGTGGTCGTCTTATGTCACTTCAATATGCAACGGAGAAAAATATTTCTCCGTGAATCTCGGTATGCGGCATCTTCCACTTTCCGACAAATCTCGACCTTCTCGATTTGTCCAATAACAACTCATTTGTTTATTATGATGATGGCGCGGATGCCAAAGCGGGATATTTGAATTTGGTGCCTTGTTTAATAAATTATACGTTTAAGATAACTTAGCCTAAATTGCTCTCTCTAAACAAATTCAAATCAGTTATTTTACGTTTTTTACGGTTCATTGAGGATTTTTCAAAGTTAATGACGCTTCTATATCTACAAAACATTATGTTAATTTGTCAGAGTAATGGAAAATATCCAATGCTTACATCCGCATTGAATAAGCCATTGTAATAATTAGTCAGAGAATACTCAGAAAATTAGGACAGTGCTACTTTTAGGATAAATTCAGAATTAAATAAAGAGAGCAACAAGAGCAATGCCAAAATTTGAACATTTTTAATTAAAGATATCGAGATATATTGGCAACCCTGCTAAACGCCGAACGCATGACGTTTGGCAATTATTACACGCAAGTCACAAATAATGTGAACTTTCGAAAAATGATGCTGAGGTAACAATTTTTAGTTTCCTCGCCTGTATTTGTTGCTGGGAGCTGGGAGGGACTTGTGTCATTTGAATGTAGCAGTGTGAAGGAAGGAAGAAGTTTGTTTTCTGTTGTTAATGCTGACGCCTTACTAACGTTGAAAATGTCTGAGAATATAGGCGATGTGACCGAAGCAACTTATGAGCTTATACAGAAGTTTCGATGTAAAGAAATACCGTTGTGCGATACAATTAAGGATATTAACGAGCACATATCAAAATATTGTGCTTGTGCCAGCATCGAGGAATTTAGTGGAGGTGAAAATCATTCAACATTTCTTCGAGCACCATTTAGAAAAAGTGGTATTACTGCAATATCTTCTTCTTTTTCAGATTTAGAATGGTTTAATGTCAGTCGGCCCCTCACTTTCAAAGAAGATCTTAAGGGTAAAGTGATTCTACTTGACTTCTTCACGTATTGCTGTATCAATTGTTTACATATACTCCCAGATTTGAAGAGAATTGAAAGGGAATTTTCTGTTGAACAGGGCGTTGTAGTGGTACGTAATATAATTAATACTATGGGTGGCCTATATTATTTTTAAATTTTATCGACCCAATTTGCCACAATCTATGCTTTGCAGGATTGTGGTATGTGATTGACGTATTAAACTTGCTGTTGTGACTTTCATTATATTTTGTCAGGAGCAACTACTCCCTCCGGCGATTCAATACTTGGCCCTTCTTATGCTATCAAAGTGTTTTTATTTTTTCCTATTGGCCTTATTAAACCTGTTCTTCAGAGCGTCATGTTAAAATCTCAAACCGGGAATTTAAAATGTTTCATTAAAACTTTGTGTACCACCAAATATCATCCCAAAAACTGGGGTGTATATTTTAATGCATGGAATTTTTCTATTAAATTGGTTATGAAGTTGACAATTACCCCTATCTTTTGAAACAAAATTTAATATTTTTAATGTAAGTTTTCAACTCTATACTTAGGTATTGAGGCAATTCCCAAATGGTATGTTTGAATGATTAGAATTTTTCTGTAAATTGGGAATAAAACTGGTGGATTTAGTTTCCTTTTAAAACGACTTCGTAGGCATATGGAATGTGATACTTTAAAAAAATAAATATTTTTATTAATTCACCAGGTTGGTGTTCATAGTGCTAAATTTGATAATGAGAAGGATTCTACCAACTTATTATCAGCAATCCAAAGATATGAAATTAATCATCCGGTTGTAAATGATTCAAATGCGGTGATGTGGAATCAACTGGGTATTTCCTGCTGGCCTTCAATAGTAATTCTTGGTAAGTATGTAGACAATATTTCAAATTCAACAATCGTTTATTCCAAGGATAACAACAGGTATAAAATATACAGCTTTTTAACATAGTAACACTATGTACTTAATCAGGGCACTTTTTCATGGGATGCACTATCATGCATTATACTTCATGCTGTGGTAACTTCAAGCATTTCTCCAAATCATCCCTCCTACCTCTTTACTGTTTCATCACATTTAAGAGAATATAGTAGCATTTATATGCATATTATTTGGAACTGGTTAAATTATATCCTATTGACTGTTATTTTTTGTTACTTCAAATTTTTTCCTCTAAAGACCAATATTGACAATAATTCCTGAAAGTAATTTGGCTGAGCCAAATTTATTTTACTCCCACACCCTCAAAAATAAACTGAGAGGTACTTAGTAGGGATTTCCTCTGGATACATTTTGAAATAAATATAAATATTTGTGGAATAAGGGTCGAGACTTAAATACCAGTGTGAACTTATAACTCATGCTTGTTCGTATGTATTGAATGTGATATTTTTAGAGCTTAAAAACCAATTATGTATGCATTGGACTGAGTGCTTAGGTGTCTTTTGCTTGGCATCCTACGTGGCCAGGTACTTCGATTACGGCTTAAACCAGCCCTGTTAGCAGTATGCAGTTGTGCTATCTTATGTTTATAATGCATTTTTTAAATTGTTTTGCTATGCTTACGTTTGTAATGAATTGTTTAGATTTCCACATGCCTTTTGCTCAAAATTTGTTTGTACTTGCAGCAAGGTATCTGTGTAATTGGATTGCCTGTGTAGCCTTAAACTTAAGGATATTGATGCAAAGTCTTGCTGGGCTTGCATTTTTCATTGTGAAGCTGCGATATCGTGTTGTATTAGTTTTTGTGGTTACTGGATTGTGTTATGTGCCTTGAAAATTGCATGGTTATGACATGAATATTTTGTATAAATTAATTTTATCCCTTTTTCAGGTCCTAATGCCCAGCCTTTGTTTTTGGTTGCTGGGGAAGGGTATAGGGAAGAATTGACTCTCTTTGTGCAGACCACACTTGCCTTCTTCAAGCAAAATGACCGAATGACAGACTTGAGTATTTCTGACCATTCTCTCCCTACTGCATTAGCGGCTCATCTCCTCCCGCCTTCTCTCCTTTTGTTTCCAGGGAAAGTGGCATATCACAAAGGATTACTTGCCATTTCCGATACTGGGCATCACAGGATATTGATCACTAGCCATGAAGGGGCACTCAAGGTAAGTGAAGTATCCAAACCAAGTTTTTGATCTCTCTAACAGCAAATTAAGGTTGGAAGGAATTCTCTGAGAAATAACATACAGCTCCCTATATCTAATTTGAGGTGGATACTTTTGGGTGTAGATCCAATCCATCGCAAAGCAAGATTATTTTCCAACTAGAATGCCAAAAATTACATATTTACTCTCGTTGATGAGTTTGCCACCAATGCATTTTACGTGGTTGACAGGAAAAAAAAAACAAATTTTCATGTGTAAACTCTGCAAATGGCATTGATTGAATTCGTAAGATTTTCTCTGAGAAGCACCTAGTCACATCTTTACACTCAATTAAGAAGGATTACATGAGATTGGCCCATCCAAATACCAGGTTTGGCAGCAAGACTCATAAGAAAAATAAAAATGTATGAAGAGCGGTTCAATTATGATGGAACATAGGCATACCATTTTGAAAAATAGAGAACTTTGCTTCTAGAGGAGTGCACGAGGCTTGGAAGACAGGATCACAGATACATGGCGCATAGCAGTTGTGACCGGGGCAACTTGTGGGAGATGCTACTACGTGGTGTGGTGACTGACAGTGTAGTTTCTGACGTTGAGCAGTGGTTTTGAAGCATTTGTGCAAACTACTTTTCTGTATTGGTGATCACACAGCCACCGATGTTTGGTTTTCGAAACCAGGCCTTACGTGGAGCATTAATAATACGAGTACAACCATGTTATTGCCGCTACAAAGATCACGAACTGGCAAAGAAAGCTCTCATTGAGTCTGGAAAGCACTCTAAAATAACAGAATACCTGCATAAATAATAATAATAATATATTGTTTGTTTTAGGTAAATTATGAACATTGCAAGACATTTAAGTGAAAGTTTGGGTTATCCATGTTTTCTAATTATTCGTGCCGTCTCTCCCCATCATTAGCCCAGATAATCGGGAGTGTACTGTAGTCCCTTGTAACCTTAATGTGTGAAATTAATTCCCTGTGGCTCAGTCTGTGGGAGCTCAAACCTCACTAATTCAAAATAACCTTCAGATTGATTCACTGAGTGAGTGATATTTTCCTAATCTCAAAATTAAGTTTATATTCACACACTAAAATTTGATTTCGTTGAAATTGAGGGAGCCTGTGCCCCAAGCCTGCCTGAGCATTCTGGGTCTTTGTACCCACTTTTTCCAATTTTAAGGCTCAATACCAAGGCTCTTTTTTTAGGTCCCATGGTGAAGTTTTTAATGTACTATTTACTACTTATGAGCCCAGCTAATGAGGTATCATTGTTCCCTGTATTCCAGCTTGTTGTTGGTGGGTCCACTCCTGGCTTTACTGATGGAAAACCTGGGGATGCAAGGTTCAATAATCCTCAAGGTGTTACATTTTATGGATCAGATGTAGTTTTTGTGGCAGACACTGATAATCATGCCATCAGAAAGGTAAGCTATATTATGAAAATATTTAATACCTTTTCTAATTGAAAAGTGTTTGTATTTAATCGGAATGAAGTGTTTGGTGAAGTGGATGTGCAAAAAATAATTTTGTCATGGTAATTGTGGCTTATATTCCCTTCAGTTAAAATCTTTCTCTCTTAGATTTTGTCAAATTAACAGGGTTTTTTTAAGTACTGCACAGACCAAATTACTTTGTTCATTAAATGTTTTCATTTGATATATCTGTCGTTGTCTCTAAAATGAAACTTTAAAATGAAAAATATTTCCTCTACCATTGAGTGACTTAATTCTCTTCCTTCCTCATATTTCCATCTGTTGACTTGAAAACAGGTCACGAGGTTGCTTATTTATCTGCAAGAACGTTGAAATTTGAGCAATTTTATAGAATTGCAGCATTCTCTTGGTATGATTCAATTATGTAGGTTTAAGTTGGAGTACATATAAGGAATACCCCACATGACCTTCCTCACATGTTTAGGTACAAAGTATTGTCGACGCGATGTCTATGAGTATGCACGTAAATAGGGAATTTGCATCAGCAACAATATTTTTACTGATCTCCTACTTCTTCTTGATTCCTACCATAAGTTTTTAGGTGAACCCTTTCCCTTCAAAGTTGCACTATCATTTACGATTTCACACTATGATGCACCACAGTCAGAAGCACTGATTTTTTTGCTGCTCTCGCCGAAATAACTAGTTTTGTTGATAAATTTTTCGCGGTAGTTCGTATAAACGAATTCAATTTGCTCCTGGGGACTGAGCCCGATGTTCCAAATTTCAAAATATTTCGTATTATCAAAACTTGGTATTATCGAATAGCGCTATTTATTTACCGTAGGCTTTTTGCCGGGATCACAATTTCACTCCGTATTATCGAAAATTTCGTAATATCCTGCTTCCTATAATTGAGAGTTTACTGTACCATCGGGAGAAGCTCACCGTCGTAGAATAGTAATTTCGTCCCACATTTCCCAAAATCCATTATCCCCCACCCATCAGTCCTCAGTCCAACCCTCTAACGTTTCACTCCCTTTCGTAGCCCCCCAACAAGCCTCTGGCACCCCAGATCATTGCTCCCTCAGGTTTCATGTTACGAAGACCATCAATCCTTCAAAATAAAAGTTACACGAGAACAATAGAAACATGTTTCACCCCTCCCCATTTCTTGCCAACTGACCTTTTTTAGCCAACCTTCAAGATTTAAAGTTCCCAGTTTCTGGAGCCCAAAAAAAAAAAAAATGTCACCTATTGGGTCCAAAAGTGTCTAACAGTGACTTTTGGCAAATGATGAGGTATCTTGATTGAATTGAAATATTCATATTATGTACAATATTTGAAAGAAAATGATACCAAACATGGTGTATTTTTGACATTTTAAGCATGGAAGTAGTTTCCCGGGGAAAAATCAAAAATGGAAGTGGAATAGGGAGTAGGAACGGATAAAGGCCAGAGTTCCGTAGCCTGACAAAATTGCACTGACATCTAGTAAAAGTTTCAAGTTATATGAGTAGAATGGGAAGTGGTTGCTTTCCAAGAGCCTCTCCCCCTGTCCTTCTGCCAGCTCCACTCTGTTCATGCTGTCTGCCTCTGGTCCCCAATTTTCGAAGCACTCTGATAGCATGACTCACATAAGTACTGTGTTCTTCGGTGACAACCAATAACTTTCTGCAATTAGTGTTTTAACTCCGTATGATTTCAAGAATAAGAATGTGCACCAAACATAAAAAAGAATGAGTCCAAATACGATGCGTTTCCGATATAATTAAACTTTGTTAATCATGGTTTCAATACTTTTATTAATCGATTAATTAATGAATCACGAGTTCCTACATTAGACGAAACCCAAAAAGCGAGGAGAAGTTTTCACCAAAACACCATAATTTTGCTTGAATTAGCATAATAGTATTAATATAACTTCCACTGTTATATCTAAAGACGAAAGTAATAAGGATTACATGCAATAATTAGAAAAAGTAGGTATGTGCACTTTAGATTGTATTTTAAACATTAGTACACATATAATTGTGCATCTTATATTTTCGATTTTCTCCCATATATGTATAACAGTATAGAAATTGACAGATGGCAAGTTTAAAAAAAAGTTCTGACTCAATGTAGTAAAAGTAAGACAGTTTTCAGATGAGACGCACAAAAATATTTGGTACTCCTTGAACAGAGCTTGAAAAACATGTTAGAACTGCAAAAATGCAAGCCTGTGTTATGAGAATTAGACCCAAGCAAGACGAGACAGACTGGAAACTCAAATTGCACAAATCACTTGGCTCTAACGTTTCTGGATGCAAAGAAAGACTTCACAAAATTTCATGATCTTACACGCTCGTCCTTTACCCCCACCATCTGTATTCGATGCAGGCTGCTAGCAGGTGGCAGAGTACCCTGCTAGGAGGTAGCGCTTGGCTTAAGTAAGGATTATTAATACCCTATCAAATGGAGGAAACTGTCCGACCATAGGCAATTTTAATAAGTGATTATTAAGAGATGTTTCCCTGAGCTCTGTGCCTCATGCATGCATTGGTAATCTCAGACAATGTAAAACTCCTGAGTACTCGTATAGCATCTAGATCCCTGTGACGTCACGTGGAGTGGGATCGCATGGGCGCCATACTGGCCTTTTTCAAATGAGATTAAAATTGACCATTAACATTCGTCTAAACTGGGATTTCTAAAAGCAAATAATTTGTATATTATGAATACACTAATGGTGGGTAACGAATCGCAATCAATGCCTTTAGTTTTTTTTGATGAAGGAAACTACCCCATTTGCAAAATCCTCATTTACTTACACCTATATGGTGCCGTACCTCAGAGATTGAAACTTGCTTTCTTACCCATTGTTTTCCTATGCCCTGTTTTTTTTTTGCTTGCAGATAGACCTGAGTGAGGAAGGCATGGTATCTACTGTGGCAGGAGATGGTGCGCAGGGCCGCGATAAAGAGGGGGGAGGGATTGGCCTTGAGCAGCCCCTCAACTCTCCATGGGATTTGTGTATTTCACAAGTGTCTAATTCATCTTGTGGCCAGGGGGACAATGAGGTGGTCAGTAAAACAGATGTGCTGTTGATAGCCATGGCAGGTGGTCACCAGATCTGGGCTTACTTCCTAGAAGACACTGTGTGGTGGAGGGACAAGTTAGTGAATCTATAGTAGAAAGTAACCGTTTGATGGTGGTGCTCTTACTTTTTGCATATCAGGGTTCATTTTTTTTTTTTAGTTTTGCCTTGTTTTATTGTTTCTGAATACATCTCAAGTTCCAAAATGTTTGTTCTTTAACATTTTATTATTTCATTGTGAAAGGATGAAAATTTGTATTTTCCACAGCCTTTCATCATTAGTGTTCAAAATGTCCATTAAGTCTATCCCAAAGTCATCTTTTTAATGTATTATTTGTGTATTAAAGTAGGCATCATCTCTAGTTCTTGGAAATTTAATAGGTAGGATGTAATTTTGGAGAGTATTGCATGCAAACGAATTTGGTAGAAAATGAATTGGCATAGCTATTGAAGTAGATGATTTGTAATGATTTTGAGATCGGTTTCAGTCCCATGTTTTGAAGCAAATATTGATTCCAAAGTCTGTTGTAGAGTGCTCAACTAACATTGCAGTCTGCCATCTCTAATGCTGTATGTATTACCATTCATCAACTTTTAAGTATGGAAAATATCAATTACATAGTTGCTGATGAAAATCCATTGGTATATTTTGAAAGTGTGTCTCCCAGAAAATTGCTCTAGCAACTAATTTAATGATAGGTATAGGGACTCCATCATATCCTACTGACCAGGAATTAGAAAGAGAGTGGATGATGTTGGCAACCTCATTAGGGGTAGATGGGGAGAGAAAAATTGACGAGGGTGTTTTATCCCAACTAAGAGAAGGTAGATCTGTGTTATTAGCAGTTTGACAGAATTGGCTATTAAAACAATTTGCAATTGCAATAGGGTTCAAAACAGGTAGGTCATTAAATTTGATAAAAGTTGGTCTCTGTTCAAAGTTATTTTTAGTTTGTTGGTTAATAATCCTCCATGCAGCTTTGGAGGGGTTATTTGAAGAAGCAATGACATGGCTATGACGATTTTTCTTAAATTCCCTAATACTGCATTTGTATTTATGTAGAAGAGCTTTGTATTGATTGAGGAGGGATGGATCAGAAAACTTTGACAGTCTATGCAGTTCTTTAACCCTGGCATTCATATTTAGGAGCTCAGGAGGGAATTTAATATTTTTGCTTTTATAGTTAAACTTCCTGGTTCTTAAAGGAAATGAATGATTAAAAAGCAACAGAAAATCATTCAGGAAGGAGTTAAACCTAGCATCAACATCGAGTGGATTGCCATGGCCTTGTTCACTCCATGTTGTATTAGCCACATTATAAATAAATTCCTCACAGCTTTCCCTGTGGTAAAATCGTTTAGTTACATACATAGGATCAATGAGTATAGCATCAGTAATCTTCAACACAACCCCTAGCATACAGTGATCCGAAAGATAGCAAGATGTAGTATCACAGGAAAAAGATTGCTCTGGAAAGTTAGAAACTACTAGGTCAATCAGAGTAGAAGAGTGTGAGGTTACTCTGGTGGGATTATTGTTCATTACAGCTAACCCAAATGAATGGAAAAGACAATCCAGTTCTAAGTACTGAGTCGAGTTAGATAATATATCAGTATTAAGATCAGCAAAGATGATTAGGTTGTCAACATTAGCACTAAACACAGATTGTATCGTGTCACTGAATTCCTTTAAAAAGGAATGAAAACAGGAGGTGGGAGACCTGTAAACAACAATAATCCCGAAACGGGATTTGTTGGATTTGCATATCACTGCGGCGCACTCATTCACTTTTTCGATGTTATTGCTTAGCTTGATTTTCGAGCATTTCATGGAGCGATTACAATAAATTGCAACACCGCCGCCAATTGTATCCTTTCGACAAAATGATGCAGCAAGATACATATCACTAATGACATAGCACTCGATTTCATTTGGTAATAACCAGTGTTCAGTCAAAAGAAGAATATCACATTTTGTGTCTTGCACTATGACTTCCAGATCAACAATCTTGTTCCTTAACGATCTAATGTTAAGGTAAAGGAACTTATTTACATTTGCATCTGCATCTAGTCACGAAGTCCCTGCCGATGGTTTGGCCTTAATCAAACTGTTCTGACCAAGCGCCTGCCGTTTCACTGAGTCACACTGGCAATTCCACGTTGATAATCTCAACAAAAAAATTTCATCTGGTATCTTCATGATTCGTAAACTTGCCCCCACCACCTCTGTGGAGATCTTAAAGCTAGTTTACTTTGCTAAAATCCACTCCTACCTGTCTTATGGTGTGATATTTTGGGGCAACACCAGTGCTGCCACAAGGGCCTTCTCCATGCAAAAGAGATCTTTGAAGGCAATTGCTGCTGTCTCCATCAGATCTCCAGGAAAGCCACTGTTTCTTAAATTCAAGATAATGACACTACCATGTCTGTTTATTTTTTATTGTGCACTATTTGTCAAAATGTATCCTGATTTGTTCTGTCCGAGCTCTACCATTCATGATTACTTCACTCGGCGCAGAAATGATGTTCACCTGAGAAGGCAACCCTGTGCCTTATCTAGAAAGGGAACTCATCACTCAGCTTCCCTTATTTTTAATAAATTACCACCGCATGTAAAAACTCAGTCCAACATTGCAACCTTCAAGCGCGAATTGAGAAGGCTGCTTTTATCCAAAGCCTATTACAATCTAGACGAATATATGTGTGATAATGTATAATTGATCTGTGTCGTTTTTTTGTGTGTTTGGTATCTCCTTTTATCTGTAATATTCTCTTGACCATGTTCTATGTTCTATTCCTTGGACCAACAGAACAATAAAAATTATTATTATTATTATTATTATTATCCGGCTACGGTTTATCCAGGATGTGGATTATCCGTGCATGAGTTCATGGTCCTACGAAGTTTTCTGCGATCTTTATAAAAAAAATAAAATCAGATGCAAAAGCACCAAGATATTGGCATTAAAAAAAATATATTGCTACACCGGGCTAATTATTTCCATTATAATCCCCTTCTTAAATCGGAATTATTTTATCTACTTGCTGACAAGGAATGTTTCAAGTTTACTTAGACGTCTGCTCTAGCATTGTAGACGACGATCAGTGGCGGGAAAAAAAACTCTTGATTACTTTTAGAAGATTTTTCAATGGCTAATCATTCGCGAATTCAGAGGAGTGTAACTTACGACCTTTAATTGTGTATTTCATATCCAAATGCGTAATTATTGCTGTGGCCTCGCATGCAGTTGAATAAGCCCTAAAGGAACTGGAGATTTCGTCGCACTCGGGCATATTTACGCCGGTACCAGTCAAGGCCAAACTGGAGAGGAAGGGAATAGTAGAAGTGAAAGCAGCGGGGGATGTGGAAGTAGAGATTGCATGAGTCATAGCAAGGCACTTGCCTGTGTTGACATTTTGCCATAAGACCCGGTTTCCAATAACCGCTAATACGCGATGGCTTAATTGCTTGCCTTTTACCTTCACGGCAGTTCCGTGATCCTCTTTTCCAAGCATCACTTTGTGGTATAGGTCTCAGTGATTATGGAGCCGCATCCCGCAGCAGTTGCATCCCGGGCAACTTCTGCAAGATGCGAATACTTGGCATGGTGCCTGTCAGTGTAGGGTCTGGCATCGCACAGTGGTTTCAATTCATCCTTTTCATTATTTCTGGAATGGCATCATATCAATGGGTCAAACACTTTTCCGATTTCCTAAGCGATTTTGCTTAAAATGGACATTTTTTGGTTGACTACTTTGTATAATCGTTATCAATTGGCTTACATATACTGCATGGTATTATATTTCCTCCTGCAAAAAGGAATGGATTATCCTCATTCTTCAAGAAAAGCATTCCTTCCATTCCCTTTAGCCTTCTGCTAGTAAATACATCAGTCATTGAGGAATTAGACTCACCCCATCTCCTTTTCTCTTTATTTTCCTAGGCCATTCTCCAAAGGTCAGTGTGTTGCAATAGCAGGATCAGGTTTGGAGGAGAACCGGAACAATGCCTATCCTCATGCTGCTGGCTTTGCTCAACCATCTGGAATAACATCATCTCCTCAGTGCATTTTTGTTGCAGATAGTGAAAGCTCTTCCATTCGTCGTCTTTGGCTTGCTGATGGCAAAGTTACTGCAGTTGTTGGAGGAAATGTAGATCCTCAGGTAAGTTTATTGTTATGGTTCATAGAATTCCTGTGCAAATGTTAAGCATGCTAGTAACAATTAAAATAATAAGCAAGTACTACAGTAGGCTCTCATTATTACGAAGTTCACAAGACAGAAGACCAGGAGGTTCGTAATGATGAATTTCATACGAACGTTTCTTTTACGAATCATCGAAACAAACATATGTACTGTGTAACAATTTCTTGTCTCTTCAATCTCCCGTACTTGTAATCTTCAGTGTCTAGTGAATAATATACTCAATTAAATTACGTACAAGTCCTCAATGTACGAAGAAGATGCATTCCAAGACCTTGCTCATAAGTGGATAAACCTATGCAAGGCATCGAGGGAAGTGTTTATCCTGCAGAATGCAACACTGCATCACAATCGTGCCTTAACTCTCGATTGTGAGGAAAGATGTGTTACTAGCATGCTTGTGACTAGCTAGGCGTGCGACATAGCTGGAGGAAAAGCAATTGCTGTCCGCAGGAAGAAAGAACCGGAAATGCTAAACAGTTCCCGACTTCACACAGGATTAAATGATACTTTTTTCAGATGATACCCTAATTGCGAGTTCCTCAGCACCACGTTGCATCGGATTGGCTAACTCCAGAGGTGCCAAATTTGAAATTTTGGGCGCACTTAAATTTTTCAGATGTTTGTATCTCTGAAAGTTCTCGAATCAAATCAAGGGCATACCCAGGATCATAAGTAGGGGGGGGGGGGGTGGCAAGCCATGGTCTGAAGGGGGGCAAGCCAAGTTGTGACATTTTAGCGAGGAAAAGGTGAATGAAACCAACATTTTAAGAAAATTATAACAGCGATTTAATAGTTGATGAGATAATTTCCTTGAAAAAATAGTTTTATTTTAGTTTCATACCTTATACCTAATGCATGTATATAATTTTTTGTGGGTTTAAAGAAAATTTGTTGAATACTTTTGTTTCAATTCAGTACAGATTTTTCTTAAAGACTTCTGCGATTTTGCTTTTAGGGGGGGCAGCTGCCCCTCGCTGGATACGTCCATGAATCGAATGTGCATATGAAGAGGACTAACTGTATGTCCAATTCACGGGCATTAATGAGTGGGTCACCATTATTCCACAGGAAAGAAGATTATTATATGATGTTGAGTGCATACTGAAGTATCTTTTACTGAAGAAAGAATCATAATTGATGTGTTTGGGCACAGTACACGAAGAGAACTTAAACTTAGACCAATGATGATAACGTAGCATAGAGTATATCAACCTAAATGCCGTTGCTTATTCGTGGAACTTCGTAGTGAAGTTCATTTTGTAACCGTCAGGACCGGGACTGTGGTTGGTTATTTCGTAACAATGAAAATTTTGTAATAACGTTTCTTTTACTATAGATTAGATAGGCCTTTTGGTCAGGACCAACGATTTGCTTCATAACAACGGGAACTTCGTGATGACATTGTTGGTATTAACGAGAGTCTACTGTACTTAGTTGTTCCTCATGAAAGCTATTTCATGCTCCGGGTTTCATCTTGGATGAATATCATAGGGTACATTTAAATGGTCTCTTGCCATTTATGTAGCCAAGGGAATGGTAGATGAGGAGGGATTTGTGGAAGGTATTAAAGAAGGAGGGTTATGTCCCCACTTCCATGACAAAGCTCGTTATTGTTTCGAGTGCTCAAGCAAAGCTTAACTGAGTAGTACCCAAGGCAGGGATGAAGAATAAAATATTTTTTACATTATCTCTTGCACTCCTTAGTTACCTACGGTCCTTAATCACCAGCAAAATGAGATTAAAATGACCTTATTCTGGTAAAGTCATCGGTCACATTGGAGACTGTGGAGTAGGTAGCACGGCTACTTTAAGGAATGTGACACAAGGGAAAATTATTTTGGCTAGGCTGTCACCTCTCACCAGTTGATATTGCCCAAGAGAAAAAGGGAAAGTACAGTTGAACATCCGTATAACAAATTTGTTGAGACCTGAAAAATCATGACTTCGCTGTGGGAAGTTTTGCTGTATGGAGGTGAAAGGGTGGTTGTATCTTTCCAGGAGCATATAGATGTTATTTCTTTTGGGGTTGAAGGAAATTAAGAGTGACCAAAGAGGAGAAAGCCTGCTCTCAAAATCTACCATCCAAAGAAGTTGATCCTCTCAAGAAGTCTTACCTGCAGCCACAGCCACTGCTGGACGCAGTTGGCGACCAAACGAATCGAAGTTATTTGCCAGATTAGCACTGTCTCCTGCACTAATCCCTCCTTGTGAATAGAGCTTAGTCACAAGCCCCTGTCGTACACCCCTCCAATGAAGAAGATTAAAATTTCATATAATTTGCCAACCCCTCCCTTTTGTCTATTCCTAAAAAT
Organism: Ischnura elegans; assembly: GCF_921293095.1. Taxonomy (NCBI): domain Eukaryota; kingdom Metazoa; phylum Arthropoda; class Insecta; order Odonata; family Coenagrionidae; genus Ischnura; species Ischnura elegans. The sequence continues at coordinate 111,990,117 of NC_060248.1, forward strand.
TGCCATGTGTATGAGTGATAGTGCATGTGTAAAAAGTGTGTACATTTGTTGGGCATATATTTATTTCCATTTTGTTTGAATTCAGATGTTCAGATCATAATGAATGTTTTCTGTGTTTGCCAAGAAGAAAGGTGAACGGGCAATAATTAAAAAAAGGAAGTTCTTTGATTTCATCTCTCTGATACACTTGATTTTGTGTTAGTCATTAATTTTGTGTAACTTCCGCATTTCCCTCGTGACAGAGAATCATATTGATGTATTTCCAATGATTGTGGTGTTTAATGCTTCGTTGTTCTTGAGTCATAATAAAAATAGATGTGCCAATCCAATGTCTATGTGAAAAGCTCTTCTCTTACCCCAAATATTCCACCATCAATCCGACCTACTTTTCCCCTTTTCCCAGACACATGGGATCTCACCCCTGTCCTTTATGGCTCGAGCATCTCAAACCCTCCACCTTTAAAGTCCCTCCAGTTGTTACCTGCCCGGCTGAAGGGAAGGTTACAATTTGTAGATGTAAGGGACATTTTAACTGGATAAACCTTTTCTAAACAGTACTGCTTCAAATTTTGGAATGGATAGTAAGGATGACTCAATAGGAAAAACTGTGTGTGCCATTAAATGCATGTAAATACATTTTTGAAGTTGTGCAGTATATTTTTCTCATAATTGTCCCACCTCCAAGACAAGGGGTTTTATTTTTATTTTAGCTAATAATCTCTGCCAGTCAACTTTTCTTATTAAGACACGATCATCAAGGAATGAAAACACACATTGAACACTTGGTGATGATGTATGGGTTAAAACTTAGGTACTAAAATATTTAACTGAAAACATAATTATTCTTATCAGTGTCATTTGTGTGTGTGAATATATTCAACTTTTAATATTTCTTCTTCACAGATGCTATTTACTTTTGGGGATGCCGATGGTAAAGGTAGATCTGTACGCCTGCAGCATCCCTTAGGTGTGGCATTTCACAATGGTAATCTGTATGTGGCTGATACCTACAACCACAAAATAAAGATAGTTCGAGTGGCATCTGATGGTGGCGTGAAAGATGCCTCTACCAAATCATTGCTAGGAGCTCCCAAAGAAGAATGTGTGACTGTGTTGGGTACTGGTCAACCAGGAGAATTATGCGGTGATTTGAATTTGGCACAGGTAATTGAAGCCAAAACATTTCTTTAATTCAATTTCATCTCTGAATAGTTTTTTCCTAATGAAGTGGAGGGAGGTGTGAAATGTTACAACTATACAGATTAGCTGTTTCCTCTCAGACTGCAGATTGTGATCATTCTCTTAATCCAACCATGGATCTGTAGTAATCCATGACTTAGTTATTTGAATATTTTGCTTGTCTTTCTTAACTGCTTCTTTCTGCTGTCCCTTTTAACCAGATGAAAGCTTATTCATTCCCATTATCAAAATATGATCCTTGTTAAATCCCATTAATACTTTCAACGTTAAGTTGTTTTTCATCAACTAAGACACAATGGTTTAATGTATTCATGTCCAAAAGCCGCTATGTTTTGGTATTAAGCAGAAATAAGTGATGAGATGGAAAAATTAGGTATACAGTTACTGAATGACATTATTATTTGAATTGTAGTTGTCCTTGTCTTAAATTTTTAGTGTGTGGCTAGTTTACTTCAAACCATTCTTAAGTGTATGTAATATGCCCCCTTAGCAAATCTTATTATGGGAAAATGGCTGCTCAGCATTTGTGGAATGCTTATTATCTTCCTTGGCGTATGTTTGCTATTAAGTAAGGTTCATAATTAATGCTATCTAGTAATAATACATCTAAACCATGGGCTGAATATGCATGTACAATTTTTATGAAATGAGTGTAAGTAAAGGCCAGTGTTTCCTCATTATTACTGTTCTACATGTGTATTTAAATACAAGTAATCTGTTAATCTGATCCCCTTCTTAATAATCCATTTTTCATGGAAGTCTTATCTTACACATACGTACCCAGAAATCTTTTATTAAAAGTTCAACTAGGTGAAGTTCTCTCATGACATTTTGTTTTATATTTTAGCTGAATGAACCTGGAGGATTGTGTGCAACAGATGAGGCTGATGTCATTTTTGTTGCTGATACCAACAATCATTGTATTAAAAAAGTTAATTTTGTGCAGAATATAGTGAGAAAAGTGAGTAACTCTTTGACTTATGTTTCATATTTTCTCATTATCTTCAGTAGTTGAATGGGTTCTTGAGTTTGTTACGTTGGCTGGGCTGTATAACCTCCCAGAAGTTACAGGTTATTAAATTATTGTCCATCGCTTTTCATTGTCACCTGAATTGGCTTCCTCTGTCACAGTGGTTAAATAGCATCCTAATAAAGTTCTTCTTTATTTCATGTTAAAGTGTCAAAGTGATGTGACTTTCATGTTAATGCTGTAGACTTTCATTTTACGTTCAAAGGACCCAAAATTGCACATTTTACTATTTATGAACTTCATAAGAATGTATTTTTTCAAGAAGCATCTCGAAAAACATGCCCTTGATACTTATCATGTCTGTTCACTGTTTCCTATTTAAGTAGTCATTCTGTGGTACACATGGCATCAGGCTTATGCATGCTTTTTGATTAGATCATTTTTAAGGACATAAGGTGAAGCGCATACTTTTTATCGATTGATGAAATTTGGTGCTGTCATTCTGGGGTCGTAATTTAAAAAAAAAAATGAATGTGGCAACATGCAATAAAGAGGTACTTTGGGGAATTATAGATGCAAAAATAAGTAACGCCTAATAAAAGTTGACGTAGGGACTTGGGGGTGGTCTTGGAGCCTTTTCTTACATCTGTCTCTTTAATCAGTCCCTCCCTCTCAGGGCTATGAAAATGTGGAACAATGCCTACTGGCATTTTACCTTAGCTTTCTCTTCTGCCATGGGACCTAATAAACTGCTGTTCCATCTAACAAGGATCATACACAAAGTTTCCCCCTACGATTTTGTTCAAATTTTGTTGGATGGTAAAGTACCATAACAGATGATGTTCAAAATTTCCTTGCCCTAGAAGTCGAGTAATTAGCTTCCAAAGTTCGTCAGTGAAAAAGTTTTTCAGTGATGGGCTAAAGCTTCCCAAAATTTAATAGTAAAAATTTTTGAGATGGTAGGTCTCATTCACTGCTCTGGCAAAAGAGAAGAATTTTGATACCTAGGTCAACTAATTCAACTTCCCTTTGAGCAGTTAAGATAGTAAACAGGGAAGGCATTATTTTTCGTCTCATATTCGTACGTTTGTGAATTCCTATGTTTTCATTAAGAAATTTTCAGCATACATCAGACTGTTCATTGGAGATAGTTTTAGGGACAAGCTATCCATTGGAGAGATAAAGCTCACTTTCTGCTTGGACAAGACTTCTATTCAAATACATACTAATGAAGTCAAACTTGGAGAGTCAAAACTAATGAAAGTAAATTCCTGTAACTGAGCAGTATGGTTATACATAATTATATAATTAAATAATATAATCAATTAGTCACTCTCATGATTTCTGGTTTTCCAACATTTCATGTCTGATAACTACAGTTCTGTTATCATCTTTGGGTTAGAAATGGAGTTTTATGACTGAAAGGCCTGCATAGGAATGCCAAAGTGGTGGTAGTGGTAATTTTTCAGGTCTACCTTTTTGGCTCATTTCTATGTGCAGGCCCATTTAGCATAAATCTCCAATTCTTGTGGACGGGAAGAAGGGCAAGGGACGGCCCCAAATGAATAGCATAAAATGGGTTATTAAGGATATATATAAGAAGAAAGATGTCTCTATAAAAAAGCTAGCATATAGGAGAGTGGAATGGAGAGTTGTGTCAAACCAATCTTAGGATTGTTGACTTATAATGATGATGAGTCCAATTCGGACCTCAAGATGCTGGTGCCGATGCTGGTGAAATTGTTGTCATCTGAAATGTGATGACACGTTGGAAACCTGGAAATCATGATAGCATCTCCTTCTCACTACGGAGGCCCTCACAAGTAATAGGGTAGTTTCTTCATCAAAGGAAACGAAAGGCATTGATTGCGATTCGTTACCCACCATTAGTGTATTCATAATATACAAATTATTTGGTTTTAGAAATCCCAGTGTAGGCGAATGGCAATGGTCAATTTTAACCGCATTTGAAAAAGGCCAGATTGGTGCCTATGCGATGCCACTCCACGTGACGTCACAGGGACCTAGCAGCCTGCATCAGCAGCCTGCACCTGGCGGCACACATGTCCTCGCCCCAAGGTCACCTCACTTTGCGACAGCGGGAACCAGAATGACATCACACGGGCTTTTCCCGGCATTCATATCTAGCCGTCGCATTTTCGCACGCTTGAAATTTTTCATTTTTCATTTAATCGAGAAAAATAGATATTGTCATTTAAAAATGTAAAAGTGTGAAGTGCATACTCCAGGAGTAATAATCTTTCGATGTAAGCAATAAAAAAATAAAAGGAAACCACCCTATTACATAGTCTCGCATCACGCATAGTCTTCCTTCGACTCCAATCTGTACTGACTGGAATAAGTGAAGCTCTTTTAGTCAAGCATGTCATAAGCATCTCAAAAATTGGCAAATTTTATTATCCATGATAGATATTTTTAAGATTGAGCCCTCCCCAGTTGCCTTCCAACATGGATGGGTACCTGGCGACCTCTAACAACCATGGTCATACAGCTGGACACAGCCCACAAGGCTTGGCTGCTCAGTTCACCTGCTAGACTTGTGAGGAAAATGGATGCGTTTGGGTCGAGGCAGAGTGCCCTTCTCCTATCTTTTCATTAAAATTTTGCACTTCTTCATTTGTCATGGTACTCTACAATCAAATGAAAATTGAGCACAATCATGGGGGACACTTAGTGAATGTTTCTTGTTGGGTTCTTATACCTCTTCTATGAGCGATGGGTTGCTGCCAACTAAGCAGTAGCAGATACAGAAATAACTCAAGGGGGCGCAAAGGATATCTTGATCTACCTTTAGTTTTCTCGTAATAAAAAATTAATCAAGCCACGTTACGAAGTTGAAGAAGGTTTTATTTAAACTCATTATACACGTATATAAGACAATATCTTACGATACAAAAAAAGTTGCAACCGTGGTTGTACAATGTTCGGCAATGGGGATGGCCCCGCAAGGGGGGGCGTGCACCCCCTGTGCCCCCATCTGTATCCGCCACTGCAACTAGTCTTATCATAATCACCACAAAGAAAAACTGGAACAAAGGCTGATAATGTTGCAATGGAAAAAATATTTAATATTGTTTTTTAGCATGTTTGTGGATAGCTTTGGTTGGAACTGACTCTACACTTTGAAAACAACTTAATCTTCGTGATAATAGTGTCTATTGAAAATGTATTTTGGTTATTTTGCTTTGCAATTTTAATTTTAAAAACTGCTACTTTAACCCCTTCAAACTATCTTTTTAGGTCATCATAGCATCTACAGAAACTGATTCAGCACCTAGTGAAAATGTGGATTCTGTTATAAGGGAAATTATTCATTTTAATCCACATGGGGGCACCTTGTCCATCTTGCCTAAACTTATCCTAAGTGAAAATTGGAGTTATACCCATGGAGCCCCAGTGAGAATGGAGATAGTTTATCCAAAGACTGATTCAGGTTAGCTAAATTTTGTAATTTGTTTTGGTGATAAAGGAGAAAAAATGTTCGTTCGTCATGCACCAGGAAGATGTCTTTCTGGGCATTGTGAGTACTTAATGAGCAATAGATGCAAATATGTTAATCTTGTGTAAGGAAGTTATGTATTTGCAATGCACTAAAAAGACTGACCCTTTCTTTTGTGCAGTGAAAGCTCACTCTTATTTCTGCATTGGTAATTAAACAATGTGTGAGCTCAGTCAAAGACAGGAGCCAAGAGCTTAAGCTAAAAACTGAAATGCAACTGAATAGAAGGAGAACCAACACATCCCCAGTTGCAATACAACAGACTCCCGATTATCTGGCTGCGGTTTATCTGTGTTGCGGCTTATTCGTGCATGAGTTTTACACTTTTTTAATGTTTTCCATGATCTTTATAAAAAAATAAAAAGGACGCATATTCACCAGGATATTTGGATTTTAATGCAATGCTACACTGGACTTAATATTTCTATTAGAATTACTTTCATAAAAGGGAATTATTTTATTCACTTGCGGGCAAGGAATGTTTCAAGTCTACTTGGACGTCTATTCTAACAGTGCTGACGACGATCAGCGGGGGGAAAAAACTTTCGATTAATTTTTGAAGATTCTTCAATGTTAGCCAATGGTAAATTATGAAAAATGTTAATTACGATCTTTAACTGCATATTTCATATCGCTAATTTGCAATTATTGAGGTGGCCTCGTGGATGGTTGAATATGGTGAGAATAGGGAAGTGTAAGTAGAGATAGCCTGAGTCATACCGATGCATTCGCCTTCGTAGACAATTTGCCTAAAGTCCAGGTTTCCTGTTTCCGCTACTGCGTGATTGCGTGACTTATCTTTGCAGCAGTTCTGTGTTCCTGTTTTCCAAGCACCGTGGTGTGCGATTGAGCTCAGTGATCACAGATCCGTATCCTGCTGCAGTTACATCCCAGACAACTTGTGCAAGACGTGACAATATGGCGTAGGGCCTAACAGTGTAGTTTCTGACATTGCAGAGTGGTTTCAAAGCATTCATGCAAATCGCATCTCTGAATCCGTGATCTCGCAGCCAGAGAAGTGTAGTTTACGGAAACCAGATATTACATGGAGCAGTATCAATATGAGTACAATCATATTATCACCATGAAAAAGATCGTGGTCAGGAAAATTAAGCTCTTAATGATTCCAGAAAGCTATCTAAAATAAGGAACAATTTGCATAAACAATATTTAATTGTTGAATTAAAACTTTTGGGCTATGTCGCCGCGTCAGATTTTGGGTGGCCCCAACGTTTCCCGACCGATGCTGGTCGCTTTCTCAAGGGAATCTGAAGAGGTGGGATTTAAAATTGGTATATATAGGTATACGTGGAAAAGAAGAAGGACGGAACATTGGGGCATGCAGTGTATCGAAAACCTACAGCAACAAATCGGTACCTGCACGCCTTATCTCACCATCATCCAGCGCAAATAAATGGAGTGGTCAACACGTTAATTCACCGCTCCTACAAAATAAGCGACCAGAACAACTTTGCCGAAGAGAGGAAGAAGCTAGAGGCCATTCTACGGGCAAATGGATTCGACGACAGAGTTATCTCTCGAACATTTAATAAAGTTATCAGAAAGAACAATGAGATCAAAATCAACACCGCAGAAGCAGCGAACTCCTCTGTTAATGACCTCAGCGACCAAAAGAAAGCCTTCCTGCCATACATTAAGGGGACGACTGACAGAATAGGAAATATCCTACGCAAATTCCAGATAAGGACAATATTCTCGCCTCACGTACAGATAAAGCATCTATTGAAAACCGTCAAGGATAGAACTCCACTACAAGTCGAAGGGGTATACCGAATTCCTTGCCAGACCTGTGGGAAGAACTATATCGGCGAAACAGGCAGATCGGTTAAAACACGTCTAGAGGAGCACGAGAGAGCAATTCGACTGGGGCAGTCAACGAAGTCCGCAGTAGCCGAACACGCAGCGCTGGGCCACACAATCGACCTTAAGGAAGCAAAAATTGTTGCGAGAGTGAAAGGCTTTAAACAGAGACTCGTAAGAGAAGCAATAGAAATATCTAAAGAGGAGAAAAACAACTTTAACAGAGACACTGGCCTTAAAATCAGCCGTACTTGGCAACCCGTAATCGGCAAAAATAATCGACAACCTACTCCTCCAACCTCTCACTCCCCTCCCCCCACCACCTGACACGTATACCTATATATACCAATTTTAAATCCCACCTCTTCAGATTCCCTTGAGAAAGCGACCAGCATCGGTCGGGAAACGTTGGGGCCACCCAAAATCTGACGCGGCGACATAGCCCAAAAGTTTTAATTCAACATGACGAGCACCCGCGAAAGTTTTAACGAAGAATATTTAATTGTTATATTTACTTGAATTTTGAAAATTACATAAAATTTAATTGAAAGTTTGGATAATCCGTGTTTTATGATTATTCGGGCCGCCTCTCCCCATCATTAGCGCAGATAATTGGGAGTATGCTGTATGTATGTAATTGCTTATACCCATTTTATCAAATGTGGATAATTTCCTTGATTACATATCTGGATTTTGAAAAAAAAATCTTTAAATTAATATGCTACTACTTTTCTTTTGTTTTTTTTTATTGAAAACTAGTGAGCCATTTCTACTATAAAGCTAATTTTTTATATTTAGTGTTAATTTTATATTAAGATTTGATTATTTTTTGTAGTTTTTGTTATGACATTGCTAATTATTTCCCAAAATTATAAAGTATGGAATGACTTGTGAAATTAATGATCAATCTACTTTTCTAGGTATTAAGTGGCCAGAGAAGAGTAGTGGTAATTTGGCTGTTGGACCAGATTGTGAATTTCTTCCCATAAAAATAGTTATCCCTCCAGGAAGTGTTGATACTGGAGGTACTATTAGTTTAAAACTGAAGGTATTTGTTTGTTCTAAGAATGACACTTGTTCAGTCAAATTACTTGTTTCAAATTTGTCTGTTGTGTATGTCGAGAATGCTTCCAGTGAACAATCACTTGAGGTCATGCACAGTATATTATAAAATTTTTTCATTAGTTTATCATCTGTTGTCATCACCAACAAACCGACGCGGTTGCACCGGAAATATGGAGAAATTAGTTTATCATCTGTTCAAATCTTCCATTTTTCAAACACTCTTTGTTAAAGCTTTTATTCCCCAGTGAAGTGATAAGGTACATGAAGCAATGTATTCTGTGACATTTAAAAAAATTAAAAATTCAGATGAGATTTGTACCTCACTGAATTTATATGAGAGTATCATTGTTATAAATGGTATTGTCATATACCATATTGGCAAATTATTTTTATAACTTAGTCCATTTTAATAATCTGTTGAAATTGGTGTTAATTAGAATACATATTTATTCTTTCTGAGAGAAATGAAAACTTTTTTGAGAGCACTTGAATTTAACCTTGCTGTCTCTCATAGGTAAACAATTTTTAGAAGTCTGAATTTTTGCAAACCTGAAAGAAAAGGGTATTTTGTGAGTGCAGAATTAGTCTGTTTTTAAAGGGATTTTCCTATAAAACATGACATACCATGCACTGTTTTAGTGTATTTTAATATTTATGAAACCTTGTCTGGTTTTATTGTGTCAAGAATAGTGGAATAGATATTTAAAAATCATGTTTTCTTGTTATGCAGACTTATAATTGCTGCCAAGAAATTGGCCGTTTGTATTTATTTGATGTACTAGATCCACTTTGGGGTAGTGTATTATGTAATTCTATTCCTTTACAATTGCCTTTGTCTTCCAAGAATATCATTTACTTTTTAGTTTCCTTTTATTAATTGTTTTAACACATTCCTTGCTGGGCCCCATATACATATGCAAAGCATAGGATCCAACAACACTATAAGACATCATATGAAGGCTCACCCCCTAGAATTTAAAGGTGCATGAAATAGAATTTGGTGGCGCTTAGTAAGGAACTTATTTAGTTTAATGAAGAGGATATTTCTCAAAAATAAATACATTTAATGGTATTTTTTAATGCATAGAAATTTCTATATCGTGTAATATTACAGAAACAGAACTGAGAGTAGAACTAGTTTGCTTCTAATAATGAAGTACCTTTGTTTTTATTAATTCTTTATTCTATTCATTGAATTATGGTGAAATAAGAGTGCCTGTTTGTATGTCATCATACACTCTTTTTTTACGTGCATCTTCAAATTTTGCATTGATCTCTTCAAGTGAGCCCTTTTTGGACACTGTTATTCAAGAAATAGGGGACATAATTGCAGAAAAGTTAGTGATATAACAGAACATTGTTGACCCATAGACTCACAATGAGCCAATTTATCAGATGTGACTATTTTAGCAAAAATCCCAAGCCAACGATATATGTATTGGCCACCAGTTCAGACCCTGGTATTTGTGGTATCAGTTTTGATAAAGCCGTGGGAGTGAAAGGGTTTAGGGAAATACTACTCTGTCTAGGATTTGAGGGCAAGGGCGTAGCCATGTTTAAACACTATTTTTTATAAGATCACCTAAGTTAAGCAGTGTTGGGCAAGGTTGGTTGGGTTAACAGTCATACAATAACTGCAATGATCCTGCCTTCTGTCTTCAAAAGGAAAGGGTGGTTAAGCATGGGGTTAGCACAATGGACAAAGAATGGGGCAAGAGCCCAGGCACGTAATGAAGGCCCCCTGTAACCATTCAATCAGTCAATCGACATGAGCGGTGCTTTTACTTTTCTGTATAGAGCTCTCTCCCATGATGTTGAATTCTTTGCTTGTTTAGCAGCCCATTTGGGTGTGACACGTTGGTCCTTTTCCCTACAGGTGTGTTTGAACCTCAAACTCCTTTAATAGCCCTCTCAAAGCATTTGAAAAGCACTAAAAATTCATCTATTAATGTAAATTTTTTAAGTACCCCACAAATGACTGCTTAGAATGAACAGAGTTAATGGTTTTGTTCATACTTCGAAGGGGCTCATGATTGATGGAGTTCAATGCCAAGAATAAGGTATCAGCTCATGATTGGATGGATCTCAAGGAGAAGTGACTTATTGGCATTTATTGTTTTTGTAGTGACCACTTCCTGTTTCTAAACTTAGCTATGGATGGAATGAGTATTTCTTTGCTAAGAAAAATTCTTATCATTGTCAAGGATATTTTTATCAAAGAAAATTCTCACAGGCTACAATCAGTATTTGTGATTTTGGAGGACAAAGATTTTATATTTTCACTGGTGGGTCATTCTTTCAGCTATGCATTTTAAAAAGGCATTGATTTACCAGGCTAATAAAAGTTACGTTCTGGCTGATGAATGACTGAATGTTGAATGTTTGCAAAGTATATACATATATCTATATCTGTATACATACATCAATTTCAATGAATATGAACGAGAAGGTTACTCATGGGCATTAAATTTCCCCATTTGTTGTGGAAATTGATTTATTGGGAAAAATGTATCATGAAATGTAGTAGTATTTTCATGCATGAAATACCTGTACTTCCAAAGTTGCATGTTGCAGTCTGAAAATACTGGGTGCTTACAAGTAGACCTGCATTCCCACATGCCCCTGACTTCAAGTACATGCCATGCTGTGGGATGCTTGTCAGCATTTGATTAAATGTAATAATTTTTATTCTCAGAAGGCAAAAGTACATTTGCCTGGATTTGCAAATTCATATGCTGTCATCATGTCATTGCAGTCATAATAAAATCATGCAGCAGCAAGCATTTACTCAGTAGGGAGGTGCAGACCCATTGGTTTTATTCATTTTGCCCTTTGAATCCCTTGGAGTTCAATTTTTAGTCACAGGGTTGTTACAGATCAGGAAATTCAGGGAAAATCATAATTCCCTCATTTGATTCAGGGAAAATTTGTCATGATTCACATATCATAAGAGCCACCTTGGGTGCCTGAGGACTGCCTTTGACATGGGAAGATGCAGTACATTAACCTTTGGATTTCCATTAACTTCCAGGGTTCCCACTCAACCGTGAAAACCTTAAAACCGTGAATTTCGTCTACCGTGAAAAAACCTGGATATAGCCGTGAATTTTGTCATAAAACCTTAGAAATCTCTCAAACTTGATTGTAGAATTACGATAGACAGATAAAAAGAAAAATCGATGTTTCGATCATGTTTCAAGGCCGAGTCACGTGCAGATACTGTCCACGCATTAACCTGCACACGTGTATTCGAAGCGCAATTATTGGCCCTTGTGCCATGACGACACATTGACCTTAAGCGTGCGATTGGAAGACATTAACCCTGGCAAAAAATCAGGCACTTCTTCACTTCCCTGCCACCCTGGTCTCTCCATATTCCCACACACACCCTTTAGCCGGACCTGAATTTTGCTAACTATAAGTGAAATCATGAGAGATAGCACTTTCATTGCTGCGTTTGCATTCAAGGCATGTTGCGTTTGTTACATTTTTAGTTAACGTGCGGCCGATGATTGTTACGTGATCAATATTTCTGCCTGAAATGCCTTATCTACAAACCGTGAATTTGATGAAATTTATACCGTGAAAACCTGGAAAAAACCGTGAATTTTATAATGTAGCTAGAGTGGGAACCCTGACTTCGTATAAAGTCATTTTAGTAATTTTTTTAAGAAAGTTAAGATTCTGGCCACTTCCAATTGCTTCAAATCCTTTGTACTTGATTGATAGATATTTATTATGTTTTCTTATTTCCAATGAATCCCAAAAGAAAATTCCCCGCTCATTGTCAGCTTCACCATGTTTCTTTCATAGAAGATTTGACTGCAAAGGAGGCTACTCCAATGGACCATTAAGATCTGCTATGTGCTCGTTTATCAAAGGCATACACGATTGGCCCAGCCAAATGAAAATTTAATTTAATGATTGAAGGGAGAGTGAGGAAAAGTTAGGGAATTAGAATATTGTTATCTTGTAACAACCCTGAGTTTTGTGTGGTAGAACCCTGTAATGTTAATTCCATAGCTCTGTTGCTTGCCACAAAAATTAAATCCAGAAACTTTGCAGCATGTATACATACTAGGAATTTATGCACCTTTTAGTTGGTTTTAAAAGTTAATTTTCAAGATGAAGGTAGGATTCAAGGAAAGTTATGAATCTGTAACATACAGCATTGTATTTTTAGTGATGCCTAATCTTTCATTTTGACAACAATGTATGAAATCAAGGCATTTATTATTAAAGGAAAGAACATTTTAAAGGTAGGAACACTCTTGAGATGTAAGGGGAGAATGCAGCCATCACTTGACTTTTAATTACAGTGATACATTCATTAACCCTTAAACTGTGGGAACTTTTTTAAATGGTTTTGTTTTTCTGGGATGGTCAGGGAGAGTTAAGCTGCATTAGCTATCCCAACGGTGAGGGCACTTGGCTCTACTTGGGTTGCAAAAATAATTTTTAAATTCCTAAATTTTGGGAAACTAAAGAATTAGTCGAGCAATGGTCTAACGTTTAATAGCATTTTTCCTCAGTCAGCATACAAAACGTATACAAACGTTCCCGCTGTCTAAGGGTTAAATAAAGAACTTTTTGGGCCTGTAGAGTTGGAATCATTTTAAGAACAAAAGATCTTGAACAAAAAATTAGTCTTTCGACTGGGTGCAAACCAGTCATGCAAAGAGAATTATCAAGGTTATTTTTCATTTATTTATTTTGAGTTGTTATGCTATTTGGTTGTAAATCATTTTAGCTTGCTAGTGTTCTCTTCAAGTTCTTTGGCATTGGGCACTTTTTATTTTAGAATAATTTAGTTGCATACTGTGATATACTTAATCATTTAAAAATTCTATGATGAATATGATTTCTGTGAAAATAGATAGGTACTTAGATTTGATGAATATCATCGCATTTGCATATGTGCATACGATCATGTGTGATGTAATGCAGTGCGTGTAACATCAAAGTGCCCTGTGTTCAATATATATGTTCTAAGGTTATAAAGCATGAAATCTGGTTAAATTTAAATATCTATGTTCTTTTATGCTCTTAATTGTGTTTAAGTTGCATTTACCAATTTTATCATTGAGTAACATACATTGATCAAGGATCAAATGGTAATTTGGTAATTTAAAATCTTCTTAATGTATGAAATATTATACCAAGATTTGAAGTTCATATATTTGTTTATAAACTTGTTATGGCTGAATTAAAATCAATGAAAACAATTGGCTTGAAGACAATTTGTTTTGGTTCCTTTCCATAGAGTAAAGTTAAGGTATTTCATTATAAAAGTGTGTTCAACCTTAAGGCGTGAGATTTAAATTCCCAATGGCTACCCTTCCCTCCTGGATGTGATTCTAATTTGCCCTTTAAATTCGTGTGCCCATATAGACATGCTGGACACCAATTGGAGCTTTCTTGTCATGCCCACATGGGCTTACTAGGCATTTAAAGGTTAAAAGAATTCTCTAAATGGCTCCAGTATGGGATTGATTGATATCTTAGAAATATTTTGCTGCTCTGGTTATACCAATTTTCTCTTGAATCCCAATCGAGTCATAAGAACCCTGCAAAGCATCCCTAATGTGAGCTCTGTAATGCCCAACTCAAATCAGTCATTCCATTGCCGAAGAGCAGTTCACAGCTGCATTTCGGCTTGAGAGCATCGTTATTCTCATTTATATTATATTCAAGTCATAATTACACTTTGGATAGTCTCCAGTCATAAAAATAATTTGATATTTTTCATCAAATAATGGTGAAAGTCTGCTAATTTGTCTAAAAATTACAATTTCAGTGCCAGCTTCGGATGAACTTTTCTTAAAAAATGGACTGATGAAATTAAATTATTTTGTTATAAACTCAGAATGAACTGTTGTGTTCAAAAATGAAAAGTACTCAATTGCTATACCTCTTGAAAAAAAGGCACTACTGTTTAAAAAATATGCAGCTTTGTTCGTTGTGCCCTCACTGCTATTAATTTTGAGGAGAATCGTCTGATGTGTTGGAAAATATCATGGGAAAAATGCTGTCCAAGGAAATATCTTCCTTAGGATAGCCATTTTCTCTTCCCCCTGAAATATGACACCACTTCTCATTGGTGTGTTTACTATTCTCAACCAACCTGTCGAGTCCCCATCCCTCTCCTCCGCTCACCGCTGAATACCCCTTCCATCCATTTCGGCTTCAGTGGCCACCTTTGAAAGTGAATTCTGATGATGGTTGCTTCAGAGATTTTGGATGAGTGTAGATTCCCCTTGTGGAGTGAAGATGTGGAGATGATATTTGTTAATAACTAAAAACATAATTAGTTAAATGTGCTACATTTATGATAGCTCATTGCAAGTGAATATTTTAGTTTTATGTACTTTTCTTTTAGAATTCCATGGGGCAAGTTTATATGATGTGTAAAGATATGATTGCTATTCTCATCCAAGACTGGAATCGTGTTTGTGTGCCCTAAGATACATGTGAATTATGTGGTTACTGAAGTCAGTCAGCAAGGCCTTAGCAATCAGGGTTGGGAAAGAGGGAGGGGGCCAAGTAGTTCATCCCCTTTATAGCTCCCAAAAATAATTTCCTACTTACAGACTTGCTGGACTGTTGCCACACTAGTCAGAAACAAAGAATAGATGTTCTTCCTCTATCATGTTAGAGGTGAATTCCACCCATAGTAATTCCTACAATGAACTTTACCACCTCAAATAACCCCTATTAATGAAACCAAATGAAACCCTATCTATTTGTTCTTGTGGCCTTGGCAGATGGTCAAAGGGAGAAAATTTTGTTAAAGTGGTAATTGAAAATACAAGACTTTCAAAGATGATTGTTGGGGGTAGAGCACACCATGGTGTACCATATATTTGAGTTCATAAGACTGATCCTCAATTTTTCTGTTAAAATATAAGTTTTGGGCTTTACTCACCATATAAGACTATCCCTCTAGTACTATAGAATAATATGTCAATGCTTTTATATTATTATTGCTTGAACAGTGCTGACCTTGCTGCTTTATAATAGTATAAGATTAATTGTTGATAGTGTTTCTATCTTTCAGATTTAGGATCTGTAGGCTCCACCTGTGGTGTGGGTCTTCTGGGAATACCTCCGAGGTCAGTAGCGGAACTGAGGGTACGTTAGCTACTCTAGTCTAGGGGGGAATAAAAATACTGTTGAGGTGAAAAACAGCGTAGAATCTGCTCCATTGTCAAGATTGATCATCAAGGCTATCCAAAAATATTCGGCAGCCAGGAATGAGACTCCCTTGACCTTCCCCACCTCGACCCTCACATTTAAGTATTTTTGGGGCCATGGCTAATGTGCCACTTTCTGGGGCCCAAAAACCTCTGCACTGGGCCAGGAAAATGATGGGCAGAGATGGTGAGTAACTACGGAAAAGTTAATGCTAAGAATTACATTTCAAGTATTTTGTACTTGTTATTGTTACTGTTAAATAATGTATGAGATCAGTGGCAGCTTGCCCATAAGGACTCTCGGATGCCACCCCTCCCAAAGATTTGAAAAAGGATAAAAATTAAATACCCATTCAATTGTATTTATGCATCTATTAACCGAGGTGTTTTTTTCAATCGCATACATCGAAAATGTAGGAAAAATACGCAAAAATAGCGCGATCAGTTCGTATTAGTAGCTGTGGGGCGCTGGCCAGTACGTCCCATGTTTAATCTTCTTGGGTTTTCCATTGGGTGAGTTGCTTGTAGGCCGATGTTTCCATTGCTGCTTCTCATATTTGAGATTAAAAGCAAAATACAACAATTACTGTACAAAATATTCTCTTAATTTTGATATGAAAGTTATTAATATTAAATTAAATTACATACAAAAAAATGAACTAAATGATAACTGTATAAAAAAATCTTGTTCATATTTTAAGCATTGGGGGGAAGGGGGGAAACGTGCCCCAGTGTCCCTCCCTTTAAATCCGCCTATCTCCTCAGGGCTTTTGAGTATGATACTACATCAAAATGTTGGCTTACAAGCAACTCACAGAGTGGAAAACCCACAAAGATTTTACCAAAACAAATATAATAATGATAAAAAATTTTATTACTCCACACACAAATTACATGACAATAGCAAAATAGAGTAATTTTAGGTAGCCGCGGTGCAACCCCAAAGATTTTACCAGGACAAATATAAATTGATAGTTTCAATGGTGCCCTCAGTTTTTGGATAGTGCACAGCCACATAAGTGCTTAGGTTATGTGAAATTGTTTAAGGTTTCGCATAGTGGAAGTGCGATATATCCATGATAAAATAAAAGCAATGAATGGCAATTACCAGGCTTCAATATATAGTTCCACCACTGACCATGGTTTCGACATACTATGTCATTTACGAGGAGCAATTTTTGCATGTTCTAGCCCCATAGGCAGAATACCTTCATGAGTAGTTTGCAATTTTTGCCTTTGCATGAATGTGGAAGTATAACTTAATATTATGTGCAACATTTTTGAGACTGTGTGGCTTGCATGTCCGAATCTTATTGCATGCTGATGATTGATCACCCCCGCCAAACACATTAGAGGGGGCTCGCAGCAGGCATGCTGCTGGGAATTAAGGCTAGGAGGGCTTTTGGGAGCAACCTAATACTGGGGGTGTGGAATACAGGAGGTGCGGGTGCCCTTCCCCAAAACATTTTTAACCTTTTAGAGCCGAGCTCCTTCGCGGGAAGTTGCTTTTGGCTCTACGAAGGGTTTGAGATTTTCTTTTTCGCCCCGTACGGAGTTTTTTTTCGGCTCGGGACTGACCAGGTAGTCGCTTCCTCCCCTTAATGACCTTTCCTAGTGGGGATAATCCTCGACCCTTTTCCCCGAGAGCAGCCCATCCCGGCGTACTTTTGCGGTCAGTTAATTGTTACCAGTGAAATTTTAATTTTTTTAAATTGTTACTGTTGCATTACATGTCAGTTCATCAATGTATTCCTTTCATTTTGCAATGCCTGTAGAACTTTTAAACAAAGTTCTACGGTTATTTTTAGGGTTTTCAGCAAAACGGCATTATATCATAGACCAACAAATACTTTAAGTCCAGGAAATTTGCCTAACGCTCCTCTCGGCCAAGCAACTCCGAACAGG
The DNA here is from genome assembly GCF_921293095.1 of Ischnura elegans. Classification (NCBI taxonomy): domain Eukaryota; kingdom Metazoa; phylum Arthropoda; class Insecta; order Odonata; family Coenagrionidae; genus Ischnura; species Ischnura elegans. The sequence goes on from NC_060248.1 coordinate 112,007,791, forward strand.
TCGAGAACGTAAGCAAAACTAACGAAAGCGAAACGAGAGGCACTTCAAGAAAAAAATCCTGGCTGTATAATTCCAAGAAAAATGTAATTGCACCGAAATATCATTTGAAAAAAAGTCCTTGCAGGAGGAGGAAGGGGAATACACGGCAAGAAAATTTTGAAAAGAAAATGAGCTATTCCGAGAAGAGTGAGGTTATCATCTTCCACGTACATATTTCCATAGGAGAATACTTACACCAATATACTCTTGGGTCTTCCAGTTGGAGGATAATAAGTTTTTCCAAGATAACATTAATGCGCTAATGTGTCCCGAACTAACTCTGTGAGGTGCAACCTGACCAGAGATCCAAGATATGAGAGTAACTACCTGGGTAGAGCAGTTGTCTTTCCTGCAATGGTATGGAATGCTTCTCACAACATGTGTCTACGTAAAACATTCCTTATCATACATTATCGTACATTAAATTTACGAATTTTTAGGATATGCATTAATCAGTATTTATAGCGAAATTCGATTATAATACCTTTGTATTCAAAGGTTGGTAAGAGGTAATTAAAAATAGGCGCTGTAATTTTGGCTCACGACAAAGAACTGAGAGAATCATATTTTATTACATTACGAGGGTTTTTTTTCATAGAAGTTAAATCTAATATTCTATCGAATTTCACCGCAAATGTACATCTAGAATGTAGCTAACAAAATGACGTATATTTTTAGATGTAAATCATTACAATATCGCTCCTACAAACTTGCTGGTGAGTTATAAAAATAACAATTAAACATCTATCCTTAGCGTCTCCAAAAATTGTTCTAGGTGATGATCAACTCCGTTAATATGAACGCTAGAATTCCGTTTAAAATTTGGAACCTATCAGCAGAACATACAGAATGTAATTCCTCGCATTGATTTTCAATTAATGCAACATGATTTTTTTTAGTTATTTTAACTTATAAACAAATAAGTGACCATGAGCACCTTCCTTGAGTGGGTCACTAAGTGCCGGGATGGGCCGAGATAATCCCCACGCGGACAATAGGAAAGGGTCGGACCTCTCACGCCGAGAGACCCTAATGGCGGTTGGGACCCACTTGGCATGCTTGACCGCGAAATCGTGAAAACACGGCCTTTGGCCTTTTGCTTCGAAAACGTCAAGCCGTGATAATCCGGCCTTCCTTCTTTAGCATCAGAAAATTCAGGCCGTGAAATCACGCCCTGCGTAGGGAAGAGGTTAAGATAGATGGTTCAAAATGGTGAGTTTTATGGCTTTCTGAGGGATATGTTATTAATCCTTCCACATTTATATAAGTAATATTTATCCTATAAGTAAAATGGATTAAATTTTAAAATATCTCTGAGTTCTGGGAGGGGATTTATCCCCCCCCCCACGCTCCGCCACTGGCCCACAGGGTATTATGCAGATGTAGATTGAAGGTAAGGAGCTTGAAAATGTCAGTGTTGAAGCCATATAGAGGAGATATATTTTAAAGTGTGGAAATAACCATATGCTAGGGGAGCATGGCTTCTTGGTTGTCCTCAGCGTTGATTCATCTTTGTAAGGCAGTTGTGCCGGTGTTCCCAGGCATCTTCTGGGTAAAAACTTGCATCCGACCCTTCAAACCTGAAGATGCCTGCTGCAACGTTGGCGTAACTGTCGTAATAAGATGAATGGAAGCGGAGGGCAATCTCGACGTCATGCTCCTCCTACTACACAACTCTGTGGAAGCCTCCATCATCATTACATTATGTCGTTTATACTTTATCATGGACTCTTTTTTTTTTGTATTTAACTCTGAGGCCTCTGAATCAATCGGCCAACTTGCAGCACAGTGGGGTAGGCAAGAATTTTGTTCTGTGGGGGGTCCAAAACAAGGGTGGAAAATTTTTGAAAAACAGGGTACTAAGTTGAGAGTTTTAAACTAATTTTAACACTATTCATAATCGAAAAAACTTCATTTTTCAAAGAAATCTTTTATAAAGTCATGATTTTCAATATTTGGTTTTCTTTTGTAATACAAAGTAAGTGTGCGTAAATATTTCGGGGGATCCCGGACCACCCGAAACTCCCCCCCTCGCTAAGCCATTGTTGCAGCATGGTGAGGTGAGTCATATGTTCGTGGAGGCGGAGTAGCATCCTTGAATGACCTTGGGACGGACCCTGCACCCCGTCCCTCAGCTGTTATTCCACTCGCAACAATGGGGGCTTTCAATTCTCGGAGGACAGCTGATTCTGGGCTACGACGAAGGCACGGCATCTTCATTCGTCACGCGCGGCTGAGCGTTTTACGTCCGGAATTGGTTCGCGTTTCTGTCCCCTCGGACTATCAAACTATATTCTCCGATTTCTGGAAAAGGTAATTTCGCATACAAAGCATTTAATTTGTGTCAAATAGAAACCCACAGAGAAATGAAGATAAACCCATCTTATTGTTTATTAGTTTTTCTATCTGTATTCAATGGAAATAAGAAAGCCGTCAAAGAAGAAGGCAGATTTCACGCCCAAGAAGGCATACCTATCTCTTAGCAGTCACTTTTAATGACGCATTATTTGCATAAATCTTTGTTGTCTCGAAATTTTCTTAGGCTTAGGGCGGGGCGACCGCCCCGGGCCCCGCGCTTTGGGGGGCCCCGCGTTCGTGAAAAAAAATTAAAATATACGATAGTTTTGAAAACGCTATTGAAAAAGCGCGCTTTTTATGTTTATTTTACGTTATAATTTTATGAATAAATATAATTATAAATTTTATTTGTATTATACTATTTTGAACTCAACTGCGTGATGGTATCATAACGGCGTAATTACGAAGTCTGAATTTGGGAGGGGAACACATACTTAGCCAGAGAGTGGTAGGGATTCAAAATGCTCGAGTTTGTAGATGGGGCATAGAGTTTAATATTTTAAGTGAAGGGCCCCGCACTGAAGGTTCGCCCCTAGCCCCGCACCTGCTAGGGCCGGCCCTGGGTAAAGCGATCCAGGAAAATATTGTCTAAGTTCCACTTCATACACCGTGAAAATTTGAAGATGGTAGCTAGAGTTTTAAGCTCGTAATGTGTCACAAAAAAGACTGGTTGAGCTGGAAGTATACGTCCTCTTAAAAAGCAACAGTTAATGTCAGAGCTGATACTGGGGACCAGTGGCGCAGCAAGGGGGGTTTTGGGGGATAATCCCCCCCCCAAAGCTCAGAGAAAGTTTTAATTTTAATCCATTTTACTTAATTGGATTGATATTACTAATAGAATAGTGTAAGGATTATTAAAAATATCCCTCAGAAAGCTGTAAAACTCACCATTTTCAACCATTTATCTTAAAACTCCGCAATTCATTAATCTCGCACCTACCGCTTATCCTGGTGGGTATACCATACACCCAAACACCGTGGTATCAGTTGCACCTAAACCCCTCAGACTTAATTCCTAGCTGCGCCCCTACTGGGGACTGAAGCTGCAACGGGATAGGTTTCGTATATCTTTTCCGCATAAACGATCGATAAAGAATAAGCTCGTCCACTAATTTTACTTTATTATCGAGTGTGATATAGAGTCTGAAGAGAAAATATGACCCGTGTTTTCTCGATTTTTTTCTATGTGATTGTGTAAACAATAAAAAAAACAGATGTGCTAAAAATTCATTCTACGCCGAATTGTGTGCTTCGAGTCATTTACGCTCTCCACGAACTCCCACTTTAAATTTGTCTGGTTACGCCTCTACTGTGCTCAAGATAAAAAGTCATTTGAAACAAGCCCGCAGCAATCCCTATGCTGTTGAAATGAATGACGTCTGTAACTACTGAAGCCCTCGCAGCCGATGTTGAAGAATGAAGGCCACTATGGGACAGGTTTCGTATGAGCATATCTTTTTCCGCATAATTCATTGAAGCGACCAACTCGGGCGGGTAACTGATAAGCATCGGCGTTGTGACGAGGTGATATCACTGCGTTCTAGGAAGTATGGAAGGAGTTTTAGGAGAACGTAGCTGTTTTTAAAGAGTTAGAAAAAGATAACAAGACTGTCTAGAGACAAAATAAAAAGCAAAGAAGGCTTAAAAGATAATAATAAAAAATAAAGTTTTTGTCGTGGACCCTCAAGGTAATAAGGACTTAAAAGAAATAAAAAAATAGCTTGCTTTTACAATTAGAAAACAATAAGAAATAATAATAAACTACGAAGAACTTCATCCGACACTTAACTGTACCTTCAATATTACAACAATAAATTCCACTCAATACACCTCTAGAACCGGAACAAGATATAATACTTATCGGGAGCAGAATGAACTTCGAGAAAAACAAAATGGGAAAGTTCACAAAATATCAAAGAAAAAGTGACTTAACCAAGATGATTGGTAGCATACACTATATAAAACATGTCTGTTTACTATTTACATGCACTACGGGTTTACATTATTACAAGATAGGGGTTACTCGAAGATAAGAGCCTAGCTTGGACCGAAGAGTTCATTTCTTGTCGGTGGCTGCCTTCAGCTTATCTTGGTTGCTCTGTGCATGTCGAAGCAAGGACAAGAGGTCTCCCAAGAGGTTAAAATTGGGGTTTAGAAGAGTGAGAGGTAAAATGCGGCGCCGGATCCAGGATAGGGACAAGGGGGGGCTATCAGTAGGTAGGGGATCTGGGGGGTAACCTCTCAGCTGGAGTGGGGGTCCTAACAAAATTAGGATTTTATATAGTGTAAATACGATACCCAAGGGGGTCTATAGCCCCTCTCTGGAACCGCCACGGGACTATAATGGTATGCACTGGAAGATAGGGGCTTTATTCAATCAGATAAGTTTGGATCCAGTTGAGTCTACAAGTCCTGATTGACCCCTAAAAGAGGCTATGTAAAGCGCGGCCTAATCCGGTGATATCAACGTATGGAACATAGGTGGTAACAGAGTGGTAAATAATACCAACATCTAAATATATTCAGGTGCTAGAATTATTTCAACTGAATTAACAGGTAAGAGGCATTTGGCCGGGTGTGGTAGGGTAACTTCATTACCTTTATCGTTATTAAAATCAGAGTAGTGGTCATAACATATTGGGGTTGAGACCACCCACGTAATTTCTAGAATTTAGGTGTTAGAATTATTTATCACTTAGTTTCATGCGTTGATATCACCGGCAAGACACCACTTATCAGGGGCGTAGCTAGGAATTAAGGGTTTTTTTTAGGCGCAACTAATACTTACGGGTGTGGGAGTATTGCATACACACCAGGGTAAGCAGGAGTTGCTGGGTCCCTCCTCAGAAAAAAATTGAGAATAATGGTTCAAAATGGCGAGTTTTACGGCTTTCTGATGGATATTTGATAAATCCTAACACTATTTTATAAGTAATACTGATCCAAATAAGTAAAATGGATTAAACTTAAAAATTTCTCTGAGCTCTGGGGGGGGGGGGGGGGGTATATCCCCCAAAACCCTCCCTCGCTGCGCCACTGCCATTTATAATTAGTAGAAATTAAAGGGGAAATAAGTTCCATTTATGTGATTCGGTAGTATTTTCCTAGGTAATCGGTAAATCAGTTAATTCTTGCCCAAGATTATCATTTTCGATCAGCAATATTAAAAATGGTAATAAATATGCTTAGAATTTTTCTCGGGCTTCCGACCGGGTTAAACGTCCTCCGAAACGTCGACAGAAATGGACAGCATATTCCGGTCGGAATCTCTAGAAAATGCCATCGCATGTAAATTCAAAAGCAGTTGATATTCCGACCAAGTTAGCTAAATCTTACTAACGCTACACACTATGATCAATTTATAAAAGTAAAATTAGAGAGATAGACTGCAGAAAAAATAGATTCAAAGTGTCATTTTTTCACGATCGATAAGAGATTATACCCACAGTGTTAGGACTTACAAATAGGTTAGTTTACTCGTGGTGTATCCTTCTAACTTACGCAATCCTTAATGTATGTTTTCGAATTTTCCTAATGGATTTCTAATCGCATGTGTAGCATCCACTAGCTTCATAAGCAGATTGCCTTCATGAGTATTAGGAGAGTTTTGCCTTTGGATGAATGTGGAAGTATAATTTAATAATAATAGTTTATTGACGGGAAAATTACCCAATTACAAAAATGTACAATTATCATAAGATTGAAATATTTTTAAGCTCTTAAAAATACAGGAATAATCGTATAAACTTGCTGTAAGAACCAACAATAGAAAAAATAAACACAGTAGTTAAAAATTGAACAGTCACATATCTCTTAAACGGTGGAAATAGACATTATCATTATACACAAGAACAAATAATTTAAGTCAATGCACAAACAAAGGTAGTTTTCTCTTTAAATTCTTTGGATTTAAATTAATTTGTTAGTATGCGTAAAATTTTTATGACTTCGTGGTGTGCATGTGGGAATATTCTTGCATGCTGCAGGCTGGTGATTGATTATCCCCCTGCCAAACACCCTAGAGGAGGCTTGCTGAGTAATATGTAGATGTAGATACAGTCAGGGGCGCAGCTAGGAATTAAGGCTGGGGGGAGGTTTCAGGCGCAACTAATGCTGGGGGACTTGGGGTATTGCATACCCGCCAGGGTTAGCGGGAGTTGCGGAGGCCCTCCGCCGGAAAAAATTAAGACAAACGGTTCAAAATGGTGATTTTTACGGCCTTCTGAGGGATATTTTATTAATCCTCACACTATTCTATGAGCAATATTAATCCAATTAAGTAAAATAGATTTAACTTAAAAATTTCTATGAGCTCTGGGGGGGGGGAGGTTTGCCCCCCCTCGCTGCGCCACTGGATACAGTAGCTCTCCGGGAAAGCATTAAATAAACCTTAAGAAATGTAAATTTCAGGGTTAAACCCCAACACGGTCAAATCGTTGACGGCTCGAAAATATTCACTCAAATGATAAATTATTCATTAAGAAGGACAAACAATTTTGATAGATTTTAGTAATTTAATGAGAACTGAAAACTAGAGAAATTATACACTTGAATGAACACGCAAGAGGCATCGCAAGGGTGTTTGGCAGGGTTTGAGAGGGTTACTTTACTACGTTATCTACGTTTACTACTTTATCGTTATTAAAATCAGGGCCGTGGCGTAGTGGAACCACCCTCGCAATTTCAATAAAAATTGAAGATATTGTACTCTTTCAGGTGGCTTACCAATCATAGTTTTTGTTTGACCAAAATAACGAACAATTGAGTTTAACGTCTTAGGCATTACCTTGTCGAAATCAAGAATCGATATCATGATAAAGATAAAAGTTGTTTTATTTCCGCAGATTTTATTTCTTAAACGAACCATATTTGGACAATATACTCTGGATGCGGTAACTACTACCGTGATAAGGATAGTGTTTATTGTCGAAACTATGAAGATCTGTTTAGAAAGAAAATCGGTGGAAATAAAACAACTATTACATCTTAATCTTGATATCGATTAACGAACAATGTTCTTAAAAAATGGTGAAAACCACGCAGCCACTCGTCTACGAAAATGAGGCTCAACCACACCACAACCATCGCGACACGGGCACTAATGAATCCTCCAAAACAAATATCTTAGACCTAATCAGAAAACTTTCGGAGGGAGAGGGAGGTGGGATCCGTTATTAGAGATTTCGCATATGACCATTCCCTTTCGCATGGGGGGTTGAGTCCCTTTGACTTCCACACCGCTGCTACGACTATGACCTCAAAATATTAACATTATTTCATCGAAAAGCATAACGAAAACACATGCTCGTACATGCGAATAATATAAAATTTACCCTCAAGTGATCAATGCACGATGTAGAACTATTGATCAAGTGAACTGCTCGAATGGATGGAGAGTAATTCGCAACGCAAAAACAGTAATGCGATTTAACCTCAACGTACTGCTTAACTCCCCACTCAATGGTGCAACAAATTCATTTATAAACTACCCATTTTGAAGCTTTCAACCGTGCTAAGAAGAACAGCTAGGTAATGATTTTCGCGTCCATTAACGCCACAGATGTTTTAATGAAAAAATTATATCTCAAATACATGGATTTTAGAAGACTTTTTACTTTTTTTGGCCCTTTCCTCCCCACCGATAGAACCCGCAAATATCACGAAAGTCACCACAAAATAGCCTACATACACTTTTCGTAGGAAGTGCACTTTATAAAATTTTATTCCACTCAAGTATTAAATTTGCGTACTCACGTAAATGGTCATCTGAAGAGTTTTTAATGTCTCCTTCGTTTCCTCCTTCGCACATTCGGCTGTCTTCTTGAACCAACTTCGTAACCGCTGACGTAGAAGGTGATCTTGACGAGGGTGGTTGGTATGTTTTTCAGCTGTCTAATGTTAAGGAATAAGTTGCTTGCAATGACTCCAAGGTTCCTGTTGGTTAGAGGAGAAGGGTATGACTGGTTGGGAGGTGGGGTAGGGTAGTTATTGAAGCGGTTGAATTAAGGCGTGACGTCAAATAGGATACTGGATATTGCCCATGGATTGCCTATGGATACTGCCCAATTTTACTTCGTGGAACAGATAGTCATTTGAGGCAGAGGAATAACGCAATAGCTGATTGAAACACTGATAATGATGAGTCTGTGGCTTTGAATGGCCTTTAAGGCCGTTTTACCCCTCCCACAATGAGATGATTTTTCTGGAAAGCCTCTGCACTAAAACTTCCTCGTGACCCCCGCGCAAGGATACAGTTTTCCGTTGACGGTAATCGTGTTACTTTAAAATTTAAATTTGTTCCCTCGCATTTTAAATGAAAAATTTCAATCCACCGGATAATAAAATAAATGAACAGCGTATAGTATTATAATCAATATTTTTAAATATTTTATATATTATTAATATAATGATGTTACTTGCTTTGTGCTGTTTTAAAAATGTATCGGAACTATTTACTGCGGCGGCCAGAAGTCACGTGACACTCGCAGATTCAATAGGGTCCTAGGTTTTCACTTCGTCATTTTGCCGGCAACTTTCATCGAGTTAACAGGTAAGTACATCACTGTGCTCGAAAGTTAACAACTTTCCTTTTTTACATTATTCTTCAGTGTTGATGGTGTGTGAATTCCTCTTGAATTGGAATGTGACGATAATTGTTATTGCTCGCAGTAGATAAGTGATTATAGAGCTCGTAGAGAATATTTATTTTACGAAAAATTGTGTTCAACGAAGTGCTCAGAACCTGTATTCCCGTTTCGTTTTAAAGACCATCTCATCTATTTTATTGAATTTTTAAGGTAGATTAGTGTTATCGACGTGATAGCCGTGAACATATTTTTTGGAATGAAAATTTTCACCTTTTCAAGAAGCATTCTCGTGTGGTCAATCTGTGGAACTAATAAAATACTTACTCGCAACGTATTACACATCCATTACTGTGCGTGGTGAATTTATCTGTGTCACGTCTTTTAGGTTTTAATCTGTTTTTCTCTGCTCGTGTGAATCGGCCTCTAAAGCTGCGCTGTAGAAATTTTGTAAGCGGGGCTTCAATGCCAACTGTTGAATCAGCGATCATCGTGGCAGTCCATTGCTCTCAAATTTCACCATCAATACTGCTGCTAATTATTTTAGTAGTCACCGGTGTATTACTGCGGTTGCGGAAACAATTGTCTTCTATGACTATGTAGTAATGTTATTCAAATACCGGTATCATCAAATCTTTTGCCTATCTCCGTTGGTTATTCCACCTTTCCATGAAAAACTTCTCACATATTTTAATCCTCTTTCTAATGATAATCTACGTAGTATAAATTGAGGTTTCCAAACGGTGGAAACCATTTGAATTGTGTCCTAAGTAGTGATATTTAATTTGTTTTTTTTTCTTTCTTTACAGTAGGTTATTCAAATCCGTTGAGTTAACGCTTTCAGTTACGTCAAATGAAGTAATATTTGCCGGGAAATCCTTTGAAGAACGCATGGGAGAGATGTGCAGGTTACGAAATGGTAAGTTAGTCAAAATTTCGTTTATTTACATTTTTTATTTTCAAATTTCCACTGTCAATTTGCTTCATTTTGTCTCAGTGAACTGGCAAAGCAGAGCTATTTCATGATATGCTGACCATTTATTTAGTGAAGTAAACTTTTTTCGCCATAGTTTTCTCTGTTCGCTTTGTTCTTCGTGGTATAGCTTCCCAAGAAAACGTATCCAGAGTATAATCAAAATGCTTTTGCTTATCGAGATGTCATTACGCTCACGTACCGTGAGGATATTGCCATTAACTAATTAAGTTTCAACTATCAATGAATGAAACTCATGTTTCAGCCCCACAGTGATTACAGTAAATTGTCATTACATTAATCCATTGCGAGTATCTACAATTTTAAGATTCAGGTTAAAAGGTATAACCATACATAGTGATCATTTAAGCGTTGGTACTTTTAATGGCTTGCTTACGACGATTTGCCCTGTCTTTTATTCCATAAGCCTCCTATACACAATTTTTACTTAGGTTTATTTGTCAACTCGAGCGATAGGTATTTATTTGAGCTCATACTCGATTTTGACACAATGGGCAACTCATAGACTTCCTTCTTCATCGTCAATCTAGATAAATAGGCTCACACACTTTTTCGTTTCGTCTTCCACTTTTCGAGACATTCTTAGTGATGTATCAACGGGGTCGTCAGTCGAATTGAATTGTGTCAAATCGTCAGAAAAGTTGATGAGGTCAGCAGTTATGGCGAAGTCGGTCACTGCTGCCCAGTATCAGCGAGGAACATCCCATGGGACTTTCGATGTTCATTGTTGCTTATTTTATTAATTTATTCTGACGGTAGCACCGTTTATACATTCATGAAAACAGCAATAGAAATATATTCAGATGCGTAAAAATAAAAGACTAAGGGATAGGTAGTAGAAGAAGTCATCATCAGGACTGGAGAACAATCCTGATTGGTTTGGCGCAGCTCTCTACTAAACTACGAATGTTTTCTCCTTCACATCCTTCTGTAAACTTTCCATATATTTTATTCGAGGTCTTTCTTTTCCGTTCTTGCCATCGACTTGTTCCTCGACAATTGTCTTGATACATCTTGTCTGAAGATGTGGCCTATAAGGTGGTTTGTCTTCTTATCAAGGTTTTTATGAGGCTTCTCTTCACTCCAACTCTTCTTAGGACTTCGTCATCATTAACTCGGTCAATCCATTATATTTTCACCATTCTTCTTTTGCACCACATTTCGAAGGCCTATAGCCTTGGTTTCTCTGCTGCTGTCATTGTCCAATGGGACTAGCGAGGTTCATTCGTTTGTGATTTTTATGCAGCTGGTTCAACGTCTTTTGTCCTATATTTTTAATTAGGTATATTTGTGAATCGTCAATTCCAGATGATTAATCCATCCGCAGGTTTCCAACCGCCGGATCTAATTTTGGTCTTAAAATTAGGACTACCATGTCATTTTTATCCACTTTCTTTCTGTAGTCGATAGCATTGGTTTTTAGGTTGTTTTCTTTGTATAACTCTTCCGGATTTTTTTCTACACTTTGTCTTCGTTTTCAATCATTATTTCTCCATTTTTGTTTTCTTAGTTTAAACAAAGAGTATTACATCTTACGCCCCTTTCCTTGAAATTGTCCCTTACTATCTGTCGGTCCTCTTGCTCGATATTCTCTCCCATATGATCAGTGACACCTGAGTGATTACATTTATCAAAGATGTAGTGACGTCATCGACTCATGAAATGTGTGGGGTTTCTTCGCGTGTTTTTAATTTTAAGTATAGCATGGCTAAATGAGAAAGAATGTATTTCGTCCCAACAAATCTTTCCACTTCTATTTACGGAATTCTCATACTGAATTGGAGTTTCGTGTCTTATCGCTCCATCCTATGGTGAAATTTTGCCTCCTAAATACTGTTGTGAAATGAGGAATTCCTTCCGGTTAAGAAATTGACACTTTAACCCGGCTGAAAACCGGAGAAAACATTATTTGACTGTAAAAGAATACCTATTCAGCGGCGTGGCTGACGAGTTCATAGTATTTACACCCATTTATTTATACTTGCCCAATTCACATTATAACCTACTTAGACTTGCTCATCACGGTGTTCCCAGCATACTCTCGTCTTTCTCTCAATGACGGTTTCTTACTTCCTTGTTATCAAATAAATTAGAATGTGCCTTTTCTCCAAATCAGGCCTACTTATTTTTGATAAATTTTTGTTTACTCATCGTTCATACATTTGAATTTATAACTAATTGTAAGTACTATTTCGTTGTACCAACTGGAACTAAATCATAGTCGTTTAATTAAATTTTCACATAGTTTAATTTTAAGAGACATAGTATAAAATAAACTTCTTTTCAGAATCATGAAGGGGTAGTTCCTTAGCTTAATTGATGCTGTTCGGGATGAGTGCTGATGAGTGGTGGTGTGATGACTAGGGGAATATAATCGCTTTGAATTCTATAGGGGAGACCGGGGCACGTTGGCCATAAGGGCAGGATGGCCCAGTCGAGGTAATTCATACAATAGACACTGAATCGTGCTAGAAATCTATCAGAAGGTTGGTAGCACACTTCCCCTTTCTCCACAAGACCATTATGACTGGCGGAGCAGTTTTTGACAAGTTATAGTGATTAATTGTATTTGCGCGTGTTTCAGTAAAATTCTAATCCCAGGTTAAATATGTGTTATTTAAGTTTTGATCAATTTGGGCCCAATAGTTAAGTACTATAAGTAAAGATCATAGTTTAAGGATAACTTGTGTGTGGCATACAATCTAAATTGTTGCAGTGAATTTTGTAACGAATAGAATTTATAGTAAACATGGCAATGGGGCAGGTTGACCCAGCGACGACGGGGCACGTTGGCCACCCGGGCCAACATGTCCCGTCCTATGCATTCCTTCGTCAAAAATGGCCTAATTTTGAATGGACGGTCACTTCCATAATCAAATGAGCTGTCATTCAGGTGAAAATGACTTAATATTGTTTCAAATCGGTTATAATGCATGCTTGCCGACAAGAGTGTGGGGATGTACCTTTTGTTAAGTTTTGTTACCTCTTTGGACCAACACATGCGTTTATTAGGGTATTTATCGTAGCATGACATTAGCATTACATGTCATATTGGCTGACATTAGCATGTCATACGTTCCTCCTTCTCCAAAGCTAGATTTACATTTTTCTGGTTAGCATATATGCCACTGTTTATGCAAATGTGCTTAAGCAGTTCATTCGAGAAAAATGAAAAAAAGTCGGGTGGACTTTTTTAAAAGTCGGGTGGTCGCATTTTATTGCCTCCTCAGTAGGAAGATTTGGATTACAGTTTAAATTGAACTCGAAAGCTGAATTACCCCTTCCCCACTTACATGGATTATTTTATGTAACATTTGAGGGTAAGCCTGCATCAATAGTCAACTCCAAAGGTGCCGCTGGGTCTGCGATTAGTCGTCTTTGGGAGCGTTGGGTTGCGTGTGAACTGATTAGACACAAGGACTCAAGTTAAATTATCAGAGGCTACTAAAATATAAGCGCAGTGGTGAAGATAGACATTTATTTGAACGTAACATAGTATCGCAATGTAACGCATGTCAACTGAAGCTAAAAAAAAAGTAAAATACGCGCGTCCGATATAGGAAGATGAAAATTCACTGTGCCTAAAGTGTCTCTTTTTCGACGGTTAGCTTGGACACAATGTAATTAGTGCACAAATTGCAACCATTGGGCTCATCAGACATGTGTGAACAATAAAATCCGCGTATTATTTTACAAGTGCAATAACTGTGCTGATCCTTCGTATCTGGACAGTCACAAAAGTTAACTGGTTTGTATTAGCACGCTATAAATCCTAATAATTTAAAGCTTTCCCGTCGTTTTAGTAAAATGGTGACATATATTGAAATATATTTCTTGATAATTATTAGTTTTATTTTGATTTCCTAAAATCATACTAGTTTAGTTTATCAAAAAATACATGGGCCAACGTGCCCAAGCCGCTGGGCCAACTTACCCCGATGTAGGGGCAGATTGGCCCACCTGTCATATGCCCAGTATTTATTTATTTTTTTATTTATTTAATTTTATTTATTATTTATTTATTTTTAACTTTATAACTCATATATTCAATTTTAACTATTGCCATCCAGATTCAGAAAGACTGTTCGATAATTTAGCAATAATTTCATAAAGTTAAATATGTATAAATAAATAATGTTAAAAAAATTTTTAAATCGGGCCAACGTGCCCCCGTCTCCCCTACTGCGAAATCAAGCGGATTCTGAGGTTTCCACCGAAAAATATTTCCGCTGGTAGATTGGTTCCCTAGCGAATGATTTCTATTTAACTTGCACAGTAAGTCTAGACCATGCACAATATTTTTAAACACAACCTCGGCCTCATAATGTCTTCCCATTCCTGCTCTTCTTGTCGTGTCTGTTTTGCGAAGTGGTAAAACGTCACGCGAGTGCCTGCCTGTTGATCGCGAGTGCCTGCGTCATGCGCATGGCACAGGCGCCTGTTGATCTATGGCCATTCGGAAACACATTTACTTTCGATGCCCTCTTCACAATGGTGAGAGTCATCCCTTCTCTAACGATTTTATTTCCACATATCTCGATACTTATGCAACCGCATAAAATACGACGTGTTTGGTTTTTCAAGTTTCCCGTTCTCGAATCACATTTTATCCTATTTGGCACTTAAAATAACGGAATTGATGGTTCGCCGGGAAGCTGTTTTGCTAAAACATCGTGACGGAGTAGGATAAATTTGTTTTATAACTTAATATTTTTCCGTTAAAATTAATTGGTTGGGAGTGAGGGAAAGGTGTCCTCTGTACCTCTCCCTGGCTACGCCATTGGTTTAGTTACACAATTCATAAATCACAAAAGGCTGTATCGATTTTAATCATAATTGACTTCAATTAATAATATGAGGGAAAAAATGAATAAGACCACACAGATATAATAATTACAATGGCTTCCTAAAAATACATTTTCTTTATTCAATTTGTATATACCAGTATATAGGTACTACGTTCTGGTTTCATATCTTGAGTCAAGCACCATTTGATATATACAACATTCTTAGTTTTGTTACCAGGCGCAAAAACAAATAAAGCGGATGGTTTACCAACACGAGACCATGTAACATATAATTGACCACGAGAAAAACAAGCTTTTTGTAGATTCAGACAACAAAAACTCAACGATTGTCCTTGTGATTTGTTAATAGTCCTCGCGAATGCAACACGAATTGAAAATTGAATTTGTTTAAACTCAAAAGGCAGATCGGTTGAGCTCATTGCAATCCTCAGATTGAAGAGAACTTCCTCATCTTTGAGATTTACTTTCTGTATAGTCGTGTGAATCACATTGATTATCACTTCTTTTTTAACGAAACGCGTTCCATTTCATAGTTTTGGCTATTTTAGTTTTTGTAGCATCATGACCACGAGCCAACCTTCAGCAACCTTCGATTGTTTGGTGGTATGCAAGACACATTGAAGAAGTTTAGAAATTCAGATGGATAGTAAGTGACCTCGTTGCTCAGTCAATATATATTTTAATGAATACTGAGTACCAACGATTTGATTCTAAAGGTAAAGATTCACTAACTGGAGTCATCCATATCGTTGTTATTAGCCGCCAAAATTGCTCGCTTACTCAGCCATTAGTGATTTTCTAGCAATCATGTTCGGGAACACTTTGTTGATGAGCTCATCTGTCGATGAGACGACTTTCAAAAATTTCAGAGGAAATGGAATCAATCAGCTGAATTCGTGGACAGGAACAGGGGCGCAGCTAGGAATTAAGGCTAGGGGTGGTTTTAGGCGCAACTAATACTTACGTGTGTGGGGTATTGCATACCCACCAGTGTAAGCAGGAGTTGCGGGGGCCCTCCTCCAGAAAAAAATTAAGAGTAATGGTTCTAAATGGCGAGTTTTACGGCTTTCTGGGGGATATTTGATAAATTATAACACTATTCTATGAGTAATGCTGATCCAAATAAGTTAAATGGATTAAACTTAAACATTTCTCTGAGCTCTGGGGAGGGGGTTTTATCCCCAAAACCCCCCACCCCCCTTCGTTGCGCCACTGGACAGGAACAAGGCCATTTCCGATAGTTGACAATTACTTGGAGAAATCTTCAGCAGAGGGATCGTTCAGCAATGCAACTCATGTTTATGATCAGTTGAAGTTTCTTCACACAGCGCCACATATTTGATGATTTTAGGCGTTTATTTCATCGGCAGCAGTCGATCTTAGACTGACAGGCGGCGTTTGAAGGAAATCGCCAGACCACGAATATTATAAGAGAGGATCCTCAAGACGGCATCTGATTGTGTTGTCATCCGAAGCGTATTTAAATGGCACTTAAGCGTATTTAAATGGCCAAAGCGTAATTAAATTTAAATGGCAGTCCCCTTGCGCCAGACATTAAAATCATTGCGTCTCCAAAGCATTGAGTCATTACACCGATCTTTTAATGTCCAGTCACTAAAGTCGCCACTCGCATCGCTGATGGACGAAGTGATCCGAGTTTCTCGGGGAAATAAGATGTAATCAGGAGTATGTGTACCGAAATTTGTATACATTATGATATGTTATATCAAATTCATCATTTTTCAACGCTATTCCTCGCAATCGCAAACATTTTACCGCAAAATATTGGAAAAAAGTGGATCGCATTACACTCATCGCTGCATCGCGGACACTTTTGTAAGCCAATTAATTTGCGACCGATGTAGCCACAGAAATCAGCCTTCTATGGGATGCAAATCCTGCACGCAGTCCCCTTGCGCCAGACATTAAAATCATTGCGTCTCCAAAGCATTGAGTCATTACACCGATCTTTCAATGTCCAGTCAAGTGCCTAAGCGCGTTTGTGCGCCATCGTGCATTAATCCTATGTGATGATTTTAGATAATCATAATTAGTTAATTATCCTGAGATTGGTTTGACACAGCTCTCCATTCCTCTCTCCTATCCACTAACCTTTTCATAGCGACATATTTCTTCCCTTTTAAATGCTTTATAACCTGTCCTATTTAACTCATTCGGGGCCGTCCTTTGCCCTTCTTCCCTTCCACCTGTCCTACTGTTGTTTTCATCAGGCCATTATGTCTCATGATGTGGGCCATTAAGTTGTTTCGTCTTCTCCTTAAGGCTTTTAGAACACTTCTGTTTAATGCAATTCTTCTTCCTCATTCCTTCCTCAGCACTTCCTCATTAATTACTCGATCGATTCATTTTATAATTCTATTATTTTTATTAGCATTAATTTTATAATTAATTTGTCGATATTAATTTTGTAATTATTTTCATAAATCTTAGGTAGCACCACATTTCGAATGCTTCCACTCCTGACTTCTCCGCTTCTGTCAACGTCCAAGCCTAGATTTCAAAGAGAAATATGCTATATAAGTATAGCAATTGATGAAGTGTTTCTTTAATTCTATGTTTGTTTTCTCTGCTGCAAGAAGATTGGTTTTAGTTAATATGTACTAAAATTTTGGCCGTAGTGTACTATTTCGAAACTTAAGATGTCTCTTGTTAGGTTAAATATATAAATTTTGTAGGTTTAACGGCGTGTTTAATGATGAATGAGCCGTATGGCATGTGGTCGGAAGCCAAATGTAGAAACTGCTTCCGTGATGTCCGATCTTTAACGAAAAGTGGCAAAAAGCATTGATAGGAGGAATGTCTTCCCACACACTAGGGGCATTCATGAAAATTAAGCCACCGTTTCCATCATGAACTGCCTTTATTAATATCAGTATCATGCAATTTCTTCTGTTGGGGGCTCGGCAGGAGTACATTCGTTTGAACTGATCGGTCTAATTCATGGAGCTCGACGATTTATCACTCCCAACTGGGCCATTACACGGGTTTACTCTCTCTGCTCTTCTGTTTGAAAATATCGAAGCCGGACTATACTAACGCGGCTATTTTCGCGAGCGTTTTCTCCTTCTTCGGTGGATTGATTCGCAAAGTTCCGAAGCCTAATTGCATAATGGGTTTTTTGAGAAAGCTTAGGTCACCTGCGTCGTGGCATAATGATATTAAACAAAGAAATTGACCGGTACTTAAACTTTGCGTTTGTTGTCTGTGATTTGTTTATAAACACGTTACTAGCGAGTCAATTAGAACTGGGCTTAGCTCGAGTTTACTGGAGTTGAATTCTAAATCTATTAAAATATTTTTGATGTTTTTAGGAAGCTTATTGTTAGTCATTTAATTGGTAAAAACAAAATATCATTTAGTTAGTAGTTTTGACCGACTTGTCAGTTGTTTTAGAGCTAAAAAATCCTAAACAATTTGATATGAAACAAACAAACTGATCGGTATCCTAAATAATAAACCTGTGATTTTTTTAAAATTTCGCCTGTGATGTGGTAACTCAAACTGCGCTCAGCTCGAATTTACTCGAGTTGCATTCTCAAGCTATTAAAATGTTTTCGATATTCTTGCGAAGCTCAATAATCAAATTGGTAAAGCAAAGCGAATCATTCGGCTAGTAGTTATGACTGACTTGACAGTTGTTGCAGTGTTACTAACCCTAAAAAAAATCTTCTTCCGTCAAGATTAAATTTTTTGGCGAAACTGTACGATATTTTAATGGTTGCTCTGGTATTTAGGGCTTAGACGAATCCGATTGAATTTATTTGTATTTCTTCTTTGAAACCCTCGCGGGTAATTGTAGCTGTCTTCTGAAGCTGAAGTTTGTTCGGGTGTGTTATTTATTTATTTGGCTGATTTTTAAGGCACAGTCCCTGTGAGCTGATACATACACGACTGCTATTAACCTGAGCTGGGTATATGAAACGGAAACGATCGAGAGCAAGTGTAATTGGAAAACGAAATGAAACTTGGATTGAAGCTACGTAAATAGTCCTTCTAGGAGAGAATTTTTCCTATTCGAAGCTCACTTTAAATTACCCTTTGGAACGAACATGCCATTCATAAAGATGTTTAGGGATGAAAACTGCAAAACGCTGCGGATGAAATTGTCTGAATTTCGAAGTACGTGAACTTCGCGGCCTCTTCTACTCTTGCAATTCCTGTATTCTGATAATTTCATCTCAATAGGATTCAAATTTAAATAGCCCCATAAAAATGTCTCACTGAGTTATTTTAAATCAATAGCTTATAGCAGGAGTCTTCTACCTTTTTTAACCTCAGTTTTGACCGTCAGGCGCAATATTTAAATAGGATAGTTTCCTTCATCAAAGAAAACGAAATGCATTGATTGCGATTCCTTACCCACCATTATTGTATTCATAATACACAAATTATTTGGTTTTACAAATCCCTGTTTAGACGAATTTTAATGGTCAATTTTAACCTCATTGGAAAAAGGCCAGATTGGCGCCCATGCGATGCCACTCCACGTGACGTCACAGGGACCTAGATGCTATACGAGTACATAAGAGTTTTACATCATCTGAGATTACCAATGCATGCATGAGGCACAGAGCTCAGGCAAACATGTCTTAGTAATCACCTATTAAAAGTGCCTACGGTCGGAAGGTTTTCTTCGTTTGATAAGGTATTAATAATCCTTATTTAAGCCAAGCGCTACCAGCCAGCAGGGTACCTAGCTACCTGCTAGCATCCCGCGTCGTATCAGCGCTCAAGCCTCACCCCAAGGTCACCTCACAAGGCGGAAGGGGGAATCAGACTGACGTCACACGGACTTTTTCCCATCATTCCTACTTAGCCGTCGCGTTTTCGCGCGCTTGAAATTTTCACTTTTCATTTTATATCGAAAAATTGATATCGTCATTAAAAAATCTAAAAGCGTGAAATACGTACTCCAGGAGTAATAATATTTCGATTTAGGCAATAAAAAAATAGTAGGAAACCACCCTATTGCCGAGTTCAGGCGTAATGTACAGTCACTTTCAAAAGTCGGTCCCCATACCCGGCGCAGCCGTCTCCGTTATTCTCCGAAGTCGACCTTCGCGTATTGTTTTCACGTTCCTTGTCCCCTGGGGATCAATTCGACTTGATCAGGGAGTACAAATGGTGCAACTTGACTACTTTAACCGTCGTCAAGAGCCCCAAGCATGATTTCAGAGGTAGGAAGGCCCCGTGAACCTTCCTCCCCACACAGCCAAACAATTCCACCATCGAAGAAAGCGGGGAAGAAAAATTAAGCATTTTTCCGGCAAGTAACCCATCGCGCGAGGAAGAGGGGAGACGTCTGAGTCGTTTGGTAAACTCATACAAAACATATAGTGCAAATAACATTTTCGGAGCATTACGAGCATATTACTCCAATATTTTTATCCACATCGCCTTGTGAAAAATACGTAAATATAAACGCCAATGTAAATATTGTCATTTGGGTCACGGTTACCATCCGTGCTCGCGTTCATCCGTGTCGGCGGTTAAGGATTTTCAGTCATTTTTTCAATGTTTACAAGTGAAATAGCAGTTACTCCCCAAGTAGTAGGTTATTCGGACTACAAGTAGTGCCTACATGTTGAATACCGCAACTTATTCCCATACTGTGAATAGAAAATCAGAAGAAGTATTTTACTTTTTTACCGGTCAAAACTATCCGTACGTCAATTTTTTTATGGGAGAAGTTAATTTTGTATTATTTTTTCGGGTGAGCAATTGGATTGCCTTTGAATTTTATTGAATTGCTTTTAAGATAAATATAAATTTTCACTAAAAGAAGCAGCGAGATATTTATTGGCATCGAGTAAAATAGCAGGCTTTTAGACCATAATGCGTCGTAGGAAGTGTTATCCTTTTCTTTCTGGGGAATACTCTTACATTAGTATTGTTCAGTGTTTTTTTAAGAAAAATAATACGAGCAACATGAGCGTGAAATTATGATGGTGAGTCAGCCAGTTATGGTGGTTATAGGAAAACATCATTTACCTGCCCTTCTGAAATTAAGATTTTACGAATCACCCTGCCTGCACGCCTCCCAACTTGAAATTACCCCTTTAATTAAAAGTAACGCCCATTCGCATTAGGCCATTTCAATCTAACCATATCCTTACTTTCATCCTTCCCCTCCCCCTTACCTCGAATCTCTTCACCATAGATGGCACTTCTCCATTTCTTTTCCTCTCCATCCTTCTCACCTTTTCCTTTCTTTTTTATACTCATATCTCGGATGCCTTCATTTTTTTCTTGCCCCTTTTGCGTCCTAAGTTTCCACACCGTCAAACGCTACATCCCAAGCAGTATATTTGGCAGGTCATAAGTTTAATTTGTATTAATAATGAAGAAATAGTAAACAGGTACCCAACACGGTATATTTTTATCGGATGAATATTATGCATGCGTAGTTTCGTGTCAGTAGGAATATGATCAGTATTTGTTCGCACGTAAGACTTACTCAAGGTATTCATTACATGAGTGTAAGTTCTATTTATGCTATAAAACCACTTATACATAATAATGTGAAGGATATTGCCGTGCATGATATCACCAGGCGCCAATTACCACCGTTTTCAGCAGAAAAAAAGAAAGGAAAAAGGGCCAGGAATACTTAGGTTAACCTCTCAATGAAGGGGCAAAGTATCAATGTGCCTTAAAATGGTAAGAAATAGGCACACAAGTCATGTAATTAATGCTTCCGTTGGTATTTTCATTATAGAAACTATCTTTATGGTAACTATTTAACAATTCGAACTTTCGATGAACATGAAGATTTGGGTTAATTACTTACTGATACCTGGAATATATATATAGCATTATTTAAATATTTGTTCAGGGATATGTTAGAAATGACTGGAATAAATATAATACAGAATTAAACATTAAAATTTAGCGCACGTCAGTATTTTTGATTCTCGAGTGATGAGACACGTAGAAAACTGTATTATAAACCGTAGTAAACATAAGTATCCTAAGAAAATGCTTAGGAATAATGAATGCGCCAAACAGTGTTTAAAATAATTAAAAACATAGAGCAATATGTATTGATGGTGTTGGTAATAATGTGTTTGAGGTATAATCTAGAAGGTTATTCTGTGGGAAACTCTTTGAATAATCCTTCAGACGTAAATTCCAATTTTCGTTTCTTCCTCATATGTGCGTTGCGACGCATGTACGTCTCGTTATTTTTTAGTACAAGCCAGACTACTCCGAATACCTTTCTCAGAATACTATCAGGGTGGGAATCCCATGACTGGGAACATATGCTTCGCCTTGTGCTCTGGCACTGGGAGTTGGGGAAGTCGCGAAGAATTTAGGAATAGTGAAGAATGCCTCGGGAAGACTTACGAGGACGGTGAGAGTAAGTCAAACTGGCCCTTTCAAGGTACAGAAGGCATAGGCAATACCCGAAGTTCGACCTCCGAAGAAAACGTAGTTGCTTGCGCTGGCCGTGGGGACCGACTTTTGAAAGTGACTGTACATAACAGGCACAGATGTGAAAAAAAATTATTAACTCTTAGCACGGCGCAGTGGTACACCTTTAAACTTTAAACCACCATTATTAGTTTATTCTAACACATAAATGATGTCTTTTGTGCTATGCATAGATCCCTGTACACGTGCCGTCATCCTGCTCCGGACCGATCCAGCAAGGTGTGCTTTAACGCGCTCATTAGGACAATAAGTACTAATATGTGTAAAGTATTTTAGTATGGGAATTCTATACTATCAGTTTTTTATTTTTCTAACTTAATAGCTAATAAAACTTCCATTTTACTTTATTTCACCATCATTTTCCTTAATTGTGCTAAATAATTCGCCACTGATCTGTCGGCATACATGCGAAA
This sequence comes from Ischnura elegans, assembly GCF_921293095.1. Lineage (NCBI taxonomy): Eukaryota > Metazoa > Arthropoda > Insecta > Odonata > Coenagrionidae > Ischnura > Ischnura elegans. The sequence continues at coordinate 112,030,442 of NC_060248.1, forward strand.
AGGAAAATGCAGCGCAAAGCGTGCGAAAACTAACAGCTACTATGAGTATTAATGGCCCAGAGAGCATAGAGCTCTATGAAATGGCCTACGCCGTCTATTGGCGCGGAGAAATGAAAAAAACACTCGCACAGAGCGTGTCAGATTCATTGCGCCCGACGGAAGGTTAATGAGAGGGCCAAATACAGATACCACATCGCCAAAGGGACGCAATTCCACATGTCACTTTATCACCACATCAGTAAAACAAAAAAAAACATAATTTCTAAGTACATGATCTTTATAGGTTGAAAAGTTCAATCAATCAGTGCGAATTTTGAAATAGCTTCTTTTTAACGAGTGTGCGTATATTTGGTTTCGAGAAACAATAGTTTCTTAAGCCTCTAAGGGCCGCAAAAAATTATCCTGCGAGCCGCATACAGCTCAGGGGCTGAAATCGAAAAAAGCTGGTCAAAAATCAAAATATCGACTTTTTATTTCGAACCAGAAATTCTATATTATCATTTTAGAAGGTTCAGGGCATGTCAAACTGAATTTATTTTTCTGTCAACATTTTTTGTTTAATTTTTATAGCTCGCCAAAAATCAAAAATCTATGAAATCGTGAGTGCGCGATTTATACGTAAAAGTTCAACGTTTGTTCCCCATGCTATGGAATACAGTTAATAATTCGGAAATTTTGAGGATATTTATTAATTGTACCACTCCTTTAGTTAATTAAGAGCAAACTTTTAAGTCAATTGTTATTTATTAACTAAATGGATTGTTTAAAATATCACTGTTTTTCATTAATTTTTTACCTAATGCTAGGATAAAAGTAGTTACCGCCGCTTCCCGCTCCTAATATATTTACACCAAGAGTTAGACTGAAGTCTATATTATTAGAAGGAAAAGAAAAATCTTGCTCCAACTTGCTTCCCTCCGATTTTTTCGCAAAATGATGTCTGGCGGGTGTCGCGCCCCATGACCCGCAATACACGACGTAGGCACTCGGGAATGACATGCGTCGTAGTCCGTTTGAGAGACTGGATTTTCCCTTATTTGTGAGTGCATTGTACTCAACTACTTGTTATTTGCTTTTATTTATGATTTGTGCCCTCTTCTGACGATTATACCCCTGTGTCTTTACGCGGGGGCCGCGTGCGGATGGTTAAAAACCTAACGGTTCGCGCGTTCTCCAAGCCTTTTGTCCTCGGCGGCTACCCCTATGCACCCAGATTTGTTCTTTCACTATGAACACGTTCAAGTGTTTTCATTCTACAAATTGGGTTTTCCCAAAATATGCCGTCTATGCGACTGGCACGCTCATTTTTACCCGAGTGCTCAGCATCAGTCTCCCTTCAGTATTCCTTGCTGATGTGTGTGCCGAAGGCCGTTCACAGTTTAGTTTCCCAGTCATGGACACAGCATTAGTGACTCGCCAAGATTTACATAGTGTGATATTGGCAAATAGAAGGGGGACCATCAAGCAGAAGAAATCGTTAGTATCCAGTGGAGTTTATGCACTAAAAACTTTTTTGGGAGAAGAGAAATTAAAAACTTTGCTTGCGGCCTTTATTCAAAAAGTGTTTTTTCAGCAATAATTTCGAAAGTGGAATGCGTGCACCAGAGTTAATAGTAGATTTCCGAAGTTGAATTATATGTAAGCTAATAACACTTCCTGACGCTGTGTTAAAATATCTCCCATGCTCGTCTCCTTCAGGTGAATTCTAATGTTTACGGATAAATGATACACGCTGATACAATGATGATACACGCATATAAAACTGTGCGTGTATTTCATTCCTGTTGCTTTAGTCCGTGAACTGTAATTATTTCGTAATTTATCATTGTTTTATGCTTAACTGAAAGCACTCCTCATGGAAGACCGTCACTGCATTTCGACAGTGCAAGTGAGAGGTCTAAACGTAGAAATAAAAGTAAAACTGAGAAGTTCTACTTCTCTGGAGGAATCAAGTGTATAAGTATTTTTCATAGAATTCGCGTAAAAGACACCAGGAAAATTTCTAGAATTGCCACAAACTATGACCTTTTCCATAGGCTTCTGGTTACGTCAGATCCTTCCATTTCTTGTTCTGCGGATGTTCCCCGAAAAGTAAAAAACTTACTAGAGGAGGTAAAAAATCTTCTGGTGAATAGCGAAAATATTTTGGAATATGAGGAGTCTTTATCCTCTGGCTCAGAATAGAATTTAATGAGCCACACCTTTGTGTTGAGAAATTTGCAATAAAAATATTTATCAATGGTATTCATTTATATTATTACTCTTCAATGACCAAAATGTCAGGTTTAAAAGACTCAATAGCAATTTTCAATCAACACATACCTTATGAGAAGCTACTGGATAGCTTAAACATAGTTGAACGTAGAAGAAATTCTGAATTTCCTTCGATATTCCCATATCAAAATTTCGACTTGCCCCTGGTAACTATGGTTCCCGCATAACTATCCCCTATGCTTAAATTTTATTGCCCTCCTAAACAATGTTCTGGACTTAATCATCCTAAATAAGTTTCATTGTGCCCATACAATACCCAATTCGCAAACATTTTCATTCATTCAGCAATACTTAAGACTACAGCGATTTTTGCCCAGCTTTTTTCGATTTCAGCCCACTGTGCGTGGGTTGAAGACCCTTCGTCTACAGAATGTGCAGTTGAAATACTGTTCGCATTTCCTAATTTCCAAAGCCTCGCGGATAAGTCGTGTTTTGAATATTCACCTTGGCATCTTGGAAGTCATTCAAGAGTCCCGAGGCTGCATTTTCCGCTCCGACGATTTCAATGGTTGTCCAAGTCGAATGGCACGCTTTTGTTCTTTTCTGGTTTTCACGGAGCGTCCGGTTTCGCCGATGTAGTATTTCTTAGGGTAATCTTGACAGGGTATCTCGTACTTTGTTCCCAATGCTTCTACTTCGAACGGCAATTTTTAAGTTTCATGCTTAAAAACGGTTTTGTCATATTTGGGGAGATTATTCCTTATACTGGGGAGAATGTCCCACGTGCGCTTGCTATTGACAACCAAATTCAGGTATAAATTCGGTTTTGGAGTTAGATAGTCAGATAAGACGTTTCAATTCTCAGAAAAATCGTATTAGTGTCATTATTGCCGTTGACTTCGATGTCCCATCGAACTATTGGGAAAATATTGTTTTTAAAAATGGAGGTAAGAGCAAGGATATGTGCGAAAGTTAGCTTTTCACATTTTATTCCATTTCCTTGACTCAGCTAGTTGAAACACTTTCCAATTCACTATCTACAAATATACTACCTGTGATCTCATCTTTTACTGCAATGTATACTCCTGCTTTAGTTTTTCGGTCCTTCCTGTATCCTATGATTTCGGAAAGATTTCTCTGTCATGGCTTTCATCCGATAACCAACTTTCAGTTCCTGTTATGACATCAGCTTCTGTTTTTTTTTAATTCTTTTCCTCTGGTATTCAATCCTAAGATTGTTTGGCAGCAGCTTGAGTTGTTGGTACTCTCCATTCTTCTCGTCTCGTCGTCTTCCTCTTTATTTCCTCGTTGTTTTTGCATCCAATATCCTTCATTATTTGGTCCATAAATTGGAGCCGTGGCCTGCCGTTTTCCATCAACCTGTCCCTCTAGGATTGTCAATAGAATCCCTCCATACCACGTTATATTACCAATAAGTTGGGCTCTTCTATTCACGACCGATTTCAACATGGTTCTTTTCTCTTTCATTTGATTCAATATTACTTAATTAATTATTCAGTCCGTCCACTTAATTTTTAAATTTCGTCTATAACACCATAGTTCGAAAGAACTCGGTCTTTTCTTATCCTCTTGACACAAGAGTTCGTGTTTCACTGCCATATAATGACACACTCCATGCGTGGGCTTTGAAAATTCTATTCCTAATTTCAAGGCTGTTACTTCTGGATGTTAAAAGTCGACTATTTTTATTGAATTTCGCTGATGCCTGCGCGTTCTTGCTTCTTTCTTACCTTATTTTTTCCATCTCGCGCGATCTTACCCCCTAGATAGGTGAAGTCGTTAACTTGATCAAGTTTTAATCTTTCAATATTTATCTTCACTTCCATAATTTCCATCTTTATCACAGACCATTACTTTATTATTTATTTTCATTTTGTATTCTTCTTTCATGGTTGTTTCTATTTTATTTAGAATGGTCTCGAGGTTTTCCTGACTTTCAGCTAGGACAGCAATGTCGTCAGCATATCATATCATGATTAATCTTTGACCATGAATTCTTATTTTTCAACTTTATAGTGGTTTATTTATCAGAAACTGTTTTAATACTACGAAATTTTAGAACTAAAAATAAGGTTTCTTTCATATGTGGTTTTTTGACCTTTTCTGAAATCTAAGACACTCAGTGTATACTAAATATGATTTTTTTACCACGTAGTTACGAGATTATAAAATTTATCCTTGCTTGTCAGTGTATATCAGACTTGTCTCTTGACGAATGCGAATATAATCTTACTTGTGGACTACGTGTTTCATTTTCCACATTTGAAATGTTCTTCTAAAACTTATTTCAACTTCCTCGTCAATCATATTTGAAAATTTCTCTAATTTAAGGGGGCTATGCCGTTATTTTTATTTTTAACAAAACTTGGTTATTTTATAAAATGTCATTTTTATACTTCAACCTCCTTTTTCCTGTATGAATTTCTACGATGTTTATGAAGACAGAAGGTAGTTTTACGAATTTTATTTACTTTCCCAGCAGCCTTATCAAGACTGTTCATCCCGGAAAAATAATGGCCCATGTTATTGATGAAAATGAACTTCCGTTTATAATTTTTCCAAAATTAACGTTCTAGATTGAAGAGTAAATCGCGATCTCGGTAGAACAAAGCAACTTTGAATTCGAATATTAACTACACCATGACAACTTAAGGTGCTCGGGCTTAATTTTTAACGTAATTACACCGTAATCGATAATTTTTGTCGGTAACTTCAATAATTTGATCTATATTCATTTTGCTCTCCTCCTAACTTTTAAAATACAAAATAGTAACTGCGATGTGATTTTTCCAATTTTTAGATTTGTATTCATTTAATGCTTCTTATTTTGAACACGCTATGGCATATGATAATGGTGTTAAAAGTGTATATTTTTAATTCAATTTATATTCTCATATATGTCCTTCACTGCTACAATAAATTCGTCAAGGATTTCTTAATCCATAATAGTATACTTTGTGCACGAGAGTTGCCAATATAACAGCTTCATTCAATGGCACTTAACCAAGCTCAATAAAAAATTGGTAGATTTCAAAAAGTTATTGAAAAAATCGGTGGATCGCTTGAGATTTTTTGGATGGCTAACTATTAAATAAATAGCCTTTTTCTCGCATCCATTATGCTGCAAAATTTTGAAGAAAGCATATTCGGGTTATTCCACCTCCAATCAACAAACGGAAAATTTTTGAGGCACTTATGTGTATTTAAATTTTTTCGAATTTCCGTCAAATTATGTACGTGCCAAACTGAGTCATATAAATCTCACATCTACCATCAAATCGTTACATTAATAGCGCAATTAAAATCTGCATAGAAATCACATATTTTCTAAAACCGGTCTCGCAGTATTTAAATTGAGGTGGATATAGACGAAAATAGAAAATTAAATCAATAGTTGAGACTCAGAGGAACAAAAGTTTCTTTATTTGAGGTGAAATGAACCGTATTTAAGAAACTATAGCCCAAAATTTATTTTCATTTCCCCCTTTCTCCCTATAGGTCCAAGCCATCCCTGGTTGGGTACAGAAGCATGAAGAGTCATCCTTAGAAGTGACGCAGATAGAAGATGATGGACACACGGGACTTCCAATGCTTTTTCTGATAATGTGGAATATTTGACTTGTGCTATAATTCATATTTATTTTTTTTCAATTCCAGAATTTTCTTCAATGTGTATTGAAGAAAAATTGATTCCCAGAGTTTTGACAACAATCATCATTTTGAGTTTAAGGCTGAGAAGACTGCAAGTTTCCTCAGGATGCTGTGGATTTCATGACGGTATATCAAGTTATCCTGAATGCGAAATGGTAAATGAGGGGCGATCTGAATCACTCTACTGGAGTTATGAGAGACTCCTGGTAGAAAGTGAATTCACTCTGGTAAAATAAGGTACGAGCTCTAGGTAACTAAGGTATATCCGAAAGACAATGGCTCTAAGGAGCAAGTTTAAAAAGGTTTATAAACAGCGCTGAAATAAAGGTACCAAAAAGTGCACTGCAAAGGTATTACTACGAATGAGACCGGTCCTAGGAGACAGAGAATGTATTCTTAGGCAGGAAATTAATTTGAGGTATTTTTCTCTGTCTGTATTAATGGCTTTATTTTTTTCAGGTATTTGGGTGGCTTTTGTACTAACACAATTTATTTCAGGAGTGAAGAATGAAGATCAAGAATGAAGAATGAAGACCTAGTTAGGGCCCCGAAGAATGAAGACATCGCTGGGGCCCAGAAGAATGAAGAAGTGAAGATAATGTGTGTGTGTGAGGCGTTACTGGACTTTGATATCCCTCGCCTGAACTGGGTGTGTTTTGTACTAAATTGTAACATGTCTGTACCTGTTTCCCTTCCAGGCGTGAAGACTGAAGACATCAAATGGAGCTAGAAGAACGGCAACGATGCGATGGCGTGTGTTTTTTCTCTATCGTGTGATTTCGTGTGATATTTTCCTGCGTGTGATTATTTTCGTTTGCGTGTGCTGCGATATATCATTCCGTTGCGTCGTTAGTCCGGAATGATCGGCGTTAGGGCTTGCACGGTAGTGTTATTTATTTATTTGTTTGTGCATGCACTAATCTTACCTCTTCACAGATTCAAGCCATCGTTGGAACTCAAGAAAGGAAGAATGAAGACTACACGAAGAAGGAAGTCACCGTAAGAAGACGGGAGCGGCATTTGGAGTTTAGTTTTGGGCCCTTCTGGCCAGTGAATACAAATTTGCGCAAGGTTAGGCGTTTTTGTCCGTGCGTTAGTTGTAGTTTTTTTGTGCCGTGGTTTTGCATTGCGTATTCCATTGCATCATGCAGGGATGGGGCAGTGGCTAGAGGGGAAATTTAAGATTTCCTGTTGATGCCATTGTCGCGTTTTTGTGTGTTGCTTTGGAGTGATGCGATTCCGCGGAAGGGTTATTAATTAGTGTATGTACTAATCCGCTCTCTCCCTAGGTCCTCGCCATCGCTGGATGTGAAGAGAAGAATGAAGACTCATCCCAAGAAGAGAATAAGATTGAAGACGATGGCATCGCGGGACCTCCAAGAAGACGGCGTCTTAGCTTTGGGCCCTTCCGGCCAATGAACATTAATTTGCGTAAGGCTAGGCGTTTTTGTCCGTGCGTTAGTTGTAGTTTTTTGTGCCGTGGTTTTGCATTGCGTATTCCATTGCATCATGCAGGAATGGGGCTGTGGCTAGGTAGGAAATTTAAAGTTTCCTATCGATGCCATTGTCGCGTTTTTGTGTGTTGCTTTGGAGTGATGCGATTCCTCGGAAGGGTTTATTATTTGTGTATGCACTAATCCGCTCTCTCCATAGGTCCTCGCCATCGCTGGAGTGAAGCGAAGAATGAAGATTCTTCGCAAGAAGAGAAGAAGATTGAAAACTATGGCATCGTGGGACCTCCAAGAAGACAGCGTCTTAGCTTTGGGCCCTTCCGACCAATGAACATTAATTCGCGTAAGGCTAGGCGTTTTTGTCCGTGCGTTAGCTTTAGTTTTTTTTTGTGCCGTGGTTTTGCATTGCGTATTCCATTGCATCATGCAGGAATGGGGCTGTGGCTAGGTAGGAAATTTAAGGTTTCCTATCGATGCCATTGTCGCGTTTTTGTGTGTTGCTTTGGAGTGATGCGATTCCTCGGAAGGGTTATTTATTTGTGTATGTACTAATCCGCTCTCTCCCTAGGTCCTCGCCATCGCTGGATGTGAAGAGAAGAATGAAGACTCATCCCAAGAAGAGAAGAAGATTGAAGACGATGGCATCGCGGGACCTCCAAGAAGACGGCGTCTTAGCTTTGGGCCCTTCCGGCCAATGAACATTAATTTGCGTAAGGCTAGGCGTTTTTATTCGTGCGTTAGATATAGTTTTTGTGCCGTGGTTTTGCATAACGCATTCCATTGTGTCATGCAGGAATGGGGCTGTGGATAGGTAGGAAATTCATAATTTCCTATTGATGCCATTGTCACGTTTTTGTGTGTTGCTTTGGAGTGTATGCGAATCCTCGGTAGGGTTATTTATTTGTGTATGCACTAACCCGCTCTCTACCTAGGCGCGCGCCATCGCTGGACATGCTGATGAGGCTGAAGGAGACATTGGAAAGAAGGTGGCATGGTGACACCTTCTGATGGCTCTACATGAGTTGCTGCAGATAAGGAGCGGTATGATCCCATACTCATTCATTCATATTTGCTTTATTCTTCCAGCATCAGTTTTAAAATTAATTATCTCTGTTTCATAAGTATGTTGGAGATGCTTATGACATTTGCTAATGCTTATACAGAACTTCTAATTTGTCTATCATGCCCTTATCATTCTCAAGTGAGCATAATATCACTTTCACTTCAATAATCGATAACTTGGTATAAAAATGGTATATGGTACTCAGCAACTGGAGTTGAATTTTCTTTGATGAATTGACTTTCAGTCGGAAAAACATGGAATTTTGTTCGATTGGGCTTAACATATTTTTATTCTACAAATTAATATTTTTTGTAATGGTGCTTCAACTATTTTTTGTGGCACATGTGTTAAAAAATCTCAAATGAGTCAATGACGTCAAAGTATCACTTCCCTCTAAAATCACCGCAAAATATTACCTAACAATCAGAGTTAGTCTTATTTATTATGAATTTTAAATTAGATTCTTGGTCATTATAATACTTTAGTTTGCCATCACGACTTTTCACTTTCAATCAGATTAATGAAATTATTTTTTATTCTGCAAAAATTTATCCACTTCATAATCAATCCTAAGATTTTCCTATTTTAGGTGAATGCTTTGTTGCATTCAATCGAAATGATTTTTTAAAGTATTAATAATTGATTACAAATTATTTTAACTGCCTCTACAGTATGAGAAATTTTTTATGCACTCTTTTTGAAGATTTTGATTTTTTCCCTATTCTTTAAATTTTGACCTGATTTGCTATGTGATGACAATACTTTGAGAGAAAATGAATTGCCATGTAATCCAATTTTTTGGACTCCACTTCGTCTCATCATAAGTGATGGTATTCTTTTATAATTGCAGGGATCATTTTATCCTGATGAGTGCTGTATGGCCTCAAGTAAACCACATGTAAAGGGATTGAAAGCTGGAGCTCGTCACTGCTGGAAGAAGGTAAGATTTAATTTATTCCTCTTTCAATTACCTTAATTTTATTCTGTGATTTTATTATTTTGGTTAAAATGAAATAAGTTGACAAAGTTTTGAAATCAGTTCAGAACTTTTTTTTAAGTAAATCCAATTAATTTCTCCTTATTTTCCCATTCAGGAACCTTTGTAATAAAGTCATTGATTGCATTCGAAAAAAAGATATATATGTATGTACTCACTTTCCCAGCAAGAGAAAATTTGATTTCACATCACACAAAAATAAGATAAACCCCAGTTGAATCTCAATGCATTGATTGGCTGACGACGGCAATAGTCTTTTCTTTCATGCTCTTAATTTCTATTTGAAACTTCATTTCCATTGAATTTAATACTCGGTTAGAAGGAAATTTTTTGACAATAATGGAAAATCTAATATAAGGATTTACCTAGCTTTATTTTACCAGAGCTCAGAGAAATTTTTAAGTTTCATCCATTTTACTTAATTGGATTAATATTACTCATTAAATAGTGTATGGATTAATAAATTATCCCTCAGAAAGCCTTAAAACTCACTATTTTGAACCATTCATCAGAAAATTTTTCTCGGAGAGGGCATCTACACCTCACGCTTAACCTGCTAGATATTCCATACCTGTCAGACCCCCCAGTATTACTTTCTACCTAAAACGCCCCCTAGCATTATTACTTAGTTGTGCCCCTGACTTCAACGTTTATAACCACCAAAGTTTCGATAATCTATGAAAACTCAATATATTTGTATTGGGTCATTTTGGTTTCATTTCCAGTTCACAATTTCAATGACATGTTTTACATTGTGATCTAATACCTATAATGCCAATGACATAGGTATGTATAATATTTTTAAATATATTAGCCATCAATGTTGTTTTGTTTAGTTGATTTTTAATTGCTGAAGTGGCCTTTGGACTTTGGTGCAGTGTGTTAAGCATTTACTTTTTGTTTCTATTATACCAGAAGTCAGAATTTTACTTTAAAATTATTGAAATAGATCTCACTGAGTAGGTGCGATTACCTTGATTTGAATGCCATTTTTGATACTTCAGTTTTAGTTTATTTTTTATAGATGTCATTTTATTGGTTTTTCTGCTTACAATATCGGTTTCCATTTCAAAATTATTGTGTCTACAAGGATATATATTTGCTATATTATTGCCTCAATTATTTTATATTTTGATTTCCTTAGATTTCATAGATACATATTACTGAAGATGTCTAGCAAAATTTGTGCAATAACATTTTTGTAATCTTTAAAGAATAATAAAAATGCATTGTGATATTGCATTTATATCAGTGGTGAATAATTTGGAATTCTCCACTACTTTTTTTCAACTTTTAAAATTTCTATTTATTCAATCAAATTTTATTAAGGTTTTCCTCAGAATGATATGACCTTAGAGGTAACCCTTTGGTAGCCCTTTCGTTGGAATGTGAAAATATTTTTTTATTTTATTATAGGTCAAGCTTGTGGGCAAAAATAGTGCTAGCTGTTACAAGCTCAGAAGGCTCAAGATTAGAAGAAAGTGCGATGACAAACTTTTCCTGGAGAATGGAAGACAGAAGAATGAAGACATCATGCCTGAAGATAGTTGTTTTTCTTATTTTGTGCATTTTTTGTAAATATTATTGTACAGGGTCTGTTTGTATATTTATTTTACTAATGTCATGTTTTTTTCCAGCTGTAGTTTAGATTTGGGGCAGGAGAGTAGAGATTTTATATTGCGTCTTACAGTCGATTAGAAATTACTCAGATTAGGCAGGTCTTCGTATATCGTGGCCACGATTCCGTGCGTTCATTGCGTTAATTCAGGCGTGCATATTGAAGTATTTAGGTAGGCAGGGCTGTATGAATGGATGAATGTGATTTTATGAATGGTTGAATGGAGTGTGATTTATGAATGTGTGAATGGAATTTGATTTTTATGAATGTGCGAATGGAATTTGATTTTTATGAATGTGTGAATGGAATTTGATTTTTATGAATTTGTGGATGGAATGTGATTTTTATGAATGTGTGGGTGGAATGTGATTTATAAAAAAGAGTGAATGGAAGTAGTAGTGTTTTATTAGTATTATTTCCTAATATTTTTTTTGTAGTTTTTTATATTAACTATGTATGTATGTAGTGTAGATAGTAGTGTAGTGCATGCCCCCCTCAAATCCAAACTGTTCCCTCATCGTGGGGAGGGGGTGTAACAGGGATAAGTCATCAATTTGTACCAAACAATCACGAAATCGCTTACAACACGCTTGTTGAGGGTGTGTTGGAATAAGTTTGTGGTTGTCCACTATGCATTGCATATTGCAAAAGTTATTTGATGACATGCAAATATGACTTATCCCTGGCTAAAACAGTTGGTACATTTGTGGTTTGTATATGGATATGTGAAGCAACAAAACTAAATGTATAATATGCCCCTGTGATTTTATTTCATTCCATAACATTGTAAAATTGCTGTAATAATGTGTCATTCTGGTGCATAAGCAGTATTAAAAAATATTGTTTATTGACCTTCTGACTGGGAGAAATTGTACCCATTGCTTGATTCTAATTGTATCATTTTTTCATATTCCCTGCCTTGAGGTGAATTTAAACGATATTAAATAATTTGTCTCTAATTTCTTTCAAGTTTTATTTTGTACAAGTGCAGCTTTTTTAGCCATTACAACCCTTTTTTTTAGTTACCCATTTTACCCATTTGCATGATTTTTTTTGTATGTTGTGCTTTAAGGTGATTTCAAATGTTTAATGTTCCTCTAATTTCTTTCAAGTTCCATTTTGTACAAGTACAAATTTTTGTACCCATTGCTGTTTTATTTGTGTTATTGTTTTTGGCATTTCATGCGTTGAGGTGATTTTTCAGTGCTATTAAATGATGTGCCTCTAATTTATTTCAAGTTTCGTTTTGTCCAAGTGAAACTTCTTGGCAATAAAGGTACTTGCTGTATACCTCTGACTTGATTGCCAAGAAAATGTTAAAATAATAAAGTATTGTTATTTCTTTGTGAGTGATGTCATAAAGAATAACATTATGTTCATATTTTGTGAAAATTAAAATACTGGAATAAATCCAGTAAAATGTAATGCCATCCGTTATTGAAAAAATTATTGCAATTGTCAGGGGACAGTCCACAATCAACTCGAACAAAGCCAACATATTTGGAAAGCATCCGGGAAGATGCATTAATTTTGGGCTTTTAATATTTGAATAACAATATCATAATTGAAATTATAACATTATTATTATCATTGTATCTAAATTGCTATTTCTGTAGTATTATTTATCAATAATTGGTCATAATGTATAATACAGAAAGACGGGGGAGGAGTATATAATAAGGCCTCACTCTCCTCATCCCTCATCACCATTCCGATATGTTCTCCCTTGTGACAACTACACTCAATACATATGCTGAAAAGTCCACTACCTCAGCGGTGCCATTTAATAAACACTACTTCTCAAAATATTTGTGGGTGTAGTTACATTTGTGTTACCCATGTGTGAGAGAAGTACGTGTTCATGAGCAGTGGCACAGAGAGGGGGGTTTTGGGGGGATAAAACCCCACCCCCCTCCCAGAGCTCAGAAATTTTTCAGTTTAATCCAATTTTCTTGGATATTGATATTACAAGTGATCAGTGTAACGATTAATAAAATATTCCTCAGAAAGCCGTAAAACTCACCATTTTGTACCATTTATCTTAAAATCCGCAAATCTTACACCTGCCACTTATCCTGGTGGGTATTACACCCCCATGCCCCCATACCCCCACGCACCCATGCATATTTGTTGCACCTAAACCCCCAGCCTTAATTCCTAGCTGCGCCCTGTTCGTAAGTAATCTAAGATATGACAATTTAACCAAAGATTTAATGCTGGATGATAGAACAAACCTACTTCTTTCAAGATATACAAAATTTTGCATTTATTAATATTTCAGTTATTTTATTAATATTGTGGCACTTAAGTAGGTATTCTATGCTCTAAATTCACAAATTCTATAGAGGCATTGCAATCAAATGTAGAGGTTGATGGAAATAGGTTTATCACGATGGTAAGGACTTATTTAATGTTCATTTTTTTACAAAATTACTGCCATATTTTATTTTGAGCTATTTAAGCACTTGATTTTGTAATATATATATTAATAAAATGCCCTCATTCTGCTTGATTTTCATGCACATTCTGATGCAATTTACATACAATGCACAAAATTTTTTTTCCTTGCCAACGAATGGGCAAATAAAAACTGCTAAAAGTTACACAGTTTATCAATCACGGTGGTGTGTAAAAGTAATTAGATGTTATCAAAAAAGCCTGAATTATTGCATTTTTTAAAAATTAGCGCCTATATTTTCTCATTAATTACCGTGTAGTAACATTTATATTTTAATTAAGAAAGAGAAAGTAGTTCAAACTTGTAAGAATTGAAGACAAACTTCACTTACAATTGATCCATATAACTATAAAAAAATATACTTATAAAAGAAGTAACACCACAAGCCTTTTTGAATTTGTATTTAAACTATCTCAATGTAAACATCGAGAAGTAATCTGGCCATCGAAATTGGTCGTGTATATCTAGTCATTTCTAAAATTTTGTGCACTAGTTTTGTCTATGAGGGCTAAAAGGTTTTTACGTAGCGTTCATTCTGTATCTGTCTTGACAGTGGCATAGCGAAGGTGGGGAGGGTCAGGGGGGTGCAGACACCCGTAAATTGAAAAGAGTCAGGAGATGAAAAAACAGGTATGATGGCTGATAAAGACCGCATAGACTGTATACTTTTGGGGATTTGGTGCTAGTAATGAGAGAAGCAGCCAATTGTGGGCAAACCCAAAAGTTAGAGGCAAAATTTAAAGGACCCTATCAGGTAATGTCTGTGTTGGACGATGGCAGATATATTTTGTAGGATGTGCCAGGGTGTTTGTTAGGTGGAAACTGCAGTGAGCAAATGCTTGATGAACTGCAAAAAATTGGAATTAAGTGCATGATATCAATAGACAAAGGAATCCCTAGCAGTTGATAATAGTGATGGGTACTGTGCGAGTGAGTCAGTTCAAATGTGCGACTCAGTAGATAGAGCTGTGAGGCGAGAGAGTCTTATTTAGAGAGTCACGACTCCCTCCGCGCACATTGTGCGTGTTGGAGTCGTAAGCAGTGGAAGTCGGACTCCATGTGCAAACGACTCCTTCCACAAACATTTTCCATGTGAGGCTCACCGCACGTTTGGCAGGTCAAAAGGAGAACATGGCAATTTTTGCGGATAGCCCACTGCTCACCTTTTCACGCTGCTTGAAAGATTCTCCTGATTCATTTTCTGGGTATTACTTTAAAAAATCTCAAATGACCCTTATTGTAATTCTCCTACTACATTTTCCATACATCATGAAAGAAAAATGGTGGAAGAAGCTCATGTAAAAGTTTTCGGCAACAGCAAACTTATGAAAATAATACGAGACAAAAATGAAAATTTGTTGTAACACAAACAACAGATTAATCGATGAAATTAATTATGAATTGTTTACGTGATCATGTAGTTTTTTAGAGAATATTTTGTTACAACAGAATTTTTTAAATTGCTGTCATCTCTAAGAACAGGAGATGGAATACATTTTCCGTCTTCCATGAAAGATATTATGCAGTGGTTCCCAAAGTGGGCACTACCGCCCCCTGGGGGGCGTTGCTGTAGTCTATGGGGGCGAAAAGTGCCAACGGGGCGGCAGGGGGGTGCCAGAGGGTCCTGACAATGTGACAAATGTGAAGGATCCATAGCCTTCCTTTTGTCTTAATGGGTGATAAATCCGTTTGTGGATGTTGGGTTATTAGATGAAGAATTAATTAAACTACAAAATGACATTGAATTGAAACCAAAGTTTAAGATAAATTATCAAGAGTTTTGGCCACAGAAAGAGATTTCCAATCGTTATCCTGCATTATAGATGGTGGTTAAACTCCTTCTTGCATTTAGGACTTCATATTGGTGGAATGTGGTTTTAGTGCAGTCACTCAGCTATTTCCACGCAGAGAAACAGACTTCAGGTTTGCGAACGCAGTGACTTAAGACCTCTACTAAGTGACATTAAACTGGACATTGGAAAACTTGTATCATGTCATCAAGCTTATTCTTCTCATTAAAATTTTATTTGATGGAAATACGTAATTAATTTTAGCAATAGAATCTTCTAAAATGACTTCTAGGCCATGGACAACTATAGTAAAAAGTCACTTAATTGTTAAAATAATTTTAACAAAACATGATTGGTCATGACTATAAATTGAAAATTTTCATGTCATATAATTGCTTATTTTAAGTAAAGAAATTACATGAAAAATTCTAAAAAAGCTTTCTTAAAATTATTTATTTTTATGTCAAAAGTATATTCTCAGTCAAGTTCCTTTTATTGTGTATTAGATCATTTGCATAAATGATTACAAAAACTATGCATGCATTGGACTCTAAACAAACATTTAATTAGTCCTTGTTTTTAATTTAATTACTTCCCTCAACCCAGAAGCGCTTTGCTGGGTTGCACTGTGTGAGCGACTCTCTGGAGTGTGTTGTGAGTGGTGAGGCAGCTCCACAAAAAGAGTCCTTTATACCATCACTAGTTGAAAATATCAGACATTTTTTTAAGAACATAATATGTTAAATAATATATTGTCTGATAGCAAGTAACACTGCCCACATAGCACAAAATATCTTCTAGATATCTAGAAAATATCTTCAATGTCTTGGATATTTGAAATATCTGCTAGATGTCTAGAAAATATTTTCAATGTCTTGGATACTTTAAATAATATAATATCATACTTTATCATGCCTAGAATATTCTTTTGTTGCACAGTGGGGACCAGGGAGTTCGCACCTCCCCTACCCCCCTCGAAATATTAAAACATGTTTTCTTTGCTTCATAAAAGAAAAAAAATCATTAATTTTTAAATTTGATTCCACGAGTCCGAATCCCCCTAAAATATAAAAACACATTTACTTTGCTTCATAAAAGAAAAAAATGAAAAATCATCAATTTTTATATTTCGTTGGGGGGGGGGGGGGGGGGGGGGGGGGGCCGCCACCCATCGAGCCCCTCCCCCCCCGAAATCCAAAACATGTTTTCTTTGCTTCATAAAAGAAAAAAAAATCATTAATTTTTAAATTTGATTCCACGAGTCCGAATCCCCCTAAAATATAAAAACACATTTACTTTGCTTCATAAAAGAAAAAAATGATAAATCATCAATTTTTATATTTCGTTGGGGGGGGGGGGGGGGGGCCGCCACCCCCCCCCCCCCCCCCCCCCCCCCCCCCCCGAAATCCAAAACACGAAAACACATTCACTTTGCCTCATAAAAGGAAAAATTGAAAAAATCATCAATTTTTATTTAGGCCCGAGCCCTCTCAAAAATTTGTTATGGGTGTGACTTAAAATGAGTCAGGCTTGTCGATTTTCCCCGGAGTGTCCAGATATCGAGATTCGAGTTATCAGGGTTCTAATGTTGACATATGACTCTTCTAAAATGCTTAAAAAACTAAAAACACACTACTTACAAAATTTCCTGGGGCAAGATCCCTGGTTTGTGCCCCCCCAATATTTTTTGTAAGTCGACACCCCTGCATCTGGGTGGGGGGCACGTACCCCCCTCTCCACCATAATTCCTCCTATATGTTGGCTGGGATTATTAGCGAATCATTTACTCTGAATTTTCCCTATGGATCCAATTTGAATATGAATGTCTAGAAAATATCTTCTCAAAGATATCTTGTAGATATAGGAAAAGCGGACATCCTGATATCTACAAAATATTTAGAAGATATTACAAGATATTTTCTAGACATTAGCTGAAGACATTCTAGATTTTTTTTAGACATCTAGGAGATATTTTGTGCTATGTGGGTGAAATGTAACTGCCATTATTCTTCTTGTATATGCTTGCAATATCTTCTTTCAGTATTCTAAAATAATAAATAGTACTAATCCTCTGTTTCAGTTTTTCAGTCAGCTTTTCATTTTTAACATTTCCCATGCAAATAAGTGAGTAAAAGTGAAAATTCTCCATTTTGCACTACTTGCATTTTCCCACAATTAGCACTTTTTTCCTGGGGTGCCTAGAAAAGTGTACATAAGAGATGTTACTGTAAATAATTTGAAGAATGGATAAAATTTACGGGTGCAAATAGCGAATGGGTGTAGCTTTTGATGATGGTAATATTTTTTGCATGCACCTGCAGATTTGTGCCGTCGTATACCCTGTATTAGTATTATTTGTTATCTACTCATTGATATCTGCAAGCAATTGTTATCTTACTATTATGACTGCACCAACTGGTGAATGCATTGAATGCTACATGCACTGAAATGTCATTGTTTAACTCTTCCTCATTACCAATCAAAAGCAAGGTGTTAAGCTGTATTTTAAGGAAACATTCTATAAATCCCCCTGCATGAATCTCGTCAGCAGTTTTCCAAAGGTTAAAAAGAAGTAGCTGTAACTGCTCTTGTTACTGTAAAGTTGCATGTGGAAATTGTAACTGTTAGGTACTTGTGATTGAATACAAATTTGAAAAAGTAACTGTAAATGAGCTGAGTTACTTTTTTTGGTACTTAATTACCCCTCTCTGCTGATGGGGAATGATTTATAACCTCCCTGCCATGGGTGTAACACGTATTTTATTCAGTTATTCTTCGGGAAGTAGGAGGTGGATGGATGAGAGGAAGATAGAATTAATGTTTTTGAGATGTGGGCACGGAGGAGACTGAGATATTGTAGGATAAAGTAAGAAATAGTAAGGTGCTGGATAGAATAAGAGAGGATAGCGGTCTCCTAAAAATAATGTAGAGGACAGTGGAAATCTGAATGGGGCGCAAGTTTTTTCAATGCTATATTTATACGAAGGGACGTATCTTTCCCAAAACTTCTGCTTCATACTGTTCTGTTCAACGAGATGCAAAGATAATGAATGCAGAGGGAGTAAAAATCGATACTGAGATTTAAAATTTATCCATAGATACTTATTATGTGGTGTTTTACTGATAATGAAATCAATTTGGTACACATTGGACGAGAAATTTTCTTTAAAAGATGAACTTCAAAATAATGGCATAATTTGAATGAACCGCTAAAGTGGCATGTAATAGCCCATTCTCATTGGAGGTATCATGTTTTTCGCGTGTATATTGTTTTTGGAACATGCCGCTGGTGGCTTGATGTGGAGGATATGCAGTTTTAGGTGATAATTTGTTGTTCATTCTGCAATATCAATGCCTCTTGACACAAAACGCATTCAAGGCCCGGAGACCTCTACGCCTTATGATCTCTTCTATGAATCAAAGGAGGATGAAGAACCAGGGAGGGATATTTCAAGCCAGCGAAATGACGGCCGAAAAAATGACCAACTGCGCGAAATTTGTAATTTTAAAATGAACATGGTATGTTTTGGTAGATTTTTATTCGTTGATTTGACATTGGTGTCATTAACTTTCCAGTCTTGAAAACTGCTGTCATCAGTCAGGCTAAAGGTTCTGCATATCTGGAAATGAACAAAACCAAAGTAATCTGTTCTGTGTTTGATCCTCGAGAAATTCCTCGGAAGTCCGAATTTAGTGTAAATGGGGAGCTATACTGTGAATTCAAGTATGCCCCTTTCTCCGGACTAAGAAGACGTGGGCATCAGCAAGATGCTGATGAAAAGCAGATGAGTGTGCATTTAAAAAGGGCCCTTGAACCGGCTGTGTGTAGGGTATGCCATACAATAATGTTACTGATACTCTTGGTTTTTAGCGTTTGAGGCTGTATTTTTAACTTTGAATTTATATTTTCAGCATGAATTCCCAAATCTTCAAGTCGATGTATATGTATTGGTATTGGAAAATGATGGTTCTGCTCTTGCTGCCGCAATAACATGTGCTGGTCTTGCTTTAGCGGATGCCAGCGTCCCCATGTTTGACCTCGTCGTTGGCGTGTCAATGGTACGCTGAACTAGATTTTGTTTATGTTGACTCGATTTAATGTTATTTTGGTCGGTTTATTTACGAATCGCCTTTCATGGTTTCTCAAGTCAAGCGTGACTACAACTAAGTTTAGTTATCAATGCATTAACCTTCAGTTGTTATTTTATGATCCAGAAAGAGGCTGCTAAATAGAAAGGAGTCTGAGGTGTAGGTGTGGTATGTATCCCAGAGGATGTAGATGGTGGGAAGCAAATAGGAAAATTATGGGATATGGTGTCAGGGAATAATCATATGAGGATAATATTTTGGCTTTTAATGCAGCAGAGGCAGCTTAATAAAGGCTATTGCTTATTTATGAATGACCTAGAGGTCAAGCTAGGCAAATTGATTTGAAAGATAGATTTAATTTTCTCTCTACTGTTGAATTGTAATTACTCGATGGTTTTCTGAGAATGGATGATTATTAAACTGGCATTCTTCTTCTTGATTGCTAGCTCTGTTTTAAAGCTGAAATTTCTTATCAGGGAAATCTTCCAAGGGAGTTACGACTTACAATCGGAATAGAAATGAGTCAAATAATATCTCTAGATGCTCATCCACCTTTCAAAATTTAATCACTGTGTTGGTGCACGGGAATGGAATAGTTTAACTGCAGCCAAACTCACACACATGCAACGAAAACAAGGTCCTTTGTGAAGGCTGCCGCTATGGTACCCAAGCTAAGGCTTCTTGATCTACAACCAGGGAATCTTCATAGGGCTACAGAGACCTTGTCAAGGATGCCTAGTTGTTGGAAGATGTACACACACACCCTCTGAGAATGTTGGTGTGCAGGATTTCTGAATACATAATAGGTAACTTACTCTGTCCCAGAATAGCTCGTGTCTAATTCATTGATCAGAAATATGGATGGAAAAATGGGTTGTTTGAAAAATAAAGGGACATGTATTTCTCTGTTTTTCAATCTATTGCCTACTTCTTGAGCCATTACAGCTGGCAATCAACTGCCAATCCTTTCACAGATAAGGGGATCACTTACCCCTGCTGATGGGATCACTACACCTCTGCTATTCCTCATCCCCGTGCATTGAACGTACTTGGTTCATTGCTAAAAATATTATCTGGCTTACCTGGCTGTTAAGCAAATGTAATTCTTTATTCTCTTGCTATATGTTTGTTCTTCTTCAGTTTTTGTATTCTTTTACAGCCTACTTTTTGAACAGGGTAGAAGATTTTATTTGTAATCTATGGCTTCTTCTTGGCAACTTGTCTTCTTCCTAGAACTGCCTTTTCTGGTCTCCTGTGGTCCTTTTCTAATCTCTCTTTATCCAAGCCAGTTTTATTTTCGAGGCAGGTAGCATCATGTAAGCCAGCAGCTCCCAACCGTTTTTTTCCTACTGTACCCCTCTATGTGTATATAACTAAAATTGTATCCTCAAAAGTATAAAGAGCACATTTTTTATACATATTTTCTGTTTAAAGGCATGATAACGTGATACATTAATACGTGCGGATTAATGTCTAAATGTATGAACGCGAGAATGAACACCAAAATGCACCGTGTAACCACCCAACTTGTGCGAATGCATGCAAAGAAAATAAAACCTGTTTTAATTTGGTTTATGCATTGGTACAGGTACTGTTCCGGTCCACCGAAATCATTCACGCAAACGTACATTAACTTGTACGTGTTAATGTGCCGTGTAACCAGGCGTTAAGAGATGCATAGTTTCATGCATCTACCATTACCGATTATTTTTGGCTTACACCTGACTGGTTTGTTCGGGTACACCCATGGGGTACGCATTCCAACGGTTGGGAACCGCCAATGTAAGCAATAAGACCATTAACCATAATGTAAATACATACTTAAAAGAAAATACGGGAAGCCATAAAAATAACTCTTGGAAAATCACTTGTGGTTAGAAAATGTCTTCTTGTTGTTGAGAGTATAAATTTGTTAAGATATGAAAAGATAGTTGATATGCATCCTGACTTGGCTCTTTTATAGTAATTTTATACCAGTTTTTGAAATATTTGTGCAAAGCACAGTAATTTGGAAATGGATTCATGGCAATGATTTATTTTGATACCCTTTCATTAATGTCGTTTACTCCCATGTGGGCCTCTGATAAAGAGGAAAGGTATCATTTTACTCCCTTAAACTAATTCTTCCTTAAGTAGTTGATATGTAACATGTACTTTGAGCTTTGGAAGTGTTTGAATTTTCTGATCAAAAATGCATTAACTACTGGAGTGGCTGGCATACAGAACCTATATCAATGGCTCTTTCGGCAAAGAAACCCTGATGGTATGAATGGATATTGTCGTAAGGGAATGTTTGGAAGCAGTTTGGAGCTGAGAAGTTCATGGCCATGGGGTGAGTGTGGGCTTGAGCTACACCTGGTGTGGGAACTTAGTGGGGAAGGAAACACTATGCCTTTTGTCAGTTCCAAGGATAGGAAAGGGATGAATGGCTAACATTCCGAAGAGATACACTAGGTTGAGACATTAATGCAAAAAACATACAATGCTTATTACAAACATAATACGTACATGCATTACAAGCATAGTGCTTATTACAGCACAAAACAGTGTGGCAGCAAACTCGGTGAGATGCTGTGGGAAATAGAAGTGGGTCAGGCAGGGTTTTCACCAAACCCACATGTGCACCCATTTGTGAAAATAGTAAAAATTGATTTGTTTAGTGTCCAGTCAGTAGTGGCATGCGAGCAGGTGTGGAAGACTAGCACATTCCACTGAGGTAGATGCGATAGAGGTGGACTTGGGAGGCCCCTCACACAAATATTTCTGAAGTGTACTGGAAGGAAATTACCATCTAATTTAAAAATACTCATGCACATTTAAATCGTGTAGGCTCATGATGTTATTTGTGGTCACTTCTGGTACTTAGCAATAGAAAAACAATGTAATCCCACAAACTATGGTAGAGAGGTAGGATGAAGAGGCATTACTTGGGATGAAGGTGGTTGATATCTTCTTAAAGCCGGATGTACCTGGGTATTAGCTCAGCTGAGTTTTTACCCAGAAAAATCCACTGCTACAATAACTCTAAAATGCTTTGTCAATATAATTGAATTAGTGTGCATTGTGATATCCATCTTGAAATGTTTCTTTATTTCTCTTCATAGGGGATCACATCTGATGGTATTAAGTTTATTGACCCGACATTAGATGAAGAAGCTGCATGCTGTATACCTCCGGAAAATGGGGAACGCTCCTTTGGGAAAGTAACTGCTGGTTTTCTGCCTTCTCTGGGACAGATGTCTCAAATTGTTCAGGATGGCTCGTTGGACATTGATAAATACAGTGAAATGATAAAAGAACTGTCAGAACTCTCACGTGAAGCATATAAACTCTCTCAGGAATGTTTAGTGAAAGCCATACAACTAGCGAACGAGAGAAAAGTTAAGGAAGTAAAGAATTAATGGTGTTGAAATGAGGCAATAATAAATTTATTTTAATTAAAATTATCTCTTACACATAATGTGTACACATCACCTATGCACCCTTGATTAAAATAATCGCAATAAAAGTCCACAGCAGGCAACACACTTAATCTTCGGGTTTCTCAGGAGGTGGACCGCACGGCTGCAACATTTTCTCCATCAAATTGAAGCGAACTCGAGCCTTAGCCTCATTTTCACTGGCAGCAAAAAAATTAAGGAGGTCGAAGTGTCCCATGTAAGATGCGTATGAATCCCTATGTTGATTCACCATCCATTCAAACTTCGTTGTATCTGCATGACCCGTGCCAATATATTTAGACTGCAAATGCTCCAACTGGCTGTGAATGTTGTATCGATCACCCATTCTACCTGAAATCAAACCAATAAGTTGAAGAAAAGGCTGACGGAAAATATGAGTCAAAATTTAACGCATATAATGCGAACCAATTACACCAGAAGTTTAGGGATTGGAAAATAGATCCCTTCCCGGTGTCAGCCGCTACGGTAAGTCAAAAGTCAACCATTGCTTACGTAACACATTACAATATATTTTATTTGCAAAACACTTCTCTGTCAGGATAGGGGGTATTTTACTGGTAGTTAGCAAAACATGACGGTGATACTTAGCAAGCGCATTGAGAAAAAGTCGGAAAATTATATGCTCCAAAAACCAAGTCGAAAAGGACAACTTAATTAACTTATTAAGCTTCCTTTCGATGACTAACCTGTGCAGGAAAGCAATGGAACACTTTTGAGTCAATAGAAACCGCAGCCAGGAGCCAATATTCACATGTAGTTTTAGAAGCGGTTAATTGTTCACAAACAAAACAATTTTCTCATATGGCGGACAGCGATTTTCAGATGTTAACTATGTAAGTCACTAACATGTTTTTATTATCGAATTTCACCATGTATTATCTCAATTATCCATTTAAAATTTAATTTTATCAATTAATAAATAAAATTATATTTTAATACTATTACATGGACATCTTTAAATTAAAAGTTGGATAGTAAGACGATTTGAACTAGTTTAGGCGGGATTTTTGTTGCGATTGGAATTGTCACGGATCCTCACTTTGCCGATTTTAACCTTCAGTTATTATGGGAGAGTAGTGCCTTGAGAAGTTGATGGACAACAAGAATTTAGCTTTAATCCAGATTCAACGAATCAATCCTTAGTGCAGTTAATAATGTGCAAACGCCTCTGACCTCAAATTGAAAAGTTACCATTTCGTACCACGAATTTCAGTTAATTTAAGGTTATGTATTACTTTTGCTGTTTCTCTCAGGTAAATTTTACTTAAGTTGATAACCAATCATCTTTTACTTCAACGCCGTCGTGAAAATGTCTGTGCAATCCTCGTGGCCTGATGATTTGGGGATGTTTATTTATTTAGTCATATCCAATGAATAACACCATTTTACATTACTGATCAAATGAAGAAAGCAACAACGACTAAAAAAATAAACAAAAAACCTGCAACATGTCATTACGTTAGAAATATAAGTCTACAACTATCAAGTGACTCCATGCAAGACAAATGAGTAAATGATGGTTGTTATTGGATAGATAACATGGGATACAAAAATTTGATTCATAGATTACAATCTTGCTGATTATCAGTGATGAGACATAATATTTATATTAATGTGTATTAATATCTGCAAACATCCCAACTTTTCTTCTGAGTGAAGCTGCATATTCATGGAAGAAATCCAGGTGCGTAGTAACAGCACTCCATGTTCTGACAAAATGGGAGAGCCCACTGTAATAGGTTGAGTTTGCAGAAGAGAATCTTTGCTAAAAATGGTCATACATCGGAGACCCCTGCACACGGAAAATTCTTTACCTTCCGAGAGTACTGGGCTGTTGACGAGGCCTCTCACCAATGTGAACAGCAGAAATGTATCAGCATGTTGGTGCCGCGGTTGAAGAGGGAGGAACTTTATATTTGGTGGAGTGCAGTCATGAAGGTATAATGTTTTTTTATATGGCCTATTGCTCATTGACTCCGTTTTTGTACTTATAAAAAGTGGATACAGTTCACTTTTTGTATGTTGCAGGTTATGAATGGTTACTTGAGCCATATTTGCTTTTTTAAATTGACTACTAAATATGTTTAAAAAAGTAAATGTCATAATATTTCTCTCAGCTGCACTTGTTGGTGCATTTTTGTAATTTTTCTTTAATTATGGTCTGATTTCACTTCAGTATGCTTATTTAATGACTGAACTCTTAGACTACTTAAATATTTTTGACATTTATTATACCTTTACTTAAAATTTGAAAATGTATTATTTACAATGTGAAATATTGCTATTACATATTTCAAAATCAGACTCTTTAGATAATCCATATTTTTCTTCAGGAAGTATATCCTTGGTACATCACACTCTCTAGAATGGGAAATCAATCTGCACTCTTGGTGGAGTTTCAATGGAAAACAAAGCAAAATGCTCGAAATGATACTTCCTTCCACTAACTGTCGATAGGGCGTGGCAGCTTCTGGATTCTCAATGATTTATCCAGTCTCGAGGATCTGATGTATCGAAGCTCTGCTCCACTTGCGTGGTAAGTGTGAATGCATGTGGTTCATACTTTTGCTTTTGCATGCCTACCTAGGTCATTCAGCCTCTGAGAAAACTGAGCATTTCATAACAATGTGCTAACAGAGGGATGGTCAGTGGTTTATAGCTCAAGAATAAGGCAGTCAATCCTGGGTCATTGTATAGTGGCTTGTAGCCTTAGCTCTCAAATCAAGTTTCTTTCTAAAGACTGAGGGATAAATATGAATGTGATGAAACTTCATTTCAATAAACTAATTGGTGCTTATCTCCAGTGGTGTCATTAAATGCAAAAAATTATTTTATGACATAGAAGCATCTTACTACATATTCCAAAAATATTTATTGGCGACTCAAAAATGAATTTTTTGAAAATGTTTTATTTAAATAATTATTATTTTACTTTGTTTCTTAAATGTGTATTTCTTGCTCAAGGCAAGTTAAATTTCTTGCTCAAGGCATTCCAGCTCCTATGATAGAAATAAATAGCTTAGGCCCATAGTACAAGTCTGTTGGTACGACAACTGATTCAGACTGAAGAAATACAACCTTCACCTTCAATTTTAAACTATTATGCTGCCATTTGTAATTTATATCATTAAAAACTAGCTGACCACCCGGAGTTGCTCGGGAAGGATGATACCCAGAACAAAAGAAACTTGGAACATTGATTTCATAATCATGTGGGCAGGGCCGGATTTACCCAGAGTTATGCTATATGCACCTCTCTAATGAGTACCCCTCCTCACTTGAGCCCCCGCCCCTCCCCAATTTTAATGATAAGGCATAGCCACTCGCATGAGGTAAAGTTCTGAAAAAAGGAATAAACAGATATATTGTCTGACTGCATAAGTTTATACTTGAATTTTTACTTAGTGAAAACAGACAACTCAATTAAAAAAAACAGCTTGGAGTAAAACTGCATGAAATAATTTAACGTTTATGCAACCAAAATACTTTAAAGTAATAATGTAATAATAATTATGAATACCCTTTCCAAAAATAATGTCTGGTCTTAATTCATGCATCAAAAAAGAAGAGTAACTTCAAAAATGAAAACATTACGTACTGCTGTAACTGAATGAACTGTGTTAGCACGAAATATAGTATAAAAAATAGTAAAACGCACACTAATTTTAAAACGCATGAACAGCAGTGGTATGAACGACATATTAAATTGAACAAATCCTCTAAAATACAAATACGGCCTTCTGCATATCTTCCTGCAATATCTTCCAGAGAAATTAAAGTGCAGACTAAAAACGTGAAAGGCATAACGAGGCCTGCCTCAAGCACGACCGGAACTACTTCAAAAGTTTCATTCTTGTCTTCTTTTCGGCAAATTCATTCACTATGGCATCGACGTTCAAGTTCTGCTACACTCCTAACTTAGCATATTTAAACCCCTTACAAAGAGGGCGCCTGCAGGCAGACGGGATCCACAAAATAAGCCTGCTGACGGCGCGGCGGTGCCCTTCGATGCACCTCCAGTACAGATCATTGCCGGTTGCCTAACAGAAGGCGCCCCTTGGACTGCGACGCACAGTGGTCCGGATCTGGAAAAAGGTGGACAAAAATCATTTTTTTGACTTTCTTGAAACTCGCTTAGACTAAATAAGTTATGTAGCAATATGTCTGGGGTATCACCTTTCATGCTTACTTTTTTTATAAAAAAATTGTTTGCTTAGATATATTGCGTCAAAGTAGCACTATTTCTAATATAATGTAACGTTGATTTTTCCGTTTTTTCGAAAATAACGTACTTTAAATTTATTTTTGGCTTTACGCCACCAATTATATTCATAAACTAACTTTGCAATATAGTAATATAGGCATTGCAGTGTCATAAAATATAGATTTCAACCTTTTAGAGATGTTGATGATTTCTGTAGAATTATTTGAAGAGGAGTAATTTTTTTCGGAAAAATTCGCATAAATGTTGAGTTCAAAAAAAGTGACGTCGATTTGCGCGGATTCGGCTATTGGTGACAATAAAGTACAGTATTATAAAGATATTAGTAAAGAAATCAAGCTGCAAGTTTTTGCGAGTAAGCGAATAACAACAATTTATGTTCCTAGCCGTGGCAGACGTGAGTGTCGACACGCTAGCATCAGCGTCGTGTAGGCATAACGTAAATCGTGTCTACCAATGCTTTATGGGCCAGAATAACAAAATTAAGAAGTTTAGCATTTGGGATACTATTTATACTTAGTTATCATTCAAACTTCATCTATGTGTAGAGCAAGAGAATAATTTCGGTCTTGGAGGTTAAGCGCAGTTGTGACGCTGGGAGAGGAGAAAAAGTATTTTCTTCGATCGCTTCTCAGAACGACTTCAATCGTTCTTTGATAATCTATATAAGTAAATACGACAGGCTACATGCACTGCTACTGGGAAAATCCACTACCGGCTTCCCTTTCTTTCAATCTGAAGTGGCAAGAGACCGGTTACCCGAACACGTGCCGGACCTCAGGGAAGTGGGAAGGGGTCCTTAGTCGGGGAATTTTGCTATCTTAACTTTCCTGCGTGTAACATACTGGGTGTAACTTCATACTCATCGTGGGAAACACATAAGAGACTCCTGAAATTGGCTGACATTTATTAAGATCTTGAGAATTACGAGAAGTACGCCGCCTATGAAAATAGTGTGAAAAGTTTTCTCTCTTTTTATTTATGCATGATAAACCTAAATATTTACGGCTAAAGAAGCTAGATTCTTAAAAGAAGCTAGGATTCGTCAGGCTCATTATGGGAAGGAATTCAAAAAGGAACGAAGAAGTGAAAGAAAGTGGCATCTTTGCACTCATCTGTCCGCTCCTCAAATCCGCGGAAAATATATGGGATCCATCGCGAAGGGAACTAATTTTTCACTAAATAATATATAAATGAAAGCGGCGCGATTGGTCAAAAGCAAGCGAACAGAGCGTAGCATAGCTTTTACACAGATTAGGTTTGGAGCCTCTATAGATGCGGAGGCTACGTTCTATTCGGTTCTATGCAGGGGTTGCTTGAAAAAAATTTCACACGCGGAGAAAATCATCTTAGAACCACACCATACATTTAAATACCACAAGCCGCCTCGATAGACATGTGGCGGGGCCGTTAGGACATACCTGTTTATATAAAGAAGGAGATGCGCGAACGGATCCCACTTAGTTATTATCTGTCCCTTTTGTTCGGGGGAAAAACTAATCCCTGAACCTATCCGTTCCCTGATAATATAGTGACATTATAAGATGACTTTCTCCGTGTCGCCCTGAAAGGTTTATATTCTAAATTGCTTAAGCAATTTTAGCCTGGTAGGTAGGTACAGTCACTTTCAAAAGTCGGTCCCCACGGCCAGCGCGAGCAACTACGTTCTCCGCTGCGCTCGAACTTCGATAAGCCTTCTGTGCCTTGAATGGGCCAGTTTGACTTACTCTCACCACCCGCAAAATCTTAGCGAGGCATTCTTCTCTATTCCTAGTTTCTTCACGACCTCCCCGATTCCCGGTGCCAGAAAACAGGCGAAGCATAAGTTCTCAGTCACGCGATTCTCATCGTGATAGTATTCTCAGACAGATGGTCTGTAGTCTGGCTTGTACTCACCGATACGTGTCTGCGTCGCAACGCACACATAATGAAGAAACGGAAATCGGAATTTACTTCTGAAAGAGTATTCTAAAAGTTGCCTCCAAAATAACATTCTAGATTATACCTTTAACACATTATTACCAAACACGATCAATGCATATTGTTCTATATATTAGTATTTTATACACACTGATAGGCGCATTCATCATTCCTAATCATTTCTTTGGGATACATGTTATCCTACAGATTTATACGGGAGTCATCATACGAGAAATAAAAATGCTTATGAGTGCCAAATTATTACGTTTAATTCGTTATGATATTTATTCCAGTTATTACTGACATTTTCCTAAACGCAAATTCCAGTCATTACTAACATTTTCCCAAAAGAAAATGTTTAAGTAATGCTTATTGTATTCTAGGTATCAGTAAGTAATTAACACATTTCTTCGTGTTCACCGTAAATGGGCGTTACTGTTAATTTAAGTGATAAGTTCAAGTTGGGAGGGGCGCAGGCGGGGTGATTTTCAAATTCTTTCATGTAATCCAACATTATCAAGATGCCTTTCATAATAATCAAACATACTCCCTTTTTCATTTCAGAAGGGCAGGTAAATTTTGTTTTTTTTTCATGGCCACCAGAAATGGTTGACTCACAATCATAATGCCAGGCTGATGTTGCTCACACTATTTTTCTTAAAACACACCGAAAAATACTAATGTACGAGTATTCCACAGAAATAAAAGAACATCATTTCCTACGACGCATCGCGGCCTTAAAGCTTCCCATTTTTCTCAATGCCGATAAATATCTCGCTACTTATTTCAAAAATTATATTTATCTTCAAAGCAATTTTAAGGCAATCCGATTGCTCATCTGAAAAAATATAACGCAAAAATTATCTTCTCTCATAAAAAAATTCTTTGCCTGTGGTTTTTCTAGGAAAAAATTATAATACTTCTTATTTTATATTAACAGGATGGGAATAAGTTACGGTATTCAAAATGTAGGCAACACTTGTACTCTGAATAAACTTAAACTTGGGGAGTAACTGATATTTCACTTGTAAACATCGAAAAATGTCTGAAAATCCTTCGCCCTCGACGCGGGTGAACGCGAGCATGATAGTAGCCGTGACGCAAACGACAATATTAACATTGGCGTACATATTTTCATATTTTATCAAGACCATGTCGAGAAAAAAAATTGGAGTATTATGCTCGAAATATTGTGAAATTTTTATTTGTACTGTATGTGCGGTATAAATTCACCAAACGATTCGGATGTTCCTCTCACTTCCTCTCACGATGTGTTATTCGCCAGAAAAATCTTAAATTCTTCTCCGCTTTCTTCGATGGTGGACTTGTTTGGCTGTAGGGGGGAGGGGGGAGGGTTCACCGGGACCTTCCTACCTCTGAAATCGTGCTCGGGGCTCTTGGCGAGGGTTAAAGTAGTCAACTTGCACCATTTGCACAACCCGATCAAATCGAATCGGTCCCCAGCGGACAAGGAATGCGTAAGCAATACGCGAAGGTCGACTTCGGAGAATAACAGAGACGGCTGCGCCAGGTATGTGGACCGACTTTTGAAAGTGACTGTACATAGCCTCCGAATCTCTACCGGCTCCCAGCGTAATTGCTAGAGCTATGCAATGCTTTCTGTTCGCTCTTAGCAGTTTTTGGCGAATCGCGCAGCTTTCCTTTGTATTTTATTAAGTTCTTTCTTCTTGCGTCGTATCCTATATGCTCGCTGTATTTTCAAGGTGTTTCCAGGTCAGACAGAAACGAAGATATGGGAGAGATATATAGTACCAAATGGATGAACATAGGAATGCATTTCCCCCTAAAATAGAGTCTTTTAACAAATGCTAGGTCGAACTAAGCGTGTCAAATTACTCTCAACGTGCACCTATTTTTAAAATACTCGTATGGTTCAACTGGTGTCCCAACATCTTTTTTTCTACTCGCCTATTGAAGCAGGTTGCGGGATAGTAGGTATTTAGATGCATCTTTTTTTTTAAGAGTGCTGCTTGTGTTTCTCTAGAGACTAAGAAGAGTCTCGAGCGAAAGGCCAGTAGGTTTAGGGATTTTCAGGTGCTCATTTGCCTTTTCCTCCTCTTCAGATAATTTTTGCTGGGAATGTAATTCTATCCAACCACAAACATTGTGGCAACTGCTTCGATCGTAAACTCAATATTAAATATCACCGAATTGAATTAATGGTCCATTAAGTGATTCTCAGTGGCACAGAGTGAAGCCAACGGTGTTTTTAATTTCTCTCTCCAGTTTTTTGCGGATTGCAGTGGCTGCTAATTAAAGAAGTTACGCTAGCGAGAAGAAGAATCAGAGCAGTCCGGAAAATTTATGACGAAAGCGGTTGCTTACTATCCGCATTACATTTTTGGAATGGAATGTAATGAGGGTGATGGAGCTTATTGGATTGTAAGTCTTGTGAATTGCCATGTGCAATCTGAAAATATTTATGGTAACTCTCGCTGTTCAATGGATAAATCACTATAAGAACCACCATATTATACTATACTCGCCGTAGAAACACTCGAAAAGGAATTTCCGCTAATTTAACAGAATGCCAACTTTGCGATGCATTTTATCTGATCATAATTTTTAAAATTCCACATGGCCGTCATCTCCCGCACACCCAGTTTTTGTCTCTCTCTCCGTATGTAATTGGTCGCGCGAAATATTCATGAGTAATAAGCTTTTGATATCTATAAGAGCGTATGTTCAAATATTTGAAGGTTCAAGCCTTTTTGTTGCGTTATTTATTTCTCCAACTCGGCTACCACTCAACCACCGAGATACCTGAAAATGATAGTTATAAACCTTGTTTTCCAACGCAAGTAAAGATACCCTCCAGAATCCACATTTACTGCAGACACTGGACTCTTGTTTTAGATTTCTATTCGCTTTTACGATTCTATCATGCAATTGTTTCGATTTACCGACTGTGATTGCATTATTAAAATTTCTATTCTTAGGTTTATCGGGATTATCCCTTGCGCACGTATATCCTTCTTTATATTGTCTTAAGTTTTAATGCAGTTATTTCTGTTGGAATGGGTATCATCATAAAAATTCTCACGGAATATTATAACATCTTCAATGATTTTGGTCGATACGTAAAAATTGGAACGTACAAAACCATACTTTTAATTCCTACTTCGCGTAATTGTGCAGCCAGTAAGACGAAGCACACGAAATATATTGGAAGGAAGCGGGAATATTCCTCGTAGAGGTGATTTACGTTCATATAAAATATGAGATTCTTTGCTGATGAAAATTTCAGTGAATTAGTAATTCTAAGCAAATTTAATTTTATAACGGATGAGTAACATTAACTTCAGCGGGAAATAGCCACTCCTCAGAATCCATGTCGAGAGTAGGTATCGTAAGTTTCATATAGTAGCAATTATTTGAATATGGTAATTGCGTACCTCCCCTCTAAACATTATGCATTACACTAAGTTAGCTCAGTTACAATACGCATAACTGATTTGGATGGTTTTACTTCAGTTTGCAGTTATATTTTGTACCTTAACAACATCAAGGCCGGATGATCGGGGCCGCGCATCACAGAACTAGACATTTCGTTGACGACGGTAATCGATGTCATGTCTTAAATATATATTTTAAGAGGTAAAAGGATTACTGCAGCGATACTTGCCCGTAAATTCTGCAAAATGATCTCTGACGAAAATGTTAGCTTTCCAGTGCGGGTGACGATGGCAGCGAAGAACGCTAAAACAGGGTGTTGGAAGAGTTTAAGAAATGCTTCGCGAGATGTGAACTATTTCACTGAGAATAATTTTTAGCGTAGAATAATGGAAAGCTATATCATAGCAAGGTTTTTCGGATTATTTAACGGCGTTAGAACATAAACATTCCAATGCGCTTCGGCTATAATTGTATATGTTGTGTGATTTGTTTTCATTGCGATGCAGAAATGAATTTATTTTTCGTTACGCTCGTTGAACTGAAAAAATAAAAACTTATCGTTTCATTAGTACCTACACAGGTTTTCATAGAAATTATGAAAAAAGATAGGTAATCTAAAAATGGAAAATCTCCTTGGAGCCACCCATCCCACTCTGCCTCAAACGAAGGGGCTCATAAACTAGTGCTTCCCTTAGGTCGTAGGTTTAAATGGCCAGATGATCTGATCTATTAGCTAAGGTATATTTCTGAGCGAAACCTTCTAATCAGCTTGTACATGGCAAAATTGAAGGTGACATTAATCCCTAATATAGCTACAAAATTTAGCTTTTCCTGCTGGGAGGCTGGAATGCCGGTGGATTATTTTTCCGCCGAAACTCTGTTTTTCCATCCATGATTAATTTAACTGTGAATTCGGGCCATCGTAAATATCATCATAACGGTGGCCGAGAGGCATGATAGGAGAATGTGAAGTCGTTATTGAGAAGAAGAAGACCTAATATTGTTTCGTGTTGCTTATCCTTTAATATGTTTTCTCTATTTAACTATGAAATTTCTCTAAGAACCTTATTAAATGTCGTCCTCCTTAATTTAGTTACTAATAAAGCGAGATGTTGTGTTTGCATGAAATAAAGAATAAACAAATGCTTAAGAAAATTATAACAAGCAAGGTATTTCTCTCTGAAAGACGTCAGATTTTAATCATAGAAACATTCTATTTTTCCAAATCGCAAGCCCGTTTTGAGTTTGGGCCGATGAATGACGGCGAGGCGTGTCCAATTTGGAACGCAAGGGCGTTTAACGGCTTGAGAGAAGTCTCGGAGCGCTCTCTAGTTCGTTATCGGTTTCATTTGCGGTGCACTTGTGGATATATATGCTCGCCTTAACAATCAGGTGCGGCGCATTACCTCGCAGGAGCGGAATTGGGAACTCGGGGAGGGAGACCGCTTGCTTCCCCTAATCAACTGGCGTGACGTGCTCCCGCCCTTTGGTGCGTAATGTGTCAGTGCGTGCCGGCTCATCATCATCCGAATAATTTTTTCCTGATGCCTTTGTGAGCTCTCCTTGGGAGGCAGCCACGCCCTCAGCCCGCGATACGAGCTCATTCTTTCCCGCCTTACCGGACTCCCTGAGGCGGGAGAAGCTGAGAGGTGCTCTGGTAGTCGTGGTGGAGGGGAGACCGGAACGTTGGAGGACGCTGCATCAATGTCCTCAGGGGATTCGCGCGTGGAGGAAATAAAAGAAAACAAGGGAATGCGTGCGTATCCCGCTTCGAAATCGTAATGGGTGCTCGCGCCCTCATTAAGTGAGCGCCTTCAAATGAGCGTGAGTGGGGGAATTGCCACCGCCGTGGCCGACTGATCAACTAGGCTCTCGCGGCCAAGCCTTTTTTCCCTCTAGCCAATCCTCCTCGCTCCTGTCCGTTTATTCCATCTCTTCGGTCATCTCGTGGAAAGTGGGGTTAGAATTCGTGCTAATCTAATCCTTAGGGCACATGGGTACATTGCAGTCCTCTATGTCTCCCTTCCGCAAGCTAGTTCCTTCAGTTTCCTGTTGTTCTTATTCCTTTTTGTGCCTTTTATCTGCGCCAAATAATTGTCTCTTGGTCTTCCTCGGGGGGCTTTTCCTTCAATTTTTCCCTCCATTATATTCTTCACATAATTACTATGTCTTATGACATGGCCTATCCACCTGATTCTTCTCCAGTGTATGGTACTCCACAGTTCCATTTCCCCTTCTCCACTATAGTACACCTCGTCTCACCCTGTCCGTCCATCTAATATTCAGCACGAGGTCTCGAAAGCTTCAAGTCTTCTGAAGGATTCGGAGTAGTGACAATAAAACTCCAGTCATTCCTTCAGAATTATTTTTTGGATTATCTTTGGCATCACTCGGATTTGAACTCGGTACCTCTCGATCAGTCGCCCAACAATCGCCTGCGCACAAATCCTCCAAGCTTTTGAAAAACGTGCGTGATGATAAATTATATATTTTTTTAATCGTCTCCTTTTCTCTAAACATGAATTCGCTTCTCTGTAATATTGAATATTCGTTCATGAATATTTGAATGTTTTACTATTTACTGAACGTTGCTGTATGATAAAAAACATGAATTCAACAAATCAACCGGATAAACTAATTTATCCGTTATTTTTTCATGATAGCCTAATTACTTGAGGTCTTTAACCAATGAATACCATTAATATTTCTGACGATTTTGGCGTTAATATCGGCATATCTCCTACTTCTTTTCTTCAATCTTTTATGCTTTTGTTCTTGCCTCATCGAGGATTTCTCTAAATGTATCTTTACCCATCCCAAAAATTTCAGCATTCTCTCACCCATCATCCACGTACTCTTTCTTATCTCTGGAAAAGTTCCTATCTTAACCAGTCTTTTCGTGTGCTTCATCCTTTATCTGTATAAGTTAGCAGATAAGTTCTTTATTTTATTTCAAAGTTTCTTAATATTGTTTTCGGGAAAATTTTAAGTCCTCATAATCCCGAAAACGATAAGAAAAATGAAGATTTTGATTAATTTGCTTGTGAATATTGATATTTAGTTTTGGGTAGATTGTATCTTCTGTATTATTTCTACTGTACCTACATATAGATACCTTTTTCTCAACTTATACGCAACCAAACTCTACAAATGAGGTACCAAAATGCACAGAATTTATCAGAGAACATGCGACGGCATATCTTACTTCCTAAATATTGCTATTGTTTCCTAAAATTGGTTTTTAAATAATAATAAAAAAACGGTAAGTATT
Organism: Ischnura elegans; assembly: GCF_921293095.1. Lineage (NCBI taxonomy): Eukaryota > Metazoa > Arthropoda > Insecta > Odonata > Coenagrionidae > Ischnura > Ischnura elegans. Next base: position 112,066,085 of record NC_060248.1, read on the forward strand.
CCTGACGTTAACGGCGCATAAACTGATACATTTGTTAATTTGCAACAATATCTCGCATTTTTTAAATAACTGTTATCAAAATGCGGCTGATTCCACATTCAAGTCTCCTGTTGATACGTAAGTATGAGTCATCATGTGCGTTTAACAGAGGATAGTGTAATTACTTCCAATGTTGTGTTTAAAGAGTTCATCTGACCTCAATTTGTACATGAACATTCCAATTAAATTTGTGCCCAAGACCCTGCCTTTTTTTCTACATTTTAAAATTAGAAACGCGCCTATCCCTTATTGACCTGCATTGAAAAGAGCGGGGGAAGCCCGCTGGGAGCGGGCGCAGCACGCTCGTTATATATATACTCGCACGCTCCGCGCGCTCGTTAAGGGGCTCCGCCCCTTAAAAACCCCGGTTCCGGCTTCGCCGTCTACATTTGTGGTCGCTCGAAGACTTTTAAAGTTCGAATAATCTCACCTCAGCTAGAGGCCGGCTTCGCCGGCCAGGGGGTAGGGAGGCGCCCCACTCATTCCTCGAAACGGCTTCGCCGTTCCTCGCTGGAGGGCGACTTCGCCGCCCAGGGGTTGAGTGTGAGTTGAGATGGGTGGAGTCTACAGCGGCTGCGCCGCTTGAACGGCAGGGCGGCTTCGCCGCCCGAGGGTTACTGAAGCTCACTCCTCGGCACGGCTTCGCCGTTCATCATTGTGGGGCGGCTTCGCCGCCTTGGGGTCGAGGAGCCCCCCCGCGGCTGCTCCGCTTAGTCCTCATTAATGCTCTTCTCCACCGAGAGGGGTGCCCAAGGGGATTCGGGGGTTTTAATGTGTCATGCATGCGGTCACTAATCGTCCACAGTGATCACGTAGCGATGATTGTAAAGGGTAGTGCAATGCGGAGTAATAGTGGCGACAAGTACCCATAAAAGAAGACTTAATGGCACGTTTTTCATTTTTTGCGGGGGTTCCAACGGAATACCGGGGGGTTTATACTTGTGTTAAACCAGTGGTCACAAATCGTTCTCATAAATTCCGTGCCGATAAGTCGTAGGGGTCCGGAACAGTGGTCTGACGATTCTTTTACCTGGAGAGGTGATTTGTTAGAAATTTTTTGGGAGGTTTCACGGGGTTTCGGGGGTTTTAATAAGTGGTAGGGGCACCGGTTAAATTGTGACGAAAACTACTCGGAAAGGCGACTTTAAAATTCATTAATTTTTTTAGCGATGTTCCAGGAGGTGATCGGGGGTTTCTGGTATTTTTTCCCGTATGGTTTACGGTTGCTCGCCCTCACCTAATATTCCGGACCTAGACCTCAGAGGGGACGGGTAGTGTGGCGTAATGTTTGCAAGAAGTACCCAAATAGGAGACTAAATGACACATTTTACGTTTGGGAGGGATTTCAGGGGGATACCGGGGGTTTAAATGTGTGTACTCCTGGAGGTCACCATCCATTTACATAAATTCCGTGGGGATGAGTCGTTGGGGGCGGTGGAATAGTCACGTAAAGTACCCAAAAAGTAGACTTATATGCAAAATTTTATTTTTGGGGGGGTGTATGAGGGTTTACCGGGGGTTTATAGGTTTTTACTGCCAGCGGTCATCAATCGTCCACATCAATTCCGTAGCGATGAGAGGTAAGGATTGGAGAAGCGGCGGAATTGTGACGATAAGCACCCGAAAAGGCTACTTATATGAAAATTTTAATTTTTTAGGGGGATTCGGGGGGTTTAAAGTTGACGATACTATATGGTCACATTCATTTACTGTCATTTCTAACAGAAGTGTGCCTTATGACATCCATATTTCGAGAGTAATACAATAAAAAGCCAACCAGTCCCCAAAAAAAGTGAGTAGTGCCCGCCATTTTTATTTTTTCGCGGTTAAATATATTGAATCATTTATTAAACGTTCATGTTTTCTGAAAGACAATAAAGAAGTGTATGTAACTACAAAGTTTGAAAGAAATCGGTCAGGTTAAAATTGACATAATCTTCTATTAGTCTGTTGGAAATCGTAATTTTCGGTGATTTTCGGAATATTTTAATTTTTTTCTGAGTAACCAAGGACGACGAAAGAAAATTGTTACCTTCATTTCGTAAATGATGTTATTAGCATATATAATAATCATTTTCGTTATCCTATACCTTAAATTAAGTCGAAGGGAGCGGAAGTTATGAAATTTTATTCGAAAAACGAATTTTTGGACGCCATTTTGGCTGCAATTTTCTTAAAAAGAAATTAACAACATTACGTAATTACGTGCCCACGTTTGTCAGCTTTTAGGAAATGCATTAGCGATCCGTGTGGCACACACCATTCGCGCGCAGTAAAATAAAAACCGAAAGACTGTCCCCGAAAAAAGCCCGATCTCGGCCATTTTGTCGTCCTAGCGACGACACGTGGCGGAAACTTCCGGTTTTCGGATTTTTCCTCCGGATCATTTCGGGTTCCCCGCACGCGTGCCAAATTTCAGCTCTCCAGCACTTCTAGAAGTGGTCGGGAATTTGTATCCATGAGTGAGTCAGTCACCACAAGGGCTGTATATAGATAGGATGTATATAGATGTATATAGATACAAGGGCTGTATATAGATAGGACTCGCTGTAGCTCGTTAGGGGGCTACGCCCCCTAAAACCCCCCCGCATCCGGCTTCGCCGGCTGCCCCCACCGGACGGCTTCGCCGTCCTATCCGCGGCGTCTCGGAACGGCTTCGCCGTTCCTCGTCAGGGGTCGGCTTCGCCGCCCAGATGTCGAGGTAGCCCTGTGACGGAGACCCGCTAGTTCCTCGGAACGGCTTCGCCGTTCATCGTGCGAGGGCGGCTTCGCCACCCAAGGGTTACCCGAGTCCCCCCGAGGTGTCGACTCCTGGGAACGGCATCGCCCTTCTTCGTGGTGGGGCGGCTTCGCCGCCCAAGGTTTACCTGGGTCCCCCCGAGCCAACGACTTCTCGGAACGGCTTCGCCGTTCCTCGCCCGTGGTCGGCTTCGCCGCCCAAAGTTTACCTGTGTCCCCCCGAGCCGTAGCCACCTCGGAACGGCTTCGCCGTTCCTCGCCTGTGGGCGGCATCGCCGCCCGAGGGTTATCGGCGACCCGCATCCGGCTTTGCCGGCTGCCCCCACCGGACGGCTTCGCCGTCCCACCCCCGACGTCTCGGAACGGCTTCGCGCTTCCTCGTCAGGGGTCGGCTTCGCCGCCCAGATGTCGAGGTAGCCCTGTGACGGAGACCCGCTAATTCCTCGGAACGGCTTCGCCGTTCATCGTGGGAGGGCGGCTTCGCCGCACAAGTGTTGCCCGAGTCCCCCCGAGGCGTCGGCTCCTGGGAACGGCATCGCCCTTCCTCGTGATGGGGCGGCTTCGCCGCCCAAGGTTTACCTGGGTCCCCGCGCGCCATCCACTTCTCGGAACGGCTGCGCCGTTCCTTGCCTGTGGGCGGTTTCACCGCCCAAGGGTTATCTCGTCGTAATGGGGCGGGTTCGCCTCCCAAGGTTTACCTATTTCCCCGAGCCATCTCCTCCTCGGAACGGGGTCGCTGTTCCTCGCGTGAGGGCGGCTTCGCCGCCCAGGGGTTATCGGGGCCCCCCCTCGTAAGCTTCCTCGTAATGGGGCGGGTTCGCCGCCCAGGGTTTACCCCTGTTCCCCCGAGGCGTCAAATCCTGGGAACGGCGTCGCCCTTCCGCGTGATAGGGCGGCTTCGCCGCCCAAGGTTTACTGTGTCCCCCCGAGCCGTCGACTCCTCGGAACGGCATCGCCGTTCCTCGTCTGTGGGCGGCTTCGCCGCCCAAGGGTTATCGGCGCCCTCCCCCCGTAACCTTCCTGGTGATGGGGCGCCTTCGCCGCCCAAGGTTTACCCGTGTCACCCCGAGGCGTCGAATCCTGGGAACGGCATCGCCCTTCCGCGTGATGGGGCGGCTTTGCCGCCCAAGGTTTACTGTGTCAACCCGAACCGTCGACTCCTCGGAACGGCTTCGCCGTTCCTAGTCTTTGGGCGGCTTCGCTGCCCAAGCGTTATCGGCGCCCTCCCCCCTCGTAAGACACGCATTCGGCTGCTCCACGTGTTGGAGCGGATTTTCCGCCCCAGGGTTCTCGGAGGTTTTCCGCGCATCTGACTCCTTGGAATGTCTCCGTCGTTCCTGGGGCGGGGTCAGTTTTGCCGCCAGGGTTTTCACTCCTCACAGAGCAATGCGTACTACCAGCCTTCCCCTATCGTTTACAAAGGCTGCCGTGGGATAATGTGGCTGAATGTAGACGCATGCTAGCCGTGATTCTGTCATTTTAGCTTATGACGATGTTTTTAAGGGGGTCCGGGGGGTTTCCAGGGGTTTTTTTATGAGTATACTGACAACGGTCGCAATCATCCAAATAAATTCCTTAGCGATGAGTCATAGGAGAAGGGAATTACTGCTAAAATATGCGGAAACACCGAAGAACATGCTATTCACAGAAAAAAAATAATTTTTACCCTGGTCTTCTAGGAAGCCACGTGAAATATCGAGGGGTTTTCTTGCATAAAAGGTCTTTGTCTACCTACAGTAAAAATTCCAGCGATCTAACTGTAGGGGAACAATGAATTTTCTCGTATTACTCACATTTAGATTACCAATTCTGTGTTCTCCACATAGCGGTGCATAGGCGCTGTAATAAGGCATAACTAATGTGAATTTCGTAGCCGTACCTTATGGGGAAGTGGTTAAAAAAATCGGATTTAGGTGTCCTTGTCCTGGAACCCCTTTTATTACTCTACTATTTTGTTAAGAAATGTACATTTAAAAATTTGAAGTTTTATTGCGGGTGTGTAATTGGGGCAGGATAATTGAACATGACGGGTAAATATAGCCGACACAATTCCCATTCGGAATCAATAAAAACGATACAACTGGGATGAATGGTAAACGAAATATACGACTTATTAAGTAATTTTTATTTTTTTGGGGGGGTCACAGGGGGTTTTCGGGGGACCTAAAGTGCTTGTTCTGTATAACGCGGCATCGTTTACCTTGGATAAAAATTTCGGCTCTGTAGCTGTAGTGTAAGCATGCTTTTTCGACGGTGTCACCCCTTAAAATTAAATATTCTGCGTTCTCCTGGTAGCGGCGCGTAGGGGCACGAGGAAGACGTCAATCACCTGAATTTGGTGTCCGTACCACGTCGGGAAGTGGTAAAAAAAAATTCGGAAAAATTTAAAATCGTGTGTTGAGGGAATGCAAACTTCACGGCGGATGTGTTGTAAGTTACCAAACGTTGTAGGAGTCGCAAATTCAATGAAAATACATAATCGTTAATTACTCGAAGTTCGATTAACATGTGGATATCAAAGGATAGCCAAAAAATTAAGAAAAAAATCTAGTGTCTTGCATTTAATGGAATTGGTCCTATGATTATTGCAAATTGGTCAAAAAAATTCCCAAAGTGAGCCCATAAGAAAAGCATTGGAAATTTTAAATTGTTAAAAAAAATACTTTTAAACAAAAAATTGCAAAGGCAACCACACCAAAAAATCAACCAAAAAATGTAGTATCTCATAAGTTAAGGACTTATTCCTACAACGATCATAAGTTGGTTTTAAAAAAATCCAAAGATAGGCCCATAAGAAAAGCATTGGAAATTTAAAAAAATTATAAAAAATACTTATAAACAAAATATGGCAAAATGTTTCACATCAAAAAATCGGCCAAAAAATCTAGTTTCCGTCAGTGACATTTCATGTTCCCGTGACATTTTTAAGTAGGCAAAAAATGGAATATGTTTTAGTCCCATAAGGCTCCAATGTTAATTCGGATCGATATATCTCGAAAACCGATCGAGATTTTCGAGTTTTCGGACTTTTCCCCCCGATGAATATTTTTTCTCCACGACCTGTAAAAATTTCGTCTTCCCAGTACGTCCGGAAGTGGTCGGGAATTTGTATACGTGAATCAGTGAGGCAGTGAGCTATCTGTCACACATCGGGTTGTATATAATATAGACTCGCACGCTCCGCGCGCTCGTTAAGGGGCTCCGCCCCTTAAAACCCCGGTTCCGGCTTCGCCGTCTACATTTGTGGTCGTTCGAAGACTTTTGAAGTTCGAATAATCTCAACACGGCTAGGGGTCGGCTTCGCCGGCCAGGGGGTAGGGAGGTTCCCCACTCATTCCTCGGAACGGCTTCGCCGTTCCTCGCTGAAGGGCGGCTTCGCCGCCTGGGGGTTTAGTGTGCCAGAGGGCGAGGGCATTTCGGAACTGTTTCACCGTTATTCGTTTAAGGGGCGGCTTCGCCGCCCAGAGGTGGGGGGAGTCCACAGCGGTTGCGCCGCTTGAACATCGGGGCGGCTACGCCGCCCGGGGGTTGCTGAAGCTCCCCCTCGCCTACTCCAGTTCCTCGTTGTGGGGCGGCTTCGCCGCCTTGGGGTTGAGGAGCCCCCCCGCGGCTGCTCCGCCTAGTCCTTATAAATGGTCTTCCCCACCGAGAGGGGTGCCCAGGGGGATTCGGGGATTTTAATGTGTTATGCATGCGGTCACCAAAAGTCCACAGTGATCATGTAGCGATGATTGTAAAAGGTAGTGCAATGCGGATTAATAGTGGCGACAAGTACCCATAAAAGAAGACAATGGCAAGTTTTTCATTTTTTTTCGGGGGGTTCCTAGGGAATACCGGCGGTTTTATACTTGTGTTAAACCAGTGGTCACTAATAGTTCTCATAAATTCCGAGCCGATAAGTCCTAGGGGACCGGAAGAGTGGTCTTACGATTCTTTTCCCTGTAGAGGCTATTTATTAGAAATTTTTTGGGAGGTTTCACGGGGTTATCGGGGGTTTTAATAAGTGGTAGGGGCACCGGTTAAATTGTGTCGAAAACTATTCGGAAAGGCGAGTTTAAATTGGTTTTATTTTTTTTCTCGGCGATGTTCCAGGAGGTAATCGGGGGTGTTCTGGTATTTTTTCCCGTATGGTTTACGGTGGCTCGCCCTCACCAAATATTCCGGATCTAGAGCTCAGAGGGGACGGGTAGTGCGGCGTAATGTTTGCGAGAAGTTCCCAAATAGGAGACTAAATGACACATTTTACATTTGGGGGGATTTCACGGGGATACCGGGGGTTTAAATGTGTGTACTCCTGGCGGTCACCATCCATTCACATAAATTTCGGGGGGATGAGTCGTTGGGGGCGGTGGAATAGTCACGAAAAGTACCGAAAAAGTAGACTTATTTGAAAATTTTATTTTTTTGGGGGGGGGGGGGTTTACCGGGGGTTTATAGGTTTTTACTGCCAGCGGTCATCAATCGTCCACATCAATTCCGTTTCGATGAGTGGTAAGGATTGGAAAAGCGGCGGAATTGTGACGAAAGGTACCCGACAAGGCTACTTATATGCTAATTTTAATTTTTTAGGGGGATTCGGGGGGTTAAAAGATGACGGTACTATATGGTCACATTCATTTACTGTCATGTCTAAAAGAATTGTGCCCTATGACATCCATATTTCGAAAGTAATACAATAAAAAGCAAACCAGTCCCTGACCAATGTTAGCAGTACCCGCCATTTTTATTTTTTCGCGGTTAAATCCATTAAATAATTATTAAACTGTTTATGTTTTCTGAAAGACAATGCATAGCTGTATGTAACTACAAAGTTTGAAAGAAATCGGTTGAGTTAAAATAGACAAAACCTTGTGTTAATCTTTTGAAAATCGTAATTTTCGGTGATTTTCGGAATATTTTAATTTTATTCTCAGTAACCAAGGACGAAGAAAGAAAAACGTTACCTACATTTCGTAGACTATGTTATGAGCATATATAATAATCATTTTCAATATCCTACACCTGTAATTACGACTAGGGGAGCGGAAGTTATGAAATATTTTTCGAAAAACCAATTTTTGGACGCCATTTTGGCAGCAAATTTCTTAAAAAGAAACTTATAACATAGCATAATTACGTTACTACATTTACCAGCTTTCAAATAATGCATTAACGATCCGTGTGGCACGCACGGTTCGCGCGCAGTAAAATAAAAACCGGAAGACGGTCCCCGGAAAAAGCGCGATTTCGGCCATTTTGTCGTCCTAGCGACGACACGTGGCGGAAACTTCCGGTTTTCGGATTTTTCCTCCGGATCATTTCGGGATCCCCGCACGCCTGCCAAATTTCAGCTCTCCAGCACTTCTAGAAGTGGTCGGGAATTTGTATCCATCAGTCAGTCAGTCACCACAAGGGCTGTATATAGATAGGATGTATATAGATGTATATAGATACAAGGGCTGTATATAGATAGGACTCGCTGTAGCTCGCTAGGGGGCTCCGCCCCCTTAGAACCCCCGGATCCGGCTTCGCCGTCTATTTTTGTGTTTCTAGAGAATTTTTTATACCAATCATCTGACCGCAAATGGTGAGCCAAAACGAACCCTCGGCTACGCCACGATCGGCTTCGGCGTCGCAATCTTCGTAATGGCCTCGTTATGCGTCGAAGCTCTGTGCACTAAGTCCAAAACATCCCTTTTCCGTCCAGGGAGAATGGTAGCACCCGTTGCAGCCGCCTTCGTAAGGACTCGTTCGCCGAAAGTACTATATATGTTTTGTGAATCTTTTATAAATCGAAATTTATGTGATTTTTGGCATTGTTTAACATTTATCTCTTTAACAGGAGGGGATGAAAACAATCTGTTACCAGAAATCAGTTGATGATATTGACAGTATATATAGTAATCATTTTCATTATTCAACCCACGAAACTACGTCAAGGGCAATGAAACGTATTATATTTTTCCATAAAATGTATTCACAGACGAATTTTATGCTGGCTTCGCAGAAACACCCATTGGAAGCTCCGTTCCCAAAATTACCGGGTTCGGGAAGGGGGGGAGGGGAGGAAAACGAACCCTATTCTACGCTACGGTCTGCTTCGCCGGCATATTCTTCGGAACGGCTTTGTCGTTCCTCGAAGCTTTGTGCACAAAGTCCTCGGGGCCGTCTTCGCCGTCTGGTGAGGAAGGATAGCGCACACCGCACCCACCTTCTCCAGCACATTCCTTGGAACGGTTTGCCGTTCCTCGTAGCTCAGTCCATAGAGTTCTAGGTGTCGGCTTCGGCGGCCAATGGGATGGGTAGCACCCACCACGTTCGTCGTCGCCAGTGAACTCCACGTAACGGCTTCGCCGTTCCTAGAAGCTCCGCTCTTATATATCCAGTGACCAGAGGGGATGGGAGGACCCCGCGGCCAAGTTCACTTTTTTCCGAAATGGAATGCATAATTTTTTGTAAATGCAAACTTCATAAGAAATCGGTCGTAAGGTCAGCTTCCATCTTTAACTTAGAATCCCCTGATTCGGCTTCGCTGTCTTAGAATGTGGTTGTCCAAAGAATTTCTATTAGAAAATTCTGACCAAAAAGTGATATGGGCCGGCTCTGACGGCCAGGGGGTAGAGAAGCGGACCCTTGGCTGCTCCACCACCAGCATCGTCGGCAAAGTCTTCGGAACGTCATCGCCCATCCTCCTACCGCTGTCCACAAAGCCCTCCGGGGCAATAGGGCTCGAACCCCTAGAAGCCCCTTTGCGGCCATCTTGGTTCGCCGCCTCCCTCGACCGCTTCGCCGTTCCCTGCCGCGGACGGTCGGAGGGAAGTGTCACTAACCGCGGCTACGCCCATCCTCGTTTCAGAGATAGCATCGCCGCCCATGGGCAAGGGAATCCCCCGAAGCTGCGCTGCTCAGACCTCTGGACGGCTTCGCCGTTCCTCGTAGGCTGCACCACGCCGCCCGGAGATAAAGGAGTCTTACCGCGGGTGCCACGCTCATTCCTCGGGACGGCGTCGTAGATCCTCGTTGAGAGGCGGCTTTGTCGCCCAGGGGTTGAGTGAGCCCCCCGGGGTACCCCGCTTCGAACTCGTAACTGTTTCGCCGTTATTCGTTAAGGTGCGGCTTCACCGCCCAGGGGTGTTAGAAGCCCCAAAGTTCAATGGGCGGCTTCACAGTTTATAGTAAAGGGCGGCTCTGCCGCCCGAGGGTTACTGACGCCCCCGCGCCTACGCCAGTCACCTATCACCAGCGGCTGTGCCGCTTGTTCCTTGGGTCGGCTTTACCGTTTCTAGTAAAGGGCGGCATCGCCGCCAAAGGGTTACTTACGCCCCCTAGCTTCGCCAGTTAGTTGAAAGGCGGCTGAGGAGGCCCCCCCGCTGCTGCTCCACTTAGCTCCCATTACGGGTCTCCTCCTCCGAGGGGGGCTCCAGTGGGATGCAGGGGTTTTAAAGTGTGTGATTCATGAGGTCAACGATAATCCACATTGATTCTGTAGTGGTGATTGAAAAGGGTAGGGCAATGCGACGTAATTGCGGCGACCAGTACCCATAAAAGAAAACCTAATGACAAATTTCAATTTTTAGGTTTGTGTAATTAGGGAGGTTTCAAAAAAATACTGTGGGTGTCATATTTGTGTTCAACCAGGGGTCACAAATTGATCTCATTAATTCCGTGCCGATAGTTGTAGGGATCCGGAACAGTGGCGGAATTCTGACGATAAATACCCAAATAGGTGACCTTTCAGAAAATAATATTTTGGGAAGTTTCAAGGGGTTGTCGGGGGTTTTAATAACTCATATGGTTGGGTATCACGGGCTGAATGGTGACGAAAACTACCCGGAAAGGCGACCTTAAAAAATTTAATTTTTCTGGCAGGTTCAAGAATGTGATCGGGGGTTTTCAGGTTTTATCCCGTATGGTTTACGGTGGCCCGCCATTAGCAAATATTCCATATCTAGGGCTGTGAGGGGACGGGCAGTGCGGCGTAATATCGGCCAGAAAGTCCCAAAATGGAGATTTAATGTCATATATTACATTTTTGAGGGGTTTCAGGGGGATGCCTGGGGTTTATATGGGTGTACTGCTAGTTGTCACTAGTCGTTCACATGAATTCCGTAGGGATGAGTCGTGGGGGTAGGGATCAGCGGTGGAATTGTGACAAAAAGTACCCAAAAAGTAGACTTCCAAATGCAAAATTCAATTTTTTTGGGGGTGTATTGGGATTATTAGGTTTCCACTGCCTGTGGTCACCAATCGTGAACATCATTTCCGTGGCGATGAGTGGTAGGGGTTGGAAAAGTTGAGGAATAGTGACGATAAGTACCCGAAAAGGAGACTTATATGCATAATTTAATCTTTTGAGGGTGTTTCAGCGGGTTTGAAGATGACGGTATTATATGGTCCCATTTATTTACTATCATATCTAACTGAGGTCACCCCTATGACATCCATATTTTGAGAGTAATACAGTAAAAAGTAAGACATTCGCGGGAAACAAATGAGTTTTGCCCACACTTTTTTTCTCCATATTTTAACTTTTTCTGAGTAATGAAGGACGTTGAAAGAAACTTAACTTCTATTCGTATAACATGTTATGAGCATATATAAATATCATTTTCGTTATCCTACACCTGATATTACGTCACGGGGATTAGGAGTTATGAAAGTTTTCCAGTAAAGAGGTGTTCATTGGTTTCTCATTGACCTTCTTACGCTCACGAGTCCCTGGAATGTGCCATGAGTCATTTAAATAAGAAATACATGTAAATTTAATGTTTATTGCCTGCAGACGCCTTTGCTTTTCGGTATTATGATTACTGATAATGGTCTCATTAAGCTAAGCCACGTATCATTTGAAAGAAAAAGAATTGCAATTTCTTATTCCTGCAGTTCCATTTCGTTTTATACCTGATTTACACTGAATTTATAAATAAATATCCAAAAAAGGTTCAATTTGAGCGTGTTTTGCTTACTGTTCCCTTGACAACCATCAATACTGTTTATGCCGTTTGAAGTATCTTTCTATCACACTAAATTATAAATGGCATGTTCCAAATATTGAAAAACTTTGTTTTTCACACATACACAATTTTACGTTACACGTTTTATCACATGGTAAACCATTCAGTTTGTTTGTATTGGCTAAGGATGGATTTACTATAAATACCGTACACTTCATCGCACTAATAGAGAAAAATTCGGGCAGGTAATGTCCCATGAGTCAATTCCATAAGAAATACATGTAAATTAAATTTTTAATGCCTACAAACGTATTTGTTTTTTCATATTAAATTTAGTGATAATGGTCTCATTAAGTAAAGCACGTATCATTTGAAAGAAAAAGAATTGCACTTTCTTATTCCTGCAGTTCCATTTCGTTTTCTATCTGATTTACACTTAATTTAGAAATAAACATCCAATAAATGTTCAATTTTATCGTGTTTCGCTTACTGTCCCCTTGACGACCGTCAATATTGTTTATGCCGTTTGAAATATCTTTCTATCACACTAAATTATAAATGGCATGTTCCAAGGAGATGTATTACTACCACTTTCTAGCGAAACTAAAATCTGCTCTAGAAAAATTTTCCCTTACATTTGATAAAACAAATAATGCACTGTTAAAAAACCTTTGGGACTACGAACCTCCGCTGAAACCAAAACACCGCCTCCCCAAATGTGCCCTCAACCCTTCCCATATCCCTATCCCCTTATTCCCTGTCCAGTATTATTATGCCATGACTCTTTTAATCTGTAAAACGTGATCAACTAATCTGCCTGCAAGATTACTAAACGAAACGCCCAGGAGACAGCTGCAAAGCTGGGAACTGCGGAAAACAATAACGAGAAAAATACTTGGACTTGGACCTATTACTACCACGAATCCATATTATTCCGACAGATGTGCCAATTGAATAAACACGGGTTCAATTTCTAATTAAATTGGCAATCGCAATGTAAATAAATCTGAAGGAATCTATGGAATGCACACTTTGATCGTTAATTACTTCGACTATATTCAGGCGAGAGGTGGCAATAGGAACGCGAAAAATCCAGACAGAAATTTAAACCTTAAAAATTTTAATTCAAAACCATTTTCATAACCGTAATTTGAAATATTGTGGTCCACTTTGGTTGTTCGGCATTGTTGTCTCTATCATTATCCATAAAAATTAAATTTCCAAAACATATACATCACTGCAAGAGCAGTGTTAGTTAGACCAAACCCGCAACCACTCACTGAAGATTTTTTCATAAACATTTTTCAAATAAATTTACATTCAAAACCACATTCACCACTGCTGCGCGGGATATTGTACCAGGAAAGCAAAGCAATATACATGGGTGCGACAACCAGGAGGGCTTTTTTATCTACAACATTAACAATAACAATTTTAATTCAAAATCATTTTCATCACCGTAACGCGGATTATTGTGGTCCAAATTGGTCGTTTGGACTTTCTGTTATGTATTAATGCGTGGAATAAATACGCAGTTATTCCGGTTAGAACAACAATAGAGTGCACATAGCATTGAAATCAGTGTGTTATTTAACTACTTAATTTGAATTAAGTTATTTAAACTCCCCTGGAAAAGTTTCATCGCTACTTCAAAGTCACTTTCACTTCCGCTCCATGGTAAAAATCGAGCGCTTGCCTGAGAGTAGAGGTAGAGTCAACGGAAAGCTCCATACATTTCATGTGTCTTCATTGATAATCGGTTCACTCTCCGAAATTCCTGTACCCCAAACACTCGTCCCTAGTTCCTATGCGTGAGTGCACGGAGGGTACCTCTCAGCACCGCTGACGCTTTACAGATTGGCAGTTTTGCATTGTTGCTATGAAGTAAGGCGTCACATAAATAAACAGTTATTCGGGACGGGACAACAATAGAGTGCACATTGCATTGAATTCAGTGTGTTATTTAACTCTTTTATTTTAATTGAATGATTAAAACTCCCCTAAGATCTCTGAAGTATATATTAGGAGAATGTATTGAAAACAGTACATAGTTGCATTCATATCTTTCCTTGTTCAGCATATCTTTCGATCTAATCTTTCATTGGCCGAGATTCATCATATTTATTAATCGCATGATTTATGCCAGGGGGTAGCTAGGAATTAAGGCTAGGGGGGGTTTCAGGCACAGCTTATGCTGGGGGGCTTGGTGGTATTGCATACCCGCAGGGTTAGCGGGAGGTGCGTAGGCCTTCCGGCCGCCTCCGCCGGAAAAAATTAAGATAAATGGTTCGAATTGGCGATTTTTACGCCCTTCCGAGGGACAGTTTCTTATTTGTCACAATATTCTATCAGCAATATTAATCCAATTAAGTAAAATAGATTAAACTTAAACATTTCTGTGAGCTCCGGGGTGGGGGATGTTATCCCCCAAAACCACCTCGCTGCGCCTCTGATCGGTGGCACTCCTTGGCAGTGGTATACTGCACTTAATATGCATAAAATAGTATAAGGTACAGTAGTCCACATTTATTATATAGTGATTATTGGAAAGGGTAGGTCTATGCAGCGTAATGTCGTTGACAAGTACACATAAAAGAAGACCTAATGGCAAATTTCATTTTTATGGGGGGTTTCAACGGAATACCGGGGGTTTTATATTTGTGATCAACCAGTGGTCACCAATCGTTCTCATATATTCCGTGCCGATAAGTCGTAGGGATCGTGAACAGTGGGGGAATTCTGACGATGAATACCGAAAAAGGCGAGCTTTCAGAAAATAATCTTTTTGGGAAGTTTCACGGGGTTATCGTGGGTTCTAATAACTCGAAGGTTTGAGGAACACGGCCTGAATGGTGACGAAAACTACCCGGAAAGGAGAACTTAATAAATTTTATTTTTCTGGAAGGTCCCGGAGGTGATCGAGTGTTTTCAGGTTTTTTTCCCCGCATGGTTTACAGTGGCCCGCTGTTAGCAAATATACCATATCTAGAGCTGTGAGGGGACGGGCAATGCGGCGTAATGTCGGCCAGAATGTCCTAAAAAGGAGAGTAAATATCACATTTTACATTTTTTAGGGGTTTCAGGGGGATGCCTGGGGTTTATGTGGGTGTACTGCTAGCGGTCATCAGTCGTTCATTATGAGCATATAAAAATGCAAATATTCGTTATCCTAAACCTGATATTACGTCGCGGGGATAGGGAGTTATGAAATTTTCCAGTAAAGAAGACTTGATTGGTTTCTTATTGACCTTCTTGGGCTCATGATTTCCTGGAAGTTCCAAGGAGATATTTTACTACCACGAATCCCTATTATTCCGACAGATGTGCCAATTGAATACATATGGGTTCAATTTCTAATTAGATTGGCATTCGCTATGTCAATAAAAAGGACCAAAGTACGCCTGTTTGTGGCTTAGATATTGGAAAAAGATAACAGAAATCTTATATCACAATTCACGTTCTATAATAAAAATTTAAAAATGGCACGCCCAATTAAAACGGAGAAAATGAGACCTATTGATATTTTTTTATTTCGATATATCTTCATTATGAATCATTACTCATCAACATAATTTGCATGCACGTAAAGAACGTTGCTGTCTAAGCAAATAATTAAAAATTTTATCCCCGTAACTATATAAATAAGTTGAAAAAGACATGTATCGAATGCACACTTGGATAGCTAATACCTTCGCCTCTAACTATTTGATCCGCTTGATTTAACTTTTGTCTGATTAAAAACGTCAATTTTAGTATTATATTTTAATTTTATATTCATACCATGAATAACAAAAAAGTTATTAGCGAATAAAGCGTAACCAAGAAGATTGGTATCGATATAACTCTCACATGAATCGATCGATTGGAATGGTTATCATTGAAAAGGTTGTCCTTTTTGATTATAGTATTACCCTGATAATTTCATTCATCTAACTTGAACGGTTGCCAAGTTATTCAAGATCGTGTGCTTGTGAGGAAACTTGTATAAAACGATTTAGATATATCCCCATTTACTTTATATTGAAAATATATTTCGGCATAAAGTTGAAACTATGGTTGCCATGGAGACCAACATATAACAGAAATCTTATATCACCAATCACGTACTATCCTAAAAATTTCGGACATCTACGGTCAATAACAAAGGAGAAAATTAGACCTATCGATATCATTTCATTTCGATATATCTTCCAAAGGAATCATTACTCAACAAAATATTTTACATGTACGTATAGTACGTTGCTGTGTAAGCAAATAATTAAAAATTTTATCCCCGTAACTATGTAAACAAGTCTGAAAAAGACATATATCGAATGCACCCTTGGATCGATTATAACTTCGCTTCTAATTATTCGATCCGCTTGATTTATCTTTTGTCTGATTAGGAAGGTACACATTAATATTATATTTGAGTTTCGTATTCATACCTTGAATAACAAAATAGTTATTAGCGAAGAAAGCGTATCCAAGGAGATTGGTATCGATATAACTCTCACATGAATCGATCGAGTGGAATAGTTATCAATGAAAAAGTTGTCCTTTTTGATAATAGTATTACCCTGAAAATTTCATTCATCTAACTGAAACGGTTGCCAAGTTATTCAAGATCGTGTGCTTGTAAGGAAACTTGTATAAAACGATTTTGATATATCCCCATTTACTTTACATTGGAAATATATTTCGCCATAAAGTTAAAACTATGGTTGCCATGGAAACCAAAATATAACAGGAATCTTATATCACCAATCACGTACTATCCTAAAAATTTCAGACATCTACATTCAATAACAAAGGAGAAAATGAGGCATATCGATATTATTTCATTTCGATATATCTTCATTATGAATCATTACTCATCAAAATATGTTACATGTACGTATAGTACGTTGCTGTCTAAGCAAATAAATAAAAATTTTATCCCCGTAACTATGTAAACAAGTCTGAAAAAGACATGTATCGAATGCACCCTTGGATCGATTATAACTTCGCTTCTAATTATTCGATCCGCCTGATTTAACTTTTGCCAGATTGAGCACGTCAACTTTGGTATTGCATTTGAATAACAATTTCATATCTTGAAAAAAAAAAAATAGATATTGGCGAAGAAAGCGTATCCAAGGAGATTGGTATCGCTATAACTCACACATTAATCTATCGAGAGAATTGGTTATCATTGCAAAAGTTGTCCTTTTTGATTATAGTATTACCCTGAAAATTTCATTCATCTAACTTGAACGGTTGCCAAGTTATTCAAGATCGTGTGCTTGTGAGGAAACTTGTATAAAACGATTTAGATATATCCCCATTTACTTTACATTGAAAATATATTTCGGAATAAAGTTGAAACTATGGTTGCCATGGAGACCAAAATATAACAGAAATCTTATATCACCAATCACGTACTATCCTAAAAATTTCGGACATCTACGGTCAATAACAAAGGAGAAAATTAGACCTATCGAAATTATTTCATTTCGATATATCTTCCAAAGGAATCATTACTCAACAAAATATTTTACATGTACGTATAGTACGTTGCTGTGTAAGCAAATAATTAAAAATTTTATCCCCGTAACTATGTAAACAAGTCTAAAAAGACATATATCGAATGCACCATTGGATCGATTATAACTTCGCTTTTAATTATTCGATCCGCTTGATTTAACTTTTGGCAGATTAAGCACGTCAACTTTAGTATTACATTTGAATTTCGTATTCATACTTCGAATAACGAGAAAGTTATTAGCGAATAAAGCGTATCCAAGGAGATTGGTATCGATATAACTCTCACATGAATCGATCGAGTGGAATGGTTATCATTTCAAAAGTTGTCTTTTTTGATAATAGTATTACCCTGAAAATTTCATTCCTCTAACTTGAACGGTTGCCAAGTTATTCAAGATCGTGTGCTTCACAAAATAATGGCGACAATGATTTTCTCACGTGCAGGATATTTTTCGGAATTTTATTATGAATTAACCAAGAGGGTTATCGGAAAAACAGGGTAGGGCGTGAGGGTACGGAGTACCCTCTAAGGGTTTTCACGGAGATTCCAAATTTTCATATGCCGAAGTCTCAAAGCCGAAATCCGAAATTTAATATTCGTCTCCTCGACAATGGAAAATCGAAAATCGTTTATTCCTCGGAATTCTTTCGACTTGTGAATATTCCAAGATAGCCAAAAAATCAAGCAAAAAATCTAGTATCTTGCGTTTCAAGGAATTTGTCCTACGATTATTGCAAGTTGGTCAAAAAAAATTCCAAAGTTTGTCCCGTAAGAAAAGCATTGGAAATTTAAAAAAAAATGATAAAAAATAGTAAATACAAATACACCGTTATGAAAACCGTACCAAAAAATCAATCAAAAAATCTAGTTTATGTGCATTGAATATCATGTTCCTACCACGTTTCAAAATACGAAATAAAAGCAAAAAAGTTTTAGTCCCATAAGGCTCCCATGTTAATTCAAGTCGATATATCTCGAAAACTAATCGACTTTTTCGAGTTTTCAGATTTTTCCTCCCGATGAATTTTTTTTACTTTTACGTACAATAAGCCAAATGTCCACACCTATCACAGTTTTGGCTGTGAATTTGTATCCATGAGTAGATGAGTCAGTCACACATCCGGCTGTATATATACGGGACGAGTCGATTGGGCGCTTGAATTCATCAAGCGGGTAATTAGGGGGGGTGGAAACATAGTTGTGTCACATATTTTCGAGTCATGTGCCCATAAGTGGTTTAATATTCAAAAATTTCCCCGCCGTTTTTTGAAAGGGTAAGGAACTAAATTTTTCACTGTTAGAAATATTTGTTATTTTCAATGTGATTTTATTTGACGGATAATTGATTCTTTGATCCATTAAGTTAACCATTGAATAAAATCGGAATAAGGTTTTAAAAATTTCAAGAGAGTGTTGATTATGTGGTTATTTTTCAACTGTTAAAGTCCATAAGCATTGTGATAAGCCACTCTTGAAAATACAACGCAGGTTCTTTAGATAAATATATAAAGATATTCCACTTGCAAAACGAATGTCCATAATGCAGTTTGTAAAATACTGAATTGTAACGATTCCTCTAATTTCTTTGGTCTTAAAAAATAGTTATTCCAATTTGCAAAAAAGATTTGGCATATTTGCTATCATAATCGTATCGAATTATCAAGTATACTGACACGTGCATTGAAAACACGCAATCCGATTGATTTACCTTCCAATTTTTGATCATCAACACTAAAATTCCTGGTCGACTATGTCGATATCCATTCTTCGATTATACTGGCATTTGTATTGTTGAATCCGCAATGCTATTGATTTAACTTACAGTCTATGGCTATCTTCCACATAATTCTATTGGTCAACTATGTCCTTGGATGTAATATCCTATATGTTATAGCAATACGATATATTTTAAGAAAAAGTAGATTCGATTAATACCGAACGTGAGACTATACACAAAATATGTTTCATTTGGGCATTGTGAGCAATACCAAGATGTACCCATTTGCCAAATTTCATTGGACCAACGTATAAACTAATCAAGTTTTGCAAATTTGCGTATTTGATAGAATAATCGAATCGATCTTGCGATAACACTGCCATCTGTACTGTAAAATCCGCAATGCTATTGGTTTAATTTTCAGTCTGTGTATCTACTATACAGTACCTGGCCAACTATGCCCTTGGATGTAAAATCCTATATGTTATAGCGGTTCGATATATTTGAAGAAAAAGCATATTCGATATATATCGCACGTTAGACAACATACAAAGCATATTTCCGTTGGGCAGTGTGAGGATTACCAAGATGTGCACATTCGCCAAATTTCATTGGTCCAACGGGTATACTTTTCAAGTTATACCAATTTGTGTATATGCCATAATAATCGAATCGATTTTTCGATCATACTGACATCTGTACGGTAAAGTCCGCAATCCCATTGGTTTAATTTTCAGTCTATGGGTATCTACTATTTAATACCTGGTCAACTATGCCTGTTGATGTAAAATCCTACATGTATTAGCAATTCGATATACTTTAAGAAAAAGTAGATTCGATATATATCGAATGTGAGACTACGTACAAAACAAATTTTCATTGGGCATTGTGAGGAATACCAATATCTACCCATTCACCAAATTTCATTGATCCAACGGTAAATCTATTGAAGTTATGCCCATTTACGTATTTGCTATAATAATCGAATCGATTTTTCGATCATACTTACATCTGTACGGTAAAGTCCGCAATTCTATAGGTTTAAAATCCAGTCTATGGGTATCTACTATTTAATCCTTAGTCAACTATGTCCTTGAATGTAAAATCCTACATGTTATAGCAATTCGATATATTTTAAGAAAAAGTAGATTCGATATATATCGAATGTGAGACTTCTTACAAAATAAATTTTCATTGGGCATCGTGAGGAATACCAATATGTACCCAATCACCAAATTTCATTGTTCCAACGGTAAATCTATTGAAGTTATGCCCATTTACGTATTTGCTATAATAATCGAATCGATTTTTCGATAATACTGATATCTGTACTGTAAAATCCGCAAGGCTATTGGTTTAAAATCCAGTCAATGGGTATCTACTATTTAATCCCTAGTAAACTATGTCCTTGGATGTAAAATCCTACATGTTATAGCAATTCGATACATTTTAAGAAAAAGTAGATTCGATATATATCGAATGTGAGACTACGTATAAAACAAATTTTCATTGGGCATCGTGAGGAATACCAATATGTACCCAATCACCAAATTTCATTGATCCAACGGTAAATCTATTGAAGTTATGCCCATTTACGTATTTGCTATAATAATCGAATCGATTTTTCGATCATACTGACATCTGTACTGTAAAATCCGCAAGGCTATTGGTTTAAAATCCATTCAATGGGTATCTACTATTTAATCCCTAGTAAACTATGTCCTTGGATGTAAAATCCTACATGTTATAGCAATTCGATACATTTTAAGAAAAAGTAGATTCGATATATATCGAATGTGAGACTACGTACAAAACAAATTTTCATTGGGCATCGTGAGGAATACTAATATGTACCCAATCACCAAATTTCATTAATCCAACGGTAAATCTATTGAAGTTATGCCCATTTACGTATTTGCTATAATAATCGAATCGATTTTTCGATCATACTGACATCTGTACTGTAAAATCCGCAAGGCTATTGGTTAAAAATCCAGTCAATGGGTATCTACTATTTAATCCCTAGTAAACTATGTCCTTGGATGTAAAATCCTACATGTTATAGCAATTCGATACATTTTAAGAAAAAGTAGATTCGATATATATCGAATGTGAGACTACGTAAAAAATAAATTTTCATTGGGCATCGTGAGGAATACCAATATGTACCCAATCACCAAATTTCATTGATCCAACGGTAAATCTATTGAAGTTATGCCCATTTACGTATTTGCTATAATAATCGAATCGATTTTTCGATCATACTGACATCTGTACTGTAAAATCCGCAAGGCTATTGGTTTAAAATCCAGTCAATGGGTATCTACTATTTAATCCCTAGTAAACTATGTCCTTGGATGTAAAATCCTACATGTTATAGCAATTCGATACATTTTAAGAAAAAGTAGATTCGAGATATATCGAATGTGAGACTACGTACAAAACAAATTTTCATTGGGCATCGTGAGGAATACCAATATGTACCCAATCACCAATTTTCATTGATCCAACGGTAAATCTATGGAAGTTATGCCCATTTACGTATTTGCTATAATAATCGAATCGATTTTTCGATCATACTGACATGTGTACTGTAAAATCCGCAATGCTATTGGTTTTAAATCCAGTCTATGGGTATCTACTATTTAATCCCTAGTAAACTATGTCCTTGAATGTTAAATCCTACATGTTATAGCAATTCGATATATTTTAAGAAAAAGTAGATTCGATATATATCGAACGTGAGACTGAATACAAAACATACTACCATAGAGTATCGTGAGGAATACCAAGATGTACCTGTTTACCAAGTTTCATTGGTCCAACGTACACACTTATCAAGTTATGCCAATTTGCGTATTTGCTATACTAATCGAAACGTACTTTAGACACTGCTGACATCTGTACTGTAAAATCCGCAATCCTATTGATAGCCCTTCTATGGTCACTCCCTTATCCCTGCCTTCTCTAATATCCCCGCTTTCAAAATTTAGCCTATGTTCTTATATTGGTGACGTAGATAGACGGGATGCGTTTTTTTCTTACGGGGGCCTAATACAAAAAGATATAAATTCAAATCGATGTATCTTCAGTAGGAAACATAATTCATCTAAATAATTTATGTGTGCGCATAATTCATTTTTTTCCTTACATATTGTTAAAATTTTTATTTCCGTAACTATGTAAATAAGCCCAAAAAATGGCTCAATCGAATACAACCTTGTATCGATCATATCTTCGAGTCTTATCATTCGATCCGTTTGATTTAACTTTTGGTGGATGAATGACATTATCAGCTGTATTTTGTATGACATTCATGTTCAACACTTGATTCACAAAAAAGTTATTAGCGATTAAAGCGTATCCAAGGAGATTGGTATCGATATAACTCGCACGTGAATCGATCGAGCGGAATGGTCATCATTGCAAAAGTTGACCATTTTATTAATATTATTACTCTGAAAATTTCATTCCTCTAGCTTAAACGGTTGCTAAGATATTCAAGATTGTATGCTCCACAAAAAAATGGCGACAATGATTTTTCGCGTGCAGGACATTTTTCGGAATTTAATTATGAATTAACCAAGAGGGTTACGGCGAAAGTAAGCTCAAACGTGAGGGTTCGGAGAACCCTCTAACGGTTTTTCTTAAAGATTCCAAATTTTCATATGGCACATGTCTCAACGCCGAAATCCAAGATTGAAAATTCGACCACCTCTACAATGGAAAGTCGAAATCGTTTATTCCTCGGAATTGTTTCGACATATGAAAATTTCGAGATAGCCAAAAAATCAACCAAAAAATCTAGTATCTTGCGTTTCAAGGAATTTGTCCTGTGATGATTGCAAGTTGGTCAAAAAAAATCCTAACGTAGTGCCATAAGAAAAGCATGGGGCAATTTCAAAAAATCATAAAAAATACTAAATATCAATTCATCGCAATGACAACCATACCAAAAAATCAACTAAAAAATCTAGTTTATGTCAAGGGAATGTCATGTTCCTCACATATTTAGAAATATATTTTAGAAGTGAAAAAGTTTTAGTCCCATAAGGCTCCCATGTTAATTCAAGTCGATATATCTCGAAAAGTTATCGACTTTTTTAAGATTTCAGATTTTTCCTCCCGATGAATTTTTTTTTACTTTTACGTCCAATATTCCATGTAGCCACAACTATCACCAGTTTGGCTACTAATTTGTATCAATCACACAATCAGTGAATCAAATCGCAGCTATTATAGGGACGTTAAACGAGTCGATTGGGCGCTTGAATTCATCAAGCGGGTAATTAGGGGGGGTGGAAACATGGTTGTGTCACATATTTTCGAGTCATGTGCCCATAAGTGGTTTAATATTCAAAAATTTCCCCGCCGTTTTTTGAAAGGGTAGGGAACTAAATTTTTCACTGTTAGAAATATTTGTTATTTTCAATATGATTTTATTTGACGGATAATTGATTCTTTGATCCATTAAGTTACCCATTGACACATAATCGGAATAAGGTTTTAAAAATTTCAAGAGAGTGTTGATTATGTGGTTATTTTTCAACTGTTAAAGTCCATAAGCATTGTGATAAGCCACTCTTGAAAATACAACGCAGATTCTTTAGATAAATATATAAAGATATTCCACTTGCAAAACGAATGTCCATAATGCAGTTTGTAAAATACTGAATTGTAAAGATTCCTCTAATTTCTTTGGTCTTAAAAAATAGTTACTCTCAAGATATTCCAATTTGCAAAAAAGATTTGGCATATTTGCTATCATAATCGTATCGAATTATCAAGTATACTGACACGTGCATTGAAAATACGCAATCCGATTGATTTACCTTCCAATCTTTGATCATCAACACTAAAATTCCTGGTCGACTATGTACGTGCATGCAAAATCCTATGTTATAACGATTCGATATATTTTTAGAAAAAGCATATTCGATATGCATCAATCGTGAGACTACATGCAAAACATATTACCTTTGGGAATTGTGAGGAATACCAAGATGTACCAAGCACCAAATTTAATTCGTCCAACGGATACACTATTCAACTTGTGCCAATGTTATGTATTTGTTATAATAATCGAATCGATTTTTCGATCATACTTACATCTGTACGGTAAAGTCCGCAATCCTATAGGTTTAAAACCCAGTCTATGATAACGTATTTGTTATAATAATCTAATCCATTCTTCGATTATACTGGCATTTGTATTGTTGAATCCGCAATGCTATTGATTTAACTTACAGTCTATGTCTATCTTCCACATAATTATATTGGTCAACTATGTCCTTGGATGTAAAATCCTACATGTTATAGCAATTCGATATATTTTAAGAAAAAGTTGATTCGATATATATCGAATGTGAGACTACTTACAAAATAAATTTTCATTGGGCATCGTGAGGAATACAAATATGTACCCAATCACCAAATTTCATTGATCCAACGGTAAATCTATTGAAGTTATGCCCATTTACGTATTTGCTATAATAATCGAATCGATTTTTCGATCATACTTACATCTGTACGGTAAAGTCCGCAATCCTATAGGTTTAAAATCCAGTCTATGGGTATCTACTATTTAATCCTTAGTTAACTATGTCCTTGGATGTAAAATCCTACATGTTATAGCAATTCGATATATTTTAAGAAAAAGTAGATTCGATATATATCGAATGTGAGACTACTTACAAAATAAATTTTCATTGGGCATCGTGAGGAATACCAATATGTACCCAATCACCAAATTTCATTGATCCAACGGTAAATATATGGAAGTTATTCCCATTTACGTATTTGCTATAATAATCGAATCGATTTTTCGATCATACTGACATCTGTACTGTAAAATCCGCAAGGCTATTGGTTTAAAATCCAGTCAATGGGTATCTACTATTAAATCCCTAGTAAACTATGTCCTTGGATGTAAAATCCTACATGTTATAGCAATTCGATACATTTTAAGAAAAAGTAGATTCGATATATATCGAATGTGAGACTACGTACAAAATAAATTTTCATTGGGCATCGTGAGGAATACCAATATGTACCCGATCACCAAATTTCATTGATCCAACGGTAAATCTATTGAAGTTATGCCCATTTACGTATTTGCTATAATAATCGAATCGATTTTTCGATCATACTGACATCTGTACTGTAAAGTCCGCAATCCCATTCGTTTAATTTTCAGTCTATGGGTATCTACTATTTAATACCTGGTCAACTATGCCTGTGGATGTAAAATCCTACATGTTATAGCAATTCGATACATTTTAAGAAAAAGTAGATTCGATATATATCGAATGTGAGACTACGTACAAAACAAATTTTCATTGGGCATCGTGAGGAATACCAATATGTACCCAATCACCAAATTTCATTGATCCAACGGTAAATCTATTGAAGTAATGCCCATTTACGTATTTGCTATAATAATCGAATCGATTTTTCGATCATACTGACATCTGTACTGTAAAATCCGCAATGCTATTGGTTTTAAATCCAGTCTATGGGTATCTACTATTTAATCCCTAGTAAACTATGTCCTTGAATGTTAAATCCTACATGTTATAGCAATTCGATATATTTTAAGAAAAAGTAGATGCGATATATATCGAACGTGAGACTGAATACAAAACATACTACCATAGAGTATCGTGAGGAATACCAAGATGTACCTGTTAACCCAGTTTCATTGGTCCAACGTACACACTTATCAAGTTATGCCAATTTGCGTATTTGCTATACTAATCGAATCGTACTTTAGACACTGCTGACATCTGTACTGTAAAATCCGCAATCCTATTGATATCCCTTCTATGGTCACTCCCTTATCCCTGCCTTCTCTAATATCCCCGCTTTCAAAATTTAGCCTATGTTCTTATATTGGTGACGTAATAGGACGGGATTCGTGTATTTCTTACGGGGGCCTAATACAAAAAGATATAAATTCAAATCGATGTATCTTCAGTAGGAAACATAATTCATCTAAATAATTTATGTGTGCGCATAATTCATTTTTTTCCTTACATATTGTTGAAATTTTTATTTCCGTAACTATGTAAATAAGCCCAAAAAATGGCTCAATCGAATACAACATTGTATCGATCATAACTTCGAGTCTAATCAATCGATTCGCCTGATTTAACTTTTGTCGGATGAATGACATTTTCAGTCGTATTTTGTATGACACTCATGTTCAAAACTTGATTAATAAAAAAGTTATTAGCGATTAAAGCGTATCCAAGGAGATTCGTATCGATATAACTCGCACATGAATCGATCGAGCGGAATGGTCATCATTGCAAAAGGTGACCATTTTAATAATATTTTTACTCTGAAAATTTCATTCTAGCTTAAACGGTTGCTAAGATATTCAAGATTGCATGCTCCACAAAAAAATGGCGACAATGATTTTTCGCTTGCAGAACATTTTTCGGAATTTAATTATTAATTAACCAAGAGGGATACGGCGAAAGTAAGCTCAAACGTGAGGGTTCGGAGAACCCTCTAACGGTTTTTCTTGGAGATTCCAAATTTTCATATGGCACATGTCTCAACGCCGAAATCCAAGATTGAAAATTCGACCACCTCTACAATGGAAAGTCGAAATCGTTTATTCCTCGGAATTGTTTTGACATATGAAAATTTCGAGATAGCCAAAAAATCAAACAAAAAATCTAGTATCTTGCGTTTCAAGGAATTTGTCCTGTGATGATTGCAAGTTGGTCAAAAAAAATCCTAACGTAGTGCCATAAGAAAAGCATGGGGCACTTTCAAAAAATCATAAAAAATACTAAATATCATTTTATCGAAATGACAACCACATTGAAAAATCAACCAAAAAATCTAGTTTTCGTCCAGGGAATCTCATGTTCCTGACGCATTTATAAATACCGAAAAAAACCTAAACAATTTTAGTCCCATAAGGCTCCCATGTTAATTCAATTCGATATATCTCGAACACAAATCGACTTTTTAAAGATTTCAGATTTTTCCTCCCGATGAATTTTTTTTTATTTTTACGTCCAATATTCCATATTCCCACACATATCACAGTTTGGGCTGCTAATTTGTATCAATCACACAATCAGTGAATTAGTTTGCAGCTATTATAGGGACGTTAACGAGTCGATTGGGTGCTTGAATTCTTCAAGCGGGTAATTAGGAGGGTGGGAACATTGTTGTGTCACGTGTTGTCGAGCATTGTGTCAATAAGTGTTAAAAATATTCAAAAATTTCCCTGCCGGTTTTTGAAAGGGTAAGGAAATTAATTGTTTACTTTTAAAATTATTTGTTATTTTCAATATGATTTCATTTGACGGATACTTCATTATTTGAATAGGCTAAGTTTAGCACTGAGACATAATTGGAATAAGGTTTTTAAAATTTCAAGACAGTGATGATTTTGTGGTTATTTTTCAACTCTTAAAGTCCAAAAGCGTTGTGATAAGCGAAACTTGAAAATGAAACGCAGATTCCTTAGATAAATGTATAAAGATGTACCACTCGCAAAACATATGTCCATAATGCAGTGTGTAAAATACTAAATTGTAACGATTCCCCAAATTTCTTTGGTACTAAAAAATAGTTATTCTCAAGATATTCCAATTTGAAAAAAATAGCTTTGGCATATTTGCTATCATTATCGTATCGAATTATCAAGTATACTGACACGTGTATTGAAAATTCGCAATCCTGTTCCAGTCTTCGATCATCAACCCTAAAATTCCTGGTCAACTATGTACGTGGATAGAAAATCCTGTATGTAATAACGATTCGATATATTTAAAGAAAAAGCATATTCAATATATATAGATCGTGAGACTACACGCAAAGCATATTTCCATTGGGCATTGTGAGGAAGACCAAGATTTACCCATTCACCAATTTTCATTGGTCCAACGTAAATACTGATCATGTTATGCCAATTCGCGTATTTGCTACAATTATCGAATCGATCTTTAGATAAAACTACTATCTGCACTGTAATATCCGCAATGCCGTAGATTTTAATTCCAGTTAATAGAAATCTTCTCTATATTTCCTGGTCAACTATGTCCTTGGATGTAAAATCCTATATGTTATAGCAATTCGACATATTTTAAGAAAAAGTAGATTCGATATATATCGAACGTGAGACTGAACGCAAACAATATTTCAATTGGGCATTGTGAGGAATCCCAAGATGTACCCATTCACAAAATGTCATTGGTGCAACGTATATACTAATCAAAATATGCTAATTTCAGCATTTGCTATAACTATCGAATCGATCTTTCGATTATACTGACATCTGCACTGTAAAATCCGCAACGATATTGATTTTATTTCCACGCCATGGTCATCTTCTATATAATTGCTGGTCAACAATGCCCGTGGGTGTGAAATCCTAAATGTTATAGCTATTCGATATAATTTGTGAAAAAGCAGATTCGATATGTATCGAATGTGAGACTACATGCAAAACATATTTCCATTGGGCAATGTGAGGAATACCAAGATGTACCCATTCACCAATTTTCATTGGTCCAACGTAAATACTAATCCAGTTATGCCAATTTGCGTATTTGCTACAATAATCGATTCGATCTTTCGATTATACTGACATCTGTAATGAAAAATCCGCAATGACATTTTTTTTATATCCAGTCTATGGTCATCTACTATATAATTCCTGGTCAAGAATGCCCGTGGGTGTAAAATCCTATATGTTATAGCTATTCGATATAAATTGTGAAAAAGCAGATTCGATATATATCGAATGTGAGACTACATGCAAAACATATTTTCATTGGACATTGTGAGGAATAAAAATATGTACCCATTCACCAAATTTCATTGGTCAAACGGATACACTATTGAAGTTATGCCAATTAACGTATTTGCTAGAATAATCGAATCGATTCTTCGATCATACTGACATCTGTACTTTAAAATCCGCATTGCTTTTGGTTTAACTTACAGTCTATGGGTATCTACTATATAATTCCTGGTCAACTATGTCCTTGGATGTAAAATCCTATGTGTTATAGCAATTCGATATATTTTAATAAAAAGTAGATTCGATATATATCGAGCGTGAGACTACATACAAAACAAATTTCCATTGGGCATTGTGAGGAATACAAAGATGTACCCATTCACCAAATTTCATTGGTCCAACGGAAACACAATTGAAGTAATGCCAATTAACGTATTTGCTATAATAATCGAATCGATTTTTCGATCATACTGACATCTGGACTTTAAAATTCGCAATGTTTTTGGTTTAATTTCTGGTCTATGGGTATCTACTATATATTTCCTGGTCTACTATGTCCTTAGATGTAAAATCCTATATGTTTTAGCAATTCGATATATTTTAAGAAAAAGTAGATTCGATATATATCGAGGGTGAGACTATGTACAAAACATATTTCCATTGCGGATTGTGAGGAATACCATGATGTACCAATCAACTAAATTTCATTGGTCCAACGTATACACTAATCAAGTTATGCCAATTTGCGTATTTGCTTTCAAAATCGAATCGTACATTCGACTATACTGCCACCTGTATTGAAACATTCGCATCCTATTTTTAACCCCTCCATTCTATGGCCATTCCCTTATCCCTCTCTTCTCTACTATCCCCGCTTTCAAAATTTCGCCTATGTTCTTATATTGGTGACGTATATAGGGCGATGCGTGTATTTCTTACGGGGACCTAATGCAAAAAGATATAACTTCATATTGATATATCTTCGTTAGGAAACAATACTCATCTAAACAATTAATGTGTACGCATAACTCATTCCTTCCTTTACATATTGCCATAATTTTTATCCCCGTAACTATGTAAATAAGCCCAAAAAATGGCTCAATCGAATACAACCTTTTATCGATCATAACTTCGACTGTAATTGCTCGATTCGCTTGATTTAACTTTTGTCGAAGAAAAGACATTAACAGTAGTATTATATATGACTTTCACATTCATGCCTTGATTTAGAAAAAAGTTATTACCGATTTAAGCGTAACCAAGGAGATTGGTATCGATATAACTCGCACATGAATCGATCGAGCGAAATGGTCATCATTGCAAAAGTTGACCAATTTGATATAAGTAATACCCTAAAAATTTCATTCCTCTAGCTTAAAAGGTTGCTAAGATATTCAAGATTGTATGCTCCACAAAAAAATGGCGACAATGATTTTTCGCTTGCAGGACATTTTTCGGTATTTAATTATTAATTAACCAAGAGGGATACGGCGAAAGTAAGCTCAAACGTGAGGGTTCGGAGAACCCTCTAACGGTTTTTCTTGGAGATTCCAAATTTTCATATGGCACATGTCTCAACGCCGAAATCCAAGATTGAAAATTCGACCACCTCTACAATGGAAAATCGAAATCGTTTATTCCTCGGAATTATTTCGACGTACGAAGATTCCAAGATAGCCAAAAAATTAACCAAAAAATTCTCTAACTTTTTGGCAAAGGAATTTGTCGTACGATTATTGCAAGTAGGTCAAAAAAATTCCTAAAGTTTTCCCATAAGAAAAGCATTGAGTGCGTTCAAACAGTAATAAAAAATACTAAATATCAATTTGTCGCTATGGCAACCACATCAAAAAATCGACCAAAAAATCTAGTCCATGTCCATTGAATATCATGTTCCTCGGACGTTTAAAAGTACAAAATTAAAGCGAAAAAGTTGTAGTCCCATAAGGCTCCCATGTTAATTTAAGTCGATATATCTCGAAAACTAATCGACTTTTTCAACTTTTCAGATTTTTCCTCCCGATGAATTTTTTTTTACTTTTACGTCCAATATTCCATATACCCACACCTATCACAGTTTGGGCTGCTAATTTGTATCAATCACCCAATCAATGAATCAGTTTCCAGCTTTAAATAGCGTAATATATATATATATATTGGCACTTTCAAGCCAATAGTTTCCCGGGTTTGAACGTTGCATCCTAACCCCTATACCTAACTCCCCCCTCCCCATACACCTCTCCCCTTACCCAACAATTCACCATCTCTTCAAAGAGCCACACAGAACCTCCATCATGCTCTCGTCAAACGAAAGTATCCAGAACCCCTGCTTAAAAAGAAAATACTCTCTCCCTCCGAACAGTACACCCCACGCACCAAAAAAGAACAAACCAGGAAACTGAATCTCACCACCACATTCTTCCCGGGCTCTCAAAAAATTAAAAAAATATTAAAAGATCTGTACCCTATCATCAGAAAAAACAAAATCACGGCTGCTCTTCTTCCATCCTGCCCCTCCATTGCCTACAGAAGAGCACCTAACTTAGGTAATATTTTAAAATCCACCCGCCCCCTCCTACGGCACGCTCTGCCCCCACCTTCCTCCCTGACTCCATGCAACCGCCCCCGTTGCAAATGCTGCCCCCTGCTACGCCCCACCACTTCACCTGTCATCAATAGATCCTCCTCCACACCGTCTTGCACTTCCTTCAACGTTGTATACAGGCTATTTTGTAATTTTTGCCCCGCGTACTACATAGGAGAATGTACCACACCCATATCCATCCGTATGAATAACCACAGGCACTCCTGCAAAACTCCCCCCTTTCATGAACCCATCCCCATTCACACTTCCTCACACAACAGTACCTTCGACCAATGTTTTTCCCTAACCTTCATTGAAGTTTTGCCAGAGAGGGCAACTATCATCGAGGTGAGGACGAGGGAGATGGCCCACATCTGGGTTGAAAAGGCGTTTGAAACGCCCGGGCTAAACA
This sequence comes from Ischnura elegans, assembly GCF_921293095.1. NCBI lineage: Eukaryota > Metazoa > Arthropoda > Insecta > Odonata > Coenagrionidae > Ischnura > Ischnura elegans. Next base: position 112,097,784 of record NC_060248.1, read on the forward strand.
TCGCCCACTAAAAAGCCAAAACAAACCCTACCCTCCCTTTTCCCCCCCTCTCCCCTTCCCCTTCTTCCACCCCCACTACCTCACCAAGGAGGGCGACTGGAGGAACTTACCCTGCCTGCAGCAGTTCACCTTCAGCATTGAGGATAGCGGATCAATCCGCTGAAACGTCTGAACGTTTATTTGTGAGTGTCCCTTTTTTTACGTGTGTCTATGTTTTAGTAATACAATTTTTGTTCGTTCGCCTCGATCGGCCACATATTTATATATATATATATATATATATATATATAAATAATGTAAAGGAACTTCTTCTTGCCCTGGGGTGGGCACACAAAAAAACTGAGAAATTGACAGAAAAACGAAAATTAAAATAAAAGTGAGGAACTTACGGGGAAAGGTTGTTTTTACAAATTTTCGATGGGACGCAGCCCATCTTTCTCAAGTGAGAAGAGGAGGGAAAGTGAGGAAAGGGCATAAGGAAGGGTGCAGGGCAGAGGGCTAAGGTGGAGGGAGGAAAAACGGTGGACGGGGATTGGTTGTTCTTTCTAATGGGCGCGGTTGATTCCTGGACCAGAAAACGCACGGAAAGCCCATATGCATTGCAACGTAACTGCAACCTCTGGTGAAACCTATTTGCAACACTTATGCAACTCCTGCAACGCACTTGCAACATTTATGCAACCCTTTAAAATAATACTCACAATATGCCTTTAAAGAAAAAAATATTTATTTATGACAAAACAGATTTTTCTCCCTTCTTCTCATTTCTTAGGTGCCTTGAATTGGCATGTCTCAGCCAATCTATTACCTTCTCCTTTACATCTTTGTGACTGTAAGATGCCAACATTGGTTTTAAACGAAAAGCATCTGAAATTAAGTATTTTGATTTCAGTCACAGGATGGTGATAATTATTATTCCCCAAATAAGTATTCATTCAATGACATTAACACATAAAAAATGCTGGCACAGGTTAGCGTGGTGCTAAACTACCTTTTTCACATGCCGATCTTTGAATTCCCTGAGTATGAGAAAAGCCTCCCAATATCGTCCATAAAGATGTTGTACATCATGCCAAACACTCGAATGGTGAGGTTATTTCCTCTTCTTCTTACTAACTCTGTCTTAAGGTCGAAAAACAAAATTGTTCTTGTAAGAGAAAATTTGCTTCAGAAGATTAATATACGCTATAAAAACCTAATATTTGAATATATATTTGTGGAAAACTATGTCCAAATAACACTCCACTAAGCGACGGGCAACATGTCGCAACCTTTCTTCAGCCTAGTGAACATTCCACTCTCACATACAATCAGTGTCTTTTGAATAGTATGAATCGGATTAAAATATGTATAACCTCTGGCTAATATATTTCGTTATAAAATTTGTCAGACCAAACGAGTGTATCAGCGACGTAATTAGGACGTTGCAGAAATGTGGTCAAACACCTAGTTGCATCCTGCAACTCCTGCAACCTCGCGCAACCCTGTTGCAACGTCTCCTCGACACATTGTGTTTACTGGGGCAGTATCTTTCATCCACTTCAAAGTATTTAAAAAGGAAGTTGTGATGTGGAATAATACACCTATTACTGATTAAATTATCGTCTCATTCTAATTTTATATGAAAAGCATGAAATGTATGAGTCGCAAATTATTTGATTATATAAAAAACATCGTCTCTTTCATTTACTTACGTAAAATTATGATCTAAATGCATTTTAAGACTGCCGCTTTTAAAATTTGTAGTGAATTGAGACCGGCTTTTCAATCCATTATGGGCTTGTCGGTGGTAAGATAAGCGAGGGATTTAGATACTGTAAGAGGACATGCGTCTGAATTTCTTGGCTTACAGTTAAGCGTCTTTTGTGATGGACGGACGGAGAATGCTCTTCTGAAAGTAATGTCCTCAACCAAGTGTAAACCGATGTTACTTGGAAGATTTTTGATCCTACGGAACGCGAAAGCAATACCACGAGTGGCAGAAAGCAAGGATTTTATCTACGATGAAAATGCGTGCGCTGGACGTGACCGTAGGATTGTGCATATAACTAGTTGTACGTGTGGATAGTTGTTGAAGATCATTGCGAGACTCTCTTTGAATATTGGCATTGATCTCTTGTGTTTGTAGATCGGTTTAGGGATGACGCTGAAAGCCGCAGTGATGATGCAGGAATGCTCAGATGGATTATGGCCCAGTCGATTACGGATGAAATGATGTAAATGGTAATGGAAGGCATGAGCAGGATAGCTCAAGTGGGGGATGGTGGTATAAGGAGGATAGCTTAAATGGGGGATGTATGATGCGTAGAAACTAGAGTTGTGCAAGGTTCATCATTGGATAAATAAGAGTGTTTGAGTGAGATGATTGCTAAAAGATTTTTAATCGACGCCGTCAAAGATGTTATCTTTGGAATTAGGATTAAAAACATGCATTGCTATAGTGAGTGATATAAAAGCAAGGGAGAGCATAGACCAAAGCTGGGAGAAGAATAGCAAACACGTAACACGCACTGGTGTTCTTATTAGCTAATGAATGCTTGTACTTGTGTGTGCCTTCCAGTTCAGCCAGTAGTCAGTTCTTCGTTAATTTTTTTTTACCTATAATCACCAATCCTGCCAATCAGAGATCACCAATCAAAACTCTTTCGAAGACACGAATGTCAAAATACGTGTGCTCTAAGCATTCTAAATGTGTTCGTGCTGAGCTCTGATCTTTGAAGCTCGTATAAGGAATGGCGCTACTAATCTCGGGGATGAGAAGGAAATATTCAGATCGACCATAGATAAGCCGATAAAGAATATAAAGGGGTGGTAAGTAATTAATTAAATTAATCATGTGGCTTAACTCATTTAATCCTAATTTTTACAGCCGCTTCAATATTCTCAATTTCTTGATAGTTGTATATTTGTGTTAATTCTTGCAATCACAAAATAAATCTTATCACGTAGGCGCTCAAATTTTGAAAGTTTATCTGATGAATTTTATAGTTTACGATGAGTGAAAATGATCAACAAATATTGAGCGTATGCAACCAGCGTGCCACCAAAAATGTCCGCCTAGGGTGGCACGCGCTCACTCATGGGGCATCATCTCTGGAACCACTGGTCACAATTGGAAAATATTTTAGTTGCAGCATATCAAATGTCTATTCTATTGTTGGTTACCATAGAAAATCAGTCGAATAATACCAGCGCCATTCATATCTTCTATTTTCTTATTCTTCTTATTCTTATCGCCATTCATATCCGAAAAACAGCCAAAAATGCCAAAATTTGTCAACTTAATAGTGCGAAGCGGCACGTCTTCCCGTTATCCAATTGCAATATTATTTTACAGGATATGTTTTTACACCAATTGGCATAAAATTATGGGGTGTCCCGAAAGAAATCCGAAAAATTGAAAAATAAGGACCACACTAGTGCGCATGTGTCTAGTAATGTCCCTAAGGGAAATGTCGGCACCGATTCCTTGGGTCTTTAAACTCGAATCACTTGAATGTACAAGAATGTATTCCAGCGATACTATATATTGGAACTATTTATGACGCATTTCAGTTTAAAAACGAAGAATATCTCTCAATGAGTCTTTTAAATCGAAAAATGTATCTATTCCTCCATAATAATTACATATGCAAAAAGTTTTTCGATCAATAAAGGTTTTTACCTATCCTCTACGTCTATTTTTTCAATGTCCATGTAATTCTAGTGATTTAATTTCAATATTTTAATTCCGTTATTAAAATTTTCTTATGATTTGGAGTATTGATAGATTTGTGAGTTCGTTCTGCCGGTCGAATTGAATTTTTTACATTTTTATTTCATCTTTAATGTTTCGATTTCACAACGTTTTTTCCTTTCTGAGACTTTGTTGTCAAATTAACACTCAAGTTTAGTAGATGGTTTACTCATAGCTATTTTCTGGAGAGAAGTGGAGATTTTGGAATGAAACTTGAGGCTTTCTACCACGAGATAACTAAAAATAATAGTGGAGGTAAAAATAATAGTTCGTGAAAAATAATTAGGGAGGTGAAATCAAAATATCATATACCCTCTCTTTCCGCGACGTGGATTTTTAGTTTGGAAATTTCAAATTAAACAAGATGAAGGGCTAAGCGATGTAAGCTTAGGTATCAAAATTATTCCTTCGTGCAGAGTAGGCACTATGTTAGGAAATTGTAATGGTTCGAAGTAGATTAATGTTTTGCTTATGAATTTAGTTTTTATTAAGATTTTACTCTTTAATTGTGTGGGTGTAGACAAATTTCAATGGATGACGGTTCTATTCAGTCTATTCCAAAGTAATGTGCAACTTTCAGTGCGGAAACAATTATTCAGTAACTAATTGGAACTAATTATTATCCGCTATCGGGTTGATGATGGTTGTGCCTAAAAATAGAAGATGTGGCGCTATTCTAACATACAAATGTCGCTGAAGAAATTCTTATCCCCAGGGAGATAGAGTATGATAGAACTCATATAGGGAGATGCACAACGAGGTAGAATATATCTATATCTCGCCGTGGATTCGTACCTTGGCGGCTAACTCTAGGAACTGCAGCGAACGATCAACTCTTGCTTCGAATCATTACCGAATGTCAAACAATATATTGCTATGTTTTTTATTTCCTATTTAAAAACAGTCCATAGTACTACATTGTCATAATGAATATTCTGTCTGCAAATCTGTCCCACATCGGCTTTTCAGACCAACTTATCTACTATCTTGATGATCTATTAAAGACTAGAAGATGCTCATCCCCGTGGCATCGGAGATGAGAGAAACACTAGGCGGAATGGGGGAGAGAGACATCGCGTCTTAACGAAAGAGAACAATGAGACCGCGGCTCGACGTCTTTCTCGACGATCCCAGGACTGTTCCTACTAGTACCTAAGTGGGGCTCGGATCACCTCAAATTAAAATTTTTTAATGCCCCCGCCAGAATTCGAACTCGGTCCCCTGAGAGATAAGTCCAAAACACGGCCTTCTAACCATAAAATATGAGGGCCAAGGTCCTTCATAGCCAACCTTGATATACTGGGTCTCGGCCTCCTTATATGACGTTTGTCATTTCGTTTTATTGAAATTTTTTGGCAAATCCGACGTGGGGTACAAAATAGCGATCTAAAGCATTTGTTAGGTTTGGGGGTTTATACTTTTTTTCGTGATTATTTCCGCAGTCATCGTTTATTTCCTGTTAGAACAGTGGTAACTGCGAAGGGAAAAATCGTTCTCAAGAGAACGATGGTGGTTGGCGCTAGAAGACACCGTGGTGGTTTCTCATCCATTTTATTGCTCATTTTGAGTACTTACTCAATGGCTGAATCATGTCTTCATCATTCAACTCGTAATTATACATCATCAGGCTGATCTTAGCACTCTTCGCCTTTAACTTCAGGTTTGGGGAAATTGCCATTGCAACCGGTCGCGCAGTTATAATGTGCGTTTTTTCACGCGTGGCATTGCGGAATGCTCGAGGTATTCTCTGGAGGCAGAGGTACCTACGATAATCGTGATTTAGAACACAGTTACTTATATTTTTTTCTTGGTTGAGTTACGATATTTATCAGCTCGTGAGGGATGGGTTAGATTATAGGAAAAAAGTTTTACCAGATTATCTTGAGTCATCAAATAAATCGATTTGCAAGACTCAAAAGAGTCTAAAGAGAGAGATTTTGATGTATTGATGAATAATTTAAATCTCCGATACATTCTTCAAGAAGGAAATTTTCCTTTTTCAAACCATTTTTATTCATTTTATTGTTTTAACGAAGTCAAATTTCAATTTTTGAAAATAAACTTACCGAGCGGAAATAGGATTTGGTTGGCGTATTTTCAAGGATTAAGGTTTTGTTCACCTTAACAACTTTCTTATGTGTTATGCTTGGTAACACTATTTACCTATAGTAGGATTCTGTCGGTCAAACCCCTTCCATCGTTCCAGCCAAGGGATACATTTTGGTGGGAAATGATGTTAGCTTGAGCTTTTAAATTCAACTTGTGTAATGATTCAGATTTGAATGAATAGGCTGTGCCATTCCGAGACTAAGCATATTCAGAAGATGGAGCTGAATCTGATATTTGCAGTATCGCTCTTATTTATTTTCCCCCGCATTTCGGTTTAGTGGAGAACCAAAGGTTAGTACATAGGAAAATGGTAATAGGAATTTTTCGATTCTTTGAAGCATTATATTTTCATCCTATTTCATATCCAGTTAGATGTCATGTAAAATAGTTACTTTTATTAGTTAGTTATCCATATCGATCCCTCCCTATCGATTCTTTGTGTCTCGAAAGCGAAATAGTTTTTTCTTTCCCAACAGAAAATTTATAACAAATGGAAGGTAGCGTGAAATGCTTCGATCTTTAGGCTTCCGTCATACATTTCGATTTTTTTGTCATACCTCATTCTGTGTCATTTTTTTCTCATTATGAGAATTAATCTTGAGCGCTCATCATAAAAATTAATTTTTCTCCAGCGTGAGAACTGCCCGGAGGGGACCTTATTCTGGGTTATCCTGATTTCTCCCCTCTAAGTGAAAATAGCAAGAATGACTTAAAAGAGGTCATTGGCCTTAATATACTCCAGCCAAATATATAAATTGTATTTTGCTTTCCTGAGGACCAGACATAAACTCTCTGTTCTTATTCAATTAATGATTCTGAGAAATTAACTTGGAACTAAGAGATATTCTCTACGGATTATTTCTTATACAGATTGAATCAGATATGTCTGTAGATTATTCATTTTGTATTGTATTTTAAACCAGAACCAAACATGATCGTCTACATCTCTCAGTATTCTACCAACCGTCATATTCATTGAGCTCCATTTTGAGTGAACGTCAAAAATAGGCTGAAATAATAACAATAGACTGAGACTTTTCTATTCTGAAATTGATTTTGATGCATGGCACCCTCCTTGCGTACGACAAGAACTAAGGTTTTCATTGCATCGTCTCCATCAGTAACCCTTACCTAAAAGAGTTTGACTTCGATAAAATAATATAATTTGAATCTCGAACTATATTAAATTCAGATCGTTTTTTGTTATTAGTCAGTATTTTCGGGTTAATGGAACGCCTCGAGGAAACGCCATAATCTGGAAATTTTTATTTCAGTTTATTTATGATTTGTATGTACATACTATTTTTTCTTCCTTTAGTTTGTTATTAGATTTCTTACTATAATTTGCGAGGTATAAATGGGCAGCTACGTACATTTTTCATGGTTAGAGGACTTCAATTTGACATTTTTACGCTCTCATCAAGCGTAATTGATATCCAGGCTAGAATAAGCTACCCAGAAGAAGATTAGGGTCTATCTTTGTGAGGTGAGGGAAATGTTTGTTTACTAATTATCAGGTAACTCGGGGCGGTGGTAGACAGTCTCTCTAAAAAAACGGGTATCCGGCGGGACTTCCTTCAGAAACCTAAAAAATATATGCATTCGGATTGTACTGACAAAATAGAATCGTGCTCTGAAGAATCACGGATCCATAATTTTTTTATTTTCTCAAGAATTACTGGGTGGGAAAAGGGCAGATCAATTTTATCACCATTAATTCGCAATTAATAATCCCAAATTATTCTTATATTTAATTAGATCAATCTATGAATCTACCAAACAAAAGTATAAGTTAAAATGTAAAAAGTAATACCATTGTAAGTTGTTGCCTATAAAAATATAGGTTGGTGAGCTAAGCCGCGCAATCCAGGATAACAATGTGAGGATAATATTTCGATTTCTAATTTCCTCAGCGTTGAGTTTCTTCGTAATTTGTGCCCGCCCATCGAGTTAGAACGAGAGTGATGATTTATTTTTACATGCGCTGAAGGGCATATATCCAATGTTCCTATTGGTATAATTTGGCCTAGAGTGGTGTTGTAGGTGAAACTGGAGAGGCCATGCTCGCGAGGAGCATGAGATATTATGTAGGAGCATAGACGCTGAGGAATAAGAATCAGAATCAGCTTCAGGAATTCGAGTTAGTATTTAGGAGAATGGTTAGGTTGGAAATGGAGGGGAAAGCGAATTTATAGGCCCCTGAAATGATTCAGACGAGAGGAATCTTGTTAAAGAGAGGAAAACTTGCCAAGATAAGGAAGGGACTATTTATTTATTAGATGTCTTTGAGAGTGAGGGTATGCTGAAAACCGTAGTTGATGAATTGGTTTTAGGAGGACGAAGAAGCATGAGAAATGAAAGGGAATGAAATACGTGATGGATAGTGACAGGTCTTTGCCGAGGTGAAGAATCGAGCCATGTAACGGAGTGTAATTTTTCAATACCCACACCGTAGTTGTGTGGTGTAATTGATTGGGATGCAGGAAGCCAAGTTGTGGACATCTCTCACTTTATTTTTAATTTTACGTCATACTTAACATTATACCTGTCCTTATTGCGGATATTGTGGATTTTTCTCCCCGTTTCACACTCATCAACATGACCCAGAGTGTAATTTAGAGCTACGACTAATTGATTTTTGGCCTCGCTCTTCAAATAAATATCTCGGGGTGGGTAATTAATTATATGAGCCGAAATCAAGGGTGAGTGACCAACAGGTTTCAACGGGGGTGAACTGCCACGTGGAGGATAGGTATTTTCGGAAGCTCACAACGCCTTGAGGTTATGTGCGGAAAAATTAATTATTGAGTCAGTTGTCTGGAAATTAATGAACGAATGATCTGATTATAGTGTGGAGCCAGATTTCAAGTTCGAATGTAATCGACCCGTCTTCTTGTACCAATAATTACCTGGGTCCGGGGAGAATGGAATACCACTCCTGGGAGACAAAGGGCGTTTTTACTCGCTCTACGATAAATGCAACTCAAACTTCTCTCAAGTTTGGAAGTTGTAGCCTTGCATTTGCATATGCACTCCCTTTACTCCTTTACAAGGATGCAAAAGCTATTAAGCTGATAAAAATTAAAAATGTTTGATAAAATCGGGGGGAAGGGGGGTCGTCACCCCTGTGACGGCCCCTAAATCCGCATTTGGAATTAGGTGTAGCGCTGTTTGCTTTATACTCACTACGAATTCTCTGCCGCCAATGACAGAATTCAAGATGAAGTTAGTAATCGGCGTCCAATTATTGCCCATAAAAATTCTCGCTCTACACTCGCTCGCTCGCTCGCACTACGCTAGTCTTTCATTCTTTCATCATTTGATCAAGGTCAGGAAAGCATATTTAATGCTCTGAATTAAAAGACGTTATTGATTATTTTAGTTGAAACTAATTGCGAGCCAAAATCATCTTCGGTTTCAAATTTCCTATCGGACTGCTTAAAACGAGACCAATAGTAGCCAGTTATGGAAGATAGGAAACCTCCTTTTGGACCTAAGTCAGCGCACACAGTTTGCTACAGTGGAGAGTGCATCAGGTTTTCATTTCAATAGGGCTAAACTCCTCTGTGCCTCAGTGGTGTTGAAAATGTTTTCTTAGAAGGCAAGAATGACGATGCATGATTTTTCCTCATTTGAGCGCGACAACTCTTGATTGCACCAGCGCTTCCGGAATCAGAAATAGTCTCAAACCCACTCTCCAGCCAAATTTTTCTCTCGTCCTTGTAGTTTAGTCCTCATTGGGAAACAATAAGTGTGAGGGGCTCTCATTCCTCAAATTAAAGTACTTCTTTTCTATTGAGACGATTCAAACTTGGTGACAGCTACATTAACAAGTCTTCTGCCCTCGGGAAAACTCCTACTTTTCGGAATGACTAACGAATCTTCAATAAAATATTCATCAAGCAAGGTTGTTCTTATGAGCGATATTCCCATATTTTCACTTTATTCTACCTCAGTAAAGAATAATTTTCGTGAAGAAAATCATGAATTGATGACGCTAGAGCTATTTCAGTGGTTGTATCTCAATTGTTTTTCTCTGAAAAGTGACTGTAATACCTCGTGCTATTATAATCGAAACAGGAAATTCGGTTTTTTTGATCACCCACTCAACTTCACAATTGTGGAATGCTATTTTCTATGAAGGTAAAGATGGGGCAATTCCTTTTTTTAAATTGGATACCTCCGATAAAACTGTAGGAAATTTTAAGAACATTTTGAGGATTAAAAAAAATTTGACGTTATTGAAACTGATATATTCTACGGTTTAAAATTTTCCGCGAATCGATTTCATCTTCCCACAGTTGCTGAAAATTTCTTATTCATTCTTTTTTTTCCTAAATACTATGAATTGATATATGGTATAGTCATGTAGGGTTCCCATTTTATTCTGTGAATCTGAAGAATCCCTGCCCATCGAGTTGGAAAGACTCATATTCTCTATACCCTCCGCCGGCAAACCTTTCTCGGCGATATAAGGATTCCTACTGATCATTTTATAGACAGAAGAGCGAAATTTAAATGAGGTATCAAACTTGACAGATAGTAGAAGTCAATGGAACCGTAGGAAATTATTTTATCGATTGTATAATTTATATTTTCCTTCCTCTTTGGTTCTTTCACCAACATGAAATCCTCATCTTTTCGGAAGAACTCATATTAGCATTACGTCTATCTTTCCGATTGCTTCATTTGTTACATGATGTATGAAAAAGTGTTATTTTCATGGATTTGTGAAACTATCTAAGGGGTCGGCAACCTTTTTAGGCGGAAGAGGCAAATGTTATGCAACCAGCGTTGAAATAAGCTGCGAAGCTACATTTTGGCAGTGCTTTAATTTGACTACCGGCAAATTATTTGGTATAGGCAAGCATAATCCTCTATATACTTCATAAATTCATGGTTTCTCTCCTGTTTGCAGTATTTTTTAGCATTGAAAATAAAATAATTTAATTATAATTGTTTGCGCAATGTACCTGAAGGCCGCAATTTAACATTGAAAAAGGACGCACTGACAGCGGCTCGCGACCCATACATCGCTGATCCCTGGGCTATTTAAAAAGTGTAGTATCAACTGACTTTCTTTAAATGTTTACAACGGTCTTTTATTTATTTAAATATGTTTAAGTATACCGGGACTTGCCACGGTGATAACTTTTACGGAGTCACCCGCAGTGCACAAATTGTGCGAAAAATCCACAGAGGAAAAATCATTCGCCTTGACTGGGATTCGAACCCGGATCCCTCGGTTTCCGGCCGAGTGCTTTAGCCAATTTAGCTACCGAGGCGTCATTCTCCCCTGTGGAAATTTGTGGACTCCGGAAATCGAGGGATCCGGGTTCGAATCCCGGTCAAGGCGAATGATTTTTCCTCTGTATATTTTCGCACAATTATTTAAATATGTCTAACTTCCACCAATTGAGGCCTGCATCTGTTGAATTTATTTGTCTGTTAACCTTACATTCACAGTAATCACCAAAATCTCACTAAACGTAACCACCTCAAAAGTTGGAGATTTATGAGGAAAAATATAATCAACTATTAAATAAATGTACCAGCTTCCAATAATGAGAATATATACTCCTCGTCTATCTTTACCGCTGATTGTAAAATGTTATCGTGATACCTATTCTGCTGCATTTTTGCTCGACGATATGGATTGAATTGATTCCAACGAATTGGAAAGACCAAATTTACCTGGGTCCACTCAGTGAATGGAAAGTCAGCGCCAAATCTCGTGCAATCGAGGCCAGAGTGTTGCGAAGAGGATTTTTTTTCTCACCCCGCCCCGAAAACATCTCTTCCAGAATTCCGAATCCCCACCAACTGGTATACGCGCGAGGAATATCCCACACTTCCTGTCCTGAATCGGAAGAGGGCGCCAAAGAAAGCGTCGTGCGGACTATCGGACATCATGCCAGCTGCAGGTTTACACCTGAGTTTAGCTCCCTTTCGAGGTGAGATCGTAAAATAAGAGCACCACTCCTAAACATTGTGCTCGCGTGCCGATCGTTCTTAAACCCAATACGTGAGAAGACACCGCTAGCAGAGGATATTCTCAAGCAGCCTTATTCCCATTGAGCGTTTTAAGGCTATATTTGGAATGAGGGTGAAGGCGGATTTGGGAGAAATACTTATAAATACAAAGAGATTAACATCAATGTAATAGGGAAATGGGTGATCGGGTTGGTGTGGTGGCTAGAGTGTTAGCTTCCCACCCGGCGCGCCGCCGCGCTCGTGTTCAAATCCCGGCAGTGGCAGAGAATTTTCAGAGACTGCCCGATCCCTGCTTGAGTGTTGTGTGGAGGACATTTCTAACGCAACACTCCGTCCGTCGGATGGGACGTTAAGACGTGGTCCCCTTGGCGCCTTTCGTTAAGACCAGGCTAATGCCGACGCCGGGTTTCTCTCCACCCTCCCTTCCATACCCTACCCTCATGGCGCAAATGACCTCAGCTGTCGGTCGCCTCCTCCAAATATCATGATAGGGAAATGGTATTCCTGAAAAAATAGCAAAATATAATGCCTTAAAATAATTAATAAAAAATGACATTTCGGTATAAAAACATTACCCAATAGCTTTATTTTCTTATGGCACAAACAGTCATCATACCGTGTGTATTTATTACATGTGCCGGAGGTTCTGATGTAACGATCACTCGCAGTCATATGTAGGCTAGCCAGGAAGGATATTCGCGATGAATAGTTGGCTCAAAAACATTAGGATATTGGCATTATATCTAAATCCCGACAGTTTTTGAAAACCAAAGCGGTGATAGTTTAGGACTAATTGTAGGCTTATTCTGCATAGTAACGTCCATAGCTTCGCTGTTCGTCCTATAATTTCGCCGAGTTAGTAAGTAAGACCTGAATAATATTTCCCTTTGTTCGAGAACCTATTATTTAGAAATTTGGCAAATCACCTGTCTAAAGCTGAAAATATATGGCGCCCGAGTATCTTTAGGAGTGTTAAATAATGCAAGCTGAAATAGTACTATTTTCAAATAAATCGGTAAGTAGGCCACTCCCAAGGGCCACTCCACACTATTGGGCTGACATGAAAATAGTTATAGAAAAGACTCCCTTTTCCGGATAGACATTTTGAATCGTCAAAGAAAAGATTTTTTTTCTCCACAAAGGGAGCTTTATTGAATTTATTTTTACTGGAAAGGCATGTTATTTAATTATTAATAATTATAATACTTTTAAGCACAAAAAACTGATTCAAGTATACTCTTATAATAATAATATATTATTTTTTCTATATGCATAATTGTTTAAAAGAAAATATCGACTTATGTGTTAACATTATCGTATTAGGTGAGAATTATAATGTTTGTAAAATCAGTACTTAACTCTTAGTTGTCATTGATCTCAAACATGTAAATCTCGGGGACTCATGATATTAAAGAGTTTGTAAAGAACTTGAAGGAATGAAGTGATTTCATGCAAAAGGTATTGCAAGTATCTCCATAAGCTCTAGTTACTTAGATCCTTAAAAGGTTACTAGTTGTTTGAGTTGCTCGGCATTTCAGAGCCTAGATCATATAGGCTAAGTAACCAATCACGATAGTAAGTTAATAGAAAAAAAAACAATACGAATTTTCGAAAATTGTTTTTTCACGTTTTTTCAGCTCGAACTAAGAAAAAACGTTTGTCAAATGTTTTCAACGCTTAGTTTTTTTCTGGGTTCCCCTCTATACATAAAATTTTGTGTGAATTGAATGGGATTTTGGAATTATATATTATAAAAGAAACCTATTTTTGGGCTGACATAGAGCGTCTGGAAACGGATACTTGTATAGATAGACGTAGATTTGACGAAGGGAGGTTAAGAAAATATTGCTTTTAGCTTTGACGATGAAGTACTATGGACATAATGAAAAATTACTCGATGATGAAGCTAAGAACAACATGTTGCACTCAGCTACTGACCATGGTTTCAATTTGCAAGGTCATCTTGATTTCATGTCAGCTGGAAAATGACACAATGTGTCTACATTTCTGGGGGAGGGGTGACCCTCGCGGTGGCCGATTACGTAGCCAATCAGCAACGAGGAGATTTTCTATCCACGCCGCATGCCTTACCGCCGACCCTTCGCCGATTTTTCCATTTGGCTTCTTGTCAGTTGCGATCGTGGAAGGTCCTATCGTTTTTAATCACCAACTCCTCGGCGATTCGCACATGGTGCGGTTGGGGGCGCAACTGGGGTGGGAGCTGGAAGGAGGTAGGTGCATGCTAACAGCCTGATGGAAATACGTACCAGTTAATCGTGTTTGTTAATTTTCGTGACATATATCCACAATACTTTTTTCCACAAGTTCACCCCGCCCGGATCGGGATGTGCGTCTCCGGCCGCGAGGTGGTTGAGCTGAGGCAGGCGGTAGATTTTCAAGGATTTTTTTCGAGGCCCGTGATCGTCCTTATTGGCTCGAACGATCTCCACAATGTAAGTTTGCTGTGACAATGAACATTTACAATTTTAGGTGGTGCATTGTTTTCCCGGCAATAAAAAATTTCATCTTTTTCTTCCCTAACTCCAGAATTGCGAATATCGTTCCCTCCGAGGTGCCCTCCATCGGCTGATAATGCGGCTCCTGGCGCTGGCAGTCACATTCCTCACCATCCCTCCCGCACCAGCCATGTGGGGTAATATCATTTATCGCAGGCATGTTTTGGCACTGGGGGGATGGTTGAGGAGATATGAGCGATGTAAGATATTCCATGTTCCTTATGCTTTTGCAATCTACCAGTCGTGACCTATTCATCTGATAAGTGACTTCTTTCGCAGGGGGAGGTGAGAGTAATTGATATCACCACTCCCTTCCTTCGCGACGGTGGGGTAGACGACACCTGCTTCGAGAAGTGAGTACCATACGCTGCTATGTAACTGTAATGCCATTTAAAGTCATTTTCATCATATTGTGAATCCTTCCCGCTCTTCAATGCAGGTGGATGGGGAAAGGGTGTCGTCGCCGTCCCGACGGCATACACTTGAATGCCAAAGGAATGGGGGTGCTGATGGAGTGTCTGGCTAGGCGTGTATGGTAAGGAGTATTTGCGCGTGTGTGGTGCGTGTGTATTTTTTGTATGTATGTCTGTGGTATGCATGTCGGTTTTTCGTAGGCCTATGTGTCAGTTGAAAATTATTATATTTTCAACTGAGACGTGAGATTCCCTTTTTCCGTTAGGTCCTTCTTATAAAGAAGGGCAACGCGCCTGCCTGGTTACCTCTTGGGTGGCGTGGAAAAACCGGGATCGATTGAAAAAATATACCCATTAGTACTTTCTACTGAGTAGCATTTGGAGTTATGATAAAGTGTTGTGGTATGGGAATAGAGCAGGTGTTTGGTTAATTATTCTCACGGGTCAATCAACGATTTCTTCAGCATGTCACATAAATATTCTTTGCAGGCGACTTCTAGAAACTAACTTAACAATCAGCAATATTTCGTTAATTCCTTTAGTGTTTCAAAATAACGTCTCCATTTTATTACAAAACGCTTCTTCCCATTGTGTCATTCCGTAACAATGATCAAATGTTCATTTATTTTCCATTCACTTCCTCAAACTAACATTTACTTAGCTCAAAGGATGCCATTACGATAGACCGTATTTGATTCCGACTCTCAAACCAGACTCCTCGTTAGATTGAAAAATTGCATAACGTCACGACGCACAGTGGTCCCAAATCGAAAAAAGCTGGCCAAAATTAATAACGTCGTAATTTTAGCTAAAATAGCAACAAAAGTGGGTGCCTCTTACTGATTTTGATCGTCTGAATCTGATTCTGGCATTATTTTTACGATGTCTCTTCATTTTAGCATTTTTTGAGCTGTTATTATTTAAACAATTTTTAGAAAATCTCGATATAGATGTCATTGCGAATGGCGATAACTTGGTGTTCGTGGAGAGCTTAAAATAGTATAATTTTAAGGTAAAAGATGTATAAATTGTTGTTAAAACCCATTATAGAACTTACAAATGAAATTGGTGTGATTCGAACCCGCGACCATCAGCATAGTCGGTGAGATACCAAAATCGGAAAAAAAATACGCACACTCACTCATTTTTGGCTTCCATGTATTTTATAAGTCACATTAGATGAAATAAATGACTGATATTAAGAACATTAAGGAAAATAATGTTCGAATTGCAATAAAATCGCTTTCATGTGTCACAAAGAACAAATTTTAAAAGAATCGTCGTCCGATGTCACCCCATCGGACTCATTGTCGCTCTGCGAATCACTTAATATTAGCAAATTTCCACCTCACCTGATAGGCTGACATCGTTTTTTGTAACTCCTGATGTAATTAAAATGTATGATTCAGATATTTAAAGGAGTATATATATATATATTTTTTTTAGATCACGAGATGTGATTGACCCACATCTCGTGATCTAAAAAAAAAAAAAATATATATATATATATATAATAAGGGGTCGTGAAGCATAAAGTTTGAATTTAAAGGAGTCTTCGAAAGATATCTTCATAATTTAACATTCTTGGGTATTTTCTTGTACAATGCTCTCGGAATTTCCTCATGTCTATGTTCCTGATCTCTAATGCTTCCTCCGTTAAAACTTCAATTGTATGAAAGGATTATTTGGAAATTGATGTTCCATGTATCAGCACTTTATGTACCATGAGCAGAATATAATACCAACCATAATTGATGCACAGCTCAGCTATTTCAATGCAATACTGGCTGAAGGCTTCATTATTTATCTCATAGCCGCAGGACAGAGATTTTAATATCACTGAAAGTCTATGAATAAGTCTTTCATCGATACCTGTCGTGAAAATTACGAATCACATTAATAATTACATTTCATACACATAAAGCATTTATTCGTAGATTTTTCAAAATTATGGAAACGAGTCCAATGTTTCTTACTTATTGATTATAATTTTATATTTACACGTAATTTCATCTTGTCTGAAATGAAATCCTGAATTAAAACTTCACTTTTAAAAATACGATGATTGAGATTAATGAGTGATTATTTATATACACTGCATATATTCGCCGGCTGTGCATACACGGTAATCATTTGCACTCACTAGGTAGGCTAGGAGGGAGGTATTGATATGCTTCTGGAGGGAATTTCATTTCCTTCTGCAACCAGCTTTTGAACATCTCTTTGAAATGCTCATCTGTCCTCGAGCTTTGATTCCACTTTCTCAGGTATTTCGAGAATACATTCTTATCACAAAACGCGTCATAATATTTTTTGCATGCTTGATTTCATTCAGTCGAAATCTTGTTTTCAAATATTCCACGACATATTCCTTCTTCTTCGCTAATTAATATTCTTTTCTCTCTGTATTTTTATTGTACACGGCAAGGTACGAAAAAATTTGCGGCACCCATAATTCAAATTTAACACGAGTATTTACGGCTGTAACGATGAATGTGTTTTCTAAAAGTTGTCTATTTTTAACCAATAATAAACCGGAAATTATGAGTTGACATTGAATAAAAGATATACAAGCTTATACAGACTTGCCTCTGAGTTTCCGGCGTAACCTGAAATTTGAATGCCAAACATTGCCAAACCAAGTGCTTTAATTATCTGGACAGGAGAAGTTTCTCGAGTTAGCCGTATTAACACAGTTCGGAGCACAGCACTTTTTCACTAAGAAAACCATTAATTATTACTGAGTGGGAAATATTCACCACATCCATGCAATGGATCTGGTGAGGGAAGTCGTCATCCTCATTCCATTATTATTAAAAAATGCACTTGCAAGATTCACGCTCCAATGGTGGGTTTAGACGAATGTTTCCCTCCAAATTCAATCCTGTCTACGTGTATGGGCTGTTGAAATGATTCTGTGAACAATTCTTCGCATTAGGGAGCATTTATTTCTCTTAGCGCCAATACCTTATTTCGGAATAACGTGCTGACAACGCTGTACAGCATGTAAGGGATCTCTTCTCTATAAAAATATGAGGAAAGTTTTGCGGAGAAAAGCATATTGTGGTTATTGTAATATTCTCGCATAAGGACTTCAAATATTCAAATATTAGTTTTAGCTAATATTATTCATATAGTTAATATTAGTTAATTAGTAGTCGCTTTTGATCACTCATAATGTTTCTCATTAAGAGCATGAAAACCGGCCCTCATTGGTTTCATGAATATTTGAAGGTGAGTGAAAAAACGAGAAGTGTGCATACCTAAGGCGTGAAGCACTTGATTTATGTGATCGTACAGGATGTAGAATTATACTAAGTATACACCATGCAAGTTTGACCACCGATACAGGAATATTTGAGCGATAATGCCACTGTCTCCCGCCGGCCGCCGGCCAGCCGCCCTCAGCGGAGCGGTGCACCGCTCAACTTAAAACCCTCTAGATGACGGATAGGCAAGTATAGGCAAGATTTTTTTTCTCCATATTGTTGTACATACTCTTCCTAAGGATTCAGCATAGGAATCTTCGAGGGGCACTGAGGGGCACAAAACTATATCGACACATTTGACTAAAAATAGGCCCAAAAATAGCTAACATTATAAATAATTAAATATTGCTATAATAAATTCTGAAACTAACAAAACATACTATAATATTGTTAAAAAATATGCAAAATTACCATATTAAAATTGACAAATGAATCCTATGAAATTAAAATAGTCATTTATTAAGTTGAATTACCATAAAATCGACTATTTCAACGCCTCTGGCGTTTTAGGCTGAACATGCCCATGTTTGGCGGGTTACACAGGTCAACATAATAATCACACAGACCTATCAGGTACGAAATATTATAGGCCATATTCTGTAGAATCCGAATACATAATTCAAAACTTCCTCGTAAAAAGTCGAAAAAATTACTTTTGGCCAGCTTTTTTCGATTTGGGACCACTGTGCGACGCCGGAATACGGTCGCTACAATGTAACACTCAATCGCTTTCAGGATCTTTCCAACCTGTGATATTCATCCAACTGCCTTCGCTCTCCTAATCTTGCACCAACAATAAAATTTAAAATCCACTTCCGCTAATCCCTTTTTTAAATTGTTCCATCATGCCATTAAGAAATATAATATTTTCTTCATTTTTTCTGTTTCTTCTTGTTAGCTGCACTGATGTGTTCCTTCGAATTGTAGGTGGTTACTTTCTCTCACTCATACTTTTAATTTTCCCCGGACTGAAGTTTGCTATCTACTGTAATACTCACGAATTATGGATGCTTTCTGATAATTATGAAATAAAATGGCTGTTACGTAATGATGTCCTTTTCCAAGTGCAATTTTACGAGATACGATTTACTTACCTGAGCTTGGTATACATTTAGATTGCTAAAATGGAATGCTTTAATGAAATTACTGTAAGGAAGATATGCACTTCTTTCCTAGGAATTCTCTTATAATTATGAGCAGATGCTGAATGATAACTAGATAAGGAGAGGATAGATAACTAGATAGGTTAACGTATCGCATGCGGGCAGCATGTTAAATTGAATGCTTGGAAGTAGCT
Source organism: Ischnura elegans (assembly GCF_921293095.1). Lineage (NCBI taxonomy): Eukaryota > Metazoa > Arthropoda > Insecta > Odonata > Coenagrionidae > Ischnura > Ischnura elegans. Next base: position 112,117,118 of record NC_060248.1, read on the forward strand.
GGTGGTTTCAGGAAGTAAATGAAAGATATGAAGTAGGTATACATGTAAGGGAAGAACTTCAACCTATTCAAAAATATATGAAGGAAGACTACTAATTAAAATTTTAGAGTATCGGTGATGTAATAATGAAATAAACAAATGAGAAAAGAATTTATTTCCTGTCGACCGAATCGTAGACGTGAACTAATCCTGCAAGTAATCTTAATGTTTGAAAAGCATCAATCTGCTTCTGCTTTGGGAAATTTCTACGTGACCTGGGAAATACCTTTACGTGGGCATTTGTTAAAGACAGCAGGGTGAGATCAAGTATGGAAGTATGGAAGACAAGTTGGAGATGGGGAGGATGCTAGGGATTGAGCATTCGCTGGAAATATAATCTCATTGCATATTTTGTGTTTAAAAAGTATTACAATCTCTTAAAAATGTACTTTGAATCTAGAAAACGCCGAAACAAATTCTTTTCTGAATCCATCTTATCTAGAGTTTTATGAAACCCTATAGAAGAAGCCAATATTTGAAATTAAGGAATCCCTCAAGCCAAACTATCTCATTCAAAACAATTTGACTTTAAAGGTAACTTTACTCTCTTCAGGCAAGCAATTTAGTGTCCCAACTACTCAACCAAACTTCTCTGTGTGTTATACCTAGTAAGCCTAGCACGTATAGTTACACCAATAATTCTTGGAAATCGGTTTAAATAGTATGCAAATATAATCGTTATTATCCATTAAGGCAGGTAAAATTCAATAGAAGCCATTCAGGATGCTAAATTGTCTAGTCAAAAACGCCATCTATCAAATTAATAAAAAACGCGTCACCAACCCTCTCCGTGGCTGCTCGTGGCGAATGTGGCGCATAAAAAAAATAAGTATATATATTTACCTCTTCTTAAAATTACCTACCCGACTTAGGTCTATGCGCGTTAGGTTTTTTTTCAGAATGCATGAGTTTAAGATGAGTTTTGTTCCTCCCAGTGTCATCCCTATTGGTATTGCCTCGAGCGTTGATTTTATATGCTAACCCGTCATATATTCTTTCAATGAATTGTATTCAGCCATTCCTTGTTCCCATTCCACCATCGCCTGCCCTCTTTCTCGAGTCCTTATTCATATATTTTTACTTTGGCCGCTTTAATATGATCTCCACGTGATTGCTTTGCTATTCCCCGAGGCATGAGATCTTGTATTTATTGCGTTCTCGCCCGTTTCCTATTCGATCCATCAACCCTTCGAGGTTCGACTCTTGATGAGTGAGGTTTCAGTTTAAAGCCCCGCTGTTCTTTTATGATTGCATCCTATTTTTTCTTCGGTGCAGATGTTGCTTCTTTCGCTTGGTCTCGATGTCATTACGGTCACTAATTGCGTGGGTATTATTTGCTAAGTCATAAATTTTTATCCTACCACATCTGCGATGACAACGGGGGAAGAACGGTCTTATTCAGGTCCTCCTCTTAGACATACCCGTAGTCAACCAGTTCGTAGATGCTAGAAGATATTGAGTAGGCTGAGTAAGTGATATAAGATTTGCGAGGAGTATTATTACGGAAAGGAATAATGAATGCAATGCGGGTGACGAATTTGTTTAATAGTTTTTTCTAAGTTGCGGCAATTACGGAGAATATGAAGGGATGGAGTCTCAGAGGAAGAAATCAGATGATGAAAATTGAATGAATCTTTAAATAATATAAGGATGTTTACTTTCTATGATATCTTTAAAGAATATCAATTTCCGGTCAAGTATTTGTTTTAGTCATGTTTTTAGTAGTTATATTTTATACAGAGTATTAACTTAGTAACGCACATGGTATATGTTGGCATTTTATTGTTACGATAATAGCTTCCTTATTATGTGTGGACGCTGTTATGCATAGCCTTATCATACGTTCATTTAAACGCTCAAATTTGGCAAACACGGGATTTTATTTCTCGCAACGCTAGACTAGGATCGTTACACATTCGTTTCACTAGACTAGACTCGTTTATTACTATATTCCTTAATAATAATATTAATTATTTGAAATCTTAAGCCCATTGCTTTCCATTTTCAGGCAATATGGGCAGCCGAAAAGCACTCACCTACAAACAAATTTATGTTTCTATTATGTAATACACCACATGATCGCACATATATATGATTAATAGCGGCTGTTTTCCGCAGGGTCATCCAATTTTTATTGACGATCGCGTCTTGAGAAAACAAATGTAATCTTTCGATTTCATCGGTTTACTTCAAGTAAGGGCATAATTGCATCCGATTAATGCACTAATAACCCCCGTGAAGGGATATAGATTTGATCTAAGTAATTGACTCGCCAACCTCTTCCTCTTTTTAAACACAGCCTTCGAGTTCACAGCGTAATTGGTGTTTTTACTCCTGGGGGTGCGTTTCCTCAGGCATGTTTGCTTTGCCGACAACTTTGACTGTCGGAGTTTCAAAGCAATTACTGAAAACCTTAGGTTACATACGTCATGTATCTCCACTAGCTCGGCCGGATGCATTGGTTGTAGTGTATCAGTTTCTTGTTTTTGGATATGGAGCAAGACTACTTCATGGATCTTACGTACAGTAAAAAACCCGTAATTTCTCTATTTATCTCTGGGATAAGATTATAAACGAGAATGAATTAAAATTTTTGCCTTCATTTTTATCCCTATTCCTTTTTCATGTCATTTTTGATAACCTCTTCTTCATGTAAATGGAATTTTTAAATATACCCGCTGGACTTGAGGTGTTGTATCTGTAGCTATATGACTTTGTTAAAATAATAATTTCTTAATGTTCGTCTAAGTGCTTTTGAAGATGGCTATTCCCGTCATTTTTTGTAGTTGCCGAGAAAATTAGTGAAAAATGACTTCGTGGGTATGTTCCTCCTTTGACAGAACTTAGGTTTCTCCAACGTAACATGCTATGGGGACTCATATTCAGAAGTTGAAAATTCTGCAAGACATGAAAATATAGCAGCAACTGGAACCCGAATATTTTCCGTACATGTATTACTTTTGGATCTTGCTCATCCCATAATTTTTCGGTAATATTATGTTACCTCACGAATTTGCCTGATTTCTCAGAATCCGTTCTGGTAATTAATCGAATGAGACAAAAAGCAGCCCTCTTTAGTTGCAAGTTTTCGTCCTCACGTAGGGCGACGTTGTCGGCCAGCCTGGCTTGACCGGCTTCGAGCCTCTCAAAGTTGTTGGCCGGGATGTGACATTATTAATGGGCTCCCAATTGGGCCATGCGCCAAAGCAACACGCATCTGCCCGCTGCTCGCTCGGTGCAATTAAACGGACTCTTTAGATTCGTCGGCACCTTTGTGCGCCGCTCAAAGGTAGTGAGGGAAATGAAGATTCCAGGAATGTGAGGGAAGTGGATTCGTGTGAAATCTGGGACTTAGTAACGGCGCGTCATCCCGTGAATTCACGTCTACATATATTAACCGTAGATTAAAGTGCCTTCACACTTTCATGCAATATCGTAATTTATTTTTGAAAGGAAGGTATTGTAAATCAAAACTTGCTAGCAATTTTTCACAAACAATTGTATGAGCTATTGAATACCCCCCCAATGAAACGGGGCGGTCCCTGCGGCCTTCCCTGGAAAACTTACTTAAATTAGCCTCTGAAAATAGCATTTTTAATCACACCACATTAAGCTAGAATCAACCTTCCAAAAGCTTAACCGTTTCGTGTTTTGATGAACGGTAAACTAAGCTTTTGTTCTGCCATTACCAATTATGGTGCAATTTATTTTCTGTTATTTACTATCTCAAGTTCTCGCTTGTGTATAGAAGTGGTGAAACATCTGTGTTTCCTTGGTTATGGTTAAATTCTCTCTCGACTGTTCTGACCATAATTCTGCAACTCATTAATAGAAATTCGGTAAGTATTTCGATACAGTACGCGTAAAGATATGTTTTTTCAACTAAAATTATTCATTTTCTGTTGGTCTTATTTCTTGGTAGTTGTTCATTACTACCTACTTGTATTTGAGTTTTTATTGGTCACTAACCTCGTCGTGGTGACTTTGCTTCCCTGTTGAATCCAAAATCCAGCTTTGAAATAAACTCTTTCTACTTGAAAGTGGGTTATTGTATACGACTATCGAGGTAATGTATGGGTATTTTATTCCCAAAGTGAAATAACAGAATAATCGCATCCTAGTGTGAAATTTTGCTGTAGGAGACTCAAGGGAGAGTATTTGTAACAATACATGAATCATGTCTCTCCAATGAGATATTTCTGGAGCATATCATTCTGTACTGAGCTTTCAAATTCTTTGAATGGGAAAACGTACTTTCCTCTATGAAAGAGACGTTGTTCCTTAGTGTAGGAATTAGCGATATTAGTTGAGTGTGGTAGTATATTTGATTCAAATTGACGAATTCAATACATTTTCCAAGAGAAAGAGCCCTTCTTAATCAGTTTCAGAGCCATAGATTTTCCTAAAGAGGATTTTCTTTCGTATACTGAGTACCGACCCTTCGGACCGCAAAATTAGTTGAAATTTTCTTTTTTATTTCTCCTGTTTGGGTTTTTAAGTCAATTTGAATACTTAACTTTTCACCAAAAGTTAAAAACAGGTTGCTGCAAGTTGGTTTAATAACAAATATTTTTCAAACTTTTCGCCGTAACTTACGTATTTGATGAACGTTGAAAATTATCTATTTTTTGTTGTTGAAAGTTGAAAAAATCCATTGCTGAGGAATTGTAAATGCTCTGCTTTAGGGTAACTAGTGATTTAACTGCCCGGAAGTTCAGGATTTTTTCATTGTATTATTATTATTAAAGTATTCTACCGATTAAGGTAGATTTCCATGGAGTACTTAAGAAGCGTTCTGGCGGCCTCCCCTTCCTTCATGTACTTCCATCCTGAATTCAGAACAAGGCCTATTCCCTTTCATTCCATCTAACATTTCTTAACATCTTTCTTATTTACTTTCATATTTTTTCTCGTTTATCCGAGGGAGAGGAAGTGTTCATTGCAAATGACACACTTAATCATCATCTGGGATTTTCTTCACCTAATGGTGAGTCACAGAATCTTTTATCCTTCTGAACTTGAACATTTTTTAGTCTTTTGCTTACTTTGATTTTTCCTCGGTTACAGCATCCTGATGAAACTTAAATTCGGGGTAAGATGACGATCTCGTCGGGGGATTTCTCACCGCCTTGCGAACGCTTTCATTTAACCGTTGCCGCGGGTTCAAATTCCTCCTTGGTCATGAATGCTGATAATTTTAATGGGTCTCTGGGGTATTGTAAGCCAGTCGGAAGAGCTTAACAAGCTGGCGAGGTCGTTGGATGACCTAAATTCTTGTTGTTCGAATCCCACTCTGTGTTGGAATTATATTTTCCGGTGACCTGCAATGCTTTGAATTCGCTGCGAACTGGCCTCCAATCGAAATATATTTAATCTCTCTATGGCCAATTATGGAATCACGGAAGATCAATTCAATTTTTGCGTTGGAAAGATGAATTTAGTCCAATTCTGTGGATATTTGTCGTGGTTAAGTGTTAAGAGGACCTTGATGGCTCATTTTTGTTCTTCCTTTCCGGAGGCTGTTTGGTCCGAGTCCAATTTTCGATCATCTTGTTCTGTGAGAACAAGGCCTTTGGTAAAGTGAGCGTTAATTTAAGACTTGTTTACAATTTTATTGCGTATTGGTTCTTTCTCAGCCTAAAATCAGTCTTATGTTATCATGAGCCGAATTACATTCTTTCATTAATGCTATGGATTAGAACTTTATTAAGCATTCATTAATGCTTACTAAAGTTTTAATTAAATACTAGTTTACAGGAAAACGCTTCCAGTATCTATGATATGTAAAGTAAATTGTAGCTTTTTGCAAACCTGAAATGGTGCCGATTATGAAACGCCAACTTTCGGCAAGCAAATTTAAAATTTGTAATAATTTTATTTTGATTTGTTTACTTAAAATGGTATCAAATTACATTAGACGAAAGCAATGCTACGGCTTTAAATTCACTCGAAGCCTTGAGTATGGATAACTAAAGGTTGAGGTCGTTATGGATCCGAGGCTGGAGAGGGGAGAAAACCCAAAAATCTTGGAGGTGTGAGAAACGAAATTTGAATTACAGTTAATTATGTGAGCATTTTCGACCGTGTCAAATAGACTCATTGTTACCATCTGACATTTCAATGATAATAAAATAATTATAATACTCAACTAGCAGTATATTAAAAAATTACTGAGGCAGGTGGAAAATATACAGTACCATGTATTATTGCTTGCGTCATTGTAGTTGTTCATATTGTGATGCGATTAAAGACTCGCTATAATCCAAATATATGTAATTTGTGATAGTCGTGACATGCGTCATTATTAGTATTCCAAGCATTTTCGTTGTAGGATTCGTATCACTTGACCTTTACTTAACCATGATTAGTATGAAATTTGGTATTAAAATAAATTATGAAAGTGGCGAAAAAGGTAGTGCCCTACCTCTGGGCCCATTATGGTAGCCAAAAAACAACACAGGAATGAGGGGTTTAATTATGATTTTTTGAAAAAACCATTTTCAGTGTAATAGTTAGCTTTATCAAAAGGAATTTTGATTCACAAAATCCAAGTGAGATACATTTTATATCATAAATATATTACTGTAAATAGAAAGTGGTAAATTTTATCAAGAGTGTTAAAGAAATGATCAATTTTAAAACCTTTTTGGGTTCTGAAGCCTAAGGTATTTTAACGCCATATCCTCTTGTGTACGCCACTGAAATGGATTAATAAATCATTGGGCCGACTTCTGCATACAACCTTGCCTGCCGCCGCTATGCATTTGCGTTTGGCGTAGTGCGAGGACTACAGCTGTGCAAAAGAATGGGGAAGAAGGGAGGAGGAAAAGTGAGATTTGTGATAAACGTGCTTCATGTGAAGCTTAGGTTGTTTTAAGAACACTTTAAGTGCGCATTAGAACGACTTATTTCGCTTCTTTGGTATTGTATGCATCTTTTTTAATTTTGATATCTTTATCATATTTTATAATTTTTATTGTACCCTGCTATGTGATTATGATGATAGGTACTATTTGTATCACCGTGATGCACATATGCGTTGAATTTCTGTCGATATCCTTGTTTAACGCATAGTCTAAAAATCATTAATTCATTCTTTGTCAAATGCACTGCAAAATGTGGAAAATCCAATCATTGGAATGATGTCATCACGGGTAATCTTCGTGAACAATAATGCTGGTGAAAAACAACAAGTCTTTTTTCTCATATAAATTCCTTCAATGAAATGTGATGAATTATGCGTATAGTTTATCCTAGTCTTTCCTACGTTTCTCATAGCCGTAACTTTAGTCAGCGGGAAAATCGTAATTGAGTGTCTATGTTTTTGCGCTGTCTATAAAAGGGCAGATACATCCTCAGGCTCAGGTAACACGATTTCTGGATTTTGACGTTTTAGCACGCCGATTCCCTTGATTCATTCATAATTTTCGCGATAAGTGAAGGCTGAATCTTTTGTCTTGACGCGGAAAAGATGTAGCCGGTGGATTCATTTTCGTGAATTTTCATTAAGACGTGTGTAAATAATACTTACACCATTATCTTAGAAAGCGAGGTTAAGGTATATCGGATTAGTCAATATAAGATTAAATTTTTCACTTAATGCTTTTTTTATTGGTTTGATCGAATGTAGCCCAATTTGCATTTTTTAAGCGAGTCGCTGCACAAATTTCCTTGTAGCTCAGGAGATAATATTGGGAGATACCTACGTGTGACTGCTATCTCGAATATTTGTATTATGATGCGATTTTTTAGGTTCTGGTTAAAATGGCACAATATTATAGGTAAGTTTAATGAAAATCTCACTAAACTGACAAGCCCTGGAACCACACTTTGACCTCGCAAATTTAGTAATTGAAGTCCTTTCTAGTCATTGACAAGTGGGGCCATCACAAACATGCCTTCTCCTCTGTGGTAAAAAAAATGAAGCCAGTTGTAAATAAGTCTTGCAACTTTCAGGTTGGCAGAGGAGGAATGACCCATAATGCAGCCGAAACCGGGTAAATATTGAATAGAAATTTGTATTTTTTAAACAGTGGTCGATATCGTATAATGTTTTGGATAGATTCTATTTTGATATTATCATGAAAATCACAATTTCTTTGTTTCCCAGTGGAACATGAATATTTCTGTCTCTCGCTTCAAAGCCTTGGCCAGAAAATGTTTTTGGGCCACACTTATTCGTGGACGGGGTACATGTCGGGGATTTCGCGCGAAGGAAGTGTACTTATAACCGTATCACTCAAACATTTCGGGGATAAGATATTAGATGCAACCCAGAACGGCTCCCTAAGGCCTTGTCTCGCATCCATCTTTTTCGGTGTAAGTTAAAACTTTTATCATCATCATCATCATCACTGCTTAAGAATCCTAAGATTGGTTTGACGTAGCTCTCCCCTCAATTCTACTATCGGCTAATCTTTTCACGCCTAAGTATTTCTTCTCTTCCACATCCTTCTTTACCTGCTCCATGTATTTCATTCGAGGTCTTCCTTTTCCGTTGTTTCCATCTACTTGTCCCTCGACGATTGTCTTCATCAGGCCATCATGTCTCAAGATATGGCCTAAAATATTGTTCCGTCTTCTTGTTAAGTTTTTCACGAAACTTCTCTTTCTCGTACTCTTATTAGGGCAATCTCATTACTAACTCGGTCTATCCATTTGATCCTCATCATACTTCTGTGTCACCACATTTTGAAGGCCTCTACCCTTAATTTATCTGCAGCTGTCATTGTTCATACGTCACTTCCGTAGAGAAACATTCTCCAAATGTGGGTTGTGATAAACTGATTCCTTACCTCTACGTTTAAAGTTCCCGTTGCTGGTAGATCTTTCTTTTGGTGAAATGGTCCCTTTCCCTGGGCTATTCTGCGGATAATTTCTTTCTTGCTTCTCCCATCGCTATGTTTTAAAAACCTCCATTGAATGTTAAACGAGTTCACTCTATTATCCAAAAAGGGGTTGACGCATTCGATTTCCCACCCTCTCTAATTTTCAACCCCTATTCGTCGTCCTCTGTGTGCATCCGCGGATACCATCCTCATCCCTCCCCTCCATTTATTCCCCTCCTCCCCATTCCTCCTCCCCCGCCCTCGTTTTCGCCCCCTTCCCCTAACCCTCCCCTACCTCGCCCTCCTCCCCCATTCTCCCCCTCGCTCCCCCACACCACCAATCAACCTCCCTCCCCCTTCCCCACCTTCCGATCCCTCCTATAACACCGGCGGGCGACTCTTCTCCGCGGTCATTCGGCTTCCGTCCAACACCCAGGTCGTTCTTCCTCCTCTTCTCTCTCAGGGACCGTCGACAACCTGCTCCGCGGAACTCCCGAGATAATTCGTACGCCCTAGAGGTTTTTCCCCTGTCCGCTCCGGGAACGAGAGCTCACGGGAAACATTTCGCTTTGGCCCGCGAGGAAGGATTCACCCCTGGAAAAGGAATTTCGAATAACGCCGTAGAAGAGGAGAACCTCAGTCGCCATGGGGACCAGCGGCCCTTGCCGGAGCCTCGTCGCCTTGACGACCCTCGCGCTCGTCGTACTCTTCGTTGTCTCAGCAGGTCAGTCGACTCTTTTATTTTCACTCTTATTCATCCACTGTGCCAGCTTCGGAGGCTGTCGCTGAAAAATCATTTCGAAGGAGATCGAATCGTGGAGTCAAGGAAAGTCTGGCGTCGTTTGGGGCCCTTGGCTGAGGAAAAGTTTTGGGACCCCTTTTTGTTGCTTCCGGTTGTCCCTTGGTGATCGCCGACATAATGGCATAGCCGGATAAATTGCGTTTTGATTGCGAACTATGTTTATATAGAAGAAAATTTACCCGTTGCTCTGCGCCGTTCCAACATTTTGAGGGGAGCTTAGTGTTATTTCAGATGCGAAAAAGACTGAGTATTGCTAAAAAATTAATTTCTTAAAATCTCCGTAACTATAAAAGCGGTGACAATAAACTTCATACTTAGCCGTCAATTTATTTCATTTAACTTTGTTGGTGAAAGGCGTGTGCATATTTGGAAAAATGCTGTAAACTATGGTTGGCGGTTTAAGTTCACCGTTTTTGTTACTGTTCATTGTTCATTATTGTAAAAAAATCCCTTTCTATCAATAAAATCAACTGATTTGGGCGTTACTTGGTGGAACGATGAAATGTTCATGGTGAAACAAAACCCAGTACTATTCCTTAAACTTTTATTTTAACTGTCAACTAGTTTCGACGTTTACACCGTCATTATCAAGACTGACAGAGCAATTATTTACCCAACAAAGGCTGAACGTTGTACGCTATTGCTCTGTTAGTGTGGATAATGACGGCGTAAACGTCGAAAATAGTTGACAGTTAAAATAAAAAATTGTGGAATAGTACTGGGTTTTGTTTCACCATGAACCCTTTATGTCAGTTTTTATCAGCACTTGTGGCAGACTTCGCCAAATTAGGCGCAGAAATTACTGGGAATTAGTAAAAGATACCTCAGCGTTGTTTCCTGATGCATTGACTGATACATTTTCAAAAATATTTTGGGAATAAAAACAGTCCCTTGGAAAGTATTATAGCAACAAAAATACCATTCCTCACTTCGCTCTTGTTCACTCGTTAAGATTTTGTGGGGTTCCTTTGTCCTACTACTTTCTGTGAATATGCAGTTTTAGGTGTGCTTTATGAAGTCCACCTGAGATTAGAACGTTACTTTTCAGTCAGTAGAAAATTGATGTTCTTTACGCTTACCTTTGAGCTAAATTATTTTATGGTACTACAAGGACTTGTTGAGCACAAGCCGTGTAAAAACACAAACTTTACCACTGTTGGCACTTACCCCGAACGAATATGACATGGTTCCACCTTAGCTAACTGTGACCTTGTCTTTGAAATCCCTCAGTAGCCACACATTCCAAGTCCGTGTGCACTCAAGGATCTTTTTCACGTCGTGTTTTCTATGAGTTCATATTTTTTATTTATCCTTAAATTCCTGCTACAGTTCATCTACATGACATACCGCTACCTTCATCTGAGGAGTTTCCTAGTAGTTTATCTCACCATGCGTACACCGAATGCTACGTAGTTTAAGCCTGCGTTTACAGTCACCTGGTGACCAACAGTTATTTTTCTGACTGAATTTCGTCGTGTGATCTGGGGTCATCGGAGTATCCAGGGTCCTAAAGCTGAATTAATATAAATATTACGCTTGTCATTCTTTGCATAATTATGGTAATTTCAATGTTGAGGACTTAACTTGAATCACAATACTTTTCTCCCCTTTATCCCGATTCAAAATCGCTGGTTGTCTCGCCGATCTGTCATATAATGTACCTGAGTTGATTTTTACAAATTGGGGCAGTCTTGTTGATTGCGATTGAGGAGGATTACAAGAATTGTCGATAAATGGATGTTTGTTAGTACAGTTACCTTTCTTGAGACGAATATGGATCAGTAATTACTTTTTAAATGAGAGGCCAATGTGAAGTATCCTACCCTGAGTTGTTAAGTATGTAAATACATCAACTTCCTTCCAATAAGGCCTCTTATGTCGGAGGAAGCTGTGGAATTTTGGAACGTATTATGTTTTTTTCAGTATTAGGGAGAATCACGTTCATGTCAGTTATATAAAAAAATTCATGGAATTATCGCCCTTCATTCGCCTGTGAACAAATGAAATGATTCCCGTTATGGGAATAACTCAATTCCGGGTCATTTACTATTGGAGTTTTTTTTCCTTACATCCAGTGCATTCCGTCTACGTCGTGCCTTTCATTTTTTAAAGTTGTTGTTGGTACTGAAACATAGAATGAATGATATTGTAATATCTCTTCTCAAGCTGTGTCTAATAAAGTGAGTGTATTTTGACTTTTTGATTTTGATTTATTTTAAGATTTTTTGTTATTCATCGAGAAATGGGCATTAGGAAATTATTAAAGAGGACGTCTGAATAAGATCCTTAAGAAAATGATTCCTTTTCTCATCACATTGTGAACGTCCCCATCCTCAAGATAAACACTCCGCTTATAAATCCAAGTCCCCATTTTCCCTTCTGCATTCTCTATCTCTCATAAATATTTGGCGCTTTTATTTTGTTTTTTACTTTTATAATGAGTGGAGAAGTTCTTTTAAGTGTTTTCGTGAAAGGTTTATTATTCACGAGATGGTGATTGTCAATGCAACTACTTTGATTCGTGATCTAATGAAATATTGAGAAAAATCTTGACCTTTCTTCCAGTTAACAATTCTTCAGAATTTGAATTATCCATCTTGACTTTTCAAAGTCGAACTAACGTCACCTCATGTGATTAGACGAGCAGCAAAGATCATTTCTTTGCTAATAGAGGAGGAAGTGAATGCATACCTTTCGAAAATAGTTTCAGGGTTGATTATTGGGTAAATTGTATATTAATTTAGTTCTAACTTCCTGAGAGTAAGGTACGGTCATATTCAGTGCTGCAGGTTAATTTAGGAGAGAAATAGATTTTTTTGAATAGGGTGCTTGTATTTCCTGCATTTACTAAATATTAGTTTTAATGAATAGTTTTTTTGTTGCCTATGAACCAAGCTTGTCGTATTTTACTTCATGATGGGTAAGTTGTGGTTTCAGGTAGGATTCGGTGAATTTTTTCAGGTGTCTCTATTGCAATATTGGGTAATTTTAGATAACTAGTAATTTTTTTCTCTCTTGACCTCGTTTGGTGGATATAAGTTATGAGTAATTATTTGGAAATTTTCAGACATTCACTAGGGATAAATGCCGGTTGGATGTGGAAAAATGAAATATTTCATTCAGCTGCCGGAGTCACTGAGTCGCATTCGAAGAGTGGTTCCGAAGTATTTAGGTTCTCAGCTGTCCACTTTGTGCTCTCCCCGATTTCGAGGGACATAAATCCGCACCAAACAAGGGTGAACTAGTTTTGTGCCGCACCCGTGCAAAATGCAGTTTTTTCGTCATTGGAAAGTGGAATGGAATCCTCGCGCGAAAACAAACTCACATACTTCCGTAGCTGTTTTGTGGCGACCGTCATTTTTTATTGGTGTAATCTTCTTGAGTTTTTCTAACTCTCCTATCTTATGGAGCCGTGTCACTTAATATTTTATTGCACGGAAAGTATGCGGGGACAATTTAGTATTTGTAATACTTTTCGTGAATGAGTCTGCTAATTTTTTAGAACATTGGCACGTACCTATTTATTTAAAATATGAAATTTTCGGTTTTAATGAGCTAAACCACCCAGAGGACTTTATGTGGATGAATAGTGTCTCTTTCATGTTGAATGTACTGGAAATTACCTTATAACATTTTAGGATAGAATTATAATTCCTTAATATGAGTAAATATCGATCTAAAGTTTTTAAGTTAATTAAGGTGGCGGCTTACAATCGACGCAAAAAAGTTAGAACGCTGAACTTCAAGCATATGTATGGAATTCTACCGGAGCTCTATCGGGTCGCGTCATTATTCGCTTTACTCATTATTTATTCGACTGCGACAGTGAATCATTGAACTTTATTAAAACCTAAACTTTTAGCTTCTACGGTGAAAAGAAAGAAGAACACGCGAAACCTCAGTAGGACGGCGAAACAGTCGTCTTATGCATCTCGTCACGGGCAAAAAATTTAATGGGTATATATCATTGTAATTTTTATAGAGAGAACGTATTCGCATAACAATTAGCTTTTTAAAATTAAAGTTTACCCATTCTTTGATTTTTTAAATGACCGAAAGGTAGATTTCAATTTCCGAGGTGCATAAAAGTACATGAATATCGAAGTTACGTATGTTCTACGAGAAAAAAAATATTTCAAAACTTTTCATGAAAGTAAATGTTTACATTGTTCCTATTACTAAAAATAAATCACAAAAACGAAAATCGCCCTGCGGCAATGCACTCTATCAAATTGGAAACTGAAATAGAACTTTTAAATATGGAAAGGGTAGAAATCTACCTCAACTGCAGAGGCACCAGCGCGAGCGTTTAGACTGCTAGGACGACGAACTCGTGAGGCAATCACGTAGTGGATTTTTTCCCAGCAGTTAAATAGTATTTATTTCGTGTGAGCTAAAGCAAAGGCTTACATATTCATTTTTATGGCCTATGCCGGTAAAGTAGTAGAAACCAAAAACAACTTCAAGGGTGGAATCTCGGGTTGTTTGTTGTAAGCGTCTCCCTAACGAGTTACACTCGTACGAGCAAAAATATAGACCCTTAATTTCAAATGATGTTTCTTTCAAGGTAGAGAGACTGCCGAGAATGGCTGTGGGTTGGCTTGGAATGCTAATGGTCTGCGGTTCGTTTACCGCTATCGTTATATTTTATTCATATGAGCATTTCTGCATGTTCCATTAAGGGTCTCTTGCGCCGGTTTCCGCAGCAACGCGAAGATGCACCAGTACCCCTCCCCATAGCATTCGTTTAGGGTCTTTGCTCTTCTGCCACCTCAGGGTCAGCGTTCTTCTCCCTTCACCTTCGCTTGGTCTAGATATCTTTGCGCTTTAAAGCCGCTACACACGTTCCGACCAGACCACCCAACTGTCGGGACCAACTACGTTGGCGCCGACAGTTGGAGGGTGTGTAGGCCTGTCGCCCGACGAAAACAGTCGGACCCGACGGTCGGGCGGTTGGTCCTGCAAGACCATCCAACCGCCGACCGCCCTACCCCGATTTCTGTGGCGTCGCAGCGTGTGTACCGTTATCGGCCGACTCCTGATCCCGACCCGACTCAGTCTACCCCTGGATTTGGTCGTTGGAGGTCGTGTTTTGTGCTAAAATGGCTCAAGTTTCTAATGAAGAGAGAGTTATGACAGTGGCATTGCTGGAGTGCTGGAGACAGTACCGGTGTTTATGGGATATGAAGGATGACCATTACTCCAATAGGGATAGGAGGAACGAGGCTTATAATGCCCTTCTAGAAATTTATAAAACCTCAAGTGGAAATGCAACGTTATCAACCTTAAAGAAGAAGCTGGAGAATATACGAACGGCATACAAAAGAGAAGAAAAAAAGGTAAGAAATGATAAATAATCTTTTCATTCATTCGTTTTATTAGTAAATATTCTATGAATTTTGAGGTTAACAAAGTAGTTATAATTATTACTGCAAAATTTAATGAATAGAACACAATATAATGTGAAATATAATGAAACAATGACATTTATTACTTTATCGTTACGCCACAGGTATCAGCAAGTGAAACTACCGGGGCTGCTAGCGACCACGTATACGTGCCAAAGTTGTGGTATTACCAATATTTGAGTTTTCTCTCTGAAAAGCCACAAATTTCAAGTGGGACGGAAACGTTGGAGGAAGAAGGCGAAACCATCGACACTCCACTTACCGTAAGTACTTATTTTATATTATAAATGCAAAACTTAGAGACCGACTCTAATCATCTGTTCTTGGAAGGTCACTCTCCCTTCGTTATTAAAATAGCGTGTAAAAATATGTCGTACTCTATTCCCTTCTTCATATCGTTCCCTCGTGGTAGATTGACAAAGAGGTACCAGTGAAGGTAATTGTCTCCATTCACCTTGCTGAAACGAGATGTTATCAACATCCTCTCGATCAAATGATGACTCATTTACGTATCGTTGGTTTTTGTTCAATAAGAAATTGTGTAAAACACAGCAGGCTAAAATAATTATGTCCACCTTTTCAACACTCAAAGAAATTGCTTGATGAAACACCCTAAATCTAGATGCTGAGATGCCGAAGGCATTTTCAACCACCCTCCTTGCACGAGAAAGTCGGTAGTTGAATATACGTTCATCGTGAGATATATTTTTAAGTGGGTAAGGTTTCATGAAGTGTTTGTTCAGCCCAAACGCGCTATCGCCAAGAAATACATAAGGTACAGAGTTATTTGTGCCTGGTAATGGTGAGGGAAGTGGTAAGTGAAGTGAATTATTTGACAACTTCTTGTAAAAGCGAGAGTTATTCAGGATAGTGGCGTCTGAAACGCATCCATTAGTACCAGCATTAACATACATGAACTCATACTTGGCGTTAACGATGGCAAACAGTATTTTACTGAAAAATTTCTTATAATTGTAGTACAAGGATCCGCTATGGGGCGGTTTTTGAACAGCGATATGCTTCCCATCTACAGCCCCCACCGCATGATCGAAGTTCCATCTTTGACGAAAATCTTTTTCCACTTCTTTCCATTCTTCTTCACATGTTGGCAACTGAAACATGAAAAAATCGTATGATTATTTTCAGGACGATTGTGAACCAGGCGAAGAACCTCCTTCAACCTCAACTGTATTACCACCAGCTGTTGAAGGACCACCAAAAAAAAATTTAGGAAAAGTCTTGACAAAAAAAAAGAGGAAATGATCGACGCAGTCCAAGCTCTGCTATCAACCCAGGAAAGCGAAAGCGAGATCATCGGTCGGTCGTTGGGAGTCCAACTGCAGAAACTAGAGGCAACTCAACGAGCTATTGCGGAAAAATTATTCGCTGAAGTAATTTTTTACGGGAAAATGAACAAACTCACCCCTTTCTCCACCATTAATTTATATCCATCACAACAATTGCATTTTCAGTACCCTATGCGCCCTCAACATTCACCTTCGGTTTCCCCTACCTTTACCCAATATTCCTCAGACCCCAGAACTCCTTCCCCTTCTACAAGTTCCAATCAAAGGCCACAAACAACACAAATTAATATTCCTCAGCACATTCCACTCCAAACCCCATATCAAAATACTCAGCAAATAATGATAACAGAAGAAATTCAACAAAGCTCTACTCTCCAGTTTCCAAATATGTAATTTTAATATTCTTAAAGGTTCTATTTTCTGATTTTTTTAAACACTGGTATACCTGTGTACGCAATTGATTGTAATTATTAATTTAAGAGATTATTATATTTAAATTTGTAATTTTTTCATGGTAATAAATTTAAAGGTTCTATTTTCTGATTTTTTAAACAGTGGTATACCTGTGTACGCAATTGATTGTAATTATTAATTTAAGATATTATTATATTTAAATTTGGAATTTTTTAATGGTAATAAATTTAAAGGTTCTATTTTCTGATTTTTTAAACAGTGGTATACCTGTATACGCAATTGATTGTAATTATTAATTTAAGAGATTATTATATTTAAATTTGGAATTTTTTCATGGTAATAAATAATATTTTACTATACATTTATTGTACTTACCTTTCTGTATTCCTTCAGACTGTTGTAAATAGCTTCACAAGTTTCTGGAATTATTCTTGATAACAGTTGTGGAGATATGGCAGCACTATACTTCAAGTCTTCCAACGACCTTCCAGTGGCTAAATAACGGAGCGTCACCACAAGTCTCTCTTCAGCACTCACGCATTCCCTCATAACTGTATTTTTTCTATCAATTTGAGGTTTGATCTTGCTCAGCAACTCCATGAAACACATTTCGTCCATCCTCAAATAGTTTCGGAAATCATTTCCATCCAATTCTTTAAGTAAATTCATGTGTGTGAAACTTCGTCTCTTGAGCAGCCACTTCTTCGCCCATACTCTTCTCTTTTTTTTTTACATCCTCGATGAGGACCAAATTGGCTAAAGCCAAACCCAATTTTTGATTTTTGGAAAAATGCGGAGCCATGGCCAACACAACCCAGAATCAACTTCACTCCACGAGATCACGTTGTGTACTGAGGAATATTTGGTAAGTTGGTCGTGTCGGGTTGGGTCGAGTGATTTGGTTGGGACGTCTGTAGAGCTGGCCCCGACAGGAATGGTCGGGTAGTTCGGTCGTGTCGGGTGATCGGGTCGGAACGTGTGTAGCGGCTTTTAAAGCCGCTACACACGTTCCGACCAGACCACCCAACTGTCGGGACCAACTACGTTGGCGCCGACAGTTGGAGGGTGTGTAGGCCTGTCGCCCGACGAAAACAGTCGGACCCGACGGTCGGGCGGTTGGTCCTGCAAGACCATCCAACCGCCGACCGCCCTACCCCGATTTCTGTGGCGTCGCAGCGTGTGTACCGTTATCGGCCGACTCCTGATCCCGACCCGACTCAGTCTACCCCTGGATTTGGTCGTTGGAGGTCGTGTTTTGTGCTAAAATGGCTCAAGTTTCTAATGAAGAGAGAGTTATGACAGTGGCATTGCTGGAGTGCTGGAGACAGTACCGGTGTTTATGGGATATGAAGGATGACCATTACTCCAATAGGGATAGGAGGAACGAGGCTTATAATGCCCTTCTAGAAATTTATAAAACCTCAAGTGGAAATGCAACGTTATCAACCTTAAAGAAGAAGCTGGAGAATATACGAACGGCATACAAAAGAGAAGAAAAAAAGGTAAGAAATGATAAATAATCTTTTCATTCATTCGTTTTATTAGTAAATATTCTATGAATTTTGAGGTTAACAAAGTAGTTATAATTATTACTGCAAAATTTAATGAATAGAACACAATATAATGTGAAATATAATGAAACAATGACATTTATTACTTTATCGTTACGCCACAGGTATCAGCAAGTGAAACTACCGGGGCTGCTAGCGACCACGTATACGTGCCAAAGTTGTGGTATTACCAATATTTGAGTTTTCTCTCTGAAAAGCCACAAATTTCAAGTGGGACGGAAACGTTGGAGGAAGAAGGCGAAACCATCGACACTCCACTTACCGTAAGTACTTATTTTATATTATAAATGCAAAACTTAGAGACCGACTCTAATCATCTGTTCTTGGAAGGTCACTCTCCCTTCGTTATTAAAATAGCGTGTAAAAATATGTCGTACTCTATTCCCTTCTTCATATCGTTCCCTCGTGGTAGATTGACAAAGAGGTACCAGTGAAGGTAATTGTCTCCATTCACCTTGCTGAAACGAGATGTTATCAACATCCTCTCGATCAAATGATGACTCATTTACGTATCGTTGGTTTTTGTTCAATAAGAAATTGTGTAAAACACAGCAGGCTAAAATAATTATGTCCACCTTTTCAACACTCAAAGAAATTGCTTGATGAAACACCCTAAATCTAGATGCTGAGATGCCGAAGGCATTTTCAACCACCCTCCTTGCACGAGAAAGTCGGTAGTTGAATATACGTTCATCGTGAGATATATTTTTAAGTGGGTAAGGTTTCATGAAGTGTTTGTTCAGCCCAAACGCGCTATCGCCAAGAAATACATAAGGTACAGAGTTATTTGTGCCTGGTAATGGTGAGGGAAGTGGTAAGTGAAGTGAATTATTTGACAACTTCTTGTAAAAGCGAGAGTTATTCAGGATAGTGGCGTCTGAAACGCATCCATTAGTACCAGCATTAACATACATGAACTCATACTTGGCGTTAACGATGGCAAACAGTATTTTACTGAAAAATTTCTTATAATTGTAGTACAAGGATCCGCTATGGGGCGGTTTTTGAACAGCGATATGCTTCCCATCTACAGCCCCCACCGCATGATCGAAGTTCCATCTTTGACGAAAATCTTTTTCCACTTCTTTCCATTCTTCTTCACATGTTGGCAACTGAAACATGAAAAAATCGTATGATTATTTTCAGGACGATTGTGAACCAGGCGAAGAACCTCCTTCAACCTCAACTGTATTACCACCAGCTGTTGAAGGACCACCAAAAAAAAATTTAGGAAAAGTCTTGACAAAAAAAAAGAGGAAATGATCGACGCAGTCCAAGCTCTGCTATCAACCCAGGAAAGCGAAAGCGAGATCATCGGTCGGTCGTTGGGAGTCCAACTGCAGAAACTAGAGGCAACTCAACGAGCTATTGCGGAAAAATTATTCGCTGAAGTAATTTTTTACGGGAAAATGAACAAACTCACCCCTTTCTCCACCATTAATTTATATCCATCACAACAATTGCATTTTCAGTACCCTATGCGCCCTCAACATTCACCTTCGGTTTCCCCTACCTTTACCCAATATTCCTCAGACCCCAGAACTCCTTCCCCTTCTACAAGTTCCAATCAAAGGCCACAAACAACACAAATTAATATTCCTCAGCACATTCCACTCCAAACCCCATATCAAAATACTCAGCAAATAATGATAACAGAAGAAATTCAACAAAGCTCTACTCTCCAGTTTCCAAATATGTAATTTTAATATTCTTAAAGGTTCTATTTTCTGATTTTTTTAAACACTGGTATACCTGTGTACGCAATTGATTGTAATTATTAATTTAAGAGATTATTATATTTAAATTTGTAATTTTTTCATGGTAATAAATTTAAAGGTTCTATTTTCTGATTTTTTAAACAGTGGTATACCTGTGTACGCAATTGATTGTAATTATTAATTTAAGATATTATTATATTTAAATTTGGAATTTTTTAATGGTAATAAATTTAAAGGTTCTATTTTCTGATTTTTTAAACAGTGGTATACCTGTATACGCAATTGATTGTAATTATTAATTTAAGAGATTATTATATTTAAATTTGGAATTTTTTCATGGTAATAAATAATATTTTACTATACATTTATTGTACTTACCTTTCTGTATTCCTTCAGACTGTTGTAAATAGCTTCACAAGTTTCTGGAATTATTCTTGATAACAGTTGTGGAGATATGGCAGCACTATACTTCAAGTCTTCCAACGACCTTCCAGTGGCTAAATAACGGAGCGTCACCACAAGTCTCTCTTCAGCACTCACGCATTCCCTCATAACTGTATTTTTTCTATCAATTTGAGGTTTGATCTTGCTCAGCAACTCCATGAAACACATTTCGTCCATCCTCAAATAGTTTCGGAAATCATTTCCATCCAATTCTTTAAGTAAATTCATGTGTGTGAAACTTCGTCTCTTGAGCAGCCACTTCTTCGCCCATACTCTTCTCTTTTTTTTTTACATCCTCGATGAGGACCAAATTGGCTAAAGCCAAACCCAATTTTTGATTTTTGGAAAAATGCGGAGCCATGGCCAACACAACCCAGAATCAACTTCACTCCACGAGATCACGTTGTGTACTGAGGAATATTTGGTAAGTTGGTCGTGTCGGGTTGGGTCGAGTGATTTGGTTGGGACGTCTGTAGAGCTGGCCCCGACAGGAATGGTCGGGTAGTTCGGTCGTGTCGGGTGATCGGGTCGGAACGTGTGTAGCGGCTTTTAAATGTCAAAGACGACACCGACCACGTCCTTGCTACCCCGTACGTGTTCCATCTACCTCCCTCTTTGTGGAAAATGGAGAGTGGATAACCTAATGCACAATCTATACATGCGTTCGGAGCAGTGTCCTCCACCCCCACCCCAAATAAGGTTACCCAGCAACTTCCCCATCAGGTCACTCAACCGAATATAATTGCCGTGCTTGCAGTCGCATCCGGCGAAACGTGAGCATAGGTCTCTCTCTCCCGGTTGTTTATTATTCGTGCACGTCGCACGCGAAACCAATTTGTATTCCCGGTGGTGTAGCGTGGGCAGAGGCGGAGAAGAAGAGGTGAGCGTATCAAACTCCAAGAGGCGATCCGATCTCTCGCAAGAGAGTATGATAAAAAAAGAAGGTAGACGTCAGATTAATAGCGCTTCGACCGCTTATCAAGTTGGCGGTGCTCCTTGTGCGGCGGCGGGCTGCCTACGCGGACCCTTGACTTCTCTTTGCGTGGAGTACATTTGTATCCGCCGCCTTTCATATGACGCCAGCGGGTTACAGCCGACTGTCCGTCTTTCAGGGAGCATCCTTCTTCTTCCTAAGGCCTCGATTTCCGTTATATATGCTGATTTTTGCGGGGGATTTAATCCGTTCCGCAGTCGGAGCAGGGCTACTTCTTTTCGCTGTTTGAGCGTGGGCGCTTCTTAAACTGTCCGATAGAGGGGGTGAAAAAAGGGAGCAGCATCGTAATTATGCATCGTGGGCGGTATTGGTTGGTTACCTCTGGTGTAAAAGATAACCTACGGGAATCGTAAGCTCAAATGATATGCCTGTGACCAGGTATCTTCATCCATAATTAAGTCCAGAAGTGGCGGTATGAATTTCATGCTCAATTTGGAATTTATTTTTTTCTACAGTTTTAAGCACTATTTCAAGAACTTTTACAAAAACGTTGAATGATGGGTGATAAGTGTTTTTTTGCGATGTTCATTAGCTCTTACTCTACATTGACAAATTTTCTTGTTAACAGGATTTCTAAGGAATTAACTTGTAATTTGTCGGAATGGATGCGTGTAAGAATATTTTAATGATATGCAAACGTACTTAAGGAATATTTTTTGTGCAAGGATATTTCATCTTTGTTTTTTTTCATAATATTTTATTTTCAAGTATGTACCAAGTTTCACGCTTAGTTTGTCTCTGATTTCCCTGTAATTACAAATTTTTAATTGTGAATACTTATCCTCCATTTTTAGGATCAAACACATTATTCTTAAAAAAACTACGAAAAAGTTTATAATTGATAAAACTTGCTTTACTTTCCTTCTATAAGGCGAACAGTGCTGCTTTTAATGAGAGATAATCATAATAAAATCAAAACGGTTCACCGATGACAATGGAATAATCATCCCTCCCTATTTCTGGAAAAAGGGATGAAACGCAGGAAAACTTTACTTAAGGAGAGAATAAAAACAGAAAATATTATGAGTGGAAAAGAAGCCATGATGAATTATCCTACCTTTCGAACTCCTGTGGCACGACTAGGGGTATGGTCTTAAGAGAGATAGTAATGCCGCGTCGTGAGATATCCGGCGACTATGCTTTCAATCATGTTTCGGCAAATCTATGTGCTTAACGAAAATTTTATTTTAGCTACTGGAACCCTAAATGAAATAATATTGGTAGAATGATGGTGAACTCTTAAACGTAATCAAGGGCTTCCCCCTATTCTAATAGACCATACAGCGAAATAGGTTGAAGGAGTTGAGGATCATGTTTTGACCCTTAAAATGAGGTTACGGTATCCTCTGAGACTTTTGAAACGCCATCTTTATCATTTAAGACTCGTGCTATTTCTGTTCGTGACTCAGTTATCCACCCTTGCGACAATCTCCCCTTTCTGTGATACCGGAAGTTATCTTGTCTAATTGTGAGTTTCTCTAATGAACGCGTCATAAAAAAATACCGTACCTTAGCAAGTTGGTCACCCCTTGTTAGCCATCCTCAGGGCAAGAGCATTGCCAACAAGAACAACGGTTCGAATGCTGCCGTGATGTCACTGTTAAATGGAGCCAGCCACGAGATCAGAGTCGTTATGCTGCGCTGGGATAAAATCATCTTTTTTTCCGAGAGCTTACATTCTTGCCTGCGGCGCGTGGCTTTCTGCAATCGTAAACAAAGGATTCTTGGACCCGTTTCGTTCTGTGATCTACTTCCAATGGTTCTTTTGCGTCTAAATTCCCGAAAGTGAATGTTCTCATTCCTAGGGTAGCGGAAAATAACGGGTTAAACCTCACCCGTGACTCGGCGTGACCTTGTTGTGACGGATTCGCGCCTGGCGATGATCGATGCCAAACAAGTTCAAACGGTCTACTTGTGTCATGCTGACGTCGCATTTACTTTTCGCAGTGACTGCAATGAGTAGGGAATTGGCGATGGATGTGGAAACTGATATCAGTACATCCATTATGTGAAAACCGCGCTTCAATTGGCTTTGGTTGTTGGGAATTGATTTAATTTGAAATTACATTAGTCCTATAACCATATCTTCTTAGCTGTGTTTAGTATCCAAGGAAGCCACGCAGAAGGGGAGGGTTAGGCGACTTCAGTCATCCGCTGACAATTTTCCTCTTCATCGACTGCCTCTGGGTCATTCTTGCACATAGGGACTGCTCTGCGTATAATTCATATTCTAAAGGGATGTGATTACTAATGTGATGCATTTATTTGATTAATTATTTTGATTTTCAATCTAATAGGTATTCGTGCGCTTTATTTCTGTTCGGGGCCCAGGCAAATAAACAATTTTTATATCAAGGTAGGCAGTGAACGTAAGGAGTGAGGAGATAACAAATGCGACTGAACAATTAAATATCAACTATTGAAATTCTAAGGAATAGTTATTCAATATTTCGGCTCTTACGTAATCCCCTCCCCCGATCTAATTTCGGGCTACATCCTTGACCGGACATAACTGATCAGTAAGGGAAATAATTTGTGATAATTCTTACGGAAGCATGGATTTCATTCTCCATAGGGAAGCGGTTCAGGATTTGTTTCACGGTGTCATGGCGCCTCCTGTTTAGGGAATATTATGCGGATCTCGTGATGCTCCCGGTGAGGACATGCAGTGGGGGTGACGGACGTGATCCATATCCGATGAGACCTCCTTCTAAACCCGTCCATGCTTGGCTTGTCAACGTCACGCATGCCGTCTTTCTTTTTCCCGTCCCATAATGCACCTAAAGGATCCGTTATGGGGACCGTATTGAGTGTGAGTCGCGTTGCAGAATCACGGACATTTGTTGTGCCACAAGCAAAGTAAACGCCCACCGTGTGCACGGGGATTGTCCGTGTGGGCAGTTTACTGACGAGTTCGGAATAAAAAAAATCCGATCGAAATGTTTTGTGTTGTTTCCAGGTGGTGGTGCGTGTGATTCATGGTTCTGCAATTTTTCTCGAAATTAATAGCTCATTCACACTTTATTCGTTTAACATTGTGGGTGACAAAAACTAAGACTCACTTAAAATCTTTATTTCAAGAATACCAGGAATTTGTCGCTAGTTTGATTCTTATCATTGAATTATTAAAGCTAAGTTGTAGTTGGTTTTGGAGTTTTTTAGTCCATTCACTGAGTGCCATGTAAATATTTGTGCAATTTATTCCTTGTTTCGGTCAGATTTCCGTAAAATACCAGCAATTGTACTGATTTTGTTGTAGATGGCTTGGTGTTCGTCGAAAAACTGACTTACGCAATTCCATTTTCGTTACAAGTTTCAAGCTACTCATCCTCATTTTCTTATAATGCCCAAAAAATTTTGCTTTAATTATTTTCCTAAATACTGTATTAGGGTGAAGTTCTCTCTGGTTTGTCAAATGGCATTATAATGACCATTAATTCGTATTGAATTCACCTTAACTGAATGTTTTGCATCCATGCATCCTCCTAGAATGCCGGGAAAAATATCCTCGAGGAATTCTAGTTATGTAGTGTTCGCGAACAATTTTGATACTTTGGGATGCAGTGGAGACACTAAACGTGATGGCACGCTTCAGCTCTCGAGTTGCGACCGATACAACTAATTTGACCAGATTGGAGACTGTGCCGGAATAACCGTGAATTTTGAGTGTCTGCGGCGTCGATAACTTCGGTCTAATTCGAGGTGCATGCCCTATCGTCTAATTTGAATGTTTCCTTCTTCGAAAAATATACCTCATCGATCTCAGCGGAACTCCCTTAGGACTATCTCTCGGAATTCATTTTGCTGCTAGCAGTGGTAAATTATTTTTTACGGAATCTAGGAGAATACTATTTCGCGTTGATGTTACCCGTTATTTTTATAAGTGGGAGATATTTCCGGGTTATTTTCTATCCTAAAAATCGTCATCTACTCTCATCAATACGATGGTTAGTTTTCCTCATCTTCTTGCACTTAAAAGTACGCAAGAGAGACCTCTTAAATCTCGCCTTTCTCGCTCAGAATGATCTCGAGCGATTGATGCACAGCTCTTATGGTTCATAAAGGTTGTTAAAAAATATGAAAATATTTAGAAATCATCATCATTAGTCAGCAATCCTAAGATTGGTTTGACGAAGTTCTCCATTTCTCTCTCCTATCCGCTAACCTTTTCATAGCGACGTATTTCTTCTCTTTCACATCCTTTATAACCTGTCCTATGTTTGGGGCCGTCCCATGTCTTTCTTCCCTTCCATCTGTCCTTATAAGGTTGTTTTCATCGTTTCCAATTTCATGTCAATATGTGGAAAGATAATACCTTATCATTTGAGGCATAATTTTGGATCGAAGTAAAGATATTTTTCCGAAAATCGATCGCTTATTTCAATGAATCCCCGGCAGAAGTTATGACCAGTATCGGGTTGCGTAATAAATTGCGTGTCTTACGGCGCTCGAGCGTTGTAAAATACAGTGGACGCCGTGAAATGACATGAGACTCGGCTGGCAAGCGGCGCGCGGTGTGAGAGGAACTGGATGAAAGACGATGCTTTGCATTGCTTCCGCATTGTGTCGTCGCGTCCCGGTACTCATGGGTGGGAAGACAACACCCTGACAAGTGCGATTATATCTCTTCCCTCCCAAAGGGTGTTTTGCCGCTTTCAGCCTATAAGGCAACTTGTTGAAACTCGTTATTCACGGCGAGAATTGGAAGCGCGGCGTAAAGCGCTTAGCTTCAACGGACAGTGGATTAGGCCTCCGTCTGTGTCGTTCCTATGATCCTTCGATTTGATTCCACTTGTAGAGTTGGAAACCGGTTGAGTTGGAATAGGATCGTGGACCTTATTATGCATCGACAATTATATTCGTCCCGTCGCGTGATATGTTTAGTATTTTATTCACTGCCTTCCGCTACATCAACCCCGTTCTAGCATTTTATGCCTTGATCAGTTCTCACTTGAAGATCTAGATCTAACGTGGACTATTCAATTCGAGATGATTGCTCTTTTCCTGGTTTCTTCGTATGATGTACATCTCGCACGGTTGTTTTCAGGATTATAGCATCATAAATGTTGTATTTTTTTAAAATGCCTTGCAAAATATTAGTTTAAATTGGCATAGAAAAGTCATTACTATTCGTCATTCTTCTTTAGACTTGGGTAACTCAGCACTGATTAGCTTTCCATTCAAATCTCCTAAAACGCATATTATATTTTCATATGTACGTGTATCGTGTCTTTTATATTTTTGTTAACTTCGCATAAAACTCATTTGAGGCCTTCCATTCTCGTTCTTATGTCCCCGTTTCATTCGACGATTGCCGTAATTACACCATGCCTCCTGTTATTCCATCATCCTCCTAAGGAATTCTTGGGAATTGTCGTTTCTCTTACTTTTCTTAGCACCCCCTCATTACTGACACATTCGGCCCATTTAGCTTTCATCATTCTTCTGCAGCGCCACATTTCTAGTGCATCCACTCTCTCCTCCTATGCTACTATTAAAGCCCTTGCGAGGATTGGTTAAGTAATTTGTAAAGTTAGCATTTTTAAGTTTTATTCGGAAAATAAAATAACTTTACCGATCGTTTGTGGGCCTCTGAAGTGTGCTCGAAGGTTTATATATTTTTATTTAGAAGTAGAATAATCCTTGCGCCCATTCTTGGTTTTTGCCAAGAATTATTCCGCGTTCATAGGTGAAAAAATTAACATCTGTTCGTGAATAAACGAATGATGGCCGGCCAAATTCCTCTTGGCCCTGCCAATATTGTCCGACCCCTCAGATCGTGCGAAGTTGAGACGGCGGAGGAGACGACTTGGCCGCGGGGAAAGAGGAATGACCCACATTTAACGAGCGTTCCCGCCGAAGGTGTGCAATTTACCCCGAGTAAATCATGCGTCGTGGGGAAAATTACTCTCGCGCCGTCTGTATATCCTCCTGCTTCTCAGTACCCCCTCCTTCTTTCCTTCGGTATGTCGAGGTGCAAGGGGCGCCCCGCGATAAAAAAAAATAGAAGCGGTTCGCGCAGATGGTCGAGAGCTGATTTATGTGACTGCGTTCTGTCAGCGTGCTGGGTGTTATAAAACACCTCCTCTCCCCTCAAGGTCCAGGGATCGCGGAGGAGAGGTGTGTAAACGCTGCCAAAGCCGCGGAGTGGCGGACGGGCAGCAGGTGACGGCCGCAGGAGTCGCTACATTAAGCATCGCACTGCGGAGGACAAGTCCAAGGAGGGCAAGGGGTCACGGAAGGGGTCAAGCAAGGGGGAATGGCCCATGAGAGCGTACCTACTCACTCAGAAGGCTGTAGTCGTGGTCACTCCACCTGGTTGTATCACACGGGGGACTTGGAGGGAGGATTTTATATAGCGACCATGAATCGCGACTCGGAAGTCCAGTGCGATCAGCATTCTTTCCGTGCGATCCCAATCCGTGTGTGCAATATCTGTTGAGGTAGCGGTGTCCAACGCCTTAAAAATATGCGCGGAAGATGTTTTAAGAAGCGGCTTATTTACATTTTGATGTTTTTCAGTGGCACGGAAACGGTTGTTGGGGAGTTGGAAACGATTCCTAGACATTTCCTTCGACCGTAATGAAGCGGCATAATATGCGTCGCGCCTCCCTGTCGGAAAAAGGGTTCATGAACCGAGAAATGAAGTGGAGGCTTATGTTTCGATTTAGGTCCGAAGAAAAATTCATTTTCATTCCGCAGTAAAGATATGGCCAGCCATGGGAAGGCAGACTTCAGTTGCCTTAGCCTGTGTAACTAATTCAAATTACGTTTCAAATGATTATAGTATTAAAGAATTAGTATTGCTGTAAGTACTTCATCCACACATGTCTCCTTTTTCCAAGCGAGTTCCTTCAGTTATTTCACTTTCTTCTTTTTTGTGTTCTTGTTTAACTGCCTCAAGTTCTTATCTCCACGTCTTCCTGCGGGACTTTTCCTTTAAATATTCAAATTCAAATATTCATATATTCAAATATTTATTTCCTCTTCAATAATCCTTACGTAATTTTCTTATTACTTGGCCTGTCCACTCTGCCGTTTGGGGCTCCACAGCTCTCTATTTTTTCCTGTTATTCGGAACACCTCCTAGTTCCTCGCCCTATCTGTCCATTTTTTCTTCAAAACCTGTTATTAGCACCAGCGTTCGAAGGCTTCAAGTCTTTTCGTGGTAAGCTTTTCTAATTGTACAAATATCTGATCCTTTGAGTTCCACTGCCGACACTCTTATTTTCAGGTACTATTTCCGTGATTCCAATCCAATGCTTCCTTTCCACCATGAGGAATAGAAATGTGCGTTATAATTAGATTTTTTATGGTGACCCATACATAACCCTTACATTTCAAGTACTTTGTTTCTTTCCGCTCGGAAAACGTATGTGGATAGTAAGAGCAACCGACTTTCAAAACTTATGGGATCGACGTTTATCATTCAATCTTGTCGATCCGAACCAGTGGTGGTAATCATAGATGTCTGTGATAACATTCAAACTTTTCGCTCAAAAAATCATAAGCACGACATTTAAATAAACTTCTTCAAAATTAAATCATAATGAGAGAAAATGAGAGAAAATGGCGCCAAAGTTAATTTTTTCTGCCAATCGAATATGCTTGGAAAGGAGGAAGACGCTTTTCGTAGAAGAGTGGTTGATCCTCTTGGGGAAGACGCCTCATGGTTATGCACGAACTGCTGTCGTAGCGCAAGTCGAAGTACAGTCTGCAGTAAAAACTTCACTCCTGTCGCTAACTTGAACCTATGGAGTCGATGGCCCCTGAGGCGAATTATCCACGATGCACTTCTGAGAACTTTTCCTCAGAAGCTGCAGAAAACTAGTGCGTCATTCACGAACAATCTTCTGCCAAGTTCATCGGGAGTTGGAATGGCGTCTTCCATGTTTTAGGGAAACGATGACTCATTTTGAATTCCTTCTCGGAAATAGATTTTTTTCCAGGAAGTTATCGGGAATATGACAATAACCGGCTTTGTGTGCAACTCTTTCTCTTGTGTTCATTGTTTTAAATGTCGCTCTGTCATAAAGATCTGAAACGATTGGTGCATGAAAATTCAAGCTCGTATGATTCATAATTTGATCTTATCTCAGTGTACCCCATTTCCTGGCGGGTATTTGTTACTTCCTGTTTTTTTTTGTGATTATAGCAATTAAAAAAAAATTATTTGAATATTTCTATTCTTAGCACTCAATTTTTTTCCTACAATTTATAGCCATTGCAAAAGGCCTAAACGACTTCAAATCAATACAATCATGGAGATCAACAATACTAAAAGTATGCAAGCCACTGGACCAGATTTTTGTGATGATGGGAGCAGTAAATAGATAAGACCAGTAAAATGTGCAAAAGAAGGAAAGAGGATAGATCGGTAGAAATTTGCTACATGGAAGTTAGAAATTTTTCTTCTCTTCTCTCCCTGCTGCGGAATGTTTAGACAGTGGGTACAATCACCATATCTAGCAGCAAATACTGAGGCAGATGGTAGGCCAAGAAACATGTGGAGATGTTGCCTTGAATTCAAGACACCAACATTGAGTGTGTTTAGGGAAACAACGTCTTTCCCAGTTTCTCATCTTTCGACTGAGACGCGAGAGAACCAAGTTTTCTTTTTTTTTCATTTGAGCGGCGTCCGGCTCGACAATGGTGGACACCTCACCTCTTTTCGTGAGCTGCGGAAAATATTCGTGAATGTTGTGACCTAGCGAGCGAAAAACGGCCGCTCAAGAGAGTTCAATTGAAGGCGGGCGACCCCGAAGAGTGGGCAGTGTGTCTCGAATGCGTGCCCCGGGGTGGAGGGCTGTCCCATTGTGCACGCCCACTACACCTCTCTTTCTCCCGCCCGGTGACCCAGTAATCATCCCCGTCCTCCATCTCTCCCCTTCCTCCTCTGCTTCTTTTCTCAGTCGCCTGACCTCTTGACTCTCCTCTCTGCCCATCCCCCGCCCCTTTCGTCTCGTTCCCTTATGACCGCTGCTTCGCCCAATCGGGCAGAAGGGAACGTTATCTATCGCCCGAGATCGGACCGCTCCGATGATCTCCTCCCTCCTCTCTCTTGACTTCTTCTTTCCTCCTTCTCCTCTTGGTCTTTTTTTCCATCGGGCGACGAACCCCTTTTCGCCGACAGACAGAACTCTTACGGCTATTTAACTATGCTTTTTATGGCTCAATTCCCGGAGACCTTTCTCAGTAATCGTGAGTTACTTAGAAGTTTTGGTTTTTCTCCGTGCCTCCATCGGTTCCCTGTTCAGCAGGTCTACTGGAACATAAGATAGCAGATTTGAAGCTCGAGTCCTTTTCATAATGTTTCAGGTGTATTTACGGTTGCGCCATTAAAAAAAAACATTTTCGTGGTCATAATAATGTGGGAAAAAGCAGAAAGCATTCATCAGTTTTAACCATGTGCCATATCTGGTTATTAAGAAATGTCGTACAGCGGATCTTTTTAAGAATGAAAAAATTCTTCTTTGGCATTTTTCTCAAAAAGTATGTTAGGACAGGGGACTAACCCAATGTTTGAGACGGTTCAACTGCTAGTTTTTAAAAATCTCATTCAGCTCGAAACGTCATCTTTAGGTGGACATATTTCCTGCAGTTTCGCCTTTAATTGCGTAAGATCGTAGTATTTCCACGCACCGCTCTCGTGCTAAGGAACAGACTTCGGCAGTATGGGGATCAGAGAATAAAGTTTTTATTGCTTCATGTCTTCCAATATTCTGACAGTTATGATGATAACTGGCCGGGAGAAAATATAATCCAAGAATCGATGAAGAAGAGAAATATGTAATTCGTATTTCGTGATTACCACTGCTCAGGAGAGATACCGCAAAATTGTGTAATCAGGTTATGCCATTGGAATTTTTTTGGCACGATATACCCTTTTTTCTGTTATGCTAAGTAGCTCCTGTACCTTATAGTGATTTGGTTCTATATTTTGTGAGAATATCAATCGCTATTTACCTTCTTTCAATTATTCTAAGACCATCAAAATGAGGATATTGTATTATGTTAATAAAAATTAAGAATGTGAACTAGATTTTTTTCTTGTAAATGATTTACCTTAAGAGTGTTACATCGAAGGCGGTTCAGTCGAGGATATGTTCGTCTAACTATGAAACAGCGATAATTGATTTCAGATTCTGCTGCTGTGGTGTCCGAGAACCGCATTCCGAAACCATATCCGCTTGAGTAGCCCGTCAAAAACATGGGATTTTCCGGACTGATTGAAAATACGTTAAGCTGAGCAATCATGAGATGGACTCTTATAAAATCTCCAATAATTTTGCCTTCTTGTGTGGCCGTCACTAATTCCCAATTTACTGAGCCTTTTGTGGAAAGGGAAATGATGATGCCGATAGTTGTCGAACATTTAGATTATGACAGTTTTCTTCCCCGAAAAATTGAAACGTTTTATGTCCTGTAATTGACTGGCCTACTTTCAAAGCAGCGATTTTAGCGGAATGAAGGCGGCTGTTAAATTTGCCCGGTGATTATCTGCGCCTGGGCGATTTCTTATAATCAATAAACAGCTCCTCGAAGAGTACGCGCGTTCCTATAGATCGCGGTGAGAGCCTCTGGCAATACCGGCTTGGGTCCCCGCTCTTGTCCCGTTGACCGCCAGCATCCCTTTTGAGTCGCACGTGTTGGACGAAGGGGTCCACGGCTTCTTTTGGCTCTTGAACTGCTATTCCTCGGCGAGCTGGAAACAACTCGCCTCTCCGAGCGGTTTGACTCGTCGCCGGTCCCCAGTTGGTTGGAGATAGGCAGCGTTTGGACGTCATTTGTTGTGATGTAATTCATCTTGCCAATCATTAAACACTGTCTTTAAGTTAGAAACACCATCTTTATGTACCATCTGAATTAAATCGAAACTTGAAGCCTTTACATGGTGGAAGGGCTTCATATTAATAATGAAATACTCTTTGTTACTTCCACAAAATTCACAGAGTTTCTATTTTTTATTACCGGTTTCGGCTATTACACCATTTTCAAATACTTGAAAAAATTAAAACTTGAGTATTTGAAAATGGTATAATAGCCGAAACCGGTGATAAAGAATAGAAACTGTGAATTTTGTGGAAGTAACAAAGTGTATTTCATTATTAGTTCCATCTGAGCTTCTATTCTTCAGCAAGCTGGAAATAACTCGTCTCTCCAAGTTGTTCGAATCCTCATTGCTCCCCTATTAGTTGGAGATTTGAAGCGTTTGGACCTCACTTTTGGTTTTCAATTCCACATGCCAATCGTTTAAAGTTGTCTTTAAGTTAGAAGAACCATCTTTATATATGAGCACATTTCAAGATTAATTAGTCTATTCTATAAAATTCCGATTGGAGGCATAATATCGATCCTTGACGATCTGAAAATAAGTCACATGATTATTCCTACCAACAATGACGCTTCTGCCTTTCGAGAAAGAGTAGATTGATCAGATTGTTACGTAGAGAACTTTACAAGTAAAAACATAAAAAGGCAGAATTTGTGCGAAAATATTGTGTGAGTAAAAAAAGATGCCGCACTATCAATGGTATACTTTTTCCTTTTAATCCCCTATTTATACTCTGCGAACCTTACTTATCATCTTATCTGTATCTCAAGTTGTTTTTACTCATCTTTTTTTTACTCGCTTCCTTGTTGTGCGAAACACGTGCCTGTTAATTCACAGTGAAAATAAATGGAGTTGGTTTCAGATACCCAGGCAATGACGTAAAGTACTATCCGAGTTTCTGAGATAGAATGAGCAGGATGGTTCCACAGAAAAAATTATGTGGTAGTGTTATATTTTGTTAATAGAAGGTCGGACGTCCATTCTCTTCTAAAATGTATCATGGAATTAAACCCTTATCATTTAATATCTATTACATTCAGGATGATCGTGACCAAATATGGAGAGTTTTGATAATTTGTATGAGCTACTGTTGAATGGGCAATACCAAGGTAATCTCTTGCCCATGTCGTGATTGCTTCGTTGGCACTCATTCATCTGCGCCTGGGAAAATGAACTTGTCACCGGGTGTCGAGTTTTACTTTTACTTCTGACGTGCACGATTTTCGCTCGCGAAGGAATGTCGCCTTTCTTGATGGCTTAAACCAAGGAGCTAGCAGAAAACGGCAATGACCATTATCTATCATGGTAAAAAGAGTCTTGCTCATTTAGTGTTGAGAACTTGCGGTGATGCCGCGATAGATTCAAAACGTAATCTGCTTGTTACAAATTATTAATTCATTTAATGATTTGTTATATAATGGTCTTTTAATTAGTTGAAAATACAGATGGGATCCCAGTTCTCTAAGATAACTGAACAGCTTCCACTTAAAATAACAGCTGGTCATATTTGTATAGATGTACCAATCGCTAGCCATGTTTTGGAAGTGCAAAATATGTGTAAAGTAAAGATGATAAGCTTATTACATTATAAAATGTGGTGTGTTAAAAATGATTTCAATGCAGCTCGTACTATAGTAAAGATGAAATCTCAAGTACATGAAAACCAATTTTTAAATTGTGTGGGAACTTTAAAAATATCAGTACGATTTAAATGCAGAAATTCAACAATGCAGAGCCGGAGTAGTCAAATTTATGATAAATGCAATCAAAAAATGAATTATATCTCTATCGTTTGCATCGTGAACGTGCGTATAAAATTATGCATATCGCTGTCGCAAACTTCACAAATGCGTTATCGCATGGAAATAACGAAATTTTGGTGTGTAGTGTTGTTTCATCGAGACGAAAGCTGAGGGGGTGTTTGAGAAAGATTACCGCGCGAACTATTTCCAGCATCGTTGTCGTGGGATAATTGAGGCATGGTGGAGGGTTGATAGGGGGTGGTCGGGTGACGGTAAGGGGTGGAAATCCGGGATCGCAGCCCGCTGAACTCGAGCGATATCTCGCCCCTTCTCGGCCCATGCTTCATCCCCGGCTGCTGCTACGCTCGCCCCACACTGCATGCTGTTGCCACCACCTGCGATCTCAAGTTCAACGCTCACACTCGAGGGGGGGGGGAGATAAGTGGAAGGGGGAAGATTTCCGGAAGTGGTAATGAAAATTCTACGAAGTGCGAATAGACCTTTCAGAGAGTTGTTGTGGAGGTGGTGGGCAGCTGATTCGGAAAGGCTTCGTAGCTATGGTGGGAAAGCTTCGATCCTTGTAAGACATCGCTCGCCAGAGAAGGTGTGAGAAATTTTTCTCACAGGCACTTAAATTGTGCGAAACCTACTTTCTTGAGAGATTACCAGAGCTTATTAGAAAGATCATCGAATATGGAGCGTGGATTTATTTTTTTATTTCAGATGCCATAAATTATTGTATCACGAAAAAAAATATTTGTAGCTATCTACTCCAAATAATATTTCGGGTGTAAACTGTTTCTGTAATTTATATTATATTTTTATTCCTGCAACTTAAACGAAAAACATCGAGTACTTATTCGAGGATTCTGTAAAATTATTGCTAGAAACCACATCGATATATTATTCAGCGATATTAGAAGCCTCTTATGGGGTATTATCTACCTTATTTGACTTACACACGACTGCCTTCAGTCATTTTAAGCTAAACTGTTGGTCAGTAATGTCATTGTAGGTTGAAACTCGAGTATGAGCTACCTTTATTGAAGAATGAGATATCTCCTTTTCTTCATAAGAAAATGTTTTCATCAAAACTATTTTTATCATATTCCATGGTAATTTTTGCCGTGGAGTGCCATTTTGTAAATACCCTTCTATTATTTGAAAATCTCTCAAGAGATACATCCTGTGATTAATGCAGCGGTATCTAGGATGGTTCCTTCAAAGAACACACTGAACGTCTAATTGTTGGGTGGACAAAGTTTTTATGTGTTAAATCTCAAGTTATTTTACAGATGTTGTGTATTAAGTCTGTAAACCTTAGGGTTTGGCTCCTTTCCTGAGAAGGGATCCTGTGCGTAACTTAATTGGCGAATTCGGACATGCCTCCAGTTTCTTTCCTTGCCTTTTCGCTCAATGTCTCTCGCTATGTTTTTCTTTCTTTTTCATTGGCTCAACGAGGCCATCCGGCTGTGTATTCCTCTCATGCGAGGAAGGAAGGAAGAGGGGTCGTTGCCGTGTTATGGGAACTGGAAATGGAAATGCGTTCATTTTTATTTAACCTCCCTCTTTCCCTCCCTCCCGGCTCGTCGTCGGCAACCTAGTCTCTCCTTATTAGTCCTTTCTCCATTCCGATGGATTCCCTCTTTCTCTCCTACCATCCTCCCATTACTGGAACGTGCTCTTAACGCATCAATTATTTCTTTATGCACTTCTCAATTTACGGTGTAGATATGAAAAGCGGGGTGGGAATGTAAAAAGTTTAGAGAGAATATAATGAAGAACGCGTGAATGATCAATTTTGCGACATTTTCGCGCCAATTTTAATAACGCTCAAAGTCGCAATGACGCTATTGTTTATGGGAACAGTAAAAATTTACGATTTATTAAAAGCCTTGAAATCGTTATAGTTAAAATATTTTTATAGATATAAAGTATAGTTTTAATTTCTGTCGTAGTGGCAGAATACTGCCGTATGGGCAATCTTCTCGCCACACTCGATGTATGAATCGGGGTGTTCACTGATTAATTAACATTACCCATTGCTTAAAATTATTGCTTTTAAAATTTTTTATGAATTAACCGTGGAAAATCTTCGCCTTCTAGGTCAGTGGATATTTAAGAATTAGCAGTGGACCAGCTTCCTTGCTTTAGGATGTTGTAATACGTGGGACTCGAATCCCTGCATTCTGCATTGGTCGACGGGGAAGTTATCCTGTAGCCACCAGTTTATTTTGGAGATGGCACTTAGAATGGGGAATCACCCAGTTTTTCAAGAATTTAAAGACTATTATCCATTGCCTGATTATGCACTTATATAACCAGCATGTTCAATAGGGATATTCAAATTTCCAAAAAATGTCTAAAATTCTTTGAAAATAGGATTTCATCATTTTCAATGCATCCAATTGGATTTGTCATTACTTTTCAGTGTAATTTTCCATTCCCTTAGTGATGAACGCGAGGGTAATGTTTTTGGGGTAGTTCATCAGCTCACTGGTTCCATTGGGTGCACAAGCCAGAAATATCATTTCCCGATTTCCTTGGGCTAGTAAGCATTTCATTCGTGATTCGTTTGAATGATTTAATTGATAATAATCAATGACTAGTTCGGTGTACTCAGTGCCCTGCGGGTGTGAAAGTTGTGAGTGATAGCTGGATACCTTCACGTCGTCTATTGGATGGTTTGTGTGAGTGCTCTCTCTGATCCACCGCATTTCGTCACGAAATGTAAACACTCGGAGGATGTTACTGAATTGCCGTAATTATGTAATACCGGGGCAGCATTTCGTTTTTTTTTCAAGGCTACCGCGGGAATATCGGACTAATCCAGATTCCGTACTCGCTCGAAGGGCGAAAGCGGATGCCTTCAGGTTCCGGGTGACAGGATTCAATGGAAGCGCAGCTGTAAGGAAGAAAGTTGATGGCTCGTTAGTGGAAAGGCGCACTAAAAAGGTAATCATTTCCTGAGTGGACGGGAAAGGCGAAAAAGAAGCTAGAAACACGACTCTTTCACTCAATCTCGCCGTTACGCGGAAATTTCCTCATCCTCCCGATCGCTCCTCATGGTAGCCGACAACTTCTCAATCTAAGCAAACTCCAAATAAAGAAAATTTCTAATTACTGTATACAACAAATTTAACTAGCTAAGGAATCATTTTTACGTGTTTTATTTTTTTGTAATATGCACCTTGTGAATTTTTGGAGGCTGAGCATTTTTTCTGGAATAAAACTTCGTTTTTTATCGTAGTTTTCCAATTGTGTTTATGAATAAAATGTATCCAGTGGCGTGACCAGTCGGCGAATGACTGCGTTTTGCTAATGTTCCTGGCTTTATTTTCTGGAATTCAACATAGATTTTTTATCGTAATTCTGCTGAAGTTTTTCGTTGTGTGCGTGATTAAACTTTACAAAAATTATGTATCCTACAACATTTCTGGCAAAGCTAATTCGTTTTCTGTAGAACTATGAAATAATATCATGAAAAATAATGTGATTGTAATTAATTTATTAATATTTTGGAGCAAAAGATCAAGAAAAATGATAAGGATGGAGCTTAAGCTATGCTAAAAAATCACGTATTTCTTTATATCGTAATACTCAGAATTTGAACATTGACAATCACTTATCCTTTGATCCATCCTCCACATGAGAGGAATGAGTGCGTGTATATTATTATCGCAGATAATAAACGAGCCCTGCATAAATATTTCGCGAACATTTCGGCTTTTCAATATGCCTCCGGAAACTTATTTGCCTCGTGCACAAACAGTTGTCGCCGAAAGTTTAAAATTAATCAACATTTTCGAGTCAAAGTCAGCCTTCATAATTGTTTCTCTTTATGGGATTCTATTATTCTCTCGCTGTCCGTGAGCGCCTTCTAACATTCTGGCGCGTCTATCTTCATCACCCTGGCAACGCCCTTTCGTCTTGTTTTCAAACCCCTTCCCCCCTACTCCCGCTCTCCATCTGCAAAATCCTCTTCTGACACTCTCTGGCCTGGCGATCGGCCCCGTTCCCATCATCCCCTCGGATGAAGGGTGGGTGGTCTCATATCCGCCGCGTTCATTTGTCTCGCTTGCCTTATTTCCGTGGCACCCCCTGCCAACAGTCCCCGGGACTGATGATATCCTTCCCCTCTAAAAAAATGGCTCCCTCTTTCGCTTTCCATCTTGAAGCCAACCCCCGATTCCTTCCTCCCTCCTTCCCCATTCCCTTCGCATATCCCATCGTCCGGAACAAGGCGTCTCCATTTTTCATCCGCCCGCGGGCGTCTTGTCGGTGATGAGGTATGCGTGGAGTGGCGAGGTGCATGATGGGGGGCTGACGCCGAGAGGTGCCCAAGGGGGAAGCAGAGGGAATGGGCAGGGAGGACTTACGGAAGGGTTCAATATTTGTACGGGTTATTCCACGCTAGTTTGTTATCCATTTTTGATGATGGGGAGTGCTTCGAGTATGCTTATCTAACAGGGCGAAAATTTCGGGTACCTACGCCAGGAAGCTCTGGTCGTATGGAGGGAAGAAGAGCAATTTCGCGGGGGCCATTGTAATTGCTCGGCATAGGTCCAACTTCTATGTATGTGTTAGGGTTTTCGCTCCACAGAATGATTATGCATGTGTAAAGAGATATAATTTCGTGAAATGTTTTACGTACCGTTAGTATACCAATGTCTTAAGAGGATGCTTTCCTCCCGCTCGGTATTTTTCCTTATTTCGTGACCGATCAATCATTAAGAAGTTACGCTATCATTTTGAAATTTTCATTTTTGTATAGTTGATCTTCGTCAACATTTTCCTGTTCTAAAATTATAAATTATACATGAGAAAAAAATGAGGTAAATTTTTCAAATTTGAGGTATAGACTAATATTGAAAAGGGTATGTGCTCCCTGATTACGTCAAGATCAAAGTGTAAGTTGTGAACGTGTAATTCTTCAAGAATAAACGGCGCGGGGGTTAATGGGTCGATTCGTTTTGGAGGCATTAATGTAGCGAAACACAGGAGTATTTATGAGCTCGTCATACTTATGACCGTGCAATCGAATCGGGTATGCCTACTACTGTCCGTACGATCCGAAGTAGACTGGCAATACAGGTCGCGTACGTACTCATTTGGAGGACGTGATGTTCTCTCTTTCTCTTTGTCGGAGGCACGAATATTACAAAAGAGGATCGTCAAGTCGGCCTCTAAATGTGTTGTCAACCTGCGCACATTTAAATGGGTTTACAAAAGTCGACACTCGCGTCGCTGACGGACAAAGTGATCCGAGTTTCACGGGGAAATAGGGTATAATTATCGGGTTTAACCGAAATTTTTATACATATGATGTGATGTATCAAATTCATAAATTTTCAATGCTATACCGTGCAATTACAAACATTGCGCTGCAAAATATTGAAAAAAAAATCGGATCGCATTGCACTCATCACCGCGCCGCGTACATTTTTGAAAACCGATTAAAATGCGACCGAAGTGGCAAAATAAATCACCCTTCTATGGGATGGAATTGGGCCTCCTCTATACAGTCCCCTTGCTAGTATGCCTACCACTGCACGTACGATCCGAAGCAGACTGGCGATACAGGTCGCGCGCGCACTCATTTGGAGCAGGTGATGTTTTCTATCTCTCTCTTTGTCGGGGGCAAGGCTCGAGCCCTTGACCTTCGTTGCATCGGACGAGCACAGCCGCTCGCCAGGCTATCGCGGCCGTCCATCTCGGATGAGGAATATGAGGTGGAGGGAGAGGGGCGTGTGAGCGGATAGGTATGGAGAGGGGAGCACGGGAATCGCGGGAATGCACTGAGTGGCGCCCGCGGCGGAGGAGAGTCGCGCTCCGACTAGGAGACGTCTTTGCGGATGCCCCGTCTCGCTTTGCAGCCTATCCGGAATGCTCAATTATTTTTCGAGAGAGGAATCCCGACAGTTATATGCGTCCGCTCACTTTCCGCCTCGGAACCACTTGTGTTTTTTTTACCTCCTCCTCTTCTTCCACGCGTCATAATGCCATCCATCTCGTCCTCTCCATTTCTTTCTCGAGTTATTCCCCATCTCTCTCCGTATTCCGTTTCCTCATAAGTCCTCCCTCGGGAGACGCAGGAAAAAATTGTGCCGCTCTGATGTGAATTCTTGCGGCTGCCCCTGCTTGAGCGGCGGGATCGAAGTCTCCCGTGTATTGTGTAAGAATGGTACGCTTCGGGAAGGTGTGATTGCACTTTTAAATCTGACCTTACTTGAGGTAAAGTGGTTGAAATGACTTTAGAGTGGCTAAAAATGTTAAGTTTTTTTTCATTCGGAGAAGAATCGTTACACTTATAATGTGTTATTTATCATCATCGGTGGTCAGCAATCCTGTGATTGGTTTGACGCAGGTTATCCTATCAGCTAATCTTTTCAAACCTACTTACTTCTTCCCTTATATATCATTTACTTGTTCCATATATTTCATTCGAGGTCTTTCTTTTCCGTTTTTGTTATCTACTTGTCCCTCAACGATTGTCTTCATTAGGCTACCATCTCTCAAAATGTGGCCTATATGGTTGTTCCTTCTTTATATCAAGGTTTTCATGATTCTTATCTTCTCTCCTACTCTTTGACTAAGAGAGAAGAGACGCCTCATTAAAAGATAAGTGTCATTGATATAAATGAAACTTAGACCAACCACTCAAGTGATAAGTTGGCGACACAAATTTATTAAACTGTCATTATATGTGGATTTAGGGACGTAAGGAAATTACTTCCATATCATTGATGTTAATATCTCTCCGTCTAATTGAATGTGATGTTGAGGTGGCATGGGTCTGAACATATCTGTTTGTAATGTTTTCTTCGTGTCTTTTGTGGGATTAGGATTTCAGTATGATCGCTTTGTATTAGGATTGAGATCATGGAAAATTATATTTCTCTTTGGTGATATATTAATATTGCCATATACTACAATCGTAC
Organism: Ischnura elegans; assembly: GCF_921293095.1. Taxonomy (NCBI): domain Eukaryota; kingdom Metazoa; phylum Arthropoda; class Insecta; order Odonata; family Coenagrionidae; genus Ischnura; species Ischnura elegans. The sequence continues at coordinate 112,158,160 of NC_060248.1, forward strand.
TTATTGACGCCTTTTATTTTTTTGGAGATTGACATTATGCATTTACTGTAGATCTCCACAGTTCGGGAAAGCCCAAAATTCTTTTCTTAAGAAGTTTGTTTTGTGAGGAAATGTCAATCTTGCCTAGAAATTTTCGCGTAGAAATTCCCTTCTATTTTCTTCTCAACCGTGACCATCGAGGCGTGCGAAAAAAATGGGCCTGAAAAACTCATGAAATCGTAATTTTTTCGGTAAATTCGTAGCGGTCTCGAATGTGTGATGTATATATGTTATATTGGCCTGTGCCGTTCCATCATCCGCTGTCATGAAATTCTCGTTAGCGCCGTAGTGAATTGAAGCCCATTTCTCTTGCGCCTAACTCGCAATTTCGCGTAGTTCACCTCCCATCTACCATCGAGCCAATCAGGTGTCTTCCCGCCATTAGTGTCTTCGTGATCATAGTCGCCTTTCCCTCAGTGTTAACTTCGTCGAAAACGGCCGAGTTCTCACCTCCTATTTTGTGTGAATTCATTTTCATTCGAACGATTCTCTCCGAAAAGCCGTGACTCACGAATCAGGGATGATGACCCTCAAGCTCTCTGGGTCAAAATTCCAACTTTTGCTTAAGTAAAACTTTGACTTTGGGGTTGAATAAAAATGATTTTAATGCATTTAACTTTAATTATCGACGTCTACTTTTGGGAATTCAATGGCCACATTTTGTTTTGATGCAAAATAAATCTAAAATTTTTACCGAGGAATTTGAAGTTGTCGTATTGTTGTTTTTAATTGTTGGGCTAAGAAAAAACGTATTTATATTTTTTCGCTACAGAAACATTGGATATTTTTCTCGCAGTTCGTTGTATTATTTCCTTATCTTTCCTATGTGATCCATACTTTTGGTTTGAATAAAAATGAATTTAGTGCACTTAAGTTTGAATATCGACGTCTACTTTTATGCATTTAATGATAACGTTTTGGTTTGATGCAGAATAAATCTAACATTTGCACCGAGGAATTTGAAGTCATATTTAACGGCGTATTTATATTTTTGCGCCTCAGAAAAATTGGATATGTTTCTCACGGTACGTTGTATTATTCCTTAATCTTTCTCATGTAATCTATAATTCTAGCGGGGAAAGAGGGAACTGTTTTTTTAATTTACAGCCATTTTTTACCTGATAAAAATAAAAACCCTGCAAAGATACAAACGTAAACATTTGTGAAACGGATGAATTAATATTCCGCTATCCTTTTTTTATAAAGTATTAAAGTATTTTCGTAGGAATGATTGTAGTAGCAAAATTCAACAGCAATCATTTTCTTTAAATAACGCCGGAGTCGGTGACAATCATTTCCATTTATATGACGTGTATGCTTAGTCTATTCATGAGGTTATCATTCCTTTTGAATACCACTATTTCCTCGTTCATTAAGTTTTCCGTTGGCAATATGTTTTCGTTGTCTCTTATGATTGGTACCGCCAAGGCTGTTCGGTGTTCATGGTATATAATGAGAGCCGCAAAATTCGTTGCAGTTCCATTATGAATAATCTCAAATCGGCCATCCAGGTGGATACTTTATTGCAAACGTCACCATAATTTTTCTTGTTCAGCCTTCATCTCTTTATTGGACAAGTTTCATCTTTATTACGGTTCAGAGATCAGCCCAATCGCTGAAAAGCCTTCAATTTACGCCGTGAAATGTAAAATGAACAGTTATGCATCATTTTATGTTATGGAGAGAATCATTTGATCAAAGCACGTGTCGTCATTTTTAATGAATCATTTCTGTTCGCGTCCATTAATTTAAGGAAGATGTTACCGCTATTAAGGGAGTGCGCTAGCGTTTTTTTTTTTATGGGGTGAGTTTTCTTGATCGAATTTCAGGAGCCATCAATTTTTTTAATGCGGTGGGTATCTCCGAGAACCGTTTTGGGTGCAAGGATATTATGGGCAATAGATAGTTCTAAGAATGCTCATTGGAGTCGCGTAATAAGGCACTTCTAAGTAGACTGGCCTCCATCGCATGATTGGAATCTTTTTGCGGCCACGCTGCTCCAGGCGTGCGGCTACCCCGTGAGAACGCCGGTCGTTCACCGAGGAAGGCTAGTAAAAAGTCTCCTTAGCCATGTGACACCCCACAGCCATTAGGTTTTCCATCCGTGTTTGCTGTTAACGTCCCTGAAAGTGTCTTTCCCTGTCCTCAACTTCTCTGGTAATCCTTTTGCTTATCTTCGGAGGTAATTCTAAAGTGGTTGGGATGTCAAAGTGATCGTCATAGCTTGAATCGGATTTGTCGGCTTGTTTTCAATTCAAGTTCAAGGTCTGATTGTGAGGTTATGCGGGATTATATCGAGAAGGCAAGTATTTCAGCCTAGACACGACCTAAACCCTTTTATTGTAACGTGGACTTGATGTTAGACACGCTTGAAATATACGTTGATATGTTTTATTTATTTTTCGAGTGACATTTCAATGCAGGAACACCAATCATGCAGTCGTTGAAATACAAAAAAATTGTAAATAATCATGCATTAACTATTATATTATATAAGTGCAATTTATTTTATTGGTTGCGAAAATGGGAATAATCTCATATCAATCAGACTATGATTAAATTATTGATTTAGTTTATCAGCGCTAAGTTTTGTCGTTTGCGCTCAGCGATACGACGCTTACATGTTTTCATTTATATTTGCTCTGCATTCCATGGTGTAGATGTGCAAGTCCTTATTGGCGGAAAAGGTGACTATTCATCAGTCTGAATGCGAATTAGACTGATGGCTCATGATTATACATCACAAAGATGTTTGGAATTTGTTGTTGATACATTCGCAATTTGATGTTATCTGGTTCAGTTTTCCTGGGGTGGGCATCCATCAATTTTATTTCAATGTTTTTTCATTATGTGTGGGTGGAATCATGCATTTGGCTTGACCTACAGATATTTCTGGTCATAGAATTTCGTTTTGAACGAAACCGCACCGCTACGTATAGTTTGTTGGGCATTGCGCCAAGAAATATTTAATTTTTGAAAAATCTGTAGTTTTCATTTAACTGAATGTATGCATCCCATAGATCAGTAATATGTTGGGTAATACCTTCTAATGCTCAAACGTGATTCTTTTTTTGCCCATCTTCAAATGAAATGGTCGTAAAGTCCACATGATACCATGTGCAATGTGGAAAAACGTTAGAGGTTTTCAAAACCTTGTATTCGCTGCGTTCGATTTTCTACGGGTCTTTTGGGGGATCGCAAACCTAGCAACTCGTGTTCTGAAACGCTACATCAATTTACTAGAAGCAATTAAACTAATAACTGCCTTTACCACCTCTCATAAAACATTCTCACTGCACATTGCATGGTTGTGATCTGCCGCTAAGCACGTGATCCATCCATCTCTCATTTGAGTGCTCCGTCGACATACTTAAGGTTTAGGATGCATCACGTTATCGAGTAATACATTTTTATGTCTTGCATTTCATGTGAAAGTGGATTATTTGCTTCAGTACCTTGTTAAGTCTCCCTCTCCTTTGCGTCTATTGCAGTAAGTCTCCTATGTCAACTGGCCCTAAGTAAATGTTACTTCTCATCTTGCTACGCATCTATAGACTGTACTGCTTAGAAATTTTTGCCGAAGGTGTGGAGCTAAAAAGAAGGCGTTATTTACATCGTCAACGTAGGGGTTGTTCTGCATTTTCGAATGCGGGCTCAAAATCCGATGGCGTCATGAATTTTGCCAAACTCGGGCATTGTTTGGAAGCTCAAGGAGTGACCGCATTCTGCGCTCGAGTAACGGCTCTCGTAAACAATTCACTTCCACGGGTACAGTTCATTTCCATTGAGTCATCGATTTAGCCTCGAGCAATGAATGATTCATTGAACAGTTCATTTGAGTATTCAAAAGCTCTCCGAATGTGGTCATTTTCATTCTGAAATGCAGAGTAGCCCCTAGTTGTCAACAGTTGTGGGATTGTGTTGACCCAACTCGCCTCTCAGTTCTCTCATCCGCATATTTTTTTCGCTCGTATTTCTTCTCTTTCACTTTCTTCGTCGTCTTTCATGCGATGTAGAAAATGAAGATTCTCAAATGGTCGTATAATTGTCCCGCAATTCGTCAACCTTGCAAGTAAAAATTGTCACTGTGTTGGTGTGCGGGAAGGGGACCGCAGGGACCAAACCCCCCCCCCCCTTTCCCGCACACCAACATACGGACAATTTTTACTTGCAAGGTGGAGACGAACTGTGGGAGAATTTTATTCTGCCATTTGAGTATCTTCCTTTTCTACATCTTTGAGGCCGTAGCGATCAATCTTTCGACAAGCGACAAATCTCGAGTTTTGCATCTTTCATGCGAATTTCACTCCTACTTCTCCCACCATGAATCCATGAATGTCTTCATCACAGCTTAATGTCCTGCGGAGCGGGCTATTTAGCTATGTTATCCTCACGTGAAGGTTTTCAGAAGAATTCTCTTTTCTTTTACCTTTCTTAAGCCTTGTTTGCACGTTACATTAACCCAAGTCGTCGAGTTGATGTCTGGATGTATGAACGCGTGAATGAACACGAAAATGCACCATATAACCACCCAACTTGTGCGAATGGATGAAAAGAAATTTGAACCTGTTCCAATTTGGTTCATACATTCGTACATGTTCCGTTCCGGTCCACAAATATTGTTCATGCTAACAGATGTTAACTCGTACGTGTTAATGTATCGCGTTAACAGGCATTTAGGAATTCCTCGTTATTCCCTTTTCAGGTCTTCATGATTCTTGAAATTTATTTTCACCACACGGCCTAAGAAATTTCACACGGCTCCATTCATAAAGTTGAGATTCTTCAAGGTCGAGACTCCTCGTTTTAGAAAATTACGACGCACCACCACTTCGAGTCCCTATTGAGTGCGATCCCATATGCCTGAGATCTCGGCCGCTGTTTTTCGCTTCCTTCCTCGAAGATTCCTCGCCACCCTCCCTCATGAATTCTGCTGAACTTGGTCCTCTCCTTGCGCCCCCGGCTCTCCTTTGACCATTCGAGTCCTCCGTCCCCATCTGCCTACGACGGTTCGACCTCCTTCCCTGCCAAGATATCACCTCTCATTCCCGGTGCTGCAACCCACCTCTCCTCTCCTACCTCAGCAATCCGACATCATCCTTCTCTTTTCCCCCATCCCTCCCTGTCCCTTATATCGGCAAACATCCTCCACCCCGGAAATCCCATTCCTTGCCCTATCAACGTGATCATACTTATTCCATTCTCGTCCGGGGTCACCTCTTTCTGTCCAGAGCTAAGGGTTAGCTATGTCGGTGCCTTCCAACTAACGCGAGCCGTGCACCAGATGGTCTGGAAGATGGAACAGATCTTGTGATTACATTTCTTTGGGGTATTCCCTCATTCTCATTTTTTGTTCTCGTGCCAATGCTATTGTTTACATTGAAATTCATATTATTTGTTCTGAAAAATTCACCATTACACGCATTTGTGTAGGAATAACAAAATGGATTACTAAAATTACTCCTGAGTAACGCCATGTCTTGCGTAATATAGTTATTTTCATAAACTAAGTAGGGTTTCAATACAAATATGTTTTTAAAATGTAGTGCAATTAATATTTAATGATAATTATTATAAGGTTATTCAATATCCCCCCTGTGAGAAAACGTTTTGATCATATAACATGTTAGTAGTGAAAAATTGAACTTGCTGGTGACCGTGATTCTCGTTTATTGTGATATTTCATGGCTGATGGCTGAGAAAAAATATCCTCCCCTCGGCGTCGTTTATTACCTGTTCTCAATTGGATATCCCCCTCATAATCCCATATCCTCAGGATCGGACATGCTCCTTGGACGTCTCGCCTACTTACCTGATTCCCGCGGTGCTTTTTCGAACCAATTTGGTCCGCTTCAATCACTGCGCATGTGCGAGCACGTCTCCATATGTATGGTAAGGTGCCAATAAATCTGATTATTAAGACGGTTTTGGCGAGGAAAAAAAATCAGGCGGGACGAAACGACTTTGTTCCCGATCAGGAAGAAGTAAAGTATACGACTTGGGAAAGATGAAGCAGTGTACTAGACGGAGAACAGGTTGGTCAGTCGGGGAGAACAGAAAAACCAAAACGGCTCGGAGGTTTTTCAAAGATTTATTCCATCCGGTCATTCTTCCGGTCTCCCGGCAACCGATCGGGTTCTCAGGACGTGCGTGCGAGAAATGGGGCCTCGTGGTATGTGTGTTATTTTTTTGCTAGCTCTGCGGATTACTGTCGTCTTTTTTTTTCTCTTCGTCCACCGCCTCAAAAGATGAAGGCAATAAGTAAATGAAGCAGCAAAAAAGTTCTAGGTCAGAAGGCCAGTCGTGAAATACGTATTGCCTCGCTAGTCAAGGAGAGAGAGTAGGGGGTAATCGATAATCCAAAAGGCTGTGATTTCGCTTCTGTGTTGGGACTCATGAGAATCGTGATGACTGGGAGATGGTCGATTGAAGAGATTGAGGAGTGAGCTCATTGACGGGGATGAAGGCGATGATTTTGAAGCCAGCAGAAGTAACAGAAAAAAACAGATTTTTTGGGTCCATCACCGGATGCCCTGAAGTACGTGTTGGAATTATGAGATTTAGAAAAGGTGAGCTGTACTTGGAAATGCCCCTCGATAACAGTGTTTCACTATTGACAGAACAGGTTTTGGATTGGTAATACTCATTGATTTCCTATCAAACTTTTTATCTCACAGTCATGTGCACCCTAAATCGGCAGCATGTAGAAAAATGTTGTCGATTATATTGACTGTCAAATTGATTTGGCATCGAGTTTTTGATGGGTGTATACGCTTAATAACCTTAAGAATATTTTACCAACCGATGAAAAAGGTAATGTAACGACTTTGCATTGCCTATGTTAACAAGGGCTTCGTATCAAAAACGGCGTGACCAGTCATTTTGATGTTTCATGAATTAGGGGAAAAACTACGTATTTTTTCACCAGGTGCATTACGCCTGGAGAAGTAACCTATGAATTGTGGAATATAATGATGCGACTGTTAAATCCGCCTTACAAATTAGAGTACCAATTTTAGCTTGTTACGATTATAGTAGAACGTTCCTTGAATAACTTATATACTGAGACGGTGTTGCTAAAATGAATACGAGTTTCTGGTTTTCTGAAAATAGAACAAGAAAAATACGAAATAATTCGCGCAAGCCATTGGCTCCGCGATAGCCGTAAAAAAAGTGTAATAAATCTCCTATCTGAGAAATTTGATTTCTACTGCCCAAGGTGGTTTTTGAGAATGTAAACATATCTTTTGAAATCATTTCCGGGACCAGAAACCGTCGTGAATTTCTAGAGAAGCAACTTACGGCAGAAAATTAGGCCACACATGTATTAAATGTAACTGCCATGTGGAAGAATGTTGTTTTTCATCACCCCTGTTTTTAAAAGAATGTAAATATAGAAAATAATCTTGGCTGGGCTCACTGATCTTACCCTTATCTGAACAGGTTTTAAATTGGCAGATCGTGGCGTTTAAAACCCACGATTGTATAAGTGGACTATCATTCAGACAGAAATCAGGAACTAGGAGCGAAAATTGAAACTTGGTTCAAAATTTGACAAAATTCATAAATGGGTCTTATTAAAGTTTGGCTGCCGTTTGGTATGTGTTCTCATTGTGAAGTGAATATGTTTTTTAAATGACTCTATGCGTGCGTGCTTATCAGTGCGACTAAATTGAGAAACATTTGTTATGGTGTTGCATCGGAGGATTTCTGGTTGTAATGGCCTTCATTTTTCATGAGCGGTGCGTTTAGTTCGTAATCTGTGACTCACTTAACTCTTCACGGTTCTTAAATTAAGGTGAATTTGGTGGCTAAATTAAGGTAAACTCTTAAGGCTTCTTAAATGATCTTGACGTGTTCATGTTCCGCTGTGCTTTGGGAAATAAATTGTTCGAGAGCTTGAGATTGATGCATTACGGCGGTCACAGTCCAATTATCAGAAAACGGTAAAGTGCACTCGATGCAATATAAGTAATGACTATGTTTATCCTGGTCTCCATCGCCCTGAATCCCAAAAGGGTCTCGTTTCACGCATTGAATAATTTCCTTAATGCCTTGGATGGTGCCAAAGGACGGAAGAATCGTGAATAACTATCGATGGATAGGTAGGGATTTATAACAATCATCTTTAATTATTCGGATATTTTATCTTACTATTGCTCATTTTTATTCTTCTTCAGCTCTAGGTACTATTGTTCTTAATATTTTTATTCTAATGACGACATAATCATTTTTGACTTGCAGGACATAGTCAGTTGATCCATTTATGTTGTTGACAGATACACTTCGAGTTGGATGATTAATTTAAAATTCTCTTTCATTAATTGATTCCGTTAAAATTTACCGTGCTGGCTAACAAATTTAATTTCTTTCCTCGACTAATTGAAGTGTCTAAGAAACTTAGCAATATGGCAAAACCTCATTTACCTTATTAGGTTTACGAAAATGATTAAAGTTATAGGAAAATATGTCTTAAAAGTTTACAAAAAGTAGTTGGTGATAGCAGTCATCTATGTGCATAAAATAGCATTTTTGGCATTCGGCGGGTAAATATTTTTCCTCTGAATTTGCAAGAACTATTTTCGAATCCCTCCTTTGAATCATTGATACGGTACGTGTGTGAGTAGATTTCTCGGAAGGATTCTCCCTAGTGTTGCCAATTTCTTTTTCGCCTTCAAGTCGAAGGGACACAAAATCGTGATAGGACTCTAGTCAAACAGCTCCCTTAATTGGACCCTAGCATCCCACGGATGGAATCGCAGGACTCGGCAGCGTCCTTCGTTAGCTACCTCCTTCTAGGATCACCCTTGTCGCGCCTCGCGAGATCCTCAGTGACGCTAGGAAGAGTCGAAAAAAAAGTTTCTTCCGTGCACCTCACAGAAGTGTGAAAAACGGTGCTTTTCGGAGGAGGGAGATGTCTCGATTCCCACAGGGACTTTTCGCGTCTAATTGGTAGGAAATAATCCGTTCCATTTCTCCCGACCTCGGCTGTTATGTCTCGCTTCGAGTGAGGAGGAGGTTGGTCGGTCTGTACCGAGGGCGAACGCCCTCGTTGAGAACGGGTGAAGGAATAAATTGGCTTCGTTCCCCCCTCAACGGGTTTCAGGGGCACCCTCCAGCGGTCATTCCGTCGGTGGTCTGATGCAATTGAAGGATGTCCGACGTGCTCGAAATAAGTCTCGTTTCGGGTCGCGATGTGCCGTAACCGATCCGTATTCGTCGTAAAAATGTATCGGTGTGACTCGTGGGTATCTGCTCCTATAAAGACTATAATGATTCCTGTAATGAGGGATATTACCAACTGTATTTTAAGGTGATAAAATTAGCCATTCATCAATTAAAATTATCAATACAATTATATTACAAATAAAATTAATTACAATGAAATATGTGTATGAAATTTTCATATTTTTTAAAAACGTTTGTGGCAGTTCACGGACGAGGCTTCAGTAATTTTTAAGATATATGTACCGTAAGCTTAAATCTGCTTTGCCTAGATCGCCTGAAATATCGGAAACCAACCTTTTGAATCACCATCTTGCTTTGCATGTAAAAATTTTGGACGCCAATTCGGAATGACTTCGTTTGATAAAAATAGACTGAAAGAAAGACTTTTTCTATTATAAAAAGTTAGTGTTCAATCATTAAAGGTCGTTTATGGTTATTTGCAACGTTATTGTGCTGTTAACCGGTAGTACAGATAAGGTAACTGTAGGGAAAATATTTTGCCATTGTTGTGTTCCAGAATATGTGATGCTTTCTACTCTATCGATATTTTTTTAAAGTATCCATGGCTTAATTGTCGATCATGAAATACTTAATACTTGTGTCATGCTTCTATTTCTTAAAAAATGAAAAATCGTCACAGTCGGGGTTTCAGCATTAAATACTATTTTCAAACCTGAGACAATGATTTATACTTTGTAGTAAATTTAGGTGATAAAAGTTTATTACGAGGAATTGTTAGGTAAACACCTGAAAAATCCATAGTAAATTATACTTGCCAATTTGGTAAATGTATTTAAGGTCATTAAAAGGTTCCTTATGACATTTTTTCCTTCAATTTTTCGGATATTATTATGCGCACATAAAAGTAAATAAGTAAGTTTAATAAAGTCTTCCTGCAATGTGAGAACTTATTCTATCTACGTAACATCTACCACTCGTAAAGGAGTTCTTGTCGAACCTGTCCGTGTTCCATGTGGGCGTTTGCAATGTGTTCTGCTGTGGGGTGTCTCTCCACAATATTTTCCTCCACCGTTACTGTCAATGGGTCATCGCTCCGTGACCTAGAGAATACTCGCTGGCTGGGGATAACTTCTGCCCTGGTGCTTGGGGAAATGGAAGCGGGGAAGTTGAAGAAATAGAGGGCGAGGTCGGAATGTGAGGGAGAATGGTCGACACATTTACCCACCTAAAGGTGCGAAACAATAGGAAAGGTGATAAGTATTGTGCGAGCTCTCACCGTCATAAAAATGGAAGCTATCTCGTTCTGAGAATTCATTTTCATATTCTCAGAAGTTAATGATACCACTGGATTGTTCCCTGAGGCAAATTAAAAAGTAATGTCGGTATATGGTCTTTCCAAAGCTTCCTGCCTTTTTCAATTATGAAACTGCATTGGTCCAAAATATTCCCAGAAACATCCATTTCCGAAATTAAATTTATTTTTGTAAATTATGAACGTGATAAGGGAGCGAATAGTTTACTTAATAATTTTTAATTTGCTTGAACTTTTTGACTTGCGTTTGACATTACAGAATTGTTTTATTCGTTTTTTCTCTCGGTTGAACCTACTCATCTAAATATATGTAGATTTTTTTGTTGATGCTTTCAGTTATTTAGCTGTGACACAGTTATTTTGATTAAACTCTGAATACTAACTGTTTAAAATATAAAACTTCATGAAGAATTTGTTTTAAGATGTTATGATTAACGTATTAATAGAAAAGTTATGACTATAGCGAAACGCATTTGTGATTCATCGGAGCAATGCCTTAAATCCTTTTCTAATGCATTCATTGATTAACCCACTGATAGTGAGATAAAAACATGCATAGCAAGTCTTAGATTCGCCATCGTTTAGAGCATTGAAAGAGGGGCTTTAATATCCCGATAAATTACCAAGGTTTGCAAAAGCTTCCTTTTTCTTGATGTCTTGGAAATGAGGAATGCCATCTCTGAGGCAGTCTCTTTTTTCTTTATGTTTGTACCAATAAATTTTAGGTATTTTGTGTGTCCTATTTTTTTATGTTTTCCTTTAATATCAAGCACTATCGTCGTATGTCGACTTCATTTTACATTCTTTTGTGCAAGTGATAAGCCCTCAGTTGGTGAGTTATGCTATTTTGTCGGCGCAGTTTCTCAGTCTTGAGATGGATCTTTGATACTATTCCTATGGAAGTAATCCAGTAAATTTGTATCAAATAACTCCTAGTAGGTAAGAGCTTTAGATTGCTTTGAGCATCTCTTCGTAGGGCTAGGAAACGAGGTGAGATGCTCAGCTGGAAGACGAGAAGATGGTTTTTAGTTCTTTGAGAGAAATATTTTGGGAAGGACTCGGAAAATAATAACCGCTACTCTCCTCCCACGGCTTTTAATGCCCGTGCCTTCTTGGGTTGGGCAGAGGTATGCTATTATGAATTTGGGCTGTATGCTTCATTCATAAATCGTTCCCACGTTCGCCGCTGCACCCTATTTGAATATCTACTTAAGTCAATGTTTGGTATCCAGGTGGTTCCAAAAGTGCTATGAGCTGGTGATTTGAAAACCTCAGATGACTCTATACAATTTGGAATTGATGTTTATATAATATTTACACATTTCAACTTTGGTGAAGCTTTATTAATGTACTTTACTACCGCGTGATAACGGAACGCTGTGAGAAAACGACTTTTATTTTCGGTCCCCTTGACTTTCCGCTATTTTTAATCCTGTTGATCGCTTGTAGCGGATACTAAAATGGTTGAGAACTCATACTAGGGGTGTGAGTTGATGATGGGGCGTGGTCTCTCTACGAGTTAGAGATTTTAACTATCTGTTGTTAATTGTCGGCTGACCTACATTTGGATGTGATTGGAGCAATGTTTGTTCATTTTTTTAGGTTAAACATAAAGCTGATGGATATTATTTAATTGCCACCTAGCCTAAATGGCTGATGTTATGAACAAATGGTCTTATGTAATTTCTTATTACCTCCTTTATGCAATGCGCCATTTAATTTCATATCGTGCGTGTAAGTTCAAAATCTGAATAAAAACCTATGCGCATTCCGACCAAGTAGTAAACGTTTTTTTCCTCTAAATTAAGGCATTGCTTCCTCCTTAAAATGAAGAGCAAATGCTGTGGATACTACATGCTGTATGAATGTGAGAAGTTAGTAATAATACCTCTCTCAACATAGTTGAGAACTGAATAATATATGCATTTCTCAAATTGTATCGGATATCCTGAAGAATTTTGATTCGGTGATTTTCGAAACAATTTCAATGATTTTATTCGGATGGTTATGCAGAATAAAGAATGTGAGAATGAGTTGTTGCCAATTACATTTGTATTAAATAAATTTTACGAGGCGATTGTTTTTCAAAACGCAGGCAATAACACCCTCATTTTTTATCTTCTACATCGTTTAAATGTAATTTTAGTGGTGAAAAACCCCTTAGCAATTTGGAAAAATAGCTACTATACTGAATGGTGGCTCTGGCATAAATGTGTTAGAAAGTCATTATCTTTTATCCCATATTCTGAGATCCATTAGTCACTGTTGTGGACACACCAAGACCACCCACCACCACCCACATTCAGTGCAATGTATCGGCGGGAAACCCTAGGTTATGTTTTAATCCTCCATTTAATGATGATAATGACTTTAATTGGACCATTCGTAATTCAAAGGCCTTTAAGCGAACTGGATGGTATATTTCGGGACGGGGAGTCGGTTTTATTTCTTCGACACCGATAGACTCATTGATATACCTACGATAGATTACTTGCATTATGATGGAGTCAGATGATCTAAAATGGCATTAGAAAATTATTGCAAGCTTGTGCCAGACGTATTTGAGTATAAAATCTGTCCTTGTTGAAATTCTTTCCGAAAAATTGAGAATCGAATCTATTTTGTACTGATCCATTATGCATGGGTCTATCGAAAATTATCATCGAATGGTCCAAGCTAAGAAAAATTATAAGCCATGAAAATGAAAGGACCTAAGTAAACATGTAATTTATTCAATAATTTATCGATTAAAAAAAGTACACGATTACAATAAAATTGCGAAATGATATTTCGGAGTGTAGCCTTTTTGTTAGTCTTTGTAGCCTTTATAGTCCAAGTTATTTTCAAGATGACGTTTCATGGCTTACGCTGGCCTTATCTTCAGATCAGGTCTGAAACCTGATCTCAAGATATGGTCATCATACGCCACGAAACGTCATCTTGAAAACAACTTGGACGCAGATAACTCGAAAACCATGGAGAGAACTGCAATCTAGCGCATCAAAAGCCTAAAGCAGAAATTTGCACCCTCTTTGCTCAGTAATAGAGTGGTTTCCTATTTTTTTAAATTGCCTAAATCGAAAGGTTATTACTTCAGGAGTACGTATTTCACGCTTTTAGATTTTTAAATGACGACATCTATTTTTTGCGATTAAATGAAAAGTGAAAAATTTCAAGCGCGCGAAAACGCGACGGCTAAGTATGAATGCTGGAAAAAGCCCAAGTGACGTCATGCTGGTTCCGGCTGCCGCTGTGTGAGGCCACCTTGGTGCGAGGCTATGAGCGCCACTACGATGCGGGCTGCTCGGAGGTAGCTGAGTACCCTGCTAGTAGGCAGCGCTTGGCTTAAATAAGGATTATTAATACCCTATCAAACAAAGGAAACTTTCCGACCATAGGCAATTTTAATAAGTAATTATTAAGAGATGTTTCGCTGAGCTCTGTGCCTCATGCATGCAATGGTAATCTCAGACGATGTAAAACTCCTGACTACTTGTATAGAATCTAGTTCCCTGTGACGTCACGTGTAGTGACATCGCATGGGCGCCTATCTGGCCTTTTTCAAATGAGGTTAAAATTGACCATTGGCATCCGTCTAAACTGGGATTGCTAAAACCAAATAATTTATATATTATGAATACACTAATGTTGGGTAACGAATCGTAATCAATGTCTTTCGTTTTCTTTGAAGAAGGAAACTACCCAATTGCGTTTTTGCAGTCCCTTTGTTCATCACATGTGTAAAATGCCTTTGTTTACTTTCCTGATCGTCGTGCTTCCTGATATTCTCCTTCATTGCCTTTTCCACGTCACATCGAAGTCATTACCTGTCCTTTACGTGCGAAGGGTCTCGAAACGGTTATTTGCCTTGTCTCTTTAGATTCACCCTTGAAATTTGTTTCGGGTATGATCCTATGTTTCAATCGCCTTCTTATCGTCTATCGTTACTGCCGCGGAGTTAACTTTTTGAGGCTGCTAGGATTTAAAAGTGCTCTTAGTTAAACCTCTTTTAAATCTTTGTCTACCTGCTCGCGGCTGGAGATTCTTGGAATCAGTGTTGAAGCTCGTCACGTGATTTTATTGTCGTTATCAGTGGCGCAGCGAGGGGGGGGGGGGGTTGGGAGATAAAACCCCTACAGAGCTCAGAAATTTTTTAAGGTTAAACCCATTTTACGTAATTTCATTAATATTACTTATAGAATTTTTAAGGATTTATAAAATATCCCACAGAAAGTCGTAAAACTCACTATTTATCCTAACATTTCTCAGGGAGGGCCCCCGCACCTCCCGATTACCCTTGCGGGTATGCCAGACCCCCAGACAACAACGTATTAGTTGCGCCTAAAACCTCTCCTAGCTTTAATTCCTAGCTGTGATCCTGGTCATTCTACTTATACAAGAGACAACGAAATTACTGAATCATTTTCAAACCCCTCCCTCAGGCTTTATTTCACGTGTCAAACATCGAATTTTAATGTTTTACTTATTGTAGCTCCCCTACGACGTAATGCCCGTCGACATTAAAATAAATTGTTTTACGGCAGCTCTCTCATAGACATTTATAATATAAAGGCTATTAAATAAAATTTATTGGTTTTCCGAACGGTGGTAGTGTGGTTCAATTCACTCTCATTAAATCATTGAATTTTTCATAATCTTCCACGAGCAATGATGTGTAATGAGGCGGTGAATAAATTATGAATTGGCGTCATACTCATTCGCAATACTTAGATATAATTTACGCCCACTATGAAGGCTTGGTGGTAATCGCTTTGAAGGAACAAATTTCGCTTCCTTCCGTGTTCCGTTATTGGTCTACTGAGGATTTATTTCTTTGCTCGCCTCTTCCTTCGTTCTTGTGAGGAGCGGGAACTCACGCTATGTTACCTCGGCCAGTGATAACGGAATGGTGGCATGCGTCCCACTGGAGCGGCACTCATAAGATCTGCAGAGTACCGTCTCTAAATAAAAACACTCGCTCACCATTTACGTGAATTAAGATTTGGCTCAAAAATCTCTCCATTATGTGATCGTGATTGAGAATGTCAGGTCAGTTTAATCAAATAACATACTCATGCAATGCAAGACTTGAAAAAAATTAATCGTATGGCAGCCAAATATAATAGAGTTAGTTTCAATTCACTCAAATTAAATCAGTGAAGTTTCATCCTGTGAAACAGTAATCGTGTACCTCTCTTTTAAGCTTCCGTTGATTTTTTATTTCCAAACCCCTCCCTCATTCTTTATTTCACGTGTCAAACATCCAATTTTAATGTTTTTCCTTATTGTAGCTCCCCTACGACCTAATACCCGTCGACATTAAAATAAATTGTTTTACGGCAGCTCGCTCATATTCATTCCCTGCCGCATCGTGGAGTCCAATTTTACGCTCCCGTCGGAATTCGAACGACCCGTGCATGCGCGATAGCTCTGAGATGGAGGATGCCAATTGGCCTCGCGATTCCTCCGCTCCATTTGAACATTCCTCTGCGGTTTATTTTCGCACGGCAAACAAGAGGGCGATGTGAGTGAACTCCGGAGCCGAGCCGTTTTCTTTGGGCGTCGGTAGTTTTCGCCTCCTCCCCCTTCTTCCTGCGCTGCGGCATCGCCTCAATCAATCAGGCCTACGCCGCGGCACCATGAGAGGTGATGATCTTTTTCAAGAGCCTCGCTCACCGATGCCTCGGAAAACTTTCCTCCCCGAGTCTTAGGCGTTATTAGTGCGGATTGAATGCGTCGTCTACCTGAGGACCATCCCCGATCGTCAATAGAGTTTCGCCACCGGGGGCGGTGGTCCAATAACTTGCGGAGGAACCTTTCGCCACCTCGGGAAATGTAATTCCTATTGTTCTCCGATTGATTTCTCGCTCGCAATTAGTCATGGGGAGGTTCGGATCGTCACTTTGGGATTCGCTCCCCTGTAGTGAGGGCGGTATTTTTTTTTTTTAAGGAAGGACGGTGATCTTGCCCTTCGTCTTCCTCCTTCGAGAGGGAAGCAAGTCCTCATTGCTCTTCTTCGGCCCTCATTATGTCTTTCTCTCCGCCTCCGCTTTGATGCGTTGTCTTTTGTTGTCGGGGGCACAATGGAGGCCGACGAATCTTTGGCGAAAGAAGGGCGGCCGGGGGAGAGTCCTATTGAAAACAAGAGCGGAGGGCCCTCCCTCGCAGTGGGTGGGGCCCTTCTCTTCGATTTTTCCTGCTGTCTGCCCAGTGAGTGTGAGGAATCATGTGAGAAATGGATAAGTCGTGCTTTTAATTAAATTCGGCCGTTCCAGAGCCGTTAACTACTCAAACGCAACACTTAGCCTATAGCTGACGTTCAATTTAATGATTCATCAAAAAGTTTTGTTTTGAAAACCCAGAGATCCTGGCTTACAGACTTTTCTGTTTTAATATGGGTATCAGGGAAAAGGTAATAGTTTTTTTATTTGTCGTATTTGTCATATGTGAAGGAGAATGATAGGTTGCTATACTCTTGAAAGATACCAACACGGCGGAAGTAGAAGTTACGAAAAACTGAAATTTTTGATCAAATTGATTTTAGTTTCTCATGCAACCGACTGGCTGCGAGACCATTAAAAAAAATATATTTGAAATGCTTTTTAATCTAACAGGTAGACTTATAGTCTCGCTAAATCTCGCTAGATGCTTGGAAGAAATATTCTCAGCCAGCTTAATATCACACATTGTATTCTCTTAACCCGTGTATGGAATCACTATCAACCCATCTCATCAACAGCATTTGGTGTATTTCTAAGTTTATTTTAAACTGACAAGTCAAGTATATAGTCCACCCCTCTTTTCCTTTCCATATGAATTCACCTTACTTATTTGTTGCTATAGCTCGCAGCATTGCTGGGAAGAAATTTGTCTCAGCCAACTTGATATCCTATATTGTATCCTCTTAACCCAATCACAATCGTCCCATCTCATCAATAGCGTTTAGTTGCTTTTCCTTGGACCGCTCGTCTGATCACTCATCCTCTGATGCTCTTTTTATTTCTCATTCCCCCTTCCATGTATTTTCATCATGCGCTACTATTGGCCCCTTCCCCAACTTAAATTTACTACAGATCTGATTCAAGCGGAATGCCATTGTAAGTTGAACAATTGATTCGTAGTGTCCAATTGGCGTACCCCCTATTACGAATCTTTGGTTCACTTACAGCTGTGCCTTGAGTAGCTTCACAGGCGAAGGGCCCGACTCCATCATTCCCAGTCATTTGGTTTCTCCAGGACGATGCCGAAGCTTGTTCCAAAATGCCTGCTTATTGAAAATTTTTTCGGCACTCCAACATCCTCTTCGTCTGTGCGTTGCCTCAATTTCAAGTGAGGAGGGTTTTAACAATGAATTGATTCACCTTGCTTGCTTTTATCATTTATATTTGAAGAAATGGTGTCCAATTTTTTTTGCGTTGGAAGTCAATGTAGGCTGCTTCAAATATGTTTGCAATATGTTTTTTGGAGTCCCATCTGAAATGCGATAATCTCAAAGTAGCTGAATAAAATAAATAGATAATGGTATTCTGGAAGAGGCAGTCATGTGATTACTTTGCCGCCTTATACTGACCTCTTCAACGAATATGAGAGAACAAGAAATTTCATTTAAGAAAGGGCAATAATTTATTTTGCCGTGGCCTAATATTTGAAAGGGAAAAAAACTTAATGGATTTTACTATTACGACGGAATTAAAATTAGTGTCAGTAAATTCTTTTCCTGATCCAGATTTTATATGCTTATTGGATTTGAAGGCGATATTGACTTTTCGATGAATATGGTTTTGAATTAACCGAGTCTGTAGAAAATTGTTCTGAGTTAGGCAAGTTGTTAGGATCAATTTTTAGGATTCGTGAAAGTAGCTTTAATATTTTTACCTTTTAAATACCATTTAATATCTGAGGAAACTTTAGTATAGAATTTTAATTTTGACGGACTTCATCTGAGCATTTAAGGGATCGGCTATAAAATTTGCATCGAAATAGGGGCAGGTTTGTAGCATGTCCTGGGTGTCTATTTTTTCATCAGTAAAAGTTCTTTAATCACTGAATGCCTATATATGTAACATATTTTGTATCTTATAAGAAGGAAATGTGGCTCCATTGAAGACCAAATTCATATCCAAAATAATATTACTAACCTATCGTACTTTTTTGTCCTTAATCATTTAAAATTTTATAGTGAATCCCTTAAAAAATAATAAAATGAGTCTAATTAATGTAATCACCCTCATCTCGATATTTTGGTGGGAGATAGCCTTAAAAATTCACAAATAAAACTTTTGATTTGACCATTGAATTCTCTCTTGAAAGTACGATTTTTTCCCAAACAAATTGTGCCACATTCTTTTTCTCCGCATCTTTAGTGCATTTTGCCTAATTTTTATCTTAATAGTTAGGCCATTGCTCAAGACTGCATTGGGGATGCCTGCGTCAAATGGATGTCCTCGGCGGTTGCGAGATTTTTAGGATCACACTGGCGAAGTAAACGAAGCAACGTAGCGGAATCACCTCGTAAAGATGATTTTTAAACGCCAAGTTAAATGACTGCGACGGGCTCTAATCTAAGCGACAGAACGTGACTTGTGGAGATTTTTTTATACTTATGTACTCAGAGCTAATAACACCGTTCGTGGAACTCGGCCGCAAAATTTTTCTTCCTGAATTCTCTTACCTGTTTACTTTCGCCGCATTAGATGGAATTCTGCGAATGTTGACGGAGTGGGAGGACAAATTAGCTGAAGGTAATACTTCACAGGAAGATAAGTATAATGCGCCAATTACTACGAAATAAAAACCCGTGTCGCTTGCCTTCTCTAATTTGTATGCTACAGCACTATATTAAATATCTAAGTATTTTGATTTTTAATTTTTAAGTTTTTTATTATTCATGCTTTATTTCTACTTTACTAGACTCTTTTCATTCAGAAAACTATCCTTCCTCAGTGTTTCATCAGATTAGCGGAGTAACGGATAATTTTTTGAGAGAGAATTCGTATAACGATAATTTCTTTCGGATATTTAGGCAAAAATTTAGATCTGTATGAATCATACCTGTATTAGAAAGAATGTGACGTCAAAGATATCATCCAGAGTCTATTATTTTGTCCATCAGTGTAATCCATAGGCTTCCACTTTTATTTGCCGCTCTGCAAGTAGCAAATTGACCTACCATGCCACTGTTTGAAAACCGTCAACGTATACACTAGAAGCTAACACTGGTTGAGTGGCCTGGAGTTATCTGGGAACGTTGGGGAACTCCTACGAGCTATATTTTGGTCATGAAGCATATCTCGTCCGTCGGCTCAGGAGGAAAAACCAACATCCCATCGGTTTTTTTCGGACCGTGACGATCTTGCGGTCAGCGTCGGGCGATACGTGAGGGAGTTGAAAGATTTTTGGGCTGGAATGGGGTGTGTGGGAGGAAATGGCCAAAGAGGAGGAGGAGGGACGTGGTGACTCGGGGGAAGTGAGGTGGTCATGCCAACACAATTGGATGATGTCGGGAGGGGAGTGAGGCAGCGCTGGACGTAGTGGCACCAAGTGGTGGGTGCAAGGCTGGAATTGATCAGGCACTCGAATGGCGAGAGCTGAGTGGCTATTTGGAAGTGCCCCTGGCCAACCCTTAGTCTGTGTCGTTACTCCCTCTCCATGAATATTGCAGCTCCTTCGTGACGAGCATTATAAAAAAAACTACCACACCTCATGAAGTTCGCGTCCCGGTCTTCGTTGAGACTATCTCATTCTCTCAAAGGGCTCGACGCATGCTTCTGAGCATGGTACCACTACGTGAAGTAGAACTCTCTTGTTTCCTCTCTGCGCATCATTCATTGTGACGTCACCAGGTGCTCACGGTGGGTATCGTGGAAACAGGAAAATACTTTTGTTTAGCATCAAAGTTTCGCTGTGTAAATGTTTGCTTAACTAGGTGCTAGTCCACTATTCTCTAGAGTACTGGATGACTCTATCTTCAATTTTATTGGCTATATAGCAAGCAGAAGTGCTGAACTGAGGAAGCTGGTACCCATGCCGATTGTTGTTTTCTGCATGTTGGTTTCAATGATCTCTCTCTATATAACGTCCACTCTGCAAGCGCCACGACCTGTCTTATGTGGCAGTCTAATGTTCCAGAGATAAAAAGTGCTAACTTGACGGCGTAGTGTAATTATAATTAGAGCGATTGTGCGATGATCACATAGTAGGTTGTTGCGAATTCAACCAATACACTCTCCTCAAGATGGTAAGAAATTAGTACGCGAATACGTATGGGTCCTCCCCTCCGTAGCCGTAAGTGCCACTCAACTTCAATCGTGCTGAAAATGGAGCGTAAGCCTGGAGACCTTAGAAAACCAGGCCTGAAGACTTTGCTTTCAGTTCGCTATCCGACTCTTTCTAAAACTTCGGGCAAATGAGTTTTCTCATTCATTTCTTCTTAGGATATCGCAGGAAAGGTTTTGGACTCCCTAGGCTCTTCCTTGAATGCATGCTTTTCACTCATCGATTTGATGAACTCTATGCTCACTTTCCAAATTAATCTCCGGTTGGATGGGCGGAGTGAGTGCTTAAACCATTATAAGGAATGAGATAAGGTGATGTCATAATTGAATTTCTGTTTATTCATTATTAGAGGGAAGCATTTTAAAGTGGTTACCCTTATTCCAACGGCTCTGTGTTGTCTATAACGGAAACTCCCTCCTAATTATTACAAACTGGAGTGATTCGTAGGATGAATTTCGAAGTTATTGGTTGATTTATGAGCCCATCACAGTACAGAGAATGTGTGAACCAAACCTTCGCCTTTGAATCTGTTGAATTGAACGAAAACCGAGAAAATGCATTCACCGTATGATGCCATCTTCAGAGCCAGCCCAAGTGAATTACTGGGACTTGTGATTCGAACTGTGACGTTGAGAAATGTGTCTGGGGTCTTGCTGCAACCTCCTGATCTCGATGGATTCAGCTGGGCGTGTCTTATGGGGAAGGGATAGGTGTTGAATTAATTCAGCTGGAGGCTGCGTGAGGGTAATCCTTGGCGTAGGGAATGCGCTAGTGACATCGGGTATAAGTTCGATGCACGAGGGAGGTAAATTGTCCTGTCTCTGCTCGTTATTCGACAACCGCCCCAGTTCGTTCGTCACACTCGGCGCACACGTTTTGTGCGTTGGTGTGCCCCTTCGTTTCGGTGATAGGACGGAGAAGAATGCTCCATGGAATCGAGGAAGTGCAGCTCAGTAAAAAGGGGGGAGTTGCGTAGGATGAATTCCGGCTAGCAACAGGAGAAAATAACTCACAATGACGGAAAGCGATGCAGGGCTGTTGGTGTGAATTCTTCCACAGCTGTGGAACCATACTCGGGCTGAATGCAATGAATTAGGTGGGATTGATGATTTAATCCTCTCCCTACGTTCTGATTCGACCGAATGCTGCTTTTTTCTTTATATTTGTGTTTTAATTTTTAATTTCGATGGCGGATAATGAAAAAAGCTAACGTATTGTTCGCAGCTTAGGTTGACTGCAATTTATTTTTTATTTACTGGCTTAATATGAAAAATAAAATAACTTTTTCGCAGGTGACATATACTCTCGTCCGACGCGTTGATGAAAAATACGATTTTTTGACCTCCATATTAAGACAATAATATGCCTAAATCAAGAGTCTGGATGTCCGGATTATTTCTGCAAATGTGTTCAAAATTGATGGGAATTTCATATGTTCATTATTTTTAGAGCACAAAAGGTACTTAATTATGGAATGCTACTGAAACAATATGAATGAATAATATTGAAGATTAAAGATGCTGAAAAAGGGAATTTGCCCATAGTATTTTAGTAAATATGTGTAATTTTTAATTGGTAATAATTTCCTAATATGTGGTAGCGGTGATTAAGTGATGTTTTCGATTGGCTTGGCCAATATATCAGCTGCAGGTATCAATTAAATTCTTGGCAGGGATTCAATCACAGAAATATCACCAAGGAATTTAATTGCGGAGACATAAAATCCTGACGGGTTCGTTGGTGCGTCACGTGCGTGATCAATTCGACTATATCTCTCACTCTATCATCCTCCGATTAAAAATTACTCGCGTGCACCCGGCGGCGCTTAACGGACGACGCATGCACCGCGTGTGGAAACGACGTGTTACAAGCACGCTGCGTGTCAAAGAGTTATCAATTATGTTGACTGGTCACGTTCATCGGGGGATGAGTCCCCATGGGTTGGGGGTAGCTCTGGGCTCGCGGTCTCCCTGCGCCGTCCGCTGGCTTCCCCCTGAACTCTGGTCGTCCCTCGCTCATACTTCAGTTCCGCGAATCCCGAATGGCAAGTCCCGCTATTTGTTATGAATCCCCGTGGTGAACATTCTTGTGGTCCTCTTCCGCCGGTGTGTGCAAAATCATGATTGCATTCCTCCTGGGCGTTATCTGCGACTTTGTTGTAAATCTCCGAAGGCGTCTTGCCCCATTCCGATCGTTCGCACGTTTTAGCGTAGTCCGAAAAAAATATTCGGCGTCCTTTGTGTCTTAATGGTTTGACAGTTTTTTTATTGCGAGATAGGCATCGTCAAGAGGTTAGATAGATGCTGAAAAAATATACTGATTTTTCAGCGTGAAGACCTCCCGCCGAGGGGAATAGATTGCTCTAGGAATTATGATTTTCATAAAATATCCTGCTCCCTAGCTATTCATCCTGTACGTGATGATAGTGCGTAGAATTTTTTAGATGCATAGACGGAAATAAAATCGCAAGTGGAAGATCCGATTAGATCTACCTATAGTTTGGTTAACTCTGCGTCCTGATTGGGTCGAGAGTCCTGGTTTTTTTAGTGTTCTTCCTCGTGTCCCTCCCATTTGGCGAATTCGTCACACATAACGCTGTTTCATCGGTTACAGCGCTGCTCATATTTCTGAGAAAGACGAATAGAAAAATTTGAGCGGCCAATATGTGAGTCGAAAATAATTCTTCAGGTTACATCGCGAATAATCCACACTCTTGAGTGACTTCCGCGTATTTAGTT
Organism: Ischnura elegans; assembly: GCF_921293095.1. NCBI lineage: Eukaryota > Metazoa > Arthropoda > Insecta > Odonata > Coenagrionidae > Ischnura > Ischnura elegans. The sequence continues at coordinate 112,181,713 of NC_060248.1, forward strand.
ATAACTTATTTTCAGGAGAAAAACTTGTGGAGGTCTTACCTTCTTTCACGCTATTTCCACCATAAAAATCTACCAAAATTCTTTTTGCTTTAGAGTTAAAAAATTTAATCAGGTTAATTAAATTTATCATATAGCGGGAGCGTCATAAAAAATTAAATTAAAAATGACTTTTCATCTTCGCATGCTACAAAAAGCCCCATAGGTTTATTTTTGTGCAGTAAAAAAGTAACGTTCTAGTTATCTCATGCGAGATATAATTTATGTGTAGCAAATTGATTGTTGTGAGAGCTTTTCGGCGTGAAGTTTGTTTCTTTTATTTACACGAGGACTGACTAACTAAAGAAGAGTTGTGTTAGTGGATATACAGGATGATCACCTTCTTCAGTGTTCATAATTTGGCCAATTCTCCACCCTTGATTTCCCTTTGTTTTTTTTACGCTTTTTCTTAACTTACTTCGTATTACTTAATGGAATGTTGCTATTAATTTTAACCAACTTTCCATTGCCGATTCAGCTTTAAATTTTGCTCACTTGCTTCCTTCTGATGACAATACAATATTCATTAAATAGATATTTCAAATTTTGTTCCATTGTGCTCTCATTTATTAATTTAATTTCTCCATGGAAAAATAGTATTGTATTTTCTCCATAGATGGCAATGCCAGATTAGGTTCAGTTATTAATATTGCGTGCTATTCCTTACTCTTCTACACTCATTTCCAACCAGCCTAATTAGAACCAACGCTTTATAATCCCAGTGATGAAAACCTTATTTCTTACTTTTCAATACATTTTACGCTGTTTTTAGAAAAAGCTTGTGTTTTTGAATCTTTTATATGTTTTCTTAAAAAGTCTCTCAATAAATGAGAATATGGGGGCTTTGGCTCAACCTTTGGGAAACATTGCTTCGGGCTATCGTGGGTGCAGGGCGATCGTCTTCTCAGCGGTCTTCGACTTGGTCTCCTCTCCTTTAGCTTCCTTGGTTCCTCCACTTTCTCCCACGGCACGTGCCTCCTGCACCATCTCTATCTCTCCCCACCCGCATCACTATCCTCAGTAATCGTGTGGAGGTTCGTGACTGTGCGGTTCTTTTCGGGCGTGATCATCGCATGAGTGTTGTCGGGGAAAGGAAACAAGCATATGCATCAGCCGGACCACAGTAGGAACCGGCGAGCGCCATTACGCCCTCCTTCACCTCCCCAAAAATATTTTCCCTTTCACTCGAAAAATGTTCGAAGAAAATTGACTGGCGCTGTCGTAAGCCTTTGCTTTTTCTGGCGAAATTGCCACCAGAATGAGTGTCCGTTATTTACATCATACCATTGACAAGGGTATTGCATCTTTCCTTTAGACTTTATCCCAATGCTAGTTACATTAAACGCATCGTTGAAATACCGAATTCGACGCGATGTGTTGCTTGTGTTCCTCTTTGCAGTCCTATATTAATTAATACCAGGTTGACCGCTCTCATTAAATCGTTTTGGTAATATTATTGAGCTAAGTAATTTCCCACTAAAATACGTTTTATTTCTCTCGTACAGGTTAACGGCTGTTTTACTAAAACCTCCAGGCATACGCCTTAATAAGCAAATTTGGCCTCCGACTCGTCACCCATTCACAAGACCGCTAAATTCCTCGTGGTTTAGATACTCGTAAAACTGATGTCCTCTTAACGTTTCACTCAGAAAACGGTTTGTAATGTTTTTTTGCCCTTCGATAAAAACGGTATAGCGCGCTGTTAATTTTAATGTGTCTATTTTTCTACCAAGAGTGGTTCATTTAGACTTAAACCTATAGAAACAATGATGTTACTGCAGCCGGCTCTGCAAAAAGATACGTACCTTTGCCTCGTGATGCAATCAAAGTCTCTTTACGAGTCTGCGCCATTTTGCCGAGCATTAGAGGAGAAACCACGAACTTAATGGGGGAAAAAGTCTCTTATGCAATGAACATTAATAATAAGCGGTATAATTAATGATGTATTTTGAAATTGCCTACCTCTTTACAGTTCTGCCTACCTCTTCTTCTTTGATTTACCGTACTAACTGCCTCTAAGTTGTTTGACACGGGGTTAGTTTTCGATAGGATTCACTTCAATCTTTCCTTTAGACTATGTCCCTATACTAGTTACATTTAATGCTTCTTTGAAATACCGAATTCGATACGATAAGTTTTTCATGTTCCTCTCACTAGTCTTACAGGACATAATATCGGCTGGTCCGCTCTAATTGAATCATTTTGGTAGTATTATTGTTTGTAAGTTATTTCGTACGGAGAGAATGCGTAAAGCAGGGCGATCGTCTTCGGCACTCACTATCTAGGCGGATGGAAAATAGTTCAAACAGTGAATTTCACTCTCTAAATCGTCCCAAATAATGAACCGACCTTATTGCTCTGAAAATATTGAAATAACGGAAGATCGAATTCAGGCGGTCAAATGTTTCACAAATCACACCTAAATGTTTCATTTCTCTCGTACAAGTTAATGGCTGATTTACAAAAAACCTCCAAGCATACGCATGTTAAGGCTGCTCGCGGGGTGATATGCAGATATACGAAAATATAAAGACTTCAAATGAAGTTTTCTCAGACTTGCCACTGGGTAAGTAAATTAAAGACAGCCGACGTTTCGGGTTCCGACTCCTCACCCATCCACGAGGCTGCCTGGAATAGAAATGAAAAATATAAATTTCCTATGATTACTAATTTACGAACCAGCTCGATTGCAGCTCCATGTTTATCTCCCGTCGAGGCGTGCCCTACCGCAGTGATGCGATAGCGATCCCTCCCTCGAGAGATGCGCTTGCAGTTCCTGGTCACGCTTTAGCGCACCACCGACGCGACCATCTCTCGCCTCGTCGTCCTCTCCCTCATAATCTCCCCCGGGTGGAAAACAGCCGCTGGCTCGTGATCAACCCCCGCCGCTTCAATCCGTCCCGTCGGGGACCTTCACACCTCCACAAGTTCACGGAGGCATTTCATGAAGACAGTGGCAAGCGGCTCTGTATTCTGTCCCTCTCTCTCCGAAAGGGGGTTTACGGCCTCCGCTCTTCTACAAATGCCCCTTCCCCACTTCCTCTTCGCCGAGAGTTATGCCCGACTCGTTTTATAGACGATTCTGCAAATGTGGTCGTATTCGTCCTTTAGTCTCGGCAGTGATTCTCAGTGCCGCAGTGCAAGATGCCAGGAGAGATTAGTATACGTCTTTTCGGCTCATTCTTTTGCCGCGTTGCCAAGAAGGAAGCGGTGCTGGCGAATATCAAAGAAGAAGATCCGTTGGTAGATGCTGTGTAATTGGTAACAATTAATTTGTATGAATCTTCAGCAATTAATAAGAGATTCACCAAATTCGTTGTCTCTTCGTTGTCAATTTGTTGGGATTGACTACATGGAATCGACTAAACATAATCAAATATAAAAACTTTATAATTCCACGTAACTTTAATGTTGTACGTGCCACGTCTAAACCTAGGTCATACGGTATTAAAGTTATGTGGAATTATAAAGTTTTTACTTTTCATTATATAAGAGATTCACTCAATTAGTTAAGTATTTTCTATCGGTGGGTGTTTATCGAAAGGATTTGGATTGTGTTTACATAAATGGCTGTGCAGAATAGTTAAAAATTCTAAACATAAGTGGGGTTTGCCTAAATATTGTCAGACGTATAAACGAAAGGCCTACAAAAGGTCAGGATTTTGATTTTTTACATAAGTAGCATTGAAGAACAGTTGAAGAATCTAATGATGCTACATAAGTGAAATATACCAAAATAATCAGTCAATCCACGTTAAAGTTGGTGTAATATAATCATCCAATTTTATCGTCAGTTTTATTGCCGAATCTCCTAAATAATGATTTTCTTCAATTACATGGGCGTAGTAAAAGTTAATTGAATTGTATAGGTATTTTTTAGCCCGTTTGGTGGAGCTACGAGCATAACACTTCGGATAGGTACGTAATATCATCACGTGGTGTTATAGGGTACAAACCCAAGTTATGTAAATGCCTTCGAGCGTGCATGAAATGGTGATTTATTTTGCGATTTTTTTTGCTTTTATTTGATTGAATTGATTTGCGATTAAATTGCGATTTTAATTACTTCATTTCATGAACCAAAGTTTAGATAAACATAAAATATTTACGTTTATCGAACTTCCCCGTTTTTACTTTTTTCTTTGCAATCTTTTAACTGCTAGAAACAGCGCGTTTAATGAAGCAGGATCCTTTAAGAGAATCTTATCTCTTCGACAACCTGAATAGGCTTGTTTGTTGAAGAAATCTAATGTACGACTATCTCTTGCCAGGATCTATGAAAAACAGCTTGGAAAATGCTAAGGAAAGAACGATAAATCTGCTGAACACCTGGGAATTTCTTATCCTCAGTATCTTAGCTTCAATGCCTACACTACATTTATTACACAGCCTTCGTCATGGTCGATCTATTCTTCCAATTGTGAACGTGATATTTCTAGATATACTCGTAACTTATTAATGGCTCACGATGATGACTGAGCTTGTTAGTTGACGTTTGGGAATAATTATCGTCTATACGTCTCTTCCGAAGAAGTTGGCCGATTTTTTTTTTTTTTTTTTTTTAATATTTCCAGTATGATAGACCATTTGCTCAACGCTCTTGACGTAGCTTGCAGGACATTGCACATATTCGTTAAAGTGTATAATATATAGAGAATGATGGGTACAGATTTTTTATTGTTTTGTTTGAAGGGAGTTTGTTATGTTTAAGGGAGAAAATGCTCTGGTAGCCGAGGGAATAATAAATTGATCGCGTTATGTTCCGAAACACCGATAGTGAAAGTCGTGAAGCTTGAGGCGGAAGAATGGAGGGTCACCCCGGATCTTGATAGTGTGGAAATCATAATAGGCAGCTTCGCCTCCGTTTGATTTATGGCCGTGAAGAACAGTTCAATTTGAGAGCAGGGAACTACTGGCGTTTCTCAGCAGCGAAGTTACTGATTTCCGTTGCAAACGCAGCGGACTACCTCTTAATTAGCGGTCACCATCTCGGCTAATTGAAGGACGAAATCGTTATCGAACTTATGAGGAAAATAAAGTACAATATTTAAAAAAATGAAGTGTAAAAACTGTTAAAACGAAGCTGTGCAAAGGTACTTTCTCACTTCGTTTTGAGTACATAGAATGACCATGCTGTTTTGAACTGAGGACGGTACTTTAATCCCTTCCGTGAATGAATCCCCGCTGGGAAGAGGGACGCAAATCGTTTGAGAATGTCTTTGAAATACGTATTGAATGAGCGGGGAACTGCCTTCTGTAAGCAGAAGTCAAGTGCTGGGAGTTCGATGTAAAACGCAGTGGTGTCGAGTGAGAAGAAGATGAAATCGCACTTAAAATTGTAAGGGGTTAACATGGTACAACTAAAGGTGTTTGTAAACTAAAGGCCTATGAGACCACGCACGACGAAATGCTAGAACGCTCAAAAAATCTTTGAAGCCGCGGAAAAGTTGGCATGCTTCAAGACCTAATGTGTATCTGTAGTGACGATGGCTCAAAGCAAAACATTTACTTCTCTGATAATTATTGTTACATCTCATGCGCTGTGTATGAAGTAGTAATAGAATCCCTGTTCAAAAATATAAACATGTTCTTCTCTGAATTTTGGTGGTCATAAATTCCGGAACCCATCCATTATTATTGCAAACATTCCTTTCATACAGTTTTAATGACTTTTTAAACGTAAAAAGTGATTGTTAACGAGACTAATGCACTGGGGCCCTCCAGAAACAAGTGTGTGATGATGGGAACTGTTTGTCTCTGCCGTTATAAATTTCGGTTCTGTGCAAAAGGGAATCCGGAGGTGGTGGGGGCACTTGTTACTTTTTCCCTCGGGCGACATCGGTCGGAAAGTACCCTCAACTCATCTGCGGTTAAGGTGATTCTATTTCCAGTCAATTTGTTCCTCCTCCGGATACCCTTTAGTTTCGCTTTTATGGTTGTCTCGCCGCGGGAAAGAAAAGGAATTTTCGCGAATTGAATCTCGGAGAAATACGGTGCCTCTCCGCTTTTACTGTTATGCGGTAGAAAACGCGATTAGAAAATTTGTTGAATCATTCATGGCAATCTGATCGAAAAAAATCGCCATTTCCTCGCCAGCGATATTGGCCTTCACTTTAATATTAATACTGTCTGTTTCAAAGTCTAAAATACAGCTTTTAAGAATGAAATTGGGATACAAAGGCCTCATCCAACTATTCTTGCAGCTGTAGTTTTGTTTACGAGAAATAAGTAAGGGTGTAAAAGAGGGAGTACTGTACTCCTTCAAAAATCATAATAATAATATTGTATTCCTCCCTATTTCATTTTACTTTTTCATCCCATAGCTTAAAAATAGGGCAATGGTTCTTTTTCGTCTCATTTCAATGAAGGGAATCTTTTATATCCATTTCCGTACATCAGCATATGAAGTGAAAGAAAGGCTGTGTATTAATATTCATAAAAATATGTAGCATGAGTGTTATGACCATTTTTGTATACTTTTAGAGTGCCTTTTTATTTTGGTGAAATCAGTGGTGGTCAAAGGTCATAATACGAAATGAATAATTGGCGCTTGACCTTCCAAGCCATTGGCATGCTTCTAAAAATTATCACTGATTCCAGATGCTAAGCTTTAGTTCAGCCTTTCCATACTTATTTATTTAAAATAGCCATTCTATGATTTAATGTAGTTATACTTCAATAGTTTAACATATTTGGATTCGAGCCGAAGTTCTTGACTGGAGAATATTATAGAGATACAGTTTATTTTAATTCTCTTCTCAAAAATTTTAATAAAAGTGTAACGCATTCACATTTTCGTCAATACTTGGTTCCCTTAAAATTCGTTATGATTCTCTCATCTGGGTATTGAGGAAGTCTAAGATTAAATGCAAAGAGGTATTAGCCACCAGGTCTAATCCCATAGGACTGTGCGGTGGAGTTCGCAGGTAAGACTAACCTATTACTGAGCCCAGCGGCGTGTGAAATCCAGTCACCATGGTAAGGAGGGGTCGGTTTCAATCCCAGTGCCGCCTGTGGTTTCCCAGGCAGATCTTCTACCCAGAAAATCACCCTGCTCTGTAGTTTAGCCGTGCGTATCCGATGAGGCTTCGTCTGAATTTGAAACCGTGCCCCTTCCACTTGATGTTGTCTCCATATAAAATTTAATTTTACTGGAATTACTTCGAAATATTTAATAACCATTAAAAAAACGGCGGTCAAGGCATTAAATTTTTATTCGAATTAGACACATCACGATGGTATTCAGTAATTTCAGCTTATAGTTCGGGCTGAAAAACTACGATTTACTTTCCATTTCTGTGTCTACCTTCTTGAGTCCCGAGTCCGAAATTACATTTTTACCGGCACTTCATTTCTTTAGAATTCTAAATTTTATCAGAAATTGTTCAAGAAAAAGAAAAGACTAATTCATTCAAATATGTCCACTTAAAATTGTTATAGTTATGAATATTGATAATAAACAGCATTTATAGCATGCGCTATCCCTAAACTCGTTTTTCACTTCTTATGAATGAATGGAAAAATATTCAATTAGTCAGATACTATTCCCTGATTTATCCGCTAACTTAGTGTTGGAGTGTTGCTGGAAATAATGCCAAATGTTTGCCACTAGCGACGGATGCACTTTATGGGCCGGGGTCGGCGAGGAATGACTTTTCACGCACGTCAGGAGGTTTAGCACTGGCTTAGTTTCGACCATAAACAATTCATCCGTCACTAGGGTGGGGCGCTGAGGTTTATGCAAACGCCTGGCTCGGAGACAAGTGACTAAAGCCGGTAAACGATGGTCGATGCTCCGTGCGCCGTTTGCTCGCGTCCCCCGTAACAGCGCGTTGGACGAGGACCATCTATCTCCTTCCGGCGCGCGGCTATGTGTGGGTGGACGGACGCCAAGCGACGGAGGCGCGGTTTTTCCACCTCTCCCCCCACTTTGAGCCTATACAGCCAAAGAAGAGACGGGAGACTTGTGTGAAAAACGAACTCCGCCATCATCGGAGCGGAAGACGCCTTTCACGGCCTCCCGGCGATGCTGAGAGACGCGATCCGGCGAAAAGCCACTCGTGCCAAACACGTTTCAATGGAGTTGGGAGGCTGGAATGGGCTTCCCTGGTCCCGCGAACCCTTGTTTGTGGTTTCCTCGTCTCGGGAAATTCGGAGCCGCCCGGCCGACCGAACGTGATCACGTGAGGGATGCTGCTGATTGTTGAGATCATAGTTGCGAAGGGAAGGAGGGGTTTTCATCATCATCTGTGTGTTCGTCATTTCTTCGCAGCAGTGAAACCTCGTATTAAAGTAATCCGACGTGGTTGTTGGTCCACGACGTGTCTGTGTGTGTGTAAAACAGCCTCCCTTCTCATCGTTTCCTTGTTTTCCTCTCCGCCTCCCCCCACTCTGTTCATTGCGGATGGAGAGGTGAATGTCGAAAGGATAACACCGTTGATTTTTATTGAGGAGTTGTTTATCACTCATTGAAAGAATCATGCGGGCTCGTCATTTGGACTGCGAGGGGGTATAACCGAAAGTTATTTACTGTGGACGCTCGCTTTACGATCCCGATCCGTTCCGCAAGACCGATCTTGAAGCGAAATCCATCGTTCGCTGAATCGGAATCATTTCCGAACGAGGAATCAGTGATAAGAGCGTCAAGGAATGTAAATGTTGCTAATAACGATAAAGGCTTCCAACTAAGCAATACTTGGAATATAGTAGTCACTCACTGTGTACGAAAACAACAATCAAGAAAGAACCAATTAGGACATTCAAGGATATAGATAAGTTTAAAAAAATATTGAATAGAATTTGGCTCCAAATTCAACCTCTAAAGATGATGGCAGACTCAGTCTTAGAAACGTTGCGACCAATTAACCAAAATCACACCCGGTAGGAAATCCGAGAATTACTCCTCCAAACCATACGCCGGGAAAAACCACAAATTCTAAATGCTGCTATGTTCAAAAGGTTTCTTTATCAAAGAAGAATTTCGTAATGTATGACACATTTTGCAAATCAAAACATGAAGGAATAAAATGTATTGCCAAAAATACGAAAAACGAGCGTAAATTCAGCTAAGATCGTACGGGGAAACGAAAGGTTGTCCACAGAAATTGAAGCGAGCTTTTTTTCATCCCAATGGGCTTTACTCTAAGGAGAGAAAATGCGAGAGGAGTGTAAAATGAAGGTGGAAGTGAAGGAAAGAAAGGTTAAAAAAACAAGTTACACCTAATGTTAAGGGCTTGATAATTTAAAATGGGTTGAGTATGCTGTGACTTTAATTCTAAAATAATTCTCGGAGAGTGGGATGTAGAGGTTTGTGAACGCATATCGGCATATTCAGAAGCACCGTTGGAAATTCTTCGTAACGCGGTCGTTATCACTGTGGTGCCATGTGACGAGACGTTGGTGTTAAATGTGCGAAACATGTGCCGCAAGCGAGGTCAAAAGCATGGGCCATCAATCAGATGGGATCATCAATCAAGTTTCAGATGGGACCCGGCCGGATGCTGTGGCTGCTATCCGTACGTCCATTATAACATCTTACGGTGAATGTTTTCTCCTCTCTTCATCGGCGTCGACAATCTTGCTTCCTCATCGTGGTTTTGAAAAAATGCATCGTTTAAAGAACATTCAGAACGTATCAATTTCTGGTCTGGGATATTAGCTGGGGCCAAGGTTTTTTTTGTATGAATATTGTCGGTGCACTCCATCATATAGGCCCATAAAATGCGAAATTCGCTTTGGCCATTATATACTAAATTCAATGCTCAGATCATAAAAATTGAACTTCCATGCTAAAGAATTAGGTTCTATATTGTTGAATGTTTTACTTTATTTCATACGAATAACAATATGAAAATGAATTTCATGGTTAGTAATTTACGTAGACTAGAACCACTCACATTATATGATGAAGCTGAATAATTTTTCTCAAACTTTATTCCACCTGTGGTAAGAGTATGTGTTTAAAATCGAAGGTTATAATTTTTGGGGATTTTGAGGACTAAAGGATAATAAAGCTTTGCTCTAAACCATTGCTGGAGAAACGCAAAAAGATGATGGACGGCATAGAATGTTAAACGGAACTCAAAGATACGTAATAAGCTTCATTGCTCAATGTCCCATGTAAATCGGTGCCGGGGACTAAATGTCGAAAGGCAGTAGCGTAACTGGGGATAGGCTGTGGGGAGGATGGGATGGTCTGGGGTGGCAACCCCCCACCCCCAGGCAACGGGGTCCGCGAAAAGAAAAAAAATGACATGCCTGGAAATACATTTTACATCATTTTGGCACTAAATATTTAACTTTAAGCAGATGCAGTTATTACATGACAAAACTAGATAATAATTTTAAATAATTTTTAAATTTCTCTGAGGTTTTGGGATGGGGGGGATCTGTCCCCTTATCCCCCCCGTAGTTACGTCACTGTTGAAGGGAAAGATAAGAAAAGCTGGCTATAGTTCGTTATAAACGAAATAATGGAAGGGAATCTTGATATTACTATTGCATTCATTACTTTACTGTCTTGTAATGCCTCACAAAATTACCTAGGTGGTAATTTGATTCCTCTTAAAGATTTTCTTCATCATCCGGGATTTGAACAAGAGCTCTTTTCGAGGCAACCCGGCATTAAAATCACATCTCATGTCTGACCAAGTTTGTATAAAAAATCGAAAAGTGGAAATGGAGAGTGAAAATTAATCTGAACGAAAGCATTTCTCCTAAGGCAGTAAGACGGTGGTTAAAATTTATGATTAATGTTTGAGATGTTCTGGGCTACTGGATAAACTGTTCCGGCTACCTCTGCGCTGTGAGAAGAGAAGGGAGACCTCACCGCAAGACTGTAGTGGGCTGAATTTCCAGCCGAGCCATGCAGAGAGCTTTGGGCGCAGGGCAAGGGCCTGGCCACCGTGCAAGAATTTCACGAGCCACTGACCACGTGAAATTCATGCGGGCCATCTCATTCGGATTTCGACGAGTCCTCTCCCCTTTCCAATTTGGAAATGGCCTTCAAGATGAAGACCGGATTCAATGAACCTGTTTGATATCCTGTCGTTAGGAAGCGGTCATGATGTTAGCGATAATTATAGTCAACTCATTAACGTCTATTTATCACATCCTTGAAAATCCCAACGCTCACCTGAAGTTCGGCTAACAGCAACGTTTAAATCGGAGCCTTCCCTCATAATACCATACGCTGAAGCGAGGAGTATCATTCGCATGGTCAAACAATGTTAAATAATCGGAGTAACGTCTGGAATTCCATGGCGAATTGACGTATTCGGCGTCCGATGAGATTTCCTGCATAGATTACGCTTGTATGGTATTTGTAAATGAAGCGTACTCTGGGAGGATGCTTCAGCTGTGAATGAAGGAGAAGATGGACACATATTAAGTAATATGAAATGGCGAGAAGGGTCAATTAAAATCCGTGTACACGAATGAAAACGGGAATAAAAATTTGAAAGGGAGATTTCGAGGAAATGTACCACTGGTCAAATTTTTGGCAACAGTGAAGAGTCTCAGATAAGAAAATATTACCTGTAAGGCAGATATTTTGGAAAGCTGGAATGGATGAAATGTTTAGCCAACGTACCGCAAGTTTCTGAAGACTTAACTCCGCCGCCACCGAGGCTGGCGAAAGAAAAGGCAAGTCTTATAAAAGTGTCTGAGAGGCCACTGGAGGACAAGTCTCTTAAAAGAGTCATGCTTAATTATTTTAATTAGCCGCACTCTTTTAGACTTCCGCGTGAGAAAAATCGGTTTAAAATTTCCGCGAAAAATGTGAAAAAAAAACGTATCGAGAAATTTGGTCCTGGATGCGCATGATAGGGGGGTGGAGTACTACAATGACACACCCTCCTTGGCGTGCCGTGCCCGTGACTCACCCTCGTGCAGTGTCTCCCCTCTGCAACCACCACCACGCCTCGCCACGCCCATGTCTCTCCCTCTCCTCCTTATTTGAAATCGCTCGACCGCCGCTTCATCCCCCGCGAACCTTTTCGTCACGCTCCCAACCTCCCCCGACCGCAGGCACACCCTCCCCCCTGAACTGCTCTCTTCTCCCCGGGACCTTACCGTCGGCCGCTCCTCCCAACGCATAAGCACCCCCAATTCGTCTCGGAAGAGTGATGAGACCTTGAGGAATGTGCCTCCTCTGCCTCGCCGCGAATTTAGCTCTCATTTTGAGTAATTTTTGCCAACTCCGAACCGCAATCAACGACTAAACCACAAACGAATAACAATATTTGTTTATCAATGTTCAGTGGCACAGCCACGAACAACACTTCACTACCTAGCGATGTTGTTATTTTTCAGTTAGAGCATGAAGAATCCGGCAAAAATAACTTAAACATACCTCAGAAATACTAAAAAAAGAAAAATGTGAACAAATAAACTAAAAAAATTTATAAATATAAGGTATAAAAAGTGGCTCTTGATTATAATACATGTCACACGTATATAATTTTATCGTCTATTTATGTATTCACAAATTCAAATGCATTAAATGCCAAGCATATCTATAAAGTTTTAAGGCCGTTTTACACGGTACACGGAATTGCGCAGTCTGACGTACGTGTGAAGGCGCAATCAAAATTGCGTCGTGTAAAGCGGTGAATTGCTAGAACACATGCGAGAATGCGTGGATGCGAGACGGCAAAATAGCCCCTGTTCTAATTTCGTTCATGCATTCGCGCAATTCCACGCCATTTTAGAAATTAATGCAGCTCTAACCTGCGCAATTCCGTGTACCGTGTAAAACGGCCTTTAATAACATTTTCATTCGACAAAAAAAGAAAATTAGACGGAAATTGCTGGTGCTCTTGTGTCTCAAATGAAAAAGAATTTAAAAGGATGCCACAAGAAAGAAATTTTTAAATAAAGAAGCGATTACGAAAAAAGGATCTAGTATAACAGAGACGAGTGATTATTAGAAAAAAAAACGAAAAATGAAGCGAACGGCGGTGTGGTTATCAGTCTCGTCTGCATTGCATCCTGCATCGAATCTCGTCTGCGTCGCCTTTGCTCGTGTTTGTGGCTTTCTGAAAATTTCAGTCCTTTTCATTCACCATTAAGCAAGCCAAAGGCATGCTCCTGAATCTCAGGGCTACAAGGACCACCGAGTACGAAAAGTGAAAACCGCTCAAAAGTAATCTCTACTGAAGACGACTCTTATACTTATCCTTGATTACCGGCCATCGCGGCTCTGAATTACTTATGTGTGCGCGGGGGATGATCATGCTTCCTCTTACCCTTCACACTCCACGTTCGTTATAATGAACGCAGGAAAAAAATGAGCCTCGTGGGAAATTCCCTTCCATGCGGAGGGATATTGAAATGGGAGTTGGAGTAAGTGGGGTGGGGGGATAATGGCGGACGGAGCAGCAGGTCACTTACTAGAGCATCCGACGGCGTGAGAGGGAATGTGAGTGTGTGTTTGTTTTCTTTCGAAAGAATTCGGCGAGAAAGTGATGGCTGCGATGTAGGGAGGTTGGAAATTAGTGAGTAGGGGTATGAATGCGATGGCGGGCGAGGGGTTGAGGGGAATAAATGCAAAGGATAGGAGTGCGCATGAGAGATTGCTTGGATGATAGCGGCCGCGAATCACCTCACGTATTAACCCCCGAGAAAGAGAGAGAGAGAGAATATCTAGTCGTACACGACATGGAAGGATTATTCTTGAAGAATGGCGAGTATGTTGGACGGACAAATACGTGTAGATACCCGAGGTTATTTAAAATCTCACAACTACTTGCATGGCAGAGGTTTTTTATATGCCTTAAATACCGTCGTTAAGGGACAGAATGTGAATTAAAATTACTCAGTGTCTTGCCGTGACGGCATGCTTGAAGAAAAGATATGCGAAAGAAAGCACTGATTCAGGTAATTATTAGTTACAGTATGAACTCGCATTTTTTCTTAAATCAGAGAAATATTTCACCTAAGGATACTCGAGATGTTATGTATATATGGGCATTAAAGGCTAAAAATGAAAGTACTAATTCACTGACTGCACTAACTGGTTATTTCTTGAATACTACCGTTTTCATGACTCTAAATTAGGTTGGAGCGTTTAAATTATGTTCATAAATAGCAGTATAGGTACCAAATGATTTTTGATAAGCTTGTTTTTTGTGGAATGTTTCATTTGTTCTTCACTGAAATAGCAGCATGATGAGAAGCTCGTGCCATAGTAAGTTAGAAGTATGTTACTGCTGCTTCTGCAGGAAAACAAAGATTTGAAAAACTGATTTACCGCTTTATTCCAACCTTTCTTGGTTTAATGAAAATTGAACTAAAATTTTGCTTTTCTTTTCTTTCTTAGTGGAGCATGAAAACAATTGGAGATCTCAGCATTTTTTTCTATATTTAAGGAATTATTTCCGACGACAACTATACTGTAAGGGTTGATTTTAAGGTAAAAGCATCTGAGTCGGTAAACACAAGCAGGAATACCTTTTTACATCATGTTACTTGAAAAATCAATAAGAAATTAAGTCATCTTTATTCCAGCCGTTTGTTTTCGCCTGCGTGCTTCATTTTCTAATCAAGTTTTTGAATATTTCGTTGTGAATCGTTAATAGCCCGTTCTTCTTCTATATATGCACCTTGGTTAGCAATCGGGTTTTGAGTGAAAGTGTTAAAAGGTATTCTTGTAGGATATAGAGAGAAACTAATGACTGGAATGGTAGATAATTATTAGAACTACCTTTGTGGATGCTTTGCTTCTGAAATAATTACTCGCCATAGGTTTTTCGTTTAACATTTTGATCTATGTCGGTAGGAAGTAATGGCAAATTTAATTATGATTGTTATGATGCTCAACTCGTGGAAAATCTCACGCATTGTGTAGAAACGCGCATTAGATTGAAAATGTGCTCCACCATGGGGAACGAGCGGTTTGCCAGATTGGCGATGGATATTAATTTTTCCTGTAAAACGGCAGTAGTTTAATTCATGATTTCTCTCAAATCGAGGAATCCATGTAAAAATTTCAAGTGATTTTTATTTTTGGGCTAAATACTAAATACTTGCGCAGATTTTAATCGGAAAGAAGCTACCTGATTACAATTTCGAAAACCCCACCTCATTCTCAGCCTTTAACTTTGTGGAAACTTAACATGATTATGTTTCCCATGGGGTTTAGTGCTCTCTGAATAAAGATGTGGAATACTTGATGACGGTTTGCCAACGAGCCGTGTTAATAGTTTGAGGAAGCTCTCTAAAATTCTCTAATAACCGTATGTACTCCCCCGATAAAAGGTGACTTCACTTTCGTTTACCGCGGCATTTAAATTACACCTATTTTTACGCTTATCTAGTAGCCCGTTTTCGAGTAGAAAAAAACACGCATGATAAATGTGAGGTAATGAGGTGCTCAGAGAAACTTGGTTTCCACGTGAATGTGAACCGTTTCGCTCGGATTCAAATTGATTCTATTGATTGCATCCAGAATATTTTTCATGTAGAATTTTCCTCGAGGAGCAATTCATCGTCACATTGATATGAGTCTGCCTCCTTGAAAGGTTAAAAAAGTAAAATTAAATTATTTTTATGTATTTATTCCTGCGTTTTATCGGTGAAACATACCATGAACCTCAACTGGGAGACACTTTCTCGTTCTTTGATCGTAAAATTCGTCCATTGATGTAGAGCTACATTTTTCATTCCCGGATATAAGACATATATTCCATTGTATTTCTAAGTGACCTCCAGTAAATCAGTAATAAAAAAAATGCAGGATAGAGAAAAAGAGTTGAGAAAACTAGTGTCGTGGTTAGGTGGTTTTAGAGCTGATTTGATGAAACCTTACCCGTGATACGAACGAGAAGGTCGGTCGGTTGCTTTGACAACAATGATGTGAAAACCTAGCTCGCGAAAAGAAGCAAACCGAACGGTTCGGAAGGGCCGAATGTTTGACAAATAAAAAAAAAAAGCGAACGAGGTTGAGGTTTTTTGGACTGGGCGGACCGGGAGGAGGTGGGGGAGAGGAGTGAAAGGATGTAGTTAGGGGCGGGGGTGGGAAGGGGGAGAGAGAGGGAGCGATTGCGGGGAGGGGAGGGAGGGATACCGGCGCGCTCTCTTATTACGGGCAATGACCCTCGGAGGTCTAACTCAAGTCCTCCAGACTCCCCCTCACTCACTCAGTCTTGTCTTAACCCCAGCGCGCTCCTTCTATCTCCCATCTCCTTCCATTCCCTCTCTTTCTCTCTCTGTGCATATTTCTTTCCTTCTCCGTGTCTTTCTCCACTTCTTCCCTCTCCTCACGCACTTACTCCTTGGGCGTGATCGTTGGAGCGGAGAGAGGGAGGGAGACGTCCCAGGTGATGATGCAGCTGTGCTCTCTCTCTCCGCGGGGATAAGCGCGGTCGGGTGGTGTGAGTGGAAGTGGTCAGGAGTGACAAAACGGGGCTGCCATTGGTCGAAATTGCATCAATAGGACGGCACTCCCTCCATCATCCACATCGGGGCGCTCTCTTAAAATCCCAACCCTCGCCCACACTTTGAAGTCTCGCCGTCGTAAAGATGATTGAACGCGGTAATTGCGCTTAGTTGCGCGGAAAAGGTGTGGAGTTTACGGGTGGCGTACGGTGACCGTCGTGCGGAGAAAGACAAGGCCCCGCCGTTCGTTGGAGGGTGGCAGATTTGTCTCTGAGCCTACAATGGAGGATGTAATTTTTCCGCGAAAAAATAACAGGGGGGAATGCGGACAGTCAAGGATCTTTATTTTGATGGCCCATAATAGAATGGAGGTGCAAGAGTTCTGAGCATCTTTACGTCTCCTGACAAGAACTGGTTTTAATGAATGTAGGTTGAAATTTATGGCGAAGCTAAGGGCTAAGAACCAATACGCATAATTCAGCATGTTTCGCACCCAAAGAAACTTGTTTCCAAAGTGAACGTGAATTATTTAGTCTAGGTGTTAATTTTCATTGTGTCCGGAATAATTTTTCATACATGTCCTACGATGAGATATTCATTGCCTGATTGGGATGATTCTCTCTCGTAGAGAAGTTAGAAAAGCGAGAAGGATGTCTCAGTCTTAATTAACTTTTTCATTCGTGTTCTAGGTGAGGTTGGCATCGCAGCATGCTTTTGTCTTTTGTAGAATTTATTATGAAGGTGAATAACACTCACGGATAAATCCGGGTCGGATATTCAGAGACAACAGGATTTACCTGATGTTTGTTACAAGTACTGCAGTTGGTTGGCGGCAAAGTCTTTTTGAAAACCCTGATAAGTGAGGACTTGATTCGCTAGTAATATGGCCAAAAACCAAAAGTTGAGTACTGCACCCATCCAGCTGTGCTGAATTAATTTTTATTAAAATGCCTGAGAGATTTTCCAGCTAATCTACTATGTGCTTATCTCATTTCCTATTCACTCGTCATGTTCCAAGACGCATTTCTTAAAATTACGTCTTTGGTGACAGACGAATAGCTAATTCTCTATCCTATTCTTCATGTAAGCAAGCCCATATTTACAGCAAAGTATAGAGTCTTTTGATAAAATGCTAAGGTTTGCAGCTATTGGATTTAGTTTGAAACTAATGTATTTAGTGACAGTGTTTGATGATAATCTATTTTTCTGGTATCACCATTTTTCAACTGTGGGGCCTGTTCAATGCTTGGTGTAGTTGGTTATGATTACTATGAAGAGCTTCAAGCTCCACTCCAACTTCTATTTTCAACCTCGGATGTTTGGAATTTCTGCTGAGACCTGAGGTCCAAGGATATCGGACATCTCTATATTAGGGCACAGTTATTTTCTTAGCCGGAAGATTGGTAGACATTTCCGCTAATTTGGTCTCAATTTTATACAGTCACGTGCCATTTAGGAAAGGAAAGTTTCCGTGAATAACATAGAATTCCACGTATTTAAGTATATTATTGGAGGTGGTAATTACTAACTCTGGCACGATTTCTTTCGATTGGACTTAAAATTTTAATTCCAATGAGTTTAACAACATAGGAGTTTTGTGAAGCATATCTTTTGGGATGTATAAAAATCATTCAATCGAATATGATATATAAGGTGAAATGAAAAAATTGGTGGCGTGTGATCTGTAAATGGTGTTTTTAACTCGTCGTCTCCTTTTCTTGCAGGTGACTGGGATTATAATCACGCGATGATATTTTTGCCCTCGGGGTGGTCATCCCCATGGCCTAAATTCGCTTTGTTTTTAGTTTTTCTGAGACTTCCTTTAGAATTGTGTCTTTTGCTAATCTGAATTTTGACATCAAATTTCCTAATAGAATATGAATATCTTAAGCATTATTTTGTACTTAAAGCTTTATATGTGTCAGTTCTCGGGAATTAATATCTAATGAGGAAAAGTTATGGTAAATTTCCAGCCCCATGGTATTATCGTGTAGAATATTCCACTTTTTCTGTTACTGAAATGGGTGTATTAATATTTTAACTTAGAAGTCAGTGTGAAGATCATGTTAACAAAATTGTTTTCCTATGAGCTAGATGATTCCTTTTTTATGTAATGAGTTCAATGTGGTCAAATTATTTTGGAACATATATTTGAATTGGAAACAAAATAAAATATCGCTTTAATCATCTGAGAATCACATTTTTATGTTTAACATTCTTTTGTATTTTTGTGATATATTGGTATCGGTATAATGATGATTCATGGTTGTGGATATCTCATTATAATTGTTTTTTACTTAAATTTCAATCTACTATTCCAGTAAAATGTAAGTGAGAATTCAATAAGTTATGATATTGATAAACTGAACGTCAATTGATACGAGCTATGGGATATTTAATTTAAGTCGATAATATGTAAAGGTCACACTGCAACAGAGTATTTCATATATCTTCTTTATCCTTGTAGGTAAGCAATCCAGAGCGGCGTTTCACTCCTTCCACACTCAGAAAATGTTGTGGTAAGTTCATGACATTCATTACCTGAATCGAAGCCTTGTGGATGCATTTACACTATGTTGACATCGTATCAGGTGTAGGAAATTTTGATGTGATTAATAAGTGAGGAACTTGTAATCGTAATAATTTGAGAGTTCTTGAGGAAACTTTGTACAAATTATATAAGAAAAATTTCTATCCAATATTTCATCAATTACCAATTGCTTATAAATCTGGCGTTGACTTTGCTTCTGATTTTTTCTTTTTGTGGTTTACAAAAATGGATGGAAAGTATTAATTGGGAAGTCATTTTTCACACATTTACTGCTGAATTTGTGCAAATATATGTTCAGTTTAATGAATCATTAGTTGAAAAATTGATGATGAAAGATGTGGTGGACTTCAGTGGTCATCCATAGCTGATAAGAGTTGACAACATATTTAAGTACTACCAAACTCTGAATCACTAAAATATTATAGGGAGTGGATATTTATGGTATAATGATTCTATGTGTAATTTTTTACGTTGCTTTCACTTTCAACAGTTGGTTTCAAGATTATTTTGCCTAAATTAAGTGTTGTCCCCCTTTCATTTTGATTTTTTTGTGTGTTCTTGTATAAAACACATATTCTGAATGTGTATTTTGATTTGGCACCGTATGATAATTTAGTGGGCATTTCTAAGGAATTGCAGGTTTGTAGTTTATAGCGTATGGTATTTTAAATTTTTAGTGTCTTCTATTTTTCATGCTAGAGAACTGCTATATTTTTTTCTCAACTTTTATTCTCATCCGGCTCACACGATCGAAAAATCAAAATCAAACAGATCAGGCCTATGAGTCGATGCGGGAGGCATCTAGCTCAGGTGCAGCAAAAAGCGTTACAGCTTACTTCCTCATGAGCCTAGAATAAATAAAGTTTTTCTTCGCGGAACAAAACGGTAATATCGCGCGTCCATGGCGCCCTCAAGATGAGGATGACGGCGAGCAAAAAGGACGGAGCGTGTGCGAGGAATGGAGTGAGAAATGAACCCACTCAGAAGACGAAAAAACTCGGATGAATAGAAGCATTTTCTATGGGGAAAACGCGATTGGTGTGGGAGCAAATCACGCCTTTGGTGTGACTTTTTCGTCCTTGTTTCAAATCATAATCGTTACAAAAATATATCATGATCGCATATTATGAAATCCCTACGGTATATTACAGAGATGCTGCGCAAAGTTATTTTAGTAAAGCTAGCCCCATCTCTTTTCTGTGTATATTGAACGTAAATAATTAAGAGCAAAGTTGTATACGACCTGAAGCTGTTGCTCTCGTGCTGCTATTATATAGCAGCAGGAGAGCTACAGCATGCCTTTCGAAATTACTTTTCACCTAATACCTCAAATCTATACGAAGTGGCGATTTGAAACAGTGGTATTTTTATTAACCTTGGACAAGCTATGAATTGGATCTTTCGATCATTATTTGTGAGAAAAATTATTAAGTAGCTGCTTCATACTCTATCATTGAAAATCCAGTATCACCTTTTAAATCTGAATCCTTTTATTTTTCTCTAGTAATTAATAATTTTCTCGAAAGTTTTAGTGTATTTCCCTGTAGCTAGTGCTGATTTCCTATGATGTAAGTTTTTCTTGTCCTACCTTTAAATATCTTCCTGGTGTATCCAATTACAAGCTTAACCGTTTCGTGAAACTAGTTTCAGCTGGTTTAGTTATACGGTAGTTAGCATAGGTATCTTCTTCGAAATTCAAAGTAAGTGAATGGATTACGTCGAGGTTAATGATAAAAATTTCTTTCCTAATCTTAGTCAAACCTTTTCATCGAAAGCATTTTTATTATTCCATCGGAAAACAGCAAATATCACGAACTTTTTTTTTAATACTAGCAATGTACTAGTTTTTAGTGGGTTTGTAGACATGCGCACTCGGAGCTTAGGAGTGGATGCGAGTTTTTCAGAATCGATGTCGATCGCTGAAATGTTTTCAAGGGGGGCGCTGGGTTGAGGAGAAAAATCTGGGAGGCAATTCACTCCGTGGACAATTATTACGAGGAGTAGAGGCGCGTGTAATTCAGGGTTAACAAGCTGAGACGGCGGCAAAAGAGCAGAGCGCAGGGCGGTGCTTTTGAAAAGGAGCGGAGTTAATGAGATGAGGGGGTGGGAAGGGGTATGGCAAAGGCGGTGGTGGACAGAGCAGGAAGTGGGCGTAAGAAGTAGCTCGAAGAAGATCCCCTCTCCTCCACCCCCCCCCCCCCCGTGGTCCATTGGTGTCCTCCGGCTTTTTGTTCCATCTTACACCTTTCGCATCTTTCCCCCTCAGTCTCTCTTGCGTCTCCCGGTAACTATACTGCTATCTGCTTCTCCATCTTCCAATCCTCCCTCTGCTACACGCCTATTATACTCTTCTCGGCTCTTATCTATCTTTTTGCGTTGCTTCTGTCTGTCTCACCTCCCTCTCTTTTCCTTTCTCCAAACCACTTAAGTATCGATGCACTGACTTCTTGGTGATTTTTTCCATTCTTATACGACAGTGGAATCTCTCGTTGCCGTCCTCCCTGGGTAAGGTGGGCAAAAAGGTGTGCTACTGAGATGCCAAACACCTCGGTTTAGGGAACGGCTTCTGAACATGGATTCGTGGAAATGGGAAAAAAATTTTCACTGTAGCCTCATAGTCACTATTGGGTCGAATTGGTTTTGTCGACCAGACTATTTGGTTCATATCTTGAAGAGATTTTTTTTTAGTTCTGGGGATATTATTAGATATCCATATATTTTTCCCATTCTTCCCATGTTAACTACTCATTTCGTGAGGGATAATTCTTTTCGGGAGGATCCCTTCGCGCAAGCTGTTCAAGGATGTGCCCAGCAACGGTGCAATTGGCGATGATAACTCCTATGCATAGAGTTACCTTCGCTATCAATTGTACATAAATGGATTTTGAATACGAAAGCTTTGAAATATATCTTGAATCTACCTCAATTTTTTGGACGGGAAAGTGTCCAGTGTATGTAATTTTTGTGTAGTCAATGGTCTCTTTCTTTTTGTGAGTTAGAAAGAAGGTGAAATGGCGTTTAAAAAAAATCTATTGTAGCAGCATTAGGTTAATTTCAATTTCGCTGTAAGTGATCATTTTTCGTCGTTTTTCATGGTATTCCGACGCTGGAAAAGTAGCCAGAAAAAAATTTCGGGGAATTTAAGAGGATGGCGCATTCGGAGGGATTTTGCTCTAGACTTGTTCGCAAAAATGGGAGGAGGGATGGATTAAACCCCTTTACCCCTCTCCGCCACTGAGTACAGCCTTGACGCTGAACTTGGGAAAACATTGTGCCAATGTCTATTTCGAAGCATCCTATTCTTATGTTTGAGAATTCCTGGAGAAGTTTTTGCCTGCAATTTCTCTTTCAATCAGGATACAAAACTTAAAATATTTTTAATTTAATAGAGGTGTTGGTACTGGAATTCGATTTATTTGCTTGAGCCGTTATCTCTTCTACAATACTCATTCAATTTTTAATTTTATTCTAATCTTGGTAATAGTCATTTATCGAAATGGAAATTTCCTACTGTTCCTTACTTCACCAATAGGGTGGTTTCCTATTATTTTTTTATTGCCTTAATCGAAAGATTATTACTCCTGGAGTACGTATCTCACGCTTTTAGATTTTTAAATGATAATATCTATTTTTCGCGATTAAATGAAAAGTGAAAAATTTCAAGCGCGCGAAAACGCGACGCGTTAGTAGGAATGATGGGAAATCTCTCCGTACGTCGTATTTCTGGTTCCCCCTCCGCCCGGTGAGGTGACCTTGAGGCGAGGCTTAGCGCTGATACGTCGCAGGCTGCCAGCGGGTAGCCTAGTGCCCTGCCGCCTGGTAGCGCTTGGCTTAAATAAGGATTATTAATACCTTATAAAACGAGGAAAACTTTCCGACCTTAGCCAGTTTTAATAAGTGATTATTAAGACATGTTTCCCTGAGCTCTGCGCCTCATGCATGCATTGGTAACCTCAGACGACGTATAACTCCTATCTTCTCCTATAGAAACTAGGTCCCTGTGACGTCACGTGGAGTGGCATCGCATGGGCGCCAATCTGGCCCTTTTCAAATGACGATAAAAATGGACCATTGCCATTCGTCTACACCGGTATTTCTAAAACGAAATAATTTGTATATTATGAATACACTAATGGTGGGTAACGAATCGCAATTATTGCCTTTTGTTTTCTTTGATGAAGGAAACTACCCTATTGTATTCTGCTCAAGAAGTCTTCTTGATAACGGTTAAATTCATTCTCACATGGTGTCCTCGTCTCTATTCATTTGGTCAACTTTTTCTCGCCTCATTTTATCACCTTTATTCTCCCTATCTTCCTATGCATTTAGGTCATTCAGGCAGTTAATCAAATTGAATCGCTAATGAAATAATATTATTTATAAGGGTGATATTTTGCAAGACCTCCAATAAAATGCTCACACAGCCGTTGTAGCCGTTGTAGATCGAGACTCGGCCGCAAGTATAGCACTTTGCTTTGATATCATTTTGCTACATAGAATGACTGCCTCTCAATGGTGTTAATAGTTGTTTTGATTGCAATGAAGAAGCTCATCCAAGTTTACTTCCTGTACGTGTCTTCGACCCTCAGTAAGTGACGAATTAAGCCGAACATGGTGCCAATGGTGTCATTTTCCTAAGAAGATGACACCACTTTTTTTGCTAAGACTTGTTGGGAGAAAAGTCAGTGCACCTCGCTTGCAAACACGTTCAGAATATGAATAGTCATCGTCTTGTGCTCGCCGCTCGGCATGTTTACACGCGTCTCGTTCCCTAGGTCCAGAGCACATAGGGATGAGGGCACACTTTTGCTAATGGTCTCTGTAATTGCGCAATTGCAGCCGAGGGATTCTAAGAAACTCCTGGGTGCATGAATTACCAGAATGTTTTCTTTATTCCTTAATAATTAGCTACTTTTTTCTGTGGCCTCCCTTCCGGGAAATTTTCTTCTTGCCACTTGCAGTCTCGCTCGACAAGCTCCCACGAAGGAATTCCTTCCTCACGAAGTCATTTAATTTCCCTTTTGCGAGAAGAAGAGAATAACTGGAAGGCTGGTGGAGAGATAAATAAGTACATGGATGTTTTCTATTCGTGGAAAGTGGAAAGAGTAGGCGGCAGGATGGTGAGATGTAGGATAGCACATTTACATATTTACGTGAACATGGGCTGGTGATGTCCCATCCAAGCCGTTAAACTATTTGCATTCGGGTGTCACCTTGAATAAGAGGCATAAGCTCTATGTGATTTTATTCCCTCCTTTATCATTAATAAGGTACATTCAAGCAACTTAAATGTGGCAATTGATATCGTACTCGTATGATCGTTTTTTTTAATCGCTTATAGATTCTTATTTTTCATTTTAGTGAAATTTTGCTTATAAGACTTTTATTTAAATTCATTTTTCACATTCTAACCTTATATTTTCAATTCCGACAGAAATTTGATGATAATATTCCGATAAATTCGGTTTCCGGCGGAGAAAACATTTTAGCTCTAGGCATCCTATCAAAATTTTAATGATCTCACCTAATCAGTGTGAAATTTAATGTTCGATAGTTTGGTGTATATGAAATTATCCTTCACAATTTCAGATATTAGTATTCCGTTTTCTGTAAATATAATGAGCTTTGAAGCCATGAATAGATCCAAGGTGTAAGACTGGAAGTAATATGGTACATTAATGTATTTTTTTTATCTTTACGGCTAATTTTTGTGCTATTGCCTTACGTGTTATTATTTTAAGTGCCACATTTTTACCCAATCTACCATTTGCTGTCCAATACCTTCATCCCATTCTGATATGCAGCTGAGATAAAATAATTGAAGAATAATATTTGATTGCCTGAAAACCGCTGACCATCTATGATATTATCGCACATTTTCGCGGAGCAAAAATAGAAAAATTTCATCTTAAAATTATTCTGTTATTTTATATCTGAGGCAGAGGGAAGCGAAAAAAGAAAGGGCGCGGTACTCGGAGCATTAACATCTCATCGCCATACGAGCAACGTCCAAGAGTTCACGTTGAAGGGGTCGCGTGTTTTGCTGCGTACGCGTAGTCTCGGGGGATGGGGTTTGAGACATGCCTGAGTGCGCCTTCGAAGACATGCCTCGGTCAAGGAAAGTGCATGGACTATCTATCCCCACTGACCACATCACGCCCCCCCTGGTCGCACGCCGCGAGTCCGTCTCGCGGTCTCTGTCGTCTCGTGGACGTCCGATGGACTACGCCGTAGTCGCCGCATTCCTTTCAAGTCTTCAGTCTGTTCGCGGAGAGTATAGGAGACCGAAAAACATTTCATAGACGCATAGAAAGAGAGACTTGAGGTGAAGGAGAAGAAATAAGAAGACGTTGATGCTTCGCTCGCGCTGCTCTGCTCTAGTCGCATTCTCGTGGTCGGGATGGAGATGGTTCGCCGTTCGTGACGGGCGACGTTCGTCGTTTTTTTATTTCTTCCCCTCCAATCCTTCGCTTTTCGTCCCTCCTCTTGCACTTTACGGATGGACGGTTTCTTCTTCCGCAGGTCTGTGCTCTTGTCGGAATCGCCCGCTTTTAAAAAGGAATCCGCTATCGCTGCTATTGGATCATCCGCGTGGTGGTTGCGCGTTGCCTCGTGCCACGTCTCGCTGTCGAGAGGAAATAAAAATGCTGTTCGCTCGCTCAGGGTACCGGGTTCCCTTCCTTTTTCCAGCGCTTCGTTTGAATTACACGGATGAGGTACACCGGTCTGATTCCCTTGGATATCGCTGCCGTAGATCTTTAAAAATGTCAATGTCCGTTCTCGAAGATCCCCAGGCATGTAGGTATGGTTCCTTGCATGAATATGAATCGTCCACCCTCTCATAACTGTTTCTAAATTGTCTCTACATCGGTCCGCCTCTTGAATACCGGTATAATATCTTGTTTTATAGCGGATTAGATTTGGGGGTGAACCAAGAGGTATTCCATCGTCGAGGTAAGATAATTCCACCTATTGATGCGTAAAATTTCATTCATGGGATTGATGGCAAAGCATGTATTTGATGTATTTTCTTGAAAATTCAATTTTCTTGAGAATAGGTACGTGGGAAAATTTTAAAGCAATTTTCCTCATTTAAAGGGACAACAAGAGATTTGAGGATATTATTTTAAATGTATAGAGTGCATTGCTTTAATAAATTATTCCAGAGAAAAATTATAACAACCCTCAAATATGTCTGGTGTAACTGAATTATCTACCGCATAACCAAAGGAAATTAAAGTTCTTACCAAATGTTTGAATTCCATTTTGAAATAGTTGTATTGTTCTCAACCATTACGCAATACTTTTATTTTTCTAAATTATGCTGCTCTATATTTTTTATTATGTATATCCTGTAAAAATTAATTACTCATTCCAGCATAGAAAAAAATATTCTGATACAACGTGAAGCTCTTTGAACATGGCTATCTCTTACGAAGAAGACGTGATCCCTCACTGTACTAAGGGAAGTACTGTTGAAGGTATAATGCCAAGGCTAAGACTGATAAAAGTATAAAAATATATAACTAAAATTTTGCAAATTAATTGCATTTAATTCTTGAAGACCTGCATTCCAAATCACTAATCAACGTTCTAACCTGCGCAATTACGTGCCCCGTGTAAAACGGCCTTTATAAGAATGCCGGGTCATGGTTCTTGGGTCCTTATGTCGTACGTGCGTGATACCTGACGTTGACTTTCGAGCGGTTGGTGTCGGGTCCCAGATTGAATTCAATCTTCGCTGCCTGAAATAAAAAAAAATGGAACGAAACTAAATAGCATGCTAGGAGGCCACCCGCACGGCCCGACAGGAGCGTTCGCAAAGGGCGGATCCAACCAGAGAGGTGGGCGAAACGCCGCCACCGCCCCACGGCGGTTTATTTTTTCGGCAGTCCGTTTTCGCGAAAACCATTCACCTCGCGTCCCATCTTACGAGGGAGGAAGCGGTCGGCGTTGAAGAGGATTAGTTTCTTGACGCTGAGTCACGTCGACTGGCAGTCGGCCGTCTTCTTAAAACAAGGCAGGCGCTATCTCCTCTTTGTGTTGTGGGTTCGCAATGCGTGTTAAGGATTTCGTGAGCGAGAGATTTCAAAGTGCAGGTCGCCCCGCTGTGTACAGAGATGTGGGCTCAACGTCAAGTACGTCGGCCTGTTTCCGCCTTAGTCATCTTCGTCCCATTCTTGCCTCATATGTCAATTAGGAGGCGTTCGGATTCATGGCCCGGAAGCCGAGGTCGTTCGCATGCTCGTTCAAAAAGGATAATCGTGTTTTTCCGTTACGTAGTTTTCTCGTGATTTTTTATTTGTTGATTTTTGCACCCTGGCCGTACCTGAATGGTGCATATATAACGGTTTTCTTCCCTAAAAAGACGATTACGAATTGAAGGACGTCTCTGTGTTCTGTAGAAATGGGGGGCGGATCAGAAAATTCTCTGTATATCGTCTCTCATAATCACGTTCTATGCACCTTATTGTGCAACGAATTGTGTAATGAAGTGGGAGAGTTTATCTTAAATTAAGTTTTAATTCATAAGTGAATTTGTAAGAAATTGATGTGGGTTGTAAACAATGCCACGCAATTTCTAGCATGTTAAATACAGCAGACGGTATCTTAATCATATTTTATATCAGTTATATCACTGTGCCTGTTAGAACTAAAATATTTTTCTCACCTGTGAATGTTTACATATTATAAAAGAGACTTATCTCTTGAGTGATCATTAAAACTTTCGCATGTAATACAGCGCTTAATGATGACCCAAAATGATAAACAAAATTAAATAATGATGCGTGGTGGACATTGCCTACAATGATAAAAAAGCCATTTATTATATACACAATACTGTTCAATATTTCGCAAAATCAGCCGGTAAAATCGCGTGATAAGACCTTCTTAATAGAGTCGTTTTAATTGCTAGTTTAATTTTGGTGCATTAGAATTAATTATTGCTCGGTAATTAATATGGACATATATTGCGAGCGGATTGAGTACGGATTTTGTGAATGACTCATCCCCCTGCCATTAAAGGCCTCTTCCTTTTTACAATAATACATTTGTGTAAATGAACCGTTTGTGATTCCATTTGTATGTGGACGGGAAGGTATTAAAGCGGTTCTTTTATAAATGAGAATATCAATGAAACTTTAGAAAGTCTAAAAAAAAGTAACCTGAGTACATCACTCGATGTGTGAAAATAAAAATGAATCTATGAGAATAACTCGAGGAACGTTACGCAGTATCAGCCGAATAAATGAGAATGACGATGTCAATGATACTTATTAAAGTAAAAAAAAACCTGAGTGCATCACTCAATGTGTCGAAAGAAAAAACGAATTAGTGGGAATAAAGGGAGGAATCTCGCGCATTTAATCATTTGCCTAAAATCCCCTGTGGAACAATTTCCTCATGTGGGTGTGAAATGCAAAAAAAACCTGTGAAGATCATGCACATAGCATCCGCCCGCCAGACGGTGACTGTTTTCGACTCCTCAACGGGTTTTGAACGGGAAGCGCCGTTGAGATCCGCAATTTACGTGAGGAGGGGCTGTGTGACCTTCTACCCTCTGCAACAACTCCCACTGCCCAACCGTGCCACCTCCGTGAAGAAAGTATAGCCGGCGGCCGAAATTGCCGGGCGAGAAATGGAAGGAAGAATGGTGCCGGAATGGGTGCCTAAAGAGTGTTTTGTTTTTGTTCCGCTGGGGGCAATTTCCTCACGCTGCCATTTTATTAACGGCGGCGGAGACGTGTTTTAAGAAGCTGGCATCTCGGTCTTGCACTATCATCCCGCTCCTCCGCAACCACTCGACTCCGCCTTGGATTTTCCAATTTTTTCCTTGTATTCGAGATCTCTGCATTTAGAGCGCCCCGGTTGGCAAGTCCTTGAACCTTGTACGCATGGACTGGTGGCGTAACAATAAAAGCGCCAATCAATAAGGCTTGTCACCAGCATTTGATGGTGAAATGAAAAGCAAGGGTAGAAGTGAAGTGGAGCTTCTTGGCTAATGATATTTCAATTTATTATTGTGCGTGGTTAGAAATTCTGAATTGGGTATGGTTTTCCTGACCGCTAAAAATTGCGGCAATTAGGAATTTGCGTTTCTGTACAGATTTTGTATTTATCATTAGATTATTTTGCAAGTGTCTTTTGGTTTCTGCACTCTTTGATCACACGCACTTATAAAAAAAAAACATTAAAATGAGTGTTTGGTATCATCAATGTTATGGCTGCAGATAAAATCTCAAAATATCTTCTCTTTTGATTATTTACGACGTTAAGTTCATAGATGTAAGGGTTTTGGGATAAAATTTGCTCGTGAAAATTGGGGACCTTGGATTTTGCGATTGCTGTGAGGTGGATATCGGTTTGAAACCGCTATAGACTCAACTCACGAGTGCATGCATAGATTCAGTGGAATTTATGATTTACCCCAACAATTTTTTGTGTCGTAAGTACGCGGCTTAGGTTCATAATTATTCTGTCATCTTTGCTTCCCGGTATTATGAGTATTATGAACACTTTAAATTATTTATGGGCTCCATTTTAGTACCTCCTCTTAGCTTAAGAATATTATGCTAGCAAATGGTTGTGATAACTCTTGGGGATTTGCAGTTGGTGAGACTAGTTGTCAAGACCTTCATCAAAAAAGGAAAATTTTCTATCAAAGATAAGCTTTCGGGATAGTGGGTTTCATGTAGGGGTGATTCGTGCGAATAATGGCAATTATTGAATCTTTTCATGTGGTTAGCTGTGGAGCCATTTCATAGCGTCGTACGCGAGATCTCATCATGCTGAGGGGATACCTTCTTGAATTACGTTTCCTCACGTAATGTGTTCCTCCGCTCGCGATTGCGGCTCCAAATGCGTTTCAAGTGACGGCTATCCTTGCCTGATTGTATTACGGATGGCTAGGGAAGTATCTCATTTAAAATCTGTCGGTTGATCGGACTAGGGCGTATTGAGTTACTGCAAGTGTAGCATACCATGCGCGGAAAATGGATCAATGGCGCCGAAAGGATCACAGCGGTTGGTCTACGGTGACCTGTTAGTTGATTGCAGTATAGTAAAACCCTAATTTAAAATAAAAAATGGAGGAATAAAGTACGTGCCCTTCAAATATGGTAACTATTTTAGATATCATGTTAGTTTTTTGATACTGATTATGTATTTAGTTCAATATGAAGGATCATTATGGAGAAGCTATGCCATTTCATAGTACGTATTGAGAGGTTCAATTTATTCGTTAGGAGACAAATATGAGATTCCTGTGAAAGAGGAGGAGGACCTCTTATCGACTCCAAAAAGGTTATTTATTACAAATAGCGTCTGGTTTTTTCTTATCATTTTGGCTGATACGTGGTGTAATTCCTGGTAATTTTTCACAACTCTATGTTACTATTTTTTCATTTTGCAGTGTAAAAAGTCGTCTCACAAATAGTCATTTGAAAACCAGCCAGTTATTATAAAATATCTTGACTATCGAAACCGGTTCCAGCAATGAAACAAGTGTTGAAAAGAATATGCGTGGATTTTCTTCTGCTTCCTAGGAAATTCCCTGGAGTTAACTTCACGAGCTATCAATCCCCTTTACTTCTGAATAGCATTTGGATCCTCCACGGCGAAAGAGGTGTTGTGAAATTTCGTCTATTGTCTAACTCTTCTTTCTATTCTCTTGGGGGAGAGTGATGCCAAGGTGATCGCGCTCCGGTGAAATAGCCCTCATCACCAGAAAAAAAACAACGAACCATATACGAGAGCGATGATGAATTACTTTTTCGCTGCCCTGTTTGCGAGAGAAATGGAATGGTACGTGGTGCATTCCCCAGCGTTCTTCCTTTTTTATATGTATTATGGCGTCCACTAGAGAAAAGCCTCTCCATGTTCCTCCTCAGAGCTAGCTCAAGGAAGTTGTGGAAAGAAAGATCGATCTTTTTTCTCCATCTCACTCCCTCAGTTGTGAGTGGGTTTTCAAGATCCTTCAACGAGGACATTTCTTATTTTATCATGCTCGTTTAAAATGATGTTCTTATGCGAAATGTGCTTCTGTGAATTAGACCGTCTAGTATTTACTAACAAATGGCTTTGTTAATTCGTGACTATTGTCCCGCCTGTCTTCGTTTAATCTCATCAGTGAGAGAAAAATCCATGTAGGCTATTTTTATCTGAATTTAGTTGAAGGTTAGACTAGATTTTCTATTGACCTTTTTCCGTGAAATGATTGCTTAAATATTCAGTTGTTCATTTTGAACCACCCCACATTGAATATCATGGGGGGTCTACGTAGATATTCTTCTTGGCTATTCTCTGTGCGGTAAAAAATTACCAAAGTAGAGAAAGAAAGAGAAAACAGACAGAGAGGAAAACAAAATTCGTAGCAGATAAAGGTCGTAAAAGAGACTAGTTAGATTTTGATGCTCGAAAGTCTTCTGTAAACAGGGAATTAGTAACAGAAACTCACCGTAATACCCATTCAAACGAAAGGTGAAACTGCTGATTACTCGGTGATTGCGAGTCATTTCGGAGTAT
Organism: Ischnura elegans; assembly: GCF_921293095.1. NCBI lineage: Eukaryota > Metazoa > Arthropoda > Insecta > Odonata > Coenagrionidae > Ischnura > Ischnura elegans. The sequence goes on from NC_060248.1 coordinate 112,213,202, forward strand.
GATCTTTAGCAAGGGCAGGAGAAGTTTTTTCTTTGGAGGCAACTATAGGATTGCTTGTGCGATTGGCGTAGTAACTTAAGAAACTCATTCGTCGGTTATCTTTGAAAAATAACATTTTATGGAGTAGATAACTTGCTGATGAAAGGAGATATAGTCGGAGACCAGGGTTTGATGATGTTACGGAGGAAGAGGAAGGAATCCAGGAGTTTTAAGATAAAAATCTTGAAAAATAACCTTCTCTAATGGTCACTAGTGTCCATCTGTTTTCGCACGCTTTTTCTTAACTTGCTCCGTATGCCTGTTTGTCGGTTTCATCGATGACATCTTGAAATTGATTTTTTACCCAATTCCCATGGTCGAATCAGTTTGAAATTTTGTGCACTTGCTTGCTTCTAATACATAAAAAATTTCAATTATCAGGCATTTGAAATTTTGTTCGATTTTGCACTAATTAATTTACTAAAATTTCCACGTGGAAAATAGTCATTTTTAAATTTTCTCAATAAATTTTTGGGAGGAGTTTCTTTAACAGCTCTGGTTTAATCGATTACATGATTCGCCTCTAAAAAGTAGAAAATTAAATTACAATAAAAAAGATAAAAAACACGATTTTTCCCGAAAACGGAGTAAATTGCTCTTAAAATTAAAGAAATAATATTTTTCACCTATCGGAGAATGAATTGCGGGTGCTGATTAGGCTTAGATTAATATTTACTTCCTATCCTTGCTCACCCACCAGGCTCACCTTCATTCATTTCGAATAAAGTTACTCTGCATCCACTCATTATTCTTCGAGTAGTGAAAATCTTATTTCCTTTTAAGCGCATTTTATACTTTTTTGGAAAAAGATTTTTTTTTAATCTTTTTTTTTCACGTTTATTATTGTTCAAAATGTTCGCAGATTCAAGAAAAAACTCTCGTGAGAAAATCGTTGAATGAAATTTTGATAGTGTAACCTTGGGAGTATGAAGAGTCCGTCGACATTTCTGGACTTTATGATCTTGGGATCAGTCAATTGGTATGTTAAATTGGTGAGGAGTGACTGCGTCCGTGAAATGGAAGCGTGCGCTCTGCACGCATCGTTGGTCACCAAGGTTACTGAAAAACTTGCGGTGGCTACTTCTGGGCAAATAATAATGCTCCAAAAATCACTCGAGAGTCGAAATCCCAAAATGCGCAGATTTATAACCATGAACAGGTTGGTTGTAAGCCATGTGGGAGGAAATGCGTGAAAAAAATCCTTTCACCTTTACCTACAAAATGTTCAGTTTTTCTTCCACATCGATGGAATCCAATATTTTGGGAGGCTATCACCCTTGGAATCGTTTTGAATTTTTTTTCCATCAATGAAGGCGTTGAAGTACATTTTTTGTTCGCCAGCTCTCGGAAATGAATTATCTCCTAATATTGGTCGAATCAACATTTTAAAAATTGGATCCAAATGGGAAAAATAAATTTAGTGATAACTTCAGGCTGTACTCTTTGAAACTTTTCCGTAATGAAATATGAAATATTACATTTTGTAAGGTTCACTATTGATGTTTTATGTGCACGACGCGAGCTTCCAAGCAAATTAACACCTTCAGGTTATACCGGTTGTGTCACTACGCTGTGAAACCCGCAGAATTGAGAACATTAAAATGTGTTACACCTTGATTTTCCATAAAAAATAAACTTGCCATTTTTAAAGTTCTGTCTTCACATGGAGTGTTTTTCTCATAATATTCTCTTTAATTCGGTTTTATATAAAATTGTTGTTGACTAAACTAGCCAGTTTCACAGTCTGCCAGAGGTTTAGGGCCATATTATTTCTTTAGTTTGTTAATTGTTAATTTTACAATTTGTGTTGAAGTGTTATGTTATCTCTACGCACCGTTATATTTTGTTTTAATTCGAATAGCCTAGGTTATCGAGTACTTAGCGTGTTCATATAAAGGCATGAAAACCCTTTCATCGGTGTTAGTGAATAATTTCATACTACTGGAGCATATCTTGAAACTCTCGCCGTTAATATTTTCTCGCTTTTTCAGCTGCCGATGACCGATGGTTATGTTATTATATTTATTGTGTTTTCCTACCGCTTGAAAAAATTTAAATGTATGATGACGGTCAAACTACGCCTCATTGAACGAAAATAATCATTTTGGAGAGTAGAAATGTTTTTCTTTCTTCAAAAATTCCAAGAAAGGCAGTATAAAAATATCAGTGTGAGTAAAAATTCTCTCGGAATAATTTCTTCCTCATGGGGTCAAAACATTGCCGAAGCAACATTCTCTCAAAGGTAAAAAGGGGTAATTTATTCTCCTCTTTTGAACCCTCACATTTCATTCGATGTTTATAATCCCCTCGGAAATAGTTCCGTGCCTTCCGCAAAAATTTGAACTGGCAATTCGAAAATCCGAACCGTCGTATTTCTTGGCATTACCTTCGAATATTTCTCGCTCAACATGGGAACTTACCGTTAAATTGAGATAAAATCTGAAAAAAAACCTTTGGACACGGCCGTAAAGGTCTCTTGAACGAGTGATTTTTATTTTCACGGAAACATCTTCTCGCTGTCTCTCTCTATAAAGACTAAAGGCCGGGAAAATGTTTTAAAATTTAAATTTTTTCTCACTTTGGGATCTAAAATATAGCTTAATTCACCGTCTCGACGAGTTTAATATTTCTTGTAAATTACTTCTTCAAACACACATTCTACAGTTAAATTATTCCTTCCAGTCAATTATTTAAAAAAAGTCCTGCTTCTGCTGAAAATAGGAAAATAGAGGCAACATCTATGATTTAAGATTTTTGAAAGAGCTGGGAAACCACGTGGACATGAATAAACAAGTCGTTTTTCGGATTGATGTCATAATCGGAAAACATACTCCAGTACAAAGACTGAGAATCGTTTTTGCACCCAGCATTCAAGTTTTAGAGGCTAGTCAGCTGTGTGTTCTTTCTTAATGTTTTTTTGGTTGTTGATTTTTCCTGTTTCACGGATTTCTTCTTGTTACAGCTCTCGAAGTCGTAATTATAAATTATCCATTTGAGATCTTTATTATATTTGAATTGATACCGTTTTCGAACTAAATATGATATTATATTACCTGTCGCACAACATTTGTTAATGCTGCTTCGTTAACGACATCGTTAGTGCATGAATTCATTATGTTTTTGGATACGTAGGCACTATACTTAGCAATATATACTTGCGATTGCTTTAGTATGTTTTGTGTTTAAGAAAATGTACTTGGTTGATCAAAATGCTGATTTAGATGTATAGCATTCAGGTAAATGTTCCTTTGATTTCTGTAAAAGAAATCTGCTCCATCCATTACCTTGTTTACTCATTCGTTGTCGATTAGCATGCAATTCTAAGGTCTCCAAGTCATTGGTAATGAATTTCTCCTTTGCTATGTAAAGATTCCCGGCCGTTGAGTGGCATATTTTAAAGGCTTTGCCCCATGCTCTTGATTTAATTTCCTGATCGTTAACTCATCGACTCAAAATACCGTTAATGAGTATATTCTCGTTCATCATTGCAAAGCCTTCTGCTGAAAGAAAAACGTTGGTCATACGATCTCCCCCTATCTCTCTGCTCTTGTGGTTTTTAATTAATTTGGCGAGCCTTAATGACGGACTCCTTTAGGGAAGGGTTATTTGCTTCTCCATCGGGGACGAGAGAGAGGAGAGTAACTTAGACCTGCTCGTCCCGAAATCTTGTATAAGTGTGGATGTCAGTCACGAACCTGAATCGAAGAGGAAAAAAATGTCTCGTGCGAACCGTAATGCTATCCTCATGCTCGCATTTTCGTATCGTTGAAGACCACTTGATCGCCGAAACCAAACATGGTTCACTCCCACTGTTGGAGTCAATACACGGAGAAGGCCCTCGGCCCTCCTTAGCTTCTCCTGGGACATGAAAATGGCAAATAAAATGTAGTTCATGGTTTTAAAACGTCTCATCACACTCAAATGTAAAAAAACTAAATAATAGGGTGGTCTTATATTTTTTTATTGCATAAATTGAAAGGTTATTACTCTTGGAGTACGTATTCCACGCTTTTAGAGCTTTAAATTATATCTATTTTTCGCGATTCAATGAAACGTGAAAAATTTCAAACGCGCGAAAACGCGACGGCTAATTATGAATGCTGGAAAAAGCCCAAGTGACGTCATGCTGGTTCCGGCTGCCGTTGGGTGAGGCCACCTTGGTGCGAGGCTATGAGCGTCGCTACGATGCAGGCTGCTTGGAGGTAGCAGAGTTTCCTGCTGGCAGGTAGCGCTTGGCTTAAATAAGGATTATGAATACCCTATCAAACGAAGGAAACTTTCCGACCGCAGGCAATTTTAATAGGTGATTATTAAAAGATGTTTCCCTGAACTCTGTCCCTCACGTATGCATTTTTAATCTTAAACGATGCAGAACTCCTAACTACTCGTATAGCATCTAGGTCCATGTGATGTCAAGTGGAGTGGCATCGCATGGACGCCAATCTAGCCCTTTTCAAATGAGGTTAAAATTGACCATTAGCATTCGTCTAAACTGGGATTTCTAAAACCAAATAATTTTTATATTTTGAATATACACTAATGGTGGGTAACGAATCACAATCAATGCCTTTCGTTTTATTTGATGAAGGAAACTAACCTATTCCATATATTTTTTTTCTGAACGACCTATATTTCGACGTGGCACGTCATCATCTACTGCGCAAAAAAGGTAGAACACTAAACTTTTAGGATTTGTATAAAATCCTGCCGTAGTTCCATTGGGTCGTGCCGTATATCGCTTTACTCATTGTTTATTCCACTACAACAATGAATCGTCAAACATTGTTTAAACGAAAAAGTTTATCTTCTACGGTCGAAAGAGTGAAGAAGAACAAGCGAAAAACGATGAGAACGGCGAAACTGTCGTCTTTTTATCTCGTAACGGGCACAATATTTGGTGAGTGCATTTCATTGTATTTTTATAGAGAGAACGACATCTTCGCATTACAAATAGGTTTTTAAAAATAAATTTTACCTATTCTTTGATTTTTTTAATGGCCAAAAGGTAGATTTCAATTTTCAAGGTATAGAAAAGAAAATGAGTATTGAATGGCAATGAAAGCATTAATTAATTAATTAATTTTAATGAAGTAAATCAATCCGTTGGGTGGGGTAGAGCCATCACCTGCTAATCCTAGGGTCGCGGGTTCGAGTCCCGCCTGAGTGGGTTTCTCGTCGCTCATAACATGGGTGCATGTATAATTCTACTAGCCTGATCCCTGGGATACTTAAATGCATGCTGCGCCTTCTAGTATTCCAGGGGAAAAACGAATCTGAGACAGAATAGTCACAGCGAGAAAAAATCAGATTTTTTTACGTTAACATTTAGTTCCATTATTGGTATTTTAGCGGAAACACTTTGATTGAGTTTTTGATGAATTTCATTTATTCACTAGGATTTCATTGATGTTTTATGATACATTAATGAAACATGATACAACGTCCTGCAAAATTCTGCGAGAATGTTCTACAAAAAACCTCCTGCGAGGACCGCGATTCAATTAACTATCCGGGATAGGAATGCTCGGACACTTAAACCAACGTCTTCCTTTCCCCCGGAAATCATTTATAGGCGCCTGTATCTCCCACCCCGGGTGGTAACCAAATAAGGTTCTCTCCGAAATGTGGCTGTTGCTCTTGTATCTCGCCCTCGCTCGTCCTCGCAGCTTTTTGGCCGTTGGCCTCTCCAATCCTCCTCGCTCCACCCACCTCCCTCTCCCCCTTCAACCGCACGCATCTTCCGCCTCCGTTTGGCTGGGGGAAAAAAATAAAACGAAGCATCCAAGAGTCTCTCCGTGGAGAGAAAAAATAATCCCTCTCTCTTCTTCTTAGTCGACCGGAAGGCGAAAACTTCGGTAATCAGCGCGAAGCTTTTAGAAGACGGAGACGGATGAAAATGGTGATGCGGGCGAATGGGTGAGGGAGCCAATGCCCCTGAGGTTTGGCGTACCCAAGGGTGTATATAAGGGGGGGACGAAGGGACCCAGGCGCTACCCTCCATTAAATATGGAAAATAATGGCAAAAATTAAGTACCTTAGTCGTAATTTGTTGAATGAATCATTCTCGCTTTCGTGGTCGCAGCTGCCTTAGATAATCCCTCGTATAAATTATTGTTCGTGGGTCGTTAGCTATAAAATATCATGGAGTCTCCTTGTTTAAAATGAGTTAACCTTGCCTTGCATTGATCTTGGTTCCCACTACCTAGTGGTGCTTTTAAATGGTGCGGGCCGGAATGGCGTCTTGCTGTATATTTTCTTTCTTGTCTTCACGTTGTGAAGTTTTTTATTTCGGCAAAGCTTAAGAAATTCCTCGTTTGGTGGCATTCAAAGTATGCAAGATGAATTGTAAATTGGTCTCCTAATTAGATTTAAATGGTCCAGCCAGCATCTGTTTTTGTAATAGCGATTTTCTTCATTGGCACATTACATCTCAAATTATCGATCCCTATTCTGAAGTAGCACTAATTGCCTGGGTGCGTGAAAGTCACGGCTGCCCGTAGGACGAAATCGCAACAGTGGATTTGACGACTATTCCTGAAGCGTACTAATGGGTGCTATCGCATCTCGTCTACAGGCATACGCTTTGCATAACTGCCAAACCAATATTTTAGTGTTGCTAATGACTTAACATAATGAAACGAGCTTAAACAGTGGCTCTCTGTGTGAGAATCCTATTTTCTGGCCATGCGAAAATATAAATGTAGGAAGAAGAGGGCTGTCGAGATCTTTTAAATAGAGTGGCAGCAAATTGCATTTTCTGGCACTGTTTGCGCTGGCATCCACGATCAAAGCACCGCGACCGACGCGGCATCATCATTTACTCATGGCGACTCGTGACGTGCTGTCAAAGGGAATGGTGACGTCTGGAAGAGCGTCTTGCTTTTTATTATCTTTGCTGCCTTCGCATTTTAAAATTCGTTCTTCCGACACAGCTTAAGAAATTACTTTTTTGGCGGAATTCATAGCATGTACGATGGCTAAATTGTCAATTGTACTCCTATTTACCTTTAAATGGTGCAGCCGGCATCTCTTATTAGAACATTGACTGTAATCGTCGACGCATGACTCCTCAAATGTCTTTGAAATTCATATTTCAATCATCTAGCTGAATATAAGTCACTTTCTGTCTTTATATTCGTACCGGCTCTTGTGAACCCTCAAATCACTGAAATGGTATATTTGAAATTTCCATTCTTCAAAAAACATGAAAATATAACCATATAGATTTCGCATGGATAACAAGAATTTCGACCAGTTACGTCGCTGTGCGGCATCGGCAGGTCACTTGACAATGTCGCAGTGACGAGAGTGGTGAGATTAAAATTATTTATGTGAAATCTACAAGATTTTTTGATTGAACATGAAGCATTGTCACGAAGTCACGCCTCAAACTATCCATTTTATTTAAATACAGCACCACCTTGTGCACGCTCTGATAATGACTTCTGCTCCTTCTCACTTGTCTTAAATATTGTGCAACTATCCCCTCGATTCCCACCTCCTGTATTCTACAAGATTCTATAAGATATAAATCTACAAGATTTTTTAATTCAACATGAAGCATTTTCACCAAGCCACGCCTCAGACTATCCATTTTTTAAAAATACAATACCACCTAGTTCACGCTCTGATAATGACTTCTGCCCTCTCTCACTTGGCTGAAATTTTGTGCCACTGTCCCCTCGATCCCCCCCCCCGTATTCATCCTCAAAGACTTAGGGGCTTAGGGTATCGCATCAGACCCGTGGTGAGTTGGGGGCGGCGCGATTTGTGGGCCAGGGAGCCTTTTTTTATGCCTTTCTAGTTGCGCGAAGATCGGTGGGGCGTTGTTGTGCAAAAGGGACTGGAGTAACTACTCCGTAATTTCCTCCCATCCTTCGGCAACCGTTGGTTAACCTAATTTGCGGCGAGGCGAACGCTGCAAGAACCCGGGAATCGCTCCACATTCGAACCATTCGACCGGCGATCCTTTCTCCCTTGCTTCTTACGGTCTTCGCGGCGGGGGGGAGAGAGAAATCCGTTCCCATGGAAGTTGCTCCACCTCCCTCCTCCCCTTGTTCTTTTCTTTCCATCCCCATAGCAGTTCCTCTCCTTTCTCCTTTTTCGGTTGGAATACCGTCTCGGCGAGTTTCTTGTTTTCTGTTTCTCGACTCTTTCCTCTTCTTGGAGGCTTCTGGTCGGCCACCTCTCAGAGTGAATACAATCTTGTAAGAAGGCCTTAGGTGGCAAAGTAAGCAAAAGCTGAGGTCAACATCAAATCACCCAACTTCAGTGTTATTACGGGAAATAGAAAAACTAGGCAATCAATTTTCAATAAATTGGTGTCAATAAATAGTCTGATACTACTTATTCTTCGTTAGGATTAAAGTTTATGGAAATGTAATTTCCAATAAAAAATAAAAATTAAAAACTAATGCCATAGTCAACCAATAGGACTTATCAACGGTTACAGCATCCACTTATTATGTTTATGTTACAATACAGTTGAATCTCTAACAAATTTGAGCCAGTATCTAGTAAAAGTGTGCTTCTTTTATCCATTTGATAGAGTTGTGTTACGCAGTAACTCTCAGTTCTTTTCCCTAAGTAATGAACAAAATCAATGCCTCAGGGATGATCTACTGTTCCTTGTGAAGACAGAAAGCAGTTGTAAAAAGATGCATCGCAATGGAAGGCTAACTTATAGAAGTATATTGAAATAATACAAAATTAATGTAGTTTCGGCCAAAAACTGCCAGATTTCCATGAGGAAGCATGAAATTTTTTAAAGTATGGTCACTTAAAATTAGAAATTTGTTTTTTTTCTATGAATACTCCAGTTTTAATGTGGAGCATTAATTCAATAATCAATATATTATTTTATTTTTACCCTCAATTAAAATTGTATTAATTCCTAACTCTGTTTGGCCCGTAAAATTCAGATATATTTTAGATTTTAGGTAACGTAAATTTTTAGCTGAAATGCCTTTCGTTCCATATTATTAACAGTAAATCACAAATACCGTTGGCTAGAATGCGTTTACAGACTGGCGGTCATGAATGTAAATAGCCCGAATTGAACAGCTAAATTTATTGTAATTACGTTTGAGGTGTAATCTCTCTAAATTTTTCCCCATTTTATTTATTTCAATCTGCAGGTTTATTGAGATTTTACGCTATGCTGCGTTGCTCAGAAGAATTCTTGATTTCTATCACATACTGAATAGTGAGAAGAGCAGTTTTAAAAAAATCCGGGTTTGATTTTCGATTTAAGGCGGTTGATTTAATGGTTTTCGGTTTTTCGTGTACTAAATAGGTGTTTGGGGAAAAACGAATATCACATCCCTGATTTACATCGGCGAGAGCATCCTTGAACACTCAGTGAAGTTATGGGATTAACTATTCAGCAACAATTCACTGGCTATTCTTTCATTGACAGAAATTGCGAACATTGGGGTCTCATATTAAAAATGTGCGGAATATATTAACGAGGATCTTCGAAGTATAGAGCATATTCTCTTTTTTTTCGATTTTAGTTTAAATTAATCTGACAGAACATGTTGTAAAGATAAGGAAATGTATTCTTTTAAATGTCTGATATGCATTCCTAAAGTCGTATCCTGAGACTTTATATAAAAGAAGTACCCAATTTGTTGGTATTTTAATTGCTTTTTGTGGTAAAAGAAACCCAGGAGTCTTTTATTTTAGATATTCGGTGAGTGGACTTGGAACTACGAGGATTAGGTTCAGATGGTTACAATTTTGAGATACCTCGTCAAATACTTCGTATATGAGTATTTTTTGAGTTCATCGTAGCGGAAAAAATAAAAAATGCCAAGACTAGACGCCGATGGTTTATCCATTCTCCTTCTCCTGCCTACATGTTTCACGCCGCTTTATGCGTTTTCCATTTTTTTCCTCGAGCATGAGGCATATGCTCGCCTTTTTGAAGTGCCGAACGTAATACCCGCGAGAGAAAAAAAATGAAACCGTGGAGGTACTCATTGTTCACTCCCTCGCATTCCTTATGCCTTTTTGTTCCGTTTTATAACTCTTTCGTAGCTTTGCCAGGGGGATAAGTCGCCGACGAACGTCTTCCACCCTCTATGCTCCTCTTTTCATTTTTTTACAACCCTGCGTCTTCTCTTCCCTTTCCTTAGTTTCTGTCCCTTCCTTAGCTGACCACACATGAAGCCCATGTTTAAGGCCTATTACGTACTCACGAACTTGCGATTATAGGCGATCAAGGAGGGAGTTAGTTTTTCCGTTTGCCGGCAATTTGTGAGACATATTATCATTGTAGTTATTCATCCTCCCCCCTCTCCTGTACCAAAGAGTAAGGCTTTTTTTCTACCAATTTCTTAATTTTTCCGAGCACAGCCCCATGGTGTTTGGCCCTCTACTTTGTTTTACTCGGGGATAGAAAAGGAGAGAAGAGAAAATTTTCTTTGCCTTTGTTTTCTTTCTTGCTTCTCCAACTTTGTAGTAAATGCCGACTCGAAGCGGGAATATGATAAAAAAATCGCAATATGAGTGGAGCCAGGGGAGCAAAATATAGGTTTGCTCAGCGTATTTCTCCCGTAGTTATTTAATCCGGGCGTGCACGTTGAACTAATATATATGCGTTGAATACTATTTCTCCGCATCAAGTAGAAAAATGTCCTAATTTGTCAGAAATGGGTTGGCGGTGTGTACAACTGTACAATCAGCCCATCATTTTTGGTGAGTGATTACGGGACATACTCATGATTCCTAATTCCGAGAATTTCGGTACAATCAAGAGAATAGATGACGCTTAAAAATTCGAGCAATATTTGATTTTTTATGTACTTCTCGACATTAGTGGCCTTAATGCATAAAATAATGATTACTTTCTCAGGTTAAAGGATGGTATTTTTGGCTTGATCCCCTCTGAGTAAAATTGCATGCTATTAAATTTTCCGTACATCCCTGGGCTGAAAGTGTGAAATTATTTTCTCTGGTTTTTAAATGAACTTTATGATCAAGTTTAATTTTACATTGGATCTCTCGCGGATTTATTGTTATCTGAGATATAGAAGTGAACCTCTTTGCTCCGTTTGAGGTGACCGTATTTGATTGTTATAGCTTTTCTACGAAATTTCAGGTAGAGCTAAAAAGCTGTGAACGATAAGTGATACACCGTTGAGAATTCGCTCTTTCCATAGATTATGCTTTATTACACGTCGCGTCGGTTTCCTTCAAAAGTTAGCGCGATTATGGGCCTGTTGAGCCTAAATTCTAGGCCATCAGTCCATTATCCTATGCAGTTTATTTTTTTCTTGGAGTACACGTTTTTATAGCAGCAGATTTGAAACTCTCCTTAATCTCGAAGTCACCATATTCTGTTAAATATCATGAATTTTCGGTAATTACGCTCCTTCAGCGACAGTATCATTAACGTCAATATTAATGGCTTAGGGGTAACTCCTGTCAAGATTTTAAAAGGGCCAATGTTTCCCCTCCGATGCCGGTGACCTCACCTGGGCTATTGACCGAGTCGCTTTTATTTTTGCATCAATTTATAGGTGGTGGGTGCTGGCCGAGAGTTTTCTGGTCGTCTTTCTTTCTGGAAATGAATGGAAGCCATGTTTCGGTTATCTTCCGTCCTTTTTCACTGTCGAAGCTTCAACAATTTCCCTTGTTATACGTAAAAATTGTTAAAATAAAAATGTTGCCCTTTTTATTTTTCGATGTTTTATATTTATCGAATTCAAGGAAGATGAAGTTGTCTAGTAAATGCTTGGATAATTTGGAGCTACTATGTAAAAGCTTGTGAGCCTTAAAGCGGTTGCAAGTCGTTGCGAAATGGGCATAGCGATTGAACCAATCAAAGAGTTCTGAAGAATGTTTATAATTAATTTCGGCTTTATTTGGCGTAGTTTCTCTTGTGCTGTTCCATATCATTCTCCTCACAAGGAATTGCGACTATTCGTTCTCTAACCTCACTCGCTTAAACTTCGTGATGATGGAATAAATATCTGGTTGAAGAGAGGTTGGGAGCACTGTGTGCATTTCTACGTTGCCTTCTTTTGTGATGCGTCATCCATCTTTGGTTGAGGGGGAAAGGGGAAGAAGTTTTATCGCAGCGAGATGGATTTCAGCCAGGGAAGTTGGTCCCCTGAGTCACTACGCCGATGCCCGGTCAACCTTTGCGACCGGGTTTATGCCTCTCTGATCCAAGGGTCGTCAACCTGAAATGAAAAATTGCCCATACGTGCATCTGGAATGTAATGAGTGTTAATCTCATAAATACATTACACTACATATAGTAAGCTCTGTGGTTGTCCTTGTCTATCGCGTTCCTGCTCGCGGAAAATATTTATCGTGCGATTTTTGTGTCATATTTAAAATTAATCGACGGTGTTTATTCTACCGCTGGCAGAAAAAAAAGCGAATCCTGGATACATAGTTTTCAACTTTTGATGTCCCTACTGTGTCGGTCGTTTTTGATTGTCGTTCATTGTTCTAAATTTCCATCGCAATTTTTTTTATCGCAATCAATGCAATAGCCTTCGGAATACAGTCGCCAAATCTTGGTCTTCAAAAATCGGCATAGGACATCACAAATGAATTTTTCATAATCGAACCTTTGAATTAATTATAAGCAGATACGCATCCATCGAACTAAGATATTTTACTGAAGTCTTAAAGGCTCACGTGCAATTATGTTATTTTTTCTCTCTTGTGAAAACATGGGTTGAAGCGGATGCTATTATGATTTTCTCTCACCCTGTCTGTGCCTGTAGAAATCTAGCTTGATGCGATGGTGGCGCGAACGTGATTTGATCTTTATGTGCTTTTTTTTGTTGCATACAATGAGGTAAAGGCGGTGCCCATGCTATAAATCGCGGTGATGGTTTATTGCAAGGAGTGTTGGCTTGTTGGTGGAGTCTGTGTATTCTTCAATACTTGATTCTTCGCTCGACCGCATTTCTTAACGGCGGACTGATTTCATGCCCCATTCCGTTAACACTGTTGGTACGGACCTTTTCTGTTTTATTTCAATTTTGAGCATTGGAAATTTCACTAAGCCATTTAATGGCAGATATACTAGCACCTTCTTTTCCTTTGAAATTTCAGAACCGTTACGCTAGGGTTGGTAATAGGGCATGGTTAATTCACCTTGGTGTGTTAATTGTCTCATAATATTTATAATTCATAACCATTGTGAAAATATATTCCTAATTTATCGGCCATTGGTCTTTAACGAAAGCTGGATCTTGATAATCGTGGAGTTGTCAATTCTTATGCCTTAAAAATGATTGTAGTTAATTGGAAATGCTATAAATCTATAGCTTTAGCTTTTGCTAGGGTTGCATATTTAAACAATTGATTATTTTAGCATACTATGAAATATAAGTAGTACGCAATTTCATATCGAAAACTACGTGCCAATTACCATTTGAAATGTCTGATCTGGTTTAAATTCCATTAGCATAAGTACGTGCTACTAATCATAATTTGGTTACCCTAGGGATATGCGATCGTAGTATTCATTTTTATATAAAAACTGCGATATAATAAGTTGCTAGCTTATATTATTCAATAATGGATGCATGATTGAGAGAAGTTGTGGATTAAATTGTTTCATCCGGGCAGAATTTTATTTTTATATAATTGTTGCGTGTTATTTGTGTCAAAATCACATCACAATATCATTATACAAGCCTGAGATACTTTCAGATTTTCTCCCAGATTAAATTAGCTTTGACGATTTTGTAATATTAAGGCACTGAGAATCAACGGAACTCTCGATGAAGTTGCCCTTCATATTTCATTTCGTGGTCCCTTATCCTATGCTGGCAATGAGTCTCAATTTTTATGGCGAATTCATCGCTATATTCGATGATGGGAAAGAGTGGTGTGCAAAAAGAAAAGCAAAGGAACTAAATATTGATATCATGCTAGGTAAGATAAGAAATTGGAGCGTGATGAAAGAAATTATTAGTTATGCGTTAGAAATTAGTTCCTGTGGTAGGTCCTAACGGGGATCCTAAAGATAATCGTAGGTTTATAGCTTATATTTCATTCGCTGAAAAAACTAATTTGGAATGATTTAGTGATTATATATATTTATAATGAATCAGTATCTAGCGCAGTTTTCAATAGTTAAAAATATCTCCTTGATGAAATGATTAAGTTTCCCTAGCATATTAAGTGGGTACCTGCTGATGTCTTACATACCTTCAATCAAAGGCAAATTATTCTATGAAATGCCTGAAGGAAAGTTTAGAGACAGGCTAGAGTTATTGGGACACAGAAATTATAGCTGTGTTACGAAAATACAACTTATCCCGAACATATGGCAGCGGAATACCATATGCTGTTACAGGTACCGTCATTGTGATGAAAACTGCATTAATCAAAACAGTTCTTTTTCGGAGTAATTTTAAGGACCATTTATTTTAAGATCAGTGTTATTTGTAACTAATGTTGGACACATAACGTTTATATTCTCGGGATTTTACCCTCTGCAAATCTTGATCTCATTAAAATTCTCGCTATGGTCTATATTCATATTTCATAATGTAAAGGGCATTGTGGCATCAAAATGCCTCTGAGGCTGCAAGTTGCGAGGCGTTGCTATTTACAATATACCTAAATATCTGAGTTAAATAATGGACCTAGCGATGTTTTTAAAATAGGTAGCTATTTTTTTATCACCAGAGTTTTAAGTTTCCACATAAAATGTCGAATGCAAAAAGTGAACAACTCACGATTGCTCTCTCGATAATATGTTCATTATTCCTTGAAGCATAGTAGAGGAACGTGATCTCCAGAGTTTATTCGTCTAATTTGTATCCTCCAACTACGTGGAAACGGTGGTGAAGGAGAGACCGCCAAGGGGGTTCGTAACTCGGCAGATTTTATGAGCCGCGGATGCGAGGGCTCATATTCATGGCTCACGCATTCAAGCCCTTCTGGAGAGGACAGGAAGCAGATTGTCGGCCCTCTCACTTTCGCTTCGCTCTCGACCCTCTCCCTCCTAAACTTCTTCCTCCGCGGGTTATATCTTCCTTTTCCTCTCAGTCAGTCGTGCAAATCGCCCAACTCATAAGACTCCCACGCGAGCGGGAAATTCCTACCCTCTCCACCCCATGTATTTCTCCTCTTTAAGGACGCCGCGGGGCGCTGTGTTTCGCGAGTCGAGTCCGGCCTCTCCTCGTTCCTTCTCAAGTCCCGAGGGTGACACGCACCATTTAATCGACTCGCGGCTAAGTGGGCCTCACTCTTAAGGGGACGGGGGGGATCAACCCTTTCTTCCATTGCGAAGGCTACGTACGGCTTGCTTCCCACACTTGCCCCCTCCCTTCTCTTTCACCCTCAAAATGTTCCTCTCCCTCTTGGCCAAAACCTCCTCTCACCCTCCTTCACCTCTCATGAGGGTGTGTACGGATTCCTGCACGGATTGAGGCCGTACTCGATCTTTCATTTCTTCTTTTTTTCCCCAAGTTACATTCCGAAGTTCGACGCAGACGGAATTATTTTTCTCTGCAGGCCTCGCCGTCTTACTCTCTTGACTCCCCCATGCTCACGTATGATGGATTCAAACTCGTTTTCATCTAATTTATAATCTCATTCCTATGAGTTGACGTGTCAAAGTTGGTAGGTTAAGAGTTATTTTATATATCCCATTCAGTTTTGTCAAGAACGCCAGAGACACGCCATCGCGAATCGCGGAAGGAAGACAGCTTTTCGTTGCAGGGACAGTATTTCAGCGGAAGGGTCATCACTTCTAGTAGTATCATAAAATTCATGTTAATATCCTCAATTACTAATACTATCCTCAGTTACTAACTAGCTTAGTAGTATTTAGTAAGGTTAGCTGCCAGCTAAATACTGCATACATTCTGCGATTTTTGCGTGAGGTTGAATTTTTAATTATGTACATATGATTTTGTATCAGCGTATCTTTTGACGGGCAGCTCAATTACACGATGGCTGGACACTTTTTGCTCCTACATACTACATGGTAAGTCACGTACTACGGTGTTCATTGCTCTGTGAAAGTTAGTGGTAACTAATCTTGTGGAAAAAAATGAATAGAAGCATATTGGCTCTGTTTCCCTTTTATGTTTTTCTTGTTTCCTTGATCCTTTCTGGCCATATTCGATGGAGCCGGTATTATACTCTGAACGCCTTATAAAAAATAATCATTTCACCCATTTTGCGTCTCAACGTCTGCGTTGGGAGAATTGAGGAATGGAGATCTATATTGAGCCTATTTTAACTCCTATTTTCTGTGCGAAATTTGCGACCTAGCTAGATTTTGATTCTGATATAGTGGGAAACGAAATTTTCGGAATTTAAACAATGATAATGGCTCTAAATATGGAGCCGGAGTGGCTAAAATGAAATATGATGCTTGAGTGAACCGATTTATGTATTTTTCTCGTATTCAGTGTCATCGCTTTCCCGGTACAGGAGTATCACGTACCTAGATTGTCCTATGTTTTGTATAATTGCGTCAAGGCCGTGTACGTCAGGGAGCTGAGAGATTATGAGAAAAAAAGGGGGCAACAAATTAAGCACCAATATAGATATGGGCGAAGGAAGTGCATAGGGGCCAATGTGATAGTTTAGGGTAGGGATTATATTACCAGGAAATGAATACTTGGAGTGAAATAAGAAACTGGAAAGAACTGCGAAGAACTGAGAAGAAAATGGCAACATCAAATCTTTTTTTAAAGATAGCTTCATACCTGCAAAAATTGGCTCTTTCTTCTGTCAAGAAGAAAAGCAAGACAAGAAGAGAAAGTAAATAGTAAACAGATGATATTGAGGAAGCTACACTCATGCTGATTTAGCTTCCTCAGTCAAAGTGTCCATTAGAATGGACACGACTTTTTTGGAGATTTTAACCTCCCTCGTGCGTACTTGTCCATAATTATGTGCATAGGCCACATCTTTTAATTATTTAATTAACTCGCAACTCGCAAAAAATAGCCATTCATTATCGGAAGGTGTTCATGACATCATAAGTAAGGTTAAATGGCAAAAAGAATAATTTTCATCAACGAAGAGAAAAAAAAATCTCATTGGAAAGGTTAAAAAAAGTCTAAATATACTGTAAAACTGTAAGATATTTAAAAAGTTACCATTGACAAAGCTTCACTTTTGCTGATTTTTAATCTCCAAAAACTCCAGAAGGGTTATGATACGCTTTTTTCGCAACACAGGGCTGAGTAAGGGACTTGCCCTCGTCTTCGTCTCTCTGGGGCTCCTCGCCTCAGGGTGCGTGCCATCCTCCCTCCCCTCTGGCCTCCCTCTCGACCCCTCTCAAGTTAGCATTCACCCTCGGCCGCCCCTGTGATGATGCACGTACTGATGCGTGTGATGTGGTGCTCGCCCTTTGTTTCTTCTTTCGCATTCAGCTGCATTCATTTCGCTCAGCATTATTCGCGCACGCCCCCCCCCCTCCGGAGGGCGCGGTCCGCGGTGCACGTAAACGAAGACAATGTGGCGAAACACGTTACGCATATCTCGTGAGAACTCCCCTACCAAAGGGCCTCCAAGGCATGGCGTTTTACCCAAGTTCTCAACTTACGTACCTTCTCTCTAGATGGCACGAGGTTGATTTACAGGCACTCACAAAAAGGTACGGGAGAATGGTACAAAATATGGCCATTTGAAAGAAATTCGTAGTTGATTTATGTACCCAACAAATAGATAGTTCTAGTTAAAGGGGCGTGAAGTAATAAATTGGAGCTATATGATTCGTATTGGGTCATTATAAATGTTTTTTTAATGAGGATATTATTTATTATTATACCTATATTATTTTCCTAGATTATGCATTGGTATTTGTTCAATTCAAACTCACCCACCTCGTAGTTCTTCAATCAATGCTGATCCTTATGTAATAGCAATAATTACATTGTGAAGGGTTTGTCCCCTCTTTTTTGCAATAGGCAAGACTAGGAATTCTCTTCCCTTAGCGAGTTAATAATACTCACTGTAAAATTTGACGAACGCTTGACGTGGAAAGAGCAGAAACTTTGTATCTCTGATTGTCTTCCTTTACTTTTACTATCAATCAATCCCGTAATTAATCACCATAGGATCACAAGACCTACCTCGATTAGACAATTACCTAGATAGCTTGGTATTAATTAGAATATGATCCATACCTTGTAATATTATCGCTCTTAATTTCCCTGAAGGAACTATATTTGTCTGCGGTCGAGGAAGATGCAAGGAATGACTGTTTTTTTTCACTCTGGCTCTTATTGTCACAACCTCATTCTTTAAATCGGTCGATTAAGTTTTTAATTTTTCAGCGGTTTGGAGTAGTGTGACGGATAAGATTTTGAGAAAACTTCCTGGAGCGGATGACATTTGAACCGTCAAAGATAAAATATTTTTAAATTTTCTGACCCTCAATCTAAATCTTTACCTTAAATCTAAATTCTCTTTTTCCTTAGAAGAATCTTACTTTTCTGGGGCGCATAAATTCTTGTCCCTTTTATGTAAGAGTATCATATCCATATCATAAAAGTTATGGTATGGTCAAGGTCATGGATAAATTAGGTGTTATAGCATTTAAAGCTGTTACTTTTCTGGTGTAATACGTACTGTACCAAGAGAAGCACCGTTTCCTCTTTGTTCTTTTTGTATGCTTAGCAGGGCAGTGCAGAAATAATTGATTAAGTGAAAAACTACCTCTCTGAATACATCTACATCTACATCTACATAATACCCTGCAAGCCGCCTAAAAGGCGTGTGGTAGGGGGTGTTAGGACACCAGCCGTTTACAGCTATAAAAAAAAAAAGAAGTGCTCTAACGAGGTTGGGATAAGCGTTTATTAAAGTCCTTTATTGTTCGGGGGAAAAACGAATTCCCATATCTATCCGTTCGGCAAAAAATCTCTCTTAATTTATCGCTTCTGTCGGACCTGGAAATATAGTGTGGCTCTAAGATTATGTTCTCTGTGTCGCTCTTAAAGATATCCATTCTTAATTGTTCAAGCAATCTAAGCCTAGCGCGCAGCCTCCGAGTCTCCAACGGCTCCCAGCCTAATTCGCTTAACATCTGGGTAACACTGTCTGTACGCCCGTAGCGGTTTTTGACGAAACGCGCAGCCTTCCTTTGTATCTTATTCAGTTCGCGGATTAAGTCTTTCTGCACTGGATCCCATACACTCGCTGCATATTCAAGGTGCGATCGGACGAGAGCGAAATAGCACCTTTCTTTTACTTTCTCATCCGAAAATCTTCCTACAATACGCTTGACGAATCCTAATTTCTTCAGGGCTATGCCGCAAATATTCTTTATATGTGTTCCCCACGTGAGGTTCGAGGTTATCGTAACTCCCAGGTACTTCACTTCGTCTGTTGCCTTTATGTTAATGCCATCCACTGCATAAACATTGTTAGTGTTGGATGAATTCCGCAAGAAATGTACCGCCATGCATTTGCTCAGATTGAGTTCGAGTCCCCACTCTTGACTCCACAAATGAACGTTGTTTAAGTCCGATGATAGAATTTCAGAGTCAGAGTGATCACTAATTTCGCGATAGATTACAGCGTCGTCAGCAAATAAACGTATTTTACTGCTAATGCGGGAGCAGAGATCATTAATGTATATAATGAACAACAGGGGGCCGATTACGCTTCCTTGTGGAACACCTGATGTAACTTTTACAACATCAGAGCTAATTCCGTCAAGAACTACTCTTTGTTTACGATCTCTGAGAAAGTCGCGTATCCAGTTTACAACTGTTTCGTTTAATCCGCATGACTGTAATTTGTATAAAAGTTTGTTGTGAGGTACATGAAAATGCAGGACCTGAATAATGCAGGACCTGAAAATATTATTACCTGCTGTCAGTTTTTAAGAGCATTGAAATCACGTCGAGTTACCACAGTAACTGAGCTTGCATATGCCGTTAACTGCTCTCCAATGGTGAATGCAAGTCAATTAGCGGCAGTCTGCGGGTGACCAGACTTCTGCCGTTTCCTAGGTCGTGGGTGAGGATACCGTTTACGACACGGAATCATTATTGGGCATTGTCTTCGCCTTTTGATTTTAGCACCTCGCTGAGAAGGTCGTAACGCCCCATTTAAGAGATCGTGATGAGTTAAATCACTCCGACTGAAGTCTACCGTGCAGACAAAGGGATTCCGTAATCTCCTTCATGCCTAGTAATGGGGTTTATTGAACTTTTACGGATGGAAACCCTTTCGGGAAGCTATGAATGAATTTATCTCTTGGTTCTAGTTGTCACTTTTGAGTAAACATTCGAGCATATCAAAAGTGGATATGTGTAATTTATTTTAGGCATATTCCTCGTTGATACCTACTTATCTCATACTTATCAGCCCTAGTGTCATATTTTTATGCCGACAGAGTCCATATTTCAATATAAACTTGAAGCACTCATGGGTTAAAGTTTGTTTATGCAATCATGACGACAAAAAATCGTTATTAAAATTAATTATCATGGCTCCGAAATGGTATTTAATCCTTACAGGTGAAAATCGACGCTCAAAGTTAAGCCACAAGGATATTGTCGACAATCTCCTTGTCAATTAGGTTTTTATATGAATATATAATACTAATGATAAATTGAATGTGAGTGAAAAAAGGATAATAAATGTCAAATGAGACAGGCATCACACCTGAACCAATGAAAATTAGGTATTAGGATGATTTAGGGGTTCAACAAAAACCAATACGAATAAAATTGTAGTTGGAGAAGTGGCTTGTGAGTAATTAAGTTAATCAAGTATTGAAGTCCATTGCTTATCCTCGTCTGTCATGATGTAAAGGGTTGAAATTGTTTCCCCGTTGCGCATGTTTTATCATTAAAATGTAATTTCAAAATGTGTAAGTAACTTTGAAATTCAGTTGCAATTTAATTACCTAGAATAAGAATGGCATACTTCATGTTTTTTATCCAATGTTGGCAGGAGTGAAGACTAATTCGTGATTATAAGAGTAAATACTGCTATAAGTAAGTAATTAAATTAGTGAATGATATTCCAGGGTCGAAATCTGTATGAGTTTTTATCGGGGAAAAATATGAAAATCCTGTGTAAACCGTAATCCTCTCGTTGACTGGAGACGCTTCGAAATGAGCCGCCACACTGTGTAACAGATTTATGGTCTCCGCTGGAAAATCACCCGTTATTTGATGGCAAATTCCGTGTTCGGGATTCGAACCCTGGCCGCCTCGGGCGTGCACCATTCGTACCTGTCCGGTTGTTGGAGGAAAAAAAACGAGGAGTGGAAACTCATGAGCCTTTCTCTTCGTGGATGGCGGATGAGTTGACGCGTTGAGTGTACTACAGTGGCTACTGGCAGTCTATACACGATCAAAGCTGATGGGTCTCATGGGCCAGCTCACCCTCGTTCGCCCAACCGTCCAGAAACCGATCCTAGCCTTTCTCACGAGCAGCGGCGCCGTGACTCCAGGCAACAGGGCCTCGCCTCGCCATCCATTGTGATTCTACTTCCGCTCCAATTATGCGGGCATCTGACCGTGGATGTGGAGAGGTGAGCGTTTGCCTTTTTCTTTGCCCTCAAGCGAAAGCTCTTGCATAAAACCTCCATCGATCATCTTTTTTTCACGTTCCTATTTGAATAAAACTTCGATCAATCCGTCCACTGTGCGAAATATTTTTGCTATATGAGACACACAGGGCGTGAATATTGAATAAAAAAACAATGTGTATTGCCCTTTAGCATGAAAGTGTTTATTGATTCTTGGATTATTTGTTCATGGTGTGATGTTTGCTAAATGCCATCGTTTTACATCTTTATAAATCAGTGAAATTGTTTTGAATATCTCATTTGAAAGCAAAATCTCCGCTACGTATTCGAGCGGGGATGCAAAAAAATTGCTTCAATTTCAATCCTTCTTTTGCCACTTTCATGAAATTAAAAGGTCCATTAAGTGCATACCATAAGTTACTAATGGATGGAATTCATTGTAATGTTTGATTTTTTCCGCGAAAAAATATCTAATTTTGACGAATATCGAGCGGATTCCATCAAACCTATATAATCAACTAAAGACAATATCAATATGATTCCTCCTTTATGGAATAAGGGCATCTCGAGAAATATTTTTAGAGGCTAATTATTCGATTAAATTCGACGATTTCCAATCGTGACCCGACACAACAACCAACGATCCCAAACGAATGATTGAACGGTTAAGTGACGAATCGTGTTTTTCGTGCTTCATTTTCCATTGAAATTGCTATATGTGCTACCCCTCTCAGTTAAGCTTTTGCATTCATTAATGAGGGCATACGGACAGACGGTAAGCGGGGGAAAAATATCTGCGATTTATCGAAAGTAATTAAATTTATGCTTTGCCTATGTCTTCCGTCATTATTAGAAGCCGCTTCAAAAATTCCTGAAAAAAACGAGATTTCCTCTGAATCAACGGGAAAGATTTTGATTTCGTTAATATTTACTCTGAAGTAATATATGTGGAAAAAACTATACTAGCAACGCATATAGCTGGGTATGGTGATGTTACGCTACCTGCTACAAATGCTAAGGAATACCCTAAAATTATACTGTCCATCTTCGAAGATCAGAGTAGATGCTTTCTTATTCGAAATTTTTGTGCTTTCTTATTCGGAATTTTTGTGATACATTGAACATTTTGTTATTACCAATATCCCATCAGAATCCATTGTCATTTACTGAATAAAGAATGTAAAGAGTAATTGCGAAATAGTCGGGGAAAAATGCACTCGAGAAAACTCAAATAACAGAGGAATTTAGTTTTTACACCTGGTGGCTACCATGACTGTTGAACTATCCATATTAGAGTCAACCCTCTGTCCCTCCCTCAGTTTTTCAAAATTCAATTCTACTGTCTCCTTCTGCATTCAAGGGGCTCATAGTCAAGCCCGTGCTGGGACACCCGGTATCCCTGTGCGCCCTCCGGCCTGGAAATCTTTGGCTCCCTCCTGTTCCGAAACTTACAACTTTTACAGTCAGAATACCAACATTGAGCACTTAATTTGATATCAATGATGTCTCATTGAACAGCATTATAAACACCGGCTAGAGTAAACAAAATAATAGTTTAAATTAATATAATTCAATCTAGCAAGATTCAATTGAATCTCAAGAGGTTAAGGATTAAAATTTCAAAACATATTTATTATATTCCACACCCCTGGAACCTCCGATAGTCCTCCCCCTGCATAGTGCTGGCGACCTCCGGCCATGACCGACCACCGCCGTTAGAAGGGGTCCAGCACAAGCCTCCTCATAGTGCAGGGAGGGCATTGCCACAGTAGTGAGATTGGACATCTAAACGTGTGCTTTCATACTGAACTGGTTCGGGATTAGTGTTGAGCTGTTATGGCAACAGGAATACTTAACCTTGCGCTAAAGAAGCTGCCATGTTATTAAGGCTTCTGTCATGGTATAATATGCACGGTCGGTTGATGCATCGACGTCGGCAAGTTTAAAGCATTGCGGCGACCGGTGGGAGGAATCGCTTCGATCTTTCACGGCGGTGGGCAAAGTGCCCGACCAATCACAGATTCGCCTCGGCTCTCCGTAAGACGGGGAAATTGAAACTTACTTTATGCAAGAAACGGGCGAAAATGATGCTGCTAAACGACTGGCTAAAAGCCCCTCTTATCCATTTTTGACTCGTAATAGTGGTGGTATAACTTTGATGAAGGGAACCGGAAAATTCCATCAACTCTCGCGGGATCTACTTCATTTATTCTGGTCCATGTCAGCCCCGACTAACCTAAAATCCCTCGATTGCATCTCCAACTTCTTTGCCATAATAGACATAGAATCCCTCATTTACGCAATATGTTCCCTGATGCTGTACTGTCTTCTCTTTCCTTGTCTAATCTGCAAAACCTCAGACTTAAAATGGACATAAAATTTCTACAAAACATCTTAAACTCGACTTCTGACTGCCCTGAACTCCTCTCTCTATTGAATTTTAGAAAATTGGCCTCACGACTGTAAGTGAAATATTACTTAAATAAATTAATAAAAATAAATAAATTTACTTAAAGTATTATCCATTGGACAGCATTATAAACACCGTCTAGAGTAAACAAAATAATAGTTTAAATTAATATAATTCAATCTAGTAAGATTCAATTCAATCTCAAGGGGTTAAGGATTAAAATTTCAAAACATATTTATTATATTCCACACCCCCGGAACCTCCGGTAGTCCTCCCCTGTATAGCGCTGGCGTCCTCCGGCCATGACCGTCCACCGTGAGTAAAGGAGATTGGATGATATCCAATCTCCTTTACTTATTTACGCTTCATCACTTTGTTCCGCCGACCTTGACACTGTCTGGAAATAAATTAATTTTGACAACCCCATAGTTTATTAATTTATTGCAGTGGTTATTAAGGGGCAAGAATGAATCATTCTATGTCTTAAAAAGGATTTTTAATATTTATTTCCTAATTTACCAATTGCAATTCTTTCCTATGGCATTCTTTTCGCAGTGTATTTTATCCGCTTTTATCTTTGGATAATATTGTACGGTGAAATTTTTTTGTTGCTTTTTTCATCTCTCATTTACTTTCTATAGCCTACTATATCGTTGACCTTGTTGCTATATCGTTTCATATCTCGTGTTACCTGTCTATATTTGTCTTTAACGTGGTGCTCGCTCTTTAATTGCCGTATGGTCGAAAGTGGAGGTAATTGGCTGCAAAATTCACATCCTAGAGATGTAAAGATGGATGCCACAATGCTAACTCAAATTTCGTCTTCATGAAATACAAATAATTGATAATGACGCAATATTGGCTACCTAACGAATATTGTCACGATAAATTATCGTTTTTATCTCATACTCTTATATCGTCATACATCCTCTCATATCGTCGTACTCCTTAAAAATCTATTATTTTATTCTGCTTATATTCTATAGTATTTGTTTCATGAAATATCCTCTATCGCATATCATCTTTAGCCTTCTGACTCTCACGTAACTTGTGAGGAGAAAAAATTCACTTCGGGAATCGAGCTCCGAGTTTGTATTTTAGCTTTTCAGGCGAATTATCAGAAAACTCCTATACCCTGTCTTAATTTCTTGAGAGGATACATAGGAATTTATTAATACTATGCCATTGCATTTGCATGATTGAGGATGAATATCCAAAGGTAAAGATGAATTCTCAGAAACTCCAAACAAAAAAATCTCGATCCTGGGCTAAAATCCCTGGTTGAAATCACGCAGTTCGCACTACCAAAAATCTATTCCTTCGTAGCGTGGAAAATTGAAAAATCTAGGAACAGTATTGAGAACATGGTTTCTTTTTTTACTATAATTTTTTCATAGGTAAGATTGAATATGTGTGTGAATTTGTAGAAATTTAATATACAAATATAAAATTTGGATCTGAAAGTTTAGTTATTGGAGCCAATTTATTCAGAAAAATTCTCTACAACGTGTCTTTAATATCCTACGAGGATTATAGGGGTTTAAAATAAGTAAATATATGTCGTTTTGAAGACCGATGCTGGAAACCAAGGGGGATGAGCAATTCGAAGAAGCTGTGACCAGAGGAGAATGATATGAACATTGCCCCAGAAAGTGATAGGTCCAAAATTCTATTTCCGCTCCAGATTTTTTCGTTGAAATTGATAAGAAATAACGCGGAGTATTTAAAATTACGCGCTCCCTTTTTGCTAATTCTTACCTGCATACACACATTCCACATTTTCCTTCTGTCCCCGTCTGATCGACTTCGCACGCTACCGCCTCAAAGAGTTGCATGCGTGAGGCTTCCAAGGGCAACCTTTCTTCTCGCTTCCTCCCTTCGCGGGTCACGACCCGCCCTCAATGGTTCGCGCCTTGGGATGTGTCACATGGCGTGGGGGTCACGCGAGCCCCCATTCGGCGTTGTAATCCACAGCGCGTGGGCGTGAACTGAAGAGCTTCTTTTATGACTGGGTGTCCTTTCCCCTCCGCATCTTAACGGGTCGGCGTCGTTGCCCTACCGGCACGGAATCCCATATTCGCTCGAATCACGACGTTATGAGCGGTGGAAATGATTCCGCGGAGGAAATTTCATCCCACCTTGACCTAGACAGGGTATCTCGATTGCGCGCCAGTTCTTTTACCGACTGAGTTTCCAGGACGTTCCCCTCTCTCCCCCTGATAATGACGGCAATAAAACTGAGAGATGCACTCGTGTATGTTACTGAGCGTGCAATGCCTCAGAGTGGCTGAATCGTGCGCCTAGCGCCCGAATAATCGTCTAACATCAAATGTTTTTGCTTCATGGCTCGAGCTGACTATTCATGATTAGCACCAGAATCATCAGAGTGGGCACCTACTTTCAATACCGTTTCGGTGTAAAAGGTTTCGTATTATATTTGATGCGGTCGGTCAGGGATCGGCAACTCGAGGGCCGTGTGCGGTACCCGATGCAATTTCATGTCGTGCAGTATGCTAAACTCCAAGCCATTTCGTATTTTAACATTATCGAATTTGCATGACAAAAAGGAGAGACAACGATTCTTCAATTTCGTAGTTTTTCTTTGTGAAAATATGTTTTTAAATACTGCTATGTAAGTGTCACGTAGGCATGTCCATTTGACCATATGCTCGAAAAGATTGTCGATTGGGGAATTGACTAAAGTTTTATTGATGGAAAAGGTCTGCACCAGAGGTGCTCGTCTGAATGGTAAACATCCCTGTATGCGTGAAAATTTCAATCGAGGAGCGTATGATGTTCAAATGATACTTCTTCTAATGTTAGAACAACAATTTTGCAATTTTCTGAGCAATCTGGAACAACTTTAATTTGTTTTTCGGGTGAATGCAGGGTGTAATGGAAATTTTCTTACAAAATCCAAATTCTGGGAAAATATCCCTACCATGTTGTTTATATGTATTTGCCCTTGCAGTATATTTTCAATAATGATACGAATGGATATAAAATTATAAAAACGCTGTTTTAAACTTTACTTTATAAAATATTCTTTTTGTGACTACATTTTCTGTCACCGCTCAATCTACACCTTTTGCATGAAACTGCCAAGATTACATGGTCAGTAATTATTATTTCCTTTGCTTACATCATTTAAAAAGCCCCACCACTGTCGTCAGGAGAAATCGGTTTGAAATGATAATTTTAAGAGAACTATAAAGTCTTATGATAGTTACATTAGAGGTAAAGCTCTGGTACATTGTTATGAAAAAATATAATAAATGGTATCTAGGAGCCTATTTTCTGTCTTCTGTGTCGGAATCTCATTGATAACTACGCTTTTGGTAATGCATGCTTGTTGGTGTTATGTATGTGTAAAATTTAAAAGTACGTACGCTTAGTTGGAGCTTTAATTCGTCATTTTTCATCCTGAATTTATTCATTTTTCTCTGTAACCATTGAAATACTTTAGTATTTTTGCGTACACGTATACATGTATGGAGTATGCATGCGCGTAATACCGGTAGTAACTAATATTTTTGCGCCTTAATGTACAAGGAGTAATCTAAACTAAGAGTAATATCTCTGCTGAAAGCCCTCTCTCAAATCTCGTTTACTCTCTTCTCAGCGAGAAATCATTTGCATAAATCTTTAAAAGCGGTCGATTATCGCCTTTGTTGTGTCATGTATCTCAGCCCTTCCTTCCAATTCGTTCCATTCCTTTTTTTGCGCCCCCTAAGCTCTTATCTCGGAGACTCGAATCATTTTCCCATCGCTATATTTCCTTCCTAACTCCCTTGCTGTAATTGCTACGAGCAATCCTGAAAAGTGGCTCTTTTTTCATCCACTTCCTCGTTATTAATAGCTTATGATGAGGGAAAGTGAGGACTAGGGAGCACATTGCGTAGAAAAAAGCGAGAAAAGTGGGAAAAAATAATTTCATGAGATTTAGTGCTTCCGGCGACTGTAATCCTCCCGGCAATAACCTCCCTCACTCGCATTGGCTCCAGGATTTTGGCTTGATAGTTTGACTCTGAGCATTTGACTGATTTTTTTGCTCCCGACAAGGAACGGTCGATGACCATCTATCATTTGGGGGCTACGGCTTAAATAGAATTCCCCATGAGTTATCTTAGGATGTAGTGGCTCCCATCGTTAAAATCAGTGCCAGTTAGTTGTGTGTTTGGCCTAATGCTCTCTTTGCTCCATAGAATTTTGAAGATGACCTGTGAAATTATAATGCCAACGAATAACTTCTGGGTGACCCCACCTTTGACATTATAAGAAAAAAATTATCTACCATCTCGTTGTATTTGGCATCTAAAAAATTGTCAATTGAATATTAAGATATATCTGCTCAGGAGAGCGTTTAAAGAAAAAAAAGGTATTTCGTTGCTATATTACTTTATTTGATGTAACTGCGGAAAATTCTTGTTTTCATTATCTCAATTTATCTCAATTTTATTTTGTATAGCAGTAAAGGATAAATTACTCGTGTCAAGTTGTAGTTTTTACTATAGAGCTGTATTTTCACCTCCTCCCACCATTAAAATTCAAAATACTTCCTTGATACGTCAGAATGTTACAATTAATTGAGGGTTAGCTCTGGATTACGCATAACCTGATAAAATGTAAGATTGTACTTTCATTCAATCTGACTTCAATTCCTTCGTTCAAATATACCAAGCGTTATATATATCAGTTTCAACTTTATTCATGGATTTTTTTCTTCCGAAGTCGAATAAGATCACAATTCTTTGAATAATTTTGTTCTGGAAATATTTCGTCAGAATGAAAATATTTTGCTCTTCAGCGACCTTTACTGAAATAATTTTCTTCCAAAAAATGCGCTAATAAGTGTTCTCATCTCTGGAGAAAATTTTCCTTTGAGTGAATGCCTCTTCGACATTGCGATGTATGTAAAAGTTAGCTCATACTCTCGTGTCACAAGATGGGAGGATTTTGATGCGATTGAATTTTATGGATTTTGAGGATTTTATGGAATGAGAATTCGATTATATTTTTTCTTCCTCCTAATTCATCTGCATATCCTGGTGGAAGTAATAGTCAATGTGAAACGCCAGTGTTAAGACCTACAATGAAATTCGAGGGCATGAAAATTTGATTTTTTTTTAAATGAAAAACAATCCACGAATCCTCTGGAGCGCTGTGCTTCAGTCTCATTCTTACCTTACAGGAGGGTTTTTTTATGACTTAGTCTTTCCTCTTCCAATAAATTAAGACTGCTGTTACATTACGATCGGCGGTTAAGCTACAAATACCTCAAAGTGTAGGGATTCGGTCTCTGTGTTTCTTCAAATAGAAGGCAAAATTATTCCAGCGATCGTGCTTGTTTCATTAGGTGATGTGAGAAAGTTCATTTAAGTCAGACTACACCAGATAACATTATGAGTACACTAGAATTTGAAGGTTGTTTTTTCCATGAAACCACGTAATAAATCCCGAAAAGAGATAGTAGGTAAGTAAGACATCACTTCGTTCGCATCTTGTCTCACACCCTATTCGATAAAGAGAACCTTATATAATAGTTATTTGATATACGTCATACATTTATCTACTTCTAGGTTTTTATTATCAGTCGTATTTGAATTTACATGAAGTTCATATTTTCAGTATAGCTGTAACTATTATCTCTCTTTTCAATTAATCTACTTTAATAAGTATGGTTCTGATCCACATGTACTTGCCCGCAATATCTTGCCGGGCAAGTACATGTGGACAGTTTTACAATTTCGTCTGGTGGAATAATCTTACCGGTCTGCAGGCCTCTCGAAGGAGGGAGAAATTTTTTTCCTAAGCGTCTCCTTGTTTTTAGAATCGCCATAACTATAATAACTTATTAACGGGACAAGGAAGTTGTCTCCCACTTACGTAAACAATGACTCGGAAAAGTTGGTTCTCTTAACTCGACTCGTCAGAAAAAACGTAGGAGACCAGAAATTCAGTTATCGTGGCGCGAAAACTTTTGTTTGCAAATGGTTTTTGGAGCAGCGCCTCAAATTGAATAAAAGCGTGGAAAAAGTAGCTGTTTCGTTCCAAAGGAAGTATAAAAGCTTCTGGTATTTTCCTGAATGTTAATTTCTCACGGCTTCAGGGTAAAGTTTTTGAAAAATTTTCCGTTAAAAATCCGTTGGTTGTAATAACGGGTAGTTGTTTATCTTCTGGACAAATTGGTATCTCGATTCTTTTTTCCATGCTGAGAATCAGAGAAATTACCGTAATGGATTATTCCACTTTTTCCACATTCAAGTGGTAGCCGGGCCAGATGATATTTTATTTGGGTTAGTAAAAACAACCTCGACTTGCGATGCATACCACTCTGCGCTTCTGAAATGCATGGAAGCCATTATAAATTACTGAGTGTATTTAAGTTTACTTGAATGACTGACCCGCATAATTTAGATATCATTAATGCACATAAAATTCCAGTTTTTTTCATTCAGTGTAAATACTCTACCTCTCCTTGTCTTGTTTTAACATGGAGGTAAAGAAAAGATTTCATATCTCATTTCAGGAGATGAGACGTTCCTTTCTTCATTTCTATTCCTTATTGCTTATAGAACTTTTTTATAGCCAATTTCCACGGAATTCTATGTTTTTTTAAAGAATAAAACCAATGAATGTGTTAATATATGCCTTTGAGAAGCGATTGGGAGGATAAGTTGGTGAAAAACATGGTGTCGGTGTTAGAGTGCTGCTAGTGAAAGTCGCCCAGGCTAGCACGGAATCATATGGCTGGATTGTTACGCATAAATTCTTCTCGGGACAGCTCTTGG
This sequence comes from Ischnura elegans, assembly GCF_921293095.1. Taxonomy (NCBI): domain Eukaryota; kingdom Metazoa; phylum Arthropoda; class Insecta; order Odonata; family Coenagrionidae; genus Ischnura; species Ischnura elegans. The sequence goes on from NC_060248.1 coordinate 112,243,938, forward strand.
GTTACACGCATCTTTCTTCTAATCTATCTATACGTATTCTATATTCAATACGTATCATTCTTCTGTGTGTTTCGAGTCTCGTCGCGATCCTCAGCCTCCAGAATGCTGACGAATGCTGCAATGGAGTGCCTGTCACTCTCAACCCAAGAAGGGATCGGAATTATTTTCAGATATCTGCGTCCAAGGTATGCTCGAGAATTCAATCCTTCAACCCAAAACCTATGCTATTGCCCCTACCCAATCTCCTCTATATATTGCCGAAAGATGTTCTGGAATTTTGGATTTTACTTTTAAAAGGCATCAAGATGGGATCACTGGTATGCTCTATCCTTTTATTAATTTTTTTTCTAGGGATCGAATTTGTTTGTCGACTCCGTCGAAGCGGTATTGGCTGAGTCAGAATTAGCCATCATTTTTTTTTCCTTGAAACAGAGATCCAATTTTATGAACGCAGTCATTCTCGTTTTATCATACTTCATGTGCTACAGAATGATTTTTAATTTTCTTCTTTTTTAATCAACAATGTAAATCGACTTATTTTTTAATATATATATAATTATATATTTTTCAATTATTTTAGCTATAATATTTTCGACTTTATTTATTTCGACTAAATATTTATTTTTGCCTGTAATTCCTCACAATAAATAAATATTGACTATTGTCTGTAGAGTCATCCTCGGATTTAGATTCCTAATTTTTCCTCCCCCTTAAAATGATTCAAGGGAGTCTTGTCGATCCGCTGCCTCCGTAATGATGAGGATCACTGCAATTGAGTACAAGTCACTTTCCACAAAAAAGGAATAGGTATTCCTCTCACATATCTGCGTCCAGGATATACTAGAGATTTGAACCCTGATCCTCTGAATGGAGACCCAAACGCCAGCAACGGCACCGATCCAATCTCCCCTATTTATTTCCTGAAACTGTTCTGAAATAGGGTATCTATCAAAGAAAACGAAAGGCATTGATAGCGATTCGTTAGCCACCATTACTTTATTAATAATTTACGAATTATTTGGTTTTAGATATCCCAGTTTAGACGAATGTTATTGGTCAATTTTAACCACATTTGAAAACGGCCAGATTGGCGCCCACTCCACGTGACGTCACAGGGAACTAGATTCTATACAATTAGTCAGGAGTTTTCCATCGTCTGAGATTACCAATGCATGCATGAGGCACAGAGCTCAGGGAAACATCTCTCAATAATCTCTTATTAAAATTGCCCTCGGTCGGAAAGTTTCCATCGTTTGAAGGGTATTAATAATCCTTATTTAAGCCTAGCGCTACCTGCTAGCTGGGTACTCTGTTACCTGCTAGCAGCCTGCATCGTAGCGGCGCTCATAACCTCGCACCAAGGTGGCCTCACACTGCGGCAGCCGGAACCAGCATGACGACACACTGGCTTTTCCCAGCATTCATACTTAGCGGTCGTGTTTTCGCGTGCTTGAAAAGTTTCCCTTTTCATTTACCTAATAGCAACAAATATATATCGTCATTTCAAAATCTAAAAGTGTGAAATACGTGTTCAAGGAGTACGTATTTCGCACTTTCAGATTTTACTCATCTTTCGATGTAGGCAATAAAAAATAATAGGAAACCTTCCTATTACAGATTTTTCTTAATAAAACATCAAGACTCAATTATTTTATTCATTGGAGAGCCCTGACTGATTCGCTTTACGTGACCTTTCGAAGGTGACGACCGACAACAGTGTGTGGCGCTTTACTCTTCCTCATACTGATGCACGTGTTGTCTCGGAACAGAAATAACCAACGAGGCGGCGTTGAGTCTCTCACTAGATAGCAATCGCATTCTGCCGAGGAGGCACGGAGACAAGTTGAACCAGAACTGGATAACTTCTCCCGGACTTTCGTGTGAAGATAGATAAACGTAACGGTGTACACAACATACGGTAAAATTATTCTCATTCTTCTACTTGGTGAAACATTTTTCATGTGAGTCAGGGAATATATCTTTATCTTGAGTGGTGTCGTTTCCTTGTCTATTCGGGTTAACTCCCAGGGTTGTTTGTTAAGCGCGACACCTAAGGACCTTATGTTGCGTGAGAGTCTGTGTGATGATAGCTTAATTATCCTCCGAGGTTGTTGAGTAGTTTCTTCGAGAAAGGTATCAAAATGCTTGGAAATGTGTTCCCCGTTAGCTATTCTCACTGGATCGTAATTATGGCATACATTTAGGGTCTACTGACCTGCACAACTTTTAGATGACTGCGGACGTAAAAAAGATGAATTGAGAGGTTAGGACATTATTTAAAAGAGAGTATTTAATTTCCCACTTTAGAAATGAACTTTCACCGCTTTAACTGCAATTGCATGCTGCCAAATATGAGGTCAACTTCCGATTTACAGACGATCACCCTTGCGATAAAAATGGTATTATCTGAGAAATAGGTTGCCATTACAATTGTATGGGCCTACATACTATTTCCTGGAAATTCTGCGAAGGTTAACTCTAGGCTATGAGTTAAAATTTGAATAAAAATATGAAACACGAATTTTTTTTGGTTGAAGGTAATCATTATTTTGGCGATTGAAATTATTCACTATTCATGAATGCAATCATAATTTTTCCGTTTTCCTTATTCGTTTTCCTTATTCGTTTATTTATATTTGGACATGAGTTTTATAGCTTTAATCAAGCCTTTATAAGGATATTTATGTAATAAAAATCTATATTTCAAGTACTTACCGTGAATTTTCTGTGTTGGTTAACGCCCATTACAGTATTCCTATTTAGATTTAGAAGGGCAGAAAAAAAGGAAATGGCTATTGGTAAATAACTAAATATTTTTGAGGGAATTTGATTTAGTATGTTTGATTTTTTAATGTTATTAATAGAATTTTCTGTGTACTTTCAGGTATTTACATCATTCTGCCGAGTTTCAGTTGATTTTGTGTGCTGATAAGTGAGTACCCATTGCATTTATTGCGTCCCTACTTTTTGAAAAAAAAAATTACATTGCTGCTAAGCGTTCGTGTTATTTTCCTTTATTTATTTACATTCCTTCGCGTGCAAGCAGTCATGAAATTTAGGAGCGCCTGACTGAATCTCTGCCTAATTGCTGTATATTGTGCATAGTTTAAGTACACTGCCTTCGCTTGTTACAGATAAATAATTGCATTCGATCGTTTGAGAAGGGACATGTTCGGAAGTTAACATTTAAATCTGCAATGTTGAGGGCATAAATTAATTGGATGACGTAGCTGGACATTTTCTACTACTTTATTAAGTTGATATTAGGAATTTAAAATTAATCGGAATGACTTCGAAGCTCGTATGAGATGAAAGTCACTCAGTTAAAACTGATGGGTACTGTAAGAAAGTATGCGTTACACCAATTTTGAGCATCCATTTTCTCTATTGAAGTTTTCTGGTATGTTGCGTATCCAAATATCATATCTAATTCTTGATATTTAAAAAACGCCCGAATTTGAAATACTTTTCCCATTTTTAATTATACTTACTTTTTACGAAAATACTGTAAAAGACATGTAAATTATTCAAGTCTCTTCAAGCAATTCTTAAATGAAATTTTCACCGATGTAGTACATGCGTGCTCTTCGAATGAAATCTGTCGGAGGAATCCTATTTAGGTTAGGCTCCCTCGTCTGCCAGTATAACATGGTATAATACAAATTGTCGACCTGGCGCACTCTTTGCAGGGAAAGCCGTGACTTATCCTTGATTTCCGCATCGGTGCGGTGGTCTGACTCTCGGGGCTATAGGACTCCTCTGCTATGTCCTCTGTTAAAAATCAGCCTCTCTTGCCTCGGTCGACCTGTGCCCACTTCGCCCCGGGAGTTTTCGCCGAGGATGGCATAGCACCGGTGCACGCGATGCCATTACTTGAGGGAGGCCCTCGAAAAACTCTTCCGCGCGTACCCCATTCTGTGTGGGCGTATCCGGGATCGGAAGACACCCAACCCCGCATGATTTATGGGTAATGGAGCCAATATTGCTTCGTCAATGAATAGGTTTAGGGTGCGGGGGTGGGTTGTTGGATGACCGATGGGATCTTTTAAAGTGGAGGGATTGAATGAAGTTGGCTGAATGGGTCAGCGAGGGTAACGTGATGGTCCAGTCGCCCTCCGCGAAACTATGTTAATAGCTAGGGCGTTGCCCGATTGCGGAGTCACCATCTCTCTCCCTACTTACTCGGATACTTCACCGACACTTCGAGTCGTAAATATGATGTGTTGTCCACTTATTTCCTCATCCTTATGGCTTTTTTTTTTGGTGGGCACTGGGGAACGATTTCGTGATGCCCCAGAAAATTCATGAGCTCCGAGAACGATCGCCCTCAGGATCCTGCCAATAGACTCTCGGCCTTCTTGACTCCTAAATTTACGATTCGCTCCAGTGATGCCGGTACAAGATTTTCCCGAAATCATGACCTTATGGAGAAGATGTGGCGCGAGAGTCTTAACGCACTACCTATTTGACTGGGGTGCTGATGATCGCCGTGGTTACGGCATCGAGATCCTCCGTCATCAAGGGCGAATCGCAGCTCGGCGAATCTTTTGGAAAAAAACGTGGTTTCATCAAGGATCCACGTTGAATTTGGACTGAAGTGAGGAAAATTAGGCGTGAAGTGTCTAAAATGATCAGTTTGGCCGCAATTGGGGTTGCTACTATTTTAGCGCTTGCACCACTTCCATTCAAGTTAAAGCAACGGTTTTGTACCGTTTCTTTGGTTCTTATTTTACTTCACCTTGAAGCGAAAGGGCAGATATTCGTTCCCTAAATATATATATTTGCACGTTGAATATTTTTTAAAATGAAGCAGTCGTGGACCTACCGATAACATTTTTTGGCCTCCCCGTTCTTTGAATCGTGAACCGGTCAGGGTTCCTATCCTCTTGCTCATCGGTTGGCATGGCATGGTGTCAGCTATCTATTAACACATTTGAAGGCTTTATAAAATTGATGACCTATTTAATGTTATCATTGAAATTGAAGATTCCGTGATGTTAATGTGCATTGCTGAAGATTCTCAAATATTTCATCCCTTCCGAAGTACTCGGTGGAGAACGCATGGAGCCAATTTGGTTTTAACGTGCGATATACAGGTATGGTCGGCTGATTTGGTTTTTATTTCAGCTTTATGGAAGTATTCTTATGATTAGTAGCAAGTCCTTCACCTCGTAGTTTATTTACTGTCTAACGAATATGTTAAAAATGACTGCCTAGATAATTTAAATTCTTTAAACAGTAGAACGACATGCATGTTTGTCGATAAAGAATTCGGAATAGTATCTTATAAATTTACCTTTATTTCCATGTTTAAATTTAAATGGTATAAAATAAAAGTTATGAAGCTGACATCAGCGTTTATAAAGCCATGTTTTTTTTAATAGCGGCCTTAAAAAAAACACCTCCCTTAGAGATGCTGCAAAGGGCATGAGTGGCCATTGGTCATGTATGTGCGATGAATGGGGGTAAACGCTCTTGTTTGACCGCTTATCCCCTAAAAGGGCCGTGCAAATTGAACGCACATGAGCAAATGAGCATTGTGCTGCCCTCTCGGCTCATCGTTAGCGGAGGTCACGTACGAAAATGGAAGTGGTTGAGAAGAGCTATGCCACCCCGCGCTTTGTTAAACAGCAACCCCGTCACCCAGGCTTCGGGCAGGTGGAAGATGTAACAATTAAGCGATAGGCAAAAGGGCTTGCTTTTCCTGGGCTTATTTCCATGGTGTGCTACACTCGTACTTCATGCGTGCTGTCAAGAGTATTTAGGCCTCTATATAATTCGCTATTTACGTTCAAAGGGGTTTAGAAAGACCATTACGTCTAAATTATGTCACTTCATTAGCCTTCGAACGCTTTAGAATTCCTTGTCCATCGAGAGTGGTAAGAGTACCAAAAAATTCTGTGCAGGTGTTCTGCGGAGAAGTTGATTCTCACGACTATTCTCGTCGATTCTTAATTGCATAGCTATTGCTGGAATTCATTCTGATATATCTGCTGCGTAATCTACTAGCCACCTCAGAAATGACCCACACCTGTTTCTATTGTCATCAAATATCATTTTCACACACTGTGACAACTGTGCATTATATGGTACGTAGTCACATGGTGGGAACCTGTACTTAAATGTCGATAGTAAAACAGAACATTTTACACTCATAACGATTGTTATTGGGGTGATTGTAGAGAGCAATTTAGTATTGTACCAAGCCTGTCGGATGGGACATTAACCCATGGTCCATATCGTTAAAGAGCTGGTTGATGACCGTGGGGTACGTCTATCTTCCCTTTCATTCTGCGTTCCATCTCTCCTTCCAACTTTCGTTGGCTATTTTATTTTTAATTAATTAATGGTTAAGTAAGTAAGCCAATATCAGTATTGTAGTGAGGTATTGCAGCGAAGTAATCTAATCTCAGCATTGATATAATTATTTCGAATGAGCTTAAAATATCTTTGGAGAACATTTACTAAATTCTTACAAATTCGAAGGAAATCATTAACTCCCCAAAATGACCTCATCGGACATTTTCGTATCTCCGTTAGAGGTGCGAAAAACATACCATGGGAAAAAGGAATGTTCGCTGAAGCATTCAACATTTCTCATCTTCTGACAGCTCTTTCGATATTTAAAAATTCGGCGGATAAACTTTGACGACACCATTTTCGCCTCTATCTTGAAGATATGTGAAAAACCACGACTTGTTGTTCTAGATGAAGGGGCTGCAGAAAATCGCAAGTAAACGAAAGTTAATATTAAGGGAAGCCGTCGACCGCGGAAATGGTACTGAAAAACTGTAATTATGACTGGAGATGAATTACAGTCATTCGAAATAATCTCATTCTAATCTTTAGGTCAAGTTGAAAGGCATTTGAGCGAAAAATTGTAGGCTGCATTGTTCAATTGCTTCCGAGAGACACTGTTATTAGCTCACTGGAGTCCAACGTTATCGCCATAATGATGAAATCGATTCAGCATACCAGAAGAAGTGATGAACACCTCATGAAGTTTCCTGTAAAAAATGGCGTCTGTCGTCTAGGAGGGTGGGTAACAGCGGTGAACCTGTGGGGTCGCTTCACTTATCAGAGTAAATATATAAAACAGTAATTTTCAACTTCTGCGCCAACAACCAAGATTGAAATGACCAAATCCAAGCGCACGCAATCAGTCTCATGGGTGTGATTGGCTGACTCTGAATGTAGAATTTGTTTTAATGATGTATTTTTCGATCAGAAGTGTTATAAATGTCAACTTAAAACTACGTAGACGGTCTACTTTCGGAATTTTTATTGCACCTATTTTTAAGTATTACATTTTACAACCTTTACCATCTGCTAAAATAATACTGAACTTGCGGTTTCAAATTAGGCTTCACCTTTTGTTTATTGTGCTACCGCGATTTTATTTTACATTGAATTTCTTTACTTATTTTATTAGACATAATCTCAGGTTTTGAAATATTTTCACAGCTGGAGCAGTGGTACTTCAGGCAGCTCCTAACCATATTTTGCCTTATGAGATCATTTGCTTCTACTGCATTTGCCCGGCAGGATTATTCCCCTTTCTGCCAGGCGCAATGAGAAAACTATGTGGCAAGAACAGGCACCAATTATGGGCCTTGAACCTGCCCTTCAAAACTTCCTGGGCGTGGTCTGCGATTCGCCAAACGAGTCAATTTAATGCGGACCATTTTCAAATGTCCATCCGTTCCTTCAGCAGCGTATTTTAAGCGCTGAATAATAATTGAGTGTAATGACAGCTTGACACATTCTGGCCGTCATTACTGAGTTGTTTGCGAGTAAATGATTAATGTCGAAGCCCACCATCACTTAAAGATTCCGTGGAAAAGTACATTAGTGAAATAAAAAGACATAAAATGAATTACACCGCACTGTAATGGTTTCATTAGCTCATACGGCATACGGAGTAAGGTTTTTTGTATAGTGTTTCTCAGTATACTGCCATTATCCTCTCACCTTTTTCTACTCATTACTTATACCATGTCTGTGTATAATCTAGACCAGGGGCTCAGCTAGAAAATAATGCTAGGGGGTTTTTAGGCGCAACTAATACTGAGGGCCTGGGGGTATGGAATACCCGCCAGAGTAAGCGGGAGGTGCAGGGCCCCTCCCCGAGAAAATTTTTAATAAAAATGGTGAGTTTTGTGGGTTTCTGAGGGATTTTTATTAATTATTACTCTATTATATAAGTAATATCAATTCAATTAGGTAAAATGGGCTTAACTTAAAAATTTCTCTGAGCTCTGAGAGGGAGGTTTTATCTCTCACATGATGGGATCCAGTTATCGACTTAAATGCCGATGTTAAAAAAGAATTTTTCAGGGCAATACATTTTTCTCTGATGCTTGTGGAGAACAGTTTTGCATTGCACTAGGCATATTGGATGGGACATACATCCATGGTCTCTCGTTAAAGAGCTGGCAGATGATGTTCCAAAATTTCGCTGATTATTTAAAAAAAATAGTTCATAGTTACGAAGTAAGCTAATCTCAGCATTGATATATTTATTTGTAATGAGCCTAAAAAAATCTTTAGAGGACATGCGCAAAATCTTTCTAAATTTTAAGGAGATCATTATCTCCCTCAAAATTACCACATCAGACATTTGTGAATCTCCCATAAAGGTGTGAATAAACATATCCAGTGGATAGGGATGTTTTTTTTTTTAGCATTCCAAATTTCTCATCTTCTGAAAGGATTTATGGCAGGACCGGAGGTGGAATTTTTCCACGAGATGAAAGGATGCTGGGAACTTCGGTTCAGACTCTCGATGTTTGAGGACATATAGTTTCCTTCTCTTTTTCGCCTTTGATTCCTTGAATGCCAATCGAGATCAGGAATGCAGGAACGCTTGCGCACTTGAACTTGTTCAGACCAACGAATAGAAGTTCACCGACCGTGCCGGGGCACGTAAACTTCGGACGCCAGGAAATTCTTTTTTGCTCACACGATGAGCAAAAGGAAAGAAAAGGGAGGTTTCTCGTCCTGGAATTGGGTGTCGTCGTCCACACCTTACCTGTGCTTCGTTCACTGCGAAAAAGCTGGGTGGAGTCGCGCCTCTATCGCCTCCCTCTTTCTAGTTGACGGCTCTCATATGGATAGAGATGAGTGTAAAGGCAAATGAAGCCTTTTAGGGATTTAAAAATCTATTAATTATAGCCCTCTTTTTTCGTAAAATCTCGACATTTCATTGAAAGATCAATGGAGTTATTTTGATTTGTATCATCATATGAAATTGGCTTATATTTTCATTATAACTCATAAATTTAGTAAATTAGTGAGAAATGCTTTGATGATGTATGAAAGTTTTCCTCATCCAGCCATTCTCTCATGATCTTGGAATAAAGAAAAAACGATAAAGTTCCCGCCCTTATGTTAAGTTGGTGACATCATTAACGTTCCGTTTTATTTCCTTGTTCGGGGAGTACCGTTCATTAAGAGAAGGAATCGCCCTCCAAGAGTGTAAACGAATATCAAGCACGTGAGGTCAATGTGTGTGGCCGATGAGTAGCTCATCACGAACGCGTGACGTCATCAACTTATCTACGAAAGGTTTATGGCCATCAAATTGTCGCCGCAAATTGCTCGAAAAGTAGGTGACTGATAGAAAAGCGGAAGAGTAGATTTCTGTTTATTTTTCAAATTCTATCGTACTCGACATTGAAAAAATGATGAACAAGCTCATTGCAATATGTAAATACCTCCTCGGGATTTTATTTATTAATCTTCACCGTCCCGAAAACAGAGAAATAAAGACCTTTACAAAGGAGGAATGTAACGAATAACATAGGTCGATCGCAAACACCCATGCTCTGAATAGGAGCAACCTATCGAGGCGGGAGTCGAACCCTCGATCTTCGAAACTTTATAACTAATCAACGAAATGCAGTTCTTGCACGTGCATGCATCATCAGAGAACATTGTTCAATCCTCCCTCTTGAAGATGTTGCCTGTTTTCGTACGGCGTGGAGGGAAGGCGAGGGCGATTTTCCCCAACGGCGCTGATTGCGACCGCTGCACGTGGCGCCAGACGTCTAAGCTCCACCGATTCGTTAAGTTCTCATTTTTTTCTTAAACCTCCTCCCATGTTTCTCACCCCTTCGCTCTCTCTATCTCTCTCTCTCTCTCTCTTGGACGCCGGAAGGAACGTGGAGGTGGGGAGAGGCGGGCATATATTCTATAAACGCTCCATGCGGGCCCCTCTCATTCCTTCGAGATGAAGGAAGATGCTGCTCTCCTCCTATCCCAGGGCTTTTCTCCTCTCCTCCGACCACCCATCCAAGATTCTGATTTCCTCCTCTTCCTCTCGATTCCTTCCGCTGTCCTCCCTCCCTTTCCTCTCTCTATCTATCTATCTATCTTCCTCCTTCCTTTCACTTCCCTCGTTTCAACTCATCCCTTCCATTTCGCGGCTAACAACCTTCTAAACGCCTCGTCTCTATTTCCCAACTCTGCCCACGAACTCCACGAACCTCTCCTGATTGCGGAGTTTGTTGTTTATTTTTCCCCAAGTCCTTTTACAAAAATTCGAGACTTGAGTAATTTGTTTTCATGACAATTCCATTGACAGATTACGTGAAATTTTACGTGCCACAAATGATAATTAATTATTCGTCAAAATATGTTCGTTCTCCAAATTTCGTCACATTTATTATGGATGGTGATCTTAGAACAAAACCGAGTTAATTCATTGAGTTTTGTTTTGCATAATATCAATTATTTTCAGTACAAGGCCTTGAATAATTCACTACCTGAGTGGCAAGAGTGGTTTTAGTTTTACGATTTTATTCTGTGAGTGATTCAAGGCAAATAAATTTACTGTCGATTTCAGCAATGATGATAAGAATCACCTGTAAACTTTTGCTGGGGGATAAAATTTCTTCTTCTTGCTGTGGGATATTTTGAAGCACATACCAGATTTTTTCAGAAAATTACGGGAACTTAATTTTTAAAATTTCCACTATTTTGGAGGGTTCGATTTACAATTTTTTCTTTTATTATGTTGGCATACATACACCTGAAATTTGATTAAGCTGTTTTCATTGTTTACTCTGTGGCAGCCGCCAAGGTTAGACGTGTTTTACTAGTTTGGCGATTTTCGGCTCACGTTTCATCGCTTGTTCGAGAATATTTGGCCAAAAACAGTACTGTAACGATGTACCAGCCCACATATTCACCAGACATGGCTCCGTGTAACTTTTTTCTATCTCCGAAAATAAAGAGAACCTTAATGTGCCGTCGTTTTGACAATCATATTTGCCATTAAAAATCCCTGACAGAGCTAAAGGCTACCCCAAAGATCGAATTTGAGAAGTACTTCCAGGATTGAAAGAAGCGCTAGCATAATATCGGGACTATTTGAAGGCGATAACATTAATGCAGACAAATGAATAAATATTTTTTCGAAAACTAAAATTCCGGTCATTTTCTAAACACATTTCCTAGACTATAAGTACTCCCACTTATAGTACCCACTACTCGCACATTGTAACCTAAATATATGATCTGGAGATTTGTCCATACTGCCCCTTTCCGAAGCAATAAATTATGGCCTGTTACATATACTTGTTATACTCGTGGGTGTTCCTTACTCAGATGACAACTTTTTTCTTCTTCAACGAGTCGGAAAGTCAGTTTTGCTATCATAATGATTTTAGGTGATTCTTAGTTTTTTTCGACCTTAACCGACTCTATAATACCAGATCATATTTCCTCTTTCTGAGAGGATTCTTTTATGATTGTGGTACAATCTGAAATTATTTATCTCGTCATTGACATGTTTTATTCCTTATTGGGAATATTTTGCTTACGAAACTAATGAAGATGTCTTTCTCCCCCAGAGGTAGTAGTAATTTTGAGTCCCGAATACCCCTAAGGTACGAATCATTCTCACATAACTTTACGCTTATACCCGTTAAATGAATATGCAGTAATCAATATTAAGTTTATGATTTATGTGTTGCTACTCATGCTTCTTTGAAATCATTATTATATCGGTAAAATATTATATTTTCCACTAGTTCCCTTCCTGCAGTAATCAACATATTTTTTTTTTAATTTTAGAAGTGGACAGTGTACTACATCAACTGAAATGGAATTGGTTCAAATGGTGGTCACCGTTTAGATAGTGGTCTAAAATATGTCGATATAATTACCATTGTTGCTCTGTGCTCATTTCGATAATCCCCATTGAGGGTAGCTGATTTGTTTTTCACTTCATTTCCCAACCTCCTGCTACCAAGCTGATTCAGTGTCCAGTATTCTTCGCTCCTATTGCTCTTTATTATAGCAATTATTCACATCCTCCCGAACGCCTCCGCGAATGGAGTTTCGCTTACGCCTTCGTTTGAGTGTTAGCCAATGGTTTCATTTATACGCGCCTCTTGAAAATTACAGGATATCCGTCGTAAATTCGCACGGAGGAATTCCAACATTGAACCGTCTTCCTTTCGAGGCGCATGAATTATGCGCATGCGTATAGTGTCTCGAATGGTATTTTTATCGAAGTTTAAATGCAAACATTTCTCCAGGGCTAAGGTAGTAGAGGGAGTTGAATGGATTAGTGTGTTTGACAAATGTGAGCTGAATTAATGACTCTGCGTTTCCGAGATACCTAGATTAGAACCGTGCTCGTAATTCATCTCAAATATAGCTCTAAATTGCGTGTCGGAGGAGGAGGAATTGGCGTACTGATCAAGGTCTCCAAGTAATTGTGTGATGCAATTGGTTTTGATTTGCCGGAAAGCAAGGAGCGAATGCGCCGTTATCAATGCTGGGTGTGCACATAGTGAGTCAAGCACAAATGTTACCATACATGAAGAGAGACTTCCCCTGCGTAAGCGATCATTGAATGTTTCTTGGGCTCCCACTCGGGTTAAAAACTCCATTGTCGCCAACTTTTCGAAGGTCGGATCGCTCATCGTCTTCGGGGCAGGCAGATTAGAATCCTGAGAGACACTTAAAATTAGTTCACACAAATGTTACTGTTTTCAAAAATATCATTGGGTCACTTGTTAGCCTTATTTTCTAACTCAGTAAAGAGACATTTGCGTATAATGTTTTAGTATTGCTAATTATAATTGATTGAAAAAATTTTTATCCTCCTGTAGGCTTGCAAAAGTTTTTTTTAATGCTGAGTTGATTACGGATCTATATTAATGGCCGATGAATATGAATCCCAGTTTTGACCAGTGCGTCGTACCGCTCATTATATCCAATTCATTGAGAGGTTGGCTGATTAATTACTTCCGAAATAACTGAGCACTTGCCGGCGGAGAATCATTACACTGTCATCGGCAAGAGCAAGAAAATTTATTTCACACTTCGGGGTTAGACTCGTTAATGGGTGATAATTTCTTTTTGGGAATAACTTGATGTAGATACACTACGTTTTACTTAAAAACTAGAGGAATCCAACGGGCTGGATGCGGAGCAATGTTTTATCCAATATTGTTTCGTGTCTTCGTATTCGCTCGTTTGGCTACGTATATTGAGGAAAATATACTAATTAAAACATGAACATTGGAACTAGTTACGAATATCAGGAAAGCAAAAAGCTACCCACCACATTCCCTACATTTGAAATAGCGAAAAAAATGCCTTTTATTTTCTTCTTTAATTTTTCTGTTGGCATTACAATGTCGTTAGTTGGTAATTTAATAATCATGGTGTAAAAATATGGAAGTTCATGACATGTAATTAGAAATACTTTTTTCAAGTCTTTGATTTTTATGCTGCAACCTACAGTTAAATGGTAGTTATGCGTTTAAAACTTTTGTGATTCGTCCAGTATCATTATTTACCATCAATACTGATATCCTTATTTCTTATTCTGGCTGATGTATGCTGGCATTGAATCTGGTCCTACCCAGCATGGCAACAAACTTCTAACCTCAAGCTCAATGGTAATGAACTTCTTACCTCAAGCTCTATTGAAATGAATCTTGTTCTTAAAGTACCGCACTGCCTAACTGCTGAGCTGTAGTTTGCACGATAGGAACAAGAGGATGATGACGATTCAAATATCATACTGAGCCCACCTTAACCTCCTCAGTCTCGGGAAATATCTGCTGTTATTTTTGTTCTGAACTTCATGTTTTTTTTGTTAATGCGATGTTAACAAGCAACATTATCAATTCATGTGAAGTATGATGCTGTCATCTGTAGGAATGACTGAACTAGTTGCAATACAGACATTTGAGAAAAGCGCTGAAAATTTTCAAACTTCGATGAATAGAGTGCGCTAGTACCGAGGAGGTTTACCATTTATAACCAAGAGCTGCTTCTGGGAGAAATTAAATATCGAGACTTCTCATTTTAAAAATGTGAAAATATTCTGCTCACTCAAAATTATTGTGTCCTACCTGCTCCGCCATTTAACTATGCAGCACGAAAGAACGCGTAGATCAAATCTGCCCGGAATGGATCTGAAAATGTATGAATTTTTGATGTTTCTTAGAAGCAACATTGGGTTATAATGGGTTAACAGTCGCGACCTCCGAAGCAATCGTCATCCATTACGCAGTTCCACTTATGTTCCATTCCTCGTGCCGTAGATGAGCCTTTTTAACATTTTTTTCCCATCGGCACCTCCGCAGAGCATAGCCTTTCGGAGTCACCTCGGTGGGAGGCTCCGGATCCTCCTCTCCCGCCGCCTCCATTTACAGGTCGCTGACATTCACCCTACCCCACCCCTAACACTCTCCCCTCCCCACCCACCCTCCCTCCTTTTACGCCTCTCTCTCTCTCTCATCTCCTCTCTTCTTCTTCCTATCTGCTTCCATCCTTCCGCTCACACGTTTCCGTTTTTTTCCTAGTGCATCTCTCTGTGCGGGTAGAGGGGGGGGGCACTGTCCTCATGCCTAAGCTGTTTGGCTATAGTCGCGCCTTGCAGCCCTAGGGGCATATCTCGCTCAAGATCGCCTAAGTTCATAGAGATTAAAATTTATTAGATTTAGTGCGAATGGGATGGTTGCGTTATAGCCAGGGACTTTTTTATGATCCCCTAAGGTCACTAAGATCCCCTACCACGTCGGTATCTCGAATGCTACTGATAGGCACCAGCTTATTTACCGTCTTGACGTAGTGGCCAGACTGAATATCCTACAGTGACGTCAGGATCTCCGGATAATTCGTAGGACTATTCTTGCCTTAGAATGGCTGGCCTAATGCATCCTTCCGCTCACACATCTCCGTTTTTTCCTAGTGCATCCTGTCAAAAAACGAAAAAAGTCTTCTTTACGTCTTAAACTATTTTATTCGTCTTCTATATCCCAAGGCCGCACAATAATCACTTTTTATATTGGCAACGTAAATAAAAAACAAAACAAACATTCATCATCATCTTGAACGTAAAAATGCAAAACCCTACAAAATATTAATTTTCACATTACAACACATCCCTTTGTGCGGGTAAGGGCGCCACTGTCCTCATGCCAATGCTGTTTGGCTATAGTCGCGCCTTGCAGTCCTTAGAGCATATCTCGCTCAGGATCGCCTAAGTTCAAAGAGATAAAATTTTTTAGATTTAGTCCGAGTAGGATGGTTACGTTATAACCAGGGACTTTTTTATGATCTCCTGTGGTACGTACCCCGTTGGAATCTGGAATGCTACTGATTGGCCTCAGTTTTATTTACTGCTGTATTTACCGTCTTGACGTAGTAGCTTCTCTTAGTATCTAAGAGTGACGGACGCTAGGATCTCCGGATTATTCGAAGGACTATTGGCCAACTGCGAGGAAATGGCGAATTCGGTTTCACTGTAAGAATTTTTGGCCCTAATCATGTCGCCGTAATCGTATCTCCCTTCAATGCATGTTCTAAAAACCTTTCATTTTCCTCCGTGTCGTGTCCGGTGAAAAGCAGCATGATTGAGCCTGACTTATTGTGCCGGCTTTACGGTTGGGAGGTAGGTGGAGAAGTCTTCTCCCTCATCCGTAATTCCTGGGAAAATTGGAGTGACATTAATGATAAAATTGGTTTTCCAATGAATTTTTTTACCAGTTCAGTATTCTATGCTATTGCGTTTCGCGAATTAATTTCATGCGTGGTTAAGGAAATCTCCAAAATTCCCGTTTTATGAGAGTTTGTATCCATTCAGACACTACGAATTCATAACAATTTGAAGGTATCACAACACATTTGCCACGTCAACGTTAAGCTATCTAAATTTAAAACTTATTTACTCGGATAAATCAATAAAAAATAACCAAATGAATTTTTAAGAAGACAGAAAATAACTTTTAAATGAAATTAACTGTACCGATTGTATTTAAACGCGGGAAGTAGTGAGTCGAACCAACCGGTGGTGAAAAAACCTAATGACCTTGTGTAGTGCGGCACCTTATTTCCCCCGACAGAACGACTTTAACCCATTCCTACTGGTAGTATTAGCAAAAAGATCGAGATATGGTACAGATACGACTCGTCCTAATGATATAATTTCTCCTGAGATCCGCAGCGATTGTGAGGGCACCTTCTGCAGCCAGGCACTCCTCGCTGGAAAGACGGCTCCCTGGATAGAAGAGTAGAATACTATCGAACATTGGAGCAAATTCGGTCGCTTTTATTTTCAACAAAAAAATTTGAACACCAAGTATTGCCGAAGTAAATACAAAAATTTTATCCAGAAAAATGAAAATCAGGGAATATTTTCTCATCTATATTTACGAAATAAGCACTTGCATTGTAGTTGAGGGTGGATTTTAGTGCATATTAATTCCTAGTTGAGAATTTTTCACCATTAATAGTTTAAATTGCATCGAAAGCCAATGCAAAACAACATACCTAGAAGTCGAAAAATGCTCCTTTCATTATTTCTCTTATACAGTCCGGAAGAAGAGGAAACGGACTTTCCGTTGTAGAAACGGGTTGTAATTACCTGTACCGCTTTCCACCATAGTGTGGCCGTCGATAGTTGCTTTGTTTCGTCTGAAAGTGATGTTATAATTAATCGCTCAAGGCTGTGTTACTTTTCTAGATCATCCTTCGATCACATTGGATGCATCACGTCTGACCTGATCGGCTCGGCGGGTGCGAAGAACGGTCTCATTTGTCGGTCGGAAGCTGCGGTTCTATCTAGGCTGCTGCCTTGGGGGTCTGTGCTATGAGGCTATACTATCCGCTGACCCTACGAAATAATTGCCTTCCGTCTAAATTATAGAAAAGTATTTCTACTGGCACAGAGATACCCTACGGCTTATCCGCAAAATCTGTCTTTAATTTAAATTTTAGTAAACTTATTCAAGATTTAGTAAAGTGCATTTTTACCTAGAATATTACTTCCAAATTAAAAGAATTGGGCTTATTTAATATCTTCTTGCATCATGAGTTCCTAGGTACAATTTCTGGTTGGCATGTGGATACAGAGGACATGTTCATTGTTTTAATAGCAGAAAAATACAGTGAACCAATGATTCATTCAACAAGAAGTATTCACTTAATCCGGGTGGGCCTTTTGTAGCTATCATTATTACTTTTTATAGTGGTAATTTTCTCTACTGTGCCATTTTTATTAACTATATAATTCTTAGCTCCTCACACTGCATGCAGCCTCGGATTCATTTCACAAGTTTAGCTGCCTGTGTTGAGTTATTTAGCGAATTCTTACATCCCTTTATTTACTCGATTCCTATAATAGCACATCCCTATACCTTGTCATAAATATTCAGAGCGTAACCTTTATTGTAACAGCATTAGATTTCTCAAGAGGTGGCGTGTGTGCAGTTTTCAATGTCTGTTTTTGTGGGTCTCATATTTTCACAAAGATTAATGAACTAGGTTTTTTACTTGCGTACGTTTACCGCGTTTTTTTAACCTTTTTACGTAAATATAGGTATCTTCTCAACTAAGAATCTGAGATCGTAATTGGTTTTCAAAACAATGGGTATCGTTTGATTGAAGAAAAAATTAGTACTAGAGGCGACGCCTTAGTCTCGTAAAATGAGACAGTATCCTCGCACTCCGTAACGAGACCACGTTGATTAAGGCTGTTCGAATCGTGCTGATTAACCGTGAAAAAACTCGAAGGCCAAGCAGACTGGAAAATGAATTTGTGCAAATACCTTAAGTAAAGTCGTGGATTTTGTGTAATCATGCTAAATCATGTCCTCAGAAAGTGGGGTATTGCGGACACGCCGTGTGAGCAGCCCTCTTTTTTTCCCTTATGGCCTATTTACCAGCTTTTTGAAAAACAAATTCCAGGATCTGAAGGAGGAGATTCCGAATCGAATGGATGTTTCATATTTGATTAAAATATTGCAGACTGAACTGAGACCCCATACAAAATAGTATGGCGTCTCAATAGGTGGTTCAAATAGTCGTTTTCCATACCCTTTTTTTTCTTGAAACACTCTCTGAAATTTCCATTTATTTCATTGAGGAAAATAGAAGTGGAACTGCCCACCGTTTGTCAGTTTTGTGAATTACTATTATTTTTCCTAATTTATTTGGATGCTCTTGACTTCCAAATATTTACTTCAGCCATGAATGGAAGCTATCTGGTGGAAAATGTATGGGGACTTCCCAACAAAGTATTCAATCATCATTGAAGTATTGTAATCATTTCTCCACTTGCACTTTGTGTATTATTTCTGACTAATTCATTTTAAGGTACTCTTCCAAATTATTTGTCTGCTTAAATTCTTTGAGCACTTCAGCAGTTGCGCTTTGCGAATTTTTATCCAAATTTTTTCATACATAAGTATGAATAACGCCTACAGGTATACATATATTTTATTTCATGATCGGTCCGCTGTAGCCTCCTTACGAAAAGTTTTTGAAACTAATTCAAGACAACAGACCATGGTTTGCAATAGCATATTGAGCAGATAAGGACATGGATGTGGAAATTTCCTTAGCAAAAGTAGAGTTGTGAGATTTTCTGAACAAAAACGGATCACCATAAATAATTCTTACCGATCATTTTTAATGCGTTAAATCCTAACGGGAAAAATTCTAAATTTTTTTTTAGAAGGCGACATTGACTTTATTCCTTTATGCTACCGAAAGAATGGCTTGTGGTGCCGAAGAATACTCCGTGAGGTTCCTCTAGCTTGTGGTCGTGAAATCTCAACGCGTGAGACCTCATCGGCCCTGGGTGGTCCAACGAAATTGTAGCGAATCGACTCCCTAGTGCCAGGAGGCCCGAAATGGCTCCGTACCACCTTCCTGCCTCCGCGTCCCACTGATATGCGTGCACTTACCGCGTGCGCGTGTAATCCAGTCGCGGTGTCTTCGTCGACGACCGCTTGATCTCCCGCGCGGAGAGCGACCGAGCACACCGGTTTGACCGGAACAATACCAATAACGGTATCCGCTTATCTCGGCGTACCGAAACGCCAAATAAAACACCTCGCCACACTCGGCGCTGAGGACTTGAAATTGCCGTTTCAATTGACGCCCTCGGAGTTCCATGAAACCGTGCTCGGGGAGAAAGAGAGATCACATCTGTCCAAGGCGCGCCGCGAAGGAAAGGAACGCCGCTGTCGTGCTCAAAGGGATGAGTGGTGCATGGTGAGCTAACTCCGAGCCTAAGTGCTACGCTCATTGTCGCGATCACAGTGTGCGACGAATCACGCTGGAGGGGAGGCGGTGAAGTTGCATTATACGCCGCCGCACAGTGGGCTCAAATCGAAAAAAGCTTGACAAAACTTCAAAAGTGTTTTTTTTTATTAATGAAGTTGAAACTTTGTACAGTTATTGTAAATATATCATTGCATTTTTTGACGAAAAACCGTTTTTAATGGGTTACTTTTTTGAACAAAATTCATGACCTTAAAGCTGAACAAATTTCGCAAAAATTGCCCGCATCGAATTTTTTTTTTAAATTCAGCATGTTAAAACTAATTCCCAACCTTTTGTAGGAAAAAATTTGTGATGCAAATGCAAAACAAACCATTTAATAATATTGATATATATTATTAAATAGTTTGTTATTGTTAATACTCATTAACTTTTACGGTCTTGTTGAAGTATTTGTAGCCGATAACCTACAAAATAGCGGACCCTATTTTTCGTAGAATTATTTTGTTTATATAGAATTTAAAAAAAGGATCACCGAGTTACCTCGAGATATTTATCCCACATATGCAACAAAGCCTGCAGAGTGTGCTACTTAAAGATGACCTGCGATCACCTGCGGTACACCAGCTCTGATACCTCCGATACATCTTTCGAAAAATATTGCCAGACTGGGCTTCGCTAGTTGTAAAAAAAATCTTTAACATCTAACTCGGTGGTGAGTGCTTCTCATTTATTGTAATCTAATAACACTCTTTATAATTTTTTCTTCATCATTTATTCGTTAGTTATTATGAATTTTTATTGATTATGTCACGTATACGAATATTGGCTTCTGGAACATCGCTTGCGAAGTCAAATCCGATTTGTCAGCTGACCGCACTACGAGGGTTCAATACAGATAACTAGCTGTGGTCATTAATCTTCATTGTCACCCACACTTTGCAATTTTGATTACTATTATTCTTAATAAGTAGTATTAAATGTAGGAGTTCATTATCGATTTACTATTGGATATCCTAATTAGATTTCATCTATGAAAACATTACATTTATGCTAATACATTCCGAGCTGTTTTTCTCCGACCATGGTCTTTTGATTTCCCGGGAACCATTGTGTTTTATTCAATGTTGAAAATAATTCTTGTTCCTGCTATTTCCATTTTATTGATGTCCAGTTTATTCTCCTGTTTTTACAATACTTTCAACAAAGTAGTAATTAATGGACTCATACGTTTCCTTAAAAATTAAATATAATTCATGCCTGTATTTTGATCTACAGCTTTACTCAATGAAAAAATATCTCATCATCTTAAATTTTGATATTCGGGGTTAGTATCTGTAGTCTGTCGTTATTAAAACCTCTCTCTGATTATGTAGTTGTTGAAGTAGTAATTCCTTTATATTCATTATTGTATTACCACTTGTCCACTATACTTTAAGATTGGTACAACATTGTAGAATTCTTGTTTGTTTTTATTTTATTATTTTTGAACCTATTTACGTATTTTATTTT
Source organism: Ischnura elegans (assembly GCF_921293095.1). Taxonomy (NCBI): domain Eukaryota; kingdom Metazoa; phylum Arthropoda; class Insecta; order Odonata; family Coenagrionidae; genus Ischnura; species Ischnura elegans. Next base: position 112,264,986 of record NC_060248.1, read on the forward strand.
ATGCATAAGAAATGAAAGAACAGTTAAGGTGCTTCAGTAACAGGGACCAGACCTCTGTTGTTTCGAAACACCTCCTTGACGCCAAACATATGAGTAATTTTGTCCCAGAAGTTTTACGCACAGTATGCAAAGGACTGCAAATGACATTGGGGCATTTGCGTGGAGCGAGCATCTTACTGGTGTGATAAGAGGAAAATGCGTGGTGAGGATTCTGTATGTACCGGTTTGTCACGCTCCTAGCCGATGTGCATGAGACTAAAATGGTCGCACCCATTTCCTCTCGCCGGCTTCGCTGTCTCGAATCCTCGTCGAGGAAATTTCTTGTGTCATTTCCCGATCTACGAATTGGCTCCGTTAGCGGGAAGCCGTTCGGAAAGCGACTGGCTCGAGGTGGAGATTTTTCATCCGTTAGCATTGCTGTTAATCGTTGTAGGAGTTTTTTTTCTTGCCGAAGCGTTTTCTTCATCAAATTTGTATTTAACCGTGCGACGCGTCGTAGTGCGGTCAGCTGACTTATCGGTTTCGACTTCGCAAGCGATTGCCTTTAATCGTATATGTGGCAATATCCCGACAAGTTCATAATAACTAATTAAGAATCTATTTCCCTCTTTATGTCGTAGAAAAATGCATTATGAATCATAAATAGGTCAAAATTGTTTATATATGATATTCTATAAATAATCAACAGACACTTCTATAAAAAAAAGAGCTGAGTTGGGATATCTGTTCTAATTTGAATTCTCTGGAAAGTCAATGACTTTCTAGCGCTCTAAGGTTTTATCATTCCTTTATTGAAGCGATGTGAAATTCAATGCTTCATAATTTTTATAGGTCTTTTACAGTATAGCGTTCGATTTATATAAGTATAATTTTATCTGTATTGAGATAATTTTTTATTCAAACTGAATGATATTTTAAAATAAGTTTTTCCAATATAACAGCCAAAAATCGCGGTTGTTTAAGCATAACTCTCTACCCCATGAAAGACCTGTATCTACCTACTTATATGTTTATGTCCGTATAATGGCTTTAGTCGCTGTTGATTATCTCACCAGTACATATAATTTTATGACGGAGTGATATGAAAATATAAGTTATAAATACGCAAATGATCACATTTACATAAGAATAAACTACCTTGCGTTGTAATGTAGTTTTGTTGCAAAGAAAATTTGTTGCAAAAGTTAAAATATATTCTCGCTCTGGTATTTTCCTTTAACTTATTAAATGATTTTACAAATTTATTCCTGAAGCCACTTCACTGAGCCCTGAGTAAATAGCAGAGAGTAAAAGTCACTCAAGGATGTTCATTTTACGACATTACCATTTCCGGTTGGTAATGTGAAGTGAAGCCATAAGATTAGAGTGGTGGAATGAATTCCTGCTTTCAGGCCGGTCACATATGTACAAAAAACTTGAGCGTTTTTTAATAGCCGGGTTCTTCATTTTTATCTGTTATCAATTGAATGCGGCAGTCAAGCGTGGGTTCCAAGTTTGCATTAGGGCGATAAAAATAGCTTCTTGAACGAAATAAAGACTGGGCCCGGCTGGCGGTAAATGGCGAGATCAAAATGATTGATTCGTTTGAGCGTTGGCGGGAAAGTTACCAATACAAGTTTGTGCGTGAACCCAATTGCATTCAAATTCACCTCGTGTTAAAACCCGCACTTGTGTGGACGAATGAACTTGAAAGTGTTTCCAAAAATAGCCATTTCTCTAATTCTTAGCTTTCGTTCTACCATTCGATCTATTATCTAAGGAAGGGCTTGGATAATTAAATAAAAAATACTTGCACTGATCAGTAATTATAACTGTTGATATACTTCAATGACGAAAATCTTCGATGTATCAGACTTTTCTGATACCTTGTCTCGTTGTATCTTTAATTTTCTTGTCGCAAGATTGAATCGGAAATATTTTACGATAATATAACATTTATATTATTCGCGTATTTATTTTAACGTATCTCTATATTCTAGCGTTTATGTTCAGTGTAGATAAAATCAAAATCGCTCGCGCATATCAAGGTGTCGGTCCATAATTATCTTATTTGCATTTCACTTGCCTTTGGTGCCTATACATGCATATTCATTGCTTCTCCTTTGCGCTCACCGTTCGATTACACATTTTCTGGATTATTGGTGAATATTTACTGAAAATTGCTATTTTTGGATCACTCTGCGTTCTCTTTTTTGTATTTTTTTCCTTTTTTTATCCTACTACTTCTTTTTATACTCTTCCTTGAGCACCACGATCACTTTATTTATAGGTGAACGGCCATCCTATCCATGATAGCTCTAGTTTTCTTATTTTTTTTCGTGGCCGGTTTGCTGAAGAGCCCCTAGAAGCGAGTAAAATAAAGTTTACCATTTAATACGTTTCCATCAGACAAAATACTCGAACGAAAGATAAGAAAACCATTGCCATAAAATGTAACGTTTCCAGGCCGTGTCGACTATTCTAGTGCGCGCCGTAGCCTAGTGATTGGGTGTACATTTTTTGTGCCTAGCTACTCCTTCGTGCGCTGCTCCCCACTTTTAATCCACTGTCGATAGCGGAATCTAAAAAAGGAATGAGAGGAGGATTAAATAATAGTCTCAAAATAGCGCATACTCTTCACTTCGTCAGCGAAATATTTATTCACCATCTTTCCTCGGCTCGTAATGACTCGGGGTAGCATTTTAATTTTAGTTAGCATATCCTTCCAGCCTAGTTCCTCCCTTATGTTATGTTAAAGTTATGCATGTATTTACCTTCATAATTATTTCGTATAAGGTCAGCATTTAAATATAAATTATACGTGGCTTTACTCAATGGAGAGCGAAAATAAACTCCTACATAAAATACAGCCAACATATCCCGTGTGTTGTCAAATTTCAATCCTTGTTTACGTGTAATTTCTTTATTATTTGTGTATCAAACAACTTTATTGTTATTACTTGATATTTTCATGAACTTTGTTCTTTTGATGAGCCAATTATTATAAATTGTGTTTTGCTCCATGGGTATACCCAGAGCATGAATAAATACCTATTCTATTCTAATAAAATAAATCTCTTTTGATCCTCTGTCGTCTGCGGGATCCAATTACGAAATATTCGAAGCCAACGGCCTGGCCATGCCGGCAGTCTCGCTCCGAGGCACCAAGGAAAGTTTTCTTTATCGGCGGGCGCAGCCTGGAGAGACGGAATGAGCTGCAAGGGAGAGGCTGCAGGGCTTTTGGGAGCTGAAAAGATGGGAAGTAATGGGTGCGAGATCGGGTCGGAGATTCCGTCTGTCGGATTGGGGGGGGGGATGAATAGGCGGAGATATGTGGAGGGATGGGTAGAATCGCTGGAGACGTTGGCGGAGAGTTTGTTGCACCGAGTGAGATTTTTGGAGGTCGCATGATGAGAATCTCAAAGGGGGCACGCTACCTTGATGGAAGGCGTATCGCTCGAAAAGTGGAACCAGCAAATTATCTTCTATTTTTGCATTAAAACTCTTTGCAACACAGTATTCATATTAACAGTAGTAAAATATAAAATACATTAACGCATATTTGAGTTTTATTGATAACGCAGTGGAAAAGTCATTGAAATCCTCGAAATATCTTTACAGATTTTTGATAATGCTGCTTTTTAACATATGTGAGGTGGTGCATGATGTTTAAATTTGATGATGATGGACCAATATTTGCAGCTATTACGCAATATCTTCATTTTTTGGCAAAACTGCATGGAGGTATAGCTCAAAGCATGTTGCAATGCTGAGGTAAAACGGTAGTTTCAACTCAATTTTTCCTCATCGTTATCGCTAAAATATGAAATGATTCGTAATGGCTGTCAAGCTCAACCTTATCTTATAATATACTGAAGTTCCATGCCCCTTTTCAAGGGCCCTAGTGAAATGGGAAATGGACAAAATGGGAAACCTTGCTGGTCAGCATCGACTGTTCACCAAGGTAGTGAGCCCCCTTAAGAGTGACGGCCCCCAAGGATTCGATCTAAGGAATTTACTCGTTGGGGGTGGAGGGGCGTTGGGTTTGTATGGGAGGCATAATAGCAAGCAGCCCCTCTCTCCTCCTCCTAGCACATGCATGGTAGGTAGGAGGGCGGTTTTTCAGTACGGCCCGAAAACGGATGGGGTTGGCTTCCATTCTGCTTTCTTTAACATGACTCGCACCGTAAAAAGAAACCCTCCTCTTATCCTCCCTCTCAATCTCCTCATGCCCCTATCATGCTCTTCCGATTCATCCCTTTTTCCCTTCAAGTTCCCCTTTCTTCCTCCTTTCGTCCCATTCCGAATCTCAATCCTCCGTCGCCTTTTGGGATCTGCGGTTGGGATTCGTGTGCGCATGCGAGGGAAAGCGTGTCTTCCGAAATAAATGGGAGGCCGAATCGAAGGCGAGAGACATGGGGAAGATAAAAAGGTTGTTCCAGCGAAGTGTCTGCCCAGAGATTTAAGGAGTGAAGGCTAATGGAAGGGGAGAAAGAAGGGGGATTTGGATTGAGATGCGCCTCGGATGCTGGGAGGAAGAGATTGAAGGCGGAATGAAAGGAGGGTCGTGTACTGGAGTGAATTGGGTCTGTGGTAGGCCTCGAGGTCGCTGGCTCTTGGAGATTTTATTTTTTACTCATCTATGTCTAGAAACGTCTTCTCGGGCGCCGAAAATGAGAGAGATAAGCGTTGATTATTCATAGTTCGTGAGGGAGGAAAAGGTAGTGGAAGAAGAGGAAGCTATTGGAAAAATTAATTGAAAAATTACATTTTATTTATTATTATTCTTCCGTGCTGAAATCGAGGGAGACTTTTTGGCCATTTACGTACGTGGAAGAACGTTTTTTTTTCGGTTATTCTTTTTTTAGAAATTTTTCTTGTCTTTGTTATCTTAATTCCAATTCTTTTTGTGCATTGGGTTTGCAATGCTTTTTCCTCATCTGATAATAATTTAACGTCAACACACTATATTTGTAGGTATTAGAAGCCATTTTTTTGCGATAATTGAAGAAAGCGTCAAACGAAGAAAAAGTTGGGTAAGGTATTTCCCATCAGGTTGTATTTGTATAAAAGTTGACCTTGGTTTGTCTCGGTGAGAAAATCAACTCCGAGTTCTTGGTTACAGTTGAAACTGTCTTCGACGAAGTTTATGAATTTAATCATTACTATTGAAAGAACAGTGTTGTCTCAGATTGATTTTCATTTCTTTGGTATCAATAGAGATAAAAATTTGGCCGTTTTGATATGATGTCCCTACCACTTGTAGGTGTTTTGAAGAGTGGTTAACATGTTTCGAATAATGTTATTTGACATTGATGGAAATAGAAATGTGGCCGTCTAGATGTGATTTTCCTACCTTTTTATGGTGTTTTGAAGTACAAGGTCGGAGAGCTTATATGCTTCGGAAAATGTTATCTGATTTTCAATGCCATCAGCTTTCGTCGAGAATCTTTAGCTGAAAAGAATTATCCTCCGATGCTGATTCCAAGACACGTCTTTGTGGAGAGGTTACCGAGGAAAATCTTTTAAACGTATGTTATATTCGCGGAGACGTAAGGGATTAAAGTTTGGGAGAGGAAAGAGATGAGATTCTCGTCTCAGTGTTGGGTTCACCGGCTGAAGTGATTTATTTAGACCATTATTATCCCGTTTCAGTCTGCTGTCGTTTCATTTTCTAGAAACGAGATAGATTTATGTACATTTATAGGTAGTTAGACCTGAAGATTTGGTTAGCGAGTGTCTACTCAGATTCGTAACCGCTTCGTCGTATCCATTTTCAGAATATCTTAATCAGTCATGTCAAACGATTTTATTAATAATGTGATATGAATACTTGTCAACTTCACTGTAGATTCCCATTGCTCGTAGTTTTTGCGCGAGTCCACTTCTTCCTTGCAACTTATAGCTTCTTATTTTTCATTATTTTCTGTAAGAATCATCTTCTTTCTTGTAATACTTGTTATTCATCATTATCAGGGAAATTTCTGTAATAAAGTCAAAGAGCTATTACTTATGGAAACAATAATCAATTATAATTTATTGATTGAGAATTATGAAAAGTTCAGTATTTATTTTATATCTTTAGATTAGACATTTTTTAATGTTTGTAGATTTTGCCATTCAACTTACACTGTACACCTATTACAAATTCCTTTTCTCGATGGCCTACCCTACAATCTGCTCTCACTCATCGTGTAACCCGCTATTCATTCTCGGTTCCTTCGTATCGCGTCTTCTAAAAAATAAACCTTTGGTATCAATTTCCACGTACTTTCTTTCTCTGTATTCTGACCTACCAAATGAATTTTCCACTTAACAAAATACTTTCTTTGTTTTAAAGACATGAGACGTTTTTCATGAAAATAAAGCTGATATTCGTGACTTTCCTCAGAAGGTCAACGAACTGTGAGAAAATTCACTGTTTTTTCCTAATCTCTGATTAAGGGATTGGAAGAGATTTCTGTCTTACGACAGAGCGATTTTCGGAGCTGGTTGCGATGAGAGTTTTGGGATAAATGAAAGGAAGGATTCGGTCTCGGCGATCTCTGCGAAAAGGTGATGAAAGCGGTCGAGTAGATGATTCAGGAGGAGGGACGCTTTCGGATCTGTCCGAATGAGTGATGACAGTCATGGACATGGTCGTACGGTTGTGTAGAGGGCAATGGATTAGCCTTGTCTCTTAGATATATCCTCTAGAATTCCGGTTTATTTCATTCCAAACTACATGTTACCTTTTTTGAGCTTGTAGTACCAGGGCTTTTTTTATTCTTTTGTATATCTTTCCTCTCCTCTAGAAAACGAAGGTGTTGATAGCACACTTTTGTCCTCTTACCTTTAGTAGATGCTTCATAACCAAGGTATGAAAGATGGCCAAGATTTGAACTTTTATTTACAATTTATTGTTCAAATGTGAAAAAATCTTTATTAAATAAACATTGGAAAACCGACTTTGGATGAAACTTCGATGAATTCAAAAAATAACTTTACGGTTGATTTTTTGCGAATAATGTTCAGGCACATCAAAATTTGGTAAGGTGGAAAGGAATCCTCCCACTTATTCACTTTTGTATTATCAAGGCAAGGTCGGGAGCTCCCAATGAGCTGCCAGACTTTTGGGTGGAGATAAATTTAGAAGAAATATGAAATTTTGATCAAGTACCTCGGAGTATAAATAAAGTACCTCTGTATTGAATTTAAGTACCTTGGGGTCCGTCGCTTGTGCAGCCTACTAGCATATGGGTGTCACAGCAAATTTTAATTTGAAAGATAATTTTGTGTTTATGTGAATTATTCTTCATGATACTTAGGGAAACAGGCAGAGCAAGCCAGTGAAACACTGATCCCGAAGCCATTAAACCATGACGAAATTTCGAAAGATCTTCATCAGTAAATCATAAGTTAACCTGGATGAATTGTTAATGAAAATTATCAGGGGTCGCCAAGTAAATGACGAGGGGCATATGGAAAGTAAAGTCTCTATTTTTTTTTCATAGGTATTAAGATATTTTTATGCGAATGCGTATTACATGGTAAGAAACCTTGAACACTCACGTCAGCTATTTTTCGATGCAGTGATTGTGGAGCAGTATTTTATGCTAAATATCCCGAATTTCGGGACCACCCTACGTAGGAAGGTCGAATGCATCCCTTATCAGTAGCGCAGCGAGGCGGAGGTTTTGGGGGATGACCTCCCCCCCCCCCCAGAGTTCAGAGAAATTTTCTAGTTTTAATCCATTTTACATTTTACTTAATTGGATTGATATTACTAATAGAATAGTGTAAAGATTAATAAAATATTCCTCAGAAAGCCGTAAAACTCACAATTTTGAACCATTTATCTTAAAATTCCGCAATTTATTAATCTCGCATATACCGCTTATCCTGGTGGGTATTCCATACCCCCACACACCTCGGTATTAGTTGCACCTGAACCCCCCCCAGCCATAATACCTAGCTGCGCCCCTGTCCCTTATGCCAAACATTGTGGAATTTATAGGCATAGTGGGATTTGATTTCGAATCGGTTATATTTGGTTTCCCATCTATTTATGATAGATCATAGGTTTTTTTTGCTTTGGGAAAGGGTCCTGCTTTTGTCTCATAGTCCCCTCGATACGTACGCCTCTTACCACCCCGAAGCCTGCCGAGAATCGCCCCGCCTCATGTCACTTCACAATTGGAGTCATCCCCACCGTCTTAATTCGCTCCTTCCCCCATCGGGCGCCACAATGTGGGGACGGCGGAGAGCAACTGCTCGGCAAAACTGGACATTCCCACGGCTCACTCGTGGGTTCCCACGCCCACCGAGGGCCCTCGATAAACCTTTCCCCCCACACCACCACCGCGGCCTCCCCCTCACCCGTCCTTACCTTTTTCGCCAGCTGGCGAAATGAGGGAGGGATGGATGGCTCAATGTTACTCCATCTCGCCCTCGCGTCTTCTTCCTTTTCCTCCGCCCATTTCACTCCCGTTCCGGCCGGAATGAAAAATTATCTCCCCGTCTCCTCTGCCTTCTCGTCTGTCCCGTTGAATTTTAGGGCGCATTGTCCATCGCTGCGGTCGTGGCGGAGATCCTTATCAGTTGAGTGTTGCGGGAGAAAAATGAGTGCGAATTCGTCTTCGTTTCAGTTGGTCGAATGGTAAATTTTTCCTCGGTGCGGAAAGGACGTTTCCTCGGTTTTTTTTTGAAAATCATTTGGAGGAGCATGTTTATGGGTACGAGGGTCTTTGCTCTCCTGCTTGCAAGTGCTTTTCATGGCAAATTATAAGGTTTTACGGCATCGCAAATTGAAAAAAAACCTCGAGACACTTCTGAGGCCTTGATTGCACAAATAATCCCGGTTTGCTCTTTGATTTTATTACATATCGCCTAAAATCTACCGAAAATCGAGAAAAAATTAGCATGTGAGTATTTTGTTTTCAATTTTATTGCTAAATTTAATCAAAGATTATACTTTAAAAATTGTTTTGAAGTTTTGAAACCAAAGTTTTGGTACACTTGTGTGTCTTCCGAGGTATTTAGTTTCTTCATTCGACATGAATTCGTGATCATCATCATCATCATCGGCGGATTCAGGGGGGGGGGGCACGGGGGCACGTGCCCCCCCCAGACCCTCAAAAATGTGCAAGATTTTTAATACGGTCCCATTATGATTGCGTTCGTTTTGTATTACGAGGTATCGTTGTGCCCCACCCAGAACAAAATCCTGGATACGGCCTTGCTTGTGCCCCTCCCAGAAAAAAATCCTGGATCCGCCCCTGATCATCATTAGTCAACAATCCTAAGATTGGTTTGACGCAGCTCTCCATTTCTCTCTCCTATCCGCTAATCTCTTCATAGCTACATATTTATTCTCTTTTACATCCTTTATAACCTGTCCGATATAACTCATTCGGGGCCGTCCCTTGCCCTTTTTCCCTTCCACTTGTCCTTCAACGATTGTCTTCATCAGACCATCGTGCCTCAAAATGTGGCCAACTAAGTTGTCCCTTCTTCTGCTTAATGTTTTTAGGAGGCTTCTCTTTTCTCCTACTCTCCTTAGCACTTCATGGTTACTCACACGGTCAATCCATTTTATCTTCATCATTCTTCGGTACCACATTTCGAATGCTTCCACTCTTGACTTCTTTGCTGCTGTCAACGTCCAAGCCTCGCTTCCATAGAGAAACATACTCCATATATAGCATCTGATGAATTGTTTCCTTACTTCTATGCTGGTATTTTCAGCTGTAAGAAGATTCTTCTTTTTGTAGAAAGCCCTCTTCGCCTGCGCTATTCTACTGTGTATTTCTTTCTTGCTCCGTTCATCGCTGGTAATTCGGCTTCCCAGGTAAGAGAACTCGTTCACCTCTTAAAGCTTATGATTTCCTAGGTTGATGCTTGTTTTAGCCTCCTCTCTTTTACTGCAGACTAATTCGTGATCACCTGTCCAAATTATTATGATTTGTTGCGATGAAGAAATATTTTTTATTTTCAAGGTACATTCTTGCTTAATATATATGAGATTGCAATCGTTCACTCTATTACCATCTACAGTTCATGTTTCATTTCTAGTCATTATTAATAGGAGAAATCTTAGCTACAGAAATTTATATAAATTACAAACAAGGCTGTTTTTTCGTATTTTCTCTTTAATAAAATTATTCTCGTTTTCAATCAGTCAGATACTTGAAGCCTTAATGCCATGAATTGCCTCCGAATTCACTCGATTTTCCTAGTTTTTCCCGTACGTCATTATAGACTCCGAAGGAATTTGTTCTGTGGGTTAGCGGATCCCGAATTGAAATCCAGCTGTATCATCAGAGTGTATATTAAACTAAAAGAGTGCAGTAACCAAGAGTTGTGGTAAACGTTGAAGCCCCAAGTTAAGCATTAACGTGGGAAATAGAAAATGCCAGGAAATGAAATACCTATGACAGTGGCGGATCCAGGATAGGAAAAAGGGGGGAGGGTAAGTCGGCAAATTCCAGCAGTAGTGGGGGTTGGAAAAAATTACCATTCTTTCTAGTGTAAATTGGATACCCCTTAGCCCCGCCCCATAGATCCGTCACTGCCTGTGGGCAGGTTAAATTAAAATTCTGATACGTCCCCTTATTCGTGTTTTTTTACCTTAATGAGAATAAAATTTTCTACCGAAATCAGTCGATGTGAAAAGCATGAAAACAAACAGTATCGTCATAGTCAGCCTATCAGACCAATCACGTGATTTCAGGTTTTGCCATTTCTTTCTTATTGACATGCGTGGAAGCCAGATATCGCTCTTCTATATATCTTCTAAGAGACGGTATCCTTAGAATTCCCCTTCTCAAACCCTAGTGACCGATTACTGATTGTCTGCACTCATTTTTAAAAATCGGAGATGGCTCAGTAACTGCCCTTTGACTAGGAGATGGCTCTTGCCCCTCTCCCCGGTATGATCGTTGTTCACTCGCCAGTGGGTTCTTCTGGGAGGAGCTCCACCCGCACACATCAAAACTGACCGCCAGATTGAATCACTGAGTGAGTCAATACGACAGTAATTGCATCCTCCATCGCCCCCGACAAGTATCATGCTGATTTAATTGCGTCCCGTGCTCGGGGTGTGGTCGGCAGCCAGGCGATTGTTTTCAAATCATCGATTTATTTGATCGGAGCCTGATCAAGGCTATTTCAATGGTAGAGGCGAACACTAAAATGTCGCTCTCCCGGCAGGCAACCGCGATTTAATCTCTATCGCAGCAGCTCCGAGCTCCTTGGAAAGAGATCGCTATCTTTCCACTCCAGTTGCCTTGGCAGTCCAGGCTCCCGTCTACGGCTTTGTTCTCCAAGGAATTACATGGAAGACAGGGTAGAGGTTGGGTGTCGAAGAGGACCTTCCATCTCGTAAAGCGTCGTGTCAGAACGGTGCTGAAGTGATGTCTTTTTCAGTTCCTCGCTGATCTCTCCGTATTTCGTTCGCCCTAATGGTTTATGCAAATAAGCATGTTTGGCTAACTTATTTAACGACTCCCTTTATACGCTGACGCCAGTGCATTCGCAAAAGCTGGTTCCCCATTTATTAAACAATTCATATATTTTATATCGACGTCCAAGTTTTTTAAAACATGTAGCTATAAATGGAATACAGCATTGGTTTTAGAGAAAAGGCAGGAAACCTTCGCAAGGCAATTTTTGTATATTTGTATTGGTATTACTATTCCCGAGAAAAATCGTTCTAATCATCATCATCCATTCCCCCACACCTAATTGAAAGGCTATATTATTACTTCCTGAAGAATTATAAGCTTTTTTTCCGTGAATGCAAAATATAGGTCTAGTAGATTTGCGCGTCATTATTCGTTGCTATGAGAATGTGATTTATGAGAAGCGATGTTAGTTTCAGCGTAAATTCACAAAGAATCTACCATTGTCAATAGATGATTTCAGTGTTGCTTGAACTCTGTCCCCTTTGAGAGAAACAAATGTTTTTATCTTAATATTATTATATGCTGTTGATAAATCAAAGCTTTTATTGATTCTTTGAATAACAATTACTTCGAAAAATAATGATTAGCACTGGAAAAGAAGTTTTTGTCAATTAAATAGGCATATATTAAATAATGATAAATAAATAAATAGCTGAGAGGCATTGGCTTCAATTTCAAATTTATAACCACTCCAAACTATCTTTGCAGATAATTTTACTGCTTCTGATTATATACGCCAATCCCTCGAGGCATATGAATACATCTTACATTCCTTCTCATCTATCGTGTCAGTTTTAGAAGTGAAGAATCGCCTTCTTAATCGAGGTCATCCCACAATTGGGGCAAAACGGTAAAAAGTTCGATCGATTTGGAATGTATAGGCATTTTTTGGACTCGACGAAATGTGGAACGATAAGGCAAAAACTAACCTTATTAAAAGTATTTCTTTTTTCTCTTATACTCTTGGTATACTTGTTCTGAAATCAGTTAATGGGAAATACCAAAACTAAAAGTCCACTTATCTGCGCGATCGGAAAAAAAGATGGCAGGGCTTATTTATTGCTCTCCCGGCGTGGCAAGCGCTAAAAATATCTTTCGGCTGTGACCCTTAATTACTCATGCTTTATTTGTTTTACTTCGTTCATTCCCCCCAGGCGGTTCGGTGTCTCAATCTTGGGAACTTCCGTCTTCGTTTCTCGTCTTCTTTTTTTGCTGCGTATCTCCCCCCTCGGAGCCATTAATCCTCGCGAAATGCGCAGGAGAGTTGGCGCATTTCATCTTCCATCAAATCGGTCCCGCTTCATTGGAAAAGTGAAAACAAACACGGGGAACGCCCGTCGTTTTAATCGTCGTCTATTACGCGGGAGACGCGGGATTGCAGCGAGACGGGAACGGCGATGGTATGAAGTGCTCCGTGAGTCTGTGTGCGTGGGAGAAGGAGGAGGTGGGAATTATAGTGGGAGGAGATTTCATAAGGAGGAGGGACGGCTTCTGCTAATATTTCGTCCCTCTCCTCCTCTCGATACGAGCCTTCTTTTTTTCCCCGCCATTCCAACATGGCCTCGCCGCGTTCTCCCCCTCCATCTCGAGCCGCATTTGACCGTGGATAATGGGGCGGTGAATAACGCGCGCCCGATGGTATCGTCTTCAATGCACCCCGCAGGGATTTTTCCATCCTCCCACCCCCCCTCCTCTTTGTCGCCGTCTCCCGCCCTTCGTCTTCATCCTCCATCTCTTCCGATGGAATGCAATCTCTTATGGATTCCCTCTCCCCCCACCCCTCAAGAACTCTCTGCTCTCCTTCCATATTTTTATCTCTCTGCCACCGTCTTTCCCTTGCATCTCCTATGCCCCGGCAGCAGCTCTTTGGTCTCGCTCTATTATCGGGGACGAAAGAAAGAAAACAAAAAAGGCATTAAGAAGCGGCGGTGGGATAGATCGACATCTTGCATTCCGCTCTCTGCGAGCAGTGGTGGATGCGATGGATCGCCCGGTTGTCGAACATTTTCCACGGCGCTCATGAATTCTTACGGTTGGAGAAGAACAGCCCTTACTCCCACACCTCCCGACCAAACTCATCTCGCCACAACCCCATAAAACCTTCTGCTCTCCTTCTAAAAACGTCAACCAACCCTTCCGCGTTCGTATCTCCTCGAGTCAATCCGCGATCTGATTTGCCTTCCGATCTATCGTCCCTCGTATCGTGGTCGAATGGTGAGGTGCGATCGATAAGAGTACATTAATTCATTTCGCGATTCGGGATTCTCCTCCCCTACACCGTCTTCTTCTTGAAACATTTCTTGCGATGTTGGTTAAAAAAAAATCATTTGCATCCTGGGGCGCGGATGAACAAGTAACGGTGGAGCCACATGAAATCAAGGCTTTAAAGATAAGAAAACATATCAAATTGACGTGGTTATTCGAAATCCGTTAATAACGGCCGCTTCATGAAATCAACTCAACGTATCCGTAGCCATTGATTTGATGGCGGCCTCGGTGACGATGGGGTAAAGTCCTCGCCTGCCAAACCGTAGGTCGTGGGTTCGAATCCCGCCTGGGTAGGTGATCCCTATCCAGGGCATGGATGTTTGTGTTGTACTTTGTTAATATTGGAAACCCTCGTTGTAAAAGGCCGTCATGTGCTGTTTACGGGGAATTTGATAATAAATAAATAATTGCCGGAATTTGTTTTTTATCTTGTGAATGCTAAGTCGCTCTAATCATAGGAGTACCCAGCGTGGGGCAGGAGGGGGCAGCTGCCCCACCTAGAAGCAAAAATCGCAAATTTCGTGAAGGAAAATAATATTTTTCAAGGAAATCATTTTAAAAAGTAATAAAGAGCTGTTACAGTCACCTTAAAATGTTGGTTTCATTCACCTTTTCCATGCCTAAATCTTACCTATAACTTGAACAACCATGGCTTGTCCCCCTCTAGTTTTGATACTTGGTACGCCCTTGACTCGAATATGATAATAATTAGCTATGATATGGGCATAGTAAGTTTTTTATTTGAGTGAATAGAAAAGTATAAGTACTCCTCGTACATCTTTGGGAATCGTTTTGCGTAATTTTTTTTTCAACTAGTCAGTACGTGACTTTTGTGATAACATTGGATAGCAGAAGTGGCTTAGGAGGATTTTAAATAAGCTTTCGATATAATTGGTTTTTCTCATTTTCGTTTGAAGTAATGAGAGGTAATACCTACCCACTCTCCTACAATTAGGGTCCGTTCCCATATTTTAAATTTGTATTTACTGAGAAGAAATATAGCTGTCGGAGGATATTCTTCTGAGCGTCTTTTCCTAATGATCTTTTTAAATTTACGATAATTTAAAACTGGAAGCGACTTTTATTTCTAATAATATTGAAAGTTTTCGCTCTAAGAACATCTTAGCTATAGCGTTCGATATCATCTGTGAAATTACTTCTGCGATATTTTTGTATGTACTGTGCCTTTACTTAACCTGTAATATTTTTATATTAAAATAAAATTTACTATAATAAAAAACAAAGAGCGAAACGCAAAAAATCATTCCAAGATGTCACACATTTTGTACTGGAAAAATAAATCATACAATTTTTCTCTCATCAGGCATCTAACGGTCGGATATAAGTATGCCATAACAAAATAATTATCTTTTTTAGCGTCATTTCTATGTTCGAAATGGGTTCACATATTTGCACGCTTGCATCAGGGGATTGCCAAATTTTACTTCCCGATTATTGCAAAAGAAATTTCATGCCAAATTTTCCCTCCCGAAATATGAAGTATCGCTCGCACCGTGAAGACTAGTGCTATCTACCACTCGAATCCCACATGATTAAAATTAGGTTAATTGAATTACGGAGAAGCATCTCTTACAATGAGATAGTTAATTACTCTACACCAGTGAGCATTAAACCTTGTTGGGACTTCAAGGAGATTTTACTTGTGAGAAGAATATTTAGAAATTGCCATGCGCGGTGATTTCATTGGATTGAAAATGGGATCATTTCATAGGACTCCGATCAGAGACTACGAATACGCCATTTAAATAAACTCGCTTTCAGGGACCACTCGTTGCGAGCCTGCATTCGAATCCAATATGATTTAAATAAAGCAAACCTACTGAATTTCGGAGAAGCATCACACACACACCGAAATTAATGAGAAAATGATCATTTTGACCCTAGTATAAGAACAAGAAATGTCATTGGAGACAAGCGCTCGAAAGTTCTAATTTTCTGTTGGCAGTTGTCTCACAGAAAACTGTTCGAACGGTAATTTATAAACGCTTTGAAAAATGGTTTGGGACAGTTGGTACTAAAATTAGCTTTCTACAGAAAATTGCAAAAGTATCTTACGATTTTTCTTACTCCTTCCTTTGGCTGAGTTGGACATGGCGGATAGTTTGCTTTAAAGAAGCTTTGTAGAAGTATTGTTTAATAGAAATATTGAAGAGCTTCTGAAGTCAGCTCGTTAATTTCCCGAGGAACAAATTCTCGTGGATCGGGTAATTTTGGTGAGTATTCGTGGTTCCATAACTGCTCCCGCGAAGCGCTTCCGTGTATATTCACCTGGACAACTAATTGCGGAATTAGCGGAAGACGTGTCACAAGCCCAAAAATATGAATAAATATGTGCACGCTCTAACCTTAATGGTTCACAACTCGGTTTTTCCGTAGGTACACAGTAGTTTCCAACGGCATGTATACGTTCAGCGTGCCTTAGAGCCGTGACGACTTTATTAGAAATTATTTTGTCTTAGGTATTGTACCTATCAATTAAGAATGTAGAGGGATCAAGAACTATTTCTGCCTGTTTTCAGAAAGGAACATGAGCTCTATAATTACCTGCCGGAGTAATTGTCACCTATTTTCGAGTTTTATTGTCTGGAAAATAGAGGTAAAAAGTTGTGTTGTGTAACGATGAAATTTCTTATCTCAGGATTCATTCATTCCTTAATGACGGAAGGTAGATTAATATTTTTGTGACATAAAGAACAATCATTTTCGTTTATCGTTTAATAGTTGCGTTTTGGCGTCCCATCTGCTGAAATCAGGCGAAACAAAGAGAGTGGTATATTATCCAGCAATTATTAAGGGGGATGCTACCCGTGATAGTGGAATTTTGGACTTGTTCAGTTGAAAATACCAATGGCAATTTTTTTTTTGCTACCCACAGCAAGCTGATTATTGCCCTTATATTTTTATCATTGTTGAAATAAATACCCGAGCGCAGTTTACCATTACATAGCCTCGGGAAAAGAATAATAAAAACTTATTTTAGTGGTTAGGTTATAATTGGGCTACGATAAAATTTTATCGAATAGTATATTGTAATGTATGTATGTATATATATTTTTAGATTTGATTAGAATGATTTTGGTTTGCCGTTTGCGTAGCATTCTGCTATTTTTTTCTTAACATTTTACGGTGAGTCATTTCTCATTTCTCACTGACTCACTTATTCTTACAATCCGTAAACAGTTAAAGACACCATAATGGACAAATTGTACTTCAAATTCATATGTTATGTGCATTAACAACATTTTTATCAATATTTTGCTATTTAACTGATACCGGGTGATATGAAAACCTTGATAGATCTTTTGGAAAAGGATATCTTTCTGTGAACGCCGAAATTTGCAAGCTCTAGGCAGTTACAAAAATTTGTTGCGATTTTTCTGTGGCTCCTTATTTTGGCTGGGTTAAACAAAGTGTATAGTTTGGTTCATTGGAGCTTTATAGAAATATATATTCATATAAATATTACAGGGCTTTGAAATCAGATAGCGTACCCAAAAATTATGAAAGCTCGAATCAACCAACGTTCGTTGAGGTATCAATTGATTGAGAGGTTGCTTCATCAATGCCCACTTTTATGAATTTCAGGTTAGAGCGATAGTTATGGTAGAATATTCAAACTTTGAAATTTACCTTGAAATTTACTGGAAATTACACAGTCTATCATGGATAAGCAGCATTAAAATAGAATTACTCCTTAAATAATCAATTTCAATAGAAGGATATTGTTTAGAGCCATAATTGTCTAATAAGACCGATGGAGTTTTTGTAGTTTGATGACTCAAATGAGGCAATCAACAAAAGCCGAATGCACCCTTCCAACCAACGTATGACACAAAAACCATCTCCATTCATCAGAGCAGATATTTTCCCCGTACTTCTCAATTCAATTCCCCTTTGGTTCGGATAGCCTTCCTTTTATATGGCTAGTGTTTCAAAGTACTTGTCCGGTTTTCTGAGGAAGTAGCGTTATATGGGTTTACGATTCGTTTTTTTACTATTGCGGTTTCTTATCCTCCTTGCAAGACTTCCTCAAAATCCCCCTTCACCTCCGCTGCCACTTTGCTTTGCTTCCTAAGGCTGCCGACATCTCTCCGATAGAGAGAGAGAGAGGAAGGAAAGGCTGTCATCGCCCTCGGGGTTATCAGGTCCCGTCTCCTCGTGGGCGTGAACTCTCTCGTGTGAGGCTGAGGGATGAGAAGATTGCACCTCGCATGCATTTGTGAGGAATCCTGGGAGGGGTCGAGTGGCGTGAAGGTTCGATAATCTATTATATGGTCTGGTGTGAAAGTCCTTGATTGTTGGCCGTTCGTTGGAGGAGATGGGAGGCAGTGAGGGAGAGGTTTTGGTGAGGAGCTTCAGGGGATGCATTTTTTTTGGCCGCTAAGGTTTTTCAACCATGGGCGTACCCAGCGAGGGGTAGGAGGGGTCAGCTGCCCCCCCCTGGAAGCAAAAATCGCAAATGTCTTTAAGGAAAACAATATTTTTTCAAGCAAATAATTTAACAAAACTGTTACGGTTTCCTTAAAATGTTGATTTCATTCACCTTTTCCATGCTTAAATCTTACCTACAACTTGAACAACCATGGCTTGCCCCCCTCCCCGCCCTAATTTTGATCCTGGGTACGCCCTTGTTTTCAACTTTATGTCAGTTTTAATACTGGGTGATTCCTAAAGCGCAAAAGGATGCTTGTGCTTTGCATCGTCCACTGTAAAAGTACGTATAGAGGATCAATATATCTCACGTATCACTCGTCGATCTTTCATTGACATGTTACGCCCATTCACGTTCTGCCTAAATAAATATAGTACCCCTTGGCCATAGTCCTTTCACTATTTTTTTTTACCAGTACTTCTCTTTCAGTGACAACAAAATGTGTTATTCACCTTATAACGTCAGTTGAACTGATTTTTTATGTTAATGTCAGTTGTTAAACAGCTAGGGACCATTGAATAAAAACCAATGAAAATTATGACCTTAAGAGTAAATTATTTGGATGATGATAGTGATGTTTATGTGAAGAGACAACTTTGGTTTTCTTGTATCAATTATAATTATATCAGTGACATTTCAAGCCAGAAATGGACCTCTTTGCGATGTTTTTATTAATAAATTATTACAAATATTGCTGCTATTAATAAATCAGAGGTAATAATTTTTGTTATCTCATGAGGATCATTTTCTTCTCGAATGCGATGTAAAAGTGTCCATCTTGTATCCATAGCAAATTTTTCCTCCTGAAAAGACTCTAGGTGATCACAAATGGTTAAATGGCAATTTTCCGATTAAACACTTTCTTATGAATTTTCACATCGACTTCCTATGCAATTAAAAGTGATGATAAATAGATTCTGAAGGGAATTATTTGATAATTTTTGTTCTAAATATTGAATGGAATGGGCTCATCAGTGCATTCCTGCGCGATCCATTTAGATTAGCTGGAATTGCTTCTTCCAAATGCGCGCGATAACATTAATGACTTGAGACTTGTCGGAAAGCTCCCATCCCTGTCTAGTGATGGAAGCTTTGGAGATCATTTCCTTTGCCCTCGGAACACTAAATTACATCCATGCCTTCGGTCCCTAAGCCTAAGCGGGACATGAAATCGCGCCTGCCAGTAGACCCACCTTCCTCCCTCGGATATTCCGCCAGAGAGCGGCTGTTGATCTTCGCACTGGCTGCATTTACATGCTTCCGTTTAAGAGCCATTAATATCGGAGCGCATTCCCCTTGGCCTCCCACCACCCCCCACCCTCCGCATTCTTGCCTTCCGGCTTCCTCACTCACCCGCTCAAGGATTTCCTTTCCCCTATTTCATTTTCCACCTCCCCTCCCTCTTCTTTTCACTCTTCGATTCTCGCTCGTGAGGCCTTGAACTTGACCTCAAAGGTGAACTGCAGTGTGCCTATGAAAAGCTTCCGAGAATTTAATGCTGTGACGTAACGTTGAATGATATTTTTGCTAGGGCGGAATATTTATCGAAAAAGTCAGGTATTCTGCCATAATTTGAATTGGACCGAAGCAACGATACTTTTATTTCTTCTGCGTAAAAACGGGAATAAATAAAATTTTATGAGAAAGATTTTTTTAATACTGACAGTCTATCGACACTGATGACAAAAATGGATAGAATTTATAAAGGCTATCGGGTTCCACTTTGTCATATCTTATGATGGCATTAACAAATTGACTTGTTTTCTGTTTTTTTTAATCTAAACAGCACTAATATATTTGTAGTTGGAGATATTATTTCAATTACGCAAACATTTCTTTTTATTCTGATCATTCTTGGTAATTCAAATAAAATAAAGTATGCTCCCAATTTTAAATAATATTTTATATGGTAGAACAGAATGATTAAATTGGGAGTCACTCCAGGCTCAAAGGCTGTTTCCTGGACAAATGCGTGTCATGAAAGTTTTTCCCATGGCAAAGCGTATGCTTATCTAATGTCGAAATTAAACGAGATTCTGTAGCGGAAAAATAGAAGGCAACTTTGCGGAGCTATTTTTATTCTATCTATCCTATCATTTTCGTTTTCATGCTTTGCAAAAGCTGATTGAAAACCGTAAAGCAGACATCAAACCCGATGTGTTTTCCGCGATTTCTCATACTGTTACATTTCTATCTTCTATAGCATGATTAGCTGTAGTTATTTTTACTTAGTCTCCCTTATTCTTTCGTTATTTCCACATTACCTATTTTCTAAATATATAACATCCTCCCACTCCGCCAGTGATAATTCTAATTCGGTTTTTCATTCGCCATTACTATCATCGCACTGTGGCATCTGAAAATAAACCTAATAAAATTGTCTCCAATTTTTTTTCTATAAAATTTCAAAAACCTTTTCCCTCCGTATTCCTTCGCAGAAATTCTTTAGCTGCATTTCGTCCATCTCCTAGCTGTGTGTTCACCTCGATTCGATTGCTAAGCATTAGCATTTCCTCAAATATACGCATTGAAGTTTTGCATGAGCATTTCCGCCTTTACTCCCATCCGAGCTTCTCATTTTCCGGAGTGGTCTTCCCCCAGCCATCGGCTCGCTGCCCTCCGCCTTTCACGGTGCATTGACTCTCGGGCCTCGTTTTTAATTCCCTCCGCGCGTCGAAGTCACCGCGCGCGTTCGAGTCTCCGCTCCCCGGCTCCACGCTTGTTTCCACTCTTCCCGCTAATTAGCCGCAGCCGTATCGTACTGACTCTCAAAGACGTTGGAATACCGTGTAAAATCAATATTCTTCGATGTCCTCGCTCGGCGGGTGTTATCCTTTTTGCAGAAAAGGGGCTATTCTATTCGTGAAATGAATCAATCTCGTGGAAGTGAAGATATAGTGCCTCCACAAGGTATGGTGGGTTATACAAAGGACCTTGAACGTGATTCAGCTCTTTCTATCCTATGAAAGCAGTCAATTAGGACTTGAAAATTTTCGCTCAAATTGGAATAGTTTCATTCGCTATACGTGAATCCAGGAATACACGAATTACAGAGGTCCCTCATTTCTTGCCCCCAATGTGAGAACATTCTCGAAATTTCTTTATCATAAGCCGTCATAACTTTTGGTTGAATATTACTTGTGTGTTATTAGAGCCTATCACTTTCATAGAGAGTCATCGGGTTTTAACTGATATAATTTTTGAGAGTAAAATTCTCATCAGAGAAATTTTTTTTCTAATGTCTTCTGGTTGCTATTTTGGAAAAGTCAAAAAAATCTTTACCTTTACTACGCGTCAAAATTATCTTTATATAGTGTAGATACTATTTTAATCCTTGTATAAGACTGATAGAGAACTTAACTTTAAATTATACTCTTCAGCCTCTTTTAAGGAGCAAAGTTATTCGTATCAGGCTTATTTAAAGAATAATCACTATTAAAAAGTTTAATAATAATAAAATTGAAAATAGATATTATTTGACAGCCAGTTTATTCTTGTAGTACTTCCAACTGTGCTAACGATATTCTCCTGTACCTTTGTCGCAGATTCTACATCATCCATGGGAAGAACAATTTCTTCAAATTTAACCGCGCATGAATGAAAGCTCTATATGCTTATACTTATAGTTCAATTTATGATAGGATTAATCAGTGCTTCCTTTTTCATCAGCGATTTTGTTGTTGGAGTGGATTGTTGAATGAAATAAAATAACTTTGTTTTATTCCACACTTTATTTTAAATAGTACGACCCGGGTTTCAACATCTAGTGTTATCATCAGGTGTCGTACTATTTAAAATAAAGCGTGGAATAAAACAAAGTTATTTTATTTCACTCAACAATGAAACAATTCCACAGAATAACGCCTGAGACCGTGTCTTATGTTGGAGTGGATCTCTTTCATCTTAAGTTAAAAATCTGTTTATTTTCGGTTCACGTATATCTGCCATAATATATTCCTGCCGTTCCCACCCTCAACTGCCATACTTGGTCCCCCGATGGGAGAATATGCATAATAGAGGCATCAGGCAGTGATTATCGTAGCTCTGGCTCGTGAATCCAGATATTTTGAATGGATTTTAAGATAAGCGGGCCGGAATTAGTGCCCTTCTCCCTTCTTTTTTTATTTGATTGCGTATTCACATATTATTAGAAATCTGAGCTCCAACATTTTGTGCCTTAATGCATGGCATGGAGATATCTAAGCGTGAACTGGAATTTTGAATGGTGCACTTGGAATTTTTATTGCTTTATTTGTTTTTTATAAATTGTATTCGAAACTGGACTTGGTAAATCAACCTCGTCTATATACTCGTCTTCATTCTTCTTATCTCGAATGAAAAAGCTCATAGGAACTCCGATGATGCAAGCAACTCATCTGAAATTCTGATTCCTCTTCATGTTTCTGTTAGCTTTGACTGCACAGAATGCTTCGTTTCGCTAGAATGACTACAATCTGCATTCTTGAATTATTTAGCAAAACGTGAGATTCGCATTTCTGCACGAAGCTTAACCATCCTTTGCCATGCTTGTTCCGGAATAAATTATGGTATTCTGACTCTGGCACGTATCCCGACTCTGTGAATCGTCTTTTTTATGACCAAAGGAAAAGATAAATCTCCAAAAATTCCCGTATTGATGTATTATTCTGACTTATTCAATCGTGTTTAGAAAATCACATT
This sequence comes from Ischnura elegans, assembly GCF_921293095.1. NCBI lineage: Eukaryota > Metazoa > Arthropoda > Insecta > Odonata > Coenagrionidae > Ischnura > Ischnura elegans. The sequence goes on from NC_060248.1 coordinate 112,287,810, forward strand.
GGGGTAATTGAAATGCAATATAACATGAGCAAATTTACTATCTCTTCCGTAGTAGGAGGCATAGGTAAAATCAGGTATTAAATATTTACGATAGGCATTTTTTAAAAAACAAATTGTTCTTATTTAGTCGGCCAATATCGACATGGTCAAATGTATCGAACGGTTGTTCTATGATTATTTTCATTTTAATTGTGTCATATAGATAAGTTCTAATGCATGCTATTTTGTTTTCAAACTATTCATCCAACAATTCAGGGTAGTATGTTTCTTCATCGCGGATCATTTACAACGTATTTCATGTCACCACACTTGTCTTACTCATTACTCATTTGTATTTTTATTATATTATTAGTCAATGGTTGAGGTCTTAATCCCGCGAGATATCATTTTGGTGTCCATTCATTTATTCCTTTTATTTATATCTCGCCTTTGCGATAAGATACCGGCATCAGCTATAAAAAAATTATCTAATTATAATTTCTGACCAAATATTATTAGGGATGCATCAAATGTGGTGGCGGGGATACATCAAATGTGATATATGAGGTGCCATCTAATATTCGGAGATGAATCTGGCTGAATTGTTCTTTTTTTTGTAAAATTTCACTGGAAACAGGAATAATTATTAAGCCAAAACAGTTCTTTTTACTTGGTGGTCAAGAGGCGCATTCATTAGATATTAAAATCTTGGTAGTATCAATAAGTTTTTTCTTGCTGAGAGGCTAGCGCTCTTAGATGTACCTTTCAAATTACGGGCTTAAGGGCATCCATGCCTGTCCGAGTCCGAGTGCTGACATGTATATCGCTACTCTCTCCTTCTCATCTTACGAGATCGTGCCTTGGCCATTCAAGGTCGTGTATCGAAGTTTCTGAGGATCATTCACCTTTACAGCAGAAAAAACGGGTAATATACGCGATGGATTGTGCTTTATATCGTTATTTGGCGTTTTTTTTAGTATAAGAAATACATAAAACTGAAAAAGTTTTGCAAATATATTTTTCCTGCTATACATACAGCAAAACCTGGTCGCGCGTATTGAAAAAAGTTTTAATTGAATATTTTTAACCCAAAATTCACCCTCTCTATAGATTCTTACCCTTTCTTCACTGAATAAACTTTGACAAATTATCAACAATTTTTCAACGTGTTTTTATTGTAAGAATTAAATAAATCCTTAATCAATATTTTGGTTAAGTACTTTTTAGAAGTAGATTTTTATCTGGCTCTCTAATATAGTTTATTAGTATTGAATTTTACTTCATTGGTGTATTAATGTATCTGGTATTCAAAGAAATGGGTGACTTTATTTAGTTATCTATTAATTCTTCATATTTCTGCCACATCATTAAGCCAAGATCCCATTATTACTCATTTCCATATTATCACAATGAAGGTCTACCTTTCCAGAATTGTGAGGTGTTCCATTGTCCCACGAGGAGATTTATTGCGATGCCTTTCATTTTGGCTATCTATCGTTGATAACGATGAAGCGCGTCGCTGAAGTGCATGTGACTATTCTCTCCCATCTTACGAGATATTGCCTTAGAGGCTAAAAAAATCTAAGTGATATTTTCACCTGCTTCAGTCATTTGTTACACATCATTTTGGCTATTCATGCTCAAGAAATATGCATCAGCTCAATTATTAACTATTTGGAAAAATACTATGTTTCACGTTTGTTCCTGAAGCTGTCTTTACCCCAGTGCACTTAATGTTAGTGTTTCCGATGATTGCTTCGGTTGGTAATAGTTTAATTATTCGAAAGGTAAATTTAGTCTTTTATGGATGTTGCAATTGTGCTATTTTCTATGTGTGTGCCAATACAGTGGTGATCCTGCGTGGAGGGAGCTAACGAAGCGGTTGAAAGGACCAAGTTATCTAGGGAGGAGGGATCATAATTATAAGATTAAGGCCCCAAGGCAGCAGACAGATAGACTAAAATTTTCCTTCCTACATCGGGGGATAGAGGAGCCATTTCCAACTCACGCCTCTATATTTACCAAAAGGATAGATAAAATTGAATCTTGAGGGCTTTGTAATTGTATATTTTTTAAATTTGGTGTTTCTTGTCTTTTCTTTGGTTTTAGTATATTATTGTGTAAAAATGGATTTTGAGGCAATGTAAATGTAGATATGTATTGTATTTTTGCTGATTTGGTGCTATGCATACGGGGACATGTATTGTTTAAAAATGGTTTTTTTGAGGGCTTTTTAAAAATTTTGTGGTATTAAGTATTTTGTTTTGCATTTTGGTTTATGTATATTATTGTGTAATAACTTTATGTTACCACCCGACTTTCATGGTCGACTTGTAACCAATTATTTAATAATAATAATATACATTTTTTCGGCCAAAAATTCTAAGAATGCGGTCGTATAATGAGTATGAATTGTTCGATTGACTACTTCTCCACAAATCGTAAAAAATAAATGTGTGATTTTATCATCAAATGATATTGCATATTTCTACATAAGTGCATATAACTATTTGTGCTTATCTGTTATCCTGATCTACCTATTACTTCACTAAATGTTTCTCATAGTACCTAGGATATATCCGCCTCTCTAATACTATTCAGATGATTTAGTATGTTTGTTCTCCATATTTAAGCATGTGAAATCCATGATCGCATTAGAAGCCTAGCCGGGAAAATGCCTCAAGCTTTTCCCAATTATATAATAATCGCCTTTCAGCGTCTGTATTCGAGATACCTGAATTATATTACAAACAGCTCATTAGAAGGAACTCATGCTTTCAAGAGGATAGCTACCGCTTGGTGTGTACCTATAAATTCAATTAGTTGCTTGTTCTTGTTTTTACCCCAACTCTCAGTCTATGGCCATGAAGTTCTTCTTTTGCCTTTTTGTGCTAAGTGTTTAAAAATTCCTCAAGGCGTCTGTCCTCATGCTTGGATGAATCTCAATTAGATATCGTGCTAACCGCATCATCGCTCGAGGTTGAACTCGAAGTTTCTTATTCTTCTCTCTCGCCAAAGCTTCAAAGCCTATAGATACCTTTCATAGAAAATGTAAAAGTGGAGCTAATTCTTCCATAGAACCCACGTTTTCCTTTTGTAAAAGCGTTTGTTTTGTCAAAATGCCAATTAGAGGATAGCTCGTGATGTACATAACATCCCAGTATGCTTATCTGTCAACTCATCACGGGTGCATATTATAGAAAAATAATTTATTGCTTTTTAAATTGGGATTATTTTCATCGGAAGTTATCTTTAATGTGAATTAGTAAAATAATCACAGATAAACTTAAATTTGGTCTAACAGCGGCAAATCTTAATGGTTGCTATTCAACTCTTTTATTTTTTGCGGGAGAAGGTATATTTTACTGACCCGTTGTGTTGCCTATTTCGATTATCATAATAAAATTTACTGTTAAAATCTAACAATATGATATATACCTGAGGACGGTGCATAACAGTTCATTACATATTCGCACGGGATCCTTATGTAAGCTTCCGAATAGACCGAGTCTTTCGGGTTTTAAGCAGCATCGCCAACCATGAATAAAAGGGTGTCAAATCCAGAAAACCTACGTTTTATGTACCATTTTGGTTCACTTTTCTTGCTAAGCAAACTTTAATCAGTCAAATTCTAAATTTTTCCACGTCTCGGTTGAAATATGTGATCATAGAGTTTTCCCCAGTATTAACTACCTCAAATTGTTTTCCTATAAACCATCTTTTTTCCAATTACCAGACAATAAAATTCTGTGCTGGTCGAAATACATGGAAGTTTCTATTGCTTAGGTTTCTGTTCATAAGATGGTTAAAGTTTTTATCTTAGAAAGTTTTTTCTACTGGATAGTTAACTCATAAACCCCTTTTTTCATTCAGAAGCGATGCAATGAAAGCAACGGGTGCGGACCATTAGCTGTGATGAATGAGATCACGAGCTCATCCCAGTAAATTTTGGCTTTGAAGACGGAAATGGCGGTAATAAAACGCCCATTTGCGTTAAAAACTCACTCAAGGCTGTGATTTTCTCCACTGGGTTTGACTCATATTTTGTCGATGACGGCCATATCCTTCAAGAGCGGTCAAGTGATGCATTCCCTCTGATACGACAGCAAGTCATGTTTACTGACATGAGGGTAGTTTTTGGCTGGAGAGGATACCAATCAAGACTTCACTGCCGCCGTCAAGTCAATTATTTTCGCTACCGATTCGCATTTCTTCGAGGGACGACCTCGTTAAGTCACAGCAATGCCCATCACTGCTCATCCGTTGTACTAGTTACGGCAATTCTGGCGAAAGCTGCCCTCCGTTTCAAATTCTTTCCCACGACCACCAAAATGAAGATATCATGTCGTTAAAAGCGATAAAACCTCTGCAGACAAGTAATACGGCCACGGTATGAGTCTTAATATCAGGTATTTTGGCTCCCAGAAAAAAATGAGGGTTAGCTCTTAAATAAACGTTCATTTCTAAATAAAAAGTTCTCCACGGCAAGATTTTATTCCATAATAGTTGAAGTGAGTTTGTAGTAAGGCATGGAAGACAAAAAAGGGCAACCAAGAGTTAAGAGTTTTCTGGGGTATGATATGTAAGTTGATTTCTAACCTTCGCTAGCCTTCTTCATCAAGTTATGTGATTTTTTTCACCCCTCACCAGGAGCCATCAACTGTTGTGAATCGCCAGAATTGTATCATAAATGAAGTAGATACGTATTACATTATGGAATACGTGGTTTTCATCCATTAAAAATAATTTGTGCGATATCATAGTTCATAGGATACTCTGGTGCCTAAGAAAAAGGTGATGTTTATAAAAAATGGCGAACTTTCAAATTAATACGCGCTGCGAGGAATTCCTTCACGAGACAAAAAATTCAATTGTTTTAAAAATAACCAGCCATATGTAGCCTGTATCGTAAATAGGTGTTCGTTCATCATTTCTCACACTAAAAAACTGCATGATTTTCCGATGAAATTTAAATATTGTTGCTCCTTTTACGAGTTGAATGGGAGATTCTCAAAATGACTCATCACTAACCAGTTATAAATATCTAAAATCTTTATAATTAAAAATTATGTTAACTCTAAGTGCTGGATCATTGTATGAATGTATGAAAATATATGCTCGACTTGGACGAAATAAATTTCTGAGGATGTAAAGGTTATGAATTTTATGTATACTAATGAATCGCCTTTGTTAGTGGCAGCAATAGTCAAGAATGGTTCAGATTTTTAAAATTTTAGGTGCAGTCAATTAGTACTGAACTTAAAATTGTGTGGTTGTCTATTGGTGAGGTACGATCAAACGAGCGTATTTTGAAATTTTGATTAGATTACTTCATTGCTCGATGTAGCTCCTTAACCTGTGGATTCACCCCAATCCTCTGGGGAAAGATTTCAATGGTTGACCGGCAGATTCGGTCATTGGAATCACCCGCGTAAGTTCGAAGTGTCGTCACTCGGGGCGAGATGGGTTCGTTAGCGGGGAGAAATTTCCCTCGCGGCTTCTCCTCTTCCATCCAGCGACGCTCTCAAATGGAAATCACCTTCTCGTCTCGATCGAGGAGTGAGGTCGCCCCATTCCCCCTTTAATTACTCGCCGCGAGGTCCGACCCTCCCATTATCGAGTGCATGTGGAACACTGGGCCAGCACTGGTGGCCGCCACAACAACAACATGTTCCATCCGCGTGTCACACGCTCCCAATTCGTATCTCACCCTCCTCCATTCGGAGATGATGTTCGTCGACCTCCCTTTTGATCTCTGCAGCTTCCTGGTCGCCGATTTCACCGTGGAAATGTCTTAGTCACCGCCCGACCAGCACGCCCTGCTCCTAAGACCCTTCCGAAACCCGCGCGTCTGCTGTCCCGAGTGGAAGTCGTCCCTGATTCTCCTCACCCGATTAATCAACTTCATCAGCGTGCATAATGTTCTCGTTTTCAGCGGCGGCTAGGTATACTTCGTGCGTTCCGCAAGGGGCTCCTTTTGCTCACACCCAGGCACTTAACTTGGAACTTAATGGAACTTAAAAGATGAGATGGAAAAATATGTGTTTTCGTTTCTCTATCCCATTTACCGTCTGCCATTTTCTCGATTTTACAAATCATATCACTTGAGCGATGGCTTTATCCATATCAATTAGTGTTTACACTCCATTATTCGCTTACAGAACTCCCTGCCTCCAGCATTCTTTGGACATTCACTTGATTTAAAAACAATATGAATTGTGCATTCAGATTAAGTTAGACGTGTACCAAAATATATCTACGAAAAGTGTGAAAACGGAAGGAAAAGTATCGAAGTGTATAGCCATCATAGTGGAAAAAGTGTTGTGCTGAATTTTTCTATAAGAAATGCGATATTTTTGTGCTAAGGGCAGCCTTTTGAAACAATCAAATGCTGTTTTCACTCATAATTTGTGGCTGAGGATATCTTGTGTAGTGGTTGTAATTTTTTTAAATACTTACGTTACAATTCGTGTATGATCGTCACGTAAAGGAGCTGAAAGAGTGAAAGACTCGTGGTGTCGGTGAGCGAACATACCAACAGCACCAAAGATTATAGGAGATTTCACTGCGAATGAGATAATCATCTTGTGGGACGCCTAAAATTTCATGGCCTGAAACCTTGAAATTTGAGGGCATTTTAAATGACGGAAATTATTATTTTAAGTATTTTGCTAGTTCATATGCACGGAAAAAAATGTTGAGACAGTATCGTACGTTCCGGTTTCGGGAGACCTCCCTGAATCAGGTCACCCGTCCGGTATCCTTCTTTTTGCGTTTGTTTATTTCCAAGGGCGGTGGCCCGACGAGGAATGAAAAAAATGCCCTCCACCGATAATTTATTGAAGCGTTTGTACGCCCGAAGCTCGCTTCATCCGTCATCTGCGCAGATTTATAAGTTATTTGATGTATTTTTTTCACTTCTCTGTCCAACGCGATTCAGATGTCTTTTGGATTTACGCTCAGTCAAAATTGTAACCAAAGGATTGCCAATCCCGAGATTTGGAATTTATGCTATCAGAAGGTTTTTTACCAGAGTCTTACACTTTATTTCGAAGCAACATGAATATTATATTTACAAATTTTACAAAGGCTATAAATTATAAAACTCTTTGGAAATGATGTCATATACATTCATATTCAGTCTTTACTCATACTGATTACCTGGTAAGATCACATTACATCAATTAATTCTACTTTTAACAGTGCAATCAATATTAAAATTACTTAATGTATTTGGCTGTTATATTTTAGGTGTGTCTTCTTTCCATGAAGACTATGCTTAATCGATTAATACACTTGAGTTGATAGGGAAAGATTCCCGCTCTGCGTAGATAAAAAGAGGAATTCGTAGAATACCTACTTGTATTTCTCTCTTGCATGCGCTAAAATCCAAAGCGAGTCCAGGAGCAATGCAGAGAATCGCTGAGATCACTATCGAAAATATACTGTAAGCTAGGTAATGCTTAAGATACATTATTTTCTAGGGAATAAATGATGGACATGACTACATTTGTTTCTAATGGTGTGTTTTTCTTTTACCTTAGTCATTACGCATCCTGCTGGGAAATTTTGATGTGATGATTGAATATTCCAAATTACCGACTGCAGTCAGAGAAATTTTCTCCTGTGACCATTTCTCTGAATGCTTTTACGTGATTGATTGATTGATTGCGGCGATATAATGGACTACTGCCGGATAAATTATCCATCATTAGCCTGAAAATTGTCCTACTTGTTTACCATTCGCCCGTAATTGGCATACGAACTTAAAATTCACGAACGCGTATTTTGCTATTTTATTTCCCCGCCACGGCTGATTTACGGCTCCAAAAAACAGTTTCGAAAGCGGCGTCGTCGTTAATGACTGATTGCACTCAAGACTCTTCCAATACAGCTGTACTCTAAACTTCACTCTTTATTTTTTTAACCGTCTGTTCCTAAGTGCTTCGTTCCGTTTCTTTTCTTGGTTGTAGTCCATTATTTATCCCACTTAGTCCCTACCAGATGAACACGTCCAGTTGAAAATATATGAACCTAGCTCAAGGGATAAGAAGACATAACCGTTTACCACTACTCATAGGTATATTTTCTGTAATTTAATATGCATTACTAATAAAAAAATTAATAATTGATAAGGTAACAATTAATATTAATGGAGAGAATTGAATATAGAAAAAATGAAAAGCATGACATTTTAATGTTAACCTTAAATTCAGGGTCCCTCTACGAAATACGCAACTTGCACTTCAATGAATCATTTCTGTGGCAATGAGGAGAAATAAATTATTACGAAAACAAAGAAAATACGAAGGAGAAACGGAAAAACAGCGAAAAATTTCTGTTGCAATGAGTCCACGGTATCACTTTCCTACCGTGTAAGATCTAATGGTGATTAGAAATTCTTCCAGGGACAGGTTATTTATGCCCACGACCACGGAAAGTGCAGAATGTACTTGGAGAACATTGATCGCTGTACTCTTCCCAAAGATACCGCATGATGCGAAATAAATTTCTCGTGACCCTCTGCGGCTTTTTCATCCTGGTGAGAGGAAATTGATGAGACATAGATCATTCCATTGATGGAGATGGAGTCCGAACCTAGAGCCCTATAAACCTGCTCCATTCTCATTCGCATCCACCCTAGGGGCCTTATTGGCCATTTCATCCCGCCTCACAATGCTTCTTTTACTAATACCATCCCTTCCTTCTCTCTTCCATTTCCGCAGACGGTGCCTGCCCCAGATCTTGCCCCCAAGGAGCTGAGGAAGAACCGGTATGCGGCACGGACGGCTACATTTACGCATCCCAATGCGAGCTGAAGAAGAAGACATGCGGAAAAGGTGAGCGAAAAGAAGTTTCCTCGAAAGGGATTGCCGTCTTCTTATCTCGTGTCCCTCACTCTCCTTTGAGGATGCGCACGGCATGGAAAAGGACACGGCCAGCAGCGGTACCATCAACCCGTGTTCTCTTCCCCTTCTTCCTTCCCTCCCCATTTCCGTCCACCTTTCCTTTTTCGTCTCTTTCTTCCCGCTCGTCCTGACCCCATTCCCTCGTGCCTCCATCCCTCCTTCGTCATTTCCGTATCGCTCGTCCAATCTGATATTTTCATGCTAATCAAATTTCTCCATTTAATTACTCTCATGTATTTGCAATGTGGCGCTTTTATGTCGCCATAGCTGGTGTTCCACTTTTGGAAATAAGTTAGTATCTTAGGCCTTCTGTCAGTTGGTAATTGCTCAAGCTTTTTTTACTATACGCATCATCCTTAAAGAAGCTAAATGAACCCATTGCTTATCATTTTCCACGATTTCACGCCTAAAACTAGCCTCTTTGTCTTTAATAATTTTTTTTTTAACCCTTTTACTTGAAAAATTTGTATTCGATGATCCTCAACCTTTTTATCGCATACCTTTGAATTTTTGGGACCCTGAGTCCAAGTCATATGCTATCGTGGCTCGAGCTCTTCGAGGATTTAGAGTAAGATGCTCCTTGAGCTCAAACCTCTATTTTGTTTGACTTTTTGCCTTTATGTCAACGTATTTTCAAGTTTTTATTTGTAGGAAAATAAATTTGAGCTTCTAATTGGTAAAAAAAAGTTGCAGAAAAGTCGCGAATCAAGAGTATTTTCCCATTCCCAATTATCAAAGGTACATCTTAATTAATTTTCCTCATTGATGAATTTGTGTTCATATTTCATCCTATTGTATATTATACCCTATCCGTATCGCTCACTTAAGTAATCAATTAACATTAAAAATAAGAACTTTGTGCTTTCTTTTTTAAATGTTAATTATGAATCGCTTTCACCAAGTTACGCCTCAAACAATCAATTTTATCAAGTAATCAATGTCAATCAAATCTTTATTCTTTCATATCCTCCATGAAATGAATTTTACCAATTTTTGAGAAGCATTTATTGGCGTTTTTCTTTATCTTATTATCGGTTGCTAAAGGAAGATAGCGAAAAAATGAGCGACTCTTTCTGCGATTGTTATTCTATCTTCTTAGTCAAGCTGTGGCTAACCCTATGCAGCTAAGACCGGAATGTTTGCCCGGAAGATGTTTCTAAATTTTGTCAAGACTGAAGTTTCGGCTCGAACATTAATGTGGACGGTTTTTTTTCAGAGAAATATCCATCCCCTTTGTGAGTGCTTTTGGTTGTTAACTGGTGATCTCTTTAATTGTAGTGTTACCCTCATTTTGAGTGCTACATCCCGTGGAGAGTGGGAATATTAGCAAGCCTAGTTACTTTTTTTAATGGGCCGAATACTGCTGTCCTAATCAAGCTATCCTACTATCTCATAGAGCTCACTCATCTCTGATTAATTCTACATCTGAACGATCTCCACGAGATTTTCTTTTTTATCTTTCTGTCCTCTCATGCTGACCTCATTTTCTCGCGTTAAAATCCCAATTTCTGTGTCACACATTAATTTATATCATTCTCGCCTCCCATTCTTCTTCGCTGATATGTGTATCTCCAACGTGAGAGAAATCTAATCGCAATCATTGGGCGGAGATCTTAATCACCGAACGTGACTAGTCCCTTCTTTCCCTTAAGGGGTTCTTTTCCTCCCATCCAACCCGCTTCTCTTCCTTCTCCTCTCAGAGTGCCTTCGTAACAAAAGAAGAGCGTGACGCATCCCTCCAATCAAATGAGGTGCGAATGCCTGTGGCTGAGGTCGAATCTGCCCGCTCTCCCTTTGTACTTGGTCCACCGACCATCCTCAATAACTCACTTGGAAAATTAAGATGTAATCCGTTCCCCTGTAATTACCAAACGCCGTGGATCTTCCCCTTGGTTTTAGTATGGACTGTATTCCATTTCTTTTTCTCCAGGTTCAAATCGTTTTATTCAAGTCATCCCACTAAATTTTTTTCTTAATATCCACTACCTTTGCTGACTTTCTGCATCAGCTGTGGCATTGTAAGCGCGTACATTTTGAGGTATACTCGATCCGAATGCTACATAGAATGAGTTTTGTTCGGCTTTATTTATTCGTGGTATTCCCTTCGTATGTTGCTAACATTCCATCTATGGTTTACCATATTTGCGCTGTAAGGAGAAATTTATGCCAGCTGGGAGCTCACTCCTCCAGCGTGTATGTGCACTTGTTTTCTGGTGACATCTTTTGAGCGGGTAACGTTATGTGACATTTTCTCACAATGGCTGTGGGTTGGAGATAACAAAGTCCCATTAGAATTTCGGAGTTCCAGGGAGTCTTTTTCCGGCATTCCTCAAAGTAGCAGCCAAAATGAGGATAGCACTACAATTAAAGAGATCATTAGTTAACAACCAATAACATCCTCCCAAGGGAAGAATATTGCTCTGAAAAAAACAATCAACAATAGGATTCGAACCCAAGCTTTAGTGTTGGAAACGAGATTCATTTCCTGTTATAGTCGTTGAACACTGGCTTAAAGGACTATACTTCGTTAATACTTATCAATTAACCATGAGAATTTATAATTCCAATAGTATCTACTATATTTATACCACTGCTGATGTATAAAAATGTCAATAAAATTATTTTTTATTGTAAATGTGGGAAGAATATCATCATACTCAGTATCCACCCTTGAACCCTGACTTTTGGATACGCGACAGACCTGGGTAGACTAGATAAATAGTTGCATCGAAAATTTCCGTTTTATTTCCTACAAATAAAACGGAAAAAATTTCCCAAAAATTCCTAGTAAAATCGAAAATGGAAGGATAATTTTCATTAGATCAAACGTGAGGGAGAGAAAGATGATCGACTTGCCGCTAATACGTTTCTCCGTTGCAGTAGTTCTTAAAATGGCCGCAGCACTCTAGGACATCTTCTAATCTTGCCAGTACAATTATTTCGAGTACACATTTGAGGAAAATGATTTCAGCCTGTTCGCATATTTCGTTCCAATCTTATTATTAATGAAATGAAAGAGTTTTTTTTATAAATAAGATAATTTCGATATTCGTTCATTTTTAATTTCTCTTCACATAGGCGTTTCTTTGGAGTCTTTGACCGACCTTGGCTTTGATTAGCAACCAGGATATCAAGGACCTAATTCTATTCGATTTCATTCGGTAGGACAATGAAAAAACATCGCCTTTCGCAGTGCCCCGCGAGAAGGTTACCCATGCTCATTTCGAGGCTTTGGTAGACCGGAAAATTTCCATTGATGGCTGGGACCAGTTTGAGCTCCGTCTGGTGTCGATAAAAAAAAACTTCAGTTTCCGCCGTAGGCATTCGATGACACGCTTGACGAGATTTACGTCTTTTTGAAGTCCGTAAATAATCCCGAGGCAGAATTCTCTTGCCCTCAGCCCTGCACAATCATTTCATTTTTTTGCGGAATCGTTTTGTGGTTCTGCCTTCCCTTAAACTGCCCACTAAATATGACAAGCTCCGTTTCTCGGATTTACGTCGGGCTGTCCTATTCTCAGCCTTTAGTTTCCTGTTTATTCCTTATATTCCATCTCTCTTTTATGATTTTTTCCACATCCCTAGATATTTTAAATGCTAGGCTTCCCATTAGATGTATGATCTTAGGTTTTCCCGGCGTATCAGGTGCAGAAAAGTTTCTCGGGTTTTCCACCGGTTGATGTTGGTCATGTCTCCCGACGTTTCGAGCAGCGACTTGCTTATCATCCTCATGGGATTTGGCAGGATCCCCTGAGGATGATCAGCAAGTCACTGCTCGAAACGTCGGGACATGAACAACATCAACCGGTGGAAAACCCGAGAAACTTTTCTTCGCATTAGATATTTTTGCGCCATATCGGCGTATTCGCACTTATCCTCGTAGTATGTTCGATAATTTAATTACATAACCTGCCTTATTATTCATTTCAAGATAGTTTAGTCTTAGATATTTCTTCATTTACTTAGATCATTAGAAATCTCTAGAATAAATATTTTTGATAGAAGATTGAGAATTTTGAAAGTCATTGAAGGAAACGTGTACAAAGATCCCATAGCATTATCCATGTCCTAAGTGTGTTGCCAAAGCGATGCTATCAATTCTCAAGGGTTGTATACTTAGTTCTCTATTGCTTTTTTCCTTCTTCAATGTATTGAAAAATCTTTATATGCTAAAACTATAGCGAACTATCTTTTTAATGCGAATCATGTAGGCAAATCCTTCCATACCCTATTGAGTAACTACTTTCGCTCAAATAAATAATGGTAATCATATATACAAGAATATGACAAAATTTAATTATATAAGGATGAGCACTTGTAATGCTAGTTTTTTGCAATTCGTCAATTTGCTCTTTGTTGTTATTCGCGCGGCGATGCATGGAGAACAAAATGTGAAGTTCCTCTCCGAACCAAGCAACTATTTTCCTCATTAATATGTCTCACCAGACAGTGATGGATTCCCGTCTGAGTAAGACTACGTGATCATCAGCCCATGCCTCCTTAAGATATTGGTCATTGTATTTAAATTCAGAATCGCTGCATATTGTTATGCTTTGCATTCCAATGAAATAATAATGAGTCACTTCGTAATGGCTTCTAAATGGAAAAACTATATTTCAAATTAGAAGGTAGTTTCTTTTTTACATTGTGAATTACGTGGTCTGACGGGTCTAGCTATCAGTTTTCTAGTGAATAACTTCGGCCTTTTCACCATCCTTGGAAACCCAAAATGTTAAATGCTCATTAAAAGGAAGACACGGAATATCAATGACATTTTCATATCCGTTCATCCCGTTATTTAAGTCTCTGATGGTTTTTTCGGCTTTTTCTATGGCCTCTTAAAATTTTCCAGGTAACTATAGAAGGCAGCTTAGACAGCAGCAGGTATTTTTTAGTTTTTTCTTCCACGTAATTGATAAATTTCGACATCTCTATTCTTTATCTCTGATCATGCTTGCGTTAAAGCCCCTGATGATTATTTTTTGACACTTTCTATCTTAACATTTTTATTTCCTGGCATGTAAGTCATCAGTAATAATGAGCAGATCAAGATCGTTGTTTTGGGTGAAGGGCGGTTCATTACCTTCTATGGTAGTATGCAATACCTCTCAGCGGTAATACATCTGAGGCTTTTATACAATTTTTAAAACACGTGGCCTTTAGATAGCCTATCATTTTTAAACATTTTTCGTTAAGCTTGTGAAGTACAAAATTTTATCGGGGAGTCATGTAAAAATTACCATCTTTTAAATTTTTACTGAAAGTATAGCCGCCCATTCCTCCTTAAGCCGCCACTGCCTGTGATTTTTATGAAAAAATTTCGCTAAGCTTATGAAATACATAATTTTATTAGGCTGCCACTTAAACTTTTCAGTCAGATATTTTTCTCCATGTTAATTAAAAGTATTATTTTTGCTATTTAACCTTAATTATTAACACTTTGCTAAAATGACTGGCACATGTTTTGCGAAGTAAATTTTATAGGCTATATCCTTAATCATGGGCAAGAATGCGCATTGGGAGGTTAAAATACCCTTAAAGTCATGTCATTTTAATGGACACTCTGACTGAAAGGGGATTACCAACTTTTAAATTTTTACAGACATTACAACGGCCCATCCCCCCTTAATCCGCCACTATCTGTGATAATGGCAGTTGGTTTTTTTACCGAACTCGAGAAATTTCAACGACTGTATGTGTCACATTTGTCCTTGCAGGCATTAAGGTCTCCTCGGACCCGGCCAAATGCTCGCGTTCCTTGGGCGACTCCCAGTGCAGACACCGCTGCGGCAAGGAGAACGACCCCGTCTGCGGCACGGACGGAAGGACTTACCTCAACCGATGCATGCTTCAGGTGGAGATCTGCCGGTGAGTTGCTCTCAGCGACCCGTCTCTCCGGGAACTCTCCATTCAGAGTTATCGGAGAGGAATCGCCTGAGACGTTTTAAGGTTCGATCGTCTACCCAATTTGGACGGCTGTGTCACTGGTGACCCGAGAGGAAGTTCTTGGCGCTCGTTGAAATTGGGCTATTTTGTCCCGACCTCCTTTCCACCTTGTGCACCCAAACCTGCGCCAAGCGTCGATCGAAGTCGCTGATGAGGATTTGCCAATCATGCCTGTAGAATCTACAGGCAGATGACCTGGCTGGATCTGTTTTCTCTTTTTCACTTCTTGTACTACCTCCTTTTGACATAATACCACTGAATACTGTCGTGGATGAGTAAATTTTTTTCCTATTATTTGATGACGATATTATATTCTGACAGCCCAAACTTTAACGCACGCAATTCCCAAGCCATGCTTTCACATCCCAATGCCATCTCACCCAGTTATTTTACCTCCTTTCTTTTCATCTGCCAAAGATAACGAATCTAAGTAGAAATAGGCTTTTTCGGTTCGAGAGTTGAGAATTTTGGTGTGTCCGTCAGAAACTTTGTTTGGATTTTGTGCCACGAAAATTATATACCAATGCGTTTCTTTGTTTTTACACCTTTTTAAATTTCCTTAAATTGCCGACGGCTTAAAAGTTATGGCCAATACTTTTAAACACAGTTTAAACAAAATCTTTACTAATTTTATTCTTGATGGGAGAGTCTCTTTGCCCTCCTACTCACGCCGCTGTCCACCCATCGAGATAGATTTACATCCAACTCGTTGGTCATTTTAATTTTTTTAAAGTATTTCTCGGACCCTGCTTTCGCTTCTTTTGTAATGTGGTAAACATAATTTCTCCCTATCATTAATGCTCCTTCCAACGCTCTCATTTCTAAATCACACCTGTTACTTCGGAAGGTGTTGACCTAGAGAACAGAGAAGGTAGGTTGCTAATGATCAGGGCCTAGTTTAGAATGAAGATGTTCCAGACGCATCATTTCCTGGGGCTAAACGTAATTAGCCGAGAATCGATAGGCGGTACTAGAGGGCGCCCTGTGTCCTACTAAAAATAGTGATTCTTAGACCGGTTGATGTGTCAGTCACGGAGGAGTTCTCCTATTCTCACCTAATGAGCCAATCCTCATGCTGATGACTTTTTTGCATAATTCTCGTGGATATTCTTTTGATGGCTCCGACATGGTTGATTAGCATCTCCCATTTTAGCATATTCCGTTTCACACTCCTCCACTTTCTTCCGATACGCTTCCTCGTGGATATTAAGGATGATTACTCATATACAGGTACATATGTAGACTTTTACATGGAATTTGGCTCTAAAAACTTAGGTTGAATCATTTTATGCATACCGGTTTGTATATTTTATATATCTCTCATCTTTTTCAGCTTAATACTGTGGTAAATTTGCCTTTATCGCGGCGCTAAGTACAGCTTTGGTGTAAATATTAGTTAAAATTCAAATTTCGCGAAAGAGTGATCTAAGAATGGTTAGCGCTCTCTTTCGCGATGATTTGCATTTTTTGCATTCTGATGAACTATAACTTTGCTTCACTGCAATTACCCCGTTATTGATTGTCATCATCACGCTGGTCGATGTCGGTCATGCTGGTGACCATAATTAACAATAAGTCTTCTTGCCTAATTATTTGTGTTCCCTGTAATTTGGATTCCCTTAAAATATCATTTATAAATAAATCTCGTTTCCGAATTTAGAAAAAGACCTTGGCTACCTCTATTTATAATATCGGCACATTATGAAATGAATACTTTATTGGTATTTGGAGGAGGTAACCGACAGCTTAGGTCATTTGCGTCACGAGGAAAGGGTTGGTAGGGAAGGATGGAGAGAAACCAGCTGTCGGCGTTAGCCTGCTCTTAACGAAAGGCGCCAGGAGGACCACGGCTTTACGTCCCACCCGACAGACGGAGTGTTGCACTTGAAATGTCCTCCACATAGCATTCAAGCAGGGATCGGGCAGTCTCTGAAAATTTTCTGCCACCGTCGGGATTTGAACTCGAGTCATCGGGGTGAGAAGCCAACACTCTGGCCATCACACCAACCTGAACCCCATACTTCATTGGATTTCAATAAGAGAATGGAAGTAATATGTGGACGGATTTTCATGATGGAATACGAGAAATTTTATCCTTATTTTTAATTACTGAAGTAAAATTGAAAATACGAAATTTCAATTTGATTTTTTGCCTAAATTTTACGTGGGACGGAATTAATAATAATTTTATTCAGCTAATTTTCATTAAAATATTTCCCGCGCTTGCTTCTGATTGCAGTATCAAGTGATAATAGAGTGTGAAGCTACCCCTCTTCCTAGCTACCAAAAATGTCAAGCCAGAAAACTAGGCCGAATACTGCGAAACACGTCAAGGCAGGTAATGGATCGACTGGACACCCAGAGTGTTTGGCTTCGCGACAACAAGTTTTGAACAATGAGCCCGCGCAGAACAGTGACCGCTTCCTTATGGACTTCCCCACCCCAAACACTTTCGTGACCCTCCCTGCCCACACGTCACGATTCTGCCGTCCTCTCATTCGCCGCGCGTGCTGCTCATGACCGCTGACACACGCCGAGGGCGTCATCCGCATTTTGTCGGCGGCGACTTCGCGAAAGCTGGAGTGTGGGATTGACGAACAAAGACGGTCAATCGAAGGGAAGGGTCACCCTCAACGCTGCCATCGTCGATGACTGCTACTGGGCCGGGCCTGCACGTAATCATTGACCAGTCCCTGTGGGTGTGTCTGGCAGGGTGCGTTACGAATCACGCATAATGTGCGTCGGTGCCCATCAGGCCGTTCCGAATCGAGCATCATTGCGGCCCCGCATCGAACACATTTCGTGGTTCGGGAGGCATCAGCAATTAATGATGCCGTCGATGATAAGGCAAGTAAGGGCGCCACATTTGAAATTGTGACGGAGTATTTGGCTTTGGTATGAGGTGATTATACGAATCTGTTGTGCTCCTACGAAAGGAGTTCAAATAATTATGCATTCATGATGATAGTAATTAGTCCTTGAAATAATTATTAGTAATCATCCCATCTGAAAATGGCCATTCGGACTAGCGGAATTTAGCATAGGGTGGTCATACGACTCTTTTGAGCTCCTGCGGTCGTAGGAAAGAGTTGAAAGAATTATGGCACTTAATTATGGTAGTTAGTATTTGAAATAACTATAAAAATCTCCTAAGGAAAATGAAGGAAGTAAATGTCCAATGCGTTGAAGTCAGAATGTAAGTAATAACCTGTTTACCCCCCAATAATTTTCATTGGTGGCATAAATGCAATATCTGGTCGATATTTTTATACTCTTTGAAACTCAAGCGTGGTTACTTCAGCTATCATTTTGCTTCTGTAAACTAAATTGTATAAATTCTCGATACAATAACCTCTTATTGTGAATAAATTAAAGTAATTGCCTCTTATTATGAAATTTTTATAACATAATATCCACTTCAAAATTAACATATAAAACTTTTTTCACGGAAATAAAAGAATTGTGTAATCTTGACGGAATCTCGCTGGTCTATCATTTGAAGGCTCGCAAGAAATTAGTTGCTATTTTGGCAAACGTTCAGTTTAGTTTAATTTAAATGCCGCAACAAAAGCTGTCAAAACGATTGGACAAAGCGCGATTCGAAACACACCCTGGAAGGGTGCTGTACGTGCTGGAGGAGGATTTGGCGCCAGTTCATACCGTATCCGCCTCCTACGGACCTCTTTTACACCCGGATAATTCGGATCAGGTAGAATCCACTACACTCACCGTAGTGATTTGTTATTCTCAACGTTGAGCTGATGGCTACGTGGCCTTGACTTCTCGAGAAAATGTCCTTGGGTGTTCTCTGCCTTGAATGTTGTATGTCTTTCAGCCAGGACCGTTTTCTTCGATAAACAGGCACGATAGAAACGACTCTTGCGAACTCATAGATGAGTTCGCTGATCTCCTTTTGCTCTCCGGATGAACTTTTGATTCCGTAAAGACAGTGGCGTTGCCAGGAATTTAGTTCGGGGGGGGGGGGGGTCCAAAATCAGAGGGGGAAATTTTTGAAAAACAGGGTAAGTACTTTTTTAACCAATTTTAACTCTTTTCATAATCGAAAAATCTTCAATTTTCAAAGAAATCTTCTGTAAATTCATGAATTTTCAAAATGTTGTCTTCTTTCATGCAGCAAAGTAATTGTCTTTTCATATTTCTGGGGGGTGGGTCCAGACCGGTCTAGGGGGGTCTAGACCGGTCGGGTCTTGCTGAGTCTTAACGATATTTTTAACCAAACTCAGAAGCATGCATTGAACAAGATCTGAAACTACTCTCCCTCGCCAATTCACTGACTTATCCCGGTAGCTCATTCTTAGTTAAAAACTGACTAATGAAAAAAGATTATGAGTATTAAAGAGTACCTACCAGGCTGTCTGGCGGAGGGGCAGGAAAAGAGGCACTTTTCTTGGGCCCCCGCAGTTGCTGGGCATAGGAGGGGGACCTAGTATTTTTCTCAGAATAAGGTTGGGAAGGGATGAGGAATCGAGGTCTGAATATCCTATTACCCCAAGAGTCTCAGGAGGGGGAGAGGAGGGATTTGGTCCACCCCGGTCCAATAAGGGCTTCCCTTTGGGCCTGCAATGTGTGCTGTGTTTCCGATGTAAGATAAGAGAGTTCACTCATCAAATAAACTGTGGTGGACATAAAGTGATGGTGTTGTGAGGGGGTTGGTATACCCTCGGGTAAGGTGGGCTACTTAAATGATACCAAAACCTGAGATAATGTTGTGACTTGAAAACTGGAAGCCACCAACCTCTCATGCCTCATGTCTCTCATCTCCGGGGATAAAGGGCAGCAGCTCTTCTTCATACAGGCGAAGACCATCTTAGTCAGTACAGCAACACACATTTAACTACGGGCATGGTAAAATTTACTTTAACAGCTGTAGTATAGCAATGTGGAAGGCAAAGGGAAACTACTATGTTATTATCCCAAGGAGTTGCAGCTACTACACCGATTTTAGTATACATGTTGGCCTGATGGAGACAATTGTCGAGGGACGAGTTGATAGCAAGTATAGAAAAGGAAGACCACAAGTAAAATAAATGGAACTGGTAAAGAAGGATGTGAAAGAGAAGAAATTCATAGGTGTGACAAGATTAGCCGATCGAGAATTGAGTGGAGATCTGCATCAAACCAATCTTAGCATTGTTGGCCGGTGATGGTGATGAATTTCCTTGGTTTAGGAATGCATGATGTTTGTACAGCATATTAAAATATGTTTTGGTCCCAAATATATCACTACACTTTTCAGATAAAGTGTAGAGTATGCTCTTGAGGTTCCTCATTCTAATAATATGTGTTTTGTTTCTTTTGGCAGTGTTGGGCTGGCTCTTTCCCATTTGGGTTCATGCAACAACATTTCTGCCCATCGAGAAAATTGCCCAGTCTCCTGTACCTATGCCCCAAGGGATGGTCCTATTTGTGGCTCTGATGGAAATGTCTACCCAAGCACGTGCGATATGAAATTGAAAACCTGTGGGTAAGTTGATGCCTCATTGGCTTATGGGGAGTATATATGCATATGGTGATATTTTTTATTCCATTAAAAAAAATGGCTGCATGGGGAGATGATATTTCAAAATTGATTTCAGAGAATACAAGGTGATCAATGCCTTCATGCTACATACCTATGTTTAGTAAACTTTGAGAGCAAAAAATTATCTTAGATAAATAATCAAAGAATAGAATTAAAAGTATTCCATCCATTGTTGAATTCAATGATTCCATAAAATTCCTAAAATGAATGCTTAAAGTATGTAAGATATCCCATAATATCACTGAAGTGTGGTAATGTTGGGCCTGGGGTGAGATTGTACAGATTTCCATCCATTCATGACTTAACCAAGATGCTCTTGTCCTTCTCCAATTTCTGCCAGTGTCAGGAAGGTTAAAAATGACATTGACATGGCAGGTCAAGAAAGGGCAATGTGAGATGGAATGAAACCATTTATTAATCTTCTTCTCTTGCTAAACAATTCTCTTAAAATGATTTAACCGTATTGACCAATTTAATTAAAATGTTAGAACTACCCCCACAATACCCTACAATGTGACCAGTTGTAATTTTTCCCCCACATTTTTAATTTATCAGACAAGGAGTGACTCGAACCTCGAAGAAGTTCTGCCAAACCACCAGGCACTGCCGTGAGTCATGCTGGCGCTCTTCAAAGCCCACCTGTGGTTCTGATGGGAAGATTTACTCAAATGCTTGCAGAATGAAGGCGAAAAACTGTGGGTATGTATTAGTAACAAAATATTATTTTCAGTTTAATTTATTGTCTGGGGCGGATCCAGGATTTCTTTCTGGGGGCGAGGGGGGGCACAAGCAAGGCCGTGTCCAGGATTTTGTTCTGGGGGAGGCACAAGCTTACCTCGCAATACAAAATGAACGCAATGATAATGGGACTTTATTAAAATCTTCCATATTTTTTAAGGTGTTGGTGGGGGGCACGTGCCCCCCCCCCCCAGATCCACCTATGTTTATTGTTTAGTCCCTCGTACATTTGATTTTATAGGTGATTGGTTCCATTTTTTATTTATTAATATCAAAAGGATAGATGATCTCTGACAGTGAGAATACATTTACTTGCCTGCAGTAAATCTTCTGTTAATCACTAGCAATTCAAAGATATGTTATGAAGATAAACAAATGTGATTATTCTGAAGTAACTTAAGTCACATCAACATCACCTTCACCTCTAATTGTAAAGACAACCCTTTCAATAGGATCACTTTATTGTCTATCTGAAGACTTTGTATATTCAGTTGACAAGATTTGTTTTGTTCACAGACGTCATGTGTTTGAGGTTCCCATGTCTCACTGTGTCTCACACGAGAGAATTGCCACTGGTGGTCCCGGAGCTTGCCCAATAGGATGCCCTCCCGATGAGCCTGTTCAGGTGACTTGTGGCTCTGATGGCAATGTATACCAGAGTGAATGCGAGCTTGCTTTCTTGAACTGTGGGTAAGTACTCATTATAAAGTTTTGCTCTCTCTAAATCCTAAAATTTTATGATGAAGATGAAAACACAATTGATATATTTCTCTTGTAATTATGATGTATTCATGAATTAAAAAGAAAATGTTTGGATTTGTGAGAGCTCTTTTGAGCTTTGAATTCTTTATAAGAAAAATAATTGAAAAAAGACCAAATTTAAACTGACCAAGAGATTTATTTATAATAAAAAATATCAGTGGAAAAAATAAATGTGTCTCTAAAAATCTTACGTATCCGTCTAATTTTCAGACAAAGCTTATGGAAATGATTTTATTTTGAATGTTTTTGAATGGCAAATAGATAAAATAATTCCATAAGTACCTCATTTATATACCAAATAATTATGAAGAATATTTTAATCTAAATTCAGTATCTCATGATGGAAGATACTTCCCCTTTGATTCTTCTAATATTCTAATTTTTATTGATGATGCTCTCGACTCCTCCAAGGTCCATATATCATTTGTAGATGCTCCATTGATGCCTTTTTCAATATTTTTCGATCCCAGGAACTCTTAAATTGCATTCGGCAGTTTCAAAGAGAAAATGAATGGCTTGCTATGTATCTTTTTTTTTTCCAAAATGTCTCATTTTTTCTTTTATAACATGTCCTGTTTCTGTCTTCTTTTGTAGAAGCACACAAATGAAGTGGAAAGTTACTAAGGTGGACTTGGAGAAGTGCCGGCCCAGGCTGGTTAAATGCCGTAAAATCAAGTGTGATGCCAACCCTCCCAGGGACCCAGTTTGTGGCACGGATGGTCGCACCTATGACAACAAATGCTATCTCCAAATTGCTACCTGCTTGTAAGTCTATCTCATCCAATGATGTATTTAAAATTTCAAAAGAACCTTTTATTGTGAGGTATACATACAATAATTTTCTATCATTTTCCTCACAATTTAATATGGCTTATTACTAGAGATGGGTCGAATAGCAGATTTCTCGAATTCGAATATCGAATTCGAATATTAAATCATACCTCGAATATTCGAATACCTCGAATTTCGAATACCTCGAATACTAAATGATGAATGCTGGAATGTTTGACTCGGTTGCCTATGCAGCAGGCAACACAAGATTTTGGGGAGTAATTTTGATTTCCTTAAAATGATTCGAACAGGAATTTAGCTGATTAATGAATAATTTAATTTTATGGAAACAATTGGGCTTATAATTAATTCAGCTAACATCGCTTTACCCCCACTCCTGCTGCCAAGTGCTAGCTGACAATCTGAGGCATTTTGCAAAATACAAGCTCTTTTCCACCGGATTTTCTTCAATTATTTTCAGTCCATCTTTGGGAGTTCTCTCGAGATAAGAAGATGAATTGGAATTGCTATCAGGGAGAAACCAAATATTCTGAGAAAATATCCTTTTGTCTGTGACTGTAACAATAAAGATTTATAGCACCACTCATAAATTGTAACTTGATATATGTTTTCGGAAAAAAATACCGCATCAACTTCCGAGAAGCTCTGCTGCTCATATCGAGTTTCGCCAGAATGCTAAGTCTCCGTCGTGTTTTGACATTTATTTCTTTGCGTAAAATGCTTAAATAAACTCAGAAATACGTCGTGTTTGGTCTTATTCTTTTTGAAATTACGCGCACATTACTAATATTTCAATTCAATAAAGGTGTAACATCAATTGACGAAAGTCATTCTTAGACACCCTTTGTGCTAATAGATGACTCATGCAGCGGTTGACCTCCACAGAAATGGGGAACTTCGAAGCTGGTAGGAAAAAAAAGGTCAGTGGGGGAGGAAAGGGAGGGCCCGAAACACGTTTCTATTGTTCTCGCGTATTTTTTCGAAGCTAAGGTCTTCGTAATATGATCCCTGCGCGAGCTGTGACCTTTTTTTTATTTTGAAGAAGAGGAAAGCCTCAGAAGGGGGGCTAGTGCTGAATGGAGAGGGATACCGGACCTTGGGAAATGCGCTAATGTAAGTATCCCACGGTACTCACACAGCAGTTGACCTCCAGAAATGGGGAACTTCGAAGCAGGTAGCCAGAAAAAGGTCAGTGGGTGAGAAAAGGGGGGAGGGCGTGAAACACGTTTTTATTGTTCTCGAAACTCGATATTTTTTTCGAAGCAGGGGTCTTCGTAATGCGATCCCTGCGCGAGCTGGGACCTTTTGTTTGATTTCGGAGAAGAAGAAAGCGTCAGAGTGGTTGAGGCGAGTGCTGAATGGAGGGGGATAGAGGATCGTGGGAAATGCCCTAAGGTTGCTATCCCACGGCACTGAGTTTCTCCTGGTGGGGGGAATCGGGGCTTTTCGGATTTTTTCACCCGACTATTTTCGGTTCCCCTCGTCGAACACTTTTCACCGCTAAAATCCACGAATTTGATGCAATTCGTCAACTTGCGTAAAACGGCGCTGCGAGCACTAAATGACTACAGTTCTCTACATTTTTCCGAGTCACTACCAACAACGTGCGTGCGACAGTGTATGACGCGAAATTCAAAGTATTCGAGGTATTCGAGGCGGTACTTTTCGCATAACTATTCGAAATCTCGAATATCGAATACTTTCTAGTATTCGAGGTATTCGAGTATTCGCGGATACTATTCGCACATCTCTACTTATTACTGCTCATGGGCATATCAAGCAGGGCGCAGTAAAGGGGCAGCTCCCTCCCCCCCCAGAAGCATAAGTAATTGTAGTTGAAAACTAAATTTTTGAACAAGTTTTCTTTAAATCCTAGAAAAGTGATATTAGTATGAAACATTTAAAATAAAAATATTTTATTTTTGAGCAAACGATTTTAAAAACTAGTGCAGTGCTTTAAAATTTTCTTGAAATTTTGGTTTCCTTAACCTTTTCTTGTTACAACTTAAATGACCATGGCTTGCCCCCCTCTAGTTTTCATCCTAGTATGCCCATGTTACTACAGAAATCTTTAACAAACTTAAACCACATGCATTCAGATGAGTCAGTCTATTATTTATTTTAGCGGGCCGCAGTAGAATACATACACTTTTTTAAACTTAGAAACCATTTCCCCAGAATACCAATTTTTCACTTTCATTTCCTCTGCAACATATTGTTGAAGAAGTTACTGTGTTGAAAAACTGTAGTCAGTGAAAGTTGGGGGAATTATAATGGGTGGAGTGAAGTTTTTAATGCCATTATAGTAAAATGGTAAGTCCCTTCAAGGAGCTTACACCAGCCATTCACCCTTGCTCTGGGATATGGACCATTGGACCAACCTCTAGAAATGTTAGAACCATAGTGTGTGGTTCTTTCACTTGATATGCCTCAAACCAGAATTTGAATACCCACCACTTGTTCCCTTCCTGCCGTACACCTTTCTACAATGATTTACGGTAGTTACACATAATCAATCTGGTTTGTACTAAGTTGTTGTGGTCGCAAAACATCCCATGGCAAATTTGCTTTCTGTGCTACTAGTAAGTACTATTTCATGTACGTTATAAATCTCCACTGCTGTCTAAATTCATGCTCCCACCTTCTTGAGGCTAATACTGAAGTCAAAAATACTTTACACTAATTTGAAACATGTGCCACATGCTTGTTAATGCAGTTATTTTTATGCCCACATTTACGAGACAGCGACTCAAAATGGGAACAGCTCCTGCATTTACTCAAAAAAATCCTATCCCTATTTATACTATGTAATGTTACACAATTCAAATTTTCAACTTGTGCTATTGTGTACCTGCTTCCATTTTTATTCATTTATTTATGTGTCCATTATTTCATTTCAAGTAATTGACAGTGTGCATATTCATTGTAAACCTTCTTTTTAAAATAATTTACTCTTGGGGTGAAGTTGGCCTTTGTGAAGGCATATTTGGGAGTTACATTGGACATCATAATGGGAGGGGGCAGGCCTACCCTAAATCTGATCCTGTGCAGGAGAGTTAGGAAGAATAGTGTCAACGATATGTTATTGGGAGAGAATCTGTTCCTATAGCTTCCCTCTTGCTATGCCTCTCATATGGGGAATCAGTGGATAAAGAATGTATTCAATACTTATTAACCCTGAGATTCCTTTAGATCAAGTGCTACCTAAGTGATACATATGTGCCACTCTGAGCATTGGTGATTACTTACTTCTCTATGCTTCAATTACCTGATTTTATGCATAGTTAATGTATCATTTTCATAAAAATGTTGTGGCATTTTTTTTTAGTGTTCCCCCCCCCAGAAATTCCTCCAAACTTCCTCCGAACTTATCCGCAGAACTTCTCCCGCTAAGGACTTTTCGCGCTAAGGTTTTTCGTGCAAAGGATTTTCGCGCAAAGGCCCTTCCACAAAGGCCCTTCCACAAGGCCCTGCCTCCAGAAAATCCTGCCTCCAGAAAACCCAGCACCCAGAAACCCAGCCCCGAACCCAGCCTACCTGAAATGCAAGACTTATATAGGACTACTGCGGAGGAATACTTACTCATTGGCAAGCAAGGGGAAATGGGTGATGAGTCTCTGTATGCAGTTTGGAGTGAGAAGTATTACCATAGTCCTATCAGAACTCTCTCTCCCTCCAACACCTCACCCCACTATGTCTCTCCCCTCCTTGTGTTCCAATGAATATCCCTCTGATTCGACTGATCTCTCCAACCCAGAAGTTTGAGGGGAAAATTCTGGCTGGTATGCTGTTCACTCCAACCCAGGGATGATGTGTTTGCGGAGCAGCCTGTCAACAGGGGCAGTGACGCAGCGGATAGAACATTGGGCTGACTACCCCTCCGCTCCTTGGAAAAACCCCTCCCCTCAATCCTGTCTCGTCGTGCAATACCCAAGTTTCTCTTCTGCTCGGGGCCTGGTCGTGGACGCATGGCTAGTGGGACATGCCCGATTTAGAAAAATTATACTGCTGGTATTTAGTTGGTAATGTTTCCTATGGGATCATTAATTACTATCATTGTTTTATGTAATACTTCTGATTTTGAATACTCTACTTGGAATAGATTTTGAACAAAAATACTCTTAAATTTTTTGGCAATTTTTTTCTTGTGAGCTGATTTCTTGTTTGTGGAGTCTTTCCCTGATCCAGCTTGTGACCGACGGTTGGAGTTTTCCCTATGTCTGGGCTTACGTGAACAATCGACCAGATTTAACAACGTAACGCCACAATGTTGTGAAAATATCTCCAGTATTTTATGTAGTCAACAATATCTATAATTTCTATCTAATATTTCTATTCAATATGTGTAGTGAATACATATTCGTCTCTATTTAATTTACAGGAAGGGTGTCCAGTTGGCTCACATTGGCAATTGCACCTCCTTGGTTGAAGACATCAGCTCCTGCCCAAGTGATTGCTCCATTGATGATGAAGGAGAGCCTGTCTGTGGATCAAATGGGAATGTTTACAGGTGATGATGATTTCTAATGCGCAATCACTGGTCACATTCAGCTGATATTACTATCGAGTGATCAATCTCACTGATTTGTGGCGCTCCTAATTCAGTTCCTTCTCCTACTGCATAAAAAACTTCTTGCCTGATGGGAGAGCAATGATAGTGTTTTCACTAAAGATATTGCACCGGCTCTATATCGGCTGAATGCAACTGCTGAGTAATGTCCTCTTAAGATTTAGTTCGTGCACCGTCATGAATCGTAAGACTTGAATGGATCATTTGTAAGAAGTTCTTGTTTCATAGTTGGAGGTTGTGAGAACCTCTGATTAAATTCTAAACCAGAACTCAGTAGTGGATACAGAGAAAACTCAAGGGGGGGGGCACAAAAGATATCTTCAGTTATCTTTACTTTCATCGCAATAAAAAATAATTGAGTCACTTGCAGAGCTTCAGAAATTTTTAATTAAAGTTATTATACACATATTCAAGACGATACTATCTTATGATGTAAAAAAGTTACAATTGTGGTTCTGCTATGTTTGGTAATACGGGTGGCCCCGTAAAGGGTGGTGCATGCCCCCTATCTGTATCCGCCACTGCCTGAACCTGAATACACCATTGGGAATAACATATTGGGAATGCTCTGTGTTTAATAGGGTGGTTTCCTATTATTTTTTTATTGCCGTAATTGAAAGATTATTACTCCTGGAGTACGTATTTCACGCTTTTAGATTTTTAAATGACAATATCTATTTTTTGCGATTAAATGAAAAGTGAAAATTTTCAAGCGCGCGAAAACGTGACGCTTAAGAATGAATGCCGGGAAATATTTCCGTACGTCGTATTTCTGGTTCCCCCTCCCGCCCGGTGAGGTGACCTTGAGGCGAGGCTTAGCGCTGATACGTAGCAGGCTGCTAGCGGGTAGCTGAGTACCTTGCTGGATGGTAGCGCTTGGCTTAAAAAAGGTTTATTAATACCTTATCAAACGAAGAAAACTTTCCGACCTAAGCCAGTTTTAATAGGTGATTATTGAGAGACGTTTCCCTGAGCTCTGTGCCTCATGCATGCATTGGTAACCTCAGACGATGTATAACTCCTATCCTCTCGTGTAGAAACTAGGTCCCTGTGACGTCATGTGGAGTGGAATCACATGGGCGCCAATCTGGCCTTTTTCAAATGAGGATAAAATTTGACCCTTGCCATTCGTCTAAACCGGTATTTCAAAAACCAAATAATTTGTGTATTATGAATACACTAATGGTGGGTAACGAATCACAATCAATGCCTTTCGTTTTCTTTGATGAAGGAAACTACCCTATTCAAAGAGATTTTGTGCACATCATTTGATAATTCCAGAGAACTAGGTACATTCTCTCTGTGCATTATTTGGATAATAGAGGAGATGGAGAAAATGTGTGGCATACAAGAGATGATCAAGAGAACTAACAGTACTGAACCATTGCAAATTTGAAGATGCTGAGCAAATAATCAATTTTGAGAATGAGTTTTTGAATAAGTAATGAATGAACTACATAATTACTTATTCTAACTAAACAAGCAGTTGAGCATGGAGTCATGCCTTAAATTGAGTGATGGGCATTAGGGTAATTTCCTCATCACAGAAGACGAAAGGCATTGATTGGGATTCGTACCCACCATTAGTGTATTCACAATTCACGATTTATTTGGTTTTAGAAATCCCAGTTTAGATGGACATTAATGGTCAATTTTAACCTCATTTGAAAAGGGCCACATCGGCACCCATGCGATGCCACTCCACGTGACGTCACAGGGACCTAGATGCTATACGAGTGGATAGGAGTTTTGCATCATCTGAGATTACCAATGCATGCATGAGGTACAGAGCTCTGGGAAACATCTCTTAATAATCACCTATTAAAATTGCCCAAGGTCGGAAAGTTTCCTTCATTTGATAGGGTATTAATAATCCTTATTTAAGCCAAGTGCTACCTGCTAGCAGGGTACTCTACGCTACTGCCATGCTCGGCAGCAAGCAGCCTGCATCGTAGCGGTGTTCATAGCCTCGCACCCAGATGGCCTCACACAACAGCATCCAGACGTCACACGGGCTTTTCCCAGCATTCATACTTAGCCGTTTCGTTTTCGTGCGCTTGAAAATTTTCCCTTTTCATTAAATCGGGAAAAATAGATATCGTCATTTAAGAATCTAAAAGCGTGAAATGTGTACTCCAGGAGTAATAATCTTTTGATTTAGGCAATAAAAAATAATAGGAAACCACCCTATTACTTATTCTAACTAAACAAGCAGTTGAGCATGGAGTCATGTCTTAAATTGAGTGTTGGGCAATTATAGCTGGTGATGATTTCCTACCTCAGCGTATGAAAAGGTAAAATGTTCTAAGGGTTGGGATTATTTGCACCCCTTGCGACCATATAAACTATTGAGTTCACCTTCTCAAATGCAAAGCCTTGAGAGAAATTTTTCATTGGAAGAGGAAAATTTACTCAAAAATTTAATGATGAAAAAAAACTGAATGAAGTTTTCTTATTTTTAACTCTTAACTTTATTTTTCTAGCCAACATTCATTTAGTCTTCCTGAAAAAGAACATGAGTTTCATAAAACATATTATAAAACACTAGCCTCTCCATAATGTTCTTGTACATCCCGGTAGATATTACACTGAATGCCTGCGGGAGTTACTAAATATTTCTAACATTCAATATTTTATTTTTTTTTTCAGATCTTTGTGTGACATGAAGAAGCAGACTTGTGGTCAGAGAGTTATAGAAGTTCCAAGACACCATTGCCCTACCACAGCCCATTGTGAGGCAAGTTGCCCTAAGAGCAGGAATTTTGTATGCGGATCAGACAATAAATTTTACCGCAATGCATGTGAGATGAGAAGAGTGAATTGTGGGTAAGTAGCTGATTTTCCTCTATTCTGCAGAGATTGGATTATGCAATAAACTTGATGCAATTGCATAGTAGAGATGGAAATTTTGCTTTTTCAGCCCGAGTAAAATTAAGCCTTCTATCTACTTGGGATTTTTAACTAATTAGGCTGCCTCTGTATTTGGAATTCATTATTTTAACTCAAAATTATGAGAATTCTCACAGAGAAGATTTATTGATTAAATTTTACAAATTAAATATTATTTGTAAAAAATGTCATATAATGCATATTTTTACTTTTATTCCCTTTTTTGAGGTCTTTTGATGTCAGCAAACTAACTAATTTTAAACCTACATTTTATTTCCAGAAAACATGTTTTTGAAGTTCCTATGAAACGCTGCTTAGCTGGATTTCAGTTCTCTGGTTGCCAACGCATCTGCTCCACTCACTATGACCCTATTTGTGGTACTGATGGCAAAACCTACTCAAATGATTGTTTCTTGGAAATTGAAAACTGTCGCTCACGCTCACTTGTGGCCAAGAAGCACCATGGACGTTGTGGTCAGCCTGTATCTCACCCCAAGAATTACCTCTACAGGCGCTAAATGCACAAAAATCCTGTGACGTTATGATTTTGGACATTTTGGCTTGGGCAATGAGTTCTCCAGTGCCATTTGGATAATTTTTCTGAAAAAGATGAGTTTTTTTATGAGTTGCAATTGACAAGCAAGTCAATTCAAGAAAGAGTTACTCGGTAAGAGTAACAAACACGACAATCCACCTTAACTTGCAAAAACTATTGCCTATTTATGGATGTATGTATTTATGTTTTTAAAAGCTTTTGATACATCTGCATGTTTGACAATGACATTCTATATTCATGGTTCAAATGTATTTATTTATTGTGTCTCATTTTTTTCATAAATAGTAAATGCACTGAAGAATTTTTGTGTGCTGCCCTAATTTGTATTGTATTGTAGGTAGGTCATGAATTTCGATATTGGTAGAGTTTTTGCATAGCTATTTCTAGCTGCTAAGTGCGGAGTATATTTTTTTCATTTTCAGCTTGTTTCCTTCCATGTTCTCATCAACTCTAAGTTGATTTTTGTATTTTTTATGATTAAGAGTACTTATACAAGCATTTAATTGTGATAATAATTCATGTATATGTACGAAATACATTCCATGTGTGCCTTACAGGGAATACTATCATGAAAAGTTGTAATTAATGTATGCTGTTCAATACAGATGTTTACATGTGTTTATACCTTTTATTTCCCATTATATTACTACTATAGACAGGTAAATTATTTATCGAAGAAGTAATAAGATATTTAAAGCCTGTAAAAGATATTGCAATATTTTTAAATTCAGTCCCTAAACAAAAATTATGAAAACGAAATACAGGTTTGTACTCTAATATGATCAACAATGATTCCCCTGCATGCAGCTCCACAATGGGGAGATTTTGCTTACCGCTCATGGACAGGGCTGAGAGTTCCTATGACATCAGGGTCACCCTTCCCCCCCACCTCTCCGATGGAGTGAGGAGGATTGACGAGTATATTAATAACTTCCAATTTTCACCTGATGATGTGACCTGCAATGGCTGCAAAAGCTCACTAGACAAAGCTCAATACGCGGCTGCTCCTAAAAGCCTCCAATACCAATTATTATTATTACAGTATTCTACCGATTAAGGTAGGTTTCCATGGAGTATCCAAGAAGTGAGCTGGGAGCCTCCCTTTCCATCAAGCACTTTCTTCTTAACTTCACAATAAAGCCCTTTCCCTTTCAATCTATCTATAAATCCTATTCTTTTCCTTCCCCTCCCTCGTTTCCCTAACATTATACCCTCTAACACCATTTTCAACATCCCGTCCCCGCTAAAGATTCACTCCATCCATACATTCTGTCTCCTCCGTATCTCATCTAAAAGCTGCCTCTCCTCACCCACCATGTCCAGTACTTCGTCGTTCCTTTTCCTCTCCGTCTATTTCACCCTCTCCATCCTTCTCCATACCCACATCTCGAATGCCTCGAGTTTTCTCTCGTCCTCCTTCCTAAGTGTCCACATTTCTGCACCGTAAAGTGCTACACTCCAGATCAGACTCTTCACTAGCCTTTTCTTTAAATTCTTACATAGCAAACCTCCCAGAAGCTTCTTTCTGTTCATGAATGCCTCCTTTGCTAATGCAATTCTCTTCCTAATATCCTTACTACTGTATCCGTTTTCCTCTAACGTACTGCCTAAATAGTTGAACTGCTCAACCTGCTCAAGTTTTTCACCACCCACTTGTATCTTAAGTCTCACACTCCTCACTCATGATGCTTTACAAAACCGTATAACCTTAGTTTTCTTGTGATTAATCCTCATCCCATATTCCTCGCAACGCTCGTATAATGCATCCACTAGAGCCTGAAGCCCCCTCGCTGACTGTCTAATCAACGCCTGATCATCCGCGAATCTCACAATACTAATTAATCTCACTGCAAAAGCCTATGTGCTAAACGGTTGAATTTTTTTACCGTTAGGTTGTTGCACTGCACAAAGGACTCATGTTGTTCTCGTACTCATAGCCATTTTGATGTAAAGTCACTTTCGAGGATGTGATCCAAAG
Source organism: Ischnura elegans (assembly GCF_921293095.1). Lineage (NCBI taxonomy): Eukaryota > Metazoa > Arthropoda > Insecta > Odonata > Coenagrionidae > Ischnura > Ischnura elegans. The sequence continues at coordinate 112,320,471 of NC_060248.1, forward strand.
ACATTCGCTACAGGCAGAAGTGCTCCAGAGCACTGGTTCATAGGCACTACGTTTGCTACAATGATTTATTCTCGGACTGGTCTGAAGCAAAGTCAAAATGGCAGAAATAAACGAGGGTGGGCTAACTGGGATTATAAGATCGAAGAGATGATTTTAATTGCAAATTGAGGCGATTACGGTCATTGAATATTAATGATTATGTTCGAATATCATATAAATGCCAATTTTCCAATATCGAGGTTTAAATTGGGTTGCATCTATGTGTAGGGTATTTCAGAGATAATATTTGCATCATCTTCACCATAATTTTGTATTCTAAGGCTAGCTGGGCCATTGACAACAAATATTCAGTTGTTTATTCTTATGATAAATACATATTTCTAGCATTACTTGTGGAAACTACATTTCCATATTGCTATTCTTGAGAAGAATGAAGTTTGAGTGAGCAAGGAAGTCAAAAGAAAAAAGGGATGAGTATGATAGACGAGAAGAGGAAGCTTTGACTAAGTTTCATGGAAAATAAAGAGAAAGGATGTTCATATTGTATGGTATGAGAATATGTAGGTGGGTATGTGGGAAATATTAGAAAAAGCTGATTCTGTGCAAATAATGAGCAGGGATTTGTTGAGATGATCAAGAGTTGAGAAAGCTCGACATTAAACTGCCTGAAAACCTTGGCATCTGCAGTTAGAAGAATCTAGTGGTTTAGGTATTGGTAGTTATTGATAGTTTTTTTGAAGAACTCAACCTATTAACTGTTTAGAATAAGCTTATTTATTGTTAAAATACATACCCATCACAGCAACTTTTCTCTCAGATGTAAGCTTTATTCCACAGTTGGTTGTCGTGCACAGCAAACGACATGCAAAAACAAAACTCTAAAATAGGCAGGATTATTTTTGCTCACAACTTAAACATAATCATGGGGCTGTTTGGGTGGTCTCTTTTGTGGGGCCCATAATATTCAATTTCACTTGAGAAACTTCTTTCTTGATTACGTTTATATGTGAGTATTTTTCACAAACAATACTATCATTGTGTGTTCACTGTGGTCAATTTAAAAGCTGTTAATGAATGGCTTATTCTCAAATTGAACTGTGCTGAACCTAGGCAATGAGTTGACAATTTTCTTTGCATATTGCTATGCTTTTAATCAACAGCTGAGCATCAAGTGTGCTAGTGCTTGCATTTTCATCAGCATCTGCCATAAAACTGGCTATTAAGTGTACATCATAGTATGTATGCCATATTAGCTCACAAATAACATGACTGCAGGTGTGTGGCACCTTGATACACTTGGAAGGACCACAGATGCCTTTGATTCACCTGCAAAATCGATTTTAGCCCTTAATTTTTCACCGCCTCATTGAGGGAAGAAATCACCCAAGATTATCTAAACAACAACAACAACCCACATGAGCCGAACAAGCATAGGAAGAGGGGTGACACAATCAGCAAAAGTTCACGACTTCATTGGCTCTTCTATGAAAGGGTTAAGCTTGTTGATATTTCATCGTGAATAGCTCAAGAAATTGGCCCTGGGTTGAGAAATGGTCAATAAGCCTCCCCTTATTTTTCAAACAATCGCAATCAAGAGTAAAATGCATTGGTGAGCAATCAGTCCTGAGCTTTGAAAATGTCCTCCAACATAAGTAAAAAAATCATAGTAACTTTTTCAAACAGAAAATTTTAGCTGACGAATAATCTTCATAAATGTTTAATATCTTCTGGAAATGTGGTATACATTACTGAGGAGGAAAACAAATTCAAACTTTGTGTATAAACGATTCTGAGTTTATTTGAGTGGTAAATGTGCAACAAGAATCAGTTTTATGTGAAGGAGTTAGATAAGGCTGTGATATCTCCCGAGTTTCAATGCCTTTGCTTTGGGAGGTGCTTTCAAGGTATGCGGGTTGCCTATACTGATTTCTTTTGTCAATGTCCACTCATCAGAAAACCATATGTTTCATTGTTTTAGCTGTTTAATTGTTTGGATGATGCTGAAAACAGATAGCTGTATGAATTCATCAAAATATTTTGAGGGAAATGCTATGACCCACAATTGTAAGCACCAAAAAGGTTCTTCTTTACTGTACATACATACGTAGTTAGATCTTGGAAACAAAGCTGTGGTAGTGATGCTAGCAGTTATACATATATATTTGTGCAGAGAAAATGGTGTTTGGAATTTGCACCAAAAAGAGATCAGCAATTCCACCATCATTTTTCTTTCTAAAACTTACAGGATACAAGATTATTCACGTCAGTGATAATTTTACACCTGCAAGAACTTCAAACTGGGCAGAACACATGTACATGCCCCTATGAAAAAATTGTATAAACCTGTATAAAATTTGTAAACATTCTTATACAGTTGTATGTATAAGAATGTATACAATTTTTATATAGGTTTATACAATTTTTTCATAGGGGTGGTGAAACAAAACCCAGTACTGTTCCACAAACTTTTTATTATTATACCATTTTTCCGAACTGATGGCGGCTGGGTGGAAAGTAGCAAGTAGCCAATCAGAAGCGCTGCCCCTTCCGCCTCTCCATTCCCCTCCATCCCCTTCCCTTTTCCGCTCCGCTCCCCTCCATCCGGCCGACCAGCGTTGCCAGCCTTGAGAATAACTGTACTTTCGGGGGCGGTGGAAGATTCTCGGACGAACACTGAGCGATTCGATTTGGCAACACTGCTAGCTGGAGAGCGATATGCACTGCACGGAGTTCGGAGAGAGACTGCGGGCTCCTACACACTTTCTCCTGTCGCTCTTCGGCGATTGGCTAGAAGAGTGGGTGGGTCTCGAGCACGCTCAAGGTCAGCCGCCGTCAGTTCAGAAAAAGGGTAGGTATAGCTAGTTCACAGCTAATAATAAAAAGTTTGTGGAACAGTACTGGGTTTTGTTTCACCATGAACATTTCATCGTTTCACCAAGTAACGCCCAAATCAGTTGAAGAACACATGTAATCTGGACTCCATTAATAGGTAGCATTGTAGAAGTAGTTGTAGTACAAAATGGGATAGCCCTGTAAATAGACAAATACCTACATTTATGTTGCAGCACAGAGTACATGATTATAGTGTCAAAAAGTTCCATCGATAGATGTGAGTGAGCTTTAAAAAATTGACATTTCTCACATCACCACAGATACAGGGCATTAGCTCAGGCAAAAGAAATATTCATATAATGAGATAATCATCCATTGAGACCCAAAAAGAACTTTTGCTGAAAGTGCAATGCATCGTTGTTACCTAACTCTTTGTTTCAAAAGGGGGACTATGACCAATGATGATATTCATGTCCATAAAACCAGTGGCATAACTATGGGGGGAATGGGGGGATAGATCCCCCTCCAAAGCCTCAGACAAATAAAAAAATTATTTTAAAACTTTTGTCTAGTTTTGACATATAACGACTGCATCTGCTTAAAGTTAAATCTTAAGTGCCAAAATGCTGTAAATTGTATTTCCAGGCATGTCAATTTTCAAAAATTTTCCGGAACCCCTGTTGCCTGGGGGGGTCCCCTCCCGTGCCCCCCCATCCTTTAGGGGTTAGGTGGAAGAGGGGACTTTCCAGTCTCAACCTCGCCTGAATAAAGGCATTTTATTATTATTATTATTATTATTATCCCTCCCAAAGCATTTTCCTATACGCCACTGCATAAAAACTCAGGCATTCAACACAAATAGAGTGATAGAGATTGGTGAACACCGTTCACTGATTCCATGTGATATTTCTAAATAACGTGATGTTATGTGATGTAGGCAGTGCCTTGCTTTCATCGATTTAAGTTTGAAGGTCTGACATGCAACTAAGAGAGCTGTGGACATACTAGTATGCATAATGAAATTATGACTAGAAAACTTAGATTCCTCAGATAATTAGTATATTCACTGAGCAATAATCATTATATAATCACTATTAATGTTTGGATATTACACTGTGACATAGACAAATAGCCTGGGGAGGCTGTGGGGGCCTCGGTCCCCCTTAATTTTTTTCCCGTGCAACGACTACCATCCATACACCTGCTGATGAGATGACTCGCCCAGGGGCACTTTTACGCTCCATTTTTTGATATACCTAATTACATTTCATAATTTCTACCAATAACCAACAATGAATTTAACCTGTACATATGTAAAATGCATTTACTTGAAAATTAATGTATGGTTTTATGACACATACAAATAGACAAAAAAGTATAAGTGTAGGCAACTCCCATAATACCCTAGTTCCCCCTGAAGCAAAATTCTGGCTATGTGCTTGCTAAGAGGTCACTGGCAATGAGATGATGTACCACAGTAATTTTCAACACTGCCAAGGAATGGAACATCTATTCTTTTGCTGAAAAGGATAAGTGCCAATACACCCTAAAAAAAAAGTGGAGAGAGTAATACTTCAAAGACGTATCAGATACGATTGTAGCATGCATCATCCATCGTTACGCTGATGAGTCACTGGGGAGATTATGTATATGTGGATGGTGAGTTAGTGCATACGTCAGCATTGATTGTTGGACCGAAAGCTGACCCATAGGAGGTGCAGAATGCTCACGATTCATCGAGTTATCGATGATGATTGGGCCAGGGGCCATTAATCTTCCTCAGAGAGAGATTCAAATGACATGCCAAGGTGGACTAGTGGCTGTTTGACTGAGTGGCTGCTGCTAGCAGGGGGTCACAGCCGAAGGCTGTGGAACATATTGTATACTTCAATATTTTGTGGGAATAACTCACTACAGTGGAACCTCGTTAAAGCGAGTACGGGCTATAGCGACACCCCCGCTATTACGAGAGATAGCCGATGCACCGTCAATTGACCCTATTATAAGCGTGTTAAAAAATTCGTTTTTACGAGACCCTTTCGGTGTTGGCTCTCGCCATAGCGATGGTTTCACCGCCGGAAGACTTTCATGAAGACTCCTTAACCTCTGTAATTGCTAGCGATCTGTTAGAAATGAAGTTAATGGAGTGCTCAGTCTCAAATTTATGTGGTAAACTGTCGTTCGATAAATATAATGATGACGAAACAATGCTTTGCATGATTTTTATTCAGTGCGGCGCTTATAAATTGTTTGAATAGTTAGTCGTTATTTGAGTAAGGAAATTTAGTGATGCAAAAAAACAACGCCTTTCGTCTGGATTTATACTTACGTTTATCGGATAGATGTTTATCTGTCGCCGCACCACTCCTGTTCCTGTATATCTGTTCGAAACAGGTATATTGGCTATTATTTGCTCCACCTCCGGTAAAGCGACAATTCGCTATAGCGAGTGTTTATTAGTGCACCGTGGGGTGTCGTTATATCGAGGTTTCACTGTATTTTGATTCAGGGTGGCTCCTCATCTCTGAAGCTGATTGCTTTAAAAAGACACATCTTGTGTTGAAATTTTAAGATTCAAGAGCATTATGAGAATGTAATACTCAGGAATAACTCAGAATACAAACTTCATATTGATAAAATATATTGTATATGCTTATGATCATGTGATATTAACGGATAAAATATTTTTGTGTGCAACAGTCAGGGCCGGAACTTGGAGTTTTGTTAGGGGGGCAGAGATCAGTTTTCTGCCCCCCTCCCCTGATCCCTCCTTGCTCGCTCCCTCCCTCCCGTCCCCTCCCAAAATAAAATTCTTCCATATGCTATTTCTTTGCTTATGCATTAGTTGAAATTACACACTCCATGATGGCTATTAAGAAGCTTTATTAATATTACTGTTTAGTAATTTATAAATTAATAATCATTGCTAAATCATTTAATTAGAAAAGTTAAATAATTAAAAAAATATACTTTTCAAATTCTGCCACCCCTGAAATCTTCCCCAGGGCACCTGCCTGGCCACAGTTACATTCAATTCATAATTATCCATGCAGTAAATAATTAATATATATTTAATACGTATCACAGTGACTGGTAATTGTCCTTCTAGGCTATCCCTGGTCCTTCTAAAGTTTACATTTCATCCACATAAAAATTTTTGGGGGTAGAAGGTTGAAACCTTTAACCTTTATTGGCTTTAGCCCTGTGAATGTAATCAGAAAAAAACATGGATGTGGGGATCAAAATATAATGGGGGGATTAAATGGACTGGACTGAATTAATATATGATATGGTAGTGATGATGTAAAGTGAAGGGGATATGCAGATTGTACTAAAAAATAATGGGAATATTATGGGGATGAGACAAGGTATGATGACCAGCAGTGGTGTCAACACTGTCCCCCACTAGTTAAGAAAAGACAATAGTCAAATAATACTTTTATCATTTTTGGTGCCTCAAAATTTCACATGCATATACTGTGGAACTTGGTTATAATGCCATCAAAGGGACCAGAAGATTTTTAACGTTATATCCGAGTGACGTTATAAAAAAACAGCCTTTAATCTGAGTGAAAGGACAAAGTGAAAATGCAAATGTCCTGCTATATACAACAATGTTTATTGAAATATACTCGTACATTGGAATATGTATAATAAAAAAACGTTAATAAAAAATGATATTCACAATTAAATATTTTATAGCCTAATAAAAACCTTACTTTACTGTCGAAAAAAATCTGTGATCTTCTTTTGAACGGTCCTTTCAGAAATATAAATTCTCTCAGTTTTGCAACAAACGTCTTGAAGCGCGCTGAGTGTTGAAGCAGTGCAGCAGTGAAGCACGTTTGCAACCTAAGAATTGCAAAATGTTTGACTCTATACCCGAGCGTCGCAATATTTGTCGACGATATAAACAGGTTTTCGTACAACATAAAATGTTCAGTTTCGGCTGGTCTGTATAAAATGTGACGTTGAACCCAAGTTGACGTTACAGCCGATGCCGTTATAACCAAGCTCCACTGTATGCATTTGTAGCCAAAATAGTTTTTTAAAATATTGATTAAACTAAGGCATATACATTTAGAAATATGCAGACATAACTTGTAATAAAACTACATACAGAGTCATATTTCACTTGTAAAAAAAAGTTAAGGAAAGTGCTTTCCAGCAATGTTAATTTTGTCATAACACCACTGATGACCAGTAAAATTTTAATAATGGCATTTGGAAATAAAAACAAATATTGAGAGCTTATTTTATTATAAAATATTACTGCCATTATGGATGAGAAACATGGGGGGAAGTCAGTGAATTTAGTGGTAGGAGTAATTGTCAAGATTTCGCTATGAAATATGTAATTTTGTATCTTAGCGGACAATGCCATTTTTATCAATGTAAAAAAGTTACTGTGAACGTAGTTAGTTAAGGGTTTGTTAATTTTATTTAGCTGAAAATTACTAATTGGCTGCGAATAAAACCGAGGTAAGAAAGTAGAACTTGATTTTTAATTTTTTCTGAACTAACAGGTGAAACATAATGAAGATACACTTTTGTATGTTCCAGGCCAGGTTGCCAGGTTTCGGCAGTACACACTGTCATTATCAAGGTGATAATACAAAAATTTTGCGAGCTTATATATACTTAGCTTAGGGAGAGGGGGGTTAAGACAGGGAGGAGGTGGTGATGGTGGGAGGGGAAAAGCTAACGAGGAATAGTTTCCTCAAGGTCAGTGGGTTTACTTGCCGAGTCCAGCAGAACTGATAATAAAGGGGAGGAGTGGGAGGGGTACAAAAGGTCGTATACCACCCGTGCATTTTTGTTTCGACATGCTCTTAAAATTTTTAACTGCTCAAGAAAATCCAACTTTTTACCTTTACAAAGATTGTGGAGAACCTTGACATTGAAATCACTGCTATGGTTGCAATCTAACAAATGTTTAGCAAAGCTAGAGGTTGAATCGCCTCTTACCCAACACTTCATACGTTCATTTACCCTAGTTTTTATGGCACGTCCGGTCTGACCAATATACACAGAATTACAATCAGGCATATTGCAATACAATTTGTACACACCGCTTTGGTCCTTGTCAATAAATTTTGGTTTTGAATTAAATAAAAATTGCCAACAGTTCACCTTGATAATGACAGTGTGTACTGCCGAAACCTGGGTCGGTATTAAAAACTCTTGTGGAACATACAAAAGTGTATCTTCATTATGTTTCCTGTCAACAAGTTCCACCAAATATCGCCTTCCAACCTTAAGCTAACTGGTGAAATTAGTCCAGTTATGTGAAGACTTCGTCTATGGATTTCTGCTATAAATTTTTTTATCAGTAATAACAGGAGATGGGAGATACTTAAGGAAGATAGGAATACAATTAGATCAATAAACATTAATTTAAACAAAAGGGAATGACTTTAAAAAATCAGGTTCTGTACATAGACTGTACATCACACTGAATGTAAAATTTGCATCTTGCTGTCACATTGATAAAGACACCAACTTATTCATGATTTGTTCACACTCATATCACAACTCATTCTATTCAATCTTATGGGATGCTTTTGTCACATTTTCGGCACTTTTTTTGTTACTGCTCTGTCACAGCCTATTTGCACTACAGACAACATACTTTACGCCTTCATCAGCTCAGTTTTTCACATTATATTAAGTGCTTTTTCTTCGCTGATAAATTTTATACAATGTGAAGAAAAATCGCTAGGTTATCAACTGTCTTGCCTAAGTCATAGGGATATTTTCTATTTTATTATTTGAAATTATAACTATTTTTTTATTTGTGAAATAATGGCAGCAATAAAATTATTATTCGAAAAAAATATTGACATTATTTATTAAAGTTTTATAAAATAATTTGTTGTTAAATTATATTTGCACACTGGAGCGAAAGCCATGAAAAATTAATTTTTTTGCGTTTTCTTGCAAAATGTTAGACCTCTCAACCACTTAAAAATCTACCGATACTGATGAATAGCTATATAAAAATTGGCGTTATTATATTTAATTTGATAGAGCCTCGCAAAAATTTTATCCCTACACATCAGAGCTATCAATCGCGCCCGCAAGAGGCGTTTTAAGTTGACTTGAATCCACTCACAATTATTTATTAATGTTTTAGTGCCACCTCATGTCGTGTAGCATCCAAGCCCATGGTAATTGAAATCAAGTTTATGGCAGTAATTTTCAATTGTGTAACAAGCAATAGATGAATGATAGGCATCAAAAGAAGTAGTTGTTCCACCGATGCATCGCGAATCAAGGTTTCAAATTTAGGCGCTAAAAAGAGCGGTTGCAGTTCTCTTAATACTCCGATAGAGCGCGTTAGCTTACCAGTGAGCCGGCTTAAGTAGTTGTATTTCTCACCGAGGTTAGCGCTACTAAAAGTTTGACATAAGAAAATCGTTTTCCCATTGTCGTTTGCGACATTTTGTGATTTTATTTTATAACAAATACTGCCGAGCTGAGTGAAAATATGTATTTTAGCCGCGGAAAAACTGAGGATTAGATTCCCTGCATATCGAGGTAATGTGAACATAATTATTTTGATTTGCTCTGATGTTTAATCTTTCGAAATCGATGAGATGCTCAGACTAAATTTTCTAGGTAAAATGTTTTTTTAATATTATTAGCGATTCCTTTTTCAAGTTCAATCTGTAGGTTTTTTATTTGTGGCTATTTGGGTGCTATAACTATCAAGCGTATATGTTTTCGTCCGGTGATGCTGTGGTCCAGAGCATTTCAATGATCATTAACCTAATTCTTTACAGGTGGTGTGAAGGTCCTGCAGCCCATAACTTCAAGGATTGGTGAGTTATTTGCGTGAATTTTGGTAAATTTGTGTTATCGAGATATATTTTTGGCGGAGTGTATTCAGTGCTCATCTAATTTCCCAAGTCTTTATTCATTGCCCCAGTTTTTATTAAGGTAATTTGTATTCCGAAACTGATAGGTGTTTGTTACCTGTGCCGAGAGTATTTCAGTGTAGTGTAAATAGTGATCCTGAAATATTTATGCTGATTGACCCTAAGTGCCCTAGATACAATATGGGTCGATCCAATAGGCTTCGGCGAACTTTAAACCATGAATGGAGAGCTGCCCTCTTCCGTGTGATTTTGATCGCCCTCGCGATTGATTAGATAGCTAGCTTACTTACAGTTCCAGAATTTTTGTTGAATGCCTTGTCTGGATTATCGTGATTTCAAAACCGTGGTTACATGAAATACTTTTGTCTAAATCCGAGAAAGTGTTAGCGATAGTGTTGTGAGAAATTAACTATTTAACTTCGGAGATTTGTTCGATACTAATCAGTTTTTCGTGGGTAGACTTATGGAACATTAGGTTATCTTCTTTCTCCGAAACGCTTTTCATTTCGGTGGGTTGAGTTGACGTAGATAATTCAATATTTTTGCCTTTTCCCTCTCTGATGAGTGATTCAGTTCTATGATTGGGTTTTAACGTAAGTGATGCAGGATTTCGACTACCCTTCCACTGTAGTCCACATTGAATAATGAATATGTTTGGTGTACAATTGGGCCTCAGTCTTGGCCTGGCTTTCGAGTCTTGCAGCTGTCCTATTCAAATAATGTAATCTGTAATATTGTGTCTGCTCTTGTCTGTGATGCTATCTCATGGTCTCGTCTGTGAGCGTGCTTACAGCTGTGCTGCTTTATGAAGGGCATCGAACTTGAATCCACAGCGTGAGTGTGGAATGTCCTATCGACGTGCCGTCTCAAGTATTTTTTTTAACCGATGCACCAGAAGCGTAGTAACGACTAATTTTGGATAAATGTGTACCTTTCACGTGAGTGTGATATTTTCCCTCTTTCAACTGTTCTCTCGAGTTTGCTTCTCTCGTACGTCTCACGCGGTCGATCGAAATTTCATCACGTAATGACGTCTGCCGTGGAAGTTACTCTAATGGGCTCACTTTTCTTTTTGCAGTCACCAGTCAATCGTGACTATCGTGGAACGCATTTCTCTCCGCTTCCTCTGCGTACCTACATACAATGGAAATTTAATCCAATCGTCCCGTCGCCATTGACTCTCGAAGTCATTCCCTTTTCGTGTATTGTACTTCGGTTTGTGGGAGATAGCGATAATAAACTACGCGAGGAGGTATTTGGATGTTATTGGTAGTTCCCGTAATATTTTCATGGCTCAAATACAAGCATTTTTGGCTTTTTTTAGTGAAGTAATCTTCCCGTGTGTAGCGTTTCCTCTAGATATTTAAATCTCCGTTCTGGATTGTTTTTTGTATGATGCGATCATTGAATTAATTATTCACAATTCAATTGGCTATCCTTTATAAAGTCTACGCTATAAGATATTGATTCTCAATGCTTCTTTTGTGCGGTGGATGATTCTCTGGAGAACGGTTTGTTTATCTGCGATTAGATGCTGGAATGTAAACAGTATCAGCTGTTCCGGGTGTAATCGTACTTATTTAAAATATTCGAGCACCATTATGCTGTGAAGGCCAGTGTTATCAAGCGTCACTGTGAAATTACGAATTCTATCTCAGGAATGGTGTAATTTACCCGGTTCAGTGGCGAGACTGGTAACGATCCCGTCTGGGAGCTCGAGATGCCGCTTGTTCGAACCCTGCCACGGCCATTTGTGTTTCAAGTACTGTAGGATAATGAGGATTTGGAATACTTAATAGTGTGATATAAATCTTTTCTTGTGGAATTTAGAACATAAGTACGTATAGGTTTGGCTTATCGTTACGTTATTTCTTTTGTTTGTTGCACGATTTTTCCACCGGTTATAAGTTATCCACCACCATTAAATTTGCCACCGGTTATTATATATCCTTCAAAGTAGATATTCCGATTCCGCCTAGGTATATATAAGTCATTCCATTTTTGAAGTTTCCCGATCTTCGTAAACGTTTTCGCGCCGGGCGAATCGTCTGTTCCGCTCCACGTAGGCAAGTGATGTGTCACCTATCGCGGCAGCAGTCCGTCTACTAGGTCACTGGGGAGATTTTGCCCTTCCCCCGCACTATCCTTCGCGATAGTATTTCTATGGGTGCCGTCAGTTGAGTGGCAAGTTTTGGATATCAAAACCTCGGAACTGGGGCTCATTTTCAGAAAACATGCGTTTTTAGGAAATGCATCGTGACGTTGCTTCTTAAAAAAATAACATGCCAGACTATTCAAATGCTAACTCCCGGTTCATTCCTCCCCCCTCTTTATGCGTCCTTGATCTTCAGTTATGCAATGTGAGTGTAATTCCAATATAAAAAAATCCTTGAGATATCTGATAGCTTTTTTTGTGACTAGCAAGCTTGTAAGTTATTTTTCCTGGCTTTGATCCTCGTCTTTTCGTTAATAAAGTATTCAATGGAGTTTAATCTTGGAAATCGCATGCATCGATTAACCCGGAAAATATCGTGTTCGTGAAAATATCGATTACTGCTACGGCGTTACATGTGGATTGCAACGTTACATTTACATGAGGGTATATCATGTCAAAAACTTTAATTTCATGTAATTGAGCGTAGACACCGAATCATCGGTCGACGGTGAATTTAGACTGTGACCAAATCCCTGTAACCAAGTTGCGCTCTGTATGATTTTACACTTTCCCGGCGAATAACTATAGAAAAATCTTCTCGGGATTGCGCGCGGGTTAGATTATTTAAGAGCGCCGACGTTTCGGGTACCGACTCGCTACCCATTCTCACGGCTACTATTCTATAGCCGTGAGAATGGGTAGCGAGTCGGTACCCGAAACGTCGGCGCTCTTAAATAATCTAACCCGCGCGCAATCCCGAGAAGATTTTTCTACAAGTTGCGCTCGTTTGAAATACGAGGTAATGTTTTTTATAAGTCTCTAGCGTTTTCTGTCCGTGGTCTGAGCCGAGTAATTTCAACTTTGACGGATTTTCGCCCTTGTATGTCGATGTTATAGTTTCTTGCCCTTTTCCATTCGCAAGAGGCGCTTTGCATGAGGAAGTTGGGGAATGCAAGTATTCCGACCGTCTCGGGTGGGACCCCAATTCGGAAAATTTTGGCAGGCCTTTTCACGGGCGGCTCGACATCAAAGGAATCGATTTTCTGCCCATCGATTTCGAAGACAAAGCGCAGTACTCCTCCATACAAGTGGCTGAGTATCTCGTCTGGGCGGAAGGAATTTATTTTCTGCCTTACCAAATTAATTTCTCCGCTTCATCTTCCCCGTCTCTCTATATTTACCGCAGTTTTCACTTGCCTTTTTTCCTAGATCTTCAAACTATTTAGAGTACATTACTGGTGAAGTATTTTTTAAGAGTTATTTTTTCTAAGACTGGTAGTTTTTACGTGTATAATCCATTTAACTGGAATCATTGAACTGCAGAATGATATATCGGTGGCAGTAGGGTAAAGTCCTCGACTGCCAAACAAAAGGTCGCGGGTTCGAGTCCCTCCTGTGTCGGTTGCCCCTTATCCAGGGTATAGTTTTTCGCACACGTCTAATTATGAAAATTGTTGAAAAATCCGATATAAAATGGCCAGCATGTGCTGTATTCGGTAGTATGGGAATAAATCAAAGAAAGTGAAATGTTTCGCTTCGCTGAGCTGCCGCTTCGAACGCTATTGGGTTCACGTTGTCTAAGAGACCATCGAGATCCGCCTGCATCTCAGTAATTTTTACCGTGACACGATGTTTTCCATTAAGCAGCACCTGGATACCGGCAATAAAATGGATTAGAAATTCAAAATAAAACCAAAAAAATATTCCAACTTCCAACGGGACACGACAGCCTATTGAAAGGTTCCTGACCCACCATTGTTGGAATAAAAACTCTTGCCTAAAATTAGTGCGAATTGTGGCAGATAAGGGAGAACAAGACCTGAGGATAAAATGAATTCTTTTTTTAAGATTAACGCTTTCACAAAGCATCACCCTGTGCCAAGCCCGAGAAAAATGTTTGGATTTATATAAAAATCTAAAATCACTCATTATTGGTAAACATATTTGGCTAGCCTTGACATTGCTATGCCAACTTGTTTTTTTATTATGTTTACTTTACGTAATTTTAGTCCAAATTACTGCCTCATCTCTCTTAGGAGCATCCTTTTCATTTAAAAAGCACCTTTCTTAGAAACTCCTCACGGAAGAACCGAAGCATGCTGAACATTGTTTATGAATTATTTCCTTTCCAACTTCAGCGGAATCTACCGCATTAATTCGCGAAGAACAATGAGGGGAGTGATGAGTAAGGAAGCGGAGTGCCATTGTTTCATCTTGTCGTCAGGTTTTCGTAATGCCAGCTTTATTGTGTCAAGAGTTCCTGGAACAAGTGGCGAATTATTCAGCGCTACCTAACCTTTAATTTTGCCCCTCGCGTGCCCTCTTCTAGCTTCAAAACTCAGGATGGCATCTTAATTTTTTCCGAGTCTTTTCCTTCTCGTTGGAAGCCGTTCTCGATTCCAGACCAGCTTCGTTCTTTTTTAATTTTTCTTAGTTCCAATCCTCTCAGCTCTTGAATCGAAACTCTTTTAGCATAAAGGGTTGCATGCATTTAGACGTTTTATTAGTGTCTAATGTGGATACTTTTGTGTGAATTGTGAGGTGAGGGAGTTAAAGTTAGCGTAATTTTTTAGATAAGCTACAAAAGGTGGAATTAGAAAATCTCCTCTAGTACTCGTTTTTGCGTTTCCGTAAAAATTTCTCGTTACTGCACTGGCCGAGTTTACCTTCGCACGTAATAACTCAAAATTGGACTCATATTTAAATCTCGTAGCCTCCTGTGCGGAAAAAGTTCATCATTAAAGAGACATGGGCCCTCCTTGTCTTGGAAAAGGAAACTTCACCTTACTTCACCCTTAACTGTAACTTGAAATCGAATGAGGTAAACTTCTCCCGGGTTTCCCTCCGGGTCAGATATTCTTTGCCAAACCGATGGTCTCGGATTCGAGTCCGGCTGGGGCATGGGTGTTTTTAAATGCGTTGTTCAATTATATTAAAATGGTGGTAATTTGGGGAACCTGTGATCAATACAGGCATTATTACTTTTATTCTGCTGCCCAAGAGAAGACCGGGCAGCAGAACGCAAGCAGGCTGTGCTGCGCAGGAGATGACCTGACCCAATGGTAAACCCGCGAGGAACTCACTTCATGAGGTCGCAGAAATCCCATTTTGAAATCGCGAAATGCGAACGTTAATGACCAGTCAGGGATCGGCTACGTTGTCAGATCGGTCTCAACTCTGGGCTTGAAATATTTTCGGCTGTGGGGTTATAACTTTTTTTAACAGGAGTGTATTATAGTTAGGCTCTCGGCTAATCTTGAAAATATTCTGAACCAAACAGTCATTTCAGCTATTAAGTATTTTAATGAGCTTTCCATTAGCGTGACATACTGTCGGTTACTCTAGCTATCATTACTTGCGACAGCCCAGGGGCGGTTCAAGGATTTTTTTCTGGGAGGGGCACAAGCAAGGCCGTATCCAGGATTTTGTTCTGGGTGGGGCACAAGGATACCTCGTAATACAAAACGAATGCAATGATAATGGGAGCGTATTAAAAATCTTGCATATTTTTGAGGGTCGGGGGGGGGGGGGGGGGGGGGAGGGGGGGGGCACGTGCCCCCGTGCCCCCCCCCCCTGGATCCGCTTATGCGACAGCCAATATTCTTTCGACTTTCTTCCTCACGGTCCAATAGTTAGGCTCTCTCAAGGCCGAGAAAATAATCTGAACCAATCTTTTTTTGTTTTGGCCCCAAAATTTCTTAATGAAATCAGTTTTCTGTTAGCGTGAAATACCACCTAAGGCTCCTCTGCATGTTCACCGTGTCGCTAATTCAACGAGCACAGATGATCAGATTCGCGTTCATAACTACGCCAGTAAAAACTGAATGAAGCCACTCAAATATGGTGAATTGTTTTGTGTAAAAATTCACTCTATGATACTACTCAATGCATGTCATCTGTATATGATTAATCGAGAAAAAAAATTAAGTGGTGTTGTCTTCTTTCAAAGCACTTTCATCGTTCTTTCTTCTCTCGGAATGCTAACCAATCCGTTCACGTTTTGGACTCAAAATATTGTAATGGAATCAGTTTTCCCTCAGCGTGAAATACCACCCAAAGCTCCATGGCACGTTCACCGTGTCGCTCACTCGCTGAGTGCAAGTGATCAGATTCTCGTTCGTAGCTGCGCCAGTGGAAGACTGAGTGAAGCCTTCCTTCGGGGTTTCTTTCGCGGAGCTCGGCAGAGTCGTTTCCAGCACAGCGAGGAGGAAGCAATCGTCCCCCCGCGTCTCGACTTACAGTTCTCGCGCGGACCCAATTGCCTCGACTTATTGTTAGCGGACGGGGATTTGAGAGGCCGAACGAGTATGTACTCGGAATGGTTTCCCGTCTCTCCGGAAGCCTTTGCGTCCGCTTTTGCTTTGCTGGCTTCCACATGTATTTACCTCCGTTAATGCATGTGGAAGCCAGCAAAGCAAGGTAGGTACGCTCGTATCTCCAGCGTTCGCGTTTCGTCGCCGCCTCAAATTTCCGTAATCTCGTTCTCTCCACCCGTAATCCCTCTTTTACCTTCCCCGTCTCCACCCACGAATGTTGTCGCCTCCGCCTACTCAGGCAATAGACATCGCGATGCATCGCCTGCAATCGCAGGTACGCCTTTCCTCCCCTGAGTGGAGGACGTTGTGAAGGTGTCGCTTTCTATGCAGTGCAACCCATTGCGGTTCATTCTCTTTGTTCTCTTTGTAACCATACGTTTCCACGATCGTTATTTCCATGCGCGTTTTCGTCTCATACTAATAATGTTATTTTTTTGCGAATGCTTTTTTTTTCGTGAGAGAATCGCGCACGAAAAAATTTCAATTCCCCATAGCTCGTGAATTTGCGGTACGCTTTGATTCGGTATTTCTTGCTCCCGTTCATGACGTGGTTTTTCATGCGTTGAGGAAATGCGGGAGCGTTCTTGTCGAGGAATTTATTTGGGACCCAGAAAACTCGGGCGTGTTAATTATCACGCTTTGGAATTATATGGAGCGCGGGAGGCTGTTGCTACGTGACGGATATAATGATTCTTGAAATTGAGGTTGCAAAATTACGCATGCGTATTGAGGACCATTCATAAAGGCGATTTCAGAGGAGTTAATCGGAACTTAGTGCGAAAGACTTCTGAGGCATGCATTATCAGTTTCTGTGGAGTAATTTCGTTGCTTTACCTATATCTTTCGGCGTGAAACGTTACCTTGTGATTTCAATATTTAATCGGTCGATGGCATTCCATAAATATAAAAATATTCTATATTTGACCGATATATTCACGGAAAGGAAAAATCTATCTCTCATTAACCATGAAAATTTCAAAACCGTTGTTGGTGAAACACGTCATTTTCGTATGTAGTCAAAGTTTGAGTCGCGCGAAGAAATAAGTAATGTACAGTTTACGTGGTTGCAGTGATATTTATCTGCTTTATGTGAGCCTTGCATACAATTTAAAATTTGAACTGTGATAAATCGGATACAGTTTGAGCTTGCTTGAAATTATTTATTTTTTGCTAGCACTTATAAAAGTATCCTGTGACTTTCTATGCTTTGGTATGCAATTTTTTAAATTATTTTTTTCAGACAAAGACACGTAATTCATGGAGAATAGCAATTAAGGATCTAATTTTCTCTTTGATTTCTAGGTAAACCTATAAATTTTTTCTTCAATCTCTGCCCGACTATGCAATTTCATTGTAGAGTTGGTTTTGTATTAATTTTTTTAAATGGCGGTACTTGAAGCATAAAGTAGTCCTTTCATTTAATACGAGCTAATTAATTCGACCAAAGTTTTGTAATTATTTTGCAGGTATTGAATTTAACAGCCCCTATACTCCTGTGTGTGGAGCGTGATAACCATCATTATTTCTTAATTTACGTAAACTCTCGGCCGTTTTAAATTAAGTCTCTCATATGAATGACCTCAATAATGTGAAAGGACTACTTTTATTTTTGTCAGTTCGAGAATTATTAGGCTTAACGGATCGCGGTATATGATCCATCTAAATTAATTTCGCATTCTCCGCTGGCGTTTCATTCTAAAGGAAAAAGAGGGTGGGGTTATTGATTATATAGAGAGAAATTTCTGCAGTGAACTGTGTGGCCCGCATGCAAAAATCCACCGTTGCTTTCTCGACCGTGGCGGCGATTTTGTCGATTCGCGCGATTAATTATTCCGGATATTAATTGCGACAGCATTTATTTCCATATTCCGTGATTTTGACCGCACGCTCGGAACTAATAGTTCATTGAATCCGTGGAATTTTATTTTATGTATAATTGGAAATATATATCCACAGCGACTCGAGAACGAAAATCACAGTTTAGGGCAACTCATCGTTATAACTTATAAATGGCCGTTATATTCCCCGCTCACAAACGTTTCAATGGACGTTCTATATCCCAATTTTGCTATTCCTTTTTCTCTCATTCGTTGGACAGACACAAGCGAGAATTTTTAAATAATGAATTTCTATCTACGATAAGGATGACAATTCCAATTTATTTTTCAGATATAAATTTAACCGGAAGCAATTGATTGGCGATTAATTGATTTATTTTGTCATCTCCATGTTGCTTTATAAATGATTTGAAATTGTTGGAAAAGCTCGTCATGACGGTAAATTTACGAAGAGAACTGGTGCCATTTACAAAAATAATAATAATTGCATTAAGTATTTTGGGTTAAGATAACCAAAGTATGTTCTTCTGTCCAATTTTCTCGTATTCAGTGTTATTTTTCTCGATTCTCTTCATTCCAGAGAATGAATGTTTGGTATGTTGAATGTTACAGAGACATTTTATGTACAAGAAAGAAATATCAGAAGTGTTATCTAGTAAGTAAGTATCAGTGTTTTTCCTCGTTGCTTTTGGGTGTGTAGGAAGCCTAACATATTATTTGTGATAGTTTCCGTTTTTATCGCTGATTTATCTGAAGGATCTTATCGATTGAGTACCTATACAGCCATGAAAGTCTACATTGTGCTTTTATCTTGACAATGGATTCGCATTTCCAGACCGATTAATGGAGATTAAAAAATCTCAGTTCCGTCCCAATAAGGGCGCTCATTCGTCAATGTACCCCCATGTCTCCCTTCCTCCCTTTGCGGCATAGCCCATGCTATTTTTTCTCCATGCAAATTGGCGAAGGGTTGAGGGTGGGTCCCGCCGCCCATGCTAATTCCTCGTCTCCCATTGAACTCGCCGCAATGCGTTCGACGGGCGTGCACGTCTTGTGTGCGCCTATAAAAGAGGGATGGGAGGTATGCATTCGTGCAAAGTGTGGAAGGCACTTCCCTTGCTTCCTTTCTCCTCCCCTTATAGCACCTTATAGTAGTGAGTTCCCTCCTACATCGTGACTCTTTCCTCAGCGACGCTTCCCACATCGCTGCCTCCAGGAAGACGCATTCGTTGAGGAAATGTACTTAAAGGGACTAAAGTACGTCATAAGCAGCAAGCACATCAGACGAGACTTAAACCATATTCCACTCCTGCATGATTTCAAATACGGTCTGCATATACTTGCTGATTCCTCCGGAAAAACGCAAAACATGATGCCTATCCCATAATGCCTAATCTCTCTGGGACTATGACCCCAAATCGAACCATAAACATAAAACTCCCAAAATTGCCCTTAACCCCACCCACTCCTTAATTCCCTTAATGGAAACTATGCCATAACATTACTGTTTTGACTTGACAGCAACTAACATTTGAAGAAACCCTCATGAGACAGTTGTAAAGCTGGGAGTTGAGAATTTAAGAAGACTAAAGGCCGCTGTACACGACGAATGATTTCATTCGCATTATCATTCAGCATGATCATGCGCATGATCATTCACCGTGTATGACGGAACAATTCGCGAATGAACCTTCATGTGCATGATCATTCATTGAAAATTAGAACATGTTCTATTTTGCTCGCATGATCCTGTGAATGATTTCGTGATCATTCAGCATGATCATTCACCGTGTATAGCGGCCTTAAGAAATCTATTGCGTTCGTGCTTGGCTGCGCAGTAAGGAAAAGCTGAAGCCAGCAATGAGACCCATCAATTGCAGTCCTATTATTACGGTGATTGTAAAACGTTAGCAATAGTTAATAAATAGGTTTTACTGAAATATTTGTAGTTCTCCCTCTTCGTGAGTACTAAATGTAATGAAAATAAAATTTTCAATCGAAATAAACAACAAGAAAACAAACTTTTTAGTCGTAAACTGCCGATCAGACCCATCTCGTGATCTCCGACGGAGCCATTTCTATCTCGGTCTCATGCGAAGAGCAAGGTTTCTCAGGATAGTTCTCTTGTTTATATTTACACTGCGGACGTAGTCTTCCGCAGCTGACGAAAGAGGGAAGAGATAGCAGGATATGGTTGTTCGAAGTATTTTATTTCTCTTGCTTGAAGACCGAATTGAATTGCGAGGTGTAGTTTTTTTTCCTTGTAAACACAATCCCCAGTCGAGTCTGCGTTAGAAAACCTGCATAGGCTTAGTAGAAGGTCGTCTGCAATCACGTGATGCGTTTTGGCCTATTCAGTGACCCCTCTACGAGTCGCGTCTTGTCGTGGTTTTTGATGTCATTTTGACCACATCCTTTCTCCCTCTAATTGGGTGTTCGTGTCAGCTTTTTGGTTTGTAAGCAGTACAAGACTTACTGTTAACCTAAAGGAAAGCCTTTTAGAATGGGATTGAGGGTAGAATGCGATTTTGAGTCAAATTTTATCATTAAAAATGGCATAATATTCACTCTTTTAAACTAAATAAATTAAGATAGTATGCATTTCATTAGGGATGACAAATATACATGTGATTCACTGTAGAGATCCCCCCACCCTAAAATGATCCTTCATGACTTCTCTCCGAACCTATCCATCCTTCATCACCGCACATATTATATGAACATCATCTTGTTAAACATGTTTAGCTTTCGATTAACTTATATGTTTGATAGATTATTTTATTTCTTTAAATACTGGACTATTTGTGAGTTATTTTTTTGTATTTTTGGGGATGTTCACTCAACAATGTATTAATATGTGGGTAAAATCTTCCTCCAAACTAAACACCTTAAAGACGGTTTGCATATTATCATTTAGGCAACCATGTTTTAACTTTGGGTACGATGTGAAAAGGTTGTCGAACATAGAACTCATTTTATTGAATGGGTCATTGAGCTATGTTTTCCGTGATTATTTGTGTTGCGAGTCTCTTTGCCAAATATCTCTCAATCCTCTGGTATTTGCTTTCCGTTGGAACCCTGTTTATTCTGTTCCCCCAAAGAAACTACCTCAGACGCAAGTTTGTATAAAAGCTCAAACCAGCGTGTTATAGTTACAGAAGTTAACGATGCTATAAATAGGAGATGTGATGATCAAGTTGGCGAGTTAAGTAATGGTCTTTGATCATTCAATAAATTACAAATAATCACATCGTTTTTTCCACAATCGATAAGAGTCTATAACGGCAGCGTTAGGACTTATAGGTTAGTTGAATTTTAGTGTTGCCTACTATGTTATGTATTTATTTACACATGTTTCCGACTTTTCCTAGTATTTCTAATAGCATTTTTTGCATGTTCAGGCTTCATAGGCAGATTGCATTCATGAATCGTTGGCAAGTTTTGTCTTTGCATGAATATGGATGCATAATTTATTTGTATGCGTTACATTATTATGACCGTATGGTGTGCATTTGGGAATCCTCTTGCATGCCGCATACTTGGTGATTGATCATCCCCTGCCAAACACTCTAGAGGTGGCTCGCATGTAGACATGATCCATGCATACGGGAACTGTCACTGGGCGATTTCCCTTTCTTTGGAAACTCGACTTTGGTCCCACCTCACCCTGTGCATGCGTGCTGTTGCGTTTCCATTGAGAGGCCTCAGGATTCAGAAAACCCTGGTCTATCAAGCGAGAAACCATTGAAGCTGGCAAGTTGAAGTGCTGGATGAATAGAGGCAGGTAGGCCGGGAGTTTTTAGAAAAAGACTGGGCCGATGCGGGAGGAAGAGAAGTAGTTTTCGGTTTAGGAGTTTTCAGGGGTGGTTGAGCGAGGGAATCGGCTGATTGATTGACTGGCCGGTAGATCGGAACGAAAAAGGCCGTCGCTTTCTCGCCACCCGCACCACGTCACTTCCGTCGCCTCCTCCCCACCCCTCCCACATTGTGTCTAGTTGCCTTTCTTGTTTTGCCGCAGGGATGTGCGAGGGACCGACCGCCGCGCCGTGGCTTGGCATTGTTTTTTTGAAGTCCCGTTTTGACGCTCTCGTCCGTACCGCCTGAATTTTTTGTGTCCCCCGTTGATCTATTCCAATTTTTCGCTTAGGAAATTAGGATTCGTTGAATTATTGGGGGAGTTTACATTTGTTAACTTTATCTCGCTAACCCTTAACAACCCCAGAGCTGATTCTGGAAGAAATCAAATTTCAATATTATTCATTTTGAAAACTTGAAAATTTTACCCTAAATGATAATTATCCCGGCTGCTAAGTATTTCGTTATTGACATTTTCACTGCAGAATAATAGGTAGTTTAGATAACTCCTGAGTAGAGCTAAAAGTTTAAACATTTTTGATGTTGCTTAGAAGCAACATTAGGTTACAAAGGGTTAATGGAAATTGACAATCCATGTCCTGTTTGTAAGATCCGATGGAGCTCCGTTTTTATTCGATTCTTTTCCAGTGAAATGAGACATTTTATTCCAATAAATTTTTTTAGCCTTTGAAAATATTTATTGTCCGTTTTTCTGTGACTGTGTCTCAGTTGGTAGGTTATGTTTGCTGATAACCCATACTCTTTTTATTTTTTTCGAAGTACTCGTGTCTCAGCAATTGTCCCGTGCAACATTCGGACCAATGATTGTCTACGACGGTCGAATAAGATTTTTAGTGATCATAGCCTCGTTTGCGATTGCGCTATGGTATATGTCACGTTTTTTACGGCGGAAAATTCTAATTTTTCGTAACTATGTTTATTTCGAAAGAAATACGTCGCTATGAGAAGGTTAGCGGATAGGAGAGAGGAATGGAGAGCTGCGCCAAATCAATCTTAGGGTTGACTAATTATAAGTATGTGTGTTTCGAATAAGTGTTACATTGACTGATGTACTACTAGATTCGCCGTTTTCTTCTAATTACTCCGAGAAAGCATAACATATTTTGATATTAACCCATAAACTTTTTCAAACTGTTTCTCTTATATACATACCTACTTATAAAAATAAATGTTGGCTTCCAGATTCTACGTAGTTAGTAATTTAAGGAAACGAGCTTTAGGTAACCTCACTCTAAGTGGAGATGATCGATCATGGGGTTAAGGTCGATTCAGTCCGCCACAAATGTTTTAAATCCTACTGAAATATTCGAATGCAAACGACTGCTCATCGAGATCCTCTCTCTTATCGCCAGCAATATTCTCAGAGTGACTTGCGACGGTTTTTATGAATTTATCCATGGAATTAAATATAAATTGCACGATCATCTTGTTATAGCAAGAAGCTACTCGCGATGCGTCTTGCAAATGTATGTACAAGCCGTTGTTTTGAAAGATTGCCGAATATTACGCTATTTTTCTACTTCCATTATCATCCCCTGTCCAGCTATTTATTTTATTTCCCTTTTCACTTTGGATTTATATAAGGGTTATCTCTTAATCGAGTTATCCCATCGGTTACACAGGAAAAGTGGAGGTAGATAAAACATGGTTTGAGGTAAGAAAATACAAACAAGAGGAGTTGATTGCCGAAGAATTACTGTTTAGTTAAAAATTCGACCTTGTGTTCCGCACCCTTAAATTGTACCCTAATGGGGTTATTGCCTTATCGGTTGTAGCTTCCTTTAAACTCTTAGCTGTCGTTTATGCCTATTACGATTTTGAACTGTGCCACCAGAGTACCATTGATCAAAAATTTTGGGAACGGATTTCGTTTGAGATTAACAGTAAATGTGATGAGGCTAAAAAAGTGTCATTTTTTTACGGCTGACATTTTGGGACTGCTGGACCGAAAGCTAAGGATAAATTACGTAGAGGGCAATCGATACCCTTTCAGTCTGCGCTGAAAATCGGCCCTGAAATAAGATCCCCTGCTGAGCCCCGTCCTTGCTCGGTCACTCAGGTTTCTGGTTAATCCGGCCGACACTGAGGCAAGCAGCTCTCTTGCGAATGGTGCACGAAATGATGCATGTCACCCCTGGGCCGTGGTGCGTTCACCCCGCTTGTTTTTTGTCCCGCCCTTTCAGCTTCACAGAACAGCGGACGGGAAGCGGTTTTGTATTTCCGACGTTCGAAGGCAAGGTTGGAAGTCACGGTTGGATCTCGGCGGCTCTTTATATAGATCGTCTCCATCCCCGAAGAAGGCATGGAAAAAAATGGGCAAAGCCTGATGTGCTTGCGGAGGAATTCTTGAGCTGAGTAGGGTTGTAGGGACCGGCAGGTTGAATCGGGACCCTAGGTTGAAATGTTGGTAAGGTTATTTTGCTTGGAGTCACTTTAGGTCTACTTCATGTTTGCTGAATTAGAAGGTGAGAGCAAGGCATCTACGTAAACCATCCCGCAATGGCTAACTAGAGATGTTAATTCAACTGCTTTCATTCGCTCTGCACCTTGCGTTACAATTGTTTTTTTGCCATCTGCTGCATTGTGTGATGGATTTTCAAGGCTAAAGATGCATCTTTTTGGTCATTCTTCATGCTCTTTCGACTTTGCTGATGATTTTTTAAATTGAGGTATACCGATATATTTATTAATTTGTATTTTTTCTGATGTGGATGCAATAAATGAATCTTGAACAGATACGTGTAGAATTTTTTTTTTTTACTAGGGTGCTCAGTTGAATTGTTTACAAATGGATGAATTTTTTACATCCCGAATGTTAGAGTGCACTATATTTCATCTACAAAAAAACTCATTTTTTACGGAGGAAACAAATTTAAAGCTCTTGGTTACATGAGGGCATTTTGGGCCAATATGGGCATGTTACGATTGCTTTGAGATCTATAACTACATGATTATAAGCGGATTTCCGAGCGGTAGAAGAAGTATATTTAATGAACGAATAGTAAAGGTCTTAATATAGTGGAGCTCTTTTTGGTTGTGAATCTTGGGCCGTGGAAAAGGACAAAGGAGTGAAAGATGCCAAAATTGTTATGGAGTAAAGAGGCTATGAGGTTGGTTAGAGGAGAATAATGGATGGACAATAAAATAGTAAAAAATGGGATACGTGTTAATTTTCGTGGAAATTCTCATCCTTGTGTGAAGATGACTTCTCCTATTGTTTTCCCACATAGAATTGGTTACGTTCACCTTTCCGTTGTTCTGAAAGGAATTCCTCTATTATGTACCTACCCACTTTCCTGGATTGGCGCTATATCTTCAGTCATCGATCGCATCTCCTGATACTCAACCAAGTGGAAAGAAAAAGTTTAAGTTTGGGTAGATGGGGAGAGGCAGTTACTTGAGTTACTCGAGAGGTGGTAAAGTTAGCGGAGAGAGCAGAAACGAGTGGAAGCGAGAAACCTAAAGCTATATTTTGAGGGTAAGACACGGGGAAAGAGAGCAAGGAATCAAGGAATCTGGTGAAAGTTAGATGAAGTGAAGGACC
Organism: Ischnura elegans; assembly: GCF_921293095.1. Taxonomy (NCBI): domain Eukaryota; kingdom Metazoa; phylum Arthropoda; class Insecta; order Odonata; family Coenagrionidae; genus Ischnura; species Ischnura elegans. The sequence continues at coordinate 112,345,913 of NC_060248.1, forward strand.
TGATGCTGTCTCAGTGTATATTGTAGGTGAATCATGAAAGCTAATTGGTGTCTCTTCTCTATTGTCTCCTCATCGTAGGAAGATTTATGATATCTTTGTTCTGATGTTGTGACGCGAATAAGTAATCAGGAGTCATTTTGGGAGTTGCAGTAGTCTTTAGCTTCGTGACGAGGGGAAATTGAAGGAGATGCCCAGATTTTGTTAACAGTTATAACTTAGTTGCAAAGAAAAAATAACAAGTTAGTTAAAAGTTATAAAGTCCTTTTAAAAAAACAGACAAAACAACACACTCTTCACTTAAAATTAATGAAGATGCGATGTGACCTAAAGATATTGTCCGAGCACATTGAATACCAAATTCTATTCTTTCAGAGTAATCTACGGTGCGTTGGTTTGATTGATTGAAATTCAAATAAATTATTGGCACACAGCAATGGATACTACTCTTCAGTGCCACCCATTACTCCATTATCCCTCCCTATCTAAGCCCTACCTCACTTCGTCATTTACATTACATCTACATCCTTCAGCTTACGGTTTGTTCTCCAGCTTCCCTTATTAATTAAGGCTCAGCTTTTAAAATTTCACTGTCGCATTGAAAGTAACAATTTGTGAAAATGTTATAGAAACTTAAATGTGCACAGCCATTCTTGTGGAAGAGTCCACATCATCAGGTAGATTCCAGAATTTATTTCTTCCGTTAGAATAGTATACCGTGTGTTGGTTTGATCGATTTAAAATTCGAATGTATCCTCGATGCACTACAACGGACCCATTCCCACTTCTATTCCTAATGTTCCATCTATCTACTCTCCGACTACGTCTCGTCTCTTCTCGTTTATCTCACCCTTTCATTTATCTTCCTCGCACTCATCACAAACGACGGTAGTCTTAAATCTTATCCTCTCTCCTTACTCTCTCAAATAAATTATTGGCACACAGCAATGGATACTACTCTTCAGTGCCACCCATTACTCCATTAAACTCCATTAAACGACTGTAGTCTTTAATCTTATCCTCTCTCCAAATGAATACTCCTTGTAAGGTAATATTTCCCAATATGTAATGATGCGAGAATGGTGTCATCGTGCGAACCTTTGCATCAAAACGTGTCCCTTGAATGACTGTAGCCAGTTTGATTGGTGGTCATGTCCCCGAATTGTGCGGCAACAACAGCGGATCCCCCTTCCGGGTTAAACAGGAAGGTAGCCCCCACCGCTGCAGTGGATCTTCAGCTTCTCCGAGTGAAAGGGATGTTGAAATTCAAGTCGTTAAATCTGGCGGGGCGATTTCAATTGTGAAGGAAATGATAGTCATCCATATATAGGGCTCCAAGAATCGATAACCATCGATATCCTCTTTTTACCTCTGGTATTAATTTCCAAACCAAAGGGTAAAATTAGCCATCTCCCGAAAAGCAGTATGCATTCTTTTTAACTCCTACGTGAGGTTGCTGGTATTTCCGAAAGTCGAAAACTGTACATTTCGCATGCATGTTGTCTCAGTTGCTTGGAAACGTTTCCTTTTCGTCTGAAATCTTATTTTGGAATATTTTTGGGGTCTCATTGTTCTGTTAGGTATTCTAACATTTCCTGTTCAAAAGAAGCGGCAAGCCCCAGCTAGACCTAGTTTTCCATTAATTTTTAGAAGCCTTCTCATAGTGCAGATTCCGATGTGCTATAGCGTCTTGGATTAAGTTCCTTCACAATCGATGATGACTGGTGGTAGTCACTATCGTTATATATAGATAGTGCCATCGATAGTTCTCCTCTGCTGGTCGTGATCCAGTCAGGCTCTCTCGCAATCTGCTCTCATGTGCGAGGAAACGCAAGCGCGCCCGTACAACGGAATCCATTTTCGTGGGCGTCATACATACGAGGGAAATCTCGAGTTTTATACGAGACCGCCACGCATTGTGCGTCCCTTTCGAATTGTCTTCCATTTATGGGTTGGTTCAATCACGCGCCTCGAAGTTCCTTTTTATCCTCTCTGGCCCTATAGCAGCTGTCACAACCGCACGCATTCCGGAAGATTGGAACTTCCGATGCACATTCTTCGAAAAGTAATGATTCTCTCGCGATATTTTATGATGTGAGTGCATTTTCACTGTTAGAAATCAGTATTTTGTCGCAGAAGCTTTGGAATAAACCGTTGGCGTATAGTCGCGGCAGTGACTTTCGTTGTCAATGACAGGCTTCGTAAACTTCATTTTGGCAGTCAATAGTTGTTCGAGTATCGACTCGCAGTTGAGTGTTAGTTGGTTACCTAATTGCCGATGGGGTTTTGATTGATGGCGATCAATTAATAACCATATGTATATAGTCGATGATCAAGTAATCGTTGTGAAAACAGGTAGTTAGCCAGTATAGAATTTCTTCAGTCGGTAATTGATTGGTAATTGAAGACTGATAGGCCATCCATAATCAAGTTGACTACCTTGCAGTAAACACTATTAACTGTGTGGTATTTATTACCACTTGTATGGAACTGTTGTAAACCTTCGACCTTAAATTTTCTCTAAGAATCATCATCTATGACTGAATTCCAAGGTTTTGAAGTATCTTTTCTAGTGTTGAACAAAAGTGCATCGTGAGCATCTTTTTATTGTGATTTAAACATTGTCATTGGGAACAACACATCTGCGGACAGGTGAATCCAAGTTCTCTTACCTGGCCGAAAAATGATATTGAGGAATTTATAGGGCTGAAAATATAGTGATTCCTGATGGGTTTCTGCATTAAAATGCTATTTTGAGATTTATTGTGTCATAGGGTGTAAAATGATGTTGCTTAAAAATGTCTTCTTCATTCTTTGAATTCCATCTCCCATATCTGGGGTTAGATAACATTGAAAATATAATTCATGACTTTTCTGGACTATCATTTTCAAATCAATGGGAGAACATCTCCAAGATGTGGTTTCTATTTTCTTTCCCTTTTAGAACATTTAAATCTTAGAAATTATGTTTTATACTCAGTCGTTTTTGTTGCCATATCGTGGAAGGGAAGAAGGGCAAGGCATGGCCCCAATGAGTTACATAGGGCAGGTATTAAAGGATGTAAAGGAGAAGAAATACGTCGCTATGAAAAGGCTAGCGGATAGGAGACAGAAATGGAGAGCTGCGTCAAACCAATCTTAGGATTGTTGGCTAATGATGATGATCGTAATATTATAAGTGTATAGATACACACCTACGGTCGCTCAGGGAGGATCATCAGGTAGTCCGATGTTTGATCGAGAAAATTGATTCTCATTACGCGGTTTGATTCTGTTGCTTTCGTGAGTCGGTCGTGGCTAATCAATACCCTTGCGTAATGCGAAGTTTCACCTCGTGGGTAGGTAGCATTTATCCCTTTCACGCAGCCACCTCCGCGGCTCTTTGCTAAGCGTACCCACTGTTCTCGTTGCCATAAGAAAGCACACATATTCATCCTTTCCCCCCTGAGGGCCTTTTCGTTTTACACCCGCTCTCAACATTCCCTCTCTTTAGCGCCAGTATTTTCGGAAGTGTTAAAAAAAGAGCCGGATGGTTTTAGGGTGGAACGGAGTCGGTGGAGTGGGGGACGGAGGGGAGTAGAGACGGCGGGTGTTTGGGCCGTGAGGGGAGGGAACGATGGAATACAGGGTCGCCAACGTTCCCGTCGACGAGGGGGTATTTTTTGAGGATGTTTGACTTCACCTTCCTGCGAGATTTTCGGAGGGCGCCCTGTTTGAAAGGATTTTATGAAGAATGTATGGTAGCGATCGAATTTAATCGAACACCATTGATAGTCTCGTCTTTACTGAGGAAGTAACCCTTGCCGTGTCCTAGAAATGTCGTAGTGTCGTAGAAATTCTGCTTTAAGCTGACTTATCCAATTTTTGTCCAATATTCGTTTGTCTAATTATTTTGTCTAATATTTGTTTGTATCCAATTGAAAATTCGAGATTTTAATTCGGTCAACTTAAAAAAAGTACCTATGTAATTAATTCTCTTGGAAACGGAATGATTTTAAATTTAAAGTGTTACGGAAGTAGTTAAAAAAATGCTATCAAAAATCAATATTGTGGAACAACCTCGGGAATGATTTTGACTATATATTTTGTGTATGACATGGCATTTAATTTTCACTAATTTTTTTCTGAAGTGATTCTTGAAAAATCTATTCTTTTTGCCGTTTAGCAGGTGAAACGTGCAATATTTTGGACTTATTCTCTCTCTCAACCGAAATTATTTTCCCCTAATTCTTTTTTATTTCTAGAAAATTCATCGCCACGCAATTCAGATAATATTATTGAATTTGCCGTAATCCACGCAGCCGAATTACCACTCACGTCAATTTAACAAATATTTCCAGCAAAATTGTGAAACTACCTCGGGAATGATTTCGACTGTGAATTTGGAGCGTACTATGGCATTTCTTTTTCACGAATTTTAAATAAGAATTCCTTGAAAAATCTTCTTTTTTGCCTTTAATCATGTAAAGCTTTCTTTGCTTTGGACTTATCCCCTCTCTCAGCCGAACTAATTCGACCGTGCTTCATTTTTTCTTTATTTTGTAGTAATTTGTGAGAAATTGGAGAAATTTTGGAAAGTTTCCGCTTGAACCAGCCTTTTTTTATCCGCAGAGAATTCTCAATTTCCGATATTCAATGACTTTCCGCTATTCTACTTTCACTTCAAGGTAGTTTCATCATTTTAATTTTCAGGCAGAAATATTAAAATGGGAAAGACTAATAATGCTATCGTATATATTAGTAATTGTGAGCCAATAAAATTGTTTGGATATGAAATATGTTTTTAAGTTAGGTATTGGTGTTTACATTCACTTTATATTCGTTTTATTTCGCACATTACCTATTAAAATGCCGCGTAACTACTGCGGCCATTCCCATACTACTTGATAGTGTGATTACAAAAAGCGGAGTGTAAATAAGCGAATCCCATTGGCTTTCAATTTAATTTGAAAGTAGTTATCATGACCGCACGCACGAGCTTTGATGTTAAATCACCCGGTGGAGCCTGCTGCGTCCTCCATATCCAATGATTTGATGGTTGAAAGGGACGCTGAACCTGATTGGCAGCGGGGCCTACGCGTTATTTACCTTCCATTGGCTGCCGTGGCCGCGAGATAACCCTGGGTGAAACGGAAGATCGGAAACTTGAAGGCAAGATTGTTATATGTATGATGATAAAAGGCACAGACCGTCCAATGTCGATGGCCGTAATAGAGGGACAGTAATTGTTAAATAATTGAGAAAGAGAATGCTATTTACGGTTAAGTCTTTTTAGCTACAAGCGAATAAATGTGGCAGCATACAGCATAATATGCTCATTAATTGTTATTACCCATCACTATGTGTAAATGTATTTCGATTTGCTAATAATGATAATTGTTTACAATTGTTTAAGTATATTGATTCGCCTCATTCTTTTATTCTGCATTCAACTCATTATATATGTAAAATATTGTTATATCAGTCCATTTTGGAGTAGCATAAAAAGTATCTGGTGAGTTTAATACGTAAATAGACGCAAATAATTAGCGGAATTACTTCGATGGTATGGCTGCGGTGCCAATTGTAGGTTTTTTATCATTCAGAATAGACTTATGTATTCAGGTTTACTTTTAATCTTAATTTTTGTCGCAATTGTCGTCGCCAGAGTTGCTTCTCGTATCCTCATCGCGTATCATGTCGGTTCCGTTGTCAACCCTTCACTCGTTTCGAATGGCTTTAACCCTTTCTAACCCAGAGCTGCTTCTGGTCAAAATCAAATTTCAAGATTTCTCATTTTGAAAACTTGAACAAAATATATGGAACAAGTAAAGAGAGATGTGAAAGAGAAGAAATACGTAGGTGTGAAAAGATTAGCTGATAGGAGAACTGGGGGGAGAGCTGCGTCAAACCAATCCTAGGATTGTTGACCAGTGATGATGATGATGACAATTTTTCACTCAATCATAATTATTGTGGAAAATAAATATTTCGTCATTAAAGTTTATACCACAAAATAATACGTAGTTTAAAAATTTCGTAAATAGGACTGAAAATTTATACACGTTTGATGTTTCTTAGGAGCAACGTTGGGTTATAGTGGGCTAAAGTGAAGAATCAGTATTTCTGCCAAAAGTAGGTTTCCATAGGCAATTCAAGGGAGCTAACTATTTGAAATGTTTGCGTTGGGTGATTTTAAAATCGAATCCCTCAATTTGTCTCGTGCGGTCGCCGATGTTGGTCAAAACAACAAACAAAGACGAACCGGTCGATGAACTTCGCTTCACCCTGAATTCAACGTGTACGACTCAGATTCCTGTAGTACGTACCGCGAGCGAGTGGAGCGAATGAAGGCGGGTATGAGCTATGAGATGAGATGGGCAAATGCCTGCACGGAGACCGTGTACCGCGGTAAAAACTTAGCCGAGGTGGGTGAAACCGTCCCTCCTCCCTGCGAAGGAATCTCTCGGTGAAAAGGGGAGAAATGGTGAGGAGTTATGTGTAGGATGTTGGGAGGGAGGGGTTGACGTCGCGGGCTGAGAACCTTAGCGTTTAGTTTTTTTCCCCTCCTGTTCCTCAACTTCTCCAATACTCCCCCAGCGGGACTCTTTCCCATCCCGAGGGCATTCCACCCCGTAATAGCAGCGCTCCCGGGCAGTGGGGGGGGGGGGGGGAGGGGGTGAGAGAAAATAAAGACCGGGGGTGGAAAGGGGTAAGAGTTGGTGCACGTCCAGGTTTGGACGCAAATTTCCTCTCTTCCCCCGAGGGAAAGGGGTGTGTGGGGGGATCCAGAGGGAGGAAAGGGGAAGAATAAGAAGAAGGAGAGTGGGGAGTACTCAGTACGTGTGCGGCCGGGGGGAGGGAGAAAAAAGATTTCAGTCGGTCGCGTAGAAGGGTTGTTGGATGTGCTTGGAGCGGAGGGCAGAGTTGAAGGAAAAGCTTACCCTCAGTCAGGTTTTTGCTCTATATCCTTTTCATTGTTGGGTCCCGTTGTGAGATTTCAATGCTGCCTTGATGAAAAAGTTTTTTTTTTAAGTTCATGCGTGTATCTTTTTGTGCCATATTTTGGTTGTTATTTACTTCCGTTATACTCAGGGAATGGTATTAGATGAATTTTCCATCCTCAGTTCATTCATATATTTTACTGGACCAAATGTGAACGTGTCATTTCGGCTGAAAATGAGATCCAGGGGCAGGGTATTTTTTTAAAATTGAGGGATCGTAATCATTGCGGATTTTTTCTGTCTGGAATTTTGGCGTTTATGTACGTTTGGGTAAAAGTAAGCAGCTGGAAGGTTCTCGGTTATATCCTAAAAATGATTTGATCTGAGAATTTCTCCATCTCCTGATGATGTTCCTGGATTTGGACATTAATTGATTATATTATGGTTTTAAATTCCTTTAGTCACGCCACGGAAGTCATAGTTTTTAATTAAGTAATAAATACAGGTTTTTACGAGGAATGGTAATGGTGCCTTTTAATGAATGGAGGAGGGTGTAGTTCGACTACCTTATTCCTACTATATTCCCTTCTCTCCTCAAGCCACCGTTTCTTTGTACTCCCACCGGTCACCATATTCATGGTTGTTGTATTTGTAAGTTATCGCTTACCCATGTTGACGAAAAATGAGAAACTCTGCTTCTCCTCCAGCCTGTCTGTGTAGCGTTCCGCCTTCGCACGTAATTTCCCTCCGCACGTCTCGGAAAAAATACGTGTCGTGACAAGGACGGGTATAGTTCGTATGTACGCCAGCGATAAATCTTCGGTGTCCGCGTCAAGTGTAATCGTATCGGTATGCCACGGAATACATGCGTCCATCGGTGGCATGTAAATGTTTTTTTCTTCTGTTTCTTGAGGGCGTGGTCGGGAGACGATCAGATGGTGAGTTATAGGTACTCTCTACGACTCCCCACCATTGTTCTGTGATATTTTTGGGGGTTGTCCAAAAACACTAAAGGAACGAACTTGAATGGACCTCAGCGGAGTGGACACTGGGGTGTTAAAGGAGGCGAGAGGGATGGAATGGGTGCGAGACACCTTTAATCTCACTCACGAGGATCTCGGGAGACATCTCGTGCGGTCGGAGTCGCTTTCGGTGTTGCGCGCCGTGAAAAAGATGGGTGTGCTGCATGCTTGCTTTTATGGGCCACTCTCGGAAGTTTTCACAATCTCGACCATTTTGTACCGAGGATTGCGTTTTTGTGGGGCGGAATAAACGATCTGGTGTGTCACAGCGTCTTTTATGGCAGTAGATAAGCGTAGATAACCTTAATGGTCAACCCCACGTGCGACCGTTTCTTTCTGTCAAATGCTACGTTGGTAGTTTATATTGGCGAGTTCGTTGGCTGATGGTTGTAGGTTCAGTCCATGAGTTTAATAGAAGAAACTATAAATTACATTCATTAATATGATTTTAGTCATTCAATAGTATCTTTGGTGCGGTATTCTTGCTAAAATTGTTGACGTCGATTTTAGCGTTGTAGCTAACAACACCGACATTGAAACAACAATAGCAGTCTTCATAATGTTTCTTTGAAAGAACTTAAGGGTAAATAATGAACCTTTACCTCTCTCCCATTTTGGTGATGCTAATTTCTTGCTCTGATGTGCAATACTCAGGCCTCTACCACGATAAGAGAAATGCATTTGAAATTGCGAGTTTAATTTGAGTTTCGAATTGAATTTGAATTGTTTCTCAAAGTTACTTTAGGTTTCAGCCCTAACACGCCTCGACATCGTTGGTTTAAAATTCGAATGTCCAAGTCTTTCACTCGGTGGTTTTGTATGCAAGATGCATAGTATTAAACTTAGTTATCCGCTTGATACTGTTATTTGGATCTTAGATAGGTTTTTGGTGATGTATCTTGCCCTAATTAAAAACCATTTTAGGGGATTGGGTTGGTGTAGTGGCTATAGTGTTGGCGTCCCACCCGGTGGGCTCGGGTTCGAATCCCGGCGGAGGCAGATAATTTTCAGAAACTGCCCGATCCCTGCTTGAATGTTATGTGGAGGACATTTCAAGCGCAACAATCCGTCCGTCGGATGGGACGTTAAGCCGTGGTCCCCTTGGCGCCTTTCGTTAAGAGCAGGCTAATGCCGACGCCGGGTTTCTCTCCATGCACCCTTCCTTACCTACCCTGCCCTCATGGCGCTAATGACCTCAGCTGTCGGTCGCCTCCTCCAAATACTATACCATACCAAAACTATTTAAAAAAGTATCAATGTGTAATTTAATTATCAAGTGCATGGTGTACCTACTGATTAGGAGACATTTAATGGAAATTAGTCGTAAGTTATTTCCTGGCGATGTTATACTGTATTGCACGTATCTCGTTTGGTGAGACTCAGTATTTTCTTCATGTAATTATTTATCACCTCCGTCTCTCTCCCTCCCTCCAATACGCCCTTCCTCTTGGTATTCGGAAAACGCCGCCTTGCTTAAGTTTAAGATCTTGTCTGAACGGCTGGGTTGGAAATTTTCACCCTTGAAAGTGATACAAATCTTTCTTGCCTGCTTTCCAAGGAATTCCGTCGAATTGTTTCGAACACCAGACGAAAGCTTTCGTCTGCCAGGCACGCGAATTATGCGTGATAATTTGGGAACTTTCGGAGGACGCAGCTTCAGAACACGGAAATATCTAATTAAAAATAACATTCGTCGCGCCCTTCAAATGCGAAATATTTTCATATGTTCAAAAATCTTCAATCGGGTGAGATTCAGTTAAAGATGGTCACCTGTGGAAGCATGAAACTACCTCCTTTGAATCTCCATGCGATGATAGTACCGGATTCTTGTAGAATCGGTGCCTCTCCGGTGGATCGTTTTCAGTAGGTATTTATTCTTTTGAAAAGTTGCCATTCTCATAAAATTCAGCTTGTAGGTGACTCAGCTATGAGGCTTAGGCGGGGAACTGGCTAGATTTCTTTCGTGTCAGAGCTTTTGGTCACGTAATTTAGTGTGAAAAGTGCTGTCCGGAAAATAGTTCAATTTTAGTTGCTTAGATGAGATATGCGGAAATGTGTATATATGTAGGCTTAGTATCCTACCTAGAAAATTTTATCACCATGAGTATTTTTGACATTAAAATAAAAAAAGTAAGATGTAAAACGCCTGCTGTGCTGTTTCAATGGTGTTGTGGTAAAATTGATTTGCTCTGTAACTATCTATTTTTTAATGAATTCAACCGGTTTTAATGACCCGTCATTTTCAAGGGTCTAAAAATAAAGATTCGTAAAATAGTCCCTGGGTACGATTTAACTTCAATATTTGAAAATGTTTAGGTACCACTAAATAAATTTGGGGGCATTTGTAGTTTTTAAAATATGTATTGGGCCCTATAATATTTGTTCCTGATTATAATAACTTTTAAAACGCTGTTTAACTATAAAGGGTATGAATTTTTCCGTTATAATAAATCATGTAAGCTTTTCATTGTGCTAGATTAACAGTCGTGGGCCCTGTCGAAGAACGAAGGACTGAGTGTTCTAAGGATATGTTCTACAGAGGTTTGGTTCGAAAAATACTTCCTTTTTTAATTTGTTACGGCGAAAGGATTTTATCATTGATGTGCCCTACTTGCAAAGACATGCATATTTGTGGAGAAGAGGGAATCTTTTCACTGTACGGTATTGCTTTTAAGTTTAGAGTTAGCTTTATGAGTTGCAGAAACACTTTTTAGGCCCCTTGATTTTTTTAAAATTTGGATTATATTTTATGTGACATTTATTTATGGTAAATATTTTAGTAGTTCTTTTTAGGCCCCTTGATTTTTTTAAATGTTGGATTAAATTTTCTATGACATTTATCTATTGGAGATGTTATAATGGGATAAACATTTGAAGTAATACGGTAAATTACTTTTGAAAGATCTAGTGGGTGTATTATGCCTCGAAATACTTTTGCGAAAAATTAAGCCTTACTTATAACTGTCTCTAAGAAAATAGGACCCTATGGCAATCATAGGTTGATAGAGGGAACCCTCATACGTGCGTTATAACTCTATTCATGTCTATCGGTGGCCTTCACGGTGGCGAAAGGAATTTCCGTTGGTATAATGCATGTTTTAAAGGAAATAGTACCGTAAATTTAATGTCAGAATCAGTCAGCGCAATGAATTAGCGGGTGAAGCGAGGTTGGGGAACATAGTGAAAGAGGTTGTTGTCATTTGAGGTTTCCTAATCGCCGAAGGTGATTTCACGTGTTGGTACGCGACGCTCGCTGAACTGGCCACATCTAGGAGATTTTTTACTACGGGTTGGAGATTAACTCCTGCTCCGTTCACATTTCTTTGATGCTGATACTACTCATATGTTGTTACGATAAATAAAAGAGGAGTCGAAGGATATCGAAAAGTAATCATCAAGATGCAAACCCGGTCCTGCTTGGTGAAAGTGTGAAAGGGTTGCATTATTTATTGCTGAGGATTTATTGCTGTGGTGTTTCCATGGTTGCCATGCTTTTTGTGAGAGTTTCCCTTCAAATTGTGATCTATTTACGAAGCAAGAGCAAGGCGTGCGATGCAGGTATGGTGAGAAACTTAAAACAGTAGATTTATGGAATAATTTGTTTTTTTTTATAATATTAATGGCATGACATATGGTCCAAATAAAATAAAAATTTTGATGGAGGTGCCCATAGCGTTTCCTTTTTGTGGATTTTAGGTGTACAGGTAAAGAGGATTCATGATTTCCGCTTCGGCGTGGGAATGTACTACATTATTTGCATTCTCTCTCAATGAATTCCATTATCAGCTATTTGCAATGAAAAGATAAAATCATCCCCGATGTCTACAAATTGTCGTAAAAAGTCTCAACTTCCCGCTAGTTCGGAGGGATAGAAAGCTCTCAAGAAAAGAAAAACTCGCTAGTTAGGAAGTTTCTGCGCATTCTAAAGAGTTGAGAGGGGATGTGCGCGGGAGAGAATTTTGACGCACTTGCCCTCCCAAAGGTGCAATTATAATTCAAATAATGTTCGCATTTTGAATTAATAACGTTTTTCTTGTTAACATTATCTGTAAAGTGAGAAATAAATTCCATTATCATCATTATTATTGTTGTTGGAGTTTGAAGTTGGTGAGCTCCGTGGCCAATAAATTGAACTACATATAAGATAAATTTTCCAAATGCCGTAATAATAATATGGCAATAAACTGCATTTAGTCCTTAAATATTATTGATTATAGATTATTTGATTAATGTACAATAATTACATTTATGTGTTAGGAAATTTTACGTAGCTATAACATTCAATGTATAGGTATGGGAGGTAGTTTTCCTTGGCATCGGGTGACTAGAATGTTTGCCTTCCACCCTGTGAGTCCGGGTTCTACTCCCAGCCGTGGCTGAGATTTTTCAGTGATTCCCGACCCCGGCTTGAATGCTTTACGGAGGGTGCTTCGAGTTGAGCACTCTGTCAGTCGGATGGGACGTTAAGCCGTTGCCCCCTTGGTGCCCTTCGATAAGAGCAGGTTATTTCGACGCTCCTTTCCTATCCACACTTTCGTCATGGAGTTAAGGACGTATGCTGTCGGTCGCCTCTTCCGAATTTCAGGTAGTGTATTCTTTGGGTCCGAAGCCGTGCAAAGATTTTAACAATGGGAATAGGGAGAAAATGCTCGTGAGAGTGGGATGGGGGCGGGGCGGTGCAGCATTGTCTCACTGTCCGAGCGGTTTTCTCCCTTTCCTCCCTCTCGGATTTCGTGGGAGGTGCATTGTGGGGGCAAGTAGTGCAAGAGTGTCAGTGCGGGGGCGGGCCGAGGCGAGAAGCGGAAGCAATTAGGTACTCACCTCCCACCCCCCCCCATCTCCCTTTAAGGCGGACTGCATGGGAATAAACTCCGTTAACCGCTCCTCCTCCTCCTCCCTCATCATCATCATCAACATCGCTCGCCGTCGACGCTACCGTCTTCGTGCGGGGGCGGGAAAGAGAAGAGAAGCCCACGGAAAGAGAGCGGTAGGAAACAGAAGAAGGAGACGATGGCGACGCACGTAATTAGCGAAGGAATCGCTTTCGGGTACAATCGCGAGGGAGAACTACTGCGGGTTGGCGCTTTCATTTCTCCGAAAATCTATTTCGGAAGTTTTTTTTTTTCTCTTTTAATCTTTTTTTTTTCTCTCTCTCTCTCCCAAGAATTGCTACGGATTTGTGATCTCGGCTCTGTTTTTTTTCTTTCAATTTCCCTTGTCGTGTCGCGTCGTCGATCTACGTCCCTTGTTAAAAGAAAAATTTACACGCTTCTTTTCCGAGCGGCTTGTGGAAAGATCGGCGCGAGCCTTCTCAAAAAAGGGATTATTAAGTCGGGAGACGTCTCCGGATCTTCCACTTCTTCGAGCAGCGTTCTGAAAGATTTATTATTTCCTCCCAGTTTCTCGTGGAGCCATCCAATTTCTTCCGTTGTTGTCGATTGAGTCGTATTTCTGTGCTGGGGGAGTCTTGTGTATTCTTTGGAAAGAAATTGTTACACATTAGAAAGGGTACCGTTAGGGATAATCGTTTAGCTTCTATCGAGCCTTGAATGTCGAAGTTTCTCAGCCTTCTTTTCCATCATAATGAAGAACGGTTTCCGTATGGGCAGATTTTTATTAGTAATTCGAGACAGCTTGCGAATGAGGATGGAGATAATTGAGTATAATCAAAGAGCAAATTGATTTAGCATCTCTTTTTTCGTTTTAAGTACTTTCTTGTATTTTGCGGTATCTTTTTCGCCTACATTACTCCAGGGCAGCCTCTCTATAACCCCTTTCTTTATTGGCATAAAATATTATTTGAAAAATGTTTGTTTCAAAAATTCACTAACTCTTGATTAACTATGTGGTATTCCATTACAAGTTTTCCTGGATATCACGCAATCACTTGTACCACTTATTTTTTACACAGCGCGACCCGGGTTTCAATGAATTATCTTCATCTTCAGGCGCATAATCATAATGTGCGCTTGAAGATGATGATAATTCATTGAAACCAGGGTCGCGCTCTGTAAAAAAGAAGTGGTATAAGTAATTGTGTGATATCCAGGAAAACTTATTGATAAGCCTGTCTTTTAATTTTTCGGAAATTTTTGTAATTTTTAATCATTTAACTTGTGTTTATTGATAAATGTACTGTTATAAATGGTGGAAACTCTCTACTTATAGGCGGATGTTAAGACGTGAACATGAGTCATGCTTAAAGTAATGATATGTGAAAGTTATTTTAACGGTGATCATGTCGGAAATGTATACTTATAATGAGCTTAGGCAAGTGTTTCTAGGAGACAGCTGTCTTCAGACAGATACCGGAATGGAGATCAAGAGAAAAACTTGAATTTCATGGTGAAACCTGTTTCTCTTCCTGTGACATTACCTGTCCTTCGGTTGAGTCTTTTATCTTTATACGGATTTCATCGTGGGCATTTTATTAAGTGGAGACTACAGCTGATCACATCAAAGGTCCACGCCATGCACATACCAACCTCTATGGATCTCGTTAAGCCAAAAAAACGTAAATTATATTTGACAGTTGCATCTTGGCGCAACGCATCGTACTTATAACTTAGTAATTTAATATTGCGCATAAGCGTTGTTAATCTGGCATTGTTTTCATTCTATTTCTTCCGTGGGGCATTCAATCGTGGTGAGTTTTATTGCGAGCCCATTCCTTGTCAGAATAATCTCTCTCTGGACTTAGGCAGGAAATAGAAGTTGCGTCAGGTTCGAATATGTTTGCTATCTTGATTTGATCACGCCAAGGTGGGTGAATGTCTGCCTCGCACACCGATAACTCACTAGAAAATATCCTTTCCTGTCTCGGCACTAATGAGCCTCGCGCATGGATCTAAGAAAATCCGCGTACATTTCTGAAGATAAGAGACACGCCGCGCCCCGTTGTCGCGAAATACTCAGGAGCCAATCGCGTGCGGTGGATAGGTCGCACCTGGGATTACTCCGCATTGAAAAACGGTAGGTAAATAGTCGGCTCCGCAACCTCGTTGAGGTCATTCATACTGCAAACAAGCATCAGATAAGCGCAGACAATGAGTTCCTGTTTTGAGAGGAGCGTCTGCGAGAGTTTTGGATTATCCTATCCAAACAAAACCAATTTCAACCTTAAGCACGCTAGTGAGTGTCTCATTCGCGAAGTCACAGCGAAGGCACATTTAATTAAGAATCACGCTACTCAAAATGTGAATTTTAGTGAAGTGAATGTGTTTGGGAGAGAATGAACTCCAGCTCCATTGACTCTCCGATAAAAATTTAATTTTGTCATGGGGAATTTATACGAGTCTTGTTCTTCCAACGATTACAATGTGTTGATTTTTTTCAAGTCATAAATATTAAGAAAAGGGCTGTGTCATTTAGAACAAATGTCATAGTCGCGAAAATATTCAATTCAACAAGCGAGTGAATTTAGAAGATTATTCAAATCACCACCTTATTAACAGTGGAACTTCTTAATTGAGTATCACGGTAGGTTAATCGATTCAGTAATTTTATCCATATTAGGTGATAATCTGGCAATTTTGAAAAGAAGTATTTGCATTTTAACCAATTGAAATCAGTTAACAGTTGGTTATTCTTCTCACGCGTTTGGTTAATCAGTGATTAAGGAGACGTATTTTATTCGAAAAGGCTTCGTACGGTGTACGGTGATTACTCAATTAAGTACGGTGATTGTGATGAAGGCATTTGGCGAATCCTTGTCTATGTAAGACGTACGTGCTAATTCATGTGTAATGCTTCTTCTGATATTTACTCAAATTACTCTTCAATTATTTATAATGTACCTTTCATGTTTGGAATATCTTCCCCCTGTCGAAATCCCCTATGCGTTTTGACAAAGTCTTTTCCAATGACAGCGAGTACCGCGGGAGTCAACGGCTCTGTATTCCTCGGGTTGATAATGCCGGGACAGTTATTCTCGCTGGGGTGCTTCCTCCCCTTTCCCCGTCTCTCGTTTTAACTGGCTCTCTCGCCAATCCCTCTCTTGCCTGACCACCATCTCATACCAGCGCCTCGTTTTTGGTAGCCTTGGGTTTTGGGGAGGAGGCGGGGAAGATGATAACGCGGTGAGTCACGAAGGAAGAAATCCTCTTCTGGAAATATCTTTTGTATCCCACGGCAATGGCGATTATTTCGATTCCATGCTTTCCTCTCTCCTCCCCCTGCAGACCCTCTCTTATCCCATCTTTCTAGCCTGAACTTCGTTTTCTCCATCAATATTTTTTGTGTTCTCTTTCGATTGCTTTCCGACCAAATAGGTATAAAGTCGTCTATAGAACTGTCCACCTTTTCCGTGAATTTTCCTTCCTTTGAATATTTTTAATCGCTGATAGCGGTATTTGTGTATGATGTATCATGTAGTCTTTATGGCTGGTATACATTTTTTGTTGAACTGTATGTAATTCGAGACCGAAGAACCTATTCTGAGCGGGTGCTGCGGGATGTAAATATTACCGTTACCCCATCAAAATTTTCGTCATCGTCAAGACCTTGATAATATGCAATCAAAAGGGGCGTTAGTATTTGCCTTGGCTCGTAAATAATCAAAGAATATCACAAAGGTACTTGTAGACTATGCGAACGCTTAATTATTCGCTTTTCTCAAATTAGTAAATAATATGTGCTTGGCCACCCAATCATCGGTATGTTCCAGAAGCTGGTGTAGATAGTTATTTTTATAGTCATTTAAATGAGAATTTATTGTGATTGGCAACTGTATCCAAGTTGTGTGAATAATACTACGCTACAAACGCTTGTTGTATAACAACCAACTAAATTTACCCTCAATTGAATGAAAGAGTTTAGGTTTAGAATACTATCTCATTTGTTGAGTCACTTAATTTAATAATTTTCGTTAATTACTCTTTCAGTAATTACATTCTTATTTTCTCGTGTTGCTAGATTTTTTCCCATGGCTCTCTGTTGTCGCGGTTTTTCACCTTGCTTCTGTCAGTCTCACTCTAACCGATCTGGCCTTTCTCATGCAATGTTTCCCACCGTTTGTTTTCACCACTCATACCTTATGTTTATGGTTCCTCGTTTTTATTACTTTATTGCTTTAATCGACTCTTGGCAAGTGAACTGTACTGAGGTGCGCCCATAAGAGTGGGAACAGGAGTAGGAGTCCTTCTTGACACCGAGATACCATGTGTTTCTCATTTAAAGGCAAGGTCTCCTTAAAATGCTTCCTTAGTAATTTTTATATTTTTTGAGGGTGGAGTGGAAATAAAATATCGTACGATTTTATCTCATTGATCTCAACTACCCCCGAAAACAGCACAATGAGGCATGTACATCGGGAGTTTAAACAATCGACAACAGACGATCACACACGCCCACGCCCTGGAAGGGGCAACCTGTCCAGGCGGGACTCGAACCCGCTAACTTCGGTATGGTAGGCGAGGATTTATCCCCTCCGCCACTGAGGCCGACATTTGGAAAGCGATCACTATCTCTAAAGCCTCATTCTTGAATGTGGACTTCTTTAGTGAGCGTATATTTGTATTCATATCTACTCATTAACCTGCAAGCCACTTGCAGAGGTGCTTGGCAGGGGGTGAACCATAATTAACATGCAACCATCACCCACATCTACCATTGACTACCCCATCCATGGGGTTTAAATTTTATCTCCACGATTATGTACTACGCATGGTCGTCTTCTGGACGGTTGGTCACCAAGCAAGGTGATTTCTAATTCAGTGGAATGGAAAAACTATGAGAGGTCAGGGTTCCCATTCAACCTTGAAAACCTTAAAACCGTGAATAAGCCGTGAATTTCGTATTCCGTGAGAAAACCTGGAAAAAGCAGTGAATTTCGTCATTAAACCTTAAAAATCTCTCAATCTTGATTTTACGATCGTAGAACAACGATTGACAGATTAAAAAGAAAAATGGATATTTTGATGATATTTCAAGGTTAGTCAAGCGCAGACATGGCCACGTATTCATCTGCGCATGAATATTCGAAGCGCAATTATTGGTCCCTGTGCCATTATGACACATTGACCTTAAGCCCGCACCAAAGCCGGAAGACTGGTAACCAAAGTGTTCATGAACACTTGCAAACATTCAGACTCTTCTTAACTTCCCTGGTCCCTCTATTTTCCCACACACAAGCTTTCGCCAGAGGTGAATTTTGCGAACGATGTGTGACGTCAGAAGAGATAGCACTTTGATTGCTACGTTTGCATTCACGGTGTCTGTCGTGTTTGTTAATTTTTAGTTCACGTGAGCCGATGATTGTTACGTGATCAATATTTCCGCCTAAAATGGTTTATATACAAACCGTAAAATTGAAGACATTCTGACCGTGAAACCTGGAAAAACCTTGAATTTTATAATTTAGATTGAGTGGGAACCCTGGAGGTAATTAATTTTTTTGGGATATTAATACGAGGACGAAATAAGTGTAATGAAAATCCCAGCGAACATATTTTCGTTAATGTATTTGTAATACGCCCTGTTCAGCGCGTCAGACTAAGATAGTAAGTGGTAGGATATGAAAAATTTTTTAGGTGAAAACGAACTAAGTCTGCCAATGCGTTAAGCTTGTACAGTGCGGAGAAGGTCAGGGGATTGAAGTTGATGGTTTCTGCAGATACTTTATGGAATTGACTCATTTTGAATGAAAAATTAAACTTTGTTTTTCCACAGAGTATTATAAGATTATATTTATTTCGGAGGTACTCGAAAGTGATCTCCACTAAGTACGTGGTCAGGGGTTGGATTTGGGAAATTTCTTAGCCCGCTGGGAATTTCAACTCGAACGCAAGGTCAAGGATATTTGCGTGATTCGTCCAATCCGACGGATGAAGAGGTACTTTTTAGGTGCCGTACACTCCAACCTTTCAAGTGGATCTAAATGAATCGCGTTGCTAACTTACTAGATCAACTCAATTTTCTGAAAACGAAAAACTGTTCTCCACCATGCTGACCACCGCAGTCATTGCCTTTGATAAATTCTCCGCTTTGAGTCCGTATTCTCGTTCGCCCTTAAGCTCTCGACTGGTTGCCAAATGATTGGAATGAAGAACACACTTTGCCATTGTGTTGTCATTGAATTTTTCTCTCCCTCTAGGCTTAGTGAACGTGAGAATGGTTTTTTGCGGTCGTCCGTTTTCTCACTACAAATGCTCTTCTGTACGGGACGTGGGGCTCTCACGGTTGCGCTATACGTGTGTCCGCATTGTCTAGAAAGGAAGTGAAACGCGTGGATTGCATAGCGAGATGGCCTCACCTTTTGTCGGTGCAGATAGATTTATCCTTGTGTAATATAATCAAATAGAAATGAATGAATAATTAGAATTGTTGCGACGTCTAAAACTCAATTTGAATAATAGTATCTGGGGAAACACGTAGAAAAATCTCTAAAATGTGGCCAGCTCCGTTCGTCCTTTTTACCTATTTATTCATAGAATGATAGTCGGTTTTGTCTCTGCTATACCTATAGATTGTGGGGATCCGGCCCTGAGGATGCTGTAAGAGATGTAATCATCGTAAAATAAATATTGGTACAATAATGTTTAGCCAAGTTAACTGACTTACGGTACCTACAAACAAAATTATCTCAATTTATTCAGGATTTTTTCCTACTCAATAATTTATAATATGACAATAAGATTAATGCCAATTGATTTCCTTCATTCAAATTGTTATGCACTAGAATTGTGCTTGTGGAAGATATGCTACGATGTTGTTTTATTACACTGCATGATCTGATTAACCGATATTTTTTAAAATCTAATATCGGATGGATATACTATAATCGTTCATCATTTTGTCGAAGAGGCGAGGAAAGTAAATGTGTTGCGAGAAACATATTTAAAGTAATTTTTTAAAACATATTAACTTTCCTCGGCTAATGCTAATTTTTGCTAATGTTAATCTTTTGAATGAAATGCCCGTTTAAACTTAGTTCCTACTTCTGGTGCCTACTTTATGAAAAAATTGGAGCTTCTCTATATTTGTGCATCTAAATTTTGGACGAGTAATTTACACCTTGTGGAGAAATGAAGTACTCACTTTCAAGGCAAGGCGTAGGACGTTACTCCTCTCAGGTATCCTGATTGATGATTAAAACTAAAAGGGCGTGACGAATCAAGATTTGAGGTATACGTCGTATCAGGAAGGTACCATCGGGCCAAAGGGTCATTTGGAAGCTTCATTGTGACGAGTATTCCTTCTCCCCGGCGATCTCCTGCAAGCGGAAAACTTATTCGTTGACAGCTTGATGTCTAGGAATCATTTTCCATCGGATATAATCTTTATGTCAGAGAGTATGTGACGTCATACAATGACTAAGGAGCTAATTGGCGATGCCCTCGGCGTTGAATCACCAGACAGATCTATTTGCTTCGCAATTCTAATCGCCTTGGCCTCCGTGTGTCGAAGAATGCCTCGTCGTGTCTGCATCCATCGCTCCACTTGGACGATGCTTCAAGTCCTTGTTCTAAATACAAAAGAATGTTGATAATCATCTAATGACATGGGATTCATGAGTGAGCTAAGTGAGGCTTCTCTGCTCATCTTTTGAGTGTGTCAATGCTCGGTATTATGGATGTGACCCAAAAGGTAATACAAAAAGGAAAGAAGAAGAAGTACGATATTTTTAAGGTTTCGGGTCTCAGGCGCTGAACCAAAACGGATAAAAATGGCTAGGAGCAAAAAGGTGCAATACCCCATTCGGTGCGAAAAGAAGCAGTTCAAAATACTAGTCGACCAAAAAAAAGAGAGGTATTATGCGGAACAATATCATGTTTTTTGTTTCGATTTTGACTGCGGCCTTAAATTAGTTTTGATCTTGCGTAGGTATTTTTGGAAGGTTCTCTTCTAATGATGGCGCAGGCGCTCATATTTATGGGTGAAAAAAATGACAAGGAAAACAATATGTCTTCAAGTTTTCTTTGACTCGGAAAATTTTTCATGTTATATTTCATTACCTTGATGGATGTCATTTACTTGTTTTGTTAACTCATTGTTAAGAGGTTTGGAAATTTCTGCCTAATTGGGTGACGCGTTACTTCGTTGTACTCGTGTTCTACTCATGCTCAAGTTCGTCGACCCTATCAACATGTTTGTTGTCTTGGTTAATCGTTAGATTCATCACCTCACTGAAGTTCTCGTTTGTCTCCAAGATTTGGTAGAAAGAAAGTCGTTTTCTGGTAGTCTTCTCGTCGTGTTTTGATATGTTATCGCTGTCAGTGTTGTCTTTCGAAAACAGCCGTTGGGGTCTTATAGCTGTTTTCCTCTTATAGCCAATGAAATGACCATCGGTTTTAGTTCATGTCATGCACGAGCCACTTAAGTTGACTTTTTGCTTGAAGCCACCTTTATGTCTCCAAATGATTTAGCATGCCGTGAAAAATAATGTTTTACAGGTGTTGTGCATTCTTGCCCTCAACCTTTGCTAATAGAAGTTAGGAAATAGTTTTACTATGCAAGTAATTAGTTGGGAATGTGTCACTCAGCTACTTAGACTTAGTTTGGTTTGGAAAGGTTAGGGTTGAGCAGATTAATCCACAGGCGTTTGGATTTCAAACAGGGAGGGCATGAAAGTCAAACCCGATGCTTTGTAAAACCCTTTCCACCACCTCGCACTTCGAGTATTTGGTTTGGGGATTTTCGAAGGTTTCACCCAGGATGCGAACCCGACACCCGTCCGATTATCTCTACCCACTGTGCCACCTCGCTCCCTCGAGTAAGCAATGTGAACGTTACCCGAATCATAGCAATTAAGACGGGTGACGGTGGGTGGGAATGTGGGGGTATACCGCACGTGGGATTGAGTGGCTAATGGCGATAATGAGGTCTCTCCTCTCTCATGACTTGCGTATCTTCGTGTCGATTGCGGCGGTCGGGCGTGGCGCGCTGGAAATTGGGACGGAGGAGGGGGAGGAGTGAGGGTCGGGGCAGAGATGAATATTTCGGTCGAGGGGATGGGTGGAGAGATCTTTTGAGCGTGTGGCTCACGAGCGGCCGGCTGCTTCACGGTTGTCAAAAGAGGCTTATCTGCGCTTCTGAAGTCTCCTCGGGGAGAGAGAGAGAGGCATGAGCAGGCCCACTCCGATACCAATTTTCCACACGGGCATCATGAAGGCCTCCTTCACACTAATGCTTTTATATCAACTCCGAAAGAGTAATGTTTCTTTTTTTGCAATCTTATTATAAGGACTTAAAATCTTAAATCCGCACTTGTGAACTTTTAAGTCTACATTCGTATTCTTATATTAGTTATTTTTGAAGTATATTTTTGATACTCATGTCATTAATTCCAAAAGTTTACAGTTCAGAAACATATTTTTATTATTTTTTAGGATTTACAAGAGCTAACGTAGTGTGTGATTCCTGGCTAAATTTGGTGGAAAATCAACTAACTGAGAGATTGGAATAATTTCGCAATTAATTCGATCTTTTTCGATTTCCGAACTCTAACGGTAATACAAACTATTGAAGCCGATCAAAATTAAATTATTTTTGTGGAAAATTGCATCTCAAGTGGTAATACTATGATTTACTACATTATTCTGTGTAATTTAAATTGGGGACAGTGACAAAGGGGAGAAATGTGCGATTTAGTTATCAATAATCGCAAGAGAGGAGGTTAAAATTTCGTTCGTTAGCTATCGTATATTTACGGGATCAAAATGTCGCTTCCTTTCTATCCTCATGTTGGAACCCCAAACCAGTGTTCGCGTCGTTTGTTCCTAGAACCGGCGGCGTGTGTGCGCGTGGGCCGCAGCCTATCGATCCACATGAAGGTGGTCGACCCTCCAGGGAAATGCTGTCGACCGGATTAGGTCCGAAAAATAGATTTTTTTCCTCTGCGAGAAAACTGTAATGTTGATTGGACAAACGATCTCTCGTCGCGAACATCGTTATTTACTTTGAGGGACGTTTGCATTGCATGCTTTTCATTAAGTGCACTACGGATTAGGAATTTTTATTTTGATTCGACCCGAAAAAATATCTCCCCAAAAATTTCCAACGGAAACGAGACATATTGCAATCCTGCAATTTGTTACGATATTAAAGTCAAATTGAAATTATTCGTTGCATAGATAGATTCCCAAGAACAATTTTTCAAATATTTCTGCGTTATATAGAGTAATGAATAATTCCCCTTTAGAGTAAGAAGTTGCTAATTAGTGGAGGGAAATTATATCGAATTGCTCAATGCCGCAGTGGAGTTTACGTACAGAGGATCAGATAAATATTCCAAGTTACGAAAATGATGTCTAATTCAAAGTGGTGGTGATATCTTCAAATTTTAATTCATGGACAAGTCCACGATGTGCTTTTTACACGTGAGACTCAGAATTCTAACTCTCGATTGGCTTGAAAGGTGGTAGTTTCAACGTTGGAATTTTGGTGTGTTGCCTTATCATGGAAAAATGTGCAGTTTTTCTATTTTGAGCGCGTTTTTAAGCTTCGAAATGGCTTGTCAATGTGGAGTTAATGTTTGATTTTTTTAAATCTGAAAACATTTGCAATCAGTCTCATGTGTTTCCCTTATGTTGATTGGGAGAAACAGAAATATCCTCGCGATGTTTCAAATACATATTGACATTTTCTGATAATAATCGCCTACACCTAAGTCTTCAATGAAAGATGTGAGGGGTGTGGAGCTATTTTCAAGATGTTTTTCGAGTTATTATATTTATGCTTGGTCAAAATTGAGGTGCAATGGAGAAAAAATGGAGATCCTAATGAAAATTTTTAAAAATTTTACAGTAGATAGAACTTAGTAAAATGCTACCAAATTTTCGAGTTAGTTTATAAACCTTCGCGCTCATGCGTGCTATATTAGAGGAAGATTTTCCATGCTAATAGTTTCTTGTTTTAGCCATTCTCCATGCTGGGATGCGTTTGATATCGTGGTCAAAATTCTGCTTGTATGATTTGTTGGCTTTCCTTCTCAGTATAGATAAGTTTTTCAAGTATTTAGTTGATTGAAACGTAGGATTATAAAAAAAGAGAGATTTATCTCAGAGAGTTTTTTTTAATCCTCCACAGAGGTCAGAACGGTTCAAGGAGAAACGCGTTCACCGTGTAAACACACCATTTGCTTTCGTTCCTGTGCTCCCCGTTCGTCCATAGAAATGACTCCTCGTGTGCCATTTGGCATCTTGCACCAACCCTCTCGGTTCATTCTCAGTTATTACCGCGGCGCTTGCCAGGGGATCCAGCGTATAAATATTTTTTTAATCTTCTTCCTGAGCGCGAAAAAAAATGGCCCGGCGAGTCTTGAATGACAGGGGAATCAGGCCATAGGGGTTTTCTGTTAATTGAAGTGCTTCTGCTCTGTGGAAATGATCAATGTCCAATTACCTACTGTGTATTACATTCTTATCTCTCGCTAGTCTAGATTTAAACTCTTGGCAAATTTGACGCCGGTGTTCTTACGATGGGCTGTCTACCATTTGAGGGAGGCTAGTCTCGCAATGAAAAATTGTTTCAATATGTAAGTCGAATAGCGTGGATGCTTTCGCGGTATCTGTGCTACTTAATTTTTAATGGTGAGTCTCTCGACTAGCAGTTTTTATCAACTCGCTAATGGTTTCAATATTTTTTATCTTTCGCGTTTCGGTAGCAAGATATGCACTATTCACTGGATAGGTATGGATTTTTTCTTTTCTTTTTCCTAGCTTTGGATGGGTGCTATAAAAGATTTATCATTCTTATTTGCAGGGATTATGTGATCGATGGTAGTTGGATGTTTCGAATTGGTAGATCCTTAAATAAGCCCGAATATTGTAGACTTTCATGTGTTGTTAATCGGGGCTGAATTTACAAGATGTGTATTTCCCTAGACGAAGCTTGAAGATCCAAAAATATTCCCTCTATTTAAATTAAATGAATTAAAGTGAAATTTGTAAGGTTGTCGCGGGAATATCGTTCAGGATTGCCTTTTATTTTGGGCTCCCACAAGGAAAATTGCTGTTAAGGAAGTGATAAACCAAACATGGGCCAACTGTCACTGCTAATTGACACGAAGAAATTTTTAATGCGTAGTTCCGTGTGAGAAATACGACTTTAGTATACGTTCTTTCCAAAACAGCGAGTAGGTACATGTATCGTATCCAGTGGTGAAGATCGGCAATAACAAGGTGTTACTTCTGCCTGAGATTTCCTTTAGCTCGGGAAACAAGCTTTTAGTCCATATGTTGTGCACGCAACATGATGCTACTTCTCGGAAGTTTCTTTTCCGCTCGAGAGAATAACTCTCAATCCCATTGGTAGGTGTGGTGTGTATTCCTTGCAGAGATTTGCAACCTGTCCTCGGATCGCATAACAAGTGATTTTGTCGTGGAGAAAACCCCTGTTACCGAGGATCCAAAATCTTTGCTTTCACCAGAATTGCGGGCCCAATGCTGTGTGTATTCAAGCTTTTCTTTATCCTATGTATTCGATAACCATACTAGCAAAATAGGAACCGAATTTTCATCATAATATTCTTCTCACTCCTCTTTATTCGTTCGCTAAAAATGCTTCTGATTGTCCCTCACCTTTCCTTTCTGCGTTATTTCTTCTTCTTCCTCCTACTTGGTTAGTTTCGTGCTATTTAAATTGTATTTATTCGATTTTATTTAACTCAAAATTATATTGAGTTTTTAAATTGTATGAATTATTAAAAAAATCTGGTGTTACAATGCTTATGCTTTTTAATGCATAATTCTAATGCGATTTCTGTTTTCCGTTGGCAGGTTGCAAGTGAAGCCACGCGAAAACTCCACATGACTTCAGGACTTATTTTAGTGGTAAGTGTTAATAAGGGCATATTTTTATTTTTGTCTCTTGAATGTTATGCACCTGCACGAAACAATTTTTTCACTTATTTCGAAGGTTTCTTTTTCCTCCAAAAATCTAATTTCCTATTCATGTGCGTGCCGCAATCGGGAAGCGTAGTGGGCCAGTGGACAGAGCTTAGAGCATTCAGTGTCGGGCTACGGTCTCGGGTTCAAACCCCCGGCGAAGCCCTCGCACACCGTACAAAAAAATCCGTCAATTGCCGAAACGTGGGGAAGTCCTTTAGTCTTCGTTTACTTTTGATTGAAACGACGTCGGCATTATCTGGGAGGAATTAATAATTCAATTAAATTTGTTTAATACCGTGGGCCTTTCTGGCCCATGAGATATTTTACAATAATATTACAGCGCAGGAAATTAATTTTTTGAGGAAAAAAACATTGTGACAATTGGGTTCAAGAAGTGTAAGTACAAAAGAGAAAAAAATAAAAAAGAATACCTATTATATACCTAATAATTGATTGAAGTAATTGGAAATAAGTAATAATCCGTATCAGATGTATTTATTATCTCTGAATATGTGATAATTCACCTGCCTTTAATTCATTGTGACTTGACGTGTACCCTTACCTATCCAAACCAACGCACGGGTTGAATCACGGAGAGTGAGTTTGCCGTAATCGTGAATTATAGTGCCTCTAAGTGAATGACGTAATTCTCTAAACGGTGGCTGTAAAGACCCGAGGTGAGTCCTTGGTGCACGGGTGTTTCGCGAGGGGCCGTGCCGAGGCTACGTCGAAGGCGCCACCGCTGCCGCGACGTGGTCGGGCCCCTTTATGAGAGGTCCGTGGGCGTGGCTGCGTCACCACAACATTTCAGCTTTGTTTCCACCCTTTCCCTCCCCATTCAGTGAGGATTTCTATATTGGACTACCGTTTCTTCCTGTTCTCTTCCTTCGGGAGGGACGGGGAGCGGCTGGCGGGACCGCCGTCTTCGTTCTATTAGAGAACAAGGAACCCGAGCGATATAGATGCCTCGCCATCCCTTCTTGTGCACAGTGAGAGGGACCGTGCGGAGTGTTTTTGTTGATATGTCTATCGCTCCCTTGAAAACAAGACTTGGGAACGAAACACAGTGGTACGGGTGCTCAATATAACGAAGAAAAGTCTGAGGGAGAGTTATATTCATATACCGTCTTACTAAAGGGTACCCATTGAACCTATTGTTTCAGTGAATAAATTTGATTCTTTGTGAACGTGGTAGCATTAGTATCCTTCTATTTCAAATTAATTCAATCAAAAGATCTGACTGCTAAATTTAATAACTTTTATCTTAACCCATTATAACCCAATGTTACTTCTAAGCATCATCAAAAATGTAAAAACTTTCAGCTCTATTCAGGAAACATTTAAACTACATGTTATTTTGTGCTGAAAAGTTTAATGGCGAAGTTTGAAGCTGCCACAAAAATTATGATTGAATAGAAAATTTTTACATTTTTAAAATCAAAAGTCTATTTCTCGGAGAAGCAGCTCTGGGATAGGAAGGGTTAATGCCTTTTACTAGAACTTTCACTTAGAATTACGCGAGTGTTTTCTTTTGGTAATGCTTATACCTTTCCCTTGGCCCAATAGAGAGACTACCCGCTCCGCATTGTCTCGTTTTCAAGTCTTGTCAGCCTCCGTCTCGGGGCCAAATTCCAGTCTGTGAGCCTCGGCCCATTGTGAGTTTATTTAGACTCGTTCGAGGACCTGCCCGCGTCGGTTTAATGTTCTGCGAGGTTGCGGAACAAATGGACCGGGGTGAAGGTTTATGCTGCAATGGGAATTGTACCGTTTGTCTTTTCGATAATGTCGCCGTAAGTTCAACGCGTCTACTACCCAGTGGGTGACTCATTTTCGTTATTTCGTGTCTTGCTTTGCGGTCGAAGCCAGCCATAACAGTTCATCAAAGTGATATGTGGGTGCATTTTTGAAATATAATTATTGGAGAAACGGTTCAGAGTATACTCTTAAAAGGGCACGGATAGGACGTGGCTGTTTGTATACATATTTACCAGTGGTTTTCTAGGACATGCGCATAATTTGTTGGCTCAGATAATGGTGTTAGGCAATTGGTAGATTTGGTAGATTTGTAGGCACAACATTTCTGCCTTTTTTCATTAAAAGATTGTGAAATTCTGTTGAAAAATGAACACTTTTTTTGGCCATTTTCATCTTTAATAGAAGAGTTAATACCGTTTCCTTTGTTGGGTGCTCAGTATTGCTACAAATTTAAATTGTCTAGCGATATAAAAATAATCTGGAAATGCGAATTTCCTTAGTGATGACACTACAAGAAACTAGAAGGAGAAGTCCTTTCAACGTGTTGTTCTGTGCAGTGCAATCATGTATTGTATTGGACACCACAGATGCGTTTTTAGTTGTTAATTCACTTTCCTAGTTGAGCTCACACACCCTTGATTAGCGATGTATATTGGTATGCCATTATCGTAAAAGGTCAAACACCACTCATGCTAAGAGGTAAGTTGTTTCAATGTTCATATTCACGAATGAACAGCTGCTCTTGCTCGCAATTCTTATGGGCTTACTTCGCCGATCTTACTACGCCAGGAATATATTGAGTTTGTGTTTTCTCTCCCATTCTTGCTACTACGTGAAGTAAAGTTTTGTTTTCCGTAGAGCGTGGAAGAAAAATTCCTGTTCGTTCCTTTACATATCTCAATCTTCAGAATTTGTTCCGTTTATTGGAAGATTATGCAGATCTATCGCTGCCGTGGAAACGAGGAAGTTTATTTATGAATTGAGTTAATCATGGGCTTAGATTTCTCTCGATTGCTATATAGTTTTAAAACACACATCCTTAATGACGCATCCTCTTAAAAACGTACTCGCTATGTAGCAGTGTCGTTAGTAGTTCGGAAAAGCTCGCGAGAACGATGCTATCGTGCTCCTTTCGTGATTATGGGTTTTATACCCGAAAAATAAAATGGCCAAACATCTTTTTAATGTGGCTTAGAATATAAAAAAATTCTCCATATTTGGTAACCACTACTTATCCAGCTCTGTAGAACTCCAGTAATGGTCGGAATTCAAAGAGATGGTGTGAACAGATAAAAAAAATACCAGCGCGTTAATCGCTCGCTGACTTTCTAAAACGTGTATTTGGCCGAAGCAGATGTTGGATGTCGGTTCAGTGCCAGATAAGTTTATGTTGAACGTAGCAATTTTGAGGTGGCTTTTGAAATAAAGGAAGTAATCCTTTTCCTATACTGATCTACATCTCATGATGTTAAAGTAAGTACAAATTCTTGAGATTTACGTATGTGCGAAGCGATGGAGTTCACGTATTTTCTTCCGAGAAAATTTTATGATATAACACAAAATAAACTGCCTCCGATCGGATTTAGGCCTTCCAATTTTATTGATGTGAGCTCTCCTCCACTCATTGCATTACATCATTTGCTTTTGCCTTGGATGTTATACAAACGAAACCTTCTCGGACGTATGCCCGTTACATTTTCAGGCTACTCGGTGAATACATTCTACTGTCAGGAATGTTTTCTCCATTGTGAACAAAATTCATCGTGGCTTCGCCGGAATTCAGAATTTGATTCTCCGAACACGTCAGGCTGTAGCCATAAAACATTATTTCGTGAGGCGATCCTGGATGTACACCTTTTGTTTTTTACTGCGTAAAAATAAATCACTTCTACCTTTGATCGTAGTGATCGAAAAATCGTGAGGTATTCTCTTTCACTTAGGAGTGAGTGGAATATTGGTCTGCTTTACACGCAGTAAGTTTTGACTCTTAATATCTCAAGTTACCTACCTTTAAGTATAGCGAGGGATTCAAGCATTATGACTTTTTAGAGCAAAACTCAAACCAGACTCAACATAGATACTTCCTTCTTGGCTTTTAAAGTCATGATTTACGCATTGAAATATGAACACTTGCCGTATCACTTCTGATGATTTGCAAAAGTCAGGATTGTAGGCTGTAGGAAAACTATTTAACAGCCTTATTAAAATGTTTCATCGCTGAAATTTCTTGTTTACGTTGGGATATCTTGATTTTGTGTCATCGCTCAGGTATTTTAAAATTTGATTTTGAAAAAAAAATCTTCCGAAAAAGATATTTTAGTGCTCGTTTGTTAACTTTTAGAACTTTTTCTAAGCATATTCTCATTACTCGCCCAGCAGTATGAATATCCATCGATTATTAAACTTCTTCATTCCTCTTATATCTTTATAGTATCTCTCTTCTTCATTCCACTAATATCTTTTATAGTAAGAAGAGTATTATATATCGCTAGGCCTTTCGTTATTTTCACTAAGAGCGTTAAAAATCACCATTCATTTAGGCCCAAATCCATGAGCTAGCCTAATTCTTTAAAGGAAATCAATTCCCTCTCAAACGAATGTTAAATGTTTAGTGGGAAAGAGTCGTATAAACACTCATGTCTCCAATTATTTGGCCATCCTGCCCGCTCACATTCCTAGATCCGTCTCAAGAAGAGTTCGAGTATTAATCAAGAAGGAACTTTAGGGCGTTGGTCATTGAACCCATTTTCTCGACCTGGTGAGTAAATATTCGGATCATCCCGTCTGGAGGACTCATCCACTTGGCGAACTCCCCAAAATCTTTCCATTCACATTCTTATTCGGACCCCGTCGTAATTATTCGATTCCGTTACCTTGTACGGCCATACCGTTGTCGCAAGTTCCCAACCGACCACAAATTCGCATGAGCGCGCTGTTATTATCTTCCGTTAAGTTTTTCTCTTCTTCTTTATATCGTTTTATTGCCATGCGCTATTCCCTCGGCCTTTCTCCCAAAGATATCCTCCATGGCCGTCATCTCATTCCATATTTTCCTTTTTTTCTTCAAGTCCAATTGATCGTTTTGATTCCGTTAAGGAGTTTCCGGGGGAGACCCTTGGGCTAATGGCTTCATTTTTTTTTCTCCGCGCCCGCCACTCGTGGGCGAACCGAAGTTCCACTTCTTCCCACCCCTCCCGTAAGTTCATCGCGCCGGTTACACGTGGGAAAAATGACCTCGCTTGCTGACTCACCGTCACCCACAGCACGGATTCCGCGTTTTTGCGAACGTTCTGTGGGTTTTCGGGCGTCGTGGAGGAGGAAGAGAGCTAAACGTCCCAGTTTCCCCAGGTGTTATCTCAGCGGGAGTGACTTTCGATCTGTCCGCCCGAAAATGGAAAGTTTTCCCGGGATTGCCCCCTTTTGAGATCTAATCTCACACGCGTTCACACCTCTCGCCACCGAAATAACAAACCTCCATCACCCGTCCCGTCACGCTTTCCTGGTTTTTCGGTCTAGTTCCAGCAAACCACACACACACACATATGCGGGAGGACGAATTCGTGGATTTAAATCCGTGCTAATCTGCTGCCGTGCTCCCATCTGCGGCGGCCGACCTAAGCGTCTCTAGCGCTGACAACCGACGGCGAAATGATCAATACCTTTGTCGCGTGTGTGTGCTCTCTTGTCTAGACCAGCGTAGGGGCGGAGCAAAAGGTTCAGTTGCCCCCGGGCCTAAACTTCAGGGTAAACATACAATAGAGCGATTATCGGCATCTGCGCGTGGGAAAGAGATTGGAATGGCAAAATCCGAGATAGCGCGACCGCTCTGATTGGCTGAATACGTCGATAGCGTTTGTTTTCATGTTGTTTATTCCGGTCAGAAACCTCATTTTTATTAAATTTAATGCATTCATAATGTAAAATGAGAAGTATCAGAATTTTCTTTGTACTAATTTCAACTCTTCTATAAGCAATAGAATAAAGATTGTAAAATCTACTTCCGAGATTTTTTTGTTAATTTTCTCCATTTCCCATTATAACACTTTCCCATCCTCCGTGGATGAACGTCCTAAACGCCCACGTGACCATCAATGGCATCGCTATCTCAGCTTTCTACGTGAGGACTTTCAATGTCTCTTCTCCTCTTTTCGCTGGCGGAGGGGTAAAGGCCTTGCCTGCCACACAAGAGGTCGCGGGTTCGAGTCTCGGCTTGGTAGACTGCCAGGGATGGATGTTAGTGTGAGTTTGATTGTTAAGTTTAAAATCCCGACGTAAAAGGCTTTTCTTTAAGGCCAATTAAGCTGTTTTCAGCGGCACAAGAATAAATATATAAGGTGTGTGTTCAACCTATACTTTTGGTGCCTGGAGCGCTCTTGTAAGTTCATATTTACTCTTTATTACGAACTGATTCATCCCGGCAGCAGTGGGACCCTCGCTCACTCGTCATCATAGCATATCCTCCGTGGATGAACGTCCTAAACGCCCACGTGACCATCAATGGCATCGCTATCTCAGCTTTCTACGTGAGGACTTTCAATGTCTCTGCTCCTCTATTCTTTCCATTGACTGAGTAACGCGTGACCGTTTTTGTTATCACACAAATTTAGCGTATTGTCTCGACGTTTAAGTGATCGAATTTTCTATGCCATGGGCTTTCCGTAATTCTAATCAGTAACATCAATTTATAAACGATTTTTTTTCCATTTGAAAATAAAGAGAAAGCTAGCGCGCAATTCGTTGTTTTAAAATTTCAATCACTGAGCGTCGTAAATATTATAGAAATACTCGTGTGACAACTGATGCCATGATATTACATCTTTTACTTCATGTTATGGAGTCAGAAACTAATGACTAAAATTTCATAAAAATAAAACATCAATGCAATGGAAACTGGTTAATTTTTAAAACGTGGGGACCAATGTCTACCCAAATGAGCAATCAACTGATACCCAATTGAGTGAAATGTCAGCGATAGTTAGTTTAGCTTAGCTTATGAAGCTTGACGCCATACTCATAAATTTCTAGAGAATAGTTTTAACCCTTAATTACTGCCTTTTCGTTTGGATCTGCTACAAGTCAAACTTTTGCGTTTATGTTGTCGACTCTGTACATACAATTATGAGTAAATGAAATGCGCGAATTTTTGGTCGAATTGACGAAATGTTTTTGGAAAAACTTCGAGCTTCATTGATGTGATAATACCTGCATTTCGCCTCTTTAATTGACCTTGTGAGTAGGAAAAAAATGCTTTCACGAAGCAAACCTGTCGCCTTTGCTTCCGATGCGTTCGGTAAAACGCGAAGGAAAATGCCGCGGCGTCGAATTTCCATGCCACTCAATCACGTGACGCGATCACTTTTGCTGCGTAGCATTTCCGCTGACATTTACGCCAGCCGAGGAAAAAAATATGCGACGATTCCAATGCAGACGTAACGTTATTTTTTTTCCTTTTCAACTCGTGCAGGAAAGTTTTCGTCGCGCAAGTAAAACGACTTTCGGCCCAGATTCCGCGATAGGTATTATTTTTTTCTTTTTGCCGGTTTGATGGAGCGGTGACATTGTTTTCCCGTTGAGCCTTGTGTGCGTGTGTGTGTTTCGTAATCAGATTAGGCGGGTCCAGGCTGGCATCCCGTGTATATGGGAGTGCCCCGGCGCGCTGCCTGTCACCCCGGCCCCGTAGTAGCCGTGCCCACGCGTTTCTCCGAGCAGCGTGCGTAGGAAGCATCGCCAGGCGCATTTATCAACTTTCGCCTCTCTTCTCATATCCACGGCCGCGCGGGACCATATTTAGCTCCTAATGCCGATTCGCGGGATGCGGAGGATGCACCCACAGAGCTTAGGCGGCGTTCCTCGTCGTCGGCGCATCCATTCACTCACATTTCGAACGAAGCGGTTTCTGAAGCCATAACTTTCCGTGTTTTTTATCTCTCCCTCTCCATTCAACGCCTCTATCTATCGTGGGACGAAGTCAAGACACGGGTCATTTCTCTAGAATTCTCTTGAATGGTTACTTTCAGTGGAGAACATTGCAAATGGTTGTGTGACCCTTATTCAACTCAAGTAATTGTACAGGTGTATTAAGATTTCCACTAAAATTGAATGCTTATGTACAACTTTTCAATGGATACGTAATATTAATTTTCTCGCAAATTTATTCTTCATATTTACATACTCTTCATCCTTTTAACTCACATATCAAACGAAGCTGTATCTGAACCCATAATTTTTTGTATTTTCTCTCTCTCCCTCCCTCTCTCTCTATCTCCCTCTCCATTCAACGCTTCTATCTATCGTGGGACGAAGTCAAGACTCATGACATTTCTCAAGAATTCTCTTGAATGGTTACTTTCAATGGAGAACATTGCAAATAGTTGTGAGATCCCTCATTCAACTCAAGTAATTGTACAGGAGTATTCAGATTTTCACTAAAATTGAATGCTTCTGCCACTTTTCAATGGATACGTACAATAACTTTTCCCGCAAATTTATTCTTCATATTTACATAGCCTTCGTCCTTATCTCAAAGGCCTTTTATCGTCCCTTCCTCTTCTCTGCTTGCGCAGCATCCCACTACCGCTGGCTTCAGCATTCCCTTCCCCATACTACCTATCCCCTCCAGCCTCCAACTCTTGATCTCTCATTACATGCCTCAAAGGTTTCTCGTTAGAGTTATTTTTTAAAATATGTTTCTGAACTTATTTCTACTACTGCGACTAATTCTAAGTTCTCAGAGCATAACTGTTCCGTTAAGTGTGCTTTTACTAGCCATCTGCTCCTCAGTTAGCTCCATCGCTATAGCGCCACACCCTTGCTAGTTTGTCCCCGACGCTTCTTTTTATAGGTGCGCTAATGCACTGACTGTTTGTCGACCGTCTTGATGTTTACCCGTGGGTTCTCAACGGTGCACTTTCTAAATCATGTGAAATTTTCTTCTGGTTGAACTTTGTTTGTCTATCGTTTGAAGTTCATTCCACCGCGTCGCTCGTCCTTTACTTCATCTATCTACCTATATATATAAAAGTGGATGCATGTTTGTCTGTCCGCTATGCCTTTCCCTACGGTTGCAAGGCCAAAGTTAGTGCGTAACTGCATCTCATGCTCCCAAACCCCGTAGTACCACTTTTGGTTGCGTCCGACGCGTCCTTTGCGTCTTTTTCTCATTACCGTTTGTTGCGTCACGTCATAGAGCTTCTGCGGTTGAACATCTTTTCGGGTAGGCACACCTCTTGACACGCCCAAAGGAAAGACATGAATCAAAGGATACTACGATACTACACTTACTTTTAATCCTCTTGATGCAAACTTTTTTTTTCTGGGGCATGCGATCACACGACGCACAGTGGGCTGACATCGAAAAAAGCTGGCCAAAAATGATTTTTTTCACTTCTTAATTTGGAAAAAAACTATTATATTTTCAAATTATGGAATTATCAGTGACCACATTACTAAAATAATTTTACTTATAACTCATTTTTTTAAAGCAGGAAACGTCTGTCCATTTAATGAAAAATGATCTCAAATTTTTTCCCATTTTTTGAAAAAATTGACGGAAGTTTTTTGCTACTGTTGCGTGATCTTTTAAAATGCCTTAATTTAAGTCATTACATCATAGAAATGAACGCACATGATGACTCATACTTACGTATCAACGGGAGACTAGAATGTGGAATCAGCCGCATTTTGATAAAAGTTATTTAAAGAATGCGAGATATTGTTGCAAATGAACAAATGCATCAGTTTGAGCGCCGTTAACGTCAGGAATATTTACCGGTTTTTTTGTTTTTTGTTTTTATTTGTTTTTGTTTTTTTTTAAATTATTTTAAAACCAATTTTAGGAAACAATAGCAATATTTAGGCAGTAAGATATGCCGTCGCATGTTCTCTGATAAATTCTGTGCATTTTGGTACTTCATTTGTAGAGTTTGGTTGCGTATAAGTTGAGAAAAAGGTATCTATACAGTAGAAATAAGAGGATGGTTTCTGTTACATATATCCGTCATCATACCTGCTTCGTTCCATTACCTAAAAATCCTGCCAAGTGGCCATGAATTCCAAGTTCGAAGTTTCCCACCTCTCTGGTTACTTTACTTCCCGAGCAGCGGCCGGTGGCCAGCTAGTTTACGATATTCAATTAGGAACTGCGAAAAAGCCCAGTAATTATCTCAGCAGCGGTGAATTCATTATAATTATCCTCTTGAATTGATGGTGAAATGATATGAAATCACGAACTGAAACTTGGTGTTTTTCAATGCGCGCAGTATTTTCCTATTTCTGTGCGCAAGCCTGTTGTTTCATTCTTTTCCACCTATCCATTTTCTGAGCTGTTTGTGTTAGGTTTTAGAGTCCAAAAAATAGGCAACTCCCTTCCCGTGTGGCTGCTTCCCAGCTGTCACTTTTTCTGGATAAATTTAAATTTTGTAAACATTATGTTGAACTGAAGACCTCATAGTGTGCATTGAACATTTTCCTTATGTTATGCAGGCCATTCATTTCTTCGGCTTCTTTGAATTTATATTTTCGTCATTGAGATGTCACACGTGTTGAGTGGTAGGGAGTGTTTATTTTTTGATCGGATACGGAATTTATATTTCGAGAATGACTCCCGGTACTCCCAACTTATTTAGTCCGTTTTCATCACTTTGATGGAACAAGGAGTTAAAAAGAAAATAGAAAATAAAAAAACACCCTTTTCAAGTAGGTTAAGGTAAAAGTACAGTAATTATTCACCTTCTTTACATTTCTTTGTCGTTCAGGTGTCCGTGTAAGGCGTAGGAGAGTTGGTTTTCAGTCTAGTACGTATATGTCCGACGGAAGAGGTTGTTTTACTATATAAGGTATTTTTTATCTAAGAGTGTTGAGATCTAATTTAAGTGAAGTTGACTACTGCCTTATTTCCTGTGCTGTCTTCATCTGGGAGAAGGGTCGTTATTACCGTATTTGAAATAATAGGAATCATGGTAGCGTCGTCTCCTGCAGACCAATGCAAGTTGAATTAAAGTCACGCTGTATAATGGCAAGCTCCTCCCAATGCCGAAAAAAAACCATGGCGATTCCATTGGAAAATAAAAGCCACGATTAAAAATTAAATATATAAAAAAACGTGATCAGATGGGTGGATGCTCCGCGCCGTAGTCATAAACAGCTGTTTAATGAAAACACGTTTCCGAACTCTGATTTTAGTTCATTCATTACCCGTATATCGTCCATATTCTATACCAGAGTTTTTCCCAAAAAATCTTAGTCTGTGCGGACGTTGACCCTCGGAGAAAAAGTAGGATACGCATTCTATACCCGTACGTAATTAATTCACTGGTAACAGATATTTCGATGAAAGGAATGTCATATCCCCATGAGAGTGAATTACTCATAACGTACCGAATTTACTGGGCATTACTCTCCGATCTTCGATATTATTGCAGTTTAGTGCGTGAAAGTGCGCTATTTCGCCTATCATCTAATACATCTCCAAATCTGTCACTTTAGAATGAAAATCCTATACCTATTGGATTTAAAATGAATATGGATGATTTGAAGATAATACATTTATGTGTTGGATTTACCGTTCTACTGAAAAATTGAATCTAAGACGAAAGTATTGAAACATTGTGTCTTTGTTTTTTTATTGCTACGTTGACTGGCTGGCCAGATACCGCCTGCTTAGGTCTCTCTTCTTCGTTCTTCTGATCTCTCTTCTCATCGGTTTGGTATATAACTGCGGCATTCCGCAATGAACACGATCCGTTTGCATATATTTTACGTGATATTAAAACTAACGAATTTTCCAAATATTTTAGGGCACATATTACTGATGCTTCTCCCGCTGTCATGTCATAGCTGAACCGGTTACAAAAACATACATTTAACAATGTAATTACTTAACCTGTATACTATGGGTATTTCCGGAATTTAGTAGGTACGTACTGTGAAAAAAATTGAACAAAAGTCACTTTTACTGTCAATTAATTAACGCTCTATGGTTTTGTTTTGATATTTTCAATCTAGATACATCTATGGCTTAGGCCTTGGTAACCTTAATTTATAAATTAAGTTTTTATACAATCGTGATCTCCATGAGAATCCACGAGCCACTTCGCTATATTAATCACTCAAAGCCTTCGCGATTATTGTTTGTCACGACATTCTAGAGGCTTTTATACGTCTTTCCAGAGAGTTTCCGTTTGTAATCCATTTTGGATGTAAAAATTGATGCTTCAGTTGCGGCAAAACACCGTAACACGGGTCGGTGTTCCATTCGCTTCACTTGCGTATGCATGTACCATGTTTGCGGTTACAAAAGCAATCCGTACCAGCATTAAATTGCTTTTGTGTTCAATGGAAGGTCTTCGTGAGTACGCTCAAGCCAGTGAGGTGGGACAGGCGAGGAAACGGCTCGAGAAATCATCGCAGGGACCCTATACTGCCACCGAGTCGCGGTGCAACAAACCCTCATTTCGTCAGCCTGCTGGCGGCGGGGGATGGATGGTACCCTTGGGAGATGGTGGCTGCTTAACCTCGCCGACGGGAATATATCCTAATGCCCCGAACGATTTTGCATGACGGGGTCACGCGAGCGCCGTAATTTATGGAATTCGTTTGGCCTCCTTGCACTCGCGTGTTTTCGGGGGGAGCAAATGTCGTCCGTGTCTCACGACGTGATGAATAAGTATGCGCGGAATCGCTGCTTGATGCTCGGCTGTTCGAACAACGTTATCTATACGAGTCAGTTACGCGGGATCCTACCGACCGCGGGAGGTCACCCCATGAAGTCCCCCCGTACACCTGTTCGTTGGAGTATTACGAACGATAGTTCGATCAAGGTACCCAATCCCAGCTCAATATTTCAGCTGCGATGTCTCCCATTATAATGATGGCAGTTGCTGTTCATTCTTCCGTCGCGTTTAAGAGCCTTTTCGAAGGGCTGACGTGAATGAATAAGGGTTCGAGTTACGTCGTATCCGGACTCATTTATTTCTCAGTGCTTTACCTCCCCGGAGACGATCGTTGCATGTATTCTATTAAGTTATCCCTATGGTCCCGTCTTCATGATAATCATTGTTTGTATTTAAGATGTAAAAGTGATTGACTCAGGTCTTCAGTTCCTCAACATTTTATACCGCTTCACTTATTTGAATACATCCATCAACCATCTTAACCATTGTTCAACTCCTCTTCCCCTCCAGGTGCATCTTTCTAACAAGTCACTCGCTTTGTTTCCATGTGAATACATAATGTGCGTGATTACTGTTTTATTGACTGGGTCTCTTTCCTTAGTTGTCGAGCTAATTTATACTGCATTCGTTGCGTTAAAAGATTTTGATGATAGCATGTCGTTTATTTTGCTTTCCGTACATGAGGTTGTATCACGGGAATGAATTACTCCAGCGTAGTATTGAAATGCCCTCTTGTCGTGAGGAATTGAAGTATTTTTTCCCTTTACATGATCATAATCGAACCACAGTATTGTACAAAAACTAAAGAATATTGTATTTGACCAAGATATTTTCTTTACGAAAATAATTATGAATGCTTGAGCCTGCACACATCTCGCTCCACGATTTGTGGGGACTTCCCAGATAAAGGGTAGATTTGTCAGTTTAAATTCGTCACGGACTTTTTGGCGGTAAGAGAAACGAACAATTTTACAGATTCCATGCAGGTTTGCACTAAGTTATTAACACGGGATAAAATTTTTAGGCGTAGCTATTTCAGTGCTTTGCTTGCCCATGAATTTTTATCATTTCGTAGTTTGCCATTGCGTAATTTTGTCCGCTCCTCAAAGTCCCGGATCCTTACGACTCATTTTCGTCTGATAGTGCAATTATTTTGCACAGGAGGCGGCTCCCGCTTTTGATGTAGCTTCTTGGCCGCCCGACCGCGGCGAGATGATGAAAAAGAAACGTGGATGGGAGTCGAAAGAGATTCGGACCAGTGAGTTCTCCCTCTCTCAAGCCAGCCGCCGCCTCAGCCCATACGTCTCGGGAAAAATTGAGGCTTCATTCACTCAGCTCTTTTCGGCGACTAACCCCCGAGATTTATACCCCGGCTTCAGATGTTTTCGCCCATTCCAATTCGGCAAAGTGGAATCATCAGCAACGCCCTTCATTCCTGCTGAGAATCTTCGAGATGATCCACAGCCCGTGGATTCTCTGCCATCCCTTCTCGTCGACATTTGGTTGTGAATCAGCGGTGCTAATGAGATAGTGCCCGAATTGGAATTCGGCTTTTTTTTTCACGTGTACAGGTTTACTTTTGATCATTCCGATGGTGGAAAGGGTGGGGTTTTGTCTTTGAATGGGAGGTGATATCTTTCCACCCGAAGAAACGCCTTTCATTCAGGTAGTGTTTGTCTTATTAGCATTTCAAAGCCATATTTTAACCGTCTTTGTATTCGATAATTTAGGTGCGAACGGTGCAAAAATAAAATAAAGGAATGCTGCCGTTGTCGATGTATTTTCATTTGTTGTTCATATTAATTTTTCATGAAATTTTAATTCGTGGAAAATGGTGGTACGTGTATTTGCAAAACAGCTAAATATTAATGAAAGCAAATATGCTATCAGCAACAAAATTTAGTCAGAATCTGTTACATTAAAGTCAAAATTTTTATTTTAATGGTAGCTGAAGTGCGGGATATATTGAGTGTTGCAAAGGATGCCTCTAAGTTATTTATGATTATCGTAAATATTAAAGTAGGTAAATAAATTCTGCAACCTTACGATAGCGAAGCGCAGCGTGTACTGTTTGTTTTATGAAGATTCTTACCGGGGCTCCACAGTTTATGACCGAACGCTTGATTTTCTGGGCTACTGCGTTATGCTCTTCCCGACACCAACACGAGCTCATTATTTGCCAAGGTTCCCTTAACATTTATGAGTAGCTCGAAAGGTCTCGGAAACTGCACGTGAAGGTGTAAGGCACCATGTCTCATTAACTGCGCGAATAACGCGGCCGCTCGGTACGTGCAGATGCAAGTCCTCGGATTTGCATCTTACTTGGGTCGTGTTCACTCGGTGCATCCATTGCACCGGAGTTAATGATGTAAAATGAGTACGGGCTTTCGTGTGCGTTACCTTCAACGCTAATAAACAGGTCAGGCACTTCCCTACCTCATGTTCGCCCTCTCCCCCAATTAGTTGCGTTCTCCCCCGATAATCGTGACGGAATCCCTCTTCATTCACCCATCTCTCATTGCGGCCGCTTTTATTTATACTCCTTCCGGTCGAAAGGGGAAGAATCCCTTGTTCGTTCCTCCGTGGTAGATTTTTCGCTCTCTCTCGCCTATGTTTTTCCACCGGATTTTCTGGATAGAGTGAGAGGAGAGAGGGAGGGAGCGTATTATTTGAGGATCTCTCGGAAAGAGAAATGTCATCTCTTTCCTCCTCGCAGCCCTAGTCGCGCACATATATTCCTTCGCTCCCTTTTCATCCTACCCTTCCCTCAACTTCTTTTTCCGCCCGGCGTTTGCCACTTGGCCCAATCTCCACTCTGCTCCCAGCAGCACGACCTCCGTCTCCCCCCTCTCATAATTTCCCCCCCCCCCTTCCCCTCAATTATCCTCACCTCTCTTTCCCCTTCGAATGTTTTCCTCCTCCCCCTGTTCCTCTCCCGCCGCTCTGTCTGCCCCCACCCGTCGTACCC
This sequence comes from Ischnura elegans, assembly GCF_921293095.1. Lineage (NCBI taxonomy): Eukaryota > Metazoa > Arthropoda > Insecta > Odonata > Coenagrionidae > Ischnura > Ischnura elegans. The sequence goes on from NC_060248.1 coordinate 112,387,076, forward strand.
CTTTATACCCCATCCCCCCTTTTATGTGTTAGACTCCCTCCTTCCCCTCATTTCCCCACCTCCCCTCACTTCCCTTCCCCTCTCCTTCCTGCGTGAGCCGATCGGCCTGGCTTCTCCGGCAGTCGCTCTGTTGTGGGTGTGACGGGAGGTTCTCCCGACTTGTGGTTCGTTTTATTGCGGGAGCCGCTGGCGCTGGTTCCTCCGAAAAGGCGTCGTCCTCCTCGTCGTGGTCTTCTCGCTCTCTCTTTCTGGGCCAATACTTCGGTCGTGAAGAGCGGATTGTTTTCCTTCCCACCTCCCGGTACACGAGTCCCCGTGTTCTGTGCACGTTTCTCTATTACCTTCACGCTGAGGTTTTTTTTTATATTTTGTTGCTCGAACGGGTCTTTTTTTTATAAAGTGCAGTGAGTGAATCCACCCTCACGAAAGTGGTCTTGTTTTTGTTGTTGCCCTCGTAGCGGACGCCTGTCTCACACGAGCATACATCGCCGCATATGTAGTATATAATTTTATATACTCATACGTAAATCAAGCGAGTGTCCCCGGAGGAGAGGTGGTTTGAATCCGTCGCCCCTGAAAAAAAGGTGTGCCCTTTGCGGAAGGAGTGACCGGCAGCCAGGATACGCGCGGCGCAGTATTCTTCACCCTCCCCGATCCACCCCTGCCCTTCCCCACTCGGCGGCGTGGATAGTATAAAGGGAGTGTAGCGAGCCCCCCCTGTACCTCCTTTCCCCCCGCTGTGGATCCGCGGGGCCAGCTCAGGGTTATCGGGTGGGGAGGCGGCGTTTTCGGGAGGGATTTGACCCCCCTCGGAAATCCTTCGTTTCGCCACTCTGAAGCCCGTGCCGCTTCCCTCTGCCGCGATCTTCCCCGCGCCCGACCCCCCTGCATCCCGGCGCCATGTGATTGGGGCGCCGGAAGAGCAACCCCGCCACCTTCCGAAGGGAATCAACCTCTCCTCCGCCTTCTCTCCCGGCTTACATCCCCGCCGGCCTCCCCCCAAAAATTAACACCATCGGTAGCAACCACCTAAGGCATCATCATCTAATCCCGAAGGCCCCCTGAAAGTGTGTGGAAGGTGTGTTACGATATGGAACGAGTGGACGGATCCCTCTTCATGTATCGCCGCCCAGTTTACCGGGTGTTCCAGTACTTGGAAACGTAAGTGTTGTTTTTGTTCTCGATTATTTGAAGTGTATGTTTTTATTATAAGGTATAGAATTAATTTCCTTTGAACATTGTGGGTCCCTTATTTTCCTTTCTCCCTTTACATACGATCGGCTGAGCTGATGCCACCGTCTGTTCTGGTCTTGTTGTCGTTTCCGTACTTTCGTCGCGCTCCACGCCGTCTCCACGTTTATGTATGTTGTGACGCGTGTTTGGCTCTCTCGCTTTTTGCCGGCGACCTCCTGCGCGACCGCCGCCACCGCGAGTGTAAAGGATCCCGCCAGCGCAGTCGTTTAGTCTCAATTTTTGTGGCCGAATTCGACCTCTTTAGTACTTATAGTTTACGCTCGCAGTCCGCGCACGCAGTAGTATTTGTTTTTGCAGTTTACTGATTTCGTTCTCTGTTTCACCCTTCCGTCCTGATACTATCCAATGACATACTCTTGGAATCGAGTCCTGTAACAAGAACATCAAGCCTTTATTTGCCTCAAGATTTGAATTTTCAATCACGTTATACGCTCCTATGTTATCGCTGAAGTGACTGATATCCAGGTTCTCTGAAAATGGCAACCGTATGGATATGTCGGTAGGGTACATCAAAAACCTTCGCCGTTGACGTTGAAGTCGCGTTTTCCAATCTCGCCTCGTCCATGGGTGCCCCGAACACCTTTTCTAAGGATGTAACCTTAAATCCAGACAGCGGTCCTGTAAGGGGGTCAGAAAGGTGTGCAGGTAGTCGAGGAGTCAAATTATATTGGGGTCCGGAACGAATGCATTCGAGCTACTCCCTGTACTCCTGCTCTGGAGTCCCTGTAGTGTGTGCGCGACGTGGCGGCTTCATTAATCTACCACCCCCGCAGACATCCGCATCCTAGGCTTCTTTTTTATCTCTGGGAGGTTTCTCATTCCAAGTTCTTTTTTCGCTCGGGTCTTCGTCGTGGTTCAGCTGCGATGCGGTCGACGAAGGTGTGTACGAGGCCGTTTTATTATACTCCTCCTGCCCATTACATGCCCGATGTCCTTCTGTTCTATTGCCTCCCGTCCGGTAGCGGTGCCGGGTTCGAACTCGGGACTCTACAGATGCCCTGCAACAGGCGATGCCGCGCCCATGTGGGGGGTCAATTGTGCGGGTGGTGGCAGGTGAAGGTCGCCACGGTGCGCAATACCGCAGCACGACTGACCCGCCTGCCAGCGGTGTCGGGTTTCCTTCAGTGTGAGCAAATTAATTGCCTCCCATGTGCTTCCCCTCGACATCATTCTTCGCCCATGGCTTTTGTTTTCTTTCTACTCTTGAATGCTAGTTTTCGTATTTATGATTTCATTTAATTAATGGGACAGAAATCACCAGTCGGCGACTGCGGATTTATTCTAGAATTTCTCTGATCTCGTGATTCATTCCGAACTTCAAAAACTGGCCATCCTGCTAGCCTCGATGGTTTTCCTGAATTATTTTTTTATATCGCTCTTTGGATAATTAATACAGAGTGACTTCTATCGTTGCCGGAAATGTAAACAATCTGCTTGACAATGTTCTCCCAAGCATAACTGTATTTATAGGTTAAATGTGGAATCTTTTCTTCATTTATGTGATACAAAGTTAGAAATGTCTCCCATTTCCACACAGGCTTGATATTTACCTGCATGATGGGTGAATTTACGTTCCATTTTCCACGTTACTTTCCACGACTGATTACCTTAGATGCTGGTAGTATGAGAAAATGGTCGTGGGCATTGTGTTTTCTTTTTTGTTAGTCTTAGATATGGATCTTATGCTCATTCCATGCTCTAATGAGGGTATTCAGGTATCTGTTAGTCGTTTCAATTGATTTTTGAGGTCTTCTTTCCCACCATCTCACTAAGATTTAGATCTCTCATTTCCCATTAAAACAATCGATAATGGACATTAGAATACATTCCGACAATTGCATTTATATATTTAGGTTGATGAGCGACTCGTACTCTCTCTTTTACATCCGGAAGTTCGTCAAGAAAGTTCAGCATGACGTTCATTCATTTTTTATGCTTTGAACTCTGCTACGTGACAACTGGATTAGAGAGACGATGGGACCTAGTGTTTTTTAAATAGAGACAAAAGGCATGCTACTCCTGCTGTTTCCTGTTTTTCATCGTTTTCTCCGGTTCTTGTTATGCACCCATCTTGCTTACTTGTTTAAATCGAGCGTAGATTCTAGTAGAGATCGCAAGCGGCCCACGTGCATTAGAATTCCGCTGCAGCACCGACGACCTAGTTGCGGAAACAAGCGCGTGTGACTCACAACATCCCGTTCTCTCGGTAGCGAGCAGTCGAATGTTGTGTAGTTTACCCCGCATTGTGTTTTTTCCCGTTACAAAAAGTTTTCAAAAAATTTCCGCCTCGTGTGGAGCATGGGTGTCCTGTGTTTACATTTTTTGTGACCACGCGCGCTTAGTTTACATCCGTTTTGCTTATGGCGGACGGAGGAAGGCTGCCGAGGCGACGACGACGAAGACGGGTGTCCGTGCGGGAGAAGGAGAGGATTCCCCCGTTGGAAACGAGAGCGGAGACTTATGCCTTTTCTCGCGGCCGTAAATGAAGGCGGCTCTCGGAGGGCGTGAGGGAGGGGGATGATGTGAAAAAATGATGAGAAGAGGAGGACGTCAGCTTTGCCTTTGTTCCCTCGCCTATGAGGGAGGAAGTTTGCGCGCTCAACACTCCTGTCTGTCTCTCTCTTCCTTACCCTCCCCACCTCCCACACTAACACCCCCATTGCACTTTCCCCCTCTAATTTTCTCCATCTCGCCCCCCCCCGACAATTTTCCTTCCGCTTGCTCCCAAGCCGCTTTCGAGAGAATGAGAGTGGAGGAAAGAGGCAGTCTGGGAAAGAAAGAGATTCGGATGTAATTCCCTCCTCTTCCCCCCTACTCTGTTTCCGTCTGGATGTGCGATGAGGGAGGTGGTGCGGGATGACTGACTCTCCAGTCTGCATGGTAACCGCTCAACTTCGCGTTCAACGTGCGGGTCGAGTATTCGCAGAGATTGCTGTACTCCATGCATCACGTTTCGGCAAACTTAGCCCTCAGTAAAAAATATCTTTAGAACCGGTTGTGTAAAAGGTATACTTTCGTTAATTTATCCTGGAACTCATTGCAAAATTAACTTTTTAATATTTTAATTTGACTGTAGAAGTAAGCAGTAGCTCAGCGAGGGGGGTTTTGGGGCATAAACCCCCCACTCTCCAGCATGGGCGTGCCCAGCTAGGGGGAGCTGCTTCCCCCCCCCCCAATAAAGCAAAAATTGCAGAAGCCTTCAAGAAAAATCAGTACTGAATTGAAACGAAAGTATTCAACAAATTTTCTTTAAACCCACGAAAAATGATTTGTAATAGTATAAGATATGTAGCTAAAATAAAACTATTTTTGCATGGAAATAATCTCATAAACTAATGTCACAACTTGGGTTTCCCCCTCCCCTCTTGACGATGGCTTGCCCCCCACCCCGTTATGATCCTGGGTATGCCCTTGTCCCCCAGAGCTCAGAGAAATTTTTAAGTTCAATCCATTTTACGTAATGGGATTGCTATTACTGATAGAATAGTGTGAGGATTAATAAAATATAGCTCAGGAAGCCGTAAAACTCACCATTTCGAACTGTTTATTTTAAAATTCTGCAATTTATTAATCTCCCACCTCCCGCTTACCCTGGCGGGTATCCCATACCCCCAGTAGGTATTAGTTGCACAAGTTGCACGTAAACCCTCCTCGAGCTTTAATGCCTAGGTGCGCCCCTGGAAGTAAGTGCATACTGACTTCCGTTGCTGGATCCGTACTTCTACAATTACAACATGAAAGACTCGCATCTTAACGGCTTCTAATTGAAAGTTTTACGAAATCATTTATTAACGCCATTGAAACCATAAATAGTCCGTGATTTCATTTTTATGTGTGTCACATTCTACCTTTCTTGTTTGGAAACCATCTTACACTTCATCGCATTGCAATGGTCGCGAGTCCCAGTGTAACTATTGAAAATAAATCGCTGAATATCTCAGTTTACGAGTTTATTTGTAAATTTTGCTATTAGATCAAGAAAATGACGTAAGCTTAATTTTCAATTTCAATTTTAATCAATCAAAAACTAGTGTTAATATTCATTTTTAGATTTAACGTGTATAAACTATCAATTGCAAGAATTGCAAAAATTGATTCGGCCATCAGACTATAGTCTGATTAAATTAAAAAAATCCAATTGTAGTGACCATATGCTGGGGAGGGTGTGATTTTTGGTTTGAGATGAAATCACACGCTCACGCAAGATTATTTATAGTATGCCAGAGTGAGTGTTCATTATTACTATTTCTTCCTGGAGTAAAGGGATTGATTATTACGCATCGTTAACTCATTTATTTTAATAATTTTATTTTTCATCATTATCATTTGAATTTTCATCATTTTTTCACTTTTTCCGTGGCTGCTCGGTCCTCTTCTGACTCCCAACGGGCTGGCGATGAGAGATTGCATGTGGGCAGTTTCTTTCCATAAACGTTTGATTGACTCCAGTCTACCTAAGCTCCAGACCTTGATGTCTTACGTTAGTAACCGAAGGGTGTGATAATTTCGAGGACGACAGTTTTACTACTCGTGAGTTGCATCATTCCAGCCGGGGCTGAGACGGAAACGGAATGTTGAAGTGGGCGTGACCAGCTGGTTGCGAAATATTTTACTCCAGTATTCAGAGTATTCGGGAAATAAGGCATTGTTTCCCGTGAATTATTTTCAAGGTTATGAATGCTAGGATATGCCACAAGGAGTGCATTATGTCCGCATTCGTGTGGGCGAGGAAAAAGTCGTGTCGCGTTTCGCAAACGCTCACACATCTCGGCACTCAGACAGCGCGCTCTGTTGGCAAAAGAGAGTGCTTGGGAGGGCGAAATATTTCTACCTTATGGAAACAATCGGGCTCTCATTTGAATATATAATTTGAGTCTTTTTTTATTCATTTGCATGTTCATGCGGGCTCGTGGTGTACGTTCGTTTATTTTCAAAGAGCGATCAGTGATTAGTGCCAATGGCGTAGCCAGGGGGGTCCGGAACCCCCTCCCCACCCTCCGAAATATAAAAATTCAATAATTTTCCTTCGTAAAAGAAACCGAAATATTAAAAAATCATGAATTTTCTAAATCTTTCTTTGACAAATGAAGTTTTCTCGATTATGAAAAGTGTTAAAATTAGTTTAAAACCCTACTAAAAACGAAAAATTACTTAGTACCATGTTTTTCAACAATTTTCCCCTCTGGTTTTGGACCCCCACTCCGAGCGAAATTCCTGGATATGCCACTGATAAATGCCGAAATGATCTGGCCCTTGTGAAAACAGAGGTGCAAATGAATTCAGAAACATATGGTGAGGTTATTTTTTTAGAGAATAGGGTGGTTTCCTATTATTTTTTTATTGCCTAAATCGAAAGATTATTACTCCTGGAGTACGTATTTCACGCTTTTAGATTTTTAAATGACGATATCTATTTTTCGCGATCAAATGAAAAGTGAAAAATTTCAAGCGCGCGAAAACGCGACGGGTAAGGAAATCTCTCCGTGTGACGTATTTCTGGTTCCCCCTCCCGCCTGGTAGGTGACCTTGATCGAGGCTCTGAGCGCTGATAGGACGCAGGATGCTAACAGGTAGCTGAGTACCTTCCTGTCTGGTAGCGCATGGCTTAAAAAAGGTTTATTAATACCTTATCAAGCGAAGAAAACTTTCCGACCTTAGCCAGTTGTAATAGGTGATTATTAAGACATGTTTCCCTGAGCTCTGTGCCTCATGCATGCATTGGTAGCCTCTGACGATGCATAACTCCTATCCTCTCGTGTAGAAACTAGGTCCCTGTGACGTCACGTGGAGTGGAATCGCATGGGCGCCAATCTGGCCTTTTTCAAATGAGGATAAAATTTGACCCTTGCCATTCGTCTAAACCGGTATTTCAAAAACCAAATAATTTGTGTATTATGAATACACTAATGGTGGGTAACGAATCGCCATCAATGCCTTTTGTTTTCTTTGATGAAGGAAACTACCCTATTCTCTAAATGTCATTATATTTATTGCGATAGAAGTAGTTCATCCCATGTAATGAGTGGATTATGATTTTAGATGAACTTATGGGTGGCATCTTGGCGAAACTCTGCTGTTGGATTCCCCGTTTATAATTTGGAACAATATTGTCAGAATTTTTGGACATGGTCGTCAATATATTTATTTTATTCCTTATATCCTTAAGCTTTGTTATTTTCATGTCCCCTAGTTGAAAGTTCGCACCGTTTCCGTTCCACCAGGGGACCGATTGCCTTCCGAAATGAATAAAAATATAAGACCTCAGATAACTTTGCGTGCATAACTGTGCTAAACTCCACCTGTGTGTGTGTTTTCCTAAATTGGTTATTGCGAACACGGTAGTTCGGAGATGTGCGGAGTTAGTGGCGGTGTTGCAATTTTGCCGTCCGCCGCGCCTCGAGCCCGCACTCCCTTTCGTCTCGCGGGGAATCGATGTTACAACATCGCATCGATGCTCAGACTGCATTGCGCCTCCGCTCGCTCTCCCACCTGATGCCTCCGCGCCCCCGACCACCAGCCAGCCGGTGGCGTGGCGGCGGCAGCGGCGGAGGGGCGTGGTGGTGGTGGACGACGCCGCGCCAACCTGGAGGGGGGAGCGATTCCCCTCCGAACCACACCCCCTCCCCCAAAGTGCTCTTTCCCGCCGCCGTCCACCTTCGCAAGTTTTCGCGGGCTTTCACTTTTTTTCGCGACCTTCCCCTCCGCCGCGGCAGCCGGTTAACAACAGGGTCGATCCAAGCGGGCGGCGCGCGGTGGAGGAGACGTGTCGCCTTCGGAGACCGGCTCTTTCAGTGGGGTGTTCTTTTTCCCGAGGGTGTGCGGTTCGCTCCACCTGCTTCCGACGTGCCTTCATCCCTTCCAAAATCATCTGGGATTTTTTCCTCGAGCGAAAATTTAGCATTCACGTCGCCGACACGAGTGAAAATTTTCAGATAAGTTCTAAATAAACTTGTCCTGTTCATCCACCGAACCTGAGAGTTTACGGGGCTACGAGGTCCCCGGATTAGAATTATGATTGGGAAGAAGATTCTCGATGGTTTGTTCTGAATAAACTCCTCCTGTTCATCCACCAAACCTTTTTTTACGATTTTTTAAAAATGTTGATGGGGCTACTTTTTCCCCGGATTAGATTCATTTTTGGGGCAGAAGATTCTCTAATTACGTCGGTATCAGTTTACTTCGTGCATTCTAACCAGTAAAGCATGCGAATATGCCCATAAGGACTCGTAATTGTAATCCTAGGTTGATTCTAGTCATCAATTTCATTTCTCAATTCATAAATTTCTGGTGAATATTTAATAAGCTTTACCGATTCTGGCATCAAATATGTGTGCATAATTTGCATATGCAATATGCATATTTTTATTTTACCATGAAAAGTTTCGTACTAGACAGGATAATGTAGAAAAAGATATAGCAGAGGTATTTTCCGTCAATTTGTAAAATTTAACTCGTCGAGAATGTAAATATGAGGCTGTTGTGGTTCGCCACTTATCTTTAGGCATAGTAAAACATCGCTTTAAGTTTGCTTCTCTTAAATTAAGAATTCATAATATTTGTATGCCGACGTATGTATATTCGAATATGTTTTATTTTATTTTGACTTGATGCAATCAGTGACATGCCAGTTTAGGTGTATGATGGAAGAAGGGAGTTCACTGTCTCAATATCGCCGCCCCAAAAAATGGCGCAGAATTATAATATTACTTAGATTATTTTCTGAATTTTATGCGAAATAGAATTACCAATTTATTCGCTGTCGTTTGTATCATTTATGTTTGTAGAATAAAAGGACGTCATTGTAAACGGAAGTTTTTGTTTAGTAAAAGTAGAATATAAATTTTTAAGCATTAGAGTTGTCCTACATTTTAACCTGTAAGCTTGAATTATATATATCATTAGAAAGGGTATTTTTTGGCGTCCACGGCACCTATGTTATTCACCGTAGTTAATCATCCCAAGTTCTGGTTTGAATTCTTTTCGGAAGCATGCTCTTCAATTCAGTTTGGACGTCGAAGACCTATTCAATCGGTAGAGCACAAATTGTAATGGTCCCTGGAGCGTGTAATTTTTGAACATTCGGGTCAGGAGAAAGCAATTTATTTCCCGTTGCCTGCCTTTCATGGTTTCCCTGAGAGATATTGTGCCCAGAAAATCAATCAATCAGCTTGGGGAATGTTGCCCAGAGGCAGCTCCGAAATTCGAGCGCTGGACTTTCCGACAATCAAGGGAACAGTTGGCAGGGTAGCCACGCTGTCAGAATTATCAGCGTCATTATGTCAGAACAAAATGGCTCTTTCAATCCTCCTCCTTACATTTCTTTTACTCCTCTGTCTTATTAACCTCTTTTCTTTTCTTCGTGAACACCACTTCCATATTTCTCTTGAGACACTTGCCAATGCCTATTTTGTCATAGGTATTGTTCCTTATTTACATTGAATCGCGTCGTGTGATGCTAAGCTGTTTTTTCGATTAGCTTGATAAGTCGAAATTTTTTTTATTGCCACTGATTTGTGTCACCCGTTATTTTATCAGCAAGTACGCACTGGCGTTCATTTCGCTTTGAATGTTTTCTCTAGTTAATTCATGTTCTCGTATCATCTTGCGATTACAATGGCACAACGTTGCCTGTAAAACTGCCCTGGGGATGCGATTCCTTCACTGAGAGAACAGGTTTGGATGCTACACCCTAAACCCTTTTGGGCGGGGAGGTTTGGATGCGCCATCAAGAATCATGCGACGTCAGAACTAACTCTTTGGATGTGAGAACCAAAGGCAAAGAATGTCACACCAAACACGTCCAGTCAACGTCCTTTGGATGGGAGAACCAAAGTTATGGTTAGTGCACTCTACCGGTTTAGGTGCGAAATCAAAATCTATTGTTACGCGCTCTGGTGGCAATCTCATGAAGCTCTCTAGCACCCGCAGTTCTGTGTTCAGCCGTGGAAGCCGTAGACACGTGTGGACTTGTTGTGGGCAAAACGGGCGAACTCTGCTGCCGCTTGTGCTTCGTTGCTCTTGCTGCTCGAGATTATGGACGAGGGGACGGCGAATTTCTTATCGAAGGCTGGACTTGGAGCCTATATCCATGTGTTCGCTGGTAAGTTGCGAGTTGTTGTTTATTCTCACGGCCATTTTGTGTTTATTCTCACCGCCATGTTGCATTAATTCTCATGCCCGCACTACCACCCTTTGCTTATGAGTTCTTCAGATTCCTATTGTTATCTCTATGTGCTTATTAAAACAAAGTTCAAACTCTCAGATCATATTTTGTCGGAAGTGCTGCTGTGCTTATTAACATTGACCTTTATTTATTGAGGTTAAATTGTCTCACGTTTCTTGTATTTCCCGATGATATTTATAATATGTTGTGATTGTATTTTAATAATATTTAATGTTATTGGCATAAAATTCGATAATGATATTAATTCACTGTGTTTTGTGCACTTTTTATGATATTATAACGGTGGATTCATCGAGTGTCTTGCGGATTAATCATCGAGAGCGTTGGCACGGAGGTTATTGACGAGGAAAGGAGAATGAACAAGAAGAGATTGAGAAAAATTGTGTGTTTGGAGTGAATTTTATGTACCTGTGTGTTTATATATTGGAAATAAATGTTCTTTCTAGTGTTCTACAAATGGGGATATTTATTTTTCCACCCACGCACATTACAATATGTTGAATTATGTGAAAATAGATAGGTATTATGACAACTACAGAGCTAGGTTTTCTCATTTTTTAGTTGCACTGTTAGATATGGGTTGAAAAAGAACAATATTAAAGTGTAGTGGGGCTGAATAGGAGGGAGGAAGGGGTAGGCGCGCAATCCTTTGGGCAGGTGATCTAAACTTATCATTCGGCCTCCAAACATTGTTCTGATGAGCTACCCAACGCTTTGGTTCTCACACCCAAAGTACTCGTCCATCTTCTTTGGATGTAGCAACCAAAGGAGTAGTTGGAACATCCAACTCCTCATCACCCATTCCCTTTGGGTGACACAACCAAATGTATGGACAAGTCCTTTCCTTCACCTCAGCTTTGGGTGTGACACCCAAACCTACGATTCTCATATCCAAAGTGTTTTTTCAGTGTTGGTTTGCGGAATGTATCGCATTCTAGGTACTCCATGAAGGAATTCCATGAATTTTTGAGCCTCGAAAATGTACAACTTTGGACGTTGCTGAAAATTAAACCAACAATTTCCTTTATTTATTCATGATATAATTTCACTTTGAAAAATTACTTCGTCCTTGCTAGTTGTTCTAATCCCGTAATATTTCGCTGGTTATAGCTCAGTGGCACTGCTCTCGAATCCATTAATCAAGTAATTAATTTTTAAAATGCAGTATCATCTGTCACCTGTAATTTAAGTTTCTTCTCGTGAATCATCATTTCCTCCTTCGATTAAAAGAACTCTTTCAGGATTTTTTTCTAGCAGCTCTCTTTTGAGTGGAATGAATACGAAGCGTCGCATTTCTCCTCATATTTTTTAAATATCAATAACGCATTCGAAGTTTAAGATTCATTGTCGAGGTACATCATACGCAGCAGCGGATCCAGGATAGGACAAGGGGGTTGGGTCTCCCCTCCCCTGTATATATCGGGCAACTGAACAAAATTGCCATTTAATCTAGTGTAAATTGGATACCTATGGGAGGGACCCACCTCTTGGGTATCCAATTGGTTATAGCCCCCCCTAGCCTTTCTGTGGAACCGCCACTGATCATACGCAACGTGTGAATATGTCGATTCTTGAATCGTCCGCGCGCTTTTCTTCGAGACGTCCTTGCGACAAGTCTTTTTCCATCGGCCGTATTTTCGTCCGGAGCACGATGACCCTCGGATCCGAGCTGATCGTGTCTGCAAGTGCGGCCAAGCCCCGTCTCTTCCCCTATTACGATAGCCAACCCCCCCCCCCCCTTTAACCCCCTCTTATCCAACCGCCCCCACCCGCGGCCGCCGCCCTTGAAATTTCGTATTTATAGCTCGTTTCTCGCCGGCCTCTTCCCCCTCCCCCGATTTCCTCCCCCAAAACCACCATCCACACCCCCTCTGGGAGCGCGCCCATGTGTGAACTTGCGTGCACGAAAAACTCTGCCGTCGGCGGCTGCACCGCTCGCGGTAATGCTATGGAAATAGGATGCACTGCGGGTCAAAGAGTCGTTGTTAAGGTCTGCTACCCCATCTCCGGAACGCCTGGATGTCGCCTAACGTATTTTTTCTTCTCTCTCTCTGTTTTTTTTATACGTATCAACGTGCACTTCTCTCGGCGACAGCTGTGTACGGGGCGTTTCATAATTGAGTCTCTTGTGAACGGGGAAATTCGGGTCTGGAGTTGGTGGAGTCACGGAGGTATAGAAATGCGTGCATGCCCTGGTTCATTTATCTACAACGGTTTTTTTCCTCTTTGGGTCGTAACACCTCAAGAAGTGTGGAAAGATTAATTATTTTTAAATGTCGCCGTATATGCTTACATTTATCTATATCTACTATAACATTGACTACATTTATTACATTGTGTTCAATAAATATAGGAAATTTTCAAAACCATGCGTAAATGTTAGTTGAAAATAGGTGATGAAATTTAACGTATATCGGGAAATTTTATTTTCCATAAAACAATGGCTGAACATTTTTCAAATCTTAAAGTAGGTACGTGAATGAAATTATCATGAAAAAATTAAAAATATTTTTCTTTCATGCTCAGAAAGAGGAATGAAACTAATTTGAAAGCGGGTGAATAAATTGAACGTAGTATCACAAGGGATACAATGAAATTGCGAAATTGGAACAGATGATAACTCTCCTCAGCATAATTTAAACCAATGGGTTGGATGGGAAACTAGATTATGGCAATAGGAATCTCAATGTCTCGAAATTCAATTTGAGGTTAAATTCAAATATTTTACGAAAGAGAAAGAAGCCGTTAAAATTGATCCCTGAGCACTTGAATATTTGATGAACCCAGGAAGCAGCTGTTTTGATGCAATCCGCCCGCAGTTCCCCGAGTGGCTTTATTGTGAAATGTCTGGGTTGATATACATGGAGATATTACCTCACTTTACCTACACGTTACCTCACTTTCGCTACAGCGTTACTTTAAGTGCTACTCGTCTCCAGAAAATGTGAAAACAGTGTTTTTCTCGCTGCATTACTGGTTTGCGAAAAGGGCATCGCTCGATATTTTCACCCTAGCTCTTCTCCTCGGATTTTTATCCACCTTTCCAGCTGTCTACTTGGTGCGCTCAGGTGATGTGAGTGCCTTGTCGAGCGGCGGTTTCGTGGGAATATTTCTTCATCACTCCTCAATTCGTAAGGAATGTAGGAAAAAAGGTGGTATGAAATGAAAAATTAGCTAAACTCTCTGCTGTAGCGAGGGCGTCACCCCTATCCAGTTGAAGATATTTGGCCAATAGTAATTGGTCGTAAACCTCTCTCTCACCCTTCTGGGAAACTCGGCTGCTCGTTGTACATGTATTCGAGATAAGAATCGGTATCAAACTGATTAGTGCTGGATGTGATGAGTGCATATTTATCCTTACCTTTTCCATCGGTAAGCCTCACTTTCCTCTCTATTTATCCCGGCATATATGTCTATAATTCAGTACTTACTCTTCGCTTTTTTCCTTCTTAGTGAAACATTTTCTTCTTTTCTTCGCATACCTTGAAGTCTCAATTCATATTCAATATTCATCTTCATTAGTTCAACCGGTTTTGTCCACCTTCACTGTCGTTCACTGGTTCAGCCTCATCTCTTATTATTCAAATCTAAAAATAAAAAAATCTTAATTTTTATTTTGTTCCTCTTATTAGCGCCCAGCATACTACGATACTTGATCTCGCATATAAACGCCAGAAATGAACTCACATGTTTATTCGTTGGGATAGTCATTATTCTTCTATGTTACACCATACACTATATTAAACACTTTTTTGTCTGTTTAAAACGTTGCCGTTGGAGATATTGGCACCAGTTTTCTCATTCCCCTGGAACAGCCTTATTTATGTCTCTTTTTGTTATCCATACCAATACCAAAATAAAACTAAGGGCTAAAAAAATATGCAGTAGGAAGATTGAATCATTAAAGCTAAGGTGACTTAATTCCCACTCTTAAATTTCGTTATTCGTTATAAATGTTACTAGTTCAATGTGAGGGTAAAAAATATCTTCAAGTAAAGCGAAATAATGTATTTATTAATCTGTGGATGTTATGAAGGAATCATATTCAGGTAGTTTTATAGATGTGGATAATGTTACAAAGTTATTTATTCTTTAATTTTGACTCGATTCCACGGAATCGCTTCGACTGCCATCGCCCATAATAAGTACCTAGTCAATGTTTTCTAAAGTATTGTATTAAAAAAATCACATTTTAATTGCGTAGGCTCAAGGATATGTATCATAAGCGAAAAAAATAGCGCTATGAAAAAATGATCTTGGTCTTCCGGACGAGCAAATTGAAGTTTTCTTGACGAATTTCAATCCTTAGTGTATCCGGCAGTGGAAGTTAGACTATCGATTTTCTCTTGCTCAGGAAGGCATTTGGACACTGTTTGGTTCGCACACCGAGGATGATTGGCGTCAATAATTGCCGAGTTATTCGTCTCGTGCGCAAACCGTGCACGCAAGTCTCCTACGCGCGCACGGTAGTCCCTTCCCAATCCTCCCCCCCCCCCCCCTGCATCACGCTCCCCATCCCCCTCCGTGCACCAGCGGGCGGTATAGATTGATCGCCAGGCCGTGCCGTGCATCCCACTATCCCCCTTCTCTCTCGCCACCCCTTGCGACGGCCAATCGGTTCGCGGGTCGTGACCAGGGCCGGCTGGAGCTATCTGCGAGGAATCGGGTGACCGACCGCCCACAGGAGAGAGGGCGAGAGAGGAGTCTTATCGGAAGGGTCCGAGCGGAAAGGGGGGTCTCTCGCATGTAGTACTTGGGTACCTCCCAGTACACGCATACTTTGCCTCGTCCCTGGGCGTAATTGCATGCCAGTCGACGTTTTTTTTAAAACGTTGTCGGGACGTAGCGCCGCGAAAGAGAGCGAAATTTATGGCCTCGAAAAAGAAGGAACACACGCCACTCGGTTTTTCTCTTACTCGGTGCGTGCGTAGGTCTTCGAGGCGACATCGGTCGAGTCACTTTCGGTTACGTTACGACTGGAATGTGTGCAACGGCCGGGCTGGGAAATGCACTTCGTGTCTGTCTCCGCAGGTCAATGTTTCGGACTGCTGTAAGTTGTGGGCGCCCCGCTGTCGTGCATCGTGTCTTCGGAAAATAAATATGCTGTTCGTATGGGAATTGGCGCTGAAGCACTCAACGAGTCAATTTATTCTTCCGCTTCAGCTTAGTCTTTCGAGAGAAAGCATTGCCGAGGATACTCTGGTTACAATATATGTTTCTCTTATTTTTTTATCATCCATTTCGACGCAGATTTAGGTGTGACCGTTTCATTAGACCAGCAGTGGTTTCATTTATGATTATTACGAAATTAGAAGTTATTGCAGAAATTTCTGTGCATAACGCATTATCTTCTGGGAGATTTGAGGTAGAATGTTTCATATTTTATATCTTACAAATTCTTCCATTATATTATAATGTACTTTATCCGTAATTCCCTATGGACTTCGCTAGTCACTCGTTTTCTTACCCGTTTCCCCATTAGTATTTAGTATTGACCTAGCTGCTTAGAAGCTTTAATGGAATAACCTAGTTTCCACAAGATTTATGGTAATACATCTGATTCGATAGGTTTGCATTAAAAAATGTTCATGTCTGATAATTTTCGACGGATATTTACAATAATCTTCTCTAATGATTACTTTCCTCAGCTCAGCGTACTTCCCATCTCCATTCATGCCATCCTGAAATCTTGCTCTCCTTTTTCCTCTTCCTTCTAAGGCCAGAATCCGTCTGTTACTGAGATATCTCGCGCACCTCTTTATATCTCTAACCCCCGAGTTGATCTCCTTATTTCTCCCAGCAGTTTCCTCACCGTTTCGAGTATTTCCGCGTTTTCTTTTTTTCGGTTCATCTCACTTTTTCCATTCTCCTCCACTCCAATACGTCGAAGGCATGGAGACTTCTTATCCTCCGACTGCATTTTCCATGAGTTCGCTACGAAATGAGGGTTGTTTAGTTTGATAAAATCGTTCACAGGGACTTTGTTCCTATCGTTTGAACCATTGATGCCACGCTCAAGTTAGTGCTTACCCTTGCGGACAGTTGCGCCATATGTACGATTATAGGTCTCTCGTGGGGTAATATCAATGGTCAATCTCTTAAATATATACCTCATTTAGATATACAGATGTTTCACAATGAAAGGTGGGTAGCTTTTTGTCATCATAACACTCAAATTTCTAGAATAAAATACATGTCCGAACGAATCAGACAAGATAATGGCTCCTTTTAACTATCAAAACAAAAGGTCCCATGTTTCCAAGAATTAATTTCCTAAATTTTTACAATATTTTGTTGAGTTTTCATAGCTGTCTTTCCCAATTCCTGTTTAAACACGATCTGAGTTTCCTAGAAACCTCTGGAACTTGATAATGAGTATTCCAAAATGTTTCCTTTATTTTTCCGCCATTGTTTCTTTCGTTGATTTAATGTAATGGAGTCTTGAAGAATTTAAATGCAAATGTTTGCCAACGTTTCAGTGTACTATTTCTACACCTTCCCCAGGGCTTTTTGTATGATTTGGATTCGTTCGATCGTCGTTCTTAAGAATTTTCAATTAAATGGTGTATAACATTAATTATTAATTGATGGTGAAGTGGACGGAAAGAGGAGGAACGAAGAAGTTCTGGACATAGTGGGTGAGGAGAGGCAGCTTCTAGCTTAGATACGCAGGAGACAGAGGGTATGGATGGAGCGAGTACTTAGCGGGGGGGGGGGGGGATGCTGAAAACAGTGTTAGAGGGGAGATTGATGCGTAAACGAGGGAGAGGAAGGAAGGGGATAGGCTTTTTAGATAGAATAAGAGGGAGTAGGCCTTATTTTGAATTGAAGAGGGAAGTCCACGAGGGAAGGGGAGAGTGCCGGAATGCCTCGTGAAGCTCCATCCAAACTTACGATAATCGTTAGAATACTTTAATAATACGAGGGAGTTATTTTCAACCTCCGATAGTTCAGCAAAAACACTATACAAGCGACAGGCGGGTACTGCGTTATCTCAGCGCTGATGCAGCACAACTGCTCTTTGAGCAGTTTCAATGGGACATTTTCGATCACCCGCCGTGCAATGTCGACGTAGTGCCGTGTGACTTCCAACTTAACACTGAAATGAAGAAGTGGCTAGGAGAAAAGAGTTTTCAAACGGGCAATGAGCTTCAGGGCAAAGGCAAAATTCGCGGGGAAGTCATTGGCGGCAACATCCTATGAAGAAGGTATAGTAAAGCTTGTCCAAAGGCACGACCAATTTCTCAATGTCCGAGGCAATTATGTCGAAAGGATACCACAAGTGTGCTCAATATTTAGAAATGAAATAATTTTTCGTCAATCACTTTGTCTTCTGTTCATGACCCATCGGAGGTTGAAAAAAACGTCCCTCGTATAGTAGATAGAACTTATATCATAGAATGTCGCATTCATTTCGTTTACTTAAAACCACATTCCGGCTTGGAGGTTTTCCGGACTGTGGTCTTTGCGACGTGTGCCTTGGGTGCCCCGGCGTTCGTTTCAATTTTCACTCCCCCTCCCCCTCTACCAGTCGTGCGCTTCTCGTCCTCGATGCTTCAGCTGGGGATGCGCAGGAATGAATAGGGGGGGGGGGGGCGCCTTCTCCCATCCTACTGCTTCCTTCATCCTCTCTCATCCCCTCTGTTCCTCTTCTTCGCGGGACCTTGAGGTCTTCCTTCGCCTCCATTCTTTGCCACCCCTCTCTTCAACAACACACCCTTCCCCTCTTCCCATTCCAGTCGTCCACGAGAGTGAAAGGCAGACGTCTTGTTGGTGTATTATCATTTTATCAGCTGTATGCACCTGTCTAACATGCGACGAACGCTCAGGATAAAAGTTCGACTCTGCTATACATTCTTTCAGTCTTGGATGCTGATTTCAATGATTTTTTTTTTTTTCAAGCGTGACTTTTTTATTTTCCGAAGAGGAAAGCGGAATTCCTTATTGTTGTTTTAATGAACTGTCTCCATATTATCGGCAGTCCGCACAAGCTGCATTTTGTTTGAATTTGTATTACTTTTTATGCATTTTTAATTATTTTTTTCTTGTTATACATGCTAATTAATGGCCAATTGAGTTCAGGTTCTGTAAAATCACGGTGTGGACTTTATTTTCTTTAATACGTACAGTTTGGAATGGTTTCAGTTACATCACGTTGTGATCTTTCTTTTTTTGTCGATAACATTGTTTTGCTCTAGTGAATAGTTTCCATACTATCGGCGATGCGCTTAGGGTGCATTTTGTTTGAATTTGTATTATTTTTTCTTTTGCATTATGCATGCAAAAGTGTTGTAGAGATATTTTCTTGTGGGCAAGGTGCGCACGAAAATAAATGAAATCGTTATTGTTATTTCGTGAAATCCCTTTTTCAACGGACGTGATGTTTTTGTTTCTCGCATCTGGATACTCCCGCTCAGTCACTAGCTCACCTCACCTAGAGGTAATTGTGTTCCTCTTCCGCGCCGCCCCTTCGCCGTATTCACAATTCCTTTATGCCCTCCCTCTCGTCCCACCATCCGTTTTTTTATCGCCACCACCTTGTCCTCGTCCTGGGTTTCCTCCTTCGCAGGGTCTGAGTCGCGTCGTTCTCGCGAATGGCTCCTTGGATTACCACCCTATCGATCGATAGGGTGGAGCTATTGGAGAATGTCGCCCTCTTCGGCGGTGAGGAACATCAGTTCTTTCACCATCGCGGAAAAGGCCGGATTAGGACGGTAATTGCTCATTTTAAACCTCCTACAATGGCCTATGAAGCGCTACGTTTTTTTCTTATTGAATTCAATTTCTGGAGTTTTAGATTGTCTGATGTGTTAAAGGGGTTATTGGTGTCGGATTCTTCTATCGCAGTGTGCTTGGACAGATGATGAAATCTACGGATAGGTAGGGGTGATTCTGTTGTTTTCTTACTGCATGTAACATTCATGTTGATGGTTCTAGTGTGTGATATCATAAAAATTGCTGTCAGAGATTAAGAGGCTGCTATATGGTTAAGAGAAGGTAACTTTACGCACTGGTTGTCATGTGAAAAAAGTCATCCGGATCAAAAATGAAATCGCGGACCTTTCGATTACCGAGCGACGACGACGCTGCAGACTGTATCCGAGTGCAATAATTCATTGATGAGCTGCGCTGTAAAATGTAAACCCGAATATTCATGGTTCTGTTCTCAACAGCGGTTAATATTTTCGCATGGAAGCGTATGTGAATTTCACCGCTGTTTACGTGACATCTTGAATTTAATCATTTGATTGCTCATGTTGTGTAATTTTCAATTATTTTGATCCTGGTATATTTAACGAACCTACTCAAGCAAATGCTTTCAAACCTTTCGTATTTTAATAAAAAGTTGCTTGTTCCGCTTGCCGTGCCTTGCTAGCCACTACTTGCATTTTCTCATCTGACAGAAAATCATTGTGATTTTACAAAGAACTTGAAAAAAAAGCTATTGAATTTATGGTTTCACTTGACGCTCACCGAAGTGGTATGTTCACCTTTTAAAAGAGTAGGTAGGCATTCCGAAAGAAATTTTTTCATGTCGAAGGAGACTTTTCTATGTACATCGTGGTAACGAGGTAAAGATTCTGAGAACGTTGTATTGCATGGAGTACCTTAGTTTCTGTTTCTATTAGTTTCCACCGATATTGCTGGTAATGAGTCAAACCCAGTGCCCAAACCTCTCATCATCCTCACGTTCTCTCCCTGCAGTATGGTATTTGAAGTAGGTTACCGACAGCTGAGGTCATTTGCGTCATGGGGGAAGGATAGGTAAGGAATGGTGCAGAGAAACCCGGCGTCGGCATTAGCCACGGCTTAACGTCCCACCCGACGGACGGAGTTTTGCGCTTAAAATGTCCTCCACACTTAATTTAATCTCCACTACAGGGATCGGGCAGTCTCTTAAAATTCTTTGCCACCGCCGGGGTATGAACCCGACTCCACGGTGTGGGAAGCCAACACTCTAGCCATTACACCAACCCGATTCCCTGTGGCGTAGCCAGGAATTTGGTTCGGGGGGGGGGGTCCACAGCCAGGGGGGACAATTTTTGAAAAACATGTTACTAAGTAATCGGTTTTAAACTAATTTTTACACTTTTCATAAACGAAAAGACTTCATTTGTTAAAGAAAATTTTTGTAAATTCATGATTTTTCAATATTTTGTTTCTACATTTCGGGGATAGAGGGGGTCCGAACCCCTCGGACCCCCGTATCTACGCCGCTACCGATCCCAATTCTCTCCCTGCCCTGCTTATTTCTCCTCTGTTACGTTTTCCTTCCCTGCCTTTATCTCAGCTCGCCACCCAACTCCTCCTGCTGACCATGGAATTTACGAGAGTACCCAACGTTGACCGCTCGCAATGTGGACCGGGTTCCCTGGCGAGGGGGGCCGTAAAAATTCCATCGCCACTCCCGATCGCGCCCGGCGACCCACGGCTGACGGAGAGGAATGTTTTGGCTCGGCCGGGAAATTTGCATCAATTCCCCATCTGGCCGCCGACGACGGGTACATTCGCCTCCGGGTCCGATCGCCTCACCCGCTCCCTGCTCGACAGTAATAAGGGCCTAAGGGTCAATTTTGACCTCTTTTGATTTCCGTTTGTTTTCCGTTCCCGCGGATCTCATCGTTGGCCCTAGGCATTATCTGAAATTCCGGGGATAACGGGAGGTAATAATTTGTGACTATTTTTTGACTTCTTTTCTGACCTGCTTTTGTTCTTTTCTTCTTCTCATCAGTGTTCCTTTGGTTGTCCGCTTGAGACCAATTATCAATCTTGCGATTCCTGAGGGAAAATCGACTATTTAAACGGGTACGGGTAAACCTTAGTTGAGGAACGGAAACTTTAGAAATAACGGAATTATCTCGGGATTGATTTCATTAGCATTTTATTACTCATTAGAAGTGCAAAAATGACGAAAATTCTAAAGAAAAAATTATCGTTCTTTTCATTCGTTCTGTATAAGCTATACGATTACGGTGATTTAGGTCTAAGAATTGTTTCCACTGACAACTCCCCAGGTGTGTCTTCAATGCCATTCCTACATATGAGCCAGAGAAAACCCATTGAAGGCAGGTGATAGCATAAGAGGATTGAATTTTTTATGGCATGAATAAGTATGGAAATTGAGCTCTGTTACGATGGCAGTGGGCTCTACCATTTTCAGGGATCTTGGATTTCATAGCGGTCCATTCTGTTGAAGGGCTTTCAATTTACCTGCAAATTTTTTTCTCTAACGCTATATCGGGGGTGTCTTTATTATGTTCACATCGTTGTAGTCGCCTTGCGTTCCACTAAAAAAAAAACGGAAAACTCTTGTGACAATTCCCTCATCAGTGTGGCTAATAGTCATGTAAATACCCGAGTTGCCTAAAATTCAAATGGGGATCTTATGCATAGAAAAAAATGACCTCGATGTTTAAATTCACTTGACTTTTTCTAGATAGTCAAGTTTCCCCTTGAGACTTATGAGATGCTAATGCTTTACTTTTTCGTGCGATGTAGTCTGTAGTAAGATCAAGGTTAGTTACACACTCTGAAGGCTTTTCACATCCAATTTTTTCGCGTAGAGAAAAAGGAATACGTCGCTGAGAAAAGGCCATCGAATATGAGAGAGGAATGGAGAGCTGCGTCAAACCAATCTTAGGATTGTTGACTAAATATGATGATGAGAGAAAAAGAACGCCTTTTACTTGCATGTATTTTTCCGGTAATATTTGCACATCTTACTAACTACTGAATGATAGTTTTTGAGATACATTTTCATTGAATTATTGTTGCTCATTTTCATTTGGTAACATTCAGTTTTTAATATCGATTCATTCAATTATACCGTAATATATAAAGTCTCCTGCATTTTATTATCTTCAGTTTAGTGCATTTCTTATCTAATTTATGTTTTGAGCTTTTAAATAGAGCTGTTAGCATCGTGGTGCCATCTTTCAGCCATTTGAAAATGAAAATAAAACATTCTGTCACTTCTTGCTCAGTAATATTAAACAGCATGTTTCTAACACCCTGTGCCATTATTGGTCGTATTAGTTAAGACATTAGCCAGCCCAGTAATCATATATCTTGTGAATTTAGGTCCCCTCGCAAATATTTACGCCCATATACCCATTACTATTGGGGATATCTTAGAAGGGCCCAAATACGGCCACTTGTAGCGGGAGTTCTCAGTAGATATATAGGAGCATTGTGGGTCTTTTATTTGTTTATTCATTCATTTTTATTTTTTGGCCGAGCCCTTCCCAAGATACGAATATGGTGTGCATCTCGATCGCAGTACATCACCCTTCTCAGTATTTTTTTTCCTCCGTGGTCGAACCACTCCCTCCCACGCCCGAATCCGTCTTCCTCTGTCCACCCTAGCCATCATTTCTCACCTCGCCTCGCCCCCTCCTTATTCGGTTTTTGGAGTCCCTCGTGACGCGGCGACTCGGGCAGTCCAAGCCTCTCGGGTCCTTTCTTTATTTGCACTCTCATTCTCTTCCATAAGTTCTCTCCAAATCCTTGGTCTTTCTCTCTCTCACTACTTCATCCACCTCCTTTGTATACGTAATCATCATCCTTCCGCTTCTCCCCTAAGGCTAGAATTCTCCAGAAACGGGAGTGTCACGGCGCACAGTGGGCGGAAATCGAAAAAAGTGTGACAAAACCCTAAATTTTCACTATTTTTTTGGTAAACAAAAATGGTACAGTCCGGTAGAATAATGTCCAAGGATTAAGGAACTATGGCTATTTCAATATTTGGTTGACCCATTAAATCATTAGAATCCGTTAAAGACGAGAAAAAATTATAAAAAATGTCAATTCTGAATTTCTGCAAAAATTGAGTATTTACTTTCACTATTGAGCCGTTAATATGGTTTTCCATAAATTTCAACGCATATTTCGTAAAAGAGTAAACCTTTCCTAAGAATTACACGGGATAGTTTATTTATTTTTATCAATTTTTCATATAATAATTAAACATTCAAAAGTGCATTGTTTTTGGACTATTTTTGACATAAAGTGGAAAAAAACTTTATGAGGGCGACGAGACTCGATCTTAAAATCCATATGGAAATAAAGACCTGAATCTTGACTATATGATCCAAAAGAAAAATCTTGCTCCAACTTGCTACCTTGCTTGTTGATGGGATATGTATAAAAAGTCAACGCTGCCGCCCGGCCCGGCCGCGGATTACCCTGATTTGGTTTTTGCTCCAGTTTAAAGCAAATAATGGTTCCACCACTATTATTTTTACCCCAATTGTTAGGAAAGATGTGAAATCTAAAAGTAAAGGCAATATTTTGTCCAAAAAAATTTCGTACTCTCTTGTTGCACATAGAAAGTAGAAAATTCGCCGCTGCCGCCGGTCACCCATGAGCCCTATGAGGACGTGTGACCATACGTCGGCAGAGTGCTTTGTTCCCTTATTCGTACTTATTCTCACATACATATTTACAGGGAATTTCCCGCACTTTAGGTCCCTTCAAACTAGAAATCCCTCCGACCTTGAGGAGAGGGAAAGAATCGAAGCAGGCGCGGTCAGTGCACACGACCGACAGACCGCAATTGTTCCTTGGGGCGGTAATCCGCTTCCACTACTAGTAGTTCTCTAAGTAACACCTCTTGACTACTCCAGCTTATTGTTCCTTCAAAATGTGGGGCTCTTGAATTTGGTGTTTGGGGCTAGGTTGTTTCTTTGAAACTCGCCGCTATTTGTTTTACCACCGCAGCGCACGTGCATCGGTTAATGCCCTCCATTAGATCGCTTCTCTGGAACACGCTAGTGAACGAGTTAGCTGGCGATTTACCGGGCGGTTTTCCCAAAAATTCACACGTTCTATTGTCTTAGATAATGTTTTGCTTCCTCAGTTTTACTCATACGGTCAGTCTAACTTAGCTGGTGAGTGTTGAAGCATCGACGTCTTTTAGCCACAGTGACTACTGACAGAGAAGTTCTCCTAGGTGAGCCCATCGATTGGTTACCGGTTGTCGAATTTACTCTAATACAGAGAGGTCGTACACGACGCACAGTGGGGCCAAATCTATAAAAGGTGGCCATAATTATAAAAATAAAAGTTCGGGGTTATGATTTCTTTTTACATGGTTGGGAAGACGCTTATTTGAGCTGCTGAGAAATAAGTTCGAGAAGCAGGTAAGTGTGCACCACTTCGTAAAAATCACTTTCAAAGTGACAGGTGCGCTGCTGGGATACATAGTCTCCCTCTCGCTTCGAAATACCCTCATCTTCTAGACTCCTCCTCAGCTACCCAATTGGCTAAATTTAAAATTTAAAAAATAGAATCAACGCAGCAATGTGCATAGATAACAAATGTTGCTTTACCATAACATTGAAACAAAATTAAAATTATTATTAACATAAATATTAACCAATAAATTGCACAACTTTTATTCAAAAATAAAAATACGAACATCATTAAGTTATATAGCAGCGCTCTGCAGTGTTCCTATATAGTTATATTATTGTAGCCACAACTCTCGGCTATCATAACAAAAAAAATTAACCGCCCCAACCCGCCCCTTCGTGAATTAATAAAGAAATACGTAAGTAACCTCCAACCGTATGGACGCCGAAGCGCGCAGCTCGTTGACACGTTGCATGCAGGAGGGAGCACTTACTTTATAATCAGCGTAACAAAATGAGTTCTTTTGCAATAAATTGACGCAAATAAGACTCAAGACAAAGTATATACAAAGTTGATGCTATAATATCTCGTCCAGTAAAGAATGCTATCCCTAATGTAGTTTAACCACGTTGCATACATGGATTCGAAATTTCGAATCCTGCTTGCAAGTGGCTTTCAGAATGTAAGTTAAAACCTGGCAGATCTGCAATACAAACGCTAAAAAATTCGTGTAGGAGCCTAAGAAGGAGAAGGACTTAAGAAGGAGCTTAGTTTAAACCGGCCAAAGCAGGTGTATGGTAGTAGTAACGACAACACAGCTCGAGAACTCTGAAATTTCCGCCAATATAACAGGCCTCAATTTGGAGCTTCTTCAGAGATTTAATACTGCTCTACAAGCTGTCTTCTGGCTATAGAATAAATATAGATATCTGCGAAGTGTATTCTATTTAAACAGCACGGCTATTGTTGAATTATATCACTGGTTTTGCATGCCAACAATGTTTACCCTAAATACTGTTGCACGAAAGGAAGGCCATACAAAATTCATTGTTACCAATCGGAAAAATGTCAGAGGAAGCGCAGGAAGCGTACAACAAACTTGCGGAAATTCAGGGAAGATTTTACCCGAAAGTGCTCGAGGAAAAAACTGTAGTGGACTTCGTCGTGAGATTGATGTTACATTCCGACTCGATTATTGTAAGCCAGATTGTGATGCGGTCCAAGTCATCGACAGTTTTATGTTCTATGAATATTTTTTATGAATCCTACCTGATAGAATCAGGATCTTCATCGGAATCGGTAGACGATTCTTTGGATGGAACGAAGTCTGATTGAAATTTGTGTTTACGTTTATGAGCCTGTGTGCGCAGCTGTTTTCATATTCAACGTAGAAAACCTACTATATAATAATGTGTGATGTAAATGTGTTTGTTAACTTTTTATATATTCTTATAAAGACATCTAAGTTATTATTTTTCATTTAATATTTAAAATAATAAGCGAGTTTATTCAATAATGCAGTTTTGTGCTTAGATAATTATTCATGGGACGAATTAGAGACGGATTATATTTAGTGTTTGCATTTTTTTAAGTGAGTGGTCGCGGGCCTGTTCATATTCTACGCAGATTGACTGTTATACAATAATTTTTTATAATTTCTTTGCTACCTTATTAAATTTCAGGATATATTTTTAAGCCATAAGTATGTTTACATGCTTATAACGTGTACATTAAGATACATGTAACAATATCGGAAATTAATTCGTTAAGAATGTTTGAAAATTAAAAAATAGCCATAAAATGATGATATTTATTTAAAATAATACATAAAATTATTAATAGATTGCCTTAAAGCTTTGAAATGTATTTCATATAATTTTCAAAATCAGTTTTATATTCGTAATATAATATAATTAAAAATATTCCCCCCTTTTTACAGGACACAAGGAAAAATTACTGTATTATTTTAGCAAAAATTCCAATTTTTTGATAAATATAAATTTTATTTATATTTCAATATCATATTCGGAATTAGCGACCTCGAAAACTGTTATATTCCAAATTTCAAACACATTACATGATATTTAATAATTATGACCACCTTTTAAGCATTTGGCCCCACTGTGCGACGGAGGGAATACATTAATCGGTCACAGGTATGATCAACACCACTAGTTGTAGAAATATTTTATATCGATAAGGCAACGTTAGAAAATGTAGCAATTTTTTGTGGCTTGTAGATTAAGAAGCTTTTATCTCCGACAGGGGAGAAAATGAAGAGGAGGAAAGTGACTCGAAAAGAACTGCACGATGCTATGTGCCAAGGAATGGTGTAGACGGTAGAGTCGAAAAAACTATTGGCATTCAAATTTCTAATAAAAAATTTAGTATTGGGGGAGATGCAGAGATAAAGGATTTTTTGGGAAATTAGCGACTTCTAATTGATGAAGATCGTTTCCGCGAGTATTGCTCTTCCACTGCCGCCCTTTATGTGGAGCACTCTGAATGGTATTATATACCCCCAACTGTGCATAAGATTCTAATACATGGAGCGTGTATTATAAACACAGCAGTGCTACCCATTGGACAATTGTCGAAGGAGGCCCTTGAATCGAGGCACAAGGATATTAGGAGGTTCAAAGAGCAGCACTCCAGAAAATTTTCCAGTGCAAAATTTTATTTTTCTAAGACTTCTATCTTCGGACGCAATAGTATCCTCATCAATCGATTCGAATCACGGAAATGTGAAGGTACCTAAGGGAGCTAGGAACCTCCTTCTGATTGACGAGAACGCAGAGTCAGATGGAGACGAGATTGATTCAGGTAACGAAGACCTATAACTGTATTTACTCAGGTATGCATTATTTCCATTTCATTAGTCATTCATTTCAGAAACAGAAATATGGTTTTAACTTCTAATGAAAATAATCGAAAAATACTTTTATTAAGTAATTTCCGTGGAATACATTGGTAAAATCCATATCCTTAATATTACATAGATACCACGCATCTATACATTCTATGATGTATCGATACATCACGGTTAAGTTGTCAAGGGTTATGTATCAAAGTTTCTAAGTCAGTGATAGTACTTGTATGAATATAATAAGCATCTAACATGCAGCGCTTTTAATATTAAAATTAGGGAATTTTTACTGTTTCCGCCATTTTATTTTAGAGAGGCCCCTGATTGTTCTAGAGCAAAAATAACATTAGAATCGGATTAAAGAGGTAAAAATAATTAGAAATCGAAAAAATCGTGGATCTACGTTGAATAATAACGGAGATATTAGTTTTGTCAAGCTTTTTTCGATTTCCGCCCACTGTGCGGCGCCCTCTACAACGCACCGAAGGCTGGCGCGCCTCCAGAATTTTTTTTGTGATTCTTAACCGCTAAAAGTGCTGACACACTTTTCCGTAGATTCATTTGCCCTTCCATATGCCACGCTTCAGTTCTAGAAAGTTTTGTTTCATAACGGTTTTGAAAGGCAAAAAAGTTTTTGTATCCCAAAATGATATTTTCTTCCGTAACCAATATTTCTAGCTCTAAAATGTTGGAAAAAATATTTCGTTTCCTTTCGCGTTATTCCTAACTGTCAAATTGATGCGCAGTGCCTTTTGCCGACTTTTTACAGTGGTGAGGGATTCATCTCTGTGGGAATGTTAGTCAAGAACGTGTAATCAAAGATAGACAAATATTTTTTCGTTTTTTTTTAATTCTCAGCGCGTTTTTTACAGTACATTGGGGCATCAGCTGTCAAGTCTGTTAGTGTCAACACTGCTGTTTTAGCCATTGAGATCAAATGTCATTCGTCGCGAGAATTCCGAATGAAGTTTATCATTCCCTTTGACCTTTTTCTATGACATTTATATTTTCTATATGAGTTTTTATGACAATTCTTTTATGCGGAACCCCTAAGAAGTTATCTCGTACTATCCTGGTTTGAAATTTTTTAAATTTTATTCGGGTATTTTAAATTCACGAGTGAATTTGCTTGCTCGAGCAAAGAGTCGCTGTTCTTTTTGTTATGTTAGAGAAACACTGGTATAGCGTATTAAATGAAAGAGTTTCAAATCTGTAATTTCAATTTTTGTAATTGTACTCTTGTGTTTTAATAGTGGAATTATTTGCTTTTTTTGTTAGTGTTTAATCAAAGTAAATGACATCAAAAGAGCTTTCAGGCGATGCATGACGTTGACATTGATAGCCCTCTTTCTGATTCTTTGGTGGCAATAAATTTGAGTTGAAATTACTACGATGTGGTCTCTGGTTATCACAGTAGTCCAGTGTCAGTTTAGGAGTTCTATTGAGAGAGTTATCATGCTCTCGCACGGTGTATTACATCGGTGTCATTGAATTGGAAGAAGAAGGAAGGCAGGCTCTTAGTTTTCATGAACGCGCAATTCTCCTATCTCTCACTAGTAATAGGACTTGCGAACGTGAGTGGGGGACTCCATGTTTTGCTCTCCCTTTCGCAAGTGTTTCTCTTCTGTTCTGTGACTGGGGTGTGGTTGCAGAAGCCGTGCAGGGACACGTTCTCCTCTTCGCTGAGAGTCGCCGTAATTGCGTCCACCGGGAGCCGATGCGATCTGCCCGCTGACAGATCCTCTCTTTCTCGCCCACGCTACCGCCCTCCTTGGGCCCGCGTGTCCGACACCTCCTCCACCTCCACCCACCCATCTTCGCCTCACCGTATATTGCACTCACTTTATTTCTACCGGCTTACCATTTTATCCGATCTGTCCTCTTACTTCCTTTGACTCCCACTCGCGCGGACCCAACCGGAACCTATCCCTTTTAATTAAGATGGTTTGGAAAACCGAGAAAAGTTCGGAGCTATTTATTTTTAACGAACAGTAGTCCTGATTGGGGAACAATGGATTACTTCTTGCGTGGGACCGTCGTTTTGTGCGTAGCTCTCGAAGTCGTCTGGGATGCCCTGATTGTCTTCCTTCTCTTTCCAATCAACAATGCCGAAGTGGTATTGTATCACGGCAGGACCCGAAAAAATAATTAAGTTCCATTTATTATGCTTCTTTTCATTTTGTAAATCATTATATAAATTTATGGAATTTTATGCAGTAAATATCATGTTGATATTTCTCCATCGCAAAGCCTCTGGGCAGGCAATATTACAGTTTCCCTCTGGAAACTAATGACAGAGACATAGGTTGACATGGCAATATTGTGGTTGTAACCGTTGATGAAGTTTTTTGTCGGAAATGCGGAGGGATCTGTCAACAACTAAGTCTTCTAAATGTATCATCACAGCGTGATCATAGTTATGCATGGGTTATAAAAGGGTTATTAACTAGGCGAAACTTCCCTTAGATTTTTTTTCTCTAAGATATATTTTTTAACAATGTATATTTAAAGTGTGCCTCGCAATACGTAATTGTATTAAACTGTCCACATCTAGAGATATCTTCTTAGACTTTTCGGCCGTTGGTTCCATTATTTGTTAAAAGATAGAATCAGGCGCTCTCGTCCAGTGCAAAGCTCTATTGAGTTAAACTTGTTTGGCGCGGCATCTTCTCTTCCCTCCCTCTGCCTCAACCCTTAGTCATCGCACAGTTCGCTTTACTCTTCCACTCTATTCCAGATCCCATTAGTCTCCTCCCTTCATTTTTATTCTTCCTCATACTTTCACGGCTCGCCTGTCCAGAGACGAAGGAAGGGGGAAAAAGAGCACCTTGCCATCATATCCCCCATACAGTGAGTGCTATCTTTCTGGAATCCTAGTCTTTCTTAATGGGATCATTTCAAATTAAACTCCAGTGCATTTGGGGGAAGCCGCTCGTAAAATGTTGAGTGCATACCTGAGACTAGATCCTGTAACGCCCCCTTTTATTTTCAAGGTCTTCTTTTCATTTAATCTCTGCCTCCGCATTCCGTCAGACTTCTAGATGTGTTCTCTCCTAAAATTGTGTTTTCTCGCCCATGGATGATATCCCCTTGAGCATCTCTTGCTTTGTTACCTCAGTCCATACCTTTAAGTCTCAGATTTAATGGGCAATAACCATTTAGGTTGAGGAATCACCCGGGGCAACCATTAGCGTGCTACCCAGAGGTCGGAGAGGTTGAAAGAGCCCAAGCGCGTTGGCTTAACTCATCATCATCACCTGATAAATGGTAGGAAGGAAATGCTTTCAAATTTAAACAATCTTCATTGACCATGTCTGCAGTTATTGACTCAAATCCTAGTAGTTGCTTTACACTAGTTTAGTATATTCAAGTAGTCTACTCGAGGAATTTAAAAGCACAATTCAGAACTTTTTCTTCTCAATCTGCATTTCACCGCTAAACACGAATCAATTAGTAATTCACTCTCGCACGACGCTCCAGATTTTACAGTACAGTCAGCAGTACATACCCTTTGTAAAACGAGCTTAACTTCATGTGTTTCTTCTCGGGAGAAATATAAGTGTGACGTAAGATATGCTTATTCAGGCCTTGTTTAAGTGGTAGAAACAGTCTCATTTGTTCTGGTTTACTGGGTGAAACAAGGAGGAAATAATATTGCATCACCTTGAAGATAATCTATCAATAATTGATGTTGCCCTTATAAAAGAATAACTGCAGATTTGTCAGAAAATATACACTTGGGTTTGGTTATTAAAATGTCTGCTTGCTCTCGAGACGTACGCAGAGATTAAAAAAAAACATTCAGTACCTCATGATTTGATGCACTGAATTGTTGAGGCCTTTACTTTGTAGAATTCCATTATATGGTTGGAAGAAAATTTCTTTGCTTTTCTACAAAACACACACTTTATTGCCGACTAGTTTCGGTACACTGCACCATTTTCAAGACTAGTAAAATCTTGAAAATCTTGAGTCTTGAAAATGGTACAGTGTACCGAAACTAGTTTCGGTAGTTAGTTCGGAGACTAGTTTCGGTACACTGTACCATTTTCAAGACTAGTAAAATCTTGAAAATCTTGAGTCTTGAAATTGGTACAGTGTACCGAAACTAGTCGGCAATAAAGTGTGTTTTTTGTAGAAAAGAAAAGTAATTTTCTTCCAACCATACCTCATTATTCATTTTTTCATCGCCAATCCCTATGGGAGAAACAGTTTCATCTGCGTTTATAATTGGATTTATAACTGAGGGCTGTGAAACGTCATGGATGAACGGATTCGCTTGTGGATGAGAGTAAAATGATACTTAACTGATAATTGATGTTTTAAGGAGGAAATCTCTCCATTATTTCTCTTTCCCAAATCCGTAGGAAATTCTACGATCATGGAAGAGCGGTATCTTAGAGTGCTCAAAAGCAATATATTTTTTTTTGATTGCAAATGTGGGTAATATGTTATCGAATACCAGCAATTATTATTGTAATTATCAGGAAAGGAAATATGAAATGCCTATCTTCTCTCTCTCCTAACTAATCCTCGCTATCCGGCCTGAAGATCGTTGAAAGACATACGTGCTACAGAGGTATCAGTTACGGTGTTATGGTCGATTGAATTGAATGAATCTATCGGAGATCACGCTTCAGACAATAGATACTCACTCCTATGGCGTGTAAGGAGAGCCGTTCCGCTGGTTTCAGTCCACCTCCAGTCAGCCGTACACGTTTAATTTTCTTCATCATCGCTCTCCGCCTCTCTCCCCTCTCCGCTGGCCGGCACATTTTCCCTCTCCTCACTGGGAGGTCTCTCTCTCTCTCATGGCCCTCGTTCACCCAAAGGGTGTGCTCGCTTCGGAGAATTTTCTCTTCCATTCTCGTCCTTGCGTGAGTTCGCCAACGAGCGTGGGCTTCTTTTTTTTATTTTACAAGTGACCAAACCTGGAACCAGGTCCACCTTATTTCTCCGCTGAGATGTGAAAGAGGTGTCGCCTGCGTTCACCGGACTTTTTTTTCACCTCAACTCACTTCAGTATTTTGTTTTCGTAGTAACTAGATATGTTGTGCGTGGAGACAGCGTGCGGGCGTCTAGTGGAGATGAATTCCTTCCGTGTTAAAATCAAAAATAAACTTAGTGATATTCCACGCAGTATTTATTAAAAATCTACCGATTTCGACATTTTTAGGTCGTTATTCAAGAGCTTACATATGATAAAATTATCAAGATGTGACACCTCTTGATATTTGGAAAGGTCGAAACTGGTAGAGTTTTTGATAAATACTGTGCGGGATATAATAAAGTTAATTTTTGATTCTATCATGCCATCATTCCACGCAGTGAACTGGCTGTGTACTTATCTACATACGTTTTATCAAATAACACCATGCTTTACCTCAGCTCACTTCAGTATTTTGTTTTCGTGGTAACTAGATATGTCGTGCGTGGAGACAGCGTGCGGGCGTCTAGTGGAGATGAATTCCTTCCGTGTTAAAATAAAAAATAAACTTAGTCATATTCCACACAGTATTTATTAAAACATTCTACCGATCTCTTTCTCATTGTATGATACCAGCATATTTGTAGTACCCATTAGCAGTTAATGATGATTTCAAGTTCAAAAATGAGTTAGTGGGTATTTTTTCTCTTAGTATATCTTCGGTAAATCATGTAAT
Source organism: Ischnura elegans (assembly GCF_921293095.1). Taxonomy (NCBI): domain Eukaryota; kingdom Metazoa; phylum Arthropoda; class Insecta; order Odonata; family Coenagrionidae; genus Ischnura; species Ischnura elegans. Next base: position 112,420,176 of record NC_060248.1, read on the forward strand.
ACTTTTTTACACATCTATTTCCTGTAAAAGTTAGTCTTTTAAGGTTTGGTAATCAAACTAATCGCCAACGGACCGAACTGACTCACAATTTTTCGACACGTTCAGATTTAATTTTCCAATTAATGTTTACTATTCCAAATTTATATGAGATATCTCCCTAATATATTAGAAATGGTAATGTAATGGGAAGAAAAAACAACCATGCGGCCATTGATGTCAGATGCCAACAAAAAAGCTCTTTCTGCCATTTCCCAGGGTTATTAATCCCAAGCGTATGCATGGATCCGGTCTTGGAACAAATTAAGAGCCATTCAGGGGTGAAGTATGGAGCATTACCGCTAATTACCGTCTCCTAAGCGTTTGAGCATCCTCCACCCTTGGCTCCTTCCGTCTCCACTGACGTCCCCCGACCCTCCACGATCGAAGGATCCTTCCCGGGGTCGTCCCACGCCCACGAGGATGAGGCGGCGGCGGTGGCGTCTCACTCGTTGCCGTCATCATCTGGGGCACTGGACCACATCGCTCTGTCATTTCGCAACCTCCTCCCCGCCCTCCCACTCGCAGCCTTGGCGATTCGACGACTCCGCGCGGGAACTTCTCCGCGATCCTTTTTTCTGCAAGCGAGTCGTCTTTTTCTCTTGCTCTTGCCGTCGATATATATTTAGGGCTATTCATAAAACTCTGACCAACGCCCTCCAATCAGCTCCTTGGGGGGTCCGTCGTTAAAAATCCTTTTGGAAAATTTATTTGTTTTCACGTGGCAATGACGCCTTGGATCTCAGCTGTGAAATTCGGCCCGTTGGTGGTGGAGAGATAAATGGCCTTTCAAAGGGCTCGATAATTCATTTTAATAGGTCGCGAAGTAGTGAGGAGAAACTGGATCAGAGAGGAAAGTGTCATTCGGAGATGTAATCAAGACATAGTTTGATAGATTAGAGTGAAGGTGGAATTAGTTTGGTTTGGAAATGAATCCTAGCTATCGCAGTTATGCTTCAAGCAACTCCGAAATTACGATACGATGGGACAAAAAGTCTTATTTGACCGTTTGCTCTTGGATGACGAAAGCGTGGTCTTTAATTTTATGCTTCGGTGATAAGTGATTTTTTTGCTTCATGTTTTTGCTTGCGTTAGTATTTTGATAAGGCAGTAGTTCAGACATCGTTTGTGTGGATTATGTGATTTTTTAATGCATTAATTAATCTCCTCCCATCTTATGTTTTGTGTTTTTAGGAACTAAGAGCATTGCCGAATATGTTTAGCCTGGAAGAGGCTTTTATACAAGGTGAATATATATTGATTGATTAGTTTTCAATTGAGTTATTGTATTTCTTTGACCGCAATCTTAAGCGATACTGAACTCTCGTATATGGAGGCTACTATAACATCTGCAAGTACTAATTCACAAAAGCCAAATTAGTTTAGAATTGACCATTAAATGCCTTTTATGGTTGAAGTTGATTACCTACCCTAAGAAGTGGACTTACTTGACTCAGTGACTTTCCTCGGTCACAGCTGATGAGGCTGTGCTAAAATCAATTCGCTCTGCCTTGCAAGAAGGCTTCATCAGCCGTTTTATGTCGGCGTGAAGGTGAACGTGAATCCGTCGGAATCGAATTCCGAGAACTTTTGATTGTGCGAACACTTGCGAGTGCGGGGGCCCTGCCTACATAGCTTCGTTCGCGCTGACCATGTGAATGACAGGTGGTGCCTTTCCTCCGGGGAGCCGCTCTTTTCGGTACGTGGGTCTCCTTGGCGATGACCGATTTCCATGTGCCGTTGTTATGGTAAGGGATCGCGGCTCCTTTGTGTCTCGCCACCCATATGGCGCGTGGGAGGAAGCAAAGGATGCCGGTGTTTTTATTGCCCCTCATAACCACAGGGTTCTTGTTTAAATCGCCCACGCGAATCCTTCTCTCTCTCTCTCTCTTTCTTCTCAACTGTCGATATTTTTTTTTAACTTCTCTGTCGCACGTGCCACGTGTTTGAACACCTGCGTGCTGCAGTATTGATTCCATGGTATCGATTGAGATGTTGGAATGCACTTTGGGACGCGTTAAGTGGTGGATTAAATGGCGGTTAGCCAAACTTCCTTCATTGTATCCTGTATCGTTAGACACATGCAGATATGTCACCATGTAGTCTACATGTTTCCTCTCCTTATATACCTCCAAAGTCGAAATTCTTTACCAATTAGAAAAATCAAATATCCGAATTTAATTTGAGTGACAGTAAAAGTGTAATAATTTTTGGGGGAGATCTTTATCTCACATCTGTAGATTGGAATATATACCTACTTTGTAAAACCGAAATCAAGGAATAAGGAAATTAATGAGATCTCACTCAACGCTCTTTCAAATGTTTCACGTGCCCAAGCAGTCGACAAGGCTACTAGTGTAAATAAAGTATTAGACCTTTTGGACTTAAAAATAAAAATAGGGTCAACGCAATGTTATGTATTTTATAAATCTAGCTTTATTAAATTTGGCGAAATACTTGATGATTCATTTACGGACGTCGTAGCTAAAACAGTGGATAAAAGCACCGTGGAAATGCGTCTTAGAAATTCTACACCAAGAAATCATCGAACATACTCCACACAAGCTGAAATGTGATTGTGAAGAACCTCGCTGATACTACAACGATGCTAAAAGGGACTTAAGAAAACAGAGAAACTGTGCAGCTTGTTCAAAATGCCCATTACGATAGGTGAAAATCGAAGGAAGTTAAAGTAAAGAAATTTACGATGCGCAAAAATCAATTGATCATGCTTACTGAACTGCGAAATTTCAAGGGAAAAATACCCGTGAATTTTTCCGAAGAAAACCCGAAATCTTTTTAGTCATATGCGAGAGAGCTTCTAGAGAAATCTTCAACCGTAGATTCGTTATTTGATAGAATTATAATAATAATCATTATTAACTTGTCACCGAATATATTGACAAATCTAACACTTAAAATCCCACTTCGATTGTGTTTACATCGTGCTATAATTTGGAGTCTATAATTAGGATTTTTCTAATTATATAGTATTTTGAACCGATGCGATATTCTCTTCAGTTTGTCAATAACTTTCCCAAAACAAAAACCTACCCCGTATGTATGGCATTAGAAGATAACTCAAAATATATTTCAGTATGGTATCAACGAAATCATTCGTACTTTCTTTATGTAATCCTTCATTGCTAAGGTGGTCACTAGTAGAAAAGTCCTAACTCTTCAGACAACGCGATCTTAGTGGCTGGGAAACTATCAATTGAAAGAAAAGTTTCTCGGGTTTTCCACCGGTTGATGTCGTCCATGTCTCCCAAAAATTAAGCGATCGCACGTGGGAGACCGACATGGGAGACATGGACGACATCAACCGGTGGAAAACCCGAGAAACTTTTCTGCAACTGATACGCCGGGAAAACCTAAGATCATACATATCAATTGAAAGCTTATGTTATGGTCTGGCTGTGCACGGTTGTGTATAAAATGAAATGCTTATTTGAAAATAATTTTAGAAAATAAAGTTTATGAATCCTTCGGTTTATGTAGTAACATCATCTTACGATTGCGACGTACATTAATTTGTCAAGAGAAATCGAGGGGCCCAAGGTCGCCTAATTTCGATGGGGCGTGGAGAGGGAAGACTTCATCGGTACTTATTACTGATAAGTCGTGCGACTTAGTGACCCCGTCACAGCTATAGTGGGGTATTACGTATGTACTTGTCATTGATGTCAAATGATTACACACGGATTGATTATCCATCTACTCTTACATTAACCGCAAAATAAGGTTGTGAGTTCGGCTTATGGTTTTATTGAATCCTTGCTAATTATATAATATTCGCGTATCTTCGACAAGCTCAGTGGTCAGTTTCCTACTCTCTTAGTGATCGTCACTGCGGTGTAACCGTTCAGCGAAATATTTTCATATTAGATTTCATAAGGCATATCTGGGAATTACTCGCTTTCAGAAGCTCAAGGTTTTCTTCCCAGTGAGAGTCCTGTTGAGGAAAAAAACATGAAAGAGTATAGACAACGCATGTTTAGAAATGCGACGCGGCTAGAGTCGCCCGTATGCAATAAAAAAATGGTGTCACGCAGTCCTATTCCCGGCTTGCTTGCCAGAGTCACAAGCGAATGAAAACGTCTGTGTGCAACGCGATCTTATTTCCTTCGGTAGCCACTTTTTCTCTTCGTCTTCACTCCTCATTGGGTCAATGACAGAACTTGGCACTCCTGCGTAACAACCACTGTTATTTGAGATTAAGAAATGTTATTAGATTAAATATATTTTGGGACAAAAATTAAGCGATCGCACGTTACATTCTCTACCGATTTCCATGGTGCCAATTCAAATTATATGCGAAGCCTTCCATTACTTTCAGAAAATTCTTTCTAATTTGTTTTACGTATTTTAATTGCAAGTGCCGATTTTGATTAGCTCCTACCTTTGAATGCTTAAATTCTTATGATTATTTTGACTGATATTTATTTCCTCAATTTTTGCGTGTAAAATAATTTTATTAATAACATTATGAGGTAATCGCTTCAAATGAAGGCTATATTTATGTTCTGTTACATTTTAGTGCGTCCCCGTGAATTAGTACTAGAATTTTGCGACTACAAGTATCCATATGTAAGTGTTCCTGAAAATTGTACTAGCTATATTCGATTCTTGGGTAACCGATTCGGAAACCCCTGTCTGGCTCAATGAAGCGATAAATATAATAGCAAAAATAAAATAATTATTCCTTAAGCAGAAATAAACCAATTCAGTAGTTGCATGTTTCATTTCTATGTAGGTCATTTTTATTTTTATTGGAGAGTTTCTTTGATTCCCAAGTATGAAGTGTCTGGATGTTCTTTCACGTATTCCAAGCGCTTAGAGAAGTCTTCTAAACGCAGTTGAAGCTGTATTTGGTATTGTAACCAGAAACGTAGAAATGGAGCATGGATTCAACGCAAATGGCTTTAGGTCTTACTTCCTTTGTCGCGTATAACAATACCCACGAGTAGAGCTGTACTCCCTGCTATAATCCAATTTCGTTGATCCTTTTACCATTCCTCTTCACTTTCTGTGAGTACCCGAGGCTCATTTTTTGTGGTTTCACTTCTCTTGGAGGATTTCAGTTTGTGCTGTTGGAATTTGGATATACTTCATTCAGCACGTGAGAGTGTCCTGTCCACACACATTTTGATATGAATTTCGAACAGCGCTGAAAGTGAGCTGAGGTTTTCTCGAATCTCTGTCTTCTCGATGGAATCTCTCTTGTGTCTGTGATTTACTGATGTTTTAATTTTTGGTATTGCATTGCTTATTTTCGAATTTTATTTGGATATGGCGGATAATTAATTAGTTTAAAAATACGCTTTATAATAATTGTGTTCACTTACTTATCAGTAAGTCTTACCTTCGTAGATTTTATAATTAGTTTACAACTGGTGTAATGGAATTTCAATGAAAATGATTACGTATGCCCGCATCTTCCTCGTGGGTCGTTTTCTCCTATTTTTCCCTTCGTTATATTATTACATAATCACTGCATCTTATAGTATCGCCGAATATACACTCATGCATAATTTTAAACACATATAATATTATTCTTGATGTTGACGCGGCAGCAACAAAAGCGTGGTGACCAAAAGCGGCTACGAGAGAGAATCGCATACAAATCCCAAGTCTTTATTTTGCGTTAACCCCTCCATGAAGTATCACAGTACATATCTGCTCGCCTTTGAACGTAAAGTGAGCAGAATACTAACCTTTTTAGGACCAAAAGACTCGTTTAAAAAAATTATATTCCGGCGTGGGTTCATGCCTCGGAAGTTATCGTGCGCCACCAGCAGCGGAAGTTGCGTGTTGGTGACTAATTTCGGCGTTCTTTTGGGACGGCATGCAGCGAAAAATTTGGTGTGCATTCTTTGATCTTTTTTCCTAGCTCGAATGCGCCCTAGCACATTTTTTTTAACATTTCAGAGTTGAAACGAGGGCAGTGGGGAATTCATTGCATGGAGTGTTTGAGACGATATATATATTTTTTTTTCTAATTTCCTGCGCCATAATCACACCACAGTGCTTTCGGTCGCACGACGATATTTCCATAGCGGGGTCGACAACGCCAATGTTCCGCTGCCGTTTGGAGGGCCGCGAAAGAAAAATGTGCACTCGAGGAGGAATCCGAAAATTATGCGTCGGCCGATGACTGCGGTCCGACTAAAGGCGTCAACCTCCCCATCCCCTTCGCTTCCCCTCTCCCCCTTACATTCCCCTCTTCCATCCCCCCCCCCACAACTCCCTCCGACTGTAATAGCCTACTTCTCGATCACGCGGTCCAAAACAAATACAAAATTCCTACGATTCGTCAGCATAGATAAAGAAACTACTGTTCTCACAAACGACATGGCAAGAAGCGTTAGGATACAATAAATTTTCAAATTTGTCTATGATTTTTTTGCTAGGAGTGATTACAGGAATTATTGGTATTTAGGAGTCGGTACTCCTCTTCTTATGCATCTTGTTTTAACCAAGAATTCTACGCGTATTCTTGGAATATGATTCAAATCACCATGTTCAATGGGTTTTATTCGTACTTGTGCAATTCAGTATAATCACTACCTCATTGCGTTTCGGAAGGGGTGTTTTCGCCAAGTCTGTATTTTGTATTAATCCCTCCATAAATGATCACTGAACATTTGGATTGGCAGCGATTGGAAACTTTTGATTTCACTGTACATATTTGCTCGCCTTTGACTGTAAAGTGACCAGAATACCTTTTGGGACCCTAACAGCGGGGAACGGGAATTAGGTGGGAAACTAATTTGTGTTCGGGGATGACTTTTTTCGTTGAATCAATCTTACCTTCGATATCTATTTTGCTTGAATATTTCAATTCTCAACTGACTGTTTGTTTTTACTTCTAGAGGTTTGCCATGTGTCTCCATAATTTTGGGTGCTAAACTCTTGCTCAGTCAGGTCAAGTCAAGAGTATATTGGCTGAATGAAAGCCGTAAGAGACAGAGAAACGAGAAAAAAAGAGATAAAACAGTTGAGCGTCGGGGACGGGCGTTGATCGAGAGAGTTAGGATACAGGGCTGTGCGCGGTTTATCGGCGCGCTCCAGAATACCACGCTGCTGCGTGGTGCGGCCTTTGCTGCGAAATTCATAGAGCCAATAAACGTGGGCTTTACGGATGAAATATGCTGTCTCTGAAGGACTGATGCTTTATACCTCTGTCGCGGTAAATGATGCCGCTTGCCTTCCCCATGTTGACGTAGGTGGTTGAGTTACGCTATGGCTTAAAGCGCGAATATTTTGGGGGCCTTCCGTTTTCCATTGAGGATGATTTAGGTGATATAAACTCTACCTTATCTACAAAGTGACGCTGGATATACGTCTGCGGGTGAATGATTTGTGTGCGGTGATGAGTCTGATTACAGATTTTGTTAAAAATGTGTTTTACTGCCGATTAGTTGACTATGCTCGTAACTTTTTGAAACTATTCATAATTTCATTCTATTTTTCAACGAAATCAGCCTTAAGTTCATTTTAGTTAGTTCATTTAATTGCTGTGAAATGCCCTTTAATAGTGTTTTCGAATAAGTACTCATACATTAGTATACGAATGAGATATGTAGAAATTCATTGTATATATAGTAATTGTCTCTCCATGGGCTTTACCTACTCTGATTATTTTATGTTTCGGTATTCTTATTTTTTGTAAATTCATTGTATATTTTACAATTAATGGTGTAATTCATGGTGATAGAACATAAAATGAAATCTGGAGATGTTTTTCGTGAGCCTGTTGTTTTTTGAAGGATGAGTATTGTGAGCTTTTAGTAGCAGTGCTTATTGCAATAAGCTATTACGTTTTTGAGGCCAGGGAATCTGGAGAACATATTTAACATTTGTATACTTTTAAATTAGTGATGTGTCGATTCCAAATGTCGATTCTCGATTCCATCGATTCTCGAATACGGAATCGGAATCGAGAATCGATTACCTTAAGTCGATTCCGATTCTGTCGATTCCAGGAAGATGAATACTTTCAAAATATACTATCAGCTTTGGGCTTTAAGGCCTCCACACACCTGAGACATCGTGCACTGCACATTATGAAGTTGGCAAATTGTACCTGAATCAGTTTAAGTGTTTATTACTGTATTAAAGCAGAGGATGTATTACTATAACACTAATCCTATGTAATACTATACGAAACAATCTAATGTATTAATATGACGCTATTTTTAATAAACATACTTTTTGGGTCATTGTCATATTATTCCATTCAATTCTTAAATTTTAATGACATCTATGCTACTGGCAAATCAATATCCCACATGTTAGTGTGAATAAGAGTCGATGGAATCAGATCGTGAATTGATTTCAAATAATTGGGAATTGGAAATCGAAGGGAAATAGTCGCAATTGGAATCGGGGTCGAAAAAAAGTGGAATCGACTCATCCCAAGTTAAAATCATATGACGTTTTAGTCAAGTTCGTTCTCTTTGCCCGGTGCTCTTTTTTCGGGAGCAAGTTTCAGTGGTAGCCCGTCATTATCCGTTCCTGTGATCGACGCGCGTTGTCAACTCGTGACAGCCGTTGATTTTATTCCGCGATGAGCGTAAGCCCCAACCGACAACCGTGTCCGATCCACCCGTCTGTGTCGAGAGGACCTCCAACGACTCGAGTGCCGCAAATGATCGCGTATTGTTCGGCTGCTCCTGGCCCTTTGTTACTCCCTTTGTTCGCCTTGGTCTTTTCGGCATTCGAGACACTCCTAATTTGCACTCCCGCTGAGAAGTGAAGTAGGAAGTTTGTTTGGCAAGGCCTCTTTCGGTGTGCGATATTTGTACCCTCCGATACTGAATTCCCCATGCACCCCTCTTGCCTCTCTCGTGATCCACTGGTAGTATTCTAATCCCTCCGTTACGTGCGGATGATGGGGAATATATTCAGGGGATGTTTTCATTTGCGTTTCTCCACCTGCCTACGAACAGTATCGTTTGCTAGTGGCACGGGTTATAAATTCGGTGCCAACCGTTAAAATATAAAAATGCGATTTCGAGTGTATTTTGAGAATATTTTCTACGTTACTTTTTAAAATTCTTGCCATTTAATTGTTCTTGAAAAAAATTGAATTTTTGATTAAACGCAACTAAGCTTTAAGCCCTCTTATGGCCTCCAAAACTTGAAATACGCGTTGCAGCTGACGAAGTAGGGTTAAGATTACATTTGTATATAATCCTCTTCTTCGTTTTATCGCTCTTCTTTCCCTGCTTGCGTTACTAGAGGTACCAGATGAACGTTCTTGATTGATCACCTCCTCGTTAAAATTGCTATTTTCGCATTTTGGTGGAACGAGTCCCAATAACATTCGTGCTGAACGGTGAGCAGCATTGAACGTTATCATCGGTGGCAGCCAAGGCAATAACGATAGAGAACGAAACGACATCGCAATACAAATTTTACTCACTGGTTCGTCAATGAATCTCCGTAGTTTATCACTCCTGTCAGGCTTAGAAATGTTATGTAGCGCACGAAATTTGTGCGACAAGGCTTCTTACGATGTGTGGGAGATTTGGACTTCCCCTCCAAATCTCCTCCCTCGTGCTTTCCTGATCCCTACTCCTGTCCCCGCTGTTCTTCCCCTCGGTGGCCAAGTGGTGGTGCGTGTCAGGCGATTAAACTCGGCAGTCAGGAGGGCTCAGCCGAGCTCAAATCCGTAATGCCACGCACTTTTTAACCCTTTGCCTGGCTTCCCTTTTCGCCTCCGTTGAGTCTCAATCTCTTTCCCCTTTAACCCCATTGCGCTGCCATTTCCCGCCGCCTTCGTTTCGCAAATCCCCGTCCACCTCCCTTCTCCCCTGCACATCCCCCTTTTCCATTCCGTCGCCCGTCGCACGACACATTCGAGCCGCTAGTTTCATCCGCCACACGACCCACGAAACTTTATGCCCTTCGCCATTCCGCTTTACGCACTGAGTCTTTTATGCGTTCTCCGGGAAACAGAATCAATAAGAGGGAGTGTGGGTGAAATCTCTTCCGTCACACGGCGCTTATATCCTGAGAAGAGCGCGACGAAGCACTCTCTCGATGCATATTTATTTTCGGCTGTGTGCGAGTGATTTGGTGAGAGGGATTTGTATATATTTTTTTATTTACGCTGAAGGAATCTGACGGCGTCATTTTTAAAAAGCCTTTTAAGCTAGATAGTATTTTGTTGTGTGTCGCAGCTCTTGGGAAAATTTGATGAATTATATGTTAAAATTTTGGATTTCCTACTGAGTATAAGTTGGTATTTGGATTCATACAATTTCTTTGATATCTTGCTTTTTAATTAAATTGATGCAAAAGAAATTAATCCTATTTGGAGAACATTTCAAGCTTCAAACTAAGAACGATTCAAGCTATTTTCTACTAAATTGGGGAAATTGTAAATTAGAAAAAAATCAAATAATATTTTTTATTATCACTAAAGTAATTTGACATTTTCAAAAAGTAATTTAAACTAGATAGCATTTTATTGACTGTCACAGCTCTTCGGGAGAATTTGATGAACTATCTGTTAAAATTACTTCGCTTTCCTGCCTACTGCGCGTAAGTTGGTATTTGGATTCATGAAATTTATTGCATATCTCGCTTTTTTAATACAATCGATACAATATAATTAATTATATTTTGAGAAAATTTCAAGCTTCAAAATGAGAGCCATTAAAATTATTTTCCATTAAAATTTTGGAAGTTGTAAATTAGAAGAAAAATTACAGCGGAATATTGTTATTTTTTTACATGAATTTTGACCATACACTGTTAGGTCTAAAGGATATTCGATTTTAATTATCAATTTACTCCTCTATTCCCGTTGACCCCTATTTATCCCTTCTTCTGTCTCAAAAAAATTATAATGTTCACTGAGCTACAGAATATGGATCTGTATGGGGCTTTGTATTTCAATTATTCATGTCGAAAACATAAACTCGAGATTCCTTTGACGAAGGTAAGAGCTCGCTCTCAAAATTTAACGATTTTGATGAGTTTCGAAACTAACAGATGTTTAACAGATGCAGAAGGAAAATAAAAACCCTAGGCGTGAAATATCTAGTATATTTCATTATAAGTAATGTATTGGCTAAACTGTTCCTCCTGTAACTGTGGAATTGGATCTGGAACCGGAAAGCGATTGCCAGATCTATGATGGAAGGGTATAATGAAATACGTGGTACCGTTGTCTATAAATAGAATGAATAAAATTGATTGCATTTGGTTAATTCATGAATCTGATATATTATTTTTTAACGGTATTACTTTTTGCGGTTATTCAACCCATTCAATTACTGTGGTGCGGAAGGAGGTGGGTTTTCTTCCCACACTGCCACACTGAATAGTTTTTTTTTCATTTTCGCTGAACAAGGGAACGTGAAAGAGGCCAAGATTGAGTGACCTACTGGTTAAACCTACGGTCAGGATCTGCGCAAAAACATATGACTATTTTTCTGGTTTTGTAAGGTATTTGAATACACTGCGAAATTACTAGAGTGTGTTCTTCTTATTCATGTGTGTCCGAATGTGAATAGGTGCCTGTTATTGTTTGTCTTTAACGGTTTTTATCCCTCTCATTCCGGAGCCGCTATTTCCTGTATGAGTCGCTTGTCTCTCCTTGATTTCTCCTTCATTTCAACTTGCGTATCTCTTCAATCCTCCATCCAACGTAGTTGCGCAACACTTGTAATAAATAGAGGCCGACTTTTATGAATACTCGATGAATTAAATGAATATTATGAATAGAAAATCTTTTATAAACGCTTGTGCTAGTCACCTCCCATTCGAAGAGGGGAAAGTCGCATGGTCTTCATAAGGGGGTACGCATTCATAGTTCGCATGCGATGAGTAACGCGCTTTCATTGAAGGGTCGTTGTGAACGGCCTCACGAGTCTTCCGTGGGCGACCGCTAGTATTGTCGCGTTGGTCTCGCCTCCCACGTCAGGTATACCTACTGGACGATCCGAACGCATAACAACCCGTCCACGGCGAGCATAAGGAGCGGTACGCACGATCGAGCAAGCTCACTTCTCGCTGACAATTTTAACACCTCAGCGACATCCGATGACTCCACGCCGGCTCCGGTGAACGGGTGAAGCGAAGGAGAAAGAGAGGTTGGCCGGCGGCAGCGCCCCGCCGCGGTGGCATTGGCGAAAGAGGCGACCTCTTTCCTCCTTTCTCCTCCGTCTTCGGAGGACTAGACTCGGCGCGGTCGCGTCTTCAGTCGTGTGGTGTTCGCTCGCCGCGATGGGCAACGACGGTTCGCCCGGCGTCGTAGCCGTCAACTTGTGCCTCCTGTGCATGCGAAGCGCCAAGTGTCGCCGCGGTGGACGCAGGTGCGGAGTGCAGATATTCAAGGGACGGCCACGGAACGATTGCATCGCCAGGAAATCGGGGTAACGTAATCTCTCGCTGTCGGATTTATATTATGATAATTTATTCGTTCGCTGTCGTTCATGGAATTGGGACGAGTACTGTGGTAGAACGAGCTCAGTGTGACATCTTTGCAGTACCTCTGCCGCTTGATACGCCGCTAGAAAATCGTGCGATGGCAACGGAATACCTTTGCGCACAATTTCTTGTTTACTCAGCTCTAATAACAGCTTGCCTTGCAAAGACTTCTCCCAACCACTTGTCTTCAGCTAACATTTCACGCCCTGCTCTTCTCTCTGACAACTTGCTCGTTAACTCTACGTAGTTGTCAAGTGTGTACTTTCATCTCTTAAATCTGGTATTTCTCGATTCATTTTAGTCTAACCACAGGCAACGGTGAACGAAATTCTGAATATCTTCCTGATCATTGGGTAAGTTATTTATCAAGTGCGATAGAAAAAGCCACAACTAAAGTTTACTATCTGAATTTTTTTGAAAAGAACTCGCGGTTTGAGATTTGATCCCCATGAATATGATTATTTCTATCTGTCACTATTCGTTGTGGGCTTTTTCTATCTTGTTATAACACTCTAAGTTAAGACAAAATTAAGACTTGTCGGCCAAAAATCTCCTGGATTGACCTCTATCCGGCTTTGCTACGTCATCTTCAAGGCTAAAATCGTCGGCCTTGAGTAAAAATAGCCGAGGGCAGGTTAAAACAAATAAGTTTTGGAAGTTATGAATTTGTTATTTCATTCTCGCCCATTAGCATAAGACTGCGTCTGTTGGTTTCTTTTTCTGTGTGGGAGCGCAAGAGCGGGCACAACTTCTCTCGGAGGACGCGGAGGGAGGGAGTGACTCACAGTCGTCGGCGGTTTACTTCCCAAAAATGAGTCGCACACAAGGGGGCGGCGACCAATCGTTGACCCCCATCCTCTCCCCCCTAGCTGTGGGTGCTTACGGAAACGCCGCCCTAACCTACACCCCTCAGAGAAAGCGGGTGCCGAAGAGGGGTGCCTGTGCCCTCGTGTTTGCTTGTATGTACTTGGTTCGTCGCGACAGCTGTAGTGACAGGGCGGAGGGAATTTCGGAGTGGGCGCCTGTCAAATTTCGGGGGAGGTAATGGAAAATTGCAATCTGAACGTAAACATGAGCAAAAGAGCCAGATATTGATCTGTGTTTGAGTAAGAGACATCGCTTACTTACGCGCTTCTCGTCTGAATAGAGTTGTAAACACCGAGCTCGTATTGACTTCGCTTTTTATTAGAAATGGGTGTGGTTTTCTCTGTGAACGTCAGGAAGATTTTTGAATATAGGTTTGTGGGTAGGTCGTTGGTATATTGTTTTTAACGAGGAAAATATTTCTTTCCCATCGCAGTCACTAATGATAGAACATAAAAGATGTATATACTAATCAGAATAGAAGTTTTCCTGTAGAAGAAAAAAGCAGTCTTCTAAATTTGTTTAAGTTGTCTAATCAGCGTCTAAAATATATAAAGTAGTACTTAAATTTGATAAATCTTTCTCAACTCATGTCACAACTGGGCCTTAAGGAAGCAATATAAGTTCTGTTTTCTTACTTCTGTTAAGTTACTTCTGTTTGATGGAAAGTTTGTGAAGGGCGAATGCATGAGAAGAGGGAAGCCAAGGGGGGAAGGTCCAAGGTAAAACATGAGATGACGAATGAGAGAGCCGTGGAGGATACTGAGGCTTTACGATTTGAAAGTGGAGTGGCAAACCTTGTATACCCAATAATGGAATTGATTTTTCAGATTCGTCGGTTATTAAATCGCCATCTGTCGCTCGCATGCCGCAGTCATATTTCACGTGTAGGGTTAACATCCGTGTTAGCTGACATTATTCAGTCATTGATGCTTTTATTAAAACGTCCATTTAATCCTTTCGCGAAATATTATCTCTATTATACCGTGTCTTATTCATTATGTTGTTCGCATTGGCTTCCGTCCATTGAGATCTCCATTTCAGACCCGTGGACATAATTTTATTTATTGCACCTTCCGCTAAGTATTATCATGAAAAGCTCACCCTACTCCACTACGAGTTAATTGTCTTGCATCCCAGCTTGCTCGTAGGAATGGCTGTTGAGCCACTTCCTCTCTTGTATAGGTAACGTTAAATTAATTCATGCGTTAGTGATATCCGAATGTGTTTATGGAGATGATAGTCATTAGAAGTGTTCCTTTTTCGTCATAATGGTATACGCCTTGCATGCATGCTTAATCGTTTTATTTTTTGCGCTGAGAATTTATTTGTTCTTGTTCCAATATTAATAGGACACACCATTGCCGCTCGACCGGCCTTTTTCACTATTTAATAATTGTTAATTAAGTTAATATTTCATATTTAAATTATCAGGGTGGATAGAGTAGATCATTGTCAACATTTTCCAGTATTTAAAATGTGAACATTTTTCCTCCGTATTTTCTCAGGTGTCATAGGTTTGAATTTGAGATTCAGACAAATGTTGACAAAGACACCTTAAAATTTCAAGACGATTCGTTAAGTTTCATGGAAGTAATGCGTCACGACCGTTCAAGCGTGTGTGATGAGTCCCCGCACTCCCGCGTGATTGGAAAATCGCCCGCAGCCGGGCGTAAATACTCCGTCCCCCCCTCTCTTGCCATACCTCGTCTCCGCCACCCCTTCTTACCTCCTCGCATTCACCGCTCCCCGCGTGTCCACTTGAACACACAGCACGAGGTGGGTGGGCGTGCACCGAGCGTGCGTGGGAGAGACGCGTCGTTCTAAAAAAGGGATGTGTATGTAGTACGTGCGTGTAGTGTGTGCAGCGAGTGGTGGTGTGAATCGAGAGGGTTTTGCCGGGTGGGTGAGGAAATGAAGGACTCTGCTGGACCGTGTTTTCTCAACCGGCTTCCCCGCGACCTTAGAGGAAGTTATATTTAAGGAAAGACGGAGACTTTTACGACACAATAAGAGTGACTGGACCGTATGCCTCGTGAGGTGTACCGTCATTAGTGGCTCTTCTGTTCATAAGGTGAGGCGATTGTGGTGACCATCATTTTCGTCAGTCTTGAGTCGGAAGGACATTTTTATCCCTCGAGTCTTTTAATTAGCATACAAGAGGGAAATATCTCCGTAAAAGTTCAGCCTGTGACGTCAAGTTGTTGGTTGTTTAAAATATGACTCGGCCATTTTTTTTCCTCCAGTCGTTAAATTATATATTTTATTGGGATACTGGCTGTCCGCCGATTATGCCGTTATCCGCTGTTCTTCCCTTTGACGTCGAAGGCAGTTGTGTCCGTGGGCTTGCCCACAATAACTTTGCTACTTATTGATGCCCTCGCATGTCTCATTTCTCTTTTAATGCCATCGTACGTGATGACCTACATTGCTTTGATCTGTGTTGTTTGTGCTTATATCTCTCTTTATACGCCCTTCATTGGCGGCTTTCGGCAATGAAAAAAACAAGGTTAGGAAAGGAAATTGCGTGTTCTTACGCAAAAAAATTGGGATCGCCTGTTGAAAGGGATAGTCATTCTAGTAATTTAGTATTCCCGAACTGACGCGTGTGACTCAAAGTAGAAAGAGAACATCTCATTAATGGAGATGAAATATGTAATTTTTCTTAGTCTAGCAAGATCGATTTTTACAAGTGAAAAAAATATGGTTGTAAATGTGGTTAAAGGTGACGAGAAAGGTATTATAGAAGATCTAGTGAAATTTTTAACGCATATATATGAAAATTTAGATCTGGAATGTTGCAGAGCATATTGACCGCCTAGGGAAGTTTTGTGAAAAAAGCGTTTTTTTAATGGCCGATGGAGCCTTAACCCTCGGCCTCCACCTGCTCAATACTTACGTGAACTCCACCTAGGGTCTTTTTTGACCCCAAGCCGTAAATTTATAAACAAACAGTTATTTTTCAGGAGATTTTGAATTATACCGTTTTAAATGATAATGAAGACATAAATAAGCATTTTTATTGTTTTATCAAGTAATATTAACATTTTGAAATACAATAACATTTACCCTAGAAAACTAAAAAATTATTGTTCATCCAGAAAATTTCTCTTATAATTTTTCCGTTTCAGTCCAAGACAAAAAAAAACAATTACTTTTATAAAATTAAGTATTGAAATAACAACTAATCTATCTTACAATCCTTCACATTTTCTGCAGGATATAATGATATTTGAATGATCATTATAAACAAAGACTCCACATTTTTCACACCTCCGATTCATTACCTACCGGATTCTCTCGGACAAAATGAACAGCACCTACGTTTTTTTCTACGTAGTGGCAAATCCCTTCTACGCTGCAGTGGAATAAATGTTCAAATCCTGCAGAGTTAACTGCTTCCCTAATTACTTGCATTCGTGTCTGAGGATTTTTCAATTGTCTTCTTATCTTTGGTTCTACTAACTTCTTTGCCAAATCAATAAAAACATTTCTCCTTGCTCCCTTTTCTGTTTCCCCGTTGAAGCTCTTTAAATTTAAAACAAAAGCAATAAATGCTGCAATATCAATAATATAAAAATAGAACAAGAGGTCATCTTCTTGTCCTACGCTTTACTGAGTAATGTCTTGCCATTAGATCTACAGTGTCGACGCCGGATTTTGTATGACAATAAAATAAAATTACTTTTTTATGCTCACCACGACTAACATCAAATGACCGGTGTTGAGTTGAAACTAGAATAACTGCCTTTCTTGGCTTTGGGACATATGAAACCATTAGCGTATTGTTTGCGTGAGAAAAAATACTCGAATGCTCCTCTCGTTGCTTGGCGGGTAACATTACCCTCGGAATTTCTACGCGATTTGAACTTAGTGGAGTGGTGATGCAATGTCCCTCATCTTCACTGTCCTCAAACTCTCTGACGAATTTTCTTCTTCCACTATCACATCTGTGACATCCTCTTCTATTTCAATTCATTCCTCTTCATCACTGCTCAATTCACAACTGTCCATTTGTATGTTTTCGTCATTGCTCTCAAAAATTTCATTTAGTACCTGATCTGCACTATATCCCCAGCTCAGCCAATGAAACTCCATGTTTACTACAACGTTTTGAAGGTACAATTTTTTACTGGTCCCACAAAATCGCTTTCGATGTGGACTATGCACCTGCAGAGCTAAAACGAAAATAAGGCTTGACCTCCTTGACATGAGAGTTGCGTATATACTGCTAGTCTAGTTCGAAAATTAGGAGGAAGGGGAAATCCTGTGACAAAGTAAAGGTGATGAATCATAATCACAGTTGAGGCAAATTGTCCCCTAGAGTATTTTCTTTTCCTTCTCTCAATGCACCTGCTGATGACATAGGGTTACTATGGTCTAAGAGGCCAGATAGTGCCTTCGACATAGGCGTTCCATGCTTTTATTATTTCATGAGTGAAAATGCTAAGTGTTTGGCATGAAATAATATGAGGATAATACATCAACATGATACCCTCCGAGAGAGCTCAGGCAGGTGGTGGCTATTTTCACTCAATCTTCACTGGGCCCACAATTACAATATCTGTGATACATTATATTCAAAATATAGCTATAAACGGAGGAAAAGATATTGGATTCTACGAACATCTTCAGCAGGAAAGACGGGAACCAGCTAACCAACTCATGGGAAAGAGTGTACGTGGAGTAAAAAATACTCACCCTCTGCCCAAAACCCTAGAGGTGGCTAGGAGTTTATCATGTAGATTTAGATGTTGAACAGAGTGCTCCTACAAAATCCGGAAAAAGTTTTATAGGGAAAAAAAGGAAAACACGAGGAAGGATTGACTAATAAGATGAGCCCAGCCTTGAATGAATGATATAAAAGACGATCTCTACCGCCACTCTGCACTCCAGAGACCTACAGATGCTAGCAGCAATGCCGGCGAAACTGTTGTATATGAAGAAAGACACACATGGTGTATAACCCGGAAACTTTACATCTGAATCTTCATCCCACCATGGAAACCTACATAAGAATTACCAACCTTTCAACACAATTCATCAATTATGTTTCCACAGATAAACATTTCAAAATTTAATACCTACACAGTCTCCACCTGGGGTCAAATTTGACCCCACTCAGGAAAAATAATCCCATTCGTGAATAAATCAAAATTTTAATTAAAAAATGGCATGAATTTAAAGACAAAACATGCGGGAAGGCATATATGTAACATGGCAAGATAATCTGAATTGAGTAAAAAATTGCAGGCTTTTCAACAACCTTGGGGTCAAAAAAGACCCCAGGTGGAGTCGGAGGGTTAAATAATGCTCATCCTAATAAAAGTATTTACACAATACCGTGGACCCAGGAGAGGATTCCCGCATAGTAAATTTGCAGAAGCTGTTCGCTGTTGGTAGAAACTATCCTGAATAATATCTTAGAAGTGAGATGATGATATACCCGAACTTTTAGGTTATGCGTCCATGACGCCGTATGATTTAGCGCTAATCCATGCAAGAGCCGGAAGGTAACCCCAATGGAGAGAGCAGTATTGTGAACGCTTTATACAGTGTCCACGATGAATTGACCTTTCTGTATTGGAGTGGTAAAATTTTAACCCTATGCAACGAGATAAACGATTCAACGATGGACAGAAATAGCCATCACTATGAGAGAATTTGTACCCTGAAAATCATGTAAAACATTCAGCCGCGAATATAATTTTATGCTTGCTTTTGATCCCGTTGCTAACGCTTCATACGATCACGCCTAATATTTGTATCTTTTCCATTTTCTTTGCGATTGAAGGCAGTGCTGTGCTTGCATTTTTTCCCATCGGAAGGACGGCATGTCAACGCCCTTGAACGGCAATTAATCATGTTCGAGGAGGACGGACGTTGCAGCCGAGACATGGCTTTCCGATCGTGAGAAAAGGGAGTGATTTACTCTTCGTTTTGTCATGCGCTCGCAAGTGAAGACGGGGCAAGGCGATATGTGAGGAGGGGAATATATTGGAGGGAGGAAAGGGGAGAACTTACACGCCACCGAAAAATTTCGCCCACGTAGAGAAGTTCATGTCAAGTTCCATACTCGGCTGCCTCGTAGAAGCTGAGACATTCTTCGGCTGTGCATGCCCCATTCCTGTCATCGTGTTGGTTGGTTCTGTCGTCTTCATCCAATGCTGGGAAAGAGTGAAGCAGTCGGACAGGATTTGTTCAAGATTTTTTGCGATATTTCCGAGCATTGACTGGGGTTTGTGACGTGCATTCGATATTCCATTGCGCTGTTAAGTTTCCGAACGCGGAAATTTATCGCATCGTGGTATATTGGAAGTTTCTACTCCTCAGTTGCGTTGTTATCTATTCGCCGCGAGCGAATCGATCTCCAATACATCGGAGTTTTTGAAAGAATTGTGGACAATCTGAAAATACTTGTTCCGACCATACAGTAAATACTTCACAGATATTTTATTAGGCTTTTATAGGAAGATGATCATAATCGCGGTGTCATAATTAAGGTGTAATAATATTCGTTCAGCATGGAAAAACACTGCTGCGCTCCTGATTCAGTTTTAAGTTTTTTAATGAGAGTGTGTACCCTTTATGGTCAACTTTAAAATGATGAGGCTATTATTTTAAATTAGACAGGCAAATATCAATTGAACTTTATTGTCAACTTTCAAGTGGTAATTAATTATGATGAGGCTGTTGTTTTAATTGAGAATGGCAAATATCAAACAAACTTTACCGTTCTCAGGATTGGTTTAAAAAATATATTCAATTTCCTAATGGACCTTCATGATATGTCATCTCCTGGTGCTGTTATAGGGTATCGAAATCGTAATACCTTCCCTTATGTTACTGTATACGAAGGGAATGATGCGTGGCTACCTCCGAGTTCCTTGGTCCGTAACCCTAATTCGTCCCTCATGTCCATCTTTTCTCCGAGTGCCTTTTTATTCCGTGAATATTCAGCCAGTTAACCCTTGAGCTTGGAGTTCATTGTCTTGATCAATGCCCGTTTTCATTGAAGGGTACGTCTCGGAAATTAATCGTATCAGTTATCAAATAATGCCCACTTAAAGTGCTATTTTGGATGGATGGAGTCTTGCTCTCTCGAAATGACCCAATTAGACTTAAGTTATGGCCTTACTGTCCTGTATGAGTAAAATTTTATGCTTGATCGAATGTTACCCTAAAAATCACCTCCACATTATCTTTCAGCCGCTTGCCTGCTCATTAGAGAGTAGACTATCCGAGGAAAGACTTTTAATTCATGCTTTCTAAAAAATAATAGCGGTATATGGAAAACATTTCAACAGAGGAATAACTTGTATGTACTCAAATTTATTAATATCCTGTGCTGCACTCGTCTTCAAGCCCTTGTTTAAATAAGCGTATTACGGGTGATGGAAAAATCTTGTGGACATTTCTCGGTACGTGCGTCGTGATATATTATTATTTCCGTACTTATCTGAACTGCGTCGTCTTCGGAATTTTCCGGTTGTATAATTTTTAACGAAAACTTGCAATGGCTAACAACGCCTTCTTTTATATAATCTCTCTCCTTTGTTTTCTTTCATTTAGGATAGGGGTGTTTTCTTATGAGTTATTATCATATCCAATTTGAAATTAATACAATGACTAATTAAGCAAAGAAAAACAGTGATCGAAAAATTGATTTATCGAATTTAAACGACGTATCTGTAAAAAATTTCCACCTTTTCATATTTTACGGCTTTTATTCCCAATTTTAAAGAATAAATCTTAATACGGCCGTACAAGAACGTAGGCTCACTTTAATTAGAATATCTAAAGACGTCCGTTAGGTTTTTTTGAATGCTTACCATCAGGTTTTTTTTTATAAATCACCTGATATTTACTGACGTGTTACTATTTGGGTATTTTTTCTTCCTTACAAATGTATGTATTATTTTTTTGCGGATAGTCTCATGGCAAAATATGCCTGCAGGTGTTGTGTGCTTTTGAAAATTGTTTACTTCCAGCTAAGGAAAAATGTATTGTGTTTATCATCTTTTAAATCGGACTAAGGCATTTATTTCCCATAAATATTCGTTATTTTTGTGTGATTCAGATTACTTTTTTGTGAAATAATCTGCCAATGAGTATAGAGAAAGCGTTTATATCAATGTCATACAACTTTTTTACTGACCTAAATACTCGAAGCGTTGTGCCAAAACGATTTCTGAACGTTTGCTATCACAATACTCATAAATACCTCACATTTTCGGGTAACATATTACTATTTCTGACTAACATCATTAAAAATTGGCCATCTTTCATAGTTGAAACGAACTTATTTATAAAATCCGAACACGTCTATATTTTGAATAAAGTCCAAAGATTCCAGCGTGATTGAGTGGAATTTTTCCACGTTGAAAAAAAGAATTGCAATTTTCCACGATTATAAAATTATAATGCCCTAGGTTTCAATGTTATTAAATCATGTAAAAACTCTTCTCGGGATACCGCGCGGGTAAGACTATATTAGAGCGCCGACGTTTCGAGTACCGACCCATGCTCACGGCTACTGAAGAAGAAGATTTTTTACATGTTGTTCGCCGGGAAAGAGTTAAATCATACATTATTAAAATATCTTTGGACATTAAAACTTAGTTTGTAATATAATTTATAGTTGTAGAAAATTTCAAATATGAGATAATGTAGTAACATTGAAAAATTGGTCTAAATAAATTTTATGATCGTAGAAAATTGCAAGTATTCATTTCAATATCCATGTTTTGAGTTCAACGGCCACTATTACAATTACTGCGATCTTATCTCTTCATTGTCACGGTTTAATAATGCTTGGCTTTCCTGCAAATCACTCGTGGTTTTTTTTTCGTTAATAATTCTTCTTTTCAAAAATACCGAGAGAGAGCCAATGTATTGCTTTTTGAGTGCGAGGAATTCTTTTGTTTTTTTTTCATTTTCCTCTCGAGCCCACTGGGAGCCCTTCATCTCTCATCCCCACACCGTTTTCCCTCCGCGGACTCCGCTGAAATATTCCAAGCCCGGTCGGAATTCGAGTGCCGCATTCGGCCTTTGGCTTTGCTGCAGTGACGTCGCATCTGCAGGAAGCACTCTTTCAGTCTCGTCAGTCATAGTGGAAAGGGGATTTGGCGATATGGCGGTGCATCGTGCGCGATATTCCGGGGATGTCGCATTGCGATAGTCATGGCTTAGCCGCACAAAGTGTCAAACATCAATGCAAATGTGGCAGTGTCATTCATGCTAATGTTTGTGTTGCAAATTTCAGGACGACGATAAGGAAGTTCCCACGTCTATTTAGGAGCCTCGTATCCGACCCAAATTGACAGCTCAAATATGCTTGGTAAATTTTCCCCCGGCGTGGGTACTCAAACATTAATAGTGTGGATGATTGCAATAATTTCTAATCGACTGCGTTAAGCGTAGGCTCAGTTTGAATTAGAATATCGAAAGTCGTCCATTCAGACTTCTTATCAGCGTATTTCCAAAAAAAATGCATCCCATCAGGTTTTTTTTAGCGCATCTAATATTTACTGACGTGTTACTATCTGGGTATTTTTTTCTTCCTTATAATTCTGTGTATTATTTTTTGCGGATAATCTCATGGCAAAATATTCCTGTATGTGTTATGCTTGCAGGTGTTGTAGGCTTCTGAAAAATGTTTACCTCCAGCTAAGGAAATATTTATTATTTTTATCATCCTTTAAATCGGACTAAGGCATTTATTCCCCCTAAATATTCGTTATTTTTGTGTGATTTATATTACTTTGTTGTGGTGAAGTCTGCCATTGAGGATAGAGAAAACGTTTATATCAATGTCCTACAACTTTTTTACTGACCTAAATACTCGATGCGTTATCTCCAAATGATTTCTTAACTTTTACAATAACAATTCTCATAAATAACTCAAATTTTCGGGTAACACATTACTATTTCTTACTAATATATTTTGTTATATTTCATAGTTGAAACGAAGATCATTTATTTTATAGTTGGATCGCTCCTTCAAAGCGTCGACCTATGAAGTTTGTAGGCTGGGCAGTGTAAAGTTTCTGACCCTTACCCTTAGAGAACAGGACAAAGCGCCGCTGTTTTCTTTTGTCCCAACGCCTGCATTGCCGTCGGGTT
This sequence comes from Ischnura elegans, assembly GCF_921293095.1. NCBI lineage: Eukaryota > Metazoa > Arthropoda > Insecta > Odonata > Coenagrionidae > Ischnura > Ischnura elegans. Next base: position 112,443,648 of record NC_060248.1, read on the forward strand.
CGACGCTCGACACGTCACAATCGTTGGTTTGAGTGGTCCTGTGCCCTCGGCCGCACCAAATGTCCAATCTCGACCCAGTTCCATCTGCATCCCACTGATCCCTGCTGCTCCACTCTTCTATTCCACAAACACTCTCTCTCTTTACGAGTTTCGGGACTGCGGTTTCCGGCCCTCATTTGTTTTACCGTCGTGATTCAACTCCTCTTAAAAGGGAAACCGCGTGGAAATCTCCCCTTCGAGTGCAGCAGTCGCCACACTTTTGCACAATCCACCGCATTGACGGTGTCGGGTCCATTAAGGGTACGCGACGGGAAGCCCACACGCCATGTGTGTGTGTGTTTGTTTCAATGGAGATGGGAGAATGATCCACGGAGTGCCAGCCAGGGAGAGATCGTGGGGCTGCCCCGGCGCGCGCGGTGAGGGAGTCGTAATTAAGTCGGGCCCACTCTGATTAGCCGGTCGCCATTCAGATGCGCTCCGGCGGGACGTCCCTCAACACGTTGGGGATGTGGCTCGCGGAATAACTGGTGAAACGTGTTCGCGTGTTTCTTTTTGTTTTTTTTAGCTCGCCTCTCGAATTTCGCTCGTCCGTTGAGGATTCGCCTCCATGTGTTATCTTCTCATCTCTTTATGTGGATTTTCCCTACAGGGCGAATTCTCTTCACGAAATGGATCGGGGTGAATTAGTTATATTTTGAATGAAAGAAGGAGCATAATACAGGGCTGGGTCGAACCATTATTACCTCTGAATGTGTAGATTAATGATTCAAGTTTACCACATTGGACTTTAATGGAGTCTCTTATTATTATATGAAATTAGAAAAATCGTGCAATGTGTAATACTTTGTGTTTGTGTCCACATTATGTATTCTCTTCGTGGCGAGTTATCTTCATTAATGGATTGGAATGAATTCTTTATGTTTTGAATGACATAAGAAGCATAATGCAGTGCTGGGTCGAAACATAATTAACTCAAAATGTGTTAAATAATAAGTCAATTTAACCGCCTTGGAATTTGCTGGAGTCTCTAACTTTTAAATGAAATTAGAAAAATCGTGCCATGTGTGGCATAAATGAGATTGGTAAAGGCATGATCTGTTACCCCAGTACGGATTATTTTATCTTCGTTTTCGTTCCCTCCGGTGTTGTTATTGGCGACTCAAATCACCACTAGCGGCGCTAGCGTCGGTGACGTAATTTTCCAAAATGGCGGACACATTGGTGATAAAGTATGTTAATATATTAGATCGCAACGAGCGTTGTATGGCTATTTTGCTCCATTATCAGTTATATTTTTCCTTAGTATCTATCGAGTTCATAAGTATCGTACTTGCACGTCACAGTACAAAGGATTTTCCGTACGTAGTGCACTTTTTCATTCAATATATATCGTTTTTTGAACCACTCTCCATGACATTGGTGCACAATTATCTATTCCGATGGTTCATTATTAACTTCAATTTATAACTCTATCATAATGTTTCAACTTATAAAACGTCATGGGAAATACTAACAAGGCGATGGTCTCGCCGAGGAAATCGACGATGAGGAGAAATTAAGCGTTTCTCAATGTTATTCGATGGCCTTATCGAACCCTGAAATAGGAACTCCGATCCATTTCATTCCCTTCAGATTCCTTTTTTGAAACAGTTTTCTCCATTAAACTTCCTCTTATTATACCAATGGTTGAAATGTGCTTTTAATGTCCTCATTTATTTTACTTCAATGGCTTCGTATTGATGAAACTGCATGCTAACTGAAACTTAATTCATAAGCATTTTATCATTGCTCTCTCTAAAAAATCACTCGTGTAAGTATTGTGCCCATGATTGAACTGTGACTTTAATGTCGTCACTTATGTTGACTTCAATGGCTTTGTTTTTGTGAACCTGCATGCCAACTGAGCCTTACTTCATGAATATTTTATCATTGCCCTTCCTAAGAACTCCTGACGATGACCGGCTATGTCTAAATCAATTATGCAAATTAACTCGAGTGTCAATTCTAAGCTTCCGTCCGATGGTAGATTTAGCGCGGCTGTATGTTGTTATGATTGCGCTGTTATTGACGAATTTTTTAAGGAGAAAGATAAGTCGCGAGTTATTATTAGGGAGAGTACATGTCAACTCGCTCATTACTGCGTTTTTCGATCTTTTATAGCACTTAATTATTTTCTGAGAATTCATACAACTAAAGAAAATTCTTCGCTTATTAGTGCCTTAATTGTTGACACTTGAAGAGGGAAGAAAAACCAATTAGCAAGAATGTTTACGGGAAGGAGTCCACGTTACGACGTAGTAATTGTCGTCCTCTATTTTACATACGGTTTACTCTCTGTCTTTGATAATGAATTGGAAGTAAAATTGGTTTGGTGAATTTATTGACCTCGCCTATGCACGATCCTCGATTATCCGCGAGGAAGCATGGAGCTGTGCAGTGGACAGTTTTAACTCTGTTGATTATACTGACACAATTTTTGAATACTGTATATTTTCCTATATATGAAGATCAAGGGACGGATAGGGTGAGACACGGGTAGTGACGAAGAATATAAAAATATAGGACCATGTAGGTAGACCACTGCACTCCAGACAAGGACCCCGTGGATAGGTGATATCGTAAGACACAGTAATACGCGAGGAACAGTGGAGTAACTAGGAATATGCTTTTGGGGGTATGGAATGACCTGGGGTGGCGACCCCCCCCCCCCCAGGCAACAGGGGTCCGGGAAAATTTTTGAAAAAATACATGCCTGGGAATATATTGTTCATAATTAGGGCACAAAAATTTAATTTTAAACAGATGCAGTTATTAAGTATCAAAACTAGACAATAGTTTGAAATATTTTTTTTATTTTTCTGAGGCTTTGGCTTTTTTCTATCCCCGCATTCCCCCCTTAGTTACGTCACTGATGAGGAATATATTGGATGTGAAAGTACCGCGAGGAAGACCAATAGATAAGTGGTCTGGGCGAATGAAGATGGATTCGAGAATATTAAACATCAGTGAACTGAAGGAGTTAGCTTGTGAAAGGGAGGGTTGCGAGTACCTGTATTGAATAGATGGATTGTATGGCTACAGTTGGTATTTTACATCACAGTTGTCATCGTCGTCGTTGGCGTGTCCCTTTATTATACGGTGCGAGATTTAACGGCCGCGTTGTATGCCTTTGTTTAGTCTTGGAGACGGCCCTGTCTCACCCATATTTCCTCCCAGCCCCAATTTCTAGTGAGGTTTTGTTACCCCTTTGAATCCACCCTTCAATTTCTTTCAACCCTCTCCTTTCTTTCCCTGTCCAATCGGGAACATTTCCCGTCGCTCTGTCTGCCTCGGTATGCGAACATATCCCTCGCTCCCAGATGTCCGCACATGTGATCCCAGCCTCCCGCTTGCCTTCGCGTGCATGCGTCGCTGCCTGTTAAATCACCCAAATTTAAATGCGGACACAATCCCGGCCGCGCGCTGTTTGTGCCATGCCACAAGGGAGGGATTCTTCTTCTCTGCCACGCTTCGTCTCCGCATTTGTTTGTGTCTGGTTCTGGATTTAGTGCGCCATCCCCTGCTCCATTCCGCACCCTCCTACGTCTGTTGATCGGCGCCCTTTCTGCTGTTTTTTTTTGTAAAGTGGAGGAAGGTTCACTGCGGTTTCAGTTTTGTTCGGTGCGGCAGGTCACTTTCTTTGCGTAATTTTGATCGCATATCTGAATTTTTAAATTTAATTCTATGATATAGGTCCTTTTTGGTCATTGTGCTATTTTTGAGTGTTTTGACAGAATCAGTTTGGAATGTGCAAAGCATGCCCCTGTCCTTTTTTGTGTGAAATATCATAAGTGAGTTTTCATTTTAATTTGTGATCGATTGATGTAATCAAATAAAATGTCCGTTTTGGTAACTATTTTTGTAATAATTTACAGAAATAAGTGAAGTGCAGTTATGTATTTTCAGTTTCGGTAAAAATGTACTCTCCTTCGTGCGATTTTAGTTTCTTTCTCTGTTTCACTACTTTCTATTTTTTTAACCTTGCTGATTATACTAACGCAGTTGTTGAACAGTGTATATTTTCCAATAATTTATGGATGGGTAATGAATATCAAAGGGACAAATAGGGTGAGATACTCGTAGTATCGAAGAAATGGAGAGGAAAGTGCAACGTGTTCCACCAAACTCCAAAGAAGGACCCCGAAGATAGGTCATGTTATAAGACTCAGTAATATATGAGGAATATGTTGGATGGGAAAGACTTCTTATTTCTTTCAATTTTTTAATGTTTACTCGGTAGTGATTTTATAACGCGGCCCTTGTGTGATATTGGGTGGGTTCAGAGAACATTTTCGTTTGCTCCCCATTATCCTCCGTATTTATTTCCTCCTCTCCATCAGTCAAGCATCGTTTCCTCTGCCCCGATTCGCTCATTTGATTTTTTGCCAGATCTCTTTTAAGGAATGGAGTGCCTCTCGGGGAATTCTTTCCGCCTTCCTAGTTTGGCATGCGTGCCTTCTCCTCCGCTATATTTTCCGTTTCTTCGAGTACACTCTTGCTCCCTTACTTGGCAGGGAGGCCTTGGAATGAGGTAACTGGGTTGGCGATGTCCACGCATGAATTGAAAATGATACTGCAGCGCCATGAAATGCCCTGTGCTCCAAAGTTTAGACGTGCGCAGGGAATGGAAATACGAGTAATTGAAACTTTGCAGCCGTTCGTTCCAACTAGGCCCTTGGCTCATTATCTCTTCGAGAGAAAGATACATATGGACCATCCTCATCTCTTGCGAACTGAAATGCCAAAAAAAATATTCCTTCCCAGGTCAGTAATTTGTGGATGGGAAAAATGATTTTAAGTTGGGACGATATTTATTCTGCATTTTCTGCATTCAAAACCACAAGCACGTTCTCATACTTCTTGAAATCAATCATTTATTAACTTCTACTAAGTATTTCTTATCGTAGTTGAGCACCATTACTAATTGTAGGTGCTCTTGCTCTTATAAGCTCTTACTATGCGCATTTCTGTGCATAGTTAGAGCATGTACACCTCATCAACACTTAGGCGTTGACCGCGTCTATATCAGTGCCAAAGTGGTTTTATATCCAATAATATCGAAAGGTAATCAAGCATAGGTCCATTTATTATATCAACTGGAAAATTACAAACGTTGAACATTAGTACGAAATGAATATATTCTAGTTCCTAGTTAAAACCTGGTGTTTTGTTGCACATGCGAAGCCTTTTGTGAACATGAAAGTAATTATGTTTTGAGTAGGTTGCTGTATTTCTTCTTTGGTGACCACCAATATCTGGGGTTAAATTAAAAGGCTGTTGAATCAATTGCAATGGTTTCCTTGTAAAAAACTCATGAACCCACCATTAAAATATTTTTGTTATGTTTGTTGTTGCCCATGTTTATGCCTTATTACCAGCTGAAGGAAGTCGTTAATTCAGAGGTCGTATTCTACTGCAGATGTGTTTTAATTTGAAAATTATTTTAAAATCATTTTCCCACTGTTTTTATTACATTTTCTGCTCGTCGAAATGTCTTCGCAATTCATTCCCAGAATTTTATTTCCATATGATTTTTAATGCATTGAAATTGATTTCGCAGAGACGCTACAGTGGGATCAATTGATAAATCTCTCTTTAGAATCACGCGATGAATTATTTAATAAGACCCAATATGGAAGAGTAACTGATAATTGCAGGTGGCGTAAGGAAATAAAGTGATTTAAGTACATGTAAAGGGCCAGAGATTTATTAATTTTCAATTCATATTTTGCTTTTGTCCGCTGTGACTGGTTTTTTATTCACCGAGGAAAATTCGTAAGAGATTCATTTATTTTTTTAAATGACTCTGATAATAAAAGTATACTCCCGTGAGAAATGTACACCAAATCGACTTTAAGCACCCAGTGTAAATGGCAAAGGCTTGGGAGTTGGCATTTTATTGCATTAAATGAACGCATTCAAATTTCTCATGCTTAGCTGAATACCAACAGGATGCTCCTCTATGAATGTGAGACTTGGGGAATATTACGATCGCTTCTGTGAAATGTTTTTGGATTTCATTGTAAGCGGGTCTGTCGTGTTAGCTGTAGTAATCAATGGCATGGATCCTCAGTTGTCATGGCGCCTCATCAACAAAGAAATTGATTGCAACGTGTGTTCGAATAAAAATGGTACTCATGTTGTTTTTGTGTTGGTTTCAAGGATTTATTTTGTGCACTCTTATTACGGTACACATGATTTCATTAGGCGCGCCGTTCCCCTGGCCAGCCAAGTAAGCAAATATTAGCGATTTCTGTAAAGTCCCACGGAGATAGATATCGCAATTAATTTGGCCGTCTCGTGACTTGTTTATCTAGGTGACAAATACGAGTGAAAAATCGATCTTACCTCGTCAAAACCGTCAGTAGCAAATGTTCTGTTTAGTATATAATCGCATTTGATACCGTGCTTCATTAGCTTCGTTGAATGAGATGGATCTGGCGTTCCTTTATTTCTCTGCGGGTCAATCAGCGATTCTTGACTCACATTTATCTCTTTGCCATTCCACAGCCGCTCCCCTAGCATCTGCTTTCGCGCTTCACAGTCCTATTTATAATCCCCAGCGCTTCCAATCGCTTTAACCTACTTTGATCAGGCGGAGGCGTTTGCAGCATTCAGATTTGTATTGGCCCTATCTAATTCATCGAAGGATTATGTCGCATATTTTCTGTCACATAAAACCGATGAAATAGTCCCTAGTTTTTTGGACGTTATTCGTATTTCGTTTCGGTGCTTTGTTTCAACGTCATGATTCCAAATAATTACCAATTTCCGTGGATATCACTTCCAATTATTTTCCTCAAGCCGTGGGGTGTTATTTACACTCTTAGCCCTGCATTGACATTTTCATTTCCCGAAATTATTTCATCTTTTCTGCTCTTCTCATATAATTGGTGATTAATGTTTGTATTCTTAGCCCTATATTTGGGCCTTGACATCATATGCAGCATGTTATTCCACCCCAATTGACACTCAGAAGACTTTAAATTAGAGGCGTGAAATCAGTACGGAGTCTACGCAGGAGAGAAATGTATGGATTCTTTTTTTCTTGCTACACTTTTAGGTCAGTTATTTATTATCTACATAATGTTTATCTACTATCCTTAAATATTTACATGAGCGAGGGACTGAATTAAAAAATAGAAAGGTTTTGAGCGCTCTAATGACTTGGAGGAACTCGTTATCTTGTAAATGGAGAGCGTTATTCTCGAAGAAAAAAAACTAGATTCTGCGAGGATATACCAACCATTAAATTTTTATCGAATTGAGAAAAATTAAATTTTTAACTACCAGTGGACTTTTCTTATTCGTAAATTATGTATTTCAGATTCGTGTAGCGTATCTAGAGATGAATATTGTCTCTAATTTAGAGAAGGCAATAATCATGTTTATCTGAGGAAGAAGGAAGGATATAATTATCTAAGGAAACGTTTTCGATTTCCATTAGTCTACGAATTTGATTTTCAGATGTGCTTCCACATTTTTTATTTGTTTTGCCTTGTGCTGCAAATGACGTTCATTCCTCTTGCTCAGTGCTTAATTTCTAAAAATTTTCTTTACCGGAACGCATACCCTTGCAATTAATTCACGCATGATTTTCAAATGTAGGCCGTTCCCTCCCCTTAAAATTCCGATTTTTAAAAACTTTCAATGGAAGATACCATGAGAAATTCTGTTTTACCAACTATAAAAGAACGATGACATTTTTCAAAGTTTTTTATTCTCGGTTCTCGGTAATTAAGAGAAATCGTATAAACTTTACTTTAAACATTCGCTCAAAAGAAACTGTCACAAGTCGGACTTTATTTTGGAAAACTGTTTTCTTCATCATAAACTTTATCACCTCTCAGCGCCGGATTATAGTAACTGTTTTTCCCGCAGAGGTGCCGAACGCTGTTAAATTAAATATTGTTGAAATTAAGCACTGTTCTTGACTTTATCGATCTACGCTCGTTCCTTTGTAGGTAATATAATACGAATATGAAGAATTTTAGTGTACAAATTATATGGGGTCATGATGAATGCGCATTGAATCGAGTGTTCTTTTTCTCCGCAAATTCTGTCCGCTTTATCTCGGCTCTTCGCCGATTGGCTTCTCGTTCGCTTTTGTCCCCGTGCGCAATTCATCTGCATCCCTCCCACGTGCTCTCAGCCGCGTGCACATAGCGGAGGGACAATATTCGCCCCGGAGGCCGGCGACGACGCGCCCGCTCTTTCCCCGGGTTCCTCGCCACATCCGTTGTCTGCCCGTCGCTAAAAGGGGAGCGGGGTTTGTATCGGCAGTGGGCGGGGTGAGGCGACCAATTTTATTTAAGGCCCGAGAGCCGTAGCCAGCCGTTTGGCGACCCTTCTATCTCTCCCTCCCCCGCACCCCGTGCCGACGGGTGAGCCGGCAAGGGTTGCGCGTGTGCGGGGGTGTCGGCGTCAGGATGACCAGTGGGGCGGGTCGTAAATAGTGGGCCTCCAGACCCCTCCACTGAGCTCGCTCGTGCGACATCATTTTTTACCTTTTCATTTGAAGATTAGATTTTATGAAAAGTGTGTATGCCACTCGAGCAATAGCCATTACAATAATAATTCCATCCGCGGTCGTTTCTCTTCCTACATTATTTGATCGTATCATAGATGGATTTTGCTTTCCAAAAGTTTTTTTTACCATTTTAACCCGATTTCGGTTGTGCGATTATCACGTTGAATTAGGGAATTCGTAATTTTTGGGGAGTGATTATGCTGCACTTGAAAAAACCTCATCCATAACAATTATTTCCTAACCAGCACTCCTGTATCTACCTGCATCATTTTACGTATAAGTGATCTATATTTCCTTAAAATATGTAGAGTATTCCTTATAGAATTTGCGTTTTATCTCCTCGCCGAATTGTTGATTATTTTATATCAATTGTTATTTTATTACAATTCATCGATCTTCTCAGCGCTCCTATCTCTGTCACATCTTTTGCTGCTTCATTTTTGGATTTAGTATTCTATCGTATTAGTATAGAGGCACATGAAACCATAGCCTATCACTATACTGCTCACCCATGCCTTCCTGTACTCGATTACCATGTTGGTAGGCCATTAAAAGAGTTCTTTCACGCCTGCTATCAAACCCGATCTAATACCCTACTCACTGTTTCGGCGTGCCTCTATCTGGCTGCAGCTTTGTACCATGACATTGGTGGATTCGGTTTAAAAAATAGCCGTAATCTTTTTTAAGCTTTGAACATACACTATTAATTGTGCTGTTTTTGACGGAGGTAATCCAGTCTGGGATGTTTGTAAACGCGTCTTCGAAAAAGATAACTTCGTGACACTCGTGGGCGAGGTGACGAAGACAGTAGAAGCGTTCTTCTGAAATCCACCATCATGAATCATCCTCTATGACAAAAAGCTCTCCTCTGAAGTCAGCGGGTAGGTGTGCAAATGCCTCAGAACATTAACTTAGAGCCACACTGTATTTCCAAGGGCTACAGAAACGGTAAATAAGGGCGATATTTTGACGAACGGATGGGACGCACCTACATTTTTTCTCAATATTCTCGTACAGGGTAACGAATAGTATCAAAAAACGCGCCTATTTAGAAATCTTGTGGGTTAGCATGCAGGTTTTTGCAAAAAAATACAGAGAATGGGAATGGTAGCAGATGTCAAGTCTGCGTCCAATCTCTTCAAATTATTTCCTTGCTAAATGAAACTGCCAAACTATGGATTTTTCAAGCCCACTTACTTATTAACGGTTTTACTTACGCCTACCTGTCTTAATTTTATTTGTTGGTCAGTTATCAATTGCATACATTTTTGCGATGCTGTGAAATTGATAAGGAATGTATGTGGATGTAAATTTAAAGAGAGTTAAGATAAGAAGCGGCTCAAAGCCTTGGCAGGCAGTGTCTAAAACTCTTCATCTATGTATACATACTACCCCGCAAGCAAGGGGGTGTTAAAACACCAGCCACTTACTTATAAAAAGTTGAAATGCTCAAACAAAATTACGAGTAGCATTTATTGAAGTCCTATATGGTTCGAGGGAAAAACGAATTCCCATAAATTTTCATTTCGGCAAAATATCTCTCTTAATTTATCGCTCCTGTAGGAAAATCTTATCGTTACTATCCGCATCGACGCTGTCGAAGGCGAAATAAAAAGAGTTCGAAGACGTGAGGTAGCCATGTCAAAGCGGCGCTCCCTTCTCGTAGCGCATAGGCGTCGGCTAGGTGCGGATTTAAGGGACGTGGAGACAGATAGGGGAAATGGCGTCTGGCGCCCTTCTCTCAGGATGCGTGCTGGGCCTTTTAAGGGACGACGACACCTCTCCAGTCGGGTCCTTCCGAGAAATGCGCTCACCCTTTGCACAGGTGAGTCGCACTTTGAGTATTCGGGCTCTGGCCGGTGGGCCGCCTTTTTAAAACGTTGATCGCCCTTTCTCCCTTTTACCCCTCTCTCTTTTCTTGGGTTCTTTCCCTCTCCGGTTCCAGTGAATGCTGATAAAATATTTTTGACTCGCCCAAGTGTTCACTGCCTACGCTCTCGAATTTATTCCGCGTAAATTTCATATTGGGGACTTGGGTGGCACCATAATCTACCATTTTGCTCGCTCTATATATCTAGACGACTGATTTATCGTTGGCATAAAAACTCGCTATAGCCCGGACCGGTGTAAGCTTGTTCGAATTTTGGTTGACTATGAAAGAGCCGTCGAATATTGGAAAGTTGACGTCTTACTTTATGCGAACTCTGTGTAATGAAATGTTAAGTGGCTTGTTGCGGTCCCATCGACGGCAGGCATGGGGGAGAAACCATCGCACTAGGCGGCGGTTACAGTTCAATAATATGGGAAAAATATTGCTACGCGATGGTATTATAAATGATAGGGAACCGACTGTGACGTTGTGGCATATTAGTGTCTCCGAAGAGAATAGTAAATTTGGATAAATTTGGAAATACATATCGTCCTGTGTTCCAAATCCAATGGCCAGGTTTTTTATTTTATTTTTTTACATCGGCTTTTTTGATAACATGTAACAATCAAACGTACACAAACATCCATGCCCTGGATGAGGATAACTCACCCAGGCGGGACTCGAACCCGCGACCTTTGGTTTGGCGGGCGAAGACTCTACCCCGCCGCAAGTAAGGCCAGGTTTTTGTGAATGGGATAATATTGTAGTGAGTCTCTGTGATTAGATAGAAAAATGAATCTTGAAATGTGCACTGAACATACCCAAGTAGTCGCCATCGATTCATATATCAGTTACCATGCTCTTTCCCTGAGGTCGTGTTATTCCCAGTATTTCGTGGTATGTTTTCTGCAAAAACGTACTGTGTTTAACATATGAGTGGGTGAAATGAGATATTTCATTTCCGACGATGTCCCTGGTGGTGCTGGTGAAACCCTAGTAAGACCTCTCTTCTCGTTTATGCCGGAGGCATTTTAGATTTAAAAGCATGAATCTAATTATATGCCCGTTGGAATGGAATCCAGACCCTTTGAAGGAAGCCCAAAGACCTGTCCTGTCGAGGTAACGGTGACATCTCTCTTATGGACTGTGAGGCCACTTAGTTGCTAGCATGCTTCTTCCAGTCCTCTGGTTATTTTTCTCGAAAACTTGTTCACCTCGCCGCATTCTGCAGTGGGTCGAGTGCCGGGTGCAACGCAATTATTTTTACGGGACACCGTGAGGGAGGGCTCTGTCCGCGTTAATGGTAAAATTTGCATTCGTTGAGTGACTTACAAGCCTTGGGTATTCTTGTTGCAGCCATTATGGCTGTCTTCCGCTAGTATTAAAATGGTGTATATTTAAGTGCAATGTGTATGCATTGACGGTGAAGAGAAAGAAAATCTTCTGCAGAATGTTTTCAGAATGATTGTTTTAATAGAGAGTGGGTTGCTCTCTCTAAGCACATCATACTATCTGATTATATACCACAAGTATTGTTCGTCAACAATATTTTGAAATTATGAATAGTATTTTAACAAGGGTGGTGAGCGGATGCCTACACTAAGTTCAGGTCATAGAAGTATATTCAATTTTTCAGTTTCATGTTCTTTTAGTATGGTTCTATCGCCGTTTCATTACCAATCTTAAGCTGAGCAGTTTAAATGTTTACGAAAAAACCTATGAAAATTAATAATTCTTGCTTGTGATTTTCTTTAATGGAACCTTTTTTTGTTCAACTTATGTTTCCACCACCAATATTAAATTTATATTTCAATCAGCACTTATTATCGAAACCTTACTTATAACTGGCCAATTACCAAATGCCTCCACAATGCGAAGAGACACCATCAACTGAAATAAGCCCACGGGAATTGATTCGCTACCAGTGCGTTAGTAGAAATCGGTTGTTTTTTCCTTGTGGACACTAAAGTTTCTTTAAGTAGTTCAAGAAAAGAAGAAAAAGTAGGTCTTTAAATCGTAAAGCAGTCGTTGCTAAAGGCCTCTTGATTATTTATCGGGGCGTTTACATTTATGATGATAAATGCAATGAGCTTGTCGTACATCTTCTGCTTCCTGCTTCTTATCTCTTTTATTATCTTGGCCTCACGGGTGTAAATATTTAGTAGCCTCGAAGCAATTAGTTACGTAGATTATTCGCTTATTGCTACATCTTTATCTGGAACATTGTGAGAAAATCGCAAAGTTGTTTCTTCAACCCATTGACATAGAATTATCCATTCTTCTGTCCTAGCCTGAGATCTGGAAGTAAGAATATTCTTCTTTACCCTTAGCAATATTTGTCATGGCTGCGACAAACTTGTTCCTCAATGAAACCAGGTTATCTCTCTTATCTTTTCTGTCATGTCACTTGAATGAATTTTAAATGAACCATGAGCTTAGGGATGTCCTCGATTCTTACAAAACATTTATTTCCTTAGTTCTTAATTATTGGAAACGTGTTCAATCCTCACCCGGCAAGTGAGGCATCGTCAGTACTTATGTATTAAAAAATGTAATTTTGCAGTTTGTCGACGTTGTCATATTCTCAATTGCTAAAATTTAATATCCCAATCTTTTTTGGTGGAAAAAAAGAGGTCAGCGTGGGCCGACGATAAGCAAAAGACTTCGAACGTTGAGCTCATTCAGACAATTCATTTTATCCATATCAAAGATGGGATCAGTACCATCCTTCAATTACCCGTTTATTCTCGCGGGCTTATTACATGGGTGTGTAAATGAATCATCGGAATACTGCTGGGACATCTGTCAACGATGCCACCATATGTGCCATGTTTCTTTTCATTACGACTGTTCAGTAATTTCTTCCTCAAGATATTTGTGATACAAAGGCCGTGAAAAGAATATGCTTATCAACTTCTTGTTTGCGAACACCCTGCACCATAAATCAGTCCATGCCGTTCTCATTAACCCTTGCCCGCGAACTGCCGTCGTACCTGGGGTAATACCAACGACTGCATCTCATCAGCATATAAATGTCCAGCAGTCTTAAATATATGCTGCCACCTTATTCAGGTCATTGTGTTGAGAAATTTAATTTCTTTAGATCTAATCTCGGAAAGTATATTTGCAGATTTCGTTGCCTGACACATATACATTTTATATCACACAATATTATTCGTTGATCTGTGTCTTTTACTAATTTAAGTGAAGAATACCGGCCTTAATTTCTCACAACTGTCCTTTTTTCGCACCTAACCTGTTTGAAATGCGTATTAACGCACATATTCTCGCGTTTTTTTTTATCCTTGATAGCCTTCAAGGCCATGTTTATCATCTGAGGTAGAATAATGATAATTTTCAGTTTCTTTGTTATCCTAAGCTTAAGCTTATTTGAACATACAAAGGTTGCCATGAGAAAAAAATCCCCTGGACCGGGAATGGAACCACAGACCTTTGGCTTTTCGGGCCAATGCGCATACCACTACGCAATCCAGGTTCTTTAATTGCCATGGCAATTATACCGAGGTTCATGGTACTAGGTGTTGATTGAACCCTTGGCGTGGTTGTTCTATGAATTAGGTAAATTGGCAAAATTTTTATTTGAAAAACGCCTGTCAGCTGGATATATCAGTTGGACGGAGACTGCTAGGGTCGTATGTTTCAGCACGGTTCTAATTCCGCGAAAACGCCCAACCTTACACACTGTTGGGTCCCTTAGTATGGGTGAGAAGGCTTCTTCCTCCACCCGTGTCGCCCGAGGTTAACTTCGATACTCGGGTTGTACTTCTGGAAAATCGCTCAAAATAGGTAGCAGGATCTTTTTTGTGCTTGGAAAATTGCAGGAAATGAATGGTGTTCCTTCGGAACTGTCATACCACCGGACGTGGGAATGGAGCGGGTTTTCCTAAGTGGTGTTGCTTACCGGTGGTACGCGAAGGTAATTGAGGAGTATGATGGCTGTGACCGGAAAACAAGTGTTGTCGTGGGGCGCTTCCATTGTTCATTCCTTCATAATATTGCGGTCCTAAGATTGGCACATTGCAGCCCTCTTTTTCACAAGGCAGTTCCTTCGGTTCCTTGTCGCTTTTATCCCTTGTGTCCATTCTACGATATCTTCCCCAAATACTCTTCTCCGGAGGACTTTTCCTTAAAATTTTCGCTTCATAATATTAATCAGGCAATCGATTCGTCTTGCTACAAGGCCTATCCATCTTTTTCCTTCTCTGGCTTATGGTGCTCCACAATTGCATTCTCCTATTCTTCGTTACACTTCCTCTTTCACCTTATCATTTAATTTAATCCGCAGAACCCTTTCCTACACCAGGTATCGAAGGCTTTCTTCTCAGATCGCGAAGGTCTGGGGTTTCTTTTCTTGTCAACTTTTCCAATGATTTGACTCTCCATTACCACTAAATTGCGATCATTGTTGATGTCCCCGTCGCATTGAGCCTTGAATCGTCTTCTATTAAGCAAGTAAATAATTTTAGACACCTTAGTCATCTCATGATGATCCCTGTAATTCTTTTGGTGACTTTGAAAGATGTTGGATTCCTCATCAATTTTGACTGGAGAATTTGCGAAGGGGAATGTGATCATGCTGAAGAAACATCTATTGCTGAGTTTCTGTGCGACTTTACGTCAGCAACTCTTATAATTTCGCATGCTTTTTCGTATTCTCCTTATAAATCACGTATTTTTTTGGGAGAAAACCTCGTAACTTACTATTTTTCAATCTAATTCACATGAATTTACTCAGGAAGGAACCCATGACCACATACTATTTCGCATGATTTTCTTGCACCTCTAGACATAGTTTTTAGGCCGTCTCTGGCAATACCATTTATGTTCTCATTGATGGAAGAGTTGGAAAACTCGGATGCGGACTGCCAGGAAATATAACGCGTTTCATATCTATTGCGGAAGAAGTGACTTTTTCCGTCTCAGGTCATCCAATTCGTCTTGCTCCGCGATGCGTTTTTCACTTCCCGCCGAACCGCCCACGCAGATCGGACGCGGGGAGACACTTCTATTACCGGGAAAAGAAGTTGTGGACGACCAGCGAAGGGTCTTAATTCCGTCCAAAGCCGGACTCGAAATCGAAATAAATAAAGCAGCCTTTCTTTGAAGCCGTTTCTTTTTTTTTCTTTTAAAGGGGAATTGACGGGGAAGTTGGTGTATTCTGTACGTCGTGAGTTGAGGGGCGTCACGAATGTGTGTGGCGCTCCGGGAGAAGACCGATGTACGTGCGGAGGGGGTTGGAGGTCCCCTTTACGAGATCCGGAAGGGGAGGAATGTGAGGTCTTCTCCCACTCTCTTTTTCCGAGCTTTTGTGTTTTCACGTTCGTCCTTGTGTGTGCCGTTCGTCTCTCTCTCTCTCTCTTCTCCACGGCAACGGGGGACTCGGCAACGAAACAAGGGCCTTCACGGCCGTTTGTTACCGCTTTTCCTCCAATCTCTACTCTCTCCTGAGGACAACTCTATTTGCCCAGTCCACATGCCCTCTGCCTCCATTCTTCTCCGATTCTCTCTCCCTCCCTCTTTCCCTAAAAAAACCTCTTTCGGTTTCCTTCCACCACTTTTCGCTCTCTTGTGTTTGACCACCGTGTTTAAGTTTGATAAAAAATGTATACAAGGCATCGTATTTGTGTTAAGGAAACGACTGTTCTCAAGTGCTGAGTTTTCCATTGAAAAGTTCACTTTCATCCTTCGAAGTTTCAAAGCTTTTTCACTGATAATTTTACGTCATGTTTCTTCCTTGATTTCGTTTCCGTTCTGTAATGCTCCTTCTGGCTCTTTTCTATGAAGATATTTCTGACTGTTGTCGACCTTTCGTATAACTATTTCGCGCTCAGAAGGCCTCGGTACTTGGGATTGCAATTGAGCGGTGTTACGATGTGTGTATATAGAAAAAAAATGTATGGAAAAGGCAAAGTTTGATCTTTCGTCTCGAATGTATAACATTCCAAAATTGTGGACTTTAAGTCATCAATAAAAATTGAAATAGATAGAAAATATATTTCGAGTCTTTTATTATTTGATTGTTTATTTTCAACGATGTTATATTATATGATGATGTGCATTGATGCTCCTGCTAATAAGTCCACATTATATGATGATGTGCATTGATGCTCCTGCTAATAAGTCCACCTGCTCTAATGCAACAATTGCGGAATGAAACGTCTTTCATGGAGATCTTCCTTCGTTTTGATCAGCATTCTACTTCTCACCAAGTTGGCAGAACATATTGGGAAGGACAGGGACACTTGTCTGCATAAAAAGTTAGTGTGAGTCGTTCTGGTGATAGTATTTAAATAAATATTCCTATATAGTAAACATTTGCCAACCTGGTGACTGCGTATCAGTGAAATTTTGACAAATCTTTGTGGTGCAATTGTGGACGAAGACTGTCGTGCAGTCCACCAGCAGTATTCATAGAACGCTTATGATGATGAGGCTTATTTCTTGGGCATTCTTCCTTCGTTTTTATTCTCATCCGCCTTCGTCTATCATCATCTCATCAGTTTCTTCTTCCACGGATCCAAGACGTCACTTCTCCCACCCACTCCTCAACTACCCTTCGTCATTGTCGTCTTTTCATTCTCGAATCTGTTCCTCCCGATCCTCACGACCTTCTCCTACCCCCCCCCCCAAATCACTGCATTAGCGCCTTTCTGTTTGCCTTCACTGCAGTCGGCGAGAGAGGGATAAACTCACAACCTCCTTCCTCGTTTCCCACACCTCCCTCCCTTGCCCTCCGCGACTTCGACCCCTATAGCTCTCTCTCTACTGAATGGTCCAGCCGCAGGTGCGTGGCCTTCGCAGCATCCCCCACCATTCCTCTTTGTCTTGTAGCCTCCATCTCCTTCCACGTCTTCATCTTCTCCTCCCTCTCCTCCCGCTTTGCAGTCTCGGGTGGTCGTCTTTGCAGCCGAGAATGGGTTCGTCTTCTTCTTTTCTCACGGAGGGAAGCCTTTCCTCACCGGGAGTGGGGTCGCAAAGACGCTGTGTTGGCGGCGGCGCCCGCGGGGCGTGTTGACAAGACGGCTCCCAGGGTGCCTATGTGGAGAGGGGGGAGAGAGAGAGAAGTGCCGCTCTTGCTGGGTCGGTTATTACGCGGCGAGAGGATCGATTGGGATCGTAATTAGGGAGGGAGAGAGAAATGGGTTCATTGTCGGTGGAGAGGAGTGTGGTCTTGGGTGAAGGGCATTTCAAGAGAAGCCTCAGGATAAGTAAAGGCGTTAGCACTGGCGATATTTCTTAAAGCGTTGTTGAATTTTAGTTTCTCCCGACATATAGTTTGAAGCAATAATCCTATTAATAATAATGCAAATGCAATGATGAAATAATAGTGAGCAATAATAATGTGGTCACTTCTTCATTGGGGAAACTGGCCGCACAATTGAAAAACGGCTGACAGAATGTGAAAGATGCATATGTTTGCTTTACCCACTGAAATGAACGGTTGCAGGCATTGCGTAAACCTCGGCCATGGAATTAATTTCAATAATACGAAGATTCTAAGCCGTTCGAATTATTATTGGGATTGGGATTGGCTTCCAACTAAGAAATACATGGAATATCATAATCAATCGCTACGTACGAAAACAAAAATAATGATTCCTTCTGACTAAGGTAGACAGCATTCCTTATCGGCCGAAGCATTTTGGCTGTAAATAATTCCACCTCTACTCTTAGGTTGCTCTCTCATTCTAACCGTCGACTTAATTCGGGCTGTTCTTAATGAAGCTTCGTTCACATCAAAATGAGTTGAGGAACATTGATTGCGTGCGAGAAATGTAGAAAAAGTCGTATTTTTCCAACTGAAATTACGGGCGTGAAAAAACGTAACAATAGAAATTTTAGCCCCCAGCGTTGACGAGCCTTACCATTAACTGGATTTTTTTGCTAAATTTACTATCTCCCGGAAGAGCGTTGTCATTTTCTCCATATTTTCAGTCGCTCATAAATGTAAACATGTAAGTATCCATCGCCAATTTTATTTGCAATTAAAATTTTGATGCGCAAAAAACTAATAGTTTTTTCTTCCCCAATTAAACGTCTTAGAAGTTGCTCTTGTGACGTTAAAAAGTCCTTTATGTTGGCATATGACGTGGAAATTCGCGATTCCTCGATGCCTTTAAATTACTATAGTTGAATCCTCCTTTTTTGTCATTTCCTTTTAAAGTTAGAGTTAGCTAAGAATTTTTTTCACTTTAACCGTGAATTTATGGTATTTTAACAGTGTAGCGAAAAGGGATCATCGAAGTGACACTTCATTTGAGTTACTGTGAATATAATTGCGAATTGAAGATATATGTAGAAAGAAGATTAATGCTCGACATGGTCGATGGGGAGAGGGAAGTTTAGCAAGATGTGTGAAGAAGGTGTTGAGGTTAGCTGTGGACAAGTGATGGTAGGCAATTATTGGAAGGAAATGAACATAAATTCAGTAATAGATGAAAGTAAAAATGTTAGGACATATGTTGACGTTAGGAAGTAAGTAATGGGTAGAGTTGGAGACGTTATTGATGTTGAGGAAATCGGTCAACGTGCATGAAAACTTACCCTTTATGGTAGATTACTTTGATTAATTGGTCACTATCTTTAATCGATCTATATTGCCTGTTATCGCCGTCATAACAACTCGGCGTTATATATCCCAAGTGCTCGACCACCGGTGAGAATCCTCGGGCGTATTCGACCAGAATGGCATTCTCATTGCTATTGTCCACGGGTGGTCTTCGAATCCTTCGGAATGCATCACTCCTCACGTGGCCATTAATCGCTTCCCTTATGGCGTTTCCTTGGTGCGAACGCAGCCTCCCATTTCTCATTTCGTCCGCATTTCCCGCGTCTTCCGTGCCATTCCTAATCTCCCCTTTCGTCCTCCGATGACCGTATTTGGAGCCTCGGCCCTGCCCCGTCTTCCACTCCGCGGTTACAAATTGCCGCCCGTCCTTCGCTAAACTCTTTCCCAAACGCTATAAACTCTGCCGCGTGCGTCATTTTTAGTGGCGCCCCCTTCCGAGGAGATTTATTTCGCCGGTCGCGAAGGAGGAGGAGAGTAAGGTGGATGCGCCGACATAGTGTATGTGTTTGTGTGTGTGAAACAATTTGTTCTGGGGAACAAATGGCTGTAACATATCGATGACTCGAGGTAAACTCCTCGGGCTGGGAAGATCCAAGATTGCCGGGTCGTGGCGGCAATTGCCGTGCTCTCTACATGCTCACACACTCAGGCGGGACGAGGGTAGGTGGCGATGGGCAAGATTGCCGGGGTCGAGGTCGCCCCGAGCATTAATCTCTGCTCTCCTCATTGACAAGCGCTTCACGGTCCCCCCCGTGTTGTATTTACATTGCGGATTTCCTCGCTCGCTCGGGGAAACATTCCTCTTACCTTGGGGAGACGGTCCAAAACGGCCAGCCAGTTCGAACGTGGCAATTGGTTCGTCGGGCAGCTCTTGAGGTCGGCGGACGGTCTGAAGGTCTCGTCTTTGTGTTTCAATTCGGGCGTCGATATTGAAAACTGCCGGTTAGCCGGCCGAGCTGAATATAACTGACATGGTTGTTCATGATGATTTAAGATAGTCTACGCACTTTTTGTCATGTTTTTGGAAGATTCTTTTAAAATTCGTGGATAACCTAATTATGCCACTCAAAACCTAGGAATTAACATCTCTTGACCACGCGAGCCATTATTTTGCATAATATTGAGATTATTTTATATTTAACAGTATATTTATGCAAAGATAATAGTTCCAGCCCTCAAATTGCTGAAAATTTTATTTGCGACCGAAAAATATAATGTGAGAAAGACTCAGATTGAATCTATTTGTCTCAGTCATTTTCTTAAATCTGTGAGCTAAATGTTTTTTTTTTTTTTTTATCTGGCAAACGTCTCACAAAATCGTGTGAATTACTTCTGCAGAATATTTTTTCTATAAGTCCATTATAGTATATATTTATGTTCTCTTTTCATCCGTGTGTTCTTCCGTATTATGCACCTGAGGATGACGCCCTGACGTCGAATTCATGGCCTTAGAGAAATAAATTTCATGTGAAAAATACGGCTTAAAGTTATTCAAGATGCTCTATATGGAATAGAATGCGGAGCTACGAGTATTTGTGTCTCAAATAAATTGCAAAAAACATCTTTTCTTCATTTATAATTTGCGCAACTGCGTGTCTATTTAGCTGGAGCTATCTGAGAATCAAACATTTTCCTAAACATTTGAAATAATGGAAATAATGTGATCTTGGAGTAAGTACATATCTGACTATAGATGGTAGAGAGAAAATGATTGTATATCTGTCATTTTATATTTTAGCCCATTTTGTCTTTTATTTTATTTGTTATTCGATTCATGGAATTTTTAAAAATTTCTTCCAGACGATATTATTTTCATTTCATTTCCCTTGTCCCCGAAAATCATTTCCCTCTAAATCCGATTG
This sequence comes from Ischnura elegans, assembly GCF_921293095.1. NCBI lineage: Eukaryota > Metazoa > Arthropoda > Insecta > Odonata > Coenagrionidae > Ischnura > Ischnura elegans. The sequence continues at coordinate 112,464,539 of NC_060248.1, forward strand.
CTCACTCATGAATTAGGTAGGTACTTACCTTTTCCTTAAGAAATGTTTCTGTGCCATTTTTATATCATTTTCTGTGCTCCTATTTCGGGTTATTTTCTTTCAGGACTATTTAAGTTCGTGTTTAATATGCATAGCAAGTCTTACTAGCTTTCTTTCTCTCACTGTACGTATTATTTTCCAAGGACAAATGTGATGCAGTTTTGGAAGTGATTTTGAGCGGGATAAGTACATGTTTCGTTCACATGTTTCTATTACCCATGAGCAGAATGCTTCGTTACGACCTTGTGTTGGTCTGTGCTCATGCATCGTGGCTAAACCTATTACCTACATCGGAGCGAATTGAATTTTTCCCCGAAACCGGCTTCAGAGAGTGGCAGTCCGTGTCTCGGAGATGCCACATTTGATCGTGCGGGAGGCATCCTCTTCGGATTGACATTTGCGGCGGTGGGTGCGGAGGGAGCCCTTTCAACTTTCTCACGAGGGCGCGCTCTGGGGTCACGCAGGCACAGCGAGGGGAGGAGGGGGATGGGGGCCTTGTCGTTTTCATTGACACGCCGAAGAGAGCGATCTCACTCCCATCTTCCTCCCCATCCCCCTGCCCCCGAGCCTTTAAAAAAAAAAATCTTGCAGCATCCTCTTCGGTCCTGATTCGTCTGTCGACTCATCTTCTTCCTCGCCCTCTCTTCAACTTATCTTTTTCTCACCTTTTCCCCCCACTAACTCTGGTCCACTACACCTTCTTCCTCTTTTTCTCCTCCCAGTCCTCCGTGTTTGGATATTTTTTATTGGTCGTAGATCTTAAAAAAAAGTTTGGTCTCTCCACCGCACCCGTCCGCTAGTGCGTGTTTTTAAAGCCGGACGAAGTTTTCCTACGCGCTTTCGTTGTGCCCAGGTGAGTTGACGAGTATTTACGAGTGCTTTCGCCACTGGTGCCCGTGGGAACTTCACCCATAAAGGCAGTGGTAGGTCGCCCGTGCTATTTGTGGTAATGCGTGGCAGAACAGATCCGAAATGGACTGGATGGAGTTCTCGAGTCGCGGTGGGATACAGTTTAAGTAGCACTGGTAGCGAATGTAAAGCCTAGTAAAATCATTCGCAGTAACGTAATCATGTGGGTCAAGTTTACACACTTAATTTCAACGAGGAAGTGAATACGTGAGATCTACAAATCTCCGTTTCGTATGTCGTTTGAAAAATACCCATGTGCCTCCTTAAAATTTAAGTACTGCCTTAAAGAAAATCGAATCAATTATTAGAAGGTAAAAGGTAAAGATATTTGACGTAAGAGGTATCAGACGAGATTCCCTAAGGCCTTACACTTGGTACATTTTTGCAAGATTGTCGCTCTGATATCTAAATAATCCAAATATAAAACTATTTCAGTGGTTTAGAGATAGGTCGCGAGCATATTATCTTTAAGAATTTTGTAGGTAACTTCTCGAAACGCGACAGTGGAATTAAATTTTGGCATAATTTTTTTAATGATTAGTGAATACGTGTGAGGTGACTGCTTTCTGGAGTTGGAGCATCTTGCCATCTTGCCGATCGGGTTATATACGGTTACAACAGTAGGTGTAATTGAATTTTATCATGCTCGGATGAATTAAAAAATGTAAATTATTAACATTTGTTTGTGTTGATGATGGCTCCACTATCCCTTTCTTATTGAGTAGAGGTTGTGGAATAGAAATAATTTTGCTCTATTTTGTTAGGAAGGAGTACATGCATATGTTCAGGGTACATTTAAGGTAATCAGGTCGCATAATCATATTACTCCTCGTAGTCATGTGAGGGGGTTTGTTTTGATTACTCTGTTCTCTTTCTCGGAACAGGAGCATCCTCCTTCTGATAGGAGCTTCTTTCCACCAAAGGTATCCCATCCCAGGCCTTGAAATTCAATTTGAGCCCGAACTCTGCGGTAGAGAATGAGATTGAGAGTGTAGCTGGATTTGGAGAGGCTGTTTCACTTGGCGCCTTTCTTCATTCCGCAGTAAAACTGCCCCGGCCTCTTTGTTCCCTAATTAGTTAGGAAGCACCTTTTGGACCGGTTGCCTAAGTTTCTCAACAGGCCACCCTCCTCTTTTCTCTATTACGAGAGCTTTTGAGAGCTGGCAGAATTCCGTATCAGTTCTTTGCCTTCTCATGGCTTGGCGGCCGGGTCCGAATAATGAACCGGGCGGCGTAAACTTCTGCAATTAGAGGAGAAAGGTAAAGGGAGGGAAAATTAGTTGGCTCTTCTCTCCTTTTCGGGCGTGGATAGTCTCGAAGATGAGTCTGCTCCGCTTGGCCCGCTGCTTGCTCCACGGCTGGCTCGGATGCTTCAAGTGGGAAGAAAGTTGTCAGCTGATTGTGTGTGTGCGGTGGTTCCGTGCTCGTTAGAATTCGTTCGTTGCATACTGGAGGGGAAGGCATTCAAGTGGAAGAGAAAAACAGTAAAATGTTATTTGATTTATGATCGCCGTAAATATCTAATTTCGATCAAATAATATTCTTGCCTTATGTACCCAATCGAGCTCCTGTTTTTTCCTGTATAAGTTGGTTGGTTATATACTTAGCATATGTATGTTCGCGTATTACTTAGCTGATGAGTGATACTCTGGGGTACTTGTTCAGTTTTTTCGAGTGTAACTTCATTATGAGCCGTAAATATTCCGCCATCTCGTAATGCTATCGACGATTCATATTTTGCTATACTGGCATATGAATCAGCTTTTCTAGACAAAATGTATCATCGCACGGGGAATGGGAAATGAAGTTTTTTGGTGTCTTCATACTAAAATAAATTGCTTGTGTGATAGATTACTATGTGTTGATAGCAATATATAATAATTTCATTGATTTTACAGCCCTCTTTAGATTTTCATCGCTTTATTTCGTTTCAATCGTAGCCTCTCACTTCAATATGCTTACACGCTTTTTGTTATTTGGACATTACGTATTTTTGAATCCATCCTATGTATCTGGATACAGTACCTAGAATCATCTCGTGGGATGTTTTTTTTAGATAAAATAGTGTTTTTTTTTCAAGCATAATTTTTCAACTGTAATAACATTGGACACGTATGGTCTTGAATTTTATGACGGTTTAGCATGTTCGAAACACGTTTAGTTGCGCTATGGTAAACCTTCCAAAGTAAGCTACCAGACGTATACTCAAGGGTTTGAATCCGTGAATGCACTATACACGCCTCGGCGTGAGAAGAAGAAATTAAGTCCACGGTTGCCGAAATAATGATGCACCAAACGAAAATTTTATTCCAAGTTCTAGTACTCCCGCTTCGATATCCTCTACCGGAGAAGTCGATCTTGGACCATCAGTGTGTATTAGCCAAGAGGACCGATGCAATCTTCCGAACGCGCGCCCACCTTCATATTTTCCATTCGCTCGCCTTTCAGTCTTTGTCTCCCATTCAGGATTCCCGCGCCCCTCCCTCCCTCTCTCTCGCTCTCGTTACTCTCATCTGGAGGCCTCGCCCCCGGTGGTCCCCCCAAAAAGTGAGCATTAAAGCCGCCCCCGGAGGATCCCGCCCCCTCTCTCCGTACCCCGCTCCCCCCCTTATCCTTCCTCGTTCTGTCGGTGCTCCACCTCTCGTGCATCTGCCCCATTGCTATGCAAATCGGAGGCAGATGCTGGAGCGGTGCAAAGAGAGCGGGAACCACCCCATCCCACTCCCGACCCTCTTTTCCCCACATCCCCCCACTCCTCGTCAACTCCTCCCTTCATGCCACCCGACCGCCAGTTGAAGTCTCCCCAACCTCTGCTTTAAAAAAAAAACCCCTTATCGCGATCGCAATGGAGGGCTTCTCACACTCCGTCCGGGCCCACGTTCTTTTTTTTATTCGCCTCACTCTCAATTCCCGCTACGTTTCCTTTCTTCCCCAGTCTTTCGCAACTCTCCCCTCCTCGTAGTTACATATATACATCTCGCGAATCTTTTATACTATATCCCCCCTATCTCATCGACTTCTTTCTTCTCCGGTGTACCCTTCATGAGGACAGGGTCGGCCCCCTTTCGACATTTGCCCCGCCCAGAGTTGCCGGCGTAGGTGACATGGGGGAGCGAGTGTTTTCGTGTGTGTGCGTGAGTGTTTTGGGTGCTGAGGTCATTGTGCACCTTCCGAGCGGGGTGGCTCACGTTCTCGTGACCAAAACATCCGTGTGTCGAGTGTTCAACCCGCCAGCGTTCAAATCGGCTGAATTTCCTTTTCGGAGTGATGGGAATGGTCGCGTTCCGAACCGATTCGGTCGCAGATTTAATCTGGCGTATCTTGAAGTTATGTAGGCGGTAGAGCGCTTATTGTTTTGCTACTTTGGCATTGAGTGTAGTATTTACCATGGATAGTTATATAATCATAGATTAGATTTTTTAGTCTGCTTCAGTAACGCGCTGATTTCAGGTACCCAAAATGAGAGCCATTATTTGGGAAACAAGGTCGTGAAGAAAGAACAGGCTAATAGGAATTCATCCGATGTTTACTGGAAGTGGCTTTAGTCTCATTCGTTAGATATTAATTTCCAGCTAAGGGATCAACTCTATTCAATGTTTTAATCATGATTGAGAATGTCCTTTAGTCCATTTCCAAGTAGACAGTACGGCATTTTTCTATTGACCTGATTGAGTCGTGAAGTCGGAAAGCAGCCGGATAACAGCGGAATAGCGCGATAAATCTACCCTGATCCTCATAAATACGCCCATATGGAGCGGTTGTTTTAAAACCCGAGTGCCTGTATGCCCAAGATTTAGGGCTTCCCCCCATTACATGTGTTGTGTGGCATTGTTAAATTTGCAGGGCGAAGGATTTGTAGCTAAGATGTTTTAACATCCATTATCCTTGCTATAAAGGTGCGAGAATCTGTTTGACCGATAAATTGGAGAACTCGGGAAAGAAGTGTTTTACTGTTGAAAAGTAATTGAGATTTTATAGTGTCACACGCCCTGATATGCTAATGAATAGAAAGTGCTTTGAACTTCCCGTCTTCGTCCTTAGTTGAGTTCCATTGCCTGGGACGATTTTTTCACGAAGGTTGTTATTTCCGCTGGCGAAACTTCGGGACGTGGATTCATGTTATTCATGAGGTGACTTTTTCATTAATATTTATTCTTTCCCGCATGAATAACGTGAGTTTTTGCCCCACTACCGATGATATTTTTTGCTTTTCTCACTTGAGGCGAGGAGTAGTATACCACTCACAAAGGTTTTATTCAACGTACTATTCTTACCCTACTCGCATGAGTCAGTTAACGTATTCACTCTTCATAATGTGTGTGTATGACTGCTGTAATCCGATATGCGATGCTGGCTGTGATGTCTTTTATTTTCTTTTAATAAAGTTAAGGCAAAGAACAATTTTTATTTCACCACGCTACTGCGTTATCTGATTCGTATAAAATTCGTTAGTGGTGGTTAAATAAACAGAAAATATCAGGTGACATTCATATAATATCGAATGTGATTGGTTTTTTAACTATCTCTTTCTCTTAATCTTCAAAACTGGAGGCCGAAAACCTATGGATTTGATCTTAAAAGTAGTCACACATTGAGAGTTCGAAGAAAAAACTCGTGTGGATACATTATTTTGCGTTATTGGAAGAAATATAATAATTTATTACGATTCTTGAACGGTTTAAGCAGATTATCCGTATTATCAGCGCGATAAAATGCCCTTGAGAAGATCTTATGTGCAGATGAGAATATTTTAAGGACAAAGTTTTGAAAAGCACTCCAGTGAAAGTCTTGGTGATGAGATCAAGTTACAAGAATGAGAATAAGGTTTCGTTGGATTAAATAAACAAGAGTGGAACAGTATCAAGTTGAATGAGGAACATCGTGAAATCTTGGGCGAGTGTTATTTGGGTGAATTCTTATTTGAGGCTTATGATAATGATTGCATTAGTTCAAGTTAAACCATCCGATCTCTGAAATGAAGACGCATTCACTCTCCATCTATCATAGTCTAAATGAGTCCATTCTTCCAAGATACTTCACGGTGGTGCAACCCTTCTCCCTCCACGGATATGTGGGTCTACTATGTGGAGGACGAATGACGCTTCTAGGGAGCAATCACGAGATACCATGCATCGTCCATAGGAAGGGGATACCCGCACATAATAAGGCTGCATAACGAGTGATGCTATGCCGGCGCTGGGGCTATATCAGAGGCGACTGGACTCTTTCAAGACACCCGAATACCCTCATTGTCTTTTACATGACGCCGCCGCCGCGCCGATTGGGATGGCTGCACCGCATAATGGGAGCGGATGAATGATGGTAGGGTAAATGAGTTATCAACCGCTTTCCTAGTGAATACCATCTCTCCCACCGTCTGCCCGTCGTTTATTACGCAGTGCCCCTCCGCTGTGCTGGATCCCATTGGCTCCGTCACGGGCCAGTTATCGAATTGTCGCCGGGTCCTCTCCTCATCGAGCGCAGCCTCCCCTAAACTCCCATGCGAGATACTCTCCCAGGGCAGCACACACCAGCAAACACGTGCTGGCTGGCCGATCAAGTTGTGGAGACAGTTGTTCGATGGTCCCGAGGGAACGACGTGAACTTGGCTCCCGTTTGCTGGACCGATGGGAGTCGCAACGCTTGGGTGGTGATTCAACATGTTCACTAAGGCTTTCCGGATATCCAACAATGTTCATTTGACCATGTCGATTTCGTTAATATCGATTAACTCAATTTCTCCCTAATTATTTAGGCTTCTTGAGGACTGACTCAGAGGCCCTGCTGAGGATTTCCAACTAATTTCAGTACGCTAGAAAATGTCTTGCTTATATGATATATTTTTATAATTTTAAATTTGTTAAGGCTATTAAGTCTCACACAGATCCAGCAATCAAGTTCTTTTCGAATAATTGTGACCTGAAGAGATTATTTTGAATGTATGCGAGACGGTTCTCTCTAGAAATACATCTTTGAGCTTGAGTACACGCGAAAACCTCCATCGTCATAAGTATCTTGACGTCCTCTATACTCTACCGATTGGTGACTCCCCTCTATTTATGTTTACGACCTCGGACGGAGTGATGATGAATCGATTAAAGGACTCGGATGCAGTTGGTGTTCAAGAATGAAGTATCATCATAGGCATAAATTTCCCAAACGATCATTCTATCAAAAATGAATTAGCTGTTAGTTGTATTTCAATAGTTTCCGGATTGCTGTCGGAGTCGGAAATATACGGTAAGAAAAATGATAAACCAGCTGTTCACTCTTTTGATTCCGTTTTGCTGGCAGTATCGCGTTCACTTCACATTCTTGCTTGCATTCCTTCTTAGTATTGGTCTCGCTGGGTTCTCTTTTTGGGTAGGTAGGTTATGAATGTAAATGTTGACTGAATTGACCTTAACCGTCGAAGGTTCTAGTCGATAGTGGTTTTTTTAAGAACTGGGAGCGTGTGAGAGAAAATCGGTGCCAGCATTGGAGTAGAATTCATAAAAATACTGTCCTAAATAATCATGTTAAGCAAAATAATTAGTTAAAATAAAATAGTTAAAAATAAATAGTTCTTATCACTGGGCCACTTCTATTAAAATTATTATCATTCAGCACTATAGTTGAAAATGAGTTATTGGAATCGTAATAGCGTTATTGGGATTCGATCAAGTCCTTCGATTTGCGAAACCTTTACCTCAGCACTGCAGTAGTCATCTTTCGATTGCCCGATTCGATTGAAGATAAAAAATTTTAAAGATGGTTAGTGCTTCTGCTTACAGTGTTCAAATCGTATGGGGTGCATCCAACGCAGCTGTTTTTTATATTTCATACTCATGGAATCGGTGAATTACAAGCCGTAGTGATTGTAACTGAAGTAGTGAGTGGTGTGAGAAATGGCGTGCATTTGAGAATTCATGTTGTATATAGGAATGGAAAATTGACTCAGTTTGCCATGGAAAGACCCTTTTTCCTCTCGAGCCCTTTCGTAGTTCTTGGAGAGTCCCAGCAGGAACACGTTTTGAATATATGGAAGTTCCACAATTACGAGGGGTCCCACGCCTGAGTGACGTTTTAATTCTTTGCCCTCCTGGCACGTTTAAGGCGTGATTTTGTAAACTGGCTACTCGATTGTTTTCGTTTAAAGCGACCTTATTGTGTGCACGGTCACGCTGTGTTTTTTTACGCAGTCGTGCCCCATTGTCGTCTCACGTGGGAAACTGTTAACAACTCCGCGTGTGCCTACCTGCCTGCGATGCAATCGATTCATCCAGGCTCGCTTCGCTCTATGTAAATATTCTTTTGTCTACGTTTTTCAGTATTTTTTTCTTTCTTTCCGTCCCCCTCCTAAATTCCTGGCAAGCTTAGGGGCTGAGTCTTTTCCGTGAGATACCGATCGTTCTACTTTTGCCGGTTTCACAGGACACTAGATTAAGCACGAGATCGAGGATACCTACTCGCTCGCGTGATATTTCTCCCCTAAATAAAACTAGCGCGCAGCCTAAAATGCACGGTGGTTATTTAATCGCTTAACCTCATTAATTCATGGTTGACCTCGAGCTCTATGAAGTGTAGTTATTGGTAGGCGATGACTGGAAAGAAGTGAGAAATGGCTTGTGGGATGTGAAGAGTGTAAACAGCATGATTTGGTGTACACAAAAGCGAGGGTTGGGTCAGTTTCATTCTGTCACGCCATCTGAACACCTCACTGTCACGGATAGCCAATTGGGGTTACTGAATCGTAATTGATAGTTATCAATGGCAGTCATCCGTTGAAAATCTGAGATGGTAGGAGCACCTATTTCATAAAACATACGAGTCAGAATGATCATCTACGGAACTGTTTAAAATTTAATCAGCACTTTACTGATACAGTATTTTGCCTGCATTCTCTTCCTGCACATGCGCCTTACAATGGATAATTTTTTCTGAAGATGATCCGTGGTCGCTGCTGTGTAAGCCGTGAGATGATTGTGTCCGTTCATTTAATGTCCTCGATCTTCGCAGGTTTACTTTTTGGCTCTCGGAAGTTAATACCGGTCGACTTGTTCCTTTCGATGTAGTTTGTGCCACTAGGGCGCGGGGAGCAAGGATATACACAAAATACACTAAGATAATTGTGTCATCGTGTATTTTAACTCTCGTCAACTAATGATCGCTTTATTTGAAGTCGTTTAATTTGCAGCTCCCATCATCAACTCTACGGCTTGATTTTGTCCAAATCAAATGCTTGGTCTTAGTTGCCGTGACTTTCGCACGCGAGTTCTTAATATTCGCTTCACGAGAGTCGCGTTGGACCGCGTGGGAATGGAGATTCTTGCCCTGCTTCCACGACGCTCCACTTTCCTTCTCGGTCTCCTTAACGGAATTTCCGTTCCCGTGGTGCGTAGTGTTATGTTCCCTCTTGGTTGTTTTCACTTCATCTTCCAGAGACTCCTGCGCTCATTGAGTTTTAAACAGTAAGTCACGTTTTCCCCAAAATTCTAGAACTCGCTTTCCCCAAATGTTTTAGGTTCCCGAACATATCTAGATTTGCCTTATTCCTCCGACATAGAATATCGCCTCGGCTGGCAAAAGTGAAACTTTTTAATGGGGTGTTTTATTTTTTCAAAGCCCCTAGCTTAAATGAGATACAGTTAAGCTCGTATTTTACGTAATGCATGGCAGACGTTGGTGTTTTGATCAAGAAGTCCGTTAAAGACATATTCTAAATTATAACCGAAGTGTAATGTGAGAATAGGCATCTTACTTGAATTTATAATGATAGCAATTTCCTGGAATTGCAATTTTGAAAACTCATTAAAACTGAAACGCGGAGGAGAAAATCTCGGCAAATGAAGTTTTTCTCGATTAATAAAAAAATGAACACGTTAATGACAGAGCGTTTCTCACCACCAGCGATCCACCTCGATACTGCAAACTTGAAATATTTTTCAAACTGTCTCGGGGAAATTATCTATAAGTCTCTGCGAAGTAATGTTAATTTTAGAATCGTGAAATGATAGTGATAATGATGTGATGATTTATCTTCGGATACCTACTATTGAATTTTTATTCTTCTCGGAATGAATAATTTGCCATTAATGAGGATCGAGAAGTACATTTATTCATTTTAGCTGCCTAATTATTCGCTGCTTAATCCGACTAAGGAACTCACCCCCACGTGTCTCCCATTTCATTTGCAAGTTTTTTTAAATAACAAGTGATACGAGTGCTCCTCTTAAATTTTTGGCGTACCATCACGCAAAATTTTTGTTATCAAGGGACAAGAGAAATAAAAATATACATTGTGACATAATGGCCGTTCCTGTGCTACCCGCGGTATTGAATAAGGCAGCGTTAGATGCAATCATCGCTTTTTTATGGCCAGGGCTACATTTTGATCTCGGAAGTTATGATTAGAGTTTATAGAGTTTTTTTCTTGGAAGCGTAGTAATTTTAGAGAGACGTCGTCCAAAAGGAAGCAGCATTTGGAGCCGCCATGGGTTGTCATCATAATTATGGGTCTTTAGAAGACCTAAGTGTTTATGTCGTCACTGTCCTCTCTTCCAGAAGAGGCACTGTGCTTTGAACCTTTCCAGTCCCATCAAGGAACTCCCAGTTGCGCTGAATTCACAAAAAAGTGGCTACGAAGCGGGAATTAGCGCACATTTCTATTCCAATGACTACCTCTTGTGATGTTATTTTTTCAGTGAATTTTTTCCGAGGTCTGAGATGCCTCAGCGACGGAAATAGAATATCGCCAGCTGTGGTTGCTTCTCTTGCCCTTTTCATACCTTTTATATTTTATTTGCAGAACGTTAGTCTAGAGTCACTGAATTTTAAGCGATTTTTCATGCCTAGTACTTGGTTTTCCATAATGTTATTAAAAATTGTAAGTACCTACGCTAGAACCTTTCTATGAAGTGCTAACGCCATATGAGCATAGCTTTTGTATTAATTCCGCTCAGGTTGAATGTGAGACTGAGGAAATCATTGTTTCATCTGGGCAGCGGAAGAAAGACGTGAAATAAAAAAGTCTTGATATCTCCATCTGAATTTTTCTTGGTCGGTGAACTGAGACGGAACTGCCTCCCTCTTGGCTCTTCGGCCGTATTTTACGCGGTCGTAACGCTGCAAAAGCGATTAAATCCCTCGACGTTTCGTCGTTATCGGAATCGATGTCTTTAGATAGTCCACAGTAACAGCCAACTGACAGAATGATTGCCAAAGTGAAATGCGTTGTATTGAATTAACTTTTTATGAAACAGGGTGCAGTTGTAATTACCAAGGCCTATCTAATCGGGTCGTAAAACGAGGCGTCGTTTAATAGTTGGAATTGAAATTGCACCATCGTCCCAGTTCATTACATGGGTTGCGGCACCAGTTGAATCAATATATCTCAAGTGATTTTAGTACTCTTTGAAGCTCTTAAAATATCTTTTTTTACCCTGTGGTCGAGGACGCGTTGTACTACTTCCGATTTAAATCCATAGTTGGAGGGAATATGTATTGAATTCTTAAAGAATGAGACGCCATCGGTGTGCTATTGGAAACATATAATTTCATTCTTTATTTATACTGCCACTCTTTAACACTCACCTCGCTGACTTCCGTTTTGATTTTGTACAATTTGAGCAAAAATGTCGCTATGAGCATATCATTCCCTTTTCCTTCCTGCTGTGTATTTCCTCCTACATGCCATCATGATTCATATGGCGTTTACTTAAGGCACATTTTTGATCCTAATAAATTACATTCTGACATTATAATAAATATTCTTGGTTTTTTACCCGGAATCTTATAAAAATTCACTATTTTTCGATCATATATCTCATAGTAGTTGAATATTTTTTGTTTAAAGTTTGACAGTATTGTTTATGTCAATTGTTACGAGTTTTTATGGTAGAAATCCTTATCATACGATCCATACTGATGAAGTGGAGGCGAGCCTAACTTCAGGAAGATATATCGCTTCTAGGGGGCCCATAATGCGGTGGTATTGAAATTCCGGTAAGCATTCGCGCCTGGTATCGTGTTAGCTAAGCCCTTTTCTACACGGAGAATTCCTACTGTTCTGATCGGCAGTATATCGCGCCAATCAGATATAAACTTAATCACCGCCGCGGTCGTTCAGCACGACGGAGGGAATCGATGAACGAGGAGAACGCCGGGAAGGTTAAGAAAATCACGCCCGAGATCCCATTCTGAGGTGAGTGGGTAGGGACGCAAATCGTTTCAATCGCGTAAGCTGTTTCTATTGAGAGGAGTTTAGCGCGGTCGTTGTCTTATCCTAGCTCCGAGTTAGTGGTCGTTGTCTTAACCTAACTCCATTAGTTGGGGCCCTATTCCGGGGGATGAGGTGCTTTCAAACAAAGGCATGACCTACCAATGTCTCTTGAATAATTAAATTAATAAACAAATCTCAATTAATTAGGATTATTCACGATTGTGTGTCATTTGCATCAGTCTCGTTCACAAGTCTTGTCGTTTTACATTCATGCATACCCAGAGTCTCAGATGCTTAAAGTTGAGATGCATTGAAAGTCCTTGGAACAATATAAGTCGAAAAGTCGAAGTTCAACTTCCTTTCGGAGGACTTGAATTTTCAGGTGTTAGGTTCCAGGAATTAAGTTCAGGCATACCGTGGCAGTGCAATCGAAAGACTGTTTCCAGAATGTAAGTGGGGTCGCTCCCTATCCGAACGTCTATTGAGGCAGCTTGCTGGTTAGATTTGAAATTAAATATGTAGTTGAATGTCAGGCCAAAACGTCGCGCTACAAATATTTCCTGTATCAATTTATTTTAATCTCCTTTCGGATGACGAGGAAAAAAATAGGAGAGCAGAGAGTGAGGTTACTTATCCGAATTTCTGTAAGTTGTACTCTATCGTTTTTATGTGAAAAGTGAGCTATTCAATAACAACAATAAATTCTAATAAATACACTGCCATCGATACTGCGCGTGTGAAAGCCTGGAATCGTATCACCTTACACTCACTTGGAGACAAACATTTTTTTTGCATCATGATCTCAATCTCATGATCTCAATTTTAGGGATGGTTGAAGACAGTGTTAGAGGGTAGAGTGTGAGGTAAACGAGGGAGAGGAAGTAAGAGGATAGGATTTTTATGTAGAAAGAAAGGGAGTAGGCCTTACTGTGAATTGTATAGGGAAGTGCTTGAAGGAAGGGAAGGCTGCCAGAATGCTTCTCAAGTACTCCATGGGAACCTGTCTTAATCGGTGTAATCAGGGCCGGATTTACCCAAAGTTACGCTATAGGCACCTCTCCATTGACTTTCCATTCACTCGCATGAGGTAAGGTTCGTAAAAAAGGAATAAACAGGCATATGGCTGACAGTAAAAGTATATGCTTGAATTTTTACGCAGGGAAAACATAGACAATTCAATGAAAGAAAAACAGCCTGGAGTAAAACTACATGAAAAAGTGTAACTTTTATGCAACTAAAATACTTTATGAATACCCTTTCCAAAGATAATGTCTTGCCTTAATTCATGAAACAAAAAAAAGAAGAGTATCCTCAAGAATATAAACACATTACGTTCTGCTGTAACTGACTGAACTGCCGCCCTTTAAGGCGCCTCTTGTACTGCGACGCCCCTGGGCACGTGCCTATTTTGCCTTACGGTAAATCCGGCCCTGGCTGTTATACTTTAATAGTAATCCTCAATCACTTGCGAGTTTTATCTACGAATACGTTATGTTTGCAAATTGTGTTTGGCGTTTCTTTGCGGGACCCCGACGCAGTCCGGAGGTGAGAGGCAGAGAGCGAGGGCCCCCACGGTGGAGGCCGAGGCAGGTGATAAAAGGGAGTTGGAGAGGGTTGGAATGCAGTTGCGTGGGACGCACGCGACGGGCTGATGTCACTGAGGTGGGGCGCTCCTCTCGGCCGGCCAGAGTGTCTGTGTGTGTGGGTCTCGAACGAAGAAGGGATAAAAAGACTGCTGGTAAGTGTCTCGTGCGAGGATCTCGTCTTTGACGGCGGTGGGGCGGGGATGAGCAGGAATACAGAGATCACTGCGAACGCCAAGGGAAAAAAAGGATCTTCTCCATCTTCAAAGCCGACTGAGAAAATATATCGGCTCACGCTTAGGATTTAAAAATTTTACTACCAGTTTACAGTTATTGCCTACTGTCAAAGTAACTGGATAAGGTCGTCTCCTTTCTTGTTAAGCATGCCTGGCTATTGCTAGGACACGTTGCTAAAACTCTCGTAGGGGTTGAACGTATAAGCGAATATCGGTACGTTCACAGAAACGAAACATAAAAACTCTCCTTCATATGTTTTTTGAAGTGTTCTCGTGCTTTCTATAGTTCCGTGAATTGTCTCCTACCCTTCTTGAGGAGGATAGTGGGCAATATAGAGGACCATGAAATGGCCTTATGCTCTATTTTACGTTTTGAATGCAGTTATTATAATTTGAAATACATTTTATTGCTACTTATATGCTTCTGATTTTTATTTTGGGTTGTTGAATCATCGCTTGAAGTGAAATGTTGGTATTTTGGATTCCCGATGCGACTTAGGCATTATTTTTTTTTCGATTGGAAATTCTCTCTGCTTATCGGTAAAAAATAATTATCTTGGCATATTTCTGCATGCACATATTTTCAAAATATGGGTATTTTATTTTGCCAGGACGGCGCATGAAATTTAGTGTTTTAATGTTAAAAAAGGAAGGAAAAGCTGAAAAAATTGAAAACTCCACTGTATAAAGTTGTACTTTTCTTTCATTGTTCTTCGAATGAGCCGTATAGAATTTACCATTGTAGTCACAGGCGTTTGAATATGTGTGAATTTTCTCTCCTACTTGTTAGTCTCGGAGCTATCATTCAAATGGTCAGTTTTCTGCAGTTTAATTTGTTGCTGAAACATTTGTGGTTTATTCATCCATTTAGTAAACATGCCAGAGTGTCTGCTGCACGGGTGTTCGTCTTCGCATGAGCTGTCCCTTTGATTCCCCGTCTGAAGTTCTCTGTGGGCCGTGAGATGGGAGCCAAGAGGCTGCGGGAGCCGACGAATCACACTTGACACGCGGAGATGACTCGTCGTGACTTCGGGAGATTGAAAAGGAGAGGGAAGGTTAATGCCGTCGAGAAAATGGTCGGGTAGCTCCAGGTCGAGTTGTCCATTAAAATTCACGTGGGAGCGGCACAAGGGAAACTGACACGGGATTCATCTCGAAAGATTGGAGGAAAAAAGCGTTTGGCGGAAATTATCAATCTCGCCGAAGATGACTGGAGGAGTGTATAAAAATTCTTAAGAGTTAATGGCGGTTTCGGGTGGTGAAACCCGGCCGAGAGGAGGGCTAGAGTGATATTCTTCGGCTACGGATATATTTTTCCGGGTGCACTCCAAAATGAGAACACGAAAAAATGATTCACGACTAAAATTTGGTATATTTGAAGCTTTGGTAAAAAATAGAACTTTGAAGTGTAAAAAAAATGAACGTGCTTGATGCATTTATTCTCCTTGAAAAGTTTTCTGCCGCCATCCTCCCATTTCATTTCCAATCTCCGCCGCCCCCAATTCACTACTTGTCGCTACTAACATCTCCTCTTCACAACGTAATTTTTTCATGATGTAGCTATTGGTCAGTTTCCGATACTTTTCCCATTGATGATAACACGGTCGGTAAAAATGATGCATCTAAGTGAATTATTTCTCATGGCTGGGTTGCATACAATTAATGCAATTAATAACGTCAAAATATGTTCCAGTTAAAATTGTTCTATGAATTAAAGATCATTTTTCCTCCTTTGAATTGATCACTATGTATTTCATTGAAGGTAGTATTGAAATGTCCTGAGTTTCGTTAATACCGCCAGATAAGAACCTATTGGGAAACGATATTTTTTTTAAATTCGCTCTTGTCCGCATCATTTTATGGCCACCATTTTTGTGTGTCCACCTAGTAGTGTTAGTTGCAAGGTTAATGCATCTTAAACGTGGTGGAATTTCATGGTGACGAAGGTGCTGTTATGAAATGACTCTAATCTATTCGTTACAAACATTTTTTTATATTCCTTTCTCATTTGTTAGTGTTAAAAAACTTCTTTGTCGCCATTCCATTTTTAACACTAAATTTATAATGTGCGTCATTAAATTTTAATTTCATTGCATTAACATTGCTTTTCCTTTCTTTACAGGTGAGTATTATCGTTGGTGTTTGACTTTCCCACTGTGGATGATTGGCACATGTTATTAAGCAGCCTGTTGGCTTAAATTACAGTAAGTGGTACAACTTTTAATAGCATCCTTATTGCTTATTTTATTAAATATGGTTTGTTTGCCCTAATACTCGAACGATGTTAAATACTTCACTATTTATTCAGTGTATGATGTTTGGGGTAGTTATCTGCGAGATTGATTTTTTGTATGCTACGATATCCAAGTATTACGTGATTATCTTGTCGTTATTTGCTATTAATTGTCTACGGCCGGTAGTGATCCCAGATATGGCAATATATTTCATACTTCGTTATTGAAATTTTTTAATGGAAATTTTTTTTAAATCGAAACGATGGAATGAAATAAAATTGAGTTAAATGAAAAATTTTCCCGACTGTAATTAATTATTTATTTGTGCGGTGATTTCGTGTTAAACGGTGTGAAATATTTCCCAGCACGTCCGTATGTGGAGTGCGTAGAATTTAAGGGATTATATAGTGGTTACACAGAATTGCACTTAAATATTTCTCGAGTTTCCGCATTGAGATCGAGGTCCTAGAAAAGTGAAAGGAATAGGGCGTCCTTTCACATCGTATTTTAGAATGGAAATAGTTCCATTATCTCTCGCTTTATCTTTTTTACTTTCGGAAATGATCGAATTTCATGGGGTTGCAGCGTTCGGCAAGGATTGGAAATGGGTGGGATGTGCTTGCGAAAAAGAGGGTATGCGATGTTATCAAAAGGTGGGAGGCAGGTGGAATGCGTGTGGGAAGGGGAGGAAGAGGTATGGGTGGGGAGGTGGTAAGGGGAGGGAAGGGGTTGTGAGCGTAAATGATGGGAGGAGTTGAGACGCGACTACACAAACTGGTCTCATCCCTTTACCCCCCTCCCCCCTCCAGCCCTCCCCTATTCGTAATCCCCTCCTTATCCACTTCTTTCCACCTCCCAAGGCATTCTGGAGAGAAATCGAGTCGATGATGTCACACATGTGGCGGTCCTCTTTCTCTGTCTCTATATCTCTTTCACTTCGCGCGGCACGTAGGTTGTGGATATGAGGGGCTCTCTCTCTCTCCCACTCCATCGAAAAAACACAAATCTCATCCTTCCCCCCCCCCTCCCCTCTCCCTCCACTCTGCTCCGCACCTACGCCCACATCACATTTTTAGGGCGACGTCTCTTTATCGCGTGAACAAAACGCGTCCTTCATCCGGATCTTCAGTTTGTTATGTTTTTATTCTGTAAGTATATTCTCTTCCCCTTTGTGACTTTGTTGTTCTTGCTTGTTTTTGTGTGGTCCACCACGCCTTGCCCCTCCAGAGAAGCAACTTTATGTTGAACCTAGGGAGTCACTCCATTCCTGAATCGTGTTAATTACAGCTTTTTACCTCCAGGAATTTTCTATGCTCTGCCGTTGTCAGTTTTTATTCTAAGAACCTTGTTTT
Organism: Ischnura elegans; assembly: GCF_921293095.1. Taxonomy (NCBI): domain Eukaryota; kingdom Metazoa; phylum Arthropoda; class Insecta; order Odonata; family Coenagrionidae; genus Ischnura; species Ischnura elegans. Next base: position 112,482,092 of record NC_060248.1, read on the forward strand.
TTTCTGAAGGCATATTTTTCCTTGTTGGGCTAACCGTCACAGTGCTTTAGTTGAGTCATTGCCGAAAAGTGTGACTTTCTCAGTTTATTATCATGTATTTGGTTTCTTGCAATATTATATATGTATGTTGAGACTTCGCTTTTGACAATGTCACGGATGTGCTTCATTTGTGTCAATATTTTAGCTCACAATTGATGACGTTATATTGCTGATACTCATTTTGGGAAGTACACACTAGCTGTAGCCATAAACTATATTTATGGCTTTAGTATCGCGTCTGTTTTTAAAGTTCATCCAGTTTTCATAATGATTTTTCCAGTTTTGTCAGTGATGAGTGTTGGAGATTAGGATAGGATAAGAGGAGTGACTTCAATTGGCTAATCCGTATAAGTCGCCCAATATTGTGGTTCACTCTCTTAGCCATTTTCTAAATCTCCGTTTAATTTCTTATTCCATTTAGTTTTTTCCCATTTTTTTAGGGTCCATAAATATTTATCCCGTTGTCTTCTTCATTCAGCCTTCTCCATTGCCCTGACATATTATTTTATTTTTATTATATTACATTTTATTTACTAGATTAATTATATTATTTTATTTTACCCTCAATCATGGAGGATAATATGCGCAAGTATTTGAAATCTGGGGTAAGTTATTGTAGCTCTCATTTGGCAGCAGTTTTGTTGACTTCCTTGTGTCGCGATACGTTGAAATTATCTGAAACTTATTTCCACATAAAAGAGTTCCTTTATCATTGAATCAACGTATAAAAGCGGGCCTCCGCCACTGGCTCGCAATGACTCACCTCCCATCAGCCACCGCGTCGCCGCTCCGGGAGACCTCGGAACGTGGAATAAAATACTCGCGCTGCGGCTCAGTTGGTCGTGTACAAGGGGATTGCACAGAGGAGGCGTAATTCCATCCCATGGATGGCTGGTTTTTGTTGCCAATACGATCGCAAATTAACCGGCTTCCAAAAATGTCCGTGTCGCGGTGATGAGTGAAATGCGATCAACTTTTTCCTATATTTGGCACTATAATGTTTGTTACTATGAGGAATAGTATAGAAAAGTTATGAATTTGATAAATAACCTCATCGTGAACCTAAATTTCGGTTGACACCCCTAATTTTACCTTATTTCCCCGTAAGAGTCGGATCAATTCATCCGTATGCAACGCGAGTGGCGACTTCTGTAAACCTATTTAAATACGCGGTGGGTGACAACACTTTTAGGGACTGAATTGACGATGCTCTTTTGTAATATTTGCGGTCGCATGGATGGAAACTTTCCCGAATTTTTATCTCGCTCCACGCCCGTGTTGAAATGGGAAACAAGAAGCGTCCGCTTTGCGTCAGTGAGGAAGTAATTGCTCTGTCCGAAAATCAGAAGGGAATCGAAAGCGCTGTGGAAGAACGATCGTGTTTTTTTTTGCCCGGAGATTTACGTTGCGAAATCGCGATTTCGATCGCGTTTTTGAGTGACTTGACTCAGCTTACTGCTCGTTAACCGATTTTTCCTTCAAAATTTCCCCAATTTCCTTCCATTCCATCCGTGATTTCGCTTGAATTCTCGGCTATCATTCGAACAATTTCTCTCAGAAAAAAATACTCGTTTGCCGCGGTTATAGACGTATAAAAATGAGCAGGAAAATGAGTTTCATGATTAGATACCGTTGAATACTATGTTTTAAGTTTTTCGTTCGATTAATGTCTTAGGTAAATGATCAACGCCTTATCGCTCAAAAGATATTGCGTTCTAATCGTATTTTTTGACCATCTTATTTTCTTAGGAATTATCTCTGCATCTCTCACATTTTATCCAAATGCAATTGAGGTCAGTATAAAGAAAATCGCTGTCTTCGCTGATAACATACATTCAATGCCGTGGAGTTAATGAGGGAAAATGTGGGTGAGCTTTGTTTGTATTTGGTGCGTGTTAACCATCCAAGCAACTTTTCGCCAAATTGGCGTGTTAATTAGGCCTGCACGTTTCGGGGAGGGATCACCTTTTCTTATCATGCATCGTCTGCCAAGAATAATAGTGTAAGAGTGCTTGGTATGTAAACTCACTTTCTAGTCCATGTGAATAATTCTAATTAGTCATACCTCCTAGCTTTAAAAACTTAATTACCCTCGCTGGAATTTATATTTTAAAATAGCTTTTCACCCAGGAATCTTTGTGGTTTTTTTACTACTTGCCCTGGTCTTTTTTATTTTTTTATTGATACCATCACGTTCCTGTATGGTACTAACTCGACAGTATTTGATTTGGTTTTGGTGATATATATTCAATGCAGTGAATGATATGCTGTGCCGCGTTGAAGAGAAATAATCTCCTTGGCTTATATACACCTAAGATAAATTTTCATTCCGTACAATTTGCCATGTTTATAAATTCTGTGTAAAACTATAACCTCGTGTCTTTCAACTGCGACCAGTGTCAATGCGACAGGTGCGTCTCCTCATTTTTAAGTTAGGTTTTTATGCATTATCCGTTACATAAAATTTCAAAGTTTTACCATATTCTTCTATTCTCTAATCTACCGTAATCACCAGTTTACGACACATTTCTATTCTTTACCCTCTCTTTTCCCCTGCCCTAATCTGCTCCCTTTAGTACTATGTAACTTGGTTACTCCCCACCAAGCTCCCTGTTTGGTCATAGAAAATAACGGCTATTCACATAGAGACCGATCATAGAGATATGAAGAGTGCGTAAAATTACAAGTGAAGTATTAATAAACAGCCAAGTAGTAGCCATAGGTATACCCTGAATTTATGAGGTAGGGAAATAACATAAAAACGTACTGTGACGTAATGATGCTGGCAATAAATTAGTGGAAAATGCAGGGGTGAGTGATAAAGTAAGTAATAGTAATTTTTTATTTATTGCCACAACGCCGAAAACAGTGTTACTTGGAGTTTTTCATAGCATTTAAGAATTAAACGTACACGAAAATTCATGCCCTGGATGATTCTGGTGCATCGTACTCGGGCGGGTCTCGAACCCGCGACCTTCGGTGTGGCAGGCGAGGACTTTAACCCGCGTACACTGAGTCTGTCAAAGCATTTGAGAAATTACGTTCTGCGGTACTGCAAATATTCCAGCCTGGAAAAATTTATGCGTACAAAGAATATAACCAAGATGCCCAGAAACATTCCTTTGACACGCCTACGTGACTGAAGTATTTTTGCAGTTAGCAGAAGCTAATTCACCTACGCAGGAGATATAACGATTCTACCAAAACATGTTCATGCCTTAATGCAGTAGTCTCACTTCTCCCGTCGTTAACGTATGCTCTCGCGGATTTTCGAAAATATAGAGACACCACATTGCGAGTACGCTTTTCCAAGTTCGCGGGGGAAGGAGTCAAGGCCGGCCTTGTAATCGTTCGTGGGCCATGGAGCCAGTTCTCTCGCGGCGAGTCACCCAGATTCCGCGGCTCCTCCCCTCTCTTTGCGTTGGCGAGACGTCGCAGTCGCCGTTGCCGTTTGGACGAAGGCTGCCTCGGGGGTTCTCGACCTTGTCCGAGTGGAAGCGACCTCCCGGAGATCACTCGCAAAGCATTCTGCTGGGGGGCGCGGCTGAATAGAGAGTATGCAAAGTGGAATGAGATGAGATCTGCTATCGTGTAATTTTATCTGGACGGATAAAATAATATCAGACTTTTCTTTGTGGAAATTCGAAATATCCATATTGAAATGAGAAAGCAGGTAAAATTCCTCAGTGATCGTCTATTAAACATCGACCCTGTGCTTGGACTTGTGAGTTGTATTTACCTTGGCAATGACGTTGTGTGTTGTACCTATGGTCGGTGTTTAATAAACATTTAGTGTGGAATTTCACCAGCTTTCACATTACATTGTGTTCATGTGGATGTTCATGTGTGGATTGATTCGTTTTTATTTCTCGAAGCTTGTAATTTTTTCTTCCTCCTCCTATTGTCATCCTCTTATATATATATATATTTTTTTTGTTTGAAATCTGATTATAATTTGCTATTCTACTAAACGTGCTTAATTTGTTATGTGGTTGAAATATAGTCGGTTAGGATTTATCAACCAAAAAGTACGCCCATATACGAAATGGAGAATGTATAGTTATGATTCTATGAACTATCTTAAAGTCTTGTTTAAGTTCACAGATATTTGGTGAATTATTACTCTCTTACGATGAATGTGAGTATCTACGCGACTCCTCGTCGTTGGTAACCTCACGCTGAGTCCTTGATCCAGAAATAACCCCTCCTGGTGCATTACGAGACTGCCAGGGAGAGCCTGAACCTTTTAGGCAAATCCTAAATTTGAATTTTTAATCCTCGTCTTACATTTTGGGGACACTCGTATTCCTGATCCGATTATTTCAATAGCATACTTAAATTGATAGGCAATCATAAATATTCATTTGGGGCTGCAGGGGATATTTTTTGCCTGCATAGGTATTTTAGGAACCTCACTTGCTTAGTGACAACATTCTAGGGGTAACGATCTGCGGTAGTGCTTAGGGTTCACACAATGGTGTGCCATTGAGGATTTTCATTTCATACCTTTCATTTTGTGTATCTTTAAACGTCAGCGACTACGGAATCATTTATTTCTTCGAAAAGGCTTTCTCGTAACAATTTTTTTAAACGTAGACTGGATTTACGACGCATTAATTAATTTGTAAGTATTGAAATTTTACCTTGGTCTTTTTTATTATCAATGGTGATCTGAGGTGAGTTATGTCATCGTTACAGCCCTCGTTGTTTTAGTTTCTACTTGTGTTCCCATTGAATATGTTAAAATTATAATCGTACGCCCAACTTCGTTATCTTGTTCATCATGATAAGTATGGCAGGTGTTGCAATATTATTCAATGACATAATGATTGAATTGTACGCTGTCCGTTACCATTATGTTTTATTCATTATTGGCACTGCTCGTGAGATATGGGCACCTTCATGTGGTATTTAAGTAATCGACAAGATCTGAATGTGAATTTCCGGCGGCTCTTCTATATTCCTGACTGCAGACTATTCAGACTGCCCTCTAACTCCCTTAGGGAGTTAGAGGGCAGTCTGTTATCGACGCGTTGCGAGAACAACCTTGTATCTGAGTTGAATCGGTAGTTTTAAGGCTGCGTAATCAGGGAGTTGATTGGAAATTCCCATTCATGCTCGTCATCTAAATCTTTGTTAACTCCGCGATTATCTCTCTTGGGGGTACGGACGCACGTTGTCCGCGAGGAAATCTTGGTCGTCATTCCCCCTCTCCCCATGCTAATGGCGCCCCTGACCAGATTCGTCAAGCCGTGGTGTTCTATCCATCGCCTTAATTCCCTATTGTCTTCTGTTGGCTGTGAGGTAATGAACGAGAGATTTATAATGCATGTAGATCTCTGCTCGTCTTTGGAAACCTCGCTCTTCTCCGTGTCACACCTGCTTTGCTTACTTGGTGATGATATTGAGTGAAAACGTCATGGGAATGAGGTTTCCCTGCCATTCCCTGTGATCATTTTCCCATACCGTCTTCTGATTCCGCGTCTGTAATGTGCTTCGGAAAGATACCGTGATTACATTAGAATAGGATTTGTAGGGTCATAAATTGAGCTAGTAATATGGGTTAGTGGTGAAATGGAAGAGGAGCAGTGGCGCCGACTCTATGGGGCCCCGAGCCCCCTCAAAAATTCGTTATGGGTGTGAGGAAAAAAATGTGTCAGGCTTGTCGATTTTCCCCGGAGTGTCCAGATATCGAGATTCGAGTTATCAGGGTTCTAATGTTGATCATATGACCCTTCTAAAATGCTTAAAAAACTTAAAACTCACTACTTATAAAATTTACCGGGGCTAGATCCCCGGTTTGGGCCCCCCCAATATTTTTTGTAAGGCGGCATCCCTGAAGAGGGGACTGTACAGTCATAACATCGCCCATGTTAACTTTTTTTTGGACGAAGAAGAGGAGTTTATTATACTATTATTGGTACAAAGCGTGGTATTTATTTTTATTTCTATGGAAAACAATCGTGCTTGGAGAGACATAATTTTTCGTGAAAAATCACATATTGCAGTTGCAGACATGGTTGCATTTCATAGATCCAATCAATTTTATATCATGTTTTGGTGGTCATAGAAAACAGCTTTGTATAAAAAGACTCACTTCGAGTGCGCAGTTATATTAGGTTGTGCTATCTGAGGAATAAATCTTATGCATTGTTCTCGTAAGAGTTTAAGTAATTTTTTTTTTTCAAGTATGAGTTGAACTTCGATCTTAAGTTAACATTCTCTATCGTTGTGAAATTTTCTCAGTATCCAATGATTTTGACATTTGTTGATTTAATTTTATTTACTTTATTTAACTCTGTTGATTTTAGTTCATTATTTATAGTTTTATTCCTGGAATTTGTGTCTTTGTAAAATGTTTCCAATCCCCAGAATCCCTATGTGGTCGACAATATCAATGGACTGCTGTAGCATTGGGGCTGTAAGAATAGCTATTATTTGTAGCAAATGAAATTCGGGTACTTCACCTGGCCAATTAATTACTAGGGGTTTTTTCTTCTTTTTACGGAGATAAAATTCGTTTTTCGTCATGTGGGCTAAATTGGAAAGCTTTAGGTACGTGCATGGTATTTGTGTCTTTCCTCTGCATTCGAGTTTGTCTTTCGGGCAGTATTTTGCTACCATTGGAATAGACAAAAACCTAGAACTATTCTAGAGTTGTATTTTGATCTATTTTTTTTGTAGTTTTAATAAATCTCTTTTACAAACGTCGATGCTAAAAATGTGGGCTTAAAATTGAGATTTTAACATTTGCAGTTCTGCATAATGTAAACCCCCAATGCTGGATAGTGTTTCCGTTCCAAGCGCTCGTTTTAGCCCCGTCGCCTTTCGGTGTGGCTGCTATCTCGGGATAATCGCTAAGGGTGCATCGTCTTCGCTCCTCCCCCTGTAGAGTGTGTGACACACGGCCGAGGTGTGCATGGAGCCTTGCCAATGGTTTCCCCGTAACGAAGCGGAAGTCGTCTCCGCATGAAGCGCGGACGAAAATATGCAGCCGTTGGGCAAAGGGGAGGGGACGCGGTGCCTCACTCGGGACCTCGTCTAAAAATCTCCCTCACTCTTTACCAAGCCCTCCTCGCGCTCTATCCTCCTCATACGGGCTCTTTGTTGTCTGACTCCCGAGTAGTTTCTCATCTCCAGTAGTTCTCTTTCATCGCGGGGCAGCCCGGGTTGAATGTTTTTCATGTTTTGACTCGGGCCAGTTTTTCAACCGAATCCTCTCGGGAGGAGTGATGTCTGTAAGAGTGGAGAAACGAGGAAAACTTTGTAAACGGAATACATGCATACTTATGTAAGTATTTTACGGCTTTCCCTGGTTCCGACTTCTGAGCAACGACGTTCCTCTCACTTATATATGACGTTAGTTGGAAAGTTGTGGAGCGACTTACAAAGTGCCTCTGTTTGTTATTTCGGTGAGCTCATGTGTAGCCTTATGTATCGTATTTAGGCACGTTTTATCCATTTAGTGATACATTTTCGAGCTTCTGATTGATGATTCGAGAAAGCCCAATATGAGTTACGTTTATTTATGGTCGTCGATTGGCAAAGGAAATTTAAGAGGAAACTCGTTGCCTTTTTTAAAAAAATGGGCTTACAGACGAAGGTTGAAGAGAGGATACTAGCTATTTTTTTCGCGACTTGAGTTTTCCACCAATGGAGGAATGCCTACGCTCTGAGTTCATGTTATTCTGCATTTGCTCTCCGTCATTTCCAGTTGCCAGGAAGAAAGCTATTTATATTTTATATCTTCCAGTGCTTCATTTAAGTCCTTTTAGAGTAAATTGAGCGATTTAAAATATGCTGGGTTGGAATGAGTTATGATCCCTTGTCATCTGAATCATTTCATTGCCATGGCTTGTCTGTGTCTTGATCACTCAAAATTACGTCTGCTGATTATGTCAATGTTTCCCTCGTAATAAAGTGTAGTTTTAGGCATTTTTGTCGACTGTGACATGATACAAGTAGGAAATTGGGTTTGAATTTGGAACACCATTTTTTAAATATCAATTCGGGGAAATTCATTAGTGTTTTTCTATTTCATTGTGTTCTTCTGAATCTAACCGGGGAAAGTTTCTTTTAAGTGCATTATAGGAATAGAAAATTTAGCCAAGAATTATTTGATATTATCCTGAAATTCTTTTATCCCTCCAGTCATTATTTTTAAAGCTGCTATTTGGCGTCTCAGGTGAGCTTTGTGCTTTCCGAATGAAGAGCGTCTTGGCGAAAATCTGCCCTGGCTGTTTTGTGTCCGAGTGGTCCTTAGGTTTCCCTTTCTCTGCCATCCCTCTGCCTCGACCCCCCCCACATAATCCAAACAAGCCCCCCCCCAAATTTCCTTCTTCCAAAGTTCCCCCCCAACCTCCGATCGGAAACTTCTCCATCCCCTTCGCCCTCGCCCTATTTTCTTCCCGTATCTTAATGGTTCCGTTTCTTCTCTCTCATGACCCTTCCATCCTTTTCTCAGTTCGCATTCTTTTCGACCCTTCTCTTGTCGAATGAAGGGGTGTATGAATGAAAAGAACTGACTCTTCAAAATGCTCCCCCTTGAAAGAATCTTGCTTCTGCGGAAATGCCTCCCCTGATGGTTTCCTGTTTATTTTTTATTTATTTTGTTTGCGGGTAAATATCGGTTAACGGTCCCTTTGTTTGCGTCGCTAAATTGTCTGTCCTCTAATCAAAGTGATCATATAAAGCCACGTGTTAGTTTGATTCTTCATATTGCTTGAAGGCGTTCTCAAAAGTATTGCATTTACGAAATAAGACACAAAATTTTTCTGTTTCTTATTTTTAATGAAATGAAGTAATTAATGGAATCTTAATTTTTATTTTACTATTCAAAACGATTCTACGTACCATGTAGAAATAAATAACTTATTGTAAACTCAAGCATATAACGAGAATGTATTCCTGAGGTTTGATAGAAACAAATATATCTAGACGTCAGTTTGTAATAATATTCTTTCTTATAAATTGACAATTCAATTTTTATTGTGCTGCAAGGCTTAGAAATCATTATCTGTTTTCTGTATGGGAAGTGAATATTTACAATTATTTATTTCCCTAATTGATCATGTCATTGTCGCAATTGTTATTAGTATCGTACAACTTTGTGTGGCCGTGGCCGATTTTCTGATAAAAATCCAAATGGAAGTGTCGGAAAAATGAAGGTGATATTTTTTTATGGATTCCGAAACGATTATAGCAGGAACAAATGAAATTTCGTCTCTATTAATACCGACTCGCATAGCTCATAAGTTTTACAGATTTGAGGCGCTCGCTCATGACTATGACTTCACTTTGTCGCTGCCCAGGCATACGGGCCGAATTGTTGAATGCCTCGATTTGATTTACATTTATAAAAATGTCAGAGTGTGAAATGTGAGTGGGCGCTGGAAAATTTAGCCTGAATACAATTCGGAATACGAGAGCGTATATTCGCTATGCCTTATAAATCATGCAATGAAACTGTGATCGTCCATGGAAAGCGTGAAATCGATCCCGAGTGAGAATGACCATGCTATGCGGCAATTTTCATCCAATTCACCCTTCGTGTTTTTGACGGTATTTTTCCACGGATTGGTATTCTGGCGAAAATATTTCACGGCACTCAAGCTTCATGACATTATGAGGAGACCATTGTGGCAAGTCGTATATTTTATGGGGAATGAAAAAAAACTGGAAACTAAATGCTATTGGCGGCAAGATTTGAGCAATACTCCAAGTTAGTCTTTTGTCCGTTTATTGCCTCAGATGTTCAGCGGAGTGTTGGTGCATAATTTGAAATACCTCCGATGTTTCGAGACAATTTTCTACTCAGGTCTAAAAAAAGAAGCTAGAGTGAATATCATAATAAATATTTTGGAAAACTATCTCAACATTCATGTAAGCTATCTTTTCTCTGGTAGAGGGTTAGCTCTCAATGTGTTAGTAAATGAATACATTTATATCCATTTTCAGTTATAATGTTTTGATCCCTGGGGGATATAGACGCTCAAATCTCAGCCGGGATTGTTCGTGTATTTGGCTCTGTTGGTTGGGCAATCCGAGCAAAGATTGAAAGCGAAGTTATTTCGTTGAATACAACACTATTGCAGTCTTTTTGAACTTCAAATATAATTAATTCCTCTGTAACAGTTTACTCACTTTATAATTCCCAAAAATCCATCCTGTTTGGATAGAAAATCTATCTGGGTGCAACCCCATTTCGAGGCTAATAGCGTTAAAGGTAAATTCGGTGTAGCATGCTTAAAATTGAACCAGCAATGAGTAGCCGATTGATAAGAACGGGGTATTTACTTTTTGGTACTCCCATTGTGGTAGGTTTTGCTGCCCTTAACCCTTTTTCCCCGGGGGTTAAAGGTTTCCGCTCATTTCCATCGCTTAACTTTTTTCCCCAGTCCACTCCTCTTTCCCCCTTCCCACCCCTCCATCCAGAACCATCCTCCCTCCTCCTCATCCCCTCGTCCCGTAGAAACATCCCCTTATCCCCGCTTCATACTCCCCCTAGATCCAAACCGCCACCCCTCCTCGCTCCTTGCTACCCCCGTGTGGACTGGCGATGGGGTGGTCGCCAACCACCGATTGCACTGGGCGTTGCCCTTGGAAACGGCGCGCGGGCCGCACTGTTGTGGGGGGATGGGGGATGAATGGGGAGGCCGGTGGGGCGTTGGCCGCGTCGGCGGCCGCTGCTTCGTACTCTTCGGTGGCAATTTAATTACGCCTCCTCCCTCGTCTTAGCCACCCTTCGTGACACAACACCAATTCAAGCACACCACGCTCTGTCGCCTCCCTCACGGTAGCTAGTGCAGCGTAAGGTATCTCTTGTTTTTACATAGTTATTTCTGAATACGTGTAAATATCTCGCGGGATATTACCTCCTCTTCATTTCTGTTGTCAGGCTAGGTTTTTCGAAGTTCTTACGTGACGAACATTTTGTGTGATTTACCATACTATATTCTGAAGTGTAACAATTAGAATCATGTAGTCTCCATCAAAGTTAGTTTATTTTTTTATTCTCTAACCTTCCTGAACGAAATCGATGGATCAGAGTTTCATCGTTGTACAGTTTTACGACTGTGAGGAAATGGGCATGTTATTTTTTTTGTGAAAAATTTGTGAAATGAGGCGTATAATGTTAGATTATAATTTATCCTTAATTGTTAAACATTGCAATTACCTTGTGAAAATTTGTGTTTCAAATCCGGAAAAAATTCATTCTCTGATGTAAGCTGCTATGCTATTTTTAGGCCTGAGTCATAAGTCAGTAAAATCTAGATCTGGGTGATTGCTTTTAAGTTAAATGTTAAGATTAGCCAGATTCCAAAATTGAATTCTCTTTATATTTGTAACACAGTGAAGAAGTAGAGGAATCTAATGATAAATAATAGCGTACCAATCATTTTGTGTTGATAGATAAATAAATCAGCTCAATTCTTAATCTGGATTTCAGTCAGATATTATTTGAAATGACCTCACGACTGAGTTGATTCGGTCCACACCTTAGTGTGGTAATCACAAGTGTTGTTACTTGTAAGTGGTGCTTGCAATGGTCTCTCAATTGTCGCACCTGCTCGTCCTTGGTTACGACCCACTGCCCATGCAGTCGGGCGCAGTTTTCGCCAGGGTTGGCGGGGGGGTCGGTGCCAAATCAGTCCCTCGGAGAGACCCGACCCTTCTCTCCCTATCTTCCTCACCTTCGCATTATCTCACCTCATTCATTCAATTTCTCCCTTCTCTGCTTTGTGTACAACGGCTCGCCTGTCCGCAGCCCTCACTCCCATTGCGTCCCACCCATTATGTGAGTGCCAACTTTATTTTTTTTTTTTTTGAAAAAAATATATATACCCTAGTGCACGTATACAAACGCGTGTATGTACTTGCGAGCGACCCCCTGTGTCCGCATAGTCACCCGCGTTATTATCGTTTTTCTTCTTTTTTTGTGCTTCTGCGTTCCGCTTAGTGGTTTTTGCCGCTTCTTCCTCTCTCGTCGCTCCCTCATTTCCTCGCATGAGTGTTTTTCATCCGTGGGATTTGCGTCCGGGGGACTGAGTGGATTGTGGTCGCGAATGCGCGTAAAACAGGATTACTACGGGGCTCGTGTGGGAGTTTTTCTCTTTTTGCAATCCTCGCGGGGGTGGATGCTGGTAATTTCGCAATTACCTCGTGGAGTATGTTGCGTGGCTTAGCAGGTAAATGGGACGTGAGGGCATTTTCACTGGAGCACTAACAAGTGTTTTTAGTAGTAATTGAATTTGAAATTTACACCGTTGGCTCTTCAAATGAAGCATGTGACAGGATGCTTCTCGCATTTGTCGCTTGGCTTAATCCCCGTTTGTGTTGGCGTCGTCATTACTTCACGTCATTCGTGGCGGCAGAAGTACCCATTTTCGCGTTCACTTTCCCTCGTGAATTGAATAGATTCAATTTAGTCCGACACCTTCCTGAGATCGGCGTTAACTTCATTTGCGTTCCACTCATAGATGAGGGTATATTTTTGAGGATTAGTTGGCGATGAAGTTCTTGGTTCGCATGGTGACCTCTGGAGTAACAACGATCTCGATTATCTGCTTGAATTAGTGAATTCTTTTCTGGTTGAATTTATAGTCGGGAGTGATTAAGTTTTCCTCCAATTTCTAGCATAATATTCTAGTGCTTACATTTTCAAACACGCCTCTCATTGCCTCTGAAATATCTGCATTATTTCCTCGTATTTCTCGTTTCGCTCTCTATTTGTGAAAAAGGAGGAATGTTAATCACTTTTCAATAGTAACGTCATGATTTTTGCAATTCTTTGCCAATGTCATAACACGTATATATATGTTTTCCCCTTGTTTTCTTTTATTGCAAATTCCTTGTATTCACTGTCGTCTCCCAATCGCATCCAAGTCACAATTCCATTCTCTTGATTGTTTACGTGCTCTCATGCGTTTCATTAGGCAAATTGATTTTTTATCTCTTGCCTCGTAATACAACGTGCATGATCCCTACACGCTCTTCGTATTTTCAATTTTCCTCGAAGTGCAGCACACCTTCCGTGTTCAATAGTAAATTGAAGGAATCATTTCTATACCTGTAGGTCGTGTTTTAAGTCTTGTGTCGGTCATATGCTGACACGTTCTGGCAGCACAAGAGATGATGGGAGAAGGGAATAGAAAATTAAATTTGCATGGCATTTCTACAATTGTTTTTATTTGAACCCCACCAGAGTGAAAATACGATTGAGCACCTAATGATATGTAGAATGGGAACAATTTTAGTGTAAATAAGAGTTTATTAAGAAAGCTATTTTATCGTCTTCGAAGTTGTCTTGATTTCTAGTTTTTCTTGTTAAATTATTCTTGGCAATCGCAAAAATACATTCAAAGCTAGAACATAACCTTGTTCTGATATAAATGGAGAGTTTGAATTGCTGAGGTGTGGAGTTAATAATTTATTCTTGGCGATGTGGGAAAATATTATGTATCCGTATATTCATAATAACATATTTTCGAGGGCGATGTTCAGTTTGGAAACTATCCGTGCCGTTATTGTGTTGAACGGTTGTATCTCATGCTCGAACTTCGGCGCTAACTTCGAATGTCTAGCAGGTAATTACTCATTTTGCCTGTTAAATATAAATTAAATATCAGGCAAAAAGATGCTTCCTCCAAGATATGCGTTGAGTTAGCTCATTCTTCCCTTGAACAATTACCTTTAGGGACGCAGTACATGCCATTGAAATATGCAGACCATTCGATGTTACGCTTTGTGCTTGAGCCGTGTAATTTTATCCTGGTAAAACAGGTTTTCGGATAATTAAATTTTCCATGTAATTACTCTTTGTTGGTTAAGCTATAACAAGTCTTTTTTATCTAATTCCATGCTTTGGTTAGTGCTCTTTATATATGAAAACTTAGCATTTAACTTAGCTTTCGCATCGAACTTAGTGAGTAACCTTATATGCTCAATTTTCCTAGCAAGTTGAGATGCTTCTCGGTGGGCTCGAGCCGGTTGCTATGCGTGTTCGAAAGCGCTGTTCTACCCCTTTGTCACCTCGTGCTATGCCGAGTGAATTACGGCATGAATTATTTACTATAGTGTCCAATTTCCTAATGGGCATTGCCAGTGCGTCCTTTTCGTGACAATTTGAGCGGTCCAGTTTTTGGCTCGAACCGATACGTGGGCCTTTCCTTACGAAGGGGAACTTCGGTACAGATATAAGCTAAAGTCGTTTAGGGTACACCCGTCCTCCGGGTGAGAAATACACGCGAGGAACCACCTAGGGAAAGGGTGAGACCGAGCTGTGGGCAATAATATATGAATGCGGACCGTTTATTCGGATGCGAAAATCTTGTTCCTTTCTCTGAGAACGAGTTATTTTTTTCTTATCTGGAGATTGTGTATGTTTTTGGTGAGGGGCCCTCCTGTGCTTGAATGAGTGGCCCTATTCTCCAATGAGCGTGGGTCATCGCGTCGCGTTGGGAGGGGGTTGGGGTGATCGCAGGACAAGATACTCCACTTCGCTCCCTCCCTTGGCTCCCTGTGTGAGGCAAGGGTGAGCGTGGTGTGGTCAGGAAACCGTTTCTCTTTTTACGGCCCTCGTGCGCTGGCTGTCCAGGACGCAATTCTTTTATCGGCCCTGGCAAACACGGGCACGCGCTCTCTCTGTCTCTGCCCGCTGCGACGCCACACTGTCTCCCGACACATCCATCTGCTGCCCCCCTTATTCCTCTCCTCCGTCCTCTCTTTGGGTTTGTGTCCGATGGCCAGAGTCCACAGAAATCGGGACATAACCCCTAAAATCAAATCGACCAATATGCGTCTTGATCGATTATATTCTATTTTATTGTGGTGTAAAATACGAAACCCTGATCAATATTTCAATTTGATTAAATCATGGTCCACTGCAATAGAATTTTCAATTAATTACCAGTAGCCAATTAACTACCGGTATTACCAGTAGAATTTTTAGCTGCCTGAATGAAAGTGTAATCTGAAACAATATTTTTTTTTAACTTGGAAGTTTAGAAGGAAATTTCCAACGCCTTCCGCTTGATCACATATATTGCAGTGACCAGTTTTTATAACGTAAGCATATTCTATGTAACAAGCCTCCGATGTAGCCAATACATATCTACATGCATAAATCTGTTATGTTCTACTCAAAGTATTACCTCACATGT
The DNA here is from genome assembly GCF_921293095.1 of Ischnura elegans. Taxonomy (NCBI): domain Eukaryota; kingdom Metazoa; phylum Arthropoda; class Insecta; order Odonata; family Coenagrionidae; genus Ischnura; species Ischnura elegans. The sequence goes on from NC_060248.1 coordinate 112,497,292, forward strand.
GTGAAGTATGATTTCATGCTTTCGTAGCGTATGACTCGTGGGAACTTCTCATTAGTTTGGAGCCAGGTTGATGGGTCCATATTTTCCAACGTTGCGGCTTCCGACTCGAGTACCGTCTTCAGTGAATCGTGACTGAATCCAGAGAACCCGAGAGAAGTCCCTGCTTTACGCGTTTTTCATGCTCAGTAGACCGCATTCTCTGTGAAGAAAATCAATGAAGTAATTAATAAAATCGTGTCACGCCCCATAAATGACACTAAGAAGAAACATGGCTCTAATTCATATCAGACGTATCTCCACCTTGCGTCCCTTCCCTTCCTCAATTTCTTTCGCCTATTCTCTCTCTCTTGTTTATCACTGGCGTCCCAACGCCCTCATGCCCTTGCGGGGGCGACTGCGAGGTTGGTATGTAGATAACCTACCCGACTGTCTCCCTTCCCCTCCCACACCTTTCTCCTATCTCTCTCCCCTACCACCCCACCCCCAATCCCTCTTTCTCTCCCCTCCTGCACTGGGTCGCTCAATACCGTTGGGCGGGGTTCCCCCTTTCCAGAAGCACCCACCACTGCATCTCTTCCGCACCCCCGCGCTCTCCCCCCTCTCTCGGAAAATCCTCCCCCCCTCCCTCGCTTGACTTCCACCCCTTTCCCTAGCATGCGCCTTCGTAATTTAAGGCAAAACTTTGAACCCCATGCTGTCTCTGTGGGTGTGGGTTTGGAATTGAAAAAAAGGAGTGTGGTATATGTGTCCAGAGGATTTATTCTTCCCTTCGGTATTATTCCTTGTACTGTAGCTCGTAATGACCAACTAGGCACACTTTTTCATGGTGTACCGAGTGGTTCTGTCTTTACTACGAATTTAAATTTAAAAAATGCCATATTACCACTTGTCTCTTACGCTCCATTAAAATTGACTTTCATCCGATGTCCTTCGATGCGCCAAAGCGAAATTACAGAATAAAAATTGCACTGTTGAACGAATTCACTCTTATTGTATTAAATATTCAATATTATCGAGTCTACCCTCGTTCCATTTATATGTAATGTAATGTGACTACGAATACGGCTTAAAATAGATAATTACTGAAGAAGTAGAGCGGTTACTTGTCTATATTTCATATTTTTATGACATCAATTTTATTTTTTCTGATACATGTTTTTGTCGGAACGAAAAAATTCTGTTTGTAGCATACTAATGTAATGAAAGTATTAATTATTTTGGGGTTTATTTCGACATTCTTTTGATAACTTGTGCTTATACCGAAGAAATATTATCAAGTAGCTCCAGCGAACTCAACTCCCATAAGTATGTTTGACAAGTACCTATCTTATCACATTTTCCAGAATTTTTTCTGAATAGTTTTCTGATTGGCATTCTCTTTTAACTAACGTTACTCCATTATGTAGTATGACAATGGAACTCATTTTCTGGTGTTAAGTCGCTGCGCTCCATTCTATGTTCTATCGTTTCTCCAATAAAGGAAAGCCGATTACGTGAAAATTGGATCTAAATTTCCTGGAACAACCGTTATTAATTTTCCCCCTTTTCTTTCGGTAAGAGGTAGAGTAACAGATATTCATTATTTGTTTTCACAAGAAATGCTTTATATTGTTTAATTTTTACTCCTAAAAATAGGAATAAGAACATGGAACTATTTTATAAACAATGGAAAAATACAATTTATTTCTTTTAATTTCGGTCAAAAATGAGGTAGAGTGTATAATGCGTGTTAAGGTAATTGGATAACATAGCCTATGGTATAGGGTGGAGCTATAATTCGTTTGCGGTGTTGGAAAAAAGAACGGGCGACGGATTAGATGATCTGACTATTTTCTTACGTCATTCCTCGTAATTGGCGGTAGTTATTTACGGTGTTAATAGAAAAAGCTGCTTATTTTTCACTAAGAAGAGGTGGCTCATTCATTTACAGGAATAAAGACTTGAAATCGAGAAGGGAAGAATTTGAATTTGACGTTGGCCTTCCCAACAAGGATGGAGAAAATGATTCGAATAGGATGACGAATGTCTATAGGTGATCATTATATCCGAGTAAGTCTGTGTCCCTCTATCTCCACAGTGGTAATGGGAAATCAGGCGCTTTCACATGGGGGCCATTTCCCTCTCTGAACTGTCCCGGAACTGGTTCCCACGCGGTTCTTATCCCAAAAATTACATCACTCGCCTGTCTCATTCAAGAATTGCATCATAAATTCCAAATTTTTTCCGAGACACCTTTTGTATTCTCAGAATCAAGAATCTCCCCACAGCAGAGGTTATCCAGTTTAGTTCTCTTTTTTTTTTTTGGCCAAAACCCACTTTCCTATTGTTCTTTTTTATTTGATTCAGCCGCCAGTATGAGATTCGTGGTTATACTCTTGGGCGCTGAGAGGGCCGTCGGGGAATCCATTGTGTTGGCGATGCATGTTGCATGCTTTGGGCCGACGGCGCGTAGGGGAGCCCCGAATCCCCTCTGACCGATGAAAAATGTATCCATTCCGATCCCTTTTTATCCCCGTGCGGATTTTGGCGTTCGTCCCATCCTCCCACCCTCCCTCCCGCACTGCTGACATCCTACCACGTCGCGCCCTCTCGCTGCTAACTCGCGTACATGTTATTTCCTTCTGTTCCGAGTTGGGATTTGTGTGGTCATTTGCCTCTGCGCAACCAAATTGATTTCCTGAGGGTAAAAATTCAACGGTTGCATCGCATGGCGAGAGAAAATTTTTAACGAGTTCAGTTTTCTGTCGAAGCATCGAAGATTTTTAAATGTGGTAGCCAAACTTTTGCTTCCTTTATAATAGGCGGGTGAGCCCAGTATTAATATCCGAATGAGGATGGCCAGCTATGGTCGAATTCCGCATCCTACAGTTTTCGATATTTTTGCGTTACTCATCATCTAAGATTTATTTGCGATATCAGGAGCGTGAGTGGTGTTATTTTATTTAACATCTCGGCTTATTGCATTGAAATAAAAAGAAAATCAGTGTTCATTAAGTTTTCAATGGAAGAACGGTATTCGTGTGAACAGAGTTTACCCTTTTTCAGATAGATATCATAGCAATTATTGTTGTTGCTTGCAAAAAAATGGTGTAATCGGATAAAATTTTAATTACTCGCTATAAATACTTTATTTTTTAATATTTGTGGGATGAAATTCTGTACAGTTAAGGTTTATCTCACCCCCTGTCCTAGAAAGTTTCTCTGCACGTCTTGCTTTTCGTGTTTTACAGTGTGTATCCTGATAGATCGCCCTCTTCTCGGGTTTAGTTTTCTTTTCCTGTGCTGTGTATGTCTGTGTATTCATTTACCTCCACAGTCTAACCAGAGCCCCACCTGCCTTGTATCACTTTCTCCATCAACCAGCACCCTTCCCATCTGTTCAAACCCTCACCCCTTGCAGCGAGGCTGTCCCATAACTCGCCTTTCCCACGCAAAAAACCCTTTTTTAACCCCATGAAAAAATTCCCCCCTTGCAGGGCTCGACCCCTTACCCCCGCCGCACCCCTAACTAGCTCCTCCCCTTCCTTTCTCTTTCTCCCGCCCCTCACCTCGCCCCCACACCATCCCGTGGTCCCTCTCCACTTCTGCCAAACTATAATTCACCTCGCCCAGTTTCTCTTTCTCGCTGTTATTCCACGGAAGCGTTTGCCTCACCCACACACACTCCCCTTGCGTGTCTGTATGCGTGTGTATGTAAATATATGTTGCCACTGTTTACTTCTCCTGCGCCTCACCGCCGAATCGTCTGCATTTCTTTTTTCGCCGTTCCTTTCACCCGCTCTTACCTCCCATTTTTTCCCTTCACAGTTTTTTATTCGTCTCCAAGTCGAAGGGCAATGTTTATTGCGCTGTTTCGACCGCTTAAGTTCTCTCTCTTTCTCTCTCGCCTCACAAAAAGTGGGACCTGGGGAAAGTGAGTCAATCACTAGATCAAGAATTCGCCGATGGTTTCTTTAATGGGTGAACGCTTGAGTTTTCTCACTGAAGTTGATAGTTTTGTTTTATCACGATGATTTTTCCCTGGTCTACAGATGCATATATCGTTTTAATTATTGGGTGTAATGACTTCATCGTTTGAAATTGGCCGGACTTGGCCGCAGGCTTGTGAATACCACACATTTTGGGTAGGAGTCAGTTCTTTCCCTGGGCCACCTCGCACTTCAAGGATTTTTGATTTTATTACAAAACATTTGATTGGAATTAATTGGATAAGTACCATACAAATATGTTACGTCATTCTTGCAATTTATCATCTACTTTTTTAGTTGATTTTGGAGGTCTCTCAAGCGAAGGCATTTGGTCATCTATTGTTTTGTTGGCTGCCTATTCATAGTGATTGTATTTTACTCAAACAATTGGTTGCCATCCATTCATATCCAATCATAATGTCCTCCATCCCAATTGCATCTTTGGCTTGTTGAGAGTAGAGTTCGCTCTCGCATTCACAACTGGCTTTTTAATTAAATGCATTCTGAGTAGAGGGCCAGTTCCTTTCCCTGGGCCGCCTTGCATCACGTTCAAATTTAATTGAGTGTATCCAAAGGCTTCACCCGTTTATGAACTCAAGAAACTTAAATCTATCCAACGTTCTTCCTGCATAGCCGGCATGGTTCCTATGAAATGCAATGTAGGAATTTCATTTCGTTCATAAGCACCGAAGTTCATTAGCGAATCTAGTTGTTTCTTGCTCTTATGGAGAAAGTTTTCCCCCTGAGATGGTTTCTTCCAACGTCTTGGAGACGATGTGTTTTCAATTCTGCTGCAGGCATCGTAGGGTGATGGTCGAGAGGGGACAACTTATCCCGATATATTCCATGTCGAGGGAATGTCTACATGATTTCGTTAGTCCGATTGGTTGATGTCTTTTCTAGCCTCTGTCTGTCGGAGTTTCATGTCCGAAGTTGAAACACTTTCCCGAGTAGAAGGAAGGGAGCACCCCTCCCACTGTGTGGTCTTCTCGCCCTGGGTGTGATTTAAGCCTTTCCCTCTCTTTTCATCATTCGGGCTGTTGTCATTCTTTTTGCCTCTCCCTCGTTCTGTACCTTTCGCTGTCCGCGATTTCTGAGTGAGCCTCTACGCCGTGCCGCCTTCGTCTGTTCTTCCGACGGTGGGCGTCCGTACACCCCGGCTAATGGGACGTTCGTGGATTTGATCGCGAGATTTATTATTCACGCCGCCTGGTCCGCCGCTGACAGATCTCCCGAGGAAAGAGAAAGGACGTCTATATGTGCTTCGGTGAGACAGAACCGCAATGGCGCGGGAGATTGGAACTGCCTCGCGAGTGGGACGGTGAGGAAATATGCGACGGCACGTTGAATTGAATCAAGGATGACACTTCACATTCTTTGAAAAAGTAATAATTCTCTCGTGAAGTTGCGAACGATTCCCCATCGCATGGTTTTTCCATCCTCTTTATTGTTTACACAAAATCGGCGGCTAACGGTAAAATAATGACTACATTGCATGAAATGGTTTTAAATTTTCTCAATAATTATTGGATCACGCACTCAGTGATTCAATCCGAAAGTTGAATTGGCGATGTGACGGTAGAGCTCACCCAGATGAAACGAATGGGTTTTCTTTAAGTGTATGGTTTACAGACAAGGTTATCATAAAAGAATGGTGCGGTTTCAGTAGTCCATAGGAAGATAGTGGGATTTGGTAACAGAGATTGTTTAAAGGCTGCCCGATCTCTGCTTGCGTGCCTTGAGGAGGGCACTTCAAGTGCAGCACTCCTTCCGTCAAATAGGACGTTAAGCCGTGATCCCCTTGGCGTCTTTAGTTAGGAGTTGGCTAATGTCGACGCCGATTTTCTCTCTTGTCGAGCGACTGTGGGCGCGCATGTGGAAATTTATGAATTATGTAAAAAAACTGTTTACGATGAAAATTTCGAAAAATTAGAAACATAAACTGTAAGTAATTCTGATTTAATTTAAACCATGTTATAAACAGCATATTTTATGTGATAACTCTATATTTCACGTGGACTGAGGTGATTATGTTGTATTCTTGAATTTATTCTCCTTACCCTTGTCTCAACTGTATCCGTCGAGAAAATTATTTTCATTGAATGGTTTTATCTCCGTATCATTTAAATGCCTACCGTTTTAATTCTTTTATTTCATGTATCGTGGTTTCTTTGAAAAAATAACATTTCTTGTAATGCTCTAAACAATTCCTTTGCGTGGTTTCCATCTCTATTGTTAGAAAGAAATCATGAGAATGATTTAGTAACGGTAAAGAATATATCAGTCGTGGACCGCGGCCACCGTATACCGACATTATTTCCTTCATTCTCGCCCCTATATGCCCCGCTGTTTATGTCATGAAAATGATTACCCAGTCGATGATCTTATCTCCATACACTGCGTTGCTGTCGTCTTAATTTCTGAGCCCAAGGCCTTTATTTCCATGAAGACGTCGTATAGAAATGAGCATGGGTTTTCTATAAGTGTACGGTTTACGTAAGTTTCCATGGACAAGAAGCCTTTCCCGATGTTGCGAAATTTAGTTATCTTCATTCCCACTCTACCAATAATTATCAACCGCGTTACCAGTATATTGAATTGGTGACATCTCGCATTAGCTGGCCTATGGTAGGTACTACACTTCCATGTGGATGATGTATAGTTTTTTCGTTCATATAAATCTCGTCTGAGCAATATTTATTTATCAATCCTTGTTTGTCTCTTTATATGGTGCCTTCTTTTTTGTTATGACTTTTTGCTGCTCTGCTATGACTGCTATGTTTAGGTCTTTCAGCTTGTGATGTATATTTCAGCGTATTTATTGTATTGGTTTCTCTGCTGGTTGTTTGAATGATAAGCTGGGGGCGATGAATTATATATGAATGAAATATAATTTCGGACGCGATGTGGAGGTTATGATGAATCATATTGGAAGTATTGATTGCACAATTATCACAAATATTTATTTACTCTGCACAAGGCGTTTCGCTGTTAAAACATCATGATCAAGTGTTCCTCTACTAGAGTAACAGCTTGGCTTATCTCAAAGCTGAAAATGAATTATGTAAGAACGAAATATAATTTCAGACGCGATTAGGAGGTATTGACGAATTTGGAAGTTGGAAGAAGAGTGCAAAATTTTCTCTAATATTTATTTAACCCGAACGGAAGCCCGAGAAACATTCATTGCTACGAATATATGGTTTGCGTCCATTTAACCAACCCCTATCCGCCCAAAGGGTTTGGAACTGGACTAATTTCATCGCATACAGCATCGCTGTGTTATAAACCTGAATGTTTTGGCGCCGAATCGCTCGACCTACGCCGATACGAACCCTTTTTAGAGGTGGGAGAGGGATGAGGGGCGTTTCGGTTCTGCTGTACATACATGCAAGTCCCTCCCGGTGCTGCACTCAAAACTTTCGGTCGTTCCGATTCTCCGTATTTTTTTCTCGTTCCTCGAGAGAGGCTGAGGGGGAATGAGGAAGCGCGGTTCTCTCTTTCCGTGTTCAGGGGAGCGGCCTTCTCCTCTTCCCGAGGAACGCCCACGGGCCGGCCGTCGTCCCACACCCTCCTCCTCCTCCTTCCTCCGCCGGCAACGGTAACTGCCGCACTCAGCCGGCGAGTTCACTACCCTCGCCCACACTCGGCCACAGTTTTTAACAAGATACATACTTCACCACCCTCGAAGCGGACGTGGCCCGTTTATTTTTAGCAGTGAAAGAAAAAGAGTGATCATCAAATCGGAGTAATCCGGAGCCCGAAGTGCTCTGTGCATAAAAGGGACAATGTCAGAGTAATGCTAGCCCTAGTTTTGAGCTGAGGCATGGAAGATGGTGGTATCGGGGTGCCTTTGCCTGCCCCTCATTCCGAGAAATATTAATAGAAATGAGAATTTAAATGATTTAAAATCTGCATTATCCCATGTTTCCAGCGAGGCTTAACCCTAAAAGCAAAGCATTGTCTACGATCCCGGATCGTAAGGAAGTTATTTTATTCGTCCACGTAGGGATCAACGAGATGTAACGTAGTTTGAATGCAGTGAGTGATGATTCTGACTTTTTGAGTCCTGGAGAAACACTGCATTGAGTGACATTCTGTGATTCATGTAATGGAGTCTAACAATTTTAATGCTCATGAGAAGCATTATAATTTGAAGTGGTGCAATATTTTATCCTTCGGACGGAATTCAAAGTCATAGACGCTTATCCGTTCCCAGATCATTGCTTGCTAATCTCTCTTCTCTTGCACCGTTTCTTCCTTCCTTGCCTAAATAACTCCGCCGTAGTGAATTTTAGCGCGTAATGTTCTTAAATGTACTAATTGTATTATAAATTATATGTAGGATGAATTGCGGAGACTCTTCTTATCACCTGTCATATGGTTTCTATTATTTCACGGAAACAGTCATTAAAACCATCTTATTGAAATCATTCAAAGTAAAAATAAGTAATCTGCATTTTTTTAAACGATTTGACCAATTTTGTTTCGCCGTGAGTGAAATTTTCCTAATCTATAATTTTTGTCGTTGTTTCCTTAGCTGTTATATTTCAGAGATTTCCCCCAAAAAATTATGAAGTATCTTTATCTGAATTGGAAGGAAAGCTAAGGAACTGATCCTATTGATGCAAGACGAGAAAGAGAGGAATTGCCCTGGGAAATTTAGTGAATACCAGAAGTCTTTGGGGAAGCTATTGAGAGGTTTTGGTGGCGGTTATGAGGTAATGAAGAAGTCGGTTGGGGCTGAAATGTTGAGCTTATCGATTCGGTTGCAGTCAAGATTTGTGAAAATGGATGGTTAGATGAAATGCATCCATCGCCCTAAGAGGCAAAAGATAATTCGGTTAATAGGCCATGAGTTTCTAGTCTTTTAAAGAACTGTATCGGATGCAGCCTTCACTCCATGTGCGACTTCGAAAACCATCTAATTATTTCCATGACATCCAAGGCATTGTCATCGACCAGAAATATCTTTATTCCCTCCATGGTGATATAGTTAAGAAATTTTATTAACTGTGGTATTAAAAATGTTCTGATTCAAATTGAGAAACTGTTCTACTATTGTAATTAATTTTGGATCGTAACAGATACAATTAGTACGTTTTCGCGACGTCTTACTTATAGTTCATAGATACATCTGATCGATGGGTGCGATTCCAATAGAAATTTGCCGGCCAGTTGTCTCCATGAGTGCAGAATTTATTTTGGCCTTATTACATTAACACTACGCCAAATGTTTTCGTTGTAATTTCTTTTTGTAATATATCGCTGATAGAGTAGTTGATCAGGTTATTGCCAGTTCTGAATTGGTGAATTTTTGGTACCTTGAACTTTTATCTGTAATACGAAAGTGCCATGCATGCTCTTCCGGTCTGCGGGAATATTTCTGTGATACCTTACAGTGGAAACGGGAAGTATTTTTAAATCATTTATACCTAAAATTTGCCTATCCTCAGTATAATAGGCGATACGTCGATGCATTGAGAGGGTATCAAGGACATTTTCTAAATCAGTGGGTAGTTGGTTGCTTATTATTTATATGATAGCACTATAAGGCAGTAATTACCCACGTTTATGTCATTCTAAAGCTGATAGTAGTGATTATATGCGTTTATCTCTCCGTATTCGCTGAGTCTCTTTGTGTTGAATTTTAATTGTATAGGGCTTAAATATGTGTAATTACTCTTCTCGTACGCATGAAAATGACAGTCGAGGCTCTGGTAGTAAATAATAATTCCGAGGAATAGAATATTTTTAGCATAAATTTTAAAGCCGTCGAGGATTGCGTTACAATACCTCCCTCATTGAAATAGCTAGTGAGTGAATGGTGCTTAGCTATAAATACTCCTCGAATAAATCTTGTGTGACAGACTAATGAAACCTGATATTTTTCCTGCAGCATATGTGCTTCGATTCTGTTAAATTTGTGTACAGCAATTGATGTAGTTTACTGCGAATGCAGGTTTTCTTTTCTTCGTTATTTTTTCGTCGTGTATCCGTTAGAGGTTTACGAAAAAATCGGTCTCTAAGGTTATTTCGAATTTTACATTCTTTTTAAGATTGCCTGTCTCTATTTTTTCATTTGTCTTTGCCTTGTTCGTCTTCGGCATTAAAAATTATTTCTTATCTTCTATTTAAGAAAACAGGTACTGTAACAAGTCAGTGCAACTACCATGCAACTACCTACAATATTATACTTCTAAACATCCATTTTTGAATTCGCCAAAAACTTTTTTGAATTCTTCATAACTTTGATAAACTGTATGTTGAACTTTCTCTTATATAGAGTCACTTTTCACGAGGCTACATAAAGAAAGGAATCCTAGATGGAAAAGGAGCCTTTGCTAATAGTGGAATATTTCTTAAGAGTGCTAAAGTCACAAGTTTTGAGTAAGGGTGGCGCCTCCTTCGCAAGCTCCATTCGCATCTTCGCATGAGGAGAGACGTATTCTCTCCCATTATTTCGTGAATAAATCGTGGGGTTATTTTGGTATGCAAGAGGCGTTGTACTCCATCTTTCTCTCTGTCTCCTATCCACTTCTTTACCTGCATTTCTCTCCTCCACTCTTTCATTTTTCTTCCGATCTCATCCTTGCATCATACCCCCGTTGTCTTCTTCACGCAAAAGTGTTATCCTTCAAGTTTTCGGTCCCAGCCCTGTCTCCCCGGCAGTAATCGCATTAAAGCTTGTTTCTTCTTTTCTGTCCTCGAGAGAGTCCGAACTCCGGGAGTTGAATTCTTGAGTGCGAAAATTTACCGGGATTACAAAAAGGGAAAAGTTGGAAACGGAATTATTCCTCAGTGAAATGTCGCCGGAATCTCGGTACGAGGAAATATTCATGAGGGTATGATTGCTCTGCATCCTACGTTCATTCTCGTCGCAAACGAGCGAAGTCGTGGTCGAGCGTTCTGGTGCTTCAAATGTTTGGCAAATGTTTGTGAGCTGCGGTAACTTTGGTGAAAGGGTGCAGAGCCAACAAAAGTAGAGACACTAGCGACTTGAGCTAGGACCAATTTGCTGGTCCTTGATTCCAGTTTTCAATATCATTGTTATCCTTATTTTAAATAAAGCTGTTTTCATTGAATGAAAAGGTATTCTCTCTTCGTTTATTCTCATCCCGTTGGAAAAATAACGAATGACTATAAAAACCTCATTCTTTATATCGCAATATGTACTCAGTTTCTGTAATCAACTGTGTTGGAGGTGTTGAAATATTGATTACCTCTAAGGTAATTTCCTTAAGAGTAACTTTGATGTTGTGACAAACTCACAACCGAAGTATAGACCGAAAATATAGTCTAATTTTGTAGAATACCTTTTCATTTCAAGTCAGACATACAAAAGTGTCGTAAGTAAATAGTTCCGTCTAATCAAATAAATTATTACTGCTCACAATACCTATACTTGTGGACTCTTTCAGTCCATGGTAGAATTTGACTTAAATGCTCGGGCATTCGCATGTTATTTGTAGGGAATTGATTTTTTTATTTTGCTTACTGTTTAGCGTTTGCCACTTTACTATTTTGATACACCAAATAGAAAATTAAAATTCACTTTGCTGTTACATACCACACTTATGCTTCATTACTTACCATGGTTTCAAAAATACTATTTCATCTTCGAGGCAACTTAACACTAAATATCATTTACATTTTAATATTATCATGTTTATCGGAGAGACACTTTCTTTTCATTTAATGATATTAATTATTTAGCGCCTTCCCTTCATATCTCCTCAAACGTAATAGCTTAAGTTTTTCTATTTCGCCCGCACCAACCTGTCTCATCTTTTTGCGTGATCTGCAAGCTCTGACTCTATCCGCTGAAATTTCCGGAAACAAAAGATTCTTCGAATGGCTCTCTGTGTCGGACTTGCGGCAGTGCGGCGCGGCTGCCGGGACGTTGCCTCCCCACGTGCCGCGCCGGGGAGCGGCTGATTGCGGGAATGTGTTCGTCTCGGGAACATCATCCCCGGAATAAGATGAGAGCGGGGGAGTGGGGAAATAGTCTGTGGGGAAGGAAGGGGGTGTAGGGAGGTGGTTATGATGGGAGCAAGCAAGGAGGGGTAGGATGGGGCTGAGGCGATGTGCTTTGGGAGGGGGGTGCGCCGTGTTTTCGGAGGCTCCCGCAGCGCCATGTGTCCGCGGTGGCTCCCTCCCTCCGAGTGCAGGGTGGGGGGTAAGCCTCCCTCGGAATCTTTTTAAAGAGCGGAAGGAAGAAGTGACACGGGAGAGGATAGGAGAAAGGATGTTATACCAACAAGGGTACAGATCAACTTCCAACTGTAAACACTAAGGCACCCTATATCCTAGAGGTGCAAAGTTTCAGTCTTTTGCTTTCGGGAAATTTTCGCCCTCCTTAGTGTAATTTTCGTTGTGTATCGGATGATTTCAGGCTTAAATTTGTGAAATATTTCCACTAAGGAGAATGAAATAATAAACTTGTAAGGTTCACGAATATATTTGAAAATTGTAAGGTTCATTAAAAGCTCGCTGAGGTACCCTAAATTTGTAAGATTCATTTACTGGAGAGCTTTATTTGCGCCACCTTGTCCTGCAACATGGAGGATTAAGGTAGATAAATATAGCACTGCTGTCAGATGTTAACACCTGACCATCTGTAAAGGTAAGCTATGAATATTGAAGTGCGTTTTATTGAGTCGTTAAATTAAATTATTGAACTTTAATTCACGCATTCTAATAGATTGACCGTCGTTTCCTGTCTCTAGCTTAGATACATTTTATATAAAAGCCAATGTTTTGATTTGAAAATCGTGTAGCTAATATTTTGCGTTGCTCGTCAGACATTTGAACCCTCTGCGCGCATTTCTGTACTCAAGCATTGCTCGAAGAAAAAGTTATATTTTATTTGAGAATGTAATGCATGCAAAGGATAGGATATTCCGTTCTGTCATTTGAAAAAAATTTTTTTCATAAAATTGTTTTAAATTTTTAAGGTGTATTCTGTGATGCATAAGGCTGAAAAAATTCATACTGAGGGAATCACTGCATTGTGGTTCCTGCGCTTCAGGACAATCACTTTTAAAAACATTGACTATGCATCTTTCCTGCTTCCAAAATGAAAGCCATAGCCAGTTGTCCTTGACTTCCAACTAATTTTTTTCTTTTTTGCTTGATTAGAATAATTGTTTTTTAATTATTACTGCTGTGTGCAATTGGAATATGAAGCTAGTGGATGTATTGGAATGGACCTTTTCCGCTGAATGACAGATATGCAGCAGTGCGAATTCTAGTTTGTGCGATTGGGTAGTTATCAGTAGCTTTATTGGAGAATTTGATGACATTTCATTTGGAGAAGGATCCTTGATGAAACTTATTTATTGACTAAAGCTTAGTTTAGGTAATGTTAATGTGAAGAGGAAAGAGGAGGTTTACCTATTTTCTTTCTTGCATTTACTCTGAAAATGCAATTTACCTATTGTTTAATAAATGATTTTAATTTTTCCTGGTGAATACTTCTGACGAATATTTCTCGGGTTCTCAGCCAGGTTAATGCTTTTATATAAGCCGACGTTTCGGGAGACGACTTGTCTCCCATCCTCAAGGCTGTGTTACCTTATGGAAGCCCAATTTCACAATGAACCTATTGTTTTATTACCTATTGAATTTTACCTATTGTTTTATTTTTGCATTATGAACTTGTATGGTCTTCAAAATTTGGTAGCGATACTGCATCAGGTCGTCTCAGCTCTTTAGTTCCCAAAATCCTTTAGGTTCACAAAAAGGTCATAATCATTCCCTAATAAAACTAATCGAAAACGGAAAGTTATATCTGGTCGCTGGTTACATGAGCAAATAAACGAGCCAAACTTCTATCCGGTTGTGCCAGATTTTCCAGTGATCAACGAAGGAACTGCTTGTTTTAATCACTATGGTTCTTGATGTCAGCGCTATGTTAAACGCTATATGTAAGTGTCACATTGTTTGGCTTCTAGTTTTCCTCTTTCAGAATGGAAGGCTTTAAAATACTAATGTATTCCGGGGACGAATTTGTCATTTTGAGCGTGTCCTCCTGCGCTATATCTCCGGCGAATAGCGTGTTTCCCCCTCTCTCTCCCTCGCTGCTCTTAGTCAGCGATTCGTCGCACATCCTGTTTGATTGTCAACTATCTGTCTTTTACACCCTTGACGACTTCCGGAGTTGTGGAGTCCTGTGTGTTCCTCTCTCCGGAATCCCGAATGCATGCAATGCGCGAGGTATGGGGAATTCAGAGCTGGAAAAGTGAATATAACTTTCTGTGAAAAATATAATATCGTCGGAGTGAATCAAATGATTTTTTTTAAAATTTCGACTTATCAGTTAAAGCTTCTTAAAAGATAAAAATGGGCTAGTTTATTATTTTTCTTGCAAGTATGATTTTCTTCGCTTTGCTTAGAAAGTATTAGATCTTGATCGAGAGAAAGGCAGAGAAACGAAGTACCTTTTAAGGTTTTCAAAATTGTTCATTTCAGGAGACTTGGCCCTATTTTTTTGATGATATACTGACCAGTTCTTTGTAATACCGTGAAAATATGGTCAAAATCTTACTAATATATTTCTTGTTTGATATTAGATTATTCGTCACAAAATCTCCAGATGACCGAGAAGGCTCGTTATTAGTGTATTTTGTAATATTCATATTTTTGTTGTTACTAGAGGAAAGGTCCTCTTACTCGCTATTACATATTGTACGGGCTTACTGTCCTACTTAATCCAATTCTCATTAGGTACTGATGAAATTATAGTTGGAATACTTGAAAAGCCACCTTTTATTTGCTTTTCCTGTTTCGGTTCTGATCCTGACTCAATTCCGGTTTCCATTGTCGTATTATTCATCGTAGCTACTCATGAAATCGTAGGATTGGAAGTGAGCTTTCTAAAAAAAATGCTTTGTTTATTAATATATCCTGAAATTTGGATTTTTTTCTGTCTTTTCGTTTCAATTGAAAACTTAAAAAATGCATTCATTTGGATTAAGCTTGCTGCGTGCGTTTTACTGAATGCAGTAACCAAGCTGAGCTATGTTTATGTATCCAATTTTTTCTACGCCAGACCAAAACTGACCTCGTATTCAGTCGATGTTGGGGTGCGGCTGCTGATCCACTTGCGTCATGTGCAGTTGTCACGAAATTAAGTGTCTACTGCTCTCAAATTTTGGTCATGGAGGTATTTTTCATCTAATTTTGAATTTGTATGTGACGTCTGGGTTCTCGCAGTCTCTATCGAGTTATGTCGAAAGTGATAGTTATGTTCTGGGTGATATGATATCTGCACCTCGCAAATAATTATGCGAATTGAGGTTTATTTAATTTCTTAGGATCCTTTATTTTGTAGAATTAAGAAGTTATGTTAATGAATAAGTGTGTACGATAAGTACAATAATGTGTATTGAATTTTCAAACGTAGTAAAGACAGAAAGAAAATATAGATTTCTTACTATCGTTCTTTGCATAAATCTTATGCTCTTAGTACAAGTCTGCTAGGATCAAATATTATGTCTTTTTTATCTCATCGGTTGATTATATTGCATGCCTGAGAAGTTTAATTTCCATAAACAAATGGATTGTATTAGTTTATAGTTGAGGATTTCAACCCCTACCTTGACAAAGGGTACGCATTTTCATCATAGATCTGACAGTTTAAAAGATTTAGATATTAGTATAAGTATGGTTATTTGGCAATTTTTGACGAACCCACTTAAGTCTTATAAGTCTGTACTACAGTCTTATTAGATTGTAAAATACCTTGCGTGCTCTGAACGCCTTTAGTCTTGGCACTTAAAATATCTGAATTTCATCACTCAAAAGTATCCGGAAAGTGATCCTCTATTTCATATTCTAATGCTAAGATTTTGATGAAAGTGAATCTCATCGTTGTCCTGCATTTTCCCTATGTTTGGCGATGTTGATCCACTTGTTAAGTTCTTCTTAACTTTTCATTGATTTTTTTTGCTTTGGTACCCACAAATAAAATCTAAGATCGGAGCCGCAAATTCACATTGTTCAGGGTCAATGGTTCCTTTCACATTTGACCGTCGAAATTTTTCATTGCTGGTCCAACTAGGAAGCGGAAGAGTGTTCCGCTGTGTGTGACTCACCTTTGGGATTAAGTCTTTTGCTGTGGCTGACGATCGTGCCTCCTGACCAACGAGACGCAGTGGCTCTCGCCTTTGTGTCGTTTCCTCCCTTCACCGGGCGCGGATTGCTTGCGCGCAGCAAGCAAAACAAATAGTCCCACGACTCGCGCCCATAAAAGGAAAGCGTGACATATCGCACCATACGAAATCCTGCAAGGGTTAAACTTTGGTGAGAGGCTTCGAGAAGGTCAGCCGGAATGAAAAGTTGAAGGCCAATTTCAATCGACCGACGCGAAGTGACGTAGAATAATAATGAGTTTTAACGAAGGAAAGACATTCAGCTTTTTAAAATGAAAAATAGCCTATATTAAAATTAATAATCTGTCTTCAATATTGAATGATAAACTCCAATGGAGGAGGAAAGAAATATTTTCTGGTATTAGATTTTTTTCTCGCTTTTTTTAATGGCGCTAAAATGAAACGTCGTGAAGATAGCGGACTATTGCTTACGCGTCATTTCATTTAACGGAGAGATTTAATTCCATACAGGCAATCTCTGAGAAAATAAGCTCCTAAATGATCATTAGTATGAGCCAATTCATTCCCTAGGATTAGGTTATTCGTCTTACTATCATTGGTTTTATGTTCTTTTTTACTATTTCGATTTGAAGAAGGATTGGGGAGAACTTCGCGATTCTTTCGAAACGATGAACGTGTGTAACAAAATAGCTATCCTTCTTTAATGTTTGATTGGATTAAGTATATGTGCGCTCATAACATAACCCTAGTGAAAATATTTTAGCCTTCCTTAAGTATCTGAAAAATTATATTGTCGTATTCCTGGTATATTTGGTGCTTGATCCAAAACTGCTGTTTCTTTCGAACAAACTCAGTGTCTTGGAAATTTTGGAAGGTCACACACTGAGCAGGTATATATACGAGTCAAAAATTAGGTGACGAGTTTTCTATGTGAGAATTTTAAGCAAAAGTGGAATATGTTTGGAAACAATTTTTAATCTTAAAGTATAGCTTCTGTTGGATAAATAATATTTTAAGAACAAATAATTTGTGCGTGCATTTTACCCGAGTTCGCCACGTTTCTTTAGTAAGGCTGGCATAGTTCCGTAGTACACCTTCAGCTGTACCAGCCGTACTATGCCTTGTTTTGGTTGATAAGTTTGCCCGAAGTCGAAAACGTGATGTCACTCCTGGAAGATGGGGAAATTTAAAGACGCTTAGTAAACCTCAAAGTGGATTGGATTACGGCCAAGAACCTTACTTGTAGGGTTCTTGAATACGGCCTTGATCCCTTATCGAACTGTTTCTCCTTGCTTTTAACCGTAGTGGATACCCTTTTTTCGTTTCCGTGATTAAGTTTTCAAGACCGCTTCGGTTTCGCGTTTATTAGGAAACGTTTTGCGTTAAAATTGCTATTGTTGCAAACGGGTTCGATTCCACGGTCCGTTTTTTTTTTTGGACCGAACCCTTCCCAGAGCGGAATTTGGAACGGCATTACGCTAACGTATCACAGCCCTGGTTGCAATATTAATATGCTAATCGCTTAAAAAGTATCGCGGTGACCTGACTGAATTTTATTATTGCCATGAACATTATGTTATAACGGACATTTCATCAGTTCTTGCTGAAATTACATGTATATCCTAACTGTAACAATTTTTTTCCGAAGCTAGCGATAACAATAGAAATACTACAAGAGCATTTTAAAAAGCAAATTTTCAAATGCCATTTCCAGACTCGGAAAGCCTATTTATAATAGCTGAAATTAGATGTAGTACAGCTAGAAGAGTCTCTGGAAGTTAAAAAAAATTGAAAAAAACTATGAAAGTTTCATGAAAAGTACATGCATGTACTTAGTTCCACAACCCGCCTCCTTAATTTCTTGTGAAAAAAATAAGCCTTTTAATTTATATTCTTTGATATCTTCTTCGCACTGTGTCTCGGCGCGATAGCGTAGATGTATCGGTGAGGGCAGGCGAAGGTGTAATATACGGCTGGAGGAGGTTTGACGCATTTGCATCGGAATTCTCGTGGTCTGGCCGTCGCTCACCCCCCTCTCTCTCTCTTCGTACCTGTAACTCTCCCCACCCACTCTCCCGTGAGGTACTTAATCATTCGCGCGGCTCCAAGGTGAGGCGAGAGAGAAAGAGAGAGGTATGAATGGGATTGTGGGAAGGTGGGAGGGGAGAAAGATTCGCGTCAGGAGACGAGCGCGATAAATCCATTGCGGGATGTCCCACTCGGCCGCCTCTCCCCCAACGGGCGGAGGTGTATTAATATTCTCGCGCCCTTTCACTTCCTGCTTAGACAGTCCACCCCGTCCTTCCAGATGAGACTCGAAGACTATCCGTCTCCCTCCATCCTCCTCTCTTCTCCTCACCAAAGTGGTTAATAGGAAGGTAAAGAAAAATACAATGGCCATTCTTGAAACATCTAGCACGACTCATTATAATCAGGCCTCCTGGCAAATCGTATCGTCTCAGGGATTAAAATTCGAAAATTTACCGTGTAGGAATGCACAGAATATGTGATTTCCTATCAACGCCCATCCTCGTTCATTCATTCCTAAGGTTTTCTGCGCCGTGCGGAATCACCCTGATTGTGGGGTTTGTGGTTTTGGAGTTTTACTGGAAGTTGGAAATAAAAGGGTCGGCCCCGGTGGCGGCGGAGTAAAGCCGAACAAGAGGTCGCCAGTTCGAGTCCCGCCGGAGTGGGTTGTCTCTATCGTTAGAGTACGTTTAATTCTTAACTTATTGCAAAAACCCCGATGTAAAAGGCCAATATAGTGCTGTTTTGGGTGGTATGGTCCATAAAAAAACAATAATGATATTTTGCAGCGGATGAGATGGAACGGGAGCTGTCCATTTTATGCGTAGTAGGTTGTATTTATTT
This sequence comes from Ischnura elegans, assembly GCF_921293095.1. Lineage (NCBI taxonomy): Eukaryota > Metazoa > Arthropoda > Insecta > Odonata > Coenagrionidae > Ischnura > Ischnura elegans. The sequence goes on from NC_060248.1 coordinate 112,516,247, forward strand.
TACAATCAACGTGAAGGATGCTAAAAAGCCTTTTGGTTATTCGCACCAGTTGTGTGTCCAGTGCTCACATATTATAACCATTTGGTATCTATCAGTGTAGGTAGGATGATGGATGCCGGTATATCACCATCACGTTACTGGATTTCATTAATGAAAATGGTGTGCTTCTTCTTCACCCCATTCTTCAATTTCTCCCTCACTGCCCTATTCCTGCTTACGCATTCTCATACTTCCCACTTTCTCGAAATTCAGCATTATCGCCAGTAAATACTGCAACCGCTACCTTTCCCTCCTCCATAAATATATATATCGACAATTCGTTTTCAGTAACTATCACCGCATCGTTGGTCTGTAATTTTCTCATGCTGTGATCATTGTCCTATCAACTATCGCCTAGAACGGCTGCAAATTTGTAAAGGGTAATTGGTTAAACCCGTGACCATTCAAGGCAACATAGGACACACGATTGACATCAGTTAGCATCCGAGGACGAGAGTTAATTTATTTTTTGATGGTCTAATGAAAGCAATCGTTGAAGGACAGTTGGAAGGGGAGAACGAAATGAGAAGGCCAAGAAAAAGATGCGTGGAGGAAGCGATGAAGAATATTAAAGAGTGCACTTATGTAATTGTCAAATGATTATCTGATGGGAGAGTTGGGTGAGGCGCTGCGTCATTCCAATCATTGGTTTGATGACTGTTGATAAATTATTTGACCGTCAAATTTAATTTATTTTCAGTTTTGGATGCGTGTGGCATCTCGAATCCTTTTTTTATCATTGTGGTAATGTGCCGCGCATGTCTCGTGGGTAGTTGGAAGGAAAGAACGAAAAAGAATGGCCAAAAAAAGATGTTTGGAGCAATTGATGAAGAATATTGGAGAGTGGACTTACTTCTAGGTGTTAAAAGATTATCGGATAGGAGAATTGAGTGGAGATCTGCGTCGAACCAATCTTCGGTTTGCCTTCTGTTGATTGTGACCTTTTTTACCTTCTAATTTTATTTATTTTCAGTTATGGATGTGTAAGGGTATGGATAAGCACATCCTGTTTCCTTTTTATGGGAATTTTTAAGTATGTGGGGATAATCATTGTTATAGTGCTGCAGCAGCTCTTGCGGCGAGGTATGTCGTCCGTGGGCGCCGCCTTCCCCGGCATCCGTCGCCCCTCTGACCGGTAACATTTTTCACGCGGGCGCCGCCAAACAGGACGGGTTCATTAATTCCGCCTCGCGCCACCCGGCAATCATTGATAATTAATATGCATTAATTAAAATAATGAAATGTTTATGCTAATTCAAACCCCTCCCTTTTCGCTCAGCGGCCGGAGGATTTTTTTTGGCCTGGTAACAGGGGCACGTGCTTGCAAAAAAACTTTAGATTCTCGAAGATGTCGTTAGGATAACGGCTACCTTTGGGTAGCTATTCTCAGAACAGCTCTTCGATGTCGTATTTGAGGGAAGGCTATGTAATTGTTTATGAATTTCTGTGACCGCCGACTATGAGTTATTCATGCATGGATCTAGGTGGAACGCAAGCATTTTCAGTATACATATTTCCTCGGATGCAATGGTGAATTCTATGAAGGGTCTCATAAATAGATCAACACCTCTATCGGCAAATATAATTGAATTTTAGGGTCCTTAATTTCAGGAGCAAATCGTTGTCTATAATTTAACATCTCGGTTCGATTTTATCCTAAGCATCTATTTTAAGGATGTGTTTCAGAGAAAATTCTTTCCCTTTATTCTTCGAACCTTATATTTTTTTCTCAAATATTATTGCTGCGTGTGTGATGTTGTTACTTAAATAATTAAACATATCTGGATCAATAATTATGAGCCTGTGGTATCCGAGATTCTATGGAATAACTAGTAAGTCCATAATAATTCCTAATATGGCCATGGTTTCTTGCTTTGCGATGATTGATGTCTTGATAACTGCGTTGATAGTTTGCAGTATCGAAATAATTGCTTCGAAAAAACTAGTTTAATGTTTATTATCATAGTAATCGTTTTGTTTGAGCTATAGACCAGTTAGCACTATAGTCTACTTCGTGAACCTGACTTAGCTATCCATTTTTGTTGCCGGAATATATTTTCTCTTATTTCATCGGAGCTATAAAACTCACCTGTCGCCGTTAAGAACCAATGGTCTGCAAAGGCTGTTTGTTGTGCGAGTAGATTCTTTGGCAACTGTTTCTCTGAATCGATTGTTAATTTTATCTCCGATGGCTTGTTAACATCGTCCCTTGTTCGTGAAAGAATGGCCGAAGTTTGTTTTGTGGAGGGCTCGAGGCAGAAGGTGCTAATTTCATGCTGTGTATTATATCTCCTTACTTTCCAATGGCAACCGAGGGTCTTCATAGCAGCCCTTTGTCTAATCCCGTTTCAAGGTTTTGTTTTGGAGGCATTTTATCGATTCCGCTTCCTGTTTGAGGGCGTTTCGCCTCACCTATCCACCCCTTCATCGCCCCTGTGCCCGTCATATCCCTTCCTCTCTTCGCACCTTCTTCCTTCGTTACCTTACAAGGCACGGGCCTGGCGCCGGCCTCCAGATCACATCTTCCCTCCTTCTTATCTCCTTCTCTCTACCGAATTACTCCGATTCGTGCTCATCTGTCGCTAGGGTAAAGGTCGTCATTGCAAGGCTTTGCGGTATCGGAGATTTTTGTTCGTAAAATCATCAAACCGTGTTTTTGATCTCTGCAGTAGTGAGAGGAATGCGGGTGAACTTCTAGTGCGATTATCGAAAAAGGTGTGCGAAAAAGGTATGTGAAAAAGTTGATGGCTTGAATTTCATTGAATTTAAAAAGGCAGGAGAGAAAATAAGGTTCAGCGGAAATGTTAGTTTTTATTTGTCAATTATAGTTTATTTGAGAAAAAACCACTGTGTTAAAGTATTGTCTATTATTTGAATATCGTTACTTACTTAAGCTCTTTAAAAAATTACTCAGCAGAGTGCTTTTCGTGGACAAGATTGATAAGATTTCCAATGCAAAATTCCTGCTTCTCTATCATTATCTACTGAGTAGAAGACAGTATTTTAAACTTTACTTAATTCTAATTGATTTTTTTTTGTTTCCCCTAACGCTCCCTCCTATCATTCTCTCATCATTCACTAAGCCTTTGACTTACCTACTCTGTTAATTCTGTGTTTCTTTTACGTGTCTTGATCATACTCATTCTCAGATCTCCTGTTGCTATAAAATGACGCATTCTTAAATTCTTATTCGCCTATGGCTTAAAATCGCGCGTCGCGGCAGTAATACATCCCGGCCGATTGCCTGTACAAATGTTCTCGTTCACAATGATATCGGTATTGCTCTTGTACCAGTTTTCATTCTGTGATTACATTCCTTCAGTTGTCGTTTTAATGACTACATGCTAGTAGAACTTACCTCAATTTTTTTTCTAATTAAAACAGGTATTTTTTCTACTTTTAAAATTCAACAAAATTCAATACAAATAAAAAAGTTAATATTTTCTTCGTTTTAAATCGTAAAAATCGATTTTATTTGTTTGTTTTATTTGTCTAGAGCTTTACGCTGTGGCTGATGACCTCTTATTTGATAGCTGGGGTATCCGATGCAATAATTTCAAAAAGATTGTTGAATCATTGCATCGTAAAAATGCTGGCACATTTTGAGATAGTAGATGGAATTACTGTGAAATTTGCTTTTTCTTAACGCATTCACGCCATTGTGATGGTTTTGTTTTATTTTTTTACTGTTTTCTTACTTAGAGTCAAATCTAGTAATGAAATTGCACTTTTTAACCATTTTATTTTTATTATACTATCTTAATTGGTTCGTGTGACTGATATGCACTAGTTTATGTACATAATGAGCATCTTTTTAATATATTTATTCTTTCTTTGCAGGTGAGTATTATGGATGATGTTCATTCTTCCTGATGACGAATAGCCGTCAGTGTCCATGATGCGGCTTGATTGGCTTTCTTAATGTAAGTCGTATCACGCCATTTTTATTTTCGTGCATCCTGTTATTGCCTTCCAAACGTGCCTTAAAACTTATTCTGAAGTGTTTAATAACTTTGGTCTTTTGTTTCACTAGTGGGCTATCGTCTACTTTTTGACCGCATTATTATTGCGTTTTTCCTTTATAAAATCAAAATTTCTGAAAGCTTTGTGTTGCGTGTGGAAGAACGATTTTTGGATAAAATAATAAATTTAACTTTATTTTTGGTAGAGTATATGTTTTGCAGAACTTCTAATAATGATGTTTTGGATGGCAATGATTGATTTCAAGCACATATTATATGATTTTATAACCCTAAATGAGTTGCATTGCATTAGAGACTTGAAAGTAATTTTAGAAGAAGTAGAAATTTTACACTAGCCGAGTTGTATGTGCTAGTACACCAATTTCCCTCTTTTTAATGTCAAAAAGTGTTTTTCTAATTCCGTAAGTGAACATTCCGTTCTTAAATACTGTATTTTTCTTAAATAAATGAAAGAAGGACATAGGGATGAGATTACGTCCGAACATTTTGATGAGGGGCCTTAAGTGAGCGTTGGCGGGAAAAAGGGAACGTGGGAGGGAAGGAAAACGGGAACTGCCTATGTATCTGCACCCACTTGTGCATGTTACCACATGTAAATCGCCCCAATAGGTTTCTGGTTAGGGGAGTGTTCACACCATATTTAAACCTATGAGAGTAAATATTATTTGGAATTGAAGTATTCGTATTTTTTATGCTGGACCTTAATTGTTCGTAGAAAACAACGAGTTCCGGTCATCTTCGTTCGGCATTGTAGTGCCTATCTCTCTTATCTGTTCATTTCTGTCGGACCTGGATTTATAGTGTGGTTCTAAAATGATATTTTCTGGGCCGCTCCGAAAGACGTACGATTTCAATTACTCGAGTAACCTAAGCCTTTGCAGAAAGCCTTCTCGGGATTCCAACCGTGTGATAGGCCGTGGTAACCACCGAGACATGTTAAAATGCCCGTCACCCATGGAGAATGTTATTCGGTTGGAATCCCGAAAATCCTTTGCGAACAAAATTCGCTGAAAGCGGCATCTCTAACTTCAGACTAACTCAATCTGACCCTGGCTCGTAGCCTCGCGTGTCTCTAGCAGTTCCTAGCCTATTCCGTGTTTAAGCTGTACAGCGACGCGGGGCGTAAACGCTCTCTGTTCGTCCGTCGCACTTTTCAGTATCAGTCTCGATCCTCGCGGCAAGCACGTCGCGTTCCGGAGAGGGAAAGTGTGGCATCGCGTGGATTCGGATCGGCGGGAACCCCTCGGAATGTGTCGGGGATGTCGCGGGGTAATCGCTCGACCGCGGGGACACGGCGATGGCTGTCTCTCGGAATGAGTGCGGGAATGCGAGAGGAGGGGGAACACGTGCGTGGCGGTGATTAAAACGGAGGGGAAGTGGAGGGTGCGCCGGCGGCGCGGCGTGCGGTCATCTGCGCCAATCCCTATCCGATCTGCGGGACACGGGGGTGCTGTGTGGGAGGGGGGGGGAGGTCGTATCGTGCTATTCCAGGCACCGGCGCGTGGGCTACAATCGGGATTTGTAATGGTGTTGTATTATCATTCACCAGTCCGTGCGCACTTTCCAGTTGCAGAGACGATCCGTCACTGACGGGGCCCCCGGAGGTTGCGTGAAATTGTTTTTTATGGAGATTCCGCATTGTCGTGTTGTTGGTTGATGAGCCGACATTATCGCGCGGCGAAATACGATGCTAATTTATGCGCACGTCCTCGTGTGATGCGATAACAAGCGCCGTTTTCAATTTACCGCTCCTCTTTATCATAGCGCATACTTTGCCGAAGATAATAGCACTTTCGTGATTTCGCGGTAGCAATAGAGGTAGCATTGGACATTTGTATTTAAATGTTTCAATCTTTTGTGAATGTTATAGTTAAATTTGGATATTAAATGTAAGTTAGAATATTTCTTAATCGCCTCTAGCCACTTTATACGCCGATGAGATTTATGTGGCTATGTTGCATGTATTTTATAGTTTCTCTTTTTGTATTCATTATTTTATTATAATTAAAAGTATAGATAAGACTCTTCTAGCTACCTAAATTGGTTGCAAGTTAGTTAAATAATACGTAAAACATAAATGCTTCAGGATTTTTGATATCAAGGGTAGCTATTTCAATATTTTTTTTCCTATTATTACCATTATTTTTCTTATGGTCGCGTAATTCCTCTGTTATTAATCCCTCTTTCCCCCTTGAGCATATATCGACCACCATAAGCAATTTTTGACGGCCTCGGTGGCGGTGGGATAAAGTCCTCGCCTGCCGAACCGTAGGTCCCGGGTTCGAATCCCGCCTAGGTAGGTGGTCCCTATCCATGGCATGGATGTTTGTGTCGTGCTTTGTTAATCCCTCCGTTGTAAAGGCCTCTATGTGCTGTTTACGGGGAAGTTGGCTATAAATAAATAAATATAGGAGATGAACGTGGCAACGTGTGAGAAGATCGTTTGCCTATCAAACTTTTGCCCTCACCCTCCAGAAAAAATCCTGGATCCGCCCTTGTCGATCACAACATGCTAATTAAGGCCGCTCAAAGTTATCGATCTTTCCCTTGATCAAAAATTTACTATGTAGAGTATAATATACGTACTGCAATTTCCCAAACTTATTCGACATCATTCCACAGTTTGAATCCTTTATTAAGTGCCTCGTTGTGTTCGCCAAGAGCTCACATTCTCCCCAAGTGTCTCACGATCGCCCACTTTGTCCATCGACTTCTCTCCCTGCGAATAGTTACTCCGACCGACTCGTTTTATCTTTTTATGCCCTCGCATAGGAATTGCTGTTTAGCTGAGAAATTCCTCGCTCTCGACGTGAACCTCGTTTTAAGGACGTCTTCCACTGCGTCTCGTTAACCTCTCTCTCCAAGTGCACTTGTTGACTTCGTCGTCGGAGAAGACGGCACTCCTCTACACACATGCATGCATATACCTCGCGGTGTTGTGCGGAAGATCCCTATCGTCTTGTCTCCATCGCATGGACCGTTTTCATTCACCCGTAGGATTGCCGTCAGTTGCTCCTCCTCCATCGGCTCATTAAAGCGTCTTGGCATCGCGGATCGTATCTCCCGCGAGTCAGTAGTGCAGATGCAATCCACTCGCTCCACGCTTCCCCCCTCCCTCCAAACCACTTGTCCGTATCGACGCGTTGCCAATCGCGCGCCTCACTTGTTACGCCGTACATCATACCGCGCCGCTTCTCCCTCGAGGATTTCTCATCTGTGGAATTCACATCGGTCGCTAGACTCGGTCCATCGGTGTCACGTAATATCGCCTGTCACCTAACCTAGGATGAGCATCTATCACTGAACTTTATTGCTGATGTGAGTTTCGCTTCGTCCTTGACTACCCTACGGATGTAATTCGACATCAACATAATTCCCATCAACAAATACTTAATGCGTCAAATAGGGTCGAAGTTTTTCCCGGCGAATAAGTTGAAGGAATTCTTCTCGGGTTTTCCACCGGTTGAGGCTTTCCATGGCTATGGAAAGCCTCAACCGGTGGAAAACTTAATACGTCAACTCGATAGGTAAATCAAATCTCATTATTATTCTAATACACCTTCTTTTTCAGCAATATTCTCATGTAGTCAACATGCTTCATGGTTTTATTCCATCTCGCAATTCAGTGAATGCTTATTAAAGGCAAGACCAATTAAGGTTTGTTCTTGAGTTTCTAGTAGGAATTTTTAGCTATCGATTTTTCAGGTTGTTTAATAAAATATGGTTTTAATCTTCCATAGAAAATAATTTCTGATTATTTTGCGAAAGTAGGTTCTCAATGCTGGTTTCCCCAGCAGTGAAAGGAAAAGCCATATCTCAGAGCATTGTCTCTCCGTCGTGATCAAAACAAGGCCAAGACATCAGTCGCTGTCTTCATTAATCATCAGTCCTATGATTATCCCAGTGTAGTCATCCCTTTTGCTGTCCCATTCTCATATCCTGCCCATAATATATCCCCTCGCAATTCATAGCACATACTGATGCATCCGTTCTCACTACTAGTCCATCGTATCTTGCCTAACTCTTCGTATATTTTCATATGTGCCCATGTGCACATAAATTTATGGGGAAAGTCTAATTAGGGATATTTGTAGGTGTTTTAAACTCTTCGAGGAATGAGAAATGTAGGTGGTGTAGGAATGTCGCATAAAAAATTTCTTATTGGTGCCTGTTGCTGGTTTTGTAATTTCTTTTCAAGATCCTATCACATTATCCATCAAGGCTGCTGGCAATATTGAAAACTCCCATCTTTTTTCCGTGGTGATCCTTTAAACATCATTTTCTGTTCTCTATTGCTCTTCATTGTTCATATTTGCCCCTTTTTGAGTTCCACCACGATTGCAATGAATATCTCAATTCATAAGGCCTGTTTACACGGTACATTAACACGTACGTGTTAATGTTTAAATGTATGAACGCGGGAATGAACGCCAACATGCACCGTGTAACCACCCAACTTGTGCGTATGCATGCACAGAAAATAGAACCTGTTCTAATTTGGTTCATGCATTCGTACATGTACCGTTCCGGTCCACAAAAATCATTCACGGAAACGTACATTAACTCGTACGTGTTAATGTAGCGTGTAAACAGGCGTATAGGTTACCAAAGTAGCTGGTTCAATGGAGTTATTTTTCAATACGTACTTCGTTGCATGCATGGAATCTGAAAAAGTATTGACAGACAAGTGATTTTCAAAGCTGCCTTTTTTTTTTTTAAATTCTGCCTTTAGAAGTAAGGGAGCCACAGATGATCAGCTCTTATGTGGCACATACTGCTCCCTCATTCCTTTATCACATAATTTTGAATTCAGTCATCTTCGCTGTGCATTGTGTACGTTAATTGCACTCCCGTGAAAATTAATCCTTGAGAGAGTGTCTCTAAGTATAAACTGTATATAGTGGCAATTTCTTAACTCTAATAATAATATTAAAATCGATTATATTCCAACTCGTGTTGATTAATTTGTGTACCTAAATTCTTGGTGGCATTACTGAAAAATTGTTTCTTTATTTCCGCTGTTATTTCTTCTCTTTTCTCATTAAATATTTTCAGTGCAAAGAGTTTACAATTACCCTCTCCATTGACATTAATTCCATTGCAGTGTTTCTCTCTCTCTCTCTCGCATCAAGGCTGTTCCGCACGGCTTGTCCAATATGCATATTGATTGATTTTCCGCCGTATCACCGTTGCGGTTATTGTATCGATCTGTGCTTCCCGTGACTTTCCGTGGAAATCCATAAAACGAACGATCCCCCGTGCTGTCGTTAAATCCTCGCCTTCCCGGAAAAGGTCGTATGGAAATTTACGACCTGCTCGGGGATCGAATGGCTTGAATATGACGGGGGAACCCGCATTGCCCGTTCTACGCGGTCATCCATTGGTGTGTCAAGATCCCCCCTCCCTTGTATGTATAATATCCGTGTTTGAAAACCTATCGTCGTCTCGTGAATATTTCCCGGTGAGGAATGCTGCGCCCACCTCCACCGGTGGTACACGGTCAAATGCCTCATTCATCTCCCGTTTATGTGCCACACCCATCCAAGACTAGCCGTTGGTCAGAGACTTATTTCTATTTCAGAATGGAACTCTCGCATATACTCGTGAAAAATGAGTCGTGAACATCTCATGTGGCTGAAACTCCCAGTTTTTGGTCACTACTAGTGGATAGACTTCGGTTACGTCGGATACTGTTATCGTGTTTTTACGAATTTATCAGAATTTTGGAGGAAGGCGTAGTTTAATTTTTTTCGACTTTTCTTTAGCTTCTCCTTGAGAAATCAACTTAGAATGTGTCACTTCCCCTTGTTTTATTCGTTTTTATTCATCTTTTCTCTTGTTACTTTACCGATTCATTTTTATTACACCTTCCATCAGAGTAAAATCGGGTGCTAATATTCCTTCGTTATTTTTTCTAGTTATCAATCAGTATAGGTAAAACATGGAGCTGAATCCTTTGGATTTCCATTTGTTTCCAAGAATGGCTACATACTTAAAATAGGATATGCAGTAGGCGTACGGGGCAGTGGGTACAAAACGGCTTTCATTCCGAAAAGAATTGCATTTTATAATTTGTCGAGTATTTGGGAGTTTTGGCGAACGAACTTTTTTAATCAGAGAAAGGCCAACGTTACGGTTAGGAGAATAAAAACCAAAACAAAGCCACAGATAATATAAATGTGAGTGACTATTGCACACATTTTTTCCTGGTTCAAATCCAATGTGTATTTAAGGCTTGCTAGTAAAGATAAAGCAATGCAAAAAAATTTACTTTGTTCTTCAAAGTTTAGTGATCGAAGAATTATCCGCGAAAATAATTGAATTGGGAGGAAAATCCTAATGGTAAATTCCATCTGGCTGTTGTAGTGAAGGCATGCGATTTCCTTTTGCCTGATAGTATTCCTTCCTGGCGTTGATTTACGAGTTCTGGATCGCATTGCGCGTGGGAGATCGCTGATGGGAAGGTGCCCAAGAGAATGGCAATTCAAGAATAAAGAGGGTTCACCACGCTTTGTCTTTTCCATAAGCTGAAATGGCTACGAACTAAGTAATTTCATTACTTCCGCGCATACGCGATTGATAATTAATCACTACTTTTACTTCTAAGCATAGGTGAAAACATTATTCTCATAATGGACCAAACAAGTGGGAAGAAGAAATATTATCATTCGCATCAACTGAATGTAATCTGAGCCGTGACTTGCATGATTAGTTTCATTTAGAAAGTTAATACGGTCAAAAGAATGGAAAGTTTTACCTCTGATATTAATCATCAATTCAATTACTTCGATCGAAAAGACCCTTCTCAAATGGCATATGTCTCTCTATTATCCGTTATTGCCATTAGTATAGAAAATGTCTACGTTTGTGAAGGGTAATTTTTTTATAGGATTTGGTTTATTACCTGAATAATGGTATCAAATTTAGTGGTATAACGTTCCAACTTTTTAAGCATGCTATCTTTGAAAGATCTTCTTTTAATAACTTTTGTTGTCATCTTGTGCTGTGAAATTCCATTGCAGGTAAATAATTTTTGGGACCAACAAATACATTGCTCTTCAGATTTTCTGGCCAGTCTTTTTTTTCCTTTCGAGTATTTTTTCTTTGGAGATCGCATCAAATAAATGAGGATACTATGTCAATCTTATTAATTCAGTGCCATTATTTAGTGATCAATTTCCTTTTTAATGCTATTCCCAGGCACTCCAATTTTGGCTCGCGGTCCATTCGTGTTTTTTTCTTCTCCCGAACCCTCTCAATTATTCACGAACTGACTTCTCATTTTGCCCCTCCGCTCCCATAGCCGTTCGTTACAGACTTTACGTTCTTAAAGAACTATTAACCGATACATATGCGAGCCATCGCGTATAAATCCGAAACCAAAATTACACCAATCTCATTTCTTGTTTTCGGGCCTCTTTCCCGTTTCCCATTTTGGGAAAAAAAAGAAATAAAAAAGTCTTTCCCCGTAGACCGAAGCCGGCGGGCTGAACTTGATCACTACCGAATATATTCATCGTTGTCATCGGCGCGTCCCATAAACTCTGTGGAGTCCTTGTGGGGTTGAGGCGGAGGGAAATTGGGATGGGCAGGGAATTGGCCAAGGAAGACGTCCAGCCGGTCTCCAGGGAAACGGGTCCGCCGCGCCCATAGCTCACCCTCTCTGAACCACCTTCTTCCCGGCATCTTATGTTCTCTCTTTCCCACTCAGTGCCTTCAGAGGGTCTGAATTTCCCTTCGAATTGGAAATCGTGGTGGTGGTGGAAGTTTATACGCCCAAATTCCGATCCCGCTTTGGGTACTGCGTGGAGGGCTCTTATAATTGGAATGCTCCGTCTACCTTATTGAGTGGAAATTTGGTAATTACCATTTTATCTGTATCAGGATGTCCTTCACAATAAATTTCGAGCCACCTCAAGGTTATCTTGTTGTGGGGTGAGCTTTTCTTATGTGCTTACGATAGACAAGACTTCTCCAGAATCTTCGAATCCCTGCAAGCATTGGCTTTCGATGCCTCGTGGAAACTGACATAAATTTCACTGGTTAATTTTAGCGGAAAACAGTTTCAGGTGCATTCCAGCTCCCGCTAAAATTAATCAACGCGGCCTTAACCCGGAAAACATTTATCCATTTAATCACCGCGGAGGTCTCCGTACCATTGATTGGGATTTTTAGAAGTAATCATCTTTAAAGGTCTAAGCTGTGATAGAGCCCAATGAGATATATATTTTTTTAAATGTCTTCAAACGAGTCATGCTTAGTTGGTTTATTTAGTTGGGTTAATGAACGGACCAATATTTGATGTATTCAGTTAGCCTCGAAAGGTGTATTTTCGTTCACATAACCCACGGCCTCACGCAAGTAGTATAAAAATATCCTTTATTCTTTTTGGCTTCACGTTTCATTCAACTTCTTTTTTCTCTGTTTCTCCTTTCCATTTCACCCTCTTCATAAATTTTCAGGCCTCGGATCACACTAGAGGAACCTAAGCGATCAGATCTTCCTCCCACTAGCCACCAACCGCTTCCAATTTTTCCTCCCCATCGTTTGACTACCCATCCACACATATTTTTTTCACCACACCATACCGGTTTTTTTTAAGGAGGGAGCCTCGTTTTTCTCTCTAGGGTGGGGTGGAGACTTTTTCAACGCGAGGGTTGGAGTGGGCCGAAGGGAGGACTCCTAGTCACCCTTCAAAGGTCAGCCTCGGCACATCCAGCCGTTTTCCTCCTCTCGATTGGTTCCAGTCCCGCCTCTTCCACGTCTCCTGTGCTTCGGAGTCTTTCAATGGAATGGATTTCGCACGATCTCCTTGAGAGGGAAACGGTTGGCTCGCTTTAAAACCCGATAACATGACTGAAAGAATATGTTAACACCATTTTTCTGAAGAAAAATGCTGGTAATCTGCACATTATCTCTCAACTCACTCCTATCTTCTCTATTAATGACTGATCTCTCCCAACAAAGTATTAAAACAGACTTAAAACTTATTCACAATATTATAAATTCACACATTGATTTTCCTGATTTGCTTTCATCCAATAATTTCAAAGTGCCTTGCCGACCCACTCGTACACATTCCTTACTATATACGCCTATCCCTAGACTATCCCTCGTTAAGCGCTCACTCCAACACCACCTTTGCTCCTTGCTCAATTCATTACCAGACAATATTGATCCGTTTTTTCTGCCCTTAAACTCATTTGTCAAACTCGCCATGTCCCATTCCTCGGCTAATAAATAAACCTCCCTTTCCTCGTGCTTTCTATTTTGTTCTTTACTATCTTATGCCTTTACTCTTTGTTCAGATATTTTATGTCAAAATTTCATGTTTGTCACTACTTCACTATAAATTGGCAGAAATGCTGTATGTGAGCAACTCCTTAAATAAATAAATAAATTTTCGTTTGAAGGGATTCAATTTTCCATATATTTGTTTATGAGTTATCTACCGTAGCTGTAGGATATGTATTACATAATATAGTTTCTCTGCGTTACTTGGGGCGTCTTTTCTTGAAGACGTTTCATCGACCTGAATCGAACTAAATAATCAATGACTACAAGCCAAATCGGTGCGTATTAGTTGCCGGTAAGAGAAAAGATATAAAATCTATTATTTTTTTGTTACGTAATTAGAGTCTGTGTCTCATGACGAGGATGGGATAAATTCTGCTCCTCCCACACTGTCTTAAAATATTTGAATTAAAAGGCATTTTAATTGCAGCGTTTTTTAATCTACGACGCCCTATTAATACCTTTATTATTTCTTTTTTCCTTACACATATTTGGTACTTTTTGGGGATTTTTTCTCTTTCTATACTATGTTTTACATCCTAAATTTAGCATAGGAGATGTTTTAAGTGACGAAAGTCACAGGGGACCTTGAAAATTTTATTTTTAGAGAGTAATAGTGGCCATAATAACTCCATAATAATTCCTTTTTACACTTCCAAGCATTCCGCCGCAGTCATGCTATCTAACTTGGATCCCTTTGATGTTTTCGACCGCTCAAACTCCATTGGGCGTGTCTCTAGATCCAGCCATCAGTATTTAGGAGATCCTTATTTAGAGATTTATTTCCAGAGCGGACTAAATTGCCCTCCTGCGAGTGCGACGCTTGATAGCGGAGATTGTGGAGTTTGTGGCGATGCTACCAGGGTAGTTATCCCATGGAAATTCTCTCTCCCTCGATCGGCCCCAATCTATACGTAATATCGTCGATGTGTTCCCCCTACATCTATCGCTACTGCCTCACTCCACTAGCTCCTGGCTTTCTTCATAAATTCCATCAATATGGCCGGGCGTTTAGTTTCATATTAGCCCCAAGAAGGGCCGGAATCTTTTTGTCTGTACAATCTAAAACGGAATGGACAATTTAATTCCATTTAGGCAGCGATTCGAATTTTCGATTCGTGGGCTCATTTATATTTTTACGGCTGCCCCTGCCATAAACGCTTTCATATCTGAAAGACGGCTCCACTATGGCCATAAAGTAGGCAGGCGAAAATTTTTCTGTTCGTATGGCTTTAGGGTGAGCGGGCAACACTTTGGGAAGAAGCGACTGAAATATTTAGAGATAGGTATCTTCACTGTTCAGGAGCCGTTTTTTATGGATAGAGAGTCCTACTTACACAGAGACCGACATTTTCGAAGAGTCGTTTAGAGTGACCGTTTGGATGAACAATGAAGCAATTAAATGACCACAGTAAAATCCGTACCCCACATACGGCTTCAAGTGTATCTTTTAATATTTTTTGACGCACAATATGCACTTCTATTGCATCAGCATTGTCGCTTAATGTAGATGGTCTCAATTTTATGTTTAATGCAGTTTTGCCAAGATCATTTTCCTTGATAACAATTGAGGTCAGTATTTCAAACATAGAATAAACTTATTACAGCTGAAGGCACGAATAATTGCCCAACATTTCTTCTTTATTTATCCCTTTTTACGTGGTGGAAATGAAAATATTATTTTTTAACTTCCACACGATATTTTGCGAGCCATGAATACGAAAAAATATTTCATTGCCAAGGTATCGAGTGATGTTATCTTTGTCGACAGTTTGTTCAATTGTTTCACAAGGATATAAGGAGCATTCTCGTATTACGTTCATTCCATAACCTCTCACAAGACTCATTCCTACAGCCTGGCCTTATCGTAACTTACTTATTATTTCCTCTCGTATATTTCCTCATTTTCAAGTCCCCACAATTTCTCGGTTAACCTTTCCTTCGATTTTTCCCTCGAATAGTTTAGTTAGGCGAGAGAAACGGCTCGAGACCGTTCATGCAAATAAGTGTACCATTTCGGAGACAGTTTACAACCCTGTTGTGCGTATCCCAGAGTGTAAACTGTTCCTCTTTTCCTCGCCTTATTGCGAGTCGTCTTGCGTGGCGTCGAAATGAAATTCCTGAGTCAGCAAAAGTATCTGGCCGTGCCACGCGTCCGAGCCCATCCCCCCTCCTCCCTTCCGGCACCTGCCACTCTCGAACCCCGCCTCCGTCCAACATCTGAAAGCTTCTTTCTTCTTCCATGCCTCCCTTCACCTTATCGCCCACGCGTAAATCAATTTTTCCTTGCCGCTGCTATTTCGATCCCGGGCCTGGCAGCTCCGAGGGAACCGGGAAACAGCCCTCCAGGGTTGCAGATCCAGAGTCGATACGTTCAAAATCCTGTTCCGCGACGCGTAAAGGGAGCTTATCTGTCTATCATTTCACTCGTTCAACCTCTTAACGAGATGGAGATAGCTATGACTTTGGCAATATTTTACAGCAATCATTCGAGAAAACGATATGGGAATAAATAGGTTTCTACGCGTACGTCTACCCAAGCAAACCTCTTCCCGATTTGCTTTTTTTTTTGTTTAAATCGATTATGTAGGTAGTCTTTTTTTTGCAGTCTCTGATTCATCGTCTCTTCCAGTTTTTGAGCTATCTCTGCATTCTCTTTCGCTTTGACGTATTATATATGACACATACTTTTCACAATACCCTACTCTCCCTTTTCTCCTTTCCTTCTTTCCTGCCATTCTACCGTCAGTTACCTTCGTCAAAGTCAGCGCTTCATTTGATTTCTTGCGGTTAACTGAAATTTTCACTGTCTTTTTAAGTGGATTATTAATGGATTTACTTTTTTCTATTGTTTATGCCCAATGTTATTTCTGTATTGATCTGTTTACCACGGTTATTTCATGTCCTCTTGGATAATGAATGTATTTATTGGTGAAAATCTCGAAATTGTGCTAAATAACCACTTAGAGGAATGGATAAGAACGCATTTTAGCCCTGCCATTTCAACTCAGTAAATTTCAGTCGGAAACCATGCGTAGACGATTTGAAGGTTACGAATGAAATTTTCGCGAGAATTTTTTGCATATTGTATACTTTCACTGTCGCCATTGCTTTAAATTCAAGCCGAAGATACTGGTAACGACAATGTAATCCTCTCGTGAATTCAACGTTACTCCTTAATTTAATCCCTTTTGAAATGTACTAAGTTTAGCGATTCCAGTGTTAATTGTGACTTTTTGTACGAATTACTAGTTCTATTTCGACAGGTTTTATCGAGCCCCAAATAATTCTTTCGATATGAGATTTCCGCTTACCACTGAAAGACTTGGAAACTTTGGTTACGTGATGTAGAGATCTTTGATACGTGCCACAATTTTGTTCGTCTTATTTGTGAAAGTGTTGGCTGAAAGTTGCGTAAGGCCGACGTAGATTTCTTTAAGAAATTTTTGCCCTCTCTATGAAAAATGAGTAAGAATCAAATCTTGGTAGTGGAGATCATTTTTAGTGATAGAATAATGTGACAAGCAAAAACATTGTACTGTTGTACATTTAATGGAAGGAACAACTGTTTTATCTTCTGATCTATCACTTACGAAAGACAAATGCGTAAAAAGCACTTTGTCTTTTGATGATTTCAAATATTTTTATATAATAGATTGTAACAAATGTGGAATGTAGAGTGTTTAAAGTGCTGTTTGATTGCTTCGTGAAAAAAAAACTTCTAGCGGTTTGTATTGTTACGATAGCTTACATAGGTGCATTATTTCAAGGAGGTAGCATCATATTTTAGTGTGACAGCGTTTTTTGCTATAAAAGTTGATAGTTTTGCATTAAAATCTTTTCTGACTGCATCGGTTCGACATTTCGAAGAAAAATTAAGAAAGTACATATATTCAGTTTATTTATTACTGTTTTCCTCATTATTAGAGTTTATTCATTTTTTTGTTACAGCATTCTCCTATATTCTCATATTCCATTTTATAGTACATCATGCTCGGAAGAAGTAACAAGAGAGACCTGTGTGTTATGGAATTCCGCCCTCGTTTTTGAACTGAAAAAGGAGACACTTCTGCTTTATTTCAAGCTGCGAGGACTACCGAAGGGACTTACGTAAAGTTGGAGCCATATTTTGTTACCCGAGGTACGATCCCTGGGGAATGTCTGTCGTGCGCACGACACCTACATACATCTTCTTTCCCGCGGCACTTCCATGATCCACCCCTCTTTCCTGCCATCGGTTGGCTCAGCGGCTTGAGGGGGTGTAGTCGGAGCAGTGAAGCCGTTTGTTTATATCGTAAATCATACGCATATCGTTCTGCCTTTTCTTCGTTGGCTCCCGGCTTGACGTACCCTACGTACGGCTGCGAACGGGAGTTTGGGGACCTTACCCTCAAGGTTTGCAGCAACATACACTAAAAAAAAGAGATCAAGAAGGTACCCATCTTCATGTCTTCTTGCCACGCTAGGTTTCCTCCCGTCCCCGTGTTGTTGGGGGAACAACCATCCCTATTTCGGGAAGACCATTATTTGGATATCCTCATCCGATGACACCCTCGTAGGAGTTCCGATATCGGTTCGACGCGTGAAGCTGGATTTCCCTCCGTGAAGCTCTCTACTAACCCCGACATTCCCCTCGTTTCCTCCTAAATTACGTTCTGAAATGCGGTTTCATAATTAGGTGACCGGAAAGCGTTTCACTGCTTCATTTCGGCTTGTAAAATGGCACCCTCTTATGATTTCAGACACTCGAATTTTTCCCTTTTTCTTCCCTAAAACAACCAATTTCAGGCTGCCATGGCGGGCCGTTTCTGTTGCTACGATTATCGTTTCAAGCTACTTGCGTTTCTTCTTGATTTTTATTTGATGTAGGGGACGCTGTGGAGATGTGTGGAAATAGCGTAAATGTGGGGGGGATGGTGAATTGAAACTGGGAGTTAGTTGGGAGGGTGTATAGGTGGCGAGTAAACTTTGGTTCTGTGTATTCAGCGCAATGCCTTTCTTACAAGCCAGATTCATATCGTCTTGTACAACCCAGAGGAATGGCTTATGTTTTTCCGGTAAACTATATTGACGAGCTTCTCTTTCTTGAAACTCATGTGTACAGCTAGGTCTGAAAACTGACTGTTGTCGACGTTTTTGACCGTCGGTTAAGATGGCATTGGTACTGGTAAAAGTTCATGGTTGTCAAATGTCTTTTTAATGCGGTTAAAAACACAGGAATACCTAATTTTAGGCTTGGATTAGTGCTACGATTGTTAAAGAATGAAGGCGATAAACCTCTGTTGCTAGATTTCGTAGAAGATAATTACGTCAGATGATATGCGATGAATGAGATATATAATATTTCGCTTAATTTCCTCCGTTCATTGCGGTTCCAAATACGTAAAATATTTTATGAATAATTCTGACGCACTTTTAGCCCGACATATGTGCAAAACATTTCGTCGTTATACGGTAGTAGTGATGTTTTTGCGGGAGTTCTTAATTCCTTGGACTTATTTGGGAAAGCACCATGTGGTGGCAGCTCTTAGAATTTAGTAGACCAATTTGTTTTGAAGGAAGAGGGCCACGCCCTTCTTTTGTGTCACCACTGCTCTTGTCTCCGGATCCTTTCCACTGCCTCGTGCGACTCCTCCTTGCCTTCAAAAGACTGAGCGAGGTCCCGGCCGACCCATTGGGGAGAGGGAACTCCCCACTATTTAGGCCAGCCAGTACCTCCCACCACCCACCGGTGGGCCCTCCCCTCGCGGGCCATTCGACGAAACCTAATTTCTTAATTAATGGAATTAATGTCCCCGTCATCCTCTTTCCCCGTTCTCGAATGAAGGCAGCCCGAAGCGAGATCAGTCATCTCCCCTGTCACTGTATCCTCCCGTCCCTTAACGTTTGCGAGACTCTGTGGAAAAAAATAGTCCTCTTTTTAGCAATTTTAGGCAGTTATGGGAATGTGGGACGCAGCTTTTCTTTGTTTTCTCCTCACGAATTCATCCTGTTGGAGCTACTTTTTGATCAACCATCCAAAGGTAATGGGATGGAGTAGGTATATTACGAGGAAATATATTTTCTAGCGAATACGACGTGTGTAGTACTTTTATGAAATTGAAATGCTAGAGAAGCCACGTGAAAGATAAAACTCTCTTTAAATATCAATAATTGTTTTTTTCCTCCGTTACCCCTGTATTAGTCCAAAAAGGAAAAAAACGCGGGAAAAACAAATTCCCATTCCTATCCTTCGGAAAAATATCTCTCTTAATTTTTCATTTCCGTCGGGCCTACAAGTATACTGGGGCTCCGAATGATGTCCTACGTGTCGTTGTAAAGTATATTTATTCTCATTCGCTTAAAGAGTATAAGCCTGACGCGCAGCCTTTGAGTCTCCATCGTCTTCCTAGGGCTTCGAAATTCTGATTCAATTCGGAATGCTCTAAAGATATCCAACCTAGCATTTATTAAAATCCTTTATTGTTCGGGGAAAAAACGAATTCCCTTTCCTATCCGTTTGGCAAAATATTTCTCTTAATTTATCTTTTCTGTCAATGAAAAATTTCTCTCTGTAGAAAGAACCCAATAAAAATGATGGTATGACTAGTGTGTGCGTCATTGCGTAATAGCGGTGTATGGGCAGCAAAGTCTTCATTTACTCTGCATACTACCCCGCTAGCCGCCTCAATATGCCTGTTGGGGGGAGGGATTCCATCTGTCAAAAAATATAAAAGGAAATGCTCTTAAGAAATTCCGGCTAGTGTATATTAAAGTCGCTTATGCTCTCAGCTTGGTGACACCCGAATTCGAGTTTTGGCTCCCAGCATCCTCAGTCCCACGGTCCCGCCGTCGCGAGAACGATCCCACGTCTTCTCCCGTTTCGCCGTCGTCGCGGTGCCTGCCCTCCGCATCAACTTTTCCATCGGTGGGGAGGCCGCCCCCCAAACGCAAGGCGCGCCCCCCGACCGAGACGTCGTTGAGGTCTTGAGTGCAGGCCTCCGTATCTTTGTGCTCGAATTCATTGTTCCGGAGCCAAGTTTTCCGCGCAGGAGAGCAAAGTACCGGTTTTGAGCTTCGTAATGAGAGGTTAATGAAGTTAATGTCGCTCCGTGTATCCATTTCGCTCCGGAGGTGCGTTCATTAGCCAGGAATTTACAGCGCACACGTCCTGGCGAGGTGTCGTTACTTTTACTTGCCGCTCTTTTGACTGTATTCCTCATTTCCATAGTTGAATGTAGTTATCGTGTCGAATACTGTATTTATTCGCATACCTCTTGCGTGTGTTTAAGGATTTCATCGTGGTGAGGGTTACTAATTACCTCAATGTCATGGATACTGGCTGGCCTGTGGTCTTGATTAGTTTCCCTCGGTGTGTTCTTGTTAAAAAAAACGTACATATCTGGTTAATGTAGTCCAGTAATATTTACTGTTCCATTTTTGTGCGTATATTTTGAGTTATACAAATTATTAAATTAAGAGTATAAATATTGAGTGAGGTCTGGGAGAGTGAGCGCTATGAAAATCCTTTTATTTTTTATGTAATTTTATTTATTTGCCTGACTGGAGACAGCCTTTAGAAAAGTGAAACCGCACTAAAAAACTCCCATTATCAATGTACGATTTCTTGCTATGAATTTCTTTCCTTTTTTTTTACATATTATTCGTTAATTCGATTGTAATTATTATTTTTTTCCTTTTCACTCAACGTTTTTCCATCATTATCGTCAACGCCATTGAAAGTGTATATTTACTTAGTCAAGTTAATTCATTATTTAGTCATGCAAATGTCTTTTCGAACTCCCTTCTTATCTCAAGCGTTCGCTCTGTTTTTGTTACCAAATATTTTCATTTAATCAATTTCTTTTTTCCGTCTTCAAGTTGAATTTACCTCGTAATTATTATTTCAAGAGAGAAATATAGGTAGTTGGTCATTTTTTATGTATATGAGAACACATATAAATTCATCATGATCGGGAATGGAATTATTTATTTGTGCTCCGAAGAAAGAAGGCTTATGGATTGGTAGACGATGAAGAAAGGTCTTGTTCAGGCATTAATCCGACGAACAACTCGATTGAAGCGAGCATACACCATCCAATGACGTTATATTCGATCGACATTCCGTAATTAGCATTTTTATCCCCTTGTTAAATTATGTCAAGTCTGAGGCACACCTAATTAAAAATTCAATGCTAATTCAGCGTTCGTGCCCTGAACTCAACATCGATGTTTTATTCAGATTCCTCCCGTAGTTGGCAGTGTTTCAGCATGAAATGTAGATTATTTTTGTAATGAATTAATTTCGTCCGCGAACGTCATCGCAATGCTTGCCTCTATATTTCATTCTCCCAATTTCCGCTCATGGAATCATCGTCATTCTTATGAAATTGAAGTCCTCCAGATAAGGAAGATTTTAATGTCAGCCAAACAATTTTACCACTTATAGACGGAAGTTCAATATAATATTCGCGCATGATTTCATTCTCTAGTTTCGCAGTCATCCTTCTTCCCATCTTCTCGTAAAAATTGCTTATTGTATTTCTTTTTTCACTCTTATTTCCTGTACTAGCCAAATCCGCAATTCATTGTTAGCATTAGCTTCGACTATTATCATCCATTCTGAGACTTTTTTCATGGAAGGTATGTTGAAATTCTTTATTCTAGGCGACTTCAGTAGCTCCTTGAGTATAGAGTAGAGGAAAACTAATCACTAAATGTTCGTTTGGTGAGAAGAGGAAGCTGCTAAATGAGATAGGAATGCCGTTTACCAAACTAGCAAAAGAAATATGTAGTCAACGACAATTTGTAGTGTAACCATGAATGCAAATTTTTTGTTGTGACTTCCAAATCAACCCTTGCCTTAGTTTTAGAAAACGCTTTGTAATAATTATTATGAATCAAACAATGTTATTCTAGTTTCTCTCTTTGGTCCGCTCTTCGCGTTCGTTTTGCACTACCTGTGGGTGGTAATTCCTTTGGTCTCGTTTTGCTTGTAAGGCTATTTTAAGCCAGAGCTGAGTGAAAGCGTCTACATATTTCATAAACCCGAATTATGGTGTCATTTGATTCGAGATTCATTCTCTTCCAGGATAATCAATTTCTTGAAGCTTTGCAAATTTTCTTTCCCGCAACTTCAGAATTTATGTTTTGCTTACATTCCAAATTTATTCGACTTTTTATTTCTTTTAACTCTATTTTCTATGAAATATTGACTGATTTTGTTTCGATTACAAATATTTTAAGTAAATTATATCCGGTTTTATTTGAAAACTCCATACCAATTAATTTCTATGTTTCTGGACTTCTTAATGATTCAAGGAATTATTTTTCCTGAGGATTTTTAATGAAAATGAACAGGGTCAAAGTTAAGCAGCATTTATCTGTATCGTCAGCACATTGCAAGAGAAAAAATAGTAAAGAGAGTTTAAAATTCACCCTTAGCTCCACCCCTTAATCTCTCTCCCCTTTCCTCCTTTTTGTTATCCAGGAGCCGCTTAAGTAATTATTGTATCATTTTTTCAATTTCCAAGTCATGGCGATGTGTTTAATGGATTTTTTCGAAGCGTTTACCGTGAATCATAATTTAATTTACCCGCACTTCCTCCCTATCCCATTGATTCCCTAAGCGATAGGGAGCCTCGCCAAAAATCTTGCTCCACTTTATTCGTCCCCCCGCGTCTTCCTCGTGTACCTTCGTCTTATTCATGTTTATGATCACTTACTGCTTCCATATCAAAGATAAGGAGCCCTTGCAGTTTTCTTTCCCAATTTATTTTACTCTGCTATCATCCTCCTTTTTTAATTAAAAAGTTATTGAACCTCGTAAACTCGTTGGAAACAACTGCGTCTTGGAAGGATTCTTGAAAGGTTTTGTTCCTGAAGTATTTTCCCAGCCGGCTGAATGATGTGGCGCGTGGGGGGAGGGTAGATATATGTGTAGTATGTATAGGACTAATCGGAGGTGCGTTGGGAGGAAGCCGTCTCATGACCCTGCGGCCCTTCATCTCCTCCCGACGATTACTTCTCCACGGGAGGCAGGATCGCAAGGAGGGCGCCGATCACCCCCACCACCCTCCCCCTCTCTCCCCTGTGTACCCTTACGAGTTGCCCTCCCCGCTGAGTATTAACGCCTCGCTCCTGTTTCGCCATCGGAGACCCAGAGCGTCCGACTCACAGTTTGGTGTCTGCGGGAGGCGGCAGCGGCGGCCGGGAAGGATGGGGGGGGTCCGATGTACGTACGGCGCTCGGAGAGTGAGTGAGTAAATGGTAGGGATGCAATGAGAAGGGCCTCCAGGGCTGTTTCATCGCCCCTTCCTTATTAACTCCGCCCATCCTGCCCCGTTTTGTGCCACGCGGTTTTGTGGTTTGACTCGGAGAGGGGAAAGGCCCACTTTGGTCGTGATGGGAATGGAGAGTGAGAGTGGTGTTAGAGGTGGGGTGGGTGGGTGGGTTGCGTCTAAAATTGGGAGTTATCCCGGCGATATTTGGGCGGCCCCTAGGGAGCAGGGAGGGTGGGGGAGGAGGAGGAGGATGGATGGCTGTGGGAATGGTTGAGTGGCCGGGGTGATGTTTCGTTCCCGGCCTTCCTAGACTCCTCCGCCGTCGCCCGCGATGGAAACGACTTTTAGAGGTTCATAGACCTGTCGATGCAGCAGCAGGAGCGCTTGTCCTCTCGTTTTTATGTGCGAGGAAATCGTCTCCCGTCGCTCCAGATATGCGGTACACAACTAGGGGTTGCACCTCGCGAGAGTCTATGGTGTTTGTTATTTTTTTTGTGGAGGCGATGCTGGAAATATACTAGTGGCCTCATAAGTCTGTGTCAGCACTAGTTTTTACAAGGCGTGCCATCGCTTCTTTGTTTACTCGCTGGAAACTGAGATATCCGTCTAGCCGTAAATAGCGAAAAATAATTTCTCACCACTGACACCAAAGAGACAGCAGCCTCTGCATATTTTATTCAAAAATTACCAAAGATCAACGTCCTGGTTGACGTAACAAGGAATACTCTTGATGTGTTACTCATGGTTCCCAAATTATAACCAACTGTCAGTAAACGCTGTGTGACATTTCTGGGAATTCGAATGCTGTAAAAATTATTGTAGTAGCAGATGGGAAGCCACTTAGCTAACAATATTCATTTTAGAGCAAAGTTGATTTCTCACTATCCTCCAGTTTTAACCCGATGAAGATATTTTAATGGTCATCTCATGTTATTCAAACCTTCAATATTATGGTCGTATGTGTTGCTTAATCTTCAGTGATGCTTGTGAATGTATTCCGAGTTTTAAGTCGTAGGGTTAGCTTTGGGCCTCTGAAGTTCGGTATGCAATCTCTGAATTTCGGTATGCATACTCGTAACCCGAGACTTGAGAAGTGCTCGGACGGCATTCATTTACTACTACAAGATATCACGTCGAGCCATCTCTTGACGAGAACTCTGCTCTTGTAAGCTATATCCGTGTGATTTTGAAGTCGTGTCTGGGCGACGGGCGACGCATCATTATTTTTCCCTATGAAGTCGAGCGTGAGCTTTGAGAATCATTTTTCTCATGATTGTCGATCAATGTATTACCAATCAAACGGCGCCGTTAACGTGAATCGGGACGTAGTATGGACATGGTGAAGCATGCATGTCGAACGGACTGTTCTATGACTACAAGTATGCACGTATCTTCCACTGATCAGTGATGAAAAACCTGGGTGCGACTCGACACTAGGATGATGATGTATCGACTTGCAGCTCTTCTCGTGTGTGAGTTGACTCGGTGGAACATGGCCCGAGTTATTTAAAAAGATGACACCCTTGATGGAATGAGGAGAGCAGGCTAACAAGCTCACAGATCGTTGCCCTAAGCCTGTCGTAATCGTGGTACTAATCTAATGTGTACCGATGTGTCTGCCCTTGCTTAGCATTTTGGTAAAATCCAAATCTCATGCCTCGATTTTTTAGATGGCGAAATATTTAAAATGGTTAATGATTGTTGTTGATGCAAGTCACGAATTCTTTTGTTGGACTGTTTTTTTTTGGGTGAAATCAGTATTTCATTCACTTATATGGTACTCTTTATTCCAGTTGGATTGGGAATGATTCCCGACCATAAGCGTGTTAAGAATTTTTGCGCATGGGTTCGAAAAGTGGCAATTAGCGTCCATTCTACAAATGTATTCTCTTGTATGAATGATTGAACATGAGGTGTCCTAATTAATAAAAAATAAAATATAAATTCGATAAGTTTTTCTAGTCATTTGGATGCAATTAAAATTTACATGTGAATTCATGAAATTTCTTATCTTGGATCTATGGAATTGAAGTTTTATTCTAGATAGTTCGGGTTTTTAAGAGTGCTATTGCGTCTTTGGAGATCGCGCTTGGGTGCCACGGCACCCACTATTGACACGCCTACATTCCCGACTTCTTTAGAGTTACAGCTTCGGATAAATTTACTCATCACCTCCAACTATAGGAAAATTGATGCACCTACAGTATACAATGCCTCTCCAAAAATGGTGTATTAAATTATTTCAATGTAAAATATAATTTTTAGCGACTATTAGGATATTTTTCTTGCAGCGAAATAATGTTCCGGTCTGACTAATGCCCGCATCTGAAGTGGAATCGAAGTTTATCTTTGGCCTTCTATAGCGCAGCTGTCGTTGATTGATGTTCCCTGAGCTAGGACTTGAGAAAAAATGAGGATGTCGGTGGCTTCTGCTCTCCCTGATTGCTTTCTCCTCTCCCTAAGAATCGGGGTGTGTCACTCAGTCAACCCTCCTTAAGAACAAAGTTATTTTGAAAGCGTTGGGGAAGCATTATTTTCCTGGGGAGAAAATTAAAAATCTTAAAATATAGAGAATTTATGATGTTGTTTCCAACGTAACCTACGCGTCCATTGTCAGTGATTATCATGTTTCGATTTCACGAGGCCTCGATCACCTTTTTGAAACTTTATGTTATTGGGTCGAATTAATCTTACTTCCGAGTTGACAATTAGGTAAGAGCGTTTTTTTACCTAGTTACAACTTACAGAAGCGTCTTTAGACTTGCCGTGACCATCAATTAAGCAAAGCTCAGCTTTTTTCCTGTAGCGGCTAAAAGCAACAAGCGCGCAGTGCCTGTTTAAAGCCGTACAAAATATCGAAACTATTCAGAAAACCGATATTATAAATAATACGAGGTCTGATTGTGAGTTGTGATCGGTGGAATATTCACATTTTTCTCATTTTTAAAGATAATGAGTCAAGTTAAAATTTTTTTCAAACTTTGCTTTGAATAGCCTTTGGTGTGTTCCTGTTCACGTTTTTTCTGTGGCATTCGGGTGAACGCAGGTCAAATTGAGAATGGTAATCGCTATCGCAGAACCAACAGGGCTGAATGCCACTACATTATAGGAGTCTTCATTCCCTTCAAATTGTTCTGGAATCAATCAAGTTGCCCTGGATTATCCCGGATCGGGTGAGTTCAAGGCTCATTTTCTTCAATCTCTTACCGATCTCTTCTCCCTCAGTATGTCACCTGAGAAACCCTTGGGGTACCTGACACGGTTTGAGGAGTAGAACACTTCTTAAGGGCGAAGAGTGATACAGGATGTTGCTAGGATTGCGTTTCGACTGCGTTGAGAAAATAGAAGGAGCATAGAAAGTTTTCCCGTGTTTGGTCTGCTAGTAGTCCTGACCGCTGACCTATCCCCTGACCGCTGAACCCTATCTTTCCTCTACATTCACCGACTCCTCTCCCCCCGTGTGTCTTGTTGTGGCATTGTACGCAGTGAAAGGCACCCTCGTTGGGTGGCAGGGGCGCAATCGACCCCAGGGAAAACAACAACGAACGCAACGTCACATTACAAGGCTTCCGCCACCAGGGGCGTCGGAGCGTTTCAGGGCGTTGTCGGCAGAGGCGCGCCGATCGATTCTTCGTGACTCGTTAATGGGTCGCAAATTGAGTTGATCGACGCTCCGTTGATGGGAATATATAGCACTTGGGAAGTGGGAGGGGAGGCGGAGGGTGGGAGGGTTTGTTGAGAGCCCCGGGTGCGCTCATACGGAGAATTAAATCTGTGCTGTTACAAGGAGTGGGGGCGAGGGGGGGAAGGGGAGGGTTTTAGATCTTTGGCGCGGAGATCAAAAGGTTAATGCAGCGGTGCTGGCGTGGGGCTTTATTCCCTCTCGGACGGGACGGGGAGCACAAAATGGATTAGCCGAGGGGATCGGTTTGCTTCCTCAAAGTTAACGTGGAGTCATTAACGGGTGCTCCACCCATTGGCCACAAATATCTTCGCGCCCACGGTTTGCTTGAAGTTTTGGGCCCCCGCGGCGAAGCATTAGGGCTGTGTTAGCTATCTGCTTTTATCACGTTCCAATCATAATGAGGTAATCTGAATTTTACCATCTGGGGGGTGTATACCATACGAAACCCGACATTAATTAATGAAAACTACATTTGAGTGGTTTGGAAGCCAAGGGGTACAAGTGATTTCTTTTTTCTATGCACAGTTAGGTACAGAATTTAGGTATAGAAAAAATAACGAGATGAACTAGATATTTGGTATAGTGCATTTGATTTTCCACTCGATGACAGCACAGAACTGAGACTCGTATCCCTTGGCAACCAATTTTTGTGTATTTCTTCTAACAATTAATTGTACCTAACTATGTTGAGAAAAAATCACATGTACCCCTAGGCTTCCAAACCACTCATATATACATCACGGATGCAGTTCGCCATGCAACGATATTTGTCATAGCCGGGATTCAAACCAGGATTTCCCGTTCGGTTCGAATCCCGGCTAAGTCAAACATGTTTTAATGGTGAACTACATCCTTTTTATACATAAATTTCCACCCGTGAGCGTCGCTGCGTATACAGTCACTTGTTTCATGCAGTGCTTTAATTACAACTACGCTAACGGTCTCGGAAACGGATATCATGTTACAAATTGCAATTGTCTTTTACTTGCTTATTTATCGTCAATGACCCGATATAACACATTAAGCTATTTTTTAGGAGTATATTCTACCTGTTAAACTCAATATTTATTTCCTAATATTTTATTTTCTATTACTTCCATTTCGTTGTTTGTGGTGTTAGCATACATACAAATGCCATGCTGTTTTGCAAGTAATGCCCAACGTAGGTGTCATCAGTTGAGATGGCAATCAATCATGCTTGTTTGAATTAATTGTGGAATAATAAATACCGATAGTTATAATATCATTCCCATCGAAGCTGATGCTTTTTTCCCATTTAGGTTCGTTATTTGAAATTTAATTAAGTTCCCTTATAGAGCCGTGTAATTGATACGGAATGAAAAACGACTTCTTTAGTCTTGGAGGCCGGCGTTACGTCAAGTGAAGCATACGGTTGCCGACAGGAAGGCCCTGATTTCATATCTGGTTTAATTCATGTGCTGATTTCCTCGTCTGACTTAAACTCTGTCTTTTTATGGTTACTGCCATTATTATTGAATTGTGTATCATATAGGCGTACGGAATTCCACTGTAGTTAGTAATATGAATCTCAATATCTCGGGAAATAGTATTCACTGAAACATTAATATAGTAGTCGTCGTTAGATAATATTCGCGACATCAATTGAGAGCGTGGTTTTATATTATAGTTAATTCGAAACTGTCAAAAATTTTGAAATTCTGTGCGAGTACTCACAATATCTACCTTCTCATTTTAATTATCTCATTTTTAATACCCAATAGATGCTCTGTACCCATTGAATATTTTTTTATGAGAGAAAGTTCTAACAGATAGTGGTTATATACCATATTGAGTAGTATTTGCTGCTAGCACTCAGTCTGCCAGTGAGAAGATAAAATCTTGGTGCATGCATATCTTGGCGATCTTAATTAAGCCTTATCCTCTTTATGGATGTCGGTGGTGCTCCAATCAAGGTGCGTGATAACCTTGTTCGTAGTAATTGCTCGGCCCAAAAAAGTAAGGTAATCAGCTTTAAAATGCCGGAAAAGTCAAAAGTTAATAATGCGGGGGTTTAATGATTGGCATTGTACCAAATCATTCTGCCAATTACTTAGTCGGATCGTTTTTGTTGCAGCGGAAAACCACCCATAAAGTCTTAATTCCATCCATAAATTCCAATTTTGCGCAACCTCCCATTTATGGGGGATTACTGCCCTCGTAACCCCTTCGCCCTAGATGTAATCTCTTTCTCCTTGAAAGAAACCCATGCAATCCTTCTCTGGTTTTGTTTGGATTAGTTTTCCTACCCTATCCAGAACCTTCAATTATCTTCCAAAACTTATTTACATCAAGAGACGGATTAAGAATTATCAACTTTGATACTACGCGGAACGATATTCGACTTCTCCCCCTCACTTTTCTATTCCGAGTTCCGGAAATATCAAAGCTGTCTATTTTGCCTTTTTCGAACTTCCTAAATGCTATTTCGATATATTTACATTTTCATCAAATGTCAACCCCAAAATCATTGCATCTGTAACTGTCCGTCTGAACTCCTTTTTCCACCAGGACAGTTTACAGAATCACGGAAAAACCTTCGGTTTTCCGCCTCAGAACCGGGCATTACTTCTCTCCAAGATAGCGTTATTTTGGATTTAGGAGCGTCGGAAAGTCTATGCCGAGTTGGCCCGCGTTCAAGGAAAATAGGGAAGAGCCGCTGTTGATTCACGCCGGCTAGAAAGAACAACACGACTGGGCGGGATATCACCTCAGTTCTACGTCCGCGGAAATAGACGCTGTTTTTATACGCCCACCCTCGCATTCGAGAGTCATTGTTTGGAAAAAAATCCCGTTTATAGTGCGTCCATAAAGTTTTCTCTTCCCTTTGCACCCAATGCTACCGCTCTCTTCTTTTCTTCGTCATTCGGCGATGCTAAGCCCCAAGGCCGTGGCACTCGTGGATTATCAGTGACTGTGCATCTAAATTTACGTCCCGCGGTCCGCGTCCTCCGCTCGATAAACTTGGCCGTGACTCAAAAGGATACACTGGGGACCATGGGGGATTGTGGGAGAGGGATTGGACTTGTGCAAAACCTCTTCCTCTCTCGGTAAGCGCACATGCAAAAACGCGGTCTCCCTCGCCCCGTTGGGGCAAATCGAAATAATTAACCCCGTCCCTGCTGGTGGTTTGACGAGTAATGACAGTCGGCAGACCTTTAGCCATTTTTTTCAGTCTCCTTCGGTCGTGTTTTCTCCTTTTAAGCGCATGTAATTCGAAAACACGTTTGCGTGTTATGCAGATGACTTGCGTTTGAAGGGTGATCGCTGCTCGTACTTGAAGGAATCTCTCCTCTCCGATAAAATTGAATCGATTCCGCTTCCTCGTGGTGGGGAGAAATATATGAAGGTAAACTTCGTTTCTAACTGTATCCAACATGACCTCAAGGAGTATTTTTTTTGCCTCCTTCGTTGATACACCTTATTGGAATCTGTCATTGTCAGACTATTCAGGCTATTTATGGACACTTTATAGTAACATTACCTGTAATTAAGAGCGCCAGAGCGGTGAACTTCAAGTATATATCCGTATTCGTATATATGTGACGAATATGGATAATTTAAGTTTTATTTCTGTTATAATTGAAAGAGACAGTATACGCGTGATTATAGCGTAAAGTAACATATTTTATTGTCAGTGTGCCATTTTTTGTGGCAGTTTCCTGATTTTGACTTGCAATCACTACCCTAAAATTAGCGGAATTTTTGTTGATATTTTTAAGTTAAGTGCATTTTCGAGGATTGTTTTATTTTGATTTTTATTATTGTATTTCTTATTAGATGTGGTATTACGAACGTAGCGCTTCTCTTTCTCGTAACACTTGGGTACACTTACAATGGATCCCATTGAGTGATCGAGTCATTTATTTTTTCTAGCTTGTTTTAATCTACGAAAGGAGTTTCGAGTCAGTTTCACTCAATTAATTTTTTTTATGTTTCAATCGTCAACTCAAGTGATGTTGGTGTATCTTTTTCGAAATTTGGAATCTTAATTTTCAATGTAGTTTATGGCGTGTTGCTTCTTTTTGCATTCTCTTTTTTACGGTACAATGTTATCATGTTGAGTTATATCTTTACTTTTTGTATGCGAGGAAATTTTTAGTCATTGGGCGAAGCTTATTTCTTGCATCAAAGAGGCTGATCAAGCATCAAAGTGGGTGATCAAAAGCCGAGATGATCATATTGGAAAAATAGTGCATGTAATTTCTTTTTCTTCCTGAATCCGGAAGGATTTATTTATGTCTTTTCTCGATTTAGGTTTTTCATCCTTTGCTGAAAGTTCTGTATTTTCTATTTTGTAAAATATGTTCTCTGGTTCAAAGATCTCGTTACTATATATCAGTACATAGAAATATTTCTAGTCTTTGATAACAGCGTTTACGGTGTCTCTTTTACTAAGTACAACTTAATGGGCGCCCCCTGTTGTGACGAGGAATAAACCCGTGCGGAAGGTGCGCTCATAACTTTGGTTTCCCGTGGTGAAAGTGACCGTAATCTCGAGGCCTAAATAAATCGACCTCGACGTGTATCGATGGGGTGAATTTTCACGCTTGTCCTCGACTTTCGGCGCCTCGCGTCTCTGCGTGTGGCAGTCTGCGGTTCGAGTGCCCAGTGTGTCCCGTTAACGTTCGTGATGTCGCCTCAGTTGTCCGCCGCTCTCGCTCCTCGTCGGGCGACACGACTCGCCGCCACTTGCAGAGGTCGACCTTGGGAGTCGTGCTTCCCGAAGCATCCGCTTCTCACCCCGATGGAGACCATCTCTTCTTCTTCTTTCCCATTGGCGGGACTCTGCTGCACGCACCAGGCGAAGACATCTTTAAGGGTCCTTCTCTCGTGGTAAATATTGCACTCCAGTCATGATTCGGACTAAACCACTTCTCTGCACGCGTCTCCGCCTGATTTCTATATCAGCGCATCATTTTCAATGCTCAATCCTGGATTAAGAGATGAGTTTCCAATATTCAAGTATAAAAATTTTAATTGACGAAAAGACGTCAAACTCTTCGGTGACGTTAACTTTTCTTTGGAGTCCTTCATTTTTATATTTGAGCAACCTATAGGCGTATTTTTGCAAACTTGAATAGGCCGCAGTCCGTTTTAGGGAGATGCGTTTTTAAAACAGTAGGGAAACCGAAAATGTATAATGCAGTATCAAACTTGATACATAGAGTGTGATTTTAGGGGCATCATTGCGAATTTTGACTCGAGATTTCAGTTTTAATGATTACTATGCGTGGAGTTCGGACATCTATGGTGTGAATTTGATTTTTATTATCTCATCCTGCTGTATTTTTATGATGAAGCTCTCATAGTGAATATCTTTTCCCATTTGGACCGCATTTAAGCTCAAAGCTGAGTGTGTGGCTTAAAAAAGGAGCTTAATCCACCATAAAGTAAATTTGTTATTTGCATACTGATTTTAGCTCGGTTTCAATTGAATTATGTTAAGTACAAATCCACTTATTTTAATAGACACCGTATAAAATCTCTATGAAAACGCTCCAATTTGTTTTTTTTCCGGAAAATTTCTTCGTTGAGGTTATGTCGGCAATGTGATAATTCATAGGAAACACTGTGTAAGATATAAATTTGTGCATTTATTTTTTTCAATCATGTTTTGTGGATTATTCTAATATAGTTTACGTTTCCCATATTTATCCGTCCAGCAAAAATTCTCTCTCAATTTATTGCTTCTGTCTGACGTGGAAATATAGTGTGGCTGTAATATTATGTTCCTCGTGTCGCTCTTAAAGATATCTATTCTCAATTGTTCAGCAACATAAGCCTAGCGCTCAGCCTCCGAGTCTCCAGCGGCTCCCAGACTAATTCGCTTGACATCTGGGTAACGCTGTCTGTACGTCCGTATTAGTTTTTGACGAACGGCGCAACCTTCCTTTGTATTTTATTCAGTTAGCGGAATAGGTCTTTCTGCACCGGATACCGTACGCTCGCTGCATATTCAAGGTGCGATCGGACGAGTGTGAAATAGCACCTATCTTTTACTTTCTCATCCGAAAATCTTCCCACAATACGCTTGAAGAACCCTAATTTCTTCAGGGCTATGCCGCAAATATTTCTTATACGTGTTCCCCATGATAGGTTCGAGGTTATCTTAACTCCTAGGTACTTCACTTCGTCTGTTGCCTTTTTGTGAATAACATCCACAACAGATAGTGTCGTGAGACAATAATTAAATCCCTTCATATTAATTGCCATGGGAAAGTCTTTTACAGAGAAGTAAACCACGTACCTTTGGCTTTCCGGTCCACTGCGGAGACCTGGGTCCATCTATCCAGGTTCCTTCATTCCCATGGCTAATAACCTGTCCTATCGACCTGTTTATGTACAGTCCAACTTCTGGTCAAGTGTATTCTGGCGTTCGTGGCGGGGTTTCAATCGATGCCATGGGAATAATGATTTTGCCTGGTATTCCGAATATTTTTTAGCACTGGTTTCTATTTCGCAGCAAATTGAAATATTCTAGTTTTCTTTTTCCCATAACCGTGGAGGTCTTCCTTGTCGATGGACTCATGGATTTTTAGCGAGAAAGCTATTTCATTTCATATAAAAATACGAATATTCAAGCGTGATGTAGTGGAATATCTCCATTTTGAAATACACACTTGCAATTTTTCACGAATATAAGTCGTGGAAAATTACGAGTATTTATTTTAATATTTAATTTCAAGTGAAGTTGGCGCCACGGCAAGATGCGCGCGGACACGTCAGTTTTTCGGAAGGGTACTCATTTTTTTCGTATTCTTGCGGCGTCGCCGTTTGGCCAACTTCCCAAATTCGCGTTCCCGAGGTCGGCTCTTCCTTCCGGGCACTCTGTCCGCGGGTGTGTATATCATTTCCCTCTCACTCACTCATTCCCTGCTCGACCTCTCCTGTCGAAGCTCTCTCGCGAGCAGTGTGTGGCCTCCGCGAATCCATTCCAATCCCATATATGGACGAGGCCCGAGGATGCCCACCACTACCCTATAATAACATATCCCTCCCCTCTCCCCGAGTGCAGCCTCCCGCTACCCGAATAAAGGGAGAGTGTCTGTGTGTGTTTGTGTGTATATATATACTTATACACGTTGGGAGTTGAGCACGCTCGGTCGCAAGGCTGAAATCATCAAGCCCCGCCCCCCCTCCCCTCCTCCACACCCCCTTCCCTCTCATTTTCATCCCCCCACATCCCCGCCACACCCCTAGCAAAGTCCTCCAACTCACTGACCTCATGGAGTTCGTCAGTGCGAGTACGGCACGACATCTTCGAAGGCGCCTGGCGTCTTTATTCCCCTCCCTTTATTAACTAGTTTTTTTTTTCATTCTTCCTTAGTGCCTGGAAAGGCCTTTCACAATTTAATATTTACCCAAGTACGGCTGAACAGTTTTAAAAGTAAGGCAGAATAATATCGGCACCCTTATTAGTTTACATTAAATGAATGTAATTTTTTAATTACTGTAAAATAAGTCGACCCTATTAGTATGGTTTTCTTTGAAGTATGGTATTAATTGACCAGAGAATAATGATGGTAATGCTTGTTTTTGCCTCGCGCATTGGGGTAGACGTTGGCTTCCCATAACTTTACGTGAAAAGTTGTCTACTCTTTATTTCCAACTTTAGCTTGGTGGTGGCTCGTATTCTCTCTTTATTGCAGCTCTGAACCGCTCAACATTATCCTCAATGAAGAAAGATTTCGTGCTTTCCCGGCGAATACACTTAATGATGCATTCTCGGGATCGCGACCGGGTCAGGAACTGCATAGCTGCCGACGTTTCGATGCCCGACTCGGCCATCGTCCTCAGGGCTATGAGTGACACTCGAAGTCGGCAGTTATGCGGTTCCTGACCCGTTGGCGATCCCGAAAACACTGTTATCCTCAATGTTTTACAAGTGTTGACTATTTTCTGATCCTTCCTTACCAGCATACCCCAATGTGTGGTGATGCTGTTTAAGACATTTTCCCATTGCATGCATTTGCTTCTTCTTGCAACGCCAAAATGTTTCTACCCACTCACGTCCTCACGGTGATAGGTATGGCCAGTGCTCCAAAGCTTTCCTGGTTTAAGTTTTTATATAGCGGCGACGGTGATGGAAGAGGGTGTACAGTTTTCATGAAGATTGCATTATTGTCTTTTATCTCAATTTACCTTTCTATTCGGGGAATTTCATGTGGTCATTACGTAATTCGTTCAACTTCCTATAAGCTAAGCTTGTGATTTGCAAATGTGATTGAACGCATCCAATCCCCTCTGCCTGATTTGCATCTTTGCCTTGCCTTTTCATTGTGATTTACGTAATATTGGTAATACAGTAAATTGTTACGAATGTAAAACTATATCTAGCAAATAAAATTTTGATGTATACACCGGCAAAGTGTTGACATGCATGCCTAAAGTACCTAACGAGTTTTATTTGAACATTTTTGAGATGTATAAGGTTCATTTACTATTGATGACGTGGTAATTTCGCAATGCCTTGGAGCGTGGTGACTGTTATGACTTTTTTGAAGAAAAATTTTTTATATTCCGATTTCATGTTGAAGTAGAAATGTGTGGTGAGTCGTATGATATGATGTTTATTTACGGTGCGATGAATTGAGTTGCTTAATGCTGGAAATGGAATTAATTCTTTAATTATTCTCATGATATTTACTCAATCCAAACTTTGATGTGGAATTATGAAGTAAGGCATTTCAGGCACCAAGTTTGCGTTGTAGGCATCCGCGCTGAAGCTTTCAGCCTCGTAAATAAATAGAATTTTAAATATCGGTGGCTGAATGCGATCCACGTTCGGCTCCGCTTCCTTCCGTTGAGTGCAGAGGTTTCCTTTTCAATTTTATCGCTATGTTTGTGACATGGACGAATTAAGCAGACTTTATTAAGCATCGTGCTTGCAAGTCTCCCCGCGGTGTCTTTTTAATGTCACCTCCGCATAGCCTGTGAGAATACATGATTCACATCACTGCCGTAATTAATTTAGGAGCGAGTCGGTCTCGGAATATCGTTGGCTCATTCCAGTTTTGGGACTTTCAGTTTTATTTTTTCGTCGTGTACTCTTCCTCCAAGGCGTCCTTGTGGTTTATGGAGTGCGGTCTTAACACACTCGTGCTGTTTGTGTTGGCCGTTCGGCCGCTGTGCATAATAAGAGCGGCCTTATGTATATGTATCCCGAAGTTGAGGAATGACCGGTTTGCAGCCGAAAGAGGTCACGTTTGAAGGTCAGCGAGAGGATGAGGGAAACGCTTTGGGTTGGGAGCTCGTCCGGCCGCTTCTTACATCCTCACCAAATTCTCCTTTTCTTTTTTGGTCTTTTATGCGGCCATAAAATTCCCCCCCGGAGATTTTTTAATTATAAATAAAATACCAGTACCATGTTTCAAGATGTTGCTCCAAACCACTCCGACTTCCTGCCAAAATTGCTTACTATGTCGCCTTTGCGGTTTGCGGTCGTTATCAATGGCTTACGTTCCTCTTTACGTTCGAATTACTCTTCCTCCTTCGCTGATTTGTGGGTGTTTACGCCGCGTCAGGCACTTAACGGGAA
Source organism: Ischnura elegans (assembly GCF_921293095.1). Taxonomy (NCBI): domain Eukaryota; kingdom Metazoa; phylum Arthropoda; class Insecta; order Odonata; family Coenagrionidae; genus Ischnura; species Ischnura elegans. The sequence goes on from NC_060248.1 coordinate 112,553,069, forward strand.
CGCTCTGGAGTCGTCCTGTAGACTCGACTGTAATGGAGCAATGCTTTACTTTAGCGCGAGGTTAATTTAAGTATTCAAACTTATTGTTTTCGTGTTTTTTTTTTCGTTTTTTAAATTTTTTATTGGAAAATTAGTGAATTGGTTCATTTTTTACAAAATAAATATCCAAAGTCCTAGTTTTATCAACGAAGCACTACTCTTATCTTAATTTACTATGACCGCATTCGAATTTTTCACATTAAACTTCGGGTTCCTAGGCATTGCATGAAACAAGTGACTTTTTACGTAGTCAAGCGCACGGGTGCAAATTTATATAAAGTAAGGATGAAATTCGCAATGACAAAATATTTGGCTTAGCCGGGATTCGAACCCGGATCACCCGATCATTTTTTTCATGGCGAATTTCATCCTTTGGGTATATAAAGTCGAGTTCTTACTTCCAAAAAAATTGTGATAGGAACCAATTATAGCCCCAGTATCTATTAACTATTCCCGATTTTGAAGTTCGCTTGGCTCCTGGCATTTTTAATTACATGAGCCAGTGTTGCACGGGAAGGGCATTTACTGAATAACCTCGTTTTTTCCATCAGATCGGAATTTAGTTATGCTGTGTTTGTATTACTCTTTTTCCATCGACTTGATGATTTTCTTTCTTTTCAGTTTTTATATTCTTCTATTCTATGCAAGCCATTTTTTTAACCCCGAGAATGGGCAAAATACCCTCTGAGAAACTAGATATGGAAAAAATTCAATCTCGCATAGTGCTACGGACGTCCCAGTTTCTTCTCGGGGCATTATGAAAAAATGTCTACGTTTCTTGAATTTGAGATGGTGCTATGACTCTTAGAAGTAGTTCCTTAAAAAAAGAATTTGGAGGATAGAACACAGTTAGCATGGGTTGCCCGCGAATGAAATCGTTGCAATGCGTTTTAATGAGGCACTTTTTTCTACTACTGGGACGTATTATGTTAACCGTGAAAAGAAATGCAATTATTTATATTAGCCATCCCTTTCAGCTGATTCTCTTTAAGGCGCAGCTTTCATAATGAGAATATTAACCACGTCATCCTGTTTGTTTTTCATGGCGTGATATGCGAAATTATTAATTTTATCCGGCAAGATACACATGTGAATAAATGATACCCTTGATGGAAAAAAAATTCAGGACGCTATGTAAACTTTATATTGCATTACTTGGTAATTTTATTTCTCAAGAAATACCACAAAAATGATGTAACATATTGACGATTTTCGTGCTATCGGCTTCATATTATGAAGGGGAGCAAGAATGTCATAAATCCTACACTCAAACCGCTTTACTCAATACTAGGTCTCATCGCTTGTGTCACTTATCGCTGCATGTTATCAATTGCACTAGCGGATTTACGGATGGATTCTGGTGTAGTATTGGCCATCGTTATTTGTCAAGATTAAATAGTATCACTGGGCCATTGCCCACTGTCGTAAAATGTGCTAATTATAGAACTTCGCGTGGTTTACGGTTTTAACGGAATCATTTAGTGTATTTTACAATACTGGTTGACTCCTCGATAATACTTAATCTTGACGGAAAAAGTTCTCCAAGGTCTAAAAAGTTCTCTAAGAGGTCTATACCTTAATTTATTTTTCTGAGGGTGATCAATTCTACAGATACTTATGATACAAATTAGGCTGATATTATAAAGTGGTTTAGAACAAGGAAAACTTCCCCTAATGGTCCCTTCATGCGTATAGCAGTTATCGGAGCCTCTCTCTCTCTCTCTATATGCAATGAATCACGATTTCTCTGTAGCGAGACACGTCTCTCTCTCTTTCCTCTTTGGGCCGCTTTGTGCTTCCCTCCGAAGCTCCTGCCCCCAACCCCGCCTACCCCCCTTGATTCGTGTCTACTCCTCATCGAGGGCCCTTTTTTAGCCGTTCGTCTCGTTTAGCGGCTGTGGTGGCTACCATGGGGGTCACGACCCCTCCTATATAACAGCTCCTCCTTTCCCGCCGCGGAAGAATGTTTGGGAATGGAAAAGGAGGAAATGGAGGGAGTTTCTTCTTCTTCTTAATGGATGGTGGTCGGGGGGTGAGGGCAGGCATGACCGATGGGTGGTGGGAGACGCCCCGCGGAGGCCCTGCCTTCTCCCACGGCGGCGGCCCTTCAACAATGGGCGCCTTCATAGACGTCAGTCGCATTTACTCCGGATCCGATGTGAGGATGGATCCCTTTTGAGGTTCGTGTGTGTATATCAGGGGATTCTCGTCTCTCTCGCTCGAGTATAGAGTTGCATCGTCTCCCCCCGACCCCCTGCAAGCCCCAGCGCTCATCCAATCACTGATGGGTTCACTTCGAAGACTCATCTGATTGATCTGTGTATTTGTACGCCAGGAATGTGGACTCTTCTGAATTTCCTCGACGACTTTGCAGACTAGTCAGCTGTTGGTTAAAGTAGTCGTTGCCTTAGCGTGAAGGAGGCATCGTTCCCTCGGGCGTAATAATGGAAATTCCATTCAAATAAAGTACCAAATGAGTACTTCTACTTGAGTCATTTGTTTGTTACATGGTGAGTTACTTATAAGCATGGAAATTAATTCGCAATTGCCCAGTAGGGGAATGACTTACAAATATTTCCTCGATAATTTTGAATTCTATTCCCGACGAACTAATATTTCCACTTCATTGCTTGAGCATCTTAATTTTATATCAAATTATAGACTTATTTTGGTCAATCTGGTTTAACTCAACAAATTTTTGGTTAATTTCAATCTTAACATAGTGTTCGAAAATTTCCGTGGGTTATTAAATTTTCTTGCTAAAGTGATAAATTTTAAATTGTGGAGTGCTAATGGTATAGTATGTATAACTTTTAATCCTATAGTTATATGATATTTCACGCTTTTTTTAATTTGCTATAACACCCTCCTTTATACTTCTTCGCCTTTTCAATTTCCCAATGAAAGACTAATTAGTGTTCTGAAGCCCTAATCAACTGACGAATTGCTTTTGTGTTAATCATAGGTTGCCTCATCACGTGTGCGTCTCTAAAAATAATAGTCTTTACCCTATTTCCAGTGTAATCGTATCGTGAGGGATAATTATTGTCGCAATTAGGGACTTCGATTAAAATATCTGGTAGGACTGCTGCCGCTGTCCTTGGTCACCTGGCGTCGCTTCCCTTCCAATTTCCTGCCAACGCGCCGCGGCGATTTCATTATTGTACCTACGACCCGTTAGCAAGTTGATACACCGGTGGTGGCCTAATCGAGCGCTGGGTGTCTTTACCGCGCCGGAAGCCGGTGCTTTCCTCGGCCGTGGGTGGCCCTGCAGAGGGACGGTTCATTATCGCTGATATGCGATCTTTCGGGCGAAAAGCGGAGTAGATGTGCTCTCAGCGAGGTGACCCGACGTATGTTCTCACAGCACTTATCACGCCGAGTAACCCAGTTAGTGCGAGAACCCTCCCGTTCTCACAGCCTTATCTCCTTGTCGCATTAAGCTCAATTAGCGTCTAGAGCCAAAGTTTCGACTTTCACCTGCTGCCCTTGCCTGCTCAGCTCCCCTTAAAAGCAACGGTTAGGAATTTCTCCGGCGAGGAAAACTCATCCTCCTGGTGGAACTTTCCTGGATTTACGGAGAAAGAGAGATTGTGGGAGTGAAGCCGTGGTTGGAATGAGGGAACGTCTCGTGATATGGAATGCTGGGAAGAGAATTCCACTCTGCACTCGGTATTGTCTTCACTTAAGATGCTCGTGGAGGATACTTTGGAATTGGAAATTCAGAGTTGCTCTTTCCGATGAAACATATTGTGCAACATTACAAAAAAATCGTCGATTTCTCTTCCTTTTCTTTTCGTGGCATTGAGTGCTATTTTCTTCACGTCCTTGTGTCGTGACGTGTTGATGGGAAGATGGCCGGGGAACTTATTCGCGCATTAGACACGCTTAGCCAAATTGCCTGAGTGAAATCGACTTTCTTTTATTATTCCTCCTCCCTTGCTGTAAAATTTTTCGACCTAAAGCGCCAAATGTTTCTGCCTTCTTTTTTTTCCGTGAGAATATTTCCTATGACTTTCTTTTCTTGGCATCAAGTGTACGTCGGATCGGTGCGTGCGTAGGAATAAGCCCATGTCCATTCTCGGGTTTGCATATTTAAGTGTGTCATTATAGTCATAAGCCCTGGTTACACAGTGCATTAACACGTACGAGTTAATGCGTGGATGCATGAACGATTTTGGTGGACCGGGACGAAACGTGTACGAATGCATGAAATTAATTCAAACATATTCTATTTTCTGTTCATTCATTTGTGCAATGTGGGTGGTTACTCGGTACATTTTGGTGTTCATTCTCACGCTCATGCACTTATTGTTAGACGTTAACTATTATGTGTTGACGAATAGTGTAACCAGGCCTTTCGAATGAGACAAGGGGAATTTCAGTAAAGAATAAATTTTCATCAGCACAATGAACTTAGGTACTTTGCATTTCCACTTTCATTTGCGATAAATCCTCGCCAAATTCTGTTTCATTACCGTATTCATGACTTATCAATGCTCTCCGTCCACAAACATGAACGCATATTGACTCATGGATGTCTAACTATATTTTTTGGGATAGTGGCATTTTCTTAACTTAGCATTTTTCTTTCTGGCAAATTTCGTCTCGAATGCGGGTCCTCCTCGAAAAATACCTCTTATGTTTTTATCCAAACTTAATGTTATGCATTAAACTGCAATCAAGCAAATCGGGGGTACAATTATTTCCTTTTTCTGAATCTCTATCTGAAAGTTCCTTTATATGTCTCTATTGTCGTAAACCCTAGAGCTGCACTGGCGGGATTAATTCTAAATTATTCCCGGTAGGGCCACCCATGCCAGATAGGTCGAAGGGTAGGAGCCAGACGAAAGGTAGTCCACGTGATGGTGTCACGTAAAAAACACTGTTGGAATGGAAGTGGGAAACCCTACCAACTATCTCTTCCCTGAACACATGGAGTACAACCAAATGAGCCTCGGAATCTCATCGCCCGGGACCCGTCCGCAAAGGGCGGGTGTCGGGCACGGCAACGAGGTCGGCAAGGTCCTCGGGGTCGCCAACATGCGAAATCCTTGCAGAGACTTATCATCATCACCATCAGCAGCAGCAGCAGCAATGAAGAAAGAAGAAAAGAAGACCAAGAAGATGGAGAAGAAGAAGTCGGCTGTAAATGTAGGGACGTGGAATGTGAGGACTATGATGAGGGCGGGGAAATTAGAAAATATCAAAAGGGAAATGGATAAAGGGAGGATAGACATCTTAGGATTATGCGAGGTGAGGTGGAGGGATGGGGGGGACTATTGGAGTGATGGGTATAGGGTTATATATAGTGGAGGGGAAGAAAGCCAGCGGGGGGTAGCTTTAGTACTAAACGGGAAGATGGGTAAGCGTGTGGTAGGTATAGACCAGGTAAGCGATAGGATTCTGGTGGTAGAAATTGAGGCGCGGCCCACCAACCTTGTGGTGGTCCAAGTTTACATGCCCACTAGCAATCATAGGGAGGAAGAAGTAGATGAGGTGTATGAACAGCTCGAGGAAATAATTAGAGACACACCGGGTACGAAAAATCTGGTAGTAATGGGGGACTGGAACGCCTCAGTCGGGGAAGGCAGGGATGGAAACGAAATAGGAGATTTTGGTCTAGGAAAACGGAACGACAGGGGAGAGAAAGCAGCAGAATTTTGTAGGAGAAACAAATTATTCATCACAAACACGTGGTTCAATCATCATAAAGGGCGAAGGTACACGTGGAAAAGTCCAGTGGATGCGGGGAGATATCAAAAAGACTACATTATGGTAAGACAGAGGTTTAGGAATAGTGTGAAAAACTCGCGCAGCTTCCCTGCAGCGGATGCGGATTCGGACCACAATCTAGTGCTCATGAAATGCAACGTAAGATTCAAAAGACTTATAAGAGTTAGGAAGACGAAGAAATGGAACGTAGAAGCCCTGAAAGGGAGCATGAGGAGAGAATATCAGGAACTAGTGGACATTAGTATGCGGGACATTGACAGCACCAAGACTGTCGAGGAAAGATGGGATAACATTAAAACGGGAATAGTCAAAGCGGCGGAGAAGTCAATTGGCTACGTGGACAGTAGAAGGATAAAGAAGCCGTGGATAACGGAGGCAATGGTAAAAGAAATGGAGGAGAGAAGGAAGTGGAAGAACGTGGACACAGAACAGGGCAAAAGAATGTATAGGGAATTGAATAATCGATTACGACGTGAAACTAAGAGGGCAAGGGAGGCTTGGTGGAAAACACAATGTGAGGAAATGGAAAAGTTCCAGAAGGATGGAGAAGTAGGCGCGTTGTACGCCAAAGTTAAGTCGCTATCGGGCGGCAAAAGAGGACAAGCCATGTCTAAAATTAAGGCTAAGGATGGGAGGATGCTAACCGAGCGAGCAGAGGTACAGGGTAGGTGGAAGGAATACGTGGAGGACCTGTATGACGGAATGAACAGACCAGAGAGATTGACTCTAGAGGAGGAAAGTGCAGTGGAGGAGGACAATCTTGGGCCGGGGATATTAGATTCAGAAATAGAGAGAGCACTTCGTGATATGAAGGCTAGGAAAGCAGTAGGCGTGGACAATATCCCGTGTGAGCTTCTGAAGAATCTAGGGAAGGAAGGTAAGAATAGGTTTTTCGAACTAGTGCGCAGGATTTACGAGGAGGGACGTTGGCCGGAAGATTTCGTGAAGACGGTTTTAATTCCGCTTCCGAAGAAGAAGAAAGCTGTGGAATGCGGAGATTATAGGACTATCAGCCTAATATCGCATGCGGCGAAAGTAGTACTGAGGATATTGAACAGACGAATGGAGGCGAGGGCAAACGAATATTTGGGCGAACATCAGTTTGGTTTCAGAAAAGGGAAGTCAACTCGTGATGCAATAGCAATAATGAGGTCCCTCGTGGAGAGGAGGCTAGAATATGACCAGGACGTATATGCGTGTTTCGTGGATTTTGAGAAAGCGTTTGATAGGGTGAACTGGGTGAAGCTAATGGATATTCTCAAGAGAATGGGTGTAGATTGGAGGGATAGACGACTGATTCGTAATCTGTATATGGCCCAGACTGCGCAAGTGAGGATAGCGGACGGAGAATCTGGGTGGGCAAGCATTGGCCGAGGTGTGATGCAAGGCTGTCCTCTATCGCCGCTGCTCTTTAACGTGTACGCTGAAGAGATGGTAAGGGAAGCGTGGGATGAGTTAGAAGCTGGGATAAAAGTGGGAGGAATGATGTTCAAATCAGTGAGATTCGCGGATGACCAAGCGTTGATCAGTCAGTCAGCGAGGGGGCTTCAGGCTCTAGTGGATGCGTTATACGAACGTTGCGAGGAGTATGGGATGAGGATTAATCACAAGAAAACTAAGGTTATGCTGTTTTGTAAAGCATCACGAGCAAGGAATGTGAGACTCAAGATAAAGGTGGGTGGTGAAAAACTTGAGCAGGTTGAGCAATTCAACTATTTAGGCAGTACGTTTGAGGAAAACGGATACAGTAGTAAGGACATCAGGAAGAGAATAGCATTAGCGAAGGAGGCGTCCATGAACAGGAAGGAGCTTCTGAGAGGATCGTTGTGTAAGAGTTTAAAGAAAAGGCTGGTGAAGAGTTTGATTTGGAGTGTAGCTCTCTACGGTGCGGAAACGTGGACACTGAGGAAAGAAGACGAGAGAAGATTGGAGGCATTTGAGATGTGGGTATGGAGAAGAATGGAGAGGGTGAAATGGACGGAGAGGAAAAGGAACGACGAAGTGCTGGATATGGTTGGCGAGGAGAGGCAGCTTTTAGATGAGATGCGCAGGAGACAGAAGGTATGGATGGAGTTAGTGCTTAGTGGTGAGGGGATGCTGAAAATGGTGTTGGAGGGTAGAATGTTGGGTAAACGAGGGAGGGGAAGGAAAAGAATAGGTTTTTTAGATAGATTGAAAGAGAGTAGGCCTTACAGTGAATTAAAGAAGGCAGTGCTGGAAGGAAAGGGAGGCTCCCAGATTGCTTCTCGAATACTCCATGGAAACCTACCTTAATCGGTAGAATACTATAATAATAATAATTGTCGTAAACCAGGTGTTAAAAAATACTTTATTTTCCTCCTTCCTGTCATAAATGTTTGGAGTTAGTCTGTCACACTTTTAGAAGCTATCTGGAGGAAGAGACAATTTTTGCAGCTGTCTTAAAGCTTTCATGATAAATGCGTTCGATGAATGATATGAATAATTGCTTGCAATAAAACCCATAGGAAGTGGAATGGGTTGGTGCAAGTCCATAACCCAACGAATCCCTAGCTATAATGATTTCTCTGAGTTTTTATCATTATGAAATGCTTCAAAAGCACGACCGGTTTCGTTGTGTAAACATGCCAGGTGGTGAAAATTATACCGCGGAACCGGTCATAATGGTTTCAAAGTTTTTTCGGGAATACGGGGTCAGAAGCTTTATTTTTATGCAGCTCCCGTCGCTGAGCATCTGGGATTGGAAGTCGGAGAAAAAATTGAATTCGTTGTCAGCTGTTTTTTTGTAGCAGATGGAATTTATACAGCAATTTCTTTTGGTTTTTTTATGATTCCAAGACTCCACTAAGTTCTTGCTCTGAATGGAGAATCTGATAGTCTAACTTGAGAACTTCTTCGCACGAATGCTTACACGATTACCATTTATATGTTTCCGTAGTTAATAGTAGATATGAAATAGTGGTCGGTTTTCCTATCAGCGCTATTCAATCGCCCGGTCATGCAGCTTGAAATTTTGCGAAACTGTTTCGATTGAGACATTTCCACAATTACTGGAAGCCCATTAATTAGTGATAGAATTTTCGCGCGCGAACCGCGAGGTGATTTTTGCGATTTTTTCACCCTCTTTCCCCCTTAGTGAGGCATCGTGAGATTTTGCTCGACCCCCACTAATCTCACTTGAGATTGTTCAAACTGCTTATTTTTTGTGTCAATACGTTAATATATGCTTCATTGCGTTGGGTTAATGAAAATAGCAATGTGTTTATTAATTTAAGATTAGTATTTAAGATTACTAAAATCGTAGTCTAGAACCACGATGAAAAAATTGAACACACGTTTTGCTCAATTCAAACCAATACTCTCGCAATTTAACACTGTTTCTTGCGGAAAAAATACGTGATACCTGCCAACATCCCCCTCTCCCCCAAGTGAGATTTGGTGAGAGTCGGCTTGATCCCCTACCCCCATAAAGGCCTCACATAAATAATGTTTGGAAGGAAATTTCCTTCCAAACATTAAATATGGAATTCTACATAGTAAAGGCCTCAACAATTCAGCTCACATAATTAGTGGGATGCCCCTTTACCTTTAAGCATAAAATAATCAAAGCTTAATGTCGTGACTCGAAAGAATCCGTATCGAATATTTCGCCTTCGGAGTGTTTTGTTGTTCTCCTATTGTGTGATTTATTATTATAAGTGAGTGCGATATGATTTGGAAGCATTTGTGAAAATTTTAATGCAAAGTGGTAATACTCGCTCTTCTCCCATGGCTTATTCTCTCAGGAGAGAGGTTACTTGATATTCCTGCCCACAAATTTCGTCCAAAATGTCTGGGCCTCGCCATTCATTCGCTGTGTAGAGTGGTCTCCGCACGTGCCGTGAGCGTTGCTTCCTCGGGGAAGAGTGATGACCCATCGCTGAACTGGTGTTACACCCTCCTCCCAGAAGATCTCTACCTTCCTCTCTTGTGTTTGAGACCGTCTCCTCCCGGCAAACGCGTATCTCCGCCCATCTAGTCTGGGACCCACCTGTCTTTTTGCCTTTATGGTCACTCAGGGCCGGGGCAGTATGCTAATCCGAGGCCCCTGGCAGTGCGGCAAATATTTTATCCAATGCAGCAGAGATCCAGATAAAAAGGGTGGACGATCTTTGGGTTAGGAATATCTGAATGTATGTATGGCACTTCAAAACTCTGGAAATACTTATTTTCGCATAATGCGTATTTGCAGGCAACCTAGCATCCTTAGAAACGAGTGATAACATTTGCAAATGCTGCTGGAAATTACTTGCAAAGGCCGGGTGGTGACGGTGGTGTTTAGAGCGACGACTCGTTATGAGTTACCTCTTGGATGAGATGCCCGCTTTAAATTTGGGCAGTTTGGCGAAGTATGGCTGCTTAATTTAAAATTATATCATAGGATCACTCCTATCAAATCAATTAATTAATAGCTTCAGTAATCGTTTAGGCATAATTCACAATGTTTTTTTTTGGGCGCTATGATAAAAAGTTCGCATAAATTTTCTGATCATATTGAGCATGATTGCAGCTACACTCTAAATAAATGGCATTTATCGAATCAACGAACTTCATTTGAGGATCGTAATCTAGACACTAACATCAAGTCGATTGACAGCAAAAGCACTTGGGACTTTCCGTTTGTTATCCATATTGTGTTTCCCCTCGTCAGGACATCTCTGGTAATGAAATGTGTATCGTTGTAAGAAAGTAAAAACCTCTATCATTATGTTATTTCCCGAAATTTGTTAGAATTAATTTGTATCTACTGACCAACCAGTGTGTAACATACAAGTCCCAATAAATTTAAGCTATTAATTTTCCTTGAAATGTAAATATTTTACATTGAATTTTACGCGCATGGATTACTAGTGTAACGTTTGAAATTTAAAAATTGTATTTTACTGTTATCAGGCATTTGTTGATGAACAAGAATAGGGTGATTGTTGAGAAGAGAAGCAAAGGAGAAAGTTGCTTGAAGGAGCGGAGCGATAAAAAACTGCCGTTTGAAGTAAATAAAGAAATTTTTGAAAAAAAAACAATTGTCTGACGTTACACTAAACATTAATTCCTTACCAAAAAAGTTAATTTTTCTAACGTAGGCACTCTAAAAATTCAGCCATTCTCGGACTTGCGCATCAGGAGTAAAATGGAAGGAATGATGTGTATTTTTTATCCGGAATTCAGTATGGTGCCAAATGGCTTTAAAAAGGCGTAGGTAAGCAAACTCTAATCGCGGACAAGCAAGTACTCCGGAGTTCGCGGAGGACGCGTTCGCAGGTGCAATAATTTCCCTGGATGTTTGCTCCGTCTAGGGGCGAAATGCGGTTCGCACGCTTAGCCCGCCCGTCACCACCGCACAAAGTTCAACCGTCCCTCGACCCGTGTCCTTGTAAGGGCCCTCGGAGCGGGGGCGGGCGTCCCTCTGCGACGTCACCCTTTTGTCGGCAGGGCATCTCCCGTTGCCCTCCTCCAACCCCCTTGCCCTTTTGGGGTCTCCAGTCACCATAATCAGCGCGCGAGAGGAGCGGTCCCTTGGCATGCATTATGAAAAAAAAGGTCTGCGTGGAGCGAACATTCGCGAGTCAGCAGCGGCCCTCGGGGGAGATGTGTCGCGATCGCCGGGAGGCTCGGCGGTTCCGCCGCTTTGATCTGAGCAGCAGGCCGTTCCCCCCATGTGTGCATAAGCACCCCGATTGTGGTGTGGGTCAAGAGCGATGACCACCCGCGAACCTCCCGTTCCTCCCCCTTCCATTCTCCTCCGCGCGATACGCCTCGCCGCCGCCTTGTCTTGTGTGTGCCCGGAGCGAGCCAGAAGGCATGGCGCCTTTTCACCCCGCCCTCCTCCCTCTTCCCCCGCGCCTTTGACTTTCCTTGCCGTGAATGGCCGGCCAACAATGGGCGAGAGCCGCTCCTTGGTGGTTTGGCGGGTTTACTCTTTCTTCTTCCCCTCCGCCTCTCTCGCACGCGAGCCCTCTTGTCGCGCGATGCTCGTGCTGGAGTGGTGCTCGCGGTTGCTGCTGTCGCGTGGGGTAGGATGGTCGGAGCAATGGGATCCATCTGCTGCCGCGAGGGAAATTATCTTCTTCGTGAATACGGAAGTTTCCTCTTCATAGGAGAAAACGAAAGGCATTGATTGCGATTCGTTACCCACCATTAGTGTATTCATAATATACAAATCAGTTGGTTTTAGAAATCCCAGTTTAGACGAATGTTAATGGACAATTTTAACCTCATTTGAAAAAGGCCAGATTGGCGTCCATGCGATACCACTCCACGTGACGTCACAGGGACATATGTGCTATACGAGTAGTCAGGAGTTTTATATCGTCTGAGATTACCAATGCATGCATGTGGCACAGAACTCGAGGAAAAATCTCTTAATAATCACTTATTAAATTTGCCTGATTTCGGAAAGTTTCCTTCGTTTGATAGGGAATTAATAATCCTTATTTAATCCAAGCGCTACCTGTTAGCAGGGTACTCTGCTATCTGCTAGCAGCCAGCATCGTAGCGGCGCTCACAGCTCGCAGCAAGGTGGCTTCACACAGCGGGCGGCGGAACCAGAATGACGTCACACGGGCTTTTCCCAGCATTCATACTTAGCCGTCGCGTTGCGCGCTCTTTAAAATTTTCACTTTTCATTTAATAGATATCGTCATTTAAAAATCTAAAAGCGTGAAATACGTACTCCAGGAGTAATAATCTTTCGATTTAGGCAGTAAAAAATAATAGAAACCACCCTATTGCGGACTTTTCCTCTGCTGTGTTCCTGAAATAGTTCGGTTGACATGGAATAATAGAAGTGGGTGACTAAGTGGTAGGTCAAATGTTTACGTTAGTTAGATTCGCCTAGTACAAGGTGTCCGTTTATCAATTCCTCTAAATGGTATTTAGGGTATTCCCAAGCGATAGTTAATTGTATAAGTATGTGTATAATAAATGTGAAATTGTTTTTTTGAATAAAAACTGAAGTTCGATGCGAAATTATCTAATCGGTAAGACCGTTGCATTTTCGTTCTTCGCGTTTAAGTTGATTTGTTTAAAATTATGTGGTAAAGTCTTTCATTTAAATATACGGATTTTCATTATTACTGTTGATCTACTCGGCGGCTACAATTGACCTGGAAGTTGAAACTGCTGCCTTTTTTTTGAAGCCTCTTGCATGTACTTTCCTGTAGTGATGGAAGCATGAAAGCCTTATAGCGAATAAAATATTTAATTGTCTTCATTTTCAATGGTTTATTGAGGTGCACTATGGCATGTATTGTCAATATTGAGTTTTGTTTCTTAAAATAGCCTGGAGTCTCTGGGATGAAATTTAGTTTATACTTCGCCACCTTTTTCCGTGGAGAGTTTAATAGAAACCTTGAAACTGTGAGCTCAGTCTTGCCAAACTAAGCATTCGTGGCGTTTTGAATTCGCGCGGTGATGGTTACGCTTTAGGTTGAAAAATTCAGCACATTCCAACGGTTATTTAGTTCTTAAGAAAGGCAGAACAATTTTATTATTCCGAAAACTTAATTATGAAGTCAAAAAGAGAATAGATTCTTGGCATAGGTTGGCTGCTTTTGAGCTCATATCATACGTTGTTCTCTTATCATGTGAACTTATCTGTTAACATGAAGTGCTTTTTCGCCTGCTTCAATATTTGGTGGACGTTTAATTGAAAGGTCACGCACGTACGCCCAGATTTGTTGGAGCGAAAGAGATCCACTGTTCTCGATTCCTTTTTTTTATTTCTCAGAGACGGCGATGGTATGCAAATACATAATACGGCAACTTTGAGTTTATGATCTGCTTCCATTGAAGAAAACATTATTTAATTACACATGAAGCGTTTATATTATGAATTTCCTCGGCAGTTTGAATAAGTCATACATTAAAGGTTAAAAACGAATCTTGTTTTAATTGGGGGTGCTGGTTTTAATTTACGAGTGAGGACGTAAAAATCTCATTAAAAATTTAGCATTTCACCCGTCACCTTCGCTTGTGTGATATTTTTTTTCATATTCCGTTCTCGCATGACGAGATTTCATTTCAAGTGTTGTTTTTAACTGCTTACGAGATGTGTTTTTTGTATCGAATAAATCGACTCTGTAAGAGCGCTTGTCGCGTGAGAATTACTTTACCCGTATTTGCATGTAAATGTATTTCTTTATCATGCTTTCATTAGTGATTATTTAAGTTGGTATATTTTTACTCGAAAAAACTAATATAGGATCATGTATAACCCTTGTAAAACTAAAATAAATTATTTTAGCTACATTTGGCGCGATCAGCCATCAGTAAATGTTACCATTCCTATCTCATGGGAGGTGGCAAAGGGTGATCAATATGAGAGAGTAAGATCAAAAATAGCATTGTGAAATCCAAATGTGCCGATGCCGAAATCAAGGAATAAAGCACCGAAATGGAACATGCTAGACTCTGCATTGCATTGCTAGAGATCTCCGGCAATTCATTCATAGCACTGTTTGCAGTGGGTAAACAAGTGTTCTTATTAATAAATCTGGAACTATTTAGTTCTCTATAAATCTCTTTGAAAGAAATACATATTATTCCTCGTTATTTGTTGCCAATAAATCTGTAGTAGCGATTGATTTCAATACTTTTTCACTAGGTAGTGTTTAGAATTTGAATCGGGTCCTTTAGTAGCGTATATTTCGCTCTTTTATTAATTGAATACTAAGTACGTAATCTTCGTTAAGAGTCTCAGATATTATAATGCAATTTCTTCTTTTATGTGTATCAGTAATGCATCAGTGTTAGAATTATATAGGCATTCATTCATAAATGGGCGTTTCCAGGCGTTTCCACTAACTATTTCACGCCCTTCACTGTGAAAAATGCTCGAGGTAGAAGTCTGCCCGTTTTGTCCGAGTAGGGTTTTAAAGCTTCCTATAAATTCAGAGGTTTTTCAAGCTTGATTTATTTGCTGGCACAACATTTCTCCGTGACGCCTGGGGAAAGTCGCTTACATATGCTTTGAAGGCACAACGAGATCATGCATTTGGATCAGCCGCACAGTATCGCGTATCGTGGGACATCGTTATCATTGGATTTCCGGTGCAGGCTTTTGCGGCGATTTGCAGTTAATCGTGTCCGTAAGCGCTTGAATAAGTATGGCAATTGCTCTCTCTGCGGCAATGCGTAGGAAGTGATGCATGTGGAGATGGATCGAAAGATAGCGAGTGATATATGCGCGCCGTCCCTTCGCCTATAGTTTCCGCGAACGGCGCAATTATGCACCCCACTATGGGGTCTCGCATACTTAAACTCAAGCGAATGGTTTCATCTGTTATTGATGATGTTGAATTTTATTGGCGTGCGTGCCTATTTTTTGATCATCTGTGCGAGCTGCTCTATAATGAGAGCTTTCTTTACGTGCTAAACTAGTCATTCCGTTTCTTGAGAATATTCATCATATAAATTATGATTCTTACCGTCGAGCAATCTTAGTTATATTCGTTAATTGTCTCGTGGAATAGAATGATAAATCATCATATCTATTCGTAGTTGAGGTTATCAAAAATGATTGCGCAAGTTCAGGATGCCACTTTAAAACTTTAAGGAAAGGTTTGAGTTCCATCATAGGAATATGCAATGCCGTCGATTGAGCCTCTCATTATACTATCGCCAATCAGATTTTGCGGTTGATAACCATTTTGCCATTTGCCTTGGCTGTAAGGTAGTGGTTTCTCTGGAATATGTGATCAGCCATTGTGGATCCTCGAACACCTGTCTCGGCTTGCCTGTATATGACCGAGAGCCGATCAGATTGCTTCCTGGCCCTGAAGGGTTGTTCCTCATGCTGAGCCCATAGGCAGTCTTTCAATTGTTTTCTCCTCGCCTTCCCAGCGACTTATTGCGTTGCATAACGCTTGTACGATCATGCCATTACTTGATCATGAGGGTGGGTCCCGGTGTCGGAATATTAATGTGGGGGACGCGTATTATCGTCACATTCTTCCGGTGCTAGGGATGGCTATGCGGGCGTCCGCTCCATTCAGACGGGACACATGGTCGAGAGCCGTTGGGAAGGTGGGAGGAGGCGTGCTAATCAGCTGAGCAGATGACGTGACCTCAAAGCCTCGGATTTCTGAAACTGAGATCTCGCGCCAGTGTGCTTTCGTTCGATATTAGGAGCGTTCATGTTGCGGCATGTGGGGTCTCCTAGTCCTATGTTGGTTAAGTACGCATACAGTGGACCTAGCAAGGGACTTGGCATATCCTCGAAATGCTCATGAGCGTGACGTTTCATCTATGATTAATCTTGGCGTTTTTCGTATCAGCTTACTAAATTATCGAGGTCCAGAAATGAAAATTTCATCATCTTCGTACCTAGCTTAAAAGTATCAAGATCTATCTTAGCATGGCTTTAAGACTGCGCCCTTTATTTTGTTTGCGGAGTGATTTCTTTCCCGTTATCTTAAGTTTCTGTATCTATTTTTTGGAATATTGATTTTTTTGGTAGTCAGTTACGGAATGCTTCACTCTCTCTCTCTCTCTTAGTCAACCCAAGGATTGGTTTGGCTGAGCTAATGTGGACCTAAACCCTGAATAAGCCAAAGAGGTGTAAAATTTTCGCTTTAAAGGTGAGGTGACCAGCTTCTTTCCATCGGCCTCCTCAAAGCGCAAGTATTTTTCATAGGGATAGTTGAAGGACTACCTGGAATATGAACCCGGAACCTTTCGTTCAGTAGCCCAACGCTATCAGCTACCACGTTCCCCTAGGAACGTCCATAGTTTAAATATGTCCAGTCTTATTAAGTTTCTCATTGGCTTAGATTTCTGATGCCTTTCGTGTCCTAAACTCTGATGGAATGATGGAAGTAGAGCATAGCTTGATATGTACTTGTGAGTTATGAGGGTTGCTACCCTTCCAGGCATGTTTCACATGTATCGCTTGTAATTATTTAGCAATTCAAATTATTGGCTTTAGTGCGAAGGATTTGATGTGAGGAAAGTGAAAGTGTTAAATATTAATGTGCGCTGGTTTACGTCGGAGCTAATTTCTGTAGAAATAATTCACTTCTCATGACGGACACTGGAGTTCATGGGGCGGATGCCCCGGGAATTTGAGATGATGTTGTCAAGAGGTCAAATAAAAATTAGAAATTTACCCTTTTGGTGAAAGGTATATGTTAAGGGTTCATCGACAGAAAATTAGGGCTTTGACTTCAAAATTATTATTTTGTGCAGGTTGCTAGAAACTCTTTTTTTGTACTAACCTCTATATCAGCAATATGACAAGTATAATTTAAAATATTACACAAAAATCACGACTTAGAAATGAGCAACCCAAAGGTTGTGCAAGTGTAAAATGGCATAAGAAGGTGATGCCAAACAGTGCCAATCCCAACTTTCTGTGTGGGTGAAAGTATCTTTCTTAAGGAAACGAATTGGTTCCAGAAAAAAAAAAAATTGGTCAAAATGCAGTTCGCATTCATATCATCAGGTCTTATTCACTGACTCACTCTTCCAGTTACAATTAGCTTAAGTACCTCGGAAAGATTATTTTCTTTCGTGTCTCATGTTTTTGAGGGTCTTGATCTTTGCTTGCATGTTTAAAATGAGCTTTAGTGAGTAGCCCTCTCTTGCATGGCATTTTCTGACACCAAGTAATTACATAAGTACTCGTCTGTTGTGTCTTGTTGTAGAATACGTGTATGAATGCTCATGGAAAGCTGCTTTCCATAGCGTTTAAGTGTGAAAAGTGTGCATAATTAAATGAAATTATCGTATTAGCAAATTGAAAGGGGAAAAACTATTGAGAGATGAGGACAGATGTATGACAGGAATAATACAAAATGGAACGTAAGTTTATGTAAGGATCGAGGAATCATTGACGAGCTCATCCATTCATTGAGCCTCATATTTTATGTTTTTTTTCTGAAACTTCGCCAGGATCCGCATTTCCGCTTCTTTGTTTCTATGATCTCCTATCCCCATCGCTAAGGTATTCCCTGGAACTGACGTCTCTTACAGAATAAATCGTTGAAAACATGAAGCTGCGGAGACTTTGCTGAGAAATGGAAAGTTTTAATGGACAGATTTTTTTTTCTCTCTCTCTCTGAGGTGGGGTTCTTGCTTCGCCTCCACTGTCGTAGTATTCCCCGTCGTTCGCATTTCCGCCAACGTGACGATCCATCCCGGCTTGTTCCACCCCCTTTCTTGCGCCGCCCCCTTCCATCCGGTATCCTCGCATTAATTCCTCCTCCTCGTTGTGTCCACCTCGCGCGCACCTGGCGATTCCGATCGCTCCGTCCACCCACGCACCCACCCCTTCCCTCATTCCCCCCACCCCCACGATCACGTCCTCCCACGTGACCCCCCAACCGGCCGCTTCCGCTCGTGGCCTGCCCACAACAACCGACCCCCTCCTCCTCTACTCTCCCTTGTTGTCCACGCACCCACACCACTCTTCTTCCTTGCCATTGACCACATCCAGCAGGAGTTCCCTCGATCCAGGAGTTCCGTTTTCGACCACATCCAGGGATAGCCACTCCCTTCTAAGAATGTGCAGAAATCCGTCCGTATCCCAACCTCATACCCCTTTCCTATCTGCCATTCATGTTGCCTCTCTCACTCAAGAGTTGCTCCTAAATTTTCGTTTTTTCCTCTTCCTTTCTTTGCGTTTTTTCCTCCCCTACCCCCACTTCAACTGTCCTGCTATCGTTGGCTCTTATATTTTATTGTGATCGACAGGATGTTAACTTTAAGTTCCATCCATTTTCTACTCGGGATATCCACTCCCTTCTAAGAATGTTTATAAATCCGCCCGTATTCCAACCTCCTACCCCTTTTCTATCTGCCGTTCATCAGTTGGTTTTCTCTGGAGTGTAGCTCGCAATTTCTTCGTTGTTTTTTTCCTATTCTTTCCCTGTTTCGCTTGTTTGCATTCTACTTCACCTGCCCATTTGCTATCCTTGGCCTTTATATTTTACTGTGTGTGTACTTTAGGTTCCATTCATTTTCGACCCCATATCGGGATAGCCACGCCCTTCTAAGAATGTGCAGAAATCGGTCTAAATCTCAATCTACTCCTTCTCTATCTGCCATTTACCAGTTGGCTCTCTATCTAGAGAGTTACTCACGATTTTTCGTTTTTTCCTCCTCTCTTTCTCTCTTAGTTTGCATCTCCTCTACCTCATCTACCCTTCTGCTCTCCATGGCTATTATATTTTATTGTAATCGACAACATGTAAACTTTAGGTTGGTGTCTCTTAGCGAGCGTTGTTATTAATCAATTGCTTCTTATCACATTATAGTGAGGCCTGTAGCGCAGTGCTAATATATAGAGCATCCAGGAGCCTCTTTATTTTTCCAATTCTTATGTGATTTTTTTCCACAGTAGTATCTTAAATTGTACTTTTTTGTACGAATGTATTGCGCTTTTGTTTTTGCCTGTCTATGCCTGATCTTCTTATTCTTGCCATTTAGAGAGCGTATGATTTTCATACTGCACATTATGCTCATACTGAGCTGAAGAACCGGTTGGTTACGTTTGCCATAAAATTATTATTGGGTTTTTTGTTTCCGGAACTTCTTGTGTAGTAAAAATCTCAGAAAGTACATTTTGAGGCCAATTTTTTTTCATCTGTCTACTTGACATTAGATAAGCTTTAGTAGTTCTAATTACAGCATATAATATTGTCATTATTTGGTTGCTCGGGACATGCGATCAAAGTAGATTTGAACCACGAAAAATGTACGTATAGATGCTTGAAAAATAAAATTTAATGCACAAAAAGGTGCATTTTGACTCAAAATTGATTCATTTATTAAAATAATCTCTCTTCCGTTTGTATTTTTCGAGTTTAGAGAATATTGAAGGCTAGCGAAATGTTCACACTATATTTTTTGCTTAAGTTTGAGTATTCAAACGCATGTGGCTAAGTATGGGGTTCGTTCTACCCTCACCTATCCAAACCAAAACCAACTTTCGAGACTATTTTCGTGAGAAAGTGAATGCCAGCTTTATCTAGCACTAAGTATAACCTTGACCTGACGAAGCTGCCTTAGTTTTAGTTTCCAATGCTTAGCCTTCCTGATAGAATTTTATTTCTTTCGTCTTCGCCGGAAATAGAATAACCACAGAAGGCCAAAGTATCGAGTGCTTGTATCTAAGTTATGTCATTAACTTTGAAAAATATCTCACTATCTATCTTAGACTACCGCAGAGTCATTTTTAGGCTTGAAATTTAGACGTTCACTGAATTTAACCTGTGGAATAGGATTAAAATCGGTGATGTCTTCTTAAATAATTTTCTGGAAATTCTCGCTCCGCCAACGAGTGATCCAACTCTTGATATTTTTCCAAGAATTTCAAATCGTTGAGTGGACGGACGTTCACCCTCGCGGTGAGAGAAAGTTGCAGACATGAGTGTATATTCTCCAAGGAACACGTCGATACATGCGCTTGCGAACAGTTGGAGAATGACAAGCAACGACCTCACCGCAGCGCATTCTAATGCCTCCATAATCAGCCGAGGAGCGAAAGACTTCCGATCCCGGTCCGTTGGCGCATAGCGATCGATACACATATCATCCTTTACCGATCTTTATGTCGCGGAGACCGCCTTGTGCGCGGCAGGAAAAAGCGTTGGACGTCAGTTTTCCTCCCTCCCCCTCGCTCATAACCCAATGTATATTTATGAGCTGGAGTCATCCCGTATCCACTAAAACCTCGCATTATACCGCGTCGAGCCTTTGTAAGCGCTAAAAGCGGCGCCGAGGCGCTATGCGTCAAGGGGCGCTGCTCACAACTTGGCTGCCCTCATGTTACGCGGGGGAAATCACGTCGTTCAACCCTGTCATGTTCGAAGAAATCGAACTTCGCGGGATTGGTTCGTCAACTTCTTCATTTCATTCTCCCCTTCCAACTCTGGTCAGTAAAATCTTGAATAAATCTAACCGCTGTGAAATTAAGAATCAAGCAGGTTGAAATCTTTTTGCATTACTCTCTCATCAATCAAAGTGAATTTGGTTAAATTTTCAACTGTTGCCAATGTGTGGTATTTAAAACTATTCTTTGGAGAGTAAGGCTTTGGATTTGTATTGTGAATTTTATATTTTTTTACTTTTTTATTTTATATGGGCCATCGTCGAGGCTATCAAATTAATTACTATTTACGTTGTTTACAGTGAATAGTATCAAATACTTTCTAAGTGTTCGGTGATTCCTAAACGGATATTTACTTACTATTTATAATGTCATCATTGGATTTTCCTAGCTATTTGAGAGGTATCCAAACACCTGGAAAAAGAATGCTATAAATAATATTTATAGCCAAATTATTTTGCATCCATTTTCTTAGTTTACTGTCTAACTTAAGAATTGGAGGTTTAGAAGTTCTCGAAGAAGTTAGATCTGCCAATAAAACGTCCAACGATGAGCATTAACTCCCCGCGAAAAAATAATAAAAGTTACCTTGCTAATTTAAAGGAAACGAGATGTTAGTCTTGAAGTGGATAGAAAATAGCCTTAATCAATCTTTCCTGATGATCATAAACTACCGTTTCAAGTGAGTAACAATTTTTGCGTGGTGTGTCTTCTTTCGCGTAAACCAACTTAAACCGAAGTTTCGGAGACTAAGTAGTCGACCAGAACCGGACATTTGTTATTACAACTATGTAAATGTAAGAAGTTTAATATTAGTAGTTAATTGAGCTCCAAGTTAATATGTTTCGTAAAGCTGAGTTAATTCCAATAAAAAACGTGATTTAAAAAAACTAGTTTTTTTTAAATTTAGGATCAAATGTGCCAACTTCAAGATTCCACTCCTAAACATTAGTTATCGAAGTTTTCTGATACCAATTTCACATTTAAGGATGTATTTTGAACTTGGACGTGTGCAGAGGATTCCGGGAATATATATGCAAGTTGTATCGCGGAGGGAGTGCATCTTAGGTCGGTTGCGAGAGTGCATGGAGGAGGATGAGGAGCAAGAGTTGGAAGTGCATGAATGACTCCCCCCCTCGCTCTGAAAGTGCATTACGCTCCCTGCTGCTCCCCATCATGTCATTAACCTTAATTCGTCCTTCATTCCCCCGTCAATTGACTCGCCCGACTGGCAATGCCCCCCTCCTCACCCCAGAAGAGCATCTCGGAAGTGTAGTGATCCGTCCTCCTTCCATCTTCCCTCTAGTCTTTCTCGACCGCAAGAGGTTCCTCCCTCTCGCGATGCACCATCCGCGGGATTCCTGTGCTATCAACATGATTCCACGACGGAAGCGGTATGCTGAGAATCTTTACGATTTTTTTTGCCGCAGAAGTCTTCAGCGAGTGTGGAAGCAACCGGTGTTGTGATATTACCATTTGGGAGCCTGTTCACG
This sequence comes from Ischnura elegans, assembly GCF_921293095.1. Lineage (NCBI taxonomy): Eukaryota > Metazoa > Arthropoda > Insecta > Odonata > Coenagrionidae > Ischnura > Ischnura elegans. The sequence continues at coordinate 112,575,182 of NC_060248.1, forward strand.
AATGAATTTCAGAAACATTAGCTTTTTCTGGCGCAGTCGTGACTGCAGGTGGGTCATTAATTTAGCGAATAAAAGAGGTCTCAAGAATAGGGTGGTTTCCTATTATTTTTTTATTGCCTAAATCGAAAGATTATTACTCCTGGAGTACGTATTTCACGCTTTTAGATCTTTGAATGACTATATATATTTTTAGCGATTGAATGAAATGTGAAACTTTTCAAGAACGCGAAAACGCGACGGCTAAGTATGAATGATGGGAAAACGCCGTGTGACGTCATTCTGGTTCCCGCTGTCGGCGTGTGAGGTGACCTTTGGGCGAGGCTTTGAGCGCTGATACGATGCAGGCTGCCAGCTGGTAGCAGAGTACCCTGCTATCAGGTAGCGCTTGGCTTAAATAAGGATTATTAATACCCTATTAAACGAAGGAAACTTTCCGAAATCAGGCAAATTTAATAAGTGATTATTAAGACATATCTCCCTGAGCTCTGTGCCTCATGCATGCATTGATAATCTCAGACGATGTAAACTCCTATCTACTCGTATAGAAACTAGGTCCCTGTGACGTCACGTGGAGTGGCATCGCATGGGCGCCAATCCGGCCTTTTTCAAATTAGGTTAAAATTGACCATTGCCATTCCTCTGAACTGGGATTTGTAAAACCAAATAATTTGTATATTATGAATACACTAATGGGGGGTAACGAATCCCAATCAATGCCTTTCGTTTTCTTTGATGAAGGAAACTACCCGATTCTAATTTCGGAGTAGAACTGAACATTTTGTATGCATCTCCTTCTTTCTAAATCGCAACTCGGGGATCGAGCTGATGGTATGGCTAGTGTACTGACTTCCCACTCTGTGAGTCCGGGTTGAAATCCCGGCGGTGGCGCAAATTTTCCAGATCCCTGCTCGAATGATGTGTGGCACTTCAAGTACATTCATATTCGGTGCCTTTCGTTAAGAGTAAGCTTACGCCGATGCCGGGTTTCTCTCCACCCTTCCTTTGCAACCATTCGCTCATGGTGCAAGTGACCTAAGCTATCAGTCGCCTCCTCTAAATTCCATACCCTAATAATGCTACTGTCCATTTATGATTACTTCACCATCATTTCTCCTTTCGTCGTATTCTCTTTGCTTTCCTTTTTATACGCGGCGGTTTTTTAAAGCCCTCCCTCCCTTCACCCCCACTCTCCATCATCGTTGGAATCTTCCTCTTGTCCACCTGTCGCCTCGGGGTCGAGATTCGATTTCCTCCGCTTTGACCGCAGTCGATTATCGTCCTCGACATTCATACCCCCTCCTCTCGCCGTTTAAGAGGGTTGGATCGCGATTGCGTGAGTCAGGAGAAAGACGAGATGATATCCTCAATTTCGTTTTATGAAAATGACATTGGAAGTATATTTCTTCGACTGGTTGTTTCATTGCGACCACTGTGAAAATGTTAGCTTGGCATTAGTTTTGGAATGGGTGAATGAACAGTGTTCATTGAACACGTTATTTAACCCATCTCATCAGCTAGGACTGCTTACTGGCATGTCAAGTTAGTTGTGGAATTAGCTTTTAAGGTTAACTCCTGTATTGCTCGGAAACTCGCTAGAAGTTACCAAATTTTGGTCGGAAATAATGTATTTATATTATCGACTCTTTTTCTTTTTGAATTGCCGCTCTCCAATTATGATCACGTCTAAAATCTGCATCGTCATGCGTTTCCTCATTCCTTGTTTTGCTTTCTATATTCGAACGTAACTGACCGGAGGAAGTTACGTTCGCGTGTAAAAAAATATTTTTTTGACCCTAAAATATTTTTTCCCTGTGATTCGCTAAATAAATCAATGCTGGCGTGCGATACTCATTGGAATGATTTTGCAAAATTATTTTCTAAACAGAACTTTTATCGTACTACTTACCCTCTTACCATTGAGAGTTCTTTAGTACCTTATATACGTATAAACTCTGTATCAAGAGTGATCAATATTAAGTATAATTAATCACAAACCTGAGTGTATTCATGCTGTCAACCAACTATTCAACTCGTCTTTATGCTCTTTTTGCGGGGTAAATGTATTTCTTTTGATGATTAACGGGCTCTTGAGGAATATTTTCCGCTCTATTATTTTCCAGCTCGTTATTTCTTTAGAATCAGCTGGTTTAAAAAAATCGTGAATTTTGAAATTCTGAAGTGAAAGCAATGAAAAATGTGTAATTCTAATGTTTTTTTCGAGCTTTCAAGTTCCCCGGCATCGGAGAGAATTTTAAATCAGACAAGTTTTCTTGTCAAACGCTCAGTGGCGCGTGCCGAGACTGCTTTTCTTTGGAATCTAAGAGCCCTCTCGTCCGTTGGGATAATTAGGCAGATTCTCTCAGTGGAAGAATGTGCTTTCCTCCACCTGAACGCTGATAGCCTTCTCTCTCAATACCAATATTTTTTGATGCGGTTTTTATCTAAGCATTGATTTTTTTGCGTGTACATTTAAGAATTCGAAATGAGACGCAAGGAAGTTTATTTCCTACAATAAAGAAAATTAATTGGCACGATGTATTTTTAGCGTTTGCCAGTGTTAGCTTAAAACCAGACCAAGAGTAAAAATCGCATTTAAAGACAGAGAAAATTAATTTGAAATTAATATCTATGCATCTAAAAATTTAATCATATATTAAAACTTAGTAATGAAATTCTTGTACAATTTTGATGCATTGATTAATGCTAGTTAAATCACATATGAACTCAATCACGGAAAAATACTCACTAGATGATAAAATGACTGCAAGCAAATATTTTGCCATTATCTGGTGTTCATCATTTTTATGTAGTTGTCACGAGTATGAAAAAATTATTTGAATTAATTGCGTAACGCTCTCTTACATTTCAATTTTTGACATTTTAATTGCTTTCGAAACATGTTTGAAGAGTATTTGGACTTCATCTTCCTCACTCGAGGAAAATATTTTACTGTTTATAGTCCTCTAAGGTTTCAATAAAAACTCGTAAAAGCTTCGTTTCGTGGTGTAATCTCAATGAACTTCTTGATTCCTGCTCCTCGGTACGTGCCAATCCCATGCCAGGAGGATACAGGAGTATATTTTGCCCGTAATTAGATACATAGAGTGCTCAGGTTAAAAAAGATCTGGAGTCATTATATAGTAGGAGCGTGGACAGGATTCTCTCCACTACGACGGGTCGTCCATCGTATTCCCGCCTTGTGCACTGGTCACAATGCAGTGCCTCACCGTCATCCCCTGTTTCTCGTCCTCCGAACCCGGGATGAGTTTTGCTTGAATGGGTTCTTGATCCCTCCCCCATGTACCCTACAACACCGGTCTGTCTCAGACCGCTTAGCGTATACAAGGCGAGGTTGTGTTCGTCTTCAACTTCTCGTTCGGTCGGCTGGTGTAACCGCGATGCCCCCTTCCCCCTCACTCACCCTATCCTTCCTCTGTGAGGGTTGGGGAGGATGCACAAGCCGGTTACTTGCTGTGATATTTAAACATTTTCGTTAATTAACATCAAAATATGCGTTGTAAAAGGACGACAAGGCCTATTTATGTATCTTTTATAATTTTCGCTGCTTATTGTGGAAGATCAACGCTGTAGACTTAGTGGTTTTCCTTTAGGTTGAGTTACAAATTTCATGAAGTTGACAAAACGGCTAATTTTACGGTGAGCGGAGTCATTCCTAGCTCTTGCGTGTATACGTTATTTACTCTGTCTGCCATAAAACAAAAAATAAATCAGAATCCGCCCTGAAATTTTCTTTAAAAAGACATATTACTCGTTATTTTAGCATGCGCACAAGCCAGTAGCGGATAGAGAGAAAACTCAAGGAGGGGGCGCAAAAGATATCTTGAGTTACCTTTACTTTTATCGTAATAAAAAATAATCAAGTCATATGAGAGCTTCAGAAATTTTTAATTAAAGTGATCATACACATATTCAAGACAATGTCATCGTATGATATAAAAAAGTTACAATTGTGGTTATAAGTACTACGTTTGGTAATTCGTGTGGCCCCACAAAGGGGGAGGGGGCGCGCCCCCCATCTGTATCCGCCACTGGCACAAGTTCAGATATAAATTTTTAAATTACCGCGGCACATCATTTTGACGCCGACAGTAGAGGGAGTTAGCGGGAGTGATGAGAAAGAGATGGTGTATCCAGGGAAACGATGTGGCGGCGGCAACCGATCGTCCTAAACCAGTCTCCCGTGGTCAGCCGTCCACCTGGACAACAGGTTGTGTTTCGTTCGTTTTTTTCCTCTAAGTGGGTATCTACTGTTTGAGCGAGGCACGAGTCATTAATCTTTTTTCTACGTTTATCCGTCCAGTCACCGCAGGAGCGCTTCCCATGGTGTTTAAGGACGTCATCATGTGCGTTTATTCATGTTTATCAAAGATGTTCTAAGGTTACTCATAGGAGTTAAGGTTCTATGGTGTGCAAGATGTTGGCTGGTTCAAGATGCTAGAGCTAGCGTGCTGCCTAAGTGGCTAGCGGGAGTAAATGTTGAGTTTCTTCCCTCTCGGCACTCAGTCGAGCTACGACATGCATATTCTTAATCAGTGGATGAACTAGTTGAAATATTTGTAATCTTATTGAGGCATAATAGTTTTTATCTAATTTTGTGGGAGTCAAAGAGGGTAAGTAGGTTATTAGGCTCTTTTCTTTTGTATTATAGCTTGTAACAACCATACTTAACCATGTTTTGCGTCTTGTTTTGTGATGCCATGATGTTTTTGATGCTCGTGTAAATCATATACTCTCCTAATAAAGATTTTAATGAAAATTTCGTTCCTAGGCGGGTGCGAATGCGTAACAAGTGTAGTACTTTGATAAATCAGTCAATTAAATTATTTAAGCAGCGAGCTCATTTCAAACGTTCAGACTGTAATTTTCAATAAACTTTTGAGTAGAAATATAAATAAATTTGAAATCATTATCTTCACTTATTCAGAGTAATTTTCATACAGAGAGCCTCAGAATTATATCTTATGAGTAATAATTTGAAATTTAGCATATGAATATGGACATAATTTAGGGACAAAACGCAAACATTGGAAGTTTGCTGTAAGAATCACGCTTTTGAGATTAAAGATAATCGGAAGAATTCTTTTTGGAAAAACTCTTACTCTACTCTCGCATTGGCCCAGTTTTTTAAAGGATAAATTACCTTCTGAATACCACCTGTAATTGCCCCTTTTAAATCTTGCTAGGAAGTGGAAGTTAGTTGATATGTTTGTTCCCACGCGTAACGGCTTCATCTTCTTTAACTGCTCCACTCTTTCGCTGCGGTCATTAGAATCCAATAATAATAAAACACCTTCCTTGTCACCTGAGTTTCAGTGGTGGGCGAAACTTGAAAGGACTGCCGCGGACATTATTTCTCGCCTATCGCGCCTGGCATCATTCGTGGAACACGATAGGCATTGTCATTTTATTCTAAATTAGGATTGAGATAAAACTAACTATCGGCTGCTTAGCGGGCTGCTTATCACCCAGGTGATTCCGACGCTAATATAATGCCAGACTAAGTCTATCTCGAACGTATGGCCCTTCGGTTTTTCACTCAGTCGCTTCGGGACATTTTTTTTCGGATGCATGGCGTGTCGGGAGACTCACGGCTCACAAGTTTATTTTATCTCGAGTCACTTAAGTGGTCGGCCCTCAAGACATTTTGTAAATTGGATCCGTGGTCCCTGGATTTGGATGGCAGTTGGTTCTCTCTCTCTCTCAGCTTTCTTCCACTTATCGGTTTGAGCGATTCCATATCTCCGATCCAGTCCCATATTTCTTCCAGCCGCCCTTCGAGACCTGCCGGGCAAACTGCATGATCGGGTGTCCTCATACATCGACCCTCAGCTTTTTATTTTGTTTTACCTGGAAACAGAAGACGATGGAACCAGTTGCTTGGCATTGCGAGTGGGAAAAATAAGAAATTATTCTATGGTAGAAGAGATGATCAAGGATAATTCCATCATGACATTAACTTTGATGGCGATTATTTAATTTGTACTTATTGAAAGCAACTTTCTTGAATACATTGGAAATAGACGGGTATATTTTGAGACTTTGTTTGTTTTCAAAATCTGTCATAAAGTTAACATGCCCAGATATTATCATCAGAACTTATTTACGATTGTGTGTGAAGGTGTCTTTATGTGATGAAGATGAATGGATATAATCTTGGGATATGAAGATTCGATCATATGCTTTAAGTATACATTGTCTATCGTATCAACAAACGTAAATCAAGAATTTATTACTGTCACAAAGTTTCTTTTTCGGGTGCTACTAAATTCTGATATAAATTATTGCGTTCTTCGTGGAGGAACCATTCGACTCCTACTAGAAACTGGCTGGTTCCTTTGTATTTTTTACAGCTTTTCGTCAATGTTCGTGAAGTTATGTTTTCTTAATAGTCCCGGTTCAGTTATAAATTTGTGGGCCGAGTTTTAAGTCTTTTCTGGAATTGCGCTGCGGAATAATCATATAACGCTATGTGCCACAGCTTGGTTCTTTCTTAATCGGAAAAGTTTCAGACTTGCAAAGAGCCACTACCCCTAGGAAGGTTTTCACTTCGCTTGCGTGTTGCGCAGCCCTAAAGCGTTAATCGAAGATTCAGGGTATGCAATCATCTTGGAAGCACTCAAAGGATGGCTTTCGTTCGTCGTAGATAAGTGTGAGCTCAACTTGGCGAACCATGCTTAACCTCATTAACGGCCTATTCATCTTCTGGCACTTGGGTTTAATTCCGTCGTTAGCGAATTCTTGGAGATTTATTTCTTACGTCTTTTTCTCCGTTCAGTATTTATTTCAATCAATCCTAACGGGTAGAACTAAAATGGGAATGGGCTTACTTTTAGGTCAGTGTCATTGCTGTGCAAGTATCTGAAAGAGTTTACTGTTATAACGCAGACTAGCATAAAATTAGAAGGATGTATTGCACAGGGGAAAATATGACAACAATAATAATAGTAATAATGTAATATCCAAGAAAACGTATGACAACAGCGCCGTAAGAAATTTTTTGTGTTGATCATGGTGAAATTGAAGGGGTTGGTCACGTTCGTGGTTTCAGAAAAGCATGTCGTTTCCTATTCATGCATGTAACTTAATTTATGCGAAACAAAGTTCATGTAATTATTTTATAGTGATAGTTAAATAAGGAGTATTGAGAAATTCCTCCTAGCTATTCATATCCACTTGTAGTACAGTTTAGTTTATTTTTATTTTTTTATAAATATGGTGACTTAGGGGATTGACACCTCTATTTTAACTTTTTTCTAAATTTTAATTCACTTGAATCAAGTTGGAGTGATCTTACGTATTTTTATTTATAGTTATTATACAGAAGGAGGATCAGTGCTATAATTTGCATATATATCTTTTTTCCAGATCCCAAGACGGGTTTTTGTCCCGTTCAGTACAAATTTATTTCCCAAATGCTTAGTTTTTGAATCCTTGCCCTTCATTTTTTTTCTGCCTATATAATTAGACCGATGTCGATGGATCGACCGGTCCTTTTTCATGATTCTACATTAGGAAGTAGTGGGCCAAAATATGTTTCGTAAAAATTTCTCCCTGAATGTGACATTTTCTTCTTGATTAAATCATCCTTTTTTCTTTTAATTTCACGAGACTACTCGTTTTTAGATTAATGGCATTGAATACCGAAACCCGTATCCAATTTTCCAAATTCAGTGGTTTTTAAGTGGAAAATTTTTAAATAGAGCCTCTGCTGAATAAAAAATTTCATCTTGAAGTGTTCAGTTCTCTTCACGTAAAGTTTTCCACTTCCAAGATATGTTGAGGTCGCTATCTAGAGTAGGAATAGGTTTGCGCTTTTTGCAGAGGCATGGGAAGCACATGGGCTCCGGCCCCGATCCGCGGGGCATTGATTTTTCGGTCTGAGGCGCTTGCCCTCCTCGTGTTTCAGTTCGCATTCGACCTCTGCAGTAGTCATTCCGAAGGGCATGTGTTGAGTGAGTCGGCTATTTTTTGCGCCTTATCGACTCTGTAGTTCGAGAAGGAAGGTATAATTACGCAAATGCGAGGCAGATGGAATCAAATGAAAGGCTTTAACCGTTGGAAACTGCCCTGAGATCCTTTAGATGGATGACGAATATTTCTTTCATTTCAACCCTAGACTACTTAGTGACTTCTATGCGAAATTTCGCGTCTTATCTGTAATGCCATGCTATGAATATTGACTTTTTATTCGGAAATTGCAGTCAACCCACTTTGTAGATTATTTCTTATTTTTTTGCGGATAGCGAAACAAAATTTATTTTGCAAATATTCTGTAAAAATGTCGATGTTATGTTCCTGCTTATATTTTTCTAACTATTCATACGTTTAATGTTTACTCAGTTGTCAGTGATGCTATATCTCTTTGTTAGGATTTTATTTAGAACGCCAATCACTGATGTTGTATCATCTGAGTCCTCAAATATAAGGAATGATATCAGAATTAAACAAATGTCAAAGATGTTTTCGGGTCGTGAATTAATGTCGCAAGAATTTCAATTATGCTCACGTTGATGACTGTTTTACTTTTTTTTCTTTTTACGTTGCTGCGGCTTCTCTCATGCTTGTGTTGCTTAGGAAATTAATGTTGCCTATCATTTTCAGTCGCGTCAAAGTAAATCACGTTGTTTAAAATTTGCACGTATACTTTAACTTCCTTAATGTGCCCTTTTTCATTTACGATTCGACTTGCTTCTAGCTCCATCCGAAATGTATTGTGGTAATTCTTGTTTTACGTACGGCATGTTTCCCTGATCTGAAGGGATGTAAGTCAAGCCTTTCTACTTTCATGTTCGCATATATTTCTGCCATAGGTTGGATAGGACACGTGTATGATGGATACTTCCAATTTATGAACTTTACTTGGGTTATTAATTCAATCCGTAGCTGGTAGATGACTCCCCCGCGCAATCAACCACGCTTGCACATCCAATTAGCTCTCTCAAATCTGTCATCCTCCCTCTTAGTTTGTATTCCTCCCAACTGTGTTCGTTACTCGGACTTGATTTACGTTGGCGTGACTTTCCTTCTTATAATAAAATAAAGAAGAACTTGGTCGAAGTGGCGGGCATGACGGCGGGACAGCCATTTCAGTGGACCATCCACCCTCCGGCAGACCTCCCCCCCTCCAGTCGCATAGAGGAAGAGGTGTCGGGCGTGGACTCAGTTGTGGTTGTGGCGGACGCACATCGCGCCAGGGGCCTGACCTGCCGTCCCCTGTGCCCTCGGATCGCGTGACCCGCGCAGGGGTCGCCGGGAAGGGCCGGAAGAATTACGGGGAGGACGGGTATGGTGGGAGTTCCCCATGCGTGAGGCTATTCTTGCGTGTTCCCCGTCGACTCAGCCGCAAAAAAGTCACTGACGAGTGTCTTTTTTTCAATCTTTCATTTTTTTTAATCATTCAACCCGCTGCCATCGAATACTTTTAGCACATGCGGGTGGCTCGGCTATTATGAAATAATATCGAGATAAAATTGCAGAATTCATATGGCCCGACTTAATTTTATGGTTCCTCGTAAAGACATTAAAAAGGCCTTGGTAATTATCATAACTGAAATGATCTGGATAAAGCATCGCTTTCCGTGTGTTTTCATCGTTATCACATGGACAAAAACACTTCGTAAGTGATCTGTACGGCTCACTTTGTTATACACATGCTCTTATTTTTGCTGCTTAAGTTATTCGTGTTATTGTATGTCCTTTTCCTGTGATGTAGCTTCAATTTACGTTAATCATTTTTTTTTCATCCGGGAGAATACCGATTGGCTGGCATGGATCCATAGAGGTGACATACCTATCGATATAACTCTTCAGTTCGATATTTGACTTGTATATCGTGGTCGATTCATGAATCTCAATCACTTTCTTCTCCTTCGTCATTTGCTCAAAATCTTCCCTTGGATCTCTGTCTTCAGCATTTCATAATTGCCCCTGTGATACACGCATTATCTTCACCCTCCCCTTCCTCTGTATTTAATTTATTGATTTCTACTCCTTTTCTACCAATTCTAGGGAAAAAATGCCTCTCTGAAATTAATCCAAATGACTATGCTCTTTCGGAGTTATTTAGACTAGTATCATTTAAATTAACTAGCTCCATAAATTTACGCCTTATGTGTATCTTTCCTTTTGAGTTTTATTTCCATATCGAACGAACGTTCTTAGATAGTGTCCACATGTCATCTCCGTCCACGTCCTTCATCTGTTTTCTTTTATCCCTTTGTACATTTTGTTATCGTGATGGCGGTCATGCTCTTTTAGGCCTGCCGACTCCGTTACGGAACTAGGAAGTGCGTGACTTAAGCTTATCGATGGGGCGCTGGTGAAAATACTTATGTCGCCCTTGCGTAACTAACCCATGCAATTGGCAGTGCTGTATATCAGTATTTATTTTTTTTCCTTCGTTATTAGTCTATTCTTTCGTGCATTATTTATCTGCTACGGCTGAATGCCGCCCCATGTTTTATTTTAATTTCGTTGTTGTCTTTTAAGAATTTTGCTTATCTTATGTAATTCATTTGTTTTTTAAATAGATAAATTATTTATTTTTTTATTTTGAGGTGCTTCTTTTCTCGACTGTTTGTTAATACACTTCTCTTGCCCTTGGAAAGTCCATTTATCCTGATGCATTGTTTCAATTGTAGTTGATTTTTCCCATCTTCTGTGCTGCTAAGATGGCCGATTCTTTTGTCCAGCCTAGTTTGTTTCTATCACTCTACTCTTAAATTATGCTTTATCTATTTTTGTGGCTTTTATTCGTATACATTTTTTTCTCTAGAAATAGGCAAGTACTTCCTCTGTAGTACCTTCCTCCCTCTCCCAATTATGGGGGCCAAACTGTGAACTATAGATTCATAGGGATGCCCCTAAAATGTAAGCATTTTTTATACTGACTGTTGCTATGTTAAAGTCATCGACTTCTCTGTAAGCATTTTGACAAAGAGTGAAGGTATTTATTATCCTAAAAGAAACGTAGTTCTTGAATCAATCAATAACGCTGTTTGAAAGTTGAGCGATTTAAGTGTTGAGGGAAATGAGGTACCGAGTTGTGAAATTAGAATCAAAAGGTTATGTAACTCTGGAAGGTAACTTGCGACTCATTTCTTATGCACGTCTTTAAGAAAGTGACCTTTGTCAGATTGAAACGACTTGAGCGCAGATATACCAGTATTTTTAAACCGAAAGCAGCGTTTTTTACCGGCTAATGGTTGATGGATCGTCGACCCAAGAAAGAAATTTGCTGTCATCTTTCCTCTCGTTTCACCTGTCATATGTTCCCATCTTTCCTACGCATTCCCTTTACCGAGTTGATCTAGATTCTTTTCTAACATGTCTTGAAAGAAGTTCTGAGGTTCGTCTCCTCATAGTTTTTCTCTTCCCTATTTATTCCCGGAAGTCTTCCTTACATTGCCTTGTCATGAAACTTTATGAAGTTTTTGTTGCTCAAATTGGTTTGCTTATTGATACATTTTTCTTTGCTGTTGATTGCGATTATTCATTTGTAATCGAGTGGGTCATTTTCAATGGTGACTATTACTTTTCTTTTTCTCGTTGCCATATGATCCGACTTTTCAGTAAGTGGGAGGGCGGAAGCTCACATTTTCTATTTGGCCTCTAATAATTGCTAAGTAGTATGATATTATGCTTTTCACTGTAATATAGTTTGATGTGATTCTCGATAATTCCACCAAATCGTAAGTCTGAGGGAATTCCTGTCCCTATTTATCCAAATTATCTATCTTTTGATATAATGCAGGCAGAACTCATTTAATACAATAAAATTGTACTTCAACTTATTTTCTTTGGCCTTTCTATTTTGTGGTAAACAATAGCGTTTTTACGATACTACAATGCAATAACACACCTCATTCTTTTAAGCTTATTCATGACTTGATTCTTTTGAATAGTATTAGCTGCTCAGCGTCCTTTTCGTTGGATGTAGGATTTGACGCTAAATGTCCAATCTGCTCAACCCGACTGCTCCCCGATGAGAATAGTCCCTTAATTTCTCCTAACCGTGGGAATCCGGACGGAGGTCGCGGAAATCAAAGCATCCCCCTTCACTCTTGGGGCGAATTCTCAAACATAAGAATGGCGTTGCGCAAGTGGCCGTAATTGACGTGGAAGGATCAATTGAACCCCATCGGTTGGACTGCAAATGCGAACAATAGGTTTTTGTGGCGATGGGGGAAGGAGGAGGGGGTTTGTGGACCGGTCAAGTTAGGGCGTCTGGTTTTTACCCGGGAATCATCGGGGTAGCCCCCCTTTCTCTACCCCATAGCTGTCTCGGTCATGAGGAAGTTACCCTGAGCGAAAATAATTTCCCCTATGTTTTCATTGGTGTCCCTTCTTTTTTTGGCGAGACCGGGCTTCTCTCAACGTTTTGTGTGGTAGAGGGAGCTATGATGTTGGTAAAATGAGGAAGTTGGGGAGTATTGTTCCTCCCGCATTAGATGATCGTGCAGGCCAGGGCAAGAGCGTGTAATGGTCTAGACTCACTCTCTAGGTTCACTATAGGGCGTGGGAAGACTTTTCGAGCTTTATTGCGGCTTCCGCGTCCGTTGGCGAGGTGCTTCAATGTGAATTAGAAGACCCAAGTACCGTCATATGCACGATGGGGATAGATATCTCCGGGAAGTGCGTTTGACTTCGTCATCACAGTTCATGGGTTTATGGTGGGTGAATGCATTTAATGATTTTTATAATGTTCTAAACGTCATTTAAATGCGTTATGTATGAAACTAACTAGATACTAAAACAAATCTGATGTTGGTGTTGAACAGCTTCACGACTTGATTACATGCTATTGTTATAGGGAGATAACGCTCTCATTTCAAACAATAAAGGCCAAAAAAGTATCCAGAAGAGAAAAATAAGGTTAGGGGAGATGTAGAGCCGAAGGAAAGTTTAGAGAAGGATTGTTGCTATATGTTATCTGAATGCAACTACGCAAAGAAATATAAAGGAATTCTTTCTCCTCGTTAAATCTTAAGGTGTCGTTGACGACATTTTTTCGTACATCCCTAATAGGCTTGAGATATGCGTGGGTGAAATTCGGATGAATTCTCTATAATTGCTTAGCTACTGTAGTTAGCAATACAAGTCGCCAGATTATTTATTACTTAGACTCTTTGCATAAATTTTCCGAATAAAATGTGCTCGAATCCATCTAGGTTTAGCCTCCACCGGTTGGTAGGGTCCATTGTGGCCGTACTGGAACCTCACACAGTGAAGAATCGGAGAAGTCCTCAAGTAGCTCAGAAGACGATAAAATCATATTCCGCCCCTTTTACTCTGAAAAACTAAGATATATCCTGTTCATGATTGGGATAAACTGGCAAAGTTGGGGAAAAATGAATCCCATGCTCGTCATTTCTTAGTATTGGAGACGAAAACTTACCCATGAATAAAGGCACATAAACAAGTGATGATGAACGACTAAATCCTCAACGAAAACAATATTTTCAGCATGCGTACTGTGTATTCAGCAACGACAGTCAGGCGTCGGGAAATACGTTAAAGCTGACGGATGGCATCTCAGCTAGCCTCGGCAGAACCTCGAGTGTCTTCGCGCAGTGGTCGGCTCAGAGAAATGTTGCTCGATTTGTAATGTCAATTTCTTTTTTTTGTGATGAATGGAGAAACTTTAGGAATTTTCGCTAGCTAATTTATCCGTTTTACCTGTTCAAAATAGTTTTTATATGAATCGACGACCCATACGAATTCCCCATTGAAGGTGCTCGAATGGCAATGCCGTCTTCACCCCCCGTGCTCCATCCTCCATACGTTCAATCCGCGGCTGCCCACGCGCCGCTTTTCAGGTTCCTCTGCCTCGTGGATCAGAGGAATGAATATACGCCCCTGGGCTCGGAAGTGGTAATAACGGTGACCGCCGGCGAGCGTCCCACGCACCACGCCACCACACGGACGCAGCCACTGTCTCCCTTCATTCAGCGCTCACCCAAGGAAGTTTCCCCATTATGTGATTTTATTCCATTTTTTCTCTTTCTCGCCCTCTCCTTCCATCCGACCGCCGCCCACGCCTTTTCCTCTTTCTTCCCTCTTTATCTGCCTCAATTGCCGAGGCAGTGGGTCGCGAGTCTTGCGTCCAGGAAGAGCGTTTTCTTACTGTCGTTCCTGACCAGCCTGCGGTTGCGTAAGACGGGGCTGTCCAAGTGATCCGCGGTTGTGCACCGATAGTGTACAGACTGTGTCCAGACATAACATTATACAGGATGGAGAAAAATTGTGTCACGAAGTTTTTAACCCTTGATAGCTGATGTCGGTAGGAATCAAACTTGCTGATGATGTTTGGATAAAAAACGCGCCATTTTTAAACTACAGACACTTGGCCGCGAGTTTGCCCTGTTTCCGGATGCTCTGGACAACTCATGACTTCGAATGCTTTACCTCACGAAAACCGCGATTAATCCCTGGCAATCTGACAGCAAGACAGGTAATTGTCAAGACAGCTATTGAAAATGATGAGTAAGCTCTGAAACCGGTCGAGTAAGATTAAAAAACTTTGGGAAATTACTGCAGCTTTTTCAATTATTACTATCATGGACTTCCACGAAGTCAACTCGTCGACAATCAGTCTGATGTGACAAAAAGTTTGAAGAGAAGAACAATGCGATCATTTCGAGACATTGAGGGTGAAAATGGATCGGAGAAGAAGGGAGTTGATTTTCAAAAAGGATAAGTAAAGTTAATTGCTGTGTCATGTAATTTTTTTCCATTGTTCATTTATATTGGGACGACTGTCAATACTTAGGCACACCGGCACACGAGGGGTCACCAAGGTTGTGTGAATGCATATTAGTTATTACGGATGGATTGACCGAGGTTGTATGATCGATAATATTAACCGGAATAAGGGCCCTGGCCTCTCTGGTTATAGGATCCAGTTCCAAGCCACCGCCGTTGTGGTCATGGCCACGAGATGGTGCGTGCAGCCTCTGTCTGTGCATTATGCAAAGCGTATCTCACGGCGCGCTCTTCTCACTTAGATTCGGCGGCGCGAGGACGAGTGGCGGAACGACCGGACAAATGGCATGGGGACGGCTCTCGGCGGGAAAAAAAGAAGAGCGCCGCGCGATGACGAACATCACATGCGGTCGTCAACTCCCGACCCTCACTCGTTCCAGTGCAGATCGGCCGAATGCACCGATTCTCGTCGTGGAGGAGGAGGGGGAGTGCAACCTCTTCCGCGAACCGAGGGTTGGTGGGGAGAACCTTCTCATTGGCCCCAAGTGGGCTTCAATCCCGGCTAAATCAATCCCGATAAGTCCCACTCTAGTGGACCCCTCCACGTCCGTCAACACGGGCACTGCCGTCAAGTCAGCCCATGCTCCCCCAGCCCAAGGCCGCGCGCGGGTATAAACGCTTCAATCGGTCATCAAGATCGAGGTGGACGCATCGACCCATGACCCGTTCTCGTGTGGGGGAAGTTGATTAGGTCACCCAAAAGTGGCTTGTCTATCTCTCTTCCTCCCATGCTGGCCTTGCATAGGACTAGGGGTCTGTGAACGCTGTGCGGAGGTCGGGGGAGGCCTTCATCGTTGTTCATGCGAATTCGAATTGATGGCGGTGATATACCGGGGAAACTCATGCATTGATGGATAGATGGATCGAGGGGGAGCGTAAATTGTGTTTGCAAGCTAGGGTGTTCCTTGAATTCGCGTATGGTTTTTGAAATTCTGGTTATCGATTTATTAATTGAACCGATTGATTGATTGCCGCATTCAATATTTTTAAGCGGTGCAAAACTGTTATTTATCGTAAGCCGAATGACTTATGACACATAACTGGAAATGTCTGGTGCATAGTTTTCAGGAATTGTTGCTCCATGAAATAGATAGATAAATCACTATCATAGATGAGTGCGTTCTTTGTGGAATACATTAAAACTTTGTAAATATGCGAAATATTCTTTGACCATGAAGTGCGTTCAAGTAAATTGTTATGCGTTAAAAAATATATTTATTTTTCTGTGATTATCACTACGGAGGATGCAATTTTACTACCAGATTAGACATTACATAGTCATGATCAAACCAGGAAATCATAGGCATTTTGGTCAGCTTCCTTTCCTTAGAGGAAATGGTCGACCATCCTAGTAGATTATCCTGTTTTATCTTAGACGCTATGTCACTTGGTCTTCCGAAATTTGCTATTTCTCCGTTCCTTGAAGTGGGTCCCTGTAATGTGCTGCAGCAGTCGGCATTTCGTCCGAAGAGGAAGTTGATATTGGCCGCGCTTGTGCGTGTGCGGGACAGATCGCCGTCGCTTGACCCCTCGTGCCATGTCCTTGCTCGTAATCTCCCGCCGTGATTCAGTGGCTGCAATTCTTCATGGCTGCCTTGCTTGTTTCGATCATATCCAGAGGCAGTGGACTGCTCACTACCGAGGTTAGAGCAGCCGTCTCAAGGAAATTGGATATTGTGTGTTATGGACATCTCATTTCAGTCATCACCCTTAGCATTGCAGGGGTACGCTTATGTGAAATTCGAACTTCTACGAATTTGTCATACCGTACTTGGCCAGTCATGACACTATTAACTACTTTAAAATTATTCTGTTAGTATCCGCTTTATCCTGTTCACGCCACTAAAAAACTGAATTGAATATCGAGTGAATGTGCTCTATTCCACTTTTTCAATTCGAACTTTTCAGTATATTGTGTAATTTTACATATATTCGGAAGATTGAATACTTGCTTGCGAAGCAGTTGCTCCATTGCCTCTTCGTATTCTTCTTTCATTATGTATCATTTAAGTCTCCCCATTGCTATGGCCTCTTGAAAAATTTCATTCCTTTTTCTGTGCGTTTTGCCAAATCATTATTGATGTCTGCAATGGAAATGATGTAATCGTAATAAGATTATCAGAAAAATCCATTGAAGGTACTCCAGCAGCTAAATAGCTACTTTACTTTCCTCTAGTAAGTATTGAAAACAAATAGCTATTTTAGTGTCCACCAGTATAAGAGATTGAAAACAACTGAGCAAGACTAACGTGTGAAGAGTTTTCTCCTGAATGCTACTCAATGAAATTAAAGGATTGTAATGGACAATTTATAAAATGCAGAAAAGAAAAAGAATAATGATAAGGAGTGTTATTTTAGCTGTTAGAAAATAATGAGTTTTACTAAATGTCTTGGATAAAAGTGTCTATGTTTTAATTATAACCTGTTTTGCCCATTATTAACCCAGTATTTGATATTTTGAATTTGTACTTAGGAAAGATACCGATATTTTCTGTTAAAATTAAGTTTATTCCGTGAAAGGTTTCCTTATATTCATTATATTCATTCTCATAAGTTCCACAATTAGTTGCATTAGTTCCACAATTCCATCCACTCATTAGTTCCACAATTTATTGCATGTATTCCCATTTTACTAATATGCTGTCTATTATCTTTGCAGGTGAGTATCCTTTGATGCCTTCTGCTCTTTTGCGGGCGTTCCCGTGCTGTCAGTATTGTATACTTCGCGCTCACGATAAATAACGAGAAGCTGGGTAAGTTTTCAAACCTGTTTCTTTATTGCGTTTCATTGATTCCATAAGATTCCTTATCGCAATCATTCGTCTTGCCTTTGTGGTCGGATATCTTCGGTGGGCCATCATCTCACGTCCTGACTTGCATCTTTGAGCATTCATCATTGGTCGTTGACCCTTCGGCTTTTGGGGTACGAGAAACTTGTACCAGTTTGACCTTCTCCTCTTGAGTTATAGCTCTTGTATTGGATAGTATTTTTGTCTAGGTCGAGTATAACCGTTTGAAATTGAAACTCTAATGGAAAATTCAGTATCTTTAATTTTTAATCAGGTAGTAGGTGTATTTTTGCATCTCATTTTGATTCGATTGCTTTGATTTTGACTCGATTTGCATCTCAATGAAGAAGTTTTAAAGTGTCAGAAATGGCTATCAATTGAAATAATTACCTCTCCCTTGTTTTCAAATCCTATGACCACATTAAAATATATTTCATCCTATCACATCCATCCTCCGTATTTTTTTTTTGCATTTCGCAACATTTTGCATTCTATCGCTATATTTCCTTGATATATGCCACGGAGAAGACTTAAATTCTGTTTCGCGTACAAAACGGGAATGGGATGCTAAAAACCGCGTTTGAGAAAGAATTTTTGGTGAAGTCCAAGAAAAATAGACTCAAAATTAAGTTTTGTGCGCGAACATTTTTGTAGCATGAAAATATAATGAGCTCAATTTTTATGCTATAAATGTAATTTTAAATTTATAAATATCTTTTAAAAAGCTGGGGGAATACTTTTTCACCTGAATTAAAACATAAATTCAATTTCATGCTGTTTCAGTTCATGCAGTTTCGAGTTCAAAAATTAGGTATCACGTAGTACCTAGCTGTAAATCATGGTCCTTCATTGTCGAATTTAAACAGCAACCATTTCCTCACTCATGAAAAAAGTGCCACATAATGCAAAATACTTGTGCATATTTCGAGATTTTTTATTGGCGTTAATTCGGCGCCGAAAACTGAAAATATGCGTTCCTTGGTTACATAATTTCCTCATATATCCTCGCCGAATCGGACCGGAGTAAATACCATTTTGGTTTAGCTTGTAATATTTGTCGATGACGTACTTTCCGAGTCGAATCGCCTTCGACTGATCATCTTCCTGCTCCTTCGTTGCTGTCGCCTCTGGTTGTTAATCCTCTCCTTCTGGGGCTTCCTTCGTACAGCCCCACGACCCCCTGGGCCACCACACTGGCCTTCCTCAGCACGGATCCATTGCGTCCTCTCCCCGTCTACCCCTGCATCGCGTGAGAGGGGGCGGGCACCCCCACTTCACCCCTCTGACCCCTGAAAACTGACCCTCTTTCTCGCCACCCACTCGTCCGGACCATCCCTCGGGCAGAAAATGCAGCCGGGGAAAAATTATTATGATAATAAAGGCTTAGTCACCGCTCCAAATGGAACGGTCCAATCTCAACATGGACATCCTGTGCACCATTTATCACCCGGAGGAGACTACAGCGCTCGCGAGCGCCATATGCCCCCGGCCATTGTGATTTCTTTTTTCTCGTTTTTCTCCCCCCAACCCCCCTGCATCGGCCTATCTTTCGCTCGTGGCATGGGGAGACGCCCCCATCCCCTGTTCTGGCCCTTCACCCTCGTCCTCTCCTCCCTCGCAGTTAACCCTCCCCTTCTACGTCTCTTTCCCCTCCCCTGTTGCTTCGCAGTTTAGTTGCATCCGTCGGACGTTTAAGGGAAATATGAGCCCTGTTATCCTTGCCGGTCCGGTTCATGTGCCAAAACGATCGGAAGTCCCTTGCAGTGGCTTTTGAGAGGCGGAGTGACTATTGAGTCCCGTGCAATGCTCGATGTCGATACAGCCTCTCATTCATACTCTCTCGACCGCTTTATCACTCTACGCTTATAATATAAAAAATATTATTTAATTGTGAGGATAAATAGCATTAAAATATTTGCTCGGAATGTACGTAAATTTGCCTGCTGAAGTCCCATGTAGTCCGTATCCGAAAACTCGTAGTAACAAACGTACCAACTACTTTCTATAAATACTAGTATGTATTTCGTTATCCTTTTATTTTTCTCGGAATCGAAGCTAACGTTTCCTATACATGCCTCTATTAACAGTGTTAAGACTTCATTTTAATTGGGCGATGTTGCCAAGTTCTCACATCTCTTAACTCTCCGCATATACACACTTCATCTCGACTGCTTTCCTGATTGATCATGGCCTCATATTGTCTTTGGCTTTGAAAAATGAATTTCATTTCGTTTGATTGAAGTGGTGTTGTTGAAACAAAAGCTTTCGCATTGAGCGGTGACGGACGATTTGAGGTTAATCGGAAATAATGCTATGGTTTTTTAATCGTTGAGTTCTTTCTTTCTATTCTGTTCCGTTTGGACCTTTTGCTTTCCCTTTGCTTTCCTTGGAAGGGGAAACCATTTAGGAAATCACATGTGTGTTATATTGATATTTAACTGGGTGTATCTCACGGAGAAGGCCTGGAGAGCTATACGAGGGAGCGATCTACTGTTCTTGGAAAACTACCGTGAAATATCTTCTCGGAAAACAATTGAAATGCTAATGGTCTGTCGGACTGAAATATATTTCGATCGGTGGTCATTCGTCTTCGCTCTCGTTCATATTCTTTATTTGACACGTTGTGTGTTGGGTAATGAGTTATGAGTTGTTTTGGACACAAGTTCTTTACCGTGGGCCAAACGTGAAATGAGTTCTTCGCTCGCTAATGGCACACGCGTCATCGTCTGCAGGTCATTGTGTGCACGAATCTTAAAGTATCAATCATTGCCTTAATTTTCCAATCTGGGGGCGGACCTCGCGGTAAAGGTGGCGCGCCCTTATAAAAGCTCTCTTGAATTTTGGGCAGCACTGCCTCACCCCCGCCGAGGGCGAAGGAGGGAACACAGAACACCTCAAACCCCCTTACAGTCGCTTGTTGCTTTTCCCGTCAACGGGTTGAAGGAGCGGCATAATTCCATCCTTAAATGGCCCTAAATTACCTTCTGAAGTGTGGCACCATCGCGGAGCACTTATATGGATGATTGTTATAAGTTAAAGTGAAGACGCGTGCGAATTAAGTTGATAGAGAAAATATGGCGCACGAGCCATGGGTGTGCCGGTGGAATGAAGCCATAATCATGACCGCCCGGATGTTATTTTTCTCGGACGAGTTCGAAATCTTGCCCTGCCCAATGACTACATAAATTGATGTTATACATTTTTGGTCAATAAAGTTCTGAAGGGCTGTTTATTTCAATGCGTCACTCCACGTATGTCTACCCTAATTGGGCGTACCTCTAATGGTTGTGTTGTTTTCCAGCTCTAGTTGACTGTTTACAATTGTATTCTCTTCTCTATTTTTTAACGATTTTCCAATGTATTTATTTTAATTATTGTAGAGAATAAGGCCAGTTTAAATTGAAATACTCGTTTTTGGTGGCTAGATCTCTCGCTTGTAGAATCGGATCCGTAGGTAACCTTCATTATTTCATTATAACAATGTGTGGCTTGGAGAACTATCATTTTGAACACTTTTCGTTTCACTTTAAAACAATATATAATGTATGAGCAGGCTACAGGAACATCTTTATTTCATCTCATATTATTTCATCTGGGGGTTATTTTATCCCAGGATCATTCATGCCTGAGTGAGCGAGCTAGTTACGAATGCTTTCATACGTTTCCCTGCAATGACGGCGTAGTTTCACGAGTGTTCTAAAAATATCCAGAACCGGCATTTGAAAATTCTATCGAGAGACTGCAAACATTAATGCCATTGAAATAATGTTGACATTTCTTAGTACGATTGGCACTTCATGGTTACTAAAAAACCTACTAGGACCTGAGAAGAAAAATTTGTTGAGGCTATGAGCAATATTATAATTCCTGTTTATCCATCTATTGTAAATTTAAGTATATAGACGGGTATTTTTCTGGAACAGTAAAAAATCTGCAATTCCAATTTTAAAAAAAGGGGATAGTACCGATTTCAACTGAACTGATTGACAATTACCGTCCTTTTTCACGTCTTCCGATGTAGTCAATATTCTGTTCTAAAAATAGTGTAAAGTAAGCTTATGATTTTCTTAAATGGTACAAATGTATTTAGGAGCATATAGTTTGATTTTCGGAAGGTTAAACGTACTGAAGGTGCTCTTCTAAAATTTTGTTCAGGTCTTTATGAGTGTATTTATGCCAATAAAACGCTGGCCAATTTATCGGTAATACCTAAGCTTTCGAGCTGGTGGATCAGTCAATTTTATTACGTAGGCTAGAAAAAGCTGGTATCAGAGGTGTTTCCTCTAAACTGGTTTAAAAGTTTTTTCAGTAGTAGGGCTCAGGGTGTAAAAATCAATACTTTCATCAGTGTGGAGGAATTCATTACTTTTTGGGTACCTCAGGGTTTGGATTTGGGGAAAAATTATTTATAATTTATGCTAAAAATTTGTGCTCTGGTTCACTCAATGGTGAATTGACTTCAATCGCAGACGACATGACTTATTATATTCAGCTCCAAACTCCTTTGATCTTATACTGCATTTTGTTAGTGACTTGGATAAAAGTAAATATTGGGTTTTTTATAATAATACTTCTCTAAGTTCTAAAATCAAAGTAATTTTGTTCTCTTTAAAGAATGTACCAGTTCAAAATATCTATATCTTATACTGGAGTTCAAGTTTTATATCAGTGAAGGGTAAAAACTTTGATATTGTTATGAATATATAGTGTGTCAATATAATCAAATATTTGGGACTAATAGAAATTAATAGATATCTAGTGGAGCTAGTAAATACTTAATTAATAGAAACTAGTTGATTAAAATTGAAATGAGTCCTCATTTCAATTTTTTATCAACTTTACTTATTGTTAGAAAAAAACCTAACTTTAAAGGTTTTTGAGCCATATTTCATATATCTTATGAAATCAAATTTCGATAACTCAAGACTTTAATGTGGTATTTCTCGCTGAGGTGGCACGTATTAATCGAATATTCGGCCTTTAAGTGTAGTGCAAAATAAAATATTACGCACTATTCTCAGAGCAGCTTGATTTTAATTTTTTACTAATTTAAATTATGTATTATTAGTTAATGTTATATTTTAAAGTGTTGAATTATGTGTCTTTTATTTTGAAACCAAAAAGATTTCGTTTAATAGCATTCTAAAAATAAGTTCTATAAGCCTTCAATTCCTGGTTAAAACGGTGCAAAGCATCTGCTGATCGAGGATTCAAGAGTCATAACAAATTGGATTGGTAGATGTTTCGATCGGCGTTCATTCCGCGTTCGCCTGTTACCGGGAGGTCGGGCCCTACCAGCAAACGTGCGCCATTGGTAGTGGCTGTAGTCGCCAGTGCCGTTTGCCTCGTGTGTTTTATATACTGAAGGGGGCGTACCTTCGACCCCGGCCTCGACCCGTGGAATGCCTCTGCGGAGGACGATAATGAGAGTGGCCGCGTGATTGAGTGCGAGGCCCTCTGCATCCACGCCCTCTTCCTCCTCCCTTCCTCCCTCCCCCAGCCATCGAATGTTGTTGTGTTGCCGCTTTTCTTTTCACTCTCTCCGCTATCAGACCGCCCACGAGGAGCTGATTCATTCCAGCGTCCGAGGAGCTTATAATAGGACGTCCATCATTATGTTTTTTTTCCTTCCTACCATTCCGGAACTATTTCTGATGATATGGGTAGCATCCTATTCATATAGTTGCCTTACATTCACGTCCGTGCACAACATAGAATAGTAAAAGAAGTATGCGTCGATAAGTTTGGTAAATATGTGGGAGGAAAGGGAATCCAAATGCCAATTTGCAGCTCAATTTAATAATTCGAAAGTTTTGGTATCCATATGAGTCTAAAATCGTGCATGAAAACATGATCACTTCATTTCATCCGATTTCAAGCGATTATTCAGTTAAGAATTTATCTATACCGTAATAGCCACTTGTTACGTGTAAGCCACTTGTTACGTGTTGGTATGTGTGTAGTGTCTACATATACACGTTTCTATACACTACATTATTTGATACATGGTTTCAGGAATTGTAAGAAAGGTCATGCCAGTCATGCGTCACTTAATATGCTTTTAAATTATATTGATAAAAAATAAAATGTCTTTCACGCGAAATCGGTCAATGCGATTTATTCATGTTAACACGTGTATGTTTGTGCGATCAAGTTTAGTGACGGGATACTGTACCCAAAGTTTTAGATGTAGATGCTGTTAATTCGAACCAGTTTTTTACTAAGGCTCCTTCTACAGTCTTTAATATTTTTCGCTCTAGTACTTTAATTTTTATTGAGTCCACATTAATCTAAAACTACCGTGATCCGGTAATCCTGGAATCCATAAGCCGCTGTCTACTCGCATCACAAACAAACGTAGCAGATTTATGTTTCCAAATTTTGATAACCACTCCATCTATCATGTATTTCCATCGTTATTACTGCCGATATCTTTTAATCAATTGATGGTCACCCGGAAATAAGTTACTTCAAAGTTGCCCTCCATCACTAATTGATTAACCCCTGCGTATCGTCCATTAGCCGAGAAATAATAAGTATTATTATAGTTATTATTTTGATGGACTTTTCTGGTTCTCCTCTACCTTTCTTCTCTTCGACGTTTCATAAAATGCCTATCCGTACTCCGTACTCACCCGGCGCTCTTTTAATTTCCTCCCTCCATGCCCAACCCACGATATATTTCTAATTTCCTGCTCCACCCATTCACCCCGTCTCTTTCTCCCCCTTCCTCACTCTATCAAATTCCTGGGCACCTTCTCCCTTTCCCTTATCATGATACCTCTTTAAATCCCACTCCATAGCTGCTTTATCTTCAACTATATCATATCGGACACGCTTTTCTTTCTCTCCCTTTATTTAGATAAGATACTGCTTCTCCATTTTTTAAATGCATACCAGTACCTACGCAGAAAATCAATTCCTCGATTATGATCGGAATTATGTAAATAATTTAAATGTGCTGAATTGTTGAGCACTTAAGCTTGTTAAATTCTATTTTAAGGTAGGAAAAATAACTAACTTTGCTTTCTACATTTTAACCTTTAATCATCGACTAGTTTCGATACACTATCATTTTCAGGTCTAGGGCTGCCTTGTCTTGAAAACGTATTCAGTCACTAGTATTGAAAATGATTCAGTGTTTCTAAACTAGTCGACGACTAAAGGTTAAGTTGTAGAAAGCAAAGTTTGTTATTTTTCCTAGCTGATATTTAAATGAAAAAAGGAATCCCAAAAACTTTGCTAGAGCGGGGACAATATCGTATGTCTAAATTCATAAGATTTATTGGCAAAAACGTTTTGTTTGAAATAATTCATTAACCAAGGGAAACGGTAATGAATATATTCCATCGGTGAAAGAAGGATATATTTTGTGAAGACAGGGAATAGACGGTTGAATATTCCTCCAGAAATTCCCTTTGGTCACTAAGTGGAAGAATTTCTCCCGCGGTTATCTTTTAAGTTTCTCACCTTGAATCAGAATGAATAAAAGTACACTTTGTCAGAGGAACTTTGCGAGTTTTATTGCTGAGGTAATCAGTGCATGGGGAAGTGCGAATAGTAAATCACCGCTCTATTTAAAAATAGGGATGAGAAATTTTTCCTTTGTCTCTGCCCTTATCCATACCGTTCCATTTATGCCGTTGCTTTTCCCTATTGCTTTCGCGTCCGTTCTAAGAATGGGCTCGTTTGCCAATTTTTTAAAAATTGCTGATTGTAATTTTATGAAAAATTATAGAGACCTGTGTATTTTCCATTCCATTCCATTTCGTTACGCCTCCTGCTTATCGAGCTATTCATGATGAGGAATTGACCGCGTTAATCCTTACGAGGATAGGTTAAAGATGTCACGAACTCATGCCGGACATATCACAGCTTCTCTGCTACTCCTCGGGCTTGTGCATAAGTCTTATCATCTCACTAAATCACTCTAGTTATAGCCATTCCTTCCCTCAATGAAAGGTTCCCCGTGAACTAGTTAATCTAAAACTTTGATAACTTCACCAACTCATGTAAAGTGGGTGGCAACTTACGCGTTTTTTTAATTTAAAACTTAAGGGGGAATGCTTGTGTGAGGAAGATTCACTTTCGTTGTAACCTATCTTTTCCTTGCATTTACAGTACTATTACGCTTTCGGATCTGAGTGAATGACTATATTCTCGTGTGTTCATCATTCTGTGGCCTGATGTGACGTCTACCTTCTCTATTTTACTTCTATTCCTCTTATTCTCTTCCTCCATTCATTCAAGTAAATGCCTGAAATGTTGTTCTCTCTTCGCTGCCGGAAGATCTTTGCCTCCCTCGCTCGCCCCCGCCTTTCTTGTCACTGCGGGGGAATCTATTTTCAGAATGGCTCCCGTTTCTTCCTCCTCCCTCGTGCCCCTGCTATCGAGTCGACGGAATTGGGAGGAGAGGAGGATTGAGCTCGTCCACACGCACAAGTTGTGTTGTTACCCTTCAAGTCCTGCTCTTGGTACTGTTCCTTTTCATTGTTCGCAGTCAAAATGGAGGCAGAGGTACAACAATGCCCGTTGTCGCGGCCGGAATCCCCCGCTTGGCCCCGCCCCTGGAATCATCCAACTTCGATGCTCTACCGAGTCCGCAGGAGTGGTTGATCCCTTTGTGTCTGCGTTGTCCGAGTCAGGCTCCCACTACACGCGCGCGGACGCTGGATTCCTGTCCTCTCCGGTAGCTAGTGGTCCCGAAGTCCAGTATTTTTACTTTAAGAAGCCACTTACGATTCACTTTTGCTAAGCATCCACGTGAAATGAGCTTGTTTACTCTGAAACGCTATTTTCTCTTACATTCGGTACAAGAGTAAATACATTCTTTGATTGTATGGAGAGAATGCTTTATTATTATGCATGAAGCCACTCTATGAAAACGTTATATTAAAAAATTCACTTCCCTTGATATCATCCCGTAAGAAATGACTTCATCAGGCACATGGTTAGGCAAAATAGGGAAATTGTTTTTAATTGCGTCAACTTGCATTCGCAGTTTCACTATCTCAGGAACTCACTTAGAGGGAATGTTGTTAAGTAATTGATTTATCGTAAAATTATATGCAGTTTCTTGTCTCGGTATGAATAGTTTGTTACCCTATCCCACCATCTACCTAATTGTCTAAAAACTGCCTTCTCCTCAGTCTTCGTGTTTAAAGCGCGTCACTCTTAGTTTTGCACGTGATGGAAAGCAGACTCTCATGAGGCACTCTTGACGTCATTTAATGCGTTTTACGGGCAAATAGTCTGTGAACTTATATAACGAGCACCTGTTGGGTCGTATGTGCAAGCTTTGATAGTGTTGTCTCACGCTCCGTTAGCGAGAAAAAATGCAACTGTTTTAGCTTTCCCTTTCTCATCTTTAAATAGCTTCCTGTTTCTTAGATTCATTCCAACCATATGAACAGTTTATAGAATCCTGCGGTCGATCAAATTTCAATGGGCTGACAAGGCTTTTATTGCCTCGCAGAATTATTTAGTTATGGAACTCTTCGTCAGCGTGTCCCAAAGTTATTTAAACTCCACTTTCGCTGTTGTCATGCTGTTTTTGTCCAAATCAGCCTTCGATTATGCTGTAAATGCTAGCTTTCAACTCAAATAGCGTAACTCATTCTCATTAGTATTTAGCTTCCTTATTATCGGTGAATAACTATAGAAAATAAGGGTATTCATGAAATTAAAGGAGAATTTAGATGAAGCGCCCTGTAAATTATTATTTTTTATGAGAAACATTTGCGCACTACTATTGAACATTATCAAAAATTCGATTTTATGGCTTGGAATTTTTATTCTTTCCTAAAAAGTATGTTTTCGCCGTGGTAGAGACTAAGGTATTTAATTCGTGTTTGTCCCTTCGAAAAAGGTATTGTTATTAGTGCAGTAATTGTGAATGTGTGTTTCCAACCTATCCGGAACAGTTTTTGTATGGACAATATTTAGGGGATTATGCATTAGATTTATAACATGAATAAAAACTCTAATCCCTATTTACTGGTTTTCTCTAATTTTTTTTTACTATGATAGAAACAGAAAATACCTTGGCGAAGTTTTTTTTTTTTGAACTGTGCGTGTAGATAAGGTATTTGCTAATTTTATCCAACACACGATGTACGTTTTCCGCACTCTAGCATTGGAATTTTCATTGTGGTGATAAGTTTTAGGCAACGTTTATTTACGTTATCAAGTATGAATTCCTCAGGAATAGCAGAAAATGTTATGCCATACCTTGGAAGCAAGAGGTCAGGCAGCAAAAACGTTTGGTGTGAATTCAAAGGATATCCCGTGTTATCCAGAGCTATTCCCGCTGTTGAACCTCCCCGTGGCCATTTTTTTACTCTTTCCCGCTCGAGTGGATCAGTAAATCTCGAGTTAGCTGCAGGTGTATGGCCTCTTTCTTCTCTCTGACCTATCTGCTCCGCTTTTTTTTAATCCTCGTGAGATAATCTTCCATATTTTACGCCTAGGATTCAGTTCGCCCTCTCGGGCCGAGATTTCGGATCGCTTGAGACTGTGGAATATAATTAATGGATAGAATTTTCGCTCTGCCCGTTCCTCATCCGGCCGTGTGAGTCTCGGGGTGAAGAGGGCAACTGCCTTGCGGTGCTCGTACATTTGAAAAGTTGAGGATTTACGGCCTCGGAATTAAAATTTTCCCTCCTGTCCGAGACATTTAAAAGTTTCTTCTATGTGCATGAGTTGGAATGGATCTGGGCGTAAAATTTTTTCGAGTTTCAGCCGAATTTTAAGAATCCCGTTGAATTCTTTTTCTCCCTCTTGGGTGTCAAGTCTTCCATATTTTCCATCTCTACATTCATGGTTTCTCTTCAAGTCTTTTTTTCATGCATTTATGATGTGTGTAATGATATTTAGTGTTTTTTTATATTTTTTTTCAGCAAAAATTATGAATTTTACCTGAAAAAATATGGATTTGGGTAGTGTGGCGGTTGTGGAATAGAAGGGTTCGTGTTGATACGGATTGCTTGAGATGAATTTCGTATCTGCTGAGCATTCTTCTTTCCATGTTTTGAATATACGAAGCAACGTTGTGAAAATTGGTATTTTTCCTAGTCTTATTTTTGATATAGTTTCGTTGGTCTTTGAAGTAGAATATTTTGTTTGCATTTTGTAAGCAGGCGTATGTTTTCTCGTTTCAATCTGTTATATATTTCTATTTCTTATGTTTTTATTTGCGATGATTACTCCCTCAGAGTAAATATTTATAAGAGCGGTCAAGTTCAATCCATAGTATTACTTACCAGGAAATGAGACCAACATTGAAACTCCAACTTCAGTTTAATGATGGGCTCTGGAAAAATTTATCTGATGAAATGAATTTGAATTTATTTTATTTTAGTCTATGATAGTACCTCAAGTGCTATCTAGAAAAAAATATCTTATGAAATGAATTTTAATTGATTTCATTTTAGGTTTAGGTAGTACTGCAAATGCAATCTTGGGTAGAGGTAGAACTTCAAATGCTGTTTTCATTGGCTTTTTTAAACAAATTTTCCCGAGGACCTATGTGTTTCACTGAGGGGTATTCCGTAGCCCCCCCAAAATAAAACTCTAAACTTCGCCCTATGCTCCCGTCGTTCCTTAGGCTGTCCAAATTCCCCTCCACTGCCTCGGATGCTTTTTCCCCGACGTGGAGCCATCTCCCACTGCGAGGGGAGAGCCCCATCAGTCACTCCGCGATGACTTCGAATCTCACGGGCTCCTCTGGAAGCCACGGCTGCCACACTTGACGTGACTCCGGGCCACTTCAGCCATCCGAAATCGGGACACGACTCAGATGCCGAAGATTTTATCTCTCGAAAGACTTAGGATCTGAATGTGATATTAAGTATGTGCTCGATTCGAGGGTTGAAAACTGTATCCATTCTGTTGAGCAGCACGAAATCCTCGTCCGCAGTAGTTCTGTCTAGGATCTCATCCGTCATCTCATATTCATGAGGTATTGGGCGATAGGATCATGTCGTAAGCTCTGAGTGATTTGTTTACGAAAGGAGTATAGAAATATTTGAGTAGCATTGATACTTCCTTGACGTAATATTGTGGTAAGCAAAGTACTGGAAAATGGAGAATCATGCACGTTGGCTTCATAACTTTATTCTTCAACATATGCCTTATTCAATATTTTTCATTTTCTGGTACTCCCAAATATTTAAAATTGCCTACTTTCTTATTTTATTGGCTAAATTCTTCGGATTTTTTTCTCTTGGGGCCTAAATTTTTAATTTTGAGCCCCAAGTGCCAGGAAAAATCATTGTACGTCACGTCATGATAAATTACATTTCTCTAGAAAACTTCGAAATCGCTTAGAGTGGCTGGATTATTTTGTAAGCTATTATTGGCACCTTACATTCTTTCGCTAATTATTTACTTTATTTAGCCTGAAATTTGCATTTGGAGTCATGTCGTGTCGCTAATGGATGAATTGCCTACGGTCTTGACTGGTTTTGTCCTACGAAATAATTCGAATCCCATTCCACCCCTGGGTAGTGTGTGTCAGCTAGCATCTCTAGAACAGTGATTTAAGTTATTCTCAGTACCTAGAGGATTAAGGGGAGGCCTTCCCCCCGTAATTTCTGGGAAAATTGAAATTATGTCAATCTTTAAAGTGGCTCTCCAATGAAAGTTTTTATTTCTTACTCTATGTTTATAAATAATTGATGAATATTTAAAAGCTGCTAATCTACGCAAATCATGTCTCACAGTCAGACGTTAGATTATCCAAACTAGCCTACTTAGGCTAATATGGATAAATGGCTAGTCTCGGTATACTTAAATTATTATGGGTAATTTAACCCGGTGGGAATCCCGAGAAGAGTTCACGCACATTATTCGCCGGGAAAGCATCAAATCATATTGGACTCACTGTAGTTGAGAGGCATTGCATTCCACCAAGACGCATCGGAAAATATTGAACCGTCCCTTCCCAAAAACAATGGCCCCAGTGCTCCACGCTTTTTATTAACATTTTGCATTTGAACTGTTGGATTTTCCAAAACCTTTTTTTCCCGAACTATGGCAACCGCCGAAATGGAAACAGGAATGGAAATGCTTATTCTGAGAATAAAATAACGCAAAGAGTTTAGCTTTTTCTCATGGGACGACCCTTGTTCCTCCGCGACGCCACTAGGCGAGAGAGAGGCGCTCAATGGTGGGAGAGTGTCGCCTTGTGTCCCCCTCCCCCATCGCGTGCCTCGACGCCCTCTATGGCACATCCGACGCGACGATAGATGGGTGCATCGCTCGCTGTGCGCCGACGCCAACAATATAACGGTTCCCCCCCTAATCGTGGAGGTATTCCAAAGCGGTGCATTCTTTTGTCGCGCCCTTCTAACGAACAAAAGCCCTAAGCGTCCGGAATATGTACGTGTGCATTTGCGGCACAGGAGTCCTTTAGGGCTGGCAAGGGGTGACAACTCCCTCTCACACCATCCATCCTCTCAAGAACCATTCTTTCAGGTTGACGTCCAACATCGGACGATGTGCAGTGCGCGATGCATCGTAATTGGTCTCCGAAAGCGTGAAGGTGACTTCACGCAAATATTGATTTTTCGCTGAATGCGGCGAGCGAAGCGAAATATCAACGTGTTTTACAAATAAAGTCAACTTTTTCCGGAGAAATATCGTGGGACAGCATTTCGAGCGATAAAAAAAATATCGTACAGCCCACTAATTTTATTTAATAGCTCACCACGCGTGTTTCGATTGCCTTACAATCATCATCAAATACCGAGTGTTTTACAATATGTTGGAGTCGTTGTATTTATAATAACATCAGATTTTAAGTATAATTAATAGCGATGTAATCCATTATCATATTCAAGTGATTTTAATAGCTGCCAAATGTTTGAATCCATAATTTTGCTTCGAATTTGTTTCCGTGGCTTTCAAGATAATTTATTGCATCGATGAGTCATATAAGACCTCCTGTAGTTCAATTGATGGTGTATTTGTTCCTAATAGAGTCTTTTAAACTAAAAAATGGGATCGGTTCTCTGCAGAGAAATCACCCATAATTATCCTTGTTCTTACATTAATATGTCATTTGAAAGAATATTAGATAGTTACCCCCTTTTACATTTTTGTGCGATATAATTATTGCGGCTTGCGCTGGTCGCATTTTTATCAGTGATCTTACTATGTATTGTCAGCTCCTGTCGGAATAAATTCGGATTTCAGTGCTTCTTAGTGAAAAGGACTCTTGGGAAGTTAAATTAGTTTTAGCTGTATCAAATTTTCGGAATTTGGGTTTGAACTGATGAGTGGATTAATATTTTAATTTTGTCCCGTTTGCCTTCGAACTCATTGCAGTACTGAATCCAGGACCAAGTATCGGGGGATGGGAAATTACGGCTATTTTACTATATTATTTGGAGGGCGAGTGTAGTGGTCCAGTTGACTGAGCGTGGAGAGGTTCCGGAGGGAAGCATTTGGACACCCCGCAAAAATACTCGTTGCAAGGGTTGGGCTGGTGTAAGAAGCTGAATATGACCCTGAATATGTGAAATGCATACACCTGTGACTTAGTCCTTGATGTTCACTATCTACTACTGTCTAAGACATTTGAGGACATAACATGTAATCACAGATACACTTATATTGTATGTTCCACAAATTCTAATGGCGTAGTCCACAGTGTGGAAACCTGGGACAGAATAAGAAAAAAAATTGTAAATTATATAACATTAGTGTATCTGTGATTGTTTCATATCACACAGTTCCACCAAATATCGCCATCCGCCTTTAATTAGGTCATTTTAAAGACAACTGAAGACACCCAATTTTTGTTTTTACCTGGAATGAGAGATATTGCTCTCCCCCTTTTGATCTACCGCTGATTCGTTCCCACTATGATTTCATCTTCTAATCACTATCGAATAAGTCTCTAATAAAATCTCCCGGTGCTGCATTACTTGGGATGTGTCGTGCATCACCCCGGTGTGAACCTCACTGGGCGACGTGACGGGGCCACTCCTTTCAACTTCCCACCGCCTTGGGCGGTGATGGCGCCGCGTCACGTAAGCGAGCGAGTGACGCCCACGGCACTCATGGCCGCTGGAAAAAAACGCTCCTCTTCCGGCGCGCTTTCGAGAGGAGGAATGAGACATGGACGTCCTCGGCGTTTGTTTGCGTTCACTTTCGTAAACGGAGTCGTTCGCTCGGGGCTATCGACGTATCTGTGGCAATGAACTCGGTAAAATATTGAGTGACCACATCCTCTCTGCGAGTAAAGTCCGAAAAATTGCGCATGCGACCACATTACGAAGAATGCTCGAGAAAAGAACAATGGGATTCGATTGAATGAGTTATAAAAGATGCTTTTCCTTTGAAATTACGAGAAATAATCGCGCTTATAGTTTCTTCAGTTGAATGTGATTTTTTCAAAGTTGCGTGCTGTCTTATTCAATAAAATATTTGTAACGAGGTCTCTGTAACGTGTTTTCCTGTGCTCCGTTTA
Organism: Ischnura elegans; assembly: GCF_921293095.1. Taxonomy (NCBI): domain Eukaryota; kingdom Metazoa; phylum Arthropoda; class Insecta; order Odonata; family Coenagrionidae; genus Ischnura; species Ischnura elegans. Next base: position 112,608,230 of record NC_060248.1, read on the forward strand.
CTTTGGGTGACGATAATTATCCAAAAAATAACAATAAAATATAATTAGTTATCGAAAAATAATGAAAATGAAGGCAGATCTGATAACGACGTTGGCCTTCTACTTTTAGCAATTACGTATTAAGAGCATTCAATGTTCCTCTAAAAAGCTGAGCCTAGAATACATCAGAAGGCGTTGTCAAAATCATTCATCGAAATACCATAGAAATACTGATGGCTGCCTCGGCTTCTCCGGGTGTGGTGGTCAGAGTGTGATGTAGTTTTCCCTGTTTACGAGGTTTTTAGGTCCAATTTAGTCACGATATCTAAGTATTTTATGACTATGACCGTACCTGGTTACTGAAAAAGTTTCCTTTCAACTCTTGTGTGAAATCAGAGTTAAAATCGTTCTGGAATTAAAATTATTTTTGCGGCAGAATGCTTTCTAAGATATTTAGACAATTAGGCCCAGGGGTGTGCAAGGCAATCGATACATACAATTGCCTTTATATGAAGTTCAATTTTGTCTGGGCGTGACCAGCATTCACATATCATACCATTTGCGGGAACACGAATGTTATGTAGGGCTAAATGAGACCAGTTCTTGCAATGAAAGGGAATAGGTAAAAGAAATGGATAGAGAAAATTCTCGAATTCGTTTTGCTTTCCTATTGTGGGAAGTTGTGAGTGGACTAAGTGGTTCAATTTGCCTCATGGCGTGGTTATGTGGGCATCTTAGTACTTTAATTCACCTTTTCTTAATAAACGGCAGATGAACCATTATTCCTCCCTATCTTCGAACAATAGATTTTTTATTTACTAGCTGATAGCCTCTAATAATCATTTGATTCCTGTACATCCATGTATTATGCTGGATTGCCTATGAACTATGATGAGACTTTCTGAGTCCATCTCTGTCTGAGTCTATCATTACCACTTATTTAAATTGAAAACTAAATCATTTAGTTGAAGAAGAGTCAGTGATACCGAATCAACTGCCGTTTTTCTATTGTTCTAGTGCAGTTAAAAATTCTTGCTCATTAATGGAAGGCCATGAGAACAAAATTTTGCCTTTAATGGTTTGACATTTATCCTTTGTTATTCCCTATGGAATTGAAACTTGTTAATGTCTGCGATGCTTCCCAATTTATTGGAAATATTTTTAATTTCTTCCTTTCTCTCGCTAACAAAAAATTTTCAATCTGGACGCTAAATTTTGCTTAATAAATTTTTGTTTCTGATTGGCGTGCGAGGGAAAATTGTCTAAATTTTATTGCAGTGTAGTAATTACTCTTGAATTTATGCCTAGTTTATAGTATGTAATATTAACTTCCAAATGAGTAATGGTAAGTTTTGAAACCATATGAGAAAATATCCCTATATATGTCGATCTCTAATCCTCTGAGAAGTTCAAAAGAAAAAAATGATTGTTCTGTATATGTACTTAGTGTTTTTTCAAATATATTTGTAATGTTGCAGTGACCAGAATATTCATATTTTTATATGCCATGGTTGTATATGTCTCTGCGCATATTTTCCTTATTATTAGAGGCACTGAATTATCGTGAAATGCGCTCAAGTGTCAGTTCAGTTTAACAGTCTCATTACCGTTAATTTTATACAGATTATGTGGGAATGATATGTATATTTTGTTATGGATATAAACATTGTGTAACCTAGAGGAACACTTGGCGAAAATCAGGTGCCTCCACTAATCATTATTACCATGTAGGTAAAAATCTAGATTTTAGGTGAAACGTTAATGGCTACTATTGGGTGAATACACCAATCGCCAATTTTCTGTGCAAGACCTTTGATGGTCAGTGATTAGGTACCTCCACTAATCATTATTACCCCATTTGTATTAATCTAGATTTTAGGTGAAAAGGTAATAGCTACTATTGGGTGAATACACCAATCGCCAATTTTCTGTGCAAGACCGTTGATGGTCAATGGTTCGGTACCTCCACTAATCATTATTATCATTACCTATGATCATTATTATCTAAATTTTAGGTGAAAAGTTTGACTACTATTGGTGATTTCATTAATCATCCATTTTCTGTGAAATACCGTCGGCGGTCAATGGTTGGTGGGTTAGAGCGCTACCATGCGGATCGTGTTATGCAAGGTGGTTCTGTATGTCTCTCTCGTGATGAATGGGAGTCGGCTTCTTGTCGGAGCTTGGCTAAAGAGTCATCTTGAGTGCAAGTAGCCGCCCCAGTTGGGAGACAGTCGGCCCTATCGCTTATCACTCTCTTGCTAGTTCCCTCCCCCCCTCCCATACAACCCAACTCTCATTTCCGGGCGACCGCTGCGTCGTCGCAATGCCAAGCTCGCTCTCGTTCAAAAATATTTTCTCCCTTTAGAAGCGACGACAGCAGTAGTGTTGACCTTGATTCCAAAACGGCGATGCAATTAGCGCTCTGATGAATGCCTCATAAACTCGCTTGTGTCGTAGGGCAACGAGGAAATTGAAAAGGGGATGATGCTTCGAGTTGAGCGGATGTAATGTCTCTGCATTTTTTTCCCTCATCAATAGAAATGTTATGAGTCGGCCTTGGAGTATGAGTGCGGGCTTCGAGAAATATGAGTTTTTTATTTCAAAAGCGGCTTCGGTGATTATATGGCATTATTAGTGACTGGTTTCAGCTTTACTTTTACGCTGTCACAAAATTATTTTTCTGAAGAAAGCCCTTATTAATTAAATTGTTGAGGACTGTGTGTTAGAGTATTGCAAGTCGGTAGCAGCAATTTTTCATGCTTCACAGAAATAATGCTTGCACGAGGAAAGTTAATGATCCTCCGTTAGAGTTGTAGCTAAATTATGCTCGTCCAGCGGTAAGCAATATGATGTTCTCTCCCAAATTAGTGATACCTTTGATGTGCTCATGATTTGAATACCTTATTCATATTTTGGTTTTCGTCTCGATAGCATAGTTTAGTGTCAATGTTGGGCAGGTAATTATTCCGCAATTACCGTATTCAATGAATAGAATACGATTTTTTTATTTTAATAACAAAAATAATTTAGCATTCGGTGGCAGTTCTTATTATAGACATTTTGTGGTGTGAATTTCAAGATACAAAGTACAAGACCTCACTGATTCCCGATTAAAAAAATACTTTAACGATATCAGTCCATATACTTGCAGTTAATACTAATGGCTTGGAAATATTTCAAAAATTGGCTGTCATCGTGCAATTATTTCTATGTTCTGAGGAAATATCTCTTAATATTTCCAGATTTTGTATCAATCGTTTATGTACGCATGGGAAATACTTGCAAAACCTTTATTTAGTAAATTCTTTTCATTTGGTCATTAATTTTATTTTGTTTCTATAGCCAGAATTTTAGTTCATTTGGCGTCACACTCAGAAATTCATTGCATAAGAATACTATCAAGGACTCTAGTTACATACGTATGTATACTAAGTCGCAGTGCTCAATAGGCTGTACTGATAGAGAAATATATGATAGTTACCTCCTTCTAGGACCAAGAATCCATGCATAAGTGAAAGAATTTTGTGTGAATTTGTCGTGAAAATGCATCATGTAGTGATTCAAGTAGTGCAATGATGAGCGAAAGACCTTGAATTGGGGCTTGCATTGCATAGCTGGTTTCTCCCTGACGCCCCAAACACCATTGAGGTGACATGCATGGCAGATATAGATGAAAGGCTGTCTTAGATAAACTCTCTTAACTCATGACTTGAGGAGGGGAAATGGGTGAGTTTATTTTAATGACCTAGTGGCGTGCTAAGTAGAGCCAAGAATAATACGCGTGTCAGGTGTCAGGCGTCGCAGGCTGCTGCTTTTAAAACGAATGGCCCTTACAAATTACGAGTGCGTGATGAATCAATTTTTTGCTGTTGGGCTCTGCCAAAGAATATTCGTACCGAGTAACTACTCAGTCATCGTATGCGGTTCCTACTTTCCTTCACTGTAAACGAGTCGATTTAGGAAAACCCTCTGATGCTTGGCAATCTGTTTTTTATTGCCCTGGGACTCGGTGGCGCCATGCCTATGGTGATTCATTGCGTTATTGTCGTCTGTTGAGTATTCCCCAGTGTCCTCAGAGTTCCTCAGCAGGAGCATTATGCTAGAATCTGCTGCTGAAGTTGAAGTGAAAAAAAATATGCTGTACTATTTAATATACATATACTGCTTGATTCTTAGCCAAAATTTGATTGTATTGTAGTGAATAATAGTGTGGCTTTCGCTTCACGTTTGATGCGCTTCGACAATATTTTTATACTCTTCGTAAATGCAACATGTTCAACTTAAAACAGTGAGATCACCAGTATGGTTAAGCCACGTTCGCGTTTCGGAGTAGGTATTAGGATTTTGCTACAAATGATAATGTTAAAACGACAAATGTAGCGAAAAAGTTGTTTTGCTTTTTGTAGTTTTCTATACTTGATTTAAAACCTTTTCTCTAGTTAATAATGATTTTATTTTATTTTTATTATTTTAATGTGTTCTTTTTGAATTAATTTAGTATAACATTTTGCAATTTCTTGATCACCATGTAACCATTCCCGTATTTTACGTCATTTGCATCTATCGGTATCCTTTCCCGGTAGAGTCGCCAGGAGGACATTGCGTTGTGTATCGTTATATGTACTTTTATTCCCTCGACCCACACACTTCCTCTCTTATTGTATTTTTTACTTGTGATTCAAGTCATTATTGTCTTAACATGAGTTATGGAAATTGCCAGGGAGATGACACATTGATCTATGGGGTGGCGATTTTTCCAACTTTGTGAATGTTACCATTAAATTATCCATAAGTCGCTTCGTACGCCAGATTATTAAATTTATCACCGAGAGGGTTGGTCTGTTGTCAGTGAGTGAATAGTGGTTGTTTATGCGCCTCGTTGTTAAATCACGCCGGAGCTTTTGTGATGGGCAACCAGAAATGCGAGTGATCACTGCCCATTATCCGCTTGTGGTCGGATGCATGCATTCATCGAATGGTTATTCACATCGTGAGCTCTGCCTGCAATTAGAGGGAAGTGGCCGTGATTTTCTTTTATGACCTTGGAGGCAGTGAAATTGCTGGTTGCGTATTCAAATTCGTGCTAATTTCAACGTTGCGTTTCCGCATTCAATCGGTGAAGTTGAAGTAATTTTCATAGATTTGACATATTCGTCTCTCTCTACCCTTTCTCATCCACATGGTTGTGCTTGTCAATATTTAATCTCAGTTCATCCTAAAATGGAAACTAAAGCGATTTTGAACTATTGGATACAAATGTTTTCTTTATCCGATGTCTGATAACATTTCGTACTAAACGACTATATCAGGGATGGCAAGAGAAAAGAAACGAAAATGTTTGGTTTCGACCCGGAGGGAAACGAAAATACGGGGTCTATGTTTAGTTTCGTTCCCGCACGAAATTAAAATCTCCAAGTAGTTTAGTTTCGACCCGGAACGAAACTTTACTCCCAGGAACGAAACTAAATTAAACGAAACTCCGCTTCTCATAGCTAAGTTTCGATCCCAGAAGTTGGGTGGATGGAGATAAGAGGGAATAGTTTCGATCCATTTCATGGCAGAATATAGAGAGGTCAAAACATTGACCCAATGACCCAACCCAATGACCCAATTTATGCTTAAAAACCCAATGACCAGTTTATGTTCACCGCTCGCCTCTTTGTGGTACAAATATGAGTTCCCCATGCAACTAATGTCATCTTATGTATCGAAAGGCGGTAGGCCGAGCCTCTACTTCATTCAACCATACTTCCTACTAGGTGTGTGGGTCGAAACTAAACTGTTCGAAGGTGAAGTTCGTGGTCCCGCCAGTGCGAAACATAATATGTGTTTCGTTTCGTCCCAGAGCTTTAGTTTAGTTTCTACCCGAGGTAGTTTTGACTCCGATTTCTTTTCGGCTGAGTTTACCTCCCCGGATTTAATTCTTTTTCTTTTCGTTTCTACATTTCGCTCCCGGGAACTATTGAAATTTTCCTGGTTTAGACTTTCTTTTAGTTTCGATTGCCACCCCTGGATTATATATCTTTGCAGATCCTGGTAATCACTATGTCATTCTCTCCTGTGGAAATTATATAGTGTATAGAGCCGAAACTTGGGTCATATATTTGAAAAATTTACAGAACATAAAATATTGGTGTGTCTGTGAATTATCTTCCTGTTACACAGTTCCACAAAATATGGCATCCACCCTTAAGTGAATACTGGGTTTGATTGGTTTCCACTCCTTTTTAAAGTTTTTTTTTTCGCTCGTGATGGTTATTTTTTTTGCTTCTTGTATTTTCATTTTGTTACCTTTCCCTTCTTGCGAGTAAAATGTTCGTAATGCGTTTGAGAAAGCTGTGGCAAGATTTTTGGAAGACGGATGCTGTCGTCAAGTAGGTACGTTGGGATCAGAAATTAGCTAAGATTCCGAAAAGTATATTTTTTCTTTCAGTAAGGGATAAGTTAAGAGACGTTAGATTAAGTTAATTCGTATTGCTATCCAAGCCTTTCAAACCCCTCATTTTGCTGTCAGTTTTTTTTTCCTTTGGGTTTGCACAACTCTTTGTCATTTGCGCAACGGAATTAGATAGTTTATCGGACTAATTACTCTCCTAATAGTTGTCATTGTGTTATTCTCTAATGTTTTTTTTATGAAATCGCCCTGAAATATTCCCAGGGTGCTCTGGCCTATTTACTTGCTGGCTTACATTTATCTACTTATCATTTCAAAGCCCGAGCGAGCGTCTCTCATTGGGACGACTTGTGGTCGCTACCGCTGCATTAGAGTGCTGCACCTTGTGCTTGAGCGACCCGCAGCTGCCATGCGTAGGTGTACACACTCTGTCACCCACTCATAGAACTGCACACGAGGTCACCTTATGGCCGTACCAGACGGCTTTTATGACGAGCAAATTGCTTATGTCGCTGGTGGACTCCTACCTATATATCTGGAAGCTACATTCTTTATGGAATTGGTCGTCGCCTCCATATTGATGGCTTAGATCGACCGTAGGAGGGACTGCTTTGAAATCCAGTCTGTGCAAAATGCCAGTCTGATTTGTAATCTACTGTTATGTTGAAAGTTTAACATTCATCGCTCAGTACGAATCTACTCCGTGATAACCACATTGAAGGAATCTCTGTTACTACTTTCATAGAAATCTCGGGAAAGTTTCCCTCTGGTCCCCTATAAATTTCATCGGACACTGTAGCCCTCTAGAAATTATCTATTGGCAGGATTAGTGTCCTCAACCAGGGCATTAGTGCAGTTATATTTTCATTTCTCCAACAACATTCCTATGGAGTCAGTTGACGAAAGATTTTTTCCCATTTATACACACTTCTGGAAGTTAAATTCATTGTCATTTGAATGAAAACTATTTTATATCGTATAAATTCGTGTATTCCTTGAATATTTTTCAATGACCTGATTGGGTCTCAGCGCTCTTCAAAGGGAAAAGTCTTCGTATCTGCCTTTTTCATTGCCAACCTTCGCCCGTAATGTTAGTAGCAGTCTGTAAATGTCATCATGATTGGATATCTTGGAATTTCATGAGAGAAGGTGATGAACATATGTTATATGCGTAATCGAAAATGCCTATTTTGTGTTCTGAAACTTAGTAATAAAAGTGATATGTATATACTCCAGGATTTTAATCCCAGATGGTCTACGTATCTCGATTTATTCCATGTGGCTTTGCCAATGCATGTAAGGTGTTGGCTTGTTATGGCCATAGTTATATGTATATCTTCCGCTAAGCATATGATATGCAATGGTCTGAAAAATATTTCGCATAGAGCGAACGTTTCTCCTCTGCGTCCACGTGTGGCGCACCATCACCTGGCCTCCCACTCAGCCTCGGCGCGCCGAAGATTAAGTGATTAAGACACATCTGCCCGTCATAAAATTAGCGCGTTCCCTGCCAAAACGGGTGCACCGAAGTGTAGTGTGGTCGTTATCCGATTCCTTATTTGTCTTTGTTTTGAAGGGTTTTTATACTATAATCTAATTCAACGCATTTGGTTATACCTAAAAGAAAGGCTTGCTCACCTATAGTCCGTGGAAGCAAATTCAAGTGAGCTCATGTATCTATAGCTTAATTGTAAACAGTAAGTATAGTGAATCCAAACGTTATATGGCCAGAACTACTCGTTTTTTTGGTAGATTAGTTGAATGAAACTTTCTAATCGGTTAAGTTAAAAGGGATTCAAGTATCTCATGTGCGTTCTTTCTATGTTTAGTTTGAAATATTTAATTTGTAGACGTGGTAGCTTTTAGTTTAAGGTAAGGTTGAAGACAGTCGACGTGTTCTTAGTACCAACGACTAGGTGGAGAATTAATCTGTCTCTGGTCCTTATTTCGACATAGTTGTCAAAGCTATTGTAAGAAATAAAGGACAAATTTTAAATAAATGGAGAAAAATGGGATATCTCCGATTGTTTTAAGTCTATAAATGTACCTCTCGAATAACCTTTTTAACTCCAGAATCATAAATTATAAATGACGTTTCAAATGCTACCAGGTATTCCTGAATTATTTGAAACATTGTCTGAATATACAAGATAGAATCTATTTTCCTTGTGAATAATCCCAACCGTGGTCTCCCGGTAGCCTTAGGGCACTCAGGCACAGACTTTAACGGAGACGAGAATCGATCGTGACCCAAGGTGACCCCGCGCGATAAAGCGCTTTACTCCCGAGGATGCGGACGGATCAGTTGACGATAATCATCGCCCGCAATCAAGAGGGCATAAAAAGGACGCTTCCGGCTGATTGCTTTTTCGCGCATCTGGACTTACTCGCAGATGCCCTCCTCGCGTGAGCTCTCTTCCCCGAGAGATGCGGCTCCAATCAAGGGTGCGGCGACCAATCGAAGCATTAAATGAAGTCACCTGCGCGGCGACAATCTTTGCGATTATCTGACGCAATCTCGGTTCGATAGCATCGAAATCGCCTCGTTGTCTGTCATGAAATCAACATGAAATACTAAGGTAGATCGCTCGATCCACAAAACTTTAGCGTTCTGGATTTAGTGAGCAAGTCTCTTATTCTATCCAGACATGAGCTGAGTTCAGAGTTTTATGTTGGAGGGGGCAGCAATCCTGCCGGGTGTTTAGGAGCTATGAAATACCCCCCCAGTGAAACAGGAGGGGTCCCCAGGGCCCTGGAAAATTTTGTTAAATTAGCCTCTCAAAACAGCATTTTAAGTAGGTACTATGTAAGATTAAAATATTTTTGCATATTTATACGGGTTTTTGTTACTTTTTTTGGACATATTACCATTTGAGTTAAGCTCCACCTGAACTTCCAAAAACACCGTCCATGTAGCCAGCTTCCCTCATGCGTGAGAAAATTTTCGCGGGAAAGAGAATTACATGTTTAGCTTCGATTTTATTCAACGCTGACAAACCTAGAGAAATGAGGGATCAGTGATAAATATGCATCTCAAAACTTTGAGTAATTGTCAATACTAAGCAATCGTGTTCTCACAAAGTGCCTTGCAATATTTGGTATATAGCAATCAATTGTATTATAGGTATCAATTCCTTTTTCCTTACGAATTCCAGCACACACTGCGCACCAATGCCTACTCAGTTAAATATACTGGTTCATCTATATGCTGTGAAAAACCTGATATAAACACCATGCAAATCTTCCTTACTACGGAGATTAAATTGTCCACAAATTGGTAAAGAGATTCTATACACGATTTTCGTGTATATTCCCGTTCAAAACTATTCTAAATAGCTGATCCTTAATACACTTGTCATTTTTATTTCATTGATAAATGCCATTTTTTTTCCATTTCCCTAATTATATGATTTTATAAAAAATGGTAATGGAAATGTTACATTAAATAATAAACCTTAAAAAATAAATCCTGTCGGGAACCGGAATATTTATTCCTGAAATCGAAAGAGATATTTTTCTCCCCATGGATTCTATCAGTTGGTAACGGATTCGCATCTGTAGGGTTCATCCGAAAGTCGTTTATCCTTCTAACGGTGGCGTCGATGATGAGGATTTGCTATCGGGTTAAAGATGGATGTGCGCACAGATGTTTGTTTTGCCGAAGACCGTAATTCACGTCGTAGAGAGCCACCTCCTTCCCTCGACCGGTAATAAGGCTGGAAATTAGTTCCCATGCGTTGTGCGCAGAAGGCGGGATTTCATTGCCTCAGTTTTTCCTCCGCTCGCCCTCGAGAAAGTGGGTCTATCGTTTTTCCTTTTGGAATATCTCCGCGACTCGAACACCTGCTGCATGGTCATACGAGTGACTCGCAGCGAATGGCATTACCCGCATCACTGAATCCCTTATTTGCGAATTCCTCGCGTAAGATGGCAGTCAAGTAGATTCTGTCATTGCGTTGCATGCATATCTGCCGAGGAATTAAATTCCCTTACGTTTTTTTTAACCGTGTTTCGTGAAATAGCGTCGTGAGATAGGGGTCAATCACTCAAGCGAAATAAAAAATGTGTATGCTTATTTTTTCTTTTCCTTGGAATTAGCTCACGTAAAATGAATGGAAATAATCTAACGCTGAGGTTGATCCTTGACCTGCCATTTACCACTTGAGAGTCGTTACATTCATTTCAATGGCCATTTTGGTGTTTCTAGGATTTATATATCATGAATGATCAGAGTAATTTTGGAATTCTTTCATTGAAATGTCTTAAATATCTTTTAAATGTTGTGGATGAAGAACTATCGCGTATACAGCGAAGGGTACGATGTCATTATTTCCAGCATTCTGTAGTCATGAGGTTGCCAACGTAAGAATCACTCATCCAGCCTGAAATCCCAGGAAACTTCTACCATTAAACACGATAAACCTTAATATCCCAATGTGAATACCCCATGGCTAGTTTATTGCAAATTAAACTAGCCTATAAAAATTTTGGTTCTGGTGAAAAATATTTCAATTTCTTGGTAGAATATTTAAAAAATCGTATTTCTCTAAATGGCAGGCCTCACACCGATTAGAGAGTGTAACTAAATGGCTATACTCCGCAGGCAAGATTACAATGTATATCATAGATAACGAAGTTCTTTTAAAAAATTTCGTCGATCTTTTTCGTTAATGTGAATAGTCTCTATCACTGCAATTGTCAACTCATAGTTTTATTTTTGCGACGGTTCATTGTGAAAGGAGACTATCATAGTTCCGGCTTGTACATTTTTCGGGGATAGGCGGCGCAGGAAAGTAAAAATATTTTTATTGTTTTATTTCTGCTTGAAACTTAAATTAATTTGTATTCGTTATAGGAACAGTTAATTTTAATCGATGTTTGTATGATTTCTTTTTGAGAGATTTTCGCGGATAACAAACAAAAATTTATTTTCTAGGAAGGGTTGTGGTTGTGGTTAAGCGTTCGATTCCCGGGTTGAATTTCCTGAAGGTGGCTTCTTTACCTTCTCAACTACACGATTCAAAACGAAAGTTGATTACATTTTCATGAAACTACTGCTTTGCCATCGTACGCACTTTCCAGCAATTTGACCTAACGTATCGGCATATGTCCCTAAATTATATGATTTGACTTCAGTAGACTTCAGTCACTGGCGAAGATCTTATTCTGTGTTTTAATTATGGTTCTTGACGTATGGCTAACATTATATAATTTTTCCTCAAAATGGCTTACATTTTCCAGCATTAATCATATTTTTCGCATGCTAAGACAAATATTGTCGTAAGAATCTCTGTAATAATGCGGTCATTCAAATAAAATTTCAGAAAATATATCTCAGAAAGCGTTGTAATTGGCTTTTTGATTAAAATTGTTATCGATAGGTAAATCATTTTAACGTATTTGGAAATATTCATTAAAATAGCAAATGTTCGTTACTCAGAACAACTTCTTTAGTAATAGACCTTAAGCTGTGTGTCAAGGAAATATTTAACAGTTCAAAGCACGTTCGATTGAGTTAGAGAGTAGCGCTGGAGGAAGCTCTTTGCATTTTTCGACTGTGTTAAATGGAAGCCACCGCATTCCGAGAACCCCACTTTCGCGTAAGCTTCCCCGTATTCATCCATTATGCCTCGCCGCCGCGAGTTCCAGCTATTCCTCGATGGGGAAGTGGGGGTGTCGCGATTTCCGTGACGCAATCATGCGAAGACGAATGGCAAGCATTCTCTCCTCTCAGCCACAGGACCAAGCCCAATAGCCCTTGGCGTGGTCAGTCCGAGGAACAAATATTAATAAACTTTTGTTCTCCCTATATGACATTGATTGTTAACATTTTATCCTCGGTTGTGAATTCAACGTGATGCCAATAATACAGCTCTCCACCTTATCTGTAAATCAAATTCTATCATGTTCGAAGAATTTTTATTCTTAGAAGAAATGGATTTATATTAAAGTGACGCGGTTGATAGGAATTGGTTTCTATTTCCTTGAATTCCTAATATTCCAATCGTTAAATCTCGTCTGCAATCTTCATGTTTTCGGGATTAGGTCACAATATTTGGTTTCAGCATGATTGTAAAACAACTTCCTCCTTCTCCGTTTTTTGTTGCATAATTTTGAGTCACGATCCTTGCAGTAATTTTTTAATAGATTATATTACCTCAATCATCCAGCGTATTGGAAATAAATTTATTTTGATGCGCTCTGGTCGTGAAATGGGATGTTAAATTGTGGGCCCGTGTTACCTACCCTTGAGAGAGACCTTATGACATTGCGGGTTTAATTTTACTTTTCTTCTAGTTTATGTTATTCTTTTTGTTTGATTATTGCTTTATTTATTGTTATTCATTGATAAAGTTAAGTCAGGTTAGGTCAAGGGAAGTTCGCCAACTGAATGCACTTAGCAAAAGGTGGCAAAGGGATCATGGATAAGATAGTGATTGGACGTTTGCCGATCTGAAGAGTGGAGATCTTGCTCGGGCGTAAGAGCATAAAACTCTTCATGAGTTCTACACTAGTATTGATTTTGTTCGTTTGCTATCATTACGGTAACATCTCTATGACATTAGCAATTGACGACGGGTTATGATTTTAACTAGTTAAATAGTTCCCTAAGGGGCAAATTGTACGTTCACATTGTGAAACTTAAAAAGATAATTGGGAAGAACTATAATTTTTATAATTTTGGACAATGTTGAGTGAGCAGGGACATGGCAGAGTTTGTTGAAGATTGATGTGGTGTACCACAATTTGTAATAATGGAGTGGATTTTGCGTGATTGGAGAAGAAAGTTAGCAGGGTTTGTAAATGGGATGTAGGATCTGTGAAAATCTCGCTGCTTAACTGGCAGGTGGCAGAGGTAGTGGCTGGTATTCCAAGAGGATGGAAAAGAAGTAACGGAGTAAAACAAGAGTATTTTGACTTCAAAATGAAATTTTGTTTTAGAGGAAAAGGTTGCGAGTGGAAGAATTGGAATAAATATTCCTACTTTCGCAAAAACTTATCCTTAACCATCAGAATTTTTGAAATGATGAAAAGTGTTTATTGATCTGAAAATAAAAACTAAAATAATCGGAGGGTGTCTTGGAATTCTGATGTGTAGGAATGGATGTTATTGCTATCATAAAATTCATGTCTAACATTTTATTTTTTGTAATTATTCTTCAAATAGTTTCATTGGGGATGTTTTTGGCAATTTAGTTGTTAGAGGGTTTTAGATTTTGGTTTATCTTGTATTGTAGCAAAATATTCTTCGTCATATAATTCGTTGTCTCGGGTGTGACTTTATGGAATCGACTTTACATACTTAAGTGTAAAAACTTTATAGATAAATTGAATACTAAGACCTATCGATACCTCCACTGCATAAACGCTCAACAATCGCCCACCGAATCCATTCCGCTCATTTAGATATCCCTTATAGTACTAGATGAGCGGATTTGATTCAGTGGGCGATTGTTGAGCATTAATGCAGTGGAGATATCGGTATGGTTTCGACGTGGCACGTCGTCATTTGGTCATGTAGTAATGAATTCATGTGGAATTATTAAGTTTTTTTTATATTTCATTATATTTTCCTTCATTTTAATATCGCTATCTCAATGAATGCCATCTCACAAATTTTGCCGCATTGCACTGCGTACTCGTCCCGTTTGCGTCTTTGGGGGGGGGGGGAGGGGTCACCCGTCGCGCTGTCGCGATAAACCGGAGAGCAAGGGAGGGCGGGGGGATAAGGAGGTTTGCAGTAGGCGCCGCGCCCGAGGGGGGGAGGGAGGGTGGAGAGAGAGTGGTGTGGGCGCGCTATCTCGCGGCCGGAGTGTCTCCCGTCGCCGGAAACGGCAGCGCTACCACCGGAAGCCTTCCTCCTCTCCCCTGAGCCACCAGCGTCTTGCCTCCAGCAGCAGCTCTGAGTGGAGGGGGAGAGGAGAAGAAAAGTCGAGACGTGCCCCCCTCTATTTGAATCTCGATAGCGACTTAGAGGGCATGACGTCCCCGCATATTCAGTACATATAAATGATATGCACTGAAAGGGCAGTGCCCCGACCCCTCCCGCGCCATGCGTCCCTCCAAACCGAAGTTGCCGTGAGTGGAGTCCAGCAGTGTCTTCGGAAGATTCCGCGGCGACTGCGTGATTCGCAACCAATGCTTTCTTCGAATATTCCGCGAATATATTTTAACCCTTAGACTGCGGGAACGTTTTTATACGTGTTGTTCGCTGACTGCGGAAAAACGCTTTAAAACCTTCTTCAGTTTCCAAAATTTTTATTGCTACCCAGGTAGAGCTTAGGTGCACTTTCCCTCACTGTTGGGATAGCTAATGCAGCTTAACTCTCCCCGATCTTCCCAGAAAAACAAAACGTTCCCACAGTCTAAGGGTTTAAAGGGTTGACATTGACACGCTTCAATGCTAGTAATGAAATTAATTGAAATTGGGCCTCTCATTAGGAATTTTTTTCAATAAATTTATTTTTTTAATCGGCTCCTTTCCAGTTTTTTGGTGCCTACTGCAGCGCCATTTTCGTTAACCTAACGAATTACTAATCTGATTGTAGAAGTGATTCGCAATTAACTCATAAATTAGCTTGATGAGGCGCATCAGATTTCTCATGAATCTCATGTCATGACGTACTCGAATAATTCTTTGGTCAATAAGTCATTTTTTTAGTCGCAAATGTTTGTATTCAGCTATTAGAATTTTACCAGTTATAAATATTCAAATTTTCAATTGTAAATTTCTAGAAATGCATTAAGTGTGGTCCAAATTTTTTAGCCCCAAGTTCTAAGTACAATGAGAAGTACTGATTTTGAAAAGTTTAAGATAATGGCGTTTGTTTCTTAGAACAGTCGCCTTGATGCGCTTCTTCGGCGTGCCTCCGTGTGTTGCGTTTGCGGTAGACATCTCCTCTGCCCTCTCGCGATCTCTTTTCTCTAAATCCGGACGCCCGCAGTCGGGAGTCGAGTTTCCTAATCCGTCGCGAAGGGCACCGAAGTGGCGCTCTGAAGTGGTAGTAATTCCACCGTGATCTAGTGTAATGTCAGTCTTAAGATGACAACCCAGGCTACGCCTTTGAAACGGCGCGTCACTGACCTGCAACTGCAGCACTCGGTGATTGACCTTGCAAGCTTTAATTGTGTTATGTCTTTGATTAACGTTTGAAGAAAAATAACGCTACGTAATTTGCTTAGGCGGAATCAACGGAAAGTAAGGAATTAAAATGAAAATATGGTAGACGGGAATAAAATGGTTGAGGAAATGTGAAGGATTTTATGCTGCGTTTTCTTGTAGGTGAAACATTTTCTCTGCCTAAAATACTATCGTTAGCTCCATCCTTTGATGTGCCATGTTCTGAAGGAGGACGCCCTCATTAATTGCTGTTTACCTTCCTCGTTTTATCCCCCTTTTAATTAAAGGTCGTCCTTCCTCCATCGTGTGAAACTTAATTAACCATTCCTTTAACTTTTCTAGTGTAAGGTATCCGCTACAAAATTTATCAAATATAATGAGATTGGTGGTTTTTTATGCTGATATGTAATGCTGTATTTGTAAAATTATCTCATACTTTAAGGCATGTTAATTACGGTTTACGGTTACAATTTTTACTTTATTCCATTTTCGTCTTTGTAATAAACAATTTTTTTAAACTCGAGTTTGTTAAAATTTTAAGCATGAATTATAACCATAAAAACTCAAAATTGAAGCAAAATATCAGCATAATAAAAGGCCCTTCATTATAACATTTATCCTTCGTTAGAATTTTCATATTCGTGACAGCATTCGTGCTTTTCATAAAATCAACGGTGTATTCACATATGTTTAATGCTTTATGTATTGTCTCTTTGCCCTGTTGGGCACATATTAATGGTTACGTTTTCTAATATCCTTTTTCTCTTATCTTACAGGTAAGTTGCCTCCGCTATGTCCGTATGAATTTGTTATTACGAATTCTGGTAGCTGAATGCAAGTGCAGTGAGTATTTGATGCCTCTTGTGTGATATTCTTTTGGTTTGAAGATTATCTGTCGAGGGTGAGATCTTTAAAGCAGCGTAAAGATATTATTATGGAAGGGATTGCTTATGGTATTGCAAATAGTTGATACGATGGGTTGCAAAATGGGACTCAGCTTTGGTAGCTCGCAGTCAACTATAGTTGATAGTAATATACTATAGTAATATCACTTGGTTATTCTGTGGGAAGCTACTTCTGCAGAACTGGGATTAAAATGGAAGAAAGTTTGCATCAGTTAGAAATAGTGTTTTTTTTTCAATCAATTAGCCGTAAAAATGTGATTCCCATGCACAATCTTTTTGATATTTCGATTGTTAAGTTTATTTATTTAAATGTTGTTGTCATCTGTATGTATCATACTCAAAATGGAGATATTAACCTTAATGTAGATAATTTAATGATCCTGCTTGATTAAGTGCTGAAAACTATAAGGAATCTTTGATTTTATGAGGTGAAGTTAACACTGAGTTTGCGACGGCTCACTGCACCATGTCTCCAATTAGGATATCAAAATACAATGAACGTGTTTTGGATCGCGATCCTCTCTCTTCATCTTAGCGCCAACAGGAACTATACCTACGTCTAGCGTTGACGACACATTCTCCCTAAATAATATTTCTTGAAGAAGAATTTCCACCAAAAAACGCGTCCATGACGCCGAGAGACAATCACCTTGCCGATCATTTTCCTCTTGAATGAAATATAGGATACATATGAAATGTACGGCGACAGTAAAATAAAGAAGGTGGAATGAAAGGAATTAAACTATAAATACTTGAGACTTATTAAGAGGTTATTGCAGTTAATTTCCGAGAAGAAATAATGGAAATGACTGCAAGCGAAGTTCGAAGACGTGAGAGGCTGAACTGTGAGAACAGAAAATTCAGTTACCTACGTTGTAGTTAAGAGTTACATAGAATATACAGTTTTGGAGGTATCACAGAAATGCAAGATAAGCGAAAGATCTATTAAAGAGGGATGATTGTCAGGAAAGAATCCATCAGGGATTACTATAAGGCACTACGCAGCCTATATTCGGCATATGAATTACACGTAAAGAGTCCACTCTCACCGCTATCATGAACATGCATGTTCATGACCGCTATCACCACCGCGCTGCTTACATTTTTCGCCGGTAGTTGGCGTCTTCCGGGCTGGAATCGCGAATATGGACACTAGGGTGGGCCGAAAAGAGGATTTTTTTCATGATCAAATTTGCTCAGTGCGGGAAAGTTGCGAAATGATATAAGGATCTTGCACACAATTTTCTTTTCAAATCGGATGATATTAACCACTGCCGTCCGAGCTCTAAAGTTTAAAATTTTGCGAAAAATCAGGCTGATTTCAGAATCAAACGGCTATCACGACGAATTTTATGAAAATATGATATAATGGATACTATTAAAGAGTGGATACATGTTTTTAGTTTATAAAAATTAAATTTGAAGGTTATTTGACAAAATCTATGGTTCCAACAATGTCTATGAATTAACTACAAAATTAGAGCATGGGCCACCCGCAAAACACAACTCAGTTTTGCCTACGTTTCTAAAATTCCATTTTGGGGGTAAATCGCAGGTAAAATAATATTTATTTCGATTGAATTTAAGTTTTTAGCAGTTAAGTCATCATATGGTAGTAAATAATTCCACAAAAAGTAATAATAAGGTAAATTATTTTAAATTAACATCAATCATAATGACGAATAACCTACCTAAGGAGCTATTTTCAACAAGAAATTCAGCTAAGGCTGAGAAAGAATAGAACCTGAACACCTAGCATTTCACTAAGTAGCTCTCTGCTGGTTTCGTGAATAAACTATGCAGAACTCACCACGTGGTGATGGAGTACTAAAGTAGTAATCTGGGAGCCTCCCTTTCAATCTATCTAAAAATCCTATTCTCTGCCTTCCCCTCCCTCGTTTCCCTAACATTCTACCCTCTAACACCGTTTTCAACATCCCCTCTCCCCTAAGTACTCCCTCCATCCGTACATTCTTTCTCCTTCGTATCTCATCTAAAAGCTTCCTCTCCTCACCCACCATGTCCAGCACTTCGTCGTTCCTCCTCCTCTCTGTCAATTTCACATTTTCCATTCTTCTCCATACCCACATCTCGAATGCTTCCAATCCTCTCTCGTCCTCCTTCCTTAGTGTCCACGTTTCCGCACCGTAGAGAGCTACACTTTTCACTAACCTTTTCTGTAAACTCTTACAAAACGATCATCTCAGAAGCTCCTTCCTGTTCATGAACGCCTCCTTTGCTAATTCAATTAGCTTCCTGATGTTCTTGCTACTGTATCCGTTTTCCTCCAATGTGCTGCCCAAATACTTGAATTGCTCTGCCTGCTCAAGTTTTTCCCCGCCTACTTTTATCTGGAGTCACACATTCCTCGCTCGCGATGCTTTACAAAACCGCATTACCTTGGTCTTCTTGTGAATAATCCTCATCCCATACTTCTCGCACCGCTCGTTTAATGCATCCACTAGAGCCTGCAGTCCCCTCGCTGACTGGCTAGTGAGCGCCTGATCATCCGCGAACCTTACCGATTTAAACAGCATTCCTACCACTTTCACTCAAGCCTCCAACTCGTCCCACACTTCTCTTACCATCTCCTCAGCGTATACGTTAAAAATCACCGGCGATAAAGTACAACCTTTAAAACATCTATCTTTGAAGAAAAAAGGTTTTCTTCTCATCTTTACTTACCCTTCATCGTTACTTACTTAAGAACCGCAGTTAAATAAATCATCCTGATTGTCATTCTGACCGTAGGCTAGAAGACGTCTGTAAAGTAGTCTCAAGTCAGCCCCAAATTTGCATTAGGATTTATCAGAAAACTCTCCTTATTGTCGTGATTCCCACCTGTATTCCTGGAATGGGAAGCCACCGCAAAAATCGTCACCTCCCATGAGTCAACACCAATTTCATAAGTAAATTTTATTTCTCATATCTTGCTCACAATTTTGATCCGAATGTTTAAACCACATCAAATGTAAAAACACAACCGTTCCATCACTCTGGAGTCTTCTGAAGGTGTAGCATCACTAATGCAGAATTGTGATTTTTTTTGTTTTGTTAAGTGCTGTTCTTTCAAGCTTAAGCTTTCATTATTACTGATCTAAAATTTTAATACCAGCGTACCAAGTTTCAAAAATAGTTGTAACTGACCATCAGAAATTATAGGCGCAGTTCTTTCTTCTCTTTGCAACCAAGCAGGGAATAGCTCTCCTCCATCTATTTTCTCCTCTTTGTATTTGAATTGCTCAATTTGTAAAACTTGGAATAGGGTGAATTAATGAAAATGGTTCTTGTTACCATGGACATGTCACCGCCGTAAAAAAAAAAACTCTCGCCCACTTTATGGTTTCATTTCGGAGTTTTCCCGTCATCTTCGTGACCTCCCTGGGAAAAAAAGGAGCCAAGGAGGCGACGCCCACGCCGTCGCCGCGGCCGATGAGATAATTCGCGCGTCGTCATCCGAGACTGTTTGGTCGATCGTTTCACGAAGGCCGACGGCTTAATGGCTGGCAACATGTGATCGCTTATAGGCGCGCGCTCAAGTGCTGCTCCCAAATCTCTTCACTCGGAGGACGCTGAGTGGTTCGTGTTTGGGTTGCATGAGTTGGAGGATGGGCGAAAGGGGGCTTGAGGGGGCTCACCACCGACATGGAAAGTGTAACGCTCGAGAAGTCATTGAAATAAGAGAGATAGACTGTAGAACAGACAGATTCAGAATGCCTTTTTTTCCACGATCAATAAGAGATTATAACGGCAGCGTTAGAACACACAAATAGATTAGATCACTTGCAGGGTAGCCTACTAACTTATAACCTTAATGCATGTTTCTGAATTTTATAATTATTTCCAACAGTATGGAGGTACTAAATTTTTCGTATGCGTGACGTTTTTTGGACTGTTTGGTGTGCATGTGGGAATCCGATTGCATGCTGCATGCTGGTATTGATCACCCCCTGCCAAACCCGCTAGAGGGGGCTTGCAGGGTATTATGTAGATGTGGATAAGTCATACAGTGATGAGTTCTCTATTTTTTTCGGAAAATGCTTCCAGCACTGATTAATTTATTTTAGTGTACAAATGGTATATAATGACTTGTTAAACTCCATATTGTTTTTTAGAGGTTACGCCGTGAAAAAATCAGTGTAATTTCTCGAAATCTTCTTGAGCATAAAATAATTAAATGACGTATCTAGCTATATAATTATGAATGAAGCAATATATGTGTTTAGATTGGACGATAAAGTGCCAATAATGGCAGCATTTAAGTGCGATTTTCTGTTGTCAGGTCGAGGCTGCAAGGATGTGTATATTGTAAAACTGGGGAAAAATCTTCATTTTTAATTTAAATTTTACTCAATTTCGACGTTGTAATGACCAAAGCCTCTTAATGAATGCACATATCCACCATTATTTAGATTATAGTGAGAAAGAAGGATTGTAACCTCGACTGTATTCTTTTTAGTGAAAACTTAGATTGAAACATGGTCAAGGTCAAGTTAAGAAATGATGGTTTCCGAGGTAGTGGTCGACTGGGTATTCGCGGTCGATCTCTCGCATGGCTGCTGCGGTGGCGGTCGGCATTGGCGTGGACGGAATTCGGTGACTCACCCTTTTAAGAGGAAAAAAAGGTCCGATCTTGGCTCGGTCCTTTTTGGAGAACCCCGAGGCGAGGACTGGGTTTGGGAGAGGCCGGGTTTTCGGGAAGGCGCGATCTCCTACGCCGAAGAGGCATGACGTGTATCTCTCTCTCTCTCTGTTCGCTTTATTTACCGAGAAGTGCTGCCCGCCCGATTCGTGAGTGTCGGCCGCGATGACCGCAGTCTGTTAAACTGACGTTTCGCGTCTCAAATTGCTGCGCGCGTGGGCGAAACAAAAGAAAATTACGTCAGTGAACATGGTCGTGTAGCTGCCTCTTATGGGTTTCGCGAGTCGAAAAATTGTATTTTCCAACCTCTTCTTTTTTTTATTGGTTAAAACTATCAAGAAGTAAAATGTGGCCGACCTACGGTAAATATTTATTATCTCCGCTATCTTTATTTCAGAAAATATCTCTTAGTAAATTGCTGCTGACTCCTGGTTATGTAGGACTTTCGAATACTTCGCCATTTACCTTAGTAATTTAGAAGGCAATAAATGTTCATATACTACCATCATGATCTATTATCTTCAAATTAAAAATTTTCATGTATTATTATATTTTAGGTTCAGGCAGTACACAAAGGATAAATATTTCAGGATTCACTCTTCGCACTTTATGAAGTCAATTTCTAGAGTTAGAATATAAGATATTGATGAATTGGCATCCCACGTTTTAATGAAATTTCTTAGAAGATCGAAATTTGTAACACGTACCTAAAGCATACCAAGCTTGCAAATATACCAATAAGGAATTAAAACAGCTTCATTTTCATGACAGGTGTCTGTCTTTTGCGATAAAAGTGTAATGGCCCGGCGTGTAGCATTCGGTGAAATTAAGATAAAAAAGCACACTGTGTGTGATATCAATTTCATTTCACCTGTAAACAAAGTCAAATCAGCAATTTTTTTATTGTGAGTGGGAAGGAAAGAATTTACAAATGGCGTTAATATGTCTGGAAGTAGTCATTTTTGTTAAATAATTTAAGATACCAAAGGTAGATATGAATGTAGACGTAGCAATTGCTTTTAACTATTTTTGAGCTTGGTCTGATATAATCTTCAATTTCCACACTATTGTAACATCCCTCTCCGCTCAGGATGTCATTCGTTTTCTATTTCTCTTCTTTTCTGGAAAATAATCGCGAAAGAATCATCGAGAGCCAAATTTTAAACCAAATCTCGTCGGTTAGCCGACCGTAGGGTAAACGTCACGCCAGGAACAAGTTTTGGAAATAACTTTGGTCATCGCGGTTTTCGTTCTCGGTCGTGGGCTTCTGATCAAAATTCGTGGTTTGTGGCTCTTTTGGGTATCTTCCTGTTAGTTTTATCATCCCCATCGTCATTTTGGAGTAATTGTCGTCATTCACCCGATAAATCGGCATGTGGTCCAGCAGATTAAGAGCCACGGCCGAGTGTGACATCAGCTTACGGGAACCGTGTCCTGTGGTGTGGAAAAAGTAGGATGTACAGAAGAGCTTTGAGATTTATTTTAATGGCTAAGCTCTTTTTGTGAAATGCATATTAATAACAATGTTTTCAACATTTTTTAAGTTTAGTGAGTGATGTGGTTTCCAGTTTAATATAATTTTTAATTCTCATTTACGTCTTAAGAGTGAAAGCCATTGTATGTATAACTTTTCTATGATTTTTTGTGAACTTCAAATCCATTTCATCAACTCGATGAATAAGTGAAATCACCTTGATTTAGTTATAAAATTGAAACAAGTTGTGTAAATTTCGGCTCTTTATCACTGTCAAAGTAGTGTTCCTATTTTTCCTATCGAGGTTATATTCTGTATAAGCGGATTTTATTTACCCTTACGGTCTAATTCTTCCAGTGGTCGGAGTGGATCAACATTAAACATCTACTTTTTAGTTCCGTCGTAGCCATTAAAGTTCGTAGGTTTTCATGCTTAAAAAAGGTGATGAGTGAAAATAAATCGCTCGACCTTGATTCAGGTGAATGCAAAGAATAAATCATCTTACTACTTTGCGTTTATTGAAATTAACTTTTTCCTTTATTGGCGGCGATTATGACTTCGTGGTGGGATTATTTGGTTCCGTCGTCTTTCATGAACTTGTTTTTTTCTCATTTATTAATATCACGTGGGTTTAAAATATGGACTTCACCTTGGATGCATGTTACTATCGGAACGGTGAAGATCGCGGCAGCACATTGAAAAAATATGTCTCACCTGGGGGCATTTGCTGTTTTATCCGCGATGATTCAGAAGCGTATTACGGTTCCATATGTGCTATATTTACTTTCAGTTTCTATCACGGGCTCGCCTCTCACTCTTTTTGTAGCTAGTGACTTCTCCGCAGCAAATCCGTCACTCCAGTAGAAAGTTATATTAGGACCACTAAACCTCCAAGAAATGGGGAAATAGAGTTTACGGTATAATCAGATATATTATGTATTTTCTGATGGAATTAAAGGCGTGCTATAGTGACCAGAAGTCACGATCGGAAAAAAATGTTTTATGCTGTATGGTTCAAGTTTTATTGAATAATTATTTCTTGATCAATAGCATTTATGGTATTGGATTCACACATATGTAAGTTTTGTCGTTTTTACTCAAGAATTTTTTACTCAATTTCATATCTCAACTTGCTGATTCTCTTATGTCTTGTGTTGCATCGTCTTGCGCCTTTTTAGGGCACTAATTTGTCATCCCACTTTTCATTCAACGTACTAATAATTCAGTTCAATTGGCTTTTTCTCCGCCTCTAACCCCATATATTTGCCTTTATTTCTTTCAATTTTTCGTAGAGTTTAAAATTTCTGAAAGGTACTAAGCCCGAGAAAAATAACTCTGCGTTAAGTTGACTGAGTACTAAACTAGGTAATATTTTTGTTATTGATAGACGAATAGGTTTTCGACCTCATCAGCTGACCATCTCCAACCAACCTTTTCGTCAACCATTTCCAGTTTTGTGCCCATAGTCCTGTAATCAGTCTCTTTTGTATTTGCTTCTAGTTATTGGTATTCGTGGTGGTCTCCTGCCCAAATTACTATATCGTAAGTATGTATCTTTTATTTGGGCCTATCCTATTCATATGAATCTCGTGAATTGGACCGCCGCTATTATGTTATACATCTCTCTAAATATATTACACATCTCTCTTGTTATGTTCGTGCCATGTGCCATTCTAGGCTTGAGGAAAAAATTGTTCTTGACACTTATTTATCAAAAGTAATAATTTAAAATTGGAAATAAAGAAATAAAACATTTTAAGGTTCACTATTATTTTAATGTGGGCACGATCTGGGTTTCGTAACGTGGTTACATGTCTTCAGGAAGATGTAACCACGTTACGAAACCCGGGTCGTGCCCACATTAAAATAATAGTGAACCTTACAACGTTTTATTTCATTATTTCCAATATGGATAGGTTTCACAAAGTAAAGCCTGTAGTTATCAAATAATTTTAAAAAATGTTCATATGCAAAATTTGGATGCCAAAAAAAGAAATCTACCGACGGAGCCGCCGTTCGTGCCGTCGTTTTATTGGAAGAAAAAAAAAACACTTTCATCGAGCGAAGGCGATTATAGTATCGTATAAGCCCCGATCTGCTTCATGTCATCGCCATCTCTGGCATATGCGATATTCACAAGAAAGGCTCCACTCCTTACGAGTATCATTTGCCGCGCTGAAACCTCGCGCGCGTGTTTGGAGTCAGACTTTCTTCTCGCACCACTCCGTGATCTCTCGCGTCCGTCTGGATTTCACGGCCGAAGGGACGTAACCAGTTATTGCACCTCGCAGAGTGCGCCCCTCAGTACGTACTCTCGCATATACATTGCCGTCGGGCCATGTTCTTCTTCGTCTTCTTCTCCGGCCTTCCCCATCCCCTGCCCGACGTCTTCGTCATATCCATTTCGCGCCGATCGTGCGAGAGTTGAGTCGTTTGTGGGAGAGAGACGGACGGGCGGGAGTAGCTAGCATGTGTCATCCTCGCGACCGGCCACTTTTCCTGGTAAAAGGGCCTCGTGTTTGTGTACCCAGAAGTCTAGCTCATGAAAGACGACGGCCGCCTGATGCTCCTAAACACTTCGACATGCTTCTTCGATGTCAACTTTTCATGACTTTCAAGTGCATTGCCGTTTATGTTTATGCTCAAGACTCGTTCCACTCTCGTCTATTTTACCACGCTGTGGTCACTCTTTGCTTCCTATGAGAGCGCGCTCATAAATTTATGAATCCTAAAAGATTTGATTGCTCTCAAAAATGCATCTGTGAATTTATTTTTTATTAAGTCTTTTCACAGGTTCATAATCACATTATGTTAATAGGACGAGACTATTGAGAGCATATTAATTCTTGGTATCCTGAATTGATTGTTGTCGTGGAGGTATGTGTTATCTTCTTTTGCTGTTCTTGGTGCCTATACATAATATATTCTAAATCGTTAAATGACGTAAATAATGACTCCCTTAATGACACCTTATATCATATCGTATGCTCCTAAGTCAAATTATTTGTAGCACGTAACAAACCGGAATTATCATTGGCCTCCGGAAGGAATTTCAATTTCCAAATACCTCCCCGCTAAAGCATCTTTGCTGTGCTAAAGCATGATAAGATGATCATGAAATTTATGCACTTTGGTACATACGTTTACTACACTTACGCGTTAACATAATTCGTATCACCGTTCTCGCAGCGGTGGTAAATGTGATTTTGATTAATTTAGAGGGTCGGGTGTTTAGGGTGGCTTGAGTACTTGTGTCGATCCATGGATCTCGAGTTCGAATGGTATAAATTAGTAAAATAATATAACTGGAGTGGTGCTCCACGCGTGAAGATTGGAAGTGCAGCACAATATCTTTCAGGCGATGAGCCGTGCATTGTAGTGCTACTTCGTTAAGTTCACATGTCCGTCCCATACGGGCTTCACTGATTCATCTCCATTGCGCCAATCCTCATCAATGCCTCTCCCACGCAAATCGCCTCGTCAGACCGCAAGGACTTGCTGAACTTGCGCATCTTACTCAATGCTCTCGGAAAACGGTTGAATTTTCTCTTAAATTGTCTTCACGCACCTATGTTTGAACTCTAGGTCACACGTAGTTGGCTGGTAATACTGCCTCCACCTTAATCTATCCTCGAGTGTGTTGAAGAAAGGGAAATCGTCAAACATAAGTAGATGGGAAGAAAATATACTATTTTGGTAGATTTCGATAACTTAGTAGGAGAAGAAACGTGAAATAATTGAAATTCTAGTTGCGGATATTTTTTTCATTTCATTTCTGGAAGAATCTACCTTTCTAATGTTTGCGGCTTTCCTTTGTGGAACTACGGATATGAAATGAAATGTCACTCAGTATATTTAACAGTAATCCCGACCATGGATTCGACAATAGTATGTCATTATCATAGTATGACATAATATTGAGGAAACCATGACTGGAAATAAAGTATTAATGTTAAATTTTCTGAGTGAGTTCTCATTCCATGCGCTGTACTTGTAAATTTGTCTTTTATATTTTCTCATACCCAAATGTGTGATATTCACGCCTGTGGCTTAATCTAGGATGAGCCCTACCCGTCCCTCACCTGTGTCCAAACCAATCTTCGGATTGAATCGCTGGGTGAATGATACCTTTCTTGTTAAACCTTCTGGCAATTTTCTACTAGTTTTCATTGAAATCTTGTATTTTTTATCCCATGACGCGCGTGTCTTTTAATCTATGAGCATTCTTCAATAGCTCTACCATGACACAAGCTATCCAGAAACAAAATTGGCGAATCGTATTTTTTTTCTGCGTCGACGGACACTCCATATGCTTAAGCGTGGCTTTTATCGAATGCATGGCTCGCGTGTGTTTCATACGAGCTCTTTTCTTGCTCCCTCGCCTTTATAGCACTCCGTCTCTCGTGGGAGACGTGGCGCCAGCTGTTGCCATTCGCTGAAGGCGTGGCTGGGAGATCGCCTCTGACTGTGGAACGGAGATGTTTGCGGCGGAAGCATAAAGTAAAAGGGGGGATCGGTAGGGGCTCTGGCTTGCGATAACGCCTCCCCTGCGCTAAAATCCCCCACGCATCCTATAAAGTGGTCTTTTAGCGCCGTGGTTATGGAATTGTAATGGTGACGTCGTGATTGTGAGGTCGAGTCGAAGGAGGGAGAACATGGATGCTACGTGGTCGATTGGGTGCTTCAAGATTCCATCATGCATGTGTTATAGGCTTTAAATAACCGTCGGAGAGGTTCGATTCAGGTGTTTTATATCGTTGTTCGGTTGTTCGTGGTCACATATTCTCTTTTATTCGTTTAAAGTGCGAGATCGTTGTTGTCTGCTAAGGAAAATGATGCTTAATGAAGTGTTCAATAGAATTTTGTCTTGTAAAGTTCCATTTTAACATTAAAAGAAGTGTATCAATCTATGACCAGGTTTTATTTCTCGCGAGACGAATTCTTTAACTTTAATTTATCCTTCAAAAGTTATCACACTTTAGGTTTTTCGCCATTGTTACAGAATAATGTAATTAATTACTTTAGAGATTGGTCTTCAATCTCTAAATTGGTGAAGATGTACACTGTGAGTACTTTGGAGGAGTATATGCATCAAGAATAAAATATAGATGGGCACGTTTAAAGGAAAAATGCTTTCGGGAAAATAATGTAAGCCTTCGAGGGCATTTTAGTATAGGTTACATTTGCTAAATTTATCATTGCGAGATGCTAAAAGCATCACAGAAAGAGGTCGATTGCAAAGATTGATTGATTGAAATTGCAAATTTGAAGCAATTTAGTCAAAGGTCTGCTGTGGATGAGAATAAGTAGTTCAAATGATGCGGATGGTTGTGGAGAATGTTCGTCTTTGGGGAGAGAAGGAGTATGGATCTGAAGGACGTAATAATCTGACGGCTTTATTGTGAAACTTTCGGCTTAGGAGTCTAAATTGCTTTTATTTGGGCTATAGGATGTAAAATATAACGAACAACGTTTATATATTTGGATAGGTGGATACTAGTTGGGTAGGCTGCAATCAACATGCTTTGCGTGTTCTTTTACGGGATAGATTAGGCTAAATAGATGGAGGTTATTATCTATTCGTATCATATATGACTATAAAATACCCTCACTAATTGTAATTTATTCTTTATTTTTTGTGTATTTTTAAATAGCGAATAAAAAAATATAATTGGAACGTCTTTTGTGGTAAACATTAGTTGGAGATTGGTATATGGTTCACGTATAATGCTATAATAACTTAGGACTGAAGAGAAAATATATACTTTGAGGAAATATTCCTGATTGCGATTAAAAACGACCCGCAGGAGATGCACTGACTCCTAATTGAATCTCAAACCAAATTGCGTCATCCTACTTGAATTAACGTTAGTTCCATAAGTTATGTATGGCGATTCCACTAAGCTCTGGCAATGTCACAATCATGCCGGTGAATAACCATACCGTACGTAGCTACCGTAGTTTTTTGCCCACTTATCGGTTCGTTATCGGCGGCGTGGATGGGCATCCTCAAGATTTGTCGTGAAATCATCGTGATGACATGTGATGATAGGCTGCGGAACCGGATCCAGCCGTGGTTTACGCTCAAATTTTTACGACGGATAGCTCGTCTTGACTTAAACGGTATCGATTGAAATTTAAAGCGCGAGAGAGAAATCTCAGACGGGCGTTCCAATCCCGCGTGTGTGTGTCGGTTGAGATCGGTCGGAGAGAGAGAGCGAGGGACCCTTTTAATATTGAGTGGGGTCCTCGGTGAGTGTTTGTGGAGTAGGTGGAGGATTATGTGTGCGTGTGGGAGGCGAGAGCGGTCGTTATCTCCGGAGAAAAACACACGACTATAATGCGATGGGCAATTTTTGCCCACGGGATCGCTTTTCCGAAGGCATTAACCGGGTAACCTTAACGATGGCTCCTTTTTATTTCACCGGAGCGGGGCCAGTGTTTATACGTCTCTTCCAGCTTACGACCCGAAGACGGCCGATAGCTTTTTAGAAGAGTGAATATAGAAGCGCCTTCGTCCCGGGCCAAGTACAACGTTTAAAACTGGCCTCCCTATTCAAGCATAAGGTTTTTATCTCTGAACGCTGTCTTCGGTCGTCGCTACGCCCTATTGGTATCCCAAAAGGCAAGACCTAATTCCCTCTCGGGAAACGTTTAGTGCAGCATTTTAGTTTTAAATTCCAGTCACGTCCACCTGATTGGAAATAAAGTAAGGTTCCCTTAAAAGCTCCCTCCGCTGTCTGTCCCCGCCTCCTTGCTTCAAGGCAGTCTCGCCCTTCTCAGGAACAATGTGACGCTTAGGGGTTCAGAAAATCATGGAGGAGGCGTAAAGAAGAAGAAGAAAGAGTTTTTATTTCGTTTTCATTACTTTCTTTTCTGTGTACTCAGAGTTGTTATCGTACAGAGCATCACCATTTTCCTGGCATTAATTCTCACCCCCTTGCCGATATTGTGTATTTAAAAAAACTGCTTAAAAACGAGGGTATAGAACGAGTCGATGCCTACAACGTAACGTGCTTCCAATCAGGATGGTCTATTTCTCGGATCCCTTAGCTTACATCTTTAGTATCGGATCCCAATATTGGTAATCACTTGCAATAATATGGTTCTCTAGTAAATTTTAACGGTCAAATTCTCAACTTAAATGCTTTTTTTCAACATTTTCATAATTGGCTTGCTTTTACGCCCCAAATCCTAGTTTCCTAATGATTTTATGTGTAGTGGAGATGTTTTGCTTAGTTGTAAATCACGATGAATGAGCAACTAATTTTCCTCTCAGCGCGTATTTTTAGGTCCGCAGTTTTTTTTTTCTAGCATCCTGGGCGCCTCTGTACGTTAAGTAGTTATCTTATTTTCTCTGCTCTGCTGCCTTTTTCAGTGACCTAAATTTCTTGCTGCAGCGTGAGATTCTCTGGTGAACTATTCATGAGGCATTACTTGTCATTATTGCAGATTATTCTGTTGCATTTTAATTCCCATGGGAAGTTATAAGTCTTACCAAATGAAGTTTCTAGATCTTTTTTAGCTACCAGAATCTATTGTGAGGCTACTTACTGAAAATTTTCTTCATCCTGGTGAATTGATATCTATCTTTCCCCTCCTTCCTATGAAGATGAGAATTATTTAGGATAGAAAGCGCTTAGACGAGTTGTTGGCTTCTTAAATTGGAGATATCATCTTCAAAAGGAAGTATAAACCAAGTTATTAGCTATTCGTACGTAAGGCTCTCTGAAATGCACTCCCTTAGAAAGTATACACATCAACGGAGGTAATGAATGGGCATTTTGGTCGACTTTTATGATCTTACGGGACTTAAAAGTATGCATGAGGAATTGTATTTTCAGATTTCTGTTATTGTTAGCCCTTTTCTGTATTTTTTGCTTGTTAATTATGATTCTGTTGGCACACTGTGATTATTTTCTATTTCGAAATGAATGAATGCCTTTCCCTTCTCTGTTAGCTTTTTCTAATTAATATAAAAAATAAGTTAATCTGATAAGCTATTTAGACAGTAAATTCCATGGGTTCTTCTTTCTATAAAATACTCTCGAATGAAGGAATAAATTATGATAAAATTAATGGGTGATTACTAATTTTATTTATTCAATGGGTTCTTCTTTTGTCTAATCCTGATTTATGCGTTTATATTTCACCCAGCTATCAAACGAATGCGTTATGAACGCCTACTTTACTGTGATGTTTCATAAATCTCTGGTGTATTGTTTAGAGATCAGTAGTTTTGGGAGCAAGAAATCCTTTACGTAGCTTCAAACTTCATTTTAATGCAAAAATACCATTTTTGACGTACCTTAAGAATCGTGCGGTGATATATTTTGTCGCTTCAAGTCATATGGTAATTATGACAAGTGGATGTAAAGCCTTCCATTTTCAGACTATTATTTCAGATCTTGATTTAACTAATAGCCGTATGAGGGCCTATGTTCCACTGTAGTACTGTTAATGCCACCACAATGTACTGCCGCATTAGTGTGCTGGAAAAGATCCGTATTTAATTTTATTCTTTCATTTAGAATGAGTTTCTCTGATCAGCTTTGTAATCCTAGCGATTGAATCTTCGCTTCTAATTAAAGTTCCCTTTTTTTATTTCACCTAATATCTTTCATGAAGCAGGCAAGTTATTTCTTGCGATCGTCACTACCGTGAATTGTAAATGGGTCGAACGATTTGTCTTCGTTTATTTCTGTTTTTATGATGACATTTTCAAAGTGAAAAGGGAATTGAAAGTTTGGCGGTCAAGTTCTCGCTTGTCAACCCGATGGTCGCGGCTTCGAATCCTGCTTTCGTGTAGTATTCCTCCCCCCGGCCATAGATGTTGCTTTTTGTCAATTGATTCGGGGAGTGGAGTAGATCTAATTTCACACGAATGAGTCCTCCATTGTAAGTATTGATTGCGATAACCGTTGGAAAGGTTTTTCAGCCTGAAAAATAAGCAGCCTTTGCGTGATGATATGAATTAAATACTTTTTAAAGCATGATCTTATACTTTTCGAGTCATGAAATTTCTTGCTCAGTTGCTTGTTGTATGCCAAAGGACTGAATGAACTAGTTTTGATGTTTTCTGGGTGGAGTAAAAAGGAAATTCTATATGTTATGATATGAAGTGAAACCTGCCTGAACGACCATCAAGTGGCTACCTCCATAGGTAGCCTTTTTCCCTGGAAACGAACGTGCTTATCGTAAAAGTTATGTAAATTTAACCACTGTGGAGGAGCCTCACCCTTAAATAGCCTGCAGCCATTTGTTTTCGATCAATCTCCAAGCGACCATCCCCTGTTCTTTACTTACTTTCTTACTCCCATGGCCATTAATACTTTATATGCTATTTAGCCTCGCCAACTATCTTCCTCAAATTATTTCAATCCTCAGCATCCTCCTCGCTTACTCCCATTCTCTCCATATCAATCAACACCTCATCTTTCCATCTTTTTTCGGTCTTCCTGGAGGTCGTCTTCCATCAGGGTTTTTTGCCCAGACTTGTTTCACTAGGGCCGCTTGCTCTCTTCGTATTATGTGTCCTGCCCATCGCAATCTGCGGCTCTTAGCTTCAGCTACTACTATATCTGACGAGTTGAAAAGGTCCCTAATTTCCCAATTATGTTTTATTCTCCAGGTTCCATTTTCTCTTGTGAGTCCAAAAACTTTCCTTTAAACTTTATTTTCGAAGATAAATGACTTATTTTCCGTTCTTTTTTTAATAAACCATAATTCAGTTCCATAGAGAAGGATTGGTATTAGTATGGTTTTATAAATTTTAAGTTTGGTTGTGATGGATAAAATTTTTTATGCTAGCAATTTGTTCAGGGCATACATACTTTCATTGGCTGAATTTATTCTTTTGAGTATCTCATATGATTCACTACTGTTTGACTTGCTTATGGTATCAAGGTATTTAAATTCATTTACTTTTTCAAAATTGTGATCCTCAATGTAATGTGTGTTGTAATGTTTCTGGAGTTGTCAGGTTTGGACCAAAGGAAATCATTTGGTGTTATTGTCATTGATTTTCAGTCCAACTTCTTCTTGAGTTTCTTTCATTAGAATTTCTGTCATGCTTCTTAAGTCTTCCTGTCATCTGCAAAGGCGAGTACTTTTTTAATTCTTATTCCTTAGTCCGTTTTCCTTATTTATTTTAGTGCCTTTTCCAATGCCAAATTAAAAAGTATCGGTGATAGGCCATCTCCTTGTCTCACATTAGTCTTTGCTTCATAGCTTGAGGAGTATTCATTTTTAACTTTTACCTTAAATTTGCTATTTATGACACTGAGCCTGGCTAACTCAATTAATTTCCTGGGAATTCCAAAATTTTCCATATTTTCCCACACCCTTCCCCGGTTTAAACTATCATAAGCTTTGCTAAAATCGACAAATAAGCCAAAGAAGTGTTTATTAAATTCACTGTATTTTGAAACGGCCTGTTAAAGTGTAACTATCTGGTCAGCAGTAGATCTGCCTGTCATGAATCCTGCTCGGTTTTCTTCTACAATCTCATTTGTATACACTTCTATTCTCTGTAGCACAATTTTAGAAAAAAGTTGTTCATAGTTTTTTAAAGAGATATTCCTCTGTCATTTGTCAGGTCTTGTTTGTCAACTTTTTTGTGCAGCGGGACAATTAAAGTTTTCTTCCAAATCCTTAAGAATTTTTTCGTCTTACCATATTTGTTCTTTATATCCGCCAAATTCTTTGGAATGCCGTTTGAATATCGTTCACTTAAAGTGTACATTCCAAAGATCATCTTAGAGTGTTTCAATGACCTCGTATGTATTAAAGCACACCCACCCCTCTGTCACTTGCAAGTAGCATCGCTTCAAAAGTACTTTCGTAATTGTAATGACATTTATGCGTGAAATAAATTTTTTAAACTCGCACCAGCAAACCACTCCAATTTCATCAACAGCATTCGCCGGGAAAGAACCAAATCCTTCTTCACTCCAATTTTAGATGGAAAATTAATTGATTGCTCATTTTATCATCACTCATTTTGGAAGCCTAACATCTCTCACTTCTGTGCTGTGGTCACCTCAGGAGGGGATGTTGAAAGTGCTAGAGGAAAGACTGTAAGGTAAATGAGGGATAGGAAGGAAGAGAATAGTATTTTTAGATAGAATGAGTGGGAGTTGGCCTTACTGTGAATTGAAGAGGGAAGTACATGAAGAAAGGGTGGCTGACAGAATATTTTTGAAGCACTCCGTGAAGACCTACCTTAATCGGTGTAATACTTCAATAAATAGATAAATAGAGGCTAAAATGTTATGTAAGAGCGCGTCTGAAGCTGAGGATACCTTTTTTCCGTAACCAGACAAATTGTTAATCAAAGGGCTTTGGGTCTCGTTTCACCGTGATCCCAGGAAATGGGCAGGTGGGGGAAAAGAGTTAATGAGTCTGGTCGGGGGTGAGGGGCGTGCGCCTTTTGCGTCACACCGGCCCTGATTCCTCCCCCCTGCAGTGGAGGAATGAATAACATTGGGTTCTGGAACGGCCGTGTTTCTCTCTCCTCTCTCGTTGGTGTGGGGAGTGGGGCAGAGGGATAGAGAGAGAGAGCGGCTGACTTAATATATCGATCGGTGGTTGCTGCGAGACTGCGACCTTGAGGGGAGCCGTGACCTCCATCCCCGCGCCAGGGGTCACGCCGCAGCCACGCCCACCCCCCTCTTACACCTGGGGAGTCTCTCCGGAGGGACCGTCCGGCAGGTGGGGCCTCAACGGCGAGTGATCAGGGCCGGCTGGGAGGACGTGGTCAAAGGCGAACTCCCAGCCAACATATTTTCTTCCTCCCCCGCCAGACCACCTTCTGTGCGGAAGGTCTATCTCCCTGAATTTTTCATCCCCGTTGACTTTTATGAAGCTAAAGCAGATTTGCTCTCCTTAGTCTGGGGTATTACTATTACGGAAGGTATTCTACCGGTTTTGATACTAGCATTGAGCATGTCCATTTTCCCCAATTCGAACCCCCTTTTCTACTCCTAGTAAGATCGCTTTCAATATATCCTAGTCTATTTCTCGCCCTTTATTTTTTACCTTACATTATTCCTCTTAAAAATGGTTTTCAGAGTTCCTTCACCGCTTAATTTTCGCTCCATTGTAAGTATTGTGGGTTTGGGATAATCTAAATCACTTCAAAAACAGGTTATTTGCTTCCTTTAAAGAGTGGTCTTATCTCAATTATAATTCTAGTTCGTTGAAATGCTTGAAATAAGGTACATCCTTTGTACGGGCGAGTTTGCGCAACAATTCGCCCTTGGTATGTTAAAGCCATTCGAAATAAATCGGTGGTAAAAATAGCCTTTACATTGACTAGGTTCGAATTGGATACAAACTTTTGAATATATTTATTTACATTGGGAAATATCACGGAAATACGTCTGCTCCTAAAAAAAAAACTGGTGATTAGTCAAGCAGGGTATTCATGTTTACAACTTGAGGTGAAGTGCGCTAACAGATCGTCTTTGGTCGAGCTCCTTTCGTCTTCAATATTTTCCTTTCCAACATTTGCCGGCAAAGTATAATGTCCAATGATGAGAATGTACTTGATTCTTTCACAACAATGTCAAACGACAATGACCTATGAATGTGCCTCCAAAAGAAATATCATGTTATTTGCATTTAGTTCTACTCTACTTCTTTCTTAGGTCAGCTTTGGTTTATGCTGCTTTATTTGATGAATAGCATGTGAACAATTCTCGTTTACGCCACTCCGTTGAAAGTTCTGAAATTGATGTGTTACAGTTTGCATGAATTTTTATTTCGCGAGTAACAGACACCTTACTTCACTCATATCCTCTAATGTGGACTTCAGTGTGAATATGATCACTACAGATACAAATTTTGACTGTCAAAACCCCTTTTAGACTCCTTTGTGTTGAAAGAAGGTATGAATATTCTTTTGTGGTCTTTTATAAAAGTAGGCCAATGTTATGAGGCTCGTGTACAAATTTTAATCATCGTTTTTACTTATTATTTATCTTTCGCGCCGAGCTGTGAAAATAAGTGCATTTATTGATTGCTGGATTGCTGTCGATTACTCTTACAGGGGTCCAATTTCTTTTTGGAGAGTGGAGGTTATTTCCTAATCGATTGCGTGGATCGCTAGGCTATATATTACCCTGGGATTAAGTTAGCCACCTCATAGGCTTACGGACGAGCTGAAACCCTCGTGACACTTAAGTTTTATGCGGGCTTAAACGTGTTTTCGCATCCATTTTCTCCCATCCTTATTTTCCAAAATTCGTACGGAAAACTATGCTCTCTCGAGTTCGTAAGCGGATGGAATTAATCCCAAAGATTTACGCATGTCGTTTGGGCCTCTTATTCTATGTCCAAAGGGGTTGGAGCGTCTTGGAAATCCTCTTTATTATTCTAGCTCAGTGGCCATTGACAGGAATTAGTCCTGTGTCTAGTCTATGCGTTCCGACGCAGGGTAAATCTGATTATAAGCCTTAAGGAGCTTACTGGAATTCTACATTCATCAGGCATCTCCTGCGGGAGTGAAAATATATTTCTTATACAGCTTAAAGTTTATGCGGGTTACTCGTTCTCGTGTTATGATTTATTTATTGTGTTTAATGTTCGCCCAACGAATACACAGTGATAAAGTGAACATTCCAAAAAATATAAGTTCTCCGACCATCTCCTTGAAGTCTCCATATCTTCCAATTTTTACGTTGTCAATAAACTTCAGAAATTAATACAATTTGGATTTAAAAATATTGAAAATACTAACTAGATAGGTCACAGTCGCTAAGAACTCAAAGGACAATCTAAATAACTTCACAAATAGATTATTTACTTCTTTTAAAGAGTGGTATTTCCTTATTTATAAATCGTTCGTTGATATGCTTGTTATATGTTACACAAATCCTGACGAATTTTCACAATTAATGGTATTCGCTCTTGGTATGTTAAAAGTTATTTTTAACCTACTACTAACGTAAGGAACTGTGATTGTCATTTAATAACTCATTGGATTGACCCTTATTGATGACCTCATTAGGGAATAGTAGATCGCAAATGCTTTTTCAATTTTTAAACTTCTGGAAATAAAATTATTTTAACAATTCATTATAACAAGCATAATTGTCAGAAAGCGGGTATTCATGATGTGGTACAAAATTGAAATTTCTTAAACTTATTTTTAGTACGTGCTGATGCATTACAATATGTTTCTCTAAATATGGGTTCAATATAATCGATCCACATTCCAACTTACTTCATGCATAATAGTAATACAATATTTGAGTACCATCTCAGAAAGGGGAAAATTGAAATGATGGCTATTGTGACTTTCAAAGTGTGCGGAGAAAGTTGTTTGTTTAAAAAAAAAGTGCTGAATGGACTTGCACGGGTGCCATTTTTAACATTTATTGTTGAAAACACGAGATTTCTTAAACTTCTCGCTCTTTGCTGAGGAGAGTTTTCGAGTTATTTTTCTCCCCTTAAGCACCCCTCGTTCAACCTTAAAATGGGAAAACTTCTCATCCGCAGCGTGTAAAAAATCGTAGGCGTTTGGTGTTGGCGCAGTTGCAGCAGCCGCGCATCGCGACTCGTTTGTTTTTTTGTTGAGAATCCTTTCGCACGAGAGGAAGTGACGGGGTTGAGGGATGTCCGTGCTCTTCGGGTCTCGCCCCTCATTCCTCTCGTCACGGCGTCGTCGTCGGTGCGCGTTCATTATTTACCGCTTACAGGATCGTTTCCATTCCATTCTGAGGCGTGGGCCCAGTGCTCCCCGCCCTCTCGCCCGCAGTCGACTCGCTAATTTCCCTGTCGCTCCTCTCCATCACTCTTTCTTCCCCGGTTCGTTTCCCTCCCGTCTCGCTATCCATCCAACGTGTCGCGGTGTGCGATTTTTATACGTCCGTACGCCATCCTTTATGGTCCCTTCTTTCCCGCGGTGCAGCGAGTATTATCTAGTAGTGTGTTGAGGCTTCTATGGGTGGGTGAAATGGGGTGAGCGATTTTGGTCCTCTGCGCTCATCAATCAATGATGACATTCGCGATTACTCTCAAAATATAGTTTCTTTCCCATAAGATTGGGTGTTAGCTTTTTTAAGAAATTAATTATTATTGAAAAATAAAATTAATGTTTAAAATTGATAATTAATAAAAAATGTATTTATGAAATAGTGTTGTCTTATTATGTGATATTTTCATTTTGTTTTCATTTTATGTCCGGCATTTCTCGTTTTTCTCCGATATCCATCTAAGGGGCAATCAACTCGTATTAGATATTTGTCTGTTATGATATATGTATGCTTCTATTTTATATTATTGTATAACTAAACTTGAGAGTTTCGCTTTAGATATTTTTCTTTGGCGTACTAAGCCACTAGAAAAGGTGTTTCTTTTAATGTCCCATCGTTTCATTAAGGACACTATTTCGCCGCTGAACTTCCTAGCTGCGTTTCCACCGAGGTGGCGTTGTCATCTAGCCTGGAATGACCGCGTCATGCTACGTTGTATATTTTAAAATGGGAAATTTTTCTGTAGAAAGCTACTACAGGCTAGATATATTATTTTGATGTCATAATTGATATTTAGTAGAGTTGGACCACAAAATTCATTCATTTTACTTAAAAAAGAAGTACTCTGTCTTATTATTTTGTTATTTTATGAAAGTTTTCGTCTGTATTTTCAAGACATCGTGACCACATCAGTCACAATGTAGAATGTTGGCTGAGATGTCACGTTTTTGCAGAGCCAGGTCACTCGCTTCTCGTATTCTTACTGTGTAGTTGACTGTGTACCTTCCATCTTTCGACCCGCCTTCCGAGTCTAATTTATACTGGCTGAAACAGTGGAAAAGGCTGGCCTCACGTTCTCACTCACTTCCCTTCGCCCCTCTACCAGGATTGATCTCCAAACTAGGCAGCAAGTATCCGTCATTGGTTGAATAATTGCGTTCTCTACCTGAATAGTGACAGCGCTTTCTTTTGCCTCTCCTTGCTGGATCCGGCGCCAGCGTTGGGAATGCCTTGCTTCACTAATGATATTCCAAGTCCGTCAGATCTATCATTGCTAGCGAGGAGAGGCAAAATTTCCTCGTGGAAGAGAATCGCAGCAATAAATCGTTAGTCGGCATGCACGATTGAACACAGCATTCTCAAAAGGACTTCGGAATGATAAATTATTTGTCCTCTGGCAGTCACTCACTTCTTCAATCTCATGATCGACATATGGGCAGCGAGCTACATAGTATTACCGTTTCCACGATTTCATATTGTCTTAGTTTTTTTCTGTATTCCCTCAAGTGTATTCATTCATGTGCACTTTATTTATTGGTGCTTTTAATGAAAGTAACGATACCTGGAGTGATTTGGTTTAAAATAATAGTATTGAAAACTTAAAGCACTGGCAACTTCTTGCTCGTTATTTTCCTCTGGTACTTCGTGAAACTTTTATTATCTGTAGGAATCCACTCTGGATTTCAACTATTGTCTCCCAGTTTCCTTGTATTAGTCTCAGAATTCAACCTCATATTATCTTCAATCGAAATCCGTTATTTGCCAAATTTCCCGGAATATTTCCTCATAGCTCGTTGTAGATTTTCCTGTTTTGCGGAATCCCTCCAGTTTTGTTTTCTTGTTGTTGTGAAATCTCTAAAACACTCGCACTGGTATTCCTGAGAAGGGAGTCATACTATTGGACGGAACAGTTGTCCAACTCACACATAACGATCTTCGACTGCTGAAGTCTTTTCGCACTCTCAGTTTGCGGCTTTCAGAATTCGGCGACAGCTTCGGGGGATTTATTACATAGTTCCCCAGAAATCTATCGAGTTCAGTCATGATTTACATCGAAAGCCGAAAGAGACATGGTGTTTCAAAGAAGGTAGGCTTTGTACAGGACAGAGCCCATTAATTCAGCGATAGCGTAGGGTGAAAAACGATGTGCCGAATCGTGCAAGTAACTGTTGCAGGAAGACGTGAACTTGTTTCCGAGTTGATTGGATGGACGTTGCTAGCTGTCGATTTCAATGAAACTTTTGTCTGTGATCATGCGAAGAATAAGTATGCCCGAACTACTTGTGCGGGAATTATGCGATTTATTGGGCTTCATTGAAATAAGCCGTTACTTTTACTGCTGAACCATCAATCTTTATTTATCGATCACGAAGTAGGAAGGTGAAAGTCGGCAAGTCACTATAACCTTTCTTGCTCTACAGTGAATTGAGCCATCAGTTATCAAAGGTCTGAAAAACTCTTTCATGGCCGCTACTCTCACGTATGGAATATATTTGTATTGATTATAGCTTTTGCTAATGTAATTTTGTACTTGAAAGGTTTTATTGCTTGTATTAAGTCGATTGTCTTATGTCTCCAGTCGCTAGCCATTTATTGTTATGTGGTATTTCCCATTTTATTCAAAATCTCTATAGTATAATTTCTTTCCTCTGTGTGTGGTGTGAAAATACCGAACGAAGAAATTTTATGTGGAAAAAATTTAATAGTTTTTCGTAAGAAGAGGAATTTTTCTTTCAGTGTTATAATGTGACGGTAACCAATACAGGTCAAGTTGTTCCCTTCTCGATAATGACGAATGCGGATGATATTTTATTTATGTTCTCCGTCTCCCGAGTAACACTCTCCTGGTTAATTGCAGAGTAGATGGAACAGAATATGACGTTTTGTGCTCTTTGTTGAAGACCGCAGAAATCACCCAGTTTTAATTATACAATCTAAGGAAATTATAAGTATTAGGTCCCTCAAGAAGTAAGGCTTTCAGTAAGCCTCGGCATTACATTTATACAAGGTGGATTATCCATGCCAGACAATCCACTTAACCTCTCGGGGACATCCATAACCATGGTCATTATCCTATTTCACCTTAGGGGTGCCGCGGTGACCTATTTTTAAAGTCCTGTATGATAGGAGGGGTACATAACTAAGATTGTTCTCCATGGATCTTTTATATATCGAAATTCATTCAAGGAACGTCCCTTGCTGACAAAACTGGAACCCTAGTCATTTTGTTGAGAGAAAGTCATCCCACTAATTCACCGTCAGACTATAAAAATTTCTCTAGCCATCAATTTGTGAAATAGTTCATTTGTAGGGGTAAATGATAACTTATGCATTATTATTATTTACTCATTGAATCCACCGTTATTTCAACATGAAGGCGTTATTCAAGATTTCCAAAATAATACAGCGTTCTCGAAACAAAATTTAGTTTCTAAAACACCACAAAGTACCTCGAGGTTCACAGACCGCGATAATTTGATGAAAGAGTGTGAAACAGTGCAAACTTAGCAATGAAAAATTTAAAGATATAAGGAAAAGAAATCAAAAGAATAAAAATCGTTAGTCTTGAGATGGGCCTATGCGATGATCCCCGATAAGAGCTCGATAGGTCTGAATTCCGTCACTTTAGCTTGAAAATCTCGGTGCTCAGCCCTTTTCCGATAACCTGCCTCGCAGTTGCTACATACTCCATTCCTATTGAGGGCAGTGAGTTGAGAAAGAAGGATAGGATGATAGATAGCCTTTCTAATGAGCTTACAAATGAGCATCTGATAATGCTTAACCGAAGTAGAATTGTTATTGTCTCCCCAATCACCCCGATGCGTGACATTATCTAATCGCGTTCGCGCATCCCACCTGCCAGTAATTATACTTTCAACCTCCTTGCTGGAATAACGCATAGCGTGTTCTACACATCAAAGTGGAGCCTTCTTTTTGTTTATTCAATTCATTTATTATCTTGGGCCTTTCTAGCCCATGAGACATTTTACAAAAACTCTACAGTCAAGGAAAATAAGTTAATAGTGATACAAATACCACGGTAAAAAGGCTCAGTTACTGAGAATACAAATATAAAATGAATAAAAAACGGAAAAGAAGAAATAATATACCTATACTAACACGTAGACACACTCGCTAATGTGGATACCTGAGAATCCAGTCGTACAAAATGTTCCACTTTTGAAATACGTCGGAAAAATTTGATACATCATGGTTTCTGCGACCTCTGAACGACTCTGGGGCGTCGGCCGCTCACGGATACCATTGAGGAAGCCCTTCTGCTCGCCTTGGCCTCCCGCCGTTGGGGTCCAGTTGCCCCATCCCCCCCGAGTCCGGTCTCTTTCCCTATATGGTCGGCGGCCTCACCTTTTAAACTCTTCCGCGAGGTCCTTCCATTCGTCCGATCTCAAGGTCCCTGCCGACCAGGTGAGCCATTATAACCTAATCCCCTCACCTCTTCATTAATCTCCCTTTCCCACTCCCTCCCACATATATGAGGACTGCTCGCTAATGTGCCGTGATGAATGTGTTTCTCTCTGGTGTCGACAGCTTCTACAGCTCTTTTGACAGGCGGCGGTGTATCGGCCCCCTTGATTGCTTTGTTGTCGTCTTCGTCCTTTTTTATAAGCCCGCTGTTGCTCCAAGGACATAGGTCGGTTCCGGGGATGGAGATAAAAGTCGAATGGGCCGTCGCTAACGAGTGTATTGTCCCTCCCTCTCCGTAGAACTCGAGTCTCGCAAAATAGAATTTTTTTCTCGCTCTGCGCTGTGGACTAGTTTTTCGGTGATGCTCGAAGGAGAGGATTGCTGGTTTCTACGCGGAAGAAATTTATTCCTTTCTTATGACGCTCTGTTTTCAAATTATCTGTCACCCTTAACTGGGCCAAGGTTACTTATAGGCATTTCTTTCTTATGTGTTCCGTAAGTTTTAGTTCTGTATTATAATTGCCTATTGTTTCTTATTAGTTTCAGTATTATGTAATATGTTCCCTCGTAATTTGTAAACTAATCCCAGTCTGAAGATAAATCGTCAGTTTGCCTCTCCCAATTGAAACATGTCTATTGTTGCGGAGAATTTAGCCTTATCTGGAATGATAAAACCATCATATTTACTATAGTCAATATTCAGTCCAGTTTGAAATAAGGTGCTTACAAACACTAAACCTACCTTGAGCCATGACACGGACTGATTCTTGGGAATCAATAATATATCCTTCTCGCTAAAATCTCGTTTGTTATTATTTCCCACAGCTGTTTCTACATTGTTATAAATGATGGCTTATTAATAGTAATACAGCAGTTCCTTTGCGGAAAATACGATGACAGTAGTCGGTGTTGTTACACATAATTTCCTTTTTCCTCCGACTTTCAGTTGGCTCAATTGGCTCATGCACTCATTTCTCCGCAATTCTTTTCTTGTGCTTGAATTGGACGTATTAAAATAGAATCAAAGACTATGAGTACAATTTGAAGTTACCAATATTTACTTTCTAAAAATGGAAGTAGTTTTATCTTTCAGTTCTTTGCTTGTTCTCATTTTTACAGTGTTTATTATAACATCAGTTTGCAAATTGTGGACCAATATCTGTTTTCTGGTATAAATTACTAAAGAATGGCTGAAAATATAGTTAACGTGTGTATTCAACAATAATTACTGTGATCATATGTATGATACATTATGTAGAGATTGTGGGAGCAATTGCTAGAAAATCAGTTTAAATTCCTCAGCCATACTGTGGGCGTCTACATCAAGCTACTCTTTTGGCTTAATAACGTTAACTAATTTTTCAGGTTCCAAAAAAACTGAATATTGTATTGAAATCCATTCCTTATAGTTTTATTCAGAGTTTTTGTCCTGAAAAGTTCGGAGGCTTTCATTTGTTTTTCCTCTTAAGCGAATTATACCATGATGCCTGCTAAATTCGGTATATTGTGAGACTCAGTGCTCATCGAGGCGTTTCTCAAGGCGGTATTTAAGTAGTGAGAAATCTATATAATGTTTCTTAAAGTCATCTTTAATCTTACTGCCCTTTGAAGTTTCCAGTCTATATTTTAGAACCACTCAGAATCCTTACTTGACGCTTCCTCGTGACGATAGGTTCCATCTCAGGTCGCGCCTTGGGGTTATGCTACACACACGTCTGGGGTGTATAGCAGCTATGCGTTGGAATCGTTTCTATTCGCCCAGTTGCTATTGATATTCGTGTTGGTATCCGTGTAATTTTTATTGATATTAGACGTTGATCGTTATTGTTTTAATAATGTAATGGATTTTAAACATAATTTTAATCTGATATTTCCTCAAATAAAACGCAATAAATGGATTTAGCCTAATCTGAGATGCGATCCTTGGGTTGCCATCCAGTCCTCATTTTCATACTTGAACTCTTAACTCAATTTTTAAAGTATTGTACTTGAGATAGGCAAGGCAAAAAAACGGGGGTGGTCAACATCAGACAGCTACGATATAAGGACTTTGATAAGTTTACCTTCATTTCTCTTACGAAATTAAAATTTGAAAAAAAAACTTTTTTCATTTTAAACGTTTGATGATTTTGTTTTTATTTCGTCCAACTTGAATTTTGCTGAATAATTTTCGTGATTTTTTCTTTTTTTGGTTTCCATATCATTACAAATACTCTTACGAATAATACGAATGTATACCATGCGCACCACTTTTAATCAGAATTAATCGATAACTTTCAACGTAACAATGATGAATTGATCCGTATTCATCAGTGATTTCGGATTAGAAGAATAGTTTTTTAGTATGAGATTGTTAATTTTGCATCTAATTCCTCGTACTATTTCAGGGAATATGGGCCTGAATGTGTTATTTATTTTCTGATAGAAATCTAAATTCTACTGAAAAAAAATGCCAAACAGCTCAATCTTTTTCTTTGGAATTTTGTGAGCTGAAATGAAAATAGGAATAAAAATGGTGTTTTAGAGGGGAACGTGGTATCCTTGTCCACCTACCAATGTAAGAGTTGTTTTAAGACTCCTTAGATAATGATTTTTACAAATTATTATATCGATATCGTCTTAGTCCATTCAGAGAGTTAAAAAGCTTTGGAACTAGTTAATAGGTCTAAACTCTGCAAATTAAGACGTATTGCAGAAATGCAGACGCCAGAGATGTAGACGCAATACTGTTTCTTGGGCTTAAACATCTCGCGTTAGTCATGGAAAGTTTTGTTGATGATCATTTGCGGGGGTTATCATTCGTTTTTACTTAATTTGACCGTATTTGTACTTTTCTTTGTCCTTCGTTCTTTGGATTGTAATGTAATTTGATGACGTGCATTTCCAGAACAGCGAGTGTCGAAAGGGCAGAAATTGGAAATATTGTCTTTTTTCAAATATTTTCAAGATTACCAAAGCCATGCTTTCGACTTTTATTTATTATTAGATGTGTTACTCGTACATTGTATCTATTCTGAGAAAAAATGTAAACAAAAGCCCTGCTCGGCACTAACATTAAACCATTAAAAAAATAAATATATGGAAACATTTTCATCCCAAAGTATTGTATAGTGGACTTGTATTGGGATTAATGTCTTCAAGTGTGAGGAGGCGGGTATAGAAATCTTTCTCTTTAGCGAGGGACGTTCCAT
Organism: Ischnura elegans; assembly: GCF_921293095.1. Lineage (NCBI taxonomy): Eukaryota > Metazoa > Arthropoda > Insecta > Odonata > Coenagrionidae > Ischnura > Ischnura elegans. The sequence goes on from NC_060248.1 coordinate 112,653,123, forward strand.
GATCTAATCCGTCGTGAGTTAGCTAACCCTGGCGCCGAATGTCTTTCCATCCGCCTGGGACAAACCGCAGGAGCGGTCTTGCGGCATGGCTCTCGTCCCGTCTGTTTGCGTTTAGGAATGGAGTGCAACTGCAACGACAGCGACCACCTCGAAATGGGAAAACCCATGATGGCACTTGCTCTACGCTGCGTGAAGCTACCCACCGCAAGCTAAGCGGTGCAGTTACGCTAAAAATAAGAAAGTTATTAAGCTTTTGAAAACCGACGCCAACCGTTCTCTCGTGAGATTTGTGCATTAAGAAAGACTGGGCGATGTGACAGAAATTGAATGAGATATGAAGTGAAACACTTTGCCCTTTCCACATAAAATTTTCATCAAAATACAGTCGACATGTTTCGCTGCCCTGCAGCATTATCCATAGTTAAATTACAATAAAGAAATATGATGTTTAAGGACTTTTCCTTATCTGCCTGATCACATATTGCCTTTCAATTCCGTGTGAAATTACTCCATGAAACTATCAAATTTAGTGTTTTCTTATTTTATTTTTTGTATTGAATTCCGTAAACACTAAAACAATTTTATCCTTTTTTCCTCTTTGAAATTTAAAGTTGAAGTTGTTAGTTCTCTGCGAATGACCGTCGAAGCACCTCTTAAAGCAAATCGCTTCTCTGTACTCGATTTGGAACTTCGTCAATTGCAGATGTGTGTGATAATTGCAGTGTGATATCATCAATATGCATTTTCTGTATCGTTTCGGGGAGTAGAAATTTAGATAGTGACCATCATCGCTTCCCAAAGCGTTGGGCATAACAATTTCTTACACTTTGCAACGATACTCATTGATAGAGCTAACATCGATATGATTCGATTCCACACCGCAACAGAATGTGCCATTCTCGGTTAATGTCTTTCTTGTATCCACGTGCTTCATACACTGCGATTTCCTCTACCTCCTGTGATTCCATCCACTTTCGAGGTTTTATGTATTTTAGCAGAATGTAACTTAAATATATTTATTGTTTTTCATGCATAATGAGTCTTCTCCTATCAATAAGAAAAGCAGCCATAAATATTTGACTGGATAAAACAATCGAGCAGTGTTTTCATTTGTAGTTAAAACTTTATTATTCTCTCCGAGCTATTAGGGAAGCTTTTGGAGCGTATAATTGGACATGTATATTTAATTATATATTTACCTATACAACTGTCATTTTTAAAGAAAAGTATTTATTACTTGTTTTCTTTGAAAATTCATGACGAAAGAGAATAATGGGGAAGGATTAATAGCAGCTTAGAATTAAAAGAAAACGGGCAACTTAAACACGGAATGATTACTTGTTTTACGTACTTCTTCTAATACTTCCAACATTTGACCTTCATAATGTAACTCTCTTATTGAGTCAAAATAACTAGAGAACTCGTAATTTAATTGCAATTACCAATAAAATATTTTAATGCTAATCCTAATTGGCTGGTTCGTCCGCTCCATTTGAATATTCATTGTAAGTCTTGTTCTCAAATTAGTACACATCTATTAATGTCTTTTTCTTTAATTTCAGGTAAGTCATCTTAGTTGCTACCATCAAGTGCAATTGTACGTAATCCTGTTTGAAAAACTACGTACGGGTGAGTGTGTGTGGCCCCATCTAAGGTTGGCTAATATTTATTTTTCGTTTCCATCCCATGGGTTGATGAGTGTCTCTATGAGGAACTCTTCTACATGGCTACACGGCTAAAACTAATAGCGTATTTCTCTCAGGAAACCGTGAGATTCATAGCCTTCACGAGATGCCAATTTCAATGCATCCGGTTTTTTATTTTTTATTTCCGTTGGCATAAGCAACATATCCGAATCCGTTAATCAAAAGTATATTTTCTTATAGAATATTACGTATGATGAGTTCTTATCGTGGAAAAATCTTTTAAAAAAAAGTTAGATTACTTCACGAAGGATGGATGGTATGTGCGTGGCCGCAGGTTTCGTTTGTCCTACAAATTTCAGAGTAGTGGTCGAATTCCTTTTTTTAACATTATCTACATGGTAGAATTTCATTTTATTGCGTTGACTTTTAAAATTCTTTCATTCAATTTATAATAACAATTGATGGTTATTAAAAATTAATATAAACTTTAAAAACACCTCAAGCTTTCTATTGCCGGACCATCTCTTTCATTCCCCCAAATAAAACAATCACCCCTCTCCTTTATCAACAACCACCATGCTAAAAATATTCAAAACATGAAGAAATATCCCAAATGAAAACAAAATTAATGCGCAATAAGTAGGTCAAAGAATTGTCCGACTTTTCAACTTGAATAATGCTCATTTGGTATTAAAAATTGGTAATAATTTTCTTTACCGGCTATATTCTTGACGCTTTTCATCTCTATAGCACACGCATAGCAGATTTGCAGATTTCCTATATCTCGAAAATGTTGGCATCCTCTCAAAATGCAGTGTGGTGTGTCCTCAGGGATTTCCACGACCTTTCCCTTTTTTTGCGTGGGAACCCTTGCCGCGGCACAGAGGAGGATCCCTGTGAGGGCATCGATTTTCCCTAACTTGGCTCATAATGCGAGGATTTTGGCGCATTACGCACCCATAACCGGTTGCTCCTGGGGAGCCTGAGCCCCACCCAATGGTCGTCTATCGTCGGCTCGCTCCGCAGTAATGGCTGGATTATACTAATTCCGGAACCCCAAGATCATCTGATAGCCGTGGTGATGGTTACGCCGCAAAGGGTCCCTTATCTCCCATGCATTTCCTAAATTTGTACTACAGCTTCTCGCTTAATTAATGAAAGACTTCCTCGCTGAAAAGGTGGGGTAGCCTTAATTTAAAAAATTCAAGGTTCATAGGAAAGCTTTTTGGCGGATCGACGTACTGGAGGAGACTGAGAAAAACTTATCTGAGTTATGTTAAAAGTTTTTTCCAAACCATTACAAACGCATATTTAATAATAATAATAATAATAATAATAATAAAATGCCTTTATTCGGGCGAGGTTGAGACTGGAAAGTCCCCTCTTCCACCTAACCCCTCGATAACGTCAATGCAAGCATATTATAAAATATTAGACAAACGTTTACAGTACCAAGAATATACAATATACACTGTTTGTGAAATGTCAAAAAATATAAACAACTATATGTGAAATTTTTGTGTAAAAAAGATTTAAGTTGGTGGGAAAAAACATGAGGATAAGGGTGTAATATCCTTCAGCGAAAAAACCCACTGCAGGAAAACGCCCACACAAGAAGGAACGCCCACATAACCACACACGCCCATTTACGTTGGCTTGGAGTTTATTTGTTTACTTATAGTTCCCCCTTATTTATTTTTATGCAATCTGTACGTAAAGAAGTTTTAAAATATTTTTTTTTCTATGGCGATGGCCTTAAAAACGCCCCTCTATCAGGTCTATCAAAAGAAAATCACTTAATCATTAGCGTGTTAAATTTACTCCCAAATAATTTCAATTTTAAATACTGCGATAGATTTTATAGTCTTTTACATCGATTTAAAGGTAGCAGTCCTCAAACATGTTATAGTGTTGAAGTTAAATGACTTTGGCGTTATAAGTCTTTCTAATGAACTGTTTGAATGGCGTGAAATAATTTATTTATTTTATCGTCACGATGTATTTTTATAAATATGTGGACCGAAAATAAATTGGTTCGATAACTCAGACTAGTCAGGCTTTTTGCAATACAATTCCTGTAGTCAAAGTTTTAAAACTCAAAATAGTAAGTGAACTCTACTCATTCAGCAAGTAATTTTATTGGCAAAGCAATCATGGAGAAAGTGTATTGATACTAGTGTAATATTGCTGTGCTGCAATACTTCAGGTGGCTCCTTAGTATGAGCTTTTAAGTCTTCATTTCTTTGGGTGAAACTTATGGTGATTTTATGATTTTTTTATAATGCACTTGCTGATCATTCTTTATTCATAAGCTACCTCCTCGTTTTTTCGTTAGGAAAAATTACATTTTTGAGAGAAAGTAGATGTTACGTCAATATTTTTCGCTACTCTTTTTTTTTCGAATCATCTTTTGTCTGCTCCTCTCACCATCCGAGAAAACTGCCGAAAACACGCGGTGCCATGGAAGGGGGGGAGCATGAGTATGTTTTCTCGATGGTGATCCGGCTTGTCGTTCAAGGTGTCCCCGAGAGGGTTCCCACTCAGTGGCTGCTTTCCGTATGACACTTTACTGAAGAATCTCTTCAGCCGAGAGGCGACGTTGAAAACCCCGGATGCATCCTGTCGAAAAGATACTCACGCCTTCAAGTCTCCTTCTTGCCCTGCTCCCCTGTCGCTGATTTTTACGTTAAGAAAAGAAAATCAGAGCGTATTAGTATTTTGTATAGTCATTGATTCTTTTTTTCGTAAATGTTCTTTTTTTTCGTAAATGCTACATGCTGAAGGTAGGTGTACCAAGAAAGTCTGTGAGCTGTCTTTACTTTGTTATTGGCCATATAGCCCCATTGAAAAGTTAGTGGATTGAGCTTTGCTTTGTTATAAATTTCCGTTGTTAACGATAGTCTATTGAATTTAATTTCTCTTTTGGGTCGCGGGTATCGTCTTACAGATAAATCGTGGCTTACCTATCAGTATTCGTGGACAGTGACAAAAATAAGCTGAGATTACTGATTTTACCCAAGGTTTTTATTACTAAATAGTTTTGAAAATATTGTGTATCATTTTCAGTCAAAATCAGGGGTACCTCTTGGGTCGGGAGTATATAAAGAGATTGCATCATCTCAAAATCTCATAATTGTGTCGTAATGAAGGAATTACAAATAGTTATGCAGGCGTTTCAGCATCAAAATATTCTTAGCGAAATATTTTGTAATTTAGTTGCAAAAAGTCGCTTTACGCCTATCTCTCTATTTTAGCTTGGTATTCTTAATGAAATAACGGCATATGCATTTCCTCTGACGACATTCAACACGTTTCGACGGTATTTTCTCTAAAAGATAGAAAACTCTAAGTTAATTATTGAGTTTGCATATCTCACTTCTTGAAATTATTTTTCCGTGAAATATATACTTGTGAAATAAGTGTGCTCTAATGTAGCTATATTTGACACCACTAGCTCCAGGGAAATTTGAGTTTTGTGGTAACCTTTATTTTGTGATCGATTTTGTTATCATTTTAATTTGAGATAATTAAGTGTCAATTATACATAAGTATGAGTAACAGGAGGCATATTTCACTTCCTTTCGTAGATTTTTTATCATGGATGTTTATTTTGTGTCAGATTGTCTCGCTTGACTGGAATATTGCCTGAAACACCCATTGCCGCTGGAAGGGGATGAGGGAGTATCTTACTTCAGGTATACATTACATGGATTATTTTTTCAAGTGGGTATGTGAATTCATTCATCGGTGAGCTGCTCAGACACCGGCTTGTCCAGACATAGTTGGGGATTTCTCCGTGAGGGCCTTAATGAGGTGAAGATTGAACGCGAGGCGGGAGAAACTCGGTGGTAGCTTTGGTTGCAGTCTTTAGGAACGGAGTGCGGCTATGAAAACAAAAGGGGATGTTTGAATGAGGAATTTTCGTGGGGTAGTCAACGTTGGCCTGAAAAAGCAAGGGTAGCGCTCTTGACTCATCTGCGTCTCGCACCGAGGAGGGTAAGCGAGGAATCGCTTCCAACAGCGAGGGTAGAGCCTATCTACGTCCCCTATATCGCTCTCATCGGATCCATGGCATAGTCCCCCACCCTATTACATGGTGATGCGATCACCTCGATTTTTATCATGGCTCCTCACGTTCGTCTTCTCGACAATAGATGGCGGGGTGCGCGATGGCTCGGCTTTGTGACGCTCTTTTGGCGCCCTCTCGTCAACATTCATCTGCGTATATTCGCTTTATATCCTCAGTACTCAAAACAAACACATTATTTTTTTTAAATGACCCCATTTCAGTGTAATTGTATGTCCCTTTTATTGGAAAAATTTCCACAAAAACGTTAACGATCTAAAATATTCTAAATCGGACAGATATATAGTTACACATTCCCAAAATTACAGTCAATAACATACATAGTATTTTCCCTTCTGTACAATGGGTTCTCAACCTGTAACTCGCACATCAGAATTTAACTCAGCGTCCTTCATAAGTTAGCTCGGAGAATGTCTTACTTATGGTGTACGTCGTCAGAGGGTGGAGGTGCGGTTGCGGGTTGAGGATAACGTTTTGTAGGGCGATGATCCTTTTTTCATTCGGGGATGTCCTAGTATTGAAACTCGCGTGAGTATGAATTGAATGCTGTTGAAAATTGCACCTAATAATTCCAGTATGGAAAAATTCCTCCATCTGAGAAGAATATTCGGACTCCAGATCCACGGATATTACAGAAGAGGATCCTCAAGTCGGTCGGTCGAATGTGTTGTCACCCACCGCGCATTTAAAATGGGTTTACAAAAGTCGCCACATAGTGATCCGAGTTTCACGGGGAAATAAGGTATAATTATTGGTGATAACTGAAATTAATAAACATGATGAATGTGAAGAAAGATCTGAGGTTTTCCCGGCGTATGATGTTGTTGAAGTTATTTCGGGTTTCCCACCGGATAAGGTTCTCCATCTCTGCCGACGTTTCGATGGTCAAGTCGTCCATCGTCATCAGGGCTATGAATGATGAATGTGATCTATCAAATTCATGAATTTTTATGATATTCCCCGCAATTGAAAAGTTATAATGCAAAATATTGGAAAAAAAGTGGATCGCATTGTACTCATCACTGCGCCGTAGACATTTTTGAAAACCGATTAAAATGCGACCGAAGTGGCAACAGAAATCTGACTTCCGAGATGGAATTGGACCTCCTCTATATCCAGTCTTTTTATCTATATCATCGATAGTCACTTCGAATAGTTCGTTCACGACCCATAAAGTGACGTGTGTGGTGTGTTTGGGGTCGATACTGCCAGCACGTAAGAGTGCGTGGTTGGTATGGGTGGTGTAGGTTGTTGAAGATCCATGAGGGTTGGGCCAGAGGGGAAATGAATCACTATCCTCCCCCTCTTGAGCCTCCCCCACGCATGAATTGGGAGTGCGGGGGTTACTTTTTACAGTCGAACGAAACAACGCTCAGCCCTCTTACCTTTCGAGAGCACCGCGCTTGCGCGTGTTTTGGATCACTGAAACCGCCATCCCCTCTGCTGGAGAGCAAAGACTCGTTTCTTTTCCATTTAGAACCAAGGAGTCGAGAATGTGAGTTGGAGCATCATTACTTCTGATTTCAAGCAATCATTTGGCCGGATCCTATTTTGGATAATTTATATTCAAATCATAAGCATGGATGTGGAATTTTGAAACAGTACAATCAATTAATTGTATTAATTAAATTGTCTACTCAGTAAGTAATAGGAAAAAAGTAGCCTTAGAAGTTGTTAGTCCTCATAGGAATAGGATATGATCGGCGTCGCTCAATCCGGCGTGATTCGGTCCCTTATCATCTTCATCGTAAAATATCTTCCCATTTTGATTGGCCATTACTTATTTTATTCAGCGAAATTGCTGTGTATTTCCATTAAATTTGTGGGAATGCAGATTTCTTGAGATTTTTCGTAGTGCCAAGGAAGTTGTTTTTCTCCGCAGTATTAAATGCAAAAATTCCTTGAAATCACTCCGCGCACTATGAATCACCCCCTGCCTTACTATCGCGAGGTGACTCTCTGGGAATGATGTGGATCTAGACGACATTCCTGCGTCATATTTTTGCAAACTTCTTTTTGGACTGTGCGTATATGGTTGTGTACTCAGTGCTGTAGTATTGCTCATGAACTTCAATCATGAAGGATTAACCAGGACACCATCTTTCTTCATGACCCAATTTATCCTTTTTATTGATGGAAATCGAGAAATCGGCTTTAAACTCACTTACTGAGGATTTCTGAAGGTTTTTCGTTAAATTTTTGTAGCCTTAGTCCAAAGTTGTTCATGACTAATGAACATTATAGCATTGCAATATTCTGGTCACGTTATAAATATTACACGAATCATTTTCATGCAGAAAAACTTTATTACTCTTGAATCAATATTTTATCCCGCTGAACCAGATGTAAATAAACTGGTTTTGTCTGGAATTGTTTGGATTTTTAGCAGTTTATTAATACATGGGGGGACTCAGTAAATTATGGTTTTCGTTATCTGTAATACGCCTGTCCCGATTTGTGGGCATAATATGAAAATAAATAATTAACGCTCACTGGTCACAATCCTGATGAAGTGCGTAGTACTTGACGTTATATTTTCCCATTTTACACCCCCGCCGTATTTCCGCAGAATGTCTTCTTTTTTGCGTGAGCGTCCTAAATAAACGATGGTTCTTCGCTACTCGACGGCACTCATCATATTCATGTCGTCGTAAAAAAATTTGCTACCCTTTTAATTGCTGTCCTCACTTAAATGGCTCATTTTATTCTGGCGTTGTACCGTTACTGTAATGAAATGATTATGGAGCACAGCAATGCCTCATTATGGTTGATCTTAATGGTTTTATTAATTTTCCTTACCGCATTTACGTTGAGCTTTTTTAACGGATTCTTACTTCAAAATGATCTTCCTTTTCAGTACTTTACGCTTAAGTTTTATATCCTATTGCTTCTATGTTATCAGTACTTGTGCTAGTACATTAAAATTGTGTCTCTTTTTTCTCATTGAATCTTTCTGTTAATATCATTTTCCCCAAACAAATCTAATTTTCAACAAACTCATTAGATACCTTTTGAGAGTGGTCAACTCACATCTGTTTCGAGTAGTCACTGAAGAAATATTTTTTTAATAATTAATAATTGCCTTTATTTGCATATACAACTTGGTCCTTCCAAGCCATAAGGGTTGTCAGAAGATTCATTTTATACTATGCAGTGGCATACTGTAATCATAACATATATATTATATAAGGAAGACTTCGCAGTTCTATTTCCTATTGCTTCTATTTCATCAGTATTTCTACTTGTACATTTATAATAGTGTCCCTTTTTTCTCACAGAATCTTTCTGCCAAAATCATTTTAAAAATCAGTTCGCTCCATGGAATCTTTATGTCAAAATTATCTCTTAGCCTCATTTTTCCCCTTCAAATTTCCCTCAAGCGCATTAGATACCTATTTAGAGTAGTCAACTAACATCTGTTTCGAGTAGTCATTGATAAAAATGTTGTTTTCGAGGATAGTGTAATGTCAGTTGGTGCGTGAAGGTGCGCATTGTGAGATTAATTTTCTCCTGTCTTCATTTGGCTCTCCGCATAATAAAGGAAGACGTCGCCTATCCTTCGCAATAGCACTCCGTATCGACCGGTGTTTCGCTTAGCCCCTCCCAACTCGCCCGTCCACCCTCCTCTATATCACCCCTCGCCATCTCCCTAAACACAGTTTTTAAACGGCCGGCCATTCCCCGCCCTCACTCGTGAGCACCGCTGGCGTCCATCTGTCCCCACACGCCCCTTCACCACCCCCCCCTCACCTTACGTACTTTGTATACTCACAGACACCGAATCCGTAGGTATAGGAGTGTGCCCGGCGGGCAAATGGAGTCTCATTCTGAGGGTCCATTGGGCGCAGTCATCGTGTCCCCTGCGATATGCGCCTCCATTACCCTAGAGGGAGGGTGAGGATGTCGACCCGTCTGAAAGCTTGGAGACGTAAAATCTTCCCTCTCTCCCATCACTACACTATCCTTATGTTTTGAGAATCCCAATGCTCCCATGCCTCAATCTTCTTGGCTAAATAATATCCAAATCAGAGCGCTAGTGCACTGAAGTCTCTTCAGCGAGATGACGATAGTACTGCCAAATTAGCTAATAGCTAGGGTGCAATTATTTTTCTCAATGTTGTTATCACCTCATATTTCGTTGAAATGCGTTTAATATATTTTCATATGGCATAGGGCTTTGAGAAATTATCTATTTCATTTCTCTAAGAGTTTCGGTTTCTTTGACTTATTTTTGCTTATAATGATATCAAGCATGGCTCATTAAGGTCATCAATTTTATAGATGTTTTGAAGAGAGCAAATAACTGTTGATCATTCTGAAGAAAAATGCGCGATGTAGTAGAGTATAATTAAAACATTAAAAGCGATAATTATCGAATGGTTTGAGTAATAAGGCATTTTGTTGGCACTGACGTCGCCTTATCTCAAGATGTTAAAGCTCAAGTGAATTTTTCCACGCGGTACAACTCGGGCTTCCAATCAATCAAAACATTTTCCACCTTTTCTTTATTTTGTAGCGCTTTGAAATTTATGCATCACAATATCGTGTTCAGAGCTGATACTGACAAACTTAGCGTTCATTAGTTGAGTTCAAGGAAGATAATTACTGGAGACCTTTGGAAGAAGGAAGGAGATATCTTACTTGTTGAATATGAGCTTCCATTATGCGAATCCTTTTGCATTGAGTCGTATTTTTAATGCTCGCGATTTTACGTCCATGAGGTATTTCCTCGCAAATCTAAATAAGGATGTAACTATTGGTCATCAACCAGTATTGATGTAGCTGTGACTTATATCGGCAGTAATGCAGAATCGGTGTGATAAAAATGAATTCGCTAAGACTCGCTTTGGCCTTCAATACTTTTTTGTAATGATATATAATTTAGGTCTACGGAATTTCTGTTCTCTCGTTCTTCGGTAACCAAGGCAAATAATATATTTACATTTTTATCTTAGTTTGTTTATACCTGGCCAATAAAAATTAATGCGTTTGAACTTCGTTAATTCCATCCAATAAGGGTTTTTCCTTTTACGCGCTAAAATAAATCTTGGAAATAAGCACCTTTTTCTCTTGGGTAATTTCGTCCTTCCTAACCGATGTGTAATGAAGCGCAACTGCCTCTAGCACGTGCTTCGAATGCTTATGCTGATCATAATCTTATCTACAATATATTGGCTGCTCTTTCACCCCGCTGCACCAAAGCTGACAACTTATCTCATGACTTTCAGTACTATGGTTACTTGACATTATTGCTTTTCATTGAGGGTGTATATATTTTTCTTTCGTAATCCTCAGTCTGAAAATGGTTACTCGGTGTGCATGGTATATTTCACTCGTGCCTCACAGTTATTCGCGTCGTGAAATGCATATATTGCGGAAGTGCCTCGTTTCTCGATGTGAAATACACGACATTAATTGGCTGTTGAGTCTTGAGGTATGTGTTCCTCTTTTTGCCTTCTCTCTTCGAGGTTAATGCATGAAAAGGCCTTTGAGTGCGTGCTGCCTCCGTTTTTATCGGAATAATATAATTTTTTATGCCTCCTGTACCGTTTAGTTTCGCTCTAAATGCAAGTGAAATAATTGTTTGGCTCAGGGTTTTTGCTCTTAACTGAGAGGGATTTCGTGCTGAGCAATGCACCACGACTTTCAAGATGGAGATGATGTGCCTGCGTAGTTGCCTAATTAGAATTTTTTGTGCTAAATTATATTTAATTGGAATGATTCCATTAATTTTTTATCCTATGGTCAGTTGTCAATAAAATACATTTCGTTAGTTATCTTATCGAAGTAGTAAGTTTTCACATGCGAAGGATGCTAATTTTATTACTCAGTTTTATATTATGTACGCATTCCGTTCGATTCAATCACTCGCATTGATAAAAGAGGATGAAAATTTGTCTTTCGAAATTGATCTGCATGGTTATTTAATGCCCTTCTCGTCTTGGCAGTGTTTGCTATTGGGAGCTATAAGAAAGACTATTTGGTGACCGTAATGATGTTCTTCAGTCGCCATTCAATGTCACCACTTAGTGTGGCATTTGAAACGAGATATCTTCACGTCTCATGAGAAATGGAAATTTTCAAGGATAAGTGACATGCGAATACGATTCATGTCATCATAAAGCTCGGTCTGAACATATTAGCTGGACATATTAGTTCCTAATTGAATGACGGCTGATTGAAATTTTTCTCCTTCCTGTTTATCGTGCGTCGTAAACTTAAGTTATTTAAAGTGTAGGCAATTCCTTGTATGTAGCTCAAATGTCTATCATCTTCGAACATTTCTCCATGCGTCATATTAACTGAATAATATAATTTCTCCTTTGAAAATTGGAACATACAGTGGAAGAGGCAAGTTACTTGTGAAAATTTTGAAACGTAGGCACGTGCTAAGAAAATAATGTAGTGCATCTGATATTTCATACATATTTGTTGTACAGTTGTACAAAATATTTTGGTTTTGTTGTAGATTAATCAATTTGTAGCATGGTTTTCTTTCTTCTGATTCTTTACTATCCTTCTTGGAGCTCAAGAAAAGGTATGAGACCCATGTGTTCTTTCAATAAATACTGCTTTTCCGAATAATACTCTAAAAATATGAAAAAGAGATGTCATATATACCAGAGCTAAGGTGGGCTTCGGCTAACTTTTTAGTGCTATCAAACAAGGATGGCTTCTAAGCATATTTTTTCCTCTGATATTCTCTAATTTGAAATTAATACGACCGGTATAAATGTATTACAATCGATTGAAGAGTTTTTGCGGATACATTTACTTTTTCGATAATGTTGGCACTCAGGAAAAATGAATTACACGAAAAAATCTAAATATTTCTTTGCGCAAAATAGATGCCATCTCTAAGTTTTTCCTGGACATACACAATTACTTATACCACTTATTTTTTATCAGAGCGCGACCCGGGTTTCAATGAATTATCATCATCTTCAGGCGCTAATTGAAACAGAAGATGATAAACTAAGTGTGCTAATGTGTGTGATAATGCTTTCTTGTAGTTTAAGATTATAGATGATGATAATTCATTGAAACCCGGGTCTCGCTCTGATAAAAAATAAGTGGTTTAAGTAATTGTGTATGTCCAGGAAAAACTTATAAGGGAATACCACAAAGTAAACCAAGAGTTAGTGAATTTTGTTAATGCCACTGGATTAATTTACGCAATGCACGTTTTCGTTAAATAAGGATCCTCTCTAGGAATTTCCATGAATATTTGTGAGCATACTCGGAATTCCCATCTAATAACGACGGAATACTTGTGCACTGAACATGAAATCAGTGGAATGAATATTTCGTTAGGGAATGAACTTCACCATAAATTTGGCCTTTAACCACTAATTTATTCGTGCTTCCTGCTTGGATGTTACTCGGGAACTAATTGATCACGTTCGGATGGGCTGACGTGCTGAGCGTGCGTAATCGGTTACAAAATTACAGTCACAATCAACGAGATAGGTCACGCGTGCAGTCGTGGAGCAAGTTTTTTTTTAATCTCCACTGACTCCTTTTTTTCCTCTGTTCTAATTAGAGTCGTTGTTAATGCCTCCATCGCCGTGAGTGCGCCAAAAGGAAGGAAGTCTCCGCATTGCATCCGCTGCGTTCCCGCGATACACCACGATTCGCCCCCGCCACCGCAGCAGCCGGGGCATTCCCGTAATTTTTCCGTTTCGCGGCTGGTGGCGGCGGTGAGGGGTCTCCCTTGCTCCATCCCCTTACTCACTGACACTCGTGACAGCCACCCTTCTTTATCTTGGCTTTTATTTTGAAATTGGCCGTGATTTAATTCACTCGTGACTCCTGCGATGCATTTCTCTTCCTCGTAACTTCTTCTCTATGTTTTTTTTCCTCTTTCTCTCTCTCCGGAATGCCCCAGTGGATTTTTTCACGTTTTTTTTTGTGTCGCAGAGCTGCTATTAAATATTTCTCGTTCTCGACTCTTTAAACCTTGAAGTCAGACGTTCAGGATGCAATTGCATTGGCTCAAGGTTTTGTGTGAATTTCGTTCATAATTTGTTTTATTAAAAGAAAAAATGTTTCTTCAGCTGTAATTTTTTGATTGATAGTCAACAATTTGTTGTTCATATCCTGAAATTTTGAATAGAACGTAAATAATTTGCGACTTGTACCGCTTAAGAATACGGTAACAGCTCTTCAGGTAATATAAATGGCTTTGTTTTATTTTAATTTTTTTTTTTTACATTCCTCACCCCGTTAACAGCACTATTGGGTCTTTATATCGGAGGGCTACATTAAATAACAATGGAAAAGCATGCGAACTTTGTTGGCCTTATTGCCTGCTGAACTCTTCCAATGAAATATCACGGCTGTTTCTTTTCTTTAATTCCTTAAAGTAAAAAGATATACGTTGGAAATTGGTCAATAGTCACTCCAAGTTCTTATTTGATGAATTATGCGCTTCTTATTAACAATATGATGGTTTGAGTTGGAATTTCCCTATTTTCGGCTATTAGTTTTCCTTAAAACATTTTTGTTAAGATTGTTACTTGAATAGATTTATGCTCATAAGATGATAACGCTGAAACTGTCTATCATTTTCCACGCAGAGCTATATGCTTCAGCTTATTTTAACGAATTTGATTTAAAGAAATTAAATAATTTCAGCAGTCATGAGCTGAAGATATCATTACGTTTTCTCTTATTGTGCACTGAAGAGGGAAGTGCGTGATGTAAGGGGAGGCTCCCGGAATTCTTCTTAAGCACTCCATGGTAACCTACCTTAATCGGTAGAATACTTTTAATAATCAGTTAAAGATTAATGGGGAAGAAAGTAATTCAATAGGTAAGTCATAGTTGCAAGCACTAAAATGATGTGAGACGTCTTGTTATTTTGCCTCTTCTGCTGATAGTTTGTCTGCCTGTGTTTTTTTCTCGGAGGTTACTTTCAAATATCATTTAGAAAAATATTGACGTTATTTTTAATTACGCGAAGAATGCTTTTAAAACTGCCTGGTGTCTAGTAGACTATTTGATTTTTTTCCTTATGTCACTCGCCGAGGGCAGTAGACGCATCCTGTCTTGGGAGTGTAAAAGTGATGAAGTTTTTACGCTGTGGGGATCCCGGGTAACCTTTACTACGTCTTCTTGTTTTTATTATTTAATATTCTCAGTGAATAAAATAAGTCTTCGACGCACTTACTTTATAGAACTTTTCAATGGCAGGGAAAGTATTAAACTATGTAGGTGTCCACTATGCACAACACGGTTTATTTTTCCTGGACCGGTTTCAGCGGCTCATCGGCACTACCAAGAGGTTGTTTTAAATTACGATTTTACTTTCTGCTAAGTTTTTTTCTTTAGTTATTCTTTCTACTCGGAAACCAGTGATTCATGATTTTTCATTCTTTGTGTTATTTGTTAGCATTCCTTCCTTGATGAGGCTCTGTTAATAGTACCGTGATGTGGAAACTAACGCTCCATAAATTACGCTAGGGCTACGCACAAAAAAAAACTTCGTTTTTATGAATGTTTTTACCGCGCATGTATTTGAGAGTAAGAATTATTGGCTGCTGGAATAAATGGTTATGTTGGTATCAAGTGTCAAATCTGGAAAAATCAAAATAATTCTGGAACGACAAAAAAATTTCTATTTACCTTCAAAAGTTAATAATTCCTTTAAAAATGTACTTGATTCCCTTAATATCTAAATCTCATTGAGGCATAAAAAGTTCGTTCATTTTGATTTTCCCATTTATTTTTTGGCCAACTGCGGGTAATGCTCTCATCAGAAATCAATCCGAAAGTGGTTCGATTCGTCATTTTATTATTTATATTGTTGTATTCTGCGAATTAAGGTATACTGCCATAATATTTCGTAAGCATGGAGTGCTTACGAAATATTTGGCAGTATCTCATCTCTCTTCAATAAACTATAGGGCGTACTCTCTTTGATTCTATTTATAAATCCTATTTTCTTCCTTTCTCTCCCTCATTACCCGACATTCTTTCCTCTAGCATTTGTTTCATCATCCCTACCCCGCTCAGTGTTCGCTCCATCCAAACCCTCTCTTTCCTATCTCATGTAAAAGTCTTCGATCATCATGTTCAGCACTTCGTCGACAAATGTGCGAGAGAATATTCTTCTGCCCGGGAATTCAAAACCATTCTCAGGTCAGAGTTTTCCTTGAGTGAGAGGTGTCGGCAAGCAGAGTTCACAATGTATCTTTTATTAGCTCGAAAACCAGAACTTCATGAATTTTTTCCGTCGAATTATTTGTAAACACCGCTGACTCGGTTTCACCTACCAGATCGAGTTTCCCACATTCCCCTGCTCCCGAGTTGGGTTTCGCGACACCCACCTCAGCACGCTCCTGCGGTGGGCCTTGTCAAGCCGATTTGAATTGGGGAGCCGGCCGGACTCGTTCCGGGAAGGCTGGAGTACCGACGCACTCGCCGGAGCGGAGCGAGCATATCCTTCCCGGAGTCTTTATCCTCCCCCGACGCGCGATCGTCAAAACAACCGTCTAACCCCATCTCTGCGGGGACTCTTCGAATACCCCACCCCGCCCCATCTTCGCCCCACCCTCCCACACACCAGCGCCCACCAGAGGCTCCAATCGATAGAGGGAGCAGAGGCAGCAGCTGACGTAACTCCGTCTCCCCTCTTTCTCTCGACCTACCCTCACCCTCTCCGACCTCTCCCTCCTCTTTATCCTCCGCATCTTCCTTCCCACGCACCTCCCTATCCCCATAGCGACGCACGCTGCCTCCCCTCCTGAGGCCGCCGTGTCACCGGAGCAGCTGATGCTGCTGCTTCCTACCTCCCCGCGAATGCCTCGCGTCTCCCACGCCTTCGTGCGAGCGGGGACACGCTAACCCGCACGATTCACTCATGAAGACTGCGTCGCTTCACTTCGACCGGTCGTAATATGTCATTTTCTCGACGATTTACTCGCATAAACCGTCTTGAAGTTTCTGGTGCATAAAATTGACCCTTGTTCACATTAGCCTGTTCCCAAACTTTAAAAGTTTTACGCCTCATGAAATATTGAGGTAAAATTTTCGAATTTGAGGTACAGGCAAATTCTGATGAGATTCTTGTTTGTATGCCCTGAAAGTTTCATGATGTGTAGTCTTTCATGTAGAAAAGTAGTAGTTGCGTAACAAATTCCATGATGTTTTACTTTAGAGCGGTTAATAAAACACGTAGAAAAACCGGGCGAGCGGTTTTGATGCATGCTCTTCCACATTACACTATACTCTCTTCATCATTGTACTATGCGCCTCGCTCCTCTCCTCCCTGCGTCTTCATATTTTTCTAGTTACGTGGGGTTTACGATGAAAAGGTGATAATGCTCATGGATGATGACAGTAATGATGATGAAAATTGAACTTAAATAATTATATCTACCCCATTTTTATATTTGTGGTGCGGAACAATTTAATTTTTATTCGATTAAATATAGTTTTTTCCTGATGAAAATGTGTTATTTGTTTTAAATTTTCGAGGACGAGGTTTAACTAACGAAGAATCCGTCTACGGTAAATGCCAAGAAATTGGAAAGTAATAAATAAAATAATTATTTTAATTTTTCCTGGTGAATAATATTCTGGAATAAATATTCACCAAGTTAACTTGGTGTAGAATCCGAGAATAATTCCGAAATGAATGATCGTTCTAAAACAAATTAGTTGGGAGGAAACAAACTAATTGACCTCTCTTTTACCTTTTGCCGACATTTCGAAATACATTCGAGTCACGTTGACCCAGACTCACTCACTTAGCACACTCTTTCTCCTCATGCGCTCTATTCGTTGATACTCCAGTTCAGCTACTTGTCTTTGCTACGTCTTCATCTTTTTCCTGGCATGGCATATATTAGGCGACCCTTATCCCTTTACATTACCTATCTCTTCCACTCACTCAATTAGGCATCAGTGGTTTTACATCGTTGATTGAATTTGATTTTTGAGGGTGGACGTCATCCTAAACTCGGGCGGTTGGCGGGTAAATAATATACATTTTGAATAGAGAGCCTAACGTTTTCGCTTTAATCCTTTCACTTTTTTCATTTTCAGTTCGTTTAGATACTCATTTGTTAATTATTTCGGATTCATCGCCATCCGTTCTGTGTGAGAGACCTGTGGGTATCTCAATCGTTATTGAGGCCTAAATTTCTTCTTGCTTGCCTAAGAGTTTTATTTTTCGTTACTGTCACTGATGGCTTATTAATAATTCATTAGTCTCTAAGAATGCGCAATTTCAGTTATTAACGAAAGTACTTAGCCTCATTGTAGACTCCATAATTTGCTAATATTCACTGATCATTTTCTTCAAGTTTTTCGCTCAGACTTTTTTACCGTTTAAGGTTTTGGATTTTTGTAAAATCTAATGCATATCCGTGTTAAAAAAAATAGAACGAATACTGGGGGAATCGAGTTATGAAGGTTTTCAATACTGTCCAAATTGTAAGAGCATAATTTTTTAAATCACATATTAGTGTAATTTTCCTCTTTTCTTTTCTCCATGCCGTGGCCAACTTACGCATCGCCCCATCATTTTCCGTCCTCGTTTTCTTTTGAATATTTCCTTGTTTACTTCTCCGCATCCTCCTGTCCAATGTGTGGGATGTCTTCTTCCGTTCCCACTCCTCTTCTTTCACTCCCGCCCTTCCTCCGCCGATGACGTATTGCTACGGTGACGCCATTGTCCTTTTTTCTCGTTTCCGCGGTGACGTATCGTGACATGCGGCGCATTTTGTGAGAAGGAATGTCCTTTTATGGAGAGAATCCCGTGCATTTGATATGGAATAACTCTTTGTTCTCCGCTGAATCTGTCCTTAGGAAGTGAACTATTTAATGTTTTTATGATGAAAAAGAATTATTAATTTAGTAAAATTATTATGCAAAATATATAGCATCACACACTCTGTGTTCATATCCAAATGAGACAATACATCCTTTTGCCATTATACAGCAAGCATTTTTTTTCGGTTGCTTTACAACTTTCACTCTAGAAGTGGTAATTCCATTAAATATCTATTGACTTTCGTATTGAATGTTTTACGTGTTTACAATCATTTTTTGCTTATAAGGGAATTAGCATTCGTTATTGAAAGTAAAAAAATAAAGTTAGATGTATCGTAAGTACCTACTCTGAGTTAATTAAAATATTTATTAAAGTGTGATATTAATAGATGAATTTCGTAAAATCCATTGGAAATGTTGTCTTAAAATAGTGAAAAATTGTTTTGTCTAAGTATTTAATCCTCCTTCTTGTAGAATTGATGCATGGATGCTGGACTTAGTGGTGATCTTTTAAATTTCTCAGTTTGCCCTGCGCGTGTGGAAGTGACAGTTTTACCAGTTTTATTCCGTTTACCAGACAATTTATTTATCGTGTGAATCGTTTCTCGTCTATTTCACTGCAAAGTTTTAGTCGTATGGTAGGGTATAAGTATTTTGAATAGTTTAATATGATTTTAAGGCGTATATCGTGAAGGAAAATAGAAGAACAAGGGTATCATATACGCTTTTTTACGCGGAATTTTTTTCCTGTTCTGTTAATTCGACTTTTAACGCACCTTCCTACTTTTCAATATTGTTGATGTGTCTATTACAGCGGTTACCAACCTATTTTTTTCCTCCCGTGCCCCTTTAGTGTATATAACTAATTTTGTGCCCCCATAAAATGTAACGTGCAATTTTATTAAATAATTTCACTTCGGGTATGTGACACTCTTAGTTATAAATAATTGTATAAATAGAAACTTAGTTTTATGTACTACCCTATATGATATGTATGCAAATTTCCTGGCGTCCGCCATTACCGATTATTTTCGGCGTACCCCCGACTGTTTCGTACCACCGGTGGGGAACCGCTCATCTATTACATAGGTGTGATCAATTTGTTAATGTACCTTTCGCCGCTAGTCCTCGATGTTTCCAAAGTTTCTTGATCTCCTCGATCCGCAGGTGTTCTATCCTGCAGTTTCCTCGAATGGGACCATTAGGGACCTTAATGTCCTTCGTCACCCAATTCCGCCACTATCACTCATCGTTCTTCCTTTTCTTCCATTCGTCGTCATCTTACTCCTCTTTCATCTTCTCTTCTTAAGTGTCCGAAATGAGATCGATTTTAGATTTATTGCTTCTTCGTCGGCGTGATGCGGAGTTGACGATCAGTGATTACGTTCACTTGCCGCCACTTTACCCTTGCAGCAAAGCACAGAAACTCTCCGGAATTTTTATCATCGGCAAAAAGCGTCTTTTGGGATCTGCATCGCAGAAAAATGCTTTCATTTTGCGTTTTTGTCGATTCAAACTCATGTCACTACCTTCCGACATTTCTTTCTTAATATACTTTTCATTTTTTCTATGTTCATTTCCGAAAATCCGAATCAGCGGGAGTTCTACGTCTTTGCTTGAAGTTACCATTACACGTTGTACTATCCGGCGAAAAAATAGCGAACTTTTTTTACTTGCGAAATTGGTGAATAGCTGCTGATTTTTCTTTCTCATTTGCAGAGCAAATTCGCTATGTTTTGCATGAAAATAAAATGACTAGATAAGCATAAAGATGTTGATGTTTTAACCCTTTGCTTTTAGTGGATATAGTTATAAAAATCCTAAGGCTATCAACCGCCGTTTACACAATTGTGTGTAATTCTTCAGATTTTTATCGAATGATGTGGAAATCTTGTGAAATTGTTGTGTGATATATATTCTCTCTTCCCTTGAGAGTATACATTCAGGGATAATTTCAGATCATGATTACTGGCATGCATTACATTTTTATACCTTGTTTAGCCTCGGATTTGCTGGAAAAGAATATAGTGTTTTGTAAATTGCTGGGAGAGGAAGAGGTTGTTTAAAGGCAAAATTTGGATTGAAAAATAAAAACAGTAAAGGAATGCATAATATATGATGAGTTAGTAACTATTATAATTGCTGCGTCGTGTTTCATGTGATTTTTCCTTAACATTTGCTAACAATAACTGTCTAATAACAATAATGCTGACTTTCCTTAAATTCTTCTCCAGCTTACTCGAATAAGTCATTTTTAGTGCACTCGTTTTGCTCAAATGTACTTGCAGCGAGTTCATAATTCCTTTTCGGATAACCTTGGGAAGGAGAAAGAGTGAAAAGTGGTCGCGGCCGAAGTTCCTCCCAGCTGATCTCCAGACTCTCACCCTCTCTTCGGCAACTTTTCATCGGTGCTGTTTGGCGCGGCTTTTCGCTCTCGAAATTCCCCTCGACGTCTCAGGGTCGCCCGGCGACTCAATTGGCCCGCGTGAGTGGCCCTCGCTCGGAAACAATGGGCGCCACTTAAAACCCAAACGAGGTGGTGGCGATGGCAGAAGCAAGTCTAATGACAACAGCAAAAAAAAAGTCTCTAGAACAAGCTATTCAGCCCTTTGTGCGATTATTTGGCGACTTTGCCTCTATTGTGCGTTCTTAGCCATGTGAGAATACATCAGATTTCGTTACTTTTTTGTTTTTGCTTTCAATTTTTCTGTTTTTCCTTTTTATTCATGCTAATTACATTGCTGTTTCGTTTATTGCCTCTAAAGACACCATTTCGATACCTAAGCTTATTGCCATCTGAGTGTCGCAGAAAATTTTTGAATCTATTTGTTTTCTAATAAAATCTAGGACGACGTCTCGTAGACAGGGATGTTCTATCATTTTTGTTCAAGGAATTGAGGCTTTACTTTTATTATCAAAATAGTTTGATCTCGATGCCTAATAAAGAAATACAAGTAATAGCGTAACCAGAATAATTGGCATGTGTTGTCTAAATAACCTATATGCTCTCCGTTTTCATATTTTCAATGATCACTCCGTTACCGTTTTAGTTTACTATACTTATCTCATTTTTTATTGCTGCTTTTAATTCGAAAGTCTGTGTTATCCATATGTGAAAACGTCTTCCACTCAAAATTTTCACCAATGGAATAAATACTTGGAATATTTTTGTAGTTTCACGTTTTCTGTGGCATCGCGTACGATAGACTCGACCATATTATCAGCTTCTTGCGTTTTCATCGAGTGTGGTGGTTTGGTTATATCCGGGTTAAGACTCATGTATTCTCCAGCCCATATGCTACCGCTTCTCTCAGCACTTCAATAGATATTTAGTACTGACTGTCCTTACTTTGAAATCGCATGATGGGTGTGTAAAAAAGTCTCTACTTTTTCACGCTTTATTACTTTTATTATTGTGCTCACTACTAACTTTTTACCTTTTATCTTGACGATCAAATCCCGTAACTTCGTGTATCAGTCTATGAAGCCTAATAATATATTTGCTCTGTCTGCATTGTCTCCTGTTGCTTCAAGTTTGTTATTTAGAGAGTTACGTCTGGAAGCCGAAGAAGTTCAAGTTCACCCGTTTCTGTGCGACATGAAAAACTGATAAATGGCGAAACCATGTGACGGGTAGGTTTTGTGGAGTGATTGATTATACTTGAGATAAAAAATCCCCTCTCGGCGGCATCCTCACCTTATCGGCCTGTCTCGAGTGACTCGAAAAAAGAAGCGTATACAGCTTCGAAGGTGTCTTGCCTCTTGTCGACTGATTGATCCGACGTATGACGGCTCCCGAAAATCGATCCCGAATCGATCTCTCGAGTTTTGAAGCTCATAAACATCCTTGCGGTTGAATGATGCGCTCTCTTTGTCGTGTTTGCGATGCAATACTTGCCGATAGGTATTGTAGGCACTAATCTGTTTTCAATGATGACGGATCATCTTAAAACAGCGCATGATACAAACAGAGATTCTTCATTGATGCCAATCCTGAAGAGGTGTCGTGTAGTAAAATACATTCAATTTTTTGGGAATCTAATACATTTTTGTTTTTTTTTTAATTTGTGTGGCTAAAGTTTCATCTATAGAACTAGGACTAGCTTATATGATGCCTGCCTTTCATGACTCCAATCCTTGCATCTGTGAAAGGATGTCTTAAATGAACTGAAGGTTATTAATCTGATAAAAATTGTCAAAGAAAGTGTTACATTCATTTTTTTTCACCTGCGATCGCGACTTACCCCTCTTCAAGCAATAAGTATGAATTATAATTGTGTTTCATCTCTCTTTTTATTCTGTTTTGTTCTGTACTAATGTTCTATTTGTTGGCGACAGTTCATGGATGTACACCATGCTCAATAATAATGCTTGAAAATTTTACGTATTAGCCCTTTTACGTTGATGTTGATGGTTTCAGGCGTTACTTTATGGAAGTTGCTCATGATGAAAGAAAGTTGTACTTTGTTTTTCCACGTATATTTATTTACACGCGACCCCCTACCTCTTGATTACCCCCCCCCCCCCCACGACTGGGGTTTATATATAACATGATCTTTCATTGTGCTCCTCGCCAGATGATGACGCAGTGCATCGAAACCGCGGTCGCGTGTAAATAAATATATGTGGAAAAACAAAGTACAATTTTCATTCATCATAGCCCTTTTACTTTCCTATTTCTGTTATCTTTTCCTGGTAGTATGTAATAATTTCAAGAATTACGCTCAAATTAGCAGAAATGGAGAGGATTATTAATTCGGAGGCGTTTGCGCGCAAGGAAATATGAACGAGCGAGCGACGAGGGTCCACGAGTGCCGCAATTGTTTGGCGTGAGTGTGCATGAAAAGGGCGAATTATTGCGAACCACAACTCCTCAGGTGTTCGCTGTAACGCGCCGTGCTCAAAGAGAACCTCAGGGGGGTTCTTAAGTGCTCTCCTTCGGGTCCGCACAGGAAAAGGGAGAAAGCGTCGAAGGCGAGCCGTAATCCGCGCCACTTGGGAAGGCGAAGTGGCCGTTGGAAAGGTCGGAGACGCGATTATACCCTTTTATTCCTTCATCCGCCTTTGCGGGCCCGCTGCCATTCGCTGTCGCCACTCTCAGCTTACGACCGTCAATTTTGCTGCTCAATGTCACGAGTACGGTTCGTGGAATTTTCTCTGTCGGGCCCGCCCTTGTGAAGATAACTTGAAGTAGATATTTGGCTTGGCGTTGAAAGAGATCAGATTGTCTGCGAGTGTCTGTTTGTTCGTAGGGACAGTAAGCTTTTAGTTTATAGTAATGCATGCATTGATTCTAGTATTTGTCGTCTATTTAAGGCTATACAAGTATCGAACACATAGTTTAGTTTATCCAACCTTCTTATGTATCGCGGAGACCCTTCAAGTCATTCATTTCATTTGCATTTTTGGTCAACTTCAAATTAGAAAAGAAAGATCAGCTTGAGGAAGAAGGGACTTTTAATATTTTAGAGACGCCGGATTCATTTCATTTCACGTGTGTGTGTGTGTGTGGGATTTGCATCGTGATCCCGTCAAGAGAATGTTTTAAAATGAAGTTGAATAAAAACTCTCCATCCTTCATGAAAAAAGTAACAGAGTTTACTATTTTTGGTAAGAATTTTATCTAAACTGGATTGAGGTATCATTTACTTCGCTTATTATGGTAGAAAGTTGATTGATTTTTTTTTCAAATATTAAATCACTGTTTATATTACTGTCGTATATTTGGGTGAGTCACTTAATGTTCTATAGCCACCTTAACATAATGACAAAAATTGATTTCTCCAATGCGATGAAGTTTCACCATATGGCGGCGGAGATCCATATTTTACTCAATATTTTTGTTATATAGAATCACTTAGCAATAAATAAATATCGTCCCTTGAAGTGATTTTATTGTTTTCATAAAGTAAATATCTGTAACAGCGTGGTAAATTGTCAAGGTTTTTGTGCTAAAGGGGTGATACTACGGAAAAAATATAGAGCAAGTGGAATTAATTTCTTCAGAACAGGTCATTTAGTATTGAGTGTCGCCATTCGGCTTTAGGAGATAACGTAATTTATTTTATTTTTTAATTGGTTTAATTTATCAAACTTTATATTTGAAAAAAAAAACTAATCTCTTCGACTCGTTTTTCACTCTAGTGGGGCATTCCTACGCGAATTCGTTCCTTTGAAATTAAAATATATATATTGCCATCATATGATTAGAATTTTCTTTTATGCATTTATTTAAAACAGCTATCGATTATTTGCCATTAATTGTAGAATTTTCTTACCTACTGCTTTTTTTCCTGTTGACGTTGATGTCGCACGTAAGAAGGGAATCCTTGAACGTATGTATTCGGCAGTGAATTTGTGTCACTCTTTTACTCTGCTTCTGATTTTTTTGATTTTCCACGAAATCATTCCGATGACATTGAAAATCAGGGGTCTAAAACAAAAATTCAATGGCCTTTAATTGTAATTAAAAAATGATTACTTCAGCTTGTAGTTACATTCATTTTTATTTGCACTATGCTCATGCTATCATGAGATATGAATCGGTGTCGGCGTACGTTTTGTGTGAAAACTCTTCAATAATGTCGCGGTTCAAAGAAGTTCTTTCAGCTGGAGTGAACATCCTATCTCTAATTGAACAATCTTCTTGTTCTTCATTATAAACGTTTTATCTTACATGACAGAAGCCGTCTTCTGATTGAAGCGGTCTTCGGCAGAAGGACGCCTCGTTTAACGGACGGGAAAAGGTTCTATTTAAATATTGACCCACGCTTGTGCACCTCAAGAAAAGACACGAATCAGAACCACGTACCATTTAAAATAACCATTTACCTATCGAAGTTATTTTCAATCTATCAACCTATGGTAGATACTTTCTGCAAGTAAAGTGTGACACGCTAAATTTCATGGCGTAAAAGCCCTTCAGTATTTGAGCACAGACTACTTCAGTACCAAATTCAGTATTTCAGTGTAAACTATTGGAAGTGTATTTTCACATTCTACTTAAAATGAACTGAGCTTGGAAACCTTACAAATTACATATCACTCACACATTTAGTTCGGCACTCTCTCGCAGAAAGTTGTTCTCTTTAACTGATGGAAATTCCACTGTGTCATCATATATAAAAATCTAAAATTCCAGCAGATTATGCCATAAGAAATTCTAAAATTTCTTATGGTATAATATGCTAGGACAGTGCATGCATACATGAGCACATTTAAGTGTACACTCGTTTTGCAAAAAAAATAATATTCGGGTAATATTGTCTAAAAATTATCATGAGCACTCATTTCCGTTGTTTGTGGCCCTAAAATTGTTGCCGCTAAAGCATTTGTATTCATTCAAAGTGCTTAAATTGTTTTTTGCCAGAAGTGGAAATATGCCGAGTGGATGTGATAAATATAAATATTATTTAATTGGATATGGTTGGCGAGGAGAGGCAGCTTTTTGATGAGGTACGGAGGAGACAGAATGTATGGATGGAGCGAATACTTAGCGGGAAGCGGATGTTGAAAATGGCGTTAGGGGGTAGAATGTTACGGAAACGAGGGAGGAAAAGGAAAAGAATAGGATTTTTGGATAGATTGAAGGGGAGTAGGCCTTGTGGTGAATTGAAGAAGGTAGCGCTGGAAGGAAAGGGAGGCTCCCAGATAACTTCTTTAGTACTCCATGGAAACCTACCTTAATCGGTATAATACTGTAATAATAATAATTTTTAAGTGAGTCATTTGTAGTAGCAAATAGACCTGTTAACATTATATAAACGCTGTTTTCTTTACATGGGGCAAAAGTTATTTCATTTACTGCCCGCTAGAATTTAAAAAAAGAAATCCTCAAATGTAATGTTATAAGACTTGCGAAAGACTGGCTTTTCTCCAAGAAATATTTGAACATTCATTTTTATGTTATTTATTTAAAACACTCTTGTATTGTTTACTGCATTCTTATTTTTTTATTGTCATACATTTTGTTATTTGATGGTGGCTCAATTCTGGTCCTATGACCTTGGAGATTACCTAAAGCTCCTTCTATTTGGTATTTATTTATTCAGTTGTAAAAACAAAATGTAGGAGTAAATAAATTATTATTATATTGTAAGCGCTTTATCCGTGATACAATGCGACTCCTTGATTCTCGGCGGCCCAATATTTTGAGTTCGAGCTTGCTGGCTTCAGCGGATTTATCAGTCAAGGTGCCCCTTCGACAGCTCTACCTGTCTTTGCGAGGAAGTGATTCATCTCCGGCTTACATTCCTTCCATGCGCTCCTATAGCCTTCCAAGCTGAGCTGTTCGATTTGCGCGGGAGTCGTTCCACTCCGCTGGAGTGAGACATCTTTCTTACCTAGCGCCGAACACTAGCGATGTTCCACGAGAGAAAGACATAGCGGTCTCTTACGATCGCGTGTGCAGCAGCCTAAATAAAGTAGCACTGAACCGTTGTGTATCACCCCTTTTTACTGATTGTCGGTATTTGAGTTTAAGGTTTATGAAGCAAAATGGCGCAGCGCTGGTTTTCCAGCTGGTTAAATTACATGTCTCTCATTCAGTGATTAAACTCAAAGGTTGGTTTTTTTAGGTCAAGGGGTGGGTATAATTCTTCCCAGACTAAGCCATAGGCGCGTGAAATTTAGATACCCTGGGTTGGGGTGCCTGTTTATGTCCTTAGGCCCTCTTGCAATTCGATTTATTCATGTTGTAGGTTCCACCCGAGATTTAAATCCCTCTGTTGGTAACCAAACGCCATACCCACCCACGCTTCCCTTTTAATGTCATAGTCAAGGCCAATAACTGTGTCATACAAATTACCGGAAGATTGGAATATTCGAGAATTTTCTGATGCCCTATTTTCGCAATAGTGGCTGACAGCTTATCTCTCCTTGATTAGAATGCATCGCGTGGTGGGAGGAAAATCATTGGAGAGCATAAAGATGAGAAAAATCGATTAGAAGTAAATTTTTGCGCCTTAATTCTCCATTTTTCAACTATCTTAAGTGTACGGAATGGCTGAATCTTATATATGAGAAATAATGTTTGTCAGTCGCCACTCAGTTGACGCCGAATGTGGCCAATAAAAAATAAGTCGCCATCTGCTTCAATCTTCGATGGCCTGTAAACATGTCGTCGATATCTTGTTCGGACAGCTCAACCTCGGAAACTTGTGCTTGCTCATATGTCCTCGCCCTTGTCCTTCTCACCCTGACGGAGTTTTCAACAGCTCGGCGATCCTTCACTCTCGCAGCGTCGTTTCTCGAGGGGATCTGTTTTTTCTGTAGCCATCGTGCGACTCTTACGCGACGAATTCTCTCGTGCGGGTCAGTGCTTGACTAATATTAGTTACCAGGTAGAGATATCCTCCTTTCGAATCTTCCCAAAGATATATTTGGCCCAGAAAGCCTAAGACCTTGTTCTATTCCCAGTCCAGGGAAACGTTTTCCTATGTTAATGGACGTAAATATCACTGCCGTTCACGTGGCAGGCTTGAAATATACCACGTGGAAATCAAGTTGATTTTTATTAGTTTCACCTCTTCAGTGTAGTGTTTTTCCGCTTGGAGAGAATAGTTGAGAATCAATGAAGAGGCATTTTCGACTTATGGAGTAATTTATTCGTCATTTAAAGCTTTTTTGGTTAATATAAATAGTTTAATCATGAATATATAAAATACGAAAATAAGCACATTATCTGGGTGTTCGTCGATTTCGGTACGTCGAGAGTTTTATCGATTTTCACCGGTAGTTATATGGGTGTTGTCTATGTTCTTGTAGAGAGGAAGCTCTTTTGTAAAGTTGACTCAACTAGTAGTCATTATATGTCCTGCCGAAGCAAAACAGAGTTATGCGTGATATGGCGAGGGAACAGCGGATCTCTGGTAGATCTGTGTCGTGAGGATATGTCGATGTTACGTTTGTCATTGTGTTTATGCATGAAGAAGTATATCATGTGGTAGTCCTCTAAATCACAGTTTATTCGGCTCTGAAATGAATGTATTAATATAAAATCTCATTTCCTCCTATAAACTGTAGCGAAGGTAGTTAAACCCGCTGTCTTTCTGTTTGATAGCACTGCAGAAACAAGTGACTTTGTACGCAGTCACGCGCACGGGTGCATAGTTAAATACACCAACGGGCGAAGTTCGCCATGAAAAAATATTTGACTTAGCCGGGATTCGAACCCGGATCGCGGCTAAGTCAAATATTTTTAACGGAGAACTTCATCCGTTGGTTTCTGTTTGATGTTTAAACTTCATGGTTTGAACGAAATTAGTTGTTACAAGTGGGAAATGACACAAAAAACTGTACCTATTAGACCATTTTTCTCTATATTTGTTGAAATTGATACAGTTAAGCAATTTTTTTGCAATGCTTCTAACTGTCGCATACTTAATCTGAGGTCATATCATTAACTTTAATGACCGAATTCTAATTTTGCTCATGAAGGCGAAATGGGAAGTTAATAAAAGTTTCATGGTCGACCTTTATGCTGCCTCACGACTGAGATGGTCGTCGGAAACATTTAAGAGCCAAGACTCCTCTCCGTGTTTCCATTAATAAACCTGAGCTCGCGAAATTTTCCTCGCAAAACAGAATAAAAACACGAAATTCGCGCGCGAAAAATGTGTCTCCTCATTCATAATAGTGGGAAAAAATAATGTTAAATTAAAATGACAAGGGGAGGAGACGCACAAAAGAATTAAAAATGCCCGGCAGCGAACCACTTAACAATGACGCTAACTATGCTGTTCCAAAAGAAGTAGCATCATTAACAAAAAAAAGAATGCGGAGCATGAACACCAGAGACGACTACCGAGTTTATATTTAAGTCTGTCCTTATTACTTTGGGAGCGTGGCGCTTGTTGACATTCTGACTTTCTTTCTCTCTCCCACTCACCGATTCTTTTAATTGATGTCCTAGTGCTTTGAATTTGATGTTGAAAAAGTGTATCTTGTCCTTCAGACCGTAATATGTTATGAATTGCGAGATTCATAAGCAGTTTTTTGTCAATTCTTTTAACCTATTAATATTTTTTATCTTATCAAATCCTTATCTATTTCGTTCTTCTGTTATTGAAACACGGCTTAGAATTCTCATGAATTACTTTGACTTGCGGCTTTATATTTTCTTTACTTTTCTTATTTATTAAGGAATATGTGGAATATTTCACCTATTACGATATTTTCGTACCTGAAGTGGCCATCATTTTTTTATCTCATTGTCAGAGCTAATGTTTTTTATATCAGCTACATGAGAAATGTCTAGTTTTCATTTCATATTTATGTCCAAACTCATGACAACTTTTAATATAGGCCAATGGTTGCCAAGTATTTTTGACTTCACCCTATGCCTTAATCTATGGCAAGATGGAATAAAATTTCGCCGTCTCTTATTTTCAAAGATCGCCGTCGCGTATTTTCTTGTTCTTTGAAATTACTGCAACTTTTTTCAGCGGAATGGATGCGTCAATCCTTAATTATCTTTCTAGAGAACTCGAAAATAAATTTAGAGCTAATAATTTTTATTCTGGCGCATTTACTTGACGAAATTACTTCAAATTGGCAGTTTTATGTACGAAAATAATTCGACGGAAAATTTTTGTTCACCTCCGGATGTTATCGTTTTTCAACTCACCATTTTTCAAGTTCAGATTTTCGTGGAGGAGGGTAATCAAGGGAGCTGTGTCTCAATCACTACTGTAAAAAGAAGTGTTTTTGTAAAGAATTGCTTGAATTAAAGAGAGGAAATATGTAAGGCAGAATTTTCTTAAATGGCGTGACAGAATCTTTTCCTATGAATTTTTCAAATGTAGAGACCGTGGACTTCACGGTTTTATGCACGAAAATAATTCGACGAAAATTTTTATTTACATCCTGGTGATATCGTGTATCAACACAGCATTTTCAAGTTCAGATTTTCGTGGAAGTGACTAATTCAGGGAGTTATGTATGAATCTATATTGTATAAGGAAATGTTTTTTTCTAAAGAATTGCATGAGCAGAAATATGTAAAATAGACTTTTTTATTGCTTGGCAGAATCTTTTACTATGCATTTTTCAAACGTAAAGACCGTGGACTTCACGGTATCACTGTGTAGGTACCAGCAGGAACTGGAAATGCCTTTTAGTCATCCTGCGAAGGTCGCAGATTGAGCGATTAGGGCCGTTGTTTGTTCCCAGTCCGTTTTTAAATGACTACGATGAAACCATCTAACCAGAGCATGCCTCGGTTTCCATCCGTGGCCGCAGGAAATCGCCGACCCTGATGCATAATGCACGCGGAACGCCCCTCTTACGCGTTGGTACCTACTCCATCTCTTCCCGTGAAATCCCTCATCAACCGCGGATGGCTCGCTCTTCTGTTGAATGGACGTGTTATTTTTTCTTTTCGCGCTTTTTCAACACCGCGCGATCGATAAAAAAAACTTCCATTTCCGTCCTTGGATGACTCAAGTAGTTTCTCTCATACCTTGGCCTTATCTCGCGGACGTCTCTCCATAGAGGACCTTCTCGCCGTTTGCTCGCCTCCCGAGTGGTCGTCGCGATCACACGATATGGGCGAACACTCGAGAGGAGCCGTGCGCGTGGTTATACACGTTGTGGATGAGTTGTGACGACCGAAATTGCCTCGTCCCATCATTATAGCGTGTGCTCGCTTCTCATTCGGATCGGTCCGTGCTCGTGAACCTGCAGATCTAGAAGTTCACCGCCCACGGGTGACTGCAGAGTTCGCCATGGCAGTCCGCTTAGTGATGTCTGTTTTGGCCGATTTCGCGTGGATCCTGTCGCAGTTCATCTTGTTGCCTTTAATTGTTCCATTGTGTTGTTTCTATAGTGATTTCACCAGATAATCCAAAAGTCAACGGTCCTAGCCCCTTCCTCTGCGCAGTGTTTTATTTTGTTAAGAACGTGAACGAGTTATTTTGTGTTTGTAAATATTTTCTGAAAGTGACCTTCTCCATCTCAAAGAGTTTCTCCCTCTTTGAAAACTGTGAATTTGGCCGGATTATCTTCTCAAGGCAGTTTCCATTTGTGATTGCCGCATGAAACCCATTGGAGGGTATTGCCCTAGTTTATTCTACAAGTCGAGCAATCTTGGAAAAATGTGAGTACTATGGGAATATTTTTGTGCGTGTGCCATTAACTCGTTTCTCATTAAATGACACTATGTAAAGCAATCAACCTTTCCTAAAAGTCTCTTTAGTGACATGATGCTTATGCGCTCCTGGTTTAGAACAATGTTTTCGGATTCTTAATAATGAAAATGAGTGATTTCTTCATCGCCCTAGATATTAGCTTGCCATAATTTATTTGTAACAACCGAGATACGTTGTTGAAAAAGTGTTTGTTTGGTAGTTGTTAGCATGTTTCAATTGAGCATAAAACTTCCAATTACGTTCAGTCTAATGTGCAGTTTCCCATTATGTCAAAATGAACAACAACTGCCTACTTATCCATTCTACCTCTTATACCCATCGAGAATCTATCCGATCAGTTGTCCTTCCACGAGTTTTTACATCTGCATAATACCCTGAAAGCCACCTCTTTGGTGTTTGGCAGGGGGTAATCAATACCCAACATGCAGCGTTCAAGGGAACCACCACGTGCGCACCACACGGTCATTTAAATATTATGCATAATACAAAAATACGTGTACGTCATGAAAAGGCAAAACATGTCAACGGTTAGTGAGTCCTGTATCAGTATATTCCCCTAGTTATGGATTTATATTGTGTGCTTACTATACACATTAAATTAGTAATGCCAAACGAGCCCAATGCGAGCAAACGGGCGCAGCCATCTCGGGCGCAGCCAATATACAAGTGCACGAACTGTTACTGGGCCACCAAAACATACGTGCTCGAAATCGTGTCATGCTTCCCGTCCGTCGGCTCCCTCCGCCCGGAATCTCCCCCCTCTTCCCCTCCCCTCCGGCAGGTTCCGCTTTTGAATGTTTTCATCGTCTCCCGCCGCAGTGCTGCTGAAATTCCGCCGATGCGCCAATCTCACAACGCGCGTGGCGCCTCCTCCCGCCCCCGACCTCTCCCCTTCCTCTCCCCACCCCCTCCCCGAGAGAGGGCCCTCCAAAGATTCACTTTCGCCTCGTCCGAACCCCCAATCGACGGATATACAAGGGTGCGATGAAATTATTCCAATCGTGGGTGGTGTCCTGCGCGGTGAAGTAAAGGTATGTAAAGTGGTTTGAATGGCCTCTTGCCGTTTCTCTTTTTTTTTTATTTTAACCCCGCAGTCACGTACGTATTCGCTTATTCACCCGCACTTGATCATCCTTCCCATTCTTTGGCATGCTTCCCATCTTCAGTCATCGCAGACAATCGTCAATCAGTGCGAAGAAAGGTTTAGTGTTGCTGCCCCTTTCGTAACAATTTGTGAGCCGCTTCGTGGTACTGTATTTGCATTTAATCAGCCCGTAATTATTGATTTAATAGTGTTATTCTTCTACTTTAATTTTTCCAGTATTTATTAGATCTTCGTTTTCAATATACTTAACTCACACCGTTGAAAATAATAATTACTTCTTTATCGCTATTGCTCAAGAACTTTTCCCTGAAATCCTTTATCCGTAGATTTTATTTTTACTTTATCATTCTGTCTCTTCGATGGCGCCCGAAATATTTATTTTTCTTGTCCTCCAATGACAGTTGCTGTTAATCACCTCACACAACTCCCGTGTATGATGCACTTTTTCAAGGCTGTGATAATTTTCTTCGGCATGGGTGGCAGTGGCGTCGTGGTGAATTTTAAGTCTCTCAATCTTTTCCTCGTTCCCATACCTCATGAATTCCTTCCCACTTGCCCTCTTATTCATGAATACTACCCACTTGCCCTTAAGTTTCGCGTGTCTTCGGTTTTAAGATGTTCTCCTGCTCCTTGCGGGTAACCAAGCTTCGTTGCTTTCAGTACTCCACTACAGCTATTCTATGCTTCCTAACATCGTTTTTATTATCGTTCTAACAGTGCGATTAATGCCATTATATTTAGTTATTTTTGGTATTGCTATCAACCTATACGTATGTTTCATTAGGAATATTCTACGTCTTAGCGGAGGGAAACTGCTGGTCAGATAGTTGCATCGCTTCCAGTATACCTGGAGATTTGAATATCTTTTTTGATGCGTAAAATAGCATTTATTCTCTTTCTTCATCCTTTCTGTCCCACCCGATGATTTTCTTTGAAATGTGTGGAAAAAAAATCACCGGAAGCTGTCAAAAGGGCTTCATGTGCAGTACTTAGGCGTTTTCTCATCTTCAAGCTGTAGTTGCGGTCCTTTGTTGTTGTTGAAATATTTTTATCCTCATAATAGCGTTATTCTCTAGATGTACATTTATCAAAGAAAATGAGTCAACACATTTAAATCAGAAGTGCAAAGCGTTGCTGATCAAGTTGCTTTAAACAAGTCGTGTTAATCGAGGCCAATGATATCATGAGAGAGTGCTCGAAAATATCCGCGATTTGTGCCGCATCCATCGGTTTGTGCACTCCTACTTCCTTTTACTTTATTGAATACTCATCATTAATGGTGTCGTGAAAGAAATGTATATAACTTCACTTATTAATGCTGTGAAATAGGGTAGTTTCCTTCGTCAAAGTAAACGAAAGGCATTGATTGAGATTCGTCACCCGCCATTGGTGTATCCATAATATACAAATTATTTTGTCTTAGAAATCCCAGTGTAGACGAATGTTATTGGTCAATTTTAACCTCCTTTGAAAAAGGCCAGATTGGCGCCCATGCGATGACACTACACGTGATGTCACAGGGGACTAGATTCTATACAAGAAGTCAGGAGTTTTACATCGTCTGAGATTACCAATGCATGCATGAGGCACAGAGCTCAGGGAAACATCTCTTAATAATCACATATCAAAATTGCCAAAGGTCGGAAAGTTTCCTGCATTTGATAGGGTATTAATAATCCTTATTTAAGCCAAGCGCTACCTGCATCGTATCAGCGCTCATAGCCTCGCACCAAGGTTGCCTCAAACGGCGGCAGCTGGAACCAGAATGACGTCACACGGTCTTTTCCTAGCATTCATTCTTAACCGTCGCGTTTTCGCGCGCTTGAAAATTTTCACTTTTCATTTAATCGCGAAAAATAGATATCGTCATTTAAAAATTTAAAAGCATGAAATACGTACTCCAGGAGTAATACTCTTTCGATTTAGGCATTTTAAAAATAGGAAACCACCCTATTATTATGCAAAGAAAGGTGAGGAGAGGGCCCATATGAAGGTAGTAAAAGCAGGCTGACTGGCTTCGAGGTGGCAAATCCGAGTGTTAATTGACGGCATTTATCGGTTTAGGTGTGAGCGATTTTAATCCCCTTTTTCTAGGTAAATATTTATGGGAATGATTCATTTAAGATATATCGAAGAAAAAAATGCCCTCTATTTTAATCATTCTTTGTGAGTTTACTTATAGAATTATCGTCATTATTCCTGTAAGTAATTGTGTGTACCAGACGTATTTGGTTACCCAACATTTGTGAAAACACTATATGCGCTTTCGTTTGGAAGTATGGGACGAGTTACTGTGGCAATACTTTTTTCTACTGTAGCTTAGTGGAGAATATTTTCATGTTTCGCGAAGTAGTTGTGGTCATTTGCGACATTTCTTAGACACGAAAGCCCTCCATTGTCCGAATGAATAAATGATAACTTACTTTTATCTCTAATTTGTTTGCGTTTTAACTTCACCGAGGGCGAAGTATTTAACATATTTACTCCTATTTGTGTCATTTTCTGAAAAATTGCCGTATTTACGGTAACCAAAGTAAATCTTTTGTGTTTCCGGCGTAGTTAGTAATTAATGGACCATGATTTCTGCATAATATGGTCTTTAAAGATCTTTTAGGTAATTTTAATAAATGCCAATACGACGTCTACTTGACCTCACCGCTTCACCCTTTCTTTGTTGAGACACGATCACTGCTACGAGAGGTGGGTCACTTTCAGGTGAGACGCTTGACCTGGAAGAGCGCTGAAGTGCTGGATAGGGGACCCGGAAGGGCTTCTGTGCCTTTGATGCCAACGTTGAGGGAGCAGCGATAGGGTTGAATGAAAGCGTGGGAGCGGCATGAGGTGAGGGAGCAGAGAACTTTGCTGGAAATGACATATCACAGAATTTAGCCTATCTCAGAGGTTATGTCCGTCATACTGGCAGCGCTCATTTGTTTAAAGACGTCGCTTACCTAGATGAGTTGTGCTTCTCTGGAAATTTCGTTGCTCCTTTTATTTTGATGAAGTTATCAGATTAGAGCAAGTGTGAAATATTTAAGGTGCTTTAATTTGAGACGAGTCGAAATTAGGACACCCGAAAAATAAATTACAGGCAGAATAAGTAAATGATTAACTCCTATAGGTATCAGTTTCTGAAAAGGGTCCGTGTTTACAGTATTGAATGTAAAAAATTAAATGTTGCATGATTTATTAGTCTGTAATCCCCCGTGATTTATGCATCTTATTACTATTTAAGGTCAGTTAGCATCAATTTTGGTTAATTATTTATGAAATGTGCCTTTAATATCTCAGTTTTTCAGTTAGTGAAAAGCGAAGAGATTCTCCGGAGAAAACAATAATAAAACATGGTGTTTCTAAATGTTATTTTACTCATATAGCAGCGAAGATACGCTCTAAATTACTTTTATTTCTGATTTCTATACGTTTAATATTCCCCAAGTGTAAGCTCCGCGTTTCACTTTGTTGATGATATAGGTAGAATTTCGACGAATAGAAAGATACTTGCCCAATTTTAAATTTTCTTCCGAAATACTTCTTTCTGATTACATGTGGCATGAACTTAAGCTTTTCGTGCTGATTAAAGGAAGTGGGATTTAAATAAAATTTCTTGTATAATTTTGTAATGGGAATATTCGCATTTTTGATAAATAGCGAATCCTTTCCCACCGATGGCTGGTGGGAGCCACTAATGTGGCCGTTGGCTTCGCCCTGCTGTAATCTGGCGAACGCATCGCCTTCTCCTCACTGCGTTGAAGCACATTCTGGGCGTCATCGTGGCCCACTTCCTTTCACCTCGTCCCCTCTGACCCCTTTCATTGTGTTGCGATGCCCCCCGCTTCCGCTGGCGCCCCCCTCTCCTTCCCACGGGCTCTCCACGAACTCCCCGCCACCCACTCCAGGCGGCTGCACTTCCGTGTGCCGCACTCGAAGCTCCCCCGTGATCATCGACGAGGTGCCCTCGGCTTCCCTCGCGCCCCCGGAGGCGCCCTCGAGGGCTCTCGGCCGGTCGCGGCGGTTGGGGCATCGGAACGCGATCCACTCTCCGGCGTTCTCGGCGCCACCGCCGCTGTCGACGCTTCGAGCACTTCCATATACATACTTAGGGACTCATCGCGCCGCAATTTTTACCTCTAGCTTTCCGAATGTCGCCACTATTCCTTCGACGGGCAGCCTATCACGCCTCCTACACTCGTACGGTAGTGGAACCCAAGCATGGGCCGAGTTTTGAGGGTGCGAAAGATCCATAGAGAAAAAAATCATCCTCTTTGACCGGAATACGAACCCGGATCCCCCGATTTCCGGTCGAGTGCTTAAAGCCAGTTAAGCTACCGATGCGTCATTCTTCCCTGTGGATATTTGTGGACACTACCGGACAAGGTGTTGCTGGACTGCAGAGCAGCTTGGCATGACTTCGGTATCACCGCGGCTACTCCCGGTATACTTAAAACGAGTTTTGAGAGGACTAGTGGGAGCCTAGGCTAATGGGGCAGCTGCCCCCGCCCCCAACTTAAATGCTAATTCGTCCGAAAAAAAGTAAAAAACCTGTAAATTCAAGTGCAATGAAAAAGATGTCAAAAATTTAAATAATTTTTTCCTTTAGATAGTACTAAAAATGCTGTTTTCAGCGGCAAATTTAAACAAATTTTCTAAGGGGGGCCCAGGGGATCCTCCTGTTTCACTGGGGGATATTACATAGCCCCTAAACCCCCGACAGTAAAACTCGAAACTTCGCCCATGACCCCTACGTAAATGTAGAATGCGCAGAATATCCAATCCATGCTTGCAAATCTTGCTTATTTATAGTTTTTTTTGTTTGACGATTTCACAGAGCATTAAAATTGGATTGGGTTTAATTAACACACTTTTTTATGTCTATCTTCGTATATGCGTATCCATGAACGCCACTTTCATATTTCTGATCTGATCCATGTGACTATTGCTTAACTTCATTATTTCTGTGTTGCCTTTTTAGCGCTCGAATACTCCCTTCACCTCACGCAAATTGTACTGAGCGCTTTAGGTATCAATTGAAAGTTACCGTATATTGAGGGATATGTTCCATGTGCACATGTAAGCTAGTAGTTCGTGACGCATTTGTACATCTACATCTACAAATTACCCTGCGAGCCACCTCTAGGGTGTTTGGCAGGGGGGATCAATCACCAGCATGCAGCATGCATTTGGACTCCCACATGCACACCACACCGTCCAAGTAACGTCCCGTATAATAACAAACTATACTACTATATGCTGTTAGAAATAGAATATAGAATAGAAATTCAGAAACATGCAGTAAGTTTTACATAGGTTAGTAGGCTACACTACAAGTCATGCAATCTATTTACGCGTTCTATTGCTGCCGTTATAATCTCTTATTGATCGTGGAAAAAATGACATTCGGAATCTGTCTGTTCTGCAATCTATCTCTCTTATTTTATTTATATGATCTGATCTTCCGTAGTACGTTGGCGTCCGCAAGATATGGTTAACTTCGTCAGAAAAGACACTGCTCTTGAATTTATCTAAAAGGTTTAGTCTATTTTTCAATCTACGGTCCGACAGAGATTCCCATCCGAGTTTATGTAAGAGGTCAGTTACACTAACAAGACTATCGTAACGACCTTTCACATACCTGGCAGCTCTTCTTTGCACGCGTTCTAACTCTGTTATTAAGCCTTTTTCATGAGGGTCCCAAACACTGGCAGCGTATTCCAAATGTGGTCTAACGAGGGAAAAGTAGCTAATTTCTCTCACTTTGTCGTCGCACTTTCCTAATATTCTTTTAACAAAACCCATTTTACGATTAGCTTGACCGGTTATTTCTCGAATATGTTTATTCCACGATAGATCATTATTGAGTCTAACCCCTAGATATTTCACAGATTCAACTGCCTTTAACTGCGTGCCCCGAATGACATAGTTACGCTGTAGGGAGTTATTCTTCTTCCAGAAATTCATTACGACGCATTTTTCCAAATTTAATTCCAACTGCCAAGCATCGCACCAAGCTTGGATAGCAGCAAGGTCATTCGTTAGTTCATCTATATCTTTGCTGGAACGAATTTCTCTGTAAACTACAGCGTCGTCTGCAAATAATCGTAACTTACTCTGCACTACTTCGCCAATGTCGTTTATATAAAGAAGGAATAGGAGTGGGCCAATGACACTACCCTGAGGAACGCCAGAAGTCACTCTAACCTCATTGGAGACTGCACCGTCTAATACTACTCTTTGGACGCGGTCGCTCAAAAATTCTCTAATCCAGGAAATGACATCTTCGTCTAGACCATAAGATTGTAAATCGGAAAGCTACTTCTTTATCATGACTTAAACTTTTTCTGGTTCAACTTTGTGGATTCTTAACGTTTTCATGATGTGAGAATGAAGAAATAATTTCGTTATCATTTAATAATTGAACTCCAGCGATTTCAACTCCCTTGCGTCATCATCAAGGGTTTTTCTTAAACTTCCAGGAGAGTTTCATTCACTCTCCTTGTTTTGGTAGTTCGTAGTGACTTCATAATTTGCATGTTTGAATGATTTTTTCTGTAAAGAGTTTCGTTTATGCATGCGATTGTCCGCTTGAGTGAACGCTTTTTATTTCGTTCATTGAAATCATGAAAGTTGCCGTCAAGGAACGCTCTTCCCTTTTGAACGTTTTACTTATTTTGGTCTCTGTCAGGAGGCACGAGCCGCTATCGATTGTTTTTCCCGATTTTTCCAATACATCTTCTGACTGGGCTTGCTTCTTCATTGAAACTTGTTATCTGATAAATTCTTTCCCAATTTAGCCGGGAATATTTCAAGCGGAAGGATGACTTTCATACTATCTTGGTTTGTTGATAGAAGTTGAGGAAACATGTGAATGTGAAAGTCCACTATGTCCCAGTGTTGGTGCATGCTCTACTTTTGCCGGAATTTGCAAAGCGTCACATATATTTTGCTATATTTGTTCATAATTTATAAATAGGTTTTTGATGTTTACGATAACTTCTTGGAGGATTGTTTGAGACGTTGGTTAATTTTTTGCCGGCAGAATTAATGGATCGTTTAGGGGGTTTCACTTCGTGGGAAAAGGAATAGCAGCAATTGGGCCTCAATTTTTATAAAATCTCTATTCAATACCGCATTTATCATTTAAATATGTAATTTAGAATAAACCAAGGCATATTTTGAGATATTTCGATTATGAAATACTGATGTCAATCAAAAATATCAAAATATTCCCAAGCATTTTCAACGATGTAGCTTTTCATTCATAAATTAATGTATACTGTTTACATTCGAGGGAAAAAGAACAGACATTTCGTGATATATTCACTTTTGTAGTCGATATTTCCCGGATATATGTGGGAAACCTGGGGAAAAAAGGTAGTTTGAAGTCTTTTTCCTCAATGTCAACGCTAGAATGAATAATGTCTCGCTATGGTCGCACTACTTTATCGTTACAGCAGAATTTTTTAGTATAGTATGAGAGCACAATTACTAAAGGCCGTTCTCGGGGCTCGTAATTGCACAATCTGACGTGTGTACGAAGACGCAGTGAAAATTAAGTCTTGTAAAGCGGTGAATTATTGGAACACATGAGAGAATTCATGGAAGTAACATGGCAAAATAGCCCCTATTCTAATTTCGTGTGTATATTCCCGCAATTCCACCCTATATCGAGAAAAAATGCCGTTCTAACCTTACGTGTCCCGAGTAAAACGGCCTTAGAGTAGAGTAACTACAGGTAAATGCGAAACAGTGACGATTTTCGCGGAGGTAGTGAACTCCTCCCCCCATTGAACTCCTCCGTCGACTGGCCACGATTCTCCATGGTGATTGTCTTTTTCATTTCGGAAGTTAGCGGAAGGAATCCTGGCGGTTAGTCGAAGGGAGAGAATGTTTTATAACGGTTATTGTTTAAAGTGGTCACTTTTTTTGGCCGTCGTCGCGCTGGCATCGTCGCGAAACGGCTGTCGGGAGGGAGAAGAAAAAAAAGACGAGCGCGTTGAACTGAGACGCGGCCGTTTGTCGACGAACCTTGCGAATCGATCTTTACGAGGCAATAGTCTCTCTCTCTCCCGAGGGTTCATGGCCCCAGAGAGATACATATCACCGACGAGGGTGATGGGACATGAGGACTAATCAAAATTCTACGACCGTGCCGTGCCGGTGGAAAACAAAAATGATCGTCGGTGGAAACAGTGACCCGTGGATTAATGGGTTCGGAGGACGGAGAGAACAGCAATTTCCTCGTGGAATGGGGTCGCCTACTCCGACTCCAGATGGAAATTTAATGTACGAATTCGGCAGATGGATGGCGAAATAGATTTTTGGTGAAAATGAATCTCCCTCATCCAAAACCTTTCCTGTAAATGAAATTGATAAAAAAAATGTCCGAAAGTCATTCGCTGTCAAAAAAGTCCGCATGAAAAAGCCAGAGAGGGAATGCTGCGAATATTACGCTGGCGTTGATTAAGCAGGTACAGCAAGGACCTCAACAAATGTTCAATAGGCTGGTAACCAGTAAAAGAAATGGTAAAATCAGGTCTTTTTTTGTTTCAAATATTATGTGATTGCCTTTGAACGTGTTTTGTGAACGAGTCCTTCGAGTCTAAATTTTGTTACTTTTTAATTAATCGAACTTTTAAAGTCTTTCACTTACATTAATATCATTATTATGTATTAGGTAGAAGTACCCATTAATATTATCCCATTACGGCTATAAATCAATTACTTGTATGTAGTACTCATACGCCTTGCTATTTGAGATGCCTTGAGATGCATGTTATGACGCATATCCAAATCTATCATCAGTATTACTAACAATTAGTTAAGGTATTGAGTATCTATTACAAAGAATTTCAATAAAGGGCTGTAGCTTAATGTTACGGAGAACTTTCCTGCCATTAAATAGTAGATAGAATCTTTTTAAATCAATCTTCCATGCTGACGCGACGTAATGTTACGCAACTTAAGTCATTCATTCATCAACTCAAGACATTCGTCAAAGTGGGACTCAACCTACTCCCTTTCCAAACATTCCTAATTTTGCATTTTTGTTTCGAGGTTCTGCCAAGTACGCTGCATTCATATGGACGGACTTACCTCCCCTTTTATGATTCCTATATTGGTCCTCTTCTAGGATAATAGATGGTAGGACTTCCTGCGCGGACGCCAAGTCTACCATAGGTTCAATGGAGTGGAGAAGATCTTTATATTTTCATCAGAATATGG
Source organism: Ischnura elegans (assembly GCF_921293095.1). Taxonomy (NCBI): domain Eukaryota; kingdom Metazoa; phylum Arthropoda; class Insecta; order Odonata; family Coenagrionidae; genus Ischnura; species Ischnura elegans. Next base: position 112,695,111 of record NC_060248.1, read on the forward strand.
TTCTCCATCTGAACAACGGGGATGTTCTCAACCTGTATATTGGACGGCTCTCAGTATTTCCAACTAATTCGTTTTTTTTGGTTCTCTATCGTTAGTAAGTTTTTTCATTATTTTTCGTTCCCGACTACTTATACAATTAAGCATCGCTATTTGTAAAATCACTCCGTGAGCATTTTGAAAATAATATTGTAGAAATCAAGTAATGTTAGCCTATTTTGCATCCGTCTCTCACTCTCATGGTCACTCGATGCAAATGAGAGTTAAGATCAACCTCGGGCGTTGTGTTTATGTGCGGGCGGAAAAAAATTGTTGGGGAATCGCAGGAAGAAAAATCATTTGCCTTGATCTAGATTTGAACTGGTATCCCCTAAATTTTCTGCCAGTGCTCTAACCAATGTTACTTGGCTGCTTATTTGGTACGCGCATTCGATGGGTTCAGGTTTGAGTCCAATGCGAATGAGTTTCTTAGGAGTTAGGTTTAATGCTAGCAAACCCACGTTTCTTTCTGACGTACGGAATTGGCACTGTTGTATGTCCATCTGTTTGTCACTAAGGACTCATTACAGGTGAAATATAATATGTTATTATTGTTTCTAGGTGCAATTATAATTTGAAAAGAAAACCCTTTAGTAAGAGAGTAGCCAGGTGAATAATGTTCCTACAGGCAGTCTTTACTGTTTTAACTTGGGTAGAATATACGATAATATTTGTTTCCCGGTAGAGCACGGACGAAGGATCCCAGCCGGCACAGCAGAAATTCTTTACATAAATGGAAGAGAAAAAATGGAGAAAATATATCTGTAGAGAAATCACAGGGTAGGAATTTCCCTATCTTTTCTGTTCGCAGAGAGCCCACAAGATTATTTTCGGCGCTAGCGCTAATAATACAGTGAAATTACTTGTAAATCAGATTCAAAGGGCTGACGCAGATGGAGAGCTAATTAATATTTTTGTTCCACCATTAAAAAAACAATTATAACATACTATTTAGCATTTTAAATTCTCGAAGTGGACCATTGTGCGCGAAAGGTTGTTATTGTGATGAGTACAAATGCTTCGATTTTAAGAATAACTTAATTCCCTTAGCCCTAACGATAAATTTCATTTCATGTTGACATTGGTACAACTTTATAATAATTCATCTGCATGTAATAGGTACGTTTTAGGGGACGAGATGTCCTTAATACCCAACTTTGAGATGTTTCTCGTCTGCTAACCGAAAGGCATAAAAGAAGACTATCGATTCATACAATCGATATGATTGAAATCGAAATGCTGCCATGCTGCTCGAGTAACAACAACTACGGTTTGAAACGGTTGCAATCACGAAAGTTTTGAAAGTTGTCTCTATTATTCCTTGTGCTGTATGAGTGAAAGCGGTTGAAAATGAAGTATCTTTTACCAATGGAGTAACGCAGTAGTCTCTGCACTGTCTCACGCCCTTGAATTTACGCAGACGAGTATGTAAACAATAGGATCTGTATTTGAAGCATGGAAGATGTTGTTTGAAGTGAGTATCATTAATTTCTCTTATGTTCTCCATGCTGACTAGCATTTACTAATGCAATGTTGCTGGAATAACGTATTATATAACAGTATTTCTTTCCATGTTCGTTATTAATGTATGAATTTTGCAATTTCAAATTATTTTTTAGCGGAATAACGTGAGTGGAACTCGTTGGTGTTGTTGTATCCTAATAGTCCGGCATTTCCATCGTCCTATGTCGTCTATGATGTTATTGCAGTGCTAAATTTACCCATCTAACGTCAAGATAAGTACCGTATAAGTCATATTTTAATTGTTGTCACCTAGGTTTGTTTTGATTGTGAAATAAGTAGTATAACCCAAGTGTTGTGAGGATATGACGAAAATCATCATTTCGATATGAGTATTTTTTTACCTATTCCTCGACATTGGAGGTGAGTTTCATTCTTTTCTCGTCATCACGTTTAACAGCTATACCATACTTCTTTGCAGATATGCTGAAAACAGGGGAACTGTGGGCCCTAAATGGAGCTTAATGTGGGAAAGGATGATGTTATTGCAGTGCTAAATTTACCGAATGAACGGGCAGATGTCTAAAAATTATTTCTAAATTAAGGTGTAGATGTGCCCAAATAAAGGTATTTTTTTAGAGACTTATGATTTTTTGTGTGTAAAAATGTGTGGAAACCTCATCCCGCTTAGAGTTAGCAATAAAGGTAGTAATAAGTGAGCATCGAGTATTAGTCGCCGTTAGTTCGTTGCATGGCCTCTACGCAGCGCCCTACTCGCCGTTAGAGAAATGATTTCTCTTGTATTTAGGAAATCTTTCTCTTGGATTTCTCTAGTTTTTCTCTAACTTTTCTCCAAGATATACGTATATGATTTCTCTTAACGTATATGATTTCTCCGTTTTATACGGAAATTATACATATATTTTGGTTCTATTTAAAACGTTGTGCCGGCTGGGATGTGTCACATCCTTGTCGAAGCCCATTCATTATTTCCGTGATACATCCTTTCCCACATTATTTACACTACGGGTAAGGAGTAAGAGTTTTAATCGTCTTTGATAAGTTATCTACACCAAATAACAAGAATTATACGGCGAATTGTCAGGAAATACGATATACTGTTGTCATAGGAATTGGGAATTTGGGGAAGTTAATCGTTCGTAATTCAAGGTAGACAGGTGATTTAATACGAAGTATTTTTTGAAAAATAATCGGTAGAGCACTTTTGTTGAGTAAATGTAATTCATATTTACTTGAATCGCTCCTACGAAATGTGGCATTTTCAGGTACAACTAAGTGACGATGAAACCGTCTTACGAAAAACTTATATGAATCACTCAATGTTGTCAGGTTTATGGGTCCATTTAAAAAAATGAAACAAATGTGTACAACACTAGCTGCACTTACTCACGACCCTGGTTTCCATTTTCCTGGTTCACATCATCGTGAGAGGAATCATCACCAGCATGATGATATGAATCCATACCCAAACCTGGGACATGTTATATAAACACCTACTGTCATCAAAGTGATTTTCTTATATATTTAGTCTGAAAGTGCTGCGCTGACATTGCCACATTTCGTAGGAGCGCGTTAAGCGAATAAAAATTACATGTGCTCATCAAAAGGGCTCTGCCATTTATTTTGCAATAAATATTTCGTATTAAATCGCCCGTATTGTGAAAGATTACCTTCTCCAAATTCCCAATTCTTCTGACAGCAGTGTATCGTATTTCCTGACAATTCGCCATATAATTCTTGTTATTTGGTGTAGATAACTTATTAGAGACGATTACGACTCTTACTCCTTACCCGAAGTGTAACTAATGTGGCAAAGGTTATATCACGGAAGCAATGAATGGGCTTATTCTACAATAAAAAATTTCCGTGGTGAGGTAGGAGGCTTTAAGATTGTTATAATTTGTACGGAAACTTCGATTATGTAAGTAGATAAAAGCGCTCCTTTGCGAGCTTTGAGCCACTAACATAAAACTGTTTTATATTAACACCTGACGAGCCCATTCACGACAGCTTGTTGCCTAAGGTTGCGCGTGCGCAGCACGACTCATTAGACGTGTGACTGTTCAAGGATAGAACCCCGTGAAAAAACGTCGTCATTTGGTTCAATATTTTACTCTTGCTACGATTCCACTGTTTACTTGATCGATGGTTCGTCGTAACTTCGATCACGTAAACATTGTATGCGTCACGGGGGACAAATATTGGTCCCAACGTCATCGCTTTTTCAAGAGGAGTTTTAGCTGAACCACTAGCGTCAGGCACGCATCACGCTGCGCATGTTCAACTCGAAATAATTCGTAGAAAACCATGCCGTGAAAATAGGCCCGGAACCAGGAGTTTTGTGTGGGGGGTGCAAAGATGTATGCCGCCCCCCCTTCCCCTGATCGTCCCTGGCTTCCTCAATCCCTCTCCCCCACCACTAAAATATAATAAATCCATAAGCTATTATTTTGAGATGCGGCAATTGAAGTTACCACCGTATGTCTACCATTAAGCAGTTTTATTAATATTATCGTTTAATATTTTATAAATAAATCATTATCATAAAATAATTAAATTGGAAAAATTAAATAAATTTTTAAAACATACTTTTCAAATGCCCTTGTCTGAAATCTGTCAACCGGGGCACGTGCCACCTCTGCCCCACCCTAGTTCAGGGCCCTGGTGAAAACAATAATAATGTAACGCCATTGGTTCGGGTTGATGAGACTGGCTCATTGGTAAAGTTTATAAGAAGCATATTGCCTTTTACGTATGTGATAGAAGGTTCGAAAGGAATAAAAACGAACGTCGCGGATTCCCTCGCTCCTTTACCTGTCCTCCGCAATTCTCATGGAGTCGTTACACCCCCCATCATTCCCCGCCGTCTCCCCATTCCGTGCCTTATCTCCACTCGACCCTCCCCTTCCCTCAACCCCCTTCTTCACCGTGGGAGACCATTGCTCACATTTCTCATGATGACAATCGACCACACACTAGAATCCGTTGTTCGCTCCCGTCGTCTCCACCGCAAGGTGAGTGCTCTCTGAAGGATGTATACCTACCACTTAACCCCATCGTTAGGTGTCCGCAACTATCGCCTCCCTTTTTCTTTCGAGTAGTGCTCCCTATTCTTTTTACCCCCAAACGCTCTAGTTCATGTCCCGCCGTTTCTTTGTGATCCAACGATTAAGTTTTTCGCTCGCCACGCTTCCCTAGAGACGGCAGACTATCTTCTCTCTCTCTTTTGGTTTTTGTTAGCTAGCTCGGTCGTATTTTCTCATCTTTGGTTTGCATTGAGCGAGTGAAGTGCCTGCTATTTCTCTTTCTTCTGTTGAATTGTATTCCATAAGTCTTCTCTCTTTTTCTTTCGGTGTAAACATTATATTGCTGATGACGTATTTCGTGAGAATGAAGTGGCTTCCAACACTTCGCCTGCTGTGAAACATTTTTATGGGTGGACGAGCCAATGCGACTACGAGAATTTTATATCGATTGTTGTACCCCCATCAAGAATGCGTTATTACGTTGTGAAGAATTTGCTTCGCAACCATGTGACCAGAGAATACTTTCTTTAATGCGATCGTTCGCATCGTAACACATCTGCAAATTGGTCTGACCTTTCTAATCTCCCTTTTTACCTCTGCTTCCCCGCATTCATCCCTGGCTGGCAGTGAACAGGAATTTCAGGGTTAAAAAAGCGGAGCGGCTTCCCGCGGGATAGTATATTTATTGTCTTGAACCACCTGCATAAAAGCGGAGTGGATATCTTGTGGAGGGGTCATTTGTTTATTATTCAGGGAAATGATACGAGTGAATGGGACTTAAACAACATTGATTTAATCTCTTTTTCGGTGTCTTCACCTATGAGTCGCTTATATTTTAACTAGGCCTCTCTTCTCATTGCATAATTTAATCTATTGATTAATGATAATTTATTTTTATTTTGGTTTTTTAATCATGGTTTTGTTATCGTTTCACCATTAGTTCATCATCCCTCTCCTTCAATCCAGGTGTTCATCCACTATTGCCCCCTGACCACTCTGTAACCTGCTTACGCCTCGTTCATTCCTCTAGGCGTTATTTAAAAGTTTTCTATCCGCGATTTTTCTATTGTATACCACTTTTAAGTTTGAGGCTAAAATTATGTAGAAAAAAAATGCAAAAATCGTGATTGCGAGAATAAATGACGTGGAAATTTATGAAATTTTGTGCCGGAATATGTAACTACTCGGATCATCAAGTTAATCTCGCTAAGCCTACCAGCAATAGTAACATCAAATGCTGAAGTAGCCCGAATTTTTAATTCCATTGTAACCTTCCGAAGTGATGTTGATTTCATTTAGTTTTTCCCCCCTAGAACTCCTTCCTCAGTCTTCCTCTCCGTAGTGTTTTTCTTTACTTTGCGTGTTCAACATTATGGAATATGACTCTTCCGCTCCCATAAAAAATATTTATTTAAATTGTTGTTTCATGGTTGCGAGAGCTATGTGAACTTCGCAGATTGGATGTTTTGAAAAAGATTTATGGCCGTAAACATGAGAGGAAACTGTGATATGTAAGGGTATTATATTTACCTTGAGAGAGATACTTCTGGCTGCTGGTTTTCAGCGGGAGTCATCGCTTTTGCGGGATAAGAGATGAGATCGTGTTCTTCAACGTAAGCGGTTAATTACGATAGAGGAGTGATAGTGGCTGTTGGTAGAAATATGATTGTGCCGTTGCGTCTGCATCTTAAGTTTTCAACGGAACGGAGTGTGAAATGTAATCATTTTTTCAGTGTATTCTCCTTTTTTTTAATTTATGCTGGTCATTTAAGTTTTGTTAAGGAATTGAAAGTGCTCCTGGCTCACTCTCATATTTTAAATTAACGCTTTTAAGGCGCTAAATTCATTTTCTTAATTTTCCTCCATTAGTTATTCTTTTTACGCCTATCAAAAGAAGTTTTGCTTATATTTTTAGTACTGGTATTTGTAGCACTGCTTTTTTATCCTTGAATGTGACTTTGATAAGTCTGAGCAGAGTGTGATTTTTATTTATCATGATAGAAGTTCCCTGAATTTTGTTTTACCACGAGAAAGGAATATTTTCACGCAATTATTAAGAAAATAGGAATGCTTTTCGATGTGAATTTTTAAATCTAATTTATCGAGGCGGGATTTTTTATTTCATCTGCGTATCAAACTTGGTTTTACTTGTGAAACAAAAATTACCTGTAATCAAACAGGGAGAGGGTTTAATGCATTGCATTGATTTAGAAGATGCAATGCATGAAACAATTTTTGTGTTACCTAATAATTTGTGTTATATGGGTTATATGTATAAATTTTCTCCAACGTGGATGCCATCTAATGGGAAATCAACAATTTACTCTTTCTCATTCTTCAATGTTAATTTCTTCTTCTAGTTCATGACAATTTGAAAATGATGCAGAAGAGTATTACTCGCGTATTTTGTCCCCGTGCACTGTAGTGTAATTCAATCAGTAACTCACTTCGGAAAATTATTGGAATGAATTGCCTGTCACTCTCGCAGCATGCCAGCAGAAATCGCCGTCTAGAAAAACGTCCATTCATAGATAATTCTCTTTTTATCTTCATAATACCATTGTTTTCTCGTTATCAAATTTTCCAGCACCCGAATGAAGTGGTTTATATCTTCCCGATGGATCTTATCTCTCTATCTCCTGTGATGTGAATAATTTTTAAACTTAATCAAATGAAAAACTTCTTTTGCCAGATTAGATTTTCCACTAAATATATCTCTTTTATTATGAAATAGATTTGATGTTTGCCAAAGTTTTCTGAGGGTGACTCGAGAAAGCGTGGAAACCGGGGTCGTATGTAATCGGGGTCGTCGGGTTAATTAAAATTGTGAAAGCTTGCCTTCTATTAATCTTTTTTCAAACTGGACCTCCATTGTATAACTTAGAATGGTGTTTGATATGTTATACATGCATAATGCCTCTCTGTTTAGTGCAACTTGGAGAGAATGAAGTCGAGCAGAAAAAAATTGTCTATCCAATCCGAAAAAGTCGTTGATTGATCCTGTCAGGACTGCATTTTTTCTTTAATTATCAGTTCAATTGATATACTTCTGGCTGGAATTCGGGAAAGTCTTAAAAGAGGCGAATCCACAAACCGAGAAATCGTGTAAAAGATTTTTAACTTGGCTCGTAGCAGATTTCGATAATTTTCGCCGCTTTTCTTTGTATTTTATTTAGCTTTCGGACTCTACATCTACATAATACCTTGCAAGCCACCTCCAGAGTATTCAGCAGGGGGTGATCGATATGCAGCATGCAAGAGGATTCCCACATGCACACCACATGGCCATAAAAATGTTCCGCGTATTTACACACATTCATGCAAAGTCAAAACTTGCTATCTGCTCATGAAGGCAATCTACCTGAGAAACTGGAACATGTAAAAAAAATGCTTTTTGAAATACTAGGAAAATTCAGAAACATGCTTAGAGGAATACGTAAGTTAGTAGGCTACGCTTTAAGTTAACTAACCTATCTGTAAGTCCTAACGCTGCCGTTATGGTCTCTTATCGTGGAAATAACGACATTCTGAATGTATCTGTTGTACAGTCTGTCTCTCTTATTTGATGTTTACAATGTGACCTACCGTAGTATGTTGCCGCTCGTAAGATATGGCTAAATTCGTCTGAAAATGAACTGGGAAAGACTCCTGGTTAATTCAAGGGAAATATGTGTTTTTAATATAAATGACTTTGGAAGGAGTTTTTCATTAATGTAGTTCAGTAGAAAATGTATTTTTCCCTCGTCTTTGAGTGACTCAAGATCTTCTCTCTTTCTTTGCAGCCATGAGGCTCAGCCCGCGACCAGGATGAGCAGCAGTAGCTGTTCGGAGGTGGGGGGCCCCGGGGGCGGTGGCGGGGGAGGCGGGCCCATGGGGGGTGGCGGGAGCGACTGCCAGCCTCCGACCTCTTCGGGGGGGGCCTCGCACAACGGACCCGCGTCAGCGCCCGCCACGCTCAACGGCCCCGCCGCGCCCGGCAGCCCAGAGCGCCATGCGGGCTCGGGCGCCACCCTCAAGGTCCACCTGCCCAACGGCGGATTCAACGTCGTCAAGTTCGGCGATGCCATCGACGTCAAGGTGAGCCAGAGTGAGCATGAAATACATCGGCAACGCTTCCAGGGGCGGATTTAAGTGGGGGTCGCGGAAGTCATGAGCCCTCCCCCCAAATTTTATCAAAAATTTTTAATTTTCATTAGGTTAATAGTTTTTGTGCCCTTGTAAAGGAATAAACAGAGGGAGTGAATATGCAAATATATGGCTAAAAGTCCCAAACGTGAGAGAAGCTTGAGTTGTATTTATCGTAGTGCATAGCTCGCCTTACTGTAAAAACGCCCCTCTCTCCATGGGGGGGTATTGCATACTCCCTGGACCCAGGTCATGACCCCCCTCTCCCCAAATTTGATGCTGAATCTACCCCTGAGCCTCTCCCAATCGCATCTCTCTGCAGGAAAAACTAAGATCTGAAATTAGTGATCAGGACACTATGGTTTGAGAAATGAAGTGCAAATGATGTGAACAAGAGTTCTCTTATGTTTCCATCCGGGTCAGTGTATTGGCTATTGTTAATGTTTCCATGGCTACCATGACCATCATCATAAGAGCTGATGACGATAGCAGAGGTAGCCATAGTATTTTTTATTTTATTTTTATTTCCACACCTCTGAAAACAGCACTATTCAGCTTTTACACAAGGGTTTTTGATAACTTTTAACAATCAAACGTGCACAAACATTCATGCCCTGGATAACAGCAACTTAACCAGGCAGGACTTGGACCTGCGACCTTTGGTTTGGCAGCCAAGGAATTTACCCCACCACCACCGAGGCTGGCATTATAGAAAAGCCAAAATCCTGACCCGGTTGGAAACCCAAGAGAGTAAACTCTGAGATCTGTTGATATGCATTCCAAATTCCTGATTGAAGCACAGAAACCAGGAATAAAATCCAAAACTCCTGTTTCTAAACAGAGGTCACTCTGGTGGAATTTTGAAATGGATAAATGTTGATTGGTACCCCTCATGAAGATTGCAGACTCTAGTCAGAAGGAGAGGGTGTTAGGATGGAGACAAAATCACTTCTGGCCTTCTATGCACCAGTCATGATCTGAGTGGGACATAAGTGAGGAAGTTTGAATCTCCACTGTGTAAACCAGTCAATGTTACTTTCATATCTGGCCATCAGCAAAGCCCATGGGCTGTTAGGGTGATAAAGATGGGATGGTTAGCAAAATGGATTGACCAATCTGGCTGGCACAACTTTTCCGTACAGGAACTCCACTCAATGCCTATCTAATCTAATCCCATACACTCCTCCAACATTAAACTTTGTGTAAAAAAATTAAGAATTATATCAATTTAAAAACCTTTTCTCAATAATTGATTGAGCGTATTTTTCATAAAAGCTAATGAGAGGTTGGAAAGCTTTTTACAAGTGATACGTTAGGTGCATAATGGATTTGATATTTCAATACATACTATGCTCACAAATCTGTGGGAATTGGTTTGTTTGTGGTGTATAGTAATTTTATTTTAAGGTACCTCTCATGTGTGATTTTTAGTCTTAAAGGATTGTTTGGATTTGTTGTAGGGTGAGCTACTTTCCCTTAATTACGTGTCAAAAGGAGAAATCATTTGTAAACTGAGTGGAATTGTTACTAGATCAAATATCTGAAATAATTTTTAAAGTAATATTTTAAACTGACCTAGGTGCCATTATCAAGGTGAAATTCTGTTTTTTTTACATGAATACATGATGACACTGGCAATGAGTCTCTGATACATAGTTCAGTTTAATAAAATTTCCTTGTAAATTTTTCAAGTTGTTTTTATAACAGTATGTTAGTTACAATTCTCCACAAATTATTGCCTAGTAAATAATATGTCATTGTTCGGATTTTCGAATTTAGGAAATTGTCATATTTTCGTTGTCATACTCATCCCTCACTTAAAACTATTGTTGAGTGAGAGCAACATTTGATTGGTAGGCAAATATTTTTGTTTAAAAAATGTTTATTTTAATTTTTAAGTGATAAGTAAAACCAGTATTTTCAATTTTTCTTCTTAAACATTTAATTTTTGAATCCCATATAGAAAAAAATGTTGCTTTTTGTCCCAATCTTTTATTTGTTTAACTTATTTTTCAAAATTTGTGTTCCAGGGTATTATCTCTCTGCTCACAAGTCGATTAGCAGTGGGAGAGAGGGCATATCGGAATCTGTATGCCATGCGTCTTCACCATCCACCCACAGGTGATACATACTGGCTCCACCAAGATACCACCATGTACCAGGTAAAACAGAGCTACATATTTTTCCATCCCATGCACCAAAGTCTTTCCGCTTTAAATTTATCTCCTCAGTTAATCTTTGATTACTGTAGCTTTATATATTCTCCCTTTGTAATAGTAATAAAATCACGTAAAGTCTAATGTAATATTTTATCTTTAATAGTTTTTATTTTCCCACTCATGGTTTGCATATAGATTTATCTCAATTATGAGATAAGATTGTATTAAATGCTTCTGTTATCAGTCATTTAGGTAATGACTGTGTTTATTGTCGTTGAAATAGAGGATTTTGATGTCAGAAGCTATTTAATTTGTTTTTTCTCTGGAGATATTTAAAAAAATATTTTTACAATAATATGTTCTTGTCAGTGGCTTAACTAGGAATACGCTTTGGGGGGGATGGGATGGCCTGGGGTGGCGACCGGGGGGTGCGTGGGGTGGAGGGAGGGGGGGTCAACGGCAAATTTTTGTAAAATGACATGCCTGGAAATAAATATTACACCATTTTTGCGCAAAAAATTTAACCTTAAGCAGATTGATTATTACATGTCAAAACTAGGCAATAGCTTTAAATATTTTATTTCCAAGGCTTTTGGGGGGGGGGATCTATCCCCTCATCCCCCCCACCCCCCATAGTTACGCCACTGGTTCTTGTTATAATGGCAATATGATGCCTTTCAATGCCTTTTTTTACTAAGAGCTTTCTGGAACTCAAGATTTGATTATAAATACATGATTATTTTTAAGCAAGCTCTGGTAATTTGCGTTGTGGGATCGATTCTGATTTTATTTTATATTTCAGGTGCAGGAGAAGTATGAAAGTAGGCATCCTCACTTTGAATGGAGGTATGAACTGAGGGTTCGTTACTTGCCTTCAAACCTCCGAGATCTCTATGAAAGAGATAGGGTGACATTTCACTACTATTATGATCAGGTGAGGCTATTGAGGGTGAAATAATACCTATTAGTTTTTATTGCGTAGTCTAGCATATCAACACTTAATCAGAAAGGCTTATTGCATCCTTATATTTCACATTTTTTCATTTCATATAGAACCAAATCAAGTCAAATGATCTATGTCGAATAGATTTATGAATTGTTGGAAATCATCACTGTTTCAGAATGTTAAGAGTAATTAAAATGTCTGTGATGAGGAATGTTACTGTGGCAGTACATTTAAGCATGCTGGTGAATTTTATCACTATTGAGTTGAAGAATATTAATCATAATGAAAACCTTGAGTGCAGAAATATGAAGACTTCCTTAGCATGAAGAGATTACTTGAATTTAATAGTTTCTGCTAATTAGTCTTAAATCTCATTTTAAGTTATAGGATTTTCAAGCATCATAATATCTTATTTCAGGTACGAAGTGATTACCTATCATCGGAGGCATTAGCTAATTCATCTTCTCTTGACCAGGATGCAGCAATTCAGCTCTGTTGTCTTGAAATTCGCCACTTCTTTAAGGTAAAGTGGAAAAATGTGTAACTTTGTCATTTACCAATTTTTCCGTTTTTTTTATTTCTTGAATCTAATTGAACAGAGTCAGTTCAATGCTAAATTATTACCATTCAGCTATCTGCCACATAATGCTAAATCTAGAGGGAACTGGAAAATAAATGTTGCCTTGCATTTTAAAGTAGATTAATGGCAACAAAAAGAAAGCCATGTCTCTTACAAAATTTTCCAAATTTCGTAAGAGATATGGCTTACAAGTTAGATTACATCATAAGGATATTTTCATTTTCATACCGGTAAATATGTGTGGAGAATTTGAGTAATAAGGAAAATTGTGTTTTATTGCTTAATTGTTCAAACCAGTGAGTGTACTTTTATATTGTGTGCATTCTGTCACGTTTCAGAATGCCTCTTCAGTTTTGAGTGGTTTCTATCTATGGTTTCACTCCCTCTACAGAGATATTTATTTGTACCGTTTACTCCTTTACGTGAATTGCAAGCACTTAGCCCATCAAAATGTTAATGATTGTCAATTCTGATTTGAAGTATAAATATTAACCATCATGATGGTTAACATATATATTTCAAATCAGAATATACTGCAGTTAACAATACTACTCAAGTATTTGATGCAATGTATTTTGAATATAGTAAAATTGTATTTTAACATTAACTTTTCTGTTTTACTTCCCTCATTGATATATTTTTTTCTGCAGGATATGCCACAAATTGCTTTGGATAAGAAGTCAAATTTTGAATATCTGGAGAGAGAAGTTGGCTTACATAGGTTCCTTCCTCGGTCAATTCTCTCATCATTAAAACCAAAGGCCCTAAGGAAATTAATCCAGACTCACTTCAAGAAGGTTGCTAACCTCTCCGAGGCAGATTGTATGTTCAGGTTCCTGTCATTGTTGCGCGACCACCATCGCTTCCACCAAGAACGCTTCAGATGTGCGCTTGGGGTAAGTTTTGTCTTTTCCTCATGTCCATGTATTTCTGTACTCTTGTACTAACGTATTTGGGGTTCTGGGACCCTATTCAACATGATACACACAAGTTTTGAACAATATGCAAATTTATGGAATTGCAAAAGATCCTCTGCTTCTAATTGATGGGTCCTGGGTTCAAATCCCTGATGAATTCTGTGGATATCCCCAATATGAAAATATCCAAAGTGGTAGGTGGCAAAGGAGCAGGCCCCCTTTCTATGAATGTCTGTTATTCTCATGCTATTGTGTAGTGTATTAAATATTATTGCATGCCATTTGTTGTCTTCCGATTCACAGCAGGCAATTGTTTGCTGAAAAAAATGTGGGGTTGCCGCCATTAGGCTGTCTCCCACTAGCCCTCGAATGAGTTAGCTCATTGTCACGATATGTCACATATTGGTACCTATTGTATCTTATTTGGCTTTACTAACTAATGGCTCAGGTCATTTGCGCAACGATGGAAGGGTGGGGAAGGTAGGGTGGAGAGAAACCTTGTATGTTTTGGCATTATGCTGAACGAAAGGCACCCTGACGGCTGTGGTTTAATGTCCCATGAAATGGATGGAGTGTTGTTCTTGAAGAGCCCTTCATGAAGCATTCAATCAGGGATTGGGCAGTCTCTGATAAATCTCTGCCACCTCCAGGATTTGAACCAAAACCCTCAGAGTCTCTAACGCACTCTAGTCACCCCACCAACCCAAACCCTTTCTCATGGTATTGGATTGTGAATAATGCACATTTAGGGTTTGGTAAAATCTACCTATCTGAACCAACATTTAGGGCGAAACACTGAATGGGTACCCAGGATGACATTTCCTCCACCTCCTTGTATAGCCCTATCGGCCCCCCTCTGCCTTCTGTGAAGTTTCTAAATTTTTATTACTTGGCTATTTTCTTTTCCTAAGCCCCCATGGAATAATGACAAGTTTATTTTTGTAACTTTCATTAGTTTTTATTGTATGCATTTCTTGAAAAATAAATCAAAAGGGAAAGTATTGTACTTGTGAGCTAAAATATTTGGGCATCGATAAATAACTAAATATGAGTTCATAAAAATGTCCTTTAAGAAAAGCTGTTGATTCGTCAACTAATAAAATTGTCCTTAAACCTTTTAAAGTGTATGAATGAATAATTCTCATTCACCGTCTCTAGTTTGCATGTAAAGGTCATGTATTTGGTGGTAGAATGGAAGGAGGAGCTAAGTTGGGAGGGTGAGGTGCATATGAAACCATATCCTGTCTTCCTTGTCATGCCACAGGAAGTTGTTGATGGCGCTCAAAGATAGGAGGAAAATGTGTGAATGTGAGCTGGGAGTGCTACCTTTGATAAAGCATGCCTAGTATTTCTCTTATCTTCAAACCTTTTATATGTCAACAAATACCTTGCTGCAATGGATTAGGTGACTGTGATCCACTAGGTATTGTTCATTATGCTCTAGTTATGAAACAATTATTTTCTGTGATTTTAGGGCAAGTTTTCCAAGCATATCTTTACTGTTGGGAATTGTATTCTGTTATTATTTTTAGTGTTTTGATTGTATTTTGAGTGTTATGAAACTGAGCTCTGCATTGCTTTTAACACCCAAAAGTATGGCCGCTTAGTTATCAGGGGTAAAGCAATAATTCATGTGTGCCGCTGCTAAAAGTGGGTAAATTTTTCCACCAATAGGGGGTAAATTGTTTGAACTGTACTAGTGTATTAACATTGATTGTTATTAGGAATTGAATCATTTATATAAATGGAAGCATAATAAATATTTCATATTCTGTAGGTGTATATAATGCTTTGATTAGTAGTTTGTATGCTCAGTATATGTATTTTCAGTCAGATTTCACATCATGTACTTCCTGATAAAGGAGAAATTAAGTATGAAGTTCATGTGACACAAGTAAATGTATGAAATATGTTTCATTAAATTACTAACATTGCATTACTTTTTATTTTTATATTTTTTGAGATAGTATTAAATTCATTTTAAAAGTCATTGATACAGAATTGACCAAAATAATCCATCTCTGTTTTCAGGAACATCAATAAAGGTATTTAAGGTTTGAGTGTGTAAAGCCTCATTCCCAATAACTCGACTCAATATCATCATGGCCTGTTAAGTTAAATATTCCACAAATATCATAATGTATCAATTGTGAAACCGGTTTAAGAAACTTTCAGTTGTTCATGTGGCTGTTGACAAAATTTATTCCTTGCTACTGGATAATTTGAGGAGAAATTGGTGGGTCTCACTGTTAATGTCTATTCCAAGTCGATTTATGTGGCTTTTAAGTTGTTGTGAACCATTGGATGTATTTCTCATGTTTTAAATGCTTAGGCCTAGTTAAGTCAACAGAAGTTGATGTGAATGAGACCTAATTGCTTCCCGGCATTAGTTAATACTGTAGAAGTGTTTATTATGGCTTTAAAATTTCACGCTGTTGGCATCGAAAGATTTAACATCATTTATAGAATGCTTCAATTGATGTCCTCGTCAATGTTTGTG
Organism: Ischnura elegans; assembly: GCF_921293095.1. NCBI lineage: Eukaryota > Metazoa > Arthropoda > Insecta > Odonata > Coenagrionidae > Ischnura > Ischnura elegans. The sequence goes on from NC_060248.1 coordinate 112,710,882, forward strand.
GTCTTCCTTTTGAAAGTGTATTTTTAAATTTACAATAAAAATTGGTGCTACAAATAAAGTCTCTAACGTGGATCAACAGTCTTTGGAATGTTCAATATGGCAATCCATAATAGCCCTCTAATTGTGATTTCACATGAATTGATAATCTGTATTCTAAATTTTATTGTGCTCTCTTATTTCCAGTCCGGGTGGTCAATACCAGTGGAATTAGTTATTGGTCCTGACCTTGGAATTTCGTACATGACTCATAGAGGCACTGCAGTAAGTTTCAAGTTTTTTGTGTTTGCCTTTATTTTGGGCCAAAAATATTTGTTATGAAATGCAGTTTTTGTTGTTATTAATGTTTGTCAGAATTTCCTAACTTTTATAACTTTTATGATGTTGTATTTTGAATGTGATTATTTGATATTGTTGTTAATGAAGTGGCTCTTAGAGAATCGCATGTAATATTCCTGCACTTTTTGTGGATTCCTGTATGTAGAGAGGCACCAGGAGCCATGCTACATATTTACTAGTAAGTATAGAATCTGCGAAGTCTAAACCAAGATCTTTGATTGGACCTCCCAGTACATTTTTTTTCATATGGCTTTCATGCTATGTGCATTTGCTTGAGATGTGAATGTAAGCATTACTCAGAAATTTAAAATGCCAAAAAATTCTATTTTATTATGGTTATCATCTTATCATCAATTTTCTTGTTCTTAAGCTGTCTTGATGCATATTGCCTCTTTCTTATTTTTTATTTGAGTGAGTAACATGCATGGTAGGACTACATTGTAAGTATACTTATATCTATAGACAGTGGTGCAGCGAGAGCGTGGGGTTTTGGGGGATAAACCCCCCCTAGAGCTAAGAGAAAATTTTAAGTTTAATCCATTTTACTTAATTGGATTAATATTACTTAGAGAGTAGTGTAAAGATTAATAAAATACCACTCAGGAAGCCATAAAACTCACCATTTTGAACCATTTATCTTGAAAATTTTCTGGGGGAGGGTCCCTGCACCTCCCGCATACCCTAGAGTGTACTTCATACCCATCAGACCTCTCAGTAATAGTTGCGCCTAAACCCCCCCCCCCCCCCCCCTAGTTGCGTAGTTGTGCCCCTCTCTATAGATACCATATTTTTTGCCTAGTCGTGCTTGTATTTTTATGCTTTGGTGCTTCTTTTTAGCTAATTGAGTGTTATGTATCCATGATGCCAATTGACAATTTACTCAATGATGCTTATTTCTGAATGTAATAGGGCTTTTTTCATAATATGGCCAGAGTGGAGTGGGCATGTGACTCAGTGCTGTAAAGGTTCTCTGAGACAAACTTTACATTTTGGCTGCTCGAGAGTTTTTTTGTTATATGTGGTGGTTTGAGTTTATTTTATCACAATATTTTTAACATGACATTTTAGAATGTAAAAATATTTCAGATTCTGGGAATGGTCTTATGGGGACTTCTTGGACATGCATTGAAACACTCCTTTGTTAAGTTATGCTGTAAGTGAATCTGTGACTTAGGGTGCAGCTAGAACTGAAGAGCATTTCATCATTCTTTTTTGTGTTTTTTTTTTAATGTCGAATGGGGAAAATATTATGCTGAGGATTAAGTATGTTAAGCAATGAAGTTGTTTTAACTAATCTTATTCTTAATATTTTCCTGAGATAATGTGACCTTTTTCTGAGATTCAAGAGATTTTTTGTTGGCCAATCTAGGCTCCAATGCAAAATCATTTCAAGTAAAAAATTTTTTTGTTAATTGTCTTGACAGCTTTCTATGTATCTCTCACTTGTGATTTCAAGATATCAAAGCTTTTTTCTAATGAGAGCACATTTTGCTGCTTTTGCCAAGATGTCGATTGTATTGCTCATGCAACTATGAAAGAATCATCATAACTAATTGTAAGTCATATTGACCAGCATGCTAGCTTTTTGCACTCCTTCCTTCCAATGTCCTGCTGTTGTATATGCAAAATGTGCGAAGTTTTTGTCAAGCCAAATTAAATTGTCATGGCCTTCTACTAATTGTCTTGCTGGTATATATATCAATTGGTGCACTTTAGCTTTGAAATGCACCCTCTTTGTCATTGTTCACACTGTCACTCATTGCTCTGTCTTTCTCTCTCTCAAACATCAGCCGGTGAGGATGGCTGACTTTGACCGCATCCAATCAATAGAGACTGTGGTTCCTGGCAGTGATGGTTCCATACCAATGTCTTCATCGTCCCCGAACAGTGGTGGTGGTGCCCCTTCCTCTGGTGCAGCAGTCTCGTCGTCCTCCTCTGTGTCTGCGACCTGTGAAGTGCATCAGCACAGTGGTGGGGGTGGGGCAAATGCTGGGAAAGTGAGTGAGGCCGCCAAGGCTATAGTCAAGCTGCAGGTGGCTGGAGCGTCGGAATCCCTCTCGGTGACCTGCCCTTCCCTAGACGTTGCCGAATCCATGGCTGACCTCATCGATGGCTACTGCCGATTAGCCTCAGGGAACGAGAGCTCATTTTGGACCCGAAAAGGTAAAGCCAAAATTTCTTTTACCCCGGAAATGAGAAAAATGCCAGAGTTTTTACATTATTATTTATCTGTGAATGTGGAAATAATTTGAAGATAATTGGCTCAAATTGAATGGTTCGCTGCCTGAAATAAGGTTGTGAGCCAGAGCACAGTGTGGATTAAAGGGCATAAAGGAATTGATGTAAGCCTTGTGCATGATTTATTAGAACTTTAAATATGGAGTGAAACTTAAAATATGGAGTGTTGGAGATTTTCAGCTTCAATGTGTGTTACTAAGTCCTGTGCATTACTGGGTGGTTGAGTCTGGAAGGCAATTGTGAAATGGATCTCATTCATTAAATTGTTTCTTCCATCAGTTCTTTGTCAATGAATTCATGTTAAAATTATAATAGTTTAATTTCAATTGATTTGCGAGGGCAACTTATGCTTTTACTAATTGCTATTCGTTAAGAAAAGGTGCATTTCAAAATGGTAATACAAAGCTTGAAATATGCTCTTCTGATGAATATTCTTAAAGTAGGTAATTATGGGGATAAATTTTTATGAGGTGTGATGTGGGGTAGCCAGGAATTTTGTTTGGGGAGGTCCAAAACCAGGGGGGAATTTTTTTGAAAAACCGGGTACTAAGTGGAGGGTTTTAAACTAAGTTTAATACTTTTCATGATCGAAAAAAAACTTAATTTCTCCAGAGAAATCTTTTGTGAATTCATGGTTTTTCAATGCTTTGTTTTCTTTTTTGAAGGAAAGTAATTGTTCTTATATTTCGGGGGTGGTGTCTAGACCTCCCGGACTTGCTACGGCACTGGAGGTGTGTTATAATCTTAACAATAGAATACTTTTGTTGGAGAATTTTTTATATGGATTGAAATTTTTACAGAAATCTTACTTCCAATATAACCTGGGATAATTTGACCTGTTTTAAGTAGTACCTCAATCCTTAGTTCCTTAGGTTATGCCTGTGAGATGTGAGAGGTTATTTCAAACTGATAACTCTCTAAGAAATTAGAGAAATATTTTTGTTTTACCAATGGTGGTATGATCACTACTCATTGAAGTACCATTTAACCAGGAGGATTTTGTTTAAACTGTTCATAATGATTTAACTGAACGAAGTTTAACATAGGTGTCTCAGTCAGTAAACTTTCAAGCTAATATTAAGTATACCATTTGTACATAAATTTCATGAATCACCCCACATAAGGGCGTTACATTTTGAAAAATGAAAGGCTAAAATATTTTATTTAGAATTCAGTTTAAATCACTTCCGGTGATGCTTGGTAGAATAAGGTGGTGGCCCACTGGATCAGTAGCTTGACTTTCAATCAATGTACCTACATGAGGTTGAGGCCTGACTAGAGATTTTTTATTTAAATTTTATAGCAATCTTCCCTGGAATTCTAAAATCCTCACTTTTTTCTAATTTAAGTCCTTCTAATATGTTACATGAGCGTCTTCACATGATGCAGGCATTTTGTTCATTAGTTTTCAAACTTGGGTTTGCCTTTTGTTTGTGTTTATTTGATAACATCTCTATATTTTTATAATTTCACATCACTAAGACATAAGATAATTAGTGAGCCATCTTTGTATTTAAATAACCTGATTCTGTAATGTTTGATAAATAATAATCCATTCAAAAAAATTTTTGTTGATTGAAGTAATTTACAAAGAAACAGGATGGCATATCAGGATTCTCTGAAGACTTCCCTTTCGAGAAATACTGTCCGTTAGGACTGCAATGTTGTGTTTGAGATTTTTAACCACTTAACAACATGAAATGCGACATCCCTGTCGTATCATTTTTAATAACTATGCAAACCATCAAAAGTCAGGGGCCTCTTGTCCTAAATGATGTCCCTGTAGTGTTAATGCAAATTGTCACTCTTTCTGCCTGCCTTGCATTCAGTGCACTAATTTCATCATGAATATTCTCCGACTAACATTTTGCATTGTGCTCAATTATTTACAAGCTCTTCCAAGGAAACAAGCTACCTGTACATGCTCTAGCAAAGGTTAGTTTAACTCTAAGAAGGAATTGATGTGGTTGCCAAAGATGTGTGAAGCATGTCAGTCTGTGTTGTTGTAGGACTATTGCAGGGTATGAAAATTTACATTGTCGGCATATAAATTGTGGTTTCTGCTTGTGAATTATGCTTGGTGTTTCTTAAATTAAACTGACTACTTTATAAAAGTGTCTGATTTTATGTTCTGCTTAGATTAATGCATTTCCCCCTTATTTTTTATTTATGTTTCTGTTACGTTGAATAATTTCTCGCATACTAGTCATTATCTTAAATATTAAGCTACTGACATGCATGATTGACTTTTTATGATAAAGGCTGCTTGTATGTACGAAGTATTAATTTTGTGTCGTGTGCATATTGTGCCTGTAAACAATGTGCCAGAATTATATTGGTGATTGATAACCATTGACATAATGTTATGGGTAATATATTGAGACTATTCTAGGGGGCCAAGTATTTTACTTTCATCTACCTGTATTATTTGCTCAACTTCAAAATTTTGTTAAGGGACAAATGTTTGGAATTTCTAGATGAAATGCTCCACGTGCTGCAACATATTGTGCTTGTCCATTTTACACTGCGCGGATAACAACAATAATGGATGTCCAACCATATGCTGAAATAAATCAGCAGGTTTTGTGTAGTTTTTATTTCAATATGATGAGTGAAAACTTCTTTATATGTATTTATTGCATGCTTAAGTGCTATGTTCAGGTGCCGTTTTTATTATGGTTTTATACGTAGTATTCAGGTTTACCTCTCACTCAGAGACACACAGTTCTAGTACAAATTATACGGCTGATGATTTCTGTGAAAGTGAAACAATCCTCTTTGCATTGAACAGATCTCCATCCTCCCAAGTATCGAAGCAGCAGTAGTGGGAGCAGTCGCCATGCCAGTGGAACCAACAGCCCTGAGAGGAGTGGGATAGGGACGCCAGGAGGGGCTGGTGCTGGGAGGGGTTCATCACCTGCTGGTCCCACGCAGACAGCCCCCACCGGCACCATGCTCTCAGAAGACTATGCGGAGATAGTGGACGAGGAGGGTGACTACTCAACGCCAGCAAGTGAGTTATCTGGGAGCAATGTTTTCATTGCTTGGATAGTTTTTAACCTAATTTCTCAGCCCATTCATCGCAAAACGTTTTCACTATGCAATCCTCAAAAATGGATGGATGTTTTCTTTTCTCTCTCATATTAATTTGATCTCTCAGTAATCTGCATGGTCGTCAAGAATGGATTAACAGATACCAAAGGACTATGACTACGTATTCACTATAAGTAAAAAGTGAATGTGCAGTCATTATCCCAGAATATTTTGTTCCCTGACTTTACTGTTCAGTTGTAAGTTGGGAGGTTTACTTCAAAATTGCCTTGTAATTCTTCAGGTAAACAAGTAAATAATGATGGAATGATACTCTGTTGTTGGTTCTGAGTGCAATCAAATCGGTTTATCCTGAAGAGACTATTTAATTGCATAATCATATGAAATTGGATAGTTATTTCTATCCCCAAGTTTCTGAGCTAGACTGTATATAGCTGTGCAGTATTTTACTTGATGATGAGGTTAATGATATATCTTTTTGCTTCATGAAATGTGTTTAATTTTTTGATCTTTTAGACTTAACAACCATCATTTTAGCCTCTCCTTAAGAAGTTTATTTACTTTTTATTTATTTGTATCTTAACAATTTCTATTTTTTGTCTTATATAGCTCGAGACTATGAATTGGAAAGGGCTCAAATAGAGCTTGCAGAAATCATTGGCGAGGGTCAGTTTGGTGATGTTCATAAAGGAATGTATCGTGGCCCTGGTCAGCCTATTCCTGTTGCTGTTAAAACATGCAAAGCTGATGCTGACATTGCCACTGCTGAGAAATTTTTAGAAGAAGCTTGTGAGTATTTTTTGTTCAAATGAATGGTATTGATAGACTTATGAGTGGAATGTAAAATGATAGTTAAATTTTTTCTTTAAATCTTGTGATAAGAATTCTGAAATAGCACGCTAAAAATAATAAAATTGTTGATTGGTAATTTTGTTCTTGAAAATTAATGTGGATTTACCAAAATAACCATGAATTATTGCCTATAGGATGATTTTGAAATATGGGTAGGCCAGGTAATATTTTGGAGGGGTGATACGTTTATGGGCACATTTTTGCCTATGGAAGTTCACTGCAATACCTGCAGATGATCAAAAGTTGAAATATTGCTGAAAATTTGCTTTTGGCAGGTGAAGAGTGAAGGAAAGGAAAAGAAAATTTGTGACTTTTTGGGTTGGCCATGCCCTTAAAATTTTTTTCAGCTCTAGTATAAGTATGTAATTAAGATTTAATAGATAATCTCTAATTATTCTGTAATAATGTTTTTTCTTTGCAAATTTTTTTTCTATGAGATACCAAAGTTGATTTTAACTTGGCGTTAAAGCATAACCACTGAATTTATTTTGCAAAAATTCTGAATGTTGACATCCCCAAAGGAGCTTTCTGATATTACCTGTGTTAGCTGTTGCTATACATATTGTAGGCACAGTTGTCTTTATGCAAAAATTGTTTCAAATCTTGATTCATTTTGTGTATATGTAGATAAAGAGTGGAGCTGATTGGCTCCATAAATTTAAATAAGATATTTATTTAAATCACGGTAGCATCTTTGATTATTTAAGCTAAGCTTTGTGTTTATTTTTTTTATTTTCAGATATTATGCAGCAATTTGACCACCCTCACATAATAAAGTTGATAGGTGTTTGTTCTGATAGCCCAATTTGGATTGTGATGGAATTGGCGAAGCTAGGAGAGATGCGGGCATACCTTCAGAGTAATGCCCATCGATTACACCTAGCTACTCTACTTCTGTATACCTTCCAGCTCTCTACTGCCCTTTCATATCTTGAGTCAAAGAAATTTGTCCATCGGTAAGTTTATTTGAATCTTATTAGAATCAATAAAGTGTTTATTGGGAAATTATATGAATGAGTGTAAAAATTGTACATTTTGTTGGTGATTAAATTATATTTAATGAAATTGAATGGTAATTTGAATTTCAAATTTTAACTTAAGCCTAGAGTGTTTATTTTTTATTATAATTTATTTCTGGTTCAAGAACTATTTTAAAATTCTAGTTGTGATGATTCCTATAAGAAAGTTCTTATTTTTTTTATTTCTTGGAAATTAAGATTTTTTTCCAAAATTTTTATTCTATTTTTCAATCTATGCATATGCTGAGTGAATTAGTTTTAAATTTTTGGTATGCTTCAGTATTGTTGTGATTTATCAAATAAGACTGTGTAAAAGACAAGAATTTCTTTATTTTTCAGTGATATAGCAGCACGCAATGTTCTTGTATCAAGCCACAATTGTGTGAAGCTAGCTGACTTTGGTTTGTCCCGCTGGGTTGAAGATCAAAGCTACTATAAAGCATCAAAGGGAAAACTTCCAATCAAGTGGATGGCGCCTGAGTCTATTAACTTCCGAAGGTTTACTACAGCCTCGGATGTCTGGATGTTTGGTAGGTAGTTTCATTCATTGGTGAATTTTGAATCTGAAAGGCATAAAAATATTACATTGGTTCATTTAGTGCACATTTAGCTTACATACTGGCCCTACGTATCAGGATATTATAATTTAGCTACCACAGTGCTGTGAATGCATATTTTGTTTGGTTTACGCACTACTCATAAATATTTGCCAACATTTTGAGGTCATTTTGAGGAATTACAGTATAATTTTTAATGCTATCTTTTGCCCGATTTGTTGATGAACTCTGCTATTTTTCAGGAAATATATTTTCTTATTCATTTGTTTTACTCAGAATTGTCATTTTTACTTTATTTTAGCCTGTGTCATGATGTCTGTATACATACTTTCAATAACTGTTTTCAAGCATATGACATTATGTTTTTCAGTCTGAATAAATCTAGCAAATATCAGAAAAAGTTAGTTAATTCAATTTCCAAGATTGAGGAAAAATTCCACTCTCAAAGTAAACCCATTTTTATTGGTCTAAAATGGTGATCAATCCTATGTTAAGACTGATGCTTTGCTATCATTTAGGTATCGTCCGATAGCAAATAATTTTTATGGGTAAAATAGGTATTAAAATTCATGTGGTTTATATATCATCAATCGTTTGCTGCCAGTTAAGGAAGTATTGTAAGAAGTAACCTTTGAACAGTGAGAAAAACCTTTAATAATTTGGTCAGCCCTATGACGCAATTTGTGGGAAAAATGAATTACAGTATGCTAAGTTATGGGATGAAACCTCTCAACGTTTTATTTAAGTTCTCATGGATAGGATATCTATTCTGATGTAATGTTCCTGTTTTCATTTTCTTTCTCAAGATACTTGTTTATGCTTTGTTTGAATTTGTAGGTGTCTGCATGTGGGAGATCCTCATGTTGGGAGTGAAACCTTTCCAAGGAGTGAAGAACAATGATGTCATAGGAAAAATTGAGAATGGGGAGCGGTTAGCATTACCACAGTCATGTCCTCCTCGCCTCTACTCTCTGATGTCTCAATGCTGGTCATATGAGCCGTCAAAGCGACCGTCTTTCAAGGAAATCAAGGAAGTTTTAAAGTGAGTTTTTTCTTTCTTTGCTGTAGCCCTCCACACCTTGCTTGCTATTTTTTGTTACTATTAGGTATACGTACAGACCCCATTGAATTTTTATCTATGTTTTCTTGGCAATTTGGTGTGTCTGTTGCAGTGGTGCAGCAGGGGGGAGGGGTTTCAGTGGATAAAACTCTCCCCAGAGCTCGAAGAAATTTTAAAATTTAATCCATTTGACTTCAGTGGATAAGTATTACTTATGAAATAGTGTAGGGATTGATAAAATATCCCTCAAAAAACCATATAACTCACAATTTTGAACCATTTATCTTAAAAATTTTCAGGGGAGGGCACCCAAATCTGTTAAATTCTGTACCCCCAGTATAAGTTGCACCTTTTTAACCCCCAATAGCCTTAATTCCTAGCTGTGCACCTGGCCTGTTGATTGGCTGTTATGCTCCTACCAGTAGTGGAGGATGTGAATCAATGTGCTTAGTCTCTATCTTTGTAAAAGGTGTACTGTGCATTTTAAGTGAAAAAATGATTGGAAATCAAAACTGCGAATAGTTCCACACCCTGAAAGTCATTGGGAAGGTAATGTCAATAAAATAATCCATTTTTGGGTTATGCAACACCTTAAAAACAGCTGTCTCAGTGTTCAATGCAAAAGATTTTTGTTCTTATGGCCAATTTTATCCATGTTATAATTTATAATTACTACTCAAGAAAGGTGCAGAACACGTCTTATAGTTTAGACATTCCATTACTGTGCAGTGTGCAACTGGAAGTATTAGAAGAAGTCCCAGACTTCTTCAGCATGAAAACATCCAAAATTTTTGTGGATAGAAGAATAATTGTAATCTAAACATTTACATATTTGCATTTATTACACACTCTAGAACAACTCGGTTACTACTGATTTTGATTCCTCCGGTACCGAGCACTTCCTTTCTGAAGTGCCATCCTGGAATTCAGAATTACTCTTGAAAATTGTAAAATATATTTCTATATTTTTTCTTGGGGTAATATTATGGAATATCATCTCTCTTTACTTGCTGTTACAATGTTTTGGATTTTCGTGATTTTAATGAGAAAGATGTCATTGAGAAAATTTTTACTGCCGGATTTTCTTTATTTGTGATCCTGCCAACATTTCTACAATCATTTATAAATTCATTTTCAATGTATTATGAACTAGGAGCTTAAAAAGAATATCAAAATTCACCAAAATTTTATACTCTCTTCATCAACCTTACGTTTTTCTTTACAGTTATTATTCTTTAAGTCCAATGGATTTATTTTCTCAGTACACGAGGTGAATAAGTCACAATTTTGTGTTAAAACAGAGTGTTGATGAAATTTTCTATTTTTTTGCAGACAATTTCCTTCTTTGGTGATAAAAATCAATTCGCAAAATTTGTTAAAATTGGTATTATTATGGCTGGTGATGATGTTTTCTCTTGAAAAGCATTGAACTTGGATTAAAAATAATTGATATTTTCACGATAGTATATGACAAATATATGTATTGGGGTCTCTTGAATGCCTCAATGGTACCCAACATAAAAATATGAGGGTCAGAACCAGAGGGTTTATGGACTCAGCCTATAATGTGTGCAGCAATTTTCGATTGTTTTGTCCAGTTATGTTTTAGATGTAACGGAAATGTCATATTTTCTACACAATTTACTTTTGTCTTTATGCTGCTAGTGTACCTACTTTTGATTAAATAGTACTATACCATTTACAATTTTCTTAAAATAATTAGTATTATGATTCAATTTTCCCTGGTTCACTCAGGCTCCTACTTCATTTTTAATGTGTCCTCTTACAGTGAAATTCTTCTTGAAGAAAGACACCAGCAGCAGGAAACCATGAGGAGGGAAAACAGGAGAGTCCAGGCTATGTCTTGGGGTGAGTGTTTGAGGTTGGCCTGTTTATTTATGAATTACATAGGTAGTATAATGTTGAGAATGCAGTTCAGGTGGGATAAGTGGAAAAAAACAAATCAGAAATGCCTTACGCTTCCTCCCTGAATTGAATGAATTTAGTGTAGTAACCATTTTCTGAATTTGCCTGTATATAATTTAACCCTCAATCATATGATACTCAAAGGATACTGCTTCTACTGTTGGATAAAAAACTTTATTGCTTAGCATAAATATTCATGACACGCATTTAATTCATTTAGCTTTATACATTATTTAATAAAGGAAAAGTGCTGGTATTTCTTGAGTATCTGCTTTGATATAAGTTAAGATAACAAAATGTCACCATGAGAGTGATTTTGAATTGATATAAAACTGCATTATTGAAGCTGTGTATACATTTCTCCTACTTTAAATGATCCTATATCATTCAAGTATTATAAATACATATTTGGCTCTCAGCCTATATTCAAACCTTAATTCTTTGATTTCATTTTTCCCTTCTGTGCTTCTTCCTGCATAACTTGTTTCTTTCTTTGTTTAATCCCACTCATCATTCTTTTCTCTCCTTATCCACCTCTCCAGGTTCAGATGATCCTCCTCCTCCCAAGCCTGCACGGTTTCCACTGGACTCTGGTGCCCCAGTCGGGGGTCCGGCTGCACCCCCATCGACGTACATTGTGGCACAAAACCCAGAGGTACTGGCGCAGTTGCTCCGGGAGAACGAGTCTCGAGGGGTACTCTGCCCGTCGGTCTACACCACTCCGGCTTCGGCATTCAACACGCTAGCGGTAGATTTCGCAGAGGGGGGCGCGGGAACAGGGGTCGAGGGTGCGGCCTCAAAGGTCGAGGGGATAGCTGAGGAGTCTGCCTCGGGAAGTGCGGGGGGTCCGTCGTCGCCAAAGCACGGCTCTATGGGCCGTGGCGGGAAGGTTGCGGGGCAGGAGGGGGGAGGGAAGGGGGGGAGTGGAGGGTCAATTGGTTCGGATACGGCGGGAGAGGGGCTGCCGCCCACCTCCCCAGTGGCAAGCGCAAGCGCAGGAGAGGGTATGCAGGGCACCTCATCCCACGCCTCGTTATCTTCCACCCTTTCAGCAGACGGACAGGTTGAACAGGCAGAGAGAAAATTACTATACTATTATTTCAGTACCGGCACTGCACGAATGCATGCCACCTTTGGAACGTGGAACTTCTTTGTTGTGGCCGCTAAATAAGCCAGGAGCATGCCTTGGAACGATACTCGTCACCCATTTGGTTCTCTCCTCCCATGCTGGGTGTTCATCCTCCCTGGCCCTGCATTGCTTACGGCTGCCTAAGATGAAGTTTCAGTGCTATGTTGCCTGCATATCTTCTGTGTTTTAGAAATACCCACTGAATGCTGCATCATTAATAGTCATTCATAATAAAGGATACATAATGTATTTATATCTTTGCATTTCATAGAATTCTCCTGTGTATCATATCAAGTTTATTTTTTTCTGTTCAGTGATGATTTTTTTTAAATTTTCAAATTAGGTTGTTAAACCTCCTGTAAATTCTTAAAACATCTTATCAAAATAATGAAAAAATCATCAAGATTTCACTTTCTCGAAGACTTTTTGTTCTTATGAATCATTTAAACTAGGCAATAAACATTTGCTTTTGCCTTTCCTCCAAAGCCTAAAGAAATATTCCAATAATTTCTTGTTGCATGTATGCATCGTTCATTTTGTATATAGGATAAGCAATTTAGGTAGTGCGTACTGACTATTCTAGTCGATTTCCATGTTGGTGTTTTGTATGTGAATATTGGAGTAGATAGTTCTGTGTCATTACATGTTTCTGGCTGTATATAAATGCTTATTCTAATAGGAATGTCAGTGATAGGGTGGAAGACTTCAAAATAGAGGAGAAACAATTGGATATTCCACCATACATCATGATGCTGTACATAAATAGGTTAAATTGGACCTTTGGGAAAGTCCTCATGTGGAAAAAACCTTTTATTTTGAATGGTCTGCACTTTAATATATGCAATGTAGTGAATATTTTTAGTTGCACCAGATGTTATTAAGATATGGAATGACTGTAAATTTGCTTGCCACAAACATTAGGGCGCCTTTAAATTTGCTTCTAGATAACGATTGCCAAAGTCTTTACAGAATGAATTTTACATTTTAATTGGCTGAAAAACGTAAAATTTTTAACTTTATTTAGTGATGATATCATTGGAATAAATGTCACTTAAGCATAAATATAGTCTGCTGATGGTTGTTCCTTTCTTTATTCAGATATCCCAAAAAATAGATGTTTTTACTGTTTGATTAATGTAGAAAAAATAAATTGGGAAGCTGAAATTCACCAAAGCATTTGAAAAGCATGGAAACTTGCATCCAAATTTGATAAATCTGCAACCATCAGGCAAATGCCTAATTGCTTTGTCTAATATTGACTTGCCATTCTCTCCTCTGAATGTAATTGCACTTCAGAATTTGCCTTTAAAAATCCAAGGAGCCTGTTAAATTAATCCAATGTCTCTTGTGAATATGCTATGATGCATGTTGCATTTTAATTTTTGGGGATAAAATTTGCTCTTTCATGAGAAGAGTCGAGACTTGAGCTAATCCTCACTCCCTTTGCTTTCTTGGAACTATTAGAATATCCACCGTTATGGCAGTCCTACCATCCTGGGTTTGGATGATGAGGATGGCGAGTGTGAAGATGGTGCTTTTGATGGTGACGATCTCGATGGGAGTGAAGGCGGGAGGCTTCATGGTGGGAGGGGAGGGAAGATAATTGACGAGGAGGAGGAGAAGCGGCGGTTGGAACTGGAGCAAAGACTGCTTGAGCAGAGGCTGAGGAGGCAGCAGAGGGAGTCGGAGGAGGACAGTAGGTGGCTCGCTGAGGAGGAGACAAATCTGGTAAGCAGAATACCCTGCAATGTACCGCATGCAAAATGTAAAGTTGTATGGAGTCATACACAGTGGTGGATCTATAGGAGGGGTAAGAGAGCTATTATAGCCCTTCCATTGGGTTGAAACACACACAAGATAAAATGGAAATTTTTGGAGGTTGCCACTTTGTTCAAAAGTATTTATGTATGTATGTAGTTATACTTTCCAATATATTACGTTGGGGAAAAAGAAATCCATTATTTTTGCATGAACTTAATTACTTTATTTATTTATTTATTACAGGATATTATCTGACATGCTTCGAATTGTGCGATTTAGGTCAAATATGCACAGTTTTGTTTGATTATATATTGTGATTTTAATGGTAGCTTCATATTGTATCTCTCGTAGGTAGATCTTGGTGTTTTTTGGGTAAAAACTATAGTACCCATTTTTCTCTATCTTCTCTTGATGCCAATTTCTGAACGCACAGTAAGTCTTGCAATGCGAGAAAAAGAAGGTACATAATCGCTTTGTGCCTGGTCTGGACTACACGGTGAATGCATTAAAACTTTCCAAGCTCCCGGAGTTTCTGGCGAGTCACTTCAGATCCGTGTGACCCTGCGTTGTCCTGATGGAACACAACACCTCTCCTGTTGGCCAGTTCTGGTCAATCGCTAGCTTCAAACGGTCCAATTGTTGATAGAAGAGATCCGTATTTAATGTTTTGTCTTATGGAAACAACTCATGATAAATGATTCCTTTCCAGTCTCACCAAATGCACAGCAGAACCTTCCTCGGCATTAGTCATGGTTTGGCTACCGATTGAGTAGCTTCACCGCACTTTGACCACGATAGTTTTCGCACATTGATGACGGGCCTACTCATGAGAGGTGCAGTTTAAACATCAAAAATTCCTGAATAGAATTGACAAAACCAAAATGACTCATAATTAGCTGTTGAAGTATGAGTACCATATCCACCATTCAAAATTTCAGCTGCCTGGCTTGCATTTTCGCCTTCATCAAAGAAAAAATGTAAAATGTACCGAATTTTCTCGTTGTTGACCTCAATTTTTAACACCCTGTAACTAACAATTGAATGGACCAAACAATAAACAGCAAATAAATTTATTTAGGGTGAAATGTCACCTTGACAACGAGCTTAAATTTGAAATCGTTTGATTGATACTTAATGAGATATTTTTTTAAATTAATTTATTTATTTCCATTACCCCATAAACAGCACATTTACGGCCTTTACAATGGGGAATTAACAATTAACAATGAAGGACATTCACACACGCCCATGCCCTGGATAAGGGTAACTTACCCAGGCGGGACTCGAACCCGCGACCTTCGGTTTGGCAGTCGAGGACTTTACCCCGCCGCCACCGAGGCCGGCAATATTGATCTCTACCGCCATTTACCAACAAAATAATGGATTTCTTTTTCCCTAACCTTTACTACTACCTACTTAGGGCCTATTTTGTATGCTTTTGAAATGTTACAATCCAGTGGCAGATCCAAAGGGGGCTATGGGGGACTATAGCCTCCCCCTCCCTTGGGCATCCAATTTACACTAGACAGAACAGTAATTTCGTTCGGACCCCCACTACTGCTGGGAGGTTACCTCCTTTGTCCCTATCCAGGATCCGCTACTGGTCACACACATGGGTGAAAAGTTATTTATGCCAAGGATGAAAGTCATAATTCATTTTTCTTCTGAGCCAGCGCTCAAACCCAGGCTTCCTCCTTTGCTGCCCAGGTATGTATGTCTGTTTACCCTTAGAATCGCGGGAACTTTTTTATACATTTTGCACGCTGACTGCCCAAACTTTGCCCAAAATTTTTATAGCTACCTGGATATCTTGCACTTGGGAACTTTCCCTCACCATAAGGATCACTAAGGGGCTTAACTCTACTAGACTAGCCCTCCTGGCACGGGGTGCCTCATGCACAGGGGGGTCTCTTCGGCTGTCGGCTAAAATCGTGAACTCTAAGCAGCCTAAGGGTTAAGGCCTGTTTACACAACACATTAACACATACGAGTTAACCCTGACTTAACACGTGGGGTGGAGCTGATGGGCATTTTCAAATGCATAACACCTGACGTCGGGTACAGCTGTCGCGGAGTTTTTAATGCAAATGAGCGGACGTTGTCTCTGGCGGACGTGAGGGAAGGGAAGTGATCGCTGAGGTGGCAATTGTCCGATACATTCAGGCCCGGCCTGTGACCCAGCTTAGCGAGTCCTTAGAGCCACTCCTTGCCAATTAAGCCTGACCCTCCCACTCATTTACGGCCATCCTCTCTGCAGAAATCCGTTGCGAAGTGGTTATATTTTCAATAGTTTTACAGTGGTAATACTTTCATTAGTAAATTTTTCTCAAATTATTTTTTGTGTGTTCTCAATTGTATTTATTTTTTTCGACCTATTTACTGATGGTACTTTGCCCCATTTGCTTCAGAAGAAAAGACTTTCTGTGGCCATGAGCTTGTCGGATCGCTCGGACACAGATTCAGTGGATCTTGGTGGAATACCTGGAGGAGCGCCCCATGCCATGTCAACCGCTAGAGACCACATGACCTCTGAGGACTCTGGTCGAGAGTGTTCCTCAACTCCCCTCAGCAATGGCTCCCCTGCACCCCCATCTACCTCATCGTCAGCCAATGCAGCTGAGGAGAGGATCATCATAGTCAAGGCAAGTCCTGTGTATTGGCATAAATGAAAGTGATGTTTCAGTTACAGTTTTTGTAGCCTCCTCCATCAATCAAGAAAGGCATTTTTTGGAACTTCAGTATCTTATTCATATTTCGGGACTCAGTTTCATTTATTTTACTGGAGGAGTGTTCTCTTCTCTGTCTTACACAGGATTGTTTTGTACTATTGTTTCCAAAAGTTTATGTGCATGCATGCTCCAGAGTTTTTTTTCCAGAAATTTATCCCAGCCATTCTAATGGTGAGTGGAGTATAGATACACTTGGACTTATGGAAACGATAGTACATTGTAACTTTGACAAGCAAATTAGAATTTTGGGAACTAGGGTTGCTATCAGATTTTTACAGCAGTCAGAACTCTCATCGGAACTTGTTTCAGGTTATATCCATCCATGTGTTTGGAATTTTTTGGAATTTTGGCTAGTTGTATGGCCTCTGCTTGAGTAGAACAAAATGGATTACAAACAGCAGTTTCTGAAAAAAACCCTCCAAAATTTATAAAAATGGTTTTAATTTTGTGTTTATAAGTCTTATAATAAGTTTTAACTTATAAATGGTTTTTATTTTATGTTTATAAGATATAATGTGTAGTTTCTTTAAAGGTAGGATGGATATAAAATATATCATTATGGATTGAATACTTAGGTGTTTGACAGAAAATATGGCGTTGTGCAAGGAATATATTTCACTCAATGATTTAACTATTCAATTTGTGGCCTTCTTCCAAGCGTGGGTGATACTTTTTCTCAAGTCTGGAGGAGGCTAAAAACAGATCCAAAGTAGATAGCATGTGATGGAAGAAAAGAGTAGACTAAAAGATACTCTCAAGGATGGGACCCACTTGGGAGAATTTCATTAGGCCGCTATACATGACAAATGATTTCATTCCCATGATGGGAATGAAATCCCATGATGTATGACGGAACAATTCGCATTCATGTGCATGATCATTCAGTGAAAATTAGAACATGTTCTATTTTGCTTGCATGATCCTGTGAATGATAATGTGACAATTCGGCATGATAATTCACCGTGTGCCTTTAGATATGCAGAGAGCTGAGAAAGGTTGAACCTGTCTGGAGGAAGGATTACATCCATTGACGTGGTCCTCCCTCCATGTGGTTGTCTTCAAATAATAATCTAAAAATGGATTGCCATCTTTTATGTCCCAATGAATATAATTTGGGCTAGGAATAAGAGTGGGCAGTGGGAGCAAGTTATAAGTTATTATTTGCATAATTTTCATTATTTCAGAAAATGGAACCAACCCCTACCGCTGATTTAGACAGGACCAATGATAAAGTCTATGACTGCACAACTAGTGTGGTGAAGGCCGTGATGACATTATCCCAGGGTAAGTTCAAATATTTCCATGAAACATTTCCTAAATAAGGTATTGTTTTCAAGTATCTCATAAGCTTAGCATTTTGAATGTAGTGTATTATCAGGCTTTACCTTGTCTTTCATATTATTGAAATTGACTGATAATTTTGAGGTTTCGTAATCATATTCAAGAAATCAATATTTAATTATAATTATCACATTTATGCTGTGATTCATTATGATTTTGCTAACCCTTCAACAGTTTTAGTGAGATTATTGAACAATGGATGCTTTCCTCTTGTAAATCATAATTAAACCTTTGTAAATGGAAATGCAATTCTTTATTGCATTGGCTCAACCTGATTTAAAATGCTGAGAAATCATTTCAAACTGTTTTAATGAACTAGAATACATTTTAAAGCATCAGTTAACTCACTCATATTTGTTGATCTGTTTATGAGACGTACAGTTTTACACCATGAGCATCTAACATGTTAAGCATCTGAAGCTTTAAGGCTTGAACTAAAGAACTTTTTTTCCCAAAATCAAGTCTCAAAAATAAGGGTGGGGGGACTATATTTGGTAATGTACCTACTAAATGTACTTAAGAAGTACATAAAGACATTAGATGGCGGAAAAATAAAGCCCCATAGCCATCTGTTGTGACGAAGTAGGATTCGACAAGGACACTGACAACATTTACCTTAACTTGACAAGTGGGCATGGATTTTTCCATGTCAAATCATACTTGTTGCTGAAAAAGTTGATATCAAAGGGCTACTACTACATGTTGAATATGTTCACATTCTGCCCAAGAAATTAATGATGAATGACTTTTATTGTATAGGGAGCTGTTCTAATTTAGCACTATGTTGGTGTTTTTTTGGATAAGTACTGTTCTCTTTGATAGTGGTTTGTATCACTATCTTTATTAGTGTTGTTAATATGTGTGCTATAAACATGCCTCTCTAGAAAACACATCTCATGCTTTTTATGCTTCTCTCATTTTCCAGGAGTGCAACAGAGTCGAGCAGATCAGTACCTTGAATTAGTGAGGAGGGTTGGTGTTGAACTGAGGTCTCTCCTCTCCAGTGTGGACTCCCTGGTTGCAATATTTCCACCCACTGCTCACCGTGAGGTATGCGTTAGTTTTAAATTTGTTTGGAATTCAGGTTTCTCTATACTTATTACACCTAGTCATGATTTTTGTTCAATCAACTCATAGCATTTGCCTATTTCTTATATTTTCCACGTTGTTTGGAGACTTGAATGGTTGTCCCCGGGGTCCAGTCAGGCTAAACTTCTATAATGTGGTCATTGATGCTCTTGGTGAGAGCAAGCAGGGTTTGGAGTCCGTTCATTTCTACTCCTAATCATGATGACTAATTTACTACATATTTCTTAATGTAAGAATAATGATTGGGATTTACATCTACGCATTATGAAATTCTTACCATGAATTCTATTTCTGTAAAATATTTATAAGTTAATTTCAGGTTTAGGCATCAAAGTATTTTTTGGCCTTAGTACTTATGCATACTACTTATGCACACACAGTTTTCTTACAGTGTTTCCCTAAATTAGGTTCCATTTTATCATTAACAGTCTTAACTGATTGTCAGTGAAGTCTCGATTATCAGCATCACTAATCATGACTTGATTGGCCATAAATCTTTGATAGTCATTTGTGGAAGTAGGTTTTAATTTTGTTGAACTGCCTATTGGAAATATGCATTGTTCTATGACTTGTAAATTATGCATATAAATAATGGTTTGGGAATGAAATAAATAGCATAGTATTTTTTCTGTTTATTAAATTTCTTTGTTCAAATATTTGCAGGTTGAGATGGCTCATAAAGTTCTGAGCAAAGATATGGGAGAGTTAGTCAATGCCATGAAATTGGCTCAGAGCTACAGCACAACAACATTGGATGCTGAATACAGGAAGTAAGTCTACCTTTTTCAATTTTAATTTTCCCCTGATATGGCCTGTTTTTTTTTTTTAACAAATACCAGTAACCTCACATTACAAAGTGGGTGGAAATAGCTGGTATAGTTGAGTTGCTCAGAATATAATGGTGCAATATGGAAGCTATAGTACATTTTTAATGTTTAACCCTTTCGCGCTGGACCTTCATTGAGGGAAATTCTTCCTCCATACGAGTCTCTTGAAAGCTTTCTTTACTCCCCTGTACAAAGCTTTTTCGCATCGACTGAAGGCAGTGGTTCCCTCCCTAACCATTTTTGGACCCAACTCAGCGGGGCGCCGATCCCTTTCCTTGGCCTCTGTCCCAGACCCTAGAAGGATTAAAAGCCCCTTCCTAGGACGAGTCCGCGGTCAACTGGCTAAAATATTAATGCAAAATATATGCAAATATTTGTTGCTCGCATTGATTTTTTTACATTCAAAATGAATTGTGTGTTTTTTTCTGAGCGTGCACAAATTTTAAACCAAGTTCTAACGTTGATATAGACGGATTTAGTATATTTACAAGTTGATCTATAACTCCGTTGATATTAACGTTAGAATTTTGTTTGAAATTTCCATGTGGTCAGCAAAAAAAGAGAATTCATTTATAGGATTGGATTTCAAAAGTAAGCAACAAATATTTTTTTGGAAAACACACTGCAAATAACAGTAGTTGACCGCGTGAAGAGGATAGGAAAGGGTCGACCTGAGCGGCCGAAGAAGGGACTGGGCTCGCGCTAAGGCGGATCTCGAAGGGCGACCGCAACCGTGGGTCTATTGTGTCCGCCACGGTCACTTTTTTCGACCTGTGCCGCACAGGCACGGCATTTGTTGGTTAGGGAAGGAAAATTCACGCCGCACAGGTGTGGCATTCGTTGTTTATGGAAGAAAATCCTCTCCGCACAGGTGCGGCATTCAGCGCAAAAGGGTTAATGAATGTTTTATTAACAAAAAGTTTTACCATAAATACGTACATGGATAAAGCTGAATGTACTAACAGTATGAAATATTTGGTATGCAATTACTTGTATTGGTACTTGTGGGTACACTGTTAAGGCTTTTGACTCTAAAAAATGTGTAAAAATCAGTAAAAATAATTTTTAGTAATGAGATTTAAAAAAAAGATGTGAAATCTAAATGATAAAATCTTTCTTCAGGGGTATGCTGTCTGCTGCACATGTTTTGGCCATGGATGCTAAAAACCTCCTTGATGTCATTGACGCTATAAGGATAAGGCATCCGGAAGTCAACCAGCACATCTGCAACAGTGGATCACCTCCCCCATATGTAATAGACCCAAGTCATCAGCCCATGCCCCACAGTCCAGCGGCCCATGAACCCAGCTCAGGTGTAGTGATTGAGAAAAGTGGCCAAGGTGAAGACGCAGGCTTGGAATGCCGGCAAAAGATGGTGGACTGCATTCCAGGCTCTGCAAGCCCTCACAGCAGTCCAGGTGGGAGCCCTAAAGGAAGTGCTAAGGGGAATCTCAAGGTGACTGGGCCTAATCTCATTGGTGATGCTCCTGTCAGCTAACGGACAGTGCCATTGTCTCTGCAAATGAAACCCATAACAGTGCCTGGAACCTTGGCTGGTCACGAGAGGACTTGCTGTTGGCAGTTATTGAGTGCTAGTTCCAGCTGTTGCGTTGATGCGCAAAAGCTTGGGAGGGCTTCCTAATATTGTTCCAGGTAGATTAGGCACCACCTCCTCTGAATGAACCATCTTTCCATTCAGTCATATTCTGGTGGATTTGATGTGTGGCGAATGCTGTATTTTTTTGCTTTTCTGAGTGAGCTGTTACAGCAGATTTGCTGATAGGTAACTTGTCGTCAAAATGTTTTGTCTTTCAATATTAAGCCCTTTCAAATCCTTGGATGCTGTTTTGACAAGGCCAAGTTCAATACCAGCAATTGTGCGAAAAATCCACAGGGAAAAAATCATCTCGGCAGTCCATACCACCATGTCCGGTATAGTCCACAAATTTCCACAGGGAAGAATGACGCCTCGGTAGCTTAACTGGCTAAAGCACTCGGCCGGAAATCGAGGGATCCGGGTTCGAATCCCGGTCAAGGCGAATGATTTTTTCCCTGTGGATTTTTCGCACAATTGTGCATTGCGGGTGACTCCCGTAAATTTATCACCGTGGCTAGTCCCGGTATACTTAAATTCAATACCAGCAAGCTGACATGTGTGTTGGCATTCTAGCATCGTTCCATTCTTGCAGTGAAGTGAGATGCAGCATTCAACCGATTGGAAAATCACTGGCCAGCCACTATAATCTTGGTTTTAAGACACCAAAATTGTCATTCAGCCTACGTATATTCTGTCTATAAAATCAACCCAAGTTCTGGTTATAGGAGTGCAAAGTTTGGTGCATTATTACGTGTATTTTTACTTGAAGATGTCATCAGGAGTTGGTGGACTTTTTGAGTCTGTTAGCGATCAGAATAGGTGGTTATGACAAAAGTTGACACCAGTCAGTCACGTATATTTGTGTTGTGACCACTTATTGCTACTAGTCAGCCCAACACAGTAAAAGTTGCTTGAAGTGTTTTGGTTTTTTTTAAGGACATCTTTTTCTCCTGAGGTTCTTTGAATTAGGATTGACTTACATTCCGAATTGTATGATATTTTCACCTTCATTTGAGTCATCTGAGTTTGCTGCCTGCAGCATTTCTTGGTGTATATTAAGCAACATATTTAACTTGTGGTTGAAGCTGTATGGGCCAGTATGTCAACCATGATCATTATATTTTCATGTATATTGTGTAAACTTAAGTAATGTGAATAAACATTGTTGTCTTGTGGCAACTTTTATTTAAAAGATTGAGGATTTTACCTTTATTGTTAATGCTCCTTTACTTTCTTTTATTTTATCCACATGTAGTCTAGAAACTTTTGAATGTACTTTTTTCATGTAAGGTAAGTATCATAGACAAAGACTTTTTTTGGGGGGCTTGAATTTTTATCACGAATTCCTGTAAAGAGAGATTCGAATACCAGACTCATTAATGAATCGTCAATACCAACTGTGAAGTGGCCTCAAAATTTCTCATTTTAGTGATGCTTTCCTAGGCAAAGTTGATCACTTCAGACACTGCAGGCCGATAAGCGGCAGTTGACGTTGAAGGGACGGAGATTACTACATGAAGGTCCTTAAGAGGTCCAATTTCACTTGAAGTATTATCTAGGATGGAGTATCTGTTGGCAGTGGAGACCAATGGCGTCGGCGGCGGCGTGACTACACGTGAACGCTTCCGTGGATGGTGGAATGGTTCTTCAGCGACAATCTCTGAAGGAGTTAGCGGTTCTAGGCCAGGTATTGCGTGCACTTTGGGATCCTGAAGCTTGTCTTCCGGAATAGAAATCTGTACTAGAGGGAATGCACTGTTTGGGACCACTGGGGAGGGAGTGGGGATTATGCCATGACTCACCTGCGCAGGAACGGGGTTGTCCGGCTGGTGGCTCTCTGCTGGCGGAGTTGATGTTGTCTCTGCAGGCTGCTTGGCAGGATGTCCGTCTCGCGTTGACTCGAATTCCCAGACAGTGTCCGGGTCCGGTGATTGCGGCGAATCGGAGTCCATGGCGCCAGGCGGCGCCGTTGACGGTTTCACCAACGCTGTGGTTGACACTGTTCGATGCACTATGTTAAATAATACCTAAAGACTAGGCAATAGTAACTGGCTTGACGCACGCTTAATGTCAGAATAGTACACTAAGGCAGTTTCCAGCACGGGGGGGGGGGCTAATACTGATTAAATTAATTGAGTTTCCTATTTTAAGCTGTGATATTTTGCTATTTACACTGTTGCTCCATCGACTAAGCAATAGCCATACTTCCATAGAGTAGACATTCTAGACATCTAGTAGATATTTAAAACACAAGTTTGTAGCTTTAAATCGCTTTTCTAGACATTTGCCAGAAGAGTTGCCTTTCCTTTTTTAGTTCACATGTGTATAAGGACTTCATCTATCCATCCATAGCTGTCTCCCTTTTCTTTCGATATTCAGGTGTTTTTTTGCTAATTGCACTAGATATATACAATAAGAGTCATTGCCTTGAACTAGAAACTACTTGAAGTTTCGCCAGTTCTTAGGAAAGTCTTCGTGAGGTCTCAGATGCATTTCTTATGCTTCATGAGACAAGCCATAGGCGGATCCAGGGGGGGGGGGGGCACGGGGGCACGTGCCCCCCCCCCCCAGACCCTTAAAAATATGCTAGATTTTTAATATGGTCCCATTCTCATTTCGTTCGTTTTGTATAACGAGGTATCCTTGTGCCCCCCCTTGAACAAAATCCTGGATACGGCCGTGCTTGTGCCCCTCCCAGAAAGAAATCCTGGATCCGCCCATGAGACACGCCATAGACTTTTCTGAGATGTCTCATGAGATATCTCAGAGACCATTATTTTTGGACATAGTGACATCTTGCATGGAGAAGTCTCGGAGGTCTCGCAGTAATGGCTGAGGTAGGTCTGAAAAATATCTCAGAGGCATATCACATGTGATATTCGAGGTGTCTCAGTGATGTATCCAAGATGTATTTATGCTACATGGGTAGGTGTACTTCTGTAATTTTATTAAAATTAAAATATTTCAAATTTTAATTTTTAAAAATTGTTATGTGCAATTAAAAAAAAAGTCTTTGAAGCAATGGGGGAGGGGGTAATATCCCCAGTAACACCCTCTTATAATGCTTGATATGTTACCTACTTGGCCTAGAGCCTTTTATGTTGACCAAATAGCCTACAAGATGAACATATCGATTTAAAAATCAAAGATTGTGGGAAGATAATTTATTGTCAACAGAAATGTAACCAGTACGATTTTATTTAAGTAAATAAAAAGAACCAGTAGGAATAAATTTGGTAAAATTCCATATTAAAAGCAAATATTCAGTGTATCGTTTCAACTAAATTTAGGGGGAGGATTTATGGTACCTGGGTTCTCCTCTGTTCTTCAACATCTTCGAGTTTAATTTAATGAAATCTGAGGGTAGATATAAGGGCTAAGTTAAGGTGGAGATGAGTTTCACATGATAATGACCAGAGCTAGAAGAATATATCCACTACTACGTCTCGTACTTTACCTTCTACTGGGTATACTACCCTCATGTTGTGAGGGTAGGATACCGCAAAGCGCTTTACTGTGAAATAAAGACATCGCCATGCTGTGGTCCTAAAAGATGGAATAGATGTTACACTTCTACGCGAAAATGAGGAATAAATTTTATTTACCATGTTAAAATTAAAAGTAATCATTGTATCACTTTGATCCAATTTTTATGCCCAATGCTTTATCCGGTAACTGTACGTGAAATTTATTGATTCAGAATGAGCGATTCATTTGATTCAAAATCCACCACGGTAGTTCTCTGTTTTTCATTGCTCATTTGTACCCATAATGCCAAAAGTGAATTTAGGCGGCAAATAGTGCGAATTGTGTGAATGGAGGCCGAAAACATCGAGAGATATTCAATCTAAGTGCTGTTGTAACTCAAAGTTGCTTACAATGGACATGTATTCAAAGGTTATTTTATAGTAATTTCAAAACTATTAAAAATTTTGTTCATGTCGACCGAAGAATCATGGATATGGATGAAGAAATGGAAGTAAGCAGAGAGGGAAGGTAAACTAAGTACCACTACTATTACATTTGTGAAGTTTATCATTTAATTATCACGACTGCATTCGTATTCGATAACTTATATTTGAAAAAGGCCATCTTCTAATGTTTAAATCTCTAGAATGGGCTGTCAATGAACGAAAAGGCGAAAGTGGTAGGGACAATATTGACAGCCAATTGTGAGTTTTCCTTAATTTGAATATATATGTGTAAATAATCAATTTTTAACTGGAGTTCTATTTATATTTCAGACGAAGGGAGTTGGAAGACGTATCCTCAGTTATTGCCCTTGCCAAGCTTGACGAAAAGGATCTCAAGCCCGTTAGTCAGGCTCTCTTCTTTGTCGAGGATGATGAGGAGTCTGACTTTAAAATATTAGAATTAAACAAAGAACTCTTGGAATGTGTGCAAGAAGGTAAATCCCTTGTGATTAGAGGTTTAGAAGATGATGAGGCTGTTCTGTGCACTGATGATGCCACGTATGAAATAAGAGGCGCAGAGACATCGAACTCGATGCTTCTTATACCCGAATTGATATTCCCTGACGACGTTCCTAACTCGTTGGAAGAAAGAATTATTGAAGAGAAAACGGTGAGTTAACGTATTGATTGTGTTAGTCTTTTATTATAATAGTTATTTATCCGGCTGATGTATAGGCTGGATGATTGTTTGTTTGCATGATACCATTTTTTAAAGGAACCGATCCCCATTTTAGCTACCTGTAAAGGAGTTTACCTCAGAATCCGAATAATAAATCACAGCAGTGGCGCATGGAGGAAGGGTTTTGGGGGATAAATCCCTCCCAGAGCTCAGAGATATTAAAAAAAAATATGTGATCTTAAATAAATAATACCTATGGAAATTTTAGTGTAATCTATAATTTTGATTCAAAGCTCTGTAAACTCTGTCTATTATTATTGTCATTATAAAATACTTTAATTTTAATCCATTTTACTTAATTGGATTAATATTACTTGTATAATAGTGTAAATATCAAGAAAATATCCCTCAGAAAGCTGTAAAACTCTCCATTTTGAATTATTTATCTTAAATTTTTTTCTGGGTGGGCCCCCGCTCTTCCCCATTACCCTGGTGGGTACTTCATACCACCCAGACCCTCCAGTATTAGTTGTGCCTAAAACCCCGGCCGTAGCCTTAATTCCCAGGTGTGCCCCTGAACCACAGTATCAGCTGTAAATAAATGATACTTGCATTTCCTCAGTGTTTCCTATATCATGTATGAGCATTATAAACAGCTAAGGACCCAATAAACTTCCTTCAGGTTCTCCACGCTTAACATCTCTTTTAGCTGAGATTACCTTTTCATATTTTAAAATCCTCTTTGAGATAGTCTTCCAGCCATTTAATAGCAACACCACCCAAACCATGTAATTCCAGCTTCGTAATTCATTTGTTCCCATGCAATGTCTCGAAAGCTCTTTACAGTATAAAAACACCACACCAACCATTTCACCACATTCTATTCTTTCCTCCCATTCGTGTAGCACATACTGAAGATCACTTTCACCGCTGCCTGTTCTAAAATCAGATTGATATTCCATGAAAATATATGGTTTACAATAAATGCAATCTATTGATTATACACTATTTTTTCCTCGAATCTTACTTATTGCACGTAACTCATCTATTGGACAAAATTCCTGCATATTCTTAGTCTCTGGTACTTTTTTAGTTGGGATTACCGTGTACTTTTTCCATTTACAAGAGACTATCCCTGTTTCCAAGGATGTATTTACTATGTTAATTTAATGGCCTCCAATAACATCAAAATGTAATTTCAGAAAGCTAACATGTACCTCATTAGGACTTCCTTTGGTGGGCATAAAATTAATTATATTATTTTAATAACTCCTATCAGGTAACACAAAGCTAATTTTTTTATATTATCTTAAGGAGTTAGGAGAATAAGTGAGCAAGATTTACCGCCGATTATGCCTATTTTTGTGGCATGATGAATGTTTGAGGGCAGTCTATGTTCTTTTCTAATTCTTAAGGGCTACTTCAATTATTCTATGCAGGAGGAGAGCTATACCCACTGCATTATTTGTAATAATGATATGCATGTTTTTCCCTCTTTCCATAGGATATTTTGCCATTAAAATTTAATTGCACACTCAAGGAGATGCAGTTTGGTTGAAATTTAGTGGTGTAGTGTTTTGCCTTTTGGGACAGTCAGTATTTTTTTAACATATGAACTGTTAACATAAATGTTACATGTATGTACATATTCATTTGCCATTCTGTGCATTGATATCTTTAAATTATTGCCTAGGTAGCATTTGTACCGTGAAGGTAATTTATTTAAATTACATATATAAAATTCATTTTCAGCATTCCTCATTTGTTAATTATTATCTGAAATCCATTTTGTGACTTTCAGGTCATTTCTGTTATTCACAATTATTTTGAACTTAGAAGATGTCAGCCGAGAGTAAATAAGATTGCTCGCCTTCTTGAAAGTAGTGTATATAGAGGCAAGGAACATGAGAATGAGGTGTCGGGAACCATGTACTCATTAGAAGATTTGTTGGATATTGTACAGTGTAGCAATAAGGAGCTAGCCAGTGCCTTGGCTGAGATTGAAGCATACAATATTAATGGTAATTGTATGATTTTGGAATTCATCGGATATTATCTAATTTATAGGTGTATAAATTTTTGTCTTTATAAATGAAATTTATATTTTTAGGTTATTGGCGGTTACTTGAATTTGACTATCATTTTCGTGTATTGACATATATTTTGAACTTGGTGGAAGAAAATTCCTGGCCTTTTGATGAAGTTCCCAAAAATGAAACCTTGGAATCGCTGTCAACGTTGGTGCCCTCAGACATTTTAGAGCAGTGCTTTGGTTACTATTCTGAGGCTACAGGAACATATTCAGATAAAGGTACACAGTGTTTTTGTTTCGGTGACAACAGCTTTGGGGTTGCTGTATTTTAAGATCATCACAGTTTTTTGTCATCTTTCTGAGCAACTTATTTTTTTTCTGCAAAAATTTCATGTTACCACTTTTGTCTAATTCTGGGATCCCATGAATTCTCATTGTAAATTTTCTCTAGCATATGGTAATTATAGCCGCGTTATTAGTAACCTCATGATCACCCATAATAAACCATTCAAAACTTCAAAATCATATACAGTGAGTGGTGCTTTCAAATTTGTAACTAACCTGATATTCCTTCAGAAATAACTGTAAAAATTATAGATTTACTGGAATCACATGTTGTGATAGGGTAGGATAATAGATCTGACAGGCTGCCCTGTAAATCGAGTAGGAAGGTGAGGGTCGCTCTGGACTGTGATTAGGACTTTACATTTGTAAGGCCAGATGAATCATATGATCTGTTTCAACTACAATATCAAAATCAAGAAATTGTATGGAAAGGCCTGGACTGCCGTTGCATACATGTGTCTTTGGCCTGCATGAAATACTTCGCTCTTGTGCTTCATTGGCTAGAAATTTTGTTTTTCATTACTTATCCATAGCTATCCCTTTTCACTCTTATTTTTTCTGTGACTTGTCATCAAGAGTATTGCGTGATTCTCCCAATGGAGTCTTTCCCTAGATAATTTTTGGGGTTTTACTTGCTCCTGTGTTGTTTCTAGAGTTGCATGCCACTAGGCATTGCAAGGTTGCTTGCTGTGTGTGCTGCCATTCAGTATTTTATGGAAAATATTTTGTGTGAAATTTAATTTCAGTGTTTTTATTATGTGCTTGTTTTATATTTGATCAGATGAGTTAGAGTAAGAGTTCTGGGTGTTGAGAGCTATCATTTGTTTCATTTAGAATTAATTGAATCTTTATAACACTGTGGGACATTCATTTCTTGTGTAATACCTAATTTAGTACATTAAATTTGCCATGTTTAGCTATCTTTCCCATTTGAAGATAGTGAATACTTATCTATATTTCGCAGGGGACCAACTATTCAAACTGAAGGAGCACAAGGTCTGCAGATTCCTTGCAAAGGTTTTGCTGAAGCCTGCTGGAAAATTCAATTTGGAAGAATTCCTAGAAGCATGGCAGCAAAGTGTTCCTGAAGGTTTGTATGTAATTACTATTTTCTATTTAAACAATACTCTGGAGAGTGCTGTGGCATTTTTTAGTGTACCCCCCCAAAATTTCTGGTACTCCCCCAGAAATTCTTCCGAACTTATCCACAGAACTTCTTTCGCTAAGGACTTTTCGTGCAAAAGATTTTCGCTCAAAAGATTTTCGCGCAAAGGCCCTTCGACTCAAAGGCTCGGAGACTCTAAGTCTCGGAACTCTTGTCTCCGAACTCTGCTCTCCGAAATCTGCTCTCCAAAATCAGCCTCCGAATCTGCCTCCGAACCAGCCATACCTGGAGATCAAGACTTATATAGGTAGTATGGTGGAGGAATACCTACTCCTTGGCAATCAAGGGGAAGTGGGTGCTGAGGCATAAGAATGCAGTTTGGAGTGAGAAGTACTCCACTTGTCGTATCACAATTCTCTCTCCCTCCAACTCTTCACCCCTCACCCTACTATGTCATTCCCCTCCTTGAATTCCAATGACTTACCTCTACCTTATTTGTGGAGTCTTTCCCTCAACCAGCTAGTGACAGACGATCGGAGTTCCCTGTGTCTGAAGCTTCCATTCACAATCTCGAAGATTTAACGATGTAAGGCCACAGTGATACCACCTGTTCTTTAACTATTATAAAACTTACGCTGATTATACATAATGGAAACTTATATTATTAGTTGTACTTTATTGCATTTATTGCAAACCTTAAATTAAATTAAGAATTGACAAATACTTTAAAGTTAGAATATATAAAACGTAAATTTTGCTATGAAACAGAGTGTCGTGAAAGGAAAAGTCGATCACGCGTGTATTTAAAAGTATACATGCATTCTTCTTAGTGTTGTTCTCTTGGAGTCATCAGCATTATACATGTTTTAATGATTATGGAATTAAAGTTTCAAGTTACATCTGAAGAATGGGCAGTGGTTTCTTTCCAAGAGCCTCTCCCCCTCTCCTCCCCAGCTTCCTACTTTTCAGGCTGCCTGCCTTCCTGGTCCCCAATTTTTGAAACACTCTGATAGTATGAGCCACATAATGCGTTCTTTGGTGACAACCAATACTTTCTGCAATTAGTGTTTTACCCTTGTAAGATTTCAAGATTAGGAATGTGCACCAAATTTAAAAAAGAATAACTCCAAATATGATACATTTTCTACGTACATATTTTACTTTGTTAATCATGGTTATGTCGCTATTATTCACCATCTTCCGATTTATATTATCAATGATGAATGCCCTCCTATCGGCACATGTGGGATGAACTTTGCTGTATTCGAGGCGTTGGAGGGGGAGAAGCAAGCAGGGAGGGGATGGGAGTGGCCTGCCGCTCTTGTATCTGCGACACTACGTGGGTGTTGGAATATTTTTTTTGCAGACACAGACTCAAATTTGGCATTATGATGCTTAATGGTGGCAGATACGTCAAAACGAATGAAATTTTTGTCTTTAAGGGCATTAAATCAGCAAAATCTACAAGAAATGACCATGAAATATTAATTTTTTTGAATTTTGACCCTCCCCACTAAATTGCATTTGAGCGAGGGTCAGGGGTTCACCTAGAGGTCTCAAATTTTTCAGGCCTTATTTTTGATCAGTCCCACACCTTTTTTTCATTGGGCCAGATGTATTTGAAAAAAATCGATTTTTCCGATCCGCCATAGTGGACAATCCTCACTTAGAATTACTTGGATAAATTATTAGTTTTTTTGAAGAATTTATCTGATGAAGGTTGATTAAGAATCACATTGTTATATTGTTAAGTTTTGGAAAATGTCATTTTTTTTAATTCCCCCAGCAATTATGATATCTTTGTTGTGCTCCAGGCATGAAAACAAGTATACAGCACTTGAATGGTTTGGCATTAGTCAATGAAAATGAGAGCCCTCCTGTAGCACAATATTTCCCAGAGTCGGAACTTCCCGACGACCCTGGCAAGAGGTTTGAATTGCTCTTTCATGTAAAGGAGACATGGACCTTGGAGGCTATTACACCGTTTATTGAGTAAGTGTGCAGCAGTGAAAACCTGTGTATATTTTTGTTGTTATTGGGGAACCCGCCTTTTGTCTCATTTTACATGCTTTCTCATCTGTTTATCTGTTTCACCAATTGAATCTTGTAAATAATTTTTAGCGTACTTCCCATTTTTGTATTGCTCGGAATTTTGGACACTTACTTGCTTCTGATGACAATACAATATTCAATAATCAAACGTTTAAAATTTCGTTCCTTGTGCTCTGATTAATTAACTAATTTTCTTTGTGAAAAAAGTTTTATATTTCTTAATAGATGGCATTGGTTATAATTTTTCGGTAGAAATTTCTTTAGAAGATGTGATTTAATCAATTACTTGATTCACCTCTTAGTAGTGTAAAACAAAAATAAGAGAAAAAGATTGAAATAAACACAGTTTTCCCAAAACAGTATAAAATGCACTAAAAAGTAAAAAAAAACAAGCTCACCATCTGTAGGAGTTCAAACCGTGGGTGCTAATTACATTTAGATATCAATATTGCATGCCATTATATCATATTGTATTTATACTCTTTTAATTAGAATTTAATCTCCGTGAAGGATAGATCTTCAAGACATTTGCTTTGATCTTCTGTTGTGTGTATGACCTTTAATGATCTATTAAATGCTCAGGAGATAGCCTCATAATCTTGACCATTACTAGAATGCCTGAATTGATGGGTCGTGCATGATGATGTGCCATTCAATTAGATTTTGGTCATTAAATATCTAGTGCAAGTATCACTCAATATATTTTATAATAATGTTAATTTTGAATTATAGAATGTCTTATTTTGTTTTCTTGATACGTTCAGCTGCAGTGCTTATTAATTTGCTTTTTATTTTTGTGTGAAATTCTTTGGACAACTCAGGTTTTTGAAATAGAGTTTATTTGATTCATCTTGTAGGAGGCTGGCTCCCAACAAAGCTGGTGTGAGTGCTCTGTTGCTGAAATACGCTCGAGCTTATCACTCCCCAAATGGGAAAGGAAGGCTGTATGCAGCAAGGCATTCAAAATGATGGGAGAATATGAACAATTGTTTTTGTTTGCAATAATTTTTTAGAGCATTTTTTGATTTTTTTAATAAAAATAAAATATTTTTGATGAAATTTTAAGGAACAGCATTGGAAGATTATTTTTCTCTGTGAATACATTGGTTTTAGTTTGGGATGAGTCGATTCCACTTTTTTTCAATACCAATTCCGATTCCTTCAAATTGATTCCCGGTTCTCGATTCCGATTCCATCGATTCTTATTCCATCTAACAGTAGGGATATTGATTTATCTGTAGCATTGCTGTCATTAAAATTTAAGAATTGAATGGAATAAAATAATTAAGGATGGACGGATCCAGGATTTTTTTCTAATTCGGATTGGATCATTGATTTTCAAAGCCGGATCTTTTGGATCGGATATTTTCGGATCCAAATGCATTTTCAAATTCCTGCTATTAAACGAAGTAATCATTCAAGTTAATTCTGGGTACATACAATCAAAGGAATGATTTTTAGATTTTCATACACATTTTTATATTTTTATAAATTAAAAATTATTTTTATGGGCTTTCAAGTTGTATTTTAAAATATCTGTACCTGCTCAGGACCTAAACTGTTACGCTTGAGTTTGGAAATGAAAATAGGAAAAATCTTTGGATGAAAGACTGACCAGTGGTGTAGCGAGAGGGGGAAATCCGGGGAACCGGACCCCCTGAAATATGAAAACACAATTACTTTCCTTCATAAAAGGAAACAAAATATTGAAAATCATGAATTTACGAAAATGAAAAAAAATAAATCTTTGAAAAATGAAGTTTTTTTCTATTATGAAGGGTGTTAAAATTATTTGAAACCCTCTCCTTTGTATCCTGTTGTTTAAAAATTTTCCCTCCTGGTTTTGGACCCCCTTAAATGAAATTCCTGGCTACCCCCTGCCATCGACTGAATTCTAATTTTCCTCACGCACGTTTCCCCCGAATTTTACTTTCTCATCGCACCCTTTGCATTGCTGAATGGCGTTTGGCCTTGCATTCACTGAAGCTATTATTCAAAATTTTGGATCTAGATCCGATGTCTTCCGTGGATATTTGGATCCGAGGTATCTGATCCGACCATCCCTAAAAATAACAATACATTGGCTACATTGGTGGCTACATTGTCGTTTGGCTGCGGTGGCTACATTGTCATTTTGCCACGGTGGCTAAAAAATAATGTAGCGTTCATTGCATCGATATATACCAGAGCAGCCTGATGGATGCGCGGTGGTGGCTGAACACAACCTGTTGAGTCCACCCGGAGGCCGCGGCCCTATCCTTTGTACCCTGTTTAAAAATTTTCCCTCTTATGCTTATGCCAAGCAAGTATCAGCTTTTTCAAGGGTTGCATTGATGAAACTGGTCTTTGCAAATGCGAATGTGTCTAAATTTTTATTATTGACGCAGATGCGTTTTAGTCTATGAAAAAAAGTTGTATAAAAAACCACTCTGCACGTATTTATAAGAATTTTTTTTTCACAGGAAAATTTGCTCTCTGCACGTTTTTATTATCATCAGACTTCAAATATCATTCGAAAATAAAAAATATATATTTCAATCTATTATACGTTAAAATTGGTGGTCCAGATGAATTCTCTGATGGTGATTCATAATCCCAATAATTAGATTTGCCGTGACCAGCGGTTAATAAAAGAACGAAAAATGCATGCATTGCTTCCCAATCCTGTGGTTTCCAATTCTTTTTCTCTGAGAGTTGTTCATGAACATGCGCCATTTCAGGGTTCGTCGGTTTTTCGCTCTTGCCGACATTTTCATGTTTCCGAGGCCGCTTAGGTATGTTCGTCGCAACACCTGTGTGCCGGGCTTATCCTCCACGCCGGCAAGGCTGACACCGTGGCCTCTTAGGTATGTGGCAGCCCTTATGACCCAAGCTTATAGTCTATGCTCAAAACATTTATCTTCCTGGAATCAATGGAATTGGAATCAACTTCAGGCGATCGATTCTCGATTCCGATTCCGGGCCCGAGAATCTATGGAATCGAGAATCAACATTTGGAATCGACTCATTCCTAGTTTTAATGTGTTTGAATGGTTCTACTCACCTGATTTTCATTGATATGTATTTATTGTTGTCGAGTCATTTCATCTCAATTATACAAATGTTTGACCCTTAGGGTCTCAGATTTAAGTGAAAATTTCTGTATGGATCTCTATCCACCTAAAACTAGAAATCATTTGACTGTTTTGTAAAACAAATGTTTAGTGCATTTCGTGCTGATGTACTTTTTTTGTTGCATGTTTGCCTTGAACCATACAATTCCTTCTGTTTCACCACCAAATTGTCATAAAGCTATGATTTATGGTAATTTCTTATAAAGCTAAGACGTAAGATACCAAATATGTAAAAAGTTTGTTATATGCCCTTTCGTATCAATGTTGTATTTAAATGTTTAAAAAATTGTATATTAACTTTGCTCAAATACTCCATCTCAGAAGTGGCCAAAACTTTTGTTTTTTAATGGAGACGTGTTCCTCATGAAAATTAAATTAAATGGCTACTCATAAATGGATTTTTAGAAAATATGTATTGAAAAATTTCCATATGTCTCCTGCCTGGCATCCTGACTTCTTTATTGGAAACTCATTCGGTAGGCATTTAATTGGGCATGAAACTGCTCCAGACGATAGTAATAAAACAAAACTTCAACAATGAACTATAATATTTGCTATCTAAATAATTTACTGTATGCTTTTGAAGAATCTTATGAAGTAACTTTTGGATACCTCTGTTCTTGATATTAAATGTGTTAGTTCCCACTCTCTCTCCTCACTTTCCACTTCTCCCGATGAATGTCTAAAATTGTTGTCATCCCTTAAAACTAACCGTGCAACTGGTTCAGATCAGCTGGCCGCAATGTTCCTAAAAAAATGCAGCCTCTTCCTTGGCTATACCCCTATCCATCATTTGAAATAGATGTTTTTCAACGGCATATTTTCTGTCAGTGTGGAAAATTGGCAGCATTTTCCCACTCTTCAAATCCGGAAAGAAATCTTCTGTAGAATCATACCGTCCTATCTCAATTTTGCCAATTATATCGACTATTTGTGAGCGCCTCATTCATCAATGTCGGTTCTCTTTCTCTCTTCCCTTAATATCTGACGAACAGCATGGCTTCCTTCCCGGATCATCTACAGTGACAAATCTGTCCATTTTGCACAAGCATTGCATTGACGCTTTCGAGACTTCATCACAGCTGGATGTATGCTGCATTGATTTTGCCAAAGCTTTTGACAAAATTAACCATCAATTACTGCTCTTCAAATTAGAGAATCGGTGTAATGTCCATGGCAATTTTCTTTCTATCTTATCATCTTTCCTACAGAACCGGCAACAACACACTATAGTAAATGGGTCGCGTTCTTTGATGGCACCAGTTACATCTGGAGTTCCACAAGGGAGTGTCCTCGGGCCTTTACTGATTGCTTTGTACATTGATGATCTGGTTAACATTATCTCCTCCACCAATTGTAAAATATTATTATACGCAGATGACTGCAAAATTTTTAAACAGATCGATTCCCCGAAAGACTGCCTTGCTCTGCAGAAGGCTCTTGATGCCATAGACCAATGGTCTGAGATTTGGAGTCTGAAAATTAATCCAGCCAAGACTACTATCCTACCCTTCACCCTACGCAAGTCTATCCTGAGTATAAATTACCGATTATCTGGATATCATATTACTTCGGTCACCTCTCAGAAGGATTTAGGAGTTATTTTTGACTCTAAGCTTCTCTTTCGTGAGCACATTAAATCCATTTCCACCCGTGCTATATCTTTGGTGGGTATGATGTATCGCCACAGTGAGGTGTTGGATTTAATTGCTCTACACACCTTCTTCCTTTCCTGTGTCTCTCCGGTCCGAGAATACTGCAGCCAAATCTGGTCTACCGCTCCACCTTCTTCAATAAAGCTCCTAGAACGCCCATTGAATTTTTTCCTTTCTGTTGTCCGCTACCGCCACTTGCCTTTTGGTAACTTCTCCCTCAATAAGATTAGATCCTCTCTTGGCATTGCTACTTTAGCTGATCGCCGTATCCTCAATGACCGGAGACTCTTCTTAAATATCATTAATGGCAAATACAGATCCTCTGACCTTCTTTCTTTTTTTCCGCTTCGTGTACCTTCGCGCACGACGAGGTCGAGTGATCTATTTCATTGTTTCACCCCCCGCCTTTCTGTTTCTAAACGTTCTTTTCTATTCAGACTTCCTTCTTCCATTAACTCCTATGCCAATTGTGTTCCAAATTTTGATCCTTTTTTTCATCCCTCATCCAACTTGCACCTTCACCATCGTAATTTTCCCCTATTCCTTGCACCACTCGATGACTATTCTTTGTTATTTATTTGTAAATACTGCTGATTTTTTGTTATTGTTGGTTACGTTGCTTAATATTATGAAATTGTTTCTCAGATCCTCTGTAATTGGCCCCGTGCTGTTTTTGGATTAACTAAATAAATAAATAAATAAATAAAAGATTTCGACTTCATCTCAACTTTGCCCATTTGACTTACATAAATTAAATGATTTAATTTCCACTCAAACAGTTTCATATCAACTTTCATTGGATTAAGGGAAGTTTTTAATACTTTCTTAAAATGGATCTCCCAGAAGAAACATTCATTTCTGATAAATATGTTAATATATTTATTGTGTAAGTGGCATCCAATTGCTCCCTAAATTTTGCACCATAAAATCTTGCCCTTTGGATGATTTGATGTTCTTTATGTGCACAATGTAAACCTCTTACATGGGATCCAAAAGGATATGCAAATATGTGCTCTATTTAATTAAAACATTTTCTTAGCATAATTTTTGTCAGCTGTGATGACTGATTTACCACCAAATGAGGATATCAGATATCGATTGTCTTTATTAGTCATTTTTCATGGCTGAATTTCTTCAATTGCCTCAGTGTCATGAGAATTATAATGAATTGGTTAGAATCGCTCTATATATAGACTTTTTCATTTCAAGGATAAGGGTTCATGGGAATCATTTAGAATTCTGAAAAGTTTCATAACCTTAACAAAATTATAACGCATCAGCTACATCACATTGGTTACACCTGTGTGACGCCATTCGGGTTCCTGCTGACCTTGGGGCAAGGATGTGAGCGCTGATATGATGCAGGCTGCTAGCAGGTAGTGCCTGGCTTAAATAAGGATTATTAATACCTTATCAAACAAAGGAAACTTTCCGACCTTAGCCAGTTTTAATAGGTGATTATTAAGACATGTTTCTCTGAGCTCTGTGCCTCATGCATGCATTGGTAATCTAAGACGATGTAAAACTCCTATCTACTCATATAGAAACTAAGTCCCTGTGACGTCACGTGGAGTGGCATCACATGGGCGCCAATCTGGCCTTTTTAAAATGAGGTTAAAATTGACCATTAACATTTGTATAAACTGGGATTTCTAAAATCAAATAATTTGTATATTTTGAATACACTAATGTTGGGTAACGAATCACAAATGATGCCTTTCGTTTTCTTTGATGAAAGGAACTACCCTATTCCCCCTGTGGGTTGGTGGATATCAGGAAAATTTCTTCTAATGCTAAATATCAGTCCACAACGGTGGATGCCACACATCTGATCTACCTGGGATCCTTTTCCCTTTCTTTTCCACAGAACACAAATTTTAGATGTGTGGGCTGACCTTGGTGTAACCCTAGGTTATGTGTAATGTTATGTGTATGTTAAATCCTAGGTTATGTGTAATGAAGGCTATTGGCATCAGTGAAAATCTTTATTTTTTATTTTTAAGAATGGAATGTCACCAAATAAACTTTGGAGGTGTGACCATTAGAAGCTGTTCATTTAGCTCTTCATCATTGTAATAATTCACATGGTTAAATGACATCATATGGTGGCTCAGAGGCCAGGGGTGCTGACTTACAAAAAATATTGGGGGGGCCCAAACCGGGGACCTTGCCTCTGTAATTTTATAAGTAGTGAATTTTAAGTTATTTAGGCATTTTATAAGAGTCATATGATCAACATTATAACCCTGATTACTCGAATCTCGATATCTGGACACTCCGGGGAAAATTGACTAGCCTGACTCATTTTTTCCTCACATCTGTAACGAATTTTTGGGGGGGCTCAGGCCCCACGGAGTCGGGGTTCATATTTGAAGAGATCATAAAACTAATAATGCACCCAATGTTCTGTCACAGGTTCTTCAGGTCTTGGATTGATGAAAGTATTTTTCAGCTAAATGTACTCAAATCATGTAAGCCTAAATGCAAACCACAGGTTTAAGAAAACCACAAGGTTATCCTGGAAAAACATGCCTTAAACACGTTTTATAAAATTACTAAAAAATTCATAGAGCCCTTGGACAACCTTTTTTACCCTTCAAGGTATCCTTTTTATGGTATGGTATTTGGAGGAGGCGACCAAATGCTGAGGTCATTTTGTGCCATGAGTTAAGGAAGGGTGGAGAGAAACCTGGAATCGGCATTAGCCTGCTCTTAACGAAAGGCGCTAAGGGGACCATAGCTTAACGTCCCATTGGATGGATGGAGTGTTATAGTTGAAATATCCTCTACACTTCATTCAAGCAGGGACTGAGCAGTCTATTAAAATTCGATGTCCTAAGCTTAAACTGAGTAAGCTTAAACTGAATGTGCAATATTTGACGCTCTCCATTTTCAAAGTAATCGATCAATTTCAATTTCTCTTCAAGGTTTATGTTTTTAATTGATAAGTTATTTATTTTTCTATCCACAATCCTATTTTGTCTTGCCATTGTTCACTTGGTTTTTATTCTGTATGGCTGTACTAAAATCACCTTCAACTGCTGAACAACTGCCGAACTGTTTTCCTGAGACAGAGAGGGCCTACAACTGATGGGAGGGAATGAAGCCAATGTTTTTGAGACTCTCTATACAGATACATTATTTTTATGCCGAAATTAAAAGCCAATATACTCAATTTTGAAGTGAAAAGATCAAATGCTGCTGTGATAAATCCACGCAGTGGTGGCAATATTACAATTTATGAGAATGCCTCCTAATATATAATAGGACTCTCAGAGCTAGCTATAACGATGCCCCCTTTAGAGCGTATTTGGAGTCCTGAGAACA
Source organism: Ischnura elegans (assembly GCF_921293095.1). Classification (NCBI taxonomy): domain Eukaryota; kingdom Metazoa; phylum Arthropoda; class Insecta; order Odonata; family Coenagrionidae; genus Ischnura; species Ischnura elegans. Next base: position 112,750,616 of record NC_060248.1, read on the forward strand.
AACATCGGTGAAATTCGCAGCTTGTATCTCCACAGCGAGAATAACGTGTAAGGTGGTATCCCTGTACATTTCCCGGCTTGACTTAAGCTGATGTTGTTGGTGGGCGACTACTCACCCTGCTACTCTATGGTGTGTTCACCATTGGCTAGCCCTTTATCCAGCAAAGGGTGAGGGGTGCATTACGAGAAGCCTACCGTTAAAGTCGACATTCAACCAGCCCGAAGGCTGCAGAAGGCGAGGCGAAAACATAATTGATAATGATATCATTTACGAGTATACCTCCTGACATAACATACGACACTAATAGCTGACTTCGAAAATGTCCATTTTAGAGAAAAATCTGTCGTCCCAGAGGCAAAAACGGTCAGATTTGAGGCTTGTATATCCACGGCGAGAATACCATATTAGAAGGTATTCCTGTAAGTTGCCCCACTTAACTTGAGCTGTTGCTGTTGGCGTACGATTACTCACCCTTCTTCCCAATGCTCTGTTTGAAATTACCTGGCGTGGCGCTCAGCGAACACAGTATAAGCGGAGGGTATGCATTACGACCAGCCAGCCGTTTCGGGGAAGGAGGATAAGCCAGTCGTTCAATGAGTAGTAAACCAGCACCAAAGCTGCAGAAGACTAGGAAAAATGTAAACATGTTCTAATGATACCATTTACGAGCATACCTCCTGACATAACATACGACACTATTAGCTGACTGCGAAAATGTCCATTGTAGAGAAATATCTGACGTCCCAGAGGCGAGATTTGAGGCTTGTATCTCCACAGTGAGAATAACATACAAGAAGGTATTCCTGTAAGTTGCCCCACTTAACTTGAGCTGTTCCTGTTGGCGCACGACCACTAACCCTTCTTCCCAATGCTCTGTTTGAAATTAGCTGGCGTGGTGCCCAGCGAACAGAGGATAAGCGGAGGGGATGCATTACGACCAGCCAGCCGTTTAGGGGAAGGAGGATAAGCCAGTCGTTCAATGAGTAGTCAACAAGCACCAAAGCTGCAGAAGGCGAGGAAAAACGTAAACATATTCTAATGATACCATTTACGAGCATACCTCCTCACCTTCCATGTGACACCAATAGCCGGTTTTGAAAATGTCTGTTAGACAAGGTCAAATTATTTCTCCATTGTATCAATTTTATTGTTACTGTTTCAGTCCACCGTTTAATTTAGTTTACTTGTGAGTACTATGACTCAACTAAATGGGGTTTTGTTGCAGTTAAGTTTGGGGTAGGACGGTTCATGATTGTTTCAAGTCACACCATTTTTTTAATCAAAGGAGAAATTCATCCGAAGGACAACAATTCGCACTGAAATTATCTTTATTAATCAGTAATTATTCACACATAAATAGTTTCTTCATCTGCCATAGTGGCAATGTTCTAACACAAGTGTTTCTTCTCGTTCAATTGACGGGTGAATCGGGCTGTGAGACTACAACTGCATGCGTTCCTTCATGAGCGACAGTATGGGGGTCACCATCAAGACGTCCGTTTGCCTGAAAGAAGTAGAGGTAAAAAATCGTAAACGACTAAACCAGCGAAACGTTGGAGAACATCGCAAATTGATTGACATATTAAAGGTTTATCGGACATATCGTTCACTGGAAACAATATGAATTTTATCAAATTTAAAAATCGTGTACGTATTAAAATATTAATCATATAATTGAATTTGACGAATATTGTTAGTGTGTCGGCAGGTCAAAAGCCAGCTATCATCACGCTATTAAAAAAACCTTATAACCACGGGGATAACGAAATCCAATTCCTGAAAAAGCTTCGAAAAAATTGTATCTATCTCTATTATTCAAAGGAGCTACAGAATTTGGGCCACGGAGCGCAAAGTTTTAATAAAATGATAGAGTACCAAGAAGTCAGGAATCAATTGCTTAAAAGTTATAAACCTTGGATTATTTTACTTTTTCCAACATGAAGCAAATGGAAGATCAGAATCAAATCCCTTTATAGCGATTGTACCTGAAACTGCAGTAATTGGCGTTGACGCTGCAGCAACGGCTAGAAACGATATAACAAATAATAGCTGAAGTGGACAAGAATAATAACCTGAAATCGAACTTCCCAATCTGAATTACGTACTTAGTTATTGATTTCGAAGGGCACAATCGACACTCAAGTTAATCCAGATATACGGATCATGAGAGAATTGTAACCCTATAGATATAGGGATATGGTTAGGGATACGAAAATTAAAGCGATTGGTCTTAAATTACAATGTGTGAACACGATGTTTTCTTGCTGTCAAGCTTTTATACACATACATCACAGTAAAAGCACGGGTGAGCCTGATTAAAAGTGTGAAGACATCAGAATCATCCATTTCGGTCATAAGTGTGCAATTATTTGGTTTGTCGGATAACTTAGAGTTGGCGCTTATAATCCCGTTACTTCCAACTTTATTCGTGACAAAGGACTAGAAGTTTGCAAACTATGATTATCGATTGAATTAAAATCATTTATCTTACTCTAGGGTCATCAAAATGATTTCAAATACGAGTGTATCTGGTTATTTAGTGAGAATTGTTGATGGTTTGAGCAGGAATTTTGCTTTTAATCAGCGGAGAGATGACAGTAATTAGCCTAATATACTATAGGACATGGTGATACAACCACTGCCACTTCCCCTTTTTACTGTCTCTCAGCGAATGAAATCTGTTTAGAAATAAATGTGTTAGCATAAATAGAGACATCATTTTAATGAAGTTAGTCTTAAAAAAAAATCAGTACTCCCCGAACACTAGAATGGGATACTAAGGTCTATATATATATTATTGAAAACGATTGTACAATGTACATACATCGCAATCTCTTAACATGCTGTAGAGCTTTTAAAGTAAATTTCCAACACTTAAAAACCATGGCCTCATAATACTCATGCATTTACGTGTCCCTTCCCCTATTTTTTAGTACTACTTAATGTGACACATATCCGAACATAAGGCCGCGGTTGAGTATTCATAGCATTTATTGCCAATTTAATTTCCGTCACCGACCGTAAATTATAAATCAGCATTCAGTCAACCTAATACATAAGTATCTATTTAAATAATACCAGACAAATAACGTTCAACCAGAAATTACAGTAATAGGATAAAAATAATTAGGCGTCAATCTTTAAATGTCCGTTACGTATCCCATTCCACCTCCACCTAGCCCAATCGATTTTTTGAGAAACAGTAGACTTTATAGGGTCCTTTGTCTACACGGGTGTATAAATCTAGAATTAATATAAATACCGAATGGGCTCATGAAACTAAACGATTATTTAAAATTGTGCATAATCATTAATGTGTACCACAATAATTTTTCAAAGAGAGGCAAATCACTTGAAAGCGTCTCCAGTTGTGCGAGTAAACAACTTTCCTGCGTAAAATATTTTAAAATCAGGTTCTGCTCACATACGGCTCTTAAATTATAGGTGAGAACCAATTAGCAACCAGTGAATAATTATTAATAGGTATTCAGTGACGATTTATGCCAGAAAGCTAATGGGTGGATATTGGAATACAATTCTTGCTATAGAGCGTTCCACATTTAGTTGACAGTATGGGCTCTTATGGAGAATCGTTTCCCATGTTAATCTCCATAAGGCCGGGAGCGCGGTGTTGTCAATAACAGCACGAAAATTAATATTGCGCTACACACTGATTAAAAATTGCATTCCTATGTAGGAAGAGATGCTGCATTCATTAGTGCCAACAGTTTTTCGATAAAAATTATAGCAAAAGCTATAAAAAATATTTCCTTAAATTTCCGTCAGAAACGCGAATTTTTTTACTTAATCTTCTTCTCGCAATTGCTGCCTGACCATTGTCTGTATTGAATTGAATCTTCTGCACATAATTTTTCATACTATTTTCTCTTTGACGGTCTTCACCAATTTTACAATGATTGAGTTAAAATGTTGTTATGCCGACGTAACACCCTTTAGGACAAGAAAATTTTGATTTTTGCAAGGTAAAAAGTAGTCGCTTACTAACTTACGTTTCTTACGTCGTAGGTCCCTATATGCTGCGTATCAAATGTAAAGAAAATTACAAAGTTATTTTTGGTGAAAAATTCATTAACTTACATCAAATCTGAAGCGAGTTACAAGGTTTTGATCTTCAGAAAAAATATTACGGCGCCGCTGAGCCGGGCTTCTCGCTTTTTCTTGCGCGCAGAGGGAAAATTCTCGGGCGGAAAAGGAGTTTTTTGTCAATGCATACTATGAAATGTATTTATCTATTCGTTTGATATCCTAAACAGAGAATAATAATACGTCGTAACAGCAGTCTTTTTATCTGAATACATTGATACACGAAAGTAAGCAAGCGCTTGGAAGTAAGACGCTTTCGCCTTGGGTGCTTCGGTCCCATCGCGGAAACCAAGAAAGAGAATATCTCATAATCTGTGCGAAACACAACCCCATCCAGTGCACGCCTTTTACAGAAGGGGGCTTGGGTTTTTTCTGAGTTCCTTTCATAGGGTACCATAAAACCTGCACCAGAATCGACCCTAGCCGAAGGGGCCGTTCGAAGAATTTACGTAGGCGTTCAGTTTGCCGTTGCATTTTTTTGGAGTGAACATGTGTTGTGTGGTCTGCTGAATTTGAGAATTGTGAAGTGTGTTTTACACTTATCTCTGCTGTATCACGCCTAATCAATATGTCCGATACAAAGAAGAGGAGAAAAGGTGAGAAGCTCATAAGCCGCGAAAGACAGTTGGTGCTCAAAGTCTTCTCGTACTTCAGGAAATCTCTAAGCATTAGTGAGGCCTGCCCAGAAACTTCAAAGGCTACCGGGTACTCGGAGACTACTGTTTACAGAGTGAAAAAGGAAAGCTCCCGTGGTCAATTGGTAACTCCTTCAAAAACTAAAGAAATAGGGTAGTTTCCTTCATCAAAGAAAACGAAAGGCATTGATTGCGATTCGTTACCCACCATTAGTGTATTCATAATGCACAAATTATTTGGTTTTTGAAATACCGGTTTAGACGAATGGCAAGGGTCAAATTTTATCCTCATTTGAAAAAGGCCAGATTGGCGCCCATGCGATGCCACTCCGCATGACGTCACAGGGACCTAGTTTCTACACGAGAGGATAGGAGTTATGCATCGTCTGAGGTTACCAATGCAAGCATGAGGCACAGAGCTCAGGGAAACATGTCTTAATAATCACCTATTAAAACTGGCTAATGTCGGAAAGTTTTCTTCGTTTGATAAGGTATTAATAAACCTTTTTTAAGCCAAGCGCTACCGTTCAGCAAGGTACTCAGCTATCCGCTAGCATCCTGCGACGTATCAGAGCTAAGCCTCGCCTCAAGGTCACCTCACCGGGCGGGAGGGGGAACCAGAAATACGTCGTACGGAGATATTTCCCGACATTCATACTTAAGCGTCGCGTTTTCGCGCGCTTGAAAATTTTCACTTTTCATTTAATCGCGAAAAATAGATGTTGTCATTTAAAAATCTAAAAGCGCGAAATACGTACTCCAGGAGTAATAATCTTTCGATTAAGGCAATAAAAAAATAATAGGAAACCACCCTATTAGACTGCCTCAGAAAAATTCGAGAGCAGTGATTTTCGACGATTTTGTGAGATCGGGAATTACAAGGAAAGTACATGAATCCTTCGTGAAAAATATTCCTCCGACTTTAAAATCCATCTTAAACTCGGTATATATGGATAGTATTCTCCCAGATTACAAAAGGACAACGCTATATCGTTTTCTTTTGGTCATAGACTTCGTGTACGAACGCAGGGGGAAAAGAATCATCTTTATCGAAAGGGATGATATTATTCATTCTTGGCACAATTAATTATTTAAGGCATCTAAAAAAATATCGTCGCGAACACAGGACGAGTGTATTCACAGGCGAGAGTTGGATTAATGTTGGACAAATAGTGAACATTAGTTTGCGAGACGAACAATTAGAAAATCCGCGTCAAGCTTTCCTTGCTGGACTAAATACTGGGCTTGGCCCCCACTTCCCGAGGAGGACGATTTGCAATTATACACGCAGGAACGGAAAATGGGTTCATAAAAGGAGCATTGCATGTGTTTCTGTACAAAAAGAACTCAACGGATGAGCATGAAGAAGTGGGTGGCGAGTGTTACGAGAGATGGTTTGAGCACTCACTTCTTGCAAACTTACCCGAAGGATCAATTATAGTGGTAGATACTCTTATTACTCAAGGAAATTAGAATCCTTGCCTAATACAAGGCGGAGGAAAAAGAACATTAAGGAAATTAGCTTTGAAGATGTCAGCTTGAAAAGAGATCTTTAATTTACAATAAACCAAGTACGGGAAAATTTTGAAAAATTAAAGACTGATGATGTCTTATACAACATCACCTTTCATGTACTACTAGCCAGAGCCAAAACATATTGCATAATATGGGAGGAATAGAAATTTTGTCTCATTCAGGAGTGGCGATAATTTTTATTATCCTTCAATTTATTGTTATTTTTTTATATTACAAATTATTCATTATCCAGCTTGTGAATTGAATAAGTACATATTAAATAAAATAACAAAAGACTTTTCCTTCTATATTGCAGCAAAGGTATTGTAATTTACGCTAAAAAATTCCTTAATTTACGCCGTCTTTCGTGCGATCCCTAACTCCTTTTTGAACTAAACCATTTTGGCGCCATATAATGTGTGGTTGCATACGCTGTTAGGATGCCTGCCGGCGGAGCGGAAGCTTGGCAACACTGTTATCCATAAGGCCCGTACTGTCAACTAAATGTGGAACGCTCTATACCATCGCAAATCGGCGATCCCACTAAATTATGCTGCCCACATTTTATGCGAACATTAAGTTTACTAGTATATTACATAAACATATGGTAGTGTGCCGGCTGGGAAGCGAATTGAGCTACAGCTAGGGCTTATAGAAGGAGGGGGCTTAGTGGAACCGGCCGCCCTCCGAAATGAGAAAGATGAAGGAAAAAGCATCGTATTCAGAATAAGCTAAATGAATCAAGCAAGAGGGCATTGTCGCGGCATGCGGTAATTCTCACTTATCAACTATATTATTATTCGTATTCTTTCATATAAATATTAAATAGTGTGATGTACCCTTATTAAAATGAGCGGACTTAACCTCGAATTGATGGTGGACACTGTTAGCAAGAGGACACGCAAGAGATAGAGACAAACCCGAGAGTCCAAAATGACCTGGCTAAATTTGACGCATATTCCACAACAAATTATATTTGGAGGGAAAACATTCTATCCACCAGAAAATCAATATTTACCGAACGATAAACCTGCTAGATTCCGCCAGTGAGGAAAGTAAAACTAATATTAACTCCTGTGTAAATAAATGCAGCGTTGTAACAGAAATATGAGGAGAACTTAATCGTTCTTAAGTACATATTTAAGTATAAAATATCGTGGAGAGTCTTTATTTAAAATGAGTTGGCTCTACATACTTTCATTCCAATGGCCGAAATGCCTTGCTGAGTTATCAAAATATTCCTCTAGTCTAGTGACAGGCGCGATCGCCTCTCGTCAGCGGTTTCGCTCTGCATTGGAATCAAGCCTACGTTTAGAGTCATGACATGACAGTCTCTCGGGGGCGAATATAAAGGAAAACCATCCCTCGAAATGATGATCGAAACGTACGCCACTGGGCTGTATCAATTGCAATACTAAATATAAGTGTGCGAAATCAGAGATATCACCTGGAGAATCAATGGAGGTCAAAGGTGACATCAACTGGGACAAAGACTGATATCTAAAATATTGAAGATGAAATATTGTAACCTTACAGTTCACCTCTGAACTCACCTGTTTGCTCAGCTTTTCCCGGGCCGTCTTCGTTTGCACAATTGGAAACACATGATCACCATCCTTTCGGTCCTATAAATCAAAATCCATGTTATTTAAGTCATGTTGTACATTAAAAGAGTCATAAATAAAAATTATACTATAGGAGTGTGGAATAAATGCGGTTGTTCACCCGCATCCCAGCCTTGATTGAATTTTTCCTTTTTATCCCAAAACTGTCGTATCATACAGCATGAATAATTTTTGCTAGAATTTTTTCATGGATATTTTTATTACGAAAGTAGTCGTTCGAATTTAGCACGTGCATTGTTAAATATGAGAACTATTACGATAAGGCTTAGCAATAGAAGAAATAAACAAAATAAAAAGTGCGGAAAAGAACGCTTGTAGTGCATCGAATGAATGACGCAAATCGCATAGTGGTCTCGCCATTCCGATTTCAAATGGCCAAAAAGATAAAAAGGAAGATAAAAAAATAATTCATTGCTGAAATCATAGGTCAGAGTAATGAGCATAAAAATTAGAGTACACTGTACCGATTTGCTGAAGTAAACTAAAAAATATGATGATAAAAATTAAGAACTCGAAAATGGTGTAGCGCACCGAGACTTAATGATTCACAAATGTTTACGTTGAGAAACAGCAATTCATCCAGCACGTTGGCATGATTGAACAGTTCGACCGCAGTGTTTTTCCACGCGAGCCAACAGAAAAATGCAAATTTGGTATTTAATGAAAAATAAGTTTTTACAGCTTTTAGGGGTTCATAAAAAATATTAAAGCGTACTCGACGCCATCCATCAATATTCAGTAAAAATAACAGCAAACTACAACGAACAGTTTTTTCTTAGCCGCATAAAAGTCTTTTCAATTTGTCTTTCTTATTCCAATTTATATTCATGTTATTTTTCATGCCTAGATATCTTCTTCTCATATACCTGGAGAAACAGTAGATTAGGGATAACAAAGAATGCACGAAAACATTATTATGAAATAAAGCTTTGCAAATTTTCACGCTAATTTTTCCGTTAATTCAAAATCGACCCAACCATTCGCTAACTTTTGCGTTAATTTCAATTGCCTCCGCGATAATTTTCACATGAACCCCGCCATTGAATAATGGGCACTGGAATCTCACCCAAGGACTGTGGAAGTGTAAACAAAGAATTTTATCCAGACTCTCGATCATGTCGTCAGACCGACTGGTGTGAGGCCGAGATTGTCTTGCTGTGTTGTCACTCGACGTTCTGCCTTCTTTACACTGTCATAATTCATGGAAGCCTATTGGAAGCATCCATAGCACCACTACCAAATACCCTCGTTTATTCCGCCATTTTGACTTCACTTTTGACCGGTCCGATAAGAAATTCTCGTAGCAAACCTAGCGCCTATGGACCGATGGATGGAAGTGCTCCGGACCGGTGCTCCGGAGCACTTCCATCGGAAGCATCTCGTGGCGAATGTTCTTTGGACCGCACCATTATCGCATGCCTCACTCAATTGGTGGCGAATTTAAATCGGTGGTACACCACGCATAAGGAGAAGCCGAATGATTGCACGCTATTCTTCTACTAAGTACGTTGGCATTTTAAGGATCAACAACAGTCGCAATGAGCTTTGCTGCCGCTAGAATGTTATGAGCCGAAAATTTATTCTATTTCTATCACGGATTCACAATAAGAGCGCTCGTATTTTAAAACAAACAACCCGTGGTAAAGTAGTAATTCGAATTCAATCTTTGAATTGTGATGTTATTTAAATTTTGAATATCCAAGGGAAGAAAGTATAAGGAACTTGTAAAATATTTTTTTCTTAGTTTCTAGTAGTAGTATCCGGAATCTAGTCCTGATAAAAACGGTGAAAACACTTTAAGTGGAATGGGAAGAAGAGGGGGTGGGAGTCAAGGGACTGATGCGTGAGGCATTGATTCCACGGGTTTTAGCTGCACGGGACTGTAAGTTTGGGAAACAAAGGGTGAGCAAGAGTACTACGAAATTCAATTACGGGAAAAGGGTGGATTGCCAAGTTTAATTGAAGTCAAATAGGGGAAAGTAGCTACTTTCGAAATTCGCGGCTGTTCCTCGTGGAGCACTTAGTGCTCAGAAAGGGGTGCCCTCGTCGCTCTCATCCTTGGCACAATACGCCTTCCATCTCCACGGTCCGAGAATGAAGTTCTTTTAGCCACCAAGAGATAACGCTGCCCGCCGCCTGAAGGGCCAGTCAGCATCCATAGACGGCGCTGAGAGCCGGCCCGTAGTAATAGTAGTAGTAGCCATTATGGGGTTAGGGCCACGAATATTACAATAGAGTATCCTGAAGTTGGCCTCTAAAAGTTTTGTTAATTTTAAACCGCGCATTTATATAGGATTGCAAGACTCGCCAACCGTGTCTCGAGTTGATTGATTTAAATTGATCCAAGTTACAAGGGGAAATAGGGAATAAATAAGGGTTATTAACCAACATTAATATACATGATGATGTGACTTATCAGATTCATTACTTTCCAATACTATTCCTCTCAATCACCTACATTATTCTGCAAAATATTGGATAAAAAAGGATCGCATTGCACTCATCTACGCGTCGCGGACATTTTTGAAAGCTGATTAAAATGCGACCGAAGTGGCAACAGAAATCAACCTTATATGTGATGGAATTGGGCCTCCTCTATGGAGTCCCCTTGGGAAAGGGTATCAAACTAGCTCCTCAAGCGGGGTGCAAGGGCCCTGGGTTCGTTGCGCGTGAAGCGCGCACCGAAAATACCAGATGTTTGCCCGAATCTGAGGTTACAAGTTGCAGAAAATCGGGCTTCGCCGCTCTACATTTTCCTGCTTGGTGGAGGCGTGACTCTAACCACCAGCATATCCGACCAATCCTCACTCTATTGATTGGGTTTTGATCGGTTGGGTCAATTTGACCCAATATGACCATGTTTGCATATTTTACCCAAAATACTCAATTCCTTCCCAGTTTATTTATTAATATCGCATATAAAGCATTTAGAAGGGTAGCAGAAAATTTAACTAGACGAAAAATATTACCATTGTAGTTTTTCAACAATTTATATGGTGTTATGGGAAACTAGCTTCCACAAGTTTGTAAACACCTATCACTTTTCTTCTGATGGGTTTGGGAGGCACAATTAATTTCAATGGTATCAGGTTAAAAAATTAGTAACATTTTGATAAAAATCAGTATAAAACACACCGAATACAAATGGAAAGTATAAAGGATTCAAATGGATTTGATATTAGTCTCGGTAAAGTGAATCATCCGAGAATGGCAGGTATAAGTGATGAGAAAAAATAGAAAAAATAATAATAAACTATAGAAAAAAAATAATAAACCAAACTAAATAATTAAAAGTCATGAAATATGAGTTTAAAATATTTCTTCCTTTCAAAATAACATAAATATTCTATTTTAGGTCAAATTGACCCAGCCGGGCATTCTAGTGTTAAGAGAGCAGGTGGCAAAGTCACAGCTCAGAAGGGGAGGATGGAAGCTTCGCCTTTCTCCCTGAGGGTGAGTGGGGCGTTATATGGAGGAGGTTCTGAAGCGGCAGAGTAAGTGGTGGATCCACGACGACCGCCGCAGGGGCGGCTGCTGTGGTGACCATCTAACCAAAGAGGCCAGGGAGGGATAGGCATAGCAGAGGGACAGGGGAAAAGAGGAGATAGCTTCAGGAATGTACCGGCGGGCTTACCGCTGGTGTGGAATCATCCAGGATTCCTCGAAGCGGCGAGAAAGAGGGAAAAAGCGAGAGTAGCGATGCCTGAAGGGCAAAGGGAAGGAAAGTAAAGCTGTTCCATTACAATTTGATCTCAGCATCTTGGGAAAGAACAATGTTACGTGAGTTCTTTAATGTGTGAGAAATTAAATTCGTGAATAACTCTCGGGATGAGGGTGAATAACTGTAATTGAATAAAGTTTAGTGCGCTTATCCATGAAATAGGGAGTAAATTATTTTCAGCAAGTTTTTAATTGGATGAAAATTTGGTGATCATCGTTGGAGAAACACCACGTGAAGTAAATATGTTTGCTTCTTTGATATGTGATACTTTTGAAATTTTGTATTTCTTATGAGGTAAGTAGTTTGAATGACAGCATCGATTAATGTTGGATTTCAGGGTATATTGCAGTTTACTTCGGAGCTAATTTGGTGAATATCAGTGGGAAAGTAGTAATTTGCATTGAATCTTTGAATTGTGATGATATTCAAATTTTGAATATTCAAGGGATGAAAGTATAAGGAACTTGTATTCTTTGAGCGCTCATCAATGAAATTAAGTGCGGAACTATTTTCTGGCAAGTTCTAATTTTGGTGCGAATCCGATGAGCACCCTGGGAGCACCCGCTCAAATTTATATGGTAAAATATTGCGTATTATCATCAATGACATTTTTTTGTAACTTTATGAATATTCATCATGAAATGTAGCTTTAAGTATGGGAAAATTTAAAATTATAAGACTGCAGTGCCCAGATGGTCTCAGGTGGTTCTCAGTTTGACTATCAGAGAAGATTATTTGAGATTCAATGAAAAAGAAAAAATGTTTTTGCTCATCCATCCGTCTTCTCAATGGCCACAAATTGGCGGTTGCTGGAGAGCGCCGACATAATTGAGTACACCATAACATCCCGAGTTTCACTTCCCAGTACTTTTGCCAGCGATTCCCTCTCCTTGGGGTGAAGGTCGGCGATCTGGAAACTCAGGGGTCGCAGCAGGCTCTGTTTGGTGACCAGCGACCACGAAGCTGAAAGTGAGAAAGGGAGAACAGGACAAACGATCAGTGGCACTGATTGGATATCGTCTAACATATATTTTGAGGCATGAAAGTGATGGCCTGACGAGATCCTGCCGAAAAGAGAAATAGGGAAGGAAGAGAAGTTACCCAGTGAAAGGTTTGCGGGCGATGAACTGTTCAGTACAAGTATTGACGTGCCGGAGAAAAACCCATAAGCCTGTCTTAACATGCAAATAAGGAAATAAAATTGGCTAAGTAAATAAAGAAATAATAAAAAAGGGCCAATTTAGCGGGGTTATCTCTCCATTTTCCATTAAATTCTCACTTGAAGGCTTGGAAATCATTGATTGTGACTCGCAGAGGTAATTTCTTATCGAAGGAAACAAGTTCCACGTAAACCTTCACCACCTTTGAAACCATTTCAATTTATCGGAAAAACGTAGAATTACTCCAAAGGTGGATTTTATTTCCCTCAATATTCTGGCGACATCCTCAATGACGTTCAAAACTGTAAAATTATATTAAAATTTCTTCAGCCACGGTGTGTTTCCTGTTCCATCTCCGTGAATGTATACCGGATTCAAACAGTGTTTCTACCACGGAGGTGTCACATGGAACTGTTGAGACCCTTAGAAAGGCCCCTGAATGTATTAGTCACTTATGCTTACTAAATAAGCAGGATATCCAGATGCCATTTAAAATTATTTAAAGAGAATATATGTATGTAGAGAATATAGTATGTTATAAGGAAATGTTTTTCGATTGTCACAGGCAATCACTAAAGAGGAGTAGAACAGGTGTTAGCCTGTCGAGAGCTAGGCTAAGAATTATCTGGCATAGCCCTCAATGGGTTACATTGAATACTTTACGTAAAGTTTTGCCTGAAAAAAAAACATTTTGAGACATAAAATATTCAAATAATTACAAAAATGTGCGAAAATCAACATGGTTTAGCTAAAGTATTCTTCTTACGAATGGCTATGTATTTATTTCAAAAAACCTTCCGTTACTCCTATGCCAGCAAAAGTTTTCTGATATTCGAAGAAAAATGACAGCGGGCAATTTATGGGATATTCGGCCATGTTTGAGCCCCTGTAGCTAAGTAACGGGTGAGAACTATGGCCTTTGCATAATAGCCAATTATTTCGGCGTATTTCAGCCTTACAGGTTACAAGTCTATCCCAGTCAAAATCACTTTTGGAATTAATCCCACGATATTCGATTTGAACCCACAGTCCTTCGCATCATCTTGTGTGGCCATGTATCCTAAATGGTAGGCGACACTCACAGCATACATGTAGGGTAAATAGTTTCATTGCAGGATATTTTTATCACGGTTAGTTTTATCACGATTATTAGGGAATAGTTTTATTGCGTATTAACCCAGTCATGGTTTCAGTTGATTTAAGTTTCTAGTCTCTATCTAAAACCTTTGGTGAAATTTAAATCGCACTGAGTTATCCTAACCCCGGGCCTCGACTCTGAAGAAATATATATTGATATTCAGCAATAGATAATAAGTGCTGACCAATCATTAATCACAAGTATACACCAAATAATTGTTAATATTTAAAGTTATGCTTATAAAATTTAGAATATTTTACTGTAATATATAGGTGATAGATTGTTAAAAACAGCAAAAGGAAGGAAATTGTATTGCATAGCACGATTGTTTTGTGTACGTAAATCGTGACTATGTCTTTACGTATGTTGGGTAAGCTCTAAATGTGCAATTATTCACTTGTAAAACGATAATTTTCCGCCAAATTTACTTAAACCTAAGAGAAAAATACTAAGACTGCGATATCATCTATCACTGATTGTAAGGTACACACTTGGTGATATCGCGGGTTCAAATTCTACTGCTTCCTATTTTTTAAAAAGGCTAATATTCCAGTTCATAATGTTGATGTTTACTGGTATCATTGTAGCAGACTTCAAACTATTGCATCCAAATAAAGAGATAAAAGTTAATAATTTTAGAATCAAACTAAATTTTCTGTTATCTCACTATTCACATATTCGTGTACTTATTTAAAGCCGGTTGGAGCACATGCCTCTTGACGGCTATTTGTTTATAGTTTTAAATGTCGTACCCTGGAAACAATTTCATCAGAAGAGAGAAGAGGTATCAGTATTTTTAATCGCATAGTATGTATATAAACTGTATAATCTAGGGTCAATAACTATCAGGAGATGATCATTTAAAGTCAATTCATGACTGAGATTACGTGATACAACCAATGCTGACGGTGATAATTAGATGATAACTGAATGTTTTACTTACTAAACCAGTTTCAATTCTAGTGTTTCTATCTCTTCCTCAACAGGCGTCCTAAATTTGATAAAAATAAGATTTCATTAGAGAAGATACTCATCTCCAGCAAAAAAATCCTCGGAAATAATAGGAGTATATGAAGTGCTGTCATCGCTCACAGTATGTTTGGATTAACGTCACGTGCCATGAGTTCTGTCAATATTGGCTCATCACGTGTACAGAAGCCAAAAAATAACTCTTACTACATTCTCTCTCTTCAGCCCTGTAATAAAGTTCCAATGATGAAACGTTCACCATAGGAAAAACTATACATTACGTCAAAATCACGTCACAAAATTAGTGGTATAGCCGTTGCAGATGTTTCGGAACATAAAAAGCAGTAAACTATATGTAAAAATTTCATTCCACCCTTTTAAATACTTTTCCACACAATTTCCCTCAACATTTAAACACTTATCATATTGAAGAACAAGATTCTGTATACCGTCGACATAGAAAATTTCCACCTGAGTTTACAGCCACTGCAAAACTGTTGTTTTTACGCTTTCATCGTCATCGTGGCGCTGACCTAGATGAGTCTTCGGATAAAATGAAAACGTGTTAGTCACTTGGCGCTAGGTGTGGACTGTATCAAAAGACGATCAAATTTTCCCCCACCAAATGTTGCAATGAGACCTTGAGTTTGAACGGCTGCATGTGCATTGTCATGCAGCGAAAGGATCCTTATACTCAGCGTTCCTCGTCTTTTGTTCTGAATTTCGCGGCGCAATTTATTTGAGGTCTCACCATATCTCACAGCATTTATTGTCACCACGAGGCAAAAAATTGACAATCATAACTTTTTCCTGTCCAAAAACATTGGCTCACAACAGTTTTTCATTGGCTATTATCTCAGGTGGCAATTATCAGTGACGACAGTATAAAAAAGTTTTTTTCGAGATGATAATTGCCTTAATGTTAACAAAAAATAAGTGGAAAAGTAATTTTTAGTGTGGAACTTAACGTAAAAATAATTTTTTAACAAACGTTTTGCAGTTTTTTATACTTAAAAACGGTACTTTAAAAACGTGCCTCGTACATCATGTAGATTTTTTTAAGTTAGCGATGATAACATGGACCTCTCCGAAACAGCCAAACCTCCGATCGGACAAGAATTTGGCAATTGTTGCATCCATGAACTCTAATGTTTAGGGGTTAGGAGAATCAAGTTGCCAACCCATTTCCTTTGCTATAAGGGTATTGAGTGTATGACCAAATGTCTCTACTTGCAGTGCTTGGTGGACTTGGCTTGTTACTTTGTGAAAATACCTTTTTTACACTACTATGCGCAATTATCTTTGTTTTCTTTCGCCATAAAAAATCTCCTAAAGCAAGGCCAAATACTTCGGAATCTATCAAACGAGATTTAGTGGCGGATTGTATGCTTGGAAACGGAGTTTACGAAGATTAGGATGCGATTCAGTTCAACTCATCACTCTCATTCTTCAAAAATTTAATGGAAAGGATACTTACCTCTAGAATACTAACAGTGTTTGCTTCCGATAAGGTCACTGTACCAGCGCTGTCTCCGCTTGTGGTGAAGTTGGGCCAAGGTTACGCCCTTGAGGACTTAAACTCACTTGACATAAATTCAATGCAACTGTTACATTAAATCAGAGCAAAATTATTGGCGAATCAAAATCACAGTTTCAAGCAAGTGAAAAATTATTATTGAAGCTCATTAGTGACTTGTTATAATACAAAGCCTAGCACAGGATAATTTTACAGCCATTAAAGAATTCATAAATCATTTTTGAATTTGATTGAAAATTAACTTCGGAGAGTATATCTGGAAAATCTAGTTGTTAATGCGTCCAAGGCAGCAATGTGAGAGAACGAAGGGCGGTCAAGCGAAGACCCACGGAGTATAGCTTTCATAACTTTGAAAATTTAATAAAGAATTTATCATTTATCAGGTTTTGATATTTGAAAAACAATGGCGAATATTTCTAAAAACTTAATATAATGGTTCGCATTGATTAATTTTTTCACCTACTACCTGCAATGCAAGACTTTCCTCCAGAAGTTTGGAGCTCACTTAATTGTATAGGCGTTATCGTCAAGGCGTAATCTACGAACAATTTTTATCTTGCATAAGGAATGAAATATATTGGGGTGGAAATATTATAGTTAGATAATAAATATTAGGTATTACAATTAGATATAATATATTAACTTACCTTGGTCAAACTGCGGGAGTAATTTTATCTGGCATGGCTTTAGATCACGATTCTTAGTACGGAAGAAAGAATTTCAACACCCACAATGGTGGCTGTCGAGCACCTAAACAAATACATGTTATAGTTGTATCCACAGACGTTCTTTATTGATAAGGTACATCATCACTTACACAATACTTGACAAAACAATTTATCTCAAAGCTTTGGTGGAGAACACTTAATTCACACTTATTTCATCCCTGCGAACGATTCTTTCCGGAATACCATGTGCGAGAGATTTAAAGAATGACTCTTCCGTTGCCCTTGCAGGAAGCTCAACATCCACAGACACACACAATACCAAAAATACTGAAAATCCATCTTTTCAACACAAATCTTGATGAAAAACAAAACTCGAAAAGGAATCCCAAGTCCTCCAGTGTTACACTGTCATTGGGCCAGTCTTTTCGATGAAGACAGTGACAACATGCAGAGGAATGTTCGATAATATACAGCTAAGTGATATTTCGTTATCGTCCTCTTTCATTTTCATCATCATTCGATCACAGATTTCTCGATGAAAACGTAAAATACCCAAATTCAAAATTTTACATTCTTTTCTTTCATTCGACCTTGGCACTGGGGCGACTCGTCGTTTTGTCTTGAACCAACATATGTCTATAGTGTCCGATCCAGCGGTAATTTTCCTTGAAGCAGTCAGTTAACTTTCAACCGATTACGCTGAATGAACCGCTCAACAATTTACGGCTGGATGTAGCTTTTATTCAAATTGACGAATTCAAGAAAGTTTTTAAGGGACTTGCATTTCTCGATTTTTTTAAATCAGAGAAGTGTAACTTTCAAAAGAAGATATTTTCCAAGAACTCTTGAGAATCTTAAAAATTCATTCACAAAGACTTGCCTATGTTATTTTGCTTCGGAATGGTTTTCTTGATCATACTCGGGAATACTATGAGATACAATGGGTAGTAAATATATGGGTATACGGAAAAATTAAAAACGTACCGTTGTATTGATCCTTGGCAATTTTTTACTTTTAGGATATTTTTTGTGCACAAGGAGCAAAAATACTTTTCATAGAAATGAAAAAGCTGGTGACAAAACTACTGTACCAACGGCTAATAACTCTCATGAAACCAAATATTAAGAAATTTAATCGCAGTTTCCCTTAAAAGTTTTTAAAAATCCTTTCATTGTGCAATTAATGAGCCATTTCATCGATTTAATTTCAATTTTTTCAAAATATTTTCAATTAATTCAAAATTTTTGTATTAAAAATTGAAAATAAATAGTATACAAGGTCTTAGTTAAGGTCTTATTAAAATTATCCGCATTGAGTGTAGTAAAACTGTGAGAACCACATACGGCTTCTTAAATACTTCTTATTTGAAAATCGTAATAATGTACTAACAATAATAGTTAGCCCTGCAATATAAATGGTCTCCATAAATGACATCATCGTTCAAAAAATGAATTTAAGTTGCTCAAATCTCCAGAAAAAATTAACGTAGGGAATATAAAGTTCAAGTTCCCAAGGACATGCAAAGCATTCCGATACCTAGCGAAAGATGAGAATAATCTTCACTAAAGTTGGTAGGAATCATATAAGTTAAAAGATTACTTTGTGGAAGATAGATGTTTTTAAGAAATACACACATTACTTAAGATTGAGTCTCCTTCCTGACGCAGTCTTTAAAGCGAAGTGACCACAACAAGAGGTATGACTGTCCATATTGTACAATGACCAAATACGCTCTTTTTGTTCGTATTTTTTTTGGACATTTTAGTATCGAAAATTTTAGGTTTCGAGCATATTTGTGATGGTTTACAAGTTTTTTCTGCTTTCTTGACGTACTTTCAAATTTTCTGTTGACGAGACCTTCGCTTTATATTGGAGAGTCCGGCGTGGGATGAAGGAAATTCGCTCGGCGCAGCGTCGTTTGCTCACCCGCCTTGTTTTAGCAACCCTCGCTTTGTCAACCATGTGCTAATTTCGTCGAGGATGCTGAAGTTTAGTACCCCCCAGCTACTTGCTTTTCCCCCTTCCTTCCGTGCCTGTTAGCGTAGTCAGACGACTGCACCCGCTGCTGAAAGAAAAATCGGTCAACGTCCATCACGCGATGTGTCGTGAAACATGGGAGATGCGTGTGCGAGGAATTGTAAAAGAAAGGGAAGAGAGAAAATGGCGTATATGATAGTTTTCAATTTGTATGTTCTTACGCAATCACTGTACGCCAAAGAAGAGCACGGAGGGTTAGAGATATATTGCGACACAGCAGTACAGTGGGAAATAAAATGAAAGGAGATATTGATGAAAAATTCCCCTGAGGAAGAACAAGGGATAGATCAAGAAGAATGCATGGAAGGAGAGCCTCAGGGATTTGAAAGTACCGGCATGGCATAGGGAGAAATGTAAGGCTGCAGTACATAAAACTTAGGATTTAAATACTGTGTACGCATGTATAGTCTTATACGATCAAACTTTCGACTCTTAAAACAAGGTCAAGCAAACAAATTATAAAAGTTTGTGTTTTTTTCAAGAGAAAATATAAATCCCACTGAAATTTTATTTTTTGTGCCATGATGCTTATTTAAAAACTGTGGCATAATCTAAAAAATCTTAGGTTATGTTTAATTGAATCAACATTAACCCTTATTTCAAGATGGAGATATGATGCATTTACTTGTACAAAAAATTCAGTGTTCCTGAAAGCTGTCGGAGTAGTTTGATATTTTAATTAAATTTCATCAAGTGTTAAAATTGATTGATACGGCAGAAAATATTATTTATTTTTACGATGGCAATAAATGGAAAAAATGATGCAAAATGTGAGTTTTACGGTGATTTTTTTAACCTTGTGATGGAAGAACAGTGTATGAAATAACGCCAGAAAAGGCTTTTATCAGTTATGAAAGTAAGTACAGCCCGAGGTGCTGAAAGCAATATCTCTCGGATAAGAACCTCTGCATTGTTTGACATACATCACCATCACTCACCTTCCCATTAATAGCGGTGATGAGGAAAACAGGACGAGACAAAGGACAGGGAAGAGAGTACAGCCAATTGATATCGACGCTCATCGTCATGGTAATGGAACAGTGGAGCGAGTGGAAACAAAATGCTAGTCGACGGGGTGACCAAATTCCTCCAACGTAATAGAGAGTTGATTGAATTTTCGCGCCAAAGGCCAAGGAGACCGAAAATTCTGCGGTTCATCGCCCCACGCTGCGCTACTGTCAGTTTCTCCCGCGCCTATGTCACTCATGATTGAAAGACCTCGGGAGATTGAAAATCAACGCCGGTTCGATCGGTGAAAAGCGAAAGCTTCCCCACTCGCTTCCATTGACTCCACGGAGAACCCATTTAGGAGAGGATCTTTACACTCACTGGATCCGTCTGTTTTGCTTCACTTTCTTTAATCCAATTCCGACACGGCGA
Organism: Ischnura elegans; assembly: GCF_921293095.1. Taxonomy (NCBI): domain Eukaryota; kingdom Metazoa; phylum Arthropoda; class Insecta; order Odonata; family Coenagrionidae; genus Ischnura; species Ischnura elegans. The sequence continues at coordinate 112,771,106 of NC_060248.1, forward strand.
GGAGGTCCCGAAGGGAAAAAATCTGTCCGGTAGCTGATGTAGCGAAACGTAAGGATCAGCTTATTCCGAAGATTAAAAAGAAATCACTTAAAAGAACACTAGATGGCTCATTTATAGAGTTGGTACACAAGAACTCGGTGAAAATGAGAGTAAAACCCTTAAAAAATAGGTAAAATAATCAACATTCTTCTGGGCCCTAAAATGATGCATCATTTATAAAAGTCATCTTCTTCAGGGAATCATTCGCTTGGTTTATTTCATTTGCATTCAGGGCAGAGGGTTGAATTTTAGGTCAGGAAAGCAACAATCGCATTAATAACTCCGGAAGAATGAAGTTATCAAACACATTTTTGAACCCCAAATGAATGAATAAACTATCTCAGTGTAATGGAGTAGCAAACTTTTCATTATTTTTAACTGAAACCATATTGATATTTCTAGTCCTGTGGTTTGAAAATAACTATGGAGCTCTCTGGAACCGAATGAAGTCGCGTACAAATTCCTATGCAATAATTCACAGCATAGCTATTAGCCACATTAGCTAGAGCGGAATTCGGTGTAATAACATCTTACAAATGTTTTATCGATTTTATTTTAACTTGTATTTTAGTGGGGAGGTCGGAGACAGCCCAATACCCGTAAAGTCAACAACAATGTAATGATGATAGCCTTGCACAGAACACTGCATCAATTGACACCAGTACTGCCAATTTGAGAAGTCTCTCCATACATGAGCTTCGAGTAAGAAAAAATGGAATGAGCGCTAAACGCTTTTTATATTGTTTAAAAATTTATGAAGGATTACGGACTTTGTTCAATAATTTCGGGATCCAGTTCAAATTATATCATCAAATAATTTTTAAATTATAAAATTGTATCATCGAAGAATTTTTTCGGATATTTATGCATATCCCATGCATTCAAATATATCGCAAATCAAGCTCCTTCCCAAGATGGTAAGAAACACCTTTCCTTTTTTCTTCTCTCCCGGGATGGTCTATTTTAATTACACTTTATTGAACTTAATGCTTTCTGCGAATTAGTGTGAAAAATTCAAAGTTTGATCGAAGTCCCACGAACTTTGCAGAAAGCAATCATCAATGTGAAATTTTGTCAATGTCTCTGTTGTTAAATTATAGATTCAATTTTTTATGCCTCCACTCCTCAACTTATTGATATCTTTTTATTCATGAGTATTGAATGTCATAATTCAACTTGCGAATGCCTTAACTATCTGGAAAGGCCTGGTACTACGATATATTAAATCGTTCGAGCTAATGTCTAAGTGCATGAACGATTTTGATGGACCGGAACGGTACGTGTAAGAATACATGGACCAAATTAGTGCATGCTCTATTTCTTGTTCATGCATTCACTCAAGTTACGTGGTTATACGATGTATTTTTGCGCTCATTCACGAATGCACACACGACTCGTGCTCGTACAATTTAATGTATCGCGTAACCAGGCCTTTAGCCTCCGCACTCTTGAGTCGTGGCTCGCCGGGATATTTTCCTGGAGTGCGGACCCTAACTCGCACGGCAGGAAGTTTCGCCCGCATTGGGCTCTTCCCTAACGCGGGCCACCATCGTCACGGGGAACATTTTCCTGCCTTCAACTCCAGCAACTTCTTTTCTCCAAAGACCCGCGGTCGGACGCATGGATTGGGAGATCAATACTCGCGAAAATTCGCTCGAATATCACTGGGTTGGCGGCGAGGTCCTCTCTACTGTCCGTGCGAGTTTCAACTCGCAGGGACTCTCTTGTCGAGGTCGCCCCTACTCATTTCTGCGAGGCACAGGTGATCGCGAGAAGAGGTGAGTTTTGGTACGAAAATTCATGGACATGCGCAGCTGGGTGCACACAGAGGAGACGGCAATGATGGCAACAGCGGATTCACCTATTCCTCTCCCGACAACATGACCTCATCGAGCTACCCACTCCCACGAGCAAAACTCGCGCTCGAGAAGGAATGCTTGGACTCTGAAAAGTACGGCAACACCTCTTTCAGATGCCATCCTGACTGAATTTCACCCTGGTAGCAGAGCGTGGTGGTGTGACGTATAGAACGTATGAGACGTACGTCCTCACTTATTCACAAGAATGGGAGAACTCGCAAGAATGGATGAACTCGCACTCGAGTGCGAGAGCATGCGTGAATAGGTGAACTCACTCGAATGGGCTGATTCTCGCGAGTAAGACGACTCTCCGTTGACCTGACTTCACCTTAAAGTTCTCGCGAGACGTCAGTGTATATCGCTCTCTCGTCTCGTGATGAGAGTTCTGCCGCGCTTGCCTTCCCTTCTCCTTGTCTCCTTCTTCCTCTCCTTTACGCCGAGCAGAGATCCTCGGGTGGGCTGAGCCTCGTCGAAGTCGTGGACTGCGAAGCAAGCCTCATCCGCCTGCAGCCTCCCTGGGAGCTGCGGGTCGCCGAGGGCAGGTCCTCGTCCGCGTATCCCCGGAATGAGGGCGGCTCCTCGCACGAGCGACGCTCCGCCGACCGCTTGGTCAGATAGCAGAGGCGGTGCACGTCGTGGTGGCTGCCGCAGCTCGAGCCGCCCCCGTCGCTCCCACCAGCTATACTTCCTCCTCCGCCTCCTCGTCCACCCACCTACATGTTTGCACGCAAAAAAGAGAAAAAATTAGACTACATATTTTGAAAAAGAGCGGGGGCCTCAAAACTTTCCAGTCCACAAAGAAAAAGGCTTCGATGTTTTCGTTTCCTAATCAATAGAAAATGATTTGCAAAATTTGGTCAATATTGTGTTCTAAGGGGCACATAACTGGTTGCATTTGGATTGAATGACCCTACCATGCATACGTATTTACTTACTCTTACATGTGATAAAGTTTTTATTTTCAAGATAAAAACCTCAGTCACGGAATTAAACAGCTATTAACAGTGATGACGATTTCGCTAATGAGTTGAACCTCACAATTCTAGATCTTACGTTTACTTCAGTTTAATGAATAAAAGAGTGAACATAAAATAATTTAAACATGCGGGGTTGCACAGTGTAGACACCATCAAATTCATCACCTCTAATTGGTCCTGTCAATCTTATTTTTCATGAAATTCAATTCTGTCATTCCTCTTCATTATCCTTCTTTAGACCCCTCTAAATGGATATTGCGATTAAGTTAAGCCCCATATGAAGCCAAGTCAGTCATTTGCAATGGGATAGTCTTATCTCTTAAGTACGGTAACGGCTGACTTACCTAGCTATGTTTAATCCGTAGCCGTGCAGAAATGTAATCTTCTCTATAACTTCAATAAAGTACCTTTGAATATGGAATTAAAATGGAAACATCTACCAACCTTTAGAAAAATTATCTAATTATACCTTAGAAGTTGTATATTAAGTTCAACATCAATAGAGAACCCAAGTCTGATCCGGTTGAGGTAGGGATTGAGAATTGAACCACATTCAAAAGTTTTGGTACCTTTCTTTAGAGAAATTAAAATTAAAAATAACATATTTGAGAGATTATACGAGTAAGGGAGGCAAAAGGATGTAAACTTTCCGTGGACGCCCGTTCTAGCTTTCATCTCCGCAGACTTTCATCATTTATTGACAACAACAAAATATTTTTTTGGTTTGATCTGTACTACCTAGCTGAGTCTGGAAATCGCAGGTTTGTTGCTTGTTTATTTTTTAGATATGATTTCAAGTAACGAGATTATTTTTCGTTGAAATAAACTATAACATGCAGTAAGTGAAAACAGTTTTTACTTGAGGAGAATGGCGTATTTAATGCAATCATAATTTTTTTAACAAGTCAGAATTAAGTTAAGTAAACATTGTTGGCGACGATTTTTAGGGAAAATGGTTTTAAAGGAAGCGAGTCCTGTTTTTCTAATTAAATATAAAACTCAATCCTTACAGTAAGCGGGAACAATTGCGGAAAAAATCTCGGTCCAGGAACACTTTCCATGAAATTAAGACGATTTATGTGACTTTAATTGCGCTTAAATTTACATCTTCAATTTTGAATATGATATTTCTGATCTTTCACAAATATCTCCACGTTTCATTATTCCAATATTTTACTGGCTATGCAAAAGGTTGCATGTCCCCTAACCCATATTCCTTTTTGGATGATAAAAGAAAACATGAAATTGTAAAACGCATTTTATTTTTAGCTGACATTTTGCTCAGTTGTTTTCAGAGCAGACGACGGAGGAGTAGAAATCTTAGAAAATGTAGTCATAGTGACTTCAAAGTTCCTCGTTTTCAGTTTTAAGAGCCTTTAACCCTTTCCTCGCTCTTCTTCACTTGGCAAATTCTCATTTTTTCACAATGGTTCCTCCCTTCAATGTACCCCTTGCCCCAGCCTTCCTACCCGTCCTCAATAAACTATTCCATTTTCTCTATGACACTCCTTGCATTTTCTGTATCTCTCGCACGAGGTCCAACATGACCTCGTTAGTCCGTCTCGGTAACCCAGCAACCTGTCCCATCCGCTTTGTTCTTCACCACACCCGTAATTCAAACGCCCCCCAGCCTACAAACATTCCCTTTGATAAATTACCATAGCAGAGACTACACTGCTCTTTCGTAGGGATTACTACATTTTTTAAATCAATTTTTCTTTCTTTCCACCGTCTCATTCAATAGCTGAATTGAACCTCTATGAAAATGTTTTCTGGCAGCGATCGTTACCTAAAAAAATTAAAACGCAGAAACTATTGCTGGTCCTCCCTTCTCGGCACAGTATAGAATTTGGGCATCGATATAATTTAGTTAAAAGATACAGTGTCCGGCGTGATACGGTGGAAATCTTTAATATTCAGCTTAGTAAAACCACTTGTCTGTTTCCACACACTTTTATTTAAACCGACCATGGTTTCGGCAACTGGTGCCATTATCAAGATATAATAATGACACCAGTTGCCGAAGCCATGGTCGGTTTAAATAAAAGTGTGTGGAAACAGACAAGTGGTTTTACTAAGCTGAATAATTTAGTTACCTAAAAATGAAGCTGATAAAAAGTTTTTTTAAGTAAAACATAAAGTCAAAAAATGTTATTTATCATTACGCCCATTAATAATGCTAGTTTATAACAAACTTCATACTTAACAAATGGTAAAAGTAGTGGAGTGAAATGATCTTGTTGCCAAAGCACTACTCAAGCCTGCCCACCTATGTAAAACTTGGAAATAAATAATTCATAGCTCAGCTGATCCTTTGAATACAGTAGATCCTGCGAAGAGGGAGATATCAAGAGAGAAATACTGCAGGGCATACTTCTATCGAGAACATTCTAGCCTCTCCTCTCCGGCCTTCGCGATAATTATAGCCGGAGGTGACTTGCTTTTCGCGACCGCTTTTACTATCTATGCTAAGCGCCTCCTAATTAAATTCTCACGTAGACGCAAAACAAAGAAGAGAATCAGGGCTTAACTTCTATTCAAACAGGGCAAGCCCTTGCGCGGGACGGAGTCGCAAGGACTGTCTGTGGCTCCCGGTGTTTCTCTCTGGGATTAAACGAAATGATACCCTGCTAAAAACAAAATGCCCTTTCTTACATAAGCTCTCACACACTAGTTCGCTTGTTTACGTCATTTTTAGAATGCTTTTCCAGACTTAAAATAAATCAGCAACAAAAATGAATTCTTCAGTTAAATCTCCATTCATGCACGAAAGTTAAATTTTTACAGGCTTCATACCGATGGTAGAGGAAAGGAAATAAGAGATAAATAGTTTTGGGCAATTTTAACGCGAATCAATTGGTCGTATCTAGCACACTAATTAGCACACTAGTTAGTAACTAGCGCACTAATTAGCACAAATAAGAAGTCATTACCTGAATCTATTACCTATGAAAACAAAGGTGAATGACATTTGCAAATTAAACGACGTGAAATTCAATTCAATTAATTTTGCGCGAATTATCCTTCCCTCTAATTAAGCCAGAGCAATGTGAAGTATGCGTGGGTACGTACATAAATGCTGCGTTCATAGTGTTCTCCTTTGATTTACAACTCAAGGCATTCCAATTTCTGCAACTGACAACTGGAAAAGGATTCTTTACACTGCATTAATGTCCGGGAAATTTTATTTCCCACCACAGTTTTATTCCGAAAATCTAAGATCTGGATTCACTATAGCATTCCACAACAGACTCAGGTATTACTGAACATTAGAGTTGCTGAGGCCAACGTAAGATCTAAAATTTTTAATCGCGTCTTCGATCTAAATTATCCAAATAGCACATGTATATTAAATTAGCAACACTTAAATTGTCTCCTTTGATACGTCGATTAATTCCCTGTAATGAAAAGAAAATTCTATTTAATATTTGTATATTTTTATCCTTTTTTCAGGAGTAAATTTTTAATTCTCGCAGTTAGACGAGAATTGTTCTTAAGGGAGCCATTAAAATCCTGAATGTTTGAGTCCATTATCTCAAATGTAACGAAATGAATGTGGTGAAGGGACTACATTTCAGTTCTTGTTTCATAGACAAAAAACGCAAAGGAGGCCATGAAGTTACGAGATGTTGCCGCATTACTCCTCCGTGGATATAGTGGGGATTTTGAAGTGAATATGGGGACAAAAGAGGATTGCATTATGCAATTCCACTTTTCTGAGGAGGTCATTGTCGTCATTAGCACTTGTAAAATAAAGGGATAATTCAGGAGCAAGCCTTTGCTCACATTTTTGTTGAAGGGAAATGAAGTTCAAAATTATATTGCATGACGATAAATTATTGATACCATAATAATATCATTAGCCTTATGCCGTAATGGTAAAATTACCTAGTTGCTAAGTTAGAAAAATACATTACAGGATGACGCAAAGGCTAAAATTAGTTTGTATTATTCGACACTCGGTGAAAAATTGACACGTTTGAATTGAAAGAAATATGCTGTTTTATCCTACATCACCGCTGATAACACGGTGATGTAGGGAAATCTTTCGCACGAATGTAAAAACAAAATTTTGCATTAAAAACACATAAAGTTTATTTGCATCAAAGTAACTGTGATAAATTTAAGTATACCGAGATTGGCAGCGGTGAAAAATTCATTCAAGAAAGAAAAAAAAATATTTTTTTTTCTCTATGGAATTTTCACAAAAAACCTGTGGTTGCTGCCTGGTACTCCGCGCTTTTGCAAAGTAAAAAAATATGTATTGAGCATAATTATAGAAGGTAGACGGGATGCAAAGCGAATTAAAAATATAAATATTGATTTTTTGTAAATAACGACACAACTTAAAAAAAGGGTTCAAAAATCACGAGTTTATGTCAAGAGGAAATATTAAATAATGTTGCGTGTGATATTTACAAAGTTTCAATAAAATTAATCAGCCTTAACTGCAAGGTTGCATCAAGTGAATTTCCAAACAAAGGAAGACTTACTTATTGCTGCTGTGGCCGCAAAAAGGGCTCACAGACTGATCTTAAAGAGAGTGAGACTTACCTTAGCACGAGCATCGCTTCCGCTGGCGGCGGAGTGGGCGGAGGCTGACCCGGGGTCTCCGGCGTGGGGTGGCGCGCGAGGGCCGCCGCCGTCCTCCCACATGACGCGGCCCACCGCTCCCCCGCCCCCGTCGCCCCCCCTGCCCGGCAAGCGGACCTGTAGGACGGGGACAGCGCCGGGAACGGAAACAAAGAGAAAAAGCAGGGCGCGGGGGTGGGCGGGAAGGGTTGGGGGATGGAAACGGAGGGGGAGGAGGGATGAACGGAGGTCGAAAGGGACCACAGGGGAGGTAGACGAGAGACGAGGAAATGTAGTGGAGAATAGGGCAGGGGAAGAAAGTTTGATGGTTGTTTTTTATGTAAGGTGTGTATATTGATATGAAATTAGGCGTTTGAAGCATGCGAAGTGAAGGGTGAGACAATGAGTTTTTCATTTTTTTCAATGGGAAGTTTTCAAGGGCATATGGAATGAACGTGGTATTTTTGATACGGTTAATCAGCAAAATTTGGGAGTTTTGATAATGGAGGAGGAATAAACAAGGGGGAATATTTTCAAGTGGAAGCATTGAAATAAAAAAAAACAAGGGCGATAACATTGTGATTGGCGAGGATAGTATGAGCGATGAGAAAGATTAAAATTTAGGATGTTTAAGACCACGAAGAAGAGATATAAGCGGATTTATTTAAAAGGGAGTGATAGGGAATTTGAAAATATTAATGTGATTGAGTGTGGGTGTGTTTGCCAATAGAGAGGGGGGCGATTTAAGGAAGGATAAAAATTCGGGAGAATTATTGTTTTGAGATGGGTTACATAAAATGTGGAGTGATGTAAAAGGTTTTCGGATGGATTTGAAAGATTAATGAGATGTGAGTGCGAGAGAAGAAGATGTTATGCAGGAAGGAATGGTGGGGAGGGATGAGAGAAATAAAACATACAATAACATTATTAAAACAGACAAAGAGTGTATTTCGCGTAGACACGGAAATGAAACGGGGTGGAAAGACCGATGGGTAAAGGGCGAGGGTAGGGGAAACGTCAATCAAAAAATTTTGGCGCGCAAAAAGGATGGGGATGAATTAAAAAGAACGCAGCGGTAACAAGAGAGAGAGAGGAAAACATTTAGACGCAAAGAAAGAGTGAGAGAAGGCAAGAGATGAAAGAAAAGTAACGTTGGAGCCATTAAACGGGAGAACGCGAGATTATAATGTGGGTGGGTTTGTGCGCGAAGACAGAAGAGACACGAGCGTAGGGGGAATTCGCGAGGTAGGGGGGCAAAAGAAAGAGATTCAACAAAGCGGAGGAGGAAAACGGCCGCAGACGAAAAAGAGATTGCGGGGAGAAATGAGAGAACGCCGGAGTGCGAAACAAATTGAAAAAAAAAGAAGCACGAACACACGCATTTCGTAAGAGGGAGAGAGAAAGAAAAAAAACAAACGCGAGTGAGGGCAGCGTGGAGTGAAAATTAGAAGTGTAACGAGAGGAAGATTTATAAACATTTTTTCACCAAATCGAGAACAAAAGAAACGCGGTTGCGGAGGAGGAGGTCGTCGAGATGGTTTGTTTGTTTGTTTTATGCCATTGTTACGAGAGGAAGAAGTTTGTTAATTTTTTTGGTTTGTGCGTGTTTGAGAGTACGATGGCGATGATGGTGTGACGTTGTTTGGGGTCGTTTAAAGACAGGGAGAGAATTAGGCCAGGAGAAGAAGAAGGTAGGTGGTGTCGTGTATGTGAATGGAGGGTCGTCGTATCGGAGGGAGTACATATATTGGGTGCGAACGAAGTTTAATTGGATGCGTGCGTAGATGAAGCGAGAGGAGGCGGCGTTCAGGGGAAGAGAGACAGGGAGTTTGGGAAAGTCCAAGTGTGTGTGTGTGAGTTGGAGCGTGGGTGTATTTTTACGCGAGGGGAAGATAGAGGGGTGAATTACGGAAGGAGCGGAAGTTTTCGGAGGAAAGATTTGTTGAGAAAGAGAGTGAATAAGGGTCGGAAGCGAATGGTGGTTGTTCGGGAGGAGAAAGATGTGGGAGGGGGGAGTTATATCGGAGTATTATAGGGTTTTGGTCGGAGGAGAAGTGGGGTTTTGGTGTTTGGGGTTGGTGAGGGGCAGGTGGTGCGGGTGGAAATATCACAAAAAACGGAGGCCCTTTTGAAGTGGCGTGGTTGGGTCTTAATTGCTTTCGCGGAAATTCAAATGGAAAACACATCTCTGCGTGCATTTGGACAAAAGTAATGGAACACTTTGGAGGCATTCCTATGCCATATTTGTGGCAGCGTGGTTTCCTCTTTATGAAAACCTCGAATTATAAAAAAAGCATTGAAACCTGGATAATTCTAACTTTAAGAACCCTCAACTATGAATACAAAAATTAAAATCATTGAGTGTTCTCAAGAAAATATAAGTAGGTGAGGAGCCATATGAGACTACAAAAAGGCTCTGGATTTCTATTAATTCCCAGGAACTTCATAATTTTTCTTAAAATGAATAATTTCTAAGTTAATTATGAAAAACAAGAATTTAATCTTATGTTGTTTAGACCTAAGATACCGCACACCGAGAAACAGGATATGGATTATCCAAATTGTAATGGAATAAAGGGACCACTCAAGCATAATTTATTAATTAACGGTTAATTAAAATTTTTATGGCACATTATCATGTGGAAAAGGCAAAAATTGGCCCTTACAAAGCCAGGGAGAAGCTTGGTATTAATTTTATCCTAATTTGTACATTTAAGCAACATATGTTGCACTGACTCACTCCCTGTGTACCAATTTTTTCCGTAGTGACGAAAGAAAGGACCAAAAAACATCCAACGGATGATTAGGTTAAGCCGTTCAGCATGAAATTGGCGAAAGAGTGACTGAGGAAGGTTGGATGGGAGAAAATTTAACACAAAATTAGGCTACTTTCTTTAAGACAAGCGAGAAAATGAACTTCAATGCCATTTATCCCCGTTTCTTTAATGACCTAGAATGAAGGAGAACCATGTCAACCGCAGTGGCTCAGGGTGTTTCGGCATCCGAAAAGTTTTACAATTAGTCGCGACAAAAAATGGTGCCGTGAGTTAAAGTGGGAAAACTCATTAAGTCGCTTGAAAACTTAAGGAAATTATTATTTTTATGAACTGAGACCCAGGGATAAAGATTGCATCAAATTTATTCCGGCCTATTTAACCCTATTTCTTAAAACAGAACCTGTTCTCAGAATCAAGATTCGTGGATTTGTAACTATGGTCACGAATTATAAAATATCCGTAAAATGAGATCGAAATATTGGTTAACTGTTTAATTTATGGAAAATGCCATTCTGAGAGGTAACCTTAAAATATATACGGAGAATCGAAACTGTAATTTATAAAAGGTAACTGGCTTAGAGTATTAAAATATATTTTAACGATTATTTATTTGCAGGATTGATTCCTGTTTCAAAACGTTAAGCCTTTCCTGGCAGTACAAAATTTTAAGAATATTAATTAAAGTTATCAATACGGAATTCAGTTATTTATCGCAGTACATGGAGGTAAAAGTCAAAGTAAATTTTAATGGAACAACATTCTGCGTGAAAATACTATTGTCGACAATTTTTTACGCTGGAATAAATATAATTGTTTTCTATAAACATAAGTTTCCTTAAAGGAGGGGTAGGAAACTTTCTCGCATGCTTGGCCATAATGATCATCTTAGTATGGCTATGGAGAGAGTATGACATGTGGTACCACGATCAACTTTTATAATAAATTGTGGTCATATGTACTCTCGACAAATACCTCTGGTATGAACTTTGTGATAGTACTTATTTTGAAAAATTACAACCATTTTTGCACGAGTCGCATGAATTGGTTGACACCCCCAAAACGATTGTTAACAGTCTCTAAGTGGTAAAGTTTTAACGCATCTGAAATACATTTATAGTATGAGCGAAATTCCAAAAGATTTAAATTCCAATAAAAAGGAAATTTCCTATTTCAATCTGAAATCCTGATGATGCCGCGATAGAGCAAATTTACTACAGTAGAATAAAAGAAGCCGTATTTTCGTACTATGCGTTATGTACTCGAGAAAAAATCTTCAAATATGTCAAATACTCTTTATCTAAAAATCTTATTGGTATAATAATATCTAAAGTGTCTTATGATATACACTTGGATATTACTTTTCCTTAACCTTAACCTAAACCTTATGCGACGACAAACACTGTTAATCAGTTGGAAACGTGAAACCTTCCTTACCATAAAAGTATCTGACGAGAATTATCTGGCAAATGAAATAAGGCGTACAAAGAGTAAGGAGAGAACTTCTTGCCTACGTGACTGGGATTTCCACATGCCGCCTTTAATAGCGTACCGTATCTTTATGAATTTGACATAAAATCTCGGAAATTGGAGACTATATAAATAATTACCTTATTTATACAAAATTTAAATTGTTTAATACTTTGAAATCTGTAGAAATTACATCTTGTTATCCGTTCACTTGTGCGAATAGCACGATAAAAACGAAATCAATGGCATACTATTTCTCTAATTTCCTTAGATGTTAACGGATAGAGTGTGGCGTAACTAACCAAACGAAATACACACTGAAATGGAGGCCTTTATTTTAAATGATGAATTAGTACAAAATGGTGGGCTAATATCTCTGATGAATTTTCAAATCGCCGTCAACGGTCGCATTAAATTTTTTTTACATATACTATATGATGTTTACTAAGGTTGTTATTTCAAGACCCAATTTCTCTGAGAATTAGTCATCAGCAATTGGAAAGGAAATTAGTTAGGTATATCGAAACACTATCTCCCGTAAGTTCTCAGAAATATGTATCACGTTTGATGGGCGAGTTGTACTATGAATGAAGCTAGATTTCATAAATTCATCTGGCTCACAATGAATAAAAAATTATTTGCTTATTATTAAAATATTTTCAAGAGTAAGCTGTCTTCTAGTTTTCAATAGATTAAACTTTAAAATATCTCCTTCTCTCCATTTCGCCAGATCTCCGATTTAGTATGGAAATTCTGTTGCTTGTATTTTGTATGCTAATAATATAATACTTCCACGATGAATGAGCATAAAATTTCACCGTAAGAGTTAATTATTTAGGAATCCAGGCCAAAACATTGATGCAATGAGTGAAACAGACATTTTGGACATATTTTCAAGTGAAAGTGTCTTATTTTTCTTCAAGTGTTCTTCAAGAATTATTATAATACATTTTTATCTCGTATTTATCTTACGAGATGTAGTAAGTAGTAAGTGAATGAACTTAAAGAGAGAAAAGAGAGGAGGAGGAGGAGAAAGACTATTCGCCTTTGTTTGAGCAAATGAATCCAGCCTACAAGTCACATCCACGATGCTAAATATGAGGCTTTCACCGCGAGAGTTCATTAATTCGTCCCATGGGTTTGAGCGCCGCTGCTTGGAACATGTTCCCCTCTGCCAAGACAATAAGGAGTTTCCGCCTTACGTGACTTCTTGAACGAATCGCATCGCTTAAGGTGGGGCGAAAATAGAATGGCGAAAATCCTCCAAGACTGTTATATGATAATCTGACTTCGTGGCATTTTAAGCCGCGCACCATTCTTCATTAATCAACTTCATACTCTCACGCCAACGGTAATTTCAACCCCTTAATCAACTCGGAAATGAACTTCGTGCCGTTCCGTACACGTGATATATGGCGATCCATCTTCGGCAATCACTCTTTCGCGAGAAGATCTTTTGGGCGCATTAATTATGCAGCCTTTGGATCACATCAATAAGCGTAATAGTATCGACAACTTCACGAGAAATAAATCGCAATATTCGATATTAGGTGGTACAACAAGATTCAGTTGGAAATCAGGATCTTCAATAATTTTATAGTACACGCTCCCAATATGAAATATTCCTGCATAATATTTCAAATAGCTTTGGGACAGAAAATGTGTCATTCGCCCATGACACTACATTAGAGATCGAGATACCATATCTTATATTCTATTGAAATGAATTCTCAATAACAATAGAAGGGGGCATGCCTATTTACTTTTTAAAATTTAATCATCGCATTCATGATTAAAAACGATACAATAGAATGTTTGTAAAGAATTGTTTCAGACATATTTTAGGATATTTAAGTAGTTATAGTTACTCCTACCTCAGACTAAATTATTGGGGAAAAATAGTATGGGAATTAGTGATGGATTCCGATAAAAATGACTTTTTACACTCATTGATAAAGATGATTTAAAATAGTTTAATTTATGAACATGCGAGGATATCACCATTTTAGTTAACGGATAATGATTAATTGAGCATTTAATTCTAGGAACGTGAGCTCAATGGCCTCACAGGTACATGTTAAAATTCAAAATTACTCCAATGGCCATAATAAATAAACAAAAATTTATGGTAATGACTGTGTTGTAGACAACGAGTTGATTTTCAGGAACGATTTCGATTCTGCGGCAGGGGCTCGACACAGATCCCTGCCCATAAATCCTTAGCACACTTACATGCAACCCGATACGGATCGATACTTTGCATGGGCATGCGGACACTGCTAAATCTACCTGGTTTATAGTCTTTCATCGTATACGTGAGCAGATATGGCCCTTTATACACTTTACCATTGAAGTTGTTGGTCTAAACATCAATCCGGGACGCTGACGCCCTAGTGTTTAAAATTTCAACTGACGAGCCCATTCATGACATGATTGTCTTCTACTCCTTTTGGATTGCATATGAGCAGGTCACTGGACTCATGGGGTGTTAGACCCTAACGACCCAGAGCAAACTCCTCATGAAAAAGCTTCGATACTGGTACCAATATTTGGCCTTAGCAACGTATCTACTGTTTACATTCTCGAAGTTTGGACACAAATACTCTCAACCTCAGCAAGAGGACAAACTCATCCACACGCACGAAAGAGTTCAACTTCTGGTAAAATCAGCTCAACAGCACCGCAATACAAAGGAAATTTTTTTTAATATAATGATATGCAATAGCCAACTCCACCCTTAGTTTTTGACCTTTAAATTTATGTCCACAAGTCCGAAAACAGCACTATTCGACTTTTACAACGGAATTTTGATAAAATTTCACAATCAAACGTGCACAAACATCCATACCCAGGATAATGATAACTTACTCTGGCGGGACTCGAACCCGCGACCATTGGTTTGGTAGGCGAGGACTCAGTACTCAGTAAATATCGACGACTCAGTATTATCATCAATGTAATCAGCAGCTCAGTCCCATTTTCTAGCGTAAAACCAGGGTCGGTGAATACTAAATTAAGTGTGGAATTTTCGAGTAGTGTCATAATAATCAACTCTCATTTTAAAGTGTTAGTTCGCACAAAAAAGATTGAAATTTAGTCTCAATTTAAGTCAAGTAAAAGTCAAAATAGGGTGTCAAATTAAAATTGAACGATAAACAACGATTTTTCAATGAATACAAAATAATTACTGACTTTATTAGCTTTGATAACTTACCGCCAGAAAAGGAACTGGAAAATGAATGAAAATCACACGAAAGTCAATATGGAATATATATAATATGGAATAATATGGCATCAAATGTAGGGGTTTTTATCAACCAGGCTGAAGGGGTTCCGGGGCCGTTACAAGGTTACCGAATTCAAATCTCCTAACCAAGGGAAAGTTCCACGAAACATTCCGCGTCAGCCATCTGTCAGTCGACGGCGCGGCGATTATTATGGTGAAATATTAAAGACAGATGTAATATGTTAAAGCCCATGTAAAAGCCGAATAGTGCTGTTTTCGGATTTGTGGAAATAAATAAATAAATTTAAAGGTAAAAAATAAGGGTAGAGTTAACTATTGCATATCATTATGAAAAAAGTCATGAAAAATTTTCTCAGACGTTTGGGACATGACTATTCCCTGCTTTCCATCACCTACTCATTTAAAACAATGCAAGGAATATTTGATCACGGTGTAATACATTCGGGTGAAATCGCAAATGAAAAATAAACTTTCTTCATTTAATCCCACGATTTTAAAGTGGAGGCGTGGAGTAATTTTGCATTTCATCAGGCACACACTTATTCTACGGTAAAATGAACTGATGGTGCAACTTTATTCGGCAATATATGGATGAATAACATAATGAATTGAAGTAAGGAAAACCTTTTGTTATTTCCACTCCTTTAAATTGCGGATGTAACTCTCAACGCTTTTCGACGCATATCGTATTTATCAGATAAATTAATAATAATTAATTTTAAGTGAATAATTGATAGTAATAATTATAATTTGACTGTATGATGGTGATTCCATATTCTATTTATCCATTCTATCATCCATTCAAAAGCATAATTATCGTATTCATCCAAACGCATTGTAAGTAAAAGTATGAATCAGACAATCATTTTTCCAACCCTATTGAGCGATAACTCCAGTGATGTTTCCCGGGACGGGAAGTCTCATCCCTTATCCATCAACTGGAAGTCCGTTTCTCCGTCAGCGGAACCATCGCTGGTACCGTCTTTCAGCCTATTATAATGAACGGCCGATATCGGAACGAATACCAACTATTGTAACGCCACATTCGGCTTAAAATTGAATGAAATCTGCCAACGTGGACAAAGTGATGGAAAAAGGGATAGCCGAATGTGCATAAGATTCAGAAAATGATGGATTGAGCGATCACTTTTATGGTCCCTGAAAAGTTATTGCTGGAGCTTGAACTAAGAGGGACGAAAGAAATGATAGAAGAAATGACTCGGCTTAACTTTCTCAATTAAAAAGAGTGCAGAGCTATAAAAGTTTTATTTCCATCAATTTAACCGAGTAGTACCTGAGTTAAAGCGCATAATGGGGAGCATAGTTCGTAAGAAAAACCACCTTTTCATACGAGGGCGTACGTGACACGTTGGGGTAACTCACCTTGCGCTTTCCGCCCAAGGCGTTCTTGGCGCCTTCCGTCGTGGTGTCGGCTCCCCTCCTGCCCATCGGGAGACCGCGGCTCCGGTTGCGGGAGTTGAGGGATGCGCCGCCGCCGGTGCAGGGCGAGCGGAGCACGGCCTTGACGGTCCGCCGGAAGTTGTTGGTCATGAAGCAGTAGAGCACGGGGTTGATGGCGGAGTTGGCGTGGCCCAGGAGCAGCGTGAAGGGGAATGCCTTCATGATGAGTTCCTCGGAGGCGGATGGCGCGGCCGGCGCCTCGCCACCGTTCACCTCAGGCGGCGGATGTGGCCGCAGGTCCAGAAGCAGCGAGAGCACGTTGTAAGGAAGCCAGCACGCGGCGAACAGCAGGGCCAGCAGAAGGAGGATCCGAGCCGCACGCCGCCTCTCCCGCGCCACTCTGCACGCGAGCAATAATAGGAAAGAGCAGCAAAGGATGTCGAATCAGTATTTTGCACCGCAGAGGTTGACTGTATGTGAGGGGGTTAGAAGCTAAGGGGTGCAATTGATTTTTTTTCTAAACAAGGCACAGAATTTAATAGAAGAAATATGCAAAAACTCGGTGGTCAAGGAACATGAGTGGGTTTCTAATGATAAAAACATACCGTATTGTCCACAAATTTTATTATTACAGCATACAACACGTGCTTACATAACAACACAATTATCATAAGGTACTAGTACTTAATGATAACTGCGTGGCAATTATCATTCGATATGTTGTTCCACGGAATCTTTCCGGAAAAAGTTGAATGAGTTTCTGTTCTGTGCTGACGTCGAGTAGAAAATCAAATAAACTACTAAATATCTAGTTGAGCTCGTTTGTTTTCTTTACCTAATTTTTCTAACTCGCTCTGTTTAGTAAAAAAAATCACTTGCACTCTTTGGCATCTCACCCCCTCATGTAAGAAAATTTATGATGCAGCCATGGACGAATTGCCCGGAAAATGGAGCAAACTATTAAATCAGGAACTATATAATCTTCATGGTGACATTACGGTTTTGGTATTATTAAAAAGAAAGATATTGGATATATCATTTATTTTTTTCTGATGTAGTCGTGGACAACACTTTTTAATTGAAGAATTCCGATCCAGGTTTCAATGGTTAACATTCGCGATATCAAGGTAACCTTGCCAAAGTTGAGAATGACCGATGACGGCAATTGTAGAAACTTGAATCTTTATTTTTTATAGCTTAAAAGTGCGAATAGTATGGAAATATAAGGGTATTATTTATTTCATGGCAATTATAATAAATCAAGAGCCCTAGAAATGGTTTGAGGCCACTATCCTTTCTATTTTTATGCCAAAAATATTCTAATGCATTATTTTTTCATAGCACAACATTCAAAATCCGTTCCATACATTTCATCAAAGGCTTTCTTTAGCTGTCCTTCCAAGGATATTACCACACGATTTTGACGTCGTTGCATTAAGTGAGTTTACAAGCAACACTGGAGAATTCGCTAGCTGCCAGTTAACTCGCCCAGGGTAATCATATTTTGGTGGATGTCTGGACTTTATTTTGGATATTAATGGCTGAAATTTACCGTCACAGCTATCCAGACATCAATGAGTTACTAAGTTTACCGAATAAGACAATAGCAGAGGAATTATGGTATTCGTAGAGAATTTTAATGTTTACTGAAGAATACCGGCCACATGTCTCAATTCTGTATCAGTACATGACAATGGAGGATCAATAAGGATACATTAGATGACTATAAGTAGGGTTAGTGGTATTTCATAAATTATAAATATTCATGTGTGTGAATGTCAAAGGCTTTGATATTGATAACAATTAATAAAATCCTTATAAGTATCTCCAAAGAAAAACAAGCCCTTCTTTGAGCCATAAATATTCATTTTATGACAATCATATTCTCCCACTTCTCTTATTAATTCCTTCTCTACCAAAATTTTAAATGTCGTTGATATTTTGCACATAATATGCCTTTGGCTTTCGTTTATCTCTTCATTCAGCTTGTTCTCTACCGTTGCTCGCAAAATTCGCCTTTAAACGGCTCACAGCTCTCGGCATTTATCTGAGGTATCGAGTCAAAACCGATTTATAACACAAATACCTTCAGGGAGTTTATCTTGTTCTTTGAATGTAATTCAAATGGAACGTAGGATAAAGTTTTTGTGAATGAGGAGAATAAATACTCCCACGTTCTATGAGAATAATATTAAGGAAAGGCCAATGAATAAAAAACTGTTTTAAAGGGTATTCCAAATGAAGGGAGGCAAGGAACTACCAAACCTGCTGGGTCACTGCGTTTCATCTTCAGTTATCTTAGTTTTCGCAAAAACACGATATTGGGCCAGAAATTCTAATCATTAGGTGCGCAATTTTGTGAAAGAGCCTACAATTTTCCAGATTTAAAAAAAAAGAAAACTTGTGCGCATGACGGTGAATATATTATTCAATCCATGCTTTAATCTTTCCTCCTAACCCAATGGGAAACGTTGATTACAACCTAGCCGCAAGCTTTTCCGCTCCCATGAAGGAAACTTTCTATGAAACTCGGAATTAAGTAGGTTATTAAAAATAATGGGGAGAACTACAATGCTGTTGACTTAGTAAGGCTACGAACGCAATTTCGCACGGGCTGATTAAGAATGAAGAAAGTATGCAGCCCGACACCTATATCATGTGAAGAAGAAACAAGTTAAAGGGGGAAGTTTCCGCGACGTACGTTTCATGTGACGCAGCATACTTTCTTGATGGTATGAGATTCAATACCGCACGTGCTGGACTCAAACATCCCCTTTAAAGAAGCAGAGAGAAAAGTATCACGACTGTAAGATGAAAAAGGCTCCCTTATTTTTTCAGCGTTAAGTTTTTTGCTTTCTCGGCAAGCTGTACCAAGTAATTGTTAAGGAAAGTTAAAGTGCGTTGCTGGAAATAAAATCTCAGTATGAATGGAAAGGAAGAAGTTTTAAACAAAGAGCGAAGAGTTAATTATCAAAAAAGGCTAGGAGTTGCACCAAATATTTGATTATTCCGACAGTTGTCTTACAGCAAATTGCAACAGCTCTTCGATTTTTCTATTTTTGGAACATCAAAAATATCATTAAAAACCTCAGCAATGATGGTGGATAATCCAGTGGCACGCAGTTGGTTGGTATACTGAGGCCAGATCTTGACAAAATAAATAATAAGAAAATGAGTCCAAATCGTTTTAAGTTTTGATGGGTACCTTTAAAATCAATTGAATAACATTTATATATGAGTGAGGCATGCTAACTTAATCTTTTTAAATGAAAATTTTGCTAATGACATGCGTAGTTTATAATCACGTAAATAGGAAAGCCGATTGTGAGTTCTTATTTTACCCTGCAATGAATAAACGGAGAATATACTGAAAAAAAAAGATTTCTTCATAATTTTCTCAGGTATAAAATTATTTTATTTGGAACAAAAATCGATGCCGAAAAAAGTAAAATCTATATACCCTCGATATCCTGAAGACGATAGCGTTAGTTTTTAGCCATAATTTAGTTGAAGAAAGGACCAAATACGACCAATCGCGCGTGAGTGATCTCCTTGAAGGCTTTGGGGGATTTGAGGAGGAGCAGAGGCCACAAACACGGCGGGTGCGTTAGATGTGGATGACATGAGGTATGCCCTCGAGGAGACGGCGCGTCTTCTCAATGCTCAACCATGCGGAGGGAAGAAGGGGTTTAGGGCGTCTCCTCTCCCTGCCCAGGGGCCGTTGGGATTCAATGCTTCCGTAGGGGTGGCGCCTTAGCCTCCAGCGATTACGGAGCCCTCCTCAGAGTGGACGGGCGATTACGCAGAATGGGCGACAATTACACTTAGCCGTCACTCCGCCACTTAAAAAAAATATTAAAAGACAGAACTTGGCGAGAGTTTGTGAAGATTAAAACGGGGGCGTTAAACCTTTCTTGTAGCAAGGACTAGTTTGAAGAACTTAATTCACCTGAAATGGGGAAATAATTTGATATTAATGTTTAAAGCAAAAGATAGCACGTAGTTCCATAAAGTTCTGGACCAATACAGCCAAACCCTTGTTTCATCATTCATATCATAATAGGTATCTTGTGAATAATTCAGAAATGTTTAAAGTAAAAATAGCACCTAATTCCACGAATTACGTGACCGTTATAGCTAAAATCTTGCCATACATACTATACTAAATCTTCAGAATACTTATCCTGTGCTTCATTTACATGTTACCAAGAGAGCCGCCTCGCCGGACGTCTAGGAAACCAAAGTTACCTGACCAACATTTATGAAACTTATATCTTAAAAATATATTAGGCGCGGTTTGTGAGAGATTTGACAAACGGCTTTCAACCTAGTTACAATTAAAGCCATTTATAGTTCTAGGGAAAAACGAGTGCCAGTACACGGTGAATTACCCTTTCCAGTAAATAATTTCTTCACCTCTTTTTCCGTACATCCGCCCTGATTCCTATGATCCCACATGAAGGAATAGTTTTACTATTGCGATTTACACCCTTTGAATGAGGTTCAAAGCTAATTTCAGTGGCCAACCCCTGGAAACCAAGATTTGGTTATAAATTCTTGTGCGATATCTGGATTTTTGTTTGTATCTTTGAATGTTCATGTTAATAATCAGTTACACTATTTTGGGAATGACGACGTTACCAACAAAATAATTCAGGGAACAATTGATAATTATTAAATATTACACTCCTTTGATTATTTAGGTCCAAATATATTTCAATAATAAGTACTTTAAAGAAAAAGTGATTGTCATACAACCCTAACATCACAACTACTATCAAGTTAGCGATGATGTACATCGTGCTTTAATATAGTACTTCGAAATGTGGTTTAAAAGAAATATTTTTATGTATTTACATTGACGCGTAGTCACTTAATCCTTAATCATCTTGAATCCAGTGATATTCCCCTGTTTATACCCACAAGTAAATTCAAAGGATATAAAAACGAATATCTATGCATAGACAAACATTTATTTTGCAATTGAAATGAAATAAAACTTTGATGAGCAATGGGATCGAGATCCTTGTGAATCAATCGGGGATACGCTCTGGAGCAGAGTAGCCCTCGGGGTAGGAATAGAGATGAAAAGGAAAGAATGGGAGATTTCCGCGCTGTCATGAGGACTACTATGCGATCAACCACTGGCAAACTCAGATTCATTGCTCCTAGATAAATGGAGATGATCCTTTTTTATCCATCCATCAAATTTGGGACATTATAAATTTGTACAGAATTTTTTATGTGGAATTCAGCTGGCCTTGACTGTTTTGGTAATTAATTGTGCTATTAGTGTATCAAGTTTTTTTTTCATTACGATTGTAATACTTTGGAAAAAGAGTTTACTCTATTACTGGGTTTTCATGCTGGGTGAAATTATTAATTAATAACAAAATAAAAATCCTTTTGAGATATGGAAATTATTCTTTTGAGAGAGTGATCCAGAGATTTTTTTTTAATTCAAGCGATTCAGGCGTTTGTGATTAGTGACACATTAAAATGAAAGGTAGTTGGAATTTTCCAAAATTATTCATTTAATGACTACTTTTAATTAGTATACACTATTATTGTGCACGTATTGAATAAATGTGGAAAAGTGCTAGCTACAGTAAGAGGCGCCTGTCGTCTTCCTTGCCTCATTTCCGTTCACATCCAAACTCAGCACTTCTTCCTTTTCATACCCACGTTCCTAACCACCCAACCCCCTGCAGCGTAAGGCAAGACTATGAATGGGACCTTTCCGCGCACCCGACCTTAGAGCGGAAATGCTGACGAGGAAGGCGGTGCACCTCGGTGGCTCCTTGGGGCAGTCGGCGTGTGTATACGACTGAATTAAGAACAAAGTATGATTGTCCCCGACATGAGTCCTTCCCTTTTTCTGCGCGATTTTCCCTATCAAATCCCGGGCGACGACGACGAGAGGGCTATGGCAACTTACACTACTATCTTTCGCGTCAGCCAGAGATTTTTTTTGGATTTACCTTGATGAGCAGGAGGCGGAGCTCTGGGTGCGGCCGGTGCCGTTCTGTCCGGCGTGGAAGAAGGGCGGGTGCCGTCCGGATGCGGCGGCGTTGGCGGCGGCGCAGAGGCTGCGGCCCATTAGTGCATAGGCGAGGATGACGACGGTCCCGGGCGCGGCGTACACGAGGATGAAGCAGAAGACGCCGTAGAGGCGTCGCTCGGAGCCCGAGGGCGGCCAGTCCTCCAGGCAGAAGGCGAAGTGGTGCGCGCGGGCCAACGGCGGTAAGTCGCCCTCGCCGCCCAGCACCACGCGGTCCGTGCGCCGCACCCACAGCAACGGCACGAAGATGGCCAGGGATACGCACCACAGCACCACGATCACCTGCGAGGAAAATACATTTTCAATCGATGTCGTTCAAGATGCGGGCAAAAAATATCGATATCGTTCAAGAAATGCCAAACTCTACCGTAAAAAAATTAGTATGTAAACGGAAATTTCTTTGAAAAATAAACTTATAAATATTCCAAAATTATTTTACCATGGAACCGTTTCAAAACTCAAATGTATTTTTTTCCCTTAAAACCAAAACATTCTCTATCATTCTATTTATTTATTTTTATTTATTTTATTCTCAAACCACCGAATACAGCTCATATTGGCCATTTTGCATCGGGGTATTCAACAAATTTAACAACTAAACGTACATGAACAACCATGACCTGGACAGGGGAAATCTACCCAGGCGGGGCTCGAACCCGCGACCTCTTCTCTGGCAGGCGTGGACGTTACCCCGCCGCCACCGAGGTCGGAAACGAGGTCGTCTTTCTAAAAAATTGACTTTTCACCGTAACAGTGTAAAAAGTCTATTATTTCAAGGGAAATGGACTTTCACAGAGTGATGGACTAAGTTCTCTGCATAATTAGTAGTGCTCTTCCATTCCAGCAGAATTCAAGAGTTTACTTTACTTTTAAGGCAATTGATCACATTTTCGAGGTAAATGAAAAATTTAAGCATCAGACTTGAGCGTTGAAAAAAAGCGGGTATAAATTAAATGGACTTAATGAAAAAACACATAATAATAATAAATTAAGAAGCAAAAGTCATTATTAGAAGGAAGTATATATAACGATAAAAGACTAGATAAACCTCGGAACAAATCTAAAGATAGTTTATATTTCGCTTGCAACAAAAATGAATGCTTAGGAAATTTTATAAGAACTGACTATATTAGCATTGGCTGTATTCATGCTGTCTTAATAATAATATTTCCTGTATTTACTTAACAGTTACTCTCTCACTGCCAATTATTCAGTAAATAATACTCTTAGACATCTAACCGCCTCATCAAAGTTCCAAATTATGGAAAGCTATTGAGGATTGAGATTGATTTTTCAAATGATTTGAAAGAAATTACCAAATTTCTTTGAATTTCAGATGTAACTTTTTTATTACTGTGAAAAATCATTTCAGGAAATTATGCTTAAATGATACAAAAATAATTTCCCTGTTATAGCCATAAGTGTAATTTCTATCTCTGGAAACACCATGAAAATTCGCCGCATATTTTGAAAGCAATAGGTGTGCGGGATAGGCGATAAAGCGTTTCCACCTGAGCCGTTAATCGAAGTTAAGCGCTGATACCCATTGAAACCTTATTTTTAGCGATCCCCCGAGCTTTTAAACACATGAAGCGCACATGATGATACGTCGGGAATAATCGAGAGGATGTGTAAAAGTTGGTTTACAAGCAAGGAAACTGGAAACTAACGATCAGCTATGCGAGCAGTCGAAGTTGGGATCATTTTTCAAGCGAAGACTCGTGATTTATACGGCTGCCTTTCGCAGACTCGTGGAAATATTGCTCTTTTGGGAGTTTCGTCCCGTGGGTCCACTTCTCTCGATACGGTTAGAATACCATTTACCCTTTCCTATGTACTATTAATAGACCAACCGCTGAAAGCTTTCAAATTTTCGAGCCAATGCGATAAATAAGAAAAAAAGCTTTCCAATGTGCCATTAACCACGGCTTAAATTTAGTATCCTTTCTAGAAACTTAATGGATAGAGAATTAAAAACAAAATATGGAAGCATGGTCTGAATTCGGTTCTTAAAATAAAATTGGTGAGGCCATAGCTATTTTTCACATGCTGGGTAAAAGGACAAGGTGTGAAAAATGCTCATTGAATATTCATAATTTTGGCCATGAAATTTTTGAAATTTCTGAACAGGGCATGTAAGATAAAGACCATAACAAACAATAGCGTAAAAGGTTACAAGAAAATATTATGGCTTTAAATGATTTTCTATCACACTGAGTATTTTTCGATTTGGGCTTCTAAAGCTATAGTTTCTGCAAATTAAATTTAAAAAATTGAAAATTTGCCTGCACTGTGCCGTATGCACTCGCTAAAATTTTCTTCGACTAAAATAAAAGCGGCTTAATTAGATTTTATCAATTCGATCTAAGGTATTCAGGTGCCTATTACATCGGCAAATACATAGTTAAGAAGTGATGGCTGAGAAATGCCTTTTTTATATTTACGACTTCTGTTCAGAAAATAGCGTGAGTTTGAGTTTATTTCGAAAAAAATACTTATTAGTCTACATTTATGTTGCTGTTTTCAAAATATTCCCCGTTAGTTACTATGCACTTGTGATAGTGATTCTTCCAAAACTCGAAACACTTCTCAAACTCGATCTTTGTGATAGCCTTTACCTCTGTGTCGATTTCTTTTAATATCATCTATGTATGTAGAACGGCGGCCCTTAAAGGTTCACTTTACCTTTGGATACAAGAAAGAATCAAAAGGAGCCAATTCTGGCGAATATGGAGGCAGGGTTACATCGTTACAGCATCGCTTTTAGCCGACAATTCACGAACAAGCAATGAAATTTGAGCCGAAAATAACCTATCTCATAAAAAGACGACTAACCTTTGTGAATGCCTCAGACAAAGTATACGATGAATGCAGCTGAAAGTTTTATCATACTTCAGGAGAATGTATACCGACTTAATAAGAAAAAAACTTTTGACAGTCGGACTCTCTAAACTCCAAACTCTCGAATTTTAAAAATTCCCGTTATACTATCTGAACACGCCTCGTATATTTAGAAATTACTCCAAAAAATTATTTGTCTGCAAATAATATTTGGTAAATATAACATGCTTGGAAACAATAGGAAAACAAAATAACGAATAATTTCCTGATGGTCAATTGTTATAAAAGAAAATTAGGACATAATGGGAAGAGGACTAGGAGTCGAAAACTCCCTGGATTCGCCGAACAGTTAATGCCAGCCTGCAACTACAAAGGATCCACTATAACGGGCTCATGGAAGTAGTTCCCTTCGGCGCCAAAGTCGGCGTTTCCCATGCAGTTATCGCCGAGCTTAAAAGATCCCGCCCGGAGACGACCCAACTGGAGTGGTTATTTACGCCGCGTCAGGCCACTTACTCTTCTCGACTCTCCTCTCTCCCGCGTCCCATTCACATGCAAATTCTCTCCCTTTCCAATTCTTTCACTCCAAACCACCCTGCCCATTCCCCACAATGCCCTGACCGCAAAGTTTTGATTCACTCTAATCCCTGACCCAAATCTTTCCCCACTCCATTTGTACATTTCACCTCGTCGCGATTTCTATGTGATGCTATCTTTTCTCCTAGCCTCTATCCTTGCGATGGAGTCAAAGGAATATTGTGAGGAAGGGAATATAGGGAGGATTTTTACGTTATGGGCTTCATCGAGTGGAGTGGTGAAGTTTAATCCGCCGACGAACGTAATTCGTCTCACGAAAATTTTGAAATATGCCCTTTTCACATTAATATTTCGACCTTCATCAAAATAATTGGGAATCCCAGGCTATGTATCAATATTCGTACGACGGCCGCAGCTAAGGCGGGATAAAGTGCTCGCCTGATTATACTAGGGTATCGTGTTCGAGTCCTACATGAGTGAAATATGATTTGATGCTTTCCCGGCGAATTGTTTTTTGAAGTGAAAACTTCTTAGGGCGCGTTGAGCACTTTTGTAGATGGGTAAAAGACATTGGACTCGTGACACCGTCACCGCTACTATATATACGTATAGAGCACTTTTGTAAATAGGTAAAAGACATTGGACTTGCGACACCGTCACCTTCATGTACGTAAAATTATGTACATTCTGTATATACACAGTATACTCGCTATATACACAGTACTTGTGGAGGGATACAAACCATTAGATCCGGATCACCGTCACGGTTACCGCCACTACATATAAGTATAATTCTATTACTACATATAATATATTCTACATTTACACACTACTTGTGGAGGGGTACAAACCATTAGACTCGTGTTCCAGTGTTCTATAACACTGTTGGGTTACGATTCATGAGATCATTAGAATACACTAGTTCGGCTATAAAGATATCTCAAAGAATTTAGCAATAAAAATAAATAATTTCAACTAAAATTCTAGAAGTAGGAAAACTCACCTAAAATAAATTATCTGAATAAATTAATTCATCTTTCAAAATATTTCTTCATCCAAATGATTTCTCTTCTAAGGAATTTGCACACTTAGCTAAACACGATGGACTAGGTTTAGATATGCCTCTAGCTACCCTACAGTTACTTCGTTGAATATTCTCTTAAGTTAATGAAGTAAACTTGCTTTTGAATGTACACAATTTTATGCAAAAAACGTGACATATGCGAGAAAAAATATGATAAGTACCGCATAAATAAGCCTAAAGTCGAGGAAAATTTTGGAAGATGATTTTTAAAAGAAAATAAAAAAAAACAAGTGATTTTTCCAAAATTAGCACCTGAGAATTGTACGTGACAATTTCTGTGAGAGTTCATAACACAGCGACCGCTTTAATTGAATATCGGAAATATTTTTAACCCGAAAATTATACTATAACAACATTTCATCCATTTCACAGCATTCTATTGGATTGTAAAACAACAAATATTTATGATTGTATAATTATAATATTAAGCATAGATATTGGGACTAAAATACTTAGTGAAAGGTTTCAATTTATTTTCACGTCTCATACAGTACTTGAAGGGCTCTGTACTTGGTAATCGTAATTGACATCGTCGTTATATATACTATCCTAATTTTTAATGCTATGAATTTGATATGAAGTGGAATTATTGATGGCTTGGCCACTTGATTTTATTATCGTTCAACAACACATCAAGCACAACAAGGTTTTTACTGAAGAAAACTACAAATTTATTACAGAACAAATGAAAACGCCATTTGATACCCAATAACCTAGAACAGGGGTCTCCAATTTACTAGGCCACGAGGGCCACATTCCAAGTTCCGAATCGCCCCGCGGGTCGGGTAGCAAATTTGCGGATTACTGAAGTATACAATATTCAATACTTGAAACGAGTGCGCGGGCCAGATGAAAGCTCTCCGCGGGCCGTATTTTGGAGACCCCTGACCTAGAAAATAAAACCCTTCACATCATTCTTCAATGATATACACTAAGGATGAGTTCCCCTTGAAATATATTTGACTCAACCGGGACAGGAACCCAAAAATTTCGATTACCGGTCTGGCGTTTTAATCTTTTCCACCAACGAGCCATCTTCTCAAAGCGAACTTCAGAATGGCTTTTACCAAACATGGCGTTGGTGTCAAATGTCCACTCTGTGGCACAAATGACGGAAGTCATGCTTACTCTGCCGTTTTCGTAGAAATAATTCCTGCTTTTTCGCAATCCGGCGACGGAGAATTTCAAAGCACTGCATGAAACAAGTGAATTTGCACGCAGTCACGCGCACGGGTCCAATTTTTTTTATATTTACCAAGGATGAAGTTAGCAATGAAAAAATATTTGACTTATATGATATTTAGTAAAGTATTAATTATAAATGTGATATATTTTATGCATTGAAGAATCTAGACAATTGAAAATAGGTTGTTAACAACATTATCGAGTCAATTATTAAACCAAGTCTTCCTACATTTATTTTATTTATTTATTTTATTTTATTCTCAAACCACCGGATACAGCTCTAGATACAGATACAGCACAGATACAGATACAGCTCAACAGAACACCGGGGTGTTCAACAAATGTAACAAGTAAACGTACACAAACGACCATGCCGTGAACCGGGGAAACCTACCCAGGCGGGACTCGAACCCGCGACCTCTTGTTCGGCAGGCGAGAACGTTACCCCGCCGCCACCGAGGCCGGCGAACTAAAGTATATATAAAAAATATTTATAAAAACTAAGTTGGTATTCAAACAATTAGCTGTCTTTCTTTAGTTTAAAATTAACGGCGTTAATTTTAATATAACGCCGTTTTATGATAATAATTAACGGCGTAGAAAGCAAAAGCCATACGTGCGTATTATAAAAATAGTAAATGAAGCTTTATCTAAAATATTTTGAGACGAAAATCGACTAAATGGGTGCTTTGTCTCATCGTCCTCGTTGGATGACCGTCGGAAAATGATCCGCTTCGTATTTTCCTCACGACTCCATTCGTTTTCGCTTGACAATCAATTTACTCCGCCAGACTGTTTTTGTCTGGGATCCCCCGACAGTGGGCGGACAGGAAAATAATCGAAAGCGTGATTTAAAACCCTCGCATGCACGATTTTTGAGCAAGTGGAAAAGACTCGTGGGACGCGCGGTCCGATTCTTTTGGAAATGAACTGAATCATGTACAGCCGTTGGGAAATTGGGAAAAAAATAATGTGATGCACGACTTGTAAAATTATCGTACCATTAAATTAACTTGGAGAGTACTCCTCGAGAAGTAACGTACAACAAACATACTCAGAGTTGCTCTATTTTCACAGTCTTCTCAATATCTCTTCTATGCAAATAGTAAGTGAAAATCTCTATCATCTAAGGCTCAACTTTGGGGAAGTTCATTTTATTAGTAGTTGAAATGTTAAAGAATAATACATCAAATGTTTGCCGAGTTTGTTGCATAGAACGCACTCAAATTGTCTATTTTATAATTTCTTTACAACTGCTAACTAGTATCTATGCGCAGCTGTAAGGAAATTGAGGAAAACCTATGTACTACACCACTTTTTAAATTATTGCACCATTTTATGAACTTGAGAGTTCTCTTCCAGACGTAATGAACACCGAATTGGAAAATTTTTAGAGTTGCTTTATTTTAACATGCTTCTAGACATCATCTAAATGAAAATACTGGGTAAAAATATAAAAAACACTGAAAATGTCAGCCGAATTTGTTGCGTAAAACTAAACAAAACTAGTTAGATAGCCTTCTGCGGTAATTTCTAATTTATTATTTATTTACAACAACTGCCAAGTATCTTTTTCATGAATCGTTCCGCAAGTATGGCGGTGTGGTTTAAGTCTATCCTGAGAACTATTCGTTGAATGGAATTTCGGAATGCAAACGTTTTTCCCGATTGTACGTTGAACTTGCTATATGCACCTCAACCGGGAGCGAATGTGATGCCATCTATGTAATCTGGAATCCAAACTATTTCAGTAATGCGACGAACAACCTCCCAGCTGTGATTACCCTATGCGTCCACGCGGAGGAATTGCTAATTGCGTAGTTTATCTATTTAGCACCGAAAACAGCAAAAGAATACGGAATTGGCTACATGCAGAATTCGTAGTGCCTCTGATAACTTTAGGATAAAGTTTGCTTCATTGAGATATC
Organism: Ischnura elegans; assembly: GCF_921293095.1. Lineage (NCBI taxonomy): Eukaryota > Metazoa > Arthropoda > Insecta > Odonata > Coenagrionidae > Ischnura > Ischnura elegans. The sequence continues at coordinate 112,801,081 of NC_060248.1, forward strand.
CTCTTTATTAACGGAACAATAAAAGAATACTTCTTGGTTTCTTGGCTGTGTACGCTAGTAATGTATTGTATAATTACAAATACACTAATATATGATGGAATGAATTCCTTTTAACTGCTCGTGAACGATCAATACGCTAATTATTTGCATCGAAAAATTATGATTAAATTTGTCAAGAAAATGAAGAACTACGATTCAGAAATATTCGCAATTGAATGTTGAGGTTTTGGTAACGAAAAATACCACTTTTGAAATTATAAAATTTTGTATCCATCCCCATTATCTAAAAAAGATCTATTATAGTAGATTTTTATTATTGCATTTCGGAAGAACCAAGACCACTAAATACACACTAAACCTAATCCAATATTATATACTTCAAGCTCAAATTCACATTATAGATATTAATTTTAATCCAGAGAGACTTTCATTCAAATATTGAACAATTAAGATGCTAAAAGCTGCACAATTGATTTTTATCTGACAGAACAAGAATGACTTCAATAGTTAATTGAAAATAGTATTCAACTGTTAATACTTTAGGAAAGGTATTTATTTTAATTTATATGATCCAAATAGCATTCTTTAGGTCTTAGTGGTTTCAACTTGAGAATTATGACACCACAGCTTACACGTCAGGGAGGTAAAACGGTCTTAACAATCATAAACCATAATTACGAGGTGTCTGATGAACTCTTGGAACCTACATCACTAGATGATAAAATACTGGCCCTTCTGTTGCAGATAGAAAGGGAATCATTAAAAACAAAGACTTACGTAACAGCCTGCTATGAAAAATTTCACGGTAACGAACAAATCACACGTGGCAATCTTTTTATGGATAGGACAAGCAAAAAACTCATTTTGCAGCGTGGACGCAGTTTGTAAGGATGGTGGCTCGATGCATTTTGCGGTGGATTCTTAAAATACAACGAGCTCCATGTCAGCGCAGTACTGTCAAAATAACCGCAGGAGGTTAAGAAATAACTTTAATAAATAAAATAATAATAGATTATAAAAAGAGATCATCATGATATTTTTACGTTTAAAATTTATAGATGGTGAAATAAAACTGAATATTGCAACAATTCTTAGAAATTAATGGATTAGGAACAACTTTCAGCCCAAATTGATTATAATAGCACGTAAATTTTGCTAAGGCATTTTTGTGGTAACAATTTTCATAGCCACTTTGCGTACAGGCATCAAAACTTTGTGAGGTCATGGCTGCAACCAATTTCAGGAAATAGGTTGGGAAGGCTAAACCCAGCCAGTACGAAAGAAAAAATTCTATTCAGTGATGGAGGCTACCAAAATTATGATGAAAGATTAGTTTGCTTACTTTTTCATCTGTAAGTGGTTAACTTTAAAGGGGTTAACTCGAAGAAAATAGTCCATATTTACCATAACATATTCTAGGCTCTGTATGCATCTTTGTGTACTTTATAGTTTGGTTAAAATGTATTACATTACAAAAAAACCTATCTCAAATGTGAATAAATAATATCCAACGGTGTTCACTCCTTGAATATCTCTGTTATTGCACATACCTACGGTATAGAAGCCTTAAAGTAATAAGTTGTCACTTGATTTTGAGTGCTTTACCTCTGTCAGCCACTATACTTTTATATACAACCACATTCCCGATTATTTCTAAACATTTATACAGTATTAAGTAACTTGTGAATTTACTCGATATTATCCAATAACCAGTACTTAACCCACCATTAAAGAGCAGCCTAAGTATAAGCATTAATGACTATTAAGTGGCTCCAAATATATTTTATTGGGTATTCATTATAATTACATTCATTTTACCATAAAATACCTTTTTTGGTATATTTCCTTGCATAAATTTTTTCCTTAACCAAAACAAGGAAATATTAATATGCTTAAACTATTTATTTATCCATACTATATGGTAATTTGTAATTTAATAAGCTACAGTACCTAATTTACCTTTCTTTTCAGAGTAAATAAAAGCTATAATAGTATAAATAATGAAGAAATTCCTTCAAAAGAAAAACGAATCATATTTCCTCAATATTACAATTAATGAGCTAACTTTCAAATTACTACAAAGCAAGAGTATTATTAATTGTATTCGTCGAGGCCTAGAGATGTTAAATTGACCTACCCGGTGAAAGTTAACGATTTTCCTGCTCTCTTCATGAACTCAAGTAGAGGAAAATTATGCCAGGGGGTATAAGAGCGAGAAGAATCTTGCCTCAATATTGGCTTTTCGTCTTAGCATAATTATATTGAAAAGAATCTTAAAAGTTCAGTCTTAATTATCTATTTTTTGACTGCCCAAAGACGCAAGTCGAGCACAAATTGCGGGATGCATTATATTCTCCATCGCCTCTCCATCATCTCCAAAAAAGGATCCTTTAGCCTAAAGTCAATCAAAGAAGCTTATTAGGTAAGTAATTTTTTTTTATTTTCTCACGTAAGTAGCTGGGTATTTTATCTAGGCATGGAAGGTGGAGAAAGAAAGTTCCGAAGCTTCACTGCCCTCAAGATAATATATAATAGGATTAACTTGGTGGAAAGGAGGCAAAATGTAAGCTATTTTAGGTGATAAACTATCGTAATATTTATTCCTCAGATTCCTCAGGGAGTTTAGATTGATAGTCACAAAAAATGTCTGGCTTGCTAGTAATAAACAGGCCACCCTGGGAATTGGCCGTGGAGCATCTATTAAGGCACCTTCTCTTCAGTCTAATAATTTCTTTTGACATTTTTTTCAATTACAGATGTTTTGGAAAGGTAAACAGGCACGTTATGCATTAAATTCTCCCCTCAAAAACGAAAATAATCAGTGTTCACCGTTTATTTTCGCGGTTCAAACTTCTATCAATAACCGCTTGGAAATAAAATCCTTTAGCGTTTTTTAATATTTTTTAAATAATCTATGGATAATTGTAAATAAAAAATATAACACACTCAATAAGGATTTTATCTGCTTTTAAAGTGGCTTTCAAAAACTGATTAGGTTAATAGAACCACAAAAAATGCACAGGGACTTAAGTTTCATTTACCTAATAACTTGGAACAAGTCGGAACACGGACATATTTTGGATTTCATCGGCGCAGTATTGAGATACATGGTGGGAGAATCCTAATGTTTCGACATCGAATTAAGATCGTTTATTCCACATTTATTTAATATTGAAAAGAGTGACATTTAATTTAAAGAGACATTTATTTCGAATGCAATTACATTTTACGGCAATATCAACCGGGTGTCATTGAAGTACAACTCCGCTTCTCAATCTCATTCCGCTGACCTCCGGTGAATAATGCAGCCGTCAAAATAAATCTCCCATCTCCTCAATTTATCCTTTAAAACAACGAGGTTCATTAAGGCGTTCCATCAAAAGAGAAATCTTATACCTAAGACATGAAATAAGTGAATTAGACGCACGCAAGTATTGAGATAAATTGTGATATCATTCCAGATGGACTATGCCAGTGCCCATTTTGATTTTTTGAACATAAATGAGACCTAACCAATGCTTTAATGTGGATACATTATATGGAGTACATTTTCGGAAATAATCGATTATTAACATTCAATAACCTCATGGAAAGGGAAATTTGGTGTATATTCATTTCCGTATTTAACGAGAAGGATTTTTCGTTGGCTATTTGAGGGCTTATTTTGTACAAATTTATTTTTTACTTTAATTAAATAAATTTAAAATTTATTTTATTTACAACCAAAACACATCCTCTGGCGCGGAGTCAGTGAAAAATAAGCTCATGAGGTATGAGGGCGATACGATCGATTAATATATTTCGTACTTAAGTAGAACTGAATCAATGAATGTGGCAACCCAAATTAAAAAAAAAACGAATGGCCACTAGCGGCAACAGAAGGATGAAAACTGTGACTTGCAAATGCTTTTAGGGTTTCCCGCTTCATAATGTTCAAATGGCCGAAATTGCTTCTCTTTTGCCGGAGATGGGCTGGGCCTTTTAGAGCTGATGTCTTCGTTATAATTGTACCTAATTTGAAGTGTGTTTGTGTTTTATAGTCTTAATGTTAACTCCAAAGATCGCCTCGAATCGGTTGAGCCATCTTCAACACACAAGCCCTGAAGAGATCTCCGGTAAGGTGAAGTAACGTCGGCTAATTTTCACATCAATACGCGGGTAACCTAAAAAATATTGGCGGGTCAAACATGGACCACGAAAGTTTAACAATGATACAGTGTTACTCGTTGCTCATGGAGTCACTAAGGCGGATTAACCTTAACGGATGGAGTTGAGTTTTTTTCACGATGAAGAAATTATTACTGCGAAATATTCAGTGAGTTTCTCCAAGATCACGACTAATCAAAACACGTCTGTTGGATTTGAGAATTCGTGAGTCTTTCAAACGGTGCGAAGGCGCTCAAACAGGTAAGGGACTAATGATAATTCGAGCGGATGATTTTTTAGTGATAATTAATTTAGCCAATTAATCATTAGGTGAAAGTTTGTGCCACGTCAATATACAAATATCTATTTCCAAAAGTAAAAAGGTATAACTGCAGACATAAAATTGCAAATTAAACCATTAACTTACCAATCATTGTCTTTAAAACCAAACAATAAGCGAGTTTCATGAGCTTCAAAAAACATTTAAGCGAGTTGCTATCATATTGACACTAATTTTTATGATGCACTTTTACGAGTACCTTCATAAAGCGAAAAGATGTTCTTGCAAGCTTCCGGTGGAATTTTTGCACATTCGGACATCAAGCAGGAATCATTTTCTAAGATAACATATCCTCTTCACACTTTAACGAGTTGTGATGCAAATGATATTAAATCAAATGGAAATAAAACCCATTCTATTTTTTTCAAATTTGAAATGAAAAACTTAATTAAAAAGAACTAATATAGCAAGCATATTTTTGAAGATATTGACACAAATTGATATAAAAAATATAGTTTCTTTGACTGCGTTATCAATATGGCCACCGCTAGAGATTATTTCAGTGATTGGATTTTTTCCGTAATTAATTGAAATATGAACTACAAATTCATTTTTCGGTTCGTCAGGGGTATAATTGCTGCAAATGAGTACGATTAATTCCATTTTTGTATTTCATTAATACTTTATTTCTCTAGAAATATTTATTGATTCAATATTGAACAGAAGTGGTATTTTTGCGAAAGATGGCCTACCTAGAATAAAATGGGATTAATTAAATTTTAATAGCTGTGAAATTCATGAAATTGAAATGGCCAAAAGGATTGGTTCAGGTTATATTCATGAAAACTGTTTCACATGTTAACACAATGATTACAAATGAAAGGCTCAGAAAGAAAAAGTGAGACTTTTTATAAAGAAATAGTACAAAATAATTTTAGTAAAGTATTTACCAATTGTTTACTTTCGAAGACACAATGCCCAGTAGTTGAATTGACATAGAAATAAATTTCGTGGAATAATATAGAATACGTATTTAAAATAATTTAAACCTGGTGAAAGACTAAAATCAATGGAATCTTGACATCTCTTTAAAGCTTAAAAAATAGCTAATTAGTAATAATTGGACAAGAAGCGCAATCTTACCACTAAGTTTATGCGTATATAAGGTCGACATTTACGTATTAAATCATATTTCAGGAAACAACAAAAAGTACGAGGTCTATGATATTTTTTCCGCGATAATTAATCAACACCTCTACTAATAGATTTTAATAATAGAACACTTTGCTGAACCTCGCTAACCATTAGTAAATTTCATCTTTTAGAAGTATCAGAGGAGTGAATTTTAGGAGAAATAAGTGGGCATGAAGTACTCTCTCCTCCAATGAAATAGAAAATTATTTTTGGGGCAGCAATGTGTTTGGAATCGAGAAACAAAAAAAAATGCCATTTCAGTTTATGTTGTGACCGAAAATATTTAGTAAGTACAGTAATAACTTCAGAAAATAATATTTATCGATTAAAAAAATATTCGATTCATATTTTATGATACGATTATTTATTAAATCAATTACTAATTAGTATTAGTCAGGTCCTAAATGATTCAAAAGCACACTTTTTAGAAACATTTTCCATTAATAGTTTCTATTTAATAATGCATCGATAATTGCTTCGACAAACACTATTAATTGGTTAAAATAATATTACTGCACTAATAATATTGACAATTAATTTAGGCACACCAAAACCATATGGAACTTTTCATTTGATAATTTATTGATGGAAAATACGCTAAGAGCATTACATATAGATGCAGAAAAGTACGCCAGCTGTCGAGAAACAAAAAGAGTTCCATTTATATAATTTCACTAATAATTTATTTTCAGCAAAAATCATCGATAGTTAATTGGAAGTATGCGATAAGTTTTCATCATATGTAGGTTTTGACGACGACTTTCGTGGACTCAAAATCAATGATGCTGATTTGAAAAAAATGGGTGCATCTACTAATTGGTTTAAATGATATGTAGAGGTGTACGTCGCATTAGGTCACGAAATTCTTGAATGTCAATGACGCTGATCATTTTTAAAAGAAGTAAAAGTAAGATATGGTGAGAATAGTTTTAATAGAAGCTGAAAAGGCTTTTTTTCCCTCCATGAGCAGAAGCATTTGATGGCAAAAAAAGGTTCACCAGCTTTCGAAAAAAGAAAGAAACTATTCTTAATATATTTCCTCGATTAAATTATTTTAAAAAAATTCATCGATTAACTACTTCGTAGAACACTTTTAATTGGCTTGACGGATTTTTAGGCTGATGAATTTATGTCAGCCAAAAAAATCGATTTGGGCGGTTGGGCATGATTAGTTCCGAAAAAAATATGCATTAGAAATAAAAAAGGAGGTGAAACACTTTATTCGCTGAAGGTATTAAGACATGTGGAGGCTGTAAGGTATTCTGACTAAGTGGAAACAAATATAAGACATCATATTATAAATTGCGGTTAATCTGAACTCATTCGGAGCTCGGAATCTTTGAAATTAATAAAAGAAAAACACGTTAGGAACGACGGGTTGAAGCACCACTCTGTTCCCGCATACGAAGTGAAGCATACTGAGGCAGAAAGATACACATCTGCTCCAGCAGTAGAGACGTCTTTTAATTAAGCGACCATCCGCAGCGACCAGCAGTGAGGCAGCAACAGCAGCGACGCGTCGCGGCAGCTACGTGCATCAAACGGCCCCTATGCTCGCCGCCGCTTACATGTTTTTCTATTACACCCGGACGACCTCTACCTTCCGCCCACCGGAAACTTACCCTCCCCCCTTCTCTTCCACCCCACCCCCTGCGTCGTCTTTTTCGCGGCCAATCTAGGCGCCGCCGCCGTACGCTCGTCAATGTGGACGGAAAATGTGGCGAGCCTCGGGCCTTTTATGCTTCGCCTCTGCAAAACCAACCCCCACCACACGACGGACGCCTTTAATTCGTCCTCCTAGCACTTAAACGTCTCTCGCCTCATCCTTGCTTGACTGTCCGGCCCCGAGTGGTCACCACTATCGCAGGGGCTCTGAAATGCCGCTTATCCCCTCCGCCTTTTAATTCCCTCCGTCCCCAAGCCACCAGATCTTCTCTCCTGATCGATGATCACCGACAAGCTGCTCTCAGTATTCACTCTCTTGGGGGATGCTGTACCTTTAGGGAATGTATTATTACGGATCGTATTGTGAATTAATATAAAACATGTATGACATTGATGACGTATTGTTAGTTGGAAATACAAGTGTGAGCCAATAAATAAGTCGCAAAACTGAACAGAGGCAAAAATAATCAAAGCAACTTTTTGGCATGTGTTTCACTTTTTCACATATTCACCCTGTACATTCAGGCATTAATCCCATCTCTTTACAAGTCCTTGTAAGCCAGCAGCAAAGAAGCCCTTTGATTGCTGTCACAGCCAACGTGTAACCTCATAGATAACGGCATCATCTGTATCAAAATGTCGGCCACCCAAATGATTTTTTTAGGGGCCCAACTTCTTTTTCTCCCTGAATCTCTCCCCTCGTCCTCACACCCTTCCTTCGTTCCCCCACTTCAAACATTCGTTTTTCCCCAGCCAATCCTGCGCCTCTCCTCTCTCGAGACAGATTGTCTGCGTCTCATCGAAAATTGGAGCAAACTCTCCTCGTATGCTCCATCTTTTTATTTTCATTTTTTATCGTCTGATCAAATGTTTTTGTGTGCCAAACGTACGGCAATAAGAAGCTTTATATTATTAGCAGCGTTTGCATTCGCGCTAGTATCACGGCGGAGGGATACGTCGGGCTGACGACGGATGTGGCGGAAGGAGCGCCGCTAGCGTGCGGGAGGAGAAGGAGAACTGACGACGAGCTAGCCTGTCCGGAGGCGGCATATTCTATGCGAGCCCTGGCCTGAGCACACGCATGGTCGTATGGTACTTGTGCAAATAAATGTTTAAAGCCGAGAGTCTCGTGTCATTTTTAAAAGATCTAACAATATACATAAACCTAATTTCATATGAATAGCATACATTTTATGCCTAGGAATTTAAATTAATGCGAGAAACAATTATTCGTTTGCGATATACAAGATTTCCTTCTATCTTCATTGATCTTAACTCCATACCTACTCTAATACTAATTACCCTTATTCTAGCATCAATGACCATTATGAATGTTGTTGTTACATCGAAACACGTCGTGTTCGAATGGATCCTGTGGAAATATTGCAATTATTCATTAAACTAAGACATAAAAAGATAACATGCTTAACAAATTCATCAACCATATCCATCAGACTTATCATCCCACAAATTACATGTAGATATGGTTTTATTTGATCAGACTGGTAACTCACGTAGAATAATTCAGAATTTAGTAGTGCCATCTTTCGAACTTATGAGGTAGAGGAGACAAACAAACTGGAGAGCGAATTGAGCCCATAATATGGTTTTTGCTTCATCTCGCTCCACTTATTCAGGCCGAGATAAACAGAAATTCATTGGACACACGAATTTACTACTCGTCTTGTGATATTATGTGTGCGCACAAATATTAATTCAAAATTGCCTCTTTTACGCTTTAACTATCCAACAAATATGTCCATAAACCTAGCCGCTAACATTTGCAGTGAATATTTTCTGCTGGGAAAATGAATCGCGTATTCAGCGCTTGCGGTATTTGAAGATCGTTGCGGCAAGCAGTTGCTCAAATGCAAAACCGTATTGAAAGATAGTATTGGCACAGGATTAGTTGGAAATTGTGAGTAAAACGGTTTTCATTCACGAATATCACTCAGCTATTCAATTTGGGCGTGAATATGAACAGATTTTGCGAGACAGAGAAATAATTTTCTGTGTGTACCACTCAAATAAAATAAATATTTGGTATTTATTGATATTTAGTCTATAAAAAATGATATTACAGGCCAATTTCGTTGAGAAAAATTATCAAATGATATTAATATTTATTTAAAATTGGTCTTTTTAAGGAAAAATAACCGGAAATTCGATTTAAAAACTTATTCAGGGAATAAAAGCAACTGGAATCATAAATAAAATGAATTTCAGGTAATCGATACACAAATATTCACGAAATGAGATGATGATTTAATTTTGTCCGAGGTACCGAATGCAAGGCCTATGTCCTACACTTTATCCTAGAAATTTCTATTCCAACAGTTCAATCTTTATGTTCTCCGCACGAAGCTGCGAAAGATTTAGATAGGTACCGAATTGACGCAATTCGTCTGACCATCATCAAAGAACGTTATAACACTACGGAGCAGATATATACGCTTCCGCGCCAAAATATTCATTTCATCGCATACGACTTTAAAAATATTCTAATACATTTTTCAGAAGGGGATTTTTCCAAAAATTCGTGGACTTAATGCATCAATGAGAATTCGAACGAAATTTTTAATCACGGCTCCACGATTTTCACCCGCCAAATATGCCCATTAAACCGTCCAATTCACTAAACTCATCGCTCCATGAATCCCTTTTCCGTCCTTTGGCTCAATCGTCAGCCAATACTTTCACGCCAACCGACGCCTCTTTGGTCGATGGCATCCGCGTCTGCATTCCATTGTCCGTGGACGTTGGCCAAACCCACTGTTCCAATCGCATTATTGACAGCCTATAAATTTCTAACGATAACAAAAGCTCCCTCGCACTGAATTAGGGGGACTTCCGTTCGTCCACGGAAGCGTTTTTTCCCCCGAAAGGTGGGCTCAGCGGTGATGGCAAAAAATTGGCAGATACCGACGCGTCGACAGAGATTTAGAGAAATATCTCCGCACTGAATTTAACGATATTACTTTCTAAAGACTATCGTGCGGAACTCGGCTGTAGTGCGAAGAAAATCAACTGGTATAATAATCTTAATGCAATCATCATTGGCTATTCAGGAAGGATTGAGAATACATTGCGTGAAAACTTAGTTAATTATTCATTCACTCAAGTTAAGATAGTTCACTACTCCATTGAATTTGGGTTTGAAAAAAAGAAATAAAGTCAATTTAAGCATAGAGTGAAAGATCTTACTTGAAAATAGGGGACTCTCATAAAATTAGAATTTTCTAACGTATGAAACCCACATTATAATGGGAAAACGAATATATATCATATATCTTATCACAGCTATTGAAAAATCATGACTGATATTCTTTCAATTGTATTCCAAAAATGCAATAAATGGATAATTTCAAGGCTTCTGCACGATACTGAGAAATAAAAATGGTAATTTTTTCTGAAACTGTTGTCTACAAACAAGCTGACGCGGAAGAAAACCCTGGAGAAATTCAGAGATCAAACCATCGCCGCGGAAACCTACGTTCTAACATGGTAATTTTTTCATTTAATTGTTTACCCTGACTTAATTGATATTAATTTAACCAGAGGAAAAGCGTATTATTATTATTATTAGTAAAAATATCAAGTTTACAAGTGATAAGACTTTCTGGCGACATAAAGTTTCTCTCTGAATTCATTTATTTAGTATGGACTGGAAAATAATATTTAAAGCCTTACGGAGAGAAAATCATGCAACTTTTCTTATCGAAATACTTTCTCCGATCAAGAGGGAAAAGTTTGAAATTACCTTTTTCGAGAGAAACTGAGGACTTAATTTGGATTGATACCATATGTTCTCGATAGAAAATAGAAATGACGTAATTAAGAATTAGCGTGTTATTTGAACTGTGAGATGAACGTTAACGAATTAGCAAGTGAATAGTAATGAATTATCTCTTTGATGCTTTTAAAATACAGAATTTAGTAACTCAGTATTTGAAACATAAATTCAAAATTATTTTTAAGCCCAAAATATCAGTGGAAAAAATATTCGAGATACTGGCATCGGGTATAATGGGTGTCTTGTTCAAACATAATGTTCCATCAATGCTGAATCCTCTCAATTTGAATGCTCCTTTTAAAGTCAACGCAAATTCAATGGGGATACATCTAGCGTTTTTGGCGCTCAGGAAAGCGAAAAATTGACAATCGCTATGACTAAACTGCCCGAGGGCTGATTACAGAAGCCATTCAATGACACACGGAAGTTAAAACGACGGTGTGGACTTTTGTCATGAGATTGTTTTAGCTCACTCGTTCATTAAGGCGCACCTCCAGTTGATCCTTTGAATCGTCGGGAATCTGCTTTGCCAGCCACAATTATGCCTGCTGCAATGCTAATAATCTCAGCTGCATAGTTCCCGGCGCATACACATTTCTCTCTCGATTTCATAACAGCCTCCTCTGTGATGCTGAGAATATTCATGAAGTGGGTCTTCCTCCATATTTTACGCTTCCATACACAGGAGGCATGTCGAAGTGTTGGTCTCCCTTCCTTTACAACGCGCTTGGAAACCCTTTAATTTATTTCCGTCACCGGAATGAACCTAGCCATTACACCTCGTTAAATTTGGAAAAAATATAAACATGCAAAACCCATTTTTGAACACGGAAATTGATTTAAAAATAATACATTTATTATGAATGAAAGTGAGATAAAAAAATTGAAACCAATTAAGTCGTGAATGACTTATAAAGAATAAATGTGCGAAAATACCGGGGAAAGTCAATCACCCAGGTTAAGCGAATTTTGATGGGCGGAGATGGATTTTCAATTTTAGAAGGCAATACATTTGTTCTTATGGACGCTCCCTAAATACCCCGCTTTTTTCTGAAGTTTCCTGAACTGTTAGGTAAACTAAAAGAGAAATTTACAGTAAGAACATTCACACTAGAGTATGTGAATTGTACAAAAAGCGCCTTATATTGAACAGTTAAATCGGAAATATCGGATATATCTTGGGCGGTCAGTGGCGTAATAATTTTATCACACTTTCGACCAGGAATTTTGCGTATTACTGAGGTTGGTTGACTAAAACCTTGTCTATTTCTCTCTTTCCTAAGGAAGACATTCAAGTTTTTGCCGCAACATTGTTTCATATGCAGTTTTATCCGGCAAACGTATTTGCTTCTGGATCTTCTTCATCCGTTTTCAAGTGCATCTATTTTCCAGGGTACTTTGCTATATTCTTAGTTATTCCCTTTTTACCGTCTAATTATCTATAGGTATGCCTTTCTTTTAAGATTTATATTATTTCTAGCTTCCTATTATCTGTAATTTTGTATCCATTAGCTTAAAAACGTGATTAAATATTTTTCTATCTATCATACAAGTGAATAACTATTATTGTACTTTATTGAAGAGCGAAGTTCTTTTTGGTTTACCTGGTTTACGTCAATTGGTGTCAGCTAGCTGCGAGATCGGCTTGACGCCAAATGGCTTCAGTCGTTGAGAATGTGTAAAAAGTCCTTCCCCGTGATCGCTCTTAACGTATAATTCCATTTCATTGGCACAAAATTATTTTTTCTCCGTGAATAATTTTCTGCCCGTCTCCTAGTATTGTGCTACATTTCTTTTATTCCCGCATTAATATGATTCCCATGTAATAGAGGATTACAAAAAGTTCAAGAATATCCCCTTAGGTGATTCCAACCGCAAAATTATCCCTTGTGAACCATTGGGAAATTTATTTCTGGAACGTAAGTCTTGCTCTCACTTTATTCACATTATAATTGACTCATTAATACATTGATCAAAGTGACGTGATAAGGAAGCAATTGTTTTTTTTTATAGATTTAGGTAGGACTCGAACTTCTTCATCGAAAATTTTTCAACAGGGTAAAACAAGTAGAGTTCTAATTTTTATGCTTACCACTTTTTAGCAAAATAAGTCAATGAATATAATAAGTTATAATTAAAAAAATATTTATGTTGATTGATATTTTTTGTGAGAAGAAAGCCCTGGAAAGTAGATACTTTGAAAATGAGAATATCCTAAAAGTAAGTTTTGAAGTAAGATTTAAAAATGTAAGTTTCTTTCATCTAGATTTTCATAGTTATTCTAACGCGTTTAGGTACATAATTTTTTTTAATCCCTAGGAACCGCAAACCGACTATGAAATAAACTTTTCCTGAGATTTGGAGGTCGGGTTACATCAGTTCTGATTTGTTGTTCTATGCATATGGCACGTGTAAGGAAACCAATTAACAACGCGGATCCGCTCGCTGATTGCTCGAAAATCGATAAGATACACTAAATAGCTTTATCCGTGTCTGCAATTAAGTGGAATCTCTGCTTTATCCCTCCATGATATCGAGTCTCGATCACGTATCCTCGAATCCAATACACCATCGTAATTACTTTCCTTCTCTGTCAAAAGCTTTATTATCAGCAGAAAGTATATGAGGCCACTCAGGCATCGCGCCACTAATTATTATACCGGATACAAACTCAGCTTAATTGGACGGAATGTATAGTACCTTAAATAAGATTTACCTAGGGTAGGGGTAGTTTTCTCTCCGTTATTGGAAACTAGAATCATTAGCATCACAATTCAAATAAAATGTACGATTGGTATTCATATCTTTTAGTACAGGGGCACCTTCTTTTGAATTTGAAAACCGTTAATAACACACTACCTAGTTCATTCTAGTAGGTTTTTGGGCTAAGACATAAAGACAGCGGGGATTACCCAAAATTTTGTTCACAGCAACAAGCGCAGAGTAGTACTTTTGCATAAATATAGCGGGAAAAAATTCAATTTCAGAGTGAATTTCAAGAAATATCAAAATGTTCCAATCCAAAGCTTCATTTATGGATCACTGCAGAAACAAGTGACTTTGTACGCAGTCGCGCGCACGGGTGCAAAGTTAAATACACAAATGGATGAAGTTCGCTAAGAAAAAATATTCGACTTAGCCGGGATTCGAACCCGGATCTCCCGATTACCGGTCAGGAGATCCGGGTTCGAATCCCGGCTAAGTCAAATATTTTTTCATGGCGAACTTCATCCTTTGTTGAAATTCATTAATTGATTTTAGACGAAGGAAAGATGAAATCATTTCTTTATTTCACAGTTATGGGACAACCAAACGAACGATACAAAATGAATTAAGCCCAAATAAATAATCAAATACGTACTTAGGAACAGAATTTGCAGAGCAATTTGCTTCTCTCAGCAATGCTACACTGATGAAATCAAAATTACAAGGAAATATGTCACTTTTTCACCGCAAATGATTCAACTTTTAATCAAGTTACATAAATTTGCTTGATAACTGAATAGCATTTTATTTACACCTTTAATTATTATTACCACCCGAAAGTCTTGAACGTTTTAACAAAATTCGCATTGAAATTCTTCTATAGATCATACAAATTGGCTATGATTGCAAAATATTTTTTTCCCAACTGTTAGGCTCGCAATGATGAGGCGGGGTAAAACACGTCACCATTAAATGATACGATGAATTCTTTCAGGGAAAATATTTTGATTAAAATTTTTTTTATATCATCAACTGGCCATTCAATCAAAAAGAGATGCAGGGCAATACCAAAAAGTTATTCTGTGTATATTGTGAAAAAGCAAAAATCAGAATAAATCCGTAAGCAAAGAGTTCCTATTTCGTGAGCTATAAATTTTAATTGATTTACCTTTTTATTAAGTCCCAGACTCCAAACCTAGATCTACTCACATCCAATCACCATAGAATTGATGCATGTCATTTGATTGACTCAAATCACTTTTATGCATTTTTATATGAACACTCTCTTTTTCTTCATTTTCTGAAGTTCATTTCTTGTTTGCTTTAGCTGCTTTTTTTATATTCTTTAGCGTTTTTGGTAAATTAGCGACCGTGACAGGACTAAAGAATAAGAAGATGACTGAATTTAAGAAGATGAAATCATTCTTCAAGGATTTAACAATAGTCCAGCTGAAGGAAAAACTTGATGGCGTTGGTCTCTTTACAAAAGGATTGCTGGACCAGATGCCATATTGAGTTTTAAGAAATAAAGAAAAAAAATCATAGTTTCAAGTGATATTTAAGTTTTTATAATCGCTTCGATACATTAGGATCCATTCTAATACTTTATTTTGCCTTCTAAGCCATCCTTGATGTTAAAATGACCCGCTTGGATCTTGTGTTTACTCATCAGTGCCTCATTCATGGGACATTGGATCACACAGTATTAAAAAGTTAGAATCGGTAGTCATTTAGTACCTGCATAAATCCTTCTTCCAATACGTAGATACGATCCAAGTTGACAAAGCCGTCTCAAATCTTTTCCCTCTATCTCCTGAAGGTGCGGAATTAATTTTCCCTCCTCCTATTTGATACATTGAATTTCACCCGAAGTGGGAAAATCAAACGCGTCCTCGGGAAATGGAAAAATTCTTGTTATTTCGAGCGCCTAATTCGCTCCCTCTTAAGTTTACCCGTAGCAGCGCACCAACGTTCAGAGAGAGAGGATGGGGAGACGGAGGAAGCCAATTCCACGTGCTAATTGATTCGATTAAGCCGCGTGCCTCGCTCGCAGCAGGCATGCGCATTTACCCTCGCACGGGTAATAGCGAAAAATTGCATGACCCCCCCTCTTTCTTCCACCTGCTTTCCATTATCTCTTCCATCGAGAACAAAGACCGTTCTCTGTTCTCTCTTTTCGATTTTAGAAACTGCGCTTTGGAGATATTTGAGCGAAGCAAATATGCCGATACGAAGGTAGAATTGGTGAAATAGGCTTCGAGCATGAGAAAACGCCCATTTTAAATGATTCTTTACGTCACAGTTTGTAATTTTCACAGAAATTTTATTCGGAGTGAATCCAAATTTAATTCACAGAAAGTGTTCTGCGAAAAATCTATCTTTTTAGAGGCTCACATTACCAAAAATGCAAGATTCAAAGACTCGTAACTTTTGATTCTGACGTTATGAAAGATTCATACTCTCAGAATTGTGTTATATCTTTCGCTTTTTTATATGCGGATGTTGATAGCTATATTGACAGCGTGTATGGATAAAGAAACTATACTGGTAGCATTCTATCCTAACCATTGCGTCAAATTACTCTATTGGTTACTCTTTTGTATAGCTGCACGATCGGAGTAATTAGATTTGTTCTCAGAACTTTTGAGTGTAACTTTCGAGTTTTTTTAAACTAGAAAACTTTAACACTTGGTAAAAACCACTCTCACAAAAAATTTGCCTGGCTTTTTTTTGATAGACATTAAATAATTCATAATACTCCCAATGAACATAAACATCTTCCTTGCCTCTCGCTAATTTAGAGAATAATTTGTGCTATTTCAACCATGGGCTATACCAACGCCGTTTTAATTACTTGTCAACTAGCAGCTTTTCTACAGTTGTTGAATAAATTGCTAGGCAGAATAAATCAATGTTTTTATCAAGACTTTTTGTTGCCTCAAAGAATTTCTTTTTAATTTTTGATATACTTTGGATAGAATCCCGTATCCCAAGCCATGTTTAAAGGACTGATACGAACCGACTGCTATTGTGGTATTGAATTAATTGAAAAAAAACTTAATATTAGAACCTTCTGTTGCCCTTCATTGAGGAATCTTAGCACCACGTCGTAAGATTTCGATTTTCGCTTCTCTTTCCATAAGTCCTCCCGCTTCAGTTTTAATGAGATGGGAAGCCTCTCAGAGTGAAAGGAGGGGTGACTAAGAAACCAGATGCTTCGGACGCCTTGATGAATGGGATGGCGGCACCATTGGCAAGAGAATACAGCGAAGAATGAAAGGAAGAAAGAACCCAAATATTGCAGACTCAAATTTCTCTGAAGTAGTCTCAGAGAGTGGGGCCTTTCTCAAGTTTAAGAAAAAATAACGCCAGAAGTAAAAATCCTTAGCATGCATAATTTCTCACCCGAGATGGAAGCTCTGGGGAGGAGAAAAATTGAAAATAAGAAAAATCTTAAAGAGGTTTGGCTCTCCATCTTTCAACCAAAATTATATTCAGTATCTTTAGAATTCACTTGTAGAGGCTGAAAGACTTTTTCGTCAGGCATTGCATTGGGTGAGACGGTCTACGTTGGCCTACATTAACTATCACACCCGGTGTAATATCCGAGAATAAGTCATACAAACCATCCGCCGGGAAAGCCTGAATCTTTCTAACACATACGGAATTCATTTAAGGGGTTTTAGCAGGAATAATAGGTACAATGATGGCTAAATATGGCTTGATGAGGCTGAAAATGAAAATAGCAAGCATGGAAATTGATTAAGTTCGGTAGATGCACTTTTAGTAGGTTTATTTTTATTATTTTTGTAATAATCCTCAGGAAGTTTATATATTAATTCTCTTAGCAACCGACCAAAATATCAACCTATCATAATAAAAAGTGCCATTTAATCGCAATATGTCGTCGTTCACACAAAATTAAAAAAATGATTTAAATACATTTATTTCTACATCATTTAATAATACGAATTTATTTATTTATTATTTTGGTCGTCCAAATTGGGTGTCTCCATGTATATAAGATTTATTTCTTAAGCGTCTACGGAGCGAAGCTTAAACGGTGAGATATGTAGAGAATGTAATCATTGATAGTAATCAATTTAGTCTTCTAGTTTAAGAGAGGATTTTCATGACATTGGCAATATCCACACTACTTGTTAAGACCCAAGCATCATCATCTTGTCACACGATTTTGCACTTTTGGGTGGTGTTCTTCCAACCTATTTTTATTTTACCCTCAAGTTCTTTTCTCACCTGCCACCCTCGCCGCTTGTTTCACGGATGTGGGGTCCCTTAGTGCGCCAAAATAAATACTTAGAAGACACAGCAAGTTATCAGTTCACGCATAACCAACTTTAAAAATGAAGTTGGAAGGAAGCTTAGAGCTATGTACTTACATTCAATGTCCCGGCGTGGTTTTTGATCCCTGTATTTTACCTAGTGGAGACTAAAAATAACATAAATGATCAGCCTAATAAGATAAAAAATGAACATCGTTAACTGAATACAACGTATTAATACTCTGCAGATTTCTCATGCTGAACCAACCGAAAATTCAATGAAAAATTTTGGACCTGTACTAAGGAGTAGAAATCGGCAATATAAATGTTAACCTTACATTCATCGTGTGCTCGCAAGTATGACTCGCAATCTATTTTTGACACTAATAGAAAGTCAATGCTGAGAAAATACGGCAAGAAAAATTTTTCGTCGATAAAGCATATAAGACTAACACGGATGACAAGAAGATTATTGAATCCATATATTCTCTCTGAATTTTTCTGGCAAAGAGGCGCAAATAAATGTTCATTATATAATATAAATGTAATTGGTTGTATTTTTATGAAAAATATTTGGGTTACTCTACGTTACTTAAACAGACCACTAAAAACCGAACCTCTCATGACTTTTAAACTCAATATGTTTAGATTCCCATGAAAATAATGAATGAGAATAATATATTAAAAAATGCCAATTTACAGAGTTAAACAGCCAATTATATAAGATTGGACGCTAAAGTCGAGGGATTGTGCTATCTTTACGCGGTAAATCTATAAATTAATGTCCATAACTCTATTTTCAATTTAATTCAGCATTTACACATGCAATGCCTGAAAAAATTATGAAGTCGAGCAGTAAAAAATAAAGATCGAAACATGACCTCTGTGGTATACGGCCAAAACAACTTGACATTTGGAAAGAAAAAGAAAGAATCATCAGTACATTTACAAATTACAAGCATTCACCTAGGTAAAGCAACATACAGCCTCGATAAAGAAAATAACACATTTCATCCTGTCCATAGGCCTGAAGTATCCTTCTCCTCGCCAAGGAGCGTGGAAACATAAATACGCCGGAAAGGAAAATACGAGAAGCTTTTCACATCGGTCACGTTAGGGTAAAGATTAAGGGGATCGATCAAATAACCAACCAAAAAGTACAAGCAGGTCAGGGGTGCGAAAAATTTTCTGCAGAATTCTGAAGAAAAGAAAATACTAATGAAGGACATTTTTCAAATACACGAGAACATAAAGTGCATATTCCTGCTTTAAGTTTTCGGAAAGAACTTAATAATTTAGATATGAAGGAAGGAGTAGACAAAAATCAGAGATAACACCGACGTAATATATAACTTCTAACGGATGACCATAGTGGTTTTTAGGGATTTATTGACAAATAAAAAAGCATACATACATCTGGCGTAAATTTTTTGAGTATTTCCTCTTGTCTGTCTGTTGTTCCTGCGTTTCGACGTAGCATGGCATCATCAGGGATATCGTCGCCTAGATATTGGCACGCAATGCAGGTCGGATTAGAACAACATGTGGACCAACACGTAAGTAATTTTCATTTGTGTATAATTTTTATGAGCTGAGCTCCTCGCAACCTGGATTTGCTAAGACCAATATTGCCTAAGCACGGAGTTAATAATCCCTGGCTACGAAACTCCATCACGTTATTATCTCTAATCCTTATCCCCGGCCGCGGGACAGAGAAAATTGATCCACGAGAAGGCTGGATACCCATCTCCACCATTCCAAGAGTCTAGCGCGACTACAAATTCTATATCTATTCGGTTCTCTCTCACTATCTGGTCCAATCCTCTCGATTGCCCATAACACACATTTCGCGCACCCTGTTCTGCATACTGAAATTCCGTAATTGTATAAGGAATAACCAAAGTCTTGTGAAAAGGGGGATGTAACTATACTTGAAAATAATGAGGCCAAAAATGAAAGGAGTGGTTTGACTTATCTCCTTAACCTCTTGTTACAAACGAAAGGTATTTCATCTCTTTAACATGTATGATTACCTATTACATGCATTCCATCCAGGCCACATTAAAAACGTTCATAGAAATAAGAAAAAATATCCAAAACATTAAAATAATCACAAAATTTTAATAGGTTATGTTCCACTAGAATGGATAGTATAATTTAGTGATAGATAAATTGCTTATTCACCCGGAGTAAAATCGTTGAATTCTCTTTCCAATTTAACCCAAGTCAACTGACTTTTGCGAATTTTACTTTAAAACATAAATTGTTCTCGTAACGGAAATAACTTCATCTAACGGTCGTCTGCCCACACCTCCAAGTAGCCAATCTGATTATATTCTGCAGCCATTAGCATGCCATTTAATGCTTTATTCGCGAATATTTCTCTTATCTCATTGATTTGGGAGTGTATCGTTGTCACCTACTGAAAAAAATTAATAGAGATAGCACAAAAACATACAACCCTTGAAGCTTGATAAAGTAAAAACGTAATACATGCAGGATAAGTCTGATGGCGGGAATAAAATGATACGTTCCTAAAGGCTGTTTTATGCCGCTGATAATATAAAAATCAGACACAGAAAGCATCGTGGCCCTATCTTCACATGACTTCAAATCCCAAAACTCGATATCTGGCGTGGCGGCCGAGACTTCCACGACAGATGGATTCCCTTTGTTGGAACGTAGCCCACACTGCTGCTGTCATCTCCCGTCTGCCATTTTCCTATTCACCCTTTGCCTTGACGCTATACCGAGGAAATCATTCTTCTCTCAACGAAATAAACAAATAAATATGATATATATTTTTGATACGCGTCCAGACATATTTTTATGAATCGAATAAAAGTTGAGATCTTGGATAAGTGCTCCTTGTTAAAAACATCGAAATATTTGCGGATATTGTGTGTAGAAATAATCTATATAAAAACGAATATTACATACCTATCCACATACCTAATTGCAATAACTATCCTGTAATTTGTGAAGTAATTTCAGCGGAAAATGTAAAATATTCTTTACATCACCAAAAGTCACAGCAAGTATTTGAGGATTCGTTGTGAACACGATTTCTCGAGACAGAGTAAAATTAATAAAAATATAATAGCTATTCGCTATTATTTTGAAATTTTCGATATAATTAAGAATTTAGAAGGAAAAACTTGAAGAAAATACACCACAAAATGATAAGAAATAAAAGAAAACCAACTGAAATGACAAGAAAAATAGTATCTCTAGACGGAAGAACAATTTTGGAAGAGCCAAAATATGTAAAATATCTTTGGAACAACTACTTCAGCGATTTATTAGATAAGGGCGTAAGTATTATAAAAACCTAA
The DNA here is from genome assembly GCF_921293095.1 of Ischnura elegans. Lineage (NCBI taxonomy): Eukaryota > Metazoa > Arthropoda > Insecta > Odonata > Coenagrionidae > Ischnura > Ischnura elegans. Next base: position 112,822,483 of record NC_060248.1, read on the forward strand.
AATAACGGTAAAAATGGAAATATCAATGCCACTTATACCATATCTGTGACTGTGAGAGAGTAGAGTGGAGAAGGCAATTAAACAAATGAAATGCAATAGAATTGCAAGATATTACGTAGTGCCGCATCTATACTGAAGGTGACGGTGGAAGTTGGAATATATTCGATTTATTGAAGGCCAATGGAAATGAAAGAAATGCTTTATATAATTGGATGAAAAATAAAATACAAAAAGCTGTCGAGTAAAGATCAACATAGTTTTCGACCAGGGAGGAAGACAGCGACACACAATTTTATTTTTGCTGCGTATAATTGATGGGAAAGAAATGGGCAAATGATAAATAATTCACAACTTTATATCTTGACAAAGAATAAGCCAAAGACTATGTTTTATATTCACGCATTAGAGAAAAACGTTGAAGAAGTTTTTCGGATATCTTCTGTATTAACTGGATTGAATAAATGCACATGGTGGATAGATGTACTACATGGTGCCGCACTGCACTTCGAGTTTTGAAATTTTGGTATATTTGGATGTTTTTCGGATATAACTGAAGGTGATATCACTCTCGGATTATTCATTCACTTTTCTGTCTTATACAACGACTTTTTAGATATTTTTACTGCATCACCTCAATTATCTTTCATTTCTGCCTTTTGGTTCCCGGGATATCGCGCCAAGAATGAGCGCGCGCCACCCCGGGCAACCATTTTGGGTGGCACGCGGGTTGCATACGCTCAACATTTGTTGATCATTCTCACCCGTCGTAAAACGATGAAGTTCTTTGGATAAACTGTAAAATTCGTCAATATAACCTAGATAGCTATATTCATCCCTGTTTATTGCCAAGACGGGCTTTATAGCAATGATTTATTCTCCATAGGTGCCTCTACCTAAATTCAACCTGAATATTCGCAAAATCTATAACTTTGGGTTCCGGGCGGCGGTGATTGACAGTATCCAATTTTAAGAAATATCAGATCTGGGCCCCTGGCGTAAGTTGGCAACTATCCTGCATATTTGATCCAGAAAACAGTCATTTTTCTGCCCACCATAGACTATACCCCAGACTTGCCCTGTTGCGGGATGCTCTGGACAACTCATGACTTCGAACGCTTTGCCTGCCGGAGATAGCGATGCATCCAAGTCATCCGGAAACAGGGCAATCTCGGACAATCAGTGTGTTTGGCTCAAAGTTTCTGTAGTTTAAAAACGGTGGCTTTTCGGCCAAAACGTCATCGGCAATTTTGGTCCCTACTGGCATGAGCAAAATTTTCTCCACCCTACATGTCTTTATGTGTTCCAACCAAGTGAAGCATGCAAATGTGTTACGTACACTGTTAATGGGTTGAGTGTTTAGCTGATTAAGGGTTCCAGGTTAAATCGTGGGTGAATCCTTCGTACTTTGGAAAAAAGTGCGAGCTGCCACTGGGAGAGTTACTAACTAGGGAGCGTCCCAAAAATATTCGAAAACGTGAAAAATAAGGACCACCCTACAGCTACATATTTCGCCATTAAACTTTACAGCACAGAATAACGCGTAGTTTATTTATTTCCTGAAAAGAGCTGAAAATGTATACATTTTTGATGTCATTCAGAAGCAACTGTGGGTGAGAAAGGGTTAATCGGTATTGATTGGCAGACTGTAATTTAACACACATTCACCAAAATCATAAACACTGCTTCGGCCAGTGCAGTTCCATAACGTCTAATACGAAAATATTTGGTAGCATTGCACAGCATGTATTTTACTTGAACATATTACGCTGAATTAAAGAAAAAAGTTATGATTTTATTAAAAATTATTAGTAAGTCATTATTTATTTTATTTACAACGTGTTCAATTTTTTGCTCGACTACTTGAATGATTGAAGTATGTATAGGGCTTTAGATAGAATAATCTCAATTAAGTAAACATTTTTTCAAGGTGCGACACTTTATATAGTTGATATAATATACTCTGTTTTCCATTTGAAACTCTCATTACACGTGATAAATGAATCGAGTCCAAATAAGTGAGAGCCAAGATGCTACTCCAGAGAAGGTCAGCCATTTTCCTATGCCTAGATTTCCGCTCTCATTTGGTTGAATACAGTGTCACCATGGCCCTAGAATCCCTAAAGTTACCTCGCCGTCACTCTCGAATACACGATTAATCCCGCAAAATTAGTTGAACTCTGTGAACAGTGTGCATAATAGCTTTGCCGACAATCCGTACCCAGGTAATAAGATGGCTGTGACACACGTGATCCTCTGCTGCCGGAAATTACGTTACGAACTTACAGAACTCTGACGACGTGGATGGAAGTTTCCGGCATATATGCAGATTACAGCTTTGTTCGGATAGATTTCATGAATTGTGCTTCAGCAATCTCGTGTTGTAACTTGATAACGTCGCTCGTAACTTCCATACAAATCTTAGTGACTAGCTATTGGTACAAGTTTTTGGGAAACTAACTCAACCATTGCGTGTATTCAAATGACAATAAAAATTTTTAAGAACAGCATGAAAAGTATGTATCATTAAGTTTTTGTGAGGCAGTAATACAATGGCTATTATAATAATATCCAATATTTGTATTTATTAAAATATATCCGTGAATTCAAAATAATGTGCTTCGAAAATTCCTAAAAATAATGCAACCCACTAGTAGTGAAGTGATTCAATAGGGTTTGGGTAAAATACATCTCTTTAGCAAGATGATGGATAAGTAAATTATAATATTGCGCTTCCTTTTCAAAGCAATGAAATGATAACTGCAATAAGATTGCAATTTTATTCTAAAGAGATACATTTTAGCGATTAGAGTCGCAGATACTAATCCAATTTACATAGAGCAGTTTCAGAGGAATGAAAATCCGAAATCCTCTACCTTCCTCTTAGAGCAGAGAAAAAAATTCGCACGCAAAGAGGTTTAATATTTTCTCGCGAGAGCCGGAGTCAATAAGTCATGTTTAAATATTTACATAGAGCAGTTTCAGAGGTGCAGAGACGATTTCGTAACTTTCCGCTTTCGCGTTCCAAGAGTGCTGGTCCAAATTTAATGGATGTTCTAGAAAAACCTCTTATTTAAAGCTGGTCCACTTCCAGTTGCATCGTGGTACATGTTTAAACACGAAAAGCTCTCTATGCCCCGGGGACCATTCAAGTTTTGCGTCTAGAAGAAAATAGTACGTCCATAAAATGTGTTACGTAGACTGTACTTGTGGTTAAATTCATATTCAGGTTACTGGTGGAGAGTTATTTGGCTATTCTCAAACAAAGATACTTTTCGTATCTCACTTCCATTCCATTGATATGGTCGACGCACCATTGTTTCCTGACTCATGGCCAGAGTCGTTATAGCAAGAATACGTAACACTTCGGCATACATCCTCATTGTCCTCCCTCCATATCTTTGCATTCAAATCGAGGGTGGCTTTCATCGTGAAACTTCCAGAGGATTGCGGTCATTACTTTTCTTCGTACTCAGGAATCGTGCATATTGTATGCATTAGGTTATACGTTACATATTGCTCAGTTGTATGAAACTCCAAGTAAAACCGCAACACCTGCGAGTAAACTTGAAATTCATTAAAAATATGTATAAGTTGCAAAATAACTCGCATTTAAAATAAAATTCGACTGAAAAATATTAAATATTAATGATTGCTTTAAAACAATTGACAAAAACTCGGAAATACAAACGGCGTGATATAAAGCATAATTCTACATTCCCCTTTCATCGCAATTTAAGCGAATTCACCTGCTTCGCAATATCAGGAGAGATTGGAAAAAATTATGACTTATCTATCTCATAAATACTATCAAATCATCACAATTTGCTCATTACATAATATTTCTTCTCTTCCTTAAACACCTTTTTCAAAATCGCTCACCACAGACGTTCGATATACTACCACTGGCGCAAACAAATATGCAGTCCAGGAGAGGATAGGTTGAAAGGACTACAGGTAACTCAGGCTATTTATTTGATATGCGTAAAAAAGTGATGAAAAATAAACGGAATTTAGAGTGTTTTTTAGAGAGTATATTTTAATTTTCGTTTACTTCAAGAGAAATCAGGAATTTAACAATTATTTATATCCCTGCAGCAAAAAGTCATCGAAAACTATCTATAGAGGAAACACATAAAAACGACTTTACTATTTCATTATTATAGCGATGAATTGCCCTCGTATAACGAAAATATTAAAGATATTAGTTTTCAGCGTTGGGAACTGGTGCGAAATGATCATATGAAACTAAGTTTAATTCGTGACCCTAAAACCTAAGTTCTAATAAAAAGGTATGCTTACGACGGCACTATTTTACCATGCGTGATAGTAGCATTATTTTTGCTCTATCGAAGCAAAACGTGAAAAAATATCATGAGCCACCGTAAAAATCTTACAAATCCGAAAGCTTAGAGCGAAAATAAACGAGGAAGAGACAGGGGTTTACAGTGATAGCAGAGCCAACGCTCTCATTCCAAGCCTTGGGGGATTCTGGAATTTGAAAGCCTTTTAATCCCATTTATCTCGCGAAATTTTTACTCCGATGCTCATCCATAAGCATTATCATCTGATTTAAATATGAGCCTGAGAGTAACTGATCCGTATTGGATGGCTTGCGGAAAACAGATTTCAAGGGGATTTCATCGAAAAAATATACGCCCAAAATTTGAGAGTAGAAATGAAATTTTAGAACTAAATTTTCTCCCAACCTTCTCGCTTTATTAACGAATCGTTGAAAGTGCGCCTCGGGTTGAATACATCACAGTGAAAAATTCCATACTAAGCTTTTAAGCCACCGAGTGCGTACACCCCGGGTTGCGGATAATGAGTCGACCTTTAGATTTAGAGGTTAGCTGCAATATAAGGAGTTCACTCGTCAAATGAGCAATCTTAGTTGAAAAGGGATTGCATTCCGAAGTGGTATGGGTTAATCCGTGCAAGAGATGGGTAATGTAAATGATGATTTAAGCATGTGAAGATGCCGGCGATGATTTAAGCATGTGAAGACGACAGGCTGCAATAGAAATCAGATAGAATGAGATATTAACGTTTTAAACTTTTAATTGGGTCAATAGGCATTTTGGTAACACACATCGAGGAAGATGAGGGTCCATTTAATTCATTTCGTAAGAGTCACGACCTTGGAAGAAGAAATATTTTTCCTTTCACGCGGGGAGAGGTAAGCAGATTTTCATATGAGTGAATGTAGAGACCACAGTGGTCAGCACAGTGATTCTCATTTCTTTGCATACATGGTTTGCAATCTTTGGTAAACCTTGGGTCATTGGGTCATGGAATTTTCAATTTAATAAAAGTTATTTGTAAATTTGTAGCAGAATTGGAAAAATAGAATCGAGAAGCACAATCTCTTAGAGGTGCTTGTAGGAGGGTTTTGAATGGAATTGACTAATATAAGTAGTTTTATGGTATGAAAGCTTTATAGAATGAATTATAATTAAATTAGCCGGATAAAAATATCGCAATATCTTATTTGTGGACTAAGGATGTTAGATAAAAACTATTATAATATTTTTTCGGCCTGAGTTGTTGCAAAAATTAACTGATATATGGGGAGGAATCAGATGGAATGAGATATTACCATCCTAAACTGTTGATTGGGCCAAAATGTGTATTGGGAAGACGTCGAGGAAGATGGGACCTATTTAATTAATTTCGTAAGTGTTCATGACCTTGGAAAATTCGATTCATCTTCAAGCTGCTACGAGGGAGACTTATAAGGCTAGTTCAATTTACTAAGAAAGCTTCCCATAGTTTCCAACCATGAAATGGGCTCGTCAGTCAAGTATACATATATGTAGGTCAAGTCATTCCCTTCATGTAGGTCTTCTCCCCTGAGATACTATCTGCGATGGAATCTTCATTCTTCACAGCCACACAAATATTGGGAAAAAACTTTTAGGCCGATCGTTATGAGGATTTTACGCGCCTCGTTGCGGACACCGTTATACCATACAATTCATTTTGCCCAAGGCGATGGAAAATGCATTCCGATAACTAGTATTCCTTGAGTGGATTCCAAAGTAAAGAGGCATGAAAAAACAGGGAATGAAGATGAAACTCCGAGGTTCTAACTCAAATGAAGGCCACGATCGTTTCCAAGGATTTGTTTTGGATTCAAAATGAGTCCAGAAGTTCAAGATATTGTCAGAATAAGGGTTTAGAGGAATCATATGGAATGAAATATTAGTATGGTATTTGGAGGAGGCGACCGATAGCCTAGGTTAATTTCGCCATGAGATTATGGGAAGGTAAGGAAGGGTGGAGAGAAACCCGGTGTCGGAATTAGCCTGCTCTTAACGAAAGGTGCCGAGGGGACCACGGCTTAACGTCCCTTCCGACGGACGGAGTGTTGCACTTACAATGTCCTCCTCATTACATTCAAGCAGGGATCGGGTAGTCTTTGAAAATTCTCTGCCACTACCGGGATTTAAACCCGAGCCCACAGGGCGAGAAGACAACACTCAAGCCACCACACCAATCCGATCCCCCCAAATGAAATATTAGTGTCTTCAACTGTGAATTGGGAGTGTTGGCAAGATTTAGAGGACGGCTTTGAAATGAAAAACCCGTTGGATGAATTACGCATTCGTGAATACGTTGGCTGACGTGATACGAGTAATTGAATCCAAGATGGTGAAATCAACTCAAATGGAAAATACACTCGGAAAACAATAGTTCTTTGAGTGGTTTACAAGGAAAGGAGGCATAATAAACTGGGAATGAAGATGAAATTCCGATGTTCTCACTCAAATGAAGCGTTATGATCGTTTCCAAAAATTTGTTTCCGATTCAAAATGAGTCCAGAAGCTCAAGAGATAGTCCGAATAAGTTTTGACTCGGGGAGGGAATCATGTATTTAGCAACACAAAAAGAGCGAAATAGCTCATTCACATAAAAGGTCTTGCCCCATGAACTTGAACGAGCGCTTTTCGTGAACCGTGAAACGAAAGGTCTCGGAGGAACGGCTCTTGTTCCTTCGCTACTCTCTCCCTGAAAAAAGCACCTCTAAAGCCCCCCTGTACTTTATCCACTTCACCGATTCATTCAGGAGGAGCAAGAAAGCCTCGAGGGGATGAGTCGCCGTGAAGTGCTCCGGGTAAGAGAAGAATGAGGTGGTCTCCTAAGTTTCGTGAAAACCGCGGAGAGGGTGGCGTGGGAAAAGACAGCTTTTTTTTCTCTCACCAAAGTAGAAAATCATCCTTTGCATCCCAACGTTATCTTACGATAAAAAAAAGGCATGGGAAAAAATAAATAGGAAAAATCTCGTATTTTTTGTGCACCATCACACCTCCTCGGTGATATGTTATATAAGATGTCGGAAGCCAGTATATTTATGGTGATGGGGCCCGCCCGGGGAAAAGCCAATATTTACGCGCCTTCCCAGACGAGGATGACAAGATTATACGGGTCTGATACGCAAAACCCGACGGATGAATTACGTATTCATGATGATGTTGGCTGACGTGACACAACCATAAAAATCAGAGATGGGGAAATCAACTCAAATGGCTTTCTTTTAATTTTCAATACCACTAAAGAAGGATAATGAGAAGAAAGTGAGTAGTTTCTGTTGACACCTTAGAACCTGCAGAGGCTCACGTAGCTACGGTGGCGTAGGCATATTGTGATACAACTACAGGAATTGAAAATTATGCAATCAAACGAATTGGCTCAGGCTTTTTCTCTCTTCAAACCACTTTATAAGAAACCAGTATAATGATGAAATGTTCCTGAAAACAACCACGAAACAGTGAACCTTTACAAAAGTAATTGCAAGTCCACACAAATACAAAAATTCTGCGGAGCAAAAACCATTTCCATTCTTCTTGGCTCGCACCACAATCCCCAGATTATGTGCCCACAAATCAGAGGACCATGTCCACTTACAGTAACTCGATTCAAGTCCACCGTTGACTAATTAACCGTTGGACATAGTATATATTTGAACGGTGGACATATCTTGTACACCATGTTAACGCATTCAATGTGGTATGCGACTTCGACTTGGTCCACGTCAATCAAATTAGCTCGTATTGAATGCGTTAATATTATAGATTGGAATCTTACTGGCTGCGAAATTGTATGATTTGCAGCATGTAGTTGGAGAAAAAAAAATTAACAGAGGAGATGGTTGTCTCGGTAAATCTACCTACGAGGGTTGCTATTTATACTTCTGGCCTTGGTAACACTAATTTTTGATATTCTCTATCTAATGTATCTATTATAAACTTAAAATTGTTAATCATAATCTCCTTTTGAATATCTGGTAATTATTTTGCTATTTTCGTGGTTAAAATTGACCGAAAAATTTAACTCAGGCGAAAAGTTAACACGCTAAATTTCGTATGAATTTTCCATTGCTTTCGATATAGATGAGCAAGACATTATTATACCAGCATTGTAAATCGATATCCTTAAATACGTATGAGGTGATGGATCATGGAAGGATGCATACGAATCCGACATAAAAGATCAATCCTTTAATTAATAGTGCCACTGAAATTAATTCAAATACAGGTGTCTAATGTGTATTATTTAATAGATGCAAAATTAACCCTTTAATGCAAAAATTTAGACATAATGTTTCAAGTCCGTTTGAGATGAAAGGTATTTCCTCTGAGGAGTTCCTTTCACTAGTAGTAATATGAGAGTTAGCTTCAGGTGTTTGAGATGTCGGTGGGCAAGAGAGTAGAAAGAGAGAGTTTGAAAGGAAGAGGAAATCGAGTTGGACATTAGACATGGTCATTTAACATTGGAAGCATTTAGAAGAGACAAGGAGAAGAGCAGGTGGCTGGAACAGATTCAAAGCGGCGAATGGATCGCTGAAGTTAGTGTGCTATTGAGGGTGATGGGAGCGAGGATAGGGGATATCTGGAGACGCGGGGAGAGAAAGAACACATTCTTAGCCCTGGAGAAGAAAACCATCTGCTGAAACAAGAAAGAAGCGATGTAATTCTAATATGGGTTTCATGAAACTCAACCTAGAGCGGCAGGTACGTTCCAAGTATTAAAGTTTTTTATTAAAGTATTTTACCGATTAATGCAAGTTTTCATGGAGTATTTACGAAGTTTTCTGGCAGTCTGTCCTCCTTTCATGAACTTCCCTCTTCAAATCGTAATAAGGTCTAATCATTCTCATTCGATATAAAAGTTCTATTCTCTTCCTTCTTCTCTCTCGTTCACCCAATATTCTTCTCTCTGACACCATTTTCAACATCCCCTTCCCACGAAGTACATGCTCCATCCAAACCCTTCTCCTCTGGATCTATTGAACTGGAATTAAATTACGTCACCGACTTATGAAAAGTGGTCGGAAATGTTTCGTCATTTACTTGAAAATAAAGGGAATGGCTGAATGAATAAATTTTGCTTCAACTTATGTCTTACAATTAGTCTATTCATAGAAAGAAAGGTAATTTTGGGTCAGTATAGGCACCCCTTTGCAGCTCAGTCTTTCAAGGATTATAGTTTAAAAAGCACGTGTCTGCGTAAATTTCCAATTATTTGAAATAACTAACTTTCACAAATATTCTTGGCTTGGCAAATATTCTTGCACTTCTTCAAGTGGACTTGTACATAGATTTCCATGTCACTACACTGGGATTAAAATAATAAGTAATTAAATAAATATCAATTATTTGAACTTTTAGCATTAGTTTTTGGAAACCATAGCATTTAAAAAGATACTCACTGATATCCTTTCTGAAAATTAATGAAAAATTTCAATTTTCTCTCACTTGATGTATCACATGTTTGTTACCCTGACTCACCCTGATGGAGATAAGATGATCATGCCCTGCACCATTGAATGTATTGCAAGTGATCATTGTAATTACTGATTGAGTACTATTTTACTGCAGATGAAAGAAAAAATGCCAACGTGCAATTTTTTCCTCCCATACAAAAGCCTTTTGCACGAGTATAACAACTGAAGCCTGATACTTACATGAAAGATAATTGGATTTGTCGAAGTAAGATTTAGGAGAGAGGGAAATTGATTCCAAGAATTATGGTCGAAGACGCCGAAAAGGTTTCGAAGGGGTTACGTTATTACCCCAAGGTGAACTCAAGGAAGGAATAATATTAGGCATCATGAGGTCATTCGTCTCGGACTTGGCTCAAGACGATAAGGTGATTTTCGGGTGAAATGAAAGGCAAGACCTTCCAAGGATCCCTACAATAAAGGGAGAAGACCGAGTATGCTAACCAATGTCCGGAAAGGAGGAAAAAAGGGTAATCGATTCCTTCCATGATCGGAAAGGGGATAATACTATTGGACACATGTCCCAAAACAGTAAAAAGAAAATGGAGACTAGGATGAGTGGAAGATTTGATATAAAAAGAGAGTCTTTAAGCTAAAACGCAATTGAAAGCATGCAGAAAACTCAATTTAGGGCCTCAATTACTCTAACTTTTAGTAGGGGCATGTTCCAAGAAATCGACAAGAAGAAAATATCCTTTGAGATATCTGAAACGTACGAAGGCTACATTGTGCTTCCTATCCTCCCGTTCAAAACTCGTCGGAAATTGATATTTTTAGAGAGGTGCGAAGGACACCAGAGTATGCTAACCAGTACTTGGAAAAGGAGGAGAAAGAGTGATTGATTTTTCCCATGATCGAAAAGGACGTAATACTTGTGGCTACAACATAATATAGGGCCTAATAATTAATGCACAATCCAAGAAATCAGCACGAAGACAATATCCTTAAGGATATACGGCAGGTGCTAAGGCTATAGTAGGATCCCATCCTATTGACTCCCGTTTTAATTATAAATAAATTTTAGAAAGGACCAAAGGATCCCAAAGTGCTATGAATAGTGCCAGGAAGAGTTGGAAATAGGATAATCGATTCCTTCCATGATCGAAAAAGAGATATTACTGTTGATCACCTGCCCCAGAAAAGGAGAAGAAAACAGAGGGGAGAATAGGGTGCAGGAAAGGAAAAATCAATCAATTAGTTAAAAGGTAATTAAAAGTGGAAGGAAATGTACTTTACGATCCAACAATAAAGCATGATCCTAGAGGCCTTGCAGGATAAAAATATCCTTTAAGAGAACCGCAAAGTACGGATTCAAGTGAAAGCTTGCCACCTCGAGGACTGGATCTGGATTTGATGCCAAATCTCGGCTGTGATTGATATTTTTCAGAAGAATCCCAATTCGCATTGGGTACTATGTGAAGAGTACCTACTTGAAGTACAGTGTTGATCTACCGTCCATTGCATTTGACGATAAGCTATGGTTCCAATTGTGCCATTCGTTCAAAAGCTAAAAGCGAGTATTTAAAGAAAATAATAACTTTCTTCTTCCCATGATTTTTCTGTACATGTTTTATGCATAATATATTTCTTTCGAATTAATTAATTTACCTTTATCTTTTTTTGAAAGTACCTTAGTAACTACCCTTGTTTAAAGATTTGGTTGGGGGTACCAACCTGAAAATTTACATTTAGGTAATAATTTATTGTTTTACAATTTAATGGCTTCAAATTTTAATATATTCATCGTTAGTGACACTTTGAATACTTATAATTTTTTATTTTCTGTATTTAGATTTCAGTTTTAAAGCCTAAATTGAATAATTTTTTTCCTTTTTCGTTTAATTGTCTATGTTAATATTCGGTTGACACATGATGGTGGGGCTCAAGTAGGAGCTTGATAGATTTTGGCTGGCGTTCTTAACAAGCTAGGAGAACCAAGAGGCTAAAGCCAATGGAAAATTTCTTTCCAACCCTCCACGCCTTCCCTCCCTCTTGCTCGGTTGTCAGCCGCCTTATCCAATTGCCATGCAATGAGAAGATAGGAGGACATTGGATGCGCAGTCTATCAGATGCAGGCAAAGAAGTAGGATGGTGAGGAATTTAACAAATGAGGAGCCATGCGAACGAGCAGAGTAGAAAAAGCTTCTGCGGAAAATTAGGCGAAGGAAAAGTCAATGGGGAAGGCAATGACAAGTGGAATAGGAACAAGGACACAGTGAAGGTCAAATTGGAGGGAAAGTCATTGTAAACCGACAGTGAAGGATTTTTCCGCTCAGTAATCCTATTTTCGTAGATAGGTATTAATAAAATTCACCAAAATTCCGTCGCATTAGTTTCACAGGGTACTAACTAACTTTTTTTTAAATCTAAATTAACGTTATGTTATATTACTCCTATTTGAAGAATGGCATATCTACATGAAAAACTGATTTTCCCCGCATTTCGATAGAAAACTGGAACTAGAAAGCCAAAGATGCTAAATTTGATTAAAGTTTGGGATTGTGTGTTAAATTTAATAAATTCAGATGTCACTATTACATTTCTATCAGCTAGCAAAGTTACACTTAGACATTTTGGAAACCAATGACACTATTTTTCTAGAGTTAAACGCCTGAGGATCAGTTCAGAAATTTTGCGATGCATCTCTTTGCTCATCAGTGCAACATTATCTCTTTCCAAATTATAATGCTTAGCTTAAAGATTTTCATTCATAATGCAATGAATTTTTTTTCAATATAAGTGAGATAAAAATTACAAAATTATGCTACTTAATTAATATTCTACCCACCCCTTTCTAAAAGCAAGCCTAAAACGTAACACCTCATGCCTCAGAAGTAAGATTTATGAAATAAAACGTGAAAATACTTAATATACATTTCTAAAAATAGAGATGAATTTTATTATTCAACCTTTCAAAGTTTCCAGGAATGAGTCGCATATTTTCCTTTTTTGAGTAACATTTAGCAAATAAAATGTAACGCAGCAAATAATAAGAGTCAATTACACTGGAATTAACATGTACATATTCCATCAATTTGAGTGAAATCTTGTCCTACCGAGGTATCTTCTTTTGAAATGCAACTTCTTTCAATGTGTCTACCTTGTTTATACTTCCCTTTCGGGGCGTAATCTTGATGCATCAAGCACCGTTTCTTTTTTGTTTCAAATTATTAAATTGGAGCTTTTCTTATAAAAAGGTAATTTAACCGAACGATAATTATGTACATACTTCATACATTTCGGTGAAACCATATTCTACAGACGGTATATTTATAATTTTTATTTGTTTGGAGAACAAGTTATGATAGAGATAGACACACACAGAGAATAAAAAGAACGAAGGTGGGAATATGATGGATACTATGAGGATAAAGGCGAATTACGAGCAGTAGGAAATATTGTCAGCAGGAAGTGAAAGGCCGTGGAGGTGAGGAAAATGGTACGCGGGGCTTGATTGGAGGAAATCGGGATCTGGGCAGGAGGAAATGACTTCGATGACGTTGAGGGAATTAACTTTTGCGGCAAGCGAAAGCTTATAGGAACACAATCTGTTGACCGTGGTTTACCAAAAAGCTGACAAAGAGCGTATTTCATCCGGACTTTCCTCATTTTTTTATACACAAGAAACAATAAGCTTATCAAGAGACAGGCTTATTTTCCTTTTCCAATATTTACCTTAAGCCTCATACATAAATATCTCCATTGCGGAAATAATCCGGTGGATAAATAAAAAAACGGAGCATAGCTGGATGTTAGTATATATTTCAGGGATAAAATGAAGAAGTGGGGAGCAGGAAAAATCGAGACCTGATTTTTTACAATTGGTCTATCAATGAGCTAAAAGGAGAGATACCTATGTACGGCGATCAGAAAATAAGAGTTAAAACACTGAATGTCAACGCGAGACAAGGTACTTTCCTACTTATGCAGCATTAAAAAATGGTGTTTACATACACAACCCGCATTTCCCGAACCAAAATTTTAATCTTCATATACACGTGAGGCAGAGGAATTATACACAAGAACTCATCAAAGGCACATATTAATCCTAATTCATCAGGAGAGCAGTTTTGAGAATTAAAAAAAAAGTTAACTTGTAATTACTGGGAGTTCAGTTAACTAAACCAATAACAGTGCCATATAAAAATGTTGTAAACTTATAACCAAACCTTCTAGTAATCACTGGGTAAATTAAAAAAATATAAAAACGGCTCTCCTGAAATGTTAGGAAAACGGTCAGACTGTTCTTTACCTCCGAGGTATAGATATATCGCCGAATTTTATCAAACTCGGTTAACCTTACCGCTTGATTTCCTTTCCCAAAATTCACTCAAGGGAAATGCATCGTAAAAGACAGATTGAGGTATGTAAATGATAAACTTGGCCAGTCATGCTGTTTCAATTAAAGACCGCTCACTGTAGCGAGTGGAACTGGGCAAACAAATGAGCCGCCCAAGTGGTAGCATTTCGTGCACGTGGAGGCGGAAATTAATCAGTTCTAGAGCCCAATAGTTAGTTGCTCAATCTCCCTCCCTCATATTGACGCAAGCAGATTGACGTGAGGCAAGGTGACCTGATCCCATGACAAAAAAAAGAGGACAGGGCACGCCTAAATGTTTGACAACGTAAAGAGAATGTCAGAGTGTCATTAATGGAAACAGCGAAATTCATATTCTCCCTATCCATCCCATGCATTTGACACAGGTCGTGTAACAAAAGTAATAAAATACAGCTAACAATAAATAACATATATTTGGTAATGTGCCAAATTTAAAATACTTCTTTTGGTTTGCATAGGGATTGCACGCCACGATATACAGTATTAGAAATGGTTCTAAAAATTTGCGCTTTTAAAGGCCAGGTGTGGAATATTTAATCGAAATTAGATATTGTATACTGTGACGGCACCCCTTAAATAATAGCCAAAAGGTTTATTTCGTTGCGTGTTATATTTTTTTGCATTACTTATTATTGTGTGCATTGTATTTGTGTATCTTTTTGAATGAGTGAACAAGTGAAAGGTTAATGTGATTGGAAATTAGTTCGCCAAGTTCACACTACGTCGTAGTTGTTCGTGCCGAGTGCAGACGACGTTAGTGCGGGGAATGTTGGGTAGGTGAGATGAATATAAAAGGAGACACAGAAGGAGACAGGAGATAGTGACGCACAAGCAAGCAGTAATACAGAAAGAGAGAGAAATGTTCTAGTGAACGCACCACGACGGAGTTAACACGCCGAGAGGAGGAAAAGTGGGGGATGGCCTTTGCTTTTTGGACTACGCTACGCAAGTTCATTGGCATTGAGGGATCGACGTCCTGGAAGAAGTACCTGCCACGATCCAGCAGACGCAATCCGCCATCTGTTCGTCAGAGTATCTTCTACAGTTGATCCTCGCCGGAAAGGAAGCGTGAGCTAACCACGCTCCAATTCCCTATTTCCCCTAGTGGAGCTTTTTAAAGCTTAAAAAGTGTGCTCTAGTGCGTGCTTCATGCTCTCATGCATGCAAGGTGAAGAAGAAGGACCTTTTTAGTTAATCTCTCTCTGTCCACTATCTACCTAAATTACCTTGACGATTAAGTCATTTTCTTTTAAATGCATTGCTAAAGGGTGTTAAATCTCATTGTTCATAATTAGTGCAGTTTGTTGTATTATTCAAAGGGTATTTTGTGTTTTGAGGGTTATTTCTTGTTCTCATGTTTTGATTTATTAAAATAAGTATATATGTTAAAAAAAAATTGGCCTGGCATTCTGTTATTTAAGGGGGAGATTTGTCACCTTATTCGGCGATTCCTTTACAACCCCTAAATTGTATTATTTTATGCAAATCAAACGGCGCTGGTCGCTTGAAATCCAAGTTTCCACATCTGGATCGGAGGAAAGGAATGGTGGACGAAGGCTGTGACTCCTCCGACCCAGGAAATATAATTACGTGTGTGTCGGCCCGCTGGCTAACCTCACTCGTCCAAATATCCTCGGAGCGAACGGGGGGGGGGGGGGGGGGGGGGGGGGGGGTTTGGATAAAAGCTTATCAGGGAATTGGGACCGGCAAAATACTAATTAAAATTATAATAAGGGCATACAGTTGAAATCCTTTTTCTTGTTTCAGAGAGTGTTTTTTTAGATAATGTTTTATTATTATTAGAAGATAAGTTTTTTAGCTTCTGAGAAGGCATACGAAAAACGCTATTAATTGCACGGGAATGTGATGATTGCAATACACTGGGATGGGCAGATTGCAATACATTGAGAAAGTTAGGAAGGTAGATGAGAGAAAGATTAAGAGAAGAAAAAAATACGCTGGATGGGTAATG
Source organism: Ischnura elegans (assembly GCF_921293095.1). Classification (NCBI taxonomy): domain Eukaryota; kingdom Metazoa; phylum Arthropoda; class Insecta; order Odonata; family Coenagrionidae; genus Ischnura; species Ischnura elegans. Next base: position 112,838,575 of record NC_060248.1, read on the forward strand.
CTAAGATATGAGGGAAAAATGAAAAAGTATGAGAAATATCGAGGATGGGAAGAGGTGGAAGAATAAAAGTATTAAAAGGAGCTCCGGGTTAAAAACAACCCTCGATGATAAAGAAAGAAGCTGAAGATATTTATGAGAAGAGCCGGAGGAGGCTTTAGAGTAATTCGCAATCGCTCTCAGAGTACAAACAGGTAGTAAACAAGTAAGACGAATCCAGGAAATTTCTGGCCACCCTGCGGAGGATAGAAGAGACACGTGACATTCTCGCGGGAAACTGCTGAGTCACTTGAAACACCGATTGCCATTAACGCGACGACACATCACTCCCTTTCGACCATTTCATCTCTTCATTCATTTCGGCCGTTTCATCTCCTTTCGAGACAGATTACTCACTTCATAAATATTATATGGTCTTAAAGATTTTCTGAGCCTATAGAATAGACTTTTTACAACATTTTCCTGCATCTCCTATTAAAAACATTGACATCATAGAAAATAATGAAGTAAAGTTATCAAATTACTCTGAAACTTTCAATTTGATAGCAATGAAACTTATAATACATCACCAAAGTAACACAATAATACAATAAAAGACCTGTAGAGCAATATTGATGCTTCATCTTAACCAATCATAACACAATGTTTCTTCTAAGTAAGATTAAAAATATATACATTTTCAGATCTATCCAGGAATGATTTAAACTACGTGTTATTTTTTCCGGTAAAATGAAATGGCGAAATATGTAGCTGCCACAATAATTATGATTGAGTAACACATTTTCACATTTTTTTTAATGAGAAGTCTTGAAATTTAATTTCTCCATGATGCAGGTCTGGGTTAGAAAGGGTTAGAAACAGAGACTAGAGACGGATTGCGGCTTAATACCAACATTATTGACATGGAATTTTTGGAGCGTATAAAGGAGACCAATTTCACCGTTGTCTTGTATCTAGAATCACGAGCATTCTAGTAAATAGTGAGGAGAAATTTTCAAATATGAGATTCAGGCAAATTTTGACTATGATCCACTTTACATGGCTTGAGAATTTCAAGAAAATATCTTAAGATTTAAAAGGACAGCACGTAACCAAAATTACTGGTCGAGTGGAATTGATTTATCATCTTGAAGGCTGAAGCGCACGCCATACGGATAAAAATATCTTTTGCCCACTTCCCTCGCGAAACAGGGAAATTATTCCTAAGCACGTTATCATCTAATTTACCCTCATCAAGTCGATTGTGTAGCTCCGTCATAACCATGCGTTTCCGAATCCGTTTCAGCTCAATTAGAACCGTCGTAATCACAAAAGGGAGACTCGTTATCCGTTCATTTGGAATCGGCGTGTATTATTTACACCCGATTTCATTGTCAAACCTAAGCCACAAAATCCTTGGAAACTGCCATGTTGTGTAAGCTATGGGGTTAGATGAAGATGTGACGTTGAAATTTCTCATTTTTTACCATACTAATTAAAATTATAATAAGAACATAAAATTGAAGTCCTTTCCTTGTTTTAAAGGGTATTTTTTTAGAGAATAGCTTCTGAGAGGGTACAGGAAAGACGCTTTTAATTGCATGGGAATGTGTTGATTGCATGGGCTGATTGGGATGGCCAAATTGCAATACATTTGGTTACACAAGTTTGATTTCGTTTAAGTGCAGTGAAATTCTATAGAAATGTATTCAAACAGCAAATTTATGAGTGCTTATGTGAGGATAGCTAGCATAAAAAGCCAGCCTAATGAAAGAAGTAGGTTTTTAGAGCTAAGTGCGGTGCACATAAGAGAGAGTTTTCTTATCAATTAAGCCAACACATAAAAAGTCAAATTTAATTCATTCGAGTCAAAAGAAAAGCAAATAAGTGAAAGATATATAATGAATCTCAAACTTATAATACTGGGACCACGAGTATTATGATAGAGGATACACCAATCGGCCTCAAGATGTGATTTCACCCACCGCATACTGAACTAGTCCAATAAACTTCGCCATTTGTGTCACTCACGGGAAAAGTGATATGATCACGGAGAAATATGCTATAATAAGGCTAAAAACAAAATTAATACTCGTAATGATTGAATGAATCAAATTCATAACTATGTATTCAAGGCTATTACCCACAATTTTAAATATAAGGTAGCGCATAAAAGTTTCCAAATGCTAAGAAAAATGAACCACTCGTAGCCCATCGCTACGCTGTGGAAATTTTTGAGAGTCGATTAAAATGCACTCTGAGTGGTAGGAAATGGCAGGCTTCAACGGGAAATACTGATGCCTCCTCTATAAAGTCCGCTCGATATTCGCTTTCAAGTCCAATTCAATTTTAATAAAAATTAAGCGAATCATCCTTTTTGCCATCTTGGGATACATGCTTGCGAGGAAAAGAGAGTTATAATTTTTCCTGAATTTTTTTCTCATTAAATTCCCCTTTTTAAGTGGTTAATAATGCTAAACGTTCATCATTCACTCATTAAATGATTCAACCAGAAATTTTGTTTGGATAAGGCGAGGGTGTTGCTCATCTCGAACTAAGTCACAGGCGAGCAAATTTCCCACATTCCAGATTTCCTATATTCTACCTTGCACTCGGAAAAATTTTCTTTGAGGGTATAAGAAGGCTTTAACGTATTTGAACCTACCATGAATATTACAGTAAAGGATCTGCAGCGAAACGCTCTACCCACTGGGCTACAATGCTCCGCTATATGTTGAGTTTGCACTCGAAACAGTAGAAGTAAATTGATTACCATGCATGAATTATATTTTTAAGAACCAGATATTATGAATCATAATGAGGTATTTAGACGGATATATATTCGCACTACAAAACAAAATTATTTTCCTGAAATAAGAAAAAAAATGGATAAATTAGATGGAGTACGTTTTCCGCAAGTCAAAAACCGGTGCATTAAGACGGTTGATCATAAAAATTATCACTCACCGTCACTGAATATGATATTGACCAAATTCTGAAACTGAGTTCAAAACAAAAACAAAAATTTCTGGTTGAATCATTTAATGAGTGAATGAATAAAATTTAGCATAAATACGCGATAATATTGATTCGTTGCAGTCTTTAGCAGTCCTTTAAAAATGTATCGTACAAAGGAATGTATTCAGGAGAAATCAGAGATTCGAGACGAAGATTCCTACTGCAGGAGTGAGTTAATATTTGCTTCGCTTTAAGTCTTTGATAGGCTTTATAAGAGATCATGTACACTTTATCCGATGAAAACCCTACTAAGCTAAAAGATCAGCGGCAAGAGCTACGACAGGTGAAGTTTGGTGCTTTACGTCATAGGCAAGGAATTATTAATAGTTTCCCAAAAAAAATATCTCCTCGAGCTCCCGAAAATTTTGTACAAATTAAAGGATGTTATATATCTTCTTAAATTGCTTTGTTAAATTTGGCCCTTTAAAGTATATGCCTTTAATGAAACTTTGGAGAATCACCTTTGCCATCAGAAATATGAAAATGCTTGTTTCTGATCCCTTTTGTATGTGCTAGAAAGGAGTCGAAAGAAAAAGAGTTCATCGAAACGCCAAATTTATTATTCTTTCATTCATGAAACTGATAAAAACTTATTTAGTATCTTCTAAGGTTGATTTAGCACGACTGAAGTGGGTAAAAATTAAAGTGGGCCAAAAAAGGCATTTTTGGGATCAAATCTTCCCTGAGCGGGAAATTTAAAGACTGAAGATTTTCTCTAAAGGTGTTTTTATCCAATTATCCCAGATGTTTTACAAAATTTTAAACTCAATGGCGTCGCAGCAGTAGTTTACATTATCCAATAAGAACTGAAAGAATTGCGAATCTGAGACCGCAATATCAGTCCGCAACTTTGCAGCACACGAACAATTTGATTCCGCACGATAATCACCGATTATTCAACCTTCAAATTGCATCATTGATTTTTTTAGTTGTTGGTAGAAATAAAAAATGCACCTCTATTTCGCGTAGTAACCATTTCTCTTTTCGGTAAAAATAATGCAACAGTTATATGTATTTTAATTGCCTTGCGAAATTTTTTATCCCGCAACAATCTTTTAATGGAGGCCAAGTGTAGTGAGGCAAATTCCTGGGATAATCTACCATCCTTGTATCTGTACTAGGTGCATTACGTGTAAACCAACATAATAAACGACGCTCCGTAAGCTCACGGCTGTATAAAACACCGATCTCGAGGCGATACAAATGGGTTACGTAGGTGTTTTTCTGTGAAAAAGTGGAATGCCCTCATAGCGTGGAATTCTACAAGTTACCACTAACGACGCTGTCAGCAAAAACGCGTGTGCGGGAAAATGACACAACACTTGGCAGTACTCTAAGTTATGGCGGTGACGTAAGCGACATTCTACATGGGCCCTTATAATCTCACAGCGTGATGCTGGAGAGAAGAAATGAAAATTCAAATGGAATACTCTTGAAAGATAGAATGAAAGTACTCTTTGAGTGAATTACGAGACATCTCCCAGAGCATAGACTTTAATTTTTACCAGACAAAATAGAAAAACTCACAACGCCCACGGGAGTCCAGCCTCGTCCTCTTCACTATTCCATTACGAGGAGAGTCTTTTTTGATTAACAAGGACGAGAAAAGTTACTCGTGGCTCTCCGGAGACGCAAAAATAAAGGAATTAAACTCTCGTAGTTGTGGGTACGAAATGAATTCCGGTCTCACGTAGAACAAGAACAATCTAACACCGCCTTCCTCGAGGGTATAAAAGTTGAGAAATGATAGCATCTATCTCAAGTTTCCCAGTGCTCAAGGAAGTTTTAAAATAATCATACCTTCGTTCACACAAATTTCTTGAATGAAATTAAGTTCTAGGCGAGATAAAACGAGAGATCCCAATAATGTAAACAAGTTCATGTGAGAATATCATTGTTGCGTTTACATTAATCACGTTTATTCGCCCTTAGGTGCTTGTAGGAGACTAATGGTAGCTCCGCTTATTTGCGTATCAGTGAAGGGCAAGATAGAAAGGACGGAGAAAAACCCGGCGTCGATGTTTGCCTGATCCGCACCTTGAATATGCAGCGAGCGTATGGGATCCGGTACTGAAAGACTTAATGAACTGAACTGAATAAAATGCAAAGGAAGTCTACGCGGTTCGTGAAAAATTGCTACGGGCGTACAGACAGCGTTACCCAGATGTTAGGCGAATTAGGCTGGGAGCCGCCGGAGACTCGGAGGCTGCGCGCTAGGCTTAGATAGCTTGAGCAGTTGGGAATGGATATCTTTAAAAGTGACACGGAGAACATAATCTTAGAGCCACTCTTATTTCCAGGTCCAATAGAAGCGATAAATTAAGAGAGATGTATTTTGCCGAACGGATAGATATGGAAATTCGTTTTTCCCCCGAACTTAAATAAATGCTTGTCCTTACTTCGTTAGAGCACTTTATTTTTATGTGTAAACGGTTAGTGTCTTGACACCTTCTGCCACACGCCTTTTAGGCGGCTTGCGAGGTATTATGTAGATGTAGATCTCAACGAAAGCCATCAAGAGGTATAACCTTTCATATCCCATTCGACGGACGGAGCACCGCACTTAAGGTGAACATGAAGTATTCAAAAACAGATTGGACAGTCTGAAACATCTCTGCCACTAATAGCATGTGAACGCGGGCCAACACAGTGAGAAGCTAAAGCTTTAGCCTACACACATACCTGATACTCTACATAATATGTTATCCAGAATGTCATGATTGAGAAATGCCAACAAGATCAGCTTGAAAGAGGATTAAATCACAAACCTCTTGTAACGCATAGCATTGGGGTGCATCGATATATTATTAATATATTATTATAATGTGAAGACGCTTGTGAACAAAATTTATAACAAAGATTAAGCCTGTAACTTATCGCAGTACTCTTCCAAATGCATGGGAAGTAATCAACTATATTAATAGAATGGGGTATCGAAAATATCGAAGTAAATGAAGTAAATATCTGAATTATACAATTTATGGATGACATCACAGTAATATAAGAGAGCAAGGGGAAAAGAAATGATAGTACTCCTAACAGCTGAAGGATTGTAACGCTAAAATCAATAGAACGAAGGATACTAAGCTACTTGTGTGGATGCAATTGAAGGGGCTAACGCTCGCTTTAAAGGAGAGAGACTGGTGCGATTGGAATCATTCAGCCGTTGTTAGGGACTCCCTCACATCGGAAAGAAAAAGAGCATTGGGCGGATTAACTCAGCCTAACACGCCATTCATTGCTAAACGTAACTTTGCTAAAGAAAAACGAAAATATTAGAGACATTAAATGAGTACGGAATAATGTTAAAACAGTCTGGGGCAAATTGATCCCATGTATTCCTATAAGAATCGTAGAAAGTTGAAAAAGTAGGTCAGAAAAGATATTAAATCCTTCAAACGTAGTGCCGGAGAAGGATACCGACTGCGGACCAAATGAATGGACAAAGCGGGAAAAATATTGGCTGTCTGGAAGACAGAGAAAAGTATAAGTGCTATCTTGAAGAGCTAACCAAAAAAAGAACGTTCCTGGTTTACGATAGTTTGGCTTATTTACAAGGATGTCAGAATCAGAGGAAAACTGAAAATTCTCCCTATCGTGGATTTTTAACATTATACATAAATGAAATTTTAGATCTCAGCTTGCATCTAACGACCCGCAATTTCATTTTCACTTTGTTTGTCACAAAAGTTTGTCCAACCACCCTGCGAAAGGCAACATAATAAGAGGATAAATAATTAATTCCTGCTTCACCTATTGGGAGTTAAACGAATTAATAATGAAAATTACTGCACTTATATCCACACTTTAATTCAACTCGGCCATGGTTTGAACTCAGCAACCAAATGATAGTATGTAAAATTACGCAGAAACGCGGGTTGGTTTAAAAGAAAGTGAGGAGTTTTACAAATTAATATTCGTTATGGGTTAAAAGAGTGGACATAATGACGTGAAAGTAGATACAATAGGACTTAACAGAAAAAAAGTTAAATAAAGTATCTCCCTATTATACCGCCAAGGCAGGTGCTCATCGCTTCATTACAGACCAATCAATATATCAATAGCACTAAAAACATACGCATAGACTTTAGAATTTCAATGGAACTTGGTGAAGAGCGAAATCTTTTATTGTATAATGAGTGAGGTCGAAGTGGTCCCACATAAGTTTGAACCAAGGTATTTGCAGAACTTTAAAGTTACTGAACAAAACGGTTGTTCAATTTCTGTTCACTGCTGATCTGTAAGACTAAGACTTCTTGTTTTGCTTTCTAACTTCATTTAAGCTGTCTGGATATCGCTCTAAGTGCTCTAAATACGTCGTATCACCTTTTTCCTAATATATTCATGAAGTTCCCCGATTTAGTGGTCATATTATTATCTCGTAACACCTCCATTGTAGTACCAACTATAGTTATAGAAAAAATCATCTATGGACTAATGCTTAATGAAAAGTCTCCATATTTGAGCAAAAATGAACTTTGCGGTTTTTATAACTTTCCATTTTTACCACCCAGTTTCAAAAATTAATCTCCACTTAAACAGATAATTAATTATTTAACTTTTATTGTGAAATTGAAAAGTATACTTTAAATGCATAATTATTACTTTGTAGTGGTGATGCACAGGTGATGATACAGATATACGATTTACCCATACACTCAGCTACCGCAAAACGCACCACCCTTTGAATCGAGCAACCTCGTACTTATCTCCACTTCAATAAAAAAATCGTCTTTTCAACGTAATTCTAACTTTGAGATATCACGCTTCGGGTATAAGGTTACAAGGTTAAATTCCTCACAAGGGAATCGAGACACCATGGACTGGAACTGGAAGAAGGCTTTCCGCAGCGTCGCTTTCCGTATCTCGTGCTTCCACTCTCAGACGGGTAACCCTTAAAGCGGAAGAATTTAAGGGTTCACTCAACCCCACTGCCTCTCTCAGGCTCTTCCCTTCAACGAAGTCTTACGAGTCGGAACCGGACGAAAAATCCTTTCACCTCCGTTTCCCGCTCAATTCTTCTCTCATGCGCCAAACTCGATCCGCGCCGCCTGACTTTGTCTCAAGTGCCACGGGACTCACCTCCCTGACGCCATAACTTCTCTCGCGCCGTTGGCCTTGGGAGTGACACAAAGTGGACGATTTACCAAACTTTGCACTCCTCTGGAGGGAACTTGAACCGTGATAACGGCCGCTTTCAAACGTGGCGGCGAATCCTTTACGCGCCCGATTCCTAAGACGACCGAGAAGTTAACCGAATCTCAAGGCTTAAGACCCAACACAACCCGCAAGTTTCAGGAAATGGAAGCAATCAGTAGAGATTACATCCATTGTGGCCGGATTTCTTGGTGAGTCAAATTTTCTTGGCGTGCTACGGACTAGGGAAGTGTGAAACTTGGAAACAAAATCCAGCCCTTGCGTTAAGAAACTATGAAACAGTGCGTCTTGGTCTTCAGGCGTATGAGAAGGCACAAAATCATTTCGTGTAACTCAAACATTATTCTAAGTCCGTGGACTCAGCTAAAAGCAATATTGTGTTCTGCATAACGCACTAGCCAGATCAATGCTCTGTGATTCCCCAAGATATAGATGACAGTCTGCATAGTAGGGACCAGGGGCGCAGCTAGGAATCAAGGCTAAGGGGAGTTTTAGGCGCAACCAATACTAAGGGGTTTGGGAGTATGGAATACCCGCCAGGGTAAGCGGGAAGTGCGGGGACCCTCACCCAAAAAAATGTTTAGATAAATGGTTGAAAATGGTCAGTTTCACGACTTTATGAGAGATATTTTATTAATCCTTACATAATTCTATAAGTAATATTAATTCAATTAAGTAAAATGGATTAAACTCAAAAATTTCTCTGAGCTCTGGGAGGAGGGGTTTATCCACCAAAACCCCCCATCGCTGCGCCACTGGTAGGGACAATCCTAAACTAACTTTAGTAAGAAGAAGGTGCAATTTCTGAACGATCTCAATGATAAATGATCAAATGCGAGTTATATTTTGCCTTGTTTTCCTATTGAAGGGAAACAAAAAGTGTTTTCAATACAAGCATATAGATAAAACGAATAATAATTTAATTAATGATTTCCAGTATATATATTTCATGCGAAAGGTCCACAGAGAAAAAAATCATTCGCCTTGACCGGGATTCGAACCCGGATCGGGGGATTTCCGGTCGAGTGCTTTAGCCAGTTGAGCTACCGGTGTCCAAAAATATTCATAGGGAAGAATGACGCCTGGGTATCATAACTGGTTAAAGCACTTGACCGGAAATCGGGGAATCCGCGTTCGAATCCCGGTCAAGGTGAATGATTTTTTTCTCTGTGGAGCTTTCGCACGATTGTGCATTGCGGGTGACTCCGATAAAAAGTTATCACCGTGGCTAGTCCCGGTATACTTTAAACTATATATATTTCAGTTTGGAGTGCTAAAGACTTTTCTCTTTATGTTAATTATAAATATACGACTGCTGGTCTCTGGAAAATCATTGAAAGTCTTGTACCAAACTGAAAAATTGTTTGAAACTTGGTTTCTGGAAAAATGGTTTTAATCTATAGAGGAAATTGCCACAGAAAAAAAATGAAAAAAGGGTATTTTCTTACAACCGAATGGCCTTTTTGTGTAATTAAATGCAATGCAACATACATAAAATTATTCAGGATGCAAAATGATTCACAGTGGAACCTCAAAAGCGTTAATCAGCAATATTATAAAGCCAGAAGCAATTATGTAAACAGTGCGAAGGAAAGCCAAGGGTACATTGTGGAAAATACATGAACGATATTACAATGAATATTGATACATGAATTAAGTTTTAAGCTTACTCGAGTGAGGATGAAGCCTACCATCGAGGTATTAGGAGAAAGTAAGATAGCAATTCAAGGCTAACGGAATCAGGAAATTCGAAACTAAGAAATGAAATTATTAAAGAACTTTCTAAGATGAAGCCTTACTAGATTTCGCGTCATGAGTTAAAGGCGAAAAATTCGGCATTTCTTGTCTGCTCCCATGAAAACTTAAGATCGAGGGAAAATTTCTGGAATAGGTTAGGTAATACAATTATTTCTATTCTAGATGAAATCACGTTTCTCTTCGCATAGTATCATAACAAATTTTGGAAGGGTGTCGATCTCAACGGTCACTATCGATCGGGAAATGTCAGAGACACGATCCGTAAAGAGGTGAATAGTACTCCTATTTTTTGCGATGTAGGTAAGTAGCCGAATAACCTATATCTTAGTGGTTGCTTTCGGAAAATGCTGCGTACGTAATATTATCTGCTCGACGTTTCACTCCTCCTACTGGGAGCGTTTTCAAGAGAATGGGCAAATTTTACGTACGCAGCATTTCCCGAAAGCAACCACCAACATTGATAAAAAAAGACTGTGAAAATCTTCTTTCAAAAAACCTATATCTTAGTTAGATCCGAACTCAGAAATGAGAGTGGAACTCACCGAAGCATAATCGCTAAGGGCTCTATTTTTTACCTCACCCTGTACGCGTACGGCCAGCGGGACCTTGATAAGTCATCAGCCCCTACTTAAACCAATTTTCCCCTACATACGCCATTGCAAGCCCAACTTGCGGCCGTTTTCGGAACTAAACTGCCCCTATTTGCTATAGGGTACTCGTACCATCCCTTCACTACATAAATATGGTGGCCAGATTTTGCCTGCTGAGCACTTTGATGAAATATCTTAATGGTATAATGCTCATAATGTAAGGTATGCTTATGTAGGTACACCAAAATTAATACATAGAAATATAGTAGAAATGTAAAAATACCTACTACTGCACTGTATCCATTAAGTGATATAAGTTAAAACATGAGCCGATGTTAACAAAGTGGAAACCATGTTGCCTGGGATATATTATATTATTATTGCGTATGGAATTCGGTATACTCTTTCAAACTATTACTTCGTTTACAAATAGCAGTAGTAAACTTATTTTCATTAAACTGTTCACAGAATAATCAAATTGTTTACAGAAAGTAAAAGGTCTCTAATAGGTCTCAAATTTTTTAGGCCATATGTTTGATCAGACCCACACCTTTTTTTTTGATTGGGCCAGATGGATTTGAAAAAAAAATCGATTTTTCCGATCCGCCCTAATGTCAAGAAGGGAGGGTTGTGAAGGGTTGACTCTTGGATGCGGCCCCAAGTCTGCGTCCCATTCATCATCCCCAAATCCTTTGACTCCTCAACTCATCTTCATTTTCTTCACTTGACGGTCGCTAACAGCCTCAGCAGTCCTCCTTATGCTCTCATATCGGCATTCTATCATGTCAGTGTACAACTAAATACGCGGATATTCCAACCATATTCCAATTTTGGTAATGGAATACTGTACTTTTGACCACTTTATTCGATTTAACTTCACTGCGCGGCGGATAAAGAAACGGCTCTCTTTATTATTCTAATTCCGTCGCAATCTAAAAATAAAAAAAGTTGATGAAGTCTATTGTACCAATACCTGGTGAAAACATTTTCTTTAGCCAAAATATCTAATATCTTTTTATATAACAATTTTACAGTTTACCCCTGTTCACCGACAAATTACCTCGGGCTCTTCCAGGACGAGCCTCTAAAGCCTATTTCAAACAGGTATATTGTGTCCCAACCCTTGATTTGAAGATTATGAAGGACTTTGTTGACAGTTACAGGAAAGGGATAACAAGTTGACCAAATGATCCGATAACGCTTACTTGACGGTTTCAGTTAAACTTATTGGAGACATCCAAAAAGCAAACGAAAGGCATGATGGAAAGGGGATGAAGGACAGCAATCATGTCGTCCACTGCGCGAACAGATAGGGTTGAAAACTTAGACAAGACGTGACCTGCTACCATCCGTACCTGACTGTGGCACCAGGAACATCGCTGATCCATTCGTTAATATTGTTTGGCTTGCGTCGGCGAGTTCGTTCATTTCAAATGGGTATTTTTATCTTAATAAGGGTGATATCTGACTTTATTTAACGTTTTTTTTTAATATAGCCGTCGCATCAAAACTGTGAGGTTCAAACGCTGACGTTAGCTTTGAGAAATGGTGTGACCACGTCAAATATTTTTCTTTTATTTGCTCTGACATTTCCTCTACTTCCACTACTCAGCTCATGATATATAATACGTATGATGAGTTAATTGCCTCCTATGTTTCAAGCGGTTCAAAATAGGACCCTCATTTAAAGTTAAAGGGATAAAAGAAATGTACAGGAAAAGATAGTACTTCTTAGGTGTCAATGCAGATTCAATCGATTCAAATAAATTTAGAGAAAAATGATGCAAAGCGGTGTTCAATCGTAATTTATGTGGTGCCAATAAAAAATGTAATAGTTAGATTCAACACAAAGTCAGCAAAAAATAGCATTTTGTGATAAGTACTTAAAAACGTTCATTTTCCTTGACGGGGTAGCGCGATGTTGAAATAAGAAATTACGTAATTTTAAGAATAGCAGGAATATTTACTTGTCAATTCATGACTTAATCAAGCCTTGGCAATGAAAAATAGATCAATCTGACAAAAAAGTGAGTTGCTTTGGGAAAGGAAACGGTCGCAATACACCTGCGCCGAATGAGACGTATTCATGCCCTAATAGATCACTTCTGAGTGAGTTCTAAATTCACCTATGATGCACTTTTTAATTTACACAATAATGAAAAAAATATTACCAAAGAGAAACTCATATTGGACCGTTTAAACAATCACGATATTGTGAAATAATCGCTCCTTTATATCAATGGTCAGTCACAAGTCTAAGAAAGTATAAATTGTATTAAATCAGTTAAAATTGCGCCTTCAGTCGTAAAAAGCTATCTCTTCAGCCAATGAAATCACTTAAATCATTACAGATTTTAAATATTTTGAATTATAGTCGGAAGAGTCCAATTAGATTGAATACCTTTTACAACAAAATTAAAGAATGAATTTGCAGAATTACTTCGGAGTACAGTAAAGATATCAGTAAAAAAGATAAAAAATATATAATCGACCGTGCTAATTCCTAGAAAATAGAAGATTATTAGCAGAGAAAGTTAGGCACGAGTCCTAATGCAAAGAATAATGAACTGAGTGAGTTATTAAGATTTAACCGGGAAAAGGGATCGCTATTTTCTGTTACAGCACATTCAATACTATTTGAATTGACACCGATCGACGCACTATCTGGTGTACGGGATAATTGGTCATTGAATATACTGCATTTATTTGAATCTGGATTTCGGTCACCTCCATATTTATTTTTATTCGATTACGATGTGAAATGTAACGTGAAAGACAAATCCTAAAAAACCGTTCACATGAAAATTGAACCCCTCTAATAAGCGAACCTCATTCTGGTATGTATAAATAAAGATTTATGGATATGCGTGGTAGTCATCTATTGGAATGACTAGTCATCACTATAAAACGAGGATATTTTTATTATATTAAGCACTCACAAATCGTGATTCTTTTTTATTGAAACCAATTTTAGAAAAAGCTATCACCGATTTCATATTCGCAACAACAAATAAATTCTAACGTGATTCGATTCCAATTGTAAAAATGCTGGCCCTAGTGGCTGGCACAAACGATTAGCCGTCAAAAGTTTCTCCTTTTGATGGTTAAACGTTTTGTGTTGAATAAAATAAACTGATTCATTAACATTTAGTTCAAAATACAGGATATTTTGAAGGAGAAATTCAAATTAAACACTTCGAAATCGCATTATATTCAGAGGCGCTATTTATAAGATTTATTAAAATAATCAACTACCTGCGGTATTTATGAGATATTATTTACACCTGCAAAATTATGGTCTTGCATCAAAATTAGCTGAATGGATACAGGCAGTTAATTTTCACTTTTAAAATCGTACTGAATACGCAAACTGATGAGATTTATTATTAGGATAATTTCCTAAAAATAGTGACAACAATGAGCCTTTGTAATTAAAATTGGTCGTACAAATCAAATATCACCATACAAAAAGAGTTCATTCCACATTTCATGGAATTCTTCCTACTATCAGCGGAATATGCATTAGGTATAGATTAAGGCGGGAGCCTTCGAATGGGGCTCAAAGGTCTTAGGCATCCCTTTATCCAGAGTGCCCGTTCCACCAACTGAGACCTTAGATATTAGCGGAAATTGCTTTTTCACCAACTGTGCACCCAATGCTGTCATTCTATGGCAAACTAATAGCAAACAAATAATATTAACAATAAAGTAATTAAGTAATAAACAGGTAGTATTTAATGTGCCAAGTACTTTGTAGACAAATACAATCTATTGCTTTTGCCCAAATGGAAAAGGAGTCGTCCATTAATTACGTGAGGTGATTTTGACGATTTTTGGACCCCATTACCCCCTTTAATGAGATTTCCTGAGATTTAGCTCCAACCCCTCCCCCCTTCCTCTTATCTCACTTGAGATTGTTCAAAATGCTCATGTTTAGCGTAAATACGTTAATCTATGCTTCATTGTGTTGGATTTATTTAAAAAAAAAGCCATTCATTTTATTTAACAATTTTAATTTCACCTGGTGAATACAATTGATGAATTCTTCTCGGGTTCTCAGCCAGGTTAATTCTTTCGTATAGGTAAGCCAAAGGCAATTTTGTAGAATCATGAATGTATATTATTAATAGCAAAATATAAATTTAACCTAAAAATTTGAGCAATAATAAAAATAAAAATAAATACTACTAACCAATAATAATCTTTTGACTCATTCGTCAAAGGCTTATACGTAAGAATTAACCTGGCTGAGAACCCGAGAAGAATTCATAATTTATTTCATAATTTTTATTTAAGATAAGTTAAGAATATCTTACTATGATCGTGGTCTAGAATCACATTTTACACGGTTTCTTTAAAAAAAATGAGGTGACACTTATCAGGACAAGTAGATATAAATATAAGCAAATAGTAATGTCGTAAATATATTTAGCAGTATGGGGGGTGGGGAATTTGCAAAGACAATGAGATTAGCCTTCTCCAGAATAGCTGTGAAGTACATTCAACCAATCGATTAGTTACAAACTATGGCGATAATTTCTAAGAAAAAAATAAGTAATTTGTTTGTAATTATAACTTCCTCTCTAAATTGATTGTAGCCAATTTGAGTGCATTTACTTCGTTTTGGGTAAGCTCCTTACCTGCCAAACCGAAAGGTCGCGTCTTTGAGAACCGTCGTGGTATATAGTCCAGAGTATAGGAGGGTTAGATTTTCCACAGTTGATTGTCTCTTCCCCACTTGAGATTGGGTGAGAATCGGCTTAAACCCCTCAGCGCCTCACGTGATTAATGAATCAATTTAGACTAAACGATTCTCAAACTCATTTTAATCAATATTTTAGCGTGGAATATCGTCATTGGCGCCTCGCAGCATCGTATCGTCCCACAAGGAGTTGGCTGAGCTGGGACATTTTGTCCCCACGACGCTTGTCATCCCTCCCTCAAGCGTGTGAGTGACGTGCTGTCCCACTCCACGCTCCACCCGGCTCTCTTGTTTACATGACCAGTCGACAGTTTTCGACACGCCCCAGGACTCTGACACTGCCCGCTACGCTTCCGACAGCTCCCTGCAGGCTATGGCCAGCACTGTTCCCCGCCACTCCTCTTGGCTTTGACGAATGCCTGCGCTGTAGAACTAAACGTTGGTTCCAGAAACCATCAAAGTAACAACTGGATAAAAGACCCTTCTTCGGAGTATTCCTACACTTTCAAAATATCCAAAAAGGTAACGTTTTTATATTCCGATTAAGAGTCGAAGGCAATGAACGAAATGCTGTCCGTGAAATGACGATTAAGTCCTTTTAATTAAAATAAAATACTTAATTTGAGCGAAGCATATTCATCAAAAGCAGGAGAATAGCTCAACCTCAAAATGGTTAAAAAGTGCTTAATTTATATTTCATGCATTATAATATCTGTAAAACCTTTTTAATATGTTAACCTTTGCGCATCTTCTAATAAACAGGGTGTGGTATCGAATCAGGCAAAGTTATTTTTCATATTACTAACATGATTCACCAAAAGTAAGGTGAGCTAGATATTTGGTCAGACGATTCAATTTAATCCCGTCAGTTCGAGTAATTAAAAACAGTGAATGGAAGCATTGATAAGAACATGAAAAACTTCAAGGCCATGTTGTTACAGGTTAATACAAGTAGGTAAATACCATAGGTGGCTAAATTTTCACGCAACATGAAAATGACACCATAGGATTAAACCTGTTGCAAAGAAAGACAGGACCTCCAATTGGTGTTAGTAAATATCTTTTCATTATACCAGCTTACAAAAAGGAGAGTTAGTTTAGAATTAAAACTAACAATTACCTTATCACGGTAAAGGTATCCTTAAAATTACCACTATCGAGCCAGTTATCTGCCAAAAATTACTATCTTCTTTCAAACCAAGCACATTTTTAGTCTCTTAATATTATACTATGAATATATTAGCACCAACTGTATATATTGAAGGTCCACTCTCTTATTCAGGACAGGGTTGAAAAAAATGAGTAGAATTTGGAAATATGATCTTGTACGGAATTAGATAAAATCTATCGAGGAATTTAACAGCCAAGTAGTTCAAAGGAAGATAGTTGAATGTCGAGTTCTCAAGAAAATTCTGAACTCATGGAATTAAGCCCTAATCAGACATATTCAAGACCAGGTATAAAAACAAGGCATTCAGTAAAGGAAGTGTTCAATGAGAACTGTAAGGAGAAATACCTCGAATAAGGTACATGGAGCAAATATTGAGCAATATGGAGGTGGGGAACTATGCTATAGAATAGCTGCAAAATGCATTCAACGAATTGATCGGTTAGTTACAAATTATGGCAATAATTTCCAAGAAAAAATAAGTATTTTGTTTGTAATTATAATTTCCTCTCTAAATTTATTGCAGCCAATGTGAGTGGATTAACTTCGTTTTGGGTAAGTTTCTTACCTGCCAAACCGACAGGCCACGTCTTCGAGAACCGTCGTGGTATATAGTCTGGAGTATGGGTGGGTTAGATTTTTCACGGTTTATTGTCAAGTCTTAGGGTGAAAAGCTCAACATAATCTACTTTTGGCAGTAGTTATCTAATAGTATTGATTTTAAAAACGTGTGGTAGCTCGCATAGCGTGACCTGCCGCGATTTTTAATTCGATTAAATCACAAATTAAATCCAAATGTGATTGACGGTAGTTGAACGAAGTTTCGAAGCTTAGCGTAGAGAAAATATAAACAGATTAAAGCATCTTGGATTAAAATATTTCAATCCCATTCTTGTAATCGTGCTTTTTTTTATAATCGTTCCATCTCTTTGTGGAACCACCCGTTTCGTAATACCAAGCCCACTTAAGCTAACCAATTGAGTGCAATAAGGTTTTCCCTCGCCAAAATGTCTGATATTTGCATTTTCATGACCTATGCTAGGAATGAAAATGAAAAAGCAGGAGAAATTTCCACAATTTTGCTCCTGCTTTTTCATTTTCATTATGTCACGTTTCCACTCCATCTCGCCTGAAACCTCAGACTATATACCTATGCTAGGAACTGAAACCTTTGGACTGTGTAGCGATGGCAACATTAGTTGAACTCTTGAGATGCCATCTATCATGCCTCTTTGCATTTAAAGAGGACACAACACTCTCCTTCTTTCGACCGGCCGCATTCTTAGGCGGTGACGTTGCATTCGTTTAAAACTTCCGTTACCATCTTGAAAATACTGAGTTGACCTTTCTATTAATTTCCCTAAATATCAAGCGCAAAAATCTTCTCATTTAAGAAAATGGAGAAGTGAATTTTGAAAATTTGTGTTACAGGCAAATATTTAAAAGGGTCTACTATATGTGCTCTGAAAATATAAAAGTGATAGTTTTCAGTTAGGAATATTCTAAGCTAGGAACAAGTAACCAAAAACGAGCGGAAGTGATACGTCCTATTGGTGACCAAGAAGGAGAACATAACAGAGAAAAAGAATGAACCAGAAGTAAAAGGTCAAAGAATGCAGTTAAAAAAAGAGATTTAAATAATGGCGTTTCATTGATTATACATATATTGGGCAAATTATGAGAAAATACAGAGCTCGCACGGAGGATGAGAAGCAGTGAAAGTAGAAGGAAGACAAAGGCAAGTAAAAATAACCTAAGGAAGGAAACAACACGAGAAATTCTCGCTATGGGGAAGTTGTAAGCAAGGCCACCCTCGACTCTACCAGAGTTTGAAGAAAAATGTAAAGAGAGGGAGTCATTTTTTCGTAAAGGTCATGTCCCTTTAAGGGCTACCCAAGTTCACGTAATTGATTTTTGAAAAGTTTGACTGAGCCACTTCTTTCCTCGAAGACGTCTGCTAGGACTGAAAACGTTCACCTTTCTTATATTTTCTTATACCGGTGCTTCTACAAATAATAGTTACGGACAACACTCTTATGGGCATAAAATCTTTTGAATGCAAAAGAATTTAAAGGAGCCGTACCAATGCATGGATTATCGTGAAAATAGGCGTTTCACCTGAAGTGGGCCGTGTGAACTGCGAGTTTTGTGAGCGAATTTTCACTTCTGTTAGCCAAGTTAAGTTCACATTTGAGAAATTTTTTTATCTGCTCAGTCTGAGCACTGAGGGGCGATGTTGGTCAGTGCATTGGAAAAATTCCAGTTACAAATAGAATATAAAATATGCTTGACAATATTAAGCCTGGCTGTACATATATATCTTATATCCATGATGCTAATGTACTTAATGTAATGTATACTGGATTTTGGTAGGGAAAGTAGTTTAACTACATGGCAAGTGGATACACAAAATATTGCAGATACTTGAACATTTCGGTTTGCTGGAAGTTCCTATTCTTTTCTTCGTCAATAGAGGCCATCAATGCACTCTTTAAAGTTGATGTACGGATCATCCAGTTTGGAAAAGGCCACTGAAATAATACAAGCATCAAAATACACGGATACTGAGTAAAATCAGTGTGTAAAATAGTTCTATTATGTTTAAACCTTATTGTACAATCCTTATTTTTATATCAAACGCCAATAAGCACGATATAAAAAATGAATAATTTTCGACAAAATACGGGATAAGTATCTCTTGTGAGTAGTTCAGTATTTACGTAGGAACCTACACTAGGTAATCGTTTCCTTTTCCTTGCCAAATGAGCGAATGGCACTTGCTTCGATCCAGCCAACCGTCTCTGCCTTAGCCACCACCCTTCCACCTTATTCAAGGGCAGAACACAGGAGGAGCTGCCTTCGCCCGAGGAGCTGGGATGATGCTGCAAGTGGAAAACTAGACCCTCCTCCCATGTGTCTCTTCGGTTTACTCGCCACTAGAGTGTATGTGTGCGTTTCGTGGTCTCTCGGGCGAGCGCGCACTCCGAAGACCGTGAAGACGTCCTCGGGCGCGCCGAGCGCTGGGCGATCCATTTTCCGGTCGGTCTGAGTCCTGGGACTAGGTACAATCCTAGAAGTCGATATTGACTCTAGCCGGCAGGTACCAAAGAAAAGGAAAGGCAAACTGCTGAAAGCGGAGAGGAGATGCAGATGCAGATGCGGAAAAGAGGGTGAACTGGGAGAGGTGCGTGGGGAGGGGGGGTTAGGAATAGACGTTAGGATGCGACGTTCAAACCCGGATAGCTATTGGCTTGAAAGTGCCAAATGCAAGCCAATTCGAGGGTGTGGAGGTTGAGGGCGGAGTCAGTGGGAGGGAGGGAGGCAATAATGGATACTTTGTAGCATTGATTGAAGATGGAGTGGTGTGACAGACAATGTGTAGGAACTGAATATATTAAAATTTTTGCAAACAATTAAAAATAATACTGTCTTCAATAAGGGCATCCTTACGACGATACAAAAATATAAGATCACATAGGGTGCATATTTTTTGACGAATAAATTATTAAATCATCCATTTTTCCATCGAAATAAGTTGAAAATGGATGAGTATAACACACAAATTGAAGTGCATTGATTTTATGCAGTAATATTTTTTTATTTTGCCTTATCGATATGGTTTATTAATTCTGCTATGCCTTTTATAAATGAGGAATATTTTATTAATTCATTGCGTCAGGCATATAGCCTCCATCTGCGCATGCATGAACGTAGATTCACTTGACGCTATAGAAATGCATGAGGAAAGTGCTCACGTTAAAATATGAATAAGTGAGAACCTTCAATTTTTGTCTGATTTATTTATTCCAGTAGATATTCAAAACCCAAAGAGGCACAGCTATGGTCGTTAGATATGGGTAAAAAAGGGCTTTTTCATCACATGCTACCGCAACTCGTGCACATTCATCTTATAGAGCCGCTGAAGCTATATCGTGCTACCTATAAAAAGACCAACGGTTTAAAGGTCTCCTTTCACTACTTTATAATTAAAATCTATTCTAAAGTACCAAAAAGCTAATATTGATGTTTTTATATGATGTCAGAAGAAAGAAGTAATCATAAACGAAAATTAATGCATGTTCAAGCGATATTTGAGCCTAGGAACTTTAAAGATACTTATCAATATAGTCTCTCCACAACGTACTCTTATGCAAGTGTTTTCATTATTTTACCGGAAATATACGTAATGGATCCTCAGTACACCTTTTATTCTTGCATCTGAACGCTTAGTAATCTCTTACACCCTGTAAAACACTTCTCGGCGTCACTATCCAAGAAATAATGCATTTTTGGGGGTTGGGTTGAATAAACAAATACCTTGAGAGCTCCTATTCACATAAAATTTTTGCATTTCAATTTGAGAAGTACGTACTTGTAGCACTTAAACCGATTTGGGATGACAACATCAAAATCGAGGTTCCATTAAGTAAGCCAGATAAGTATGATCTTTCCATTTTCCGCATTCTTTATGGGCTGATGAATTAAGAATGTTCACGTAATTTATTTTTAAATCAGGCTCTTATTATGTCACATTCCTTGCGAAAAAAAGAATCAAATAAAGTTTTTCCTCTTCAAACTCTGGATGGCAATTATGGTGCAAAACAGAATTATGCCGAAATTGTTTAAAAGAAATTACCAAGAAAATTTGACTTAAGAATAAAAAGCAAGCGAGGCTCGGTACAACGCTTTGGAATAAAACTGTTTACGTTTTATCGCATGAAAAGTCAACATTTACAAACGTAGGGCAGGCAGTACAGTAAAGCGCAGAATAGGGTTGCATTCAAATCAAAACATTCCATGCAAATAAAATGATAGTAAACGATAAGTTACAAGTGTGTCATAAAAGAAAGGTGTAATTTCAGAAGCCTAAAGCGTTCTTTCATAAATCCTACGAAGATATACAACACTGACGGGCGCAGGTATTTGCTGGCGTATTGTGAAACCTAGTCTGAATTGCAATTTCATTTTCGATTAGATAGTACAACATTCTTTATGGGCTTCTGGGCTTAGGAATTCCAAAAGCACAACTGAAATTTATATGCATCAATCTTCAGCAAAATCAATGTCAGTTCCACATGAAAAGCTGGCAAAGCAATCAATAATACATATTTTGGTATTTGCAGGTAATGACCGAGACACCTTACGGCCATTTCCTCATCGAGTCGAAAGTGAGGAAGTGAAGAGGAAAGAAAGCTGGCATCCGCGACAGCAAAATCGTAATAAAAGACGGCAAGGACAACGTCCAAATAACGGAATAGTACTGTGCGTTATTTGCCCTCCCCCTCATAGGGTATTGAATGATTACTATAGTTTTTCTTTCGCTTGCTCTGTTACGTGAATACTTTTTTACTTGGTAGTTATTGATTTGTACCATTGTTGTTGTTAGAAGGGTGGTAATAATAAGAGGGTGATATAAAAGATCGGAAATCGAGTAAATAGCGATTCAAGAGGAATAATAAAAGGAAGGTTTCCTGAAACACGGTTTGGAATTTTACCACTTATCGCACCAACGAGACAAGAACCAGTGCCAGCATAATCAGAAGCCAGATCAGCTGCCATACACACCGGCCAAGATTGTGAATGGCTCAGGGTAAGTTATTATTAAAGTCCACCAGCTCGTTATAATTTCCCCTGAACGATATATTAGTGTTTTTTTTCCTTACGGAAGATTAATTTGCGATGAAAAGTTTTCATGTGTAATACCGAGCTAAAGCCATTGTTTTCCGAATGAGTTTCCCTGTGCTGAGAAAGCTAGCGTTCTTGTCCTCAAGAGATTATGTGGTCTCAATAACTGCGGAGGCGGGTATCGCAAAGGATGTGTAGCAAAGGATTATATAATCAAAGGTTCTTTGCGTCGCAGTGCTCAACCAAGCAGTCAATTTTTGTGATATGCGGAATTCTAAGCCATTCATTGAAGGATAAGACGACCTTACTCTGTAGAAATGCATCCGCTGGTCTACTTTGGGAATGGGAAAATGGTAAATTAGAAGACAACTTACGACGAAGGAATAGCTGAGAGAGTCACAAATCCGTCTATATTCTCCTATTTTATTCAAAACTCTATTTAAATACATGGGATTGAATTTATTTACCGCTAAGAGAGGATTTAAAGCGTAAAGAAATTATTTTCAAAACCAGTCACGCGGATTCGTTCACAATAATGACATAGTTTGAAAATAAATTATTCCCCAGGTATATCATCGTTTAGAGTATTGAAATTGAGGAGTAATGAGCGAAGAAATAAGTAAACTCTTTGGCACATTTGATAAGCAGAATAAGTACTAACAGAAATAATAGTCAATAATACTAGAGCTCTTCTTATTTGCTGGATTTGATTATTAAATCAAATTTCGTGAACTCAATATTACGTTATCAAAATCAACCATGCGAGCTGAATTAAAACTAATTAAATTTAAAACTAATTAATTGACCAATTCATTTAGGATTAAAACTAAAATGAAATAATCGAATTTGCTACTCAAACGACTGCAAATATTACAAAAAACAGTGATAAAAATGCAATCTATAGGGAAAACAAAAATGAAAATTATTACGATGAATGTATATTTCAAAAATGCAAATACAAATATTGAAATATAACCAAGGTGATTTATTATTGAAAAAAAATCGGTGAATGAATTCTAGGAAAACTATTTCCACCGAGAATACCTAATCCGAAAATAAGTAATGGAGACAATACGCACTGATTCAGAGAGCGTGTATAAGCACAGAAACAAGGGAATAAGGAGGAATTCATTGCAGCGTATGGACTCTGCTACGAAGTTCTCATCCTATTATAGTTGTTGGTCGAGCAAAGGGAGGTATTCACAAGAATTCAGCCACTCAACTGATAAGAAAGGACTTGCTGCTTCATAAAAGCGTTTGGCCTTCAAAGCCTCTTCTAACCGAGCTGGCATCATTCATATGTATGCATTAGGTATGACTTCCTCAAAACAGAAGCTAATTTCATTGCAATTGTTTTATTCCAGTGAGGTGTAATAACCTCCTCCGTTAAGGTTTGCTTCCGAGCTCTTCTCAGCTTTTGATAAATCCTTAGCGAAACTATAATTCTCAGACTAATAGGGATTGCGACGCATAAAAATTAACTTCAAAATTCTCTTTAGCAGTAGAGAATTGCTCTAGAACGCTTCTGATTGTGGTACATTACAATGCTTCCTTTTGACCGTGTTCATTGAATAATAATAATACATATTTTTATGCTTGAACCATAAAGTTGGTATTCTTTGAAGTGGAGTTAAATATGTCTCTCCAGTTGGATGGATATCCATTACCGTCCATAACTCTTCTTCCAAAGAATTTTAGAACTTATTTGCCGCTAAATTTAGTCCATGTTTTCTCTTAAACGTGGAAATGGCAACTCGAAAGCAGAAAGTACGTGTAAATCACTAAAAATAAATTCTTAGGTAAAAAGATGTTTCTTATGAGCAGAGATGCTAAAATCAAATAAAAGAGTGTTTATTTTTTAATATGAGGGATCTTAAATCTTAGACATTGGACTTAAACTCAACGTTTATCACATACAATGCATAAAGTTTTCATGCTATGCGTGCCGCTCATATTCTATTCTACCATTCTAAATTTAGTCAGCTTATTCATTCCTATGAACGTTAAATTGATCGAAAAGAGCTAAATACACTGGAAATCTATTCCATAGTGTACACTGATAGCGGGTGTGAATGTAAATGCAAAATCTAACTCCTATTAGACTGCGAGTACATCATTCTGTTTTTTTTTATTTAGTAATTAGCGAAGGATTCTTAAAACAACAGGCTAAAGTGAAATCTTCGTTACCATGAAATCACACTTTAGGTACTGCCAAAAGCGTGAAGTTTTTTTTTCATCGAATATGTCTCTAAATCGCCATTGAAATCTCTGGACTTCTCACGAGTAACTATTTCAAACCACGAAAAGGGGAAAAAGCTAGTGGAACTTTACTGCGCCTAGGAATTTTATATTAAAAAAGAATAACGATCTCCATATGAATATAAAAAATTCTTCCATAAAAGAAGAACCGATATTCCACGCCCTTTCGCCGCATATTTCCCGAAACAAGTGTGCGTATATGCAATTTAATTAATGTTTTACTTAATTGGTATCAACTCCGAAGATAACTCTACCATGACCTCTTGTGAAGGACCATTAAAAAAAAACGGAAGAGACCTCTTTTCCTGCTTCACAGGTATTTCAGGTCCTCTTTCAAAAATCAGCTCCCTTGCATTAAGATTTGAGATTCTGTGCATTTTGAATTCATATTACGTTGCACAAAGAATGAAAAGTAGCACTCCAAGAGAATTTCATTCCGCCGTCACGCCTGGTTTAGCTTTTCTCTTTGCGATCAAAAGAACATTTGTTTATTCGCGTCGGGGGAAAAAAATATTTTTCGGGAGCCAAAAGATTTTCATATTCGAGGCCAAAGGGTGCTGGAAACGAGCGGTATGGCTCGAACTTCTAGCGATATGAAAATGTTTTCCGTACCCTGCAGTGTTTTTCTAGGTTGAAGAGTTGGCGGAGCCGGTCGGACAAAAGCAGGTGCATCAAATGTCTGGTGGATGTTACAAGGACGTGGAGAAAGACGGTAGGCGTATCTAGATTCGAGGTGCAATGGAAGATCTCCCGAAGGACGATATTCCAAGCTTGTGGATGTGAACACGGGAGAAGTTTCGAAGGGGATCGGCGATATAACCTTTTATCTCAGGAGCACGTGGAAAAATACACTGATCACGTTTTTCCCTCACGACGTAGGTACAGTGCGCCATCGTATTTGCCATCAAAGACCTTTTGTTCCAGGGCTCCACGTGCATAATTTTGGCAGCACAGAACTCGGAGGGAATCTAGAGATAGGTACTATAGAAAACCAATAATCGAGATCGTTACTATCGTTACTTTTACTTCTCTTACTTTTTGCTGGTTCCATAGGAAATTTTTTGTCCCTATGCTAATGCAATATAACATCCATTTATTAATTCATTAATTTTGAATGAAACCGTCGACATTTAGGAATAGATCACGACCTTTTTATGGCCCTTCTTTTTTCATCAACATCAACAGATTATGTTTACAAATGATTTTTTACGTCTACCACATTATGATTTTTGCAATTATTAACTAAGTACAGAAAAGCGATATCTATGAGTCGAATAATGCATACTTAAACTTAAAAAGCAAAATAGAAGCAATCAAGCTGTAAAATATACACCTTGTTTCATGAGTATCTTTTCAGACTTTATCACTTGGTACATAATTGATACACCTTTTGATACGCCGCTTCTGCCGCACGGAATACATATTGATTGCTCTTTTATGATTCAGTTGATAGACATTTTCATATCAAATGGCTGTTTCGGCTAGTACAGCTTTCATGTTCGCATGATTAAATTATTTGTGAGATCAGTCATGAATATGTCTGACTAGGTATTTTAAGTCTCACTGTCAGTAGCAAGAAAATGCATCGCAGTGATCAGTTAAAAAAAACGAACAACATGGTGCGCATTTAAGATTATAATTTAATACTTGCTGGTCAACGTATATCACACTTCTCTGTTAGCGATAGCGAATAAAATCTCACACGCCCATATAATGCACACCACGTTTTTAGTTTTGATATCTGAAACGTTCTTCTAAAACATATTTTTTTTCATCAATCACATTTTAAATTTTCATTAATTTAAGGCTAGTAGTTTCTTTAACAAACCTGTTTTTTATGAAAAAATTATTTTTATGCACAATATTTTTAAATATTATTTAATACTTTTTAGTTTAGTTTTGTTGTAGAGTATTTGCAATCGATTTAAATTTTAAAATTTTCTGTATCATATTTACTACCATTCACTTCACATTTTGAACCAAGTGAAAATACATTCGTTTCCATTAAATTCAAAAGTTGATAAATTTCCAATCACTTTTCTTCGCCATTTATATGACTGTAAAACTGAAAGTATATTTTATAATTTCTATTATTTAAAATCGCAAGAGAAATCAAGAACTAATCCAATAGTTTCACCATGAGACGTCCAGAATTTCGTAATGGATATTCCGTAAAAACTCATAATGCACTTTCTTTATTTCGCCGATTATGATTGCATCGCCTCTATTGGATTTTTGTGGTCAAATTTGGAACGCCGCATTCAGTTTTTATTGCTGAATATTACTCGACATACTATTACGATAGTGGTTAAAGTATACGTACAATTCGTTGATATCCAGTTCTGAGATATGCTGAAAATTTCACCGCTCTATCCAATCAGGAAGTGGTCGAAAATGAATTTGCAAGATTTTGCCCTGAAGGACAAACGAGAAAGCGGGTATTTGTCAAGAACATACACATTTCTTGTATGGTGCATGCTTGCAGAATAATTTTCATTGCTAATTTTGCCTTATAATGTTCTTTCTAACCTAATATTAATATTGCGTATTGGTTGATCTCTCCATTTTATTCTGGTTTTCACCGCGTCCATTGTGAAAACCCGAATGGAATGGAGAGATCATCTAATCAACGCCGCGAAAATCTTAGAACTTACATTGCGTATTGGTTTTACGAGTCAATAAGTCAATAACAAGTAATGGTAATCTATTTTATATCACACTCGATGTGAAGTATTAGTTAAATATTGTTTCAAACGTAAATGAACTTGATTATCATGAAATGGACCAGTTCAGCAAAATAAGTTTGATTTAAACAAATAAAAGAGGTAAAATAATCGACTTTCATAGGTGAGGACCTCAAAAAGAAAATAGAGCCTGACTGGCTCAGCGCGAGTACTCGCGTTCCAAAAAGGGGCGTGACTCCTGCAAGGTTAAAGCGTGGTAATTACGAGATAAGTGAATGTGTAGGGTACAAATTATTAAATATTCGAGGCGTTAAAATCGAAGTTTTCGGATTCTCAATCAGCTTTCAGGAATGAAACCCGTCAATGAATCGAAGGAACATTTTAGGTCACATCACTTGGGAAGGAATTCCACGGCGGCGGGAGAAAGTCCTCGCCTGTCAAACCAAAGGTCGCGTGTTCGAGTCCCGCCTGCTCTGGATAAGTTACACTAATCCAGAGCATGGATGTTTGTGCACGATTGATTGTTAAATGTTGATCATAAAAGAATCGATTATAAGGCCGAATAGTGCTGTTTTCAGAAGTGTATAAATAAATATAATTAAATTGTGCGCAAATTAGCTGACATTAAATTTCTGACCATTAATCTATACATAAAGTTGTCTCGTGTTATCGCAAAAGTATAGAAAAACTTTGTTATAATCCACCACTTTATTTTTTGCACAGGTTGCCAATGTTCATCCGTTCATTTACGATGAAATGAAATTCCACAAGGGTGAGCCTCAGACGATATATGTGTCAAACAAACGCCGCCGCCCAAAGATGTAGACGGCGTAAGGTCACATTTCTACCACAAGGGTTGCGGGCGACTCACCATGAGTGTGGACTTCCGGTTGAACACCTTCCTGAAGGCCATCGGGTGTCGGATGGCCAGGTAGCGGTCGATGCTCATCGCCGTGATGGTGAAGACACTAGCGCCAACGGACACGCCTGCGGAAAGTGAGGAGAAACAGATTAATGGGGTAGATTTCCTCGACGTCAGGGCCGGGAAACCAATATAACACCCTTGGTTCAGGTTTACTTGATTGATACTTCCAAAAATATTATATTTCTCAGTAGTGACATAGAATGTTAGGTTCATTCCTCTATTCATTACCACATTTCTTAATTCAAGGTAAAATATGTTTATATCGGTACCCTATATTATAGAGGCATTAAATTTAACAATTTAAGAATTATTTTGGGAGGTTCTGCGTTCAAGTACCAGTCTGACCACAATTTTACCTTCCGAAATTTTGCCTACTTGTCGCTGTTGCCTGTGTCCACGTTCTACTACGTGTTCCACTATCTTTTTTTCGCTATTTATTTTTGTGCTTATAGTGCTGTATACGTAGATGAAAGATAACAAAATCAAGATAATCGATGCACTGTTTTTATAAATCCTTGACCTGACTTTTGCTCATTGTGCATTTTCAATTTCAGTTCACCAGCCGTTGGTATAGTTACAATTATGATATTTTGCTTATTACTCCTATTAAGACAGGGTATTATGATTGAAAGAACGAAGTATCAAAATAATCTAATTCACATATCGTGAGATACAAGGGTAAAGCACCTAAAAGGACCTACATGATCAAAAAAATAAGTTACCGTTGTACATGAGCTCGAAGGGGAGCAATAGATGAATATTTAAGTCCAGTGATTAAGTTTCCGGTACTTAATATATTAGCACTTTATGGTGAACATTGCGGAAATTTGACTAGTAGGAAACTAGGAGGACTATATCCAGGTAAAAACGCAAATATATGAAAAATGTATAGCTTGAAATACTTCATTGATAAAGAAACGTATCACTATGAAAGATTTTGTTTAACCTGATTAAAAATAAAAATTGCACACAGGTGAAACAGCCAAAACCTTACATATAGCCAAACCTAATATAGAAAATTTAAAAATCACGAGACAAAGTGGTATGTGGCAAAAATACGTTTTGATTAGGCCTTTTTGTTTCCATCAGCTCCTTTCCAATTACTTTCTAATTAGAAAGAAACCGTCACGGCTTACAATTTCTGACAATTTTATGAGTTTTAAACAAGGAAAGAAAAGAATAATAAAGATATCACCTAAATTACTCATTCTGACGCCAAAGTATTGCCATGAGTAAGAGGCACGCAATGAAAAGAAATTATGAATCTTATAGGAATTTATTTTAGGTCGGTTTCATTTAATAAATCAAAACTCCTTTATTTGATACCCCCAAAATATCATTCATTTTTCAAAGATTTTGTTAATGGTAGGATCTGTAGATGCAGTGAAGAGCTGTAAGAATCAAACATCCTACAGCCTACTGATTGGGTTGTCAACTTATACCCTTTAGTCTAAATTTTGTTGAGACACTATATTCTCCTCTGCAACTCAGAGACTTTTTAACTTTTTATTTTTACGAATAAAAAAACTATTTTAGGAACTTCATTCCCAAAACCTCATGAAATCACTACTGTGTTTTAACTTACAACATTCCTCGCCAGGATGGAAGGAGATACCATGAAAATATTTTTTTTTATCTGGGGTGAAAACTGGCGCGAGGAAACTACCATATGAGATTATACCTAAGGAGGGAAAAGAGAAGAATTGCTAACAGAAGACTACTTTCAGATATGAAGGATGTTTGAGGAGACACATAACATCGGCCTCAGCGTACACGCATGGGAAGTTTCTATGAGGATCACGGATTTAGCTACGTCTATATAGAGCAAAAGGCACGAAAATAGGGCCAGGGTTGGTGTGATTTTGTTTGCTTGCCCAAATAGTGAGCTAGAGCTCAAATCAAAGCTTAGAGAACATTTTTTTCTCACAAAAAATAAGACGAAGAAGAAATGGCGTGATAAGAAAGGATTAAATAAATGCCAAGTAGTATTTACCAGAAAATTTTACTTGATATAGAAAATTCAGATATACTCAATTGATATATTTTACCACAGCTATCATTTTTTACAAAAAACGAAAAATATGTAAGCTATTGAACATCAGATTAAAATAATTGATGGAGCTAGTGTGAGACCCTATGACCGTCATTGAAATAAGGAGAGCGTAAAAGATAAAGAAACATATGCGACCGATTCAATAGCGGTAAAAGTCAGCAAGCTCAAAGTGATTTGAATATGAAGCAATTACATTAATAGCGGTAAAAAGAGAAAATAAAGAAGCCATGATGCTCCTCTGAATGCCAAGTAACAGGGAGAAGCGTTCTTTTTCGGGCTTCATGCCAACGGAGAGTGAATAACTGGACTAGAGACATTTTATCACCGGCTGTGCCAGACGGAAAATTTATGCCTGCAAAGCACTCACAAAAGCGGTCAAGATTTGAGGTTTATTCGGAAAATAGATTCAGGCAAATATTAAAGAGAGCCAAGAGCAAAATTATTGCATGTAATACGGATTCATTCACACGAAGGACAAAGAAAAGACAAAGAATCGTTTAATATTAATTGAATTATAAGGGAAAATTAATACCACCAATAGAATGGGGAAATGATATCTCTAAGGACAGAGTCATCAAATATTGATTAGAGAAATACGAGTAGAGAAAATTAATAAATATGGTATAATACAAAAAGATATGTTATTTAAAGGTCCATGCGGATTTTCTATTCAGTAAATACAAGAGCTCAGTAGTAAAAAATTACTTTCTTAAAAAACAGAATTTGAGCAATTTATGAAACTGTTTTTGACAAATTCGAACGCAAAAGTAATTGTCATAGGAATTAACCATCACATAATTCGAAAAGGCTACCATAGTTTTTTCTATCCGTAGGTTTACTGATTTATCTTGATCGTAATTAAAATTTTCAGGGAGGTAAGAAAAAAGACAGGTGAAAAATATTTACGAAAGGCCAACAGGAAACGATAAATTTCTTACGAAGGATGGAGAGCAAAATGTTATGAAAATTTTAAATTAAACCAAATATCACGAGTCGCTTCCGTTGCGTACAATGCATTAGATACTTCAGTTTGAAAATTTCCTTCAATTGCATGTATTACTCAGGGTGTAGTTTTTACCAAAAATAACGGATGAGAATTCGCATTGCAATAGAGGAGAAAGTTCATAATTCCCTTATCCCAGCAGTGTTCAGAGGCTTTGATCACGACACAGTCTATTTATACTTTTGTAATCTCCATGGACAGCGCAGATGAAGTCAGGTTAAGCCGCATATATCAGTTATAACATTATCAAGTTCTGGGAGTAATAACAGAGTACAGAGCGCAGAAAGCAAAAGTGAGTATAGCAATTACTGATAAAGAAAATTGCTGGCAATATTCACGATACTGTGTCTGGATCAGGGGGTCTCAAAGGATAGTTTTGAAAGTTGAGCCTCGAATTAACGGTCGAAAATTCTCCACCAATCTGCGCCCAACACAAAAGACCGACGTACAAGGATTTCGCGCAAGCGGCATACAAGGCGTTAAATTACATCCAACTCTTTGTCCGTCCAACAGCGATGCTGTGCCACTAAATGGCTCCCAATCCCTCTCTCCAGCACGGAGCAACATTGTTGTCGCGCGCGCGCGAAAATCCAATCGCGCCAAAACGGAGGCAATTTGCGCGGGAACAAAAGAACGACGGTGGGCGAAAGAGGCTTTCCGATTGCGGGCGGTGGGGAAGGGGCCTCCTCCCGACATAACCATTTGCTTCAGTTCACTCGACACCCGGAAGGATTTATGTTGGCTGGGATGACGCTAAAGTGAACTCGCTGGACTCGTGGAGCTTTATGACGAGCCCACATTCTTCCCCGTACTTCATCATTCCGAAGTGGCCGAGGTTTATTTAACGACAGCAACGGGGAAAACAAACGAAAACAGGGCTTCGATGGCTATCTCGAAGGAAACGCGTGGAACGATTCCAAAAACGCGATTGCTCCGATGGGGAAACTTTCGGAATTTGTCCCCAATTGTGTGTGGGTAGGACGAGCAATTGAAATTTTCGTTTGGGTCTCTTTTCGCATGTTCTTTGCAGTGGAAGCATTTCGTAACTTCGGATTGACATCAGGTACGACCGTGCCCTGCGACATCAATTCCAGTTGAATTGCATAGGTCCTACAAACGACAATAAGCCAGTTTTACCATGGTTTATTACCAAAGGAAAAGAGTGATATGGGTGAGTTTTCGGATGAGATACTCACACAGTGGGAATACAGCCAAGGAAAAATTATTATCAAGTCACTGAGCAACTAAAGCTATATTAGGTTTGCTAACAAAGCCCATTGCAAGGGAAGTATTAAATATTACATAATAATATTGCAATGCTAAACATAAATTATGACAATTGAAAGTTTGATCGAAAAAGCATAGCATACCATTGCGTCAGAAAACTTAGTAGTCTAAGGAATAGAGTCAAATGGGATGTAAGCAAATTAGCATTGTTGATCATTAAATTAGAGTGCAGCTGAGAGGAAGAGGAAAGATTAAGTTTTGAAGATTTATTAGCCATAGATAAAATTATTAGGTTTCATTAGTACCAATCATCGCACAAATCCAATAAATAATACAACAAATAACATCTTAGTTATCCATGCAAAGTGAACGGATTGGTGCGCAAGAACGTCAATTGAAAATTAATTGATAACAATTCCTGGAGTTCTGTTAAATTTTTCACCTGGTGAGCAATGGTTAATTAAGGGAAGGAAATTCATAATCCTCTATCGGAATGCTCAAAATATATTAATGCTTACTTAGGAGCTTTGGATAACTTTGTATGGCAAAAAGGTCGATTATTACTTATAGGGTTCACCAAGGTCATTCTCTCTATGAAAATTATTGAAATAAAAAATGCGAGATTTGCTTGCTGAATAGCTGCAAGAAATTCTAATCTATCGTTCAACAGTTGAGCCGTCGGATGTTGATAACGCCGTTTTTCCCACTCAAATGCACTCCAAATGGTTGCAGCTGCCGTCTCTGCAAGCAATGCATCTAAGCCGAAAGAACACAAACGGGAGACATACTTCAAGTGAATGCGGAGAATGGTTACTTCGTGAATGCGAAGGATAGTTATATAGGCACGATCGGTTCGGGAGGAAACTATATCTCTCAAAGGAATAGGACGTCATGGACGATAAAATCTCGACAGTCGGTATATCACGCCCAAAATATTCTCCTTGCAGCATCTAACCATAAAGAACACAAGATATCGTCGTGAGACACCATAACAACCATAAATATCCGTCTTGGCTCCTAGAGCGTTTGGATAAATATTGTATATCTAGACCGAGACTCGATATTCAGATCCCAAAAACAATTCTGCAGTCGTTACGGGCACTGCGATTTTGCGTTAAAGGTATCAAAATCAGTTTTTCGATACGAATTGCTATCTTGAATTATCCATTCCTCCTCCTTTTTATCGGGAGGAGAGAAAGATGAATTGCCTCCGCACAAGACAGTAGAACTGGGCTAAACGAAAGACGCACCTTTACTCCAGCATATTCTGGAGTACCACACCAGCATTATGCAAATACCTTTGCAAACGCACTAAATTGAGGCTATTTTCTTAGTGGATAATTATTTAAATTTATTATAATAAAATAAATAAATCATTATGAATCAATAAAATAAAAGTAAATGATTATTAAAATGTATGGAAAATTATCTAAATTAGGAGGAAGATGACTCTCCTCTGGTAATATTAAACGTCTGTAATGTAAAAAGAACTGCATGAAACTACAATCGCCGCAAAAAAGGTAAAACGCTGAACTTTAAGTAGTTCTACGAAATCCTGCCGAAGCTCCATAAGGTCGTGTCATACATAGTTTTACTCATTGTGTATTCGACTACAATAATGAATCATTAAAAATTGTTTAAACGTAAACTTCTATCTTCTAGGGTCGAAAGAGTGAAGAAGAACACGCGAAAAACTATTAAGACGATAAAACGGTCGTCTTCTTCTTTTTGTCTCGGGCAACATATTTGATTGGTGCATTTCATTGTAACTTTTATCAAGACAACAGCATATTTGCATAATAAAGAGATTTTTAAAATTAAATTTTGCCCGTTCCTTGATTTTTAAAATGGCTTAACGGTAGATTTCAATTCCCGAGGTTTAGAAGAGTGCATGAATATCGAAGTTACCTATGCTACATGTAAAAAATATTTACAAAAGTTTCATGTACGGAAATGTTTACTTTGCTCGTCTTACTTAAAATATACCACAAAAACGGAAATCGCCCCGCGGAAATACACACTATCAAAATGGCGATTAACGTCTTTTGTGGGTTATTTTAAGGAATAGGACTAATACCAACATTTCTTCAATAGCAACCTTATGCGCAGTCACGCACCAGATTAAAACTACGAGGATATACATTTCATTTAATATTTATGATATCAATAAAAATATTAAAAGTATTTTAATGATGGAAATGCGTACTGAAATGCGTACTGCAGATCCAAAATACGGTGGGAAAAACTATATAGTTATTTCGTCACGCAATTTTCTATATTCCATTTGTTAGCTTTTGAAAATTAGATAAGTTTAAGAAAGTTTATAACTGTACCGTTGCAAAATTTAACAATTCTCGATTCAAGGAAGTCATCTTATAATTTCAAGTCCGTTGAAGTGGCTTACGCACATTTCAACTTTCATCTGTGATTTCTACAGGAGGTGCTTTGTTCGATCAATATTTATACAGTCCGCTATATTCCCTTCGAAAGAGAAGACCCAATATTATTTGTGCAGTTTATCCGAAGATTCTTTCTATAATACATTCCAAGATCAGTTAATCTTTCTATCTCCGTTAGTGCTTAGTCTGATAAGAAGAAATATCAATGCTAGCGAATCGCATTGAATCAATATCCTTGCAAACACACTAAATTTTCTGTTCCCTTCGTGGTAAAGAACTTCACTGAACGAGCAACGAATCCTAAAAGATAAAAATATTTGACGAATAATTTTGCGACCCAGTATAAAGGAATGTCTTTCAACAGTTGGGCTCCAACACACCAAACGAAAAATGTTAGATCCTTGGAGAATAATAACAAAGAATAATGGGATAAATTTTCGCGTCAAATTCCAATGCCTACAAAATGAAAATTTTATCTTTCAATTGGAATTTAAAAAGGCGAGCAATGTTAGTTTTTAAATTCGCGATATATTAGAAAATTGTGATGAAATTTGAACTCGTGAAGGCCTTACAATAGATTATCCAACCTATCAACATGATGACTAAAAATGGCGTAACACTTGTGCGAGATGAAAGGACTACGGCTAATAACAGCGATCTGAAAGAATTTCAACTTGTGAGTTTTCCTATCCCATGCTCTCCTTCATTCTTAACGACAGGAAATCACGAAAAGTAAATCCATTAACACCTAACAGAGTGTGGTGTGATGTATCTGAAAAGGGATTTCAACATAAGTCGCCCTTCACTGTAGTGACGTAGTAGGTATGGGCATGCGTCTAGTTACCATCCGTGTAGTAATTTCCAATAACGGCTTAAAAAATTATTTTCTTCGTTCCACCTAGTTTTTTGTTCTAAAACAGCGTCCATTTACTTTAAATAAGCAAATATTTTCCCGATGGAAGACGTTGAGAGGCATTCGTATGACAGCATATTTTATGCCTTTTCGCAGAGAGGAACCCTCCGATAATTTGTTTGACGACGCACTCACTTGATGCCATTCCCAATACGATGCGACTGTAATCTTGAAAATTACAAAGATTCGAGGAATTGCATTCTATAGACACATGCATGCACTCCAATTCAGAGAAACTCAAGAAATTGAACCTTGATTTGTGAAATTTTAGCCTACATAGGAAAGAGGAAAAGTTTCTGCGCGAAATAAGTTTCTGAAAATGTCATTGCTGTGAGCTGTACTTCGACATACGAGGACTAAAATTTTGAATACTATGTTTCCATTTTATTTTTTCATTTATTTCCAATTTAGGTACCAACGAAGAGCATTGGAATATTAAATGCCACTAGTTATATATCGAATAGGCTCATTAGCTAACAATTTCGTACAGAATGGACGTGTCCGATGAAAAAATTAAATATGCGCTAAAGGATTTATAGCATATGAGGAAAATAGATGAGGAAAATAATTTATGGTTTCACAAGACGTGGGGGTCAAAACTGTGGACCAAAATAACAACAGCGGACTTAAAAATGAGAGGGTAAAATAAACAAGTTAAAAATATATTAGTGGATTAAAGCCAAAGTTGTATGATATGAATTATGTAGCATTCCTTATCGTATTTCTCATGAGTACTAAAAAAACTATGCATTTCCCGTTCTAGATAAATCTGGGACACGACAGGGGACTTTTCCTTCCCCATTAAAGTAGAAAATGGAGTGATGTTCTGAGAAATCATGAAATGTAACTGACGTTACTGAATTTCCAAAGTTATTTTGTGTCCTTATCCCCTGTATGGCGACTGCGCTCTGATTTTGATCGTCACGCAAAATTTTCTAACGATACTATGAAACTTCTCCATCATCTGGTTACATTTCTTAATTATCGTAAAAAATAAAGCGATAATATTACTGACATTTAAATCATCACATAATGAAGACAACTTAAAGTTTCCGAGGCCCATCAAACGCACCCAATTCAAATATTTCAGCCCACTGTATTCAGAAAAGACCGTAATGGCCCCTAATATTTAATGGTTGGGCGGAATACGAAGTCAATTTTTAATATCCATCTGATCCTCCATTACTGTCTCAAATTTTGGCAAAGATGTCACGCGAGGCTGCTATCTAAACGCCAATTAGCCTAGTCGTCAGCTAAAGAAAAGTCTACAGTCTTCACCAAGTGCTCATAGAGAAGTAATAACTTACGTAATCACTATTACCAGGAATCTTCACTTAAATGGGAGTACTGAAGACATACCTTATATCGGCACCGACTAAGTTGTCAAACACTTGCCAAAATATGGTTCATGGATAAAGTTGATGACGAAACTAGCTTATTTAACACATCGCTGCTATTACGACCATGAAGGTATTAGGTGACATATCCCTAACAAATGTCTTTGTATAATATTAAAAAACTAGGAGTGACCACTAGTGGCTCCAATTTCTCCCGTAAGCGTTGCTTGGCAACAGCAATTCCATTGTTTCGAGTTCAAGGTGGTACAAACCGCGCTCGGTACGTTGCGTAAATCTGAGTAAGGGATGAGAAAAAGGACATGTAGTCGCGAGATAAACTCGGTGCGCTAAAATGCTTACCTTGTAGATAATAGGTGAGCTTGCACATTGCCTCCCCGTAGAGCCAAAGTCGGTGAACGGACTGACCCACGGCCATGGGCATGCAAATGAAGGTCACCAGAAGATCAGCCACAGAAAGGTTCACGAGGAAGTAGTTGGTCACGCTGCAATCCCGACGCGGAGAGGCATGGAAAGAAGAAGGGAGATCATGGTTAGATCGAAAAAGTGATTGCTACAGCAGTCACTTCACTTCAAAATTATTTGTTTTAATAATCAATTCGAATTGAATCAAGACGGAATGAGATTAGTACAGAGATAAACTCGAAAATGACAAGGGTTTCGATAATAATCACCACAATACGCTGAATAATCTTCTCGCGGATTTGCGCGAGGATTTGAAAAATTAAGGTGGTTCTCAAGGCTAAGAGAATATTCAAGGTAACGAGACGGAACCCAAAACATGAGCTGCCTTAATTTTCTGAGCCTCGCGCAAACCCCGGAGAAGTTTATTTTTTGTATTCGCCGAGAAAGTATTAAATCATGCATCGCATTTCGTTATTTAAGAATGCGTATATTGTATTTCATTCAGATGT
The DNA here is from genome assembly GCF_921293095.1 of Ischnura elegans. Taxonomy (NCBI): domain Eukaryota; kingdom Metazoa; phylum Arthropoda; class Insecta; order Odonata; family Coenagrionidae; genus Ischnura; species Ischnura elegans. Next base: position 112,876,301 of record NC_060248.1, read on the forward strand.
ACATAATGGAGCTGTTATACCGCATCAACCATAACCAATAGCATATTAAGCGTTCACATAGTCACTCAATAGCTCATCACAAAGGGTGGTTGCGATAGGCGGGGGCAAAGCTTACTCCACACTTAGCCACAAGGGTGCGCTATCACATATTCAAAGGAAAGGCTACTAGAGACATTTTAGCTTAAGGAATGGGCAAAAATCTTCCACGGTCATTTGAAAATTTCATTTCTTGTATCAAATAATGAATACTAAGTAATTACGCCGATAATTTCGTGTATGCATGCATCATTTCATCTACAGGTCTTGGAATAGGTATCTTAAGAGTAAGAATGTTTTTTATTATAGTGCGGGAGTTCATGAGTTAACTCAATGGGAAAAGATTTCCATGCTTCTAAAATTGCCCTCTCATCTGATTATCTTACATTCTTATTCAATTAACGAAGATTTAGGTCTACCCGTCGCGCCGGCTCAGTTTTAAATTTACACAACCGCTTGAATACGCGTTTATCTTGATTTACGAATGGAGAGCTTGTTCTGAGAAGGAATTACAAGATAATAGAAAAATATTTTTATGAGAAAGGAAGAAGACATTTCTCACTAATGAAATTTTGATTTCTTCCCAGTTGTGTCAGATACGTTTAAACCTTAGCTGTTTAAACTTATCTGACACAATTCGCAACGCATATTTTTTACACGGCCACTAGAATCCCTTATCCGAAACCAATTGTATCCCATAATTTATTAAAAAGCAAAAAATATAATATAAGTACTTTGATTGTGAGAACAGGTTCGAAAAAAATACCGGTATAAACGGTTTTTAATGCAATTTTATTTAATTTACATTTCAGTTGTAATCCTCAGCTTCAGTTTGTAGGTGGTGGTTATCTTATTTTACCTCTCAGCTTGATTATTAATTCTGGCTATTAACAGATGAGATTTTCCTGCCTTTTATTTTACAAATGTCCCTCAAAATGTTTTCCATTTCAGGAAACAGTCGATTAGTTTCATTGGTCCAATGTCGTAAGTTTGACGCCGTCACATTTCAATGAAATTGCCTAGAGTTTACCTGTCTCCTCCATTGACAATGCAATTGAACTTAATAAACTCGTATCTTTGCCTGATAAATATATTTACTAAATATTTAAGACATATTTTCTATCGATTTATTATCTATCCGTCAGAAATTAGAAAAAATGAGCCTGTGATATAAAGAAGAAAAGTTGAGTTCCTGGGGATATGATTTAGGGAATAATATTTACTAATGAAGTTAGCTGGAAATTTCCAGGCTTAGAGATTGAGGAACAACTACATTCTTATGTAAGTATTTTCATATGGTCAACTCAAGCAAAACTATCCATTCAAGCTTGACATGAGCAGTAAAACTACTGGTAATATGTTTGCGAAAATGGATAGACTCAGCCACAATTATTCACTTCAATACGTGCAATCTGATTTAAAAACACTGTCTGCTATTATATCTCCACCTTATGACATTAATGAATCACCAATTAAAAAATAGCATTTAATTTGATTTATGACCATCACAGTATTCATGACTGGGTTTATGATTTAGTAACACAATGTTTTATGAAAATTGACATTAGTTTTATTCTCGAATTGATGGCATTGCTCTTTTTAATATTCTGGAAGCACGCGAGGATATTACTAATGGCGCGAGAACATTTTATGATTTAACTCCGTTCCTTCCCCATGTGATTTTATATGACGGGTGTAAATGGCGAGATTTATCGGTACCCAACTGGAGAATTAACTTTCACCGTGGTGTTATGACGATTTCATTGTGCATAATAAAATTTTATCCAGAGTTCTCAATTTATTTCCGCTGAAATGAATGATTTTTTCAAATTATCGTGATTCATATACATGGATTCCAAGGCTTCATAAAAAATACTTGCAGCGTTCCTACGTTCAAAAAGTGAATATTCCCCATCAATTGATGCATCGCACGCTTCTGTAGTCTTTTTGTGGGCCATACGAATGCCATTTATCGCTATTAATTGGAGATTTATTCAATTAAAATATAATAGAAAAATAAGGTATTCAAAATATGTTTAATTGGTCCATTCATCATTTTTCGCTGGGGCATCATTCAGCTGTTTTTTGGCATAAATGCATAAATGTGAGAAATAACATAAATTGGATAATGTGTCCAAAAATGGATTTTTAGCGTTTTTTCCAAACCCGTCTCGTATTCATTTGCATATGCTACTTTTAATATGAATAAAAATGGCTCAAGAGGCAAAATTTCACAGAGAGTATATGCTGTTTCATCAAACCAGTGACTTGGACTACTCCGACTAAAAAATTAAAGGTAATGAATTTGAGACAATTATCTAATGAGACACAAAGAAACGCACAGCAAATGAAATTAAAAATTCACAATAGTTCCAAAAGGGCATCATAATACATGTTCATGTAGTCAGACATCCCCCGAGTCAGAGGATTTGGCGTTCTAAAAGGCCTCACTGGGTAGAGATAAATGGTATAGCATTCAGCATATTTTTAGAAACGGCATATTTAAACGATGCACACAACAAAGAAACATCTACAGCACAGATTTCATGGAAAGTGAATCATGCATTCGACGGAATTTCGCAAGTTTTATGGCTTTGTCCGAGAAATACGTATTGTTATAAAATCCTTCCTCCAAATTCAATTTTCCTCCAAAATCTTGAGGAAAAATTGAAAATTGAAGCCTGGGTGAAAATTTTTGAAAAACAGGGTACTAAATGAGGGGTTTAAAATTAGCTTTAAAACTTTTTACAATCGAAAAAGCTTCATTTTTCAAAGAAATCTTTAATAAAGTCACGATTTTTCAATATTTTGTTTTCTTTTTTGATGGAACAAAGTGATTGTGTTTTAATATTTCGGAGGGGGTCCGGACCGACAAAGGGCCTCCCTTACTACGTCACTGCCATCACGTGGCTTGGGCGTATTAGTCTCGTTTTTGGCTTTTGTCAACCGTTCCCCATTGATATCACCACTCAATGAACTAAAACCGCTCATTGCATCCAGAGGAATTGGGTCCACGTTTATGACGGATTGAGCCTTGAGGATTGGCGCGAGAGGGCAATGAAGGGGGCAGGGCAATCGAGGCTGAACAGAGAAAGGCGGATTGGGCGAGGAAGAGAAAAATAGCCAACGATCGCGAAAGACATGACCCTCCCTTGTTATTTTTTATTTCATTCTCCCTACACTTCCTCGTCAATGGCTGGGGCATGAAAAAAACACCGAAACGACTCACTCCGCGTCAGGAACCGAACAAAAGAAGAACGCTGATCACGCGCGAAGGCGCACTCAATTCGAGCGGTCGCGGAACGAACCGAGGGCGCTGCTGTCGATTCCATGAGGAGCGAGAGAGAGAGAGAGATTGCGCGGGGTGGAGGCAAGGAGGACAACAAAGAACCCGAGGAAGGTGGAGCAGGGTGACGTTTGACCGTTGTCCGGAGCGAAGGGGGACCGATTTGACCGTGCGCGGGGGGTAAAAGGGCCTCACAGGGTGATGGATGTTGGGCCCCATCTATAGGACTACGGCGCGACGTCGCGAGAGGCAGGTCACGTAAAATTCTCATCCTTTCCCATGCCAAGCTCCCCCTCGCCATGACTGCGTTCCACGAAAGAGAGATGTCCTACATGTGAAGGAAAGGGATTCTAGAGGACACACATACAAAGCCACGCTCTCATACTTGTGCGTAAATTTTTAAACACAGTCACTATTTACATCAAATGCTTCATAATATTCACCATTTTTCGTAAAAGTATTGTTCTTATAAGTTAGTAAACAGTTTAGCAGGTTTTTAATTTTTAGCATGCTTTTCTACGGAAGAGAGGCATGGAAAATGACAGCCGCGGAGAAATCTAGCTGAGAGGCTTTCGAATTATGGTGCCGTAGAAGAATGATTAGGACCAAATGGATCGACCGAGTAAGTAATGGGGAAGTACTTAGAAGAGTTGGGGATAAGAGAAGTCACATAAAAACCTTAAAAATAACAAGGAACAACCTCAAAGGCCACATCTTGAGACATGATGAAGACAATCGCTGAGGGACAAGTAGATGACAGCACAGGAAAAGAAAGACCTCGATTGAAATGTACGGAAAAGGTAAAGTTGGTCGATGGTTGTCGTAAACGATGGAGAAATATATTAAAAAAACATATGCGAAAAATTCTTGCCTAGTCGGTAGTCTAACTCCTTAGCCAATATTCCCAACGAGATAACAATGTTGTTAATAGATTGTTGAAAAAAACGCCAACAAAACCATTACATTTCCTTGTCAATAATCTCAATTTTACCTGGCATTTTGTTGAGCTTTATGACTCTCAAAGGGCTAAGAAAGCTTTCCGTGCCAATGAAAGTCGGCAAAAACAATAGTTTTACGATAGTGTAGCCTGCCGTGTTAAATATCCTTGATTTTTTATAACTACCCCAGAATTAAATTTTATATCTCTTGTCAAGCCATGAGAATGCACAGATCTTATATAAAGATAGACAACATCTATTGGATAGCGTTAAATAGGACATTCGTACCTTTCCTTTGTATACGACTAAGCATTTTCAATTGCTCACTTCCTGTGAATATTTTCCATAACCGCTCTTAAAAAAATGACTCAAACCAAAGCAGCTAAGCATGAAATTAGCACCCTTCTCCTAATTTAAATGCTTCCCATAGGTTTCAAACGAAGTTTCTCTATGACTTTAACAAAATGCGGCAGCAATAAATTTCATCTTAATATCGCTATGGGTGAAAAGAGGTCGTGGAGGCTGTCCGCAGTAGAAAAACCAATGGTATATGTCAACATTTATGCGCTATTTCAGGGGGATCCATACGTCAAGTGGAATCTATCAATGTGGACGACAACCAAAAGCCGATTAGATGCCAAGGATACGGAGGATGGAAAGGTTTAGGAATGCGTTGTTGTTTGCTTCTGGCCTACCGATGAGTTAAAGGGGCGATTACCGAAGGAATCAAGGCCCCTGGCCGGCCACCTCTCTTGGACTGGGATAAACAACACGTGATGGATGAGTGTAGGTGAAAGTGGAAATGGGGGGGAGGGGGTCCAAGGAATTTCTTGGCTGAGAAAGCAGACAAGGTGAGCCCATAAATAGAAGCACGAGCCAGGAAAAAGAAGGGAGGCGGAGGAGAAGAAGGTAAAAGATCGATTTATCGGCAGTAAGAAGAACAAATATGCACCGACTCGAAGACAGGCCATTAGTATTCGAGAATGATTCCCATACATTACACTCGGAACCCCGGGCTATTTTGACTATTTTTGGCGACACTCGCTGATAGAATTTGCAAAGTTCTTACAAGGCACGGGAGGAGATGACCCGGCCGAAAAAGACCCTCGAGAAATGGCTGAAGAGAACCAAAATGTATTCATTCTCATGCGAAAGGAAACTAAACAATAATGATTTGGTCACTCATGCAATGCAAACCTTATAGGAAATTCAGACAGATTTACTACCTGAGTGAGTACAAAAAGTCTTTCTACGATACAGTTTGAACCCAAGGAATTCCCTTACATTAATGGATCTTTTATTATCCGTTCGAGTTCCAAGAAATGTTTCTCAAATTTATGTAATTTTTAATAGAAATGATTAATTTTTATGCGATCATTATTAACTATGGAAAATCTACTTGATAGATATTTATGTTAATACGTAAATATTTAAAGAGAAAGGTAAGCAATAAACGTGTCTGCAACAGAAATATTGCCTAGAAACTGATTTTAGCGCTACACGCGGCTCTCTGAGAAGGAAACCCATCACAATCATCACTTACATAGTTAAAAATACTACTAAACTTTGTTGCATCGTTGAAAAAGCAAAATATCGCTCATCACTATGCATTTGATAAAGACCTCTACTGGATAAATGAGTGTAAAAGAATCACTACATCGCATGAATATATCAATTTTACGAAGACGTGAAGGCGTTTATTTTCCATAGCTGTGCTGCTTTGAGGAATTCCGAACACTGTATAAGGTATTAAAGCTTATTGACCTGAAATAAAAATGAAATACCAACGCAACGACACTTGCTAAAGAGACGAATCGACAGAGCATCTAAAAAGCATATAATGATGTAGCTCTTAAGTAGAAAGTTACTTACATTAAAATTGTTTTGCTAAAATATATGGAGCTGGGAAGAACGATGACAAAACAGCGGTTAGGTTACATGCCGCCAAAGCGGTAATATTTCACTGAATATGCCATGCAAGAACGGCGTGCTTATTACTTTAGTAAGCAGAGGACAGGTCACATCAAAACTAACATTGACTTTTGACCTCGAGACGGAAAGAGGCAGAGTTCCTCTCTCAGGAGTCACCGGGGGACTTGCTCTTTTTTCCCCACGAGAGTAACTTGAGATGGGGATCATCTGCGCCATCCGCTGGCAACTCAAGGTATTACGGTGGAATTAATAAATGATGAGTGCCCGCGTGGTAGGGTTTCCACCGCCTGTAATTTGTATGATGACCTCAGCCGTGTGGGTGCTGTCCTGGCCTTGAGGCGTTCAATTATTTAAGCCAAAGCGGGCGAACCGTAACCCCACTGAAAGAGTACTGTCTGGAGTGTAAGCACAATGGCCGCAATTTAATCCGGAGTCCTTTTAAGTTTAAATTTCAGTATCTCAAGCAAATATTTGGTGCAAGGGCGGATGTAGGTTTTTTTTGTGAAAAGGATTTGATCGGTAAATAATCTTCTCATATTTGAGATTAATGACAACATTATACTATTACTACATGGCATATTATCTTTATCTTATTATGAAAGTTATTGATATGAAATTAAATGATTGAGGCTCCATAATATGTGAAATGAAACGAACGTAATGATACTGTGTATTTTATATTGTGTATTTTTTATGCGCCTGGGTGCGGCTGGGGGTGGGGGAATACGTACGTACGTATTTGTACGTGCCCCCGTGCCTCCCTCTTAAATTTGCCTATGATATAGTGTACGTTTTTGACCTTATGGTTCTAGAAACTTCTTATTAAAATTAAGAGATAGTAACAATGTACATAAGTGCTGGATCAAATTAGCGTGAAAAATTGAAGGATTTGAATTAAAAATTTGGATTCATCATGGCCAAATAATTTACACTCCCAATAAACAAAATATAATTGGTAAGCCGATTTTAGAGGCAAACTTTTTCAGGCCATATAAATTTACAACCAGCTCTCTCTTATTCTAAACCACATTCTCATCCGCAGATGGTGAAATTAGATGGGTTAAGAAAGGCAAGGGGATATTCAGTCTCAAATAAATCTAAGATTAGACTGCCTTAAACAAATTCTTTTGCTTTACTGATGCAAACGATTAGCTAGCTCATTTTTCCTCAGTATACCATAGAACGGATTTGATGACATAGATTTCTGCTCATGGCACTACTTATCTAACAATACAGTACAGGAAATCTAATAATATGGTAATGCATGGAGACTTTGTTGTCTTATCCAGGTGATTTAACAGTTATATATTAACAAAAAATACTCAATGCGTATTAATATATAATTAAAAATGATTCAATTAAAAAAAGAAATGAAACTAAATAACAACGAATATGCTTTGCGTTTGTGTTAATAAATGCTTTCTACCTTGCGTTTATAAGTGTTCTTGAAACATACATATTTTTAATATCGAATATTATACAAATTTATTTAAATTGCCAAGACCATAGGGCCATATTGTTATAAAATAGCTTTGGGAAAAATTAAAAATTAAAAACTGATGTCTCATACGGCACATTTAGCTCAAAAAACTTTAAAAAGGAAAACTTGATCTATAATTTCTATCATCTTTTGAGGCATATACTCAGTAATCATACACTAATAAAAATGATAATGCCAAGAAGAACCTTAGTTAGGATTGACTGCGAATTCAATTTCCCATTGATCAGAATGCGAAGTTAACAATAGCAAATATGGCAGAAAAATGGGAGATAATTCCAATAAAAAGATCAATAAGCTAAACATTGCTAATGTTGATAATCTCTCGATCAAGATTTATTTATTTAACTTTAAAATGGCAAGGAAGGTAAGATCGATAGTAGTAACAAGACTAAGAAAAATAATTATCGATAAAAAGTCATTTATTATGCTTTTTTGGCGGAAAACATGACGTACTTCGAAAACAAAAGTCAGTGAAAGTAATTATTTTACAAATAAGATTAACCTTTACAACGACCATTTGTTATTGAGTCGATTTTAGACTACTTTATTTCACACAAACTGTATTTTTCTCTTTGAGTGGCATCATGTTTTGCCTTCAAGTATAAACTTTAGCATGAAGATTAATAGAAAATGCTTCACGTTTTATTTTACATTTGGTATGTGTTCCTTTCTTCATTTTTCCTTAATTTTATGGTCCACAGACTACATCATAAACTACTTGAAGCTATTAACTCATTACTGCGTTGATTGAACTTGAAATTTTCGTATATAACTTATAATTTATTATTGAGCTAACGCTTGATTGTGATAAACATCCACCCTAATCTATTTTCGCATAGGCCATATATTGTTAACTATAATTAAAATGCGGAGGTCGTGGGAGTGATAAACTATGCAAAATTATATGGCTCAAGTCTCAAGGACGGCACACTCATCTGCAAAAAATTAACATGATCGAATTAAATATAGTTCTTCTCCTTATTTTTTAACTAAAACGCTCAGTGGGCAGATAATATTTCCATGAGATCCTTCTTAGCTCATCTAGAGCATGATGTGCGTGTTACTCAACCTGAGCTTTAGTATTTGCGAAAGTTGCTCCCATACATCAACCTACACGCTTATGACCTATTTTGCAACAAATTTTGCTATTTTGCCATGAGGGATTTTGTCAAGCGTTAACTATCAACGCACGAGACTGAAATTGCATCACAGAACTATAGTGAAAATATATATACGCTCACATCCTGCCGGTATACAAAAGAAGTAAACCTCGAAAAACTGCTTACAGTATATCTCACTCCTAACAATCGGCTCGAAGCTTTTTTTGGTTCATTTTCCGTTTGAAAAAAGGGTATCTTCTGCCGTATTTATTACCTGCGTGAGGAAAATGGATCGAATTTTACTGACAAAATCGTACTAGACGAAGGAAGTGAAAACCTTTTCCGACAAATGTACGTTTATTATGTTGTATGTGCTTAGTTCATTCCTTAATCCTACATTACATGTTAGATTTTTGCAAATAATTTTCGGTGGGAGGCTCTCAATCACTTGCAGACAAGGCAAGAAAGGGTCACCATATTGAATAATCGAGAAATCTTCTTTGTCTCGGGTATGAGCGCTATTTTGTCAGCAAATCGCAGCATACTATTTTTTCTCCTTGGTTAATGACACCCAAAGCCTTCTCCTAGAAGGCTTTCTCCCCTCATTCTCCTATTTTAGCGCGTTTACATTTCTTTCCAAATCTAATAGTGTCAATTTTAAAGGATTCATTTTTTTCCCCAGGTTTCTCACTCGTATGACGCCATGATATATATTAATATTCATATATTTACAATATTGTATTTTTAACTAAATTAGTCTTCCACTTAGTATTTTATGCCTCGCATTTTCATATATTTATTCCAGCCATATATATTCTCGTACATTCTCACGCATATTCTAATCATATTACTTTAACTCTTTAATTTCAATCCTTTTTTTAAACCCTGTATCTTCATTAGTATTCCGTTTCAAGCCAATAGCGTCACATAAGCATGTTTTTTAATTCTTTGTGAAGCAAAACCAAAAGGAAATATGACAGTCTTGGTGGCAGACTACCTCTTTCCCGTTTCCGCGAATTTCATTCTTTCATAAAAAAACTAAATATAATTCTTCTGGATATGCATAAGCACCACAGGAAAGCATTTTGATCTGATGGAATATGCATAAATTATTAACAGCCATAATTAACCTTGAAAATACCACGCCCGTTCATTCAGGCTCGGAAAATTGAAGGCTTATTATCGAAGTAAATTGCGTTCGAAGAATTCGAATAGTTAATGTATTCAACGGTAAATCGTCCAGTGACGTTGACTTAAAACTAGTAAACCCTCGTAACGCTGTCTTTAAGGTCTAGCTACAGGATTGAAGTCCTATCTACATCAAACATTTTGCGAGTGAAACTGTACATTTAGCTAATGAAGGTAACTAAACTATTGTAATGCAAGGTAATGTAATATGATACGAAGCCAGGGGCATAACAATTACTCTAATTTATCGGCATGAAACTTAAGAAAATATGGGATGAATTGAATTGGTAACAAATATATTATATATTGAGAACGTATTAATCTAAGATAATAAATTTGGGCAAGGAAATTAATGTTAAAATCACTAAGTTCAATTATGTATATAGCTTTCTCCCCTCAATGTGCATTTTAAAGGATTCAATATTTTTCCACACATTCAAATCGCATAATAACATTCTTTTATAAATTCATTTACTATATTAATTTTTTTAACTATATTAATATTCCACGCAGCATTTTATGCCACGCAATTTCTTGGATTCAACATTCAAACGTAGATTCCCGTCATATCACACTATTTGTTAAATTCAAAACTTTTCTTAGATCCTCCCTATTCAGTAATATTCAATTTCCAATACCGTAACATAAGGATATTTTTTCATTTTTTATGTCGGAAATCGAAAATAAAACGTGGTATACTTGGTTTATTTTCCCGTGGGATAAAATAACTGCCTCTTAGATGGCATAATCTTTTCGGATATGAGCTAGTATTTCTTTTATTAAAACCTATTCATTATGCAAATTATTTTTGGTCTCTTCGAGTTAAAAAATTATTTATATTTGGTGACTTTGGAAGGGTAGAGATTGAATCCGTGAGAGGGTATCTTACGGAAGTTTTAGGTGGCAGCAGTGGCTGCATCTAAGTATAAAAACATTTTTCTATAATTAGCGATGAAAATTGTTTATGGGAAGATCAGGGAATAATTGTAGCCAACGTGAAGCGTTTTCAGGAAAACAGAGCGCAAAAGATGTGCTTCACAAAGACATTCAAATTTAAATTTGCACGATTTAAGGTAAAATATACTTTCCCAAAATTTAATAAACTTCCTCCAGGTGAAGCTACCATAATACAATATTGTTGCAGAATTATTTTGTTAAACTTTAGGTTAATAAAAAAGTTTGTTTTTTTGTTTGTAAAGTTTTTTTAAACTTTAAAGAACTTCAAGGAGTATTTCATTAGCTAATCAATATTGCTCGCTGAACAAATGGCAGGGAAATTAAAAGTTATTCTTAGAACCGATAACGATCCAATTTTCACCACGTGGTGCTTCCAAAGTGGGCAAAACCACCATTTTCATGTATATATACTGTAACCCATCTCCGGCTCGGCAATTGATTTTAATAAACCCGGGTGGTCGCCGCGGTTCTGGATGTGGTGGGGGGTGATAATGGAAGGACGTGAATATGGAAGTTTTGGATGGGTAGCGATTAGCTCTCAATTATTCACGGCCGACGCTTTTCAAAGGGTTAATAACACCGCTGCCGATGCATCGGCATACGTCCTGTCCTTTCCCCCAATCCCTCGCTCACCCTCACACCACACCTTTGGATGATTAAATCCTTTTGGAGAATCCTTTTGAGGGGAAAAGGGAGGCCATGCAGCGCACTCAAGAGAAATGAGGCTCTCGGGGATTCACATACGATCGCGGAGGGAGATTAAGTATCCAGTTTGTCCGTGAGCCCTCCCTATCCTTTGCATGGGACGTTTATATTTCCCTCCGCGGCGGGGCGTTGTGGTGGTTTAGACCGTAGCGGGTTACGTTCCGCGTGAACTGCGTCCGACGATATCCGACCCCTTTGTGATAAGAGAAGGGGCTGGCACAGTTTCCTCTCTCTCGGCTACTTATGCGTAATTCTAACGTCGTGGATAAAATCTGTTTACCGGGCGCTGGCTACTGGGGAATATCAGTTTCAAAGGGGTAGGTATATATATTAAATTATCCTCGACACGAGTCTAATGCAATTTTGTATTCAAAACACTCCTCCTATCATGTGCAAAAACGTTTGCTTTACAATCTGTGCGTTTTTGCAAGTTAGCTGCGACCCCTTTGTGCAAGGTTATTGGCTGCTAGAGAGGTTTTTCAAATAGAAAAGACATACAAGGGATGTCCAATAAGTCGTTAGAATTTTCGAGAGATTTCACTCTTAATATCAAAAATAGATTTTTTCCAGTAAGTAGCACTCTTAATTAGTCAGCTGTTAAGTTTCAGCCATGTATATGGAATAGTATTCATACCATAGTTTCATTGCTGCTGCCAATTGTAGTGAGCAGCTTTCATTTATTTAGAAAAATGGATAAAAGTGAGTTTTGTGCGGTGATCAAACATTTGTTTTTATAAGGGTTAACGCCGAAAGAAAAAAAAAGCTGAGCTGTATGAAGTTCATGTCACATCTGCTCTTGTGTTTGCAAATATTTATAATTGGGTAAATGAATTTAAACGTGGCCGCACATCCGAAAAATGAACATCGTTCCGAACCCCCAGTGGAAGAGTCTACCCCCGAAATGATTGAAAAAAATCCACGATATGATTTAAGTGACTGATAAATCAAAGTGCGTGATTTAGTTGAGGCCACAGGTATATCGAAACGCACAATCGCTTTAATTTTGATGCACTGAATAGTAGAGGCCTTCACGTTGTAGAAATCCATCTTACTGATTTGCGAATGAAAAACTTTGCTGTTTCTACAATTTGGAACTTTATTTTCCTGACTAGTTTCGATACACTGTATCATATTCATAGGACTAGCAGTACAAGTAGCGTCGTTGTGGGTTATATACCAAATAGGGGGGAGAGTGGAAGGGGAGGGGAAAGGGGTGGAGAAGAGATGTCTGTAGAGCGCTACATTGTTGCGCTTCGCGTAGGAGGGGGGGGAGAGGAAACGGAAAGGAAGTGTACTTAGGGAAGGTGGCGTGGGTTAGCGTTATGGGGATTTTTCGGGTGCAAAATTGGGATGTCCAGGAGGGGGGAGTGGAATGGGAAAAGGTTTACATAAGTGATGGGCTCTTTCTTCTTGACTATTCTTAAAATTTCCAGTTGCTCCCTGATGCCCATTTTTGACCCTTTCTTCACACGGTGCAGCAGGATTTCACCCCGGAGTTGCTGAAGACACTATCTCGAGCACCGCCTTGGGATTGTACGGGAGGAAGGATATGCTAATTGCTAATTTGACTAATTTTAATAACGAATATTTTCAAAATTTCTTTTCATGCAAAAAATGACCAAATGAAAAAGAATAACCAAGGGATTCTGGGTTTACGAAAAAAGGGGGGTAAAGTACCGTAGCCTTAAACAGATAGAATCGAGATTTGATCGGGTCCTGGGATTAGAGATGCAACCTATTACTGCAAATAACCTTTTCAAGGCGATAAAAAAGGGAAATATAAAATTCAAGTCTGTCCTCAGGATTTTTGGTTTAAGTAATAACACTTTCCAGGTAATATTATAGTCGTTTTCACAGCAAAGTATTGATCTTTTAATGCTAACTTCATTGATTTTTGAACCGTTATGTATAAACTATCTAATGAAAATCATTTCATGATACTAGATATTTAAATAATAAATTAATGGTGACAAACTGCAAAAGGAAAGTGTAGTTTCACCAATAGCTACGATAATTTTATATATTGATAAATCATAGAAAAAAAAACCAAAAGTAGGAAAAAATCTTAAAATGTTAAGGAGGTAATAAGATACTTCCTTGTGGCAGATAAAATAATAACGAAGAAGTTTTTAGCATGACTAAAAGTAAAATAAGCATAAAATAAAATCAGCTCAGCAACTGGGAAATCGAGATGCAAACTCAGCAAATTTGGATACTTTTAAGTTATATTAAAAATATTCATACTGCAAATGATGAAATTAGAGTGTCCTAGACTATGTTGCTTTCGCTCCAATAATGGGGCTAATTCCGACTATCAAGGAAAGGAATGAAAAATAATTGACGTAATATAATATTCAGATAAAAAGCAACAATGATTCGAAGTCACATCATCCATTAACATAGATTCCATTTGCTGGGGCCCTAAACAGCAAAAATGTTACTACCATGGAGACAATGGCTTTGCGGGCATTGTATACTCATTTCCCCCGGCCAACTCTTTGATAACGGTTTTGTTCTCGCTACGACTGCTGTTGGGAATACACTGTGGGCCTCATTTGCTACTGCAATGCAGGGGTTGTGATGATATTTGCGGACGCGATGTTGGAGGAGCTGTGGAGGGAGAGAGAGAATTTCGTTGGACACTACGAGTGGAATCTTGGACGGAGGCAATTTGAGACAAGAGTGTTGGTGACAAGAGAGTAGGTGACTGAGAGACAGAGGTGTTTATTCGTCTCATCTCACTCACGATGACCGAGGAGCCCCATAGCCCCAGGTTGGGAAGGATGGGGTTGGAGTCCTGATTCGTGTCGTATGGTTTTTCGTACTCACAGGGGAGGAAAACTACGCGGCGTTGTTCCACAATCTGCATCACGAGGAGTGGATGGGACGAAGTGAACCAGAGAATGGACCGTGAAATGGAATGGGAGTGCATGAAACAGCCCTTCATTGCAGAAATTAATCTGTGAATCCATCCCAGGATTACGGTTATGAACCAATTTTAATGCACTATATAGGGAAACAAAATCAGATGTTTGATCAGTTCATCGTTTGCTACCGGTTATTTTTATACCCTAAAACATTTTGTTTTGTTTTTAATCATATATAATCCTAAAAAGAATCGTTAAAATATCAACTGGTGGTTCATACATCTGTGAAATTGTACCTTGCAACTATAAAATAAAAATATTAGAACCATGATTTTTGCTCAAATTTCATTAAAAAAAGTATTGTCAATTAATCAACTGTTGTTACATACCTCGATGAAATTGTGTCTTGCAACTATAAAATGACAAAATTGTAACCATGACCAATTGGGTGTAATTTTAAATCAATTAACTAGAGTAACAATCTAATTTTGAGCGACAGAGCGACAGAGGCCGGGATCAATACTTAAGTGATTTTTCATTGCTAAATTATTTTTTAATCCTTGGTTTAAGAAATTGATTAGCTGATCTGACAAGGTTTAACTAAAATCACGTTAGTTTCATGAAAAATGATTTGGCCATCTACTTTTGTTGATTGGCTGCTTTCATTGTCTCCCGCATCTGTTCATCTCAGGCGCTTGCCGCCAAACTTGGTCCTTATAGATGATTATTCTTTTTTTCCCTTAAAATACGGAGGAATTCAGTTTTTCATTGAAATCAAACCCCAAATTTAGTTCACCACTTAATGCCATCATTCGACGAAAATGTAAGGCATGGATTATTAAAATTCTTTATAACTATTCCTCTTCGAATGATGGATTGAATTTGTAGGTTTTAAGCGGATATAGAATCAATAAGCTACGTAAGTAGCGGATGTAGACTACTTAAGTAATATTTTCCGAAAGAATCTATGCCTCAAGATTCAAGTTCATACATGCGAGATAAACATAATGATAGCATGAAGCCAGAGAAAGAAGATTAAAAATGGTATCGGAAAATAAACAATTACACTTCGCGGAGCAGTAATTAAAATTTGTTAACAGAATTCAATTTTGCAAGTAAAACAAATGAATCAAAAAAGTTATCCGTATGGCTTGGTGAGGTATGGTATTTATATAGTTATTTTAGCACGTATTATTGCGTTATTTTGACAGCGGAACGGAAAAAAGACGTTTTTTTTGGGTGATGCTGTGTGTGGCACAAGTGTAGATCAGTAACTTTCTAAGCATGTGTAAATGGTCATTTTATCACATATTAATGATATGTAAATTGAAAAATGGTATATAAATTGACAATTATAGAAATTCAATGTTAGCAGTGACTTTAAATAATTATAATTTTTTCGTCAGCAAAAATAAAGCCGTCATAAACCGCCAGGGAAAGTGTATCGTTAAAGAATTATGACCTGGAGCCGTGCTCGGCACGGGCCTAAAAAGTAAAGAAGAAAGAGAGGGCTCAATAATAATGAAACGTCTCCAAGTGGCACCGCCGGGATTACAGCCTAAGGGAAATGAAAAATAATTTACCCCCGAAAACTTTCCGCCACAGTATTTCATTAAGGGAAAAGTTGAGGACTGTGCCACTACGCCACTGCGGTGTTTCGCCAATTGAATCAATTTCAGGAGTCAACCCTTTCAGTAATCACGCCAACGGGAATACGAGACAAGGTTAATTATAACCACGGGCTCAACTATCAGAGTACCTGCACAGCAAGCCCGCGCTAAATTCTTCCGTTGCTGGTATCGGAACATTCTTCCGTTAAATGGAGCTTTGTGTATCTATTATCAAGAGTGCTAATGGCTGGCGTAATGCGGAGCCCTTTGCGTTAAGGCCGAGAGGATAGATTTTAATTACATGGCTTTTAATGCTGGACTGAAGCGTTTGGAAAAGGAAACTACTGAAGATTCTTAGAGAAAGACTATGAAGAGTGGCACATTAAAGTAAATTTTGATCAACACTGTAGAATATGAGCATTGAATAGAAGCGATAATTACTTTAACATAATGAATCAAAGTGAGCGTACGCAAAAATTTATTGAGACATGCAACTTATATCCTTGGTTATGTGCTTGATTTGTCCAGTAAAGTCAACCATAAGATGATAAAACGTTCTGAGGAATGCTGCAAAAATTTGTGCAATTATAAGTTCAAAATGCTCAAACACATTGCTCAGCGTCAGTGATTTCCAATCAAGCAAAAAGTCAACGTTTTTTCTTGGATGACTTATCAGACCGTTAAGTCTTATGACACTGACTACTGGTCCTTATCCGCAACCAATACCAAAATTAATTATGCTGTTGAAAATGGAAAAAATTGAATTCAATGTATCTGGAGGAAAGAAATTAAAACATTTTGGAATTGACGCTGAAAAGAACATGCATTGAAGGTCATTTTAATGCTGTGCAACGATTTTAAATAAATATAAATTTTCCCGCAACTATCGGCTTGCATTATTAGAAAAATGTTGATTCTAGTATGGGTTGAGTAATAAATTATGCGACATTAATTGTCTTTCCGACATAGAAAGATGTCATCTTTTGAAGAAGAAACCTTTTAAGATCTTTTGCGAAAGGTTAATATGCGCGTATTTGGTCTAAATAATGTGATATAGGCTAAATTGCTCGAATTCTGCGACTAAGCACCAAGATCATGGGTATATCGAAGGAGAAATTTTTTTTTTTAACATTTCTGTAATTAATTAATTCAATGGGGAGCGAACCTCAAGCGCACAAAGAGTGTCATGAAGGGAATTGAAAGAAGAAGGTAGAGTTTAACGAGGTTGGAGAAAAATGAAAAGACTCCTGTTCCCTGAAAATCGTTCGCCGTGTTTATTAAAAAAAAGAAACGAAACCCGGAAGGAAAGACCTGAAAAATTCCTCCACCGTCTCCGGGGACCCCTTTGCCACAAAACGTGCCCTTAATACCCTCCAGCCTCGCTCTACGGTACAAGGACCTCTCTCGACTTCTATCATTTTCGTCGCGTTTAGATGTGCACAGGCGCCGCCTCGTGTGAGTTCATTCATACGTGTCGCTCGCCGCTCCTCGCCTGCGGACGGAAAAGTCGCATTTATATTCCGGCGGAAGATGAAAATCATAAAAAGAAAACGGACTACTGGCGGTGACTTTTAGGGGAACCACAAATATTGGATGCGCGCTTGCATCGTCACACGTTCGAGGGGGTCCTGGGCAACGAAACTTCTGCGAGGGTCAAGCGCCACTGTTTTTTTGTACAGCCACGAGCGGGTGGAAGAGCAAAAGAAAATCTGCGCCGAATAAATACAATTTCTACTCAAAGCAAACTTTTCTGCCGGGTTTTAGGCTCTCAAATTTATGCACCGATGTTTTACGGGCAGAAAACTCAAAACAAAAGCAAAACAAATGATTGAAGCAAAGAAATAAAAAATTTACAGCTTTTTGAAACCAATTTGAAGAAAGGGATATCCTAGGCGTCGCATGCTTTCCCCTAACAGTTTCCTCATTCATAACTTTAATTAATATTCCCTCATGGATAATATTTTTCCCCGTGATCTTACCTACCTTAACAATGAATCTAATTAAAACGAGTAATAGAGGAGCTATTTAATTTTTTTTCTTGGAAGTTGTGAGGTAAAATTTAACATATTATTCTGTAACACGAGAAGATAAATGACTGATTTCTACGCAATGTGACATAATTTAAGAGAAAAACGTTATTCTGCTCGATTTTATTTTCAAATGTTGATGATGCAGCTTCGATGGAAGATATACTCAAAGACTAGAAAGAATAGAAAGTGATGAAGGATAACGAAAATAAAATAGAGAAAGTTATGAATTTAGCAATTTTTGGACGATTTTTAACGACGCTGTGATGCTGCCAACACAGCATTTTAACTTCTACACATCGACGTCATCTTATGCTGGCCCATTATTCAGTTATGTAAGCAAATGAGGGAGAATATTCGTCAAGGTGGGATTTTAATGAAGGCTATAAGTGAGGAAACGTTTGGGTGTAAAGACTATGTAAAGAGAATATAGACAATAAATCTTGAACACATTAAGTCTTCTGAGTTAGTTTTCTTGTCAATCTTAGACAAGTAAAGTACCTGGATAAATGGACATCTATAGAGCAAAAAAAACTCAGATTAATAAAAATTTCATTCATTCACACGACGCCTTAAGCGCAAACACTCAAATAAATTCATACAATAGGAAAAAAAGGGATAGGAACATATAACAGAAAAAGGACGAGCATAACGGTGCTGTGGTAAATGGAAAAAAGCCCAGAAATCAGAGGGTAAAAATTCGGCCTGACTAGGACTCGAACTCAGATCGATGACAAATTTTTTACAATCAATTTAATGCCTCAATGTACATTTGCTGCATCTTTATCTTTTAAGTTCTAACACACAAGGATTTCTATTCTGCATTCAAAGCATAATCCAGTTTGTAATCAGAGCAGCAATGGCAAAAACTCAGTGTCAGAAAGCTTTTCCAGAGAAGGAAAACGGCGTTAGGATGAACTTAAAGGAATGCATCAAAGTCTAGGTCACATTCGTGGACCAAAGGAGTATAAGGCAACACTACCAATTCGCATTCAGGCCACCTTTCTGTAGCGACTTTTACGGAGAGCGTCGCAGGAGAAACTTTGAAGTCACCTCCATTCCTTACTACAATCTTTTTCCACGTTGAAATGAGAAGTGATGAATCTAATATGAGATATATTCCCAACATTAATTTATTTGAATGAAATACAGGGTTGTAATAAAAGAATGGTGAGGTTTCAGTAACTCATAGGTTCGGCATACATGAAAATAGCACTTTCATTTTATTTTCATCGCAATTTTAATTATAGTTAATAGCATTTTGTAGCATCTATTTTTTATTTTCATAATGTATCACTACTAGTGACGAGAAAGTGCGATGAAACACAGTTATTTGAAAAAAATACGGAATAGTTAAATAATTATGGGGTATAGCACTAATAAATTAAGGATTAAGATATAAAGTAAACAAATAAAAATAATATTATTAGCCTGAATATCATTTAAACTAGTTGAACATCAACATTGAACAAATTTCAACACTTTCTTCCTTCAACTAGTTGCGTCTGTCAGTCACAAATAGATTGTACTGGCTGAAAAACCTCTCTTCATCCACGCTACTAACTGGTGCCCAGATTGTGTGCAGCATTACCAAACTCAGTTTTTTCTTAGGCAGATGGCACGGCATATTTGCTTAAAATCGCAGAAGCTACCAGGGTTCTCTCGCAACCTCTCTAGTAACTGTCGGTGAAAATACATGTAACCATTTATGAAGCAGTAAGGCCCAACGTCTTGTGGCGTAGCAAGGGGAGGGCTGGGTAATAAATTTACGAATTTTGCCATCGAAAAAGCAAGCATGGTGTTTAAATATCATAAAAGTCTGGTCATTGCGCCTATGTCGCATTTACTCAGGTGTATCGCATCAATATCGCATTTATCGCATATGCAATTTTCACGTATCACTACTAATAGGATGATAGTGGGGATAGGGTGTCAGAGATTTTTCACATGCTGCCCGATCCCTGCTTGAGTGCCTTGAGGAGTGGCACTTTAAGTGCAGCACTCCGTCCGGACGCAGTGCTGCACTTAAAGTAACACTATTTTCACGTTCGTCTGATGGGACGTTAAGCTATGATCCCCTTGGCGCCTTTATTTGGGAGTAGGCTAGTGTCGACACCGGATTTCTCTCTTGTTAAGCGAATGAAGGTGCACAGACCGAAATTCATTAATCACTCAACAAAGCTGTTTCAGTTGATAAATTCGGAAAAAATATAATGTACAAGTAATTCTGTTTTCATGAACACAAAATTTAAAACCGCAACATTATTTAATGAACACCACGTAAATCATAAAGCGGAATCCGTAGACATAAAAGAAAATATACTCAATTTCATTCAAATTTACATGCGATTGCCAAAGAGAACATCCAATAAAATTTGGTTCCTGATCCAAAACATTAATTCAAGGTTGAAATGATATTAAGAAGTAAACTAGATGACCTTTAGCTTCTTATCTTCTTTTCAGAAAAATGCTTACGTTCTGGCTCTCCAAGTTCCCGTCCCGGAGATAATACGTGAGAAACGTTATTACTGCCACCCGCAATCCAGATAGGTTTACGCGGAAGATGGAGTATGTTGCATTACATCCATTGAATGAATGAACCGTACTTGCCCTATTTTCCATCTTATACATCAATTGAAGTTCGCCAAAAGCCTTAAACTATTCTATTCACAAATATTTTTTCCCATGACCCCTTTACCTACGCACCATAATTTTTCAATTATAATTTTCAGAAGCCTCTGTTTCAGTAGCATAATCGTCATCCGAGTTCTCTTTATCACTAACATATATCCTTTACACCTTCAACAGTGTCTTCTCTTTACTCATCATGCCAAGCACTTTATCATTCATTTTCATTTAAAATTATTTAACCACCTTCATTCTCATCAATTACCGCAACTCAAAATCGTTTGATGATATAATGAGGTGGTCCTTTTAGCGTCAGATGCGTACCCGCGATTGAAATGTATCTCTGAATTACCGGTTGCAAATATCTCACAACGCGTACTACTCACGCTTTATATCTTCCTCTTTTTGCGGTGCCAATTTATACCTTTGAATTCTAATCAATAGGGGTAGGAATCACTTTTCCTGGTTGTCATTTGCCCCTTTGATTCAATTAACTATTCGACTGTTTCCATCTACAATCGAACTCGTTATCCAATTTCCTCTAAGTACGTGCTCCAATAATCTTCCTTCCCATCTCCACCTTGATTTTCCATCTCTTCGCCCACTATGCCGAGCACTTCCTTGTTCATTTTCCTCAAAGGTCTCTAGACATTTTCCTCCACACCCACATCTTAAACGATCAAAGCAATTCGCCATTGTACCACAACACGTAATTGAACGACGCGCCCGTCAAGGGAAGACAGGATCGGACAGGCATCTAGTTATTTCGGGAATTCATTATGAAAAAATATTTTAAAAAATTCACATTTATATTAAGAGCGCTATTGTATATCTTCGGAACCCTTGCTTGTTTCCTTGTCATCTTTTCGTGGTGGATTCGCTAAAAATTTTAAATAAATATGGAAAACACGTTTTTAATCAAAGTTGAAAACTTTTTCAAGGAATAACAAAGCTTTCCTTTTTACTTATTTAAAAAATTATTCTCGGTATTGACGTCCTTTATATATTTTTAATTGCACTATCTTAATTTTTTTGTTGCTGCTCCCTGTAACCTTTTTGACGATTTGTAATGCTTTGTGTTACTCTTTGTACTTTGTAGGAGAAAAATTCCAGTAAAGAAATAATTTACTTTTCTATCAGTAGATACTTGAGCTTTCTTATACTACTATTTTCTAGTATAGATACTACTCTGAGGGTATGCTAAGGATCGCTAGACTACACAGACTAGACTTTGCTCATACTACTGCATTCTAGCATAAATAGTACACTCAGGATCCACCAGGGATGGCTATAATAATCAGACTTTTGCAAGGTTGAGTTAGTTCAGGCAATTTGTTAACTCTGATCAGATCTGCCCATTCCTTAAAGCAGCACTCGGTTTTTATTGCTGGAAGCCAGAACGCACTTAATTTGAACAGGAGTATCTTAACGAATCCACTTCAAAACACATCTAACGTAAGGAGTGACGGGGATGTTTTTTGCAAAGGCGGGAGATACACGAAGGAATGCGATTACACCACCAAGGTCTCTAGAGGCATAGCAGAAATGCACATTTTGAGGAATGAGATGGCTAGAAATTGAGATCTTGGCCATGCAGATTTCTAATTTGAAGTTAAACGAGGGAAATATGAAAGGTACTTTAGGCCATTAGGCGCAAGAGGCTTAGCAACATGAAAATAGACTTTTCTAATGAAATCAGCTCCTCCAATACGAGGACAAAAGTGGAAATGGTGAGAAAATTAGACGTCCAATGACAGACACACCCGGAGTCATCCCAGAACCCAATTAAACAAATTTTGCGTTATTTATCACACAACTCGTTCAAGATAACGTAGCGATTATATGGCAGGGTTACTTTTAAAATGGATTAAATGCAATTCCTCACTCAGCACGGGCGAAGATGTTTTTAGTTATAAAAATAATCTGTGATAACGTAATCGTCATAACTGATGAAAGACGAGTTGAGAAGTTTAAGGAAACTCTTCATGATAATAAGTTTTTAGCCTAAAATAATACGAGCAATAATAATGAAGCTACCGAGACAAAACTTAAGCAGATATAATAAAAAAATACCACCTCACTTCTTTAGGACCATCCAACGACAAAGCAAGCATTTCATACTACTCCATAATCACAACATAATGATAAATACAAAGCAAATTATTTATAAAACTATTACCTAACCAAATAAAATAGCATAACTGCTTTGACGTTTTATATTTATCTCAGTAAATCCAAATGTTATCAACAGCATGGATGGCACACCATCTGTTGCCGGTCTTAATTTAATTTATGAGAGGTACCGATTGAATTACATCCATACCTTCACATTAATCGGCAATTACCTCAGAAATAGCGGAAGATTTTCTTCGCCCAAACCTAATTCCATTATCACTCCTCCATCAATCACCGCAGGGACCTCGCAATAAATTATCGGTTCAATTACCGAATCCAAATTCAAGGGTCGGCCAATGAGCCATTTGCTAACGACTGCAGTCGTAAATCGAATCCGGTTTTGCCATTCAACCCCCGTTATCGAGGGATACTTTAAGCGTCTGTGGATTCCGGAATCCATCTCGATACAATTAAACGAGCGAAACTGAGGCGTAGATAGGACAATTTTTATTTTGTTTGTCCGGGAAGAATCAAATAAGAGCACAATCCAACTCAAATTAAATAGAAGTAAGAGGAAAAGTCCTTCAATTATGACTTAATATGCAAACTCCAATGGTAATGAATAAACTCAGGGAAATACTCCATTGCTTATGACATATCATGAAAAGATCAAGGGTTCGCCAATCGATAGAAGTAATATTAAATACTGGTGCAAGAATGCTAAAAAGATAGCCAGCAAAAGTGAAAAGAATCCCAGGTATGTAAATATACCTACACTCATTTATATGCCTGTGTCTCGTTAACCACCAAAAGCAATAGCAACGTTTTCTCGTTAAGTTAGCATTTTTCAAGTGTCACTTAGAGGAATTTATTTCCACGATAAAATGAGAATAAAAATTTGTATAATGCAAAGATTTTTCACCATTAGAAATAATAAAATCATGCTTATTTCATTATATTTATAGTCATTGAGAACAATTCGAAAATGAAGGCCAACTATCTTCTCCGAAAAATTTACCTGCACAAACAAATGAGAATGCAAAAAAAAAAAAACAATTCCATGAAGAATGTAGAAAATAAATTCTTCGATACATAAAAATGGACTTTGTTATATCAGAAGATTGTTTTTACCCATAAGCCTTTTAATTTTCTTCAAATTACAGTTTTTTTGTCTCACTCCTTCAATCAACTTTCCCTCTACCTCTTCTTCACCACAATCCCCTTATCTTTTTCTATCAACATATCCCTGACAACCCCTGACATCCCCAACAACAGTTTTAAAATATCGAAAGTTACAAGTTACTGAACATTTTTATATTATTTCATTGACTCTGATTTTAATATGAGAAAATTAGAATACCAATACTTTTCCTCCGAGCAACCAGTTATGTATTTACTATCTTTAAACCGTAATGAACAAATGAGCTGGTTTGATAGTACTGCCGAAATGAGAATCATATCGTGGATTTTATAGAATTAAAATAGTAAAAAACGCATTTCTTATATATCTATACATGTTTTTGAAATGAACCCATTCTCGTTGAAATCAAAGGAGGGGTATGAGTGCCATGAAACTGTATGAAAGCTTTATGAATACGGAATGAGGAAAATAATCTAGTGAGTAATGCGTTTATGGAGCCTTGTATTGGACTAAAATAAGAGGAAGAGAGATTGTATGATACTTTGAAAACTATAGAATAAAATGATACGAGTACATGGATAAGCATGTAACATTTTTTCATATGTGAGGATTTTGTTCATAATTCGTGAACATCCCGAGGGAGTTGTGCGAACCGATGGATATTCGAATTCATCGTCCCTTCCCTCTGCGTGTGAAATGAATCGCTCTCCGTCGCCAGTGCCTCGTCCCAATCGCCACCGCACTGAAAAATGGATTAGCGGTTCTGTTGCATCTCAATCCCCGCGGGACAGGCGAAGGGCAGAGCGGGGATCCTAAAGTAGAACGCAGTAAAAACGCGTTGCGGGAAATAGAGGTGATATCAGTTAACGTGGGAAAGAGAGTTACAAAATATGGAATACTAGATATCTATCTTAACGTGCGTATTACTGTGAAACAAATGACGTTGCATTAATTTTCGTCATTTAATTGCTTATTACTTCACAGATACATATTAGATAATTGTGCCTCGATATTAAAACTTTGATTTATACATATCACGAATAAATTTCAATAATATTAAGAAAAACCAACTGAACCGGAGTATTTAATAGTTTTAAGCATATTAAAATTATTTTCGCCAAATAATACGAAAAATAAAATTGAATGCGATCGAATAAAAAGAGCAGCAATGCAAAAGCGGTGTTATTTTAGTTGACATTTAAGCTAGTGAGCAGTATCTATTATCGTAGTCCACTGTACCTCGCCAGAGAAATGACTCATACCACCCATTAATTGCTTAGTATTTTTATCCATTAATTTTTTTAGCAATCATCTTACAGCACCCAAAATATTTGTACGTAAATCTCGTAATCTTGATGTTAAATGTGTTGTTTTCCAAAGTATTAAATTAAAACATTATGTTTCGAAGTATATCAAATGGGATAGCGCAGATGACTTCATACGTGGAACCTAATGATTAAGATGTAAGTGAAAAAATTGATTATAAGATTTCCCTGGTCTTCTGATTTTCAGTTTTGCGAGTTGCTTGTTTACAATTAAACCCTATTTAGTAACAAATAGCTTACAGCTCTGTGCTAATTTGATAGCAATGTAATACATTTTTCCAGTAATAAAATTTTACCTTTACAACGATAATTTAATATTTTTGGCAATAATGATAGATTGCATTTGACATTTAACCACCGCCATAAATAGAAAGTACAGTGAAAAGTAATACATAACGCTTTTCCAAATCGGATTCAATAATGATAGCACCCATACAACACGTGTTTTGCGGTACAAATAATAATAGGAATAAGTAAATCCCCATCTGGTAATGTATACAAGGAATCATAAATTAGAAAAATTTTGCGAATAACCACCTGAAAAGATGTTAGCAAACTGTTACGTGTCATGATGCCATTTTGTATTCTGCCGTTTTAAAAGCAAAATATCATCCTACGAGTTACACCAAACGCATTACACAAACGAATTCAGGGTTGCATTCGATTCGCACGAGGTGGGTTAGGGAGTGGGGGAATAACTTCTTAAAAATTCATATCCGCGTCATGAAAAAACTATTGTTTTTAATAAAATATGTGGTGGTGAACAACATCCAGCGCGGCATTTCCATGGAGCGTTATAGGTGATAAGTTTGTGTGGATTATGCGGTTGTAATTTCGCTCTAAGCTTTAAGCCGCGCGGTCACGAGGGAACGTGATTAAATATTAGAGGAGTTGACGGCCGGAAACCGCGCCCTACCCTGCATCCCATTCTCGTTTTCACGCGTCGAGCAGACGAGAGGAAGGGAGCCACAGGAACACACCACCACCACCCAACCGACCAACCAATATTGGGGACGGACGAGGCGCCGTTCGGAGACATTTGCGACCTCGCTTTCACTCGTATGGTAACACACGGGAGGACATTCAAAAGCGGCCGAAACTGCTCCCTTGCGCGTCAGCACCCGTGCTTGGGGCCGGGCGGCGAGGGAGAATGGGAGTTTGTGGGGCCCAACCTGCATGGTGCACTTACCCCTCTCTTTACATATCTCACACGCTAAAGCCCCAAACCGTTGTCCGCTCCACGTGACCTTAAAACTGCCCCATACCACCGATTAATTATTTATTATCTTTCAACTATTAAATTTTTTATATTCATATTACTGCACCCAAGTACGTAAATTTCGTATTAAAGACCGTTTCCTGAGGGTATTAGTTCAGCACAATCTAAACATCTTAATTTTAAAGGATATACTCTATCGAGCAGTATACCTTCGGAGCCGCCCTTGAATGCATAGAGGGTCGCAGATGAGAAATTATGCATTTTCATTTCAAAATTTGGTTCTATAAAATGCTTTTTAGTTCTTAAATACGCCAAAAGTTGAGGGGCGCCATTTTTATTTTCATCATCATCATCATCAGCATCATAATTAGTCAGCAATCCTAAGATTGGTTTGACGCAGCTCTCCATTCATCTCTCCCATGCGCTAGCCTTTTCGTAGCGACGTATTTCTTCACTTTCACATCCTTAATAACCAACCTGTCCTTTCGTGGGCGTCCATTGCCCTTTTCCCCTTCCACCTGTCCTTCTTCGATTGTTTTCATCAGGCCATCATGTCTCATGATGTGGCTAAATAATTTGTCCCGTCTTCTGCTCAAGGTTTTTAGAAGACTTCTCTTTTCTCCCATTCTTCTTGGCACTTCGTTACTACCGCGGCCGATCCCTTATACCTTCGTAATTCTTCGTCTAAGAGAGATTTCATAGAGACCATGCTCCATACGCACCATTTGATGAACTGTTTCCTTAATTCTATGCTTGTATTTTCAGCTGTGAGAAGATTCTTCTTTTTGTAGAATGTCCTCTTTTCCTGCGCTATTCTAATGACTAAAGCTCTCTTGCTTCGTCCATCGTTGGTAATTCGGCTTCTTAGGTAAGAACACTCTTTCAACTCTTCAAGGTCATGTGTCCCTAGGTTAATATTTGCCTTAGACTCCTCTTTTTCACCCCATACTAATATCTTAGTTTTTTTTGTTAATTTTCAGCTGATATCTGGGCATTGTATTTTCCATATTTGTCTAAGCCTTCTTCAAATCCTTCTCTGTCTCGGTTATTAGTGCTATATCGTCAGCAAATCGCAGCAAACTAATTTTTTTCTCCCTGGATATTGATACCCAAAGTCTTCTCTTTGAAGCCTTGAATTTGCGTTGAATAGTCATAGTTATTAGTTTTGTTCTGCTTTCATTTACACTGATGTGGAATGTATAAATAATTAGTTCACAAAAGGCATTGCACATTGCACCTTATCTCTTTCAAATTTACGTAATAGCTGCTTAGGTAGTCTGACATGGTACTCTAAAAGGATTTCTAAAAACAATTTGCTAAAATCCGAAAGGTACAAATATTTTTATTTTGTTCTTAAATAGTATATTTTAGTTGCAGAAAACTTTTCACGATTTAATTTTCAAATATATTCAATTTGTGACGGTGAAACTCAATTGAATACGGCACTTCAGGACAAAAAATTCCACATATTTTGAGAAATACGGTAAAATAATGTTGGTTTCACATCCTCTACCGGGACACAATAATGGAATAGCTCACGTTGCAGGCAGTAGTACGAAATCCTCCCCTTTCAAGACTGCGCATCAGTGACTAGCCTGAATTTCTCTTCGCTCACGAATTGCTGGAGTACCTTGTGCACTTGAAGTCAAAGAATTTGTGCACCTATCCAAGGATATGTCATCCGTAAGAACAGTTGAGAAAGGGTAAATGGACTCTTAATATAATTAAATATTTCAAATGTATTATTTGGATACAATGCCAGGATGATTTTTGAATTTATGAATTTTATACATAATATATCAATATTGGGTCTCGAGGAAGTCTGCTCTGTTGTCACTAATAAGTGCGGTATATATTGGCAAACTTCTATATCTGGTATAATTTTCCTATATATTCATAAGTAGATACACCGAAATTTGTTATTATTATATAAACACTAATAGGTACCAGATATATTCCTCACTTTAACTTTCTTGGGAGAGATGTCTTGGAAAATAACTAATAATAATGATAAATGAAGATATGTTATTGTAGACAATTTATTAACCGAGTACTATACGTGTTTCAATTGTTATACAATCATCCTCAGGTGGAAATTGAATCTGCTATTAATTACTGCTACAAATACAAATTAGAAAATACCTTCGTTTAACATTATCATTTAATGATTGAGTCAAACGAATTAGGATGTTTAGGGAATGATTTTTGGAATTGGATACTTCATATTCGCCAAGGAAACTGCGAAAAAAAACTATAACAATATTTAAGGGTTTGTCATTAGACAAGATCTCCCACTTTTCGATTCAGCATTCTCACGATGAAGTAATTTATTATTTTATCTATTATTCAGATCCTTTATATACTTTTCTTTTTGATCTATTATTATTCGATGTTACTACGTGATCTGTGAGCTACAGTGTCTTGAAAATAGAACATGAGGCAGCCGGAAGACCGACTTGATAAAAAAATATTTTGGCATATACCCATTTCGCATTATTCTGCACAAGAACCCTACATAAGGACGGTAATGTCCTATCTGAAATATGTTATCAATGGCTGCGCAAGTAATTCAAGTTCCTACTTTGGCCGCTGTGGCGCCGCCCACCGCATGCGAGGCTGGTAGCAGACGTTACAATAGGGAAACAATGTTATTTTTCAATTTTGTTTAACCAAATTACGGCGAACAATGATGAGTTTTACCAATTTTTCTGATAGGATGAGTTAGATAATAGTCATATCTCTATTTGATGGGATGGAATAAACCCAGATGTCTGTGATAGTACAGCGAAGTGAAATTATATTCGCACCGGTGCCATCAGTAAGAAACTGTTTTAACTGTCTGAAAAAGTCGAAAATCCGCCAATGAACCTCAGGTGCGCGATATAATCAAGGAAGGAAACCGATAAATGAATGAATATACAAGAAATTTGCAGCATGCAAGTCTGTTCGCCATGATATCTTGACAGACTATTTCGAGAAAGCTCAGGTGATAGTGCAGCCTACCGACACATTTGAAACATGGCGGATCTTTGTTTACAATGTTTCGGTACAAGCTGATGACTTTAAACCACTATCTCGGACGCTATACAGACATGGAAGCGCTCACATTTTAGGTATGTATAGTAAATGATCGATTTAACCCTCGAAATATAATATTTACGTTGTGGGAGCAGTGATTAACTTTACTAATTTCTAATTTTACACTCACATTACACTACGTCATATGAATACATTACGAATTTATATTTATTCCTTCATTTCACAATTGAAACAAATTGCTTCGATATCACTCATTAAAAAAGAGGTATACACGGTCCATAGGTATCCACGATTGAATAAGTAAATGGTTCTGAAATCAAAGTATACTTAAACAACTGCTCCGCTACGCAAGATCGATGCATTGTTATTGAAAAATTTTCATGCATTCAGTTCACTTTGTAAGTAACTTCAATAATTGCTGTGACCGGCAGAATATAGAATTAAAACGACAATACCTTAAACTTTCTTACCGTCATTGTACTAAAAATACCTTAGCGGGCATTCTTTCACGTACACAGACAGCATCGCCCATTGAAAATACAACACTCTCACCCTCACTGATGCCGATATCGGTGCGCACGGATTTTGTATCAAGCAATACTATTTATTTCACCATAGGTACTAACCGAACACTTAAAACGACTTTAAAAACTTTTCTTCATTTTAAGATCACCGAATACGTACCTTGCATTCCAACGGAATAAACGGGCAATAAACAGAATGATTGCTCGAAACAAAAAGAAATTTAATGAATTACTCATCTTGAAACAGCATACATTCCACTAGAACAAGGCAAAGTCTTCATACTTGCAGCGATATATCACAATTTTACCCTGATCCAGTCTATTCAGTAATTCAGAGTCTTATCCTCGCAAAGGCAGTTGAAGTAACATACGAATAATATCAAAAGGCAAACATTTACACTTTAACAATCGTTTCTAAAAACACTGAAATTATAATCAGCAGAGAATTGTATCACACGAACTCACAATCACAACACTCGATCATTTTTTTCTCTACGAATGACCTTTTAATCGTTCCACATGTGATTTCAAGCCACAGAAATGTTTTCTTACAACATAAAAACTTCTGCGGAAGTCGTAGATTCGTAGCAAACACTAAAGCAATCGATGTAAACAAGTCACGCTAAAAGATACACACCGACACAATAAAATCAATGCTGTCACTGCTAATCACAAATTAAAATAATTATACACCTAAATAATTAATTCTGTGATATCTTCAGGGCGAAAGTGTAGGTCACACACTCAAAAACACATTTGCAAACACGGTAAGTGCTAAAGCGCAATCCTTCCTTGGAATAGCCTTCATCCATTTCTCAAGCTCGGACTCCATCTGAAAAAGTATCGTAATACCCTTTTAAATTTCGATATTTATTAAAATAATGAGAATAATGAGACTTAACGCACAAAATTAGGAGCAAAATGACTTCAAATTTTCATGCAACCGCAATGGCGGACGACAATGACTCACGTGTACTTACTTTGTCTTTAAACAACCTCCTGATCTTCACACCCTGAAGTTTATTATTCACATTCGCAGGTGAATTTCCGCAAAAGAATCCTGGCTACCAAAAATTACGTAAACCCATTTCTTCCTGAGTAATCTTCGATTTTAGAAGAGACGCTCACTTATCTCCCATAAGAGGTAATGGTAAAATGGCGGTGAGCGTGACTACACGCAATGGCCAGCGCTGCCATCGGCGGGATTAGGAACCATATTAACTTGCGACAAGAATTTTGGACAAATGACGATCGGAGCGCACGAAGACAAACGGGGCTGATTCTGCATATGAATGGAACGAAAAACCACAACTGATCGAAATATATTTCATAGTAAATATTAGATGATAAATATAAATTTCAGGAAAATACATAAATTACCTTATTTTACTTGTTTTCTCAACATTTTATGTATCGCAGATGGCGATTACTTATTCAATTCGGATAAAAAAAAGATATTAAGAGGTAAGTACGATGTCATAGTAAATACTAGAATTAGGCAGAATCAACATAACTGCATTGATATAAATGATATGTTATTAAGTTACCTCAATAGATAGATTTAAAAAATATTGAATTCCCACTCATTAGTATGTTTAACATGCCGTACATCCATAGTTACCACCCTCCTAGCACCTAGCCACTTATACTAGAGCATCCATTATGGAGACCATGTCTTCTGAGTAATCAGTACATGGAAAATTTTCATTCTGCCGTCAATTAACGTACACCTGCGCGGCGCCACCTTCGTAATCTACGTTGCATTAACTCACTTCTGACCTCAAAGTCACCACTCGCCCCAGCTTGTAACTTCAAAATGTTTTCTCAGGCGCGGCCGCCATAAAGTGTTTGTCTTCTTTTTTTTTTGCACCGAGGGTAAAACTCCCCTAAAAACTCTGCCGGGACCTCGTGAGCGGATTTGATCTACCCACGTGTAGAAGTAGGTGCCCGAAAAGTCAAAGTTACCCACCGATTGGGCGAGGAAGAAAAATGTTGAAGCTCGCGTTCATGCGTTGCGATAATGTGCAGGGGGAAAGAGGGGATGAGAGATGTCAATGATGGCGAACGTAAATTGCACGCAAAATGTTCATCCTTCACAACTGAAGTGCCTCTTTAATATTTCCGTATTCACCTATCGTGAGAGCATAGGCATTACTTCGGAGGTCCACGAAAAATTCTGCATTGTCCAAAAAGGACGCTAACTTCTCTTATTTGCCCATTGAGGATCAAATAGACGTAACAGAAAAACTCTGTTTTGGGATACATCAATTTAATGGGATAACTGACAACTTTTTAATAGTTTTTTACAGCTCTTCCTAATTAAGAGTTGTGAAAGACGAATAGAAAGTAGTCGAATACTATCATAAAACCTTTAAATCGGTTTATCTGAAATAGTGCTTTCTAATTAAATCAATCGATTCGGCTTTAACTTTGTGAAAATCCAGTACCTACTTGAGAATGCGCCTCAGCGTAGAAACGTGTCGTACGAATAAATAATTTCCAGTGAAAGATTACCAAGGTTGTTTATTTTTAATTGTATTGCTTTCTAGTTTGCGTTTTAACCTTTTAATTTCAAATAATTTAAAATTCTGGAAAGAAGGCCTCCGCGGAGTGGTGTCGATGATTAGCTGCTTTCACTCAGGCGTCGGCATGCTTCGCAAATGTTGCAGTTTGCATCAGGTCTGAAGTGTTTTAAAATTCACCCAAGTGTTTCTAAAGATAACATTTCTGGGTTAAATACGCGATAATTAAGGAAAAAGAAAAAAGTGGATTTTTGAGGAATATTCAAGCGAACGGTGATTGAAAATGGACACATCATCACTCTAAATTCAATTTTATCGATTACCCTTACCTTTTCTTTGGTTCCACTTAAGTAGCTATTTTATTTGAATCTTATGTTAAGTTTTATAATCAAAGATAAATAGAAAAAACTGATTATAGTGCATTTATCTTACCCAAGGTATCACTTTTCCAATCAGGAAAATGTTTTTATATCTAGGTATTATTAGGTATATATTATTATTAGCTACTAGGTATTATTATAGGCCAAACATAGTAACCACTTGAAGCCACTTGAAGAATACCCCGAGCTTCTGATTCCTCAATGTTTTAAGGTGCATTACCACAGCATTTGTATACTTCCACGCGTAACCAGAGAAAAGCAAAAGCAATGAAATTGACTGAAAAAAGAGAGCACCAAAATAAGGTCGACGATATACTGACTTGGAATTCGGAAACACTCAGTTTAAAAACGATTTGGATTATTTCAATTAAAAATTATATTTATAACAGTTCACTACAGTTTTGATCCAATAAATAAGTGAATGTACTGTTAATAAATGAGGAAGCCTAATTTTATAAGTATCCGGTAAATATGTTTAACTTGAAGATATAAGTAAGAAAACGATGCACCAAATATGTTTAAAAAATGCAAGGCTGGAATTAAATACTGTTCTTTTAATCACAATTACTTTTGTATCGCATTCCGGCCAACTCTGAAGCCAATGAATATCTGCTCCTGGATTATAAAATAATTTGCGTAATATTAATTGTTGCCAACTTCTATTCCTGCTAGAAAGGATAAAAATATGCACAATTTTAAAATATTTAAAAAGATTTTCGTACCATGACTAAGAGTATTAATTATTATTGAAAATTTGAATCGTGTTCCACACGGAAAAAAACTAATAATCTTGATCTTACAGCAATTGATTTCATGTTTAAAAATTATCCCCTCAATCATCTAGTTCTTGAAATACTAAATATATTATTATAATTTTTTTTTCGTTCATGACCGTAAATTTCCACGCAACGATGTTTACTGTGCAGAGTAGTAAATATGAAATCGTATTTTAGGGAATCAAATAATACGACATAATGTCAGCATTAATTTCCAGAGTTCCTGGAAATGTGGTGCTCTAACCAAACCTTCGCCTCGAGTAACGCACGTGGTCCATTTCGATATAAAATTGCATATTACTTATAAGAATATATAACATAAGCAGAAGTATCAATTATAATATTATATTTTATAAATCAATTTTTTGAATTGGTTAAGATTTATAATAATTTTATAATTCGCTGGAGATGACTTAATGAAAGACTCTAAGTATTTGTGTACAAAAGAGCAACGTGAACAAAAATGGAAATTGCAAATACCACGTGACCCATTGAAACGAGGTTATGTGAAAAAATTAAAGTTAATTAATAGGATAGAAGGCCACACGTGTCACAAAATGGAACGTGTGCTGATGGATATATATTTTCTTTCCAATAAAATGAGCGAAACGCAAAAATGGACAAGCGAAATGAAAAATGCCTCTCGTGCCCATTTTCATAATGATTGTTCAATCAACTCTTTAAATGGGAGGTAACCTATAACTACATGGGTTGGTAGCGAAATAATGTAGCGATGGAAACATAGGAATAACAGTTATGTTCACTATCTTCAGCTCCAAGTCCAAAAAGGAAATAAATTTTACACCATACTCATTTCCACCGGACTGGACAGTCTCATATGTCTTAGGACTGATGAGAAATTTTTCATTCTCATAGGACGTACAATTCAATAAACTAACATCGGAATCAGTTCATATTTCTTGACTTTCTCCTTCTAATTATTCATCATGAGAAGCCTTTACACGATTGCTACTTACATTATTTGATTCACTCTTCGTGACATGCTTTTAGGTTACCCCTATACATTTAATTTCAACCCTAGCCTACTGATGTGAAATTTTCCTTCTGTCAATAATGAACGTTATGGACTCGCAATGATGAGTGTAGGCTGCTGCCTGGAACCCTGTTAAATACGAGCAAGCATACCAAGCATACTCGTACCAAGCATATGTTGGGATTTTTGAGTTATCTTTGCACACAAATTTGATGCTTTGGTACTTTTTTTATATCAATGCCTATTCTTTCTCAATGATGGAGAACAAATATTTAATCTTCATTCATTTCGGCTACCGTGTGAATACACCAAATATAACTCGATATAAAACACATTTCAAACAGTTGAGAATTTTATTGCGTACCTTTCATTTCAGGCTTAATAGATATCATTTGCTCCAAACAAATTAAGATTTAAGCAAGAGTTGGTAATAAATGAAGTTTATATTTATGTAAAGTGAGGCCAATGAAAATATTATAGTTCTATGAATTGATAAATCACACAACAAAATCCTGAGATGGCGATGGCGAATTATAACAGCTTTCTCTTTCAATTTCCTCATTGGTATCGTTGAGATTCTCCGCTATAAAGTACACCTTTTCTCCTTAATTTCACTCCCGTATTTGGTACCGTGAAGGATTGAGTTTGTGTTCAAAAAGTTGAAAAATAAAATATTAAATATTGAAAATCACGCTTAGCCATTACTGAAAGTGTTTCCATCAGTTTTATCATGCTCAATATGTTTTTACTGTGCATAAATATGTCAAAAATGGCTATAACCCTTAATAATTCACAAATATAGGCCCGAGGGGAGAAAATTCTTCAATTATGGATTAGTCGAAATACTTAGACTTAACAGGACAACTATGAAAATAATAACAAATATACAGAGAAAACAAGAAAATTTTTCAATGCTCCTCAAGGACCAGTTTTATAGTCTAGTTAAGTTCTTGAAAAGTAAATAATTGTAATTCTAAATTACTACAATTTACTTTCAGTTATAAATATTCTCAATTTCGGGTTGTAGCTGTATCATGTTCCGGTGGAATGTGAATGCTGACTAGACGTTATAAAACCACTCTAGCATTACACCCCTCCAAAAGATTGGAGTGTTGAAATAAATAAAACGAGCAGAAAATACGCGAAGCCTTTCCCAAGAAAAAAATGAGCTGACGAGCGCCATCCGCTGCGACGTCATCTAGCTTTCGGTTCCGTGTAGAGAAAGCAGGAAGGTATGGGGGGGGGGGGGGGGGAGGAGGTGGGGGGGCTCAAGCAGGGAAAGACGTAGCGAGTCGCTCATAAATCCGTTCCAAGCTGCGGAGATGAGGAGATTAGCGTCCTGAGGACCATCAAAATGGAAGAGGAGAATAAGGAGGGGTTTCCGGATTTTTCTCTTTCCCTTGGCGCCTTCCTTTTCTGGGTCTCCCCTAAGATTAAGTGCCGTGGCTAAGGGACAGACAACAGTTTTAATTAAGAGGCACCGAGCAGAACGTAAGTTTCACGGGACATTAGTTAATCTCGAGGGTTGGCAATTGGAGGGGACGTAGGGAAGGGAAAGGGCGACCTGATCTCTAAAGAAGTTTACGAATGGGTTTGGCTGTTGTGTATCGGAAAAAAACTTACTATCCCAAAATAAGAGCACCGACCGACACACGAGTTACTGGGAGCTAAAGGGCTCTCGCAGGGTAACGTTCGGCAGCTGGATATCGGAAAATACCAATAATTATAATTATACATCAAATAATAAATAAAAAAGTACATTTTGATAATAACTTATATTGTATTGCGATAATTTTTCCCAGTATCATCAAATATCAAAGTAAACAAGCTGCCCACCAATTTAGTTAACAATTATCAACATTGGCATGCTGTATGCATAATCAGTTCCCACAATTCGGATTTATGAAGTCGATCGGAGAAACTTCTGTGGATAGGGTAGCCACAAATTTACGGCTAGCAATAGGAGTTCCAAACAATTCCACCAATTGTGTTATAACCTTTCAGTTGAAAACAAACATTCGGAACCACTCATCGTTTCGAACTATTATTCGAGATCTAAATTGTGGCAAGAAAACTCTCAATCATCCATATTAATATTTACTTCCCTTCATTGAAATGGTAACTTCACTCCTAACGGAGCATGGCGTAAATATTTGAACGCCTGGCACAAAGGAATTTATGTCAAGAGCAAATTGGCTTTATTTTTATCCTTATACGGCTTTATGTATGTTCAGCGTCTAACTTTTGCTATATTAGCACGCACTTGTTAATTTTTGTTAAGTTATAGCTTATCTAAATTACCTACTTTTATTTAAGGGAATGTAAAATATCTTGATTCCATTGATTAGTGCGGTTTAAGAGGGAGTTTCTTAGCATCACGTCAACACAATGTGAAAGACTGAAATTTAAGTAATGGGATCGGTATATTCATATTAGGGCACCATCATCCTTGCAATTATGTGTGACGTTAAAAATATGAATAAAATTCGAAATAAATTCCTACAAATAATATACGGATAAATATACATTATCATAAATATACATGAAAAAGAAAATATTTGAGGATTAAAATTGGCAATATTTCATCCAGTAATTCCAATTAGAATCAACCTGAATGCCTTCTTTTCTCCCTCCTATAACGTATTTTTCCGTTTTCTGTGAGATAATTTATGAAAAAAAACTGCTTTACGTTTTTTCTGAGAACTCAGATAGCTAGATATAACCGGATCACCATGTTTTCGAAGTTCGACAAATTTTGTTCCAAGAAAATCGTAATTTTTTTCTATAAATTGACTGTAAAGACATACTTTTTTGATAAAGATGTCAGTCATTTTTTTTAGCGTCATTTCAAAAATAAACGAATAATCCTCGTCACTTGTTCGATTTTATTCTAGCAGTCAACGATTCCAAAAATTTAAGTTCGTAAACACTCGTACTTCTTTATCAAATCAACTCCACTCGGACTCAAATATTTTTTTCTGCAAGAATCGGATGCAGCGAGGGTGCCCTAAATTACTCAACTGGACGACTCTCTGGAAATTTGCAATAAAATTATAGCACCAAAGCCATTATTTCAATATTTAAGAGGGAAATTATTAGCATCACGTCAACACAATGTGAAAGCCTGAAATTTAAGTGATGGGATCGCTATATTCATATTAAGGCACCATCATCCTTACAATAATGTCTTAATTGCTATTATTTTACCTTTTTAAATGCTTAAGATGATTCTGTATGCATTCTCTGCTGACGTACCATGTCATAATAGAAGGCAAAACGGAAATTCAAAATTCAAATAGTAGTTTTCGATATAAATAAAAGCTAAATAAAGAACTACTAACTGTATTTGTCCAAATTTTCCTGGTGCTCCTTTTCATCCCTGGTGCTTCTTTTAGTGCCCAGTTTATCTTCTATTCTTGCCAATTTTTTAAAAGTAGGCAATTTATTGAAAGAAAAATAAAATGAAAACGTCGCAATACAGAGAAAATAAGGCCCTATTACCCTAATATTTGGAACTAACACTCTTAGGACTTTACCAGGCAGAAACTCTAGCCCTCTATGCAATTTCCTGAAGTATAAATTATGACATTCATAGCATATGTAGGTTTTTAACAGCAAAGCTCATGATTTAAATCCATCCAGAAAATTTGCTTGCAATGCCTTTTGCTATGCTGTCAAAATGTTTCGCAAATAAAGAGGACATTCACTATAAAAACGTGACCCCTCCGCCTGCATAGTTCGGAGGAGAAGCATTTTTATTTAAGTTCCGGAGCATTACTCACACCCTGCGGTGAGGAATGCTCCAAAATTCTTGTCAAAAGTAAATCTGTGGAAAATATGATAATAAAATAGATAAACTCATCCCACCGTTATGGATCTATCACATCTTCTTCATTGAAGTTCATCCTTCCATTTACCTGGTAGTCATTTTTTCATTAAACTAGCACTGTTCTTCTGATCCTCTTTCGCTACGTCCTGAGCCAAGTTTAATCTCCGTTAGGGTGTCTAAAATTTATCTCTCCAGTGTACCTCAGTCTCCACTGGTATCGTCCGTTAATCCGATTTTCCACAGGCGGACGGTCTCATCTTTTCCTACGGTATCCTTATTCGCTTTTCACAATGAAAATCTACATCCTGCATAAATGATTTAATTAACGCGGAGGTTTTTCCAGATGGGGCTCCCAAATTTGTCAGCTTACATTCAGAAGAGATGTCCTTTTGCTAAGAAATCAAAACCCTGATATAGAAACGGATGCGTGGGCGTAAATCCACTGAATTAGTTGAATGCTCTCAACAATGAATTTGAAAAAAAACGGAACACTCTCATGGGACATTAAAAAAGAATGACACTTATTGTAGTAAAAATACATATATTCACATTTTAGCACATTTGACCACAATCAAGGCTGTGCTTCTAAATCCCGAAAGGAAAAAATAAAAGATGTAGTAAAATCCACGTTGATGCGTAATTAGCCTGTACAGGGTCTTGCACCACAGACCTCTGACCACATCCACCCTCTCTAAAGCATGAAGATGTTTTTTTAAGCTAAATGTACTTACGTAGAATGATATTTGATGGGATAGGAGGCCATGTATGGGATAACAATAAATTCAACAGGTTGGGCAACAAAACATGGCCATTTTCTTCCGGATTCCGAGTTTTTCGTTGATCAGTTCATGAATTTCTTATTTTCTTGTGCTCTAAATGCTATCAAGACCGGAGAAAAGCATAGGAATCGGGGTAATAATAAAATAATAACTTCGATAAACTAAGAAGGCATCGGGATATATTAAGCCTTATGAAACAGCAATTATATGAGATGAAGACGTAAGCATTTATTAAAATAAGAGTAACCAAACATTGAGATCCTTGTAAAATAAAGATTATAAAAAGGTTTCTGGGCGCAAGTATTTTCATTTTTAACAACTTTTGTACTGCAATTATGGCTCTGAATATTTTGAATTTTAAACACGTTAACTCCACTTGGACGCATGTTCAATTAATAAGTAAGACTGTCAATGTAAAATTTAGATAGAAATGATATGTCTGCAGGTATAATGAGCCTTTGCATCACCATGGCAATGAAATGGTTATAAGAGTATCAGCACTATAATGAACATCGTTTGTTCGTTACATATAGTGCTTATTCAAAGTCACTCGAACTCCAAAAATTGAAATTAGCAGCCCCTTCTTTAGTAGTTGTGAGATTTTTACAAATGTTACCCACAGTTGAATTAAATCATCATAGTTTTCTCATTCATACTTTTAAGTCACACTCTTTGGAAACAATATTTCCTCCTTTAAGGGAACTGCAACACGAATATAAGTTAGAAAACTGCATTAGCTGAGCACAAGGCATTATGGGCATTATCCAAGAGTTTTTCGCTCGACGTGGGTTTATTTAAGAAACCTGAGCGGTGTCTATTGGGGCCCACAGAGAAATGCATCATAACGCCTTCCATTCAGAA
Organism: Ischnura elegans; assembly: GCF_921293095.1. NCBI lineage: Eukaryota > Metazoa > Arthropoda > Insecta > Odonata > Coenagrionidae > Ischnura > Ischnura elegans. Next base: position 112,916,580 of record NC_060248.1, read on the forward strand.
TAAAATAGAAATAAAAAAAACAGGAAGTTTCGCAAGAAAAAATTAGCCGGTATGGAAATGTCCAAGGGTTCTCGAAGGGCAAAAATTCCCAAATCACGGGAAAATACAATAACCGGCGCCGGAGTAATAAACACCGCCGCGGTAATAAAACGGAAGTAGACGGAAATCCGATTCGCGAAAAGGCAACTTTGTTGGCTTTTGAGAGGCTTCCTTGGCGTTGATATTTCGTGCAGATCTCAATTTTTTATACGTATACGGAGATAAAAAGAGATACCTTCTGACCCGCACCGCTTTCATCGCTGGCGATACGGTATCACTCAAAATAGGATGCACTTATTCTCTTATACGCCGCCACAGGTTCCCTGAGAGATGCTTATCGCTGCTTTAATCTTTTTCTTCTTCGAGTCAATCTACTTTGTCAGCAAAGCTTCCTCTCGTGTAAATAAATTTTGAGCTCTAATGCATATAATTATTGTCACAGAAATCTCTATGGCAACTATATTATAACTTGATGTTATAATGAGCGGTGTCTCCAAGATGAGATCTTGCACGAAGCGTACATTTAATATCTACTTCAAAAAGTCATCTAATCGTCTTTAGCACAAGATTCAGACAATTAGCTCTACTTTAGTTCCCTTTAACAAATGCTTTCTCATAATTGAGGATATATGCCCGTAGAAGCTTTAATTAATGAGAAATTCCATTACATAGGGTATCCTTTAGTAGGATTACTTACTCTGAACCAGATTGATTGCAATGAATAGGGGTTTTATGTTTAATCTCTAATAATGAATACACAAAAATGTTTCTCAGATAATCTAATTTTGAAATACTAATAATAACTTTGTTTCAAAACATATTTTCGCAGTGAAGTTTTTTAATGCAAAATCTAAGTTCTTCAGTTTCAAAATGATAAGTAAATTACACGAAGTCATGCCCTACAAAACAGATATCTGCATGTAACTTTTGTAATCACTTTTCGTGAGAAAACTGAGTATTATTTTTCAAAGAATTATCTTTTACTCTCACCAATAAGATGAAAAAAACTCTTAATGCGAAAGGAATTAACAAAATAAATAAATAAAGTTTCTTATCCTAACCTTCCTTATTATAACAACAATGTAATGTTTATGCTCTTGGAGTATAGGTCATGATAAATTAAACTCACATTTGGACAACGTTTCGGAGATTTATTCTCCTTCCTCAGGGCTCTTAATTATAATGAATGTTTACAAAGAAAATAAAGAAAATAAATAAATTAATTAAGTGGTTACAAAAATTTGAATACAATTGTGCAGTACAAATTCATTGGTAAATTAAAAAATATAATATTAAATATTATTTGTATAGTTTATTTCAATAACTCATACGAAATATTGTGGACTGCATTAATTGGAACATACCACTTCACTTTTTATCATAATTATTCGATAAAAACTGCTAAGAAGTATGAAAAGTATCTCATAGTCAATGATGTTCCTTCAATTTTTCTCATTATTCTCCGAGCGTTAAATCATTGACAATTATTGCAGCATGAACTTTCCCGTAGTAATAATGTCATTGGCATCCTCTAGGGACTGCAAAAACTATTGGATCAAAATTCAGAGTGACTTCAAACTGCAACTATTTGATTCGGTTAGTTTGAGACATGATAATTCATAACTCTAGACTTCCCACTCTAAATATGTTCTTTTCAAGCCAGGATGTTGAAGAGTATAATGGGAGCCTTGGAGCTGATTTAAAAAAAACGTCTTGTACATGTGTCAACATCTCCCCTTATGAGGTAAAGTAGCTTAGTCTTAATTATATTAAACACTAAAAGAGATGAATACATGTACGCAAGCTGATGAAGCAAGAAGGTGCCTGCAGTTTAAGCCACGTATCCAAATTGTTCAAGATTTGGAACTGTTCATGTACGCGTACCTAATTGCGCAAACTGTCACGTAATCCTTTCACACATTGAAAATTATTTAAACTCTTAGAAATCTTTTGCTCGTTTATATTCTTCCCGAGTTGCTTGTACGATACCCAAGATTGAACCACTTCAACTATGAAGGAAGGGGTGATTCCTCTGTTCTATCAACTAATCTATTTGAGATATTTCCCTAATTTACGATTTGCTACTAAATAGAATGAATGCAAAGTACCGGCATATTCGGGTTATTATCGTGTTTTGGTTCTTTAGTACACGAAGCGTTGAGTTAAGCGGTATCTCTAGTACTTCCTTAAATCTATATCTCCAATTATAATTTTCTTCTCTTTAAGTAGCCAGGATGCTGAAACGTGTAATGGGAGCCTTGTAGCTGATTTAAAAAAATCTTGCGCACGTGTCAAAATCTCCCAAAAAAATGAGGGTAATTAGCTTACGTTTACTTTGATTAAATGGTGTTGAGTTCAACATTACCTCTAGTACTATAAGGCGTTCCTGCTGAGGAAACGATGTAGCAGACGAAACGAAACTAGTTGCGATACTCTAATCCAGTCGTCTTAATTACGCAAAAAAGACCCAAGTAACGAAAACGCTCACACTTAATCCTCTCTTTTGCATGGCGAAAGCAACGGGTGGATGAGTCATTAAGATTCGCCGAAATTTTCTGGGAGTAAATTAAGGTTAGCGTGACTCGGATTTCAGGGGTTTTAAGTATAGAGAAGGATTAACAACCACTTTGAATTTTAAGCATGCATCATTTACGTCAGTTCCACCCTCGGAAAGACTTAATACTCGAGCATTCAGGCCGCAGGAACAATGCAGTGTATAACGCTCCAATTTAAAGAAAATCAGCATAGGTCACCCACAAAATGAGAATGTTTTCTATTCATTACAAAAATAACAAAGCAATAAAGCGTACCCGAGACAGAAGCGTTTCGTGAGAGAAGGGAATTAATGATATGTGACATGCAAATAAATCATACGAAAAGATGTATAAAGATCTTAAGTTGGAAATTCGTGTTCAGCAGGGTAAATATATGGACTCTAGCATAGAAGGACGACAAGAGCCGTGTTTATTTAAGATATGGGCAGGGAAAATAAATGAGAAGGTACAATTTACTAGGAAATAGCTAAATGAAGGTTTAAAGCCCAACAGAAAACAAAACGTAAATATTATTCGATGATAGGTTAAGCGTCTGGAATAGGATCAAATAATGCTCTCCGGGATAACTGAGCAGATAAAGTGATCACCATTCTCTGACCATTCCTATGGTTTCCTGTCTTTTTATGTGCTATGAAGTTCTTAAGTTGTTACTTCACTTGATCTAAACTTCAACTCAGCTTCAAAGAAACATAATCTATTTCAGTTCACCTGAAAAAGTGTCAGTTTAGCTTTTTCAGTTTCCCTTATGCCTAACAGTCACAGATTTCATTGGTAACCACTAAAAGCCATCGGTTAAAGAAGGAAGGGTACGTAAGTCAGTTCTTGGCAGGCAGGAGAGAATGACGTTGCGTTTTAATGATATGATGCCGGGAGCTGTTGGACATATATTCTAGGTGAAGGAAATAACAGGCGAGCATATTAGGTGCCAAAGTGATTTCTTAGAAATAATTATATGAATAAGAATCTCAGAAAAACCTATTTTAATTAAAAATGTATTCCAATAAAATAGAGTCATAGCAAAGTCATCAGCTTCATACTGCTTTGGGAGCATTAATTTTAATTCAAACGCATTAAGCGAACTGCAAAAAAGCTCTGAAATACTAGATTGGGGCTGTAAGAGAAATTAATTTATATTAATTTAACTCCGCAATTATATCATAGAAAATTATTGATGATTGAAAGTTGATAAACATAAAATGAAAAGAGACTAAGTACCTCAAGCGTTGGAAAATATCTCTTCATCATCCAGAAGCATTTATTAAAAATAATATCTTTGATAGATATATGGAAGAAATATTGCAGAATAGGTTTTTTAAAATATCCACGAATCCATTGATGTAAAATGACAACGGAGCGAGAGAGCGCACATAAAATTTCGAATGAATTGCTTTTCGATGACCTTGCAACTGAACATTTTGCCTGAACGTTGTTAGACCTGGGTTACACTTGGCTTGTGTCATCGCACTTAATAACCTTATCAAACGGGAATACATCTCGTGGATCAGATACCCATCGCCCACTTTTTCAATCCCGTGCTCAATCTGGATGCTACCACCGAACGAGTCTAAGGTCGCGTGAGTCATTCGGATGGAAGCAGGCACAGGAGTGTTGACGTGATTGCGTCCTAGGGTATCAGCACTAAAATCGGTGTGACTCGACCTCTGTAGCGGACGAGGCGAGAAAAGTGCACACGTGCCGAAGCCGTGGCAATGACTATCTCAATCCATCGAAAGTCTACGGTCGCGCGGTTTCGATTCGCGGGACTGTTCACCGCACACTTCACGCCACACGGATTCACAGCGGTCGCGAATTGGAGCACAGTGGTCTGAGTGCAAAGACGGAATTGGAAAGCACCCTCTGGAATCAACACCGATTCGGAAATGGTCTGATTGAGATCTCCTGCTTCATACGGAGGCGCGTGATTGGCAAAAAATTCGAAAAGTTTCTTCGAGTATCTTTTTTTTTGCGGTAGAAGAGGGATTCACTTCATAAATATATCGAGAGAAAACTTGAGTCAAGATGGTATAAGCTGAATATCAATCCTTCCTTTCAACTCAGCTTGAAATGTTTCTTATGATTTCTCGTGATTTTAGCAATTTCGATTTAGAAGCTAAGGATACGAGTCAAACTTCAAATCATAATATTTGGTTTGGGCTTTGCAATTAAATTCTAAAATATAGGAGGTAGCCAAGTATGGTATGGGGTAAAGAGTCGTTCAAAACGTTTGTCTGGATGAAAAAGGAGGCATTTCTCCCCACAAATCGCAACATATCCTAATCAGATCTTCAGCAACCGTATGTTTTAATTTCTTCCACTAACCTTTAACATATAATTCAATCATCAATTTGATTTTAGTACGGAAAGTTTTAACATAAACTATTTAAATTCCAGAGCATATGTATGCGTATTATTTATTTAAAACAACAATTACGCTGGTAGCTTTAAGGCCGGTATAAAGAATTAATAGGAACAAGATATTAAGTAGGCACAAACAAAACATTAGCGTAAACTGGACGCCGTGTGAATGTCCACCTACACCAAGGTTCTTAGACTGTAAGGTTGCCTCATTCGTAACTGCGCATGCGCCAGCAGAAGTCCCGTTACGTCACTGTAGACCCCGTATCCCAGCTGATCCTAGCCATTTCATTGTTTGCACGCTAGAAATTGAGAGAGAATAAGTTCCTGAGACCTTGCGCCGCCTTGTGTTTAACGCGAATCTGAACACATTTCCTGCAATTTCACTGGAAATCGTCTTTGTAATCCACTACTCATAGGACGAACTTTTTGTGGGTGAAGAGCGCCTTTAAATGTCGGATATGCCAGGCTCCCGTTGTACTGTGGCAACGTGCTCCAACAGCTTGTCGAAAACGAAGAAAGCTGGACGGAATGTCTCATATCAAAGGCGAATGCTTAAATTGAAAAATCTTTTTATTGTATATATTAACTAATCGAATCATTGACCGTGTCTCGCCCTCCACACATGTGAAAAAAGTGGTGAAAGTTAATCAGTCAGACAAACTAAGTGGATATGCTAAAGATTTCGTAATCAAGAACTTAGATGCCCCTATTGCATTGGAAAATCAGGAATTCTTCCCTTTTAAGGAAAATTGAACTTAATATTTTGCGCACTCATTCATGCAGGGACTATTTTGCAAATACATCGTTTACTTCGTATATGCTATGAGTAACATCGTGTGCCAATGGTAAGATATCAGGTAAACAAATTTCTAGTACTAAGTCTGTAAATTTGAGTACTTTCGTGTGCCTTTGAGAGCTATTGAGAAATTTTCGAGGCCACGGTTGCGCAAAATTATTTATTAATTTAGGGACAGAAAAGTTTTAGCGTGCATAAAAATATTTATCAGGAATCGAGTGTTAAATCGTAGTTCACATAAAAGAAACGTTAATTTTAATCATAATATTTTATCTCGAACTAGTAAATTGGTTAAGAATAGCCTTTATAAACTTATAAATGTTGACTTGACTCCAACCATATAATATTTTATGTACTCTTTCGCGTTTATATTTACCTGCAAACTGTAATGAAGTAGACTCTACCCTCTAATTAGGACTAATTCGACAAATTATCAATGTTCTGTGCTGTTTCCAACTTGGACAAAGCAATTATTAAATGTTACGCCAAGCAGAGGGTCTTCGCAAGAATAAAATGTTTGAACAAAAAAATGCAACAAGGAAAGCAACTTTGGTAGTGCCACTAAAAAGATTTAAAAAATTGTTCAGTAAATCCTTTCACATAAATTCTTGAGTCTTATTATTTATACCCTCTGCAAAATGAACCTTGACGGTGGAGCTAAATTTCTCCAACAGACTTATGATCGACCAAATAGCTGATATTCATTAGTCTAAGTTTTTGTTTCAGCAATTGTCACTGAAAATTATCGAATTTGTTTCCTGCAGTGCTTTTTGGTGCTATGAAACATTTTTCTTTTAGGTTTTCTGACCAAAGGCTACAGTGGAAAATTTCTGTGGGATTTAAGATAGAGAAGAGTCCTCTGATTCGAAGGCTGTTCTCCACTCAAGCGGGCAACTATGGTGCTGTTTTGATAACGGCAATTGTTGGTGGTTCACTTTCCATTTCTATAAATTATTTTACCGGTAAATTCTTATTTCTCTTAGCATAATATTGAAGTTAGTTCCGTTTCATCTGTATGACTTCTTGCTTAACGTATGATCACTTTGAATTCCTATTACGAATGATTCGAAAATGGTAATGACGGTAAATTTACAACTCTTTTACTCTATATGCTTATTTTTTTCTTCCCATTGAAGTAAAGGATTTCAATGTCCTCTTGCATAATTTTCTTTATCTTATATATTTTCAAAGCCCGGCGAGGATTGAAAACGAGCATAATTTCTATTTAAAAAGTGGCGGAATTGTAATTTTTTAAAGCAACTAATTCGTTTTTTGCGTATTTTCCTCCCAGTCATATTAATCTAAGTTTAAATTATATTGCGGAGGTAGTAAGGAAAACAGTGTTTTGAGAGTTACAGGAAGGAAGTGTGGACACGGAATTAACTCGCACACCTTCCCATTTCATCACTTCATCAGGAAATGACAGCGTCTGAATACACGAATTTGTCTTTTTTTTTAAATCTTAACATCATTATTTTCATAAATCGGCATTCAATTTAAAATTCGGCTTATAGTGTTCGATAGAGGGTAACTTCAAGAACTCGCTGCGGTAAGCACTTACGCCCGCGGAAAGGCTAGAATTTGAAATGGCGCTAGGAGTTGGGTCTACAGTGACGTCAAGCCAATGGGAGCCCGAGTCGCGAATGAGGCAACCTTTACTCTAAGAACCTTGCACCTACACCACCTATCATCCTTCTGCACAACTATAACAGCAAACTGCCGCACATAAAGTATTGAAATTATTTTCGCCAGTTTCTTAGCCGCATCGACTTTTTACGGAGTGTACCTCTAAATTTCATATTATATCAACATTACTTTACATATAACATACTTCCACGATTTATGGTTAGAACAAACAACACACGATTGCAAAGTGCATTAAAAAAGATGAAATACAATAAAGCGCGTTTCAAAGTATATCGCTAATTTTCCCAATAAAAATTAAAATCGACCAAATCGCGAGCTATTTTCACTCTATTTTTAGTATGACCCACGATATTGACATACAAGTCCTTGAATATTACGCAGAGTGGTCGTATAAATAATTCATTGCTATTTTACTACGTTTTATAGCTTTATTGTTTGTTTGTGTGTATTTCCCTCCGGGGAAAATCTCTCAACTCACATTTCGACCACTTCCGGATTGGCTAGAGCGCTAAAATACTCAGGATGGTTCTGAACTGGATGAAAATGCATTTAACTTACAATTGTACCATGATCACAAGAGTATATTGAGTAATATTTAGAAAAATGAAACTTTAATACAATATAATACGCATTAATAAAACGCATTGATTGCGATTCGTTACCAACCATTAGTGTATTCATAATGTACAAATTATTTGGTTCTAGAAATCCCAGTTTAGACGAATGGCAATGGTCAATTTTAACCACATTTGAAAAAGTCCAGATTGGCGCCCATGCGATGTCACTCCACATGACGTAACAGGGACCTAGTTTCTATACGATCAGATAAGAGTTTTACATCGTCTGAGATTACCAATGCATGCATGAGGCGCAGAGCTCAGGGAAACATTTCTTAATAATCACCTATTAAAACTGCCTATGGTGGGAAAGTTTCCTTCGTTTGATAAGGTATTAATGATCCTTATTTAAGCCAAGCGCTACCTGCTAGCAGGGTACTCTGCTATCAGCCTGCATCGTATCAGCGCTCAAAGCCTCACCCCAAGGTCACCTCACACGGCGACAGCGGGAACCAGAATGACGTCACACGGGCTTTACCCAGCATTCTTACTTACCCGTCGCGTTTTCGCGCGCTTGAAAATTTTCACTTTTCATTTAATTGCGAAAAATAGATATCGTCATTTAAAAATCTAAAAGCGTGAAATGCGTACTCCAGGAATAATAATCTTTCAATTTAGGATATAAAAAAATAATAGGAAACCACCCTATTATTACCTAGTGGAGAGAGTGAGAAAAAAAAGGAACGAGGAGGTCAGACGAAGAGGTGAAAATCGGCGAAGTGGTGGGAACGGGAGAACAGACGGTAGATTTCCTGCGCCCAGAGGAAGAAAGTCACCCCACGTCATGCGGATTTAAATATTCTCTCAGCCCACGGTGGGCGAAGACGCAGCTCTGATTAGAGCCAGACGAGGAGGTCCTCTCCACCCATAACCCAGCGAGTGGATAAGTAAGACTGCCATCCCGCATAACGTTCCCCCCCTCGATTTGAAGGTTTACGAAAAGATCCCCATTTCCTTCCTCCCCTTCAAGAAAAGAAGACCCGTTGCCCCTAAAGAATTGTCCCTTGCATTTTTTTTATTATTCTTTTTTGCCCTCCCGCTTTCCCCGTGAATGTGTGAATAATTTTAGAATTTAGGACAAAGTGTTTAGGATTAGTGTTGGCGTTTTCAGTTCACTTGTTTTGTTTTTCACGTCAGATATTCATATGAAGCGAAGTTTTTGAGAGATTTTGTTTAATTTTCTTATTGTTTTATAATTGTCTTATGGTATTGTGCAGATCTGAGCAGTTGTTTTTTTATTTCATTGGCCATTAGTGTTCTTTCAAGTAAAGATAAACGGTCAAATTCATGTGTTTTAGTGCATATTTCCTTGTTGCCTTTTACATTAAGCGTTTTGGTGAATTCGTAATTTGTGTAGCCAGCCTTCGTGCTCGCTAGATCGCAATCAGCGAAAGGAACACACCCCATGCACACTTGCCCCATTCCTACTCCCTCTTTCTTCCCCCACATCCCCTTTCCCTCAATTCACGACCCTTCCCACTCGGACTAACCCCCCCCCCCCCCCAAAACGAACCCTCCCCCAGCCCCACGCACCACAAGGGTTACATATAGATTAGTTCCAAAAATTGCCACTCAACTCCCATGGAGGCGCTGAAGTCATGCTATTTTTATTATTATTCCACTATTATACCTTAGAAGGCATTATACCACTCAAGCAATGCTGAAAAAATTTAATAATACTACCAATACTACTAAGTCAATGCATCTTCTTTTATACGCAAAAACACGTTCTATTGAAAAGAAATAAATTACGGCATCCGGCCCCTTAATTGTTTTAATATTTCAAATATGTGTGATGAGAAAGCTACAACAAGTTTTAGTAAGAAAATTTCAGATATCAGAAACGAAAAACATTTTACAGACAAGGGTGATATTTATTGACAAGCAAGTATTAGTTTTATAATTTTGCATGAGCACCACTTTTATCTTTTCTGATAAGTATCTAAAATTTTCATATAAATATTATGGTAACTTTATCATTAAACTTATTTAAAAATTTCAATAAATTAAGAGGAAGAAGGGCGTTATTTTCTACTTTTTAATTGACGATATTTTTATATAGTGATATAATTTTAATATAAATCGGCCAAAACTGTGAAAGTAGCAATGATTCACTAAAGAAAGACAAAATGCGCCCTGTCGATAGGGAGGAATGCGTACTCCCTATACTATTGGTCAGACTCACGCTTTCACTAGACTAGTTGCCTAGTATTAGCCATGATTTCGCGACTCGGGAGATGAGACTAGGGATTTACAGCGCAAAAAAGGCGGGAAGACGTCAGAACCTCAAAACTAAATTCAATACAAAGTGGCAATCTATTTATTTCCTCTGCAGTATGAGAGAAATGGGCTGAGAATATGAGTACCAACGTAATTTTTATTGCTACCCCATGCAAGGCTGAAATTGCATCGCTATGTGAGATGCATGGGGAGAAACTCATTGTATTTTTGTCATGTTAACAAAAATCTGCGTGAATCAAAAAAATTTCCTACATAATGAAATAATTTATTCTGATTTCCGAACATGATGAAATTAAGCCATCTACCCCCAATCCTTGCCCATTGCATTGAATAAAAATAGGCTGTCATCCAAGAATCATGTACTTTAAAAATGGAATTATGTGCTGAAAACTATGTCGGTTGAAATAGGACCAAGTTCAATTCAAAGTTCAAATATCAACTTCAATTACATTTACCTCAGGTAATGCAATTCATCATCATCCCTGGTCATAAGTCGTCCAACCCATATAATAGGTTTTACGCACTCCACTCAGTTCTCCTTTCAGCTAATATTTTAACACCTACGTATTTCTTCTCGTTAACATCTTTCGATGCTTGTTCCATCATGTGAAGTATCAATCCAGAATTATGCCGGAAATCGTATTTTCTAAAAACATCCTTTTAAATCGGATGAAGACAATAAATATGAAAATTTACTCACAAATTTTGAGTCAAATTAAACCAATACTTTCTATCAAATAACAATACGTTTTTATAAAAATATCCAGATCTTTAACGCTCGTAAGAAAAATCTTCGAATCCATGTCGGGTTAGGGTATCGTGAATCGGCTCCGGGGATAAACCTCACTCCCGCCGACCTCATTCCCAGCGAAGTCGGGGAAACGCGATCCGACCGCTGCGATTTTGACAGCCGGTCTGCGGCCGACTGATAGGCTTGCGGACAGACGGGCATTGGATCAGTCGGTGAATAGCGAAATGGGAAAGTTGAGGCATGGGCATGATTTGACGGATGGAATGTGAAGGAGTAGCGAAGGGTTTAGAAAGGGGAGCAGTCATTTTCGGGACGTGGTCGCTCTTGAAAAGAAGGCTTGCGTGATTCCCTCACCACGTTACCTCCCATCGTCCGAAGCCAGGCCAAATGCACTGCACGCGGCGGTAATATTCCCCGCAGTGATCTATGAGGATCCCCGGTCCAAACTGCAATTCCAATTCTCCCTTTCTAGTTGGAGTAACAAATTCCCTTTTAACGTTTCAGTGGACGACGCAAAGGCAAATGGTTTGGGGATCTTACTCCACTAGGAGAAATTACCCACTCTGGCCTAAAAATATTCATGAATTTGAACGTTCGCTAAAAATAAGTCTAAGGTTATCAGGTATTAAACTGTAATATGAAAATGACTCGAAACCTTCGCTTAAAATAAATATAAGGTATTCTGGCATTAAACCGTGATGTGCAGATTAAGTCCTGATATACTGACGTGTCACTGAAGATCTTTAATATTTCACCGATGCATTTGGCTGATAACATATGCTGATTCAGGTGTGATTCGTGGATTAATCGTTTCGCCACGTGATGACGATACTTATTATCTTGGAAGTTAATAAAAAATATCATTACCAAATATATTCATCATTTTTACAATTATTCCGAGAGTTGTTTTTTATTTCACCCAGGGTGTGAATATTTACCACGACAATTTCTCAAAGGCCGAATGTTTGCCCATGTAGTTTCAAGGTAAAATGTAAACGATTCTATATGTATAATCTGTAAATGGCGGAAATGAAATGTATCCTGGCGTTATTAGTGAAATTTTCCAAAAATTACAGAATTTAAAAGTAATTAAACTGTTTCCGGGAGCAATTGAAGTAGAGTAACATATTAGTTTGTGGTCAAGTTGGATTTGTAAAAATTTATTGCAGCGATAAAGGAATTCGAATTATGGAGTATTTGTTATTTTTACTGCGGTCAAATTATTTGAAAACAATAATTTATGTTAGAAAGTGATGTTAACACCGTTACTAAGCGAAAAAATAAACAAAACGGAAAATTTAAATTTAACACTGGGCACTAAAAATTCTGATGAATGTATTCGCAATATGTTAATGAATGTGCAGCGTCAATAAGAAATGGATATATACTATAAATGAAATTTGCATGTTCAGAGAATTAATATTCATTTTACTTTCATAATTTAGAGTCAAAATATTACCCCATGCAAACGGTGTGCCGTTTTAGATTAAAAACTACGTCATGTGTAAGTTTCCTCTATCTGTAAAAATATATTTCCATTCGGAACGTTTGTGGGTACAATTCGTAATTACCTTGCTAGAGACTGAGTAGTTTATAAAGTGAGGTTATGTCTGTTAATTAGCGAGTTTCACAGTTGATTAAAAAGACCCACACGGTAGCTTAATCGTCTTTTGATGAGCAATTGAATGGAATTAACTAGACAATTTTTTTTGTTCTACCATTCTGTGAACTGTTCTTATCAACGATCTACATATAGAGCTTTACAGCGTTTTTCCAGCGTTGAGGAGACACAAGCCTCTTGTAAAAAAAAACGAACTAAGATAGAGATCTAGGAAATTTATGAAAGAAAATAATTAATTTTTGAACGAATATTAGAATTATTTCCTTCAACTCAGGTCGAATCAATCTCAGAGGAAAAGTACTTTTTTTAGTCTTCTTCGCATATGAATTATGTGAATTTTATTCCGTTTAGTGTTTGATTATGTTTTGAAATATAGGTTTTAAGTATCTATAGAGGATATTAAATGCAATAGCTAGAAAATTAAAAATTTCTCGTCTTTAATTATGACTAAGCATTTGCACTACTGCCCCAATTAATTGGTTCTTAATTAACTTTAGCACATGATGGTGATCAAAGTAGGTCAAGGAAATTAATATTTATTAAATTTTTACTATTCATATCGGAATGGTAATCTCCATTGCTTATTTATGGCAGTTTTGATAATGCACGGGCATTTTTTCGGTAGCCCTTACATCAAATAGCTCTCAACCAGACAATTGTAAACAATACTTATATTTTTTTCTTTATTTTTTTAATTATTAATTATTACATTTGTTATTTTTTTCCGTTAATACATTACATTACATAAAATACATTATAATACATAGCTCAAATATTAAAATACATATAATACATTAAAAACATTCCCTTTACAAATTCTTAACACGCTTTTCACTATATTACCAACACATATTTTGACTTATTGGGCAAGAAAAGATAAAAGAGAAAAACCCTGATATAACAATATTTTAGAATAAAAAAATATATTTTTACAATTATGAGACCTTCTGAGCCAAAACAGGCTCATCAGCAGGTTCTCCATAATTCATTTGCAAGAAGTTAAAAACATCTAAAAACAATATAATAATAAATGCCTTAGTATTGCCTGCTTATTCCATTTGTTTAATTTGCTTCCAAAATCATTGACTGCAAATAAATCTTTAAAAACAGTTGCCTTCTACACTATCATAAGATAAGGACGGGGTCGCAAAATCACCTTAGTCGGATCCATAGGCTCATGAATATAACATGTTCAGGATGGGCGAGGAAGGGTGCGTCTCTTTTCATTTCCCGGGGATTTTGGGTTGGCGATGAACCAAAGACCTCTCAGTTCAGTAATACAAATCTTTAACCACTAGGATACCATGCTCCCCCTCAAATTGACAGAAAAAAATATATCTTTAAGGGCGTATTATTCTGCTCTGAATGACTTAAAATTGCGCCAATCTCAAAATAAAACACGCTATTTGCACAATATATCAGAATCACATCCATATATAGCCCGCTATTGCAAATGTGTATCTGCTACAATATAATGCTACCCATGTACTGAGGGAAATATGAAAATTAAATGTAACAGGAGTGCCATGCAAACCAATAATACTGGCAAGATATAAATTATGAGCAATGAAAAAGCTCATTTTCGTAAGAGCTTCATTATGGTTCCAATCAGATTTTATCAAGGTCGCACTAGAGAAGGAAATAATTTTCATCCTCAAAGGAGAAAAATAAATTGGTCAGACGCATATATTTTCCTTTCGTTTTAAACTGAATGTGCAGTCTTGGTCCTTGACGTGACTTCACGAGGTCAAAGTTTATTGGCAGGGGCAAAGAGCACGGGATTGCGGAAAAACTCATGTTCTGGTAAGAAAAAAGGAAATCTCTCCAGCTGCCTCCGTTATTTCCAATTCAATATTGCAGACAACCGTTCACGGTATGAGTATTGCACGATTTTTTGTAATCATAAAATCTCATGCATAATGGATTGATTTGTGAAAACTTAGCGCATGGAATCAAATATATTCTCTGACTAGCTATTGCCAGCAGCGTGAACGTCTGCCACTGAAATATATGACTGAGTCTAAAGAGCTCTAATATGAACATAAAATGCTGTACGCTTTTACACCTTTTCAAAATTCGTATTTCCATGAATAATTCGCTTTTATTAAGCAACAGCAATAAAATTCAACGCCTAGCAAACGTCAGCTACTTAGTTTTTACCATAAGCAGATATAAATACTTGCATTTGAATATAACTAACCGAATTTAAGAGATCCAAATAGGGACTGGTAAGGAATCTGCCTTCACACTTTGGGAAAAAAACAGATCTGATATGTGTACGACAGAAAGTTATGATTTATTTGGAGCAAGCAAGAAATTTATGGCCAGAAAATCGTTCAGAAGCCCGTAAAATACTGATATTTTGGATCTGAACTTTATTTTATTAGCCCAAATAAAAAATTATATTTAGAGTCATCCATTTTAATAGAATTTGAAGTATTTTATTATTTGAGGAGAGATGGTAATTCATCAAAATACTTTTAGCCGTCAAAAAGCTGAATAAGAGTAAAAAATAAAATTATAGGAATACATTCGGGGAAAATTCTGAGATGAATAATTGATTTATTGTAAAAATGAAAGGAAGAATGAAATATTCAAAGGAAAATTTAGAGGAATCTAACATTAAGAATTAGAATTTACGTGTAAGGAATGAAAATTCCTTATAATTCTGAGGGTTATTTATATTTTTGGTTGTTGCCTTTTACCTCATTGAGTTTGTAAAACTCAAATTTACGAAGGCGTTCCCAGGTGAATATCTCGTTTGATAAATATTCTTTTGGCTAAAGTGACGGTAAACAGTTCTGAAACATTTATTTTCATCTGCCTTTAGATAGATATTAAACTCATTAGGGCGACGCTGGGGCTGATGATAAAGTAATTAGATCAAGCGGGATAAACAATATTTCATAAAAAATACGGCTACTGAATCTAAACTTTTGCTGGGTCAAATAAATTATTGCTTCATTTCCCGTGAATACGACTTTAACGTGCAAAAGGCATTAATTATTTAATAAATTAGTTTCAAGGCTGGAAGGAAGGCAATCGTTACACACCACTCTACAGTCGCAGGAAAGCAATATTCGGTATTGAATTTGGATTTTTAAATGCTTTCTTTTGTGTTGAGTTGTTAAACCTATTTATACAATTAGTAGATGAGTATTTCTCATGCGTATTGGATTGATATTGTGTTATAACGACAATTGACAAATAAAAGCAATTTATTGTATAAAAATTAGTTAATGACGAATGCTTAGATAGTATCTCTCGTACTTTGATTGTAAAATGTGTTCACGCCAAATTTTCAGCAATTTTCTTGCTATTAAGTTATATACGTTGCTCCTGCGTCAGCAAGTCGCGATTTTGAAATAATTATACGCACACTACTTTTAATTTATATCCTAAGCTATACTGTGAATTATACAAAGTCAATACAGGTTGTTAGAAATTTTCAGGTAAATAATGATTAATATTTCAATTTCTAGTGTGTACTCTCCTGATGAGTTACGTTAAAGGAGCTAAGAATTTATATCTAGACAGACAAAAAGAAATCTTTTTAACAGGTCTCATTTTAAGGGTAATAAATTCACTTTGAATCGTTTCACCACAATTAATGCTCCCCTTAAATTTAAGCAATGAAAATATTATTTGCAACTGATGGAGTTCGTATAACAGGCATTAGAGTACATAGTTAATTTGAGTTTATCTTAACATTGACATTTAGCTGGGCAATTCAAAATGGTACAAATGCCCCAAGTAACCGTAAGTAGCTTATATAGAAACTTTATATTAAATCAGTGTTGAAAGTATAATACTTCATTTTTTTCATTATTATGTATTTTATGTGAATCACAAAAGAAATGGCTTTCAGAAAAGAAAGAAAAAATGCTATTCCAAAAAATCAAGGAAGTTCAGTTCTATTTGGCTCATATAGTAAACAATTTTGAGAAGGATACGGCTTTTTTACGATAGATATTAACGACCAAGCATCGATGGTTCAGGTAATAATTCCCATATATTTTTTCGCTGGTTCAAAAATTTGATCACACTGCACGTCTAGGTTATAGCAGGCTTATTGCTTTAGGAGATATTTACAGCAGGTGAAAGTTTTAACTTTATACCCTGGGAAAGAAAATAATTTCAATGCTAATTTTATCTGTAACCATAGAGAAAGGGAGCGCAGTGGCCTACCTTTATTGACATTTGTTTTTCGCAGCACGTCATATGTAAGCGTAAAATTTGATTCTTTTGAACTTTGCTGCATTTTAAAAATGCAAAGAGAATCCAACGAAGTTTCAGCATCTCCTTTCTATTTTGATTAAGATTACAGAAGGCTCAATATAGTTAATGGCAGTCAATTAAGGACTATATAAGAGAAAACGGCTATCATAACGCTTGTTTTAACTAATGAGATTTACCTCATGTCAATAATTTGAAAATTACCGGCATAATTTTGTATTTGCATTATGAATCTGCTCGAATTTTCACTGAAAAATAATTTAAAGGGGAATAGAGGTTCGAAGAATTTTCCTTTTATTCAAAATAAGCTGATATGCAAACAGATCATTTTATACATTCACACAAAAAACTCTTTAAAGGCCTTTTTATTGCAAAAATATTTTGTTCTGAAATAATTTATTTTAACGTTAAATGGAAAAACGCTCAAGAACTGTTGCCTTTCCACCAATGATTTACGACGAAGATTCTCCGGTAATTGAACTTGCCGTATCATTCGTTGGTTCGAATGAATAAGATCTGAATTAATTATGTAAATGTATAGTTCTACTGTGTAACTTATGACATGAACACTATGTAATCAGAATTCTAACTAGTTCATATTAATATGCACCGAATATCAAAGAGTTTATTCTCTTCATTTAAATTTCACTTTAGACAATTTCTGACTTTACTTGCCTGCGCAGAAAAATTAAACCAATTGAGAGTAAAACCAATTAAATGGATATTTTTTATTTGAGAACATGTTTCGTTATAATATCACAAGAAAGAGTTGCAAGGAAAAATGAATTTGGAGAGAAAATGGGAAAAAATAATTGGTTTAACACGGCTATTCATGATAAATTAAACCCGAGGGTTAAAATTAGTATTTCTATGGAATCCAGAAGATGATTGGCTGGAATTGTTAAGAAAACAATCTCCGATGATTCCAAGACCCATCATAACGAACTTTTATGCCCAGAATTTTTTTTCTGCAATAGTTAATGAAGGCGACGAGTAAATATTGAATGAATAAACAATGACTAACTTTTTTAAGTTATACAATGTCCACATTTAATCAGGAATCGTCGGATCTTGGAACGAATTTCGGGGAGCGGGGTATTTCAGAGATGTCTGCTCAAATATCGTATTACCTTAAATTATTTAAAATTTACTATAGCTGTTTATTACAAAGGCTTTTGTTTTCTACGTCGAAAATGCAATTTTAATTGAAACTTAGAATATTGATTCTATTGTTAACAAAATCCAGTATCAAGTTATATGTTGATAAATAATTTTTAAGCATTTACTATGAAATTTAGGGAGATTTTCCTTGTCGTATGCAGTATTTAGTCTTTTCTACTCTTTTTAATTAATTTTAACAGGCGAACTAAATATTCACTTATGTAAGTTAAGTGATGGTCCTAATAGGCAATATGTCCTTTGTAAAACGCTGGAGTAATGCATATATGCAACGCCCTCTGGAATTATTTCTATACCTCAAAACGTAAAAGAGAACTTTATTTTCTGGCGATGCCAAATATTTTATTAATTTTAAAAATATTCGCTGTTGGTGTTGCAGGATTGGACAGACAATTGTAGATTCTACCGTTGATTGCTACAAAACGGTTTGAATAGAAAGTTGGTTGACAGATATAATGAAAAATAATCAAATGAAAAAGGAATGAAGAAGAATTAAAAAGGAATCGTGTTCGAAAAGTAGTTTTTTTTAAATTACAAATGCAGAGAAAGATAAGAACTTCATCAGTAACCTGAGTACATGCGTACTTTCTAAACGCTTTAGTTATGGGAATTTGAAAATTCACAACCAATAATTGTATCTCTATCTTTAAAAAATAAGCCATTTTACTGCATATATTTAATCATTTATGAGTTTTTTTTTGTTGGCATTCATATCCAATCCGAGAAAGGCGTCTCTAAGTTATTGCGGCTGATATAAATAAGAGAATTTTCACAAAATTCGCAAATATGTTGTGAAGCTGAAAGCTAACTAAACTAGCGAAGCTGCAAACATACTTGCAAATTTTGTGATAAGTGATAGCTTAAATGCACTTGCCAAGAGTCAGCTTAATCCAATAGTCGGCTCAAAAAGGCGATGCTAACAAATTTTTCAATTATATTTATTAAACCATTAGTATTTTTCGTAAAATAAATTGCAATGAGAAATATAATTTCTTGGGAAGCAAAGATAACTCATTCAAGATAGCACTCAACAAAATATTTTTTTATAAAGCATTGAAGGAAGCATCCACACCGCTTTTTGTAGACCTATTTGGTAGAATGAAGAACTCCAAGGAAAGTTAGCTGAGATATCAGCTGTAAATAAACGTTTTGGAAGTCAACTATTGGATAAACAACATCTGAGTCAGAATGTGAAGGATTCTGGTCAACAAAATCTCCAAGTTTATTAAAAGATTGGTCTCATTCAAAAAAGGATTTGCCAGAAACTCAAAAGTTCAACAAAGATTTATAAGAAAGAACTTTAAGGCTGTTAGAGAGCATGTGCCTCTCGTCCATAGGTGTGTATTTAGTTTCCGTAAAGGAAAATAAAGCCGAACAGGAAAAGTAATTATTTAAGTGTCTTGGCTGAACAACATCATGAAGGGTTCCGAAAAGTCAAAGAGAAGGTCTTAACGGGGAAAAAGCAGTATTTTATGAGACAAATGCCATGCTAACAAATCTTAGCACTTTAAAATGTTTTCCTTGAATACTAGCATTGATTTTGTATCAGCTTTCATACAAAAATACTGTAGTTCTCGACGACTTTGGCTCAGTGAATGTGAATTAGAAATTCCTTATACTATCCACAGTTTAGTATTAGGTAATGTAAAGTTTTTAAAATTTTTGCAGAGTTAAATAAAACTTCCTACAGAGCAAAATTTGTTTAATCCACCATTATCAATCAGTATCCTGCTAAGCTACCAGATGCATTTCCGGTGTTATGGTGTAATAGCAGGTATTGTTATTTATTTAAATTTATTATGTTTGATTGTGTTTGTACTTTTTAATTTTGTTATACTGTGCCACTATAAAATGGCAAACTATGCTGTATGTGGACAATTTGATAAATAAAAATAAATAATAAATAAAATGTTGAGGACGAGAAAAAAGTTTTAATATATGTTCGGAGCTAATCACACTGCGTCTAAAATGCTTCTGTCGTTATAACTACAGAACAGTATTTGCCACCTCAATGATGACAGATATTTATGGTGGGATCTTGTGGGGGCTCGTGAGGAATAGCACCATTTTAAAGAAAGTGTGCTATTTCTATTTATGGCGTAATCGTTACTCACTCGAACATGTAGCGGGTATTGTAGAAAGGAATAATCCCATCTCAAACTCTTACGATTGAGCCATCTCCCTACTGATTAGTGATTTCAGAAGGAACTTATTGTCAGTGGGGGTCATGAAACTTGGAGTAGACAGATACATTAAGTAATAATTAAATAATTGAAATAGGTCTTAAATTCTACTTCAGCCATTAATAAAAGTATGTGGCTTTCATTTGATAATGATTAATAGTGTATTTTTTAATATGCCTCGAAAGTTTGATACCAATTCTTTCCATTATATGGGCATTAAGCACTTATATGATGATTCTGCTTGTTTGATCCGTTGATTTGGAGTAATAATAAATTTTTATCAATTGTATTATTTTTCTTTATCTGGAGACAGAATAACAAACAGTTAACCCGAAAAAAGTTACAAATTTTTGAAAAGCATTGAATTTGACCGAGGTTAGTCATGTTTTAGTGACATAATACTAATGTGCGTGCTGGAGGGAAAATTTGAGTGAAAAGTTCCACCGGGAATGCCCAGATGTATTTGGCTTCACAAGGGAGAAGAAAATCAAGAGCCTAGCTTGGAGGAAAGATAAACAGAAGATTGCAGCATGTAAATCTTAGGATTGCAATGGTATGAATGCTCTTATGAATACTTAAAGCCAAATATCCGCAGGTCACCTACAAACGCGGTTTTATCCTCTTAAACTGTCTCCAGTTTCTCCAGTCTCAGACTTGAATGAGATATAAAATTCATTCAAAAAGCTCCATATTCCCACCTTGACATCCCTAATACTGTTTTCCTCATCAACATAAGAGTACCTTCCCTCCACACCCGTTCGAACTCCCTACATAGGCTATCGATGATTAAACGTTTTCGATTCTATGGTCTTCCGCTCTAATACATTCTCACTTGACTCCTGCTGTTCCTTTTCTTCATTAATTAAATATTTTACTACCCTGGCAACGTCTCATTTAATGAAAAAAAAACTTGTTACATAATAAGGATGTGGCCAATTATATATATTTGTTGTTTCTTTTGATTGGTTTTTAATTTTCTTAGCTTTTTCCATTTTTATTGTTATCAGTGCACTTTAAATTGGCTATTATACTGTACCATTTTATTTAAGGTAAAATAATTAAACAAAAATCAACATTGTATTGAGACTACAAAGAGTGCCGTGAATCGCTAGAATCAACACGTCCCCTGAAACTTCAATCAGGTTCCAGAGCGTGGTGTACTCGGTCTTTGACATAGACGCACTGCCACGGTATGTCATTCAACACGAGAAATGCCAATATTCACCCTTCCCACCCTACCTCCGTTCCCACTTCACTACCTCCCGTGCCGATAAACGGACCAACATTTCACCCTAAATGACCCTTGGCCGGCCATAATGTCCACCGGCGAGGTGGTGGGCCGACTCGTGCAATCAAGCGGGCAGGGAGAGGACTTCGTAGAGACGTCTGTAGAACGCCCATCAGCGCGCATTCCAAGAAACAATCTACGAAGGTCTTCAGCGACCACGGTCTATTGCCGTCACCTCCTCGTCTCTCCCACGCAGAGAGGGAGAGAGTGAAGCCCCACGATCTAGAGTCCACCTCCAATTACATTTCCCATCCACCCACGATAACTTCATTTAGCTCCCTCCTTCCTCAGCCGAAGACGACGGGAGTGGGACAATTAGCTGCAGTCATCCAGTTTCCCAGTCCTCCCTCCCCGCAGTCATTTAATATTGCGCCCAGGTGGCGTCAACGGGGGGACGGGTACATGGAGGACCTATTATCGATATCAAAGGAGGCCGGCTTCTTTTTTTTCTTCCTTTTTCGCCCGTATCTGTTTTATTGGTCAGGAACTCGATCGTCTAACGTACGCTACGCTAAAAATATTCCTCTCCCTCTCGCCCTGTCTCCCCTCAATAATGCTCCCCTTGCGATGGAACGGTAGTGATAGTCTTAAGGGATTTGAACTGCACAATTACACTACAAATTCCATTATCGAATTTCCGAGATTACTTCATGAGCGAGTTTGCATAACTTAAAATCTGGTCTGACGAGGTTAGGAGGAACATTTACATTTAAGAGGAGACAGTTTAATAAGTAGGTTTAGGACACCACCAAAATTTATGAAGGAGAGCTATCAGTCAAAATGAGAGACATATCTTGGTTAGTTGCATGGCTGATGCTCCGAAATTATCACAATTAGTCATGCACTAACCCAAGACAGCAAGAATCTGATGCAGTGGGTGGGCAAGGATATATTTGGGCGCGTGAATTGAGTGCTTTCATGCTCATTTGGAAGGCCTTTATTTCCCTGGACAGCGTGGCAACCAGGATGTGAATGAGAGGTTCAGCCAAAGTATTAAAATATGCTAAATGGGCGGCAGTCGAGAAGGAGAATACCTTAAAGATTGGGGCAGATGAAGCAATTAATACGAAGTCCCGAAATTATGAACTAAAAGACGGCTATCTACGAAGAAAAATCCAGTGTATTAGGAAAGAAATGAAATAAAATAATTATTAAATGAGCGAGTGCTTCAGACTAAAAAGTGTTTGGGTCAATTTCGATCTGAGTACATCTGTGTACATAAAAAAATGGCTATTTTTCCCAGAAGATGCAAAAATTTACCCTTACCAGTAACTCCCGAAAGTTGCGCACTAAAAGAGGTTTTACGATGCGTTTTCAACAAGCGCTTTAGCGGAAAATTTACGTAACCCAGTTTTCTAGAGTTGATTGAATTTTATTTATGAGATGTGATTCACTACAATATAAGATTTATGGGCTGAAGCAAGCTTCTGTTCGGATTTTCACGCACTTTCACTCTCTATTTCAATATATTATAAAAAGTTATCCAAAAAACTTTAATTTCACTACCATAGAATTCATTTCAGTCATTTAGGTTATTTTTCTCCATAAATAACTTAATTTCAGAGGGAGGTGGAATGATGATGGCATTATCTATTTCAGTAGAACTAGCCGCAAATTAGTCAGACGCTCACACAAAAATAGGGTCACTTGTCTTCTGGTTGCTGGAAGTGCAGCAGTATCCCTGTGGTGAGCCAGTTTCAGCTAGCTAATTTACTCTCTCATAAAGACCGCAAGATGACGCAAAAATACACTGACCTCGGCTCAATGGATAGTCACTTATGGGTATGTGAGTAGAAAATGCTAGGCTAGGTGCTCTAGAATATGATAACATAAACTTGTACCGCATCTAAAAACTGATATGCGTTAAGATGAAATAACAATGGAAAAAATAAAAAAACGCTTATGAACAAAATTAAAACCAAGGAATAAGTGAAATAACTTAAGGCGATAAATTAGGTAGAAGTCTTCTTATTAAGTAATTAAAAAGGGTCAATATTTTATAGCGCTAGGGCTTAAAATTTGATTGAAATGTATTTGCATTTGGTTCAATTCAATTCCATGTTGCAATTCTACAAAGTTTTATCAACTGAGTAATCAGCTCTTTTTTATTAATGATAATTATGGGGTATTCTTAGAAGGTATTGAATGAAAAAGATGAGGAGTGATGGCCTATTTGTAGATTTCCAGTGTCTTTATCTTTGCAAAAGTTCCTGTCATATCTGTTAAAATATTTTACCTACTGTTTTGTATTTAGCTACCCAGAAATACATGTAATCAAAATTTAATGCAAGTAAAGACAAAATACATATAAAAATACACAGGCTACTAATATAATAAAATTAAATGAAAGACATAAATGATACATATTAATGAAATTAATGGGTATTATTCTTTTTTTAAGGATAAATTAAAGGTTTTCAATTATCTTGAGCTAATATACTTGTTTATTATATATTTCAATTTGGTAACACTCCGTTCTATAACGCAACTCGACATTTTTATGTCATCAGATAAACATGCGCAGGACAGTGAATGATTCAATATTTCATTTTTTTGTATTTAACCACCACACATTAATTTTAAATATGAGTTCATAAATTTCATATGCTTTTTATCAACAGAGAAAACAAAAAATCTAAAACATTAAGTGAAAGACTCGTGTATGAAAATTTTGAATTAAGTACGATATGTTTCAGCGAGAAAATGGAATTATCATTAATAGGGAATGTCAGTAAAATCATTATAGTATTGGCACGCAAAAGTATTAAAATTAGGGGCGTTTAAAGAAACAAATGAAACAAAAATCGATATTTATTTCATTTCAGGATGCAAATATATATTTTAGGTCGTTTTCCACGTTAAAGGTTTCCTCGAAATTCTTTTCCTCGAGGAAATGTTTCCAGAATATTGCAACCGGAAAAATGAACATTTAATATGAAATGATACTTCAGAAATTTTTTATTCGCTTCCGGTTATAAATAACCGGTGCCTTTCATTTCATGCCTATAAATCTTTAAATTCTTTTCATCCGGTTTCAGCATCATAATAACTACCTCTGGCGGAAATTATGAATTAACAACAGAACGCAGAATTCCGATGTTACACACAATGGAAAACAAATTTAGACAGTTTATTCCCAGGGATATATCTAAAGCGTGAATGTAGAGGCGTAAATATTTTAGAATAATGACATGAATTTATTCACTCACAGACAAATTTATACAGTTTATTAACTCAAAACTAAACACTAGGAGGCATTAAAAACGAACAATTATAAACTTCACCGCTTATTGAGTCTTCTCCATGATTCCACAACGTATATTCTAATCAGTATTTGTCTTTGAGAGAATAAATGAAGCGTAGGTGTGATAAAACGGCTAAGGAATCAAAACAATTGGAATGCCTCACGAGTAGAGGTTGAAAAAAATTAAACCTAATCTTTGAATCCTAAACTTTGATGTTATCATTCCACATGCCCGACGAAGGTAATATATGTCTACGGGCAAATCTCAGTTTTCCTTCGACTTTAAACTCAAAATGCACCATTCAATAGGTGCATGGTGCATTCAACCCATGGTCCTTTTTTTCCTATTTCCTCTCATGTCTAGATTCCTTCCAAATACTGACGAAATGAATGTTCTCATCGTCAAAAATGATTTCAACTCAAAAGTGTTCCCATCCGTACATCTGATCCGTGGAGTGAGAAATAAATTTCATAGGTTCGATCAAAACTTCTCTCATTACCAGAGGCCATTTGACCCAAAGTTACGCTCACCATGGCTTCCTAAAAAAAAACAGCTCTGCTAATTCAAATACTGATTTTAATGCTCATCATAATTTTCCTCAAGCATCAACTGAAGCTCGTATCTATGTCAATGATAGGAGCCTCATTAGTTCTTATTCACGGGAAAGAGCGCGTAAAATCGGGGTCACTAGGACATGAGATGACGATGAACTCTTGGTGAGGTTCGTATTACTCAAGCATTAAATGCAAATCACGATTTAAAAGTGGGCTGTATTGCAATCACTAATATGGAGCATTATTTATTATCAAATAGTGCATTTTTGATTAAAACTTTGAAATATATTCTTCAAAGCTGCCTAAAAGGCTGTAAAAAACAAGGAAATGAGAATTCAAATGCAAATTTAGAACTGAAAGATAGGAGCTACAGAAAAAAATTGCGGTTGAATTACACTTAGACAGGTAAATATAATAGACATTTCCGATTGCTGAATAGCGCAGGGATAAGGGATTAGCTGTAGGATTTGCTAACTTAGAACGAGACCAAAGACTTTTAATTGAATTTCATTAAAATATATGCTTGGATGGGCCAAAATTGTAAAATAATTTTCACGAAAATTGAATATTGAAAACAATTTTTATTGGAAGGAAAATTAGTTGCCAAGCTGCACCTAAGGAATGTTAACAAATAAAATGCAATTGGCACTTGAAACGGAATGACACATCAAGAGTTGGGATAATTATATATTTCACTACAATCTTTATCATGTTGCTAGAGATATTTCTTTCGAAGTTATTATCCTTGTACCAAAATATGAGATGTGAGTAGCCACTAAAATATATAACGAAGTAATCAAGATTACGTTTCCGTAGATAATTATACGGAGAACAATATCATGCATATACGAGTGTCAAATTTTGTTTTAAAATATATGATTATATCATCGTATATTTTGAAAAAATAGCCGGGAGATATTCATACAATGGGGTTACATAAAACTTTTTTTTTCATGTAACTGATACCGGCGAGAGATGACCAGGTAGATAAACATATATTACAGCGCAGTGTTGCTTCACTGTTCAAGGAGATTAGAGATGGTTCTCTTCAGGAAGGCGTCGACAAGCCTTCCTTATCACAAACATAATTACGCTTACATTTCAGAATGTTCTTGATTCTACTATCGAATAAAAAACTGTTTCATGTAAATAAATTCGAGAAACCGAAAATAAAAACCATTGAGATTGTATTAATACCCTCTTTTCAACGACAATTAAGGAGTGAGGATAGCAAGGATTTAAAAGTTATCAAAATTTCTAATCGCTCTAGTTTGTAATGCTCTTCACCCTCAATATTCCGGGACGGATAAATCACGAATCCCATTCCGTTAGGCAGACCCCTGCTCCCTAACTCTATCCACAAAACGCGACCACGCTAATGGATATTTAGTGTGAATTATGGTCACCCAACAGTTCTCAATTCACCAGAGCACGGGTGAACTGTCCTCTAGCTACCCAAGTTGCTGTCAATTACTGTATAAAACGTATGTATTTTATTTATTGCATAATGTAGTCATTATTGGATTCAATATATATGTGATCAATTCTTGTTGAGTGAGTCATTTTGTAAATAATTCCCACCAAGGAAAACATCAAGCCCAAGATATAAATGTTTATAAAATGTACGCATTGGACTTTATATTAGGAGCCGCCATTTTGTATTCACCATATCGAATCCGCCATTTTATCTTCATCTTAGATTTGATGCAAAAACTCGTAATCAGAGGCATTGTGAAGCCGAGTATACAGAATTTTCCCACTGGACGCACTGTGCACCCTCTTTCCGCGAATAGTTAAATACTCCACCCAAAACGCATTGCCTTCCACACCGACAGGAATTTTCACCGGCAACCGCCCGTTGTCATTGCTCACCAGGGGGCGCAGCCGTTATCACGGTATGCAATCATTCCCGTTTCCTCTCCATTTTCTCCATCACAGCCGAGTGATTGCCCGCCGTCCTTCAACACTCCCTGTCGTGAGTCTTCGCACGACCAACCATTTTAGATCCTCCACCGTAAATCAGGGAGAGACAAGAACAAGTCACGTTAAAATGCTGAGTGAAGGCTTTTGGAAACTTCTGAACGTATCCTTGTTGTGCGTGGCGGCATAGGGAAATGAAATCTGTATCTAAGTATCCTTCTTCATATTAATTATGTTTATATAGGCCTTTTAAATACCCTCTATCCGAATCAACTTTATCTGCCTTGGAAACAAAATATCAGTGATATTTTTAATAAAGTCACCGTCACAATCTCTGAAGTCAAATTTTATAAGCTCTTACTTGCAATTCACACTCGTGAAAGGTTTCACCTAGGAGTTTCCTTACTTTGATCCTTGTAGTGTTGTTAAAACATACAATTGCAGATATGGATAAAAAAGTACAAAGGCAAACTAAATTCATGCTAAGATATGTATTTAACTGAAGAAGAGATGCCACACAGCGTACGATGGTATGGATCACAGAATAAAATGGCCATAGTTGGCTAATTATTTGTGAACGAAGACAGTATTTACCTCTCTTTAACATCATCAGGGAGGGAATACATCATTTTTCCAGTGAAATAGTTAGGATTGGGTTAAAAACCACGCAGAATGCATCTCACCCAAAGGAACATAATTTACGTCAAACCATTCTTCATAAAACGGCCAACCGAAAACCATATCACATGACGGTATCAGAATAATGGTATTCTGTTTCTGAAATATCACAACTGAAGGGCTCCAGTAATACCATCAAAAATGAATCATACATGACTCTACTCAATGAAGATTGATATTAAATTTACTGTAAAAATCAATAAACCACAGCCTGCATATTGCTAATAAATAATAATATGAACATAATTGCTGATAATCGCGAAAAAAACATTAAATGAATTAAGTGATCATCAAGTCCTTATCGATGACATTATATCCAAGAGGAGTATGCAACACACGCATCGAAAATGTAAATGGGGACACGGAGGCTGAAGGCGTTCGTTATCGAAGTCTGAAATATTGATGGTTCGAATACAAATCTAAGCTCAACGAAGCAGAATATCAACGTATGGTATCATATGATACAGAATTATTCGAGTATATTAATTAGAATCTAAGAAATTTACCTGAGGGTCATTCGATTTTTTGTCAGGATCTCCTCACCTTTCTCGTTGAAATAAGAATACATAGACGCAATGAAGCTGAAATTTAAGTAAAAATTTTAAAACCATGAAGCCAAAAATACCTTAGTACATAATAAATACTGAAAGAATGAAAGCTATTATAATTTTATAAGAAATAAAAAAAGGTATTTGCGTAAACTTATATATTCATTCATAAGGAATATTTGGCAAACATTCCTCAGCATTTCGCATACCAACATCTATTGCAGTATTTAGTATTTTGAAAGAGGAAATGCCGAAAGCAAGTAAAAGGTTTCAGAAAAATAAGTAAAATTCTCAGTAAAATGATGCTAATGAGCTGTTGGTTATGGTGGAAAATTAACTTGCTAGAAACATTTTACGTCACGCCACGTGATGGCTTGGACAGATGGTGGGAGAGTGTTTGGGATCAAGTAGTTTGCTTAACTGCTAAGCAATAAAAGAACCTAATATCCTCGTTTAGTTCAATAGAAATCAACTCATACAGTTATTAGTGTTTTTTGGGAAAGAGAAAATGCTCTTCACTATTAATTAAACAAAACTTTTTCACTTTATTTCCATTTTATAAATATTTTTCATTATATATGGGTTAGTTAAGTACAAGATTTAGGTCACGCTGGCGGCATAAAATTATTTTTCAGGTCGACAAATATCATTTAGCAAATTTCTGCGTACCATTTCTCTTCCGACAGGAATAAAGTTCCCAAATAGTTACAGATTTATTTTGTTAGATGGCAGCGAAAATTGTAAAAAAAAAAAATGTATTCCAGTGTTTCAAAGTAAAATAAGCAGAATGTTTTATCGTCCTCAACGTAACTCGTTGGACAGGATCCTCTTGTTTTCTTAAGAGAAACTTGCTAACCCTTATCACGGCACTCCAGTTTTAGACATCTAGAACAAACTCCCGTCACATTCGCGATGGTCTTTGCGTTCTCCATCTGCTCTAAAATAATCCCGGACGCGCAAGATAGCACCGAAATGACGTGCAACTCATGTCCAACGGGCTCAACCTCTTGTATAAAACTTGCCCCTACGTCAGCCACCTAGCACGGGAGTGAAGAATACATCTTTCCTATTTCTAGATAACCAAAGCTTAAAGCAGCGTCGGTCGCTGTTTCACAGAGGGTCGCACTATCTTACACGGTAAATCACGGAGTAGGTATCATTACTTATTCGTAGGGGTTAGGGAAACAAAATGGGTGAGATTCATGCTTGGGAGAACTCTATTTCAATAATTCGATCCATCTCGATTTTGATGTATAAAATTTACTTTCACCCTTTCCCCCTTAACCCTGCAGAATTAGATATGACATTTTTGACAAATTTAGAGGCACCTTATCTTTCTTGCCTCACCATTGAGCCACGTGTAAGGGGACAATATCTGGCCGTAGTAACTTCTACGCATTACTTTCGGTAAAGGAGACAAGCCGTCATAGGAATGGCCATGCAATACTCAAGGTATATAAAATTAAATTGAGATGTTTATTACAATTTTTCGTAAATAGCTTCGAAGAATAATAAGCTCACATTAGAATTGTTAAAATAATTATTTAATTTCCTAGAAAGAAGATTCCATGAAGATGGTAGAAATTAACTACAGAATTTGTATTTTAAGGAAGTCAATCAATTTAGGAGGATATGATAAGAATACAGAGGGTATTAGCAAGAAAATAAAAATTATGTTTTCTGGATTAGGTTGAAAAAATAAAGAAAATAATTGGCTATATGACAAGAATTCAGGAAGAAATATACCTCCTTGCCAAGATAGTATACGATTAAAATTGAAGTACCTTAACTATTTGCATTATGAATGTCTGAATGATTGAAAGATTATTTAATCTAAAGAATAAGATTTGATAAACTAAAAATAGATTTCCTAGGTGAAATTAAGACTGGTACAATAAGGAGTGACACACGCTGTTCCGGAAGACAAAAATGGACAGTGAAAAATAGAGAAGAAAAGTTTTGTGGTTTATAGAAAACCCCATTGTCTATTAGATCAGAACAGTATTAATTGGGACAGAATATAGGTCAAGCAAAATCAGCAATAAGGATATCAAAAAAATATATTTTCTGGAAGAGTGCAGAGATTGTAAAATATTCTCCCTGAAGTGATGCAACTTCTATGTTGTAAACGGTCTTCTATGATTTCGATGAATACTTCTCTACATTCTCTGCTATTAAAAGTATAAATGCTCGACTTAAAATCATTTTAACTTCTGAATTAATGGAATTATATTCCATTTGCATATGGTGAGAATTCTTATTGATAAACTTCCTAACTATGCCAACTCAAAGCTCTGAATTCCTGCCAATTGTTCTACAAATTTTAAGGTGAAGAATCGACTTAAAATCCTTGGATATCTGATGAATCTCAGGAAGGTTGAATTTTAGGCTGTTGCACATATCGCCGCAGAGAGAAGTGTATTCTGGCTACGCTAGCATGGAAACCACGTGAACCTTCAGGCCTTTAACTTGTATTGGCTCCTTATCTCCGCAATAACTTCTCGCCCGTTATAACTCCCTGAAGAGGAGCTACCATCCTTTCAATTTCCCCAGGTTGATGAACCTCGCCCTGACGTGTCAGAAATTGGCCCTCTCACGAACGGGTACCTTGTAGATTCCTTTGGCCACTTACCATTCCCGACCGCAGGGGAACGCCATTAGCCACAAGTGCATTACGGTACTTAACACTTGGGCTGGGAAATTTCGCGGGGACTTCGACCCAAAACCCAAACAGCGATAGCTTCCATCTATGCGCGCTTCAATTTGCTGATAAATGAGCACCAAATTTCATTTTTTGCGAGTAAATTCCTCGTTTGGTGATGACCTCGAGAAGTACATTAGCCAATCGTGTTGAGATAAATTACCAACTACCTCAAAACTATTTTAAGGTCCAACATATCAGTATCCTAAGTAAGATGTTTCCAATAATCATTCAACTCTAAAAAGTCTACTAAAAATCGCTGTTACCTGATTAATCCTTATCAAATAGGTTTTTGGTTCCTATAGTATTAAAATTGCCCTTTTCATAATTTATATTGCGAATTGAATGTGTTTACTCAAAAAAAGCCTATCAAAAAATAAGAGTAAAAGTTGGTTTATATACTATGTTAGAGTGCTAGTAACTAGAAAATAGTCAAATTGTATGATATATATTGTCAAGCCAATTGGATGGCTGAACCATGAGTTTGTTAAGTAGAATTATATTCTCAGAGAAACTCAAGACGCTAGCAATAATGAAAATATTGCAGCAATTATATCATATACTTTTTCAGAGTACATAATCACTAAGTAACATGAAAGAGTAGCTTGTCGATAAGCGCATTTGTGGTTCAATGCCATGTCTAACGTTACAATGTCAAGCAGTATATCTAAGAAAGTAATAGCACACTTGTGGGATATTTTCAATGAGCAAAGCCTCTGAATCTATGAAAAATAGCTTTAATGAAGATAAAATTAGTTTGATAAAATAATTTTAGTGAAAAAATGTAAGATATATGCCCTTCTAAAGCTTACCGGAAACTATCGTCGTTCGAAATTCGAAAGTAAACGTAAACTCCCTCGGGGCGGGTACGGCTATGAATCATAAAATGCGTCTAAATATTGCTAAATATTTGAGTTTCGCAACGTAAAAAGTATGTACTACTGAGGTAACTCATTGCGACTCGTGCGATAGCATAAAGAGGGGATAGGATGTAAAGTTGAAAAACATATTTCGTTATTTCGAAATAATTTCTATTTCTTATTTCATATGTCATTTTCTCTCCATTCGCTTGACTCGTAAATCAGTGCTCACTTGGAAACCTTTCTTAGCGGTAATTCATTCCTGTAGCAGCCTTGTAAAGCCGACCGACCCGCCGACTAAACACCGTTCACAATAGATTCACCTGGAGAAACTTGCCTTAACCGAGTACTTATCGGCCAAAACCGATGCCTCAAAGATTACAGTCCCTTTCTTACTTAACTGCCCATTCATCGTGAATCAATTATAGACGACTTCGGTTAATTTAAACCAATATACGCGGCTATCTTTCTTTTTACTTGCTAATTTTTAGTCACGTCAGCTAACGTCAGCTAACGACTACGCCTAGTCAACTACAGCTGTTTGAAAATGAAATTAACACCTTCAGGCATCATTTGGAAAAAAATTAAATTTCATAATACTTAGTTTATTCCAAAGATTTATCTGTGAAATTTACAAAGAATCATGAATGATATCTGCGGCATATACAAAGTTCTATCAAATTCAATAGCAATTTAGAGTTTTGTGAATTAGAACACTCTCCTTTGACGTTTTAAACTCCTTAGAGACGCCAAATTAAGTTGTTGTCAACAGGGGTTTAAAATCCTGATACAAGGATATGTAACAGTGCCAATTGGCTTTCGGTAACAAAGGAAATATGACTTTGAAGACAGAGAGAGTATCATTGCCCTTGGCCCGTTAGCCTTCCAACTATCGACCGCCAACCCCACAACGAAGAGACTATGGTGGGAGGGTGTGGTGGGAGGGTATGAGGTTGGCAAGGAAATGTGGTCGAGAGATGAAATATGGACCCATCCCTCTTCCGCCATGGACCCATCCTCCTCCTTCCCAACCTATCTCCTACCCTACTCTTCCTATTTGGCTAGGGGAACAGAGTAGTAAGGAGTCTTCCGCCCCCATGCCGACCACTCCATTTGAATCCTCGCGGGGAGGAAAAAAGGGTATTTTTTTCGGCGGAATCCCGCATAAACGGAGTGAAAAAAAAGAGTATACCTACCATTCCTGTGTGTGCTCTCAGCTATCGCGTAAAAAGCAAAAACTTTTTGATCGCTTCGGAGGAAGGAAGGAGGATATGCCGGAGGCGATTCCGCAGCCGTTTGCTTTTTACCTCATTCCCATCCTTCCCAACCCCACCGCACTCTATCCCCGCTTCGTTCAAGAAACCACGTCGCCATCGATACGTTTGTCTAAGTGAAAGGAGTCGTCTGAATAAGTGATTTCTTTTTATTTCACCGTACATTTCCTCAAACATTATCATTCTCGGAAATCGTACATTCCCCAGGTATTTATACGAGTAATTGTTATCCGTAAATCGGAAAACGCGATGGAGAAACAAATGGTGTAAGGAAGAACGGTGCACATAAGATCACTCCAAAATACATGTCTAGTAGACTAGGGCTAAGAAAGGGCAAACTATTTGATGCCTACTTTTTCTATTCAAAAGCTTAGCAGTTATTTTATTCTATTTCGTTTCCTCAAACACTCTCATTCTCAGAAATATTATTACCGCGGCCATACATTGTGATCACAGAGTGATTCATATTTTTATGTGGACAAGGCGATGGGAAAACGTAAGAGTTGTTAGAAAAAAATGCCTACTGAAAACAAACAACTCAAGGATATATACCTTAGATCACTCGCTAATATTTTTAGTAGCCTAGAGCTGAGACAAACACGGCTACTTGTTTTCTTGCTCGATGAAAAGCTTAACTGACTTTTTTTTCCACTATTTTCTCAAGGTTGGTAAATATCTCGAGTTGGTTGCCTGCTGGTCTTGGAATTCATCTATGAGAATTAATTAATCCCAGTAATTCCCTACTGGTAATTATGACAACCGGAGTTTACAGCAAAAACAAAGGTGGCAATCAGTGAAAATGATAGCCTGTTATGATATGCCAAATCAAATCTATTAAGCAAACGAACCAATCACTACAAGAGTCAACTTACCATCCCTCCGAATGGATATTGGTGTTACACTTCAAAATGTATTCGCATTCAAGGAGGTATCTTACTTCGATGAGTCGGAACTTGTGGATCGGAAAAAGCGAATGATAGCAGATAGCTTTCTATGCTGTTTATGGGGCATTAGAGTAAATATGAACATTAAAGTATGAACATTACGCCTCTAGCCCTGGGCATAAAACCATGCAAGGGCATTGGCAAAGACGGAATATTACCAAGCTTTATACGCGAAGTCGTCAAAATAGCGAAAAGGCCAAATAATTTCAATAGGGAGGATGGATATAAACTCAGCCGGATATGGAAAGGATTCCTGGCCCAATGCTATGCCCAACGGCTGTCGCCTTCCGCGGGAAATTCAAATCGGGCCAGCGATCGGGTAACGAATCCTATATAAGATCGGGACGAGAACGTTTCCCTCTCATTTTAGTGAAAATGCTCCCAGTAAGAGGAGTGAAACGTTGAGAGGAAAATATCATCAACGCGGCATTTCCCGAAAGGAACTGACAAGATAGATTAGGGGAGTGTATTTCATATCACCTCTCAAAATGAACACAAGGGTTTAGGCAAGGAATAACATGGAAGTTTTCATTTTTCGTGAAAATCAATGATTACAATGTGATATTAAATGTCAAAGTGGACTTAAAATGGGAAATGATATGAATAAAATAAATAATAATTGAATTTGTATTCAAGAACTAAGCTCGTATTTAAGAGTAGGCTAACACTGATGACCGCGTACGCTTGAAGAAAACATTGCTAAGGAAATACAGATTCCTTCATTTGACGTATTTTAATATAATATTTGGGAAAGTTTATACACTTAGATTACCTAAGGTGATAATCATTTTTTAAATAATTACATTGGTATTGACTGTAACCTTAGTTCTGTTGAAATGTACATTTTTGCAACCATTACCTCTGAAAATAAGACTAATGGATATTTCAAGTACGCCACATAGCATTGAGGACGCATTACTCCCATTCGACTGATCGAATTGACTTTTTTATAACGTAATACTTGTTTAAATTTACATTATCGCGATTAAATTTCAAGGTAATTCTTGTTTTATACGGAGATCTTAACTATGAAATATTTTATCCCGGGCAAGATACCGAGTACAAAATTCCATATAAAAGATAGAGGAACATGCTGAAACAGATCTACTCTTTACATCTTGAATGATTTAACATAATGATGTGCGTTTTATAGAATTAATACGTTAGGCAATGAAAATCGATTGAAGATGATGGATGGCAACATTTTAAGATCACAATCACACGAAAAACACTAGATTTTTATTTTTTAGCAATAAAAAACTAAAATCGCAGACTCTAAGCCCAAATTAAGAAATAAATGGAAATTCCCTCCAGTACTACTACTTCCACCTTCTAAATGACAGAAAAGCAATTACTCATAAATGTTGCATCTCAAAGCGGAAAGGAAAAGAGCAATAATAAGCAGGTAGTCTAGTGTACACCGTTAAACCAATGAAAAGCCAAAGAAGGATCAGTTTTTTCCACGTCTCTGCCATTTACTCTCACTTCTCCTGGCAACAGCAAATACTCCATTCCAGGATATGCCATTAGGTAGGTGTGGCTTTTAGGGAAAACGGTCCTATTATATCTACTAATTCCACAGTTACCCGGAAGAACCAAATCGTTCATCTACTGTGTAGCGTCGTAAAAATGTCTATGGAATGGTATTTGTAACTACGGGAAGAACATTAAAGGTAAATGCATACAGCATTAAGGACATTGCTTAGAGATAGAAGTTGAGTGTAGACTTAACACTTGTAGCAAGGCATTTTCCAAGAGATAACTCAAAGAAAGGGAATACTGATGGTATGAAATGGGAAGAAAGGTTCCCAAATAGTCATTTTCATTATCGAATATATCCAATTGTTCAGAAATACGCTTCTTTGAACCGATGTTTATTTATTTATTTTTACACGTTGCTGCAAGTAGTTTATTGCCTGGTGGCAGCATTAGATGTATACACAT
Organism: Ischnura elegans; assembly: GCF_921293095.1. NCBI lineage: Eukaryota > Metazoa > Arthropoda > Insecta > Odonata > Coenagrionidae > Ischnura > Ischnura elegans. The sequence goes on from NC_060248.1 coordinate 112,952,759, forward strand.
GAATAACACATGTACCTATCTAATACAAAGTTTAGAAACAGAAAATACACCCATAGTAAAAAATAATACATTAATTCTAATCTCATACTACTAAGAATTTAACATTGTCCCATTAAACCAATTTCAAACAATCCATTAAACACATTAATTCTAATATAATAAAACTAACAAATGATTATTTACCAATTAACCCAATTTCATACTCTCTCCTTTAAACCACTATGATAATTAACCAATGAGTGATGAGCACTTCTCCCTAAAAATTTTCGCATTTGCAGGGAAGATCTTAAAAATAACTTCAGGTATGTCGTTTCACTCCTTCATTCCTCTACGTAGGAAGAATTTTTTAAAATGTCTGTTTTCTGTTTTTTTTAACTTAATTTTGAATTTATGATATTTCCTTCCTATGTAGCAGGGTGAGTCCAGCTTCAGACCTATTTCCAACCCCGCTCATTTGTAAAGGCTTTGTACACCCCGCATAGCCTATTTATGGTTCTTCTCACTTTTAGGGGTTTCCATCCTCAGCTCCATAGCATAGCTGATACACTTTCCCCCCTTCTGTGTTTCCCTAGAGTATATCAAGAATATTTAAAGTATTAAGAAATCGTGAAATAAACCAGCCAAGAATTTATCAATACGACCTTGCAATTTCTGTAAAGTTAAGGTTAAAGAAAATTATATTCTCGGAGATCAGCTTTAGTCGCACCAACTGTGGATAATTGAATACTTGCGGAATCAGTGAATGAAAACTCAAATGGTTATTGCAAGAATTTATTAATGACAACAGTTATCTCCTTCAAATATTACACACCTCTCTTGACTCAATAAAAAATCTATTTCGAGCTCTTGAAGGCTACTTGTATTAAATATTTATTCAATTTTTCCTTAAAGTAATTATCGCGACGACCCCTAATTCAAGTGGACATTAGCAAAACGGAAGAAAATCATTCTTCATTTAACAAATATTTAAGTGTATACTCAATTCTGATGTATCTAATATCAAAAGTCTTTCCTGCATTAGCATCTCTGTTGTAATTATCTCTTTAGAAGTAGTTAATGAAACAATTGAAATCTATCCGTCACTACAAAAATAAAATATGATTGAAAATGTAATTTTGCCAATTAAGTGCTAATACATTTGATTCTTCCCAGCGAGCTTATCAGATGCTGAAAAAATAAAAAAAATGAGCTAAAAGTTTCAGTGGATTTTTTGAAAGATATTCTCACACCAGGAGCAGAAACCTTGCTCATTTGTAGACATGAAAGTTCATAAATACTTTTTTCTCCTCAAGTGCGAATCAATAATAAAATAAAAAAATCATTTACCTTGGAAATAAATAGTATTTCCCACATTTACACCAGTTTCTTCATATAAAATTGCCAAGGGGCTGAAAGAAACTTCGTCTTTGGTCCATCTCCGAGTGATATTACGAGTATTTTGCAACGGTGGCGCCCAACAGAAATATATCCGGCAGCCACCGCAGCTAAAACGCCCTTTCGTGAGGAAATACTAACTGAGGGTTGGAGCAAAGTGCGTTTTCTGGTCCTCCACCCTCTCGAGTATCAGCCCATTCTCTCGAGCGAGAAGAGAAGTGCGAAGGGCGACGAGTACCAGTGGGTCAGAGGAGCAAGGAAACGGTCACAAGCGGGGTTGGAGGGGGCGAGTGACACTCTTGAGTGACCTTCGGGGACAACATGGAGCACGAGTAGATCTTCAAGCGGTTCTGCTGCGTAGTAGATAGTAAATGGATAAACACTTTTTCCACTGCAAAATAAATCACCATATGGAGCTTGAAAAAGACTCATTTACTCATATATGCCCGTTTCGGTGGTTAAAATAAAATTAAAATATATTGATATTTTTTTGTAGAAACAACGTTTTTCTCAAAACAATGTAATATTAAATTTGATATAAACAAATTTTTTGTCGTGGTCTCATATCATTCTCCTTCATTTTTACGATCGCAGCGCTGCCTTCGGATTTTGATCGCCAGTTTTTTAACTTATCTCCATTTTTAACTTATTAATGAAATATTTAAATTCTGAATGAAAATCAAGATAGAGTTCCAGTAATGGAAATAGAACCATAATATTGAAATGTATTCTGTTTCTGAGTTATCTAGAAAATTTCAGCTTCATAGATAATCAGAAAAGGTTAAATTATGTTGCAAGATTTGGCCCAGATAAGATGAAAAGCAACAAAGCAAAATTTATAAAAATGCTGTAAAAAGGAGAGACGGAATACGGGACAAAAAAACTTCTTTACGAATTCATACAGAAATTTAACCCTGAAAAAAAAGAGAAAAAATCTTAAGAGTTACAAATCAACCCGGACTTAATAACTATTTCGGCCATAATGTGGAACAAATGAGAGGGCTTTTCTTTTGCTAATATACATTCAGCCATGTTGATAATCTAAGAAATGAAGATTCTTAAAACTCGTAAATCTAACGACTTTTTATTAACATGTGTCGATACGACGATAAAATATAATTAACTTAATGTAATAGCAGTATGGCAGCTCTGTAGTTACAAATTGTATTGAAATTAGAGAAAAACTACGAGATGTTATGGACAAAAACCTAGTTTGTATAATTTTTATCGAGAAAAAAATCATCTCCCCTGATGTTCGATAAAATACGGTAGAATGAATATAGGACTTGATTAATTGAAATCATCGACTTAAGCTTCAAAAAGTAGCTTTTCCCCATTTTTATTCATTGTACACGATTTCATGCAGAACAGAACAGTTGAATGAGTGACCGTGAACGTACTTTTGAATGTCAACGAAAATGCAACTTTACAAAAGCGTGCAAAACTCGCGTAATTTGTTATTTAAAGCACACCTTCATGGGTGATCATTCCGCTACTTATTATCCTCATTGGTCTATGATATGGTTTTAGAAGATATGTCAGAAAATTTATCGAATAGACGACGAAAAATAATTTTCAATTAAATGGCGAAATTAAAAGAAATCCTGCTTTGAAGCACAGAATTAAAGGAAGGACCCACTTTATAGAATTAAAAATGAGTAATTTATCGGGCTTACATTAAAAAAGTTTTCTATTTACTATACTCATAACCAGATTGATGAAAACGCAATAAGTAAGTTGAGACGAAATATATAATTTGTAACGTTTTCTTTAATTTTCCACTTCTCTTACTTAACAAATGGTTTTTATAACACTTTATAAAGAAATTTTACAATTTAAAACTCGTGAGCATAAACAACATCAACAAGCCGCCATGACTATTACAATCCCATTTGTACTATCCGTAGGTACTACCACTCACTGAACCACTGCCATGAACTGCACCAGTGGGGATCTTGAGTTCTGCCGTATCCCTTTTCCTCCGGTCTCTCTCTCTCTCGTAGGCGCCTGCTCTTTCTCTGCGTCCTCTTCTTCTTCCTGCCGATCTTGAATTCTGCCGTATTTCTTCCTCCGGTCTCTCAATACACCACTACTTTAATTTATCTCCCAATCTTTTATAACACGTTTATCTCTTCCTTCTCTCCATACACGACTCCCCGTTTTCTTTTTGCGTCCCTCACTACCATTATTGCCTCCCATTATTGCTTCCTCACTACTATTGTTAATTTTAATTCATTTAAAGAAACAACATGGCAGCTTGTTTACAAAGTCAATAATTTATGAATTCCGATGAAGATTTCAGTACCTTCCTTTCAGAAGATAAAGCAATGATATCAAAGCTCAGCGGGTTGAGGTAAAATGATCAAATTCCTCTTTGAATTCAACACTTACACCAAAATATGCCTTAAATACGCACGCGTGACCTATAGGCCTATGACAAAATTTTTCAGTATATGGAATAAAAATAGAATATAAAGAAGAAATGAAGCGTATTTTTCCACAGAAATGGACAGGTTTATTTGCTAAAAAAACTTGAGGCGTTTCTTTGTATCCCACGTGTTCCCAATAGCCTTCATCAGTTATCCATTGCGCAATAGTTTCTTTGGGCAGTCTGAGAATCTCGCTCTGGAGTTGAGTCTCAATACCCAGAAGGTCAACGTCCACTAAGTAAATACCACAATAGTGCTCTAGGCTAAGCTAGAGTCGCTTGAAAGGGATTCCATCTCCCTAAAATACAATGGTCTGGAGGTAAAGATCGCCAGAAAGCAGCGGAGTGAAAAAATATTTTCCTTGACAGCGTCTTTTTCCTGCCAGTGTAAAAGCGAGTCACAAACTAATACTCACGACACCGTCAGGCGTGGGCCTTGGAAGGAGAACCTAAAGGACACTGCAGATACCTTGAGGGTTCAAAATCCAAAATAGAATAATTCAGCGTTTACTCTTCTGTTTCTGGAAAATGTGGGTCTTGCTATACCCATCCAAGGTCCAATGGACGGGCATTCAGAAATAAAATAAACTGTAGTTGTTCCAATAATTCAACTGCAAGATTTCATGCCAATATCACATTCTGCCATTAAAGATTTTATCTGTGCAAGCAATATTGGCCTTAAAAGCAATATGGACATTCAAAAATTGGACATTTTAGTGATATATACACGTTTTCACTGCACACGACTCACTTTTCCATTTTGGTTCACAACATTTCAAGGCTCCAATGACAATGACCTCATGATTAGTACATGAAACGTTTGCTTATTTTTAATAAAATAAGAATAGGATTTTTAAAAGCAGATTTATCTAGAAAATGATTAGACCGAATATCTCGATGAAACGTTTCCTTCCATTCTTGCCTTCTATTTATGTCATCAGGTCTAGCCATGAAACTTTTTCATCAATATAGCCTAACACATTCTTTCCGTTGAATTTCAATGAGACTTTTCAAAGACAAAGTGTCCTTGGATATACGGAGAGACGCTGAAGGATATTCATGAGCTCATCTGCAAGAAATCGTGCCTGTACGATGATCTAGAAATTGAATATGCATAAAGCCAAAATGTTTGGAAATACTGGAGGAAAGACAGTCGAAACAAATTATTAGCAAAAGCCTTACAAAAAGAGGGATTTTGATAAAAATTTTACTGAGGTACTTAAGAAGAAGCCCAGGATAATTCATAAGTTCCACTAAAAGAAAATGTCCGCGTATGACTAACTAATTATTGCATAAACCTAAGGGCAGCAAATTTTTAAACATACCTGAAGGGAGAAGGACTCAAAAATATACTAAACAAAAAGAAAGCACGAAAACTCAATTACTATTTACTACAGTAATTCTTTTTCCTTGTCCACGAAATAGTGCGGACTCGGGGAATAATTTCACTCAACTGCTACTTGGCCGCGGAACTTTCATTAATTGATATCAATTGCTACAATATGGCTAAGAATAATCATTAAGTTACGTATTTGTAGCCCACGAAGTATAAAGAGCGAGCAAACTTGAGCTATACGGTGTTAAAGTAGGTAGTCTGCAGATTTCGATTTAAATCAGGCGGGGGACTGTTTTTTGTCACAAAAGGAAGAAAATACCATCTAAATTATCAAGATATATATTTCTTGAACACTTCACAGTTTCTTTAACCGCAAGTCTGCACTGAAAATTCGGTCTAGAAATTAAAAACCCAATCCAATCATCGATACGTTTGAAATCGATTAGCTGTTGCGACCACCTCGGGAGGTAGGCTTTTGAAATTCCCTCTCTGCTTACCTGGGATCAATCCGGTAGTCTTGTGGTTATTTTGACATTATAGTGCGTCAATATATTTCGTCTTCTCCGGACATATCCGTCTAAGATAAAGAGGGGACGAGTCAGAGTGCAATATACCTTTGGCTATTCAATTCAGCCGTTGGCCTCGTGTGACCGCGAGGCGGAATCGCATTATTAAGCACTTGATTTATTTTACCAATTGCTCTTGATATATTTCATCAAAAATTTGGATACCTATTTCATAATTTGGATAAAATGTTTTTCTGGGTGGAAAATCTATCAAGTGTGCACGATACGTCGGTTTTATTATCCTTTTGATTTTGGTAGTTTTTATCGAACTGCTGTGGCCAGTTCGGTATCAATTACCATACAAGTTTGGTCAAATTTATCAAAGTGGTTTCGTAATTATTACTGAATTTTTCATTGTGTCATGTGAACTGAAAGTTTGATATTTTCATCAGAATTACATAGTTCTAACAAAACATTTTTTTTCCGTGTATGATTTTTGCTCTCCCCATCAACTTTCATCCCGTTCTCTTTTATTTTGTATCTTGCTTGTATAGGTTTGCCTCGCATTTTATTTTTCGGTGCTGCAGTAAACGCCCCTAGTGAGTACAGCAAAAAAAGGTTAAAATGAAATTTCTCAGCGAGAAGCCCAAGCAGTGGTTATCGATCAAGCTAACAAAACAGCAACGTGTGGAAGAGCACGGCGATCATAATGCCATTGACGGCGGAAAGAGTTGGGGTTTGCGAGAAATCTGTGAGCTCTTCCAACCCGGAGGAAAAAGCATCTGAGTAGGCTACTCTCAAGCACTCCCACCCTCCAGCCCATCTCTCTGTCTCTCTAGCACATCCTCTGCTTAACGCGGCACGTCTCTGCCCTGGCCACTTCCTCTGCGTGCACTCGAAAAAGTTTCCTATCAGCCATTTCTCTCGTCTAACAACATTTCCCACCAACCACTCTCACCCTCACCTTTACACTTGCTTTTCTCGAACGCTCTTCCCATCTGCCTGCTCCGAATTCCGGTCCTCCTTCTCCACTTATCCTTTTGATCCCACTCAGCTGATGGACAAGGCCCACAAACAGCCAAAGGACTCAGATTCAATTATCCCAATCTACTAGAGCCGAATAGGAAATTTTCCCCCGAGAGGATACTTTTTACACTTTGCCTCTCCGATTGATGAATTAATTAGGAGAGGCTCTCAATCACTTATATTATCTGCGCCTTTGAAGAGTTTTGGAGTATTTCTTGGTCTTTTTTACATGGTGTTTCCTTAATTAACAATCAATTTCGTCGCGCAAAATTTTTCTCAAGACCTAAAAAATTGAACAGCTGAAAACTGGAATCAAAAGAGAAGACTATCCAAGAGCTTGAGGCAGAACGAAGAAACCTATATTTTGAAAGGGCAAGGGATACAGAAGTGGAGATATTGACCGGTCGTATAGGGCTGAAACGTAGAGAACGCGGAAAAATTATGAAACCTAGCTTCAATGTAAGATATCGTTGTGGAGGAAAATTGAAACTCCAAGAGAGGACGATGTTAAAGGTAAAAATGGACAAAATATTACCTCTAAAGATGATTAGAGGTTGAGTGGCCCTTATAAAGGTAGACCAAGTGTAAACTCACGGAATACCATGCTGAATCGAAATTGAGTTTTCTGCACCACAGACCACTGGGTTTTGAAAGTCTGCAAAAACACGGGGGCAAGGATGAGAAAAATGGCGAGAAGAGACCCAATAGCAATGAGAGTTTAAAAATTGCCCTTTTTTCGTAAATATGCAGACTGTCATATGAAAGAGTGTGCGATTTTAAAATTAAAACTGAACAAATTGTTACCTTGACAAGTTAGGATACTGATGTTCAAACCTGAGTGCGAACCATAACCTAGAAAATATGCGAGATGGAAAATTGGATGGAAATTCATGTTTTGAAGATGGACGACAGAACTCATAGCTCTCCATACCCGCACTGTACCTATAAAACACAAAAAATGCCGTCCCTTCACGGATCGTAACGCGTGTAGACCATAGACATGAGAGGATTCAAATGAATTTCCCTGCCAACATCATTGGGATGTTATTCTTATCGTCCTTCAAATTCACAGCACGCATTTTTTTTACCACTCAAAAACGCGCATCCAACATTTTTATGCAGTTCGCGCTGCGATCGCCTGAAAACGAGTCGAGTGCTTGACCGAGGCTCGCTTGGATGAAATAGGCAAACCTAATTTTAGAGAAAAAAACTGCAAGCGACTGCGACGTAGAATGAGAATTCCGTTTCGATGCGAAAACCCTTAACTGCGTCATTCGCCGGTAAGAAAAGCAAACTGGCTGCCATTTCGACACCTCTTCGGATGCGTCGTACATTTTGCCCGACTAACCTCTCCGTGACCCACATCCTGAAGGTTGGTCAATACTGTTAAGCTCTTTTCCTCTCCTAAATGCCCCCTAAGGATACTACTTCAGTCCCAGGGTAGTTTCATCTCGTCCGTGAGGGTGGATTTGCTAAGTGATGGTGGCCGTTTTTTATTAAACGCTCAGGCGCAGTGTGCGAATTCTATCCACCCCTCTCTCATTCACCAAGTGCTACCAAATATTCTATCTGCGAGAAATTTTTATTCTGCCCAACGAATGGTATTAGTTTTTTCTCCTCTCGTATTCAGTTCAACGCCTCCTCTTAAGCCATTTTTCCGGGATCCCTTCTTCTTTGATACTATTTATTAACACTGAATTTCACTGCTTCGGCATAAAAATGTAGCCCTCAAAAAACAACTTCTAATTTAGATAAAATTAATTTGATTGACTTTAATTATCACCATTGATATATTGATCATTGATAGAAGAGCTCAATTTTTATTGTAAACTTGTAACTATACGTAATTAGCTCTTCTACCATTCGTGAGAAATTCTTTTACAAACTAAAATCGTTTCCAAGGCCCTTGAGAGAGGAATTTGTACACAGATTGCGAATTATTGCATAAATAATGAGAAAATATGTTTTGGAGCAAATAGAAATTGTAGTTTTTTACTATGTAATCCTGAGAAACTGTGTCTAAAGAACACAGAATTGAAAATATCAATCGATAAGGCTTATGTGATTAACAATTCAAGTACCTAGAAAGATCACCCACTCACACAATATTGACACGTTGGAGCGTAATGGTCCACAATGACTAAGTAAATGAAAAATGGCAGCTGTATCTTTATCGCGCAATTCACTCCTGGGTCATATAACTACTATGGGTGAAAAAGGTTTTCCAACAAAAAGTGGCACCACTTTTGTATCACTTGAAATTTCAGCTTATTCTCACGGGTTATACTCTTCTTAGGTATCGCTGTGACGACGAAAATTTAACATAATAACGGGCTTGAATGTTTTACGGGAAGCTAACGTATTCGAGCTAATGGACTTACAAAAAGTTGTGTAATATGAAAGACATATGTTCACCACCACACTCTCTTCAGTGGACTTCTGATCACTCCTCAGTGATTATTTGATAAAGTTGTTAACATTTTAGGGTAAAATAGTGACAGGTGTATTAGTTTACTATCGAATCTAACTATAGGGTACGGAAAGTGCAGTTTTCATGTATTATTTTTAATTTGCTTTTCTTAAGCGGTGGGCGTCGGTTATCACGGTTTAGAATATTGACACGGCGGTTTTAGTATTTTGGATTTCATGGGCTTAGCATTGGAATGGCATGAGCAAAATAAAAAATCACCCTCAAGCAGTTGTGACAATACTCCATTTTCAGGAAAACTTTTTTGACCCATAGTACAACGAGATTACGGGAGAACGAAGCTGAAATATGGAGCCGTAAAGAGACGGGAACACCTGGTTTTGGGTAAAGGCTCCACAAATATTTTCACGGTGTCAGCAAAAAACTCTCTTCCGACCCCAAAGGCGGAGGAAATCATCGTCCCCTCATTCGTGAGGCGGGTCGACCCCTTCTCGAAAAAGGGCGTTCCAATGTAGGGCGTTCCACAGGGGAGTGAATAAATAAATCGGAGGGCCGCAGAAATTGACCTCTCCGTAGTAATCTGACAAGGAGCATAACCGCGAGACACTTTTCCGGCCGGCACAATATTTGCCCAATCTCCACGATCGTTGTTGCCTCCTTTTCCGGCCGTTTCCCTCTATTGCCATCCTATCAACCCCCTCGGGCGCTCCCTCCCGCCCCTACTCAGCGCTTTCATCCCCTTCCGATGTTTGCTTACCATTGCTCCATAAGGCCGCCACGTTTTCTTCAACCTCTCTTCACGACCTCCTCCAGCGCCTTACATCTTCCTTCGTTGAGGTAAAAGAGGGCAAGGGCGTCGGTGGAAAAAGGACTGAAAGGTTACTTCACGAGGCATAAGGCATGTTCCAGCGCGTCTGAGGACTTTTTACTTCTTTAGTGCCTGGGAGGCAGTGACGACAGGCGAAGGACGATTAAGAGTACACAGAGCAAGCAAATCACAAGTTTCAGATCCCTCCCATCACACTGTATTACGTTATTCAGCGTTTTCTTGGTAACTGCAAAGTGCACCAAACAAAATGTTTGTGTTGCCATAGCTCAGTAACTGAGGACCTCATGTTTACAGGACAAAAATTCTGAAAACAATATCTCCTATCAAATCCTGAAGCAGACATCAGATTCCTCCTGAAACATCTTGCATGCCTTATAAGTTCATTTACGAAATCAACAACAATCAAGTTAACTAAGTGTAGTGTAAGGTGATTCGATATTTTCATTCTTTATCTCAATCACCCTCATCTTGAACCAATCCCTATGCTGATTCGCTCGGCTTTCATAAAATCCGCGCATGGTATTAGGTATTTTTCGCTGTCTCGGCATTAATTCCTGCATAAAGCTTCAGAAGAGGCTCCGCGTATAAAATTTTAGGTCGTTTACCATTTTAAAACAACAAGAAGAAGAAATATAAAAGTAGAATACCGGACTAACTGAACAACGATTCTATCACCAAATAAGCATTTGCGAGTCGAAAAATGTTCACAAAATTTACGGAATTTTTAAACTTTAGTTTTATAATCTTGTGTAGAATCTTAAATATACTGAAAAAAGGGGGAGATAAATATTTCGCGTTTTACTTACTTCAGAAATACACATGGTTAATAAGAAAAATGATTAAAATAAATAAAAAATGGTTAAGTTTCTAAAGAAGGAGTGGCACTTTTTGATTGAAAAACTTATTCAAATGCTTTTTAACCCCTCAAGCGCGGCAGGCATTTAATTAAATCCCATCTCAGCGGCCGGATGAGATTTAAAAATCTTCGCCTTTTTGGTATACTATCATTCAATAATTTATATCTTTCATAATATACGATCAGTAGCGTGGAAAATTTTTGTAAACTTGCGTATTATAATGCGCTACTATATAATAATTTTTCGGGCGATTGGAAAAAATATTTATTGTTTTATGTATCTCTTTTTATAAACTAATGAATAAATTCTCAATTTTGAAAGATTTTTATTTGGTTTCGAATAAGCTACGAGATCTCTAACATTCCATGCATTTAAAAAATACAATTACATGATGTAATTTAGTTATTTGGGGTTGAAAATTTCATAACAAATTGGATACTTTCGATAGGATTACCCGTTTCGCCTACTTGAAAATTTACCACTCCGCCCACTTCTCTGACTTTGTTCCATTATTACCGTATCATTTCATATTGGTAATCACATGATAATGTTTCAAACGTCAATATCCAAATATTCAAATGATTTACCTTAGAAAATCTGCTTTGTGTGACATGATTTGAAGCAATCCAAACATAATCCCACTGCACATTTTTCACAACAGTACACGCAAACTCTTCATTTCCCATGTTACGCACAAACTGCACACCTCCTTTGAGACTTTGATTTCTTCCCAGCTGCAGGAATTGTCTTTAGGAAATCAATTTTTGTGAGTCTTGGTACTAAATTGTGCAATGAGTGACGGCCAAGTCCAAACAGTTCGTATGACGTTGGATATTTCAAAAATATTATCTCGCCCAATGGCACGCGAAATGATAAGTCAAATTTTTATACGTGTTTTTCCTGTGAACAACATATGAATTTAAGACTGCCTCATTCAATAGTGTCCTAAATAACTTCATACATCACTTGTAATGGCGTTTTCTTTCCATTACGTACGAATGCAATAACAGGTCCTTGAAATTCACCCCACCAATGATTTTACTATAGCCTACTAACACACAAACAGACTTCCGAGTCTCTTTTTTGCCTTTCAATACTATTCACATTTCGTAGGATCCCCAATTATAAAAAAATACCACACACAGGAAGTACACCCGATGAGAATTTCAGCATACTGCCTGAACGAACACCACACAGCATGAATGACTCTGGTGGACTGGGTGGACTGAAGCTCGTGGCTTAGAAGCTCCCTCAAGAGACGAGAAAATATCTCGAAGGGGCCCTGGTATACGCTGACTGTTTAGATGGAATCTTATCTTCGTTGATTACTGTCCAGAAAAAAAAATAAAAAAATAAATGCAGAGCGAAGCACATGGCCCCTTCGCTTAGGACGCTTAGGACTAACGAGGCGGACCAAACACACTTGGGGCTCGAGGTGACGACAAACAAGGAGAAGACGGAGAGATGGCATTGAGCTTAGAAGATACCGTATCTCAAGCTAAAGTAGCTGACCCTTCTAGACGTCTCTCGAGCAGAATAGGCGGAAGTTTTCATGATAGAAACGCTGAAATAAGGCGATGAGTTTTTGGACCGAAGTCGTCAAGGCGCTGGTTTAAAACGGAATTTTATCGAAGCATTTTTTTAAAATCTTGCAGGCATAAAACCGCTATGAATATTTTATTAGAAAGGAAAAACATCTCTTCAAAAGATAAAGTAATCAGTTTTAATTTAACATACAATATCTCGCGGAGAAAAAATATTATAAACAGTAGGTCAGGAAGCGTACTGGGTACGCATGACGGCGGCATACGAAATTTAAAGGGCGCGTACTGGGTACGCATGACGGCGTTGACGGGTTAATATAATCTATGCTGCCAATTTGAAACTATTAGGGCGTTAATTAAGGTGCCAACAATCTCGTTAACTTGATTCCTAGTTCACTTGTTGATCAAAGACAACGATATCAAATGGAAATTTACCAGCAACCTCCTACGGAGGAGGTATCAAACGGTCGACGCGTAAATAAATTTGGTACTTACGGCCACCATTTGGAAATTTGAACCTCATTGGCAATAACCAAGTCTCATCTCCATTTGTGCAATAGGTAGTTCTAGCGTGCTAGTACCGTTGCGCCCGAACTTCTTTTTCATTATTATGGGAGGCAATGTTGTAAGGAAGGAAATTTTACACTATTTTATAATAATGTATTGCACGTAGACAACGTTTCAGAAAGTAACCATGGAATTGCACATTATTCAATGATTCTTAGGTTCCGTCGAGCAAGTCAATGTTTGATTGAGAAATTTTTGATTTCTACTTTACAGAACGCGTTTCACATATTCATTTTCATCATCGCTTACTCAACCAAACTTTTTCGGGTAGTATGAAAACCTGTAAACACTTGCTAGTGCGCAAGATCTGAATTTTTCTCTGCTTTTGATCAGTTTCTGACGAGTTGATGGTATGGAAATGCAGGGGTGGGTTAAGGCTGATGTGATGGAGGTCGTTGTTTTCTATTAATTTATTTCACGGCTCCTTGTTGGTATATTATAACTCTCAGTTTAAATACGTTTAAGGTCTAATATGGGTGCCCAAATGACTTGAGTGTGTTTATTGATTATAATGTTAAACATTGTTCTTCAACCTGGGTTGGCAAAAACTTCCATGCCAAAGAGTTTCCTGTTAAAATGCAGCATATAAGTATATGTCATAAGGTAAATCCTGATTACACGCATTTTTCACATTCCATGCGTGAAATATGTGCCGAAACGTCTTTCAATATTTGCCTCCTTTATCTTAATCGCCCTCATCTTGAATCAATCCCTATATGTATTTGTTCATCTTTCGTAAAAAGTAAAATCTGTGGTATTTTTTGTGGTCTCGGAATTAATGCCCGCAAAAAACTTAATGATTTTCATTTTTCCAAATTTTCTTGAAAATACGGAGACCCGCACTCCCATCTAAACTTAATATTCAAGCTAAATAATCTTAATTCTTAATCAGCCATTACGTACAAGTCTGTAAAAAATACATTTACTCTTATCACGGCTGTCTGTCTGTCTATCAGGGGTCTGCTATCGTATTTGGAGGAGATGAGCGACAGCTCAGGCCATTTGCGATGTGAGGTAGGTGTGGGGAAAGAAGGGTAAGGAGATAAAATCGGCGTCGGCATTAGCCGGCTCCTTACGAAAGGCGCCATGGGATCACGGCTTAACGTCCCATCAGTCGGACGGATGCTGTACCCGAATTACCCTCCACAAAGCACTCGAGTAGGAACTGGGTAGTCTACGAAAAATATCCGCCACCGCCAGGACGTGAACCCGGGCTTACAGGGTGGGGAGACAGCACTTAAGCTGCTTCACCAACCTGATCACCTATCTTTCCTTTTCTCTGCTCATATTTTGTCACACCCGGCACCATTAGTCTCGTCTTTACCCCTCTGCTTGTGCCTTGTCCAAATTCCCCTGCTGTCATTTTACATATTTTTCCGCGCACTTTATTACACTGTTGTTTCTTCCACACCTTTGCACCCTCATATTGACTCTTTCACGCCTGTCTTTTGTTCTCTCTGCTCTCATCTGTCTCGCCAGCATATTATAACCCGACAATCTGCCCGTGCCTTGTTCGGCGAAGCGCCACCACGCATCTGCTTCCCTCTTTCAACATATTCATCACTGTCTTATCTGTCTCTTGCCTTGATTCACCCAGCCCTCCTTATTTTTCGTCCTACCCATATGTTTCAAGCCCCTCGTATTTTCAGCAGGGATGGCAATTGAAACGAAAATGTTTTATTTCGACCCGGAGGGAAACGAAAATACGATGCCTAGGTTTAGTTTCATTCCCGCACGAAATTAAAATCACCAAGGAGCTTAGTTTCAATCCGGGACGAATTATTACTCCTAGGAATGGAACTAAATTAATTGAAACTCCGCTGCTCATACTTGTGTTTCGATCCCAGAAGTTGAGTGAAGAGGGGATAAGAGGGAATAGTTTCGACCCATTACATTTGACATACGTGTCGACATGTTGAAACTTCGAGCTTAGAAATCGAATGGACAGTTTACGCTCACCATTCTCCCGTTAGTGGTAAAAATATGAGTGCCCCATGCATCTAAGGGTGGTACGCCGAACCTCTACTTCATTCAACCATACTTCGTACTCGGTGTGTGGGTCGAAACTAAACCATTCGAACTTGAAGAAAATGGTCTCTCCGGTGCGCAACATTATCTGTATTCCGTTTCGTCCCGGAGTTTTAGTTAAGTTTTGACCCGAAGTAGTTTTGACTCCGATTTTGTTCTACCCTGAGTTTAGCTGCCAGGGTTTAAATCCATTTCGTTTCGTTTCTACATTTCGCTCCTGGGAACGAAACTATTGAAATTTTACCGGTTTTGACATTCGTTTAGTTTCCATCGTCATCCCTGATTTTCAGGTCTCATTTCGGCAAAGTTTCTCGTGATGTGAACTGCGAACTAAATAGTCAGCACAAAAACTCATAACTGTTGAAGGAGCTTTTATTAACATTGTTTTTTTATCTATCGTGCCGGTGTAAACCGTGCATTATTTGAAGAAACATTCCTTTTCCTGTGTTGTTTTCTTTGTCGAATTAATCAATAAAAAATTTTCTTCAAATTATCCTACCTGTTGAAGTACTGCATACATATGTCATAAGGTAAATCCTGATTCAACGAATTTTCCGTACTCCGTGCGTGAAGTGTATGCTGCAACGTGCTTCAAACTTTTTCGTCTTTATTTTGATCGCCCTCATCATGAATCAATTTCTATATTTATTCGTTCATCTTTTGAAAAAAGTAAAATCTGCGGTGTTTTTTGCTGTTTCGGAAATAATGCCAACAAAAAAACTTGAGAAGTTTTTTTTTGCGAGTATACAATTTTATGATCGTGGGAAGGATGCTAAATATACTAACAAAAGGGGGAGATTAATTTCTTTCGTACCTTGTTAAATTTCTTCCTTGCTGAGAGCATAAATAAATATCAAAAATAGTGGAAATTTCTTAAAACAAGTCGCACTATTTGATGGAGAAACTAATTTAAAGGGCATTAGAGGCGTATTGGAACCAAGGGCATGAAATATAGATGGAAGTAGGTGAGAGGAAATATGCACGACGTTATAACCAGGGGTTTAAAAAAGAATTTAGGAGAATTTGGAAAAACAATAAAAATGGATAAGAGTTAGAGGGTATATTACCAAATGAAGTGTCTGTTAATTACGTGATTTATTAAAATTACAAAATAATATTGCTCATCCAATCCCGCTCATTAATCTTATGATAATATTAAGATAAAAACTTAAAAAGATTTGCTATGCTGCATTAATTCTTATTTCAGAGAATATTTCTGTATTGTCAATAATTCAAATATTTCATTTGTCGTGACTAAATAGTGCACTAGTTTACAAACTTTGTGAAAATACCTGAGTGTAACCACGCCTCCCAAATTTTAAATCAAAAGATCAATTTGGAAGAATGGTAGAGGAAAATTTTATTCATCACACATATATGCGACTACCAATGAAATTGTTGAGCAAAACTTTCATCAGGGATTTGAGTACCTATAAAATTTGGATATATACCTATTAAAACATTTTTTCATGCATTGAATTGCGAAATAAGTTAAAGCTACCACGAGTTTTTTCAACTGTGTAATTGGGTTGGCATTGGTTGCTGCGTCTGTAAGTAACGATTTTGATAAAAATATTTTAGCAAGAAAATATTACGTATGAAAATCACCAGGACCTCATTTGCATTTCCTCTCAAAGGTGAATTCAGTATGTTTATGCTAACAATCTAAGTGGTTGAATTAAAACTTTTGGGCTATGTCGCCGCGTCAGATTTTGGGTGGCCCCAACGTTTCCCGACCGAGATCATTTCAGAAATAATACAAGAGGATAGTGACAGAAATAATCAAGACGTATATACCAGATCCCCCCGACAGAAGAAGACTCAACCCACAGGATCCAAAAACTCCGTGTATCTACGACCTGCCAAAAATTCATAAGGAAGGAGTTCCCCTTAGACCCATAGTCAGCGCCATTGACTCACCAGCATATAAACTAGCGAAATACCTGGCACCGATCTTACAGCCCGCAGTAGAAGACGCTAAATCTTTCGTGAAAAACTCACAACATTTTCTTCAGATCATTAGTGGCGTCAAGGTCAAAGAAGAAGACATCCTAGTCAGCTTTGACGTAACATCGCTCTTCACAAATATTCCTTGTAACGAGGCGGTAAATATCATAAAAGACAGGTTCGGAGAAAACATCGCCAAGATGACAGAGATTTGCCTCAAGAGCACTTTCTTCCGTTGGAGGAATAATTTTTATCAACAGACGTCTGGAGCAGCGATGGGTTCTCCTCTCTCCCCAGCAATCGCAAATATATTCATGGAGCACATAGAAGATACATACACATAGAACAGCAACATAAAGTTTACAATGGAGGTGGAGGAAGGCGGAAAAATTCCTTTCTTAGATGTCCTCGTGGAAAAGAAGGACGGAACATTGGGGCATGCAGTGTATCGAAAACCTACAGCAACAAATCGGTACCTGCACGCCTTATCTCACCATCATCCAGCGCAAATAAATGGAGTGGTCAACACGTTAATTCACCGCTCCTACAAAATAAGCGACCAGAACAACTTTGCCGAAGAGAGGAAGAAGCTAGAGGCCATTCTACGGGCGACGGCGATTCGACGACAGAGTTATCTCTCGAACATTTAATAAAGTTATCAGAAAGAACAACGAGATCAAAATCAACACCGCAGAAGCAGCGAACTCCTCTGTAAATGACCTCAGCGACCAGAAGAAAGCCTTCCTGCCATACATTAAGGGGACGACTGACAGAATAGGAAATATCCTCCGCAAATTCCAGATAAGGACAATATTCTCGCCTTACGTACAGATAAAACATCTATTGAAAACCGTCAAGGATAGAACTCCACTACAAGTCGAAGGGGTATACCGAATTCCTTGCCAGACCTGTGGGAAGAACTACATCGGCGAAACAGGCAGATCGGTTAAAACACGTCTACAGGAGCACGAGAGAGCAATGCGACTGGGGCGGTCAACGAAGTCCGCGGTAGCCGAACACGCAGCGCTGGGCCACATACTCGACCTTAAGTAAGCAAAAATTGTTGCGAGAGTGAAAGGCTTTAAACAGAGACTCGTAAGAGAAGCAATAGAAATATCTAAAGAGGAGAAAAACAACTTCAACAGAGACACTGGCCTTAAAATCAGCCGTACTTGGCAACCCGTAATCGGCAAAAATAATCGACAACCTACTCCTCCAACCTCTCACTCCCCTCCCCCCACCACCTGACACGTATACCTATATATATCAATTTTAAATCCCACCTCTTCAGATTCCCTTTAGAAAGCGACCAGCATCGGTCGGGAAACGTTGGGGCCACACAAAATCTGACGCGGCGACATAGCCCAAAAGTTTTAATTCAACATGACGAGCACCCGCGAAAGTTTTAACGAAGAATCTAAGTGGTATCAATGAATGGTAGCGGCAGTTACCGAAAAGTGAAATTGTAGGCTTAAACAATAGTGATTTATGTTTGAGGCATTCTCCATATATCGTATATGTTATATAACCTATCCTGATGGATGCATTAAAACGATATCATGAATCAAAGTGCAGACACTTAGAACAGATGAAACGAATGAATTTCAGAACCTCAGAAGAATTCAGTGGTGGATGAAGGGGGTGGGCGACCACCCCTTAGAAATTTCTGGCATAGTTGAAAATGAAAATCTTTAAGGCTCTTCAATGAAATTATGTACTATAAAAAACTTCAAATACAATGCTAAGAAATGGTTAATGAATATATAAAAGCCAATGCGCTATCACACCTTAGAGGTATTATCACTGAGAGGTGTTTCATATCACACCATCTTGCCCAGAAAAATGATGAACTCCCCAAGAAAAACAACCATCTTCCATCCCTGGTAAAATATCTAGTCATCCAGTCAAGTTTAGTTGGATACACTGCGGTTATTCTAATCATAATCTCATCAATAATGAGGGGAAATTGGACATAGAAACGCCAAGCAATCAAGTAATGGTCTCCGATGTTGACAATACGATATCCTTTCTTCATCGTGTACAAGTGAGGGGTTCCTTACTCTACCATCCCCTTTGATCCTTTCTCAGAGCTCGACCGTAATCTATCTTGGTCTCTCTCCTCCATGTCTACTTCTTATCCAGCTATATTTCCCATCGGATCCAACTGTCTTTATTTGCATCGCTCACCGCTACGTTCTATCATCTTCAAACATGTCCTCTACCACGCATTCAACTTTCCTTATCGGAATGAAAATTAATCAGAGGTCCATCCCATCAGCGCGTGACGGGTGACGTTCCTAGGGAGAGGAACAATATATTCGTTCCGACAAGATCCTTGCGCACGCTTGGCATCGGGCGGATTAATCCACGGAGGGAACCAACCAAGATATTTTGATGAATGGGTGGCCCACTTCAGAAACACGGTGATCACTAAGGCGACGAGGAACAAAGTCATCGGTCGAAAGACAACGGCACATTCTTACGTATTGCTTCATATCTAGCATTAGTATGGATGAGACCCAGAAGTACCTAACCGTCACTAGAATTTCTTTTTTAATTTTTAAGTATAAAAATTACCCACGAATGAAATCGTTTCAGGCTTGGCATAGGGGAAATATCCATAGTAAAATATAGAAAAAACAAATGGTAAGTGTCACAGTTTGATATTAATTCCGCTACCAACCATGATTTCACATTATTAGTAAATTTCAAGGTAAGATGACATAAAGAGGATGTTCTACATCCTCCCATTGCATATGAATGACGGATTTTAAGAAGATTTCCGAACTTTATGTCGGTGAAAAAGCGTTGTTGTAATCCACAGCAATATTTAAGACACTGCCGACTTTGTCCTGTTCAGGCCATTTTCGAGAGTCTAATGTGGCTTTTTTAATGACCGGCTTACACAGGAACATATACTGGGGAAGGGGAGAGTTAAAAAGTAAGACGTTTGTATGTTGATATAGTAATTTGGAGTCCGTGGTCATACGAAATAGCAAAAGAAGAAACAAACACATTGTTGCATGAGGCTCAAGGACTATGGATGTAGAGATGGCGCTACCGCCACGGACAACAAACTAGAGGGATAAAAAGAGAATGAGGTCATTGAAAACACTAGTGCTACGCACATGGTAATGAGATAATTTTTCAATGTTTTTCAACGTCCAGCTTTGCTCTCTTGTCGTGTGTGTTGAAAAGCTTACGGAAAAAATCTGCTAATAATCTGTGAAATTGAGCAAAATAACTAGTAGTCACAGTTAATTCTGGATTTTTTATGCTAACATATTCTTACTCATAATATTCTATCAAATTGGCGATGTTGAAAGAATCACTCCCTGGGGTATCAAAATTAAGTAAATACACAAAACTTTTATCACGAATAGGTTTTTCATATGGAAATAAAAAAAAATATGGAGCATAACTGGATTATGAACGAAAATTCGCAATTTTTTGTTAATAATCAATTATAAAGTCCACAGTTTCAATGGAAAATTTACTCTGTCCATTTAATTTCTGACAGGAGCACTGGGAAATATGTAACAGATGCAGGGAGCGTATATTTGAAATATCATATACCAAGGACTTGTTACATACCGCTGTTCAAATAGCAGTAATTGCATTGGTTGACGAAATGAAAGTGAACGAAACAAAGAAAGATGGAGAGCAAACGAAGATCCTTAACCAACCACAGCCCGATATGGGTGACTCTGAGTGCAAGTCAGTGGTTGGTATTCACTGAACCAGAGCCAAGTCAACATTAAATACCTACTTGGGTAGGTAACATACACAAAGGAAAAATATCATCCAAATATTCAAGAAGTACGATACCAAGACAACAAAGCTAACACTGATGTACTTCAGGTAGCGATTGGGCTAAGGAAATCATATCAAATACGTATAATTTTTGGCATAAAAACGAATTCGCAATTTAAGCAAAAATTATTGCGCGTGCATTCTGGTAGATAGGCAATATAGAGCCAATATTCAATTTAATGGGCAGTTGGAACACAACATTGATCAAGGAAAATAAAAGGTTGAAGAGGTAAACGATTTCAGATATTTAAGGAACCGAGCAACTAGCAATGGAAAATGCAAGAAAGAAATGCACAGGCAATGTGGGAATTCCTCATTAAGAAGAATCTCCTTGCAAGGACAGACGTAAGGAAAGTATTCATCCGACTCTACATATCAATGGCTAAATTCTAACAACACGCATCTCAAAAATAGCAACTTCTCAGGAGAGCAAAAGAACGATTAATTTTTTCTAATTGTACGCTAAAATTGAAAACCTATTTGCGATATAAAATTGGTATTATGATTCTAATAAATCGGCGCTTCCTATTACTAAAAAACCTACGTAAGAAAAAGTCAGTCACCCTTTAAGATTATGTATAGTATTTCCCCAAGATAATTATTTTATCATAGATAAATGCATAAAAATACAAGAAAAGGCAACCAGAAAAATTCGGGATTTTTAAAGAAATGATTGATTTCCACGACAAATACCCAGGAATACTAGATTTATAAGACATAAAAAATGAAAAAAAAAAAATGTTTTAAGATGCAATTTTTTTACTCGCTAGACAGGAAAACCAATACCCCAAAGCAGTATAACCTTTTTGCTGGATTACAAAGCATGTGAGATAAAGATTAAGGCCCTTTGTAAAACTGCTGAAGCGTGGTGGTGGGAGGAAGCCAATCCTCCGTGCAACGACCTCGTCCTTCTATTAGAGCCCTGTCATCTTTCACTGAGATGAACATCCATCCCATTGCGAACAACTCTTCCAAGAAATGCAATATAAGAGCACTGTTCGGGCATCAAAGAATGAGTTGAAAATTCAATATCACTCCTGGTAAGGCCTTAAGGTTCTTGAACTCAATAGGCGCGTGAGGTATTTGTTGGTTTTGAAAGGTGATTGGTGTTCTCTTAAAAGTGAAAGGCTGAACCCGCATACAAAATAGAAACTAGGGCCAAAAAGTTTTGAAATCATTGAGCAAAGTGAGCATGTCCTTTCTCAAGAGTTAGATCTGTACAAAAGTGGAATACTAGCTGGAAATTTATAAGGCAAGAAATAATTTCAATACAAATGCTCACCTCCGTAAATATTTGCAGCATGTATCAATACACTTATTTGAAAAACATTTATCTTTCAAAAAAATAATGAAAATAACGGGTAATAATATATTTCACACCTGCCGCGTAAACAGTGGAGAAATTCTATTGATTGCCATGAGACTAAACCACTTAACTGGGAATCAAACTACAAACAACGGACTTATCGGGCTACAACTAAAACCACTTATCTATCCAATTTCTAGTCATAATGGGAAATATATCACATTTTCCGCCAACCCCGACCTAAGAGTCGACATGACGTCATAAACTGATAGCAACTTCCGTAGAGGGCTACGGAGTGTCCCGGAGGGCCTTGGTTTTTGATGATAGGCCCGTGGTTTATCCTCAGTGCAGGGTAATTTTTTCCATAAGGATCGTTTTCGATAAAACCATCTGGTTCTCGCGTAGGTACATTAATTAGCAACGTAAAACCTATAAAAATAGCAAAATTTCATGTTCAACTAGATAATGTATCGTTAAAGACATTTTTATCACCGAAAAGGCAACGTTATCAACTCAGTAAGGACTTAATTTGAGTTTTTAACACCCAGGATGGAATTCGCTGTGAGAAAATCATTTGGCTCAGCTGAGGTTCGAACCCGAACCTTCACCTTCCTCCATAGAATGGAGGTGGAATACCTTAAAGGGAATTTGGATTCGAATCCAGGCGAAGCGAAATGATATTTTAAAGTCGAATATCACCCCTGGTGTTTATAAATATTTGCATTCGTACGATATCACAAGTTACATTACAGCACGACCGAGCTTAAGATTTTCTTTTGCAAAGATCTCGCGATGAATTTAGAGTATAAGACGCGGAAAACGGAAGGGTGAAGTGGAATATTGAAGCATCTACTTGAACGAAGAGGAGAAAGCGCTTTTAATACCTGGGAAGAGAAGGAATTATGTAAGCCACCTCCGGGGAATGAGCTACCATGAGAATGGTGCGAGGAATTGAAAGGGATGAGGGAGTGGAGATAGGCGTAATAGTGCAGTGTTTTTGAATCCGAGACTCAAAACAGAAATGATAATGAAGGCACGAGAATGAGAGAAGAAAAACGAGCTGGCAACATGGAAACATGCGTAGCAGAGGGTGAAAGGGAGAACGTATGGGGAAGAGAGCAGATGAATCCCTTGGAGAAATTCGTAGACGGAATCGCATTGTGTCACAAAGTGAAAGACTTGGCTGAAAGCACAAAGAAATGAGGATCTCTCGGAATAACAAACCAGACAGGCAAGTTGCTCACTGAACCAAAAGAAAGTGAGGGATAAATGGAGAATATGATGATGAAGACCTTAATGGAGAATATGTACACCATTACTGATATAACGTTCAGAGGCTTTGACTAAAGCTAGGTAACAGAGCCATAATGAGAAAAACAGAATATTTTTTCAGAGCAAATATATTTTCCTCAAACTAGAAACATAGAAGATATAAACACTACACTGGTCAGCTAGTAGATAGATACGTTTTACACTGGTAGCTGGTGCAATCTTGAAAAATATCATTATTCACAATATTTTGATTTTATATAAGTTATAAGATATAAACTCCGTATCAAATAGAATTAGTGAAATCTAACTTTTGGAATATCAAGGAAATTTAACAATTATAATTCACCGATAAAGCATTAACATTCATTGATAAAATGGACGAGAATAGTCCCAATGGAATTAAAATTTTTATGACGAGAGCGATATACTTTGATTACAATCCATAAGTTTCCTACGAAGTGTTCACGTACTGTGAAAATAATATGATATAAAAGGTAGCATTTAATGATAGGTATAAAGCTTATAAAGGTAATTTCGCTAAAAATATTTCTATGGAATTTTTTATACACATTGAACACAATGATCATTGCTAAAGACGACTGAAAATGACTACTTAATAGCTGGATAAAAATTAATAATTAGCCAACCAGGATTTGATTTAAAAGTTACAATAGGAAAAGGTAAGTTACGTGATTCCTCATTGGTTACCCTCCAGTTAAAAAAAAATACTTCGATGTACCTTACGATTCAAGCACTACTCAAATAATTTCATCTCAATTAATTATATCACTCCTTCAGGTACCATTAAGAAAAACAGAAAAAAATATTCAGAGAGAATACCGCGAAATGAAGGTAAAACTGTTTATAGTTACGAAAAAAATTGGTTATTAACATTAACTTACGTCGTACATAAATATGTCGAGCCTTATCCAAACTGTGCTAGTTGTCCAAGATCAAATGGCCTACCATCTTACTGGCTGCAATGTTCACACCTCTATAATACATTTCTCTTCATATCCTTCTCTCTTTGGAAATATAAAACTCAAGGAGCCGTGCTTGAAAAGGTTCGCACGTTTCCTAAATGTTCTCGAAGATTATTAAATCCATAAATTCCTGCCTGGATCTCTTTCTCTTTTTCTCTTACCTCAATTTGGACTACCGTTCACCCCATGGATTCCGCGACTGCTATGATTTCGATACATCCCGTCCTTCGTGTCGTACTTAAAAGAAGAGCCCCGATTCCTACCACAGGTTATCTATCTACCTTTATAGTTTAGAAATAGCCAAGTTTCACAAAAATCTCCCAAAAGCTTCTTAGAAATGCGTTCGTAAATTTAAAACTTTTCATTAGATTGTCTATCACCACTAACCTGAAATGTTAATTATTTATTTATGGAACGGGTAACGGCTCCCTAACCACCTTGTATCGATATAAAATGTTTTTGAGAAGCTTTCCTGGCAAGTTTACCTTGAGCCACCCAAAATATTCTCATTTTGTAAAGATGTAAAGGTAAAAAATTGTGACAACTTGTATTTTTCAGTAATTCATCCCAAAGTTTGATATAGTTGAATTTGAATTTCGCAAATTCAAGGTGGGGAAGCCGGTTTCTATCCCTGGATCGAGCCCGGCTTTAGACAGGGTATGGCCATACTGAGTATAAAATGCTTTTCCAAGGTTGAAAAGTCAAATACGTAAAAAAAATTCAAAGTAATAAAAAGTCAAAGCCAATTTTTTCACCTTAATTTAGTATCAAACGCTATGTATCAAAGAGACTAAACCCTTTAAAGTAAAGATCAATAAATTCTGCCACGTAAACTAGCGCTTTTTGGTAACAGTTAAAATGAAATATATCCTAGGCTACACATCGTCGGATGGATGTGACCAGAGTGAGCTCCTTTGAGGTTACTACCAAGAGGGCCGATAACAAAGTTCTGAAGACTTATTTGTCTAGTCACCACAGGAGGGGGATTGAGAGGAAGGAAAAAGGGAAAGGAGGCGCCGCAGGGATAGGAGCCCGACAATGGCTCCAGGGTAGGGATGGAAGAATCCCACGCCCTCATTAAGCGTCGTGGGCAACGATCAGTGGAAGCATGCTTTGGCGTTCCTACAAAAATGAATGAATATTTTTATAATTAAGAACATTCCACAGTTTTTTTTCCGTAGATAGGCTTCATTTCTGCAAGCTTTGCATGAGAATTTTTATTCCTCATCCTCAAAGTTTTTTGAATGAGATTCAAAGCTCGACCTGTCACAGTCCTAAAATTTATTGCTCCAATACCAATATATCGGAAAAATTTAACATGACTACAATTATGTACCGGGTTGAAAAAGGCGTAATTGCCGCGACAACCAATCCTCTTGTCTACCTCCCCACCTCCACCCTACCCACTCCGACTTCACTCCCCCACTACCTATTAGAAGACTCCGTTGAGAGACCCCTTCAGTAGAGTCCTCTCTCTTTGAGAAAAGTGGGTTCTCATCACTAAAACGTCTGATAAACTTGGGAGAGTCGATTTTTCTGTGAATCTATATTTTTGAAACTAGTTATGTATTCAATTAACTGGCTTTAAATACGCTGCAATTATGTAAATAACTAAATAAATTCCACCTAAAGTACCATGGGAGATAAAAAATTAAGTAACTTACTCTCATAGTTGATAACATGGAAAATGAAGAGCGATGTCAGCATTTCAACTTTATTTATATTACCTGAAACAAAAATTACAACGATATTAGTGTTCTATCCAACAAAAAATGCCACTCAATATTACTATAATTACTCAAAGTTTCTATTTTAGGTTATTTTAAGTCTAGATTTATGAACTAGATTCCCAGAATACATGTAGAACTAGCTATAGCTGTTTGATAAAGGTAAGTAAATCTTGATAAAGATAGGTAGCACTATCATTTGAAATAAAACTTTGCTTCAAACAAGCTCACAACTTGTTCGTAGACGTTATTAATATTCTAATCATCAAATAATGTTAATATTTTGAGCAAAGAGAATTAAATGATAAAGTGAAGAAAAGGAGTAAGGGTGCAGTATAGTGGAAAATAAATAGGTAAAAAGGTAGTACACCGACACGATGAATTAAAATCTAATCAAAACACTACCAACAACCTGTAGTTGATACCAATTAAAAACAAAATTCGCAAATATTCCCATCAGAATTTACAGGAAAATTTGAGAGCAACGTGATAAAATTCAAAGAGTCGAAACAAACGTAAGGAAATTATTTCATTTATAAGTATAAAAGTCGATCATTCCGATTCTGATTCAAAATGAGCTAAGAAAATCCCTGTTTCATTAACCTACATTTTCTTAATTTATGCTCGTGTGCCGAACATAAAATGAATTACAAGCACATTTTGAATTATCTTCACTTCCCTCTCATGTTCCTACCTCTTATTTATTTATTATGTTTTATACCCAACATATACATAATTATGGAGCGAAAAACTCAAGAATATAACTACAAAAAAATTGAAAATAAATCGGTCACAGCTAGAAAATAGTAACAGTCATGATAAAAGATGCTGAAAAATATTAACTAAATACTATCACAGTTGCGAAACATATTCTTAACATTTCACAAAGCAGTATTTCTTTTGATAGACCGTTGAAATTTTTGTTACATGCTACAAAAATCCTTCGTATTGGCGTATTGGAACAATAATTTGTTTTAACCTTTGATATGTAAAATGTTATTTTAAACCGGCTATTAATATTTGGAACTATTATTTTTATTTCCTCCAGTAACTCGTAACATAGGCCCTTATTGATGACATCATGCAGAAACAGCAGATCGTTTATGATTCTACTATTTTGCAGGGTATGGAGACCAAACACTCTTAACAAATCACTATAACAAACATAATTTTTGGGAAGCGGATACACATGATATAATACAAAATATAGAAATCTTTTGTGGCCAAAATCCATTTTAATGTTAAACCTTTACAGTCATCCTCGAGTGGGTGCTCAACTCCTCTTGTGTTGTCAGAGGATGTTTTACTTAGTGAGCCACCGTTCACGTTATGATTAAGGACCGAAAGGATTAACAGATGGTCCACCAAGCAGCCTTCGTGGAAACTGGCGTGTGTCTCCCTGGACAAAATAATAGCACCACGCAATCTGAGCGTGAGCCTCACACTGCTTATCCACCAGTGAAATATGACACACCATTTATCTCCACCTCAACTAATTATATTTGAGATTAGGACTTTCATTTATTATTTTCAGCTTTCACATTCTCACCACTATTCCTAGTTGCAACACTGTACTCAATATATCCTGTAAACCAATAAAATGGACTTCACTACTCTCAATTACTCCTAATTACGTAACAAAAGGCAGGATATACTCCTTGAAAGATTAACATTAGCTCAACATAAAAAGATACTCTGTAATTTATGGGAAAACAGGATAGATATTATAACATATAACAAATGGAAAATATTTCATGAAGCTTTAATCGAAGCAACATGATAATGCGTAAATAAAAAACCTTAATTTTCTTAAATATGCCTCACAACTTTTCCACAAAGTAATGTCAGGTATTAGAATATACGCTCAAGGCAATGAATTCTCAAACAATTATTCGCTATTTTGGAGCGTGTTCAATTATGTTAGTGACATGTGACAAGACTTCAATTGCATATTTAATTACGTGATTGAAGTCTTGTAAACGTTTAACTTCATTTTAATGTCAAAGCGTACGTTATGGCACCAGCATGCATTTTCATGATGAAGTGGATTGCATTTTCGAAAATCCAAAACTTAATTACTACTGCTAAACACGGCATTATCCAACAAATTTTCCTTCCTAACGCATCAAAATTCGTATTACAATTAATTTGAACAGGAGACAGTTAGTTACTGATCCAAGGGTCTCGAGTCCAAATCTCAGGTTCAGCCTTCGGACACCTCCAAGAGAAAATCCTCGGAGTGCGAGATGGCTAAGGGAAATGAACTGGCCCCTTTTCCCGAATGTGTCATACCACGCATCCGTGGTTTTTCCAGGTGTAAGAAATACTCACATCTATCAAAAATCACCTTGGTCGCAAACGTTTTATCACTGAATGAGAGTGAATGAATTGGTATTACAGATATAAAATAAATGTGTGGTTGTTTAGGTTAGTGTGAGTTTTCTGATCAGTTATCAAAAATTAAATTAGAATCATTTCTCGTAAAAACGCACAACGACAAGATAAATTGTGCTCTGTGGCGCCAAAAGTAAGTGGAAAAGTAAATAGTGGAACGAATCGCGTAAAGAAACCTTCATTGTTCCTGTCCATTGGTTTCAACAATTTTTTTCATAATGCAGGTATTGCTATTGGGTAAAAAGTGGTCGGGGAAAATAGTTTGGAATTTCAGTAGCGAAATTTCTTGCATTCTTCAGCGATTCCACATAGTACAGCCGGAGAACTTGCATCATGTTCCCATAGGTAGTTTAATGTCAAAATGGCCCATGTCAGCAAAGTGTAAATATCACCCCTGCTACTCTCAACACATATTCCTCTAAGGTTTCCATCAGAAAAAGAATGAAATTGAATTTAAAGCCCATTGACTTTATAATCTTTAAAGTAGACTATTGTCCTAGGGTAAAGTGTGCAACCTGTATGGGTTTTCTTGATATCCAATGATATCCAATGAGGGGTAACAGATATTATTATTTAAAATTGAATTTATATCAAACAAAAGGAAGATACTAAGATCGAGTTCCTCGTATTTTATCGACACGAATAAAAGTTTATGAAGGAACCGGTGTAACCAGACTTAGGAGGTGTTTGATGTGTTCATCAAGCTTCTGTTCCCGATATCCATCAAAATTTCCTGTCTATGGTTTCTCAATTTTCGATTGGTTGAAGCACTGAAATACAAATTAACACATTTATTCAATAAAAAAATCTCTTTTCCATTGTACACATCAGAGACAGATGATTTACTTTGAACGGAATCTTGCTGCATCCAATTTGTTTTCAGTTCTTATCAGTACGCAACGAAAAAGTTTGCATCGAAGAAAATTTTTGGCTATCGTTCAACAAACAGGATATATTTACACTTTTATCAGACATGCAAAAGAAAATGAAGTTAAAGGAGCAATATTTTTTTACATTCAATTTATTAAAAACGACTAAAACAGCAATATCAGAGACATTACTACTGACTCATTGGTAGATGCTACCTTTACTTTTAAAACATACAGAGATACCAAACAAATATTTTACTCTTAGCATTTAATTACTGCATCACAAACCTAAGTTCTACTGTTACTGATGTGGTCATCCTTTTCTTCATTTTAATTAAAATTTCAGTTTTCTTTCTCAAGGTCAAATTGTTAAAAAAATTGATTGCGAGATAAGATACACCCGCTTCAAAAAAGAAAATGAAATATCCTTCCTAGCCCATAGAAAATAGACCATACAATACATAAGGAACCCATCATAAGTATGCTCAACAGGGGAAAAATATATACGAGGGTCTTCGTAATTTCCTTGGACTGGCAGGTTTATGAAGACATGATGCCCTAAGACTTTTTGATGTAACATAAAAGGATACAATCTGCAGGTGTGACTTCTTTCTACCTTTTCTTTATACTATCTTATTTCCTCACCCTTATCGAGTTCGACGAACTTTTCGCTCGATTCCTCCAAGTTTGACTCTTTTCCCATCCTACGTAAGCCTTCACGGACCGCCAAATTCATCCCCATGAAAGTCAACCCTTGCATACCCGCCTTCTACTTCCAGCAGAATCTCACTACTGCCAAACCCCTCCGTTACCAGGGAACAGACAACACCCCACCCCACCTCTGCTGTTTACTCTCAGACTTCAACCGCCATTCTCCTCCCGAGGAAACTTTGGGTGATCAGCTTTTTTACCCGTTTCTTCCGGGGTGGTTCGGCTGTGTTTACAGCTTCCCTCTCGCAGTTTGTGAACTCTATGGACTTCACCTCCCCAACACAAATCCCCGCAAAACTCTTTAGAGAATCCGCGCGAACAGAGTGAACGCCGACGGTTTTGTGATCTATAAAAGGGAATAAAAAGAGCGGAGGAAAACATTCCGAATACGGCTGCAAATTTTAAAAGAAATCCGGAACATGAATACAGTAAAAGAAGACGAAGTTCGGTGCGTTAAACTTCTAGAAAGAGGAATATAACGACAAAATAATTATAAGATTTAAAATTTTCTTTGTAAACCTAAACAAGTTAAGATATCGTGCGACTGAGCTGCTTAAAATACCACCAGGCGGTGCATGAAAGGATATATGTACAATGAACGTGACTAGTGAAATGCAAATGAAGAAAGAGATTTTAAATAACTCAAAGTACCCGCAGTAGTAACTTAAATGAAGCCAGCCATAGAAAAGAAACAAATTCACACCCAATTTCTCTATATTTATGAGTTTTTTTCACTGATATAGGACGCGGCACGACCGCGCGATCGTTCTTTTTTCGCGGCAGATAAAATGCTTAAAACTTCCGCTGTTACCTGGAAATTACGTTGGCAAATAAAATTAATCCTGTTCAACAATCTCCAGCATTTCAAATTTTTAACATTTCCCTCAAACTTTACTCAGATGTAAACATTTTATGTTTGTGGGAGAGACAAATATGTTGAAAAAGAGAAACATAAATTACCTTGAAAATATCATTATTACAACGTAACTTTCAACGAACCAATTTGTTTCGCATAAAGGCAAATTTCAAAAACCACTTATTTATTTGAACAACTTGAAAATTGTCATACATATCTACACCTCAGATTAAAGCTCTTTTTCACTTCTCATTCAAGGGTGCATATGGATTTTAAACGAATCTTATGAATATTATTGAAAAATTTTAAGCATTTAAACTTTGTCTCCAGAATAATGTTTAATAATGAAAATTATTTTCCAGATATCATATATGTCCACACCAGATTAAAACTCAGTTTTACCCCTAATTCAAGGGCTTAGCAAAGGTGTATATGGGCTTTAAACGAATCTTATGAATTTTATTGATAAATTTAATGCATTAAAAAATTATCACGAGAAGTAAATTCCATTATTTCATCATAAAATAAATTGCAGAATAGATGTGCATAATGGCGTTGGGAATAATTTCTCATTATAATTTTTACATTTGAATGAATTATTTATGTTATGATGGGAAACACAACTAATCATACTCGGCTTCAAATTAAAATACTTTTCTTAATTATTTTGGCGAAATTTCAGGCGTGAACAGTAAAAAGGAGTTTTTCACACGTTCTCACGACGTGGAAAACGAAGCAAACCGTATCAAAAGCCAAAATGAATTAAGGTGAGTGGTAGATGTGGGTAGAGTTACTTCCTAATGATTTTGGCCATGAAAAAGTCTCACTTGGTGATATTAATACACGAGCGGTGACGTCAAGAGCTAGCGAAAAGGGTCTTTCTCGCGGAAGACTTGCCGCTAATGATGGGCTTTAAATTTGCAAAACTCTCTGAAAAGGCTCATGTTTTCTTTTCAGCAAACGTGCGTTAAGTCAAAGAGTTAGGCAATCGATAGACTCCTAAAGCTCTTTCCCTACAAAGTCTGACGCTTATTTGTCAAGGGCATGTTCTAACTGTTTCGAGAAACTTGATGGTACGCAAAACCAGCATTTATTTTTTTATATTGGTCATTTGCTAGTAGGGCTGACTAAAGAGAGACTTAATTGCCATATTACTTAAAGGTGGATTCACGAGGAGAAATAATCTCTTACGTAGGTATTTTAAGGTTAAAATGATGAGTTCAGATGAAAAAAAGAACTCTAAAGCCATCTGGCAAAGGTATAATTTACCAACAGGTGAAAATAGAAGTACTTAAAAGTGCTAAGAAAAGTTAGACTCTTCGCAGACATTAAGACGAGATGGCATACTTCATTACTACCAAAAGTATTTTAAAAAAGCGTCCATACACGCAAGAAAAGAAGTATTTAATATTTTTATTGAAAATAATAAGGATAAATACTTGCGACTAATTAAATTTAACAGTACCTAAATCACTCGGTGCAAATTAATTTCATTATTTTCAGGATAATTTAGCATCCTTGGAACGTACTATAAAATTCAATACCGTATAAAGCAATTAAATGGGAGAGTGTTGAAGGTGAGAGTGAAGGGAGAAATGTAACTGAATTTACCTAGTTAATTGTAACAGAATTTACTCAAAATATTTCCAAACATTTATATTGTTCTGTATGAAATAATGTTTTATTATTTCCCTTTCAGGAGGGTGTAGAGGAGTATTAATAACAGTGTGTTTGACATGTTCAGAACTACGATGGCTGCGGACATGGCTAGGGCAGGGGAACATGCCTGCGGTAATTTTCCATGAATTTACAGTTTATTTCCACCATTCATTATCATTTTTCAATCAGAAATTAATCAAAATTCTCAATAAGCACTAACGAGACCGCCTCAAACAGCTAAAATGGACTTATGTTCGGACAATAGTGATAAGGCAGAAAGAGGGTTACTACCAGAATTATAGGTACGGGTCGAAATTTTTTTCTAGTGGCCCACATTTTATTTTATTAATATTTTCAAAACATACAAAAGTAATAAATTCTTATACATGTCCTTTCACAAACTTGCGCATTAAAACGAGGAAAACTTTCGCTCTTTAAAAAAATATTCTTTGCATATCACCATGAGTCGCATTTTTCTGTTTGAAATTGGTGTGATAAATAGTGTAAACTTTGCTAAAATAGTAACTAGTAGAACGGTGAAGAGCGAATTTTCAATTAAGGGAGATAGGTTTTGATCCGCCTTCGGTTAACATTAAAAAATATCACATCGCAATTATTGAAATGCTTTTACATACTAAAGATATGAAATTTAGAAGAGTATATTTTAACTTTCAAATAGGACTTAATATCTCGAAAAGCAGTTTTTCAGCTGTCTCGACAACCAAAATCGGGGGTGCGGGGGGGACTATGCCTTTACTGTCTGAGAACGCCATAGGGAATAAATATTACTTTGATATATGAGATACACCTATATTTCTTTTTAGCCAATTAGCAGCTCCACTCATTTTTGCTTACTAATGAAATGGTAAAATATCTCTGCTAATGCGCAAAAAAAACGTAGCATATTATCTGCGCGTCAGAATCAGAAGGAAGCATTTGGTGCCCGTACAAATACGCCGTGCATTTGGATTATTTTTTTACCCAGGAAAGGTAACCATCGCATCAAAAAAGAAGACTAAATTGCTAGTTTGCGGCATGACTTCCTGAAAGTGTTCCACACTGAAGTGAAAATGTATTTTCCCTACGTTTAACTTTAAACATCCACATTTGATGACATTTTTGGAGTTGTAAACCTCGATGAAGGATTTAATTTATCGATGTCTTCTCCCATTCCCATTCCTCTTACTTAAATTCCTATCACCAGTCCTCATTATTCATTCCCCAAACCGTAACTCCCAAAACTCACCTGGCAACATCGTATGACTCCACCGTACCCATCTTCCTACCTT
Source organism: Ischnura elegans (assembly GCF_921293095.1). Classification (NCBI taxonomy): domain Eukaryota; kingdom Metazoa; phylum Arthropoda; class Insecta; order Odonata; family Coenagrionidae; genus Ischnura; species Ischnura elegans. Next base: position 112,986,508 of record NC_060248.1, read on the forward strand.
CATCTTCCCTGGAAATTTCCCAGCCGTCCAACTCAACCTCAAGCCCTCCTCCCCTTTGCCAATGGGCCAGTCGCATTTAGAGAAGAAGGAGAACGTCCTAGACTCTTCGGAACTTCCATAAATATCATAATAAAGGGTTTTTCATAATGATGTTGAATTATTTCTCTTTAACCTTTACATTGACTTGTGTTACTCTTCCATTTACTCTTCAGTCCCTATTGACCATGGTTATTTAATATTGTGTATTTCCTGTAACTTTATCAGTCGTTTAAAATTATACGAGAGAAACGAACAAACAAAAATTCTAGTCTAAGTGAGATGCTTAAATTCGGAAAAAAGAAATAGAGAGAAACACTGTCCTTAAACTTCTCGCGATATCATCATCATTAATCAACAATCGTGAGATTACTTGTGTATTCCCACACTTATTTTTTCTAATTGACCCAGGTTCCAGCACATATTGCCATTTTCGAGATAAAAATGGCATCATGTGACCCTTATATGACCTTTAAAAATGGCTTTATGTACCAAAACCTGGGACAGTTGGGATGAATAAGTGTAAAAAACAGACAAGTACTTTTCATTATGTTAAATATCAAAGATTTACACGGAATAAGGCCGGAAATTATAACTTTAATCGTGAGATTGGTTTGACACAGTTCTCCATTCATCTCTCCTATCCCATAGCCTTTTTATAGCGACGTATTTCTTCTATCTCGTTATTTACAAGGAGATAATAGACTGTACCACACATTTTGTTTGCCACGATTGTCACCTCCCTCATGTACCAGGAAACAGCATTAAGCCGACCTACTCTTTCCGAGATTCACACCCCCATTCTCACTTTGATTTACATCTGCCACAGCCGTAAACGTCACACCGCAGCCCCGAATGGCCTTTGTGGCTGCACTGCGCAAAGTTTTCTCGATACTCCCTCGATTCACTACGTGACCGGACTTTTGCATCCGGCCTGCCTGACTTTCTTGGCAGCAGACGCTCACCAACCGCCAATGGCCGCAGTTTCGCCGAATCCTATAATTGCGACCGCGCTAAGCCCTCCAAGAATCTCTCATTAGTGGTCTCCAGTCGGCAAGCGCCAACATAATAAACAACTCGCCAAGGTACGACCTCTTTTGACCCGACCGCTACACACGTACAACGAGCTCTGCAATCCATTCGAAAGTCAGGAAAGTCACCATCTCTCCAGGGAGCACAGAGCAAGAGTTAAGTGTCTCTCCTAATAGCCGCATAGACAAGTGAGGCAACCTCCAAACTAGGTTGAAGAGATGCTAACTTCATAGCTCTAGTTAAAGGAATGTGCGCAGAGTACTGATGATAGGATAAGTTCTTGGGCGCTCTATCATCAAGGTTATAAGTTCGTACCTTGTGCCTGATATGGCCATCAAATTAATGTTTTCAAACGCCTTGAAAATTTTGCAATATCTCTTTTTAAAATGCCTTCATTCATGCATTCTGACGTAAATATAAATATTTAATGCAGATAAATTCTATAACGGAAATAACTCTCGATTAAAATAATAAATTATATACTTACTGAATACAATGATGGAGTCTGGAATAGCTCGCTGACTCTTCGTATAATGTCTAACTTCACAGAAATCTCATTTAGGAAATGACTGGAAGATTATCGAAAATAATCCAGTAATAACATCAGTTACTCTTCATGGCTCTTTTTTTTTACTGTATATCAAAAAAGAAGATGAATTCAAAATTTTCAACAACTATATCACCAGAAAAATTCTCGCCTATAAAACAAAAAATTGAAACACATTGTTTCCAAAGGTGAAGTTATGTCAGCCTCCTAATATTTTTCATTTCTCCCGCAATATTCTTCCATTCCAAGTACATGTATCCGCTAAATCCCTGCTATTCTTCTTTCTAAGGCGCTGATTAATCCATTACCTGCCCTTGGGGCGGCCACTCAATTATGTTCCTGCCTCATGCTTCGCCTGGGCCTAGGCCTAGGCCTCCTGCCTATGATTTCATACGAAGATTTCAGTTCCTACACGCGTTTCATCTTTTTGCGTACGCGTATGCATAAAATATTTGTGTACCTCCATTAATACATTCTTACTAAAAAGCGGATTTTTGCACTTTTCCATTTCCTATGCACTGAATCCAATAATGGTTCTTAGTCGTAAATATAATAATCCCCTTAAAGAAATAACCCTTCAGCAGGATAACCTATTTGATACACGAGTCATCCGTTTGGAGAGTTTTTGATACGCAAGAATCAATTTGCGATGAGCAAAAACGAAAAACCTACTAGAAACCTGATGCAACAAAAAAATGATGGGCAAAACTAGTCGATAGGTGATATAATTTTTCTACATCATGAGGGTATGTAATGGGGAAACTAATTTTTTTCTAAATAAAAATAAGAAACAGGAATTTGTGAATCTATTGTGAGAGTCTGAAAATCGGCGGAGGTGTAGGTCATCCGGGATAACTGTGGGTTTTATTTGAGAATTTATCGCACGAAACTCCTTCGATGGAGACAGTAGAAAATTCAGGCAACGCTGGTTAGAACACCCAAGTTTTTCCATTGAAAGAAGCGGCTGAATAAGAAATATAAAACAAGATGTACGCGATACTGAGAAATTTTTAGATGCTCGGTTCAGTTAAAATGTATGCTCAAAAGTTATTGCATAAAAAACCTATTGTCTCACATATTAAAAGTGTTCAATGTTCAAAACCTCAATGCGATTGCCAATCTTCTTCTTCTAAGCCATTGTCGATCAAAAATCAATTTCTATCGAAAATTTCAGCCTTCCACTCAAAACACAAACCGAGAAAAGCTGAAAATGCTGCTAATTAGTATTCTAAATTTGTGATATAATTCATGACTAATCACTTTTAAATAAAATTAACGCATAATTTTTTACCTATTTATTTTTATGAAGGTCTCCAAAATGTGATTCAGTTTTCATTTCATAAACTTCCAAAAGCAAAATAAACAAAGATTTTGAATTTTTATATCAAACACAAACCTGGATACAAATACAAAATGAGAAAAAAATGGAGATTTTGTTCGACCAATTTGCCCTCAACTGTACCTTGAAAGCGTGTTTAGAGCTAGACTTATTTTCTTATTGCAGAGCATACAAATCTGCCAATGACTACCACTGCTATTCATATGTACGGATGATTGTAAGACAATCATGGAGCAGGAAAATAAAAATTCTAAAACACTTTTACGTAAGCCATCAAAACAAGGCATTTATGAACCGTGGAAGATGACAAAGAAATCAAATATGATAACAATTAAAAGCCGAATATATTCCAAATGTATCTTTCAGCCTTGAGGCATTGATGGATTAAAAAATTCAGTGCTCTCTTTTCATGCCTCACACTAAGATAAAATATGCTTTGAATACTTTTTGTGCTCAAATATTAAGGTAAAATAAAAAAAAACAACAAAAATGAAATGTTCTCCTTCTTAAATAATATTTTTTTTTCCATTTGATAACAAATAATTTCAGAAGAAATAAAATGAAAAGAAAATTTCGGGCACGTTCATTATAGGAAACAAGGAAACTATTTACTTGCTGGTAGAAATGAGCTAAAAGAAAGAAAGATAAGGACTTCGTAAGATAATACGAGACATCTTTCGTTAAAGCGTCGCGCGTTTCCAGTTTCCATTCTATTCAGCTTTAAAGGAGGCCGTATTGTTCGCATTATGAGGGATCCATGCAGCAAGTCAGACCTTGAACTGGAAAATTCATGAATTCAGGGTTCAAGAACGCTGAATTGTCACATATAAAATGAAAATGTTAATCCCTAGTGATTGGTGCATTCAGAATTTTCAGTTGAACGATTAAGATTGAGAACAGAGCCATGTGTGAGAAAAAAATTAGTTTGCATTGAGCATCGTTCGCGCCAGCCAATTGACAAGTGAGCCTTCGGGATGCAAATAAAAATGTGGAGGTACCTATACAACAGCTCTTCAATATGCCCATTTGCCAGGCGCAGGTGTGGTAAAAATGGAACATATAGCTTTAGCTCACAAAACGCTCTCATGACAAAACTCAGCCATTTCAGGCAACAAACGAACTCGATCCCGAGAGTCTTAAGAGATGTAGATTACACTCCTCACGATAAAATGTGGATGAAAATAACATAACACAACACAACTCGCAGTCAAAACCATGTCAAAACTTTCCAGTCCAACTATAAAATATTTCAAGCATGACCTTCCCTATTTCTCAGTCACTTAATCGTTCGCACCCTCTCTGAAACCTTAAAAACAGTTTAATTAAGCATTTTGAGAAAGTTTTATCAGGATTAATTAGATGTAATTCTAACATATTAATAAATTAAACTTTCTAGTAATTTTCCAGAAATGCTTAAATTTTTCTTTCTCAACCATTGTCAATAAACTATAAGACACATCAAATTTATGTTCAAAAAACGAAAATCAGCTGACTTCAACTTTTTTCTCGACTTGTTTTATCACTGCATTAATATTAGGCGTTCCATATGACTAACAATAAATCAATATTATTCAATCAATCGATATAAATCATATAGTTCCGGACAGTGAGGATTTAAACGACGAACCTTAGACACAAGTGGTCATTACACCGATAACTACATAAAATTATTTAATATTAATATGACTTCCGTAGAAATTTAAATAAAGAGGCTCAAAAATAGTTAAGTCAGTAAACTCAATGAGGTATATTGGAGTCATAAGAGAAATATTCTTAACTCTATCCACTTAATTCCACTCCCATGCAATTTGAGTACTTACTTCATTTTGCTTCAGTTTACGTCGTTTGCGTTGAGAAATACTTCATTTTGCGTCATTACATATTTAAAAAAATACTGCCATACATGTATCTTTGCCAATTTACTTAAACTATCAGCGCGAGCGTGGTCGATGACCTATTCTTAGATAAATAAGTTTAATCGCGTAAGAAGCTCCCAATTGATGACAATGAGGGCACTTTTACTAAAGAGAGACATGAATTACGATGAACAGAAGAATAAAGTTGCGATAGCAATACAAAGCGGAGGCATGGACACGTTGACATATATTGCATCTTCGTTTGACGATCTCATCATTTGAACCATCACAAACAAGTCGTGGATGCAAAATTTATTGATTTTAAAGGAGCATAATAAGTGGAACTCATCAAAAGTAGAAAATCATTTTGTCAGCTAATAAATTTAGACATCCAATTGTGATGCGCATGCATATGATCAATGAATTTCACAATAAATAGCCTAATAAAACGATTACAAGCCTGCATACAGTACTTTCCTCACTGTTTCAAATGCTAAACGCATAAATATATTGAAATGATATAATCTTAAATGAATAAGCTCAGAGACAAGCTATTTTAGGAAGAGCAAGGAAAAAAGCCCATCTCTAAGTAAATTAAGTAGGTTGTTAAGTTGTTGCCAAATTCGCTAATGATAGTAAAAACCGAAGTCTAATTTGAAAGACGAATGAAATTAAATGCAATTTTCTAACGAATAGGATGCCAAAATTATCGTGCACTTAGCTCATTGCTCTAAAAGTTACGTCTCACTAATCCCACAGTTTCCTCCTCACAAGAAATTCCCTGAATCCTCATCAATGCACGAGCCCACAAAAATAATAGCTCCAAATGAGGAAAAAACACGTCCACTTTGATTGGATAAATTTTGGAATCTAACGAAGCGAAAAAAGTTAGATCCCCAGATTGGGTAAATAAATCTCGCTTTTTTTTTAATACCACGCACTCCTTTTCTCTCTTCGTCTACATTCTTCTCGATAACATTCCTCAGCGGTTATTCTGGCATTTACCTGCATCTTCCTAAGTGAATTATTATCAATGAAAAAATGTGAAATACATGCTCTTCTGAGAAAATAATCGCTTTGACTTATTTTTTTCAAACCGTAAAGCATGTCTATTTTATTGTGGATTTAAGTCAAATAATACAATATCTCATTGGAAAATTAATATCTAACGATTTTATTTATCCAATATGACGATTTTTGTCATATACGTGGCATAAAAAGGCATAGGATTATATCTGACTGTAAAAACGGCATATTCCTACGAGACGGCAATATGTGGTAACGCGGGTTGCATAAATGCCTATAGATACCGGATTTGGCCAAAGTTGCGAAAACTCAACATTTATTTTTTACCATAAGAAAATTTTTTTGAGGGCCCATATTTTCAATTTACATTATTTAGCATGTTATTAGGTAAAATGAGGGGAAAACATTATATATTCTTGAGTATTTCTTTACTCGGCCGGTAAAGGGTAGCGTTCTGATGGGTCGCGTTCCTTGACAAAATCCAAAATAATGTCACGAAATTATTCTTATATTTTACCAGATCAAATGAAATTTATTCATGTTATCACTCATAAAAATTGTGATATATCGAGATCTCGTTTAAGAAAAACAACCTAAAAATGATTCAAAATACATCAAAAGTTGGCAGTCTCGCATAACTCAAGTCATTCAAAGTCATATGTTGGAATACAGCTTGAAATGTGGTGGCATCGAAGAAGGTAGAAAGTGACAATTCTTTGCCATTTTTCGTACTGACATGATAGTCACATTTGATAAATTACTTTATCATTATTATCCAATATATTTTCGTGTATCGAGGGCATGGAGCTTTAGAACTATGAAACACTGAACGCGAGTGCGTACTTGGGAAAGGCGAAGTAAACGGTTGGAAATTCCCAGGTATTTCATTTCACTCCAAAAGAACCAAGGAAATATCTGGATATTTTCCCTCTGGCCAAAGTTTTTCTGAGAATTTTTCATGTTCTCATCTCCTCAGCCACACGGTGTATACTTTTGTCTCCCAATGATAAAGGATATCTGCTTCCGTTTGTCGAGAGACAGCAATGGAAGTAATAAAAGGCGAGGAAGGGAAGAGAGAAGCGTAGCGAGGGAAATGATAAAGGGAATGAGATATGGCTTCACCCCTCCCATCTTCATTCCCTTTCTTATTCCAGTTCTTGAAAAATATATATTTTTTCTCCGTTTACCTCCATTCTTTCCTTCCACGGACGTCTACTTAACATAACCCTCAACCACTTGAATCACAGCGTCGCACCAAAACGTAAAGAAGAGGACAGTAGAAGAACGTACAAAATAGTGATTCAAATAAGATTTCAGGACAGAAAAGACTTTAATAAATGGCCAGGAAATTTTAATATGACGATATTAGGGTTAGAAATCCACTGTCAAAATAATTGTGGTTGAAAAAGGACGTGGACAACGGTGGTAGACAGTAAAATGCCAGATATCAGGGAGTAAAAATGCGGCCTGACTGGGACTCAAACCAAGAACCTCCCGGTTGCCGGCCGGGTGTTCTACCAGTTTCGCTACCAGGACGCTTTTATTTACCATGATCTCGGCGGGGGTTTATGCACAGAAAACTCTTTTTTTCTTTGGGTCACAAGAGTAACCAATAGATGGCATTGGAACAGCTCACCACTCACCAACTGAGGAAATGGACAAGGTTACAAGAATGAAAGGAAAGATACACACCCACACGATAGCTGAAAGAGACTTGAACATGCGTTTCGGGGCACGCTGAACCCAAGTGAAATAAGCCAAAATGGCCGATACACTACCTCATTCATTCGCACGACGCCTTAAGCGCAAACGTACAAATAAATTCATAGGGTCTGAAAGTATGGGATAGGAACATAAAATTATGTTACTTCGTATGCATGCGTAAAAAGTACTGTGGAATAAAACAATGTTCAACTCAGTTAACAATTTAAATATTTTAAATAAATAAATTACGAGTATGATAATCATCTACCTGTGATGTTGTTTGAGAAAAACATGAATATTTTCTTTAGCCATTGCTTAATGTAGTAATAATTTTTTGCAGGACGATTCTTTCCGAAAACTCCAAGTAACCATTGCGAATTTGTCGGTACTAAAAGATGAGGATGCAAATAAATTACCGTTGAATCAGGTATCAAGCTTCAAGACATGATGACATTATACCTAAAAATTGGTGTTACCATAGTAATATCATGAGATACAAGTTTATGGGAGACAATCCACAATTTAAACCGAATAAACTTCGTTTTTCTGAACTAATAGGTGATATGCATTGTATTTGTAACCAATACATGCATATCGGTTGATATAGTACCCACAACAATGAATATTCTCCGGAATGAAAAAGCCTATTCCCTATTTTTAGAGCTCTTTTCAACTTTGTTGGAGGGCTTCACCGAGAAAATTACTGCACATTTATTTTCTAGATATAAATAATTTATAACCAAGGGGTATTCATGGCTGTACATCAGGTAACGAGAGTTCCCAGCAAATTGCGATGAAAATCACAATGAAGGAAATCTCTGGATATGAAGGTAAGCCATAAAGACACTACCACAGAAAGTTTTCCTAACAACCAAACACAATGAGATATGCACAGAGATACCATCTCGTAGAAGAAAGAAATAATGGATGCCTTTATGAAGGATGCTATCCCAAGGCAGCTCAACATGCATTTATTTCCCTTAAATCTGACATAACCTTCGAAAATAACCTGCGCGGATGAGCAACAAACACAATACAGAACGGCAAGATCTCATTCAAGATCCTCAGATGTTCCTCACTTTCCATGAAAATGATTTGCACACAAAAACCGTTTGAATACCTTATCATGAAGTGCAATGGGCAAATAGAAATGAGCAAGAGAGGATTGATGCAGGATGCACACACGCCAAAAAGTGAAGATGAAAATGCAATTAACTTCCAACAATGATTGCAAGATACGCACTAATACGATATTTTCAAAGAAAATATTCAGTTACACTGCGACAATAATGGGTTAAATAATGGCTTTGCTCTCCGACTGTGGCGCAAGTGCGCACGATTTTGACTGTTTATGGCATCATATGCTCAGCAATCCATCCAGCTTGTCCTCAAATTTCCACAAGGGAAATTGGCGCATCGATGACTAGGTAAAGCACTCGGGGAAAGCGGGAAAAGCGGCAATCGGGGGATCTGGGTTCGAATCCCCGTCAAGGCGAATGATTTTTTTCTCTGTGGATTTTTCGCACCAAACAAGGAATCTCAGGAATGCAAATGACTACTGCTATTTCAGCAAAATATTTATCATAAGGTGAATAAATACGAAGGATATCTTGACAACCAAGCTTCACAATTGAAAAAACGACTTCGTTTTCTTCCAGTAATTTATTTTGACGGTACGACATGTTTCGACCTTGAGCGGTCATTTACGAGTACAAAATTTTGTCAAGAGTCGGGTAAATTTATACCAGGAAGGGACTTGAGAAGGTTGGAGGGGGAAGTGGGTGTTAGGAGGGGGGGGTAATGGGTGGCGGTTTTGGTGAGGGATGGGAAAACCTCTGCGAGGACAGTGTTGATAACTATATGCAAAGGGTCATTAGTAAAGGATTAGGGTAGATGTGGGTTATCAGTAGGTGTGGGGTTGAGTGGGAGGTTAGGGTTTTTACGTCCTTCAGTGAAGTTTAGAGATACTTTTAGGAGGGGGGAAAACCTTTCAAATACGATATCGTTGAGTAAGGGACATTTTCCCATATTCTTCCTTATTTCAAGCTCTTCTTTCTTGTCCATCTTTTATCCTTTGTTTACCAAGCTTCAGCTGCTATTGCTTTGTCGTCATACGAAAACTCAGCATGTCTAAAATGTTCACTCCTAAATGGTAGGTATAATATTAATCAGGCATTATAAAATATTTTTTTATTTACAAATACATTGTGAATAGTAAGTATAAGCATGGTTAATGATTTCAGTTTTAAATGGCCACTTAAGTCAGATACACCCGGATAATAAGCTGTTTGAAAAGCTTTACAAAGCTTTTAGAAATACATAAGAATACGAAATAAGGTTTGCCCTCTCACCAGAGACAAAGCGGGCTTCAATAATCGTGCCAGAATATTTTAGCCCAACTTCTCTTTGGCTGTCTATGTTCACCCCTTGGTACCGCGGAGCTTTCTCGGAAGCAGAGACGTGAACTGAGGCTCCAATTTTCCACGTCAAGGGTGGAATTCAGTAAACAGCCAGCACAACATGCACATTCTTTTCAAAACTGAAATAGCCTTCCAAAATAACCTGCGCGGGTGAACTACGCAGATCATTAGGTATTCTGTTGGCAAGGTATACACGTGCAGAACGAGAGAATAGAAGCTATTGTATCTTGCTATCCTTCTCCGTCATACTTCGCCTTCATTTTTAGAGACATAAGATTCAGTCTTTGCTATTGGAACACTCTAGTTCTAATGAAGAACCTTAAAATTCCTGCCGGAGTTAGCCTCCTGTAAACCGAATCTAGGGGACAAATGGTGCAATGACTGCAACTAAACTTCCCCTTCCGTACGCGAAATCAACACACCCCCTTCCTCGATATACTCCATTATTATCCTTACACATTCCATTCACCAAATTGGAATTATTATCACTCCATCGACTCTGTATGTACTAGGATAAAATATTAAAATTGACAATTATGAGACCTGTGAATATTTTTGCGACGAAGTTAACTGATGTGATTGATGACAATTAATAATTAGCCATCAATCTGATTCTAAAAAATATTAAATTTTCCTTCTTGATGCGGTAAGAGCAATGCAAGTGTTATGTAAGTACTCAAGCCACGCATGTTCGATCTATTCACTTCAGGCCATCGTTTTATCAAAAGCATTCACAGATCAAATCTTCCCACCACTTACAGCTGCCAATATCTTAAATTTATTTCCTCCGAAAAGCAATCTGACCTGCCATTCTTTACCTAGTTCTTCACTTAATATACCCTCCACCACCGTCATGCACCTAGTGTTTCATGCATTGATCGGCAATGCTGGAGCTTGTCTTTAACTTAATGTTAGTAATCTATAAATTCAGGAAACGGTGACCAACTCCTTTCCCGGGTTACGTTTAGAGATGAAGGTGCTGGAATTCTGCAAAGACTTTTAGGAAATGGGCGTTGGGAGGTTTCCCTGATACTTAAAACCTGGCCTTCTGGTCTGTGCCTAAGCTTGTTAACCACTGGACCATCAGGCCCCTGACCCAATCTAACCTTAGAAAACCAATACTCCCATATCTATCTCCCCTTCATGGTAACAACCTATGTATCTTCCTCAAGTTTACCTCCTCTGGTATTTCCTTTATTACATCGATATCCCTGTCACTGCACAAAGGAGCTACATCTATTTCTTCCATCTATCAACCTTTGCCATCATTAACCCAGTCTACACTTTGTTATCCCTGAATCCCTTTCCAAGAGCAGGGGATACCAGGATTACGTAGGGGATATATAAGAGCCCAGTTATTACTTTTCAATTACTTCTTGAGTCCATTAATGTAGCATTAGAAATCTATCTCGAGTAAAGATAAACCGTTGCTATTTTACATTTTCTTTTCCAATTTTTATTGCAACGCTTTCTCAAATAACTAACTTCATACTAGTTGCCACTGCATGAATATGAATACAGAGAAAAACATTTAAACGTCCTTTAAATTCAAATCCGAAAGCGAAAGCACAATAAATATATGCTAAACGTAAAAAACGTAACCCAAGAAGGAAAGGAAAAATGGTAAATTTATGCGTAGGTAACCTTTAGAAATTTTGAAATACAAGTTAGTTCAAATATAATGAGCGATGCAATGGCAGCGATCATCAACGTAACCCAAGGTAGAGAGCTTCTGCGGAAATCTTCAATGGGGAACATGCGTAGCAAGATGATGGAAAAATTTATATTACCTTGGTCCATTAGATAAAGTAGAACAGTAGATAAGCTATGGCTGAGCAAGAAGAGCACCATTAATTATTAAAATTAAATATTAACCGATAATCCCTTAATTGCCTCAGCACACTCTTTCCCCCCCCTTTGGACCCTACCTCCCCACTATTTCCCCTTCCCTCAGCTATCTTTCATCCTTTACCTACAGTCTCCTACCTAACTATGAAGAAGGTGGGAATGCGCCACCGAAAATATAGTACTTTGAGTGTTTTCTGCCTTTTTTTGTGTCCTGCGATTCTGTCCAACCTGGGGTATTTTTATATTAATTATTAAAATTCAGTTATATATTTCAACTGTTCGAATTAGATTACTTTTAAAATAATAAAGAGGACTTAACAACTGAAGTTAGAGGTAGTTATTTGAATGATAAATATTTTATAATAAAGAGCTGAATATCAATCAAATCAATCAATAAATAACGCAGGTTTTCATATTTTATATCTGCCGCCCCGAAAACAGCGCCAAGGCATTAACGGCGTTTAAGGGATTTCCAGCAAGGGAATCTGACAAACAAGGCCGTGAAACGATCACGAACATCCTTGCCCTCGGTAGGTTGCTCCAATTACGAGGTAGGCCATGATTTGAGCATAACCGCCTCCCCCTTTATCAGATTTATCAGTAAAACGCAGGTGATTGTAATCAGTAAATCAAGCAGGCGGACAGGTGAAAATAATCTATCTCTCGGTTGGCTTTTTTGTCTTTACAGCTGTGGAAAAAGTTGAATTTTTTGGTGTAAAAGGAAGTAAGCTTGTGTGGGAAACATAAACTGTCATTACTATTCATTACTAATAATGAAAAACAGTCATGAGGACAGAGATATATGGAATCCTTTAAAAGTGCTCCGTTTATACGGAATTTCATTTCGCAAGGAGCTTATTCAGCACGTCCATAACCTTAATCTCACGTTATGTGCATGATTTTCCCAGGGATTGCATTAAAGGAGGAAGCTCTCTCGTCGGAGCAGTCTTGTCTATCGGCCGTCGCCATCCGTCCCCAACGCGATAGACTCAACTTCGTTATCTCGAACACCTTTCGGTATTTCACGGAATATACTCTCCATGTCTCCACCCCTATTCTTCCCTCAGATCCAGCCCTTAGTTTGCACTCTCCGCTGAATCACCACAGATGTTAGTGTGCTGAGCTTGCCTCGTTATCTGATTAGATATTTCCAAGAAAGCGACACGAGGAGGTTTTATGACAGAACCACCTGATTTAAATGAGAAATGTCATATTCCCTGGAAGTAAAGCTTAATTATAATTCCTATTTCCTGAATATATCATTATAAAGCAAAATATATCAATCGTGTTTATGATTGATTATTAGAACACGCTATAAGAAATTTATGATGATATTTGATCATATATTCCTCACCAATGAAAATTAGATTATTCATTGGTAAAAGTCATTATTTTTTCTGTGAAAGAAGATAAAAATAATGGTTAAACGGGTATTATGTGAAATAATTACAAATGCAAAGAAAATTTTCAGAAAAAAACTTTTTTTTGATGCTAAATTTATATTCCACCAGAAAATGCAAATTATTTATCCAATACAGCATTATTTAACGTAATTATGCATAGTCATGCTCAAAATGAAAATTTATCACTCAATTGAAAACTTAACTAGTGCATAAGCCAGTAGTTATTAGAAAAGTAATACTATTTGGCTGGCATTGACTTCGTAAAGAAAATTCTAGCATGAAATATGCAAAAGTTAAATTCATATAGCACTTCAAAGTAATAGTTGTGAATTATGTAAAAATTTAATAATGTACAAGGTGATAAATGATTTTCAAGGATGTTATAATTAAGTTTAGCTTGTGTTCTATCATTTCAAAAATTTTGGTTACAAGTGACCGCATTTAGTCTTTCAGCGATAATTTTCACATAGCAATTGATATTTGCAAGAGACATAAAAGTTAACCTAATTTATGAGTACCTGCAGTGCCCGTATTTTATCATTTTAAGAGACGTAATTACATTTAATGCACACTAAAAATGATGAAATTATGGGATACGATTAAGAAATATTCTTCTTGCGGGTGAAGAGTCAATAAAAGTTTTGAAAAATTGGCTTGATTCTTCATATTATTATGCTCTTTGAAGGGCTCTTTCACTCAACCCCATACCTAGGTAGACCCCACCTAAGTCAGCAATTAAAAATGATTGCGACTTAAAAAAAATAGGGGTAATGCTTTCATTAGCAACGTAAGACACAGAGTCATAGAAGTCAAAGTACTCCGGAACAATGAGATATTATTATTTTTTTAATTACAAAAGGGAAAAAGCTCGGAGGGAGAGAAAAAAAGAACCGAGTTTAATTATTCATGAAAATCCCCTAATTTTGGCTCATTACTTTTAAAGTCTCTCCATTCACGACCCGTGCACTTTCTTTTGAGACCCAGCCAGCTCCTTTTGAGAGGCAGACGTGTCCCAAGTCTCCCCGACCATCCCTCCCAGTTCAAGAGATGAAGAGGAGACCAGCGGTGTCCACCCATTGTGTCTTTCCCCTTTTGCCGTCCCCGAAGGAGCGCAAGAAAAATATCCCGTCAGCCACCGCGCGTCGTCACTAATGGAGGGAGGAATGAAGGGAGGAAATCGCTCAAAGAACAAAGGATTCGAGCGAGAGAATTTTATTAATCCCTCGGCCAAAATGAAAAGAAAAGAAATTCTTCTCCCAACGGAAAGATAACTTTTATTATAAGGAATGGAATATTAAATACTATTGAAAAAAATCCTACGCAATGTTCAAGGATTGATAAAAAACTCCGCTTGCTAAAAGGCTAACTACTCATTTTTCATAAGGATCCGTTAAAGAAGCTTTGAATGTAGTGAAGTGTACAAGAATGATCTAGTGACGGTGGGTTGTTAAAATTGTAAATGTTTCTGTAGGCATTGTTAACTTATTTTCCTTACTTCACCATGTAATTATTCCTCTAACTTACGTTTTTTTATCACTTATAACTTTTAATTAATGAAGGATGAATGATAATAGCTTTTGCTTTGCTAAGTGTGCAGTGACAATGAACACCAGTAAACACTATGACAAAATACTAAATATTTACTGTTAGTGCAGCAGTCTTGAAATAAATATCTTAAAAATCATTAGCGCAATAATCGACGCAATGTGCTGGTTAAACCTATTCATGGTGAAACAAAAACCAAGTACTGTTCCACAAACTCTTTATATGCTGTCGATTAGTTTCAACGGCAATTGCGTCAATATCAAGACAAAACAGTTCTTTGCTTCACCATGAATATTTCATCGCTCCACCAAGTAACGCTCAAATCAGTTGATTTTATTTGCAATGGTTAAACCTAGTTTACCCAGATTTAGCTAGATTTTATAAATCATATAAATAAAAATGTAATAACTATCACTGAGGAAAATTTTATAAGTATAAATACATTTTAATAGAAGGAGTTTTAAGATTTTGGGTTTACAATTAACTAATATTTACATCTCCAATACAAGGGAAAAGCTTTTAAAGGAGGCATAAAAATTTTGATTTATCATGATTTTGACTCGGTTTGGTATTTTAACGTTTAAAATAACTATTTAGGCCCAAACGTTTTGCAATTCAAGTATTAGTAATTGAGTCAGTCTAGTGATTCATTTCGCTCCCAAGAATTCCTGAAAACCAGTCATATAGGTTTCATTGAAGTAGTGGGATCGCCTAACACTGGTATTCAGGCCTCCATTTTTACTAAGCGGAAAAAGATGGTGGCGAAGGCTTTTTCCAAAAAATAATTATTCCAAGCGACCGTTACAGTTGAGAAAAAAATTGGTAGAATACTTCCCCATATGATTACCACCGAAACCTTCTGCTTCCCTAAGCTAATCTCCACCCTTTTTTTGGCTGCTTCATGTGCAAACGCACGGCCTGTCGTCATATCTCTCCTCTTTCACTAGGATACTCGTGACAGTGTAGCATGGGAGTTAAGAGAAGCGGAAAGGTGAAGCGTCGAGTAATTGCCAGCAAGGGTTGAACGCTCGGTGGAGTGAAAGTGACCCCATACAACTTTAGTCGTCCTCAGTCTCGTGAATACGGCGAGAAGGGAGCCCCAACGCTTATCAACGCCATCAGCTTCAACGCCAACCCTGGAGCTTGCTGCTGAAAGGACATTCGCAGGCATACACTCGTCGTTGCCTTCAATGCTTTGTCCACCTTGTTAATTCGTCTGACTGCCAACCTAACTACAACCGTGAGAATTTGTAGGCATTGTTCTTTTATTTTCGCCCCTAAAAACTGGCTACTATAACTTTTACCCTATGTAGCAACACGGCTCGCTGAATTCTACAAAATAAAATTTAATGGTTTATTCATTAATTGAAATAAAAATCCTAACACCGGTACACTATAGCCCTTCGTCTCTCTATTTCCACGTTTAGTTCACTCTCACATGTTCTTCTACTTTGCCTAGATCTCTCCCAAGTATTTGTTTCTTGTATTTGCTCGAGGAACTTTTACGTCCATTTACTCCTCTTAATTTCTTGCGTAAAAGCCTTTTTTTCTGACATGATAAGTAGATATTTGATATATTTATTCAAATGTAAGTAAAGCAAATGTTACTATTGAGGCTCAACCTACCTACCTGCCAGTAATCACAGTTTTCTCTCATGTAGAAATAGACAAAAATAACTTTTAGGCACTTACTTAAAATATCGCTTGAAAATAATTTTGAAGCATTTCGTTGATAAAATTCTGAAATTCACTTCAAAAGATGATAACTCAACTCAGCATACTTGTCCAGCAATTTCAGATTCCAATTAATAAAAATGATTTTTTATTGCCAAAATCACCCTTGATGCAAAGACAACTATGCTTATTTTGGATACTATTTTTATAATATATTGCTACCTAAGTTCATAAAAATGCATTGATTAGACAGTGGATGTAAAAGTGGATCTGCGGTGAATGAAAAGGTGCAAGGTTGAGGGAACTATGGTCGATGTTTGTGTTTGTAAAAAGTCGGAGTTCTTGCAAAGGGCCTCTTTTCACAAGTATTTTCATATTATTTTTTTATCAAAGTTTTTGAGCCGTGAAAAATAGTATTAGTCTAACCCTAGATCCTCAATAGAATGGAGGAAGAAAAAATAAAAATTAGTGTACAAAAAATTAAAAAATCTATAATCATGAATACGCTGGTACCTGAGCATCACCGTAAATAACCAGAGAATAAAATATAAAAACTAAACAAAGCTCAAATGAAAGTAAACAAAAACTATGCCCCTTTAGATATAAAAGAAAATAATGAATTAACGATCATCGGAAAAAAGACAGCGCTGATTTCTTTGTATCCACAGAAATGAACCAGGGCAATGGTGCACTTTATTACATTATCTATCTCAACAATTGAATCTGCAGGAACTGTCCGTGTCTCCGTGGATGCGCCATCCAGTGTGACGCATTGTGGCTCCCTCGTCCTATTTCCGTCTCGTAAATTCTCGCTCATAGAGCAACGCCCTTCGGCTGAGCTAAGGGAGGAGTTACTGGCGTCTCTCGGGCGATGGGAGGTGGGAAGGCAGCGAATGTTTTGTGGCGTCCCTTTGTCTCTCGCCTCTCATGTTCTGCAGGAGAAGTGGAATGTATGGGTGAGAATTCTTAGCGTGAGTTGAAGAAAGCTCTTGAGGGGAAAACACCAAAGCCATCAATTCCAGTCGTCACCGATTACCAGCATATTTTTTACACTTTTACTCATATCATACGGTCTGCTGAAGCCAGAGGATGAACAACATTTTTCCCAATATGTATCGCATTTTGTCTCAACTGATAAACTAAAAATTCCAACAATTTCATACGTATTAGTTGTTAGCTAGTATACTTAAACATCGAATTTGGGAACTACTGTAGACTACTCTCTATGCACAAATTGCACGTGCATAGGTTTTTCATAAATGAATTTCAGAAACTCATTTTAGAAGCATATTTTAATTGTTAATATCACGGTCGTAATGAAAATTAAACCGTTTTTGAGGGTGCTGAAGCAAAGGGCAAACTTTGATAGCTGATAACTAGAAAAAAATTTCAATGAAATAAAATGTAGGTATTTATTTAATTCAATTGCTTAATATAAGTGCTAAGTGTCTTGAATTCATTTAAATTAAAAACCTGTAATTACTTCAGTGAAATTATAGCAGAGCCGAATTAAAGCGTCGTGTAATTTCGTTATGTCAACGTTGATGAAATTTCCACAGTGTTAATAATATGCAATTTCCTGAAACCTAAAAAAGGGCATTTAAGTTGCATGGGATGATATTTATTATGACGGAATTGAGTTTTTTTCTGGCATTTCTTTTAGACTGACTGTTAATTCAGGTACCATTGTGGTCGCGCTTCCAAAGGTAGCTGTTTTCACGGCCGAAGAGAACTGGGAGCGGTATAAGGCCACACACATCAGCTAGGATGTGTTATTGCGTGTAGCGGTTATGATAATAAAATACGTTAAAAACACAGGATTTAGCGGCATATATTCTGGTGAAATGAAATTTTTCTCTATCAGTATTTTATTATTATATATTTGCATCCAAAATGGAGTACACGTAATTTCCGAGCCTACAAAAGCCAGCGGTGTGAACATTTATGAAGTTATCTGAAAATGCAGAAGTGCAAAATTTCCGCAGAAATAAAACCCCTGGAAGAGGTGCTAAGTTATTTAACCGATCAATTTATCAAAATGTTAACCTTCTATCTAGGAAGTGTCTGGTCTAAGCGAGTGATTTTATCCTCTAAAATAAGTATACTTTTTAATAATTTTAAGGATACTCAATGAAATCACGCTAAAGTTAAATGACACACCAAAATATATGGAAGAGAAGAACAGGTTTAGATAAAGTCCTGCTAAATTGATTCCATCATATGTGAATAAGAGCTACAATTAAATCAATTTTAAAGCATACGGTACAATATGTAATAAAACAATTTGTAAAAATTATCGAGCCTTTACTAAACTTTTTCGCCAAACGTGAAACGTGAAATCTTGAAAAGAAATCCCGAACCAATTGAAAAAATGGAAATAATTAAAATTAATAACTAAATAAATATGGTAGTTGTAAAGGCAAACAAAATTTGATACCTTAACCATAAAGGCTATACATTATGGCATAGAGAGGAATATTTTAAGGAAAACGGAGGTTGCAAACATTTATCCACGACAGCTGTGTCGGGGCAAATAGTGGTTGACCAAAAAATCGGTTCGGCGATGTAAGTTTTTAAGTACTTTTTTATTGGTATGTTTGCATGAAAATATTTTAATAACGAATTTAATTTAATTAATTCGATACATAAAATGGAAAAAAATATATATTAGAATATGTTTTATGCCAAATTAATAATTTAATCGATGATACACACATTTTAGAAATACTGTTCATTTGATAACAAATCAAAAATAAAATATTACACTAATAACATTGTTCTTTCTAATAAAATGCCCAAACCAGAGAATAACGGTATAAATGGAGCCGAATTAGAACAAAAACGCCAGATTCTTAAATAGACGATATTTGGAAGGTCTATAGTACAGGAGCTTCCTTCCCACCGAATATGCTTAAACAAGTGAAGTCTTTCATTGTCTAAGTTTCCCCGTGGTGCAGAAATGAATGGACGAGGGAGAAATATTTATCAGAGGGTTTTAGGAAAATGGTAAGTCCCTACCCACAGCTCTGCTTCTTAACTTCCTAACGCTAAGCCAACTCCATGAGCCCCGTGAGAAAATCTAATTTTCCGAGCTCTTTCTCTGTCTCCTCTTGATTCGCCTCCTGATTTCCGGCTGAAGAATAATCCATGGGGATCTTTGGAGGGATTTGCAAGGAACCCGTCATGAATCTAGCTTCGAACTGTGTGAAGCCACTGCTGCCGGGAACGTATAAGGAGCTTAGAATAAATACACGAGATTTTACTGCGCCAAGACGAGACTACATTTGGCATGTTTGGTTAAAACGCCTGTGGTGTAGTTTGAGATTGCGTAGATAGAGTTGATTGCATTTCAAAAATGTTAATTTTGGCGTGTTTACCCACAGAATCATAGAAATTCGCGGAATGAGAAAATTAACTTTGAAATAAAAAAGCGCTTAATCAACGAAGTGGCATCCGAGGTAGGCCTCTCTACAACAGAGAAACAGACTCGGCGTATATGATGGAAAGGAAAAAATTAAAAGAGTTTAAACAATATTCAAATGGAAGATGCAGATAATCATGTGGAATAACAAAAAAAACAGAGAGGTGCAAAAGAGTGCATGGATGATGAAAATGTTAAAAAACTCATCCTTATGAAAAAGGGAGAGGCAATCAAATTGAAAAATTTTATTTACAAAGGACAGGTTAATCATAATTTCGCAATTAATGCAAGTTTTGGTAACATTGCCATATTGAAAACTGTCCATGGAAACCGATAATCAAAGCTATTTATAGCGGTCCACGCTGTTTTGCCATGAACACGTAATCTGTGAATCACTGAAGTTTAGATGATTCCTCTTAGACAAGGTATTAGTTTTACATTAGTCTGGGTATTCTCGAAGTATTTTTGTACTTCATTTTCTTTAAATATGAAAAACGGTCGAAAATTGAGGTAAAGTTATAATAATAATAATAACAATAATAATAATAATAATACCGACTAACCGGCCAAACATACCAGTGTTAAAAAATATAACCAAAGCCCTCCCATGTATAGCCAAAGTCAATAGCATTTTAGAAAAACATCTAACCAATGTCCATGATTTGGATGAAGTGCATTTATCGATCTACTGTGCCGCAGTGACAGTTATTGAGTTAAATGGTCAGATAACATATGTACCAAAACTGACGAAGAGAAATCAGACGAATATGAAATCTTATAAACCCGCTTGGAGGATAAGATTGGAAAAAAGTATTGACTATTTCAGATCCAAGGCAGATGCCATAAAAGAGTACATGAAAGGAAGCCCATCGAAAAAATTAAAAAAGAAAGTGTTGAATATATGCTGTAATGAAAAAGTAGATATTGACGACCAAAACATCACTCAAAAACTCATTGAGTTAATGGACACATTCAGACAGAAGGCTAAACTAAAAGGGGCGAGGCTTAGAAGATATAATGAACTCACAAAGAGGAAAACACAAAACGAGATGTTCTGGAACCAACGAAAGAAATTTTTCCGCCAATTGGAACAATCGCCTGAGAGCCAATTGAATTCTTCAATAAAATCTGTTGACTCGCACGCTTTCCAAAACTATTGGCAATCTCTGTGGTCTACTCCGCAGAGTTTTAACGATAGAGCAATTTGGTTGGATGGAATAAAGAAACATTTGGAGGAAGTACTCCCAATGTCTTTGGAAGGTTTCACTGCTGAGGATATTATGTTTAAAATCAAGAAGGCAAGCAACTGGAATTGTCCAGGACCTGATAAACTTCACAACTTCTGGATTAAGTACTTTACAGGAAGCCACAAACCACTAGCTAATAGCTTTACTAAACTTCTACGAGATCCGAAATTACTTCCCTCATACTTAACTGAAGGAAACACATATCTCTTATTTAAAAAAGGAGATCCATGTCATCCAAAAAACTACGGACCCATTACATGCTTGTCTGTTATTTATAAACTTTTAACTGCATTAATCTCTGAAAGCATCTACCTACACTGTGATACCAACCACCTCATAGGAGAAGAACAGAAAGGATGTATAAGAGATTCACTTGGTTGCAAGCATCAATTAACAATAGATGCTGTAATTCTGAAGCAAGCTCAGCGAAACCATAGAAACCTCCATGTAGGATATATTGACTATGCAAAGGCTTTCGACTCAGTACCCCATGATTGGCTGTTAAAAACAATGGAAATACATAAAATAGATCCGAAAGTACGGGAACTACTGGCTGAGATGATGAAAACCTGGAGAATCAATTTGCACCTTCAAAACCAGAAAATGTGTTCCCTAAACATCCGAAGAGGAATATTTCAAGGTGACTCACTGTCTCCACTATGGTTCTGTTTAGCAATAAACCCACTGTCAACTCTACTAAAGAAATGTAACATCGGATATTGGTTAAATCGAAGCAATGGTACTAGAGTCAATCATTTAATGTTCATGGATGATCTGAAACTGTACGCCGAATCCAAAGAAAAACTTCAGGTACTCATCAGAACTGCGAAAACGTTTAGTGAGGATATATTTATGGAAATTGGACTGGATAAATGTGCCAGTGTTCACTTAAATAAAGGAAAACCTCAGACACCACTGGAATGTATAGACGATATAGAGATACTTCCAGTAGATGGGTCATATAAATACTTAGGCTTTTATCAAAATCATCGGATAGACCATACTGAATTAAAGAAAGCTCGAGCAAATGCATATAAGAGTCGGGTGACGAAGATCCTGAACACAAAGCTATCTGGAAGGAACATGATAACGGCAATAAATACCTGGGCAGTGCCTGTGCTGGCTTACTCCTTCGGAATTTTAAAATGGTCTGACACGGATCTAAATGAGCTGGACCGACTGACTAGACGACTTTTGAATAAATTCCGATGTTTACATGATAAGGCTTCAGTAATCAGGTTATATATCCCAAGAAAGGAAGGAGGTAGAGGCCTAATAAATATTCTCCGACAATGCCGATCTCAGTATTATGTCGAAGGAAGCTGTCTACAAGAAGAACAATCTTACTCTTTGGCTTTTAGACTTTATTTCACTTTGGGTCTCACAGACATGAGTAACGAAAGACTGCGACCTCTCTCAACTCGTCAACCGCCCGAACAGCACTCAGCCCGGACGTAACACTCGGCAGCGCGCAGGCTGCCCACATGACTCACAGCGCGCAGGCTGCCAACATAACACTACTCACAGCGCGCAGGCTGCCAACATAACACTACTCTCCCCTCTTAGTTGACAAATAATAAAACAATAGCAAAATGACAAGATTGGTTTATATTTTAACAGACTGACTAGATAAGAAATGACTTAACACCGAATACTTAACAAAAGACATTACTACAATAATAATGGGCATATCCCAGATTCAAGCTAGTACAAATTTAAGCAAAGTTCGAGTCGGAATACCTATTCGGTTTCCTTATGACTCGTCCAGACCTCCGCAATTCGTTTTGTGTCTCCTTATAATCATTCACCTCACATTGCTCACTCTCACCACTACTAGTTTGCAAATTGCGAACTTTAGCCGCCAGAGAATTGCGTAGCTGGGCATTATCATAAAATTCTCTGAGCTGATTTACATGTACTTTAACCACAACATCATTGGACAATTTTACTATATAAACAAAATTGCTAACCTTCTCTATAACCTTTCCCAATTCGAATTTGACACCAAATTCTTGCTTTTTATTAGGGTTAACCCATACTACTTGGCCTACCTCAAATATTTTGAATGATTTCCTGTGTTCTGTGACCTTTTCATCTATTAAACCACTCTTAAATGTAACTTTTTTTTTGAGACCCGACAAAGGAACACTTGGCTCATATGTTAACAACATCGACATCGGTGATTTTCCCGTCACCGAGGACGGTGTAGACCTATAAGCAAATAGACAGTCAAGTAACAGTTCTTCAGTGATAACATTTTCGTTTCTGTGTCTATTTTGTAAATGAAATTTTGATAACAAATTTTTGAAGGTCTGGGCACTACGCTCAGCCAGCCCATTTGATTGAGGAGAATATGGAGGAGTGAAAATCAGTTTAATCCCCTTATTGTAGCAAAAATTCTTCATGCAATGAGAACTGAATGGTGGTCCATTATCACATACAATAGTCTTTGGAAAGGAAAATCTTGAAAAAACTTCAGCCAACTTGGACAATACCGCATTGAAATCACACCTATACCTCAAAATAAAGCATTCGATCCATTTCGAATATGCATCACACACTATCAAATATTTATTTCCACAAAAATCAAATAGATCCACATGAACCCTTTCCCAAGGAAAATGAGCCAATGGCCACGATTGACGGTACTTGTTATTTGTTCTATTCCTTGTTGACTGACAAATGTCACAGGTTGCTATTTTGTTATAAATATCATTATCTAATCCAGGCCACCACACATATGAACGTGCCAATAATTTGGATCGTACAACACCCGCATGATTAAAATGCATTATCTCTAATACTTTCTGTCTTAAACTCTTAGGCACAATAATTCGGTCACCAAAAAATAAACAATTGTTACTTACAGATAAGGCGCACTTATTTCGTTCATAAACCTTCAATTCGTCTGCACAAGAATTTGGAAAACCTTTTAAAACATACTCCAAGACTCTGCTCATCAACTTATCATTGCGAGTGTACTCACTCACTTCATCTAAATCTAACATGGGAGTGGACAAGTATGTAAACAACACTTCCTTATCATTTATGCTATCTGAAGATGGTAAACGCGACAATACATCTGCATGAGGAATCAAAGTTCCTTTTTTATGTACCAGAGAGTAGTTATAAGCCGATAAAGTGGTAGCCCATCTTATTAATCGAGAAGAAGCCATAACTGGAATTTTTTTTTGTTTCCCAAAAATTGTTTTCAGTGGCAAGTGATCACTGAAAATTGTAAATTTCCTCCCCCACAAATACTTATGAAATTTTTTTACACCAAAAATTATCGCCAATGCTTCCTTATCTAACTGAGAATAGTTCCTCTGGGACTGATTTAAGGTAGCTGATTCAAAAGCAATAGGCCGCTCCTCACCATTTTCAATTTGACTTAGGATGGCACCAACCCCAAAAGAGCTGGAATCCACCGACAAAATTAACTCTTTGCTTGGATCATACAGAACAAGCATAGAAGCTTCAGATAAAGCTGTTTTACATTTGGAAAAGGCAATCATACACTCCGAAGACCATACCCATGGTTCATCTTTCCTCATAAGTTTATGGAATGGTTCCAAAATGTCAGGACACATGTGAACAAAATTTCTGTAGTAATTGAACATAGAAACAAAGGCTTTTAACTGTGTCAAATTCTCAGGTGGTGGCATTGACAAAATTTTCTCAATCTTGGTGGCAGAAGGAACTTTACCCTTACCTGACAGCTCAAAACCCAAAAACAATAGAGAGTTGACAAAAAATTCAGATTTCTGTACGTTCAGTTTGACATTATATTCCTCTAATCTTATCATGACCTCATTCAAAACTTCCTTACAAGTAGCCAGATCTTTACCACCAATTAAAATATCATCTAAGTATGGTGCCACATGATCAATTCCTACTAAAATGGAGTCAATAACAGACTGAAAAATTGCACATGCAGGAGACAGTCCAAAACACAAACGATTAAATCTGTACAAACCTCGTATTGTGTTAACAACTAGAAAATCCTTACTAGCTTCATGCACTTCTAATTGCAAGTAAGCCTCAGTTAAGTCTAGCCTACAAAACACCGTACAGCCAGTAAACTGATTAAAAATATCCTCAGGTATAGGCATAGGGTGTTGATCCACCTTCAAAAACTTATTCAAAGTTGCCTTGAAATCGGCACACAATCTTATCTTTCCATTACTTTTAGGAACAAGAACCAAAGGGCTTGCCCAATCAGACGTTTTCACCTTAGTAATTATGCCTTTAGACTCTAATCTATCTAACTCAAGGCCTACTTCATTTCTCAATGCATAAGGAACCGTTTATGCTTTATGAAAAACAGGAGGAACATTTTCTTTCAAATTTAGATTAACCTTAATATTTTCAATTGGTTTATCATTACTCTGTTTAGAAAATACTTTAGGAAATTTCACTGACAAGGACTGAACGTACTCTTCTATGCTAGACCGAACGGACATACAAGTTTCCTGTCTACTTATTAGACCAACCTCACCCTCATTATACAAATGAGGTAATAACGTAATACCCCAATTTGGTGCTAATACTGACAGCCAATCGCGACCCAGTATAGCAGGACATGATACATTTCTTATAATTACAGCGGAAAATATTGTACTCAACTTGCCGTAACAAATACTAACCTCACACTTTCCAATCACATCTAATAAGTGATTCCCAACACCTTTTATAGTACCATAGTAGGGCAAAATTTTCGACAATAACTGCAATTCCTTTGCAACATCATAACTCAAAATCGAAATAGAGCTCCCAGTATCAACAAGGAACCGCACAGATTTACCGTTAATAACAATATTCACAAATAATGAATCAGACTGAGACTTTAACACATTCATAGATACATTGACTCCAGTAACAACAAAATTCACTTGTTGCTTGCCACAGAATTCAGCTGTATGACCTTGACATTCACAATTGTAACACAACCACTTATTAGCTGGACACTTATCTGGAGTATGTCTGGAATAGCAATACCGGCACCTCTTCTTCTAACCTCCTTCCGAGCGTTGACTAGGTGATGGCGAACGCCCCCGGAATGGAGACCCTCGCCTCGGCGATGACCCCCTCCTCGACTGGTATGACGTCGACCTCACGGGAGAACGAAAACTCTTCCTCGCGGCAACACGTTCAAATGAAGGCGAACCCTCAGACTTGGAGGAAACCATAAAAGAGTCAGAACTCGAACCGGCCATCACCAATGTTGACTGCTCTACCGCTTCCATCTCGAAAATAATACTGCAAGCCTCGTCGAATGACATTGTGTCCTTCTCTGATAATAGACGACTCACCATAGACGTGTTCCGTAGACCCGACACCAGCCTGTCACGCAATGCTTGATCCAGGAACGAGCCATAGTTGCACTTCGTTGATAAACGCTTGATCTCAGAAACGTAGTCTTGTAAGGATTCCCCTGATTGTTGCTTACGAGAATTGAACTTGTAACGCTCAGGTATAACCTTACTTATCTTTTTATACCTAGTACTCAAAGCCTGCACACACTGATCATATGTAGCCTTAGCGAAATCTACTGGAGCTAATAAAATTTTTAACTCCGCATAAACGCCCGGAATCAGATTCACACAGAAATGACCTTTCTTGAGTCTGTCTTCGGTGCCATTTATGAGAAAGAATAACTCAAGTCTTTCCACGAAGGAATCAAAGTCCTCGATTCCGGGTTCAAATATAGGAGGTTTCGACATGACTAAAAAACCTCAATTACAATCACGCTCTCTTAACATGGATATTACTGTTGAAAGATGGCACACGTTCGCCAGTTTTCCTCGTCGCCAGATATTATGTCGAAGGAAGCTGTCTACAAGAAGAACAATCTTACTCTTTGGCTTTTAGACTTTATTTCACTTTGGGTCTCACAGACATGAGTAACGAAAGACTGCGACCTCTCTCAACTCGTCAACCGCCCGAACAGCACTCAGCCCGGACGTAACACTCGGCAGCGCGCAGGCTGCCCACATGACTCACAGCGCGCAGGCTGCCAACATAACACTACTCACAGCGCGCAGGCTGCCAACAAATTATATGAACGTTAAAAGGATATTTTCTGTTCACTAAACTTCCATCACTCTCATTTAATGCGTTAATGCTGATTTTTGTTCCTAAATTTAACACGAGGACGGCGTTTGAAAGTCGTGGCATTAATTGGCTCAAAGTTTTGAAAACAATTTCACGCATCAGCAACTACCGCTCAACTTCGTAGCCGGTCTGCTCTTAATGGTTAAGATTTTTGGACTTCCCCTTGACAGACACTAGATTCATAAATTATCATGGTTATAATATCCTTTAAATAAATTCTCGACTATGATCAATGCAGAGTATTAGATTTAGTCCTAGAAGAAATTCAATGACTTAATAAAATGCTATTCTATATAAGTAACTGACTAAAATGTTACAAGCTAAGTAACATAGTTATAATGATATTTATTGAAATGATTTCTTAAAAGTGAGCTCATTGTGGATATAATCTGCTTTTTAGTGCATTGAATTGGCTTTTCATAAAATATGGGATCGTGAAAATATTAATTATGCCAGGGAAGCATTGAAGTATTAAGTATAAAAAGTATAAAAATGATAGCAACGCATTTATCAATCTTTCTACAATTAATTCCTTTGCCCACTAGAATTCAGTAAACTTAGTTTAATTCGAAAATGGTACTCACATTGATATAATAAATTTCGCACGGCGATAAGAAATAACAACGTTATAAGTTTCTCTTTTTATGTAAGTGTCAAATTAACGAAGGAAACCCATTTCGTTACTTGAGATTACCAGTAATTCGATAGCAAGATGAGCAGCAGAAGAAAATCGAATGCATGGGAAATGTATGCTGACACTCAAGAAATCTAAGTGATAATTGCCACGAGTCATGTCGATCGAACTGATCTACCATAACGATAATAGCATCGGGTTCTGAGGTTAGAAAAGATGCTGACGGAAGAAATAGGACGAGGGATTCGATTTGAGGATAATATAACGAGGGGTTGGACGCACTCTGAGCTTAATACAACAGCATGTGTGTAAGGCCCTCGCAAACTGACACGTTGGATGAAGATGATGGGAACGAAGATAAGATTGATACTTAAGGACCATGAGAGCAGCTGGCCGGGAACGTAACACAGGCATAAGGTTGTCTAAGATGGCAAAGGGACTGAAAGCAAAAAACGCCGAGGATGGAGTTTCTACTATGCAGGATTTGCTCCAAAATGTTTCTCTACCAACTGGTATTGCCAACTCTCATCCGGTCAATACCTCGCCTTCAGCACATGCATATTCAACTACTCAGATGGACTGAAATCACGCCAAAATAAAATTAGCTAGAGTTCGACAAACACTGGTACGGCCACGCCTGCATCCACATCAATATGATTCTTTACTTTGCGAATACTTTTACTTTATTACTTAAAATAACTGGTAAAGAGCATTATTCAACATTGTTTAACAAAGATTTGGTGCTTTCCCGGTGAATAGACTGCGTGAAGAGTTATTGCCACCTGACCAGGAACTGCAATGCTGCCGACGTCTCAATGCTCGACTCGGCCATCGTCCTCAGGGCTATAAGTGTCGACCGAGAATTGAAGTGGAGTGACGATTTGAGTTAGAAGAGAAGATAAGAAGATCAAAATTGGCCGAATCGGACATTGAAACGTCGACAGTAGGTAATGCAGTTCCTGACCCGGTGGCCATCCCGTGAACTCTTCACGCACATTGTTTAACACATTACACGTCCCAAAAGTGAGCTTCGGAAATGGACTATACGTAATGGGGCCTGAATTTGTCACTTTTTTCTCCTAGTGAATATTTCGATATCTCCACTGCAAAAACGCTCAACAATCGCCCACCGAATCAAATCCGCTCATCTAGTACTACTTGAGCTACTCCGCTCATCTAGTAGCCCAAGTAGTACTAGATGAGCGGATTTGATTCGGTGGGCGATTGTTTTGATGGGCGGATTTGATTCAGTGGGCTAAAGTGTGAACGTTTGTGCGGTGGAAGTATCGATTTAGCAAAAAAAGCAAACTTAAAATTAATATTACAGATGCAACTTTTTACGAAATCGATTTATAAGACACTTAGAATTCCAAATAGTAGTAAAATAGCCCAAAATCCATTTCTGCAATGACTCCACGTCTGATTAAAAAAGATGCAGCTCGGAGATGTTCGATTGTGTGTCCGGTATAAAACAGCAATAACAATTCGTTCCGAAAGAAAAGTAGCAAAATGACATTCCAGAGCACCCCATCATGACGAGAGTAGCTTCGAAACGATAGGAGGTCGCCGGGTGGAATGACCCCCTGGCAGAGAAAATTAATGGAATTGGGACACGTATTCGCATTTTGCTCGTGGACCTCCGAAAATAGCTGCCACCGAATTATTTCCGCCATAAATTAATTTTTTTTAAAAAACCTCACCTCGCATTTTGCAATATTCAACCACAGGGTCCTCATTAACATTTCCAAGCGAAAAATTCACTAATTGGCCGCTAAAAACCGCAGTCAGTGCACACACACTAGCGATCTTTTAAGAGTGATGCTGCTTTATACTTGTTCCCAGGCACGTATGATGAGTTGCCCGGTGACAACGACGGGAGATATTCTTCATATTTGAGTATCCTGAAGTGCGCTTAAAGACTAGAAAATGGGCGAAAAAAAATTGTCGTGGACTTCAAAATTAAAATTTACATTAATATTAGAGTTAGGCATGTGAATTTCTAACCTTTGATTATTTATTTACTTTATTAGATTAAACAGTCTATTTACTAGACACTAGCTCGGACTACGAGCATAATTTTCTGGTCTAGAATTTTCGTAATATTAGGAAAAATCAGTTAGTTTTGCAGTATGCATACGACGATCAAGTAGAATACTAAAATTTCAAATTCGTATTTACTGGAGCAGCAATAATCAGTTGTCCCCGAGAAAGATGATTGGAAGAAAGACAAAAAATGATACCGAACGTAAATATTTCATGCAATTAATTAATTTGACCCTTACCCTTAATGTTATAATTTTGGGGTTGCCTATCGGGGCAATGCAAGATTTTATCCAAGAGTTACTCTCCTTTGAAAAATTACTCTCTTCTTACGGAGAAATCCATTAATTTTACTCAACAAATGGTAAGCCCCCAGTCCATATCTCAAAGTAGTCCTAATACAGCAGGAGATTCTGCAATCTGAAGACGTCGGGCAACAATTATTTCCCACTGGCAAATAAGCCATTCGTAACACAGTTTATGATGTAGCAATTTCAAACATCTTCCATACTATGCTAAGCTTCAAACAAGATTGAAAAATTTTTCTCAGATTTTTATTCTGAATACAAAGAGAGATAGAAGAAAATAGCGAAAACCTTTACACTCATTATTGTCGTATGAATAAGTTCCAAGAAACATTTATGGAGACTTGGAAAAAAACTCGAATTTTTGAAAAGGTTATTCAATCATTAAAAAAAGCTATACATATCATTCAGTTATTCCTTTGATTCTGATATTTATGTAGCTGTAATAAAGGAGACCTATACGCCCCTGAATTACCAGTAGGAGTTATGTGAAAATAATGTTGCTGCAAAACACTGTTTTCGCCATAGGTAATAAGAGATTATTACTGATAAGTCTTTAAAATAATGTGAAATGGAAGCCAATATACCAAATTTTCTGATATCCAATCTTTGCCCACATCCAGTGTCTAATGGATGCATCCATTAAATTAAATCGCATAATCCAAGAATCGTAAAACTTGAGTAAATCGCTTATTGCACCCACGAAAGGCACAGCGTCAGTGAGTGTCACTTCGTATCAGCGTTCATGGGAGGTCTCTCGAAACTTTTTCTAGGGCTCTAAAGATAGCGACTGGTAACAAGGGTACAAATTCCCCCTGCTTAGACTCTTAAACGCCCAGATTAACCTTCCTTTAAATACTCCCTTTTCACCGACTTTCCCAGGCACTAAATCTTTCCATTCCTTGATTCACGTGTGAAAAAAGGGAGCTGTAATGAATGCGTCTCCACGAGAACAGAAGGCGGGGGAGGCTTAAGAGGAGCAGCTCCCTATTCCGACGGGTCTACAACCACTACTTTTAAAGCCGAACTTTCGGTCCGGGACTAAAGGTTTTTCCCCCCTCCGGCTCGACTCCTTTCGGCACACTTAAAATCCGCTTTGCTTCTCCCTCTTCTCGACTCGCTCGAGGTCAGCCCTCCACAACCGCAACTGCATTGTTGTATTTCCTTTATTCCTTCCCACTCACCACCCCCAAGCTACTTCCATTTTGCCACTCACAGACTCGGTGTCTAGCTTTCTCTGCTTGTCGCTATGTCCTGCGCGGAAGATAAGAACCTCTCCTGTGGAAAAAAAACAAGCGGGACAGCGCAATGCCCACTAGGGATTCTCATCCTCTTCCCGTTGGCCGGCCTAACGAAGGACACATCTGCACGCCATATCAGCTCAACTGAGCCTCTTCACGAGGACTCTCCGACTGCTCTCTGTCAGCAATTACTAAGTCTCAGCGTGCCTCAGCTTAATCTAAAAGTGTATAGAGAGGCTGGAAAAATATATACGAGCAAGATTAGCCTTGAAGTGTCGAAATTTGGTGCAGTTTGTAAGAGGAAACGTTCGTTCATTCTGGACAAAAGAGGATATACTTTACAATAGAGAAATGACATTCATTAATCAACTTTCTTGAATTGACAAAGAATGTGAGATTATGTTTAAACAGGAGATTGAGGCAAGGTAAGGGAGAGAAAATCCATTTTTCCTGCGAGGACTCTAAATAAGAGGCTAAGAGTAATCTCTTGCCAATGCAATAATAGCACGATTGCGAGAAAACTTAAGGACTCACAATATTTTTCAGTTTGAAAAATTCTCCTGAGTTGTACATATTTATTGTCACAACTAATGCAAGTTTTGGTAAAATTGTAATATTGAAAAATATCCCTGGAAACCGATAACCTAAGATATTTATAGCGGTCCACACTGTTTTGACATCAGCACTTAATCTGTGTACCTCTGACCACCTGAAATAGATGATTCCTCATTGAAATTAGTATTCCATTGGTGTGGGCATTCTCGAAGTATTTGTGTACTTTGCTATTTTAAAAATATTAAAAATGATCGGAAATTAAGGTAAAGTTAGTTGCAAAATCGTATATTCTGTAATGTCTAAATAGGGTGACAAAAATAATGCCGTGAAAAATCTCTTCTAAATTTTAATACGCTCAAATAAAAAATGATTTTGAAACAGAACCTAGGAATTGCATAAGAATGGAGACGGATACTATTCTAATATTTTTTATATTACGGCATTTTAAATATCCCGAACAGAAGTGGAGATTGTCAGGAAGTGTTTTTAGCTAATTGATATAATGTTAAGTATTGCTCATTCATAAATTTTCTGGATCAGTTTCTATTAAAATATACTACGGCATGTTTTCAACTCCATTATGAGCAATTTATTTTCATGTCATTATGAAATTAGTTTTCGATTTCTGGTCCTAACAAAGGTTAGGACGAGATATATCCTACACAAGGTGAGACGGAAGATTTTTTTTGCATACTTTCCAAAGCTGTTCTGTTAACCTCTTTAAAACATCACTTACATTTTAAATACAACACGTTATCCGACGAAGAAAATGTAGCTGGTCAGATATCCCTCTTAAGGAAAGATTAAGATTTAGATTTAGAAAGATATTTATGGCTCTAGGACCTTGTCCTCTAAGAACAAAAACGATGTACTTGTACAACATCATAGAGTAGTTTTAAACATAGGATTAATTAATTAAATATAAAATCATGAAATCGACTCATTCACTCGTTGTGAGCGATAAATAACAGGACAATATAAAAAAGTTCCATTAAACAAAGTTAAAAAAAGAAAGAAATTTCACACACAATGGTCCACTGACAAATCACTAAGAGCAGAACCAATTAGGAAGAAGTTTTAGGAATAACATTAAGTTACATGATTAGAAAACGAAACAACCAAAGAAATATAAGAGATATACATTTTTCTTCGTGTAACCAGTAAGTTAAAATGACACAGTAAGTAATAAGCTGTAATCTTTTGCCTTACACGATTTGAAAAACCGAACTTCCTCTGGTAGATTATTCCAGAGATTGGATCCTCTTTCAACCTCCTCCCTTAAATACGGCTAGTATATTTTGAGAAGACAATGAGAAGGCACAAAATACCAGAGATTGAGATAGTTTCTTCATCCATCGCGTGTCCGCTGACCGAATTTAAGATAAAATTAAACGCGAGTGAGTATTTTGGGGACAAGGTCTACCGTTTCTCAAGGACACGTTTGCGAGTAGCCTTCAAAGGTCGTGAACAAGGCTATAGCACATTTTGTGGAGTCCACTAACCCACCACTTCTCCTTCATGGCTCATTAAGGATCGTAAATGTAGAATATACTGGGTTATATAAAAAAAAAGAACGGCGCGGTTTTAGTAATGCATACCAAGATAGTAAGGATAGGGTGGCAGAGATTTTCAGAGGCTGCCCGATTCCTACCTGATTGCCTTGAGGAGGGCACCTCAAGTGCAGCACTCTGCCCGTCGGATGGGACGTTGAGCCGTGGTCCCCTTAGCCCCTTTCGTCAGGAAGATACTAATGTAGATGCCGGCTTTCTATACTGTCGAATAACTAAGGACACACGCATTTAAATTTAACAGTTATGCCAAAAAACTGTTAGAGATGACAAATTCGGAGAATATAAAACATAAACTGCCGGTAACTCTATTTATTTAAATTATGTTTTCAAAAAAGCTCTATTCTTTATGTATTGAGAATCATCCCAATCCCTTGTTTATAAATTTAAGCAAAATTTGATTTGAATCACTGTATCGTTAATGCAACTGTAGGCCACATTAGTTGCTACATGTATGCGTTTTATAATTTTCCATGCCAGATTAACACTAAAAACATACTGCGGCTATGTTACTGTGAAGAAAGAATCGATGATTAATGCTGGGTTTCTGGACTCCTAAATGTTGAGGGAAGGGTCCCTTTACTCTATCCCCGTAATGAGCCAATATCGGGCACGTAAAATGAATTAAACATATATACAGTAACTGTTGAGGGAATTCCCCATTCTGCACAATTCAATCCGGAGGATCTAAACCAAACCAAACGAAAAATAGCGCAATCCTTTTTATTACAACCTCAATAGTCAGACATGAAGACACACCTATAGGCGAAATGATACTCTGCGACGTTCCTGTAGGGCAATGAATGCGTCAAATTGCAAATCCGTGTTCGGTTTTTCTCGTCCCTAAGTGAGGTGAAGTGCAAGTCCCTAAGGGAGGAAAGCCCACAGGCACTCTGGCAGCGGTGACGCATCTTTAGGAATAAGAGCTGAGGATGCGAGGTTAATATTTCTCCCTAGGGTTTTACTCCAAAACCTTAGGCCAAACACGATATTGATCAACGTTGGATTCAATTTTCGACAGAATATAACCATTAAAGATGGAAAAATAGAGCGCGCATGGCAGCTTGCTTGTATCCTTGAGAACTGACATTTATTCTTACTCAATGGCCGTCATCTAATAACAAATGCCAGCGAGACTTTTTCATCTGGTATCTTTTGTCAATCAGTCGCTTATCTAAGCGGTGAAACAAACGCGATGGCGCATATATTTCACAGCTTCGCTGCAATCCGGCGCGCGAAGTAGGATGGAGTGCCGTCTCATTCTGCTTAGAATAAAATTGGCCACAACATGAAAATGACTTCGTTTGATCTAGATACTGTCAGTGAGATTGTCAATGAGATAGATGTTACGACACAAGAGACAGATGAGAAGGGCAGAAAGGTAAAAGTGCACGTTCCTTCACCGTGGGAGTGAAGACATAGCACGTACTAGTTGCTGTATCTATAAAGTGACGATATATCAGGGTGAATCTTAGATTTAGTTCGCGGCCTGCGAGGTCACAGTGGGCAATTGAAGGTAAAATAGCGTACCTCTTTCATTTATTTTCAAACGGAAGTTGGCTTCAGTACGGATAATTGTCTTTCCAACCCGGGTTTGTCAAGTCTCAATGATGAGTACGTTTCACCAGCCAGTACAATTTTTTTAATTTTTTTGGTAGTCTGTAGTCCCTTTCTTTTTCATTTTTCCGTTTTCGGCAGGTTTTGGTAATTTTTTGTTTTTTTCTCTGGATTTTTAAAATAAATATTTTGTTTTTCAAGACTATTGTATTTTTTATCATTTCAAAAACAGAGGAAGGTATAAATAAATATAGTAGACTCGTATAAGAATGATATACTTGGCAGTGGAAGCGTGTGTTGTTTGCAGATTTTCGTCATAGTTCATAATATAAGTCAATGGCGGATTTTATGTAATATGAAGTCAGACGCACGTTCATTTGGCTAATTTGCTGATGAATTCCTAAAATGTTAGTCAATTGTGAGACCGAAGGACATGGAACGTTAATGCAGATTAGTGGTAGTGGTAGATCAGTGGTATCAAATTTTTTTTTGGAGGAGAGTGTTAAGGGCTATGGAAATTTGATTTTCAAAAGGGGATGAGGAATTATTTAGTACCATTGTTTTACGCAAATAGTCCTCTTGGCTTTTAGTTTTCTGTTGTGGATCGTAAATATAAATGTTATTATATTGAACAGGAGAGGATTTAATTTTGATTTTATGTCTGAGTGATTTGCTGTCTGCCAAATTGAATTGCAATCGAATGAAAGTGTGAAAGCGTGGGTATACGAACGCTCTCATGAAGTATCTCTTTCAACATCCCCACTAAAATGGCTGTAGTGCATTCTGTCAAACGGATCTTTGACAGTTTTGCCATCGCCTACGCGCGACTCCATAAGCTCGAGGTGGAATTTGTTGATCCGACGCGGCGAGATTGAAACAGATGGCGTAACTGTGTCTTTGATACGAGAGGGTGTGGAACCAATGGGTAATGGGCGTTGCTCACACCAGGATGTTTATTTCCGAGCGCGTTTGAAGGAGCTCGGTTTTCTTGTTCGTGAGACCTTGACAGTTCCACAAGAGTATTTGAGCGTGAGGGCGCGGGGCAGCTAGTTTTCCATGGTGGAGAAAGGGAGAGCAGTTGCTTCGGAACGAAAATTTTTGTCTCCATTAAGATTTTGAACTCTTTAACAGGAAATAACACGGCATAAATGGAAAAATTCTGTGGCTTCAGGTTCTCCGGTGGAATTGGTGGTTGAAGTAAGAGTAGGAATTTGTTCGGATTAGGCTGTGGAGTGAGTATTAATGTTTCCGGCGCCCTGATTAGCTGAGAAGATTTTCTAGAGGCAGCTGCTTACTAATAGCCTCGTGGTATTGGCAAATCAATGATGTGTAAGCAAATGAACTCAGAGGATCGGTCAAGGGGTGTGAATTTCGCAGCGATCATCGCTTTCCTGGCCTCCTTGTGCAAAAGGAAACCAATTCAATTAGCCGGGTGGTTCACTTGGCAAATTTTACAGGTAGCTGGGGTATTTGGAGGTTTGGTAAACTAACCGGTGAGGTGATTACTGCCGCACTGGACTCAGTCCGGGGAGAAGAATAATGAACTTTAGAGTTTCAAAGCCTCAAAAAGTGATGAAATTGGGCGGGCTGTGTCAGTTTCCTGAGGGGAGTGATTTTGTTGTTTAGTATGTGCAAGATACGTAAGGGAAAGTTCGTCACGTTGACACTGTCGGAGAAGGAAACCTGGCAAGTGCCAGCTGATTATTTGGCGACGGCTTAAATGAGGTGTTGTCGGTCACTTTGTTATGTGGATAAACGCTCCTTGTTTACCGCAGAAAAGTTTAAGCTAACCAAGTCGTTCCTCCTGTTCTCGGTCTGACCTAATGAAAGTATGCCAGTGATGACGTATTCCTGACGTTTTTTTCAGCCTTCGGGTGCAGATCTTGGTAAGGCCTTGGTTTATTGGTGGCGGTTTGTTTTTTTTGGGCCATCATGTTCATTTTTCAACTCAAGGGCATCTATTAGCTTCATAGGAAAAGCAGAAAATTTCTAAATACAGCTTAAGTAAGTCCCAAGTGTTGGCGTCATCAATACACCCTGTTATGCGTTAATGGTATGCTAATGCGTTATTTTAAAGAAAAATATGGTGGTGACTTGGACGTGTCTACTCTACTAAAACTGGTAAGGAACTCTGGTTTGGTTTAAGTATTCTTAGACATTTTTTTCTGTTCAGTTGGACATGATCGAAAGTCAAAAGAAGACACTTGAAAATTTGCTTATGTGTATGAACCAGATCTGTAAGTTGTTCTTGCTTGGCTTTAACTGCATTCTGAAATCTTCAATGGAGGGTGTTCAAATTAAGTCGCCACAAATTTCATTGGGATTAAAAATAAAATCTAAATAAGAAGCTTATTCGTGATGAAGAATTTCATATTTACCGTCAAGTACGGTTATTTCCACATTTCAGGAGACAATCTATTTACCACCGGTTTCTGCTGAAGGCTATGCGTGCCTGATCGATTCAATTAATGAATTTACAATCAAAACGAACTTGGTTTTGTATTTCACTTTAACAAAGCATTGGAGTAAAAAACTTTGTTTGAAGTTTATGAAATATTTGAGGTAGCTATTTCCTATATCCTAACATCTCTTGAAACTAAAATATCATCAGCTGCAATCGGGCCATTATTGCTTGGTTCAGCCGATTTTTCATTTAATTTTTTACTATTTAATATTTACGATTAATTTAATATTTACTTTTTTCAACTAATTTATTGTATGCATGGCATTAAAACGGATCGTTCTCCTCTTGAAAATGAATGCTGACGCACATTTTGTGAAAGTTGATTGTTATTTAATTTTGGAATGCAACGAGACAACCAATTGATCAATTAGTATTTATAAACTGGACTCTCAGTTTACTTATTTTTCTTTTGAACATGATGAATGTTTTCCCTCACAACCTCATTGGCGGCTTTCGTTCATCCTTTTTTTAAGTCATAAAAACATACAACTACCACAGTGATATTTTTGTTTATGCAAAATAAAGAATTAAAATAAATATTTTTTGCATAAAGATGTTGCTTCAGTATTTTAAATGATTTTTCTGTTCATTTTGCTCACATAAACAATTCCATAAGCCACAAAAGGATTCCAAAATGCCTCATACCGCAGCGTTTTTTACGTAAACAACATGTTTCGGGTTTTTAATTATGGATTTTGGAAATAACAAAGATGCATAAACCTGATTGAAAGGTTTCCTTTGCTTTACTGTCCTTCGGATAAGCATAGTGACGTTAACTACCTCTTGCTCATCTAGTCAATAATCAGCATAACTTTCCCGGTACAACAAGGGTTGGATTTGGCTGGATATTATCAATCAAGCCCCTGAACAGCCAGCATTAGGAGGAACAGAGTAAATGAGAAGTATTCATGTGAGATGGAGGTATGTAATCTTTATAGACTACTTTCAAACCATTATATGCTTGCGTACTAGCACAGGCGGATTTATGGAGGGGGGGAAGAAGGAGCACGGGGGCACGTCACCCAGACGCTTAAGAAATAGACAAGATAATTAATACGGTTATCGTTATGTTCGTTTTGTTTTATGTATTATGGAGCCTCAATCATTTAATTTCATATTAATAACTTTCATACTAAATAAAAAGAATATTTCGTACAGTAATTTTTACATGTTTTTTTTTTTTTAATCTCAAATATGAGGAGACCGTTTACCAGTCAGACCCTTGAGCCCCCCTCCCCCTAAAATCCTGGACCCTCCGTTACGTACTAGGAATGAATGCAATTGTGATGCATGCAATCACCAATACGATTTCCGCGCTCTATCTGTATGAGGGAAACTAATTTTGCCAGTGATTGGCTCAGCCATAATCGGGTCCCCCAAAGCTACTATTTGGCTAATTTCAGCGCATTTATGTTAAGCAAACGTGGAATACGTGTTTAAATAGCTGACACAAATTTGGAATTCGCAAAAAGAAAGTTAACCTATTTTAATTTAAAGATATCTCTGAGCAACGCTTTTGAAAGAAAGGAATTACTGGTCAGCTTCTTCTGACAAAAGAGTTATAAACTATGAAACTTAATGCAAGGAATAGTTACTTAACCACTTCCTGAAGCTTGATAAACTACTTATTAATTTAATTCCCATCGAAGCTACAGTCGAGTAATCCCATATCGTGTTTCACCTACTTTTGACAATACGCTCGGAATATGATGCGGTAGTCCCCGCCATTGGGACGCTTTCGATGAAAGATTTGGGCTTGAGCCTTTTAAAGAACAGATTGATGGCTGGGGAGTCTGAGCGAAGGAAGTCACCGGGAAAAACAAGACATGTGCGCGGCCTCCTGCTGTTCTTTAGGCTAAAATTACTAAGGAAAAAGAAATAATACTTCATGAAAAAGCGGCAAAACGAAACTCAAAGGAAATTCTTTTCGCTGTATTTGTCATCGCTGAGGAATTAAGGATGAGGAAATGAGCCGTGTAGAGAATTGACTGGATGCTTGAAGTGTTTCCTATGGGTAGGTATGATTCCATCAGTGAAGGACTGAAATTGAGTTCTCTTTCGCTCATCCCTGATAATTTATTTGGCAATCTTCTATGATTGTTGCTCTACATGGTGAAGTTAGATCACTATCCTCACCGTGACGGGCGGTTAAGAAATGTAAATCATTTGGACTAAAAAATGAGGAGATATAACGTCATCTCTTCGGGATAGAATTGATCGTGCTGAGTTTGGAGAAAGTTTTGAGCTGTATTTAGGGATCGGAAAAAAATTTGAGGAGGCTCTCGAGTGTTAAAACATCTTTTGAATCAAGATAACTCCCAAATTTAATCCTAATGAAGATATTCTGCCCTGAAAAGAGTCAGGGAACCGCGAAGGAAAGGAATTGAATGGGAAGGACGAGTCAGGAGTCAGAGAAAACATGAGTATTCGGATTTAAATGCGTGCCTCATCGAGTTCCTGAGTGTCTTTCAAACCTTCCCAGTGAAAGAGATTGCTTGGTTTATCATATTATTTACGTTTTTCAGAAAACCCAAATGTGTCATTAATTTTATCGAATTGCGAGTGAAATACTGGAAGGAGGTAAATATCAGTGCCAAATCTCCCACGCAAAAATTCAAACCCCAATCATTTTACGGTGAAAGTTGGGCGAAACGTGACACTCAAGAATCCTTTGTATCTCTCATTTTTAGCTCGCGTGGTTGATGATTTGAACAGGCGTAGTTGAGAAAGTTGAGAAATATTTCTTCGCATAAAAATGAGTTAAAAAAAAATATTTTGCCGAAAAATGCTACGAACGTAGGATGGATTGGTCGGAATTCATTTCACTCCATCCTGTGCCATTTCTTTAACTTCCCTTGCGCTTTTTACCCTCATATTTGTTAGGATGCACCATAAGTACTAATCTTTCAGCCGTCATCGTTAGACCTTTTTCCCTCCAATTTCTTCTTTCGTATAATAGTTTTTTCATCATGTAGCCACTTGAAGGTGTTCTTCACAGCACTTCAATGTGCTCTTCCGTCTCTTATTCCTGTTGTACACCTCGTTTCTCACCCTATGCGTCTATTTCTTCTCCTATTCGTCCACCGATACCTCATCGAGGGCTTATTTTCAGATCATTTTTTACATTGGTGATGCATGTAATACATGAAGCGCCGCTGCTCACACGTTTTTTATAAGTATTATTTCCTCGTCTACGATCATATGATCTTCTAGCACAGTAGTGAATAGACACATCATGTAGCTTAGTAAGGTGATAATAATTTATCGTTTGGTATTTCAACATTTTACCAGATGAAAAGTCGGCAGAAGGTGGAACTATTTTGGTCACCCTAAAACTAATATGTTAATGTAATCATAGCGGCTGGATATAGATAGGTACTATTTAATACCGTGCATTAGTGACTTGCCTTCATCTGTTAAATTTTGTCTTCATATTGTGTCTGTCTTCATGGTTACATCAATTTAACTCGTCCAAAATTTATTCCTTGAAATTAAAATTTCTAGGTTTAGCAATAGGCGCATAATAAGATGAAAACATAAATGCAAAAGTAATTTATTAACTTCGATTTGCCATCAAACCAATTTAAGCATTTTTTTATAACTGAATTACGTTACTTTTTGTCAATACAAAGGAGCAGAGTGAGATTTTTGAGCAGAGATTGAACGGCAGAAAACCCTTTCCATGGTACCATACGAGTTACTTATAAATTTCGTAAAACGACGAAAAATGCGGCACTTTTTCAGCTGTTTATATTATTTTATCAGCCTTTCACTAGATATTCCACTTACGACAGCATGGAATGTCTAATCTCCTAAACCGGGAGCTGTTACGTCATTCATTTACGTCTCCGGGGAAAGTTTCTGGAGCTGATTCTTTAACTATAATTCAATTAGTAGAGTTATTCGCAAAAATTCCGTAAAAATATGGCCTCTTGCATTTCTACTTATTTCATTATCACCAGTTCTATAAATGGAATTTTAGGAACTAGGATATTCTCATGAAAAACTTTGTCATCCACTTGTTATGAAAAGTCATATGAAGTATTCCTACCAGTAATAAATTGTACTTATGTCATCTAGAGCTTGTTGAATAGGCTTACCGCAAGTAATTCGGAGTCGCTTCATGGTTTAGCATCATAAAAAGGATAAGTGAGCCACATGGATCGTGACCTTGCAGTTACTAGATGCCTGAGATAATAGAATTAAGTATTTATTACGTTCTTATTATCTGCTTGCTTTACTTAATATTTACTATTTCAAGAGGGAGAGTGGCATCATTTTCTAAAATTAATGGCGTTTTATCACTTCAGACGTTACATTGTGACATCTTTCCATCATGCAAATAAAAGTATAACGCTTAGTAAGGTTCACTATGCCTGCTAAATGTACACGACCTGGGATTCGTTGAGTGGCTTCGTCTCAGGTAGGTACATCTGATCATGCGTATATTCAAATCGAATGGATAGGGATGAGGCGATAGCAGCATTGTTGGGAGGGAAGAAGTGTAGGGATGAAGTGAGTGAAGATAGAAATAGGGAGGATTGGCAGGGAAACCTTATTAATGTTATTTATCAATCGGAGATTAAAATCAACAGTTACCCGCAGTCTTTAGGTCCAGGCTATTGTTGATGCGGGAAAGATGATGATGTAACTATGCTACGAAATCGGGGTAGTAGCCATTAAACTTGGGTAAGATTTCTTGGCTTCCAACACCAAGTAATTGGACTTATAGCACCGAGGTTACTGTGGCTAAGTCTGACACTATCTTCGAAATAGGAGGTAAAATGAAGTTATAAAATAAGAAAATTTGCCACCCTTTTCATAACGATGGGATGGTGAAAGTTTTTCATGGGAATAAGCTGAGTTTCCAGACTTCTATTTGCAAAACTAGTGATCATATTTTTTAGGGAATATTTCCTTTAGGTTCACCAATAAATGAAAAATATATATTTACGTCCTGAAGACAAAGGTAGACTTTATTGGCACCACAGAAACCACAGACCAGATTGCGATGGACGAAGTGTCCTTGGTGATAATGACTATCGTAATGATGATGCCCTGTTTCCTGGATGATAAGGATGATGCTCATATTTCTATTTCCTTTCAGTATGTAAAACTCCTTGGTATTTGAACCAGAGACCACAGAAACGTTGGCATCAATAAGCCCAATCAACATGGAAGGAAGCCCACTCAAATATCATAAATACGAACCACCGTGAAATTATAAAATATTATACATTTAATGAAACTTACCGAGCGCAATATTTTTAAATTGGATCTGAAATTTCCGCAGCGTTTCTCCTCATTAGTAACTGCTTAAAATGCATCGACCCTTCTGAATTGAAGTCGGCAGAAGGATTGCTAGGGAAAAATTCGTCGCCTTTAGACAACGCTACGCGGAGGAACGCCCGAAAGCCGTTACTAATGTCGTAATATTTTTATTTTTAAAGAGTATAATATTGAGGCTATGCTTAGGCTGGGTAAACATAAATTCCAACATGGTCGAAGTAGCTTGAAAAAGGGCTTGATGAAGTGGCAATTTTTCTAAACGCCTATGAAGTTGCTAATAACGTCGAATCGGCAGACTTCCTTGAAAATGATAACATCGCACGAATTGAAAGAGTGATGTATCACATACAAACCGAGAACTTGGCGGTTCGCATCGCGCGAGTGATCAAGTCGCAAATGTACTAGTCGATCACGCCCCTTCGCTGGTGGCAGGTCCTCGAGAAATGTTTCAACGGAAGGGTAGATGAAATGTCACTGGTTCTCTACGGAGACGGCAATACGGGGGTGTTGCGATGTATTTGAGTGAGTGAGTGAATGGGAAAGGGGTGATGATGAATGCCTTTTCACGGGAGAAAAGGTATGTGCTGAAGCGTATGACGTACTCATTTCAATCTTTTTTTGAAACCCTTCAAGAAAAAGGACCGGATATTGAAAGCCTTCACAGCTTTTGCAATGACGGCGAGCTAAAG
This sequence comes from Ischnura elegans, assembly GCF_921293095.1. Taxonomy (NCBI): domain Eukaryota; kingdom Metazoa; phylum Arthropoda; class Insecta; order Odonata; family Coenagrionidae; genus Ischnura; species Ischnura elegans. The sequence continues at coordinate 113,030,062 of NC_060248.1, forward strand.
ATAGCAGAATGTGAGAGCGGGAAAGATTTTATTTTGTATAAACTGTGGAGAAATACGCGAGGGAAAACGAAATCCCAATATAGAAATATTTTATATTATCCCTTTGATTTTAAATTTCATATCCCTCCCAAACCTTTGATTTTGATCGGCATTGATGGATTAAAGTAAATCTAATTATTTTCTTGCAAACAAACGCGCAAGTGCTTTAATGAATAATTTAAACTGATTTCGAAGCGTTGATATACTAAATGCGTGGGAAAATCTCTTCGGTGATTGATCGATATTTAGCTCATTTCATTTACGTTTTAGACACGTATACATTATTGCTATTGTATTGGTGCATGTTCTAGGAAAACCAGAAGATGTTGATGATATGAAGTCCTTCCAGGCCAAGAAAACAGGCTGACATGATCTGAAGCTCATGATACAAATATAACGCTAATGAGTATACTGAAGAAAAACGGTTGTAGTTATCAGGATGTTGGAAAGAGAATTTTAATAGCGATGAAAGGGATTGTGATGGATGAAGTGTCATTAATGATAATGACTATTATAATGACGATGCCCTGTGTGCTGAATGATATGGATGATAATTTTATCTTTATTTCTTTTCAGTGTGTAAAATTCTTGGGTATTTTAAGGCGTATATAATATTTAAGAAACCCCTAAATTTGGAATTTAAATTCTATTCCCTCTATTTTTCCAAATTCAGTGAAATGGAATGGCGTTCCACCACAGTTAGCTCCAAAATATATGATAATGTCTCGTATTTAACGCATGAATTAAAAGGAAACGCCAATTAAGGTACTTAGAAGACATCTTAAATTTCTAAAGAAGCCGTGAACGTCAATTGATAGAAAAGAAAATATTATGATTGAAAGCAAAAAAAGTAATTTGACTATTACTTAAGGATATACCATTAATGTGGAGTATATCATATTTTGCCCTCATCCCTGGGAAATATTATTTTCCTTATTTACTTGTATGACTTTTTTTAAGCAATCAACCCATACTTTGTGCTGTCAAAGCTAAAACGTAGCTTTACTTGGCTTCATGACTCTCAAGCAAGCATTAAAAAACATTCTTTCTTTTGAAAAAAGAAATCGACACTGTCTTATCACTTAATTAAGCGATGAGTTTGCATTGACAGGTGATCATAGCTAAAGTTACAGCTGTGAAATAGAGTCATTAATCTAATATTTCATACTTTGCCCCTTTGAGTAGTTGGCATTGCCACTTTTAAAGGTGTGTCCTAAACATTTGGATGATAAAATCATAAGTCTAAATTGAAAACGTCATCCACTCCCAATATCTAACTTATTATGCAGATCATAATTTTAGTGATTTACTCATAAACATTCAAATAAATACGATAACCAGCTGTAATCGTTACTATCATTTTATTTTCCTCTATATTTCTTAAATTACTCTGTCGATGAAAAAGGCAAACATATTTTCAAAACACACAGAATAGAAACTGTACCAATACTGTCACCAAAATAATTGTTACAGATTCCTTTTAATATGAATTTCTAAATTAAGGAATGATTATAGATATGGCTACAGAATTTTCATACATAGCATTTCATATTTTATAGGCATTATATTTCATGTCATTGTTGATGGATACATACGTAATAAAAGATTTTTTAAGAATGTGTTTGTTTATAAGGCTAATTTTCATTACATTTAAATGAATAAGTGTGAAATAAAATAAACGCACGTTTAGTAAAATTAGAGCATTCGGCAAGCTGTGAATCCTTGATGCACGTTCTCATAAAACTATTCACATCACGACGGCAGGCCCAAACGGGAAAATTTTCCACCCTCCCTTTCACGTATCAGCGACCGATTTCGTGTTTTCCGTGACAAGTTAAAAACTTGAAAACAAAATAAATTTAGTTATGAATATAATCCTGAAACGTCTGAATTGAAAACCTTGCCTCGTCTCTCAGCAAGTCGCTTATCACTCCCATTGAATCATCTTCGCACGTGTTTTTTTTCTGCCAATGCCGTTTTAAAGAAAAAGATTTGTGAGGGAACATACAAGTAGGGCATAAAAAATTTAAGTAAATTTTAAACGCTCCTTTCTCTCCGATTGAGATTCACGGACTCATTCAGGGAATCCTTTCAGAAGTGCTTTTGTTCTCGGTGCAAGATTTTTCTGAGTCGGCCGAGCTCGCTTGAATGAAGAGACTCGAATTCAAGTTCGCGCCTCCTGCCTCGCATCTTTTTACCAACTAATGCAGCAATGAAAGAATCAAAGTAATGAATTTCTCGAATAAAAAGTAACCATGCTCGCCCCCGTAGCTCATCTCATAGGCATCCTTTCAAAACGCGCTGCCGTGTTTTCTAAGATGGGCAATTTGCCATCTCCACCGAGTGTACTTATCATCGAGGTCATCCATTACTTTTCGTGCCACATTTCTCACTCCCAAAAATTCATTTCAATAGGCGCAGGTTATTATTATAATTTATACAGAAAAATAATAATTAAATCATCTACCGTCACTTAAGATTCTCCAAGAGGCAGGATTATCTATCATCTTGAGAAGCACGTGTAAGATTACAGCGTTTGAATCTTCAACTCGGAATACCTCTCGCAGTCTTCTTCTAGAAGGCTAAGTATAGAAGGCGCCTGTTAGTTCCGTTAAGCTTAATCTGTGTCGCTGCATATGCCGCTATTTAATCGGTTATCAAAATTGTTCTTCGGGTAGAGATGATTGCGGTTTGTCCCATTTATCTACAATGCTTGCAATGCACAGTAAACAATCGAAAGGAATAGCATATATTTTTAATTGCTCTACAGTTTAGCACCTGTTACACTACAAGAAAGAGGGCGAATTACAGAGAAATTTGGATTAGATAAGGGAGTAGATTTGATGATGAAGCATTAGAGCATCTTTTATTTGCGGAAACGCGGCCATCACCGAAACGAGAGTAGTAAACAATTTCTAGACACGCAAATGTAATCAATCTAGAAACTACTTGCATGCCAACCCAGTTATCACGCAAGTTTAGCCCTGTGTTGTACATGTTCACCTATTTTTTCGGGAGAGAGCGTCTTTGCGGTTCAAGGAATAGACGGCGAGAGATATGTTATGCGTAAAACTCTAGCCTCGAAGGCAAATCCTTTGGAGTTAATAGCAAAAATAGGAGTGAACCAGAAGTAGGTACTTCTTCCTCGGGATTGTTTGAATGCCTCTGGCCTGACTGGTCGCCGCTCTGCATGCGGTGCGAAAGAGGAACTTACTCTTCGTAGACGACTAACTTTCTTGCACTCACAAGGAATGGAAATTCGCATGCAGCGCTGGAAAGGCGGGAATTTTCCGAGGCGGGGAGGGGCCTCTCTGCACGTGCCATTTCTCTCATCTCCGTATTTTCATTAGTCAAACCCACGGCCAAGATTTACTCAAGGCGCAATCAAACTATTCCCAATTTTTAAAATGAAAATAAAAAATCAGCCTATGGCGAAAAACATTGTGAAAACACATTCTTACGCAACACTAACGACCTTAATATCTGTCATAATCAAAAAAATTATTATGCCTGTAAAAAATAAAATTATCTTATATATATAAAAGAGAGTCGAAAATCGTGTTAGTTAGAACACTTATAACTCGAGAAAGGCTGCACCAATTTCAGTGACATCAGGCTCTTTGGATTCGTCTCAGCCCCGGATAACATATAGGACATTAAAAAATAGGAAAAGTTCACAAAAAAAAATTCAATTTTATCTTAGAGATATGTTTTTAGGAGTTGATTGTTAAGACGGTCAAAAAAATAAGATTTTTTTTCGTTTTTACTAATGTATTGACTGATCTTTTTAACAATATTAAAAAAATTTAAATATTCAAACATGTTAAAAATATTAAAGTAATATTGAAATAGTATTAAAATAATTGAATTAGAGGTAAGCTCAGCTCGAATTGAGTTGTCAACAAACAAATAACTACCGTGTGTGTAAACAAATCTCCAAGCAATGGTTGATTATCAGTAATGTCCGTGGACTCTACATGAATTCAAATCTTTTAACTTTGTAATAAACGAAGACGAAGTCACCAACTATCTATCTGAATATTTAAAGTCCTTGGACGGACCTGGCTTACCTAGGCACGATTTACAGCTAAAGGTAGGCTCTGTGTTCATGATCTTTCGAAACCTAAACCAACCAAAACAATCCTACGGAACGTGTTTGGTTATTAAAAAAACTGATAATGAAAGTGATTCACGCCACTATACTCAAAGGAAAATTCTAAGATGAGGAAGTTCTCAATCCGAAGATTTCATGATCCCAACTTATATGCCCTTTTGAGCTTAAACGTATTCAATTTCCAATCCGTGTTGCATTCGTGATAACGATTAACAAATCGCATGGTCAGTCTTTCAGTTTTTGTGATGTTTGTTCTCATGTGTCAGTGAAATCCCATGATTTTCTCGTGGTAAATAATATGTGGTATGTTTACGAGTCGGTAAACCATCCGCTGTATTTCTTCCTTCGCTTCAAGGGCGCAGCTAGGAATTAAGGATAGACGCAGCTAATACTGACGGGTCTGTAGGGTATAGAAAACTCGCCAAGGTAAGCGAGAGGTGTGGGGGCCCTCCCCAGACATTTTTTAGGATAAAAGGTTCAAAATGGTAGGTTTTGCGGCTGTGTGAACAGTTAAATATGTTGTGACTCATCCGTCCCCCTAATATTAATAACCAAATGTTTTATAAAAAGATTCTCTGAGCTTTTGGGGGGTTTTAACCCCAAAAAACCCCCCTCGCTGCGTCCCTGCTTCGCTTCGCTATTTTTATTTAGCTTCATTCGCTTTATCTTGCGCCTGATAACAAAACAAAAACAGTTGTTCATCAGAAGGCGCTTGACGCAAGACATTAAACCCGAATGTGTAGGGCACACCGTGGTGCGTTTACGCATGCAGCACGTTTACGCAGTGCGTTTTTTCCAAATAGTGATACTATAACTGGCGCGCCTAAAGTCATTTGGTACTAATGCTGCTTCATAGGGGCTTTTCTCACACTATTTTGAGCATTAGTCAAGCGTCGGTCTAGCGTTGCGTTAACCTGCCCCGTGAACGAGCCAAGCTTACGCTACGGACTTAGACCTAAAAATATTTTTTTACGGTTAATAACACAAATAGCCAACAACTGAATGCGTATAATTATTATTACATCAATATTTTCTCATTTGATTTATAATAAATCAAATATGATTAAAAGGATACAGCCGCTCTTTATTTATAAATGGTACAACTAAACTATAAGTTCATTGAATGTTAGGCGGTACGAAGTTCGCCGGGTCAGCTAGTATTAGTATAAAGAAGAATATTTTATCAGTTTCTATTTTCATAATTGAATTTTGAAATACAAATTAGGTACTTTTAATTCAAATTACTTGAATTATGGGCGATATATTTTCACGCTTGAAAATTAATTTATTCGCCCCAAAAGGGGGAGGTAACCGATAATATCCGTGTGGTAGGCCGACGCCTAGCGGCCTCTCTCTCAATAATTACCAAACAAATAATTACTAGTTTGATGATAGTAGTTTTTACTTTTATTTTCTTCATGCATCGATATTACATTTGCCTATTGAACTGAAAAAGTAATTTCATAAATATAGGTTAATTGAATAAGAAAATTAATTTACGGGTTGGATTGGATACCGCACTTATTTGAATATTCATCAATTATCATCAGTACTATACTTTATAAAGTGGCCATGGCGATTTCCAGTTTCTTGACATTATGGCTTGAATCTCAGTAGAGGACCGAAATATTCCAAAATAAATTTAATTTTATTTATTTTTTACCGGAAATCTTTACCTGGAATCGTGGGTTATCAATATTCATTATTAATTTTGCCGGCCTCGGTGGCGGTGGGGCAAAGTCCTCGCCTGCCGAACCGAAGGTCGCGGGTTCGAGCCCCGCCTGGGAAAGTTACCCTTATCCAGGGCATGGGCATGTGTGAATGTCCTTCATTATTAATTGTTGATTCCCCATTGTAAATGTGCTGTTTATGGGGTAATAGAAATAAATTTTAAAAATTAGAAAGGTCAGTAAAAATTCGAAGGTCTAGATAGTATCTGGGCGAATACTTAAGAAGAATGCGGCGCGCCGTCATAAAGCAAACTCACCTGGTCGCATATTTTGGTTGGCGGCGCGCAGGTATTCACGTATCTATGGTGTATATGGTCAATAACGCTTTAAAATTGAGTTTCAGGAACTTGATAGTTTCGTATACCAATTTCATTCCTATGCCGACTGTGATAAATTATGAATAATATAAATACAAATATAAATGAATTTCCATTAGAAAAAATATTAACCTCGTCCAGGAAATAAAAATCAGACAATAGGATTTTAGGATAGGCGGAACACAGCGCATACCACTGCGCTATCCATGTTCTTTGATTCCCATTGCAATTTTACCGAGGCTCTTGGTACAAGTGCATGGAAGGCTCTTGGTACAAGGAAGGATGTAAGGCCCCCGCGGGCCATCAAAGATGGCAACGCGAGAGAGAAAGGACTTCGACGAAGCAACAACCGGTTCAATGCCTCGAAATTGCGTAAATATTTCGAATTTAGAGAGAAATCAACTATTAAAGAAAAATCCAGGAGAAAACTAAAAACCTAGGAGTTGGAATCCTTAAAGTAAAAGAAAATTCTTTGCATGCGTGAGTGTAATATTTCGAAGCTTGTCCTGTGAACGGCGTTTAAATTCACATTAATTTCCAAAAGAAAAAAAAATAAGTCCGTGGTTCGATTCCCGGTTCAGGAGATTTTTTTCTCGTGGCAATTCAAGTATATTTCACATGGCAAGCTTCGAAATATTACATAGAGACAGGCATTTTTTAAAAATTTTTTCGATCCATCCCCTTCTTGTCAAGTTGTACACGGCGAAAAACCGCCCTCCTTCGAATAGTGGCTTCTCCGCTAAATTTCGATCTTGGTCATAGGTCTCGAGTGGCTAATTATTTCTTACATTTATGTAAGCGATTCTTACCCTCAATATGAGATTCTCACTGCTGGACTAACTGAACTACAACTCTAATGACGTCTCCTAATTATGAAAAGCGGGCGGCAACTTTCGCATTTTTTTTAGATTTAAATATCACGAAAAAATGACTGAAGAAAGGAAGAATATTTTTAACAGAATTTTAATAGGAAAGGTCTATCTTATACTCATAAAATTTGTAAATGTTTTCCAGAAGCAACCCACCTTTATTTATGTTGTACCTTCATAGGAAGGGGTTAATTTTCACTCTCAACTGCTCAGTAGGAATGGCTGCGTTGAATATCGCCATCACTAAGGATTTGAACATTTTCTAAGGCCTATATTTCACTCTGCCCAAATGGCATTACATAATAATCCGCATCGCTTCATAACGTGCAAGTTACTATCTGATTGAAAATCTATGAAGTACGCACGTTTCGTGAAAGGTATTAACACTATGTCTACACTGAAAAAATATCGGCAAATGCAAAAGCATTAATAGACATCACATGCAAAAAAACTCAAATGAGCTTCATTTTTTTCTAAGAATTAGACTAATTATGAAAATACGGCTAAGGACAAACGATAAATTTCTCCAATAGAAAGAAATGAACCAGATATATTGAGGCAACGTATTTTATTTCAGTTTAATCATTCAGCTCCAAGTAATTTTCAGGTTCATATATTCCCCATAAACTGCAAACAAAAACATAAATGGTAAGAATACCCAACGTATTCTTCATAGCCTTAGATAGTTTGTCTGAATTTCATCATGTACGATGTTCTTTTCATTGGTGAAAAATCTGACCACATTACATCTGCAACGCAAGTAAATTTCCTGTTCTGGGACTAATTTATCAAGATTTATAAGGAAAGATGGATCTCTGTATTAAAAAGAAAATGATATGACTAAAGTAGGCAGCTCAAGCATTCTTTCACAAAAACACAAAGTGAAAAAATAATCCCGAGCAATTTTTACATCTATCAAGTATCAATTTTGAAATTCCGACGAAGAGGTATTTTTTGAAAAATCACACTCCTCCCTCATGAATTAATTAAGAGAGACTTACGGCTTGGACCCCGGGCCTTTCCAACTTCCTCAAGGAGACGAGAAAAAAAAACAAATGGCGACAGCGGGACTTTCCGCAGCGGCGCGAAATAATTGAGCGCATTAGGCAGCGAGGTCGGCAATAAAAAAATGAAGAAAGAGCACCCCCTAGTCTTTTCTTTGTTTATTATTATTTCTTTTTAAAGAGGACTCTCGACTTTCTGGAAATGGATTAGTGGACTTGAGCAAAATAACCCGCAATGATGGCAACAGATGTTTCCCTCGAGGAGACAGCTTCCCTCTGGGCCGCTACTTCAAAAACTTCCACATGAATAATGTGTTTATTATTCCAGGCCATTGGCTTGGCAAGGGATCGTTATTCCCTTCGCCTTTCTAACTCGAACATTCTATCACTTTTCCTTCCACCGTCGGGTCTGCCTTTTCTCATTAAGGGAAGTAAGAGGATAAAGGATGGGCTCTAAGACCCCAGGCAAAATATAAGGGCTGGAAGTGAGACGGATATGGATAACCGTCTTCTTTTGAGTCAAAAAATTACTGATAACTAATGAGGTGTCATCTAAAGAAAAGACAGTGAACTTGGCACTCATTGTCAAAGAAAAACCCAGAGCGCGTTTCACATTTAGTTAACAGTAGAGGTTGTACGTAGAACAGAGTTGCCTAACCTCCAGCCCATCGTCTTGCATTCTGACGATGTTAGGCAAAGACACATACCTTTATGGCTTCGTCGAGTTACTAAGCGCCTTAGTCACCTTGAAATACATCATGATAAGGTGGATACTACAAAAGTATATTTTTAATACGTTTTCCTTGGAGTTAAGGAAAAACTTTTGTCAACCACGAAGGCTTAGATTCATTCACGGCGATTGGTAGCAGTGAATGTTTCCTGGGATTCCTACCGGGTTGGGCACTCTATTCATGGGCCAACTATATCTATGGGCCAACGTTTCGATGAAATACTTTTTCAATGTCCTCAGGGCTGGTTGATGAAGGATGCTGGATGATATCAACCAGCCATGACGACGATGAAAAAGTATTTAATCAAAACTTCGTAAGAAATGGAGTACCTAACCCGGTGGAAAGCCCGGGAAACATTCACAGGCACGTCATTCTCTTTGGTGACATGTTGTGTTATGTTCTTTCACCGCATTTACATGAAATGAAAGTGTGGTCACTTTATTAATTGCGCATTAATGAGCATAATTTAAACTCTTTTTTATGTTTTTTTTTACAAGGAATGTTGCCCGAAATTGAGAATATTTACAAGTAATGCTGATAGAAAATATTTTTAATGTTTCTTCAAGAAACGTATAGTTAGGAAAATAAATAATTAGTAGAAAGGGATAAAATGTAATAACAAATGACAGAGAACGATGAAATTAAGTTCTCAATATCAATTTAAGAAAAAGTTTAACTACTTGAGGAGAGTGAGATGAGGCCGAAATTATGTTTCAATTTGATATTGGTCTAATATTAAGCCAGGAAGTAGTGTTTTTTTCCTATCGTAGCATTTTAAAGGCATTTACGAACTAAAGTTATACGATAACGATGAAAAATTGATATGTAGTATGCGAAGCATGATCGATTGCACAAAAATAATAAGAGCATTAAGAATATGCGAGCTATGTCGCATGAATTTAGATCGAAATATAAACATGATAATCACCTCGCAAAATAATATGCTCATAAGTTGATATCTAATTACGATGTCTCGGGAAATATTATAAGCAATAAGATAATGTCGACTACGCAATAGCCTTAAACGTCCGATAAGAGGAATTAAGGGCTAGTCAAGCTCCGCACAAAGAATGAGAGGAGATTTGTCTTAAATGCCTTACGAAAAACCGATATTCAACCAATTTTCAACTCTAAACCCTAAATATGATACGCAGTAAATCACTCAATGCGGGCTCAAAAGAATCCATGTAGATCATCATATTAAGTAATCCCCATGGCTCAGATCGCAGACCGACTTGAAGAATGATGACTAAGCAAAAATCTATGAAAGAGCATTGGACCCAGATCTCTATGTAATGATGGATTACAACCCAATATAAAACGCAATTTATAAAATTATTGGACGTGAAAAATTGTCTCTATTTTTGGAAATAAACTGATCAGAGACCCAAAAATTCTGTGAATTAATTACTTTTCCACTATATGAAAAATGACGAGGGCAAGAAAAGAATTCAGGACTTTATTTAGTTGAATAATGTAACAGAAAATATAGCCTATACACCAATTTATAAATTATGATCATCCTCTGAGAATGAAAATCAATTTTGAAGAGAGAATGTGATTCATGAGCTCGCGAACCATCAGATGGTCAAAGTTTAAAACGGCAAAGACCTGTAGAAAGTGACAGAGAACAATAGAATAAAGATTAAAATACCTAATATTTTGAAATATTAATTTATTCTTGCCAAACGCGCCTTCAAGACGATAAAATTGTGGCTGGTTGAAATGCCAGCGATGGAAAGCATAACTTGTAACCATACTTAAGATGAATCATCCCAACTTGTATCACGATATGGCCGGTCGGGGAAATTTATGACGGTGAAAGGATTTCATACTCGATGAGCTTCAGCTACGGGAACGCACAAAGAACCATTGGATATCCCTTTTCACTCGCACTGCCTGATTTAAATTAAAATCAATCAAAGACGAAAACTCATAACAAAGGTCCCACCAAAAAAGAGGAAGAAGAAGGCCTTTTGAAGGAGAAGCGAGCACCTCGCCCCATTCTTTGTGGGAAGTGCTATTGCCGTAGAGATGCTCCCCTGCGCAGGACGCCTTCAGAGCGTTTATTTACGAGAAAAAAAGCTTCCAAAAGGTTTTTGATGAAGTTCCCCGTTCGTCTTCTGGTGAAGAGTAAGAACAGTGAAGAACTCAATTTTATAACTACCGAATTGAAAATCCTTTCCCTCAAGCGAGGAGAAGGAAAGGAGCATGGAAGGAACACCAACAAAGGGCGTGGCATCGTTTCACGCATAATCCACTTTCAGAAACACTACTCGCATTATAATTTATATGAGGTTAAACATTTATTCAGATGGAAACTTTGCGGTAAGAATGCACTAAAATTCGTGGCAATATTGATATTGTATTCGGACAAAGTGTCATGTAGCCCAAGATAAATCGGCATTCTGTGCAAAAAGTCCGCTACCCTGCTCCAATAGTATTAGAAAGGAGATATTGTAACAATATACGAAGACAACGAGTATTACTACAGGGATCTATAAATGTTCAGACATCTTGATTATCCAATCGGCCACTAGGTGTGCTGTCAGCCACCGCGAATTAAAATGGGTTCACCGCTCACATCGCTGACGGGTTGGACCATCCCGATTTCCTCATGTTCATCCGAATTTTGAAAATTTATCGATCGCTCTGCACTCATTGCCACGCTGAAAACCAATTTCAAGGCGTCCAAAGTAGCAATAGAATTGAAGCTTCAATGGGGCGGACTCGGGCTTCCTTTATGTGGTTCCCTCGTTGACAACATTTGTGTAAGCAGCGGTATTTCATAGATCACGGACCTCTACAATCGAAAAAGCTAGCAATAAAAAAATGAACCTTTTGAGAACTCATGCGGCAACGCAGAATTGAGTGTTTGGCCCCAAAACCTGACCAAAAATATGTTATACCAAAAGTATACATATAGGAGTATATTCACTCCGGGTAGAGTATACATTTCATATGATTGAAGTTCTATGAATTAATATGAGTATTACGTGATGAAAAATCAGTAATACAAGGTGCGAAATTATTTATGATATCCTCTAACAATGATTTTGAGATTTAAAAAAGTAACTGAATTAAACCAATATATTTTGGTTATCCGTGGTTAATATACTTCATTCACATGAGTATCCAACCGGATTTATATTATGCTTTTTTCAAACTTACTTCCGTGAGTGAAGTTCAGGAGAAAAATTTGTCATATTATTTACATTGCTTGCTATTCAGCGAGCTTCTCTGGATCTATCTTTCCCGAAATTACGGGTGGTCTGCTAGTTTATTTTATTTTATTTTTTATTTTATTATCAAACCACCGGATACAGCTCTCATTGGCCATTTTACACCGGGGTGTTCAACAAATGTAACAATTAAACGTACACAAACGACCATGCCCTGGACCGGGAAAACCTACCCAGGCGGGACTCGAGCCCGCGACCTCTTGTTTGGCAGGCGAGAACGTTACCCCGCCGCCACCGAGGCCGGCATAATAAGGGGGGCGTGAAAAACCTTCGAAAACTTACTGTGAAAGAGCTTATATAAACATGGGTGTATACAAATATTAGAGCATTTACTGTAGACTGAAATAACCTTTCGGACAGAGTTTAATGATTTCGCTTCAGCTACTTAAGATATATTAAAAATAGCATCCAGTAATTGCAACCATTGGAAAGTGAGAGATGGAGTGCAAGAGCAGACATATCTAATGATTAAAATACTATGTATGAATGAATTAGTTTGAGTATTACGTGGTGACAAATAAGTTGCTCTTAATTTAAGGTTATTACAACGTTGTATTTATGAAAGGGAATGATGGAGGTGATTCCCTAAGTAAGATGAACATTCTGGTGAGGTTTAATAGTCCATTAGTAATTATTTCAAGCCGGAAGTTATTCAGAAAGCATTATCCAGGCTCATTCTCCGCTTCCTGATTTACGTCATTTAAGGATAAGGTGTTTATCACTATTCTCAAAATTGATGAAGCCTCCTTTTGTGGCCTGAAATTCCATTACTTCGTGAGAGTCGTTTCCAATACGGGTGTTAATCAAATTGGCGAGCACACGGAGCGTACAAATCCTGGTTAATCAGCGGAGTTAAAACAGAAAAAGAGTCAAATTAATCAATTCGTCATTAAATAGAAAAAATCTTCCACAAAAGGAATTTTAAAACAAATAAAAGAGCAAAACAATTTCATTCAGGATAATAAACACATTAATTCCATAAAGTTTCCTCGGCAACACAAAACCATTGATGAAGAGTTATTCTTTAAATGTCATACGCTACATGGTCATAATTAGAATCTTATCTATTGAACTAAATACTTGCAATTTTCTACAATTATATAACTTATTACGACCTAGGTTTCAATGTTACCACATCGTATTCATTGAAGATGATGTAGTGACATTGCAAGTATTTTTTCAATATGGAAACGTTTTGCTCCATTACGCTTGAATCTTTGGCTTTCATTTTTAAATCTATCAGTAATTTTAATACTCATCAAGGCATTCATTATTGTTATTATTATTATTCTTTATTTTTCCACAAGATTTACTTGGAGGTCTGCCAGTGTCGGGCCTTGCCAAGACACTGCCTCAAGTTACAATTCATTTAAAAATAATCTAACTGTTCTACATGTATCCAGTATTACAGATTTTTGAATGTTGTATATTGTATATTAATTTTTAATTGTTCAATTCCAAATTTAAGTGATGAATGTATTATTCCTGTTGATGATATTACTATGGGGATGATGGTGACCACGTCCTGTTTCCAGATTTGCCTTGCGAGGTCTTGATATTTTTGTTTCTTTTCATCGTATTTTTTCTTAAGGTTGTGGTCAGCTGGAACTGCTATTTCCATTATAAAGGTCCGCTTATCTTTTTTTTAAATCCAGATTATGTCCGGTCTGTTATGCTGAACAGGTTTGTCCGTGGAAATTGTGTTGTCCCAGTATAATTTGTAATTTTCATTTTCCAGAACTGTAGCAGGGGTGAACAGGTAATATGGTTCATGATCCAATTTTAATCCGGTAACATATGCTACTTCTAAATAAATAATTTTGCAGAGATTATTGTGTCTTTTGGTGTATTCATTACCAACTAGATTCGTACATTCGCTAATTATGTGCTCTATCGTGTATTCTATCTATCTCTTTGCATTGAATTTACGGCATAGCTCATTTAATATGCTTCCGTCTTTAATTATATATTTCCTATAGCTCTTCGTACCAATTACTCTGTCCTGAATAGCTACCATTGTCCCCTCCGTTTCTTTATATAGCTCACCTCTTTTTAACCAGGCATTTGATAGCGAGGTATCTACGCATTCCTGATGAAGGAATTTGTGATGTATCCCATACAACTGCTTGCTTCGCCATGTGTCTTCTAGTTCTTCTATTTTTTCTACATGTTTTTTTTCATTTTATCATCATGTTTTATGACTGACTTATAGAGGTTACTCGTCTCGCTTTTTTGGAAGAAGTAATTTCTAAATTTATCTTCAATTGTGTAATGTATGTTCTTCATGCGTATTCAACCTCTACCACCATTTTTCTTTTAAAGTATAACCTTTGGATAGCAGCATTTGGATGATGTGCTTTGTTTTCTGTTAATGCTCTCCTTGTCAATCTATCCAGGTCATCTAAATCTGTATTGGTCCAATGAATTACACCAAACGTATACGTTAAAGTTGGAACAGCAAATGTATTTATGGCTTTTGTTGTATTCCTGCTATTTAACTGCATTTTAAGTAAAAGTTCAAGCCTATTTTTATATTCTCTTGTGACTTTTTCCTTAATTTTTCTTTCTGTGGGATTTGAGTGTTCTGCAGTATGCCAAGAAATTTATATTTTTCATGTTCTTCCATGTTTTCAATTTTTCCGCTATCTAAAAGAATATCCCTTTAACGTATCTCCCTTTATTAATTTCTAGTTTTCTGCATTTATCTATTCCAAACGTCATACCTATGTCATTACTAAAGCTTTCCGTTCATTACAACGCATAATTTAACTCCTTCTGATTGTGGGCATATATCTTTAGATCATCCATGTAGAAAAGATGATTAATCATATGTGTCTGATTTCTATTAATTTTTAATTTGAATCCAATTTTTGTTGAGTTTAATATATTTGATAAAGGGTTGACAGCTAAGCAGAACCATAATGGGCTCACTGAATCACCTTGAAACATTCCTTTTTTTATTCGGATATTACTACTTCGAATTTGACCTCGAGAGGTATTCAATACCATTTATTATTATTATTACTATTAGTATTATTAATTGGGATATAGATTTTTAAAGTTGGCTTAGTTTAAATACCAATTATGTACCTGCAATGCATCTTGAAAACGAAATTTCGAAGAATCGCAATGTTAAATGACTTTAAGCAATTCATTTTAAATTTAAGCAAAAAAATTCAGCCATCGTAATTCAATGAATAAATTCATTTAAGTGGTAATTTTTTTCCTGTGAAATCGTTCTCCACGCAGGAAAATGAAACGGATAATTTATGGCGATGAAAATCATGATACTTACTTATGCATGGGAAATACTAAGCCAGATGGGAAACAGTGACATGTGACACTGCACATAAAATTAAATCAACCATTGAATATTGAATGTATTCATAAGTTAGCTTCAAATATGGTTCATAAATTATTAATTAAATTTCTGAGAAACCAGCCTTTATGGTAGTTTCTGACGGAGGACGGAATTTTTTCGCTCCTACATATACTTCATTTTTCTTCTCCATTATCCTCATATGCCCTAACCAACCTCCCCATAACACTCCCAGAACCTCCTCGGGACAGCAGGATTTAATTCATCCCTTGTTAAATAACTGAACAATTTTTAAACAATGAACGTAATCGTAGCATGGTAAAATGCGTGTTATGGTAAAAGTTTAACATAGAACAGATGGCGATAACAAGGTGGAAATGTAAGCTAATTCATAGCGGTTATTTATCAAATGTTATGACAGGGACAAAATCACGTGCATCTAGGCAATATCACTTCTTTCATCGTATATTATACTTGGGAATTCTTTCCCAGATAATATCAAATTATCGCCGTACATAAGATTGTTTAGAAAAACATTATTTTGTTATTTGAAGGCTTGCATTTTAGTTTTTTTTTAATGTCATCCTATTATTCCAGTTGAATATAGCTTCTTGTGATAGTTTCCAGTATGATTTTTGTGATACTTAGACATGTATTAATTATATTTACTGCGCCTTTTTATTACAGGATACTCCTTTATCTTCATGAATGTAACAATAGGTTTGTAATCCCAACGGCAAAAGAAAATTTTGCGTAAAGGGTGATGAAGAGTTGGTGGATAGGATAAAAATGAGGAAAATATCATTCACTCAATCTACTCAATGGTAAAAGACACTTTTGTGCAAAAGGTGATGATGGGTAGATGAGTTTAAAGTTGTAAAAATGATGAGCAAACGTTTGAAGGAAGAAGAATGAGCAGATTTGTAGAGGCGATAAATATAGAAGGTGAAAGACTCACCTGGTTCGCAATACCGGATCAGGTGACACCGGGACGAACCCGTTTATCTGAGTTCACCTTTGGTGCAAAGGTGAGAAAAGACGGTCCAAAAGTCATTTTTCCGGAGCGGGAAGGGTATCAGAGAGTGGGGCGTGTTTCTCTTCGACTCAGGCGATATCACTGGCCGCTGGGAGACAATGGGGACGAGGACCCTCGTAAGGGTGGAACGACCGCCCCTTGGATGACCTCCCGCCATGGATAAAATTTCTCATTTCGATCTCCCCCCCTCACACCGTACGAACTGAAGATCGTATTTTGCAGACTGCTCGCGCTATCGGTGACTTTTTTTTTCACTGTTCCGTTGTAAAAATCTTAGGATACCAACCTTTACAAAAAAAAAACATCATCCCAATTATCGTTAGCAAGCAGATGCTGGAAAATAGTGCAGGCAATAGAAATTTATTTAACGAACAAGTGAATTTATTCAACCATGAAAGGAAACTTGACTGATTAATTATTACCATTATTTGTATACTTTGATGGTATATGTAATCGTTAACCATCCAATACAACTTTAAAAAAGAAGTGATATAAGCATTACTTAATCGTCCCTGAAACCTTCAAACAGCTTAGAAATTACTCCTTAAAACGATTATTCGTAGATACCTGGGTCGCTATATTTAAAAAGGAAATTGTATAAGTAATTGTTAGCCATTCAACAAACCTTCAAACTGCTAAGACCTTATGCCTGATGGTGTTGATTACTTTAAGGGTAGCTTTATGAAAAAAGGAGATTTATAAGAAATAGTTAACCACCACAGAAACCGAAAAGTGAACTTGCTTGCTAACTATGATCGGGATGATTTTCATTGCCTGGGTTGGTATGAATAACCGTTAATCATTTATCATGATTATCGTTAGTCAGCAATCCTAAGATTGGTTTGACGCAGCTCTCCATTACTTTCTCCTATCCGCTAGCCTTTTCATAGCTACGTATTTCTTCTCTTATACATCCTTTATAACCTGTCCTATGTAACTAATTCGGGACCGTCCCATGCCCTTCTTCCCTTCCACCTGTCCTTCAACGATAGTCTTCATCAGGCCATCATGCCTCAGAATTTGGCCAACTAAGTTGTCCCGTCTTCTACTTAAGGTTTTTAGGAGGCTTCTTTTTTCTCCCACTCTTATTAGCACTTCCTCGTTATCATTGATCATTATCGTAATTATTGATATAACATTAAAATGGAATACCTCACAGTTGAAAATGAGCAAGTGAACTTTCTTCACTGGAGTTTCCACTGTGGAACAAAAATTTACTTTTTAGAATGAACTTACTCTAAGTAAATAAAAAAACACGCGGAAAATAACCCCTTGGCGTGCAATATTCGCCAAGCGTGATCGAAAAGAAGGGGGAATGCAAAATATATCATATTCTAAAGTTTCTCAAGATCAAATTTACCATATAATCCTTAATAAGATGGCATTTGCGACACTGGTAACTTATTACGAACTTACGTAGGGAGGAGCATATAGGAAAACTGGCATTGATCAAATAAATCAAGTGCGCAATCATCAAGAATATGTAATCCACTCCATTTCCTCATGAATTATTCACCATCAAAATGCAATTTCTCATATGTTACAGCGTTTTCAAGGAATACAAATAAATTATTCCTCGTCCAAAAATGGGACTTGACTTGCCATGACTTGCCGGTTAATGTGTCAATGCTAATTGAATGTTTTATTCTCTCCTCTAGTTTTTTCTTTGTTAGTTTTTATATTATCATTTAATTTTTTCTCATTCATATTTTTTTTAAATTTTCATTGTAAATTGGGCTGTGTGCGAAAAATGATTTTGTGCTCTGCGTTTCATTTTTGCAATCCACATATAAATAATAACTATATTTTGTAACTATGTCCATATAGATGGAGAAAAATATTAAATTATTTTCAATTTTGGGGAAATACGTTGGAGAAATATTCTATAAGGCTAACCAAATTACGTTTTGGAAAACTAAATCGTTTGTGCCAACTTTAAAGTTTGTTTCAAGAAATATGGTCAAATTGAAGGCAGTTCAACATAAAGGCATTGTATTCGACAGATTTTAGCCATAACATCACTTAATGATACTTATCATTATTTTTTTTAACCCAAAATTCGGGAAAAGAAAATTAACATGAATAAAATAAAAGGAGATCTGTGCGCGATGAAATTTTGGAAAAGAATACCAAAAGCCAATCGAAATCATCATCATCATAAAAGTAAAAATAAATTACGTCTTAAATCGATAGAAAATCTCTAGCCAGGGGATAATATTCCAAAGGAAAAAGATACAAAATTCAACGGGTCTTGCGGGGAGAGGCACCTTTTAATACCAACTTAGGGGATGCTATCGATCACAAGGACGTAAAATTCACAAGCTCTGTTGGGTCTTTAAATTGGGCAGGAAGGATGACACGGGAAAAGTCTTTACTTATCTCGAAAGATAGGTATTTATTGTAGTAATAAGCACCATTTCTCACGTCCTTTCTTTACAATAATATCTCCTTCTCCCGGTCCTATTATCCACCCTTTTCGTCAGAAATTTCCTCTAACTTATCAGTGATACTGAAGAAAAGACAGAGACTTTCATTTTCGACCCAAAATGTATGAGAAAGCTTACCATCTCTCAGTATATATTGTACAATTATGGACTAAGTGCAGGTGGTCTTCAGCCGATGACTGATTGAATTCTTTGATAGAACTGCGATCAATACATATCTTTTTTCCCAGTCTAAAAGATAGGTACCTACATATCACTCTCCGCGGATGGCCTGGTTGACGAATTCAATGGAAAGAAAGAGAATGATCAATTAAAAAATTCAACCGGGACGATTTTGGAAACGTTTTATTCTCTACACAGGATTTGAGAGTCAAGTAGTTTAATGGATTCTTGAATGGATTGCATGGCGGGTGAAAGAACTCCAGTTATTGTGAGCAAGCGACCGAGTGTCTAATTAACTGAATGCAGCAAATAGCTCACCGAGTATTATGTAAAAAAATGCTTGACTTTTGCAGTGCGAGGAAGATAATTTTCTTTATATCTGTATAAATTGCAAAATAAGACTTGTAGATTAACCGTAATATTCACAACACGAAACGGAAATACGTTGGGTCTCCACCGGAATACAATATCTTCTCTCTCTACTCTGTACTTCGATAAAAGTGAATTTCATTATAATGAGAAGGCTTCAGGCAAGGTAAACACGATTCATTTTTCAAGGAATCAAATCATTTTTCTAAGTTTCTGTAATGCTAAAAAAACATAATATCCATAAAAAAGGATCTCCACAGCAGAAATAAAAATCGCCCAATCAAAATATATAAGCCATTATAAAACTAACAACAACACGCAAGAAACCTGAAAAATGTGGTTCAAGGCAATGCAATACATATATTATGCAGCGGATTACCTGTTACTGGAACGAATTTTATTAAAAAAGTAGAAAAAACAGTAAGCAGTGGAAGAAGATGCGGTAAAAGATCATTCCTTATTTATGAAAAAATTGGAAAAGAATATAAACTACGAGCGCTTCAATTGTAATTAAAAATCAATAACACGTAGTTTGCTCGTGAAAAATCGTGCCGCCACGAAAACAGAGTGCTCATCTATAAGCCCTCGGATCAGCATAACCAGAGAAAAACAAATAGATAGGAGCTGGTTGAAAATGAGCCAAAAGAGAAATAAGACCTTTTAATTTTCCATTCCAAGGAAAAATTTTCATTTTCTAAATAGCAGACAGTTATAATGTCCTTTCGCTGGCCTGTCAAATTTTATAGCTCGAAAGTAAACATTGTTATGCGAAAATTTAAAAATTCACGTTCACCTTCATGTTGACCAATAAAATCGCCCAATTAATTATTTGAGAGTATAATTAGGAGTCACTTCGGATGCCGTTCACGGCGATGGCCAATATGTTTACTTTCCACGCCATCACACGGTAAAGGAATACGAGTCATCAATCCCTTTGGACTGCAATATTGAAACATCACATTATCCGAATTTAAAAAGAGAAAATATTCGTTAAAAAAAAAAAAATTAAAGTTGAACGTGATCCAAGGCAAAGGATAATTAATCTATCATGAACTAATGGAGAATACAGAGAATTAATTGCTCATTTATGTAAATGCATGATTATGGAAAATGCCAGACGTGGATTCTTATTTGTAAATATTTTATCGACAAATAATTGTGAAAAACATCTAATGAATACTACTTATTAATGAATAATCCTTATTACGAGTTCTGTGAGCTTAAGCATGGAAAAGCATTAAATGACGTCACATGGGCACAGAAGATATACCTTGCAATGTATAGACAAAAATATTCCTTCTTTCGTCAAATATTTTAGGTAGCCCAATTTAAACAACAACGATGAAATTTTCAGAAAAAATGGCGAATAAATCACCAAATATGCAGCGTACTATTGTTTTGCTCACCCTCCATCAAGGAATCATATAAATGAACGGTAATAATGCCAGATCCGCAACTTATGGATTGCAACTGGGCTATGATAGCTAATCTCAATAGATCCCAGTTTTCGAAGCATAAGTCTTGTTGACTTTTCTTATCAAATGCACTAAGTTAACAAAGTGGAAAGTTAGATTATGAGAAAATAATGAAAAACCGTTTCATTTATCACTTCGCAGGTCAATTAAAAATATTTATAATAAATACTATTTGGGATACATCAAATTTCTCATATAATTAGATGATATTTCACAATAGTAGCAAAATAATATTTCTCTCCACCTCTCAACTGTGGTCATATTTGAAAAAAAATTAAAATATATAATGCAAATAATCTATTAAGTAGGTCAAAACACCATGATCTGCCCTACCGCGAAAAAAAAGATGAGCGGAAGCTAAGGGAATAGAGAGAAAGGAGAGATTATAATTGAATTTCAACTATGGTCATGTTCCCGTCCATGCTCTTACATTATGCATTGAGGGTATCCCAATTTCTAAAATTGGTACGTGATAACGCTATCTCCTGTGTGGCTTAGACTGAGATTACGCTGATGGCGGGTTACATTATTTCCTGCAACACCCTCCGGCCCCGCAATCAGCCGTTCAATAGGGTCTTACACCCCAGTCAACAAAGGTGAAAATGGATTCAACTCTGGATTTCCTCGCTAAACGGCCACCTCGAGACGACAATGTATTCATGTATTATACCTAAGACCGATACACCCAAGTCTAACGACGAGATAAGCAGAAGGCAAATTCCGAGGGTACTAAGGGACACTGTATGACAAAGGAAATGTTACCACATGAAAAAATCATTAATGCATAGCACCTTAGGTGAGCATATGGAGAAGAAAATTCCCCAAGGACGTTCAGCTGATGCGAAGATTAGTGCAGACACGAAAAGAAAAACTAGCATTAAAATAAAGAATGAAATTTGAGTGATTTTTGATATAGATTTAGATAAGTAGATATCTCAATATGAAATAAAATACAATAGCAATTCAATAAATTGCAGACCGGAAAAATATTAAATCACCTTCTTGTTTGATCATAAAGGTATAGTACTTGTCTAGATTGACGCGAAATAAGTCGCTGCTTCCGAAGAACATTTGGAGATAAATTTATATTTTTTAGCGATAGATACAATATAAGGCTAGGTACAGTATTTGTATTCCCTGATTCCCAACTTAATATTCGTCATCAATGATGTCTGGCAAATAGAACAACAATATATACCCGAAAATCGAATGAGCAATACAAAAAAAATCGTACACAGTAGGTCACGTTACCAATGGACGTGCCAAACATGCTTGATAAGACTTTGTAACGACTTCGTGGATATATGTGTAGAGAATTAGACAAATTTATTCCAAAAATTTGGTGATAGGTATAATAAAGGTCAAAATAAGTAATGAGTCATCAGTCACAGTCCGCCTGATAAAACAATGAAATGAATTAAAAAGGTAAGAGAACTAGATGAGAACTAAAAGCAATCATGAAACGAGGTATACCCCCGATAGCCTTCTCAAGTGTTTTTATAGCCTACATCCGTCGTTGGGGGAATCTTTGGTAGCTTTCTTGGGCCCTGACCGAAGGGACTCAGTTTACTTCTTCAGTGAATATTTCGAACGTTCCCTAATAAAATATTAATAAACAATACGTGACATTCCTATTGACCTCACTAGGTTTAGAGTTATCTATTTACCATCACCTACTGAAATCAACCTTCGGGATGAGGGAATGAGAAATTTGATCTAAAATAATTGTTAAAAAAAATAAATAAGTGATACGAATGCGTGAGAAGCCAAGGTGTACTAGTGGTTTCTTTTTCCTATAGAGAGTTAGGTATAGAAAACAAACGAGATCAATTAGATATTTGGTAGTGCGTTTGATTTTTCGCTCAATGTCAGCACAGAGCAGAGACTCACTCGCATCCCTTGACAACCAATTTTTGTGTATTTCTTCCAACAATTAACCTTACCTGACTATATTGAGAAAAAAATTACTTGTACCCGTTGGCTTCTCACTCAATTATATGTGATATTCATGTCCCCTTGACTTAGACAGGAGTGAGCTCTCTACCAATACCTACTGAAACCAACTTTCAGGTAGAGGGAAAATGTTGTTACAGCAACTAAAGTTTTAGGCGAGTTTTGCTTTTCTTCCGACGCATACAAGTTATCTGGCGAGGAGTGATCATTACTATATGATTAAGGCTCCAAGGCAGCTGTCAAATAGACTAAAATTTTCCTTCCTACATCGGGGGATAGAGGTTTGGAATGGTTTACCGGAGGAATTTTTTTTGAGCCCTTCCTAACTAACGCCACTATATTTATCAAGAGGATAAATAAAATTGAATTTTGATGACTTTATAAACATATATTTTTTGAATTTGGTTTTTCTCGTTTTTTTTACTTTGGTCTCCGTATATTATTGTGTAAAAATGGATTTTGAGGGCAATGTAATTGTAGACATGTATTTTTTTTTTGCTGATTTGGTGCTATGTACATGGGGACATGTATCGTGTAAAAAATGGTATTTTGAGGGCTTTTAAAAACTTTTTGTACTTAGTATTTTGTTTTGTATTTTGGTTTATGTATACTTTTGTGTGTGATGTAATCTATCAACCAAGCTGGTACTTTGCATTTTATATTTTTGTCTAAATGTACTTCCTGACTTTATGTTACCACCCGACTTCATGGTCGACTTGTAACACTCAACGTAGTAATAATAATAATAAGAGTAGGATTGGGTTGACAGAAACGCATATCTGAAATGGCTCCAAGATGGCTATTTATACCCGGAGACTGAAGGGTTTGTGATGGCAATTCAAGACAGTTATACGAACTCACAACTATGAAAAAACATATTAAAACTTGAAATTGCAGATAAATGTAGAAAATGTGGGAAAACGGGTAAATCCATTGAACATAACTTCGGGGTGCTCAGCTCTTGCTGGTAATGACTATCTCAATAGGCACAACCAGTTGGCCAAAATTATCCACCATAACCTAGCAACTACCTATGGACTTTTAAAAAATACTCCACCATATTACAAATACCATCCACCTGCCGTACTAGAGACAGATATACACATTTAATGCTGGGACAGACCGATACTTACAGATAAAACCATAGATTACAATAGGCCGGATATTTTATAGATCCACAAATTACAGTAAAGAGCAAACATAGTCGATGTAGTAGTACCACTAAATCACAATGTTGAGTCTACGGAAAGAGAGAAAACACAAAAATATCAGAATTTGGCCGGTGAAATAAAAAATATATGGAAGCTGAAAGACGTCAGCATTCACCCGCTGATAATCCTGCGGAGGGAGTCTTGTCTAAAAGATTCAAAAAAGAAGTCGAAGACCTGGGAATTAAAAAACAACTGATTAACCTCGGACAAAAAGCTGTTTTACTTCAGACCTGCCAGATCGTGAGAAGTTTCCTGGGTCGGGCATGATCGGACAGTGTAGGATAGGGTGACTTCTCTTCCTTAAATTCCGAGCCTAATCCTAATTTGCCCAAAGGATAGGTGAATATTACCGTCTGGTATAACCAGCTGAGAAAGTGCATGAAAAAATAATAATAATAATAATATGCGGACCACAACTATAGTCGAACGCACAGAGATAGGATTTGTACAGCGGGGGGCACGAAGAGGAAATACGCTAAAGCGCCTCCGCTTACGAGAAGGGGGTAAGGGTAGTTTCCCTCGTGGCATGCTTCTCTTTTAGGGTTTGAGAGGAGTTGAGAGATGAGTGGAGGGGGGGGGGAGGGTGGACCATGGAGGTACGGAATTTCATACGGCGGACTCCGTTTATGCGCGGTTCACCCTCCTTTCATTTCCTGGAGGTGAGCTCAAGGAGGAGGGCCTTCTCTCTTCGGATGAGTTCAAGCCAATCGCGCAGACCTCCACCGTCTTATGTAAACACAAGGCCGTATAAACACGGAGCGATAACCCTTAACTCCTCTGGCCAACCTATCCTTTAAGGGTTGGAAAGTTCTTCTCGCTCTCCTCAACCCCGTGCTAGTCTTAACTTCTATCTTTTGCAAATGTTCCATTTCCCTCACAATGTATTTCTTCGCCATTTCACCCTTCCCATTCTAGGCCAAACCAAACCTATTTTACGGCAGATCCATGATTATTGCTCACGCATATGGGAATATGCGTTGGGCATGGTAGAAAAGTTCGGCACATGTTACGAATATTTGCCAATAAAAATATTGAGACGTATATTTACTGCCTGAGTTCTTTCTACCCGCCATTTTCGTCAATATTTATTAAGAAAACGGTTTGTGGTGCGCACCGATCACAATTCCCTACAATGGTTGAGATCGTTTCGGGAACCGGAAGGAAATGTTGCTCGCTGGCTTGAGCAATTGTCGGAGTATGACTTTTTGGTGATTGCTGGGAACTTATCGGAAATATGGTGAAAAACATTCATAACTTATTTATAAGCCTGACTTATGCTTATTAAATTCATAACGTTGTTCATTAATTAATCAGGAATGCCGGAAATGTTGACTCATATCCTTTCCCTCAGCCAACATTTCCATATTTCACTTTGGTCGCCGATATCACTCCTGCAAACTCCTCCAAGATCATTAATTCATCAACTTCGTGAGTTATACACGATGCTCCATCCAAAGTTTGAGTGCGGGTTGAGCGTTAACCATTTAAAAAAATAAATTATAAATATGATTTAAGTATTTAAATGGATACGGTTGGTTTTGGTGCAGATGACACCATCTATCGCATTCAAGGAGCTCATCCTTTCACTTTAATACCTCACGTGAAACTACTGCATTTAACCACAAATACGGGAAACGGAAAATATATGTACATGCTCAGCGAACTCCAACGACAATTGCTTTGAAGGTAGGGATGGAAGAATGCTCAGGCAGGACTGAGAGCTTTATTGACCAGAAATCTGGAGAAGTATAATGATGAAGATGAAATGGACCTACTTGGAGAGCAAAGAGGGAATCCTCGGAAGAGTGGGACATTAGATAAGTCTTATAAGTTCCCTCAGAAAAAAAGCAAAACAAAAATCCATACATAATAAGGCACGAAGGTCTGGTGAAGGCATGTGTGAAAAAGAGTGAATAGAGGTCGCTATAGAAGAAGGTGAAGAACGCGTCGCATAGAAGAAATTAATAAGGATGTTTAAGAGAAGAAATACACGAATGAATATAAATGGTCATCAGATAGGAAAGGGGAGTAGAGAGCTAACTCAAACCAATATTAGGATAGGTAACTAATGATGATGAATTAGGAGAATAGCTATTCAATAAAAAAATAAATATTTTTTCAAATAAAAATCCTCCCGAAGGTCTATGACCTTCAGAGGAACGATTGGAAAGAGTTATTTTTGCTTTGACTTTTCTACTCACGAATAGGTAGACGTATTATTTGAATAATTTTTTTTACTTGATCCATAATTTTCAATTGAGAAATTTACAAGGTGTTACGCTGCATATCGTCATCAAATTAATTTTATCAAAGGTCAAATTAATATTATTGCATTCAATATTTAATGCATACATTTAAATTAATTTATCAAGTTATCTGATCTGATCCTGGCGCTAAACGTCGAAACGCTCCGTTAGAAACTTTTACAACTAGAGTGGACAGAATCAAAAGTTTTATTTATTTTGAATAATTATGTTGCTCCGCCATAAAAAATCGAATATAGCTGATCTTATACCTATCAGATTTTGAATTAAATACTTGATAAAGGCTTTAATCTATTATAATTCTCCAGTTTCGATAAAAGTATCGAAGAAATTGATAATGGGGTGTTTCGATGATGTCCTCAGGTTTCGCCTTCTCTCTTTCCAAATTTAGAGCTGCTATTATTTTCTCTGGAGAAGGTTAATATTTAATTCTAATCATAAAGTTAATTTTATTTATGACACACCTTCACGTGCTATTAATTCACCTCATTTTCATCAGAAACTTTTAATTTTAAAATACAGCAGTTAAACATGACAAATATACTCTTATTTCTTAAAATAGATACATTCACATTTCAGAGAATATGTCAGTGCATTTTTGGCTATTATTTGACATTCAAACACGCAAGGCTTTGGAAAATTCGTTTATAAATCTGAAACCCTCCAGATTCGAGTCACTTTATTTCTACATTCCTGATCCTCCTGAATTTCGTAATCCTATCAGATCCTACCTAATTCGAAACATCCCTTCTAATCTCAAAAGATCAAATGCAATTAAAAAGGATCAGTTATGCTAAGGGGTATATTTAAATTTTGCAATATAGCCACCAAAAAAAGTATTTGAAAGTATCGTGGGACGATTTAGGATCCAATGCTTTCCCGGCAACGTAATAAAGAATTACAGCTCAAGAATATCACCAGTTCATTCATAAATATCACCAGTTACCTTCATGCCCATCGTTAAAAATCATCATCGTCATCGTTGCCCACCAATTCCGTATCTGAACTATGGCATCACCTTTATTGAAAACTGCCCCTGTGGCTGCAATTATCAATGCCTCAGTTTTTTTAGTAGTAGTTAGCCATGGAAATATCGAAGCCTTGAAAGTTCTGAATGGTGATTGATAATTTTCATTCAGATTCAATGCGCTCCTAAGATATTTACTTTCCTATGGAACGTTATTCACTACATTCGGATCTTTTACGTATAGTTACAAGGGGTCCCAAATTTTCTTGAAGCGCGACGAAACGTGCAGTATATTTTAAAAATCTGCATTTCCATAATCGCAATAAAGGCTACAGACTGAGTCTTCAGGCATTTGTTTAACACACCCATGCCGTCTGTATCACAAGTGTAGAAATGAAAAATATGGTTGAACTGTACTGCTTTACATACCAGGTCAACATAGTCACGAAAATTTCGATGCATCTCGCTGCTCTCAATTCTCACTCGTCCTGTATCCTCTAATCTCTTCCACTGAGGTACTAGTGAATCTTTCATCTTGGAGGAGCGTAAGATGTTTGGGGTACTTTAGGGAATCTCTATGCGCAGATGAGCAAGGCGCCGCGTCCTGGAAGGAAATTTGAAGAGACCCTAGGCGCACTATCTTCTCGTGGACAAAGGGACGCGGGCTATTTTCTATTAACGCGCTACTTCGACGGCCGCCCTTTTGTATAGACTCGCCCGGGTAAACAACCAGTTTTTGTTGCGGGCTAGTGGGTCTTGCAGATGGGCTCAGCTCTAACGCGTTGAATGATGCATCGTAGGATCTCTAAGGTTATTCCCTCGCCCTCGAAGGGAAGATATCACGTGCCTGCTTCAGGCGATGGATTTCTCGGCACTTGCTACGCACGTTCCGAATATGGGGTGATGGCCTAGTGGGACGCGCCGAGTTTTGAGAACGTAATGCATTCTCGGTCAGGAGGAGATGAGCTTCAGGCAATATAGGCCACTGCGAAAGGGCCTCGGAAAGCTTTCAATCGGGTAGTTCACTTTTTCGTCGAAAATGGCCAACCCGAAAGAAATTTTCCTCATTCTGTGCTGAGAATGAAGATTCTAGCTCCACTTTATCAAATTATCGAGCAAGTATTTCATCTGACAACAACATCACTTCGCCATAAACTCCAGCAGTTATATATCTACCATGCCATAGTTTATGATCCCGGAAATAGCGTTTTTTGTAAATTCGTGCATAGTAAATTTTACGGTTCCCTCAAAACTAGGGCAAAGAAAGAAATGCGCTAACACCAATTCCGCAGACGAAAACAAAATACAAAAAAATACTCCGCATTTCATCTATGGGCAGTATTACCTACCCAGATTTTGTTTCTCCTACACCCTCCGCCGCAAAAGAATATGAAATCTGCTCAGGAGTTATTCCCCGGGAGGGTTGAAATTTTTTTAACGGTATATGTCATGGTTGCGTTTACAACCACAGATAAGCGCCATGTCGCTGCATATTAGACACAAATATATGCAATTTAAAACATTGAGATCAGCTCAAGGTGACTATAAGTTTCCGAAATTTGTAGCGATTGACTAGGTGAGGTTTGAGGGGCCTTGTGCAAAGCAAACTGTCATCTGTAAGTAGCTTGGTTCAGAAAACTCAATTTATGCCGTTAAATTACCGGTTAATTCTCAATTCTATGCGAATTCAATTTATTTATGTACCCCTGTGCAAATGTGTGTATAGGACAGTCACGTCGTCGGCATTATTCTAATTTTATGTACTCCTATAAGGCGTGCGGGAACTACTTGAGAGGGTACATCGATTGGAGGTGGTAAAATTATGAGGATAGGAATCATTTGATTGCTTAGGACCTGTGTGAGGCAACAGAATTTGAATTTGAAGGGGTAAGATTAACCCTTGACGTGTTAGGTATAAGCAAAAAATGAAGTGGCTATGAGGGAGACTTTTGGAGATTATGGGATTATTGCCACAGTAACTCTCAAAGATAATGCTGGAGTTCGGATAATGTTGAGTAAGTGCGCCGAAATGTGGGTAAAAAGCTTTCTGCAGCATAATGAAAGAATAATAAAGGCTAAAATCGAAACCAAACTCGTGGGTGCCATAGTTCTACATACCAACGATGGACTATGAAGATGTAGAGGTTGGAGACGCATACGAGGTTATCGCGGAAGTAATCAAACAGGTAGGAGGAGAAGGGAACCATATTATTTTAGGAAATTGGAACGCTGTCGTCGTAAAAGATCACGATGAAAAAATAACCGGAGAATATGGCTAGAGCAAAAGAAATGAAAGACGATAAACATTACCCATATTCTGCACGGTACTGGCATACCTCATGGTTGAGTTTACAACCTGAGGTAAGCACCACATAGTTGCATATGGGACGCAAATATGTTAAATTGAAAACGATGAGATTAGCTGTGTTTCCGAAATTTGCAGCAATGTATGAGGTGAGGCTGGAGGGACGAGTACTTAGCGTAAAATAAATGGTTATCTATGCTTGGTTCATGCAGTTTAGTTTATGCCGTTAGATTTACCAGCAAATTGTCAACACTTATTAATTTAAATTTATTTGCATCTCTATTGATTATGTGCGCTTGTAGGAAAAATAAGCCTACTACTACTCACTAAAATTTTTCTTAAAAATCATAACCAAAGAATTTATACCTGTAAAATTACAGAAGATGTGAGAAGATTTCAAATAGGCTACATTTTGGCGAAACAGAGATTAATAATTCAGGTGAAAGACTGCACGGTGCAGACATAGGTAGCTACCACAATTTATTGATGATAAAATGCCATCAAGAATTCAAGAAACTGAAGAGAACAGTGAAGAATGTACGGCAAGAAGTAAAGCAGAAGGAGACTTGGCATTAGCTAGCATTTAAAGAAGCTGTAAAGAGTAAAATGAAAGAGGGTGTTTCCAAGATATCCTGGGAGAAAGCTGGAAAGTCATTTAAAGTGAAGTACAGGAGGCAGCAAAAGAAGTTCTTGGGAGAAAAAAAGGTGCCAAAAAACCCATGGATCACAGTTGAAGTATTAGAAATCATTGAAGAAAGTACAAGAATGCTAAAACCGAATAAGGGCAATGTAATACATGAAAGTAAGGAACGAAATAAGTCGCTAAGCGAGGGAGCCAGAGAAATGTGGATGAAAAATGTCTATGAAGAAGTTGAGAACAACCTCTTACGGGAAAAAATAGAAGCTGCCTAGGGGATAGTGAGGAACCACTTCAAGTAGCAGAGCGCAAAATCAATTTCATTAAGAGCAAAAACGGAGATGTCCTGATTGAAGGTGAAAAAAATTGAAGACATGGGAGGAGTATCTGGACGGTTTATGTAACTTAAATTATCCTGTACCGCAAACTGTCGAAGAGGACAGAAAGTGGAAAATGATGATATGAGATCATACCTAAGGGTAAATCACAAGCTCTTAATGAGCCATCTGCAAGATGTATACCACAGGAAACATGCAAAGACACTTCAAAAGGTACATCATCATTACTATTTCCAAAAAGAAGGAAGCGCAGAAATGTGAAGATTTTTTGGCCATTAGCCAAGCGACTCGGGGTATTAAGAAGAATTATCTATAGAAGAATGGGACGGAAATCAGAGGGGTTCCCGGATTAAGACCAATTCGGATTCAGGAAAAACAAGGGCAAAGTGGAAGTTATATGGGCCCTTCGGCTGCTCGTAGAGAAGAAAGCGGAGAAGAATAACCCTTCATTCATCGAATTCGTGGGCTCAATAGGGAAGTGCACTAGTGTTTCAAATGCACCAAACACATTCTTTAAATTGGAGTTCAGAATAACATAATGTCGTAAAACCACAGTTTAAATCCTAATAGTGAATACTTTATTCGAGATGACCGTCTGAAATATGGAAAAATTCAAAGGCCGCGAAAACGGGTGTCCATGTTGAATATTGGCCGTGACGTCACAAGGCAGTAGCAGAAGGCAGCTTCTACACCGTTTAGTTCTACCACTATTATTGCATAGAAAAATTACAGAATTTGAGGGTATCCGTTTTTGGCTGTCATAAAATATCTTCAGAATATATATGTGGCTGCTTCTCTTTTGAGTAAACGACTTCATCATTGCGTAATATATTAATATTCATTTACGTGTCAACTTCAAGTTTGGAAAGAGTAGTACGAATAGCACATTGAATCTTTAATAAATGCATGATGGCATTTATTTTTCGCTGGGTATATTTTGACACAATGCCGTTTATCATGCCAAAACGTTTTTTGTAAGAACCGAGTCAAACTAATAAACCTATTTCAGACGTTTGCTGCAAGACTTATTCGTTGCGTATGTATTCACGCCGGCCGGAACGTTCGCCCTTCGCAACTAGAATCATGGGATGTTAGCCTTATTTCCAAGCTGGCTGGTTGTTGCAATGGTTCGCTGTCCAGGATGGGTTCAAGAAAAGATAATCTTGGTTGGGAGAAGGAAAATTCCAACGATTTATAAATGGTATACCAAACTTTGATGTATTTATGGTTACTGAATTTTTGAATAAGGAGGACAGGTTCAACGCTCCATAGAAATGCGAGACGTTAAGGCTAACAAGGGGAGACCGCGTACCTTGCTGCATCTTTTTCAATTAGGGCGTTAGTTAGGCTGTAATTAATTAATTTTCATGCGTTACTTTTTACAAATTATATATATAAATTTAAAATGTCCAATATTCTTCAATGGGTCGGTTGGGGTAGTGGTAGCGTGCACGTTTGTATGAAAGATCTCACCCGAAGGACCGTGGTTCAAGACTGCGTCACGGCATTATTTTTTGTTGTCTTCATTGCAATTATACGGCATCAAGTTTATCATTAATTATAATTGCAGCAATCATTGACATGAGACAATTTTTTTATCATCATTATGGCGTTTAGGTATTTTAGCAGTGTCACTACAAACGCAGAGATACGATGACTACAAGGGTTGGTGTGCGCTAAAATGTTAATTTTTTCTTTGCTTATACTGACCAACTTCCACATTAAAAATGAAAACCACTCTTGCAAGAGCACATACCATTAAAGGCTCGCGGCAAGCAACAATATGCGTACAGGCATAATTAATAAGAACACAAAGCGAATATAAAATGCCATATATCTCGAACACTTGTAATTCACATTACTCCAAAGGGAGTTTACTTACTCAGTATATACCTCAGTACCTTGTACTCAGTACCTACCAGTTTACCTCAGTAGCAGTGCTAAAAGAACCATTCTGAAATATAATTTCAACTAACAAATAGGATGAAATAAAAGTTGATAACCCTGGACCGGGCGCGCTGGCGTATAAAATACGTCAATCTTTGAAAACCAAGGATTTCGACATTGTACGTACATTCTGGGCTATAATGGTCTCGTGTATTCTTACAATGTACTTTGACTGCCTATATTGCGAGTTTTCAAAGTTCGAGGTATTGTAGCTAATTTTTTGGATCAGCAAGATGAACCCGTCACCAGTGGAGTACAAATTACGCCGCGCGACCTGCCGTGTACCTTTATATCTGTATCACCTATAAATGTACTAATTTCAACAAATAAAGATAAAAGTAAAATCTGATGCTTTCCCGGCGAATATGTTAAAAAAAAAACTCGTGACTCGTGTTCCGAAACGTCGGCAGAATGGAGGGAGACCACCCGGCTGGAAGCCCGAATAGCCTTTTTTGAAAGATAAAAGTACTTTAACAAAAATCGTTTGTTATCATATATGCACATATCATGGGCAAAGTACGCATTTTGCCCGGTCGTGTAAAAAAACAGTCGCGCCATAATTCTTTAACCAAACTACTTTCAGTTTATAAATTACGTAGGTCTACGCGGAAGATGCTATATTTTGACTCAACACACTTTCTGATGTGACTGAGGTACCCATTAAGTAAATTATTATAATATAAATATCAATTTGATCTTACAATACCTTCAAATGATCTTCAAAACAGAATATCATCGATAGGTAAAAGTCAGGAGCAGCCTTGAACCATTTATTCCGTATAGCTTGTGCTTAAGGCACGGAAATGAATATCTTCTCCAGGCTTTTGTTTCGACGTCGAGATGAAATTTGGAACAAAAAGTCATTTATAATTCTATTTTGAATTCATGTTTTCGGTACAAGACGACATTTTTAGGAAGCAAACTCCATCGATTCCCGGAAACTCTCGCCGCGCTGAAGAAGGCGACGGAATTCAGCGATACTCCACTGGTTACTACTGCCTTGTGACGTCACATCTCAATCAAGATGGAGGCACTGTGTTTCAGCGCAACATGAAATTTTCCGACTTTCAAAACGTTTTAAAGTGCATACCCCAGATGCAGAAAATAAAAGTGACTATACTAATGTTTCTTTTTTAGGCTAAACTTTCAAATTCAGCAATAAAAAAAAATTAGTGCACTTCCCTATTCTCGCAGCCCTGAAAGGCATTGGATTGTTTTATAATGACTGGATAACAATACAAAATTCATATAAAAACAAAGTAGCAGTGATTAAATATGCACAGAACTGCGAAGAAGCAAGAATAAGGGTAGGGGTGAGACTGGGGTGTGCCCAGTTATTTTCAATATGCTCGTTGAGAAAGCTATCGGCTAAATAAAAAGAACACGGAAGGAGTGAAAACCCTGGGCGAGAAAATAAGCATTCGTCGATATGCCGATGACGTATCAGTCACAGCAGAGATAGAGACAGCCACAAAGAAAACTATATTAACTATAGGAAAAATAACGACTAGGAAAAAGCTAATAATCAATGCAACTAAACATAAGCATTGATTCGCAGCGGAAGAAGAGTCGAAGGTGAACCTGTTCGTAAGAAACCGTAAATTTGAGGTGATAAAGGATTACTGCTAATTGGGTATCGGAGTTACCAGCGATGGACTAAGCCAGAGGGAAGTACTCAGTAGAGTAGCCCAATTTAAGGAGCATTCCTCTAAAAAAAAGGAGTCTTCTTAAACGTTTAAGGTCCATAAAGATTGCAGTCATTAGATTGCATAAAAAATACGTTTTTAGGCTTTTATTAATGCCTTAATTCCAATAGAATTTGTATGAAATCGATATCTCTAATGGCTTCTTCGATAGGATGAGAAATAATTCCAATTCTCGCTCTCTTATGGTCCACAGGGGCATATGTGTCCCACGATATAAAAACACTAATTTTGTGACAATTAAAGCACAAATGCGGAGTTTTCCGTGCTAACTCCAAAGGGTAGGTACACATAAATGATAGACTAAAAGTTCTGTTATAATTGACCTTCTCGTTGCTTTGTTATAAACTATCGAATTTCTACTTCGTAAACAGCATTTCAATAGAAAGTTATAAATAATGTGGAGACTATAATATCTAATGGATATCACAAAAAAGAATTTAAAACTAGAGGCGAATATTTTATTTTTCAATAGAGCCAATTCTTACAATCATATACCTTTTCATTTAATTTTGAGAGAATTTAAAATATTTGGGACGTTATGTTCCTTGGACCTTAAAGGGTTAAAGCTGAAAATGTATTGTTGAAGTCAGGTTGTAGTTCATCAGGACTTACATTTGTAGCTAGCTTCTTAATGGCATTGAGGCATTAAAAACATTCATCATCATTAGTCAAAAATCCTAAGATTGGTTTGACGCAGCTCTCCATTTCTCTCTCCTATCCGCTAATCTTTTCATAGCTACATATTTCTTCTCTTTTACATCCTTTATAACCTGTCCTATATAACTCATTCGGGGCCGTCCCTTGCCCTTTTTCCCTTCCACTTGTCCTTCAACGATTGTCTTCATCAGACCATCGTGCCTCAAAATGTGTCCAACTAAGTTGTCCCTTCTTCTGCTTAATGTTTTTAGGAGGCTTCTCTTTTCTTCCACTCTTCTTAGCACTTCCTCGTTACTCACACGGTCAATCCATTTTGTCTTCATCATTCTTCGGTAGCACCACATTTCGAATTCTTCCACTCTTGACTTCTCTGCTGCTGTCAACGTCCAAGCCTCGCTTCCATAGAGAAACATACTCCATATGTAGCATCTGATGAATTGTTTCCTTACTTCTATGCTGGTATTTTCAGCTGTAAGAAGATTCTTCTTTTTGTAGAAAGCCCTCTTCGCCTGCGCTATTCTACTGTGTATTTCTTTCTTGCTCCGTCCATCGCTGGTAATTCGGCTTCCGAGGTAAGAAAACTCGTTCACCTCTTCAAGCTTATGCTTTCCTAGGTTGATGTTTGTTTTAGCCTCCTCTCTTTTGCTGCAAACTAATATCTTAGTCTTTTTTTTTGTTGATTTTCAGCTGATAACTAGCCATTGTCCTTTCCATCTTTGTCAACGTCTTCTTTAAATCCTTCTCTGTCTCGGCTATGACTGCTATGTCGTCAGCAAATCGCAGCATGCTAATTTTTTCTCCGTGGATATTGACACCCGAAGCTTTCTCCATGATTTCATTGATGGCTTTCTCTATGTAAACATTAAAAATCAAGGGGGAAAGCGCACAACCTTGTCTCACCCCATTTCTTATTCTTGCTTCTGCGAAATTCATTAAAAACATTAGCGGAGAAATAAATCATAGTTGGAAACTTTTATAAGGTGGTGTCAAAGAAGAATTATGAAGATCAAATGGTAATATTAGATATATCAAATGGTAATATTAGATATATCAAATGGTTAGATTGTGTGAGTAATAAGGAATTCTGAAAACAATAGGAGGGAAGAGAAGTCTTTTGAAAACCCTGGGTCGAAGACGGAACAATTTAATTGGCCATATAATGAGACATTAAGGTGAAATGGAAATGATCGCTGAAGGATAGGCGTAAAGGAAAAATGTCAAGATAGACCACTGATCAGATATATAGAGCAAGTGATAAAGGATTTAAAGAAGAAGAATTACCTAGGCATTAAAAGATTAACCAAAAGGAGAAATAAGTGGATAGTGTACGTAATAAGTGAACTGTGTCATAGAAATATTAGGAATGAACACTGCTGATGATGATGAGTGAACTTACAATGATAGGTTAATTTTCAATTTTTAAATTTTTTTTAGAAATTAGAAAGAAGTTTGCTAATTGTCTATTCTAAAATTAATTCTGAATTATAGGGCGGCATTTACTTCTGATTTTAACAGAAAACAGCACAAATTAATCCAGATAGATTAGCAATTTTTATTGCTTAACAATCCTATTGGGTCCAAAAGCTAATCTCTGTGAAGCAGCAGATTAAAATTAGGTGGATTTAATCGCATACATGCAAAATATTTATTTAATCATACAGAAAATTGAAAAGAATGCGGCTTCATGTAAAAATACAATACAAAATAATTCTAACCTAATTGCAATTTTTTTTCATGTTACTGTTATTAAGCGTTTAATGTTTTAAAGCATCACACAACTAACATCATCAATTTAAAAACCAAATGATTCCTGTCATAACATATAACCTCAGGCCTTTGTGATGAGCCTTCTACAGTTTGTTTTCAACGATTTGCGCAGTGTAATCTGAGAGGAGAATTGCGGTTTTATTGGTGCAAGGTTGGAACGGCGCTATCAAGTAATAGTTGATGTTTAAGGTTGCTTGGACGCGAGTGAGATGCATCTGCATGCATCTGTCCTCGGGCAATTCTGCGTCGGATACGCTGCCGGTTTCCGAGCAATCGGGGCACATAGCTTCTGCTTGGATTCCATTCCGAGAGGGTGCATCAACTGAGGCTCTAGTCGCTTGTGGCTCTCCCTAGAGAGAAGTGGTTATTTGCTAGCATGCCGCATTTATGAGAGCATATTAAGGTACCCTTACGAACTCATGAATTTTCCACGGTGGTAAACAAATGTTGATAAGGTTCACAGAGCAGATAACACAACCATTTTAACATGCAAGTAAGCATCTTATTTCACTAGAATGTACCATGAAATTCAGAAAAGATTTAAACGCAAGTAAGAGATAAATTAAACTGAAATCAAATGTCACCAGCTATTAGCTCAGTGGTAGATACTATTAACTTACATTGACCATCGGTGATAAAATAGTTGAAATAAAAATTCTTACCGGGAATACATATGAATATGAATACATTAGATATTAATTCAAAAAAATTATCATTAATTTATCGATCGAGTCCATCTCAGCCTTAAAATTTACCCATAATTGCAATAATAATAATTAAAAGAAATCAATCTCGTAAAAGAAAGATAGTGGAAAAAAGGAATTTTGAAAAATACTCATTACTGAATTTGGGATCAAAAAGTTCAAGTTTCATATACGTAAGAATCCTATGGTGGATTAAGAAACAATTAGAATGAAATATTGTTAATTCCTCCTCGCTTCGGAAGAAATTACGCTTATAATCAATATCCTAAAAGTAAAAAAGTAAAAATAAAGAATTTCGGATAAGAATCGTTACTGAAATTGAGAGAAAGAAATCAAGTTTCACATGCATAAGAATCTTATGGTGGCATAAAGAATGATTCGAATAGAATATTTTTAATTTCTCATCCCTTTGAAATAAATTGCGCTAGTAAAATGCATTTAAATTTAGTGGAGACCATACAAATTCAATAGAAAAAGGCCAACCCTATTGTGATCACCATATATTGTAACTATGCGCGGATAAAACATGTCCATTTCCTACAATAAGCGACCGCAGTTGGAATATATCAATAAAAAAGTTTGAAAGCCATGTGCTGGAATAAGCGGACAAG
Source organism: Ischnura elegans (assembly GCF_921293095.1). Classification (NCBI taxonomy): domain Eukaryota; kingdom Metazoa; phylum Arthropoda; class Insecta; order Odonata; family Coenagrionidae; genus Ischnura; species Ischnura elegans. The sequence continues at coordinate 113,067,980 of NC_060248.1, forward strand.
AAAAAAAGAGATCGTATTTATGAATGACATAAACATGACATTTATTAGGGTTCCAAGGAGAAGCACGGAAGGAAAATGACAGAAAGGTATTTATTTCTCGGATATTCTATTGTACCAAGAGACTTAAAACATATTACTTTCACCGTATTCTGCGATGACATATTCTTAGTTCCATATATATTTCATACAGCATACCTTATTTTTAAATGGATATAAATCTAATTTTTACAACTACGTCCTCTGTAAATAAGATGAACAATTGCCTAGATATACGCGTGCATAACCATGAATTTATAACGGCCTTAGTTGTAGATCATGCGCGTACAATATGTACCAAGTTTGATCACATGAAACCTTAAAGCATGACGTATCAGAGTAGAGTGATGTAGCAGAGTACCAGGGCGTGCGCTCCAGTCATATAATCGGAGAAAAAAAGTGCGGGAAAAAAGACATTCCAGATCGAACTTAAATAACAAAGGAAATTACAACTGGACTTAAGATGAAGAATTTGGGAACCAAGCATGTCCGTAATCTTAAGACAGGGTCATTAGACGACACGCCCGAAAGGCCATTTTCAAATATCCCGCAAATAACTGGGATGAGTTATCACCGCTCCTAATGTGCCAAACACAAGACAGGGCCACCTGAATGTCACTCTAATCGTACGTTTGCCACACCCCAACTACTAGCGCCAGATATTCAAATCAGAAAAGTTTCAAGGCAGTAGGTGCACACCAGGAGACCCAGCGGCTTCATTTAGATCTATCTATTTGGACGCTACGTAATAGAGGGATTACACGTGTAACCTCTGAAGATGTTAATTTATATCTCTTGAATTAGTTCCACCCCCTCGCTCTCCCTATTCCATCTGCCTGTTCCTAGAATCTCCCTGACCAAGCGCTCATCTTTATATCGCCTCTCCTCCCTTCTGAATTTGCTCCCTCCTTCCATAGATCCTTTTTACCTGTCATGCAAGAAATTCAACGCACAAGCTCTGTACCTTCTGTCGAACAATTGCATGTTTTCCTCTCTCCACTAGTTAATTCTTCGTTAGTTTTTATATTGTTATTGTATTGTGTCTAATTCAAGTTATTGTTAAAATAATTCACTATAAATTGGCGTCACGGCTGTATGTGAAAAATTGCTCAAATAAATAAATATGAACAGTGATGCGAAAAATCCACAGAGGAAAAATCATTCGCCTTGACCGGGATTTTTTTCTGAATGATTTTTCCTCTGTGGATTTTTCGCACTATTTGTGCATTGCGGGTGACTCCGTAAAAAGTTATCACCGTGGCTAGTCCCGGTATACTTTCATAAATATGAAAAGTGAGATTTTAATGTAATTTGCGTAGTTTAATGAAACCACATTGATTTCACTATCGTGTATACCCATTATTGAAACTCTTGCTGAGGAAAATTTTAAATTAACTCGAATATTGTGCAGGTGTTTGACTGGTTCAACCTACGCATTAAAGTTTGATGAAATATTTCAGTAAGATTTTAAAATCGACCTTAAAATGGGCAGCACAAGGAAATAAACCCTCACTATTTGCGGAATACATCGATGCACTGCTTTTCATTCTAGGAATAAGCCAAATCTCCTCGAGGTAAAGACTATACTCATGAAGTTAATATCAACTGGAATACCCAACCTTTACGATATTGTGATTGATTTAGATTGCATAATTTTATTGGAGAAGAAATTATTTTGGCCCAAATACGTACTCTCCTTGTAATTAAAACTACTTAGAAGGATGATTCCTAAAGCTATTCGTACAATTTTCACGTTACTGCATAAAAAACTCACATCTCAACGATAGCATGAAGGTCAAGTTATATAATCGAGATATTCATCGGAAAAAATGAAATTGGAAGCAGTATGGATTCCGATCAGTCTTCAGAGCACGAAGAAAGTTTCAAACCCTTGGAAAAAAACACTGAGGGAGAAGTGAAGACACTTTGAATAACAGAGAGTGTGACTGAGTGTACCATGAATAAAAATGCGAAGAGTCAGATGACAAGACGTATCGACTGCTCTGGGGAATGGGGCGACTGAAAAATAACATTTTGTTCTCTTTTGCATCAATCAGGAACCTATGGATATAATTTTCGAGGAAAAAAGTCAGAGAAATCACTGAAAAAGTTTGGACTTTCCAGACACCATAAATAAGGATTCCTTTTTAAAACACATTCTTTTCAATGGGAGATATATTCTAAATTTAAATTTATCCACGTCACATTGATTTTTTTGCCGAATTAACGTAATAAAAGTGGGCCTTTAACATGAATAGGTACGTAAAATATTATTCTCAAAATGAGAATGTAACAGGTTGGTTGGGGGAGTGTTATGCTAACTCTAAAGAAAAAGTATCTCACTATTTTAAGAATTCACATAAATATCGCCGCATTTTCCAATGTAAATATATTTATAATTAAAAGATTAAGTAAATAATTAGATATGTAGTTTTTTATTTAAATTCAGTAAATGACAATATTCTATACGTAAACGGCTTAGATTGAATCAGTTTTGCTATAGTGATGTTTAAACTGTTTTCTTTTCAATCAGTTGAGTGAAGTATCATTTGCTCCAGATCATGAATTATATAGTTACATTCGAATAAATTAATGAGATGTTAAGCTGTACTTACAGAATATTGATTATATTGGACGAAAAATGGTATTCAACAGCCACATCATATCAAGGGTAGCTGCTATTTTATTAAACTCTGGAACTATTCTGGTTTCTTGCATACCTGTGGGAAAAATAAGGAAATTAAAAAATATTCATTAATTAATATTACTAATTCACTAAACTTAAAAATCTCTCGTGGTCGCGCTAATGCCTGGAGATGGTTCATGATGAAAGAATATGCAATTAAACTAGTCGAATATCAAGAAAAGATATGCTAAAATTTGTATCGGATTTGGTCACAGGGAGCGTATTTATATCGGATAAGCAAGTATTTTGAGGGTAGTCACGCGTATGGGTACATATATACACCAAGGGGGAAACTCGCCACGAGAAAAATATTTGGCTAATCGATCCGGCTAAGCTGTGTTTTTTCCATGAGGAGGGAGATAATCAAGAAACTGAAGGAGCCAGATTGCGAAAAGAATGGAACTGCCATTTTTTAGGATTTAAATTCTATGCATGAAGAACAAACTTTAAATCTATGATATTTTAAATGTAATATTAATGGTAAAGTGAATCGCACCATGACGACCTAGTTCGGATCGGAAAAATGAAACAGTTGGAAAAGATGAAATGACTTGAAGCCATTCAGCCCTGGTGAGGGGTCATCGGCTGCTGAAGATGAAATGGACGGTAAGGATGAGGAAAGAAGAGGTCCACCGAGGAATAAGATGTGAAAGAGAGCTGTGGAGCCGCATACGTCAGAACAGGACATTTGATATTCAAGGCCATACGACATAGCAGGAAAAGGTCCTCAAGGATGACCTAGGGATACGTATTTGGGGCAGGCACAGAAGGAAATAAGGAAGGAGCACATCAGGGACCAAAAGAAACTAGTTACGAAAAAGGAAAATTGGACCACTGCAATATGTCACTCTTGGGATTGTAATAGTATGAATGAATGCATTGGTAAGATATGGTATTTTGAAAATAATATTGAGAATGAAATTAATTGCTCCATGAAAAGGATCGCATGCGTTTACCGAGCTTTAACATATTTGTTTGAAGCAGTGACGAAGTAAGGGGGTGGGTTTGGGGAATAAAAGCCCCCTCAGACCTCAGAAATTTTTTAAGTTATATCCATTTTACTTAATTGGACTAATATGACTTATAGAATAGGGTAAGGATTAATAAAATATCCCTCATAAATCCGTAAACCTCACCATTTTGAACCAATTATCTTAAAAATTACCTAGGGGCGACCGCACCTCCTTCTTACCCTGGCGGGTATTCCATACACCCAAACCCCCCCCCCCCCCCGTATTAGTTGCGCTTAAAATCCCCCCGACCTAGCTGTGCCCCTGGAAGGATATGTTAACGTATTTTCCCGTGGTATTTCTTTAGGAGAAATTCCGGCCCCGCATTCAGCTGTAATTCCTTGGGGAAACTATTCAACGTGGGAGGAAACGAATCAAAAAGGTGGAGATATATTTTCCGGCGCGGCAATAAAGGCCAATCAAATCCACAACCCCGGAAAAATCATCGAGGCAATTTCAGTGAATCACATTGGGTTGTGATGTGATTGTGGAGCCGACGCGCATTAAAATAGCGACGTAGTTCAGCAAAAGATGAGATTCTCAGACGATAGAAAAAACGACTATAATTCGATACATTCCGAGCCTTTAATCCGTGTGATAACTTCTGAGGTGAAAGCCTTCTTGCAGGTACCAGCATCAAAAATCAACCTTCTTAATCATACATATACGTGCATCGTGGGATATTGGAGAGAAAAACAGGTTTCACAGACCAGGTTTTACAGCTGATGAAGACTACATGATCACAAACTGTACATCGAATGCGAAAAAATACAAGGCATTTAAAACAAATTTAAATTTATAATAACATTTAGAACGAAATATGTAGCATATAGCTACATGGACTTACTCGGAAGGGCAGTCCGAAAATTCAGGCTTGCTATATTGAGAAATAGGGAAAATTAAAGCAAATATCCTAGAAGTAATTGTCTAAAGAATTGCTGTTGAATGGAAATGCTGAACGGATGGCCAAAGAAAGATTGTTGTGCACTATCACTGAGTAATAAATGTATGAAATAAGATGAAGACCACCTTACTCATGAAGAAGCATGATACAAAGCCATGTTGGAGAGAAACCTGATGATTGGGAAAACAGAACTGCCTGGAAATTGAATGCCGTAAGGCGCAGGTAAGCGCTCCAATGACGGCGATACTGAATGCCATAAATTATTTCAGCAAATTTACCTCAAAACTTACATGATGTGTTCATGTGTTGACTTGTTTTACCATTTCAGTTTTAGATAAGAGCTAAGATCTGAAAACACTTCGCATTCAAAAGAAAATAATGAAATAGTGATATGAATAATACATGCATTTGCGCATTTTACGATTTTCTTGGTAGCATTTATGCCAATTATGCGGATAATAATTTAATGGCAAGTTTAAATTGGTAAACATATGATAAATATGTTTACTAATATCATATATACAAAAATTGAATATTAAAATTTAAGCCTGCATGAGGTCTTCGTTTCCATGATCAGACTGACATTGCTATCACATTGTTATCAAAGAAAAGGCTTTCTGATATAGATAATGGCCAAAGTGCCAGCCAACTACCGTCATCTCTTTGTCCTACGCCATTGAAATTCAAATTATCAGATTTTCCGCCCGTAACTCAGGCACAAGACCCTAAAAGTAATACATATTTTTCTCGAAATTTCCACTCAAACCACTTAATTTTCCTCTAAAAATGAGCATTACGAAAGAAATACGGATTATAAAAGGAATGAACGAGCTTGCGATGCTGAAATACTTAATTCACACCAGAGGATAAAGCATCCATTTTTCTTTATCAAATGGGTTCAAGTAATCTCGGAGAATTAAAGTAGCATTAACTTCACTGAGACGAGAAATACGAGATTTTACGGAGGGTAAAATTTACGATTGGCCCCCGTTATCTCCCGCTCTCCAAGAGCTACTCATGCTCTGATTCCCATTTCAAGATAGAATAGTCCCTCGCGAATACATCTCGGATGCGAAGAAGACATACTTTTCTCCATTAGAGGCCCGCGCTCGTGCTCCGCGACAAACGTAGACGTATCCCCGGGGACTCTGGGGGGAAACCGTCTCACTCGCGCGGTAGGCATCCACGGATTCACGCCCGAAACTCAATCTCCAACTCCAGCTAATACGGAAGAGAAACATTGTGCTCCGACAATTTCCAAGCAACTTAACCAAATATCTCAATTGGAACCATGAATAATTCGTACTTCCACGGATTCATTGTTTTTATTTGACTTTCTACGAAAAAAAATCTATCTTCAACCCAAAAATATTGGGTAAATAAAGAGAAAAGAGCTCTAAGGAATCTATAGATTATTTATGCCTTATCTATAGGTATAAATATTGTTTTGCCGAATTATTTTCATGCTCTTGGTGATCTGCACCGGTTACATTTGTATGTAATTATCTACCAATGCTGAAAATGTAAAAAGCTGTACATTTTTTTTCTGATGAGCCTCATTGCCCACTAAAATAAACGACATTATGATTATTATTATTATTTTCTTTTTCCCTCATGCTATCTTGCAAGGTCTGTTCACAGTGAACGGACCAGGTCAAGTTCAACTATGTATTGTTATTAGTTCAGTTATTATTCTATTGAAAGGAACTATCAAACAATATGACAGGTGTCTACGATGACTGATTTTTGTATTTTTGGTAGAGTTTTCTCCAAGTTTAGCTTCTTTAGCTGGTGTAAAACTTCGCGCGGTGTGATACCTGTTGTTGTTATCACTATTGGGCATATATCTACTGACTGCATCGTCCACAAAGCTTTGATCTTTGCTGCAAGTTCTGTATATTTAAAAATTTGGTGAAGTGTGCTTTCTGTATATTATGGTTCAAGGGAATTGTCACGTCTATGAGGGTAGAGTGCCGTTTTATTTTGTCTATGATGAATATGTCCGGTATATTGTTTTTAATTACTCGGTCAGTTCAGATTTCTGCATTCCAGTATAGCTTGCAATCATCGTTTTCCATAACATCAGGTGGATGGTATTTCGGAGCAATCGGAGCATCGGTGTCCAGGATTCTATTTTTTCTTGCCAGTTCTTGAGCCATGATGTTGGCTACATTGACATGTCTACTGGTATATTCATTTCCAGCTAGGGCCGTGCAACTTCCCATAATATACTCTATTGTCTCGGATTGGTTCTTACATCTTCTGCATTGATCGCTGGTTACGTTTTCTTTTAGTATGAAGTTTCTGCAGCTCTTTGTCAACTTTATACAATCTTGAATGGCCCTCATAAATACGACTGTTTCCCGATACTTATTTCCTTGTTTCAACAATATATTTGAAGCCTCTTTATCTATGTGTGGCATATCAACCAATGTATTATTATTATTATCATTATTATTACTATTATTATTATTAAACATTAAAATTTAAAGGAAAGGTCTCCAATGGCTGTGAAATTTGCAGCCATGTTAGTCCCTGGCGAGGAAGTAATATTCCCGTAAACTACCACAGGATTGTTTTCTGGTTTTTGATTTGATGAGTGGTGCCAAATTTTATTGCCACTAGAGACCCTATGTTTGACTGTTATTAAAAAAATATCGTTCATACGTACAATTTCTAGGATGTCTTAACGCCATATTTTCATGTTCAGGTATTAATAGTTTTTTTTCAAGACTATTCCTTTTTTATAAACAGATTGATATTTAAACTTCAGATATATGAAATAATTAGATTATAACAGAATAATTTACATGGAAATCCGAATATTTCGCCCATTCTACTAAAAATTGTGAACCATGGCTGATTCGGAAGAATGTAGGTACCCTGATAAATACCAGTGATAAAGTTCAGTCAGGACTCCACCAATGTGCGTCAACCATGTAAATCGCAGGCATAATCTGTTAACAATCTTTTCGTTCACATACACCCCGAAGATTTCATCACCAATCTAGAAGTTAACTTCACCATTAACTCCGTCAACTAGTCGGAAAGACATCATCAATCGACTGATCAGAACAACTTGTGGTAGACCAAGCCGTTTACGGAATTATTCCTTTTTTTTATCCTCACCACATGCAGTCAATATCCTTGTCATTTTTTGGAGATTGGTTGATACAATCCCACTGTATTGAGCAAATTGAACTTGAGGGTCTTTAATTTGCTCACTTATAATGTCTGTAATAATCCCTCACTAAATATTCGCCATCCGCCATGCAAGAATTCTGAAATAATACCCACGCAAAAAACAAAATGATAAAGATAAAATAAGAAATTGCCTTCCGAAGGCATATTATGGAAATCAGGGCATAATAAGGAAGGTATATACTATGTGATAAAATACAATGAGTGATAAGAATTATTACAGCGCCTGGAAGAAATAACACTCAGATACTCCTCCTGCAAGACCCTGATGCGTATCCTTTAAGCAAAGAAGACGCAATTCTTGAGCAGTATCGCAAATTCTGGTTCTGGGCACGCCCTCCCCTTAGAGCCAATTCCTCTCATCTGTCCAACACACAACCAGAGACCCTTCCGCTTTCAAATTCCCTTTCCGTGCCGTATCCCTTAGTTACCGTTGCTGGGGCAGCTACCAGCAAAATATGCCATCCCTCCCCCACAAAACATGATGTTATTGAACTGCTAAAATAAGAGCTTTTTCCAGATAAAAGTTCAATTAAATACCTCCTCAAAAGCACATATTATCACTGCCTGAAGAGCGCCTTACAAGCGTATTAGATTTTTCAAGAATTTTTCACATTCAGGCCATTTTAAGCTTCATTATCAAGGTCTATCGCGTGGCATCAAAGCGATCTTTGAGAGAAATATTAGAGCTTGGTATTCTTTACTTTTTAGGCTGTAAATATATTGAATCAAAGTCAGAACATTTATAAATATGTGAGATGGGCCCTACTCAAATGAAATGAAGTTTTTAGTCTAAAATTAAGCTTTTAGCAAAAATAAACTGCTAAAAATATGCCGTATCATAGCTATACCATTTACTAAATTATTATAATGGCTGTACTCAAATAAAAGTTAATAATAATCGACATTTATAATTATTATAATTAAAAAATATAACCAAATCTTAAGAGTAATGGGGTGAACATTATATTGAGCTAACATTTGTGCCATAAAAAATAAATGACAGCATTAAAAAAGAGAGAATGGAGAATTTTACATGGTTTCGCTGCCACCAGTAAAGTTCCAAGCAATGGGTTCCACCCCAATCTGCGCCGCTGCCACCAGCCTCTTCCCCCGCAACCGCAGCGTCCTCTAGAGGGTTCATCTCTGCGCTTCATCCCCTCCAGCCACATTCACCTATTTTCTCAGCGCCTTGGGAAACGCTCGAATGAATGGGGGCATCGTTTGGAAGCAAAGGAGAAGGCTCAAAAGACAGGCGAAAAATGGCGACGTGGAATGCTTAGGTATGATGGCGAAAGTATTTACCTATCCCTACGAATATATGCGGGTTAGCTGAGCTATTATTTTTCCTCTATTTCCCAAAAGGAAAGAATATCATGGGAAATTCACGTGAGCAGGTTGAAATTGAGCCCTAGATATTCCATATGCAACGCAATCTTTTACCCTGTTTAATCCACAGCATATAGTTCGCAGCAGCACAGCGTTCAACGATTATTGACTGTCGTATTAATTAAAACATGTCAGTTTCTGAGGAAATAACCGTTAAATATTATGCGGTTTAGTAACTCACATGTGCAGATATCCCATTGAGATAAACATAGTTTGACCTGATGTGGATTGGGACTAAAGTTCTTGATATTCTTGTTACATTACGTAATTAATCTTCACACCTGAATTTCATTGAGCATTGTACCTTAGAATTAAAGAAATATATGGCCAGCACATGAAATTTGAATATCCTCTGTAGAAATCAACAAAAATGTATGCCTGAAGGAATTAGATTACATAAAAAATTCTTTGAACACAACAATTTATAATCCATCAAATCACTAATCATCACTACGGTTAAAAATGTTTTAAAAATCTGTCAAAACGGCATTACACCACAAATGTAAAAATGACTATGCCCTAGCACCACGAAAACTTCTTTTCCGTTGTACAAGAAAATGTTTAGAAAATTATCATTGAAATCGAACCAGATACCACCTGCTGGTGACATCAAGGCGTGTAATCGCGTTAGCACTGTATTTAAAATAATTGGACCATCACAAACGGGGATTATAAATACAATGTCTGAAAAGGGTCCTTTAAAAAGCGGCATCAGGGAATTAACTCTCGATTATGTCGTAGATAATCGCTGAGAGGGAAGTGTAATGTATAGAGATAGGGGAAGCAGGTCGAAGAACGACATCGTCATTACCGGTGTCGTGTAGTATTCTATAGTCGCGAATCGTGGGACTTATTTGTAATATTTATAGATGAATAGATTTCTCATCACGGGATTTCACGCATTCACCATTGATAAATATACTTACGAAGGAATTTTAATATATAGGAAACTGCATGCAGATTGCGTCATTCTTTGTAAAGTATAGTGGACAGAAACTCACTCAACTATATGTATTTTATAACATGTAGAGTAGGAGTAACTTATTCATCACTTACGGAGTTGTCTACTTCCTTAATAATAACTTGATAAGTCACATAATGCTATTTTAGACTCATTTTATTCCTTTGAGTAGGCCTGGCTTTCTAAAATATCCCAGCATTCACCGTAATCTTCATCTTTACCAGCTCATATTCTCCAAGGAGGACTGAATTCCATTCACTCATCCATTTTGTCCGAAGCCATGCCAGGATCATCTTCATCTATGGAACTTAAACATTCGCATTAAGTAATATAACGTTGTACATTTCACATATTTAATTTCACATGACCAATTTCGTCGCGTTGCGACATCACATGAGCGTACGGCATCTGAAACTGTGAGTACATCATGCCGTCTCCATGGATACCTCTTTAGCGCACAATCATAAAAATCAACTCTGTATTTGGGGTTTCTCCGACATTCAGCATTCTAAATCAATTGCCACATCAACTCGATTGTGGCGTTATTATGTGCAGGCGGAACACTTTCCGGATTGATCCCTTGATGTGCGATATTCACCTAACAGCTCCTTAGCCTGGGACTACCTCCAATTCCCTATGAAGATCCGACTTGCAAAAAATCACACCACTAAGATTAATCTAAGGATTGTATTCAGAGGAAAAGAAATGGAATCTAGAAAACTATGCCCGTAGCGTGCCTTCTTATTAGGCAACTACGTATCCATATAAATTCTTTCATTTTCAGAAATAAAATTCAACATTTAAGTCTAGTTATCATCTATTAGTGTCCTTAGTTTTCAACGACCAAAGGAACTATGTTTTTGATTCAAGATTTTTATAAAACGTCTGAGATGAAAATATTCTTGTTCAGTAAACTGTATGGAAATACATTTTTCCCACACTATGTCTTGGAATATCATTTAATTTTGACATAATAATATATTTTTTTCTATATCTATATCTAGAAAATTAATGACTACTCAATACAAGCAAGAATGGTAGCTTGAAAAGTATTTATCTGAGTTTAACACTGCGAAACTTGAACTGAATACATTTTCATCGACTATGATGTGAAAAAACAAAATTATTTTAGCACGGAATAATAACACAATAAAGAAAACGACGCAGTGAAAGAAAATGAGAAACTGAAATTAAAAATGGAGTGCTTTCGCCGAATTAAAGAAAATATTGCACAGCTTAAAGATTTGGCCCTAATACTGGCGTAGTGTGAGCTGATAGTTAATTTTTATTTCACATCGTCATACTTACCTACTTAGGAGAAATATAATCATGAAGTCAAAGTTTTCAGTGCTTATTGCACTTCAGATGGACACGCCACAATTGAAACTATCAGAAGAGCATGCGAAGAAATTCAAAAGGGTAGCAGAGAGTTAATGAGTTTCGTGAGGTTTTTTTTAGTTATGATTTTTTTATTTATTTATGAGTACATCATTATGGACACTTCGTTGTGCCAGATCGCACTCCTTAACGAAGATGATATGTAAAAGAAGGAAGTATAGTCATGTTGAACATGGTCCTTTCTGTTCCAATAGCATTATTTGATCGGACTCGTTCAGTAACGCACATGGATGCGTTGTTTTTTGGAATTGAAGACGCAAGATTATAAGCCAAGAGCGGCAATGTTGACGTGATGCCATTTTGTGAAAGGACGTATGCAGACTCTGATTAATATTGAAAGAAAAGGTAGTTGCAATTTTTCACAGTTGTTTAATGCGCGTATACGGCGCGTTTTGGCTCACAGAGCCATCAACAGACATAAGAAATTATAGAACATGAGAATATCACCCTTATACCTTTGAAGAAGATGAGTGGAAGGATTAGACAAGTTTGAGGAAACAAGCGTACAGTGGGGATAGAGTGAGAAAACATGCATCTAATGATTAGTGATACGTGAAAATCGCATATGCGATAAGTGCGATGCGATACACGTGAATAAATGCGACATAGGCGCAATGACTGGACTTTTATGATATTTAAACCGCAAATTGGCCATTTTGATTGCAAAATTCGTAAATTTAGAGCCGAGCCCGCCCCTCGCTACGCCACTGGACGTTGTGACTTACTGCTTCATAGATAGTTACATTTATTTTCATCGGCAGCTACTAGAGAGGTTGAGAGAGAACCCAGGTAGATTCTGCGATGTTAAGCTAGTATTTCTTATCATCAGCCAAGAAAATACTGCGTTTGGTGATTCTGCACTCCACACAATCTGAACACCAGTTAGCATCGTGGGTGCAGAGAGGTTTACCAGTCAGTACGATCCAGTTGTGACTGACAGACGAAACCGGTTGAAGAAAAAAAGTTGAAACTTTTTAAATGTTGATGCTCAACTAGTGTAAATGACATGTTGGCTACTAATATCACTTTCAATTATTTACTTTATATCTTATTTCTTAATATATTATTGTTATACTCCATAATTATTTAAACTATTCCATATTCTTTCAAATAAATGTGTTTCATCCCAATTTGTCGTCAACTACAAATTGATGCATCATGAAAATAAAGAAAAAAACAGATGCTACAAAATGCCATAATCAGTATTTGAAAATGCTATAAAATTAAAATGTAATTTTCACGTATCTCTACTAATGATACTACAACTGGTTCTCCCACCACCCGATTGGCCTTCCCGTTCCTATGGTCCTTTCCTCAGTTTCATCCTTCGACAGTTATGACTAGAGAACTCTTTCTACCCCTGGATTTTCCGCATCTCTTTTGCTGAATTAATGTGTTTAGTTATCTTTAGTTTATTTCAATATTTCAAACTTCCACAATATCATGCCCAAATCGGTGGAAATTATTCTCACTATGTGTTTTTCAGTTAAGTTAGTTGCTGAAACATACTAGAAAAAATTCCATCCAAGGCTGATTGGATTTAGATATTTATTTCTCTAATGTGCGTAATATTTTAATTTAATTGTTACTTTTCAGTTTAATTTTCCTTTCCAATAATGTTTCTCAACGATTTCTCTTGCCGGAGATTTGAAATCACTTGATTGGCTTTGATAAGTAAACATAAATTGCCGATGTTTAACCCCTTGGAAAGTAAAATATAAAATGAGATTAAGAGAGTCAATAATAAAATAAATTCTACTGAATTCAAATGTCAAACAATTATCCAATGTCTAAAATGATAATTTGATCGTAACGGATTTCATCCCAGCTCGAGGGAATGTTTCAATGTAATAGGGATTTAATATCCCAGCGCTAATACGACGAAGGTGACCTTTGTAAGGTAATGCAGACGTTGGATCCACCTAAATCGGCAGAAAACTGATTTATTACTGTACTTTGCTGCCTTGCGCCGCATGCTAAAGCATGTTTCAAGACAAGTGAAACGGTGTGTCCCCCTAATCTTTCAGAGTAAAGAAAAGTCCAATCCTTCCTTTCCTTTTTTAACAATGTCAGAATCTTTAAGTCTATTTCTATGGTAGAGTGAATAAATAAGAGAGTTGCAATATCCTGTCCGAATGTTAGGGTGCCCGCTGCAGCAGTTGTGAAAGTCATCACCCGTTCTCAAACATACCTCGAAGACATTAGCGTTCCAAAGAGCTTTGCTAAGCAGTAAAACAGCACTTTAACCAAGACCATAATTAAAGGTAAAATGCGTAAACTGTATATTTGCACGGGAAAAGATCAGATTTATTCACATTACAGCCATTATAAAATCAAATCGGCGCATAAATACTACCAATAGTTAGAATAAATCACGCATTCAAAGCGTAGATATTCTAATAAGAAATGTGCAATGACTTAAAATAATAATTGTACTGTAGCTACTACTATTGAGCTTACGATGAATGATAGATGTTCATGAGTAACCCGATCAATAGAAAAACACTGAAGGATGCACAGTACATATTACATTGATTGTACATACAATGCATTATGTAAATGGGAAAGTCGCTCACTGAAAAGATGTAAGAAGAGGGAAAAATAATTTTTATTAATAGGAAAGCTTAATCGTTTAATATTAATTATAGTTAGATTTATAACGCAAAAATGCGTATAAAAATTTAATCTTTTTTATACATACATTATTAATAATAAAAAATGAGCTCTCGCTTGGGATGCAAAGGATAAAATAGAATTTAAGAAGACTATTTATTTCTTGTCTTTCGTAGGAATAAATATGAGGCATCCTGCGTAAAATCTGCAGCAGGGAATCGAAAAGGCCATGTTACTGCATTCAAGATGCATGCGACAGAGAATAAATCTTGGAGAAAGAGATGGAATTTTTTTCAATACGACGAGAGGGCTTCAAACATTTTCCAATATACAGAGGCCAATCCCACTGGAGTCGTAGATAACAACAAGGAAAAAATAATCAAATTGTTCGTTTTAGCAATCATTTTACGTTTCTTTTCTATTTCCTCCAAGCTACATGCCTACCTGCAGGGTTGTCTCAGAGGTCATAGCGGTTATAACGGCTACACGTAGACGGATATTATTGGAAAAGTTTGGATCATAAGGGAAATGGATTGACGTGAGTGATATCATTCTACCACCAACACAAGGGATGAAAAGAGTGACGTAATATGAAAGGTATGGTATCTAAAGGATAAGCCTTTGAATACTTCCCACGCATCATTCACGAATAAAAGAGGAATGGAAAGGAATGCCAGTTCAGCAGAATACCACCTCAATCCTCATTCCTTCTAAGAATGCCTCTATCGCATTTTCCTGTTTTTTCTTGGCGAAGGGTTCAAAATCCTGCGGCACTTGACGCTTCGGGACATTCAGCGCAAGTTCCGCCCTCGCAACTGAAGTATTGCATCAAA
The DNA here is from genome assembly GCF_921293095.1 of Ischnura elegans. Taxonomy (NCBI): domain Eukaryota; kingdom Metazoa; phylum Arthropoda; class Insecta; order Odonata; family Coenagrionidae; genus Ischnura; species Ischnura elegans. The sequence goes on from NC_060248.1 coordinate 113,083,011, forward strand.
GTGAAGAGGTATTACTTAAGCGCCCAATTTTACAAAAGCGATTTTAAGATCCCTTTCACTACGACTGCCTCTTCTTCCACCTTCCCACATCTATTCTACTGGAAAATTGACTTGATACCCAAGTTTGAAATCTTGTATTTCAGTAACGACTCAATCGGTTGTAATACGGTGAATTTCAAATGAAAGTAAATTTATTCAAATGTTTCGTCTTTAGCAACAGCACCCGCTCATGCAATGACTAGGAGGTTCTCAAACAGGATATCCATAAGAGTTCTGTCCCTTCACTGTGTCGATCCTTACGGCAATGCATGGGAAAATAAGAGAAGTTCTTGAGGAAATATCGTTCAAAGTGAAGTAACCGTTTTCCGAGCGTCAAAAATCGTACATTTCTCATGCAAAGCCTGATAAAAATTATTAATGTTAGGCTGAGTTTCTGATGATATTAAAGAAATCTAGAAACAAATTACTTTCATTTTCATTTCATTTTAATAGACCCAATAAAGTATTTTCCGAAGCATAGCACTTCAAACACGGCAATCTCGACTCTTTGCATAGAAAATGGAGCTAAGGGTTTTTTCTCCTTAGAAAGTACATTCGTCGCCAGTTACGTTTTGATATGAGATCGTAATCAATGAAGGCCATCCCATTTAAATAAGAGTTTGACAGACTTAAATCTTAGTCTTAAAGAAGGTCTTGACCCTTGTAGTGCTGCGCGACGATATATCGGCTTTTATCGCATGGCTGAAAAGTGCGGCGCGCCGACATGTCGGCTTTTACGTTATTGTTGTTAAATTTGAGGACATTGAAATAAAAATACTTATATATCAGTAAACGTATTAAAATGTTGTTATTGTTGTCAAATTTAATCTCATTAATTAAAAAAAAACACTTAAAGATATCTAAAAAATTAACTATATAATGTTTATTTTTCCCAGTTGCTACATTTTATTAAAATAGCCTCCGCATTTTTCGACTGTACCCCGGGAAGAAGGATAGCAGTAAAAGGGTTGAATGTTCCGCGCACAAAACTTAATTTGACGTGAGTTAACTTATTATGAATCAGATTATTAAATTCAGGAATAAAAACCTCGAGAAAAACTACAACTGTAATCGTGGCAAAGACCTGAGATCAATTGTGAAATTCAAGGTAGTCACTTGATGTTACTGCATAGTCTTACTTTCTACAAGTTAATTTTAGGAGATATTAGAGCTCTTCTTAACAAATGACCATCATATGATAATCAAATATTTTTACCATTTTAAGTTCTTGAGAACCATTAGACACTTATTTAGTGTTTTTAACTCCTTAGTTACTAGAAGGTAAGTTTAGCTGTTGTGTTCAATGCTTTAGGCTGAGTGTTGCCGATGCCACATTTATGCACTAGAAGCAAAATCTTTACAACATAAGGAGTAGCGCATGATATTAATAATGAATCCTACTGTAAGGTGCAATTATGCAGGACAACAGTGTATCGACCCTGAAATTCCTCCATTTTGTACACGGAGAGCGATGGTAAATTTTAGCATTAATTCCATTTCCCAAAAAATATAAATGCAGAAATCGAGGTAGATAATAAAGTAGCTGTAATTATATGATGGAAGGAAAAATTATCCTATTCATAAATAAATGAATTAAATCCAACAACAGAGTACTTAACGTAAAAGAATTGAGCAGGTTGATATTGTATTTCGGGAACATAATGCAGCTATTATTGTTATAAAAACGATATAACCATTCAAAGCTTCGACACGCAAGGTGGTATTTTCACGAATTTTTTTTTTCCAATTTCACTATTTGTCCCATAGTGATCAAATATTACGTAAGCACATTTTTTATGTGCTTTTTGTACCCCACCATTAACTCGGTTTCTTTTCTGTGGGTTTTCCATTTTTTAATGTTTCATAAGTATAAAGACGACAAAAGAAATTCTCAGGCTAGTCTTATTGCCTTATGGGATTAGTACACACAAATTATTTGACCAACACTAAGAATAAACTAATCTATAATAATTTGGTCAAGAATATTCCCGATTATAAATAATAATACGATTTTTGAGTTGGTTCTTTGTCAATATAAATTAGGTAAAAGTGTATGAGCGTGCTGTCAAAATAACTTGGTGGTACCTTTTAATAAATTATTATAAGTACGAGTAATGGTAAACAATGTGTGAGCGTTATTCACCGTGTACAATACGAATTACTCGGCCACGCCTCCTTCCTTTGCAAAAGAGTTCGACGTTAAAAAACGATCTTACCTCAGCAAATTTATGAAAATAAGCAGTGCTTACAAATTTTGTTCGTGCAGACGCTGGAAGGAATAACTGAAATGGCCAAACCCGAAAACATAAGCCGAATATTATCTTCTCTTGCAATCATGAATTAAGTGATATCCAAAAATCAAGATGGGATTAAAGAATGTATACGCTCAAAAACAGCCACATTCATGTGATGATGGTAAATTTTCCTAACCGGAAACTTGAAATGTACTTAAAGGATCAAAGCGTCATGAAGGATTAGAGATGGAATATATATTTAAGCAGGCGGAAATAGATGCCCTATGCGGAGGATCGTGAGTACTCATGTCATAAAACATGTAGCTTGGGGTAAGTAAAAGTAAGCCATTAATGACTCTGTTCCTAATCCGTCCCGAATACTGGTCAATGCTGGCAATGGAGCAAAAATTCAAATAATTTCCATATGGAATAAACACGTTTAATTCTTTGATTCAAGTAAAATAGTATGACAAATATATTGGCTGGCAAAACAGAACGGAACAGAGCAGCCTGCGGGTAATCGATCTTGATGACAAGGCTTTCTACTCTAAATGAGACTTATTTGAGTAAATTTTAATATTTATCAAGCTGTCATTGAGATGGGAAATTAAATCATTTTCTTAAATTCTTGGGATTGTGGAAAAATGTGGCTGATATTTATTTGTAAATGAACTTGGCCCTTGACATTCACAATAGATTACCTTCCCTTTGGCAGAACCGGGAAACGATTTAACCACTAAGCCGCAGCCAATCGTTGACTTTCTGTGATTGGACGATAGAAACACAGGACATGACTGAGGAACAGATAAATACAAAATACAGGACGATTAAATTAAAATCAGAATTCGAAATTTTTCGAGTTTCCAGAACCCCAATTCGAAACGAGAAAAATAGCTTCATCCGATTGGACAAAGTGTAAGCAAAAATCATTAAGTTCTGAAACGCAGATGAGGACTAAGATTAACCTAAAATTTTCAAAAGTATGTATTGTTGATTTTCTCATTTCAAATTCAGTTTGTTCCTTGACCGGACCAGAGAATGTATGAGAATGATCTGCATCTTCGAGGATTACCTAATCTGAGTAAACGATTAGTACAATTTAAGAGTAAGTTTTACATGGAGAATTTCGCAAAGTACTCCGTCCGGTCTCCAGTCCCAAACACGATTTTCTCATCCAACCCACAGTCCAACTCTTTTCCTTCATCCCCTATCCGTTTAGCATGCGATAAACCCTGGCCCTTCGCATCTTCTCTAGACGCTTTATCTTCTCGCTCACCATATTCAGCTCATTGTCACTTCTTTTCCTCGCCGTTTGCTTCATCGCCCGAGGAAGATAGATGAAATTCATGTAATTATACGATCGAAGAATAAATTATTTTTTTCATAAATAATGCGACAAATTCCAAGTGCACGTATGAGCAAGTTGAATTCGCATTTCGGTAACACAAACAACTATTAATGTTCTAAAAATGTTCTACCGATCCGAAGTTCCGGCACGCAAGGTGGTTGGTCAAATCACATATTTTTTTACGTTCGAGTTTTGCGTTCAAGAATTGCACAATCACATTTTTTGCAATTTTTTACCATATATTTACCGCCATTCACCTCCACTTCCGCCTCTCGTACGCCTCCTGTCTCCTTCAGACAAGACCATACTCCAGCTGTTCCTATAATCTCTTACACGACAATCTTCCTTTCACCTCCTCCTTATTCATAAAACGCCTCTAAGGATTACAAAATTCTCTATCTGAAGCCTTTTTCTGCTGTAGGTATATTATACTTGTGGAAATTCTCAGAATGTTTCCATTATAGTAAGGGAAATTCCGAATGTTTTTTTTCGTGAAAGGCGCCCTACACTTTTTGTAAATTCTCGCGAAAACAACCCAGTACGCAACTCTATTTCAGTCAGCCTGAAAACAAGTCCATTCTCTTTTTTTAAATTATTATCTCCCCCACTATGCTCTCAACACAAATCACTTAGCAGTTCATCCGCTTTCCCGTGTTTTCCAAATTAAACCGTTCAGAAGGAAATTTTCATTATCCGGTACCCGAAAGCCCTCTCCTGCATTTCCGAGAACCCAACGCCCTCCAAATCTAAATTTAACGACAGTTCCATTCCGCTATCTGGTGGACGGCGATAATTTCAATTAGGTATCTTCAAAGGCTTCATTCATGTGGAAACTTTTTTTTCTATCTCATCTTTCATTCAAGCCATTTCTCCCATTTTGATGCGATTTCGTCTGATTGCGATACCTTGAGAGGACGCATAACTTCCGCGCGTATGGTTTCATTTCCAGACCTATTACTTATTTCAAACTCTATCTAACATTTTAAATTTTCAGGACGTACAAAAGACAGCTTTTTCAGAATTAACCAGTGTCTAAATTTAAAACTTTTTCTCAATACCAAAATCTCAGAGGGAAAATATTTATGTTAGAAACATTATCATAATACAAGTGAATTCCCTCCTTGAGTGAGTTCAGCGTATAAAAAAATCATCTTCTCAAACGTATCCCGTCTCGTGCAAGACGTTTCTTAAGAGAATAAAAATTAAATATTTTCAAGACTCTCACCTATGTGTCTTTATAATATAAACATTAGAGAAACGTTTTATATGTCAGAAAGAGAAATAAAATACAGCCGATAGTGTGGTAGTAATGCATTCAATTATGTTTTAATGCATCAAATAATAAAATCAGATTGATGGTGGGTAAGATCTACAACTGTAAAACTTATTAAAAGGAGCAAGGTAGTGGTAAACCAATGTAAAAGGATCATTTTACGAAGAAACTAATTCTAAAATGGCGTTGTTGAATGGTGAGTTGGTGGCTTGGAGATGGAATGGTGATGAAATGATGGGCGAAAAATATGCAATATGAATAAATACAACGCATATATCGGGAAAGATACGACGTATTCTAAACAGATACAACGTTAAGACTATCTGGTCTCTGCATTCTCTTCAGGTTTTCACCGCGTTCGTTGGGTTTTGGCGACAACAGTTTCGCTGACATTGCAGTCAGCGTCTTCTGGTCGAAGTTGTCGCCAAAACCCAACGGACGCGGTGAAAATCCAAAGAGAATGCAGAGATCATCTGATCAACGCCGCAAAAATCTTCGAACCTAAATTAAGACTATCTATTTACCACCTCAAGGACTCAGGGATCAACTGGTGAAAGCGAAGGATCCCCTCGGTCTGAAGACACCAGGAGTTTATAAAATGCCATGCGATATATATGGGAGAGACCAGTTGGACCATTGAAACGAGGACGAAGGAACATCACAGACACTTACGGCTGGCCTAATAGGAAAAGTTCTCGCACAAGTCAGTGGCGGAGCATAACATCAGTGAGGACCATGCCATACAATGAAAGGAGAGGAAACTGCTCTGCCGTGCACATGGCTCTTGGGACCGCCTTTTCAAGGAAGCCATTCATATCCGTATCAACCGTAATAACATCTATAGAGACACTGGGTTCCAAATCAGCAATGCTTGGAGGCCAATAATAATGTACTTTATGTACAACAAAATTGGCGGGGAAAAGACAACACGCGGGAACCAATTAGGTTATACCTGACCATGGATGGGCTGTATATATTGTTGAAGTTTATGAATTAACCAATAGCTAATTTAAATTAAAAGAAATAAGCAAAAGGGTTGCCAAGGGTCAAGAGTTGTTGATTAGTTACAGGATAAGATGAATCAGTCAAAGAGACAACAACGGCGTGTATAACTTCAGATTAATAAGATCATTATTTGCATTATTACAGTGTCTAAAAGTTTTTTATAGAGCAGAAGAAGAACTAATTCCAATATATATATACATGTCAAAGTTTGAGAAACGGCTCTCAGTAGATCAGGATAAACAGAAAGTCGCTGCTCGAAAAGTCGGGAGACATGGAGAATATCAACCCAAGGAAATCCCGATAAACTTTTTTGCACCTGATACGCCGGGAAAACCTAAGATAATGCATCAAATATGTATATATTTAATAATAATGTTGTCGATCCTTCAAAGCTATGTAATGCATCATCCATATCTGCTGTCCATGAGGCTGCGGGTGAACAATTAATGGGTTGGTACAAAATATTCTTTAAGTCTCGTCAGTGTCAAACGAGCGAAATTAAAATGACAAGTTGATGATGTGGAATGATTTTTTTAACCGACGTTACGTAGCCTTCATTGGCAGATTAATGTTTTCTCGATTGGCAATTAAAATTCTCTAAATTGACCGCAGTTCCTTCTGCCCTCATCAAAACGGCTAGAGAAATTATAGCTGACTGCACGTTATCTTTCAATCTAAAAATAATATGCATGACACCACCATACTCTTCGTTCATTGAGTGGACGCAAGAAAAACGCCTACTCAGTTAAAAAGAAAAATAAATATGTGGAGCTTACGGATGGAGTCTAGTTTTGCGAGACAGTAGATGGCAACGTTAATGTTCAATCGTAAAAGCGATGATGTCACCATTTGCCTGTTCGCAGAGTACATTCAATGGCCACTGATCAGGATTCAGCTCAGGAGACGGCGCGCCGTTGGCCATTATCACACGCGGCGTGTCATAATAGCCATCATTGTGTTCACAGCTGAGACGCGAGAGCACGGCCCTTTTAGTCCTTACCTCTGGAAATTTATGAAATTCCTACCCCAGCGCAACCTAGGGCCAGCTGCCTCCGCAGAAGGCGCATTTGCTATGCGTACCCGGATGCATTGCAAAGATCCCTGAATGACGGTTTATAAGGGAACCTGAAGTGAATGATATGAGGGGGTGAGGAGTCTAGGGGTGCAAGTGCTCTAAAAATAGTTCGGTACGGAAATGAACAGAAGAAATATACAAAAACTTGGTGGCCAACGGTTGGAAGTGAGTCTCGACTTTGTGCTGACATTGACTGAAAAACGGTTGTACTCCTTGCCTTCTTACTCCCTCATATGAGATTTAAGAAAATTCATACTCGAAGGATGCGACCCCAGAAAGGGACGCTTTCGACGAAATGCAAGTACACCAATGAAAATCCATGTTGAAGCATATCGAAACATCTAGGGGACAATGCAAACACTAGTGGTACTAAATAATTAGATACTAGGATTTTCCATTTCTTTTTTTAACTCAAAGGTCCCATCCGGCTAAATTAAACTGAAGAATAAACAGCCGTATAAATTGCTCATCAAAGGCAGATGTATAGTAAAGTAATTTCGAGAATAACTTAAGTATTCCATTAACCTGCGATAAAAACAAATTACTTACCCTATTGATATTAAAGTATTCTACCGATTAAGGTAGGTTTCTATTGAGTATTTAAGAAGCATTCTGGGATCCTCCCCCTAACTCAAGCACTTCCCTCGTCAATTCACAAGCCCTTTATTCTACCTAAAAATCCTATTCTTTTCCTTCCTCTCTCGTTTACCTAAAATTCTACCCTCTCACACCGTTTTCAACATCCCCTCCCGGCTAAGTACTCGCTCTATCAATACCCTCTGTCTCCTCCGTATCCCATCTAAAAGCTGCATCTCTTCACCCATCATGTCCAGTCCTTCTCCATTCTTCGACACACCTACATCTCGAATACCTCCAGTCTTCTCTCGTCCTCCTTCCTTGGTGTCCACGTTTCCGCACCGTAAAGAGCTACACTCCAGATCACATACTTCACTAACCTCTTCTTAAACTTGCATAACGATCCTCTCAGAAGCTCCTTCCTATTCATGATCGCCTCCTTTTGCTAGCGCGATTCTCTTCCTGATGTCCTTACTGCTGCATCAGTTTTCCTCTAATGTGCTGCCTAAATAGTTGAACTGCTCAATCTGCTCAAGTTTTTCCCCACGCACCTTTAGTCTTACATTCCCGCTCGCGATGCTTTAAAAATAAATTAACTGGAAAATATATGTATGCTTTACTAAGTATTCATTGATGCTGTGTCAATAAGAGATACACCGCCTTTAGACGGTAGAATAAGTAAAGACAAGCGAGTCCCGAAATACGACGAGGGAGGATATATAAATGCCGCTTGGAGGAGGAAAAAGGACAGATATGAGGGTCATTCAATGCGTCCTTAAGATTTTCGATAGATCGCACTCTTACTACAAAAAAATTTTTTCCCCAGTAAGCAGCACTCTTGACTAGTCAGCTGTTAGAGTTTCATCTGTATCCATGCTATACTTTCATTGTTTTTGCCGATTGTAGTGAACAACTTTAATTTTTTTTTTCTAAAAATGGATAAAAGTAAGTTTCATGCGGTGGTCAAATAATTGTTTTGAAAAGGGTTAGCGCTGAAATAAAACAAAGTTGAGCTGTATGAAGTTCATTTCACATCTGCTCTTGTGTTTGTGCAAGTGAATTAAAACGTCGCAGTACATCCAAAAAAATTAACATTGTTCTGGACACACTGTGGAAGTGCCTAACCCCGAAATGATTCCGTCGCAATACTCAGGATTTTCCCTGCCAGTAAATAACATTTATGAAATATGGATTGATTACACTAAAAAAAAACTAGAATTGTGAAGGTGAACAGGCTCCAACCAGGGGAAGATGGTAAAATCTTCTTCATTCTGATGGTCAGGTGAACGCAACAACATTTTGGCATGCATGCGGTATAATATACATCAATTACTCAGAAAACGGTAAAGCAATTACTGCATTATTCATCGTTATTGGACCGGTTAATGGCTGAAAACAAGAAATCACCCTCATTTGAAAGAGAAAAAGTTCCTAATTTAACAAGAAAATGCACGGTTGCACAATCATGCTGGTGTACTTGGCAAAATTACGGAATTAAAGGTCCAATTGTTACAAAATTCACCGTAATTATAAGATTTGACCCCCAACAGCTTTTTGTCGTTTCCCAACTCAAAGAAATAGCTTTGCAGTCAAAGTCAAACGTTTAAGGATTGGTAATCTCCTACTTTGAGGAGATCCGGAAATTATAATTTTTGGACGGCTAAAAATGCGTATTAAAATTTATTAAAATTTATAAAGCTGAAAAGAGATAAAGTTGAAGAATACTTTTGAAAAATTGATCAAAAATAATTTGTTTTTTACCTTTTCTAAATACTTATTGAACGACCCTCGTATTTGACATCTAATGAGCTGACACAGGAGAAGATCGCCTTGCTACCCTCTGATTATTTCAATTTTCAGGCTCATTTTGAGAAAAAATTCCTATTGCTAGAATGATTAGCAACCACCAATAATGGCTGTGAGAAATCAGCAAAACAATTATTTTCCTCTTCAAAGTATAGCTCTATATTTAGTGGCATTATCACAATAGGGTAACTAGTCGCTCTTCTCCGGTGTCACCTCGATGGGCGTCGGTCAAATATCTGTACTCTTTCCTCTCCCGAAAGGGGTTTTAATTTCCTTCCCTTGCCGCATTTTGGGACTCAGTTGTATTTATTTTTCCTACCGTTAGGTAGTGGTGTACCTCTCACCTAGAAATGTACTCAATAAGGTTTGAGTTTCAATTTCAGCTACGTAAAATATACTTTATTTACATTTATATGCGAAAATCATTTTTCATAATCAGAGAAAATACCACCTGAAGTTATTGTGAACTAAAAGCGTAACTAATGTTTGCTAAAACATTCCCCAGCCCCGTACAACATTTTAAATCAATCGATTCACATTAAAAGAATTCGAAGGTGAAGAGGTTCAATGGCTGGACACTGTCAGTGGACAGTTAATATATTATGTATTTATACGAGGTGAAAATCATTAACAAGGGAGATTTTTCTATATCAATAATCACCAACACGTGTTATCAGCTTTGGGATGAAGCACTCCACTTGCTCCCCAGGCCCTATCCATTTAGCTCTACTCTATTTATTTTACTTTCCGTGGGAAACCTGACATCTGACCGGGCGGCTAGATGTTCACATAATTCATTCAGCTCTCCTTCGGACGCATATATTCATGCGGTGGCGAGGTCTTCGGCCCGATATGGAGGCGTCCCCCCTGGTCCAGGAGAGAAGTGGGTCCTCGGCCCATTCAACCCGTCCGCCCAGAGTGCACACGACTCTAAAACGCTGAGGCGGGGAGAGCGGTGAGGGAAAATTTTACCGAGCGCATCGAATGGCTTGGCCACCGCAATTACCACATACTTCCGAGAAGCAGGAAGAATGGGGGGTGTTGTTGCCCGATGAACTCCCTTCTTCCCTACCTATTCCCGAACTCTGGAGGGAAACTAGGGCCTAGATAATACTCCGACACAATCATACAAGAGACCGTTTTCGTGCAGTGATTAAATGTTTGTATTGGAAACGGGTTAGGAACATTCCAGCTTTAAAACATAGGTACAATAATTTATTTATGTTATTTATATGTATTTTTTTCTATTGCTGATATGGTATCTTTTGTCTAAATGATATTTCTCATAGAAGAACGCTATATGTATTTTCTTTTATATGCTCTTTTATTTTTTTACGGGAGCATAATGAATATTCATTCATTCATACCTACGATATCTGACTGGTTCGCATTTTTCTAAGTTATCTCATTTTCAGCAACTCTATGAGCATAATTCATTGCAGTTCGTCCATAAATTAGAAGTGACAAATTGACTTTTTAATTTATCTCATTTTCATTAAATTTTGGAGTATTCTAGTCGAATATTGTGAGCGCTCTACCCACTGGGCCATCAAGTTCTTCCCTTTCCAATGTGCATTACACTAGTGACAAAATTTCCGATATTACTGGCTTCACTCTATTACATCAATGATTAAAATCCAAATAAAATCGTCATATTATGTACCGATCATAATACCTCCATTTACACGTAAGAACGCCAATATTTCTAATGAAAAGTTTAAGCTTGGATGAATAGGATGCTACATTATGATACAGTTGAGCACCGCGAAATATACGGCTCTGTCTCAAGCTCCTTTTTTGCCTACTTAACTGGTATTTTTGGGGCACTAGCTTCATTTTGCTCGTTTTATCACATAAAAAACTTCGGATAAAATTCAGCTGATTTAAAAAACTTTTCAGTCAGAGATTTTTACCCATTATTTTCTAGCACCAAATTTCTCATTTCATCTCGTGCAAGTGCAGTACCTCATAATAATAGCATCATTTGCTTCTCTGGGATTACTAAGGCTTAGATCGCCGAAAAAAGTATTTAATTGTGTGCAAGAACGAGTGATGAATAATTTTGGTCGAATTTTATCCACGAAAAATAGCGAAATAAATTATTACGAGGTTATACGTATTTTCGTTTTCGTCGCCAAATTATAAGGGACATTGCACTGCTTTGACTTAGGCATAAATTTATTTTTCCACTAAGTAAGAGCAGAATATTAAGTACCAACTTAAGTAATGTCACGAGTGGATTTACAACTTCTGTTGTTCCGAGCTCATAAAGTTGAAGGAGTCGCGTAGTACGTTGATGTCATAGCGTCGTGCAAGTTCATGTTAACCGCTGAAGCTAGAAGTTTCCGCACTCTGGAGTAGTCTTCCATCGACATTTCACAGTTTCGGCCCGCACCCAGTGGAGCAACTGTGCAGTCTTGTCACGAGGTTACCGCAAACAACGCTGGCTGATGCGCCACTTAAACATATCTTGAGCTTAAGCGTCAGGGCACTGGGTCACAGATGACGGGTAAGTTTTCAGTGGGGAGCTTGCACCAATGCCAAAAGTGTTGACGGAAATTTTAATGCTGTGCATCCATGAGTTTACTCTACCTGGGTTTGTAAGCTCCTTTAAGGATACTCCCTACGGCAAGGAACTTTTTGCATAGTTAGTATTGGAGTCTCAAGAGTCAATATATGCTAAAGAATTGTGTGTAATTATTTGTTTCCGGCGATACTAGGCGGAATTTTCTGAAAATTTCGAATGAATGCACTTTGTTTTTCCACATATTTTTTTTATTAAAACATGACTATGATTGAATAAAAATTCCTCAGAAACACAAAGTTTATTCATTCAAAATGAATGGCATAAATACTATAATAATCGTATTATTCTCATAAAAATGCCAGATGACTGGAAGTTTTTGATGAAACTCTTGTCCATCGCATTAGTTATTTTTAATCTTAACATAACCAACTGAAATATTCTGTAATTTAACAAACGAGCTCCGTTGATCTTTTGATATCATGAATATTATTCTAGCAACATCGTTGGCACATTATTATGCTACTACTTTTAGCTTTTTGCCCTGAATTCAGGTTCTTATTACACCCACATCATCATATATATGATCTACTGCTAATTTGTGGAGGCAAAAATAGGAAAATAAAGTAACTCTCATATGATTAAAAATTCTCACAAAAATTTCAAGCATATTTTTTCCTTTATTTTTAGGCAGCTAAAAAGAAATGAAATTGGGGGATTCGTACCATTAAGTGGGAAATACGATTATGTGGTACTACTTTAAAATGAAAATTTTAAATTGATAAATACGTTAAATTCCCCAAAAGATGTTCCAAGTGATATAGTATCATTAAGGAAGCCATTACATAGTATTATAAAAAATAGTTCCGTTAGTTTAGGCGCGAGTTTCGGCTATGAAATAGTTAGAACACAAGTTAGATATAGCACTTGAATTCGGATACGAAAATGGAATTCATGAGAGAGAATGTTGTGGAGCTGATGCTGAGTTGGGACTTCGAATTAATTTACCGGCACCGTAAGGTATTTAAAGGCGGAGAGAAGGTGAAAACGGTTTTGGAAAATGCATTGATAAAAGGGACTAAAAGCATCGTGCGAAAATGAGAGATGAAATATGCCAGTGAAATGGAGAGTTCCAGAAGCTGAGTTTGAGCTCATATCAAAATGACCCCTCCATCACTAATTGGTCCATTAGCATCGTTAATACCACATAGCAGCTTCCTTGACTTCGCCAAAGAATGATTTATTTTTTCTATGGAAACTGCTGCAAATAATTTTTTTTTCGTGCTCTCACTTGTCAAATTGAAAAGAAAATGTACATCAGGATTATGCTTCCTTCAAAGTGGATTACATTCATGTGTTGCAGTGATTTTCTCTTGCAATGGTTCAAGATTTTTAATACAATTGTGTTGACAATATGGGTTCCATTTAAAAATCTACTCAATATTTCTATTTTTAAATGTCCCATCCGCAACTTAAGTTTTGATAGGTGAGATTAAAAATCGCCCTAATTCGGGCCGTTGACATCAATATATTGTGAAAAATCGTGTACACATGGGAATAATGGATTATATAAATCACTTGAAGTAGAGCATAAACTAACGACGGCCAGAAACTTCGGTATGATTTCATTCTTTGAGTGTCACATGATAGATATACCAACTCATAGAATAGCCGTCGGAGAGCGTTTTTGCCCTGCTCGTTGAAATCGGAAACGGTTATTGGGGACGCAAATACCAGAATGCCTGCATATTGTTCACATAAACATATATATTTAGTTCTAAACCATGATTTTTCAACATAGAATACCTATGGGATGTATATTCATATTGGCATATAGTTGCTTGCCACATTTTCAAACGGGGAGGGCTACTTGGGACACAAATAGTTGTTTTCTCAAGGTATTTTAATGAAACTATAGTTAATAGATTTGACTACCGTGAATGACGCTCTTAACATGGGATTTCATTATTGTAGGAATACAATTTTTGATAAAACTTAGCATTCGTTGTTAGAAGTTACTGAGGCAGGCGAGGGAGAGTGGAATGACATCCTGATTAATGAATGAGAGAAATAGCAATTTTCCACAGATTTATTTAGCAAAGCACGACGCCTTTCGACCGTCAGGTCATTCTCAAGTACAATCATTATATTAATCGCTGTTTGGTCCGTAGTAAATTACTTCGGGGGTCGTGTTGCGTGTTAAATTAATACTCTCCCTCTACATAAACCTTCCTAATTAGTCGAATTAAACCTAATGATTACTGATTGCTAACTGTTCTGCAAACTGCAGGAAATTGTTTCGTGTGCTACCTAAAGTAGTGTATGACGTTTTCCTAACCATTAATATATTTTTAACCGAGAGCTGCGAGAAATCCACAAGAATTGCCATGACAATAAATTCCCCTGGACCTTTGGTCATCCGGTACACTGCGCAAACCACTACTCTATTCATGTTCTTTAATGCCAATGGCCGGGGAAGTCATAGGTCCTTGGTTCGATTCTCGATCCAGGGGAATTTTTTCCCATGGCAATTCACGCAAATAGTAGTCTAAGTTTTACTTAAGTAATCCGTCACCAAAAAAAAAAGATCGATGGTGAGGTATGCGTCCTCTATTCATCGCTCGCAAAGCGCCTATTGAGACGGCTTTCAAGTTATTGGAGCACCTTTATAAGTCGATCCGTCCGTAAAAAAGATTGGGGTGAAAATTTTCGGATTATATGTATATTTTTTCGTCGGAAGGAGCTTTCTGATCACATTCCTTTCTCGGAGAGTCACGAAAGAGTCGAGTCTTCCTCTTTAAAGAGTCGTGAAAGGGATCGAGTCCAAGTGAAAGGGAGAGCGGAAGACTTCTCGCCATGGTCAGCGCTCGAACACTTTCGCGGGCAAAGTGCTGAGGCAAAACAGAGCGGCGACACCATCTCTCCAAGGGCCTCAGGGGGAAACCCATTGCGGAATCGTTCCCCAGACGGATAGTTGAGCACGGAAAGCTTAAAAAAAAAACAGAGAAGCATTTCAAAAACGACAGCATATTTGAGCGTACTGTAGGGAAATCAACGGAGTCAGAGGATGCAATCGAAAAAGGTAATGTATGGTGACTTCAGCCGCTTTATCACTGGCATTCAGAAATTGACGTGATACAAAAAAAAGAACACTTAACTTTGCTATGGAAACGAAGCTGGTCACTTTTATGTGACCTTTTTCACCGATCAAGTATTCCCTAGGGTATGCATTGAGTGACAATGAGTATTTAGAGTGAAAGCAGAACATATGCGGTGAATGACAACAGTACAGAAGCATACCCTTTCCCCCATCGAAGTAGAGAATAAAGTCTCAAACAGAAAATTTTGAAAGTATTTGTCTACTATTACTTATGCAGTAAAATTGCAAGTGAAACTGAAAGTATAGCAATTTACGGTTAAAGTTTAGTTTCTTAGGAAATAATGTATTTATCAGTTTTAAAATGCCCACGTTTTGAGAATATTTATGTGACCTAGCGTAATGGAGGAAAAAATGCACGAAAATTTCTCCATCTCATGAGAAGGACTAGGTGTAAATAATTTTTGTTCAATTACTTCTTTCGATTAAACTTTAAATTACGACACTATCAATAAAATTATTTTAAATGGGCAAATGCTCAATCAAAAGATACATATGCGCCATAAAAACATATTATAAACTGAGAATTGGTAAAATAGGCCGACGGCGATGTGAATTAAGAATTACGAGAAAAATCATGCAAATAAATTCATTAGAAAAGAACAGTCCATATCAATTAATAATAAAATAAATATTAAACTCTTCGACCAAACATTTTAAAGATTTATTCCAGCGGTGAAATGGAATATAAATTCCAAATAAATTACACCATCATCTATCATTTCTATTTCTGAGTACACTATTGCACTGGTTTGTCAAGTAGAACTTCGAGATAAAGCAGACCGCAGCAATTAAATCGTGCTTACTAAGATTGGCGCTTGCTACCGCGCGGTCACTGCGCAAAAAGATAAACCCCAGCTATAATCTCTTTCTTTACATCTTAGAGGACGTTGAGCTGCCTTTGAAATTATAGTGAATCTTTTAGGGTTTCGGAGAAGAGGTCCATTTTGGAGAGAGACCAGGCACATTAGGGATAACGGTTTCATATTGATTACTCGACAGGAGTCCGAGAATAGGTCCCAAGAATCCACGACCACAAAACGCAAACGGATCGCTCTTTGATTTTCTGCTTAGGGCCAGATGATGTCGGCCAAAGAGATTACAGTGGGGATTTTTCATCACAGAATCGCTTTGAGGAAAAAAAAACTTAGAACAAATATAGAACGGATGATAAAAATATCGTCTAAATGCCGCGTAGGCTTTCTTTGTTTTTTTTTGGCATAGGAAAAATAAACACGATTGAGGTGCTTTCACTTTTTTTACTCAACTTCATCTAGATGCTCCTACTCGCATTTAAAACTCTCAAAAAAGGAAATCCTCTATACTGGAAAAATTTAATGAAAAATTAACGTCAGATAATATTTTTTTCCAATGAGGAAAATAGAAGAAATATGTAAAGGGGAGATAAAAAAAGCTATGAATGCAGGGAGCCATACAAATTCTGCTTTGATAAAAATTGCAAACCAGAACGCAGATATCTTAGGTAAAAAACGATGATTTGCAATATGGTCCTGTAAGATTAAATTTAAACATTAAACCCTGCTTAATAATGCAAAAACTTTCGATTTAAATCAAAATTATGAAAAAAGTGAATAAAATTACGGAAAAAATAACATTATTTGATCGAAGGGGTGAAAAAAGCCGTTATTTTCCAGGTGAATATTTTTTTGCAATATAACCCAAATATTTTTAATTTACTTTGGATCGACTCACGCCGGTACAACACGATAATTTAAGAGGATTTATGATCGATATACAACCTAATACGAAGAAAATAATACCTTTTCTAGTAAAATCAACAGACTCATATCTCTAATGTAGACAAACGTCATTACTGCCTCTAAAGACGGTAAAAACGCAGGTATAATTTTTATAATGATTGGTAAATGATGACGGTAAATTTTAAAGATTCTTTTCTGGCATCAGATATGGACACAGTTACTTGGAAAACCCCGATGATGTGTTGATACACTATCCTAATCATAAAATTTGCCCATAAATCCTTGTTTTCTGAACAATGGTGTTGACTTCCTTTGTTGCTTCCTCTTAACTTCAAGTTCTGAAAATATTAGTACAATCAATGGAGACAAGAAAAAGAGGATGAAAAGGTATAAGATGATGGTGACATCAAAGAACCATTCATTTTAGCACCCTGAAAAAATTCTTGCTCCAAAGAAAAATAAAAAGGCCTGAATAAACGTAAATGAACATAAAAATATTCCATGCAAAAATAATGCAAAGATTGAACTAAAGTAGTAAGAGAAGAAGAATGTATTTCTATTGAAAGGCAAAGCAGTAAAATTGAAACAGTATGTCAAGAGGATGCTCCAGGTAATTGACTGAAAATGAAAGGAGGTAAAATTGGAATGCCTACAACACACTAACAAACTGATTATGAAAATAGTGACTCATTGCGAATGAAAAAAATAGGAATCGAGAATAATTGGGTTTGCAGAAAGGCAATGCTGTTGAGAAATTTTCAGAAAAACCAGTTCCCATAACTTTTGCCGTTCCGAACTAATGCCATTTATGTTAAATAAATGATATCAAGGAAATTATGCCAATTTATTGTATCGCAAATTTTTGCAACAGGTGAAAAATACTGAAAAATATTTTCAAAACATTGTTAAGTATTTATTTGAGTAACAAGTGTTGGTGCAAACAGATGTGAATCATGTCTCCATATGCATAGAAGAGCTTCTAACAACTAATCATTTTTGAAGTATTGAACTTGTAACCCGCTAGATTCTAGGAATTTTTCTAGGAATCTACAGATGTTTGTTATAGGAACTTAGGAAGATAAAATTGCCTCCAATTTAACATGAAGGAAAATTATTGACCTTGAATGAAAGATGAAATTGGCACTGAATTACATTTAAATTACTTTTAAAATTGTTAATATCTTATTTAAATAATTTATTTTGAACACTTTGACCTCCTTTTTAGCATAAGAAGTATGATTAAAAGATTTTGTGAAAGTTAGCAAGCGCTTCTCCTGATGATGATGCGAAATAAACGATTAAAATTTGAAAAAAAGGAGCAAGCAAAAATTTAAAAACATATCCAAGCTGTGAAAATATCATATAATTTTCCAGTGAATACTGTTGGCTGATGTCAAAGGCATGAACATTTAGAGACAGAGTTCATTTTGTGATAGGGAATGGTTCGAGTCATCCATTGCTGGTTATTTTTAATTTTTCCAAAGCTTTATAATGATAGAAAACTTTTATCCGTACTTCCCTAGTCGCTTCAGGGCGCTTTTCCGAGAACTGCTTATCCAGAATCCGTCATTTCTAATGTATGGAGCTCTGTCTCCATTCTGAAGACCCTTGCCATTCCAACAGTTCCTACTAAATATTTTTGTTCCTGGAAAGTAATTTAAGCTGCCTAAGTGTATTTAATAACAAGGTCCAGAGGAAGTTAGTAAACTGTAGTTTGTTTTTCTTTCTAAGCAACCTCCAGCGAATTTCATGTTCATTGAGAAACTTCAAGGAATGTAGTAAATATCAAATTTCTCCTCTGCTGTTATGCTCATAAACTCTCTGATTCCTTATCAGTCAGCCAAGGTTGTCTATTTTGCCCTATGTTTCGCTGAATCAAAGTAAAAGCCTCTGCAATCTAACATGAGGCTCAAAGCTATGAAAGGAGCATTTACGGCGTAGCAGATGCCCTTAAAAAGACAGAATACGAGAAAACCTCACGCGCGTTGACTGGATCTGTGGTTTCTCTGTTTTGGCCCTTCCGCGAAAATCCACCAAGTTTCCCCTTCCACCACTGCAGAGCTCCCCAATTTCATCCAGCCCACAACTTGTGGGATCCCTTCATCAGTCCCTTGCGTTAGCCTTCCACTCTCATTTCCATTTTCCAGGGACCTCCATCCAGCCAGAGTGCTCGCTCATAGGCGTCATCTGGCTTGGTGAATTTTGAGCTGGCGATGCCAGGATGCCTCCCAGAAGTCAAGATAGCTGAGAAAATTTTAAGACGTTAATCTTTTTAAAATTTCCAAGGTCCTTTTCATACGCATCACATCCTTAATCTCGAGCTGAAACTCAAAGTTGAGCTAACATGTAACTGTTTCAACTCAAATAGCCATGAACAACGCAGATATATAGATATCGGCTAAAATGGAGTGATTTTTTTCGTGGAAGGAGAAGCTATTTTACCCAAATGTAAAGTCATTCACCCTACGATGCCTTCATGCTTAAAAATTTACTTTCGAATAAAATATACGGTTACTTAGTGATCTAAAGATTCCTTATACCAGTTTACGCTATCGCAGCCATAAAGTCAGAATTGATTAAAATATTAAAATTCCAAACATAGTACCATCCATTACAGGAGGGATCCAATGAAATTCATGATACCGCGTCATAGACGGAAACCGTATTTGCTAAAATTGATTAAGAGTAACATAGTAATGATAGATATTTTTTTAGTCTACCTCAATGAGGAATAGATAAACTTATAAATAGCCAAAATTACCCACAATTCCTGAATGACAGCGTTCATCACTATGAATCCCCATAACCCTAGTGCGTTCAACTAACGAAACTAAGGTCATACAAATTAAAACATTCTCAAAGGATTTTCCTCTTCCCTTGTAATACACATGAATCCACGACTTTTTTAAATCAAAGGTGGTACATTAAAATCCTTAAATACATGCAACTGTCAATGTAAATCATTTTCCCAGTTTCTAAACAATGGGTATCAAATCAAATGGGGATCATTCGATTGGCTTTCAGTGAAATAAAATGAGACCTAATCACCAATCAATATTGTTTACATAAAATTCAGCCTAAGCTTATACATATTTCACCTAAATCTATCACGTGCCAAGCTCTTGAAGTGGACTTTTGTACGTACATTATGGTTATAAATCTCAGATGCACTGAAAACGAGGAATGCCATAACTTGGCGATGCACAGCGCAATATAAAATGCCGAGGCCATCTAAAGGACGCCCGTAAAATTTGAGAAAAGGCCCTAGAATCGATGTATAAAAATAAATTTTTTTAGGAGCAAACAATTTTCTGCAGAAATGCACATTTGCACACGAGAAGAAACAATTGTTTTCAGGTTTTTACTGGGTATCATTTTTTCATACCTTTCCAACTCTTCAGACAAATACTCCTTGACAACTGAGTCGAAGTCATGAGATAAGAATTTTGAGCTGATTTATTTTATTTCTGTGATACAATATAATGAAACAAGAGGATAAGATGGTATGGGAGGAAGAGAAACGTTGAAATGCTCCACTTGGAGAGGCAACGAAAGATTGCGGAAGGAAGGAAGGATGAGTTACAAAAAGATATAAAGAGGAGGCAGATGGTGCAGATGTATGTGCACACTAAAAGAGAAGGATATGCTGAGGCAGAGTAGAAGAGATGGATGCTGGACAAGCACGTAAGTGTAGGAGGAGAATGGTCTGACGGATACATTGACACGACATGGACCATATATGATTTTGATTAAAATAAACAAGGGAATTGGACCGTTGGGTGTGAGGCACTATATAATATTATGCGCCTATTTACTAAAAATATCTGCCTTAAAAGTTGGTGTACTCTCTTTGTGGTATATATTTTTGACATGTCTACTAATAAGAAAAAAAGTGTTGTGGTAACGACTTCGATGCATGTGCGCATTTTGGGGCTCCAGCTTTAAGAATTTTGATCGACGACTAAGAATAGCTCTATCGAGTGCAATCAAGTTTGAAACTTTCGCATATGAAAAAGCATCCAACTTAACCGAGAACGGAAAAAAAATTATTGTCTGATCTGGTATCTAGTGCTTGAACCATTCGCGGCATCTAGGTACCCGTCACCCTGGTGGACATGAAGAATAAATAGGTGGTTAAATTGGTAAATACACTACACACAATATTTGTGGGGAATTGTGCTAATCAAGGTCGAAGAGGAGTTGTTCTCAATCGAAATTTTTTTCATTGTTTTTTTCCGGGAAATTTTTTGTACTTTTAAATTTGTAGAAAAACTGGTTCAAAGCTTACAATTTTAGCAATTAATTTAAAATACCGTTAGAAATCGTAGGTTTCGCTACTTCTCAATTCCGTTTTGTATGTCGGCCAAAAATAGTATAAGTAAGTATTAGGAAAAGTACAGAAATAAGTAAGAGCATCTAATACTATTATTAAGATAATAATACCATTAGCTGCTCTTATTGATAAAAATATTAATTGGCTGATGGTAGAGGTAAGTTTAAACTAAATTATTATTTTTTTAAATAAAATATTCATTATATTCTTATCTTATTACTGGAGTTCAAGGTGATCTATTCTCATGACTTTGGTTCACAGGACCAGAGATTGTCTAAACTACTAGTCTTTTAAAGGTTTCCTGCCACAACGATAAAAATCCAACCCGTCACAACTTCGTAAAATCCGACCCATGTGGGGGAGACAAAGGAGAACGCTAATACGGACAACTTGTCCCATGAAGGAAGGAAATAACACTCCCCTTTCCTCTGCGGCCGCTCATCGCGAGTGTTTTCGGTCCGGCGCGGCACCGCACCCCATGGCACGAACAAAACCACACGCGCGCCCCGCCGAAATGGGGCCGGGGATCTGGAGGCGGAGAGAGGCAGCCGTGGAAGGAGGTCCGGGGCTCTGTGGTACAACCAGGGCCGGAGGTTTGTCAGAGGACGCAAGGATCAGATTGCCGCCCCCTCCCCGATCCCCCCACTAAATTTCCACGTAAATTTGTTCATCTGGTTTGACATAGAACATTGTAATTCTATATTTTTCTACTGATAATGTTTATTTACTCTTCTACATATATGTATGCAAGCAGAGGCGCAGCTAAAAATTAAGGCTAGGGGGCGGTTTTGGCAAAACAAATACTGGGAGTCTGGAGGTAATAGGGTACCCGCCAGGTAAGCGAGAGTTACGGTGGTCCTTCGCTGGAAAAAATTTAAGATAAGTTGTTCAAAATGGTGAGTTTTACGGATTTCTGAGGGATATTTTATTACTCCTTACAATATTCTATACGTAATTTTAGTCCAATTAAGTAAAATGCGAATTTATAATGAGAAATTTATGAATGAGAACTTAAAAATTTCTCTGAGCTCTGTAACGCTAAGCCACGGTATAATAATAATATTAATAATAATATAGCATATATATAACACTGTATAACGATAACGAGGGGAACTTTTTAGTCTCAACCTCCCCCGAAAAAGACATTTATCTATCTATTTCTGCCTCCCCCGCCTCCGGCCCTAAAGTAAAATACAACCATAAGCAATTTTTTTGAGATGCGGTAGATTAAACTACACGCCGTGTGTTTGCAATTAAGAATTTTGATTCTTATTATTGCTTAATAATTTAAACTCAAACAATTACTTTTAAATAATTCAGGTGGAAAAATTAAATTACTTTTTAAAATAAACTTTCAAAGTTTTGCAACCCCATGAAATCTGTCGCCCAGGGCCTTTCCCCCTCCACCCCCGCGCCTCGTCCTATTTCAGGGCCTGGGTACAACCTTACAAGGCGAAGGGGATGAGTTGAAGCCGCAAGGCTCGTCGCTGGCATGGCAAGGGTGGGCTTCTGACGAATAATCGGAGTGGACAGAGTGAGGCGTGGGCGAAATGGAAACCATAGAACCGTAGAAGGGAAAGGGAAGAAAGAGACAGTGCTTGCGTGGCTGGGTCACTGTAGAACAGGGGCATGCGTTGAGATTAATTTAGAGTTAGTCTGAGGTCGGCCACAGCGAAGAGTTGAAGCATCATGCTCCGGCCTTCGGTGCGAACATTTCTGGACCACTGGGTCAAAAGATGGAAGTAAATTGAGATGACGTAGTCATGAAAGTGAAACTAGTAACGGGGGAGAAGTAAAATAGATGCCCACCGTTACTCGTCCACCTTTGATGACTGCTTCAATTTACTTTCCCCCACTTTTTGATCAAGTGGTACAGAAACATTCGCACCGAAGGCCGAAGCATGGTGGTTCTATACCCTTTAGGGCAAAAGGTGGGGCAAATTAGCGTGGTGCGGTCATGAAGATGATACTAGTAACGTTGGGGAAATAAGATCTATTAAAGCGCATAATTAGATGCATCAAAACTGAATGGGATACTTTTTATGAAATAATTTCTATTTAAAATATATTGAAAATTAAGGCCCGAAGGACGCTTGAGCAAGCACACTCATCGTCCTAATTTTTAATTTCTACCGCATTGCGGAGTTTGAACCCAATATGATGATGATTATTTGATACTTTCCCTAGTCATGTGAACGTAAATGACCAAAATAATATATCTTTACTTGGTAAGGAACCAAAAGATCTTGACTACGTCGCCCGAATTAAATCGTTAAGATCGTGAAGGATAAGTTGCTGTTCAGGGACATATCTCCCTCTCACACTGTTTGTGTTTGCACAAGAAAAATATCAACCGAAATAAGAAAAAACCTCGAAAGCTAACTAGGCTAATACTCGGAGCGAAAAGTATAATACATCTTTCTACCCAAAACCAAAATAAAATCAATCAATGAGGAATCAATGAATCTATTGCAATTCGCAATCTATCTGGTTCAACAAAATATTTTTTCTGATTCGACTAAATTCACTGAGATTTAATATACATCAGGCACTCGGATAGCCTTTTCTTCTCATCCACATACTCAGTAACTATCATATTCTAATGAATTCCGTGCAATGGCATGGTACAAATTTCCCTCTGAGTGCCCCCACTCGTACCCATGACATCGAAGTAGCATACGACCGTGTTTCAGAAGTAGAAAGTACAGAAAAAGAATGCTATAATAGCCAAAACTCGAAATAAAAACGGTTCCTCTACGCATAAATCCATTATTCATGGGCCCTCCTTTACTGACGGTGCATAAAAAGGAAGATCAGATAAGGGAGGAGACTTCGCGTGTTCTGCAGAAAGAATACTCACACAGCTATTCTGCGTTTCCGAGAAAGTCGGAGAGGGAAATGAGAGGAATGCCAATGGAATGAGTTTTGTCCACACGCACCGTGGTGAGTGCCCCAGCGAAATTTTAAAGCCAAGACGTGAGGAAAAAGGAACACGCAATGCGGGCACTGGACTACCAGAGAACGCCTTGAGCGAGTCTGTCTAAACAGAGGGTACCTTGTCCAAGCAGAGTCACGGAGCGTCAATGTTCGGGTAAATTGAGGACATCGCCGCAAGAGGCTGCACGAGATTGGGCGAGGGAAAAAATCAAAAAATTTCTACTTGATATCAGGGATTTCCCCGGAAATCAATTTCCTGGCTTACCCCGCCGGACAATCTGGCTCACTCCCTCTCTCTGATTTAGCTGGCAAGGATACTGAACCACAATATCCCCTGGACAAATGTGGAATCTCATTCGTTCCGCGTATGAATATGGACACGGCTGGGCAAACAAGGTTTCCCATAGGATTGAAATCCATGCCATTGGCCTCAAATATTAGTGTACTTTGGGATCCAATTCATTTCAATTGCAAGACCGCGTTAAGGAGTAGCATTGTAACGTATTGTATCAGTAAATTAAATGTAAGGCTTTGTTGAAGGCTCAACATTATTCTCAGCATGAGTACTTGCAAATAGTTTGTAAAATAATTAGGGAACAATTTCCTTTTTGACTCCGCTTATTAAAAGTATTCTCTGACTTCGTGAAGTGGGTTCAAAAAACGTAGCCAGAAATTCATGCTTATTTTCAACCAAGAGGACAGTTACCTTAGTTGCATTTAATGCGATTAGGAAAATGTGTTTCAATTCCAGGTGAAGATGGATAATTTTACAAGGTCGTGTCACAACATTGATGATTAAAGTGGAATCAAAAAGCATAAATAGCTACTATGATTTTTCATTCACAAGGTGACAAGGCATATACCTGATCTATAAGATACAATTTTCGCCTAAAGGTGAAACAAGGTTGAAGAAAAGTTACACAGGATCAAAATACATTTTTAATTTTTGGAACCTGTTCTTGCAAAACATGCGATGAAATATATAACAGAATCATAATATATTCGTTATTTTAAAAAAATATCATTACCAAGCTTTAGCATTTAGCAACAAAAACTTGAGAGAGATAAGACCAGTGTTTTTAAATTTCTAGGTTTTAATGAAGAATTGATTGCTTAGAAATCAGCCAAGTTTGTCCCATCAGTTTGCTTCTTAACATAGGAATCGGAGACTATACAGCGCTGATACGTAGCGTGGGGGATTTAAAAATTATCTTAATTCGAGAGAAATAAAGAAGTGTGAAACA
Source organism: Ischnura elegans (assembly GCF_921293095.1). Classification (NCBI taxonomy): domain Eukaryota; kingdom Metazoa; phylum Arthropoda; class Insecta; order Odonata; family Coenagrionidae; genus Ischnura; species Ischnura elegans. Next base: position 113,108,283 of record NC_060248.1, read on the forward strand.
AACAAGTTGTTTTAATTATGTTACATATAAAACATTTCTACCTCATTGCGCCAGAAACTGTACTTTTTGTATAAAATAATTAACCAATATGTTTGATAAAAAAGAAGGAATACCTGGAAATATGTGTTTATCTTATCCTTGAGGTACAAAACTAATAAAAGAATTAAAATGAGTACAACTATGCTTACTGTTATTACCGGTAATGCTAAGACTCCAATTACAGCCAACAGTACGCCCTGGACTCGTCTCGAAGACTATCGTATTCTAATGCTTAACTCAAACTGTGCAGAATCGGTGATCTGCATCGAACGACGTAGATTCTTGCTGCCTCGTAGACTTCCGTGGCGTTCTTGGCTCGATGAGAAAGAAAGATGGAGAGATCGAAATAAAGTCTTGTCCAATATTAATTTGCACACCCTACTCACCTCCACAAAATACACGCCATAGGCTCGTTTGGCGATGAGCGAGGGCGTAACTGACGGTCTCATTGTAGGGATGCCTAATAGGCTTAGCGTGGGCGATCTCTTTCATCGCAAAATGTTTGAAAATAGAGCGGAACAGAGGGATTACCACTCTCCCACGGCATTTTTTAAGCATAGGATAATCCTTCTTTATTCCTTTTCCATCCGTTTAATATTACACGTAAAATAAATTTAAAAAAAGTGAACAGGCTCCAAAGAAGGCGAAGATGGTGAAATGGATGATCATGGCAACGACATTTTGGCTTGCATAAGGTATAATATACATCAATTACTGAGGAAATAGAAAAGAGATTAGAGAAGAGCATTATGCATCTTCATTGGACCGGTTGTTGGTAGAAATCAAGACATGTGCCCTCATTTCAAAGAGAAAAAGTTCCTACTTCACAAAATAAAACGCACAATTGTACACCCATGCAGGTGTATTGGCCAAAATTACTGAATTAAAGTTCCAATGGTTACAGAATTCACCGTATTTATAATATTTTACCCCAAGCGACTTTTTATCGTTTCCAAACTCTACGAAATAGTTATTCAGTCAAAGTTTAAAGCCTATGGAGTGGGTAATCGCTCAAATAATGCCGATTTTGAGGAGATATCGAAATTCTACTTTTTGGACGGCTGAAAATGCTCAGTCAGAAAAATGCTATTAAAATATAAAAAAATCGAGCTGAAAGGGGACAAAGTTGAAAATATAAAATAATTGACCCAAAATAATTTTATTTTAAAACTTTTTTTTGAACGATACTCGTATTTAACACTTAACGAGCTGACAAAGGGGAAGATCGGCTTGCTACCCTGTGATTATTTCAATTTTCAGGGTCATTTTGAGAAAAAATTCCTACCGCTAAAAGGGTTAGCAACCACCCATGATGGCTGTGAGGAATCAGCAAACCGATAATTTTTCTCTTCATTTAGCTTTGTTTTTTCTCTTAATTTTGCTCTTTATTTAGCGGCAATATCACAATAGAGTATCTAGCCGATCTTCTCCGTTGTCGACTAAATGGGTGTCGGTAAAATATCTGTCCTCTGTCCTCTCCCGAAAGGGGTTTAAATATCCTTCCCTCATCGCATTCTGGGACTCGGTTGTGTTTCTCCTAGCGTTAGGTGGTGGTGCATCTCCCACCGAGAAAAGCAAACATTAAGGTTTGAGTTACGAAAAATATACTTCATTTAGATTTATTTGCGTTAATTATTTTTCATAATCACAGAAAAATACCACCAGAAGTAATAATGAACTAAAAGCGTAACTAATATTTGCTAAAACATTCCCCGGGTACGCACAAAATTTTAAATCAATCGATTCACATGACGACATTACGAAATAACGATATATATATATGTTTCTTTTCAGAATAAAATAAACATTCTGGTAATAATTAATGTTTTCCTTAACTAAGGCAGGCGACGCCACAAAACAATCTATTAAAATTCGAATGTTTAATCGCATTTTCCTGAAATTATAGAGAGGATTTGTTTCATTAATTCATTTATTTCCACACCACCGAAAACAGCACTCATTCGCCTTTTTTGTCGCGGTTTTCAGCACATTAAACAATTTCATGTGCACGAAGAACCATACTCTGGATTGTGGCAACCTACCCAGATGGAACTCGAAGCCGCGACCTCTTGTTTGGCAGGCTTTAACCCTCCGCCACCGATTCTTATAATTTGTCGCCATAAATAGATCGAATACACTGAAATGATTATGTCTCCAAAATTTTTTTGAACATGACATATTATTTCTTTCTCGCACCAGCCTCCAGAGCTAGATTACCGAAGAAATCAGCTCAATACTTGTGGCGAGATTATTCAATCGTCCTCCTGCTAATAAACACGTGACCCCTTCCCATCCTTGTCAAGCTGAAATATCACGGGTATCGAGGGTCCTCCGATGGCTCACCCACGTTTCCCGAGGCCAACGTCGTCGTCCCTCTCCACAAATTCCCACCGAATCGCACTCCTGAGTGTGCCCAATTACCTTCACCGGATTCCATTCAGCAACCCGAGCGTGCCGGGTTGGAATGCCAGATGCGTGCAGTGGCCGAGAGAGAGAGAGAGGGCGGGTTTGGTTTCGGAGTAGAAGAGGTGTTGCCATAGCGATGGGAGTGGAAGGGGGGAGCTGATTCATGCGAGAGATATTTTCCCGCCCAATCAGAGCGCCGATCGCTGAGGCTCGAAGCGCGTGCTACCACTCCACCCGCACTGTTCGGGGGATTCAACCCGATAAGCACGCGGAAGCTCACCCCGCGAGGTGACAAAATGATGATGATGATGATGAAATAAAAAAGCATAAGCCTCCTCGTCCACTCAATCGACCCCTTCACCTCTCGAAGGTGTCATAGTGATGTGCGTTAACCTATCCGTGACAGTGCGGGCTAACTAAGTTACTCCAAGTTATATATGTTGTATAATTTTTTTTATTTTTTCACTTTGATAATTTTTTGCATTTGATCTCAACCACTTTGTCGTTATTTTAAGTGATGAATGATTTTTTTTGCATTTAAATTGTTTTTGAAAACTCTAATTTTTATTGGTGAGGTAACTGAGATACCTCGCACGACTCTTGACGGAAGGAGGTCAGTTGACTTTTAACTTTGATATTTTTTGTATTTGAGCTCTACCACTTTGTCGTTATTTTAAGCGACGAATGATTTTTTTGCATTTAAATTGTTTTAGAAATCTTCAATTTTATTGGTGGGGTTACTGAGATACCCACGCACGCGATACCCAGCTTTTGGTGAAAAAAAACATGTTTGTTATGTGAGTGCAGGGATAAAAGTTGAATTCAATAAATTTTATTACATTATAACTTCAATAACGCTAATATTGTTCATGATGGCACCTTTTGTGCTTGTTTTTTCATAGCATGTTTGTCGATGTACAGTTACAATAGCAAAATCGACGTAAAAATCTGAATTTAGCCTACACTTTATTTATAAATTATACAAAAAAAGATGTTATATCATTAAAAAAGGAGCCATGGCGTTGAATTAAAGGAAGATTAAAATAAAACATATAATTCACGAATTACAAATAGGGTACCTGAAATACCTCACACAGTCGTTCGCGTAAGTTTTTTAGGCACAGTCACGGAAGGGTTGATTGGGCCTTTCAGGAGATAGACCAACTCTGAAAATAGATTCAGAGACTCAATTTCAACAATAATCGTTGCTTTAAAATAAAAGGTAGTAAATGATTAACTTCGGTGGCTGAATATGACTTGCAAACTTGATTGATATAATTTAGTGAAAATAATTATGGTGATAATTGTTCCATGCCGTAAAAATATGTAAACATTTAATGATTCCATCTGACTGCTAGGAAAATGCAGCAAAATAGTATTTTCTATTCTCCCTTATTTAAATTTCTATTTTCCCTTACCTAACTTATTAACTCAGTAGTTCAACCTAAGCGTTATGTGTGGTAAGTGAGAGTAGGGCTCACATCAGACAGCCATGGGCATGTTCTTTACACATTATAGGTGGGGAGGCAGAGGTTTCTTCACATGAGCCTCCACGCTCTTTGAGGTTTTTTTTTTGGGATGTCCGATGGCTTCAACCGGGACTTGAACCAGTATCGATAAAAAGGCCAGCGCTCTACCCACCGGATTATCACGCTACCCCAGTTTTCATTGGTTATTGCTAAATACGAGTAAAACGAGGAGATATAATCTTTTTGCCATGAATTATACTAAAACGTCTCACGGATATATCCTGTTGTTAAAACTTGATGAATTTTCGTGCCTAAAAATTTATAAGCAAAGGACTGTAACAGTCGAATTTATGGATAAAAGCCACTTTATACCAAACACGTCAGTGGAGCATGATGCTGTAAAATGCTGGAGATAATTCCATATATGCGGATGAAAACACGGGTAAACTACTTGATAATCATTCAATTACATTGTCTCAAAGAACGTATTTGTATATCATTGTATTTTATATCGTTATCATGTTTTAATTCATAGCTCTGAATTTAAATAAACTGAAACTCTGGCTAAAAACTTTTTTGCATCATATACATTTGACCTATACTCCAAGAATTATTTTATAATTTAATTTTGAAGAAAAAAATGCTTAAGGAATACAATTATGCTAATGCGTCTTGAAAATATTTTCTCTTACAAATGATTGATCTAGATTCCTGATTATGACTAGAAAAATCGGTAAAATTTAGCAATAAAATAATTAGAGTGAAAATAATTTAGTGCCGTAATATGTGTTCAGCATTTAATGATTCTAACCCAAGTTTCGACAGTGTTTTGAAGTCACATTCAAGGTTATGAAAATATTACTGAATCACAGTGGTGCCTGCATAGTAATGACGTGCCTCATTTATATTTTTATCACGAGTTTTTGCATTTTTGTCTCCTGCGTTTTTTTTACTCGATTTATAACCGATAATAACGTGAAATCTCCCCCCGTCGTCGGCGATGGGTGACGAAAGCTTTTTTGAAAAAAATATAATAAAGGAATACCTACCTTTGCCACCATTCCAATCGATCCTACCATCTCGCAGCACCCTCATTGGAGTCGCCAGGGAGAGCGTTGTGAACGGGAGATAAGGTCACACATTCACCCCCAAGCACACACCCCGAGGAATCGACGAATCGCGAGGCGATATGTATTGAGTTCAATCTTTCGAGAGCGTACTCGTTCACATCGTGTGCCGCACACATTCATCCGGAGTTATGCGGGTTGTCGCATTTGCGTTGAGCCAGAAGCTAGTGTGCTCAAGGGGAAGGAATTCAGCGATTTTTTTTCACACCAGCGTATCCGTATCCAATACTCTCAAGTGATCGTATGGTGTGATGTATTCTAATATGAGGACATAGATACGATGTCTATTCATGGCATATGAATTCAAGATATCATTATCGCTGTTAATACCCTACAAAAGTAGGATCTTTCACGACGTTATACCACAGTGACACTTTTATTCCAGTTTTATGGTATTTAATAATGCGTGAAAATATTCGGAGGATATATCGTATTAATATTTGTGGCCAACTATATTTTTTTACATTATCATCTCTCGTCGTTAGCATTAGCATCTCAGCAACTAAGTGAATACCACAATTTTTCATTTGTAAAAAATATAATTTTCAGCATAAAAATGCGTTGAAATAATACTTTGTTTAAATTTTTTTTATTATATTGAGAGTTTGTTTCCCATATATATTTAATATTGTGTCCCTAAAACAGAGTATGCAAGAAGTATATGTAAACCTACTTCGTAAAATTTGGAAGGGAAAATTAGAAATCTTCAAGACCTTTTATATATTAGTAATTGCATATTCAATATAATTTTATGTTCATTTTTCCATAATTTTAGGCAACAAATGCAAGTGGCCAAAATTTTCTCGTCGTAATTAATGATTAAATTGTGAATCTATAGAGAGTGGCATTATTTTTCTAGCATATACAGTTTTATTCCGAAAAATGACTTGGAAACTAGCTACGTCATAAAATTAGATTCTGAAAAAAGAAATTATGTCAAACAAGAGGAAATGACTTCCACTATTGGTACATAAAGTTGAAAGAAGCAATATCATATGATCTTAAAAAAAATCACAAAGACCAGTTCCAATGCGAAAAGACGGACACTCGGAGGATAAAAAAATAATATGATCCATAGCATCACAGTCCGTGCTTTCATATTTATGATGCCTAAGGTCTACAAACCACAAGAGAGATTTTTCTCTGGGCAGATAAATAAAAATCCTTCCTCCGGGAAAAATCAGCAAAATCCCTTTTTTTTCCCACTATCGACGAAAGGCAAAGAGTAGCTCACACTTCGTGCAAGCAGCCATTTGGAGCTTCATCTAGAAGAAACGACGAAGGTAGGTTGATGTTTTGGAGCGAAAAAAGCAGATAGAGAAAGAGAGGGAACTCAATATAATCCCAGAGGGCTTCCGTCAGCGCAGCGGACTGAGTGTGGCGGTCCGTAGCCTGGGATTGGCTAGGCTAGCAAGAGAGCGCTACCGCTCGGTACTTTCCGTCCTAAGCCGACTGCTGACCCACTTCGCGATGATCTTGGGCGGGCGATCGGGGTTCCAGCCAACGACACTGCACCACGGGTATACGTGATTGCAAACGGGAGATATATCGCGCGGAGGCATCTTTTTCTCGATCCTCCTCAAATGCGTGCGTCCTTTGCACGAATATTGCGACAGAGAATTCTCCAGTGTCAATATGTTTTCATCCAAAGCGCACTAAAATGGGTTTACAAAAAAAATCGACAATACTCGTGTATAGGGGTCATGGTACAGTAGATATGTCCCAATTTAATGGGGGAACAAGCTATAATTAGAGCTCTTAACCAATGCTTATGATCGTGCGATATACTCAACTGATTTCTTAACTTTTCAATGCCATTCCTTGCGAGTAAGAAGACCAAAATGATTGGTGTGAGTGTGTAAACGAAGTGATGAGTATTAATGCGAAAAAATTGCCGTAATGGATTCTCCAGTCCACCATTAAATGTTTTGTAACTCACTGAAGATTAAAATGTGTTTGAAAAAATTCGCTGCTTGCATCGCTGAGGGCATTGATCCGAACTTCACGGTAAAAAAAGTTATAATAATGTTGGTTAACCGAAATTCATATTCGTTATTATATAGTTATGAAACTTTTCATTTTCCATAGGTGCTGTTCTTTACGAGTTCAAATTTTGAATTGTTAAATTTTATATTATTGGAATAAAAGGATCACTTTACACTCATATGCACTGCGCGGATATTTTTTAAATCCAAAATGCGACCAAAGTATCAACACCTTACCAAAGTAGCAACCCCACCTTCTACGGGAGGGACTGCAGTCTCCTCTGAGTGTCCATTTGCAAGGGAGAGATCGCAAGCGAGGTTCATCTTTCTCTCCTTGCTCCCCTAATGCGTGCATCGTGTGAATCCCCGCGCAATACCAGTCAACAGCATATTGCGAGTAAGGCCAGGGACGGGTACCGTGCCTGAACTGCCATCATACCCCTATTCTCTTCAGAGACGCGTGAGGCCAAAACCTTGCTCGACCTACTTATCCATGATACTTGCCTAGTCGACTTATCGGATAAGTTTCTCCTTAATGAGGCATTTGATTTCCTCTGTGCCAGATTTAGCTCCTCCTGATAATTTATTATTCTTGCAAGCCGCGAGAAAAGTATTAAAAAAATAACGCTACTTAAAGTATCCTCGACCAATTATTCCGAAATGGCACGCTTTACGGAGCACTAAAAATAGTATTTCAGAAAAAATATAAAATCATACTATATATAGGCCGAATTTCTTAAATGTCTACCAACTTATGTTCTGTTTTTCTTTCCGGGTACTGAATTTTATTAGTTAAACCTCCGTTGGCCGCGGGGCGTATAACAGACGCCAGGCTATTTTTATGAGAAGTATCACCAGTGAAAAACCAGAGAAAACAGAACAGCAGAAAAATTAGGCCACGAGAATTGAAGTACTTTGGAAAGGGGTGGACAAATGGATTATCGGCGCAAAAGGAGTAAAATGGACACGGTTCAAATGCGTTCTAAACACTCAGCAAATAAGGAAATTCAATTTCCGGTGCCTTTATCATTACAGGTTATCAAACTCGAAGGAGTTCTTAGGTGTGTGCGATCGTACCACTTAAGATAATTGGTGCATTATTTTCCGTGGTAAGGAATTGTCTTTATTTCAGCGTGCATTCACATTGAGAATGGTCTCCGTATATCCCTTTTGCAATAATACTTCACGTGACTACCATCAACTCCAAGAAAAGTCATTTAAGAATGGAAACCTTAGAAAATATTATTTGAAACACGGTTAAAGGCATTAAAACACGAATGGAAGGGAAAAAATTAAATTTATAAGCAATCATCACGCGTATAATGAGTCCTCAACATAGAGGAGGAAAAATGTGACAAAAATAAGAGATAATTGTTAATTTATCATTATGGGAACACTACTGTCACCATAACGTACCGTGATAGATAGTATATTATACCGTTGGTAAAATCTACCAAGCCGGAAAAAGTAATGCGGACAGAGAAATGGGGAAATGAGACGGAGAGACAGTTGCAAAATGTAATGAAATGAGATTAGAAATAAAAAAGGACGTAGATTTATTTAAAAGTAAAGGGAAAAAGATAAACCTAATTAGCAGGATGCGTTGGAAAAGGAAATATGGATTTTTAAATAAAACGTAAAGACAGAATTTACGGGTGCATAACGTTTTGAAATACAACTAGATCTTTCCGGTGAGCTGCGATGAATCCGTTCCATCATTCATGAAATATCATTTGCGGATTCCGCTTAAAAACCGCATTAACAAGAACATAAAATACGCTTCTATATTTTACTATTCTCTTTCTATGCTATTACATCAATGTAAAGCGCGACAGTGATGTGACAACACTTCACAATGACGTAACGACATCAGCACGCGGTGTGTGGCATCATTAATAAAGTTTTTGAGAAGAAAACCTGCAAAGGACTTTTCATTAATGATTATAATAGTATGTTTAAAACTATTTATGCATTTGAAAACATGGAAAATATTACCAATGGAAAGAAAAAATGTACACAAAGAGCTTCAAGTAACTTCATTAAACTGTCATTAAAATGTTAGCAGAACAATTCCTATATTGAGGGAGCGATGAAGAATAGATTGGAAAGTGCTGAAATACAAAGGATGTATCTAGAAAGAGACAGCCATTCAAACAATATTGATTCCTACCGCTAAAATTAACCTCGCGATCCAAATTTGCGGTTTGCGATCGCAATAAATAATGAGGGCATCTGAGTGATCTGGGCGTGAAATTGGCACAGCACATTGAAGCTATTTCGTGTCAAACCAAGCCTGCTGCCTCTGTATCTAAAGTTTTTGAGTGAAATTATTTCAAAATACTGTCCATATAAGCTTTTCGCGTGCAAGGTCTATAGAAATTACCAAAACGTATCATTGCTGAACGTATATTTTTTAGATAAAAATGAAATAGGAGGTAACTCTTCAAAAAAAACTATTGGGATAATACTCGCCATTTGAAATTTTCTTTTTTCATTTTAGCACACACAAAAGTGACGCCTAAAACTATCAATTTAATGAAAATAGAGGTTACCTTTACAAATTATCACACGCACTGAAAATGTTTCGTCGCTCATTCCAAAGAACCTTACGGGAAAAAACATCTGAAAATTCATTTTTCAGTGCAAGAAATGGAACATGAACACTTCACGTTTTTGTTTGTGAAAATGAACTGCCACTGGGAGTATTGTAATTCGCTTATCAATATTGCCATGTAATGGAGGGATATTTCGTCTTTGTATGATGGTTATTTGATTGATGTGGGTTCAAACTAAACTTCATATGTTTGCCGCCGTCCTGGACCGATATGATAATAACTATCACACATTATATCAACGTATACCATTGTAAAAATTATCGAGATATATATTTTTTTAATCTAATCACATTTTGCATTATGAAACTGGATGAGATATATAATGAATACATTCGCCTATTCAATAATTGTGTGTCTGCAAGGTATTCATATATATTTTCTTTCACTTCAGTGAGTACTAAATATAGAATCGGTCCCAAACGTGATTAAACTTTTCAATAAAATTTCTCCTAACTGGGTCATTCAATTAACTTCCGTTAATTGCTAAACTCTTCCACGGCGTCATCAATGAGGTTTTATTTTAACTTGACGTACCATTTGAGGGAAATAAAAGAGCAATTGAAATGATAGGGTGAACTGGTGCATGCTAAACGATTGATTGGTCCTAACCATGGGTGAAAGAAAACTAAACAAAACAGCAGTGACTCGCATGACTCAAAAGTAGTGTTTATTCGAAAGGACGGTATTGGTGTTATCAACGACTTCCATGGACCACTGCCTCGCGCCCGCCAGTATGCAGCGATGGGCTCGCGAAGTGTAGGCACCATCGTTTGAATATAACTATGACTCCATACCTGCGTGATTGGTTTTTAGTGCTAAAAATGGATTTCAGTGAATTTCTAAACGGTGTATTTCTTTCTTTAAATTTATTTAAGTGTATCTATGTTGTCAGTGCTGATGAGGCGAAATGAGTGATGGAGCCCCGTTAGCAGTTAGTCCACCCCTAGATTAGAGAAAAGTTTGGGGAAAAAAAGGGCTTAACAGTAAGGACATCACTAAGGCAATAGCGATGGAGAAGGAATATCCTACCGTCAGGAAGAGAGGGATACAGAATCATGGAGAGTGCTTGTCAAAAGAGAGGACAAGAACGGTATACATAGGATATAGAGATATTGATTGCTGAACTCTACGCTGCGGAAACGTAGATTATGACGTGGCAAATAAACATAAGTTCGAGGCGATATATTAGTAGCCTCGAACTTATATTACCTATATACTGATAACCATGTTGTCTGCACTGAGGGAATGGTCAGGCTCTTCATTCCAAGACGATGCATACGGTGAAATATTTTTGACAATGGTAAAGGATTGGACGCGCTTCTTAGAGGTCTATCGCAACGGCAGCAAACCAAGTCTCTTAGCGCCCGTCCGAAAGTCACTCAAACCCCGAATCAAGCGGTTCTGACCCGTTCCCTGGTGCATATGCCCTGATCAGCCAAGATCGGCCTAAATATTAAGTCCCGGCAGAGCGGTCCTAGGAGGGCTGCCGGCGAGTCTGGCTGCCCGAACCTCCAGGATTCGCTTCGCATCGAATCCTTTATAATATATTCAAATAAATTCACAGTATCTGTCTCGGAATTGGCTAGTTCACTAATTTCATGCTATTTTTTAAGTGTTGCATAATTGGAAAAATGAAGAGATCCGTCTTTTTACGTTTTTGATTCGTCGCCTACTCTTCAAATAATTTGCATTGAAAATTCGACGGCCTCAACCCTTTCGTAGATAAATAGATGACCTCACGATTCCACTTGGATAGCATACTGGTCTGTTTAGTGGCCCAAAATGTCGAAAGTCCGTGGTTCGATTCACGGTCCAGGGGATATTGTTCTCATGAAATTTACCTCCGTTCACGCCTCAGGACTGAAATATTACGGATTACAGTCATGAGAAGCTTTAGCTCAGGTTTGAGGCTCTCAACCGGTTGTGGCTTCGCTGGAGTCCTTTTTCCCTAGCGTTGCCATCCTTGATGGACCGCGAGGACCTAGCATTTAGCACCATGAGATTCGTTACATTTGCCATGGAAACTAATGAACCTATATAGCGTAGTAGTCTGCGCAGTAGCCCGGAAACCCAATGGATCATGGTTCGTACCCCGGTCCAGGGGAAGTTTTTCTCGTGGAAATTTATGTCAAACCAAAGATCCTTCCAGATCGAGTAATGAAATAACTTTGCGTTGATGTCATCGATTCATGAAAAAGGGGCGGAAATATTCATGTTTTCTTGCTTTAAATTGCCAACGATGGAAATAATCGTAGCAGGACAGGTGGAAGGGAAGGAACATAAGGAATGCCCCCAATGACTGATGAAGGATGTAAAGAGAATAAAATGTGGCTATGAAAAGGCTAGCTGGTAGGAGGGAGGAATGGAGAGCTGCGTCAAATCAATCTTAGGATTGTTGACTCATGATAAAGACGATGATGAAAATTTCGATAGAATGGATGAATGATTAATTTTTGGCCCTTCTTTCTCTAACCTTTCTCTTCCATCTACCGAATTATTTTGGTAAACTCTGTTCTCAGGTCTGACTAAGCGACCCAATTGATATGATAGGGTGACCTGGTCCAAAGAATGACAGAAAACTACGCGAGCCTAAAATTTAGCCCTCGTTTTCGCATTAGTGTCCGGCGGATTGTGGCCATTCCCACGATTGTCGATGTGGTAATGGATGATGATGCACGTTGGGTCCTTTCCCATGTGTGCAGGAGTGAGACATTTGCGCAAAGGGCTAGCTGGATCGACGGAATGCAGCATGGTGCGGTTGGGAGGCTAGAAAGCACATGCGAGGGTGGCCGACAGTGAACGGAGAATTCGCTTGAAGGCCCATTTTAGATCAGGGGTTTGTGTAGCGCACGGAAATACTCGAGAATTGAACATGAGAGGAATCCGAAAGTCAATGCAGGGAGAGCGAGCCTTCTTTAATTAAATCTTTTCCCGATATGGGTCTCCAAGAAAGAAAAGAAGGAATAGGCGTGGGGCATTCTTATTAATTTATTTATTTCCCACTTCCATGTTAACAGCACAGTGTAGCCTTTACAATGGGGATTTTAACATTAACTATGATCATCACAAACAGCCAAGCCATGGATAGGGATCATTTACTGAGGAGGGACTCGAACCTACGACCTTCGGTTTGACAGGCGAGGACTTGACCCCATTGCCACAAAGGCCGGTAGTGGGTAAAATCCTCGCCGGGTGCCTTTGGTGCATTTTCCGGACTAAGTGACATAATTGAACCGAATATAACTTGCAGTTAGCCCTTCAAAAATAAAAATAAAATACTATCAATAATTTTTGATCGATGATGAACATAATGAATATAAATGATAGTCAGCAATAAAAATTAGTATTGGTGCGAAGGGAATGGTAAATTTATAAGCAGTATTCAGCGTGAAGGTATTAGAGGTTTCAAAAACACATGCGAGAGTGGGTTACTATGTACGTGGAATTCGCTTTATGGCCCATTAGATATATATAAAGACCTCGGGCATCGCAATTACTTGAGAAAATGAACGAGAGACGAGCAAAATGGTAATTCAGAGAGAGTGAGACATCTTTGATTTATTTCTTCCGAAATGGGCATTTACTATAGAAAAAGGAAGTAATTTGTTGGGTACTGGCGGTAGCTATTGCTATCATTGCATATCCGAGTATATGTGACATTCTTAAACCAAAAATAACAAGCAGTTATTCCTCCAAAAATTAAAAAAGTTAAGACTAATAACTTCTGATCGTTGATGAAAATGATGAAGATGAATGATAATGACACTTAAGAACGAGAAGTGGTTCTAAGGGAAAAATCGCTGTATCAGCGGAATTCAGCATGCAGGGATTGGAAAGTCCAAAAACACATGCGGGAGTGAGCAACTGTGTACGTGGAATTCGCCTAATGGCCCATTTTAGATAGCGAGTGTGGGAGTATCGCTCGGAAATGTCCGAGGACTAAACGCGAGAGGAATCAGAATGGAATTGCAGGGAGAGAGAGAGAGAGAGAGGGAGATGTTAGAGACAGTGGGGAATGGATATGAATAACACATTGGCCCTTCCGTGAAGTGGACAACACGGACCTTATGCCCCGTCCGCTCATTCCTCAAATCCCTCCGTTCTGCCGATACTAATTCGATGTGGTGGGGGTGCAAGGGCTCTGAGGGAGGGTGACGGATGACATAAGGGTAGTCGTTGGCCTATTCAATAATGGATTAGCTCCCATAGTGACATAATAAGGAGAAATGTTTCACATAAAGAAAATTTTATTCGATTTGGGTTTCAGTGCCACCGCAGTTCATCTTCAGAATAATAGCTATTGAAATTCGTACATTTAAATGTCAATTTTCCATTTAATTCTCAAGTGCTTTGCGAAAACTTGGATAATTGTATAGCTGTTTATAACTTCAACAAAAGCGTCTGATAAAAAAGCCGGAAATGAACTGTGTAAACTGTTAAAGAGAATAAACTGTAAGGTGCACTGAATTGTTGAGGCCTTAACCTTGTAAATTTGCATTTCAAGTGAGAAAAAAGTAACAAATTTTCTTTCCACAACTTAACATTTAATCCTTGACAAGTTTTAACACACTGTATAATTTTCAAGACTAGTGACTTCACCAGTTTTTAGTAGAATGTATTGAAAATAGTTGACGATTAAATGTTAAGTTGCAGAAAGCAAAGGTGTTATTTTTCCTAACTTAAACTGTGAGGCGTTAAAATTCTGTTTCTAATTATTTTTCTAAACCTGCGCAAAGTTAAATGAAAATACTCATCACCATCGATACGCGGCATTTATTGAAAGATGTTGCTGTATAAAATACATCTTATTGTTCCAAGATGATTACATCATCTGGTGTCATTCTCGCTGTCAGGTCCCATGCACCACCTCTATCTCGTTCTTTCTTTCATTATAACGATATCTAGCTACCACGGTTCCGCAGCGATGATTTCTGTGCATCAGGGAGAAAACCATTTTAACAAGGATAGAATAGAGGACAAATTCATGAAAACAGTTATTATATCCTCACATTAGATACACGTAATAGGTAATACGCATTGTAAGGAACCGACACTTCTATACTTGGATCGTATTCTGACGACGATGGCCAAGTATACATGAATGAAAGGTTAAAGACAAAATGAGCAGTGCTGGAGAGATTCAAATATGATTGAAAATTTCAGACGTTTATTTAATTTGTTTTTCACATACAGCCGTGATTTCAGCAAAAAGTGAAAATTTAAGCGAAAACATGAAATGAAACAAAATACAAAATCAATGCAAAAACAAACAAGTAATAAATCGGATAAGAGATGAAATTCAATTAGATACATAGGTATGAGGTAAAGTTTGAACGGTGAAAGTGTTTTCAATGTTAAGTAAATAGAACCGATGGAAGGAGGGAGTGAGTTGAGAAAGAAGGAGAGGCGATATAAAGGTGAGCGTTTCGTTGGGGAAAACCTGGGAATAGGCAGATGGAGTAAGGAGAGCGAGCTGGTGGAACGAGTTGGTATTCTAAAATTCAGCAGAGAAAGGACAGTCAGAAGTCGAGTCAAGAGTACCTACTATGAATGAATTTTAATCCGTTTTGAGTCTAAGGTTCCGTAGGCTACATAAGGAGAGAACAGACAAACACAGCATCAGAGGACATATTGCGTAAATATGGGACTCCATGCCTGGCTATTTTGTCAAAGAAGCGAGGGATGCAATCAAGGATTCTTGTATTGAATTGACGGCGAAGTGCATGAAGACAGGAAGATACGTTAGGGATGACCTATCTCAGAGGAAACCATGATACTGGGAGAAGAAAGGAAAAATAAATTATGTCGAGAATTATGCACACACAGACGGAAGAATGTCTTGAAAGCAACGATATGGGGCGTTAGTTTGAGATGTCGTGTTTACTATCCGCTTTGAGTAACGGAATAACGTTGGCTCATTTCCGTTGAGGAGGGAAGGTTCCTGATGAAAAGCACTGAATGAACAAGGGGGTTGAATGATGTGAGAAGGAAGAGGAACAGTTGCGAATGAATGTATGGCTGAGGGGAAGTTGAATGGTGGAAATAGATTTTGCTGAGATATTCATAAAATTCCCGGGAATCTGTCTGCGTGTAGGATAAATAATGATTAGACATGGGGAGGAGATAATAGGCAAGGGTTAATTTGTGATTGGTAGCAGGCAATTGGAAAAGAATTTGAGAAAAAAGTTAGGTATCTCTGCGCCCTTGAGGTGTTATAAAGCGCGATTTGTTTTACCTACAGTGTGCATAGCATTTGGTTTAAAGCAATAAGGGAAATTTTTTGCCTTTTGCATGTATTTGCCTAAAAAAATATTCCGCAGTGAACTCTAGAAAATGGGGGTTTTCTTTTTCTAGTCTGAGGAGGACGATTCGCCTAAAAAAGGTCGAAATTGGTGACCCAAGTGGCAATCACCTGAACAAATTTGGATCGAATGATCCAAGTAAATACATAAATATTCACTTCCAGAGTTCTCTACCGCTTCAAAATATGTTTCCTTCTTTTGGTGGAATCTTTTCTTTGCCTGGGCTATTTCTATCTTGCTTCTCCTATCACTAGTTAGTTATCCTGCTTCCCAAATAATAGAATTCAATCACAACTTCCAGTTTTTGTTTCATTATTATAAAGTTAATCTTGACTTCTTCTCCTCCCCTGCATACTGATATCTTAGTTATTTTGGTGCTTATTTTTAGGTGATATCTACCCATTATCCTACTCAAAACTCCCAGGACTTTCATCAAATTCTTCTCTGACTCCATAAGACACCTGCGTCATAGGAAAATCGTAGCATACCAATTTTTCTCCATGGATATTGACTCCTGACATCTTTTATTTATTTCATTATATCTCCATACCGAGGCAATATTGTTTACAGCCAAAGTCTAATAGCATCGCCGTCGCCCATTGTAGCGCTAATAAGTAATCATTTTCTATACGATACCATGAATTAATTACGAAACTTCCTCATTGGAATAGGACTCTCTCATTGGCAGAGGGAGATAATTAAAGGGAAACCAATGCAAAGGGAATGGTTAACGGGTATTATTGGTAAACAAGAGGAAGTTTGCTCCTTCCTGTTTCATTCATTCATTTATGAGCAGACAATTTATTACGCAGCCTAAAGAAGCTCCTTAAATTGAGAGACATGGTCGGTAAGTAAAGAGAAAAGAAGAATTCAACAAAGAAATTTTTGATCTTGAACGACAGGAAGCTACCTTTGCCATTAGTCCCGAAAAGAAGATACGAGAGCTTCACCGATAAACAAGTACGTACTCCAACTTCCTGTCCCTGTTAAGCTTCTTTTAAGAGAAAATATAGCATTTTATCCGATGGACGTTACAGAATAAAGAAGATAAGTAAAAAAAGTTATCTCCAAGTAGCAGGCTTTTTTCTCGCATCAGCACTGAAGGGTTAAACATTCGAAAAATGTATATACTATCGCATTTCACAAAAAAAACTGTTCTTCTTCATCTCCTCATTTCTCATTGAAGCGACTAATTTACCTAGCGCACATGAAATGGAAAAAATTTACCTGAAAAATGAAAGACCATGCTAACTAATAAAAACTTATACTTTATCTTCACCACTAAAATTGGTGCGATTTTATGCGAAAATCATCGATTTTCCCGGGCGTACCTATCGCCTCGATAAAATATCTCTGAAATATTTCACCTGAATCGCACTTTGAAAATTAGCTGAATCTAAAGCCGCAGTTTTATTACGCATTCAGATGGTCTCCTAATGGGAGCCCAAGGAGAGAGTTGAATGATCCATAAGTTTAAAGAATCATATTTGTCACCCTTGAAAAAATGAAATATCGCCCTTAAATTACATAAATTCATGCCCGTGGGGGGGGGGGGGAGAGGGGGGTAGAGAGTAAGTTGAGAGTCATTCGTTTTCCTTAAAGGGTTTTAAGGGATGATGGAAACAGGGAGGTCGTCAAGGGAGGTTCGGTTAGAAATGCTGAATGGAGAAATGGAAAGAAGGATCCGGAGCATTGGACGGGACAAACACAACGAAGTAATCCTGAGGGAACGTTGGGTTAGGTTCGGAGAAAATACGACGATGGCAGAAGACAAAGGCCTCGAAGAGGTATTCGGAACGAAGGAAGGCACAAGAGAAAAGGATTTGAGAAGGAGGACTCACGACTCGAGAATTCCCGGAGAGCCTGGGGGAATTTTTGATCTTACCTCGTTCCCAAGGCGCGCATTCGTTTTCAAGGCTTTCGCTCACCCGCAGTCTTTTTTTTTCGTTTTATCTCCAAGACGCGAATTTTTCGGAAAACGTACACGCCAATTACAAGTAAGTACATGGAATCCATGCAAATAGAAAAAGCAAGAAAATGTTCCATAAGCCTTCTTACCTTCGTTAAAAATTCCTCCATTCAATAGATCAGGCCTTTCACTCAGATATCCAATAATATTACCATCTTCTAAAACAATGACCAAAACTGATATTTCTTAGAATTATCATTATGCTACAACACAAATTAAAAAATATTTAAGACTACAAGCATAAAATTCAAGTGAAGAATTCTGAAAATGGAATTTTATTTCATTATATACTTGGAGCCTTCAATATATTTTTAATTTTTGTTGTAGCATGATGGAACTTCTAAGAAACGCCACTTTGTAAAAATAATTTTTATGTGTACGCCTTTGGGCACGTTATTCTTTGCAAATTTTTTGACCAGGGACATTCAGGGAGAGATGCCGCAAATTTCTAAAAATAGCTATATTTTATCCTATTTTGCTTTTTCGATTTAACTAAGACGTAAATATGATGTCTCCATGTTTCTGGGTTTCACCGCGTGGATTTTCTTCGCGACGACAGTTTCTCCGGTATTCCAACCGGCGTCATCAGGTCGATGTCGGCATTCAATTTTTGATGACTTATATAGGGCATTCTTGGCGCCAATGTTTTCATGCTGGATGCTGATTGGTCCACCTTCTTTTTTTCTCGTATGACCCTCTTTCATGAGTTGTAGAGAGGGTAGCCGTCTTCGCTATTCATGTTTTCAGATGTCTTGAATATTTCAATAGCCTCCTTTATTAGCCTGGGAAAATGCCTATTTTCTTTTGCAACAACTGTTGCTTCGTCAAACAGTATCTGGTATCCGGGTTCACTCCATGCATGCTCCGCAATAGCGGAGAGCTGAAATTGCTTATTTCAAATAGTTATTTTCCCAGGCTACAGGCTACAGACTACTAGGGCTATGTTTATGTTAGTATATTATAAACATATATATACAAAAATATAGAAATTTAACTAACATGGGCTATATTTATGTAATGGATATTGAAAAATTCAAGTTGAACCGAATAAATTCAGTTAACAGAGACTTCATTTGATAGTTTTTTTTAGAATTTCAAAATAAAAGTACACACAAAATACAAATTAAAAAATAAATCAAGGCAATTAATTTAAGTTACAAAACTTGCTCAAGTCAAAACTTGCTGTTGGTAACAAACTTAGCATGCTATTGATCAAAATTAGCGTACAAATAATTAAATACCACCCAATACAAAAACAATTTTTAGTTTTAGTATACACACTAAAACAGTTATAACGCTGCTAAAAAGGTGTTATAATTCATTTGAAATCATTTCTCATTCCCTGCGGCGTTACCCCGTATGAGATAAATGAGGTATGTGTACCAAAGTTTAGTGCGGCGTCTGTCCCTTTCTCTACGGATGAGACGGAGCACCTCATGGCTCCACGGCCTTTAGGGCCAATAAGTCGTAACTAGACTGGAAAAATTCCGAAGAGAACTTACAGTTTACACAAACCTCAAAAAATTATAATATAGCAGTAGTTTAACGTCCGATGAGAAATAAGTGTAAGGTTCGAAAATTTTTGAAGGCATTGCGCTTTAAAATCTGCAAAACCAATGACAAACAAACGGGACATCCTTACTTATTCTCTAGCATCTACTCTATCTCTGCGTTAGGCATTTGACCGCAATCTGTCAGAAAACGCCGAAACTAAGGGGGATTCGCAGTCTATCCCGTATTCGGCATCTCTCCCAGAATTACCGTATAAGAGGATGTCTGTTTGTCTGTACGCTATGCGTTTCCATACGTCAGCATGGATTTCGACCAAATTTTGTACATGGGTGCATTTCATGCTATCAAATCCCGTAGTACTACTTTTGGTTGCGTCCAATACGTCCTTTATGTCGTCTTCTCATTACCGTTTTTTATGTCACGTCTTGCAACTGCGGTTGGACAGCCAGCCGAGTAGGCATACCTCTGGACACCCTCAAAAAGAGCACATAAAATCCTATGTGATCAAAAAAAGCAAGTTTCCCACTTCTCTGGGTACTATCCTTACTGAGCAACGGGGAACCTATAAGTCTCGTATAATTGCTTCCTGTATGGATGTAATTGGAGGCTATTTACTGAAGCAGATTTTATTAATGCAGTTAACTTCAAGTTCTTTCGCTTTTTTGTAATATGATTTCACATGTTTTCACGAAACAATTCGACTAATAAAGTAAACAGGGCAATTCTAAATGTGCTATATGAGGTGATACGGTTTACAAGACAAATCATTGCGTACGCGTATCCATATTTTTCGCTCCATACCATTGCTGAAATAACATTCTAATAATTATCATCATATTTTTCCCATATCGAAATAATTTTGAACTGAAATAACTCGGAATTGCTACAAAGATAACGTAAAGATATCTCTTCCATCCAGATACTCGTTCTCTTCACTAGGGTCATCACTGTCAGTGAAATGGTTTGGTTATGAAATTAATACTTTCTATAGAATTCCATCTCCATTATCTCCTAGCATATTCAAAATTTATCTTGTAACACAACTCTATAGGATAAGATGATCCTCTCTTGTTTAACCAATTTCTTTACAAAATATTGATTTCTCTCCATTTCAAATCCCATCACGCCACTTCTAACTTACATCAACCTCCTACCTAGGATATCGAGCAACACAATGCCCACTCAGGAGCATTAAAAGTTTTGCTGCATCTACTAATTGTAAGTAATAAGTAAATATGATAGAGCGCCGTCCGTTTCAAAGTCATTGAATTACTTAGCTGTGCGGCGGTAGAGGCTGCGTTGAATTACAACCTTAAACTCAAAATACCGTATCTTTATTCCCTGCATTTCAAATAAGGAAACGGCTTGGATTAGTTTTCTGACTCTGGAGTACTTCCCACGATATAATTGGCCGACAAAGCTAAAACTATTACTCAGTGTTTGACTTTGACTCTGCAATTATCACGGAGGTTATCTGAAAATTCTCACTAATAGGATCCATTCACTAAGCCGTCTGAAGCTTCCCTTATGTCTTAATCTCTGAGTTGGAACCTCTCAAGACAGAAATGTAGTGCCTAGTCTTGTAAAGGGACAAAGTATTGCATTCCCTGTTGAATATTACGTTGTATTTTGTCTCCAAAATAGTGATTGAAGTCTTTGACTCAGGGACTATCTTAATGAAATCACAATTAAACACAGTAATTAATGCTCTACGATGCGCTGTTTGAATCTACGACTACTTTAATGAATAAAGCCATTTAATTCCGCAACGATGTATGAAATTCTTACTTTATCATCTACGTCTCATAATGTCAAAAAAGACGTATTTATGGTAGTTAATTACAAATAATGGAAGATAGAAATATGAAACAATGACAAGTATAATGTGAAAAATGAAATAATGAAAATATGATGTAATTTATGGTTAAATAGCGATATTCAACGAACTTGTGGGGGGAAATTAAGGAACGAAAGCAGAGTGGTACGGAAACAGAGGCCCGTTATAAGAGTAAGGGTGTCGCCAATACGGTGAAAAGAATCTGTAAATCGATGAAGGATCTTTCCTTTTGTCATTCTAACCCTATAATAAAATACAGTCGATAAATAATTTGCATCTTTCACCGGTTCCCTGATTTATTGACAGTAAGTTATACGGTTTGGCGAAACTTAGAGTGTAAGAAATACAAGGCTTAGTTGTCAGAAACATGAACCTTTACAGCCGTTCATTCGTTTGGGCAGCAAACAGAGGAAAGCGAACACAGCAGTTAGGGAATTAGGAAGATAATATGCATCAGCAAAGAAGGCGTTCGTGAATAGAATATACCTGATGAGAGGAGCTTAATGTAAGAATTAAAAAAAATAATGCGATGAGTCTGCTATGAAACGGTGGCAAAAAATACTTCACGGCGCGGGAACAAAGGACGCTCAGGAAGGATGACGAGATAAGAATGGAGGCGTTCGAGATATGGGTGTTGAGGAGAATGATAAGGTAAAATGGAAATATAAGAAAGGAGCCACGAACTTGGAGGTTGGACATGATGATTGAGGAGAGCAAGCTCCAATATGATATTTGGAGGAGACAAGGTTGTGAACGGAGCAAGAACTGAGCGGGTAGGGGATGCTATAAACGCTGATAGAAGGACGAATGTTAGGTGAGAGAAGGAGGGTGAGACAGGGAGTAGGTTTTATAGATAAGATGAAAGGGAAGAGGCCTTATTGAGAATAGCAAAGGGAATAGGTACCACGTTACATGGAAAGAGAGGCCTGCATAATCTTTGAACAGCTCCATGTGAACCTACACGGAAAAAAAGATTTGATTAAAACTATCAAACTGGTGTGATTGGTAGAATTTTTGTTAAATATACTTAATGTGCGAAAAATCCACAGGGAAAAAATCATTCGCCTTGACCGGGATTCGAACCCGGATCTTAAGGTTTGATGTAAATTATTACGCACTTGATTTATTTTACCAAACGCTCTTGATATGTTTCATCAAACATTTTTATATTTCATAATTTGGTCAATTACACGAAAGAGTTTGGTAAAAATAACTGAATTAATTTTTGTTTTTTACTGAAATAATTAATTAATAAGTTTGGTAACTTTTTTCGAAGTTATGATTAATTTTACGAAGGTGATTGCTTGTTTGGTAAAAATTATCAAACTCTACATTGCTATGCAAATTTGGTTTGATAGAATTTAATAAGCGTTTCGTAATCTATCGAACGGTCTGTCGTTCCTCTTTTGTTTATACCAATGCACATTTGTAGTTGAAATATTCTTAAACAGGCCTTACATAAAAGATAGGTTGGTAGAAATAACTTTGTTTTCATTATTTGTGATGGCGATAACGTTTTAATTTTGTTTACGTTCATTTTTCTGTTTTTTCCTGCTTTAAATTGCAATGTTATCAACCGATTTAGACTAGTTGTTAGAGTCCGTTGCTGTCACGCGGGGGACCCACGTTCAATGCTTCATGCAGGCGTACTATTTTTCAATTTTTTTGTATTTCTTTTGCAGAAACTTAAGTTAAACTCTTATTTTTTTCATTTTCAATCAGAATAGTGTTTTCTGGGTAGACAATCTTTCACATGTGCACGCTACATCGGTTTTATTATCCTTTCGATTGTGATAGTTTTTATCGAACTGCTGTGGCCATTTCGGTAACAATTACCAAATCAGTTTGATAGACTTTATCAAACTGGTTTGGTAATTATTACTGAATTTTTCAATGTGCCATATGAACCCAAAAGTTTGATGAATTTCATCAGAAATCGATAGTTCTAATCAAACTTTTTTTCCCGTGTATCTTAACCGGTTGACAACTTTCATAACAATAATAATAAAATGAAACGCATTTCAGGACTTACAGAGACCCATATAAATTGCTTGTCGGGAAGAGGAGATGGTAAAATTCATGAGCCATGCCTATGTAATGAAGAGGAAGAGAAAATCATCATTTGGTTTTCAGATCACATATGATATTTCTAGGTTTTTTCGACGTTTACACTAACCTACTTACATACTTACTACTCTGTCACTACCTCTCTTCCTTATTACTTATCACTCCGTTACTTACTTATCACTTACTTCCTGACAAAATAAGACTCCTTGACTTTCTAGGCTTCCGAGTAAGTGGCCATCCTTAAAGAGAAAGATTCCGCGAATGCGAATGACGCGGTTTCTTTAGCTACACCTCTAAGTCGTTCATTTGCAAAATATTTCACGGTAACTTTAACAAAGAACCTCTTGAATGGTGAAGAACCTCTGTTTTCCTCGTATTTACCGATATAAACTGATTGCAGTGAACGCACTTCCTCCACGGTTCTCTCACCCTACATCCATCACTCGCGGACAATACCCCTGCCACATCCCTTAGCAATGGATCAAGAGAGCGACGCACACTCCACCTCA
Source organism: Ischnura elegans (assembly GCF_921293095.1). Lineage (NCBI taxonomy): Eukaryota > Metazoa > Arthropoda > Insecta > Odonata > Coenagrionidae > Ischnura > Ischnura elegans. Next base: position 113,132,120 of record NC_060248.1, read on the forward strand.
CGAGTCGTGGAAGCCAACGCGCGAAACGGCAGCTTCATCCAAAGGATTTCTCGCCAATCCCACCCCCAAACTCCTTGAATACAGTCGTCCCCATTCTCTGCGAAGATGGGATGGAAGGGAGTGAGGCCATGAATATACGCACAAAGGGCGCCCACACGTCTTGGGGTCGGGGAGAAGATCGTAACTACCTATTCACATCTCACGAGCACCACCTCCATCCCACGCAATAATCTCTCAAACACAACCAGAGCGCCTCCATTTCGATATTTGTCGCGAAACTACTGAGTTCGCCTTAGGGATACAAAGAACATGAAACCATTTTGTAGTTCCTAATCCCTCTCAGTGGACCACAACTTAGTGTTATTTAACTATTAGATAAAAAGTTACGCTTTTTAACCCTTCCAATTCCATAGAAGAGTGCGCATCATCATTTTCTGATGTAATTTTTCGCGGCGTTCAGATTCGCAGTAGGGTAGATTACCGAATTCCGTCCGCGTTGTCATTTGATCGACGACATGTCAGCTACTGTACTTCAGCAGCCCTCAGGTCAGGCTGAAGTGGAGATCGCTTCTAGGGTGTCCGATATTTGTATGGTAACGCCAGACTGAGAACGCGCGCGCGCTCGAAGCGGATTGGTCCCCAATCCGCTGAGCATGGGAAAGGGGTAAAATCTTTTCGGCCCCGGAACACGTGTTTCCAAGTTCTGGAAAAGGAGTAGCCGTATTTCCGATTCATATTGTATGGCTTTTGTTATTGTCAATATCAAAATCTATGTGAGAAACTTCGACCGCCTTTTATGTATCTACATATCTCCACCTACGTGATCAATCGTACATCTTGGACGTATGCCTTTCAGATTTCAGAGCGAGGATGTTGATTTCATATCTTTATACCGCTCTTTAAAAATCTCTTCGGGTTGAGAGTCCATCAAAGTGGATCACGCATCACCACCACCGTGGCATATAATGTATATCCGAGATGTCTTGAACGCTTATCCGTCATGTCTAACCGCTATTCCAAAGGGACATTCAATAGAATGAATTCCAACGTCGGAGAGTGGACAATGAACCACGTTCCACAAATGCTATCGATTAGTAAAAAAAAAACACGATTTGCTTCCGAGGTTTGCCACGAGCTGATCCGTCTCTTCTCACCAGCATTGGAAATGGTTCTGCCTTAGGATGGCTTTCTCGCAAACTGAAAAATTCAGTTAAATTTTCTCTGATGGACTTCAGGCATAGAATTGGTAAAATTACCTCTGGAATATGAATCGCACTTGATTATTGCAGTGGAATTACACGACTACAAATAATGTGAGTGCTAATCACAGCCTAAAAAGGATTTGAAAATCGTAAACATCTTGTAACAGTACTTGCACTTCGAGATTTGATGGATAATATCTCCGAGAGTAGATGATAATAAGAGAAAGTCAGTCAGTCAATAATCTATCTGTGCTGAAGATTTGTACCATTCCTGAGTTTTTTATAATTATTTCAGATAATATGTTTCTGATGTTGGAGACAAATGAGATTGGTTTTAGAAAATAAACACTAAGCTAAAGCGGTATCTTTAGCATCGCTGGCAAAACAGTATCTTTGGCTTTGCTCAGCTTCGCCGGCATGATAAACATGAGGAAATGAAGCGCACCAAACAATTATCCGTAATATATTCGGTAATAAACACAATGACTGAGGTTAGCATTCAATTTTAGCCGTTGAGGTCAAAAGCTCTTAAAACGGATAGGTATCAAAGAGAAATGAGATAATTCGATGAAAGGGAAGAGAGGAGTATCATAACGAGATATCCTCAAAACGAAAACGAAACTGCAGAATAAGACGCTGGAGATAATTGGGTCGTGCTGGGGAATCCCTGGAGTAAACGCTATGAAATCGGTAAGGGTGGGTTTTCCTGGGAAAAACAAAGAGGTTTGCTTTGAAACACATTCACTTAGGCCGAGGAGAAAAAGACTGGAACGATGTCGTGGAAAGAACTCGCAGGGCATTGAACTTACTGTTTTTTGTTATTTTTCACAAAAGTAAAAAATTACTCCAAATTTCGTCTGCATTGGAAAAAATATTTTAGACGAAAGAAAAAAAATGTCGTGAAGAAACCATTTGGATTTGTCTAGATTCGAAGCCGGTTCCCCCACCTGCCCTTCAGGGTCGCTATTTGTTTTGTACGTACACCGAGCTATCTTATTTCAAGGAAAACTTTAGGCTGGGTTAAACAAAGCAAGGTGCTTGCCTCTCAAGTCTACGTTTCGGCACAAGAGACTGAGATTGTGCTTAATAAGCAACCGTTGGAGAGAAAACCCTACACCGTCGCTATCCGGCGAAGGACAATTTTCAAAGCACTGCATGAAACAAGCAGCTTTGAATGCAGCCAAGCGCACGGGCGCAAAGGTATTTGCATCAAAGGTTGAATTCGGATAAAAATCATTTGAATTTTGATAAAAATCATTTGAATTTGCTAGTATGTAATCTCGGATCTCCAAATCAGTTTTCTCATGAAATGAGAGCAGACACTAATGATTGAATTTTGGATCATATGCTAGAGAAAAGAGTTAAAGCGTCATGCTGAGTGAAATCATGATCACTAATTAAATAGAAGACCGAGGAGAGTGTTCGTATAACTTCCCAAGCTGTCTTTGACAGAGTACAGATTTAGGTTTCTTTCATTGATATTCATCTAAAGTAATCGATGACAAAAAGGCAGCAGTATGAACCTTATATGTAACCGCGTATAAGAAAGTACGTTTCACATGGATTTGCTTTTAATTCCAAATTAATTATCATTCACTTAATTTCATTCTCTATGAGCATTTTATAATTCTCACAGCTACTTGAAAAGTTTCAAGGTTATTCAATACAAAATAAAAATACAACATTCCGCACTTACGTAGCATAATTTAATTCCGACGCTGACTATGATGGTGAGTTCTTCCTTATTTTCAAACCTTATCTTATTTTTAAGTAGACACTTTCCTAAAGAACTTTACCAACCTATATATTTTTAATTCTGAACATTCCTCATAGTAGAAGTGGCCCGAAAGGGATATTTGAGATCATTTGCCCATAGTCAATTACCCATTTATTTTCCGGGTAACGAATAAGACACACGAGTAGATACATACTTTACTTCCTGAGGACTGATGTTTGAATGCCTCCGTAAGCAATCGATCACTTCGACGAATACATCACGCGTATACAGGAAATTATTGTAGCTTACTAATGAATTATCCTATCTTCTCTTCTATTACTCCCACGGATATTGATGGATACATAAAAACCTATGTGAATATCCGATGTAACTACTGTACATTCCATTATAGTGTAGATAATCGATTCCTCTGAATACTCCATTACTTTAATGAATGCATGGGTACTCGAGAACATGTCTGCGTACTTGATTGCCCTCTGGGGTATTTGAATACAGTTTGAGAGGTTGAATACCTGTACTTGAGTACACCCGACGCTCTCCCACCCTATCGCGGTGAAGCGCTACTTTTGCATAATGGAAATAGCCTTCGTTCCCTCCACACATTCACCATCCTTTACTTTCCCCCAAATCCCTACATCCTCCCTCTTCGTTATTCCTCCTTTTTGCCTCCAAGCTACAGTTCCCTCTTCTCCTCATTGTTGACACAAACAAGCATATGGTGGAACCGCTGAAATTTTCAATCTGAGTGAGTGATTTTTTTTGTGCTTCTAGCGGTCGTAGCACCCCTTTCAGGAATAAAACCATCTTAAAACCTTGGATAAGACTCAGGAGATATCTAGCACCTTTATAACCTTCACGTAATTCTTTGAAGCACGCTATTTTCTTGAAGCGCAGTTCTATTCGATTTGAAACCCTCATTATAAACTTCCCATTATGTTCCCTCACTCACAGAATTCCTTCAATTTTAAGTGTGCGTCTCGACGTGGCCGCTCGAGATTTCTCGTTCCCCATTCATGAAAATATTCGCGCTATCCTCGCGGGGCTAAGACGAACCTATATTCTCCGGTTCCTAAGAAAGCGCATGGAATTCAAAGGAGGCGTCGAGGGATGAGGGTGGCTTTTGTGATTGCTCAGCTGTACTCGCGTTACCACTTTGTTCTCCCGAGAGGATAGGGCAGTAGACAGAAAGGTAAAGGCAAAGAGGGAGAGGGACACACTCAGAATTAGACCTGGGGTACCTTTCTAGACGCCTCGAGTGAGAAAAAGACCTACAGAAAAATCTTCTTATTGAAGACGCTAACGCGGACGCGGACAAAAAGAAAAAAGTGTCAGAGGGAAGGGATCGGGAGGATGGTTTGGCAAATGATATGGCGAGAGAAAGATGAGATACTTGTTTTCGACAATAAAATCCATGCCTAAACAACGCAAATTTTCTTATTATCAACCAAATAAATGCATGACTTACTCTTTCAATGCCCATAAAACCTCGCATAAATTGTAAAAATCGATTTTAGAGGACCTGCGAACGTATCTTTATCCATTTATGGACAAAATTATCTTCCTAGCCGCAGCCTCACTCTCTGAGAAATATGTGCTTGTCTTAACTTAGGTCTAAGTTAGGTTCTCTCACTCAGTGGTTCAACACAAAGGTACCTCAGCACGCTAATACGAATTGTGGCTTCTCCAGGGATCTGCCACAAATATTTCTCATATGCATTCCCCACGATCGGCTTGCAGTATTCGTATAACAATTTTTTAGACGGGTGAAGGTATAAATCACCTCGGATAAAGCCAGAGGCGCGCAAATTTCTAAAATTCAAAGTATTCTATGAGGATTTTGACTAAAAGTGTGCGAAATGATTCACTCGGGATCTTAAACCCAGCCCAGTCAAGCTTCCTACCCACAAGATTCCACGCTCCCACTAAGTTACTGTTACGCCTTTCAAGTTGCTGTGAACCAACAGACGATTTATTTTGTTTTAGTGACGCCAAGTTCAGTCGTTGACAAAGAGGTCTAAGAGATAGCGAGACGAAGGCACGGTGAGGGTCACGCCTTTTTTACAACAACTTGACTTGACCGCCTTTGTGTGTCTATGGAGGTGAACATTCATAAAAAGGGCGTTACATAACAACATAAGTTGACGGAACTCGAGTTAGAACAGCCATTATCTTGGAAAAGTGAAAGTTCTCATGTTATAAACCAATAGCAACGGAGGCATTTTTTCGCATTAAAAATACCATAATTAAACACATAAAATGCTTGCAGATGTCAGATGCATTATGAAATGACTATTCTCTCGCTCGTGGTTTCAACAACTAATATGAAGCCTATCAGCTATTTTGGTAAATTATATTATTAACGGGGATGAAGTAAAAGTAAAATTTCCCAAATAGAACGGAAAAGAGGATTGGGTTGATGTGGTGGCTGGAGTGTTGACTTCCCTCCCCGTGGGCTTGGGTTCAAATGCTGGAGATACCCGAGAATTTTCAGAGACTACGCGATCCCTGCTTGAGTGATGGGTGGAGGACATTTCAAGCGCAACATTCTGTCCGTCGGATGGGACGGGTAGCCGTGATCCCCTTGGTGCCTTTCGTTAAAGAGCAGGCGAATGCCGACGCCGGGTTTCTCTCCATCTCTTATGGCGCAAATAATATTCGCTGTCGGTCGCCTCTTCCAAATGCCATGCCATATAGGACAGAAGAAAACGTGAAAGTCCAAATATTGAAAAGGCCAAAATTGTTAATATTGAGAAAGGAATTCAAGGATTTTAATTTTCAAAACATATAGTCTACAAAAACTGTGAATGACTGTACAAAAAATCGTTATATCCGAGGGAACACGCCAAATTTTTCAACCACATTATAGATTTTAAACCTTCAGAGGGGTTACTCTAATGCTTCTCTGAAAAATAAGAGAATTCAGATATACTAAGAAATGAATTAAAAAATTTCCAAGAGTAAATTAGTTAGTAGTCTTAGCCATCTTAATCATCAGTCTTATTTTGACATCAATGAGCTATTTTAAGACACAAGCAAGATAAAAAACTTCGTGGCTTGGGAAAGAACGGAGGAAGTATAACGCACAAAAGTGAGAAGGATAATTATACATATTATGTACTTTTCGTTTAAACTTTATTTTTACAGCATTTTTTTATCTCTTAGCAGCATCATTAGGTATATATACATAACGGAATTTTTGTTTGTTCTTGTTACATTGCATTGTTACATTGTGTGAACCTAGTCTCGTATGATTTTTTATAAAAAATTGAAGTGAAAATGACATGCGTAAATAAATTATACAAAAGGCCTTAAAAATACAAATAAATAAAATAACACAACTTGAAATTTTGGAAATCAATTGCATAACAAATAAAAAACAGATAGCTTGGGATCTAGATTACTATATTATGGGAAGACTTGTCAAAGGACGTTTTTTTTTATTCAAATGAATCCTCATAATGCCGCTTAGCTAAGAAAGATGTTGAACCAAAATTAAAGTTAAGAGGAAAAGTACAAATTTAAAATTGTGAATATAAATAACTTCCACGAAATAAAGCCTGACGTTGTGAAGAATATATATGCGAGGAGGATATCGTATTAATAAAGATTATAAGAATAATATGATGAATGAGAGACAGGGTGTACTGAAAGTGAATACTGGTACGTACGATTTTACTGAAATATTGATATTGGGACGGTTTATAACTGAAATGGGAATTAGAAGAAAAATATGGGGTCATAGAGAAGGAAAAACGTGGTTTTCAGATGGAATGTCAAGGTAAAAACACAGTCAGAAAACAAGCATATAAGGATAAAAAATACATTCAAACAAAATATCCTGACCTCAAACCAGGATATGCCCATATTTTTGTCTAAGTTAAAATACATTCCACTTCATACTCCAAACATTGGACGACGAAATATCTTGATAAAATTGAAAAAAATAAACCGTGGCATATTCGGTCGGACGGTTTTAAATTGATCCGAAAACACTTAATGAGCAATTTTGACCAAATATTTTCTCACTTGCCACCGGAGGCGAGAGACTCATGCCTACCGAAAAGATTTAAATATAAAAAAATGAAGTCAGTGGAGAAGTCTGCGCCGCTTGTGCTTCGGCAATAGGAAGTGAGTTCTTGCCTACCGCCACCGGCTGGCCGCTAGATTTAGCATGCTCTGAATGAACATGGGGTTAATTAAAACCTATCTCTTCATACAGAGGGCGTGGAAGGGGAAGCAGTAGGATCACGCTCCAAGGCTAGTGAAATTTGAAATAATGAAAAAAAATGAATGCAGTCGAGTGAAATGATTCCCAAAGGCTACAATCTGTCGTGGGAAAGGAAAGGGAATGGGTATTGTAAAGTATTGGGTAGGGAAAGGCGAAGAGGTAATGATAATATGAATAAAAAAAGGATAGGAATAAAGTAAGAAAAACAAAATTGACAAAAAAAACGCAAACTCGCACGCACGCACTCACTCACTCTACTTGTAGATTTGTGATAAAAATAAGTTTCCTTGGAGATTTCATGCACGCAGGTTTGCTAAGATATCTCTTAGGCCAGTGATCGTACCGTGAATCACAAAAAATATTCTACGAATTGGATATACACACTCAAACACAAACCTTGCAAATTTACTCTTACGAACAAGTTACCGCGGAGGTCTAAGGTACTCACAAGCTCAGGCATCCTAAGATGTCTCTTATGATTATACCAACGACGACACTCGCATAATAAAAAAAAGAAAATTGAGATTCAAGCTCAAAAACACACTACTCACGGATTTTCTCTAAGGAAGAAGTTTCCGCGGAGTGCTCAGTCACTCACGCGTTAAGGTTAAGAAAGATCTCCCTTGCGCTAGAGACCAAATTCGTGCGATAGAATAAAGTAGAAAATTCACATACACGCTCAAAAAGACACCTTATGGATTTGCTCTGAAGAACAAGTTTCTGCGGAGGCCTCAAGCACTCACGCACTAAGATTTGAGAAGAATTCTTTTGCGCCGGTGACCACACCAGTACGGAGAAATACAAAATGTAACCTAGTAAAATTTCGCCTACATGCTCAAAAAGACACCTCGGGGGTTCTCTCCGAAGAACAAGTTTCCGCTGAAGTTGCAGGCACTCAGGTTTACGAAGATTTCTCTTACGCCGGGGACCGTCACTCGCACAGGGATAGAGAAAAGTGGAAAGGGTTGAAAAAGTGCCAAAAATAAATACAAAAAAAAAGATGAATGTTTCGTCTGGCAAAGTAGACCTTCCCGAAGGAGAATAGGAACTATTTCACTAAACTACTGCACGCCCGTAAAACGTTCATCAATTGAACGCGAACGAATGGAATGGACTAATAAAAATCAAGCCGAAATAATTTCAACAAAACGACAAATCCGGAAGAAGACTACCAACGCTGTAAGGTATACTTTTGCAGCGACATTAATTAGTATAGGAGGCTTTCGGGAGCAGTTGCGCTTACGCTTTGTCAAGCAAGATTTGGCGACCATTGCAGGACGCATCATCAGGCAATGAAAGCACTCATGATGATGCCCCTTGCAATTGCCGCAAAAGATCACTTGGCAAAGCATAATACGCCGCAGCTCCCGAAAGCCTCCAATGCTGCAAAAACTGGTATGCTAGTCCCTAATACTGGTATAAAAGTCATTCAACGTGTGTCTTCATAATAGCATTCTGACTACGTGACAAAACTTAGCTAATTTCGCATTAATTTGTGCATATTTCAAACTATTTACGAAATTTGATACCTACGTACGTAATTAAGTCACTTTAACACGCTCATCATCATCATCAGAAACCAGCGTACATAAGGATATCGACCGGAATAGTTTCATGTAGTATGTGATTCACTGTTGATACACCATCAACTTCATCAAAAGCATCCTTTAAAGATTTACTTATAACCCTCGTCAAGAGATATGGCCAACCTATAGAAAAATATATATTTCCACAACTGGCTAGATTATTATGGGCTCCCTTGATCGATGAAACTAAGCACGATTACAAACTGATTTGAAATGGTCAATGAATTGTATTGAACCATAGTGGGAGTAAAAATATCATATAATGAGAAATGCTGGTATCAAAAGAAAAGCCTATTATTTCACCGTACTTTTGTTTTTTCGCCTCATCTCTAGTTAAAAAAAAAGGTTTTCTATCTTTTCTCCACGAGCCGTGGAGTGGAATAGAGGCAGCACTGCAATGAAACTCCGAGATTTCAGAGAGAAAACTTATTGCAATTTTCTGATAACATCCTCCTTCGGCGCCCTCCTTTGAATGCATTTAATACGATGCAGAGGTCTTTCCATTTTGAGTTTGACTTGGTAAATGGACAGCCTCAAGTCAAACACTAAACCCAGATGAGCAAACAGGATCGGTGCCTCTCACTTGCCTTTCCTATTCAGCTGTGCGTGGAAAAAAACCAAGCGGGATGCTTTTCTAGTTTGTTTACCGACAACAATTTCTCCGTCGATAGGACAAAATTAAATTTCCTCGCCCGCGGAAAGGGAATTTGCATCGCGACCCACCAATATTAAATCCCGTACGAGAGCTGCAGGAGGCCTTTCGTGCGACCTTGAGCGAAAAAGTCCTTATGCATTAAGGGGAACGGCGTAAAATCTAATCTCCGGGCCGAGCTAGAGCTTCTCGCAGCTTCTCACTTTGCGCTCTTTCAGACCATTTCAACTTGTGACTCTCCGAAGTAGTGCCTAAGCTTAAACCTCGTTACACCATCTTGACGAGGATGAGGTAGAAGAAGGCACTTTAGCTTCTGCGCATCTAGCTGAATAGAGTCACGTGACTTCGATGTGAAGTTCTCCCAAAAGTAATCGCTGAAGCCTCTTCTCGCGTCACGGGACAGCTATGTCCCGCCCGAAATGCAAGCACTGAAGGGCCGGAGCTTAGCCATATGTTAACAACGAAATAAAAATAATAGAGAAAAGAAAGAATGAGGGACTGGAAACCAAATCTTGAACATACTGAAGAAATGAAGGGGTGGAAAAGAAAATAAGGAAGGGAATTCCCGCCTGACTGAGCACCCCTTGAGTTGTCCGTCTTGCCGTCGACGAGTTGTTACTTGCCCGAGCTTCGGCGAGATAACAAAACCTTCCTCTTTGCCTTGACACAGGCGAACGAATGCACCAGGCGCTGGTGCAAGGCATGCACGAATTCTTCTTGAGCTTCTAGAGGCCTCTATAGGCGAAGAGGGACAAAAGAAAACAAAAACCAAGGCAGGCGGGAAAAAAGAAGAAAGAAGGGAAATTCAAATTAAAAGAATAGAAAATCATAAGGCTATTCCGGCCCGAACACCTTCATTATACAGTATACTTCAAGGTTTTTGTTAATAGGGGTGTTTGATTAAAATTATTATAAGTTCTATCAGTATTTTAATACATACCTCTGTTTGACGATGATAAATTGTTTTTAAGAGTTTTATTGCCATTCTTTAACTTGTTTCATTGAATATATCTCTTTATAACCATATTTATTTATTGTCCGTGATCCTGTAAATAATTCAACGTGAAAGTATTTGGAGATATGTTTTTCTCATTGGTATCTTTTCACTCTTACCTATCATCAGAACATCAAAACTTGCATCAATTCGTGCCTATCCAATTTTTCTAATAATACAGAGATGCATCATTAGCCATATTATAGTTAAAACGGAATAGAAAAAGAATTAGGATTTTAAATAGCGACAGATGGAAAGGCAAAATCGCACAACGTAAATGAGTCCATGCTCTCAACTACTTAAAGCTCACATATACCATGGGTAACCAGAAAAGGGAATAAATATCTTGCTCTTTACTGATCCATTTGAAGTCTAACTGAATTTCCTATTTTGGTTGAATAATAACTATTATGCTTCTTAATATTTTCCAGGACAGGGCTAATTGTCAGGGTGAAAGCATTGATATTCGTTCTTTCTTCAAAATGTTAAGATATATAAAACTAATTTTTTCCAAATTTATCCTTTTCAATTTAAATTTTGGTTTTACAGTGTGTGATATTCAATAACTCTGTCCAAATACAGTTATAGTTCTCTGGGTCTTGCAATGCATGGGCCTTTCTTCTGGAGTGGTATGGTACAATGAGTTAATCTTTAAAATAGCATTAAAATTCTGAAAATATTTTTTTATCGCCATAACAAATATGAAAAAATATGAAAAGTGTATACCCGACATATATTTAGAATGCTCTGAAGATTTAGTCTTTTGTGCAAACAAGATGAACTTGGGGAAGGCATTGCCGGTGCAACGCATAATAAGAGATGGAATAGTTTTTTACAAGCAAGCAATTCAAATTAATAAATTGTAGAATAAAATATTATAAATTAAAATATAGCCGCAAAAGTCACACTAACTTACAAATATGAATATAAAATACATCAAATGTGTATAACCAGCAGAATGTTTACTAAAAATCATTCAACAGAATATACTACTACTCCCGCCGCCAAGAAAATTTTTGTGATTGTCTTAAATTTATTTCAGAAAGTTTTTCTTTTGTCCCGTGTTTTATTTTTAGAACTCACTAACTCTCTTTTCATCACAGCAAGAGAGCATATGTCTAGCAGCACAAAATTTATTTAAATTATGGGCACTTTATGGGACCGTGGTGGAAAGACGAGAATGTTTCAGAGCGAAGCATCCAAGAGTCAAGAACGGGAAGGAAAATATAAAAGGATATGAAACCTCAAGAGGAAAGAAGGGGATAAATAATTAAGAGGAGTTAAAAGCACTAAAAACTATATTAGCAGTGTTGAAACTTCACTTGCACTTCATAAAAAAGTATTTGAGGAAAGTGGAGGCATAAAAAGTTCACTTTTCCAAGTGCCAACATTTCCAAAAATATTCCGCTTGCATTCGCATGAGGATCATCCAAGCTTTGCGCTCGATTTTTTTTTGAAAGAACACCCTGGAACTTAAAAAGAATAAAATATGCCTTTTGAGGGCGACATAAGCAAAACTTTTCCTTTGATGAAGCTCTTGTCTCATTAACCCCAAAAATGGAAATGAAGGAACTGCATCTTTGGTGAATTAAAAACACATTATACTTGAAAGAAATACATTATTTTGTAATATTTAGAATGAAGATCGAGATGAGATAGGGAAATAATGTAAATACTGGACGCAACTCAAACAAAGCTTTAAAGAAAATAATTAGGGATTATCTCAAGTGATAAGATTGATAGGCCACAGGATTCACGCTTGAGAATTTGAGTTTTTTATTTGTACCAGTCAGTTAAATTTCCATATATTCAATAATGTTTGAAAGCATAAATATCATTTAAAAGGTATGCAAAGAACATAGCATGTCATGAATGAACATAAAGATTATATATCGGCACCATTGTGTACCTAAGCGCTGAATTTATCCACGTACCTTCCTTGGTAGGCAATGTTTTTAAATGAAACTACCATTAACTACCATTCTCATAATTTTCAAGATGAATTATGCTCATTAAAAAATAGAGAAATTAAGAGGCTTAAATATTTTGATACCAGATTAATAAGCCTAACTATTTATTAAACATTTCCCTATATTTTGATAACGTTAATGTGGATAGTATTAATACCACTTTTAGTGAAGTTTTAGTTAATTGTAGCCAGTAAAATTTATGGCCAAGAATAAAATACTAAATCATACATTACCCTGGTTTTCTGTGATTCAGATAGTAGAATGAGGTTTCTCACCTGGAATCGCAAGAATAAATATCTGTTAACACAGGAAGGTAACATATTTCACATAGCCATACACATCACAAACATTTTAGGAGCCCGTGAAGTTAAACTAAATACGCACAAATAGTTATATTAAGCAGTGATTTTTACCAGAACAAAAACAGTTGCAATAATAAGTTTAAAATTGCTTAAACAAAGATGTCATCCATGGAAATAAACCCGCTTCGACGCTCTCAGAGATTTTAAGTTAAGTTTAGACATGAAATAATTATGAGTGAACATCTTGTTCGATTTTACCCTAAATAAAAAAAAGCTATGTAATGCTTGAATATTGGCATTTATAGCACCTACATCAAAATTAAGTTTGAAAAATATCGATGATACTGGGTTTATATTACTTCAATGCCAGTGAAAATTTCACTCATTTAAAAATAAAATTCCTATCACGAAAAATAACTCATAAAATGCATATCAAATGGAACAATTAAGCTTAAATTACTACATATTTATTTCAATTTTTATATTTTTAGCGCGATTATAAAAGAAAAAAAAACATGACGAAATATATTCAATAGTAACGACATGAGTGGAAATTCTAAGAACAAATTAAACCTTTCCTTTGCCAATAAATCTACATAAAGAAAAAAAACTTAGGGATGGCAAGGTTCCATCCAAGCTTAAGTAATACAGGAATAATGAGACGAAAGGAGGTAATATCGGAAGGAGAAAGGGTACTAACTGTGAAAGTTAACTCATATCAATCAAAAGGCTCTTATGGAGGGAATTGCCAAGGAAACAACACGTCCCCTGTTTGACCAGGAGAGTAACCGTAGCAGATAAAGGCTTATGTGTGTTTTAGCTTCTTTATTTTAGTTCTGTGCCATTTAAAACACGAATTTACAGGAAAGCCGCTTGGAAAATGTCATTTTTTGAATTACAACTCATGATGTACAGAAAAATGAAGAACCAGAGAATCAAGAACACAAAATAAATATTCATTTATACAAAACATCTACGTATCTCCTCTTCAGGACAATCATAGAAAACTAAATGTTTTATTTTAGATGTTTTTGAATGAATAACTTAAAATTTGATTTTCACAGATTTTTTTCATTAAATAATGACCATGGTTTCTACGGTTAACGGCATAATCTGGTGAGGAATGCATGAATGTACCATCTTGAATATTATTACGCTGCATACGGATGGCGAGATTCCCGTCATTCAATCGCGTCAGCTTATACCATTTTAGAGAGCACTATAGATATTTGGTAGTACGTTGTCAGTTGCTGTTCGTTACTTATTATGAACAGACATATCGTAAGGTTTGATTGAGTTAAGTTACATTTTAAACATTAGCTTTTTAGCCATGTTTAAACCAAAGGCAGTTCAAAAAACCAAAGGCAAATTGACACATATTTTCATTCTCAACACCTCTTACTCTTTAGCTCTTTCTCTAACGTTAGTTCTTTCTCAGTAGGTTTTCGCAGGTTTTTCTTGCCCCCCTTCTTGCTTGGGCGTTTTCCTGCAGTGGGTTTTTTTTTCAATAAGGACGACAGTCATTATCCTTCGGTTTTTCCCACGTTTGCTTGCAACTTTTTACACTTGGTAAATGGTAACTTTGTTGACTTATAACTTTGTTTGCTGATTGAAAACGGAACTTCTCTGTTTCTTTATGTACTTTCTCTACACTTAATTTGATGAGCAACTTGATTATGGATCTATCTGCATAGATTTTATGTTTGACGAGGGGTTAGATGGAAGATGGGACTTTCTAGTCCCAATCTCGCCCAATAAAGACGTACTTAATATTATTATAACTATTATTATTATTACCCAGGTACGTAGTTCCCCGGCATGAAAATACCCCGGTACGCAACGTGCTAGAGGAGTGACAGTTGAGATAGACGTAAAATAAACTAGAGAGAGTGGGGGGGGAGGGGGGTGATTAATAAAAAATTATTCGAAAATACAGTTCAAGTTATTCATTGAAAATGTTGAGGAAATTCCCCAAAGTGTCGCCGGAAACCACCAACTTTAATTTTGGATTGAAATCGATTATAACGCTGTCTTTTTACCAGGCGTTTTCTGAAGTGGAGATCAAAGGACATAATTAGACGAATCAATCTTAATAACTATTTCAAAACAAAAACTAAATGATGAAAAGGCTACAAATTCAGAAAAATCACTCAATATTGATCAGCATTGATACTATTTTAAGCAGTTTTCATTTGCAAAAATAATCAACGAAATTTATTTTTTAATATGAATGTGATTAATCACGATGCTTTTTCTCAGAAGTTATTCATGATGAAATGGAAATATAAATCGGGGATTTATTTGTCCCGACTTACTAGCGGCAGGCTTATTGGACGAGCAGAAGGTCAGTTTAAAGGTACAAAGAGAATAACATGGAATAATGAATTTAGCAGAAAAAACCAATTACATAAATATCGTTGTATTAGCGATATAAATGGAAAATATTCTTTATAAATCAAAGGCAAAGTTTGATGAGGATTAAATATAATCCATAAAAGTAAATACCGAAGCAACGCAGATTATATCTGACATCAAAGACTAGCATACTCATTATATTCCAAAATTAGACGTTTTTTGCATTTGTTGAAATATTCAGGGAGTTTGCTTGATTTGTATCTCGTTGAAATTGAAGCCTTGTTGACGAAAATAGGAAATCAACATATTTTCTATTTATCTTATGTGCGTTAAGCCAAATACGAAACTATCCAATGGATTTCTTGTCAGCAAATCGCACCTTCGCAAATGACAACCCGTAAACGGAAGCTTCTCACATAAAATTATCTCGCACCAAAGATATATCGTAACCAGAAATCTCGTAGCTTGATATTTCCTTCACGCATAATTCAAAGGCCATATTTTAAATCAGATGACTTAGAACGCTACTTTGAACTCATGGGAATTATTCACAGCCAATAAATAATTTAATAAGTAAATAATGTGTTTGAGCAAATAGTGTGATAATCGCTGGTTACGTCCATAAATTAAAGTATGCAATGATTTTTTGCATGGTGTTAATGAAATTGTTGTAGAGGTTAAGTCAATAGTGGACACTACGATTCGAAATAAACAACCTGCTTAAATGTGTTCCGAGCACCTCTGTGGCATAAATTATGTCAAAAGCCAATCAATTAGGCTTAATCCTCGGCGAATCCAAACAACGCGTTGCAACGCTATAAATTCTACACGAGAATGAATGAGAGGATAATAAAAATGGCATATAGGTACTTGCCCCTGACGCAATAAGGCTGTGGAAAGGGTATATTATTGCGGACCAGGAAATGAGCCTTGATGCGACGTGATTCTTACACATTAATCATATTGATACATAGTTCAAACCTGTCAAACAGAAGCGACGATAAGATAAAAACACCAGACCAGCATAGAAAGTGATGATTATCCAAAAAAGCTCTTTCTCAATTTAGTACCGGGAATGAGCTAAATTGAAGAAAGAAATCATTTATTTCTAAACTCATTACTAGCCTGTACCTAACACTGCACCTAACTCAGTATTCCAATGCATTATACAGGGTGGGGCAGAATGGACTCCCTGATTTGACGGGTAAATTGTGAAAAAACTAGCAAAGATAGTTTTAAAACGTTTATACTTCCCAAAACTGCATTCAATGCCATTTTATTTTTATTTGAATTTGAAAATTTGTTCATCCAGTTGACGACCTTGGCGAGCGATGCACATATTGAGTCGTTCAAAAAAGTTTTCGAAAACTCTTCTCAGCATATCTTCTGATATTCCAACGATGATATCTGTTATTGCCTCCTTAAGAGCTTCCAAGGTCCTTGGTCGGACTTTTTAAACCTCAGCTTTGAGATATCCCCAAAGAAAAAAATCGCATGGACTCAAATTCGGGGAGCGAGGGGGCCACGGAACTTCGCCTCGTAATGAGTTCAGGCGGCCGGGAAACTGTCTTTGCAGAACTTGGCGTGAACGAAGGGCGGTATGAGCCGTGGCACTGTCCTGTTGAAACCAAAAGGCTTATGTGCCATATTGCTGACCCTACTCTTCCATTTCAGGTTGAAAAAAGTTCTCCAGCATTTCATAATAACGCTTAGAGATAACAGTAACAGCTAAACCTCGAGATTCAAAAAAGTGAGGCCCAATAATGCCTATGGAGGACACAGCGCACCAAACTGTCACTTTGGGGCTATGAAGAGGTCTTTGGTGAAGTTCATGAAGATTTTCAGTCGCCCAGTACCGAAAATTTTGCTTGCTAACTGTGCCGGAGAGGTGAAAATGCGCTTCATCGCTAGACCACAGAATAGCGTGGAGTTGCAAAGAGGTTAAAATTGCATTGCAAGCATCCATACGTTTCAGTCTTGTGGACTCAATTCTTGAACGACCATCATCTTGTAGGGGTGTAAGTGAAGGTCAGTGTGTAAAATTCGCCTTACTGTTCTGGACGATATTTCAAGGGCAGCAGCATGTTTCCGCGCAGAGCGCGATGGGGACTGCTCAATGGACGCTCTCACTGCCACGGTGATTTCAGGTGTCCTAACACTTTTAGGTCGCCCTGCTGGTTTTCTAGGAAGTGTAGATCCTATCGCCCGCACACTAGTGATCCATTTCCTAATGGTTTTTGCATCAGAAACCTATTTATGACGAGCCAAACCAAACTGCCTACGAAAAGCCCTCTGTGTCGCCAATACACTATTATTGTTTATAAAGAACGTTTCTATGACAAAACCTCGATGCTCACCGGACCACTTCATGGCAATTACTAAAAAATGGCATCGCTTCCCCCACCAAACGACAATACTCCCACCCCGCTAACACACCTGCGCACTCTACAGTGATTGTCTGAAACTAGGGAGTCCATTCTGCCCCACCCTGTATATATCATGAACCCATCGTACCTGATAAGGGAGCGAGGTGACTTAGTGAATTATGACTTAGCCTACATGGGTCCCAGGTTCAAAGCCTTGAGACCTTCGGGTGCCCCCAAATAAATATCTTCATAATGCTAGGAGGATCAGAAAGGAACAGTGTTTGTTATTAAATAGAGATATACGAGTATATGCCGCGTGATGTATCGGAATTGTCTCGGCGTTTCGTGACTGACTTCTGGCCGCTTCTTCAAGAATGGTGCAGGAGTTTTGTTCTGAAAAAATATTCTTAGGCCACTCATAGCACGGAAAACATTTTCCTCCCGTAGGCGCCGGCAGGAAAGGGTCAAGAGATGCACTTATAATTTTTCATGGGATTGATCACTTTGAACATCCTATTCTCTATTTTCAAACTCAATAGAACAATTTTAATATTATCTTTTTTTGTGGCTAGCTTTTCGAGTTTCCCACGGTGCAGCAATGACAGAATGTCAACATAAGTAATGGAAATATAATGAAACGAATATTCGCGGAGGGCTGCATTCCCTATCCGTTCCGAAAAACCTGCGATTTTGCTCTCCCATGTCATGGCCTCAAAAAAATCTGTATCCTCACTCTGAGGAGAGAGAGAGAAAAGCCTTTCACTTTGTTTCCACGAGCGAGCGGGGACAAGCGAATAACGAGCCCTTGACGTGCGGGCCGTATTGCTCGAAGGATTGAGGAAAAGTAATATTTGAGCATGGGGGCGAGTTCGCTGTCGAGAAATGATGTGTAACAGCGGATAACGGAAAATAAAATTCTGCCGCGGCAAGACTGCAGCGCTATTGACCTCGCTTTCGACCTCTTATCTGGGGCTGACTTCCGCAGAACTAGACGGCAGCAGAGCTGGTGATTGAAACAATTTTAATGCTGTCAAAAATAAATATAGAATCGATTGGAAAAAACTGAAACATAACTAACGCTAACAATAATAAAGACGAGAACAGAGATAAAAATTACTTCAACTACTTCGTGAAATTTACTTCAATTATTTTACGTAGCACATGCACGAAGAGGATTCATATTGTTCGAAATATTAATCAGGCTCTTGTATTTTGTCAAAATTGACTCAAGTACTGACTCAACATGAGAGGGTACGTTAATTTTGATCCAGGCAAAAATCAAAAATTAAAAACCCGTTTCGTAAATGGGACTTAATGGAGAGTATTAAGGAATAGGATTATTGGAGTTGTGGCACAGCGATTGATGGTAACATTCCTTATAGATTAACTTTATAATTTCATTATCCAAAGTATATTTTTGAAAATTTCTCATTATTTCTAGTGAATAAAGTTTCTTCTCCTGACCTTCCTTATTATAACAACCATAATTAACATAATTATTATTATTATTATTATTTCTAGTTTCATTTTACATAATTAGCCTCAAATTAATAATAATCCTTTAATAAATCCAAATTATATAGGAGTCGTTAATTGGAATGGTATTCTTTGCCGCTAATAATAATTGATATCGTTTGTGAGTCAGTTGCATTGAGTTACATTGAGGTATTTTATGAAAACCTAGTGTAGATTTTTGCTAAAAGTTTTGCTATATAATGCCATTATATGTTACATGCGGGCAATGAATTTAGAAAAGCTGTTTGTATAGGTTCATAAAGAGCGAAAATATTTCATGCACAAAAGGCCAGCCCGCTAGCGATCACTGATGATAAATTTTAGCCAGCTCATTTCACCATTTTTGCAAGCATAAAGGCTCTAAAATGAATTGGATAATGGCAGTGGATAAAAATAAAATTGAAATTTATCAAAAAAATACTCAGTTAAAAGAAACTCGATTCTCCAGAGAATAGAACCTTATTCCATATCGAAAATGTGAGTTCGTCAATTCCACGAGGTAACTAAGAATGAAGATATTCCTTGTCATCTTCGATGCGTATTTTACGGAATCCATCAGCAAGGGTTAACATGAATTTTATAAAATTAATTTTTACAGAGAACGAACTCGAGTTCCGTTTAATCCTCAGAAAAGGAACTCCGTATAACTCTTAAAAAACAGGTTAGAATAAATAAGATGGCTAGGGCGTAAATGTTTCCCAAGAAAATTATTTATTACAGATTTTTACAGAATATGAATGCATTCTTTCCAATTCAAGTTCTTAGAAAACGACCTCGCACGACGCTTCGACGGTAATACTTATAGAATCCCTTATTTTCATCGCAACAATATTTGATATAATAGAAAAATATAATGTAATTATTAATTTAGAGTTATTTGAAATACCAATACTCAGTAAATTAATGTTATTAATGCCAATTTTAAAATTGACTGAGCATTCGTCATCCAATAATCTATTTCTAAGAAAGAAATACTCCGAAAGAAAGTGGTATCATGATATTGATCGCCGAAGCCTGTTTATTAAACCTAAGGACACCGAAAAAACGATTGAAGAAATTGTTTCCGAATAGGAAAATGTCTACTTGAGGCTCCAAGCTGTGTTAAGTCAGTCTTAGATATTGGAAATTTTATTCAAAATCGATTTACGATTAATTAAATTTTGTTTTCGGTTTTAACATCGATTTTCTGAAAAGTCGATTTTTGACCCAAATCAATCGAAAATAGTAATTGATTTTTAAAACAGTAAAGTAATTGCCTGCTGAAATACGTATGTGCTGTTTTAATAAAATACAAAACATGGTTTAATGAAAGCACAAGAAATAGGAACTAAATATGTTAATGTTGATGCTGAAGGTATGAAACAGCAATAAATTACGGGGGTAATGAGAATTTGACAATTTTCGGTATTGAAGTAAAGTATTACTTTTTTACGTCTAAATAATTATTCGCATTGGGGAAAGATGATATGTAACACACAGTTCTCAACGTATATTTTAAGATCAAAGGATGTTTGCCGGATTTGTTTAAAAATTTTCCTGGCTTAATAGATGAACAATAAATAGTACTATGATCCATCACCAAGAGGGATTGTTTTTCGCCGCTCTCAGAAGCTGGCAGTAAACGGTTTGAAAAATGTGCACCAACTTTCGTGGAGTTGTAAATCGTGATAATTTCGATTCATTGCTAGTAAATTAAGACCATTTAACACCCAGTGGTTAGTATGAAATCAACTTTATTCCTTTTTGGAAAAACAAAAATATTATTTCAACGCTATCATACCACTATAACACTATCTTTCAACGTAGCGTACAGTGTCGGTGATTTAATGTTCCTTATCCCCTAATTTTACTTCTCCTTCCCGTTTTATCATTGTTCCTAAACACAGTTTTTTAAAGCTTAATTGGTACCAGACACGACATTAACTAGTGGTCAAGAGTAGTACTTTCTCACAATTTGATAATATCTTGAACCAGCACTTTATCTATGGAGCCTAATTAGTAATCTTTTTCATGCGGGTCATGATTGTTTTCAGAATACATATATATATGATGGCCTGATGAAGACAATCGTGAATGAACAATTGGATAGGATGAAGGGCAAAGGAAGGACCCGAATAAATAGCATGGTACAGGTTACTAAGGATACAAAAAAGAAGAAATACAAAAATACTTATGAAAAAGTCAGCAGACGTAACGGAGGAATGTTCGGCAGGGCCAAACTAATCTTCGAAACGTTGACTTATGAATTACAATTGGTTTAAAATGAGATAATTTTCATTGAATTATTCTCGCTACATTGGGGGGGATTAGAGGATAATTGAGAGCCTTTACTCTCCATTTGGGGCACAATTAAGTGGAAGAGTCTGTTGAGAGGGAACTCAAGCAGACTCTCAACAGGTGGCTATCATAGAATGGGAATTTATGCATGTCGTGGATATGTATCTCAAGTCAGTAGGTACTTCGAGAGCAGTAATTTTTCGGAGGAAGATCACTCAAAAGCGAGCGCTTAAATGAATTAACTTCACGAGATACGAGGCGAATGCCGTTTTCTCCGAATAATGAACTGATCTCTATAAATGCATTTAGGTCACAGGTAGCTTTCGTAAAATGCGATATATCTCAAGACTAATCAATTGTTTAGAGTAGGATAACTAACAATGCTTGAATTTATCAGATATAACGGTTGTTTCAACTGAGGCACCTAGTATATTAAAGTTATCACCAGGAAAACTTTGAGAAGCGAGTTTGTAACCATGCTGAATTTCCTCCAAGTAACAGAAAACTTGTCAAAAATCCAGCGGCATGTGGGTCCTTCCAGGGGAACAAGTTGGCCGCCCCGTGGGTCCAGGATTAAATTCACGCGGCAGCAGAGATTTAGCAGAGGCCTTCTCGATTTGTACAGGAGAGCTATATAGAGGGAAATTCTGACACAACACTCCTTATTTTCCTGTAGCACAATTGAGCCGTCGCTCGCCCCTTCTAATTAATATGTCATAAAAAGTCGGTCGTGTAAAATTGCAATAACTACCTTATGTTTAAATAATGGTAATGGTTTAAATATTGGTAATTTTCGTAAGTATATCACTTAACTCAAGAAATGGCTGACGGTCTGCATGTTGATGAATGATGGAGCATTTGAAGCCAGTTTTAAGTCTACATCTGCATACTACCCCGAAAGCCGTGGAAAAGGCGTGTGGCATGGGATGTTAGGACACTAGTCGTGCGATACCTCGGAATTCACGTATTTTAAACGAGAAATTGCATAAAAATTGATTGTAAAGATGACGGTTGTGAGATGCAAAATATTTTGTGCAGTATCCAAGTAAATTATGGTCCAAGTACGAGTAACAATGTGATCCGGACTACACAAGCTGGGAAAAAAACTTTAAAAAAGATTGCCCAATTAACCTTTTATTTAAATGGAGCGCAATTTTAGAGGTCTCTCTCATGATGGCCAGATGATCAATTTCCTGACTAAATTTTTGGGGAGGATGCATCCGCATTCCATGTTTCACACCTCAGTGAGGTGAGTGTGAACCTGAAGAGAGAGATAAGGGTAGATCGGAGACGTTCAAAGGCACGGCCGCGACTATTTTGCCGCTACAGAACACTACGAATCGCTTTGCCGACAAGTTACGAGTTTCACCGATTGCTTTTTGCAAGCTCTCGAGCGTACGGATCCATTCACTGAACTCAAAATATTGCGATGCTGATATTCCCACCCTAAGCGAAGCCACAAAATTGCGCATCTCCTTCGAAAGTTGGGCTCCGTTTAAATAGGTTCGAAACCTCACGACTTTGGAATATATTTTTATCTCAGCTCATAAATTTCGAATAAAAGTAACAGAAGCAGGCAAAATGCTGTGAAATGACAACCTGTAAGTATTAAAAGAAAATAGAGATGGCACTTTTCCACAGGTTTATTTAAAGTACGACGCGTTTCAACCGATAGGTCATTATCAATATATTGTACTTGATAATGACCTAACAGTGGAAACGCGTCGTACTTAAAACAAATCCGTGGAAAAATGCCATCTCTATTTTCTTTTAACACTCATAAATTTCGGTTGAGATAGTGACTTGTAAGGTAAATCACTTGAATCCCACACCTAAGTATTTTTTACATCAAAATTCACTTGAATTTCTCTCAAACGCTGTGCACAATAGAATAAATAGATGATAGTCGGACATGTTTCTACATCTCGGATGAGATTCAACTTCTTTCTTTCGCGGTGCATGGCAACCAGCATTCCGTTGTTTACAGAAGAGAGGGAATTATTTCGCTCGAGGGAACGCCATGAATGGGTTGTTCACGTCCCTTCTTTTCCACTTGTGTGTCAGTGATTACGCAGTAACAACTCATGACCGTAAATAAGCACTGCACAAGTAATAGCGCTTCATACGACATGGAGCCAAGGGAATTGAGTTTGCATAGCCTCAGCAGCTTTTACAACTTCTCTCTATCCCATCATCCCTCATTGTCCCAAACAGAAAACTGACGACAGAGAAGCGCAGGAACAGGGATCGAACAAATAAATTGCCGCTGTCTCGCATCACCTAACACTGCTGCCCTCAAAAGCTCACTCGATGGGAGAATGGCTTTCCGATACATAAAAGGGAGAGTTGAAATGTCTTTCTAAAGGCCATGCTACGTTTTTCAGGCTTCAGCGGCTTAAATGTTCTTACATTCTTACCACCAACCGCTCCAACTGGGGCAATCTCCAAAATACGTACATTTTCTACGGGCAAAATTTAAACAAAATTAATTTCTATTTATTGAAAATCAAAATTGTGTAATTACAGTTTGTCAATCATACAATCTAATGACGTAAGTGGAAGAGATCATTAGTAATATTTACACTTATTTTATTTTTACTTTTTTACTGTCAACGGACACGATATATATGTCCACGGACATAGCAGAAGAGGAATATTGTGTTCACTCACGAGAGATTTTTTTAAAATTTGTCATTAGACATTGTGTAACTAGTCATAGTGTAGGTACCATCATGTCCGTTACCATCTGTCATGTCCATGGACTGCAGATTTCACGAACATGGTGTCCACGAACGTGATGTCCACGGACAAGACGATTTCCTCTAAATTAAGTTATGGTTGGAACTTAATATAACTTAGTGCACTGTCCTTAATACATTCAAATTGCGTTTATAGCTGCAAAACGTATCTCCTTTTTAATTAGTAAAAGATTTTACTTTTACTAATTATTACCTGTCCACTGACATGACTGATGATCTTTGCTCTTTCAAAAAACTGAAGTTAAATATTTCTTTTAGCGTTAAAACATTCACTAAACCAAGTATTAACTCAAACAGCCCACTATATCTAACAATATAGGTAGGTAGAACAAATTTTTTTTTAATAATAAATTTTATAAAATAAATCATCCCAAAAAGACTATTTTGTAATGTTTATATTATTGTAACTTGTTAAACCATAGATTTTATAATACATCATTTAGTAAAGGTTGTTAATACAATAAACACCTCTTCGACAATCCATGCGGGACTGTCCACGGACATGACGAATATAGTCTGTGGATATTAAATATGGGGAATATAATTGTTTTTCGCTGCTAATTTGTCACTATAATTAGTAAAAGGGTACATAAAAAAATGTGCTACTTTATTTTTGATTTACCTGTTATGGTTTTTTTTGGCAGTCCATGGACATAATTTTGTACGATTGTGGGAGAATGACACACCTACTCCCGCAAAGAAGCGAAATGTTTATTATATCAACCAGATTACATGTCATAATGACCGTTTTCATTATATTCAACACTAAAAGACACTTTTTCCAAACCATATGCGTTATCTTTCAGTCCATTTGTATTATTTTTCATGTTCTTTTCTCGTCAATGCCTGCAGTCTTTCAACAATTAGCTGAGGTAAAAAAACAGAAGAAAATTCAACTATGCACAGGAGAGCACGATGGAAGGATAAAATTTTTTTTTGATGAGCTCACGTACTACGGAATCATTCTCCGAGTAAGGAAATGAGAGCGAGTATTTCCTCGGGAAAACAGTTGGGTGTTTGCATTTCAAGGATAAAATTGCATTCATTATGTCCACCGAACCTGTTCTGGGCCGACGTGTAATGCAAATGGGGAATCTCCAATCGCAAAGGAAAACGGTGCACATTCCTTTTTTAACCGCACCAAGAATAAGTATGTTCCTCCACCTTCGAACCCGGATGGATATTTGACTCAACGTTATTTAGGTCATGGATATATAAGCAACTGAATGATATGAGCTCTCCATATTTTTAATTTAGCCCCTCAATCTAATCGTGAGACTAGCTCGGAACACATTATTACGCCCTCGTGAGGGGAAGCATGGTAAGGAAACATCTATGGAATTGAAAATAAGCAGATTTGCAGCATTTGTAAGGCGAGATCCACCGTCACAATTTCGGCGCGATGAGGGAATTGCACTCGTGCATCTTGCATCTTTGCACTCAGTAAAATAGATCGATTGATTAAATTGCTTAGTGATAGTGAATATGGCCTAAACTTCATTTTATTCAGCTGGAGTGTTTTTTCTTTGTTAAACTTGAAACACAACTCAGTAAATTTCAATCCAAAGAAATCCAACGTGCTTTATTACACCGAATAAGATTTGAGCTCTTTGTTGGAATTTCACAACATTAAACTCTCCCAATGACTGCTTCCTTAATGTAACTGTAAGATATTTTTTGTAACTAAAATGATGAAGACAATGGAATATTTTATTTAAACAATTATTTCTTGGAAATAACTAGTAGATATAAGGCATCGTTTTATTCTCTAAAGTGTATTTGTATTGCATTCCTTCTCAATGCACTAGTATCAATGACATACAAACGCATCTATGATTTGACCAAATGAAAATAAATTCCATTACATACAGTACTCAGTGACATTCTAAACGGTTCCACAAACGTTTATGAAGCACATGCTACGTGGTTCTCGCATATAATGTGAATAATTATCGCACGGGTAACTTCAAAACAGTATCAAATCATGAAAGCTAATTCCTATAATTATAAAACCTTCTTCAATATTACGCTTATTATAAGACTGCATAAAATTATTTAGCAGAAAATGTAAAATTGTAAAATTGTAAAAATGTAAAATTTTCTGCTAGCAGAATTGCTGCTGAGTTCCTTTCGTCGAGAGAACACTGTTTTATACCCATGCTTCTTTCATAATTCGTTAGAGAGAATCCTTTACCAAATATGTAACAAAATAAAAAAAATCAAGAGCTGAAAAAAAGCTCTCGATAATTGCTCGAAGCATGTAAAAATCTCATTTCATTTCTTAGTGTAATAATTATGCCATAATATCTTCAAACACTACCAACATAACTACTGTTAATAGAATACGTAGAGAATTAATGCGTAAAAATCCGGCTCCACTGCGGCAAAGAATAACTCCGTAATATAGAACGTGGAGTGAGTCTCATTGTTATAGTCGTATTCCATTTAACATCACACGGTGTTTCTTTTTTCAAAATTACCAAATTACGTTTGGAAGATTTACTTCCTTATTTGCCCAGTGCTACCGTTTTTGGTCATTTTTTCAGGAATTTCAGACGGTCACAATTCATGCATCGCAGTCGACAGAATTAGTTTGACAACCATTTCCCTGTATTAAGATAGATCGTAGGAGAATTTACAGAATATGATGTCATCAGGACATTTTACATTTAAATCTTATCTGCAGGACCTGTGACCGAAAATTGCTCTTCTTCCTCTGATAACTAATGCATTACTCCTTAGAAGGTAACCTTTACATTAGTACGGTAAAAACTTTTAAATTATGAAGTTTTTAGATCCATTGAGATACCTCATATCCAGCCGTCGTTTTGTACTTCAATGCTTTAATTGTATGAGATTTAGAAACACGAACTAGATAAAAATGCCTATGATAGTTGTACGCAGAGCAGAAAAACAAGGAAGAGGAACTAGATCGAGAAAGAGAGAAAGGGAGAGCTCTAGTATACTATACTCTAGTCCTATAATTTTGGCATCATGAATATCATTCATGGATCCAAATCATAGCTGAAGGAATCATAACATTTAGTCACGTTGGTTAAATAAAGAATGAAATTCTAAAAAGAGCCAAAAACTCTACGATTACCAATTTTACGATTACGACGACAAGAAAACCGCTGTTCACGTCGATGATTACCATAGACATAGAATTCTTGACCAGAATCATAAGAACAGGAGCAAAACCACGTAGTTCTCAGTTATTTACAGCACATGAACCGCAAGATAACACGAGGAATATTTAAGACTACCCATTCGCTTTCTCACTGCAGATCTTTTCCTCCCGCTTTATTTCCACTGCTTGATCCTCCTACTGCTCGCACTGAACCAGCCACAAAAACGAAGCCAAACGAGCCGGCTATTCGAGTTTCATATCCGGGGTTTGAGAGCACCAACTTCGGACGTTATATCAAGGGAATCCGCATCGCCATATCATCCGAAAAGACCTTTCTCCGCACTGGGGGAGAGGAGGGGGCGTGGTGGTGGGAAAAAGAGGACAGGTCAGCCGATAGTCTGGCGTTGCGGTCAACGGCGGAAAAACAAGCATCATTCTTATCACGCGCGCGGCCGGACAAAAACCGAACGCAAGCGCGTATCAACCAAATAACATTTTTTTCTCTCTCTCTCTCTCTCTCTCTCTCCCTCTCACCCTGGCCTGGAAATTCAATTGCCCGTCGCACAATGGCGAATCACGCACCCTGGCCGAAGCGACGGGCGGCCGCAATCATCCCCAACCACCCGCAAACAAAAGTCAGTCATCGGTTTGGCGGAGAGAATGGTATTGGTTCTTTCCCACCCCCCCCCCCTCATCCCCCTGTCCCTCTTCATTAATATCCTGTGGGCTCTGCGGCGAGGGGTCCCTCAACTCCTCATCCTACCTAAATCCCGAGGCCAACTCACAGGGAGGGGTGGGAATGGAAGGTGTGCACCGATCGATATAATAATATGACGATGATTAGATATTTTTTCTTCCTCTTATCTTGAACTCATTTAATTAATGATAAAATAATTACTTGGAGTACAGGTCATATGTATATATATATTAGGTCTCCTTCCAGATGAAGACCGAAACGGTCGAAAATTCGAATCCTTACGTGTGAGTGTCCTTTTATTTGTGTTTAAGTTTTTTGTGGCCGCCGTGCTCCCCTAAATCCGCATATGGATAGAATTCGAATAATGATTTTAAAAATCTTGAAGTACAGGTCGTACATAAATATAATACAAAAAAATTTTCAGCCAACGTTTCAGATTATTTAAAATCATCATCAGGGCTATGAATGAAAACATGAGAACACAAAAAAATAC
Organism: Ischnura elegans; assembly: GCF_921293095.1. NCBI lineage: Eukaryota > Metazoa > Arthropoda > Insecta > Odonata > Coenagrionidae > Ischnura > Ischnura elegans. The sequence continues at coordinate 113,160,384 of NC_060248.1, forward strand.
AATGATATACGATATTGTTGCATAAATAAATGTTACGAATGTGTTTTTTTAATAACATAATTAAAAAAATACGAAGAGAATACGCATAAATTTTCTTATACCTTAGTTTTGCACATATTTATTGATCTTTGGTTACTAAGCTATTACCAGACCTCTTTACCATTAATTTTGATTAATTAAATAAAAATAAATTCTACTAAGGCTTTCAATGTCTGTTTTTTTATTACAACTGTAAATAGATTTTGTTAAATGAACCATTAAGATACCTATGTTTATTTGCATTATATATAAATATGATCTATATTCCAAGAATCATTTTATCATTAATATGGCGATATTTCGGTGCACTTTGCGATGCAAGAACAACAAGTGGCGTTCCGTAAGAGTGGTTTTGTGTACGCAATAATTGAAAAAAAAAACATATGATTATAGCTTTAGATCTAATGCGAGCATATGACGCCCTTAGGCGATCATAGCGTGTTTCCTGCATTTAGGTTTAGTTAAATGAGACATTGCAATATTTCAACAGGATTCATTTGATTTCGACACGTTTCGCTGTTTTAACAACACTATCAGGTGCATCATGCGCGTTTTAGGGGTTTTTCCTTATATATGTCTACGTGGTTATAGGGTGACGTGGTAAGAGGGTGGATGGGGTTTGGGTGTCAGAAAGTGGGAATATTGAATGTGGTAGGAGAAAGGGTCGTTTTTATTGCAATGCATTATTAAAGTAATATTAAGAACTTCCACCGTTTGGTGCCGCATATCATTTAACATATCCTATATTTAACTCTCCGTCAGTCGCGTCACCTTTTGGAACGCACAGACAAATATACTCTTCCTGGACAGATATACTCTTCTTTCCCACCGGGTCGAACTTGACATGGCTGCCGATGTTTCGGGAACCCCGATACCTATCCAAGACACTATGCTCCGGGTAAATATCACAGAATACTTAACCCTCCGCTGGTCGCGCGGCGTCTCACAGACGCCATTTCGGAATGGTTAAAGAAAAAACATCCCAATAAAAACAACTATTTTAACTGAAAAAATCATTCATGTAATATTTAAGTTCATGTATGGGCATCAAACATATGCATAATAATAATGATGGATATATACCCTATATCAATTGAAAACTTAATTCTCGATTGGGCCATCCTGCCCCTATGGCCAACGTGCCCCGGTCTACCCTACCTCAATTTTAAGGTATGACTTCTAAAGTGTGGTATTTCTTGGAATTTTTACAATAGGATTTTTAATGTGGACGCTTCTCTATTGTCAATAAGTGGTCCTGCAGTTTACTTTTCAAACCTCGTTTGCTGTTGTTATTAAATTTGTTTATTTATTATTCAGTTTGAAGGAGTAGTCATATATCCTTCACCTGAATTATAATACCGAAGCTAATATATCTAAACAGTGGCTACATTTCATCTTTTTTACATACGAGAATTTGTCAAAAACCTTTCCTTACTACCCATGGCGTCTCTCATATTACATGATCTTTAACCACCTGCTTAGTTTGAAGGTAATATAAAAAATTTACTTTCTCACTTACAGCTGGTAATATATTTTTATTTATAGTAATTTAATTGCCCGTTAATGTGGCTATATCATAAGCTCTAATTTGCATTTGACGACGCGATCAATGAATTGCTTTTTCCAGGTACTGAAATCAAAAATAACTGTCACTGTGTAAAAAAAAATAATAAGAGTTTTCACTAAGTTCATTGCTCTGCTCATCGAATGGGAAAACATCATTAGAAGTGAAATTGAAAATATAAAAGCCTAATGAGATAAAGAGAGATGATAAGAAGATACACATTTCATAAGATGGTACAGCACTTCATAGATGCCAATTTAAGGTGATGAATGAGAATTCTCAGCCTTAAACCCTCTATCTACCTTATGAAAAAAGCCTGCGACCATTATATTCCTTGTTTAAAGGAGATCCGAATTACTACAATAAAAAACACCCAGGGCAACGCCTTCTCAAAAGTTGTATTGAGATAGCTGCGGAAAGATGTGCGAAGGAGAGAGGAGAGCATTCTCGCATTCGGTGTGGGAGAAGAGACTTTGGGAATGTGACATGATTGGTTCGAGTTAGGAGGAAGAAGAAGACTTATGATTGGATGTTTTTTTTATATATATGAAAGGACGCCACCCGCCTGGTTCAAAAGGGCGATGACATTTGTGGATATCGCCTCCCCATGGCGAGCCCCACACGCGCCAAGCGATGGCTTCATGCGGGAACTGGGAAGGGGGAGAAGGGGCTGGGAAACCGTATCATTCCTCTCCGTTGACCCTTTTACTCCAGCTTTCGCTTTTCCCTTGCCCTCTCGACCTGCCCACCTTTCTCCTCTGCGTCCCTATCTTCCAGTTCCTCTTCTCGGGAGTGGTGTGTCCGTATTGATAAAAGTATCGACGATAACTTTGTAGAAAGATGCCTAGGTGAATAGGAAGCGTTCCTCTTTAGAATTGTTTTGAGGATTCAATTTTTTTTAGGGCTGGACGAATTTTCAATTTCAATTTCGGAACTGAGTAAGCATTTCGTTAAATCGCCTTAGAGGAAGATTGGATGCCGCTGTTCTCCTCCGATACGGTGGTACATTTTCCTTCATGTTGTTGTATCTGTTTAATTTTTGGGGGCATGTTTGTTTTTCATCGAATCCGTCCTTATTTGATGAGATCTCTCATTTCCCTTCGGCTCTGTCCGTAGCTTGCAAATGACGGTGTGAGGCAAAGCCATGGTCATTCAAGTTAATACCTCCAAAGGCATGAAAAATTATTCTCATCCCTCTCTCGGCACGTTTGAGAGTAATAATCTACTACTGAGAGAGTAAGCAGGGCTTACACAGTGCACACGTACGAGTCGAGTATAATTTGTAAGAGAAAGGCATAACACAAACTTTAATAAAATATTTATTTTAATTATTTTTTAGCGGGAAATTTTTTAAATCCAATTTAATGAAATGTGAAAGTTTTGACGAGTTATAAGAGTGTAAGGACAGCAATGCAGTAAATACAATGTTGACTACGCAGAGTAATTTCAATTCAATTTATTTATTTTATTATTTGAGCTGATTTTCGCAGTAATTTCGTAATGCAACAACTTCGACGCGCTAAGTAAGCTTAGCAAGCCGTCATGACTTCTTTTATATCGGACATACCCTCGTGAAATACGGCACATAGAATTTTTATTTTGTAATAAAGAGTCGAACAATATTTTAGGCGGTATTGTGGACAACTAGTATATCCTATTCATTGATATATTTTTATTTTTATGTGATGGAATACTGCAACGAAAGCAATGCTGGAGATACTCCTGACAGATATAACCTTCTTTCCCACCGGGTCGAGCTTCACATGGCTGCCTATGCTTCGGAAACCCCAATACCTATCCAAGACACCATGTTCCAGCCACCAAGCTATTTTCTTTTCTTTACCCACATCGTGTTTTCAAATTAAGGAAGCTCTCCTTCCTTAAATCTTATTTTTTATGCTTCTGAATTAGTCGGTAGTTGGTAGCACACTTCCCCTTTCTCCACAACACCATTATGACTGGCGGAGCAGTTTTTGACAAGTTATAGCGATTAATTGTATTTGCGCGTGTTTCAGTAAAATTCTACTCCCAGGTTAAATGTGTGTTACTTAAGTTTTGATCAATTTGGGCCTAATAGTTGAGTACTATAATTAAAGCTCACAGTTTAAGGATAACTTCTGTGTGGCATACAATCTAAATTTCTTCAGTGAGTTTTGTAACGAATAGAATTTATTGTAAATATGGCGATGGGGCAGGTTGGCCCGGCGACGACGGGGCACGTTGGCCACCCGGGCCAACATGCCCCGTCCTATGCATTTCTTCGTCAAAAATGGCCTAATTTTGAATAGACGGTCACTTGCATCATCAATTGAGCTGTCATTCAGGTGTAAATGACTTAATATTGTTACAATCGGTTACAATGCATGCTTGCCAACAAGAGTGTGGGGAAGTACCTTTAGTTTAGTTTTGTTACCTTTTTGGACCAACGCATAGGTACGGTTATTAGGGAATTTATCGTAGCATGACATTATCATTACATGTCATATTACCTGACTTTATCATTTCATACGTTCCTCCTTCTCCAAAGCTAGATTTACATTTTTCTGGTTAGCATATATGTCACTGTTTATGCAAATGTGCTTAAGCAGTTTATCCGAGAAAAATGAAAAAAAGTCGAGTGGACTTACGCATTTGATTACCTCTTCAGTAGGAAGAATTGGATTACAATTTATATTGAGCTCGAAAGCTGTATTACCCTTTCCTCACTCACATGGATTATTTTCTGTTACATTTGAGGGTAAGCTTGCATCAATATTCAACTCCAGAGGTTCCGCTGGGTCTGCGATTAGTCTTTGGGAGCGTTACGTTGCGTCTGAACTGATTAGACACAAAGACTCAATTTAATTCACAGAGGCTACTAAAATATAAGCGCAGTCGTGAAGACAGACATCTATTTGAACGTTACATAGTATCACAATGCAACGCATGTCAACTGGAGCTAAAAAAAATAAAATACGCGCGTCCGATATAGGAAGATGAAGATTCACTGTGCCTAAAGTGTGCCTTTTTCGACGGTCAGCCTGGAGCACAATGTATTTAGTGCACAAATTGGAAGCGTTGTGCTCATTAGACATGTGTGAACAATGACATGCCCGTACTATTTCACAAGAGCAATAATTGTGCTGATCCTTTGTATCTGGACAGTCACAAAAGTCAACTGGTTTGTATTAGCACGCCAGAAATCCTAATAATTTAAAGCTTTCCCGTTGTTTTAGTAAAATGGTTACATAAACTGAAATATATTTCTTGATTACTATTAGTTTTATTTTGATTTCCTAAAATCATACTTGTTCAGCTTATCAAAAAATACATGGGCCAACGTGCCCCAGCCGCTGGGCCAACTTGCCCCGATGTAGGGGCAGATTGGCCCACCTGTCATATGCCCAGTATTTATTTATTTTTTAAATTTATAACTCATATATTCAAGTTTATTTATTGCTATCCAGATTTAGAAAGACTCTTCTATAATTTAGCAATAATTTCATAAAGTTAACTATGCATAAATAAAAAATGTTTAAAAATGTAAAAAAAATCGGGCCAACGTGCCCCGGTCTCCCCTACTTTGCCTTCCGGAAGGAAGTAAATCATAGCCGTTTGACCGCACTAATCAAGGAACGTGTGATGCACTCTTCGGTAATTTTATGAATCAAATAACGCACAGTTTTATTCATATGTAGCATGATGTTGGTTTGGCAATAGAGTTAATAACAGAGACTATTATTATAGGCTCATATAGTGATGATTACTTATGCATTGAAAAACGTTTCACAGAGAGAACAAAAATGTTGAAATGAAGAAAAACTCTTTTTGTAATCCTTAGTGGCCTTATTATTCTTTTTAATTAAGTCTGTCAAAGGTAAGTCGATATTTTTAAAATAGTATTTGGAAAAGTTGGAACAATGAAAATAAATTTAAAACCACCAAGCCGGGGCACAGTTTCCTTAATAAGCAATAAAAATAGCCGTCAAATAATACACTTGAATGATCACATGGGCTCAAAATAATATTTAATTTCAGAACACGAACGCAGATAGTGGAATTCAAAGGCCAGAGGGCTCCCTCCGGTGGTATTCGTCCTTGTGGAATGGACATGAGCAGCTTCTGCTCTCTCCCGCATTGACATCACGTGGCTGGCGAGATAGGACCAAAAAGGCGAGGAATAGAATGGACGCCGTATGGCGCGACACATCTCCGCCCACCAATGAAAGCGCCACCCGAAAGAGAGCCACAAAGAGCCTGCATGGAACACACCAATGAAGAGTTGATTTTGGGTCTTCAGGAATGAGCTCGGAGCAATGTCCCATCATTATGACGCGAGCCGTGGTGACTCGGAGAGTTAACATGAATGAGAAACCTCACCGACTAAAGGAAAGGCCATAATGTTCTTCGTCATGCATTACATCTCGACGTGGGTATGTGTCAAACGATGGTCCAATGCATAGCGCATAGTCCAAAAGATATACACACTCCACAGTGGCGCCGACTCCATGGGGCCTGAGGAGGCCCTCAGGCCCCATGGAGTGTTTGGAGAGAGTGAAAAAGGAGAACTCTGATGTTTCTCCTTTTTCATGAGTATTCAATTTAAATGAAATAGAATTTCCAATCGAAGCACGAAAACAAACCGTGTCGTCGTAGTAAGCCAATCAGATCCACACAATTTGCTGCTACCGTAAATTGGTATCACGCTATTTCCAACTCAGTCATTTCAATATTTGTCCTATGCGTAGAAGCAATTATCCACACACTTTACGAAGAGGCATATCATGAAAAATAAGAAAGGAAGTATGATTCTAAGTAATGCCCCCATAAAGCGAATATTCAAGATACCTATGGATTTCTGAAAAAAAATATTCACTGATAACACAGAGAAGATTTCTTCTTCAAAAATATTTTCCCGATCCAACATGATGATTCAAGAGCATCTTACTCATGATCAAATCATTTGAATTCATTGCGATGAAAGGGAAATCAAAATAGCATCTCGCAATTGTGAATGGTACCAAACACCAAATTAAAACTGCAAAACTCACACTCATGAAAAATAAGTAAATAATGGAAATATTCAATTATTTGTGGCCCAAAAGCTAAATTTTACATTGATAATTAATCCTCCAATTCAATTTTCCCAATTAAATGGAGATACGGATTATCGCTCAAATAATGAATTCATAGAGAAATTTAGTATTAAACCGACCTGGGTCAAACAATGCAACAGTCAAATTTGCTAGCTGTTTTTTAATGCACCTACACTGTCGAAAATTTAACAAAAAGTCTACTAAATATAGTTTTTGTGGCAATTGTTTGTTTACATCGTATAGAGGTACGGTTAAACTTTCACTCATTCACGGAGGGCAGGAATTTATTTAATAGATTGCTGAATAAATTCAGTTCCTAATTCTTTCACCCGCTTAAAATCAACGGAACGTATTTATCTAAAAATCGTGCTCGTCACAGATAAAGCTCACATCATTCCATGAAATCAGCAAAATCAGGCATCCATTATAATGTGGTATTCTTTCAGTGTACCCCCCCAAAATGTTTGGTACCCCACCCCCAGAAATTCATCCGAATCCCTCCGAACTTATTCGCAGAACTTAGCGCGGAAAGTCCTTAGCGGTTTTTCGCGCAAAGGATTTTCGCCAAAGGCCCTTCGACTCAAAGGCTAGCACACACATCACAGTTGACCGATGGATTTCTCGGACAATCCCCGCCCGGAGATCCGTATGGGGGACTAGTGTACCTCCGGAATGTTTTCCTGAGAGAATTCCATCATGTCTGATTATTTAGTGGGAGTAGCTGCGACTCCTCGGGATAATAAAATGGTGGTATCCCCTTGCCTGCCACATCGCAGTACTACAGCCGTTAAAGTAAATGTTACCATGCGTGTAGTGAAATGAGTGTCACTGTGCTGACCAACGTGGTCTCCACCTTCACTCATATGAAGAGGCTCGCCTCTAAAAAGAAGCTAATTGTTTCAAAAAATGTATTTCCAAAAATTCAGGTTCCTACCGATAAAAACGTCATATTGTATTTTCATCTACTTTTTTTTATTTCCGCCCACTGAGCGACGGAAAGTAAGTATAGAAACGGTCATTTTCCATTGCCACCTCTTAGTGGAAGTTACCAAGGTGACCACAGCTACGCAACTTATCCGACAGCTGTACATGAAACGCCCCCTGAATGGCATCCGATTGGGGACTAGGCTTCACAAGAGAAAACCTCCACCACCGCTGGGATGCTTAGTCAGACCGCCTTGGTAAGAAGACCACAAATCAATCCGATCCTATTGTTGGGCACCACCGCATCGTTGATACCAAAAAGTTGTTCTCGCCGCGGCACCGACGCTGAGACTGAAAAGAATATCGTGTATTTCCGCGGACCAGCCGCACGCCGAAAAATATACGCCGGATGTCAAATCCTATGATAATTCTAGATGTTAGGGTATACAGGCATGAAAAACTTTCTAAGGATCGCAAATCACTCTGCTACTTCGAGCGAAGCGACTTTTTTTTGCCAAATTTACATGTTTCGGGCTGCTTTTGTAACAACGATGTTTATATGTCCTAGAGCAATGTCATATGCTGGATAATGTGTCGAATCTAAGGAAACGTAAACAATTTATATTTTTTAATCACATTTCCCAGAAACACTGCACATTTTCTCCCTTTAGCCCTGCATAAACTGCGTTGATGAAACAGGACCTCAATTTAAATATAAAATAGGATCGATGAGGATTATCTCGCATTCTATGACTTCGCCATCGAACGTTTTACTGCCAGCGCAGACGCCTACTCGATCCCCGGCAATGAACACGCACGCAATAAAATTGAATACCCAAGAAAGAATAGTTTTCGTGACACATCTAAGTATCATAAGCGCTTGATGCTTGAGACAGGAAAACACATATCTCTCACATTATTCATTTTACCGGGGATAAATCTGAAATCTGCTGAGCCACACAGGCTTTCCTTTCTCATTCATCAAAATCAGTACGTTTCCGGGAGGAATCTTAGCCTCGGCCAAGAACAACAGCCGGCTTTGGCCCGCAAAACACGGAAAATATCTCGCTTGCATCGTCCTTGGGGCGCCTATCCTCGCTTTCACCCCCTCCCAACAATATCCCTCACTTTCTCCACCCCTTCTCTGGCCGCTATTCCGCAAGAGGACTTCTGCAAGGGTGTGCGGATCTTGAGAACGCCACCCTTGGACCGAAGAGCGGACCTCACCCAGATCTCCCCTCGCTGTAACGGCTCCGCTCTTCCTGAAAGGTCAGTCGGCCGTGCCATGCCCTGAGTTATTTGTGGGATTTAGCTGCCTTGGCCCTCGGGACAGGAGGATAAAAGGTTTCTGGGGAAAATAAAAGAGGAGAAAATTTGGGGATATACAAAGCTGGGCCGAAGAGATTCCTAATGTGTTGATGAAATTGGAGATACAATAAATTCGAAAGATATTTTGTTATTCAATACATACACGGAAATATACCTCAGAGATTGTATCACTCATAGCATTAGTTAAACTTGTACAGCAAGTCTTCATGATTTTATAATTATTATAATGAAAGTACTTCCACACTTCTTTATTCCAATCGACTCAGTTTTCGGCACATGAGGCTATTTTCAAGAAAAATGGGCTTATTGGCCGAAACCTGGATCGGTTGAAATAAAGAAGTGTCGGAATAGGCGAGTACTTTCATTACATAAAATATTAGAAATATCCACCGAATTAAGACTGACACTATATCTTTCACCCAAAGGTTTAATGAGTCTAACCTTTCATTACAATCATGTTAATTTATTTCGGCAGCTTTGAATCCAAACGTTACATTGTACATGAATTTTCCCATCCTAAAATCAAGGGAGACTATTCGGGATAGATAATTATTTATTACTCTTTGAACGACCAATATCACGAGACTTATTTAACATCTAAAACCCCTGAATAATAACTTTCGACCGAGATAAACCGTCCTCCACTGAATAGGCCTAATCCCGTATCTCGGTCAGTCAACCATTATATATGAGACGTTTATGGCCATTACAGATTACAGAGCAAATTGAACTCATCAAAATCCTCAATCTAGCGGTTAAAGCCAGCTTAGTAGTATGATAAATATATTCAATCCGTGCATGTCATCCCAACTACTGACCATAAATATGACGCAGGGGATAGTTAAATGAGATATGCAATCTTGATTCTGTGCATTTGCAACTCGAGTTCTATGCAATTTGCTTCCTCACGCAGAATACAAAAATTCGGATCGAAATCCATCTGCGAAGTTATCACTGACTGTGAGGTGCACACCTACATCTATTCCAAAAGATGCACCGACGGATAAATATGCAATGACGTCAGCATATCCGGAATATCTTCAAACCGAGTAACGAAATGGTGATGAGATAATGTTGTAATTAAAATATTTTAATCTTTCCCAAACGACTGACCTATATGAAAAGATTTATTATTAATCAAGTGCAACGAGGACATAAATTTTGTAACATTTATGTCTCAGAAAAAATTCAAAAAGCAATAACACAAAACACCACACGTAAGGCCGTAACCGATGCTTATTACTTCGGAAAATTAGGGAAACCACGTAATCAATAGAGGACGACAGATAAGAGCGGAAAAAAGTTAAAAGTAGTATTTGCTTCAACCAAAACGATTCCAGTAATAGCGGAAATGCGCCGATAAAAAGACCCGTAATTCACAGAATATTAACAAAGTCACCATAATAAAAGCCAGCCATATCCAAACACTTGGTAAAACGAAGCTGGCAATTTGAAGTTACAGCTAAAAGCTAACAAAGATAAGTATATGAATATTACTTGGGAATTAAAATACCTTCGTATGAATATCTTAAATTCTTATTGCCCCACAACAGCATAGCCATGGCATCAGAAAACGATAAATCTAGAAAAAATTGCTCGTCATGTCATTGAAGAAAATTTTGGCTAATATCTGCTCTATACACGCTGAAAATTTCAAGGCTATATCGCAATGATGAGCAAGTACTACGTCGCGAAATAAGACCGATCTACCGTTGTTGCGTCCTCTTTAAAAGATTGTAGAATAACGACCTTGGAATTCATCTTCCCAATCAGGTGGGAATGCAATTCGAATACAGTGGTATGCGCAGGTTAATGACACATCTACCGTCCCTCTACATTTTCCGTTCCACCGATGCGGACTCCGCACAATCCCCATCCATCTCCGCTCTCGCCCAAATAAAGAGATGAATCTCCCATTTGGCTGCGGTCTGAGAATCTACCTCCTTCGCTTGGCCCGTCTTCCGAACATTTCCCCACGACCGCATCAATTCGCCGAGAAGCGAGCGATGGAAGCCCCGCTTCCGTTTCCCTCTTTAAAGGCTTCCGCCGTCGACGAGCAGGAAGGAATTCCGCACGCATGCACGCTCCACCACGATGGGATTGTTCCGATTCCCGATCTCTCTTCCCCTTTTCCGAAAGACGCGGTTTGTAGAGTATATATCCCTCTTCCGAAATCGGAGTAAGACGGTGGTGTCTCGAGATGAATTCCAAGGTTGTTCCTCAATCTTTTAAAGATATCGTAACAAATCCCGCTAGACCGGTCTTCTTTCGTGATTCCTGCACTGGTTTATTCTAACCCTATAATCTTAATATGGCATGAAAGTTTCACAATTTATTTAGACCAAAAAGACTCAAAATTAACATAAAAATATGTCCAACCAATGGTGTTTCACTACGCGGAAGATCTTCGAATAATATTTCATCTTCACTTTTTTCTGCAGTATTTTATTCAAAAATGCATCTAAAAATTTAAATATTTTGAAAGCGTACGGTAGTGTCTCGAGATAAATTCCAAGATCGTTCCACAATCCTTTAAAGACGGTGCAAAAACTCGCGCTAATCTTCTTTCGTGACTTGTGCACTTGTTTATTCTCACGCTATCATATTGAAATTTACATTGATGAGAAATGATATTTCAAAAGCGTATTTACATCAAACAGACTCAAAATTAACATTAAAATATGCTTAACTAATCTTCGATTAATATTTCCACCTCACTTTTTTCGGCTGTATTTTATTTAGAATTATTTCTTGAAATTTATGCCTACATTTTGAAAGCGTATATAGAGCAGATCCTGGTAAAAATTTCTTTCACCTTGAATATGAAAATTTCAGCAAAAACTTTTTTTGGAAGTAACATTTTCAGCATTTGTAAGCATTCATCCTCTTAAGGTAGTTGAAATGGTAATCTTTGGTCTCTGAGAGCCCATATTAGTGACCATGCGACATTTCTTACTGATCTTTACGTTATCAAGAAAGCATTCTAGCTGTTTCCCTACGTAAGACACATTTATGGGAATAGAAGGGCTCTGAGAACGTTCAAAGTAATTCCAGATTCCTGCCGTCATCAGCATTTCATTTCATTAAACCTACTACTAATATCGGTAATATTCGTTTGATACCATCTATGGATGAAAAGCTGAAGAAATATAGCGTAACCAGAATCTGGAGCACTGTGCGGACAGCCGCACGTTTAGCTTATGCAAAACTTGTCACAGCACTAGTAAAAGGGAAACAGTTTATACATAATACGGTTGATTTAAAGCCAAATTGTGAATCAATCAATTTATGGGTAGTAAAAAACGGGTAGTAAAGTTGTACTCAACCCTATTTTTCCCGCAGAAATTATGAGGAAATGGCCCTTAAAAAGACCCTTTTTATGGCCGGAGATTTTACAGGGTTTCGATGGGAGTTAAGAAAACTCTCATTCCTGGAAAATAATATTTCCAGATGTTTACGGTGCGAGTGGGATACATAAAACCGAGCTCTGGCAAAGATCGGAAGCAACGATGAAGAAACTTATTGCCCGTCGCTCGATAAACACGAGGCCTAAAATATTGGATGGTCATCCTTTAAATTTTGATAAAGTATCGTTAGTACATCAAACTTCTAATACTATACAAGGCGGACGATGCTGAGTCCACTAATAAAATAAGCAATGATTTCCGATTATTTTAAACACTGTTTTTTCCCTATAGCCAGTTGAAATTTCGTGGCTGTAATAGTTAAAGCAAAGCGTTAGTTAAAGCCTCATGGTTAAACTCATTTGCTAAAAAAACTCGCCAAATGGGCAATAGATATCATTATCACTATCATGTTATATCATTATGACATGAGATTAATCTACAATAAACATATATTGAGTAATTTTTTCTATAAAGTAGAATTTTCCATGTTTTGACATTTATACGATATCAAAAACCTATTTATGTCATCATCAGCCTGAGAGTTACATTCTACTCAATTACAGTCCATAAGTCCAATACAATCGACAACCGAAATGTCATTTAATTGCAGAACAGTTTAATCTTACTGAGGTTCATACTATGCAGTTGGTCAGTTTCTCCCATTCTTCTGCCTCATCTCTAGGATTGTGATAGCTTTTTCACATTCAAAAAGAGAGAATCAATTCCTAGTCTTGAATAGAGCGACAGAGAATTGTCCTTTTCGTTATATTCAAAATCACTAAAATCACATCCAAACCCTCACTAGTACAGGTGATCCCCCAGACGTAAAATAATTTCTAGAGAATGCTCATGGCCAATGGCAAAAAGCTTTCACTAAAACGAAAATAACTTTCCTTTCCTTCATGAAAAAGATAATTTCCACCCATTTCCCACGCTACATTTTCCTCTTTTCGTTTCCATATCCAAAATGAAATTTTCCGTCTGGACAGACAGCAGCTGGTGATTACATAAAATTCTGTTTTGCAATAAAAAAAAACTTTTTGTGATTGCTATAACTCATTGTTGACTTGAAACTCATTCAAAATTAAGCAACCGAAACAAGCAGAAAGCACGCAAAACTGGATGCACAAGAAAAATAAAGATATTACTGGAGAAACTATCATTAAAGTTTCATGCGTAGATTTTTTTCCTTTAGATTTTAGGCATGTTGTTCCTACCCTTTTTAATCCATCACAGCACAGCTCAAATAATAAGATCGAAGTTCAATATGAAAGTTTTTCAATCAAGGACATTCAATCCGAAAGAGAGGTAATCATATTCATAGGTAGAATGAAAATTCTAACATAAATGTAAGGCAAATTTAAAGGACAAATTATTTATATTCCCAAGCATGATTCTTAATTGAGAATGATAATGTCAGCAATTTTAACAAATTCACTTGATAAATTAATGCATGCTCTGTGTTTATAACCTAAACGAATACATATACATTTTAACTTTAAGCTTTCGCCAAACTTGTTAAGTTTTTACTTAAATCCCACACTTTAAGCATCAAATTAAAATTAAGTACTTACCATAGCTAACTCGAGGATGAAAAACTGGGAATTTAAAAATAAAACGACCGTCGAAAAAATTCTTTCAATACTATTCAATTTCCAAAATTTAAAATTTAACATTCAAACAGCGATATTACAGAAATTAAAGGCTCAAGAATAAGAGTTAAAACCATAAAGGGTGCAATTCAATATAGCGATACGAGAATCAAGCCCATTAATAAAAGGTACTTTTCCCACGAAGCTTTAAATTGGGAATCTCATTTAAAGGCTAAAAAAATGCACTGTGTACTACTTTCTACACTTTTAGCTTACATACATTCCGCAAAGTTAATTCACCAGCCATCAACTTCACGTATAAAGGCAGTTATCATGGACGCCATTTGGTAATTACTTATGTTGACCCTTTCTCCTACATTTTCTCTCACGAGATGGAAGTTTCAACAAATAACAGAGGCCGAAAGGAAATCAGTTTATTGACTCATGTGATTGTAGAGGTTCGCTACACCACATCCCGCACATGGCTATTCTTCCCATTTCGTCAAATTCAGCTGAAGGAAAAACATTTGCGTAATCACAGGGGAAATATAATGGACAGCCCCAATTAGGGTAATGATGAAGATAGTTGTTGAGGACATTTTCCCCAGGAATCTTGCCCTAACGGCACTTGTTACAACTTGGAGGCAAGGCTCTCTCCTTGATGTTGACCTGTATCGATTTTCCTGCCCAACCGTTGGTTGCGATTGGTTTTATACGCGAACGCGGTTTGTTGAATTTCATAAGTTACGTTCCAATGGCAATATGAACCCTCACGTTGAGTTGCTGGAGCGGAAAAATTCAAAATACAACAAAATTCCGATCGAATTGCATCAAATTGGAATCGACCGTTCGGAATTAAAACTGGTCGGAATAATGTCGATCGGCTCAAAAGACACACCCCCTTGTCAGATTTTCCAATGGACCATGTTTCCGATCCGGAGAATGCCAATGTCCCATGAAAAATTTCGCATTAATACTCTTATGCACGCAAAAAATCACGCGAAAAAAGTGACGGATATTTATGAAGAGAGATCGATCAAACGACCAACACAGCTTTTCGAGTCTTCGTTGTCATTATACTCACTTCAGGGGAATCGCTTTTTTCCGCGAGTGGAAAAGGTAAACGAGTCACCTATTGGAATCCATGATATTTGCATGTAAACACGTTCATTCACTTTTCCTCCCTCGCTACTGCATTCGAGCGTGTTTGCCGCTACGCACATCAAACCAAGTGCCTTCCGTCGCTCCTTTGAGAATACTCAATGAAGCGACTCAACAGGAAGGGCCTCTGGGTGAAATTTACACATTTTGATGAAACCTTTGGGTATCCAACCTTGAATAAATCTCATCAGCTTCCAAATCGTTCGAAATGGGACCACCACAGTGGATTTTGTTCTCGTTTTTTTCATAATTAACTCCCTCTCCACCCTCGACCAACTACTATTTCATGTTTTCCGAGTGCGTTGTAGTGTACCCCCGAAAACCATGATTAATTGCTGCAGAGAGATCAGTGAAGCCGAATGGCGGGTACTTGGCAGTCAACAGAGAAAGCATCGATAATACGTCCGACGCGTCAGCTGCGCCCGATTGTCAGCTGCTATATTACCGCGGTGGCAAAGTATTCACCTGCAAAGCAATCCTAAAATTAAGGCCAAATTCATGCCTCCACAACGCTAGTTTGCTATTACCCATTGAAATAACTCTTGTATTGGCGATGAGTAATGTTGGTAATGATAATCCAAATTTCACAGTCAAATATTTTCATAATACCAAGTAATTTAAGTTCGTAAGCGTTCAATAATTTTCAAGGCATCTGAAAGAACGAACGTTGACCTTAAATGTGCGAAAATTTTGGAACTTGCAAGTATTACTTTTGATTTCTAACCTAAGATTTCAAATAAGATAGAGTCATGACTCATTCGAATGTGGAAATGTGATAGAGAATACTCATAAATAACGCCAAGGATGCCGAGGAAGGTGCCGAGGAAGAGGTGGTGTTGTGGTATGAATAGTGAGTTCTCAAATTTAGATTCCATGGATAACTAACTATAATGGAGGAGGAGTCGTATATTTATACGGTAAAGAGTTCATTGCATGAAAACTAGAGGAGAATATAAACCACAGCTTGCAACAGGAGAAAAAGATGAAGGTAATTTCAAAGCAGTAAAAAGGCGAAGGATGAGAGTAGGGGATGGCATGTATCAAGTTAAGAGAACAAGCTTTAAATAGAGCTTCATGTGTCTTGGATCTAAAAATGAATCTTTAAGGCCACCCTTTTTTATAATCTTTGAATGAGAGTTACTGAATTTAACAGAAATTATCCATTAGAAGCATACACGAATGATGTAGGTTTCTTTTTATCTTTAACTGCTACGGTTTGAATGAATGAAGGTACACCCGTATCCCTGGGCTGTGGCTTCGACTTTACAGCACTTATTGAGAGTAAAGGTCATACAGGGGCCATTGCATTAATCTTTTTAGTATCAAAACAAAATACTGCGACACGAATTACTCGGAAACATAAAATCTGGTCATATGATACTCCTAGCATTAATAATATATATCACAGCATTTAGAAACAGGATGAAAGGAGATTCAACTGAATTGGAAGACGTATGCATTAGATTCATGAAAATGTTTATTGGAAACGTTTCCGCAAGGAATAAAAGCCAAAATTAAGAGTCAAAGAAGCATTTTGTCTGCAACAAAGGACAAAAAATTGTAACGGTAGAAATCTAAAGGCCTTACTGCATTGATTTCCTTTCTTTTCTCGGACGCATTTCTGATGTTATCAAACCCCATCTATTTCAATGAAAGGTGACACGCTAAGGGCTACTGCTTTCAACGCTTCAAAACGGATTCTTTTTTGAGAGCTGGAATTCCAACGAAAGGACAGGAAAACATTAAACGCAGGATGATTTTCCTTTGGCAGGCGTTGGATGCCTCAAGGGTTGACAGCTATTCAAATTAACTTTGACCTTAAGTCAGGTGAAAACAGTTTAGATTTCTGTGACATTTATTGAAAAAGAATTAAAACTCGATCTGCACATTTTATTGAGCTTTTATAGAGTTGGTCAAAGCAGTTTTATGTCCGTATGATCTGACAGTGGTCATAATATAATTAATTTTCACAGGCGTTGTTACCTCATGAATTACATTTTATAAATCTATTATGGAAATACTCGAAGATAGAGTAGAAATTAATTGACAATAATATTAACTAAGCATTAGCGCCATCCGCTATAATCATCCAGCTTGAGAATTAGCAGATTACCATTATATTAAGGAAGTAATTTCTGCTTGTGCTTCTAATTTATTTCACCGAGCTCTCACGATAAATGCAGGATTTATATTACAATTTTTTATTTACTCTACCGGTTAAGGTTAAGTTTGCATGGAGAATTTAGCGAACCTCCCCGCCTTTTCACCTTCCTTAAATTGAATTTCCCTCATTTATTCACAATAATCCTTATTCCCTTTCAATCTATCAAAAATTAATATTCTCTTTTCCCCGCTTACCTCGCTTGGCCAACATTCTTCCCCTCAGCACAGATTAAAACACCTCCTCTCCGCGAAGTACTCCCTCCATCCAATCCTTAATCCAATCTTCCTTCGTACCTCATCCATAAGTTTCCTCTCTTGTCCGCCATGTCCAGCACTTCGCAGTTTTTCTTTCTCTCCGTCCACCTCGCTTTCATCATTCTTCGCCACAACGACATGTTGAGTGCCTCCTGTCTTTTTTTCGTCTGCCTTCCACAGCGTTTCCGCCGTTTCGCATAGTATAGCGTTTCACTCAAGAGCAGGCTCTTCACTGACCCTTTAAGCCCTTGCTTAACTGTCCCCACATCGGGCCTTTCCTATTCATGTAAGCTTCCTTTACGAACGCAATTTCCTTCCCGATGTCCTTACTCCTGTCTCCTTTTTCCTATTTTGTGCGGCCCAAACAGTTGAAATGCTCCATCCGGCAAGTTTGTGGCCTCATACTTTTATTCTGAGCCTCATATTCCTTGCTTCCAATACTTTACAATGCCGCACTACTCACTTTGCCGCACTAAATTTGGTCGATTATAGATTATGAGTGCTACAAAAATAATCAGTTTCAGGGCATTACGTATGCTTCTACTCAGTTAGACTTTGCAGTTTTTGTATCATTGGGAGACAAAGTTACTTTCAAAACATGTAAGTGCCTTTGCATTCTGTTACTATTAAAAAGAGAAATAACTCTTTCCACAGTAATGCAAAAATGATAGCAACTGAAACTTTGACTCAATATAAAGGACTTCATCACAAATAAATTTCTTAGAGAAATTTGTAAAAGTTATTTTGCCTTTCTCATTGTAATTGCAGACTCAAAGGACAAACACCCTTGAATGATGAATTAAGTTTAAAAATATAGTCCAATATGACACACTTTATTATTTATCAGGAGAATCAGGCATTCAATAAAAGCAAATTAAAACATTTAATTGCAACCCGTGCACAATAAATTCTTCCCTGCGGTCGGAACGAAATTCAAAAGAGGGTAATTAAAATATTGAACGCACGTGACCAATTGAATCCTCTCAATGACGCGTCTCTTCTTCATTAAAACATTCATTTCCATTCATTGCTCGTCTTTTATAGCTAAAATTTCTTCTTTAAGGGAAGAGGAGTGTCTCGTAGGGACACCCTTCTCTTTGCTCGCATTTTTTCTTCAGATTTTTTCTCATAAGGTACCGCAAGCTTTCCGAGTCGAGCCGGCTCTTTCCATTTCCAACGCTAGTGGTAGTTCGCATCGCACCGAGTACAGAAGGAAGAAAATCATGTTTGCTGCCGTTTCTCTCTCTCAGGGTAGACCGGGATTCGGAGAACGGGTATACCGGTATTGTTTAACTTAAATTTGGGATAAAATATGCTCAAAGGAACGAACGGGAATCATTTTCTCCGTGTGTGAGCCATTCGTGTGAGGAATTTAAAAAATGAAATTGAAAAAAGCGTATTTATTACATATTTTCCTATATAATATGAGAAATCAAAAAATCGGAACAACTTTACCGAGACAGAACACTGAGACTTAAACAGTGGCACCTTATTTTATAATCAAAGCAAGAAATTTTAAAAAAAATATGGCAAAATGAATGGGTTTTCTACGAGGTGCCTTATTCCTGGTTCATATTTGCATAAAGATGATTGCGTCAATTTACAGGTAAAATCATGAAAGATCAGCTTTCGAATATGCCCTCTAAAAGAAGGATATGCCGCGGTATGATATCGAATTATGGGATTTTCTCGTATTCACCAAAATAAAATATGATTTATGTTTAGATATACTGATGAAATCAATACCCTATTGCAAAAGATATAATAAGGGGATGACTTTTGAACCCCACTGCGAATGTATTTTCGAATAAATGAGAATGAACAATAACAAGCCAGCGACAGTTAGAGTACTTACGGAAACATACTATTATCCCGGAAAGGTAATTGTAGTCTTAAGGATCATTGGGCCATAATAATGACTTCATTCAGCCAAATGGCTCATAATTAGCTTTATTTGCAAGTTCAAGTGCATATTATGTATAAAAGGCTAAGGGGTGAAAAAAACAATATGTTTTCTCTATCCTTATGTATTCTTTTGAAACGAAAGGACTGTATGAATCTAAATTTTGAAACAACCTACGGAATTAAGAAGATATGGGATACGATAAAGAGAGAAGTTACCAGTAGTAGATGTCTCTAAGATACAATCAGTCTTTTAAGGCTAAAACCAGTGCCACTCAGAAACTCATGTCGCACCGCTGCGAAAAAGGAAATTAATTGAACAACCTCCATTCCATAACTTATATGAGGATTAGAAATGGAGATGTAAGTATGAGAGTACTTATTGTGCAAGGTAATAAAGTTCTTATATCGAAAATAAGATAAACCGCGCGTTATAGATTAATATTGTTTCGAGATCGTAACATAACTACTCCATACACTGAGAATATATAT
This sequence comes from Ischnura elegans, assembly GCF_921293095.1. Lineage (NCBI taxonomy): Eukaryota > Metazoa > Arthropoda > Insecta > Odonata > Coenagrionidae > Ischnura > Ischnura elegans. Next base: position 113,180,287 of record NC_060248.1, read on the forward strand.
GCGGCTCGGAAATTGTAAGGTATGGCAAACTTCAACTTTACGCCCTGAGGCAAAGAAACATAGACTTTTCGAAGAAAAAATTTTTACTGAAGTTTTGATTCCCCCGTCATGCACGTGGCCGAATGTTCTATATTTCACTCCCAGGATAATCATGACTATTTGCATGAAATTACCCAATATATAGGTATATTTTCTTTCGTTAGGGTACCTATATTCTTCAACGCGTTGACCTACTTTCGCTTCATATCACGATGCGCCTTCATCTGTATTCTCCGTGTTGCAGCCAACTCGATGGAAACTACCACTAGAGCCCCACATTGAAAGCTTCCAGGCCACACGTACGAAAAAACACTTTCCTTTTGAGTCAAGAGTTATACGGCATAGATATCTAAGGCTTGGAGCCGGGAATACAAAGTGTTTTGCTGAACTTTAAAAACCGTCCACAGTCCCATCGAAAAATAACGTCGAATTAAAATGAGGCCGCCTCCATATGCATAAATTAAACTTGAAAATTTCAATAACTAAGTCCTTACTGGAGGTGCTTTGGAGTTTAATATGATTTCTTCATCATTAAAGAATATGAATCAATGTAAAAAATATAAACATTAGCAAATACGAAATTGTAATTAGCACATGCGTAAATTATGCCTCGGCGTATGAAATGAAATTTGGAGATGCTATTTGCCCATTGAAAATCTTCGCTTTTTTGTAAAATATTCAGTCTATTATGAATGAAAAATTTTAATCCCACAAAAACCTTTATTTTATTCCAATATCCCCTCAATATAGACAGTTATTCCTCAAAAGTGAGCGTTTATGAGAAGTTTCCCCCCTCAAGCCTCTTAGAATAGCCTGAAATAGTGGGTAACATATGTACAAGACCATCGAAGCCCCGTGAAGCTATCATTTCTTTCCACTGGACGTTATTCCTAAAAAAAACTTGTAAATGCATATTTCAAATTATTATATAAAAATAAGAAATTTGTATCCTGAAATTACTCCATACTCGCCAAAATTGGATACCGATTCCGTATTGTAATTAAGGGCGCATCAACCAGTGGCATATTTTTTCTTTTTGGCATTGAATTATTTGTTTTAAACTTAGGAAATCATATTTGAATTATTAGTTTGCTTATATTAGACATTTGTAAGCATTAGCCTGTATTTAAATATGAAAACTTAGCTTCTGAGAATCTACTAAGGTACGAATACTTTTGGAAATTTTTAATGTCCTTTCTAGACACACTGAATATATCAAGACATTAATCTGAAGTTTGAACTAGATAAAATCACATTTAAGACCAGCCACTTAAGAGTGGTGCGTTATATTACCAGGAAACTGAATGATACCAAACTACCAAATCGTACCAATTGGTATGGATAGGTGCACGATATCCCATTTGTACAATACCCAAACAGTACATTCATCTCAATTTCTAAATGCAAGAAAGAGTAAAAAAATACGCTTATTAACTCAAAGTAATAAAAGTTGAGCAATTAATTATTTATAATGATTATAGAAAAGGCAGAGCCCCGCATAAAAACACGAGAGACTGAAACAAAACGGGGATCAACGTGGTCAGACAGTATTGATATTATGTACCTTCTACCTTCAAAGCCCACTCTTTTTTCCACTTTTCCATTACCGGTAAAAGATACTACAACAAAGGTAAGTATTGCTTACATAGATGTTTAATATCCACTCGAGAAGGTTTCATCGGATTTTAATCATTTTAATATCGAGAAAACAGATGGCAATGTAAAGTTTCGTCCATAGCAGACGAAGAATCTGGAGGGCTGTGGAGTGAGGCAAGGCGTCCACTATCGCCATTGATTTTTAACCAGTAGAGAAGATTGTAAGAGAGGCGTGGAATGAGCTGGAAGCTGGAGTTCAGGCAGGAGAAGTTGCGTTTAAATCAGTGAGACTCGCGGATGATCAGGCGTAGCCAGTCATCAAGCGAACCGCAAGCCCTTGTATGTACAAGTGTTAGACAAGCGTTACGAAGAATATGGCATAAGGATTAATCATAAGACCGTTGTTATGCGGTTAAATAAAGCATCGCGAGCTAGGAATGCGAAACTCAAGGTAAAAGTAAGTGGGCCAAAACTTGAGTAGGAAAAACGATTCCACTAATTTGGTTGCACAAAAGGGAAAAAGGATACAGCGCTAAGGACATCGAGAAGAAATTGCGTAAGCAAAAGAGGGGTAAAGAACAGGAAGGGTATATGGAAATCTTTATGGAAGAGTATGAAGAAAAGGAATTATTAGTGAAGAGTAAGGAGTTAGAGCTTTGCGGTTTGGAAGTACGGATGCTTAGGATGAAAACGAAAGGAGAGGGTGAAGTAGACGAAGAGGAGTAGTAGCGACAAAGTGCTGGACATGGTGGGTGAGGAGAGGCAGCTTTTAGAGGAGACAAAAGGTATGGATGGAGCGAGAACAGAGCCGGAAGGGGATGTTCAAAAACAGTGTTAAAAGGGAAGAATGTTGAGTAGCCGAAGGAGAGGAATGTAGTGCTTGGGAGTTTTTTTTATTATATGAAAGGAAGTGGCCTAATTGTTAATTGAAAAGGGAAGTCCATGAAGGAAGGTGATAATGCCGGCATACTTCGGAATCACTCCATGCAAACATTCGTTAATCGGTAGAATACTTTTAATTTAAAAACTTAATTAAATTAAATTAACTTAATTAAAAATATATAGAGTCAAATTCGGTCTCAAAGGGTTCTCCTATTATCACAGAAACAGTGCGTCGCCGGAGCGTTTCCTTTGACCCTGAAGGTTTAACACTCTTGAAGCCAGAGGAAGAGGCAGAGGTCAGGTGTGCTGGTAAGATCGTTGACTTCGCTCCTCGAGGGAACTTAACCGAGACCTCGCAGACGACATGGGTGGCTGAACGCGGAAAAAAACGGGCGAGCGAGAACGAAAGAGACACAAGGATGGGGATAGAAAAAAACTCCATGGGACCACTCTGATGTCCGGAAGAATGCGGATTTTTATCTCCTGAGAGAGCATTTCGATGGGAAACGTATTATCCGCCGGCGGAAGAGACATACTGGAGGATTCGAGATAAATAGGGAGAAGATGATCATAAAATAGGACAAAAGAGCTAACCCAAGAGGAGAAGGGGGATGATGGGGTTCGCATAGCGGGAATGGGGGAGGGGGAAGAAAAGCACCCTCTTCGAAAACCGTTCCTTGTCCAATATTACGTTCCCAGGTGTGGAGCACGTCGAATGAGACCTTTTTTCTTCAACATTCCTCTCACTCCCGTTTCTCTCCTTAGCTGTGATGCAGTGGTTGCGGAGCAACGAGGCAATTCGATCGAGAGGAAGACCAAGCTGGTAAAAGCCCGAGCACATAACCACTTTATTCGGCGTTACACTCAAACCAAAGTCACACTCTCCACTCAAATCTTGACCCTGAAGTTTCCTCAAATAAAACAGATTTCAAATAAATTTTATCGATTAAGTACATTCAATTTTCAAGGTTTCAAAATGTTTGAATTCCTCGAAAGAGAGTGTTAGATACTCGCGAACGATTGTAATACCCAAAAATTATCGATTTACGTAAAAAGTTTCATAACCATTCAGGATTACAAAACATTTTTGTGCAAAAGAAATCCAACTTTTCATTTTTTCATGGCTTCCTTCTGATTCTAATTTACTTTAATATGAAAAGTTATCATTTTTTGTTCAATATTTCGATAGAAACTAAATAAGTGACCTCTATGACCACAAAGTTGCCACTCACTGGCCTAAATCACTGAAGAAAGGAAACTCGTAAAACCTGTAACGTGTGTTCGCAAGCCAAATAAGCTAAGCTAAGCTTTTAAGCATATGAGCCTACCACCTATGGCCAGCTGAGTGCACACCTTAAAATGATATAATAGCCTACCAATCCTCTTGCTTTTCTGAATCTCTGTCCCTCATGTACTACTTGAAGTAATGAAGCGTTTCTTTCCCTTTCGGTACAGCATGGGCTATTTCCGAATTGGTTTCCGAGATGATGTTTACAAAACAAACCAAAGGAAACGCGTTCTCAAAACTGAAAAACAGCGTCATGGGCACTAGAAAATGAAATACATAAGCGAGCTAATTCTGATTTTGACGGTGGATAAAAATTATTTTGGGATCAAATTTGCTTGAATATACCAACAGCTGCAAATAAATTTGAAATGTACCGATAAGATAAAATGCAGATAAACACACTGTTTATCCTTCATTATAAAATATAATTGAAAACAACAAAATTTATCTCAGTTGGCCATTTCTTACATTAATCTTTCATTTGAACGATCTAATTACACGCTATCTTTGAGCTCCAACTCAGACCGTCGTGGAAAGTTAATTTACCCCGGAATCATATCAGAGATGGGAGTTAAGGCTTTATTTAGCTCCTCTTATTTCCACGAGAACAAACGTAATTATATTTCGCTGATCGTCTAATTGGTTTCTATGAGGGATTTGTAACTTCGCCTATTTACCAAATATCGACTTTTGATAGATGTACTGCCGTTTTTGAGTAAAGAGGTAAATATTTGCTTCAATGCTAATTTATTCCATTGTTTCTAGCTTATTCGCTGGAAATGGCCAAGAATGGGCAAGCAGAGATATACCGTCATACATTCATTCCATGATACAATGCAGCATTTCATAGCGATAGGTAACTAGAAAAGAGAATTTAATCTATGACAGGTATGAGACGCAGAAGGTTGAATCCTCGGTAGAGTGCACATGTAGGAAAAAAAGTGCAAGTCGCCGATGGCCTCAATTATATTTTGAGGCTTTGATTGGGCTTCTGATATCCTTTACTATTCTCTCAGATGCTAAATATTCTTCAGTAGCCTCGCACGCAGAGCAGGGTGATACGTATTTTCTTAATTATTCTCGAATTCATATTAACCTCATAAGACGCGCTTTGAAGAGAAACATAGATACGCTAAAATATCAAATCTATTTTTTTTACGTTTTGAGGCTGCTCGAGCATCATTATAGTGCTAATAAGTTTTCTCAATTCAGCAAAGCAACATCACTCTTAGGAAAAAATTTTACTCCGTTTGCACGTCTTAGATACCGTTTTTGGAGGATAAAATATTTTATAGCGGAATACGGCTCCGAACTCTGGGTAGTTTTTTCCCCATTACGCTACGTCCCCTCGTAATTTTCCCAGCAAGAACGGAGGGAACAATATCTCGTTGGAGAAATGGGTGGATATGAGTTATTCACAAAATATTACGGCCCCTTCACCACAAATATACAAACTTGGATATTGAAGTCGTTGCTTTTATAGATTTTCTACCAAAAATAAATGTTCTAAGTTTTGTTCTTTTCACTGGAAAATCTCAAAGAAGCATTCTTTCTTCATTTTATGTAGTTATAAAAAATGAGTGTACCAATGGTTTGTAGTCCTGCAGTCCTATTAAAACTTAAAGCGTAGCGCAGAAGACGATTTCGAGCCTATTGTCTAAGTGCTGGTGGTCTTGTGTGGAAAGAAAGCACTGTCATACCCTTTCTTGCAAATTTATTTGAAACCTGAAATTCGTTTAGTGATTTGAACTGGCTCGATTTGAACTTGGCATTCGCCGCAGTACCCCAAAAAGAAAGTGTTGCTACTCCCTTGACAGAGCTTGCGTAAGGACGGCGGGGAAGTGCTTCAAGCTCTACCTCAACTTTAGTGGTGCGCTGCGGCTTATCTCCTCTCCTGCTTCATTTCGGCGCTTTGCTAACCACTATGCCAGCTGAATTTTCCCCACAGTTCCTTTCCTTTACCCTTTCCACACATTTCTCCAGCCTTATTCAATGTGGGGAGAGGTTTTAAGCCTTCACAACTAGGTTCTACTTACTATTTTTATGAAACAATTTAAGTACGGTCTTCCTGATTCACCATTTAGGCTTCAATCACTAATTATTTTAGAAAACAACTCTGAGGTTTTTGTGATCATAAAATACGGGATCAATTTTATCTTAAGTAGATAGAAAAATTCCTCCGTTCATATACATACCCAAAATAAAGTTTTAGATTTAATGAGTTATTTGTTTCATTGCCATAAAAGTTAATGATCGGTGATTAACAAAGATAAATAAAAATTAAGCGATTTCAGTAAAATTGCAGTACAACAGGTACGACACTACATTTAATTGAGACTGAGTAGTAAGGATACAATTATTTGGCTAATGTTTTACTGTAATTCACTACACCAAGTGTAAATGGTATATTCAGTAGATTATAATAAAGACTGTAATTGAATTTAAAAAATAAAGTATGCAACGAAACACTAACGAATAAAACTTTTAACGCGCTGATTCTATGATGCAACGTGGTCTTAAAGTAATGTCTGTGCACGTTATGTTCTTCTATGGTAATAAAATTTCAGATAAAAAAACATATTTTGACTACGAAGCAGGAAAAGAGTTGAACGCTAAAAACATATTTCTTTTACATATGCATAATACCTTATTTATAAGTATATTGCCGCCCCTTACTTATCAATAATGACACTCTTTCTCAGATTTCTCGCAGTCTGGCCCGTTGAGTTTCAGTTTTGATGGAAGTGCACGTCGCAGGCCCATAAAACACAATCACACAGAACGCTATAGCTCAAAATATTTTTATATAACAGTAAAGTTGGAGCTTTTACAAGTGACGAAACAGTTTATAAGGCGAGCACCGAGGCAACATAGTTTTTCAAACAAGTCATAAGTCATAACACACAGAGTAGGATTTGTGTTTTCGCAGACGAGGTAAACTTAGCTTGAAGAAATACTAAGACCTTCATCCAGACTCAAAGTTTTGAAGGAATCGAGTAAGTTTCAGCCATTTTATATATCGCTGGAGAGAAACTTTAAAAATATGTGGGAAGACTAAGCTTCAATGCAGCTCCATTTTACTCACATAAAGTGTTACACCATCCGAGCCAATCACGTTTTTTTCGTTACTTACGTCTCCGTAATATTTCACATTTGCATCAAGGGGTGCAATAAGATCCCATTAAGGTTTGAAATACAAGATTTAAGTGACTTGAATTTTTTTTCAAAACAAATGCTTCATCTTCAGCGATGATTTTCTTCAATATATGAGGTCCACGGACTGTATTCATTCCATATGTAACTTTGTCTATACACATTTGTCTACAAATTTTAATGGAGAACATTTTTGTTTATGATGATTTTCAACTATTGTATTCGTTTTGTATTTTTTACAAGTTCACGAAGGTTGCTCACACCCTATGGTTCATGGAAATTCGTTAGATGAGTCATTCCTGCAATTAAGTTATTTTTGTTAAACGAAAATATGATAAAATGCACTGCTGACCATTGCCCTGTTTTTTGTTAATGGCAACCCCTACACAACATTATTTCTTCTGAGGTGCCTAATGTTACTGTTGTATTATGTATTTTATTGCATATATTTTGGCAGTGATATTAATATATATATTATTATTATTATTATTACTTCTTGTTGAAAACAGTTCTTCATAGGGAAGAGTTTCTAATATTCACGATATTTATTCGCGATAAATCTGAATGGAATTTATTACTTCGGAGAACAGAGAAGTTGCCTGATGACTTCAGAGTCAGAAAATTTCGTTAATCTTTTAATCCTTGCCCTAACAATTTTATAAGAGCAACTTTACCATGTGTAATGATTTTGTGGTTAGTTTTAAAGTTGATCACCTGTATATTAGATTTTCATGAATTTCAATAGCTCCTTTTAACATTAAAAAATACTCGTCACGCTGATTCAAAATACGGTATTTGTTTACGTTTTATCATTACGAATAATTTGAATCCATATTACCAGTTTCTTCAATGTTAATAATGTAAATATACAAAATAATCTACCCTCATACTCCTCAAACCTCAAACTATGACAGCTATGAAGCTGCTTCTTGTGGATAAAGACGATTTGGCATCGGAACATTAAAGTTCCTTATTAAAAATGCCAAACACCTTTTTTTGCACCGGCTGAAGCTTTTTCTTATCCATTTCATCACAATGCTTGCTCGAATTTCCAGGCTGCATATTCCATTTAATTTAGTTTACTTAGTTTACAGAACACGAAGATTCGCAAAAATCTTTCATGTTCCGACCTTTAAATAAAAAAATAACTGAAAAATGGCGAATCGCAGACATCACTCGAAGAGGAACTAGAACACTTACTATTCTCCAAGAAAACGTAGACCATTCTTTCGCCCTTTCTTTCACACCATGTGGCTCTCACGGAATAGTTTCTAACGGGAAAATTAGTTTTAAAATAAAATATTACTCTTAAGTAGTATATACCATCAGCATTGCGAAAATGATAATGTTTAATGGTAAGCAGGCGTAATTAAGTCTATCAGAGAAAAAAATTGAAAACATATGGAGTCTTTGTTTCTCCAATACAAAATATTTCAAGTAAATGGCCTTTCACAATTATTTTGTGAGCAAGTATGAATATCCCCAAACAAAAAACAATGATCCATACATAATAAGGACCTTTACACTGTAATTTTATTCACGAGACGTAAATGCTTGTGGTCAACATATGAGTTGAAACTAATTTAAAATAAAAATAGGCACGCTATGTTAAAACTTTAAATATAGTCAGTAAATTTTGACATTAATATCCTTAAAACGACTGAAAAGCTAATGTTACCAACACAAATATTGGATTTAAGTTATTTAACTTTTATGCCACCGAATAGTTGACTTTAACAATTAGCATTCCTGTATAATGCCTCTTGTCCTACGTATTGATCCACGATGGCCGTTAACAACGCATCTCCGAATCATGAGTCTGAAGGGAACCAGAAATACCTTTTCCCGCCGTTCGCGAGTGATGGGTTGCAAAATACGAGACGAGCACCAAGTCCCTTCGCCACATTCCTCTTCCATTATGACTACTCTCCACTCGCTTCTCCGCGAAGATGGCCTTTCCCATGCACTAAGAGACTCAAATGCGACGGCGTCATTCGCTGAAAGCTTTCTCTCTGCCTCCCAAAAATCAACTGCATTAATTAAATGTGAAAGGAAGCTTCGTTTGCCACGTTGCCCGAAGTGCACTTTCCTATTACCACCTCCGTTTCAAGGCCTGAAATCCCGCCTAGGAAAAAGGAATGGCAGACTAAAAGGGCATGTGATATCATTCTAACCAATTAGAGCCACTGATAGCTGTTGGAATGTATGTATCTTTACACTGGCCTCAGTAATAATATTTTACTTTCAAGCGCCAAACATTACTCCAGATCACCTTTTAAGATGGCTGTCTGCATTTGACTAATATGGCAGAGTAAATTGAAACTCGGAGAAGCTCTTCGTTTGAACATGGCCATATTCCTCAAAGTGCAGCCGTAAGTACATTTATTAAAGCTTCATATGAAAATATTCATCCTTTAGTTCAAGTAAGAGCAAGATTTCATAGCTTTCACATCTCATTCGCTATTAATTACGACGAATTTTGAAGGTTTGAATCGCCAGCCTCTGGAAAACAACATTATAAGGCATCATTTGATGCTACTAACAACCTGCTTGATGTTTATCGAAACCTAGCAAACGCTTTATTTAAAACTAGGTCGAGGTAAAGTAGGCGATTCTTTCCTCAATTACGGCCAAAAGGTATAAACACGACAACTTCAGTCTCATTAACCCTGAATAAAGACACACACAATTTTTCATGAGTTAGAAGCATAGCTGTCTTGACGTATAAGCGATACTGAAGGTATCAGGCGTAAAGAACAGTTGCTAGGTCCAATTTAGTTGTTAAAAAATTTGGACCAATACGAAAAAATGCAAATTTTGGAGATGGTCAATCATTTTACATAGTTATTACCCGTTATCAAGACTCTAAGGCCAAAACAAGACTACTCCAAAAAAAACCACTCTCATTTTTCTTCGGTACTATAAAAAATCAAGCTGAGACAAAACTAATGAAAGGCTTTCCATGCAATAAAAAATGTTTTCATTTTTAAATAGAAAGCTTGAATAAATCACTGATTTTTCCAACGAAAAAAGTTCCAAGAATGATAAAAAATCTTATTAGTTAAAAAGATTTTAGTACGGCTTGACGAATCATAGCTTTTTCTCGCTATCACCGAGAAGAATTATAATATATCTGATACTCTAATGCTAATACCACCTGAACTTATTCCAATTATCAAAAGCTAATTCAGCAATAAATACAACATATTTTGGAATTTTCAATTCTGACGCAAAATATAACTAATCTCTGGAAAACGCCAATCCCAAGATCATCAATTTATGAAATTACATGGACCGCTTCTCAAATATCAGAGTTGTTGATTTTTCAACAATAACACAAGTTCATACATAATCGATCAATTCCAACGGCAAACCTTGGTCATATTTATATTTTAAAGGGTCATGAGAAGAGATCAAATTTGGAATAGAGGGGGTTTCAACGAGTATACAGTAATGATAGTGACTGTAGAATTATGGGAAAGGGGAACCAAAACCGAGTTATAAATACTGTTTCGAGATAAATAAACAAAGAATACCTGTAAACATTAAAAATGAAGCCGTAATGCGTCATTTGATGGCGTGCCCATCATCCTTTTCATCTGCTGCCTCAAATTGTAATTTTTGAAAACTCAACCAACACCTTATTTGCATGCTTGGAAGGAATAAATCATCAAATCGTATTGCCCTCACGCTCGTTATAAATCATCTGCTTCGTAAATACTCTAATCAATCACTCAAATCATAGTAAATCCTGCTGTCCACCGAGCCGAATATATGATTAAATTATTGATCATATGTCTATGCAATGTGCACTTGCCCATAAAAAGAAGTAATTGACATTTAATTCCAAGTACGTCATCCGTGTGACAGAGCGACCGGTGCTCATTGGTAGAATATTTTCGTAAATCTCGTGTCATGTTAGTTATTAGGTATGGATGAATAAATCTGATGAGAAAAGAACTATTCAAAATGATGTGTAATTTATTTGTCCATAACTCTATTCTTTGACTTCTTTACTACACTTAAATGACCTTGTCAACGGCCTCTTTCTCTTTTATGACCTCTCAACTTTTATCCTCGGCGTGAAATACAAAATACTCTCTCTCTCTCTCTCTTTACCTCACTATCCATTTTTCGGTTACATGATAGCGGCCCACTGACCTATTTGGAGAATCCACTAAATTTTGTCGTAATTACTCTGACACTCGGCGGATAATAAATACATTGATTGAAGTTGGGTAGTAATTTACCACACTAATGATGCCGTAAAATCCTTTTGGCGAGACGAATAGTCCATTTTATGCACTATTATGCATGCAGGGATCGTACGAACTCTCCATTTATAATTTCTCTGACTTTTTCGTGATTTCCAGCACATTGTTTTTAATTTTTATGATGTAACTGCAAAGATGTACTGTATAAGAAACTGCAAAGCAGCCATGTTCATGGATTCCATGGAAAAAAATACAGCTATGTATACTCTGAAATGAAGAAAACAGCGCCTAATAGGCAAAAAGTCACGTCTGAATGGCAACTAAATGCCTACCTCGCCGCTCCAATGCAGCAGCAATCCTCAAGTTCAGCCATAAAATTCATCTTTTCGCTTCACTTTCGGAGTGTTTTCCTGGCCTTCACCTAATTTTACCGAATTACCCCTAAAGTGCTGTCTCAATTTTTGCTTCCCTGACATTAACCTGACTTCCCTGCGCGCTAGGCAGAGATTACTTGATTAATTAAGAATAGTTTCTTTTAGAGCGACGCAGAGAACGTATTAGAACCTTTCTATATTTCCCGGTCCGACAGAAACGATAAATGAAGAGTGGTATATTGCCGATATGTGAATAGGTATAGAAATACGTTTTTCCCCCGTACAATAAAGGATTTCAATACATTTTAGGCGGAAATTTGGATGTTCATGACCTACTAATTTGTTAATGGCTTGTAAACCCCCCGCGACACGCCTTTTGAGGCGGCGGCTCGCGGGGTACTAATTACACTTAGGTACCCTGGTACTCTTCCTAAACATTTTCCATCCTAGGGAATCTACCTTTAGCAATATCTAAGACGGGTATAATGGGTGGGAAAAATTTTATGAAGCGATTCTAAGGCGATTTCGTCTGTACGGGGAGATGGGCTAGTAAAACGTTTCCCTTGGTGAGAGCATACTCTAGCTCATATCTAGCCTTCAGATGAGGAACTTGGTTGAATTATGATATTTCAGCAAGCTGTCAATGAGCAAAACTTTTTGATGGTGCATAACGTAGCATGCGTAGCGTGGCTGAATATACTTAGCTTGCAGGCAAAGGTTATTCCAGGAACACAACTTCTCAAGCTCAACGCTGACACGTGTCTCAAAAATTTCCTCATTGGGTCAACGCACAGAAACCGTTGAATCAAAAGAGTTGTGAGAAAATGGCGTGGGAACTGATTGAATAATTCTCTCCAATATTTGCTTTCTAAAGGGCTGGATTTATCTCGCGGTTATTTCTAAAATTCGGTAGTAGCACTTGAATACATTGCTAGATTTATCGCAAGACATCCTGAGGTTTTACTTGGTTCATAATCACCTGATAAGAACGAGCCTCGTTGAAACCTAGGACGTCTTGTAAGAAATCTTAGACGTCTACTAACATATCTTGAGCCTCGTTGAAACCAGGAAATCTTGTAATAAATCTAGAACGTCTTGTAGCGATTTACTCTAGTGTTACGACCAAATTTTAGAAAATAACCGTGGGCTCATACGTAGCAATTATTCTTGCAAAAACTAGAAATTCCAATCGCAATGGATTTGAAGGGGAGAGGAAAAGAATGCATGAAAAATGGAGACCTTCCATTAGGCCATATTAATTGCCACAACAGAAAATTTAAAGGAGCAAACTGGCTAAAAAAGGATGGGAGAGAGGACTCCGTTTCAAAACTTTTATAATAATGGTAGCCCGGGAAACGAGATGTAGGGTGAGAAATTTTCCCGAGAGAGAGAGAGGGGTGGTCTGATGATTTTAGAATGAGCAGGCTATTATAATGTGGGGGAGAAAGGGGATGAGGGCATTGGGTTCCACGGGGCCACGATACAAAAGACAAGTGAAGCGAGGAGGAAGTTGGGCAGAAATTCATCAGGCAGCACCACGTATCCTCATTAAAAATATTCGGCATCGTCGTCTTGGAAGCCGGGCATTTAACGACCGCTACGCAATATGGAGACGTTCCCCAGAGCTAACAAGGGATTTTAGTAATGGAAAGAAGAGGAAAATGGTTCCTAACGATAGCTATCAAAGAGACACCCAAAAGTGATTGGCAATTTTCCTCATTCTTCAACCTTTCAAAATTTAGTTAATACTAAAGGGAAACTATCGTACTCTGCGCTCCAAATAACACTTCCAATAATAAAATTAATAGCTCGTTCACCAAGCTACAGTCATCAATAATTTTCATATGAGTTGATAGGTTAGATGGGAAAATTTTACATGATCGTCAATTTGGTGACTTAAATTCAAAGGTCGAGGTGGAAACAAAATACTAAATAAAGAAACTGAAGTCCGATGATACTTGATTTTGATTTGGAATTGAGATATTGATGTACTTTAAGGAAAAACACCGCGAAATCCTAAAGCAATCGTTTATAAACTACACGTGTACAATAGCTATTATCTTCTAGTATCTTTTATGTTATTGCAGCGTAACATCAAACTATAGCGATGATTAAAGTTGCATCTCACTCTAATATACTGCGTTACAAGTAAAACCCCTTTCCAATTTTTCTCTTACGCACAGAAACATCACAAACGTCAACCGCTTACTGTGCACGAGACAGAAAAATCACGGTTTTAAAAATAAGCATGATCAAAGTTTTCTGGTGATGCAATCCTTCTGCCGGGGTAGTAGTAGGGTACCAAACTTATCCATGGAATTGAAGACTTAGAATTAAATGTTGAAAATGTTTAATATTTTATCAAGTATTCCCACTATTCTGAACTTCTTAAAGATACTCAGAAGTAACGCACACAAGAACCCGTGTGTCGGGTGAGAACAAGCACGGCAAATTCACAGGAACAATTCAGAAAGAAAATGGCCTATCCGTAACACAATATGTGTTTATGTATGATTCTCCCTTAAATTAAGAGCCTTACTGTTAACTAAGTAAGATAATCTATCCATATACTGTCAGTAACGCTAGTATACCAAAACATGTATATTACCCGGCCCCAATGGCAAAATTCTATCAAAAGTTTAACTATAACATTTCAACTCAACTGTTTAGAGAACGGTTAAGAGTTTACCACAACACAATCAACTGCAGACCTCACAATGTTATGTGCCACTATAATATGGTGCATTTTTACAATGATATCACGCCTGCCTAGACCAAGAGCTAATAGCATTTCTACCTATTTATTGCAGAGCTTAATCGATAATATAAATAACCTATCCAGCCAAATGTATCCTAGAGGTAAACTAAATTCTTTGAATGCAACCATCGAGTGGTAATAGGAAAATGAAATGATACAAAAGTAGAATCGTCTCTTGGAAACATGTTTGGAGGAGGTTGGCAGTCAGAGGCAAGGCGCCTCACGCGTTTAGTTTAGGGGATTGGGTATAGGTCACAAACAATTTATGACGCCATAAAACATCCATATCATGCTTTTATGAGCCATAATCCTGCACTAAAAACATATTCATTACTGGTTTTTCGTTCCTTTTCCAGCAAAATTAATCAGATATGATTGGAACTGAGTTTTCATTCGATAATCAGAATATAAATTTTTTAGTTGTACAAATGTATAAACATAAATTTTATTCACAAATGGCCTAAAGATAAAACGGACTCCTTAACATCAAAATAATGGAATATAATATTGAAAATTTGTAAAATGAACATTTTGGCGCAAACTCTCCAAGGAAAATAGAAATAAACGATGGAGGATTTGGTGCTTTCCCAGCAAATCTTGTTGATGATGTCTTCTCGGGGAATCAGCCGGGTCAGGATGGACATTCCTGCCAACGTTTCAATGGCCTTCTCTGCCATCTACTTCAAGGTGATTCGAGTTTTTCATTTTTAAAAGGCCAGCGTCATATGTGGGTTTAATTTAATGCAAAAATTATCTTGCAGTCCCGTGTAAATTCCATATGTGTATGCATTCGCAGATACCATTCACTGCAGGATAGAGTATAATTCCTCTAACATTTTTTCCTTATACCCATCAAATCTTACCGGTATATTCCTCAAATTTCTTTCATAGTACAATTACATAGTGATATATTTCAGATGTACCAGCTTCTCTTACCCAGCAATTGGCGGCAGGGCCAATCGATCACGTAATTCACGTTCGATACCGAAGGAATTCCTTCTTCTTTCGCATTTGCCCGGATGGAAGACAAAAAAGTTCTAAAATAGAGGAAGGAGGGAAAAGGCAAGAAGGCCAGAGAGGGAGAATATAGTGGGAAAATGCATAGAGATAATTTATTTTTGAACGACTAGCGAGGAAGAAGAGGATGGAATCGCGTTTCGAGCGAGGGAGGCCAAGAAAGAGGTTTGAAAACGGTTTTTCGAGGGGCGGATGGATTCGGAAGCAGATAGGAATTGCGGGGAAGGTATGTAAATCTGGAACCGAACGATATTGAGAAATGCTATTGATGTGTCTGTGTTCTTCGTGAAAGACAGAAATACGTGAATTTTTCTCCCCACTCTTAGAGGGAGCAAAAATCTGTTGGCCACGTGCCCGTCCGTTGCTGCAAATTCCGTTCATATATCCTTACTTACGGCAGGACCTGCACCGGTGAGTGCAGGAAATGGAACGCAAGTCTGACGTCTATACTTAAATTCCAACTACAAGTAAAATAAAATCTAGTAAGTGAGAAGTCCAGTCTCTCTGCAGAAAACGCTATACTCAAGAACTTGAATGGGTAAATAAAGAGACTGGGAAATGTGTATAAATGCCAATGACCAAATGGAATATAGTTCTAATCTAAGTAATTTTGTAGTCTCAAAATAAGGGGTGAAAAGTAATGGTTCTAAAAAAATCAATGAGAACTACAGCAACAGAATTAGAGCTAAGCTAATGCTTTAAAATACTATTGTACATTTAAAACAGCCTCTTGTGCATGTAAATGAATAGATACATAAATTGTTAAAAATATTCCATTAGGAAAAATTTTAACTAGCATTTGAAGCTGAAATTTTTACTGTGAAGAAAAGTGATACCTGGACCAGAAGAGTTGACATGCTATGGTAAAAAGAATAACAGACAAAAAAATCGAAAACAACTGTGCGATTAGGAAATATGATCCTTGTTTCATCCAACTACCTGATGCAATATACACTACAGCACTTAGGAAGATAAAGGAAAATCACTCATCCCTCATGGCTTCCTTACATTTGATTATCACTGATCAACGACGTCTTCTAGGACTAGAATCGGGCACAAATTTCCTTCAGTACATCAATGGGTGGACCACCAAACGGCCAGATCTAGACTGTGGCCCAGAACGAGCAAGGCTCCGACGGACACAGGAGACCCTGTCCTTAGCGTGAATAGGCCTCGTAGAGATATAAGGATACCCTAATCAGAGAAAGATTCAAGCTGCAGAGTAAGAGTTTAAATGTAACCAAATGACACCGCTATAGTTATTGATTTCATAGCGAGGATATTTTTTTATAATTATTCCAACACTATTAACTTTCCTTCCACGCATGCTTACCCCAAAATAGGCGTTTTTACAAATTTTTACGTAGCCAATGCCTCACGCTCTTAACATAACATATCGCTATCTAGGATATCCAGAAGGTAAGATTTTATTCGTAGCTGATGTACAAAAGCAAAATAAAATGGTGGAAAATTATTATTTTCCTTGTAGTGTGCATTCCGTTCGTCAAGTTTGGAAAAATGCCACACGGAGCGGATAGAACATTTCTAGGGGCCTTATTTAGTTTGCGGTGCCTACCACTTATCTGATGGATAGAGCGCTGATAAGTCCCAGGACAGGAGTGGTACACAACACAAAAAAACATGTATTGCGAGGTGGTCTAGGGAGTGAAATTCGCCACAGTAACTAAATGTGTCAAAATCACATGCCTAAGGTTTATTACGTGTTGAGCTCTACCCACACCAGTCAAATTTAACCTTCAAGCTGTGTTACTGAGTGGAAGATACCGACTAGACGTGACCAGAGTACCATAGAACGTCGCACTCTGCTCAAAACAACGACTCTGATCCGTCCCTGGGGATATGAAAGGTTAATCCCACTCGAAGCACAATCCGGTAACATATAATTAAGTTAGTACAATCCGGTAGTGCGGATTTGAATCGCCACTGAAACGTGCGCTATACTGAAGTAATTCAATGCGTTTTACAGCACTATAGCGCAAAGCCACTCAGCAGTAGGTTTATCTGAGAAAACAGGGATTGAGTTATCACTTGACCAGGAGAAAGAAGTTTTCAGTAGAGGAGGGTGAGCGACTGAGTAGTTGGGATTGGAGAATTAGGTTGGATGGAAAGCAAGGGAAGGCGAATAGCGGAAGGGCAGACCTCTCCGTCACGTAAATCTCCTCGGGGAAGGCCCTTGCCCGGCGGAAGGGACGAAATTTTTTTCTTAGCGCTGTTACAATTAGTTAGCACTCTTTGCGTGCCACAAAAAATCTTGAAATCATAAGTACCACTTGAAATGCTCGAATGGATTCGCGTACCTAATTTACTATTGGTAATTAAGTTTTTTACTATTGTGATTTGAGATTGAGTTTTAAAAATAAAGAGATCCGTATTCTTTTGTTTTCTGAATGCGACATACGACTCAAACTATTCGCTATGAAAAAACGACAGCCTTAACCCTTTTTCATGTAAGTTTATGACGTCACGAATCCTTGCGGATCACCTCTTCTCAGCTACTCCTCGGTTTCGCGCTTCGTCCTCGCGCGGTTCTTTGTTATTTACTCAGCATTAAGAGATACCTTGCCTCAATGAAACATCCCTGATCGAGTTCAAACAACCAGAACTCGATTGACGACACCAACTTGAGTACATTCGTGATTCTTATTTTAAAGCAACAACAGAATAGATAGAATTATTTTGCCTTAATTTACCTTTCCCTTAAAACCACTGACTTGTTTCAATAAATTGCATTTCCGGGTGGAAGGTAACGACCACATTGGCGGAAAATTTACGCGGCATGTATATTCATGACAGGAGCCGACGGATGGGCTCACTTGGATAACTCTTCCCAGCCAATTGATATGTTTGAAGACAGAAATAAAAAAGTGCTGTATATATCAGTTTAATGTTTTGCTATGTACCAGTTAGGTTATTGGTTGCGAAATATTAACCGATCCTCGGAAATAAGTGAGCTAAGTTGATGATTTCACTGGTCGCTCTAATTAAATCGCCTCGTATGCTACGCTACATTAACCTTCCCTTGTAATCTGGTTAAAGTGCGTGGAGGTGTCATATCTAATAATAAACGAGAGAGGAGCGGAGTTTCTTTTAAACAGAGAGGTTAATTTAACAAGGGGCAGTGTTAAAAGAGAATATTCTGAATTATTTTATTCTGAAAAGGCATTAAAAAACTGATGCAGTGTCTTAATGGACACCTACCTTAAAAACATTCTTTGCACAGCTGAAGTTAAGTGATACAGTATCTGAATTGAAGGAACAATATATTACTAATATAGAACCAGAAAAATAACTCATATGGATAAAATAAATAGCATACCATAATCAAGGCCATTTATGCGTTGTAGATAAAGCGAATTCTGCATCTAGTAAAGGGTAATTTATATTCTCTGTAGAACTGTGTCTGAAATTAATGAAACGCAGATGGCTAGTGGTGAAGTTGTAACGGTAGATTGAATGCTGTTACGTTTTAATCCCCCCCACTTTTTCTAAGTCATAATCATCAGTCACTTACATTCTGAACGTTTAGTCTTTGAGCCACTTTTACACTGGAGCGTACCGTAGGTGGCCAGAACAATATGTGGTAGCTGAACACGGACGTATTTTGACCTTACGGATGCAGGAAATACACATTTTCAGCCCACCTGAACTCCGCAAGAATTTTAACTATTCAAGATCATGCGTATCCATTGAACGCCGAATTCGATCGTACATACATAAAGTAAGGCTACATGAAAGAACTAACTAGTGCGAAAATGCTTGCACAATTTTTGCATTACTACGTAAAGATTTCCCCTTCGCTAATCCCGCTATACTTAAATTAAAAAAGAATTGACTTCTTTAAATCCTAGAAAAACTTATCCAAAAGCACATAAATGGAAGACCTCCGTCAAAAAAAATTGATAAGAATGAACGCCATTTTGGGTAAACATTTCTCGGGATTCCCGGATAAACTTTTTGCCAACGTTTCGAGCACCGACTCATGGCCGCTGAATTTGATGAAATTAAAATTTAAGGCAATTATTAAATACTAAATGCAAAAGTTACCATTAGTATTTATTAATTTGAATGACTATTGATGACGTGCTTAAAGAATTGTCTTCTCAACGATTTTTTTTCTTGCTCACTTATGTGCGACGAAAGAATTTGAATCTTTCTCCTCAGGCGACCCTTGATGACGGGCTATGGGCATGATAGTTTTCTCTACATTCATCCTCTAACCAACGACCAGCTCAATTTTTTCTCATAACCAAGATACACAACTCCAATATCTCTTTCCCCCTATTGTCTCCAATTTTAATATTCTGAGGCATCTTAAGGATTTATCCATTTTGACTTCCTTCCTCAATTTCCTTTGTCTCCTCTCTTTCTCGGACCCATTCTCAGTCACCATTGAAGCTTACTCAACCATATTTTTATAATTCCCAAAGACGGCTGGATATCAAGTATCTAATAAATTAAATATAGCTTATTTTTCCCCTCCAAATATATTTTTCTGTGATAAATGTTGTATGGAAGATTTTTCCATCACAGAATAATCCAAAATTTTTAATTCTCTATTGCTATGCGCAGAACATCTATCTTTCAAGAACTAGAAAAAATATACAAACTTCAAAATTTAGGAAATTACGATTAGGTTATCGATTTATCATGCTCCCAATTAGTCATAATATTAGCTTAAAAAAGGCGTCATCTTCAATAGATAATGGAAATCAAATATTTATCTACGCTACGAAGATTGCCTTTTCATTCAAATCCACAGAATTCTCAACAATAATGGCATGGCACAGGAATCCAAATCGTGTTTAATATCCATTAGGCACCATTAGAATGAAAAAACTCCTCGAAATATTTGCCAACGGGTTATCCAGGCTCCATTTCTGTTCCATTTAACATGCTTCCTTACTAAATAACAGTTCCACACAATTCTATCTAGGTACTACATTGGCATAGTCACCCAACGACATAATGGGTTTTACTTCCATTACACGTTAAATCCACCAACACTTTACCGTCCTTAATATGTAGGTTAAAACATGAAAACAAATGCACCATTCATAGAAATAAATAAAATAAATAAAAGAGAAATATAAAATTTTAAAATTGGTATTTACAAGTAAAAAACAATTTTTATTTATTTTCCTTCTTTCAGAAAATATTTCTCTCGTTTTGAAATAACATTCACAAAAGAACTTTAGGCAATCATGCATGGCCACAATTTTCCATCGCCATTTTAGCCGGTTCCTGCAGACAAAATATGAATATTTTCTGCTGCGATTTCTTCCTCATTCTGAGAAAAACCATCCATTTATGGCATCCTTTCACTCCTCAATTTCCCACAAAAAACCATTGATGCTAAAAAAAAAAGTCTTGATAATCCACCAAACCCTTTCAATCGTTCTCCCAAATCCTCTCCCTAAAAAGATCCCAGGCACAAAGCCTTCGCCCACCCAACCTCAACCTACCCTCATTATCTTCAAGACACCACCCCTGCCTCGAACAAATCCAAAAATACAATGTATATACATCTTTTTCCCGCCTAATATGCGCTCAACGTTTCAAGATGTCGATTGCATCATTCCATGTCAATATTAATGAACAATTAACGCTCTCCCATTAAACATCTCCTTTCCCAAGCTCTATATCCTCAATTTCCTACTTTTTCGTACTCTTTCAAAAGTTACATTTCCTTTCCCAATCCCTAAAACTCAAAGGTACAAGAGGGACTTGCAAAATGGCTTAAATTGCAGTAATATAGGGCAGTCGTTGAAAAGGAAAGCAGAAAATAATTTAATGGCATCCTTTATCAAGTTTCAATTTTTTAAATAAAAACAAAAAAGCTGTCCAATTAAACAGAAAAGGATAATGCCCGTAATTTGGTCCAACTTTAGGAATAACAAAAATAGACGCCCCTAAAGCCCTTATCTCGAGAATTA
Organism: Ischnura elegans; assembly: GCF_921293095.1. Lineage (NCBI taxonomy): Eukaryota > Metazoa > Arthropoda > Insecta > Odonata > Coenagrionidae > Ischnura > Ischnura elegans. The sequence goes on from NC_060248.1 coordinate 113,201,562, forward strand.
CTTACTCTCTCCTTCATGATAAATAAATTTTTAATGAGATTGCATTCAGCAGGCGAGCATTTGCTATTTATATCAATATGTAATACATATAAACAAGCATCTAAGAGTTTTTCTACTAAAAAGCAATTTTAATAACATGATCATAGCAATTACTAATTCTTTACTACTTTTTTCATATAATTTATACTAAATTGTAAGAGAAGTAAGCGAATTTAATTCATTCAATTCAGTAAGGTTATTTTTAGGCTATAAATATATAGTTCAATTTTTTTTAAAGTAATATGAACGAATTACACAACAATAAACGGAAGCATTTAAAAAATAATTACGGAATTAGTAGTTAATTGTTGAGTTTTATTTCTTCAAGAGAACGTCCGAACTGCAATATATGTAAAAGGAAATATTCGTTTGTTAGATTTCTACAGGGAAATTTTGCACAGAAAGTCATATGATGAGATAATCTTCAAGAAGGATATGATCTGAATGGTCAAGAACGCACACATTTGACTTTGCCATTACCTTAACACTGAACCTTCTTTAATATATCACCATGGAAGTATTCGCGCATGCATACCCAAAATATTTTTATCATGATGAGGTGCTTAAAAGGATGTAACCAAGATTAGGACCCGTACTTGTTTACGCCAAAGAGGATATTTGCTTGACCTTCGTTAAAGGTCCCGTGCTGTATCGGGTCAACGATCCGCAAACTTGGGAAATCTCTCGAAAGAGGGAGCTCAAATATTTAGTCTCGCCTTGGAAAGAGAGATGACCTTAACGACATTAGCCCACCAAAGTTAGTAAAGCCTACATCACTGATTTCCCTTGGAATGGCTTCCGCCCCTTCACTTCTTATTTGCTTTTCCAATATCCGTCTTGGTATGATAACATCCTGATAGCGACTCGAGGGATTTCCCTCGCCATCCTTTCCTTTGGATAATGGTCGCCTATGAAATAGCTGGCTCTTGATTCTAGGGGACTACAGTCGGGATAGGCCTAGTGACCACCAATTGGTGCCGTGATTACCGGCAATATTGAGGAAAATGGAGCTGAATCATTGAATCGTCCTAGATGCATCTTATCTACATAAATTTCATGTTGGCATCAATAAAATTACATCGATGATATAAAGGGAAAGTTAAATAGAGTTTCGTGACATTACCTTTGGAGAAACTTAGCAATTGTGAACAGTTTAGGAGCCAGACTGCAATATTTCCCTGATGTAACCTCTATTTCAAACTATGGAATCAAAGGTAAAAACAGGGAATCACATAATTTGTGATAAAATTTGTTCAATAAGTAGGTACACTACGCTAGAAAGCATTGAAATTAGTCCGAAAGTAACTAGAAATTAAACTTTTCACGTATATAAGATAAATCATTTCACAGATACTACCGCAAATTTTCTCTGGTTGCGAGATAACACCCAGCAATCTGAAACAGAGTGCGATGAATGAGGAAAGGTACATTTATTCTGTAACCAAGTAGGTACCTAGCGTCTACCGCAATTTCAAGTTGGGCGAAAAAAGATAAAGAGATGAATTATAGTCAATGAATATCGAATCAATTTTTTATAATTTTTCTTTTGAGACAATCAACCCATCTAATACTTACGACAGAGGACACTAAAATGTTTTATAATGAATATCTTCCTGCTTAAGAAGAGATCGAAGAAATTGAAATGAAGTCCATTTAATGCTATTCGAGATCATTTAAGATGAGACCTGAGAGATGTAGCAAATTCTACCTGCGTAAATCGATATAGAATCTAACTATATTAGCAAATGATTAACTGATTCGAAACGAGATCAGATATTAGGTGATATATGCTTCTTTGAGTTCTTAAGACTAAAGGTGGATTCACTAATGATGAGGAGATGACTGACGAAGGTAATGCCTTTTACGAGTGGGGGAAAAATAGGATTTTCAAAGGTTCTAAGCATGCGAAAGTCCTCAGCAATTTTTGAACAAAGGAGATAACGGCTGTTGAAACAACAGACGGAGCTTAAAAAAGCCAGTGACACCCTTGGGACAAACGAGGTGCTACTGGCTGAAATAAAGGCGAGTAGGCAAAACGAAAAAAAAAATTTCGTAGACAAGAGAGAGAAATTTCACAAAAAGAGTTGAGCCTTATGGAGATTAGAAAGTTGACGGTGGTTTTTTCCCGGCTTGAATTTTATTTTTTAACGAGAAAAGGGAGGCGCGGGCGTGGAGAGATGATCCCAAGCGATTCTGTTGACTCGTATTTCTCCAGCGGAAAACTCGAGGAATACGCGCAAACAATGGGTCACGTTTTCTGACCCAGGAGCCTTATATATCTTTAGTCTTTTTTTCATATTCGCGTCCCCGCGGGCGCTTCAACACCCGCTGAGGTGTTTACCCCGGATCGCATCCGATGTAAGCTCAAGAGGGCAAAAATTTAAGGAATGCCAAATAAAAGAAAAAACACTGGGGGCGCAGGAGAGAGTTGAAAACAATGCCGGCATGAATTCACACTCCATTCAATAAAACAATTCCAACACGCAGAAAAAAATACTCTGACGTGACTTGATGCAAACGGAAATAAATACATTTTTATGAGACTAGATAAGAAAAAATAACGAAGTACACTGGTACGAATAACAGATACGGTAATAAAAATCTACGTTTTAAAAATGTTGATATTTTAAACGCTCAATGGGTAAAATGCAAATATTGCACTGCTATGATTAATTAAAATGAACATGGTTTCCTCACGGAGTCAATCTTCGATATCAGTGAAGAAAGCGGATAACGACAACGGAGAAAAATCCTCTGCTAGCCATAATGTTTTACAAAAGTGAAACATTTCTTTTATTTTCACAGGTGAGAAAGATGATTAATTTAAATGTGACTAAAATAAAACACAGCGTTATTTTATCTATATTTTACACAGCCTTAACTTATGCATTATAGTCTATAATGGACAAGCTAGTCGTATGAAAAATCAAAAATATCGGTGCATAAATTGAAAAAAGGGGTTATTGATTGAAAAAATTGATTACAGTGATGCAAGTGAGCAATTGCCATTACAGTGATGTGAATACAATTTTTGGTGGTAATTCATTAGTGTCCAAACTAATGGATGAATTTATGAAACTTGCTGGCCTCCACTATTTGCACACAACTCTGAAACCTGTCGTGGATTGTGTCATAAGGGAACGGAAGCCATGTGAGATAGATCCCACCCGAGTGCGAGACAGTGCCCTTGTTGAAGCTGGTGTTACCAATCTCAAGGCATGCTAAGCATGACTGTGGTCACTTATTATCTTCAGCTGTCTTATTGAATTTCTGCTTGATTTGCTTGTGGACAGGTGAAAAATTAGTATTATAACTTATTTATTTATTCATTTAATGAATTATATCTTGGGTTCGATAAATTTATCCCTTCCATACAGCTTTGATCAGTACATCCTTGACTATTTTCAATGCTCCCGTGTCCATTGGGCACGGTCCGTGTCCATAAGGCACCCAATATAGTTTGCCAGAATGACTGAAGGAGGGAACAAATGGTATAAGTTGACCGCACCAAGGCAGGAAATAAGAGAAATGGATATTCGCAAAGCTGATTGTGATGCGGTGAGGAAGAGAAGATTTTTTCATGACGTCCGTAATTTGAGATGAGATAATGACATCCGGCTTATAGCCTAAGCGGTTGTTTGCGTTACGCGCGGCCAGCTTCGAAAAAAGACGAACTCTCAGGTCTCATGGAGCCCAAAATGGGCAGTTTCCAAAAATCATAATTATAAGTTCACGTATCGTGTATTTCGAATGGGATTTTTCTGTATGGTTGAATCCGCTGTAATGAAATCCGTAATCACCTTTTAAATGACGAAAGAAAAATAATTCTTTATCCTCCCTGCATTTATACTCCCAGGAATCAAATTTAATTATTTAAGAGATGATTTAAATGAGTGATTGGTGAATTTATGTTATGAGCTAGATTTCTCGTCAGTAATGGTAATGCGTAAGTATTAATGTCGTCAATGTGCAATCATGAAAGAAATCAAGAATAAAACAATTGGTAATTGTGCCGATTGAAGCATATAGGAGTCCCAAGCCCAACAATGTAAAACCATTCACCGAATCATGATAGAAGGATGACTTCATTTGGCGAGGGAAAGTACGAAAACTCTGCTTGAAAATAATGGCATTTAAGTATTACAGTAACAATTCCGAGAGGAAAAAATTAATAATCTCCGAAAGGCACGCCAGTAATTCCAAGTCTGGTAATGTAGGGCCATTGCGCTTGATAGATAAATGGCTATTAATGCCATATTTCTCACCACGCGATAAAATGAGGAAGGGTGCCTAATAATTACCCAAAGCTGTTCGCGAACTTTACGAATGGCCCGAGACCTGAGAGTCAAAACTCTTGAAACTCGCGTAGAAAGGCATCAATTTCAGTGAAAGGGAGTGCGCGATCCGCAACAAAAAAAGAGAGAGATTGAAGACCTTCGAAGCGAGGATCGGTGAATCGTGAAATTTTCCCGAACCAAGACAATCACGATAGCGAACGAGTGAATTGGTGAATGCGAGAGAGAAAAGAATGAGAGAAACAGGGAGAAGGGAGGGAGAGATAATGGCTTCATTAAGATGAAGGCGAGATGGGGGAGCGGACCGCGAGAATTCTTCATTTTGGGCTTCAGTTCCTTCCGATATCATAAAAGAGAAAGAAAGGGAGTATTCTTGTGGGAGAAGGCACTGGCTCAGGAGAGATTGGAAGAGAGGAGTAAAAAAGAGAGACAAGAGAACAAAGGCGAGAAGAAAGCCGCATCGTGCGAATGAGGAGAGAGTGTGTAAGGATGTAAAAAGGATAGTATGATGGAGGGAAAGTGAATGAAAGGAAAAGGAGGAGCATTGAAAGAAACTCCGGGTTGAGATGATTTCCTCTTGGTGAAGACTGAGACGAAGGAAGGAGAGGGGATTGTAGTCGAGGCGTTTTGTGGATGAGGGTGGCGGAGCGTCTGACGAAGGTAAACGAAGCAGAAAGCCGGGGGAGAGATGGGGAACTTGCTGAAGTCAAGAACGCGAGGACCGCAGAGGATCATGGGAGGTTGCTGGTTGAGTTATCAGGGTGGCATTGGTGAAAATAGGATTTTCTTTCTTGTCTAACTTGCCTCTCCAATACCGATCCTAATTATAAATTGAGACGGCTAACGCTTAGGTATATGGATACATACTTTGTCTATGCAAACGCAATGAATTTCATCAGTATTTGCAACTACGTGAGACTCCTCAAGCCGCCTAAAAAGGCGTGTGGCAGGGGGTATTAGGGCACCAGCTGTATGCATATAAAAAGTAAGTGATTAAACAAAATTAGGACTAACAATTATTTAAGTCCTTTATCGTGCGGGGTAAAAACGAATTCTCATATCTATCTGTTCGGCAAAATACCTCTCTTAATTTATCGCTTATGTCGTATCTGGAAATATAGTAGGGCTCAAAGATGATATTATTCGTGACGGTATTAAGGTACCTATTCTCAATTGTTCAAGTAATCTAAGCTTAGGGCGCAGCCTCCGAGTATGTATTGGATCCCAGGATAATTCGCTTAAGATCAGGGTAACGCTTTCTGTAAACCCGTAACAGTTTTTGACGAATCGCGCAGCATTCCTTTGTATTTTAATCAAATCACGGATTAGCTCTTTCTTTCTGAGTTGGATCTCATACCCTTGCTGCATATTCTAGGTGTGACCAGACGAGTGCAGACGGATAAGGTATGGTCGGATCATGGGTGGTTGAGTTATCAAGATTGAAGAAAATAGGCTATTCCTCTCTCTTGTCTATATTGCCTCTCCAATACCAAATAATTGATAATAAATTGAGAAGACGAAGGCTTATATATAGGTACGCATACCTTGTCCATTTAAATGCAATGAATTTTTAAAAAATCTCATTATGGCTCTCCGTAAATGAATTAGATTTCGATTCCCTTCAATTGGTATTCAAAGAGTTAGATTACGGCATATATACTTGATATATTTGATTCTTTTGGTAAAAAAAAACTTGAAAATCATAAATTTTAGACCTCAGCGCCTCTTCCAGAACTGAAATAACTATCGCACTACCTTCAGTGGTCAGGTACAGAAAGATGTGCTAACTAAATGGTAATTATCGGTGATAAAATGAAACAAAACAGAAGTTTAACGAAGATTTTTACCATGCGAATGAAAGCAACAATGACAAATGCAATAAGAGAACTCAATCGGGACTTAAACGTCAGCATAACACCTATTATAATCCCAAATCTAATTGTTTATTTAAGACATTTTCTTACATTAACAATACAGGATAATGTTTCTCAAAGAAAGTTTTTCTTTAATCCATCATAATAATCCTGCATATTCATGACGAGTCCCAAAAAAACTATTTGACAATGTCCAATGGATGTCGACTAAAATTTTCAAATAAACGGATAATTTATTTTAGACGAATAAAAGAATCCTTCCTTTGTTTTTTGAGGTCCTTCCCACGAAGAAACGGCAAAGAAAGTGCCGCATGAATACGTTCTTGTGAAAAGCATTTTCGTGTCGAGGTCGAAAGAGTGGGAAATTGGAATCAGAGGGCAGCTGAAAAGCGCTGAGAGGGTAAGAATTCTTGGTTATCGGGAAAAATAAAATATCCGATTTTAGAATTGACGAAAAAAAAGAGGTTCTCCTTTTTAAGTATGCTACATACTATAGATAAGCTAATTTTCACTGTTAAATTGGTTACAAATGGAAGACCTGCACTGTACTCCAAAAGTTCTATTGATATTGTAGCCACTATTTACTTCAACTTAAACTTAAATTTATTTACTTTAAAGAACTTCATTTATATAAAAAGGCCACATAAGGAAATTAGTCTGTTTAATATAGGTGCGATAAAAGAATTGGCATCGTATTTTATTTTATAATTATTATTTTTTAATATATGTTTTTATTTAACTAAATTTATTACAACAATGAGACTTAGCAACCAAACATTAAATAAATCAATATTCAGCCCTGATGATGACTGCCGAGACGGTACTTGAAACGTTGGCCGTTATAAAAACATTAACCCGGTGGGAATCCCGAGAAAAGTTTACCCACATTATTCACCGGGAAAGCATAAAATCACATTTCACTATTTACTTCGTTTTCAATATCCCATGAAGCACTATTAAAAAACACGGAATTGGAATTCTTTTCGAAAATCAGTAAGAATTCGCTTCCCTGAAGTAGGTGAAATTAGAAGAAAACATATATAATCGTTTCAGGCTTAATTTTGTGGAATATTGCTGTAACCATGGTTAAAACACAATTGGTAATTTCCACACTATTCAATTTAACACTTAACGATCGACCATGGTTTCGACACTTTGTGTCATTATCAAGGTGTCATTGACCTTTAAAATGACACAAAGTGTCGAAACCATGGTAGGTCGTTAAGAGTTATATTAAATAGTTTGAAAATTAACATTTTTATTTTAATCATAGATTTAGGAGAAAATGCCATTCAAGAACAATATTCTCGCCACAGGTTCAGGTGAAGCATTTATTAACCCGTTGGTCGCGTGGCGTATACCGGAGGCCAGGCTATTTTTTTGCCCACATCGTATTTTCATAGCAAGGAAACTCATATTCCTTGTATCCCATTATTTTATGATTCTGAAATAGTCAAAAATATGATTACATGTTTCGTCACATTTATGGAATAAATTTATATATTTTTTGTAGTTTTTGGAGTGTGGTAGACGCCACGCGACAGCTTGAGTTGCAATACCTTACGTGCTAATAGCTTCCTGATATTCATAGCAAAGTTTTGAAATACGTTTATAATTAAAAAAACAACTATTTAAAGCATTAAGTTTTTGACATGCGTCTTATTGCTATTAATTTTTTACTGTAATAAATTTTACATCTGAATAAAACTATTATTGCGAAGAATTTACAATGGTTCTCACAAAATTTGAGTGAACTTTGGCGTAAAATACACCATTTTCATCTCTGCTACATATGTTTTGGGTGACGTATTACATTGATGTAGATTCATAACACTAACCGTAAACATAACCATAGCAATTTTGTGGATGCCTTGAATAATAACTTTCCAAACTGATAGGAAATAATTTGTTTCGAGTTCAACTGAACGCGCTATCAGTATAAAATGTCTCCAAAATCAATAATTCCTCCTACAGTCAAAATTATTTGCTGGGTTTTTAATAAAATCCGTACTGTGAAGCTGTAGAAATAAGTTTGCATTTCCTGTTCAAATTAAAAATGTTATTATAATTTCTATGACAGAGAAACTTTAAGAAACGTCAAAATAAGTAGTATTCAGTCTTTTATTAACACAAATATCTCCATCATTATTATACATAAATTTGTTGTTTATTCATGAAATTAAGTATTCAATGAATGATTTATTGTAGTTAAAACAGTTATTTCTACTTTAATTCACCTTTTTTACCGTTCCAAAATGGTGTCTGCGAGACGCTGCGCGACCAGTAGCGTTCCAAAATGTGACGCCACTGACGGAGGGTTAAAAATGTGGTTGGTGTGGAGAAGTGGGGCTAGAGCTCACATGAAACTAAGCTACATGCGTGTATTTATCAACTGTTCAGGGTAGGTGGGTCAGTTCCTTTCGCTGGGCTACCTCGCACTTAGAGGATTTTATTTTTGGAGTGTCCTAAGGCTTCGATGAGTAATTAGCAAACTAATTCAATGCTAATAGGGAAGTACACTAGTGTTTCAAATGCACCAAGCACATTTTTTAAATTAGAGTTCAGAATAACATAATGTCGTAAAACCACAGTTTAAATCCTAATAGTGAATACTTGATTCGAGATGACCGTCCGAAATATGGAAAAATTCAAAGGCCGCTAAAACGGGTGTCCATGTTGAATATTGGCCGTGACGTCACAAGGCAGTAGCAGAAGGCAGCTTCTACGCCGTTTAGTTCTACCACTATTATTGCATAGAAAATTTACAGAATTTGAGGGTATCCATTTTTTGCTGTCATAAAATATCTTCAGAATATATATGTGGTTGCTTCTCTTTTGAGTAAATGACTTCACCATTGCGTAATATATTAATATCCATTTACGTGTCAACTTCAAGTTTGGAAAGAGTAGTACGAATAGCACATTGAATCTTTAATAAATAGATGATGGTATTTATTTTTCGCTGGGTATATTTTGGCACAATGCCGTTTATCATGCTTCAACTTTTTTTGTAAGAACCGAGTCAAACTAATAAACCTATTTCAGACGTTTGCTGCAAGACTTATTCGCTGCGTATGTATTCACGCCGGCCGGAACGTTCGCCCTTCGCAACTAGAATCATGGGATGTTAGACTTATTTCCGTGCTGGCTGGTTGTTGCAATGGTTCGCTGTCCAGGATGGGTTCAAGAAAAGATAATCTTGGTTGGGAGAAGGAAAATTACAACGATTTATAAATGGTATACCAAACTTTGATGTGTTTATGGTCACTGAATTTTTGAAAAAGGAGGACAGGTTCAACGTTCCATAGAAATGCGAGACGTTAAGGCTAACAAGAGGAGACCACGTACCTTGCTCCATCTTTTTCAATTAGGGCCTTAGTTAGGCTGTAATTAATTAATTTTCAGGTGTTACTTTTCAAGTGTCATATATATATAAATTCAAAATAACCCTTAACTCAATGGGCCGGTTGGGGTAGTGGAAGCGTGCACAATTTCAAGGGAGGATTCCCACCCAAAGGGCCAGGGTTCAAGTCTACGTCACGGCATTATTTTTTGATGTCTTCATTGTGATTATACGGCGTCAAGTTTATCATTAATTATAATGGCAGAAATCACTGACATGAGACAATTTTTTTATCATCATAATGGCGTTTAGGTATTTTAGCACTGTCATTACAAACGCAGAGATACGATGACTACAAGGGTTGGTGTGCGCTAAAATGTTAATTTTTTCTTTGCTTAGACTGACCAACCTCCACATTAAAAATGAAAACCACTCTTGCAAGAGCACATACCATTAAAGGCTCTCGGCGAGCAACAATATGCGTACAGACATAATTAATAAGAACACAAAGCGAATATAAAATGCCATATATCTCGAACACTTGTAGTTCACATTACTCCAATGGGAGTTTACTTACTCAGTACCTACCTCAGTACCTTGTACTCAGTACCTACCACTTATCCTCAGTAGCAGTGCTAAAATAACCATTCCGAGATATAATTTCAATTTACAAATAGGATGAAATAAAAGTTGATAACCCTGGACCGGGCGCGCTGGCGTATAAAATACGTCAATCTTTGGAAACCAAGGATTTCAACATTGTACGTACATTCTGGGCTAGAATGGTCTCGTGTATTCCTATAATGTACTTTTACTGCCAATATTGCGAGTTTTCAAAGTTCGAGGTATTGTAGCTAATTTTTTAGACCAGCAAGATGAACCCGTCACCAGTGGAGTACAAATTAAGCCGCGCGACCTGCCGTGTACCTTTATATCTGTATCACCTATAAAATGTACTAATTTCAACAAATGAAGATTAATTTTAACAAAAATCGTTTGTTATCATATATGCACATATCATGGGCAAAGTACGCATTTTTCCCGGTCGTATTAAATAACAGTCGCGCCATAATTCTTTAACCAAACTACTTTCAGTTAATAAATTACGTAGATCTACGCGGAAGATGCTATATTTTGACTCAACACACTTTCTGATGTGACTGAGGTACCTATTAAGTAAATTATTATAATATAAGTATCAATTTGATCTTACAATACCTTCAAATGATCTTCAAAACAGAATATCATCGATAGGTAAGAGTCAGGAGCAGCCTAGAACCATTCATTCTGTATAGCTTGTACTTAAGGCACGGGAATGAATATCTTCTCCAGGCTTTTGTTTCGACGTCGAGATGAAATTTGGAACAAAAAATCATTTATAATTCTATTTTGAATTCAGTTTTCGGTACTAGACGACATTTTTACCAAACTCCACCGATTCCCGGAAACTCTCGCCGCGCTAAAGAAGGCGACGGAATACAGCGATACTCCACTGGTGACTACTGCCTTGTGACGTCACATCCCAATCAAGATGGAGGCACGGTGTTTCAGCGCAACATGAAATTTTCCGACTCTCAAAACGTTTTAAAGTGCCTACCCCAGATGCAGGGAATAAAAGTGACTATACTAATGTTTCTTTTTTAGGCTAAACTTTCAAATTCAGCAATAAAAAAAAATTAGTGCACTTCCCTATTGAAAGAACCCGGGACCGTTCCATCCGCAGTCAAGTGCTCTACACAACTGGCTACCGTTCTCCCTGCATTATTCTATAATGACAGGTTATGCACGTTTACTCATGTAATAGCTGGTACATAGTAAATAAACGCTAAAATGTATATTATAAGAAGATTGTCGCGGTAAAACGACGATACGACCTCATAGTACCATGAATAGATGGATCTCATATCTTAACAGGCTTAATGATAATAATTTAAGCTGATCAATCTCTTAAGGAATATTTATAGGAAGGATTTCACCAATCACTCTGGTCTGTGTCCCTCATTCATAGCGAATTTTATGCATAAATCCGCACTAAATCTATTACTCATGAGATAAAGAATATCGACCCAAAAGAGTTTCAACGTTTATAATTATCATCGACAAATGAGCAAGGCGCCTTGAGACATACACGTAAAAAAAGAAAGTTGTTGACTATAGGAAAGAACAGCAAAATTAAGTGAAATTCTAAAATTAACCTTGTTAAAGCGAATGAAGTAGCAACACTGATAAGTGCGGAAAGTGATTTTCTTGGTGATCAATGGTAAAACAAAGCGTAGGCAACTTACAAGTAAAAAGATAAAGGAAAGATTAACAAGAAAATAAAAGGTCATAATCACTCAATAACATAGCTTTTGTGTCCTGATTAAAACGCTTTAAAGAGACAAACTTCAAACTTCAGAAGTTTTGCTTCCTTGCCAGTGGCTAAAGTTACACAAAATAAAAATAAAATAGTGAACATTTTTCAACTTTCTAACTTAATCAATCGACAATATGACAAAGTATCTGCTTAGAAATTGTGAGAAAACTAATTAGAAGCAGAACTTGATAGTTTCCAACATGCTCGATGACACGGGTGTACCGTAAAAAAGAGACCGTAGTATGACTTTGATTTTTAAGAATAGTATGATTAGAGAAAGGATATCACCCCGTTTGATTACCCATTAGTTACGTATCTCGTATTCAGGCTACTTTATAATAATTTGGTACTTACGCTTTCACGACGACAATGTCTGGCATATGAAATAATTGGATATTTTAAATAATAAGCGCTGGCCGAAAATAACATATGGCGCGATATGCTGATTGCGTGATGAGGCCGCGTTTACTTTATTTTTACGTTTTATATGTTAATCCACTTAATGGAAAGATAATCACTACAGAAAACGTAATTGAGATAAAAAGTACTCGTATCAGTTTGAAAAAAACTGGTATAAAAATTAACAATATCCAAAGGCAATTTGGAGCTTTATACAGGATAATCATGTACAAGCGGAAATCATTTATGATCAAGTGTATTCTAAGAAATATTTATCCTTGTAAATGAACGAGATTTAAATCAAACCCTAAATAAACACATAAATGGGCGCAAATAAAATAGAAAAAGCAAAGAATTTTCTGAGTAAATTACAAGCTAAACATTAGAAACACTACTTTTAAAGGACTCAGTGCCTGCCTGGAAAAAATTACAGAAGAGTTTTTTTTTCACTTAAATAGGACCACGGAAAGCGCAAAGCGGGAAAAAATAAGGGCCCGAAGAGAGGAAACTAAAAATAGCATTTCCTTCATCAACTCTGAAGCTAATATTACGACGGGAACATTGAAGCCAGGAGAAGGAGAGAGTTCTAAATCAGAGGGTTAATAGAATAAATAGTCCCTCTGTCTTTGTTCGGGCTTCCTTTTTATTTCTTACGGCACTGAAAGGGTAAAATGAAGAACGACAGAAGAAAGATTTTAAAAGGCATATTTATGCTTTCGTAAGAGAATAAAAAGCAAAAACAAATGCGGCGAAAAATTTCCATACACTTCCTTCTAAATCTCCAGGATTCTAATTCACCGAGGTATATTATATATTAAAACATCGTTGCAAGGAAAGAAGCAAGCGCATAGCCACAGAAATTTATCGTGCGGTGCAATATACATTCAAAATTCCAGCCTTGGTCAAGTCGAATGATTTTTACAGCGAATTTGGTTTTTTTAAATTTTACCTTAGCGCAGAGTTTCTTAAGTATTTTTACGAATATTGGAAACTCAAAAACGATCTATAAAAAACAAACATAATTCATTTGCGAATTAAGAACAGGAAAATTTATCATTGATCAAACCTTCACGGAAGCGAAATTAGGTAAGCTCAATGCAATGAATTTTGGCGTTCAAAAGAGTTGATTTTGGATTTAACAAGAATAAAATAATGGTAGGCACCATTTAAAGAGCAACCTTGGCTAACGTGTGTTTTAAGTATTACCTGATGCACGTAGTAGGGATTTAAAATGCTTATATTGAGTTGCAGGAAACAATACAAAATTGAATTTCTCAAGGTACGATTAGCTAAATATAGGTTGACAATCCAGGTTTCGCTGTATTACGTCCACTATCACCATTATAAGTTAACAATCCTTAGGTAGGCTTGGCACAGTTATCCAATCCCGTCTCGTATCACCTAAAATTATGATGAAAATAAAGAAAACTTTTTCATTCCACATAAAATATTTTATGTACTGTACTGTACTAATTTACCAGACGACGGTGTGCCGACGTTGAAACCTAGGTCTGGTACATTAAATAATTTTATGCGGAATTACCATGTTTCCTTTATTTTTCATTATGTTCAGTAGATTCCATGAAAACACGCCTGAAACAACCAATTGTAAAATTATAATATTTAATTCATGATGATTAGCACCTCGGAGTATAAGCAAAATTATTAATCGTTAATCATCTTTAAATAATTGTGGTCCCGAAAAATAATTATTTACTTATAAGTATTTATTCTCTCTTTTAGTCCATCACGACTCATAAGGTGTCTATTTTTGCTTTAAAATTATGAATCTATGACATCTAGGAAAACAAAAGGCTGAGAGAGTCCTTTGTGGCTCATTCATCGCCTTCCTATAGTCTCTCCTACTGCCCGCTTGTCCTTCGACCATTGTCTTCATCAGGCTATTATGCCTCGTAAGGTGGCCATTTATATTCGTAATTTAACTACACCATGCATGAGATAGTGGAACAATAGGCAGAAAGGCCAAGAAAAGACTACGCATAATTCGACGAAAGAAATGGCACTGGTGAGATACTGCTCATTTTCTGACAGACGCATTACGGACAATAAAATCGAGCCTGAGGGGACAGTAAACATCATAGAGAAGGAGCAAAAAAAAAAGTCTAGAACGCAGACAAGATGAAGAGGCCTTCCGTTAAAAAAAAGTGTCAAATGTGAGAGAGAAGAGATTGGAGGGGAGGGGTTAGGAGTTAAGGGATTTCACGCAGGCGAGATAAAACTCGTAGAAGCGGGAAGGCGGCCAAATAGGCATTCTTGGCGGAGAAGATGTGGTTTAGGGTTAAGGGAATGGCCGGTCGGAAGGGTTTGCGGAAGAAGAGAAATGGGCGCAGAGGATTAGGGGGTAAGGGTGTTCCGAAGACGTGGATGCGGAGAAGAAAGGAATGGGCTAAGTTGGAAACGGTTGGGCCGTATTTTTCTCCCCGAAACAGAAGAAGCGTCGCCCCCGATGCTTTGCTATCCCCCCGGGGGAGGAGAGGAAGAGAATGGAGGAAGGTTCCGGGGGAATCTTTCCGGATCAAGCCCCATGTATATGCGCCATTAGCTCGTCTCCTTCTTCCTCCGAGAGTCCTGGGATAAAATATGGGAGCACCGGCTCGCCACCAAGATCATTAAGTTATCAAATCTTACGTTTATCGGGGCCGTAAACGTCTCGTGTCTCCGAAGCGTATGCCAAGATTCCTTGACCCGATGTCGTTTAGTCTCATGCATAGCAGTAACATTCTCGGAGTGTTGCGCCTAAAGGAGTTTAGTTATGGAAAAAATGGATCCTGGAGAATATTTTCAAATCGCGTTACGGATTTGAGATGTTTAGAGAAATATGGAAGACTCAAATCGGAAACTTTAAAGGCATGCCCTGATAACATGACCCAAAATTGCTTCCTCTACTAAGAAATGAAGCACATTCTCCGAATGTTGCACTCAGAGCAAAATCAAAAAGGAGAGGAAAACGGATAAAAAAGAAACACTATTTTCAACTCAAAGAGCTGAATAGGAATGAATAGGATCTGTGGAAGGGACAAGGCTGGTAACGTGGCAACAACTGGGTGATTTATAGGAGTCTAAGGAGGGATACTGCAAACTCGTTAAAAATTAATTATTTTTACTGCTGGCTTCAAGTAATTGGCTTGACGTACGATTTAAAATCTTTAAAAAATGCTTGATGTAGTTCACAATGACTCAAATCGAGCTCACATGGCATTAATGCTAGTAAAGTTCAGTTATCTTGAAATTTTAGAGATTAAGAGTCAACAGACATTTTTAAAACATACCCATTGAGAGTGCTCGCAATCATTGAAATTCTTCCTAAATCAATTCCAAGCAGAATAAAGAGGCGTCAAGAATCTCAAGCAAAGACAAAACACCCTTAATTATTTTCTTATTCTTCTTAAAATTAATTATTTTTAACCGAAACTTGAAAATTATTAACCGTGCATTAAAGTGGAAACTGCAGATAAAATTGAACTACAGCACTCTCATGACTGCTTTTCCAGCCCAAAAGTCAAAGTAATAAATCTGACAAAATAACTGCCGCAAATCAACATGAGGAGAAAAAACTCGCTGCTCACTGAGCAGTTTATTCCGTATGCGCCACGTCATTAAATTTTGCTACTCTTACGGTTAAACATACCCATTCAATGGGGGTCTAATATAGAGAGAAACAACTTAAAAGATTTAATACGTCTTACCCTAAGTCACATCTTGTCCTATGGATTGGCGTGGATCCAAGAAAACTCCTCCAAAAGTTGGCGGATTATTTTTCCTTACGGAAGGTTAATTGCGAAAGTTCCCGGATGATTTTAAGCCCGAGGAAAGAAAAATATCACTCTGGGCGCAAGAAAAGGGGAAGAATTTCAATTTGCTGAATTCCTCAAATTTGGTGTTCTTTAATCAATTATCTCGCGTACTAATTTTTCATCTGTTTGAATATTTAGTTTTTCTATTTTGTACCCAAAGGGATAAGCCTTGCTTTGGGGCCAGAAAATTTGCAACAGCAATTATGATCACAGTCTCCTCCCTCCCACTCATATTTCTTCCCCTTTAAACTTTCGTACAAAAATCGAAGAATTGAGGCGGCACAGTGACGTAAAGAAGAGAGGAGTGTACATACGTGGCTGAATATCTTGACCCAATTAACCGGTGATAAGCTCCCGAGCATTACCCTTCTCTCATAAGTTTTTTCAAATATTTTAATTTAATGAGTTTCAAGACTGATAAGCGCCTCTATTAATTCAGCATAATACGTCTACGGTGCTCTCACAACCGTATGAATTAAATGCATAAAACGAGTATTGTTTAAAATATTTTTTTCAGTGGAATTTCATGTCGGCAACCTAAAATATGAATGTAAAACGTGATGAAACGGAACGTAAAATTTTACTTGGATCTAAAGTATGAGCATAAATTACATGAAATTCACTGAAACTAAAAAGAAATGGGGTATGCATTCCTAGGCTTCCTAGAAATTTAAGAAATCAATAAATAAATCTTCATTACTTCTCGCCTAAGCTGAGATTAATAAAACAATTACTTGTTACACAAAATAAAATCATTAATGCTAAATATTTTTAGGCAGTTTTTACCATTTTGTGTGGTAGTAAAATTATATTTTGGAAAAGACCGGTAGACGAAGCGAACAATGCATCATTAAGAGATAGATCAAAGTCTAAACACTAATTATAATCTTTCTCTCCGGTATAAGAAGTATTTTTGAGCGATAAAAATGCAATATCATTTCCAGTATACAAGCTTCTTTCATTATTGCCGATTATATTATTTATTTGCAAGAGAGAATATGCGCTTGGGAGCCTACACCTAAAACACCTGTTGAGTACAGTGTGCGGCACCATTTATTAACAAAATATAATGAATGCTTTGGAAAGATCTAGCTCTATCATCACGTTGCAAACGGATGGGGGAAATTCTCATTTTTCCCCCAGCGTTGAGGAAAGATGACGATGATTCTCGTCGTTGAGGCCCGTCGACTCAAACAATTTTAAAAGCAAACCATAGGTATATGGTAGTACCTTTTCAGTGTTTGTTCGTTACGTATTATGAACGAACGCATTGCAATGTTTTATTAACTAAAGGAATATTTTTATTATTATCTTTTTAGCAATATTTATTCCAGAGGTAATTCGCCCAAATTAGCCCAGATTTTCAATCTTAAAACCTTTACCCAGGTACGTTGTTCCTCTACACGTAAATACCCCGGTACGCCGCGTGTTTATAGCGTAATGTAATTAATTTTCTGGGGAGACGACATGCGCATTGAAACACGTACTTTAAAAAGAGAGGAGAACGACTTGGTAACCGCGATATCAGAAGACCTGAGCACGCAATACCCTCCAGCAGAAACAACGGTCCACTCACTAGACTATGTAAGCCACAGCGTGGTGGTAACTGGAACCCCATTAGATATGATTCTACTGGACCGCACCGCTCACAGTCGAGAATTCCAGCAATATGTTAGCATCAGGAGTGTAGCAAAGCTCCGTAACGGATCCCTCTGTTTCCGCAACGGGAATGTTAAGCTCTTGAAGCTCTCAGAAACGGCAACACTGTGACCCCGCGGGCGATGTGGATATATAACATACAGAATACGCCAGGAAAAAATCTTATGCTAGTTATAAAATAAAATACTACTCCGTTAAGGGCCTGCATTTTTAATATTAACCAAAACCTTTAGGGTTAAATAAGTTAGATGCCTCCATTAATTTTCGATGTAATTCCCTCAGGATGGCAGTTAAAATTAATACTTCCCGTGCTTTGCTACATGAATACATGCCTAACGCAGCAAAAATTTTCACGTCTTTTTAATTATAATTCAACAATGAAAGCGATTACAGTAATGTCAGTGAATTTCACATCATATAAAATACAAATAGGGTTAAATAAATTACTAAAATGTTCAAAATGTACGCAAGGAGTTTATTCATATATGAACAGAACACAGTATTTCTATGAGTAACAATCTGCTCTGGAGACTGGAAATGAAGCCTCTCCCATCGATATAGGTATTGTCAAAGAAGTTCCTCACTGTTAATTGTACAATTTTGAAAATTAGTCCCGAAAACAAAGCAATATGACATATATAATGATTTAATTGATTAATTTCATCGGATGATTCCACTACTTGGAGAAATGAGATCAAATGGATAAGGACTGGTCGAAGAAAGACGGCAAAATCCCGAAAAATAACGAAAATAATTTTATTGGAAGTGGCTGTAAAGATGATAATGAGATAACACATACGAGTATTACATCATCAGAAATTAATGCTGATCGTGTATTTGCTACATTTTATTGCACGGTGTTAATATAAAATACTACAAATACTTCTGCTAAAAATCGTATGGCTATATAAATTGACCTATAATTCTATTCACTGCTTTGGCATTACGTAACCCTGTGTTTTATATATTTTTGGAATTCCAATTGAAATTATTGATCGACGGAATATTCCGACTAGATTTAACAGAGAATAAAAATATAAATCACACAAGATTCGAGTTGAGAAAGGTAAAATAATAAAAAATCATCATCATGAAACAAACTTGCCTTCACACCTATATCTTTTGAAGTATATTTTGTTTCTCTTTTCCTCTAAAATGTTTTCGTGAAAATTTAGTCGCGGCCCTTAATGTCTGATTCCTCGTTACCAAAACCAACACAAAACCAGAATAGGGGAAGGAAATCATTAAGCATCAACAATAGCTTCTGATGAGAGTAAAAATACCAAACCACATTTTCCAGTGGTCTTTTAACACATTTCTCTTCATTAAACTCACGACGTAAATAATTTATAGCCCCAATCACGTGATGGCACGATGTACCGCATTGAGGCAATTAATGAATTGCTAATCTAGGTCAACCTCTTGAAAATTCTACGTAAGTAATAATCGATAACATTCAATTAAGTCGCCTGACCTAATTGTAGATATTGAAGAAAGGATATGATTCGATTAAAGTGTTCTTGAGCTAAGATACTAGGAACACAAAACTAATATATCGTACAGCTTAAAAAATCACGGGGATTTCTATTTAGCTTTAGGAAATTTACGTTAAGATTCAATACGCATATCAGATTGCATTGGGAATTTAAGGCCAAGCTAATTAAGATAAAGTCTCTTTAAGTATGGCTTATGAAATTGCAGCATTTATTAAATTCGATGTGATTGATTTTATGTCGACTCTTAAATTGCCTACAAAGCGTAAAAAATTGTTACATTGTAATTTATTTAAAACTAATCCACTTTATTCTGAATGACGGGGTACAAAATAATTACGTATCGGATTAATGTAATAAATATAATAAAAAGCTATGCACGGGTTTCATCAAATAGAAAAACAATGCTATCATAAAAATTAATATTGACGATACGGTAGGTTATGGAGAAATGATAGTCATTTTTCAATAAATTATTTAATGCTTTATCTGAAATTTTCTAATCTTCTCGCATGAATTATATTTTTTTAATTCTCTCTTTTATTATTTATTTTTATTTTCTCGAAAAATTATATTTTTAGTCGCCTCAGCATGTTCTTTAAAGATCAATAAATAGCTAAAATAGAAACTAAATAAACAAACCATGGATGCAATGAAGCAATAATGAGGTTTATTTCTCTGAACTTTAAAAATAACATTTTCCTGCCGCATCAAAAGAATTAACGCATGGCATAAAACTTAAGTTCAGTATATTCAATACTCATCCCATAAAGAATCAGAAAAAGAATACAACATTACGCTAACTGGCATGTGTTTCACGCAACCATATCCCTTATTCTCATTTCTTATAATTCAATGAGATACCCAACTTAAGAATAGCTTTATCCTGCAGAAAAACAACCGACGAAATAACAGCTAAAGCATAAGAGGGTCTGGAACTATTCTTAAACATAATATCCAATTCAACTATTTTTTGCAACATATAGAGAATCACGGTAAAGATACCAGCAGTAATGATACGGGCGTACTTCCATCAATCTAAGAATTCCGGAGTAATGGCGTTACGTGAAAACGATGCCTAGACCGTCAACTAGGTCAGTACTGAAACCGAAAAGTCGCAAATGTAAAAAAAAACAAATTGAAATCGTATTCTTATCCACTTTCCTTTGAGATAAACCGTACTCACCAACATGACTGTTACGCGGCTGAACTAGAAAACTTTTCTTGCCCAACTTGCTAAAAAAAATTGAAAAAAGGAATGCAAAAATAATTACGCACTTGATTTCAATTTTCAATTAAACATTCAAACTTTGATAAACACATACCCATTCTGATGATTCCAATATAAAAATGATGACTGCATCATACATCATACCAATAAAAGGGGATGTATTCAATCACACACTAAATATTAATCTATATTTGCAATGGGACTAAAAATAAATATTTTTAATGTTAAGTAAGGAAAGGGTGAATGATTAACTTTCGCTGCAATAATTTCCCACCGTGATGAATTGTAGCTGAATTTCTACCCTGTGTGGGCTCCAGAGGCTGTCCCATTGCAGTGTGTACACAGCAAATTAATTCCATAATGAAGTTTACGGGAGTATAAAAGAAACTTTCTCGTCGTAGGAGGAACACGAGAAGACTTTGTGACCAAATTGATTACTCGATAGTTTATCGAAGTTGCGGTAAGTCTGAGTGAAAGGAAAGATTAAGCAAAAAATAGACAGCAATACATTGGAAGTGGCTAGGGTTAGAGTAAAAGGAGCAATGAGATAATGGTACATCATTATTCCCAGAGAAGAGTTGTAATTCCCAAAATGTAAACGTTTACTCTGGGCACAAGGAGCTATATTTCGAAAAGAAGGACAATAGATTTTTATTTTATAGTCATCCTGGCAACAATTCCTCTAAGCAAGTTATTAGTTAGGTAGTACTCAAATATGGTGACATTTCCGGCCTGAATACAGTAGTAATTAAGCACAGTAGTAATTAAGCACAGACAATTTCAAATCAACGTGGGATTAGTATTCAGGTAAAACGTAATTATGGCTCAAGTTAAAGAAAATATAATAAATGCTAAGCGAAACAATAATTTTTCTTTTGAAAAGAATTTTTTTTTCGAGAGAAAAAGACTTTTCCGCCGTGGTTTTTTTTCTTATCTTTGGTTCAAGGCATATTTATGCCTTGGAGCAAATGACCTTAGTTGTCGAGGCACCCTATAAACAAAATACAATATTTATGCCTTTCACACTACACTGGTTCAAGTCACCCACATCTCAGAGTCTTAACAAAAACATAGGCTAAGAATAGGTTTTAATAAACAAAGGCTAATATATCCAAGGTACGTTGATTTCGCAGGAATAGAGATGCAAAATATACACTACCTTTCCCAAAAAATCATTCAAGTACAAGCATAATCTAAGAGGACTTTGAGCATATGACCACATTTGACTACCAATCTCTATCAAATTCCTTAAATTAATGAATGTTTTCATACTGCAAAGTTTACAGGCCTAGTACAATGCAAAACTAAGGAGTAATTACGGGCATTATATAGCACCACAAGTATCAAGTAGGATTTAAGAAAAAGGGATACATCATTGATGTGCACCTCCCTACATATCACAAAACATTGTTTCTAATTGCAACATAGAAGTAAAAAACCATGAATTTCATGAAAAATCTGGTAACTAACGACGAAATTAGACTTTTACTCGATAAAAATACAGTTGGTCATCACTCTGGTAGATGTGAGTGATAGAGAGACAGGCAATAATAATGTCTAATATATTATATTTATCTTTAAAAAAAATTACTGTATTACACGAATATTTTCGAATTTTCTCGACTAATACGACCACCTTAAGTAACCGAACGCACTCACCTCCACTCACGCTGCTCCAATCTCCCGGAAGGGTTTCCGAGCCAACTGTTACTAAAAGGGAAATACTCATCCTAAGTAAGGCAAAGTTGACGTTACCCGATCAAAAGACCTGGTCCAAGGATAGCCAGCTAAGAACTCAATTAACCACTTTCATCCCTATGCATATGCAACTTTATTTACTCTTTTTCCAATATATTGCCTATAACGCAGGATACTTTTAATTCAAAGCAGTAAACTCGGCAGGGATGTTTCATAATCAATCACAAAACGTGCGAAAAAACTGACATTATTATCCTCTGTCATGATAAATTCACGATTTCTGTGACGTGGTGAGCTTTGAAAATTTAAACTGATCATTTAAATTGCTGCTTCTGCATGTCCAACGAACACCCCAGCAATAACACAAAAAGAATTTAAATGGTTAAAATGGTTTTAGTGGCATTACCCTTAAAAATATTCCACCTTGCTTCAGACTTTAAATATGAAATTAATAGGGACGTTAATATATTTGACGCATTCACTTTTTTAAGTGTATTCGATATATTCTCCGCTCTAAAGTTATAAATAAATATGATACTCCCATTCACGATTTAGTTAAGAAACATTTGGTAATATATAATTTTACCATGTTTAACAAGGCTTAAACCTTTCGAGACGGTGGATTTCTCTCCTTAGCAAGACTGCTGGAATGAGCCCCATGAGATTCTTCGGTCCCTTCTGTACGGAGCATTTTTGCAGGATATTCGGTAAGAAGGACCAAGCGGATAATCACACATACTCAGTGCCAACCTTTTTCGACCCTTCCTAGTGGGTATTCCGCATTATTTCGGACTTGGAGGGTACTTGGGCCCCTTCCTTTCGGGGTTTATAACCCTACGAGTAGCATTAGTTCGCGGCCAAGTAATACTTTGTTTATATGAATGAGCTATATGGATAACTGTGGCTTCCACGTAAATTCCAAACTTCAAATTGAGTTCCTCGTTTTATTCTGAGAATTGTCAAATTATGAACGAAGCTCTATCTTTATTATTAACAGATGTGGGACACCAACAATTTCCATGTTGATGCTTATTATTAATTGAGATTTAAAAACTGTAAACACTACTCAAAAGACAAAGAATACAATTCTAAGTTTATATTTTTTGAGAAAGGAACAAATATTTATTTGAAAACTGATTGAATGAACAATTTTATGACCGTTGTCCCTTACCACCAAGAAGGGTAATATAAGACGAAGGGTCCGGGTTCCTGCTCCCGGATTTCGAGGGTATGGCCTAAGTCCCGCTGTGTTGGGTTCCGAAAGTAAGACTTAGCGAACCCGCAATCGTAATAAAAGGGGGAGAGCATAGAAATGTATATTTTTGGCATTCGTACGCCTGCGTAGGATAATCTCCGGCGAAAATATTCGGTTTTCGTCTCTCCGGTCAAGACCAAGGGTACCGCATATTTTCGTCGAGAGTGGAAAAAGGGTTAAAGAAATGAAATTTCAAATGCTTGGGAAAACCAAATCACACGCTCCCAGTCTTAATGAGGTATCCGAAAAAAACATTCCATGCAGGCGTATGTTGAATTTCTAGTCCAGAAGATCGTATGTTTAAAATTTGAGCCACATAGTTGTATCTTAAATTTCGTCCATAAAATCGTTTGTCAGAATATCAGTTCAAAAAGCTGCGTCTCAAAGATCAGTCCAAAAGGGCGCACTTCGATCAATAATTTTCTTTCCGTTTTGCGTCACGACATTACAGATGCAAGTATGCGGCGAAAACTTTACGCATACAATTTGTGGAGTAGATATTCAAGATACGGCTGACTGTAATGACTTTTGAGATATAACTTTGTGGCTAGGAGCAGACGATATGAGCATATCCAGTAATCTGCCGAACTTAAAGGGAACAGCATCAGATTCAGCACAAACTTATCAACAGATCTGCGATTGTCTTGCTACCCCGGCACAATTAATATGACTTTAAGATAGGTATATTTTCATTTGACTTTCTACCGGCGGGATTATCCCCAATTATGATATAGAAAACAGTTTGTATGTACTTTTTTACGGATTTACCCACCAGAGTTAGTCAGAGACCAAATTGCATTCTCTGATGATAATGAAACTTATGTTGCATATTAAACCAATGTAAATATTGTACAGTAACAAACTTTTTCATTAAAGCAATACTTGCGTCAGATTTCTATTGGAATAAAATTATAACAATTAAAATGTGAAAGCCAGAGAAGAACCCCGACAGACTTGGAAAAGGATGGGGGAAAGTGTGTCAGAAAAAAACAGACGGATGAAAAAGTACCTGTAAAAACCCAGGAATAAGTAACACTCATTTAAGTTTCACTTTACTGAAATTCTAAGAAAATAATTTGGGATTTTAAGTGAATATTATAGATACTAGTTTCTTGTCAGATGTTGGCAAGAAATCGTTGAAATCCTGATTGTGGGCATTAATTTCAATGCAGTTTGTAAAATTTAGTTACTTCTACATGTTTTTTGATATTTTAACCAATTATATTCCATATATTAGTTTCAAAAACTACATTCTCATGATAATCCTCGTTGGAATGCATTAATTAAGAAAAAAACTAATATTAAGAG
The DNA here is from genome assembly GCF_921293095.1 of Ischnura elegans. Taxonomy (NCBI): domain Eukaryota; kingdom Metazoa; phylum Arthropoda; class Insecta; order Odonata; family Coenagrionidae; genus Ischnura; species Ischnura elegans. The sequence continues at coordinate 113,226,327 of NC_060248.1, forward strand.
ATTCGTTAAGCATAGGAGTAAAGAATATTGATACTTATATCTGTTATTGGGAATACGAATGCATTATTAAGGCGAAAAGTACACAAGAAATTGAATTTCAGTCTATGAATTTAAAATCTATTTGGTATAAAAAGGTCTGATTGGCAAGCTTAGCCCGACAGGAGTATCGGATCCAACAGAACTATCGATTTCTCGGAGCTAAAGTTGCCTTTGAACTGCAACGTGTGCATTGAGAAGTGAGTTCAAATTCGCGTATGCATCCCAACTTGACAGCCACGATGAGCACGTATGTGACCTGTGCCCATAGGATAGCGCACCATTTAATCCCTTGAAACTCAGGAAGCGATCCCTCCTCCCAAGCGACAGCGCCAATAACCCAGCGCAGAACAAACCACGGGCACTAAATCACGGACGCACCAGGAGCTACGCCGTGAGCGAGGTGAAAGAGGACACAATGTCTAACAGATTCCATGAATCCCAGCTCAAAGCCGATTAAAATATTAAAAATGCAGCGAAACAGTGAATATCTGAGTCGAACATGATCGGTCATCCGTAAAATATGAAAGATAATGAAATTAGAAAATATATTTGCCAGAAAACCAATGGAAATTTTAACTTTATACCCACCGGCGTAACCAGTGAGGAGCGAGGGGGTGCCGCTTAAAAGCAAAAATCTCAGAAGTCTTTAAGCAAAATCAGTAGTGAATTGAAAGTATTCAACAAATTTTCTTTAAACCCACGAAAAACGATATGCATTAGTAGAAGATATGTACCTAAAATAAAAATATTTTTGAAATGTCACAACTTGGCTTGCCCCCCCCCCCAGTTATGATCCTGGGTACACCCTGGTTTATACCGAATAGTGAGAAGATTAGCAACTTAAATAAAAATAGTTAAAAAAGATATGCTGGTAAACCATGAAGCATTCGATATAATCAAACTCATTATATTTGGGAAGGGGAAGCTTCAGATTAACATGAACGCAGTTTAATTTTTGATAGTCCTTCATGAACAGGTAAGTAGTACTAAGGTACATGTTAACTGTTAATAAGAATCAATGGAAAATTCCTCAACTGGAACATCAAAGTGTAACTTTGGCAAGATCAGATTAACGTAAATGCAGTGTAATTTTTGGTAGTGCTACAGTAACAGGTATGTAGTATCAACTTGTGTAATAATTATCACAAGAAAATTCCTCAACTCAACGGAACAGTAAATAGTTACTTAAGATAATCCTTGCTCTTGGTATAGAAACATTTTATGACAATCGAAGAAAATTTAAAGAAAAAGATTAAATTAATATCAGAAAAATATAGCAGTATTACAGGCGGCTATCGTACATCTCCCTTCATTTTCTTTCTCACTCAAAGTCACCGTTTTTCTTTTTTCATTTCGCGTCCCAAGTTTACCAACCCTGTCAGCCACAGGAAGTGCTAGCATGACCACGTAAGGTAAGACATGCTGTGAACGTGATCTTGCTATGCACCCGAGCCAATAACTGAAGCGCTAACGAGAGGAAGACGACGGCACGCTGGGCAGTCGGCGTAGGTATGATAGCGAAGTGAGAATAAGGCGTGATTGTCCCCGACATGAGTTCTACCTTTTTTCTGAGCGAATTTCCCTATGCTTCTTCGGCAGACGACGAGAGCGAGAGAGCCACAGTGACTTACAGCAGCAGTACAATTATCTTTAAATTCATATTCATACTTTGATATTATCATGGAAATCATCAAAAATACTAAATGGATTATAATAGTGCATCAAAAATACTATTTTTGCACATCAGCAAACAAATCACTTATTTCCATTATCTCTGAAGTTGACTTTGGATTTATAACTAGAATAATGGTAGGAACCAAACTTCATGTTAATCGGGTGGAAACTATTTTCTCCATGTCCACGACATGGGGTCCAGCGACAGTCTAGTTGTCCACCGGGGATTGGGTGTGGGCAGTTGGAATGGAGGCGACCGGGTCTAAAACCGCGACGGAGCGGTGGCGGATGATTGGAACAACATGCGATGAATGCATCGAAGGGAAAAGAAAAACCGCTCATTCACGAAATGTTTATTTTCTTTCCACTCTCCCGACTGATTTATTTTTTGTTGAAGGCTCCATTCACGCGTGAGATTCGGGCAAAACCAGACAGCCCATCGAGCAAAATCGGTTTGGCCGTGTGATGTCGTGAGAACGTGCTCCCACGACATGCGACAGCGGGGCGACCCAAATATTGAGCGCGGTCTTTTAGTCATTTTTTTTATCAATCGGATCGTTATGCTTCGTGACGTTGGGAGTGAATGAGCAATTCAACATTCGCTAAATCTGTCCACTTCACATTCCGCGGGCGATATCTCAATTTCGTCAATGGGAGTTCGATTCAATTCCCCAACTCGAAATCTCAATAGAACTAGGAATTTACGGAACGACGCCATTACATTGAATAAATCACAACACTGCCTCTCTAAGCCTATTTCAAAGGATCTTATCGGTATGAAGAAAATATTTCGGAAGTGAAAGATTATTCTCTTCCTTCTACAGCTGTTCCATTCAGTTTGAATAGCTAAATTCAGCTTTGAATGATTTTCAAGTTAAGTGCTTTTCAGATAAAACTCCCTGCGCTAGCAATTTACCACTATTATTTGGCAAAAAATTTTAAAAGGCAACGGTTTAAAACAATGTATTTTTGATAAATACATCTAATAAATAACATATAAATATCCTTAATATCGAATAATTCCTACTGAGTTTCAATTCTGAAAATGTTGGAGCTAAATCACGATACAAAAGATATCTTCCCAATGGCATATTGAATGACATAATGCAGAAAATCAGCTACTTTAATAATGAAAATGAATGATTTCAATGGTATCGTCGTATTGTCAAAATGCATGCCTGGTATCGTAGGACTATATTAGAAGTAGCATAATTTTTATCATAAATTGCAGACAGTTATTACATTAATAGGTACTTAAAATAAATTAAGGGGAATAAGATTAAAATTAACACCTGAAAGCTGAACTTGAACACATGAATGACTTTAATGACCAACAACTATAATTTTAAATTTTGGAGCAGTATAAACTGTTTTGAGGCATTTCTGCAAAGTCTATCGGGCATGCTGTAATTTGAGGTTACAAATATATGTTCACAACTTTTTAATTATAAAATTTAATATTTATTTTTAAGGAAATTACATTATGTATTCATTTTTCACACTCATTAATCTGTTGTGCTGCTCAGTTGCTACCCCAGTCAACGGATAAATGCACTAATAAAAGTGAAAAAGGATTGAAGCAAGCCACACGTGCTAAAATCAAATACAAAGAATTCATATGAGGGATCAGAATATTTTCGTGTACAAAAACTAATGAATATTGAATTAAAGCCCTGTGAAATTGGCAATAAGAGCTGCAAATATACATTTAGGAAATAGATGAAGCCATAATTGTAATCTAAATTGCTATAAAGTCTCATTTTCTGCAATGTCAGGAAGTAAATTTGCTATGGTCTTCATATTTTCATTTTTATTCGGTATTTATAGGCTCATGAGTAAATTTGACTTATTTTTTACTGGATGATAAACATGAGGTAAACTGGAACTTCCATTTGTCTTCGTTCAGTTCAGAGTAAAGAAAGGGAAAACACTGCTATATATTTACTAAGGTTGGCAAGCGTTTAGATTGTTTGAAAATACTTTTGGAAGTGATTAAAAATTCAACGGAAACATTCAGAGAAGATCAAATTTCTCGCCATAAAATTCTCGCAGTCAGATATATAATATGAGAACTTAGAAAACTAAAGTGCGAAATAATCTCGAGCCAAGCAAACAGAAAAGTAGTTTTTTATTAGATTTGAAAATTTTTTAGTGATGTTGACTTCCTCCTAGAAGAATTGGAGCCTTACTTTAGGAGAACATGCGTATTTGGATGATTTCAGCCGAAATGTTTTGTTCTTTATCATTATTTATTGTATTAAAAAAATGTGGATATTTCTTTCATTTCTACCTATATACTTTCTCCTAAACAAATAATAGGTCTTTTGATGTTTTTTTTTCTTCTCAGTACATAGAATTAATAAAAAAATATTGTTGAAGTAGTAGGTAATAATAAAAAATATATAGATTAAGCCGAAATCAAATTGCAAGTGCCTCAAACATAGATATTCTTTTTTACAAGGGAAACAGATATGTTAGTGGAACAGATTAATAGAAATTTGAAATTCAGTGATAAGGCATCGTCCTGCTTAAAAAAATTGTTTTAAAAACTAGACTTTTTTCTGAAATTATATCAATATTTCTTTGCCGGCCTCGGTAGCGGCTGGGTAAAGTCCTCGCCTGCCAAACAGGAGGTCGCGAGTTCCATTTCCGCCTGGGTGAGTTACCCCGGTTAGGTGGTATGGAAATAAAAAAAGATATGAATTTCTCTAAACAATGCAAATATTAATCGGGAAAATGTTTTCCTTTCATTAACTTCTCCTACACATTAATTACCATTCCACTTGTAAGTTCTATAGAAAGTTTTTGGCATTCTCAGAATCACCCGGATATCAGCTGTCCCAGTTCAGTTGTACTTCGTAATGAGAGACAAAACAGAGCAGTTCATCAATTCCGCTTCCATTGTCATTCACTCCTCAGATTGCTTCAAGCTGCAAAAGCAAATGTAGCAATCGACCCGTAAAAGAGAATTGAGGTGGGCACAGTTATCGAGCATTTAATAAAAACAAATAAACCCATGCAGCCAATGCAGCAGAAGGAGAAAGAGGTAATGGCACTCTCCTCACGAATTGTCACGGCGTTGGCCACAAACATTGAACTTTCCCTTTCGCCATTCCCCACTCCGTTGCGAGACCGAGGACGAGAGAAGGAAATGGTTAGGTACTTTCACATCGGCTTTTGCAGCTGTCTCCAGTTGCAACTGATTGCGAGAATGCGTGCTTAAGAGACATTACCCCGGTTACAACAGGCAACACGACCCTGAATTTTCCCATGCTAAAAATAAAACTTATAAATTGAGGTTCATCGCGAAGATATTCAAGCACTTTCATACAAGACATTGTCTGACGGTTCTTAAAATGCTACCTTCAGGGCTTGACTTTTGAGAGCGATCTTATGGATTGCGGCTTCGTTTCCCCTTTTCATTCTACATGTTTGAACTATGTTCAAATCATGATATTATGAAACATTGAAATTTGAATTCAGTTACACCTGAATAATCACCAATAATTTAATGCAGATCAAATTAACAAGCCTTGCAAATAACACTGAATTGTTTGAAATGCTATCGGAGCAAAAAAGGTAGAACGCTGAACGTTAAGCACTTGTATATAATCCTTCCGAAGCTCCATAGGGTCGTGTTATATATATTTTCACTCATTGTTTATTCGACTACCAAAATAAATCAGTAAACATTGTTTAAACGTTAAAGTTAAGCTTCTTGGGTTGAAAGAGTGAAGAAGAACACGTGAAAAACGATGAGACGGTAAAACGGTCGTTTTCTTAATCTCACCACGAGCAAAATATTTGATTGGTGCATTTCATTGTATTTTTTATAAAGAGAACGACATCTTTGCATTAAAAATAGCTTTTTTTAAATAATTCTTACCCTTTCTTTGATTTTTAAAATGGCAGAAAGATAGATTACGATTTAGTCAACTGCCATTGACATGAATTCAGAATAAAACAAACAAAATACAAATTCTCTCCATAGCATTCTTCAAGCATAATTCAACCTTAGTCATCATCAATGAGACAGTCTTTCCATTACGGAAAGGTCTCCTCTTGAAAATTGATTGATATCATGAATTTTTAAGTTTACCCGTCCTGGAAAAGGAAAATGAGAAATATGGTGCACTAAAAATCATAAGACCGATTTCTCCGCTTGGTGCCAATAGCGCGTGTCATATTTTTAGATTGCACATTTTTGATGGCTCAAGTGAATAGTGTTGTATGCTCTTTTAATTGGAAAAAATCCCTCCTCCTGAGAGGAATTACGGAAAAAAATTGGGAACTGCATTTTCTCACATAAAAAATGACTTATTCAGTTGAATATATATCGGACTTAGCCTTTAGCAATGACGGTGGATTAGATTGTAGATAATATTTCGAAGGCTGCTCTCCTTGCCCGAGAAACTAGGCCCTGACTACAACGTCTTTCCCTACCTTTGACATGCTAGTGAAATAGAATTGCGCATTGAAAGCTATTTCTGTAGCTTCTCACATGATATTTCAGATTATTAAAGTAATATGACTCCAGTATGCGATTTCTCTTTAAAAAATTCACAAACTACTTTTCGGAATGGATTCCATTTCCCTAGAATCCAAGGCTCCTTCATAAGATGGGATTTTATCTCCGTTACTTTTCTTGTCATGTTTCACTTCATACCAATCACGCCACCGTATCTTATGTTGGACATATTCTTTTGCGCATTCACAAAGTCAAGCAGGAAAATAAAAATTGCGACGTTGGATGAATCATTAATTCAGATGCATTTTCAAATACGCTTCACCAGCTAACGCGCACTTACCTTTCAGTTGAATATACAAATTTTTTATCGCTAAAAAAATAAATGCTATTCCTAACAAAGGGTACCGAAGCATGTAGATCATATTACATGTATTGTGAATTACTCCCAAAGTTATTCGAACGAGAGATTAAAATATGATAGTTTTTGCACAACCGTATGAAAAGGCCTTACCCAATATAGAAAGTCTTTTTGCCAACTACTGTACCGACAAAAAACGAAAATATAAAATCCTTCAGAGAAACTACAGATTAAATATTCATAAGTGTAAGCCGACTATCTCTCATTCAGTAACTTGGGCCGAAGGTTAGTTTGTATCGGTGAGGGTAAAGCTCATCCTAGACATAGTAACTGGCGAGTAGTTATCGCTCATTCAGAATATGAGGACCAGCTCCTTAGCCCTTAACCGGTGACGTGCGGTCTGAGAGACCGCTGCGTTTCTAAAATTATGACTATTTTCAAAATTAAGATTTAAAATATCTATCATTCTCGTTAGCTTCATATTTTTGCATAACAAGGACATCCCACTCTTAAAATTTAACGGTCCTTTCATTAATTTCTGTAAATTTGCAATTGAACTCGATTAGCGGTCTGCGAGACCGCACGTCACTTACTAAGAATGCATCAAGAAAAGGAATAAGCGGGATAAATTTCATGGCTACTTACTACTTAGCCTTCCAACTTTAACATTTAAGGCCTTTTTTGAATCTGGCGAAATATTGATACATAAATATAATAATTATAACTCAAGTGTTTTTGGCATCAGTTTTTTGATCCTGATTCAAATCACAATTTTTTATGACAAATTGGTTCGTATTGGGAGTGTAAATTTTTAATATAAGTTTTAAAATAGTGAAGCATTCAAACAAAAATCAAACAAAACAATAAAAATGGTGTAGCAATATTTTATGAATTTTTGATTTATTGCGGTCTCCCAGACCGCACGTCACTGGTAGTGTAACAAGAATTGCACGTCACTGGTTAAGGGTTAACCTGGACCACGGCGCACATCGAGGATAATGCGTATTTGAAGGCCACTTCACTTGAGATTTTATTTGATCCCAGATGACCATAATCCCTATCCGGCAACCACTCTCTGCACATTCACCTACCGAATGAAATAACTATGCCAAATGCCAAATAGACAGGGTAGACACTTTCATAGCCGATTATGGGGTGTCAGTGAAAGATTAGAAATACACTGAAAATGTATTTTATTTTGGTTGATATGTACTGCAATTAATGGGCAGAATGAAAATAAATTGATCACTTGGATTGGAAATATTGTAATGGCAATTAAATTCTTTCTAACGTAAACACATTTCCTCAAGGGCTGGAATTTGTCGTCAGGAGCAAAGTCTTTGCCGAGGAAGGGGAGGGGGTGGAGGGGAAGTCTCTAGTAAGTGGTGTGGGCCGTACCTCAGCGGCGCCGCGGTGCGGGGTGGCACCCTGGGGGGTGGATTGCATTACGACGGACGATATCTCCTAAACGCTTAGAGATAGGTGAAAACAAATAGAAAATCGGCCCTTAAGAACTTTACTTTTACGTTTTTCATAGAAATAGCACTTTTTCGACCTAAATAAACTCAATTAAGGGTCCTAAGTACTTAGGGCCCTTGGGGCACGGGTTGCCGTTATTTTAAAGTAACCAAATTTTAACACGTGAATATGAACCTCATTTGAACCATTTTAAGACTAGGAAAACATAACTTTTCGCAATTCTGAAAAATAAGGGCCGGCCTAGGTTACACTCCTGAGGGCCGGAATCAAGTCGGGGATTTTTACACACACACTACTCAGGAGGGGGGTGGAGAGAAAGGGAAAAAAAGGAAGGAAGCGCCGCCGCGATAGGAGCCCGACGACGCCTCCAGGTTAGTGATGGGGAATAAAGGGATTCCGATGGAAGAATACCAACGCCGTCATTAAGGCGACGTGGGCTACCATCAGCAAAACCATACTTTGCTGTTCCAATAGAAATGAAAGAATATTCTATAATTAAAAGTATTCCGCAGATTTTTCCGTAGATGTATCAAATGGAAAACATCATGATATAAAGGGCGCTGTACTACCCAAGAAAAAATTGATAAAATTCGAAGATCGAAACGTTGTGGAGTTGAATTTTTCCACATTGAACACTTGCAATTTTCCACGATTATAAAATTTATTGCAGTTCTAGGTTTCAATGTTACTAAATCATCTTCAAGATAAAAATTAACATTTTTTTACCTGTAAGATGATGCAGTAACATCGAAACCTAGATCAGAAATCGGAATCCTAGATCGGAAAAAAGTGTTAAAAAATTGCAAGTGCTAATTTAGAAATCCTTATGCATAAAAGAGGATGTCTATTTGTCTGTTCGCTTTACATTTCCTTAAAGCTGCACAGATTGCAGCCAAATTTAGTATGCAGGAGCATTTCATGCTCTCTAAACCCGAAGTACTACATCTGGTTATGTCCGGCATGTCCTTCGCATCGTTTTCTTATAATTGTTTGTTGCGTCATGTCATACGACTTATGTGGTTGGACATACTGCCGGCTATGCACAACTCTACACAGGATGAAAGGGAAAACACAAATCAAAGGATTCTACGCTTAACTATTGATCCTCTTGGTGCAAACCTCTCTACTTGGGTGTGCGTGACCGCGCCTGTTTTTCCTACGCACAGACAGACATACGTAACGATTAATGTTGTGGAGCGTGGTTTTAGCTGATCCCGTGCACGCAAAACGAAAATCGTTTTTTTTTTCATTTTTTGCCGTTATATATGTGTGCCGTCTTCATACCCGCTTTTTTTACTTTGCCAAAAATCTTGCCATGAAACCATGAGTTACAGTTTCCTACTACTCTGGGTGCTATCCTTCCCGAGCAACGCCGGGTGATCTGCTAGTAAATGCTTCACATCAGTCAGAGTGATGACGCAACTCATGCCAACCCCGCCCTTTCAGGGAAAATTCAGAAACGGCATCAGCTGTCGTTCGTCGATACGGGGAGATACCAGCGTTACCGCATACGAAGCTCAGCATTGATTATCTCAGCAGCGCTACCACAAAACGCCATTAGGCTCCGACTAAGCTTAACGCTAAACCTCCGCGTGTAAAGCAACATCGTGTCGGGGAACGACATCAAATGGAATAATGACGTCAATTTAAAATTTCTGTTTCCTGTTCCAAAATTCCAACGCTTGATCGTAGTGGGTGAAATTGCTTAGGCTGTGGAACGCACAGGCCGATAATATCAAGTTTTCATGAAAGAAACCAAATCAATAGGAAATACCAGCCAGTAACTAAAAACTCTTTCTGAGCTTGACACTCTGGACATAAGATAACAAGTAGACCGCACATATATCTTCCATTCTTGCAATTGCTCACGGATATAACACTCAGAACATTTTCACTGCATCTTTTTGTGCGACTTATTTGCGGCATTCAGCGAGTAATTTGGGCGATAATTCGTTATCCAAACTAATGAGATGTCCATTTATACAAAAAATCAAATTTTTCGAAATATTTCCATGTTGAATATGGGAACACGTTCTACAGCTTATCCAGTAACATTTTGGATATAATTCTAATATGAATTACCATAACTACAAATCCTGTGATAAAAATTACTCCAAAGGAAAGGACGAGAATTAGCTCAATGAGGAAGATTTTAATTAACACAAAATAACATGTTTCTTCAGCATTTTTATTCAAGCACTTATGTATACCAATTAATAAAAACTATTTGGTGACATTCATGATTTAATAAAATGTTTCACCAGTGCTTTTTGGTTCTCCGAAAAAAATTCATAAGTTTCATGCATCTGCATGTACGATTTATTAAGAAACCGACTAAATGATTATTAACGTAAGCTTATCAGTCGAATGAAAAAATTAACCTTACCGTATTGCAATTGGAAAATTCTCGATATAGCTGTCCAAGTGAAATGAAGCAAAGCAGCATGCTTACCTGTGAAAAAAAGATTCATAATCAACAACGTAAATAATGGAAAAGTAAGAAGTACACATGAGGGCAACGGCTTTTATTTATTAGCAATTGATTCAATAGAAAAAGGGGCACTGCTGCCGACCAAAACATGTCAATAAAAGTGTCCTGAATCTTAATAAATGTTTAGAACCAAACAATGCAAATACCACGAAGCACCTCTATGCTTATTACTCATTTTAATTGTTTGCAATCCTGGTGTAGAATGAATCAAAGGAAAAAAATCAAAATTTACAAATATTTTCACTTGATCAATTTATGTCTAAGGTTCTGAATAATGCAAATTTAAAAGTAATAAAATGAAACTGTCTAGATATCCCTCTGTTTTTCTCTCCTCGGATATATTTTTACATTTAGTACGAAATAAACGTCGAAACATTATAAAAGTTTTCTTGACACATTCGCTGGAGAACTGAAGAAAAGCTGGAGGAAAACGAAGACTATTGAAAATAGTGCTAAAGAGTTCTCCAAGGCAGAAAATGGACATGAGTCATTTTTATAAGCTGGTACATAACAAGAGCGAGAGCCATTGTCTAACCAAGCATCGCCTACATCTGCAGAGATTATCATCCTTTTATCCCCGACGCTGCTCTGTGTAATGGACGTAGGAGCTTTTGAAACAGCGGTTCGCACGTGGCAGCCCACGCAAATGGCGAACCGAATCGTTTTTCATAGTGAGAGCCTTTGTTAAATGTGGAGAGGATTCAAGTATCTCGGGATTAAACCTGCAACTCTTTTAAGTAATAGGAATTCCTAAGATGAATGATTCATTCTCCCTCGGGAATGCTCTAGATCGGCTAAAAGCTGTCCTCATTTAATGATATCTGATATCACTTTTTTCCTTATTCATCCTTTCCTGAATATCCTTTTGAAATTCCTGAAGACTTGCATCATCATTTTATAAACGGTGTATGCCACCCAAATAACCAATAAATACCTTGTCTTATACAATACGCATCTGAAATTGATGGTGTAAAAATCTGAAAAAAACGTTGATGAGGGTATTCTCAATTCATTTACAACTCGGGAAGCTAAGAATTTAAGATAGTTTCGAGCAGAATGGAGCGATCAATACAAACACTTTAAGCGAAATATTATGAAAATTCCTTTCACCATTCTGTTGCAATGGATATACAATGACTAATGCAAACTACACTGCGCAAGTATACGTTTCAGTAACAGCCCATTCACCAAAGGATATTCGTAAGGTACATTGAAAATTCCAATTGAGTTCATTAAAGGAATCTTGCGATTTAAATCACGCTTAATGGGCAAAAAATGTGAAAAAATAAAATGCAGATAAATTACACGCATACATTTTACACAAAGCGATCCAGGGGTATTCATTTGAGGTAAATAAACACCCTTACAAACTTTTCGATCAAAATCTGAGACGATTGGTGTCAAACGATCGTTTGACCGAAGATTTAATCATTAATGAAAATAAAGAAATGATTGAATCATGTTGGAAACTGCGATAAATTGCCACGTTTTCATATAAGAAACGAAAAAATACACTGAAAGCATGTTTCAAGACTGTTTTTTACGCAACCCTAAGCAAATCAATAAAGCACATTTTCATCTTGAAATGATCTACAAAGAAACAGGAGATACCAGTATACACATTCCTATTAATCATCCATTCGATTTATCCAAATATACATCCAAGCTCAAAACATGCACCAACAATAAGTTCTTGGAACATAATAGCATCAGCAATAACAGGAACTAAATGATATTCCGCAAACTTCTCGTACCCTGTCACGGAGATTTTGTCGCGGCCAAAGGAGAATATTAAGAAAAGTAAGTACGGCCTACAGTGGCTAGTGCTCATTATGCTGATCTCCAAATTTACACTGAGTGAGTGCCTAAATTAACAATCATTCGCAGTACTTAACACGATTACCAGGAAACAACAGTAGATACAATAAAAATAAATACATCAAATTATAATTTAAAAATTAGACGGCAACTGACTAGGTATGACCCATGTTAGTTATCGCGTGGTTCCAAAAACATTCCCTGATTCTAAGAGAGAGATTTTACCACTTTTCTTCTAACTTAATATCAGTGTGTTCATCCGATAAAATTCGCCCCCGGCTTGATAAAAGTCGGCTCCATTCTAAGCTGTATTGAAAGACCAGGAGACCAAACTGGAGCATAAAACATTTTATACCTATTTTAAATTGATAGAAAAGCTGATTGCCAAAACGGCCACGTAGTCTCTATAACCGGTTCTTGTATTACAATTAGCTACATCCGATTATATGTGATTCCGAATTTGGATTGAATATGTGGTCTGTGCCATGGAAAAAACTAAGAAATTGAATCTAGCATGATGGAAGAAATGCTTTTAAACCTCTAGCTTCATCCCGAGATATATTCTAATTTTTACTCATTTCTGCTATCCCAAAAAATGCAGAAATTAGACTGTACACCTGGGTTTTTTAAATTTAAAAACTTCACGACCCCACTATGAAGAGAGGAAACTAACTCAGATGAGACTAGAACCCGCAAAATTTGGCTTTAGAAGGCGAGGACTTCACCCCGCCGCGCCGCCATGGAGACCGGCGTTTTTTCCTACACAGCTTTGATTTCTAGTTTTTTTCATAAATAAAAAAAACATAACTTCATATGTAAATTCATATCGAATTATTCATAAAGAAAGGAGTAATTATATCCTTAATTCTAATATCTATAGAAATGAGCTGAGAAACTACATTTGAAAAGAAATGTATCCACTACCCCCAATCAAGGGTCCATAAGTGTCGAGAAGAACCACACGCCCCAATTATTTCTCATAATGATTGAAATAAGGACTACTCATCTATACTCCGGTCATAGAAACTATTTAGCGGCTTATGTTGCAAAGAGTTCTGTTAAATATACATATGTAGCACTAAATGTAGGTATAGTCTAAATTAATTACTCTATAACTAGGATAGTGTGTACATGAGTGTCTATGATTCACTAAAGCTTGAAAAATTCCAAGTAAAATAAATTATCCCTGGATATTTTTGAACTTAAAAGGTAAAATTTAGACTAATTTAGGGGTAATTTTTTTAGGAGGAATGAACTCTTCCGGATTTAGCTGGTTCTTTGTGTTTTGCTTATAACTATTAGGTTTGTTAAATAATTTACCTTGTATAAAAAACAAAGATTAAAAGTAAGTAAAACCTTAATAAGAAGACGGAACAACCTTATAGGCCACATCTTGAGACATGATGGCCTGATGAAGACAATCGTCGAAGGACAAGTGGAAGGTAAGAATGGAAAAGGAAGACCTCGAACAAAATATATGGAACAAGTGAAGAGAGATGTGAAAGAGAAGAAATACGTAGGTGTGAAAAGATTAGCTGATAGAGAATAGAGTGGAGAGCTGCGTCAAACCAATCCTAGGATTGTTGACCAATGATGATGAGACACAAACTGTCTACTTATTTTTAATTTCACAAACTCCACTACACGTGTTTCAATAGGCCTGCATTCATCCTTCAGTACCTGATAAAACCAGTAGAACTTATGAAATAAAAATTAAATAGAAAGTACGATGTCTCTGTGTATCATTTCAAAACACTAATCTACGATATTTTCCCGGGAAAAATTGTCTTCAATTTACATTAAGTAGCAAAGGAGAAGTATTATTATGATAGATAGAGACTTAAGAATTCTTTTTTTTGTATTAACAAGCTATCTGAAAACTATTTGATAAGAAGAGACTCATTCACCTCCTAAAGAAAATTATGCATGGTAGCGCTAAGTCACTTTGAGGGTGCCGAAATTCTCCCCTGAAGTTCTCTCCGTTTCAATAAACCCTCGGTCTCCAGGGCCGTATAGAGCACTGAATAGGCTCTCAAAAAGTACAATAACCTCGATGTGCGGAAACGCTTTGCTAGACCTCTCTTCGCTATTCCCCGCAATGCGCCCTCGCAATTCCCTCAGCTTTCTCAAATTTCCTCCTCATTTCCCGGAAATTCTTTCTTCCAGCTTAATTCTCCAGGCGCCCCCTTCTATCGGCCATTATCGTTCTTTCCCTTACATACCTCCCTCCGCCTTCATCTTCATTCCTCATCCCTTCGCGTCCCTACACGCACTCACACGTCCTGCCACTTTCTCTCCCGTAAAAGTCCCCTGTCAAAAATGGACGCGGAAAATCCCACAGGCAATCTTTTCCCTTAGAATAGGAACGAAATCAAATTTACATCCTCGATAAAATGATGTAGATTCTCTTCCTTCTGATAAAAATAGTAATTATTTTTACAACCAGTGGTCAATAAGCAATTACTCCTCCGCAATGCATTGGATTTAAAGAAATAAATTTCTCTAAAAGGAAATAATACCCCGAAAACCGTCTGAATATACGTTTAAAGGGGAGGTAGGTGGGAAAAACAAACCATTTACGATATACAAGAATTGCCAAGCGAAAAAATTCCCGTGGACCGGGAATCGAAACACGGACCTTTGGCTTTCCGGGCCAAAGAGCAGATCACTACGCTACCCAGGATCTTTAATTCCCATGGCAATAATACCGAGGCTCATGGCACTAGGTGTTAGGCCCTCGTGGTCCATCAAGGATGGCAACGCGAGGGAGAAGGACTTCCAAGAAGCCACAACCGGTTGAGAGCCTCAAACCTGCGCTAAAGCCGCGCAAAGCGGTATGTGTAATATTTCTAACCCTGCCGCGTGAACGGCGGTGAAATATAAAAGAATTGCCACGGGAAAAAATTCCCCTAGATCGGGGATCGAACCATGGACCTTTGGCTTTCCGGGCCAATAGGTAGACCACTACGCTATTCAAGTACTTTAATTCCCATGGCAATTACAACGAGCCTCATGGCACTAGTTGTTACGCCCTCGCGGTCCATCAAGGATGGCAACGCGACCATTCGTTCAACCATTAAAATCGTTCACAAAAAAGAAGAGTAGGTACACATTCAAGTACTAAATCAGTTAGTCCCATATGATATATATTCCGTCTCATCTTATCGTTTCTGTCAGGACAAGAAACATTGAGCGGTTCTTATCGTTCTCAATGTTTTCTGTTCTTAAGCTCAATCTTTATCCCTCATCCCTTCGCGTCAAAACACGCACTCACACGTCCTGCCGCTTTCTCTCGCATCAAAGTCCCCACTTCAACTCTCCTCTCGCACTCATTTCCAAAAGCTTCCCTCTTCACACATACACATATATTCCTCTGGCTCTCTCGTCAGCAAACACTGCACATATCTGCCTTTCACTCAGCAATCCACATTTATGTCCATATGGTGCGCTGCTAGAAACTTCCGCTGCCCTTTAAGAGGACGCAAAACTCTTGTTTCATCGGTCTTCCTGGGTGACGGAAACACTCATTTAACACTGATGCTGTCATCTTAAACTTTTCACGGGCTGTGCATAAAACAGATGGTTTCAACAGTCAACATACTTGAGAATTTTAACTTTTAATTATGCTGTAAGGAGCATGTATTGTCCTTTTTGATTGTGTGATTAATTAAATTTTTAATTTTTTAGTTTTGGTTCATAGACGAGCAGTGAACGGGGGTGCCTTTCTTTCTAGTTTGTTTTGGAAGATAACCAAGGTCTTTGTATGGACCGACTTGTACTTAACCAGCTGATGTCAAAATACACGGGGCTATAAGTTGATTTCTAAATAAGTTTGGACAAAAAAAGTTTTTTGCAACCGGAGTAACACATTTTTATTGATTATATATATCCTTTTATTTAACATTAATCATAATATTTCGCATTTGGGGATCCAAAATTTGCTTAAATCTCAAATTTTAACATTCTACCATTTACAATCTAATTTTTTCCACGCATGTGTTTCTTTTATATTTGAAATACAAGAAATTGCTGAACAAGGTATTATGTTCTACTAACCCTGAAATTTTCAACGTCATGTAGTGAAAATTACACGAGTAATCAGTCAGAAATAAAACAATCAAGAGGGAGGTAGCATGTGTTCTGAACCCTGCGTCAACATTAACCTACTCCCCACGGAAGGCGGCAAGATGAACACGACTTTATGTCCCATCCGACGGACGGAGTGCTGCACTTGAAGTGCCCTCCTCAAGACACTCGAGCAGGGATTGGGCAGCCTCTAAAAATCTCTGCCACCCTATACCTACTATCTTCCTATAAATTGCTGAAACTACACCATTATTTTATGACAACCGTGGATACAAAGAGTACATTACTCGCATTCTTTTTTTTTGTCAAATAACCTGTCTTCTATGATGGCACAACTTTTTTTAAAGGGCATTGGCGCATAAGTATTTTACTTGGATCGTGCAATTGCGAGCCAACCTTCTTGCTGCCGCACACTCACATATGTCTTCGCTTTCTCTCGGCTAAAAGCCCTCTCCCCATCGCTCCTAACACACATTTCCAAAAGCCTCACTGTGGACACTCGTGGCCTTCTGCTCCTCCCGTCGGCAAACATTGCACTCTTCTGCCTTTCACTCACTAATCCTCATCTACATCTCTATCGTGTTCTACTAAATACTTCCACTGAGCTTAGCATAGAGTACCTTTTCCGCATCTTGCTTTAGTTTAGATTCTATTTTGTTTTTAAATGAGACTAAAACCTGAAATGAGCATGTGTTGGTAAGATTAGCTCTCACAAGGCATGTACCTCCGTTACAATAGAAGTCAACTCGCAAAATTCTGAGCTTTCCTCCGCCACAAACTCGACTCCTTCACACAAAACCTTCTTCCAGCATTATAAGAAATCACAGCCAATAGTATAAAAGAAAGAATTTATTTTATTATGAATCTGTTATCACTATCAAACTGGATGGTAATATGCCAGATTTTTATAACCAACCTGAAATTTAATATGGTCCTTAAAATTTTATACTGGTCAGGAAGAGACGGAACATGAGGAAAAAAAGACCCAGTTGAAGACTGTTTCTCCAGGAAATTCTTCCATTTTCTAAAAAACAATTCGTACCTCCCGTCCGATAGATGAATGTAGAGTCTCACTATATTTTATATTTAAAACCTGTTTCTATTTTTACGTATACCTTCATAATATTTAAGTTTTTGAGGTGATTTGAAAATAAAAAACAGTGCAATAAATAGCAACGCGGTCATTTATGACGAAACTTTTTCTAAATTCACTCGTAACAGTACATGAGATTTTTACCAACATTTGGTAACTATCGGGTTTATTATACGTTTTAGGACGTATTTCATAATAATAAGTTAAGAATATGGCGAGGTTATAGCTGATGATATTGCATAACCATCACCTTTCTTTGGATGGATTAGTAATTTAAATTGTATTATACAGTCGCAGAGACAAATTTTAAATTTTTTTTAGATTAAAATAGGTGTCAGCGGCATAAATATGCGCGCCTGGACATGAATATGCGAATTCTCAGTATGCTTTTTTAAGAGTCAAGTGTCATAACGCTTTGCGCTTCCTTGATGCGCGCGGTATCATTTCAACACAGTTCCACATAGCAATTTTGCTCACATGATTTACGTAATTTATGCTGGCATTAGCCACTTGTTCATCCACCATTTTTCTCCAATAATATTTTCGAGAAGTTAACTCCTCCCAAAATAGAGCATCCTGTGTTTCTCATAGAGTTCCGTATAGGCCTCGACCTTTCAAAGGCCGTTTGATCTTCACTGCTACCTCGTCTAAACGGTTAAAAACCACTTTATTTTCTATGTTGCTCGAATCAGAGGTCCTATGCCTAAGCAGCTAAACATCGCATCACAGGATACTTTTCTCACTCAAAGGATTTCTTTTGTTACTCCATTTCTTATGTTCATACACTTTTTTCTCATCACTATACTTCTTTATACTTCTTACATACTTATTTTCAATCTGAAGTAAAACTAATAGTTAGGAGAAAATATACGAAATTTTTAACTGATGAGCGCAAAAAATCCACGGATACTTTTATTCTTCCTGTAGAAAGAAATTGATACACTTCGATGTGATTCCTGGTTACATTAAAATAATATTACGTTTTTCTTCCGATATTTCCACACTTTTTCCTGTTTAACTCCATGAGAGGTGAGACAAAAGGCGCAATTAGTTAATAAAATAGGATATCTGGCATGATAATATACCGATAGAGACGAAAACCAGACAAAGCCAAGTACAACCAGAAACGTTGATGGTCTTATTATTCTTCAAGAATGAAATTCTTCTTAGTCAAAATACATCTAGTAAAATGTTTTCATATCTCATTACTACTTTTAATCATCCTACTGACAGCGGAACTGTATTAGCAAGAAGGATCCAATCATATTTGCCTACATATTAAGACAAAATTCTCCACAATCATTTGGTCACGAAAAATACTTACTTGCATTGAAAAAAATGCTTTTGAAGGAAACATATTAAATAATTTACACTTTTCCGTGAAAAAATGTGAAATTATGAAGTAATTGTGAGGCTGTCTATCCTAACATTAAATAGTATGATGAATTTTTTCACAGGTCTTATTAAACGTCGCTTCACACCTTTTATATACCCTGTTGAAAGAAATTCATTTCTGACATACGTCTACATCGTTAGGATTCCGTACCTGGCCTATTAATATATCTCTTCCAAAAATTATGGAACGAAAAAGTATTCTTGAAATACCATGCTTTAAAAGACGACGAAGTGAAAAATAAGACCAGACATCTCTCCGCAACAAGAAATCCATGGCGTTCAACACGTGGCGGAGAAAGTGTTCAGAGATACGTCTAGTAGAAAAAGAGGAGGCAGACAGACATTGTGAGTAGCATCATTGGAAGGAATGGGAAAGAAGCGGATATTTGCATGCACAGAATAGTAAGCGGCGGCGTCCCCTCACACACGCACTCTTCACTGCCACCCCCTGCCATTGTCCTCACCATTGTGTTCACGCTCCACCCCTCGAAAACACCCCCACCTGATCCGCCTCTCCCTTTCACCACCAAACACTCTTCCACTCATTCTCTCACCTCCACCCCTTCTGTGCGACTTACGCACACACGAACGCACAAGAGTCCCCGTGCGTTTTCGACATTCCTGTCCGCCACATTTTCCGTCCATCCCTCCCTCCTTCTCTCTCTCTCTAGTCCTCCAAACACCCCTTTTAACCCCTCCCCTTTCACCAGAGAACCACCGCCGGGTCTGCGGCTTGGAATACGAATGTGCTCAAATGCATATTTTCGCATAGGATGATTCGGAATATTGTCCACACGCGTTGCAGAAAATGAGCGAAATTGTACGCGCTTCAATGAGTTTTCACCGAGGTGGAACAATTACCATTAAACGTATAACGAGAAAAGTGCGAAAAAAATGTATGAAATTCCTGCATTTTTCTTGAGAATTTATTTCTTTTTCTCTCCAGTCTCAAAGGTGATTCTTACGACAAAAAGAAAAAGGTAAAATGTACACCTTGATTGAGCGCGGAAAAGGTGTGAGAAGTCATTTTTCACCCTGACAGCAAAGATACAGAGCAAAGCATAAATGGCGCACAGAGGAGCGTATTTTTTTTAATATAAAATTTTGATTTAAAACGATGTAGCAAAAAATATCATGTTTACTCCAAAGTATTCTACTAGATAATTATAATCAAATCATATCACAAAAATGAATGAACACTATTTGAATCTTTGTAAATTTGAAAATGATCAAACGAATACGGTAATGCAACTGGATTAAAATTACCACGAATCATTTTGAACTCTTTTTCTAATCTAACGGATATAATGTTGCAACAGGCAATTTGATTACTTGGCTCTAGGCTTTACACCCGATGAGTGTGCACGTTATGCTTCCATATGATTCCATCCAAGTGAATGTATAACCATAAACGATATAACTAGTAAAATAATAAAATGAGATGCTAGCCATATTATTCATAGAGCACTCGCTTTTTACTCGATTCGATTCTATAGAGCAATAGCAGCAATCTTCAATATAATGCATACTATGCCACTTATCCACTAATCCAACACTGTACATATAAGGAATAGCTCTAAAGTCTAATCTATCGCATAGACCACTGTGTACTTATGGCAATATACATTCAGTTACGTGATATTTGCCGTATCATACATTGTAAAGGTCGGCCTTCTTAGTCTTAATTCCTTCTTAACAAGGGGTAAGATGTCATGGAGTCTGCAATTGGCAATCCACTTGAGACGAACTTGATTTCCGAGAGAGTCATTGACGTCAATCCGAATCTGATATCCGACCAAATAAATGGTAAGCCAAGCGAAATAAAACCAGAATTCGCGGGAACTCGGGTGTCAGCACTGATGGATCCGGTACAGCGGTAGAGCTGCCATCACTCCCGGAGCGACCTTGAAAATTTTGAAAGGAAACGAGTGCTCTTCCTGATCGTTGAACTTTCACTTTTTCCGACCTCGTCGCCTTCCCACCCGGCTCCAATTCTATCGTGCGACCTCTTGTGGTCCCGTGTTTAATTCATCCTCTCCCCCACCTACCTCTCTTACATGTCTACTTGGTCCTCAGATCGGCCCAAAATCTCCTCTCGCCCGAAGCAGGGAGAAAAAAATTGACCCTAGACCTCCCCCCTCTTTTCCGATACTCAGTCATAAAGAGCCCTCCTCAAACACACTTCCCAAAAACCCTCGCCGATTTTCCTTCCCGATTAATAAAAGGTCACAATTTGAGTGCCCGAGAGAGAGATTTGAATCGAAGATACCCCGGATTTTTGAATCTCGGAAATCGCGCTTACCTTCCATTCTTGCGGGGCACTCCGCGAACGTATATTGAAAATTCCCAGAAGTAGAAAGGCTTGTTAGCGGTTTTAAAGCGGCCCTCCTCAGATGAGTCCGTGAGTTCCTCAAAGAAATACCTTTATAGACGCTATAAGAAAAGCCACTGTACACCAGAAAAAAATAAGGCCAATGGAAGGGATTAAAAAATTCAGCATGGGATATACTAGCAAATTTACGTTCATAGAGCAAGGTACCGTAAGATCCTTAGAGAAACCCTAAAGGAGTGCCTTTTTGACGCTTGTAAAAAAGCCACTATATATCGTACCTGAGAAACAAGCAAAATGGAAGGGATGCAAAAATTACGCTGGGATGTTTTAGCAAATTTAGGTTCAGTAGTAGTTGGGGAGCGTGGTGCCATGAGTTCCCTAAAGAGAGAAAAGAAATGTGCCTTGTAGACGCGTGTGGAAAAGCCCCTATATACCTGAAGTATAAGGAAAGTTTACAGATAGATAGATGTCTTTCTTCGGGCGAGTTTGAGACTGAAAGTCCCCTCTTCCACCTAACATTTCACGAGCGTCATTGCATACGATATGCGTATAAAGGTTAATCGACATTTACAATAGAAAAATATACGATTTCATTATTCACCTTAGGGAATTGTCGTACCAGATAGGCAAACAAGATATTTGGATTGAAAGGTTAAAATTTCACTTTTACACGTGGAAATTCTGTGTATAACTGATTTCTGAATGTGGGAAAAAACATGAGGGTAAGAGAGAAATGTAGAAGATGGGACAAATCAGTTGGTCACATTATGAGGCATGATATCCTGATAAAAACAATCGTAGAAGGACAGGTGGAAGGGAAGAAAGGCAAGGGACGGCCCCGAATGCGTTTCATAGGACAGGTTATAAAGGATGTAAAAGAAGAGAAATACGTCGCTTTGAAAAGGCTAGTGGATAGGGGAGAGGAATGGAAATCAAATGACTTTTAGGATCGTTGACTTACGATGATGAGGATGCTGAGAGTAATGGAAAGGATGAAAAATTTCAGCTGGGATACATCACTAAATTTATGTTCAGCGGGAGTTTGGGAGCGTAGCGCAGGGCTGGTGTTCTAATCGCAGGGTCCCAGGTTCAATTCCCGGGTTCAAAAAAGTTCAACTGGGCATGAAGATTTCTCCCGGATGTCCCACAACCTCCAGAACAAAATCTCGTGGTGATAGACGACCGAGGGAAAGGGACTCATTGCTCACTCCTGCCCCGAATGAGTGACTTCCACAGCGTAGAATCCACACGTTTGTGGCATAGTTCGCATTCAGCCCCGAGTATCCTCAACAATCCAAGCCAACCTTCGGGCTGGATCGCTAAGTGAGTAAGGCTCATTGAAACAGGTTGACGTAAATAATGATTGATTAGGCGCGTAAAATTAAGACTGTAATTGAATTTGGATTACATAAACAAATCGCGTTCGGGAGCATAAGCGACATTATTATTATAGTATTCTACCGATTAAGGTAGGTTTCCATGGAGTACTAAAGAGGTGATCTGGGAGCCTCCCTTTCCTTCCAGCACTGCCTTCTTTAATTCACTGTAAGGCCTAATCTCTTTCAATCTATCTAAAAATCCTATTCTTTTCCTTCCCCTACCTCGTTTCCCTATCATTCTACCCTCCAACACCATTTTCAACATCCCCTCACCGCTAAGCACTAACTCCATCCAAACCTTCTGTCTCCTGCGTATCTCATCTAAAAGCTTTCTCTCCTCGCTAACCATATCCAGCACTTCGTCGTTCCTTTTCCTCTCCGTCCATTTCACCCTCTCCATTCTTCTCCATACCCACATCTCGAACGCCTCCAATCTTCTCTCGTCTTCTTTCCTCAGAGTCCACGTTTCCGCACCGTAGAGAGCTACACTCCAGATCAAACTCTTCACTAACCTTTTCTTTAAACTCTTACACAACGATCCTCTAAGAAGCTCCTTCCTGTTCATGAATGCCTCCTTCGCTAATGCGATTCTCTTCATTATGTCCTTACTACTGTATCCGTTTTCCTCTAACGTACTGCCTAAATAGTTCCAGTCGCCATAATAAATTGCAGTATTTCTGGAAGGACGTTTAATTTTTTGGAGGAGCGATACTGCTTTGATGCTGTGAAGTCGCTTATTTTATCGCCAAAGACAAAATTTTTCAGCATTGACAGAGGGAGTTTTGTGATATAATTTGCTTCGAATGGGCTAAATATGTTAGCATTTCTCGAAAGACAGGAAATAAAATGTGCAGCAAAGAGAACAACTTTAGAGGAGTAAATATCCACGACACAAGGAAAATACCGCGATAGAAGGAAAGATAGGAGAGGAAATGAAACACAAGATAATCGGTATCAATGATATTCAAATTATTTCAAATATTGAATAATAATGTGTAATATATTATAAATTTTAACGATATCTGAAGTTTCAATAGAAAGGTGTATGAAGTAGCCTTTTTAAACAGAAAATTTCCCATAAATTTACTATTATAACTTGGGACTGGTCATTTATTTACTTTTCTATCTAAACTAAAATTAAAAGGTATTTACAATATGGAATTTTTTAGCATCCCTTTAATTATAAATAGAAATACCCTTGAATATTCTGAAAATAGGCGAGATAATCAGCATTTTATTTGTTGATGCGGATGAAAAATAAAGTATTTATTTCATCGCCCTCAGTGTGGCTTATCATAAAGCATTATCTTTTAAAACTTATTGGTTAACACATTAAACACAATTCATATTTTAAATATATAATTTAAAATAAGCGGCAAAGACTGTGATGGAAGCATTTATTGGTAAATGACTCGCTTTAGCTATGCAGAATGCCATTTTAATTTGCATTACGTCCAATTCAAATTACCGTGTATTGAATTTCATTTTTATCGTGGCTGTATTGACCACTACCTTACTAATTGCTTTATTTCCAGTAAATTAAGAATTGAATTGAACTAAGCAAGCTCGATGGTGCATGAAAAAACTATTGGTAATAACATTTGAGGAATCAATCATTATTTTAAATTATAATCCCGGAAAAGACCCTATGAATTACTGATGCCTTGCCAATTTTACTGGTGCGCATAATTTACTGCTCACTAATTTACAACCACAATAAATTGAAATGGAGCCATAACATAGTGGATCTCTAATCCCTAATCTAATAATCCCTATTCATTTTATGCCAATTAGTACCTTGAATAGCACTCTGCAATCTTAAACGCTTGCTTTTTATGGTCAGTTAATGTACTCAAGGGTGTTAATCATTTATTGTTCCCCATTCTTCATTTTAGAGGCATTATTCGTGGCTTATTCATGGCATTTGTAGGTTTTACCGTACTAAGAAAGACGTGTTATATTTCGAGCCTTTTGCTTGAACGGGGGTGAAATTTACATGATTTTCCATGCGAAAAAATTCCCTGAGCAGGGAATCGAACCCCGGACCCTAGGCTTTCTGGACCACTACGGGATATTAATCCATCTACTTTATCTAAATTAAATGCCTGCCTCATTAACAAAAAAATAAATCCCTAGCCAAAAGTAAGTAAAGAATAATGCAAGGCAAAGTAAAAATAGGATTTAATTTGAGGTAATGTCAACCATGTTCTTCGTTAAGTTTAAATGAAAAATAAAAACAGAAACTGATAACCGTATTATCCCAGAAAAATCTGAGTAAAATAAGGATATTGGACAAATGTAGAGTGTCCTAGATAAATAAGTCAATTGGTTTTTCCAGTGTACTTTTGAAGTGAGTGATTTTCTCCCTCTAACTATCACAGGAACTAAGTACACATAAACAGCATTTAGTTGCCACAATCATAACGATTATAGCTACACACAGATATTTCCATGCAACTACTTTTCGTTCCTCATGATTAATTCAGCTTAGTCTAAAAAAAGGTCCCATGATCTTTAGAGCAAAATGTTCGAGGTCACGGTGAATTAAACACCAAACCTTTGACCTAATTTATGCATCCGACCTAATTCAACGAAAAATCTAAAAATGTACTCAGTGCATGCAATATTCGAGAGATAATTAAGAATTACAGATTATAAGAAGGCGGACAGCTAAAAATATCATTCTCAAAAAAATAGTAAAAACAATCAAGTTCATAATACCCTGAATAGTACTAAAAATTTAGCTAATACTGCATACGACACTTTACATTCGCCTCATTATTTTCAAAAAATAAAACAAATTTCTACCTGCTGATACACAAGTTTATGTGCCACTGTTGCATGCGAATCTGTTTCCATATGTTTTTTTTCTACTCTCGTCCGTTGGAATGAAATCACGTCCCTAAGATCCCATATACAAATATAGCGGTTCATTTAAGCTCCTCAATATTTGAAATTGCATCACTTGCGGACAGTGATATCGGTTAAAGTGCTGAAATATTTTACCGATATCCACAGTTGTGTTGTGATAGAAACAAAAACCGGCAGACAACGAAGACATTTTTTTCTTGGCCGAATTTTAATTCAGAATATAGCTTTGAATTGAAAAACTATTACCTCTGGAGTTATCTTGTTGGTATATTGCTTTAAAAACATACCATTTTCGGTCGAAATTATAATTAATTCATCCATCTGTCATTAATTCATCTTCGTTAAAACCCAGAAAAATCACTTCAGCAAGAAACAATTGAGGTTCACGAAAGTCCGTAAGAAATGGAATGTCAGAAAGGTGTCACGTATGAATTAACGTCTTTTCATTCCATCCCTGTCTTACCTCACAGAGGAATCCAGAACATATGGGGTTATTGCGTGAATTTGCAGACCTCGGAATGCGCGTGCCACTTTGTCACCACAACGCAGAGGTATTTCAGAAACTATGCAACACCCACCTTCATTCCTAAGCATACCTAGAGCTATTTCCGCAAACCATAATTCCCCGTTGCTTTGTCTCAGCCGTCTCACTCAATTCCCACCCCGACCTTTCCTTCCTATTGGGAGGGGGTGTGACCACGTGGGTCCTGCTCTTCGTTCGAAACCAGGTCATTAACCCCTGAGGGAAATGGATTCGCCTCAATGCTGACCCTGCAACGGCAGAAGCCTTGGAAACCCACCTCTCGGAGTCATTTTTAATCTCGCTACGCTCACATGATCCCATCCAGACTTCCTCTGCCCTATTTTTGCCTGAGGCCGCCCACAAATTCAGTCATGCGATCCATTTAAACTCACCCTACCTCATTTTCAGATTCATCAGCGATTGGGTGAAGTTCCTCGGTTGCTAAACCAAAGGTTGCGGGACCGATTTACACCTCGGTGGGTTTTTCAAAATCCAGTGCCTTAATGATGCGCGTTATCGACAATTTCAAATAATGGACCTCGAAGGCCTAATTTCGCTTGATTCCAATTCAAAATATATTTGAAAGAATTCGAAGAAATTTGAAAGAATTCGAACTTCTCTAGCGGCCTCCTGAAGCTCTTTTATGATATTTGTCCGGTTGACCACTGATTTTTCAGTCTGATCCAATCCTATCTTGCTCTCCACTACCTACTTCTTGAACGGCCTATTGATTTTTGGCTCCTTTATTTTCTCTAATTGCCATGCGTTCTTCGCTGATTTCTTCAATTTCTTGAATTTCAGATGACATTTCACCATCACCAGATTATGATCACTGTCGATATCTGCCCCCGGGAAGCTTTTACAGTCCTTTATCTGGTTCCTAAACCTCTGCTTCACTAAAATAAAGTCTAGGTGAAATCGTCTTTTGTCTCCTGGCATTTTCCATGCATATCTTCTTCGCATGTGATTATTAAATAGCGTGTTCGAAACCACTAATTTGAGTTCTGTGAAGAATTCCACGAGCCTTTCTCCTCTTTCATTTCGATTTCATAATCAATATTTTCCGGTAATTCTTCCATTCTGACCTTCGCCGATGACAGTGTTCCAATCACCTAAACATCAAGGTTTCCTTCACCCTTTACCTGTTTGATTACTTCCGCTACATCATCGTAGACGTTTTCAACTTCTTCATCCTCGCAGTCTGCCGTAGGCATGTAAACCTTTACCACTACGGTATCTATCGGCTTTGTCTCTACCTTTTCCAAAACTATCCTTTCACTCTACTGTAGGAAGCTTTTCACACGCATTCCGGCGCTCCTTCTGACCAATAGCCCAACCCCAGCATTACCGTTTAGGGATCCTGTGTGTATAATCCTATAGCTTTCACTCCAAAAGTCTCCCTTCTCAGGCCACTTCATTTCGCTGATTCCTAGCACGTCGATATTCAATCTTTCTATTTCCACTTTAAGGTTTTCTAGCTTACCGCAAGTTCCAAGTGATCTCACGTTCCATGTACCTATCCTCATAACTTTATCACAATTGACCAATGTACCCTCTCGGGTAGTCCCCGCCCGTAGATCCGAAAGGGGGACTAGTGTACCTACGGAAATTTACCTCAGAGAATTCCACCATGT
This sequence comes from Ischnura elegans, assembly GCF_921293095.1. Lineage (NCBI taxonomy): Eukaryota > Metazoa > Arthropoda > Insecta > Odonata > Coenagrionidae > Ischnura > Ischnura elegans. The sequence goes on from NC_060248.1 coordinate 113,253,967, forward strand.
CAGATAATTTAAAGTTGGAGTAGCTGCGACTCCTCGGGGTAATAACGTGGAGGTTTCCACTTGCCTTCCACATCGCAGTACTGCAGCCGTTGAAGTAAATGAGTGTCGCTGTACTGACCACCGTGGTCTTCACCTTCACTCATATGAAGAAGAGCTGCTACCCTCTCCCCCGGGCGATGTGAGGCATAATTGTTGGCGGCCTCCCATCACCAAGTCACAGCATTTTCACAGGCTACATGTATCATTTAGATGGCTTATCTTACCCAGGGATAGACCCATACCACCTCGGAATGGCGCCGATTTTTGTTCACGACTGCTTATTCGACAAGTAAACTCGCTTATATCGCAGCTAACCTCTATTGGTTGGCCCTCCATCGACAACCCGGTGGACGCACTCGGTGGCTTAAAGCTCAGCCGCGGGCTGATGTTAGTAGAAACAAAAATTAATGGTGATGTTTCGTTCGAAAAGGCACCATTTTTAAACGACGTAAACTGAGCCAAGCGCTCCGATTGGCCGCGAGCTTGCCCTGTCGTCATATGCCTTGGAAACCATGCGATCTCTGGCAGGCAAAGCGTTCGATGTCATGAAGTGTCCAGAGCATCCGGCAACAGGGCAAACTCGCGGCCAATGGGAGCCCTTGACTCAAAGTCTCTGTAGTTTAAAAACGGTATGTATTTAACCTACACAGCATCAGTAATTTCGGTTCATACTGGCGTAAACTATCCAGTGTTAAAATTTTGTGACATAATATTATTTCACCCTGTATAATAGCATCATGCCAATTAGACGTTTTCACTTTCTTCAAGTGCGAAGAATGTATTTTAAATTAACAGCCACGGAATCGGATGTAAAGAGCATATATTGACTGAAGAGAAAGTTATGACTTTAGCAAGGCCACATTTATTTTCTTCGCCCCATTTCATTCACGCCATCAAAGCTTTCTTCTCGGCCATCCAAACCAATTCCTCGGTACACCTTACAGCTCTATTTCCTCAGAAGTCGTTTCCAAACGCCCGCGTCTTTCTTTCTTCTGAAGGGTAACCGGCATCCCTGAAGAGATGAACGTGGGACAGGACAGGAATATGTAGGTAAAAATATATTGAAAGAAGGGAAAAACGGAACGACGCCGACCTTCGTCCCAAATTCTTCCTGCCTACGCGTTAATCAGCCTTTTTCTATTCGTGCCTTATTCTATTTACGAAACCTCCCTTTATTTTTAATATTTTTCTCCAATTTTTATTCAATCACGATTGAACGTCCCGAAGGTCGCTCTCGCAATTTCGGGATGAAAAAGAGGTCGAGATTCGTGTTGTGGGGATGGTCGGGAGAGGGAAAGGAGTTTGACAGGGAAGCAACGGCTCACGAGTGAGATTGTTACGTCACTCGCCACCTGTTTACTCTTCCTTTTCACCTGCCTCCATTCAATGTTTTTTTTTTTGCCGCTCGCAAAAAAAACTTCCAGTCCATTTTTCCAAAGAAACATAATTTTAATACAGAGGGTATTTCAGGAGAAATCTGCAATACTTCAGGAGGTGGTAGGGGATACAATTTTAAGCAGTTTTTGTCCATAAACGTGGGGTCGCAACTTCTTCGTTTCTGAGCAAAAGCAACGCTTACATTCTTCGTATGCCATTTGCAGTTACCCTATAAGAGCCCTTTCCACATTTTATTTAATACTGTGGATTTTAAGGAACATTAAGTAATAAAGGTTGGACGTAAATATACGATTATATTTTTCTTGAGCAATAAATGTTTGAGCTTGATTAAACGAGAGCCTTGTGCGAGTATAAACAATACGATTGCGCAAACTTACATATTTTGAGATTATTTGTATTAGACAATTATAATTATACAATTTCGTCCAACCGATGTTATTTAATGTCCTTACAAATCCAGAGTATTAAAAAAATTATAATTAAAAAAATTAAAAAAAGACTGGATATCCAAGAAGAATCATCTTTATGGGAACTGTAGAGAGCATCCAAAAAACGTTTCCGTTGCCATAGCTCAGTAGCTAAGGAGTTGCGACCCCATGTTTATGCTACAGAACTGTTTATTAATTTATTGAGTAATGGGACCAGTTATAGGGACCAGTTATAAACTTCGAGTTATCCAAAAATTCGAATTAAAGAAGTCCTTAATAAATTGTTCATAAACAATAAAATTCATGTTTACAATAAAAACTATATTAAAGTGACCCTTTTGAAATATAAATACATTGATTAACGCCTATTAACAAGATTAAAGTTACCTTAAAACAGGAATATATATTTCAAAAAACTACGAAGTAAGGTATAGTAACATTTTAATTCTAACCTTAAAATGTCCTCTGCAGCATCTGAACTGCTCTGCACTACCAACTTAACTCGTGATCGTATAGGTTTAGACAAGATGTCATTTTTGACAATAGCGTTAGGAAAGCATATTTTCCGATGGATTCACAATTGTTTTGAGTAACAGATTATAATTTATACCTTAATTTGACACACCAAAAATTCGAAATATACAAAATATAATTCGTATTATCCACGATTTTTTTTAGCATTGTTTGAATACAAAATGCTGGGGACCAAGAAAAATATTCGAATTAAAGAATGTTTCGAATTAAGGAAGTTCGAATTACCCAGGCGCCACTGTATATTACTATTGTAGCTTAACTTATTTTTATAATTTTTACATGGCATGTTTCCGAAAAATCATACCAAATACAGATCATTATGGGAAAACCTCACTTCAAAAAAATGGAAGTATTCGTAAAGAGGCACTTCGTCAATTAGAGATTACCGTTTGGAAGGCAAATTTTATGCAATAGCCTCAGCAAATATGGACAGCATTTGCCAGGGCAAGCGACCGCCAATTAATCGTTCGTCCTTTAATTGGATTAAGGTGACCACTTAGTGTTCCTCCTAATGCAAAGGGCTGCTTGCTTTAAATTGACTAGCGGTATGGAAAAATATCGCAACGACCGCCTATAAGGACGAAGGCGAAAGGTTATATGGCATCACTCGGTAGTCATGCTTTTCATTCATACCGCATGATTCAGCGAATAAGTTTTGACCCTAATTCAAAAATAAAAACACTCGTAGTCAGTCAAATGTAAAAAAAAATGTGTACTAAATAGACGAATTCACGATCATTACATCTCAAGTCTCAAGTATCCCCATATGCATTCGCAAACTGTATTAATCTCATATCTCTGACAATCTGTGGCGTTACTTCTTCATCCAATTTCGTTCCGATTTTCACTATTCTCTTCTTTATGGCCTATGTATAGTTTTGCATAATTGTTTGTTTTTGGACAACTGTAAATGAAAAATATTTCTATGCATTAACATTTTCGATAAATAGATATTCCTTTTCCTCTTATTCCTTCCTTTCCTTTAGTCCTTGACCTCATTTAATTAATGATGATTAATTATAATTATTATATGAAATCATTATAATTCCTTGAGTATAGTCATATGTAAAATGCAAAAACGTTGTTAGCCAACGTTTCAGTTTATTTGAAACCTTCATCATGGCTATGAATGAAACATGAGAACACAATAAAATACAATGACATACAATATTTGCTACACAAATAAATGTTACAAAAGAGATTTTTTCACAGCAATATAAATTTTAAAAAATAAGAAGAGAATACACAAACATTTTGACAATACTTACTATATTTTTATGTTGATTTTCAAGCGAGTATAATACTATTGTAGTATAATTTATACCAATTTATTATAATTTTTACATGATGTATTTCCAAAAAAAATCCTTTTAGTCATCTGATGCATCCAAGCTGTTAGCAAACCTAGTTAACATTAATTTTGATTAATTATATAAAAATAAATTTTGCTAAGGTTTTCAATGTCTGTTTTTTATTACAGCTGTTAATTAATTTAGATATGTGAACCATTTCTTTCAAAAGTTTTTTTCTCAAATTAACCTCGTGATCTAAAATTTCGGCGTTGTCAAAATCAAAAACATGGCCATTCTGTATCTATGGCTGGCAAGAGCACATAGTGTTATACCACCTTTTACTTGTTGACTTGTGTTATGAAATCCTATTTTTTAAGTATTGTGATGTTTGTCCTATATAGCCAGTGTTACAATCGAGGCATGAAATTTTATATATTATATTACTTTTCAGATTTTTAGGGGTTTCTGATTTTATTTTTGTGTTTAGAAGCTTGTTTAGAGTATTATGATTTTTTTGTGTAATTTTATGATTTCTTTTATTGAATAACTCCGTAATTTTTTCAGATAATTTACTAATACAGACGATCCCACGGTATGGGAGCAAAACTAAGTACAGTTGGCAAAATAAAATGATCGCATTCTCAAGGAAAATAGCAGTGAAAGCATAGCGCTCTGGGCAGTGGGAAACCATTGATCGCCCGCAAGTGGACTGCAGGTGACGCAGGAGATCGCAATCGGTGAATCTGAATCGTAAATGGAGAAGCAAGAGATAATCAATCAGGAGATAACGCGACCTTCGTGAAAGCTCACGGATTAATCAAAGTCAATGTAATGGAATGTTGACTCATCGGAGTATCGCTGAGGTCACGGCCAAACAATGGCATTTCCTCCCTGTTACCGTTGCAATAAAACCGTTTACGACATCGGGACCCCTTAAAAAACATTCACACAATAATGCCCTTGAGAGTGGGGCGAGGGTATTTCTAGCACCCCTGATTTGAAAAAAAGCTAATGCTTTCCAAATATCGTACGAAAGGCTTTTTATCTTTCTTTCTTTCAATCTTTCGATTTTTTTAGCACCATTATTTTGGCAAGAAGCTATAAAGGATCAATTAACTTCTTTTTTCATCATTTGTAGTGAATTATGCATAAAATTGTATAAAACTGTTTCCAATTTTTATACATTCTTACACATTACCATGGAAATGTATAAAAATTTGAAACAGTTTTATACAATTTTTTCATAGGGGAAGGTTTATAATACCTCTTTTTTTAAGATAAGTAAATTTGGCTGTGAAATGAAAATAATGTTATTTACTTACTTGACCATTAAAATTACACTATACAAATATAGAGCGTGTAGGTGAAGAGTCAAGAAAAATTCCTCGCCATAATTTTTTATTTTTCTAATATTCTCAATATCAAACTTTATTATCAACAAGCAATATTTTGACTATAAACTTTAGACTCACTCAGTATATTAACCCTGTTTCAAGAGCTGGTTTGGATAGGTGAGGGTAGAGCTCACCTCAGACTTAGCCTCAAGCGTGTGAATGTGACACATTTAGGGTAGGGAGCAAGTTCCTTTCCCTGGGACCCCTCTCACTTCGATGATTTCATTTGGGAGTATCTGAAGGATTTTTATCCAGGGTTTGAACTCAGGTCTACTCGACAAGCCATCACGCGCTCTACCCTATAGACTTCCACGCTCCCAGAACTTAGGCATCATCAGAATTCAACAATCCTAAGATTGGTTTGACGCAGCTCTCCATTCCCCTCCCCTATCCGCTAGCCTCTTCATAGTGACGTATTTCTTCTTTTACATCCTTTATAACTTGTCTTATGCAACACATTCTGGTCCTTCCCTTACCCTTCTTCTCTTCCAATTGTCCTTCTTTGACCGTTTTCACCAGGCCAACATGTCTCATAATATTGCCAACTAAGTCATCTCGTCTTCTCCCTAAGGTTTTTAGGAGGCTTCTTTTTTCTCCTGCTCTTCTTAGCACTTTCTCATTTCGTCACTGCATTCGGTCGATCCTTTTCATCTTCATCATTCTTCGGTGGCACCACATTTTGAATGCTTCCACTCTTGGCTTCTCCACAGCTGTCAATTTCTAAGCCTCGCTTCCATAGAGAGACATAGTCCATACGTATAAATCCATACATATATACGTACTAGCTGACCCGGCGAACTTCGTACCGCCTAACAATCAATGAACTTACAGTTTACTTACACCATTTATAAATCAAGAGCGGCTGTATCGTTTTTAATCATGTTTAATTTATTATAATAAAATAAGGATACAAATTCAATAAAACTACGTAAATGAGTACCAAAATTGCTTGTCAGAAAGACATTTTCTTTATTGAATCTACATGGGGTGGATCGGAGCACGTTTACGCGGATTTTTTTCAACAAATTTTCTTACGTTTTGGCTTAAGAAATTTTGGGCATTGTGGTTTAATAAAGCAGTTTTTGAAATAAAAATTATACGCATTCAGTTGTTGGCTATTTGCGTTATTAGCTGTAAAAAAATGTTTTTAGGTCCAAGTCTGTTGCATACACTTGGCCCTTTCAGAGGGCAGGTTGACACAACCCCAGACCGACGCTTGACTGATGCTCAAAATCGTGCAAGAAAAGCCCCTATGAAGCACCATTCGCATTAAATGACTTAAGGCGCGCCAGTTTTAGTATCTCTATTTGGAAAAAATGCGCTGCGTAAACGTACTGCATGCGTAAACGCACCACGGTGAGCCCTACACATTCGGGTTTAATGTCTTGCGTCAACCACCTTCTGATAAAAAACAGTTTTTGTTTTGTATCAGGCGCAAGATGAAGCGGATGAAGCTAAATAAATATAGCGAAGCAAAGCAGTGACGCAGCGAGGGGAGGCTTTGGGGGATAAACCCCCCCCCCCCAAGAGCTTAGAGAATTTTTTATGAAAGATTTTGTTATTAATATTAGGGAGACGGATGACTAACAAACAAAACATATTTAACTATTCACACAGCCACAAAACCCACTATTTTGAACCATTTATCTTAAAAAATGTCTGGGGGAAGTGCCCCCACATTTCCCGCTTACCTTAGCGAGTTTTCTATACCCTACAGACCCGTGGTATTAGCTGCGCCCAAAACCCCCTATCCTAGCTACGCACTTGAAGCGAAGGAAGAAATACAGAGGATGGTTTATCGACTCGTGAACATAGCACGCTAAATCGACCATGAGAAAATCATGGGTTTTCATTAGCACATGATCACAAACAACACAAAAACTGAAAGAATGACCATGCGATTTTTTAATCGTTATCACGAATGCATAACGAATTTGAAATTGGATACGTTTAAGCTCAAAAGGGCATATGAGGAAACCCCCCCGAAAATATGAGGTTTCTGAATTTCTATTCTATATTCTATTTCTAACAGCATATAGTAGTATAGTTTGTTATTATACGGGACGTTTTTTGGACGGTGTGGTGTGCATGTGGGAGTCCAAATGCATGCTGCATGCTGGTGATTGATCACCCCCTGCCAAACACCCTAGAGGTGGCTCGCAGGGTATTATGTAGATGTAGATGAGTTGAGATCATGGAATCTACGGAATGAGGACTTCTTAACCTTTGAATTTTCCTTTGAGTAAAGTTGCGTGAATCACATTCATCACCAATTTTTTAATGATCACACACGTTCCGTTGGATAGTTATGGTTGGTTTAGGCTTCGAAAGATCATGAGCACAGAAACTACATTTTTCTGTAAATCGTGCCTTGGTAAGCCAGGTACGTCCAAGGACTTAAAATACTCAGATAGATAGTTGGTGATTTCGTCTTCGTTTGTTACACGTTTAAAAGATTCGAATCCATGCAGAGTACGAACTATTTGAATTTACCTCGTTTTAGTCATCCACATCTTCGTTCTTGCTCGCTAAATCAACCATCTTTGATTCGGAACACGGACATTACCGTTTGTCAACAATTGCTTGGAGATTTGTTTACAAACACGGTAGTGAAGTGTCAACTCGAGCTGGGCCACGGCTGGGCTTACAATCAGCTCGAATTAAATTTTAAAAATGCAATTTCAATTTAACTAATATTTTGAATATATTTAGTAATTAAAATGTTATATTGTTACTAAATTCAGTTATTAAAGTGGTAAAAACAAAACAAAGTATTTAATTTGTAGTTTTGACCGACTTATCAATTGTTGTGTTACTATAACTCCTAAAAGCATGTCCATAGGAAAGAGATGAATTTTTTGTGTGAAATTATCCTTTTTTTAATGGCCTATATGTTAACCCCGCCTGAGACGAATCCAAAGAACCAAATCTCATTGAAATCGGTGCAGCCGTTCTCGAGTTATAAGTGTTCTAACTAACACGATTTTCGACTTTCTTTTATATATATAGATTATAGCATCTGATGAACAAACTTACAATTAGAGAAAATATAATATTGAATGAAATTACTACCCCGAAATCATTTAAAGAATATGACATGATATCCCAAAGTATTTCAATTATTTTTTTATGAAAACGAAAAACGCACAAATTTTTTTAAAAACTCCAATTTTTCCATTATGCCTCTGCTCCAAGGGTTATTCAGATTTCTCCTCAACTGGAACATTTTACGAGGAAGAGAAATTGCTTTCCTCGATCTAAATAAGAAAAAAATAAAAACTGAAAATAATACGATCGGAATTGATACGGCCAACACGGCTTTAATGTTTCTTTTGACCCAGCGTTTTAAGCCCGAAATGGATTTTTCCGTGGAAATTTCATAGGCCAAAAAGCCAAAAGACAGATACTACGATAACTACATCCCCTTTCCCTTCTGAATTTGACCTCATCCGTGAATAGTGATACAACTTCCGGCCCAATCGGTAAAGGCACTCAACCCGATCCCACATTTACAATCGGTTCTTCCGGCGGGTACTATAGTGCCTTTCCAAAGGGCCAAAGGAATAGCATGTAGATGCGTGGGCAGAGATTCCTTGCCGTAGCACCTGGGACCCACGAGGACCATAGATTATCGGTGGTCCCAGACCCACTGTGTAGATCAAAGCCCTCTCACAAGAAATAGTCGATACAGTTCAATTTGCCACGAGATCGATGGCCTGCATAGCTTTTCCGCATCCCGTAAAATATCTAAGTCATGTTGAAATGGATTGATCGGTTCTTATTAAAGTTACCTTAAAGCGCGTCCTTATTTATTAGTCGAAAAAAAAGGTACCAGAGACATGATATTTGGAATTTTCTCAAAAGAAAAATGTCAAAATAGTACAAATACAATGCTACGGTGAAAATGGCCAAAATTCAGATATAAACAAGTCTTTATGATTATTTTTTATTACCGGCGATCAGGTAGCAGACGATGTAATGTAATGAAGTGAAGAACCGTGCACTTGCTGTAGTACTTTGATACTTATTCTTTCAATAACAAGAGTGACTATTCGCCATAGGAATACATACATATAATAGAGGCATATAAAATTTCTAGATCAGCATGCAACCGATATATGCTTTTTAAAATTGGATTTCAAATAATTCACACACACTAACTTGAGTGAATGAAAATGAGACGAGTTAAGAAAAATCCATAGTAAGAATCGCATCACTTTTTTAAGCCGAGAAACGGCGAGGAAAAAATGAATTGTGACGTGCCAGAGCTACATTTATGCTGTCGCAGGCAGGAAATTTTTTGCTGTTTTTTCCCCGCAAAACACTCACGCCGTTCCTATTTTTTTCTGCGGTCCCAGAAGCGCAGTTTTTCACGCTGAGCGGTTTGAACCGTTTCGCGAAGGGCGGATTCAGAGCGAAAAGTGGTCTCCACTCGCGTCAAGGCCCCCATTCACTGCTCGCGCCCTCCAACGGTGGCGTCGAAAACTATTCCACGACTCCTTCTCTCCCCACTTGATGATCGCATGAGAAGAGTGTCGAAAATGGCCTGGCGAGAATAAAATTTCCACTCCACGCATGATAATAGGAAACAAGAGTCATGACCAGACGCTTTCCAGTATCGTCGAGAATAAAACGGCGCAGTAATATTATGTCTGCATTATGATTTTGATTCATGTTATCCCGTGCTCGGAAGCGCCACATATTAAGTTACTTGAGAACTAGTAACTTAAACTTATCTAAAAAATTATCCCAAGTAACAAATTTCTCCTGATCTTTCTTACTTAAATAGGTTTGTAGAGAAGGAGAAAGCAAAAATCACTAAAAACAGGGATACATAACAGCTACAAATGATCTTAAAACATATTAATAAATATGATAGATATTGAAACAATGTATGCTATTAATTCTTACGATTAGCACATGGAATGCCTTGTATTCAAAATTGAAAATGAATCAGAAGTGAAAATGAGTGCTAAGAAATCGCCAAAAACTTCTATTTGTAAATATATGGGTACCCAGATTTTAAAAAAGAAAAAGAAAAATTGTCTTCAGAAGGATACATGATTTCATAAAATTTTAAATTACGTATTTAGATAAAATTAGGACAGAATACGTTTCACTACGTTTATACAGAGGGTTCTCAGAGAAAGACTGTCTCAAGCTTAAAGTTAGAATGTCGAACTAATGTTCATGCAGTATTTGATGCATAGTAGCGTTTTTAGTGGAGCATAGATGAACCAGATCCTGGAATCTGACAAGGTTATCACAGGGTTATATTTAGTTGAGTTTTTAAAGTGGTTTTTAGGCCTGGTTCGCCACAGCATTGGGACGGTGGAAATGGATGAAATCCTCAGATTGTTGGGATATACTCGCACGAAGAAGGGCGGAGTATATGGTGGGAAAATATGGAAGGTGGCAGGGAGGCGTCCTTGGGAGGAATATGTGGGGGTGAGTATCGAAGAGGGCGGAAAATTCGGTGGCGTGAATAAAAGATGACGGAGGGAGATGTGGCGAGCGAGGGAAGGCATCTCGGGGTGCGGAAAATAACCGCATCGGGAAGTTCCATTAAAAGCTCTCTTCTCCCATTCTCACGCTTCCCAGCGCTATACCCATTTTCTGACCTCTTGCATTTCCATTCGCGCCTCCATCTTTCATGAATCCATGGAAATATTTATATGCTTCCCATGTTTTTTTGTGAAACAAATTTTTTAATAAAAAACTGCGTTTTTGGGTGTTTTGTAATAGCAATCCCGTAACCGTTACATTCTGAGGAAGTCTCCAACACGTGAGGGGAAAAGTCATTGGAAATTATGCGAAAATACGCGGAAAAACTCAAAAACGAAGTTTCCCTCGATGCTTTTGTTTCTCTCATGTGACGTTTTACAAGATTTTTCTTAACTTGCACATTGCTTTGCTTGACGTTGGTTATTGGAATTCAGCTGATGTGGCTCATATCAGAGGCTATTATTGCCGCAAAAGACAGGCAGGAAAGAGTGAAGTAGGCGTCAACGTTTGGCCTGCTTTTATCAAAGCTACCAAGAGGCCGAAACTTTGCTTCTCATACGACGGAAAAATTAGGATCGTGGACGTTTCCTTAAATGTTCAACTCATGCATCTTGGTATCCGAAAAATCTTCGCTAAGCCAATCTCGTGCATCCCTGCGGAAAGCCGATGTAATGGGTAGCCACAAACTTTCTTTGTAGTTTGGATGGATCTAGGTGGAGCTCACAACGGGATAGGCCACTGGCGTGTCACACTTTCAGGATAGATGGGGCATTTCAACTTCCTGCTCCACCTAGCTTATCGATCGATGAATAAGCTTATATTGCTGGGAGTGTCCAAAGGCTGAACCCGAGATTTGAAATCGAGACCCTTCAATCGGCAACCCAGCTACTAAGCTAAGCTACCACCCGCTCCCTCCACTGGCGCACCTATATACATTCAGCCTTGCCTATCTTCTATAAGTGTCTATCTAGTAGCCTAGTGGGTAGGGCGGTTAGCTACTGATCCAGAGGCCCCGAGTGCATACATGAATTTACAATTACTTTTTTTGTAAAAATGTTAAGTTTTTGGTCTAAAAAGATATAATTTTGTATTTTCTACGCTCTTATTTTTTTCTCATTGTACTGACATTTTCTTCACGTGCTATGATTTTTTTGCCCTGTATCATACTTATCAACTTATTTGTAATTAATAAAAATATTATATGTAATTATTTATTTTTGTGACCAGCATTCCATTTAAATCAATGGATGGTAGTTTCCATACTCTACATCGTTATGTAGCAGTTTAAAGAAGGGTTCGTGAGGACTTGGTCAGGAGTGTGGCTCTCTACGTTGTGGAAACGTAAGCACTTAGGAAGGAGAAGGAGAGAAGGCTGGAGACATTCGATATATGGGTTTGGCGAAGAATGGATAGGATGGACGTTTAATTGGCGGAGAGGAGGAGAAACGACAAAGTGCTGGATATGGTGGGAGAGGAGAGGCAGCTTTTAGATGAGATACGGAGGAGACAAGGTATAGATGGAGAGAGTAGTTAGCGGGGAGGGGATGTTGAAAACGGTGTTAGAGGATAAAATGCTAGGTAAACGAGGGAGGGGAAGGAAGAGAGTAGGTAGATTGAAAGAGAGTAGGCCTTACAGTGAATTGAAGAGGTCAGTGTTGGAAGGGAAGGGAGGCTCCCAGTATAATTCTATAGTACTCCATGGAAACCTACCTTAATCGGTAGAATACTATAATAATAAAATAATAATCATTCCTTTATAACGGAGGAAGCTTTCGGACCCAGAATCCTCGAAGTGAGAGGTGGCCCTAGGAAAGGTACGCTTCCTCGTCCCCTGATCGTGTGGAATTCAAACTTCTCTTAGTTTGAGGTGAGCTCTATCCTCAAGTACTCATATCAACCTTTGAATGCATTTTTGGGAAAAAATAACTCCCCAAAACAGAGCTACTTCATTCAGGATTACCAATTAGAGACTGTAAAATCTGTAAAATATCAGGGATTTAGAATTAATAACAATCTAACGTGGAATAAACATATTCGGTAGATAGCGGGTCAAGATAATCATAAATTGGGTTTTGCTAAAAGAATAACAGGAACGTGCTACGACATAGTAAGAGAAATTAGCTATTTCTCCTTCGTTATATCACATTTTGAATACGCTACCAGTATTTCGGAGTCTCATGAAATAGGCTTAAAAACAGAGTTAGAACGCGTTTAATCGTAGATAAGAGCTGACAGGAACGTAAAAATTCGTTACGATAGTCTTCTTAGTGTTGCTGGCCTCATAGATAAACTCGGATGGGAATATCTGTCAGACTGTAGACTGAAAAATAGACTAAACCTATTGCATGTATTCAAGAGGAGTGTACTTTCCGACGAAATTAGACATGTCTTACGAAAGCCAACATATTACGGTCAGAATCTAGGTTTATAATTATATCATATCATATAAACAAAATAAAAATAATGGAATAATAATATAATTTATTTTTCACGGATTGTTACGTACATTCAACTTGAATTCTTTTTGTAAATAGTTTACACCTCAGCAATCATTTAAATGTATTCACATAGTAGTAATAAATTGAATTCGATAAACAAATGGAAATAAATACCACAAAGAGATATCAATTTTTTTCCTAACTAAGTTTGTAATATTTTTAACAAAGTTCCATAAAGTATTACAGTTTAATGTCTATGTATTGAAATAAATTTAAAATCATCAACAAATGAAAATATACAACAATGCAAGACGTTCAAAAATTCATATAGAGCATTGAAAATATCAATTAGTTTAGGCTGGTTAGACAAAGATATAATTGTTTTCTGAATTTTTGCGGGGATGACGAGTCTTCGATTAATTTGGGAAGGTTTTTCCATGTCTGTGAGGCGGCAACGGAAAATGACTTATGAAAAGTTGTGGACCGATAATGGGATACATGCAGAAAGTCAGGTTCAGCTTTAATAATAACATCAGGCAATGTTGCTCTCTTGAAAAAGAAGTCAATAATGCACTGTGGTACATTGTTTTTAAGTAATGAATACATGAAACATGCCAATTTAAATTTTCATCTTGTTTTGATGTCCATTCAGGAGAGCTTGTCAAAGCAAGGCGTTATATGTCCATCTTTCTGCAAGTTATATATGAATCTTACTGAGGAATTCTTCAGGCGTTGGACTTAAATATTAAGTACTGCTGTAAGATCGTAGAATACCATTAAAATAAGTGAGATAGGTAAAAAAAGAGATAAATAAGAGAGATAGACTGTTTAACAGATAGATTCAGGATCTCGTTTTCACTCTGTGTGCGTGCGTGTATCTTCTATTTACTCGAACCGGATATTCCGGCACCCCTGGACGCGTCATTCCATATAGGTCCTCTGGCCCCGTGGCGTCCCGTCTCATCCCCCAAAACACATCCGCACCCATTCGCACGAACACAAATGCAAGCACGCCCTCACGAGCGTCGCTCCCCGGAATCCTTTTAAAGGGCACCAAAGTGCCCCATTTCCCTCGCGCGCCCCCGTGACCTTTTTATGCTCGGATATCGGGGGAGGCACAAGCGAGGGGATGAGGGCTCGTTCGTGCGTGCCACCTCGTTATTCGAATCCACACGCACGCACGCACAAGGCGAGGATAGCACTCGCGAGCCAACCGCGCGGGAGGGTGGGACAATGGTAGAGGAGGAGAGAGGGTGTTTGTGTGTACGCATTTGAACGCTAAGTGCTGGGAGTCATGCCGGACGTGAGGACAGCGAATGCGCATCGAAGCTTAGGAGGAATCACATGTAAACAGCAGAAATAAAGGGTATCACCACCTTTTTTATATCACAGGAGCGTAGGATATTCTCGCGGTAGTAGTTTTAACCATGACTTTGTTCGAAGGCTAATAAAAATCCTTAGCGGAACAGAGCAATGTGTGGAACCCACGGATACATTATCGTCGCATATCATTGAACTCCAATTGGGAAACTTTTGAAGAACAAGTAAAAACCAACTCAAACAATGCTTACCAGATATAAAAAAGGAGCTTCAGTCATTGATTTAAAGCTATTAATCCATTTTTAAGCATCTCTAAAAAATAGTACGCGATTTATAACTTCATAAACTATCAAAAGCAATAAGATGAGGTTGCTAGTATACAAGTAGCTAGCAACGGAAGCAGTGAAAAAAATACAATTCTGAAGGTTGGAGCTTATAAATGTGCTTCGCAAGCAGCGGCATCTACGTGAAATGTTATTGAAATATTGAATGAAGTGGCTACTGACCAATGATGTCAAGTATTTCAAAAAAGTAATGACTGAACCATGAGAAAGTAAAGTGCGCAATCATAGCCTTCGATATGAGGACGACAGCTTTCGCTGCTTTTAGAATTGTTATTAAATAAGTTTATGGCTAATTCCAGGGCTGAGAAATCCGTGTTAAATTAATTAGATACACGAGGGATTGGATACACGCCTGAAACCTGAGGGATTATTTAATGCTTTTGCTTCCCATTTGCAGCATTTGGTAAAACAATAGTCCATTCTAGAAACATACCATAAAAACGAATGAGTAGCTTCGAGGACGAAATCCAATCTGAATACTGGTTTTCAGTCCGCATTCCTGTCAAACGCACTTTTTTAAGAAAAAAACATGAATTTCATTACGTTTCTCTTAAATTACACATACCCTACGAGCCAGAAGATTATACATAACATCTGAGTTGAGATGAGTCTGAGAGTTTCAGTAGCTATCCTCAGATTAAATTAAATGAAATAGTATTTACTAAAAATCTAGTAACAAAACGCTGATTAATGTTAGCTCAGTAACACAAGTCCAAGCGGTGGAGATGCATATTTTCCCGTGAGCAAACAAAAGTTGGTAAAAGTTCCGGTAACCTTCCGTAAATAGGTTGTTCTCTCGTGGTCTGTTACGAAGGTGGGGTAGATATGGAGAGATGGAGATATGGAGATAAATAGAATGAAAAAAGCAGCGTGGAATGGACGGTGGAGAGGCGGATCCCACGAGCACAGAACCGTGCTATCCAATAGAAAAATAAAATAAATAAGGCAGGAGCGAGGGAGCCGTCTGTTGCACCGCATGCGGCCGGAATAGTAAATTTATGACAAGGCCGCCGCTGCCACCGAGCCGAGCAACCGTGTATCGGGAGTGGTTTTCGGAAGCGGGGAAGAGGAAATGGGATTACGAACGATCCTTGGGAAGTTGAGAAGGTGGGGGGCGGGGGTGGAGGGGGCGCGTGGAGAGAGAGGGATGGCCGGGATGAATAAACCCCGTCTCAGTGGTTACCCTGATTTTTCCATCCACACTCCACTCGCTCGCATCATCTCATGCTCTCACGATCTTCCCATAAGTCACCGCGAGTCAACGACCTCAGACCCTTAACTTGTTTGGCTCAGGGTTTGACCATTTTGGAGAACGAGAATTTTTGCACCATTCAAGACTGGGTACAAGAAAATAATTCACCTCGATTAAGACTATATTTTCACTAAAACTCCGTATTTTTAAATCTATATGGCCAGGCCGAAGACGATATCTGTCAGAGTAGTAATTTTCCATATTTATTACGAAGCCGAAAAGACAAATTTTCCTACCAATTAAGATTGCGATGCCAAAAATTTTTGTTATTTGTGACCGCCTCGTGACAAGGCTGAGATAGACCGAAAATTATATTTGTCAGACTCGTCGTACTTTTCCATATTTATCATTGAATCTGTATTTTAATGATAAACTTTATCATTATTATCGTTGAACCAGAATGCAGAATTTTCAACATGCTATGATTCCTATGCCATAAACAGTTTTGATTCAC
This sequence comes from Ischnura elegans, assembly GCF_921293095.1. Taxonomy (NCBI): domain Eukaryota; kingdom Metazoa; phylum Arthropoda; class Insecta; order Odonata; family Coenagrionidae; genus Ischnura; species Ischnura elegans. The sequence goes on from NC_060248.1 coordinate 113,270,365, forward strand.
TGCCATTTCCTTATCAGGTGGATTAAAAAAGGATAATTTAACGGCGATCACTAACTCGTAGGATAAAGTTGCAGCAAACCATCGTTATACACTTTTTTATTTAAAACGTTTGTCATTGGTGTACTTCCAGCTTCTAGTACATTCTTGGAAACATTAAAAGGGATGGTTTATTTACACCATGGGTGTAATTTGCCCCGGCATAAATAATTGGCTTAGCTAGGATTCGAACTTGGATCCCCCGATTTTTGGTCAGGTTCGTCAAAATGTACACCTCTGAGCTATCACTCTACCACGTGAATTTTAGATTGCCTGGCGGTGTGACTAGTAGCATTCCTGACCGGCAACTAGGAGATCAGGCTTCCATTCCCGGCCAGGCCATGACATTTGTACCCTTGATGAATTTCACCCTTAGTATAAATAACATTTCATTCATGCGCCTCACAGCGCATACACAGCGAATACAGTTGTTTGGTAAAACAATTGCTCTGGAAGAGACTGTTCATTACAGAGTTGGTTTTCAGGGAAAATACACTTCTCACAAACAATTTTTTTCGATAACCTTGAAAATGACATAGAATTGTGAAACCATGGTTGGTAGTAGAGTTAAATATCAAATTGTGGAAATTACCATTTGTAGTTCATATTATATTATGAACAATTTTTTTCCATATATTTCAAGCAGATTCTGGTACCATAAATGAAAATGTAAAACTATAGCAGCAAATAATTGCATTTATTCAAAAAGACACGAGAGTACAACTCTACGTTTATGAATTTAAAGCCCCTTTTATGTTTCATGTTTTTATACTCATATTCAGAGCGTATACTAAACGCAGCTGAGGGAGTGCGCGAGGGAAATTAGATGAGAAAAGAGAAACCTAGGCAGCGGCATTAGAAGGTAAATGACTATTAATAGGACCGACGAAACTATTGATAACGATGGATAATTAATGAGCAGGTATGTTACCAAAGGGAAATAGGACAAGAAGAATCGTGCATCGAACTAAGGAAATTCATTAATAAATATTGCCAAAAGTTCAAGAAAGTCACCTCTCAAACGAAGGCCACTCTGGTATGCTTGAATAAAATTAAACCATAAACAAATAGCATGCTCATGTATTTTTAGGGTTTTGACGTACAGCAGATCGTTAGCAGGGAATATATGTCAAAAAAGTGTCACTTAAACATGGTATACCTGAATACCGACAGCTGAATACCAAAAGAATCGGAAGCAACATCACAATGCCTCAGTTTGAGAGATAAGTGAAGCCTATACATGAAAAAATGCCATTCATAAGAATTAAATCTTGGATTGAGAGATAATTTGATAGGATATGTTCCTTTCGATGACTAAATGATCTACATTGACAGTAACAGGTATTTACAGAATGTAGTACAAAATTAAATTGCGAAAGAAGTAAATAAAAATATCACAATTCAACCTAAGATATTGTCTGTTTAACTGATGTAGTTAATGGAAAATGTATCCCTTAATTACAAGACGGCAAACATACTTTCTTTTTAAAGTTTTGGAGAAAAAGCAAGAGGAACATGTAGTAAATATTACCTGGACCTTCCATTGGTGTGTCTGCATATAGGGAACCATTAAATCATTTTAGATACGATGACTACCTACTTTCTTGTTCATCAAACTTGGAAACAATTCATTTCATCAACGACACAACGCATGCGTTACGTTTTCATTAATGAATCCTTTCCCACCCAACTCCTTTTATCCGAAACATCAGGGCATATCCTTAAGATTCGTTCCTAAACAACGAATTAATGTCTCAGCTACCCCATTATCTCTTCAAACAATATGAAATTGGAAACTGGATACCGTTTCAGTGCTCTTATAACCTTTTTCCTGGAATTTCGCCTAAATAATTTCATATGAGGGGCATCCGCAAAGTTATGAATGGGAGCGAGGGGCAATTTAGACAATATCTCTCACTCGAAGAGATGCATAACAAGCGTGAGGTATGTTATCCGACCTCACCCATATTCAACTATTTCATTCCTTCCACGCAAACGCGTATAATTGAGGGTTTTCAAGATATTTCACCTCGCTCATCTAGTTATATCCGGTTCAATAAATAGGTTCAATGCAGATTTTACAAGAATATCCCCAGCGCTATCTTTTTTCATCAACTTTTGGCTGTAGTTATCAACGCGTCTCTGATACAATGGGAATAATGGTATCCTAAAAACATCAAAGATGTGCAAAAAAGGCGTTTAAAAAACGCTCTATATCCCTTTAGACCAAAAGTTGAAGAAAGCTATCTCATGAATTGAATGCAACCGTTTATTTAAAGCAATGCCCTGTAATATTTGCTGCTAGTAAACACCAGCGCCATTATTGATTACAAACCAATTTTTAATTCGGAAGTTTCTGGTACGCCATAATAACATATCTTAAAATTTCAGATTCAGATTTAGATAACATAATATGTTACCTAATACTGAATCCCTAATTAGCTAAAGGTTCAATAAGAAAGCCTGAAAAATATTTTAAAGTAACAATGGGTTCCTCTACTTGGCTATTGATAATTGTATTTGATTTTATCAGCGTAGCAGCATTTTTTCAGCTATATTGGCTTTCGGAAACAATAGTACGAATCCAGAAACCGATTATCTTAATGAAGATGAATGGAGCATCTAATTAAAATGGAAGGACTGACACAAACATATTTCTCAGTCAAAAAAAAAACAAAGGTGGAAAATAAAAACACTGGAGGTTATTGAATAAAATAAAACATCATGGATCGTCCGCAGTGAGCTGTTAGTCACTTAGAAGAGTAATCACAGAGCATGTACTTTACACAATTTCAAAAAACGTTCTTTTAGGTTGTTGCAAAGGTTGTTTAGGTTGTTAGGCAAAGTTGTTTCACTTCATACGTCATCCTTTTAGGTGCTTACTCATAGCGTGAAGGGATATATCATAAACATGAATTATATTAGGATAGGTTTGGTACAGTTCACAATACACTGATAATTTCGAACAAAGTCTTCACTCTTACTCACTTATTCTTTCATAGATCTTCAATATTTCATTCACAAAGTTCATTTAAGAGGTATCTCCATATTTTTCAGCATATTCTCTTCTTCCTCACATTTTGTCCGGTTAAGTTGTCATTCAATTTCTTTTGGTTTTTCTAAGTAATACTTCTTTTCTTCCTTTGGCTCTTAAGAGTATATCATGCAGCCTTATTTGATAATTCTCCTCGACCTTCATTATCCTGTAGCACCTTATTCTAGAAATCCCACCTGCCGTTTTCTTTCTTTTTAATGAAATAATATTTCTTCTCCCTTCTCTTTGTCGACTAAACGTCCAGATTACCCGAAAAGACACCGGGTTCCGAGTTTAACGACGACAGGACCAAACTATAATAATGGAGGGTCGAACAGGAATTCTTGGTAAGCCGATTATCTTCCAACCATTTCAACGTGTGTTCGTGTGTTCGTGTCCAAACTGCTTTTCAATTAGCTGAAAACCAGATAGCGGTATTGGACATGCTCGTTATCGCGTCAATGTGATCATCTACCCTAACATCATTCGACAAGTTGTAAAGCAAGAGTGTGTTGAAGGCTTGTGAAAGGATATGATATCAATAGAAAGGCTCCACAATTACGTTTTCATGTACGGCTATGGTCGCGTAGCCATACATGCTTTGATCGAAACAAATCAGCCATCCGTGGGAGACGGAGCGAAATTAAATGAGCATATCATTCAACTGTCTTACTGTTGCGTTATGTTTATATTCAATGAATATTGCTATTGATTCGATGCTTATGTTGAATTTGATGTTTATTTGTAATGAAGACGGATGGAAGGTTGCCAAGGAGTTATTGGTAGGTGAGAGAAGGAATGTTGGTTGGGAAGCAATTAGAAAAAAATCTTGAAGGAAGTAGACGAGAAAAGAAAATTTAAAGAAATAAAAAGGTTTTGATAGAAACAATTCTGTACTGATTTTAAAGTTTACTCTCTGCTATTCCTAAATTTTCATTACCCCTCTCATGATGAACACCATAAAAGATAACTTTAGCAAAAATATTGCCGTACTTAACTCCATAAAGAAAGCAATAGCTGTTCAAGAAGTATCGTTGTTATGAGGAATAATTACTAAGAAAAACAATAAGTATGGAATAAAAACATAGTAAAAATCCAATAAAATACTCCTACAACCATTTTAATCATTACTTTTACCTGGATAAAGAAATAAAGAAAATTCTGACCTATGAAAAACCTCCTTTTAGCGAGACCGTATTCATTTTCGAGGGATAAAATGCTGATTCTTTAGCATGCTATTAAATAAAGATATCCATCATAAACTGCATTCACCATTATTTAATGTATTTTCCTGTTATTCAAGTTTTCGACGAAAGGACCAATTTATCATATTGGAGACTTACACAGGAACTCTTGCTAAGCCGATTATCTTCCAACCAATTCAACATCCCGAAGTTCGTGTCCAAACTGCTTTTCAATGAGCTGAAAATTACCAGTATTTCCTCAATACGACAATTTTGCTTCCATGTTAATGAATTTTATCTTGTAAATCACCTGCTGCAATTGGCTTCCATGTTAACAGGCAACTACAGTATTATAAGCTACATACACCATGTAACTCCAGTTTTAACCAGGGATGGCAAGTGAAACGAAACGAAAAGGTTTCATTTCGACCGAGGGCCTGATTCTGCTTTTTTCTGGTTATAGCCAGCGCGATTTGTCGAAAATATTGGCGAACGGTGACTGAATTGGTATCATCGTTTTCATTCGTTAGCTATATTGCCAGAAAGGCTTCGCTTCGTCCCTCCGGCGACGAAAAAGTTATTCCCGTTCTGTCTGGCGAGCATATAGCGAATGTAAACATTCGCCAAGGGCGAATTTCGCTAGCGACGACAGTGAAGTCGCTCTAGCGACTTGGCGAAAGAAATGATGAGAGAACGACTCGTGATTTAATTGCAGCTATATACCATTATTATGTTATATTTTTGATCCCGATTAGTTTAATTGTTATGTTTAAATGATTGCCATAAAACCTGTGTGTTGTTTTGCTCGTCTTGTCGTTCTACGTAATTCATTAGATGGGATTTAAAGTGGGTTTGCATTTGAATGAACCACGAAGTTTTGTCTGGCAAGCGTATTGTGGTATCGTGAGAGTGCTGTTATTCTAATCATATAAATGTGTTGGATTACCTGAGAAAACTTGTTATTTCGGTTCTTATGCTCGTGACCGCTTCATCGGAAACAATAAAAAAGAGGCTGACCGGAGTTTGCTTATATAAGAGCATGTCCGCTAGTAAATGAAGTAGTGGTGTAGTGGATAACACGGCTATCCGCCAATCTCAATGTTAGGAGGTCAATTCCTATAGTAGTAACTTTTTTTCTCTCCACCACAAGAAAAAGGTTCGCATACTATGGTTTTCATCTTCAGTGGCAAGTCACTTGAAGTTGTCAAAATAATCGTACGTACTCCAAGACGCTATCTTGAAATCTATTGTTTCGGGTTTGGCTAAATGAAGTTTATTTATTATAGCCAATTAATAGGAATGACTTAGTTTTTCCACATGCATTTATAACAAAACTTCACTTACCCTCGGAGGAGGAAGAGGCTCAAATTTTAAGATTATTATGTTATCTCTTACTCTCCATATCAAATAGATAAAATTACCCTGAAAAAAGATCGAGTGATTTCCCGGTGAACAGACTGCGTGAAAAGTTCTCGGAATCGCCACTAGATCAGGAAATCTATTACTGCCGACGTTTCGATGTCGGACTCGGCCATCGAACTCAGGCCTATGAAAGGACGAGTCGGGCATCGAAACGTCGGCAGTAATGCAATTCCTGACCTGATGGTGATCCCAAGAACTCTTCACGCATAATAGTCCCGGGTTATTACTCACGGAGAAATATCGGTAGCGGCGACACGAACCAATTCTTCCAAAATCAAATTGCTCACAAATTGCAAACACAATTGATAAAGACAAATCGGGAGCGACGCGACGGCGCTTACGACAGAAAGTCACTGTTTCCATTACAACACTCTCTTTTTATTTTCACGTCGTCAACTGGAATTGTTGTATATAATTACTAGCTGACCCGGCGAACTTCGTACCGCCTAACAATCAATGAACTTACAGTTTACTTACACCATTTATAAATCAAGAGCGGCTGTATCGTTTTTAATCATGTTTAATTTATTATAATAAAATAATGATACAAATTCAAAAAAACTACGTAAATGAGTACCAAAATTGCTTGTCAGAAAGACATTTTCTTTATTGAATCTACATAGGGTGAATCGGAGCACGTTTACGCGGATTTTTTTCAACAAATTTTCTTACGTTTTAGCTTAAGAAATTTTGGTCATTGTGGTTTAATAAAGCAGTTCATGAAATAAAAATTATACGCATTCAGTTGTTGGCTATTTGCGTTATTAGCTGTAAAAAAATGTTTTTAGGTCCAAGTCTGTTGCATACACTTGGCCCATTCAGGGGGCAGGTTGACACGACCCCAGACCGACGCTTGACTGATGCTCAAAATCGTGCAAGAAAAGCCCCTATGAAGCAGCATTCGCATTAAATGACTTAAGGCGCGCCAGTTTTAGTATCTCTGTTTGGAAAAAATGCACTGCGTAAACGTACTGCATGCGTAAACGCACCACGGTGAGCCCTACACATTCGGGTTTAATGTCTTGCGTCAAGCACCTTCTGAGAAACAACAGTTTTTGTTTTGTTATCAGGCGCAAGATGAAGCGGATGAAGCTAAATAAATATAGCGAAGCAAAGCAGTGACGCAGCGAGGGGAGGTTTTGTGGGATAAACCCCCCCTCCCCAAGAGCTTAGAGAAATTTTTATGAAAGATTTTGTTATTAATATTTGGGGGACGGATGACTAACAAACAAAACATATTTAACTATTCACACAGCCACAAAACCCACTATTTTGAACCATTTATCTTAAAAAATGTCTGGGGGAAGTGCCCCCACACTTCCCGCTTACCTTAGCGAGTTTTCTATACCCTACAGACCCGTGGTATTAGCTGCGCCCAAAACCCCCTTATCCTAGCTACGCACTTGAAGCGAAGGAAGAAATACAGAGGATGGTTTATCGACTCGTGAACATAGCACGCTAAATTGACCATGAGAAAATCATGGGTTTTCATTAGCACATGAGCACAAACAACATAAAAACTGAAAGAATGACCATGCGATTTTTTAATCGTTATCACGAATGCATAACGAATTTGAAACTGGATACGTTTAAGCTCAAAAGGGCATATGAGTTGAGATCATGGAATCTACGGAATGAGGACTTCCTAACCTTTGAATTTTCCTTTGAGTAAAGTTGCGTGAATCACATTCATCACCAATTTTTTAATGATCACACACGTTCCGTTGGATAGTTATGGTTGGTTTAGGCTTCGAAAGATCATGAGCACAGAAACTACATTTTTCTGTAAATCGTGCCTTGGTAAGCCAGGTACGTCCAAGGACTTAAAATATTCAGATAGATAGTTGGTGATTTCGTCTTCGTTTGTTACACATTTAAAAGATTCGAATCCATGCAGAGTACGAACTATTTGAATTTACCTCGTTTTAGTCATCCACATCTTCGTTCTTGCTCGCTAAATCAACCATCTTTGATTCGGAACACGGAAATTACCGTTTGTCAACAATTGCTTGGAGATTTGTTTACAAACACGGTAGTGAAGTGTCAACTCGAGCTGGGCCACGGCTGGGCTTACAATCAGCTCGAATTAAATTTTAAAAATGTAATTTCAATTTAATTAATATTTTGAATATATTTAGTAATTAAAATGTTATATTGTTACTAAATTCAGTTATTAAAGTGGTAAAAACAAAACAAAGTATTTAATTTGTAGTTTTGACCGACTTATCAATTGTTGTGTTACTATAACTCCTAAAAGCATGCCCATAGGAAAGAGATGAATTTTTTTTGTGAAATTATCCTTTTTTAATGGCCTATATGTTAACCCCGCCTGAGACGAATCCAAAGAACCAAATCTCATTGAAATCGGTGCAGCCGTTCTCGAGTTATAAGTGTTCTAACTAACACGATTTTCGACTTTGTTTTATATATATAGATTTTACTCCCATTTTCATTCTCGTCGTCAAGGAGAGTTGTTGCAAGATCCTTTTCGAAATCTTGGTCACTGTGAATTTTTGTTACGAATATATGTGGAAAAACTAATTGATTTTATTATTTGAAACAGGAACATATATGTGTTCTCGTTTGTATAGACCAATTAGACAAAAGGTCCAATCTTCCAAAAATCAATTAGTTCCAACCCCTTTCATAAATCTTCTTTCCCGTTCATCTTCTCCAGCGCCTCAAAAACTTAACCCCCCTACCCTCGACCGCAGGCTCCCCCTATACCCAACTCTTATATCCCAAAACCTTTTCAAAGCTCCGAAGGCCCTACACCGAACTTCATCGCCATTAATTATATCATCCTCTGACCCTTCCCACTCCTGCCTGAAATCCAAACCCCCTTAACCACGCAACAGCAGACGTTCACACGCGTGATGGCCCTCATTTGTCATGCGGCCATTTTCTCGGTCGTATCCACAGGCACGGACAGCGCTCCTCCGCCTGGCTCTTTGAATAACAGGGCTTCGCCCCCTCGCCCTTATCGGATGGTCGGGTATCCATCATTCTCCTTGGAAGAAGCTCGCACAACCTCTTCTCGACATTATAGTACACGCTAGAGCCAGATGAGACGTTCATGAATGATTCTTTCTTTAGGGACACCCAGTGAGTGGATTGAATCGGGGATATCAACGAATTTCTTCCATGATGGGATTTTATACGTACCATTCAAAGATAAACTTTTATTTTACATAATTTTCGAAGTTTATGTGCTCATATTGAATCATTTTTCTAAGATAGGATGCTTTAATCTTTCAAGCGTCCCATGCAAAGCAAAACCGCTGAATATATCATAATTTCTTATAAGCTTATGAGCTCATAGCGATTTTTTTTACAAAAGCATGCTTTAATAATTTAATCAATTTTGAAACACAAGTAGATAAGTGAAATGAAGCCAAGAAAACTTAAGGATGCGGCCTGTAAGCGTGACAAGGTTAGCAAATCGTGAAATAAGTCATGTTTTCATTTCGATAATGATCCAAAGAGTGAATGATTTGAAGGAAGAGTTAACAATTCAATTCAAGTCGTTCCTGAAGAACATTACTCACAGGTAATTCAATGGCAGAACCTAATATCGTAAGGCCAATGGGATAAAAACGGTTACAAAAGAGCGAAATATGCGGAGGATCCGAGCAAGTCTCTACAAACCATAGCGAACGATTTGCAGAACCGAATAACAGCCGAAATCCAAGTCGAATGAACCGAATCACACCAGGAACGAATCAATAGTCACGCCTTTATCAAACAGTATTTCGAAATAACACACATAGTTTTCTCATAAATCTATCCGACGTAGCCAAAGCTGCTCCGATCTCCGTGATACTGAGGTTCGCATTCCAAGTGATTCGAGGATGCAATGACGAATTCGCTTCGCCTTTCTTCGTGGAGGGATACTTCACCACCGACGTCAAAGCGTATTTTGCGAGGGAGTCTTTCGCTCCTCGGGCATCGTGTGCTATCACCTCACAAAACACGGATTGCGAAATTTCCTCCATTTCTGAGAGGAGGCTTGTTAATGGCCGCTCGAACGAACCATACTTTTTTCCAATACATTTTTCCGAACACACAGAGAGCGTTCCATCACCCTCGGCTTTTCCATTTACGCCGAAGGCCTTAATCTGTCCTGAAAGGGTTCTTTGTGCAGTGCCCGGACTGGGATACATATTACAAATTAGAGATAGCAATCGATTTTAACAAGGCAATACTCCCACGTAGCTCTAGTAATTAATCCGATCCAAAACAAGTTTATGTATTACTTGAGTGTATACTACGAAAGGATAACTGCAGGCTCTTTTCTATGACCAATGTATTAAGCTACTGAAATATTATTTAAGTGTGTGTGGTCACCCGGTACCTGATTGATGGGCTCCGGTTTCATAACCCTAGTTTAGTCTAGGGACAACACATGTGAATCGTCGAATTGCGAAGTGGTCCACGAAGGGAACTACCGTGCCTACCTTAATCTGTCCTGAAAGGGTTCTTTGTGCAGTGCCCGGACTGGGATACTTATTACAAATTAGAGATAGCAGTCTATTTTAACAAGGCAACACTCCTCACGTAGCTCTCGTAAAAAATCCAATCCAAAACAAGTTTATGTATTACTTGAGTGTATACTACGAAAGGATAACTGCAGGCTCTATTCTATGGCCAATGTATTAAGCTACTGAAATATTATTTAAGTGTGTGCGGTCACCCGGTACCTGATTGATGGGCTCCGGTTTCATAACCCTAGTTTAGTCTTGGGACAACACATGTGAATCGTCGAATTGCGAAGTGGTCCAGGAAGGAAACTACCGTCCCTACCCAGAATGTATAAAAACCGCACGTCCATGGCAAAGTTCGGGCAGAGCTCTACCCTAATCAATGAAAACATAACCAACAAGTTGAATGATTTAACACTTTCCCGGCGAATAGAATGAATAAACCTCTCTCCGGTTTGCACGCGGGTGAGAAAATCTATAAAAGCCGAGGTTCCAGGTCCCGTCTCGTCACCCATTCTCAAGGCTACTGATCAATAAGACTGATAGGATAGCCGATAGAATGGGTAACGAGACGGAGCCCGAAACGTCGCGTCGGCTGCTTCAAATTGTATTACCCGCGAATGAATAATCCCAGAGAAGTTAATTCAACAAGTTGAATGACTCAGTGACAAATTAAGTTTAATAAGTTTGGATGAATGACATGATAACGTATATGGCTTAGTACCGTTTTATACAGCCTTACAACTCATAAATAATGAAGAACACATCCATGCCAACGCATATAAATGTAAACTGAAGAGAAAATATTAGCCTTAATTGCTGAGAGCACTGATAAATGCAAGCACCACGGCATGGCAGCGGGAATATCAGCCGCTATTTTCCATTCCTTCATCCATCATCCATTTTTTGCTATTATCGGTAAAAAAACGAGGTGAAGCACGGCTCGATTCGTTTTATCGCTGCTGAAGATATTGGAGATAACCCATCGTGAACGCCCGGCAATACACTGTTCCTCTCGGCACGGCAACAGGGCGGCTAGAATCAGTGGAGCAGCGAGGGGGGGGATAAACCCCCCCAGAGCTCAGAGAAATTTTAATTTTAATCCATTTTGCTTAATTGGATTGATATTACTAATAGAATACGGTAAGGTTAATGAAATGTCCCTCAGAAAGTCACCATTTTTAACCATTTATCTTAAAATTCCCCAATTTATTAATCTCGCACCTACTGCTTATCCTGGTGGGTATTCCATACCCCCACACACCTCGCTATTACTTGCACCTAATCCCCCCCCCCAGCCTTAATTCCTAGCTGCGCCCCTGGCCTGAATACTCTTCCAGCAATGCACTCCGTTCACACCGATTGCATATTTGGTAGCTGTCGCATTAGTACGATAATTTATCAAACGTCTCCCATCCTATGTCTTACTGCGAGCAGATGAGAGGGACAATTAAAGAGAAGCTTTTCCTCTGATCAATGAAACATTATTCTTTTCTTTGTGATATTTATGATCAAAGTTGAACCAGGAGCAGATCTGGAAGGAGGTAAGTATTTCAGTTCTCCAAATAGCTTCCCATATCTATGTTGGCAGAGGCATTTGATGCATGTTGTTTGTGCGGCTGCCGACGGAGGAATGCCATTCCGGTCGGTAACAATGGATTCATAGTAAACAATCGACATCGTGCCTTTCCGTTGCAGTGCTGAACGGTGCCGTGTTGAGCTGTACTAGCTGTTCGTATTTAGTTACGTACTGATTACGCCACGAACTCTTGACGAGCAGGTCACCGATTCCTAGTATGTCTAAGGCCTCAAGTAATTGCTTCTCAAGGTTTACAGTCACCTGCAGTAAATTAGTCATTCCATACCTCAACAAGCGGTTCTCCCGGAACAAGTAATTAAACTTTAATTACAATGACGTCACCAACTTTATGAAAAGTGGGAAACGTCATGTTTTATTTTGAACCTAAATAATGGCTAAAAGCGAAATATTTATTTTTCCCACGTAACTTTCTTTTTCAATTCTTTAACATGCGTCAAGCTTTGCAGTGTATAGGCTGGTCAAAAATGGGTCTCAACCGTCCTTCGGCTAGCTCATCATAAAAATACGGACAAGGAACAAAATTGATAGTCGGTCTTGGCCCCGATGACGATGAGAGAGTTCCTCATCGAAAAATTGGCCTTAAACGGCCTTACCCGGTATCAAACCCGAGAAAATTTTATCAATACCCTCCCTTTTCTCTAATCATGTATTCTCTATATTATAAATTAACTTTTGACGAATTATTTATAGCCGGGATGACACTCAAAGCTTAGACCATATAAAAGTATAAACGTACTCATAGCACACTAAGGCCCGTGTCACGCAACTGGAAAATTTTCTATGCACACAAGTGATCTTGCCGCAGAAATTCAAGACGTTCCTCTGGATTAACGGTGGAGCGAGAAGTCCCACGAAGATGGGTTGCATGAGATTGCGTCTCTTCTGTCTACCTTGATTCCCTAAGAAACTCGAACAATTTCGGCTCGCCAGGAAATTTCCTCATCGCCATTTCTGCGAGACCACTCGAGACAAGAAGAGACTTCCGCAATCGCCGGGAGCTAGAGTTGCAATAGTGGGAGATCCCTGGACGTCTCGGCGGCGACGTCGGATGGTTAGGATTCCGGGAAACGACTAAAGATTCAAGCAGCTGTTTGCTTGTATCGTCAAACCCCCCTTCTTATTCAGGGCTTGAAACGCACAATACTCCTTAACCAGCGATAATATCTGATAAAGAGTCGGTTTGGCGGCTACAAATTTCATACTTAGTAGATATTGCACAACAAAACCAATACTTCGTGAGGTAAATAAATGGTGGAAGCTGATATTTCGTGTAATTCCCTTGTAAGATAAGACGTATAGATAACTGTCACTTTGTAACATAAAATTTAATTTAAATATGACTCAACGTGTTTCAATTTAGCATCTGCTTTAGCATTACAGCATCATCACCACCCTCCCCTTGATGAAGTGCAGTGCAGTGAAGCATGCAGACTAATTTTTAAATAAATAATTATGTGCAAAATTGCAAAGTGTCTTCAATTCATATCCTACTTTTTGAGTGCATGGAAAAGGCAACTTTAAGCATTTTTCGTCCCATGAAAATCTGTTTGGATCGGAGTTTTTAATCCACATTGCATCTGTTTGGATATTCATTTTCCCTTTTCATATCATAGCTATCATTTTCTGCTCCTAATCTATCTATCCCATTTACTTCATGAGATGGCGGACATGGCAATATAAAGCATTCTTTTCGCTTCGAGCATGGGTTTGTAGCTCTGCAGTTAAGAAGGAAAATATGGTCTACTCCTATCAATGGATGAAATCTCCGAATAGCAATATTTAAATAAAAATAAAACATTGAAAATGATGCGGGAATGATAGCTAGTAAGTTATGAAGAGCTGGAAATATACTTTAAGGGTTCTTTTTTAGGGAACATGGGTTAAGAACTATTTCCAGCCAAGGAAAAATAATAATGTTATACTCCTAATCCGTAAAATCCCTCATTAAAATTTGTTTAAAACACACAAAATGTACACGATGATGCACGAATGATCTCCTGTGTTTCTTGAGATTTTTCCGAGGCTAGTTTTAAGTATTTTTGTTCTTGTTATTATGGGCATGATACATCGATTGTGTCACAGTAAAAAGCTTGAAATCTTTAATGAATGAAATCTCGAATTGTTTTTTGGAAAGCAAAAGTTAAGTCTTAAGGCTGATTCACGAATGATTTCCAATACTTCATAAGTTTGAAGAATAGGAAATCTTAGGCATTCTTCTTCCAATAACCATGAGTTTCTTGCTCTTTACTCTTGTGCAACGAGAAAAAAAAATTTGAAATAGCATCCGCCACCACCTTCTAAAGTATTGAACACTAGTGGTGAGTCAAGCACGTCAGGCTTGTTGGACGAGTATTAATTTCTAACTATATAACATATTGGTTTTTATTTTAAAAGTTATATAAGGCAGATGTAAGAAAAAACTGAATTCAAATTCTGAGAACTTGATGGATGGAATTTTCATCGACTAATTTCCAATTCATATTAGAAAACCAAAGCATCACTGTCAGAAACAAGAAAAATACTTTAATTATGTGATATTTATAAGAATTTAATTCTCACAAGCGACAGAATAACAGATAGCCATTAATTTTTCATTCCTATGCACTAAAAGCAGAGCTTGAACGAAATGAAATGAGTGAGAAAAAGAAATTCACCCACGCAAAGACTAGCAAAAAAAGAAAATTTTTGGCAGTGAATGACCTTCTCAAATTAATATGTTGCATTTTTTATAAACATTTTAATGAATTTCTTTCCTTCAGCTATCCAGAGAAGGTTATGGGGCACAAAAAACACCAACGCCATAAAAAATTCATCTCGGAGCACAAATTATTTTGAGAGAAAATGAATGCCATTAAACATAAAAAAATAAATTTTTCTTACATTTCTCAAAACCAATTACGGAAACGGCAAAATATATTATGGAAAGAAATGTGAGTGCTCTGTTACCCCATACACATTTGAGACAAAGCAAAACAACGATGAATGTCAAAAAGAAACGAGAATATGAGAGTAGAATTCTTAATGAGGAAGGCGCTGGAATGGTGACATAATTGGAAAGGCAAGAAACTGGAGTCACCTAAAGTCAGACAATAAATACGCAAAGACACCGGTCAGTAAGGATTTTGAAGGATATGAAAATAGGTAAAAATAAGCGAAATTTTTCTATTGAGACAAAAAATGTATAGGAGTTTTAACTTTCAAAAGCAAGATCATATATATTAATTAGCATTAATTCTTGAAAACTTTCTTTAAAACTGTAAGCTATTCAAACACTTTTTCCCATTTTGTGTATTATAATGCTCTATGTAAAAACGTCACCATTTTAGTCGACTAAAAAATTCATGGAATTAAAAATTTCTTTTACTTCACTCGTATCATAAAATATAATTTTAAAAAAGAAATTTTATATAGATTTCGACTTTAAAACTTGATTCCAAACTAATAATATAGGGGCATAACGCAACTTGACTTTTAACATATTTTAATTTTTACAATGTTGGTTCCTGTTGGCAATATCTGTATCACACGCTCGTAGAGAACTATGACATTTGAAAAAAACGCTGAGTTGCAAGAATGTGCAGCACCAGCGAGTAAAAATTCAAAATTGCATTAAAGAACTGCAATTTAATTCGCCCTACTCAATTATAAGCATTAATTTGATCAAAATCGAGGTTACTGGAGGAGGATGTGTCACACCTAATATTATTTTGGTTTGAAGTACCTAAAAATTTGGAAAATAAAATTCGTTTTTTACGTGCCGCACTAAAAGTTTATTTCTGACCATATTTTTTATAGTTATGGCCATTTCAAAGTGAATCAAGAGACTTTAGAAAAAGTTCTGATTGTCGTAGTGATGCAAGATTTCAATTACTTTGAACACCACGGACTGAGGTTGATATCGTGAGAACCAAAGCGCTTACGACATCAAAAACCAGCAAAGTAGATTCCAGAAAAAAGCTAGGATTAGACAAATAAAAATAGTATATCAGAAATCGTAATAATATATATGTAGTGGAGCACTGATTGAGGCGCAAAATGCAAAGAAGAGGGAAAAGGAATGCGTTGCAATCACACCCCTTCCGAGGTATAAAAAAAAGGAAAAGTAGCCGGTGAAGAAATACTAATAAACTGGAAAATGAAAACAAATATAATGAACGGTGGCAAAAAATATTTAACTCTCCATCAATTAAATAAAGAAATAGTTCATCCTAAATCCTAAAGTTCTCAACAACCCACGAACTTTGGAATAATAAAAACGCTCTTAATCCGAGAGCCGCAGGGATATAGCGGACGAAACTTCTCTGTAAGAGGCAAAACCGATGAGTAAAATTAGAAGAAAGAATAATAATTAAAACGCCTTTATTGGGCGAGATTGGGACTAGGAAGTCCCATCTTCCATCTAACCCCTCGTCAAACATGAAATATATGCAGTTAAATACGAAATGAAGTTTCTCACGAAATTACATCCAGAGAAAATATACATAAAGTCACTTAGAAGTTCTATTTTCAATCAACAAATATAATTATAAGTTAACAACGTTACCATTTACCAAGTGTAAAAAGATGTTAGCAAGCGTGGGAAAAACCTAAGGATATTGACTGCCGTCCTTATTGGGGAAAAAAACTCACTGCAGGAAAACGCCCACACAGGAAGGGGGGCGTGAAAAACCTGCGAAAACCTACTGAGAGAGTTAATAGGCGGAAAGAAATGAGTGGGCGGAAGTATCGCGTCATTCGTCGCCGAAGGACGCACTCGATATCGGATGAATGGATTTTCTACAGGCGTGGGACGAGCTAATCCGTTAATGAATAGGAGGTAGTTAGGAGGGGTGGAACCAATTGTTAATTCTAATCAATGAATCAAATTATCTTCAGATGAGCGAAACTAATTTCGACAATCCAATTTATTGATGAATATTGTTGGATAATGCATAACCAACTAAATAACTAGCATTTTCCTGGAATGATTGTAACGCATGCCATTAAAAAATCGCCTCTCCAAAATGTCTGCACAGAATATAGTAAATGTCAGCTGCCAAAAATCACTCCTCTTACTCCCAAAATATCAAATAAATCTATCTTTAGAGTATTCTGCGTTTCTCAAAGGTTAAATGGTAGAGTAGATAGAAAAAAAATCTTATGATTACCTTCTATCGGATAAAATGCCAATTTAAATTTTAAATACCAATCATTTTGATGAAGAAATAGACGTTCATCAATTATCAAAGGAAATAACGCCCGCTAGGCAATTCACAATGCAAATTTGTGTCTTTCGTCGTGTAAAGTAACATTTTATTGCACAAGACGCAAAGTTTACCGAGTTTTTCAATAGGCAATGGGGAATGGTAGTCATTCCCACGATTAGGAGAAGAATAAAAATATATGGGATCAAGTTTTAATGACTCGCGAATTTGTATTTAAAATACATTGCCAGGATTATTATTGATTAATTAGGCAAGCATATTTGCTCCTTGTCGCCACCGTTAAGCAAAAATGATGGCGTAAGAGTGATCATTCGAAATTAAACAATATCATCAAAATTAACATTATGTAATTATCGTTCGCATTTCCCAAACAGATTTTCCTAAATTTTCGTACTCTATCAATGTATTAACTAATATGAAATACCCGCCATACTCATCTGACATTCAGCTTCCTTTAATACAATAAAAAGAAATACACTACCTATACATTATTCTCTAAAAGGCTAATAATGAATTTTTCTTTCACTTATGAGAATTAACATAGAGCTGCCACCTTTAATTATAACCGCTGATGAATATAGCTTCTTCATACATCTTCACTTAGCAATTATCCTTCGGCTTTCCCACAAATTCAGTCATCATACAGACCCACATTACTTTCCTCACCTCCCCATAATGTCGTCAAAGATATTTCTGTATCTGCTAACCTGGCAACTGAACCTGTGACGTCACCTAACACCAAGCTATTGGTCACAATAGGTTCGTAAATAATCTCACAAATCCATCGCAGGAATATTCCTTTTTCTATGAAACCAGTCGTTATTATATGAAGATCTTAGATTCATAGAAGTGCAACATAACGATTTTCCGTACCAATCAGCTTTTCTAACAATTGAACCTAAGAGCTTACGGCTAATGTAAAAACATCCAAACCACTAAGAAAGTATTCACCCCAAATGAAATTAGCGATTTCTTTTAAATTTCATAATGTTGGAAAATACCTTTTATTACTACAGAGCAGAGAATATCCATTATATCACCAGACCCCACCAGAGAAAATAGCATGAATGAAATTCTTGACGGAAAAAAGAGAAACCTCAAAACATACTTGCTTGCCTTTCTCCCATGATTTAAAAAATCGAGTGCGTCCGTATGGTGCGCTGCGAGTTACGGGTGGAGCTGCTGCATAAAAAAAAGATGTTACGGAAGCTGAGCTCAAGAATGGCGAATGGAACGCGGAATAATACGGCGAGTCTACGGGGTGGGGAGAAGACCAAGAAATTCTCCCTCGACCTCTTTCTTTTCGAGTCTAGGTTCGGCCATGGTTTCCCCTGTTTCAACAATGAATACGTGCAGGGTCTTTCTCCAAGGTGAGCGCGGGAGGAATGGACGCTGAGAAGCGAAAAGATCGGCATTCTTCCCGTCAGAAACCGGAATGTCGGAACCGTATTATCTCCGGTGAAAAAAGGGTGGCAGGGAGGAAAAAAAGGGAAGAAAATGTGAGCGATGCGGCATGGGAGGTGCTTTGACCGAACCGGCAACCGAATGCACGAAAAAAACAACAAGCAAGAGACGAAAGTGGCGAGAATGGAAGAGCTTGCTCTAGACAGAAATGCTGTTTGGAGGACGTAAATGGAACCTATATATATATATATATATATATATATATATATATATATATATATAAATAGTTCAAGTTAATATCGATAAACACAGAGACACAAAAAAGAAACACTCACTTTGAATAAATAAACTCGTCGAAGCTATCGAAGCACTTCAGGCTTCTTCGTCAGCTGAAGTATGAATGGCGAAGAAGCCTGAAGTGCTTCGATAGATTCGACGAGTTTATTTATTCAATGTGAGTGTTTCTTTTTTTTGTCTCTGTGTTTATCGATATTAACTTGAACTATTTATATTACGTGCCACGTGCATATAAATAAATGCCATGATAGGCCACAAAACACAGACACAAATAAAAGAGGACTCACACGTTAGTTTCTTTCAAATTTTCGACCTCTTAGGGTCTTCGTCGGGAGGGAGGCAAGAAGATACCCAGCACTGACTTTTTAATCGATCTCTCTCACCTAATCCTCACTAAAAACGCCTTCTCCTTCAACGATAAACATTATTTGCAGATCAAAGGTTGCGCCATGGGAAGCAGATTCAGCCCTTCATACGCAAATTTATTTCTTGGTCTCCTTGAAGAATCCTTCCTATCATCCTACCCACTTCAACCGTCACTTTGGCTTCGCTATATAGATGATATCTTCCTTCTCTGGCCTCATGGAGAAGACTCACTGAGCTCTTTCATTTCAGCACTCAATGAATTCTCCGAACTATCTTTTACCTCTAACCATTCCCCTTCCCGAATAACATTTCTCGATGTTACCATTTCCCTAGAAAATAAAAGTTTCATCACTTCAGTCCACATTAAACCTACTAACAAACAACAATATCTTCACTTCAACAGCTGTCACCCCTCACACACTAAACAATCCCTTCCTTACTCTCTCTCAGTAAGAGGCCACAGAATTTGCAATAATCCCGAATCCTTGGACATTTTTCTTAATAATCTTCACCACTCCCTTCTTCGTAGAGGATATCCTGAGAACCTTCTGCGTAAGAAAATCCTACACAATACTTACAAACCCAAAATTCATACCAAGAAACAAACCACACATCTCTCCCTTTCCACCACATACTTCCCGGGCGTGCAGGCTTTGAACAGAATCATCAAAAGCCTTTTTCCGATTCTTTCTAACAATGTCACTACTGGAAAAATCTTCTCTAGCTGTCCATCCTTATCCTTCCGTCGGCCGCCAAATCTATCTTCCATTCTCAAAACGACTAAACCACTCTCAAGGTTCACCACCCGTACTAGCTCTTTACCTATCCCTTGCCAACGACCCCGGTGCAAAACGTGTGCTATCCTCATTACCCAGCCACTTCCTAACAAATTTCTCACTTTTCCGCTTCCTTCCACTCCATCCCCCACCTGTACAACCAGTAACGTAATTTATATCCTTTTATGTAATTCCTGCCCCGCCTTCTACATTGGTTTAACCACCACCTCACTCAACCTACGGATTAACAACCATCGAGCTTCTTGCAAACCCACTTCCCAATCTGCTTCGCTTCCTGTCCCTACCCACGCCTTTTCCCATAATTTAGAATTTGATGACTGCTTTCACATAGGAATACTTGCCTCTCTCCCACCCTCCGCCTCACCGCTAGAATTAAAAACGCTTGAATTGTCTTCCATTTGGCTACACCAAGCATTCAACCCGCCTGGCCTTAACAGGGCCCACTGATCTCCATAGCCTTCTCCTATCCCCCATTCCCCATCCTCTCCCTTCCCCTATCTTATCCTAATCTCCTCAGCCTTTAGGCATCCTCTGTCCTCGTCCTCAGTCTCTTCTTGCCTCCCTCCCGACGAAGACCCTAAGAGGTCGAAAATTTGAAAGAAACTAACGTGTGAGTCCTCTTTTATTTGTGTCTGTGTTTTGTGGCCTATCATGGCATTTATTTATATATATATATATATATATATATATATATATATACATAATTACATACATAACGTAAAAAGATAGAGAGTAGGAGAGGAGGATGCTGTGTTATTTTTATTTCCACCTCCCTCCACACACCGTCGGAATGGAAAGTGGCAGCACCATCGCATGGACCATCCATTCTCCGCCGTTTCGGCCGTCTGGGGGGTAATCCAATTGGAACCCCTACGCAACCGAGTTTGCGTTTGGCAAGAAGGGCATCCACGAAGGACTTCCAATGTCCGGTGTTTGCGCTGCTGAAATATTCATTTGATTCTTGAGTCGGGATGGGGTTTGGTTTTGCTGTCGGTTGAGAATCTCAACTTGAGACTGAGGGAGTGGCGAGTGTGAGGGTCGACTGCTACCTGAGCATCGCCTCTCAAATTATCGTAATCCGCAAAGTGCCTTCCTTACATTCATTCCGTAACATGACTCTCTAACAATAAGGAAGACAAGTGTAAGTAAGACGCCCGCACAAACAAAATGCGGGCAACAAAATTTTCGCTGCACAAATTCAAACCGTATCATAGTTCCCATATTCCTTTAGTCATTTTGTAATATAACTCTGCAAGTAAGACACTTCCAGCGGCAACTACTACGGAATGGATCCGCACAAAAAAGATGTTGAATTCACAATTTCCACGCTCCTTTAGTTCAACTCACAAGAGGGACATAAGAATTCGATATTTTCAGCAACTAGACGAAGAATCGGAAATAGTTTGATAAATAATAATCTTTGGGTGACTAGATGAGTTTCTTTGGGTAGAGATTGTATGCATTACGAGATCTACTTCCACATTATGGTAAAAAGGACGCATCGCTCCCTTGACTCGTTTTTTTTTCACGATGAATTACGAATATAAATTTTGTTTATCCTTTTTGACATTTTCAGAGCATATACGGAAAACCTTGATCAAAATTTCCCTCTATCTTACATATAAAAATTTTAAGTGAAAAAAATAGTGATGGATACAGTTTGAGACATAAGTTAATCTTGGAAACGTTCCACTCTGCCTTCTCTGAAAATTTCAAGATGATATCTCAGATTTAAGATGGTTAATTAGTCACGATATTAGTGGTATGGTCTTGGGTGGAAGTGACCGATAGGTGAGGTTATTTGCGCCATGAGGGAAGGACGGGGAAGAATGAAACGACGACGGGAAACACGGGAAAAGCAAGTGAGCTTCTCTCTCGCGAACAAATGCGTGCCTTTCCTCAATATCGGTAAGGGGAAAATACATCTCCAGTAATGGTAGTATTGATGTTTAGGGTGCGTCAACGGCTAGGTCATTCCGTGCCTCTACTATATCATTTAATTCCAATACTTCAACGGAAATAGAATAAAAAGATAGCCACTGTGCATGTCCACTTCGTAAAATTTGGTGAGCATGCTTAAATTTTATTAAAAATAATTGTTCCCTTGAGAAACCGAAGGGTATTATTTAAATTGGTAGGGTGGTCTCCCAGAAGGGATTCTAGGTATCCCCTAGATTAATCCGTCTCCGCGCGTCGCGATACTTATCACAATCTATTAGGATATGTCGAATACTTAACGGACATCCACAATCAGCACATTGGGGAGTTTCATTCTCTTGAGTAAAGAGATACGAATGAGTCAATGGCAGTGCCCTATCCGCGACCGTGTGATAACTAACTCCTCTCTTCGATTGATCCGGGAAGAGGAGGACCACGCTGCTATTACGCCCTATCCACGACTCCCTCCACTGTTCCAGTACAGGATTTATAAATGAGACTCTAAGGTCCTCATAGGGAACTAGCGTCGAAGCGTACTCTTCGTCATTCAGAGCTTTCTTGGCCAAAGTATCTGCTTTCTCATTCCCGGCTTTCCCCTCAGGTCCCGGGAAGGACCAAAGGAAAACGAATATTAACTCTCTTTCTCATAAGGGTTAGCAGCAGGGAGTATATACCAGCAGCAGAGTATGTCAGCAGCAGGGAGCTAGGATTACCCTGTATGATCGGGTGCCCGGATGAGAAGCCAGAGATTAATTAAAGCAAACTAAGGGAGTTAGAGCATATGGCGAAGATTCCACCGTAGCGTCGCTAAGCGCTTCTAGAGCTGTCTTTATAGCATAAAGTTAGTCTGGGTTACTACACGAGTGAAATGATTTTAAGCTTTTATTTTTTCACTCCCACAGAAATTCTCTAATGCATATTGAGCACATCCTATGAGAAAACTATGAGTAACACCCAAATAAACATGTGCATTGAATTCTAGAAGACTTCATTAGAGACAAAAAATCATGTAAAAATATACTATTCCAAATATGAGACTAATTCATTATACGGAGGCTAGTTATTTATCATTATCTCCGAAATTAAACCAAAGCTTTGTTTGCGGCAGAAGCTAACAGAGGAAGTAAGGTCAAAAATGAATGTTGTTAGTAATCAATGGGATGTGGGAGAAAAAAATGATGGAGGGCTTTAGTCTACTCTGAACGAAAGAGTTGCGAATGGAGAACAGCCAACTAAGAGTTATGCGTTATTCTAAGCTTGAAATGTGAAATAATTTCAACCACAGATGGTATGCTACTTTCTACTCACATGAGATATACATGGTGTTAGAATTTTCTAAGACCGTAGGATAAAAAAATGGATAGCTCATCATTGAGTCACAATATAATCTCAAATTTTCAATGATTCGGCCTTGAGCGAGGCTTAATAATCCAAATGCGACAATGAACTGATATTTGCTTCATGGCTACTCCGATAATATGTCGCAAGATTTCAGGGGAATCTTATATGCCTATATGAGAAGTCTTGCGTTTCAGATTTCTCTTTACAAGTACCACAGGTACGATGAGATTTTGAATTTAGGGCTTACTTAAATGAGTTGTTTGCGTACAATAATTAATATGGCCTTAGCGCAAGGAATTTTTTACACACTTCTCTGCTCTGCAGAACTTTTTTACATGCTTTTCCTCTTTTAAAAAGTATTCCCACGAAGTTATACAATATTTTTATCAAATACTTTAAACAAATAATATCTATAACCTGGGATATTACTTAAACCGAGATTTAATTATGGCATGAGAAAAATACACCATCACAGGAACTATTAAGCAATACAAGATAATTAAATAGTTCATTACCGATATGATACTATAGCCCTATGGCAGCAGAAAATTTTAATGTAGAAAAGAAATTAAAAAATCAATTTAATATTTAAAATAAATTAGGCAGAGAAAAAGTCGTAACAAAAAAATATCAGGTTCTCATTTCATCGCAATCAACAAAATTAATCACGGAATTGAATATAGTATTTACTTTAAAAACGCAATCGCTCCAATTAATTAAATGTTCTAATATTGCCGGTGTAAACCCTATCTCACTAAATTCATGTATTGAAAATTTTGGTAATATAGCAAACACTTCAAATAAATGCCTTGTTCTTCTTAGTGCGCGGAGAAATTGACGCTAAAACTACCGTTATAGATGCCAAGATCAGGTAACAAAAGTCGAATGTTGTAATTTTCGCGCCTCGTGGGGAATTGAAGGAATCCAAAGGAAAAAACTTAAGGGTTTGCTCTGAAAAGAGAGAGTGAAAAAATATGCTAATTTATGCCAAACTTCAAAATAAAATTAATGAATTAAAGACGTATGTAAAAAGCTCTCACGGCCGGAAAGCCAGTCATCTCGCGGTAAAAGTTAGTTGCATTGACGACAGAGAGAGAGAAAGATAGCTTTCCAGAGTCAGAGAAATGGTATCTAACTCAAACTCAAGAGGCTTACACGGTCTCCTACTCTAAAATAGGCTTAGAGGGACACAGAGAGGGAGCGGTGGACAAAAATAACCAAAATCCTCAAACACGGTGTCAATTATTCAGCGAAGGGGCTCTCAGAAAGAGGAAGGCGCGGGAGACAGGTGGAAGTTAGATTGCTTCCGAGATAACAAATTCAGCGATGCGAAAGTTTCATCGGAGCCGGCTATGAGGTACGAGAAAATAGCGGAGAAGAGGACAGGGGGATGATGAAAGAATAAGAGGTAAACGTTGGACGAAATAAATGTCCAAAGGCCGCGGTATATAGCTGGACACGGGCCATGCATGACGCATGACCGCGAGCGAGTGCTAGGTGAAAGCATAGCAAAACGGAGACGAGATCTGCAGACACAGGAGATGAGGAAATAATTAAATATTTTTTCCGGAATTCCCACCCCATAGGGCTGTAGAGAGAGAGGGAGAGAGAGAGAGAGAAAAAGAGAGAGAGAGGAGGAGGAGGAGAAAGGCGGCAAATGAGGAAAAAATAATGAAAATAAAAAAGAGATTACTACTTTAATCCTAGCTTGAAATTCATCAAGCTCTTTCCACGTCCGGAGCAGACAGCATTCTAAGGGTAAAACGGTGAGACTCGTGGAATTAGATAGTGATTATTAATTTTTGCATAAGGGCAAAGCACATGAGCTTATCTCTGGCGGACAAATACGTGTCCCTTCTCATCATCCAAGGGTTCTGTCGGGGAAAATTACAACTCCGGTCAAACAATTTCAGTTTTCACTTTTTCACTCACAAATGAATTCTCTAATGCACATGCTATGAGTTTGATTTACACTACAATAAACATGGATATTCAATATTAGAAGACTTATTCATTACAAGAAGGTTAATTATTTATCGTATTCTTAAAACTTAAACCAGCGTTTCATTTACGGAAGAGACTTAAGTAAAAAATTTTAAGTTAAAAAATTATTTGGTCAGTAATCAATACAACTATTACTTGATAATGAAAGATTCTGTAATAAATTTGATTGTTCCAATATCGTAAAAATATACGTGATTTGATTGATAAATGTGACGACGTAAAAAAACCACTTCATTTTCTCATTTCTAAATTATTATTATTATTATATTATTTATAATTTCACTAACACATAAATTAGAAAAGAATGAAAACATTGTTTGTTTCTATTTTATTCAAATGATGACGCCTTACATGAATATATTACTCGAAATGAATGGATATATTCCGTTTCTTACTTTTTATTAGATGGGTAGATGTGTTATTCATGTGTGTTGCAATTCAATGCTGCCGCCAGGCCTTCTTGCAGCAATATATAATTATAAAAATAATAATATAATTTTTATCTTAACTATCCCTGCGTACTTACTTGAATTGAATACTTGCGCAGTAGTTCACATGTCGATGCTCTGATTTCAACGTTTAAACCCTGTTCTGGTATAAATCTGAGATATGGCTACATAAAGTTCCTCAAAATTATCTGGGGCCAAGTAAATTATAAAATTTCAATTTCAAACTTTAAATCAATTCCTAAGTTTACGATTTTATTCATCTCTTCCCACGGTGAGGGTTTGGGGAGAGACCAGAACTAAAAGTTAATAGAACCCCACCCAATTGCAAAACATACAATTTTTAAGACCATTGAATATTATGAACAATACCTATCCTTATGAAAAACGTGTCTATAATACTTTACAATGATAAAACACCTCAAGGTTCTACCCACATCTATAATCGAATAGAGAGAATGCTGTTCACAGCTAGTGATTGAGTCAGAGCCAAAAAATGAGCCTCTATGTAGCGCACTTATGTCCCTCATGAATCAAAGATAAAAGAATGATCAGAGGAAATAATATCACACAAATTAACCCTCGAGCGGGCGCTCCTGATATTTTTACACGACTGGGCGAGTGGCGTACTTTGCCCAAGATATATGCATTTATATACATTAGGTAAAAGGTCGGATGTAACTACATAACCTATGTAATGCAAGATATACATTCATAGGGTAACCAGCGTCGAGCTTTTAGAGTAGAAATCGTAAATTTCTAAGGCTAGCGTTGCAAATAGGTACAGTACTTGTTTACTCCAATTTGTGGTGGGCAAAGATTTTTCTTCCATTTCTTTTGAAGAGTCAAAAATTTCTCACAGCCGAAAAAATTCTCTTTGAAGATATCGAATTCACAAATGAACACAGGGGCCTTAGAGATAATTCGCCGATTTAAGAAAAGTGTGTGCTGTTAGGTAGTTGACACGGAAGATGAAAAAGGACAGCAAAGCAAACGAGATAAAGCGAGAGAGAGGGAGAGAGAGAAATCCGTGGTAAAAGAGGAAAGAGATAAAAGAAACAGAGATTGAAAGAGGAATGAGTAGAAAGGGGGGCGCTGAGAAAGGAACCTGACTGCTAAGAGCTTACACAACAGTGGTTTTTTTTCCTTCCATGGAGACCCTCCGCTCTGTTAACCTCGCGGAGGATTGGTTCAACGGATAAGGATCAGTGCTTCCAAGGAATGCCGTCCGTGGAAAGGATTTGGATGAGAACGTGGACGCAATAAGGGGTTCCCAAAAATACAAGCGTCAATCGCTTTGAATTGGATGACCCAAAACCCCAAAACGAGAGGTTCAGATAAAAGAGTTTTGTTAGTTAAGGGAGTTAGAGCGATCGTTCTTTATTCCAACTGCACGCGTGAAAAACTTTCTTTCATTCCACCTTAAGAGGACGCTGGGATCGTATTCTGTTGGGTTTTCTTAAATTATTCTCATTAATTCCAAAAGCTTAACTCGTCGGATAAAGGGAGGATTATATGAAAACCCGTGAAGCTGAGTGTCTTGCCGGAGGATAAGCTAACCAACAGGATCTACGTAGGAAATGAGGCAATAACATAATGGTAAGCAAATAAAAAGTCAATTTCCATTAAAACTGCCTCTAGAAAGATTAAAATGAATCGTACATACACTCAGGGTCGACGCTCATAAGACAGCCTGAAATAACACAAATGAAGCGTGAAAACTTTGGCACCTCATGCAGTTCAAGGCAGAGCAACGTAAATTTTAATGACTCCTTTGAATATCTCATTTTCATCTCCCCGAACACCTTTAGAAATAACGTGATTTTTTCTCGAAAAATTTCGAGTTGATGTCGTGGATTGATGTACCTCCGCTAGATTATCGCTGCTTTATCTTCTGTTCTTTTATTGAGAACTTAGTTGTCTTAACTTCCGACTAAAGTAGCTCATGTTTCATGGCTATATACACCGTTTAGCGTATACAGATAAGTAGTCTTTGAATTGGTAATGCTAATACGTTTCCTTCTTTCAAAGCACCAGGGGCACTAGATTAAAGTTTTTGTTTTTTTTTTTTTAAAGAAGGGCATTCAAAAGTTTCAATTCCTGTAGTGAATAAACATTGAAGGTTTATCAACTTTCGTGTACTGAGAGAACATACCAAATTTCTAGTTCTCATGTCACTTAGAGGTAAACGTATGGTTCATGTACCTAACGAGGAACGAAAGGCTTTCTTCGCCAAAAATTCCAAGGTTAGCTCTTCGAAGCTCTCCAACCATAAAATGGCGAACGGTTGAGACACGAAACAATCCCAAGTCCTTCGTCCTGACCTCGACAGAATTTGATCAAATAGACGACAGAGAAAGGTTTCTTCACGAATTGGCATGAATAGGATAAACACGACGAATAAAACTCCGATAGGAAAAAAATCGAGGCCTAGCCAACTTTTATACGATTCCCTTTACAAGAAAGCAAGTATCTCTTTCACCAAAAGAGCATGCTCGGAATCACTCAACGTGATTAACGGCAGTATTGGGGGTAACACAATAAATGTACAACAATAAAATAGCAACAATCGTAACTCAATCTCACAAACATATATTCTTATATCATTTATGGTATGGTATGGTATGGAAAGGTATGTCAAAAGGATTCATCTTGAACGCTTGGTATAACATCATTACGGGATTGAATATGTTTTATCAATTGAATAAAGTAATTTAGATAATGCCACCACATTCAGTTACTACATTAAACTCATTTGAAATTCATCTTGCTAAAAACTGTCAAGTACATTCTTCCATAAATAAATAAAACTGAATAACTTGCATGCCTTAAAAGGGTAGAGAACTATTTATACCCCTTAACAATTGGATTTTATAATATATATTACACAATTAATGGATATTAACATTGGATACAGGTTTGTGAAGCATATTGGCTGACACATTCATGAGGCGTATGCTATTTGTTTACCCAGGATAAATTGGTTTATCTTCTCCTAATTATTTGGAACTTACCCTTATTATGTAACACATTAACATAGTTATTCATCTTATTTGAGACTGTTCGTAGTACATAGTGATTTCTTGAGCGTCAAGAGCTCTTATCAAAGTTTTCGTTGCTTCGACATCATCTCCACCACCGAATTAATTTCCTCTCCAAAATGTCTAGGGCTTCCCACTCATCTCTTTCGTGATTCAACTTGTCCATTCCATTCTATTCTAACCCGAATTTTCCTACGTTACCCCAAAACACTCTCCACCCATTTATGCGTTTTCGGTTCACACTCAGAGTCGAAATTCAATGCGACCATTGAGATTTCTGTGAATAGGGAAAAGTTTTTTTAATTACAATGACCGAATTCTGTATTGAATTAACTCTCGTGTCTTAGTAATTTAGAATCAAAACTGACAAAAATGCAATATTGGAATGGAAATCAAGGATTGAAAGGGAAGGAAATTGAAATTGAAGGGGAATGGAATTAAAAAGAAAGAAACTTTGTTCAGTATTACTTAAAAATGAGTGCTTAATGAATGAATTTATGTTTATTAGGATGATCTGTGTACATTCGTTCTCGGCTAACTAACGTAGCCTGACAACAATCAATATCTTCATGCATACCACTATTACCAAAAACCATTTACAGCGGAACTGCACTTATGCCTACCATTCGGCCATACATGAGAAAATATTTCCCTGATTTAGACGACAATTTGTATATAAAGTAACCTAGAGGCTAATTAATCGGCCTTATCTTCACTATGATTGAATTTAAAAGTTGTTACCACATGCAAGCCGTGTTTATGAGAATCTACTTCCATAATATTTAGCAATCAAGAAAAGAACTTATATCTTTATGATTCAAATGACTTTCTTCTGAAAAACCATTTTAAGAAGCTTATAAACGATGATATCATATCTAAAACAATATCATAAACTTTCTTTGAATCCGACCCGAACCCAAAGTGCAAGCTCTTCTTCACAAGCAGAAACAATGGCTGAAATGTTTGACAAAAATACCCACAGTGTGCTATTAAAAAGAGAAGGGCCATAAAAAGCACGGACAGGGTGGATGACGAGAGGAAAATTCTAAATGACATAAAGGGAAGGCTTATGGTTTAGAGCTGGAGCGGGTACTAAACAAAGGGGATATGTTGAAATCCGTGATAGAAGGAGGAATAGCAGAAAAGCTTGGAAGAGGAAGGAAGAGTATTTAACTACATAAACAATACTGACGGACGTCAAGGGGACAGTAAGCCGAAAACGCTAACATTTCAGTACTTTCATAAACTTTTTTTTCAAACTTCACAATAAATCATGAGGAAAAACAAAATCAATTTCAAGAATAAGAATGTGCATTTATTTTTCTTTCCAATTGTATATGCTCCAACTACATGTGACCACTATAATTAATTTTATTATGCGCAAGACAAAAAGGTCTGCAGGCATTAATAACGAACTTTACATATATATATATATATTATATGGAAATGACTCAGGGCCAATTCCAGTGCCTCATGGGCCCTGCAGAATAATATTCTCTTTTTTTTATATTTCCTGGACTTCCACAAATATTTAAGACCAAAGTTAGCCAAATCAATCCAGCTGTTCTCTAGTTTCAACGAGAAAAACGAACACCAATTGATTTTTATGCATAAGGAAAGATAGTTGGAAAGGAGTTAGCTTTGTTACTACTTAGAGAGAAATCTCCAATTTGGGTGGGATTAGAGGCCGGGGTAGTTTGCAAAGTTTTCAATGCAAACCTACCTTCACCCCTACAATACTTTTATAATATATTGTTAATTCTGGACAAATCAACCCCTAAATATCTTTTACCCATTTCTTGTGTAGTGTACCTTACGTTGTGATAGTCATAATTTCAAATCTGAAACTCTCGGCTTTACGTCAATGCATCATTATCCTCGCCTCTACGTTCGCCTATTTATTCAACGAAACAACGTTTTCAATGTTTCAATTCATGGGATGTAATACAATTGATTCACCGCCCAACACCCCAGGCTGGCAAGGTAAACACGATTGATTCGCACCCTTGAATTTCGGATGCAGCGGAGGGCGTCATGAATATTAAATCCCGCTGAATATCCGAATTCTTCCTCCACGTATGACTATTCATCAGATTCAACCAACCAATCAGATCGCCACGGCAACTGGGCATGTAAGAGAGGGTGTGAGAAATAACAGACTACCCAAGCGAAACGCTCGCCAAATCGGTACCTATTAATGACGGAGAAATCTGTTTCGGCCTTGACACAGTGAGAAAATTTGATCATCTACGCAAATTTATCAATTACTTCATTGGATTTTTTCCTTCGATTTTAACAAAAAAAAAAGATATTCGATATGCTTCCTTCAAGTGAACCTGAAGGCAACATTGCCCAACATTAGTCAGAAGAAGCATAAATTTATTCAAGCTGCATCTGTTTCCGTGACTTAAATTTTAGGTTGTTTGGAGCATTTAACGGCATCGATGATGAGAGTTAACTTTTCATTTTTAACGTTCTCACCCAAGCAACTTAAAAAAATGGTTCTCTACCTGAAAAGTTCAAGTACTTTATCTCCCCAGAATGTAACATAATCAAATATGTCCTATTATACATATATTCTTCATAATGACAGAAACTAAGTATACTAAAGGCCATAGACCTGATTTAAATTTTTAGCCGCCAACGATGCCTGAGTCTATGGGGAAATTTCGCTTTCGCTACATTACAAGAAATATATTAGGTACCGAATATTTAAATTATATCATAAAAATATCATGGAATAGCTGTGAATATAGGAAAAAATAGTTTATACTTAGACTAGCAACACTAATGCGGCAATGGCTGAGTGACATATTTAATTACAAAGACATCATTTCCTGATTGATGGGTGGAGTCCAAAGTAATTTTAGTTCCCTATTAAAGTAATATTAAATTCTACACAATGATTTTAATCGCGGTTATGCGAACGCCACAAAGTAGCACGGTGGCTCTTCAATTGCTTAGCTACCAGCCAGTCAAAAGAGGGGCCATATTTGTGACACTCTATTATGACATGGTTTCAAATTATTTAATTTCAGTTTAATAAATTGGTTTTTTATAAATCAAACGGAATGAAGCATAGATAAACCTATTTACACTGAAGATATGCGTAAGATTAGAGGGGGAGGGGGCCGAGGCAAATCTCACGATATCTCACTGCTGGCCTCGGCGGCGGCGGGGTAAAGTCCTCGACTGCCAAACCGAAGGTCGCGGGTTCGAGTCCCGCCTGGGTAAGTTAACTTTATCCAGGGCATGGGCGTGTGTGAATGTCCTTCATTTGTTAATTCTTAAGTCCCCATTGTAAAGGCCGTAAATGTGCTGTTTATAGGGAAATGGAATTAAATAAATAAATAAGGTGGGAGGGGCAGTCCAAAAATCACCAAAATCACCTCACGCAATTAATGGACGCACCCTTATACAACACTTAACTCGAGTTTCGCTCAAATTCAAACACGCTCGTCTACAAATATTTTGCGATGCATGAATACCTTAAACCACATTTCGGTCGAGATGACTCCCAAGGATGGCGCGGTTTCCCGAGGCGGCCTCTTGCACCCACCATCCACAATCATTGGACTTGGTTTTGGGGAAGACGCGCCCTCGTGAGAGAGATTTGAGAAAAGAAAATAATCCTCGAGTTCCTCGAATGGAATATGGGTTGGGAGAAGCATTGGGGGGGGGGGGGAGAGAGTGCTTTTCCAATTAACAGGAAACGTCGAGCGGAGAGGGGCTCTGAGCCCCTGTTATGAGGGCCTCCAAGAAGGAAAGCACTTCTTCTTCTCCCTTCTTTTTTAATCCTCCCGAGAGGGCCTGGGAGGAAGGGGATGTGGCGTCAAGAGGAATTCAAAGGCATTGAGAGGGTGTAAGGGGGTGAGATTTCTGTTCAACGAAACGGGTTTTCTATCGTAGGATTGGTCCTAAAATATTAGCACGACCAATACGTGGTGACGCGCAGAGCCAGTTTAAATAGAGCAATATGCAGAATTCCCGCCAATTAGAATGAAAGAGGAAGGGTTCAAGATAAGAGTGGTTTCACTACGACTAAGGAGGTAAAACACTAATTGAAGTAATTTCCCTAATCCGTTGGTTAAATAGGTTTTATTGGCTCGATATACCTGTTATGGAATACTTACTCTACTCATCGAAATACGTCAGGATCATTTGAATGAAGCGAAATATTTAGCATAATATGACGATCGTTGCATTCAGCGTCAGCCACAACCAGATAGATCACGTCAGGAAGGTCCTCAGGCAGTTTATTTTATATTGGATATTTAAATTCAAATTAAAAGGAAAATTAAAGTTTTGGTGACTATTTTCAAAATAAAAAAAACTTCCATCCCATTGACGGAAAATCAATTAAACTATGCAAAGTTCCGCTCATTACTAATTATTTATTTTAGGCAGAATAATGCAGTGCAGTGAAACATGTTGACTACAGTACATTATTAATTTTGAGGAGGATTAATTCAAAGTTTGATAGTTTTTATATGATAATTGAGTTCCGCAAAGTATCAGGCAATGCAATCACTTTTAATCCTACGGACCATTCTAAGGATGACATATATTTTTAAGGGCATAAATTCCCGATTAATTAAAGACATACGTCATGGTTACTAGTAAAATTACGAAACGTACATGTGGTTTATTCTGCACGGGGATATACAGCACCATTTTCATTGCATTAAAAATAAATAGTTCATCGCTGGAACGAATTCGAGTGTTTTGAATCTAGTAAAGAGTTTTAAGATCCCTATCCTGAGGCACTAAATTAAATATTCCCAGATTTGAATTGGTGCGCTCCCTAATGATGGCGCCTTCATATAAAATCCAAGCATTTTTTTGCTAGCGCGTGATAACATGAATAAATAAACTATTGTTAAATTTTATTTTAAAAACTTGGCCAAACTTTTTTCCGTCCTTAAATAAAAAATATATATTCTAACTATCTCACAGCCCCAATATATTTCCAGGTCCGATAGAAGCGATAAATTAAGAGAGATATTTTGCCGAACGGATAGATATGGGAATTCGTTTTTCTCCCGAACCTTAAAGGAATTTAATCGATGCAAGTTGTAATTTTGTTAGAGCATTTACTTTCTATATTTAGACGGCTGATGACATTACATACCTGGCCACACGCCTTTTTAGGCTGCTAGCGGGGTAGTATGCAGATGTAGATGAAGACAATTTTCCGCAATCGAAAGAAATCTCCAAGGAATAGTGTGTGGATTCCACATTTATGACGCCAAGTGAAATATAAGAGAAAAGTTTATATCACAAGAGCCATATTGGGAATAAAATAATATATGGGAGTTATTGAAAATTCAGCGAGGTTGACCTTGTTCAGCAAATGAGATTGTGCATGCGGAGCCCTACCCTGGGGCACAAAATTAAATATTGCCAGCTTTGCATTGGAGCGTTCCCTAATAACGACGCCTTCATATAAAATTCAAGCCTATCCAATTTCAGCCAGCGCGTGACAACATCTATGAATAAATAACCGAATGTGAAGTTTTATTGATAAAACATTGCGATTATTTTTTTCTGTTCTTTTGTAAAATATATTCCAACATCAATATTTTCGCCCCGTAATCCCAAGTACAGGGAGTTATAATAAGGCTTTCATCATAAAATATCTAGGCCAAATCCCGGATGATTCTCCACTCGGAACACTGAGATCGAGCTCCAGAAAAATTCAGGGAGCCAAGAATGATGCAACCAACCAGAGGAGATAACCGCCCTGCGAGAGGATGAAGCAAATCGGTTTATTTTTACCACCATGGCTGAAAAACTGATGCAAAACATAGAATGATTAATGAGTACCTACATTTTTTTAGCGTGTGCGCCCGGTGTACGGCATGCATACCTCAGACCCACTGGTACCTCTCGGCAATTTGCATTAAAATCGTGTATAAAGGACATATTTAAGCGCAATAAGGAGTAAATGCCATGAAATTCGCCATGAACATCATTTGGCTTAGCCGCGATTCAGAACCGAGTATCCCGATTCCTTTGTCACCCTCTGGCGCAGAGACGTCAACGCCTTCTTCTCTTAATCCAGTCTGAAATTCAACTTACAATAGGATAACTTGGTGGCGCAACTGATTCCTGACCGGTAATCGATAGATCGGGTTCGAATATCGGCTAAGCTGATAACTTTTCATGGTTAATTTCATCCTTAGTGTACATACGATAACAAGAACACACAATGAGGATATCCAACAAAATAAATGCAACTCTAATCAATTTAAAATCCTTAGAGATCTACTGCCACTTCAGCTAAAAAAATACTAGTTACCGCACTCATTCTCCCTCACTTAGACTACTATAGACTTGTGTGCAATGACTTAACTGAGGAGTTGAACATCAAGCAACAACGTCCGTTGAACTCCTGTGAGAGATTCATCTTTAATTTACGGCGAGATGAACACATTACCCCTTATTTTAAAAAGTTGCCCTGGCTTGATCTGGCTTAAATCAAGGAGAAAATATAACGTCTTTTTTATGTTCAATCTCTTCAAATATGGTAGCTCTCTGTATTTAAAGGATCTTTTTCGCCCTTGTTGTAAACACACTAATGTTGTTACAAGACAAGACTCCTGTTTTTTGCATGCCCCACAGTATCGCGCAGCTACAGTTCAGAAATCATTTACTGTTGTTGCCTCAAACCTGTGGAATGATTTGCCGAAACAGGTAAAAGACATCACAGGGAATATTTAAGAAAAGGATTGTCACCCACCTACTTTCTAGCGACCCATGAATTTTGACCATGTAATTCATTTATCTACTCATTGTTGTGTGAGAGTTGCAATTTATTTCCTTTTTCATTTGTTAAGCTAAATTTCCTTTCTAAAAGTTGTGTTATTTGTTTATTGGTATGTTTAATTTTCGTTTTTCTGCTAGAAAAAGAAATTCAGTTCTTTTCCAGTTCATTGTCAAATGATAGCATTGTATATGTCTATTGTTAGCAATGCATATAATCACTTCCCTTATTTGTTTTCTGATTGGTTTATTACCGTATTCATTATCTTGCGCACCACTGTATATAATTTCTATGTTCCAAAGGAGTTCACTCCTAGTACAATAAATGAGTTAATTATTATTACATAACTTTTCACCCACGCGCCTGAATGTGTATAAAGTTACTTGTCCAATTCAGTACTTTGGAAGGAAATATTATATCTGCCGATGATCTTAGGTCCTCGAATAAAAACAGGTGCGCATGCATCAGTCAGTAAGTTTCTAGCTCGTTAAGTCGCTCGTTCTACCATTTGTTATTCTCAAATCAGCATAATAGTAAAATCTATTTACTGAAAAAATATCTCTTCCGAGGCATAAAAAGCTCTTGACGTGAGATACGCCAGCTTCCGAAATATAAGCACCTCTATCTTTATGAAGATATATTGATACATTAACCATGACTTCGGAGAAACTGTGGAGCTAATTATGAGTAACTTGGGTAAAAAAAGGTATATCCTGCCCATAAAAAGTTTAATCAGAGTGGACATGGGAAACCGGTGGAAAACTAAAGCCGACTGCATGTAAGAAACACGTGGCAAAAACACCTTAGAATCGGATTACAGATCATTTTAGGTATCCAGTTTGCATTTGGGTTTATGACAACCGTAGGAAAGAGAAGTATGGTGGTAATAAAAGTCAGACAACGCTTTTCGTTGTTTATTTGAACGGATATAAAAGTCGACCCACCTCAGAGAATTTGTACTTCCATGGGTAAAAGCATTCACACTTTAACGACCAATTTTCATGCATAAGCATCGCAAAAATTACTTTTGATCATTTTTACGAGAGATTGAAAATAAGTAAAAAATACGACTAAAGTCGCGCATGGTTTTATTTGATGATGGGAACATTTTTTTCGCTATCTTTGTATTCTGGAAAATATTCCCCACATAAATTTTGAAGCGAAAATAATAATCAAAACAGACAATTAAGACATACGGGTATCTATGATTTGACATCGTAAAATTAGAAAAATAAATTCGTTATTCCTTAAGTCATAGAGGAAAATTCGTGGTGATAGACGAATCAATTTACCTTAACCTGTATAATTTGTAAAAAGTAGAAAATTGTAATATTAAATAGTTAGCATTTCAATGTCCATTGAAATATTTCGTTTTTTTACCATTGTACCTGTATGTGCTCTTGAAAATAAATAAAAATGTGTCCTCGAAAGCAGAGATCACATACACTCACGAAGTATAAAATATACCAGCAAAAAATTACAATCACCTTGCATAAGAATTAGAAAGAAAAAAGATAACATTTGCTAACTTACAGTAGGTGTCAGTCTTCAAACAATGCGCCATCCTGATGGGTACCACTCGAGTATAACCAAACAACTTTGCTGCAAATTTTCTCACCTGAGAATAAAAAGAATCTATCATAAATACCGCAAGTTAACGTACAATTATCTAAAAACTAACATAATTTAAGTATTTCAATGTGATATTAAAGCATCATGGCTCTTTTACAAAGCGATCTCTTATACATTTTTTTCCTGATATTTTCCATGATAGAAAAAAGACAAGCTTTGCGAATTTCAGTAAATAAGAAAATTTATTTCGGGAACGCAATACATATTCTGAACTATTGAATACCAGGGTTTCCTATATATACTCTGACCTAGAGAAATTCGCAAAGTTGGTCTTTTTCTCCGCAATGGGTGCTTCTTAGGATTGGAGATTTGCTCAATTCAGTGGCTTAGCCAGGAATTTCGTTCGGGGAGGGGGTTCAAAATCAGGGGATGGGGAAATTTATGAAAAACAGGGTACTAAGCAGAGGTAAATTCATTATTGCTGAATATTTTGTATTCTCTTATTAAGGAAAATAATTGTGTTTTTATATTTCGGGGGGGGGGGGGGAGTGAGGTCCGGACCCCATGGCTACGCCACTGGCTCAATTCCAATGTAAACCAAAAAGGATGCTTTTTGAGAATAGATAATATCTTACACCCGCATCTTTAAATTCAATGCTTAAAGACCAGAAATTACATGAGGATAATAACAATAATTATAACAATATTCAGGCACGCTTTGGAATGAATAGAACGATTTTATGAACGGTGCTAAATGTATAAAATCGTTCTGGCTTGATTTTGTTGAAGTTCGCTACATCCATGATGAAGAACACATTTGGTGATTTCCACACCTTTTTAAAATTCCACACTCTTCCACAGTGTTCTTCATCATGATGATAAATTTATAACGGATGATAGCGCATTATCATCCGATACAGATATAAGTCGAATACAATTGATGAAAAAGTGGAGGGAGCTCGTCATTAGTGCGCAACTTTCTCATCAAATGTACGGGGCACAAACGCAGGATTTACTTGCTATGCACGAAATCATTAATCTCAGCGTAAAGTACCTACATCGCCACAAAATATTCTTTACAATCAAATGAATAACTTAAGACCCCGAGGACAGCATTTGATGTATAATTTTTCTGCATTTCTAGGTCAGATGAAGGATCTTTGATTTAAATTATTCCTGATTTGAAGTATAACGCAATGTTATCTAGCTATTGGACTAACAATTGAATCAGTGATGCAAATACCGGGTATTTCAAAATAAATCATGGGGCTTTAGCGCTTTGTAATATTTATTACGCTGCAATTACAGCTGTAAATCACACATCAAATGAAAGAGCCACTCAAATAGTTTTACATAAAAGCGTATAGGAGTTCAATCAGAGCACCATTAGTTAAAAGGTGCACATCAAGACGATATGCAAATTTCTTCAGACTTGTTAACTGGTGTGACTCAAGTGATTGTTGCAACAGTTGCTTCAATCCAGCATCTTAACTCGGAAAGGTCAGCTGGTATTGGAGGCATGGATGTTATTATCACTTAAAGGGTCACAACGGAGCTTAATGCGGAACGCATGTAGCACCATAACAACAGATCTCGTCTTTGCAGGCTGTAAAACACAAAAAGCTCTCTGCTCAGTAGTCGCCATCTTTGCTACTAGCGCTTTCTAATAGATGGCGGTGGAAACATTGGGTATACATACGTATTGTTGCCAACAAAGTAAACTGTTTGAGTGCCTCTTTCACTTGATGCATCATTTATAGTTTTAATTTAAGTATACTAAATATTTTAAAGCCTTAAAACCCCGTCATTCATTTTGAAACACCCGATATATGCACAATTGAACTGAAATAAATTGACGTTTTGGGCCCGCAGGAAAAAGACATAGACCGCATTTACGGCGCAGGCTTGGATCTAACTAACACTTCCATACGTACATCATCCCTGTACGCCAGGGGTCTTCAACCTTTTTTAACTCCAGGGCCAATAATCGATTTCACATCTTCCGGAGGGCTACAATGCTCCATATCACTTTACCAGCACCTCAATGAAATTAAAAAAAAACAAATACTTCCAAAGGACACTACTCTTTATTGGTTGAAAGTTCAATCAATCAATGCGATTTTTGATATATTTATTTTTGACTACTGTGTAAATATATATATTTTATACTCAGAGGCGCAATACAATATTGAATTTGGCCTCGAGGGACCGGAAGAATTAGCCGGCGGGCAGCATGCGGCCCGGGGGCCGGAGGTTGAAAGCCTTGTTCTACGCCATCGCATAAATCATGTGTTGAAATTCATAAGGTGGCATTTGCTCTCTCGTGCATCAAATAGTTGTTCTACTCACCCACGCAATTACACATTTGGTTGGCGAAGCATAGGTTATTTTTTCTTCCGATATTTTTATCGGCAAGGCATTTTTGTATCATATGAACATTCACATCTCTCAACTCCCAAAAAAAAATTATTAAAATAGCCAATTTCACCAGCGCTAATTGGAAACTGAAGCTCTTGTTGCGCAATAGTTTCTAAAGCAACGAAAGGGAAATGACAATCAATTTTTCATCCATAGAAGAAATAATTGAAAATTTGCCTTTCACTGGCAAAAACGACGGTAAAATTCCGAGAAAAAATGACAGAGCAAAATAAATTTATGCATACATCAGCAGTTCGATATTGAAAAATGGTTCCTCACGGGAGTCGCAGAGTACGTTTTGTGGACGTCGAGGAATTCTTCAGTTCTGGAGCACCATTTCTCAAATGTACGTCTTTGAAACTTTGCAATATGTCTAGATTTTTGGAGATACGGAATATAACCTTAGCTATTTATAATCAAGCCATTGAAACTTTTCACCTCCGATTTTTTTAAATCAAAACCACTCAGTCAATAATACTAATATGGAAGGAAGTCCCCACGGTTACATTGCATCATATCTCCTCTAATCCTCTTCTACCTGTGTGTCTTCCGGCTATTACAACATGAGGAACTCAAATACGGTAGTACGATTGATTTATTGGTATTACGGGTGACAGTAAAAATCCAAATGGATACCCGAGAATTTCAGAGCCTAGGCTCATCGCATGTTTCGACAGATTCACCGGCATTCTTTTTCACTGCAGTGCGACAAATACCGCTCTAATTTAATCTATCAACTTTTGACGTATGCATCTACAGTTTCGGACCTCCAGATTCTGAAACCATCCAGACACCAATTTGATTAGTTTTCCCTTTTTAATGCGTAATTAGCACGCTAGGAGGTTTTGACATCTAAATTATTTCACAGCAGAGCCTCAAAAGGAAATTATTATATAATTAAGAAAAGAAACCATGGACTGTGTTGTGAATGAATTTTAAATATGTTCCATTGGATTTTAAGTTAAGGTTTCTCAGTGAACTTGTTTGCTAAAATCACAAATAAGGAATTATTTTGAAATAGAATTTGAGAAGTCTATAAATTGCGTTTTCAAGACAGGATAAACGAAAATCTGTCCCTGGGATCAATGACTTGTCACTTTTCTCACAAAACCCTTCGCGTAAGGCATTACGGTCTACCAGTCTTGGGTAATCCGGATTATATGACTGCCAATTAAGGAAATACACAGAATAGGGTATAGAAAGAACGTCCCTACCAATACCCGACCTCCCGAAATCGCTTTTCTCTAATCTCATAGAAGGACTACCTTTCGCTCGCCTTCATTTCACTTCGCCTACTAATTCAACCGCGCCGACCACACCCACCCACTACAACGCAAAAAAGGTAGATGGCTGAAATTATAAGCATTTGTATGAAATACTGCCGAAGCTCCATAGGGTCACATAATATATCGTTTTGCTCATTGTTTTTTCGAATACAGCAATGAATAATTAAACTTTGTTTAAACCTAAACATCTAGCGTTTACGGTCGAAATAAATTTGACGTTGATTGTGTGGAACTGTAGGTGTGAAAAATATTATTTTTATGGATCGAGGGTGTAAAAATGAATGCAAAGGCTTAAACTATGTCGTTACCTAAAATCGTTAGTCAATGGTAAGTAGTTGAAAGGTTAATACCGTGGAAGTTAGACGTCGTTAAAAAATATTTAATGATTCATTGTTGTAGTCGAATAAACAATGAGTGAAACGATATGTTACCCCTATGGAGCTCCGGCAGAATTTTATACAAATGCCTTTAGTTCAGAGTTTCACCTTTTTTGCGCCAATAGCAATGCCACATGGCTAGCGGGCATTATTCAAGGCTACTTTAGCGACTCAAGGAACCGTAAATCGTCTTCACAATTAAGCACATTTAGTGAAGCGCATCGAAAAATACAAAATCAAATTCCTCAATTTGATATAAATAAAATCAACAAGACCAAGAGATCATATATTGACAAGAAAATATAAAATGCACCATCAAATACTCAAGTAGATATAGTTACCATCACAATAAAAACAAAAGAGAAATAAAATTCATAAAATTCTATAGCCGTATTTAAATAACTTGAATCTCAAACTAAAATCTATGATTGATTCATATTTTTCTTTAGTATACACTGAAAATGTCGAATACAACCAATAGTTTCCATTAAAATTTATGGAATTTCGGCACAAAAATTTCTCAATTTACACAGAGGAAATAGAAAAATCTCTTTCAAAATGAAAATGTGAGTAAATTAACGATCAAATTTCACTTATCAATCTTCAAATTCAAGATAAGACTTTGAAACCAATTGGCATCTATTGTTGCGAATGGTCATTTCCTAGGATTTCCTATATATGCATAGATTACATCAAAATATAATAACTATAAAATCCGGTCACCTAATAATATTTTTAAACAAGAATTCTGGATTTTTAAATCTTCAAACAACTAAAAATTCCGCCTCAGCAAAAAATGAACCTTCAATACAGACTTACTGAATTTCGAGCTATTTACCTTGAGTAACGGTTTTAGGTAACTACATATTTAACCATTTCATTAATTTTTATATCCTCCTTTCATTATAAGAATACTATTTTGCACGCCTTTAAAAACTACACTGTCAAAGTCAATTCATTCTTTAGATATATTGAAGGTGGTGAAGACATCAATCTCATAAAATAACTGGCTATAAAGGTCGATATAAAAGCGAAGAAAAATATTTCAAAATTAAATGAAATCCACACTTCCAAGAATTCAAGGGGAAATTTGGAAAACCCATTCATGTATTTCACCTGTCAAGGTGGATATAAGAAGTGAGCTTTAATAAGATTAACGTAATATGGTTCCTAATTTTGGCTGAATCCGTTGATTTCCTCGTTTCCGCGAAAAGAAGCCAAAATTAGCAAGTCTAATTACTGATAGGAATTCCTCGGATTCGGAAGACATTCGAGTCTCTTGGCGCCTACGCTTCGCGCTTTACATGCTGATGTATTTATAACTTTTGACCTTAGAATTCAGGTCTCGCATAACTCTTCAGGTCAAGGACAAATCAATTAAGAATGAAATACAGTAGGACAATATTAGCAACACCATCCCAGCGCTGTCATTACGAGCATTTCCACAGGGCATGCTACGAGTTCAATACGCAGTCAAAGTAAAACGGGTAATGTAATCAGTGCAGGGCACTTGTACCAGGCAGGAAGCGGAGGTTTACTCAGCGATTGTTAGCCGCGTATTCAATCGAAGTTACCGATTGAATATGATTGATGCGGGATTATCGAAATGACCTTTGGTCTAACCAAGTCACCTATTATCTATTAGAAGCTTCATTCGCTTCTAAACAGCAATATTTAGGCTAAAACATATGCCATGAAAAAATGGAAATGTTAGAAGAGGCAATAATTTTTTATAAACCGTTAATTTTGATGTTGGTTGCTTAGACTTTCAAATTTCCGAAGGCCTTGACAAGAGCAACACATACTATAGATTTTCTTAACACGAGCTGCATGGTCTTTATGGATTTTAAATGTGGACACAAACTCCATGGGATCCAAAATTTTCCATAACATAGTATAGGTATATTAGTCATTACTTAATTCCACAAATTTGAAACTTTATGACTAATATTTTTTTCAATTAATAACTGAATAAGAAGCTCAGTTGAAAAATTTTATGGGGTAAATGATATATTTTAAAGTATCATTTATCTCTCAAGACTCGAGTCAACATTAACACGGAATACCTGCATTCCACTAATTTGAAATCCGATACCAAGGCTTCGAACTCGCGAATCTTACCATTTGTTGTAATGGCCACCATACCTTTCAAACGAGTTGGAAGTTACTGAACACCACTAAATCCCCAATATTAAGAGACCATGCTTCTTGAAAATCTCAAAGACTTGGCGTAAAGAGATTTCGAACATTATAATAAAATTTCAATATAATTAACTGAGAGAAAATAGCAAATTCTAGGATATCAAAGAGATGAAGAAAGTACTGCAATATACATTTTGGCCACGCAAGTCGCTTTCACTATGCCTTGTCGCAATTATTGTTTTTCTTTATTCCGATTAAATTGGGTATGCGTTTTACCTACGCAGGGACCCAATTTCATGAGTGAGAGGCCTTATAATTCCCTTCACTTACTACACCATCTTCTGGGTGCTATTTCATCAGAACCACCTTCTCTCCCACGGGTAATTTCAATCCCGAATCCTCCGTTTGCAAATCTTCTCCCATATAATTTTACGTTCCTACTCACCTCATCCTGATAGTTAGGTACCATATTCTATCCCCATATACGGGTTCTCTATTTCCCCCAATTCTCCATCCCTCGCTCTTCCCTCTCAAAGAATTCCCTCAGATCAAGCTACCAGTTCGAAAAATGTGACCGACAAGATCATCCCTTCTCCCGTTACCCATTCATTAGTATCCTTTTTCTCCGCAACTCCCGAAGGAAAAGTTCTCCACCCATCATCGAGAGTGGCTTTCCTTATCACCACACTGTTCCCGAACGGCTATGGGCGAACTCCCCGAAGATCCCATTGCTTGA
Organism: Ischnura elegans; assembly: GCF_921293095.1. Classification (NCBI taxonomy): domain Eukaryota; kingdom Metazoa; phylum Arthropoda; class Insecta; order Odonata; family Coenagrionidae; genus Ischnura; species Ischnura elegans. The sequence continues at coordinate 113,314,257 of NC_060248.1, forward strand.
TGAAACGTCTCAATGGATTACGGTTAACATCCAGAGAAAGACATGGAACGATTCTACATCGAATTTCTTCATATATTTACGATTGGCACCCCTTTGCGATACTCTCTTCTTCCCAGTCACCATTGGTATCATCAACATCTGTCACTCACTGACAAAGCACAGGCCGCATTTCGAGTATATTATCACTGGAAGTTGTTTTAATCTGATAAAATGCAATTTTATTACCTTGATAACGTCGTAATTTACTGTATTTCACACAGGCTTCCCTCAATTATTCAAACGCAGAGATAAATAAGTACTTAATAGATTTTAGTGCCATTTGATAATTTCTACATGTAGCTCGATAGAAAAAGAATTAATTGCATTCCTTAAAACGTTGCTATGCCCCTAAACCAAGCAGTCTTATAAAATGCCCTTCGCCTGCCTTTCACTCCAGAAAGTATAGATGCGGAAGACGTACATATACAGAGTTACGTACGGATGGCTGCTCTATTGAAACTTTCAGTTTATATCCGCATTCTTACAAGCGAAACATTTGATAACTTTTTATTTACAAATGCATCGCTTTTACATGCGGATATATCCTTTATTTTCATGATCTAACATTTTTAGTTTGCAGGAAAAGACTTTTCAATGATACATCATCTAAGCTCAACACGAACACGGGTCTAAAGATTATTCACCAAAATTTACTCTCAGAGTTAACTTTTTGGTATCATTTGGTAAAAAGAGTTTTAAATCGAATATGGGGTATTAACTGTTTGAATACAATGCATCAATACGTCTTTCAATTTGCTTCCCAAACGGCTGATATCCATCAGTGTTATTTCCTGATATTCCTAACGCGAAGTAATCTCAACCAAGACTTCGCCACAAACAAAACCTAATTAGCACGAGAAAAAATAATAATTTCGGGCAGCATTTCCCGAAAGCAAGAGCCATAACCTTTTCTCGATCATCATCATCATCTAATTCACTAAATCAAATTTCCCTGTACATAATTAAATTTCTACCGATGATATATATTTTTAAAATCCAATCTCATAGCATTCAATTCACGAAAGAAATCAATTTCTTGAATCACTCTTTCCATCCCGCCCTCGTATCTGCAATTCCATCCCCATTGCATGATACGAATCTATTGACGAAAATTTTCTCTGCGAATATCCGAGGAGAAACTCACTTAAAGTTAGACGGCTAATTGAAAATCCTCCCCTCTTTGTATCCGCGGAGAATCTTTCACACGTGTTTCCATCTTTTCACTGATCCGGCAATGAACAAATGCCGCAGAGAAATTTTCTAACCGCAGGCGAGACACAGTAAAGAGATTGAATCGTTCCGACCACTGAGCGAAATGAACGTAAAGGGTAAGAACACATTATCAACAAAATACCACGAATTTTGATGTTAAAAAAATGAATGTCACTATCGTTTACTCTGTGGTTTTAAAAATAAATAGACAGGTTTTCATCGTTTTTCGATCTATCGCCAATTTATTCAGCAATTTGTGACGAAAAATCAAAGTCCTTAGTCCTGCTTAACTAGACTTAACTTGGCGAGATAAAAGATTTTAGTTGAGCGTCTACGGGTTCAAATCAACTAAATGGGGCATACTTCGACTTGGTTTAGACATCAATAAGGAAAATTACAAATGTCTAATTAAAAAAGAACGTATTAAGTACGACAGTTATATTTATTGACACCACCGAAAGTCCTCTTAAATCGAATTCGAAATTGATTCCCTGTCTGTTGAAATAAAATTGGATCTGAGGCTTCCGCGACGTTCCTCCAAATTAGCAACGGCTTTCAGGTCCACGTAGTCTTATCTAAAGGCAATGAAAGTTTCTCTAGCCATCTCACTGACGTCTTCAGGCCAGACGTGCCGATGCGTTGAAACTGGCCGAATTATACTATAGAGGATGGGGGAGTCGTGGGTTAGCTCTGATTGGTTGGGCTAATCGTATAGACAATACAACACGGAGGAACACCCAAAAGCTGTTACAAACGTTTGTTTGAATCCTTCATATAGACGTCAAGGTGATATTAAGTCGTGGACCGTTTAAGTTTAAGTGGAAGTTTAAGCCCTTCAAAATTAAGAAAATGACGTCACCAACTCATGTCGAGCGTGTCGGCGTTTCTCCGCTGTTCCTCGCTCCTGCGCCGCCTCGTTTGGCTAACCCTCTAGTGAGCAATTCCTTCCCGTAATGAACGGTTGTTCCCTAACCTTTAAAAGAGCCAGATTTCTAATTGCATCATACAAATAAGAGAGGCCATTTTAGCGTTTTTTTTATTTTACCCGAATGAATGGTAGAATGAGGAAGATTTTATTTCATCGAACCTTATCATTCCTTTTTACCGAAAATTTAAAAATAAAATTGCTATTTCGGGTCCAAGTGAACGACCCCATTGTTGAAAATTATTCCCTTTCAACACCTCAAGTTACGCAAAAATATACAATGCAATATGTAATTACACATTCACAATATATCTATTGATTTTAATAACACACCGTCTTTAAATGAAAAACGTTCCGGCGAAAGCAAAAATGTGACAAAGAGCTATAGCAGAAATATTTGTTCAACCAATGAAGTACCAATTATTCCATCTCTTCCCCCTATGAATACGTGAATGTCACAATGGTACGTTACATTCTTTATTCTTTTTTCATTGATATGACTAGCATAGCGTCATTTTTAAATGATAATATTTTCGGTGAAACCATGACCAAAGATACAGCGAGGTGCTTCTACACCCTAAGAAATAGGGAAAAGATAATTCTCCTGCGTAGTAAGGAAATAGTTTTACCTTCTAAGTCACAATAACAATAGTATTCCCATACTATCGTATGAGCCCATATTCCCCTCGACATTGAGCCCTGTGAGTCTGCACAGTTTTTGATTGGGATAAAAGTAAAAATTCTCAACTAGCAATTGGTAATATCAAAATATAATCTATTCAGCCAAATATTCTTGAATATTTTCAATAATATTTTCATTACTTTTTATGATGGCAAGGAACAGGGACCAAATCACCTCAAATTCATTGAGGAAACTGTATCCAATTTCTAAAAGTGCTAATTCTCTCACGTCCGAGTTTTCCCAAAAATCATTTAGAATTTTTTTATAATACTCTTGCATTACAATTAAGAGCATTGCAGAATAGACTAGAAGTCAAGCACCTACGCTCATGCGCTCAATGCATGAAAAATAAATCAGGACTCCGGAATATTTTGCCCTGACGAATAACAGGATTCACGCAACCCCAGCCATACAGATCTAGGGAGCTTGATTTTAAAATAATACCTATGATGAGTAAAAAATAAACTTTTACTGTTAGATGTAGTGGTGCCATGGTGCCGCAACGTGCCAGAACGGCGTTCCGGCACCGGTTAACAATAGACATAATAGTCAAATAGCACTTTTATCAATTTTGTTGGCTCAAATTTTAAAACTTCCGCACTCGTAACCAAAGCAAAAAAAAAATGGGTAAGAATATATAAATATTGACTTGTAATTAAAAAAACACACAGAATAATATTTCACTTCTAAAGAAAGTTAAGGAAAGTGCGTTCCGGCACTGCTAATTTTTCCATGACGTCACTGGTCAGATGGGATAAAAATTTTAACTCGACCGCTCCTAAAAGTGGTTAAAAATATAGAACAGAGAAGAAAGGAATGAAAGGGGAATGAAAGTACGCGCAATTGAATAAACGGTGTTTTTCTTTGCTTGAGCGTCTGCTCCCTATTCTCAGGGATTTCAAGACAGAGATATTCAAATATTGTTGGAAATGAAACGTTGGAAAAGAATTAAAAATACGACCACTATAGCTGAAAAGCATGAGAATGAACGGCAATTCTACCGCCTCAGATTCCTAGGCCTCGCACGCAATTATTTTTTTTCCCCGCTTTGAGAAAACTTTCCTACAACCATTAGAAAGTGTTGCTTGCCTTATCAAGAAAAAACAGCAACTTTCACATACACACAAAACATTTTTTTTTAATCCGAAACAGATAAAAAGTGACGGGTGAATGTTCATGGGCGCGTTGAATTGCGGTGCATCATTACCACTATATATGCCTCAGAAACACCACTGTTAAGCACTGCTAATAACAAATACATCCTTATGGATTTCTGAAAAATAATTAAACAAAGGTCATTCGTTGCAATTTTTTGTTTCCGTTCATAAGTTAATGATGTTATAGGCATAGTTCTAATTATAATTAAATGTTACTAAGAGGAATGATATTAACTGCGCTATTTTTATGGCGTTTTACATCTCTTTTGCGTTGTTTTGTCAAAAAATTAAAATAAACGAAGAACTCACGAATTATAAATATTTTTAATGTAATCTGTAAAACATTTGATATCACTCACAGGTGAGAACATTGCCCTACAATCTCAAAATCATATACCTTCAGGTTTTAGTATAATTACCTAATTTCTATTGCAGTTAGAGCTAAGGGCAGGATTTTTACACCCTTACCATCTCTAGATGTTTATTATAAAATAGAACTGCTTCCATATTTTTCCGAGAAAAACTGCCTTTGTGGCATATGACATAAAAGATGACACACCAGTCAACATCTCATCACTCGTACAACGCCTCAAAGGGGGCTGTTCACAAGATACGTTCCATGAAGGCGGAAAATGTCAGCCCAACCCCAATTTCCCGTCACTCACTGGAATCCAGCCTGAATGGGCACAATATGTTATCAGCTAATAGGGCGAAGGAAAGCTATGGAAAACAAAGTAGAATTCTCTGATTGTTGAAAGGAATCTTTGGGTCTCCCATTAAAAAGGGGTAGAAAACAATCGCTGCCAATGAATACCCGAGAATTATCTTGGGGCTAATTATCTGCCCACAGTGTATTCTACTATTCCTAACTCTCATATTAACTATTCCTTTGCTGAAGTCTCCCCAAACATTCTTTTCTCCTCCGTTCTCTAACGTGCTACAAAAAGCGATGGTAAAAAACGTTCTGTATAATAACATAGTTTTTTAATAACACCTAAACGTTTTTAAGTAGAGGGGCTGATTTAACTCTAAAATGCACCAAATTACATTAATTCATTTCCACATTTCAATATAAAGTATGCATTTTTAAAAATAATTTACAGCTTTAGTCATACAGATGGAAACAACATACAACGCTTCTTTGATGGTATCCCTAATCGTCGCAGGAAACGAGGAATATGTACAGTAAATACTGATGGCCATTGGAGAAATTTCTCCAGAATATAACTTGAAAAATAATATACATATTGGTTTTGTAGTGTACATGAAATGATTTTCCAAAATTTACGAAAAATTTAAGCGGAAAAAATCAGCTTCTCAGCGGAAAAAATCAGCAAATTCTTCTTAGCAACCAAAATGTACTCTGTCATTAAAGTCGCAGGACATTTCTCGTAAAAGGAAAATGGCTCAAAAGGAAAAAAGTTAACGGTATGCTTTTAGTGATAACCCACCTTATGTACGTAAAACTTAAACACCATTTTTACACCCAAACGCAAATAGTAAATCAAGAAGAAACTTTCATTTCATGAACAATGTATACTTTTTACTATTCCTAACTCTCATAATAACTGTTCCTTTGCTGAAGTCTTCCCGAAACATTCTTTTCTCCTACGTTCTCTAACGTGCTACAAAAAGCGATGGTAAAAATCATTCTGTAAAAGGACCTATAAAACTACAGCAACCAAACGAACCTAAATTGACGAATTAGCAAACCTGCGTGCTGTACTCGGCGGGACTTGACTAATTGCCGTCTGTTTGTCCAAGCCTTCGGGAGCGAATCAGCTGCAAAGGCATTCGTGAAATGAATGAGGATCAAAAATTTAGAAAACAGACCAGTCAAAGGCTTCTTTTTTTCAAAGGTGCGTTTTGACTAATTAACAATTGGACTGAAAGAGCGAAGTCAAAAATTCCTGTCAGAAAATGAAAGGCCATGTATGAAAAAATTGGGGAAAGGAATTTGCACATCAAGTAGCGCGTAATTATTGAATAACTGATAAATTGATTCTTCCGAAATTCGCTTAGCGAGAAAATCGAAAGTTCGAAAATTGAGGTAAACATGATGCTTTCCCAGTTGAAAAAAAATATTCTTCGACTGCATCAACTCATATTTAAAGCTGCGATTAAAATAGCTTCTATTACTCTTCATGCAGATATAATGGCTATAAGCCTCTCTGAGAATACACATCATAGGAAATCTTGCATATCCTGTACATTCAGAATCATATCACGAACACTTGTATTTATACAAATGGCTTGTATATCTCATCCCTTATTAACGTGTGGAACACATACAGCGGATATAATTGCGCCGTGTCGACTTAATTTCCTAGATATTAACTAATCTGTTCATCAATTTCTCGTCATTTTTAATGCTATCCTTTAATCAATTCCAATCGGAAAAGATGTAACAAGGTTTCACGTTCTTTTAAAATCGTTGTGATGGGGTTCAAGATATACCAAATCCTAACAGTAATAAAGAAGAATAATAAAAAAAATCGTTAATGTACAATTACTGCTTGACTAAAGAAATATACGGCGTTCTGATGAATAGTTAGGTGGTGACTAAATACCTACCTTCTGCTTCCAAGGAACAAAAAAATATTTCGTGACCAAATTTGTAACAATCAATATCTGCTTACACAGATACGCTTCATATTCACCTTGAAAGAGAATTAGTTTCCTGGGCTACTAAAACTTAATTAAACTACGTGAGCAATCCAATAAAATTACAAAGGAATTAGAAAGTTCTACAAGTATTAATGTCACACGAAATAACCTCAAGCATCAAGGATAAAATGTCGTGGGTTGGTTCTGCAAAGATTTTTTAATATCCTCCGTGTTTTATGCCATGGAATAAAACATTGAAGAAAGTTTTAGGTGGAATATTTTACGCATTTCCAAGCTGAATTTCATTTCATTCATCCTATCATTTATTTTAGAGCTTGCGAAAAAAAGACCTTCATCGCCGCTTTTCGGGGTTTATAAGCTTCTTTTGTAGTACATCCGTGTGGTTGTTCGAACGGTTTGCTATAAATCTGGTAGGCAGGACGATGTATTCGTGGCCTTTGTAAATAACCCGGTGCTGAAGTCAGAAAAAAAGTTCACATGGCTGCTTTAATGTGTTGATTATCCAGGGCTTACAGTTTGGAGAGACGTCATCGACTAAACAACACATTTTGAAGTGAAAAAGAGATCGGATCGCGATGGGTTAACTTAAAAACAACCGGATCCCCAAAACTCAACGGAGCGTGAAAGGGCTTGAAAGCATTTCAAAGCCCACGCGCAAAGCTTACACCTTTGTTACATAGCACATGAGGTAGCAAAAGAATCGATAATAAAGAGCGTTCATCGAGTTTCTGCTCCATCTAAAATGCAATGGAGAGTTCGCCCACAGCCGAATAATTTGAAAGCCGAATTCCATTTCGAACCTTTCGTAAACAGCAAAATTCATTGCATTAGACTTCATCCAAAGCTCAACCACAATATAGCTGCGATCGTAGAGGCAGACCGCTATTTCTATTATTTATTATAATTTACATGAGGGTATTTCGGTGAAAGTACAACGTATTCGTGCATAGAAAATAATGAAGTATTTTTAAGTTATCCAATGGATTCAAAGGAAGAGCGCCGCTAGTGTTTTTGACTGAAATACATATAAATAGCATATAAAACGGATAACAGATTTACTCACAGTAACACAAATAGCATGAATGCATTAGACGGTACTCAATTACATAGACAAAGCAACAGCCAATCAATACACGAGCGCTAGATTCTTTTCAACAAAACAACTTCGCATTCCACACTTGTCCTAATGAGCATATCAATTGAGCATAGATCGTGAATTAATGAGCGCCCATATAATAATTTGTTACTCCACTCTGAAAATGGTCCCTTATTTGTATCTAAGCACGCCAGACACTAAGTACAAACAGTCATCTGGAATCCGGTGCAGATATTCTTGACCTTTTAACTTAATAAAATACAAAAGAAAGCAACGCAATTGCTACTAGCAGTTTTTGGCGAAGAGTGAACGTTACAGCTTTTACACAAATTAGGCTGAAAGCTGCTTTGCATTCGGAGGCTGTGTGATGAGCTTAGATTGTATGAACTATTACGAATAGATCTTTCTAATGTACACAGAGGACATCATATTAGAACCCCACTATCTTTGTGGGTCAAATATAAATGATAAATTAAAAGAGATAATTTCACGAACGGACAGTTTTATGAATTGTTTTTTTCCCCCTGAACAGTAAAGGACTTAATAAATTCTAGGTGAGAATCTGAAATCACATACGCCAACACATATCTACATCTATTTCTTCTATCACGGGCTGGTGACCTTACACATCCCGCACGCACCTCTATTATAGAAAGCACCTGCAAAGCTCCTCCCAAAAACTTCTCCCTCCTGCGTTTTGATTGACTGAAGGACGGTGCCAGCGACGGAGAAAAGGGACGTGACAAATATTGGGAAAAGGGATGTGGTTTCCATACCTTGAGCCATCACGAAAAATCATTTTTTCCGCCATCATTGAAGGGATCGCTGGAGCTGTCCCTCGAAAGGGATAGAAAAAATAATCCTGGGATTCAAGCTTGAGCATGGGCTAACTCCTTCCCTTGAGTTTGACTGTGAGAAGTCTGAAAATAGAGAAATTATATGGACAAATGAAACGCGAAATTCATTTTTTCGGAGCGAAGTAATGGGGTAGTTTGAAAATAGGGAGGGATGAGGCGTGTCTTGATTATCCATCCCCGAAATAATTCCGTGAGAGATTCCCAATAAGAGGGACCGTGTGGACGCAGACGTAGAAAGGGAGGAGTCTGGATCCCATAAGTTATTATGCATGGAAAACATGCGGGGAATGATTGCAGGTGTCTGAATTTGCGTGCGGTCTGAGTGTCATTAGTTTCGGGTCTAATTTGGAGACGCGACTGGTGGCAAATGACGAATGATGAAAGAGAGTAATCCAAAACTTTGGAGCACGTAATGAAGACTCCGATCATAGAGTATAATCGAGTTTCACCAAGCTATTTTTTCATTTGTATGCTCCATATCGAATACGTTTACTGAGGTAAGCCAGCGAATGTAATTGTTTTAATATATTATGTATTCAATAATATATACTCGTTTCATTGAACTTGATAACCACTATTATAAGAATTTAATTATACCGGGACTATCAATGGTGATAACTTTACGGGAGTCACCCGCAATGCACAAATTGTGCGAAAATTCCGCAGAGAAAAAATCATTCGCCTTGACCGGGATTCGCAGAGAGGAAAACCTTGACCGGGATTTCACAGGGGAGAATGACGCCTCGGTAGCCTTCATAGTCGGCCGTGTTTTTACAGAGCTCGTGTTTGACGGGAACCCGAAAACTCGACCGGCGAACGAGATCTCGTTCGCCAGCACTCCTTCGGCTTCGGCCCCCGCTCAGGCGCCCAGTCCCAACCATGGGGACTGAACGACGATGCATCCTCCATCTCACGACGGAGGAAAAACGACGGACGATTTTCTCTCACCACTGGAGGTCTAAATTTTGTTAACGGAAACGGTGGGCCTCGTGGATGAAGATATCTACGGCATCCAGTTTGGTTTTAACAGAAGAATGGTTTTTGTGAAATTATTTACCGAAAAAATAATGCAGATAATCATGGAAGATGGACCGAGGCGTCTGCCCTTTCCATCAATAGGAAACGAAAGAACAAAGTGCTCCATCGAGAACACAGCCGGGACACCTGTCCAAGTGAAGATCATTGGAATGGAATTGGAATCCAGATTGGAATGGAACAGATATCGAAGGAATTATCTCGCTTTGGAAAGATTAAAAGAATTTGGGAGAGTACATGGGGAAGCGACCGCCTGCAAAGGTTCTACTCAGGTACGAGATTAGCCAGCATGGTGATAGAAACCAACATATCTTCTTTTATGAAGGTGTGCGGACAACGTGCTCTCATAATATACGAGGGACAGAAGCGTACGTGCGCAAGATGCGGTCAAAGTCGGCCACGAGAGGAAAAACTGCCCACGGAAGAAGTTACGCTGAGGCGATGGCTGCCCCACTCTCCTCCGCACAGTTCGCGGATGAAAGGAAGGATGGGGACTGAACGACGATGCATCCTCCTTCTCACGACGGAGGAAAAACGACGGACGATTTTCTCTCACCACTGGAGGTCTAAATTTTGTTAACGGAAACGGTGGGCCTCGTGGATGAAGATATCTACGGCATCCAGTTTGGTTTTAACAGAAGAATTAGGCCTTATCGCACTTGAGACCGCACCGAGAGACGATTGTCCAGCCTTGCCCACGAGGCCCCATTAGACCAGACAGTCCGAGTCGGACCAGGGATCCCCAGATCGGATGCGGCAAGCGCGTGAGGCTCGCTCGGCATCGCAGGACGTCCCCGAGACCTCGACCCCCCCTCCTGCAGCTGTGGCCGACATTTCCCCCTCCCACACTTCGACCCTCCCTCCTGCAGCAGTCGACTGCTCCCACACCGGTCACGAAGCGCGAACGGGAAGAAGATGCTATGAGGGAAAATAGTTATATAATTCTGGCCTCGGAACCCACCCAATCAACAATCAACAGCGAGGACCTCTTCCGGACAATAGAGGAGAAGGACGATAGCCAGCCTGCTCCATCGCAGGATATCGATACCCTGACACCCACACCTGAGGACTCGGAAATCAACATTTCCGTTTCACCCTCCCCAATCACCGATAATCCGACCATGGAAACCCTTTCTCCTCCAATACCACCTTCGACCTCCTATTCCTTATTCCTTGCGCCTTGAAACATGTCCACTAAACACCACTATGCGAACTCTGACTCCTCCCTGTTTTGCCCACCCGAGTTGAAACCAAGCGTCATCCAAAGCCGTTTCTTCACCCCTATCTCCGAGACGGCATCGGAGACGAGTGCGGATGAGGAGACCTTGGACGTGGCGCAGTTTAGACGAGAGATATCGGCTCTGAAGAGCCCCAGGCGACCCGGAAAATGGCGAGGGGAAGCAGGCCGTCGGAAACCACGGCGCACCGTGGGCTGAAATCGAAAAAAGCTGGCCAGAAATCATATCTTCCATATTTTTATAAGTAGCCCAATTAAATCTTTCTAATTATTTTTTTGGGATATATAACATGAATCTAATGACATTTTGTCGAAAAATTGACCACGGGAGTTTTTTTTTAACAAATTAGCGGAGACTGAAAAAATCCAAAAATTAACTATTCGGACCGCTTCAGTAGAGGTAGAACATTTTATTGAAAATAATTGTTAGTTGTAAAAAAGTAAGAAGTTTATCATTAAATTTAATTATTCAAATAAAAAAGTTCATATGAAATTCACAAAATATTTTTTTTTTCAATATTAACACTAGTCAATTAACAGTGGAACTTTATGTCAGCATTATTTTCTGAGAAAACATGCATAAGAAATCATCTAGCAAACAATTTATATTTTGAAAAAATGCAATGGAAAACATAACACACAAAATTATTTATGATCCATAATAAATTAACATGAAAGTGTAAAACTTAAGAAATCATTAAGAATTAATTTATCAGCCCACTACCAGTTTTATCCAGATCCCCAACCGTCAATGTCCTCATCAAAAGTTGGCTCCTAGAGTAAAAATAAGTTTCGTATATCCTTTGAAACATTTCTTTTAGCATTTCCACGTACATATGAAACACCAAGAGCATCAAAAAGATAGTAGAAATTCTCCGTGCGGGGAAAACATTTACTATGAAAATATTTACGAGAGAGCATTGAGAACTGAATACCCGCACTTTACTCAACAACCGCCTAATTCGTGGCGGAACTGGGCTGATAGTGAGGATACTGATAGATAGGAAAGATGCGAGACCCATCAGTACGATGTACTGCGTGATAGCAAACCTGTTGCCCATAACACAACACCTCCACCATATGCGTCTTGCCGCATCCCCAAACTGCCCACTGTGCGGGCAAGAGGACACAATCAGCCATCAAATTCTTGGCTGCAATGAACCCCCCAAGGAATGGCTAGTCTTGAAAAGAATCCTTAGAACTTGGGTTACTTTCGGTGCCGGTCCAGACAGTGAAGATAGGGTTATTTCCCTAAATTTTCCACTTTTCCCTTCCTATAAAACAAAAATCCTTTCCACCTTGAAATCAACATTTGTTTATCTGAGACTGCGTGGTGGGGACGTGGGCGGGGGTCTCTCAATGCTGCTCAACGACCTCCCCCTCCGCGGCCCTCCACCATCTACACGACCATGGCTCCTAAGAGGAGTCCGGACGTGGCTCCGATTGCTCGGCGTACCCTTGATGTGGGAGCACGCCAGGGCAATGACGGCTGTATGCGAAGAGGAACTTTAGCAAAATACCACGGGAAGGTATCAGCATCCCAAATGTCCCTTGTTAATGTCTCTATTTTTCTCTTGATAATAACGAAATGTACTTTGAAATAACTCTGTATGTTCATCTTGAAAATGAATGTATTTAAATCGTATATAAACTGGCTAAAACACTCAGGTTAAAACACTCCTGGTTCAAATCCTGGTGAAAGCGAATGAAAAAGGCTCTGTGGATTTTTCGCACTGTTATAAGAATTGTACAAACTGACGACTGAGAAAAAATTAATATTTATTTCAGAAGTTTTACTATATCACACGTATTTCTTTTCTGTTAAGTCAAACATGAATGAAAATATTTCATACAAACCTTCACGCTAACCTTCAAATTCCTTTGACGGGTCAAGAGCTTGATTAAATCAGTTCCAGTGATTCCTTGATGAGATCTAAAGTCGGTCAAATAAAGGAACCAACCAGCAAAGATGAGCGTAATGAAATCAAAGAAACTTGAGATATCTCTTTTTAAATTCATGTTTTCATTTCTTGCGGAAATTTCATGAGAAAAAAGTCACCCTTAACTGAAACGTCTCATTTTTGTTCCACCAGTGACATTCAAGGAAAAATATAACCTTTAAACATTTTTTCTTCTTTGATCTTACAAACAGCCTTCTCTTAAAAACATTGAAGGGTTCTCAGTATTCAGATAAAATATCGTTCTGATGCAGTAGTAATTTTAAACCTCTAAGTGGGTGAAGTGAACTGGACAGAGAAAGTATTTCTTCCTATAGTTGTGATCGGTACCCAATTCTATCGATTATTTACGATTAAAAATACGATTAATCTACAGTTAATTTCGAGTATTTCAAGTCAAATTTCCCATTCATACGCTATTTAGTACTGCAATGGAAAAAATTAAAGCTATCATACGACTGCATCATACAATTCATTCAGCTAATTGTTCTTAAAATGCCACACTAGTAAAAAACATCTCCAGCATCGAAAAAAATTGACAAGAAGCAACAATAATAGGCCTAAATTTAATTAAATATGCTGAAATAACAGAAGTCATAAGATTATTCAGCATTTTTCGATTTCATATAACCCAACGTCTCGTACCTTTAGGGAAATATCATGTCCGTTAGAAACAGAGTTCTGAAAAATCTTTGATAAACCTTGCAAAATTTTCAGTACCTAGTAAAAATTTTTCAGGGGACATCCAAACAATTTCATAGCAACTACTAGCCTCATGCGACTCTGGAAAAACCTTCAGCACGAAAGAGCAAGCGTTAGAAGCTAATTAAACTCGCAGGAATCATCCAAAAAAAGAAAAAAAATAAGTACCTTTTAGCGTTTGTAAATCGATTGATTTAGTCATTTTACCTTGATATCCTTCGCTTGAATCATAAACTGGGGAGCGAGGTAGCTTAGTTGGTATAGTGCTTCGCTGCCGATCGGAGGGTCCCGGATTCAAATCCCAGGTGATGCCTTCGGACACGCCCAAAAATATAACCTCGAAGTTCGAGATTGCACAGGGAAAGGAATTCCCTGAATGGGCAAGTGTCACTCTCTTGCGGCTTGGTCCGGGGTGAGCTCTTGCCTCACCAATCTGTCCAACAATTGGGTAGAATCGAATTAACCCATTTCCGTCCAGGAACATTCTCCTTTGCCAATATGAAGACATTTTAGCACGATGCTCTGATGATCCTCTTCAGTAATCCAGTGAAATATTTTGATAACGGAAAGCTAAAAGTTTTAACTTTCGGAAATCAATTCATTTCACTTGTATAAATTGAGCAACATCATATTTTAATCTTAAATCAAAATTAATAATAAATATTAAATAAAAATTGTAACTTTCTGTCATCCAAAATTATGCTTTCCCTTTGGTAGGTTAACTAATTAAAGCACTCGACCGGAAATCGGGGAGATCCGAGTTCGATTACCGGTCAAGATGAATGATTTTTAACATAAGACACGGTCTCAGGCGTTACTTTGTGGAATTGCTTAATTATAGAGTAAAATAACATAACTTTGTTTTATTCCACACTTTATTTTAAATAGCGCGACCCGGGTTTAGCATCTAATGCTATCATCAGGTGATTTCAGCATCTAATGGAGTCATCATACCTGATGAAAGCATTAGATGCTGAAACCCAGGTTATTTTATAAACTATTTAAAATATAGTGTGGAATAAAACAAAGTTATTTTATTCTATAATGAATGATTTGTTTCTCTGTGACGAATTTTCGGATATGGGTTCAGTAAACTATAAGAGGGAGCAAATGGAGCTCCTGGATTTGTGTCCCTCCTTGGCTGCCAGCAGGCAATTGGGGGATGGGCTGCGATTCTCCCCACTAAGGGCAGCCTTCCCTTCCCCCTGCCTCTTACGCTTCAATTAACTTTGATTGGCGGGCCATCGCGCCATGTGCAAGGAGAGAGGAGGAGAGAACGTTTTGCTCGTGCTGCCGCTAGGGGGAAGAGGAGGCCAGACCTCTCCGGCTAAAACGCCCTCATTACGCCTCATGAGTCGAGCCAACGAACCTCCAACCACCTCTTCTCACCACCGTAGTCCCACCTCTTTAACTAAGAAGTCTCTCGCGAAAATACGAGACGCCATCCCTCACACTCCCAAGCACACCCCTCGGCCATACTTTTCAATTAAGCCGCGACGGTTTTGTGTGACTGATAATGGCGCCTAATTTCACTTGCGCTTAAAACCTCAGCAGTTTGCTGCCTCCGAGGAGATTCTTCTGCTTCGCCACCATCAGAGGCTCGTGCGGATAAAAACTCTTTCGACTCTCGTATACCCTTCTCTCTACGTACTTTCTCTAAAAGATGGAGGCACATGTCGACCGCTCCTTAGTCGAAATGTAGTATCCCACAAAATCAGTCCATTTAGGTGTATTTGGAATTTCTAGACCATAAAATCGTGTGTGCAATACTTGAGTAATATAATCGTACATGAATGTTGATCATAAAATCGTCAGAATAACCATACCATGCCCAATGAACATAAAATGTCTAATTTTACACATAAAATTTTCTGGACTAGAAATTTAAAGTGCGCCTGAAAGGAATCAATTTTTTAGATATTAATTAGCAGCTAGGAGTAGTGAATGTGTATAAAATGACTTCTTCTTATTTTCGCTTTGAATGACATAAACAAGAAATTAGTTTCCTGAGAGTAGTATGCCCTATGTTACATAATAAAAGCTACAAAAAATATTAAACATTGAGCACACAATTGATATGAAATTCCAGATGGGATTCTCACGGCTCCATTCTTACATATCAAGGTATTTACAAAACAATACTCTCACATTGGAAATCACGTTACAGGAGGCAGCCAACAACTAAATTTTACGAGAAAACATCCATCAAGCATCATTATTAATTGTATTAGCGATGCAGCAATTGTGAATACTTTTAATGCGAGCATTTCCTGATTACTCTATTCTGCTTTCGGCAAGAGCCTTTGGACAGCATTTGAGGTTTTCCTAAATAATCACCATCAATCGCACTATCCCTCAGTTTTTTTTCCACAAATGATATGTCTTCACCTCAAAAGCTGTCAAGTACCTAAATCTACCCATATACATTAAGCTTTTATATTCAGAAGTTTCCATCATAAACTGTTTTAAGTTTTATTATGTCATCATTGGGAATAATCCTGTATAAGAATAATATATTTTAAGCTAGTCATAATACCGCCGTTGAATTATTAAACTCCTCCCGTTTGGTCTTAAACGCACCCGGTTCTCTCACAATGAATTTATTTGGGTTTAGCACTAGTTTTTACGCACTGGTATACTTTTATGCAAATCATAATGCAACTTCATAAAGCCTTCCATTTGCACAGTCCCATTTTTTCCTGAAGTTCGTCACCTTCTAGAATAAACTACCAAACTTCAACACAATGTTTGCTATTCTTCCCCCGAATACTTCGTTTTCATACCCCTACGTAAAAAGCCTTGAAACTGTACGTAACCATAGAAGAGAAAGATACTATAATATAACTGTAAAAAAAACTCATGAAAGCTACGTCCAAAATTAACCAATAAAAATCATAAGACATTGCCATTAAAAGAATATGACAAGAGAAAAAATATATTCCGTTTGTGAAGCGTTAGAAGGATCAGCAGAAATTTGGGGATATTTAAGACTTCATCTTCATTTAATATGCGAAACACTCATTCTTTTCTATGGTACTGATGTCAAATTCCCCAAAGACTTTGTCATCACCTTTCCATTAGCTTCGTCTTAGCTTTTCCCGATGGAGGACCATCTCAGAACTATTTCAAAATGGCTGCATGCAAACAACAACCATAAAACGTTTGTATGACTTTGACAGGTTATGAGATTTATATATCCTTCATTTTTTTTATATTGACTCGCTATCAATGGTTATTTCGCTACGCGCAGGAGGATCAACGACCTATTCTACTGTATAAATGCCGCCGCCAAAATCATGCAAGATAAAATGCAGCACGAACTTCATCCTCCGTAATTTCCATTTATTTCACCTATGATTGTGATTTTCATTAATAGCGATCATCATAAAATATGGGTAAATTGACATTTTTACGTCAGTTTTGAACGACTTCGAGTGTTATGCGATTATCCGATAAAGTTCTCCACTGAATGCGCAGAGGCTGATCTAAATACTGATTGGATGGCCTGCTCTATAAATGGAGTTCTTTGCAATTGACTAAATAAACTGGGTTCTCGAGCTCGATTTATCAGAAATGGAAAAATGCTTTTAGGATAGCTTAAACTTAGCGTAGTAACACTGCATAGGAAGCGTAAATAGCATCATTATTGTAGGAGTTGGGAAGTTCAAATTGCATTTCCAGAGTTTGGCTCTCTTGCAACAGCAGTATATTTCACTGAAGCTTTCACTATGCCTTCTAAATAATAAATAACTTCTTGGGAAAATTAAGTCCAACTCTGAACAATAAAATTATAATTTCTTACTTTGATATCCATAATAATCTGCCCAAATAACGGCACGGAGCCAACGGCAGCAAAGTATGTTTTTTAAAATACTTATGTGCCAGGCATAACCCTCTGCCCATTCAGGGAAATTATAAAAAGCAAACTTTGGATTAGGAATTAAAAGAATTTTATGTGATCAATGAGTTCAATTGCGCCAATCCTCTAACGAAATAGAAATCGACGCAAATTATTACATTTTTTTTGGATTTAGATAACTTGGACCAAAAGTTGAACCAAAGGTGGTGGCTCATTTTTCAATCATAGTTCCTTAATTTTACCCCAAAAAAGCAGGGAAAATTATCAATAAAAACGAAAGACACCATTTTAATACAATTAATATCCCCTACTCTCCTTTTCTTGGATGAATTTATTCTAATGTTACGGATATCACACAAGTTTCTAGTGTGGATTTATCACAGCACCAAACTACGAAGCTCAAACTACGAAGAGTGATGATCCAGCATTATTCTAAGAGGAGCCTCACACTTCGCTAAGCTCAAAATCAGGCGTGGCACTCAGTGGTGTCATGGCAAAATTATAAATGCCGGAACGCACTTCCCTTAATTAATTTTATAAATTAAATGTGACTCTCTGCTTTTTTATTACTAGTTACGTCTACATACTTTAAAATAAATTGTTGTTTTGGAGTGCGAAAAATCCACAGAGAAAAAATCATTCGCCTTGACCGGGATCCCTCGATTTCCGGCCGAGTGCTTTAGCCAGTTAAGCTACCGAGGCGTCATTCTTCCCTGTGGAAGTTTGTGGACTATACCGGACATGGTGATCCCGGCGATCCCGGTCAAGGCGAATGATTTTTTCTCCGTGGATTTTTCGCACAATTTGTGCATTGCGGGTGACTCCCGTAAAGTTATCACCGTGGCTAGTCCCGGTATACTTAAAGTTGTTTTGGTTACGAAAGTGTATATTGGTAATTTTGAGACACCAAAATTGATAAATATATTATTTGATAATGTCTTTTCTTAACCAGTGCCGGCGTTCCGGCGCGTTCCGCCGGACACCGCCGGTGGTACCGTGACACCGCCGGTGGTAAAAAATGACACCGCCGGTGGTACCGTGAAAAGAGCGGAAAAGTCCAAATGGATACCCCATTTCGCAGTCATTCCCAAGTCGAGGTGGATGGATGCCTTCCAATGCGCCAAAGCGAACATTCAAGGAGAAGCAGCAGGTGGCGGTCGGGTCAATAAATAACTTCCCTTCCACGGTTCGTCCCTTCTCTCGCACGATTATCACTCACACCTTCCGACTCTTGCGAGGCGTCTCTCATTTCCTTGTACCTTTCCGAGAAGTTTCTGCTGGCTGGTTACAAAACAGCTCACTGCCCATTAAGGGTGTCTGCAGGTCTCGGTCAGAGAGGGAAAGCAATGCTTATCCCATTAGTCCACCGCAATACCCGCAGATATATACCAATGATCTTGAACAAACGAAAATATACACTGAGTTTCACCTGGGGCAAGATTGAGATGTTTAGAATTTAAAAGCTATGCATTATTGGTGCTTAAAAAGAGCCTTTTTTAAAGCGAGATGTCCTTCATGGACAGACAAAGCCATGCCGACAAAAATACTCAAATCACTTACATTCTATTTGCATTATAGATAACTGCTAGTTTAAATGATATCCGCCAGCAAAATTCCAATACTTGCTGAGAAAGTACATAATATATGAAATTATGACATCACAATCCATCATTCGTGCCGATTCAGTAATGCTCTGAATTGTGCAATCAATAAGACTAACTTCATTGCTATTCTACGCTGGCTAATAAATTTCAGCTTAAAGTTATTTGCTAAACATTTAATGAGGACCATTATCTCTGCAGTGCATTGGAAATACCAGGGAATCTATCTATATAACATGAAGCCCCTTAACGACCACTCATTCATTCATTCACGTATACAAATGTTTGGGGTGAACGAGACGAGATACGGCAAAAAGTCTAATGAAGACCCCCTCTAAAATTGTCTGAAACCCCAGGAAAAATTATGAAAACACTAAATTTACAATTATTTATCCGTCTATTCATATAAAATTGAGTGTATGGGGATTAGTTCAAAAAATGGCCACCAAATTCCAATGGCGGCGCGGCAGTCACACAAACGAACAATCATAGTAACATATTTGTTTATGCAAACAAGAGGAGCTAAATTGGGAAAGAAGATAAAGGAAATGAAACGAAAAACTGATAAAAATAAGGTAGGACATTAAGAAAGTAATAATTGAAGTGTCTATTTCTTTGCGTCTTCTTTCCGCAAGAACAAACATCTGTTTAAATCAAAGCACATTCTAATGAAAAGCGGAGAAATGTAAGGTAAGAAATTAGTTGTTGCTTTTGGTATATTACATCGAGAGTGTGGTGGTTATTAATTTCAAAGTTAACAAGTGCTCTAAATGCCTTATTAGAAATATGATTCGTGCTGTTGACTATAGTTCGTATCTCATTGGCGATACACGATTGTAGTAGAAAGACTTTTAAACAAGTCTTACATAATATAGGTTGGTAAAAATGATTTAATTATCGTGTTTTGTGATGGTGATAACTTTTTATTTTTGTTCACGTTCTTTTTTCCGTTAATTTCCTTTTTAATGTACAATGTTATCCGTGAGCTGCAGGAGTGAATAGACAGTGAATAATACAATATGGAAGATAAGTGCAAATAAAGGTATTTCTTATTCAATTATTTCTCTTGCGAAAATCACGTTTCCTTGAGTGACTAAGTTATTCAACTGTGAAAATTATCGAAATCTTGACATTCACAATTAACCAAAGGCTGTGATCCGTTACTCACCAAATTTATTGCGCATTGCGTTGGATATTAAAGCTGAGATATTTGTTTATCCCGATTCATTAAAACTTTAAATAGAGGTATTTCTGAATTGAAATCATTCGCGATCAGGATCAATAATATTTCGATAAAATTCGTCATACTAGCCCCAATTCATGCTAAGGCGCATTTGTTTCTAGATATTGATATTCAGTCCCTACGTAATTCGCTTACGAAGCGGGGAACAGCTGTTACATCTTATTCGTATATGATATAAGAATTTGGTTGAGTTTTGTGGAAAATAATTAATAAACGTGCTTTTCATTGTAATACGTTAAGTCGTTATGTTATGATATTACGTATGCAATGGGTGTTACAGTGGAACGTGGTCTCAACGCTTTTTGTATTTGAATTGAATAAGTTAAAGAAACTCGTAGAAATTTATTTTACTTTTTCAGCCCCTCAGAAAAACGTTTCTCTTTATAAATATTTACATTCATATTGTAGCCTACGTACCATGCGCTCGTTTTACGTGAAAGTGGAAATATCGCTTATACCTAAGCTAGCCAGCTTAAAAGTAAACGATCCTTTAGTAACAAGTAGCAAACAAAAAGTGTAAGACCTCCCACAGTGGGCATAACAGGCCGCAGGCCTTTTTCGGGGGGGCCTAGGGGGGGCAGAGCCCCCCCAGCGAGCTAAGCGAGTAGTTACATGTGATTAGGTAATCAATGTTTAAATTTTTCCTGAAATGTGCTTTAATAACCAAAATTACGTCCCTAAAAAGGGAAAATCCTTGCTCAAAATTTGCTTTGATTTTATTTTGGCAATATTTATCAGTTTTTACTAAACTATTATTAGTTAACCTAGGCCCAGCTTCCAATTTACCATACCTGATATTCACCTGGGGTACGTTATAAAACAAAAATGTATGGGTTCAGAATAAGAAATGAATACAATGTAATATCTCATATCAAATAATAAAAGTTAATATTCATAAATAATTAGCTACTTCGAAAGTGCAAAAAATTTAATATGACTGTTTACGAAGGTTGGTTGTAGGCTGGTGTACCGTTATATGTAGGACATTTAGTGAAACGTCTCAATTACATACTTTATCCTTGAAGAAGTACCGTAACACAGGTTTTGGTTATTTCTTGCAAGTAAATTAGTAATTTAAAAAATCCACTATTTTTGTTCCAATGCAACAATATATCCTTTCTACAACACATGTATAACCAAGCCACAACTTTGCCCTTGAATTCGATAAAGGTTTTAATTTAAGTGTTCTCTCTCTAATAAAAGAGAGAATGTGGGCCTTCTTTGACATATTTTTTACAAAAAAATTATTTAAATTTTTATTAAAATGTAATGAAAAATAATAATATAATAAGTAATATAATTCAATAAAAAATATTTATTAAAATTATTTTTTACTGTCACATTTATTGAGAAAACATTATTCATATAAATATCAGGCAATATAAATACTAGTACAGGAACTTAATAAGTTTTAAATTGAATCTGTCATCAAGATCATACTGAGTAAAACTTTGAGAAAAATTACAAAAACGTAATATTCTCTGTCATCGTGCACCTCGCAATCGAAAGCTTGATCGGTCGAGTCATAACGTAATTCGCATAAAGTTATGATGCCTCGCAGCGTAGTAGTGTCAATGGCTCCGTTAAATTACGTTCCAACCGAAGATTGGGATGTAATAAGGATCCCAAGCGACCTTCTTCATGCTTTACTTTGCATAAAAGTACTATAATATTGGCACTTTGGCATCATGCCAAAATAGCCCAAAATATTGTAAAGGTACCCTTAATTTTAAAGTATTTAATGTAAAAAAGAGTAATTTATTTCAATGGAAATAATACATAAAACTTCTCCAGGAGCTTGTCATCACTTTTTCATAATCTTTATTGAGGCTTTTTCATAACTACGCCGAAACATATCTTTCAAGTTCTATGGTACAGTTTCTATCTTTTACAGTTTCAGGGACATTACGAAAATGTCCACCAAAACGAATCACGTGGAACAATTTTATTTCGCTAATTTATAATATATCGGCCCCTTGCCCACCTTCGGTGCCTTTTCTGCCAATCCGTTCCAGCACAGAAATTTTCGAGAAATGCGTGGAGAGAGCAGTGTTTGCTTATCTTCCATGCAACGCCACTTCGCGAGCATTTTATTTTGAGCCCCGCAGGCGTTTGCTCGCTCGCTCGCTTTGCACACACCCTGCGAATTCCGCGCCATCAGTTCCGACACGGCACACCTGGGAGGGCGCCGCGCCTCGGAGTTCGCGACGGCGGCGAAAAAGATATCCCTCGCCGACATGCGCCCATGTTCTTGCGCCATTTCGTTTCTCATTTTTTTATTTTTTTCCACTAAGAGGCAGCCAAAGTCAAAACCATTTAACTTACACCCAGGCCACCACGCGAACTCGGAGAAATCACGCGAAAATGTCAAGTTCAAGGTTTCACGTTGTGAAACTGCGCAATCGTGATCGCTTTTTTTTATTATTCCTTAAATATTTAAGTATCCACTGAATCAATATAACCCCGCTAACATATTAAATTTGAAATGAAAACGATTATTTTTCTGTTTTAATGTGTAGAATCGTAAATGTTTTTGCTTAAAAATACTGTGAAAATGTTACATATTTATTTATTCCTTTGCCGCTGACACTGCTATTATTCCAGTTTCTTCTCCCATCACATGTAAAATATCAGCTGCCACCCTCAATGCGTACTTGTAATTCTTCATCCAATATTTTTCAAATATAATAGGGGTGAAACAATCGTCAAAGTTGAATATTAAAACTCTATAAATGCCGCCCTCTATCAGAATTATTGCCGTACATATTAAGCAAAGTTTATGTTTGCTAACTCGCATTAATTCTTTTTTTATGAATAATTTAATCTATAACAGGGATGGAGTAATTGTGGAAAAAATTAAAAATGGGAATACATTAACTATAACAGTATACGTTCAAATTTCACTTTGATATTATTAGCTCCATTGCATACAATGAATGAATAATAGGAATTATTTCCACTCACATTTTACGTAGGTACGTGAAACATGATATCTATTTTACACAACCTCTACCCATATATACTTACTGCGATCTAAAATTTCTGCTCATATTTTCCGGTACGTAAAATATATTCAGTTTCGTTTCCATATATATGAAAAAAAATCCCGTCTCGGGGACCGAAAAATTGATCATCATCAGGATTTATCCGTCGTCGTATTTCGTCGCTTTTTATGATTCCCTGGCCAGAAAAGCGTGAGCTGGAAGGAAAAAACTATCCTGGAACGGTATTAAATCAAATATTCAATCATAATTCCTCGTGTGAATTGTTTCATTTAACATCCGATCATTTCGCGCGTAGAAGCCTACAATACATATGTAACCGACCAATAGCATACTTGGATCTCATATAACTCAGTATAATAGCCAACAAGAAATATATAAAACCAAATATAAAAAACTCTCTCTAAAAATATCATTCTCATACCAATGTAATGCACTGAAGAGGTTGCCAAACTCTTGCGTTGTAGAAGTTTGATCCAATGACATCTTTTTTAAGGTTCCTTCGTAAATTCCCCCCATTTCAAAATATTCAGAGCTGCATTACAGGTATATAACGTGTACTGTCCGTTTAGTGAGTTCAATAGCGTTCTCAATTTGCAGAACCCTTATACGCATAACATTGCCAAGAGAAAACAAACAGGTTAAGGGGTAAGAATTTGTGCCGGCATTTCAGAGAAACAGAAGACGATTCTCGATAGTACACTCCTGCCCCTTGATACCTTGATTGTTATCCCTACTCGTCCCAAGTGAAGGGGCATCATGTTTTCGAAGAATGCTGGCCATGTAAACAGATCTGTGGAGCAGAACAAGCTTGCATACGCCAACGAATACCCCGAGTACGCGAGTTTGAGCGGCAGCCAAAATTACTTCGATCCCGTGGCTGTACAGGTAATATGAACGTCAAACAAGAAAATTTTCGGGGATTAATAGGGTGTGTTTCCGTATATATCTCACCAGGGGAATATATAGCATTTTTATTGGGGGGACACAAGGGTTTGACAGGTATTTTCATATTTGAAGTTATAAAAAAATGCTGCAATTAATGTATAAAATATTCTCTTAATTTAACATGAAAGTTATTAATGCTAAATTAAATGATTGGGGCTCCGTAATGCACAAAATAAAACTGACGTAATGATAATCGTATTAAAAATCTTGTCTATTTTTTTAAGCATCTTCGGGAGAACGTGCTCCCTCGCCCCCCCCCCTTTATCCGCCTATGTATCTCATTTTAATTTGAAACTAAATTACTCCAAATCAATGAAAATTTTCCCATTTCAATGATAAATAGGTAAAATGGATAATTTTAGGCGTGACCTCGTGAAATTGCTTCAGTTTGAAATTTAGAAAAACCCTTTAGATTCCACATAAATAATTTTAATATAGACCAGTTCCTTCGCGATGCGACACCATTATGTCAAAAAAAATAAAAAGAAAGCCTTCGCGATCAGAAACGGGAAAGAAGAAAATACAGTCTAGACGACCGCACGAGAAAAATGGACGGTGATGTCTAAAATTACCGCAACCGCTAAGTAGTAATTGTGTCCGAAAGGAATCATTTTTGCCGATATTTTCTCTATCCCAAAAATAAAAAGTGAAACGCGACAGATCGATCCACGCTTATTGACACCCGTCACCCTCAAACAACCGGCATTCTGTCGTTTTGTTTTGCTAGCTTAATACTTGCGCCATCATTTCTGGATTTTTCAGATTTAATGGAAAATGCAGTATTTAACATATACCTAAAATTTGAATCGTCAGAATTTTCAAGCGATATAATTTCTACAGATACAGGAGAACCTTGGCAAGAGTTTAGTAGAATAGAATTTAAGAATAGTGCATAGAGTAGACCAAGTCCATTGGACACTAGATTCAACAGATTTTACTGTTATGGCATAAATTCACTCTTCTAGATAAAAAATTAAACAGTTTCATTTACAAACCGTACAGAAGACAATTAGAGAAATAAAAGCAACACATATGATATAATTAGGAACGTTTGGCCATGGTACCACAAAAAAATTAAAACGCTCATCACCAACCTCCACCGTACTAACCTCTAACTTGATGAGTGTTAGTTTCTGGAGGCAATTTTTAAGTTTTAGCATTTTGGATATACTTTATCGAACACTTGGTGGCATACAAGATGTAAAAAAATATTTAAACTATTTCTCATCTCTTAATAAGTAATAGCTCAAATAGAATTTTCACATATTTTAAGTACACACATTTGGGAGGTTTTCTATGTACACTTACAATTAGTGATAAGCCAGTTGTAATCCATATTTGTTCACTCAATGTAGTCTAACATTTAAAATTTCAAAATAAGAGCTTCTGTTCTGAACGAATTCTACGACGCAAAAAACTGCAATATCGGACCGATTGAAATGAAGTGATGCGTCCCATTATGTAATTCATTTTCATTTTCTAGAACATGAGCATCTGCCCAGATGCATACAAAGGAGGACTCGTTTTATTTTGACTGGCTGCCGATTTTGACTCTCGCCCGCTCCTGTCGGAGCAGTCTGGTCCGTGTGTAGTCGCGATGAAAAAAAATACATAACGGGGACCATGCTTGCATGAACCGGTCAAGCAAGGGAGGAAGAGATTGGAAAGTATCGCAAAAATGTATTCTCGGTTGCTTTCAAACCCTTCTCTCGGCCCATTAATCTTTATTCAAGCTAGGGCCAAACATAAAACCACGCTACGCCTGAATAGCTTCCGCGAGGATGCAAAGCAGAAAAATTGAAGTAAAGTGGATCGGATAGCCTGTTTACCACCGTGATGTTGGATGGAAGGAGTAGGCGCGTATGGTAATTTTGCTCCAGGAAAACTACATGTTGTCCGAGGAGAAGCGAAGCACGACATCGAAACTACGCCCGGCAGAAACAACACCAAACTTTCCTTTCATTCGACTATCGCGCTAAGTTTTGTTGAACGATCCAAAACATTAGATGAGGAAGACGTGATAACGAGAGAAAGCACGAAAGTCGATTCAACCGAGCGAAGCGACGTGCTAAATGTTTAATTTATTTACAAACAAGTTAGATTAGACAGACATGACAAATTAGTCTGATTTAAATATCGAAAAAATTAGTCTGAATTTCATCTGATCATCAATAGATATTTTTTTCGCTTCAAAATGGGAGCCTTAAATTAATTAAAGTACTGAAAATGATGAAAAGTAAAGAAAACTTTGTAATTCCACATAAATATTTAATATGACACCTAGGTTTAGACGTGGCACGCCATCGTTTAGTAAAGATGCATAGAAGGCAGAGAATTAACTAGACGATGCATTTGTACTAAACGATGACGTGCCATGTCGAAACCTACGTCGTAGATTATTTGTGGAATTACAAAGTTTTCTTTACTTTCCACTATAAGCAAGCGTGCGCTCTGGCGTATAAAGTACGCCAATATTCGAAAACCAAGGATTTCAGCATTGCAAGTGCATTCTGGTCTAGAATGGCCTCGTTTATTCTTACAATGTACTTTGACTGTCCATAGTGCGAGTTTTCAAACCTCGAAGTATTGTAGCTAATTTATTTTTAGATCGGCAGGAGGAACCGACACCGTGACCGGCCGTGTACCTCATGCTTCGCTTACATTGAATGACCTCGCATATTCTTACAATTTCATTTCGACTTTCTGTAGCGTGAGTTTTTAAATCACAAAGTATTGCAGGAAATATTTTAAGATCGGCAAGAGGAGCCCGACACCCGTGGCGTATGAATTACGCCGCGCGACCGGCCGTGTACCAGCTATACCACCTATGTACCTTTATATCTGTATCACCTATAAATGTACAAGCTTTAACTAATTTCTAATAATGAAGATAAATTTTAACAAAAATCGAGAGTTGTCATATAAATGCATGTATGGTGGACAAAGTGCGTCACGCGCCCAGTCGTGTAAAAATATCAGGCGCGCCCGCTCAAGGGTTAAGTGCCTAGATTCCATAAAGTGACGCCTGAAAATACTAATTATAAATAAAACGCCATATAATTTTTCGATGCAGTGCATCATCTTTAAACTTATTAAATACGAGAATGGCATGGCTGAAAACAATAGAAATCCTGATAACTGAACATCAATAATTTTATAAAATAACCGAAACCCCTTCCTAGCTGCTCAGATACAACGAAAAGGCTGTTATACACACAAATAACATGAGTAGCCCACTCTTGGTATCACGGCTCTTTCACTGCCAGTCGGTGGAACCATGAAATTATATTATGCAATAAAAATTGCAATAGCAGTACATAAAAATTATACGCAGGATTACTCATGTTTTATCTCAGAGAGTTCACTCATGTTTTATAACAAAAATTATTCCAGACTGCAACACAAAATCATCGCCTTATCGGTAATAAAATGACAATAAAATTACTCGACCACCGATCATATCACCGATCATAATCAACAGCCAGCCATCTCATCAGCCCTTAAAGCGAGTTTTAGAATTTAATCGGTAAATTTCAGCCGTTGCAAAATGACACGATTTAACGGTGATCCAATCTATTGCTTGCGCTTTACATCGTTTCATCAGAAATATTGTTTCTCATTCCATTATAAATTTTTACGGTAGTTTTAAACAAATTTCGAAATGCCGATGACTGATCTGCGATGGCAAACTCGTCCATCTAAATAATGTTCGTCAAAAAGGTCAAATCATAATCTCAACCCCTTTCGCTATTATAGAGTTGATTATACTGTCCAACTTCCTGAAATTTCTCTTAGTTTTTTTTTGGCACGAAACCATCATCTGGCCTCTCATTGAAGTGTGTCAGAAAGTTGTAAATCGTAGCTTAATACAATAATCGCGCAACCTAATGATAACATAATAGAGGAAGAAAAATACGTCAAGGATCATGGTCGAGGAATATGTATTTCTCATCTCTAACGCATCAAAAAAAAATAGCAGGTGATATACCGGAAGAAAACCAATCATCACATCACTTATTTCTTGGAATTTAAATATAATTACTTAATATAGAATTTAGGCGCCTAAATAAAAGTAGAGAAACTGAGAACTTTATAATGAAATAGTAACAAATACGTCCAAAGAGCTGAAGGAATAAGTTCCTATGATAAGTATGTTGTTTTTTTAAATTCAAATATCGACATTTATTACTGCTACCTAGAAAATAAGAAATCAACGAATGTGGTTAATTTTAATGTAATTTAATTTTAATTTGCCACTTATCCAACTATTTAATACGACCCTTTCGCTACTTTCGCAACAAACGATTTGATTTAATTCTTATCTCTCATGCTGTTATAAGTTCTATAGCTGCACTAATATTTACGGTAATGTCTTGCAAACGTACTCCATGTGCAGCTCAATATCTATTTCGCAGGGATACTATATCTGAAATAGCATTTCATTTGTAAATGAATGATGAGTGAATTCCATACTACATTATTTTAAGCTCTCAAAAATCAGTTAATAAATAATAATCGTGGATTCTCCGTAGTAAAACAACGTTTAGTTTTTCATCGTTGCTCAAGAATTAACCTCGCATTCAAAATGTCCTACTGGGCAGTAAGAACGGCTGATAAGTTTTGCGTCGAAAGTACCAAAATGTATTCATTTAATCCTCCGTTGGTCGCGTGGCGTCCGCCAAACCATTTTCTTTGCTTTCCCCACATCGTATTTTCATTTTTAGGAAATTCATATTCCTCGTGTATTATTACTTTATGATTCTGAAATAGTCACCAATATGACCATATGTTTTATCACATTTATGGAA
Source organism: Ischnura elegans (assembly GCF_921293095.1). NCBI lineage: Eukaryota > Metazoa > Arthropoda > Insecta > Odonata > Coenagrionidae > Ischnura > Ischnura elegans. The sequence continues at coordinate 113,343,246 of NC_060248.1, forward strand.
TATATTTTGATATTTTGTTGTTTTTGGAGTCTAGTAGACGCCACGCAACAACTTGAGTTACAATACGTTACGTGCTAATAGCTTCGTGATATTCATCGCAAAGTTTTTAAATACGTTTATAATTTAAAATAACTACTTAAAGCATTAAATTACCTATTACTAAACTTTTATTAAATTACCAACTATTAAACTATTTAAGCAATAAATTTTGAAGATGCGTCTTATTGCTTGGCATTGCTTACTGTAAAAAATTTTAGATCGGAATATAACTATTATTATGAAGAATTTACTAATAAATATATGTTTATGCTATTACTATTATGTTTCTCACATAATTTGAGTGAACTTTGGCGTATAATACACCGCTTTCCCCTCTGCTACTTACGTTTATGGTGGCTCATTTCATTGATGTAGATGCATGACATTAACTGTAAACATGCACATGACAATTTTGTGGTCGGACAATCTGAACGCACTATTAATATAAAATGTCTCCGAAATTAATAATTAACCCTGAAGTCAAAATTATTTGTTAGGTTATTAACAAAATCCGTACTGTGAGACTGTTGAAATATGTTTTCATTTACCGTCCAAATTAAACATGTTGATATAATTTCAATGAAAGAAAAACTGTAAGAAACGTTAAAATGGAGTATTCAGTTATTTATTAATAAACATATCTCACTCAATATTATGCATAAATTTTTTGTCCACTCGTGAAATAAATTATTCAATGATTTACTTATTTAGTTAAAACAGTAAGTTTCACTTTCATGTATTGTGTTTAATCATTCCAAAAATGTGTCTGTAATACGAACCGCGAACAATAGTGTTCCAAAATGTGACGCTACTGACGGAGGGTTAATTTTTCGCACGATTAGACAAAAATATCCTTGATAGCCAGTATAAAATTACAGATTTTCAAATGCAATATCCAGGAATAGGGTACTTTCCTTCATCATAGAAAACAAAAGGCATGGATTGCGATTCGTTACCCACCATTAGTGTATCCATTAGGTATATAAAAATTATTTGGTTATATAAATCTCAGTTTAGAATGTTAATGGTCAATTTTAACCTCATTTGAAAAAGGCCAGTTTGGCGCTCATGCAATGCCACTCCACGTGACGTCAAAGGGACCCAGATGCTATACGAGTAGACAGGAGTGTACGAGAGTACAGGAGTATACGAGTAGACAGGAGATTACCAATGCATGCATGAGGCAAAGAGCTCAGGGAAACATCTCTTAAGAATCACCTATTTAAATTGCCTACGATCGGAAAGTTTCCTTCGTTTGATAGGGTATTAATAATCCTTATTTATGCCAAGCACTAACTTCTGGCAGGGTACTCTGCTACATGCTAGCAGCCTGTATCGTAGCGGCGCTCATATCCTCGCACCAAGGTCACCTCCCACGGCGGCATCGGGAACCAGAATGACGTCACACGGGTTTTTCCCAACATTCATACTTAGCCGTCGCGTTTCCGCGCGCTTGGAAATTTTCATTTTTCATTTTATCGCGAAAATTAGTTATCGTCATTTACAAATCTAAAAGCGTGAAATGCGTACTCCAGGAGTAATAATGTTTTGATTTAGGCAATAAAAAATAATAGGAAACCACCCTATTACGGTGAGAAAAGCCTATTTTTATGGCCAACAGTCTATGAAGTAAAATACACTGAGTATATTTGGAAATTAACGTGAACAAGAATAATTCCTCGTTTCTCGCCCCAGCGCCCTAAAGGTTACGACGGTCCGTGGTTACTGGACACAAGTGCAAATTCATTGGTGAGTATAGTGTAAAATACTTTCGCATAAGTGACATCGAGTTTCTAAGCCAATGAAGTAATTAATGCCCGAAAGGTACAGTTTGAATAATAAAGATGATGTGGAAGCCTAGCTTATCCCACGGATTGAAATCTATTTATTCATCGTATTTTGTATTCATACTAGCCTTCGTTCAACGGGAAAAGCATGGAAGACTGGCACATTTTTGTGAAAGCGAAATTTGATGGATTTTTGATAAATTCGGAGCAAAGGAAATGAGATAAGGGGTTACGTAGAGATAACGGAAACGTCAGACTCTAGCCTTCATCTTTGGAGCTGACTGCAGAGATTTATGGCAACCGTTCGACCTGTCCATATTTTCATTCTCAACCATGAAAGAGTTGCCTCGCCTTTCCTGGCGTATCTCCCTCAAATATAAAATTCTCTCATCCCATGCTATCCTACTAAAACTTCCTAGTCTTTTGAATTTCAACGTCAAACAAAATGGATATTTATCTCTTTTAAACTTATGAAAATTTTTGGAAAAGCAGGGACAGTGATGACAGCTAACTTTAGTGGAACAGCATGGGTGCTAGGGCTATTACAACAAAGGAGAGTACCATGTTGATGACAACCCATCTATCCGAGATGAGATGAAAGGGAAAGTTCATGAGTTGCTGTCGTTTAAAAAGCCCATTTACGTTATCATGAATGGAAAAACTAATTGTACTGATGTAGCTCTGGGTTGAGATGTAATACAAACCTGCTTTTTTAGGTTTTTTCGTGTTATTTCAGTTCTGTTAATGGACTCATCTGTATTTTTATGATCTAAATCCCGAATTGACCTTAGGTTTTTTTCGATCACGTCGGAATTTTTTGTAAATCGCTGTCTGTCAAAAGTGTCATAATTAAAGGAAATCAAATACACAATTATATGTGCGTGCACATGAAAAAAACTCAACATGCACATCTTCTACCAATTAATACAGTCGATATTCGTTTCTTTCATGCAGCGTACCAAGATAGATAGGAATAAATAATAAGAGGGTAAAAAAAGCAGAAAGATTTCAGACATTTAACTGCTTCTTGTAGTAACTATTGAGCATTCTGTTCAAAAATAGTTTCAATATATACCAATTTTAAGAGGAATAGGTAAACAAAATATCCTACTATGGCCACGTGAATTAAATACTCACTATTAATTCATTTGGTTTCATTTTTTTCCACGTGCATATTTACCATACAATCAATTTACTCTGGAATTAATAGTTTCTCTTAATAGTTTCCTATACTTAAATTCAAATAATTTTTGAAAAATATTCAATTATGTGACAATTTCTTTCAAAGTGTGCATATTTTCCCAGATTTTCATTAATATGATATTTTATTAAAACAGATTTTTGTAAATATAATTTCACCCATTTTTTATATAATTTTATCGAAAAAGGCAACATCTTATGGCATGTCCTTGATAAGTAAAAAAGATTTTCAGGGGAAGAAAGACCATTTAGGCCATATTTCCAAGGCAATAAACAACACGGCCCAGAATCCAGACTTAATGTGAATTCAGAATAGAAAGGAAGGCAGGACATCTAGTTGGTGAAGATAAAACGGACAGATTAGATTCGCACTAAGACGATAAAGGAGAGCTATGAGAGAAATTAAGAAGAGGCACTTCCAAAGCGGCAAGACCCACTTTGTTAGACAGCAACTTGAGATAAAACAATTGTGAAAGGATCATCATTCAACGATGAGAGATTAGAATCCCAGAAAATTATGTCCAAAGGCAACGACTTGGCTAAAACAATATGAGTATAAAATAAATATGCAGTAAAATCGTAATATAAGAGGACATAATGCATATAAATCAGTTATCCGACATGAAACTTAAATGACTCACAAAAAAAATTACAATAAATTGAAAGCCAGGAAGGCGCGGTAGCCTAGTGGACAAAGCACTCGGCTGCTAATCGAGGGATCTCCGGTTGGAGTCCAAGGTGGAGCCTTCAGATAAAAATCTCAAATAAAAATCCTCGAAGTGCGAGGTGGCGCAGGGAAAGGAAATTGTCCCACTAGCCTTGATTTTTCACTCCCCTCACCTTGCTTGGGTGTTTTCCTGCGGTCAGTTTTTTCCAATAAGGACTTAGGGTAATATCCTTAGGTATAACTTACGTGGGGAACGTTTGCTCAAATCTTTTTTACACTTGGTAATTGTAACTTTGCTCACTTTACATTTTTGTTATTTTTATAGCATGTCACTATTTTTTTAATTGACGGCGTCTGTGGCGGCGGGGTAACGTTCTCGCCAGCCAAACAAGAGGTCGCGGTATCGTGTCCCGCCTGGGTAGGTTTCCCCAGTCCAGGGCATGGTTGTTTGTGTACGTTAACTTGTTACATTTGTTGAATACCCCGGTATAAAATGGCCAATAAGAGCTGTATCCGGTGGTTTGAGAATAACATTTTTTTTATAAAAAATAAATAATTTGATCGCAATTAATTTCGAGAGTAACTTGACAGTTTATTCCTCTGCAAATATTCAATGTATGGCAAGGGATGATGGGACTTTCTCGTCCCAATCTCGCTCAAAAAAGACCAATTATTATTATTATTTTATACCGTAAATGTGTGATTTCACAAGCTCAAAACTTAGCCGGAGGTGAGCTCTTCCCTAACTCAGTGAACCAAGGCCAAACTTGCAAGAAAGGATGAAATGAAAACCTTATAATATAAAAAGTGAAATCTCGGAAAATGACGATTGATAATAATAGAGTCGGACGTTGAAGAAAAGTTGGGAAGATAAAAAGTTTTAAAAAACAAAACAGAGAGAGGTAGAGAGAGAAAGCAAAAGTCGAAAGCGAATTCACCACTGGTTTAAAAAAAGGGGCAGTTAGGGCTTCGACGAACTAATTCAAGGATTATAAACGATGGTGAGACTGATAGAGGGTTTGATTGATTACGTGTCAAAGTTTCCGCCGTGGGTTAATCGGGCAGGAAACCAGCATGACTGCTGCTGCTATCCCAAGTGGGCGGAGATGCATGAGTGTTGCATTAACTCCTGCGGCTCAGCAACATGTCTAGCGGGCAATGAGAGAACGGGACGCTTATCGGGATCATCGCGGGAGTAGGTACGTGCTGTAAAGCGCCATTCGCAAGCTGGTGACAAGTGCCGGAAACACTGAAAGGTATGCCACCGCGGCAAAGAAATATTCCACTGCGATTGAGCTTGAGGAATTCAAAATTTGTTGTCATGGAAACCATCATTCCCATCAGGTGAGTTATTCTATATTTCCGAATAGAAATGACAACACTAGGAGGGCTTTATGAACTTCAAATAAATCGTTCAATGAGTTACTCATTGCTCGAAGTAATAACAGTAACGCGATGCAAATGAACACTTCCCGTCTAAGTGAGCTCCCCAAGTGATCCATTGCTCGCGCGCCGTAGGAGATTACCTATAGAACTTCCAAGCAATCCCCGTATTTGGCTTAATATTTGACGACATGTAAATTTGAGTCCAAAGCTGGAAATACAGAACTAATTCCCAAGACCAAGTCCCACCAGTAAAAATGAATAAAGGAAAATTACCTATCTTGGTCAAGTGATAAGATATATTCTCCGAATTAATGATTCACAAACCCTTGTTGTACTAGAAAATAGATTTTTCTGCAAAGTATAAAAAAGTATATCGCACATATCAAATCATACTAAACCTTTGTATTATATCAAGTAAATAAGGCAATTTCGACAAACAGCAATAATATAGGGAAACTGATACGGAAAAAAATAAAAAATCGATATAATTCTTTTCATTCCCTTTGAGAACCAATGAGTGTTTCGACTACAGCATGAAATTTAAATAGCCATAACAATTTCAAAGCACTGCATGTCCACCTTCTGTGCCGCAGCGTGGACTTGAGACGTCAATACAGTTTTCGGTAAAGGCAGTCTGAGAATCGCCATGGAGGAAGTTGGCTTGGCGATGCAACTGGTAGCATACATGACCGGTAATATTCGAGAGATCCGGGTTCGAATCGCGGCTAAGTCGAATGATTTTTTCGTGGAAAATGTCATCCTTAGTTTATATAACAATTTCACCAAAATATGTTACACAAAAATTAACACATTGGTCGCGGCATGAGAACGTGAATTAGTCAATCATTCTGCAATAACTCTTCTTGATAATGTTGATGTAACAACGAATCGCGTCTCATTAAAATAAATCCTGTGGAGATATTGCAAGTTTCTAATTTAAAAAATATACTCCGATGGGTTTAAGATCGCTGATTCTTCACCGCGAACAACTGAGAATTAGACAGCGGATCGAAAAATGCATCAAACTCAATATCCATACAAAATAAAAATGGCAAACCAGTCAATCACTGCGAGACTTTGTCAGTGAGGAATGAGGCGGTGAAGGGTGATTCCTAGGTTGCTGTTTTGCTCCTTCGAAGAATGCCTCCTTCTTCCTCAACCTTTCGCCATTTCACCTCCATCTCCCCCCTCCCGAGTCTCTCTACCGACAGCGCCACCTTCGGCCTGCCTCAGTTCACACCCCCACGGTCACAATTGTTCCGGCGCCGTCGCCTCTTAGCGAGGTGCCAACCCAGAGAGGTTCCCCAACACGCAACGATGCTGCCACCTCTCGCAATCACCTCATGCTATGCTGCTGCCCATGGGAGTTATGCATGAACTACACAGCGATTTAGAACGTAATTAAGTTACCTTGCTCGATAAACTACTTCCCAATATATTAAAATGAAGTCCTTCAAGGAACGTACGAGCAATTGAATGAGCCAATTGCTGCGATTACTATGTATTATACGAGAGGGTTTAAAAGCCAAGGGGTAAAAGAGATTTCTTTTCTAAACAGATTCGGGAGCAGAAATCAGGTAAAGAAAACATGAGAGATCAACTAGAAATTTTATACTATATTTTATTTTCCACTATATGTTAGCACAGAAGAAAGGCTCACTCGTATATCTTGGCTACTAAGTTTTTATATATTTTTTCAATCAATGGAAAAAAGCACTTGTTCCCCTTGACTTTTCATTCCCTCATATATCTTTGCGACGAATAGTCCTCTAAATCAAACATTTCAATGAACACACTAAGAATTTTTACAAAGCATAAAGACTTACTTGACGAACGACTTATTCGTTTTCTGCCATTTTGATCAAAAAATACAAATCCCATGAAATTGAAGGCTATATACGTGTTACCAACAGGAATTGCATTGAGTAGATATTCTCGGCTTGCAAAAATTAGGAGATTTTACATTTTTTGCATATTATTGCATCATCTGGTTTTCAACACGTTTTTTTTTTAACATTATGGAAAGAATTAACTGTAAATGACCACCTTCAATTTGATATTTCTAATGCTCTTTCCCATAACAACTAATGAAATGGTATAAATTCATATAATTCAAGAAATGAATGAAATCAAGAAAATTTGCTTTAATGTTCTTATGGCTATCTGTGGAGTCATAGGTGATAAGGACTATAAGAGACGTTGATTTAGGTTGAGTCCGTGTGTGAGAATCAATGTACTGCCAGAAGATTTGCCTGTCGCTAAATGTGCATTTTGAACTGTGAAAAAGACCTTGAGTAAAGGATATTAAGAAGCCGCTGCAATATATATTTGCGATAATCACGTACACTTGAATACACCGATACTCTCAAGATTGAGAGGCCTAGCTTTGGAACACGAAGAAGTAAAAGAAACGTGTCCGGTAAAAATTAGGAAAATGAGGACACTCATGTATTCTTTTCAAAACTCTCTCAAATGAATGTACTGCTAAAGGGAAGTAGGTAACTTATGATTGGAATGAATGGATAGAAGTTTCCGCAAACCACATGAATGGAACCAAGTTTGAAGTTTTCATTATGGAAGGGAGTCATGGACGTTGACAACAGCAGATAAGTCTAGATTGGTATGAATGAAAATATTGTATTACCGTTGAGTGATGAAATAATGGTTGGAACGAATAATAGCAGTGAGGAAGTTCGAGGCACATTGGGAGAAAATAGAAGCCTTATAAACACCCTAAGAAGAAGACGGGAAAACTAAATCAGCCATACCATTCGGCTTAATGGCGTGATGAAGACAACCGTCGAAGAGAAAGTGGACGGGAAGCGGGTGGGAAAGGATGACATCAAATGAGTTACACGACTATAGATTATTAAGTATTTCAAAGAGAAGAAATAGGTCAACATAAAAAAGTTAGCTGAAAGTTTAGCTAAATGGAGAAGAACGTCAAATCAATCCTCAGGTTTCGGACTCATGGTGATGACTAAGATAGACTAGAGATTAGCCTCAAACCGGAATGCTTCATATTCTCATCAAGGCCAATTTTTCCTTTATTTTATTGGCGTATAACTCTATTTTCTGTCTAAATATACGTACATATGGATACTCAGTACACAATTTATATTCTGTAACATTTTGCTCTTAGTCGCAACTTATACAATTTTGAGAATTAACATTTTCTAGATACTATATAACGAAAATGGTTACACTAATCTGGATAAATGATTGACATAAAGTTTAAATTAAATTTGAAAAATAATAAAATTTACGGAGAAACCTCTGTTCACGGATACCTCTGACTTAAGGATAAGGATTTGCACTTGTATAAGGATAGAGAGATCTCTAATTTATGTACTCTCTCACTTACGGAATAGGACAGTTTCTAGGCGCAATTTTACTCTTTTACGGACACCATCGTCATTGATTTTCTGAACAATCTCTAAAAAAATTATTATTTTTTATTGACTATAATATACTTAGAGGCCTTTCCTCTGGGCTACAACCTTGTCGCGGTGGAAAGGCTTGCAAATTCCTATGACCCCTAGAGCTGCACTGGCGGGATTAATTCTAAATTATTCCCGGTAGGGCCACCCATGCCAGATAGGTCGAAGGGTAGGAGCCAGAAGAAAGATAGTCCGCGTGATGGTGTCACATGAAAAACACTGTTGGAATGGAAGTGGGAAACCCTAGCAACTATATCTTCCCTGAAAGCATGGAGTACAACCAAATGAGCCTCGGAATCTCATCATCTGGGACCCATCCGCAAAGGGCGGGAGTCGGGCACGGCAGCGAGGTCGGCAAAGGTCCTCGGGGTCGTCAACTTGCGAAATCCTTGCAGAGACTTATCATCATCACCATCAGCAGCAGCAGCAGCAATGAAGGAAGAATAAAAGAAGACCAAGAAGATAGAGAAGAAGAAGTCGGCTTTAAATGCAGGGACGTGGAATGTGAGGACAATGAGGCAGTGCTGGACGGAAAGGGAGGCTTCCAGATCACTTCTTTAGTACTCCATGGAAACCTACCTTAAATGGTAGAATACTATGATCATAATAATACTCAGAGGGTGAACTTTATGGTATTTATTTATATAATAAATTTCACCCTCTAAGGCACTCCTATTCATTTTTTATAAAGGCTAAAATAATAAATAATAAAAAGGCTAAAATAATAAATAATAAAAGGCTACAATAATAAATTAATAAAGACGAAGGAGAGTTGGAGGAAGGGAATCAGGGTCAACTATTCCGCGAACTACTCGGAAGTAGTGCTAACCGTTTGCGGTGAGGCCTAGAAGAACACGATACGGTGACGACAGATGGTGCCTAAGGCGCTTGATCCTTCGGACTGCGCCTGAGGCTAAAAATCCCCCAATTCCCTCCGCACCAGTCTGCAGCAGTCTGCCGCGCTCTCAATAATAGATGGAATTTTCCGCGTCGAGAATGATCTCAACACCACCTACCGGGAAATGGCTCAAGCGCTCCGAGGCGTTCGGTGACACCTTCGCCAGTCTCCCATTCCATGCGGAGTTAAGTTTGTCGCGAGGAACGCGAAGTGCCTTGTGGTACCCACCCGTGACTCCGCACCATCGCCCTCTCACCGCCGATGGATGTGTGCATATTTAACGGTAGGAATTACTCCGTAAGTAGAATGCTCGGCTCACGGAAACAGGTACATTCAGAGAGACAGAGAGAGGTAACACAAGGAATCGTGAAACAATAATAAACGCGCCGAAATTAAAAAGAAATTTTTTGCAGAGAAACCATCCAGTTTTGATTTCAAATGGGAAAAAATATGAATTAAAAAAATCGCTGTAATACATTTTTCTTGCAAATTTCATTTCTGTAAAAAATTCTGGCACCTCAAAAATATTACCCATGCGAAATGTAGGTATATTTCCTGAGAAGGTTCATGTAGATCGATATCACCGGAAAAGGTATTCCTTGAAGAAGACTACATACATTTCGATGAACCAAAAGAAAATAGACACAAGGAAGTCAGATTAAGAATATCAAAATAAACAATTTTTTAAATAAATGCACTGAATAAAATAGAAAGTTCCATCATATGCACTTTGAGTTTAGATTTTTAAATTGGATAGGACGGAAAATATGCATTAAAATCGCTGAAATAAACTTTTTTCCACGTGACTGTTACAAAACGGTCCAGTACCTTAAACGCTATTACTTCTTCAGGATACATATTTCCCGAGGGTATAAATTTTGATCGAAATAATCGAAAGTTACATGCCTCGGATATAACTTCATTTAGATGAAATAAAATAAAATAGACAATTGACAAGACATAACAATAAATGAATGAAAAATCGTTGCAATATTGTTTTCCATCTGAATTCCATCGCTTTAAAAAGTTCTGCCACCTCAAAAATATTATTTCAAGGGAATGTATAACTCCGGAGAAAATAAATACACATACATTGAAATCATCGAAAGTGTCATTCCCTGCCTGGAGGATTTCATTTTGGTGAATCAAAATGAAAAACATGAAATGAAGTCATAATCAGAAAATTGAAAAATTAAGAAAATTGAATCGGCAGTAAAAAATAAGATTCAAAAGATACCCTTTCCTACAGATAAACCACTGGCACCAAAATGCGAAATTAAAGGAGAAATAATTCACTCAAAGCAAAAATGACAACACTCGCACTGTTCAAGCAGGTGAGGCTGCCATTTAAAGTTACATATCCATATACAAATGGAGTCATTTTTAGCTTATATGTACTACTAATCATCGCGTGCGCCTATTTTTGCGCAATGTTAGTCACGGTTATCATTTTCGTGCTTCCTGACAAGTTGCATGAAAGTGGATGCGATACATTGCAAGTAGCTTTCCATTAAAAAATTTGTACCGATTCCAAATTATCATACTCTAATAGAGGGTGACCAAAAATTATAATAAATCAATGTTTGAATTCATTATAAATGATTTCAGCTCATATTACGCAGGAAAATGATGGCGCAGTTTAGGTTTCTATGCTTATCAAATAAGATTACCATAAAATCAGGGCAGAGTAGCAAATATGTAGGTGAAGTTTTACTAGGCATTCTATGAAGGCATGAAGTCACTTCAAATCTGCTATTGTACACATTGCCAGAACTACAGTGATATCGCAGGGGAAGAGAATTTCGTTTAGTTTAATCCAAAAATCTATTATTTAGAACTAAATTTAGAGCTCCTATCGTTAAAACATAATTTATTTCACTGATTTGAAATTTTCACTGATTACTGCAAGTTTTTTTTATGTAGTTAAGTAAGACTCATGAGTTTTTTTTCAGGATAAAAGGCAAAAAGGATATAAATCATTAAACAGGGAGCTGTCAGATAAACGACAAAAGAATTAACATTTTGAAAATATATGTAAAATAAAAATGCGGTTGAAGTTCGGTTGAAATGAAACATGTTTGGTATCACATCAAAATCTCTCAATAACAACTTTAATAGCCAAAGTGATATAAGGTCATTATGTAGTAACCTAAACCTGCGGTGAAGTCATTTCGAGCGGCCAAAACCTAAGCCCTATCGAGAATCAATAAAATACTGAAATGCCTTTTCGGGGGGATGACTTCCAAGAAAAGGATCAGAGTAGTGATTTGAATATCTGGAGTGTTTTCCAGAAGTGAGGAGGAAGAATCTCTCAGAGTTCGGAAAGACAAGAAGGTTTGATGTGAGTGGTTGCGAAGGCTGAGTCTCGTGGATGCCCATAAAACAGATAGCGGTGGATGGGAAGGCGAAAGAGGAATGAAGAATGATGGATGAAGATGTTGAATGCAGAAAGAGGACTTGGTTGAGTAAATGGAAGGTGGCGCCCTTCTTCACCTTATCCTTTACGGCCACTGACTTATGATTAGAACGTGGAAGGAAAAAAATTGTCAGTTCGAATTTTTGAAAGTCTGTTTCAGCTAAGTTTTCTTAAATAGTATTACATGGAAAGACCTATAACAGAGAAAGCAGAGATGATTATTGTTTGTAAGAGCCTCTGGTTAGATGGTGGGGGAGTTGGTTATAACCAGAGGTTCTTACAATTGTCACCTTGTACCGATAGTTTGCCTCCTCTAATGATTCAAAAAGATAAATCAATGCTCCACAACTTTCATCCCATTAAAGTAAGTCATATCATCAGCAACTAATTAATCCAGTACTTTTATAATACAGAGTGGCATGTCATTATGATTGTAACGAGAGTGAATTTTACGGATTTTACGGTAAGCTACTTCTTTTTAGAATAAAGTTAAATGTGAATTTAAAAGGGACACAAATTCAAGTTAAGGTACCGGGGACGGTTTGGTGGAACTTATCTATCATGTGCCACAGAATGATTTGCAAATTTAAACTTTTATAAACAATATTACTTAACTTGTTAATTGTGAGTTTTATTAAATTTCTTTTTGAAATGAAAAATAGCAAATCATTCTGTTGAATAGGATACGTATTTGTTCACAATAGCAGGGCAAAAAATCAAGTAATTGGGGGAGGCCATTGCAAAAATAGTACTTCGTATTATTATTATGTCAAAGTAATAAACGCTGGAACTAATAAATATGCCAAAATATGTGTCAGTTCTCGCGAAAAAGTTGTCAAACTTTCTTAATTTCTCAGCTTACTAGTTTAACTTACGCATAGAAAATGTTAAATAAAATAGAAAAATAATTTGCCATACCTGACAGTTTAAGAGCCTAATTCCAGTTCAAACCTCGAGGCCATCTCAGTAAGCTGATTTTTCACTGACTCTTGATACGAAAGCATTTTTCAAATTGTAAATTGAGGAAAATAAGAGTCAAAATATTTCTCCGGGTTAAAAATCAAGGCTTAGAATTCGTCCAAGAAAGCCAGTTCATCAACTACCTTCTAAAGTAATAATAAACTCCTCTGTGCAGCGCAGAGTCAATGTCGATGCAAAGCATTTCTACGCATGAACCGGTTACCGGGGAGCAATATTACGGACTACTTACGGTAAATCGGGGAATGTGAACTTAAAATTGAAAGAGCAAGTTCAAAAAGGATCCCAGAGGTCGAACCAATCAACCAATATCATACCAAAGCGTGTCAAGTACACTTCTCGAATGTTCGAGAGTTTTTTTCCTCGGGGATCGACGCGTACAAGCATTCTGACTGATAGAGAAAAGGTTTTTTGAGCGAGTAAACACGGATTTAACTACCAAGGGGGAAAAAAACATTCTCGGGACTTGATTTTTGGAGCTGAGCCAACATTCCAGGTGTTTTTCACTGTGCGGAGGAGGGAGGGTCGGAGCAGACATGGGGCCCGACAGGTCATTTGAACAGGGTCCTCGGGAAGGGAGGGAGGGGGAGTTGGATTCCATCAATCCCGGATCGCTTGATTAGATTCCGAAATCCCGCGGTTGGAGACGCACACGGAAAAGGACTCCGACCTCCTATATCATGTCTTCCCCGCTCTCATCCCGAGAGCTGACTTATTAATATCCACCAATGGCTCCGCTTCTCACTCTCACTTTCCCTAATCAGTCTCCAAACTACGGTATACTTGATGCTGGCGATTGCTCTACCCATCCTAGAGTGCCACATATCCTAACGGAGGATGATAAGTACCCATCAGGGTAATTGGCTGCTTGTCTCCATAGTAACGACATGCCATGAGAGTAAAATGTATTTCCCTATGAGAATAAAGTGAGAGCGCTTAAACCGGTCCAGGTTATACTAAAAAAAAGGCGTGAGGAATTTAAAATGTTTCAGTACATTTCTTCAGTCATGGTAATTACCGTTTCCCTCGAATCAAAAGAGGTTAGCGAATTCTAGGATTCATGCAGCCAATCACACGTGGGAGATCTCGGGAACCCTTTCTACACCGATTTCTTTCGATCTCTTTTTGATACGCCGGGAAAATCTTAGACCTTACATATATTTTCAATTGTTTGCGTGTTTACTACCTGTAGGTTACTTAGAATTCGTGGCTAAATATAATGTTGAAATGAATAATGGGTAATTGTATCAAAATTTTGTAAATTCCTCTTGATAATTTCATGGGAAAGTTGAAAACAGTCGAGGCTTTACTGGTTAAGTACCAGTGTACCAAGTCCCTGTCCCCCCTTACATAAAATATTTGGCCGCTTCTACCCGAAACATACCTTTGACGTCCACGCTGTAGTCATTCCCTTCCTCAACAACCCTTTTTCCTCACCTGACCCTACCCTTAAGCATAAATATATTAACAACAAGCCATGAGAGAAAAATGCATTTCCTTATGAGAATAACGCAGTATTGTAGAAACTGTTCCAGGTTATTCTAAGGAATTGAAAAAGTCGCAATATATTTAATTATCCATGATGAGTACCACTTCTCTCGGATAAAAAAGTTAGTGCACTCTAGGGAACAATACTTGACGAATCCCTAGTTTATCTCACTCGAGTAACTATCTTTGTAAAAGTAAATCCACGTTTTCCAAAAAAAATATAGATTGCCATATTTGAGATAGACGTGTGCGCCAACAATAAAAATTCGCTGGCGTGTCCGGGCGAGCTTCTTCATAACACAGGGCGTCCACACCTATACGATGGTCAATACGACGCGCATTGGACGCTGACGATTAAAAATCGAGTTCCATAGATAAAAAAGTACAAAAAAATGATTCAAAACCGAGCATCCACCCCCATGTATATTGTGGGAGCATCTTAATAAAGAATATTTTATGGGAGATGGATTGTATGGATGATACAGATGACCTTATTTTCAACAACTCGGCGTGGACTATTTTCGGGTGTCGGCGGCACGACGGGGATCACCTGTAGTTCAGATAGATAACGGCTAGGTAGCATAATTACAGACTTACGTTAGTGCAGTCCACATCTAACCCTACAATTGACATACTTTATGAAACTTGGGTCGATAAATAAATGTTTGCGGACCATACAAACGTCCGCCAGTGATTATATTTCCTGTTACACGATTTCACAAAATATTCCCATCCATTCTTAAGTTTGTTAGATAGCGGCAAAAATATTTTATTTCAAATTAGAAACGGATAAAAATTTACCGTTATTGCTTAAATCATAATATAATTAATTTTGAGGAATAGATTGGTACGAAACTTCCGCAGCCATCGACGCTCCCGAAGAAGAACAATGTCACTACTCAATATGCACACTCTTAATCCTCTTTCCTTCGTTTCAATCCCCACCTACAGCATCATTGCTCCAACCTTCGTCCTTGAGCCAACACCTGGTTAGGGCCGAGGCGAAATCCCACCCGTTCTAATTGGGTTTGACGCCGCCATGATTACTGTTTGCTCCCTCTCACCCCCGCTCCACCCATCCCCTCCAAACACATCCCGCAATTATCACTCCCTCTAACTCGGAAGACGGATTGAGGACTCGGAAAGCAAAGGCGAGGGAGCCGGGAGGAAAAACTAAAAAAATAAAGAGATAACGCCGCCGTGTCAGCAATCCCAAGCCCGAGTCGTAACTTTCCGGACCTTCCTCGAGACTTTTTGGTTCCCTCTCAGACTTTAATACAATTCGCACCCCCTTTCCTTCCTGGATACCTCAGCCATACTTTTCCCTCATAATGCACAGAAAAGCCTCGATTCATTCTTCTTCACGATCCCAATTCCCCATCACTTTTCTTCCGTCCAGACATTTTTTATTTATTTCAACTTACGAAACCCTCTTTCGTATTCGATCCCATTTCGGTCTCATGAACCCAGATCAGATTTTTTTACTTTGATTATAAGACATAATGCAATATTCCCAGTTAAATTTCATCCAGTGGGGAAAAAGTTTACGATAGGGAAACTCGTTTTGAGATAGCTTAAAAAGCCGAGGTGTCTCACTTTCCCTCTGGCCAAAATTAATGGAGGGGTGCGCTTCATAACTATGAAATAAGTAACCCTTGAATCGAATTCTCTGATTTCCAAAGGTAAACAAATTAAAAACTCATCCGTCATCCATATTACATTACTGATAAATTACTAATCGACATTCTCAGCCCATTATTTTTTTCTTTATCTCTAACTTTAGATCAATCTCACTTATCTCATCAAAAGACCAGGCGGACGAAGTCACTTCCGATTTCCTACGGCAAGCAAAAAATTAAATACATCGCTCAGGGCTTTACTTCGTCAATATATTAATTTCTTGCTCATTTACTCCTTACAACATTACTTCCTTCTCTTTTATATCTATGTCTTCATCATATATTTTCTCTAAAGTAAAATTACAAGGATCCATCGACTCGTAATTTCCATTTTGCACGTTTCAATTTCATATTCTGCAGACCCAAGTATTGTTCCCTATTAAATCGCAAAAAACTATATTCCAAAAATGTTTTTCCCGGATTTGAACCCGTTGCCCTCGCCACTCCACACCTTGTAACTCGAGTCACCACCCCATCTCGGAGCGTCAACCCTAGAATGAACAACAAACGCCAATCAATAGTTCTCCAAGCGGCACGATTAGTTTCAAAAGTCGAAGCCCAATGAGCGTATGAGTGATACATAAAAATGACGTGAGATCGAAAGAAAGTGCAGTGAGGATGTTAGCAACACCAGCCATGTTTACACCCTTATCGCACAGCTTAAATTTGACCCGATCAGGTCGCAAGCTATTCCGGTTATCTCGATGAGCGTGACGAACAGAAATCTGGTTTGGTGAAAATAATATAGGGTAAACACGGATTCGGACATCGTCACTTCCTCCCTATTTTTAGCACTGTAATGAATTATTCCGGCCCATGGCGCAGGGGCGACAAGTCGCTTCCGCGTACTATTCGCAAAAACCGGATTCACGACAACAGTCTGTAAAATGTGACGCGTTCCCAGGACAGCACAGGTTGAATTTGAATTTCAGACTGGCAATCAATCCACCCAGAGCCCATACGAACGTGTGACTCCGGCGTGCAGCGCGGTCACCCTTTTCGATGCATGAACCGTTCTCCTAAAGCCAATGGAACACAATCACGGACGTGCTTTGGGGGAAGAAAGTGTCCCGAATAAGGTCAGAGGCGGATCAAGGATTTTTTTGTGGGGGGGGGGCAAAAGGGTCTGAGAGGCCATATTACTTGAGATTAAAAACAAAATACAACTATTACAGTATAAAATATTCTCTGCATTTTGATGCGAAAGTTATTAATATAAAATTAAATGATTGAGGCTCCGGAAAACACAAAATAAAAAGAACGTAATGATAACCGTATTAATTATTTTGTCTATTTTCAAGTGTTTTGGAGGGGGGCACGTACCACCGTGACCCCCCCCCTAAATCTGCCTTTGGATAAGGTTGTGCCAATACTGTAGGCGTGTTAGAAACTAAGTTTCCTTTCTAATGATATACTATTCAAATGTCTTATTAACGACGACGGATATTCAAACTCGCCATGTAGCCCTCCTTTTGCCAGTGTATAATTCGAATAATAATATAATAATTCTTGGAGTACAGGTCATATATATGTAATGCAAAAAAGTTGTTAGCCAACGTTTCAGTTTAATTAAAACCTTCGCTATGAATGAAAACATGAGAAACGCAATAAAATACGATGATATACAATATTGTTACATAAATAAATGTTACGAAAGAGTTTTATACAATAATATAATTTTTTTAAATAAGAAGAGAATACACAAAATTTTTGACATACCTTAGTTGTGCACATATTTATTGATATAAGGCAACTAAGCTATTACCAAACCTAGAAAATAATCTGAAAATCAACACAGAGAAAATTAAATTATTAGCCTGAATTAGATGAAAAAATTGGAAGAATGAAGAAACTATGAAACCATAAACTAGAAATAGCTGAAAGAGTTCTGCTGCTTGGGTGGCCGAGTGACTAACGATGGATGAAGTCAGAAGGACATTGTCAGTAGATTGACCCAAGGGAAGAGGGCATTTCTCAGGAAGAAGAGCCTCCTTACAGCTGGGAGTAAAACCGATAAAGTTAGCAAAGAAGTTGTTGTTACGTAGCGTTTAATGTTAAACCAAACGCAAAAGAAAATCTATGAGGATTGTCCTGTTATTCACACTTCTTCAGGTATTTATTCAAAATCTCTGAATTTATTCCTTCGCACTTTTTAGTTCATTTTGCCAAAAAATAATTACACTATTGAAAAAAAAACAAGTTACTTGGTGTTGGTCTAACATATAATTAATAATTTTCATTTGCAAATGACGTAATTCACGAAAAAATATCTTTTCTGATAGACCAAGCTGCATTGATGAAATGAAGATATGTCAGACTAACAGACGACTATCGACCGAACACAATGGATCTCGAAATCATATGAATCCGTTATGTAAATAGTGACGAACACGGACAGAATTCATCTCATCTGGCTTTCGGCATTCGAATTGCAGAGAAAAGCTAAAAACGCTGAATGCTAGTCAGCCTAAATCCCGGGCCGTCCGCCAACCAGTCTTTGACCTACATATGTTGAGAAAGTACTCCCTATCGTCACCATATATTAAGAAGCATCTTCAAATATTCACAAATACATATATCTCCCCACTCAGAGATGAACTTAATCTCTCTATATGTCATCATACCTAAAGCATTATATAATTTTTAAATGTGTCATATATGGAGCGCAGAAAAGAATTGCCGTACAATTTGGCTTACAGACTTTTAAGTTAAGCCGAACTCAAGACGAAAAAATAAGTGTGTCATAATTCTTCCCAGTTGATGCGGCACTAATTGAATGGGTATTTCCACTCTTGCATATGGCAAAGCATTGGTCATAGGTAGTAGATATTTTTCCAATGATTAGACATTAACAATACCGACATACTAGACGTATCCGGTACTTTTTTCTAATTTATTAATCCCTATCACGTTCTGATCCTAAATTTCTAAAGTTTTACCAACTCCACCCCCTGTGAAGTCATTCATTCTGATATTGAATGCTTTACTTAAAAATATCCTGAGTCTTCGAGAAAAAATATTATGTTTTCATAGTTAGAGCTGTATTTATGAGAAATGAGATGACACGAGAACTATTATCTTAATCCTTTGAATGCCAACCGATTTGCTAGGTACTATGCTAAATATGCGAGGCATTTTTGCTGATTTTGCATTAGGTTAGGAAAAAAATTAGGTCTCAAAAACAACTAACGGTATATATTAAAAAACTTTATGAAATCTTTATTATATGTGGTTTCACTTTTTTAATGTATTATTTCCCATTTTTTGTCAAATGAGTTTATGTTTATAATTTAAATAAAATAGATAATGTTAAAATACATTGAATATTGACTATTGAATGATAAGTGAACTATCAGCATCTAAGAAAGACATTTTAAGAGGAGCGCCATCGCTTTCCGTGAGTGATAGTAGGAGCACGATAGCCCTACCCAGCACTCTAAGCGTTAACTAAAAGTTGGCAACAGTTTTGCCTTCGCATGAATACGATAGAATAATCTATTAGTATGCGTAACGTTTTTTGGACCGTAACGATTGATTCACCCAGGCCAAACTCCCTAGAGGTGGCTCGCATGGTATTATGTAAATGCAGATGCAGAAATATGTCTGCCACACAAACTACGATGACCGTTCACACTAGTCCATACGATCGGAATTTAACGGTTTTCCGTCATGCCAATTAAAGGAAGAGGACAAAAATGTTCAAATAATACCAAGTTAAATGCCGTATCCTCTGCCATGAATAGGGTCGGCAGGTGCTCCGAATTGCTACCATGGATATATTTCTAATTATATCACCAACTATTAGATTAAACCTCTCTAAAACTGGTTATACCCGAGTCTTAAGGGGAATGTTTTACTGTACCATGCATATAGCGCAGAAATAAATTAGAGTACCTACTATTTTCTCATTGGTGTTAACGTTAAGACGAACCGTAAATAAATAAGTGAGTGAAAGAAGTTACTCTTCACAGTTTATAAGGTACTTTTTTAACAGAATTTTGCAATAGTGAAGGTGACATTACAATGTTCATAGTATTTCCGAAAAGGCTGGGCACTTAAAAATACCAATACACTATTCTTAGGCAACAGTATTACTAAATTAAAAATTCTCTTTTATATTCCGATTATAAATTTCTCTAGCTTCCCGCTCCAGTCATTGCTTATTTATTCTCCCTGACTTCGAATGTCTCACTTAAAAATTTCTGAATTCGTCAGAAAATTATCCTTCCTATCCTATCTTTTTTAATTTAAATTTAACGCATTGATGATATTCATGAGGAGGAGACACCTGGTTCAACAAAAAAAGTTCGGTCACACACAATGGCTCACGTAAGCCGATGAATCTGTTACGCGGATCCTGACTGGAACGCGGTCGGAATTTATCGGATGTTCGGCATGCGAATCGGGGGAAGGGAGAAGCCCAAAAAGTCGGATGCGATACACAGTTCAATGTGCCGGGCTTTTCCTTCTCCCTTTCTCCACCCCTCCCCCTGAGGGGCGTAGGGATCTCCGAATCGTCACCATGGAGATTAAGCAGAGGAAGGATTGCCTTTCTCTATTCGTAGACGGGCGGACGCCATCAGCCAACCGATCCCCTCACCCTGGAAGGGATTGTCTC